>NC_135785.1:211233544-216778544 GCF_051106095.1 Pogona vitticeps
AACAGAGTGACAACCTGTGTATAACCTGTGGTACTTCACTGCACATTGTAGATACAATACTGCAGTCTTGGCATATTGTATTCCAATGCACAGTACCATTAGTGCTCCCAGTTATCCATATGAAGCTACAGAGCATGAAGAGAATTGAGGTACTATGCCACTGAATGATACACTGAAGATGACATCTGAACTCCAAATATCTGGAGAAAAGGAGGATGAGGGTAAACAGGTTAAGCTTACATCCAAACAAGCTGGAGTTCATCATAATAGGCATCTCAAGACAAACCTCATTTATTTGTTAGCAGCACCTCTGAATCATTACAGATCCCATGACACTGTTCTACTTTTTCAGGAGTAGTTGGCCAGACAAACATTTGATAACTACATTTATTCAGTAGGCTCCCCCTCAATTTGGGCCAGGATGTCTTTCCTGTGTTGATCCATGTGTTTATAACTTCCATGTTCAATTACTGTATTATTCTTTTTCTTATCCAGCTGCTTCAGCTGGAGAAGAATTCTAAAGGATGCCATCTGATGAATACTGGGAAGCAACAGGATATTAAACATGTTTATCTGTTGTAGTGGTTGCCTATTTTGTTTTAAAATGGTGTGACAGGTTATATTGTTATTAAATATCATGTTTTGTCCTTTGAATCTGTTGAATCCTTTGAATCTGTTGTTTTATGTACTAGACTTTTTAATACTTGGGAAGTCATTCGTACAACATGAAAAACTTAGAGGCCTTTTAAATAAATACAGTAAATGCTTCACTTAGGTGTATGGGGTGGGTCAAACAGACTAGATGGGAAGTACAATTAGGAAAGAATAGATATATTAATAAAATTAATTTGCAGCTATTCTACAATATGCCTCAGAGTCAATCATAGACTAAACTGAGGTTACATTGTAACTATCACAGACCAAACTGTGAAATGTTTATCTTTCTCTTTTCTTTCCCTGGAAAAGTACTGAGGCATTATTAGAAAACAAAAACATTGACTGTAAAACAAACCCTTCTAAAATATCATTGAATTAATCTGAAGGACTGATTCAAAATTCTTTGTAACTCTATCTGACTCTTTTAACATCAAAGATGATGGATATCTAATCTGAATTAACAAAGTGAATGGAGACAGATTTGCTTTTAAGTTTATTATTAGGAATTGTCTTTATGCTATGCACTACATGGCTTAAGTGCTAGCCAGACAAATTGCTGTTGATCCTTTGACCTGAGCATAAGGTGACCTGGTTCCAACCAATCTGATGGAAGGCTTCTAGGCTGAGTGTCAAATGCAGCCCCCTGGGACTTGGAATGATGGATTGAATTCTGAAAGTTCAGGAGAGCTCCACATGAGATTTCAGTACTGTACTTTGTTATTTGTGTCTAGATTAAGCATGTTCATACGCATTTCAGCTTTCAGACTCATCTTTAACCATTCACTCAGAAAATGGCTCTCTGCTTTCCTCTTTAAAGTTGTTACAGGTGAAAGCATTACAGAATAAGGGCATCATTTAGTCAGCTAAAGCCATTAAAAAGAGCAAAATTAGTAAACAGGATATTATCTACCATCTTCCCATATCAAATTACTTCTGCAACAGTTCTTTCATTTCCACATGTGAAAGATATATGTATGCTTGGCTACTATACATACTTTTTATGATTGGAAATATTTTACCTAAAACCCCTCGTATTTTCTCCACATACCAAGCAAACAGTGAATTCTAGAGTGGTCGCAAACAAGCCGCCTGGAGTGGTCACAATGACTAAATAAGCAGGGTATAAATGGAATGAATGAATGAATGAATGAATAAAAAATAAAAATTAAAAACTCTATTATGGCTATGGTACTCTTCAACAAGTTTAATAGCTAGTGTTACACTTTTAGATCTGATATGTCATGTCTGGAACCACTTCCATTCTTCAAATTCAAGGGTAAATAGGTCCCACTATCAGCTGTCTTACCTGTATGATGTCTATTAGCATTCATTCTGGAAGACAAGTAATTCCACTGGATGTGGGCAACCTACATTGTCTACTGATTTTAAATTGCCCTGTGTTGTCACTGCAACTCTAATAAGATTATTGGTGAATCTGCCAAAGCATTACTTTATCCCTTTGGCTCTTTCATCTCTCACTTTCTTATGTAGATATTCAAGCAGTGAAGAGCCCCAGAGCAGCCTTCCTCAAGGTCATACCCTCCAGCTGTGTTAGACTCTGAGAGCAGAATCCTAACTAGACTAGACTGCTGTGGACTTGTGGAACTGTTACCAGGCCAGCTGAAACTGTAATGAATCCAAATCTTTCCCAGGGCAGATGGCAATCACTTAGGACTAGGCATACAATATGAGTAACTACTCAGGGCTACCCTATCATTAGAGTCACTTTGTTGCAGCATTTTAGCTCTGCCTAAAGAGATCTAGATATGGTATAGGTCAGGGTTTTCTTCACTTCACCTTTTTGGTGACTCCCACTTTCTTTTCCTTTGGCTTTTCTGCTGACAGATCTAAGCAAACACAGCAGTTGTGCTGGCAGATTTCTCCCCTGATGGGTCTCTGAGATCAGTCCATGGAAGAAGGTTCTGCTGGCAAAAAGGCGTTTCTGCAATTGCAAAATGATTTCTACCAGCAAAAGGCAATCCTGCCTATTCCAAACTCCCTATAGCTGATGCTACCACTGAAACAGGATTGTACTGCCTGTCTGTAGTCTGAGGCACCAAAACAAACCTTGAGGACTAAAAAGATTCACTTGGCAGAGGTTTTCATAGACAGCAGATCACTTCTTCAGATAATATGTAAATCTAATCAGCTGAATTGTTCTGGGAGGGAGATACTTGGATTTAACTCACAACTTCAACTCAGGAATTGCTTTTTGTTTTCAATAGTTTAGCTTCCTTAATTTGTGAATGTTTACTAACAAATGCAACACAGCTAAATAGTTTTAAAAGAGAGTTCAGGGTCCATCAGTATTGGACTAGGTCCAAAATCAAAAGAGAAAGCCTCTACTCAACAAAACTGAGCACATTAAAATCTCACTGATTTTCTTTTCCATAGGAGAGATTTTAAAAAGTTGGATTGTGTTAGTCTTGAAACTGCCTTTAAGCAATGTCAGTTGCAGTTGCCTGTGGTTCTCATTGGAAGGAAACCAACAGACATTTCATCTTGAAAAGTAAAAATACATGCAATCTTAGGATGTAAAGAGGAAGGATCACCGTTAGACAATCATTCTTGTTATTTTTTTATCTCCAGTTTTTAGTTTTCTTTTCTCCAGTGTAAACTTCTAAATTAGATAGCATACTCCAGCTGAGAGTGGAGTAACGTTAATTACCATCAACACTATCACTATTAGTATACCACTATCATGGGATACAGTTATGATGTTTTGTTAATTTAATGCAAATCAAAACCTGCCTCACTTTCTTTCTGAAATACTGTTATATTTCCCAGTCAAGTCCAGTTATTTACAACCTCTCTTTCTAGAAACCTATAGCCCATTACGTCTCCTTTTCTCTTTTATGGTTTCACCATTTTTTCTTTATTCCTTTCCTTCCAGTTATATTCTTCTAAACAATTGTTGTTGCTCAATTACATTGTCTTCCCCTTTAAGGTCTTTATGGATTTTTCTGCTTCTAATGCTCTTCTGCTTTTAAAGTTATTGCTTTCATCTTCCCATCCATAATTTCTCCTATACACATTTCTGAATTCTTTGAATTTTATTCTTCGGTTTTCTTGTGCTTCCTAATTATCATCCACTGGGTCCCTTCTGCATAACCACATTGAAAACACTCACAGTGTAAGAAACCCAGTGCTGCAAAAACAATGCACAACATAGCAGGACAGGAGATTAGGGGAAAAAATTCAACCTGGATTAGTATGGAAGGCCTCCCTAAAAAGAAGGGTCTTAAATTTTCTTCTGACTGTCAAAAGGGAAGGAGCCTGGTGTAGCTCCTCTGGAAGCTGATTCCACAGATGTGGCCACCTGCCTCTAGTAGAGGACATTTGGGCCTGCCTTGGAGTATCCACCCAGAAAGTTGTGATCTGGGAGGATCTGGTGGGTGAGGCAGATGACACTGGTGTCAGATACTCCAACAAGTAACTTTGTCCCAAACTGTGGAGTTTTTATACCTAAGAGTTAAAACCTTAAACCTGATCCAGAGCAGCTTTCCACTCTCCTTTACAACATCACACTATATAACAGAGATGTATTTTCCATCTGCTTTCCCCTCCCAAGAGTTTATTTTGGTACAAAATGACAGGAACAACTTATTATGGTTATGTATTTCCAAGTACTAACTTTGGCTGTGCCAATTCAGATTACTTTAATCAAAATCTCTAACAATGGTTACAAAAGACAAAGCTTCACACACAGCAAGTGTATTCCTCTATACACATGCATGTAACATGTGCTTGTCTTCTATACACATAATTGTTTTGCAGCCAGGACCATCCTAAAGCACTGTATTTGCTTCTGATCCTTAGAAACACAAGAATCTGTCTTTACGAGTGAAACACTTGGTTTGCCACAAGAACTTTCAAGGTTGGCTTTCAAAATACTGTATTTAAAGTACCCGAAAGTAACTTATTATTATTATCAACATCACTGAACAGTTTAAAAACTCATCATATTTCTCACTGTGTTGATCATCACTTTTTACTTCCTTTTCCAAAACAAAATCATTATGAAATGTCAAGAAAGTCTTCTAACTGAAAAAAAAAATCCTGAAAATGCCCTAAGCATCTTAGCCTATTCCTATAATAAGTTTTTAAAAATTGAACAACTATTTGTTACCCATTTCATAGGGGTAAAGTTGCTAGTTATTTTTTTTAAGGACAGTCATTGTATTCATATTACTCCAAAGAACAATTTATTATACAAAATATCATTACTAGTTACTGATCCACCTAGAGCAGTGGAGCAAACCGTTTTCGGCTCGAGTGCCCAAAATGAGGGAGTGGGGAAGAAACCAGTGGCTGCTGTGCCGCCCAGAAGACCAGAACTGGAACAGGAAGTGGCAGTTTCAGGGGGAAACATGGGGACAGAGAGGAAGTTAAAGGGGGAATCATGGGGACGGACAGGAAGTTAAAGGATCCAGAACAGGAAGAGAAAGAGGGAATCCCAGCTGCAGCCACTTCAAAAGGTTTGTTTTCACAAGAGTGGGTGGGTGGGCCGCTCACTCGCATGCCAGAAGAAAGGGCTTAGTGCTCCAGATGTGGTACGTCACTGACCTAGAGCATCTTGCACTCTACAGGACAATACCAGGGAATAAACCCAGGAAGTCTGAATGGAAAGCCTTACTCCGCACTTCTAAGCCCATCCTTTTCAGTCTAACATGACATGAGATGCATATATTTGTTCTTACTTTCCAACTAATAAAATGCAAATTAAGTAGATATTATGGCAATAAAAAAAGAATAAAGTAGGTAGTACAATATACATAGAAACATCAGTTGAGTGTTCTTTAAGTATCAACATGTCTGTCTGGGATATGAAACGATTCTGTCAGCTAACTTGTTCCCACTCCTAGGAACACCACCAGGCAACTTCAAGCCTGCTTCATTTCAGGTTTTACTGTTAATACAATTTCACTAGCTTACATTCTCATTCCCTCATTAGGTGGCTTCTGGTTCCCATTTTGCTGCAAAAAACTAACATGGCTACTGCTAGTTAGGCAAATGTGATCTGACTTTAGACAAGAGAGCCAAATAACAAGCAAGAACAATAGAATATCAGGATAGAGGTATTTTGTTACAGAACAACAGAACAACAAGGTTGTGTATCAATACTAGTAGGAGCTTGTCCACAATGGTGAATGGTCCTGTAAACTGTAAATTATGTAGTCACTGAGTTGACACAGATTTAGTAAGATGTGGAACAGTAATGTTTCACATCTTTCTTCAAACTTGAGATACATTCAAGTTTTGGAAGATGGTTTCTGAGAGTTCAGATGGGCAGACGAATGTTTCCAAGACTGTTCTACAGTTTTTCACTAGAAGCAGAGAAATCAGTGGGATTTTTTTAATTGGAAGTCACTGAAACTGGGTACAACTTTGAATGTGTTAGCAGTTGCTCTCTGGAATTCTGAGGCAACTTTGCCACCCAATTATATGAATCCTAGTTGATAGTACAACAGATGTTATGGGTACAGTGTGGCTAAGAGGCCAAGCTATGAATCAGGAAGTCCCCAGTCCATTTCTCACTTTTGCCATGAACGTCCTAGGTGAACATCATCAAGCCATTCTCCCATCCCACCACCAAGGGGAACACTAATACTCACTTATCTTACATCAGGGAGGCTCACATACATTTTCCTGTCAAAAGCAAAAGAGTAAACCACCCTATTTGGCCAAGCCAAGGTACATACTAACTAAATCCAAGCAAGTTATTTTGGCACATGAAGCAGAAAAATCTCACAATCCCATTCCTTACAATGTTACTTAAATAATCAACAAACAATTTCCATTGTTAACAATGCTATTCTGTTTCTGTAACACCAAAAATGAAACAAAACTAAAGTATCATGGTTTCTTTAACAAAAAAACAAACTTATTTCTGTGTAAGCATCCACATGTTTGAGAAAGCTGACCATAATTTATTAATCTTAAAGGTTTGTTTCTGTTATAACTAACCATTTGCAGCCTTTCCCTATATCTGCTGCCTGAGATGGCTGGCTCATTCCGCACAACAGCTGGACAAACTGTACTTACAGCGTCATTGTAAGGATTACAACTAGAGGCTTCATTTGAAACACTTTGAGCACAAGAAAGTACAGTACTATACAAACATTGCTATTATTCTTCACTTATCCAAAGGAAATGAAATTTTCTTTGATGTGTTGTTACTCAAGTAAGGAAGAAGGGTACACAGCAACTTGATCAGACAATTGATTAATTAAAATGTTTAATTTCATCTTTATAGATATTATTTTATTATTTTTCTGGCTTTTACCCCGCCCATCTAGATTCAATGAATCTACTCTGGGCGGCTTACATTCCAAATATAAAACAAAACTTAAAACAAACAATATCAGACAACATAGAGATAAGCGAAGACCAAGATGGTAAGACTCAGGAAATTAAGAAATGGAAGGGGGAGGCCTGCCTGAAGATATCTTGGTGCGGAAAGAAAAAATTATCGCACCTCTCCAAAAACCATGTCATTATAAGGTAAGAAGAAAGGCAACAAAGATAATAAACACAGATATCAAACCAGTTTAAATTCCTGGGCAAAGTGAGGTTTCTGAGCTGGCGATTACATGCTTACAGGGACCAGCTGGACCTTCAAAAGGAGGTAATTTCACAGCAGGGACACCACAAGCTTCTCTTCAATGTTGACCCACAATGTATGTAATGTACTTGGTGAAAATCCTGTTCTGATCATGTTAAAAGATGGCCAGGCTGATCGAAGAGGTTCCCTTGTGCATACTTGGTACACACAGAGATGGGCAGTGTCTTCAGACAAACATGTGTAATAAGGGATATTTGTGGGATTATGGACACAACTACAGGGCAGAGAAAGTAGGTCCTAGTTTCTTGCAGGTCAGAGTGGCACCCACCCTGACTCTTCAAGTTCTACCTGGCATGTGTGGGATTAAAACATTTGTAACCAAAGATGAACTCAGCAAAGGGAAGTTGAAAATAATATACATCATCCAGTTAGGGTGCATCTTGCTATTTGGATAGCTTTTGGTGTCATTTGGTTTATGGCATCCACACATCCACACTTAGAGAGATCCACCCAGCAGTGGTATATTGTTTAGTACACTGTAAGCTGGGGAAGACAGAGCTGTCCCACTCCTTTTGGCTTCTGGTTTTTTAGTGCAATTTGACACACTCCTGCCTATCACGTTGTGTAGCCTGTGCAGATGATTAGTCTGCACCAAATAAACTTATGGGTGCTGCTACCTGATGCAGCACTATTCTAGATAACCTAGATACACTGGCTGTGTTCCATATACCATGCTCGCTAGAGGCACTACTGTTTTGCTATGTCAGTTTATTTAAGAACAACCAAAAAAAAAAGCAAATCACTGTGGCCTGCTGAACAATGGCTACAGGAAAAGACAGGGATGAGGCAGGAAGGAGAGTGTCATTAATCGAAAGTGTGACAAATTCGAGTGATCCAAAGACCTGTCTGGACCCTTCTTGTGGGAGAAAAAACTTTGAACAGTGTGAATGGAAGAATCATTCAAGTGAGACACAAAATAGATCACACCAAAGATAAGAATCTTTCAAATGTAAACCAGATAGCTCCAACTTCCCCCATATCAATTTACCCTTAGACTGAGCTGCTGGAACCAAAGGAAAAAGCAAGAAATAACAGAACTCCTGATCAAGCTCAGGACACTCTCCTGAACACCACAGTCATTGAGATGGGCCATTCAGCATGCCATTTTCCAGGGAGAAATGAAAGACCTGTGTTGTCGGTGCTGTCTGAGATTTGTGTTCTGAATTTTCTTTCTTCTGTCTTCCCCAGCTTACTTAGTGTACTAAACAATATACTGCCTCTACTGAGTGTCTGTGTGACTGTGCTTGAATGGGTGTGTTCTTGTACAGTCTTTTTGAAGCCAGATTAGCACTGACACACAAGAATATCTCTTTCTTCCCCCTACATCTTTTTTCATCCTTTTTGTAGTGCTGTAAATAAATACAACCACCTGCTGGCTCACCTAAGCAGCATAGCCAACTCTGCCAAGCACTGCTGCTGCTTTGCCATAGATAATGGTGGCAGACTATTTCTTTATCTATACACTGGATAGTAGTATCTCTCTGTAGTATTTCTGAGGCTTCATTCCATTATAAGAGTGCCACTGTTTTGGACAAAACTTTTGATAAACTAGAAAATGAAAGAGCAAAGTAGCTATGAAATGACCTAAAATGATGTCTATTACAACCATCTTCAAACATTTGTCAATCAGTGCATGGAGACTGAGCTAGTCCACCCCTCCCTGTGTCTGCTATTACACTCCTGCCAGCCAAACCCTTCCGATTAGGAATATCCCCATGAACTGGACTTGACCACACAGGGTGCTACCATGCAAATAAATAAATAAAATGCGTTTGTCATTTAGTAGATTAATTGCACACACATACGATTCTTTAGTTGCTACTGCTTAACAAATAGCAGCATGTACCAAATAGGCAACGAAAGAACCATTTCAAAAAGTGGTTCATGAATGAAATACTGTTGCCTAGTTGTAACGAGCATAAATCTATTGTTTAAGTAGGAATTTGGTGAGTCAACAGAATACCTCTGTTTCACTGATCCTGTGATTCTATGGGTTTATTCTAGCTGTTACTTCAGCATGCAATGGGATTTCAGACTAAATATATATTTCTATACTTATAGACTGGAATCAAAATCAACCATGTAGACCAGTTTCTAAAAAAGTAACATTCTGAGGCATGCTGGAATGTTTTCCTCCATATACCTTACCATTTTAGAGTCTACTGAGTTTATAAAAGTACAATATCTCGAAAACATTGGTTCACAACCTTTGTTAAGCCAGATGTTCCTAGACTGCAGTTCCCAGAAACCTTACCACCAGCTGTACTGGTTGGCATTTCTGGGAGTTGCAGCCCAAGAAAACCTGGGTAACTCAAGGATCGGAACCACGAAAATAAACTTCATTGCCAAACAAAGGTTTTTCTTTTTCTTTTACTCCTGTTGAAAATTGAAATATTTGATATTGATATGGCATACAGTTTTATCAGATATGATTCCTCCCTGCCTCCCTCCTTATTTGTTGCACTTCCTCACTTCTACTGTGATCACATTTAATATTAACATCATACAGTTGCATTTTCTTCCATGATATGACAATGAGAACATAACTCAGATGGAAGAATCTGTCAGTTTTTGTTTCCTTATGTTCTTCATTTTTCCAACTTTAACTTTGTTTAATTTTGTTACTGCATTGGTTAGTCATTGTTTTAACATCTGGTCAGAAGTTCATATGCATTTCTTCTAAAGGTTTTTATATATTTCTCTTAATACTTCATATGTATTTCTCCTAATAAAATTTTTAATAATTTTTGCGTAATAGACACATTTTCTCCTAACATAATGCATTTTGTAAATTATTTTCACCAACACACATATTTAACTATTCAATTTATACCTCACATCTCTCCCACAAGTTTGACCCAAGGTGGCTTACAATTACAGTTTACAAGGTGGGCCCTGGAACACAACAGCAGCAAGTGAAGCTGTTGTAGCACAGTAATTATGCACCCCCTGTAACCAGCTCCAGTCAGCAGTATTGCTACAGAATTTTGGGCTAACTGAAGTTTCTGAGCACTATTCAAAGGCAGCTCCATGCAGAGAAGGTTACAGCAATCCATGTGGGATATACTACACATGTATCACCTAAGGTAGATCAGAACAGGAGGTTTAACTGTGCAGATTCACTCCTTGCTACCACTGAAACCTGGCCATCCAGCTTCAGGGCAGAAGCCAAAAATATACTCAAGCAATACACTGAAGTTCTCAGGGTTATACTTTGATATTCAGGGGTCCCCCCCCCCCCCAGTTTTTTAAATTGCATCTTACCAGTACAGGCTGACTCCTGTCTTTCTAGTGCTCAGAAAATACTGCAGGAAACACCAATATCTGAACAACCTCTCTTGTTAGCCTCATAGCATGGGAGGCAGTACTGAACTTTCAGGGGTCCGACAGACCACAGAGAGGATGCTGAAAAGGATTTTCCAAGTACCGCCTTCTGAGTTTGCTTCTCCAAGAAAGACCAGGGCAATCCTAAAGAGATAGTCCAGAAAGATACCATAGTTGGTGGTCTGGAAAGCCACTAACCCAGTACCACCAGCGGTCAAACAATCACCTTGTCCAGTTTTGGCAAGGCAACCATCCCATAGCCTGATCTAAAGCTTGATTGAAATGAATCTAAATAATCTGTTTCATCCACGAAACCCTGAAGGTGATCATATATATATATAATTTTTTTTCTTTCTTGATTAATGAAATGCAATTAAAATTTTTGATTTTTTTAAAGAAATAGCAAAGTATCACTGTGTTATGGTTTATGCACTGGTTTGGTGAGGGCAAATTAGGTAATTTTAAAATGACAACCAAACAAATTTCTCTCCTATCCCTTGGTGTTCACGCTCTAGATGAGAAAGTATTAGGTTCAATCCATGCCATTTCTGTTTAAAAGACTGTGGAAGTCAGTAGTTCAAAAAACATCTCTCTGAGACCCTAGAAAGACCTTGCTATGAAACATCAACAATTCTAAACTAGTAGACAATTATTCTGAGAAAGCCCCCCCCCCCCAGAACATACTCTTTGGTAGAAGTTGCCAATTTGTATTCTTTCAATGACCACTCCCAGTGATTCCCTGGGCAGTATCAATTTCCTCAGGCTTGTAGCTAGGTTGCCTGGGGAATTCTGGCAGCTGCAGTCCAAAAACTTGTTTTATCCAGACACCCTTCCCTGGACATGTTCTGGTTTACTGATATCTTGCTTAAATTACATACTCCTTAAAAAAATAACCTACGTTTTCTCAAACACCTTGGTCTAGATTTCAAACTTGGTGAGCAGTCTAAACATTATTCAAGCACAATGTGCAATCATGTCATTCTGGGCAGTTTGGCTGAATTCTTTGGAAGACTCGACTCTTACTTATCAAAGGCTTACTATTCTCAGATTCCGTAGGTGAAGAGGTTTATTCACACATACTTAACCTACAGCAGCATCAGGGCTGCTTCCCCCAGACATGAGACACCACACTGTAAACATGTAGGGAAGGAATGAAGTAAATCCGCTTTCCTTCATCACGTTTCCACATTTGGTTAGACACAATATACTGTACTAAAATGTCTCGTTTAATTTGGAGACCTCCACAGCTGAATGAATAGATACATAGTATAAGACAAGGCACCACATGCAAATCTGGCATCTCATTTGTCTTTCTGTATATTCCAACGGCATCAATATGCAATAGTTCTAATTTGGATTGGGGCCTGTTCAATCAAAGTCAGGGTCAGCTTCACACAGGTATGTAATGTAGTAATCCTACATTATATTTCTGTAATATAACTGCAGTCCATCCTACATTTTCTTAAGGGAGGGTACATTTCATATCCCTGTATCTTCCAAGTGTACCATATTCCTTGTGGTATATTTATTCCTAATATACATCCAAAACACTGTACTGTCAGTTATGCTGGGAGTCTTTACTTGGTCTGAAAGGCAGCTCATTAGTTTTTTGAACAAAACAAATAATCAAAGAGGGTTTCTGAGTCTAATTTACACAAGATTATTCTCTATTTCTGTTGAACTCTATATACCGTGCTTTCTTGTTCAGATATCTGAGTCCCCTGGCAGCAGATCTGAGGAAGAAGGGTTAGGTAAGGCTGGGAAGACCAACTGTGACAGTGGTGAGCTAACCTTTATAACCCAATCTTATGTGACACTTAAATTATATTGATTATACAGGTAACACTGAAAGATAGAAGACAAATATATGCTCACCAAGACAAAACATTTTTGTGCTATCTGTCTGGGATGCAAGGACAAGATTCTGGGAGAAGATGGCGCAAACTCTTGAGCCATTGAGCCGGTATTATGCTCATGGTAAAACTTTTAATGGTAAATTTTCTCATGTTAAAAAATCACTGCAGACATTACTTGTTGCATGCTAAGCCATGTGGCAGCTGATTGGATAGCTCACAGAGTTGGAATCTCTGACTTGAGGAGCCAGACGTTGGGAGTTTGATTCCCCCACTGTGGCTTTTGGGAAAAGATCCAGTCTGAGTAACCTTGGGCAAGCTACGCAGTCCCAGAGCATCCCTCCTCAGAAGGGACTGGTAAATTATTTCCAAGTACTTGATACTGAGAACAGTCACCACAAGTCAGAATCAACCTGTCAGTACACAATGATTATTAAGTCATGCAATACAGTATGCAACAAATAATTTCTACAGTGATTCCTTGACTTGAGGCAGCTCACTTCCAATAGTTACTTCATTAGCTTTAAACCAACATAACTACATAAGAGGATGTTGGCAGATGAGTGGGCTGAATTAACAGAGAAGCTCTAGAGAAAATTTGGCCCTGACATGATGACAGCAAACACTCACGTCATCTTCGGAGAATTTACTAATGGTACAGGACTAGACACTTAAGCCTTCTTAGGAACAAAGACTTACCAGGAACTGATGGTTATTTGTGAATATGAAAATAGGATTGGAACAGGACATAGGTGCAATATAGACAGATTCGGGTAAGAAATAGGAAGCGGCTAAGAAAAAGAGATCCACTGAGCTTTTCTCAGAGCCAGAAAAAGTACTGAGAGGAAAAAAAACACCCTGAAAGTTCCTTTTCCTCTTTTGGAAGCAATCACAGGAAGATGCATGTTTAATACACACTGGAAGAATCAGAGCCATGCTCTTCACCCCTCCATAACCTCTGCTCTTCTACACCTTATTGGACTACAATAGTACAGTTCTTTGCCTTTGGCTGTACTGGTTGATTCTGATGGGATTTGAAGTCTACCAATACCTGAGAGGCATCAATACTTGACCTCTGATTTGGATAACTGAAAGTAAAATGGGAGAAAACATAAGCGTTTTCTAACTTCGCCCTCACACAAGTATGCTAAGAACATTAGAACATTCCTTCTAATGTTACTGTGGCCATACACTTGGTGTCATTTATATGTGGGAAATGACAGCACAGCAGAAGTGAACTCTAGAACTCAAAACAATTAAAATGATGCATTTTATGTAGAGGGAAAATGAGGAAGTAAGAAGGTCTTACACTAGCTAGTATAAAAGATGGTCATGTGATTTATCCAGAGAAACGAAGTGTGAGGTTTACTTTTACAGCAGCACTGAAATGTTACACATAAGATGAGCTTTTAAGCTTTCCAGAACTGTCCATCAGGTAGAGATGGTATAAAATGTGGGGTTAAGGCAAACAGTCCCAGCGTTGGCCCAGACATGCAATTCTTGCCTCATGAAGCAACAAAGCAAAATGGAGTTTATCTTCCACATGAGGCAACGGTGACAAAGATATCATTTTGCAGTCTCTCCCCCTCTGCAGAGGAACTCCTGCCTTGCCCCCCCCCTTCCCAATCAGATCTGTGGGGATTTTCTAGGAACAAGTTATGTCCAGGTGTTTTACATGACATGCTTTTACATTTATTTATGTTAAAAAATGTTTCCTTGCAGGCAAGGCTCTCCCAAGGCTGCTTCCAACGTAATTCAAATAATATGAAACTTTTTTTTTTAAATATATAGAAAAGAATCCAATTACAAATCCCAAAAGAGGAGCGGATACATCACTTTCAGAGCATACATTGACTCAGTTCCATACAGACTAGTGTACAAAATTACTTTTTAATTGCACAATTTCCCATGTTGAAAAATAGAATAAACAAAAGAAAGACTTTTTCTGAGCTTAAAAGCATTGTTTTGGAAGTTTAATGGAATAAATAATTTGGGGCTTATTCTTTTTACAAAGTCCATACTGATAAATTAGAGAACCAATAACTGAGTCTGTTGTAGCTCTAGCATCCCCATGGATATGAAAATTAATATAGCATCCAGATATAAACTGTGTTCAACCATTTCAGCTTACTTGTCATACAACACTTACCAATTAAACCACAACAGGAGAACTTTGGTAGGATGTGTTGAGTTCTAAGCAGTGTCCTGATAGAAGAGTTCTATTACATATTAAAGCAAAGCCCTTTCTCATCAGATTAAAAAAAGCAACAGCAACTAGAATGGATATCTAAGCCACACATATTAATAAACCATGATTTCTACAGCATGATTCTATGCATGCTTATTCAAAAGTATGTCCCAGTGAGATTAATTAGACTTATTTCCCAGTTAAGTGTGTTTAGGATTGCAGCCAAATCCATGCTGGAGCTAAATGTTAACATATTTCAGATGATAAAATGATAAAACTCTACCATGGGCTGCTTGCAATAAAAACAGATTTATTTTATTGCAAATGTGCTCTCTCTTGCTCTCTCTCCCTCTCTTTTCTGCATCTCTAATACAAAGGACAAAATGGTTACATGCTCTTTTAACTCTTGTTACTTTTGAGCATTATGTAACTGTGTACATTAATCTTGCATGGCACAGATCACTGAAGTTGTACCGAAGTTCCATAATTATGACGCAAATCAAAGTAGCAATGCACTTATCTGTTTACTGATGCTCACACCATATTCAATTTGGTACTTATTTATTTATTTATTTATTTATTTATTTATTTATTGTATTTATACCCCGCCTATCTAGTCATTTTGACCACTCTAGGCGGCATTTACTGCATTTATAAAATCTAAAACATATCAACCAGAACAATTTTCATCTTAGTACTGCTAAGTAATTGAAAGATACAAAGTTCTGCTGCTCTTTAGAACAGAAAGTACCCTAAAGAATGATACTGAAGAACCTTCAAATATACAATCTCTTAAAACAAATGAACAAAAACATAAGTAATTTTGCAGATTTGCATTTGCTGCCAAATGACTCAAATGTTTATCTTTGTTCAGATGGGTGGTATAAAAATTGAATAAATGAATAAATAAATAAATCTTCTAAAACTATGAAAGCCACAAACTGCCTAAGCAATAACATTATATTGTATGCAGGTTAGCTGCTTCATGGCAGAAAATGCAATACTACTATCCTGAATATACTGTATTTTGTGGAAGTAAGTTCCCCTGGCATCAATATGGCTTCCATTTGTTGAATATACATGTCCGACAACACATGCCACATAATCTGAAGTATACATGTAAATTTGCACTGAGTAACTCAGTGCTGATGCAAGATGAAATCATCGCAGAGAGCTTTTTCAGAGGATAATTTTAAAGGAATGTTCAATCAGATTTTCTTTTGAATTCCAAGGAAAAATAACCACTGCTGAGCTGAAATGCGGTTCTCACTTACATGCACATATGTAAGGTGGTGCAGTATAGCATGATTGAGAATTATGACCAAAGTGTTTGACTCCTAGAATCATACTGGAAGAAAGTTGTAACTTCCTTACATTGTACATTGTAACATTCTTACATTGTATTATATAACTTTGAAATTATAAGGATGTTTTCTGACAAATGTTTTGTTTCACATTTACTGGGCAAAGATTATAACAGTAAATTAGAAAGCCTAATGTTTTTGTGAAATACACAACAACATAAACCCGTCTAATTTTTTTAGATTTTTGTTATGTTTTGAAAAAAATTAGCTTTCATACAGAAGAATTCTTGATCACTTTCAGCCAAACAGAACAACTGTCTTTGGTATACTTGTATACAATGTCTCAGTTAAGAATCTGAAGTTTATAACTGAATGTATTGCATCCCTCATTAATGGGATTTTAAAAAGCTGGGCAACATATTCACATAGCACAAATAAAGAAACATATTTTTCATGTTCACAGAAATCTCTGAATTCCTTCTAACACTTTATCATGCCCCATGTTGGTTATTTGGAGTACTTCTTTCTGGTAAAATAAAAATAAAATACTGCACTGCAATATTCATTTTTCCACTTAGCAACTTTTTAAAAATCCCCAGTGAAATCTACTTATTTTATATGTTTTATTAACACCATGAAATCTGTTACTTCAACAGATTTTAATGCTACATGTTTTCATCACTGTAAAATTCATCTACTACACTTTAAATATTGAACTTAGGAAACAGTTTACAGTATCATAATTCGGACCACAGTTATATAACATTGTACAACCGCCACTTATAGTGAACTGACAGGAATTTGCAGACCCTCAAGGTTTTATAAAACATCTCAAGCTGTTCCAGGTGCTTAGTTTTCAACCACTAGATTGCATTATTAGAAACATATGAGTATGCACACTCACAAATTCAAGGTTACAATGCACGCACATACACAATGAGCTTGAATTATCAAGGTACGTAGAAGAAACAACCCAACTTGGAAAAACACGTGAAACTTTCCAAATTGCTTAGCATTTTTAATGCTAAATTCCCAAGCCACTTTTTGCCGAAAAGTACAGCAGAAAGAATTCTAAACCAGACTAAAGATGCCAGTTCTACGGTATTTTGCCCATTCCTGTTACTAATAAACAATGCATAGATTTTGAACAGAGTTTGGAACTTTGAAAACTGCAGGCACATTCAAATACAGTACTCTGTTTCCCTGAATATAACAACTTTCTTCCCCAACACAATATATTTTTAACTTCAAGACAATTGCTAATGATATTCTTAAACTTGCACAAGAAACTTTCAGAAAAGTTATTTACTTACTCTTCATAGAGCTTTAATGAACTGAAAACTTTAAAGAACTCCTTTGTTCCTTATCCTGATAAAAAAGCAAATCTCAGCACTGAAAACTGATTAGAATGAGATAGTTACACTTTGATTTTCTAGGAAAGCTTATAGGAGTACAAACCTTGTGTACGACTGAGTTCAGTGAAACCTATTCTGAATGGTGAGCAAGCTAAAAGAAACGTAACATATAATTCCAACAATTTTGCATACTAGGAAAAGAGAACCGAGAATAAAAAAAGGAATGTTTCACATCCACTGTATAAAGTCATTTTGACATGCCTACACAACTGGTTATGGCAGCTTTCAGAGTGATTCCTCATCACACACACAAAAAGAAAGAAAACTGCTCCAGGTTCTTTTAGAGAAAGCTCTCCGTTGGGAAGTTGATTTTGGCAAAGTGCCAAAATCATGTGCAAAAAGGGGCCCTCATTACCAATTCATGGCAGCCTTCAGCGCTAACAAAAAATGTGACCCAACAGGCTAAAGCAACAACAAAAATTAAAAACGAGGAGACAAAGACAACTTACTTAATATTCCCTCCAGAGCTACATTAAACTTTTTAGTCATTCAAACCCTATTAGTCTAAAGCCATTCTCAACTGCTTTTAAATTATTGTGCAGATATTCTTTAAAAGCTGAAAAGCACTCTTTGTAACCCTTCCCAAACTGCAGGGCTGCTGCTGTGTGTTTTTTTTTAAAGAGTATTTTTAGATGAAAACTGAACTTTCTCTTTCTACATTCCTGTCTGTGAACTCTAAGCTGGCATACAACATGCCCTAACATATTTCATTTTAATGAAAACTTTAAAAACTAAACAGAGCAGTCCGGCATTTGGCCAGCTTTTCAAATGATGCAAAATCGTTATTCTGTACAACTGTTCTTATAAAGTCTCCAAGAAAATGGTTCATGCAAGCAGGACAGTTTTAAGCATTTGCAATTAACCGAGAGCTCACTGCACAGTTTCTCATAAAAGTAGATTTGATATTCAGCCTTACCTAGATGTCGTCTGGCTTTTCTGTGGATCAAAAAGTTTCCTGCCTAAGCACACAGATATTCTTTCACAACCCATAAAGGCCCCTTTTATTAATCCAGCACGGTAACAAACTTCTTTCTGCACCATGTTGGGAGCAGGATGCATCAGCTTTCAAGACAGAGCGCATTCTTAATACACCAATGTTGGCAGATTGCACAATACTGAATTTATCTTCAAGAGGGACAGGACTTTTTTTAAAAAAGCAAAACAAAACAAGTAAAGAGGGTGCGGTTAGATGTTAGGCTACCTCTGAGAAAAGGGCCTAGTGCTGCACTAGCACCTAAATGCTAGCAGAAGCTTACTGGGAAAGGAGCCAATGGAATGACTTTGTTTGACCCAGCTGCCAATCTCTCCTGAAGCAGTGCGCCAGACTAAACACTGACACTATTTTAACTCAAATCAGGCTACAGCAGCTGTTTGCTTTCCGGCTCTGAGCTATGCTCCATGGCTGTGATGACTCTGCACGGCACTCTATCATGTTAAAATATGCTCCTTGTTTGCTTTTGTCATATAGCAGTCATTATATTTAACCACTTCCTCCCTCCTGGTGCAATAAAATAAAGATGACTGTATGTGACTGTGGAAACTTCCAGTGAAGAGGATACCATTGAACACTGGAGATCATGGATAGGTAAGAGGACTGTAACACACATGTGACATAGCTGGGCACCTGTGAGCACTAGACAAACAAAATCTTATACTCAATTAGTATTAATAGAAGTATAGTTTCCAAATCCCACAAGGTGTTAGTCCCCCTCTATTCAGGACTGGTTAGGCCTTACTTTGAGTATTGTGTCCAGTTCTGGACACCACACTTCAAGAAGGATAATGACAAATTGGAACAAGTTCAGAGGAGGACAACAGATGATCAGGGGGATGGAAACCAAGCCATATGAGGAAAGGCTGAAAGAACTGGGCATGTTTAGCCTTGAGAACAATTCTGAAGGAAATCAATCCTGAGTGCTCACTGGAAGGACAGATCCTGAAGCTGAGGCTTCAATACTTTGGCCATCTCATGAGAAGAGAAAACTCCCTGGGAAAGAGTGAAGGCAACAGGAGAAGGGGACGACAGAGGACAAGATTGTTGGACAGTGTCATCGAAGCTACCAACATGAATTTGACCCAACTCCGGGAGGCAGTGGAAGACAGGAGGGCCCGGCGTGCTCTGGTCCATGGGGTCACAAAGAGTCAGACATGACTTAACTACTAAACGACAACAAATCCTTGAGAAAAGAAGACTGAGGGGTGATATGATAATACTTTTCAAATATTTGAAAGGCTGTCATACAGAGGAGGGGCGAGATCTGTTCTCAATTATCGCAGCGTGCAGGATGGGCTGAACTTAAAGGAATCCAGATTTTGGTTGAATAACAGGAAAAACTTCCGAACTGTTAGAGCAGTACATGAGTGGGGCTAGTTACATTGGGAGTTGGTGAGTGCTCCAACACCGGAAGCGTTCAAGAAAAACTTTGATAATCACCTGGGAGATATGCTTTGATTGTATTCCTCCATAGAACAGGGGATTGGACTTCATGGCCTTGCAACTTCACTTTTCTATGATTTCTATGATTAGTACACCTTCTACCCAACATCCACTTCAAAGCATTTTATGATGTTCTGATATTTCTGATATTCTTCTTTTCTAATTGGCACTAGAAACCTCTTCCTTTGATTTTTTTAAAAACTATGTTGTGGACTGTTTTCAGGTCTGGGAACATGTGAAGAGATGATGAAGAATTTAGTTTCATTTGGGCTCCTGTGAAAATTTTCCAAAATTCATAGGCTTCTTCCTATTTGCAACTGCACACATTTAGGAGTTTAAAAAAAGGGGGGGGGAGAACTGAAACTGCAGATTTCACCCATTCAGGACTGGTTTTGAGTATTTAACTCTTCAAAGCCAGGGATTGTGGCTGAATTACCCCACCCCTTTTAAAACGTTGCATCTTTAACAGATATTCTGGAAACAGGTATAACATAGCTATCAGGGAACAGCTGTGGACCGCTGGCACAGATGGGTGAAATTTTCCTTTCAGTTTGCTTTTGCTAAATTTGTCAAAATGTACTAATCACATAATCAGAACAGAAAGTGATTTTTTAAAAAAATATGTAGAAGAAAGTGAAACTAACTGGCTTTCCCATCCCCTGTCAGATGTTCACGTTTCAGAAGGTCAATGACTAGACAGATGTTTTCTCTAAAAGATAGCTTGCTTCCCACTAACAATCATGCACTACAATATGCCCTTCCACATAAATGGTAGGTAGCCTCAGTCTAGAGCTCACATCTCTCCTGAAGCCTTTTATATTAAAAGACTAAATTTCTGTCCAGCTTTCCTGGTTCAGTTTTGTTTTTTGAGACCAGACACACCTCTGGTCTCAAAATGCAACTCTAACATAAATGCCACTTTAGAGCAAGAGGAGAGCAGAGCTTAGCTCCTGTTCTGCCCTTTCTATTCCATTCTTGCCTGTAATTTAACTGGGTGAGGCATAAGCCTTTAGTCCGATCAGTCATCCTTTGGTGAGCAAGCCTACCATCTTGCAAAAGCTCACACCTGGTACCTAATATACAGATCTACACTGAGGCTGTTGCACATATTTCCACAGATTCATACAATGATTGCAACATGGAAGAGTTCCTCAAACCACATGGGCCGTGCAGCAGTTTTTCATGCCAGCTCTGCACATTCTTGGTAGTTGCTGTTAGTGCTGGCATGAATGCTGCTGCAAGGAGCTTATGAGTCTGAAGTTCACAGTTACTTAGTTTGGCATACATATCTGACCATAATTCTTCCCACCCCCAAAGTCCTTCTTCAACTCAGAATGTGTAATAACATGATGTACATTTGTGTTCAGCATTCAGCAGATCATATGCCCAAAGCCAGCTGCTTTCTAGGTGCATAACGTTCCTTAATGATACACTTTTTGTACCATTGTACCAATTCCTACTGACTGCTATGAAATATTATAAATTGGAAAGCAGCTTCTTTGTTGAAAGCCTCATGGCGCAGTGGTTAAACCGCTGTACTGCAGCCAAAACTGTGCTCACGACCTGGGGTTCAATCCCAGGTAGCCGGCTCAAGGTAGACTCAGCTTTCTATCCTTCCGAAGTCGGTAAAATGAGTACCCAGCTTGCTGGGGGGAGGGCAATGTGTAGCCTGCATAATTAACTTGTAAACCACCCAGAGAGTGCTTGAAGCACTATAGGGCGATATATAAGCAGCACGCTTTTTGCTTTGCTTTGTTGTCCCCTTAAAATTTACATGGTGCAAAATTCAGGTGAACCCTTTTATTAGCTGATGTGGATCTTCAGGAGGAGTGCTGTTGAATTTCCAGGCAGGTTTGGTGTTAGAAATGACATTTAATGTAAGAGGTGCATGCATGCATCCATAATTCATATGAATGGGGTTCAAAGTTGTTGAGAAATTTTGAAGAACATACTATCACCACCATGCACTGAACAAGAAAATTCATAATGTCCCAGATAGCCACAGACCTACTAGATGCACCATCAAAATTCTTCATTACTAAATGGCCTCGTTTGAAAACTATGCTAAAATGTGGGAATTTCCAGGGGGTACCCATTTTACTCTGTTACAGCAAAACAAGCAAAGGATCTTATGATATCTAATAACTAAATTTTATTTTGGGTAAGTTTTAATCAGCTGCCATCCACAAAGGTTTATGTTATACAAAATTCACATGTCTCTTCACTGAGGGTTTACTGAAAAATCCATAGTAGACCCTGGATTTGTTCCTCAGGAACATATTTGTGGTTCTCCGACCTAAAATAAAATTATATATAGCAGGTCCATGGAAGTCATGGGTTGCATTTCTTGTTGATCCTATGCTGCCATCTCTACCTGTCATAACACAATTCTCTAAGGTTTGGTTTGTCGCTGGATTGAAAACTGGGGATTTTCTTGTTCTGTGTTGGGTGGGGCTGGTATGTTCTCCAAGATTTCTTACCAGCTTAGCGCCATGTTTTATATCCTCCCTCTCTGAAATAGGACCACCCGTACCCCCACTAAATTTTAGCTGCTTGAAATCAGCCATTAGAGGGTGTGAGAGGTTTTTCTGTTTGAGAAACTAGTTTAGGAGAAACTTATTTTTCAGTTAGTAAAAACCCATTGTCCCAATGTTTATAGGTAAATAAATAAATATGCAAATTAGTCTCCTTGGTGAGGCACCTCCCCTTTATATGTGCAGCCCTCAGGCAAATCTGAAAAACTCCTTTGGCTCCCTGAGGTTCTTCACTCCTGCATTACAAAGACAAATCTCGTTTGGATTCATGCACTCTTCCTTTCTCTTCTCCAGTATAGATATACAGAGGAGACCTGACACTTTCATACTTGTATTGCCACATTATATATTCAAAACAAATAAACAAAAAGCAAAAGACTCTGAACAATAGATGAAACAAGGGGCATTATGCCCTCATATGGGGTTGCAAGCTAACACAGGTATTTAAATATTTGCTTCACTGAGGTACTCTGTGGAAGTGAAGTCTAAAGGGTACAAAATTAAATGCTTCCCTTGAAAAGTTTAAATAACTTGCACAACTGCCAATATTAATGCCTTCAATGTCTGCCATGTTGAACTTTAAAATATTTTTACTCGTTAACATAAACATTTCAATTTTAAAAACTATCTTAGAGAACAAGAAACCTTCATGATCAAAATGGAAGGAACTCCCAAGTTTCCTGTTTTCCTCCTAGTCTCATATGCAGAAGAAAATCTATAAAAACACTTTATATTTTTATAAATGTATACAAGTAATGGCAGGATTTTAATTCAGAAGGACAATTCAAAGGTATACAAATGTATTAATGGGCCTATCACTTTCAATCTTCCACATATAACAGGGCTAACATAGTGTCCTTAAACCTTAACATTAAAAGATTATATTTCATTTCACTAAATGCATGTATGAGACAGGAGCCCAGATACAACATCTCAGAATGTCTTTTGTCATCAACATAAGGATGAAATGAAGACAACGCCTGCTATGGTCAGTGTATCTTTTTTTAGCAATAGGCTGCCTATCACTGCCCAACCCTGCTGTTGACCTATTATTCTAATTCAAATTTTGGAAGGAAACGTACATATTTTTATTTCTATTTGATGACCATATTATTTTAAAAAAACAAAAACAAAAAAAAACAAAAAAACACTACCTGACACTTAATTAGGCAAAAAAGTAGCAAAGCCAATGTAGGTCTATAAAGCAAAGGTTGAACTTGGTACAAAATTTTTATCCACATGAGAATTTCAACAAGCCAAAAAAATCCATAAGTAAGAGAACCAATCATGAATCATGAAATTTGGAAGAGGATACTACTCCTGCACAATACTCCCCAGTTGAGGTACTTTTCCAAAACATGCTGGTAGGTATAGCAACTTGTGCAACAACTCCTGGTATCATACTGTTGTATGAACTTATGAGTTAACTCCAAAATGATGAGCAGCATTCATAAAACAAAACATACACCATAAAACACATCACAAAATATTATTGCACATGCATACCCTACTTGCATCATTCATTGATTCAGAGCATTTCCTTGTGGCTCCAGAGTGCAGAGTTAGAATTCTCACTGTGCCTCCTAGGCAAGGGGTCAGTTGAGATCACCCATAAAGTACTTATCAGAGCATCTTTCCCTAAGAACATCAACCCCCCACCACCACCCAATGCTCACGGGCCATATTGTTATGGGTTGCCACACCAAGACAAGCCAGGAAGACATCCTGGAAGAATGGACTGCTGGTAGAATTGCAAATGGCCCCCTCCTTCTCAGCCTTTAAGAAGATGTTCAAGCCTTTAACAGCATTCTCTTTTAATATTTCATTATACTTATGACATCTGTCCTGTCATCATTTGGTTTAATTCTGATTTTAGATTAGATTTATTGATTATATTATGGGCAATTTTTGATTATGTGTTATTTTATTTTCATGATTAGTTTTGTTATTGTTATTATATTATATTAAATTGTTTGTGTATCCTCTGATTATAAATCACCCAGAGTAGTGTCTAATATTGATTGGGCAGTATACAACTATATGATATTAATTAATTAACTAATAAATATTGTTACATGCTCCATCACTTGTATGGCCTTGGGCACTTTGCACTGTCCCAGACTACCATGAGAAGGATGGACTGATTAAAAAAAACTTATGAAATTTCTGTGATATAAGGTTCATTTTCAGAAAGAAAATTGGTGCTTCTCTTACCCATCATGCAATGCCACAGAATTACAAGAAGGTGAGATACCTTCTTGTACTAATGATTCACAGTTTTTTCAGAAATTACACAACCTGTACATTGCATGGAAAGCTATTGTTAGTGCTGCCTTGGCTGTCTCTGTGTTTTCTGTTAGTTTTATGTGTAGTTTACTTCTTAAAGGGCAGGGACACTAGATCTACCCAGATTGCCAGACAACCATTGTGTACAATCTGCATAAATCTTTAGCGAAGAAGAAGAAGAGGAAAAAGAGGAAGAAGAAGAAGAAAAGAAGGAACAGGAGGAGGAGGAGGAGGAAGAGGAAGAAGAGGAAGAGGAGGAGGAGGAGGAGGAGAAGAAGAAGGAGGAGGAGGAGGAGGAGGAGGAGGAGGAGGAGAAGGAGAAGGAGAAGGAGGAGAAAAAAGAAGAAGAGCTGCTCGTCATCTTGTTCTTGATCTGGAGGCTAGGAATCTCACAGGTCTTGGAAATTTCCTGTTGAGACGTTTCACTGTGCCAAAAGGCAGAAATTGATGACAAGAAGGAATTTAGCACATATTCTTCATATCCTCAATTCATTTCCTTCTACATTTAAGAGGGACATAAAATGGAGGTTGACGGTATTAATGTGCCGATAGCTTCTTGTTCCCAGTTTGATTGTTAGTGGAACTTGTAATGCCATAAGCTGTCCTAGAGGAAGCAGAGCCACCTCTGTTTCCTTTTCAGAGTCAGTTTCAGCAAGACTAGCTTCCTGTTATACACTCATACATCTCTCACTCTTCCAGGGCTGACCAGGAGGGGGTGAAGAAAAATGGTCCATCTCTGCTACCTAGGTGTTTTTTGGCCATCCTGACTCCTACTGAAACATATCACCATAATCTTACCAGCTATCAACTATCTTTTGTCAGGAGATAAAGAGTTTCCCCCCTCAGACACCCATGCTGGTATCTCTGCTTACAGAAATCTTAAGAGACAAGAATTACTCGCATGGAGTAACCCTATGAAAGATCAGTCAGTCCTAAAATACACAATAAGAGCAATGCTTCAAACATTTGTATCCCCTGTTTAGGGGCTTTTAGAGCTCCTAAGAGGTAACTTTGTTTTTTAGTTGTTAACATTTGCGCCAGGGTCTGATTTACAGATGGAACTCTTGGACTGCAATTGAGGTCTATGAATGCGTTTGATGGTCTGCGTACTTAAGGTGGTACCATACTGGGCAGCATGCCTTATGTTTTATGAGGTCTTGCATATTGGCAGCATGAAACAGGTATGAAGGTGTTATATCCTTGGAACTGCTGTTATGGTACTTGGCATTCAAAGGGAAAGAATAATGTGAGGGAGATGTTGCCTTATTGATAACTCCTCAAAGTTTTAATCTGTGTCAGTTTGAAGTGAGGTGGGTGACAGACAAAATGCTCATAAAGAGTTGTAGCTAGTTCTGAAAAGAAGGCAAAGACGTGGTACAAAGCAGCAAGAAAAAGACTTTAAACACTGGTCTAAATGAAGCTTTTCATTAATGTTATTCCATACCTTTCCAACTAAGCAAGCTGTGTAATAGTGATAGCCTTTTTTCACAAGTTGCCTATACACTGAAAAAGTCTAGACAGTTTTAACTAGAGGACAGCAAGACCAAGGAATCTCTCTCTCTCTCTCTCTCTCTCTCTCTCCCTCCTATCTTTTATCCAAGTAACTAGGGGCATATATGTTTTATTGTTTTATCATTCTATCAGTCTTTTAAGTAGAGGAAGGTAAAAATGGTCAGCTTTGGATTGCTGTCCATTGGCAAGGTGGATAAAATAGATGATTACTAAAATAAACATGAAAAATGTGAATCTGACATTCTCTTAAATGAAAACTAGGCTAACACAATAAACTCGAATCAGCAAATTCTGCTGCATAGTTACACCTGCAAAAGGCAAACGGCATAACCTGAGGCATTTTCTTGCTGGCCGTTAACAATTCCCCATGTGGAAAGTGTTTGGCAGTCTTTGCAAGCCTGATACCATTAAAGTCGCAATGCACACACACACACAAATATATACATAGAGAGCAAAGAATGGCTAGCTAATTGTTTTAAATAAGAAAAGCTGCAAGTCTATCCCTCTGAAAGCCAACACAAGAAGCTAACATTTATTGTAGATTTTTACTAATTTGTGCAAATTGTTCAATTTCAATAATTTTTCAAAATAAGTATTGTCAAATTTATACCACCAGGGAATGTATGCCCTTTCCCACAGTTAGGAGAAAATGGTTGCAAGTGGTTATCCATGGCTGCAAAGTTAAGAGGGCTGCATTCTGAGTTTCCAAAACTGCTTTTATAACAATACCATGCACAAATGGCATAGATATTGAGAAAGGAAAGAAGCACTCCTCGTCTTGCTCTCATTCTGGAATAAGGAATAAGACGAGACTGGGAATTTCTTGTTGAGTTCTCTTCTCATGCTGAGAAAGCATAAATTGATGAGTGTGTGGGAAGCAGTATAAAATTTAGCTGTTGTTCTTTATGATCAAATTGTGACCAGTTGTACAAGCAGTGCAAGAAGATATCGGATCACTCTTGTGCTACCTCTGAAAATGTGCAAGAGGTCTTGGACTAGCAAAATGACACCAGAGAAAACAAAAGAGAGAAAACCTGCAAAGTGCATATTGTGCACAAGGCCTGGAGGCAAAAATGAAAGAGCACAAGTAATATTCTCTAGTTGTCACTTTTGGATAGTACTCAGATCTAAACCCTCCTTCCTCTCTTTGGACACTTTCATGGGTTAAGCACTTTCTTATCACTAAATGCAATTTCTCGAACATAGGGATGCTGCATGTCTTTTTATAAATAATGAAAGGCTATAAGCAAAATTACCCTAAGAACTTTATTTGCCATGTTCTGGCATATGCTGCAGGACTCTACAGGAACCCAGAAGGGAAAAGTGTAATACTAAACACAGCAGAACTCCCAGTAGTATTATAACATATATCAAATGCTTACCTATCTCTTGTTGATCCTACACATAGTATTCTAATTTTCAGCCTCCTTCCCTCCTAACCACAGACCTCAATGCTCCCTTATGCTCCTAACAACAACCCTTCTGAGAATGTACATTGAATAATAACAGTACATATTTTTAATAGGGTTAGGGGGAAGTCTGAATTACACTTACATTGCTGGAGAGGAACAGACCACTTTCCTAACATCACCACTTTCCTACATCAGGGCCTCCATTTTGTCCAGAAACATTAGCTGGCAAAGTTCACAATCCTAAATAATTTTGTGCCAGCCTGGCCACATTGTTGATCAGGCCTAATTCCAGACCTTTTCTAAGGACCTCCAAAACCCCCAATCCCAATACAGATCACTGAAGTACCTAAGATCTTACATTCTTCCATTATAACTATGGACCATTTATTGTTACTATCTGCTTCTTTCTTTTAACTACTTTCCTTATCATAAAAGGATAAATAAATCTGCTTATGAATGTTTGGTGAAGAACCCTCTCAAAAGCTTCCTTGGGTTCTTTTGAGGAGAAAGGCAGGGTAAAAAATATTTTAAATAAACAAATAATAAAAGCTTCTTGGAAGCCCAAGGAAACTCTGTCTACTGGCTCATTTCACGTATTTACTGACAATTTGAGAAAACTCTCATGGCTAGAATCCCATTGAACTCCTAAGATGGGGGTCATGTGGGGGGAGACAGCCATCATCTTTCTCAGATCAGGAATGTACTTGTGCATTTTTTAGCCAGCAAGAAATGAGGGGGAAAACATGTTGTGATTATACTGAATAAGTTAGTTAGACAAGACTTCTCAAAGCAGAAGCTATATTAAATAGGTTCATATGCAATATAAATAGGCTAAGACCCACATATGTTAACGATGAAAAACTTTGTTAAAGCTTAGCTATATATTTTATAGACGGAGACCAACCACACTGCACCGAATGCCTTTTTTTATGAATTTATTTGAGAACAGTACAAAATGGATTTTCCCATTAAGTCTTTTTCATTTTTTAAATAATGAGTTCTTCCGAGGAAAAAGTGCCACATTGTTGTATATTAGGATCAGATGGAAGTTTTTGCACAACTATATATGTGCAAAAACAATATATATATAATTACTTAAAAAGTCAAAATAAATAATATATATATAAAAAATTAAAAAGGACAAAGACATTGTCAGAAATACTTAGGACTTGGAAAGTGTCAAAGGCTATCTGGTTGAGTCCCCACCAAAAATTTGGGATGCATTTTTGTTAATTTAAGAGAAATCTAAAGAAATCTCAATGGAATCAGGTAGCATTATGAGAAGAAAAGCACCTTGCCTTGGCAGTTTTCAGATGAAATATTTATGAGAAACAGAGTGCAAAAATTGAACATTTTTAAAATGATAGTGGTTAAAATATATATAATTGAAACACACACAAATACACTAACAAGGGCTATGTGTGAACTAGGTAAAATGTGTGAATAAATGCGCATATTAGAGAACATGCATAAAATATGCACATATTTCAACCCAATATCCAAAAAAACTGGCAAGAAAATGTAAACAGCCTTTACAGCAAAGCAAAGAAATTTAGACTGGGAGATTTTCAGATCTCTGTCATAAATCAGTGACAAATCAATTCTTCTATAACTAACAATCCAATCCTTCCTTGCCACCTACCTTTGTCATATAGTACCTGCTTGCTTTGATCCTTTTTACAAAATTTATCTAGGAAGCCCATGGTCTTAAAGCAACTGCTAGTCCCTTAATCTCATTGGCTGAGTCAATGAGATTAAGATAAGTGTAGATTTACGTTCCAACAATGAATATACTCCAGGTGGGACTAACAACTGGATTGGAGCAATGATTTTATTTCAGCAAGTCGTGGTGTAATCCCTAGTAAAATATGTGACTCACAAAGTCCTAATTACAGTCTCTGCATCTTCTTTTTGTCTTTCAGTGCAAAGGATAAAGGAAGGCAATAAAATGTTCAGAAGACAAGATTTCTTACAGTCAAGCATTAGGCAAACCAAATTACCTTGGTGGCTGGGTACTGTTACTGGGAAATGGGAAGTACATGTTCAGTATTAATACAGTACCAATGTAAATATTTTCCTTTCTTTCATATCCCCCCTTTCATCTTGGAAGCTAAGAGATTGTCCCAGAAACATGTCACAAACAACACAAAATGTATCTGAGGGCACACTTGAATGTGTACACTGAAATAAAATTAATAACATCAGTAGAAAATGGGCTTCATGCACAGAAAGTCCAAGGCTACAAATGTGTCACAATGCTCTTAAACATCAATATTGACTAGGTATTTGCAGAAATCCCCCAACCTGCTCTGTGTCCAAATAAAGGGCACAGAGATCAAGGGCAAGCTGCCCTCTCTCCTTTTGGAGACAACCCAGTCCTTCTCATAGTCCATGAGGATATTTGTGTGCTCACAGTTCTCCATGAATGTGGAAACACAAATGGCAATGCAAGGTGACAGACTGAATTGTGCAGGAAGGACCAAACAGCACTTGTGACTGGTTGCAGAATTGGAAATTATTTCATTTATATTCTTACTTTTAAACTTTCCCTTTTCAGAATTACCGAAAACTACCTTAATTGTTAGTGAGATCGTAGTGCATGTAAATCCTTGTCAAATGCCTTCCAAAAATTTAGATCTCTCCTGTAATCAATCTAAATGTGCATTTAACACACCAGTAGCAGTAACAGAAACATATCAAATTAAATTTTTTTTGGGGGGGGGGAGCTTTTAGCTTTTCAAAGTTCCATATTTCGTTGTGTCAAACTTTATTTTCTTTAAAAACAGAGGTAACAAAAAGAAGACACACAACAATACATTGGAATAAATCAAAATACAAAGGTAATAGATAGGGGATAGTGGCTATGTTATCCACTCACAACAACAAAGTTCTGAATGTTTAGTAGGAATGAACAAAAATATCAAAAAATAGCTCACTTACTAAGAATCTCAAAATATAATAGACATGCTCGTGTGACAGCTAGAACAAAAGAACTTAAATTTACCTTCTAAAGAAATACTGGATATACAGGGGATTCCTGGCTTACAACAGATAATGTTTTCAGTCCCCTGCTTGAAAACATACCATTATTAGCTAATCACCCCTAGCATTCATAACTCACTTTTACCGCCACTGTGACTGGCACTATAATGTTATATCACAAAGTGCAACAGCAAGAGAGTGGAGATGGCAGCAGGAGAAGAGAGGAGACACTGGAGGTCAAAAGGGAGCACCCAACATGCAGGCAAAAGAACAGATGTAAGAGAGGTGAGAAGAGAGCTGCAATTTCACTTGTAAGGGATGAACATTCTCCAGGAATTAACCCTCTGTTTTAACATTGAGCCTAAATGAAAAGGTTTTACTTACAACTGGCTCACTTTAGAAACATTGTCAATGGAATTACTGATTTCAGTCTCTCTGTGTGTGTCTCTGCTATATATTTTATATATGATATATGTGTGAGAGAGTTTGTTAGGAAAACTTTTGGTGTTTGTACTTGATAGTAATTTGATCAGAAGTTCGAAGGATTCACGTAAAGGAAAGAAAGAAATCTCATGGTGCCAAAATACTTTTAAATATAAAGATGTGTGTGTGTGTTTCTTTGTTTGCTACACTTCCTGTTAACTTAGTTGTTCTGGAAACTTCTAATCATGCGCCAAGCATGGCTTTGCCACTGTGTTCAATTGCTCATGAAAGTAGTTCTTGTTAGGTACTATCAAAAGGGCTACCTCAGCAAAAGATTAGGGAGTAGGGCCACTCTGCCTTACAATGATGTCACCTAGGCATCCCTCCAGGTATCCACATGACTTTTAGACATATCTACACATGCAGAGAGTGCAGATACTACACTCAACTATTGTAGCCTAGGGATGGATCTATCTCTCACTTTTACTTACTCTCATATTTGTGCCCCCCCCCCAAAAAAAACCTTGAGTTACGTCCTTCCCAAATATTTCAAATCAAAACTGAACTGCAAGGAGTTTTCCCCTCTGTTGTCTCTAAATCTGACTGGTACACCTGTTCTCATCCCAGTGAACACTATGCAGTGCCTGTCTGCCATAAGACTGTTACCAAGGACCAAACTTTCAGGAGTGTGGCTGGGGATGTTGAGGCACTCCCAATTCAGCATTACAAGTTTGGCTGAACACACAAAAATAACATTATATTGAAAAAACTCTTTAATATTTCTTTCTATACATTTCCACACAACCCTATAAGAAGCAAAAGATTGCCCAAGTCTCTAATGATAAAAAGAATTTTCCCTAAACTCCCATGTTAGAATTATTGGTGTGTAATTTATATAAACCATTGGTATAATGTAAACCTTAAGAGTCTTTGCTATTATGTATGGGAACACACACACACACACACACACACACACACACACACAGACATATCTATTCTAGAATAGGAGATGTGTAGAGAACAATAAAGAATACAATTATCAGTTATGCAGACACAATATTTTCCATGTACCTCATAGTTGACATGCTTATGAAGACTTCAAAGACATCTTTGGCAATGACTTAGATTTATCACTGCTAATATTTTGGTACCAAAAACCCATTGAAATCTCCATCTGTAACAATACGTATTTCTGCAAAATTACCCACTGATTTTATAATGCTTATGTAAAATCTGGCTTCTGTTTGATGTAGGTCACAAAGGCAAAATAAACATAGACTTGTCATTAGATGTTAAACGTTTGAAAAGCAATACCTACCTTCCTGATCTTTCACAACATTAAACACATTCACTTAGAAGTACTTAGCTTTGTATCTGACAGTCCCTTGGATCTCTCTAAATTTTGCCCTGGTCTCTAGGGCAAGGATACTTATTCACACTGAAGTCAATAGGATCAATAGGAGAAGTAGATGTGAGAAGTCCACTTGCCACAGCAGCTTGCTGTTGCTAGATGTGTAAAACCACAACAAAACCAAGAAAAGAACTTTCCCTGGATATCTCACAGACAGATCATAAGGGAAAACATGTTCAGATAGCCTGGGCCTAAATTGTGTAAGAGTTTAGAGATCAGAAACAACACTTTGAACCGAGCCTGCAAGTACTGTACACTGGCAGCCAATGACAATTATAGCAGTGGCACTGTATGCTGTAAACTCATATAATTATGGGTTGCAAGTTTCAAAACAGCTATATTTTTGATATGGCTATGGGTTACTATACTAGTCAGAAGTAAGTAAGCTGATCTGTTTGGTTAAATTCTGTGGATATAAGAATGTGCCTCCTCCCAAAGAACTGTGATGATAGTGACATGTAAATCAGCCAAACAAACTTAGATATATTTGTTTGGGTGAAACAATTATATCCAATGTCTGGTTTAAAACATGCAATTGGTAAAACCAAAGCAGAACCAAATCATAGCACTTCATTAAGAGACAACATTTATTTATATGGTATGACATTTCTTGCTGGTCTTCCTTTGTTCTTGATTCACATCAATATTAATCCCTTTTGGTGTTTTGATGTTTTAAGCTTTGGAGAGAAGGAAACAGCTACATGAATTGTCAAAAACTCCACTGTCATCCACCCTAGGCAACACCTCATCTTCTTTCAACTAACCAATCAACCAACCAACCATTTTCTAATGGGAGAGAGGATAATGGATTTCAGTTTCTAAAAATCATCATTTTTAAAAACCTTCTGCTCTTTTCTTATTCTTATATTATTCTCTTAGATTATCCTCTCCTAAACTGGCACATGGTCCTCCAATGGCCACACAAACTGGCTTGGCAACTGGCCTCTACTTCATCTTTTCATACAGGATGTTGGGGAGCAATAGAAGAGTATTTCTTTATTCACATAGCTAGCTGCCTGTTATTGTTCACTACTCAATTCAATTACTTCCATTCTTGTTCCCCTGACAACAGGCTATCTTCCCTGCACCCTCACATCCATAGCTAACACTACTCTAACATCTGGCTGAAAAAATGTTAATGGAAAAAAACAAGAACCCAACAACTTAGGTCTAGCACTTTTGTTTGAAAAGATATTGCCCTTTACATTAGCAAATGTCTTAATTTCATAGACTGCATCATATTAATGACAATCATTGAATAGAACCTAAGCACACATGTCCCCCAGAAAAGTAGAACCATTCCACATTCTTCTACTCACAAATCGATTCCTTCACCATTTGCATTCCGACTGCCTCTTGCCATACTATACCTGATCTCTTTATTTTCAACATGGAAAACTTAATACTGTCATAGTCCTACTTATAGGTGGCACAGAAGATGAACATTGCTAGATCAGACCAAAGATCTGTCTAGTCCACACACATACACAGGATATGAGGCAGAATATGAGTGCGTGCGCACACACACAAAAACCACCCTCTGGCTCAGCATCTGATACATCGAGGCTTCCTGCCTCTGGCAGCTTTTTATAGTTTGTCGCTGCAAGAATTTGTATAACTCCTTTTAAAGCTGTCCAAGCTGGTGGCCCTACATCTTGTGGTAGCAAATTCCATTTTAACTATGCACTGTGTGAAAATGCCCACTTCCTTTTATCTGTTCTAGAGGTGCCACTGCAAAATGCAAGTGTTGTTTGACCAGTGCAGGCTTCAGCAGTGAATCACTGAATCTTTTAGAGCCCTGATTTATTTTCTAGTACTGTGGCCAAATGAAGTCATCTTTGGCAGTTTCTGTTACGTAACAGAGATTGTAGATTAGATTGCTAATAAGACATATTTTTAAAAAGGTGATTTCATTCCTATAAAATTGAATGAGCATGGCAAAAACTGTCAATGGCACAATTACATTTGGACACTGATTTCCACTATGAATGAAGCACTTACCTCACAATATGTTCAAAGTGCAATATCAGCTTTACATTTTTGTCTTCAGGTGAAGGTATTTATTTATTTATTTATTTATTTATTTATTTATTTATTTATTTATTTATTTATTTAAATATCCTGCCAAAGTCCACTCTGGGCGGGTAACAACACTCAAGAGTAATAAAATAAAATAAAACAACAACATTAATACAATTGAAGATGGCAAATAAATTAGGTATTGACAGGACAGAAGGCCTGCCTAAAGAGCCAGGTCTTGAGTAGGCTCTTAATACACCAAGTGAGGGAACCAGACAATTTTCTGGAGGGGCCACTGCTGAGAAGGCTCGCTTTCTTGTTCTTTCTCTTCAGGCCTCTCTCAGCTTTAGGCCCCTCAGCTGCCCATCTTGACTAGAGTGAGAGATTTGGGTAGATCTACATGGGAGGAGGTGTTTTGCCAGATATTGAGGTCCTAAACTGTTTAGGGCTTTATATGTCATCATTAGTACTTTGAAATCAATGCAGAAACAAAAGGGAAGCCAATGCAGGTCAGCCAGAGTAAGGGAGATATGTTGATGTTTTCTCACCCCAGTAAGAAGTCCGGCCACCGCGTTCTGCACCATTTGAAGCTTCTGCATCAGTCTCAAGGGTAGCCCCACGTACAGCGCATTACAGTAGTCTAATCTCAATACTACAAGCACATGGACCAGAGTGGTGAGGGCCACCACATCAAGATAGAAATGCAGCTGGGCAATCTGCTGAAGATGGAAATAGGCGGTACGGACCACTGATGCTACCTAGGTTTCCATGGTAAACTCAGACCCAAGTCGACCCCTAAGCTGTGAACCTCACTCTTCGTGGTGAAAGTCACCCCCCCAAAGGAGAGGGAGTTTCCCAAACCACCAATGTTGGGGCCAGCCACCTTCAGGACCTCCGTCTTGTCCGAGATCAGCCTCAGAACATTCACCTGCATCCATTTCAGAGAGCTTCTGTAGGAGGTGGTGGCAGTAGAAAGAATAGTGTTTCTTTTACCTGCCCCCCTGCCCATAGGCATAGTGACAACAGACAACATGATACCAGGTAAACAAGTAGGAATTTGTAAAAATTATACACACTCACTGATGAAGGGAGGGGAAAAGATTTTTAAGAAGCACCCCTGTTCTACTGATGATTGCAGACCCTTTTACAGGATGGCTGAAATGTGGATCTATTTTCATATTTCTTTCCAGCAAAGGAGAAGAGAAACAGCCCAATATCTGAGTTATAGAATGAAGTCTTACTGATGACAACACTCAGGCCTACCTCTTTTTTCCTTTAGAAAGGACAAGGGGGGGAAGCCCAGTGCGCTACCTGTGGAATAGGCCTTCACATTAAACAGGGAAAGGAAGATACTCTTTTTTTTTGTCTTTTATCAATTGCCAAACTGTTGCATGATTGCTAGAGACCTGCTCTAATGTACCGGTGTCCTGAGAGCAAAACTACATTTCAAAGAAGGAATTTCAAAGAAGGAGTAATTACCATGGATGGAGTTCAAGATTCATGTGCTTACCTTGTTTCTGAGGTGAAAGGAAGTACACAAATAGCTTTTATTTTATTGTAGATTCATATCAGTGGCAGCCCTCATTTTCTAGCGCACAACAGTTCAGTTCAAACCCAGGGGAAATCCCATAAGGCTCCCTCAGATCTTAATTCAGATCAGGAAATGTAGGCTGCCAGAGATGCAAAATGATGGCATAGCCACAGCTGCACTCCCCCCCCCCCAAGCACCAAAAACACTTCAATATTCAGACGTTCCACCTGAAACTGTGTAAAAGGCTGAAAAGATGAGAGGGATGGGGACGTTCATGTAAAGCCCATCACCATATCTCCTCCTCTTCCAGTACTCCCTGAAACCTTTGTATACGGAAAGTAAAGATCTGAAGCAGCAGTTGTAGGTGCACTCAGCTCAACTCATAGTACTTACATGATCAGAGCTCTATATTGTCAGGGCTCCTGCTCATGCAAGCATTATGAGCAGGTTGCTTCTGGTCCTCATGTTTCTTATGGAAAGGTCCCAGTGACTTTCTGGTGGACAAAAGAAGTAGGGAAGTGGTTTATGTGTATTCCCACACCTACTACTATGCACATAATAGGCCGGAGGTCAGCCTGTGTTAGGCCATGAAGTCTTCTAGCTCAGCCTTTCTCCTGGTGAGCACAATTAAATGTGGTCCTGTGGCACTCCCCAAACAGAGACTTCTAGGATTTGGAATACAGTGGTGCCTCGCTTGACGAGGACAATCTGTTCCAGTAAAATCGCTGTAGAACAAAATTGTCGTCAAGCGAAAGTAAAAAAAACAAAACATTGAAATGCACTGAAAACCGGTTCAATGCGTTCCAATAGGCTAAATACCTCAGCGTCCAGTGGAGATCCTCCATAGGGCGGCCATTTTCCAGTGCCTGTAAAGCAAAAAAGCCTTCCTAAACACAGCAGGGAGCCATTTTGAAACAGCGGGTGGCCATTTTGAAACCCAATGATCAGCTGTTTTGTTCATCGTAAAGTGAAAAATCGGTTCCCAAAGCAGGGAACCGATTATCGTCAAGTGATGTTTTCCTATTAAAACATGGCTTTGCGATCGCTATAGTGATCACAAAATACTCATCGTTAAGCGATTTCCTCATCTAACGAGGTAATCGTCAAGCGGGGCACCACTGTAAAAGGAAGGAAGGAGGACAGGCAGGCATACTCCTGTATCCATGAGGGCAGTGTGAAGGATGTTGTTAACCTACTCTGTGTTACTGACTTACTGTTAGTGTCCTAATGGATAGCCAGTGTAGTGTGAAGTGACAGACTGGGACTGAGGTGAGCCTGGGTTCAAATCCCTGCTGAGACATGGAAAAATCACTGGGGGGGGGACTGGTAGAACCACTCCTCAAATATCTCATTTATCTTGAAATCCCTAATAGGGTCATCATATCTCATTTATCTTGAAAGCCCTAATAGGGTAATCATAAATTGGTTCTAACTTGATGGTATAAAACAAAAAGTGCCCTATTATGTCTGCCAGCAATCTTTCCGGCACAGTAAGAAACAACACTATTTAGAATATTGCAAATAGCTGATATTTCATAAATATTATAATAAATATTACAGACAATAGACAATATTTCATGAAAACTTTATACTATTTTTAAATTAATTGATATTTCATAATATTGTGTGCATGATACATACATTTTGTATTTACATCTTAGATTTTAAAAACAACAACATTAAAAGTCATTAAGCAGCCATGCCATTTTATACACCTTCAAAGTGCCCATGAGGAAAAGTAAAGAGGAAATGTGGTTTGGAAATATAAAACACATTTGCAAGACTGATTTTCCTCCTATTAACTTTTTCAATTAAACAAGTCTCTGTTGCAAATGTATTTTTGGTAATGGTTCAAATCATGTTTGAATCACAAACTAGTCCATATCTGGAAATTTTTGAAAGAGCAAAAACTGTTAGTTTCACTTTATTCTCTAATTCTATTTCTTGTTCCAAAGATTATTCTGTGTTCATCACTTCCCTCAAATTAACACAATTTTCCTTTCTTCTCTCAAACAAATTATTCTCTTTCTTGTAAATTCTTCCTTATATCTTGGACAATAGCAAGACATTAGCTTTATTATTTTGGCAATTTATTAATCTTCCCTTTTTCCTTCCACTTATCCAGCTGATCAGATTTTTCTGATGTTGGAAATTACTGGATCATCCTTGTTCTAGCTTAACCTTGTGCCAGCACTCTGATTGTGTCACTGGGCTGAGGGAGTTTTGGACCTGGAGCAAATCAACATTTTCTCATTCTATCCCATTGCTACATCACTGGCCATTTTGGTAATTAACAGTCTTCTACCTCTGCTGCACAGCTGTTATGAATCCAATGTAATCTCTTTTGTCGTGTGGAAGCTTTCAGAACCATGGGGCAAAAGAAGGAAGACTATAATTATGAAAAATCACTGCCACCAGATGACATAACAGGCAGGGGGAGACATCTGGTAAATAAAAAATTCCACCTTCTATCCCATTGCTCACACAACTCCCATGCAATGAAAGGAATTACAAAGGATTCCAAAAAGCTGTGGGGCACAAGTAGGCGTTTTTACTGAAATCATGCCCTGCCAATAACATCATCACACTTTCAGAGGCATATGTTGTGCAACAGGATTTCAGTCAATGTTTAGTAGAATACACATATGCAATACACTAAATATAACATATTAATGTGAAAGAGAATAAAGTGAAATTGTAAAAATGTAAAATAGTAACAAATGGCACACTATAAATTCAAAAATATTGGCCAGAATCATCTTGATAATTTAAGCATGCCAAAGGAACATAGCATAAACTATGATGGTGAATTGCTGCTACTAAATGAGGTGCTGATCACACTCTGGGCTGGATAGACACAATAGGCACACTAGCAAGAAGTAGCCTGACATTTGTTAATTAGCAACAATTTACCACTTAACATAGTTCCATTGACACGTGCTGATTGCCAATAGAATTCCAGCCATTATAATCATATTTGGACTATGCATTCTGTTCATTTTGTTTCATTTTTGTTAAAAGTAAAAAGAATGTATGTATATACCTTTCTGAAGCTATTTGTTGGGTGGCCTCTTTAGATACTGTGGCATAAATTGGGAACAGTGATGAATGAACTATAAAATGGCTAGATATATTTATATTTCTTCCAGAACAAATAATCTTTGAGTTACCGTATTTGCCGGTGTATAAGGCGACTGGGAGTATAAGACGGCCCCCCCCAAACATTCCCACTCAGAATGTAGAGTTTGTTATATACTTGCTGTATAAAACTACCCCCTCTTCCGCATGTGTGATTCTGCTTTGGCTGCATCATGGGGAGAGTTCCTTTTGCCTCTTGTGGTTCCTTTTCAGAGGCAGCAGCCATTTTGGAGAGGCGGCAACCATTTTGGAGAGGCAGCAGCCATGTGGCCTCATCTCAAAATGGCTGCCGCCTCTCTGCTGTTCTGACAGTCAGCTGTTTGGCACTAGAGTCAGGCTGTTCCCAGGCTAGGAGCCGGGCTCTATTGGGTCTTACTACCAGGTAAGTGACTTCGCTGGGAGAGAGGGAGGGTTTGCTAGACATGCACCCGGCGTATAAGACGACCCCCCCCCCCACTTGGAGGCATGTTTTTCAGGGCCAAAAAGTCATCGTGTACGCCGGCAAATACGGTATTAAAAGGCTCAGATGATTTAAATATAAACTTTATAGCCATATGGCTTTTCTAGACAAACAAATCCCAAATAAAGCTATTCATCCTATTGTCCTTAATTATTTTAAAGTCAATATAGTTAGATGACAAATTGAGCCAGTTTAAGACTTTTGGCCAATTGTATGACATTCACTTTCAGGCGGATGATATTTGGATGGAATTTGGAACATACATTTTTGGGTCACCTGAAAATGGCTTGGATGGGGAATACTTAAGTAATTCTCCTTTCCCATTAATCTTGCTTAATTTCTAAAAAAATGCATTTATCACACTTCATTTGAAAGGAGGTCCTGCTGTCTACACAGGAGCAGCTGGCAATTACCAGTTCAGTCAGCTAATTTGTAAACTAGTTTCTTGAGCTGCCCCATAAAGGTTTACTCTAGAAATTGTATTCTCTAGGACAACCACTTAAATCTTTGTATTTTTAATTGAATGGTTTCTCCTAAAAGAATCTAATATATGATCAGATGGAAATAACTTCCTGCAATACAATTGTAACACTGTGGAACTGCAAAGTGTTTTTTCAAGTATATGTAACTGCTTGTTTACATGTTGAGCTCTTCATATGACATTCAGTAGAACATACCACTATATATGTCCACCACGTGACTCCACTGTAATAGGATTTGTAATGAATACTTCAATATTGTCTCTGATCACACAAAGTCCAACTCTAGTTTACCAGTCTATCAGAATCTTAATATTCAGATTGAAATAAAATTAATTAATTATGTAATTTACAATGTGAATAACATTTTATGAATATTAGCTGGCTGGATAGCTCAATGAGCTAGATATCTGGCTGTAGAGTGACAGGTTGGAAGTTTGATTCCTCACTATGCCTGCTGGGAGAAGAGCCAGCCTGTGTGGCCTTGGGCAAGCTGCACAGCCCCAGAGAGTATCCTGAAGAATGGAATAGTAAACCACTTCTGAGTATTTTATGCCTAGAAAAATCTGGAAAAGGTCATATTGAGTTGAAATCAGTGGGACATAATCATTAATTACTAATGACTACTGGTTTAAATCCAACAGAATGTAGTTGGAGGGACAATTCCTAGTGATGCTCTTGCACTCAATTACATCATTGTGCAACTGGATGGGGAAGCAGTTGCACAAGAGGGTGCACAAGTAATTGTGCAAGCAGTAGTACAACTGCTTGCACAATCAACTGCACTTTATACCACCTCTGCACTGACTATGAAAATCAGCAACAGCCAGCACCACAAGTCTGTTGTTAGCAGAATGTCATTGGTACAGGCTGTAGGAGACAATGTCATAGCATGTCCGATCATTCATCTTGTCATAAACTGACTGTTAAACAAGATATGCTTTACCATTGAGTTATAGCCTCTCACATTATAACACCACCATAATTATGATGAGCTCGACATCCTCTGAAACATGACTCCAACACGTCCACCTAGCTTCTCACTTTTATTACCTACACAAAAAAGACATGACTTCTACGTATGAGTAAGTCCTACCAAACTTACTTCAGAGTAAGTATGTATAAGGTCAACCCTAAACTTTTTTAAAAAACAAGATCCACTGTCCAACAACACTACAAATAATAGGAAGTATATTCTGGCTTCAGATCTTTCAGTTAAAATAGTTTGTATGAAGTATATATAAAGAGACCTGTAGATTATGTAATGCAGGGCAAGGACTCCATACAACTGTAACTATACAAGTTGCTTTTCGTAGCCTCAAGCTAACAAGGGCAACACACTAGGTAGGATTAAAAATGAAACTTCATTCTCTTAATGTCTCCCATAAACCTCTGACTTTCACTTTCTCATCTCTTTTCACTCCATTATTTTCTAAGGAAATCCCCTTTCTGCCTTTCAACAGCATTTCTGTGCCTGAAAGGTAGTTTCAAACACTGGCTTCTACTTTCTCTTCCCTCGGGCTCCTGGGAAGTGTAGTCATACCAGTTGCACCACAGAAGCTTTTGGAAGACAAACTAGTAAATATGTAAGCAGACTGCATACAGCCATTAAGACACAATCACAGTTCTTTCAAATTTAGTCAGGTAATATGCAGTATATCACTGAGGTTTTACTGCTGAGATTTCAGCTGCATAGATTTAATTCTCTTTTTCCCACTAGATGGCAGTCGCTTCAACTTAATATAAAAGCAAATGGATGCCACATGTAAAGTAAACAATGGTATTCTTTGTGTTTGGAAGTGCAGCAAGAAAAAATTGTTTCTAACCTTCAGAGCTTTTCTGAAGCTTGGCTAGCTACTGTAAATTGAGCTCTGCACTTGCACTTGGCATGTGGCACATTTTTGTTCTCTATTTTATTGAACTTTAATGAGCTAATTTTCAAATGCATAGGAAAATCTTTGATTATCATGACTGTCTATTTTGTTCGTAACACAACTAAGTTCATGACTCTTTATTCAAAACTTGTAGACTAATAAACTTCTAAAAGTTAAAATTCAGGTTTTTATTTATTTCATTTATTTAAAATATTTTCATCCTGCCAATCTCTTTAGAAATATGTTGTGAATCATTACAGTTATAACAGATCACATTAGCAAGCCTCGTGGCGTAGTGGTTAAAACGCTGTACTGCAGCTAAAACTGTGCTCACGACCTGGGGTTCAAATCCCAGGTAGCCGGCTCAAGGTTGACTCAGCCTTCCATCCTTCCGAGGTCGGTAAAATGAGTACCCAGCTTGCTGGGGTGGCAATGTGTAGCCTGTATAATGAAATTGTAAACCGCCCGGAGAGTGCTTGTAGCACTATGGGGCGGTATATAAGTCCAAAAATAAATAAATAAATAAATAAAGCTATCAACCATGCTTCTGAATCTCATTCCTTGTAATAGTAAAAAAAACTATTAGTGTCTATGAGCATATTTGCCCATTGATTTATCAATGCTATAATTATATGTAAAACAGCCTCTAGTATAGCCAATAGAACATGATGACATCCTGAAGATGCAACATTTTCAACAGGTCTACTACTGTAATAAGTTCCAACATTCTGACTTTTAACAGAGTGAGAAAAAAAGGGTATCAACACATGATAAGGGCAAGATCTGTCTGGTTATATGCCGTGCTATTATAGTTTTGTTTGCTTTCGGGCCATTTGGCAGAGAAGCAAAGAGTGATGGCTGGTTTTAATTTAGCTATACACTTTTGCAAAGAAGACTTAAACTATGGGGCTTCTCCTCAAGATGCTCCAAAGCCAATGGACACCAAATGCTGGTAATATCTTTGGACTTGGTCCAGCTCTTGCACAGAGTGCTTCATTTTTATTCTAGCTCTAACCAGGTACCAGATGTTTTTACTTCAACAGTCTAGCAAAGACTAGAAAGAATACGACACGTTTCTCAGTTAGCATAACCTCCTCCTTTCAAGGTCCATTAAAAATGACTTATCTGAAGACTTCCAAATACATAGTCACATGTATTTCATAGGAAATCCAAATGATACTTTCAAATCAAGGAAAGAAACTTACCTCCGGTTTGTGAAATTGGAGAAACCTCCATCTTTTCAAGAGAAAAAAACCAACCAGTCATCTAAAGAAGTGAAATGAATTCAAGGTAAACACAGAGTCTTCAAAAACAATTCTATGAATATACAGTATATCACAAAAGTGAGTACACCCTCTCACATTTCATAAATATTTTAGTACAGCTTTTCATGTGACAACACTGAAGAAATGACACTTAGCTACAATGTAAAGCAGTGAGTATACCACTTGTATAACAGTGTAAATGTGTTGTCCCCTCAAAATAACAATACACAGCCATCAATGTCTAAACCGCTGGCAACAAAATTGAGAACTCCTCTAAATGACAATGTCCAAATGGAAAAAAATGGTGACCACACAAAACATGGACACTTTGTGTCAAATTGGGCACAAAGTGTCCATATTTTGTGTGGCCACCATTATTTTCCAGCACTGCCTTAACCCTCTTTGGCATAGAGTTCACCAGAGCTTCGCAGGTTGCCACTGGAGTCCTCTTCCACTCCTCCATGATGACATCACAGAGCTGGTGGATGTTAGAGACCTTTTCTACCTCCACCTTTCATTTCAGGATGTCCCACAGATGCTCAATAGGGGTTAGGTCTGGAGACATGCTTAGCCAGTCCATCACCTTTATGCTCAGCTTCTTTAGCAAGGCAGTGGTCATTTTGGAGGTGTGTTTGGGGTTGTTATCATGTTGGAATACTGCCCTGCGGTCCAGTCTCTGAAGGGAGGGGATCATGCTCTGCTTCAGTATATCACAGTACATGTTGGCATTCATGGTTTCCCTCAATGAACTGTAGCTACCCAGTGCTGGCAGCACTCATGCAGCCCCAGACCATGATACTCCCACCACCATGCTTGACTGTAGGCACAACACACTTGTCTTTGTACTCCTCACCTGGTTGCTGCCACACACACTTAACGCCATCTGAACCAAATAAGTTTATCTTGGTCTGACTGGACCACAGGACATGGTTCCAGAAATCCATGTCCTTGCTCTGCTTGTCTGCAGGAAACCGTATGCAGGCTTTCTTGTGCATCACCTGTAGAAAAGGCTTCCTTCTGGGATGAGAGCCCTGGAGACCAATTTGATGCAGTGTGTGGTGTGTGGTCTGAGCACTAACAGGCTGACCCCTCCACCTCTTCAACCTCTGCAGCAATGCCAGCAGCTCTCATACATCTATTTCCCAAAGCCAGCCTCTGGATATGATGCTGAGCACAGGCACTCAACTTCTTTGATCGACCATGGCGAGGCCTGTTCTGAGTGGAACCTGTCCTGTTAAACTGCTGTATGGTCTTGACCACCATGCTGCAGCTCAGTTTCAGGCTTTTGACAATCTTCTTATAGCCTAGGCCATCGTTATGTAGAGCAACCATTCATTTTTTCAGATCCTCAGATAGTTCATTACCGTGAAGTGCCATGTGGAACTTCCAGAGACCAGCCTGAGAGAGTGAGAGCAATAACACCTAGTTCCCCTTCACACCTGAGACTTGTGAGACTTAGTGGTCTCATGACACCAGGGAAGGAAAATGGCCACTTGGGCCCAATTTGGACATTGTCACTTAGGGGTGTACTCACTTTTGTTTCCAGTGGTTTAATTAGACATTAATGACTGCGTGTTGTCACATGAAAATATATGCTAAAATATTTATGAAATGTGAGGGGGTATACTCACTTCCATGATATAAAGTAGTTTGGTGTTTTTGTGCATAAGGAGGAATCAGTTTCATTACCAGTAGAAAATCTGTGGCTCTCCAGATGTTGTAGGAGCACAGTTCTCAATATCTTAGTGCTACATGGACTGGAACAGATCAGAACTGGCATCCCACGACATTGCAAGGCCTCAGGTTCCTCCTTTCTGTTTTATACACTTCGTTATATGATAATTCCAATGAAGGTAACCATTAAGATGTAGTTGTCTGCAAGTAGGGATGTCAGTACCTCTGAAACCAAGTTAGAAAAGAGCAATCATGTTGACTGGGTTTTTGCTTGAGACAAAGGGATTAAAAATCCCAGTGGCCATGCAGGCAGGGAGATTCTGGGAGTTCAAAACCTCTTTCTCGTTAAAATAGCCCACCACCACCGATTCTCTTTCAGAAGCAACTGCTTTCAAAAGAGAACTTTTGAAGCTATCTCTAAATATAGGAGGGATGTGGTGGCGCTGCAGGCTAAACCGCAGAAGCCTGTGCTGCAGGGGCAGAAGACCAAGCAGTCGTAAGATCAAATCCACGCGACGGAGTGAGCTCCCGTCGCTTGTCTCAGCTCCCGCCAACCTAGCAGTTCGAAAGCATGCAAATGCAAGTAGATAAATAGGAACCACTTTGGTGGGAAGGTAACAGCGTTTCGTGTCTAAGTCGCACTGGCCATGTGACCACGGAAGATTGTCTTTGGACAAATGCTGGCTCTATGGCTTGGAAATGGGGATGAGCACCGCTCCCTAGAGTCGAACACAACTAGACAAAAATTGTCAAGGGGAACCTTTACCTTACCTAAATATAGGGCCTGATGTGATGCAACTTGGAATGCTTCCATTTGACGTGCCACCCAGTCTGGCCTTCTTCCCAGTTCTGTTATTCGATCCCCTTGTCCCTAATTTTCTTTTTTTTTCAGCTTTACATACCCTCTGAATGCAAATTATTTGCCCACTTGCCTATTTTTTTTCTAAAGGGTTTTACTTTATTTTGGCACTGCTACATATTTTGGGATCCTCCATGTTAACATCCTCTTCTTTCAGGTAGTGGTACAATTTCTCTATATAAGGATTCACAGACATGTAAAAATCATATTACTGCTGGTATTCAGTAAAAGAACAGAACCAGATAGTCAGAAACTATATTTTAGGGACATGTACATATGAAAGTCTGGTTCTGCATGCATATAGTTACTAGTTTGATCAAAATGAATAGGCAGAAAATGTGTCCAGGGTTTTGAACTTCTATTAACTCAAGAAAAATTACTTGAAGTTGAAATGTTTGTCAAGAAGAACATTATTTGGAAGTGAATTCAATTTTGAGCAAATGGATATGACAAAATGCATAAGCCCTATAGTCAATTAACATTTAATATAAGTCTACTTTCATAAATAATTTTGGATAGGCCATAAAATACATCCTTAACAGGATAGAGACAGAGAGCAGGTCAACAAGGTATGTTATGCCATACAAGTTATGACAACCCATTTCTGTCAGAGCTTGACTCAGTTTCCATATCTCTCCGATATTGGTGAGCTTCCATAGGACTTTTAGCAATGAAGCTTCTCACCCCCATTGCGTGAGCTGATATGACTGCATGAAACTTTCATGAACTTTTCAACTTGCAGTAGACAAAAGGCCAAAGTAAATGTTATTTTAAAAGTGTGTTGTTTTTTTATTTAGCCTGTCATTTTAGAAAAACAATACATAAAAGCACCAAATTATATAGCTATAGGGAAGCTCAGTTAGCAAGGATGATACTTGAATGCTACTCCTTCCTAGCACAATCCAAACCAAAACACTCAACTCTAAACTAAACCAGTTTACGTTGTCAGGAAGACTTCTCTTTAGATATTCATCAGACCTACAACCAGGGGCAGAAGTTCAAGGACTAAAAATTTGCCATTGTCTGAGGAAGGGGAGGGGAGGGAGATTCATATCTTCATGAAATAATTAAAAAAAACCACTCATTTTAGATTTTATTAGTCATTGTTATTAATAACTTATCATCACATTTATGTTATTTACTGTTCTACATTGAACAGTCTTTGCTCAGTAAGAATACTTGTAAAAATAATTTCTGGCTCAGCTCTACAACAGAGATCTCTAATCTAAACTGCAGTTTGACCCAAAGGCGTCAGAATGTTTGTAGTTCGGCTTGGTTTCTGTGATGGGAGATAAAGATATAACCTTGTCTGTTTCTATCACTTCACACAGTAACCAGGCATAGCTTTATGACAGGGAGTAAGCACCAGGAAAAACTATCAGAAGGCTCCTGGTCTTAAAGGAGAAGGTTCCCAGACAGAAGCCAGTGGAAAGGAACCAGTATAGGCCTAAAAGGATGAATATCCAAAAAAGTAGATTGGAGGGAAGAGAAGCAAAGGATGGACAGTGAAACATATGGGTATTTCTCAGCTTGCTGTAGCATTGTGGCCTCACAACCTTAAGGCAACAAGGATTGAAGTAAGGAAGAGGAGAGAGACATGAAGGAGGGGAAACAGCATTATTAGGAGTAACTTTATGACATAGACTAAGCACTGGAAGTACTACCAGGAGGTATAGCTGGCGTAACTTTTGAACCTATGTTTATTTTCCTGTCTCCTTTTTTCTTTCTCTTTGACTGAGAAAAAGCTCTGGGGAAACAAAGAAACTTGCCAGTCTTCTATAATACTCTGAGTCATCACAGGAGTGACACTGCATAGCTGACAATATTGGGGTTCTCCCCTCCTCACCCCCAGATTCTACCTTTTCTTATATTGTTTCTCATAGGCTTTCCTACTTCTTTTTTCCCCTCTTATTTTCACATCCAATTTCTTTGGTTTTTGTCTTTCTTGGCAGCTCTGAGCATCTAGAATGCATGGATTACACTGTGGGGGGGGAGCCAGTCATTGTTACATAACTGTTAAGGTTTACAGGCGATGCAGGAAATAGAGGATCAAGATTTAAAACAGACACACAAAATGAATGTATATTTTTTAAAAATTGTTCCCAGTGTGGTGTAGTGGATAGAGCAACAGACTAGGACTTTGGACAGCGGGGTTCGAATCCCCACTCAGCCATGGAAACTGATTGGGGGAGTGGAACTGGTAAAACCACTCCTTAAATATCTCAGTTACATTGAAAGTCCTATTAGGGTTGCTGTAACTCAATTCGGAATTGACAGCACAGAACACACACACACACACAGAGACACACAGACACACACAGACACACACACACACACTTACTTCATAGGGAATGTTAAGTTTACAAAACATTTATACATGTGTACCAATCCTTCCACTCAAAATTTTAACTGACTGAAGTAACTGTGTTAATTAACCAGTTAATTCTGGATGTGTGGTGATGTCCCTGATGGCAAACCAAGTCAGGGAGGGAGGGGAAACATATCGCCATCCCCTTTACAATAGTTTGTTGAAAGCAAAGCAGTACATGTTGCTCCAATTGCCTTGGCAGTAGCGACAACTTTCCTTTTTCCTTTGAAAATTGTGTCTCACTTTACAGAAGCTTACTAAAATCATGGTAAGAAATTGCTGTTCATTTGTTTTTAAATATTTGATCAAATATGTCTTTATTTTGGATGGAAAATGTGGTACTTTTATTTTAAGTAAATAAAGAACAACTTCCATGATCCATGAAGGACAATACCAGAACTACCTGAATTTCATGCATGAGCTTGGATGTGTGCTTTCAGATAAAGACTGGAATAGACTCCTAGGAGAATCACCATCCTAAGTGTGGAAGAGATGTTTCCAGTCAGTAGAAGTGGCAGATCAACAGGGAGCATATCTGACTGGTCATATATGCTTCAAAACCTTCTGGGAGATAGCTCAAAGAGGAGTTATTCGAACAATTGGAGAGCTGGAGTTTAGATAGGGGAGAGGGGAAAATGGTTTTATGTGCCTTCTTGGGAGGGAATAAAACAAAGGACAGCAGCTGAAATAATTTCTTTCATCAGCAGAATCAGAAGGGGGTGATTTCTCCTCTGCACAGCAGTTGTGCTTGAGGGGGCTGTGAAATCCTCCACAACCATTTTGGGATGGGAGGGTATTTCTAAGTGCTGTGGAAGTGGATGGGAGGAAATCATCATGCGCGTATTGCATACAGGTGTTGTATTCAAAGGACAGAGAACTTCCCCTTGTATATGTTGCCCACACAAGTCAGATATACTCCAGTGGATCACATTATCATCTGGAGCATATTTGGGGAAATACGGGATTGCAGGAAGGAAGAAATTGTATTTCACTAATGATGGTTAGACAGGACAGGACACAATCCTGAAGCTTTAGGTGGAAAGGCAGACTGAACACAGAAGGCTTGTAACACTGCATATAAATGTTGGAACAAAGGATCAAGATAATTATTTTATAAAGAAAAACAGTTGTGATTTCAAGGACAGTGCAAGGCATGTTTGTCATTATTTCTCTATTTCAATGGCTCCCCTCAAATAAAGTAGTTCTGCAAAGAACTGGCACTAGTGCTTAGGGATATGCCATTTATTTTTAATGTGGGGGTTTGGACTCCAAATCCCAGAATTCACCATTCTGGGAATTCCACCTGACAGACAGACAGAAGCCTAAATGTAGCTTATCTGGGAGAAAAGCTTAAGTTAGAAAGCTTCATGACCTATCATATTCCTAAATTCTTTTGTCATCTTGTATCTTCCCTCACACTCTTTCTGAATGGTTTTTATAAAACATCATTTTATGAACTTCATGCTGTCTAGTTTTAAAAAAAACAGGATAAATATGTCATTCAATTTTTTTCCAACTATCAGTATAAATTCTAAAAACAAATGCTATGAAATGGTTCAATCTCCCAACAGGTCACACTTTCCCTTATTTTCTCTACATGATATATTGGGCTACACAGTTGGCAGGAATGAGGCAATAACGTTTACTATAAATGGATGGCTGATGGCCGTTTCTGCAACCATGCCTATATTTACAGTACACCCAGAGCTTGAGATATTATTTTCCTGGACTAAACTCCACAGAGTATTCCACCCAACATTGCCACTGATCATGCTGGCTTGGGGGGGGGGGCGGAATACTGGAACTTGCCATTCAGAAAGGTAGCTTTTCCAAGTTCCATTTTCATCCACTGTCATGAACAGAAGAGTGATTGTGGTTGGCTCCCTGTAAAGCAGTGGTCCCCAACCTTGGCCCTCCAGATGTTCTTGGACTTCAGTTCCCAGAAATCTTGGCCAGCAGAGGTGGTGGTGAAGGCTTCTGAGAGTTGAAGTCCAAGAATATCTGGAGGGCCAAGGATGGGGAGCACTGCTGTAAAGCAATCTTCTCCAACCTGGTCGCATGAATATTTTGGAATGCAACTTTCAGGACACAGACCAGGACACATGGAAAGTGAAGGCTGAAGTGTCTGGAGGATACTATGTTGAGGAACTTGCGTAAAAGCTCCTTCTAACTTTTATCTATGAAGTTGTTCATGCTTGTATATAATTGTTTGGCAAAAAATAAAGTGGGGCTTTATTTTAAAACTAGCATAAAGGATCCACACTATGATCTTTATTACATAATAATATTCTTCCCCCCCTCCTTTTGATCTGAGTCTAACAACATAGTCTATATTTTACGAAAGTAATTTTTAAAACAATATAATTATTCTAAAAACCTCAAGAACAGTAAAGTGTACATCTTTATTACACAAATTAATTAGGTTAAAACACCAGGCAGTTTTAAAACGTTCCAACAAGAGAACATGCATGTCCTTTGGGCATTACAAGGATTAACCACAACAGCAAGAACAACAATGTGCTATGAAATCAATTCTGACTTATGGTTATCCTTTCTTGGATTTTCTAGATATAGAGAACTTAGAAATGGTTTACCGTTCCCTTGTTCTGGGGGCACCCTGGGACTGTGCAGTATCTCTAAAACTATACAGGCTGGCTCTTTTCTAGCGAAGCACAGTGCAGGATCAAACTCTGACTCTGCATCAAGGGACCAAACTCAACTATGCACCACCTTTTAAAATTATTATTATTGCTATCCTATTCAATATCTGAAAGAGAATGCACATCAGTAGTGACATATGTATCTCAGAAGTTGGAAGAAGTTAATTCTCCAGACTATAATACTTGACTGTCAAATTCTGGGAGTCACAGTCCAAGAAAAATAGTTTTTCCCAGCTCTGCTAAAACTCCCTGCACTCATTTACCTTCTAACTTTTGAGAAGAAATGCCCAAAGTGAAAGAGTGGCTCTGCCCTTTACCAGGGAGTAAACTCCACTGAAGTCAGGAATGCAGGATTGTAGTTTGAGACTTTTACTCTGAACAAACTAATCTCAGAATAGTCTCTTCAGACTTTCATGAAAAGATAAATTTATATAATTTGTTTCCCTCTGCTACAAGGTGCTCAACCTCAAAACAAAGAGATGGGGCATGCATTTATATCTATGGGAGGATCTTTGTTTGGATGATCCTTCCCGTCCTTAGGGATTTTCTTTGCAACTTTTAAAAGGACACAAACTTGCTCACACTTCAGTGTAGTGCTATTGCAAGGTACCGATATCATCTTCTCTTCCTAGATGGCTGGAGAACATGTCCTATTTCCAAGAGAGGAGGATAATCACAGAATGAATGCCAACCATCACTAAGCAACCACTAGCATCCTGCCATTTTCCTTCCAAGAATGGAAAGACTGTCTCTTCAGCTTGGGTTAGGTGGTGAGTCCAAAGCAGCACACTTTAATAGCATACAGCCCTCTGTGAAACAAAAGAGAAATAGCAGAATGCTGAAGAGAGCCTGCTGGTTTGCAGAAATTACAAATAACCTTTACAAATAAGACTGAAAAACAGCTAAATGAGGAACAGCTAAATGTCTATTGACTCATGACCAAAGTAGTTGGCAGCTTATTTCTCATTTTAAGATTAATATCCCAAGGAGATGGTAAGGAAGAAGAGTATAAGTTGACTGAATATCTACTCCTTGCACAAAAGTAAGCACATCCTCCAGTCTCAGAAGTCATTTAAAGGAAACATACTACATTTGTTTGGTTTATGTATATATTTTCAGTGTTGTGAAAGTTACAGTTTTTATACACTATACTAGATTGCTGCTAATACTTGGGGTTCCAGAGTATTTTACACTTCATCTTTTCAACGAAAATGGAAGTCAAAGCAGGGGAGGGGGATGAAGCCACATATTGACAAATGCCTTTAACTTCATGTATACATTACATCGAAAAATGACATGAAATATCCCTTACACACAGGCCTTTTATAGAAAGACACAATACTGAGGTGGAGTAACAAATATACAACCTCAAAAGGCTTCAGTGGAAAAGTTAACATTAAGAAGCAAGTATGTATTTGTGTATCAGAAGTGTTGGCAATTTGAATAATTATTTTATACTATATTCTGGGGATGAAAAAGCAAGAACACCTAATACCAGATGGTCTAAGACTGACAACTATTTGTGATGTAACAAAAATACAAACATGTATGAGCAATAGATACAGTATGACACAATATACCAGTACCATTAAGTTTCACTATCTTTTTCATGCTAGTTAATTACCTTTAAAACCCTCTGCAATCTGCAATAATGCTGACAAATGAAGAATTAATATGCAGAATTTTACACTACTAGATGAACAAAAATGGTTCCTTTCTTTAAGATGTCATGACTTAATCACTAGCATTTATGTTGCACCTCATTTTACACCTAAGTATTTGAGTATAATTGGGTTTGTTGGTTTGTTTTTGCATCTCTACTACCACCACTAATGATACAATATCTACAAAGAGCTTTCTTCTAAAAAGCATGACATTATCACCAGTCACCTGCCCCACACGTTCTTGATATCAAAAACATATTATGGAACGGTCCATCATAAAAATTTCTTATATACTTCGTAGTAGTTGAGAAATGGCACTGCTTTAGTAAATATTAATTACTTTCATTTAAAGTTCACAAATGTATGCACCAAAAAGCACTGTCAAAAATAAATAAGAATAAAAAGTATGTGCATTTGTTAATGATAATTCTGTTTTAAACTCTGCAGATATTCAATGGTGGACAATATTTTGAGAATTCATATTCTTCAAAATAAGTATTTTAGTAAGATAAACATGAAATTAATAGGTTTTAGTAAGCAAACATAACATTGTTTTCCTATCTTTGTAGCCCTATAGCCACTTCAATTAAAATCATTTTCTACTATTCTGGTACTCTACTCTGCAATTCTATACATGTATAATCAGAAGTGAATCCCCCCCTGCCCCAGTTAAGTAGTGGGTTTAATGCTGAAGCTTTAACATATCAAATTTGACCAGTGACAAGAATAGTTAATATGTTAATATTAATACAATGGTTGATATGCACACAATACAATACATATAGTCCTGCCCAAACATATATATTGTGTTGAAATAAGCAATGTTCACATTTTTAAAATTGAAAAACAATTAACTGAGCAAACAGAACAATTCAAAGACTAGTATAACTATTTTCCCTCTACGAACAAAGCATTTCGTTCAAACCAATGTTGCCAAAAATTGCTTTAAAGTTGCCAGTCCATTGCACTGGTAAGAATATGAAAGTAGAAATGTGAAGAAAAATTATTTCTCCAGAAGAAAATTTATTCCAAATGGTTGTGATTACGTATTTTCATGCTCATCAATTTTGTAATAATAATGCATAATGAAAGAAAGGTAAAATCTTATTAGACGTTCCCTAAAGCTTTCTTAACAAAGGGGGCTTGTGGCCCTGTCACATCCACACACAAAAAAAACTCTTAACCCTTGACCTCTTCTCAGTCAACAGAATAAGAGCACTGAAAATGTTACGTCTCATATGAATGTTCATTTTGCACAAACACTTTTCCATCTACTCTTGGGTAAGAGAAAAGTGTTCCATTCAGTTACAGCACAAGCCTGGTCCTTACCAGTCATGTGACCTTTTTTTTAAAAAAAAAAACCTAACACCCATGTGCTCACGGATCATTTTTTTCTGAAATATCTATGCGGATTTCAGCTCACCCTGCCTTTGCTTATAATGCATGACATGGGCTGTGAGGGAGCATGAGAACCCTCTCTCTTAAAAGCAAGGTTCTCATAGTTGGCCTGTAACCATGGAAGCAGATGCCTTTTCTTGTTGGTTTTTTGTTTTGTTTTGTTTTGTTTTTTGCTTACCCCTGCTTACCTCTTTGCAGCCACGAGCTGCTCCCTATTGTTAAAATGAGTACGCCTTGATTTTTCTTCATCGTGACCGAACTTGTCTCTTCTTCAAAGGGCACGATGCTGCAGGTCATCGGTCTAGACTGTTTGCACGGTCCAGAGAACAGCCTTGATGTAACCCTTGCTCTGTCTGTGCCACACCACCAGCCGTGCAACTGCAGACTGTGGGGGACATTGGAGAGATCTGTATTTGAAAAGAAGTCCGTCTGATTTTGCCATTGTGCCTTTTCACTCATCGATCGAATGAATATCGAACCTTCTGTCGTTGCATGTGTGAAATAGATAGCTTAGCAAGCACTTTTGAGCCCAAACCTGTGCAAAGGGCCAAAATGCTTTCCTTTACTCTCAAGTAGTGTTCTTCATTAGAAATCTGTTTCTCATTTATATTATCCAGTCACATATTGATGCTGATACTTCCACATAACCACATTCATTATCCTCAGGCTGCATCAACTCTCACCTTTCTTATCCAAGGATTTGGCTGAGATTTTTTTTCATACAATTATGCTTAAGGTCCACCTTTCAGGCAAACGTTTGCTTTTTGGTTTACGGTTGGAAAATCTGACTGACCACAAACCATCAAAAGAGGTTTAAAATCTTACTATTAAGTGTTTTGATTATCACTAAAGATAGTAAAGCCAACCCAATGCAGGCAAAAATTGAGTACATCTCCATATTAAGAATGACAAAGTAACTGGTTATGAGAGAATTGTTCATGGTTTTGTTTTATTTTTTGTAAAACAGAAGAAAATGAACTTTGTTATCACAATTATGAAAAAAAAGAGAGAGAAAGAAACAAAATTTGAGCCTCTCCCATGGCAGTATTGCTATCAATGAAACCTTAGTGTGAAAATAGTGGGTTGAGGCATTGTTTTTAACAAAACATCTGCCAAATACCTTCATTTTGTTTCTAGAATTGTTTAAATTTGACTAGAAAATGCATGTAAAAGTATGTCAAAATATTTCTAAACAAATACACACGTTCAAATATATTTAAATGTTTAGGAAAAAAACACTGACGTCCACAACCCACATAAAGTGACGTATCCTGAAATCCATTCATAATCATGTTTTTCTCATCCTCAAATATTATGACCAAATCTCTGTGACCACTAGCTGTCAAAAAAGCAAGAAAAAAAAGAAAGAGCGAGAGAGAAAAGAGGAAGGAAAAAAAGTTAACCCACTGACAAGTATCAGGAACTGCTCATTGTAAAGTATGCTTGCCTCTGCTGTGGTCTAATAAAATCTGGATTCAGAATGGGATTATATTTTCTTCAGGGTGTTGCTTAGCAAGCACTGTCTATATATGACATCAGGATCTATGTATATTTTGAGATACCACTCGCTCTCTTCTTGAAGACATACCTATTTTCTCTAATTGCCAAAGGCAAAGGGGAGGTGCACTAAAGAATAAAGAAGGTTATTGTGACAGATGAAACATAATTCACAACGAATACTCTTTTTTTATTCAGACTTAAGTAGAAGAGGATTACTCTGCACAGATTTTTTTGAAGAGAGTTCATACTTCTACTCTAAATAGTAAGGACAGGCCAAAAACTGGAAAGGCAATGTAAATGTAAACTGGACTTTGCTGAAGATTTTGGGTTGCTCCATATTAGAAGAAATATGAACCTGAAGAAAGACTGAAGATGAACAGCCAGTACAAAGCAATACGATCTGGAATTTTCTGGAGTGGATAATGATGAATGTTTGTATTACATTTCTTCTTTTGACAGAATCTTAATGAAATCAGATCATGGTATTCCTTCGGTAAATTTTGTTCTGTGAAAGTAGGTACCTAATTTTCATATGCTTACTAAATGTATCCTTCTTCCTCTGAGCTCATTTGTTAATACAGTATTTCTTTATCAGATGTTGGAGAGTGAACATTATGCCACAAAAACTCAGCAAAATAATTGTTTTATCAGCTATCTTCAAATGTATTAGACCTTAACAATATGCTATTTCCATATAATTACATGTTTACTGCTTTGGATCTTCAGAAATAATAAGCCTGAATTGTAATTAGTCATTGTCGGAATCTCTTTTATTCAGTTCATTTGCCTTTTAAAAGTACACTTCAGCAAACTAAGTGTTTAATGTGATCATAGCTATTTAATATCCAGAACAACAAATTTTGACTTCTTTGCCTTTCATTTTCTTTCTAGGAATAAGTTTAGATAGTAAATATGCTATAAGTCATTAATTCAAATTATAATTTCACTATGAAACAGTGTAGCACTTTACATCATGTGGTGCATATGAGAAAACCTGAATGAAAATTCTCCAAAACAGTTTTTTTTGGGGGGGGAATTAAACCTGTTCAGCCATCACATGCATTATATCATATATAAAAATTATTTTAAGAAGAAAAATGATTTCTTGTCAAAACTTTAAATGTTTTGAACAACAAGGATAAAAGCCCCCACATGCTGTGCCTGGAAGTAAGTAGCAGTTAATTTAGCTGCACTTACTTTTGAGTAGACATGTGTACGGATTCACTGTAGATCTTTTCTAGATCTACCTTGTTGGGCTATTGCTTTATGAAATAAACCCTGATTTAGCTTTTTAGCAGTATTCTGTACATTTAAGCAATCTCCACATATTACTGAAAATTAAATAAGATTAAATAAATATGTAAAATAATGTTTATTAAGCCAAAACATAAAAGATGTTGTCTAGTGAGTTACATTATGCAATTTTAATATAGCCAAAACCACAATTTTATAATTCGTCACTTTACAGAAGTATTACAATAATAACCAGATGCTACTTTTAGTACCAAACCACACAGTAGTTCCCTTACAAAAATAAGATATAACCAAACATTGCTGCATCCCTTTATCAGAGAACACCTGATAATGAAAATAAAAAATAAAATACAAACTATATATTATCATCAAAGCAAAATAATAGCCATCACTCAGATAGAGACAAAGAAAAAGCAAGCTCCCTGTTAAATCAAATGTGCTTGCTTTGCTTTTATTTACCTTAAGTATTGGTAAAAGAAAATATATTTCAATTTGTTGTACCAAAACTAAGTGCTAAGATTCATCAAACTGTTACTGTTCTTTTCATTTTAAATGTTACTTCATTGAAACATTTCGCAAGTATTGTATCTTACAAGACACCATAGAAATGGTCTATGCATATTTTTTTAAAGTCTTTTTAAAAACTGTGTGTCACTGCTGGACAATTCATATATACATAGGAGTTTGAAAAGCAAAAGTAAATAAATAAAATGAAAGTAAATAAATAAATAGATAAATAAATAACAAATTATTCCACTGGAGTTATACTGTTTACAATTTCTTTTTTCTTTCTTTTTTCTGCATTCATATTGTAGGGTAAAATATTGTGTCAGCCTGACATATCTGTTTTTTGGGGGTAAAAGAAAACACATTGATGAGGAATAGCAAAGAATATAGTTTTATGCTGAAATGACACTTTAAACATTACATTATTATACTGTAGATTGGTTCATATAGTCTAATTATACTCAGAATGCATATCCTGCAGTTGAGTTTAATATGTATTGTTATATGCAAAATTAACGTTTAGTCTATTAGCCTAACAGTGTGAAATTTGATTTAAATACTGTTTCTTTTATTTTCCTGGACCCTCACTTTGTTGTTCTACATTCTGTATAGCAGATGAAGCATATTTAATTAAAAATATTTAGCTTCTGTTGGACTAGAAGCAGCACTTCGGATCTTTTTCCTTTTTTAAAAAAAAAGACTTTGATTTTATAAGACAAGCTGGAGAGGAGTCAAATCTGCCACATGCTGTGTGAAAAAAAATGCCACCCTGGTGTGAACAAAGGGTTTAGAATGGAGTCAAGAAGCATGCAAGCTCAATGTCTAAGCTTTTCCTGTGAATTGTTCTGCCACAACCTGCAGGATATCAAGTGGGCTGGGAAGAATAGGCAGCTCTTGGACGCCTCAGCAGAGAAACACTGGCAATTCAAAGTGTGAGAGAGCCTCTTTCGTTTTGTGCTTCATTACCACAAACTGTTTTACCCAAAACAGAAACTAAATTCAAGACACAAAGAAAAGTAGGAGACTGACTGAAGAACCTGCGGTATGCGCCCTATCTTCCTTCAGTCTGAAGCAAGGTGATGGAATTTACAAATCAGATAATACATGATATGAGCTTCAACTCTCCTTGGAAAATATAAAAATAACTTCTGCATGGGGGCGGCAGGGAGGGGGTAGGTTCTTTGACTTCTTCCTCAGCAAGCTGCTCTGAAAATAAGGAAAACATTCGCTCTTCGTAGCTTTGTATCTTTCATTGTTGTTTGGTTGAAAATAAAATGCAGAATTGACAAGTTGACTCAACTAGGTATTTTCCCCCCATTATTTAATTAAAATCAGCAAAATTTTCTCACTCCTTGTTAACAACAAAGCTTCATATTATATTCAGAGAACAACTGTCGTGTTGCTGGTTCTGTAAAATTATGCAGTCCTTTTGAATAACTTGCATTCACTGACCTCTTAATGGAGAGGTAAAGTAACATACACCTTAGTTCTAATACATTGTTTCCCGTTTGTACATCGAGTCAGGTAGGACAAGATAAACTTTCTAAAATGAGATTTAGAAACAATTTCAACTATTCTAATCAAAATTAATTTCATCAGATTTACGACTCTTTCAAAGAATCCTGAAGCACTGACTATACCAATGCTTCTTTCTCCCCTAAAAAACCAAAACAAAACTGTAGATTTCAGTATGTTATATTTTCACCTTGCCTAATGAATTCTGTAGAGGCACAGCTTTCCAATTTTGAATAAAGATCAATCTGCTACTTTCATTACCTTCACATAATCAATGCCATTTAAAGTACAGTGTAACAGTCAAGTCCAGGGACAATATAAATATCTTTAAAATTTATTCTCATTTCTAGAATGAATATCTCTTGCATTATAAATTATTTCTCCTTAGTAAACCACTAGCTTTAAAAAATCGCCCATTTATAAGAGAAAAGATAACAAAACCTATTTTTCATACCATATCATACTACCAAAATTAAAAGAAAACAGTACACTTATCCTTCATGAACCCAAGATGATCCCTAAATATTTTATATTATTTTAGTTTGTATGTGTGCATGAGAGAGTCAGAGAGAGAAGGTACTGCCATGCGGAAAGGAGCTTCTCCCCCCAAAAAATAAAATAAAAAATATTATTCTGAAAATGTTATTAATTCAGCCAATCTGTGTGGCTCAAAAGGTATGTTTCAGTGCCTTGATATCTGTACTGGGTTACCTTGCACAAGACTGTTTCACTTCAAACAGTACATTCTGTGGTAGGACTACTGAGTATGAAACAACCTCAGTGCTGTTCCATGTTCAGACATAAATCCTCCATGGAACCTTTAGCAAGAGAATAGAGGTGGGTGACAATTTCATTTCATTTTAATCAGAGTTTCTGACAATGTTTTGATGTGGGAAAATGTGAACTGGTAGATACATCAATCTCTTCAAAGGGATTACAGCCAGGCTGTCTTTTTAAAACAACAACAACCAAAAAACATGTGTATGATCATTTTCACTTATAGTCTAATATTTTATTAGGATGTAATTATTATTTCAGTCCTCTCCAACATGCATCTATAAGATCAATTCATCAGTTCTATAAAGGAGGGCACAAATGAAATCTTTTTGAACCCTTTTTAATCCTTCATGCTTCTTTCTTTATAACTACAACATACATTGTTTTCCTCTGCACCACAATGGATTTGTATACCCCTATCCCTTGTATATCCCTTCCATCCATCCATGACTCCCTCTGGATCGCACCTATCACTCACCTTATTTTTCTTCCTAAGAAAAAAACCCTATTACCTTTATTTGCACCAGCCCAGATATCTCTATATTACTATATGTTGTTTCCCCTTCTCCCTGTTCCTCTATCCTTTCACCACTCCTAGGATCTTCGGGCAGCCAAGGTGATTTTTCACCTTTAAGTTTAAGAATATGCTGTTCTGGCTGCACTTCATATTCACTCATTTTTCACTCAATCTTTTTCTCTCATTTCATTTTATGTTTTTCTGTGCCCTCGACCTCTCAGTTTTCCCTCTTTCTCCTGTCTCTCTCTTTTTTCTTATTCACTCCTTATCTTAACTTTTCACTCAGTGTGATGACAACATGTGAGGTTACAACTGCCCCAGCAATCTGAACACTAAGGGAGCTTAGTCACAAGAGAGCTGTGCAGTATGGAAAGCTGCTTCCCACAAGGGAGAGAGAGAGGAGACAGAGAGAGAGAGAGAGAGAGAATGATGCCCGCTGTATGTGACTCTGAGGAGAGGACGATCAACCTTTGCAAAGTGAACAAGAGTCTTTTCGAAACTAAGCCTTGGCTTGGATGCAGCTTAGCTGTTTTGCCACAAAAAGCAGGGATTGAATCAAATACTGGGTATATAGGATTTCCCTAAGAGAGTTTCTGCAAATTGCGAGGGAAATAAAATCACTCTATATTGTGTGCCTGACTTGAGCTCTGTGAAAAATAAATACTCTCTTTCATTTCTCCAGGTTTTAAAAAATTGGTTTCATGTAGTCTTCTAGAGATTTAAAGCATATTAACTACCATATATATAGACAAGGTCTGGAGGCAACAATGAGTTTTGAAGTGTATTTTTGGAGGGTTTCATATGGCAGTTTTGAAATTGTTTTTAATGCCTTCTAAACATTATTTTTTACTGAATGCATTTAGGATGGTGGTTCTCAGCTTTTGGTCTTCCAGATGTTTTGCATGCCAACTTCCAGAAGACCCATCTAGCATGGCTAGTGGTCAGGGATTTGAGGAGTTGAAGCCTAAAACATTTGGTGGAATAAAATTTGGAAAAGACTAATTGAAGAAAACATCCACACCATAATACTGAGGTTTTCTCCTAACACAGCTAAACTGAGCGTACTTCTGTTTTGTGTACTTACTAATATTAGAATCATATCCCATTTCTGTGAACATTCACTCTTAACAAAATATTTATTGTGTCATTTGAAAATTTAGAAACATCACATTTACATGAATATGATAAAAAAAATTGAGGGAAGCTGTAAAATCAGTAGTCGGGCTGAGAACTCTAATATTTATTTTTTTTTGTCCTGAGCTTTTAAAAAACTTGTAAAAAGAAGCCAAGAAAAGTGAAGTGATGCCCCACCACTGGGATTCTTCCTTAGTCTAAATCCATCTTTTAAAATACTATCAAAACTGTAAGAAAAAAAAAAGTAAGCACAAATTCTGTTGCAATTCTACTGACACTGCATACGTAACAGTGTGGTTAATTGTTTCTGCAAAATGATTGCCATACATTAGACCAGACATAGGCAATTAGTCAAGTTCCCTGCTATTTATTTATTTTAGTTTACTTTAAACATTTATGCACCACCTTATACAACAAAATCTCAGAGCATATTGCAATCGCATTAAAATCTACTGAGTGTGAATTATAGTGGGATTCTCAGAATTCAGAGATAGATATGATTAAGTAGTCTGCTAAAAATATCTGCAAAAACAAAACAGTGGTAATTTTTGGAAGATAATTGCAATATTCTTTAACTCTGTATGAAAAAATCAAATAATTAATATAAAAATTATAGACATTTTCTCCTCATGTTCAGCATTATAGTAGCACTGCCCCCCCCCAAAAAAAAAACCCATTGTGGGCCTATATTTGTTTCCTATTGCCTGTATGGCAGCAATAGGACAAAAAAAAAACCCAGAAATTTGACTCAGGACAGTGGCTTCAATTAATGTAATGTTGCTACTCCATTCAGGCATTAACTATGAACTTTATAGGTGTTAGTTTAGGTGCTGACCCCTGTATCTAAAATAGGTCCATCATCTTACATCTATAAAGTGCTGTCTAAACCCCAGAGTGAATGTATGAAACATTTTTGCTCTCCTTTCAGCTGACAGGTCTCCCAGAGTGATTTACATGATGTTAATATATGTGCATTGCTGCCTATATTAATAGGAATAGCAATGGGTAGTAAAGGTCAAAGGTCTTATGAAGTGGCAAGGGTTCTCTTTGTTTACTACATGCTGCTGCAATTGTTCACTCAGCAGGCAGGGTTGGCCAGGGACATTTTGCTGCCTGAGGTGAAGGACAAAATACCTCCCCTCCCCATTTCAAGTACAAAAACCAACTAGACTCACTGATGAATTTTGCTTCAGTACTGGCAGTGTCTTTCACCGCGTCTGAGAACAACAGGCTGGCTCACAGTGCAAGGCAGACAATGATCAATATACTAAAACCATGTCAGGAATAGCTGGGAGAGTCAGGTAAGTGTAGCTTTGAGAAGAGTAAGAGGGGATATGACAGCCATCTTCAGGTATCTGAATGGTCATCACATGGAAGAGCAGCTTGTTTTCTGTTGCTCTTGAAGACAGTCCGCAGAACAAAGTATGCGAATTGCAAGAAAGGGGATTCTGATTAAGCACTGGGAAGAATTCTCTGACAGTAAATGCTTTTTGAAAGTGGAATGCACTATCTCATCGGGTCCTGGACTTGCCTTCACTGGTCATTTGTTTGGGATGCTTTAGCTTCAACAGCCAGGATATGATGAGTTAAGTTAACCTGTGGGATCTGTGCAATTCTATGATTCTACCCAACAACTTGCTACACCAGCTGGCCAGTATCTTTTGCCTGACGCAGCTGACACTCTGCCTTATGACAGGACTGGCTCTAGAATGCGACATTAAGTGAAGATTTTATTTCCCCATGCTAGAGGTGAACTGCTAAAGTTTTAAAAAACATTTCAACTTCCCTTATTTTTCTCCAGGGCTTTCCAATTTGAAGAAAATCACCTTTTTTCCAGGGGACAAGTATCCCATAGACCCAAAACTAAAACACGATGATCACCATTATCACCTATCTCCTGAACAGGACAAAAGCTGAACGCACAGCTATAAATACTCAACTCTCCAACTAACTGCACCAGAGCACAGTGTGCTACTCATGTCCTCTGAAGATGCCAGCCACAGAGACTGATGAAATGTTAGGAAGAACAACCTTCAGAACACGGCCAAAGAACCCGAAAAACCCATAACAACCATTATCCCTATAACCTCATCCAGTTATTATCACCCACTTACTTTCAACCACCTTACGACAGCAAGTGTCACCACTGCAATATTCAGACCATCTCTTTAGAGGTAGAGAGGGGTGAATCATAAAATCTCTGTAGCAGCATAGAATATACTAGTACCATTTGTCATATTCACCATTGTGAGGGGCTAAAACACCCCACATCAGTTAAAATCGATACACATTGATTTTAGTGCTTTTCTTGCCCTCAGGATGGCAGTTCAGTTTGCTATGCGTCTCGATGAAGGATTCAACTGTTGATGCATCCATCTGATAATGGCAACTGATGTGCCCTGTGCTACCAGCAATGATGGACAAGGAGACAGCCATTGCCCTGCAGCAGTTGGTGTTCTCTGACAGCACATACGGTTTATCTGTCACTTGCAATATGATCCTGTCTCAGATGAGCACTATTAAATCTCAGTTATTTCAAGGGAAGAGATCACTAAAATTGAAACAGTGTGACTAAAAAGTGCTTAACTGTGACGACTTTGTACTTTCAGTTGCTAGCAGTATCTCTATTATATTTAAATATTTACCACTGTCTTAGGTCCCTTCAGTAAACATTCCCTACAAAAGCTAAAATCATAACAAATCATTTAATACCTAAGATGTCACAGAGTTATGCCATTCATTTAAAATTGGTGACTGATAATTAGATCTAGATATAAGGATATGCATTTCATGCCTGTATCAATATGTAGATCTTCCATAGCCTGGCAGCATTATTTATTTATTTATTTATTTATTTGCACCACAACTGTCACACAAACAACTGCAACAAAACATCTGTAATGCAAAAAAGGGTCCCATATTTTCTTTAGTACGACCCTCAATTCCCCACTGCCTACAGTAACAAACCTAAATATGAATTATTTCCAGTAACTTCAGATCTTCACAGTTTCTCATCATTGACATAATTCAAATAAAACCCCTTTTAAGAAGTTTTGTTTTTGTTGTTTTTGTTTTGGCTTTATTTGTATAAACCTTGTGAAATTTAGTTTCTGCTTTATTACTGTACAAATAAATCTCTTAACACATTCAAGATATGCAAATAATTCAAACCATCTACATTTTTTCCCAATATTTCAATACTATTTCTATTAGTATGCTACTGATGTGACAGTAGATCACTGATAAGAATTCCGGTTTTCTTCTGACACATCTTCAAAAGATGTGGGGTATTCATATATTGGTTAAAAAAAACAACAGTGCTATTCAGTCATTATGAAGTAACAATGTGGTGAGGGAGAGGTTGCTAGCTTTGGACCCGCTTTGCACATCTTTACAATTCTCCTGTTGTGCAGCAAAACGTTCTGAGGAGCAGAGTTTTTTGTATGAATGGAGGTGACTGACATGATCAGAACCCTAATTTCATATTGACCACACAGAAAGCCTCTACATAGGGAAGACACTCTTTTTTGAAAAGTCACTATCTATGTGAGGAGAACAGCAGAAACATGCAAGGAGCAAGATAAGCTAGTATAGTCCCCTTCCTCCCATGTCAATTTCATAATGTCTGAATAGGCTCATGACAATATGGATAATATCATCTATTGGGCAGGCACTTTTGATTCTGCTGGCATGCATTTGACATGCTTTCTTCGTGTAAAATATACTTATTTGTTCACCACTTTGTGAAAGTTGTTCCATATGGCTATAGCACTTTTGCTGCATACTTCTGACAGTTTTCAAGCACTAAGAGTGCATTTGGAGCCTCAGAAAATGTGCCATTATCACCATTACCACAAGCAGCATCAATGTAGTCTAAGGATGGTGAACTGGTAGCCCTCCAAACATTGAACTCCAGTTCCCAGCAGCCCTAACCAAACAGCATAATTGTAACAGATTATAAAAATAGGGACAGCTCATCAAGTTCATGACCTCAGCCCAATTGTTTTGCAGATAGGAGTGATGGTTCACTCATGTCTGACTACCTGTTGTAATGTTTTTGCTTATGGCCTGTGCTGTCTCACTTTGGTCCTTCTATCTAGTACTCTGAGGTCCATTTTTTTAAACTCTCACTCACGTGAGATCCCAAAATCCCTATACAAGCTGTATATTCCTATATCTAGCACATGTTCCTTATCTGTACATTCAAATACTTCCACTGGTTTGCCATGATCTTCAGTCCTCTGACTCCATCACCCTAAATACACCAAAGAGCTCTGGTTCCAGGATAGAAAGTTACAAGAGCTTATATCACTGTTGTGAAGCTCTCTCTATCCAGCAATATGGGGCTGATATTTTAGCCTGAAGCTGATATAAAGTTCTCTGAGCCACTGAAGGCCTGTGTGCTCCTAATGTCAATGGAGGTTCCAAGAAAATCCCCAAACTACAACCAATGCCATTAGGAAAAATAGACCAGGATGACCAGTTTTGCTCACCATTGCACAACTGGCTACAAATGAAAAAAGAGGCCCTTCTTGCACCAATAGAAATGTTATTTTTCTCTTTCATGTGTATTAATAATAATTTCATTGGTTATCTTCAGCTAGGCTTTAGCAGTAGGTGGGTCCTTCTTTCCTGTATAGAGATACCTTGGGTGTCTTTAATTGATAGACAGGAGACCTTGTAAATCATTCTAGCCTCATTTTGCACAGAGACTGCTCTAACAATATTATTTTTCAAACATAATCCATGAAAACTGAAATTTGTTTGCTTTTTCATTTGTGGGAAGTGCAGTTTACCTGATTAGGGTGGAACAGGAATGGGGCTGACATGCATTGCAAAAGCTACCTTGGACCAGATAGGCCAACAGTACTCAGTCTAAGGCACCTTTTAATGAGAGGTATATTCCGGCAAATTTCATATGCTGCTGTATTTTAAAATTGTAGTGGGAGAGCCCAGCTGGCTTTTTGTAAAGCAATGGTACCTAAACTGCATGCTTAGATTGCAATTCTCTGTTAACTAAGATTTCTGGATATTTAAAGAGCCATGCAGGGGCTATCTTGCATACATTTACATACTTTTTAAAGGAAACTATAGATCCTTTTTTCCTTCAGAGGTGAGATAGCATGGAGTTACTTCTCTCTAACAGGGAGACATGCCACACTAACATTTTTTACTGCTGTTGTTGTCTTGCTGATGTTGCTAATGTTACTTTTTTTTAAAATATTATTTTTAAATATTAGTTATTTGAGACCTTTTGTATGAGATGTTTTAAAAATTGACAAATTTAATGTTAACCTCTGGCAGTAATTACTAGCTCTGAACAGAACATGATGTAAAGCATAATCATCATCATCATCTGCAATCAAATCAATTCTGATTTATGGCAACCTTTTCAGGATTTTCCAGGTAGGGAACATGCAGAAGCGGAATAAGCTTCCTGAAATCAAAGAAATGTCATTTAAGTTGATCAAAATGAAAATGAAGCAATAATAAAAATAAAAAGAGAAGCATAGTTTATTTAAATACAGATTTAGAACCTTTAAATGTCTTCACATCAGCTTTTAGAATTACAGTTAGCATTAGGGAAAAGTTTTCTTTAGACATATTTCTTTTGAAAATAAATAAGTTAAAACTTATATGTTCTAGCCAGAGGCTCTTGTCTGTATGGATAGACAGGTAGCCCATTTAATTAAAACTGCATTGACCCTCCTGTGTTTGCTCATACTGTTGATGAGCACTGGCAAGACAAAGCCAAATGCAATCTCAGCAGATATTGCTTCTCAGGCTTGTTTTTAAACATCTTTAATCTCTCATTCAGATCACATAGTATCTTTGATTTGTCTTAGCCCATCATCTCCTCCCCATACTCATCACTTCAAAACTGCTTTATCTGGAGCGGTGGGTGAGCAAAGTAGGAATCTATGCAGCCTATCCATCACTTTTTCTCTTAATTGAATGACACCACATTTAGATCGATAAAATGAAACATGAGACAACTTTGCATTTCCCCACTCACTTATTCTCCCTCCTCTATTGCTCCCAGACATCATTGTGCTCAGAAACATTAAGCATGACATTTGAAAGTACCTGCCAAACACACAAGATGTTGGTATATGGATAACATTATACAGAAAACAATAGAAACTTTACTCTGAAAGAAGCCAAAAAATCAGTGCAAACAGCATGAACCATATCCATTTTGAAAGGATGTGTTATGGCAAAAGAGGGGATCCACAAATTATACATTGTGTTGCTCCCAGTGTAACTCCATGCATCCTCACGTCACTTTGCCACTTTTCACCAGTTTTGCCTGATTGTGTGATGAACAGTGGAGTTGACTTTTTGGTTCAATTCTGCACATTTCACAAGAAGCCTAGGTCGGCTGTGATTTCCATGTATACAAGGTTTCTAAGTTTTTCAACAAATTATTGATAATGTCATCACTCTACAAAAAAACAAAGGCTGACATAGTTACAATTCTAACCTTTTTCTGGAAAAAAAGCTCTTACTTTGCCATGCCATCAGCTGAGGGGAAGCGAAAACTGGACATTTTTAACATGTGCCATCATGAATTTTATTGGTTTGGTCAATATCCTGGTGGCTGTTTTCTGAATACTGGTTCTCTTTATTTTGTTTACCTACCACCATGTGGTTATATTTTAAAACTTCACTATATTTTAAAGTACTTAATAATAAGTGTGATCCCTCAAGTTAACTCTGAGTTATGGTGACTCCCTTTAGAGTCTTCTAGGTAGAGAGTACTCAGAAGTGTTTATCTATCCCTTCTTCTAGGGGCAGTATGGGACTATGCAGTTTACCCAAGGCCACACAGGGTGGCTCTTCTAGGATGCACACTGGAGAACTGAACTTCCAACCACTAGCTCCCGAGCCAAGTACCTAACTCACTGAGCTATCTACTCCAAAAATACATTCATAGAAATTAAGAGATTACCTTGATTATTGCCTGAATTATATTTTTTCAGGGTTGCGAGCTAATGTACATATTAGTAATATTTACCAAAACAACTGCTGGCCAACATATTGAAAGACTAGTAAATCATGAAGGAAGGAAGGAAGGAAGGAAGGAAGGAAGGAAGGAAGGAAGGAGGGAGGGAAGCTCTCTTCCAGTTTATGACTATTTCTTATGCAGGAACAATTGCCTACCTAGTAACCATGGTGATGTTTCCTTTTATAGATGTGCAAGTAAAGTTCAAAAACTACACAGGACTGAAAGCATGTCTGTCTAGATCCAATGGGTCCTATTTCTATTAAAGGATAACTGACTTGTGTATCAGCAAGAGTTAACCATTCCTTAAAATGTAAACCAAACTAAACTCATGAACACTCACGCTTTGAGTCTGAACAAAGGATTTCCATTTATTTATCATGACCAGTGTTCACATCATACAGTACATTATGTGTCCTTAGTTCCAGGATAACTTGAACACATGCAAGTAAAGTGCTGGTGGTGATGAGGTTATGTCTGTTGTGTTACAGTAGTTTATTGGGTCTTTTAATGTTGCAGAAAGAAGGTTGCAGAAGGAATTTCATGCCTCATTCTTGAATTAGGGTGGGTTTTTTCTTTAACAGTGGCAGAAGATAAAGGTGCAATAAAGGGGAAATCTGGAGGGGAGATACCACATCACATGGCCACATAATCAGCTGAGATCAAGCAGGGCTGATTGGAATAGTGTTATTATTTCTGTCTGCAGATCATTGTACCAATTTTACATTGAAAGATTTAGAAAAGAGGTACTCATTTTAATGCAATTTTGAAAAAAGGAAACGCATACAATTACTGTATCTTTCCCCTTAACTATTTCAAATTTTGATTAGGATACAGTGGCAACTTTTATTCCTTCCTCACCTTAACAGAATTCTTACAAAAAGCAGTTTGCAGCTTTCTAGGTTCTGAGTAAGTTTAGCATCAGTTATTCAAGGACGTTATTTTCCCCACAGAAAAAACAGAAGATGAAGAGAATGCAAATGCAAATTTTGTGCATAATTCTTTTGGTGAAGATAAATAAATAAGGAAAAAATAAGCAGGTTTATCCCAGACACTAAAGAAACTTCCCTCTCCACTACATAGAAAAGTTTATTTAATATAACATAATGAATGCAATTTCAAGGTGTAATTTCCTGCTTCCTAATAGTCACAAAAATCTTTAATATTAAGTTTAAAATTAATTCTCCCCTCCCTGTCTGATACTCAGATGCAATGGGGATTCAAAATGAAGGCAAACAGAAACTCCTCAGTATGTTGGTTGGCTCAAACTAAATTACCATCTCAAAACCTCTCATCACAAGTGATGTGTCGACCATTTTGTTCATCATTAAAAGGACAAAGATTAGACTCAGCTGCATATTCAGTATTTGCATACCCAAGGAAGATTTCACATTTGTAGCATGGGTTGTAGTACACTTCTGGAGCACATGCATTGTCAGGAAATGTAATACATACAGCTTTCTTGAATAAACTCGGAAACAGTGCAGTGTTTGATGGACTGTTTGTATCTCTCTGATCAAACAGTCTGTCATTTTTTACTTGTATTGCATTCTGCCTTCCTGCTTTTTGCACAAAATATGGGGGAATACAACAGAAAAACACAATAGTTTTTGTCCCATTACACTGGAAGTGAGAACTAGTGACATTTCTTCACATCCCTATTCCCAACTCTAGCCTTTTCAAGATAGGCAAATATTCCTTCGATAACTTTAATGTATTTTATGTCTCATTCTGCTTTTTAAAAGTGTGAGCTTCCTTGAGTAGACTGATATGCTGACGTTTCAGAACATAAATTAAATAAATATTTATGTCTGAAAAACCACAGCATAACATTTAGCAGATAAGCCACCCTGAGTGTCCTTATAGGAAATAAGTATGAATCAACATGAACTATAAGTAAAATGAGTGAGAGAGGGAATTAATGAATGAATGGTTATGAAGAGATGAAAACTATTGTATTCTCTAATGCAGTGGTTTTTAACCTTTGTTACTTGGATGCTTTTGAACTGCAACTCCCAGAAACCCCAGTCAGGACAGCTGGTGGTGAAGGCTTCTGGGAGTTGCAGTCCAAAACTCCTGAGTAACCCCAGGTTAAGAACCAGTGCTCTAATGAACCATGCCCTGGCAGTTCCACATTAAGACTAAATGATTGAAATCCTGTTGTACATATATGTAAACAGTGTAATTTTTGGAAGTGAAGTGCCATAAATTGAGAAATTTCCATAGATATTATCAATTGCATACTAAGGGTGCAACTATATAGGCAACTTGACTTGAGTTGATTTGGAGTTTTCTATCTCAATATCTTGGCAGGTTTTTGTGCCAACATGGAAAATTATCAATTATCTCCAGAGAACTGTATTGGAAAAATTCACACCACATCTAGAATTGTTGTTATTATCAGCCAAGCATAGTCTCCCACCCTATTACCATTGCCCTCCTCCTCACCCCTACAGCCTTCCCCTTCATCCGTTGACTTCTTCCTTAAAAAAAAAAACCAGCATTGAATTGATATAACAACCTGTCAGTCTAGCACAGTTGCTTCCTATGTGTGTGTGTTTTTTTTAAAAAAGGTTGGTGAATGTGAAAAGCTGAGCATGGGAGAAGGAAAATCCAAGCTGACTCAGGAGCCAAGCCACTTTTGAGGAAGAGATCTAGTGAGAAGCAGCAGCAGAAGGAATAGGAGGAGCAGGAGCAGGAGCAGCAACACTGGAAAAGACTTCCTATACTTCAGCTTCTTCTTCCACCCAGCTCCAATAAGACCTTGTTATTCTCAGCATCACCTAACATGACTCCATCACCCCATTGGATCTAGACAGAAAATCACATGGAGCCCAAAAGCAAATCAATATACACAGAATTCTCACAGAATACAGTACCCCTGATAGCAGATAAAAATTTATCAACTCTCCATGGAAAAAGATCAGGTTTGCTCACATTTGGCTTTATTTCATGTAGTCACTGATAAATACTTTGATTTTAGCTATGCCAACTCTGATACAAACCACAGAATTAATTGCATTGCAGTTACAATCTGAACTGCATTATTCAGCATGCAACAAATATGGTATACAGAGATTTCTTAATCTACAGCAATTTACTTCTAAGAATTATGCTGTTTATGTAATTGCTGAGCAGGATTTCAGCCAATATTTTATATTTAGATGAGTACATACAACTAACAGAAAATATATTAATAGACCTTGGCAAGTCTTTCTAACTGGTGTAATGGTAGCTCAACAAGCAACTCTTGTCTCTCATAACTGGATAAGAACAGCTTTCAAACTTTTTGCTGATGGGAATTCAGATTTGGTTTCAACTGAGTTCTACCACTTGATACAGCAGAAAGCAGATAACTGAGGTCAACTTTGGAGGAAACACAGTTTTTTGAACATAGACGGCTGGTTGAATGCAAATGAGGTGAAAGTAACAATGGAAAAATGTAGGCATGAAAATCCTGATATTAAGTGAGAAAAAGAAAACCCTTAATTTGTTTAACTGTATTTAAAGATGTTATAAAAATCGAACATTGTACAGTATCTCTCCATATACCATATCTATATCTACCTGTGTTTACAACCCTGAGGATATTAGCTCCAAGAAAGATCTGAGAGAAAGGTAGCACAGAAGCAAGTTCTATGTGTGACCTTGATGTCAGTGCAAATTATTGAAAGGAACCTATAGATACTGTTACATAACAGCACTGATGTTACCTGTCTGTCATGGGTTTGGAGGGAAAGTTCCATCCTATGGGGAGTGGAAGGCGGGACATCAGGAGGAGGGGCTGTACTGTATAAATATGTGATGCCTGTGTGGTGAAGAGTAGATGCTGAGACAGACTGTGAGACACTGGGTTGGGACGAAGCAGCAGCTGGGGAAGAAGGAGCTGTTGTGGAAGTCTGTGTGTCAGACAGGGTACTACTGTGTGTCAGAGTACCAACCTGATAAGTTCAGGTGTCTGTGGGTTAGCCAGAACTGATGGGTTCAGGGTCTGTGCTTTAAGTTAAAGGTTCTAGGTGAACCAAACTGTATGCTTGTGTGTGTGAGAATAAGCCACGTTACTTTATTTTATTCACCTGATTGTTTTATTTACCCTGTTTGTATTTAAAATAAACCTTATTCTTTTATTGTTTAAAAATCCATCCCTGGTCTGTGTGACGTATTATAGGGAATGGTTGGTGGCAGCTTAGTGTAACTGTGTGACATATCCCAGTAGGTCTGGGTTTGTCACATTGATTGGTGGCAGCGGTGGGATACGACTGGTCCAGTTGTCCAGTGGTCCAGCAAAGCCTTGGCAGGTGTGCCCAGAGCAAGGGGGGTCTAGTCAGGGACAGTCTGAGGCGCGTAGGTAATCTTCTAGGTGTACCTCACGGGGAGGTGCGCTAGTAGAAGAACGTGCCAACTGGGGAGACTTAGATTAAGGTGCTCTGAGGCAGCCTAGTTTTGGCGGGAAAACGCTGAGGCAAAACTGCGTAGCAACAGCGAGCTAGCTTGCCAGCTGAGAGGCCCAGCAGAGGGGGGTAGGCTCTGACTCGATACTGTTACAATTTAAGTGCTGAAGAACAGCAGCAATCTCTGGGGAGAGCTGGTTCTGAGGCAAGAAGAAAAAAAAAAAAAAGTGGTCGTTTTATTTTGAGGCTTGACTTTTTAAAGCAGCCTGTTCTGAGGGGGGATTATGCCCTTGACTCGAAGCCAAGTAGCAGACATGAGTGAAGTGAAAGACCCCCAGATTGACCAAGGTTCTGAGGATGAATTTGGCTCAGTGCAAGGTGACAGCACAGGAGAGCAGGACCCAGAACTCAGGAAAATACTCCTAGCCCAACAGCATGAACTGAGGGTGAGGGAAATGGAGGAAAGGTTAGAGAGAGCGAGAATGGAGAGGGAAGAAAGAATGGAGAGAGAGAGAATGGCGTTTGAATTAAGAAAACTGGAACTGATGAACCAGAACAATAATAATAATAGGGATTCTGAGGGAGGCCAACTGTCTAAGGCTGACCTGAAGAAATTCCCTGTGTACCACAAGGGAGATTGTCCTGAGGTGTTCTTTTCCTTAGTGGAAAGAGCGTTTGTGGACTTCTCAGTGAGGGAAACTGAGAAGATGACCATCATGCGATCTTTAATCAGTGGTAGCCTGGCTGAGGTTTATGCCGAGATGCCTGAGGAATTGATGAAAGATTTTGCAGAGTTTAAAAAACTGGTGTTTGCAAGACATGGGATAAATGCAGAGCAGCTGAGACAAAGGTTCAGGTCCCTCACTAAAAAACCAGAACAGACTTTTACCCAAGTGGGGGCCCAATTGGTGAGGCTGCTTGAGAAATGGCTATCGCAGGAGGGAATAGAGACCTATGAGCAGCTTAAAGACTTGATAGCCCTGGAACAGTTCTATTCAGTCCTGCAGGGGGAATTGAAATTCCAGGTGAGGGAAAGGAAACCGAAATCTGTGGCAGCAGCCGCAGAGATCGCAGATTTTATCTCCCAAATAAGAAAGCCCTTGGGTGAGGGGAAATCTGTAGGTAAACCCAAAGAAACCTACAGCAAGTACTCTCAGGGACCAGGGAAAAGCCAGCAAGGGGGAGGGGCCCATGGTGAAGGGAAGCCCTCAGACATGAAACCAAGACCTCAGATTTTGGAGGGAAAACCAAAACAAGATGAGAGAGAATCAAAATATACCAGAAAATGCTATTTCTGTCAGGGAAAGGGTCATCTAATCTCAGAGTGTGAGAAATTAAAGCAGCTAAAAGGAATGGTGCCTCAGAATTCTAGTGGGACCAAGCCAAAAGCTGTGTTCTGTGTCCAGAAAGAGCAAAGCTCATTGTCACAGAGGGAGCCTGTTGCCATGACTACTCAGTCTGGAACAGCTACCTATGCTGATCAGGCTGAGGAAAATGGTCCTCTTCTGGAGGTAAAGCGCTGCTTGCTGATAAAAACAGATTCTCAGTTGTTTGAGACAGCAGGGGTGGACGTAGGAATACTTGACCGTCAGTATAGGGGGCTGCGGGACACTTGTTCCCAGGTAACCCTGTGCCATCCAGATATTATTCCTAGGGAGTTTATAATCCCAAATGAGAGCATGAAGGTGGCAGGGATTGAGGGGCAGATAATCTCTCTGCCAGTAGCAGAGGTACCTGTCAACTTTCAAGGCTGGAGGGGAGATTGGCGGATAGCGATTTCATCGACTCTGCCAGCAGCCGTGCTCGTGGGAAATGACCTGGCTGAACATGTGAAACGGGTGCTAGTGATTACACGCTCACAAGCCACCACAGGGACAGTTCAGGGGGGTAATGATGAGCCAGAGACGGAAGCAGGTGGGGGAAGTTCAGAAGCTGTGGTGGAAACCTTAACCACAGACAGCAGATTTGGACAGGAGCAAAAGGCAGACGCCACTCTCCAAAAGTGTTTTGAACAGGTGACTGACGCCCAGCTAACACCTGAGACCCCAGTGAGATTTCTGGAGAAAAAGGGGATTTTATATAGAGAAACCCTGAGGAATATCTCAAAAGGGGGAGATGGGATCAGAAGTCAGCTGGTGGTACCTGAAAAGTATCGCCCCATGATCTTACAAAGGGGGCACTCTGACATGTTTGCTGCACACTTAGGAGTCAACAAAACACAGCAGAGAATCACACAGAATTTCTACTGGCCTGACATAGGGAAGCAGATCAGGGAGTTCTGTAAACAATGCGATGTGTGTCAAAGGCAGGGGAATAACCGCGATAGGACCAAAGCAAAGTTGTGCCCTTTGCCTGTGATTGACACTCCGTTCAAATGCATAGGGGTGGATATTGTGGGACCTTTGCCCAAGGCCACAAAGAGGGGGAACAGGTTCATCCTAACAATTGTGGACCATGCCACAAGGTATCCTGAAGCCATACCCTTGACTAATATTGAAACTAACACAGTGGCAGATGCTTTGGTGGGGTACATGTCCAGGATGGGATTTGCCTCAGAGATAATCACAGATTTGGGCACATCGTTCACGTCAAAGCTCATGAAACGCTTATGGCAAATCTGTGGAATTAAGCTCAGGGAAGCCACTGCCTATCATCCTGAAAGTGATGGGGTAACTGAGAAGTTCAATGGGACTCTAATGCGCATGATTAGGGCTTTCTTGGCAGAGAATCCAAACAATTGGGACCAGAAGCTGCAATCCCTTTTGGTTGCTTATCGATCAGTGCCACAAGCCAGTACCGGGTTCAGTCCATTTGAACTTTTATTTGGGAAAGGGGTGAAGGGGCCCCTTGATTTGATCGAGCAGGGTTGGGGGCAGATCGCCCAGGGTGACCCACAAGACGTTGTGACTTACATAGACACCTTGATGAATGACCTAAGGAGAAACCTAGAGCTAGCAGCAGAGACCCTGCCAGCTCAAAAGGTCAGAAAGAAAGCTTGGGATGACCAGGAAGGCAGGGAGAGGCGCTTTAACCCAGGGGAGGAAGTGCTTTGGCCTAGGCTCTGCAGAGAGAGCAAACTGCAGCTGGGTATCCCAGAAAGAAAATACTTGGGTCACAAGGTAGGGGGAGGAGTGATAAAACCCCTGGAGGCCAAAATAGAAGCTGTTCGTGATTGGCCTAGACCCAACACCAAGAAAAAAGTCAAATCATTTCTTGGGTTGGTGGGCTACTACAGAAAGTTCATCCCGAGGTTTAGCGAGATTGCGGCTCCGCTGACCGATCTGACGAGGAAGAAGACTGATGACCGCATCCCGTGGACCAGCGACTGTGAGGCGGCGTTCCAGAGGTTGAAGGAGGCGTTAATCAACTATCCTGTCCTGCGTGCTCCAGACTTCGACCGGGAGTTCATCATCTACACCGATGCGTCTAACAGCGGGGTAGGAGCAGTTCTGTGCCAGGAGGATGAGAATGGTGACCAGCATCCAGTGTCCTACCTGAGTAGGAAACTTCAAAAAGGTGAGAGACATTTGGCAACCGTGGAGAAGGAGTGTTTGGCCATAGTCTACGCGATCCAGAAGGCCAAGCCTTACATCTGGGGAAGACATTTTATTCTGTGTACTGACCATTCACCATTGCAATGGTTAAAGACAATGAAAACCCACAATAGTAAACTTATGAGGTGGGCTTTAAATCTACAGGACTATGACTTTGAAGTGAAGGTGGTCAGAGGGTCAGTGAACTGTGTTGCTGACGCCTTATCAAGAAGACCTGAAGACTGAAGACGGCGAAAGAACATGGACTATATGTATATAATGAAAACAAAAAGTTAAAATGTACCTGGTTTTGAATTTGGTTGGTATTAATAAAGGTAAATTGATGTAATGCATATGGTAAATGTTTGAAATGCCTATTTGCTATGTTTAACTTGGAGTGTAAGTATATGTAAGTATTATCTGGTATGTATAAATGTTGTTGTGTATTTTATGCAGGTTGTTTTTTTGGTGAAAAGCACTTTTAGCTTTCCCCCTACAAAACAACTTTTAAAGAGGGGAGGTGTTACATAACAGCACTGATGTTACCTGTCTGTCATGGGTTTGGAGGGAAAGTTCCATCCTATGGGGAGTGGAAGGCGGGACATCAGGAGGAGGGGCTGTACTGTATAAATATGTGATGCCTGTGTGGTGAAGAGTAGATGCTGAGACAGACTGTGAGACACTGGGTTGGGACGAAGCAGCAGCTGGGGAAGAAGGAGCTGTTGTGGAAGTCTGTGTGTCAGACAGGGTACTACTGTGTGTCAGAGTACCAACCTGATAAGTTCAGGTGTCTGTGGGTTAGCCAGAACTGATGGGTTCAGGGTCTGTGCTTTAAGTTAAAGGTTCTAGGTGAACCAAACTGTATGCTTGTGTGTGTGAGAATAAGCCACGTTACTTTATTTTATTCACCTGATTGTTTTATTTACCCTGTTTGTATTTAAAATAAACCTTATTCTTTTATTGTTTAAAAATCCATCCCTGGTCTGTGTGACGTATTATAGGGAATGGTTGGTGGCAGCTTAGTGTAACTGTGTGACATATCCCAGTAGGTCTGGGTTTGTCACAGATACTAATTAAACACAGGGACAAATAAAAAAAACAGATCATGATATTCATCAGAAATCGCTGATTCATTAAATATTCATCCCTTCACATTCGTGGGTTCCACAAACCCCAAGAATACGAAGGGATGAATATTTCCCCATTTTTATTCATCCCCTATATTCATATGGGGACAGATATGGAGGACAAATATGACTTTCCCATTCTGCCTACCAGCCTGCCAATCAGGTGATCGGCAAGCTGATAAGCAGCCCCCAGTCCCACAGCCTATCCCCACCCCTTCCTCTCCCTACCTTAGCTGCCACCCCCACCAACATCCCCCACCCCGCCAAAATCCCCCCATCGTAATCGCCACCGCTGCTGTCTCCAGCTGGCTTCCGCAGCCATGGCATGTAGAACAGGACACTGGCTGCCCTTTAGAAAGATGGTGACTACGGCTTCATTTAGGGTAGGGAAGCTGTGGCTGCCATCTTTGCAAAGGGCAACCTGCATTCCCTTAAGGCAGGCTAAGGGAATCCAAGCTGCCCTTTGCAAAGATGGCAGCTGCAGCTTCCCTACCCTAAATGAAGCCATAGCCACCATCTTTGCAAAGGGTAGCCAGTGTCCCTTTCTAAAGGCCATGGCTGCGGAAGCCAGCTGGAGATGGCGGCAGCAGCAATTATGGTGGGGGTGCATCATCGGAGGTGGCGCAGTGGTGGCATGAGGGGTGGTCAGGTGTTCTTTTAGTAACCCCCCATGAATCAACAAATAAATTCATGCTTCATCGGTTCATGGGGGGGGGGAGTTTTGTGCTTCCTGAACTTTGACGAATCACGAAGCAGGATGACTCGCCAAAATGGTGAGCCATCCCCATCTCTAATACTAATCATAAGCAAGCAATTTGCAATCATTCCCAAAAAATTACACATAGAGAACACGTAGCCTTCCAAAAGTGGCTTAACTATATCTCATCTCCTCTTTCCCCATCAATGGCTATTTTAGCTAGGCTGAGAATAGCTGCCATCTAGAAGGCTACATAATGCTCCAGCACTGATATACAGGATACACAATAGAATATGCAACTTTTGTAGCTTTATAGAAAAAAAAAATCAATTTGTACTAGATCCAATATTGTATTGCACTGAAACAGATACTCCCCCCCCCTCAAAAAAGTGTAACATATGAATCTCTCCTCCCCGTGCAACCTTACTAATTTTGCATAGGCACATTTACAGGACTGATTTTTTTAAAAATGCACATGGCTTCCTATGAACCTTCATATCTACCCAGCAAAGACCAATATACATTACATAATGATGCTGTAGATAATGTTTAGCCTTTTGTTTCTGTTCATGGGGTTTTCTTGGCAAAGATACAGGAGTGGTTTGCCAGTTCCTGCTCCAGGTGGATCGCGTTTAGTCAGAACTCTCCATTATGACCTGTCCATTTTGGGCCTTCTTAAATGAACAATGCAAAGAAATAGAGGAAAATAAAAGAAAGGGGGGAACCAGAGATCTGTTCAAGAAAATTGGAGATATTAAAGGAACCTTTTCTGCAAAGATGGACATAATAAAGGACAAAAATGGTAGGGACCTCACAGAAGCAGAAGAAATCAAGAAGAGGTGGCAAGAATACACAGAGGAATTATACAAGAAAGATCTGGATGTCCCAGACAACCCAGATAGTGTGGATGCTGACCCTGAGCCAGACATCCTAGAGAGCGAAGTCAAGTGGGCCTTAGAAAGCACAGCTAACAACAAGGCCAGTGGAGGTTGTGGCATTCCAATTGAACTATTTAAAATCTTAAAAGATGATGATGTTAAGGTGCAACACTTAATATGCCACCAAGTTTGGAAAACTCAGCAGTGACCGGAGGATTAGAAAAAATCAGTCTAGATCCCAATCCCAAAGAAGGGCAGTGCCAAAGAATGCTCCAACTACCGTACAGTTGCACTCATTTCATACGCTAGCAAGGTTATGCTCAAAATCCTACAAGGCAGACTTCAGCAGTATCTGGAAAGAGAACTCCCAGAAGTACAAGCTGGATTTCGAAGGGACAGAGGAACTAGAAACCAAATTGTTAACATGCACCGGATTATGGAGAAATCCAGAGAGTTCCAGAAAAACATTCACTTCTGCTTCATTGACTATGCAAAAGCCTCTGACCACAACTAACTATGGCAAGTTCTTAAAGAAATGGGAGTGCCTGACCACCTTATCTATCTCCTGAGAAACCTATACGTGGGACAGGAAGCAACAGTTAGAACTGGATATAGAACAACTGATTGGTTCAAAATTGGGAAAGGAGTACGACAAGGCTGTATATTGTCTCCCTGCTTTAACTTCTATGCAGAATACATCATGTGAAAGGCAGGACTGGAGGAATCCCAAGCCGGAATTAAGACTGCTTGAAGAAATATCAACAACCTCTGATATGCAGATGATACCACTCTGATGGCAGAAAGTGAGGAGGAATTAAAGAACCTCTTAATGAGGGTGAAAGAGGAGAGTGCCAAAAATGGTCTGAGGCTCAACATCAAAAAACTAAGATCATGGACACTGGTCCCATCACCTCCTGGGAAATAGAAGGGGAAGATGTGGAGGCAGTGACAGATTTTACTTTCTTGGGCTCCATGATCACTGCAGATAGGGATAGCAACCAGAAAATTAAAAGACGCCTGCTTCTTGGGAGGAAAGCAATGACAAACCTCGAGAGCATCTTAAAAAGCAGAGACATCACCTTGCCGAAAAAGGTCCGCATTTTTCCAGTAGTGATGTAAGAAAGTGAGAGCTGGGCCATAAAGAAGGCTGACCACCAAAGAATTGATGCTTTTGAGTTGTGTTGATGGAGGAGATTCTTGAGAGTCCCCTGGACTGCAAAGAGAACAAACCTATCCATTTTGAAAGAAATAAACCATGAGTGCTCACTGGAAGGACAGATCCTGAAGCTGAGGCTTCAATACTTTGGCCATCTGATGTGAAGGGAAGACTCCCTGGAAAAGACCCAGATATTGGGAAAATGTGAAGGCAAGAGGAGAAGGGAACGGCAGAGATGAGATGGTTGGACAGTGTCACGGAAGCGACCAACATGAATCTGACCAAACTCCTGGAGGCAGTGGAAGACAGGCAGGCCTGGTGTGCTCTGATCCATGGGGTCACGAAGAGTCGGACGTGACTTAACGACTAAACAACAAGAACAACAAGGTAATGTTTCCTCTTGGGTAAAAAAATCAAACCAAAACCACACATTAGAAATCAAAGAAATGCAGGAGTAAAATATTTAAACATTGATATTCAGGGCCATGTTCTTATCACTTGGATAAAAAAAAAGTGATGTGACCACATTGCTAGGAGATTGTATTCATTATCATACAAATGGAAGATTTCCATAGATTCCCACCACAAACAACCCTATAACATGAGTCTATTCTTTTTTTTTTCAAGAAAAATATGCCATTTAGATTACACCACCTGAACCAAATTGTAATGTCATCATTCCACTGATTGGTTTTCAGTCTACACATTATACAGGCTATTTATTAGGATTTTAAGGATATTATGTAGTGAAAAAGAAAAGCAATAAAGAAGTTTTGTCACCAATTACAACAAAGAACAAGGAAAAGGCAGTTAATTTGGGAGAAAATGCTTATTTAATACTGGGTAAAAGTGAAAATTATTATAACTACTGTATAACCTTTATCACTTTTCTTCTGGAGCATCTACTAGTCTGTGCTGCCTGTTCAATGACCACAATAAATATTATATATGTATATATGCAAGTATGTATGTGTATACAGTATATGCTAGCTTGTGGGACGTAAAAAGTCATTATACAATACACAAAGAAAAAATGGGGCATTCCCCTCTGACATCACTTATATGAGATAAATATCCAAGTGAATTTTCATTCAAGCTTTTAAGAAAATTGGGAGTTGTGAAAGCAAACAGAAAGATGAAAATTATATGATTGCATAACCTAATTTGGATTTGGAAGAAGATTTTTGTTTTGTTTTGTTAAAAGATTGTGTATAATATGCTGGAAATTGATCAGCAACAGAGTGCTGAATTCACTTCACATATCAAATCTAAACCAGTCCCATAAACTCTAGACCAGTTTCATCTCTTTAACTGTTCACAGAAAAAATAAACATAGACCCACATTTCCTCCTGTGTTTTTATTCTGGTTTTTGACAGTGTTTTCTTCACACCGATTACATGCAGCATCACCAGCTGCCTGTGATGGAAGCAACATCAGCCCAGATGTCTCCAGACCTGCATTGCCTCATGCACTCTTTCTGCCACAGCTTTGTTGTGTTTCTGGCATAATAGCACAAGGTCACTGGGGCTCTCTCAACATTGTAATTCAGTATAGCTACTCAGCAGAAAACCTTAACACAAGCACTGGCCTCCTCATCCGAAACCAGCAAGAATGCTACACAAAATTGACACACCTCTTCCATGAGACTGCCCAATGCATTCACCTTTGTGCCAGGTTTAATACCCTTGCCTGCAGGCAGCCATTTGTCTCATGATGCAAATTCAATAATGCATTGATTAAAGAAAACACATTATAGCCATTCATATTCTATCTATCTATCTATCTATCTATCTATCTATCTATCTATCTATCTATCTATCTATCTATCTATCTATCTATCTATCTATCTATCTATCTATCTATCTATCTATCTACACACACACACACACACACACACACACACACATTCTTAAAAGGTCTGCGTTTCAATAATGGTTTGGAGATTTATTACAAAACCTACTTGTCTGAACGATTTGGGAATATGAGGCACATAGTTGAAACACAGTGCCAAAGCCTACCATGGCAGTGACTTTTGAAATTTCCATATCAAATTATAAACTTTGAAATGCCTGAAGCACAAATAAACATTCTAAAGGCTTTTAGCCACAAGGAGATAAGATCTCTCTCTGGGGAGACTGTTCAAAACTGCTCCATTGCCTTTGTGCAGACTACTGGAATGTGCTTGCTTTTCATTTCTTTCTTTGTGTCTGGCTCACAGGCCTCACAGGCAGTGTCTTAAGCCAGGCAGGGTCAGTGCAAACAGAGAGCAGCATTCATAGACAGATCAAGTTTATGTGAGAATCTGCTCCTCCTGTGCCCTCAATTTCCATTTGAATTGTTAATAAAATCTCAGCCTGAAAAGCACATGATCCCATCAGTGGAGAAGTCATGCAGAGAATCCTCTAGCTCAAAAAAATAAAAACACTTTATCCTTTTTTTTTTAAAAAAAAAGCCATCCTTCTGCCACATTTATGAGAATTATGCCATCTAACCCCTCCTAAACTTAGCCTTCCAAGCCCATCATCGTACCTGATGGCTGGTGAGGGAGCTTGCCTTAAAAAGAAAAGACAAGAAAGCAACAGATTCAAACGAAAACATTTAGCAGAGGAAGGAAAATCCTCCTCCCAAAACTAGACTCACGATTTCATTTCTCTCAGACCTCAGACATTACTTGTTCAAGTTCAGATATTATCCACCAAACAACAAACACATTTATATTTTAAATGGATTTTGAAAAATTCAACAATTTTGCTCCAAATACATCCCCACCTCCTTCTCAATTGCACAAACTGTTGGTCTGCAGAGATAATACAAGGTCATGTACAAAGCAAAAGAACAGAGCCATACCCCAATTAACTTGGTCTCCCTGTGAAAATAATGTACAGGAACAAGAGCCATTCTTTGCTTCGTGCAGCAGACATGCTTCTTCCTAACCTTACACAAACTAACTGGGCCCTTCTGTTTCTCCTGGCTTTGCTCCTTGCAAACTCTATGAAGGTATTGAACGCTTTCCAGAGGGATGGGCTGATGAACGAAAACATGAATTTCCTGCTTACCCCTTAATAAGGGTTAAAGGGGGTGCTAGTGATCAATCGCAGAACAAAGAGCGAGTGACTGAAGATTCTAAACAATATATCCTGAGCTTCACTGTCTAGATTGCATTATCTGTGTCGCTCTTTAAAATAGTTCGTAATTTGAGAACAAAATGCATCTGAAATAACTGACACATAAAGTATGCATGACATCCACCAGGATTCTCTCAAATTATGAAATGTGAGTATTAATTATGTAACATTTCAGGTGTGAGTACAAGATATACATAATCAACTTATTTTCACATGATCATGTATTTTTCACATTAGCTGTTCAAATCTGCCAGCATTGACCTCTTGTATAAAACTCACAAGGACAAGTGGGTATTGGTCTTACTTTATGAGATGTTTGAGAAATAACAGTGGGATACTTATGTAAATCTGGCTCTGTATGTGGTAAATATTCAGAATTTCATAATGCTTTAAGAAGCTTCAATGAATAATGAAGACAGTAATGGAAGATGGAGAAGGAAAATGGGACCAGGGAAAAATGTGGTATTTGGCCACTGAAAATGGAAACAGGAGAGTTTCAGTAAAATGGAAATTCAGATCATTTGGTAGCACAGCTTACCTTTGCCTACTTTGGCCTGGACAGCAGTGAGAACAAAATAATTCAGACCAACACAAGCCACCATAGGGACGTGGTGGCGCTGCGGGCTAAACCGCAGAAGCCTGTGCTGCAGGGTCAGAAGACCAAGCAGTCGTAAGATCGAATCCATGCGATGGAGTGAGCGCCCGTCGCTTGTCCCAGCTCCCGCCAACCTAGCGGTTCGAAAGCATGTAAATGCAAGTAGATAAATAGGGACCACCTCGGTGGGAAGGTAACAGCGTTCCGTGTCTAAGTCGCACTGGCCATGTGACCACAGAAGATTGTCTTCGGACAAAACACTGGCTCTATGGCTTGGAAACGGGGATGAGCACCGCCCCCTAGAATCGAACAGGACTGGACAAAAATTGTCAAGGGGAACCTTTACCTTTACCTTTTAACACAAGCCACCAAGTCCAAACAAGCATGCATGGTGGCCCAGCTCAGGAAAAGTTGGAAAAGTTTTGTTTTTATCTGAATTTGCAAAAACAGGAAGATTGCCAAGCATTGATAGGGTTACCATACATTACTAATAGGCTGAATTTTGTTTCGTGAATCACAACATATAGATCTGCTCCTGGCACAGGAGTAGATAGATATGTTTGGAAACTATTTAGAATGCATAACACTCTGAATAACTTTATAAGCAGGGGTCTTCAACTTTTGGCTACCTGCAATCTGTAGACCCTGCCTTTGGCCTTCTCTTTGTAAATTTAGATGTGCCGTGACTCAAGCATGAGTTAAGGATGTACCACCATTTCTTTCCACATGAAAGGGAAGTGTAGGCTTTGTCTGTCTCTTATTTCAGTAGAGAAGATACTTGGAAAGTTCCTTTTCATCCTGAGAAGCAAGGTGAGTTTCTTAATTTCCAATCTAATTAAACAGGTAACACAGCAACTAAATCACACTGGCCTTTTTTCCAACACTGGCACTGTGAAAGAAGTGGAAATCACACCACAATGACCAGTGTAGTCCACACCACTTCTACAGACCTGTTGGATAGCTCAGTGGTTTGGGACAGAACCAGAAGCTGGGAGTTCAAATCCTCACTGGTGCCTTCTTGACAGAGTCTGGACTTTAATATCCATAGGGTTCTTTCCAGCTCTGAAGTTTTGAGAAGCTGTGAAGTTTTGATACATGGGAAAGGTATATTCACATTTGCCAGAGACAAGAACTGTGTGGCAAATGTGGAACACACTGGACCATGGAAATGTGCTCCTGAAATTGTTTTCCTTAGGAAGTCTCCTTGTATTAAAATATATGCAGTATTTCCAATACAGACCATTGGGGAAAAAAGAGAAACAGAATCTAAATTCATAAAGCAGGCATTGGGAATTCTTGTCCAGTTTGTCATTACTGGAAGCACCAAAAATGCAGCCTTTCTTCACAATGCAGTCTGCTGTTTTATTTCTAAAAGTCAAGAGCTAATCAACAAAAGCTGAAAGTGGGCAGAAACCTGGATAGTTATGGGGACCTTACTTGCTTCCCTTTCTTTTCAGGACAATTGTTAACCTCGTGAATCACAACAAGCAAGGCCCAGTTCACATATTCAGTTATCCTGAAACTGCATCTCTTTAACTCACTCTGCCCTCTGATTTATTTATAGAAATTAACAGTGAGACTTGAAAGTGGAAAAGAGGCTATGAATAATTAAGGGCTCTTGATAAACTTTCCCTTTTATCTGCAGTCTAAGAATAAACCAAGATACTGTGTTATCAGTGTTATGGGTCTATTATCATGATCTCCTGTCTCAAAATAAGAGTTAATGAGCTTGTGTCTACCACCTGGAATTAATGACTTCCAAAACTAAAAACAACATAGGATATCCTTGCTTGTGAAAATTACTATATTTTACTTAGAATGGCTAATTTATGTTAGAAAAACATCTCTGACATAGCGTGAAATGGCCAAAATACGCCAATGTCTATGAGCTTAGAGAGTAGTAAAACCCCCACCTCAAGGTCCAACAAATTAGTAGGCTAAAAGAAATAAAGCTTCCCCACTTTTTGGTAGCCAAGGCTAACTCATAAAAATAAGGAGAACAACTGTAAGAATACGATCAACACAGGTGTCTTCAGAAACTGGAAATGACAAGTTACAAGCAATGGTGCTACCTGTTCGTTTAGTCGTTTAGTCGTGTCCAACTCTTCGTGACCCCATGGACCAGAGCACGCCAGGCCCTCCTATCTTCCACTGCCTCCCGGAGTTGGGTCAGATTCATGTTGGTTGCTTCGATGACAGTGTCCAACCATCTCATCCTCTGTCGTCCCCTTCTCCTCTTGCCTTCACACTTTCCCAACATTAAGGTCTTTTCCAGGGAGTCCTCTCTTCTCATGAGATGGCCAAAGTATTGGAGCCTCAGCTTCAGGATCTGTCCTTCCAGTGAGCACTCAGGGTTGAGTTCCTTTAGAATTGATAGGTTTGTTCCCCTTGCAGTCCAGGGGATTCTCAAGAGCCTCCTCCAGGACCACAATTCAAAGGCATCAATTCTTCGGTGGTCAGCTTTCTTTATGGTCCAGCTCTCACTTCCGTACATCACTACAGGAAAAACCATAGCTTTGACTATTCGGACTTTTGTTGGCAAGGTGATGTCTCTGCTTTTTAAGATGCTGTCAAGGTTTGTCATCGCTTTCCTCCCAAGAAGCAAGCGTCTTTTAATTTCGTGGCTGCTGTCTCCATCTGCAGTGATTATGGAGCCCAAGAAAGTAAAATCTGTCACTGCCTCCATATCTTCCCCTTCTACTTCCCAGGACGTGATGGGGCCAGTGGCCATGATCTTAGTTTTTTTGATGTTGAGTTTCAGACCGTTTTTTGCACTCTCCTCTTTCACCCTCATTACAAGGTTCTTTAGTTCCTCCTCACTTTCTGCCATCAAAGTGGTATCATCTGCATATCGGAGGTTGTTGATATTTCTTCCGACAATCTTAATTCCGGCTTGGGATTCCTCCAGTCCAGCCTTCCACATGATGTATTCTGCATATAAATTAAACAAGCTGGGGGACAATATACAGCCTTGTCTTAGCTCCTTTCCCAATTTTGAACCAATCAGTTGTTCCATATCCGGTTCTAACTGTTGCTACACATATAGGTTTCTCAGGAGATGGATAAGGTGGTCAGGCACGCCCATTTCTTTAAGGACTTGCCATAGTTTGCTGTGGTCCACACAGTCAAAGGCTTTTGCATAATCAATGAAGCAGAAGTAGATGTTTTTCTGGAACTCTCTGGCTTTCTCCATAATCCCGCGCATGTTAGCAATTTGGTCTCGAGTTCCTCTGCCCCTTCGGAATCCCGCTTGTAATTCTGGGAGTTCTCGGTCCACATATCCCCTTCATGGATTGCTGCCTTGTTCAGCAACTCAGAGAAGCTATGGGCTATGCCATGCAGGGCCACCCAAGACGGACAGGTCATAGTGGAGAGTTCCGACTAAGATTTTTTTCCTGATAGAAGACATAGCAAACTTACATTTAAAAAGCAATGTGATGAAAGGGACAAAATGACTTTATTAATGTTGTGAACAGCAGCTCTAGCTGTTTTTAAGTGGTATTTGAAATCTTTTAAAATACATTTCCACAATTTTTTTCTGGTTTTATGCCATTCTCTTCTCAATCTTAAAAAAATATTTTAACAATCCTATAAAATGTTGCCAAAAATAATGAAAACATAATGGGCAATGCAATAAAGAATGCAGAACACTTATTTTTTTTCTACATTGCAAGAAGCAGCAACAATTAATTAACTTTTAGATGCTAAGGTGAGTAATGAGAATGAGTATTTTGCTTGCTCTGCCTTAGGAACTGAATGGAGCTGAGCATTGGTGTGTGTTAAAGGTAGCTGGGGGCACAGGTAACACTAGGCAAGTTCCAGGAGTTGGGGGACTCAATGGACAACCTCCCCAAGAACATCCACACACCCATAGCAACTAAACTGACCAGTAGTGGATGATTTTGCTGCCACAAGAATTCAGTGGCACCTGCATTGACTCTGTTCAGAAAAACCTGTATGATAGAACACTGCCAACAAACAAGGCAGAGAATCTCATTCTCTTCAGAAGGAAAGAAGGGTGTCCCCACTCCACCCATGATGGTGCACAGTCTTTAGTTTGTTTGGAAGAGCAGCAGGGGCTACTATAGATGACATGAAGATGGCTCCCTATTGCTAACTCCTCACCTTGGATTTAGGGGGCTCCATGGACCTTGCATATAGAGGGGATCTACAGCACACAGATGTTAATTCCTTCTGCCAAAAATACTATGTGAAGAGTGCAGATCTTATTATTATTTTATATGCTACCCCATTAGTGTGAATTTGTAATTTTTCCTCTTATACCATTATCTCTCCAGACAGACAAATCCTTTTGTGTGTGTGTGTGTGTTTTGTGCCTGAGAAATCAAACATAAAAAGGGAGTGTGTTATCTCCCAACTGACCAACTACAAACTTAAAAGAGAAAATGGTTGTTGTGGGTTTTTCAGGCTCTTTGGCCGTGTTCTGAAGGTTGTTCTTCCTAACGTTTCGCCAGTCTCTGTGGCCGGCATCTTCAGAGGAGCACAGAGTGCTGTCCTCTGAAGATGCCGGCCACAGAGACTGGCGAAACATTAGGAAGAACAACCTTCAGAACACGGCCAAAGAGCCCGAAAAACCCACAACAACCATTAGATCTCAGCCATGAAAGCCTTTGTGAATACAAGGATCGAGAAAAGTTTGAGCTAGAATAGGCAGTGGCCAAAATTCTATTGAGTTTTTACACCAGTATAAAACAACTGGCATAAATCTCACAGCCAATGCTTATGTTAAAATTGTAACTTGGTGCAATTTATGCCAGTTGCATTATGCTGGTAAAGCATAAACTAGTAGGATTTTGGCCACTGTTTTCTTCTTAAGAAAGCTCTCATAACAAGAGTTAACTTTTACATATCAGGTATTGTGGACAGAAATTTCTTATTACAGAATATTCACAAATGAGAGGTAACTAATAAATCATATGAACTGGGCTTAACTTGAGCCTGGAATGATACCTGAAGCAAAGTCTGAAATTGCATCCTAAGCCATAAAAAGACTTATATCTACACCATGTTAATTCACAGTTTAATATCACAGAATGAAAAGCAGAGACATGTCTAACATAGCTTGATTTATACATTATGGCTTCAGTGAAGTCTACTTTCTACTTACCATCTTTGTATGCAGAAAGATGTGTTAGGATTCATTTATTTTTAATACAAGGGAACAATCAAATATTTGATCTCATCCAATCTTGGCTGGTAGTCTAAAGTGGTGCATTTCAGAAACCCATGAGATAGGTGCTTGTGCATTTTGGCTTAGACTAATAAGAGGAATCTTCTTTTATTGGGAATGGTATGCACAACTTTAGAGGACAGGTTTGGATGGTCTAGAATAAAAAAAGACGTATGAAGAAAAGAGAAAATATTTAAGCAAGGGTAACATTCATTCGTGAACAGTCCTTGTAAACAGATGCTGAGGACAAAAGCAATGTTCATTCCCCGTGAATTAATGAATTTAGCCTAGTGGGTGAGGAAAGGTTGTGCTAGTGAAGTTTTTATTAAGAATTTCTCTCTGTCTCTGTCTCAAGGTTATTAAGCAGACATAACAGCTAATAACAGCCTGGAAAGGTATAAAAGAAACAGAGAATATTTTCACTTGATCATCCAAGTCACTAATTTTTATCCTTCGATGTAATTTAAATCACATCAATCAAGCTCTTAGCATCCCAGTGCGCATACTGGGGTGATAGGCAGAAATTTGTGACATATCAATGTACACCAATAGAAAGCAAAGCAAATATATTGGAATGGAAGTACATAACATTGTAAAATTAAATTAGAAAATCTTGTTCTTAATTCCAAGGGGATTTTTCCACCAGCATATTGAGTTATATATTCTTTTCTGAAGTCTGGGTCAAGATCCTATCAGCTTTATTATGAAGAGTGTCAATAATGGACTGCATGAAGATAAAATGTTTAATTAAAAATGAACACTATATAACTGATTAGGTCCTAGTTTCAACTGGAAAACAGGCCAATCATATATTGCACCTCTTTTCCTATTAAACATTATTATTACACATGGTGGAATTTGTAAAGAGATGAACTTAAAATGTTTCATCTCTTAGACAAATTAGTTAAAGATTAGTCACATCCTGGGCACATAATAATCTTTGCTGATCTGCACCAACTATGGAAGGGAACAGTGAGGTCTCCTATCCAACAACCTTCATGCTGGATTTCTAGCTGATACACACAGAAAAGTATGGATTCTACTATTATGAAGACCTGGCAGCACCTTTGAGGAAGGGAATTCCTCTCCCCAACTGTGCTAGAGACTTCAGCAGCTGCTTTAGCTCAAGCCACACTCACAACTATAAAGCAAAGGGTTGTTTAAGTAGCAACCATAAGCTTTCAGGTTCAAACACTAGCCAGTGAAACTGACAGCAGAATTGTGCAATGGTAGTATACTGTAATAAGGATAAAACACAGTGGTCCCAAATTTCTGCTTCCTATTATATATGTCTCCTATTTTCTAAAAGATTTTCTACACAAAAAAGGAAAGCATATACTATCAACAGGACAGGCAGTGATACAGCAACATATGCAACACTGTGACTATAATAAAATTTACTAACTATGAACTGATCAAACTAAAATATCACAGTTAAAGAGAAATGGATGGTGCCTTTGTCATTTTGCACTCATTGAAGTGAGAGAAATATTGCCCATATGAACTGTTTGTACTTATCTAAATCTTCATCCTCTAATGTATGTGTTCATCTATAATATGAAGTTCTGTATGAAACCTTACACCTTTAATATTCTGTCTTCTTTTCTTTAATCTATGGTATGATGTAAATTCATTAATTAAGAAATCTAAAAAAGAAACTAAAATACTTGCAAAATTTCTTGTGCTTGTCAATTTAGCCTGTTTCAGTAAAACCAGAAACTTCCAGCCTATTCAATTATTATTCCAAGATGTCCATTTGACTGCAAGAAACTGATATAAAGAGTGAGTAGCAGTAATGTAGTGCCTGTGTAGAGTTATGCCATTAGAACTTGTCCTTAAACCTGAAAATCAATGTAATTGATTAACAAATATAGTAGAAGCAGAAGTGCTAGATAAGATTGTAACTCAGGATAGTATAAATGCTTTGAAGGCAAAAGGTCTGTGGACAGAACCAGGGAATAAACACAAGGAGAAAAAGAAATGAGAAAGGGCAAAAAATTTATGCAGATACTTTTCACTTGGGACTTTTAATCTTCAAGAAGAGTATGTCAGCAACATTCGATAATATATGAGATTGTATTAACAAATAAATAAGTGATCTTCAATTGGCAAGCCAGTGTCATGGATTATTTTATACTGTAGCAGAAACAATTAACAACTGTGTCGCCATTGCTGGCTGAAAAATAATCATAAACTTCAAAACCTTTCTGTACTTCTAGTTATAGACTTCTGCCTGACGCCCATAGTGTGGATGCAGAAGAAAAACATGCAAAGTGCTGCATTAGTGCTGTCAGAGTTAATCTGCAGAAGCCTCTGTGCTGCAAGGTCAGAAGACCAGCAGTCATAAGATCGAATCCACATGACAGAGTGAGCTCCCATCATTTGTCCCAGCTCCTGCCAATCTAGCCATTCGAAAGCATGTAATGCAAGTAGATAAATAGGTACCACCAAGGTGGGAAGGTAACAGCGTTCAGTGTCTTGTTGTACTGGTCACATGCTCACAGAAACTGTCTATGGACAAACACTGGCTCTATGACTTGGAGACAGGGATGAGCACCACCCCTAGAATAGGACACAACTGGACTAAAGGTCAAGGGTAACCTTTACCTTTACCTATCTGTGGGGGATCAGTAACAAGCCTTTAGCAGATGCCAAAAAACGCAGATCTAGTGAACACTATACATTGCATGGTCTCTGGATCCCTCTCGTAGACATTTCTGGTAAAAACACCTTTGAAATACATATAAATACTATTTTGGGAGAAGTACTTAGTATATTCAGGTGGCACATAAACGAATGAGTTAATTCTGATTCTACGGATGGAGGGTTTCCTACCGCACCTTAAATGCTAGGTTTGAAGATTGTTTGGAAGATAGTTTGTTTTTTAAAAGGGTATTTTGTTTAACCAATTTAGTTAATAAACACTGACATTTATGCAAATACAAGAACATCCATGCTATATAATGTTATTGTTTTAGTTACGTAAAACAATTTAAGCAGTTCTCCAAATGTGAGTGATTAACCTATTAAACTAAAATCAATCAGTTCTGATATAGCTGTTTTACTAATCTCACAAGTTATTATTCTAAATATGAACTCTTCATCTGGTTGCAAATATTAAAGATTATAATTACCAACAAGAATCAGCTTTTACATTTAAAAAAATCATGATTTAAATAAAGTCTTACTGATTAATAATTTAAACTGATTTAAACCGAATCCACCCTGGTCACCACCAAGGATAATGAGGAACTTCCTAGAATTCTCAATAGAGCTCTCACAGTGGCATTATAATTTCCATAATGCCCATTTGTTGGTACAGAATTAGTCCATTTCTGTACAAAAACAATTTGCTATATGAGTTGCCCAAAAGTACATGATTATTATTTTAGTCAAGAATTCTAAACACTAGATGAATACTTATTTTCTTAAAAATCAACCAGTCCTTCTGGGCTTGTTCTGTGTGTGCTTTGCCTCTCAAAGAGCAAGGATGCTAGAGACGCTACTTGCAAATCATAGAGACCTTGAAAAGGAAAGAAGAAAAGAAGACAGAGCTTTTTGTCTCCCTCTTGGCAGGTGGCAAGATTGGGAGCCATACATTTCCTTGTTGAGGTCTTGTCACATTGAGAAGAAGGAGTTTAGCAAGTGTGTTGACTAAACATTAGGAAGACCCTGAAGACAGTACGAATTATTCAAGAGTGGAATAGAGAACCTGGAAGGTGGTGGACTTTCCTTCACCTGAAGTTTTTAAACAGAGGTTGGATGTCCAGGAATGCTTTAGCTGTGGATTTCCTGTTTTAGCAAGGGGCTAAATCTAACAACCCTTGCAGTCTCATCTAGACATGAGCACCAACTACCAATTCAGTAGTTGATGCCAATTCGTTTACCACTGCAACAGGTTTCAGCAGTTCGATGCGCACCCCCTCTGTCAGGCATCCACTCAGAAGCGGTGTCTGGCAGGGAAGCTGGGGTGCTGCTTCCAGACGGACATCAACTGGAGGTAGCAGGGTGGCAAATTGCCAAACACCTGTTGTGGTGGCAGACTGGTACAAACTGCCAAACCGGTGGTTTGTGCCGTCTAACAGTACAATTCTCCCATTCTTTCTATTCCTATTACAATCCTTATGAGGGAAAAAAAGCTGTACTATACTTGTGACAATATTAGAATGGTGTGAACACTGCAATGGCATATATCTGTGAAGATTCTCAGTCATCCAGGTGAGATTATCTGGAAGTTGAGTCATGGCAACGGGACACTCATTTGATGACCAAGTTGTACTCATTTTGGACTGAGAAGACAGGTGGCTTGAGAGAGGGATCAGGGAGATCATACATGTGCATATAGAAAATCTCTCACTCAACCGGGGCAGAGGCCTAAAATATAACCTGTCTCCTATTTAGCATGCTTCCTTTTCATCGGTCCCCAAGAAGATTAGGACCACACACACATACACACACCAGAAAGATCACTGTTAAATGTTAACAACCCATGGTCATGGATGGAGAAGGACTGCAGAAGTGGGATTATCCCTCACCTCCAGTCCAGGGAGAAGTGAAAGCAACCTGGAGGATATATCAGGGATCCCCTACCAACTCTCCTCAGACTGAAGAAGCTACTTGGATGAATAGCGAAATGTTTCAACCTAACAAGAAACAAGTCCAGTTGCCATGACTCAATTTCCAGATAACTGCAATGAGATCTGTGCGCTGGGATTCCAATGAATGTTTGCCTTGTGAGTTTGTATCTTCAAAACCAAAGGGGGGAAGACAATCAAGCACATACAAATAGATCCCACTGTGAGGTCACCTCCAGTTCTGTAACCATGGAGAGAAACATAAGTGGCTACAATAAAACCTCTAATCCCTGCCCCTGTTCAATAAAATTTTAACTAAATTATTTTTCCCCCACCCAGGTTTCTAGAAACTGCAGTGCCACAGGCTGGAATAAAGTTAAGTATAGGACTATCAAGACACCACTGCAGTTGACTACCTTGGAGTGCCAGGTGTCAGACAGACCACAATCAACAAGAAAACCAGCAACCGATATAAGCAGAAGTGGGATCAAGTTTCCAGTCCTTCAGAGAGAGTGAACGCATAATTTGCATTCCTGGTGATGATTGGGAACAGATGGATAGAAATACCAACATTCCTAATAGTACCTCCTCATTGTCAGGATTAACTCCTGGACAGAAACAGAAAATAACAAATCAAAGATCTTACTGAGAACTCTTCATTGTCTTCCAATACAGAAGATTGTATTGTTTTTTTCACTGCACACTATCATCTAATATCTCTTGTGTTACCCTGTCAAGTATAAAACAAACTGAAAATGTTCCTAGCAGGAGCAAAACAATACTACATCTTAGCAACTTTCTTACATAGCTGTCATTTTTAAAAGTTATATAACCAATATTTAATATTTTATCTTTATGTATTTTCCCTCCTCTATAATGAAGTTAGTTTTTAAACGCCATATTCATTTACTACAGCCAATTGTATGGCTGTCCTTCAGTTTGTTATACAGGCAACCTGAAAAAGCAAGCAAGCAAACAAAGGCAGAATTGAAATATCCCAAAGAGCTTGAGAATTGGAATTTAACTGAATATTTCCTCTCGTAGTTCATTGGCAGTTCCCTTCTAGTCACAGCCTGGTGTTTAGCCTGATATGTCCGTGTTCTGTACCTTTAGGTTGGTGTCATCTTGTACTGACCCTAACAGGGTTTTCAAGGTAAGTGAGACATTTAAGGAGTGGTTTTATCAGTTCTTCAGAAGGCATCCTCTATAGAGTCTAAAGGACAGTGAGACTACCACTCCTAATCGACTACCATGTCTGCTTCCTTTTTTGTGCATTCATAACAGAGCTGATGAGAGAAATCTAGGTGTCTGTTAAGTGTTTACAAGCATGGGTCTGTGGGTGGCAATTCCAGAATTTTGCCTGGGGAATCCTTGGAGAATTCTGGGAGTTGGGAGTCCAAAAAAGAAAAAAGAAAAAGAAAAAAAAGAAAAGAAAAGAAAGAAAAAGAAAAAAAATTAACAACACACCTCTAGTAAGAATTCTAACAAGTATATCTTGTTATGCAGCTACACCCACTGAAAATCTTTTCTCATGCCAGTTTTTAATGTGGTGACCCTATTAAGAGCTTTGGAAACATAAAATATAAAAATTATGCAATCCATGTTCTGTTGTGTATGGACATAAAAGAATGTCCAGTCTTGTGGTGCTGGACACTTATGATATGACAAACAGCTGAAAACAATTCTGCAGGAGACCGTGTCTTAAACTAGCTGTGCTATAGTTCTACTTCTGTCTGGACATTGCAGCAAATTGTAACCATTTGAGGCAAAAAATGTCCCACATATGAGAGTTAAAGACAGAAAAACATGCTGCATCTGTAAGTGACTCTCAAAAAAGACATGTTTTCCAAAATATGTCCCTTTGTTTCTTGCAATTAACGAAAAAGGAAGAGGTTGGAGTTAGCAAAGAATGCCACTGGAAAGCAACGTCAAAACAGTGCATACACATGGAATCATAGAATAATTGAATTGGAAGGGGACTGTAAGGCCATCAAGTCCAACTGCATGATCAATGCAGGAATCCAATTCAAAGCAGATCTGGTGGTTGTCCAATTTTCTCTCGAATGCCTTCCGTATTGGAATGCTGGAACTAACATACCTATAAGCAGTTCCTTTTGGGGTTTGTGGCCATAGTTTAATAGACAATTAAATAACCTTAAGTGTATAATGATGTATCAGAAACCAGTACATACTGTCAACCAATGACTGAATTATTTGCAGAGCATAGCATTCTGATTAATTCAAATGTGTCTCAAGTCATGATTTCTGTGTTTAAATCTATGAGCACAAACGGGGCACATATGAGGCCTATGACTAGACAGTGGTTTGGGAAATGATCTTGTATAAAAATCACATGGATCTGAGAACTGCTGAATAGCTCAGTAGTTTAGGTCTCTGGCTGAGGTTGGAAGTTCAATTCCCCACTGTTCCTCCTTGTCAGGAGCTGGACTTGATGATCCATATGGTCCCTCCCAGTTCAGAGGTTCTAAGGTTGTTATTGTTACTGTTATTGGCATTGCTATTGTCCGTGCCTTAGATTGGTGTCTTTGCACCACTGGTTTGGGGATGATCCTATGTAAAAATCATGTGGAACTCTAAGGATCTGTACTTCGGATGCATGTTTTTGAGTGACTGCAAAGCCATGCACTGAAAGACCCACACTGTCTGTATTTTAGTGTGTGGGCGCAGATGGGGCCTATGTTTGGAGCGTGGTTTGATGGTGATCCTGTGTAAAAACCATGTGGATTTATGAGGATCTATGCTTCAGCTAAGAATATTGGCCATGAAGGATTTAAACACTTTCTTTCACATTGAAGGCCATGGCAGGTGACAGATTTACACCTGCTCTGTGGGTTGACTACAGACACATTCTGATTGGCTAGAAAGCTATGCTATGCAAACAGTTCCTTTGGAATTCTCAGAAAGGCAGCGATTTCAGAAGTTTTAGGGGTTAAAAATCAGTAATTATGAGGTCTGAATTAGACCCAGGATTTCCCCAGTTCCTTTGGATGGAGAATAAGAGGTTAAAATGAAGGGCCTTTGCCCCAGGAATGCAATTTTTTTCTCTGTTTTCCATATCTTTTCTATGAGCTGTAGAAAAAAAGTGACTTGTCTGGGCACAGGGGTAAAACAGTGGGTTTTTTTTTAAATCACAATTTGAAACCCCTTTGGCCAGATGTCCCCAAATTTTGCACAGAGCAAGAGCAGACTTTGTGTTACATCTGTGCCAAATTTAGTGCTGATCTGAGGTCCCATTACATTTTTTTTGTTTGGGTCATCTTTTTGGTTTTTCTTGTAGAATGCATTTCATTGTGCTTATGCAAAATATATGGTACGACTACATTCGTACCATAATATGGTTGGCTGGATAGCGCAGTGAGTTAGGCAGAGGTTGGGAGTTCAATCCCCCACTGTGTCTCCAGGAAGAAGAGCCAGCCTCAGTAGCCTAGGACAAGCTGCCCAGTCCCAGGAGGCCCCTAGAAGAAGGGAATGGTAAGCCACTTCTGAGCATTCCCTATCTAGAAAACCTTGGAAAGGGTTGCCATATATCAGAACTGATTTGATGGCACGTGATGATTATTATCGTTTTTAATTTAACAATAAAAGAAGTTTAACTACTTCTCCCTCCCAACATGTTGCTGGGGGGGGGGGGAGAGAAAACACTTGGGAATAAACAGACATGTCTTGTGTGTTTGCTTGTGAAAGGACTTGTGATCTTGGTTTTGGTATTTACCACACATTCCTCAGCTTGTGCTCAAAGGCTACTTTAATTCCTTGATCCCTGTTCCACAATCCCATTCCCTGGCTGTAGTTGGCGAACTTCAGATTTAGCAAAACTGAAACAGAACCTGCAAACCACTAATTTTCAAGCATTTACAATAATACAAATGCATCCGTCTGTCTGCCTGCCAGAATCACAGCTCCAAGACCATGAAATATAGACACTGAAACTCAGTGCACACAGTAAGGGAACACTAGCAGTATGCACATGGGTGTGCACTTAGTTTTGAAAACTTGTTAACCTAAATCTCTGTTTGATGCCTGCAGTGCCATTTTCAGTGATTAGGTGGCAGAATTCTCACATAAACTGATGGGTTTGCAGTAGATACAATTTGAAGATACCGGGAAAGAGCGAAAGGCATTGAGTTATATACAGTCAACCCTCGACTTACGAACTTCATCCATTCTGGAAGGAAGTTTGTACATCGAAAAGTTCGTAAGTCAAAGTACCATTTCCCATTGAAATGCATGGGAATGGAATTAATCCGTTCCAGCATTTCAAAAAATAATAATAATACCAAAATAAAAATAAAAATAAACAGAGAAGTCCCATGTTGGGACTGCAACACACACACACACACACACACACACACACACACACACCAGAGAAACATAACCCCTCTGTTCAAGCCCACCCTCCAAAACACACCCAGATTTTTTTTTTTTTTAAAAAAGGACTTACCAGTCCAAAGATCTCCGGCGCTCTGCTGCCTCTACCATGGCCGGGGGCAAGTGGCCAAGTGCCCAGCCAGCTGACCACTGCCTCCAATCACGGTGACGGGGGACTCCCGGGAGGTCTCCAATGGCGGCGGGGAAGCTCCTGAGGACTTCCCCCAGTAGACCCAGTCTACTCCCTGGGAAAGCCTGAAGACACTGGTTGCAGTGACGGGGGACCCCTGGGAGGTCTCCCAGGGCTTGCCCACCACCATGGGAGACCTCCCTGGGAATCCCTGCCACCGCGATCAGCACCTTCGGAGGTCTCAATGAGTTTTCCCCCCGCCCTTTCTCGCTGCCTTTTTCCCTTCAGAGGTCTCAAACGGCTTCCTCCAATGTTGGGAGGAAAGCCCATTGAGACCTTCAAAAGCACCAATCGCTCCGTTCGCACAAAATGGCATTGACTTGTGAATGGAGCCTCGACCTCGTTTGTAGGTTGAGGCTCCATTCGCAAGTCGATGCCAAAGTTTGGAAACAGAGCCGTTCATAAATAAAAAAATTCGTATGTAGGGACATTTGTAAGTAGAGGTCCCACTGTAGGCTTCTTTCTCCTTTTTAACAGATTCCACTCCTACAGACATAGAGTGAGCAGAACCCACCTTGGTAGGGTTATGTCTGGAGATACCAGCATTTATGGTTTAATTCACATGTGGTATCCTACAATAATACTGTTTAACTTTGCTTGAAATTGTTTGTGTATCGAACAGAGAGCAATTCCAGCCCATGAGAAGAATGTTACTTTTGTTCTTCTGATGTATCTGAAGGGATGTGATGCCCTTTCTGTAATAATGTAACATTCATAATATAATTGCCTACAATTCCAGTTCTACAACTACAAAGCAGAACTAGAGAATAATGAAAAATGTCACCAAACAAATCTGTAGGACATCAAGCTGAGAAAGGCTGTTTTCTAAACTTTTAGTCCTAAAACTCTATGGAAAACAAATTGCCACAGGGAACTATCAATTAACGTCACTAATTAATTTTTTCTAAGCAGAAATGTTGACAAATATAATAAAAGTAAGTTAGAAACAATACCACAATATAGGATGCAATATCTTTAAGTATTTATCTCAAAACAACTTATCCCCACTATTTATTATTTATACAAAATATGCTCAAATGAAAGCAATAGATCACTGAAGTCCCTACATGTAAATGTCACAGAAGTTATTTGTTCTGCAGTTTGCCTTCTTACTAGTTTTACAACTTACACTTACACTTTATTTTTGCTCCTTTGTTTCCCACTTACCCATGACCTGAATTATTTAAACAGTTTAAGCTTTAAGAATAGAAATGGTGGCTACATTAGCAAGGTTTAACTGTAGTCTTCAAACACTATTGATGGAAGGAACAATGATGCCAAAAAATTATATAGTAATTTGCAATCACAGCTAAGTTCTAAGTATTCAGAAGAAATAACATGGATTTCAAGAGTTTTCAGTGGGACTACTCTATCTATCTATCTATCTATCTATCTATCTATCTATCTATCTATCTATCTATCTATCTATCTATCTATCTATCTATCTATCTATCTATCTATCTATCTATCTATCTATCTATCTATCTATCTATCTTATTTAAAATATTTTTAATCTGCCTTTCTCCTTAAAAAGTACCAAACGCAGCTTTCAGCAATTAAAAGACAGTATTTAAGATTAGTAACAATGTGTATAAAATACTAAAAGATCAATAAATATAATACCAAAAAACATAATACGATACCAAAAATATACTCTAGTTGTAACTTCCTACTGAACAGTTTTAGTAACAGATTTTCCACATTAACAGGCTGCTGCATCAAATAGATTTTCCTGTTGTTTCCAACTCTGAATTCTGGATGTCTCTACTGCATTTTAACATACAATGTATATAAACACTGAAGATAATTTGCATACCACATTTCTGATGGAAAACAAAAAGCATACCATTCAAGTCTGCCAACAGTACTTTCACAAAAAATAAGTTTTAAAAATAATGAAATACAAGAATACAAACAAGCTTAAAAGAGACAGTGGAACAGTTTAAAAACAAAGTTAACATAAAGTCCTTTGTTAAGCTCCAGAAGCACTTTTCTAAACAAAACCATCATGGCCAAGGAGTGGAAAATTAAAAGAGAAAGTTTCAGACTAAGAGGCAGTATCTGAGCATCAGTTGCTGGAGAACACAAACAGGAGAGTTTCCTTCCATTCACATCCTATACCAGGGGTACAGAACCCCCGGGCTGGGGCCGGGTGCTGGTCCGTGGCCATGATAGGACAGGGCCCCGGAGACAGATCTCAGGGGGGGCGCAGACACTCCCCCACACAAACCACCCGCATGCATATCCCACCACCCGCATGCACTGGTGCACCGCCCATCAGCAAGCACTCCCCTCCCCTCCGCACATGCACATGAGCACGCCCTGCCCTATGTGAGTGTGCCTCACACCTCTACAAATGCATGCCTCACCTCTCCATGAGTATAGTGGGTGCCCTGCCCCCTGCATGTGGACCCCACCCCCCTACTGGTCTGCAATTTAGAAAAGTTTGGGGACCACTGCTATGTTGGCCAGACCAACATTTCTGCCTTCGGGGATAGTCTTCATCATCTGCCGTCCCTCAGGCACAGAGGGAGAGACAGTGTCGCTGTGCTGCTCCCAGTTGCCAGCCTTCCTGGGGGAGTTTGGCTTGGACTCTCTCAGCCTTGCAGGACTGGGACCTTGCTACATTTGGCTGACCCACCCACCCCTCAACATCAGTCACCTGGCTTGGGGGGGAGAAGGGTATTTAGAAGGGGCTTTAGAAGGTTTTTTTATTGTGATTATCAGTTGCCATCAGGTTATGTTGTAGAGACTCACAGTGGATCTGAGGGAACAGGAAGGGGGGAGGGCGTTGGAGAGGTGGTGTTGGGTAGGGGAAGGAATGCGGGTGGGGGTAGAACATGCCCACATAGGAGAAGAGAGGTTAGATCCCCTCTTCTAGTCCTACCCCCAACCAGATGGTATCAAGTGACCATATCACCAAACCCTCAAGCTACACGGTGCTGTTGATGAACACCAGGTTGGTACAAAATAAGACTGCCCTCATCCATGATGTAATTCTGGATGAGGGTGCTGACCTGGCATGTATTACTGAGACCTGGGTGGGAGAGGAGGGTGGTGTTCCCCTCTCCCAGCTGTGTTCACCTGGGTACTCGGTCCAGCACCAATGTCACTCGATGGGTAAGGGAGGGGGAGTTGCTATAGTCTATAGGAGTTCTATCTCCTTGACCAGGCTTCCTATCCCTTTGAGAAGAGGTCTTGAGGGCCTGTATTGTGTGTTGGGCTTACAAAACAGATTGGGGATTCTGTTGGTGTACTGCCCACCTGCTGCGTACCAACAGTCTCCCTGCCTGAGCTGACTGAGGTAGTCTCGGACCTGGTGTTGAGAACCCTCCAGGCTGCTGGTGCTGGGGGACTTCAACATCCATGCTGAGGCTGCCTTGACTGGGGTGGCTCAGGACCTCATGGCCATCATGACAACCATGGGGCTGTCTCAATGTGTCATTCCCCTGACACATGAGAAGGACCATACCTTGGACCTGGTTTTCTCAACGGGACTGGTAGATGGTGGTTTGGATATGGAGGGGCTGGTTGTGACCCCATTGTCATAGTCAGACCACTTCCTGGTCAAGTTTAGTCTATTAGCTTTTTTCCCATCTGCAAGGGTGGGGGATCTAAGATGATCTGCTCTCGGAGACTAATGGATCCGGATGGTTTCCTGAATGTTCTGGGGGATTATTCATCTGATATGGTCAGCGCTCCTGTCAAAGTTTAGGTCACCCTATTGAATAGTGAAATGACCTGGGCGGTTGACACGATTGCGCCTAAGTGCCTTTTCCCTGCATGCAGAGCTCAGACATCTCTTTGGTATACATCTGAACTGCGGGTGATGAAGCTGGAGCACAGGTGGAGGAAATCCCACTGGGAGTTCGATCAAACATGACTTAGAGCCCATTATCGGGCGTATTTCATGGCAATACGGCTGGTGAAACGGCAATATTTCTCCAGCCATATTGCTTCCTCAGAATGTTGTCCAACAGAGCTGTTTCGGGTGGTCCAGGACCTTCTTCAACTGGGAAATCCAGTAGAGGTCCTGGACTGCTCATCAGCTCACTGTGTTGAGTTTGCCATTCATTTTGAGGGGGAAATCGCTCAGATTCGCAGTGAGTTGGACTCCACCATTACTGCAGAATCAGAGGATGTGTCCAATATGCTGTGCTTACGTCAAGTATTAATGGATGAGTTTCAATTGTTCAGACTTGAGGATGTGGACAGGTTGCTTAGATCCATCCATTCTACCACCACTCCACTCGACCCTTGCCCATCTTGGGTAATTGGAAGATCTGTCGAGGGGGGGGTTGCACCTGGGTCCAGCAGGCTATGAACACCTCTTTGAGAGAGGGACAGGTCCCTGCCACCTTGAAAGAGGCAGTAATTCGGCCACTCCTAAAAAAAAGCCTAACCTTGACCCAAGGCTGGTTTTAATTACTGACCAGTGGCAAACCTCCCTTATTTGGGCAAAGTGTTGGAGCGGGTAGTGGCCAGGCAACTCCAGGTGCTGCTGGATGAAACGGTTTTTCTGGATCCATTTCAATCAGGTTTCAGGCCAGGTTTTGGTACAGAGACTGCCTTGGTCGCCCTGTACGATGACCTTTGCCAAGAGAGAGACAGGGGGAGTGTGACCCTGTTGATACTCCTGGACCTCTCAGCAGCTTTTGACACCATCAACCATGGTGTCCTTCTGGATAGGCTGGCTGGGTTGGGAGTTGGGGGCACCACTTTATGGTGGTTCCACTCCTTCCTGGCTCACTGTGTTCAGGGGGTGGTGCTGGGGGACAGTTGCTCTGTCCCATGAAGTTTATGTCATGGAGTTCCTCAGCTCTACCTCTCGTTTTCCACCAATCCAGGTGAGACGGTTTCTGTACTTAACTCGTGTCTGGACCAGATAATGGATTGGATGAGAGTTAAGAAATTGAAACTCAATCCAGACAAGACAGTGGGTGCTTCACCGAACAGGCTGGAGGGCCATTTCCCTGTCCTGAATGGGGTCACATTCCCCCTAAGAGACAGGGTCTGCAGCCTGGGGATGCTCCTGGACCCCAGTCTAGCTCTGGAAACCCAGGTGGACTCGTTGGCCAGGGGCGCCTTCCTTCAGCTGTGGAAATAATACCAGCTACGGCCCTACCTGGACAAGCAGAGTCTCATAAAAGTTACACATCCACTGGTAACATCTCATATAGATTACTGCAATGTGCTCTACATGGCGTGCCTTTGAAGACAGTCTGGTGACTGCAACTGGACCAGAATTGAGCTGGGTGGCTGGTGAGCGGTGGAACAGTGAGGAGATACATCAAGCCAATTCTGTTTAAATTACATTGGCTACCAGTTGTTGCCCAGGCCCAATTCAAAGTGCTTGTTTTGACCTTTAAAGCCCTAAACAGCTTGGGCCCTGGATAACTGAAGGACTGCCTCCTTCCATATGAGCCTACCTGGCAGTTAAGATCTAGCCGGGGGGAGGGGCTTTTGAAAGAGCCATCCATCAAGGAGGTAGGAGGGATGGCTTGTAGACAAAGGGCCTTTTTAGCAGCTGCCCCCAGACTATGGAACACCATCCCAACTGAGATTTGTCTGGCGCCGACGCTGATGACATTTCAGTGCCAGGTCAAAACTTTCCTGTTCCAGAAGGCTTTTGAGTGAAATAATAACTGTGGGTCCTGATGGCAATGTTTAGAGTACATGTTTTAATTGTTTTATCTTTTTTACTGTATTTTAATTGTTGTAAGCTGCCGAGAGACCTTTGAGTAGTGTGGGCAGCATATAAGTTAAATAAATAAATAAAATAATAATAATTAAATATATGGTATATCATAGAAGTGAGTATACCCCCTCACATTTCATAAATATTTTAGTATAACTTTTTCATGTGACAACACTGAAGAAATGACACTTTGCTACAATGTAAAGCAGTCAGTATACAGCTTGTATAACTGTGTAAATATGCTGTCCCCTCAAAATAACACAACACACAGCCATTAATGTCTAACCGCTGGCAACAAAACTGAGTACACCCCTCAGTGACAATGTCCAAATTGGGCACAAAGTGTCCATATTTTGTGTGGCCACCATTATTTTCCAACACTGCCTTAACCCTCTTGGGCATAGAGTTCACCGGAGCTTCGCAGGTTGCCACTGGAGTCCTCTTCCACTCCTCCATGACAACATCACAGAGCTGGTGGATGTTAGAGACCTTTTACACCTCCACCTTCCATTTCAGGATGCCCCACAGATGCTCAATAGGGTTTCAGTCTGGGGACATGCTTTGCCAATCCATCGCCTTTACCCTCAGCTCACTTCTGTGATATACTGTATTGGCCTCTGACAACCAGCTTCCCAGAAGCAACTAGTGGTCCCTATATGAGAGGAATGGTGGGCTAGCGGTCTGAATCAGCAGAGATCTTTTGTTCATCTGAAGAAGAGAATTCCAACCCTGGGGGAAAGGCTCTTCTCAGCCTCAGGTGAGACAGTGGCATCACTTTCAACAGAAGTGGAAGAAACTGATGGAAAGACAAAGTTGACCAGAATGTAACTGGAAAATTTTACTGCAGAATAAATTGTTGGAGTTTTCTTTGCAGCCTCACATGTTAGCTGTGGTTTGTGTGATTAGGAGAGACATTTCTAGGCTGGGCTTGCACTAACCAATAGTTTTTTCCAATCTTTGAATTCAAAGCGAGACCTGCCTTTATGCTGTGTGTTTTATTTTTTTCTCCTTCCTAGATTGGTGGCGGTTGTTTGTTTGATGTTGATCTTTTCAGTTGGTTGGTTGTGCAGTAAAGAAAACACCATACACAATTCTGTAATTTCAAGCAACTGTGAGCAAAGGTTTTTTTTTAAATTCTTTCTTTTGCAAATGTCTCAGGGAGAGTTAATGAAACTTTAGGTGAAAGTTAATGAGGAAGGAGTGGATTCTGGGGAACTTGTAGTTATTTTCTTCTGTGAATCTCTGTACTTCTACTGCATAGCAAAAGGAATTTTGACTGGAAATTCAAAATTCTACAACCGACATTTCCTCAAACTGATTTAAAATAGGGGAGTAAATCCCATGCTGCATAAGCAGACTTCCAGTTGTACAACAGAACGTTTTTATGTTCCTCATTCTTCCTAGAACAAAATCATCAACTTGATTCTTAAAACAGAATCACCCACATCTTCTGTCAGGGGCCATTCTGTCAGAAGTATGGTTAACTGGCTACAACCTAGAAAGTCACAGTAGTCTAAGCCAGCAGAAGTAGCATTAAAGAAGCTAATTTTGAAATCATATCTCCTGAAAATGGTACTTCTATAAAACTATATTACTGTAAAATTGATTCAAGAATTTCAGTGCAAGTTCTGGAGACCTAGAACATGGTGGTATATTTTACTGTTGCAGATATGTGCAGAAGCCCTTGATCTGAATGATACCAAAATAAAGAGCAAAGAGATGGAGGCTGAGCCACGCTGTGCAATTCAGCAGACATTTCAACTTGCAGATTTGTAATATTATTTGTCCATTTCCAGATTCCAATCATCAAAATTCATCTGGGTATCAAGGTAAAAGTCTTTTCATTGTTGCAATGATTCCAGGCAACATCAACTTGTCTAATTCTACACGTCCTGATTATCTGCACTGCTATTTTCCATCAGGTCAAAAATACATCAAAGTTATAGACACAGATTTCATAGGAGTTAGATTCACAACGGGAAAAAAAAATTATAATAGACATTTATGTTGTATTTACAACTCCTGATAATACAGTTCCTGTAAATCTCAGAATCAGGGAAGCTACCACTATGACAATGGACATTATTATTTTGACTAACAATTATAGAGCTTGTAACATTTGTAAGCATTTGTGCCTACAGTTTCAGACTTGTCTGAATTTGAATGTTTGCAACAACTCTTTGTTGTCTGGAATCATTGCAACAATGAAAAAGCTTATACTGTAGCTTGATACCCAGATGAATTTTGATATGATTGGAAATGGTTGTATGAGTTCATTCTGGGATTAAGCCTAAATGGAATTTATGTCAGCTGTGACAAACACGGGCTTCTTCTGCTGGTTTTTCCCCACCCCATGTCTGTAAAGTTCTATAGGGCTCTTAGGAGAATGTTCAGGTATCAGATCCCATGATCTGACAACTGCATCATCAATTTCATGGCATCCCCATGTCCTCCAAGGTCTTCTCCCCTGTGCTATTTTGATTGTACAGTGGTGGGAGAGTCTTGGAAAAGTGACCTAACCAGTCCTGGCAAGACCTCGTAGCAAATGGACACGGTTCTATTGCTATGGGGTCCTTCTTTTCAGAAGGAAAGGATAGCTACAGAAACCTTTTGCTAGTAGCCTGACATGGGCACAGTAGTGTACAGGGTGGAAAATGGAAGTAGTTATCAACAAAGGAGAAGCCAAAGGAGAAATTACTTGGTGAAGTTAGGAAGTGAGCCACCATGACCATCGTTAGGTATTCTATGAGCTGAAGCACAATATACAGTATCTGGATGGCTTAAAGATGAGAACCATTGGACTGGAATTTGTTTGAAAGCACAGTCTTGTTAGGTTGTAATCACGGGCAAGGAACTGGGAATCAAGGAATAAATCCTGCTTTAAGTCCTCCTCCTAGCTATGAGGGAGGAAGGAGGAGTCACACTCACCCAAACTTGTGCGCATAACACTAAATTGCTGTGTTATAAGACAACCAGCCCAATGCTTCTCCTGCCCTTTCATCTTTCTTTTGTTCTATTGTATCACAAAGCTGCAGAGTTTTTGGCAGTCTCCACTCATGTGGCAACCACAGTACTGGAAAATGCACCAAAACACAAAGCAAATCAGGACAGCGGTTTGTCGTATTTCAACATTTTCAGATCCCTCAGCTACAGAAGATACTACAGTAAGAGTGCTAAAACATAATGTGGACCTGAAAGAAAGAGATTTAAAAAGATTCATCCCTGGTGCCAAAGTCATTTCAACATACATTTTATAGTATTTACAAGAGCTATCAAAAAGCATGCTGTCTCACGTTATTGAAAGCTCTGCCAAGAAAATATTATGACATAAATAGTAAATACTGCTAAAATCAAACAATGTGCTGTTAAATATGGGAAGAGTGCCAAAACAAGCATGTTCATCAGGATGCTTCCATTGACTCAGTCTGAAAAAAAAGATTAATTCGTAAAATCTACATGTATCATAAAACAAACACCAGAAGCTAATTCCATATAAAATATTTAACCTATCTTTCTTACTTCAATAGTTTTCTTTTGCATCAATTCTCATATGATGCTTGCTATATCACAGCTTCTACCACTGACTGAATGCATAAAATTAGTTTTTTAGATGCTTAGCACTTCAATGGGCATCTAACTATCCATCTAATTACAGGGAAAGGGAATCAAAATGAAAGGTAAGCTGTCACATACAGCATAAAGCAGCTTGTTAATTCAAACTCATGATATGACTGTAAGCTTTCTGTTACTGATCACTTTGCAGCGAATCAACTCAAGGATAACTGAGAATGGTCATACCCACTGATTCATCTTCAGGTTCCTCTCATGTTTTTCTGCATACAGACAAACGCAGAGACTGTATTTCATGGTCTGTTTTGCGCAACATATAGATCATCATCATAATCATTTTAGAACTGCAGAGCTGGAAGGTAGTCTATGGATCATTAAGTCCAGCCCCTGTCAAGGAGGCACAGTGGGAAATTGAACTCCCAACTTCTGGCTCCACACCCAGATATCTAAACTACTAAGCTATATATTGGATTTTCTCAAAGCACAAATGACTAACTGACTTAGCCTATTTCACTTTGGCTAAGTGAAATAGCCAAAATTAGTTCCAGGATGAAATCAAGCAAATTTATGATTCACGCTGGAGCACAAATTGAGTCATATAGGGCACAAAATTGCTCTGAATATTTTAAAGCAAAATTTAAACGTGCCCAGTTTGTAAAGTCCAGAAGTTAGTTTAATGAAATTGGGCAGTTTTACTTCCCTCTTTAGGATCAATCATATCTATTTTCATGTACATTACTGCAAAAACAAGGAAGTTAGAGCCAGTTTACTTTTCCAAAGCAAACCAATGGGAGGGCCTTAATCCAGGGCCCACCCAACTCGAAATAATGAGACAATACATAGTAATACAGGTTAAAACTAGGGCCACAACTTAATTACAGTGGTGCCCCGCTTAACGATTACCCCCTTGACGATGGATCCGCTTCACAATGATGTTTTTGTGATCACTATTGGGATCGCAAAATGATGTTTTAATGGGCAAAATCCACTTTACGACGATTGGTTCCCTTCTTCGGGAACCGATTCTTCACATTACGACGATCGTCGGCTTTTCAAAATGGCTCCCTGCTGTGTTCAGGACGGATATTTTGCTGCACAGGCATCGGAAAATGGAACCCTATGGAGAATCTTCGCTGGACGCTGACGTATTTCGCTCATTGGAACGCATTGAACCGGTTTTCAATGCATTTCAATGGGCTTTTTTATTTCGCTTGACAAGGATTTCACTCTACAGCGATTTTGCTGGAACGGATTATCCTCGTCAAGTGAGGCACCACTGTATTAACTATTTAACTTTTAACTACACCTTTTTACAAGGGGGACAGCTGTAACACTAACAGGTCTGGAACCCTCGTCATTCTTGACCAACCAGTCCAGACCTTGCCCCTGGGAGTTCCTACCCCGAGAGGGTGCTGTTGATCTGTTCTACACCCTCTTGGCCATCCACCCAGAGTACCTGGGGCCACCCTCTAAACAAGTCTCTAGACTCCAAGTGCCCAGTGTTCCTTGGGTTCTCTCTGTTTTCCCTCCCCTCAGGCAAACCTTTGTAAATGCAGTTCTTGCACCCTCTGGGTGCCCACTCTGGAATTCACCTGAATCTACCGTTTAGCATTACTAACCGTCATGAAAGTACTGCCAGTGACCTATTTAGCTCCCATGTGCTTCCTGAGAATAAGAATGGGATGGGCGAAAAACCACCTGCAGCCTAGAGCCAATTTGGTGCGGGTCAAAAATTCTCATCCAGCCCCAATGCAACCAGCTACTCTCATTCTTACCCTTCACTCATCAGGCAGGGAAGAGGGTGGCACAGGCCACGTGGTCCGTTTTAAAAACTCGCATTGAGCCAGGCCTGCCTTTCACTCTTCAAGTGGGTGGGAAAAGAGTCCCCGCCCAAGCAGTTCTGCGCCTTTGTGGAGTGCCATGTGGATCAAGATGCAGATCAAAGTAGATGGCATATGAACCACTCTGGACCACACTGGAATACATTCCAAAATCCAAAACTGGCCTCAAAACAGAATCAGGGGACATGTGCATATAGCCCTAGTATAGATTATGTGAAACAAATTGACACTTATCCCACTTATATTTGCATGTTTTTTTTAATTTGTTTTTAGAGAACCACCAGTCAACAAATGGAGGTGGATCTGGAATGTTGATCCCAACTGAATTCATTGGCTGAACCCAGATTAATGGTCAGCTCAGCACTTCTCCAAAACAGCTTTTTCTGTCCACCTAAATGGCAACTATTTTGAAGATGAACAGTTACAGCTGTAGAGCTAAATCTGATTGCTGGCCCTGAAATCTCCATATGTGTTCACCAGTCCCATTCCTTCAATGGTTCTAATTTAGCTGGGGCTAAAAGCTGAGGAGGAGGCTCTTGAGAGTCTCCTGGACTGCAAGGAAAACAAACCTATCCATTCTAAAGGAAATCAACCCTGAGTGCTCACTGGAAGGACAGATCCTGAAGCAGAGGCTCCAGTACTTTGGCCATCTCATGAGAAGAGAAGACTCCTTGGAAAAGACTTTGATGTTAGGAAAGTGTGAGGGCAAGAGGAGAACAGGATGACAGAGGATGAGATGGCTGGACACTGTCATCGAAGCAACCAAAATGAATTTGACACAACTCCGTGAGGCAGTGGAAGAAAGGAGGGCCTGGCGTGCTCTGGTCCATGGGGTCACAAAGAGTCGGACACGACTAAACGATTGAACGATGACGAATAGCTGAATTGAGCCCTCTGATTTTAAATAAGGTTTGGGAGAGGAATACAAAGGCATATAGGTTTCCCAAAATTTTGTTTCTGGATTTAGTATAAATATGTGCCATAACTGTCTCACAATTTACAATTCAGATGTTACTGAATACCCAGGTCTGAACACACTTAATGGGCATAGTCCTGCTTTTCTTCATCGCTACCTTGCCCATGTGATCATCACCAAGTATGAAGTGGAAAGGTTTCTGCTTGCATGCAGGCTCTCCATGGGAACATGAATCTTGAGAAATTTGTGCTCTTCCTTGTGGATAAAGCCTACATGCCTGCAGGAACCTCTCCTCTACAGACCTGATGATGATTGTATGGGCAAAGTGCCAATGGGGGGAGAAGAACAGCCCCATCTAGGCATGTTGAAACCTCCAGATTCAGTAAAACCTGAATAAGATTTACGTTCAAGTAATTTATGATCTTACTGTAAGCAATACCAATGCCATGTTTCCTTTGATTTTTTTAAATCTCTCCTGACACCTTCAAATTTCTAGGTTTCCACATCCTTCATTTGCTGTCTGCTGACAATTAAGCAAATATGTATGAATGTACTGTAAAGGTAAATGTTCCCCTTGACATTTAGTTTAGTCATTTCCAACTCTAGGGCGCAGTGCTCATCCCCGTTTCCAAGCCGTACAGCCAGCGTTTTGTCTGAAGACAGTTTCCGTGGTCAAGTGGCCAGTGCGACTAGACACGGAATGCCGTTACCTTCCCACCAAAGTGGTACATATTTATCTACTCGCATTTGTACATGCTTTCGAACAGCTAGGTTGGCAAGAGCTGGGACAAGCAATGGGAGCTCACTCCGTTGCATGGATTCGATCTTATGACAACTGGTATTCTGACCTTGCAGCCCCAAGGCCTCTGTGGTTTAACCCGCAGCACCACCACATCCCTTATAAATGTACTGTAGGTAAATGTAAACATAGTCAGGTGCTTCCCAAATGCAAGCTTACATTGGGCAGTTTTGCTAGCATAACAGCGCTAGAGCTGGAATCTAACATCAAGGTAAATGAGGTAATTACTTCAGATAGCAATTATAGGTGCCCAGAAAGGTTAAAGTATTTAGTCATTTAAATATTAGTGTTGCATCTGTACTACAAAAGAAGAGAAGAAGAGCTTATGAGATCTTGTGCCTCAGATGCTGAAGTAACTCAGCTTTAGATGTTCTGTACCTTGATGGGCAGGGACATGTGCTGATCCACTTCAGGCAGCGAAACATTTTGGAGTAGCCTTGGAGCGCCCTAGAGATAAATCCACCATTGTATGCCATTGTCCTACCACATTTGTTTTGAGACATATGGTAACATAAGCAAAGGGATGCATCTCTGTAGCATGTCATTTTTTTTAAAGCAGTGATCACTTGATTTATTTGAAAACCTATATTTAATACTAGCTACGGTAATTTAGGATGTTTTTTTCATTTCCTCAGCCACATGCTTTGTTTACTACTGGACAGTATGAAGCATGCTCTACAACTTTTAAATAGCATGAAACTGGAATATCCTTTCTCAGCCAGTTTAGTGAGCCTTAATTATGTTTCTGCATAAAAAAAGGTCAAAGGACAACAGCAGTTTAAACACACAATCAGTTTTCAAAAACCCTTAAACTTCCTTAACAATAATTCTCTATTTTATACTGTGGAGGAGGGGCAGATGTTTCCTGTCACAAGGCTTGAAGAGAAGATAGCATTTTGAACTAAGATAGCCTGGATAAGCATTTGACTCAGTTAAAATAATACATGTGAAAGACGGCAATGCACATAACTTTTATCACCAAATTATCTGGAATTCCTAACCAACACTATTTAGCATGATTTAGAAACCATACACAGGAAACTAAGAGGCATGCCAGCAATAAAAACTATATGGGTGTCATTCTTTTAGAACGTAGCTAAAGGCAAAGAGTAAAAATGCAGTTTGCCTCTTAAATATCGATAACAATGAAGACTACTTTTGTTTCAACACAGTATTAAATGTAATGTTGGATAGGACATTGTTGGGGGAGAATAGGTAGTATAATATGTATTGTATATATTAGAATACGTATATATTAAGCCACAGTTTTAGAGAATGTTTGAACTGAACATTTTAATATTGTGCCACATCGGCATTTAGAGACAAACTTCAAGAACAACCCAATCCCTCTAGCAGTCACGAAATGTAATCTGATTTTCATTATTATTTTCTTACTTGTAAATATTGACATGTATTTGTAAATAAATCTATGGGCACAGTACTGACTCTTCAAAATGCATAGCACATTATTGTCTGATGTTTACTAATAAATATTAAGAATGTAGAAGTGCCTTCCCTAAACACAAAACACTTGTAATGGCTGTTTTTCAACAGTTCATGGGGAACAAAGCAATCCAAATGCCAAGAAGAAACACCAAATAGGACTGTGAGTTGGCAAAGACAGTCATTGAAGTCCCATTTGGCGTGCCTCACTCAATTTATGGATGGTGGCAGCACCCACAGTACTCACAATAACCCTGTTATGTGGGGAGATCTCCCATTTACAATATAAGGACAAGGTTATCTAGTAATGTTCATAGAAGAGCTCTCCAATTCACAATTGTGGGGCCAAAGCCAGCTAATGGTCTTCATAGGACCAAGAAGACAAATGCTGCACCCAAGGCAAACCAGTGAATCAGTGGTAGAGGCCACCTCTGCTGAAGAGTGTTCCTTTCTCCCCTGCAGCATGCTGCATGCCTCACACTACAGATGCACACTCAAGCCCTCACCCCAGGAACCCTTCTTCCCCCCTCCCACAAACCATCCCATGAGACATGCTCTAACCACTAGGTGGCAGGGACGTTTGGTCAACAGACTCCTGGATATCACCTGCAGGTAGAGCAGTCAGCCTATTACCATTTTGTTATATGTCTCTGCAACCCTAATAATCAGGTGAAAGATCTGGGGTTTCTTTTTATTTAATACAAATTGGAGAGTGGTTGGGGGATGCAAATACAGTTTCAAGATCTTATGTTGTGATTTCTTTCCTTGGGAGACAAATATAGATCTCCATTGCCAGAGATCATTTAATTTCATAGCTTGGGCCAGCCGGCTTTGCTCAGACTGGCCCTTCTTCATGTGCTATATTCTTTCCCATATGCTCACAATTGAGGAAGCTTGCCCCAAAATACAGAATTATAAATTTACTATATTAAAATGCCACTAATAATCACATGGTCCAGAAGTATATGATAGTAAATGTGGTCATCAGGGAGTGGAGGTGAGAAGAAGAGAGAAGAGGGCAATTTTCAAAAGAAATGAAGAGATTTTTTTTAAAGTGAAAAAGCCTGCCAGAGGAGAGAGGAGGAAAAGCCAGCCTTCCTGCTGCATAAAGCAAAAGCTGCTCTGGTTGAATTTCTGCCTGTTCAAAGAATAGAGAGAGAAGACTTTGGAATCTCATAAACAGTGGCTGCCCTTTAACAGCAAAAGGTTTGAAGCTCCTTTTCAACTTTTGGACCTTCTGTAATTTCTGTAGAAAAATGGTCACTTGCATCTGAATGGCGAGGTGGAATCAGTTCTGGTCTTTAAAAAGCCATGACTTTAAAACTATTGGACCAAGCATCACCAAATGTGGCATAAAGCAACATCAGACTATCTTCTAAAAGTGCGCAAAATATGTTTAAAACAATATATTCGCGAAGGCTTTCACAGCCGGGATCTAATGGTTGTTGTGGGTTTTTCAGGCTCTTTGGCCGTGTTCTGAAGGTTGTTCTTCCTAACGTTTCACCAGTCTCTGTGGCCGGTATCTTCAGAGGATAGCACTCTGTGCTCTGGTGAGTGTTGTCCTCTGAAGATCCCAGCCACAGAGACTGGTGAAATGTTAGGAAGAACAACCTTCACAACACAGCCAAAGAGCCCGAAAAACCCAGAACAACTATGTTTAAAACAGTTTAAAAGGTATAATTTGGAGGTGGCTGTCCCCATTTTTAGAATTGTCTTATAAACTGATTTTCTTTGCTGCATAATATCGCCACTGCACTCTCATGCAGTGATAATAAATGATACAATGTTAAATGCTTTTCACTTTAACATTATAATCAAAACAGTATAGCTCATCAGTTAAATGGTTTGGCAAGTTGCCTTTGGTAATTAAGAAAGCATGCATATTTTAGTACTATTTATTATTTTTATAACACATTTCAAGATGACATATCTTTTATATCTGATCTTTCTGTCCCTTAGAAAAAGCAAGAAAGAAGACAATATTGCTTATCATAGTACAGATGGGAGTATGTGTGTGTACATTTACCACTGCTGATTGTGGCTAAACCACTTGGTAAGTCCATTTTGAAACAGGGATATATGCCCATATTTCAGTCTTTTTGCTACCATGTTGGACCAGTTGGATGTGGTGGCGCTGCGGGCTAAACCGCAGAAGCCTGTGCTGCAGGGTCAGAAAACCAAGCAGTCGTAAGATCGAATCCACGCGACGGAGTGAGCTCCCATCGCTTGTCCCAGCTCCCGCCAACCTAGCGGTTTGAAAGCATGCAAATGCAAGTAGATCAATAGGGACCACCTCGGTGGGAAGGTAACAGCGTTCCGTGTCTAAGTCGCACTGGCCATGTGACCACGGAAGATTGTCTTCGGACAAACGCTGGCTCTATGGCTTGGAAACGGGGATGAGCACCGGCCCCTAGAGTCGAACACGACTGGACAAAAATTGTGAAGGGGAACCTTTACCTTTACCTTTATCTGGACCAGTTATGATTAACTTCCGCCCTGCCTATTTTTTAACTCATTCTGAAAGACTAAAAACCATTTATTTGTCAAACAAACAACGTGCTGTCTTTTATCTTTTCATGGACTGGATCCATCTTTACCCACTGCAAAAACCAAAACAGAAAGCAACAGAATGAATCTTTAAAGTTGTACATTTCCTCATTCTTTTTTAACAATATAGGAGGAAGGGAAATAATTGATTATGTTTGTAATAAAGATTCTCTCTCTCTCTCTCTCTCTCTCTCTCGATAGATAGATAGATAGATAGATAGATAGATAGATGATAGATAGATAGATAGATAGATAGATAGATAGATAGATAGATAGATAGATAGATAGATAGATAGATAGATAGATAGATAGATAGATAGATAGATAGATAGATAGATAGATAGATGAGAGAGAGAGAGAGAGAGAGAGAGAGAGAGAGAGGAGAGAGAGAGAGAGAGATTGAGATTGCAAAGTAATCCCATGACTCTAAATCAGTCAATTAAACCCATTCCTTTCCGTGGCCAAAATTTTAATATAATCAAGGTTGTAGTGTTCCTTTAATAATGTCACAATTGTTTCAGTAGCTTCTACAATTCCAGTCAACTAAGATAAGCAATTCAATATTTCAGAGCTCTCTAGAACTGCCCGTCTGTAGTTTTTCACCTTCACCAAACACAAAGTATTAACAAGAAGATTATTTCAGTTTAATTAAAAGCAAAGGTTGCTATTGTTTTCTTCACATAAAATTGACATATTGGTAGAAAATACAGCTAATCAGAATTTCAGCAGGGGGAGGGGGCCTGATAAACACCTCCACAAAGGGCAAGGAGGGGAGGGTAATCAAACAAGATGTAAGCAGCCAGACATCTTTTGTTCTTTGATAAATATTTGCCTTTGTCTTTTGTGATAGCCTGTGCTGCCTACATTTAACCCCCAGGAAGAGCCTGTTGTTTCTGCAGAGAAAATATTTAATTAAGGTCATTGCCAATTTTGCAACCCCCTGTGTGCCAAACGAAAAAGATGGCAAGAAAGCAGGTAGTGGATAGGAGACCAAGCCAGCTCCACTCAGCTTGTAAACAGGAAAAACAAACGTTATTCAAGCTGCAAAGCAAGAAAACATGGGCTCCCCTGCTGGTAAATGACGGGAGGAACTTACCTCCCACAGATCAAACCCTACAAGAATGTGAGAAGAAGACTGGCAAGCAACTGGAAGAATGAGTGCTATTGAAGAAAGAGTGAAAATAATGTACTTTAGATATTTTGTTTTGAGAAAGAAAGAGGGACAGACAGAGAGAGGGCAAGTGAAGGTCTGCAGGGAAAAGGAAAGTAATACAGTATGAAGTTATTTTGGTGAAGCTGCTGGCTGTCAAAACAGTTTGTTTCCCTTTTGCTCCTGTATCCCTGAATAGGGATAGGAGGAGTACATACTAAATGTCTTGTTTTCATTGTTTTAGGCTGTCTCGACACAAGCAGAAAACTTCATGAGGAATTCTGAAGCTCTGTGAGATTCCTTTCCTCCACCCAAGAGTGAACCAAAGAGCTTTTCTCATTTCCCCTAAGTCTCTGTAATTTGCATAAAATATCTCTAATGTCCTTTCCTTTGGGAATAAACCTAAAGTTTCTAATCTTCTTGCCCTCTGACAAGCAAGCACATACACACATACAGGAAGCACTAGGCTATTTGTTAAGAGAGACACAAATATGTTTCATATTCCTAAAGCAGCAGCCTGTCGACATGTAGGCAGCAGCACCAACACAACAATTCTGCTTTTTAAAATGGTATTTTTGTACAAAATACAGTTGCCAGCAGTAGCTCTACTAAGAGCACCAGGACATTCCTCACCATTCCTAGTGAGCAGAAGAATGCTGTAATTCCTTATCTTGGATGGCACCATGGAATAAGCATGGATCCTGTTCCTGAATAAAATAACTTCCCAGGTTCCACAGATAGCACAGACTCGATGGTTTCAGCTTGCTCCGAGGGCTACGGAATATGCAAAGGGATGAAGGATGCACCTCCCTCTTGCTGTCACCCCCCTGAAACTATTACAGTTTCAACTGGTGAGCAGAGTGTAGTAAAGTTTCATTTTACACTACCATCTCCAATATGGCCACCAGCTGTCATCCAAAAATGTCATTTTTCACAGCCACTCTACTGAGGTTGCATGTAGAAGTGGAACAATTCCATTCTAAATGCACTTTTGTGTTACTTGTAATCAGAATCATATTAAATATATTCCCTAGCACTAACCTTGAAACAACAACAACTTGCATATGGCCCTCTGAGCATACTAATGAAATAAAAAGCAGAAGAAAATGAACTTTAATACATTTGTATACATTAAAAAGGAGGGAATCAAAACTGAAGTCACTCATTTTTCTTAAGGGTGAATCATAAAACATTTGGTGGAAACAATTTATTAAAAAAATAATGACCAACACCCAAACTGGCTAAAGCATTAGATAAAAGTGTCAATTCTTTTCAGCTTACTATCCCAGATAAATAACATTCACATATGCACAGCAAAAGTGGGGAAAACTCAAAGGATTTTTAAAAATATGCTTATGTATAATTTCTCAAAGATGCATTAGTTTTGAGAGCCCTGTTTTAAAAGAAAACAGAAGAGAAGCATAAACAAATCCCCCCAATTTTATTTGTTTGTTTGTTTTTTGGTTATTATATTTATATACCGCCCATCTAGAATGTGTCTACTCTGGATGGTTCTAACACCTTACTTTTAAATTGTACTGTTGTATGAGATCTAGTTAAATTGTGTCATATGGTGTAATGTTTTGAACAAGAAGAACATATATAATTAAAAATCAGTGTGTGAGAGTGTGTGTATAGTAAACTTTTAGATGTAGACTATGTAGGTTAAACCCAGTTGCTAATTCCAAATTGAGTTGTTCAGAAAATTAACAAATTTACATAAATTCTGCCTTAACAGGTCTCCTTTAGTCAATGAGTCTGCACTAACTAGGATTAACAATTTGATTTTGTTGCCCAAACTATTTCATCCAGACTGAGTTTAATACAGAGTTATTGGAATAGTTGTGAAAGAATATTTTTTATCTTCCGTATTATATATGACATTTAAATTTCAGGTTTCTCTTTGTGTATATAGCTGGGGGGAAATAATAGCACAGAGTAATTTCCATCTAAGAATGTATTGAGTTTCACAACAAAGGATGCAATAAACAAAACCAGTGTGCAAAGGGATCAATCCAAAATTATCTCAATTGATCTACCCAACAAGTGGAGGGAAACCAAACTCCCTTAAGAGTGCTCAGTCTAATAATGAATAGCAAATAATTACTTGACATTAGCATCAGCCTATGGATGACAATAAGAAATTATTACATTGCATGTTGGACACAAATGCATATGGATAAACAGTGAAGCCTTTTGACACTTGAGAGATACTTCCTGAAGTCTTATCTTTGTCTCAACAGCACTGCTGCTATAAACAAAGATTATTGTGAACCTGGGGCTTGGATATCAATAAACATACCCTGAAATACTTTGTGGACACTTGAAAGATAGGATAAAATATGCTGTGTTATCATAACATTAACATTAACATTAACATTAACATTAACAATAATAATAATAATTATTATTATAATAATAATTATAATTGTAATTATAATTATAATTATAATTATAATTATAATTATAATTATAATATAAACAAAACAAAATGTGAATGGCGAAGGAAGCTTCATTTTGAATTAAAATGTTAAGTGAAACACTTCCTATTCCATTCCAAACACTTCAGTCAAGCTTTAAAGAACATTCGTTTCGTTTAGTCGTGTCGTCAACCAAAAAAACAAAACAAAAAAAACAAATGAAAGCTTGCAAGAGAAATTCAAAGACATCACAGTGAAACATGTAACTGCATATTTGTGCACAGATATTCAAAAATCACCAACTGAAGGTATCAGCATCATAGGCCAGAAGCACTCTCTCCTGTAAATCAAGAGTGAGCAATGATATAAGAGACTCCTAAAGAACTTTTAAAACCCAATTAAAAACATGGCTGTTTATTCAGGCCTTCCCTCCAGCCAACTCTTGATTTTTTTCTTACTTTTCCTTTTTATCTTTACTGCTGTTCTTGTTTGATTATTATGTATTTGTCTATGTTTTATTATTTGATTTTATATTTGGAAGCCGCCTGGAGTGGTCCGGTGGGCCAGATAGGCGGGGTATAAATAAAATAAATAAATAAATAAATAAATAAATAAATAAATAAATAAATAAATAAATAAATAAATAAACAAACAAACAAACAAACAAACAAACAAACAAACAAACTTAACAGGAAACAAGAACAGAACTGGGCTTTTCTAGAATAACAGCAATGAGAAGTGTGCAGCCAGTATAAATAAAAACATCACTTATAAATAAATAAATAAACAAACAAACAAACACACACACACACACACACACACACACTTCCGCACTTACAGTACTAGCTGAATACTAAATTCTGCTGAGAAGTAAAACAGGTACAGTGGTGCCTCGCTAGACAGTTAGCCCGCATGACCATTTTTTCGCTAGACATTGACTTTTTGCGATCACTATAGCAATTCTCAAAACAGTGATTCCTATGGGGGAATTTGGCTGGACAATGTTTGGTCCCTGCTTCGCAAACTGATTTTCGCTAGACGACGATTTTGACAGCTTCCTCCGTGCTCGGAAAACAGGTGTTTTCGGGACCTAAGATTCGCAAGACAGCGATTTAAACAGCTGATTGGTGGTTCGCAAAGCAGCTTTCCTATGGCCGATCTTCCCCATTGGAACACATTAAACAGGTTTCAATGCATTCCAGTGGGGAAATGCTTTTCGCTAGACAATGATTTTGCTAAACAGCGATTTCAGTGGAATGGATTATCATCATCTAGTGAGGCACCACTGTATTTGTTTCCTATTGTAGTAAATATAAACAGATCTGAAGCTTTGGAAAATGAATAAAAGCATCAGGAAGAAAAGGCCAGCCAAATAATCACCTTTATGCATTTTAAATGAGTGGAATTTTTTTTTAAAATTGCCCACAGGCAACAAATCAGTTTGCACAGCAGTGCAAAGAAGTGCAAGCAGAAGGGACTTCACTATTTCAACTTAAAATTTAATGGAAAGGCAACATACATATGCAAGGCCTTTCTTTAACAACACAACAACATTTGACAAGCAAAAGCTACTTCTAATGTACTTCCACGAGGATATATACACCCAACATATCTCAAGTGGTGTGCTTGAGGAAAATAACCTTTAAGACCCTCAATCAAACCTGCCTTTAAAAGAAAACCTTTTCATGTTACTGGACTTTCTGCTGTGGTCGACCTTCCTAGGATATTTGTCATGTCACACCATCCATTTCCAACACATCTATCATTACCATGAGGATACTGAAACTATTTGAAAAGTATGACTACTCACTAAATGAAGACAGAGACATCTCATGGATCAGGAGAGAGGGCATCACTCATTCCAAAATTTATGCTGAATTCTTGGTTGATGATAGGTCATTTTCTTTCAGTTAAGAACCTTCTTAAGGATAAAGAAGTTTTCTTCCTGCCCTAACAAACCTCAGGAATATTTGGTGTGGACATGAAATAAGGTTTTCTTGGTGGTTGCTTTAGTAACCTCTGTGGATGATTTCATTTGGCCCAGTGGGTGTGGAAATCCTTAGGAAGGAGCTATGCTTGTAAATGTTCAGTGCTGAGAAAGAGGAGATCGAAGAGAAAAGGAGCTTGTGTTTCCCTGAGAGCAGGAATGAGGCCCGTGATTTACCGGCAGATAATGAAATGTCAATGCATGTGTGCATGAAGGGGCATAGAGGGCAAAATTCCTTGTGGTGGCATTGTGCATTTGTATATATTTTTGTATTTTATTTTAAGGGTTTGGGGGTTTTCCTCTTGAAGCTACGTATCTTTGTGCTCTAGTTCATTTCACAAAAGAAGGCTCAAATACAGGGATGCCTTTGTTTGCTTCCTTGTTTTGTTGTTCAGTTAAAGAGATTGTATGGGACTTCTCTGTAAGCATTCCTACATGGAATTTAGGGGCTATATATTAATGTATTATTTTAATTGCTCCTTTTGATTCAAAATTATGTTTCCAATTTTTACAAAGCCAGTTGTGTTTCTAAAACTCATGTTAAACAATTGTCCTGTAGAATAAAGAGTACTGCACTTCGAAGCTATGCAACTCCCCTCATAGGGAGGCTATAATGGTCCGTTCCCCTTTTCTTTCCACCAGCAGACAAATATATTTTTATTCAAACAGACAGTTGGCCACTGATTGAGTCATAAGAGCCTCCAGCAATGGGTGCTGTTTTTCTTATTGTAGTTGTTTTCAAACAGATATTGAAATCATGTTAATTTAGTGTTTTTAATGTAATTATTTATTTAATAATGTTTTAGTCCTGTAATTTGTTGTGCATATCTTTAGGTTACCTTTTTATTTGTTTTTTAATTCATCTTGTAAGCAACCTTGTATTCTGCAAATGAGAAAGGCAATGTACCAATGAAAGAAATAAAGAAAAAAGACTAGTCTGTTGATGAGTTCTGTCTTCAGTCCCTCAGCTCCCGATTCCCTTCCTCTCTAAAGAATTTTTCCACTGGAAAATTCATGATTATTATTTTTTTTACAATAACATAGGTTCAGCAACAATAACTTCGGTAGGACCAATGGGGTCTTCTAACTTCAGAAGACATAGCCATACTTCTTCCTCCAATTTCATGGGTACCCATGAAACCTCTCCTGATTGGTGGGTTTGTATAGAGCTGTACTGTGACTGGCACACAGAATTCCACAAGGGCAGCAAGCCCACTCCCCTTTGGCTGGCTTCTCTAGAACTGACTTGGTGGGTGGGAGTTCCTCAAGTGACCCTCTCTCTTGTAGTATACCATAACCATCCATTCTACCCCTTCTAGGTCAGATAGCTGGACCCTCACCTCTTCTCTGCTGTTCACGTCTTTCTCCCCCCCCCCCCAGTATGAAGGCTTTGGCATGGGCTTGCATACCTTATCTCCTCTCGAGGTAGCTTCATGTGAGCTACCTCCTTAGTCCAGGGGTCTTCTAAACTGATCCATCTTCATCCTACTGGTAGATCCTTCTCCTCCCTCCTCCAGGACCATTCCTCCTATTCCTGTACCCTCTCTACCACCTCAACCCAGTCTATCCCCTCTCTTATCTCCTCTTCCACTATGACGTCTTGCTCTTCTCCCTCTATGATTGGTTCTTTTTCACTTTCTCCAGATTTCCCACCTTGATCATTGTCTCCCATCTGCAGTTTTGGACCTTTCCCACCTTTACTTCCCTCAGATGTTATCTACAACCCTCCTGCAAGCGACAGGAGGCTATACACAGAATCAAAAACCATCTGTGGGGAAGGGCGTGTCACATTCATGGGTCTGACGTAGTCCAGTGCTACTTTCTCACATAGACTTACCAGTTTTTGATATAAAATTGGTCTGTGATGAACCAAACAGGGCTAGTATGGATTTCAACTAGTCAAGAGCAGAGAAAGGAAATTTACAAAAACCTGGCTGATTAGGATAAATCAGGCACACATTATAACTGCTCTACAAGCAAGATGTAGTGGGAGGGGGAAATGGCTTCAAATCAACATATTGAATGAGATTAAATCTGTACAGTAGCTAAAATGCCCATTTGTTTAGCAATTCTGTTTAAACAAATACGTGCATCACAATATGAATATCATTAGCAATGGCAGAGCAGCAATATATAATGACTTAATTCAGAAATTATGCTCCCATGTGTAACCCTGGGCAAGCCACAATTTTTTCTGTCTATCTTTCCCCACAGTAATGTGATATAATGGCATAATGCCCATATCCAGCACCTTAGAAGAACAGCAAGACAGGTATGTGAAAAATGAATCATGCAGACAAGAAACCTTGACATTTTGTGCCTACCCCTCAAGAAATTTGTGGACATTAAACAAGAGTTGCAAACATTGCTTGAATTACGCAGTAATAACTGAGCTGTGCCAAAACAACTTACCACTTTGTGTTGCCAGCAATATGGTGAAAATCCCTGAAGACCTAGAAAATGAAGGTGATAAAAAGGAGTTAAATATCCATACAAATTTCAAAGCTTAACTAAAAGGCTGCTAGTTTTATTGGGGTTTTTTCTTAGATATCTATTTTCAGGATGTCAATAAAAGGCTGGTTTTTAAAACTGAGAGTGATTACTTCCATTAAAAATATCAGGGGTTCTTTGCCTGCAAAAGAAACGTGCATTGGGACATAAAACATGAAGTCCTTTATTTGTTCATATGCCAAGTTATGTGTTCCTCACAAGCACCCCCCCAACCTCCCTGCCCTCAACCTCAACCCTGACCTGATCAAGCTGTGTAGAAATAAAGAGTAATTCATTCCTCCCGCCAGCCTACACTTGGGCCTCTCTTCTGAACAAAGATTATTCACAGTAAACAGTTATTATTTCTGTGCAGGAATGACATATAATCAGCAGATAATTTTAGAGCCATTACACCAATTTTCTCATTTGGCCATTAAAACACAAAAACAAAATGGAGACTAAATAAGCCCCAGAAGCAAACAAACCTGCAGCTAATGAAAATATGATGCTCAAAAATAACAATTAAGTGTTCAGATTACCCAGTACAAAGTAATAAAAACTGCATTCATAATTATGAATTTGAAGTATGATTTCAACATAATTCGCATTCACTGCCACAAAGATAAAGAGCAATAATTATACTCAGTTGTTTGGAAGTGTGGTGCATGCTCTTTTATTCATTGCCACATGCTGTATGAGTGACCACCTGACTTCTTCATTTTTAGAAAGGATTGGAAAGTAATGGAATAACTCTAGCCCTCCAAATATTTGTTGACTACAGCACCAATCATTACTGGTCATTGGCTGAAAGGGATGATAAGAGTCTGAGTCCTAAAAAATTTTTTAAATGGAAAGTGTGCTGCTTATATAAAGCCTCATAGTGCTTAAGGCACTGTCTGGGCAGTTTACAATTCCGTTATGCTACACATTACCTCCTCAGCAAGCTGGCACTGAATTTACTGACCTCAAAAGGATGGAAGGCTTAATCAACCTGTGACAGGCTATCTGGGATTGAACCTGGGTTGTGAGCAGAGTTTTGGCTGCAATTTAACCACTGCCCTTTAGAGCCAGCGTCCCCAACCCCTGGTCCGCAGCCTGGCACCAGGCCATGGCCTTGGCAGGACCAGGCTTCGGAGACCACCCCCTGCACATACACCCCCCATGCACACACACAGAGGCCATCCACATGCACACACGGATGCTCCGCCCACCCATGTGTGCTCCCCACCCAACAGCACATACATGCACGCTCCCACCAATGTGTGTGCCCCACCCACCTGTGCATGCATGCATGCGCACCCTACCCACCCGCACACGGACCCCACCCACCCCAACTGGTCCACGGTTTGGAAAAGGTTGGGGACCACTACTCTAGAGGACTCCAGGTCCCTTGCTGCTGAACTAGCTAGATTCATAGATAATCAAAGGTATGAACTGATTTACACTATTGTGTGGCTAACAACAGTTGTGTCACAATTCTGATGGGAAAAGTTTTCCCCACCTTCTCTATATACCATGTTTGTTACTTACGGCTATTAATTTTGTACAGCTACAGGTGAAGCATTTAGCAAACCAATTGCTAAAATCAAAGCTGCATGTTGAGAAACAACAGATAAGTAAACATTTAGTGTTGGTAGCAAATGCAACAGGGTGATTTGCTTGCTTGTGAAGTTCTAGTTGGATGTTGTTCGAAACAGCATTAGGTGACAATGACTTTGGCTCTGATCTAGTAGTCTGTTCTATGTCTATATTAATATGCAATATTTTTAAAAAAGAATAAAATGTTCAGAAAATACATGAAAAACAGAGAGGGAGGGAGAGACAAGCCCTTTGCAGGGGAACAGCAGGGCCATTTGGCTTGGGCCTCCTCCTTACAGGGGAAATTCATCTCAGCCTAAAGATAAAGCTAAATAAAATTACATTGACATGCATTTTTACATTCAATTCTTTATATAAAAGTATTTTTACTCATCTTCCCACACAATGAGAGGGGTCCAGAACGTGTGTGTGTGTGTGTGTGTGTGTGTGTGTGTGTGTGTGTGTGTGTCTGTGTGTGTGTGTGTGTGTGTGTGTGTGTGTGTGTGTGTGTGTGTGTGAGAGAGAGAGAGAGAGAGAGAGAGAGTTTTGTATTTGCTGAAATGCCCAGCTACATTCCCTTACTATCTACCAGTGTCTCATTACAAGCCCCACTATTTATTTATTTATTTATTTATTGGACTTATATACCGCCCCATAGCGCTACAAGCACTCTCCGGGCGGTTTACAATTTTTTTTTTAATTATACAGGCTACACATTGCCCCCCCCAGCAAGCTGGGTACTCATTTTACCGACCTTGGAAGGATGGAAGGCTGAGTCAACCTTGAGCCGGCTACCTGGGATTTGAACCCCAGGTCGTGAGCACAGTTTTGGCTGCAGTACAGCGTTTTAACCACTGCGCCACGAGGCTCCTAGTGATTACTCAGTACTAGAGATGGGCACGAACTGTCGATTTGGCAGTTCGTGCCAGTTCATTTACTGTCCAAAAAGTGTTTGGCACTTCCCAGCCCTGTCTCCTCTGCTAGGAGGAAGCAGGGCATGGAATTGGGACTCTCTACACCAGCCAAAACACCCCAGATTCAGAGTGGTGGGAATAGCACATTCTCTCAATGCACGTGGCCTCTTTCATAATCCAATAAGCCTCCCAGCATACCCTATTTTTTCAGAGGCATTTTATATTGCCTATTTTGAGCACACGCAGGGGTGATTGCAACAAGTGGACATTTTAACTCCTTGCTGTAGCTATTACCTGTAAAAAAGACTGAATTATTTAACTGTGAAGTCTCATCCAAAGAAATAACTGCAACTATGCATAAATAGGTTTGGAAACAGCTCAGGTAAGTTGACTTCAGAACATGAACACTTGAATTTCTCAAGCAACCTTACACGAAGTCCATTAAGTCCCCAAGTTTTACCTCACAATGAGCAGATCATGTTTGATTCACCACAGAGTTACACATGCCAGAAGAAACTGTTGGTAGTCTAAATATGCAGCCCTACAGGCCTCCAAACATCTGCCCTTGATCCATGGAATCTCTCAAATTACAGCATTCAGTAAAATAAAATGTTCCTAACAAAGTCTTTGTTTTAAAAAGTGAAATAAAGTAAAGCAAAACAAAGTCTTAGAAAACAGGCAGAAATCAAAATAAGCAATATAATTCATGAGCATTTGTTTTTAAAAGATCTCTGAAAACAAAATGCTTGGTTTGTTTGTTTTGGTTCACACTCAATGGGAAATTTGGCAGAGGGGACATTACAAAAAAAATCGAAAGAGGAAGAAAAATCAAAGGTGGGAAAACACTTCTGCTTATAATGGAAATTCTTACTCAGAACCAACACCTCTGCTTCATTGTGCAGGGCCAGCCAGGTTTTTTTAAATGACCCATACAGGATGTTAACAATAACACATAGCATTAATGACTTATATCCACAAAAGGTCATTAACAGGGCCTCTTGGATTCTTCATTTTACTTATCCTGTCAATAAAGTGCTTTGTTAAACTCTTGCTCTGGTCTAATCAGGACAAAAAAGGAGGCAAAAATAACAAAAACAGGAGATATAATGAACTGGGGCCAAGGAAGGAGAGATTGTACAGTAAAACTGTGACATATATAATACGGTGTTGCTAACAACACACTCCCTATAACTTATATAAAATATCAGTCAAAGTCCAAAAGTATGATTTTCTGCTCACTAAGATCACAACATGGTTTTAACATACACTCTGTCACAGAATCAGAGCACAATGGAAGTAGCAGCAATCATTCACTGCAAATCTGTGTTCCTCATCTTTGAGCTAACAAAGATAATTAAAATTCTCCACAGAGAGAAAAAGGCAAAACCATAAACACAGCAAAGAAGGGTTAGTAATAGTCCTGCAGGTAAGGCAAGTAATTAGAGTAGTTAATTTCCCAAACCAAAAGAAGTCATCAAAATTCCATTAGATGCTACATGCACATCCCTGAATCCATTGCCTGCTTCTTCAAAAGAAAAGAAACATGCCCATGTCAAGGAATACGAATAAGAATAAATATTATTCTATAGAGCTTGAAGGGACCTTATGGATCATCAAGTCCATCCCCTGTCAAGGAGACACAGTGGGGAATCGAACTCCAAACCAGATCTAAACCATCATCTGTCCAGCAGTTCAAATGACAGGAGATCACTTATGTGCTGCTATAATATCCATAATTTAGCACCAAGAATGTTACTAACATTAACTACTCTAGTTACTAACTGGAGATCATATTGTTAAATTTCAGTGAGTCATATCTACATTTTTAAATTTCCAAAGCTTTTGATGTTATCAACCCATGCATCATCCCACTGCTAGAAAACACCACATTTCCTCACCTCACACATAGTTAAATCCAAATGCCTATCTCTGTCTCAGGACAACACTTCCCATCACAATTCTCTCCAGACCAAATGCTCACTAATATGTATGTAGAAGTTTTGTAATTGTTATTGTTGTTCATTTAATTTGGCTTTTAGGCTTTAATTCTATCACACGTTGATGCTCTGATGGCATTAGTGACCAGGCAATGGGTGTGGATATTACTGAAACAAAATAAATGTTTATCAGATATATTTATTGATGTTCGATAATTTCATTACCCTTGATCACCTTCCACCTTCCTCCTCAATGTTAAACCTCTTATGAAGAGAACAGTTTCTTCAAAACATAGTTCCCAGTAAAGTGGGCAGATGTGTGTTTTTGGATGACCGCTTTTGGAGTACATCTATTTTGCCTGAGGAATTCTGGGAGATGGAGTCCTCTGCACACCTCTAGATCTTAAATGTGTATTCTAAATCACTGAGTCAACTACCTTTCTTTTCTTGTTTAAACATGCTTGTTAGATGAAACCCCATTCTAACCCTTGTAGGGATTAGAAACATATGCCCATATGTAGAGGGGAGTGCTGTATTTTCGTCCCCTCCATCTTCACTTCCATTGCAGAATGATAACTTGAAAAGACAGAGAGCCTCCACTTTCTGCGAGGATTCTTCATGTGAATCAGCAACTTAATTTTTCAGGGTCCTGACACACATGGAGAGCCACCACAGAGAGGAGAGGCTTCCCTTCTCAGATTCCTCTTGTGGAACAGTTAAGGAAATGACAACAAGGAGGGGAAGGGCAATTACAAGACCATTAACATTGCTATTAAAATGCAATTAAAATTAAACCATTTACATCCCCTTATTAAAATACTAATCTTGTACTGTATCTTTGAAATTATTGCACAAATATTATAGGATGGGTTGTATGTATACCATTAAGTCTAAATGTATGCCTACTACAGCTGTGGAGAAACAGCATTTTGTATCTGGTACTACCAGTGGTTTTTACAGTTCTCTGGATTAAAATAGACTCAGTGTAGAAGGCAACTCAGATGAATAACTCTGAAATAAACCAAGCAGGAGAGAGATGAACCCAAGAAGGCAAATGGATTTAGATAATAATTTTGATTGCAGTGAAGTGAGGATGGGTGGGTGGCTTCAGGGGCTTGAATGGATAAATCATTGCGGTGAGGAGGAAGAGGGAGAATGAATGGCTTGCCACTGCTACATATAAATTACTTTCAACTGTACTATGTCAGCTGTGGAAAGAGGAGAACTGATTAACTAAGCCTGATATTAACTGACTGAAAATCAATAGCCAAACATAATAATTCATACACCTGAAATGTATTTCAAAGGTCATTTCTTTCAATGGCTGGTAGTTAGTCTTGGTGAGATAGACCAGAGGGTGAGACATAGGGCAACCAACATTAAAAAATAAATCCTACTGCTCAGCAGAGCAATTCAAGGTGGTCTTGCTAAAGACATAATAAGGCACCACCAGGGAGGAGGAGGATTCTTTTTGTTTTTAACATTATAAGCTGCTTTGGGTTCCCTTGAGGAGGAAGGCAAAGTAGAAATATTTTAAATTAATCAGTCATGTCCTATCCCCTCTCCATCAGCAAAAAAAGAGAGAAGGACTTCTGAATCAACTACAATCTAATCTGCACTGGGGTACATACATAATTTTACAGATAATGCATATGATAAGACAGATGCCTGTCTTGAGCCTTATGCTTGGCAGCTGAAACTGCTCTGTGGTCTGTCATAGAAACTATTAGGTTGATGATTACCAGGTATGCTGCTTTTTCTGTAGTCATATGCATCTCTGCAATATCCTCTCCACACCTGGGAAAATATCTGCTTCTCCCCTTGGTGGCCCTTAGCCAGGAGCTGAAGATCTTTTCATTCTCTTAATCCTTTAGAGACTTCAAGATACCTCAGACAAACAGAGAACAGAAGTAGGTATATTAAAAGAGAAAGTGATGACAAAGACATAAGGAAAAAGGAAATAAGTCTTTCAAGTATTTTGAATTGTTAGTTAACACTCAAGGAAGAGAGTATGAACCATTGAAGAGCCAAGTCTGTTCTATCCATAGACACTCTCCATGCTAGTCAGAACCCATTTTTTCTGCATTCTGGTTCACATGAAGAGATTTTGAATATATAGAAAGCTCTCGTCTTCAGACCTATCAATTTTCATGAAACCAAAGTGGCATGGAGAGATTGGAACTAGTATGCTCAGTGCTTTGTGTGCTAACTAAATACAGTATAGTTAAGACCACATTGGTTTAGGTCTTTAGTTTTCCCTTTTTTCTGTCTCCATCATCACTTCCTCCTGTAATGCGTCTGAATAAGGATTAAGACTGAAGTGAAAGCATGAAGCCCAGGAACATTTAAAAAAACTAGTATTCATGGTTAGGCTGTATCAAACACTTAACAGAGGTTCTTGCAGACTGAAGCCGGTGAACACAAGGAAAGGCAATAATCTCAAAGCTGACTTGAATGAATACACTTGTTGCTTATGATAGCCTCCTTCCAGAGATGGTAAGCATGAATTTGCCTTGATCAAGGGCACTAACCTATATTGTTATTGTATTCACGAAGGCTTTCACAGCCATGACAGAGTTTCTACTCCAGTCCTTTGAAGATGCCGGCTACAGAGACTGGTGAAATGTCAGGAAGAACAACCTTCAGAACACGGCCAAAGAGCCCGAACAACCCACAACAGCCATTATATTGTTATTATTAGGAATTAGAATTTCTCCAATCTTGGCCTGAACAATGAGAATCTGGAATTCTTCAAGCAACCAAGCATGCCATTAAAGTCTAAAAGCAAGGGCACACAAAGGTGCCAATTCCTCTGTTGTAGTATACTGTAAATCTTAAATGTTCTGAACTTTTCTGCAACATATCATGGCATCTTTTCTTTATTCTACCTTAGAGCAGTTAAATAAATCAGTGGTTCTTAACCTTTGTTACTCGGATGTTTTTGAACTGCAACTCCCAGAAACCCCAGCCAGCACAGTTGGTGGTGAAGGCTTCTGGGAGTTGCAGTCCAAAACTCCTGAGTAACCCAAGGTTAAGAACCAGTGAAATAAATGATACTTCATCTACGTCTAAAAGCCTTGGTGTCTCAAGCGGCTCCAATCACACCCAGGCAAACCACAGTGTAGATCTGCTAGAGTCCTGTCATGAAACTGACTCTCTGTGCTCAGAATACCCAGTTACATGTTTCAAACACAATAGAGTATTTCTGCACGAGTCATTACAGTTGACCTTGTTTTCAAATATGAAATATTTCAAACTGATTGCAACATTATGGATTAGTATATACCTAGTTTCTACTGGCAACTATAGAAGACACAGAGCTCATTAATTGAGTTGAGTTTATTGTACAGGCATAGACCCAAAAGTACAAGGATAAAAACATTACATAAAATATACAAAATAAGTTAGATATTAGTAGATAACAGGAATATAAAACTTGAATCATGCAGCTGTCTTAACACAACACTTTACGGATTCTTAAAACTGAGAATAAAAACTTAACCACTGACTGTGATATTAAATGGTTCTCTCCGGACAGCAGAAACTTCAGGTAGTCTGCGGGAGGTATACTAATGCATTTACACATTATTGGGTAGAGGTAACGGATACGTTCAGACGTATATAAACTACATTCTAGAATGGTGTGTGCCAGAGACTCAACTGTTTCTTCCCCACAGGATCATATCCTTTCTCCATAAGGAATGCTATTAAAGCGCCCTTTTAACAAGGCTTACAGAAAGCAATTAAACCTAGCCCTTGAGAAGACAAAACGATACCTTGGTACATTGATCTGATATAGATAATTTGGTAACTTGGGAAAGTTAAAATTTATACCAAAGTACGCTCATTATTCAAAGTGTTCCAGACAGAAAAGACAGGAGCTGGGAGGGCCTACTCCTAACTTACTAATTCACAGAAGCATCTGAAAAATCCTGAGGAATCGACCATTTGAAGTTTTTGTGCCCTGTTACACTCTCTTATGAACTACGTATTGATGCTTTTGAACTGTGGTGCTGGAGGAGACTCTTGAGAGTCCCCTGGACTGCAAAGAGAACAAACCTATCCATTTTGAAGGAAATTAACCCTGAGTGCTCACTGGATAGACAGATCCTGAAGCTGAGGCTCCAATACTTTGGCCATCTCATGAGAAGAGAAGACTCCCTGGAAAAGACCCTGATGTTGGGAAAGTGTGAAGGCAAGAGGAGAAGGGGATGACAGAGGACAAGATGGTTGGACAGTGTCATTGAAGCTACCAACATGAATTTGACCCAACTCTGGGAGGCAGTGGAAGACAGGAGGGCCTGCCATGCTCTGGTCCATGGGGTCACAAAGAGTCGGACACGAATTAACAACTAAACAACAACAATGAAAAAGAAAGAAAGAAAAAGAAAATGGCATTCTCTGGAATGCGAAGAACCCAAAATGAAAGAAACATCTATATTTTTATCATACATATCCCTAGGAATTAACCAATCTCAATTCTATAACACCACAATTTAATCTCAGTTTCCTATTATAAAATTGGCACATACTGTATTTCCCAAGTGAAAGATAATTCCACAGTGCAAGCAGTCTGTCTAGAACAGGAGGGAGCGAAATGTATCCTGCAGGTTGCATGTTGTCCCCCATGCCCATTTCTGGTGCCCTCAGCACTGTTGGGTCCCCAAAGCCCACAGACTAAATTTCAGGGGGCAAAAGGGCAATATTGTTATGTTTTGAGAGGCCTCCTATACCCCAGCGCCCACATATCTGCTTTTTTTAAGGTCACAAGAAGACATATGATGGCTTCCCTGGTTTTATTTAATTAGTTAATTTTAGTTAAACAAATTTTTGAGAAGACAAAAACCCACTGGCACAACATCTACAGTATACAACCACTAAATTTTTTAACTGTATAATACTAAGTAAATTAAATAGGTACATTGGGAAATTGCAGTGCTGGCAAATATGAAAACTGACCCTCAGTTCTAATGGGTTGCCCACTCTGACCTAAAACAATAAATGAACATACAGGTTCCATCAATACACTTATGCACACATCAGCTGCATGCAAAACAGCATCCCAAGAATGTGCAGAAACAATTCATAGTGTGGGTTCCCAAGTACTCCCTCCAGATCAAGAGATCTGAATATGCAGAAAAAATGATCTTTTAATTGAATCCACCTGTGTTACTTTGCTCCAGGACACTATCATTTTCCCCAACTGACTAAACTGTTTTTCCAATTGTGTGCCTTTTTAAGCCATTCACATATTTAAACATCCCCAACAGGTATGTGCACATTTTATTTTGTTGCAATGCCCCGTAAGCTTTGCAGATGACAAACTCTTGGGGTGAAGTGCATTTCCTCTTGCAGCAAGCCTTGAAAGTTACAAAATGATATAGCACAAAATGTAAGAACGATCAAATTTGCTTCTAATAGAATGAATTCTCACATCCCTGATTTCCTGGGCATAAAGAAAAACAGATCTTTATTTTCCACACCATTTTTAAAAAACAAACTGCACGTATAACATGCAAAATAAATCTATCTTTTGAACAGAAAATTCCATGTAAATTAAAATCATTGCAGGAGATCTGGATTTTGAAAAACTATTACAGTATTTTCACACATTCTTTTACACATATCAGAAACACATGTTCGTAAAAGCTTATATTTGCTGAAGAGCAAAATGGCCCACCTAGTAGAAAGCAGAAAAATAAAGTTAAGTTTTTAGTTGCCTCATTAGAGTCTTCTTGTTATCCTGTGATATCTAAAGAGGTTTGTGTCTTGCTACTGCTGGAGGCACTGAGATGCATCTGTCTTGCACCATACTGTCATATGTGTGGTTCTTCTGTGTCTCCCCAGTTGTGACTTACCTGTGCATGAGATAGAAGGCAGAACCCCATTTATCAAGATCCTGGGTCACACAAAGTATTCTCTGCCTCTTTGCTTGAATGCAGCCAGATTTCTACACCAGAAATGCCTGTTAAATACGTGTCTTAAGCCAGGTTCAGAATACATTTGGACACTGTAAGTAAATTGAGCACATGCAGCCCCATCATCACCCCACTCTGAGTTGTCACACATTCTTCCAAAGGCCTAGACAGGGCTTAGGCTCCAAATCATCATTTCAATGAACAAAAACTTGGAAGTTCTTGTCTAGAACTAAGTGCAGGATAGAAGGGTCTTCATTTTCAAGGTGATATTGCCTAACTTAAACCTGGAACTCCAAAGTTAAAAATAACGAGGAAGTCTAAGTTAGTTGTACAGCCAACCTAATGAGCATGCCAAAATGTAACACAGAGAACTAGTACAAAATTTAATATATCTTTATTTAATGAGAAAGCGGCTAGCCAGCTAATCATTCTTCTGTATCGAATAATCAGCTGTAAGCCTGCAACAGTTATTTATTCATACCTACAATACTTAAGACAGTGTTTCCCAGCCTTTTTTGAGTCATGCCTTCCCTTTTATAATAGCCAAGTAACCGGAGACCCCCCCCACGCTGCTCCACCATCTGTTGTTTTTTTCTGGTAGATCTGGTATGTTGCTCTATTAAAAAAAATTGGGACCATCCTTGCAGGTCTGACTTTCCCAGTAGCAGATAGTACCACTGCTTTCCCTCCCAGACCAAACTGTCCAATAATTCTCTGATGTCTGCTGCTGCCGCCACCACCGCCACCTTTTTGATGACAGAATCAGACTTTAGCAGCCTGGGAGTATTTAAGAGAGTAGGTGACACACAGCAGTGCTTTCTGGCTTCCTTCTACCTGTTCCATCCACCCATGAAAGAGGAACTGAAATAACAGCAGCACCGAACTGCTTTCTTTTCCCTTTCCTTCCTCCCTCTCCTCCCCAGGCTGGTGGAGGAAAAGGGGAGGGGGACCAGAAAGGAAGTGTTGAGTGAGAAAGCAAAGGAAGTGAATGTGCAGACAGGCCCTTTTGAGGAACAGTAGCCACTCTTCCTTAAATTGGCTCATAAGGCTCAAGCTCCACAACCTTCCCTCTGGAGAGGTCTCGTTGGGTTTTGCCCACAACCCATGTTCTGCCATGTTGGACTGTGTGGCCAGAGCTAAAGCAACCCCTGGAAAACACTTTACGACCCCTTGGGGGGTAATGACCCACAGGTTGAAAACTCGTGGCCCTTTTGAGAAAAATGTATAAAAATGAGGGAGGTCAGGGTTGTACTCATGAAGTGATCTCAGCTATATTAATCTGAAACTACATTTTGGCCCTGTCTGCACAGCGGCAGGGAAAAAGTTTCTGCACCTAGGCCAGTCTGCATATAACTAGGTGGATCTTTCAGGATACTGGACTAGCCAAAGCTACAATATGTCTATAGGCTCTGTATATGAGCTGGAATGAACATGCAGAGGAAAAGGAACAGTAAGTAAGACGTCAACATAAACACACACTTTCAGGTTGTTTATTCATTAAGAGCGCTATCCATGAGCAAACATAATTACTCAAGAGATGCTCAACCTCCTGTCCTTAAATGCTACAGGACCATGTGTGTCTATGACCTTAGTTCTCTTGTCTGAACTATTAAATCCTTAATTTTAGTTTATAAGTTGAGCATACTCATTTTCACTTTGATATTAGCAGGACCTCTTGCAACAGGAATTAACAAAACATTTTGTTTTAGTATCCCAAGACGTTGGTAAATACAGTGTTAAGTACTGTGGAAGCTAGCACATATTAGTACTATCTGTTTTTCAGTGTGATGGTGTGTAATATATTAGACAAGTTCCAATAGCCACTGAATGGCATACAATTTGTAAACACAATTTGGGGAAAAGCCATCCTGTTCTACAATCTAATAACTGAACTGTCTGGGCAAGTAGATTCACACAACTGAAGTAGAAGATAACTGCAACTGTCTTCCTAAAATAAATGAAAGTTCAGGTATAGCATTTGTAATGGGTTATATAGGATAAGGAAATTATATATATATAGCAGCTTGTAGCTGAAGGACAGTAGGTTTATATATATATTTTATAAACCTACTGTCCTTCAGCTACAAGCTGCTAGTTTTGTTCCTGCATTGATTCTCTGATTCCTTCAGGTCCAGCAATCTGAGGTTGAAATCTTATTTTACAGCTCTGACTTGGAAATGTCTCTTGTCTTCAACATTTGATGCTGTTGCCACGTTGACCTATTCCATGTTAACTCCAGGTACACAAACACCAGCTAAGCCACTCATGTCATATTATTTGTAACAGAAAAATGAATACCTTTTGTATCAAAAAATAACCGATACAGTGAAAAAGCAGTATTGTTAGGTTTTTTTAAGTTATACTTCTTTACAACTTAAAATACATAAGGGACGTGGTGGCACTGCGGGCTAAACCGCAGGAGCCTGTGCTGCAGGGTCAGAACACCAAGCAGTCGTAAGATCGAATCCACGTGACGGAGTGAGCTCCCGTTGCTTGTCCCAGCTCCCGCCAACCTAGCGGTTCGAAAGCATGCAAATGCAAGTAGATAGATAGGGACCACCTCCGTGGGAAGGTAACAGCGTTCCGTGTCTAAGTCACACTGGCCCTGTGACCACGGAAGATTGTCTTCGGAAAAAAAAAAAACGCTGGCTCTATGGCTTGGAAACAGGGATGAGCACCGCCCCCTAGAGTCGAACACGACTGGACAAAAATTGTCAAGGGGAACCTTTACCTTTACCTTTATACAACTTAAAATATTATGATAATGTATTGTTTTCAGCTTTTATACTGTTCATTTTTAATACTGTTAGCTGCCTTGGATTCTTTTTAGGAGAAAGGAAGGGTGAAAATATTTTCAATAAATAAAATAATTAAAATGAATAACACAGTGGCTTAGGTCTCTGGCTGTGCTGCCAGAGGTTGGGAGTTCAGTGTGCCTCCTTGAGAGGGGCTGGACTCGATGATCCAGAGGGTCCCTTCCAGCACTGAGGCTCAAAGATTATTATCCAAAGGTGATAAATGAAATGAAACAGATGGTAAAAAGAGATGTGCATATATGGTGGCCTTAACATTGAAATCCTAACACCAAAATAAGGATTTGTAGATCTAACAGCATTTGTGAGTCCTGCAAGTTGAAGTCTCTGTCCTGTTGTCTGGCCTACTTCCACCTGAGCTTGGAGGCAGGACCATGACCCATTCTACTTAAAAAGATGGCCACTGATTCTGCCAGAAATGCCTATAGACTGTCAGGTTAGGTTTTTGCTGAGGATTCATGGAAGTAGCAACATTAAGCTTTTTGTCATATGTACCATTTTTGCTGTTATTCGGACTTTTCTTTCTGTCTCAATTCTATTTTATTAGGTTTTACTGTGATTTAAGTGTCTAAGCCTAGAGCACATTAATTCATGTGAGATGTTTAGTCCATTTGGATATGCAACTATTTAAATCCTGACTTATATATGTTATTGAATTATATGGAAATACTGTATTCCCTGATGCTGATGAAAGCCACTTTGAGAAGCATCATTCAAACCCATTATGGTGACTGATTGACTGATTTACCATCTTACAGTCCTTTCAAATGTCCAAAATTTTCAGTCACATATTTTTGTAATTCTTAAAATAAATATCGTTATCTCCATACTGCAGCTGCAGCTGGGAAGGTGGCCTGCATAAAGCCACCTAGTTTTGCACCTTGGTCTCTTCCACAGAATGTTATACCAACTCTATAATGACCACTCTGGCCAACACATACTTTTGAGGGTCAAACTGGATGATATGTACAATGTGTGAATGAATAAATTTCATGCAAGTGCTTTAGCAAATTAGCACAGCATGAGGAAATTGTGAAAGTATGTTCCAGAGTGGGATTAACTGTTTTCTGTAACAATTTTAATAAATCCACACTAATGGTGGTACCAATGGGCAGTTTCCATCCCAGGGCAAAGAGTGTTATCAAGTAGGATAATAATTGCATTAGTATTAGAGTTCAGGTGGGAAAATCCATCTATGATACTTGCTTTTGGAGGTATCTACTGTAATTCATAGGACGCCGTAAGTCAGAAAGGATTTTACAACACATAATTGTTTCAGAGATGTTTCCCAGGCTGAACCAGACTCAGCTGGAGAACAAGTATCTTGGTCTATTCTAATCTTAGCAGGTTTAGGAGAATTCTCCAGGGAATAAATGCTGAAAATCTACTAACAAGCAATAATCTGCTCAGAGAGAATTGTCTGACTCAGTATAAGACATGTATAGGTAGATAAAAAGATGGGTAGAAACTAGTCCACTATATAAGCTATGTTTTGAGGCTAACCCTTTCTAGGATAAAGGGTTATAAATAGATCAAATGAGTTAAAATTATCTCATTCAATACTCAAGGTCAAACCCTGACCACTGAAAATAGACTGAGATTCAGACATCAGTTTGTTTACATCATGGTGGTTAAACTGCTGTACTGCAGCCAAAACTGTGATCGTGACCTGGGGTTGAATCCCAGGTAGCCAGCTCAAGGTTGACTCAGCCTACTCTCCTTCTCAGGTTGGTAAAATGAGTACCCAGTTCGCTGGGGGGGGGGGCAATGTGTAACTTGCATAATTAATTTATAAACCACCCAGAGAATGCTTGAAGTACTATGGGGCGGTATATGAGCAGCACACTTATGGGATTCATTTTTTTAAAAAAACTGAACTCTTAAGTTTCAGTAATAAGTGCTTGGTACAGAAGGCATTTAATAACCAATGGTTCAAAGGATAGCTATGAAAATGCTGTATTTGATTCTCCCCATATTTTACAACCTATACACAATTATTCGTTGTACACTTTTTAATTACATTCTGTATATTTTAACCATATAATATGTTTTATGAACAGGCTGTACAGTTTTTTAATTGCATATTTTATATTTTAACCACATAATGTGTTTTATGAACTGAATGTACATTTTTAAACTGCATTTTGTATATTTTAGCCACATATGTTTTATGAATTGATTGTATATTTTTAAACTGCATTTTGTGTATTTTAGCCATACATATGTTTTATGAGCTGGTGACCCGATCGTAATAAATAAATCCATTCATTTATTCTTTTAATAAGAAAAATTAACAAGTGACAGCACCAGGAATTTATATGGAGTGTTGGAACAAAATGCCATCATAGTCTTTCCAAGAGCTTACTTTTTTGGCTAACAACTCCCAGAATCCCCTAGCCATCAGGGGAGTGACCATTGCTTGGCTAGGAACCATACTAACTGGAACAGGGTGATTCTGGAAGTTAAAAAATGTAAGTTTCAGAACTCTGTTCTTGAAACATATAACTAGTTTTCCAAAGCGCTGACTTTCTATAGCATTTTTTTAAAAAACAAAAATTGCACCTAGTCAAAATAGGTTTCTTACATGGAGCCCAGGGTGGATAAAAATCAATGATTTTTTTAAAAAATCAAATTGGTCCAAATGACAATCTACATTTTTTAAAAAAGATTTTCTTTGATTTAAATAATCAAAAATCCATTTTTAAAATTTAAATCATAGTTTAAATCAATTTGATTTAAATCAGATCCACAGCGACTGAGCCTAACCAAATGAATTTTGTCTTCAAAAATCAAAAGGGGGGGGAAGCTGAAAAAAATCTTGTCCACACAAAAGCTCACATTAAAAAGTATAGAACTTTAAGTCTTTAAGGTGCCACCATGTTTTTCTCTTTTTTTACTTTTTATTTCGATTTCGATTTACCCCCCCCAAAAAAAACCCAAAAAAAGTTTTACAACAATTTCACCCATGATTCACAAGCCAGTACAGCCAGTGGCATTATGATGAATGTAGGATTCTGAGAGATGTAGGTTTGTGAGTTTTTTTTAAAAAAATGTTCACAGTTTTTTGTGTTTTTTTTTTAAAAGGCCTTCCTGGTCAATGCAAACTTCCCTCATTCAGCAATGTTTGTAGATGCTATTGTTGAATTATTTTGAGAAAAAAAGAAAACTTTGCTGATATTCTGATATTCAGAGGTGTATCAGTACAGCCACCTACTTTCTGTCTACTGTCTGTGTATTTCCACTCCAAGAATTCAGGATGCTCATCTATAAACACCAACAGGTGAGAACTAGAACATCTCCTTCCCTTTTTTAAAAAAAACTGGTGGCTTTAAGGGCGCTTACAAATAAAGGGACACCCCTGCTTACTGTTTGTTGTCACTGTCTGATATTCAGAGATATACTGTGCCTGAATATATAAGTTGTGTCCGCTCCCATGTCTAGCATTTACAAATGGATTGACTAATTTCATCATTAATTCCATCTAAGATACTCAAAGCTGGCTTCAGTTTAAGAACACAGAGTCTATGTTCAACGTACACCAAAGGGCTCCAAAGTTAGAGCTGAGAAGTAATTTCATTCTGTTTGAATTATGATAAAAACTGAACTCATACTTCCTGAATCAATATGCAAGCTAAGTCATAGTTAGCCATTGATATTCATATTTTGCAAAGAATTCTCTGAACAAAATATTTGCTGTTGTTTAGTCGTTAAGACTCTTTGTGACCCCCATGGACCAGAGTACACCAGGCCCTCCTGTCTTCCACTGCCTCCTGGACTTTCTATAGCAATTTTTTAAAATTGCACCTAGTCAAATGCACTAAATATTTAGTACAAATATTTGTACTAAAATACTGATAATTAGGGAGGGAAGACAAAAATGGGCTAACTATTAAAAAAGCATAGAATGAGAAAAGTTTCTCTCACACACAAAAAATCAGTAGGCAGAAATGGGTGCAAAATGTATATATTAGGAAAAAAGCTCATGAAATGGGTTGTATCTTTTGTAAGCCATGTATCCAGTATACATTGTATCTCCCATAAAAGTCTCTCCCCAAGCAGAAGTGAGGAGGTGAAATTCTCCTCTCTCCCACAGCCCCTTCATGTGTCCTAAAACACCTGTGTTCCCGAGCAGATTATGAACTTTTATTGGCCATGGCCATAAATATGTATAGGCTGAATCAGGATTGAATAAATCTCATAACAAACCTTTTAAGGTGGTGTGTGAAGAATTGTTTCCAGTCTGTGGCCCCCTTCAAATGTGCCAGGGGCCTCCATGGGACCATGTGGCTCCCACTGAGAATGGCTGCTCTAGAGGACTGGAAGAACTTCCGAACAGGACTGGATGGAGAGTAAAGACTTTAATAAGGAAATTAATAAGTCTAGCTGTTTGGAATTTTTGTTTGGTATTTCTAAGAATTAAAAATTGACATAGAATACAACTGGGAAAACAGAAACAGATAATGCTGTTGAAAACTTCTGTTTTCTTGGATTGTGTCCCATTCTGCTGCACTAGGATATCTAGAACCAAGAGGTTAGGATTTTAACTTCCACATTTGGGTGTAACATCTAATCGAACTGGTCAGTTTATTGCAGGGAAACATCACATGCCCCAGAGTTGAGGACAGGTTATAGCGATCCCCTGCCAAATAAAAAACAGTTTTGTTTTTGCTTCAAAAAAAACCCCAACACCTCTCCTTTATTTCTGTGACCACAGTCCTTTCTTTATTTGGCTGTGATGAGGAGGGAGACGATCAAAAGGTGTGATGTATCATAATAATTAGACACAGGATAAATTACATGTCTTGAGGAGTCTATTTAAATTTTTCCCAGGCTAGGAAACATTCCATAAATATTTTTAAGGAACTGCCCATTCTATTAAAGGCCAAAATAAAAATACAGTATCATATTGTTGAGCTGAATGCCATCACTAGGTTGAATTGCATTAGCATGAAAGGTTATGTTTGCTAAGATGTACAACAATGGCAGTACAGAGAATACAGTACTCTACATATCCTTGCTGAAATATATTGTCTTGGAAGACTTTGGATGAACATTGCAGGTGCACCCTGTCTCCTCCCTTTAAGATGGAGCTTAGTCTTTTTCTTTTTGTTTGAACAAAAACATTGGTTTGGCAAAGTTTGCACCAGAAAAAAATGGTTTGAGTGGCCTTCCAAAACAATATTAAAATAGTCGGGCACATCAAGGAATCAGAAATCATGACAAACTTGGTTCAAGTCAAAGAGAAGAAATTGATTAAGTTTCACATGCGAAAAGAGAAAGAAAGGAGATCCCATATTTTCAATTTCACAAAATAATTAGAAGCAGTTTTAAGATCAGCTTAAGCAACTCTGTTGCCACGTGAAATTATACAATGATGTTCAAGAAGCAAAGGTTTTTAGTTCCCAATTCTGAAATGTCTCCTTTATGGAGGTATATCAGTCCTTCTGTTTCTTGGTTTTCCCCCCAGGCATATGTTGAACATTATTTTAATTAGACTTTATCATTGATAATTTGCTCGTTTTAGAGTTTATTTTGCTTTCACCAAATATGTTATTTTAGTGTTGCAATTTTTTAAAGGTAAGTTCTTTTTCTTTAGGTGTATCTTGAACTTTATGTTATACTTCTCTCTTCAAAAGCCACTTCAAGTGTTTTTAACAAAAAAGCAAAAATATAAGCAACGCAAGAAAGTGACAGTCATTGGTCATCATTATATATATATATATATATATTGCTGAATAGATGAAAACATAAACAGGCATATGTAAGGAAGTGGAAAGAAATGTAGTAAGTCTAATGACTGCAAAGGTTATAAGATTATCACAAAGAATATGTTGTATTTTTTTTCATAAAATTTATATTGATATCTAAAAGTACTGTTTTCAGAATCAATAACTGATGCTAATACCATAGGGGTGGTGGAATATTTCCAGAATAGCTAATATAAAGTGCTGCAAATAGTATAATCCAAAAGGTGTTTATTCTCACTTATAGTGGAATTGCAAAAATTATGGAAGATTCAGGTTTTTAAACAATTGTGAATAATTCTATTGGAAGGACTGTGTGGCAACTCTTCCTGCACAGTGCTGAAAATCTTCACTTGCCTACAGCTGTGAAATGCCTTGTTATTTATCTGTATAGAGCTGGTATATTATAGGGTTCTGCATTGACTTCAAATTAAATCCTAAAGCCCAGACTGAAGCTGTCATGTTCAGGCCAATATATTTGAGGTCCAGATCAAGATGAAGTGGCTAAATTTGATTTCTGGGTAAAACAAGATGGTCCAAAGCAATTGGGATTGATGTAGCAAATCAGGAAAGTCAGACTGTGGGGAAGAATTATTTGAACGCAAAAATGATGGTGTGATTGCGAGGGAAAGGAGGGGAACTGGGTTCAGTGAGAGTTCTGACAGGCAATTGGTGGTGAGAAGTTCGCCACCACTCTCTGGTTATAGTCCTTCAAGGCAGCACTAACTCAAGCTTTCCTGCTTCCTGACGTGAGAAGAGAGGCATTGCTGTGAGGGATTGCTCTTCCAGAGGTCACTGGGTAGGTGGGAAGAGGAGGAGAAGGAGCTCCATCTGGCTGCATGTCCCAGTGCCTTGGCCCAGATGGTTGAGTTGTGGCTAGGAGATTGAGCAGGCAAGATTGACCATTCAAACTGACTGCACATGCTTTTTAAGAACTGGGGTCTGGTTTTTTTAAAAAAAGAAAACACACACACAAACACAACTTTTAAAGTTGTCGGAAATCTGGCAAACTTTCCCCTCCCCTCAGTAGGGTCATTATGTCGCTAGATTTTATGTATATCAGTGTAAAACCAGAAAACTGGTTGATCTTCTGCCCGTCATATGATTTTGTTTTCCAGTCCAAGTCAATGGGAAGTTGGAGATCTGAATATACAAATAAGTTTTGATCCTGAGCCACAAATCACTTTGATCTGAATTGAGATCCATCGTAATGCCCTGAATTAGCCTCTGAACTCTTTTAGGGACTTACGCACAGCTGTAACAAATAGCATGTTACAGGCTCAGTTACTAGCCAATGTTTGGGATACAAATGGGAAAACTGACACATATATTTTAGGTTTAGAGCCAAGTGCAAACTAGATGTGTAGACATTTAGTTCCAGTTTGTAAATTATGTAGAGAAACCATCAAATGCCCATGTGGCAGCATAGTTTGCAGGTTACATTAACAAACAAGACCCTGAACCAATGCTAAAAAAGAGATTCCAGAAACATGTTCCCAAAATATTCATAATGTTTAACAAATTAAAATGGAATGCTATCATTAAATGGCATTGCTTTTTATCATTGATCTCAGATTTAAACCTTGTTTTTCCTCAAAGATATGCATAGAGCTGTGGATGCTTTCTCTACCAGTTTTTATCCACAGAAACACAAGTAGGTTGGGCAAGATCTAGGATTATTTTCCAGTTCCTATATTTTCAGGAAGGGGACTACCAACTCCTCCAGAGGAAACAGGAATTGACTGGAAGGTCTTATGTGGTTTCAAAAATAACCCAATTTTTAAAAAGAAATTAATTTTCAGTAAAGTTGTGTGAGTTTGTGGGGTTTGTGTCTGTGTGTGAGGGAGAGGAAGAGACAGAGGCATACCTGTTAGAGAAGAATGGAGTCCTCTATTGGCATGCTTCTCCTCTCTTTATAGAAAGAAAATGTAAATATAATTAGGAAGGGTTTTTTTTCCTCTTATGAAAGGTTTCTGGGCACCACAAAAAGACCCCTAAGATCTGCACACAGCTCCTGTATAGGTTGGTGAGGATGACTCTGATCCTGACCTGCAAATGATAAGCTGTATGGCTGAGTGGGGAATTCAACTTGAGGCTCTCCAGGGCCTTTTTAATGCAAAGCATTCAACATATCTGCTTATGTTTCCACACCTCTTTTGTTTTATAGTGACTAATATATCTTCCTGTCTTTGTGTGCTGTTGAAAACAGATTCCTTATGGTTACAGCCAGCCACATGTGCTCAATTGAGCTTTCTTTTGCTTCAGTATAACCCTGCCCACAAATTATAACTATAAACTAGATAAATGTGCTTTACCTGGCACAGCGTGTATCGTATGTTTTCCCCTCTGTATGTGTTGACATTTATAAAATAGTGGAAGTTCCAGGAATATAGCCTACAATGGCCTACATCAAACTGTTATTCCAAACTACAGTGGACCCAGTACAGAACTGTTAACTCACAAAGTCTCCTATTGACACAGTATCAACTACAGTTTGGATTAATAGTTTCCTTGAGGGCATAATGACAGAAAAGAAATTCCCAGCTGAAATTGATGAAAAAGAATCAATAGTCAGCATAACTGGGTAAGACTTACTGTATATGGGCAGAATTAAGTTAAAAATCCTGTAATCTTGGTTTCAGATATGAGTGGATAATGGGGTTATGTTGAGCGGGTACCATTACTTTGAACATTACTCAGGCATTCACCTGCTCAAATGGAGCAATACATTCCTCATGGGCACAGGGATATGCATGTGCATGTAAACCCTGACTCTCCTCATGTCCCAGTCTTCCAGAATGGTCCTAGAAAGAGATGGGCACCAATCAGAAAAATGGTGATTCATTTTGATTTATGATTCATCAAGATCGATGAATAACTAATAACAAATTTATGAATTTTTGATGACAAATTGATGAATTTGTTTATTCGTTGTTGCCTTTAAAACCATATAAAATTTCTAGATCACAGGGAAGCTTCCTCTGACTCTCTTCTACAAGCCCTGCAAGATTGGTAAAGTTTGAGTTATTTACCCACAAAGAGGCCCACTCAGGAAAATTCTCCCCAAGATTGGGTTTCCCCAAGCCAGCTGCTGAAAGGCACTTTCCTGGGGGGACCCATTTTGGGGGTATATATATCTCAGATGTCTAAAACCCGATCTTCACCAAACTTGGTGGTATAGTAAAGGAGAGTCAGGAGGAGCCCAATGAACTGATGAATCAAAACTAGCTATAAATTCATTGATCCAGGGTCACTGATTCATAATGAATACAAATCAATGAATTTGGTGATTCGGTTTTCATTGATTTGTATTCGTATGAATACATGAATCTGGTGATTCAGTTTTTAATTCATGCCCATCTCTGTCCTAGATCTTTGTGGATTCAGCGTAAAGTTCAGAAAAAGATTCTGTAAGCATACTTTTCCATTATAAATGCACAAAGAGCTCTAATGCTCTCATATGTATAGGTTAGGGAGGTGAATTTCTCAGGCTTTAACTCTTGGAGAGAAACTGAGAAAAAATATCCCTCTATTCTCCTCACAGAAAGATTTGTCAACTCCCCATTGCCTGCCTGCGAGAAAACTCACAAGAAATCTTGTAAGATTTCCCATATAATTCCTGGGGTTCCCCCCCCCCCCGGAAAAAAGTACTAAACTGTACAAGATTATTACTATTCCTGTAGAGGATGGCATCTTTTCAAATTGCAATGAGGTTTAAGTCCTTGATCGATCATTTTTGGTTTGTCTAATGAATGCCTCGTCCCCACATGGCTCTTAGAATAAGATAGTGTATCTCTCACCTTCCATGTAATTCACCTGGCAAGGGCAGAAGACACACCAATCTGTGCAGAATTGCTCCAATTCTGTGTAGAATTGCATTTTTTTTTCTGCACGTGCGTCACCCAAAAAGGTACAAAGTGAGACAGAATTGGGCAACTTCCTGCACAGAACAATGGATAAATATATTATTTTAAACAAGGAAGAGGAAAATTTCCAAGAAGCCAAAAACACTGCTGGTGCAGTCTCAGCATGGTGACTTGGGGAAACTGCTGGGAACAAGAAATGCTGTGAGTTCTTGACACCTTTCTGGAAGAGAGAACATTTGGTGGTGGAGCTTATTAGTGTTTGAATTCAGGCTAATACACTAATAAGCTCCAGTTCCTGAATAGGGCTAGATGCTTATCATGATTTAGGTACCAAGTTCTTACTTTTGTAGCAGTCCAGCACCAAACACCGGACTGTTATGCCTTTCTGACTGCTGTGAGATTTAAATCCTTGATCAATCCTTCTTGTCCTTTCCCTTCCCCTGTACTTACTTTTGTAACATCTTGGCTGATAAAGAAATCAATGATCTCACAGGCTTTTTGTGCCTTTTTTCTTTGTCTAATAAAGGTTTAATCCCAGCGTGGCTTTCAGAATTGGATACTGTGACTTTAAAAAATCAGGCAAGGCGCAGGATGGAATGATCGTGTGTTAACAGTACCCTAGGGAGAATGCAGATTTTGAGCAGCGATGATGTGAGCAATTGTGCTGATTTTCTGTGCAGATCCTATATTTTCATTGTCCACAAATGTACAGTTGAATACATGCTTCCATGTGTGCAATCAATCATCACACTCACATGGCTCTTCAATATGCAGCTAGGGAATGCTACACCATAGCCACATAGCCACATTACTCACACATGCACTCCTGGAAGCCCTCCCCATGCTACAGAGGGAGTGAAGAGCCAAAGACAATGACACTCAAGAGCTAAATTTCTTTAGGACACTTTGGAAAATGGATTTCTTGGCCCAAAGATTAGGTGTTACATAACGTCAACACATATTTCCAAAAGGCTTTCAGCCTTTGGTTTCTAACCACTAAAGATAATTCTTCCTCATAGCAGATCCCAAGAAGTGTCACTGGCTGATTTTTTTTTAATTTTTTACTCTTTTTACAGTCCCAGTGAGGCTCATTAATGAGACTTCAGAGTCCAGAGGACCACTTCAGAAATCATTTTCTCTCAAGGAAGGGGGAGGATACTTATGTTCAGAGCAAGGATCAGAAATGGCTGTTCACATTCTTCTGCCTACCTTTCCCCACTCAATTCTCAGATTCAAAACAAGCTCTAAAAACACTCAAAAACAAATAACCCATAAGGGATATTGTGAAGGAATTCAAGCCATGGTTTCCCTCTCTTTTTTGCTGAAGAGTCTGCTTCAGTCTCAGTCCACAAAGGGGACAGAAATCCTGCTAATGAGGGAACATGAAGTTTGATCAGAAGCATGCTAATTTTCAACAGCTCAATGAGATCTATCTAGACAGAAATAATGTAATAATTTTATTTAGTCATTCCTTTTATTAACTGCGTTAATAAAAGGAACAGTACTGTACAGTACAATAACTAGAGGCCTCTCAACTGTATCATTGCCCTTCCCCCATACTACCTTCAAGACAATAAAAATTTTAAATGAAACAAGAATAATGGAAATAGTAACAGCAGGTAAGCAACTAGAAACATGTATATGTATACTTAAACCTTTTAAGTGTATTTCTCTCCTTGCTGTTTGGCAAACCTTTCAGTCATTTTGGGACTATAAGCTTTGTGTGTGGGGGGGGGACAGATACAATGTACATTCTTCAGAAAAAAGTTGCAAAAATGTATTTCTCCTTTAATCATAATAGACCAATCAACAGCTTTCAATCTGGGCAAATACTACCATATGATTCTCTTCTTCATTTTTTTCTCTTTAACAAAGCACAGAAATATTTTATAGCTTCACAATTTCTTCAGGATTTCTAACTGAGAAAGAGAAAGAGAAATAAAAGAGAAATAAAAGCCCATAAATTTAAATGAAAGAAGTTCCAGTTAAGTTGGTTGAGCACTTTGAAAGTGTTCAGTTTTTTAATAGCATGGATTTCAAATGAATATTACACATGTCATAATTTTTGGCATGTACAGATGATTTATTACTCTGAATTTCACCCACTCAGCAAATTTTGCAGGCATATTTCTTAGCTCCTTGTCATCTCATAATGTTTAATGCAGTTATCTTTTTAATAACCCCCCTTTTCTCCCAAATCAGCCACTTACTCTAGTTAACATTAGATTGCATTTATTTCAAATTAGGCATCCGTATTCACAAATATTTACGATAAGATCTGTTCTGCATCTGTCAAATAGATTTGCATTGAAAGCCTATATGAGATTTATCCCCACCCCCTACAGTGAAAGAAAAAGAGAAAGATTTCATAAATAAAAATTCAGCAACATATGCAAAACCACAATATTCTATCCAAAAGTAAAATGTATGCATCTTGGAACAAAGGAACTCAAAAAGTAAGTTATTATTATAGGAGTTTTTAATGCACAAAAGAAATACAGAAATCCAACTGTCAAGAGTTGAAACCACATGTGTAACAAAGACTGCAGAACTTTGATTCAAATGCATGTGTTGGGGGGGGGGGCAGAGGAACGATGGTCCCCTCACTTTTTTATCTCAAAAATATACAAGTAGAAATGAGTCTTGCTGGCAGGCAGATAACTTTGCAGGCCCTGACCCTTTGCCTCACCAGGAATTCAAACACAAAGCTCTTTTCATAGTGACCGTCCTGTCCATTTTCAAGATAAGGCTGCAAAAGAAGTGCTAGCAGAGAAGTTAACAAAAAGCAGAGGGTGTGCAAATGATTGCTCATCTCTTGCCCCCTTCGATATACATGTACCAGTGCACACCTGGGAGTGTTCATGCCCTTCCCTCTCCCACAAAGAAGCACCCCACCACCACACACTTCATTTGGATCAGAATAAAGAACCGAGCCTGGGTCACTCAGAGAGCAAAGACCCTCCCTGTGAAGTACACAGAAAATAAGGGGCCATAATGAACACAGACAATGCACAGTTCAGAATCAAGAGTATCTCCTCCTCGCACATCCCACAGAACATCTGTCATGCATACACAGAAAATTTGCTGCTAGGAAATTTGCTTTAAAATTCTCTTGACTCACCGTCAGAAAGCAAGAGTTTCCTGAAGTTAGTGGCACTTTCTGCCCTGCTCCATTGCATAGTTCCCCTAAGGGTGGCTGAGGCTTAATAGCTCAGAGCTGCCACATAGAGGCCCCTTGAGTGAGATGGCTTATTTGCCTGTCAGCCTGCACCCAGTGTTCCTGCCCTGTGCAAGAGTGCACTTTGCTGAATTCTCAGTAATACTGCCATAAGCTTGTGCTGTTGCCTGCAGAACAGATTCCTAAACTCTGGACTCCTCTTTCTTTCTTTCTTTCTTTCTTTCTTTCTTTCTTTCTTTCTTTCTTTCTTTCTTTCTTTCTTTCTTTCTTTCTTTCTTTCTTTCTTTCTTTCTTTCTTTCTTTCTTTCTTTTTCCTTTTCCTTTTCCTTTTCCTTTTCCTTTTTCTGTTTCCATTGCAAGGATAAAAGCTTTAAGATGTTAGCCTCCCGGTTTAAAAGTTCTTTAGTAAATAGTGGGTGGAGAGAACTCAGTTCTGAACAAGGAAACTGCGCATAATCAGAACTTGGAGAACTTCCTCCCTCCTCCCCCCTCCTCAACGAAGCTAAGCTGCCGGGGCTCCTTCATAGAATTTAGGAATGTAAAGGGAGGACTCTGAGAGGCCCAGTCAGACAAACCTTTCTCAATCAATTAGCTTGCAACCATTACTTGTGACCTAAGGTCACACAGCATAAGTGTGTGGGGTGTGCCTTGAGGAGGACCAAAGCTGCTTATTAAAACTTACATAACCCAAAGTGTTCTAAAAAAGAAAATCAAACTTAACTGACAAACTCATGGGAGGGGGAATATTGCCCCAGCTTGCAATTCCACAGGAAGCACACTCAGAAAAAAAAACCCCTCTAAGTGGATGTTGTAATTATAAATCCAACCAATAACTTCAACTTTAGTTTTAAAGTATTTTTCTCAGTTTGAAGCATGTGTGTGAGTGCCTGTGTGTGAACTAGATGAATTCAACATTTGCTTTGCAAATCATAAGGTAAAACTACCTATGCAAAGATTATATGAAAATGAGGTGCTTTTATGTGTGCACAATATTATCTGCACAAATCATGCACACAAGATAGCAAAATGAGGCGTTAAAAATAATTGATCCATAACCTGTGTTGTGGACAAGACCTATCCTTAGGACAGAATATGTAGAGACAGAACGGTTTCCTGTAGGCAACGGTGTCAGACGAGGCTGCATCTTACCCCCTTATCTCTTCAGTCCATACTCAGAACGCATCATACGGAAAGCCAGACTAGATTTTGATAAAGGAGGAGTGAAAATCAGGGGAATAAACATCAATAAGTTAATATATGCAGATGATGCCATCTTACTGTTAGAAAGCGTCAATGACTTGTGAAAAGTGGAAGGAGAAAGTACCAAAATAGGACTACAGTTGAACATGTAGAAGACCAAAATAATGACTACAGAAGAACTACACAACTTTAATGGAGATAATGAAGAATTTGAAATTGTTAAAGGTGTATGTTTTGGTGTAATCATCAATCCAAATGGAGGGCGCAGACAAGAACTCAGAAGAAGACTGATCCTTGGAAGGACAGCAATGAAGGAGTTAGAAAAGATCATCAAGTGTAAGGGTGTGTTACTGGAGACCAAGGCCAAGATAAGCCACACTCTTATAATCAGTATGTATAGGTTTGGAAGCTGGACAGTAAAAATAGCTGAAAGGGGGGAAATTATTTGTTTGGAATATGGTGATGGAGCAAAATTTTGTGGCTCTCTGGACTGCCAGAAAGACAAACAAGTGGGTCCTACAGCAAATCAAGCCTGAACTATCCCTGGAGGCAAAAATGATAAACTGCCATACTTTGGGCAAATGATGAGGAGGCAAGATTCTCTGGAAAAGACAATAATGCTAGCAAAATTTGTAGATAGCAGGAAAAGAAGATCAAAGATGAGATGGATTGACTCCTCAAAGCAGTGTTCCCCAACCTGGGGTCATGACCCCCAAGGGACTAACAGAAACTTCTTTTTACCAATTAGCTTACACTGCACAGGTTAAAAACAGTCATCTGCAAAAGATGGTGGAATTTCTCTGCAACAAGTATCCAGTGTTTCATCCAGTGAGCCGCTCAGGCCACTATAACAACAGACATAAACATCTCTGACCTTTTAAGAGCTATGCCATATATTATGTTCTTAATATACTGGAGAAGTAGGCTTATTTCTGTGCTTCCAGAGGTTCCCACACTTCAAATATGGACCCCTTGGTGTGAAAAGACAACTTCAAAAAGAGCTTGAACTTCATATCCTGCTAGCCCAGCGACAAGGCGATGCTGCACTGGAACAACCATGAGAGTGCCCTGCTTTCAAAAGCAAATCGACGACTCCATTGGCTAGAGCGGACAAGATCAATGCCCCATGGGGGCCTGTGCTTTTATCTCAGTCCCCAGAGGAGCCTCCAGTTCAACTAAACAAGATTTGCTCCGAATTTAGAGTACTTTTAAAAACTGCCATTAAAGAGGGAGGAAAAACGTTTCCACTGCAGAAGTTGAGCAAACACAAGATGGTGAAAACAAGAACCTCAAAAGCACAGATACAGTGAGAATTCAAATGTAAACTATAGAAATGATCCCTTTGGTGAGCTGTTTCAAAAACCCTCTGCTTACATCCCCATGTGCTTCATGTAGGGCTTACAATTCTACAAAAACTATGGTAAATCTGAAAATAGACTCTTTCCATTATTTAGCATAAATCCCTTGTTTACTTTGTTGTGGCTTGGAAGTATTATTATATGTCCCTTTGTTTATGGTACAAATATGTGCAAATTTTGTGCTACTTTCATTCGTCTAAAGAGTCCTGTGGATTTCCATAGCTATGTAAGGCTGGAGTGGGAGGTGGAGAGCCAAAACTATCCTTCAACTGATTGCATCTTTCTTTGATTAATTTCCCAGCTGTTTCTAAAAACTGAATATGTTTGGCCCATAAAAAACAAACTATATTCCTTATACACCACCTCATAGCACATAAAGCACTCTCTGGGCAGTTTACAGTGTAATTGTACAGGATAAACATTGCCCCCCCCCCAGCAATCTGGATAGTAAATTCACCGCCCTGCAAAGGATGGGAGGCTCAGTGAACCCAGGTTGTGAGCAGAGTTTTAGCTTCAGAACTGCAGTTTAACCACTGCACCGTGTGTCTTCATGAAATGAATGGTGACGTATCTCTGATTAGACATTTAACCTGTTATGTTATTGTGATTTTACGCAGTGGAAAACAGGACAAAGCTGCAGTTATGCATACATGTATTAATAGCATTGAACATTTCTGTCGCAAGAATTTCAACCATTCTCATTCCATTTAAGATCTTCCCAAGCTGGGCAATTGAGAGTTTTGACCTCAAAAGAAATTTGGAAAACAGTGACTGGAAACTGGGCCTTCTCAGTGATTGCCCCACAATTGTGGAATGCTCTCCCATCTGAAATCTGCCTGGTGCCTTCACTGAGAATTTTTATTTAGATAGACCTTCCTGGACTCTAGTATAACTTGATACAACAGCACTTAAATAGCCAAATATTCGCTAATATTCAGTGTTCAAACCCCCACCATGCTTTTAATATTTTATTTTAATGTCTTCCTGATATTGTTTTTGTTTATATTGTATTCACTATTTTGTTGTCCTGTTATTGTATTGTATTGTCTTTATACTTTGTTTTTATTGTACTGTGTAAACCACCCAGAGTCGCCTGGGTTGCCAGACTTCTTGGGTATGTGTGTTACAGAAATTAAATAAATGAATGAATGAATATAATATAATATAATATAATATAATATAATATAATATAATATAATATAATATAATATAATATAATATAATGGAAAACATGTTCTCCTCAAATAGACTATCAAAAGAAGACAAATTTCAGAGTCATTTTCACAGGCGAGGTTCAGGATTCTTATGCTTTCTTTACTTATGAGATAACTCAGGACACAGCATCTGTCACTGTATGAAAATCTCTGTGGTGGCTGGCAGCACCCACAGTTTCTCACATTTAAAGCCCAGGGGAAGATGTCATAAATTAACTCCTTCCTCTGGTCTTCCCACACACACACAGAAAATCAGGGCAGCTGGGGAAGCTACAGAGCAAGGGAGTGATGTGTAGGAGAAAGAAAAATAAATGCCACCTCCACTGCCATCTTGCATTCTTATTATAAGCTCAAAAATACAACCAAAAGTATATCAGAAAAAAATGAAGCTTCTTTCGTGGGGAAATAAACCTTTTGGAACATTGGAAGCTTTGATAATAGTACAGACATACATGGTTGGGGTCCTGTGAAGAGAAGAAGCATATATATTAAGTGTTGAAATCCTAATTGCAGCTGCTTATCCAAGAATCACCGACATAAACGGAATAGTGTATCTGACTAGAAGCAATGTCTGATCTGATAGTTTCTCAAAGGGCTACCTAAATAGTACTTGTTTTGTTTTAAGCACATTTATTGCAAGAATTCCCTGCAAAGGTCCACATCTTTTCACTAGGATTGTGAAAAATACTCTCTAAACTCTTCATTCCCTTTGGTCTAAGCTGCCCCAACTTGCCAAAACACTACCACATGGAATTTTCAAGCCCCACAAGATTCCTCACCTTCCGGTGAGTGGAACAGCAAGACAAAGAGTGCTATTCTTTTTCATTAAAGTCTCCATAATTTACTGAAACCATCTGTGCTCAAAACCGTTGTTGTGAAAGCACAGATACAACCACAAGCACAGAACATATGATAGTTTAAAAGATGCATGCAAGCCTGCCCAGTGCTTTTACTCTTTAAAAGTCTATGCAGTAACACAGCATCCACATCATTCTGCACAATTTGGGTTTTTAAAAATCCTTCTGTCTGATTTGTCGCATCCATTTCTAGAGGAATGGTGTAGCTAGTGCTTTACCATAATTTGTCCTCCAGTGTTCCTAAAGGTTTATTTCCAAAAGGTTTATTTCCCTACTATGGTAACAAGGTGACGATGACAATCTAGAGCCTCTATATTAGTACTTTGGCTCAAAGCAGGTATTCCAGAGTCCCTTTCTCCCCTATTCCTTCTCTTCCACCTCCATTTTATTGATCAGTGACTTAAGAAAATGAAGTTGCTCAGTTGTACAAATGAATGGATCTATTTCTAGCCATTGAAAGATGATTCATAGAACAGTGCAGAGACAAGAATCGGTCAATGTTGGCCGGAATCTTATTTATAACTGTGCATGTAATGCTCTGAAGGCAGAGTTTTCACATTGGCAGAATCCCTGCTACTTTGTGTCAACATTCATGAGTAACAAGGAAGAGGAGGAGGAGGACGAAAAGAAAAGATACAGCTGTCTCATCTTTCCGAAAATCATCATCTCCCCATCTTCTTAGCACAGCTACTTCTCAAGTGCCTGGCATTAGGAGTCCTCGAGAGCAAACTACTGTGAGAGGAGTAGCCAAAGACACACTCTCACAGAGAGAGAGAGAAAGAGAGAGAGGAACCCATATAGCAGGCTGAGAAGCAACCACACTACAGACAAGGCCAGGGGACAAATCGAAAAAAAGTTTTTCTACTGGCTGTTTATTTAAGACGTAAAGCAAGGCAGATACATTATGTATACATTAATTTATAAATAATCTGTATCAATTAGTATATGGAGGTAAACAGATTTTCAGAAATTGAAGCTGACCCAATGCTGTTGGTGTATCTAGATCTTTATGTGTTATGCAACTTGACATGTGGGTTAAAGGATGTATCAAATGCTCCAACAGCAAGCATAAACATGAAGCTACAAGCTGTGCAAGGCTCCTATGGCAGAGCTTTTGAACCTCAAAGTGAGCCTGAAAAAAAAGTCAGAGTTGAGGGCAGGATTTATGCTTAGAATTTGAGGATGGTGAACTAGTTTTGTTTGGCTGGTTGTGTTCTCTCTCTCTCTCTCTCTCTTTCTCACACACACACACACACACACACACACAGAGAGAGAGAGAGAGAGAGAGAGAGAGAGAGAGAGAGAGAGAGAGATGCTACTTCACTTGCAGGAAGCTTAAATCAACCACACAACCCTGATACCTTCTCAGAATTTCTTCTCTTTTATTGTTGGTAGCATCAGAAATGTCTGTTTTTCCTATGCACTCTTTTGTGGGCATCATAATGTTGATGAACTGCCTTTAATCTTACATTTTCCACCAATACCCAGTACGGTTAACAAGTTGCATGCTCAAGCCTTTCAACTGATGGAAACAATATTGTGGAAAATACACTATGAAGCCAGCGACAGATTTAGAGAATGCTTTTAATATAAAATATTCTTCATATGCTGGAAATAATTATATAACTGTCAATGTCTGCACTCGCTAATAGGTGTTCCAGACAAAATACATCAATCCATATGCCGGCTCCCTTCTTTCCTCTCCTTTTCTTATTGTTTGCTCAGCTGACTCCATGCCTTCCACCATTTCACTGTTCTTCCATGTTAAAAAAAGAGGCCAACATACATTACAATATACATGACAGAAGTACTGCGACAGCCATATTAATTATTAATTAATTGATCGATTAATTAATTAATTATATTTCCTAGATTTTTATACTGCCTTTTGTAGTGAAAGGCACTACTCTGAGCAGTTAACAAATGATAAAAATCAAAGAGAAATAGCAATGAATCATACAATAACAATAATAAAACAAAGAATAAATCCCTTCAGCATATCCCATGTCATCCAAAATTCAATGTCTGCTTTCACGCCTAGTGTCATATAATAATAGCGGTGTGCTTTCAAGTCAATTCTTACTTAGGAGAACCCTTTCAAGTGATTTCTAGGTATAGGCCTCTCAGAAGTGTTTATCATTTCCTTCTTTTGTAGCTGTTCTGGGACTGTACACGTTGCCCAAGGCTACACAGTCTGGCTCTTCTGGGATGCACAATGGGGAATTGAACTCCCAGCCTCTAGCTCTGCAGCCAGGTACCTAAGAGCCGAAGTGTTTCATGTTTACGTGCACGGAGAAGCAATTCCAGATAACCTAGTAGAAGACAGAAACCTGACAACAGTTGTTTTCAGGTTGCTTGACTAAAAGTTGCACCATGCTAAGTAAAGTCTGCTTGTTCCATCTTTGAGTACTTGATGGCTTCATTTCACAATGTTTGAAGAAGCAAATATTACACCATATGTTGTAGAGAGACCTGTTGCTCATAATTTACTTTAGCTGTCTTCTTACAACCTGCCTGATCCCTCACTATGACATCGAAGGAATCCCAGGTATGTGTGCTCTTTGCATCCCAACTGTGTAGATTTACCAGAGACTGCCAGGATTTTTAGATTCATGTACAGGGTTCACCAAACTGCTTTCTTTGTTCAGCCAGTAGCCTGTAGCCCCCATGTGAGTTATCATCCCTTAGTCAAAGGAGTTTAAAAAGCAGGTTTGAAATGTGAGGAACAGCTTATCATTATTATTTTTAAAATTCATTTCCCATTACGTAAGGAAATGGGAACAGCTTATCATTAGATGAAATGAGAAATCTCTGAATTCTGTAAAGAAACTTTAAGAGCCCTGCAAAAAATGTCTCCATTCAGCTCTATTTTTAAGCAAAATTGGGATGGATCTGGGCTTCCTCATAATGGCTTTGTATCTGTTCTCTCTTTCCATCATTCAGACCTATAGTATGCTCTCTAGGGAAGGACAAGAAATTTTTCTTGATTCAAGTATACATAATCATTTTGCATCACCTGAAATTTGTTGCCAGATGAAATGCACTATGCTACAAAAATCCACCTACCTGCAAGACCTGAAGATCACGTTGAAGATCAAGGGTTCAGAAACATTGGTGCATTTTAAAATGCAAAATAAAATAAAATAAAATGTGCAGTTGAATCCTTGTGTATAAACATATTTTATTCACTGAGAGGAAGGCATGCATGAGGCAAACAGTGAGCACAGTGCATCACAAATTTCAGTGTGAAAAAAAGAATGAACCAAGCCTTGCAATGTAAAACAAACACAGCATGGAGGAAGAAATTACGTCAACTTCAGAATGAGAATTTGCCCTGTTTTCTCCATTGTTTGGTTCTTTTTAGATAATATAATTCTCAAGAGTGTCTTAACAGCTGAAGGCTTAGACCCCATTTTTCAATATGAAGCCAAACTGAGAACCCAAGTCTAGAGCATTTTTCCCATTTTGGACAACCAAACATCATTTCATGGTCTGGTGGTTCCCCATTCCTCTAAGCCAGATAAATGTAGCCTTCCTACCTGATTTCGTTTCCTTAACACTGCCCCACCTCCACAAATCTAACATCGTCTGCAGCTCTATGTCCCTAGCACCCTCTTTTATCTGGCTAGTGCCAGCTTTCTTTCCTTCTTTGGCTAATGCTAACTTACTTGGCCTTAATATTTTCTATCAATTAACTGTGCCTCTTAGAAACAGTATAAGTACACAGAAGCTATCTTTTGTCAAGGACGACCTTCCACCCATCTAGGCCCCTATTATCCACTTTGAATGGCAGCTGGATTCTTATGGAGTCCTACCCTGAAACCCATGGTACTACATAGTGGGTTTCCATCCAAATGAATGTTAATTGGGCCATCTTAACTTCTGAAATCAGTTGAGACTGTATGGTCTAGATGATATGGTGTTCAGAACAAGATGTGTTCATTGTGATTAAGTATACCAACCCATGTGGTAAGTGATGTATCAATTAGGACATTTTTTCCTTCCATGAAGAATACGTATGAATCTGTCACTTTAACTTGTGGGGATGTTGATGGTTAATTTGATCTAGAACTCCCTCATTTGTCTTTCCAATGGTCTTTAGCAGTGGTTCTTAACCTTTGTTACTCGGATGTTTTTGAACTGCAACTCCCAGGAACCCCAGCCAGCACAGTTGGTGGTGAAGGCTTCTGGGAGTTGCAGTCCAAAACTCCTGAGTAACCCAAGGTTAAGAACCAGTGGTCTTTAGTATCTACAAAATTCTTCAAAAACCACACTTCAATTTAGTTTTTTTTCCCCTTTTAGCATTTATTGGGAATGTAGTGGACCAAATCCTGTTGCACCATTGAAATTTATTTTAAATTACTTAAATGAGTCCTATCCCCCTCCATTCTAGGTTCTTTTTGCCCTGGGGAAGACTTTTGGAGACTTAGGACAGGGGGAGCCTTTAATTACCAAAAATTGCCATTGGGTTGCTGCCCCCAAGATTAGGCCATAGACTCCTCTCCTATTCCAAGGCTCTCAAACTTTCCCCAGGGAAAAAGGGAGCCCCAGGGAGCCATGGAACCTGAAAGGGAGTGGTGGTAGGAAGCATTTGATTAATTTAAAATAAATTGTAGTGGCATGAGCAGATGACATCATCAGCTTCCACTGCAAAAAGTTGCACAAACAGGATTTTGGCTAATCTTGGTCTTGGTCACTAGTGACACATCCTTCATTGTAAGGGTCTTTTGTAGTTCCTACAATTCTGCCATCTTGAGTCTTCTGATTTCCTAATTGTATCATTAGAAAATAAGACAGTGCAATCTCCATTAAACTAAAGATGAAACTGTGGTATAGAACAGTGGTCCCCAACCTTTGGCCTCCAGATGTTCTTGGACTACAACTCCCAGAAGCCTTCACCACCACCTCTGCTGGCCAGGATTTCTGGGGGTTGAAGTCCAAGAACATCTGGAGGCCCAAGGTTCGGGACCACTGGTAAAGAACATTATTTAGCAATTTTGATTTCTTCATTGTCACAACTGTTGTTATTATAAGTCACTTCAGACTTATGTCAACCCTATGAATTTGTGACCTCCAAAAGATCCTGCCGTTAACAGCTCTGCTCTGGTCTTGCAAACTTAAGGTTGTGCCTTCTTTATGTCCAGCCTTCTTTTTTTGTTGATACTGCCTTTTTTCCAGTGCCACTGTCTTAGTCTTGTTTCTATGAAGTTTCAAATTAATAGTTATTGTCCTAGATAAAGTTAAAGCTTGATTTGATTTAGAATCCACTTCTAGGGGGTGGGGGAGGATGAGAATCAATCTTGAAGAGGGACCATTTTGAGCAGCATGAATTTGAGGAGGAAGCAGACATAGGCAGATAACTGTGCTACCAGACTAAGGCAGATTCATAAATGAAGAAGTGGTGTATAGAAGAGAAGAGTTACTGACCCTTTTGGAGAAATACCAGTGATTTCTCAGTGGTGTAAAGTGGTGTAAGCAAAGAGGAAGGACACTCTTGGCTTGAACTTTGTAGTTGTACTACAGTGTGTGTGTGTGTCTCATGGGGCATTTGTACAGTCTTTTAATCTGCTTTAGAAACCAATAGGGCAGCTAAATTGGGCTCCTTTTGGGCTGCACCACAGTACCACACATGGCTTCTAGGTTCCCGTCTGCAAATGTGTCTGTCTGGATTGGAATTAACTACACTGTCCCTCAGCTGCTGGTCTGAATAGAGTCAATGGTACCCACAGTTCAGCTAGAGTTTTTCACAAGCTGCCAATCTCTTGTTCACTAGCAAAGTTGATGTGCTTTTGGATTTCCTTTTCCTTCTGCAAACAGCAGGCCTGCCTCCTCCTTCTGAACTATTGAGCTTCTCCCTGTCATCCCATAAGCCTGTCATCGTCATCCTACCAGCCTGCCACATGTCAGGGGAGCAAAAACAAATACATTTCATTTTAATTTTGCCAAGACAATGAAAAATTTGCAAGCAAAGAGCTGCTTGCGACAAGGTAGAAATCCAGTCGAACAACAACTGGAGAGAATGGGACAGTTCTGAAGACTCAAATTTATACTAATATTTGACAGGAAGTAAGATATTCCAAACTTCCTTTCCTAAGTCTTTCAAAGACAACACAGCTGCAGTTCCTAGATGAGAACTCTTGCCCTTCAGTGAAGAATTATATACGTAGTTTCTATGTTAACCCTTCTTTTTACAAGGATATGCTTATTCAAGAGGAACATTAGAAGTGCTCTACTCACCTTCTGGCCCCCACTGTTTCTGGGCTACTCAGTCCAGCAGCTAAATTTAATTCTTCATTTCTTTTGAGGATAGCAGCATATTATTTTCCCTACCTCTTCTGTTTGTATTCTTCTTTATCTCTCAGATAGATCCTTTTGAAACCAAACTTGTTAAGAACAGCAGACCAGCAAGGTATTCCCACCTAATGGATGGTTAGCATACCAGCTGGGTTTAGAGCACTAATTTATACATGCAAAGATTATCTGTGATATTTGACTTCAACATGAATGGCTGTAAATTAAAATAAAAAATTGAATACTTGAACAAAGGAAAAAAATATATCTGATGAACAAAATTTATTATAATTCTTTCATATCTAGCATGCTCCATTTTTCTTATCCGAATGTTGTGGGTCTCCCTCTCCATATCTGGATGGAAGATAAATAATAAGATACATCAGCATCTCCATGTCTAGAGTTCCAAGGAAATTATATTTTAAGAATATCAAATGCAGCTTAAATCTGACTTTTCTGTACACCCAGAACACTGAGGCAATCCTGTTGAAATGAATTTTACTTCCAACAGATACGGCACACAATCCAGAAGAATGGGTAGTTTCTAGATGATTTCACAGTACTCTTCTTTTGAATATTCAATCTTGATTCCTGGCGGCACTTAGAAAGGGGGAGGGGTTGATTTCCAAGTGTCCAAGAGCCCTTTCTCATTCTTTTGAGGGCTATGTACTCCTTGAAGCATCCTTGGTTACCCAAAACACCCCAACATTTCAAATTGCGCACTGAGAAGCCTTGACGAAGATATAGCTTATCACACAGTTCTTTATTTTATTTTATTTATTTATATAATTTCTATACCGCCTATCTGGCAACCCAGGCCACTCTGGGCAGTTTACACAGTACAATAAACCAGAGTATAAAGACAAAACAATACAGTAATAGGACAGTAGTATAAAATAATCAACACAATATAGACAAATGAAATAGTTCTGCCACTTCTAGGGCCTATTTTTGGTTTTCAAAAGGGTGAGCAGCCTATCATCTCTGTTTTTTTAAAGTATTTTAAGAACTAAATCAGCTTTTTAGGGCGTCAGATTGTTTAATCCTTGCAAGGCCTTTTTGTGAGACCTTAAAAAGGATATGGTTTGTATTTTGGGGACCAACACATTTTGGACTGATGTTTCATGGTTTGGAAATTCAGAGGGGTCTTAGAAGGACACACAGGGCATAGGTTGCCCATATATCACTTAGAATATTAGTCCACCATGTGACATGAGAGGCAAAACACCCTCTTTCATTCTTCCAAAATTGCCCCTCAGCCCCAGGTTTAAAAAAAAACACCCTATTGCTGTTTCTCATGGTACACTGGAACGCTAGGAAATTCATTATGTGTGTGTATGATTCAGTCAAGGTATCACACTAGCCAATCAAAGATAAAAATAGACAGAAGAAAACCCAACTAAGTTTTGTTAAATATTTCCATTATTGAGCTTATGCTGTGAACCACATACAGCCTTTAGGAGACTGAAACATATTAAACCTCCTACAGTAAACATTCCAATTTTTCTGCAATAAGAGCTATATCTTGAAGCTTTCCTGATGTAAGTAGTTGGTAGTACAGATTTATTGGCCAAACTCCTACTGCCAGTCTCACCTAGGTCAGACCCACTGAATCAACTACTGGATGGTGAGTCAACAGTTATTCAAATTGCATTGATTCAATACAATACAAGTCAGTCTGCTCCATTTGAAGCTGCTGCTCAGATTCAAGCCCTTGTTGCAAATCTTTATTCCTAAGTAGCCAATAACTGAATGCTTAACATATTAACTTGCTGGACAAGTGTTTCCATGAAATGTGATTTTTTTTAAAAAAAATCAATGGATTATGAATCATGTCAGAGGGCAATTTTGAGAGGTGAAGGTCTCCAGCTCTTAAACAAGCCTAACAATGTTGTCTTTATAGAAAATGTCCAAACAGTGACTCTGTTTCAATGACCTTGATGCTGACCTGGAACTAACCCCCTAAGGTGCTGAGAGTAGTTTGGGCTCTATTTCCACTTAGACAGTTGGGAACCAGTCTGTTGAGACTACTCCACAGGGTGCCAATTAGTGACAGCTAGATGCTTTCTTAATGTGAATCCCTCACAAAGAATAGAGCTGAGACCCTAGGTCATTTGCAAGACATTATTAGGCAGCAGCCATTGCAGAAATTACTGGCAAAGGTGACTATAGTACAGCCACCAGGAAGGTGAAAGAGAGGCTGGACACTTCCTGCCTTTCACCATCTCTATTGGATGTATATTTATATCAGAAATCAATTAAAACATTTTCTAAAAGCAAAGCAAAGTGCACTGTTTGTATACTGCCTCGTAGTGCTCAAAGCACTCTCTCGACAGTTTACAATTTAATTATGCAGGCTACACATTGCCTCCCCCTCGCAAGCTGGGTGCTCAACTTCAGAAGGGTGGAAGGCCGAGTGAACCTCAAGATGGCTACTTAGGATTGAATCCATGTTGTGAGCAGATGTTAGGCTGCAGTACTGTGGTTTAACCACTGCACCATGACAAAATATGATTATTTTGAAAGCCAGGTTCGCATGTCACTTGTACGAAAAGGGCATCACACAATTCCTGAGCAGGAGCAACACATTCTTCACCCTGCCTTCAATATCAGGCATGAAGTCCATTCTTTCTTTAAAACGTCTCTGTCTGCATGGTCATCAGAAAAAGAAAAAGAAAACTTTAATTCATGTTTTTCATCTGCTCATTTCCCCCTCTAAGATGGCAGTTATACTGTTGGAACAACTGACCAGATAATGGTCAATGTTCATATATGCAGTATGTAGAAATAGGGCACAAGAAGGAAGAGGCAGCAGCAGAAATTGAGTATTATGAAGTTTGGATCAGCTACATAGCCAACCTGTCATCCAAGCCAAACCAATGTTTTGGAGCAAAAACTGGATTATAATATGAAGACCATTTTAACTGACTTCCACATGACTTGTCATCACTGCACTGAGGTTATGAAAAAGAATGTGTGAATAAATATTCTGTTAGTCAAATGTTATGATAAAAGTCAGATTGTTCTTTTTAAATAAAAGCAGGAAGAAATGGACCACCATCTATCACAAGTGACAATGATCATATTATCTGCCTTAAGTGACAATGATTATATTAAAAGAAATGGGGGGGAGAGAGAGACTATTGGCAAAGACTGTTGAACTAAACAACATCTGGAGCCTTGCTAAATGTTCTGTTTCTTATTATTCTTAGATCTCCGTTATTTTAGTGCTATTTTTGCAGCATTCTTTTTAAAGACAAAACAAAACATAAAACTGCAATTTTTTCATCCTTGTTTAATTTCTGTTGCCATCTGACTACCAAGAGTGCTCTCTTCCTAACTACTAAGCACCGTTCGTACTTCTTCAATGATTCGCTATTCAGACCCCAACATTTTGTCTTCTAATGCAGTAACTCTTAAAATCTTTTTCTATAATAATCAATTTTGATTTATGGCAATCCTTTTCAGGGTTTTCCAGGTAGAGAAAACCATTCCCTTTTTCTGATGGTGCCATGGGACTCTGCAGCTTGACCAAGGCCTCACAGGCTGGCTATATTCACAGGAAGCACAGTGGAGAATCAAACTCTCAACCTCTATCTCTGCAGCCAGATACCTAAACCACTGAGCCATCCAGCAGCTCTTATCTCTTTCTAAAAGAGTTTAAAGAAAAAGTCACTACCATCTAATCTGAAATTAAGTATGATTTCATATTACATTCTAATATAACTGGTTAGGCAAGCCACGTTAGAGTTATACTGTAATTAGATGCTTGCCAATATTTGGCAAATATTTGCTTACTAAATGTTATCCTCTCATAGTTCCAGTTAGGAAAAGAAAACTAACAACAACAACACAAAATAGATCCCTTAAGCCCGAAGGCTCCTGGTCCTTGTTGTAAGAGAACAATATGCAATTTCCAAGGAAGAAGCCATGTTAGTGTGTTTCAGCAAACTCACTTATAGTCATATGGCACCTTTAAGACTAACATATTTATACAGTCTGTAACCCCTATAGACTATTTGGTTGAGCTCAGTGGTCTGGAATATCTTAGGGAGGGACTGTACAGTAATTCAAAATTTCATTTCAGAAAGAGAAGGAAAGTTGAAAAGAGCAGGAGCTGCTGTTCCCCTGGCAAATGATATAGACCCTTAATACCTTGGTTTAGAGCAGTGGTGGTGAACCTTTTTGGGCTCACGTGCCCAAACTGGGGGGGGGGGACCAGCGGGCGGTGTGCTGGATCCGGAAGTGGCGGTGGTGGAACTGGAAGTGGCAGCAGAAGGGGGAATGCTGGCATGGAGGTGACTCAAGACCCCACTCCAGATCCGCTGCCAGCACCAGCTGCTCTGGATCTGCCTGCCGAAATGCCATCACTATGGCTGCAGCCGCCTCCCGAGGTTTGGCTGCGCAGGGGGGAGTAGCGATCTGGCAACCTATGGCTTGTGTGTCAGCAGAAAGGGCTCCATGTGCCAGCTGTGGCACGTGTGCCATAGGTTTGCCATCGCTGGTTTAGAGCTTTAAAGACTAGAGCTGTTTCCTTTATGTTGTGGATCTCCTGCCTTGAGTGATAAAGATATTTGAGATTTTGTTCTTGGCACATTTTGCTTCAAGGAGACATTTGTATATTTCTTTTTTCCTACAAATAACTCATTGTGTTGGTGAAGGACATATATCTTGTAGCATCCAATTTGGGGTGTCCTTCTCTTCCTGTTGTTGGTTTGTTATTTGAAAAAAAATGCTTTATGTATATTCACATTTTTGTAATGTTCATTCTGTTTGGCACATTCATTTAAAGAAGATAGCCCCAGAGAACCCAGAGAATGATGCATTCCCTCAATACTGTCAACCCTCGACTTACCAGGTACTGGGGACCAAGCCTGGCTCCTTACAGTTCCTTTGTGGCCTCGGAACAGCCAGAAAAAGAGCAGAGAGGCGGTGGCCATTTTGGAATTGGTGGCCATTTTGAGAGGTGACCACATGGCTGTCTGTCTCTCTGGGATGGCTGCAGCCTGCTTGCTGGTTGCTGACTCAGCTGTTGGGGGCTCTTTTTCCAGCTGCTCCATGGCTGCGAGGGTGCTGTGAGGAGCCAGGCTTGGTCTGCAGTACCTGGTAAGTGACTTTGTTTTAATACAGTGGTGCCTCGCTTAACGATTTTAATTGGTTCCAAAAAAACATCGCTATGTGAAAACATCATTAAGCGAAACACCATTTCCCATACAGATACATTGAAAACCTTAAGCGAAAATCCCCATAAGAAAAAACGTTAAGCGAAACCCATTGAAATGCATTGAAGCCTATTTCAATGGGGGAAAAATTCACAAAAAATTCAAAAAGACTCAGAACAAAGCCAAATTAAGTTAATGAAGGTTTTATTAGGTGCACTAACGATTCCAAGCATTTTAAACATTTTTTAAACATTTTAGAATATTTTAAAAATAGCAAAAACGGGGCTGTAAAAAAAACGTTAAGCGAAACAAGGGGACCTAAAACTGTCATCGTTAAGTGAAGCATGGTCCCGAAATCGTTAAGCGAAAATCACCCATAGGGAAATCAACCATAGGGAAAATCGTTAAGTGTTCACTCCGAAAAAGCCATCGTTAAGTGAATTTTTCGTTGTACGAAGCAATCGTTAAGCGAGGCACCACTGTATTTTGTTTATGACTTTTTTCACATAGGAACGCATTAAGTAAGTTTGAATGCACTCCTACGGGAAATTTGGATTCGACTTACGAACTTTTCAACTTACTAACATCCTTCTGGAATGGATTAAGTTTGTACATCGAGGGTTGACTGTATCAGAAGAACTGGACTGCTATCCTTTAAAAAACTGGGCTAATAATACATATTAGAAATGGGCATGAACCACCAGTTCAGTAGTTCATTTATCAGATGAACAGGTAGGTGTTTGACACTTCAAAGCCCTGCCTCTTCCAGCGGTGCCTACTCCGAGACTGCTCCCAGAGGATGCAGGGCAGGGAAGCCAAGCCAATGCCTCCAAGTGGGTGCCTGTCAAAGGAGGTAGGACTTTGAAGGGCTGAACACCAGTTCAGCTAAAAAACAAAATGGGCATGAAACTCCAGACTGGTGGTTCATGACCATCTCTAATATATACATGCTGTAATATATCTAATAATCCACAATTAGGTTTAGGACAATCTTGATATTACATCTAACATGATATGAAAACTGTTTAGAGATTACCAGTTTTATGATAAACCTCATTGATATCTTTATATTCATGTAAAGTTTGTGTAGCTTGTTGTGGCTAATTGGGGCTCAATGACAAGGAGCTGGGGCACATCTCCATCGTGTGGCTGAATGTGCAATTGTGATGTGCCTAGACAATTCATTAATTAGCTGTGATTAGACACAGCAAGGTTAGGCAATCGTGACATGTTGGCTAGCAACCTGTATGTTTGTGTATGTTTTCCTTAACTAGACAGTATAGAATGGGGATATAAATATTTTCTTATTTCATTCCCACAGGTGAGAAAGAAACTTTTCAGAAAATGACTTCCTGTTGGCAAGGCTGTATTATTCAGAAGGCTGACTAGGCAGAAGCCTAGGGGGCCCACAGGGACTAAGTGCCTATCTTTGTTCTGTTTCCTGAGGTGCCCCAGGGCTTCAATGGTTAAAGGCGGTTCGCACTCTGCTGGAAGACTAGGGGCCTGGCCATGGGTTAATACTTCCCTGTCTGTTAGGTGCGATTATGAGAAATTTTAAAACTCAACAAAGCTTGGCTCCCAGCACTGAAAAATACAGCCTGCAAAAAGTCAATGAACTCTACCCAGCCACAAGGACCGGTGACCACTATACACAAAAGACCAGCTAACGACACCCATCAATCACAGTGACAGATAATCTCTCCTCCTTATCACAACAATACACCCACTACAAAAACATACTGATCAGCATAATCACCCATCTCCTGAAAAGGACAAAAGCTGATCCAACAGCTATAAATAGTCAACTCCCAAACAAAGTGCATCAGAGCACAGAGTGCTACTTCAGTCCTCTGAAGATGCCGGCCACAGAGACTGGCAAAATGTTAGAAAGAACAACCTTCAGAACATGGCCAAAGAGCCTGAAAAACCCACAACAACCATTAGATCCCAGCCATGAAAGCCTTTGCAAATACATAAAACATATTTAGCATAAAAAAAAAATATTTTCCACAATGATTTTTTTCCCTTCATTGCGGTCAATCAAAAAAAGTGCTGGTCTTTCCACTTTTATTCCTGAATGATAAATTGCACAATGGTTTACTTCTGGTTCTTTTTTTATCAAGTCCCAGAAAATCTGCACATGTCAATGACATTCGTTTAAAAGGTTACTTAGAGAATAAGAGGCAGCACAATGCTAATAAGTTACAACTTGTTTGTGCTTTATAGTCAAGGTTTTCCACAATTGAACTTCTGCTACCCTACCAAGACCATGTTTCCTACACTTGTAAAACGAGCTATGCTTATCAAGGGTATCACTGAGGCTAAAATTCAGTACCTTGTTACTTGATTTAGTACTCATGTAGCAATACCAAAGTACCACTTTTGCTTTGAGCCAGAAGCGTTCAGTTGGAACAACGTTGTCTTACTGTGGGACAATCTTAACTGGCTGAACTCTTGGGAATGTGATCTCCTGCTACCTTTGATCCCGGTCTTTAATCTTGGCCTTTCTGATCCTTCATTACCCTTTTTGGAATGCTGGCTGCCCTGGCACCTTCAGCCCACTGGACTATGTTGGCCTTCCGAGACATGGAAATTGGAATGTTAGGAGTATAGCCCTTAAGGATTCTTGTTATTAGTCATCAGACTGTCAGTTTCTCAACAATGAAGTGTTGTACTACTTTTCCAGACAATGTGCAGATATTTAAGATGGGACGCTAGATGACTGAACAGCCAGAAGATGTAGTAAAGAGAAAGAAGCAGAGCTCTTGGGTCCAATAGGTCTCCTGCCCCACCCAGAGTGCCTGTTTCATTCCATTCACTTGGAAATTACTTTCAGAAGTTACCTATTTATTTATTTATTTATTTATTTATTTATTTATTTATTTATTTATTCATTCATTCATTCATTCATTCATTCATTCATTCATTCATTCATTCATTCATTCATTTATTTGCATCCCGTCCATCTGGTCTATTCAACCACTCTGGGCGGCTTCCAATGAACATAGATACAACAAAAACACAGAGATTGTACATAAACAATCCATAACAAATATAGTACTTTAAAAAAAGATAATAAAGAAAGAAAGAATAAAGGGAAAATTAAGTATTGACAGGAGGGAAGGCCTGAATGTACATCCATGTTTTTAGTTGACTTTTAAAGGTACCCAGCATGGGGGCTGTCAAAAGTGAAGTACAGTAGTTGGTTACCATTATAAGAAGGTTCAGAATCATGAAGTCCATGGCTTACTGTCTCCCAGACTGATTTTGTGTTAGTGTTGCAATTTTAAAAGTAACTCTTTACTTTGCTAGATCAGTTACATTTTTTTTTAAAAAAATCTGAATTTTACAAGTCAATGTCCTGTGGTATTGAACACGCTGTCTAGCCACTAACAGCAGAGAGCCTTCTCTGTTGCTGCACCCAGACTTTGGAACTCCCTCCCACAGGAGGCCAGGCTGGCCCCATCTTTGCTATCCTTCCGCAAGCAGGCAAATACCTTTCTCTTCAGGCAAGCCTTTTCTTAGTAAACCAGCTACCTTTGTGTGATTTTTAGATAGATTATTATTAGAGATGGGAGTATTCATATTCGTATACAAATATGAATATCTCTCCACAGGTGCAGATAACGAGGGTCCAACCCCCTGGGGCCAGACCAATCACTCACCTGTCCACCACTGCCACTGGCTCCATGATCCCTTCCTATCACTCCGGAGCTTGTGATGCCACTCCTGGCAAAAGGTGGGATGATGAGCCTCTCTGCCAGGTCGAAGAGTGGCTAATCCATCGCAAGCTCTGGAGTGACAGGAAGGGATTGCGGCGGACACGTGAGTGGTTGGTCTGGCCAGACCCTCATTATCTGCACATTTGGAGGGATATTCGTATTCGTATATGAATACTCCATCTCTAATTATTATGCATTTCTGTTTTGACTGGATTTTTAGAACTACTTGTGTTTTCCATTTTTGTGTTTTTCATTTCTCATAGTGACTTAACTTTTTTGTATACTTATTGATCTTTGCCTCAGTATTGCCTGTTAATGATATAAGATGCTTCCTTATTCATTTTTCATAGTTTTTAAATATAATCTTTTAATGATGTTAACCACCACTGTATATTCATTATTTTCAACTTTAAATATTGTCTTTTATTGTTGTAAGCTGCCTTGGGTCCTTTTTCAAGGAAAAAGGCAGGGTAAAATATTTTAAATAAATGAATAACCTCACTGTCACATCAACACCTTCAACAATGCACAAGGCGGCATCACAAACCAACATGTGAACCACATTATATTTTTTCCATTATTTAGTGAAACCAGACACCAAAACTTAAAAGTAAATAAAATTACACCACAAAATACATGAAGGCATTTCCTACTGTTACAATTGTAATATAACTTACCTATATTTTTGTTAGTTGGGTGACAGACACATGTTAAAATTAACTAGATTTTTTGTAACTAATTGCGTTGAAATTATATTTAAACTTTTATGGTATTAAGAAAGGTAACTCTGGACAGCAGGAGAGCATTCTGTTCAATGTACTGTGATTGAAATGTGAGTGTAGCTACCTATCTATCCAGAAAAGTAAGACCAACCTAGTTTTATATTATTAGCAAAAAATCTGAGTTTGCCTATTCTGCCCTCTTGTGCCCATCTATTAAAATAAAATGTTTAATGGCATGAGTTCACCTTATTTCTCCATTCACCACTGTCCTTCCTCTTAACATGAAATAACTTCCAGAATATCAATGACCTTACATATATTTCCTCTGACATAATTTTCTAAACGGCAATGTAGATAATTTGATAGATTGAATTTCTACATGTCTTCTTGTATAAGAATACAATGAATAAAATGGCTATGTCAGATTTCAGCCATCCAGGACAATCTAATGAAATACGTCAATTTGAACAGTGATCTCATGATATTAACATGCCAGGTAACCCAAGACATTCTCCAAAAGGGAGAGGCATTATATGTTTCTGTTACAAGATATAATTTGCTAATGAGTCATATATTTTGTTTTAGAACTTTACCACCTGAGATAATGAAAACATATATGTTATACATTTGTCAATGTGGAAATACAATGGTATAAATGATTTAGAAGCTATATATATTATTTTCCTTAATCTTTTTATGTGATTGTAATGAAATACATATTAAGATTTCATTTGAGCAAGGGAGAAGTTAAGCAACATTTGAACTGTTAAGCCACATCCCCATCAAAACATCATAGTTGGTGAGACTCAGCATGTGACAGATGTCCTTTCATCTTACAGTAATAAATTTTAGTTGACAATTCTATGTAAAATGAGCATAAGGTAATTTCATTTCAGTATGTTTAATCGAATTTTATCAAAATCTGAATGTGAGGTAAAAGGAAACTTTTTATGAGTAAGGAGCAATGTAGACATGTAAGCAAAATCACAGGGCCACCTTTAAAAATCTGAACTGAGTAACTTACTGCTCCTCCATCAAATGATGGAGATAAGATGCATGAAGTTATCATAAAATTCTACTTTCCAGATGTATCTACATTAGTATGATCCACCAAAGTAGTGTAAGCAAAATCAAAAGCCCTGTTCGCTCTCCATGCTCATTGCACAAAGAAACAGGAGCCCACCAGCTTCCTATTTCTGTTGTCCTGAACACACCACAGAGTGCTTTGGCTATTTCCATTTAAACCTAAACTACTTTCCAATACAATTTTTAAAAAGTCTGCTGTCTATTAAAAGAAAGTGGCAATTGCACAAAAACAAGCATCAAAAGATGATTCCATATATACAATGTATTAGGCAATTTCCAGAAATATTATGACCCTGTAATGATATTGGTAGAAAATTTATATATTTTTTTTCATATAGAGATTTTGAATGTCACTTTTGTGCAGCTTCCACTAAGTCATGAATTACAGTTTAAGCCAGAAGGTATATATGCAACACACAAGAATGGTGGAACACAGCAGTTAGTTACACATTTTCAGTGTCGTTTTCTGCTAATTAAAAGCATCACTGAAGTTCTGTTCTTTTTTTTTTTTTTACACCAAAGAGACAGTGTCCATATTTCTGTATGAGAGAAACGGCATATCACAAAACTACTGCAAATACATTTTTTCCACGTCAGTGCAATTCTCTGGACACTTAGAGGGTTGGAAATATTTGTAAACTTTATGGCAGCTCAGCAAAAGCGATATCAAGATACATGCTGGCATGCAACACTGCGGGAAGCTAGTGCTGAAGACTGCAATCATATGATTATCTCATTATCAAAATATTTTGACATTACCAGGAATCATACTGTTTAATATGTGATACTGCTTTGAAATAGGAAGTAGTTATAAAAGTACCACAGAAAGCCTTATAGAATGCCTTCTTTCTAATAATGTGCCTTATAATTAGAGTGCTGATTAAAAGCTATTGGCTTCAATCTATGAGTTGTGATGCATTTAATTAGGTATGGTGAAACAGAAGGGGTCTTTGACAATCAGCTGTGCTCATGAAATTTAAAACAAGCATTTCTACATTGTCAGTGGTGAGATAGATAGATAGATAGATAGATAGATAGATAGATAGATAGATAGATAGATAGATAGATAGATAGATAGATAGATAGATAGATAGATAGATAGATAGATAGATAGATAGATAGATAGATAGATAGATAGATAGATAGACAGATAGAGAGAGAGAGAGAGAGAGAGAGAGAGAGAGAGAGAGAGATAATGCAGTACATATATATATAATTATATATAATTATAATAATGCAGTATTTTATCAACATACAGATGACAGAGCAGGTGTACATTCCACTTTTGCTGTTAATTCGAGAAATACATTCATATAGTACTTACATTATTTACCCATGAGACTATTTGTTCCACAGAAGTAGGCAACTTGTTAGCCATCCAGTTTTTAGAACCATCTTTTTTATACTTCCCAACCATTGGGCATCCTCACTAAAGCCTATGGAGGCTCAATAGACACAACTGAATGACTAACTGACTGAGCCAATCAAGAGTCACACAGCAAGGATTAATTCAGTTTTATTGTGAATGTTCCCAACTCATCGGAGTATTTTCTTTTTAAAATTTGTACCGTATTTCTGTATACTATGACTGCAATAAACTTTTACTTACTTACCTACTGACTAGTCTATGAACGCTGTTTTCCAAAACATTTGGAGAATAAAAGGCTGACAACCCATGCACTACAGGGAATGTGCATAACTGATTCGCATGATGGTGGAAATCTGGTTGCAGAATTTCACAAAAGGCATAACTGTTGGAAATAAACTGGTGTTAAGAAATCTGTGTAGACCTTATCTGTTGCATCTTTAGTTGCACAGCTCAGCATGCAACAGATAATGGCTATGGAGATTTCTTAATTCAAAGCAAGCTGTCCAAAAGTCAAGTGCTTGTGCAACTGCTTTATAGGATTTCAGTCACTGAATCTGAACGCTATCCAACTTATATAATAAGACCATCTGATGTTGCCTCCATCTTACATAAATTGATTCACTTACATCTAGTTCCTCATTATGGCCAAAGGCTAAAAAAGGAATGAGACTACAAAATCTGCACTAGAATAAAAGCAAAACTTCAGCACTCTATGAGCAAGCATATTAATCATACATCATTCAAATATCCGCTCAGTAGTCTCATGCTTATGTATGTTGAACAGGAAAATAGACAGGATGTGACACTGCTGATCAAGAATAAGTATCCCTTCTATGGTTTAATGCCCAGAAGGAAAATAGTTATTACCAACTGTCATTATAGGCACCAACCACCCAGTTCACTGTCATGACTAGAATATGTTGCAATCAGTGGCATGAAAAACCACAGGTATGTAAAATTGTGGCTTTAATCTCTTGATTCTGCTTTTAATCTCTTGAGAAAGGTTATTGGCCATGACCAGAAGGACAGTCTCAAACTATACTCTAAACAAATGCTAGACTGACAAATGCGGCAAACACAAAAGCATTAAGTGGTGCCTCGCATAGCGAGGTTAATCCGTTCCGGATTAACCTTCGCTATGCTGAAGCATCGCTGAACGGGGCAGCGATTTCCATTGGAACGCATTAAACATTGTTTAATGCGTTCCAAATGGGCCAAATACTCACCGTTCAGCGATGCTTCAGGATGGCCGGCAGCCATTTTCGCGCCCTCGCCTCGCTTAACGAGGGCGCGAAAACGCTGCGCTCGGCCATTTTGGGCCATTTCCCGGCTTCCGGCGGCCATTTTGGCCGCCGAACAGCTGATCGGCGGGGGTCGTTTTGCAAAGGTCGGTAAGCGAAACGCTTACCGGTCTTCACAAAGCGAATTTTTCCCCATTAAAAAAACGTTGAGCGATCGCATTAGCGATCCGAAAAAACGGATCGCTATGCGATTTCATCGTTATACGGTGCGCTCGTTAAGCGAGGAACCACTGTATATATGTGCCTGAAGATGTCTAACAAAAACATGCATGCCCTATCCAACCTGATAAAAACTCCAGACAGCAGCCTGAAATTAGTAATACTAGACCTGATGGTCTCATTCTGGTCTCATTCAGCAAAGAAGCTCTTAGGTTACTCTGGGTCTATTAGTGATATAAGGAGATTCAAAAGGATCGGAGAGATTCTGGAGACCAGTCTCAGATCAACCAGTGCTTAGACAGCTTTTTCCATTAATAAGCAGAGGTAATCTGTGAAATCCCTTTCTTTGACACACCTTCACGGAGAGAGAGAGAGAGAGACAAGGATGGCCAAAATAAAGATTTGCATATTGACTGGATACTAGTCAGTGTCGAAGATAGTTTACACCACTGGTTCTTAACCTTGGGTTACTCAGGAGTTTTGGACTGCAACTCCCAGAAGCCTTCACCATCAGCTGTCCTGACTGGGGTTTCTGGGAGTTGCAGTTCAAAAGCATCCGAGTAACAAAGGTTAAGAACCACTGGTTTACACCTAGCACTGCACTTTGAGACAAGGTAATAGTTCATCACTTGTGTAAACACAGAGGTTGGCTATATCTTCATATCTACAATTAGCATTGAACAAAGCATCCAGGCTCCTCAATGATACAAATGATTCTAAACTACAGACATCATGGCTGTGACATCTAACTTATATACTATCCCCTTACTTTTTGCCCTATCCAATCTGATAAAAAGTTATGCAGAACTCAAAAGTGGACACTTCTGTAGCATACTGGTTGGCCTTAAGGAATGTAGACTTTTGATGGATGGATTTTGTAATTTCTACAGTTTATGCAATTGTAATTCCATGCACTGTGGTTTAATGAAGTGCACTGCCTCTACTTGAAATATGGTGACCTTTCCTGAAGCATCCTAAATATTACATGCCTGTTCTCTCAATAGAATGCTCAGCTTCAAAATTTTTACATACATGGTAACATTGTATGTTGCTCTCTTTTTTCCCCCTTTCTTCCCCCCCCCAATGAACCTTCAGCATTTTTTGGTAAGAACCACATGAAAACAAAATTCTAACCAGAACCAATCCAAGACATTCTGCTGTTCAAAAAATGCCCCAAAGGCAACAAACTGGCTTACAGAACATGGGAGAGGCAACATAGCATGGAGCACCCTTTTCCAAAACTCTGCTGCTGCATCTCAAGAGGTGTTACTTAACAGTAGAGCCAATCTACCTAGCATAACTTAAGACAGAATCACATCTGGAACAATAAGATATGTTCATTTTTATCAGACCATGAGTCCAACAGTTCCTCATCATGACAACCACTGGCTGAGCTGTCGGGAGTATTCTGAGAGCAATTGTCCAAAAACCTTCCAAACATTTCCCATCTCTGCTCTTATACAGCACTTAAGTCGATGGAACCAGAATTTTGAATGAGGACACAGTTGTTGCATAAATATCAAATAATAGCTCTTTTGCTTATTTGCCTAGTTAAAATTTAAGCAATGAGGACCTCCCATCCCCATACTCTGGTTCTGTATCCCAAACTTCCAGCTTGATGAAATCATCATTTTAAGAGCCACAAAAGAATTTTCATGTATACAATACAGTGACAAGTCTCCCTGGATTTTAAGTAAGTGTTCACTTGCCAAAGTTTCCTCTGCCTTAATCACACCATCTTGGTGCCCTTTTCAATCCGCCTAAGTGGGTATATGAAATGAGTGACATTAGTCATGACCTATGCCATTCATAGCAGATACTGACAGACAGCTAATGCCCATATTCTAAACTGTTCTCAAACTTTTGGGCAGGCTCTAATTTAAATATGAATAGCATTCAAGAATTGCCAATATTTGTAAAGTCATGATATAGAACTGCATTAAAAGACAACAGATTTTTGTGCACTTTTTTTTGAAGGAACACCCCCTAAACGCTGGGAAGGTGCTCACCAAAAGTTGCCTTAGTCAGGGTACAATTGTTTTATACACTTTCCGCTTACTTCATTCTTTTGTGAACATCTCTGGAATAAGTAATTACTGTGGGAACATTTCTTTACAGCTCTTCTCAAACAGTGGAATTGGCAGAGGTTGGTTTTATAAAGTTCACAAACTGAATGGTGCCTTATTGCCATAAACAAAGGGATTTTAACTACAAGCATTAAAATACACTAAGAATATGAGATAAGCAAATCTGTGAATAAAGATAAGTCTTTAATTGACAAGAAAATGAAGGATTAAGCTAATGCAGTATTATAAGCAATATGCCAAGGATTCAAACTCTGGCCTACATCACTGTTTTGGACTAAGTGATTATAAAAGCTTTTTAAATGACAGAAAGCAGGACGCCTCAGAGACATTCTCAGCCTCATATTCACAGGAACGTGTGCAATGGCCCCCTAGCTCCTCCCAGGCCGCCTTCTGCATGTGCATATATAACTCCTTAAGATAACTGGAGTCTTTAGAAATTAATTAAAAACAAACTAAAGGACTAAATGCAACTCACAAATCCCACTATGAAGCTGTTACGCTAGCTAGACGTACTGTTACACTAGCTAGAAGTCCTCAAAGATAAAGGAAAATGACATCAAACAATTTATTTTAAAATAAAAATGTTCATAAGACGAGTTCTTTCTTATTTTAATGGATCTTTAAAACTGTGTTTGGTGCCTAAAGTGAAATCAAACAGACGTGAGCCCCTGCTATATAACAGGGTTGTAATAAACCTGCTCTGCTTTACCAGGACTGGAACACTGCATCAGAAACACTCTGAAGAATGGAACTCTAATATATAAATGAAAAATGATTAATCGGGGATTATCTGATAAGTATACTTTCTTCCCTGCTCTTTGAACAGCCACAGTCTTATCAGAAACTTCTGAAAACAGTTGCAATGCGAACAAAGGCCAGTGTTCAGACTCGTGCAACTAAATCCAGTATAATGTGGGGTTGAATTCAGGTGTGCTACTGGAATTGTTAGATTTTCTAATTGTGAAAACTGTAGCACACTTATTTCAGTAGCAGTAGAAGTTGCAATGAAGATACTGTACAGGTAGAAGAAGAAGACTGGATGCTGGCCATATAATCTGGTTCAGATTTCTTTGGATCTTACCCACTGCTATCCATGCCAGACATACAACGAAGATAATGTATTTTTTAAAATATTAAGAGACAATTATTAGTTTTCTAGGGTTTTTGTTGTTGTTGCTGTTAACCTGAATCCATTCCTGTTGAAACCCTGCAGGAAGTGGAAAGCTGCTCACATCTCTAAGATGCCAGGCCAGGTTTCTATTTGGGATATTGATGCCAACAGTAGCAGTACAGTGGCTGAAATCTTGTATGTGTAAATTCCATAGCATAAAGCTGATGATAACATCAGCCCAGGCAATTTTTGGAAGTTAATGTTTCCTTCTCCCATCCCAATACCTCCAAGGGTCCAGAGTATCCTTTTTCTCCATCAGGGAGAAAAGAAGGGTAGAAAAAAAAAATAAAAGATATAAAAAGCTAAGGGGACAATGGCATGGAAGGAGCACATATTTAATTATGAAAAATTGCCACCACTGGGACTTTACTTCTACCAGCAATTTTCTATATTTAAAGACTTTGTCCTTCTGTCCTGCAGGCCCCACAGATTCACAATGACAAAAGTGTTTACTTGAGATTTGTGAGGGCCTCAGGATCATTGGAAGAAATGTTTAATTTCCAAAAAAAATTGCAGCAACAAATGACATTATCTGTCTTATGCTGCAGCATTTCCACAAAACAAATTTCCGCCAATGGCCTGTTCTGGTTTCTGTTCAACTATCTCCCCAGATCAGTTTGCAGGTTGTATCTGAAAATGGTTACAAGATGAATTGGAAGCATTTATGGTAAATCCTGACAAAAACAGTAGTATTCTCAGTCATAGTCTTCCTCTTCCTGTTTCTGCTCTTCTTAAATATTGACCTTCGGCTTGATCATTGTTGCTGTGAATTTCCTTAAGGAAAAGTTCTAGTTTTAGGTCAATTAGTTTTAAATGCCAGGAATTCAAAGACTTTGTCCTTTGTCCTCAAGTCACAGTACTCCCCATCAAGTTGGACTTAAGTCCCACCAGTGACTCGACTCAGACCCAACTCGTTTTTTTCCCCAGTGACTCAAACTTGATGTGACTTGGAACCCCCTCCTTTTTTTCTGAGAAAAAAAGCTTGTTTTTCATAAAGGCTCAGATTTGGGGCTTGGGACTCAAGATTTGGGACCTAAGAATTAGCCTCAAACTTCGGAATCGGACCCTAACACTTGCCAACGTCCCTGTTAAATACTGAGTTCACTGTTTTAGTTTTTAACTTTTGCATATTTCAACTCTGACACCTTGAGATTCTTCTTTTAAAAAAAAAACAAAGGTTTCTAGGAAGTGTAATAAATTACTGCTGCTACTTCTACTATTACTAGTAGCAAAATATTTCAGTCAATACATCTAAAGAGTGGTTCACCTTGCAGAATCAAACACTTGATGGCATTTGCAGGGATTTTTATGGTAGTGGATAAAGCTACATAGATGTATGTCAACATAGGTAAAGGTAAAGTTTCCCCTTGACAATTTTTTTTTGTCCAGTCGTGTTCGATTCTAGGGGGTGGTGCTCATCCCCGTTTCCAAGCCATAGAGCCAGCGTTTTGTCCGAAGACAATCTTCCGTGGTCACATGGCCAGTGCGACTTAGACACGGAACACTGTTACCTTCCCACCGAGGTGGTCCCTATTTATCTACTCGCATTTGCATGCTTTTGAACTGCTAGGTTGGCAGGAGCTGGGACAAGCGACAGGCGCTCACTCCGTCGTGTGGATTCGATCTTATGACTGCTTGGTCTTCTGACCCTGCAGCACAGGCTTCTGCGGTTTAGCCTGCAGTGCCACATTAATAATATTAAAGAATTATGTCAACATAATTCATATATAATTCGTAATTCATCATGGAAACGCAATTGGCGTCTTTTTCCACCTTTGGCGGATTGCCCGGCTGCGACGTTACCTAGACATGGGGGTGCTCACAACCTTTGTACATGCACTCGTAATTTCTAGATTAGACTACTGTAATGCGCTCTACGTGGGGCTTCCTTTGAAGCTGATGTGGAAACTTCAAGTGGTGCAGAATGCGGCGGCCAGACTCCTTACTGGAATGAGAAAATATCAACATATCTCTCCTACTCTGGCCATGCTGCACTGGCTGCCCATCCATTTCCGCATTGACTTCAAAGTGTTAATGCTTCCATATAAAGCCCTAAACGGTTTAGGACCTCGATACTTGGCGGAACGCTTACTCCCAACTAGCTCTACCCGTGTCACCCGCGTGAGCCAGGAGGTGAGGCTGAGGAGCCTGACGCCGAGGGAGGCCCAGAAGGAAAGAACTAGAAACCGGGCCCTCTCGGCAGTGGCTCCTCGCCTCTGGAATAACCTACCTCCGGAGATTCGCGCTGCACCCTTGCTGGGTACTTTTAAGAACCAACTAAAAACGTGGATGTATAGGCAGGCCTTCCCTTCCAGTTAATTCCTCTCCTCTTTCCTTTTTTTCTCTTTATTTGATTTATTTTGCATTTTTCCCATTGCAAAATCATTTAATCAATTAATTGTTATAAATTTTTCTTGAACTTGTTATGTTTTATGTTGTAAGCTGCCTAGAGTGGTCGAAATGACTAGATAGGCAGGGTATAAATACAATTAAGAATAAGAATAAGAATAAGAATAAGAATAAGAATAAGAAGAAGAAGAAGAAGAAGAAGAAGAAGAAGAAGAAGAAGAAGAAGAAGAAGAAGAAGAAGAAGAAGAAGAAGAAGAATATTGGACTACCACAATACAGTGACTAGAAACCTGTTGCTTACCGTAGCAATTCACAACTGGAGTAGGACCATTGAATTGCTACAGCTTAGGAGAAGCTGGCTCACCAATCCCCACTGATTCAAACGGCCTTTTCTAATTACATTACAATAAAATCCTATTACACTAAGTAACAGGATTTTATTATGTTTACAGAGAGGTGTGTCTCTCTTTGAATAAAATAAATATATTTAGGATTGGAGAGAGAACATATAGCCTGCACAGGAAATTTGAAAGTCTCTATCCACTGCCCAAGACTTTTTATTCTTTGCTCCTCTTTTAGTTAACAACATTTTGCTCATTACAATTTACCAAAGAAATTACTAGATAGGGAAGTGCCCACCTGACAAGCTAAAACCTACATCCCTAAAATCATTTCGATACAAATTAGATTATTTTCGGTAATGTGACTCTGCTGAAAATGATGTCCTCTTTCTCATATCTCCCAAGTATGCTTTTTTTTCTTCCTGGTGGAGCTCAAGTGATTTCTTTATTACACACTCTGGCATACTACTGCTCTAAACATCTGAAACTCTGAACAACTTGTGTTGGTACTATTTTGTCAATTTGTTAAGCAGCATTTTGCCAGGATCTATGATTAGGTTTTATCTGTTGACTTCTGATTTCCAGTTATTCACCTAATCAAACAGATCCAACAGTGTACATATTTCCATTGAATCTCAATGCTTTGGCCAAGATTGGCAGCTCCCTCAAGAACAGGCTTCTAGTGTCAGGGAGAACTGCTATAGGAACTGGGGAGAAAGGAAGGAGCTATTCTGTTGGCATTTAATACTATAGTTCCCTGTTAGATCTTAGTGTAAGTATATGGCAATAAACTTTTTATAACACTGGCTTTACATTAATAATATTAAAGAGAGCTTTTAATAAATAATATAACCTGTTTGATATAAACTCCCTCTAGAAATTGCAGTACCTTGATTTTAAGTTCTCATTCAAAGGTTGGGCAGGCATCTGTAAAAAAGAATTTTAGGCACACAATATACAATCTTAAGGTGTCAAGGCTAACAGCTCTTCCAGGTGAAGCAAATGCTCCTTCCCCTCTATGTGATTTTATCCTGATCATATCAATATTTTCCCCACAGCTCAGACGGCTAAAGTAGATACTGAGACAAAATGTGACACAAACCCTGGCCTTCCATGTTAAGAAATCAGCTCCTGTAGGTAGTTTTTGTTGCTACTGTCAGATCATGTTGTGCCAGGGCGGAATTCTTATAACAAGTGCTTCTCAAGCTGGAAGCTGTCAGTTCAGGGCTGATATATGACAACAACAACAAAAATCAAGCAGAGAAGAACATTTCTGAAGGGTTTTCTCAAGATTTTTGAAATAATTGTTTTTAAAGATTTCTGAGTGGGTTTGCCATGACTGTCTGCTACCAAGGTATTACAGAAGTTGTTGATTTCGTGTTAATCTCCTAAAAGAATAAAAAGCAAAAACAGAAATCTAGCAGAGATAATTTTTAAGTGTTTTTCCAAGGTTTTTTAAATTTTTCAAACCATTGCTTGGAAAGGGGCTAGATTTTTTTAACAGAGAGAAGAAGCAAGGTTTTAAAATCAAACATGCCAGAAACCTCAATGAGATCTGCCATCACTAGGCACCAAGCAGCATCAACTAGATCAAAAGAGTGAGGGAAAAATATTGGTCCTGAAGTCTGTAGGGAGCATAACTCTAGCACTCTTAATGAAGAAAAAGCCCACTGATTTTAGTTATAATATTTTTATAGAGTCAGCATTCTTATGCTTGTACAGTATTTTATCTTCCAATTCTGATCATACACAATGTATGCATTTGGGCTTTAAAAGCCAAGATATGCACAAGATTTCTGAACCTGCTTTGTTTCTGCTTCATGCATTCCATAATGTGACGAAGTAAGCAAAAGGTCTATTTTTCACCATATCTTTTCATCCAAGCCAGAAACAATGGCTAATAATAATAATCACATGTCATCAAGTCAATTCTGATTAATGGCAACCATTTCCAGGGTTTTATAGGTATAAAGTATTCAGATATGATTTACTATTCTCTGCTTCTGAGTGCACCCTGGGCGTGTGCAGCTCACTCAAGGTTATACAAGTTGGCGCTTCCCCTGGAAAGCCCAGTACATAATCAAATTCCCAGCTTCTATCTAACTTACTGAGCTATTCAGCCACGAATAATGGTCAGTGGCACACAAAATAAGGCAAGATCTGAAAATCACTTTTCAATTATGGTTTTATGTCCTGCCTTGTTTGGGGATGACCACACATAGTTTCTTGTCTTGGATATCAAAGGAAGTCAGGCTTAACTTTGTCTGGTGTCTCTTCCCTCTCACATGAGGAAAGCGTAATGTTAGAGAAGTGGACCAACTTGATGGTGCACAATGCTTGCATATGTCTCAGCTTTTAAATCTGACACATAATTCTCCATGCACAAGCATTTTATATATCTGGAATTGAAGGAAACTCAGTGGAACATTTTCAGTACAGCCATACACATGCTTTCTGTATGAGCAAGTAATAAAGTAAAAAAAACAACAAAGCCCTAAATTAGCATTACATTTTAGGTTTTTGATATGGAGAGGAATTACATATACTCATGTCTTTTCAGAACACTATTTTTGTTCTCAGCTCTGGCAAGCAACATTGCTGGATCAGACCACTTGGTCTAACGTAGGAATTTGTATCTTAGGACCAGCTGCTGCTAAAGATGACTTAATTAAACTAGAGTTAGATTTAAAAAAAACCCTATGAACACTCCATTACACAAACTCAAATAGATGTTGTTTGTATCACCTTCAAATCTGAGCAACAAGCTCCTTCAGTATTCTTTCCACACCAGTAACAGTTCATAAGGACGCTACAGTGAGAATGGCAGCATTGCTTTTTCCAGATTCTTAAAACCCTGTTGTTTTTTAAAAGTTGGTAATAAAGAGAACTGAACGAAGTATACAAAAGGGAGACTCAATTAAAAAGTATTTTAAAAGAAACTATTGAAAGGAACTGGCAGTATTGGGGGGGGGGGACAACACAACTGAAACACAGGGAAGCACTAGAAAAGCCCAGCTTGCTTTGAGTGGAAGTATACCTGTCCATCTCTGATTACCAGTCCATCAAGTTTCTAAAGAGCAACTTTTAGCAATAAAAGCTTTCAGGCACTCAGTTACGGTCTAAATGGATTCCACAGGCATGAGGCTCTTCTACTAAATGAAAAGACATGTCTGCCTGCAGGCATGGAAAAAAAAATGTGGACAAAGAATTTTGCAGAAAGTAACCAATGAATACACCCTGTGTGGTGTTTAAGACACTCTGCTGTAATGTAGTCAAATAGATTTATTTCTAATACCAATAATACACTTTTAAAGGAAACACAGTCTGAATAAAATAAAAGTCAGCAGCTGAACTAGCCTTGGAGAACACTGTGAAACTTGCTTAAACAGGCAAATCCTCCAGCAAGGCCATTTATAACTGGTGCCCTCCTCTAGAATGCCCAATGCATTAAGTGAGCTTATTCTATGACCAAAACTGGCATTGATTTTATTTCAGGACGCAAAATAAAAATTCCAGTGGATGTGGCTCTTTGTCAGGTACAACAGTCTCAGGCCGTTCTGGCAGTCACCAGCAGCTTAAACGGTGGTGAGAAGCAAAGAGGAACACAATGTAGGTGATGCAACATAAGATTCATATATTCTTCTTGCCTTCTACTAATAATTGATGTGCTGATAGTTAATGTTTCCAAAGGTTCTTCTGTAAAATGGACATGCACTACAGCAGCTGATCTTTGATAATAAAAAGACATTTGTGATGGTCAGCAGTATGATACTAACATCACACATAATAAATTGATATGTGGGGTGCACTATATCCCAAACATGATGGATTTCAGCATAAACATCATTGCTGACATTCTACTCAACAAATGATTTTCCCCCTATTGGCTTCATGAAAAATTGGTCTGCACAAGTTATTAGCTCATGAAGACAGTCAATTACTTATGTATACTGCCTGGCTGGCCAGTTTCAATATTTGGCAAGTAAGCTACACTCTTTGGGGTGCAGGAGGACCTTCCATGAAGACAGCATATCAAATCTGCTTAATTTAATTGCTTATTGAAATAACACAGGTCACCAAAGGTTTCCAGAAATGTACTGCTAAGTTTATACATGGCCAGTGCTCAACACCTCTATGTAGGTACTCTGCTTAGGTACTTGAGACCAGAAACTGTCCAGAATTGGGTGCTTTACTTTGGTATGTGCTTACAACACTAGGCTTTTAAAATAGATGTATGGGTTCTTGGGCTCTACATGGGTTACAGATATTTCTTATTTTTGCTTCCTGGAAAAGGTAGAGGAATTGTTTTACCTTATGTTTATCATCATAACTGTATAGGCTGTTCATAAGAAAAGTAAAGAGAAGATGTTTAGTAATTTACAAATGAAAAATCGAACTTGCAGTAAATGAGAAGGCACTGGAAATGAATAATCCTGAACTGATATGGAATCAGAACTTTCTGTGTTGAATAGCCAGCTAAAATAACAGATTGGACTATGCCGCTAAGAAGACCTTTACTTTTAATGCTAAGGCTAAACTAGGCGTAAGACTAGAAATAATGGGTTTCTAGTCACTCCTTGACATAAGGGTCCTAAAGTATATACTAAGATAATTAGTAGAGTGTCCTGTCTTTCAGGCATGTGCAACAGCACACACATAATCCAAAACCCTGAGTATCCTCAACCAAAGGACAGCCAAGCCTCAGACTCCTAGTTTCCATAGGTGAGCAGAGATTCAAACCCTGTTTTCCAGAGTTCTGGTCCATCACTCTATCCACTACACCACACTAGGAACCTAAGTTTTATATACTCATTTTATTCAATATGCAAGAAGAGGGACTAGTCCAGTTCCTACCATGTCACTTTTCTCACATGGAAAACAATATGCCGGGGGTGGGGGCAGGTCCTTTTTGCATGGTCAGTCTCCACACAAGAAGGAATCCTGGAAAATCAGAGCTTTTGCTCAGATGGAACACAAACAGTTCTTCCTTTACATCACTTTCTGCATGAGGAAAGAGATGGCAAATATAAGGATAGGTGTTCACTCCTCATATGTTGAATAAAGCAGGGTAAATAACAGCTGTAGGACTATAGATAGGCCTATGTTTGTTTGTCCACAGTTTATCTTGATGCATCATGGACACTAGTTTAACATACGATCCTTTGCATGGCCATCAAGAAATAAACATGTATATATGTTTAAGACACAGTTCATTTGCTGGTGGCTCTTCTTTCCTTGGAAGTATTTCCCGTGTCCCCATACATTTAAATGATTTTTAAAGTTGTTTTCATTTGGTGCTTATCCTGTTTTAATGTGAGCATCTTTTTAATATGAGCATATTTTAAATTTATTTTCAAAGGCTTTTACAGCCGAGAACCAATGGTTGTTGTAGGTTTTTCCAGCTGTTTGACCATAATCTTCCTAATGTTTTGTCAATCTCTGTGGCCAGCATCTTCAGAGGACAGGAGTTAGAACACAGACAGAGTTACAACTCCTGTCCTCTGAAGATGCCGGCCACAGAGACTGATGAAATGCTAGGAAGAAAAACCTCCAGAACATGGCCAAACAGCCCGAAAAACCTACAACAACCATCTTTTTAATTGTTTGGAGTGGGGGCTGGGAATGCCAGAGTGGGTGAGGGAGCTGTTCAGAATACACTATTCTGAACATTCAATTTGTCATTTTTGCTGTTATCTGGGTAATTTGCCTGCTTTCTGCTCTTGTGATGAAAGGAAGGGATGGTGGAAAAACAGGGCCTCAAGCAAAGAATATATGAATTATTCTTTTCCAATCACCCTCCTGATGTCACAGCTTCCTCCTCCTCTACCACCACCACCAGTCTCATATCTCCATAGAATATCTTCCTCCATGTCTACAGAGGCGTTTAGAGAAGAGACCATGGAAATCATTCCATTTAAATTACTCCTCCAGATGCTCATTTTACTCCAAAATTTGAACTTTAAAACTGTTTCTCAAACAACACTTTCTATGGGAGTCGTTTTCATTTGTGTGAATGTCCCATAGACAAATGGTGAGCATGAAAGGAATTGGCTGTGTGACTTATATAGACTGCCAGAGAGTAAGGCATCAAGGAGCAGGTAAGCCAACATTTATTAAGATTATACTTTCAGGTAAAATTTCTACAGTGTTTTGATAGAAAAATGTATTTGTTAGTAGTCATATAAATAATTAAAATATGTAGAAGTAGTCTTGGTGTATATAAATAGTGGCCTTTTTCACTGTGGGTGAAGATATGTGACCTTGCGTTAAGACACATTGTTCATCAACTTAAAGTTTTTTAAAATATGTTGCAACCACCACATGTAGGTAACTATATAGTATTATGGAATTTGTAGTCCACCTGAGAAAAGGAAGTTATCCTGGCAAAGACAATCCCAAAGTGACCAAAAGAGCACTTTTGAAGGAGCCAATAACAAATGTGCTACTGTTGGTCTATGGTTCTCTGAAAAACTGCCCATTTATTTTAGAGAAATAATTCAGCTACTAAACAAATTGTGGAAATTCACCAGATTAAATATTATCAGCCATGACTCCCCATTTCTAATATTTAAAACCAAGAAATTAATTTTCAAGTATTCTAATTCCTGATTCAAGTGAAGGGGCAGATAATCTGAAAAGAATATAACTCATTGTTAATTCACTTTGCCTGAATACTATGCAGAATTGTTCAGAAAACAACAAGTCACCATCTCCCTTCTTAAATTCACTGGCTTGTCCCTCAGGAAAACTAAGCCTGCAGTCAGACCTTAACATAGACACTTCATGTTAACCTTGCTGTGCTCTGAGTAGCCTACCTCTGAAGGGCCTAGGGAAGAAGAGGTGCACAAACAAATGAAGATAAGGCATGCCAGAGCTTTGATTGAATTTGTAATGCCTATTCAAAGGTAGACTGGAAGACAAGAGAATCAAGTGTGATACAGAAGGCCATGGGTGCAACTTTGAGCCTCTAGTTTTATAATCATGGGATATAGGATAGAAGCCTAAACCTCCAACAACTTCCCTAAATATGTTTGTAGGAAGTGCCCCTATCTTTTAGTCTACAGTATTAGCAAGATACCAACCAAGTTTTTCCCCCAAAAAGGACAACCTGAAATAAAAGTGGAATTGCTTTGATCATCATCATCAAGTCTTATCCTTGCACATTAATCGTTCAATTCTTTAGGTTGCCATATGAGTTGAGAATGAATCTATTAATGGCATATCTTCTTAATTTCTGTGTAATAAGTACAGTACACATTATTCTCAGGGCCCCCACTCCTAAATGACTGATTTAAATAATAGAAGATAAAGGCAATAGATGAAGTTTGGAGTATTCACAAAACAGAAGCAGGACAAATCTGACTACAAGCCTTTCCAATCAAACTGCAAGTCCTTCAGTTGCTCTAATGTTTTCCATTTTCTGATTGAGCAAATTCTCATGAATGATAGATAGTGAAGCATCTTCAGCCTTCAGCCTCACCAAACTCCTTTACCATTCTCCATTCATTGCTGAAGTCATTCCATCTCAATTGTTTCTCAGTCTTTTCCTCTTCAATAAGCAACATTTTGTGCACTCAGAAGGCACAAGTGTAAGTGTCATGTGAAGTTTAAAAACAACAATAAAAGGGGACAGCGTTTCATGAATGCATTTCTGTTGGCTATCAACTCCTCTTGCTTGAGCACCCATCACAGGAGAAGAGCACTTGCTCGCATCTTGAGCAGCAAGCATGTCAGCACCTGCCACATGAAGCTAAATTTGCCTCTTGACCTCCAAGTTCTCTTCACTTTACAGAACACACTTCTCCCCACACCGCGCTAACTAGAAAGTTTCTTCTGTGCTTATTATGGTGAGTTCTGTATCAGTGCAAGAGGACAATGTTGCTTATTCAGACCTTCCTGACAGAAAGCCTGTCTTGTTCTTTATGCGTGAGTTTTTCTGAAGCAACAAGATCAGACCCATGAAACATGCAATAATGACGCTGCAAATGGAAATGACCAACAGACCAAGACAGACAGACAGACAGACAGACAGACAGACAGACAGACAGACAGATAGTAAACATATATCTATAGATACCCTATATTTTTGTGACCATAGTTGGAATATGTATAGATTAATAAAATATATTTTCAATCCATAATCATGTGTGTGGGTTTACAAATTATAAATATGTTTATTTTATACGTATGTATATACAATTTCCAGTTATTGTTACCAAAAAAATAGCTTTATGAGCTCCTTTCCCCACTATAGCTTAGGGACATTTGAGGATTTAATTTAGACTTCATTTCAAAGCAAAGCAAACTGATTTCCATGTTCTGAGCTAATATCTGGACTGAAACACAGTTCAAATGATGCATATTTCTGCATTTTGCAAGGCAATTCTTATCTCAAACATTTGTCAAATTGTATACAAAAATGTATTTTGGAATAAAATAGATAGAAAAATACATATTTTGCGAAACATTTGCAACCGTTGCTGAGGACACCAGATGGAAAAGCAATAACCCTGTGCTTATACCTCAAGAGCTTTGAAAAAAATCCTCTTTTTCAGTGCAAATCACAGAATCCCCCAACCAATACTGATTATGGTCATGGTGGCTGGGGGACTCTTGTGAACCGTACTCCAAAAAAAATGACTTTTGGAAGCTCTGGCTTAGATTCAGTTCCATGGCCTGCTGAACTTTTGTAACCAAATTCCTCAATTTTCTCCCCTCCCCTTCTCCTTTCCCATTCCTTTACTTTCAATATAGTGTCTTTTACACTGTAAACATGCTCACATGAGCTTTCTTATTTCCAAACCATGGAAGCTGTTCTGGAATCTGTTGGCTGAAAATCTGGCTGAAAATGCTTAGTTTATTCAAATAAATTTTAAAAAGCAAAGTAAAGCAAAGTGTGGTACTTATATATTGCCCAATAGTGCTTAAATCACTTTCAGGATGGTTTACAATTTAATTATGCAGGCTACACATTGCCTTCCAAGTGAGCTGGTTACTCAATTTAATGACCTCAGGAGAATGGAAGGCTGAGTCAACCTTGAGCCAGCTACCTGAATCTATTGGGATGAAACTCAGGTTGTAAGCAGATTTTTTGACAGCAGTTCCATGAAGTGTCTTAAAAACTCATGTATTCCAATATTTCTTATTGCTCAAGGCTTAAACTTTTATAAAGAGGGGGGGGGGAGAGAGATTGTTTTATGTATGAGCAAAAAAAACTTGTCAGTTAGAAAAATAAATTTATTAATTTATTTTAGGAAAGCTAATTTTATTCTAATCTCTCTGGGTCAAAGTTCAAGCAGTTAGAAAACTCTTGACAACTCCAGGAGCCATTTTGGAACAGTGAGCTTGTCTATTGATTCTAAGGGAACTTCTTGATTCATATTGCTAAAATGGCTCTTCAGTTCACTTGGACATCTACATTTAGGAGCAATTTCAGATGTTTTCCTTGCCGTTTACTTCTTGACTCTTTCATCCAAATGAAATATGGAGACTCATTCTGAATTCTTTGTTACATACAGCACTGATGTTACCTGTCTGTCATGGGTTTGGAGGGAAAGTTCCATCCTATGGGGAGTGGAAGGCGGGACATCAGGAGGAGGGGCTGTACTGTATATATATGTGATGTGTGTGTGGAGAAGTTTAGACGCTGGGATGTGAAGAAGCAGCAGCTGGGAAGAAGAAGCTGGTGTGGGAGTCTGTGTGTCAGACAGGGTACTACTGTGTGTCAGTACCAACCTGATAGGTTCAGGTGTCTGTATGGTTAGCCAGAACTGATAGGTTCAGGGTCTGTGCTTCAAGTTAAGGGTTCTGTGTGAACCAAACTGTACGCATGTATGAATGAGACTAAGCCACGTTACTATATCTTATTCACCTGATCATTTTATTTTCCCTGTGTGTTGTATTTAAATAAACCTTATTCTTTTATTTGTTGAAAATCCATCCCTGGTCTGTGTGACTTCTTATAGGGAATGGTTGGTGGCAGCTTAGTTAACTGTGGCAGATCCCAGTAGGTCTGGGTTTGTCACATTGATTGGTGTCCAGCGTGTGGGATACGACTGGTCCAGTTGTCCAGTGGTCCAGCAAAGCCTTGGCAAGTGTGCCCAGAGCAAGGGGGGTCTAGTCAGGGACAATCTGAGAGCACGTAGGTAATCTTCTAGGTGTACCTCACGGGGGGGTGCACTAGTAGAAGAACGTGTAACCTCAGATTGGGGACTAGATTAGGGAGCTCTGAGGCAGCCTGTTTTGGCGGGAAAAAAGCTGAGGCAAAACTGTGAAATAGCAGTGAGCTAGCTTGTCTGCTGAGAGGCCCAGCCGAGGGGGGTAGACTCTAGCTCGCAACTGTTGCAAGTAGTGCTGAAGGACAGCAGCAATCTATAGAGAAAGCTGGTTCTGAGGCAAAAGAAAAAAAAAGTGGTCGCTTTATTTTGAGGCTTGACTTTTGAAAGCAGCCTGTTCTGAGGGGGGATTATGCCCTTGACTCGAAGCCAGATGGCAGAAATGGGTGAAGTGAAAGACCCCCAGGTAGACCAAGGTTCTGAGGATGAATTTGGCTCAGTGCAAGGTGACAGCACGGGAGAACAGAACCCAGAACTCAGAAAATTGCTCATAGCCCAACAGCATGAACTGAGGATGAGGCAATTTGAAGTGGAGGAAAGATTAGAGAGAGAAAGAAGGGAGGAAAGGGAAAGGCAATTTGAAATGGAGGAAAGGGAAAGAGCAGAAAGATTGGAGAGAGAGAAAATGGCGTTTGAGTTGAGAAAATTGGAACTGATGAACCAGAACAATAATAACAATAGGGATTCTGAGGGAGGCCAATTGTCTAAGGCTGACCTGAAGAAATTCCCTGTGTACCACAAGGGAGATTGTCCTGAGGTGTTCTTTTCCTTAGTGGAAAGAGCGTTTGTGGACTTCTCAGTGAGGGAAACTGAGAAGATGACCATCATGCGATCTTTAATCAGTGGTAGCCTGGCTGAGGTTTATTCAGAGATGCCACAGGAACTGATGAGAGATTTTGCAGAGTTTAAAAAACTGGTGTTTGCAAGACATGGGATAAATGCGGAACAGCTGAGGCAAAGATTCAGGTCCCTCACAAAGAAACCAGAGCAGACTTTTACCCAAGTGGGGGCTCAATTGGTGAGGCTGCTTGAGAAATGGCTATCTCAGGAGGGGACAGAGACCTTTCAGCAGCTTAAAGATTTGATAGCGCTGGAACAGTTCTATTCAGTCCTGCATGGGGAACTGAAATTCCAGGTGAGGGAAAGGAAACCAAAATCTGTGGCAGAAGCAGCCGAGATCGCAGATTTTATTTACCAGATAAGAAAGCCCTTAGGTGAGGAGAAATCTGTAGGAAAATCCAAAGAAACCTACAGCAAGTACTCTCAGGGACCAGGGAAAAGCCAGCAAGGGGGAGGGGCCCATGGTGAAGGGAAGCCCTCAGACATGAAACCAAGACCTCAGATTTTGGAGGGAAAACCAAAACAAGATGAGAAAGACTCAAAATACACCAGAAAATGTTATTTCTGTCAGGGAAAGGGCCATCTAATCTCAGAGTGTGAGAAATTAAAGCAGCTAAAAGGAATGGTGCCTCAGGATTCGAGTGGGACCAAGCCAAAAGCTGTGTTCTGTGTCCAGAAAGAGCAAGGCTCATTGTCACTGAGGGAGCCTGTTGCCATGGCGACTCAATCTGAAACAGCTACATCTGCTGATCAGGCTGAGGAAAATGGTCCTCTTGTAGAGGTCAGGCGCTGCCTGCTGGTGAGAACAGATTCTCAGTTGTTTGAGACAGCAGGGGTGGACGTAGGAATACTTAACCGTCAGTATCGGGGGCTACGGGACACTTGTTCCCAGGTGACCCTGTGCCATCCAGATATTATTCCTAGGGAGTATGTAATCCCAAATGAGAGCATGAAGGTGGCAGGGATTGAGGGGCAGGTGATTTCACTGCCAGTCGCGGAGGTACCTGTCAACTTTCAAGGCTGGAGGGGAGTTTGGCGGCTAGCAATTTCATCGACTCTGCCAGCAGCCGTGCTCGTGGGAAATGACCTGGCTGAACATGTGAAACGGGTGCTAGTGATTACACGTTCACAAGCCACCACGGGGACAGTTCAGGGGGGTAATGATGAGCCAGAGACGGAAGCAGGTGGGGGGAGTTCAGAAGCTGTGGTGGAAACCTTAACCACAGACAGCAGATTTGGACAAGAGCAAAAGGCAGACGCCACTCTCCAAAAGTGTTTTGAACAGGTGACTGACGCCCAGCTAGCACCTGAAACCCCAGTGAGATTTCTAGAGAAAAAGGGGATTTTGTATAGAGAGACCCTGAGGAATATCTCAAAAGGGGGAGATGGAATCAGAAGTCAGCTAGTGGTACCTGAAAAGTATCGCCCCATGATCTTACAAAGGGGGCACTCTGACATGTTTGCTGCACACTTAGGGGTGAACAAAACACAGCAGAGAATCACACAGAATTTTTACTGGCCTGACATAGGGAAGCAGATCAGGGAGTTCTGTAAACAATGTGATGTGTGTCAAAGGCAGGGGAATAGCCGTGACAGGACCAAAGCAAAGTTGTGCCCTTTGCCTGTGATTGACACTCCGTTCAAATGCATAGGGGTGGATATTGTGGGACCTTTGCCCAAGGCCACAAAGAGGGGGAACAGGTTCATTCTCACCATTGTGGACCATGCCACGAGGTACCCTGAAGCCATACCCTTGACTAATATTGAAACTAACACAGTGGCAGATGCCTTGGTGGGGTATATGTCCAGGATGGGATTTGCCTCAGAAATAATCACAGATTTGGGCGCATCGTTCACATCAAAGCTCATGAAACGCTTATGGCAAATCTGTGGAATTAAGCACAAGGAAACCACTGCCTATCATCCTGAAAGTAATGGGTTAACTGAGAAGTTCAATGGGACTCTAATGCGCATGATTAGGGCTTACTTGGCAGAGAATCCAAACAATTGGGACCAGAAGCTGCAATCCCTTTTGTTTGCTTATCGATCAGTGCCACAAGCCAGTACCGGGTTCAGTCCATTTGAACTTTTATTTGGGAGAAGGGTGAAAGGGCCCCTTGATTTGATCAAACAAAATTGGGAGCAGATCACCCAGGATGACCCACAAGACGTTGTGACATACATAGACACCTTGATGAATGACCTAAAGAGAAATCTAGAGCTGGCAGCAGAAAACCTGCAAGCTCAGAAGGTCAGACAGAAAACATGGTATGACCACAAAGCTAGAGAGAGGCACTTTGACCCAGGGGAGGAAGTGCTTTGGCTTAGGCCCTGCAGAGAGAATAAACTGCAGCTCAAATGGGCAGGACCATATAGGGTCATTTCCAAGATGTCAGACCTGAACTACCTTATAGAGCAGGAGGAGAACGAAGCAAGGAGGGTGGTTCATGTGAATGCCCTAAAACCCTACTACAGAGGGGAACAGAGGGTTTTATTTGCGATAAAAGCAGCTGAGAGTGAGGAAGCGGAATTACCCTTCTGGGAGGGTAGAGGGGAAGTAAAATACAACCCAGAGGAGGTAAAGATCAGTCCTGCACTCACCCAAGACCAGCAGCAAGAACTAAAAATGCTGCTTAGTAAATATCAACAGGTGTTTTCCAACAAGCCGGGGATAGTGAAGGGAGTGATGCATCGGATCCACACAGGGGATGCACCCCCGCAGGCAGTATCCCCATACCGAGTAACGGGACCCTATAGGGACAAGGTGCGGAAGGAGCTGGACGAGATGCTTAGGGAGAACATAATTGTCCCCTCTTCTAGTCCTTGGTCCTCTCCGATAGTCCTTGTGGACAAGCCTGATGGGAGCATTAGGTTTTGTGTCGATTACAGGAAATTAAACCGTGTAACCACTCCTGATGCCTACCCAATGCCCAGGCTAGACAACCTGATTGAAACCATAGGGGGTTGTCGGTTCATCTCATCATTGGACCTGGTAAAGGGATATTGGCAATTAAGAATTGATCCCAGGGATCAAGAAAAGACTGCCTTTTGCAGCCCTTTTGGTCTCTATGAGTTTCGAGTCCTGAGCTTTGGTCTCAGAAATGCACCAGCCACATTCCAAAGGCTGATGGACCAGACCTTGGCAGGGCTCAGTGACTTTACAGTGGCCTACATTGACGACATAGGGATCTTCAGTAATACCTGGGAAGATCACCTGATACACCTGGAATTAGTGCTGCAGAGGTTAAGTGCAGCAGGGCTGACAGTAAAGGCCAGCAAGTGTCAGCTGGGTAGCCCAGAAATAAAATACTTGGGTCACATGGTAGGGGGAGGAGTGATAAAACCCCTGGAGGCCAAAATAGAAGCTGTTCGTGATTGGCCCAGACCCAACACCAAGAAAAAAGTCAAATCATTTCTTGGGTTGGTGGGCTACTACAGAAAGTTCATCCCGAGGTTTAGCGAGATTGCGGCTCCGCTGACCGATCTGACGAGGAAGAAGGCTGATGACCGCATCCCGTGGACCAGCGACTGTGAGGAGGCGTTCCAGAGGTTGAAGCAGGCGCTCATCAACTATCCAGTGCTGCGGGCTCCAGACTTCGACCGGGAGTTCATCATCTACACCGATGCGTCTAACAGCGGGGTAGGAGCAGTTCTGTGCCAGGAGGATGAGAATGGTGACCAGCATCCAGTGTCCTACCTGAGTAGGAAACTTCAAAAAGGTGAGAGACATTTGGCAACCGTGGAGAAGGAGTGTTTGGCCATAGTCTACGCGATCCAGAAGGCCAAGCCTTACATCTGGGGAAGACATTTTATTCTGTGCACTGACCATTCACCACTGCAATGGTTAAAGACAATGAAAACCCACAATAGCAAACTTATGAGGTGGGCTTTAAATCTACAGGACTATGACTTTGAAGTGAAGGTGGTCAGAGGGTCAGTGAACTGTGTTGCTGACGCCTTGTCAAGAAGACCTGAAGAATGAAGACGGCGAAAGAAACATGGACTATGTATATATATTGATGACAAAAAGTTAAATGTACCTGTTTTTTGAAGTTGGTTTGTATGAATAAAGGTAAATTGATGTAATGTATATGGTAAATGTTTAAATGCCTAATTGCTATGGTTAACTTAGAATGTAAGCATAAGTAAGTATGATATTGTATGTATAACTGTTTTGTGTATTTTATCCAGGTTGTTTTTTGGTGAAAAGCACCTTAGCTTTCCCCCTACAAAACAACTTATAAAGAGGGGAGGTGTTACATACAGCACTGATGTTACCTGTCTGTCATGGGTTTGGAGGGAAAGTTCCATCCTATGGGGAGTGGAAGGCGGGACATCAGGAGGAGGGGCTGTACTGTATATATATGTGATGCGTGTGTGGAGAAGTTTAGACGCTGGGATGTGAAGAAGCAGCAGCTGGGAAGAAGAAGCTGGTGTGGGAGTCTGTGTGTCAGACAAGGTACTACTGTGTGTCAGTACCAACCTGATAGGTTCAGGTGTCTGTATGGTTAGCCAGAACTGATAGGTTCAGGGTCTGTGCTTCAAGTTAAGGGTTCTGTGTGAACCAAACTGTACGCATGTATGAATGAGACTAAGCCACGTTACTATATCTTATTCACCTGATCATTTTATTTTCCCTGTGTGTTGTATTTAAATAAACCTTATTCTTTTATTTGTTGAAAATCCATCCCTGGTCTGTGTGACTTCTTATAGGGAATGGTTGGTGGCAGCTTAGTTAACTGTGGCAGATCCCAGTAGGTCTGGGTGTTACATACAGCACTGATGTTACCTGTCTGTCATGGGTTTGGAGGGAAAGTTCCATCCTATGGGGAGTGGAAGGCGGGACATCAGGAGGAGGGGCTGTACTGTATATATATGTGATGTGTGTGAGGAGACGCTGGGAGGAGACAAAGCAGCAGCTGGAAAGAAGAAACTGGTGTGGGAGTCTGTGTGTCAGACAGGGTACTACTGTGTGTCAGAGTACCAGCCTGATAGGTTCAGGTGTCTGTTGGTTAGCCAGAACTGATAGGTTCAGGGTCTGTGCTTCAAGTTAAGGGTTCTGTGTGAACCAAACTGTATGCATGTATGAATGAGAATAAGCCACGTTACTTTATCTTATTCACCTGATCATTTTATTTTCCCTGTGTGTTGTATTTAAATAAACCTTATTCTTTTATTTAGTAAAAATCCATCCCTGGTCTGTGTGACTTCTTATAGGGAATGGTTGGTGGCAGCTTAGTTAACGTGTGGCATATCCCAGTAGGTCTGGGTTTGTCACATTGATTGGTGTCCAGCGTGTGGGATACGACTGGTCCAGTTGTCCAGCGGTCCAGCAAAGCCTTGGCAAGTGTGCCCAGAGCAAGGGGGGTCTAGTCAGGGACAATCTGAGAGCGCGTAGGTAATCTTCTAGGTGTACCGCACGGGGAGGTGCGCTAGTAGAAGAACGTGCCAACTGGGGAGACTAGATTAGGGTGCTCTGAGGCAGCCTGTTTTTGGCGGGAAAAAAGCTGAGGCAAAACTGTGAAATAGCAGTGAGCTAGCCTGCCTGCTGAGAGGCCCAGCAGAGGGGGGTAGACTCTAACTCGCTACAGTTGCAAGTAGTGCTGAAGGACAGCAGCAATCTATAGGGAAAGCTGGTTCTGAGGCAAAAAAAAAAAAAAAAGTGGTCGTTTTATTTTGAGGCTTGACTTTTTAAAGCAGCCTGTTCTGGGGGGGGATTATGCCCTTGACTCGAAGCCACATGGCAGAAATGGGTGAAGTGAAAGACCCCCAGGGTGACCAAGGTTCTGAGGATGAATTTGGCTCAGTGCAGGGTGACAGCACGGGAGAACAGAACCCAGAACTAAGGAAAATGCTCATAGCCCAACAGCATGAACTGAGGATGAGGCAATTTGAAATAGAGAGAATGGAAAGAGCAGAAAGATTGGAGAGAGAGAAAATGGCGTTCGAATTAAGAAAACTGGAAATGATGAACCAGAACAATAATAACAATAGGGATTCTGAGGGAGGCCAATTGTCTAAAGCTGACCTGAAGAAATTCCCTGTGTACCACAAGGGAGATTGTCCTGAGGTGTTCTTTTCCCTAGTGGAAAGAGCGTTTGTGGACTTCTCAGTGAGGGAAACTGAGAAGATGACCATCATGCGATCTTTAATCAGTGGTAGCCTGGCTGAGGTCTATGCCGAGATGCCTGAGGAACTGATGAAAGATTTTGCAGAGTTTAAAAAACTGGTGTTTGCAAGACATGGGATAAATGCGGAACAGCTGAGGCAAAGATTTAGGTCAATCACCAAGAAGCCAGAGCAGACTTTTACCCAAGTGGGGGCCCAATTGGTGAGGCTGCTTGAGAAATGGCTATCTCAGGAGGGGACAGAGACCTTTCAACAGCTTAAAGATTTGATAGCGCTGGAACAGTTCTATTCAGTCCTGCATGGGGAATTGAAATTCCAGGTGAGGGAAAGGAAACCAAAATCTGTGGTAGAAGCAGCCGAGATCGCAGATTTTATTTACCAGATAAGGAAGCCCTTAGGTGAGGAGAAATCTGTAGGAAAACCCAAAGAAACCTACAGCAAGTACTCTCAGGGACCAGGGAAAAGCCAGCAAGGGGGAGGGGCCCATGTTGAAGGGAAGCCCTCAGACATGAAACCAAGACCTCAGATTTTGGAGGGAAAACCAAAACAAGATGAGAGAGAATCAAAATACACCAGAAAATGTTATTTCTGTCAGGGAAAGGGCCATCTAATCTCAGAGTGTGAGAAATTAAAGCAGCTAAAAGGAATGGTGCCTCAGGATTCGAGTGGGACCAAGCCAAAAGCTGTGTTCTGTGTCCAGAAAGAGCAAGGCTCATTGTCACTGAGGGAGCCTGTTGCCATGGCGACTCAATCTGGAACAGCTACATCTGCTGATCAGGCTGAGGAAAATGGTCCTCTTGTAGAGGTCAGGCGCTGCCTGCTGGTGAGAACAGATTCTCAGTTGTTTGAGACAGCAGGGGTGGACATAGGAATACTTGACCATCAGTATCAGGGGCTGCGGGACACTTGTTCCCAGGTAACCCTGTGCCATCCAGATATTATTCCTAGGGTATATATAATCCCAAATGAGAGCATGAAGGTGGCAGGGATTGAGGGGCAGGTGATTTCACTGCCAGTAGCGGAGGTACCGGTGAACTTTCAAGGCTGGAGGGGAGTTTGGCGGCTAGCGATTTCATCGACTCTGCCAGCAGCCGTGCTCGTGGGAAATGACCTGGCTGAACATGTGAAACGGGTGCTAGTGATTACACGTTCACAAGCCACCACGGGGACAGTTCAAGGGGGTAATGATGAGCCAGAGACGGAAGCAGAGGGGAGTTCAGAAGCTGTGGTGGAAACCTTAACCACAGACAGCAGATTTGGACAAGAGCAAAAGGCAGACGCCACTCTCCAAAAGTGTTTTGAACAGGTGACTGACGCCCAGCTAACACCTGAAACCCCAGTGAGATTTCTAGAGAAAAAGGGGATTTTGTATAGAGAGACCCTGAGGAATATCTCAAAAGGGGGAGATGGGATCAGAAGTCAGCTGGTGGTACCTGAAAAGTATCACCCCATGATCTTACAAAGGGGGCACTCTGACATGTTTGCTGCACACTTAGGGGTGAACAAAACACAGCAGAGAATCACACAGAATTTTTACTGGCCTGACATAGGGAAGCAGATCAGGGAGTTCTGTAAACAATGTGATGTGTGTCAAAGGCAGGGGAATAGCCGTGACAGGACCAAAGCAAAGTTGTGCCCTTTGCCTGTGATTGACACTCCGTTCAAATGCATAGGGGTGGATATTGTGGGACCTTTGCCCAAGGCCACAAAGAGGGGGAACAGGTTCATTCTCACCATTGTGGACCATGCCACGAGGTACCCTGAAGCCATACCCTTGACTAACATTGAAACTAACACAGTGGCAGATGCCTTGGTGGGGTATATGTCCAGGATGGGATTTGCCTCAGAAATAATCACAGATTTGGGCGCATCGTTCACATCGAAGCTCATGAAACGCTTATGGCAAATCTGTGGAATTAAGCACAAGGAAACCACTGCCTATCATCCTGAAAGTAATGGGTTAACTGAGAAGTTCAATGGGACTCTAATGCACATGATTAGGGCTTACTTGGCAGAGAATCCAAACAATTGGGACCAGAAGCTGCAATCCCTTTTGTTTGCTTATCGATCAGTGCCACAAGCCAGTACCGGGTTCAGTCCATTTGAACTTTTATTTGGGAGAAGGGTGAAAGGGCCCCTTGATTTGATCAAACAAAATTGGGAGCAGATCACCCAGGATGACCCACAGGACGTTGTAACATATATAGACTCTTTAAGGCATGACCTAAAGAGAAACCTAGAGCTAGCAGCAGAGACCCTGCAAGCTCAAAAGGTCAGAAAGAAAGCCTGGTGTGTCCAGAGAGCCGGGGAGAGGCACTTTGACCCAGGGGAGGAAGTGCTTTGGCCTAGGCCCTGCAAAGAGAACAAACTGCAGCTGGGTATCCCAGAAACAAAATATTTGGGTCACATGGTAGGGGGAGGAGTGATCAAACCCCTAGAGGCCAAAATAGAAGCAGTTCGTGATTGGCCTAGACCCAACACCAAGAAAAAAGTCAAATCATTTCTTGGGTTGGTGGGCTACTACAGAAAGTTCATCCCGAGGTTTAGCGAGATTGCGGCTCCGCTGACCGATCTGACGAGGAAGAAGGCTGATGACCGCATCCCGTGGACCAGCGACTGTGAGGGGGCGTTCCAGAGGTTGAAGCAGGCGCTCATCAACTATCCAGTGCTGCGTGCTCCAGACTTCGACCGGGAGTTCATCGTCTACACCGATGCGTCTAACAGCGGGGTAGGAGCAGTTCTGTGCCAGGAGGATGAGAATGGTGACCAGCATCCAGTGTCCTACCTGAGTAGGAAACTCCAAAAAGGTGAGAGACATTTGGCAACCGTGGAGAAGGAGTGTCTGGCAATAGTCTACGCGATCCAGAAGGCCAAGCCTTACATCTGGGGAAGACATTTTGTTCTGTGCACTGACCATTCACCACTGCAATGGTTAAAGACAATGAAAACCCACAATAGTAAACTTATGAGGTGGGCTTTAAACCTACAGGACTATGTCTTTGAAGTGAAGGTGGTCAGAGGGTCAGTGAACTGTGTTGCTGACGCCTTGTCAAGAAGACCTGAAGAATGAAGACGGCGAAAGAAACATGGACTATGTATATATATTGATGACAAAAAGTTAAATGTACCTGTTTTTTGAAGTTGGTTTGTATGAATAAAGGTAAATTGATGTAATGTATATGGTAAATGTTTAAATGCCTAATTGCTATGGTTAACTTAGAATGTAAGTATAAGTAAGTATGATATGGTATGTATAACTGTTGTTGTGTGTTTTATCCAGGTTGTTTTTTTGGGAAAAAGCACCTTAGCTTTCCCCCTACAAAACAACTTATAAAGAGGGGAGGTGTTACATACAGCACTGATGTTACCTGTCTGTCATGGGTTTGGAGGGAAAGTTCCATCCTATGGGGAGTGGAAGGCGGGACATCAGGAGGAGGGGCTGTACTGTATATATATGTGATGTGTGTGAGGAGACGCTGGGAGGAGACAAAGCAGCAGCTGGAAAGAAGAAACTGGTGTGGGAGTCTGTGTGTCAGACAGGGTACTACTGTGTGTCAGAGTACCAGCCTGATAGGTTCAGGTGTCTGTTGGTTAGCCAGAACTGATAGGTTCAGGGTCTGTGCTTCAAGTTAAGGGTTCTGTGTGAACCAAACTGTATGCATGTATGAATGAGAATAAGCCACGTTACTTTATCTTATTCACCTGATCATTTTATTTTCCCTGTGTGTTGTATTTAAATAAACCTTATTCTTTTATTTAGTAAAAATCCATCCCTGGTCTGTGTGACTTCTTATAGGGAATGGTTGGTGGCAGCTTAGTTAACGTGTGGCATATCCCAGTAGGTCTGGGTTTGTCACACTGGGTTTGTCACATTCTTATACCCTCAAACAACTAAATCATGTACATGGGTGTTTGACATATGGCATTGGTCTCTGCATATCCAGCAATAATTCATTAATATTATAGACACCACTTTAAAATGGAAATGTAATGTAATGCGTGACCCAGAATTTTATTCATTTACCCAAGCTTATCCCTCTGAAAGGGGAATTGTAAAACAATCAAGGAAATGCAAACCTTTCCATACTGGATTCAGTGCCAAGAAGCATTGCCTCCACTTGCCCTTTGGTGAGAAAAGGACTGCAGTGTGTTTGACCAGCAGTGAGGATATAAAACCACATTCAGCATATACATTCCCACAGGCAAATGACATATCAGCATGCTTCCATAGCCATAAAAGAAAATCACATATAATTTAAGAAGACCACTTTGTGACAGATAAAAGGAGATTGCTTTGCCTGCTCTACTATAATGAAGGCCAGCATGGTTGCTACACTTATAATTATTAATTTATTGGAAGCTGTCAGCTATGTATTTGCAAAACATCTTGGAAATGAAACACTCTTGCAGCTTCAGCAATCTGGTTGTTAGCAGCAGAAAGGATGGAAGCTTCTTCAGAGTGATTTATGAAAAAGAAGAGAAAACTAACAAAACAGACAAATAGAGTAATTCAATATTTCTGGGCTGTGAGCAGCTTAACAACCCCACCCAAAGCCCCACCTTTCAATTTCTGAGGAAAAAATACTGACCATTGCAACTGTACAATTTTGGAACATTGCATTTTTGCCTTGACCTTCATATGAACTTTAAAGACAGAAAGCAGGCAGTGTCTACTCCCTGCCAAGCAGTAAACAGTATGGCCAATTTTGTTCACACTCAGACAACTTTTCTGACTTGATCTCTTCTGTGGCAATCCTCCCCCATTCCTTCTCCCATCAAGAATTATGCCCTGGATGGTTGTACCTGTCACCTTGTCCTAGCTAGGTTGCTGCCATTTTTTTTAAAGAAGTTATAGAATAATTTCTGAGGGAGTACCATCTTTGAAGCACAGAGTTACATGAAACTGCTGTGGATATATTTGAGAACAATAGCTGTTTGCTCTATGCTATAACAGGAAATTGCAGAAAAAAGAGATGAAGGATCCATAGCAATATGACATTACACAAACAAGACCAGATGAAGAGACAGAAGCAGAACAGGCTGGATTCAGGGCCAAGAAAGCCTGTGGAAACCAGATGTTTATGCAAACATGTCTTATAAAAAATTGAAGAGAATGGCAAGTTGCCCTCATTAGCAGGTTCATGAGCTTCATGAAACAATAGCTGACACAGATTAGGAATATTATTTCACAGAAGTAACTGTATTAGCTTTTGCATGCAGCAAAAAGAACAACAGGGCCTGTGGTACTTTGAAAAACTAGTTTCATTTGGAATAGGCTGCTGTGGGCTGTAGCCCACACTATAAACCTTAACACACTGTTATGCATTACAGGGTCCAGTTTTCAGTAAATTGTAAAAACAAACAAACAAAAAAAACACCCTGACTATGAGAAGCAGGGAACTGACAAAGATGACAGGGTTCCTGTCAGCAGGCTGTCTTGCTTCTCCACGGGACCCACCAAATTTCCAGCCTCTGGTTCCCTGGTAGATTTGGGAGAGGCAATGTTCGAATATAAGAGACAAGAGGAGCTCGGACGTTTGTGAAATAGAGAAAGGGTGGGAAAAGAACAACCTTTATGAGAGGAACAGAGGAGTTGGGAGATGAAGGATATAAAAGAAAAGTTAAGAACAACAGAGAGGAAGGCAAAAGAAGAGGAAGAGGAAATGGGCTTCTGAAAGAGAAAGGGAATAAAAGAAACCCAGGAAATTGAGGATGAGAAAGGAACAGAAGAAAAAGAGAAGTGGGATGATGCTTTGAAGGAACAACAAGGAGAGGTGTTTCAAGGAGAAGTGATGATATGAGAGGAGCAAGAACTCCACCAAGAGTAGGAATACGTCTTGGAGGAGGACCTGTGGACTCGGGAGATTGTCTCTTTAAGGGTGCCTAAAGAACAGGTGGAACACCATAGAAACCTGCAACCATCTCATAGGCCCTCCACTTGAGGAGAGAGAGAGGGGAGAAAGAAATGCCACCGGGCACTGGAGAAGGCACTGAGAGTTTATTCCACTGTTCCTAATCAACCTTGGCTGAGTACTCAAAAGAAGGCCAGTCAGACCCCTCTGCATCCTGAGTACGGAAAAGTAAAGGGAATTAACCCAGTCCCTGTCACCTGAGCTATCATAAGCCATCCATGTTGTGACACCCTTTGCATAGATTATTTAAGGCAAGCTCTTCAAACAGCTCAAAAGTACCTGTCATTGAGTGCTGGTACTGGCTAGCCTGGGCAGGTGTTAGAAAAGAGGACAGATGTTAAGCAAACAGGGCCAAGCCCCAGTTCAGACTTGTTGCATATTAACCTGTTTAGTAAGTATAATTCTAGTTTAATCATAGAATCATGGAATCATAGAATCATAGAATCATAGAACAGTGAAGTTGGAAGAAGCCTATAAGGCCATCAAGTTCAACCCCCTGTTTGATGCAGAAATACAAATCCTGTTGAATTTGTTACTTCATCTCATTCTATTGCGATAAGTATGGAAGATAGAAATCCCATTGGCCAGCAGGGTCAGATGGATTCACACTGACCTTTTGTCAAAATATCACATGATGGGTGTAAGATGCACAAGATCTTTACCTGCTAACATATTGCTCCTTCACCCCACAGATTTTTCATGGCAGAAATATGGTAGGAGCTTAAAAACTATCTTGTGTGTTCTTGGACTAGACTCTAACAGGAAGAATCGGTAGCTGGATCAGGGGTTTTTAAATCAGGTTAAAGTCATGTGCTAGTCACATGTTATTTGGATTGGTGTGTGTGTCCTCTTGAGAAAACGTAATCAGTTTTTAAGTGTGTCGTACAGCAATTGAGGGGGCCTTTAAAATCCTTGCAGTTGAGGCTTTGTCCTGCACCACTGTCCTTTAAAGAATGCTCAAGCTGTTCCCTGGAAGGCAGAGAGAAGCAGCATTTAGCAGAAGAGGCACAGAGAGAGCCACTAAGAACTGAAAAGAGAAACAAGCCAGTGCATGGCTCCAAAAGAATAATCTGGCCCTTTTTGGCTGCAAAGAACACAATCAGAATGGACTAGAGATGGGATTTTTTTTTTATTCATATAACCCCCAGCACACCTGGACTTAACGAAGATCTTACCCCCAGGGCTGGACCATCCAGTCATGCATCCAGTGGTGCCGGCAGCCCTTCTCTTCCTTCCAATCATTCCAGAGCGCCGCTCAGCTAGCCGCTCGGCAGCCTTGCAGGGAGACTCATCGTCCCTCCCTCTGCCAGGAGTGTCTGGCTGACTGGGAAGGGCTCAGGAGCTATTCAAAGGATGAGCAGTGGCGGCGGCAGTGGATGTGTGAGTGGATACATTAACTCCAGATGTGCAGGGATATTCATATCCATATACAAATAACAACATCTCTAGAATGGACTGTGGATGTCTCTTGTTCTTCTCCTTTCATCTTAAACCCCCCCCCCACTGTCCTTTTCTTCAAGAGGTTTTCAAAGAGGCAAGGAGGGGACCATTTGAGACTTGATCTCCCCCAAACCATTGTCACATCATTGGTCCCGTTTGTGCCCATACACTATACTACAAAATCCAGGGGTCCTTTGGTGCATGGCTTTGCAGAGATGCAAAACCACAAATCCAAGAAATGGATCCTTTATAGATCCACATGATTTTTATGTAGGATCATCCCCAAATCACTGTCCAATCTGTGCACAAATATGCAACCTATGGTTTGACAGCAGTTTGGGGAAGATCCTGTGTAAAAATCATGTGGATCCATGAGGGATTTATGCTTTGGATTCGTGCTTTTCCACCACAAAAAAGCCATGCAAAAATGGTTCCATAATTTCTGTGGTATGGTGTGTGAGTACAAAAGGGATTTCTGATTTAATAGTGGTTTGAAGCAGATCCCATGAAAAAAATCCATAAGGATCCGTACCATGGATCCATGTTTTTGTACCATTTGAAAACCATAAGCTGAATCCATAAGCTGGAGGGCCTATGATTTCTGAGTTGTAGTCTGTGGGTATAAATGGAACCTATAAATTGACAGTGGTTTGGGACAGATAAACCATGTAAATCCCATGTGGATCCATGTAAATCTGTGCCTCAGATCCATATTTTTGCCCTACTGCAAATACAGCTCTTTGCTCCTGATTTAGCCTACATATCTGTTGTGCCTGTTGCATCTGACCCTCTTAGGCTTTCCCATCTGCCCACCTTTACCAAAAGATGGTGAGTGATGGGAATAGCAAACCCCAGAGACACATGTTACACTGACGGAGGTGTTCTCATATGCCAAAATTATTCAAACCAAATCCATTTCACAAGCAGGTTAAATTAAACATCTCCCTGACCAGTAAAATACCTTGTGTCTGAACAACAACAGCAATAAAAAAACACTTCCCGAATTAATAAATCCAAAAAGTAGTCACCTTTTTAAAAAACTGATTTAAAACGTGTTAAAACTTATTCAAATATAGTTTCCCCCCCTAATGTAACCATGCTCTAAGGAACGCTATTCATTCTTGTCACTTAAGTTTAAAATTCAGCACAGACTCTGTGAAACAGTGGGACTGAAACTGAAAGTCTCACTGAAGAAAGTACCAAATCCTATTTGCTTCACCTCTTGCTTACCCTGAAACAGGATTGCCATAAGCTGAAAATATCATTTCTGGCTACTGTCCTGTTGCCTAAACATGGAGGGAAAGTTTGTCAGCATCCTTGCCATTCACGCAGGCTCTCCATTCCATGCCCATTCTCACAATGGTTGCTATATCAGCCACACAATTGCTCACACAGAACAGAGGAGAGATCACCTACATATTTTCCTCCTGGTCCATCTTTAGGTAAGAGGATACTAGTCTATGAATCTAGACTCGTATATGATTAAATCATCGGACATCTTACAAGACCAGGCAGTTCTGGCTTCTTCCTCCCCTGGCCTTCATCATGCCCTTATTTACTATAATGGCCAGATAAAGAGAGTGTAAGTATAATAGAAACAAACAAATGGGCATGTACATTTTTTGTTTGTTTACAGTATTTTCTCTGTACCCATTTTTACACAGAAATAATATACTTCCTCAGCCTGCTGCTTAGAACTGCTCATAACCAGTATGGTCAAAAGCTGGTTGGGAATGATGGGAATTGAAGCTCAATATACAGTATATGGAGAACTTGTGATGTTCATTACTCATACACAGACCACACATTCCCTCTCTTCAGAAACCTAAACACACAATTGAAATACTCAACCAAACAATTATTACCTTGATAGTACTGACTCCTCCCTTTTCTTCTTTTCTGTTTTTTTTTGTCCATGTTCTTGTTTTTTTTTTTAATCACACTTTCCTCTTAACAGCATATGGCAGCAGCTCTCCCCAGCCTTTTGTTCAGGCAGATTTACTATATAACAATTAGATTTTGCATTTGGCTGAACACACGTTACCTGCCTTTAAAATAAAACCTTTGGAATTCCGCTGGTACATATAAGCCACCCCAATGTGCTTTAGATTATATACTAAGCCAAAGTTCCTGTAATCAATAACCAAATAGGTTTCAAAGGCAGTAGTCTGCCTTTCTTCATGGTTTTTAAATTTACACCCTTCAGATTATTTGAACTGCTTGTACATTGGACTGCTGCATGTCTCATCATGACAGAACATCCGGATTTCAGATCCTGTATCTTAATGTGTAGGTTCACTGCAAATTCTCCACATAAATAAAAACTGTTTGGAAATACACAGCCTGATATTAATTGACAGTATTGTAGATTTAAAGAGGGGGGCTTATGGGAAAGGATAGAACTGATTGATAGACCATGTGACTCTCCATATGGAAATAAATCCTGTTACTAAACAGATTGCCAAAGTCATAAATTACCCATCTAGCCACTAACAACATAAATGTTCAATTTACAGCTTAGCACATTGCCATCAGGATATATATCCGTTAAACAGAATATTCAAAATTAATTTGAGTAATCCATTTTTTAATTGCACACAATTTTATGAAATTGCTTAGAATCCTCAAGATGTACCATTCCCTTGAAATCAATGTGTAAATTTCCTTCACTGTGCAAGCATATGGTGTTAAGACAGCAATGTCAAGCACATCAACTTGACATTAAGTGTCATCACACTCAGCACCATGTACTTTTAAATAAACATGCATGAGATATGAGTAAAAGAAAAACTGTTTCAGGTTCTAATGAATCCAGTGAGTTTTCCCAGCACAGAAGGAAAATGACGTCAATTATTGATAAAATTAGGCTTTTTAAAGTTTAACAAGAGTAGAGGATCTCTAGAGTTCAGGGAGGGCACTAAATGCCACCCCTAAACCTTAGAGAGCTATATCCAGTATAACAAGCCCCCAAGCCCCACCCTCAAATTTCTCTTACAAAATTAAGGATTATCTGAACCTCTGCACCTTTCACCCTCTTGTCATAAAAAAAATTAAAATTGAAATCTGTGGGAAGTAGAGGTGCTGTGGGCCCTTTAAAATGTTGCAAAGTTTGTCATCATGCCCCCTAGACGATACAACTAACTTTCCAAACTATTCTATTAATTTGAGGTAGCATGTGGGTTTACCAATATTGTCCCGTCCTTACCAGTCTTTTCATTTGTGTAGTACAAACAATTGCCAGAACTATTCCTCCTTCCCTGAGGTCTTTGGTGAAGAATTTTACAACTACAGTGGTGCCTCACTTGACGATGTTAATTAGTTCCAGCGAAATCGCTGTAGAGCGAAAAGATCGTCAAATGAAATGAAAAAATCCCATTGAAACGCACTGAAAACCCGTTCAATGCGTTCCAATGGGCTGAAAAACTCACAGTCCAGCGAAGATCCTCCATGTGGTGGCCATTTTGGTGCCTATAAAGTGAGGAATCCGTCCTAGAAAACAGTGGGGGCCATTTTGAAAGCTGGCAGCCATTTTGAAACCTGACGATCAGCTGTTTGCTGATTGTCGTAAAGTGAAAAATCGGTTCCCGAAGCAGGGAACCGATCATCGCTAAGCAAAATTCCCCCATTTAAACCATTGTTTTGCGACTGCAAAAACGTCAACATAATGCGGATTCGTCGTAGAGCGGGGTAATAGTCTAGTGGGGCACGACTGTATCAGTATCAGCTACTAGATTTGCATGTTTTGAGCAATCTTCAGTATGCGAGTCAATGGAGAAATAAGAAAGCTTCACGTGTATAGAAAGCTTTAATCCAAGGGTCCATAACATCAGCTGGCCCGGGGGGAAATTTTGTCCCCTACCCCAGCCTGCACACAAATATGTTGGAATATTACAAGATATAACATTCTACCCACTGTGGGTTAGTGTCCTTAAAAACCTCACCTGTACCTTATACAGTGGTGCCTCACTTGATGAGGATAATCCGTTCCAGCAAAATCGCTGTAGAGCAAAATACTCGTCAAGCGAAATAAAAAAGCCCATTGAAATGCATTGAAAACCAGTTCAAAGCGTTCCAATGGGCTAAATACCTCAGCGTCCAGCGAAGATCCTCCATAGGGCGGCCATTTTCTATGCCTGTGCAGCGAAAAATTCCTTCCTGAACACAGCTGGGAGCCATTTTGAGCAGCCGGTGGCCATTTTGAAAACCCGACAATCAGCTGTTTTGATCGTTGTAATGCGAGGAATCGGTTTCCGGAGCAGGGAACTGATCCTCGTAAAGCAGTTTTTGCCCATTAAAACATCGTTTTACAATCGCAAAAGCAAAAGCAAAACTTCATCGTGAAGCGGATTCGTCATCAAGCGGGGTAAGCATTAAGCGGAGCACCACTGTAATCAATAAGGCTCTATAAAGCTTTCTCTCTCTCTCTCTCTCTCCCTACACCCTCCTTTGATGGTGCTGACTGACAGAGCGAGGCAGAGACCGTGTGTGCTTGCCTAAGTTTGTGGGCATTGCCTGAGCTGCTGCCGCCTTTTTCCTTTAACTGTTTCGTATGTTTTGTAACGTAGTTTTAGTATTTGTTGCTTTCTTAGGATGTCCTGTTTACCCTTTTCCTAAGAGAACTAGATAAAGATTATTATTATATTTTTGTTTCAGTGTCTCAAAGCCTTTTTGCCAACAAAATAAACCAGCACCACATAAACTAGCAAAGGGGAGGGGTGGCACTGTAGTGGTTTGCTACTTAAATTCTGCAGCAACCCCCTACAACAATGGTTCTTAAGCTGTGTGATTAAGTGTAGTGTAGTGCCTTATGGTGCTGTAGTGTTTTAGGGTGCTGCCAAACCGAGCCGGGGTGCCCTGGAATCACCTCCCAACAATTATTATTTTCAACTTTAAGATGGAGCCTCTTCTCTCTGTTCCCCTGCCACTGCCTTCTCATCCCCTCTCAGGCTCTTCATTACTGCCTCCACCTCCTGCTTGCCGAACCCAACAGCAACCACCATCATTCCTCCATAGCAAACAAAGAACAATGGCAGATGGAGTTGGCAGCGGCTGAACATCCCCCTTTCCTTCTCCCCCCTTGCCCAAAGTATTCAACTGGGGGCACTGCAACCAGTGGCCAGTAAGTCAAGGGAGTCGCAAGTTGAAAATGTCTGGGAACCATTGTCCTACAACAAAACATTTAAAACAGAGATTTGCTTGCTTTCAAATGATGTTCCCTAGTTTTAGGCTGAATTTTGGCAAGAAAGTACCAAAAGGCATTTAAAGCAAATTCTTGTTTCATATGCCCCCCTAGATAAACCTTTCAGTGCTCTTTGAGGAACCATTAATGATACTTCAGGGCATTAATAGCCCCCTTCAGCTGTTGACAGTAAGTTGGATATCTGTACAGAATAAAGAAGTGTACACAAGTAAGTCACTGAAACATATAAGCCTTAATATTGGCCTTATGGATGTTAGCTACCGAGTACAAGCTAAAGCATTTATCAAAGCTCATAAGCTTTCCTACAAAATATATAAGATTACCCAAGCGCATGACTTTAATATAGAATGGAAAGGTAGGTTAGATTAATCCCAACTCAGCTCTGATGGGCAGCTATCAAGCAAGCAGAGAACAAGAAGGCAGACAGAAAAAGAGAGGCAAGGAAATGGCATTGGCAAATAATTAAAGAAAAGAATGCTAGGGGTTTGGTAAACAATATTCAAGGTCAAGATATGGTGCGACAGTGATGAGGAGCAGAAAGGTTAGGACAGAGAGATGAAAGAGAATTTGAAAATGAGGTGGAAACGATAGTACAGATAGGTTCTTCCTTTTCCCAGAGCAGAAGAAATATAAGGAGTTTAGAGCATTCTGGACCTCAGGTTCAGGTCAGCGTCTTGTGATTCTGCTACAAGAAGCTATACCAGGTGATTCCACCATAAGAAACTAGGGCAGACGCCTTTAACCTTTTTTCTGGAAAGCTTGAAGGTGAAGCATGAGCTTATGCATGCCCTAGGGGCCCTGGTTATACAGATAGTAAAATACTAAACTTAGTTTTTGGGAAGGAAATGAACAAAGAGAGTAGGCTGGAACTGCTGGGAGAAACATGAGGAAAGTCTGATCAATTCCAAATCATCCTGAGGAAGGAAAATCTGTTAAAAACCTTGGTTTTAGCAAAAAAAAAAAAAAAATCTTGCAGAGGACAAGAAATTAAAGTGATGCTAGGAGTTTCCTTGCCATTTCTACACAGAGAGTGCTGTGTGCAAAATGGGATAGGATGGCTTGTAGAAAGTGCTGTATGTAAACATTAAGTGGAAGCTCTATCCTTAATGGCTGTTAATGCCTGCTAATGTGATTACTGATGGTGGAACAACTTATTGAGTGGAACACTTTTGCCTGCTAGGAAATGCTGGTCAAATCAGTAGTAGCTTGATTAATATAGACAATGAAGGCCACCATAGACAAAAATACTGGCTGAAATCCTGTTTGTAAATTATGTCCATGTAAGGCTGATTAGATAAGCAGGCATAATTTTTCAGAAATTAATTAATAAATTTTTATTTATTATTGAACTTATTTATTATTTATTATTTATTATTAAATTTATACCCCGCCCATTTAGACTCAAGTCTACTTTGGGCAGCTAACAATAAAAAATAGCATAAAAGCAATATAATAAAATAGAGAACAACAATAATATCATTCAAGATGGGGAAAAGATAAGTCTGCCTAAAGAGCCAGGTTTTAAGTTGACTCTTAAAAACACCCAGCAAGGGAGCAAGACAGATCTCTGAGGTGAGACTGTTCCAAAAGCGAGGGGTCACTGCCGAGAAGGCCCGGTTTCTTGTTCTTTCTCTCTGGGCCTTCCTTGGCGTTAGGCCCCTCAGCTGCCTTCCTGGCTAGAATGAGTGATTCAAGTAAGTATAGGTGGGAGGAGGTGTTCTGCTAGATATCGAAGTCCTAAACCATTGAGGGCTTTATATGTCATCATTAACACTTTGAAATCAGTGCAGAAATGAGCAGGCAGCCAATGTAATGCAGCTAGAGTAGGGGAAATATGCTGATATTTTCTCGTCCCACTGAGAAGTCTGGCCGCCACATGCTGCACCAATTGAAGCTTCCGCATCAATCTCAAAGGTAGCCCCACGTAGAGCACATTGCAGTAGTCTAATCTCAAGATTATAAGCGCATGGACCAAAGTGGTGAGCGCCCCAACATCAAGATAGGAATGCAGCTGGGTAATCTGCCACGGATGGAAATAGGCGGAGCAGACCACTGACGCCACCTGGGTTTCCATGGTGAGTGCTGGATCCAGATGGACCCCCAAGCTGCGAATCACACTCTTTGTGGTCACTCCCCAAAAGATAGGGAGTTCCCCAAACTGCCAATGGAGGTGTCACCCATCCCCAGGACCTCTGTCTTGTCCAGGCTCAGCCTCAGCACATTTTTCTGCATCCATTGCAGTACAGCCTCCAAGCAGTGCTGAAGGGATGGAACGGCATCCACTGTGGTTGGAAAAAAATGAGATGTAGAGCTGAGTGTCATCAGTGTACTGATGGCACAAAGCCCCACACCCCCTGATGACCCCACCCAGTGGCCTCATATTAAACAGCATTGGGGAGATAATTGAGCCCTGCGGAACCCCACAATTGAGGCTCCATGGGGCCGAAACACTTTCCCCAAGCTTTACTCTCTGAGGACGGTCCTCCAAGAAGGATCAGAGCCAGGCAAGCGCCAGATCACCGATTCCCAACTTGGAGAGCCTCCCCAGGAGGATACCATGGTCGACAGTATTGAAGGCAGCTGAGATATCAAGGAGGATCAACAAAGATATTTTGCCCCGTCAGCATCCCTCAGCAGGTCATCCAACAGGGTGACCAATGCCATTTCCATACCATGGCATGGCCTGAAGCCCGACTGGAATGGATTGAGGGCATTGGTATCATCCAAAAGAGCCTGGAGCTGGTCAGCCACTACCCTCTCTACCACTTTGCTGAGGAAAGAAACATTGGTGACGGGCCTATAATTGCCAATATCATCCACTGCCAAACCTGTCCTCTTGGAAAGACCCATTAATTATTGCTGTGGGCCATTTGGTTGATGTAGGCCTGGCTGCTTTGATTAGCCAGGCCGGGCAAAGGTCAAGGGAGGAGGTGGTGGTGCAACAGTGGTCAAGCGCTTTGTCTACCATATTTGGCATCACAGTCTGAAAGAGATAAAGTCTCACTGGGCAAGGCACAGCACTGGACATTTCTGCTCGATCTACTGTACTCAAAAAAGGAGAGAGCTCCTGGCGGATGGCCTCCACTTTAGATTTTAAAAATGCTGCAAATTGGTCAGGTGAAATACTAGTAGGAGGCCCATCACTTAGACCAATTCTGGATAGATCGCAAACTATATGGAAAAGTTCCACCTGCTGGTTTGAAGCTTCACTTATCTGGATAGCGGAGTGGGCTTGACTAGCAGCCCTCACCCTAGGAAGGTAATGGTTAGTCGTGATCCTGACAGTTTTCCAATTATAATCCATTGAGTTGTGTCTCCAATTGCACTCTAGCCTTCTCCTGTTTTGCTTCATAGCTCACAGCTCCTGGTTAAACCAGGGTGCAGGCTGAGCTCTGAGCCGGAGAGGGCATTTAGGAGCAATCGTGTCTACAGCCCTGGTGGCAGCAGCAAGCCAGCCATCAACCAGAGCCTCAACAGGAGCGCCAGTCAGATCAGCCAGAATCCGTCTCATGGAATCCTGGAATCTTATAGGATCCAGTAGCCTTCAAGAGTGGACCATTAAAATAGGTATTTGCTCCCTGCGAGGAGCAAAGAAATTAAATATTTCTTATTTCTGTCCTGAACTTCTCATGCCTTTCATTATCAAGAAGTCAGTCAGGACAAGGAAGTCTTTGATTTCCAAAAATCACTGCCACAAGAATTACTTCATTTCCCTCAGGATGGCTTTACTACTTCTCCTCTCTTGCAGCTTCCCAACAATGAAGGGGATTACACAAGGACCTGGAAGGGACTTGGGACTGAAGTTTGAAAGGTTTTAGTTCAGAAAAATTGCCCCTGCTATTCGGTCATCAGCCTTGCATGGGCATAAGTTACAGAACAGAATCTTAGTCGCCAGTTCCATTTCTAGAAAGTGTGTACCTTTAAGGAGAGAATACTATTTCTTTATTCTAACATGAGCCTGCTTTGTTTTGTAATTGGGCAACTGGGAAGCTTTGTTTGCAAGTTCTGCGTGAAGTACACAGCACTTAAAAGATTTTTTTTTCCTGCTTAGAAAAGTAACATTTTGAGAAGAGGAAACATTTACTTGTCTGACCATCAGTAATTAGAAAGAACCCAGTCTAGCCAAATATATTTTTCTGCCCGAGGGGCAGGACAAGATTTAGCTTCTCCTTGACATGCAGTTGCCAACTAGAATAATAGCTGGATTTTACTTAAGTATAGCATAATTCACTGCTCCTGAGAAAAGATAGCTTAAAAGCCCAGAACAGGCTGTGTGTCATATACAGCTCTGTGGTCTGACAGTGGGAGCTACCAGCAGCTCCTGAAGAATAGCCATTGAGTTGCTGCTATTGTTCACCCCAGTAGCTCCTACTTGAGGCAATCATCTCATTCTGCCTGACAGAAGAGCTGAGAAGGAAAGACATCTGCACATTCTTGAGTTTCCATTTGTTGCAAATCATGGTGGTTGTTTTGAAGTGTTAACTAAATCATTAAGCACTGATAGCAGCTCTCATTCCCTTTCTGATGCCAACCCCCTAGTCGACCAGACTTTGGAAACAATACTGAGAGTTTACAAGCAAGGTATGTGAGGCATGCTTCAAACATTGTAGGACAACTACATAGCCACAACAGCTAAGCACCTCAAACTAAGGCTATTGTTTGTGTACACCACACTGTGCTCTTGTTTTGCTTAATTTTCCAAAATTGGTTTATCTACCTGATAGTCCACCCTTTCTTGGTATCTTTTAGAAGAGTGATTGTGTGTTCCTTTCAAATCTAAATGCAGACCACTCCTCCACAAAGAAAATGTCCAAAAATGTGATTGATTCTCTCCAGAATATTGCTATACAGGAAATTAGGAAGAGTCTTCCAACTGCCAATATTTGTTCAGTAAAATGCTTGGACTCACTTCAAGTTAACAGCAATGGGTTGCACATAATATTTTCAATGGAACATTCAGTAACAAATCCAGGTTCCCTTTTCAGGAAGGATTTCAGAATGTGGAACAGAAATGAAAAACTAGAAGAGCAGCGATTTTACATAAGATGCACTTTTGGTATCAGAGACATTTCCAAGACAAAGGCAAAATAAAATATCGGCCTAAACATTTTTGGCACCATTGGGCTAAATCCAGTTTCAGTCCCAACTAGAATAGCTCCACTGAAGTGAACAGGACATATTAGTTGACATTACATAACTTCTGCTTATGGAAAATGGGAGTACTCTAGAGGGACTAATATTAGATTTCACCTATTGGCTGTTCTAGGTAGTCCTCTCTTAAGAGGGGCCCACCAGCAAGAAAGTGAAAGTAAAGTTTATTTTGACACTGTTTGATTCTCTTGGCATTGGGATTCTAAGTAGGTATGTTTCATATGCCTTGGTGGAACAAAAAGACCAAGCTGGCAGCTGGGTCCAAGAGTAAGCAGCACATACAAGAAGGGAGAACTGTTGTAAGCCGCCTAGAGTGGTCAAAATGACCAGATAGGCAGGGTATACATAGAATAAATAAAATAAAATAAATAAACTGGCACATCTCAAAAAAAACGGTAAATAAAAATGTCCCTTTCAAAGTTAGTTATTTAACTATGTTTATTCCCAACCTTTTAGAGCAAGTTCTCATGAAGTGTTATACAAAAAAATGCTTTTAAAGCAGTTGACATACAAAGTAACAGAAAAGGCATCAGTAAAATGATATGCAAGGCATGTCTCCCCCAAAATTTAAACTTTAAAGAATGGGAGATGTTTAAAGACAGGAGATCAAGCAGAGTTCCTGCAAGAGAGAATTTCTGAAGCCTGAAGCCCACACTGAAAAGGCCTGTCTATGGTAACCCCAACCCAACTTTCTCAATGTTAATTGTGGCCCTGAGCGCAGATACATTGAATCTCTTAGCAGTGGCGAATTCACATGTGTGCCAGTTGCCCTTCCAATAATCAATTCCCAAACTATTCGGTGTTTTAAAAGTTAGCACCATCACTCCTCACAAGCACTTTGGTGGGAAAGCTTTTGCCACCCGAAGTTTCCAGACTTTTTTATGGTCATAGATGGAGAGCACTGTTGTAGTCTAGTCAAGATGTAACCAGTATAAGACCAGAACTGCTTTTTTCAGTTAGGTTTCAGTTATCAGTTTAATCTGATAAAGGCCTTCCTAGCCATCATTTATCATTCCTGTGATTAAACAGATATATTAAGTCACTGACATAAATTATTAGGGAATTTGGAATTGAGTATTTATTTATTAGACCTTCTGATTTTAAAAAAGGACTTTAAAAATACACTGTATATCAACCAGAAACCTTATGGGTCAATTATGCTGATATAAGTACAGTGGCATATGTTTACAGTGATGAATTGCCACCAGCTAACCAGTTGCCATTTAATCTCTTCTCACACTCCAGTTGCACAATTTTGGTGCACATTGAGAGTTACAAGTGGCAAGTTATTCAACATCAACAGTCGGCACTGCAATTTATGCTACTGGACTTACTGGCATAGCTAACTAATGGGATTTTGGCATCTTTAGCAATGTAGAAATGGGTTTGGAAACATAACCTTCAATTACTCTGTGTCACAAAGTTAGGGAGAGGTCTTACAAATTACAGTGCGGGTGGTATTTGACTCCACAAGGATTGAATATAGTGTATCCAAGAATTATTGAGAATTGCTAGAGACACGGGGTACTAGGTCAAGATGTTTATACGTAATGCATTCTGGTCTTGCCTATTACTTAGAAAATTTTAGACTTCTGTTTTGTAGGAAACCTAAATCTTCAATTTGATCCACTAATGGTATTATTTTTGCTATGTAAAAGGACTAGTGGAATATGAAGATGTAGAATTAAATGCATGCTTATTAATAGCAGAGTGAAGAAACATTTCTCTTGGTTGGAAAAGTTTTTTCTCCAAAAATTAGACTTTTGAATGACTGCACTTGATATAAGACATAGCATATATGGCAACATTGACTAATTTAATTAGAGTTCAGGAAGACAGACAATAAGATACCCTTGTTGTTCTTAGTTTATACTCTGTTGGAATGATAAATTCAACATTAAAATTATTGCTATCAGTTTTTGACCCTAATATGGTAGATTTGGATATTCAGAAAAGAACAATAAATCAGGTACTGTATGTTCTTACACAGGACATAAAGCTCCTGTGTAACTCCATCAAAGTGTTACTTGAAACCTGTCAGCTATGTGTGTTTGCTTACCTTCATTTTCCCATCATATCCCCTGTCATTTTTTCTGTGAGATTTTATATTCAATTTTTTTTAATTTCAATTGTTGTTTTTAAATTGTAAGCTAATTGTTTTAGATCCTTTTCACTTTGTATCGTGGTCTGTCAATGAGAGGTGTGCAGGATTGTGTTTTGAGGTTACAACTCCCAGATTTACCCAAGCAATATGTCAAAAACATGTACTGTAGTCTGAAGACACAAATATACCTATGATACAAATGTTGTAAATAAAATAATAACGATGTGAATAAAAGAAGGGAAATTCAGCCACTGAAGTCACTTGCACCTGAGGAGATAACACAGGATCCAGAAGTACTCCTGCATCCCTCTATAAGAAGCATAATTCTGTCCAAAACAGAGGTAACCTCCATCTAGCTCAGCAGTTTTCCCAACTAACCATTCTTTGGATTTATCTAGAACAAGTTTCTATTCATTTGCCACCAGTAGTACCCACAGGCACTTAAGTTCACTGCCTCCATAGGTTTACTTTATGAAGTACAGCCTGGAGTTCCTCATAGATTGAGGAGGCATCTCAGCCAACATTGTAAGAGAAGGGCTGCTAAGACCACCATAAGAAAACTGATATTAGGGACTTCCAGCTTGACGTCGCGACGAGACAGCAGCAGGAGGACAGAGCTCTGTCCCCCGGGCTGAATTCTGACCTTGTTTGGGACACCATAGGGTGTCGGAACCACCCTGGAGGGGTGGTGAACTGTGGGGGAAGCCTGTTGATCATGGGGGGGGCGGAGGCCACACCCATTCGATCCAGGAAACTCCCTAATCAGCCAACGGGCAGAAACAAGCAGCTTAAGGGCTCACTTGCAAGTCGTCGGCAGCCGGCTAAGAGAAGCAACGATCAGCATTTGGCATCGCTGTTTACCATCGGGTGAGATTTTTGTAACTAATTGCTTATGTACCCCTGGAGGAAACAATTCCTATATATGGAAAAAAAGAATTGCTATCTATCTCAGAAACTATAAAGCGGCAAAAAATCTGGTGAGAGGGATAGTTGATGGAAAGGAAATAACTTTTAAAAATATACTTCAAGAATATTACAGTTTGGCGTTGTGAAGCTTGAGAAACTTTCCTGTGAGTTATACTTGATAAATCTGGACTCTGTTTTGACTACCTGAAGTCACTTGGCATGGAGCCTAGGAGGGGTGACTTTGAGCACTCTGCTGTTATTTCTTTTTGACTTTCTTTGTGCCTGGCTGTAAAATTAACCCTAAAGTGGACCTTTAAGGCCATCAGGCCATGGATACAAATATTGCACCCTACCCTGGTATTTTGAGGGTTCAAATTTGGTTCAGGCCTATTTAGCCAAAGCGAACTTTTTGAAATGACTCTGGAAACTTGAATGTCTGTTTATAAGCATTTGGGCAGCTGAAACAGAATGGCACAACAAGGACAATTTTGGAATGAAATAAAATCTACCCTTCAAACAATACTAGAAATAGTGAGATCTCATTATCAAGAGACAAAACTATCCAATCAACATCAGAAGAACTATAGTCCACAAGCAACAGGGAACAACAAAGAAGGAAATGAGAGTATCTCAGATGATATATGCCAATCAAAACAGGAGCTGGAGAAAGTTAATCTAAGAGAAACGTCAGTCTTGGACCAGAGGAGAGTACTAAGGGAAGACAAAGGGGAAAAAAACAGCAAAATTAACCAAAAAAAAGCCTGGAAGACCCATTGAAGATAGAACAAGTACATAAAGAGTTAGTGGACATAAATTAGATGTACAAAATGGTTTCAGAGGACATGAAAGATGGCAGGATGCTTAGAGACACAGAAATATTAAATGAGAAAATTAGAGAGGGAATTACCTAGAAAGATGAAAAAAGGGAAAACAAGGAAGGGCCCCTTAATATTGAAAACATGTATATATTTAACATCTGGAACTGTAAAAGGGTATATTCTGCATATTAAAAAGGAGAATTAAATTGAAATAAGGGAGCCCTAATCAGGGTAAAGATGTAATATGGTGGTTTTTTATTTTAGGTAAACTAAACTAGATATAAAGCTGGGTCATGGATCTGGAACCACTTTCAATAAGAATATTATTAGAAGACCTTGAGAATATTATATAATATGAGAGTAATATTATGATAGTAGTCATATTATATACTAAAATTTGTATATGAATGGTTTGAATGTTTGAAAGATGTTTGGAATTTGGGGGGATAACTGGGAAGACACTGAGAAGTAAAAAACAAATAATTGTAAGCAAAGCATGTAACACGATGTTTGACAAGCACAAAATAATGTAGATAGATTGAAAAACTAATAAAAATTTAAAAAGAAAAGAAAACTGATATCATGTGTATGCAGATGATATACTCCTCAGTATAAAACTCTAGATGAACTCCCTCTGAGCGGTTCCATGTAGATGTTAGGAAGCATGAGATTCATGTTGAAATCCTGAAGTACCCCAAAGGCCAAACGTCACGGGGTAGAACAGTAGTCTAATGACACTACCTTCTGACCCACCTTTCTGTAACATACTACTGAGACTGTTGCAGGGCAACAGTCCAGAAGAATACTGTGATTAATAATAAAAAAGCTGAGAAGAAATCAAGGAGAATCAGCAGGATTGAACTCCTGCTTTTAAACTCCCAGAAAACGTCATCTGCCAGGGCAACCATGGCCATTTCCTCTCACAACTAGACCAAAAGCTTCAGTGGAATGTATCCAAAAGATCAGTGTCATTCAGAAGTGTCAACAGGTGAAGCATCACTAACCTGCTAAGCACTTTGCCAAAGAATGTCAGGTTCTACACCAGACAGTAACTATCAAACAAATTTAGAAATACCTTATCACATATGCTTTACAGTATCCTTCAGAAAAAGGGCAGATGTTGTTATTCCCGTTGCCCTCTCTCTTACATTAGAAAAGTGAGAGAGGTAGGAAGGATCTGATGACCTGTCCTCCCTCAGAGCAGAGTCAGTATGTGCCAGGAGAGAGAGAGTGAGAGACAGAGAGAGCAAGAGAGATTTCTTATTCAAGTCAACATTAAGTCACTAAAAATTAGAATGCACAAATGGAAAATAATGCATCTAGATTGGGCTGGCGTTTTCAAGACAGCTTAATTGCTATAGAGTAGACATTGCTGAAAAGATAATACAGAGTATTTACAATCAGTATTGCATTTGCCTTTGATGAAAAAAACACAACATTTTCTAGAACACAAAACAGCAAGCTGAAAACATTTTGACAATGAAAGCTGTGGAAACAATCATGGTTTTAATATGGGAATTATTTTCTCCATCCTATATTTAAGCAGTTAAGGGAATGATGGGGAGGGAAAAACAAGGCCAGATTTTCTTAGATTAAATATTAATACCTTGGAGGTCTGTTTTACTATTCAAACAGCACTGTCCCAGTATTACATATTTTGGCTATGTAGCTAATAAACAGAACAGTTCAGACCAGAGTTTTGAACAATCCAGTTAAACTTCCTGGAAACGAAATGGGCTAACAGAAGGCTTGAGGGTCATAACTAAATCATCTACATTTCTTTAATAGTTAAGAATTCCAGTTTAATATAATTTTCACCCTTTAAACTGTAATTTTTAAAACATTCCATGTTATGTTCCTTCATTTCCTTCCTCCTAATTCATTTTGGGGAATATCAAACTAAATGGCCTAAGTTTGCCACCAGTGCTTCTCAACTTCTGAAATTTACTCTTAACTCCCAATGGACAACATTCCACAGGCATATTATCTGGAAAATCTCTCTGTCAAGTAGAAAACACTTTGCATGTCAAAAATTAGATATTAATATTTGGTATATGCACCATCCTAAGGATAAAATGCTGAAAGTGAGGGCCAAGGAACACCCTCCACTTTAAAAAAAAATTTTTTCCCAATCCCTTCACCATCATTATCCATACTTTTCATACTTTTTCCTGGATTTCATCACATGGCACACCCAATCCACTTTTTGACAAATTCCTTATCCTTTTTCTATTTGCAAGCATTCAAGTTTCCAAGAAAGCCTAATTTATAATAAGGAGGAGATTGCAGATTTCTGGCACATGGTGCTGTGCAGATGTTATTCCTTAAGGAAGACTATCTTGATTGCCTGCGTGAATAATGGCTCAGAGCTGGCACAGCGCCAAGAGTTCTCTCATAGCTGAATGTATAAAACTACTCTCCTACTGAAAGAAGGCCCCCAGTAGGATAATATATTATTACGCATGATTCAAATTACAGGATCTGCAGCAGGGGAGCTAGTGACTGAATAAGGACAGGCATACACAGAATACTGATGATGGCATGATGGAATCCATCAGGCATTGAAAGAGCCATCATTTCAGCATTTAAATCTTCTGCATTATTTCCAGTGACTACATAGGCGATTATTGCTGACAAATATCATAAATTAATTTCGACTATTTGCAATTTTTAAAAAGAGGTCTTAAAGCCTGTTGCTTACAATACATATTTTTAAATGTTCAAATAAAGGTATGCCTCCTATTGAGCATTTGAAGCCCATGAACTATAATTTAATAAGACAATATTGAATTCGCCTCCCATCTGATCTTGTTCCAGATATTAGGGTACTGTAGAACAAAAGTTGCTTCATTCAATTACGTGGTCTGAAATCTCTACATTCCACAACATGCCGGGTTGTTTTTAAGTCACTTACACAACAAATTACTTTATCCACAAAGACCTAAGCCCACATGTTTGACACATTGTTGGCTGGCTAAGCATTTTCCTCTTATAAAGAAGCACTGTTTGTGAACAACGCATAAAAAAGGGAGGAGGAAAGAAAGAAAGAAAGAAAGAAAGAAAGAAAGAAAGAAAGAAAGAAAGAAAGAAAGAAAGAAAGAAAGAAAGAAGTGAGGTATTTAGGACCATTCTTCACTTGGTATTTTTTAAAAAACAAAACAAAAAAAAACAGAAGTCTCATCCAGGGAAAATAGCTATTATTTGGAGGATTAATATGCAAGTGTTAAACCCCTCAAAACTATAACCAACTATACAGAGCCTATCTATGGCTTTGCTCAAAATAGCCTCCAGCCAGCTCATTCTCCCTGTCCCTCTCGCTCTCATGCCAACTTCTTTTCACACAGCCTCTCGTATTCAGTTATTCTGGCAAAAGGGATGCTAATCAGGTGCATTGTGTGGGGGGTAGGAGGAGTGGGAATAAAATTTGCTCAGAAATGACCTCAATCCTATTCATTAATAAAATGACATCTTGGCTGAAAAGTGACTCGAGGGGTAAAAAAAAGAAAAGAAAAAGAAAAATATAGCACAGCACTGGTTTCAGATGTGACAGATGCTTGTAAGAGAAAGCAGAGCATGTTTAAAGAGGTTTTGCAGCACGCTAAGTCTGGAAGCATTCAGAGAAATGCTGAAGTGCAGAGGGCTCTGAGGATGCAGAGATCTTATGCCGCAGCATCCTCTTTACCTTACATTACCTTCCAAAGCCTTGCGAGAGTGTTACCATGCAAGAAGCTGAACAGGGATAGGGGGATGGGTAGTGAGATGCACAAAAGACAACACATTTTTTAAAAAAATTTGATGCCTCTTTAATTGTACGTGAAGGAAATATAGTTTAAAAGCTTCCTAAGGGGGAAAAATGGAAATAACGCCCACAATTATCAACATCTCCCTCCTCCTCCTTAGAAAACATAAGAGTTTTAGGAAAAAAAGCCCATAGCATCAGGAAAAATGAAGCCACCATTTTGCATACTGATTCAAATTATGCTGGTAGAATAATTAATTGAGCGATCTAATCTCAGGGGAGGGGAACAAGGGAAAAAAAGGATACATTAAATAAAGTTCATTACTGCATGATGTAAATGAGTTTCTCACCAATGATGTCACTGATTGGCTGAGCTGTGGAGCTGGTTTCGAACAGTGCAGTATGGCCGGATTGGCTGCTTAGCTCTTCTGGTTACTGCCTGCTTGGACAGCGCTTGAACCAGACACTTTTCTGCCTCTCCTGTTGTCGTATGAAGCAAATCTTGTTCAGCCCAGCTGTGTCTCCATAGTAGTGGCACCCTAAGAGATTCTCCCTCCTGCTTCCCACAGCTCATCTGTAAGGCGGTCGCTGCTGTGAAATACCAGCCTTTGGCACAGAGCCCAGACTACGTTGTTGTTAGATCCAACTATAACACAGAAAAGACATTTTTTAAAAAAAAAAAATAGCAGTTCTTTCACCAAATTACTTCCTAAGGAGGATTAATAAGCTCCCGATCGCAGCTGGTTTTGTGTACTTTGACATGATGTCATTCGCAAACTTTAAAAAAAAATACACAAGATGACCTACAGTAAAGGAGAGCAACATTAGCTTGCTTAGAAGCAAAGGCTGTCAGAAAAAGCAAGCATACAAGATGCTTCTTTGTTTACCTTGATTACAAAATTCTTCATTTCGCTCTACAGACTGTGACTGATTGCTTGGCACATACCCAGTCCTTTTGATTATTACTTTTTAAAATGTTTAGATGTACATAAAAAGAAGATGGCAACATGCCTGGGTTGCTTTGTTTCTTCTGTTTGAATCCATGTAATTTTTCTATGTAAGACAAGGGATCGCAATTAGTATTCTGTTTAAATATGTAAACTCAAGCAGGGCCATAATACCCATGCTTCCCTCCCCCTATTAAAAAAGCCCTGCACATCAAAAGAAAGAAAGGGGGGAGAGCCCTGTGCAGCGTTTACAGCTCAACTGTCTGACTCTCTGGGAAGCAGGAAAAGAAAAAGAAAAAAAAGAATGCAGTGATATCAACTTTGCCAGACAATGGAGCACCTACAGGCTTTCCCCTAGACAAGTCTTTTATAACCAGTCAGTATTAAGTGCTGCAGACAGCAGCCAATCAGTGATCTCCTTTCTACAGCATTGACACAATAGGTGCAACTGGCCACACTGTCCTCCTAGCTCCTGACAGCAGTTCAGGTTCATTTACTGTGCGACTAGAATATGTGTCCGCCGTTCATATTTCAATCCCAAAAAGCTATCAGCAGCGGCACATCTCCCCCCCCCCCCACATTTTGTTTTTTACTGTAATAATTACATCAGCTTAATTACAGCGGATGAGCTGCAGGACCACCATTCAGAAAACTGCACATTGAAGTTGCACCACATAAATGCGCATGAATATGCTTGGTTATTTACATAATAAAATGCATCAATTGATCATGCTTTCCCACCCGCTCACCCACCCTCTGTCTAGCAGGGCTCCCTCCTCCTTCCCAGCTACCACCAGCCTTTAGTTCTATGAATTATGAACATACAGGGGAAATACGTAAATAAAAAGGTGTCCAAACCTTTTTATGTACATATTTTGCCCACCTTTCTCCTTTATTTCTTATCTTCTCCCATCTCCTGGGAAACCAGAAGCCAAATTGGTTTCAGGTTAGGGCAGGCAGGGCAGAACCAAAACATTTCACCTGCTCCTAAGCAAGACATTGGAAACATGTCCATACTGGCACCATTATAGACCCACAAAGGGGCAATGATCCTCAGATGCACATATATAGGCTCCCTCCATGTTTAAAGATCTCTAATGAACAGTGCCTCCTATAGCAGTCCATGAAAGCACTTAGCTGGCAAAAGGATTAGATCACCACTTTTCACATGTATTAGTTCAATATAATTGGCCACGTTTGGGCCTTTTGGGGAGGGGAGAGGGCAAGAGCTATCATGCTAATTTTTGTGGTTTTACATATTTCATGGGATCTACATATTCATGAAGAGAATAGCTGTTCTGATCACCGACAGAGCAGAATAAAAGGCCAAGGCATGACTCTGTACCATGCAGATTGCTTGCTTCCACAAACACAGACACATACGCACACACACACACACACACACACACACACACAAAAGATCTGAGAGAAAATGGTAACAAGGAAAGAAGTCATCTGGCTTTTATTTCAGGCATCAAGATATCTCTGGTGTACCAGTCTGTGTAAATCTACATCACCTAGCCCAAAGGTATATTTATATTATTAATTACCTTTGTCTGATAATTTTCTCCACATTAAACAATCCTCCATCCACCTCAGTTTTTTTAGTGATATGCAGAAAATGATCACAGCAGATGGACTTTTTTTTTTTTTTTGCTTTCCTATGTCTCATACAATAAACCATTTTAGAACTAAATTGTACTGTGACTTATGTAAAACTTACACTTCGGATTAATCCTACAGTACAGCTTGTCATAAACTTACTTAAGTGTACATGTTTCCTATAGCTATAAATTCAGGTTTTTAAAAAAGGATTTGAAGTATATTTTGTCAATGCATCAAGATGGCCAATTCAGCTCCTGTGGAAATATTTTTGCCACTGATTTTGGTGTAGGGTTTGCAATAAAATATGTGTTCCAGGGCAGACAGTTCTAAACAATTAAAAGTATAAAAGAGTATTCCATATGTATTTATTTACATGTTGTGTTTATCTGTTGTTTCACTTATTTATTATTAGCATCATCAAGCAATCAAAAGTACTGCCAGTGATAATTTTAATTTTGTCAAGTTTATTGTATAATGGAATAAATATTGCACATGGAATTTTAACTAATGATAAATTTTAAAGGGAGGACTAAACAAATGCTTAAGTTTGTGAACATTATCTAAATATAGTTTGGACTTTTAAAAAAAAGAAGTGCAGATAATTTACAAAAATAGAATCTTCCTTGAGGCTATTCAGTATTAAGCTGGGCAAAGTATTTGATGCCAGCCTTTTGGGTTTTTTTCTTTCTCTTTTTATTCCAGCAAGTCATGCAATGAAGTAGGGAAAAATATGAAGGTATTGTTCCCATTGGAGGCCTAAACACAGGAATGTGCCAAATTCTATAGTTTTTATTTGGCTATGCCTTACAGGTAGCCAAGGATGTTCCTTTTTTTCTTTCCCTTTTTTCCATGATAAAAACACTGGCACCACTTTCAGCGGCAGTAGAGCAGCTTCAACGATACCCATCTTCATTTCTGCAGGAATGCCATAGTGTACGTCATGACTTAGCTTTATACCCACTGGAGCGTTCTGCTGAAAATGAAGAGAGACTGCAGCAAGACAGCCTCATTCCCATTGGAAGCAGTGGACCTGGTTTTTGTGTTAGAAAAGCAACACTCAACTACCTTGTTTAAATAAGCTACAAACACACTTTCGCAGGCAAGTTGCTCCACAGACCAGTTATCTGGAAGTTGAGTTGTGTAACTCAGTGGTTCTTAACCTTTTTGAAAGAAACTCAGGGAGGGGGCAATGATAAATTCCTCAATGGCCTGGGTCTCCCTTCTTTCCACCTTTGCCGACCCCCGCCACTGCACATTCAGAGACTAAATGGCGGCTTCTGCTTGCCTTTTGGGGCAGCTACGGAGCCGCCAGCACCTGATGGGGAGAATGGCCAGCACTTAGGCCATGGCAGTGGAGAGAGGGGTAGTGGTGGGAAGGATGGTGGCTCTCCTTTTGGGGGCTAGGCTTTCCCTGAACAGCACCATCGGGAGGGAAGAAAAAAATGGGAGAGACACACAAAGCCGGGGTGAGGGAAGGGAAGGTGAACCGTGGCTGGCCGCCTTGCCCCTCCACCCGGGGGGGTTCAACCCCACCTCAGGATAGGGAGTCTGCCGTGACTAAGCAAAGGCCAGGCATGGGCCGAGAAGGGAAGGAGGGAGGCCATCTTGGTTGGCCAACTCCCACCCTCACCCACCTTGCGTATTTGGATCCCGGGGTCGGTGTCTCAGGGAGGGAGGTGGGTGTCCCACCGTGAGGAACGCTTTTCCATCCCCACCAGCCTTTAGATCATCCCACACCGACGCACCCATGAGGAGGGCGAGGCTGTGCCCTCGGTGAAGGCATGGGGGGGCGATGGGTCCCATCTCTCCCCAAAGAGGGAGGCCTTGTCAAAGTCAGCCCTTTGTGGGGCTGGATGTTCAGAAGAGGCAGTGGAGCGGGATGGTGGGGCTGGGTTCCCCTTGGTCTCGTTGTGGGGATATCGCTATGTGATCTGCCAGATGCTGGGGATGGGAGCCCGGGCCTCAAAAAAGTACCTTTTCTGATTCCTGCCCACCATCCAATACACAACCAGATGCACAATGGCTCACCCAAGTTCCAGGCCAGCACCTGCAGCTCCAATGCCGCCCTGGTGCTGAGGATGCCGCTGAGTGGGTTGAGGTGGGAAAGTTTGCCGTGTGCCTACAAGGGGTCCAGGGTGTAGCGGACCTGGGCACTGAGGGAGGCATCTGAAGTGCTGAGGCAGAGCATGATGGTTCTGGGTGAGGCCGCCTCGGAAACAGCGGCTTGGTAGCGAGGCTGCGCGAACACGGGTGCCTGGTTGTTCAGGTCAGCTATGTGGAGGACCAGAGCGCACTGTGAGGAAAGGGGCGGCTCGCCTGAGTCGACGGCCACCAATCAGAGCTTGTAGACCATGTGGCACTCCCAGTCCATCGTCCCCTCGATGCACAGGAATGAGACACCGCTGTCGCCACCCAAGGGTCACAGCAAGAAGGTGCCCGCGCCACCCTGGAGGCTCAGCACCACGCCGCCAGCCTTTCCCTCCATCCCCTCCTTGTACGGGTCTGAGACGGACACGTAGGCCACATAGTCCCCTGGCGGCGTGGCGGCAACGTTCCATCGCCCCCCATCATCCCCTTCTGTTCCTTCGCCCTCGCATTGCCTCTTTCGGTTCCATCACCCCCCTGAAAAATGAAATCACCCCCTGGGGGGCCATATCACCCAGGTTAAGAACCACTGGTGTAACTGAAGAAGCTGCTTGGATGAGTAGCAAAACGTTTCAACCTTGAAAGAGTGAAGTCCAGTTGCTATGACTCAACTTCCAGATGACTACACCTGGATGACTGAGAATCTTCACACACAGACCAGGTTGTTTCAATGGACTCCTACTGTTGATATCCAATCAAAGCCACCGAAAAGCATGAGTAACATTGCTTAGGCGCTGAAGAGAACATAGATGGGTTGCATAAGAACTTTATGTCAGATCATTTTTTTACCCATATTTGCAAGATTATGCAAATTTCTTCATGTTCTGAATGGAATGAACATGATACTTTAAAAACAACCTTGAGTATAGGAAAATCTGAAATAATACATAACTAATCAATCCAACATAGCGCTCTGAGTTTGCAGAAGTCTGTGTTTAGATCTGCGTATATCCAACCATATTCCTCCTGCATTTTTACCCATATTTCATATACATCCATAGTTTTAAATTGTGCAATGCTCTGATGTGAATAAAGAAAGTTGGTTACAACTTTTGTTTTCTGAGAGATTTCCTATACCTTCATGGAAGGCTAGTACAACTACAGGCTATTCAGTGTATGTGGTGCATAGGAGATAAAATTTTGGGCAGGGAAAATAAACGTAAAATGTTTTCCCTATCTCTGTTTTAAGGAATAGATATTTAACCTACATTTCCCTCCAGTATCCTATCAAATGTATTCTAAGAAATGAGTTATTTGATTCCTGGAAACATTGCATATTTCCCTTCCATCATGTACACATATAGAACTTAATCTCAGGTCCTATTAATGACCATGAAATGTTTCCATTTATTTCAATGAAGGGAGTTAATCATTCATGCAACCACTGCCAGATGCATAAATGAAAAGAGTCCTTAGAAATGCACAGGAGCAATCACTCTAAAGATACATCCAAGGTGAAGTGACTGCTTGACTATGCATTAGCTGACAAACAGTATTCCAGATACAACTTTAAAAGGTAACAAATAAATGTATATATAATTTAATCCTCAATTTTCCAGTTGCCCTTCCCATTGTTCTCAATCAATGTTGCACTGGGAGCTGCCATGCAACTTCATCTCCCATCCTTTTCATACCTATTATGTTGTGTGCAAGCTTAGAGTGGGTTCTCGGCCCTTTGGTGCTTGTTTGGGGGATTCCCCAGGGAGACTGTTCCTTCCTACTGCAAATAATGTTCCAACAGTTTGTAAATTTCATGAGCAGCCTGGTGGACCATGCCTAATAGCCCCAAATTCAAAATGGTTATTTATTTATTTTTATTTTTTATTTATTTATTTTATTAGATTTTTACCCCGCCCATCTAGACAATGTCTATTCGGGGCGGCTTACATAGATGAAAACACATTAATATAACGTATATAAAATACAATTATAAGAATTAATAGGCCATTTCTGCTCTGCTGATGTGGTGATCTGCACATCCATCTGGTTCCCTTCCATCTGATGCCCATCAGTTGGGGTAGGGTGGGTGTGCGATTTTGGAGTGATGGAAATCACTGATGGTGTCCCAAGAAATGAGCAATGAATGGTTTCCTTCAGAATCAGCACAAAAGAGCAGAAGTGACTTTGTTGAACAGACATCTCAAAGGAGACCAGAGTGTGTCTCCACTAGAAATGTCTTCTCCTCAATTGACACTCACCCCCTCCCGGTAGCACCTCCCACAGCAGGGGCAGTAGAGCTAGGTGGCTCACCTTGGACCCAGGCTGGCCGTGGCTTTCCTCCCCATTTCTCCCTTCTCTTCCCAGCTAGGAATTTACCCTCAAAAACACATTGTGTGACTACTTCCTCCTCCAAATCTTGTTTTGCATCACAGCCCTCCAAAGTTATCGCATCTATTTTTCCAGCTCATTATAACTTATTTTCTTAATGGATCAACCATAGGGATGAGATAACAACCATCAGATCATAAAAAGAATGTGACCATGATTCAATGTAGCTAATCAAGCTAGGTTACACAATAAGATCCCAGAGCTGATTGGAGTATAGGTTCAGGCTGTGCAACCAATGTGGCTGAATCCCAAACCAAATCAGGTTAATTTGGATCATTACAGATCAGGCCCAAATTAATAACTTGGTAACTGATTGTCTCAGAATTGTTTCAGACATTAAAACAGGTAAAAAAACTGGAAAGTATGAGATACAGTGATGCCTCGACTTACGAACATCCCTACTTATGACCATTTCGAGTTACGACCAGCTCTGGTCACAAAATTTTGCTTCTACTTGTGACTGGAGCTTCCACTTACGAACAGAAAAAGGCAGGGGGAAAAGGCGGGAAATTCAAATTTCTAACTGTAGGTGGCAATGAGGCTGCTTCTTTGTAGCTCTTTCACCCTGATGCTTAGAGTGAGTGCGATCGAAGGAGGCTTGGGACCGCCTGGCTTCTGCTTTGGAGTGAATGTGTGTGTGTTCGCAGGGAGGCTTTAGGCTACCTGGTAGGGTAAGGTTCTGTTTTCTGCTTTTAAAAAACTGTTCTGGCCATTTTTGCAGCGTAGTTTCGGGCTGGGGAGGGCTATGTTTCTGTGCTGTTATGGTTCTTGGGGGGGGTTCCCCCATTTCCGATGGGTCTTGGGGGGTTTGGTTGCTTTTTTAGTTCCCCTCCCCCCGTTTCCGATCTTGCACGATCTGCTTGATTCCTTTTTGCTTTGCCTTGTTTGCATTTGCAATGGGTCTTGCACAGTTGATTGGTTTTTGATTTGTTTTCTTTGCATTAGGTCTTCCACACTTGATTGCTTTTTGCTTTCTCTTGTTTGCATTTGCAATGGGTCTTGCACGGTTAATTGCTTTTCTCCCACCCACCCCCCTTTGGCTGGAAGGGATTAATGGCATTTCCGACCAGTCTTGCAGTGATTTTTTTTTTTTTGAAATTTTTTTTCTTCGGCCAGAATGGATTAATTGCATTTCAATGCATTCAAATGGGAAATGCTGCTTCGACTCACAACCATTTCGAGTTACGACCATCTTCTGGAAAAGATTATGGTCGTAAATTGAAGCACCACTGTAGTGCCTCCAAAACATTGTAAAACAGCACCAGACAAGAATAACACTATGGTAGGGAGGGGAGGGAGAAGGACAACTGGACTTTGACAATGGACAGCCCTAGCTTCTAACATGAGACGAAAATCTCACTCTAGCAAATATATTAGCAAACTATATATTGAGACAAACTATATAGGGGGTAGCCCAAATTCCCATGTATCTAAAATAAGTCAAGATTCATCCTCTCAGATAAACTATAAATTCAGGACTTGAAGGGGAGTTAATGCCACTTTTAAGGCAAAATTAGAAGATGGCTGGGACAGAAATGTTGGATCTTACTGTCTGAAATTTTGGAGGTTTGCCGAGTCCTTCTTTATATTCAAGTATCATACAAGTACTGTATGTGGTTTAAAAAAAAACCCTATATGTTTGTTCCCTTATGAAACTCAGTAAGAGATGCCAAGATTTGGATTTCTTAATTTCCGTATTGAAATTGGATCAGCCTCCAGACCTAGAATAAGGCATCACAACCATGGCCATCAAAGCCAATCAGAAATCCTGCAATAAACTGGCGATATAGGACTGCTTAAATATCCTGTCATATTTCATTCTGGGAGGCAGAGACTAAGGGCAAGCAAAGTCAAAGTAGGTGAATGTCAAGGCAGTGCAAGACTTCTCTTATAAAGTATGGAAAATTCATCAAAAGTAGCCATTGTGCAAACCATAAAAAAAGAAAGTAAAAAATTATGAACCATTGCAACTCCACCCTACTAGTCCAATATAGCATAGGCCAATATTTCCCCTTTTTAATTAAGATGACTTTCCAGTCTGCAGCCTTTTATTCCTATTAAATGCATCCTTGTTCCATTTACTCTGGACAGTGCTTTGGTTCTATGAGCTTCGTTAGTCATTGTTTAGTATCTGGTGTGTAATTACAGAGTAGATGATCTCTAAATTTAATTAAATAGATGGTGACATGAAAGTAAATGTGTACTTTCAAAGCAATCACAATATTTAAAAGCCTTGAATAAGGGAGAGGCAGAAATCCAGCACCAGATAATGGTCCCAATCCTTGAAGAACTGCAAGCTCCAAAACACAAACACCGTAAGATGTCAGTGAATACACAAACATAAAGACTAATATGTTTTCATTCTGCAGGAAGCAAAGAATTAAAAGTAACCACTTGTACCAGAGCCAGTACTAGCAACATGATCTTTAGCACCTAGGCAAGGAGGTTTCATCCAGCCCCACCAGGGCCACAGAACTGCCCAAAGTGAGGTGGGTTTAGGCTGCAAAGAGCAAGATCTGATCAGCAAGTAGTCACGCCCCAAGGAAAACAAGAGTACAGCTGGCTGAATTCCCAGGCTGCCTCGAGATGAAGACAGCCAACGCCAAGATCATTTTGGCCGAATTCCATCCAACGCATGCTCTGCATTTGTATTTCATTGCCATATAATACACAATACTAACAGTAGACATGATGAAAAACTTCTTCAAGATTTAGCAAAATTGTGTGTTACAGAGAACCTAACTTGCTGAATTGCAAGACGTTAACTGAGTCAAGGAGATCACCCAAATTAAATATACCTTGTGAGGCGACCAGCAAAGATATTTGCATAGAGCAACATTTTTGAGTATGAAATATGAGCAGAGCAATATAGCTGCCAAGCTACAACTGTGTTCATGTTGAAACTTTGTTTTACATCCTTCAGGCCATAATTCTAGGCACAAACATGAGAACATGCCCTGCTGAACATAATAGGATTCACTTTTGAGTTAGTATGGATAAGAAACTCATATGATCTGCATTTTTTATGTTTAGGGACTTTCTAAACACGAATACCCACTGGAACATAGTTATAATAGTTTTTAAAAAGTTTGCCGGGAATTTGCAAAAAAAAAAAAAGTTATTTTGGGAATACGTGCAGAGGAAGCCAGGAACCATCGGCCGGCCACAGCCACTTGGTGAGAGGCAGTGGACTGTGGTTGGGCTCCTGCTGGATGCCAGCTCTCTTTCCCAAGAGAGCTGCTCAGCCCCCTCTGTGTCTGCAGAACCAGGCCCTGCTGCTCCAGGCTGCCTCATTCCCCTTCAACATCAGCCACCTGGCCTAGGGAGAGAGCTTTTATCCGGAGCTGCCTTTGGGGCCTGACCAGACCAGCGTGCAGAGGAAGCCAGGAACCATCGGCCGGCCACAGCCACTTGGTGAGAGGCAGTGGACTGTGGTTGGGCTCCTGCTGGATGCCAGCTCTCTTTCCCAAGAGAGCTGCTCAGCCCCCTCTGTGTCTGCAGAACCAGGCCCTGCTGCTCCAGGCTGACTCATTCATCTCAACATGAGCCACATAACTTTGGGGGGGGGGGGGAGAGAAGGGGCTTTAGAAATGTTTTATTTTATATATGTTTTAAATGTTTTTAAATTGTTATTAATTGCCATCAATTAAGAAGAGACCCACAGTGGATCTAATGGAACAGGAAGGGGGGAGGGTGTTGGAGGGGGCAGCCATTGAGGTGGTGCTGGGTAGGGGAAGGAATGGCGGTGGGGGTAGAACATGCCCGCGTAGGAGAAGAGAGGTTAGATATCTTACATCTATCCCCTCTTCTAGTTCTACCCCCAACCACATGGTATCAGGCGACCATATCAGCAAACCCTTGGGCCACATGGTGCTGTTGATGAACGCCAGGTCAGTACAAAATAAAACTGCCCTCATCCATGATGTAATTCTGGATGAGGGGGCTGACCTGGCGTGCATTACTGAGACCTGGGTGGGAGAGGAGGGTGGTGTTCCCCCTCTCCCAGCTGTGTCCGCCTGGGTACTCAGTCCAGCACCAAGGTCGCTCGGAGGGTCGGGGAGGGGGAGTTGCTATAGTCTATAGGAGTTCTATCTCCTTGACCAGGCTTCCTATCTCTTTGAGAGGAGGTCTCGAGGGCCTGTATTGTGTGTTGGGCTCGCGAGACAGGTTAGGGATTCTGTTGGTGTACCGCCCACCCTCCTGCGTACCAACAGTCTCCCTGCCTGAGCTGACGGAGGTAGTCTCGGACCTGGTGTTGAGGACTCCCAGGCTGTTGGTGCTGGGGGACCTCAACATTCATGCCGAGGCTCCCTTGACTGGGGCAGCTCAGGACTTCATGGCCGCCATGACAACCATGGGGCTGTCTCAATGTGTCATCGGCCCAACGCATGAGAAGGGCCATACCTTGGACCTGGTTTTCTCAACGGGACTGGAAGATGGTGGTTTGGATGTGGAGGGGCTGGTTGTGACCCCATTGTCATGGTCAGACCACTTCCTGGTCAAGTTTAGTCTATTAGCTTCTTCTTCCCTCTGCAAGGGTGGGGGATCTATTAAGATGATCCGCCCTCGGAGACTAATGGATCCAGATGGATTCCTGAATGCTCTGGGGGATTATCCGTCTGATATGGTCGGCGCTCCTGTCGAAGCTCAGGTCACCCTATGGAATAAGGAGATGACCCGGGCTGTTGACACGATTGCGCCTAAGTGCCCTCTCCCTGCTCGCCGAGCCCAGACAGCCCCTTGGTATACTTCTGAACTGCGGGCGATGAAGCGAGAGGGGAGACGGCTGGAGCGCAGGTGGAGGAAATCCCGCTGGGAGTCCGACCGAAACACGACTTAGAGCCCATTATCGGGCCTATTTCGTGGCAATACGGCTGGCGAAACGGCAATATTTCTCCAGCCGTATTGCTTCCTCAAAAATGTCGTCCAGCCGAGCTGTTTCGGGTGGTCCAGGATCTTCTTCAACCGGGAAATCCGGTGGAGGTCCTGGACTGCTCATCAGCTCGTTGTGATGAGTTTGCCATCCATTTTGAGGAAAAAATCGCTCAGATTCGCAGTGGGTTGGACTCCACAGTTACTGCAGAGTCAGAGGATGTATCCAGCGCACCGTGCTTTGGTCAGGTATTAATGGATGAGTTTCAATTGTTGAGACCTGAGGATGTGGACAGGGTGCTTGGATCTGTCCGTTCTACCACAACTCCGCTCGACCCTTGCCCATCCTGGCTAATTAGAAGATCAGCCAGGGGGTTCGCACCTGGGTCCAGGAGGCTGTGAACGCCTCTTTGAGAGAGGGAGTGGTCCCTACCACCTTGAAAGAGGCGGTAATTCGACCACTCCTTAAAAAGCCAAACCTGGACCCAAGGCTGGTGGCTAACTACCGACCAGTAGCGAACCTCCCTTATTTGGGCAAAGTGTTGGAGCGGGTTGTGGCTGGGCAACTCCAGGCGCTGCTGGATGAAACTGATTTTCTAGATCCATTTCAATCGGGTTTCAGGCCGGGTTTTGGTACAGAGACTGCCTTGGTCGCCCTGTATGATGACCTTTGCCGGGAGAGAGACTGGGGGAGTGTGACCCTGTTGATACTCCTGGACCTCTCAGCGGCTTTCGACACCATCGACCATGGTGTCCTTCTGGATAGGCTGGCTGGGTTGGGAGTTGGGGGCACTGTTTTACGGTGGTTCCGCTCCTTCCTGGCTGACCGTGTCCAGAGGGTGGTGCTGGGGGACAGTTGCTCTGCCCCATGGTATTCATGTCATGGGGTTCCTCAGGGCTCGATACTGTCCCCCATGCTGTTTAACATCTACATGAAACCGCTGGGAGAGGTCATCAGGAGGTTTGGGCTGAGGAGTCAGCAATATGCTGACGACACTCAGCTCTACCTCTCGTTTTCCACCAATCCAGGTGAGGCGGTTTCTGTGCTGAACTCGTGTCTGGACCTGATAATGGACTGGATGAGGGTCAATAAATTGAAACTCAATCCAGACAAGACGGAAGTGCTGTTAGTGGGTGCTTCGCCAGACAGGCTGGAGGGCCATCTCCCTGCCCTGAATGGGGTTACACTCCCCCTAAGGGACAGGGTCCGCAGCTTGGGGGTGCTCCTGGACCCCAGTCTAACACTGGAAGCCCAGGTGGACTTGGTGGCCAGGGGCGCCTTCCTCCAGCTGCGGAAACTATACCAGCTACGGCCCTACCTGGACGAGCGGAGTCTCATGACAGTTACACATGCACTGGTAACATCCCGTATAGATTACTGCAATGCGCTTTACGTGGGGCTGCCTTTGAAGACGGTCCGGCGACTGCAGCTGGTCCAGAATCGAGCGGCGCGGCTGGTGAGTGGTGTGGCCGCCAGGGAACATATCAAGCCGATTCTGTATAAGTTACATTGGCTACCAGTTGCTGCCCGGGCCCAATTCAAAGTGCTTGTTTTGACATATAAAGCCCTAAACGGCTTGGGCCCTGGATACCTGAAGGACCGCCTCCTTCCATATGAGCCTACCCAGCAGTTAAGATCTAGCCAGGGGGCCCTTTTGAAAGAGCCGTCCCTCAAGGAGGTAAGAGGGACGGCTTGTAGACAAAGGGCCTTTTCGGCAGCTGCCCCCAGACTATGGAATGCCCTCCCGACTGAGATTCGTCTGGCGCCGACACTGATGACATTTCGGCGCCAGGTCAAAACCTTCCTGTTCCAGAAGGCTTTTAACTGAAATAATATTAGCTGTGGGTCCGATGGCAATTTTATATATATTTTAATTGTATTTTAATTGCTACATAATTTTATTGTATTTTAAATGCTGTAAGCCGCCCAGAGACCTTCGGGTAGTGTGGGCGGCATATAAATTAAATTTAAAAAAAAAATACATACATTTTAAAGTGTGTGCATTGAAATACATGTATTTGAAAGTGGGTACAAAATGTGTGTGTTTAATATATTTATTTTTTTAAAAATGCACACTAGATGTCTAGGTATTTTGAAAAATGTGCATAAAAATCAATAAAGATCTTTATGCCTACTGGGGAGGAAAAGCAATTCAATCCAGAACTGAGATGTAATGGGTTCAGTAGTGGAAAATGTGAAATTGAGCTCACAGAAACCATCAGTCCCTACTTTTGTGTCAAGATGCCTGAGACTGTGCAATGTGTTACTCTTCATTGAGGAAGTCCTGATTATGCAGAATCTCATAAATATCCTGTTTAAAACCCTTATGGCTAGATAGTCATCGGGATTTCTTCTAACTCTACATTATTCTCTGACATCTGGATACTACCAATGACTGGCCTGCTGTAAAATACACATTACCCTCCCATCCACTTTATCACTACCTCAGCACCTACAAGAGAGCATAACCAAGTAACATCAGGCTACACTTGAACCATGTAATACCCTTCACTAACATTTAGAGAGAACCCACTCTTTAAGTATGAAAGTATCTAAAAAATAGCAGTTACTCTGCAAAAGGACTGATTGCCATTCTTCAAGTAACAACCGTTTGGTATTGTAATTATAACACTTGTGGCTGGAGAAAAAAAGTTAATTAAAAGTAGTGATTTATTTGTAACTAGTTCTTTCCAAACTCTGAAGCTCTACTAACATAAGATCTGCTTGTTTTTCAGATGTGAAGCTTCTTGTATAGTATGTCAGAATGTTAGAGATGTAGCTGTTGACATTTACCATCCTCTGTCCTATCTATTCCAAGTGGCTACTACAAATAGGATTATTAATTTAGCTGGAAGGGATCTAAAATTCGTCATGTCCAACCTCCTGCCAAAGCAAGAAATCCACAGGTGGTGCATCCCTACCAGGTAGCCATATAACAATTGTTTAAAAACTTCCAGTGAAGAACAGCCCACCCATCTTTGAGGCAATCTATTCCACTGTGGAAAAACTGGCTGGATAGCTCAGAGGTTTAGAAATCTGGCTGCAGAGTTGGAGGTTGGGAGTTCGATTCCCTGCTGTACCTCCTGCAAGCAGAACCAGCCTGTGTCACCTGCACATTCTTAGGGTATCCCCAGAGGAAGGGAGTAAAGCACTTCTGAGTATTCTCTACGTGGAAAACCCTGAAAAGGGTCACCATAAGTCAGAATTTACTTGATGGCATGTGATTATTATAAATATTATTCCACTGTGGAACATCTCTTACTGTCACCTAAACATTTCTTCATAATTTTTAGGTGAAATTTCCTAGTTTGAAACTAATTACTTTAGATCCTTCCTCTGGAGCTACAGAAAACAAGTCTGCTCCATCTTCCACATGAAGATGGCTGTTATATTGGCTCACAATCTTCACTAATCCAGAATGAACATACCCAGTTGCCATAGCTGTTCCTCATCGAGCTTGTTTTCTGGAACATTTACCACCCTGGTTGATCTCTGGGCATGTTCCAGTTTGTTACTATGCATCTTAAAATATAGTGCCCAAAAATGGACATCACAGGGAGAAGAAGTGAAATGAGTATCAACAGAAAAGAGGTCTGGCAGTGGTTTATGCTTGTTTAGTTAGTGTTGCTTTTTCCTAGCCAGGCCTTACCTCCAAATCTGCCTATCAATCACTGTAAAGGAAATAGGGGAACTTCACTTCATATGAAGCATAGAATGTAGACCCCAAAATAAGCAGCATCACATGACAACTGCTTCTGATGTAAATGCATGAAGTTGAAGGGAAAGACCTCCAAAAGATGTTTACTGTGTGGCTTTTCCCCAGGGCTGTTCAGAAGAAAGCTGATTACAAACATCTTTTTTTAAGAACGGATGTTCATTGAAAGAAATAAAGAACTATACACCACAGCCAGAGGACTGAATAACAAATAAGCATAAACATAAAATAGCTATATTTAATCAATATACTTGAGGCAAATAAAGTATTGCACTTTAATAAATGTCTTAATTTTGAGGACATGGAGCAAGAAAGCCAATAAACTATTGGCTCACTACCTAAAAAGGAAAAGAGCAAATAGTTCTTCAGGCACCATCTGTAGACATAGTTGAACTTTTCAAAGACCAAGGATTTATCAATATTTTTTAACTCTCTCTCTCTCTCTCTCACTGGGTTTAAAAATTTTCAATCCAAATGTTCCACACACCACACAATGAGGTCATTTTGGAGTCGTCCCCCAGCCCCATGAACTTCTTTACATGAACATAACCCCCTTTAGAATCATTGGCAGGGATGGGGAATCTCCAGATTGTGCAACAGCAAGCCAAATATCACATAAGTTCAATGGGCAAAGTATTTTGTTGCATCCAAGATAAACAGAATACTAGCCAAATAATCTAGTTTTCTTGAGAGTTAGGGAAGGTAGGCAACTACTGTACTAAAACTCCAAAGAGAAAGAATCAAGAGTTATATAGTAAAAGTGGACAAGGACAATTTGAAATATTATATTTTTTTATCTGAATGGCACAGCTTTAGAATTTTATAAACTGTATTTAAATTCACTAATCATTCCACTAATTGGTCTGTTTAATGACTACCTTCATAAACACTAAATTCTGGATACACTGATTGAAATCAAGATTACACTTCTAAAAGTATCTGATAAAAGGCCAGCATAATCAAATTCGTACAAACCACTACCATTATTCAGTTTGGATTGATTCCTTTTGTAAAAACAAAAGAGATTTGGTAGCTAGGTTAAAAAAAAAAAACAAGGTTCCCTGTACAAAGATTATAAGTGCTGAATAGAAGGTAACTGGTATGAGAAATGTACAAATATATTGATATGCTAAGAAAGCTCTACATTTGTACAGTAATCTCTTTTAAGATGTTTTTCTTTCTACAAGCAAGTCTGTCGCTTGAAAAGAAAGAGATCCAAATCAGAAATTTTGAGCTTTTCATGTCTATTACATTCCTTTATTTTATTTTATTTTTCATTTTCATTTTGAGTAGTTTGTATTGCATTGAGATCCTGCACAATACTTCAGGTTCTGTAAAGCACTTTGAAAATACCAGGGACAGAATCCTGTTATTTATTTACACTGAGGTTGATTGCAATGATGTAAATCGCTATGGCAAATTGCCATTAATTAAGCAGCCACTTGGCATGCAATAGTATTCTTTGTCACATGCCAAGTGACACAATGAGGAACACAAACTGTGACATGTTAACTAGTGGCAACTTTCTTCTGCAATCCATACTTACACCAGTGTCAATTAAGCAGAAGGATTTGGGCTGGGGAGGAAGAAAGGCAGCTTGAAAACAGACACTTGCAATTCAGAAAAGGATCATGAAACCAGTATGTCATTTGGGCACCTTTCTCCCATCAAATCTGGAATGCTTGGTAAGAAAAAAAAAATCTATTCCCTAGGTGTATTTATAAATGAACTGCAAATTTAGTCAAAAGTAATTATTTTTTTGGTTATTTCAACTGCTTGTTGCATCCCTCTCCAACCCATTTTGCATCATGGAACTGCTCAGATAAAAGAGGTGTTTCTTTGATGGGAAGACAGTGATTTGCATCAAAATGATTTTTTTTTTCAAATTATCTCCATACAAATAATATTCAAAGTCACATTTCTTCCTATGAACAGCATTAGACTGGAGGGAAGCAGGGAGCAAGAAGCACAAGAAATGGCTGATCAGCTTTAGATAAGAATCCAAAATCCCTGTACAGGTCTTGACCTAAAATGCTGCCAGCCTGTGAAAATGCACTGCTTAGATAAGCCAGAATGACATAATGTAAAAAGTTATCATTAAGATAATGTTTGCTCGGTTGAATAAATCCAGGGATTACGAAGTAGACACTTGCCAAGACAACTTTAACTTGTCTGGTTTTCCTTACAGCACAGCAGCACTTAATGTGTATAGTATGCCTCCCTTGTCCACTAATTTAGTACTGCTGCAACCCAACACCACTTCATTAACTGGAAACTCTCAAGCCACTTGAGGGACACCCTGGTTGTATAATTTCATGTTTGAGGCTTTCTTGCTTGTTTCCAAGCTCACCTCTTTGCCAGCAGCTGGAAAAAGACAGGAGCAAGGGCAATTCTAATGAATACACATTTAAAAATAAATAAATAAAATAGAAGCATTAATATGTGTGTGGTCCATAAGAAGTGGCAAGACATGTTAAAAGCTCTAGCTTTTTCAACGTGGTCTCTATGAATCCACACTAGTGGGTTAAGACAGCGCCTGCACTGGCCTCTCGGAATCTTCTAGAGCTGTAGGGAAAAGTAACAAAGTTTGAGTTGCCCTGTATTGCTCATGCTCCACCCACCAAACCCCAGTTCCATCCTGTTCCAGAAAATAGCCTTTTCAGGACAGACATTCCCTCTGTGTCTTCTGTCTAGGAGAGACACATTTGACTTCTCATTGCAAGCACTGCAAAGAATTTACCAAAGCCACCCTCAAAGCTCGCCAGCAGTGTCTTAAATATTCGTTGTGGAAGCAAACATTATCTGCTTCACAGCCATCGGATATGGAGTCTGTCCCACCTACTTCTCCAATCCGTTCAGAAGTCATTATAGTTTCCTCACCTCCTCCTGAATCTGCTAAAGAAAACACCAAAGAAAAAGCAAAAAAGAAATCTGCAACTAAGAAAACACTTGCCACTTCATCGGCTCCCTCAACATCTTCTGTTCCACCGGCTTCTCAGCAACTGAAACAGAAGAAATTGCCGGTTAAACCCAAATCGAAGTCTAAGGAGATCACCTTGGTTGTGCCTCCTATATACACGTCTCTGCCCTCACCTATACTCGAAGACTCCTCCCGGGACCGGGATTCGATGTTGGAAATGAATGCCTCTTTACTGCCTCGACAGGAGGCTCCGGTCGATGTCGAGAGGTCACCAATGGCTAACCAGCTGGTGCAAGCAATTGCTGGAATAGCCAATGCCCCGCATAACCCTGTATTAACCGGGCGGGTGTCTTGATCCCAGTCTGCAGCACCGGGATCTCTCTGCTCCAAGTCTCCATCTCCACCTCGAGGGAGACCTGAGAAGCCTTTGGATGTCCCTTCTCCTCGACATCCATCGTCGGATCGGGATGGAGAGCCTCCATCTAAACGACCTCGACCCCATCATAAGCATAGACATGGCTCTGGTGTCGACAGGCGGAAAAAGCATCGACATCAAGACTACACTTCCTCTTCTGACTCAGACGACAGTCTTGAGAGAAGGAGGTCCCACCGCCGTCATAAATGGGATTATTCTTCAGAGTCATCCTTGACATCAAGAGACTGCAGGAGAAGAAGGAAGAAGACAAGATATACTTCTTCCTCGTCTTCACCATCTATTTCACCTCCGAGGAAGCATCGGCACCGAAAATCCCTCGGTGTTGATAGACAGGAACCCTCGATGTCAAAGGGAAATGGAGCTTCCACGTCAACGGGGCATAAGCCTGATTCTCGACCTGCTCAGCCTGCTATTCCCCAGAAAACCACTACTGGAGCAGATAGAGGTCAACACCCTGACATATTCCCTGTCTCTGATGCAGAACACCAGATTTTGGAGGACTCTTCTGAACAAGATGAAGAGGTGACATCTGAAGCTTCCTTGGACACACCTCTCCCAGGGGAGCCTTTAGGATCGGATGCTGCTGACATCCACCCATCCTCTCCATCTGAGGACTTTTCTTCTTACTCTCAGATGGTTTCAAGAATGGCAACCACCTTGATAATGGAAGTTGAAAAAGCTCCCACATGTGAAGATGGCCTAATCTTTGGAGACATTAACAAAGAAAGATCTCACCCTGTCAGCCTTTCTTATGTCCCTGAGTTACTAGACCTTATTATGCAATATTGGGAACACCCTGCCAATTCCTCCTCAATATCCAGAAGGACTGAAAACCTCTATCGGATTCATGGTCCTAAAACCTCCTTTCTGCTGAAACACCCTGCTCCAAATTCTCTGGTAGTGGAATCCAGTTCTTCGAAGATTCCTACAAAGGGTCATGCCACACCTTCCAACAAAGAGGGCAGGAAATTGGAAGTGTTGGGGCGTCGACTATACACCATGACCACTTTTGTCTTAAGGGCAATCAATTATTTGGTAGCCATGGGTGCATACCAGAAGCAACTCTGGGCAAGAGTTCTACCAGCTTTGCAAGTTGCACCAGAGGATATCAGGCAGATATGCCTCAACGCCCATGCTGAAGCTTTAACTGTGTCCAAACACCAACGCTTGGCATCCTGACACATTGCTGATGCCACTGCCAGAAATCTTGCTTCCATCATCACCTTACGACACCATGCTTGGCTCAGATCAGCAAATATCATGGAGGATATTAGAACCAGCGTTGAGAATCTACCTTTTGATGCTTCTGGTTTATTCAGTGAAAAAAGTGATGAAAATCTAGAGAACTTGCACAAGAGTAAAAAGACGGCAAAGTCTTATTCTATCCAGCAACAACCTCGAACCTCCAAATCCCAATGGTGTCCGAAATATTCACAACAATCATATCAGCAGTCTACACCTTCCACCTACCGTCCTTTCCAGAACCAGGGCCAGCTAAGGTCTTCCCAGGCCTCTTCTTCCACCTCTACCTTTAAGCCCCAACTGAACAAGCGACAGTCTTACAAGACAACCGGGAGGAAGTCTAAACAATATCTTTGACTTCACCGGAACCATCTCCAGTATAGACCACACAACCCGCCTATCTCCTCATCTTCACAACTGGCTCAAGATAACACAAGACTCCTGGGTCTTGAACATTATAAGCTCAGGCTACCGACTGGAGTTTATAGAATTGCCTCCTCTAGGATGGGTCAAGCCTACATAGTTCGATCCCATCCTAGAAGAGATTCTCACTCTTCTTGCAAAACAAGCCATCCAGAAGGTACCAAACTGGGACATTCAAAACGGGTTTTACTCCCGGTACTTCACAGTACCCAAGAAGGACAGCGGCCAATTCTGGATCTGAGGGACTTAAATACCTACTTCAAACCATGCCGTTTCAGGACGGTCACCTTAGAAGCAATAATTCACCTGTTGAAGAGAGGAGACTGGTTTGTTGTGGTGGATCTAAAAGATGCGTATTTCCATATCACCATCCATCAAAAGTACAGGAAATACCTGCATCTAATCTTCATGGACACCATTTACCAATATGTGGCTCTTCCATTCGGCCTCTCAACAGCCCCCAGGACCTTCACCAAGTGCATGGCCCTGGTGGCAGCTTTCCTCCATCTACAAGGGATACAGATTTACCCTTATATCGACGACTGGTTGGTAGTGTCCAGATCCAAAGCAAAAGCAATCAAGAACACACAGTATGTTCTGCACACTCTACAAGCACTAGGCCTGTCGATAAACTATGAAAAGTCTCACCTGGAACCATCTCAGGTGATGGACTACATTGGGGCAAGACTAGACTCGATCAATGCTCGCATGTTCCTACCACCGGAACGCGTACGAAAAATAAGAAAGGCAGTTCGGAAATTCAAGCCCCAAGGCAGAGTGTCAGCAAAACACGCACAACATCTTCTGGGTCTCATGGCATCAACGACCTGTGCCTTGTCCCACGCTCGCCTCAAAATGCGCTCCCTTCAGCCTTGGCTGCTTGCTCTATTCAATCCTCTGCAAGACAGTCAGCACAAGCGTCTCACAGTCACAACAGAGTTAGCAGAGCAACTTCAATGGTGGACATTCCCACCACATCTTTTTGTAGGATGACCTTTTCGACCCCTGCAATTGACACGGCAGGTTACAACAGATGCCAGTCCCCTAGGTTGGGGAGCTCACTGCGAGGGCACCAAATTCATGCCCTTTGGTCCCCTCAAGAAGCCTCGCTCCATATCAGTCACCTGGAGCTCAGAGCAGTGATGAAGGCTCTCAGAACGTTTCTCCCTCTGGTGAAGGGCAGAGTGGTACAAGTACACACAGACAACACGATGACCATGTTCTATATAAACAAGCAGGGAGGAACACGGTCAAAGTCCCTTCTGTTTCTGGCAGTTCACCTATGGGAGTGGTGCTACCATCAGCACATCTTCCCCATAGCCATCCATGTATCCACGATGGACAATCAGCTGGCAGACAAGTTGAGCTGATGCTCCTTTCAATCTCACGAGTGGGAACTCGATCAGAAGGTATTCCTCAGTCTGTGCCACAAATGTCTGTGCCATCCATAGACATGTTCACGACAAGAAGTGCAACAAATATGCTTCCCATGCAGGAAAGAGCGAAGGGTGTCTAGGAGATGCCTTTATGGTCCCATGGAACAAGGGCCTCCTCTACCTTTTTCCACCGATACCCATCATTCAAAGAGCCCTAATCAGGACACTTCAGATGGAAGTGGAGGCAATCTTCATTGCTCCTTGGTGGCCATGACAACCATGGTTCTCCAAGCTCCTGCAATCAGCAGTGGACAGGACACAGTTACCCTTTCTTCCACACCTGATCACTCAGGATGCCGGGAACATCCTACATCCAGACCTGGAATCCCTCCACTTGACAGCATGGAGGATTTCCCATCAATAACAGAAGTTATTGAGAAAGCAAGGAAGCCAGCTACCAAGCTACTTTAAAAATATAAGTGGCAAAGCTTTCTCAAGTTCACTGAGGAGCACAAATTGCAATCTTCACCTGTGGCCTTGTCTACGCTCCTTCTCTATCTTCGGCATCTGTTCGACCTAGGACTTTCCAAGGCTACCTTGAAAGTTTACACCGCAGCCATTGTTGCCTTTCAGCCACATGGCGCCGAATCATCCAGATAGTTTTCGCATCCCATACTAAAAGCTTTCTTCAAGGCTCTGTCCAACATGAGACCTCCTCTGAAGAAACCTGTGCCACAATGGTCACTACAAATGGTGCTTCATTGCCTCACTCGCCATCCGTTTGAGCCTATGGCTTCCTGTGACCTTCGATTGCGCTCATTCAAGACTTTATTACTGAACACTTTCCCAAGGCAGCCCCATGTGGACTGCATTACAGTAATCCAGTAATTCAACGAGATTCCAAACAACCTAGGCCAGTGGTACCCAACCTTGGGTCTCCAAGTGTTCTTGGACTACAACTTCCAAAAGATCTGGCCAGTACTGCTTGGGGATGAATGATCTATCCAAGAACATCTGGGGGCCCAAGGTTGGAAACCACTGATCTGTGCCTTTCTACAGATTGAAGATTCCAACTATTTACCCCAAACATTCTGACTGGTTGTTCACAGCAGTATTTGTAACACTATTGGGTGAATAAATTCCTGGGTGATTTGACAAGCAAAGGGTAAAGAAAAGGTTAAACTAATAAGCAAAACACAAGAGAACATGAAACTTCCGTGGTGCCTTTTTTGTTAATACAAGTTGTTTATGTTTTAGAGACTGCCCTTTGGCAGTCCCAATGAAAGGAAGGTGAAAATGAAGAAAAAGAATCCTCTTTCATTTTTCCCCTTCCCACAAAAGTTTCATCCCTAATATGTAACAACTACATAGAATTTCCTAAGTGAATATATATAATATATAGTGGACAGAAGAAACTACCAAGAGAAATAAATGAGAGGTTATTGTTCAAGTCACTTGTAAAGACATTTCAGTGACTTCTGCCAACACTGATATTGCCTGACTATATTTAAAGTGTTCTCTGTGCTGATATTTTAAGAATTCTATGCAGTTTTCAAATGATCCACAGACATTTACCGTATTTATGTATTTATTGCTAAGAACAACAATCTTGTATTTCATTCAGATTTTAGCCCATGGTGTTTTGCACAAAAATATAAGTGCTAGTGCAAAATACCAAACTGTCTTTGTAAACTGGCAACTAGAATATCAGGCCTAAAAACCCAACAGGTAAAAAGAACAAAACAGAGTTCCAAAAGTTCCAGCAAAAGACATGGGTGATTTTATCATCTTTTAAACCTTTGAATGGCTTTGTTCCACAACTATCCTACAGATAATCTGATGTAGTAGCTGTAGCTAAGGCAGCATAAATAAAAAAGCCACATAAAATTCATTTTTAAAAGAAAATAAGAGAAAGAGGCCTCATTTGACCTGCCTTCGGATAATATATAGTGGACAGAAGAAACTACCAAGAGAAAGAAATGAGAGGTTATTGTTCAAGTCACTTGTAAAGACATTTCAGTGACTTCTGCCAACGCTGATATTGCCAGAATAAATACTGGAGAACTCATGAGGTTGCTTTGTGAGATCCTCTTCAGTGTGGAATGCATTACTGCTGTCCCCATTTTTGACCTTTCCCTCATATTTAGTAACACTAAAACAAAGAATTTGCACAGTGAAGAAAGATGTGTTAAAGCCAGCCCTGGCTTTAGAACTGAAAGAACAAATCCCTCATCACTTGAAATACAATCAGACATTATTTCGTGGCAACAATTAAGATTATATATCTCATAAACACCACAAAACAGTTTTAATGGCTGAAATGGTTTTTCTCTTACATAAGTGAAAGTAACTCAAAACAGCTGAGTCTGAGAATGCAGTGGAGGCCTGCCATTCCTGGATTTGGTTTTAAAGGCCCATTTACTACAAAAAGTTGGTTGTTGATGAGACCAACTCAGCACTGGGCTGTTATATGTCAAGAGTGAAGGCAGCTAGGAAATTTTCTTTTTATCAAGACAACACAGTATAAAAGTAAAGGATAAGACACCATAGCCCTTATAAACACATCACAGAACAGGAAACTACAGATTAGCTGCACTATGTTGCAACTGCATTTATTGATAGTGGTCTCCATGTTGTCCACAATAACAAGACAAATCTTGGTCTGTTCCAAGACGTCTTGTTGTTTAAGCATACATGCAGTGCTCCCTTCCATCCACAACAAACCCACAACCAGCTCTGAACAGAACTTGGAAATGTCATTGTTGAATTATATTTCTTGGAATACTCAAGGCAGCATGGCCTCTGGTCATGTAACCTGAGGAATTCTGGCAGTTTTAGTCCAAAAATGTCAATTTTCCAACATTATTTGATATTCTTGTATACAAAAAATAAAAGCCTGATTTTAATATTGTACCTTATTTTGGTATAATTTGTTGACCTTAAAGTAACTGAACATGGCAATGTTTTTGGCCCAGCCCCTAATATGTAAATAAAGAGTTCAGTGCACCTGCCACGGCCTCCTGTACCATGCTTCCATTCAGCTTCAGTCACTATGGAGCTGAGAATGTTCTAGAGATAGTCTATGGAATAGCAGATACAGCTGATGTGTTCTGCTCTGATTCAAGCTGGAAAAACTGTAAGAAGCTGAGCTACAGCAGTGGTCCCCAACCTTGGGCCTCCAGATGTTCTTGGACTACCACTCCCAGAAGCCTTCACCACCACCTCGGCTGGCCAGGATTTCTGGGAGTTGAAGTCCAAGAACATCTAGAGGCCCAAGGTTGAAGACCACCGAGCTACAGGGTTGTCTGGGTGTCAAACAAGGAGAATGCAGAGCTGTTTCCAACCTCCCCTCATCTCCAAGGTGAGGAATTTTTATTATTATTAGGCTAAGAGAATTAAAAAGCTACACACAATGCCTGCAAATTCATGTAACCTCAACCATACAAAATTAATTAAAACTCACATGACTAATAGCCCAACCATATGCAAGCCTACTAGGGCTATGAGGAAATTTTGTCCATGTCTTCTTTATGGTTGAGATGGGCTATCCTATCACAGTGTCATGGTGTCAATGATTCTAAAACCTTTGAGACCGATCTTATCTCCATTGCAAGACTGAGACAAGTGTTTTTTAAGGCTGTTTGCACAAATTTTGCAAAATGCATCCAGAGCCCTTTCCCTAGATAGAGCTAAGTATACACAGAAATAGTGAACACAGAGGGACAGGCTGAGTGCTTAGAAAGATGCAAATAACCTGTTCAATGTTTCTTTTAATAGTCCATGAAACCTAGAACTGCTATCATGGGCCCAAATTTTGCATTTTTAAAGGGTATACAAAAATCAATCTTGTTATGTGCAAATTCACTTGGAGACCACACACACATCATCTCACAAGAGGATGTGTGCATTTGTATGCTTTGTCTTTTCACACAAAAATGAGCCAGGTTGGGATTTGTATCCCTAATCTAATTCGTCCAGTGACAAAAATAAATATAAGAATTAGTGTGCACCCCCAGACTATTAACCTGATCTACTGTGGGTTTGTTTCAGGGGAGGGAGTTTCAGTCTCTCTACTAGTACTTGGACAAACAATCTGCCTGTTAACAGTATAAGTCTGGTTTGGATTAAGCTTCTGTTTACCGGCCTTCATCCAACCCACTATCTAATGTAATGCTTTACACAGAAATTGGAGATAATCAAGAATTTGTTTCCTGAAGGCATTGTGAAACAAACATATGTTAACCTGTTTTATTAAAAGCATCCCTCCTCAAAAAAAATTAAACAGGAAAAAGCTGATAGCACAAGTTTCGCAGGCGAGAGCATCCACACCAGAATGGATCAGAAAGGTCCCTTTTTAATGGCAGCATGTGTGAACTAGAGAGATTGAGACTGAGAGAGAGAGAGAGAGAGAGAGAGAGAGAGAGAGAGAGAGAGAGAGAGAGAGAGAGAGAGAGAGAGAGAGAGAGAGAGAGAACTGTTTATTTGTATTTATGAAAGTAAAATCTAAGTTTAGATCAAAAGAATTCCTACTGGTAACTTCAGTGCAAAGAAGCTGTCTTCTTGTATCTGACATGGTGATTTGAAGAGCGCCACCCTCACTGGTCTATCATCTCTTGCAGCAGAACAGCAAAGGATCTGCTCCTGAAGTGCATCTGCATTTTGCACCTAAAGAAATGGGCTACAGGCCACAAAAGCTTATACTAAACAACACTTTGTATTCGCGAAGGCACAGTTTGCTGTCCTCTGAAGATGCCGGTCACACAGACTGGCGAAACGTTAGGAAGAACCACTTTCAGAACACGGCCAAGAAGCCCGAAAAACCCACAACAACCATTAAACAACACTTGTTTGTTTTTAATAAGACGTTGGATTCTTCGTTAGTTTTTCTGTAAAAATGAGGGTGCTAATATTCATAATGCCTCATAGGGCTGCAAAGTGCATCTGTCCAGATGATAATGGATACTTGTGTTGGTAATGCAACACTTTATTTCTTTAGTAGTATCTGCACATTAATTTAAGATTATGGATGTATAAGAAATATAGATAAAATTAAAAACAAATTGAAATACAGTATTACGGTAATTAATTAGTTTTGACCAGAAATGGGCTACTTCAGTAACATTATCTCAGCTATTTGCTAGATCTTCTTGTGTACCCCTCAAGGGTACAATCTCTGCACTAAAACCCACTCACAGACCAGCGTAGCTCATGCACCTAGCAGTGGAATAGCATAAAACAAATTTCTATTAATTTTGACTTCTGGGCTTCTGGGTGCTCGCTAGGCTTGTTCCCTTCTTCCCAAAGCACCAGAAATTAAAATGATGATGCATAGAAATCAAAGCACATTCTAGGAAAACAGTCAGCAGAATCCTGTTAAATATTTACAACTGCCTAAGTGTATCAGCCTAACTTGGAGCAACAGCAACAACAAAACCATGAATTAACAAATCCCCCGTTGAATTCATAGAGCCACAAACACATGCTTGTTGTGTAATGCATGTTTGTTAACAGTGGGAACTGATTCTGTATATTTGCTTACAAATAATCATATCTTTGAAACGTTTAATGCAACTCCAGTCGATTGGGGTGTTGTCAGGTGAAGACGAACCCTTTGCACTTTTGGCTTCAGTTGGAGTGCACTACGTTCCTTCCAAAAGACCAAGTGAGTAGCTTGAGAGTTCTTCTGGATTCTGTGGCAATTATGGTGGCAATGAGCACTTTCTATGCTCACACCACAACAAATCTGTTGGCTTTCAAAATACTACAGTATTTTACATTTCAGATAAAAGCAAAACAAGAACAAAAAACAAGAGACCAAAACATTGTGGCATCTTAATGACTAAATGCTATGTTTTGATGTGAGCTTTCATGGATCAAATCCACTTCCTCAGACATTAGAGTGAAACTATATGACTGTTATCTTTATGCATGGACCTGTTCACGCATTACACCTTACAGACATGCATTGGACTAAAAGGATGGTAAAGAAAGGGGTGCACAATTAAGTCACACTTTCATGTATCAGGGGCTCTTGATCACACAAGTGTGTTGAGCTGAACTTGCTTGCATTTTCCGCTTCAGACCGTTGTGTTCTTCACAGAAAGGTCTTTGACTTCAGGATGGAGATTAGGATGTTCTAAATGGATGGACTAGTATATACCTTGGGTCCTTTTAAGGAGAAAGGTGGGAAAGAAAGAAAGAAAGAAAGAAAGAAAGAAAGAAAGAAAGAAAGAAAGAAATAAATAAATAAATAAATAAATAAATAAATAAATAAATAAATAAATAAATAAATAAATAAATAAATAGCCTACCCCAACCATTTTCAATGTTGGCACATTTGAAAGGGGCCACAGACTGGAAACAAGTCTTCACACATGACCTTATAAGGTTCATTGTGCAACTTATACAATCCTGATTCAGCCTATATTTCTTTCATATTGTGTTTATGGCTGTGTCCAAAAGAAAAATAAAATTGAGAATTACTGCCCTACATAATTTTTTTGTAATTCACACTGATGAATTGTGACTGTCTTTGTGGGCAAACCAATTATGGCTTGGGGAGGAAGCTTCCATTTAAAAAACAGCAAGAAACCTTTCTTTCCCCCCAAAAGGTAGGGGCTTGGAAGTAACACTCCCTCAAAAATCACTCCATGCTACAATTAGAGTGGGGGGGGGACTGTGTGTGTGTGTGCATGTGTGTGTGTGTGTAAGAGGAACAGCCTTGGCCACTAAGTGACCCCACCCACATTTTGTCGGGTGCAACTTTGAAAATTTGGCCAAAAGGAACTATAGATCTTAGTCTTCAAAATTTACGCTATACAAACTCCAGAGTTTACACGGTGTGTGAAGCAATCACATTTCATTTTTATTTTACTGATGTTAATTATTTTTAAATCTATAATGCATACTTTGTGCAAGTCCCATTCAATTGCAGAGAACCCACATCTGCATAAACAAGCACAGGGCTGGGTGGCAAGTCATATTTACTATATACCCTACAGCCTCAATATGGTCTCTTATTTATTTAATTATTTTATCACATACCTGCTCCTCCTCCTTCCTTTCCCAACCAGAAAGATGTGCTAGTGCTTGTGGAAGCCATCAAGAGAGCCATGAACTTATCTCTTAAATAACAGACTAGGTTCTGGGTGGTATTTAATACCCAGAAATACCCATTAATCTGAACTAGGCTTCTAGCCAGTCCTGCTTTTGTATGCATTGATTTCTATGTTTTGTTTTTGTTGTGCTGTTTTTGGAGATCTGTGCAAAATTGCCAGTTTAAAAAGGTAAATTTAAGCATACAATTTATGCCTCATATGGGAAACAGTAGGAGGTAAAACTGATTAAAAATTGGCTCAGCCATGCCCATCAATGCCAATAATAAACTCAGCACATTTATATACCTCCAAAAGGTAATTCACTCTTTATAAAAAGCCTGTCTAACTCCTCCAGCAATTAAAAGCGTAAGCAAACAAAAATTCAACTGGCTTTCCAAACTCCTTGTATTGTAGAGACACAAATATGTACCTTTGACATACAGAACTATACAAGAGACATACCGATCCATGACACGGCTATTTTCTTCAGGGTCACCCTTTCCCCCTTTTGCAGACATCACACAGTTTCTCAAATAAGAAACCTGACAGCTCTGTCATCGGACTTTACAAAGCAGCTGATAAAACCTGACAGGGACAAGAATTATACAATGGCCTGGCTGTGTTTGTAAGAAAAGGCTCAGCTGTTTTGCATGCAGCTCTAATGGAAAATGTTGCAGGTTTCCCAGAACAGCCCATAATTGTATTCACACACTGATACTACTCTGCCCTCTGCTGGTTATTTTGTGGACATGCAAGAAGAAAGTGTGTGTGTGTGTTTAACTGCTTAAAATTGAGTTTATTAACTTATTAAAATGTATTGATATGAAGTATTTTGTTTACCCTTTCAAGAATTAATACCCAAAATGACTAATATCCAATTTTACTCAATTAGTCATAGATTTATTTTCCTACATTACGGTTTGTGAAGTCAAAGAAACTCTGGATTGATGGTTGTTGTAGGTTTTTCGGGCTGTCTGGCCATGTTCTGGAGGTTTTTCTCCCTATTGTTTTGCCAGTCTCTGTGGCCGGCATCTTCAGAGGACAGGAATTAGAACTCTGTGTTCTGATGTAGTGTGTGGCATTGACTCAACTCAACAATCTCACAGACTACACCAGAACACAGAGTTCTAGCTCCTGTCCTTTGAAGATGCCAGCCACAGAGACTGGCAAAACGTTAGGAAGAAAAACCTCCAAAACATGGCCAAACAGCCCGAAAAACCTACAACAACCATCAGATCCCAGCCGTGAAAGCCTTCAAGAAAACTCTTTAAGTGTGCCTTGCTTTCAACTCAGCAAGATCAGCCTTACTTGAATAACTGTTTCTGCATTATAGAATATATAGATATTTCTTGGGTAAATAGAGATTTTGAGATGTGGGGGGGGGAATATTATAGCTGCACAGTAGAAAAACTGCAATCACTGAAAACAGGGGTTGGCAAAGTGGGACCCTCCAGTTCTTGTCAGCCAAGATTGTGGGGGTTGCAATCCAGCAATACCTAGAGCACTGGTTCTTAACCTTGGGTTACTCGGGAGTTTTGGACTGCAACTCCCAGAAACCTTCACCACCAACTGTGCTGGCTGGGGTTTCTGGGAGTTGCAGTTCAAAAACATCTGAGTAACAAAGGTTAAGAACCACTGATCTAGAGCACTGCGCTGTGTCCACCCTGAAGAACGATAGCAGACCTTGTCCTGCTTGCGCTTACAAACATTGTATGTGTTTATACATGCAAACTGTACTCTTTCGTAAACAAAATATGGCTATATCTTGCCCATTATTAAATGAATTTTATTAAAACCATTTGTGTGTGGCCTGTCCTCAGCCAGCCATAAGGCAAAGCCAGAGTCCTTCTGCTGTGCTATGCCTGGAAAACACTATATGAGCTTTGGGTGCATGAGGGCTCTTGTCTAAGTTCAGAGTTAGTGTTGTGGCACTAAGAAGTCTCGATTTTTAAGTGCATGACACTAATTAAGGAGAACTCATTTACTAGCTGGGACATTAGAAAGCAGCCTGGATGTCAATCTCTGTAGTGGCCATAAAATTGTTATAGGTTTAAAGCAAACCATTGTTCATGTATTTTTCCTGTGTTAATTGTCAAAGGAGCCCTATTCAGGCTTTACGGAAGCATTTGTATTCCAGTAGTCAGACAGGGAGGATGCCAGCCCTGACCATTCCTCTGTTGTTTTCCTCAAAAAGACCTGTTTCTGAAGAGAGAAGCCTGTTCTAACTCTGGGAGTTCTCCACACATGTGATCCTTTCATTATAGGATTCTTTTACCTTGAAATACACCCTTTTCAAGTGATGGAAACAGTGATGGAGCTATCACACTCCCCTTCTTGCATGTAGAGTACATATGCTTTAGTAATGCATGAGCAGGGCTGAGCCATCATCCCAGTCCACATGATGGCCTTCCATGCAAATACCTCTTCTCTGTCCTGCATATTTTCATTGAAATGTGTCTGGAGAACCTCATGTGGACAGCTGTACATAAAGTAAAGAAGCATATGCATCACGGAGTATATCCACAGTACAATTAGCCTCTTTGTCTTCAAGATGCTATGCAATAGTGTTGTTTCACTGCAACAGAGCAACATGGCTTCACCTGTGAAAATTACTCTGAATTCCAAGGAATAAACATTTGCCCAGGCAAAGCTGTGATTATGGTCCATTCCCTGGCTTTACATATATGCTGTTGGATTTACTGAAGCCAACTGAAACCTGGATAAATCTCCATGATTAGTAGGAATGTTCCCAGTTTTTACCACCTTATTGTACAGCCACATTAAAGCTACTTCACTGCTCACAAAGAATGGGATTTATGCATCTTTTGCCTTGCTGCATGCAGTAAAACCTTCCTACAGCTGAATTTTCTTTCTTTCTTTTTTCAGATGCCATATCCCAATGAGACAATTGAGTAATGTGGTCTACACTTTTCCCAGCTTCGTGATGCATGATACTCAATTAAATGTATTAGGCCGTGCAAGAATATGCTGTCTGCTGAGACAGAGCATCACAGACACTCTCTTGCACCTCTTGCTCCTTTTCCTAAGCAGCTTGACAGCTCCATGAGGTATCGGCTGTCATTAAATATAATGTTCCGCTCTTCCTAAGGACTCCAGATGTTGCTAACTGATGAGGAGGAATTAAATTTTTCAAAAAGTTAGTGAGTATAATGTACAATAAGAAAAATAAGTTTCTCCAGTAAACCAGACAGAAATGACAACCTTATAAGAAATGCTTGTCCTATAGCCAAATTGTTGCAAGGGATTCTTGGATTACAGCCATGCTCAAAATAGAGTTACAGAATAATTGAGAGATGGTTTAATCAGATGGTCAAAGGATTTCAACCTCTCACTTACCACTGATGAATCAGCTTTCAGAACAGAAGAAGCTGTTTTATAGAGAATGCATGTAACAGAGCATTATCGGCACCAGGAATTGGGACTTCACCTGTGTGACCTTGCTCCAGCTCTTCACATGTTCATCTCCAAGCCCAGATACGGCTTGTGACTATTCTTATACCAGGCTGGCAAATCTATATCTTCTTGATGTGAAACTGGGCACAAAATCTGGCCTTCTGTATGCTGACATGTTTTAAGAGGGCCACTCCACAAGCAGTGTGTGACAACATGCCTTAGTACGATTGAAAGACAAGAACATTTCCATACAGCATCCATGTGCACCCATTTATCCCCATTTATGTCACATCTGGTTTCCGTCATAGCTTAGGTGACAAGCATGGCAATGAAAGGTTTGATATAACTGGGAGTTTCATAGCCTATAGAATAACCAGTATTTCACACCTAGATTGCAGGAAAACTATTATAAAATGGATATTGACAGAGACAGATTGTAGACGCTGTAATAAAATCTCACAGCTTTGATGATCTCAAACCTCTTGAGCATCATTTCACAGTTTATGGTACAGTATCATCACAATCCCTCAAAAGAATTACAGCTTTCTAACTAATCTCTCCCTATCGGTTACATGATATGGATGCCATGAAGCTCAAATACAAAGAGGCTATAGTATGAATGATGGCACTCAGGTCTTGCCCCCCCCCAATATTCGTAAGGCTGGGAGTGATAAATGGTCCATGAGTTATAAACGAGCAACAAGGTCAGAGCAACTGAAAGCAGAGTTCAAAGAAAAGTCACAATTTTACAGAGTTCAAGAAGAGGCCACAGACTGGAGTTATTCAATGCTGCTTGATAAGGCTAGGGAGGAGAGCACTAAATAATACAAGACAGCAAACTGATGAGCAATAATGGCTTGTCACTGATAAGCACTGGACAAGGTCCATCCTGCACGCAGGATGCTTTTCCAACTGAAACATAGGGAAGAAAGAAAGAAAAATCCGCCATGTGCACACCACCATCATGTGTGAATACTTCATATGCCCACTTACCACCTTTACACTAACTGGGAACCAACCTCTGTTTATAAAATAGAGCAGAAACAGTATCCTCACACATGAGTCATGATACATGATTAATTCCTGTATTGGCAGAAGATTAGAATCAATGACCATTTGGATGTCTCACTGTTCTTATTCTATGACTCTGACCAAGATACCAAGGAAAACTTTGTTGTCAATGAGCCCTTAAAAAGTTAATTTGGTTGGCACCACCATGTCATCCTTCACATCTAATAGCTTCCAAGAATATTAATGTTGAGTTTAGTAATGTTAGTTCTGTTTGTCTGCTTTTGTTTACTGATGGCGTGGACTTCTGTATTTTCTGTTTTTGGGAAGCGATTTTAAAGGATACATATCTTGATTGTGCATATGTATCTGCATATGCTAATATATACAGGTAGATAGATACAAATTTAGAAATAAAGACTAAATTGAAACAGAAATATAATGTGTCTCACCTCTGTCTCAGCAGATGATCTGTATGTCAGCAAAGTCTGCCACTCTAGTACTAACTCCTCTTGGGCAATTTCACAACCCCGGACTCTCATCATATCATGGTTCTTTATCTTTAAGCAGAATATGGACTAGACAGCTCTTCAAATAGGGGAGGCCTTCGTACAGAATTAGATGCTACTAACCAAAGCCACGGAAAGCCCTTTAAACAGAAGTAACCATATTAGTCTATGAAAGGATATCAGACAAAAACAAAATTAAATACAAAAATATTATGACACATTAAAGACTAAATGTTACATTTTAAGGATTTCATCCATGGAAGTTTTACATTAAAATATAAAAGTTAGTCTTTAAGATGCCACAAAGTTTTTGACTTCTATTTGTTTGTTCTGTTCTGTTGCGTTGTGTTGTCTGATACCATTTTAACAGAGATATGTCCTCTATAATCTGAAACCTTTGCAAGCTTCTTGTACAGTTCACAATTTACAAAAGAACTAACATTACTAAGATATGCAGATAACACCATCTTACTGGTGGAAAGCAACAACAACTTGGAACAACTTTTAGGGAAAGTGAAAGAAGAAAATGCCAAAGTAGGACTGCCGTTGAATGTTAAGAAGACAGAAATCATAATTACAGAGGAACTACACAACTTTAACACTGACAAAAAAGGAATTGAAAAGCCTTGGTTTAATCAACAACCCAATGGTGACTGCAGCCATGAAATTAGAAGACTGAGACAGAATTAAGAATTAGAAAAGATCATTAAGTGTAATGATGTGACATTGAAGACCAAAACCAATTTCATTTGCACTCTTATATTTTCAGTCACCCCTTCATGGATTGCTGCCTTGTTGTGGCGAAGGGGCTTGAGTAATTGAGAGAACCTATCGGCTATGCCGTGCAGGGACACCCAAGATGGACAGGTCATAGTGGAGAGTTCTGACTAAATGTGATCCACCTGGAGGAGGAACTGGCAAGCCACACCAGTATATTTGCCACAAAAAAACAAACCATGAACAGAAACAAAAGGCTAAAAGATATGACAGTGGAAGATGGGACCCTCAGGGCGTCCAACATGCTACTGAGGAAGAGCAGAAGACAAGTACAAGTAGCTCCAGTGCTAATGAAGTGGTTGGGCCAAAGCCAAAAGGACACTCAGCTGTGGACATGCCTAGAAGTGAAAGGAAAGTCTGATGCCGCAAAGAAAACTACTGCATAGGAACCTGGAATGTAAGATCTATGAACCTTGGTAAGTTGGATGTAGTCAAACAGGAGATGGCAAGAAAAAACATTGACATCCTGAGCATCAGTGAACTAAAATGGAAGGGAATGGGCGGATTCAATTTAGACAATTATCATATCTACTATTGTGGGCAAGAATCCCATAGAAGAAATGGAGTAGCCCTCACAGTCAACAAAAGAGTGGGAAAAGATGTACTGGGATATAATCTCAAAAATGATAGAATGATTTCAATATGAATCCAAGGCAGACTTTTCAACATCACAGTAATCTAAATTTATGCACCAACCACCGATGCTGAAGAGGCTGAAATTGAACAGTTCTGTGAAGACTTACAACACCTTATAGAACTGATAGCAAAGAAAGATATTCTTGTCATTATAGGGGACTGGAATGCTAAAGTAGGGAGTCAAGAGATAAAAGGAACAACAGGTAAGCTTGGCCTTGGAGTTCAAAACGAAACAGGACAAAGGCTAATATAGTTTTGTCAAGAGAACAAGCTGGTCATCACAAACACTCTTTTCCAACAACACAAAGGGCAACTCTATACATGGAAATCACCAGGTGGGCAACACCGAAATCAGATTGATTATATTCTCTGCAGCCAAAGATGGAGAAGCTCAATACAGTCAGCAGAAACAAGACCTGAAGTTGATTGTGGCTCTGACCATCAGCTTCTCATAGCAAAATTGAAGCTTAAACTGAAGAAAGTAGGAAAAAGTAAAGTGGCTGTCCAATGAGGCCTTACAAATAGCAGAAAAGAGAAGGGAAAAAAATGCTAGGAAGATAGGGAAAGTTACAGAAAATTGAATGCAGACTTCCAAAGAATAGCAAAGAGCAGTGGTCCCCAACCTTGGGCGTCCAGATGTTCTTGGACTTCAACTCCCAGAAATCCTGGCTAGCAAAAGTGGTGGTGAAGGCTTCTGGGAGTTAAGAACATCTGGAGGCCCAAGTTTGGGGACCACTGGCAAAGAGGACTTTCTTAAATGAACAGTGCAAAGAAATAGAGGAAAATAATAGAAAGGGAAAAACCAGAGATCTGTTCAAGAAAACTGGAAATAGTAAAGGAACCTTTTGTGCAAAGATGGACATGATAAAGGACAAAAATGGCAGGGACCTCACAGAAACTGAAGACATCAAGAAGAGGTGGCAAGAATATACAGAGGAATTATACCAGAAAGATTTGGATGTCCAGGACAACCCAGATAGTGTGGATGCTGACCTTGAGCCAGACATCCTGGAGAGCAAAGTCAAGTGGGCCTTAGAAAGCATGGCTAACAACAAAGCCAGTGGAGGTGATGGCATTCCAGCTGAACTATTTAAAATCTTAAAAGATGACACTGTTAAGATGCTACACTCAGTATCCCAGCAAGTCTGGAAAACTCAGCAGTGGCCAGAGGATTGGAAAAGATCAGTCTGCATCCCAATCCCAAAGAAGTGCAGTGCCAAAGAATGCTCCAACTACCATACAATTGCACTCATTTCCCACGCTAGCAAGGTTATGCTCAAAATCCTACAACGTAGGCTTCAGCAGTATGTGGACCAAGAACTCTCAGAAGTACAAGCTGGATTTCGAAGGGGCAGAGGAACTAGAGACCAAATTGCTAACAAGTGCTGGATTATGGAGAAAGCCAGAGAGTTCCAGAAAACATCTACTTCTGCTTCATTGACTACAGAAAAGCCTTTGACTGTATCGACCACAACAAACTATGGCAAGTTCTTAAAGAAATGAGAGTGCCTAACCACCTTATCTATCTCACTTATGATTCATTCTGTGGAGCACAGAAACAGACATTGAGCAAATATGTAGCTTGTATTATGACACATTCTTGTAGTGTTTTTAAAAGTACCCATTCCATGGTTCTAGATGTCATTTAAAAGTACAATTACAAAAGAAATTCATATCAACTAATTTTTAAAATGAATTTATACAATCCATGGTCTGCATATCTTTCAGTTTCCTGTCATTTGGAGAAAACTGAAAGCATTAGATTACTGTTTTTCCATTTCTGAATTAAATGCAAATAAAAATGTATAGCTAAATATGTGTGTCTTTGAAAAATGTGGACAAACACGCTTCGATCAATGGGAAAACATGGTGATTTTTTTTAAAAAAGCATTAATAAAAGGTAAACCAAAATACTGATGAATTCCCATGCAGAAGGAAACCTGAAAATATATACCCAATCTGAAATGGGGTGTGGAAGAGGAAGAAACTCTGCTCTCAATTAATCAAAAGCAATGTCTATAAAATGCTTTAAATGGTTGCATGCTGTTATGAAATCACCCTGTATTAGCAACCTCTCAAGAAACCCAGCCATTCTTGTATTTTGTTAATAATTTCTTGAGAAAATGAATTACCTTCAACCACACAGACCTAACCTAGAAATAGTGATCTGCAAACCACTGGTAGCTGATGTGATATACTTTGGAAAGCCTGCTGAGCCATTGGGAAAACCTGCTGTGCCTAGCCTTGTGCATTGTTTTTCTTTCTGACGATGGAGAGAGAGAGAGAGAGAGAGAGAGGCCATGAACCCACATGCCCATTTGGATGAGTCGGTGGGTTTTGTTTTGTTTTTTTGTTTTTTTAACATCCCCTGCCATCCTCTAGTCCAAAGAAAGAAAGCAGAGGAACCCTGAACTTGACCACAAAGACTACAAACATTAGAGCTGGCATACATTACAGTGAGAATCACCAAAATTCCCTGAAAAAGAAAAGAAAAGAAAAATGCAGACATTTCTCTTACATTAGCAAAGCAACTAACTAACTAACTAACTAACTAACTAACTAACTAACTAACTAACTAACTAACTAACTAACTAACTAACTAACTAACTAACTAACTACATTTTATTTATTACAATATTTTTGAAATATGAATGTGCTTTGATTAGTAGACCAAACCAATTTTTTTGGTAAAGTGGTCTGCAGTTTTCATGTGATTTTTCTCTAAGTGGGGAAATTCTGAGACCATTATTCTGAAATATGACAGCCAGTGTGGTGTAGCAGATAGCGTGTCAGTCAAGGAGTCAGGAGCCCTGGGTTCAAATCTCCACTCAGCCATGATTATGTGTGGCCATGGTAAACCACTACTCGAACACTCCACAAACCTTGAAAATGCTGGTTGGATTTCCATAAGTCAGAAGCAAGTTGATGGCACATAACAAGTCGAAACACATGGAATTTGATTTATGAGGGCATCTTCTGTATTATGTACTGATTTCACAGGTTCTGTGTTTTCAGAATCCACTTTTCCTTTTAGTTTTCACGTACAACAGTGTGACTTCACAGGTTAAAGAAATATGGAAGTGACTCCAATACCTTCTATGTACAATTCCTAATCACATGAAGTGACATGTGAATGTATACAGGTGTGTCCTTTGCACATAAGCCTGTTTAGAAGACACATGCATTCTCCTCTACTTATTTTTGTATCCTTGGTAGGAAATACTATCAGTTCTTGGTGTGCCATTTAGTGATTTTCAACCCTATTCTGTATGTATGCATACAGCTAGATTTTTTTCTGAGCTTCCCAAAGTCCCTCTGCTACCTCTCCTATTAGCCTTTCTCATATTCACCGCCTTTTTAAACATGTATCCTTGGTGCCACAAACAGCATCAATAATGTCCCAGGAAGCCTCTAACCATCATTTCTCCTGCCAATGAGGTTTCAAGGTGAGAAACAGTGACCATCAATAGAGGAACCTTGGACTTATACTATGTCATGATACGGGGGTAGGAGGAAAGAATTACTTACCTATTTCTTAAACATCTATACTGCCCAGTTAGTGTGAAGCACTATTCTGGGTGGTTAACAATGCAAGTAATATAATACAACAATAAAAAGGAAATAAGTAAAGTAAGCCATATCAAAAAGCCTAAAAAATAAATCTGTCAACAAGCATGAAACTGTTGGTCAGAGATGTGCAGGTGCTGAAAAGAATTCAATATTCATTTGGTGGACATTTCCAAAAATGAATTAAACTGCCTGCAAATTGGTTGACCGATTATGGGCTCTTCAAACCTAGCATCATTCCACTTTTTAAAGTTACTCATCCGAAAATCTCATCCAGAGAAATATTCAAAATGGTGAAGACAGTTTGCAAAACCCATGACATAATCAATTCATAATTCGGGCAAGTAATGAAGTATCATGTGAAAAAATTAGGTATGAGTTTATGAAATATAAGGTACAAGACCTACAAATCTCAAGATGGATACTAAAGCCAGCTCCTTTTTTGACCTTTCCAATTTGCACATACTTTGGACTCCAGCAACATGAACTATAATCAGGTTGAATAAACTGGTAGATTGCTAATTATTTGCAATAAACGAGCAAATAATTCTGTCTCACAATTGTTCAATAATAGAATCAAGAAAATAATACTCCACTGTCCTAAATTGCACCACTAAAATGACCTGAGTTAGGGGTACGCAGGACTAGACATGGAAGGACAGCAAAATCCATTAAATTTTGATTCCAAAAAGGGACCTGTATTTTGCTTTTTGAATGCTTTAATACACTAGCCTCTTTTTGATAGATAGTTGAGCACTAGTTTTAAAAAGTTGATCCTGTAAGGAATATTATACTACTGTATTATACAATGCATATTGCCATAAACAGACAATGAAAAAGGCAATAAACATAAACTGGAATAATAAAAAGTGACTACAGAACAAATATAACTGCTACATATGAAGAGCCTTATGAACTTCATAGAATGTGGTCAACTTTCCCAATTATATCTTTCCACTTAAATACTGCACAAGAGAGATATCACCTCCACAGGAGAGTTACTTGAAATGATTCCCAGTTTACAGAGAATTCCAGCCCACACACAAAAGAAAAAAAGCTATTTTATGGACACCTCGGTTTAGAGAACTTGCCACAAAGCCTGCTGATATTTCTTTCCATAACCTTTAAACTGCCATTCAAGATCACATCTTATAAACCCACCTGGAAATTCTCTCAGAGAACTCTTACCTCGTGAACAGCGTCTGATTTAAACAACAGTGTAAGACCAGCTCTTCATTTTCTCTCCTAGGACAAAGTTATTCCCCTTTCAGTTCTGTACCTCTATGTTCTCTGCTGACCTAATTTTGTCTGTGATAAATGCCAGAGTTCGACTAGAGTCACTTGAGCTGCTGTAAGAGAAGAATGGAAGTCAAAAATGAATGCACTCAACATTCCTCCTTTGACAGATTGCTTGTCAAGAGGCTAAAAGCCTTGGAAAGCTCTAAGTGAGGTAAAGCATTATAACAGCCATCCTTTAGATTAAATTGAATTCCAGTTTTCAGCTAATTACTCCAGACTCCAATAATGAAGTTAAAGCACATTCTAATTGAAAGGTCCAGCCTTTTACTTTGGTCTCCAGCATGCTATATTAAGCAGCAGACTTTTTAAGGCACTAGGGATAAATCCTTGGAACCATCAAGGTTCAGACAGAGGTATGGGTAAAAGACTGCGAAAGTGGGCCTGGTCAACCATCTGTGCCTAAAAGATGGGCAATGGAGCTACGACCTTGCCCGTTCATTCTACTATCTGAGTGGCTTTTATGAGCTGAACTGGCCTTACAAAAAACTTTCCACCCCCAAATACTATTGGTGTTATTTTCAGTCCCTAATTTTGTGGGTCTGAAAAATACCATGGCAATAAGAAAATGCAATAGATATATTACGACAAATTTTTGCCCCAGCTATTTTGGCTATTTAAAAAAAACTGTACGTGACAGGTGGTTGAAACATGGGGAAATTGTTCATGGCTTGTCAGATGAAATAAGGGGTACTCTTTTGTACACTTCCTTTCTAACTTGGTACTTCTTCCATGTCCTATGCATGCTTCTTTTAAAATGTATCTGAACCAGTTGTATCAAATGTCTCCTATTTTTTTGTCTTGTGCAAATTGTTTATGATTGTGCCTTCAAGCATGCTTGTCTATGTATTCCTGATCATGGGATCTTTTTCTGTTTTCTTAAATAGTTAGAATGGCAACTGTCTTTCTGCTTCAGAAATGAAGACACCTATCTTAATTAAATCGATGTACAAGCACGGAAAAGTTACCAAACAGCTTTTCTCAAAACAAACAAACAAACAAACCAGGATGCAGGCTGTAGTCTATCAATGCCCTAAACTAAAAAGACATTGCTGGAAAGAAGTGCTATAAATTGTCTGGACTCCAGCCTGCATTATTCGAAAAGTACAGTATAACTTAAGCAACAAACAGTAATTTCTGAATTTTTTCACCAACATGCAATTTCTGAATTGTATTATATAGATTTACTGTATGTATTTATATTCTAGCCACCTCTAACTATTCAAAAAAGGAATCTAAGACAACTTTTAGAGTGAGACAAAATGCAACATATTAAAACATAGTGGATACAAATTAGAAACTACACTGCATGTATAGCTTGTGTGCGTGGGCTACACTAGTGGTTCTCAACCTTGGGTAACCCTGGTGTTCTTGAACTGCAATTCCGAGAAATCCTGGCCAGCAACAGCTGGTGGTGAAGGCTTCTGGGAATTGTAGTCCATAAACATCTGGATTATGCAAGGTTGGGGACCACTGGGTTCTACTGTTATTTCGTTCAACAGATGAACTTCACAAAAAAATGGAGGTGTCCTCTCTTATTAAGGATGTTGCCAAGCTCTGGGCAGACTCTCCTTCACTGCCATGCATCCACTGTCCATACACTTAGAGGAGAACTAGACATCAGCTTTGCAATCAGAAAGTGATAAACCATTTCCCTTCCGGAAAAGTAATTTTGATAGATCTTTGTGGCTGAGTTATCACAATTATAAGCAAAGTCTTTGTTACTTTCAAATGCTAATTTGCAACTTGCTGAGCTGAGAAACATCACACTAACATAGACAAGTGCATTTCATCTGTAAAAGTACTGCTAAATTCTAAGAGTCTGGAACTCCGTCCCACAGGAAACTAGGTTGGCCCCATCTTTGCTGTTCTTCTGCAGGGAGGCAAAGATTTTTCTCTCCAGGCAGGCTTTTCCTTAATGACTGGTGGTCTGAGAGGGGTTTAGAAGGGATTGTTTTGCTCTGTTGTTTTAAATATGTTTTAATATTGATCTTAGTTACCATTTTAATATAATACTTGTTTAATTCTTTTAAAATAGGAAGGAAGGAAGGAAGGAAGGAAGGAAGGAAGGAAGGAAGGAAGGAAGGAAGGAAGGAAGGAAGGAAGGAAGGAAGGAAGGAAGGAAGGAAGGAAGGAAGGAAGGAAGGAAGGAAGAAAGAACAAATTGCTTCGACCTTCACACACAGAAAACTCCTTTCTGGTTCATGGATTTTAAGTCCCTTTTAAAAAACTAGGGGAGGAAGGGGTTGTACATCCACAAAATCAAGGGTCCCCAAATCTGCTGATACCTCCCCTCTTGTGTGAGGGCATGGCTGAAATGGCTCCATAAGTACAGCCATTCCAAAATAGATTTCACATTCTCTTTTCACCAGCAGGCAGATGTACTCCCTCTATTGAAATTACTGGGGCTGTGGTCAGTGATGAACCATCAAATCTGACCTGTTCAAAACCCCTACTTCAGCACCAGAATGTCTGCTCTCAGAAGTCTGCACTCCTCCTGGTTGCCAAGGGTGATGCAAACCTGCTTAAAACCAATAAGGCTCTTCAACAAATCAAGCATGAGCATTCAGAAGGGTGGGCATTAAAACACTGATACTTGTACAGCCCTACCAAGGTGTTCTGTAATTAAATTATACACCACACATGATTGTGGGAATATGTTACCCAAGCCCCTCCATCGTTGCTTTCAACGTGAGAAGAGCCATCTGAAGAAGCTATATCTGAGCCAGAACTCTGATTAGTTTTTTCATGTATGTGCTGCTGTGTACAGCTTTCTCCTCTTCATACTGCCACATTTGTGGGTGAGAGAAAAGTGGATCTAGTGCACTGCCCTCAACACCTCTGGCAAACATACAATTATAGAATGTCTGAAGACTGTTTATCGTTTTGTTTTCTGTCAGTTCTCTTACATTTTGAATAGATTAAAAATAGGTGTTTAGGGGGAAGGCTAGACTCTAGAGCATGAACTTACTAGGATCTCAAAAAGGTTTCATTATTTTTCAGTTTTCCAGTTTGTAACATTTTGACAGGAGGCTGCAGTTCTTAAAGGAAGTCACCAGACTATAAAGCAATGACACACAATTCACTCAATTCGCAGTGGGATATTTCTACTGCAAAACTGATAATGTTCCACACATTTGCAAAAGCACATTCAGAGAGGTTTGAAAATGTCAATATTTAACAAGATGTATGAAGCTTCACCTTCAGTTTCATAAGTGCCCATTTGTTAAGAAAAATCAATATTTAAATGTATTACAGAGCAATAAAACACTGGCAGTGAGATCGGGGAAAAGATATTAAAATGGGCAGATCCATTAAAGTGTGGGTAGATTAATGCAATAAAGATATTTTTAGATCAAAATACATTGCCATAAATCAGTTTGTTCTAAGTTGTACAAACTTAATAGACTTCAAATGCCTTTTTGGCTCTTACCATACTTACCTACTTGCAAAGACTCCAAACCTATAAAATTTGAGAGCAGGAGCAGAATTGAGGAGAGTGGTATGCTGCCAGTCCAAAAGAATCATTAGAGTTTATCTAAAATCTTTGTGCTAAATGTCATTTATATACTGGGGGGGAGGAGGGATCCAGATCTCAGATTCTTTGGTTGCAGAAAAGATGGTACACAATGTTATTCAGTGAAACGTCTCCAAACTTCCCTGATATGGATGTGCAAAAGTATTAACTCTTCCAAGAACTACACACTTATTACCTCCTCCCCATCCTCCATAGTACATATAATTAATTAGGCTTCTAAAAGCAGCAAGAGTGAATTTAGTTAGTGTCTGCCACTGCTACGGACCTCTGGCACTTTAAGAGAGCTGGAATAAGATACAAAGGCTACCTCCATAACTAGACTCTATGTCAGTATTTCTGGTGATTGTGAAGACCCACAGGTGTTAACCTGGATGTCACATTGAACAAAATCCTATTGGTGTTCATGAATGGATAGATCACATTGTCCCAGCTAATGGCAGTTAATTGACAAGGTGAAAGACATGTGCTAGGTGCACTGTCAGATGCATGTCCAGGTGTGTGATCCACACAAGCCCAGCACCTTGTCAAATATCTGAAGAGTTTCCATGAAGTGTCCATGAACTTTAATAAGGTGTTGGCCACAGAGACATCTGCCTACTTATCCACTGACTGAGATTTTACCTTAAATAATAGATAAACACAAATCATCCAGCATTTTCCCATACTGTCATGCTAGGTTATCACTGCGTGAGAATACAATGATGTTATTGTGCAGCAGAGCAAATCAAAATTCTACAAGACAATTCTAAAAATGAAGGCAGCAAAAACAAAATTATAACTTTAAACTGGAGTTCTAATCAGCACCAAATTTGGCACAAATGCAGCAGCCTTCTCTTACCCTGTGCCAAATTTGGAGAAGTTTCAGGAAAGGATTTTTAAAGTTAGGATTTTTTTTTTTTAAAAGTAAAAATGGTTCCCTCCATGCAGAAACAAGTGACCTCAAATGTCTCCAGATTTAAAAGAGATCAAATAAATTGAAAGACCAAACATGCTTATTTGGAAGGAGAATGGCTGGCCCCACCCACTTTTTAAAATTTGTCAGGAATCCAGGCTGCAGGGGTTGAAATACTGATCTTCAAAAAAAAAGGTCTTTCAAAGAAGGAAACCATTTATTTATTATACTGAGCATGAATTGAGTAGGCTTACCAGCAAGAGCATTCCAAAGTAGATACATTGCTGCTCTGTCATTGGCCCAGAAGCAAGATATTTGGAGTGCAATGAAAGGTCAAAGAAACATTCAAAAGACAGGTTTAATTTCAAGAGAAAAAAACCAAAAAACAAAAAAAAAACAGACTTGCTTTTAAAAAAGTAATGAAGTGGCAGTCCGTGAGAAAGGGACATTTTGCCATGCATCTCCAGGGAATTAGCATACAATTTTGTTAGGCATGTTCAAAGTATCTCTGCATTACAAAAGCACAGAGCAGTTGTGTTTGTCCCAGCCCTAAGTGCTTTCAGTAAACATTCTCTCAGGATTTCTGAGACCAGGTTCCAGACACAAGTCTTCAAAGAGGAAATAACCTCCAGGTCTGGGACAATCTGAGCTTTTGGCCCTTTCAGTCAGGAGGACTCCATTAGCTGACTCTCAGGAAAAAGAACTTATAAAATCTTTCCTGGCCAAACAGGCATTGATGCTGGAAATGGGATTCTGTGTCTGGTTTTAAAAATATTTTAAAAGATTGTTTTAAAAGAACAGAAAACAAATATTTAGAAGCTGGCCTTCATACTTGTCAAAAAAACAACTCTGACAATTGCTTTGTGTTTGGGTGAGAAGTGGTTGACTTATGTAAAGGAAACCTGATTATAGCACCGTGGATATGAGTGGATATAATGAAAAAGAGAGTCAGCTTCTGAGATTTTCCCTTGCCTGGTGTCACTTTGTGAGTGGTAGTAAGCACAGAAGGGTATCCTATATAGACCATCTTGTTGGTGTTGTCAAGATCAGGCTGCTCTTTGCTATGTAAAGCTTGGCATCCTTTTTCTTGCTGGCAACATGAGCACAATATTCTGCAGCAATACAGGGCCTTTTCCTCGTGTTTTGAATTGTGAATACAGAAGCACAACGTGCCATATTCATAAATGGGAGAGTTTTTTTTTTTAAAAAAAAAATTTGAATTATATGTTATGGGCAATGTCAAATGGTGAATGCTTCTCTCCCAGGCACTGCTATTAGTAAAGGCTGCAATCCTATGTGCTTCTTTGTACTTAAGTCTTACAGGATCCATGTTCAGCCAGCTGTCAGGAGAGTTTAGGACTGAAATGCAAAAAATCAGAACTTTAATGAAAGATGATCATGTATGAAGAACCAAGCCACTGGTCCCCACCCAGCTGATTAAGTCATTAAATAGAATCCCAGCTATGTGGAGTCCTCAGTGGCTCCTGTGTACTCAGAATAATGTTTAAATCTCTACCTATCCTCTGAACCTGCCTAGAAGTGCCACGGTAAGTCTATAAAAAGAGAGAGATTCATAATATAAAGTATATCAATTTAAGATCAATATGATGAAAAATATCCTTTATTTACATTTTACAATCTGTTTTCTGGTGATTTAGTCATGTAGTAATTACAAAAGATGTTCTACAAAATCACATAAGGAAACGGTTTTGTTTAGTCATTTAGTCGTGTCTGACTCTTCGTGACCCCATAAGGAAACCAGTTGCATACAACTTTGCATCTCATGTTTTAATCCTCTTGCAAAACTGTCTTCACAATAAAAGCTTCTACTGACCCAGACTGGCAGTTCATTATAATCAAGGGAGTTACACCCAAATGTAAATTCAACATTGGCAACAGACAATATAAATACCTATGTAGGCATGCCTGTATACATAGATATAGTAGATATGAATATACATATTGAACATGTAACTCATCTGCAACCTGATTAAAAACTTTGGAACTTTGGTAGTAATATTTTCATATTTTCAAAGAAAAGAAGATAATGAATATGCTGATTTTTATTGTCACACATACACAAACAAAAGTGCGTGCGCACATGCACACACACACGCATGCACGCACGCACGTGCATGCACACACACACACACACACACACACAGTGCATCTTTTAAAGAGTTCATTAGCACATATGCAAAGCATCTGCTGTATCTTATGCTTTAAATACCCTTAACATTTACAACTGGAACTTTACAGCAAAGAAGAAAAAGAATAAAAGAAAAAACCAACCTGACATCTCAGAGAGGTCTTGCTCCATGTCCTTGGTGTTTTTTCCCCTTCAATATTCTATTATGCCTCAGCAGACTGAGTGAGAAGCTCAAAATAACAGTGCAACAAAATCCGTACAATCCACCGCACTGACACTGCAAACCCCAGCTGTGTAGTTATGCTTAAAACATATTGACAGTCTTCTAAAGCTTTTTGCCTTCTCCTGTATATATCACACAATTGATTTTTCTCTTTTACTGAACAGCCATCACTTTATAAATAATAGGCACGAAATACTGTCAGAGTCAAAGACAACGTATTTCTGCTACAGCAGACAAGGGTAGGTTATTTGGACCATACCGACAGATGTCAGTGGCCAAAGGAAAATTGGGCCCAGAAGTCAGCTGGTCAAGCTGGAAGGACATGCTCCTATTTTAAGCATATTAAAATCCAGGAAAGGCTGAGTTCTATTTTTTTTTGTTAAAGATAAACGATTGAAAGAGGTACTTAGCACTTGGAATAGTACGTATGCTAGCATCCTGTCTTGTAAATTATGCCTGTGTAAAGATACATCTTTTGAGTTATTTTTTAAATCACCAGACAATTGTATAGTGACAAGATGGGTGGAGACTCTAACAAGAGTTGGGCACAAAGTGTGTTTCAAAGCCCTGCCTCTGTAGCAGGCATCCACTCAGAGGCAGCACCCAGAGCAGGCTAGACAGGGAAGCCAGGCTGCTGCCTCCGAATGGGCACCTGCTGGAAGAGGAGGGGCATTGACGCACTGAACATCTGTTCAGCTCATAATGTGCCCATCTCTAGTTTCCTTTAAAAAAAAAAATCAGGCACAGAATCCCTTTGCAAGCATGACACTCCTGTACTAATTGGTGGTTTTGATCCAGCCAGAACCCCAGAGAGCTTCTGTTTACTAAAGGCTTGATGAAAAAAGTCACTTGTGCCCAATTTTCTTGGGTCAGTGACCGCAAAATAAATGCTGCTACTGCTTGTACCCGAAAGGTTTATGAGGTGGCTGACATTGATATAGTTTAATACAATATAGCAAAATGAAACAGGCAGACCCCTTCACATGCTGTTATGCCCTCCTGAGTAATGCTGGGACTTGTCCATGTTGAGGTATTTGCTGTGCGAATTATCACAATCACTCCCTCCTACAGCAGATGAGTGCCCCAGCCCCGCACAACTTTAAGGGTTTTTATACCCCAGCTTCTCCATGTTGAACCTGGCAAGGAGGAATGGGAGGCAATAGCTACACTTCCCTTATCCAGGAAAAAAAAATGTTGGTTTCAGAGTCACACAAACACCTCCTCTGACCAGGCAAACATGTTCTCACCATGACTAAAAAGAGAGAGAGAGAGCTTCTCTTAGAATAAGAGTATAACAAGTAAAATGCAGAGTACTTCATGCATTTCTTTCTCTTCTCATGCCTCCTACTGATCTGATGACGTGACATTTATTAAATAGTATATGAATTTATTTTACACAGCAAGTTCCCAGGCCAGTGCACCTTCCAGTCAATTATTTCAAAGCTCAGCTGAATAAAAGGGGCCTTTCTGTGCCAGTAAATTAAGGAAAGAACCAGCTTTGCTTCCTTGGAAGGAATTCCCAACTTCATAGCAAGGAGGGCTCAAACATCCAGATCTAGAAAGCCAGTGAAATGTAACCTACAAGGACTTTGATCAGAAAGTGGTGCAAACCCTATTTAGTTATTTCATCCCTGTTTCTTGCCAACATTCAGGAGTGTGTAGGCCTCGCCTTCTCTTTCGTTGCTATTTTTCTGGGTGGAGAGTGACATATACAAAGAGGAAAAAGTCTCCTCTTGTGTAGGCTCTCATCATGAGCAGGATGCCTGGGAAATCTCTTCACATATAAGCAGGAATCTCTCCTCTTCAGATTGACTACTCTTCACATGAGCAAAGCAACAAGGAGGCACTGATGATCATTGACTAGGGCTTAAATCTTGGTTGCTGCTGTGTGAGACATCATCTCCGTATCATTATGCATGTGTGGGTGCGCATGAGATACTGTATCTTATTGTCCTAGAAATACTGATGTTAGATGCTTGCACAGTGACCACTGGGTGTCACTCTTGTTTCACAGCAAAGCATTTGAGGAATACATTTTCTTCATGTTTAAGTAAATGTAGACTATTAGCCAAAACAGCAAGGTAGATTGATCTAAAACATGTGTGCACAACCTGTCATAAGTATCTAGCATACATGCCCCTCATTGTTTTTTGAATAATTTGAAGTTGCTCCAGACTTGCTCATTATTATGTTTCTATTCATTCTTCTTGTATGCATTGATTCAAAACTCAACTGCATATGATTTGACACTCTCATGAAAACATGGGGCAATTTACAGAATAAACAGGTCTATGGCTTTATTCATGTAACATACCTGCACGTTCTTAGAACTGGTTTATCCCTCTTGATCTCTTGAATGGCTACACCCTAGACTTTGCTGGAATACCTTCATCTGAGATTAGCCCTTAACTGATCCTTGCTCCTTATAGCCAGCCCTTCAAGGTGAAGGATGTTGTAGACAGAGCACCAGGAAGGCAGAATATAAACATAAGTTGAGCTGTCCTATTCAGTGACCTGAGCAAATGGCTTCTTATGGGGCTAGCCAAGTGCAGTATCTCTGTCCCCCACTAAACAAAACATTGTTTTGTATCTGACAGTAGCTCTAATATACATAAGCTTCTGACTGATTTCACTGAGTTTTAGGTGTCCTGAAATTTTTGCCATCAGTTCCTAATTTATCTGTAGCACCATTTGCTCAATCTGCTCATTGCTAATATATAAGCAGAATGGTCCTGCTGTGTGACACCAGAGGCATATCTCATTACCTCTTAGGTTCCTAGGCTGCAAATAGAATTCAACACTTTGGTGTCTTGTTGCAAGTTAAAATAGTAGCGTCCCCCTAAAATAACCAGTTGTGTAGCCTTTAGGCAAACTAGCATTAAAAACTTGGTTATTTGGAATTTACCTACTCATTTGCAGAGCCCACCTGCTCTGATTTCCCTTGCACCTCACTCCTATACGTCCTGTACCCAAAAATGACCGTAGGATATGTTCCCATCATGATACGTTTCTCCTAAATTCCCAGGATTGCAATTCAAAGGATTCATAAATGGCAAGGCACTCCACAAATCAGCTCCTCTAACTCCTTTAGGTTCTCTGATTTGGTTGCTTATGTTTCGGGCTATTTCCCACCAGGATTCTGAAATTCATAGGCTGAGCTTTTGCTTAGTATAGTAAGTCACAAGTAGAATAGGGCCATTGACAGAGGAGTTGACTCAAGAAAATGCTTGGACTTCAGCTATGGTCACCTCCGAAGTAATCGTCAAAAGGAAAAAAGTTCTATACATTCATGGAATGTTTATTGTTACTGAATAAAAGCAGATTTGGATGAGTAGTCATGTGGAAGCATTTATGGCAAGCTGGAAGCTGTCTGGCCATTTCCAGATGTGTCTATTCCTTGCACTTGCAGTCCTAAGGTACATGATTTTAGTCGCAGACTGTTCCATTTGTCTCAGCATTATTGGATGAAACCAACTGCCATGGATAAATTTCATATTTTATGAGTTATTTTTATAGAGAGATTGACAGGAAGAGGGCAACTTCACGGATTCTCCAGTATTACTTCTCATGAACCTTTGATATCACCACGGTCTCTTTCTGAAACAGATGCTTGCAATGATAATTTTGAATCATTGCTTCAAAGTGATTCTGAGCTCAGTTCAGTGTGTTCATTCCAACCCTTAAAGTCCTAAATAATTTGGAATTATGATACTTGTAAAAACATCTTCCATATGAAGTTGACACGAAACACACAAAAGCCCTTTTTGTATCCATCTGCCTGGTGAAGTCATGTGGGTGGACATTAAGGACAGGCATACATATTTCTTATTTTGTAATTTTATATTCCCCTTTCTAGCCACCTAGAGTGGTCCATTGGTCCAGATAGGCGGGGTACAAATCAAATAAATAAATAAATAAATAAATTTCTGAAAAAAACATGAGGCACTTCTAAAGTGGTTGCACTATTTCTGGAATGCCCTTCCATATATGGCAGGCAGCACACCTTATAGGGTACACAAAGCCTGGAAATGGCTTGAAAACTAGGGTGAGGAGATATGAAAACAGGAAGTGACCAGACATTCATTTGTGAGCAGTTTTTTTTTGGGGGGGAGGATGAGATTATGATCCTCCCTTATCGAAATCTGCTACTTTGTGATGCCTCCTGGAACTGGAGAACCACTTTTTTGAACTTTTTTTCTGGTTGGGAGTCATGGAGAAGTTCCCCCCAAAAGGGGGGGGGGGTCAAATGGCTTGGGAGGTAACTCTATGTGCTCGACAGGCTACAGCTTAGTTTTTCAAAATAAATGAAGGTTATTTTGCACCTGAAGTAGAATGCAAAGCACATTAGTTCCAGAGGCACATGAATTAATAAGTGAGGTAAAGTGGATATATTTACGCCTGCATGTGTGATTGTGTACCCTGGCAATACAGATGTAATGAGCACTCATCAATTTTCTCATCCTCAAAGGTGGCACATCCACACTAGCTTAAAAAAAAATTGGTCAGCTGTTGTGGGCTCCCCCCATCAGTGAAGACATCAGTACTTTTTTGATGAACTATCAAAAAATCCCCAATAAATTTTCAGGCAAAAAAGTAGTATTTTGTACTAAGTACAAAGTTTTCTATGCAAGATACAAGATACTCGAATGGAATATATTTCCATTAGTTTTTCACAAAAAAGTGGTAGAATACAAAAACTGGACAAAAACGTGTTTAATCTTGCCCCATGTGGAGAAATCCTTCTCATGTTTTCATTTGTACTTCTGAAAATGAAATTAGCAAGTATTTACAACCCTACCTGGGTACCCTATAATGTACCTAGAATCCTATGTATAGGGGAAGCACAGGATATCAATGAAATAAATCTCTCTGTGCTGCTACTTTTACTATGGTACACATGTGGTTATCCTGTTCTACAGAGTCATTTTTCACCCCATCCCAAATCTTTACATTAAGTGTCATTCAAGTAGGACCTCTGCAGTAACTAATCTTGGGTCAACCAATCAGATATGTGAGGCAATTAAAAATAGGGATGAAGCTGGAAGAAAAGTAAATTCAAGTGTGTATGTAAAGATAAAAGAACCGATCATGGGAAAACAACAGTATATCTTTAGATATCTGCACGCTGATTTAAATAAAGTCAGTTCACTAATCTTGTACCTATCTTTGTTTCCATGTCACTCTCAAATATATCAGATCCTTACAATTTAAGAACAGATTCTATAAACAAGATAAAATGGTTGAATATTTGAGGATGAAATGTACTATGGGCAAAAATAAGAAAGCATGACTTGTACACATTTTAATATCATTTTCCAGAGCAACTTATATGGGTGAATGGCTGCTAAAGAACACCACTACCAGCATCCTATATTTGATAAAAGAGTACTTATTTAATGTGGTTTTTAAATTTTAAAAGTAAAAAAATGTTCAGAATGTATTTGATGCAACATCCAGTGTTGAGAGGATATCCAGACAGTCTGTGCACTTTCTCCAAGGACCAAATATTAGGATAATGTAATATTGTAACAATAACATAAATCATATCTAAATTAAAAGTCCAGACTATTTTTCTGAGAACATCCAAATAAACTATATTTTGATTGTTGTTGTGGGTTTTTTGGGCTCTGGCTATATTCTGAAGGTTGTTCTTCCTAACGTTTCACCAGTCTCTGTGGCCGGCATCTTCAGAGGACAGGAGTCAGAACTCTGTCTGTGCTCTGGTGCAGTTTGTTTGGATAGTTGAGTATTTATATCTGTGGGTTCAGCTTTTGTCCTTTTCAGGAGATGGATGATTGTGGCAATCAGCGTGTTTTTTGTTGTGGGTGTATTGTTGTGATAAGAGGGAGAGATTATCTGTCACTGTGATTGATGGGTGTTGTTAGCTGCTCTTTTGTGTGTAGTGATCACCGGCCCTTGTAGCTGGGTAGAGTTCGTTGACCTTTTGCAGGCTGTATTTTTCAGTGCTGGGTGCCAGGCTTTGTTGAGTGTTAAGCTTTCTTCTTTTTTGTTGAAGCTCTGCTGGTGTTTGTGGGTTTCAATGGCTTCCCTGTGCAATCTAACATAATGATTGCTGGTGTTGTCCAGTACTTCAGTATTTTGAAATAGAATTTCATGTCCAAAAGTATATTTTGCATTTGTTGTCATGAGCTGTCAGGGCACATCTGACTTATAGTTACCCTAACAAGGTTTTCAAAGTATGTGGATATTAAAGGAAAGTTTCTAACAATAGTCAACCCCTATGAGTTTCCATGGCCAAGTGGGGATTTAAACCCAGATTCCCTGAATCCTCGTGTGCTACTGCATCCACTACAACACACTGGCTCTCTTATCTTGCATATTTCTAGGGGGAAGTTGGTTTAGGTGCAGCACATCTTTGAACTGTTTGTGTGTTACATTCCATAAAAATCTCTGCCTAGGAATAATTTGGAAAAACTGCAGTTACAAATGGTGTGCAGTTTACAAATTTCAAAAATGACTTAAGTAGGGAAATTAGTATAGTGCTGGAATCCATAAAATAAATTCTAAATATTAATAAAAATTACAAAATCTCAGTTAAGTTCTTTATCATCATATGTTTTTCAACAAATCTTACACCTCAGTCAGGTGCATCTAGCAAATAAGATGCTGTGTAAAATATTCTTTAAACAGCCTGCTATGACTACAAAGGAGCAAGGTAGCATTTACCTCAGAAAAGTCCCCTTCCCTTCCCTGACCAGAGCCCTACATATAGGATATAGAACCTATACAGTGTTGGAAACTGGCTCATGTCTCTGCACAGAAAAAAGCCCCATGCTACTGGTACAGTGAATCCTTTTGGCCCATTATAAAGCCCCAAGACTGTTTCTTGTAATCAAACATTAGGGACTTGTGCACTTGAGAACTAGGTTCATGTGACTCAAGCTTCTATATGAAGCATGGCAGGCTCAACCAACTTTATCCTGGTCCTTGAAACCTGGCAAAACTTGTCTACTTAGACTTTGTAAATGACCTATAAGTAGGCAACAGGTCCTACAAAACAATCAGCTGCCGTACTCTATGGCCAAATGGAAGCTGTCAGCCAGGAAATTCAAGGGTCTGCAGAAACTGGGAACATTCGGATGTAAAAGCCTCAGGAAGCCTTCCACTTCAGATATTAAACCTAGGCTTCTCAAAGGACCATGTCTGTCCTCTACTGCTCGCCCCCACAATATATCACTATGGTACACCTCCATATCCAAAATATAGTCTGTAATTCACATATATACAGTTCATTTGCAACCAAAGTAGCCATAAATAAAACTTTTTTTATTTGATGTAATTTACAAGCTACCAGGTACCATGTATTTTACACTGGTCACTTTAAAATTGATGCAGTAACAGAATGGCCCAGACTGAACAGAAAGCTGTTGATAATGAAGTAAAAAGATCTTAAGATAAAAGCAGAGTAATACTGTAACAGGTAAGTGGCAAAAAAAGAGGTTTGCCACAATAAAATCAGATTTGTAATGTTGCATGAGTACTGCCTGATAACAAAAACTTAGTGCCATGCGATTCTCAGCTTTATTGCCTGCAGTCTGGCTAATGTCTGTATAGTCCTTTTTCTTTCCTTGCAGTTATTAAAATGAGAGAGTTAAAAACTATAGCAGCAACAAGCAAACCCTGTGACAGGAAGGCAAGGGTTAAAGAACTAAAAAAGTTTATACAGTGTGCTTAAGGAAGGTCTTCAGAGTTTATCTTCCATCAGCTGGAGTTCGACTGAGTGACAACATGATTCGGGCAAATCGTTCACACAGTTCATGGGTGGAATAAGAAGGTAACTTTGGTGGGTCACTGAAACCTTTAATTTCTGTAGAACAATCTAGTAATTTTGGCAGGAAGTCTGTCAGCTTTTCTTGCAAGTTAGCTGTAAAGGGGAAAAAAAAGTACTTAGAACCAGCCAAGCAGAGTTACATAATTGTGAATAACGCATGAATGCAGCGTTGGGAATTTGCAGAAAAACTACACTCACATTTAGTTACTTTTACTCATTATGTCAGAGAGCCTTACTAAAAGTCCTAAAATTCACCATCCATTTTACTTGTATTGATTTTTCAAAGAACATGACTAAAATTAGACTCATCTAGGGTACAGTCTCAGGCACTGCAGCCTGAAGGACTTTGTATTTGATTTTAGATTTAAAATCGTCCTCATGTTTAGCTTCAGTGGAGCTGACCTTCTACAATATGAACCAAAGTGACTGGGAGTGGTAGCAATGAGGAGGGATAAATGGAGGGAAAATTTCGTACTCATGAGAATCACTCATGAGAAAGATAAGAGCCACAATTACATTTTCAGAAAGGGCCAACGTCACTTTGCTGCACCTTTGGTTGTTTCACATGATACAAGTCCTCTTGTTGTTTTAAAAAGTGCACATGGGCACCATTTTAAAACTGCTAGTGCTGGGAGGTTTCCTAATACTAACAGCTAGGGTGGGGCTCAACATGAGGCAAATATGAAGCTACCGGAGCTGCCCCTCAGGTAAGTACACTGCAGTGTATTTACTTGAGGTAAGTACACAGTGGTAAGTCACTGCCTGGCTAGTGCCTGGAAGGCTTTCTGGCCACCTTGGCAATGGCTGGCTGACAATGTTGTTTTTGCTGTCAGGACAGCTCCATTGTCCCCTTTTTTTCTTTCAAAGCAAGAAAGCAAGAAAACCCAGTGCTAGTGCTGGCCAATTGTAGACCAGGGAGTGCTCCATGTCCTGCTTTAATGCAAAGATTCACATTAAAGGAAGATGTGTGAAGCAGGCGGTTTCACAACAGTTTTCAGAAATGTATAGTTCCTGCCACAGCGTATAAAGGAAAGAACGATGAGACTAGCCCTGTAGACATAGTTACATGACCCAGACCCAGCTGGTTAGGATTAGCTAATGTCACAAGCTAGTCTCAAATTCATAAGTATGATCCCATGTTAGGAAAAAGAAGTCTATATATATTTTCAAGCAATTGCACTTTGCTGAAGAACAAAGTCAAATGTAGACAATGTAGCTGTATTCAAGGTAAGCAACCTTATGACTGTATGTAGATCTGCAATTTCAGGAACAGTCTTAACAATAATTGTAAAATCAATGAGAATGCCACTGCTTTCATGGTTATGAATAATCAGTCTGGGAGACTTGAGAATTATATGAAAATATGTTTTTAAGAATCAACTGACTTCAAACACCCAGCTTTAAATCACTTCTCTTCGATACAAACATTACTGATACAGATACATTGACACTATGCTGAAATTGAGATTTGTCAGTTCTTACTTTGGATTCTTTAGTGACATTACAGACTTCATGTTTTAAATTATATCAGTACTGCATGTATAAAAGCAACTAGGCAATTAAAAGTAACTTACGCTCCATTTCCTGTCCAAGATATGAACACCATCGGTTTCTCATATCTTCTACAGCAATAATATCCTTTTCCTCTATTTCATCCACCAACAACAAAGGTAGACAAGGGACTATAAGTTCATTCATAATTTCCAGACCCTTGTTTACTTCTTCATCATCTCCAGATTCGAACTGTGCAGCAGCACACTCATTTAACTTCTTCATGCAACATCAAGGGGAAAATGAACATGATTAGTTAACCACATTGTGCCCTGACTGACAATGCATCTGAAAAAAAATAGATTTAAAAGATACCTAGTGGGCCACCTTTCATACAGTACTTTATTCATTCATTCATTCATTCATGATGTTTTTATACCACCCTATTTAGTGAAAATCCACTAGTCTGGTCAGTCGCATAAGCAGAAATCATCTCCTAACTTATCTATCCCGACCCTACAGAAACAAATAAAAAACTAAACAAATAACAAAACTCAAACTAATGACTAAATGATGGCAACTATCTTCTGAGACAGGGTTCCCAATCTTGGGTAACCCAGGTATTTTTGCACTGCAAACCTTGGGTAGCGCAGCTAGTGGTGAAGGGTGTTGCAGTCCAAGAACGCCTGTGTTACTCAAGGTTGGGAACCACTATTATACAAAAAAGACTAATGGGTCAAATTACTATTTAAGGGGAAGAATGTCATTAAAGACTTCTTTGAACAATTCTGTTTTTACTAATTTTTAAAAACTCTGGCAGGAGAAGGTTTGCCAAATCTTTAATGGGAGATCATTCCAGAGCAACAGAAACCCCCCTCACCTCTCTCAGCATGGACACCTGTAACAACAGGGGGGGATTGGTTGGAATAAGCAGCTATTCTTTGTGAGAGATGCTCCAACAGATATCGAGGTCCAAACCATTGGGCCTCTATATGTTAAAACCAAACCTTTAAACCTGGGACAGAAAGGAACAGGTAGCCAAAGCAAACAAGCCAGCACTGGGAAGATATCCTCTTCAGCCACTGGTCACTCTCATCTCAGGTGAGATGGGCTGATACAGAATAGAACATGATTCACAATGTCTCTAAGCAGACCAGCAATAATGATGCCATGCAACTTCCTTCAGAAAGGAGGATTTGATTTGTTATATAAAATAACTGTATGAACTGGCTCTGAATACTTTTTAGAGCAAAGTGGGGGAATCGTGTGGCCCCTTGTTTTGGCAAGCTCCTCCAGTTTGTACTGCTGAATTTTGGCAAGATTCCAGGAAAATATTCAAAGTAAGCACTTGCTGAATTCTGGGAGCGAATCACAATCATCCATTTGAGCAAACAAAACAAATGATTGTTGTAGGGTTTTTTTTTTGGGGGGGGTTCTTTGGTCGTGTTCTGGAGGTTTTTCAGGCCAAACAGCCTGAAAAACCTACAACAACCATCAGATCCCGGCCATGAAAGTCTTCAAGAATTCATCAAAACAAATGATTGCTTGTTATGAAATGCCTTTGCCCTGTTCCTCCTGAATTTTGGCACCGAAGAGGGGTCCACCTCATGGCAGATCCTAGCAGAAGAAAACTTGCCCCCAGACTGACGGAGGGTGCCTTCTCTTCTTCTTATACATTTAGGAACTTTGATAGAGGCCACTTCAATTCTCACTGAGGCTCCTTTTCAGCAGCATCAACAAAAATGCATTTGTTACAATGGTGGACATCCTTGTAACAAAAGTTTTTGTTATGTCAAAGTTGTTCATCACTGTAATGTGACCTACATGCATTCTACGACTAAGTAGCACAGAATGTTTATTTAATATACACTGAACTATAACACAAAACTATAAAAAATTAGGTCTTTAGTTATTGGCTTGAAATTAAAAGATGCCATACTAAATCAGTGCTTCCCAACCATGGGTCCCCAGATGATCTTGGGTTACAATTCCCAGAAAATCTGGCCAGCATAGCTAGTAGTGAAGGATTATAAGAGTTTTAGTCTAAGAACACCAGGGGACCAACGCTTGGGAACCGTTGTACTAAACTGAAGCCACAGCTTGATCTTGAATTCAAATTAACATTGAACAGAAATTTTATTTCATTTTTATTTAGAAACCCAGAAGCCAGGCACCAGTTGGGATATGACAGTAACAAAGCATGGACAAAGATTCTCCGGTCTGTGGCATCTGCAGTTGCTGACACATGGAGCCAAGTAGAAGCAACTGGGCAGTTTGCACTAGCAGCCAGGAAGCCATAGTTCTGATGAACTGTGATATATTATTGATGAACCAACCTATTTATATACATCGGATGTTATTTACAATAACTTAACCATTTTATTTGGAAACTGGCATGTTGCTGACTGTTGGTAGCACAGCATGACAATGCTTGCAGAAAGAAAGAGGTTTTCTTTGGGTCCCACTTACTAGCAAACATTCCCTTCTATAATGGGAGATCAGTTCTTCATCGTGCCCTCTATAGATGCCTTTGGATGAGAGCTCTTTGTTTTTATGATGAGCATAGATTAGGTACAACAAGGCTTCCTGAAAACTGAAACAAAAATTAAAATGATTAGTTTTCTCCTCCAGAGTACTAGAGCAAAGATTAATGCTGTATCTGCAATTTGGAAATTAAGTTTGAAATAATATTTCACATCTTAACATGCGAATTCCCTCTTCAGATAACCCAAGATTAGTACAGTATTTTTATCTCGCTTGGAATTATTTAAGAGACCTTTCTCTCTGTTGCAGGAATAAAACAGGTGGCAGCACACACGTGTATGCCTTTTAAGTTCATATACTAATAAATGTATAGCTGAAGATGTCACAATTAAGTCCTTCTGTGAAAACACCATGATACAGACAATTCTACTACCACTTCTTACACGCAGGTATTTTGCTACACCTGTGAGAAGAACCAGTATTTTACAGGGAGTGAAAGAGAGATGTATAAGGAAGAGTGGACGCTATAATAGCAAGTTCATTATTGATTAACTTAGGACTAAGCTGCTCTGACACTGAGTGTAGGTTTTCCATACAGGCTGGACTGGGACTGTAATAAAGGGAAAAGACTCCCAAGAGTTCTGATCCAGATTGTACTTGCCATGCGTACACACACATTTGTAGCTTGGACTTAAAGTCAGAACAATGCCATCAAGTATGGCCTTCAGTTGGTAAGACAAGTTAATGGGAAAGAAGAGATGTGGTTAAAATTCCACCCAAAAAAGATGCACAAGAACTAACAGTATACTTCTCTTTCTACATCAGAAGGATTTGGACTTTTTCCTCTTTTGCTTCCCATTGTAGCTCTTTGTAGTGCCAAAAAACATCTACTTCAGTGCATTTCTCAGCCTTCTGCACTATGTTTTAAAGTTGCACAAGAGACTTCAGAAGGAACAAAGATTACTGATTCTGGTGGAAGGAGCAGGAGCCAGTGCATATGCACCACTGGATCTTGGCCATGGGACCCAGAAATCAAAGCTGACCTTTGATGGTCCAGACACCAATGATTTTATAAGGGAAGTAGAACCAAAATGCTTGGGCCTACATCAAAGCAGACAGCCATGGGAACAAACAAGATATGGTCATGATGATGGAGCCCTTGATAATCTTCCAGGAGCCCATGAACTGCCCTCAGTCATACAGCCTAGTTATACTTACACCTCTAATGCTATGCAACACATAGTCTTTTACTTTAATAAGTTACCTACTAAAACACCAGGAAATTATAATTTTGTCCTCTACTACTTAATGTGATTCGAGCCATCCAGACCCTTTTAATATAATTTGTGTAAAGTAAATTTGTGTCTACATATATTTCAATGTTAATATGAATCTCCTCCAAGAATTTATTGCAGAATTTAAAAGTGCAGACAAGGACAAAGATACAACCCCTAAATGTTTCAGGTGCACCATAGGTGTGGTTTTTTTTTACAGTATTTAGGAAGGAGCCTGTGGATTCTTACTTCTTTTTCTGAAAGAGTTCCAATCCCACCATGAGATACAGAGTTGTCTCTCTGAAGTTTCTGTACTCTTGGTGCCACCACTGCATATAAAGGAAAAAAATATGATTATTTTTATGAAGAAATAATTAAACCTCAATTTTGTTCCTCTCATGCAGCAAATGTACAGTAGTTTTGAGACTGCCCTCTTTAGCATGGTCATACTGATTTTAAAGAGTGTCTATTAACACTGGATATGGAGATCCAGAGTATGCAAACAAGGGAAGAAAATCAATATCTTAAACCTTGCATTTAAATCTATACTAGGAATCCAGGTGACATGGCACTGATTATAAGAATTACATGTTATTGTGTTTTAGGCCTTGGCTTCTCTGAAAGATATCAGCAGACAATTTATTTTACTTTACCCCATATAATAAAACGAAAGGTTTGAACTACAGTACTGGCCTCATAGTCCTCCATGTTGACTTCGTCTGGCTTTATCATTTCAATTTTGGCTTGAGCCACTTTCATTATGTTGCGGCACCTTGAGAGAGACAAAGAAAGAAAGGGAGAAAATGTGTTATTGATAGAGTTACATTTTGGAACCACATCCGAGAGAAAAAAAATCTGAGTTTCTGGGTATGGCAGTTGTTCTGCCATCTCCTTCAGAGTATTTTTGTGGCCTTTTTTAAAAAAAATTGACAGACTCTCATATAATTTACAAACTGCTTATGGAAGACTTCTGATATATGTGATCTATTAGGACGTGGTGGCGCTGCGGAAACCGCAGAAGTCTCTGTGCTGCAAGGTCATCTAATCCACATGATGGAGTGAGCTCCTGTTACTTGTCCCAGCTCCTGTCAACCTAGCAGTTTGAAAGCATGTAAATGCGAGTAGATAAATAGGTACCACCTCAGTGGGAACGTAATGGTGTTCTGTGTCTAGTTGCGCTGGCCACGTGACCACGGAAACTGTCTACGTACAAACGCTGGCCCTACGGCTTGGAGACAGGGATGAGCACCGTGCCCTAGAGTCAGACACAACTGGACTAAATGTCAAAGGGAACCTTTACCTTTTTATGACATTTCTGCCTTAGACAAACTTACCTGTCTAAAAGATGTAGTACTAACGACTCTTCCATAGATATAGAGGGTGTCTAAAACAAGCAGGTCATGTTCATTTTTCACACTTGCCCCATGTACCATCTTTGTATTACTATTTTTCAGACAATAGCACTCTCTATTTTTATATTATTATCATTATAAGTTTTATTTATATGCCGCATTTCTCCCAACAAGGGACCCAAACTGGCTCACAACATTAAAATTCACACAATTTAAAAACACAATAAGTTAAATATTAAAAGATAAATTAAACAATATGATATAAAATACCATTAAAAGATTAAAACATGAAAAAAGAAAAAAGATTAAAATTATCTGCTAAAATGGGGTTCAGGGTTCAGTTATAACTGTTAAAAGCCACTAAAAAACTGCCTGAACAGCTTTTTTCAGAATGATAACAGGGAAGGGGCCATCCTGATCTCCTGAGGGAGAGCGTGCCGTAGCCTGGGAGCTGCCACAGAGAAGGCCCTCTCCCTTGTCCTCATCAGCTGTGCTTGTGCTGGCAAAGGGACCGAGAGGAGGGCCTTCTCTGCTGATCTTAACTGCTGAAAAGGCGCATATACAGTCCTTCAGGTAGTCTGGACCCAAGCTGTATAAAGCTTTATAGGTAATGATCATGAACTGGGCTTGAAAATTGACTGATAGCCAGTGCAATTCTTGTAACAGATGTGTTATATGCTCCTGTAGCTGGCTCCAATCAGTAGTCTGGCTGCAGTTTTGCACCAATTCAAGTTTCCGAACTGTCTTCAAAGGAAGCCCCACAGAGCGCATTACAGTAATCCAAACAGGATGTAGCTAAAGCATGTGTCACTGTAACAGATCCGACATCTCAAGGAATGGGTGCAGCTGGTGCACCAGCTTTAGCTATGCAAATGCACTCCTGGCCACCACCAAAACCTGGGCATCCAAGCTTAGGGATGGATCCAGGAGTACACCCAGGCTGCAGACCTGGGTTTTCAGGGGGAGTATAACCCCATCCAGCACAGGTAGTATCCCTATTCCCTCATCTGCCTTCCAACTAACCAGGAGCTCCTCTGTCTTGTCTAGATTAAGTTTCAGTTTGTTTACTCTCATGCCAAGCAATGGTTTAGAGTCAAGACAGCTTCCCCGGAATTAGGTGGAAAAGAGAGATAGAGATGAGTGTCATCCGCATACTGGTGACACCAAATCTCAAAACTCTGGACAACCTCTCCCATTGGTTTCATGTAGATGTTAAAAAGCATGGGTGAGAAAGGAGAACCCCAAGGAATGCCATCGGCCAATAGCCAGGGTGTTGAGCAAGAGTCACCCAGCACTAGCTTTTGAGTTCTCCCCTCCAGGAAGGACTGGAGCTACTGTGAAACAGTGCCTCCAAGTCCCATCCCAGAGAGATGGCCCAGAAGGATACCATGGTTGATGGTATCGAAAGCTGCTGAGAGGTCCAGAAGAATCAACAGGGACGCACTCCCCCTTTCCAGTTCCCAGCGTAGGTCATCCACAAAGATGACCAAAGCTGTCTCTGTCCCATAGACAGGCCTGAAACCAGACTGAAATGGGTCTAGATAATCTGCTTCCTCCAGGAATTCCATGGAGCTGAAAAACCACTACAGTACATACAACCACTACATACAATATACTGTATGTATTTCATTTTCTTATGTATTGCTTATTGTTTTATTATTCCTTATTTCTTCAGTTTGTTATTTATCTCTTGATTTTAGACACCCTCAGCTTGCGCTGCTTTCTCTGTCACCAGTTTTTAGAACAGATTCTGATCATCAGTACACATGATTGTTATTTTAATTTTGGCTTGGGCCACTTTCATTCTGTTGTGGTGCCTTTTAAAAAGGTATACATTATTATATGAAGATCAATACATTTGTCTCTGCTCAGTTTCACATTAGACTTCTGTTCAAATGTGCATGCTCTCCCTTGAATCATCTCCACATATTGTGCTAGCAGTTATAATTCATTGTCACAAGGTGGAGCTACAATACTATTTTTAAATAAAGTACTGCCTTAACAAAACAGTACACCTTCTTTTGGAAAAACTCATTGCTTTAACAGAAATCTGTTAAATTCAGCACAAAATGTTGGCGTAGATGTGCAGTTCTTAGATAGTATACAATCATGTGAAAGTATTTGGGATAATGGCTATTTCTTTAGCCATTTTCTTCTGTAGCGACAGACAGACTTTAGGCATACACACTCTTTATATTTACTTTGAAGAAAAGAATCACATAGTCCTAGAATGTATTTACAAAGCAACAACAAATAGGATTTCAAAAAACAAAAAAGAGTATGTCGATGTGAATTTTAGTTTAGACTGCAGGAAGCACCTGTTGACAATGAACATTTCATCCTAAATTGAAATTATTCAAACCCCATTGCAAATCAGGTTTATTGTCAAAATTTACAGACTTTCAGCTGTTTGCAATGAACAAATCAAACAAAAGCAATTGAAATACAGGGGTGCCTCCACTTATGAACATCCCTACTTATGACCACTTCGAGTTACGACCAGCTCTGGCCGCAAAATTTTGCTTCTACTTGCGACTGGAGCTTCCACTTACGAATAGAAAAAGGCAGGGGAAAAAAGGTGGGAAATTCAAATTACTAACTGTAGGTGGCGACGAGGCTGCTTCTTTGTAGCTCTTTAGCCCCAGCAGTTAGAGAGTGTGCATCGGAGGAGGGCTGCGACTGCCTCCTTCTACTTGTGAGTGAGTGTATGTGTGTGTTTGCAGAGAGGCTTCGGGCTGCCTGGTAAGGTAAGGTGCTGTTTTCTGCTTTTTAAAACTGTTCTGGGTGTTTTTGCAGCGTGGTTTTCAGCTGGGGGGGTTATGTTTCTGTGCTGTGATGGGTCTTGGGGGTTTGTTTGGTTTTTTTTGGTTTTTTCCTCCATTTCTGATGGGTCTTGGGGGTGGTTTTTTGTTGCTTTTTGGAGTGTTTTCCCCATTTCTGATGGGTCTTGGGGGGTTTGTTTGTTTTTGTTTTTCCCCCCATTTCTGATGGGTCTTGGGGGGGATTGACTGCTTTGGGGTTTTTTTTTTCCATTTCTGATGGGTCCCGCATGCTTCCCTTGCTTTTTCCTCTGTTTTCTTTGCATTTCCGACTTGCCCCCTTTGTTCTCTGTTCATTTCCTCTCTGTTTGTTTTCTGTGCATTTCCAATGGGTCTTGCATGCTTGATTGCTTTTCTCTCCCCCCCCCCAACTTTGGCCGGAAGGGATTAATCGTGTTTCCAATGAGTCTTGCAATGATTTTTTGGGGATATGTGTGTGTGCTTTTTTCTTCGGCTGGAACAGAATAATTGAATTTCAATGCTTTCCTATAGAAAATGGTGCTTCTACTTACGACCATTTTGAATTACGTCTATCTTCTGGAACGGATTATGGTCATAAATCTTAATTTTCTTCTTCCCATCTTGAACTATTGTTTTCTTTATATATCACTGTAAAACTGTTACTATATATTTAACTGTTTTTATCTTGTCTGTTGTAAGCCACCCAGAGTGGACAATGTCATGATGGGCGGCATGTAAGTGCAATAAATGAATAAATGTTGAGGCACCACTGTAGATCAACACAACAAATGCTTCGACTGGCATACTGACTCTCCTGCTGGGCCTCATGAAACACAAGTGGACTAATCCCCAAATAGCTTCCCTGCATCAAAGTGGGAAAAGCATACGGAAGGATGGAGATTGCTGATGGGAGGCACTCAAAACATCTCTATCCAGCGGTGTTGTTCACCCAAAAGTCACCACGCCATAGAAGGAAAAAAGGGATGCCTGAATTTGCCCTCAATAAATGCCAGTGATGGTGGTGTGGGATCCAGACTGCCCTCCTTACCACTCTGTGGTCTTTTTTTCTAAACACTCTCAATTTCTGTAGTTCCCTTCTAAACCCGTTTTGGATTGGTTTACTCTAACCCATGACAACTAAGGCTCACAGTCTGGTGTACACTTGGACTAATTTCTGAGCCTGGATACTCAGGTCTCAACAGTGGCCTGCAGTGAATTTGCACAGTGAAAGCTGGTGTGCCAGCTGCACTATTCCTGGAAATGCCTGAACTGGCTACAAAAATATTCATCTTAGTAACACCCTAGCTGCACAGCATTGCTGACATTGCCTTTAAGGGCAGTTTGGAAACCTGAGCTAGTTTAAAGTCATACAGCTATGCTGTTACCTTGGCCAGTTACGGAGAGTACCGTATTTTTCCCCATGTATAAAACCACTTTTTTTATGACGGGGTGGAAAACCTTTTGCTCTCAGAATATCACAGATGGCACCTCATGTTAAGGCATGCATTATTAAGATGAATAAACAACTTGTGGTATGTGCCACCTTTATATACCAGCTGGGAGCATAGTAACTGCCTCATCTGGTTTCTCCAATTATCACATGATTATAATGCTATAGGGAAAAAAAACCCTGCTGGAAGCCTCACTGCTCCACCACGGAAGTACAGGGACTTAAGAGGGAAAAATCTGAAAGTCTCTGGGGATTGTGTGGAGTCACCTTTGGAACTATGACCACTGTTGAGCTCACGTATCAATTTTACCTTGTGGTGAAATCCAAAGGAACCAGGTTCAGGGAATTAAAATTCATTCTTTGACTGTATAAATCACTCATTTACTAGGCAAATACGAAAGTACACTTCTTTCCAAATCCATAGGGATTCTGAAAGCTGTCGTACCTTGTCACACTTGGCTTTCTCCATTTTCAACCAACTAATGCTGGTATTTATTTGTCTGCTAATCCTACCCATGGTTCACTACATATTTCTATTAGGAAAAATAACTGTTTTCAGAGAATATGGGTAAGAAAAGGACAATATGGAGAAGAAAAAGGGCATCAATAAAGTGTTAAATGAAATTTGATCTTCAGTTTAGAGTCCTTCAGTTTAGAGTTGCCTGCATAAATTACCTTTCGTCAAAACTCAAACTGGGATCTGCAAACTGCTCCAACAATGTTCTCTCAATTATTTTCTTTGGGGCTTGGTTCTGAATGAAGTACACAATTACATGATGCAAACGATGATCACATTCAGGTGGTGTGTCTTCCTGGGCCAGTCTGAGTAACCGTGCATATTCTGTTTTTATTGCCTACGCAAAGTAATGAACACAAGAAGGCATTTAATTTGCAACAATGATGCCAATTTATAAACTGAGAAAGTCTTAACACAGAAAAAGTCACAAGCCTTATACAATTAATGATACTAACAACAAATAGGAATCTTTGTAGCCTGGTAAAATACTGTATTTGGGTTAAGCAACTTGGTTCATATACACAATCAGTCATACACAAAGTTAGCAATTCATATTATATGCTGTAGTAGCAGTTGTTACTGTTGTTGTTATAAGTCAGAACTGACTTATAACAATCCTAACAGAGCTTTCAACGCAACTGAGATATTTAAGGAGTGATTTTACCAGTTCCACATCCCCAGTGACTTTCCAAGGCTTAAAAGGAATTTGAACCCAGGTGTCACCATATCAACTACACCACACTGGTGTAGGCTACTGTGGCAACATCACATGTTGCCACAGCAATATTGAAGTGTTGAAAAAATAATCATCATCTTTAAAATGAAATTAAACTGTTTTTGCAAACTTGGTTTTAATAATACTTCTTAAGGGAAAAGGGAAATATATCCTAACCTCTGAGGCACAGCATCAGACCAATTAATATTTTGTATTCAGATACATTGCATAATATTAGCTTTCAGAAATAATTATATGAAGTTCTACATTATTGCTCAGGAGCTACATTTCCAAATCAAGATTCATCTTTCACAGTTTAACCTATGACAAATGTGTATTCGTTAGAGATGGGCATGAACTGGCGGTTCAGTGTGGTTCCTTTACTGGCCCAACAGATGAGTCGTGGTTTGGTGCCTGCCCCCTCCAGTGGGTGCCCACTCAAGAGGCACCACCCCAGCTCTCCTGCCCACCTCCTTTGGGTGCTGACTTGGGTACCCATCAGGTGGGGTGAGGCACCAAACCATGGATCAGCTATTGGGTCAGTAAATGAACCATGCCAAGCCACAGATTCATGTCCATCTCTTGTATTAATGTGTACTACAGTAAAGGCCCTTCCAGTTACTCAATAAACATCTAAAGCAAGTGAATTATTTTGTTCTTTTTCTCAACAGGGAGATGTTTACTACTTTCATAACATTCAGTATTAGATGGGAGGTAAAACTTGGGAATCCAAAAAAGGACTGCCAAATGAAACTGAGGGAGGGGCAGGACCTGCATGCCAGAAAAAGAGTCCCATGCCTATGTTTAAATGACCATGTCTTAGCTTAATAAGCAAAGTTACCACCTGTAACCTCCTAAGTCATGTTCAAGTTTCTGCTGCTCTCCTACAAAGCCCTCCACCTTTTGGGACCCTGTTACTTAGTAGAGCACTTTTCCACAAGATCATCCACCCATGCCTCCAGATGCGCACAGACAATACCCCTCCATGTGGCCACACTGAAGAAGGCCAAGAAACCATCAACAGAAAGCTGAGCCTTTTTGGCTGTGACACCTACACTCTGGAACCAACTACTGCCAAAGCTGTGTCTGTCCCCCTTCCTGTCTACCTTTAAGAGGCTAAAGACAGAGTTTTTTAGAGCTCCAGTGGTGCCCGCTTAACGATTACCCCACTCGATGACGAATCCGCTTCACTACGATGTTTTTGTGATCACTATTGCGATTGCAAAACAATGTTTTAATGGGCAAAATCTGCTTTGCGATGATCGGTTCCCTGCTTCGGGAACCGATTCTTCGCATTATGACAATCAAAACAGCTGATCGTCGGGTTTTCAAAATGGCCGCCGGCTGGTCAAAATGGCTCCCCACTGTGTTCAGGATGGATTTTTCACTGTACAGGCATCAGAAAATGGCCACCCTATGGAGGATCTTTGCTGGACGCTGAGTTATTTCGCCCATTGGAACGCACTGAACCGGTTTTCAATGCATTTCAATGGGCTTTTTTATTTCGCTTGACAAGGACTTCGCTCTACAGCGATTTCGCTGGAACGGATTATCCTCATCAAGCAAGGCACCACTGTACCTTTGTTGGCAATATCCCATGATCTTCTTACTCCAGACTTGGGCAAAGTGCGGCTCGAGGGCCACATATAGCCCGCAAGCCACCCCTGTCCGGCCCACGGACAGTTTTAAACATCAAAACCATGTATAGCTTTTTGTCTAAAGTTGATCAGTTGCTTATCTAACATACCACAAAAAACCTCTTTAGTATTTGTGAAGATTAACAAGTTTAAAATAAAAGCAATCATAACTTCACTGTTTCATTTTATTTTTAAGTAAAGTTGGTTCGGCCCCTGAACACAGTTCAGATTTTTCATGTGCCCCCCCCCATAGAAATTAATTGCCCACCCCTGTCTTACCTTGTCATGCTATCATTTTATTATAAAGCACCATAGTATTTTGGCATTGGCACTTCAAATATTTATTTTCACTTTGTCTTATTTGTTTAATTTATTTATTTTTTTGTGATTGGCACTCCACAAAGGCACAGAGCTGCCTGGGCGGGGACTCTTTGCCCACCCACTCAAAGAGTGACAGATAGGCCTGGCACTATGTGAGTTTTTAAAACGGGCCTCATGGCCTGCACCGTCCTCTTCCTTGTCTGACATACCGAGGGTAAGAATAAGAGTAGCTGGTCACTTCAGGGCTGGATGGGAATTTTTGACCTGCACCAAATTGGCTCTAGGCTGCAGGTGGTTTTTCCCCCATCCCATTCTCATTCCCAGGAAGCACATGGGAGCTAAATAGGTCACTGGCAGTAGGGTCACGTCGACGGGTAGTGCTAGGCAAGATAAGTTCAGGTGAGTTCCAGGTTGGGCACCCAGAGGGTGCAAGGGATCCCTCCTCTAAGAATTGCATTTACAGAGGTTTGGCTGAGGGGAGAAAAAGCAGGGAGAACCCAAGGAACACTGGGCACTTGGAGTCTAGAGACTTGTTTAGAGGGTGGCCCCAGGTACTCTGGGTGGATGGCCGAGAGGGTGCTGGACAGTTCAACAGCACCCTCTCAGGGTAGGAACTCCCAGGGGCAAAGGTCTGGACTGGTTGGTCAAGAATGACGAGGGTTCCAGACCTGTTAGTGTTACAGCTGCCCCCCTTGTAAAAAGGGGTAGTTAAAAGTTAAATAGCTAATAAAGTTGTGACCCTAGTATTACTGTGTCTCGTCTCGTTATTTCGGGTTGGGCGAGAAATGTTTGATTTTAGCCTGTCAACTACCCAGAATACTGCACTGCACTAATGGGGTGGTATATAAATGAAATGATATGAAATAAATAAATAAATAAGTTAAATCAAGCCTTCTGGCTGTACACATAGCCCTTTTACTTGTTTGCACAGAGGAGTGAACAACCACAACATCTTCCACTATTATTTTGCATGATGTCACAATAGAGGAACTATTACAGGTTTGCTATATTTTGCACAAAAAGCTTCAATGCATGTCTACTGGATTTATTCAGATCTGCTTATTAAACCGAGATACTATAATTTGAACCAGTTCAAATGGCGCTATCCTTGGAAGCAATATTTTAGTTGTCCATTTAATGTACTTTTGGCTAAGGCCTTATTTGATTGAGAGCTTAGCAAAAATACTGGAATTCTACCTTGCAATGTCATAAAATACAAGAGAGAAAGGCAAGTGAATATTCCTATGAAAGGTTAATGCCTGTCTATATTGTACTGTCTATTACAGAATGTCATTGCCATAAGATGGGAAAATTCCATCCTCAAAGTTCCCGAGTTAATAGTTTCAGATCCAAAACACAACTTTTATCCTTTAGTTTATGGACAAAAAGTTGCCATACTCTCTCCACACTACATCCTACTTCCACTTTGCCTGGCAGGTCCTTCTAAACCTCCATAGCAGCTTTTTGGAAAATACGGGGAGATAAAGCTTTCCTTCTGTTAACTTCCCTACATTATCTTTTAATATATACAAAATCCATTCTAGAGTCCCCTCAAAGCAAATATAATCTAAACTCAGACATGTTATAAGATCAAGTACCATGTCACCTTATCTGTTATCTCAAAAAAACATTGCTTATATTAGTTGTCGTCATGTTACTTTAGCAAAATATTTTATTATTGGAATCATAGGAAGACAGGTGAAAATGTACCAACAACTATGCATGCCAGGAAAGGCAAATACATCATGACCTGACTCCAAGCAATAAAACATGTATCTTTGATCCATATGTCCAGTAAAGCATGAAGTTGCCTAGAACAGAAGGATTTGTGGGGGAGAGATATAAATAACTCGTCTTAAAATTGCAGTATGTCTTCTTCAAAGGAAAGGGGAATTATTTACAGGGAACTACAGTAAAAAAATCAAGCATGGTCTAAGGCAATGAAGAGCAGCAAAACACAGCAGGCCTAATTGTTTCATTGAGCACTAGGGAGCACTGATGTGCTAGCAATATAGTCATCCATTATTTCCTGTACAGAAGGTGCTAGACTAGTGGGGCAAAGCAAAATCCCTGCTTACACTTTCATAATTCAAGCTAAAATCCACAAGACCCAAATCTCCAAAACTGGAGAAAAGTTTAACATTCAGGTATTCTACTTCCAGGGCCTCCAAAAATATGATTTTTCTTTTAAGCTTATGTTGGAGTATGTAGTTATTGATCAAAGGTACCAAAATCCTACTGATGTTCGTGTAATTTGGCTAGATCAAATTGATGTATCTGATCACACGCCCAACTATACAAGATGTGTCCTGGCAATTTGTTGATTAGTCATGACAAGCTACATAAACACCAATAGGATTCCAATCATTTACTGTTAAAACAAAAATGCTGGATACCATCTCTCTTTGTAAAATGTAGATGAGAAGAAAAACCTCAATTAACCGATACACATTTAATCAGAGTTACAAAAACAAACCAAGGAGGAAAAGTTGAAAGAGTTGGTGGTACCTGAAAAAACCCTGTTTCTGGCCCACACCTGTCATACACATTCGTAGCTTTACCTATAGCCATGATAATACCTTGCATGTCCGGGGTCAGCAAGACCTGTCATAGGAGATTTAACACATATACACACATGTATATTGAATAATGAGAAACGTAAATTCAAATCACTATGTGCCTTTACAAACACATGCCAAATTTAGCAACTGCATACGTACACTGCAGCACCAAGCATTTCAGGGTTATACGTGTGGCCTCAAAGCACACTAATTACATAATCTACATTTACACTAGATTACACTAGAGTTTCTAGTGAACTGAAATAGTAAATTACGTTAAAAAGAATTCCTGGATTCCTCAGCCAAGTTATGAAGCGGTCTGTTCCTGTTATATTAAACATAATTCCCTAACTCTTACATTTACAGATAATTTGTATGTCTGCTTCACCCTAGTTAAGGGTGCACGCTCATGCACATACGCAAATGGCACAGCGCTTGTGTGGGCATGCGCTTGTGTGCATGCGTAAATGGCAGTGCTGCCATTTGCACATGTGCACGATTGTGCATACACACAAGCCCCCTGCCCCCGTTCGTGCATGCGCACAAGCACAGGGGGGTGCCCCACCTTCCCCAGCCAGCCCGTGGACCAAAAAAGGTTGGGGACCACTGATCTATAGGAACATGGCATTAATTTCCCACAGGTGATTTGTAGCAGAGCCTTCATCTCTGTAAATTATGAAAATCTGTGGATTGCTCTAAAATAAATGTATCTGCTACAGTATTTGACTGCACTGATGAATAATTTATACCCTGGAAAAGAGACTATCATTTCGACAGAACAGAGAAAGCCAAATGACAAAGGGGTCAAGAGAAGCATGTTATTTTATCTCTCTACTGCTCAATGTATATGCAGAATTTATATGAAAATTGGATTAGATTCATATGAAGATGGAATTAAAATTGGTAGAAGAAACACTATACCTTTAAACAGAGGTTAAAGAAGGATGTCTGAAAGCAGGATTACAGCTGAACATTACAACATAAATGACCACAGAAGAATTATATCCATTTAATGCTGACAATGAAGAAGCCAAGATTGTGAAACATTTTCTATGATTTTGTTCAAATTATCAATCAAATGGAGACTGCAACCAAGAAATCAAAAGAAAACTGAGACTTGGAAGGAAAAGATCCTGAAGTATAAGGATGTTTCTCATTACTATGTATGGATGTGAAAGCTGACATGAAGAACGCGGATAGGGAAAAATAACCCAGTCATTCAAAATGGTTAAACTACAGATATTATATTTTCAACATATTACAAGAAGGTACGGCTTACCAAAAAAAAGATAATACTAGGAAAAGATGAAGATAGTAGGAAGAGAGGAAGATTGTGTGCAAGACAAACTGACTTAAGGAAGGAATCACAGTCTTTAGTTTGCAAGGCTCAACAGAGCTGAAACAACAGCACTTTTAAGGGGTCATTAATTCACAGGTTTGCCATAAATCAGAAGTGACTTCATAGCACCTAACAACAACAATAGTGGCAAAATACAGGATAAACCTAGGTCAGGTATATGTAGCCAAGAATCCAGCTCCCCTGACTGGGTAGCACAAAGCATCCAGGAACTCCACAAACAAGGCATAAAGACAATAATTCTTCCTCACTATATGTCTCTGAAACATACTGCTTCTTAGCATTTCTCTTAGAAACAGAATGAAAGATGACAATTTTGGAAATTGTTGATTCTGGACTAATTGACTATTCTTATACAGAAAATAAGGCCAGAACTGCAAAGTGCTTGTATAAGTTTCTAAAGCCATATTTGCTTGGAAGTGCCATCCATCTATATAAAATAAATTTGATTGATTGGTCATGCAGATGATCTCCTGAAAGCAACAGGTATGGACAAACTTTAAACTTGTCTGATGTATTTTGTTTTTGCACTAAACTCCTGACAACTACCAGCAAAAGGCTAATGAAAAAAGACATGCTGCTAAAATTAAATAATTCTGAATATAATTTTTTCTGAACAGTAAATGTGAACAAAGTACAGATATTCCATACGAAAATCAAATCCTCATTACCCCAAGCTTTCTTCATTTCATGACAGCAGTAAAAATATTGTCATTGTATGTTTTACATTTTTAAAAAATAATGTTTAACTTGAATAATTCAAGGTAGGGCTTTAAAAGAACCCACTGGAGCCCAAAAGCAGATTTACACAGTCAAAGCTGTGTGGGTCATATGTGATCCTTGTCAAATTTAGTTTCACACCATGCAAAAATATTCCATTAGAAAAAATAAACAGCAGTTCCTCATTTTGCAGACTCCAGCAAATAAATTCAGTTTTAGATAAGCGGCTAGTTAAGTGCCAGCATGTGCAAGCATGCCAAAGACAGGCAGCACATCAATGGTGCAGAAAGCTGTTATTAAGATGAAGGTGGTACCTCGTCATCATAACCCCCCTCCTCTGACTCAATCACATAAGTCCCTACATCAGGAATTGTCACTTCTACAACTTTCTGGTTAGGAACTGTTGGAACTGGGGTACTATCGGAATTCTGTAGGGGAAAAAACATCATACAAGAAGGAAAGAAATAAAAAACGACAACCTTAACAAAGTCAGATAAGTTACATTGATAATATTAACCAATTTCACTGTTTGCTGTCTTTTAATTTTAGCAAATATTTATTGAAACCTGTTGCATAGCATAGTAAGTCGCAACTAGAATAGGACCACTGAATCAGTCAAACACATGGTGGAGACAACTAACCAAATCCTCACTGACTCAGTGGGTCTCCTCTGTTTGCGACTTTCTATGCTAAGCAACAGGATTTGAACCAATCAGTGGCATCTTAAATACGCAAAGGGACACTTTAAAAATCATGTCACAATAAAATACCATATATTTAATTTATACTGAAATGAAAGCGTACTGAAAGATTTAAATGTTCTTCTGTTCTTATATATAACTTGAAAACTATAGACAGAATATGCATAAAATAGATGAACATGGGATTTTAAAACCAAGGTAATATAACAAAATCTGTATAAATCCAAATCCTTGATTTAATTAGACTGTGGACCTGGATGAAGATCAAAGCCCTGCTGAATGCATGGAGCAAGCCAGAACAATGTGCTTATTTTTTTGTCAACATGGCAATGACTTCTCTATTGCGCAGCTGTGGGGCAAAAAACACATAAGCACTGCCCACTATGAAGTGTCTGGTAGGCATGTTTCTGGATGCATATTTATAGCAAACTCAGGTCAAACTTTACAAATTATCTCTGTACATTTCCTCCCAAACAGAAATCTAAAGCTGATCATGCCTATTTCTGAATGCACTTGGTTGTGCAACACACACAGGATGTTTGATACATCATTTTATATTAAAAGGTTTAGGATCCTTAGATGCTCCTAAAATATATTATTACCATGACAGTTTTCCTCTAACTTATGAAATGGCAGTAGTTTACAATTAATTTTATTATGTTCTACTTCCATTGCTGTGAACTCAGAACACAAGCATCATTCATGGCACATGATGCAAAACAGGGTTTGTTGGAAAGAGAATGCATTAAAACAAGCTGCAGGTTCATAGAATCTTATTTTGTGTACAAGTAGAGAGAACTTAACAGTACCTGTCTCCCATTTCTGAACATGGGGGGGGGGGACTGTAGTTTGTACATACCAACTTGGTTACAGATCAGGCACTGGGACTGTAGTTTGTACATACCAACTTGGTTACAGATCAGGCACTGGGACTGTAGTTTGTACATACCAACTTGGTTACAGATCAGGCACTAGTCATTTGTAGGAAATAAGAAATTGTGACAGGAGGAGGCATAAAGGGAAGGAAAAAGTGAACAGTGATGGAATAGAATGGCCAATGTTTCTATATGTCCTGAAATACTAAATGTTCTGAGGATAGAACACTAATTTAATTTTTTTTTCAACTTCAGAATGACCAAAATTTAGGCAAATATAACATCATAAAGTAAGAAAAGTGCAATAGCAACTGAGTTACTGAAAATGTATTAGCAAGTAAATTATATTACAAATCGTCATCTAATTAGAGTGCTCAAAACGATCTGATGACCTCTTTGCAGAAAGTCTAGGAAGTATTTTGATATTTTCCTGGCTGATCATCATCTGATTATCTTCTGGAAAAGTCAACTTGAATAAACTTCAGTATGTAAAGAAATTAACAGACTGCAATTTACTATGGATAGAAGCTTGTAAACTCACTCTAAACCCCATTTTCAACAGTGCAGAAAAAGGCAAGGAAAAGGGCAGCTTGCTTAGGCACTTGGCACTAAACAGGATTTAGTGTAATCTCCAAACGCAGCCAATGAACATACAGTGCAAAAATATTTTGCACATCTTACCAAGTTCATAACAGCTTCAGGATTTTTATCTTCTTGTTCATTTAATGCTTTTGTGATTGCCCGTATAGTATCTTCTTTCAACCGCTTGGATACATCGGTTCTTGAGGGTTGTTCCAAATATTCTGGTTCTTCCCCTTGAATGGCACAGAAGGTAAAAGGAGATATGGTCTATATTTTAGGTAACAAAAATACAGCATCTGGTAAGTTACAGTCCAGCTAAAACCAGCATGCTCTACAGAGATTAAGCTTGTTCAAATAACTATTCACATGAGCATACGCTATAAACAAAGTGTGACTCTGTTCACACTCTGTTCCCATTATGAGCCAGTTCAAGTGTTGATTAGCTCAGTCCACCACCTTCACAGGTGTGTCTGATGGGGACAAGGAGAGAGCCTTTTCTATTGCTGCACACAGACTCTGGAACTCCCTCCCACAGGAGACCAGACTGGCTCCATCTTTGCTATCTTTCCACATGCAGGCAAAGATCTTTCAGTTTTTTATTTTTACTTCCCTCCACCCAAAAGATTTCAGTTTGTTGTTCAACTGAGTTGTACAGTTCATTGGTTTCATTAAAGGTGGAAAAAGTTCTGCAATGATTTATCTTTGTCTTATTTTTTTACATCACAGACACTTGACATTTTAACAGGGCTGTGTAAACTTTTTATATCCACTGTACATCTTAAAACTACACCTTGTACAACAAAAATGTATGTTACATGATGACGGTGGCAATGATTATGATGTAGTGAAGTCCACAACTCTTTAACAAATGGCTAGCTTCTCTGGCCTACAGCTTACAGTTTCTCCCAGACAACTTATAAACATACATCTTGCTTATGTTTAGTTGTAGTTCCTTTTTGGGTTGACAATATTTGACAAATTAATTCTAGATAAATCTTTGAACTTTACAGACTTGCACGTGCTTTTGCATTACCTGCCTACAAGTTGGAAACTAACTCCTGCTCGGTGGAAATGAGTTTTCAGCACTTTCAGCTAAAAGACTTACTGCAGCACTGCAAGGATAAATGCCCAGCCTCCTTTACTCAACAGCTTGAGGAATTCCTTTCCCCCAAAAAAAATTTTTTAGAGTTTGGCACATAGACACCAACTTCATGCTTATTTATATATCTTTTGAAATTTTGATATGAATATGTATTAAATATAAATGTTGTATAGTTGAAAGTAAAATGGCTCATTTTACCTGAGTCCTTGTATTGATTGTATTCAGATGTAGTTACCAAAGTTTGAAACTTAATGTTGTACAGCTGTGGTAGATGATGAAACTTTGTGTAACTGAAAATGAAGTAATGTATTTTCTGATTGGTCCCAGAACTGTACATAAGTCATGTGTAAAGGGACATTTTATCTGCTGTAAGTCAGATCATTTTCCCCCAATGCTATGTGTTGTATCATATTATGTTATGCTGCCAGATGAATGTCTATTTTCTCCGTATATATGTTAACAGGCTAAGTTGATATTTTACTCTCTCAGTGTCATAGTGTCTATGCAAACAAATATCTCCTTACCCTGCTAATGCTCTGAGAATACAAGTTTAACCAAAATTCTGAACAATATCTGGATATGTAATCACCTCTTCTGGACGTTTATGCACACATCTTTTAAAACTATTAGGTCCTCAGTTTATTATATGTCTGCACATGTGTCCTTCAGAATCATATTTTATCCTCTTTTACCCTTTTTAAAAATGTTACTTACTTGCACAATAAAAAACAAAATTTAGTCACTCTTGCTAGCAGAAGAAGTCATGCAGGAGCAATAGGGTAACATGAACAAGCACTCTGGTTTAATCCAAATCAGCCAGGGTTCTCTGACACATCAGATCATCAGATCTAATCAAAAGTATAGAATCTAAGCCTTGAAACAGAAGTTTCAATATCTGGGGTTTCCCCGAAATCTATAACGTAATTAGCTTTCAGTCTATCCAATAATATTATCATGTTCACATGTTTCCCTATGGAAAGCATACAACAGTAATCACTCCACCCTTGCACTGGACATTCACTGCCTAACAGGTGATCAATGCTCTCGGAGCTAGACTGGTCTGACCAATCTCAAACCAAAGTACTGATGAGATGGAGAAGTGAAAACAACAATGCACAGTTCTTTCAGTCACTAACCTTGGGTATTGGAAGGCACAGGGACCCTGGCTGTCTGCGATATTAATGCTTTTTCTTGTGCTTTCAGAGCAATCTGCACATCCCATTCTTCTAACTCTTTTTCAAAGCGCTTATTGTCTTCTTTGACATAATCTCTTAAATCAGGAGGTAATGTGTCCATATGACCAGTTTCCTTGTTAAATTGCTCTATAATGACACACAGTATTTCATGCATTAAATACCATGAAAAAGAATACATACACATGTACAATATTTCTATTAAATGTTTAAAACCAAGTGTCTAGATCAGTTACACACAGAAAACAATTCAGGTTCTCCTATGAAATCAGGTTTTCAGCTTTCAGTTTTAAAAGTGGTACAATGACATATTATGCATCACTGCCACCTCTACTCAATAACCAAGTCTTCCTTCCACTGCTACTCTCCCCACGAGACAGTTCTTAGACACATTTGCTAGTCAAGCAGTGCTGGTGAGAGAGCAGAGCCCAAAATTCATCCTCAGTCGCCATTATAAAATCCCCATGAAATCAGATACAGATGCAGCAAAGTCACTACAAAAATGTGACCAAATAAATAAGCAGTAGTGTTCCTATGACACTTGCAGGCCTCTGTAAGTATCAAAAACTATGAAAAGTTAGCATCTCATGTATGCATTCGTCAACTTTTTAAAAACTATTCACATGGAGAGAGCAACATTTCCACATTACATAGAATTATTACCTTGTATCAAGAAAGGTTCCTTATCATTGATATACATTAAACAATAAGCACTTGCATTCCTGTAACCACCAAACGAGTCACGCTCAAGCTCTTCCCAACTAGACTTTGTCACGGAAATATCATTGTATTTCATCCACCTCCTCTGATTGTTGTCATAGATATATGCCCAGTAGTGTCCTGCACTGGCCTGCCCTTCATGAACTAATACAGCATGTAACCGATAAGGAACCTAAGTCAATTAAAATTAAAGAATAATGATTAGCAAGTATGATCATAAGTAGTAAGAAAAGGACAAACAATAGGAACTGTAAGTGAATAAGAGACCAGGTACTGCAGATGGAAAACAATGTTTATAGTAAGATTTTAGTTTCATTTCCTTTCTCACATACAGTTATACTTAACCACTTTGCAAGCCACAAAAGTTACTAACTAATTTATTTCAGCGTCATCCTGAACTTACTTTTCAGTTTTCCAGAAACATGCAGTATTTCATCATTCATAGCTCAATCTCACACATATCTACTCAAAACCAACTCCCTTTGAGTCACTGCATATAGCACTTCAAACTCATACAATCATAACTACAGTTCATCATTTGTGCATATGAACAGTAGAAAAAGTATGTTAGAGCAGTGGTCCCCAACCGTTTCTGAACCACAGACTGGTTGGGGGGTGAGGTGCACTCACGTGCATGCACTGAGGGGCGGGATGTGCTTGCAGAGGGGCGGGGCACCCATGTGTGCGGGTGGCAGACCATGCGTGTGGGTGGGGTGCGTGAGGGGAGTGCGTGGGGGGCATAGATCTGTCTCCATGGCCATAGCAGGACCAGGCCGCGGACCAAAGTATGGGGATTAGAGGACAACAAGGTAAGTAACTGAAAAAACTTGGAATGCCAATTGTGCTCTTCTGAAAAAAGGATTTAAATGCATCCACTGAAGTGTTTGCATGTATACCCCCACTGCACGTACTGTAAGTTTTACAAATTTAGCTTCCTCTGTTAGGCTCACAATGTTCGAAATGTCACTATGCAAAAAGAAAGTAAAAGGAAATGATAGGAATGACATCATGTGAAAGAGAAGTGATCTGCTACAAGGTACTTGTATGGGGAACCTGTGAGAATCACAATGTTGGTGGACTACAAGATCCATCATCACTTATATCTGTTATCCTGGCTGGGCCTGAGAATTTGGGAGTTCAAGAGTAAGATCCAAAAAGCCATAGATTGACCCATACATAAAAGGATGTATTTTGTATGAGTTTTTTGTCCAGTGTCCACACAGAGGAATTATGTAGTTTGCACAACATACCTGTTGTATGTTTTTCATGCAACAGGGAAAAGGCTCAACACTCAAATCTAATTGTTGAACCTTTATGCCAGCTATCATTGATAAATACAATCTGTCCCCTGTCCAGCTCCCTGGTTTTGCTTGTTTCGGGACTGCCTCTTTGCCTCGGCCTGCTGTACATAGCCTGAGGTCTATATTAAGGCCTCAGGAATTAATAAATACAGACAGAACTTATGACATTGCTAAATGTTATAAAGAATACTGAGAATGTTGCTGGTGCCCCCTTAACAAGAAAAGAGCCACTAACACATTGTCTCGTATGGAAATAGCACTTACCTGCACCATTGATTTATCAGAGTACATGAGTTCAATTGTCCGTTGTATTCTAGCTATGCTTTCTTGCAGATCTAATGAAAGAGGAAAATAAAAAGATTTTGTGCAATTAATATTCAGTATCATCAAATTTTGCATTTCCATAGGTAAACACTTTCCACACTGGCTAGCTCAAATGCTGGTTGACTTTAGATATTCTGTATTTTAAAATATTTTTATTTTCTTTGGGTACTCTAATTTTTCAGTGTTTCAACTAATTGGGAATCTCATTCTCAGAAGTCTCTATTAATGCATCTTAATTAAAAATGTCAATTTCTCTGGGAAAAGGTGAGACTAATACTGCTATTTTGTCTCTTAAAACATTTCAAATCCTCTACAGTAATAAAAAAATGAAGTCTGCAGCTGGAGCATTGCTTAACAACCATACAATGGTCATTACCAACAAAAAGAAAATAGAAAATTATTGCATCTGGAGCCTTAGTGTTGGCTGGACTGGCGAGAAACCAAAGTTGGAGCTTTCTAGTTTCATCTCCGCTCTGAAGGAGAAGAGCTGTGATATTGCCAATGTTATGCCGAACACTTCAAGATTATTGCATTGCCCTGATCCATGCTGGATGAAGGAAGTAACAAGTCATCTCTATCACCCTGAACCTGTTCAAAAAAACAGTGAGGTCCTTCTCCTTGTCTATGCTCTTTTAAATTAAAACTCACTTGCTCCACTGATTCATGTGTGAATCCTGACCTCAGCCCAACCTTCCAAACCAGTACCTCTGGTGTCATTTTCTACTTCCGTCCTCCATCGGTGTAAACATCCCTCTAATACAGAAAGTTCCTCTTCAGTGATGTGCCTTGGTGCTGGATGCATTGGCAGGTCTGGAGGAATCCGAGACTGCGTGAATGGCTTGTGTATTACTGATCGTTGTGCAGGTGATGTGCTTTGTGTTTCTGTAGAAGGCCCCTGTTGTTCTGTTGTGCTGTATTTATTAAAAATGTGAAATATTTAATTTATGCTGGATCAAGTACCATTTTGAATGATGCTGAATACTGACAAAAGGGTGTCCTCAACCTGAAATGACTGCAAACCTCCGTCAACAAATGGACTTAAATACGTTCTAACAACTGCGAAAAAAATTCCCACAGCTTTTATGTCAGATTTCCATCACTCTATCTTCCATGCAGTCATTAAGCAGGATGAATTGCTACATGTTGTTTAGATCTCCACCTGTTTAATTTAGCATAAAAACATATGTTTTCAATCCTAAATCTTTTAGGTGGGATTCAGTTCTACTGGAATTACTAGAACACCAGATGAATCTCAAAGAGGGCTAAAGAGCCATATAAAACTATTTAGAAACATATCATCTTTAAAACAACTTAAAAGTACACATTTTAAAATGCATAAAACACCATAATGTGCAGAATGCGACCCTGACCAATGCTGTATAAAAGTCCTTATTTTTCATCTTGTCCACAGATCTTAGAATGGAGCCTGATCTACACATTTTACAGAAGAAAGAATCATACAGAGTAAAAAAAAACTTTATCTTTACTAGAGATGGGCATGAACCGTGGTTCCACTTAGTTTATCACGGTGTCTACACAAATGTTCCGTAGATGTCACCGCTTCCTTCCCCTGCCTCCTCTGGGTGAATGCCCACTCACCAGAAGGAGTACACTTCCTTCCTCCAATTCCTCAGGTGATCCTCCACCCACTGGCAGGAGCATGGGCTTCTCTGCCGTCCTCTGAGTGCCCAAAGAAGTGGAGGAGGGAAGCTCCTGCTAGTGAGTGGAGGATAACCGGAGGAGGTGGAGGAGGAAAGCGCACTCTTCCTGGCGAGTGAGCAATCACCCAGAGAAGGTGGGTCAGGGGAGCGCACAACACCCATGGAATACCTGTGCAGGCACTGCACCAAACTGCAGTTCATGCCCATCTCTAATCTTTATATTAGAAAAACTACTTTTCTTAAAAACTGCATCAGGGTTAATAGCACCTCACAGATTCCGAAGCTTTGAACGGCCAATAATGTATTAATTGTATACTATTAAGTCCATTCTGATTTATGGCAACCCTTTCCAAAGTTTTCTAAGTAGAGATTACTCAAGAGTGGTTTATCACTCCCTTCAATGTAAAAACCTTTGTCTCATCCATTGGGCAACTACTTTACTCTCATCCTGTGGAAGGGGGCATCCACAGGGTTCTAAAACATTCATCAAAAATGCAATCTAAATCTGTGTGAGCCCCCCACTAGTGCAGAATCATCAAGTCAACAGTACTTAAATGTATGTTCACTGACCAAGTTCCATTGATTTCCTGGACGTACTCTAATTGGGACTAACCAGAATATTTTTTTCTTTTATTCTTTTTTTTTAAAAGATGTTCAGGGAGAGAGTAAGGAAAATTCCAGAAATAGTACAATCACATTTTTTTTTTCAAACAGAGGGGTTATCTCAAATGGGCTGAAGATCTTACTAGACTGTGGCCAGTATAAACACATTTTCAAGTCAGCTTTAATACAATAACTACAGTAGTCTTCTGCTTGGTCATTTAATAAATAACTGGTTAACTGCTGTTACGCAAATTACAGTGAGAAACACTGAATATAAAGGAGACATGTTTACCTTGGTATTGTCTGTGTCGACAAAGTACCACTAGGGAGAGCACTAGTATTAAGATCTTCAATAGGAGACGTGCATACTGGCTTACTTGATGCAAACTCCAGCGCATACTGTAGAACATCTACCAAAGGGAACCGTTTAGGACCGGAACCATAGCTTAAATACCTGGAAAAATATTATATTCATATCCATATTATAGGGAAATAATACTTCCCAGACACATGCATTCATTGTATTTTGTAAGCAGTTCATTTAATTGTGGTCCCAGAGAACAAAGCCTACTTCAGGAACAATAATAACAATGTGCAACAAAAATGTGTTTACAACACAGAACACAGATCACAAGCCAGGTGGTGACTTTTCCACCTGGAAAGTGTTTGTGAAAAGCAGCTGCCATATAGTCCCAGCTGGTTTTACTCCAAGGAAAACTTATGTTAAGTTTAGCCTGAGCCAATTTTCAAGAACTAGTGCACACAAATAGCTTCCATCAGGGAAAGATATGTATGGAACTAGCATAATGTCTGACACTTAAATTCAAACACAGGTTTTATTCATGTCATTGTATCAACTGGGGGAAGGATGTAACTCAGTGATATAGCACTAAGTTCTCAAGTTTAATTCATAACATTTGCAGGTAGGTCTAGGAAAAGCCCCAAGCTGAAACCCAGAGGAGCTAATACTAATCAATGGAAAATGTACTGGACAAAACTGACCAATGATTTGATACAATGAATTGATACATCTTCCAAATATTAGGAGAAAGTCTAAAAGCATGTCTGATGAAGTGGATGAGTCCACAAAAACATTAAATTATCATAGTTAGTCTTTAAGGTGCCACATAATTTTGTCTGGTTTTGTTTCTTTGGATTTTGCCTGATATGCTTGTACAGCTGCAACATGGCTACCTCCTCCAAAACTGAAAAACTCTGGCCTACTTATTCCCATTGCAACAAAAGCCAATGTATGAAATGTAATGTTCCCCATTTCTATTACTTATGAATTGAGAAGAGTGCAGAATTTTAAAAGAAATGGAAAAAAAATTGAGGAAAAATACTAGAGAACCATCTTTGAAATTCCTCAGGAGTTCCATTTAGTAGCAGAACAATGTTCTACAGTTGTGTTCAAAATTATTCAACCCCCACTGAAATTGAATGTTTTGGCCATTTTGACATTGATTTTGATCATTCAGTCATCTTGCTTACATTTACATGAAAGAGGCACTTGTAGGTCAGAGAAATATAACCTTAAGTTTATAATGAAATAACCACAAATGTCTTTTCTGTGCTCACATCATTATTAGTTTTTATTCAACCCCAAGTGACATTCAATCTTAGTACTTAGTACAACATCCTTTTACAGTTATAACAGCTTTTAAACGTGAAGCATAGCTTGACACAAGTGTCTTGCAGCGATCTACGGGTATCTTCGCCCATTCTTCATGGGCAAAAGCCTCCAGTTCAGTCAAATTCTTAGGCTTGCGCACTGCAACTGCTTTCTTTAAGTCCCACCAGAGGTTCTCAATCGGATTTAAGTCTGGTGACTGCGATGGCCACTCCAAAATGTTCCAGCCTTTCCTCTGCAACCATGCTCTAGTGGACTTGGAGGTATGCTTGGGATCATTGTCCTGTTGAAAGGTCCAACGTCTCCCAAGCCTCAGGTGTGTGACGGACTGCATCACATTTTCATCCAATATCTCCTGGTACTGAAGAGAATTCATGGTACCTTGTACACGCTGAAGCTTCCCTGTACCTGCAGAAGCAAAACAGCCCCAAAGCATTATTGACCCTCCGCCATGCTTCACAGTAGGCAAGGTGTTCTTTTCGTCATATGCCTTGTTCTTCCTCCTCCAAACATAGCGTTGATCCATGGGCCCAAACAGTTCTAATTTTGTTTCATCAGTCCACAGAACACTATCCCACAACTTTTGTGGTTTGCCCACATGACTTTTGGCATACTGCAGTCGACTCTTCTTATTCTTGGGAGACAGCAAGGGGGTGCGCCTGGGGGTTCTGGCATGGAGACCTTCATTACGCAGTGTGCGCCTTATTGTCTGAGCTGAAACTTCTGTACCCACATCTGATAAATCTTTTTTCAGTTCCTCAGCAGTCACACGGGGACTTTTCACCACTCTACGCTTTAGGTAGCGCACAGCAGTCGAAGTCAGCATCTTCTTTCTTCCACGACCAGGTAGCATTTCAACAGTGCCCTTTGCCTTGAATTTGCGAATGATGCTTCCTATGGTGTCTCTTGGTATGTTTAACTTCTTTGCAATCTTCTTATAGCCATTGCCCTTCCTGTGAAGACAAATCACCTCTTCTCTTGTCTTCCTGGACCATTCTCTTGACTTCACCATGTTTGTAACCACACCAGTAAATGTCTAGAAGGAGCTGAGTATCACAGTCATTTTAAAGCTGCCTAATTGGTGCTTATTATGCTTGATTGGTGCTCGGTGACATCCACGGGTGTTTTCAATACCTGATCGAAAACACCTGAATGAACCTCTCTTCTTCAGAGTGGTAGTCTTTAAGGGGTTGAATAATTGTGGCAATGAAGAAACCACAAAAGAAACATTTACTACTGTATTACATAAACAATTGATGTTATTTTAGTTGCATTTGGTTCTTTAAAACGTCCTTGTAGGATTTCATTCTGAATACAATTCCAAATGTACACTATAGTCCCTAAACCCCTTTACAGCATTGGGGGTTGAATAATTTTGAACACAACTGTACCTTACCTTTCTAGTCTTTGCTGCAATACTGTGAGGTATTCTCTAAGTCTCTTGATTTCATCACGCTTTATTCGTGTAATTTCTCTGTTTTTGTGCATGTATCTACCAAAACAAAAAGCAACAGATGAGTTACATTTCTTAGTCACAACATGTAGCTTGCCAGACTCCAATTTAAATGAATTGTATTCTACAGGAGTTGTAAAAAGGAACAGAAATTTCCATGATAAACTTTTTTTAAAATTTGTCAGTATATTAATAGTGCTACAACTGCTAGAACAAAGAAATCCAGAATTTATTTAAAATATATTTACAAGACATGTACACTAGTCATTATTTATTTGCTCCCCAAAATTGTATCCTGAAACATACATAACAAAACAGGCAGAAGAGCCACTGGTTATTTGTAGATTAAAATTTTTGTTCTGTTGGAACTTTTTACACCTGTGAAGTTTGTTTTTTCTAGAAGAGCCAAGATATTCAAGCTTTGGTGAGTTTCTCAAAGAAAAGAAATCCCTAACTTTGGGAGGCCAGTAGGTTGTCACTCAGAACAATCGGTGTCTCAGACTTTTTTTTTTTCCTGGAAAGGCACAGATTTACTCATTGTCTTAATTTTCCCAAGTAGAGCTGTTTAAAGTGTAGAAACTCACCAAGCAACATGTCAAATAATTGGTCAGTGCTCTCTGCACACTACAAAGCAGACTAGATTGTCCAGATAATATTATACAAGATCCTGTACCTGTCCATGTATAGAACTTGAGGGAATTCTAACTTGTTGTGTATCTTCTCTGGCCTTCCCAAAGCCTGATTAAATTCGAATCTTGAAAGCTCAAAGGTTAAAACAGGAGGAAGCTCAGTAAACCAATGCTGAGAAAAGAAAACACAGGAACAAATGACTGAATTTTAGTCACTCTTTCTGCAAAAAAAAAAAAAAAAAAAAAAAAAGGCTTAAAAACCATCATGTAAATGGAAAAAAAGTTTGGAGAGTATATCAGTGTAAACCAAATTAAAAACATTTTGAGATGCATTTGTTCAAATGTTTGGACATTTGATCCATTTCTTAAGTCCTTTATATCACTAACTTGGACAAAAACCACTGTTCTTAGACTTCCTTCCAAAAAGGTATCTTTTTCTAGCATTCTTCAAAATCAATTCTTGTTTCATGCTTCGTTCTACAATAATGGTTCTACTGTATAATTGCAGCAGCATTCATATTTAATCAAAATGTATCATCTGATATAAAATCAGATGACATTTTCTCTGTGCTGGTAACTGGCAGTTTTTGTAGTCATGTTTTTCTCTTTCATGTCTAACAACTTTTCTTGTTTATTCACTACTATTGACAAATCTACGAACTGAATACAGTACAAGCTTATTCAAAAGAAAATGTAATAGAATAAAATGCTAAAGTAGTCACACATTGGCTCTAGATTAAAAAAAACTGGGGGGGAGAAAACATTTTTTTCCCTCTGATTCACATTTATAATCCAAATTACTGACATTGGCACATAATAATCAAACTATCAGATGCATACAATTTCAGTTCTGTAGTATCTGCTTTCCCACAAAATGAACAATTTGCTCTCTTTAATCCAACGTTCTATGCTGAACTTTGGATGCAATAACTACACCATGAAACTCTTTAGGAATGATGCTATCCTAGAACCTTAGTGAAGATCAGGAAAAAAAATGAAGCAAAGTTTTTATCTACACAGAAAACCCAGTAAATACGGAAAGATCTATAGATATACCTGTGGAACAAACCTTAATTCATAATGTACTTTCTGTATCTTTGCTACTTAGCAAAGATTGTTTTGTTCTGTTTTGTAATGTAAAGTTGAATGAACACAAAGAATACTTAAAAATATGTGTGACTGTAATGGCTAAAAGTGAAGCAACCTCATTTTTTGTACTTTGATATTCTGGCATGTTGGTTTCATGTTAGTGAATGGTATTTCCTAGATGTTAGGGTTCGGATGTTACATAGACAAGAGATATTTATATGTAAGGGTACGGTGTTGGCACATGTATTATAAGATGGCACAGAACATCTATGCGCATACACACACACACACTTATACATTTATATTTAGACATGGAGAAGCCATGCCCTTATATATATTATATATATACATCTAGAAGCCAGAAAATGCTATAATTACAGCTTGACACATGCTGCATGTCTGTTATACGATGCACATGCTTCATGAACTTTGTGTGGGAGAAGCACATATGGTCTAATCTGCCTATAGAGTTAGAAGTAAAACATTATATTTCACATAAATAAAAAAGTTCATTGAATTTCCATGTGGTTATTATGTATTCAGCACAATAACATATATATATAGGTATGTTTGATAGAATTGTGTCCACTGTTTGCAAAGTAACCCATAGTTATTGTTCATTGTGATGGTTTAAAACAGGGGTGTCCAACCTTTCACCTTCCCTGGGCCACATTAGAAGATGAAGATTTGGTTTGGGCCGCACATACATTTGGTTTGGGCTGCATTGGGGGGGCCAGCCCTAGCCGTCCTCCGCAGCCCTGTTCCAAGCGTGCTTACCGGCAGCTGCTATCTCAGACAGCAGAGGCTGCCAGCTTCGACTCCGGCGGCTTTATGGGGCTGGGAGGGGGTCCACCTATTGACGGGGACAGCAAAATGCAGTCACACAGCCCCCTTGTCCTCCCCTCGTACTCCTTCCTTCCTTCCCTCTCCCCCCCTCTACTGTTGTGACATGCCCTGGCCACATTCCGGCTGCAAGCACTAGCAGTGTATCTTGAAACTTTGGAATTTCTTTAAAAATTAAAAATTGCACTAGGCCGCATTATGAGCTGACCTGGGCCGCATGCGGCCCTTGGGCTGGACAAGCCTGGTTTAAAAGGTAACTTGATACATTATTTGTTGTGCTGTTCATTATTTTTTAAATTACTTTCTGTTATTTGAGGAGGTGATATTACATTTGATAACAAAATGGCATTAATTGAAATTTTTGCATATTAGAAAAATTGCTTTAAATGTAACTTTTGAATATAAACAGAAAATGTCATTCACTGCACGAGGAAACAAACCTTGATCTTATTTTTTATACTGCATTACTTCTGAACTATAGCTTTGCTACAGTTATTACTATATCCAAAGCAAATAAACCTAGTTATATGCAACTATGCTACTTGTAACTTGTTTCTTCCAAGCTGTTAACTAACTTCCACTTTCCTGTACTGGACGTTAATGTTTTTTTCCCCTTAGGATCATGGTTATTTGTATTTAATATCCTGTTGAAGTAGAATCATTATTAAAGAGCCCCCCTAAAAATAACTTTTTGATCATTATTAAACATAATTTTTAAGGAAAAAAACCCCCTGCCTTGCTCAGCCATGCTCTCTAAATATTTTTTTTCAGCTCTGTAGTCATCTAAATAAATCTATAATATATGATACTCTTCCATTGGGCTGAATTAGCAGACAAGGCTTATCAGAGTAAATAAATGACCTGCCAAAATATTTTGCATTTGTGTCATCTATATTTTAAACTCGGTTAGCATCATGGAAAGGGTTACAGATGTCTCTAGAACTCTAAGCATATCACTCACCTCTTGGCCAGACTTCCCAGAATTTTCTGAGTGTAAGGATTCAATTTCCCCTTCAATCATGGCAGCTTCTAGGCACTCATGCAGATCTTTGAAGCCATTAACCTGAAGAGGGTACTGGCCAAACATCTCTGCATTTTCAAATTTCTTCCCTTATCAAAGAGGGAGGTGTTAAGATTTCAGTAGTAAGCATTGACCACCAGCTACGCACACTATAGAAAAGCATTGTGATTTTATAGCAATTTACAGACTATTTATTTATTTCATTTTTATGCCTTCCATCTGGCCAAAGGTCACTCTGGGCGGTTTACAACAAATAAAAACAACATAATTAAAATAAAATTTAACAGAACAGAAAATACAAATAATGAAATAGAAATAAACAGTACAGTCAAAAGCATAAAAAATATATTTGCATAAAACATTTAAAACAGCAGACTTTATCAACTGGGCTACCTAAGCTCAGCTGAAGCTGCAGGTATAATGTTTTGGAATGACTGCTTAAATAACAAGGTTTTTAATGGTTCTTTTAAAAAATCACCAACAAAGAGGCTAGATTAATTGCAGGAGGGAATTCATCCCATAGCTGAGAGCAACTGCCGAGAAGTCCTGGTTTCTCATTTATTTTATTTATTTGTTTAAAATACTTCCATCCCGCCTTTATTTATCATGTTTATTTATTTATTCGATTTTTACCCCGCCCCTCTAGACAATGTCTACTCGGGGCGTTTCTCCCTAAATGAACCCAAGGCAGCTCATATCATTAAAAAGACAACATTCAAAAGCTAAAAAGTAAAGTAAATATATAAATATTTTAAAAGAATTAAACAAGTACTACATTAAAAATAGCAAATAAAATCAATATTAAAACATATTTAAAACAACAGAGTACAACAATCAATTTAAAAATCCTTTTCAGACCACGAGTCATTCAGGAAAAACCTGCCTAAAACCGCAGAGAGAGTAGCATCCTGAAAGGAAAAGGAAGCACCCAATCTGCAGACAGCTGGAGCACCCACCAGAAAGACCTTCACCTTGCCCCGGTTCAGCCTCAATCTGTTGATCCCCATCCACTTCAGTACCGCTGCTAGGCAGCGCTCAAGGGACAGGACAGCATCCACTGCAGAAGGATGAAAGGAGAGATAGAGCTACATGTCATCAGCATACTGAGGACACGCCACTCCAGATCTCCAGATGACCTCCCGCCAACAGCCTTATACAGATATTACATGGCAATGGGGAGATGATCAACTCCTGAGTGACTCCACAATCGGGAGTCCAAGGGGTCCAAGGGAGTCCAAGGGGTCAAGACCAACTCCCCTAGATGCACTATCTGGGGGCGATCCTCCAGGAACGACAAAGCCAGGCCACCGATCCCCAATCCAGAGAGCCTCTTTAGAAGGATACTATGGTCGATGGTATCAAAGGCTGCTAGAGGTCAAGAAGGACCAACTGGAACATTTTACCCATCAGCCTCCTTCAAAAGGTAATTGTGTAAGGTGACCAATGTATTCATGCCATGAATCACGACTGGAATGGGTCAAGGGCACTGGTTTCATCCAAGAGTCCTGAAGCTGGTTGGCCACCGCCCTCTCAACTAGCCTACTTTAAAAAGGAACATTGGCGACAGGACGACAGTTGTTACAATCATCCGCTGCCAAGTTCAGTTTTTTTCCAGATGGGCCTGATATGTCTCTCCTTGATGGTTTGTCAACTTCAGATGATTTAACAGGCTGAAATTGGTGTAGTATAACTGGACAAGCTCATGTAGTGGACATCTCAACGTGATCTACTACCAAAGTATGGTGGCCCAGACTATGAGCAGAAGTTAAACACAATCTAACTGTTTTGCCAAATACAAAATTATTGTTAAAATCCTGTTGTTTAGTGTAGGAGGAAAAAAGCGTGGTTCTACACTAGTATGACAATGTAAAGATCTAATTTTGATTTTAGTTCCTCTTAAAATATCTCCCTTTGTAACAGGAAGGAGTTTTTAAATCAAGTAGTACACACCTGTAAGTCTCAATTCAAAGAAAATATTCAAAACTGTTTTCAAAAAAAGTTTTTAAAAAGTTTTTTAAAAGTCTGCTGCCCAGTAGTAGTGTATGCTGTATGTTAGACAGCTAAAGGATACAGATTCCGTCTCCGAAAGCATTTGTTAAGAAATCCCAGCAAAGCAATTTACGTCTCAGATTTTGGAATGCTGCTGCCAGAACAAACAATATTTGCTCAAGAAAGAGCAATGGCCTCAGTCTAAGACAATTTAATGAACTATGGGAAATATTCTCTCTGGTACAGCAGTGATGTATATACTGAATTTCCCACGCACATAACTGCTATACCCAGAAAAGCCTCCCCAGTTACATCAAGAGGGAAGGACAGCTCTGGGCAAGTCTAATGAGAATGTGCAACCAGAGCTAGCTAACACGGAATTCAGGCCTCACACTGGACAAACAGATGAATAAAGAGAGTTTCCCTTCCCATTATCCATTGTAAAATGTCTGTAAAGAACTTTCATAATGCTGACACCATTTTAAGCCTTTAATTTAAAACATGCAATATTAAACAATGTTTTGGGTGCACTGCACATAGTTTTAGAGTATGCATAAATATTTTCACAAATTATTTTCAGTCTACTATTCCTCTAAGACACACTTTTTAAAAATCTGCACACACATTTTGTTCATCATTAAAATTCTGATGAAAGAAAAGAGAAACAGTTATAAGAATGTTCCCATTCAAGAGCAATACCTTCAAGAACTCCAACTGCTAGGAACCGTCCATAGAACAACTCTACCATTGGGTTCTTTGGCTTTTCTCCATCCCTAAAGAGACAATAAATATTTTGAGTATCTAAATGTAAAAGAAGAGGCTAGAGTTACAAGAAAATAGTTGCTTCAAGAAAATGTTAATTATCACATCTTTTATATTATAACTGTTGTATTCAACAGAGCTAATTCCAATCTTGTCTGTTATATATTAGCATATACTCCACTTCTGAAACAGCCAATAGTTTTTAGCAGAATACAAAGCCTAAAACTTTTGTTATTATATTTGATTTGTGTCTTAATGTTTGACTGGGGTTCACAAATTGGCTCATATTATTTATAAAATACAACCATTTCTTCTAAAGCAAGGAACCACTACTAAATCCTGACCATATGAACAAAGTGTACTTTATTCTTTGAAACTCTGGAGAGTAGAGAAATAGAAAAGACAGATCTGAGATAATCTGGGAGGTTTTCTTAATCTCTCTTCCCTTTCTCATATAGAAGCTGTGGGGAAGGGAATAGTTCAGTTGACCCAGAGTAAGGAGAATATGCTATTCTTACTGAATTCCTGTTTCAGTCTCACAGTTCATCTTATGTGACTGAAATATTTAATCAGAATCACTACTACTGATTTGCCAGAATGTTTTTGTTCAGATAAATAAGAGACACATATTCCTTTTGAAGGTGAAATTCTCAGGGAAAATGAGATAAATAGGTAAGATATACAGGAAATCAAGATACGTATCCTTATAAAATGACTACTTACTGTTCCTCTTCAGCTTTTATTTGGAAGGCATCTTCTAACCAATCTAATAATTTATGTGTAAATTCACTGACATCTTGCTGTTGAGAAAGAACATACACATGTTCACAACAAGCAATGAAAAATGCTGTAAGTATATTATAAGGATCAGCAATATATAGGCTGAAATCCTGTTGTCAGAAGGTATGCCACATAAAGCTGATCATTAAAATTAGTGATCCCTCCTCTACCTGACAGTCCTGAGGCTCTCATGGAATACCTTTCATCATGGAGAAGTCACTGGACCCACATAATAGGGAGAAGTCTGTAATTCCCAAAAATTGCCCTCAAAAGCTTCCCCGAGATGAAAAAGAGAGCCTTTGAGGGGTGGAGGGAATCTAAATTTTTAAAGTCCAAACAAATGCCATGGCATAAGTTGTACAACAGAATTTCTGGTGGTTTTCCTATGACTAATATAATATAATATAATATTAACACTAGAAAGAGTGGAATCTTTCACACTCCTTTTAAGACATATCCTGGCTGTTTACACAAAATTGTATGGTTTCGAAGCAAGTTGTGTGTGGTTTGCAAGCAATCTATGAATTACCATCTATGCAAAAAAGTGCCACAATAATTTCATGGCCAGCTTATGCCTGTTGGAAGTGGAACATTCTATTTCCAAAGAGAGTTGAATTTCCTTCCTCCTAAATGTGGCATTTCAATACAATCCTTTAAGCAGTTTCTCTTGCAAATAATTATGTGGCTACAACAGAACAACAGTTGTGGCATATTACAGCCTTGGTGCTTACACTGGGATCAAATGCCAAAATAATGTCAATCCACCCAACACAATGGAATGACTTCTGTTGTCATGCCAACCATCATTCTCCAATGACAGGTATTTACAAAATCTACAAGCAAATATAATAGCTGATAGCTTTTAGCGGCCAAAATCTTCTTGAGGCAAATTGCCTCAAGCTAAGAAATCATTGTAGAGAATCTAAAAGTTACATCACTTGCACTATACTTGAGGAACAAGGCAACAGGATTTTGGCCAGTGTGTCAGTAAGCAGCAAACCAGCAAAAAATAAATGTGCCACATTAAAAAAGAAAGAACACATTGCTTACCTGTAACTAGGGTTCTTCAAACAGTCATCCGTGAACTCAAGTGTATGGGTATTTTACCTGCACAGAGCTGTGCCCAGAACATTCTAGAGTTGCATAGTTTTTGGTGGGAAACCTGCACCCACACCTCTAGTGTGCATGCCTAAGTTCTCTTCAGAGAAAACTCCTAAGGTCCAAGTCCACTGCAAAAATAAAGCAGTGAAACATTGAGGGGGTGGAGGATGGGTTATGTGAGTTCACAGATAACCACTTGAAGAACCACAGTCACAGATAAGCAAGGTGGTCTCTGTGATTCACACATATTGGTGGACTACCAAGGTGAGGTATCTGCTAGTAAGGTGTCACTGAAGAAGCTCCCAATAGCTGTAATGACAAGAGCAATGTATTGCGGGAGAGCAGGCCCAAGGCGAAAATAGAAGCCTAAGTGATGGAATAGGTTGGCTGTAGATAGTAATGAGAAGCTACTTATACAGTAAAGCTAATTAGCAACATCATGGCTACCGGAACTGAGACTAAGTCAGGTTCTGATGGTAGCAAGTGAAAGATGTTCAACATATACAGCATATATTGGTAACAGGGACCTGTTAGGGTAACAAGCATATTGCAACTGGAACTGCAGGCATTGCTCACTGTACAGGAAGTGCATACTTTTTTTCTCTAATTTTCAGAAGGAATCCATTGTTTCATCTTGGGATAATTTGGATGCAACACTCTGGATGCAATGCTCTAGAGAAAGTCAGCCTTATAGGTAGCAGATGACACCATGCACAATAGTCTATTAAGTGAAGCCTGATTAGAAGCTTTCAAGAACTGGACTGACTTCTGACGTCTGGTTCTTGAGGCCTAGCTTAGTAAAATCCTGACAAACAAAACAGTGTGTGTGTGTGTGTGTGTGTGTGTGTGTGTGTGTGTGTGTGTGTGTGTGTGTGTGTGTGTGGCGGGGTGTGTGTGTGTGAGGTTGACTGGCTGGATTTCACCAATTAAAAAAAAACTTTAGAATCCCCAACTGAGCCACAAACTTTGTTTAAACATGACTGCACCAGCCATAAAATTTTGGATATACTCTCTAGTTGAATGAACATATGAAAAGATTTCAAGCAAGCTATTTAAAACTATTTATAAAAGAAAAACTACTTAAAGGAGAAATAAAAAATTGATAAAGATAAAGAGAATATTCCAAAGTCACTGCTCTCATGGCAAATGACAAGAAAATAATGGGTTTTCGGTGACACAGAGGTATGGGAACAAAGGTCCTGTCAAAAGCTACCCAACTCTAGGATGTTCCATACACAAACCTGCACAGGTGCAAGATCCATATGTGTGAGTCACAGAGACAACAAAGATGTATCAGACATTTCCATCAGAGATTGTATCTACTTACTGTATTCATATATTCATACACTGCTTCTTGCCCAGAGTTGTAAACAGCCCTATTTTTGGTTTCCAAAAATATTTGACAATATGCTATCTCTCTTGAAGAAGTGGGAGCAATTCTACCTTGTTCAGTTTATTATTCTACATATAAAGGCATAGCAATCTCAGGCAACAAATCTTGAGCTAATCCAACCTTAAATAAGGCCTGAGAACCAAAGGTAGCACACTGCAGGTTAGGCATAATGGTTAAATGTTGTATCCATATCTGAGGCCAGTGGTGTTCAGATACATTTTATTAAATGTGTGATCATATGAGATGCAATGCTCTTTTTCCAAACCTCCTAGTATGATACACTGCATTTAAACACCTGTTCTATTGGGTGTTCATATTGGTGTGAGCACCCCCCAAAAATTTTTTTCTTGAGTTAATCAAAGCATTTGGTGAACCCAAGTTACAAAAGGTTACAAAACTTTCAAAGCCTAATGGTTGTTGTGGGTTTTTCGGGCTCTTCGGCCGTGTTCTGAAGGTTGTTCTTCCTAACATTTCGCCAGTCTCTGTGGCCGGCATCTTCAGAGGACAGCACCCTGTACTCTGGTGTAGTTGGCTTGGGAGTGCCTACACCAGAGTACAGAGTGCTGTCCTCTGAAGATGCCGGCCACAGAGACTGGCGAAACGTTAGGAAGAACAACCTTCAGAACATGGCCTAAGAGCGCGAAAAACCCACAACAACCATTAGATCCCGGCCGTGAAAGCCTTTGCGAATACTTTTCAAAGCCTACTTCCACTGCTGGCACTAGGAGAAGGACGCTGTGGTTTCTGCAAATAACATTATTAAAAAAAACTGCAGCAAAACAGTCTTTCATGTAACCATTTTGTTTGTTCAATAAATGCAGTCATGAAATGAGATAATTATATATGCACTTCTCAAACAGTCTGTGTGATGTCTGCTCAAAAACTGGGCCAGAGGAATCAGATCCTAGATAGAGTTCTTATAGGTGTCACATCACCCCAAAAACCTATTTGTAACTTTGTGATTTTACTGAAAAAAGAAGTCCTGAATGAAGACATGTTTTGATGTACTATATTTTTTCATTTATAACACCCCCATTTATAAGACACCCCCAATTATCTAACCCCAAAATTAAGAAAACTTAGCTTTGAGAATTCAGCCCCTGAGCTCAGAACACCAGACATTATATTTCTGTTGAATCTTGAGCCTACAGGCTCCACCTCCAACGAGGTGTGTTCCAATTGATTTGTTCAGGGTCAGCTGACATCAGTTCCATATGGCTCATGATTGGAGGAAGCTGTCTCCTGACTGTAGGAAACTAAGCCTCGTTCTCTCCTCAGCTATCAGAGCTTACTTCCGTGTAAAAGACACATCTCAATTTTTAGGGTAAAGATTTTAGGAAAAAGTAGTGTCTTATAGGCAGAAAAATATGGTAGTTTTTTCATTTGCATTATCAGCTTAATACCATTCACTTGTTATTTCATTTCAACACCTTTCTTGAGATACAGTTCACTCCCCAATCAGACTAATCTTAAACAACTTTTTTGTTTAATCAACAGTGGGTTAAGGCAGAAACTACAAAAACTTCAGTGGACACCAGTCTTTTATTTATGCCAATACCCTGGCATGATATCCTATATTGGATATAGGATATATCCTATGCACTCTATCAGAATTCTATTGTCTTACTTTTCAAGTATGTAAGAAGTCAGATATAAACATTTTCTCTCAAATATGCATGAAAGGATTTTAGTGGTGAATTGGATCTTCCTCCTTGTGTAAGATCTCTCCATATGGCCCATTGTTATTTGGCACTGTCAATATAGGTCTCCTATCTGAAAATTCCAGAACATATAATTCTGAAACATTTGTCTTCGGAGGGAAGGTATATGTCTTATTTTTAAAAGGAACATGTGAAATACTGCAAGCATACCTAAGTTCATAGATTATGTCATCATTGAAGAATCAGATGTCTTATCACAGTGGTAAATTTCATCTACATGGTGGGCTAACATAAATTATTTCTGTAATTTCTTGTTTTCATCATTTGTTCAACTATGATTTATATGATTTCTATTCAAATATGGAACACATTAACATTACCTGTTGAGAATCACTTGATTTGAAAGCATCTTTAAGAATTTCAACAGCTCTGGACGGATCAACATATTTTCTTTTTGAGCCAACAAGAAGTGCAAACAGGTATCTTAATTCACGCATAAAAGGCAAATTTCTATGTTCCTGTATTTGAAATAAGTGCAACAATTAAGTTATTTCTATTTTTATTGCTATTACATTACCTCTTCTGAACTGCTGCAGTGTGAAGCTACCAAAAATACCTTTCCACTACACCTTTCTCTTTAAAATGACTAAGATCTATATCCAATTCCTATTCTAGAGAACATCCTTTGACTTGCTTGCTCAATGGTGAGTCAACACTTATGTAAATTTTTCTGACTCAATGGATCTAATCCAGCTGGAGCTATGGATTTCAGCACAAGTGTATGTCACAGCAGCTGTCCTAATTATAGAACTGTATCCTGCATGAAACATGGAGACAAAACTAGACTTCTGTTTTTAAATGTAGGTAAAATCTCCCTGCTATATATCATCTAGCCAGAACAAGTCTGCACTATTATCAGGATATCAGGATTCATTTCTCCACCTTAGGAACTTACCTACGCAAATACTTTAGTGCTAATATCATACATTTGGGTTACTGGAAAACAGAGCAGGCAATTGAGATCTTCATCTCATTTCACAGATATGACAAGTTCCATGCAGTTTTCTATGAATAACAACTTATCTGGATTTTCCAAAACTGCAGCAAAATACCATTAAGCATTAGAAGAAGCATTATCCATTGGCAATTACACTTCTAATCGTACCTTTTGGTTTCGGGGCAGATCTTGGGCACTTGCAGGGGGACTATAATTCAAGACGAGTCTTCGGAATTCCAGCAGATTAAATAATGACTAAGGGGAAAAATCCAGAAAGTTTTTATATTACCTCTTGTAAAAGTTAAAAACTTCAAAGAAAACAATGTACTTGGTACTATAATGGAAAAATATAGAAATACAGAAATGGATTGTGGGTTGCAGCTTTTTATTTCTGCTTCAAAAATGGAGACTTAAGAATGAAGGGGTATCTACAGTACATAGTTACACCCTGAGTGATTGACTCTATGGGAAAATTCTACTGGCATAAAGTTATGTCATGAAGCCATCATCTAACAACAGTAATATTTTATTTAAATGAACTGAAGGCTTCCTAAACCCATTTCCGGTTCTGAGGCTCCCTAGGGCTCTCTTTTACCCTGGCAGCCTCAGGACTGGGGGTGGAAAGCCTTTAATATGTAAAAATCACCAGGTGATATGAATACTCAAAAGAGAATATCACACTCTACAACAGAGGAACTAAAGCTATAAATTTTTATACCTCTCCAAGTTTATTTGAAACAAGCAATAAGAAACCCAATACATGTCCATATCATTTAAAACAAACAAACAAAAATCTTAACACCAGTAGTACCATTTCATTAGCACAAAGGCGTCTATCTTTAGCAGAAGTGCCACTGTCATCCACATAGCACTCATTGCTTGCCCTTGCAAAACCACTGGGCAAGTGCTTCCATGGCTCATTTAAAAAATCAATTATAATAAGTGACGCTTGTACTGAGGGGTGAAAATATGGCCTGAAGGCCCACCAACACCACCATCTCATGCACCTTTTCTGTTAGGATTGTGCTAAACATAAAATCAAATACACTGCCATTTCCATGAAAGGGAAAGAAGAAGACATGCTGTCCAAATAACAATTTTAACAGAAAGTTAAAGAACACAACCTGCAAGAGTGGCCATTATATTGCAAACTAAACGTTTGTATGCCAGAGATCAAGACTATCATTTTTCAAATGATGTAACAGGATGATAATGAAAATGAACTGTTTGAGTATGTTTCTGGAAGTAGAGGAGGGTGTAGGTTGCAGTTAGTACAGAATGCTGCAGTGTCCTTACTGAAGTGTGTACAAATTAGACTTGAATTGGAGAAACTGCACCAGCTGACTGTTAACTACAGAATCATTTTCAATATCTTCTTTTTAACAGACAATACCTTGAACATTTCAGAATCAGATTACTGTTTTCCAGATATGGATCTATTAGATCTTAAAAGATCTTCAGAGGGGGCCTTGACTGTGTTGCTACCTGTAGAATATTACCTGCTGTTAGTCCAAAAAGAGGCTTTTGAGGCCGTATATTTTTATACACATTTCTTCTCACAAACTACGCTGATGTCACTTTCTCTACAAAGAATTTGCCTATGATCAACTGCAACTAGAGTCCATCTGATTCAAATGTCAGAATCTACAGTGGATATAAAAAGTTTACTCACCACTGTTAAAATGTCAAGTGTCTGTGATATAAAAAATAAGACAAAAATAAATCATTTCAGAACTTTGGGATTCCTCAGAGGCACTTTAAATGATGGCAGGGGTGTACTGACTCCTACTTAACATGAGTTTGAATGTGATTGTTTACTGCTGAACACAGCTACATCCCCAGTTAAAAGGGGGTATGTACACAGATGCAACCATATTATTTCAGTTTTTTATTTTTACTTCCCTCCACCTAAAAGATTTTAGTTTGTTGTTCAACTAAGTTGTACTGTTCATAGGTCTCATTAAAGGTAGAAAAAGTTCTGAAATGATTTATCTTTGTCTAATTTTTTTTATATCACAGACACTTGACATTTTAACAGGGGTGAGTAAACTTTTTATATCCACTGTATGAGATTAGAGAGACATCCTTGAAAACAAACATGATCTAGTGATCAGTTCTCTAAAATACAAACTGAATAAAAAGATGACGCTTCATAAATCAGATTTGCACAACAACACTAGACAGAAGAGCATACACCTTAAACTATGCTTCCAAATCTTTACAGTCTGGAAGGGTGAATGAGCTTCCTGAGAACCCAAGCATTGCTAACAGAGAGCTTTATGAGAACTTCATGAGAGTCTAGTCACTGCTAACACAGAAGGGTCAAAGGAGCAGAACAGAAAAGGAGCCAACAATGCAAGATGTTATGCAGTGTCAACAAAAGATGAGCTACTATAATTCCCTATGTAATTGCGCTAACCGTCTCGCTCACAAAAAAAATGAAAGTCAGAAACTGCAGAAGACTTAACAAACAGTAGAGGATAATTTTAAATTTAACCACAGTTTAACAAGTAGATTTTAATGTAACTTCTGTGGGGAGAAAATGCCATCCTACATCTTCATTCTCAGTCTTATTCACTAGAGACCCTGCCAAAAATAGATGAGGGTCTGAGTATGGAAACCAATGTTCCAAATGACTGAGCCATCGAAGGAGGACATAAAGAAAGCACAAAGGGCTAAAACTAACTGTTAACTCTAATTAAAGCAGACACACTCAATCAGATGGATTTACATAAGTATCCACTTAACAAGAGTCACTCATGAAATAGGTCTACTCTGTCTAGAACTGACAACTGGATTTAGCCCACATAACTATGTTTTTTTTAAAAAAAAAAACTGTTTCAAGACAGAGACTCTGGTTCACACATGGTGTAACAGAATGTTGAAAGGAACTTTCCTGGCAGAAGAGAGCCTACTGACTTGAACAAAAATAAACTTCTGGCTGACATTCAGAGTGATGAAAAACAAAGGAAATGATTCATAAAACCAGATATCAATAAAACGAAACTCCTATTAGGACACGTTTCCAAAGGGAAGCCTGTAACAGTTGAGTTGGGTTTGTTTTTGTTTTATCTTCATAATGTTTCTCACAGCACAGCACTGATTAGAGAAGGCAACACTGCACCTTGCTGACTTCTATTAAAATGTGTCAGATTTCAAAAGACCCCTAGGGAAAGCATGAAATATTGTCAGACAGTTGATGCAACATTGGAGCCTATCAATCCTGTGGTTAAATAAATACTTCAGTAGGTAATGTCCAAATTTATCCCGCACAAATCTGGACATTACTAGGATAGTTGGTTGTAATATAATCCATTCTGCTTGTCAAACAGACCAGGCACAAGAACCTGTACTTCTATTACCACAAAATTACATCACTAAATTTGTTAGCAAGTTTTTAAGTGATATTTCTGTTTCAGGGTTTGTTTGTTTGTTTTGGGGGGTTTTTTGGTTGTATTTTTGCCATGAACCAGGTGGATAGTAGCTGCTATACTATCTCTACAAAGCATGAAGTTACATGTTGGTTGTAATTAATAGGGGATCACAAGACTAAAATGTGTTTTCAAGCCTTGGGACCAGATTCAATTTCCACCTACTAGAGAGGGACATAACAGCACTGGAAATTGAAATCTACTGTGTTGAGGAGGGGAGGCTTTGAAAAATTGATCAGTCTTCCTTATCTAATGGCATAGCACAAGGGAAAGGGGATGGACTTCATATGACAAATGCAACCACACATGCCTAAGGACATATCTCAGCTGTAGTATCATATAAACAAATGCATGCTGCAATGCTGGAAGATAAGTCTTAACAGTTCTCATGAAAGAGTTCCACATGACTTTGGCAGAGCGAACAATTCATGTCAAAGCTACAACTAAGCTCCAGTATTCAACTACAACAAAGCAAATGCCACGGAGTGTTGAGGCAATCAAGTTCAACTTATTATTTTAAAATGTATGTCCTACTTTAATGGATGCTCTCAAAAACAGTTAACTGTACCAAGTGGTAAATGAAATATTCTACTTTACAAACAACACAAATCTGAAAACAGGAGATACCATTTAGCTTCAAGAGATCAAAAGTGCAGCCAAAAGAATAACCATGGCCTTTCTTTCCTTCTGACTTAATTTCAAAAACTGGAAGTCAACACTGAAAAAGTCACAATTTTAATCACAGCAAGGGCAGAAGCATGTGATATGGTGTCAAACAAACCAGATCAGGATTCCAAGGAAGACCTCACTTTAACTTTACTTACTATTTCCAGTATATTAAATCCTAGATACAAACCACGATTTGACAACAATAATAAAGACACTGGAGGTACCCATTACCTGTATAACTGCACTGAACCAGCATGTGTTGCCAACATTTTTTAATCCCACTGGGCAATTATCTTGACGCTTCCTATCATACGGATTTGGAGAATCATTCCATACTTCCGGATGTGTCCTCTTCAGGCTTGCTTTGTTTTCTGCTATGCTGGCTTCTAAAACTCTTAGAAATGAAACAATGAGGAAGATGAGAGGTAGCAATATTTTGTCAAGTTACTGCTATAACAGGTAACACAACTACAAGAATTTAGATGCACCAAGGAAAGAATACCACAACAAATGACAACTTGTGTACTGGTGGATATCTACGTAAGAAAATCTGGGGTAAGGAACAGTATTTAGAAATGCCAGAATCAAGTGTAGACTTCCACAGAGTACTGAAACACTCCACTTTGTCAATTCACATATAAGAGGGTGCAATATAGTAACAATGCAAACTACTGATAGTCCATTTGGATGAGATATGGCATGGTCTCCCTTGTTACCCTTTTCAAAGCCTCCCTTAGATACTTCAGCTTCTAAACCATATTAGCTTACAAAAACGCACTCCTGAACACCTTAAAGATCCAAGCCTGAATCTAACTAACCATCCCAAATAGAGCACACCAACCAAATTGATGGGATTCACAGTAGTTCTTACTCACCTTGTTGAAATGATTCAAGAAGTCGCAAATAACAATTTTCCCAGTAATACAACATTCCCTTCATACTACTTGAACTCTATGTTTAATTGTTGGGTAAGGGTGGAAAGATGTAAAACAGATCATATGTTAACAACTGAGTAGGAAGGATGAGAAGTTGGTTCTTTTTCATTTTAAAAGCAGGCTATATGTACCAACAGTTTGGTGAGTGGCAGTCTAAACTAAGACTCTACTTCCCTGGTGGACAGGAGATGAACATAGATAATTAAAACAGGATTGTCCATGTCCAATTCAGTTGGAAGGTATAGTCACCAAATCCTTTCATAAAATTCAGTATTTAGATGTTATTTAAGCAAACTGTCTTTAAACAAAAAGATACTGTAATTATTCTGAGGGACACATAGCTATTTAGGCAGTGTAAGTACAAAAGGTAAATTCTGAGCTAAACACAAACACTTTGGAAGTAAAGACTTCCTGTCAATAAGGGATAATAAACTGTTAGGAGACATAACATATAACTGTGACACTTATTAGCAGATACTTCATTTGTTTTGCTTAGTATAGCACCTAGGATATTGTAATAATACAAATCCCAACTCAAAGGCTTGCATGTTTAATAAAAATCAATTTAAAATAATACAGTTCTAACAGTGCTGTTATTTTTATTATGGAATTATTGTACAATATTGTGCATGTGCCATCTTTTCACGCTTCTTCAGATTTTTCATGTAATCCAGGCATGTGTTAAGACAGAAAATAGATGAAAAAATATATTATAATCAGCCAACAAATTGTTTTAAGTTTCCTATTAATAATGAAGACATGCAATGTCAGTACCAAGTTGTCATTTCATGTCCTCATCAAAATGCATCAGTGACAACACCATGGGTGGGCTAAGTGTAGGGCTCTAGAGGTTGCTGGATTACAAATCCCAACATTTTTCACCACTGGTTACTGGCTAAGCCTCTGGAGAGCCACCTTTTGCCCTTTCTCTACATATGCACATAAGGAACAAGTGTTCGGGTCCTGGGTCAAGAGCCACAGTGTCCCACAGACAAACTGGTCTTTCAGGATGGCAGAATTAAACCAGTACAAGAAAAACTGAATACATGATTTATTACAGAAAACAGAGGAAATATGTATACAAGTGAAGCCCACACTTGCTTGGCAACAGTCTCTCAGCAATGAAGAAGGAACAGGACTCAATAGCACCTTAGGAATATGAGTTTTCCCCTACTCAGCTCATATAAATGAAATCTCCCCTGATGCTGGGCAAACAACAAATAAAGTATAACTGGGTGAAAATGCAAAAGAGGACATATGCCAGCAACAATACCACATGTGTGGCCCTTGATATCTTTGCACAGGGCTAATTCAAGTCAAAACAGTCCTCCAACCACAATCTAAAGCCTTCCATAAACATCCAGCAGAAAATAAGAGAAATACCAACACAGGAATATGGGAAAACAGTAGCAACGAAAAATCATAAGGTAGATGAGAGAACAAGACAGCTATGCAAAGGAAGCAGAGGCAGCAAAGGGTGGTCAAGACCTGAAATTACATTACTGGCATTCTATAAATTTCTACTGTTTTCAATGAATTCAAAAGGTCCTAGCACACTCACTGTGGGGACATGGTGATGATCCGCACAGAATTGCAGCAACTCTGAATTCTTGGAGAGTAAATCACTGACACAGAAATCAGACTAAGTTCTAATTCTGAAGTATTTTGGAATGATAGTTGTGCATGTTCAATATTTTAACTTCTTTTCCAGAAAATTATAGAAACTAGTACAGTAGTCACAATGAAAAATGTATGTCTGCATTGATATGATACAGAATGATATTCTGTAGCACAATGCAATAAAACAAAACTTAAAGAAGCAATGAGACCAGTCTCATGAAAAGTGCAAGTAATCATTCATAAGAAAAATCAGCATGACTCCTCTCTTCCTGCATGCTCTTTACCTGCTAATGGCTTGTTCTTCATCTGTTATTCCCGTTTCTCTGAAGGTCCTGTTTGATTCCTCCAGACTAAGGGCGATGGCCCTCTGAAGATCATCTTTATCATCCCCTGTGAGATCTATCACATCTGAAAAGCAAAACTATGTCTCTCAAATTTAAAAATTCAACAGAGAAAAGTCTAGGGTTGAGCTGTAAATGGCTCAAAACAAGATGATATGTCACTTCTGCCACCTTCATCATTAATTCCACCCACTTGTAGTACTTGTTTACTTTTATTTCCATGACATGAACACCAGGCTTTTGATCACCAGTGCCGCCATAAGCCCATGGTTTTCCATTCATATCTTTCTTTCCCCCCTTTTACACACTGATTTAGGCCTTAATATCCTCATTTGCATTATGGCAGAGATATCTCTAATGCCTAATCTAAGGACCTCTAGGTCCATGACTAGAGATGGGCACAAACCTTGGTTCAGAGGTTTGTACACATGGCACCACAGTTGTCGAGCATTCCATTTCTCCACCTTCCCGACTGGATTCCCCACCACCACCAGCAGGCACGTGTTCCTCTCCTCCTCCTCTTGGGTTGTTTGACCAGTCTCAGCTCCCCTGCTACATCTCCTTGGCTGATCACCCACTCAGACAACGAGTTGGGATAAGCAACCCTGTGCTCCTGCCAGGGACTGGTTCAGCAGCCAGAGAGGAGGACTGTGAGTGGGTCATTGGTTGGGGAGGCAGGGGAAGGGAATGTGTGGTACTGTTGTGCCGTGCATATGAACTGGCACAAACCTGAGTTTCCATCTCTATTCGTGACTGTTTAAAAAGCAGGATAAACCAAGTCCAGTGACTGAGTACTGAGTATGAACTGAACTCTCAAACTCTGGCTCCCTCCTAATTCACTGTGCAATCCTTCATGTCTAAATCTGATGCTAAACATCATGTTCCCACACACGTTCAGAAATCTGAAGAACTGCATGAATGGCTAAGTCTCCATAAAACCAGAGACTGCAGGCAACTGTTTTTCACACAAGACACTATAGCTATTCAGGACAGCAAAAAGAATATCTTTAAGCAGCTGTCACTACCAATTTCAGTGGTTGTTTATCCTAGGTGGGTTAGAAGGAAGATTTCCTCTCTCCTTTTTAAAGCAAGGATATTATCATTTCAAATCAGATAATGTTACCTATTGTCGAAAAACAAAGAATCTGCCAAATTGTGACAAGGTCATATTTTACTGGCTTTAAGAACACAAAACACATTTTCCCCCCTTTCCTTCTTCCTGAAAAACTAGTTTTCCTGCAAACTATGAAAACGTGGCCAGGCTTCTTACACCTGTAACATTTTATCAGCAGTGTTACTATGTTATAACTCGAAAGAACATATGCTTAAAATTTAATTCTGGATTATGAAATGCTGTCTTCCAAGTTAAGTGAACACTATGTCACAGATCATTCTCAAACAGATCACTGTTACTTAATGCTGTTGTTCACTTCTAGAATACATTAACTTATATTCCAATTTTATAGCTATGCACCATTGACCAATTTTATATTATATAACACCTGTGCAAGGTTAAAGGCTCTTGTTTTGGGACATATGCATTCCAAACATAAATCACTTAACTACAGTCAGACTACTTATTTTGAATTGCTATCTCACTGTAATAATTACAAACAAAGATTGCAGATCAGTGAGCTCATTAGTATCTGCATATGGCAAAGTTTTTAGTGCAGGAAAAAAAAGACAAAGGAGAACTTCAGAAGAAACCTACAAACACACAACTGCACGCAGAGTGAAATGAATGTCTTGTCAAGAGGCCTTAAGAATGCAATAAAGCCATATTTTGGCTGTGATGTGTGACTTTTAAGTTCCACTGAGCAAGCATTCACAAAGCTTAATGTTTTCAAATAATTACTCATTTGGAGCACTTAATCAAGTATGCAGATAGAGCTATAATGATAGTGGCTCAGCGATTTTCTACTATAATGAAACTGTAGCACCCCAGATCTTTATGTTCATCTCCAGGTGTGAGTAGTAAATAGGTCTAGATATTCCCAATATCTAACGTACCCTTACGGTTTAATTTAGTTTTAAAACATTTAGCAAGAGAGATAGCAATATATATATATATGTCACAGGATCATTGCTCTAAATGGATCTTCTCGCCAATTTTGTTTGCACTTCTTAACAGAAGAGTGTCCTCCCATATATGGGAAAAAGGATATGAACTAAGCTATGAAGGAAGGTAGAATACACCACCATCACCTTGAAGCACGCCCAGAACCTAGCAAATAAAAATAGTTATTTTTCTAAAACATCAGTAAACCTGTTGGCAAAAATGCAAAACAAAATAACAGTTTTCATGGATCAAAATCCACTCAGAGGTGTCTGAGAAAGTGGATTTTGATCCATGTGAGTTCACACTGAAATAAAACTTTTAGTTTGTAAAGCAGCACATTATTTTATCCCTTACCAACATGCTGAGATACACTAATATGGCTGCTCCTTTGGAAATTAGTACATGTGTTCTCATATCAAGACTAATTTTAAGAAAGGGAAAAAATGGTAAAAATACATCTTCAAACGAAACCACTAAAATCTTTAGACATTACCAAAACAAAAATACAAACAAACCAGTTTGCAAAATATCGGACTGAAATGACAAGAAGGCTTTCTGTCCAAGCATTCAGGCTGGTAGTTCCGTCAGCTACACAGAGAAAATACACTTACTTGTGTCTGCTTGGCTTCCTACGCTGATGTATCTGTCATTTCCAGGAAGTGCTGTTTGATAGTATGTTGTCTCTTCCTGCTGAGGAATCTTAGCATTCTTTGCAGTAAGGAAAGCTACTGCTAATTCCAAGTTCCCATTGCTATCCTGTAAATGTGACAGACTAAATTTATCACTATGCCAGTTTGTGTCTGACCAGCCTGCAATATAAAGGCTGGATATGCTTTATTTTCCCACTGTATAGTTGTATACACAAAATACAATTCCGAAGTGCAATACATATTTATGTTTATTTATATGAGAAGAGAGGACTCCCTGGAAAAGATCCTGATGTTGGGAAAGTATGAGGGCAAGAGGAGAAGGGGACGACAGAGGACGAGATGGTTGGACAGTGTCATTGAAGCTACCAATATGAACTTGACCAAACTCCGGGAGGCAGTGGAAGACAGGAGGGCCTGGCGTGCTCTGGTCCATGGGGTCACGAAGAGTCGGACATGACTTAATGACTCATCGTCGTCTACTCGTTTAGTCGTGTCTGACTCTTCACGACATTCAGTATCTTTTCTGTCAGCTCTTCTAGGGAGGGTATTTCTGCTTTTTTCCAATATTTCCCATATAATAGCCTAGCTGCAGTAATTATATGTATTATTTAATATCTCATTTCTTTATCTAGAGTCTCAGCCATAATATTCAATAAAAACAGTTCCATTATAAATGGTAATGGTATCGCACAAGACAGGATATTTTTCAGAGTTTCATGCACTAATCTCCAGTAATTTTTTGATTCCCTACATGTCCACAAAACATGATAGAAAGTACCCTCTTGTGTTTTACATTTCAGCATTTGTTAGAAACATTTTCATACATTTTAGAGAGTTTTGTTGGGGTCATGTGCCATCTATAAAATATCTTATATATATTTTCTTTAAAATCTACTGATTTCGTAAGCTTAATATTTTTCTGCCAAATTTGTGTCCAATGCTCTAAACAGACTAATAGTTTGCACCCATTTTATCATGCAATCTTTAACCACTTCATCCTCTATTTTCATATTTAATAGATATTCATACGTTCTTTTAATTATTTTATCACCTGTCCCTAGCAATAATCTATCAAATGTTGTTTGTTCTTCATAAAAACCCATTGATTTGTCTTTTATGTATCTCGAGTCTAATTGTAGTCTAATAGGCTATTTCAAATCCACTCTACGACAGTAGAACAGTTATGCTTAGCTTTGCCTGTCAACAGGATTCTTATTTTAAACACAGGGTGATGTTGAACTAAACACACACAAAATTTTTGTAAACTATGGTTCCATTCCTTGACATGACTGATCTAGCTACCATGACATACACCTTGGTTATGGTTTACTTCGATTAACTATACAACATGGTCTAAGTAAGGTTGTACTTTTCTGTTCTTCTTCAAAACTCCTTTTTGATGTTTTCATTTCTTTTTTGCTATTTTTCTTTATCAGCTATTTATGTCCCTGAATTGGGAGAAAGGCAAAATAAAAATGAAATAAATAAGTAAGAAATACCTTCAGGGCTTGCTGCAGGACTTGGGTGTCATTGATACCAGTGATTTCTCTCAGCTGATTCAGAAATGTCTGCTGGTGCTAAAGAATTAAAAAGCTGGTCAGTACAGAAGCCAGATCAGACAAGAAGAAATAGCTATCAGGAAAAGAGTATTTCAGCACGGTTTTTATTTCTTTTAAAAACATAGTATTGAACATGTTGCTTAAGGGTTCAGGTAGCATACATAAGTCTAAAGGTTGAAATAATAACAAAAGATATCATGTGGCTGCAGGAAAGTTAGTTCAGCAGAAACTGATTTTATTCACAGTTCTCTTTCATTCTCCATGAGTCTGTACTGGACCATTTTTTTAACATCTGAATCCCAGCCTTACAAGTAAAATATTCTAATACAAGAACAGTATCAACACTGTGTCTGCAATTATAGCTGCAGCCCATGCTACCAATTACTGCTATCTTGGATTTTAATATTCTGAATACTGTGAAATATAACGTTTTCAAGTATTTTGCATTAGCCGCTATGCTTCTACAGATTCCAGTATTATTCAGAATCAAATACAAGTTTCTGAGTTCTAGTCCCAAAATTATAAAATCAAAAACATTAAATTAAAAATGAATTTTAGTTATCAAGTAACCATAAAATCTAATTTTTAAAAAAAAAAAGCTTCAGAAAGCAGTTATCTCCCCAGCCACATCTATTTGTTTTTATTTTGAATATTAGTAGGCCTTTCAAAAATACAAGGTGTTTCTCCCCCAAATTAGCATTTTGTAGAAAAGTTAAAAATAATTAAAACTTATATAAACATTAAATAAAGAACACTATTATAAATAAAAGTACAACAAACAGGATAATAATAAAATAATGATTTACTTTAGCCAGCCCTTCTACTGTGAATATAAAAAAATGAGCCACAAGAAATAATGAAACCCTAAAAATGTTTTCTGCATTAAAAGTAATCTAAAACAAACATGTTTTTAGACACTTCCTGAATGAAAAGAAGGATGAGCTCAATCTTTCTTGAAGTAGTGTGTCCATAGGCTTGGGATCACTGCTAAAAGGCTCAGTCATTCATTCATAACAATTTAGCCACCCCAAGAAAGGCGAAGTTAAGAAGGTAGTCCCATGCTACAAACTTGGTTTGTCAGAACATGTTTCATGCATTAACAAGAACAACTGGTTTTTCATCATACAGCACACCTCTGTTTTGACTGGATTAAGTTCCACCTTGTTTGCCTGATTCACTCTAAACAATGCTTCCGTACTTCTGTTCCAGAACTTCCCTGGGTTTAGTAAGACAGAATCAAGATGTAGAGCAGCGTGTCATCCACATAATGATGGCACTGTAACCAGGAGTAGGACTTCTATAATTCTAGGACTTCAATCCCAGAATTTGCCTGGAATTCTCCAGCTGAAATTCTAGAAATAGTTCAAAACCAAAAGGAATAAAATCAGCCCTTCCTACCTCCATGCTCTTTCCATGTTATTTCTGCTTCTAACTGCAAGAAAACCACCACGGTACGCTGTGGGAGCAGTGTGGGCTATGTAGTCAGAGAAATGCAAGATGGAATCAGACAGGTTCTATGTGAAGATGATTTGAGAGTGAGTGGAATGCTAAGAGTGTTTTTCTGAAGACTGGTATAGTGTGGATTGAGATAAAGCTGAAGGTCGGACAAAGAGTCAACATTCTGAGCTAATTGGAGAAGAGATAAAACACCTAGATCTTCATGGAAATTGAGAGTGAGGAAGGGGTTATGGACCCTTGAGTCTAATTGGTTAACAGCTATGGTGTCAAGAAGAAGGGAGGAGTTAGAGAATGTAGAAAATGGACGATGGGTTATGTGGGAGAGGTTCAATTCCATGATGATGGGAAAGAAAAAGAACTTGATAGCTTGAGCATGTGGCTTGAAGGAGAAAGAATGTACATAAAGAGAAAGAAGGAGGTGGGGGCTAGCCCACATTAGCGCAGCTTAGTAGTGTTTATTATTTTAATGGGAATTAGTTATTTTACTTAACTGTAATAATCTTTGAATATGTTCTTTACGCTAAAGCTTGAGCAATATAAACTGATTCTATGAAACACTTATTTTTCTAATAAAAAATAATTATAAACATTTTTACAAAACGACTGGTCTCTTGAACAGCAGGGTCTGGCTAAATCCAGGGAGTGGAGAGGGCCACAAACTAGCTATCTTTAAGAGTCCTACCTAATTGAGCTGTTGTGAGTTCTAAGGAATCAGAAAGCCCATGTGTCTGTACTTGCAAAGTACTGGGTAAAAGTAACATGTTCTTGTAAGGGCAGACTTTTCAAGGCACTTACGCTATGCACTGCTGAGGTTTTGGGACTTGACTCAGCTCAAAGGTGGTAGGTAAGTGGCCTGTCCAACTCTCTGACCAAGTGCTAAGTGCTCCTTAAGGAGGCTTGGGCACCACACTCATGACTCACAAAACAGCATGGAAGAGGTAGTTCCATTGGAGGCTGTCTCTATACAGTCTAAAGAATATCAGGATGAGCCCTCCCACATACTTCTGTGAGTCCTCATTTACTTTGAACAAAAGTAAAAATTTGACACAAGGCAAAAGCCAACGTTGTTTTTACCAATGAAGATCTCCTCAATGTCTATGAGGCAGTAATAACCACTCCTTGGTTGAAGAAAGCATCCCTGCTTTCAAGGCCCATATAGCAAAGCCAAATGTGGCAGCTTTCAAACTCCAGGAAGGGCAAGAAACCATAGTATAGGTAATGAATTAGCTCACACCCTTAGATGGCAAAAGCTGAAAGGTATCAGCAAAACCTGACCAGATGGCATCCTGGCTTCACTAGACTGTCAAAGTGAGGACATCAGAATCCTAATAAATATGAGTTCCTCTATCTGAAAAATGCAATGCAAACTTATTTCACTAGTCCTTTAAGAATTCTGTTATCCCTTTGCTATGTGAATTTCTACGTAAAAGGCTTTTTGAAACCTCAAACAGCATTATTGGCTGATCTGTATCCTGAAACTGCATTTCAAAGGGTTAATAAGTTAAGTCTCTTTGTCACTACCACTGCCATGGAGTAAGCCTGTGTTTGGTCATGTTCACAAGTCTGCCATTTGTCCTACAATCATCAGTCTAAATGTTTCTATGCCTTAGCATTCCTAGACATCAGGGAGCTGTCATAGCTCTGTGACTGGACATCAGTGACTTGACTGCAGCTACAGTCCAAGTCCTTTCCCTATCACACACAGAAAGCAGGATCTCAGCAGAAACACATTACAGTTGCAGAAAAGTAATTCAGTGATCTCAAGAATCGTTCAGGATTTATCCATCTCCAAGGATGGACCACCAAATTAGACTTCTACCCCTGTTAAGGGTAACAGAAAGTCTCAAGATTAATCTGATTCAGATAATGATTTGTTCATGAGCTGTCACAGGTTTCTATATTCACAGGTCACCTCCAACCCAATGGAGAAGCCAAGATCTGGAGTAAGTCCTGTTAACATTTTATGGCTATATTTAATTTGGGACACGTTCCTGGCTGCCACAGAAGCCATGAAATCCCAAGCCACTCCAAACAATGCCACTATCAACTAGCTTTCCTTGGGTTTTCAACATCACATCTGAGAACATGCCCAGCAACATGGATAAGGCAAGTAAAGCAAGTATATTAGCAAAATCTCTCCCTGTCTTTAGTTTCCAACATCAAGTACAGATGCTCAATGCCAACAATTGAATAAGGTACTCAGGAAGTGAAACTACCATGTCAGATTGTAGTGACTCCAGCTCCTACCTCAAACCATGATTGGTGCAGCATCAGATTCATTAGTAAATATACTTGTGATAGATTTCATCTCACCAGATCTCTTTTACAGAAGCCAGTCCAGAAGCCTGGACTAGGTTAGAGATAGTCACTGCCTTTTGATTGCCCAACCCGGCATTTACTAGCAGCACCTTCCAGTTTGAACTACCAATGTTAATGAGGCTAGAAAGAAAGCCAAAGATAGAATGGACAAGCAATGTCTCAGTCTTCTTTCTTTTTGCTAAGAAATCTACTTCGCATGGGCTACAACTTAGATGCTTCCATACTGGTTCATGTATTCCATTTACAACCATGCAACCAAAGAATGAAAGTGAAATAATATCAAATCATGCAGCATATTCCAGCAAGAAGGTAACAGCACCAGGATGGATTTGATTTAAAACAATTTAATTTTTAAAAGATCAGGGATTTTTTTACAATTTAAATCAAAAAAAATGATTTTTAAAACTTAAATTCTGTTTAAATCTGTTTTTAAAATATATATCACTGATTTTTATCCACTCTGAAAAAAACTACCTACTAAAGATTATAAAGTAACTATCATACCTCTTTGTAATATGCAATACAAGATTTCTAAAGTGCTGTCACTTGCACAATGTTACAGCATGAAACAAAAAGTTGCTGGCCAATGCAGATGTGTTTAAAATTAGATTGTTTCCAGTAGACCATTTCACATACTAGCCAGTTGCAATTTTTGTACTAAACAGCTGATGTAATCAGATTAAGAAACATGGTTACATGCCAAATTTATTGCTGTTGTGCTTGAAAACGAATTAAGGAATTAAACTTAATACTTACTCTTAGGTTCTTAACCAAAGATTATCTGACTACAGCACAACCAGCAAAAAGAAAACAAACAGAAAGTTTTGAGCTTAATCAACATAATAGTAGAAGCTACTATACAACTCTGGGTTCCCAAAAATTGTCTGGAGTCACATGCAAGGAATTTCAGATAGCCAGTGGAATTGTAATTATTTTTTCCTGGAGAGTATTAAGAATCTCATGTTCATTTTTTAAAAGCTATTTCAGTTTTTCTGAACCTGATGTCTTCCAGAAGTGTTCAAATAAAATTACCATCAATGCCAGCCAGCATGTGTATCAAGGCTTGTTCACTCACCAGGACAAACTGAATAAACTGGAGTAAATAAAGTGATTGTGGAAATGTGAAGTTGTAAAAGAGTGGCCAAGATCCTGTTGCTGAATACAGTAAATCACACTTAAGTAGGCACATTGAATCAACTGTATTTCAACATAGTTAAACACTAGTTTGGGGAAGACTGGTCTCTTTTACTATGTTGCCTGGCATCCTGATTTAAGTGTCTGAATAAAATACTGGTCTAAATTTCTTATATTTTGCTAGAGTAAGCCCAATGAACCAATAGAGATTTGGTGAGCCACTTTCTCCGTATGTCCCAGTGATTCAAATGGGCCTACGCTGATTTATTTTAACCTAGTAATGCTTAGAGTAGGCCCATTTGAATCAATGGAACTTAGAGAGGAGTTGACTTACTTAATCCAAATTGATTCAATGGGCCTACTCAAGTGTGATTTACTACACTAAGCAGCAGGATTTTGGCCACTGTTTACAAATTTCACATTTCCACAGTTACTTTCTTCATTTTATTATTTTTCAATATATACGTTAATCAAATGTTATCTTGTAAAAACATTTGTCCTTTTCCCCTGGCTTTATTTATACTGGTGTCTAGAAGATTAGCATCAATATCTGGGGAAGCCATCTAAATCAATCCATCTTTAGGACTACAGAGCCAGAATCAGAATCATACATAACAACTCAAGGTAACCTTCTAACATCTGCTTATGTGCTTCACATCAAAGCCATGTCTGTTTTCACCATATGTAACTGCTTCCTGTGCTGTGTTCACATTGCTAGTTCTTCATGAACTAACTCTTGGTAAATAAATGCCTTCCCAGCATTCCATTCTGTATAAATAGAAAGTTATGCTTTACATTCAGTTTGCAGCTTTCTCATTTTCATGAGTTTTATATAAACTCATGTTCTGCTTCTTCTCATCAAACAGTGGCATCTAATTGCAATTCTACCTTCACTTTCCTTAAAGGCAAGCAGGACTTTTTTATTAAAAACACAAGCATTAAAGGAGATAATAAGCATCACCAGATCTGATAAACTGGCAGAAAACGCCAGGTAAAATGTTGGCACAGCATGAAGACATGCTAAGGAGTTTCATTTTCCAGGCTTATTCAACTTGTTCACCCTGGCCTGCCAACAAACTCCTGACTGTAACTGTGGGTTATTTAACATGGAGATTTATCCCTTCAGAACTGGAAACACACCAAGCTTTCTCACATAGGAAGTTCAAAGGAAGTTGAAGGACACTAACTATTTTTGTTTAGCCACAGCATGAAGAGGGCTCAGAAAAAGAGAGAGAGACATAATGTCTTGAGAGTCTTGAGCACCTTACCACTGAAAATTAAGGCCAAATTAAGAGGATACTGATAAAACATCACTACCACCTGAATTCCTGAAAGAGGGAAATGCTTTCTCTTCTGTTGATGTCAATTTAAAGTGTGTGTAACTTGCTGAAGCCAACTGACAACATGTTAGGATGCATCAGAGTTGCATCATTGGACAGGTGAACAGGCATATTAGTGAGAGACACCCTGGTACCTCATCACTAAGCCTCAATTAACCATGGCAAGTTATGCAAACCTTACACAAACACTAAGAGGATTCTAGCGTCTGCTTATTCTAACATGAGCTGCCCTTTCCTTCCTTCCTTCCTTCCTTCCTTCCTTCCTTCCTTCTAGGCTGCCTTTCTCCCAGTGCCTTTTGGTGCTGTAATTACTCATAATCAGATGTGTCCCTGGGAGGAATAACATTGCAAGATGGGAAAACATACACTTGCCTTAATATGTGACTTGATCCCTAGTCACTAGAAGACAGCAGCAGGAGAAGGCTTTCCCCCATCATGGTCCCTATCTGTGGGCTAAAAACTTTAGTAGTGATAAAACTACAATAAAAAGCAGAGGTAATACAACACACCTATTTCCACCTAGAATTTTGCAAAAATTGCAAACATCAGAATCTGAATTTACTGTAGCAGTGATTCCTAAATTTTGGTAACCCAGATGTTCTTGGATTGCAGTTCCCAGAAACCCAGCAAGCACAACTGGTGGTGAAGACTTCTGGGAGTTGCAGTCCGAGAACACCTGGGTTACCCAACCTTGGGAACCACTGCACTATAGTACACAATGGCTGAAATCCTGTTGTTGAGTCCTGCGTGTGTAACAGCAGCAACAGCACATTGTCACTTATGAAATGCTTCCTTTGGAAGTTCACCACTGATTATGACATAATCACTCCTATATTTATGGAGTTATACAACAGGACTTCAGCCAGTATCTAACCGGACTCAGTGCTGCCACCTGAAACATCTCCTGAGAGCCGGGGAATAGTCAGCAAAGATCTGGAAGCAAGCGAGGGATGAAGCAGGAGGGAGTATTGCTAGGATTTAGGTAAGAGTAGTTATGAGTGGAAAGTGTACTTTGAATACCACCAAATGTCCTCAAATATATGAAATACTAAAACAAAAAATCCCAATTCATAATGACTTTATAAACACATATGATACAACTTTCACAATTATGTGTTACACTACTTTGGCATTCACTCCATATTCTCAACACACACATGTATCTATATGTACAGGTATATCTTGTTTTCTTCAAACATTTTGTAAAAACTCTCTTTCATACAGACTGTCATCATTCACACCAAATCCCGATTGACAGCTCTGAAAATACCTACATAAGTCTGCCTATGCTTCTGAGTGTAAAGACAAGTGTCATTCACATGCTATTATATAATGGCTAAAGTTGAACATACTGTACTGTGTTAGCAACAGCAGTTTCTTCAAAGTTGCAAGTCCCACAATCCTGGGTAGATAAAGAGAAACAGAGTGTGCTGCAGCTTTTACAAATGCCTCTTCATTACCTCTGAGTGGGACTGAAAGCTGTTGCGGTTTTTTAAAGCAGGGATACAGCAAGACTTTCCTACCAACCTAAACATAGGTTCACCCTTAAAGGCAGCTTTTTCATAGATAAATGTTTTCAAAGATATATGAACTGTTTCTCTTACTTCCCATAGGGTTTAACACAATACTACCTGTAAAAGGGAATGGGCTTGAAAATCCATAGGGTCCCTTCCAGCTGTGTAATACTAAGAGGAGGAGGATATGGCAGGAGGAACCTGGCACTGTATCTGGTCAATGGCTATGAACTCACTTCAATTTGACTGCACACTATATCAAATATTTATGTTATATAGGTTATGCAGAGTTTCCAGCATACATTTTCTCTGCTCCATCTATACTAACTTTTTATGATTTGAGATGCAGTATGACACTGTGTGCATTTACAACCCAGGGGAAAATAGCACTGTCTCAGCTAGCAAGAAATATAAAGTTCCAATCTACTAATTAAATTGATGACATTGACTACAATGTCCACCATGTCTGTTTGCTATACACTATGTTTCTTTCACATGGGATAGGTGATCCTGAAGAGCTACTTTAGCAGTGCAGACAGATTTTTTGGCACTGTGACAGTATATAAAACATGGTGGATTCAGACCACCTATTCAAATATTGCTACACCTGCCAATGAAAGGAAGGAAATTTTCCTTACTATTTAAGAACATATATCTCTCTGTGGTGATTAATCTGTGGCTACTCTAGCAGACTGTGGACTCACTCCACCCTGGGATGATGGCAATACTATTTATTATAACCCCCTACAGACTAACCTGAATATGACCCTTGGCCTTAATATTCCACAATATTGGATGGGGGAATTCGTATTCGTAGACGAATATTAATATCTTCCCGCAGGTGGAAATAACAAGGATCCAGCCCCATGGGGCTGGACCATCCACTCATTGTTTGGCCGCTGCCTTGGGCGCAGCAGCGCTTTCCTATCACACCGTGCTACACAATAGATTAGCTACTCCTGGCAGGAGGTGGGATGACAAGCCTCTCTGCCAGGTCGCAGAGTGGCTAAACCACTGCGGAGCACAGCGCGATAGGAACGCACTGCTGTGCCCACGGTAGCAGCCAAACAGTGAGTGGATGGTGAGTGGAAATAACCCTAGTTATTTCCACTTGCCGGGGTGTGTGTGTGTGTTATTCTTCTATGAATACAAATATCCCTGTAGCGTTCACCCTTATTATGTTAAGTAGTCATGAATATTCATGTTTCAGGCTAATGTTGCTGAGAGGCGGAGCCGAGAGATATGTAATAAAGAGGCGGAGTCAGAGAGCGAGTCAGTCAGAGTCAGAGAGAAAAAGGAGACAGTGAGAGAGAGTAAAGAGAGAGTGTGGTATTTGGGAGATCTGAGGTGTGATTAGAGTGAAAAGTGAATAAGAACTGTAATGACAAATAAAAGGTTGTGAGTGATGATAATAGAAGTTACCTATGATTAATAATAACATCTGTAATCAATAAAAATGTTTTATTTAAAAGACAGCGAAGTTTGGACCTGCATCTTCATCCTAAAGTTGATTTAGTGATCAACTGGTGGCAGCGGGGTAAAAAGGAGTAGTGGTTGCCTTCGTGTGCTCTGTGTTTGGAGGGTCAGGCAAGGGGCACGAGGGCGAACGCCACAACCCCCATCTCTAATCACAATGCAAGTCTGCCACTTATGCACTAAAACAAATAACCGTTTGGAAGTTTAGAGAAGGGTGGGGGAAAAAATCAATGATTAAAAAAATTAAATAACAATTTAAATTTAAAAAAACATTTAAAATAAAATATATTTAAAAATCAAATCCACCCTGGTTTAAAGACATACATGTTTAATTTGGCATAAGCTTTGAAATACTTTAGAGGTTTTAGAGTTCATATTGGCTTCATTAAAACAGCAGCTACACTCATGTGGCTAAATGATCCGGACAGGGATACTTTAGTTCATGTTGCAACATGGGGCTATGATTTCCTGAGGCCAAAAAAAACATAACTCCTCCGATAGCTTTCAATCCATAACAAGAAAACATTAGTTGAAAAAAAATTGTTTGCCATGTTATGAAAATAACATACTCCATTCCACCAACTAATGGTGGAACTAACTAATTACTTCTGATTAGTTAGAAGTAACTACTTATAAGTAGTTATTTCCCCCAATAATTATTTCTTTTCAATACCAAAACTACAACTATATTACCTTACAATCGTAACTTAGCAGAGGACAAGGATACCCTTTTAGAGTGTCAGGACGCTATCTTTTTCATCACTTTTGTATTTGAGGGAACGTGGCTTTGCCACATAATTGAGGCTGCTTAATTCAAGTGCTGCTTCATGCTGCTGTTTCACACTCATTTATAGGTGCCAAGGTGATAATGAGGCAGATGAGAGGAAGGCATGGTTTGCACCAAATGACACTTGGCTTGCAAGTTTCCATTTTTTTAATTAAAAACTTACAAAGAATAATTCCACTCATTTCTGAGAAATGAGAAAGTAAAACATATTTGAATAATAATAAAGACAGCAGCCAACAAAAGAGAATGAATAACAAAAACAAAAATATTACAACAAATCTAGCAAATATATTTCAGTGTGTGCACCTGTGGATTAGAACACACTTCTTGAGATACTTTTTTGTTTTTTTGTTTTTTTGCTGAAACAAATTAACATGACTATCTCTCAAAAAACTTTCAAAATAATACAGATAGCTAGGTTTCTAGTTGTTATAAATAACTTGAACAATAACTAGTTTTTTAATGTCATGTTCTGTGCTCTGCCTTCCTCGACAGTATGAGAAATGCACAAGGCATTACCACAAGATACATGGGGGAGCAAAAGGAAAAAATGAAATAACTGTGAAAATTGTCAAGATTTGAAAATCCTCCCTCCCCTTCCTCTTCCTTTTTCATTCAAAAAATGGCCAGAATCCGGTTGGTGACCTACAGATGTAAGCTAAATTGCACAATTCACTGTGGCAAATTGTCATTCACTAACAAAGAGTGGATGGTATTATATGGCATGTACAGTACCTGCTGAGCAACTGGACACATATTGTAAAATGTGACCAACATCTTAATAGTAGCACTTTACCATGTTAGGTTAAACTACTTAATTCATGCACATGTAAATCACCAAGAGCTGACTAATGTTTTCAAATGGAAGCAAAATATGGACAAGCCCTGTCAGCATTTACAGTCTTGTAAAGTCAATCCTTCGACATCTTAATACTGTACAAATTTAACCACTGTGTCTTTATCCTATTACTGCTTTAAGTATCAAAAATGGGGAAATCAGGCCTCTAGACCAGTGGTTCTTAACCTTTGTTACTCGGATGCTTTTGAACTGCAACTCCCAGAAACACCAGTCAGCACATCTGGTGGTGAAGGCTTCTGGGAGTTGCAGTCCAAAACTCCTGAGTAACCCAAGGTTAAGAACCAGTGCTCTAGACTTCCAAAGGTATCACAAACATTTTAAACATTAAAAGAGTACACATTGATGAACAGCTGAGAAACATCTAGAAAAGAAGCACTTTTGCTGTTTAAGGAGACAGTCGTGTGAAATGAGTGTCCTTTGCCTGCTACATGTTTGCCCACAGAGATACCCACTGCAATTAGTAACAGCTTCATCTCCGGAAGGTTTGGAAGAAAAGAATGAACACAACACACACAAACATAATCAAGCAAACTGCCACACTGGCTCCTTTTTGATAAAGTTGGTCAAGAACTCTGTGTCTTCTAAGGAGGCAATTTCCCCATGAGTCTGGTCTAAAACAAACCTGACTCATAAAAAGGAGATTATAATATTGACAACAGGATGCTAATCAAATCCTAAAGTTACTTTGATGAACTAGCCAGGAAGACAAAGTAGGTACAGAGAAAGGAAAAGATACTTTTTAGGCAACAACTCTCCATGGCTGGGGATTCAAGGAGCTACAATCTTACACTTACACTTGCAATACTATCTCTGTGAATGAAAACAGTAAAAGCATGAGTCTGCAGGCCTTTATTGAATCTTTCAGCTTGCACTCAGCTTTTCAAGTAATAGGTAGAAAATTACTAAGTGAACAGAGAAATCACAATTTTAACACCTTTGTACAACTAGAACAAGACACTGGCTGCATTCACACAAAGATACTGAACCAGGATCATGAGGAATCTTACCCACAACCTGGTGTGCTGGCACAATCTCTCTTTTTTTGGCTCCACCTGGAAGCAACTAAATCAACCAAGAATCTACCAGTGTTGGGTCCAAACCTGGACACTGGCTTGTCACTCTTCTTGCAAGTCTGGATACTGAACCAAATTTCAAAACACAGCTTCACACTCAGACAAATTCAACAAGGTAGAGAAGTCAGAGCAGATGACCTTTCCACACATAGGTTCCTACCTAATTTAGGGGAAGCCAAGCAAGAGTGATCAACACGCTTGCTTCCAGACAATAATCTAGAGTTTTGAGAAAGTCTAGTTTATGTGGCCAATAGATATTCCTCAGGGTTATAATCTAACATGTAAATAAAAATAAAATGCAGTAGAATTGATGATTCCTACTGGCCAGAAGGACAAAACCTTTGCCCTTCTTTGTAGCTCTGAATAAACAAAAAAAATTACTGAAGTTAGAGCCCTCATTAATATGTTGAGGATTAGAAAGATGCTAAGCAGGAAACTGCAGGGAGGGGTTTCCATTAGCAATCATTGCACACTCTTTCCTCTGTTACTGATGAACAACAAAATAAGAAGTGCAAAGCAACAGACCTTCATAGCTGAGCAGCACTCTTTCAACTGTTGTTCAAGAATAAATTAACAAAGTATAATGATAAATGTAAATCTACAAAGAGCAGTAGAGAAATACAAGACTTGCATCCCGAATTCTGAATTAATTCAGATGTGTAAATGTGAAGAACTGTAGAACATAGATATCAGAATCAATTTCAGATATACAAACTTATTAGTTCAATATTCACTATAAATTAGCCCACATTAGAAATTTAAGCAGAGTTTTGAAGGCATTTTAAATTTGAAAAGACTAAAAATGAGAATATTTAAAAACATTTAAACTAAAGTTCCTGATAGTTGCTTGAGTGCTCCTTGATAACAAATGACAGTTTGCGTTTCATTCCTCCTTAACCATTTTCATGGAAAAAAGAACAAGAGGAAAGATTACACAAAGAAAAAAAGCCATGTTAGAAGATGTTATAAGAAGTCCATTTTTATAGTGTTATAATTTATCATATGAAATCCATTGAGCCACATTAAAGTACAGCTGATACACATCAACCAACACAACATTACGCAACTGCTAAAACAGTTTGGTACGTTATGTAACAGAATTTTTTAATACTTTGGATCACAAAATATTTAACTGCAGACAGAACACCCTCTACACCACTTCACTGTGCTTGCCACAGATAAGGGTGTGTACAATGAAAAGCCAATAATTATAGCATTAAAGTCACTAATTATAAACAAAGGAAATGTATCATATCTGAGCTGAATATATGTTTCTTAATCAAAGAAAAAAAAACCCACATGTTCAATGTAGACACAAGTAACCCAGCAGACACTTTCATGAGTTTTCTGTAGTAGTCAGAAAGTACAATGAGTGGCAAACTAAAATCCAGCAGACCACCATTAACCCCTGCACAATCTTGAGAAATACACAGAAATAATATATTCATGTTAAATAGCTACTTTTGCACTATACAGAAGGACTATACCCAAGGTTGCCGTTAAACTGGGCATGCATGTGTGCATGACTCTGCTTCCTACCATGCAGCTGTTTTCCTCCTCCACACAGCGATCATGTTAGGTTCTGGTTGCAATGGAACCAAGCGCGGGTAGGTGGAGTTGCAAGACGGAGATGCAGAGCCCCGCCCAGTGAGGGTGAAAATTAGAGGGTATGTTGGCTATATCTAATTTTTTAAATATTTCAAAATATTAACATATTAAAATATTACTTTTGAAATGTTATATCCTAGATGACTGTCACCCTGTTAATGTAAAAATGCATTAAATCTAAATGTGTTATGTCCAAGCTCTGATCTTTGGGCATTACTCACATGGAGTTCAAGTAAATCTAGTGCTCTATCTTGTGGAGAAGAACACATGCACAGAAACAAGCTTCAACGGATATCCCTGGGATGGAAGTCTCTTAATGCCATGTGCAGGCCCAATATCAGAGTTTCTCATGGCCACACATCTACCAAATGGCCTCAGAGCTCAGAAGGGCTCCATCACCAACACTGCTCCTAGCAAGACAGACATCTGATAATATACGGTCTCTGCCACACCCTCTAATATTCCTGCAGCAGCTGCACCTTGCCACCACCTGTCATTCCTCTCTCCAGATGTTTTCCCAATGGTCAATGATGTCCAAATAAGATGCAAAACAGTGAGCAGCAAATGGTCTTCGAACTCTGCAGACTGATTATTTTCAGCATTCCATTTGAGCAACCATAAATGACAGTGCTGGAGGCTGTGCATCAGAACTAAGCTGTGGAGCAGCTCCTGTTTAAAACCATTGCCCTCCACGATGCAAAAATGTATTGAGAGAGGGGATGAACTAAGTGGCCACTGTCACTACTGTACAATTTAAATAAATAGACAGATTGTATCTTGATTGGCCATGCTGACAAGAGTCATGAGGCTGTAGTCCACAGATATTAACTAGGAAATTGTGGGAGCTGTGGTCCTCTTATGAACGGGGTGAGTATTTCCATTAATATTCCTAACTTCCAAACTTAAATAACTGGTTATATTAAACTCAATCAGCCATGCTTGCTAGCAGATTCTAGGAGTTTTAGTCCAAACATGTTACATCTCTGTCCTGTGAGTACATAGAGGGCTGAATGAATATTGGGGTGAAAGAAGAAAAAGAGATAGAGCAGCATGGGGGAGGAAAAAAAATCATGGCAGTGGAAGATGAGAGGCAGACCACAAGGTTCGGGAGATGCAACTAATGGGTTTCTAATCCTCATACAAGCCGAGTGAGTACCAGGGTGGAAATAATTCCTTAATGGATTCCTTGGTGTATCACAAATACATACACTATAGGAAAAACTGTATCTTGACACATGATTTCTGCATGTTTCACGTTCATACAAAAATAGAACCAAGAAATCCCCCTGTCCATATTAACACATCTCTGCAATGTAACATGGGTATATCTCACTAACGCAGCCACCGCAAGCGTTTAGAAATTGCTGTTACTATGGAACAATTTTATAGGGAATATTTCACATTTGGTTTTCTGTGCACATTTTATCTGTCTAGTTTTTACCCAAATTGTGAAACTAGAACACCCTATACCATGGATTCCTGAGGAGTTTCTTTACTACAGACTTGCAGATCAAAGTGTTTTATGTTATAAAAAGAGAAGGCCTACACTATTAGATTGCAGTTGTCATGGCAATGTCCCCTTCATCTAATGAACTATTCTTTCACAAAATGTACAGTACTTGCTGACTGCAGTTTACATTAAAAAAAGATACATTGACAACTACAAAGTAGCAATACATATCTGACAACATTCTTTTGTGGGAGTTAACTATGGGAAAGAATTAGTCAAGCAGGAAGGGCCTGGTTCCTAAGCAGTATGTGTTTATATTCTCATACTAAGGACAGAGACTTATAACATGAAAAACGGGAATGGCATGAATTGGGAATAGGAGGGCTCCAGTTTTGCACTTAAGTACTAGAAGTAACACTCTTCCTCACAGATCAGAAGTGGGGAAAACCATTATCCTTATATGGTATTGATTTTTATTGTTCAACTTAACTGTCTCATTTCAGCATTTGAAGATTCACAGCAGCCCAGAATGTGATTTTCACAAACACCAATTCATGCAATACTTCTGAATGGGACTGGCCTCTTTTCTTTCAGAATACAAGTTCTGGACCAAGAACAATGACAATTGCAACAAGGCAAAATCATTTCTTAATGAAAATTAAGAGCTGGAAAGGTATACCTTCCAATCCATTGATAATATAGAGCAAACTTTGTTAAGATCAAGTTTATTAATGATAAAAATAATAGCTGCATGTCACCCAGTGGATTCCAATGTATGGCAACCCACTCCAGGGTTTTCTAGGTATGAAGTACTCAGAAGTGTTATACCATGCCTTTACTAAAAGCAAAGAGTTCTTTTTAGCATCACAACTGTAGAAATAAAGAAAATGCCTATGCAATTCCAGCTCCTAAACATTTGGTGTTGAAGGAAGAACATCTGTTTCAAACATCCCTGGGAAAACTATGTTCAAGAGACAGTGGAGGCTGCCCCCAGAGAACACAGTAACAACTTCTGACCTCACGGGCTCTCAACTGGTAGGTTGCATTCTTCAAATGAATGCATATGTCACACTTCATTACCTAATCGTATAGATTTATGGGAACACAACCACTACTCATTTTCTTTTTATCAAAAGTAGAAACAGAGACGGACTAAAGTCATTAAATCCTCACTGGAGTGCTAAACGCTGTGAATAGTATAGAAGTGAAGTGCTCTTCTGCTGAAGTTAAGAACACACAAGAACTTCCTATTGTAAGTCTTTTCTTTCATGAGAATTAAATGAGATTTTCATAGCAGCAAGAAAAAAGACAGAGCTATACCGGGGGGAAAATAGGCTGGGTGGCTACCTCCTAAATTAATAATTTTGTAACAAGTTCAGCCGGGCTGTAGGAGAATGAACAGCAATTCTGTAAGCTTAGTGGGAATATGAACTTCCTCATTCATCTCCCAGGAGTGAAAAAACACTCAGCACCCATTTTTAGCAGTTACACACACATCTGAGTCAAGTGAATGAGAGGTTGTAAAGATTCCATACCATACCCACAAAATCATGTCTGACTCACCAACCATCTGTGCTTGTTACAGGTCCAGAACATCTGACAAACTTCAGTTTCCTATTGTATTAGGTACTGATCTAGCAAGGTGTATGCTAGGATTCAACAAGGAGCACAGACCGAAACCTTTATTTAGTCGTAAAACTCACCGGTCAGATTTGGGACAGTTGCCATCTCAACCTTTGACATAGGTTTTACAAGAATAAAATATGGGAGAAAGAGAAGCAGAAGAAGGTGTACTATATACAACTCAAGTGTATTTTACAAACTTAAAATGCCTCTATCTTTCACAAAGGTGGCAGATAATTTTTTGTTTACATCAAAACACTGGCAGAAGTGTTGGAAACAGAAAACAGCTTGTACACAGAAACACATGGCTTCACTTGGGCCAAATACACTTGTTTCAGTTTATTTGGGGCATGTTTTCTTCTGAGCCCCCTTTGACCTATGTACAGATAAACCAACAGACAAATCATCTCAAGACATGTGACAAAACAAATGAGCAAAGAAGCAGGGACCCTCATCCCAAATTTAAGTGAAGCATCCCTGTGCCTAACCAGCATGCTTCTGCTTCCAGGGAACAGCTGGATCCACCATAGATTAGTAAGAAAGAGATAGAGATGCATCTCCGTTACTATTTCTTTTAAATTCTGCATTAGACATCACTTTAAGGAAGTAACCCTTCTGCTTAAAGAACGTTCCTATCTATTGCTGGGGTGTACGGAATCATAAGGGAGGTGTCATAAGAAGGCACAGCTAGGAGGAGGGGATGCAGACGTCGATCCCTCTGTTTAAAAATAAAGTGGCACCTAGAAAAAGATTGGGGGGGGCGAGAAAGGGAAGTGGACTTCAGGGCTGGACTCTCACCAAGCCAGGGACGGGCGGGCGGGGCGGAACAGGGAGAGATGAGAAGCACCCCCAAAAGTCGCGGGAGGCTGGGTGGGTGGGCTGAGAGGAGCAAGCAGCGTCGCCAGAAAGGGAGCAGGGCTCCAAGTAGCTGAGGAAGCAGCCCTGCTCCTCCCGCCTCGCTCCCACAGCCGGGTCGGGAGGCGCAACTCCTGCCCGCCCGGTGTGTCTCTCGGTCTCTCAACGCAAAGGTCACCGAGGAAGGCGAAGGGAGAGGACGTAGCCCAGAGGCCCTCGCGCTGCCGCCAAGCCTGCTGCAACGAGGCTTCCTGCGGCGGCCTGAGCGGAGCAGGAGGCGGCGGCTTCACCCCGCCGCCGCCCTCTTCTTCTTCCTCCTCCTCCTCCTCCTCCTCCCCGGGCAGGTTGGCCGCTTACCTTCTGCGAGTTGCTCTGCTGCAGCACGTTCTGTTCCACGGTCATGGCCCCTTCCCGACTTCGGGTTCCCTCCCCGCCGGCCCGAGGGAAGCGCAGGAGGCGACGGCGCTGGCAAAAGGGCGGGGAGGGAAGGAGCGAGCTCCGGAAGGCAGCGAGCGCTGGGCCGGAGTGCGCACGGGAGGCCGGAGGAAAAGGAGGAGGAGGAGGAGGGAGGGGAGGGGAGGGGAGGAGAGGCCTCTGCTCTCGGAGGCAACGCAGCCGTGACGTGACGCGCTGCCCAGGCGAGCGGTAGCCCTGGGAAAAGAAGCGCCCGCGCTCGGGCCCGGTGAGCTGGCTGTCGCTTGCCTTCCCCTGTCTACACGGCAATGCACGCGCACACGCACACACACACACACAGAGAGAGAGAGAGAGAGAGAGAGAGAGAAAAAAACACACACACACCGCCCGCCTCAGCCAACTCGGCCCGGCCCTGGAATGCGCTTCGACTCCTCCCATTGCTCCTCCGCTTCCATTCTGATGATGATGACTCTGGCCGAGCCAAGCCTAGTACAGTACACATGCCCGCGGAAAGAAGTCTCATTAAGTTCCATGGGACTTAACTCCCGGATTGGTGTGCCTACGAATGCAGGCTTACCTCGGAGAGGGTCGGAGCAGAAGGAGAGTTCTATTTTCCTTGCTAAAACGTTTTTAAAGATATGTTGAGGTTTTTAATTAAATTTTTTTTAAAGACACAAGCGCTTTCTTGACGCTGTGGGTTTTATTTTTTGGGAATAGCAGCTGATCAGCAAGGTCTGTTGCCCCCCCCCCCAGCCCTTCATTAAATTTTAGAAAAACCAGGGAGAGAGGATCCCCAGCTCAGACTTTCTCTGGAGCAGTGGTTCTCAAGAGATGGAAGGTAACTGCACCCTTAGGGAGACCTTGGAGGAATCTGGATAGGGCCCAGTTGCTAAGAATTTGTTTTTCCTCTTTTCCTGTGGCTTCCCGCTATAGTGATGTGCCATTTCCTACCTGCCGTCTTCTAGCATGCTAATGGCAGTTTTGCACATTCTTTTTCTCTCAGTTATCGCTACATGGTGGTACAGCTAGCAGAGCAAATCTACATTCTACAAATCAATTCCAAAAATAGGGACAACCCAAACAAAAACATAACTTTGAAACTGGACTTCAGAGCAGCAGCAAATCTGTAGTAAACAATTTATTCTTTCTGTATGCCAAACTTCGGGAAGTTTAGGCAAAGGGTTTTGAGTTACGGTTTTTAAAAAGTAAAACTCTACCACCCTCCCTCATGCAGAAACATCGGCTCTAAATGTCCCCAGATTCAAAAAAGCTCTTACAAATTGAAAAGACCAATTTTGTTTATCTTGAAAGAGAATGTTTGGTCCTACCCACTATTTTTTATTTGGAAAGAGGCCAGGCAGCGACAGTTGAAATACTGGTCCTTGAAAGGGCCTTTCAAAATGGAAAAACATGTAAGGTTTGTGTAACTTGCCACAGCAAATTAATTATGTACTAGAATATATCTTGGTTGCATGCCTGGTAATTATCATCATCATCATTGTCATCGTCATTATCATCTTAGAAATGCAGAGCTAGAAGGGACCATATGGATCATCAAGTCCAACCTTTGTGAAGAAGGCACAGTTGGTAATTTAATTCCCAACCTCTGGTTCTGCAGCCATGCCTAAAGCACTGAGCTATCCAGCAGTTCATGAGCACCTTTGGTCCTTTTGAGGAGATTGGTTGGTTGGTTGGTTGGTCAGTCGGTCAGTCGATGGTAAGTACAACCAACATGTAGTCTCGCATCTGCTCAGTAAGCCACAATTAGCCAAGGCAGTTTACACAAACCTTATGCAAACACCCATAGGATTTCCGTATATCTTTCATAACATGAACTGCTGGATAGCTCAGTAGAGGTTGAAAGTTCAATTCTCTGCTGTGCCTCCTTGACAGAGGTTGAATTTGGTGATCCATAGGGTCCCTTCCAGCTCTGATGATTGCTGTTGTTGTTAAGGTTAGGGTGATCACATAGGGTTTAGAAAATTATTGTTGACTGCTAGGCCTGCTGTGCTCATGAGGTACACTAGGATCCCCTAACTTTGGCTGCTAGAAGTCACAAAATAAAAGATTCAGTCTTGTTAAACCTTAAAATTCTGTTGGCTTTTAAAAAGGATACCTGTAGAGCATCTGTGATCTAATTGAAGAATTTCACAACTTTGCCACATTTTGAATTGAAAAATTCCCCCAGATAGGAAGTTTAGAGAGTACTGGAAATTCATACATCTACCATTTTAATTTTAATGTGGGGACAGTCAACATCTGGTGAAAACTGCTGATGCATCTTGGCTGAAAAGGGGATGTCTTCTTGTTTGGTGAAGTTTTGATCAACACTTCAGAAGTTATTAAACGTCAACCTCAGTGGTTCGATTCCCCACTGTGCCACCTTGATAGGGGCTGGACTTGGATGATGACTAGCTCTGCAGTTCTAAGACAAACACATACAGTACATGTTTGCTTGCCTTTTTTGTTGTATTTATGACCCATCTTTCAGCCACAAGAATGTCCTAGATCGCTTTAGGCAGTATAGATAATAAGACAGTCAATACCGTTAGACTTAAAATCTAAAATGTTGCAAATGCACCCTCTCAGTTATTGGTCAATACTCTGCACACACATACTTGGAACTACTTACCATGTTAATGTAAGTTCTAGTAATGAATTACTAAAGCCAGTGTTTCAACATTTTTAGGAGGAACATATAGCCCCACCGAAGTGTTTATTTGTTCAGTGCCTAGTCTGAAAAGGAAAAGTTCCTGACTGCAGACCAGCTCTCTGCATGATTGAGAGCCCTGGGAAACTTGGGTTTACATTCATGCAGAGAGTCTGCACTAGAGTAGGAATCTCTGTAGCAGTCAAATTGGGCACTACAATTGTGACAAATACAATATAAAAGGGGGAGGAAAAGGTAGGTACTTTCCTCTTAAGTGTGCTCACATTGCTGGCATTAGTCATGCATTAATAAGACTGCATTAAGATACAAACCCATATTAACAATATTGAAATATTTTTATTACATCATGCCGCTCAGTTTTGCTCAGAAGTTAAAATAGTGCTTGGAATGTGCCCATGGGGTGGGGCAGAGGGGAGCAGCATCATGGCACACTTGGAACGCTGGGGAGCTGACTCGAACAGATTTCGCCCTGAGAAGCTGTCATGGGAAAGTTTTCAGAGGAGTCCTTCTAAGGTGACTCTAGAGGAGAGTGAAAGATTTGTGGGACTGGGCAGAAAATAGGGAGAATGGGTGAATAAAAACCACCAGCAACAAAAAACATTGGCAGAGAGAATTTCAGCCAAACACTCTCACACATCATTCATCTGTTGGCAGCTTGAAGCCAGAAATTAATTGAGGCTGATCTTTGGCTGTATTTCCAGCCAAGGGCTATATCCCCTTGACATGTTTGTGTTTTTTTAGAGAAATACTTTGAATCGTATGGTTACCAGAATTCTTCGTATGGCTTCTTTTTCATTTCCCTCTCCTTAGGGAGTAAATTGTTGTCAAAAATCATGTTTTATTTAATTAGTTTCATTAGCCTTATGTTTTGGATGGAGAGATTTCTTTTTTAACCTGTACATGAAGTACTGCTTACATTTGCCGTGGTTTAACTGGTCACATCCAGGGTGTATAATCTTGCACAAGCCTCACTATGTTTTTCAAGTGCAGCTGAGCAGTGCTGTTTGTTTGTTTTAATAAAAATTTGCTTGAATGTAAAAAATTTGCTTGAATGTAAGAACAAGATTCAAAACTCCCTTTATTCACACTAAGCAAAAATAAAAGTAAACATAAAAAATAAAGACAAAAACATTGTGGCACTTTAAAGACTAACTGATGGATTTTAATGGGAGCTTTCGTGGACTAGTCCTGACAAACTACTTTATTCATGGTGTTTCATAATCAAGAACCTTGACAGCAGCAGCAATACAAAGGTTGTATGAACCTCCAGGTGAAGATATGATTTGTGTGGCAAAAGCATGTTGGGCTAAACATGTTGCCTGGGTGATATTGCAGTTTATGAGTTTGCTGTGAGTACAGATCTTGTGGGCTGGAGTATGAATCTTTTTTTCTCTTATACCTAATTATAGACTTTGCATTATTGACAATTTCACAAGTGTGGTAATCAGTTCATAACAAGCAAATATAAACTTTTTTGGTAAGTGGGAGGAGAAGCATGCTGTAGGCCATGTGACAGCTATAAGCCAAAACTCTTTTGAGTAGCTACACTGACGGAAAGGAAGTTGAGCAACTTATTGTGGCAAATTTCCATTAATTAATGAATCTTGACTTAGATTCCTCAGTATACATCAGTCAGGTGGCTTGGTGCATGATCAGGAATTGGTTGTGCACATTATATTGATATATTAATTTCCGAAATGAGATAGTTTACAGAAAATCTGGCAAACAAAAGCAACCATAGCTATGTCGGCACAGAACAAATTCCAAATACCATACTGGAGTGATATTTTTCTAGGTGAACCAAAAAGGTACAAAGCACACCTTTGTACCCTTTTGGTTGGCCTATAAAGGTGGCACTTCAGTAGGTCCTTCAGAATCTGTTTTGTGCCAACATGGCTACCACTGCTTTTATCTGCTTTTTGATTTATGAGGTACCTAATTTAGCCATTTAGCAGTGGTATACTGCCTTGCGGCTGTTTATACTATTGGAGGTTAGACAGTATCAAACAAAATAGTGAAAGATTGATAATCTTAATGCATTGACTTTTTGTACCTAATCCATGAATTACAACTAACTCCAGCTTGGGTGACATAAAGACTGCTGGACAGGTCTGTTTTCTATCAACCATGAAGCCTTCATGCCCAGAAAGGAAGGAGGCAGCTTTCAGTTCACTGTCGAGGATTTGTATTGCCTAGAATTAGGGAACCTAAAGTTTATAACTTTTCCAGGTGAAATTTAATAGTTGTAACACCCAATGAGATGCATTTCTTTATCTTCATCATCCCTGTTACATTGCATTCTAAGACAACATGTGTTGTTCTTATGTGCCATTAAGTTGCCTCCAGCTTATGGTGACCTTATGAATGAGTGATCTCCAAATATCATATCATTACCAGCCCCACTCAGCTCTTGAAAACTCAAGCCTGTGGTTTCCTTGATGAGAGTCAAACCATCTCATATTTGGTCCTCCCCTTTTCCTTCTGCCTTCAACTCTGCCTACTATTATTGACTTCAGTGAATCTTGACTGCTCGTAATAAGACCAATGGATGACAGAGTAAGTTTTGTCATCTTTGCTTCTATACAGAGTTCAGGATTGATTTGCTCTAGGATCCACTTGTTTATCTCTCAAATGGTTCAGAAAAAGCTCCTGCCCAGTACCAAAACAACATGTAGACAATAAGGATTTTAGGTGAGCCTTTCCTTGCCTCTGCTTGCTTTTAACATCTTGTCTAATGTGGAAATAATATTCTCAATAGCTTGCATGTTTGTGGTTGAGCTATGCAGACATTACCTCAGTATGGATTACACCAAAATTAACTGTTGTCTTTCAGTTGTAAAGCAATCCAGTGTCAGAATGTCAAATGCAGTGGCAAATCACTTTCTTAATCTTCTCCAATTTCATGCTCCACCGAGTATACAGTTGGGAAATATATTAGCTGACAACTTTCTCAGAATGCCAAGTCAGGAATTTCTTCAATAAGACATTCATTGTAACTGATCCATTAACCAATTATTGTATAATTCAGATAATACATATGTGGATAAAGGACTAAGCATTTGGAGCAATGGCACCTTTCATGTCAATAGTAGCCTCCCCAGTAAGAAGTAGTATCCACATGTCCCCTTGGTTACTATTTCGTTACAACAACCACCGCACATGATAGATGCTCATTGGTATGGGAATGTATATTCTCTCCAAGATGCGAGTCTCACTGACCCCAGCCGGCCGAAGTGGGTTTTCCTCTTCTATTGTTTGCTCCCTAAATGAAGACAGCTTAGGTGATATCAAAATAGGTTTTATTAAACTTGAACAAGGTTTTTCAACACCAACTAAACTTGGAACAGTTCTCTTTACTCTTTGGTTGCAACTGTTTGATAACAGAAGGTAAACCTCCCCTATCTTCCTTTAACAGCTTGGAACATGTTATCTGAACTGGAGATAGGTTTGTTGTTTCAGTTCCAAGCAAAGGGTGCTGCAAAAGGGATGGCTTAAATACCCATCTTGGTGTCAGACTCTTCATCTATTACGCTCTGTTCCCTTCTGGTTTTCCCCTATCCAGGTTCTCAATCACCTTGACAGATCTTCCCGCCAAGATTTATCTTTGGGTTCAGACTGTTCTCAGAACAGCTGTTCTTGGGCTAAACAGCGCCTCTCTCTCTTTCTCCCCAGTAAGAAGGTTTGTGAGGGGGTTGGGGATTAAGATGTCTTCTGCCTCTTCTTTAACAACCCTTAGCTGCACAAGTATCCCAGTCCAGGGATCCTCATGATGAAGATGATGACGATGATGCCCATCTAGCCAAACACCATTCGGGGTGGTTTGCAAAACATATAAACAACTGGCTTAAAATACAATTTAACAAAAGAAGAATAGAAATATTAAAATGCAAATAAAGAATTCCATCAAAATATAACAATGTGTTTACATAAAACATTCAGAATGCATTCCCACTCTCCTGGAGGCTCTGTCTCCTCAGGACATTCAATTTCACACTTCTTCCCCCAGTTCTAAAGCATTTTCTCATGTCTCTTCTCCCTCCTTCTCTCTAAGAAGGTCCCCTTGCTCCTGTTGTTCCTTTCTTCTCTCCCTATTGCCTCTACCACCCCTTTTATCTTCCCCATCCCACAAGAGTCTTTTCCAGTCTCTCCTCTAGCACCACTTCCTTTTTTGTATCACTTAATGTCCCCTCCTGTTTGACCCCTGAGTCTTCTCCTCCTCCTCTTTTCTCTGGGAAATCCCATGCCCCCATGGTTTCTCCCATGTCTATTGGGTTGCTGCTGGTCTGAAACTCCACTTTCCCTGAGTGGGGAGAGAATGAGACAGGGGTCTCTATGCCTCTTTCCCCTGCTTTAGAGCCCTCTATCTGTATTAGCCACCCAGAGTGGCCTGGTTGCCAGATGGTGCAAAGTATAAATCTAATAAATTAATACATATAAATAAAATAAATAATTTGCTAATGACTAAATATGGCTACAGTCACCATCTATATCAGTACTTCCCAACCTTGAGTAACCCAGGTGTTCTTGGACTGCAACTCCCAGAAGGTGGTGGTGAAGGCTTCTGGGAATTGCAGTCCAAGCACACTGGGGTTACGAAGATTGGGAACCACTGATCTATATCATAAAAAGTGTACATTTAATGGTATGCAATGTTTTAAAATTGTTGAGCTACATCCATTTGTTATATCACTGAATCAGTGGTAGTGAGTAGGTGAGCAAGAAAGAGAAGTCTGTTTCTTCCTATCTTCTGCTTGACAATAAACCAGACTTTACCCAGATCAGAATTCAATTTTGCACTTCTCTGCATGATGTTTCTGCCACCTGTTGGGGAGATAAAAGATGTATTTAAATTAAAAATGAGGACATTTTTATGATCTGTTAAGAAGTAGGTAGTATAATTGAACATGAAATGTCATTTTGTGGCAGAGAAATTTACATGTATTTCTTGGTATATATGGATACTTATTGATATCAGTGGTATGGATATCAGGAAGCACTCTTTCATTGAATGTTTACAGACTGGTTTCTGCATTTTACTGTGAAATCAATCCCGTGAAGTTGAGTAGGGCTAACTCACACATAGGTAAAGGTAAAGGTTCCCCTTGACATTTTAAATCCAGTTGTTGTCTCACTCTAGGGGGGAATGCTCATCCCATTTTTCAAGCTGTAGAGCCAGCACTTGTCCAAAGACAGTTTCCATTGTCACGTGGCCAGCATGACTAGAGAACGCTGTTTTACCTTCCCACCGAGATGGTACCTATTTATCTACTCACATGTTTACATGCTTTTCAACTGCTAGGTTGGCAGGAGCTGGGACAAGTGATAGGAGCTCACTCTGCCACGTGGATTCGATCTTACGACTGCTGGTCTTCTGACCCTGCAGCACAGAGGCTTCTGTGGTTTAGCCTGCAGCACCATCACGTCCCCTAACCCACACATAGATGTATGTATATTTAAGTATGCATATATTTCTTGTACAAATATGCAACCAAAACCATTTTTCATCATGATTGGTACTGAGTATAATGTTATGACCAGGGGTGATCATAGAAACCGTCTTTTAACTGCAATGCTTCCCAATACAGCAGCAGATCTATTCTAGCCCTGGAAAATGTTGTACTGTCCTCCCACTGAAACCAGTGTGTCGAAGGATCTAAGTTAAAAATCTTTTTTTTTTCAAATGATAAAGCTTTTAGAATTTTGTCAACTTTCTACACCCCCAGCTTGGTTCTCAGAAGTGAGCTAATCTGAGTGGATACAGGAAGGCACACACACAAACACACACACACACACAGATATGCAAACATACCTGCCTGTGTCATCATTCTGTTACCTATGCAAAGCACTTTGAACATTTCAAACATTTCTCCCTGTGTGTCATGTTAAGTACTGATAAGTTTACATAACACAAATGTAAATATACTTGCATGTGTTTATTATATAGACTTTGAAAGACAGAATATTTAAACTCATGTTCTAGTGAGTACACTGAGTCTTCATCTTCTGTGTTAATGCCAAACTGAAATCAATCTAGGAGTAAACACTGTTTACTGACCTTCAGTACTATGGTATCCCAGATTTGTGGAGCAGAGTATTTACATGTTGAATCATGAACAGCTGTGATGAAATAGTAGACTTAAAACAGAAACACATTGCATAAACCTCAGCTCCAATGGCACAGAGCTGACATTAAATAGTAGTGCTTGTCAAAGGTACATGACCAATGTCTAGGCAATGTTTGCAATTCCCATTTCCCAGTCACTGACAAGTCTTGAAAACTGAAGTGCTAACTCTCATATAGTATATACTGGGTGTTTAATTTGACAGAAAGAGACATAGGAGTATAGAGATGTTTCTTAGAATGATTAGTTAGAGCATGCAACTCTTTGTGAATGCACAGTGAAGTTAATATGCGGTGGCCTGAACTGTATTTATGATTTCCGGATTTCAAATTCACACTGCTTATGGGGCAAATTATTACAGATAACGTGTCATTAGAAGCTGGAATCTTCTAGTTTTTGATGTGAGGAAAGCAAACCTTTATGACTGAACAATTGTATATGTAAGCAAAGCCTGTATTTAGGATCAGAAGGCAAATCACAAAACAAAGCAAACTACTTTGCAAACTACAGGAGTTGTGAAAAAAAATCCTGCTGTGATAATCAGGTATCTCTCAGCACCTGGAGAATTCTATCCTTCCCTTGATCTAAATGGCACATCAGTTCTCTTCTCTCTAGTCCCCTCCAATGTTGTAGAAGCAAAACCCACATAAGAACAGCTTCACACAAAGCTGATAAGCCCAGGAGCCAGTTGGGAATGGATCAAGATGGGTGTCACTGAACTGAAAAGTTTAGGAATCTGGTTGCAGAGGTTGGGAGTTCAGTTCCCCACTGTGCCTCCTTGACTGGGGCTGAACTATCATGATGGCACCTCACAGAAAAAAGAAACCATACTCCTCCACCATCACTGTTTACTCCAAGATCTGTCTCCACACCTGAAGATTTGATGAGTTTTTTTAAGCCAGTTCCTCAAAAAGTGGCAACCCTACCACTGAAATTTGGGAGGACAGCTGAGGTATGGTCTCAGGTGGTTTGGGGTAGCAATGAACAGGCCCCAACCAGAAGCAGTTTGCCCATCCTTGTGTACACTCCCTAATATGTATACTGCAACTGCTATGAACATTTCTTGGCTTGAGAAAAATCATTGTTGGAAATGTTCAACAAAACGATTTCCAATTGCACTTCTAATACTGTATCTGCACAGATACTTTATAGTAAATGTGCTAAGTTTTTGATAAGTAGTATATACAAGTGATTAAAAAGACCCTAATAGCTTCTCCTTCTGTAGATATTTTAAAGATGTGTTAGAATGTGTGTGATGAGTTTGACATTTGATCTGCTAGATAGGGATTACTGTATTTCCTTTAGAATGATAACTACTTGTGTTTTGGAATGGCTCACAAAATATGTAAAACTATTTGCCATTTGATTCAAAATGAGAGGGCTTTAAAAGATTGTGGAGTCATAGAATATAATCATCAGTCCATTGATTTATAAATACATATAATGGCTGAAATCCTGTTCTTTATTATTCTAAAATAAGTTGCAACTAGAGTAGGCCTATTTGAATTAGAGGAATTTTTACTGGAGTTGACTCACCAGGTCATCACTGATTCGCTGGGCCTATCCAGTGCAACTTACTACACTAAGCAACAGGATTTCAGCCTGTAGCTGTCACAGTAAGGATTGGCCATGTCTCATTTCAGGGTCTTATGTGGAAGACATACTGGAAAGAGGAGAGGCAGGCCATGGAATTGTGCGTTCTAGAACTGTGCATTTGAACAGGATCAGCATTCAGAAGGAAGACCATAAAATGCTTACAATGGCGTTTCCATCACTTCATCTTAGAATTCAAGAGCTGAAGGAGATTACCCAAAAAATGAAGACATCAATGACTGGGATGGTGCGTCCCATTCTTTCAGGGAGCAGCACTCCTCAGCTCCAACCATGGGACACCCTTTATCAAGTCCAAGTCTCTACTTAATGAAGAATCAGCAACAAAGTATGCAACTGTATCTCTAAAACATGGCAATCCAGCTGCTGCATAAATATTTCCAACAAGGAAAAACTCACCATCTTCTGAGACCATGTCCTAACCTTTACTAATAGAACATTTCTTCTAAGGTTTAGCCCAAGTCTGCTTCCCTGCAACTTCTGGTCCTTCCCTCTGGAGCAGCAAAAAATAAGTCTGCTCCATTTTCTCTATGTCATTGCTATTCTGATAATTGAAGATAGCTGTAACACATTATTAGTTTCTTTCATTAAGATGACTTTTAAGACTGTGTTTATAATGTATAGAGTGGAATTTTCATATTTTACCAATACTGAGCTCCATAAGGTTCAAAGATTATCTGGAGCTCAGTAATTCTGCAAACTGTCACACATTAGGGAGGAATTAGAAAGATAAGACATATAGGAGTTGCTTGAAGGTTTTTCCTCTCCTTTTCAATCACACAAGCCAGCATTTCTTCTCATTCGAATCCTGTTTGTAGGTGTCAGCTTCCTTAGTTGGCCCTATTTATATTTCAATATTTATGCAGGGTTTTTTCCCCTTACAGTAGCTATTCTCAAGTAAATTTACTAGTGAAAATGTATTTGTTGTTGCATGTGCAACATACGGGTAGTAAAAATATGGAATGAAAAAATACAGAAAGAAGCTCACCTATCACTTGCCTCCATACACTCTCCTTCCATATAGACCTTGGAAATTATATCCATTGGAGGTGACCAAGTGCAACCGAGGTAACAATGAAGAAAAGGCATGTTTTTGCTGGTGCAAAGGGGGTGGAGGGGAGAGAGAGAAAGGAGGTTTCTTGAGGGTGGGAAGGCAAAACTTCCTACAATCTAGAATGATATTCTTAGGGTTGCTAATGCCATATCCTTTACTACACACATTTCCTGTTTGATCTTCTCTGTGAGTAGACAAAGGAGCCATCTTGTCTTTGTTCCTGAGAAGTCAGAAGGCAATTATGGCTTTTTTTGCATCTCCACCTTAGTTGTCCAGAACTAGGATCCCTATTATCTTTCTTGTTTTGTGTATATCATATCTTATACCAGAAAATCTCCTTGATGCGATAACAAGTGGATCTCTGGCCAACACAGTAACTGGTCACGTCGTTTAGTCATTTAGTCGTGTCCAACTCTTCATGACCCCATGGACCAGAGCATGCCAGGCCCTCCTATCTTCCACTGCCTCCCAGAGTTGTGTCAAATTCATGTTGGTTACTTCGCAGACACTGTCCAGCCATCTCATCCTCGGTTGTCCCCTTCTCCTCTTGCTGTCACACTTTCCTAACATCAAGGTTTTTTCCAAGGAGTCTTTTCTTCTCATGAGATGGCCAAACTGGTCACATTTAAATATATTTGAAGAAAAAGTTTGAATGATGTGTTTTTGCTGGAAAGTGGTAACAAGATGACACACATGTTAATGGATGGGACAGCCAATGAAATATGTGAAGCTTTAAAATTAGCCCATGAAAAGAAAAGGTGAGCTCATACCCTCTCACTACAAATATCTCTCTTTAACATATAGATGAAGAATCCAAGACTACTTAGTTCTTGGAATTTTAATAGACATAGGAGAAGTTTTGAGTGAGTATTGGAAGGTAAAAGTTTTTCTTGGATCATTGCAAAAGCCCTGGGAGAATTTGTTTCCATCATGGAGCCACGGACAGAATCATGGATTTTCAGTCAAATGTCTATTTAAAAGCAGAAACTGGGAGCCAAATATGCAAATAAAAGTGCTGCCCTTGTCTCTGCTGGTGCTACAGGAAAGCCAATCAAATGCAAATTGTGTCCTGAGAAGAAAAGAATATAAAGGAGCTTGGCAACATGGAAGTGCCTAAACTCTAAAAAGTCAGTGTTTTGTAGGCGGTGGTACTAGAAAAGGAATTGCCCAAAATTGCAAACAATCCAGAAATCGAAACTGAAAAGTAAGCATGCAGGTAGTACACATAATCTGCACGGAGGGGATAGAATATGCTTTCTATGTGGATTCAGGATCATCTGCACATGTGTCAAGGAGATCTCTTTTTAAAACCCAGAATAAACTGGTGGTGAACAGATCATAACTGGGAACTGGGAACTAAAACTGGAAGGAGATGGCAACGGATTTTTTTTTTAATCTGTGAAATCTGGATGGTCCCAAAGCTTTTGTTTGTTTGCTTGCTTGCTTATTTGTTTGTTTATAACCCATGCTACTATTGCAAGACCTCATGACCTGTATAAAACAGCTTGAAAACCTAATATTCTTTGAAACTGTTCAAGTTAAAACAGTTTAAAACAGTTAAACTCATCAAAACATTAAAACTATTTCATTAAAGCTGCACAGGCCAAGATCCTCAGCCCCAAAAGCTCTAATAAACAAACATTTTTGAGTTGGTGATGAAGTCATACCTGTGTCAGTAGCAATCAAACTCCCAAGGGGAGGGTGTTCTATGGTTGGGGTGCCACATCCAAGAAAGCCCTCCCCTGTCTCTCCACAGAATGCACAATTCCCAATGGTGGAAGACAGAGGAAGCCCCGCCCCCGCAGATCTTTGCGATTGGTCTGGTTTATATAGGGAGAAGTTCTTTTTCAAATACCCAGGCCCCTTTCTGGCTTTGTGGGTTATTGTAAACAACTTGAACTCAGACTGAAAGCATATTGGCATTGTGTTCAAATTCTTTAGAACAGATGTCATGTGGTCTCTGAAAGATGTTCAAGTTAGCAATCTACCTGCTGCAAACTGCATTTGCTGCAGCATCTATGGTCATCTTCAGGGGTAGCCCCATTACAGCCTCTAGACGTTGATCCAGCATCTGCACAGCTTCAAACAACCTGATGATAAGGAGAAGTAGAACTGAGGGTAATCAGCCTATGGATAACACCCCACCTCTCCTAGCAGCTTTATATAGCTATTAAGCAGCGTGTAATACAGTGAGTGAATTTATAGAGGATACGTAGTTGAACTTATTAATACAAAAAGGAGGAATTATGTCGTTTTAATTCCATCAGGATGTCAGTAATGTTCATCTTTCCAACAACCTGTATCTAGACCAGTCTATGCAACAAGTTCATTTTCTGCATATCACGATGAAATTGCACAAGGGACATAGCAGCATGATATTTTATTGGAAACGCACTGTGATTGGGTTCTTCAGAAATTTTTGGCAGTTCCAGACTTTGCACGGGAAAATGACTCGTAGACTCTTTCAAAACATTAACAGGTTTATTATGATCAACTTTTGGGTAATCAACTACAACTTCTGTGGGATCAAAGTAACTTAGTTCTGGAAATGTCCATTCAACTCAATAACCATATTTTGATTAACATCATCTCTCAGTATTGGGGAGCTGGACAAACCGTTCCACATCTGTCATTTTCCTTAAAGGCGCACTCCTCACTGCACACACCGTGCAACATCAGGGGTGTCATGCCCAATCCCCCTCGGGTGGCGGCTTATTGAAGGTGGAATCTGGGCGTACCACCTTCTTCAACCCACCACATCCTCTCAGAAACACCACCACGGCACATTTCAAAGCCTCAGTATTTGTGACCTCTTTGTTCAATATAGGACCAGGTAGCAAATATCCCACCTTTAGATTTTGGAAGTCTTTTAATAACTTATGTGGTTGCTTATATTCTCTCTCTCCTCTTTTCTCCCTCATATCCCTCAGTACATTAAAGACTTGTTTTCCCATCCCTTCTTTTACATCTTCCTCCCATAATGGGGACCTTAACTCCTCCTCCTTTCCCTTTCCTCCTTCTACCAGACACGCCTCCATTTTAACCCTTTCTTCTTTTATCACATTTTTAACTTCTATTACATTTAGTTTTACAGATTCAGTTTCCTCTATCAGAGGAGATGGCACACTCTCCTCTTTCAGTTCTCCTTCACACCCACATACCTACATGTTTCCAGCTTCCATCTGCAGCACACTACCAAGTCCACTGCCTTCAGCCAAGTTCTCTGATACAATAAAACCTTAGGACAGAAATCCAAAACTCATAGAGTTATAGGCATTTATTAAACTACACTAACCACCCAGCATGGTAAAAAAGTAAATTGACAGAGCCAGACTGGTGCCCAGAAACAATCTGCTGCAAGATATACCCAACAGAGAGAATAAGAGAGCACAATTAATAGCCACCTATGTCTCCCAGTTGAGACCATGGAGACATATCCTCAGTAACCTTCAGTCCATTCCAAACAACAATATTTCCATCTCCCAGGCTTTGGGTAGATGGCCCATACTTGCCTATAGACAGCTCCCTCCATTGACACATCCACCACATGCTTCAAACAAGTATGGACACAAAACAGCCAACACAACATGGAGACAAAGATAGGAACAAGAACCTATCATACACCTGGATGCCAGCTGTGGCCCCTATCTACTTTGGCAGCACTATCAAGGGTCCCAACATCAGAGGCCGATTTACTTGTTCTTCCTCTAATATGATTTATGCCATCTTCTGTCATCAGTGCCCCTCTGTTTCCTACATCAGGCAAAAAGGACCATGTCTGCACGAAATAATGCATGGACACAAATCTGACTTCAGGAATGGCAACACAGAGAAACCAGTTTCAGAATTCTTCCTTTTCCCAAGACACTCTTTGGTGGAACTCAAAATGACTGCTGTAGAAAAAAAAATTACAAAAGGAGCCTTGAGAAGAAGAAAGGTGCTTTTTTTCCACATAAATATGTCCTAGCGCATCTTGAAGGGCCTCAATGGATAACAAGGCTTCTTAGCACACTACATATATTAATAAGCTTTCTAAAATAATTTCTAAGACACTGATTTCTATCCTTTTAACAACTCCTGGTGTTCCTGTGACACCCAGGTCCACCTGGCCTACAGCTATTGCCCTGGCCATAACCTGCTAATTGAAGTAATTAACTGCTAGACAGTCCCATTCCTGTTTAATGAATCTTTGCTGCTTTGTCTACAAGCTGTATCCTCATCTGGTCAGGGGGCTATGTATGAATATAATAATAACATGTCAAATTGATTCTGACTTGTGGCAACCCTTTTCAGGCAGACAATATCCATAAGTGCTTTACCATTTCTTTCTTGTGATGGCTGTCTGGCTCTTCTCCCAGGAGGTACACTTGGGAATCAAACTCTCAACCTCTGGCTCAGCAGCCAGCTACTGTCTGAGGAAGTGGACTTTGAGGCATAGAAGTTCACATGGACTTGCTATCCTTTTAACTGCTATGGTAATTTTTTTTAAAAAAATGGAAACAAAAAGTCTCTCTGAGACAGACTAACACAGCTACTTCTTTGAAATTTAATCCAAAACAAAGGGCATTTATGAACTTAAAGTGCCAGTGTAGTAAATGGCTTTACCAGTAGCAAAAGCATAGAATGTTGGCATCACATATTTGGCCACAGAGATAAGTTTAAACTGAGATAACTACAAAAAGAAAAGCTAGTCAAAGGCATGGACACTGCACGTACAAAGCAGAAGGCATTTAAAGCCAAGGGTACCAGTTCTAACTTTGCAAACAGAATGAAAGGAAGACAAGGTATGCCTTAAAATTGATGCATGGTGAGATACTTGTCTTCCAAGGCCAACAGCAACACAAGGAGGAAATGAGTATTAAGTTACTTTTATTAATACTTTTTCATAGTATACAGTGATGTATCTTTTCAAGGAGAAAAGTGAAAAGTGTGAAAAGAAGAATACATCATAGCAGTATACAGTATAATGAATTCGGAGAAGGGCACAAGTACTTTGCACAATCACAGGCAGGGGGCAGTTTTCATCTCTGGGCCCATGCAGCAGTACTTCTGTGAGCAAGGAATAAAATGCCAGGCCACACTGCTTTCCAACCCAGAGCAGAATACCACTGAAGAGAGGTGCTATCCTTTCCTCATACAAATGATCAGAAAGTGGCAAAGCCATCTGTGAGATACAAGGGAGAAGCAGCATCTACACTGGGAGTGAGTAATCTCAGGAACCCTCAGTTCCTGCCACAGGTTGTACCAGACCCAGAAATGGCACGTTTTGGTCATTTTTTTTAAAAGTGTAAACAGAAAGTGAATCGGCAGTACTGTTTCTTGTTTCTTCTCATCTCTGTTTTGTTTTCTTTTGTTTTGGAAGTCAGGGATTTAGGTGAGACCTCCCCCAAGTCTCCAAAAGGGAAATGCTGCTTTGGGACACTTAATTTTTATTTATTTATTTATTTATTTATTTATTTATTTATTTATTTATTTATTTATTTATTTATTTATTTATTTATTTATTTCCTCCCCAAAAATGAAGAAATCTTTCTTGTCTTATTTCAGGGCCCGAGTGGAAAAGGGGAATGATAAACCACTTCTGAGTATGATGTACCTAGGAAACCATGAAAAAAGTTTCCTTGGTGGAGCTGCAGAATTCGCCTTAGTGCCACATATAGCCCATCTACAGCCACTTACCCCACTTCCGTCACATGCAGACAAAAATGTCTACCAGCTAAAGTTACAAGCAAGACACTGTGTTAACTGTGGCTTAAACACAAACTCTAAATGATGACCTAAGGCTGTTTAGCTCAAAAGTCTAAGCCCACATCCAAGAACAGAATATGTCCAAACTGGGAAGTACAGCTAAAAAATACCAGTAAGATATTCTGCCAACAGGAATTGAACCAAAGCAAAGAAAATTACAGTCAGCAAATTCATCTACTTTGATGAAGGTGAGAACCGATACCAATAAGAAGGGGTACAATTTCAAATCGATCAAAGAAGAAGACAAATAAGAAACAATGATGCAGCTTCACAATAGAGAGATCAGAAAAGACTCTAGTGGCACTGGAAGGTATTGTTTCTTAGCCAATAGGGGGTCAGATCCAGATGAAACTGCAGAATGAGAAGGGATTACACAGGAAGCACAAAGACACTCAACTGACTCAACCAAAGTCATACTAACAGTATGACTGTCTTACCAGACAGGGGAAAAGGTAATTCCTGAACCTATACTCCCCAATGCTATTTAACATCTACATGAGGCCGCTGGGTGGGGTCATCAGGGGGTGTGGAGCTCGGTGTCATCAGTACGCTGATGATACTCAGCTCTACATCTCCTTTCCACCTTCTGCAGGAGATGCTGTTCTGTCCCTCCAGCGCTGCCTGGGGACCGTATTGAAGTGGATGCAGGAGAACGGGCTGAGGCTGAACCCGGACAAGACGGAGGTACTGAGGGTGGGCCCTCACCCCCCACAGTTGGGGATTTGGGAAACTCCCTCTTTTTTGAGGGAGTGACCCTGCCTGCCAAGGATGGGGTTCGCAGCTTGGGGATTCACCTGGACCCGGCGCTCACCATGTAATCACAGGTGGCGTCGGTAGTCCGCTCCGCCTTTTTTCACCTTAGGCGGATAGCCCAGCTGCGGCCCTACCTTGATTTGGGGGTGCTCACCATCTTGGTACATGCGCTCGTAATCTCAAGATTAGACCTCTGTAATGTGCTCTACATGGGGCTTCCTTTGAGGCTGCTGCGGAAACTACAGGTGGTGCAGAATGTGGCGGCCAGATTACTTAGTGGAGTGAGGAAATTCCAACATATCTCACCCACTCTGGCCGCATTGCATTGGCTGCCCATACGATTCCGCATCGACTTCAAAGTGCTGTCGCTTACATACAAAGCCCTAAACGGTTTAGGGCCTCGATATCTGGCGGAACGCCTACTCCCACCAAGTTCTACCCGTGTCACTCGTGCGAGCCAGGAGGTGAGGTTGAGGAGCCTAACGCCGAGGGAGGCCTGGAAGGAGAAGACAAGAAATCGGGCCTTCTCGGCAGTGGCTCCTCGCCTCTGGAACAATCTCCCTCCTGAGATTCGCAGGTCTCCCTCACTGGGTATCTTTAAGAAACAATTGAAGACATGGATGTTTGGGCAGGCCTTTCCATCATATTCCTCTTGACCTCCTTCTTCCCTCTTTACTGTTTCTATTTTGCACTCTATGTAATGTATTGTAGCGTTTTTACTAATTAGAATTGCTTATTTATATTGTTATTGTATTTTATTGTTGTTAGCCACCTAGAGTGGTCCTCACCGACCACATAGACGGGGTATAAATTAAATAAATAAATAAATAAACAAACAAACAAACAAACAAATAAATAAATAAAATAAATAAATAAATAAATAAATAAATAAATAAATAAATAAATAAATAAATAAATAAATAAATAAATAAATAAATAAATAAATAAATAAATAACTTTGAGAAGAAGCTGCCAAATTTTAAAAAAAGCAACCAGAAAAGTGCCAGATGCTCTCTATAAGAATAAGCCTTGGAAACTGACCAAGTTCCCATCTGCAAGCAAAAACATGGGAAGCAAGTGGATCTTCAAGAAAAAGCATGACACTGAAGGCAAAGTTCAGGAGGATAAGGCAAAAATAGGATGCTCACAATGCTCAAGGATGCTCACAAAAATATGGTGAAGGTTATGACCAGGACAGACCACTAGTAATCAAACACATTGCAAACTTAGTTCTATAGTGTGTCTAAACAGATGACTGTGGAGCACCTAGATGTGGAGACAGCTTTCCTGCATGGTGAGATATAAGAAGATATCTATATGCAGCAACCACACAGAGTGGAAACAACTGGAAAGGATAAGCTAGTATACAAACTGCAGAAACACATCTATGAACTGATATGAACTATAAGAATGTGGAATGAGAAGCTAAGCCACATTTTAATAAGAAAAGAATTTGAACAAAGTAAAGCAGACATATGCCTCTGAAGCAGAAACTGTATACAGTGGTGCCTCACATTACGATGTTAATTCTTCCAGCAAAATCGCTGTAGAATGAAAACATCGTAATACGAGAATAAAAAGCTCATTGAAACGCACTGAAACCCCTCCAATGCATTCCAATGGGCTGGAAACTCACAGTCCAGCGAAGATCCTCCATAGGGCGGTCATTTTCAGTGCCTGTGCAGCGAGGAATCCATCCCAGAAAACAGCAGGGAGCCATTTTATTTACCCAGTGGCCATTTTGAAACCGCCGATCAGCTGTCCGAAAATCATCATTTTGCAAAGAATCGCAAAGTGAAAAATTCCTATTCAGACCATCATTTTGCAATCACAATTGCGATCGCAAAAAGATCGTCGTAACGTGGTTTCGTTGTAATGCGGGACAATCGTAAAGCGACACACGACTATATGTAGCTACATTCTGATTTACACAGATAATTTAATTTTGGCTTGCAAAGAACTAATAAATCACCTGAACAAAAACAGTAAAAGTGAAGAGTCTGGGAGACATAACTTACAATCTTGGCATTCAGATTAAATAAGATGTCTCTTTCACACTAAACCAAAACCATAAGACTGAAGAACATCTTGAAAGTCTAGGCCAGTGATGGTGAACCTATGGCACGCATGCCACAGCTGGAATACAGAGCCCTCTCTGTGGGCACACTAGCCATAAGTCGTCATAGAGAAATACCCATCCTCCGATCCCAGATTTCAGCATTCCCCTCTGCTGGTGCAGTGGTCTAGTGGAGGGGTGTAATGGTGAACATTACTAGTCTAGCCCAATGGGGTTTTGGGGGACCAGTAAGTATTTATTTGTTAATACCACCCATAGGAAAAAAAACAACCAAGCCTTTGACCCTTGCAGTGCAGGAGCAGTTGTTTTTTTCTAAACTAAAACCTCAGCATTTGGGTTTTAATTGCAGTATTGGCACTTTGAAAGAAATAACTTGATTTTGTTTTGCAGTTTGGGCACTCGGGCTCAAAAAGCTTCACCATCACTGGTCTAGGCCAAATGTATACCCACCCAGCAAATATACCAATGGAAGTGGAATGCTTTAGACCACATCAAAACAACTCTGTGCTGATAATAGGAAGGTGACTAAACTTAAGTACAGCTGGCTAGATAGCTCAGTGACTATGGTATCTGGCTGTGGGAGCAGAGGTTTGGAGTTTGAGTCCCTGCTGTTCCTCCCTGGAGAAACAGCTAGCCTTTTCAGCGTTGGGCAAGCTGCATAATGCTAGAATGCCACCAGAAGAAGGAAGTGGTAAACCACTTCTGAGTACTTTCTACCTAGAAAACCCTGGAAAGGGTTATCATAAGTCAGAATTGACTTGATGGTATTTAATTATTATTATCCAATTCTTTAAAAAAAACATTTGGTCTATAAATGTGAGATATTGTGCTTCTGTATTCATGATTCAAAACACCAGGAAATAGCCCAATATTGCTTCACAATATTGCAGCAATGTTTGTTTGTTTGTTTACAAAATTTTTAGCTGCGCCATTACCAGTTGTCTCTGCGCAGCATATAACAATATTAAAACTTTAAAAACATTAAAAACCATTAAAAGGCATTATAATAATATCCTATATTAAAAACAATAATTAAAACAGAGAAAATAAAAAAACTAAACAATATTATGTTAATCTGTATGATACTCAAGAATTTTCCCTTGAAAAAAATAATACAATATATAGAAAAAGCAAACCTTCCTAAAGTACCAGAAAACGTTAAAAATCTCCTAAATGAGAAAAAAAAAACAATGATGGAAGTAATAGAAGCCATTAAAAAAAAAAGAGAGAGAGAGAGATAAGATCCCAGGACCAGACAGATTACCAGCAGAATTTTATAAATCCTTCCAAGATATATTTAGCCTACCAATAAAAGAAATCTGCAACAAAGTGCTATTAGAAGCTAAAAAACCCAAGACATGGCTAGAATCATATATCACTCTAATACCAAAAGAAGATACGGACTCTACACCGCTCAGAGTGGTATAAATATACCAGATGGGCGGGATATAAATCAAATAAATAAATAAATAAATAAATAAATAAATAAATAAATAAATAAATAAATAAATAAATAAATAAATACACACATTTTTAAGACCAATATCATTATCGAACGTGGACTATAAAATCTTTGCAGTAATTATAGCAGAAAGATTGAAAACAATTTTAATGGAGTTCATCCATTCAGACCAAAATGGATTTTTGCCAAAAAGGCAACTAAGGTACAACCTAAGGATAATCTTATACATATTAGAATATTATGAAGTGCATGCAGAGAAACAAATGGCATTAATCTTTCTGGATGCCCAAAAAGCCTTTGATAATATGAATTGGCAATTTATGATACAGCAAATAAAAGCTATGGATTTTGGCAAAAACTTTACAAATGTGATTGAGAAAATCTGTAATGAACAAATAGCTAAAGTAATTGTAAATGGTGAATTGATGGATATTAATATAAAAAAGGCACTAGACAGGGATGTCTGCTCTCTACATTGTTATTCATATTAAATTTGGAAGTATTAAATAGGAATGTGAGGAACGATCCAGAAATCAAAGGCACCAAAATAAAGGATGAGAAATTCAAATTACAAGCATTTGCAGATGACTTGGTGTTTATTTTGGAAGATCCATTGGAAACAACATTACTGGAGAAAATTGATGAATTTGGAAAAGTAGCAGGATTGAAGATAAACAAAGAAAAAACTAAAGTTATAGTGAAAAATTTAACAGCCAAACAAAAAAAAATCAACTCTCAGAGACATCAGACCTACAAATAGTTTAAAAAGTCGAGTACCTCTGAATATATCTAACTGCTAGATGTGTAACTATAAAAGAAGATAATTATATAAAACTACTTAACCAAATAAAAATAGACCTAGAAAAATGGAAAAATCTACAGCTAACACTATTAGAAAGAATTGCAACAATCAAAATGAACATCTTGCCAAAGCTACTCTTTCTATTTCAAATAGTGCCAGTGAAAATAAAGAAAAATACTTTGACAATCTAAACAAGGTGATATTAAAATTTATTTGTCAAGAGAAGAAAACCAGAATCAAATTGAAAATGCTCCAAGAATCCAAGGAAAAAGGAGATGTTGGTTTACTGGACTGGACCTTATATTACCAATCATCAGTCCTACTGTGGCTGAAAGAATGGATTAGTCTGAAAATCAAAAGACTTCTGTAGGGGCATGATCTACAGTTGGGTTGGCATACCTTTTTATGGTATCAGAAAGCTAAAACCCACAGGTATTTCCAAAACCACTATACAAGAAAAATGAAAATGTACACAAAAATACCAGGATGGGTTTCACCTATAGAATCATTTGTTCATCCCAATCTTTTGAATTTTGAAAAAAAATTGACTTATACAGATATCTTAGATATAGATAGGAGATTAAAACCGAAACAAGACCGTATAGACCAGGGATTAGACGCATCGTGGTGGCCCATAATGCAAATACAATCTAGATATGAAAGGGATTCAAAAATGTATGATTTTTATAAAGAACAGACAACGTTTGACCAAATAATGTTAACATCAGATGAAAAATTAATTAGGAAAATATATAAATTTATAAATATATAAATCTTTTAAATTGGAAAATGGAGGATGAACAGGTCAAAGAAATGATGGTTCAATGGGCAAACAATTTTGGATATAATATTGACTTTGAAAAATGGCAAAAACTGTGATCTAGAAACTATAAAATGACATGGCAACATTTTATAAAGAGAATTTATATAAAATGTTTTATAGATGGCATTTATCATCTGATAGATGAGCTAAAATGTATTCTAATAGGTCAAGTAAATGCTGTAAATATGATAAAAAACCTGGAACTTATTATCACCTTTTGTGGACCTGTGACAAAGCAAAAACCTTTGGGGAAAAATACATATATGGCTTGTTAAAATAATTTAAAAAAACGTAATTTTTAAGCCAGAACTCTTTCTACCAGTTATTACAAAGTGTTGATAAACAAAATGTAAATTTAATACTGCATATTTTAACAGCCGCAAGGATTATATTTGCACAGTGCTGGAAAAATGAAGAAACACCTACAGATCAAGAAATAATTAAAAAGATACTGGATTCTATCAAAATGGATAGATTGACACTGAAAATCAAAGGAAAAGAAGATACAGAATATTATCAAACATGGAACTTGTTTTATCAATGGTTAGAAGCACATTGTATAGATTAAGAGCTTAATATGTGTTGTAGTTGTATTAACAAATGATTATAAACTGAACCCAGGTGACACGATGTTAAATTAGCATGGATAGATTTTATAAATTATAATAGTAATAATAAAAAGAAAATTAAAAAAGAATTAGCCACGCCATTACCAGTGGTCTCTGCGCGGCACATAACAATATTAAAACTTTTAAAACAATATTAAAACCATTAAAAATAGCCAATATTATAATAATATCCTGTATTAAAAACAATCATTAAAACATTAATATTAATACATCCTGCTGCTCATATGGTCAGCTAAAGAATACTATTTAATTAAAATGCTGGCTAAACAGAAAGGTCTTTGCCTGGTGCCAAATAGCTAAAAGTGTTAGAGCCAGGCAGATCTCTATAGGGAGGGCATTCCAAAGTTGGGGGGCAACAGCTGAGAAGGCCCTATTTCGACATGCCATTACCCTCACCTCTTTTAGGGATGGCACCTTCAGAAGGGCCTCCTGGCCTGATCTTAGAGGACAGGCAGGCTCATATGGAAGAAGGTGGTCCTTTAGGTAACCAGGTCCTAAGCTGTTTAGGGCTTTATATGTCAAAGTAAGCACTTTGAATTGGGCCTGAGCAACAACCGGCAGCCAGTGTAAATTTTTCAGAACCGATGTGATATGAGTCTGTGTGGCGGCACCACTTACCAGCGGCGCAGCCTGGTTCTGTGCCAGTTGCAGTTGCCGGACCATCTTCAGGCTGCCCCACATATAGTGCATTGCCGTAGTCCAGTCTGGTTGTTACCAGTGCATGTATGAGTGTTGCCAGGCTCTGCTCATCTGGGTAAGGGTGAAGTTGATATATTCTCTGCAGCTGTAAGAAGGCACCCTTGGACACCGAGTCCACCTGGGCTTCCAAGGTCAGACCTGGGTCAAGGAGCACCCCAAGCTGCAGACCTTGTTCTTTAGGGGGAGTGTTATCCCGTGTAAGGCAGGGAAATGGACCTATCTGGTGGAGCACCTACCAGCAGCACTTCTGGGTTGAGCCTCAGTTTATTGACCCTCCTCCAGTCCATTATTGAGTCCAGGCACGAGTTCAGAATGGCAACTGCCACACTTGAATTGGTAAAGAATGAGAGGTAGAGCTGGGTGTTGTCAGCATATTGCTGACTCCTCAGCCCAAACCTCCTAACGACCTCCCCCAGCGATTTCATGTAGATATTGAATAGCATGGGAGACAGTATAGAGCCCTGAGGAACCCCATGATGTAACCGCCATGGATCAGAGCTACTGTCCTCCCAGCACCACCTTCTGGACTCAATCAGCCAGGTAGGAATGGAACCATCATAAAATGGTGCCTCCCATTCCCACCCCAGCCAATCTGCCAGAAGGACACCATGGTCAATGGCGTCCTAAGCCGCTGAGAGGTCCAGGAGAATCAACAGGGATGCATTCCCCCTGTCATCAAACATGGTGACCCATAACCCAGCATGAAACCTAATTGAAATGGATCTAGACAATCCGTTTCATCAAAGAGAGACTGGAGCTGCTCAGCCACCACATGTGCCAACACCTTACCCAGAAAAGGGAGGTTTGCTACTGGTCAGTAGTTGATCACTAGATCTGGGTCCAGATTAGGTTTTTTTAGGAGTGGGCAAATCACTGCCTATTTTAACGGGGAAGGGACCACTTCCTCTCAATGAGGAGTTGATGACCTCCAGGATCCAGGTGTGAACTCCCCTGGCAGTTTCCTTTATTAGCCATGATGGGCAAGGGTCGAGTTGCGTAGTGGTGGCATGAACCGATCCAAGCACCCTGTCCACATCCTCAGGTCGTAAAAACTGAAACTCATCCAATAAATTATGACATAGGTCTGGATCACTGGACACAACTATAGGCTCTGCCTCAATAGTGGAGTCCAACTCTTTGCGAATCAGCAATTTCCCCCTCACAGTGTGTAACAAATTTGTTACAGTGAGCCACTGAGAAGTCTGGGACCTCCACTGAACCACTGAAATAGCTCTGCTGGATGACTCGCCGAGGAAGCAATACGACTGGAGAAATACTGGCGTTTTGCCAGTTGTGTCGCCACAGAGTAGGCCTGATAATGTGCTCTAAGCTGTGTTTGGTCATAGTCACGATGATATTTTCTCCATCTGCACTCAATCCGTCTCCCCACCCATTTCAGAGCCAGAAGCTCCTCTGTGTACCATGGAGCTATATAGGCTCTGCGGGCAGGGAGAGGGCACCTAGGTGTGATCGTGTCAACCTCCTTGTACCACAAGGCAACCTGGGCTTCGACAGCTGGAAACTCCCATAGAGCATTTAGGAATCCTTCAGGATCCATAAGTCTCCGGGGGTGGATCATTTTAATTGATTCCCCACCCCTGCAGAGGGTAGTAGTGGCAGAGTCTAAACTATATCAGGAAATGGTCCGACCATAACAACAGGGTCAAAGATAAACCCACCACATCCAGACCACCATCCCCCCATTTCGTTGAGAAGACTAGGTCAAGTGTATGGCCTTTCTCATGAGTTGGGCTGATGACATGTTGAGACAGCCCCATGGTTGTCATGGCAGCCATGAAGTCCTGAGCCACCCCTGTTAAGGTGGCCTCAGCATGGAGGCTGAGGTCCCCCACTCCCAAAAGTCTGGGGGTCCTCACCACCAGGTCCGAGATCACCTCCATCAACTCAGGTAGGGAGACTGTTGGTAAGCAGCAGGGTGGGCAGTACACCAACAGAATCCCCAGTCTGTCTCTTTAGCCCAACACACAATACAGGCCCTCTAGACCATTTCCCAAGGGGACAGGGAGTCTGGAAAAGTGGAAGGAATCCTTGTAGACTATCGCCACACCTCCTCCCCGACCCTCCGGGTGACCCTGGTGTTGGACCAAGCACTCAGGGGGACACAAACTGAGATAGAGAAACTCCTCCTTCTTTTCCCACCCAGGTCTCAATAATGCATGCCAGGTTGGCCCCCTCATCCAAAATTAAATCTTGGATGAGGGCGGTGTTATATTTTGCTGACCTGGCATTTACCAACCGTACCATGTGGCCCAGGTTGGTAAATGCTGTTATGGTTACCTAGTACTGTTTGGCTAGGAGTAGAAAGGGGGATACATGTAAGTTTTCTAACTTTCTCCTACACGGGCATGCTCTATTCCCACCGCCATATCATCCCCTGCCATATATCATCTCTAGTGGTTGCCCCAGAGACCCCCATTTCCCAGCTTATTCCCCAGCCAGTTCCCTCATGGAATCTGGCAGCCAGCAGCAGCCCAGCCACAGTCCCACTGTCTCTCTCACACAGTGACCTGTAGAAGGCAGATGGTCTTCAGCTCCCCAGAGTGCAGGAATGCTGGTCTGGTGTTGCCAGCAAGAAAAAGGATGCCAAACTTTACATAGGAAAGGGCAGCCTGAATGTTGACAATACCAATGGCAGCACTCAAGATGGTCTGTAGCAGTGGTTCCCAAACTTTTTAAACTAGTGGCTCCCTTTCCTCCCCTGATCCTGGGCATGGGGCACCCTTTCCTCATGCACAGCTCATCCTCCTCCCTGGGTTCAGCTCCTAGCTCGCTCACCTGGGCCTTCACTCTCAGGCAGAGTGGGTGGGATCCCTCCTCCTCCACTGCCTTGGAGTGGCCTCCAGATCATGGCACTCTGCAAGGAGGCAGAGCCAGACCCATCTCCACTATTGGCTGCTCGGCTCCTTCACCCACTGCGAGAGCTAGGTAGAAGGGTGTGGAGCTGACCCGAGTCACCTCTTGTGAGAACAATGACAATGGTGGTGTGGGGAGCACCTTCCTTGCACCAGTCCTGCTTTCCATGGCCCGCTGATTGATAGTCTGCAGAGTCGTGGCTAGGTGGAGCTGCTGGGTGGGGTCAGAGACAGATAGCTCCATGGACAGCCAGGAGACAAGCCAGCCTGCCCACAAGTGAGCAGCCAGGTCAGTGCCCGCACCAGCAACCTCGGCCAGACAAGAGCATTGCAGACCAAGAACATGAAGAGGATCAGAACCACAGAGGAGCTATGGCTGAGGGGGTAGAAACTTCGCTCTGTGTTCCCTTCCCTTTCCCATGGTGCCCTTCAGGAGGCTTGGTGCTGCACCCAAGCATCACAGCACATACTTTGGGAAAGACTGGTCTACAGGACAGTCTCTTGTACTCACTACCATTCACAAAGTAACACCACAAAAGGGAAAATCCCACAAGCTGACTTCTTCTTTCATCTGTTAAAAAGACAAAGACAAAGCAATTGTGAGGGCTGTTCCTCAATAAGTTTGCAAGACCTGAGCAGAACTGGTAGGAAGGGGAGGCAGTAGGAAGAGATACCAGCCAGATATGAGATGTTGTTGGTTGCAAGATCAAAGCTGAACTCTTAATGGTAGGACATTTTGGACATTTTAGAGGCCATTAACTCATATAGTCAACATACACTAGAAGTTATTTGATGGCACATAGCACCTTTGGAGTATTTTTAAAAAGCTTACAAACAATTTTATTATAAGACTATTTGAATAGGCACCAAAGCTCTGTTAACATCAAGTAAGACCATCCCCAGCCACAAAGCAAAAAAAAAGTAATTTTACAGCTTAAATGAGTGAGTTTCTGAATATTTGTCTCTATTATTGTTTAAACAACCTTTGAAATACTTTGACACCAGAAACTACGAGAAATAGAATTATTTTAAAATTTCTGTTTGGCCAAGAAAGAGTTAAAAACTTCTCCTCCTCAGAGTTATTTCATTTGGTCTTGACTGGCAGGGTCAACAGTTCAGATCTGCCTTCCAGGCTCTCAAGCTTACAACAATATTTCTAACTTTTTAAGAACATTTTGGCTGAACAGTATCTATTGCTGTGCATCCCAGCAGGAGGATCACTCAGCAGGACTTGTTATGTAAGATAGAAGGTGCTGCATGATTTGACAAGATACTGTGTTATGTAAGAGGCTTGTTTAAGTTGTTGTTGGCCTCTACGCAGGTGTCTTTGCTGTGAGTCCCACTCCAACAGCATTAAAGGACATGTGGCCATCCAGATTCGACAGTTCTCATTATTCCGTACCATTGGCTGTGCTAGTTAATTTAAGACTTATAGGAGCTGCAGTCCAGTAAGATCAAAGGACATATGCTCCCCATTCTTGCTTTAAGGGGGAAAATGAATTACATGCCTTGGTGTAGATCAGGGCATATAAAAGCATTGAAAAGGAAATGTGGTTACTCAAGCATGCCTTTTGTCCCAGCCTATGACAGGAAGGGAATGACATTCATGAATGTAACCTCCAGTTTCAGTCTGTTTTCTAAAACAATGTGTCAGTTATGCAACGTAAGTCCTGCATCATGATCAGTTTCTTTTCCGGTAACATCACTTCCTTGGTTCTCTTCAGTACATATTTACTGACAAATTTTCTCTGTTTCGCAATCACTTCAGCAATCAAGCCACATGATACCATGGGAGTTCCTACGTACCAGATTTGTATTTTAGTGCCCTTTTATCCTGAGATAAAGTACTGCATTCAAAATGAGTTAAAATGTGTAAAGTATAGCCTGCTTTTGTTAGTTTTAACAAAAAAAATTAGAGAGATGCATCTCAATGGAATGAGCTATGAAGTTATTTGGTCTGATATTACTCAGGTGTATAATAAACAAGATTCCAAATTCAATTTAAAGTCTGCTTGTTCAGGACAGTAATTTTTAACAGTTTAAGCATATTTGTGCTTGTTCAGAAGAAAATTCTGTTTTATTCAATAGAGCTTATTCCCAGGTAAGTCTGCAGTCTGAACTTCTTAAAAGGAAAAAATAATAATAATTACAAAGGAAATTAAGTGCATGTTAAATGAACTTTTAAGTCCTCTTTCGAAACCAGTTCTCCTAAGACAAGGTTTTAGACATATCTACGGAGCTAAATCTGGGTTTCCTATTCCCAAATTCTAAAAGATGATAATTTTAAACTGTGGAAACTACCAGAGATTCATTCAAGGGGCTGAGAAAAAAATGTTCCTTAATTTTGGCTGAGATTGGCTGTTCAGACAGAATGTCAAGGCTTTTTCAGTCCTCATCAGAGATGTCTTTTCTCTAATGGAGGACCAAGATCACAAAGATTAATTTTTTCACAGTGTGTCCAATTTGGACCAAATATAGTTTGCAAAACCCCTCTCATTTCTACACAAAACCTGTCCTTTCCCTTTATAAAGCTGCGCACACACTCACATATACATGGAGCAAGCATATAATAGGGCGACTGATCAGAGAAACCCAATTGACCTATCAAATAGTTCATGTACCAATTGTTACATTTTAAAAATCCTACATATTTTACAGGGGGGAATAAAAACAACTCATGAAAATGTGTATAAGACTTTGCCCCCACCCCACCCCACTTGCTCAAGCTGCCAGTTTCAGAGTGAAGCGAAAAAAGAAGAGAAAAATGATGTCTTCCCATTTACCACATGAGAATGAGCTAAGTCAAGATTTGCATTTCTAACTGAAAGGCTAAACGGTTATACCGGATGTGATTACAAGAAAGGAAACAGCAGTTCAAGTCAGTGATTAAGCCTAACTTGGAAAGGAATATCAAGTGGCCAGCTATTATTTCAAAGTCAGTTCTTCACTAGTCTGCCCAGCCTCACCGTAGTCCCTTCTTTTAGCCAGAGCTAAGATGACATGAGAAAGCTGAACACCTAAGCCTGCCAATCTCATTTAAGGCCTACTTGGATCGAATCCTGACAGAAAGAGCCAAGGAGATCCATGAGTGAAATTTCTTAATTATTATTTTAAAAGAAATAGTAGTTTCCTTGTACTCCTGGAGCTGCTTTGAAAGTTCAAGGAAGAAGCTCAGAAACGGCTTTTGATACATGATGCAACCGAATAAATGCAATTCAAAAGGGAAATTAAAAAGTTCTGCTACATTGGGACAAAGTCTGTAAATTTTCAATAACTTATCATCATCAAATAATAAAAGGCTTGTTCGGCAGGCAAATACTGACACCTCCTGGATATTTCTCAGTGGTGTGGTTTTGCAGAGCAGTAGCTAGTATTCTGTTGCTAAAGATAGCAGCTGAAATGCCTGGATATGTGCACAGCTCCGTCTTTCCCACCATTCGTGCAAGGAGAATCCAATAGACCCTTGTGCAACTGGAAACCCACCTTGTCTTCAAATTAGCAATATCACAGCTTGCATAGCTGCAAGGTGGAAATCTGCAGGGCAGTTACAGAGCTCTCAAGCTGCTGATCCCTTGAACTCTATATTTACAGCAGGATTCTAGTGCTGGATATTTGAGAATAGACTTCCAAAGATCCAGCCATCCCTGTAGAGAACATTTCGAGCCCCGCAGAGAATTCCCTGTAGAGAATTGTTGGTCACTGATCTTAATAATATCATACGCTCTTGGTTGCAACATTTGAAAAAAATAATAATCCTGGGTTGTGGGGAACAAAATACTTGAAAAAATATATACATCTATACCCTGTTTCCCCGAAAATAAGATCTAACCTGAAAATAAGCCCTATTATGATTTTTCAGGATGTTCATAATATAAGCTCTACCCCAAAAATAAGCCCTAGTTAAGTGAAAGCCTGTCCTCCACCACTGTACAGCAATCAGAAGATGACATGACTGTATTTGAATAAATGTAGATTGTTGTATCTGAAAAAAATAATAATAAAACTTCCCCTGAAAATAAGCCCTACTGCGTTTTCTGGAGCAAAAATTAATATAAGACATTGTCTTATTTTCAGGGAAACACGGTATTAGTCGAATGTTTGTAATATTGCTTGCAATAAAATTCTAGAAACCAGCCAAATGTATGAGAACTGATGAACTGAGAAAAAACTCTGACATACCCTGTTTCCCCAAGAATAAGACCTAACCTGAAAATAAGCCCTATCCCCAAAATAAGCCCTAGTTAAGTGAAACCCTGCCCTCCACCATTGTGCAGCAACCAGAAGAAGATGACATGACTGCATTTGAAAAAAATGTAGATTGTTGTGCCTGAAAAAAAATAAAACAACCCCTGAAAATAAGCCCTAATGCATTTTTTGGAGCAAAAATTAATATGAGACGCTGTCTTATTTTCGGGAAAACATGGTAAAACTCTGCCATGCCATTCTAAAAGATTCAGCCAATCTCAATTAGTTTCATTTACATTTACAAACCTAATTGTCTAAACACTGGTGTGTGAGGGGACAGTCAGGATAGGCTTTGCATGAAAGCTACTGTACTGTTCTGCCAGTTCAGCTGAATTCTGTTAATTTCTTTTCCTTTTTTTTCCCGTGCATTGGGAAGATGAATGCAGTTTGCCACCAGAGGGCTCCCTTATCTTTTTTTTTAAAAGAAAGCTTTTCGACAAGACATGTTGCTATGCTCTCTTTTAAGGTATAAGGTTGTAATCCCACATACATCTAGCTGCAAATAAGGCTCACTGAATCCAGTGGCACTTACACTTGAGTAAATATGAAGAAGATAAAACTCTAAGATTTCTAAATAGTTCAGATATTACATATATATAAAAGATAGACAACAGTTAAGCCACAATCCCTCAAAGGCTGACTGAACTGAATTAATGAATTTCCCCATGAATTTTGACTGCAGAAGTTTCTGGTTCAATTAACCAATATGGGTAAGCAAATTTTTATGCACTGATAATCTCACTGTCTTCCACGTCCTTTGTTAAATTTGATGGGACTGAATTATACATAAGATGCCATGAGAAATTAATTTTATACTATTTTAGCTGCATCATCCAAATGTTCTCTTGGCATGAAGTAGAAGCAAATGTTACAATTTTAAAATGCCCTAGTAGTGGTTTGAGAAAAACAGTGCCTGTTCTCTGTATTGCCTGAACATCTGAACCAATTTATCTACAGTGAAGATTCTGAACACCTACCAGAACCTGATTTAACATGAAACACTGTGGTGTGTATATGTTTGCCATTTGTGTAAACAAAAAAGGATCATTTAAAAAATAACAATCCATGTGACAATGCCAATATTTTCTATTTGCCTATTTATTTATTGAAATATTTGTCTCGTACCTTATACCTTGAGATTTAAATTACCTAACTGTAGGTAATTTAAAGTTGGGATGTGGTGGTGCTGTGGGCTAAACTGCAGAAGCCTGTGCTGCAGGGTCAGAAGACCAAGCAGTCGTAAGATCAAATCCACGTGACGGAGTGAGCGCCCGTCGCTTGTCCCAGCTCCCGCCAACCTAGTGGTTCGAAGGCATGCAAATGTGAGTAGATAAAATAGGGACCACCTCGGTGGGAAGGTAACAGCGTTCCGTGTCTAAGTCGCACTGGCCATGTGACCACGGAAGATTGTCTTCAGACAAAATGCTGGCTCTATGGTTTGGAAACGGGGATGAGCACCGCCCCCTAGAGTCCAACACGACTGGACAAAAATTGTCAAGGGGAACCTTTACCTTTAGGTAATGTAAACAATTATACAATGATTTTAAATTATTCAAACTGACAAAACAAAGTATGGCAATCCACAGCTTAGTATGTCAGAACCAGACCATGCTGCCTGTCCTTCAAAAGCTTGGATGAAGAGCCCCATTTTAAGTTGGCATCACCAGGTGGCCAGCATGAGCGGCAATTGAGCCTTTTTTAATGTATCATAAATAGGCATGAGAATTGCACCAGGATGTAGTTTTGAACATTCAGGGGAATGGAATGTGCGTTCAGTAACGGGCATTGGAGTGCTCTGCACATGAAGCAGATGGAGATTATTCAGGAGCCTCTGGCAAAAGGAGCATAGGAAAGGCCTTATACTGAGTCCAACCACTGATTCATCTAGAAGACCAGTGCCATCACCCCTATCAGCTGCTTTGTTCCATGGCTCAGGATTCTTTCCTAGCCTAGCAAGGTGATGCTTGCAATTGAGCCTGGGACTATGGTCCATTACTGAGCTACAGCCCCTCCCCAGTATAGCAAATACTGTTCCAAAATAGCCTCTCTTCAAAGTAGTCACAAGGCCTGGCCCTGCTTAGCTACTGAAATGTGAGAAGATCCATACATGTATCATGGTATGGGCTTCCCCTCCCAAATAAGTGGGTGTCTTGCTTTTTTGTATAGTTTGAGATCTGCAGCTCCAGCTGCATACTCAAACCACTGTTTTTTTATAGGAATAGCATCGCATCAATGAAAGAAGTGTAGTGAGCACGAAGAGAGTGTAGAGGTGCAACTATTGTGGCTGTGCCTCAGCTCTTTTCTTCCCTGTCCTCACATTTTCTCTAGCAATAAGACTTCCAAAGGACAAAAGTATTTTCTAGTGTCACAGATGTGTTACACTGGCATCACTTCAGAACACTAGGCAATGTGATGCAGAGTTTTTCCAGTACAAAGAGATTTGGCTTTGATCATGTCCTGTGCAGCCAGTAGAACAGGAAGATGTTATTTCCATGGCAGCATATCTAGCTCTCCCCACCCCATTTATAGAAATACGACATTGTTGCATTTAGCAGTACTCCAGAGATGACTCCCAAATATTTGTTTAGTCAATCTGGATATACGAAAGTATTTACATAGAGATATATTTACCTTGGTCTTCCAGGGGAACTTTAGACACAGATAATGGGGTAAGATTTGAAGCTTTAGATATGAATCAAATGCAGTGAACAAAGGCTTTTCTGCTTTTCTAAGAGGCTAGGTAATTTATCAAACAGTTTTACTCTACTATAAACTTGGGTTGGCTGGTGCATCTATAAATAAATGCCTGTTTATATATGTTTGCACATAGGGAAGCACGAATGGCTATACCTTGGCTGGAGTGGAGATGGAAGACTAGTTGTGTAAGGTGTTCTCCCCCTCCCCCCTACAAAAATCAGTAAGATTTTAATAACGAGGAGAAAAGGAATGATAAACTTTATTCACTGGCTACTGAATGACACATTTGATTTACCCATAAAATAGGCCCAAGGTACCAAATTTATATTCTAATATCTCAAAGCACAAAAAGATTTCTTATTCAGATGAATGTTCTGCTAAATCATATCTCACCTGAGATATCACAGGAAATACTTGTTCGAAGAACAGAACACTCCATCCTTACAGAGTGAGCCAAGAACAAGAACTACAAGCAAGTGGACTCAATTGTATTCTCCCTTATAATGGAACTGAGAGCATGTGTGCCTCTGTCATATGTTTCAGTGTTGTCAATTTTCTATTCCGGTGCCGCTAGCTAAAGGGTAAAGTGTTAGATCATGCTTGCCCAAGAGAAGATGTATTCATTTCAAAATCCAGGAACGACTTTTGTAGAGCTCAAGACAAGGAATGTGAGAGCAAGCAGAGCTGTGCTGTACACTTGCTCTGCGGTCTCTTATTATGTCTAATGCATCCAGGATTTGCAACACTGTGTGAACAAAAAGGGACAAATAAATTCATGGTCTATGGAAAAGGAGGGATAAAGCTAGGAAAATATTTTCAAAAAATTATATGATGGAAAATACAAAATAGCAACTTACCTGAGGATTCCAGGTAAAAATAATAATGGTGAAGTGAAAACAATAAAGGCGAACTGAACAGAGAAAGATTTTTGTTAGATGTTTGCAATAGTAGTAACAACATAACTCCCCCTCCCCACATGTTTTGACAAAGGATTGTGAAAAATAAACAGGGTAGTTTGGGATGCCGGTGAATCAGATCTATAGCCAGTTAGAGATGGTACTCATTATTGAGTCCTGTGTTTTACTTTTGGGGGAAAATGTTAAGGTATTTTTAGCTGCACATATGTTAATATTTTTTGAGGCAAGTCAAGCCAGTGGGACTTTATCTGAGCTACAATTTTAGAGAGAACATTTTGTCCGGACTGGAGTCAAGGGGAGAAAGAGCTAAGGCCTTGCTGCCCATTCCCAGGGTGCCAGCGCTATGGTTCCATTGAGGCTGGTGTCCATATATGAAAACAGGGGCATCTAGATGAGTCCTTTTGGGGATTTGGAAAAGCAGATATGCTCACCAGAGGCAGCTAGTGATCCACCTGTTTGGTATTGAAGGGTAAATTATGCAAAATAAATAAAAAAGATTTAACTGCAACTGCTCATAATACTGTGTAAAATTTCTTGATATTGTTCCCAAAGCCCTGATGATTATGGAGACGACTGAAGTGTGTTTCATCCACAAGCGAGATGTTTCAATTGCCAGGTCTCTGTACTTTGTTAGTTTTTTCCCCAATTCTTTATCTTAAACTCTGGCATCCCCTGGAATTCCAGTACAGTATCAATGATCCTGACATTTCTTCATTCTATTTCTACTGTGCCTGGTGTGTGATATTCTTTTATTTATTTATTTATTTATTTATTTATTTATTTATTTATTTATTTATTTATTTATTTATTTATTTATTTATTTATTTATTTGTTTGTTTGTTTGTTTGTTTGTTTGTTTGTTTATTTATTTATTTATTTATTTATTTATTTATTTATTTATTTATTTATTTATTTATTTATACCCCATCCATCTGGCCTAAAAGGCCACTCTAGGCATTCAAGTTTGGATGTGCCACATAACTCCAAACTTCACTGAAGCATGCAAGCCCCTCTGCCTCAACAAGGCCTGTGTTCATGGAGCTGCTGTTGTGGTGGTAGTTGTTAGGCACGGCATCTTTAAGGAATTACATTCCTGGAGGAGGAGGAGCCTATCATGTTCCAATCACAAAGGTGGGTTTTAGACCATTTGATCCTTGAGACATCCAGATTACTGGCCAGGAGGCAGCAGTAATGTGTTAGAAAATACTATGCTATGCTCTTCCCATCTCTCCCGTGAGCCTTTGCTTTTTCTTCTTTTTTCCCAATTTACAGCATGTTTTTTCTCTCACCCTTCTTCCACTTGGCCAACAAAACCATGTAAGATTTTTTTTTAATGGAAAAATGTTACCACTACCCTCAGCTTCTGCTCTGCTGGCATGAGTGCAGCATGGCTCTGGATTATACCTCAATTTCTCTCTTTCCCAACCTCACAGCATTGCCCTGCTGAAGATTCAGCAGGGTGGTGCATGACACATTAACTAGGAATTGGGCATTTTAACAAAATCCCAACAAAATTGTCATGACCTCCTTTTTGTATCTGAGTAAAAGTTTCAGGAGGGAATCATTTCATTAGTTAGCATGAATATGATTAAAGCAAACTTTCCAGACTGAAATAATGTCATTTCAGTCTTGCTTTCACACATGCCTTGGATAGATGCGCTCACTCATTATCACATTTATTAGCAGGCATGTCGAACAATGAGGTGGCAATGTGAGAAGACCTAAAATAATCTTGTTGAAAACAAATGTGATAAAGGTCATTAAGAGGCAATTGGTTACCAGAGAAGAGAAGAAAGTTGTCAGACATTTGATCCAGAAAAACTCAATTTTCTGGCTGGAGTCAAATCCATATCTCAGACTGGCTTCTTGCCAAGTCAGTGAGGTGTGATGTCAAGGGGACAGAGTGATGATGTAAATATAATGCTCAGGGAGAAGCCGGGTCAAGCAAGAAGCCTTTAAAAGGGGATTGGACAGATTTCTGGAGGAAAAATCCATTGCAGGTTACAAGCCATGATTGGGATGTATAATCTCCAGGTTTAAAAGGAAGGTACTTCAAAATGCAAGATGCAGGAGAATGGTATCAGGAGACAGGTATTTTGTTGTCTCGTGTGCTCCCAGAGGCATCTGGTGGGGCCACTGTGAGATACAGGAAGCTGGACTAGATGGGCCCTTGGTTGCTTCCAAAACCTGGAAAAGCTATGTGTTTTGGGATTACAACACCCAGAATCCTCCAATCACTTGGATATGGTAACTTTTTTTTTAAAGTACAATTTTGAGGCTTTGATATCTTACACTAAAAAACAATTTGGAATTAGAATTCTTAGAGGTGTTAGAGTTTGTCATATGACCTGTTTTGGACAATTGATATTAAAAATATTGGACTAGTTATTTTTAAGGCAATGATTGGTAAAGGTAACTGTCACTTGCCGATTGAATAAGGAATTGTTGGTCCTTATAAAACAATAAGCTCCACTTATGAACATGGGATCCTCTAATACTTTTTCTGAACACTGCTGTGTCCATACTTTCATAACCATGTAAATAACAAAGTTCTGGAAAAACTAAGCTATAAAATATTTCCTAATTACGGAACCTGAAATATTTTATAAAGCAAAGTAACTCTTTAACTAAAATACCTTATTAAATAATTTCATATTTCCTGTAAATGCATCTTTAATTTTCCATGTGTATTTTTTAAACAGAGCTGCATCCAAAATAAATGATATTTTAAAAATAGCTCACTAATGTCATCTTAATTCAAACTGCTGTATAGCTCTGTGGTTTAGATATCTGACTGTGGAGGCAGAGACTGAGAGTTCAAATCAACATGACAAGGGCTGGACTCTATGATCAATAGAGTCCCTTCCAGCTCTGTAGATCTAAGATTCTAAGATTATTATATAAAAGAATATTGATTTTATTCCTGCCTGAAGAATGCTGTTTTCGAAGCTCTCTCCTCACCCACAACCCCAAAGTAAAACTGAGTGTGGCATACAGGTGTTTCTTATAGCAAATGCATACTTGTTTTACATCGGTGCTTCTGGGATGGAAGGATGAGCCAAAAGTGTCATTGCCCAGGAGATGCGCAGATAATTATAAGCAAACCCATGTAACACAATGTTTAACAAGTACAAATTTAATATAGATATAGTGAAAAACTAATAAAATGTTATTTAAAAAAACGAATATATAAACAATATGGAGCCCATATTTGAGCTACCATAGAGTATTTCTTTCTGGCTAAAGTTTATGGAAATGATAGCATCAAATAACATGTTAAGGGAAATGCATTCCCCCCCCCCCAGTGTGCATTCGCTCTCAAGAACAATCAGACCTGCAAATGAAGGCTGTGTTTACGTCCTGATGGCCAATCATAAAACAATAGCAAGCTAATCTGCAGAATGAGGCAAGTTTGTGTTATTACAATCAAACCTCTTTTATCATTTTGGGGAGCTCCACTGACACCAGCAAAACAAGCTGGGGAGCTCATTGTCTCAACAAGCAAATCCATGCAACCTGGTCAACTTTTCAAAATAATTAATCACATCAACTTCCTACAACTGTTGGCACTTAAGCTCTGCAGCATATGTAGGATCATCTGTACAAGTGCAGATCACCTGTATGAATATATAGAAGACCACTTGGAGAACTACATTTACAGGTGAATAACTTATCCTTTAGTTAGGGCCTCAGTGTGGCATCTGTGTTGGAAACTAGATCCCATGCTCATCAAGAGCACACTTGTTTCGTTCGTTTAGTCGTGATCGACTCTTAGTCTTCCACTGCCTCCCAGAGTTGTGTCAAATTCATGTTGGCTATTTCTTAGCCAACTGTGTATCATAGTTGGGAAGCCATGGGAGCAAGGGTGTTGCATTTGTGTCCTAATCTCATGTGGGATTCCCGGAGGCAACCAACCGGCCATTGTGTAAACAATGTTGAATTATATAAGGCTTTGGTCAAATCCAGCATAGCTCTTCTTTTGTTATTAGGTGGAAACACAACCTTCTTTTACTTCAGTTTCTATATATTGCTGCATACAACATTTTTGTTAAAAAGCACATATCAAAAGAACCATGCAGATTAAATATATTTAGCCTGATATATCCTTTTTGTCTCAGTATGATAATAGCTCAGCACCCACTTATCTGTGAGGACTAGCAGTGATTAGCATTGAATTTGCCTTCTTATCGATTTACACACTGCAGGCAAACAATGGGTGACCAGGTCAAAAGCCAAAGCTGTTTTGGGGCAGATGAGAAGACTGGAGCCTAAAATAGCAGGCCAACATAAAATATAACATTTCTTTAAAACAGGATTTGAAACAGCAGAATTTTTAAAAGTAGAAACCAGTAGCAGTACAAAGGTACAAAAAACATGAAGTGGTGTTTAAAAACAGAACGACCAAAAAGAATGAAAAGGTCTTTGCCTGGTTAAAAAAATACCACAATAGAGGTGACAGATGAGGCCTTTTTAGAAGGTAACTGTTGTGCTACTAGTGAAAAGGACCACCCTTAGTGAGCACCCACTTCACCCCATTTGTCAGGGACACCTAGAGGAGAGCCTGAGGATGGTGGCACTATATCAAAGGGTTTGGGGTTGTTGAGGTATTTTTTGGAAAAATTACTTTTTTCCAAAAAAGTAGGGGATCACTCCTGTGATCCCCTAGCCAGCATATTCCAAAAAAGGAACTTTTCCAAAAAATAGCAACAACAATCCCAAACCCTCTGATATAGTGCATTCAAGAGTGAATTATATATGGCAGATACATTTGGGAGAGGACAGTCCTTAAAGTATGCAAAAATTAAAAAGAGGTGAACTGCTAATATTTAGGACAGTTATAAATATACCAATATTTCTGCTTGCCATGTGTTGTTTATTTGGTTTCACTGATTGATTGAATGAATGGCACAAAGCATGACAGAATTTCAGGTGAAAAATGCAAAACCAAGCTTCCATACGTCAGGTCTGGTTCTCCATCCGTCTTCCTAAAAGTATAACCATATGTTGTTGCGTAAATGTGGATTATTGAAGCGATGTTATATTCAATATCTTGAACACAATATCCATTAATCCCATATCATTCCCCCCTTATGATTACTTTGAAAGCTTGGTTGTAAAATAATAATAAATAATCAAACAAGTAACCACTTGTTGCTTTCTATTTTTTCCTAATTATATGCTTCACAAAGAGACAATTTCACCCTACCTCACTATGGTAGGGCCATGGATAAAATGGTACTATCAAAATGACATAGGAAGAAATGATAAGAATATGTGATGCAAAAGCATATTAAATGGAAAATGTTTGCGATATTATAGCTGTTTAAAGTTATATACTATTTTAGAATACAGTAAACAGAATGTCTCACTCAATACACATTTTTGATACATACCATATTTATTATGGAAAAGTCAAAGGAGCCAAGAAAAGGAAGGTGTGAGAGAGTTCACAGCAGACTGTTACTCAAATGTAGTGAAGAAATTTTCATCAGACTTCAGTGAGATATATACACAATTCTATTCTCCTCCCATATTTAGTAGGTGTTTCTTGTAACTTTGTTATATTTATAGGTTATCATTCTAATGTAGCCTGGGCTAAACGTAATGATCACTTAATGATCAGGTACACACAACTAGGGATTGCTGGATTGTTAAACCCAAAACATAGATATCATTCTTTTCTTCGTTCATGTCACAATCACCATAGGACAGTTAATCAATATAAAAGCATGCTAATAAATACATGAAATTTTTTTTGCCCATTGATAGTTAACACCAAGAATATTTGGGACAACTAATATCGAGTCTTCAAAAGTACATGTTGAGGGGTTGGGGTAGAATACACTGGCACAGAGATGAAGTCACCTGTTCTCTGTTTTTCTCGGAGCTCACAAGGGACTGTGTTGGTGAAAAAACCCCTGTTTTACTAGGATTTCTGCAGTATGGGGTTAGTAAATTCTGACTTAGCCTTTCTAAGGAAAAGATACGCTCTCCCTATCTACTTGCAATTCCTTGGGAGGGAAAGGGTCCAGGTGGGTGCATGGAGGAAGAGGAGTCAAATGTTTGAAAGTTGTCCTATAGAAGAGGGCCAGGATCTGTTCTCCGCCATCCCAAAGTTCAGGATATGCAACAATGGGTTCAAGTTCCAGGAAACCAGATTTCAATTCAATATTGGGACGAACTTCCTGGCTGTTGGAGCAGTATGACAATGGAACAAACTACCTTGAGAGGTGGTGAGCGTGCCAACGCTGGAGGCATTGGAGACAGATTTGTACAACCACCCAGCAGATATCCTTTGATTTACGTTTGTGCATTGAGCAGGGGGTTGGATTCGATGGCCTTGTGGGCCCCTTTCAACTTCACTATTCTGTGGTTCTGTGGTGCAGAATGATATGAGCGGCAGTCTGGCAACTCTGGAATACCACACTTTCCTAATTCCCAATTCACCTTATAACACAAATGAGGGGTCCTGAATATTAGAAAATACTGTGCAAATATGAAGTTTTTTTTATTAACTACAGTATTTTAGTAAATAACCCAGAGCTCATTTGCAGAGGCTGAAAAAGTGGCTTTTCAAAAGATACGATTTTTCATAGAGATTGGAAGTAATATGTAGTTCTTGCTTTGGTTTGTTGCTTGGCTATTCAAGTTGCTTAAATGTTTAAATGAGCAGGACCTTTAGTTGGGTCAATGTTGAGTTCCTTTAACAATCTCCAGTATAGCTGGTTCTAACCTATAAAACTCTAAACAGCTTGGGCCAAAGCTATCTCAAGTACCGTGTCTCCCGTTATGAGCTTGCTTGCATGTTAAGAGTGGGAGAGCCTTTCTCTTGGTTCCACCATCCTCTCTGTTGCTGTTCTCAGACTTTGGAATTTCATCCCAAGGGAGGCCAAGTTGATCCCATCTTTGCTATCCTTTCTCTTTTGTTGCTTTCCTTTAGTTAATGGCTGCCCGAATGCGGTTTTTCAATGGATTGTTGTGCCTTACTGCTTTGAATGTGTTTTTGGTATTGCTTTTGTTTACCACTTTTTAGTGTAGTGTTTGCTTGATCCTTTTTAGTATGCTATACTTAGTGTTTTTAGCTTTAACTATTGTCTTTTAATGACTTAAGCTGCCTTGGGTCCTTTTTAAGGAGACCACTGGATTACTCAGTACAGTAGTTTAGGTCTCTGGCTGAGGAGCCAGAAGTTGGGAGTTTGATTCCTTACTGTGCCTCCTTGAGAGAGGCTGGATTCAACGATCCATAGGATCCCTTTCAGCTCTGCAGTTCAAAGGTTATTATAATTGGTTGTTGTGGGTTTTTCAGGCTCTTTGGCTGTGTTCTGAAGGTTGTTCTTCGTAACGTTTCGCCAGTCTCTGTGTCCAGCATTTTCAGAGGACAGCACTCTGTTATTATGATTATTAAAGGTGGAGTAAAAATATTTTATATAAATAAATAAATAGTGGCTGTCTATACATTTCTTGAATACAAGGTATATCACAATCTGACAGAGCTGATTCAAAAAAATTTCTTTAGGTGTTGACAGGCCCTCTGTGTTAACAGAGACTATGGTTAGCTTTGGCCCTGACGAGAGCCATTTTGCTATTGGTAGTTGTTTGCAGGCCATTGTGAAAGTCATACAATCACTCATTCAGTCATGTTCATCCAATCTCATGCTGGTGCTTCTGGAGTGGATGGACACCCAAATGTCTTCCCATTCTTCAGGGACGCTCATGCCATGCCTGCGTACATATATGCAGCTCTTTAAGTAGCTAGGAAAGGAAAAAATATAATAATAGAGCACTTTCCCACAAGTTTTGCTCCAGCCTAATGAAAGTGACCCCCAAATGGAAGCAAGTTTCTAAATAGACAGAAATAACAAACATCCTGTTCTAGCGCATTTACAACAGGTTGCTTTGTGGCAGGAGGGGAGGGTATTTATTTAGCAAGTGTCTTGCACATCTACCACAGTGATACTCTTCTGTGGTACATGACCCAGATGCTTTTCTCCGACAATACAGAACTTTAAAGTGTGAGGAAAATGGAACATTGGTGTTATGACAAGTCACCTTGGGAGACTTCTGTGAAAACAGAAATTTGATTATGATGCACACATAGCCCATCCCTGCCAGAAGGAATACTGACAGCTGCAAAAGTAATCATTATGTACCTGCTCAAGCTATTCATTATATCTAACCATTATGTTGTCTTTACCTAATTTTTAGCCATTGAGCCTATTAAGCAAGTTGCCCCTTTGCAGTCAAGGCTGAAATCTGCTGATTGAGGAATTCTCCTTTCCTCACCTACAATCCTTGCTAGCAGATGCTGCGGGGGAAAAATCAACATGATAGTAAAGGTCCCTTTGTACTTTTTGTTGTTATATGCTGTCAAGCAACCTTCGAGTTATGGCAACCTATGAATGAGCAATCCTCAGAATGTCCTGTTCTCAACAGCCCTGCTCAGCTCATGAAAACTCAAGCCTGTGGCTTCCTTTAGTTTGTTCCAAGCCTTCAGTTAAGAGTCCCTGCTGTGATTCTCTGGAGCACATGGACATACTGATTTAGTGCATGCTCAAGAATCCTGGCAGGGACTGTTTAATTTCTGTCTATCAATAGATAGAACGCAATGCCTTTCATAGCGGTGATTAACAGATTTTAGCCAATATATAATTTTAAAACAAACTGTCTTTGTTGTTTCAAAAATACTTCTGTGCCTATTCCACAGATGCTTTTCTGCTTCAGAAAGTAAATCTTGCCTTGTTTCAGGAAGTCCTACTACCACTGCTTGCATGATATTACAGTACTGGCTTCCAGTCTGATGCTACAGATCTATCCAGTGTGAGTAATTAATGCAGATGCAGAGGTTTTTAATACATCAGAGAACTACTGGGAATTTAAAGTCAGCAAAACACCATCTCCTGCCTGCTCTCTTCACTGGCTAGTTAGGAAAAAACTTCTAGTCTCAAGGATTGTATTTTTTTTACTTCCTTTCCAAACCATGAACTGAGCTAATATTGGGTTTAAGATTGTGCTGAAACTTTTATAGCCATTTACGCACTTCTAAAAGGATTACTGTTCAGCTCACTCAGTAATAGTTGAATTTAACAGTAGCAAGCCAGGAAGTTTTTTCTATATTAGATGACACTATTACTAGCAGCTCTTGATATCTTAAGGGAAGTGTTGAAAGATACAAAAAACTTCAGTTTCTGAAGGAGATTTTCAGCAAATGTTAACAGCCCAAGAAGTGGTGTTCACAATTCAGGTGATTATCATTGCATGAGGTGATGAATAGGGCCACACTCTCGTGATCTTCCAACTAGCAATGTGTTGGATGGAAAGGCCTGTAGGGGGTAGTCTGCTTTAGAGGTACAGGGCCGTCCTCAGAATAGTTATTTTGGTAGATTACAACTCCATGCTGGTTGACAGAGTCTAAGAATTGCAGTCCAAAAAAAGCACTGCTTCTAAATTCTGTTCCAGCCTCCTCAGGACTATTGGTGGTCAAGGTTATATATTAGTCAGAGAGCCTGCAAGTATACTGTCAAATTATACATTGAAGGAATGATATATTTCCTTTTATTGCAATGTTTTCCCTCCAGGCATGCAATTCCTTCAAAGCAAAGGTAGACTTTCCAGTGAAGTCTGTGATTACCTCCTGATACCCACAACAAAAGAAAAGTAAGCTAATTTGCAAATTAAGAGGTCAGATAAACCTAAGTCAGGACTATCAGACATCTTTTCCTGCTTCACAGAGCTCCCCTTTTAACTACATACTAACTGTATCAGCTAGTTTGGACCATCAAACATACCTTTACCTGGCCCTACCCCCAATGCGTGGAATGTGGTGGAGGCCCTGTTTTCTTATTGTGTGAGCTATATGGGCTATCAACAGTGTAAGTTAACATCAGCCCAAACTCAGCCCTCAAACCAATTACATGGCTATAAAGTTATTCATTTTGACCAAACTCCGGGAGGCAGTGGAAGACAGGAGGGCCTGGCCTGCTCTGGTCCATGGGGTCACAACGAGTCAGACACGACTTAACAACAACAACAAAGTTATTCATATGGTACTAGTGCAGATCCTTTGGATGGCTGGGGTATGCTCAGCTCTGCTGCATGAACACACATAATCATTTCTCTAAGTGTATATTTGTATTTAGTGTTTCTGAACTAAAATTAATTCGTACTTGACATTGTATAAACTGGATGTCATTTTTAGAGAGTGACTTGAATTACAAGGCAAAATGGTCTTTCTCCCTTGCAGGAAGTTGAGGATTATTTTTAAAATGTAAAATGAGCGCTACTTTTAAAATGTAAAGCTTTATTGTAGTATATTCTTGTACTACAAAATAGTCTTCTTACATAAGTAATAGAAGACAGCAGCATGCCAGATATATACATTAAATAAATTCTGCTGACTCAAGGGAGAATTGAGTTATGGGTTACAGTAAGCAGACAGAGTATTATTAAAAGTGAAATCAATGATTTATTTTTAACGAGTTCAGCCACTTGGCCCATCGTTCCTCAAATAGTGCAGTTGTTAATTTAACAGAAGTGATAAAAGACATACCATTTATCTTAATTGTTGTAGTCGACTTGGTTCCTAGTTCGGCTGCGCTTTTTGCTTTTTCAGCCATCCGCTACACAGGTTTCTTTCTGTTCTTAGACTGAACTGCACTGATAAACCTGATTCTGTGGTCATGTCTGGCTGCAGCAACACACTCATTTCTGCCACTGTAGCTATCATATCATATCATATCATATCATATCATATCATATGGGACAATATGAAAGCAACTTTCTTCTGCGATGTCACCTGTCAGTTATGATCCTCTATATTATTTCATATTGCAGTAGGTATTAATTCCCATGCATGCTTACTTGATTGTGCATCCCAGTACATTCAGTCCAGCTTACTCCCTAAGAAGAGCATCTGGCTTTTCAGCTTCAAGGAAGAAACAACTGATGCTTCAACCTGTTCGTAAATATTCAGACAGATGAATGGGCTTCGATGGAAATCAACAGAATAAAATCAATAGCCACACCATATTTTTGATACTGCAGACACTGAGAATGCATTTTTACCTTTCTGAACAAAAAAAAAAACATGCTTTTTACTGTATTCTGACATGGAGGCATTGACACCTTTGTCAGCACCACCATCTCAGTCTATTTGTGTGATACGGTTGGTGTTTATAAGCAGAGGGAATACATCATACCAAAAGTCAGTGAGTGAATGGAAGAATAGGTGATTTACTGAAGAAGATGATACTATAAACCTCTATGCATCCTGATCTTAATTAAGAGATACCTTACCTCTTCCTTCCACACAGCATCTGATGCTGGAAAACTAAGGCAAATCTTGGGCAGCTGAAACAACATTGCTTCCACGTTTCACCACTGCCTATCAGTCACTCTCCCTCCACTGCTATTTCTTCTGTGTCAGACTTCCAATTATGGATTCCTTGGGGCAAGGACTCACACTCTGTAAAGTTTCATGTCCAGTGATGGGTTCTTTATAAAAACCTCCTTTTCTATTCCACCTTCTAATGCAAATCTAACATAATTTTCCTTGTCTATTTTATTTTCTCTTCCTCTTCCGCCTCTCCCTCTCTTCTTCCATTAATTTGTATGCCACCTTCACACAAGGTTGTGCCCAAAATAGCTAACAACATATCAGATGAATAGCAATAAATGTAAAATGTTCAAGAATATGTAACAGGGACACTGAAAAATAATATCAGTGTCAACAAATAATTACATAATAAAACATCTATCAGTCCACACAACACTGAACATTGTTTCCAACAGTGCAAATAGCTGACTTAATTCAACAGCTTAAAACTAAAGAGAAAAAATTAGCTGAACACAAAAATGAAATACTCTACATACTAAGCCAAATACGTAGACCCCACTACCATAAAGATAACTTTAGATTTTCCACATCTATACTGCACATGCTAATTGGAAGTCACACACCCTTTCTGGAGGTCTCCTTTCTTATTCCCATCATGCACATAAAGAAATAAAAACTGGGCTCCAAACCAAACATGTATTCACACGTTAGTCCTTCTTTTATCACTAAATACCTCTCCCAGCTCTGGCTTTATGGGCAAAATGTTATGTTACAGACAAGTCCATTGTTAGAAAATGAAATGCCTTAAGTGTTGAAAGCTTCTGTTTGTCAAAGCAGGAGCTTTTCACACCTCCTGTGACTTGCAGATTAGCTTTATTGGTTTTGTGTTTCATCATCAGAAGGAAAGCATAGGCTTTGTTGACAAGCGTGAGTGCTCCATCGTGAAGGTCCACGCATCTCTGGCACACCAATAAATTTCAATTTCTCCTAACAGGCTTTTCATAATGTAAAGTTTGGCCCTTGGGTAGCAAGCTTTCTTCAACTCCATTATTTTTATTGTTCCTTTTTGCTATGCTTTTGTTTGTGCTGTCAGGTTTCCTCTGAGTCATGGTGATCCTATCAATGAACAATCTCTAAAATGTCCTATCCTCAAGTGCCCTGCTCAGCTCTTGTAAATGTCAGCCTGTGATTTCCATTAGGGAGTCAGTCTACCTTGTATTTGGTCTTCCTCTTTTCCTGCTGCCTTCCACAAATCTGAACTCCTGTATTTTTCGCTCCATAAGACGCACTAGACTATAAGATGCACATAATTTTTAGACTGCATAATTTGTGATAGTGGGGGACTGTGCTTGCACTTTCCCCCCTGGTCTTTCTAAAATCACTTTGATCTCTTTCCCTTTCAGCCATTTGATTTTGCTGCCATTGACCCTGCTGGCTTTCCAGGCAGGCTCCAGGAGACAGAACTTGGAAAGCCAGCAACTTGAATGGTGGAGCAGCAAGGTCCAATGCGGCTGCCACAGCAAGCAGCCTCTGGTGCTGGTTTGGAAGCCTCCTGGTACGGCAGTGGAACTGTGGGAGGCTTCTGAGTGGGGGTGGCTGAAGAGATTTTGAATCATTTTTTTACAGTATTCACTCCATAAAACGCATACACCCCCACACACACACTTTTTGGGGGTTTAAAAGCACGCCTTATGGAGTGAAAAATACGGTACTTCATTTACATGGATTTTGACTGGCAAGTTTTGAAATGCAGAGTTATAACTCCAACAGTTACTTTACCTGGTTAACTTGTGAATAAGGAGGCAACATAAATCGCAGCTGAGGACAGCAGCAGCACAAGAGGAAAACATTGAGGTGAAGGCTGAGGAGAGGGAAGGTACATAACCTCCCCCTTTCCTGCCTTTCTCCTCAGCAGGGGCTCTTCTAGGCTCTTCTTTCTAAATAAATAAATAAATAAATAAATAAATAAATAAATAAATAAATAAATAAATAAATAAATAAATAAATAAATAAATAAATAAATAAATAAATAAATGCTGGATGCCCCGTCTACACTGTGTCTGAAAGGAGCAGAAAAGCTCTTAAAGGGGCAGAATGGACTGATCTAAGCAGAAAGAAATGTGGATGCCATAATTTGGTTTGAGCCAAACCATACCAACAGTAATCCAAACAACAGTCTGGATGGCCTCAAAGATGGATGCTTCCATTCCTTATGTGGCTCATGTTAGGACACCACAGTGGATGAGTCACTGGGACATATTTTGATGTACTGCCGAAAGTCATTCAGAAATAAACAAATAGGCATCACCATCCTCAGTACAATGGCAAAAAGGTGCTGACTGCATTCATGAGGTAATGCAGACAGTATTTGGCTGTTCCAGTGACCTCACTAATGAATCATTCCCAGTGTATTGCAAAATAAAACACATCATTAAGTAAACATATGTGGAACAATATTTATCAAGCTAGTAAATCTGGACACTTCTAGTGCAGTTTTGATATTTTAAAATGTGTTTTTCCTTGTATGTCTATTGATAAAATATGGTATAATGATTATCTAATGGGGACAATAAAATGACCTCATACATGAATAAATCCTCTTTGTTCTAATTTATATCAGTCCCTTACATCAAGGAACTCCTCATTAATAAACACTTGCTAGGGAAACAAATCTTTTATACATACTATTTTAATCTTTGAAAAGGCACTATATTGCATTTGGGATCTAGTAGTAGGCTGATATGATTTGCAACACTTCCAGACTGTGAAAAGTACTTAAAAAAACAACAACAGGACACCATAAATTATTGGTAGCTTCAAATCCCCAGTTGACAAGTAAGGTCTGTTTCCAGCTGTGAGGTAACTGTATCGAAAAGATCCCCAAAGTTTCCAAAGTAGGGGCCTGCAAAAACTTAGAGCAGTCATAAACAACAATTCAAAATGGAGAACAGTCCATTCTCCCCTATAAAGAGTTAGGGCTGTATGCTTTCTGAGCTGACGCTAACACTGCCAACCATTCACAATTTAAACATAAGATCTGAAAGCCTGTCTCCTTCCTTCTCACTCTGAAAGGTGATGCCCCAGTTTTCTGCCCTTGTTCTGTTCTGCTTGACCTTGGCTGTGTTTTCTGATGCAATTTCTGATGCAAAGTGGTAGCTGAGAGCAGGAAACAGGGAGGAGCCTATTTCAAATCTTTCTTTAGGCAGGTCCTCATTCAGTGACCCTACACAAGCTATGTGTCCAGTTGAGCTGCCACCCACCCCATATGGGTACCAATCTATATTACAGGAGCAATGAGCCTGGATCCTATTGCAAAATATTGCATAGATAAAGCAAATTGCCTAAGTGTTTTTTGTCATTTTCTGGCCAACAATCATGCCCACATCTCTTTGACAAAGTGCACAGGCAAATGCATGATCCAGGTATGTCTAAGCACGTGGCAGTGACCCAGAACAATTACATAGATTGGCTACACAAGGTTTGCAACAGAATTCTGACCAGGATCTTGAAGTAGGTTATGCATATGAACACAACACTCTAAGCAGTTAGTGCTCTAAGTGTTTATATTTCTTTGTGTGAAATTTCTGTACTAGGGATAACAAAGTAAAATAAAAACAGAAAAGCAAACATCTAGTACGGTGTAGTAATTTAACTAAAAAAATCCCCGTTCAGCTGTAAAATTCACTGAGTCAGTTGAGGCTGACACCTTTCTGCCTACCTCACATGGCAGTTTTGAGGATAAGATGTAGCTGGGTGAGGGACAGATACTGCTCTTCCAGGAAAAGATGGAGTAAAAAAATAAATAAAAGAAAATATTACGAAGAGGCTCAAGGGTTAAACTGGATTTGTAAATCAGTGCAAACAAGCCCAAACAAAATACATGCAAAAAAGAAAAAAAGAAAAAGAAAACTTTTCCTCTCAAAAAATTAAACTAAACTAAATGCCTGCCAATTGGAAGCCATATCTGGTAGTGTTGCCATGAGCTGCTCAAAGGCATTAGGTCTGAGCTGTCTTGCATCTTAGATTTAGCAATTTAGAAAGAAAACAAATGGGTTTCTCTTTGGCCACCAAGCTAAGCAATAAATGCCTTGATTAGAATTTGTCCATAAAAGAGAAAGATGTTTCAACCTACTCCTGATCAGATGTAAAATTAAACTATATAAAACATTCACACATTTAGGAATGTACTCCAAATGAATAAAAATTATACTATCCACCCATCTCTGATGTCTTTGCTTTCATTAGGTCTTATGAACCAGTGGCATAATGAGGTAAGATTTTCTGGGGCAAAAGATTTTTCAAAAGAAGCAGTTTTGCAGACTTCTATTTCTAATTGTCTCCCAGATGCTTTCTCTTTTTGCCACCACAGCACTCACTTATTTCTGGAGCTCCAGTTGCATTTAACACCCAAAGGGAGAAGAAACCAGGATAGTGTCTTAAATGGCTGTGAAGTGCGTCTAAAGCATACTTCAGGTGAACAGCTTTCTGAATATATGGCTCCAGAAAGACTAAGAATAAAGGCAACACTAGTCACAGAAGGAGAAGAGGGATAAGTTCCAGGTATCAATTATATTCCAGAAAACAAGTATATTGTTATCCTCACCAAATAGGTCCTCATACTCACATGAGATAACACGTAATGTTATGTCTTGGAAAATGCAGACAACTCTGCTGATAAATGTCACCAAATCAATTGTAGTACTCTTCATTTACAGCATGAGCAGGCCTTTTGTAAAGCTAATGGTTCCTAACTGCTCAAGACCAAGCTATCCCAAATAACTTGTGTAATAACAAGAATAACTTACAATGGAAATACCACTAAAATATTTTACTTCAGTTGCTGAAGGACTGCAGGTAGCAAACTAGAAGCCAGAGGAGGATGACAGATACCTTTAATATAGTGAAATGAAATGTTCTGGGGGTCTGATTCTATTTGTCTAGCTCATCTATACCAGTGAGACTCGGAGGATGAATTATTGACGTGGGGATAGAGCCCTGAGCCATGCTAGGACCTGCAGTCTCTACTGGACATGGTCTGAGAGTTTTTGCACTTTAGTACAAATGAATATAGGCAGCAGACATATATACTGATGCATCATTGGCCCCACACAGTTTACAGTATTTGACATGGCAAAATAAGGATCCTTGGCATCTTCAGTAAAAAGATATTAAAAATGCTGGAGTTGTTGTGTCTGCTCTGTTACTGGTGTATTTCATTTCTTTACGCTGACTTCAAATGCACAATGCAGTGAAATTAGAAACATGGAGATTTTAAAAACATCCTTCAGCAGTGAGCATCACAGAAAGAGTATTTTAAAAGTAAGGGGAAAGGCTTGCAACTAGGAAAGTTGCAAGGCTTTTCATCTGGGTTCAGTTTATATTATATTCAAGTGGCCTGATCTATTGTTTAGGTTCCGTTTCCCCCCCCCCCCCAAAAAAAAAACCTTTTCAACCCTGCTTATTGAGTCATGGACACTTAATAATAACCTTTTCCCCTTTAAAAACCTTTTTCAAGCATTGTGTTTTTGTGGCACTGAAAGCAAATGTACAAAGTTGTTAGTAGCTCACTGAGTACCTTTGGACTTAGTAATGGGGAGATCTGACATGATGCATTTGTTTCTACAGGATTTTAGAATGATGGTTGAAGTACAACAGAGTCTGAGGTCCATACTGTAGATGTGGTTCATGGGATTTCCCATCTAGCATCCGATCAGTGACAGAAGGTAAGAGATGCTTTAAGATAGCCATTCTCATACAAAACAAAGTTACAGTGGGGTCTTGACTTAAGAACGGCTCGAGTTAAGAACATTTTGACTTAAGAACCACTCTCATAGGAAAATATTGACTTGACTTACATACTTAGATTTGAGTTAAGAACTGAAAAAAACCCATGTGGGAGGCAGGGAAAGTGCAAAATGTGAACTTTCAGTTAACTGTTGGCCAGTGAAAAGGGTGCCTGTCTGCTTCCTCGCTCCTCCCAGCGTTTAGAGAGTGGATTGGGAGACAGTCTTCAGACTGCCTGGTACTGCCTGGACTGTATTTTCCCTGCCTTCCCTGAACCTTTCTTGACCTAAGAAAAAAAGAAACAAAATATCCCCCTCTAGTGGTTGAAGGCGGAATAGCAGCTTCCCATTAGTTTCTATGGACGGAAAAGAGCAGACACGGATCAAATGGTTCTCAATGCATTCCTATGGGAAATGCAGATTTGACCTGAGAACTTTTTGACTTGAGAACCGCCTTCCAATACGGATTAAGTTCTCAAGTCAAGACCCCACTGTATTGGTGATTTCACATGGCTATAACATAGGAATTAACATTTCAGGACTATTTCATGAATGTGTTATTCATTTAAATTCAAGGATTATTTTACCTGCCTATTTCCTAAAACAAACATTAAAAAACCACATGATTTTAGGAGCCAAGAAGGCTTGCATGGGACATACAGTTGCTCAAATAGCCGAACTCATATAGCTCTTTACTACTGTAATTCATAATCAACACTCTCAATTGGCCCTGGGAACAGAAGGGCAGCTAGTGAACCTGTTGCTCCCTTTAACCAGCCTCAGTCAGCAGCCTGGCTGTGGCATTTTGAGCCAGCTAAAGCAGTGTAGTGTCGGTTGAGGCTACGGAGCAGTCCCTTGGATGCAAAATTCTTAGGGGTGCAGAGGCCACCCTGCCTGGCACACTCCCACAGCCGCATCTTGCACTCCTCTTCCCCCCTCCAGCAGTCTGCATCTGAGCCCCCAGGAACTCCAGGCCCATTGCCAGTGCACACTTCAAGCAGCTCTGCAGCCACTTCATGGCACCATCCATATATTGTGTCACAGAGCTGGCATATGACCCACACCCCACAATACTTGCCTTGCCCTGGGTGCTGGCAACCCATGCTACACCATTGAACTGAAGTTTTCTAGCTGTTCACAAAGACAACTGCATATGCAACACTTTACAGCAATCCAGATGAGAGGTAACCAAGGCATGTGTCACCATAGCCTCAAAGTTCTGGACTGTTCATGTTCTTGTACTTGAGCTGGGATAGCTGAGCTGGAGAAACCAATGTGTCGAGGTCTGCTTGTATAGGCTACTTTGGTTCAGGCTAGAGATGGAATACTTGTATTTGTCTCATGGAGGATCCTGACCCCCAGAACTGGCCAGTCTGCTTACCGCGCCAATCACAACACATGGTAAATAGGCACAGTGGATCTTCTCTCAGAGTCTTGAGGCATCTAATAGTGCAACAATCTGGCACATTGGAAAAAACATTGGCAACCCTATACTGGAAGAAACAGTGTGAGCAAAAGGGCACTGTTTGATTAATTTGTGCTCTGCTTCTAGCTTGCTGTAATAACATCAACTTCAAGTGATAAGGATGCTGCTAAATCTGCTTTAATTAACGTCAGCTCTCTCAGTAATAAATCACTATTAATGCTCAAGTTAAGGCTAGATTTTTTTTTTTTTTTAAAGGGAACTTCTTTTTGGCTGGATCTGAGATTTGGCTGGAAATTGTCCCAGCTATGGAATGTTGTCTTGTTATTGCTATTCTGTCTTTAGCCTTTCAAGGTGAGCTTCCATCTGGCTTGTAGATACCCAAAATAACACATAGGCGTTCTGCAAATGATGTTTCTATAAAGGAAGTGTATCTGATTTGTTACAAGCGAGAAGAAGGAAGTTCTTATCATTGTTTTTCCATACCCCAGAATTTTAAAATTCTATTATACGTAGGTTATTAAATAATGCAGAAAATAAAATAGGTTTGACTCATTTTGTTAAGATTGGTTGCTAAATACTAAGGTAGGCACAGAGACTCCAATCCTGAATATTTTCTTAATTATTTTGGATGAAGACAACATCTACTAATAACAATGAAAGAATAGGGCATTCATAGTGCATAAAACCATAACAAAACTCAAGGTTCTGGACTGTTCTTATAGCTTCAAGCGGCTAGACATTGCAAGAACAAATTTTATGTCATCTCAAAATGAAACTCAATCGAGATGTGATCTGCTTGATTTCCAGAATTTTGGTAGCCTCCACCCAAGGAAGCCAAAAGAAATTGCTGCCAGGCAGATTGGTTAGCTGTGTTAGCTTTTTCTGTCTACTATGCATTCATCTGAAACCAGTTCCAGTTTTGTTGCTGCTGGAAGCTGTCATTTGTTGAACTTGAACACTGGCTTTTATACACCATCCTACCAATTTGTTCTGGCCTACTTAACTTCTGCTAGGGATTTACAATGCAATACTTAATATGTCTCCTCAGACATCATTCCTTCCAACTTCAGTTGGACTTTTAATCGGTACAGCAGTTTTAGGTATTAGATGTTTAGGTATTGCTGCTTTGATGCCTTTTGTAGCTTGCCCCAAACCAGCAGGGAATTATTTTTCTCAGCTACTCCCGCCTAGGCTCTTACCAAATCTTTGGGTATAAATAGTGTGATTAAATGTAGAACATAGAGGTGCCGGTATATTACAGCAGCACATCATTTGAAAATTTCCAGAATTTCAAAGAAAGGTGTAGAAGGGAAAATCGATGCAGGTTCCAAGGAAAGGAAAAAATATATGGAACTATTGAGTCTTGTTCCCCTGGAGTATTGCTTCAGAGAGTCATCTTCCAAGCTATTAAAATAGGCATTTAGTTTAAGATGAAAGAAAAACAACAGAAACAAAACTCTATATTGATGAATTCCTGATGCTTTTAATTAGAGAGACAAAGATAAAGAATTTTACATTACTGCAGAAATATAGTAAAGGTGACATCGTCTGTTAAAACATATGCCATAATAAATTTGTTAGTCTTTAAGGTGCCACAGAACTGTTCTTTTTTATGGCAGCAAACTAGCACAGTTATTCCTCTGGCAGTGGTTTCTATATATCATTGTAATTACACAGCACATTTTTTTTGTTTACAAAGGGTCAAAATGACAACACTTTCTGTGCCCAAAAAGGAAATAGTGGACATCGATCTTTCGGTTTAGAGTGTTGTGGCCCAAATTTTATTATTTCTTATAAACAAAATAATCCTGCAGTGAGGAAAGTGGGAGGAGCTGCGCAAAATCAACCACTATCTTCTTGATATGACATGGTTGGATCCTGACTGCCAAGAGTTGCCCCTCATTGGTTAGGTGATTCTCTTCACATAGCAATTATGTCATGCCAAGCCATATTACTTGATTATATTAATTTGTGCCTCAAAATCTCCCTCCATTTCTCTTTTGCCTAAGTTGTGATGAGGAAACAGTAACTAACATCTGGGATGATAATGCAGCCAAGGGGCTGGTAGATGCATAACATTCTAGAAAGGGGATCTGAAAATGTGCCACCTCCCTAGTAATTTGGCTGCCTTAATAAAATTCCTTCTCAGCTTGCAGAAGGATAATTACCATACACTAGCTGGATTGACCCTAAATACAGAGAATGAGATTGTGTTTGTGTTTAGTCGTTTAGTCGTGTCCGACTCTTCGTGACCCCATGGACCAGAGCACGCCAGGCCCTCCTGTCTTCTACTGCCTCCCGGAGTTGTGTCAGGTTCATGTTGGTTGCTTCGCAGACACTGTCCAGCCATCTCATCCTCGGTCGTCCCCTTCTCCTCTTGCCATCACACCTTCCTAACATCAAGGTTTTTTCCAAGGACTCTTTTCTTCTCATGAGATGGCCAAAGTACTGGAGCCTCAGCTTCAGGATCTGTCCTTCAAGTGAGCATTCAGGGTTGATTTCCTTTAGAACTGATAGGTTTGTTCTCCTTGCAGTCCAGGGGATTCTCAAGAGCCTCCTCCAGCACCACAATTCAAAGGCATCAATTCTTCGGCGGTCTGCTTTCTTTATGGTCCAGCTCTCACTTCCATACATCACGACAGGAAAAACCATAGCTTTGACTATTCGGACTTTTGTTGGCAAGGTGATGTCTCTGCTTTTCAAGATGCTGTCAAGATTTGTCATCGCTTTCCTCCCAAGAAGAAGGCGCCTTTTAATTTCAGGGCTGCTGTCTCCATCTGCAGTGATCATGGAGCCCAGGAAGATAAAATTTGACACTGCCTCCATATCTTCCCCTTCTATTTCCCAGGAGGTGATGGGACCAGTGGCCATGATCTTAGTTTTTTTGATGTTGAGTTTCAGACCGTTTTTTGCACTCTCCTCTTTCACTCTCATTACAAGGTTCTTTAATTCCTCCTCACTTTCTGCCATCAGAGTGGTATCATCTGCATATCGGAGGTTGTTGATATTTCTTCCGGCAATCTTAATTCCGGCTTGGTTTTCTTCCAGTCCAGCCTTCCGCATGATGTATTCTGCATATAAGTTAAATAAGCTGGGGGACAATATACAGCCTTGCCGTACTCCTTTCCCAATTTTGAACCACTCAGTTGTTCCATGACCAGTTCTAACTGTTGCTTCCTGTCCCACATATAGGTTTCTCAGGAGACAGATAAAGTGGTCAGGCACTCCCATTTCTTTAAGAACTTGCCATAGTTTGCTATGGTCCACACAGTCAAAGGCTTTCGCATAGTCAATGAAGCAGAAGTAGATATTTTTCTGGAACTCTCTGGCTTTCTCCATAATCCAGCGCAAGTTAGCAATTTGGTCTCGAGTTCCTCTGCCTCTTCGGAATCCAGCTTGTACTTCTGGGAGTTCTCGGTCCACATACTGCTGAAGCCTACCTTGCAGGATTTTGAGCATAACCTTGCTAGCGTGCGAAATGAGTGCAATTGTACGGTAGTTGGAGCATACTTTAGCACTGCCCTTCTTTGGGATTGGGATGTAGACTGATCTTTTCCAATCCTCTGGCCACTGTTGAGTTTTCCAAACTTGCTGGCATATTGAATGTAGCACCTTAACAGCATCATCTTTCAAGATTTTAAATAGTTCAACTGGAATGCCATCACCTCCACTGGCCTTGTTGTTAGCCAGGCTTTCTAAGGCCCACTTGACTTCGCTCTCCAGGATGTCTGGCTCAAGGTCAGCAACTACATTGTCTGCGTTGTCCGGGATATCCAAATCTTTCCGATATAATTCCTCTGTGTATTCTTGCCACCTCTTCTTGACGTCTTCTGCTTCTGTTAGGTCCCTCCCATTTTTGTCTTTTATCATGTTCATCTTTGCGCAAAATGTTCCTCTAATATGTCCAATGTTCCTGAACAGATCTCTGGTCTTTCCTTTTCTGTTATCTTCCTCTATTTCTTTGCATTGTTCATTTAAGAAGGCCCTCTTGTCTCTCCTTGCTATTCTTTGGAAGTCTGCATTCAATTTTCTGTAGCTTTCCCTATCTCCCTTGCATTTTGCTTCCCTTCTCCTCTCTGCTATTTCTAAGGCCTCGTTGGACAGCCACTTTGCTTTCTTGCATTTCCTTTTCTTTGGGATGGTTTTCGTTGCTGCCTCCTGGACAATGTTACGAGCCTCTATCCAAAGTTCTTCAGGCACTCTGTCCACCAAATCTAGTTCCTTAAATCTGTTCTTTACTTCCACTGTGTATTCATAAGGGATTTGGTTTAGATTATACCTGAGTGGCCCAGTGGTTTTTCCTAATCTCTTCAGTCTAAGCTTGAATTTTGCTATGAGAAGCTGATGATCAGAGCCGCAGTCAGCTCCAGGTCTTGTTTTTGCTGACTGTATAGAGCTTCTCCATCTTTGGCTGCAGAGAATATAATCAATCTGATTTCGATATTGCCCATCTGGTGATTTCCATGTATAGAGTCGCCTCTTGTGTTGTTGGAAAAGAGTGTTTGTGATGACCAGCTTATTCTCTTGACAAAACTCTATTAGCCTTTGTCCTGCTTCGTTCTGAACTCCAAGGCCAAACTTCCCTGTTGTTCCTTTTATCTCTTGGCTCCCTACTTTAGCATTCCAGTCCCCTAGAATGAGAAGAACATCTTTCTTTGGTGTCAGTTCTAGAAGGTGTTGTAAATCTTCATAGAATTGTTCAATTTCAGTCTCCTCAGCAATGCTGGTTGGTGCATAAACTTGGATTATTGTGATGTTGAATGGTCTGCCTTGGATTCGTATTGACATCATTCTATCATTTTTGAGATTGTATCCCATTACAGCTTTTCCCACTCTTTTGTTGACTATGAGGGCTACTCCATTCCTTCTACGGGATTCTTGCCCACAGTAGTAGATATGATAACCATCTGAGCTGAATTCGCCCATTCCTGTCCATTTTAGTTCACTGATGCCTAGGATGTCGATGTTTATTCTTGCCATCTCCTGTTTGACCACCTCCAGCTTCCCAATGTTCATAGATCTTACATTCCAGGTTCCTATGCAGTATTTTTCTTTGCAGCATTGGATTTTCCTTTCACTTCCAGACACGTCCACAGCTGAGCGTCCTTTCGGCTTTGGCCCAACCACTTCATCAGCTCTGGAGCTACTTGTACTTGTCCTCCGCTCTTCCTCAGTAGCATGTTGGACGCCTTCCGACCTGAGGGGCCCATCTTCCAGCGTCATATCTTTTAGCCTTTTGTTTCTGATCATGGGGCGTTCTTGGCAAAGATACTGGAGTGGCTTGCCATTTCCTACTCCAGGTGGATTGCGTTTAGTCGGAACTCTCCACTATGTCCTGTCCGTCTTGGGTGTCCCTGCACGGCATAGCCCATAGTTTCTCTGAGTTACTGAAGCCCCTTCGCCACGACAAGGCAGCAATCCATGAAGAGGGAGAATGAGATTGGGTAGAATATATTGCCTGTCTGGGCAAACTAAGGGTGTGGCTAGATGGCAGAATTATCCTAGCCTGTATCAGTTTAGGTTGTGCTTAAGAGGGTTGCTTTGAGGTTCTGTTTGGCTTGTAGGGTGATCCTTGCATCCACATGTGAGGATCCACCACACCTCAAGGCTTCTTTGCATTTAAAGAGAAAGCTTCCCATTTCTCATGATAATTAAGTGGCTTGGGCAAAGAATAGTGGAGGAAGCTGCTAAATAATCTTGAGAAATGGGAAACTTTCCGTTTAAATCTTCCATGCCACTCACATTTGGAGGAAATGCATTAGTAACAAAAAGAAATGGAAAACATCCTCTCCCGTACCCTCCAAAGATGATCAGCACGGAAGCTTTCCAAATCTGAAGATTGTTAAGTGACTTCAGGAAAGAGACAGTGAGCCAACTGCTTTGGTTCAGTCACAACAACCACACACACTAGAACCAAACAAAAACAGAACAACCCTGCCTGCACCTAAAAAAAAGAGCAGTCCATGACAGGGAACCAAAACGGTGTGAGCAGGTATGCTCTGGGGATGGGATGGTTCACACTGGCATTTGTCATGTAGTTGCTGAAAAAATGAGTGAACCAGGCTTTCCCTAGATTGGAGAAAACTGTGGGACGAATCCCTGTGTAGATGGACTCTAAAGCTGAGCAATCTTGAGCAGGCCTAAGTCTCCTTAATTCCACCCTATAAGAAACTCTTCCAACATCAGGATCCTGACAAACATTTCTCCTGAGTAGCTGACATTGACCTTGGAAGAAAGTATTGTAGTTGTGTTTGGTTCCTTTCAGTGGGAGGAGATGGCAGCATTGTTGGATATCCAAATATTTTATCAAAATATTTGCTATGCAAATTGGAACAAGTGTACCCTCAGTTGGTCTGGTCTCTTCAGAACTCAGTCACTGAAATTACTGTACTTTTTACCAATTTGTCTATGCATTCATACGTTGCTGGATCTAAAGGGAAAAAAACTGTAGAAAGCAAAAGACTATGACCTGAAATGGAAGGGTGTGTTTGCTATGCAGTATCCTTAACTTCAAGAGGTGAACATCCAGTTTTTAGGCAAAGCTCCAACCAGTTTCTTTCCTTCTCTTTCTTCTCAGAGAAAAACATCTGTTGCATCTGTGGAAGATGCCCTTTACTGTGTCCAAAGTGATGTGTGCTCCTTATACACCACCCCACAGCACGTACAACATTATTTGGGCAGTTTAGAATTTAATTATGCAGGCTACACCTTGCCCCCCTCCCAACAAGCTGAGTACTCAATTTACTGACCTCAGAAGGATGGAAGGCTGAGTCAACCTTAAGTCAGCTACCTGAACCTGTCATGATCTAACTCAGCTCATGAGCAGAGTCTTGACTTCAGTACTGTAGCTTAATCACAGAGCCACAAGGTCCAGTCAGTACCTGGCTTGTCCGAGTATATCTACTTACTGCCTAGCCTAAATCAGAGTTCTGCACATCAGTATTCACCCATGGTGGGAAAAAAGTAATGTAAATAAGGGCCAGGAGGGAGCATTACATATAAAAGATAGTAGATCATCCCAGTGGAGAGGGAATAATTTTTCAAGGTACAGTGGTGCCTCGCAAGACGATGTTAATTCGTTCCATGAAAATCGCTGTCTTACGAAAACATCATCTTGTGAAATGAAAAAGCCCACTGAAATGCATTGAAACATCAGTATTCACCCATGGTGGGAAAAAAGTAATGTAAATAAGGGCCAGGAGGGAGCATTACATATAAAAGATAGTAGATCATCCCAGTGGAGAGGGAATAATTTTTCAAGGTACAGTGGTGCCTCGCAAGACGATGTTAATTCGTTCCATGAAAATCGCTGTCTTACGAAAACATCATCTTGTGAAACGAAAAAGCCCACTGAAATGCATTGAAACCGGTTCAATGTGTTCCAATGGACTGAAAACTCACTGTCCAGCGAAGATCATCCATAGGGGCGGCCGTTTTCACTGCCTGTAAAGCAGGGAATCCGTCCTGAAAACACAGCGGGGAGCCATTTTGCACAGCGGGCGACCATTTTAGAACTGCCGATCAGCTGTTTTTAAATTGTCATTTAGCAAAAAATCGGTTCCGAAGCAGGGAACCGATCATCATTAAGCAAATTTCCCCCACAGGAACATTGTTTTGCAATTGCAAAAGCGATCACAAAAACTTCATCATCAAGTGGTTTCATTGTTTAACGAGGCAATCATTAAGCGAGGCACTACTGTACTTTCACCTGTCCATCAAAGCCTGCAAAAAAGAGCATGTTATCCACCCCATACTCATACACAGACAGAGAAAGTCCTAGCTGTAATGAAGGCTCAGTTTTATAGATAGGAGGTTTGTGCTTCATATCAAGCATAGCACCACAGGTTGTGCTGAGTTCAATTTTCCTTCCCCCAGGCCTCCTGGTCCACTTACCAGGTTCTATACATTGCTGGAGTCCTTCTTTGGAAGTGTTGTTCCAATCCAGGCAGAAGCCCAGCCAACTTTTCTCCACCTCCTCAGGCAGCCAACTACTCTGATGAGGAGGCAGGACAGGAAATTCCCTTGCACAGCTGATGGGTGGTTGGCTGCCTGGGGAGGCAGAGAAAGGCTGGCTGGGCTCCTATCTAAATTGGAGCAACGCTGCCAAAGAAGGACCCAGCAGCATGCAGAGCCCGGTAGGTGAACCAGCTGGCCTGGGTGGAGAGAGATGGAACTCAGCACCACCTGCAGTGCCATCCTTCATATGAAGCACAAAGCTCCCAGCTCTACTCAGTATAGATACCTAAAAGAAAAAGCAAGAAGACTCTAAATCAGCCTAAATTATGTTCTACCCTCTTCTTATCATGTCTGAATGAGAAACAGCTGCTCAGTTGGGTGGATAGGAAGTAAATAAGAGTCCAGTGAGATCACCCTGAGACCTCTTCAGAACTCAGTTGCTGAAATTACTGGGACAGGTGTGCTTTCTTTGAGTCTTCAGCTGCCAACCTTTTTCTGCTTCTGTGCTCACTTCTTTTGCTAGAACAACTGATGCCTGATATTTTAATTCAAATTTTAGCATATTTAACTCCCAAACACTAGAACAACTATCAGTGTTTTGTAGGGGTGCTCTAAGCTATCCAGAAACGGCTGGTGGGTTCCTGGACCATTCTGTATCTGCTCTGGTAGCATACATATATGCCTTCTTCACCTGTCCTGGACACTTTTTTCCAAAACTGGTGCACATTTCTTGCACATATTGACTGAAATTCTGCTGCTTAGTGTGGTGTTGCCCTAGAGTTAGGCCCATTGAGTCAGTGGGGATTTGCTGAGTCAACTCCCCCATGTCTTCCATTGATTCAAATGGGCCTACTCCAGTTGGGACTCATTCAAGTCTTTCATGTCTGATATTTTCTCAAGGGTCTTATTTGTGTTGTCTTCATGTACTTCTGCTAAAGAAAATTGTTCAGCTACAGAGGGTGCAATCTGCATCTCGTTTAGTCAAAAAGTAATTCTATTTATTTAAATAGTAAACTCTAGTGTAAATGAGTCCCAGGTTACATGCTGTTGCTTGTGAAGGCATTTGTATTCAGAAGCTATTTCCATATCCTCGAGCTGCTTGCAGCTCTTACAAAGAAGTTTGATGTTTTGTATAATTGCTCCTGTGATATTCAATAATGCATAGCTTCAGATTCTGCTAAACTTAACATAGACAAAACGAAGTAGCTATCGATCAGTTCACTAAGGGAGAGGTCTCAGGTGTCATCACTGTTAGTTTCCATTTGTGGTGTTTCTTTTTATTCTTCAGATAATGCTTGTGACCTTAGGGTCATTGTGGATTCTGTGCTTTCTTTTGAAGCCCACATCAATCAGGTAATTAAAATATCTTACTACCATCTTTTGGAATCTAGCCAGACAGAAACCTATGCTCTTTCTGGTCCTGTCCTTATAAGTTTAATTCTTTTTAAAAAGTCTCTAATGACCTGTAACTGTCATCCAGGCTTCGCACTGGGCAAATAATATTCTAAATATCAACAAAAATACAGTATTATTGTAATAATACAATAATATTGTATTATTATAATCTGAAACATATGTTTGTACTAATTTACATGGAGAGTTAAACTACCTTTACACTTCTGTTTCTTTTACCAGTTTTATCTTTTTGAGGAGAATTTGTCTTTTGTCTAGAGATTTGAAACTGAATTCTATAGATTTGCATTTCTGTGCCCCATTTTTCTTGTGAGTATATTTAGAAATTTGTTACATTTCTTTGGCTAAACAGGATGAAATGTGCTTTTGTGTTTAGGATCCATGGTTTAAGGAATGCAAATACCAGTTGCTGGAGGGACTGCAAATGAAATTGCAGCTTGCAGGATGGGCAAATTTAATCTTTATCACCTTTAATGCTGTGGGGCTTAATGACAAGCAGTCGTCCACAATTGTTATTTGCATTGGAAAGAAGTCCTGTATTGATGCAACTGGAGTTTCACTTCGAAATGCAAATACTAGTTAGGGAAGACCATTTTTCATTAACTCCACAGCAAAGTGGGAAAGAAATAAAGCTTTCTTCCCTGTATTTTTTTAAAACGTGATTTAAGTACAAAGGAAGCTTTACTATCATATTGAGTTTTCCCCTCAGCATCTGCTAGCAAGGATTGTAGGTAAGGAATTCATCAAATACTAGCCCTTAATACTTGCACAGAATGAGATGCAACCCATAGTGGTCCCTTGTGCAAGGGAATTCTGTGGACTAGGTGGGGGAAGTATTGAGGGCAGAGTGTGTGAGAGGAGATTGAGTGTGGCCTTTAAAAATTAAAATAAGCTTTCCTCTAATTATGCGATAGATAAAAATGATTCAGCCAGGAATCTACAGAGCAGATTGAGTTAAAAGTGTTCCTCATTAGACCACCACTTATTTGTTAGTTTACTTCAACAGGCACTTACTGTTTCAATGCATTCGCTCAAAGACTCTGGTAATGAGAAAGAATAACACGTTTCTATTTACGTATAATTGTTCATAGATAAAAACCAAGCACCTTTTTATGTAAAATTTTTAACTTTTTAAATTTTAACATCACTGAGCTTAACTGATTGATTAGGTTCATTACCGACTAACTGACTGGTTACATAGCTTTCACTTTGGTTGTTGTGGGTTTTTCGGGCTCTTTGGCCATGTTCTGAAGGTTGTTTTTCCTAACGTTTTGCCAGTCTCTGTGGCCGGCATCTTCAGAGGACAGCACTCTGTGCTCTGGTGAGTGCTGTCCTCTGAAGATGCCGGCCACAGAGGCTGGCGAAACATTAGGAAGAACAACCTTCAGAACACGGCCAAAGAGGCCGAAAAACCCACAACAACCATTAGATCCCGGCCATGAAAGCCTTCACGAATATATTGACTTCACTTTGTTTTCCTCCGACAGACTCCATTGCTAACAGTGACAGAACCCTGACTAGAAAAAAGGCTGGAAGAAGAATTTGAGGCAGAGAGAGAACAGTTGGCTGCTACTGAGTTGAATGGCATTCACTTCAGTCCTCTTAGTTAAAAGCTCCTTAAAAGGCATCATATGTAAGTTGTAGTATATCTAACAGGGAGCACCTTTCCACCTCTGCTGCAAACTCCATGGTATATGCATGAGCCCTTTGTCTCCATGTTTCATAAACAGCAGCAATTCACTCATATCCTTCATAGCTGCTGCACAGAACTGCAGAGCTGGAAGGGACCCAACGGATCTTCAAGTCCAGTCCTTATCAAGGAGGCAATTGACCTCCCAACCTCTGGCTCCACCACCATATACTGAAACTACGGAACTATCCAGCACTTCTTATGTATGCTTGCAGGCTCAGAAAGTCAGTTGAACAGCAGAATTTATTCCCGCATGCAACAATAAATGTTGCTTTTGAAAGTCCCCTCGTTTTCTGAAATAGTTTGTTATGCATCTGGGGAAGTAAGGATTTGTGATTGCTGTACAAGGGTCAGAAACCCAAATACCTCTGGAATGTGCGTAACTAGTTAGGCTGATCTTTGGATCCTAGCCATGGTTCTTGTGGCACAGCACCAGCATGGATTGGAACAGGTCACTGTTCTCTCAAGTAAATTGAATGTGTCAACAAACAGTTTCAAAATTATGTAATTCTGAGAATATTTTAAAAATATTTAGACCCTTAATTTCCATGGAAAATTCAACATATCAATTAGAAATAGCCCAATGTGGATATGCTGTTTAGACATTGTTGTTTATACAGTTTCATTTCAAATGTGACAAAACAAACAAATAAACCTGAAACAGATAATCAGAAAGTATCTTCTCTTGAATCAATTAATTATGTGCTATCAGAGCCAACTTAATGGCAACCCTCCCCCAGAGTTATCTAGGTATTAAGTACTCAAAGTAGTTTACCAGTCCCCCCTTCGGATAGTGCTCTGGGACCATGCAACATGCCCAGGGTAACAGAGGTGTCAGGCCAATTAATGCTATCTGTCACAAATACTAAAACTAATATTCCAGACTTCCATTGACATGAATCTACCTCAGGAGCAGGCCTTCAAAATTTCCCTGGATTAATCAGTAGTGCGTTTCAAAGCTATGAATGGCTTGTTAAAGGAAAGTAAAAGATATTTCTAGAACTAGAGGGTGCAATGTTCTATATTGGTTGCAACACTGCTGCTATATGCCCAAGGTTATGCATACTATAAGTTGCCTATCTTTTATTTCAAACACATTCAAGGGAGAGCCTTACAGTTTTGTTTATTGCTAGGGTAATAACATACTGTACAATATGTTGTCTGTGTAAGGATAGAGTAATGGCATCAGGGAGTAATTTGTTCTCAGCTGAAACATGAACTTTCATCAATAACAAAGAGACACTGGAACACCCCTACCTTCTGCAAAGTTGGATGGTTGTCCTGAATCATTACAATGTTGTCTGGCAATGTCCTACAGTGTTAATTGCTGCAATGAAAATATAATATGGCTTCTAATTAGGAAAGGCAAACTGGACTAAGCAGCAAGAGTGTATTCTAGACTTCTCTTGTTCCCTTATAGAAAATAATGCACCTTATATAATAATGTATATTTTAACTCTTTCAAAATTCGTGTTTTGTTCTTATTCCTATATATGATATGACACTAAAACCTTAATGTAAAATTACCAATCTAATAGTTGCCTGAAAATACAACTCATTTAAAACTGTATTCCTTGTTGTCGTTCCCTCCTAATACGAGGGTTAACCCTGCTATGGGGCAGAATGAGTTCACCACCACAGCAGCCATAGCAGCCTCCAACCTAGGCCATTCCCTAGGTGGCACACACATTCTGTGGAAATTGAATGCCATTTTAATGCACTAGTAACACTGCAATCTTAAGCACACCTGTTCACAAGCAAACCTTACAGAGCTTAATGTTAGCATATATAGCTAGGCACATACATAAGGTAAAGGTAAATGTTCCCCTTGACAATTTTTGTCTAGTCGTGTTCAACTCTAGGGGGCGGTGCTCATCCCCGTTTCCAAGCCATAGAGCCAGCGTTTGTCCGAAGACAGTCATCCGTAGTCACATGGCCAGTGCAACTTAGACACAGAACGCTGTTACCTTCCCACCGAGGTGGTCCCTATTTATCTACTCACATTTGCATGCTTTCGAACTGCTAGGTTGGCAGGAGGCACATACGTAGTAGGTGGGAAATAAGTATGTGTAGTATTGTAGCCTAATTCTTGTAAGATTCTAATATTGAAACTATAAAATGGCCAACCCAACCTTTATTGTTTCATTCTATGCTTCCCCCCCTTGAGATGTAAAACTGCACCCCACATAGATTTTTGCCACGATATTGAAAATTCCCTGTAATTCCTGAGATTTTGTATGCCTTGATTTTTTTTCCTGCATGAAAACTTTTATTGTGACTCCTGTCACAGCTCTTACCTCTTACTAGGGGCAAGTATTTGTGCTACTTTGCAGTAGGTAACTTATCCCTTAATGTACAATTTATGTTCGCAGCATTGCTTTCAAATGACATTTACATCTATAGAGGAATGTGGAGTGGCTGTGGTTCCAGGTTAGTTCTGAATTGTAGTGTGATGTTGAAAACATGCTCTAACTTTATTTCTAACATTGTTAGAATGAACTCAGAAATAAAGCTCTTCTATTGTATTTGAATTGCAACACAATGGGGACCGGAGTAGGGAGCGAATAGACATGAGTCTTTCATTCTGGCATTTGCATGCCATTCACACTTAGCCACAGCTAAAGGGCAAGCAGGGCAGTGTTTGAATGCAGCAGCAATTGAAGGTAACTTACTCGCATTGCCTCTGACATTTCATGAGACTAATGAGGGAGTTGGGAAACAGGCCTAATTCTGGGTAGTCTGACAGGCAGATTGCCTAGAAATCTTTATTTATTTATTTATATAAATGCCTGAACTGCTCAGTCCCTTCCCACGGACAGTGTCTGAGATGTTTTACAACTTCGGTAGAATAATTTTGACAAAGATATAATGATGCACTCACTAAGGTCAGCCACAAATAACTTAACTTTCATATGTAAAAACAGCCTACGCACAAAACTATTTAGGTTATAGAGCATACGGTCTAGTAAGACAGAAAAGTACAAAATGAAACAATGAAGTTCCAAAATGGTCTTTAGGAAGGTAGTGCCATTTCTTAAATTCAGATTAAGATGCATTTGTGCAGCGGATTGTTTGAATGCACATTTGAAACACTGTAAATGCTGTCTGTCTGTGTCCATTTTTTTTTTTTGCCTAAGTATACAGAAAGATTTATATCTGTATGGCATCTACATTTTTGTGTGCATGACTGACAAGGAGAAGATGGTGTTATTTTTCCAATGGTTCCTACAGAGTCTTTCATTATGAATGATTCAGTCTCATGTCTAAATTGGACTACTAAAAGGACATTATAGGAAAACGGGTTGAATGTATTGTATCAATTTGACAAAGCAAAGTGTGCTGCTTTGCTTTGTCAAACATACAATTGTTGCAAAGCCTAGTCTAGCACATGCAAAAACAGGGAAACTGTCAATAAAATGATTTCTGTCTGGGGGAAATGGAATTATTAAGAACTCTTTTTTTAAAAAAGTAGTGATACCTGACTTGAAACTCCTTTTGTTTTTTAGCAGAATTTGCCAAACAGTTTTCTTCAGTGATGAGAACAGAGGTTAGGAAAATTCTTTTAAAATAAACCCAACCAAAAGTTTTTAGAATCCCCAAGCTAACCATCCACTCTCCATGTTGGTGAGGAGTTCCGGAAACGATAGTCTAAAAAACCCAACCCAATCTGTGAATCAAAGTGTATCTGAAAGTTTTTATGTTTGGAAGAATGTTACATGAGGTTGAAAGCTAAAAGTGCTAAGACGAAAAATAGTCAATTGCCTGAAATCCTGTTGTTCAGGTGTGCAAGCTGTATAACTTCTAGTGGTGTGTTGGCAGAAATTTAGAAATCTCTGTAGACCCTATTTGTTGCACACCAAGCTGTGCAACTTAGTTGTACAACCAATAATATCTGTTAAGGTCTCTTCAGCAGCATACTTCCAAAACTGAGTCCATTTGAGTACCTGTAGCAATAGGATATCAGTCAGTTTAAAAATGTTCCTATACCTCTCACAGCCCTCCAACACAAATATGGCAGAATGATTTTTAAAAAATGATATGGAGAACAGGAAGACATTTTCTTTCATGCATATTTATTATTCAAGAATATGAAGAGATATACCGCAAATGCTGATTAATTTGGAGATGGTTGCCACAAACACCCAGTAACTTTTGCTGGAGGAGGCAGAAGTAAGTGATGTCTGGTATTCCTTTTCCTGAGAGAGACTGCCTTCAGACACTCTCACAAATCTACATAGATCAGGGTGAAATCTGCTTCCAGGATTTCTCTCCCACTCTTCTTTGTCCCCAGACTGAATACTTGAAAAGGTTACTGTCTTTTCTTTAAATATAAGATGTAACCAGCATAATGCTTGTAGGATGCACAATGCTGGTGTCCTCACAGAAGGAAAGTAGGTGGGAGATTTGTGATTTGGTAACTGACAACTGCTTCCAGGGGGAAAAAGTAGAATTTGTTTTTCGGTGCTGTGCGTGACTTTCAACCTCATATAATTGGACTTCCACATAAGCAATGGAACTGCTATTGTATGAGCCCAAGCAAATGTAATGATTTCCTTTTCATCTCACCCCCCCCCCATCACCATCTCCTGAATATTTCCTAATGGATTCCCTTATCCTGTAAGGCAATTTTTGGGATAATTGGAGGCTGGTGAATTTCACCACACTATGACTCACAGCCAGAGTAAGCTCATTTAATAATTTGATAAAAATTGAGAAACATTCATCCGTTCGTATTCGTCAGGGTCTCTGGAATTGATGAAAATTAAACAAATCAGCAATTTTTAATGAATTTCACAATTCATTTTTTTATTCGTCCCCATGTCTAATATACATTAAACAAAAGTTATACATTTCAATATAATTTGTAGTATACCACACTACTGAAGGGAAACAGTACAGCATATTTCAAAACAAGTAAAATTCTGAACTGATTTTGTACAGTATATACACAATGTATAATATATTTGGGATGTCCTGACTTGACATATAGGCTATGTACTGTACAAAATCACTTCAGAATTTTACTTGTTTTGAAATATGTTCTACTGTTTCTCTTCAGTAGTGTGGTATACTATAAATTATATTAAAATGTATAACTTTTATTTAATGTATATTAGACAATGCATACACAAATATCTTCTGGGTGTTTAACTAGAGTTAATATGTGAGACCAAATGAATGTCAGTGTCTCTTAATGGCCCTGCAAGTGACAAAAGCTTGTTACAGAGCTGTGGCACTTTGAACTAAAGAACATTTCTTTAGAACCTAATCTCTTCAATCTGGACTACTGCAGACTTGAAAAGGTCATAAGAACAAGTGGAGAATGTCCTTTATCTCAAGTGGCAGAGACCTTTTGATCTGTACCACAATAGAGTGAGTTCTATTCCCTTTCCTCACATGGCTGCAATTTTTAAATGACTGCTGTATGCCATGTAGCCCAAACGGTCTAGTCCTTGCTGACTATGAATCACAGATCCAAATATACTTTGTTCTATCAAGAGGCATTGGCAATGATTTCTTTGCATTGTCTCATCACTCACAATCCACTTTGGAAATCCAAATATCAACCTCCAGCCAGGCTGGGCAAATCTCTGTATCACCCTGAAGGAGAAAGCAATGATGCTGTGAGGCAAACTCAACTCAGGATCATCATTTTAAAAAAAAATCTAAAATGCTCTCTTTTTTGGTGGAAGGTTGCCAGACCAAATCTTGAGATGACAGGATCATGAAAACTGAGTCATAAGATGCTTCCCATCCCCATCCCCATCCCCATCCCATCATTTTAGCTGGCCTACTCTCCCACTATGTTTTCAGCAGAAAAGGTAGCAAAAGACAAAAAGATGATGAATTTAAAAATATTTGTAATTGGGTTATGATTGTAGTGCAGCAGCAGAAATAGGAATGGGGATAAAGATTTCATCCCATGCCGTTTCTTCTGAGTAAAGTTGTATCCCTGCAGGTAACAAACTAGGTTATAAATCACATTGTGGGATAAACTGGAAACAGACAGCCATGATGAAAAATTGGTAGTCATAATTAAAAAGTGAACCAGAATAGAGGAACAAATTGGAATTGGAATCAAGAAGCGAATCAAAAGTCAGAAGTAAGGAACAAAACTGAAGTCAAGATTGAAGAACCACTGAAGGATATTAGAACATGTCAGAAGACTTTAATGTGTAAGTGAAGAACTCTATCAGAAACCATGAAGAGCTACTGGCTATCAGAACAGTACTGACCTAAGTGGACCACAGTATGGCCTGTTGTAAGGCCTCTAGGCATATGCCACCAAGGAACTGAGCTTGCTTTTGTGTCTAATATCATTTTAATTCTAGTTTAGTAGAAAGCTTTGAAGCATAGTTTTCACAAGAGGAAGAAGACTATTCATCTGTTAAGCATTTGTTGTCCACATACCGTGTTTCCCTGAAAATAAGACAGGGTCTTATATTAATTTTTGCTCCAAAAACACATTCTGGCTTATTTTAGGGGACTTATTTTTAATGTACAACAATCGACGTTTATTCAAATACAGTCATGTCATCTTCTGGTTGCTACACAATGGTGGAGGGCAGGGTTTCACTTAACTAGGCTTTTTTGGGGAGGGGTAGGGCTTACATTACAAGCATCCTGAAAAATCATGCTAGGGCTTATTTTAAGGTTAGGTCTTATTTTTGGGAAAACAGGGTAAATAAAAATATACTAATATCTGTTAGTTTGTAATTTTTTTAACCTCATCTTCAATCTGCACTACTGCAGACTTGAAAAGGTTGTAGTCGTCCATGGCTGCAGGAATTTACACCAAATTTGGAATGCAGTTTTGCAAAGGACTGACCAAAAATATTTTTTTTAAAAGGGGCTGTTCATGGCACATATTAAGTACATAAGGATAGAATTTATTATGGTTTAGCAGAATATTAAGAGTGCAGAATTGGCCTCCTGGTTTCTGTTCTAACTGCTGTGTGGTACACTACCCATAAACCTGTCAAAGTAGCTCAGTGGATTTTTTGGGCTCTGGAAGTCCACTGATTAATTTTTACCAAATGGCTGGAGAGAATTCAACCACATTTCATCAGTATGTTTGGCATGATCTAATTTAAAAACATAGTACAGGCATTTTCATCAGAGTTGGTTGATATATTTGGGATGTTCTGACTTTACATATACAGTAGGATATGTATTGTACAAAATCAGTTCAGAATCTTACTTGTTTTGAAATATGCTCTAATTTCATGGAGGGAGGGAGTTCTATAGCTCTATTAATCAGGAGCTGGCTGGGGAGTTCTAGAAGTTGTATTCTTTAGATCACTGGTTCTTAACCTTGGGTTACTCAGGAGTTTTGGACTGCAACTCCCAGAAGCCTTCACCACCTGCTGACTGGGGTTTCTGGGAGTTGCAGTTCAAAAGCATCTGAGGAACAAAGGTTAAGAACCACTGCTTTAGATGAACTGAATGAGTACCAACGAGATGACAGAGAGCGACCTAAGGCAAGGAATGCACAGAGATGAGAGAGAGCACTGGAATAAGTGTGGGAACCATGGGATTTTAACCAGAGTGAAGTTGGGTTTGTTGGCTAGCTTGCAATAATATGGGTGAGAAAAGAACAGAGGGAGAAATGTGACTTTGCTTTATTGTGTTGAATCTACCAATATCCATCTGTCCACCTAGTTTATAAACTATTGTTACTAAATCCTGGCTACAGTATTTGTTCTGCACTCAAGACTGTGGTATGAACCCTAAATACTTCTCTGTTATTCTGTTGACCTGTGGCTCCTGTATGCCTTGGAGTATGATTCCAAAATATGGATTCACTCTTCTGTCTCCAGTAGTCTTTTTGAAAAGAAGCCACATACTGCAAATGTAAATAGACATATTGTGCTGGCAAGTCTTGCCCTTTCTCTTTGCTCCATGTCTACCTCAATGCTGAGTTAAACAAGGCATCTTAGTCCACCCAAACCTTCTGGGAATTTAGTCAAGCTGAATGACCCAAAGAAAATCTTGGGTTGGTTGATGGCTTACGAGGAAATGGAAATCTTATTCCAGCTGATTGGAAAGTCTTGGTTAAAGCAATGCAATATGTACTATTCATGCAGGAATGGAGAGATGCTGCTGCCATTCTTGCCATGGATAATTTATAAAACAATATTGCTGTGTCTGCAGATATGCTAAATGGAGATGGACTCTTTGTCACCATGGCACAGCAGATTACCATCCCCAACAGGGAATTGGCACAAGTGGGTGACATTGTTAGAGCAGCCTGGTTAAAAATCCCAGACCCTTTAGGGTCTTTTGCCAATTTGCATCATGGTCCTACAGAGAACTTTATTTATTTATTTATTTATTTATTTATTTATTTATTTATTTATTTATTTATTTATTTATTTATTTATTTATTTATTTATTTATTTATTTATTTACTATCCCGCCTATCTGGTCTTGCGACCTCTCTAGGCGGCTTTCAATACATACATAAAACAACAAATAAATATAACACAAAAATTATTACATTAAATAACTTCCATGACAATTCTACAAGATGGGAAAAATAAAATAAGAAATAAAGAAAGAAAATTAAAGAAAGAAAAAAGATCAAGTATTGACTGGAGGGAAGGCCTGAATAAACAACCATGTTTTTAATTGATTTTTAAAAATACTCAGCATAGGGGCCACGCAAATCTCCAAAGGGAGATTGTTCCAGAGGCGAGGAGCTTCTGCCGAGAAGGCCCGATTTCTTGTTTTTTACTTCCGGGCCTCCCTCGACATCAGGCTCCTCAGCCTCACCTCCTGACTCACTCAGATGACACGGGTAGACCTTGGTGGGAGTAGGCGTTCTGCCAAATATTGAGGCCCTAAACCGTTTAGGGCCTTATAAGTAAGCATTAAGACTTTGAAGTCAATGCGGAACTGAATGAGCAGCCAATGCAATGCAGCCAGAATAGGAGAAATATGGTAGTATTTTCTTGCTCCACTGAGGAGTCAGGCTGCCGCATTCTGCACCACTTGGAGTTTCTGCATCAATCTCAAAGGCAGCCCCACGTAGAGCACATTACAGTGGTCTAATCTTGAGATTACGAGCACATGCACCAAGGTAGTGAGCTCCCCCGTGCCGAGATAGGGTAGCAGCCGGGCTATCCACCAAAGATGGAAAAAGCCGGTGCGGACTACCGACTCCACCTGCATTTCCATAGTGAGCGCTGGGTCCACATGGATCCCCAAGCTGCGAACCCCACCCTTTGCGGCAAGGGTCACTCCCCCCAAATGAGAGAGTCACCCAAGCTGCCGACCATGGGGACACCCACCCTCAGAACCTCCATCTTGTCCGGGTTCAGCCTCAGCCCATTTTCCTGCATCCATTGCACTGGAGGGACAGAACGGCATCACCTGCAGTTGGTGAAAAGGAGATGTAGAGCTGGGTGTCATCAGCATATTGACGACACAATGCCCCACATCCCCTGATGACCCCACCCAGCGGCCTCATATATTAAACAGCATTGGGGAAATAATCAAGCCCTGCGGAACCCCACAATTGAGGGTCCACGGGGCCGATAACTTCTCCTCAAGCTGTACTCTCTGAGGACGGTCCCGAGGAAGGATCGAAGCCATGCAAATGCAAGGCCATTGATTCCCAACCCGGAGAGCCTCCCCAGGAGGATACCGTGGTTGGCGGTATTGAAGGCTGCTGAGATGTCGAGAAGGACCAGCAGAGATGTTTTACCCCTGTCAGCCTCCCTCAACAGGTCATCATACAGGGCGACCAATGCTGTCTCTGTACCATGGCGCAACCTGAAGCCCGACTGGAACGGATCCAGGGCATCTGTTTCATCCAAATGAGCTTGAAGCTGGTCAGCCACCACCCTCTCGACCACTTTGCTAATGAAAGAAACATTGGTGACAAGCCTATAATTGCCAATTTCATCCACCACAAATTAGGTTTCTTCCTTATGAGTCTAATGAGTGTCTCCTTGAGGGCAGGAGGAAACCTATATATCTTTCATTAACAACTTGCAAAGAGTGATTGAATGGCAGGTGAATAATACTGAGACTGCTGATATTTTGATGAAACAGCTGGCATCTGAAAATGCTAACATAGATTGTAAAACAGCCCTTCAGGCTATTTACAGTAAACCAGAGACTGACATTGCTGCCATGCTAAAATTATGTCAGAATATTGGCACAGAAACTCATAAGAGTAGCTTTTGGCCACAGCCATGGCTACCTCCTTGAACCCCATCCAAGATCGTAAATATTTTTCCTGTGGCAAGGAAGGGCACTTCTGACAGGAATGTAGATCAACCCCCCAAAATAATAAATGCCCTTCTAAAAATGCCCCCAGTGTCACAAATGTTATCACTGGGCCAATCAATGCTGGTCTGTTCCAACACCGGGAAACTCCAAGTCGGGTGGACCTCCAGCCCCAGGTCAAGGTGGGGGGAACTCAGTGAATACTACCCTAGTTTAAGAAATCTGACCCGATTCTGTCTATGATTCTCTAGCTAACTGCTTAGAGAAACGAGGCCTTCACATAGCTCCAGAAAAGATACAAACCATAACTCTGTTTCTTTATCTAGGGCACAAACTGTTGCAAGCTTCATCTCCGTTCTTAACAGAACTAAAAATTCCATCTCAATTTACATTAGTGCAGTTGCAACAGTTCCTTGGGCACTTAAATTGGGCTCGTCCATGTTTGTGCCTTACTACTCATGAATTGCAACCTTTGTTTAATGCACTCTGGGGACATCAGTCTCCTGCCGACTCCGTACCCATCACCAAGACTATGAAACATGCCACACATCAAATTAATTCAGCCTTGCGATGTACCATGGTTGACCGCATTCCTTCTTTTGGTCCTTTGCAGCTGGTTATCTTGAACACTCCCCAACTGCCTACTGGGTCGTTGTGTAGCCTGAAGCCTGACAAGACCATTTCTGTAGCAGAATGGCTTTATTCATCTAACCCTCCTCCCCAAAATGTTTGCTTCACTGTAAATGTGATTACAGACATTGTAATCAAAGGGCACCATCATGCCAAACAACTCGCAGGTTGGGATCTTCTGTGTTGTTACTTACCTATTTTCAAAGCTGACTATGATCATTTAATGTCTACGTCACCGACTTGTCAAATTGCTTCTGCAGACGATATTGGTGACATACTTTTTAATCCACTTAAAGACCCTCGCTTAACATTCATTCAGCAAGTACCCCTTTGCTTTTCCTCTCCTTTCTCTGCTACTCTTCTCCCTGATGCACTAACTATTTTACCAATGGTGTGCCTACCAGAGGCATGATTACATTTCAGCAATCTCCCGGAACCTGGAAACCTGTTTTACTTCTATTCAAAGCTCCGTTCAGCATTCAGAACTGGCTGCAGTCATCCTTACCTTTCAAATGTTTCACGATCAACCTTTAAATCTCATTGTAGACACTCAATATGTATTTAACCTTCTCACTCATCTGTCACATGCCTTTCTCCTGCTCTTCAGTTTTCCTCACTTTCCCTGTTTTTGACTTTAAAAAACCTCCTCACTGCCAGATCACAATCTTTTTTTGCAGCTCACATTCGATCTCATACTGGATTTCAAGATGCTATCTAGCAAGGAAATCATTGTGCAGACTCTGCTCTTCATTTCTTGTGTCCCCTCTTTTCCAACCCTATTGACAGCCATTCCTTTTTTCAACAGAGTGCTAAACAACTCCATAAGCAATTTTCTATTCCGCTTTCTCAAGCTTGAGACATCGTCTCCTCTTGCTCTTCCTGTTCCATGTCTCCAATTTCCTTTCCTTTTGATGCTGTTAACCCACGAGGAATGGATGCCAATCAGCTTTGGCAAATGGATGTCACTCATGTTCCTAGCCTTGCTCCTCTTTCTTATGTTCATCTAACTATTGATACTTATCCAGGATACATCTGGGCTACCCCTCTTCATGGCAAGACCTCTCATCATGTCATACAACATTGTTTACGTACATTTGAAATTATGGGCCAGCCTCAAGCCTTAAAAACAGACAATGGACCTGCCTATACTTCTCACACCTTTACCACTTTCTGCAATGAATGCGGCATTCGACTTTCTCATAATATTCCTTATAACTGCAGAGGACAGACTATTGTAGAATGAGCACACTGCTCTTTTAAACTTCTCCTTTCAAAACAAACAAAAAACAGAGGGATTAAGCGCCAAGATGTTCCAGATGTAGTATCAATAGCATTATTCACACATTAAATCATTTAACTGCATTTGCAGGTCAGCATAAATTGTCTCCAGTAGAGAAATGCTTTCGTAAAGAAATCCCCAGGGAAAGGCCACTGGAGACTTATAAGCAACCTCCTGACCCTCAGTGGAAGGGTCCAGCCCCTTTACTAACATGGGGTCGTGGCTATCCTGCTGTGTTTACTCCCACAAGTCCTTTGTGGATCCTGGCTCGGTGTGTGAGGCCATATCATGGGAAGAATGAGTTGGCATCACAACCTGCAGAACCCGATTCCAGAATTCAACCCAGTAATGGCTCTGGAGCAGAACCAAATGACTGTGTGTCACAGGAAGCACTGAGCCCGATCTGCATTCAGCCCAAAGTTACTTGGGGGATGATAAAGACGCTGAGTGCTGATGTAAAAAGAACTCTAGATCAGCAGCAGATCCCAGAAACTCCTGAAACTTTTCTAACAGCCATTATCTCGCAGCTGAATGTCAACTCTGTGATGCTGTCGTGTTGTGTTCTCATTCTTGGATTTGTGCTCCTCATACTCCTTATAAGTTGCTGTTGTTTTATTCAATGTATACCAACCTTCTTTTCCATAATAACTACCTGTTGGCCATTTTCTGGTGCCTGTAATGTGAGGAATCCATCCTTAACACAGCAGGGAGCCATTTTGCACAGTGGGGAGCCAGTTTGAAACCTGACAATCAGCTGTTTTCTTATCGTCGTTAAGCGAAAAATCAGTTCCCGAAGCAGGGAACCGATCATCGTCAAGCGGTTTTTTCCTATTTAAACATTGTTTTGCGATCACAACAGCGATCGGAAAAACATTGCCATGAAGCGTGGAACGGGGTAATCGTTAAGCAGGGCACCACTGTACTGTACTTCACAAATATATGAAAGAATATGTGCCTTTGCTTAACAGAAAATAAAAAGGGGAAATATGGGAAGCTTCTGCTTAAAGGTTTTGGCTGCATTCTGTTCCAGTGATGTGCATACACTCCTGGCAGGAAGCGGCAGCTACCAGCAGGTGGCATAACCCCTTATTCTGCACTTTCACTTAGAGGTAGAGCATAAGATCAAAGGGTTATTTCAGCCAATCCTGGTTACGATTCGGTAACTAGTATCCTATCTGTTTCTCTCACAACATACTATGTAAATCATGCTAAGTAAATAAAAGAGCTCCCAGGGTGTTGCCTGTAGGCTCCGCTGGCTCTGAAATCTGTTGTTGACTCCTTTGTTCTTTCTCCAAGGTAATTAGCCTTCCTTTGTTCCGTGATCACCCACATGCTTGGAATGAAAATGCATTCTTAAAAATATATAATGTTCTGTTGTCTAAACAAAGAGCAGAAAGGGAATCTTGGAAACACCTCATTCTCTCTGACAGGCTCTCTGTTGCTTGACCAGTTGCAAGAAAGGACACATGACAGGGAGAGCAAATACTTAAACTATTTACTTTCCACTCCATTTTTAGGCAGTGAGATATTAGCCATAATTTATATCCACACTTTCATTCAACAAAAACAAAAAACATCTCCATAGCCATGTTTCTCATAACCTGATGAAAGCCCCAGAATGATTATGTATATTTGAACTGCACTGGTCAGTTTCAAATATTATTGTTCTGAAATCTGAAATATCTGTAGCAGCTCATTGCACGACAGCTGGTGCACTACAGTGGCCAAGCCACAAAGCTGTGAAAGTTTTCCCTTCACCACAAGTCCTCTTTTGGGTTTGTGTCAGCTTATCTAGGGGAGGTTCTGTTGAGTGGTCTGGTCATCATGCAATGGCCCATGGTGAGGGGTCCCCTGCTGTGGCCCTTCCCCCTCTCTTGTCCAGGGGACTTGGTGGAAAGGGGACTGGTTCTCTTCCAAAGCACAAAATATCAGGGAGTGCTCTTCCTACATCCCCGACCATGCTTCTGGACTCTGACACTTACGTCCCCCTTTCTCTTCCTCTCTTATTCCCTCTTCCTGCCACCCAGCTCCACCTGTGTCCTCTCCCTGAGGTTATTGTTCTTCCTCCTTCTCACCCCTGCTCAGGTGTCCTGTCCTGCAGTCCACATTTTCAGGCTGCCCTACTGCCAAGGTTTCAGGATAGTCCCTTGGGAGCTCCCAGGGACAAGGTGGGTGATCTGTCAGGGACAGCAGAAGCATTCCTGTTAGTAGATGTAATGGTGTTGGCTCTAGTGTTCGTTTCACTCACTGTTCTCTTCTGTTTTCTACATCCTCCAATGTGTGCCCTCTATATACATATGAAAGGAAGTACATGCATGTGCAGAGATGAAGGAAAGGAGCAGGGTTAAAAGTAGGAATCATACACTCTGCCTGATTGCTGAAGCACCACCTTCCATTAGAGTACAGAAGTTGCAAATGGAATAACTAAATGCAGTGTGTGGAGCTTTTTAATTTGTGCATACTATTTATCATTCTGGGTAAAGTGCTACTTCGTTTTTTCCTGGCAAGGTGTCTTCCCTTGATTGTCTTTAAAAGGCTCTGAGAAAAGGGCCTCTGGTAGCTGGAAACTGATGATGAGAGAATACCACTGCCCCATATCATGAGAGGAAAATATTGACAATTCCTGCTTCCCCCAGGAACACTTTCTAAAGCCCTGAGTCATTAAATGTTGAATCACATTATTCCTGTTAATGAGGCCTCATTCTTCTAGCATATTTGCTCTACTTACTGTACATTACCTCATAGGCGATTTCCTGGTCAACTGGTGTGGTGTTTGCACACCATCGCCACCACTACCACCTGGCATTTATCCAGCTCATTAGGACAGGCACAGTATGATGTTAGGTATATTTACAGAGGAGAGTTGAAAAGCAAAGCAGCCTGTTTCAAGGCTTCTCTCCTGCCATCTGTGCGAAGGGAAAGAGCCCTTAACAAACAGGTCAACCAATAAGCCTTGTTTTCTGCTTCTCCCGTTTTGCTTATTTGCTAAAGCTCATTGACCGCCTGCTACTTGATTTCTGGAAAGGTCAAAAGGTTCCAGTATTAAACGTCACCCTCAAAAATTCATCATTTGTCTCACAAACAGTGACCTCATGTTGACTCTCTGACCGGCTGTAAACTTAGTGATTGCACATCTATTCATTCCACTTGGTTTAAGATCCTTGCATAAGCCACTATTAGGAACACGGAAAAAAAATTAACAGGAAGTGATTGCCATCTATAAAAACAAAACTAGGATATTTGTTTAAGTTATTAACTTATGGAGTACAGTATATTGAAATTCTAGTATTTTAAAAATGGTTTCTCATAGGAAAACATCTTGAAAATGTTAAATTCACATTCCAAATCAGATGATAAGAAATGTGGTGGTGTCATTATATAGGAAGAGGACTATTTAATTTGTTATAAAATATGATAAAAAATTGTACTGCATGGAATTAATTATTAGGTTTTCGTTTTTATGATGTAATTCATTTGCACTTGTTGCATTACCTGTTCTTTCTATCTGCCATATTTCCTCTTTTTCCTGCGTTAAATCTGATTGACTTCCTTCAGTAGTTGCAAACACTTCTTAAACTTTTGACCATTATAATTTTTTTCAGTGCTTAGCACATTGTTTCTTTCAAATCATTAATTAAAATGCTGAGCTATACCCACCACCAAACTGGAAATACTTTCTAGGTTTGATGATGATCCATTAATTACCCCTTGAGTGTAGATTTCAATTGAATACTCATTTGAAGGTAATTCATTGTAGTCATTTTTCTCAAGTACTCTTGTGAGGCTGTCATATAGAACAATACATCAAAAGCCTTGCAAAACATATATTGGCTGGGATTTTCTTGTTTACTAATTTAGTACTTGATCAGAGGAGGAAACTAGGTTCATCTGGCATGGATGAGCCTTTATAAGTCCGCAGTGATAGAAAATAATAATTTCATTTTTTAATATAAATTATCCTACAGGTAACTGTTTTAACATGCTGAAGAGGAGGTAGAAGAAACCATGTCACACCATATCTGTGAATTCCAGATTGCACAAACAGATTACAAAATTAAACATTATAGAGTGACAAAATAAATTAGAACTTGGCAGCCTCCAAAAACCCAATGGGAACATCAGGTAGAGATGTCAGAAAATGATGATATCAAGATCTTGTCAGATTTCCAGATCCAAACGGACAGAAACCTTGAACATAATACATAGTAGTAAGAACTGCTGGATATCTCACTGGCTTAGGTCTCTGGCTTGGAGCCAGAGGTTGGGAGTTCATTTCCTCACTGTGCCTCCTCGAGGGGGGCTGAACCTGATGATCCATAGGGTCCTTTCCAGCTCTGCAGTTCTATGAGTATTATTATTAATAATAGAGTGAAGAAATGTCTGGATCATTGACACTGCAATTCCAGGAGTGGCCACAGTTGAAGATGAAGAATTCGCAAAACTAACAAAATACAGAGATGTGGCAATTGAAATATCTCGCTTGTGAATAGAACACACTTCATTTGTACTCCTCATCATCATTGGGAACAATATCAGGAAATTTCACACAGTATTAGAAGCCGTTGCAGATTTCAGAAATAACATCATCCGAGCTACAAAAAATGGCAGTATTATCACATATACTACATTGATATTTAACAGATACTGAGGTTTTTGGTTAAACCTTGCATGTGTTATGTAATGCCAGTCAATGTTTTTATGATTTTGATTGATTGTGCCTGGTATTTTTGAATAATAATAACAATAATTGCATGCTATCAAGTCAATACTGACTTAGGGTGACCCTTTCCAGGGTTTTCTGAGATAAGAGAATACACAAAAGTGGTTTATCGTTTCCTTCTTCTGGCGGCATCCTGGGACTGTGTAGCTTGGCCACAGCTACACAGGCTGTCTCTTCTCCCTGGAGGCACAATGGGGATTCAAATGTCCAACATCTGGATCTGCAGCTAGATATCCAAACCTCTGTTCTGGAGAAGACTCATCGCTCAGCTTCTCCAAAACCAAAGGAAAACTGACTGATCTGTAATGCCTTAGATTATCCTCGTTTTTAAAAAAGGTAGTTACTAAAACTTGCCAGCCATCCAAGGCTTTAAGAATTCTCAGATCCAATATTATTTATGTGAAATGCTGCTTTTCCTGCTAAGTGCTTTCCCCCCATAGTTATCTTCACCATAGCTCTTCCCACATGTTATAAGCATACACCCTCCTGATTTAGTTGTTCGCCTTGCAAATTTCTTCTGACCTGCCATATGCACCACCAGTTTTTTCTGCAAATACATCTGAGTAGTTGCACTAATGTCATTCTGAACAGGGCTCATGACATATCCTATAACTCCTCGGTTAACATATCTCAAGGAAGTGACAATTTTATGCTAAATGATTCAAATTAAGTTTTTGTTGAGATGGTATCTTGATTTTGTTCCTTGTGTTCCTCTACTGTTTTCATAATGGTTGCCATATACGGTATGTCATCATCAATTTTGTTTTGTAATCTAATAATTCAGTTACCAAGCCCAGTTACAGAAATAACACAATCATTTTTTAAAAAACCAAACTACTGATCAATTACACACACCAGTATATAGAACAAAGGAGAGAGAACTTAAGAAAGTAAATATTCATAGTTGAAATTCACATATCTAGAAGCTGACATAGATGGTTTTAAGGACACTCATAAAAATACTAATTTTGAATGCCGCCCTCTGTAGCTATTGATTAAATGAGTACGGATTACTGAGTAGCCATGGGGCAAGGTCTTCCAATTTCTACACAATCTCCTTAAGTGCTGATAGTTGTTTATGATGAAACCCCTCCCTCTTTGATGGAACAGCCATATATTGAACTCCACTACTTTGAAGGGCTGCTGATTAATTGTTTAGTAAACATGCTGAAATGGAAAGAAAACGTGCTAATTCCTAATATTTTCTTTTCTCTTCACTGTAAAGCAAAATGGCATGTCCCCCACCCCACCCTGCACTTCCAGTAGACAGAATCACTGACATTACAAATCAATACATTACTGGCAATTGTAGCCTATTTTAGCTAAAATGCTATTTTCCAAAGCAATCCTTCCCAAGTTCTGACATCAGTGAGATCCATGATAATCAAGCCCTAAGTTTGGCCCTAGGGCACATGGTCTACAAAAAATCTGGCAAAGGCTCAGTTCTACTAACTGTTGACCATTTTAAAAGTACTTTGTTCCATAATATGAAGAAGTATTTGGTAGTGTGTTTATTTTATTTTTTACATAACATTCAAACTGCACATCCAGATAGCACAGTCCTTTGCTTCCCAAACTAGTTAACTAGAAGATTTCCGCATATTTATAAGCAAGGCATGAACTGTAAAGTCTATTATCTGTAATTTGTCAGGTATTTACTGCTTCTGGAGGCTCTGTTGTACATTGTTATTGTTATACCATGAATTTTTATTACATTTCCGCCAACCTTTCGACTGCTAAGCAGTGTTCTCATAGTGAGATGTCTATATCACCCATCTTGTATTTTATTATCTTAGCAAGGTATACTTTAATACTAATGAGCTTAACTTCCATATAGTTATTTAGAATTTATTTTTAGTGCTTCATCTTAAATCCTCTTGATTTCAGGGAGGTTTAAGAGTACTTTTTGTCTGATGTAGAATGCAGAAGTCTCTTCATACTAAACAAAAATATATAATCCATTTATTACAAAGGGCAGGGACCAAGGTGGGCTCTACTACTTGAGTTTTCATATTTTGCTTGGTGAAAGGGTTTTTCATCAAAACAGTTTTCTATAAGGAGTACCATGGCTGGCCCTACAATCAGCAGAGTGGGGTGGCTAAGGCTGGGGAGTAGCATTGTTAGCCTCCTAGCAGTATCTCTTGAATTTTCCAGTTGTTTGTCTATGCATGCACCACACTATGTACATCACACCACCAGTCGCCTACACTGGCATGCTGCCTCAGGAAAGATGTAGGGGCACTATTCGCCACCAATATTCAAGTAATATGCCAGTCTGCTCTGCTCTGATATGCCAAGCTGTATGGTTGGAAGCAGTGGTGACATCTTGTTCCTTGCCTCATTCAACAAAATACCTTAGGACAGTCTTGCAGAGGACTTCTCTATGTATAAGAATGTTACCATGTAAATGGAGCAGATGAAGGTTACAAAACAATTAAATGTCCTAAAGTCCCTGGAATAGGAGGGCCCAGCACTGCCAAAGGCAAAGAATCTTATTTCACTTTTGAATCTATAATTCATTGTGATTTATCATCCTAATACAAGGCTTATTAAACCACACTGTCTTGTTTTCAATAACATCAGTGGTCTTTGGATCATAGAATCATGGCTGGAGGAATATGAGAATTCTTTAGTCAACCCCTTGCTGTATTGACACTTACACCATAAATTAGCCAAGTGCATCTTAAACTACAGCAGTTGAATGATATTGGGCCATGAACAAAGGAGAGAAATGACTGAGGTGTTGAAAATTATTAAAGTTTCTTTCCCTCAAGAAATATATAAATAATCCAGATGTCTAAGGTAAAGAAGCCAAGCCACATTTGAAAATACACAAATACAAATGTAAATTTTCTCCTCTAACGTATCTAATAGTCTAACCTAACCTTCAGCTCTGTGAAATTTCCCCAGGATACCTTCACCTACTGGCTTTATATTTCCTCTATTTGCAGCCACTTTCTTCATGTTCCATTCTTCACATAATCCTGGCTCTTTCCTAGTCCACAGCTTTCCCCCACTTCACCATTCTGCCTTCTTGCCTCTGGGCCCCTTGCCCTTTTCTGTTCCATGGAAATTATTTCCAATCCTTAGTTTACTGCTCCTGTGTGAAATTTTATTCCCAGCCAAACTGACAGTGTTCCCTTCTGTCACAGAAGCTAGAATGCAAACTGTGTTAGTATAGTTATAGAACAAAGTCATTATGCTAGTTTGGTGTTTTAAGGCAACATGGCCATGGATGCAATGCATGAAAATTATTACGATTATAGAACCTCTGGGTCCCATGGCAACACAGGTATTGAAGTCCAGTGTGCATATTTGTCATAGAGTGGGACAGACACCGGACTGTTCGGGATGACTCTGTTAATTTTCTTCTAAATACCAGCATTGAACAGAGGCCACTCTGCATTGGCAGCTCTTTACTTGGATCACTTTTGCTGTTCTTTGGTTTACAGTGTCCACATGTATTTTGACCTATTAATTCATCTTGCCCTCTTCTTAGAGCTGTCTGGCTCCATTTTAGCAGAGGACTGGAACTACATGGATTTTTGGCACTATTCAGAGTGCTCCTAATTAGCCTGTTTTGTAGTCCATATGGATGGTTGGTAAAGGTAAAGGTTCCCCTTGACATTTAGTCCAGTTGTGTCTGACTCTAGGGGGTGGTGCTCATCCCTGTTTCCAAGCCATAGAGCCAGCGTTTGTCCATAGACAGTTTCTGTGGTCACACGGCCAGCACAATTAGACATGGAACGCCGTTACCGTCCCACCATAGTGGTACCTATTTATCTACTCACATTTTACATGCTTTCAAACATGTTGGCAGGAGCTGGGACAAGCAACGAGAGCTCACTCCATTGCGTGGATTTGATTTTACGACTGCTGGTCTTCCAACCTTACAGCACTGAGACTTCTGCGGCTTAACATGCAGCACCACAACCTCCCACGGATAGTTAGTTAACACCAAAATAGAGCAGTGGGGGGTGTTATCTGAGGTGACAACCCCATGATATATTTGATGGGTTGTGTCACTGAAAGGGATCACAGAGAAGCTCCAGCTCCTTCCTCTGTTTTCATCTACTCTACCATTTTTACATATATATGTACTCTTATTGATGCAGTACTATTCTAGATAATGAGATACATTGGCAGTATCATACGTACCATGATAGGTAGCTGTATTGCTGTTTCACTATATCACTTATTTAACAACAATGAAATGGAAAGTTGCCATGGCTACTGAATGAGAGCTTCAAGAAAATGTGGGTAAAGGAAGTGACATTACTAGAAAGCAGGACAAACTGCAGTGACCATGTCTGGATCTTTCTCAGAGGAGAAAGAAAACATCAATCCGTGTGAACAGAAGGATCACTCAAATGAGAGATAAAATAGATCACACTAAAGATAATAACCTTTTAAGTGTGAACCAGACTGTTCCACCTTCCCCTGTCTGGACTTGCCCAGAATTAACAGTCTGTTCACAAGAAAAGTACATCATTCCTGGTTACCCCAAACTTTCTTCATTTCAGTAGCATAATACAGAAACTGATTTCCCTGTAGTGGGGTGTCAAAAGTATAACCTGAAAAACTGTGACAAAAAAAATAATAATAAAGGGCCAGGAATCTTCTAATACTCCTGACATCTGGCTATTGCCTTGCATTTGATAAAGCCAGTTGCTCCCTACAGAGGTTCAGTGAAGCTATAATTCTACCATGACAAGTCTTTATGCAATTTATTAATTTGCAGCTACCTCCTACTTTATAGCTACTGCAAATTGTTTGCAGATACATTCAACTGTGAAACTATTGCTGTTCTAACAGGAACCAAAATAACTTGCTAACTTTATTGAACTAGAATTACCTCTCATTAAAGTGATTGCACTTAGCAATTTGATCACGTTTGCAGAGGGCTCCAACTAGAACAGAAACCATTGTGTTGGCATTGTTACAGCCACACACTTTCAGAGTCGGAAGGAATCTAGGAAGTTATCTAATGAAATCTCTTGCTCTGGGTAGGAGCTATAGTGTTGGCTGCAACTATAGCATAGAGATCTGCTTAAAGAACCACCAACTCCTGAGCAGAGCCCACAATTTTTGACACACAATGTTACTCTGCTGAATAGTGCTTACTGCTAGGCAGTTTCCCCTAAAGTTTAGATAAAATTTGCTTCCCTAATATTTCCACCCATGGTTCTGGGCCAACAGAGAAATATCCATCTTCAACATGGCAACCTTTCTAGTAGTAGAAAACAACTACAGTGGACCCTTGACTTACAGACGGCTTGACTTACAGACTTTTTGAGTTACAGACTTCTCTGGCCGCAAAATTTAGGTTTGACTTGCAGACTGAGATTTGACTTACAGACCAGAAAAAAACCAAAATGGAACAAAAACGGCCTGTTACGGGATTAATCGGTTTTCAATGCACTGTAGGTCAATGGAGACTTGACTTACAGACTTTTTGACTTGAGAACCGCCTTCCAATACGGATTAAGTTCTCAAGTCAAGACCCACTGTACAATGTCTCAAAGCAGTCAAGCTTGAATGTATTCAAAAAAGATATTTCTGTGTTGCAGTCTCCATGCTCTGCAATTCTCTTCCTGGTTCCTTTTGAAATATGACATCCTTGCAGGGATTTAGGAGGGGATGTAAGCCTCAGAATTATTTCAGTGGGTGTTTGCAGTGCAGAAAATGCTATTCCACCATTTATGACGTGTCTCACATTCTTGTATGATAAAATTACTTATATTGTTTCATTGCATGTTAGCATTTATCTGGAATATTTTATTTGTGTGTGTGCTATATGTATTGTTTTGTGTTGTGTACCATTCTGTGGCTCTTTGGAGAGATGAAGAGCATATAAATGAAAATACCAAATAAATAATAACTAATAAGCCAAGTAAGTCAGCTCTTAGTTCCTAACAACACTTGGTGGGCATTGAAGCAAGAATAAAGTTTCTTCGTGTAATGTGGAGACCAGACTTAGGGAAAGTTACTTTTTGGGACTCTTGTTGGGGAATTTGGGGACTTGCAGTCAGAAGGGTAAATTTCCAAAATCTGTCAGAAGTGGCACATTGCTGAGACCTGTGTATGAAGGAGTTCAATATAATATGATGTTGAAATGTTCAGGTATCGCATACAAAGAAAGTGTACTGTTTATTACTGCAGCCTAAAAGGTTGCTGTTCATTTTCACTAAGCAGTAAATAATTATGTTTAAAACTATCCCTGCTTTTTCAAGTGCTCAATAAAGGCATGGCATGGTAATTTAATTTTCAAAATTTAAAATTATGGACATATATGAAATAAATTGTGGAACACTCTGATTCAAACAAAAGAAGAATGGTAACTGAAAATGCTGTCAGAGAATAACTTGGTCCGCTGGTGTGAGACCGTTCATCTTGTTACAAAACAAAATCTCCCCCTTTATTCTGTCATTCACAACTGGTGCTTGGCTTGTGAGCACATCTCCTCTTAGTCCCTGTGTGACTCTGTCACTCCCAGGGTATGCCCTTCACATGCCTTTGTTTACCTTTTGGGATTTGCTGCAGCCTGGTTTCATCTCAGCAGCCTATCAGACACCCTAGGAATGAAATCAGCGGGGTAGTTTATTATTACAGGTCTGTCAGTGGAGAGCAAAGTCTCTTTCAAAGCTTTCGTGGTTGAACTAGTTTCAATCACTCACCGAAACACCGAACCAATACAGCTAATAATGTGGGTATGTTGCACCTAACCTGCATGAACAAACACACCTTTTAAATAAGAAGAAAATACAAAGTAATGCTTCAACAATTCTGTACATCAGGATGGGCAAAGCGCAGTCCCCCTGTTGTTGTGAGACTGCACCATTGTTCTTCACCTTTAGCTATACTGGCTTAAGCAAATGGGAATTGCAATGTAACAACATCTGGAATGATGCACTTTTGGTTAGCAACATATAGGACTGTACTGCCAATGAAGTTGTTGGTAGTTCAGATCAGCATTACACAGTGATGTGGTAATACACTTTCCTGGTGCTTTAATAGAAAGTGTTGGTCTATAGATGCACAAAAGAGAGGGAAAAACATGGAAAAATAATGAAGGAATGACTGGAAATGACTGAACAGTTGGGATCTATTCAAATTTTAAGTGTTCCTCAAGGTGTGAGTCCAGGGACTTCCTTTCTGTTTCGCATAGGTCGTACATGCCTAAGGGCTCAGTAATCTTCCAGATATTGTTGGACTTCAGTTTCCGCCAGTATCAACCGTTATGGGAAAAGCTCAAGGATTATGGGAATTGTTGTATAACAACAGCTGGCCATAGGAAACTGTGAGGCTGTGAATGGCAATGCCAGAAAAAGTAGATTGTTTCCTTCATACTGCCATCATTCCTAGGCCAGCAACATCATGTTTCCTCGGATTTCAGGACCCAAACCTGAGAGCAGTGAAGTCACAGGCAAGATTTGGGAGCGTGAATGGAAATGTTCCTGGGTTTGCTGTCTGTGGAGACAGACACAATGCTATCCACTTCTGCTTCACTCACAATGGCACAGTGGTCTTCCATAAAGGCATCTATTGGCTCTCTTTCTCTCCAATCCTTTGCTCTTAGATTTTTGTTGCACCAGTGCTGGGAAAACATAACACACATGAAACACTTTGGCATGTAGCAACTGAATTTTGGTATCTTACAGAAAATTAGTGGCCAGACTTTGAAGCTCCCTCACAAACAAAAATCAAATCTTGCACTCTCAAGCACAGCTCACCCTGACACTTGTCTCCCTATCTAGAGCCCCCTCCTCAAGTAAGGGGGGGGAAGTAAAGAGGAAGAGCAACTCCAATGTGCTCTCATCACAGGGAATAACAACCAGGGTGTGCCCACTGATATATGTTTCCTTGCTACCCAGCCAGGTCAAATCTTGAAACCAGCTTTGCCTTATGAAGCCATTCCTCCCTCTTTCTTGTTTTTAAGTTCTTCATGCAACTGTTTTCACCATGTAAGTAACATTTAAAAAGATTCTCTCAGATACATTTCTTTTATTTGATTATTTAAAAGCTCTTTTAGACATTAGAGAAAATGATTGGAATAATGTCCCTCGTAGAAATGGGACAGGACTAAAAATGATAAAAGTTGTTTTGTTTTTAGAATACCAGCTGCAAGTGATCCTGAACATATATATATTGTTATCATACTATGTAGAGAGAACTTAGTGCCAGGAATCTCTTTCAATGCAAACTGTGTGAAACAATAACGCTGTAGTTTTGATGCTCTGCAAACTGCTGTAATGATCCTCCAAGCCAGTGCTACTCAAAAAGGTAACTCAAGGTTGTGTATATGAATGTCAATGTCCTAGAAAAATGCCAGGTTTTTTTAGAAGTCAGCAAAGGAAGAGGCTTTGGGTTTTCCTCTGTGTCAGCAGAAAGGTTGCCTCAGTTGTTTCATCTCAAAACAGCTGCATGCTTTCATTGACTTTTGTTGCCCTTTCTTTGTGCACTCATCCTGACCTCTTAGGTTGTTTCCTGGCCTCCCTTCACTGACCTATGACCAGCAATGACCTTTAGCTGGAGAATGTGACATTTTGTTCTCCTCTGGCAGACATGTGAGGCTCTCATTATTCAAAGGTATGTGAAAATAATGACCTCGAGTGACCTTTCAGTTTCCTTTCATTTACTGGTGTCCTCTAGGTGCTTGTTCAGCAGATTGCTGGGTCCAGATGGTGTGTCTATGGTTGGTTAGTGGTGATATGTTGGATTTTCTTCTTTACAAAATACATCTGTACATTAATGCTAGTAATTCTGCTTATGGCCTGTTGAATCAAATGCCACGTAACTTGAGAGGGAGGAACAGGTGGGCAAATTATTTCATTGGATCTGAAAGCTATATGAGGATGAAAAGTGATCGCATCCAGCAGATTGCCCCAAGCTATGATCCCATATCCATCAACTTCCGATAAACTAAACAGCATGAAAGAGACCACAGCAACATAATATCTAGTTTGATGGCAAATCGTATAGCATAAGTAGACACATATGATAACTCTGTGATTTTATGAAATGGGGTTCTTATTTATTAGCTATATAAATCTGACTAACTGTGCCCTTTTACTACTCCGGTGGAAGGACTTGCTAAACCAATTTCTCTTGAAAACACATGCCTATTGATAGCTTTTGCCATACATATTATCAAGGCCATTGAACTGTTCATTTATTCTTTCTATGTTGTCATGCATTTATTTTAAACAAAATTTTCATTTGAAATAAGGGAGACCACATTGTACTATAAGCTGAAAGTAGGAACGGAAGAGGTAAAATGCTCCAGAGGTACCTCTAGGGCTATTGGTAATTCAAACATGTAATCTAAACCACACAATGCCCACAAAACAAGGAAAAATAAAAGCTCCCTGAAAATAACACATGCTCTTCCACCTGTTTAAAATTAAATATTTATTTATTTATTTATTTATTTATTTATTTATTTATTTATTTATTTATTTATTTATTTATTTATATGATTTGTATGCCGCCTTACTCCCCTTACCCAAAGTAGCACACAACAACTAAAACTATAAAGCAAGCAGCAGTATTAAAACACTATATAAATATAATATTAAAAACAATTAAACCTATATTAAAATTAAAAACCAAAAATAAAAGCAATGTAAAAACATTTTTTAAAAAAGTTAATAAAAAGCATTCCAGAGGCGCTTACTGCTTAAAAGCCTGCTGGGAGAGGATGATCTTTGCCTGATGACAGAAGGACTAGAGGAAGGGGAACCACTTGACTTCTTGAGGCAGCACATTTCACAGTTTGGGAGCAACCACTAAGACTCCCTCCCATGTCCTTACCAAATGAACTTGGGAAGGTGCGGGAACCAAGAGAAGAACATCCCTAGAAGTCCTTAAAAGCTGTATATCCTAACATATATTCATATTTGTTCCAACTGACAAACATGACAATCAACTGAATGTTGTAGTTGGTTGGAACACATACATGAGGCCTCTGAGAATAAATGACTAGTGCACTTCTATGTTTCCTCATAAATCATATCCAAATATGTTCACTGGGCCGGATTTCCAGTATGTATGCAGTGGAGTCGACCTTTCAGTTCTGTCTAAAACATGCTTACTGTGAAGTGAACTGATCTAACACAGTGGTCTCATGGGGCAATTTACTTACATGCATTTGAGAAAACATGCATGGAACTAAATAAGCAATGGGTCAGACACCCTTGCTTTCTTTATTCATAAATGAATACCAATAATAAGTAAAAACTGCTCCTTTCAGATACATGTGCTTAGGACAGCAGAATTAATACCTGGCTTGCATTGTGGCATAATGCTCAATAGTACAATGAGCAAAGATAAAGTCATTTGGAAATGTGTGTCGCTGTTGTTCTAATCCTCCTTAGATCAGACTTCCAAATGAAAACATTTCTGAATAAATGAATCAATAATATAGACATATGATGGACACCTTACATATTTCTTGTCACCATTTTTTTTCCTATAGTTCCATTGCACAATTCTACTGTAATCAGAAAGAAATGACCCAACAATTATTAAGTCACATCAATCCAATCTACATCCTGCACTTATCTGGTACCTGAGTGGAGACATTTGCTACTGTTTTCCAAGGATTTTGTCCTTGGTCATTGTTCAAGAAAGAAAGCTGAAGCATTGGTCATGTTGCTTCCATGCCTAAACCAGATGCCAAGGTCTTATTTCTTAAGAAGCACAAGTCTGATTGTATTTTCCACCTCACTGATAGAAGATCAGTGAAGTGCTTCATGGTTTTCTGGATCCTGGAATTGGTTTCAACATCGCTCATCCTCAAAAATTCAACACCTAACGCACATTGTGTGAACAGAAAACCAGCTTTTCAAGAACTGATATCTCTTCTAACTTAGTTCATATTATAATATTAATGAAACGGTACAGCACAAAATTAAATGTTAATATTAAAAAGTAGATGTATTTGTCCCATAACACAACTGCTATTTGTTCTGCTAATGAGTTACCTTGATGGCTAGCAAGCAGCACTACTAAATGGCAGAGATGGGGACTCAGGTCTCAGGACTCACTCTCAACTTGCATCGGTGATTTGACTTTTTGCTGCTGTTTTCAATGACTCTGACTTGACTCACAGCTCAAAAACCAACCACCCCTCCCCTTTTTATGGAGAAAAAGCTTATTTTTAATAGGAACTCAGACTTGGTACCAAAAACCTGGACTGAGACTTGGGGCTTGGACTCAAAGGGTTGCCAACATCCCTGCTAAATGACTGTGCTACTTCATATGATATTGGGTGATTTTCTTACCTATGTTTTAATTTTGATTAAATTAGAATATGCAGAGCAAAAATCTAATGAGGGGAAAGCACTGAACACTGAGCCCAATACTGAGGGACAATACTCCACTGTCCTGTGCTGACCTCAATTTGTATGATTGCTTTAAATGAAGAAAGACTTTCCAAAATCAGTGTTTTAAGTGTTTTAAACCTTTCAGATCTCTTTCTATGGTACATGAAAGTATTTCATATACCTGGCTTTCCACTGGAAGATGTTTTCTGCCTGCAGTAAATACGCCTAAAAATCTCTTCATCCGTGCAGTCATTGTACTAATAGTAATATAGGGGATACTGTTACCCTTGGTCTGTTCTGATAATCACATGATCTTCTTGTTGCATTAGTAGTTCCAAGTAAAACAAACTAAATTCTAAACACGGAAAACTGGCAAAATGGGTCCTTTCCAGGCCCAAACAATCCTTTTCAGAAACATGAAGGGGCCATTCCAGAAGCTCCTATATCAGCTATATTGCCAGAACAACACCAGAAGCCCAAGAACTGCAGCAGCTGCCATACTTCTGGGCAATTACAGAAGGTTTGGAATTTAGTTTGTCCAGTCAGCATAAACATTTTATGCCCTACATTTAAGAAAGTGGCTCAGGTCTTTTAAAGGAAAAGGTAGAGCAAGCCATAGAGTAATTCAAATAATTATTTTAGTGCTCTTAATATGTCATCCATTTGGAGAATGCATATGTACAGTTAAGAATCAAAATATACTTACCATGGCATGAGTAAGAGTGCACTGTTTGTTTCAGGGTGTCTGAATGGGGGCCATTGCATCCAGGACGGGGACATTTTAATCAGGAAAACTGTACAGGGAAGATGTTTGACACTGAATTAGACCGCTGGTCCATCTGGTTCAGTAGCTGACTAGCAGCAGATTTCCAGGGTTTCCCATCAGATTTTCAGGGTTTCCCATGCCTACCTGTCAATGTTTGGGATTGAATCTGAGGCATTCTATACGCAAAATACGTGTCCTGTCTCTGAGAGACAGTACCCCTCTGAGGAAGAGGTAAACCATCCCACTTCCTAGTATTGTGGGCTTGATCCAGCTCTCATGTTCCTATGGTTTTCAACAGGACATTCTGATTGCTACTTAGCTTATCCCTGAACAGAATAATCAACAGCTTTCTTTTTTGGGTTCCCCATAAGTTCTCTCTACTCGTCTGTTGCTATAAGAAACTCCCCAGATAAAATATGGAGATATCAGCAGAAAAGACGGCAGCATGGGAGAGCCTGCAGGAAAAGAAGCATAAACTGCAGAACTGAGGAAATTTTCTTCACTCTCAGCAGCTGACCCAATTAAAGGGCAGGGACTGAAGAATGGCACAGAAAAAGCCAGTTGTTTCAGAAGCACGTTCAGTGGCTTTAGGCACTTGAGAGTTATTTATAAAGGTTTGAATTCCATGGCACTCGATTTCCAAGTGACCTGGGTACTTGTGAAATTGAAGGTCTAATATTGGAGCATGAGTAAATCACAACTGAAGCAGGTGTTATAACTTCCCCTTGCAGATCTGTCAGTACACTTTAAACTTGACCTATAACATCCTTGTTATTCTGGTTCCAGAAGATATTTTTGACAGAAAATGCCCCCCCCCATGACTAATTGCTTGATAGTATTAGGTGGGTGCATGAATGAATGTTTGGATAAGAAACTGTCACATTTGCATTCATGACTTAGGCTACATATAAGCATCAGATGGGTTTTGGTAATACCACTCATCCACTACCATGAACATTACTGCAGCTTAGCAATATCGCTTATCCATTGAACTTGTATCTAAAAAAGGCCAACATCCTGTTGCTTAGTGTAATCAATCACACTAAAGTAGGACCATTGACTCCAAGGGGATTTAGGGAATTGATTCCTCCATACTTTCCATTGATTCAAATAGGCCCACTCTGACTATGATGCACTATGCTGAAGTAAATTGCAACTAGAGTAGGTATATTTGAATTAATAGAACTGAAAAAGAAGTTGACTCACCATTGATTCAATGGACCTACTCTCGTGATTTACTACTCAAACAGAATTTTGCCAAAAATGTCCCTTTTAGAATATGAACAATTCTCATGTGAAACTAATACTATGCTTACATTGTCTCTACGTTCTGTTCAAATCTCAGATATTGGGTTTGTAGTATGTGTTTCTTTTTTCTACAAATAACACCTCTTATCATTTGGTTTATGAGAAGGGCTAACCATAATGCAAGATTAATGTCCTCTCTCTCTCTCTCTCTCTCTCTCTCTCTCACACACACACACACACACACACACACACACACACACACCACAGTATCTTATGGAATTTATTGGTAAAATTCATACAAATACTAGATTTGCCCCATTTGTATTTTCACTGCAAGTTGACTGCAAGGTTATGTTCTGTTAACATTTTTTTTTCTTCCTTGGTATTTGCTTCTCATTGTTCTGTTGGTTGAGTTATTCTTCTTGCTGAGGTAAATCACATGATTAACTTCCAGTTTGTCCTAAGACTAGCATGTATGAAGAGAAAGAATTTTAATTTGAATACAGTTGCCCCCCACTGTTATTCTCATCTTCCTTTGCATCTCAATGTGATCTGCATTTCAGATATCATTTTCTCTTTGACATTTTTTTGGCCCCATCATGCAAGTGTGGCACCAGACCTAAATTGCCTTGCTGGCTTTGCCTACCCCTTTGCTCTGTTACTGAAAATCAACTGTTATTTGGGCATGACAGATTCCTTCAGAATTTTGTGTCCAATTCACCTCCTGGAGAAATGATGTTCATCCTGTATGACAAAGGTTTGATAGGTATGGTCTGTCAGATCCAGATCCCCAAATGTCTTAGTCCTGGGAAACTGTTCTCTCTAGACCCAGAGAAGGAGCCCGAAGCTCATATGTTGCCTCTCTGTTTTAAAACGATCCATAAAGAACTTCTAAAAACTCATGGCTCCAAAGACACACTTAAAGTTAAGCCAGGTAAAACTTTAATCTTATGCATACCAGGGAGTAAGCCAGTTTTTATTAAGTAAACATGAACAACAGAAGCTTAACATTTAACTGGATACTCAAAAGACAAAACGCTAATATAATGAGGAATATCTTGAAATCACCATCAGCTAGTAGGCGCAAATACATTTCATTATCTTCCCCAGGCTACATCTCAAAACCGCACCCTTTATTCTGAATTGGGCTTGCTGCTGGACTTGGAATGTGTTGGTAAGACACTGCCAAGAGTTTGGGGCTTTAGCTCATGGTGAAGAAATCCAGACATTTCAGTTTTCCTGCCAACAGGAATAAACACTGCCCAAAATTCTTTTTGTCTCCATGCCCTATTCCATACCACTGCTGTTGTGCATTTTCTTTGGCCTGAAACAGATATAGGCTTAGATACAGAAGTAGATGCAGATATAGGCCAAAACCCTGTTGCAGAAGGCTCACTGAAACAGTGGTGATTTGCTAAGTCAACTCCTCAGTTGTCAAGTTCCATCAGTTCAAATGAGCCGACTCTTGTGGTGATTTACTAGGCTAAACTAAGTCCCTACCAGAGTAGACTCATTTGAATCAATGGAACTTATGGAGGAATTAACTCACCAAATCACCACTAATCCAATGGGCCTTCTCTAGTCTGACCTACTACAATAAGCAAATAATTTCATATATATATTGTAGTGATTGAATTAGTGGTGATTTGGTGAGTATATTGTATATTATATATATATATATATATATATATATATATATATATATGTGTGTGTGTGTGTGTGTGTGTGTGTGTAAGTGTGTGTGTGTATGTATATATATAGAGAGAGATATAGATATAGATATAGATATAGATATAGATATAGATAGATAGATAGATAGAGAGAGAGAGAGAGAGAGAGAGAGAGAGAGAGAGAGTTGGGCTTCAAAACTATAGGTTAGGAGTTCAATTTCCCAGTGTGTTTCCTGGGAGAAGACCCAGGTTGTATTGCTTTGATAGAACTTTATAAAACTAAAGGAAAAATTAAATGTCAGTATAGGAAACTGGGTTGTCAAGATGTAAAATTCTATGTGTATAGAGTATTAAAATAATTAAGAACGGTGTAGAAAAAAGAGCCCTGAAAATGAAAGTTCTTTAAAGTTGAGGCTTGCATGGTTATCTGGTTTCATTCTGGAATTAAACCCTTTTCTGGGATAAATGCCAGTGGTGAGGAACATAGACTTCTGTTTTTTCCCCTAGAGGTCTATAAAGTTCTGTAGGGCTCTTAGGGAAATGTTCAGATGTCTGAATTCCTGACCTGACAGGTGGCTGTAGAATACTCTGTTCTTTTAAAGATGGCGTAAAATGTACATTCCCCATTTAGTGGAGACTAAAAATACCAGTGTCCTGGTTAAGCTAGTGGGTTGTTCCTGAAGTTGTAGGGTTTTTTTCTAAAAAAGACTTCTCTGACCTTTGGTTGGGCAGTATAGTGTCATCACCAAGTCTGCCTTTGTGAACCCAACCGCAAACTAAATGCAAAAGAAAAAGATTTTCCCCCACTACTTGTTGGAATATGTATTCATTGAAACCCACCTGAACAAAAGAAATTAAGAGCTTGTCAGCACACATTTTCTTCTTAAGTCTCAGACATTTTTTACCACTGCTGTAACATTGTTGTTGTAGTTATGTGGCATCAAGTCACCTCCAACTAACAGTGACCCTATGAAAGAGCAATCTCCAAAATGTCCTGTCTCAGCTGCCCTGCTCAGCTCTTGTAAACCCAAGCCTGTGTTTAGGTACCATCTCATATTTGGTCTTCATCTATTCCTACTGCCTTCAACTTTTCCCAGCATTATTGTGTTTTCCAGAGAATCCTGCCTTCTCATGATGTGCCCAAAGTAGGATAGCCTCAGTTGCAACTGCCAGAAGTAGTTGAGGGTTGAATTTCCTGAGGACTGCTTTGAAAGAATTATTGACCTGGCTTAGAGCTTGTGTGTGTGTGTGTGTGTGTGTGTGTGTGTGTGTGTGTGTGTGTGTGTGTGTGTGTGTGTGTGTGTGTGTGTGTGTGTGTGTGTGTGTGTGTGTGTGTGTGTGTGTGTGCGCGCGTGCGTGCGTGCGTGCGTGCGTGCGTGTGTGTGTGTGTAGAATTTATAGAGACCTTATAGATGGCATTTTAAAAGCTAATAAAAAGAATGTAGGAAATGAATTCCTAGATTCACAAGGCTATAAGTAATCAAAAATCCCTGGTCTATATGTGGAGCTAAGAAATACAACAAAAATTGGAAAGTTACTTGCTGAATGTCTTAAATGGTTGATAAGTACATATATTGCTTAAATTAGATTATATATCTTGATTATAATTGTTTAGAAGGTATTGATGATAAGTCAGAAACTTAGTGAAGACACTAAATATATACAGTATGAATCATAGCTGGTCCATGCAGTTAAGAGTGGTTTGAATATAAGATCAATATAGGTCTAAGTTTGTATATTAGACAATGTATGTATGTTAATCATTATAAAGCGAGGAAGTTACTGTCTGAGCTTAATAATGGTTTAAATATGCTTAGTAGGGTAATATGGTTTATGTAGTCAGAATTATATATTAGACGGATATGGCCTAAATATGTTTAGTAGGGCAATATGGTTTATGTAGTCAGATTTATATGCTAGATGGATATATGGAAATTATCTCCCCGCATATATGTTTGTGTTTGTCTTGTATGTCTGTTTGTGTTAATAATAATAATAATAATAATAATAATAATAATAATAATAATAAGAAGAAGAAGAAGAAGAAGAAGAAGAAGAAGAAGAAGAAGAAGAAGAAGAAGAAGAAGAAGAAGAAGAAGAAGAAGAAGAAGAAGAAGAAGAAGAAGAAGAAGAAGAAGAAGAAGAAGAAGAAGAAGAAGAACTGGGCATGTTTAGCCTTGAGAAGACAGAAGGGTGATATGATAACAGTTTTTGAATACTTGAAGGGCTGTCATACAGAGGAGGGGCAGGATTTGTTCTCTATCATCCCAGAATGCCGGATACGCAACAATGAGCTTAAGTGACAGGAAGCCAGAATTAGAATGAATATCACGAAAAACTCCCTAACTGTTAGATTAGTAGGACAATGGAACTAATTACCTCAAGAGGTGATGAGTGCTCCAACACTAGAGGCATTCAAGAGTAACTTAGACAACCACCTGGCAGATATCCTTTGATTTCTATTCCTGCGTTGCACAGACGGTTGGCCTTGATGATCTTACAGGCTCTTTCCAACTTCACTATTCTATGATTTTTTGATAATCTTGGACCCACATATTTGTCTTTCTGGTAGTCCAGGGTATCTGCAAAGCTCTCCTTCAGAAGTGGAGAAATGCTTCACACATTGCCATAGCATTATGCCACATCCATAATGTGGCATAATACATCTTTTCACATTAGAGAAAGAGTTGGATGTGCAGGAGCAAACAGGCAGTTGCTCTCCTCTGGATTTATCTCACCTGATTGGTTTACTCTTTCCTGGTTGGCCAGTAATTGGGTGGGAAGACCTGATGCCACTGGCTATTCTATTAATAGCTATGGCAGCATGGGAAAAAAACCACATGGGTCAGTGATTTCTGTACTATTGTGACCATATATAAAGGGATTTTATATATGCTTATGAAATCAATGGAATAAAAAAAGTATCTCAGATATTATTGTCCATATTTTATGCTCTTGTTAACATTGGAGGCTCTGACAAATGCAGAAGGAGAATCTCTTTTCCTTTCATCAAAACATGGCCAAATTCTGGATAAATCTGCATGAACACTTTGGTTATATTCCAATACATGGCAAACAATCTGCGAGTTTGACACTATGAACAACATAAACAGCATCAACACCTTTTTAGACACTGTGAGTGGCGTCTTCCACACTTTTTTTTCCAGTCTACCAACTGGGCTTAAGAGAGCCTCCTAGAAACAATTAAAAATGCAATTGGAACTTGAAACCTCTTAACAGTGCAGAAATACCCAAAGCAGTCCTCAGGAAGCAGCAGGGGATCTGGTTGAAATGAGCATAAATTACAATATATCCCACTTTGAAGGTGAAAAAAGAGACAAGGTTGTAATTATATAAATGACTATGGGGGGAAATGTAGTACTGTATACAGTATATTCAAAGTAATGGGAAACAGTAATTGCAGAAAGCATACATAAAGCTGCTAATTTTCTGTTCCCTCTTTGTCTGTTTAGGCCTTTAGCACTCTTTTCTTTTCATATTATTATTCAGATTTTATAAATATGAAGCACTGTATTCTACATTAATGCGACATCAAGATGGGAGACTAGTAGTGTGACTGTATGTGCTGCCATGCCTAAGTTACGGTTGCTGTGGAAACAAGTTTATTTTTACTTTTTCTAAAATGAATTTTGAAGACTACACCTTCATACTGCATTATCATGGTCAAGAGGCAGGGATACAGAAACTGCCAAAAACATGTGCCTTCTATTCTTATTTCAGGGTGATGCTAACAACAGGTAAGCACCATGTTTCTCTAATGAGGATGTGCATTTCCTTGACCATCAACCAAATAAAGAAGATTTACACTGAATACTTGTTAGGACATTCTCTGACTGCATGGGAATTCCAGAGTCCTGCAAGGTATAAAAATGCCCCATGTCCAGAGGAAGTATACATGAGTGAAAAATCCATCTTTGTTGAGGGAAATGTCCCTCAGTTAGCATAGGCTGGGCACCCTACAGATAACCAGAATATATCATCTTGATGCTGCCATGTTAGCAAATTTCCTGCATGTGGTGTGCATCTGCTGGTTTTCTTGCTGTTGTGAAAAAATCACAACTGGTGGAGGGGTGTGTGGCTGTTGTGTTGTTGAAAGACACTAACATACATTATGTCTTCAGTTAGCAGAGTTCTGCCAGTTCTTAGCTGGTGAAAACATGCTCTCATACCAAATTCTGCCCTATTGTGGGAAAACAGTTCTTTTATTGATGTCCCCACATTGTATTCAAGCTGGGTTTCTTGTGATGTATGAGGTTGTCTGTCCATTTAGAGGTCTCCCTTCACAAGATATATTGCCTTGGAAGCAGACATTACTACTCTTTTATTTTCTTGGTTTATTGAGGAGAATGCACATTTGCCTATTAAATCAACCAGTTGGTCATAAATGCACATTTGCCTATTAAATCAACCAGTTGGACTTAGATCCAACACTGGTGAATATATCTTGAAGCAACTCTCCCCACCCCAACCCTGCACCCATATCCACCCCAAATGTTGTTAGTGTTTATTTCCTTTGCTATGCTGTAAGACTGGGATATTCATTTGTTGTCATATCTTTCAATATCACAACAAATGCTTTCATATTCTCGACGGCTTTCACAGCGGCGAGTCGATGGTTGTCGTAGAACGCAGACAGAGTTCTAGCTCCTTTCCTCTGAAGATGCTGGCCACAGAGACTGGTGAAACGTTAGGAAGAAAAACCTCCAGAACACAGCCAAACAGCCCATAAAACCTACAAAAACCATCAGATTCTTTCATAGCCTGTAAACTACAGAACATTGTAAAATAAAAGGAAGGAGTCCTATTTGCTGGCCACATCTCCCAATTAGCCTGTAGTGGGGGCATTATTAATGTCTGAAAATTGTTGCTGGTGGTCCCAGTCCTGGAGGCAGGACCAGTGGCAATGCCTTTTGGACATTATAGAACCATAGAAGAATGATATTGAAAGGGGTCTATTCAGTCCAAATTTGGAAGAATCCAAATTAAAGTGGATTTGACAGATGGTTGTCCAACTTCCTTTTGAATGCCTCCAGTATTGGAATGCTCACCACCTCCCGAGGTAATTGGATTGGGCTTCCCTCCCATCCAGAGTCCCCTGAAACCTTTCCCAGGACTAAAAGGATCCCTAGGGAGCCATGAAACCTCCAGAGAAGAATAGAAAACTTTTAATAAAAAATAGAAGGGCATGGCTTATGACAGCCTTACAAACACAGAGCTGCCTGAACAGGGTTCCGTTCACTGTATTTAAAAAAAAAATGTTTTAAGTATTGCCATTACAATAAACTCTCCGGCATAACGTCCTTTTGATTTTAAGCATGATTTCATAAAGAAAATAAGTTCTTCATAACATCCTTGTAATGGAAGATTCTAATCGCTCAGAAAATCAAATAAATGTTGTGATGGAAATATACATTCCCTGACCTTCTTATAATGTGGATTACAGCAATTTGAATTAATTAACTTTTAAAAACATTGATTATTGATTTGTTAAACTATTCAGCTATCCTCTAGGATAGAAAATGCTGTTCTGGTTTGGCAAATTTCTTTTAAACTATGCATTTGCAAATTCTATAATTCAGCCAACTTGGAAGTGCCATTTCTTTGTAAAATATTTGAAGATCATTTTGTAAACCCTTTAAAATAGAAGTTACAGTGATACAAGAAGTGCAATGATATAGTTGGGCATTGCTAGAAGATATTTATTTATGTTCAGGACCATGTGAATGGTTATGAGTTGCTTTACATAATATAAAACAACTTGAAATCCACCCACAGGTATATAAAAAGCATAAAACTGTTGCATATTAAAAACACACAAGTACAGCAATAATATGGCTAGTAGCTGGCTGTGTCCACGCAACTCCAAAACTAGTCAGAGAATAACATGAACAAGCCTCTTGGGGAAGCACATTCCTACATCCTGTGGCTGTAAGTGGGAAAGGCCCTAATACTTGTGGAAACTGACATCTTCATCACCTAAGAAAAATTGAGTTATCCCATCAGTCATTTCAGTGGTTCTTAACCTTTGGTCCTTCAGATATTTGGACTTCAGAAGCTAGGGCTTCTGGGAATTGAAGTCCCAACCATCTGGACAACAAAAGACTATGAAACATTCTTGTCAACAACAGTTTCCAACTGTTCTATAACTGCATTGATCAAGTCAATGCTTTCAGGCAAATGTTCATATAGAGTGGGTTGGTTGGTTGTTCCAGTCTCCTTCTTTGTAAAAAATAGATGTGGCTAAAAAACAATAAATCTCAGTCACAGAGTACAGAATAGATTATCACCTTAGAGCAGACCTAAATTTAATATCATTTTAAAACTATTGAAGAAGAAGAAGTTCCTTTCCTCATCAGTCAACTAGGGATTTAATGTGGATCGTCAGTGCTACTAAAACTGCCAAGAAGTCCAAGAAGTGGGTCATAGCTTTTTTGTGTCTCTCCAGGTAGATTATTCTGTTATAACCTCCTTTATTTGTTATAGTAACGTATATTTTGTTTGCATAAGATTTATTGAACAGATCATCTCTTGAGTTCAGGATGAGTAATGCTAATTGCACTCAGACAACATACTTCTTTAAACATGATGTTTCACAGTATGAAAAACTAAATCTTGGATGTGAAAGTAGGTAACACACAGAGAAAGATACCATTAGAAAGATACAACAAGGGGGAAATCTCTTTGAAACTGCAGCTCACAGCTAACTTTTGTTTATTTCTTTAACACACACACACCCATTCACTTGCCAAAAGAAAGTAAAAGGTGGCAGGTTGCTGTGTGTGTGTGAAAATCCACAGTCAACAAATCTTCCATTTCCTTGGTTTCAGAAATGGGAACTACGGAATTGAAAGTTCGACTTCCCTCTTTCCGGGAACAGTAGGTTTTGCTTTAAAAGTTTCAGTTGTCTATTCTAGGCATGGCCACCCCTCTTCCTTCCCCTGGAAATTTCTGCAGTGACACCCAGCCTCTTCACACAAACTTTTTTTTAATGCTTATGACACTTGATAGATAAGAAGTGGAATCTTACATGTTGCTTTGAGCTGGTCATAGTTGCTCTCTGAGAAACATAGTCATGTTCTGACTGGTGGTGTGCAGATTTGAATTCTTGCCTCTGGAATTCCCCAGGCAGTGTTGATGTGTGGGGAATTCCAGGGACTGTAGTCAAAGAGCCCAAACCATACCTCTTCTTCTATCTACATGGGAAATTAACAGCCTTCTGCCCTAGAGGCCTGGTATTAGATAAAGAAACAGCACTCCATACATTGCTTGTAGACAGTCAGATCAGCCAAAGCCAGCCCCTTGAATAGAATGAGGCAGTTGAATTAGACAGCAGATTTTGGGAGGGGCAGCAGCAGTTCACCTTCTACTATTACCTCTCAATCATAAACTACCTCGATGCTCTCAAGTGCAATGAAGTGGAATGTTCCATCTAGAACTTGATGTTTTTATTTTTTGGACTATTATCACCCAGAATTCCCAAGCCAACATGGTGTATAGTTCTAAAAAGTCATCTTTCCAAGTTCTGAATCTAACACCTATATGGAAACAAGATCCCCCTACCAATCTTGTCAAATTCTAATCATGGAATTAGGTAGACCTGAGGGACATCATTCCTTCAGAGCCAAAATGTTTTAGGCCTCAAAATCAACCACTGAGTATTGAGAATGATGGTGGAGTGAACAGCAGAAGTGCTGAATGCTGATTCTCTCTCATGGGCTCCTGCAGTAGAGGTTAATCTCATCAGTTTGGGAATTGCAGAGTTCTTTCAGCGAAGCTTCTGGTAGCCCTGACCATCTTAGCTGGAAGGAATTGCCTCCCCCCCCCCCAAAAACCCACAAAAAACAAAGAAGATGGATATCTCTGCTCTACTCCACCTTCACAATACAGTGGTGCCTCATTTAGCAATGTTAATTTGTTCAGAAAAAATCGCTGCTAAGCGATTTCATCGCAAAGAGAAATAAAAAAGCCCATAGAAATGCATTAAAATGTGATTAATGCATTCCTATGGGCTTAAAACTCACAGCTGAGTGAAGATCATCCATAGCGCCGCCATTTTCGGTGCCTCTAAAGTGAGGAATCCATCCAAAAAAAATATGGGCGGCCATGTTTTTTTCCCGGTGGCCATTTTGAAACCACCGATCAGCTATGCAAAAAAGGGGGCTTTGCGATGATCGCTTCCCTGCGATCATCGCAAAGCGAAAATACCCCATAGGGAACATCGCAAAGCGATCACTTTTGCGATCGCAAAAAGTCCATCGCAAAGCGATTTCGTTGCTAAATGGAGTGATCGCTATGTGAGGCACCACTGTATTGATACAGTTCTATTTTGGAATCCTGAAAGCACATCAGAGTTTAGCATGGTGCAATCAAGTAGTAGTAGTAGTAGTGTGTGTGTGTGCGTGTTGGCAATGTTTTGAGCCCCTTAAATTTATGGCACTGGAAGTTAAGACAGCTATTTACAGCTTCTAGCATTGACTGATGGATCACAATGTTGAATAATGTTTTATTTGTTTGAACTAATGTTCACATTTTTTTCCTTTCATGTTTCAGAGTTTCAGCAACTCGTGTAACAGGCTCATATGAATGCATAGCAGTAGAGTCTACTACAATGTTAACTGTTATCTTCAAGTCTCTGTATAAGAAAATAATGTATGCAGAGAATCTATAAACATATTTTGTTTCAGAAAGACACATGGATCTGTCTACACAGGTAAAGATCACACACTGTGTGTACAGGACAAAACTGCCAATTCATTTCCATGGGCTCCTTCCACTCAACCTCATGTAAGTTTATATTAATTTATTAAATACCTATAGAAACTGCATGTACAAAGTGGTGGGCTAACAAACAAAGAGGTCTGAGACTGTGGTCCAACAATCATCTCACCTGTACTGGCTATAGATGTATGTAATGTGCATACAGTCCTTTAGGTGTCAATTAAATACTTTCACAACTAGAGATGGGCACAAATCAGAAACATGGTGATTCATTTTGATTCATGATTCATCAAGGTCAATGAATCACAATTTAGAATTTTTCCTCACAACTCAATGAATCGATTAGTTGATTTAATTTTGAATTTAGAATTTTTCTTCACAACTCGAATATTGATTAGTTTATTCAGTTTTTACTTGAACACACTATAAAATGCCCTTCGAGCACCAAGAGACACCAAATTCACAGGGAAGCTTCTCCTGATTCTCCTCTACAAGCTCTGCAGGTCTGGTGAAGTTTGGGTTTTGGATGTCTGAGTTATACACCCACAAGCAGGCTCCCCCTAGAAATTTCACCCAGGCAACTTTCTGAGAAACCAAAATCACAGAGACCCTTCTCCTGACTCTCTTCTACAAGCCCTCCAAGTTTGGTGAAGATTGGGTTTCAGACATCCAAGTTATACACCGACAAAGTGGGTACCACCAGGAAAGTGCCTTTAGCAGTTGGCTTGGGAGAAAACAAGCTTCTCCAAACTTTGGAGAGATTGTGGAGGAGAGTCACAGGAAACTTCTAGGTGATTTTGGGGTCTTTCGGTGTCTAGGCAGAATTTTTGGGGGGGCTCTTTGTGGGTTTTTAACTCGGACATCTGAAACTTGATTTTTGCCAAACTTTGTGAGAGGAGAGTCAAAGGAAGCTTCCCTACAATTTTGGTGTCTTTAGGTGCTTATGGTGCTATTTTTATAGCTAAACAAACAATGAATCAAAAACAGCTAGAAATTCATTGATTCGTATTCATTGAGGGCATTGATTTGTATGAATATGAATAATGAATAAACGATTTTTGAATGAATTTTGTGATTTGTTTTTTAATTAATGCCCATCTCTATTCACAACTTATGTTTAAGAGTCATATTCAATCAGACCAGAAATAGAAGCAAAGTGCAGTTACTATCTATTATTCACTTGCATTTTCAAGTTTATTATTTAAGTCCAATAGCAAATTTTAATCATTTAATCATTGGAAATGAAGAGAAAAATGTATCAGCTTAAGCCTCAAGCAAAAATGAAAAGGCTGAGGCTGTCCTACTTTGAGCACATCATAAGAAGATAAGACACTCTGGAAAGGCAATAATGCTGGTAAAAGTTGAAAGCAATAGGAAAAGAAGAAGACAAATATGAAATGATTTGACTCCACAAAGGAAGGCATGGCCTTGAGTTTAAAAGAGCTGGTGAGGGCAACTGAGGACAGGAAATTTTGGAGGTCACTCATTTATTTGGTTGTTGTTGATCAGAGAGACCTGACACTGCATAACAAGTCACAGAAATTACTGCTGGTTATGTATGTATGTATGTATGTATGTATGTATGTATGTATGTATGTATGTATGTATGTATGTATGTATGTATGTATGTATGTATCAAACATATAGTACATAGTTAATGTATAGTTATGCATTCTTATATCCAGTTGAAATTGAGGGTGAGCAGTACCCTTATTAGATTACCAAAAAAAATCATAAAAAGAAAGTAACATATGCTTCTGCATGAATCATCATCAGGCTGGACATTACAGAAGAAACATAAATGGTACATAGCCAGATGTATGGGCCAGGTTTCTTTGTTTTAAGGAAGTTCCAAAGGGGGGGGCTGCAGACTTAGCTCAGACATGATTAATTTCAGGTTTCGCCTCTGGTGTTGCAAATTAAACTGTCTCTCCCAATCTTGTTTGACCAATGGTTGCCTGTCAATGAGTCCTGGCCCTCCCAAGTTATGTCTCAGCTATCATTTCCTGAAAAACATGAGTGGCACAGTGTTGTTATGCTCATGTTCTGCTTCTGGGCTGCCCACAAGCATCTGATTGCCATGGTAAGAACAGAATGCTGCACCTGGTAGGTGTTCAGTCTGAACCAGTTTAGCTTTCTCTGGATTTTTATTCTGAGTGGTCATGTGGATTTAATGCAAATACAGAAGGGGCAACAAAGCCTAGATGGGAAGCATAGATGGTTAGCAATGAGGAAGAAGCAAAGCATGGTAAGGACAAGACTGAGTACATACTATTAAATACTGTTAGCTTCTGAAAGGGATTGCCAGCCCATGTTAAGACACAGGTTCAAATGAGGAGACTTCCACTGGTCCCCTGCCCCTGTAGGCCAGAAGGTCATTTGTTTCGATGATGTAAAAAAAGGCTTAAGCTTTCCTCTAATAGTTTGGTTGATTCATAAACTAAAAGCTGCTATGCTGACATACCAGTGAAGCAGCTTTTTCATGAGATTAAATGGTTTAAGGAGTTCAGCCAGCCTTGTTTCCGTGACCTCTTTTTCCGGCACACACAAGTTTCTTTCATGTCCTTCAGTAATTTCATGAGCACTATTTAATTTTCTTCTAAAATGATGTCTGATTATATAAAAGACTTGTACAGTAAAGAGAGTGTTTGATGTCAGCAGTGAATTCATGCTGAGCCCCAAGGTCCATCTTCAGGGTCAAAGTCCATTCGCCATGTCACATGCCATCCATTAATTACCGCTATCTGGAAAATAACCTGATGGGATGCTTGGAATTATAAGGAGAAGGCATGGACTGGTGTCTCAATCTGCACTGCACATTTGAACACTCCTTTCTGGGGTTAGTGTGACTGTGCTGACTAAAGCAAACAACAACAACAGCCACATACATCATTTTGAGATGGTTGGTGTTATAGTAAATGTACTCAGAAAGGGCACTGGTATTACAAACTGGGAGATGCAATAATTTTGCTAGCCTCAGAGTGCCTTCCCTTTGCAAACTGACCTGAACCAGAGATGATGAGGCTCAGCATTTCGCAAATGTATTTGTTAATTCCCAGCAGAGGGTTCTGCCTCAGAGCAACACAATCAAATGCAAAGAGCTTTTTTATACACTCTGTAATGTTGTAGACTGATTTTGCATACACTGATAGGCTAGCACACCATTAAGAGAATTGATTCAAATGCTTTTGCACACTGAAACAATGTGATCTGGAATATCCAAGTCTTGATCCCTGGGCTGAGGCAGATGTTTTACAACTGATGGCGAAAATAATGTGTTTTCTGGGGACGTGGAGATATACAACAAGATGTAGTCTCAAGCTAAGGATATGGAAAGTCTCCCTCAATTTGATTTTGTTGATTCCAGTCTGGAATAATGAGACAGATACAGGAATATGGGATAACTAGGGCCACAACTTTATTAACTTATTTATAACCAAACCTCTCCCTTACAAGGGGGCCTACTGTAGTGCCTGAAACTGGTGTAGCCAGAGTCAGCCTTGACCCTCCGGCCCAGACCACCACTCCAGTTCCTATAACAAAAGCGCACTGTCTTACTATGCAGCACACTTCCGTGTATCACCGAGCTGTGGCACCCCAAGTTTGCCGTGTTTCCAAACCCAAGCTGCTTCACATTCCCTGCAGTCCCCAGCTTCTCCTCCTCTCCACCAAACCTCTGATGGTGCCCTTCTGAGAGGAGGGGTGCTTAGCGCCCTCTAGGTGCCTTCCTAGGAACTGAACTACCCTCTTCCTTTGGCACTACCTGCCACGGCATAGGGACTACTTAGTATCTCCCATGCCCCCCACTAAGCTGAACAGTTCGGCCCCAAGACCCCCTTGTAAATCTCCCCCCAAAAATGTCCAGACCTTGGTCAGACAAATGCACACCATCCTCCCTATATAACTCAGGTCGAGAAAGTTTAATGCATGGATGAGTGATAACTGACCCCAGGCCTTGTGATATAGCTCTACTGACTTCTCTATTTATGCCCTTCTGGGCTTGATTGATCCGCCTGGGGTCACGTGTGGCCCTCCACTCCGAACGTGGAACCATAGCTGACAATATCATGCGTGTCTTTGGATACCACTTCAGAAATGCCTTGAGGTCCGCTATTACCTAGAGGACCAGTGATTTGCCCGATCTTTGGGCTAAGTCCTTGCCTTCCAAATGCACCACCAGTATGTCAGGGGGCACTTCCATAGTACTCTGGGATGCCAGGTCAATGAAGCCATCCTATAGCATTCCTCTCAGTCTCCTCCATATTTAGTTAAAGCGGCCACCTCACCAAGGCCCAGATTGAGGACCCAACTGGTTCAACCTGTCTATCTGTCCACCCAAAATAAGTAACCATGCCCTCACAACAGGACTCAAACTCATGCCAAGGACTTCTCTGGATCTGCAACGATAAAGAAAAACAAGCAACACAGCAGAACCTAAAACTGTGGCAATGGGCAGACATAAGCCCGATATTTATGAGACGACTATCTGCCAACTTTTTAAATCTCATTAACTAAATACCCAAGGGCAGCGGTTGTAGACACAGCGCCAATTTGAAAAGAATGTGTCCCAAAACACCAGCCTTGTATTCCAGCCTTGCTTAAGGCTTGAAATGTAACCTTCCAAAACTGGTATTTAGTTAAAGGTGACGCGGCCTTGTGGAGCAAAAAGCCTCATACCTTCTCACCTCTTCGCTGCTCATACTCTCGTGTAGCCCCTTCAATCTCCGAGCAACATACCTGGCCTTTTCCTAACTGATCCATTTTTTATTTTTGCAGGTGAATGGCAACCTGGTGCTCTGACAAGACCACATCCTTCCTCTGTAAAGAGGATAGAAACGTGTCATGTCTGGATGCTGCTACCAGCTCATTTATTTGTAAGGCTCCAAAGAAAGCTAGAAGTGTTGCTACTTTGAACAGGTAAGCCTCAAATCTGTCTTTGCACACCAGTTACTGTGTCCTTCCCAACTTAATTAGGATAGTGGGTGATATTGGTGTATGACTATCACTAGGAGCCGCTCTCTCCCTACTCCACCCCTCAATCATTTTTCTAATACGAAAATCAATTGAAAAACCTTTGCAATCCTGGGCTCTAGCATAAAAGGTTAGAGCTGCCATACTACCCTGAATAGATCTAGGAGCTAACTCTTTTCTATGTAAATGGACGGCAAAATGCATCAGCTGGTCATCAGATGCCGGCCACTCATGTACTAAGCCCTCATCACAAAATGCACAATACTTGCTGCATGCCACTGTGTAACTATGGTGAATACTTGGTGCCACTGCTAAGCTCATAGCTCTGTGAGCTTCATTCCTCCAAGATTCCATACCTCTTCTGGTAGGACGTCCTGTTGTGCCCTCGCCCCCAGTGCCAACACCCTGAACCGGTCCATCTGTTGATGGGACAGGGCATCAGCAATGGCATTATCAACATGCTGAACTCGTAAAACTATATTGAACTGTAAGCACCTCAATGTGACAATTCTAACTAAAACCATCACTCTTTGCAATCTAGATGTTAACGAGTTAACAATGTATACTACCACCTGGTTGTCATACCAGAAAGTGACCACATAATTAACCCATTCATCAGCCCATCTCCAAAAAAGTAACATCTTTGGTGATGCCTGCTCTGTGCCATTCTGAAGGCCAAATCCTGGCACACCACTGTCCCTTGAAAAATATACCATAGCCCTGTCACCCTGCTGCATCAGTGAAGTTCTTCCCTCCAAAAGGAGGTTCCATTGAACTTTTCTAAAAACTGCAACCAAACCCACAAAATCTCCTTGATTCCAAACGACAATCTCTTCCTGTGATGGGGTCTTGTGAGACCATTCATAGCATTACACAATCCATACAAAACAGGTCTACCTGGTGCCACTACTTTGCACGCAAAGTTAAGATGGGCTACCACTTCCTGCAATTGCCGCAGTGTGACTTTCTCTTTCGGAAGCCTACTAGCTTGTGAAACCGAATCTAACTCAAAGCCCAAAAATGTTATAACCTGACAAGGGCCCTCCATCTTCTCTTCGGCCAATGGTACACATAATTCTTGTGCCAATTTCTGAAATGCTGCCATAAGTTGCACACATTGGAATGTGTCATGCCTCCCACAAAATAAAAAACCATCCAAATAATGGACAACTCTTGCCCTACTGATGCGCTGCCTCAACATCCATTCAAAAATGTACTAAATTGCTCAAAAGCTGAACACGATATTGAGCATACCATAGGTAATAATGACCTATCCATATAATAATTCCCTTCAAAAGTAAAACCCAAAAGGTCAAAGTCTTCAGGGTGCACTGGGAGCAGCTGAAAAGCCGATTTTATGTCAGATTTCCCCAATTCGGCCCCTATCCCTTCCTTCCGAACCACGTGCACCACCACATCAAACAATGTGTAACGGACAGTGCACAGGTCCTGGGGGATCTTATCATTTACTGATTCCCCAGCTGGATAAAACAAATGGTGAATTAACCTATATTCATCCACTGCCTTTTTGGGAACAACCCCTAGAGGTTGTTCCCAAAAAGGCACTGAAGGTGCGCAACTGGTGGGGCCTTAAAAGGACCTAAAACTCACCCCTCTGCAACCTCCCTAGAATTTTTTTCCCCTCATTATGTTCTCCTGGCCTTTAACAGTCCTCAGATTTTTCTGACCATGTGGCTACCTGATCACCCACTGCTGGGATATGAAAACCATTCTTAAATGCCTCACTCAGAAATTTAGCTGCTGCTTTATTAGGGTAATTGTGCAGCCACTGATCCAAAACCACTATTTGAATTGGACTGGGGCCCTTTTTGAGCATTTGACAGGTCAGGGGGAGGCTTGCACCCGCCTCTGGGCTCCTGAACCCTGCTCCTCCTTGCTTCCCTCTAAAACAGGTTGCAGATGAGTGTCACGTTCCTGGGGGTTACAACAGCCGAAGTCCAATAAACTAGTCCAGGATCAAGAATACCAAGAATTCAAAGCCAATGTCCATAAATCAAATCACAGAATGAAGTCCAGCGTCAAAGTCCAGAGTCCAATACACAGCGTAGTCCAGGGTCAGAGTCCAGAGTTCAGAGTCAGGAACACAGTTCAAGAAGTGTGGATGCAAGCCAAGGTTTTGACTCTTTGCTTCCACAGAATTTCTGGCTTCACTGGGAGCTGTTTTATAGTAAAACAGCTCCTTGAGCTGCTGGAAAGCTTTCTATCCTGTTAATACTCAGGACTAGATGAACGTAGGTTTCTGTGGACAGCCTTCGAGCGATCCTCTGATCTCCTTGTCCTAAGTCTTTCCCGAAGCCTGGCCTGAAGCTTGTCTGCTGTGGAAGGAGAATCTGGAGGTGGTTCAGGTGGTTCTGATCTCTCAGCATTCTCTTCAGCCTCAGTTAACCCTTCTGGTTCCAGGTCTTTGGATGCACTCATGACAATGGGTGGGGTCCACTACAAATGGAAAATAATGCTTAAACTTACATTGTTTAAACCTATGACAAGCCTCTGTATCGCAACATCCTATTTGAATTTGCTGTTCCACGTTAAAAAGTTGCAAAATTCTTTTTTAAAATCCAAAGGCTATGCCCAGTACTTAGAAGTTATTATTTTTGATAGCACTTCATCTTTTTCATGCACATGTTGGCTACAATCCTGACACATTTCTTCTCTTAACGACAGCAGCTACAAATTGCTTAAAAGTGCTGTACAATATAATACGTAATAAATACAGTTCAATATATCTTGGTTGAAAAATTAGAATTGCTGATGAAGCTTAGGTTTATTGTGCCTATAATCTGTCTTTTATATATCTCCTAGTAATATATATTTGATAGATGGCTTATACGTGGAGAGGCAGCTTGTATATTGCAAAAAACACAAGTCAGGGGAGATGCATTTTTTATCATTCTTCTCCCAAATACCAGGCATACAGGCAGCTTTTGATCTTAAAACAACAGTGTCCAAATAAATTACGTAGCTTTTTTACAGTAATGAATAGAAACCGTCATGCATTTCAAATGGAAAGGTGTGCCCTCAACACTACCCTTGTGGTGAAGCAGCCTGCTTTGTGTCTCATGTGTTCCTACCCATTTGTAACTAAACATGATTACATTTTGTTTACCTTCATGTATTTGTATATTTATAGCCCACCCTTATACCTCTGGAGCACCACTCAGGATAGCATGTCATGTACTGTTTTAAAACAGAAGAATTACAACAATGGCGCAATGAGATGAAGTCAGCTGTTGAAATCAAAACATAAAGGGAAGATCTAACTCAGAGCAACCATGCACCTCCCACTGGATTCAGCTGCTCTTGTTCACAACCATGACACCACCAGTCACATGAAGGAAAACTTGCTGGAGGCATCGTTGCCCTTACACAACTGTTTAAGCAACTAGGATTCTGGCCAAAAATAATAAAAAAACCTGGCAAATGAGAAACAAAAGATGGCCTGTAGTCCAAGGAAGTGTTCTCCCCAAAGGAGTGGAGGGAACTACTTCATGCATGGACAAGAACCCATCCATCTAGGAACAGTGGAGGGAGGTGGCTGGCTGAAGTCTATAGAGAAAGGCTGTAGTGTTCCCCTTTATTATGTCAATGGTTCATGTTCTGTTATGTTAATTGTTCATGCATATTCATGTTGCTGAGAGGCGGAGCCTGGAGTGATGTGATAAGAGGCAGAGCCGGAGACAGTAAGAGTCAGTTGGAGTCAGAGAGGAGTAGAGTGAGAGAGTGGAGAAGGGGATAGAGTGTGTTTGGAGTAATCTGAGGAGTGATTAGAGTTAGGAGTGTATTATCAAATAGAAGATTGTTGTTAATAATAAATTTACTTAAAGAAGATATTCATGAATCACTATCAATTTCTGTATTCAACAAACCAAAGTTATATTTAAAAGACTTTGAAGTGTGGACCTGAATCTTCATCCTCCTGAAGTAATGGTGATTTAGTGATCACCTAGTGGCAGCAGTGTAAAAGAGGGGAATGTTTGCCTTTGTGTGCTCTGAGTCTTGACGGTCAAGCAAGGGGCACGAGGATGAAAGCCACAAAGGTATTCTGTCATTTGTGTGCACCCACTTTCTCTGTACTTCAGTCATACTAGGAAGGTTCAGACAGTTCCCTCACATGTTCAAAGAATGTATGAAATAGGTTGTGGGATCATACAGGCAAGCCCCATCCTTAAAATATCCTTATGAGCATATCTTGTGGGCCCGCCATGCCATCCATGTGTAAATGGATGGAGCATACATCTGCCAGCTGTCAGTAATGACAATCAGGTCTAGCAGCTGTCTGAGTGACCACCACCATCTATTATTTCAACAAATTTACAGGGCTATCTGATATCCCTTCCTGAGGCAAGGATTTCAAATGCTGAAGAAGTTGGATGAAATCCTGCAAACTATTATATTATATATTATATTATATATTATATATATATATATATATATATTTCTGATGGCTTGGGCTTGTGAATAATTTTCCTTTACCAATTAAAGCTGGAGTAGGGGAAAAAAACCTTGTACTTACTAAGAAATTTTTATAGTTGGCTCAGCAGTTTTACTAAAAATGGAATCCAAGGGAGTTATTCTAAGCAATCCTAATAATCTGATAAAACAATTAATAAACTAACCCTGAATGGCTCTCCTATAATTGAGTACACACAATTTATAATTAAATTGCAGCTTTTAGGAAATACTGAGCCAAGAGCACAGTCAGCCACCAGGACATTCTCTTGCACAGGCTCCACTGAAATTAATAAAAGCTATTCAATTCCTAAGAATAGGAGAAGCTCTGAGATGAATTTGGCCTGCCTGTCCTGATTTACTGTAAAAAAAAAAAAAAAAAGCTGGGATCAATTCATTTTGCTGATGCAACAGATAATATGCACATCTGGTTATTTTAAGTTACAAGACATTGTGGACTCTCAACACCAGCCATGTGAATTATTCACATCAACCAGAGTTGACCAGAATACAAAGAAACATCTCCTCATGCTCACCAGATTAAACATATTAATCTGACTTTTATGGTTGTGCCAAATTAAAATCTGACTTTTAATTTGGCACCATTGGCTGCTTCTACTTGTTGAATGAACTAAGTTATAACCTCTGATTTGTGCTAGAAGCTAGAAGCTGCTAGCCTTTGTGTTTTCTTTCCTGCCCCACTGCTAAACAGAAGCTATATGTTTCATGCAAGCAATGTGGTGGTGAGGCAATCACAGAGGCATTGGCAGCCTTTTGATCTCAAGAGCAGGGGTATAACAATTCCAAGCCCTACTGCTGAGACACTAGAAGCCCAGCCTCAAGAAGACATGGATCAGTTCTCATAGACAAGTATCATTAATTTTTGGACTTCTATCTACATTTTTTTGTGCACTAGCCATAAAGGGAGTATGCTTAGCCTGAGGAAATGGATTTTATCCACAAAAGCATGCTATTCGATTGATTTTTAGTGGTCCAATAAAACATATCACTCACTCTTCAATTTGTGTAATATTGGGGAGCACACAGCCTTTTCCTTGTTCAGTTTTACCCTGAATTGGTAAAGGCTGAGAGTTTATGGTCAAATGCTGCAGGATTTGCTGTGAGTGTAGAACAGGTGAATTTACCTTTTTCTGTATTTGCAAAGGCTTTCACGGACAGGATCTAATAGTTGTTGTGGGTTTTTCGGGTTCTTTGGCCGTGTTCTGAAGGTGGTTCTTCCTAACGTTTCACCAGTCTCTGTGGCCAGCATCTTCAGAGGACAGCATTGAAGCACGGAGACCACAGAGACTGGTGAAATGTTAGGAAGAACAAACTTCAGAACACGGCCAAAGAGCCTGAAAAACCCACAACAACCATTACTTTTTTCTTCTTCTGAGCATTAGATGCAAAGCCAATTTGAATCAATCTGGCCCCTTTTGCCCCCAGTGTAGAGTGCTTCTTTTCTATCATTGGGGGCTTCTTTCAAGCCAAAACAATTTGAATAGACTTTTCCCATGTTATCAGTTGCTCCATTCTCCAAATAGTCTGTGGGTGTGGGTGAGACTCTGGGTGGTATTCTGAGGATGTGCTGAGTGTTATGTTTTGGACAGTGGGAATTCCACCTTCCTCTCTAGTTACTCCAAAGTATTTAATTAAAAAAGTCCTACAGAGTTTAGCATTATGTCAGCTTATCATTCACACTAGATCAGTTCAGTGAAGATTTTTTAAAAAATGATAACTTTTGATATAAAATATAAACAACTCTGACAAACTACAGCAGACTACAGTACTATGTTTCTGCAGTATGTGTGTATGTGTTTGCACGCTGTGGGCAACTGTGGAAAACTGTCCCTTTTCTCTAGCAGCATGCAACACTTTATGAAACACACCGGCTTTATAGCGAATTGTAAAAGGAGAGTCCACGATTGGTAGAAGGCAGGATCAAAGGAAAGGGAGCTATGGACTGTCGTGCAGACCAAACCGCATCAGACTGAGGGGCCACTGGCACAGAAATTGCAGTTTCTTTATGATCACCTAATCTGAAGAGACACATTAAATAGGCTGTGAATCAAGCCACGACAAAGAAAAATCTCTCTGATTCAGTTTGCCAATGTAGTCACAACCTAAGAAATGAAAAACAGATTAAGATGGAAAAATGAAATCAAAAATAAAACAATAAAACACATTTTTTTAAAAAAAAATGTATTTGTCCTGCCACTGAATCTCCAAAATTGGAGAAGCAATGTTCCACAACAAATTTTTTGTTCAGACACTTGCCTAAAATTGCTGTGGGTCCTGCAAGGGAGAAAGGCAGAATATAAATGAAGAAATCATGTGGAAACCTGGAGAGTTAACATAGGGAAAACAAATTCCCATTTTTGAGGCAGGATGATTGCAGAATAAAATATTCACATGGAAGCACCAGACTGTTTTCATAATGTTATGGGCTTCAACCCATTTGACAGTCCCTCTACTGAATCAAAAAGATTTATGTTAACCTCTTGATTCCCCACTCAGCATGTGATTCAATAGGTCTACTTCAGTTGATAAAACCAATTGGCTTAAGCACAATACGTTCTTGGCAGGTAGGGAAGCAATGGAGAATAAAAAGTTGAATCTTTGTGGAATAATGGGCCTGCATTCACCACTCCTAGGTCCCAGGTAAATGATATTTGGAGAAAATCTTGCATTCGTATTTTTACTTTTGTGAGTTATCACTATTGGGACAAACCTAGCATGAGGATAAGAGAAACAAAAGACGAACAGGCCAGAAAACAAAGGGAATCTCACCCTATAACACAAGTATGCATACAACTACACATCTTTGTCCATCAGTGCAATAAAGCCTGCACTTGAAAGTTGAAATGTTGAAACAAATAATAATGCAAAATGAGTGAGTGAAAGAAGTGAACACTAACTGAAATGACATATGTTTTGCTGTACAATGATTAGGTATTTTCTTTTTTATAAAAGATGCATAGAAGTGCACATACCCACTTCAAGAATGTGTGTGTTTTTTTTTAATAAATATTGAAATAGGAAGCACACCGCAGTTCAATCCCTTTTTATAACCCCTCAAATAATGATAAGTTTGAAAAGGTGCATAAACCTCAAAGATGTTCTTCATCTATCAGGGAGAAGGATGCCCATTTGAAAAACAAAGGGTTGGTAATTTATTGTTTGGCTCCTCTGCAATAAACTTGAAATAATGCTCTTAAATTTCAGAGTTTTACTGTCATCGAGACAGTCATTAGTTCTTATGACTGAATTTTCACACCATAACATTCATCAATGTCTCTAAGAGTCCTTCAGTATCTTCTTGGTGTCTCCTGTTGGCTGAAGGTTGGCTGTAAGTGTGCTTTGACCTCAGATCTTTAGAATCAACATGGTGAGGAAGACCAGCATCACAACAGGACGTTTCACTCTCCAACCTCTATGGGGAATTGAACATTCCAGCCATCTTTCCTAGAAGCAGGATTATATATCGCTACCATGCAGGGCCGGCCATATCATAAGCATACTTTAGTCATGCAGGGTGTTGATGAGAGACCAACAGCAGCAGAAGCCCCCTGGCTGACCCCCTGTTAGACGTCTGAGCTGCATTTTTGTATACAGCTTTTACTACACTACCTTACTGTCCTTAGGTGAAATACAGAATATTGTCCCATCATCAGCTTCTGGTCCAGTTGGCGTTTATAGGAAGAATGAGTGGATCCTTTCTTTCTTTCTTTTCTTTTCTTTTCTTTTCTTTTCTTTTCTTTTCTTTTCTTTCTTTGCTTCTTTTATTTATTTATTTATTTATTTATTTATTTATTTATTTATTTATTTATTTATTTATTTATTTATTTATTTATTTATTTATTTTTGCCTCTTGGGCTGGCCTTGGTCCCATTAACAGAAGAACAGCTTCCTGCCTTGTTTCTTTTCCTTCAAAAGTATTTACTTCCGAAATTTGAGTTTTTTATGTGTACATTCCGAAAGATTGCTTTACTACAGAGAAAGAGGAAAGCCCTATTTGGGTTTCTTCAATGAGCTTCGAGGAGAATGCTCCCTCCATCTTATTTATTTATTTATTTATTTATTTATTTATTTATTTATTGGATTTTTACCCCGCCCCGCTAGACCATGTCTTCATGAGATAGAAAACAAATATTAAAAAGGGGGGGGAGGTACTTGCATGTAAGTTGTACGCATGAGTGAGAAACCTGGAAAATTGAGTTCTTTCTCAAATCTATACCTAGATAAGAGCAGGAGGTTCTTCTGTTCAATCTTCTCAGTTATTGTGCAACAAAGCAACATAGGAGGGGCTGAATCTCTTTTAAGTATGTTGACTACAGAGAATTTATTAACATTTGAAAAGGCCTAAATAGTTTGTTGTTTTTGCTGCGAGTGGCTAACAAAGTGACCCCCACAGAAATTTTGTTTCACTGGACATTTGTGATAGGGGTGGCTGGGATGGAGTGGAGACTTTATGCAAATACTCCCTCACCCTGCCTTCAAACAGTTATCACACAGAGAAGCTGAGGCCAAAGAACTTTCCACTGGCATGAAGCAATGGCACTACAAACCTTTAGGTATACTGCACCTGTGTGGCATTTGATTCACACTGCAAACAGTGACTTCACAGATAAATTAACTTACTACAATTAAATAATACTGACAAATTCTAACTCACAACTTGGAGTACACAATTAATCTAATATGTTGTTTTGATTGATGTATATGAATTTTTTCTAACCCCTAGATATGCAACCAGCACCATATACTGGTCTTATTTCCTTACAGACACACAAAACGCATGCCCCGAAGAACAAAGAGTGAAGGCCTGATTGACAATAAGCATTCAAGAATGAACCTTCATGGCTTTTCTCATACTACTTGCTAGGTTTCCTTGCTCTGGATGTTTCAAACTAAGGCTAGGGTCTAAATAAACTGACTTGGAGCTAAATCCTATTTAAACAAATGGGATTCACTTCCAGACAAATAAGATTAGAATGAAAGTACAGGTATGTCTACAATTTAGGGAATTATCATCTAAATTACCTGTAGATAAACCCTATCATTAGTGGATAAAGACAATTTATACTCAGACACAAGCAAATATCATGGTACACAACTGAAAGAATAACTGAATTTAACACCATAACATTTCTCCAAAACAGTTTAAGTGCTAGGCCTTAATGTAGTTTTTCAACTGCTTTGCTCTCTGTCTGCTTTGCTGTTAGCCTATCATGCCATTTCACTAAACAAAAGATTCAGATGGATTGAGGACACTTCAGAAAAAAAAAACTTTGTCCCAACAGAAGCTTAGATGTTTGTTGTTATATGCTGTCAAGTTGAAACTGATTTATAGCAACCCTCAAGGTAAGTGAAATATTTCAGGGGTGGTTTCACCAGTTTTACATGCCCAATGAGCTTCCATAGCTGAATTGGGATTCAAATACAGGCCTATTGAGTCCCAGTCCATAAATCTATCCAATTAGATGTACCTGTTGGTAAAGTTAAAGGTAGTACTTATTGTCTCAGAGTTTCTCTCTGCCTTCACGTCATGCTTTGCTGCACTGTCATCAGGTTGGATTTTCTATCTAAAGGAATTTTCAGTAACTAATGGTGGGAATGAGATCTTGTGTGAGAGCCCACTTCTATTGTTCCTTTCCCCATCTGTTCTACTGTCACTTCAACCCTAGACTCCCACACCTGATCTTGAAGAGAGAGGTACAGAGCTTGCAACCTTATGGGCTAGGTGGTTTATGTGTGGCTCTCTCAGAAGTCCCTGAACCCTTCCCCAGGAAATCTTTCCTCTGCCAATTTCCTGCCATTTCAGGAAGTAGGGAGCCTCCCTCCCTCTCTCCCTCTCCCTCTCCCTCCCCTCTCTCTCTGTTTAGAGATTGGAATGAGGGGGGATTATATGGACTCAGCCCCCTAAGCCAACATCCTTCATGGTTGCCAAGGCTGAAAACATCATGCCATTTTGCTTTAAGGGCATAGAACAGTGATTACCAACCTTGAGTCCACAGATGTTTTTGGACTAAAACTCACAGACGCCTTTACTGTTAGCTGTGCTGGACAAGGTTTGTAGGAGTCGCAGTCCAGGAACATCTGGGGACCCAAGGTTGGAACCACTGGTACAGAATGAACTTCTTTAGCTCCAGCACTGCAAAATCGTAGAACCAGACCAAAGGTCTGACAATTATTCTGAGAAGTGTAAAAGCAAGGCCGAAAAGCAAAAAACTCCTTCCATTTCTTTAAAAATGCTGACTTTATCTTTATTTATTTATTGGACTTATATACCGCCCCATAGCGCTACAAGCACTCTCCGGGCGGTTTACAATTTAATTATACAGGCTACACATTGCCCCCCCAGCAAGCTGGGTACTCATTTTACTGACCTCGGAAGGATGGAAGGCTGAGTCAACCTTGAGCCGGCTACCTGGGATTTGAACCCCAGGTCGTGAGCACAGTTTTAGCTGCAGTACAGCGTTTTAACCACTGCGCCACGAGGCTCATTACTTCTTTTCTTCTTTTATAGCTGGAAGAATGCTTAGGATCCTGGAGCTGGTGCTGGTGACAGTGGCAGCAACAACAATAGAGAATCTGTCCTGGAACCGCCTCCGCAGCGAGGTCACCCAGAAGCAGCAAGGTGCCATTCTCTTGTGCGTTCCTTGCAGACTGATGCTGTCACTGATGTATTCACACTTTGACTTATATATATCACTCCCAAGCGTTATTTTCTATTCAAGCCAGATATTCAACTTAAAAAGCCATTAAAAAAATAAAGAGGCAGAGAGATTGATAGGCCCCGTTGTAGCTGCAGCATATTATGACTAAAGCCAAGGTCATTTTGACCTGCCAATGTAAGAGTACATTGTCTGCTATGCAAAAAAAAAAAGAAAAAGAAAAAGAAAAAGAAAAAAAAAAGACAGAAAGATATTAGAAAACAAATTGTGTCAAATTTTTAGTCAGCTGTTTGTTGCGAATGAAAGGAATGTTTTGGAAAAACTGAATTAAAAATACATTATAGTAGCTGATCATTAAATATGTCCTGTAGTTTAATCCCAGCTGGAACACTGGTTCTTCCCTTCTACTAATAATTTCTTTTAATTACAGGAATGCTGGACTTTGAGTAGTTCAGATGTTTTCTGTCATCTTCTTTTATGACAAAACCAATTACAGAGAAGAAAATGTGACCTTAACATGTAGCTCAGGGGTTCTTTTGCAACGTAGACTTTGAGAGAACAACAGAAAGCCAGAATAATCTTAAGGTTCATGGTTACCTGATGAGTCATGTATCTCTTGGCCTCTAGGATTTCCTCCCTTTACTTAGTCATCTTCTGAGAGGTATGGGAGCTCATTTTGGCCAAGTGGATAGATTGCAAACATCGTTACAGGGATCATTGCAAAGTTTGATTTGGTTTTTAAAAACATCCCCACCGGTAACATGGAACATACTGTTATGTACATGCACACCAGCAAAGATAACGTGGAATATACCAGATTAGTTTTTGAATAGAAACCTTTCCTGAGGAATAGGAATGTTCAGGAATTTTACATGAAAATGTGGTATAGGGGGAAATTAGTTTCAAAGAAAAACTTAATGTTAATTTATATATAAAAAAAGAGATTTGACCTAATCTCCTCAGTCCAATCTTGGATGGTGTTTCTCAGTCACAAAGATCCATTGGAAAATGTTGGGAGCATGAGGATGTATCTCGCAACTGAATTTTACAGCAATAGATCATTTATATAGAACTGCTTCTGTACAAAAGATCATGCGAAACCTTATCTAGTTCATTCACCAGAGCTTGGAAAACTTTCATTTTAGACCACAACTCCCAGAGTCATTTAGCAAGATCAATCCATGCACAAAAACAAAAATTGCCCACATTTATGAGCTTTCATAGGCAACATGCTTGTTGAGGAATTACCTTGTGAGCTCATGGTCTGCCTGAAAGCCAAGCAACAGGATGGTTTGCTAAAAGAATTTTGTAGGGATTTATTGTAAAATTCACATGGAGACAGGAGTGAGATTATTATTCTGTCACTGAAATGTTCTGGGAGATACCTGTCAGGTAAGTATAAACTGAGTAATATAGTACTGATTGTGTGCAGTAGAATACAAACACACACTCTGGATACCATTGATTTTAAATGTGATGCTCCACAGGGAACAGCCAGATTAATGTCTTAGACAGGACACTTCTCTTCCAATATTGAAAGCGGGCAGTCTGTGAAACTTTGGACCTGGTTTGCGAGGTTAACATTGTGCACCCATTTGAACCTCTGACACTGACTACTCTGCCCATGTTGAAGAGACATATTTTTCGGTGGCCTCGGTGGATTTGAAGGGCTCCACTACATCCAAGATGAGATGGCTATGGTTCCTGTCATACACAGCTGTTGGAAGGTGCAATTTGCAATGTTTGATAGGCTGAAGGAAAGTACAGGAGTGATATTCATTGTCATAGGAGTCACATGTGTGACATCTTCAGTCAGTCTTGTTACTTTGGCAGTACAACTATGAGACAATATCCGTTGAGGAAGTACATTGAGAAGGTTGCACTTACTGGTGGGTTTAAGAACTAACAACGTATGACAGCACTACATCATCTGATCTGAATGTTTTTCTTTTATTTCTTTTCTATTGTGCATAGTTCTGTGCTGTTGATATGAATATATACATTATGTCTGAGGTACAGTATTTGTTTCTTAAAGAAAGGAAGTGTGAATGAGCCATAAATTTGGGAGTGGGGTGGGGTGAGGTGAGAACATGAGAATTTGAATAGGAATTTTTTTTTCAGCTTAAAAATGATAGATATAATTTCTAGGATGTAGAATTTCTGAAGATAAACTCTGTTTATTTTTAATTTAAAAGATTTTTAGTAAGATTTTGTGTTCATTTTAAATTTTAAATTACATGTTGTTGTTAAAAAAGGTTTGTATTGTGGTAAAGGAGAAGTGTAGAGGTATGAGAACTTCTCAAAAATCAAAATGCGGATGTGATGTCAAAACAATTTAAAACCACTGCTTTAACAGAGGACTTGTCATAAAGGAGAAGGCTAGAACAGGCTAAATAGGGTCAGTAGGAAGTTCATTATGTCATTTAATGTGATGCTCACATACAAATTTCATACAGACCTCAAGCAACCATATTTGGCTCAGTGCAGCCTGGAAGGGCTGGGTCAAGTTACAAAATAAATAAATCAAAGTGTGTATTGGACAGCAAATATGCAGTGCACCACTTTAAAAAAAAGACAAAAGGAAAGCTTCTTCCCGGTGCCAACTCATGATACCAGGGTGAGTGACTTGGCGAGCTCCCACCTCTGATTGCTTAGCACTGCTCAAAGGGAGTGGTAGCCAGCTACCCCACTTGACCTGAAGGGGACAAGATCACTCTGAATCAGTCTGGGCAGGCTCTTAACTGGACCTTTTAAACAAACAAACAAACAAACAACTTCCATGGAGCTGTGGAGGTGATTAATTTGCTAATAACCTGAAGTGGCTGTCTTATTAAGTTACTTCACAATATTGGCAAATTAGAGGAGAGCTCACATTTGATCCATTTCCAGAGATCACATGTGCTGGAAATGGGCCAAAGAGAGAGATCCTACTCACACTTTAAAAAGTAGAAGCCTCTGACAAGGGCTTGAAGGAACACTTTGGGGGTAATTTGATTTACTCCAGCGATTCTGTTGTGAGATCACTGTGAACCAACATTCCGCACAGCAATCCAACCAATGGGCTAAATGCCCATCTGAACACACCCAGAATTGTATGCAATGTTTGTTGGGCAAATACGAGAGTAAAGGTTTTTCTTCCCTAGTGACTGGGAAGTGACTGTCTTAGCATGCATGTTTGGATCATATCAGTAATTATTTGTGTTTACAGTAGACTTCAATATGCTGAAATTCATCAGCTGCATATTAGCAGCAGACATTTCGTAGCCCATGTGAGATATCAGAAAGCCACAACTCATTCTGATTGTAGCTGGTATTAAGACAGACAACTACGGAGTGGGAACCTTATGCTGAGAGCATAGAATTTATGTATTTTGAAGAACCTTCCCTGTATTTTGAATATCTTGTTGGTGAGCAACAGTAACAAGCACAACTTGATAAGCTGCAGCAGAAACACTAGTGCATGTTGTAAGGACTCTGGTCATGACCTGTTGTGATCATAATTCATATCTGAGGAACAGAAGTCTTGTGGCCAGACTTTCTAACAGCATAAAAAGTAACCTCAAGTTGTAACACTGCATTGATACACAACTGCTATATTTGATGTTTAATATACTGTGATAATCATGTAATATACCGTTTCAATAAACCATCTATAAAATTGTCAGTTTCACACATTACAAAATAATGCAGTATTGTGGTTAATATACTATGGTTAATAAAGTTAATATCCTGTCAGACAGGAAATAATAATTCTTGTGAAGTGCCAAATGTAAAATGAATTTGCAATGCACTATGTACCACAAAAGAGAAATAAATGTGTACACATTTTTAATATACAACAGTAAGCTGTGTAACTGTACATATTTTAACACACCAGGAAGTTTACATAGCACAGTATTGGGACTGCATTGCAATAAGACTTGGTATTAAAAATTAATTATTGAAACCCATGTTGAAGTATTTAGCATTTGGTTGCTACAAATATTTGTTGTCTTAAAAAAGCATAGAGCAGGGCATTTTTCCAGTGCATCTTTAGCTACCAAAAGGATCATTCACACATGTGTGTGCTCATTGCTTGATTATTGAACATGAAAGGGGGAGGAGTTTAAAGAATGTCACCATGAAAAAAAGCCATCCACCCCAACTACACATTCATCTGCACATTCAACCAGTATGTGAAACACATATGTGCACATTCTGATGCTGGCTATAGGATTCTAGAAGTCATAGACCAAAACATGAAATTGTTTGTCATGTTCTTCTTTGAGGTAAAAAAATCTTATTTATTTATTTATTTATTTATTTATTTATTTATTTATTTATTTATTTATTTATTTATTTATTTATTTATTTATTTAAAACATTTCTACATTAATACATTGTTTAAAGCTAAAAACAGTAAGTATACAAATACTACAAAAGATCAAATCAATACCACACTAAAAAATGGTAAACCAAAGCAACACCAAAAACACATTCAAAACAGTTAGGCACAATGATCAATTTAAAAAACCCACTCAGGCAGTCAGTCATTGAGGGAAAGCTTGCCTGAAGAGAAAAGTCTTCACCTGCTTGTGGAAGGACAGTAAAGATGGGGCTGGGCTGGGCTCCTCTGTGAGGAGTTCCAAAATCTGAGAGCTGCAACAGAGAAGGCCATCTTCATATTTGTTTGATCCTTTTTAATATTTGTTGTTTTTAGCTTTAAAATGTTGTCTTTGAATTATGTGAGCTGCCTTAGGTCCTTCTTAAGGAGAAAGGTAGGGTATGAATGTATGTATATATGTACATACGTATGTACATACGTACATATGTACAGTAGTGCCTCGACTTACGACCATAATCCATTCCAGAAGATGGACATAACTCAAAATGGTCGTAAGTCGAAGCACCATTTCCCATAGGAATGCATTGAAATGCAATTAATCCTTTCTGGCCAAAGAAAAAAAAATCACACACAGAAAAAAAAAATCACTGCAAGACTCATTGGAAACATGATTAATCCCTTCCGGTCAAGGGGGGGGGGGCAGAAAAGCAATCAAGCATGCAAGACCCATTGGAAAGGCACAGAAAACAAACGGAGCAGATCGGAAATGCACAGAGAACAAAGGTGGCAGGTCAGAAATACAAAGAAAACAAAGGAAAAATCAATGGAAGCATGCAGGACCCATTGGAAATGGGGAAAAAAACCCCAAAAAACAACCAAACCCCCAGAGACCCATCAGAAATGGGGAAAAAACACTCCAAAAAGCAACAAACCCTCCAAGTCCCATCGGAAATGGGGGAAAAAACAAAAAATAAACAAACCAAGACCCAGCACAGCACGGAAACATAACTCCCCCAGATCAAAACCATGCTACAAAAACACCCAGAACAGTTTTTTAGAAGCAGAAAACAGCACCTTACCTTACCAGGCAGCCCGAAGCCTCCCTGCAAACATACACACACACACTCAGAAGCAGAAGGAGGCAGTCCCAAGCCTCCTCCGACACACACTCTCTAACTGCTAGGGTAAAAGAGCTACAAAGAAGCGGCCTGGTTGCCACCTACAGTAAGCAATTTGAATTTCCTGCATTTTTCCCCTGCCTTTTTCTGTTTATAAGTGGAAGCTCCGGTTGCAAGTAGAAGCAAAATTTTGCAGCTGCAGCTGGTCGTAACTCAAAATGGTCGTAAGTAGGGATGTTCGTAAGTCAAGGCACCACTGTATGTATGTATGTATGTATGTATGTATGTATGTATGTATGTATGTATGTATGTATGTATGTATGTATGTATGTATGTATGTATGTATGTATGTATGTATGAAGAAAGAAAGAAAGAAAGAAAGAAAGAAAGAAAGAAAGAAAGAAAGAAAGAAAGAAAGAAAGAAAGAAAGAAAGAAAGAAAGAAAGAAAGAAAGAAAGAAAGAAAGAAAGAAAGATGCAAGAGTTTTCCTACATTCCTATAAGGTTGGATATTATCTAGACCTCACTATCAGGCCTCTTGTGTTACCTGTTTCTTTCTAATGCAGCAAAGGAGGGAAGTGTGTCTGCTGTTGTATGAGAGCAATATTTTATCTTCCTTAATATGTGACCTTGGTTTGCTGCACATTTGTAACATTTGACAAAGCAAATGTACCAAAATGACTGAAAAGGGACACAACTTCAACTATTTCTGGATAGGGAACTACACAAGGGGCAGGGGAAGATGTCTGGCAATTCTTTACAAGAGGACAAACACTTTGAGAGATCTTGTGTCAAAACCGTGCTTCTTTTGAATTCTATCTCTTATCAAATGTTTGCTAGCGGTAATTTAGTATAACTAGCAATGGGATTTTCAGCTTTCAAATTGTGACTTTCTCTGCCTCCACCTATGAGATTATTTAAATGGGCTAATAAAACTCACAAGGTGGTGAGCCACATCCCCCTGGTGAGCAGAAGTAATCAGTACAATTGGAAGGCAGGAAACACGGGGCAGGGAGACAAACCCCATGGTGCAATTCTGAATGTGCGAGCTGATTGTGCTTGAGGTGACATCAGGTAATAATGAAAGCTGTTCTTGTTCATTCACCCTTGACAAGCTTTCACTTACGCTACAGCTATCAGATGGCATATATCAGTGCATCTGGATTTGTGAGCTAAATTTATGATTTGTTAAACACATAGCATACAGCTGAACCTTTCTTCTCAAAATAACCTTAATCTGATATAGCCTATGGAAGATAGGGATCTAGAAGGTAGGAATCTGAGGTTGGAGAAGAGTCAATGGGTCTGCATGACCTGTTACAGAGTGCCTTGGTTAAATAGGTGTTATACATTTTATGCATTTTATGACCTACAGATCAAAGTTTCCGATTTATATAACCCAACAAGCAGTGTTCAATATGTATTTTTTATTTTTATTTTAAATGTATTGTTTTTGGTGGAACTGTGGTACCTAATTCATATTTATAAGATGTGCTCTGAAGAAATCCCACAATGCTATGAGCTTTTAGTCAATTTTAGTCTCACTATTAAATTATTATGGAAATGCTGCATGGATATAATTTTTAAAAATCATGTCAATATACCATGCTCATTTGGTAACTGGGGAACTAATAACCTTTCTTGTTTCAGGATTAACATATGGTTGACTTGGAATGGAAGGAACGAAGGAAGGGTTGCTTCTTGTACAAATTAGGAGTTATATATATTAGAATATATAATTTGATTTGTACCTTTGGGAAAGCCGAAGGCACTGTAATGTCAGGGGGTGTATTTATAATATACACTGCTGAAGACTGTGGTCCCCAACCTGGGTTCCCAGAACAGGACTACAATTGCCAGAATGACTGACCACTGGCCATGAGGCCTTATAAGTGCCGAAGTCCAAATGGCAAACTTGCCTCTGACAAACCAGAACTGATATGAGGACCTATGTTGAAGATCTACTGTTTTAGGATAGAAATATCTTTGCAGTCGCACATTTAGCTTCATGGCCATGACTGTAAACTGAAATACAATCTGCCACACTTTACTAACTGAGCCAAGGCTTGTACAAGGCAGAATCAACGGTGGATTTCCTCATGGTCATGGTTTAGCTTCTCCAAGGACTGACTTCTGAGAATGTGGCTTCTCCTTTCAATAATGTCTTTACAAAAATTAGTCCTGATGTGTTTCATCTGAACTATGCTTTTTGTAAACGTTGATGTGGATTTTAGTTTACTGGCTCCAAATGTTAAGAGGTGGAAAGAACAAACAATCCCATGTTTATTATATTTATAGCTTTGAAGAAAGTTATACTTCTATAATGTTCCTCACAGCCAAATGTTCCTTCTCAGCCTGTTTTCTTCCCACACTACCATGACAGATTGTATTTAATTGAACAGTCAGTCATTTAAGTCACTTAGATCTGTCATTATAAATGCATGAATCCAAATACTCTTATTATCACACCCTTTTTAAATTAAAAATATTTTGGGGGGAGGTCACCCCTTTACATCCAGATGAATATAGCTTGCTAAAGCCTAATTTATTTAGAAAATAAGCAGCTGTCAGTAGAGACAACAAATGGAACTGGTTTACAAAGCAACCACACTACTCCTCTGTTCATTTGTTTGGTGATTAGAGTAATATATCAACAATGCAATCCTAAATATGTTTACTTGGAAGTATGAAGTGCCAATGGTTTTAAGGCAAATCATTGGAGAGCTATAAATAAAATCAGTCTGGACAAATTACTTTTTGTCCAAGATTTCCCCAGCCAGTGGACAGGTTGGGTGGGGGATTCTGGGCATTGTAGTGTGAAAAATAAGTTTTGCAGGCTCTGTTCAGAAGCACAGTTACAATATGAAATCATTTTTACTAGTCAAAGGCCATTTTTTAAACTATTCAAAGGTGTATTGCCACTAAATAGGTATACTGATACTTTAAATTAACCAATTTCCAGTAGTAAATCACAACTAGAGTAGGTCTATTGAATCAAAGAAACATAAAGAGGTTGATCATACAGTGCTTTGCACAATTTAGGAAGGGTTACGTTCAAGCGTGTGTGAGCAGAAAATAACATAAATCCTTCCCTTTGTCTTTTCTCACCATTGCATCCTAAACATACAGTGACCACTTATACATTGACAAAAAAAGAGGAAGTCAATTACACATACAAAAAGAAGACCAAAAAAGTCACTGATTTGCATAATATGTTCATATGGATATGTATAGATGAAAATTTAGAAAACGTAGAAAAGTAACCCATTTTCCTTTGCTAAATCCACCAATATCATCAAATACCATCAGCAGGACAGAAAGTAATTTTACTGTCATCTGACAAATTTGATCTAAAAGCTTCTAATAGTAGATAAGCTCTTTGGGAAACTGGGAAAAGACAGTGGCTGTTTCATTCAGGGTTGTACCAAGAAGCATGAAATCACAGGTTAGTGAAACTGGATGAGAATCCTATACATCGGTTGTTTACCATGTGTTTCTTTGAAGGCTGTGACTGTGCATTTTCAGCACGTCAAAAATCAGTTGGAAAGTCTCATGGCAAGTACATATGTCTTTTATGCATAGCTATCTCCAATGTAGAAGTGCACCTGGGGGAGGTTTCTGATAGCGAGGCCATGGACATTTGGGGGAGCAGAACCACAAAAGAAATTTTTGGGGGGCTACAAAAAAGCTGTGGGGAGACACATGTGATCCCAGGCCCATCCCTGCTTTCTTACCTTTAAACCATGCCATGCCAGTGCCTGCTGGGGGAAACCTGCTCAAAACCTATTAAAAAGGATTCAAGGAACTGTGTGGTGACAGGACACAGTTTGGAGACACACACACAATCAAATTCAAACTCACAGACTTAAGTTTCCTTGTGATTCTGCTCAATTCTTCCTCACAGTGGACATTACAGAGTTGTGAGGGATGCAGAAGAAACACAAAAGTTCCAAAATCGACAGCTGGATGTGAAGGCCCATGTTTCTTTGTTTACAGCAAGCTCCAAAATGGGGACTGCACAGTTAGTGAGTTTCAGAATTCCCCTCTGGAAGTGTGGATTAGAACAGCTCTCCCAATTTTGTGACACAAAAGGGTGGCCGGTCACTCAGTAGCCATTGCCATTGCCATGTATTGAAAGACATAGTTCCTTTTTGGGTGTGAATAGAGGCACACATGTTTCTTCTGAACCAACCCCACCTCCAGAATGTTGAATTTGATGAAGACTTATGTAGAATCAAAAGCTAGTTCTTGTATCTGATTTTTTTTAGTGATCTAATAAAAATATCACCCACCCTTATCTTCAAATCTATAGAAGGTAAATTTCACACACTTCTTTTTGGTATCACTCTTTTTGGTGTGCACCCCACCCTTTATTTGTGAACTCAACAAATACAAGTTTGCCTCATATGCCTATTTTGACCCTGCTTATCTGCCCTGAACTAGAAATGCTCCACATGCCCTTCAGAGAATGTCATGCCAACAGAAACTAGAAATATTTGGAAACTGAATCATGAACACTTTGCAGTTCGGTTGATCTTACACATAATTCACACTTTTAAAAAGATCCACATTCCTATCCCAGCAGAAGCCAAGCTTTTGAAATCTAAACTAATCATTTGAAGGAGGTTAATCTCAAATGTCAGCTAACTCATAATAGCTATCATATACTGTGTATGTTTTCATATCAGCCACTTATTTTTCCTGTGCCTGTGTTCCTGATCAAGCTGGTGGCACACTGAGAAGTAGGAAAGATGGAAGCTGGGAAAGAAGGCAGACAGAAAGGTGAACCTAGGGAAAAAGAAAGGTAATCTATAATTATGTTGTTATTAAAATAGTGAATACTAAGGATGGAGCTCTCAAATATTCTCTAGGCGCAAGCCTTACTGGTATGAGCATGCCCTCATTTTTAAAAGAACATTAAAGAACTCATGTTTAATTAAAATTATAAATAAATCATAATATTTGCTAAAGCTATTGACTATGCTGGTCCCATTCTGCCAAACTTAATATAAAATTAATTGTTAATTTTCAAGCCAGTGACTTGTTCTTCACTGACATGTATGCTGATGGCCTAGCTCATGACCGATGAAATATTAACATTATATGCTTCTTTCTACCCATATTATATTAGAGATGTTCTACTCAACCACTTGACAGTAGCATTTTTCTCACTGATTTGAGCCTCTCCTCTTCTGTAAGCCAGGACAATAAAGACACTAGGGTTTTTTGTTAGCAAGCAGTGAGGCAAAGGTTTGAGTTTGTGACATCCACACCATTGTGCCCTGTTTCCCTGAAAATAAGACGTCTTATATTAATTTTTGCTACAAAAAACGTATTCAGGATTATTTTCAGGGGATGTTTTATTTTTTAAATGTACAACAATCTACGTTTATTCAAATACAGTCATGTCATCATCTTCTGGTTGCTGCACAATGGTGGAGAGCAAGGTTTCACTTAACTAGGGCTTAGTTTTGGGGTAGGTCTTATATTACGAGCATCCTGCAAAATCTTACTAGAGCTGATTTTCAGGCTAGGTCTTATTTTAGGGGAAACATGGTAAATAGTAGTCAACAAGGGGATGGCCAAAAAGAGGGATCAGGAACTGGAAACCATTCATGGGGAGTAGGACAGGCATATAACAAAGGGCAGAAATATATTTCTCAGTGCAAAAAGGGGCAACAAGATGAAGCTCATGATGTGAACTTTTGTGATGCACAGAAAGTCTGAGCCTGGTCTATGCCTGGATAGGGCTCCTGAGTACGTTGCACTATATTCCATGGAAGGAGGCATGCTATGAATGGGGGTGGGAGAGAATTAAAAATACTGTATGATTCTTGTGCTAAGCAGCAGATGGTGATGGAAACAGAAGAACGGCGAACAGATGCCTAAAGGCTGTTCGTTGATCTGAGACGGAGACCAACCCCCAGTACCGAGGTAGTCAGACCAGTCAGCCCTCCACTCTACGCCTGGTGTTGTTGAATGCCAGGTCTGTATCTAACAAGGCCCAGCTAATTTACGACCTCATTCTGGAGGAAGATGCAGACCTGGCTTGCATAACCGAAACATGGATTGGCGGAGAGGGGGGTCCCCCCCTCGCTCTCATCTGTCCGCCCGGTTATGCTGTCCAACACCAGGGTAGACTGGAGGGCCGGGGGGGGGGAGTAGCCATCGTTTATAAATCCATCTTGGAGGTAGCTAGGCGCTCCTCGGTGGTAAAGCCGGGTCTTGAGGCTCTCCACATGTCGATTGGGGCCAGGGATGGTATTGGGATCTTGCTGGGTTACCGTGCTCCCCGCGACCCAGCCATTTCCCTACTGGAGCTGGCGGACTTTGTCTCCGCGGCACTGTTGGGCTCCCCGAAGCTATTGGTTTTGGGGGACTTTAACGTGCATGCGGGGGCAGAGGTTTCCGGGCCAGCTCTTGAGTTCCTGGAGACCATGGCCTTCTTGAACATGTCCCAACATGTCAACGGCCCCACACACGTGGGTGGTCATACATTAGACCTGGTCTTTTCCACCAATGGGAGCGAGAGTGATCCGATGGTGACTTGTCATGGTCGGATCACCACCTAATAAAATGCACCCTTAAAATGGCTCTCCCCCCTCGCAGGGAGCTGGGACCTATTGTTATGGTCCGCCCTCGAAGGCTACTGGATCCGGTTGGATTCCAGGAAGCCATGAGACGGGTAACGGCTGACCTGGCTGGCGCTCCTGTCGAGGCTCTGGTCGACGGCTGGTTTACCGCCGCGACTAGTGCTGTAGACACGATCGCTCCTGAACGCCCTCTCCGCCGCAGAGATCGCCCGGCGCCCTGGTATAACCAGGATCTCCGGACATCGAAGCGGGTCAGGAGACAGCTAGAGCGCAAGTGGAGAAAGGCCCCGACGGATTTCAATTGTATAGCTGTTAAGGTCGCTACTAACCTTTACCTAGCGAAGGTAAAGGCTGCTACTCGAACATATCTCGCTAACCGGATAAGCGAGGCTGCTAACCAGCAGGCGGAATTATTCCGTATAGTACGCGACCTATCCGGAATTGGTCCGAGTGATGGACCTCCCCCTAGTTTTTCACCGGACCAATTTGCAGCATTTTTTAAATCAAAAGTGGAGGCCATCCGCCGGGACCTCTCTCCTTTTTTGAATACAGTGAGTCGAGCAGAGATGTCCAGCGCTCCGTCTTGCCCGGTGACCTTTGACTCTTTTCAGCCTGTCACGCCCGACACTGTGGCCAGGGCACTTGACCGCTGTCGTGCCACCACCTCCTCCTTGGACCCTTGCCCGGCCTGGCTAATCAAGGCAGCCAGGCCTTCAACAACGGAATGGGCTACTGTAATAATTAATGGGTCTTTCCTTGAGGGCAGATTTCCTTCTGCTCTCAAGGACACACTCATTAGGCCCATTAGAAAGAAACCTAGCTTGGCGGCGGATGAAATTGGCAACTATAGGCCCGTCGCCAATGTTTCCTTCTTAAGCAAGGTAGTCGAGAGGGTGGTGGCCGACCAGCTTCAGGCGCTCCTGGATGAAACAGATGCCCTGGATCCATTCCAGTCGGGCTTCAGGCCGCGCCACGGTACAGAAACGGCATTGGTCGCCCTGTGTGATGACCTATTGAGGGAGGCCGACAGGGGCAAAATGTCTCTGCTGGTCCTCCTCGATATCTCAGCGGCCTTTGATACCATTGACCACGGTATCCTCCTGGGGAGGCTCTCTGAGTTAGGAATAGGAGGCCGCGCTTTGGCCTGGCTCCGTTCCTTCTTGGAGGACCGCCCCCAGAGAGTACAGCTTGGGGAGAGTGTCTCGGCCCCGTGGAGCCTCAATTGTGGGGTTCCACAGGGGTCGATTATCTCCCCAATGCTGTTTAATATCTATATGAGGCCGCTGGGTGGGGTCATCAGGGGGTGTGGAGCACAGTGCCATCAGTATGCGGATGACACGCAGCTCTACATCTCCTTTTCACCTACCGCAGGAGATGCCGTTCTGTCCCTCCAGCGCTGCCTGGAGACCGTACTGGAATGGATGCAGGAGAACGGGCTGAGGCTGAACCCGGACAAGACGGAGGTACTAAGGGTGGGCGCCCCCACAATAGGGGATTTGGGAAACTCCCTCACTTTTGGGGGGGTGACCCTGCCCGCCAGGGACGGGGTCCGCAGCTTGGGGATCCATCTAGACCCGGCGCTCACTATGGAATCCCAGGTGGCGTCCGTGGTTCGCACCGCCTTTTTCCACCTTAGGCGGATAGCCCAGCTGCGATCCTACCTTGATGTTGGGGCCCTCACTACCTTGGTGCATGCGCTCGTAATCTCAAGATTAGACCACTGTAATGCGCTCTACGTGGGGCTACCTTTGGGACTGCTGCGGAAACTACAGGTGGTGCAGAATGCGGCGGCCAGATTACTCAGTGGAGTGAGAAGATACCAACATATCTCCCCCACCCTGGCTGCTTTGCATTGGCTGCCCATCCGTTTCCGCATCAACTTCAAAGTGTTGATGCTTGTGTATAAAGCCCTAAACGGTTTAGGACCTCGATACTTGGCGGAACGCCTCCTCCCACCAAGGTCTACCCGTGTCACTCGTGCGAGCCAGGAGGTGAGACTGAGGAGCCTAATGCCGAGGGAGGCCCGGAAGGAAAAGACTAGAAATCGGGCCTTCTCGGCGGTGGCTCCTCGTCTCTGGAACGACTTACCCCCTGAGATTCGCGCGGCTCCCTCGCTGGGTATTTTTAAGAAACAATTAAAAACTTGGATGTTTAGGCAGGCCTTCCCAACAGATAATTCCTGACGATTCCTCCCTACCCTATACCTCTCCTATCCTGTTTAATAATTTTTTTATTATTATTATTTTTGTTAAGTAATATGGTTATATGTATTTTTATTGTTTATTCTTATGTTGTTAGCCGCCTAGAGTGGTCCTCACACGACCAGATAGGCGGGATATAAATAAAATAAATAAATAAATAAATAAATAAATAAATAAATAAATCCATTGCCAGCCTTTTCCCTACATCATGGTAAGGAAAGAGTACTCTTAGATAATTGTCTCAAACAATAATTGGGATGGACGTCCACTTTTTCTTGTTTGAAGGCCTTATAATATTGTAGACCGCACTTGAAACTTAGGTCACTTTGACCTTGCATAAATGAATCTCACATTTCAATGGTTTCTCACATGCTTGTTTCGTCTTGGACAAAACTTCAGAATCAAATAACCGCCTGCTCTACAGTAGATGATGATTAACTTAGGGAGTTCTTGGCTTCATCTTGAAGAAGGTTAGACTGACCTTAATGACAGAAGAATATTATGGATATGTATTGTTAGATTTCATGCTGAGTTTTCTTATAATGGATTCAATAGTGAATATGTTCTTATGAAGAGGAGGCAGTTCTTCTCACTGCCTTCTGTATATTCTGCCAAACTAAACTCCAAGTTTTATTCCAAAACAGTGGGTTGATTATTTTTCCCGCAGTGCAGTTCCTGGCTTCCAGTATACAGTCCCCACCAAAATCTGTGAAAAGCTAAATACAAATATTCTGTTTTTTTCTTGCTGTATTGAAATAAAAGGGAGCAGAAGTGTTCTACTCAGTTGCAAACCTGATTGTATTCGGAAATTTTGAGGATGGAATATTAGATCTGATATGTGACTTTAGCTGGACAGGATCTGGCTCATGGGGCACAGAAAGCAGTATGGCCAAACACAGCGTACTTGGGTTTTTTTAAAGCCAAGTGCAAGATTTTACTGGAGTTTTTGACACCACACACAATTCAGCAGTGTGCCGATTTGCCTGCATAGCAATATCTACCAATACGAAGATCAATATTTTGAAGCAAATGGCTTTATTTTCTTTCTTCTCTTTTTCTTCTTTGTCCCCATTTCTCTTTTTTCCCTTTAGGATATGTGCAAGACTATCTTATAGACTCTCTCACTAGGGTACACCAAAGACATGCCACTGGCAAAAATCCAGTTGTTCAACTTAGCTAGAATGGACCAACTGAATTAATGAAATGGGTAGAATCAACTCTTATATAACTCCCATAGGCCTAAAAATCTCAGATGGAGCATTATGCTTGCTCCTGCAGAAGGCGAAGACTCAGAAACAAAAGGTGTTTTGTTTCTGAAGGTACTGGATGCCTTCCAGCACAATCTCTGAAAAAGCCCAATAGCTGGTGCAACATATAGTTGCATGAGCAGAAGACATGAGAATGATTCTTCCCATTAATTCAATAGACAGGACAAACAATTGAATTGGCCTGCTTGTCTTTGCGACTGACATAAGAGGAAAAAGAGAAGCCACCTGTTATCTGTAGCTACCTGTCAGATTCTAACCAACATTTGCTTTTGTAAATCTTAGTGTATAGAGTTGGAGTATCATTAAACTCTTCACTAACCCCCCAAAGCATTCTTCCCGAGTCAAACAACAGAGAGTGAATGTGACAAATTGCCACTGCAGCTTTCAGGAACAAATTCGATTGTAAATAGTTACAGAAAATGCACTTACTTAAAGATGCTAACAAATCAGCAGGCTGAATTCAGAGAAGTATTGGCACTTTTGTTACTTTGGGGAAATGCAAGCAAAGTATTAGTTTTAAGACCTTATTGAGCTTTCTGCTTTGGGGTTACATGTCACAGTTCCATTAACTTCTACGGGGTTCCAAAAGTGCTAGCATTATCAAGATCAGGCAAATAACGAATTTTCTAAATGCTGCCTACATATATTTATACCATGGAAAGATTAATTTTCCTAACTCGAAAAGATGGGAGAGTTTGGTGAATTATAAATATCTGGATACTACTTACTGGGACTCAGAACATGATTATTTTATGAAGCAAGGCACTTTCAAAAACCCCTCAGCTTCAGGATAGAGTTGAAGAAGTTACTTTTAAAAGCAGACAGTTATAGTTGTAGCTCCAAGATATCCTCTACCAAGCTAATGGTACAGTCACATGTAATTGTTTGTTTTCATGTTTCTCAAAATCCTTTTTAGTATTTGTATACTTAGAATTTTCAGTTTCAAATATTGTCTTTCAATGATGTAAGCCACCTTGGGTCCTTCTTAAGGAGATAGGTGAGGCAGAAATGTTTTAAATAAATACATAAACTAGATTTTTTTTAAAAAAAATTACTTAAAAATGGATGTGAATGCTACAAGCCACTGGCCAGAGATACAAAACACATACATCTCCCATTTGTTGACACCTCAATAGCCACACAAAAAAGCATAAGGTAAAATGTTGGCCACTGTTGGATTTTTGTTTGTTGCTTGGTAACAGATTTATGCTAACATTAAAATCTTCTAACTGGGGCATTCAACAGTAGATGTCCTCCACTAATCCATTCTGGAAATCACCTGTCTTTAAAAACTATTCTTCAGAAAAATTGAGGAAACCCTATGGAAGGAATCTTCTTTGCTAACTTTTGGTGCTTGCTTGAATAAGTGCTAAAATGAAAAGATTCCAACCAGAGCCTTTAGCAGTGGACATAACAACATGTCATCAAGATGATTTCTGGTTTTCTTCTTGGTAGAATAGGTTTTCTATTCAAAATCTAGTTTGTGAAGAAACTGCAGTGGTAAAAACATAATAGGCAATTGGTACTGCTATTAGCTTAATATGGCACCCCACTAGAAACAAACAACAACAGGAAATGAATGCACCCTACAAGGACATAGGTAAGGATAACTGGATAATTGGTGATTTTTCTCATTTGTTGCTGTTGTTTTAAAGGAACAAATATTTTATATTAGCTTAATACAGAAGGGAAGCAACAACACTTGGCAAAAGCTTCACTTATTAAGTGCATTTGCTGGAAATATTTACAGTACACTTCCCTGAAAACATCACTGAGAAAATATCACTGTGTTCAGTTTGTGTGCCTTGACTCTGGCAAAGACCTTCAAGACAGTGGAAATTCTAAACATATTAGGCAAGAGAGAGATTTTGAAATGAGCTTCTTGTGTGACTTACTAATTTTGTTTTAAAGGAAATCTTGAAGGGGACATAATCCCAAATTCTTTTTAGCTGGAGCATTTCACTATGTTCAGTCAGAAAGCATGGAGGTAGGGAGTGGGGTGAACTCTCATCAAAAGGAGAATCTCCAGAACCCACATTTTAATTTGGGTGTTGCCATGTCTATGTCAATGTTTTAAACTTTTGGGTATAATTCACTAAGCTAAGCACAGCCAATCTTTAAAAAGCCACTTTTCTCCCTGTGAAATTATTGGGGCTACTCTGGATCAATTCACTTCACAATATCATACAACTATGTATGTTTTCTTCCAGAACATCTCACGATGCCAAGATCACGCCAAGAAGGATGATGTTCAAGATTAATGGCTTGTTTCATTAGCTTGCTTTTCCAGGTATTTGGTATAGACCAGCAGTTGTAAGATCGAATCCACGCAATGGAGTGAGCTCCCGTCACTTTGTCCCAGCTCCTTGCCAACCTAGCAGTTCGAAAGCATGTAAATGCAAGTAGATAAATAGGCACCACCTCAGTGGGAAGGTAAAACGGCATTCCCTAGTCACGCTGACCACCTGACAGTGGAAACTTGTCTTTGGACAAGCGCTCGCTCTACAGCTTGAAAAGCGGGATGAGCACTGCCCCCTAGGGTCGGACATGACTGGACTAAAAATTACCTTTATCATGAGTTTGCTCAGGAAGGAAGGATTTCCAGCTGGTCAGGTCTGTTTGTGTAGCAGTAGCCCTACAGGTTGCAAGGTACTAGCTTTGTCTCTGTGCCAACAGCCCCTTTATTAAAAGGGAAAGATAAAGAGGTAAGAAGTCACTCCTGCCTTGCAGCAGTTTGCAGTCAGCTTTGACAAAAGTACCTAAGTGTATTCCTGGAGCCATAAGAAAGAAAGAAAGAAAGAAAGAAAGAAAGAAAGAAAGAAAGAAAGAAAGAAAGAAAGAAAGAAAGAAAGAAAGAGAGAGAAAGAAAGAAAGAAAGAAAGAAAGAAAGAAAGAAAGAAAGAAAGAAAGAAAGAAAGAAAGAAAGAAAGAAAGAAAGAAAGAAAGAAAGAAAAAGATTTAATCAATGTGCACTGTTTTGCCATGATCTCAGAAGGATTGTTCATTGTGATTTTGAAGGAAGAAGCAGAAAACACCACATATCCACAGATCACTTGGTATTTTTAGAGCAAGTGAAAACTTGAAACAGGAGCTTGCCTGAGGTTTACCTTGCAAACATGGATCAACCTGAAAGAGGAGGGTTTTTAAAAAAGAAAAGAAAAGAAAAGGCTTAGTTCTTATGTCAGGTTCTTCTCCTCCAGCACAGATTGTGTTTGTTAAAGTTGCTATAGAGAAGCAGTGTGATATAATAGCTTTGGGGGTGGAAGAAAAGAAAGCAGGTTGTTCAGCCATGGATCTTACTCAAAGACTTGTGCCAGTCCACTGTCCCTCAGGCTAATGGATGGAACTAGGAGGCTGAACATCTATTTCAGAAGAAGACTGGGTTATAAGTATAATAAGTAAAGCTGAGGCAAATTCCCTTCCATTTGTCTTACCACTGCTAAAAATGCCTTTGAGGTAACATGTTCTGATATGGGAAGCTTTTTTTCTTAACTACAACTACAAAACAAGTCTACAACTTTTGAATTGCAGTATTTTCGGATATGGGGAGTTTTCCTTTCGGGGACAATAAAGCTAGCTATGGGATTCTGGGATTTGTAGTCTAAAAAATTAACGTTTTCCTTCTTTGGATATTTTGGGCTAGAATCTAATGCAGTGCTAGCAGCCTGACTTTGTTCCCCTGCCCCCACTACTTCTCCTCTCTGCAGCCCACAGTGTGATTCAGCAATCTAATCCAGAAGGTTTACTCAGGCTCCAGACTAAATTTTGAGGGCATGAAGGGTTGCAGGGAGAGTTGAAATCACTCCTTCCCAGTTCTAATGATGGAAGACATTCAGCCTTTTTCAACTCTTGGGAAAATGTTGGCTTGTTCATTATCCTTCACATGCTGTCACTGTTGGTTGCCTCCTTTGCCCTCCGTGATGTAATGATAAAACTGATTGGCAAGCATTGTAGTAGTGTGACAATATGCTGTTATCTTTCTTTGAGTAGCATTAAGAAAGTAACTATCAAGACAGAATGAAGAACAGGCATCCATGAGCAGCAGAAAAGTAACAGAGGCATTTTTTTAAAAAAAAGTTGAATATTCATTGTTTGTCAGGAACATTTTCTACTTCAACTACTTTTCTGGTTCCTCCCCTAGTAAATATTCAAAGAAGCTCTGGCAGTAAAAAAAGATAGTGCCAAGGAAGAGGAGAGTTTTATGGCAGTGTTTTATATTGCTTCATCTAAGTAGCAATGCATTGTTTTCTAACTATCTTCACAATAGTCTCTGACTCTATGTGATAACTCATATCACTTATTCCTGGAGTAAACATAAATGGCAATCTCAAGGTATGTGGTTGGAAAACAGATCCACTGAAGCAATGGAACCAATTTTTAAGTAAACTATACTAGACCATTCTCAGAAAATATGACTTTACAGAAGCATCACAGCAGACAAAACAACACTGCTTGAATCCCGACACAGTGGCAGGGAATAATGAGAGTTCTTTTGGTGGCTCACTGTGAAAACCTGGGGACGGGGAGAGAGACATGTAAGCTGAATCACACATTGATGGCAAAAGTTAGGGGGAGGTGAGTGATGTAATTTCCAGCATGTTTGGTTTGGAAGGGCTCAGAGTTTCAGCTGGCTCATTGTCAACTCAGCTGGCTACTGGCCAGTTAGAACTGTTCACTGGAACTATAGTCCTATATCTTTAAAAAAATCCCTTTGCAGACCTCTGTCCATTTGTAATATCTATTTAGGAATAAGTTCATTGGTGTTCAGTAGGGCTTAACTTTTGACAAGTGGGTAGAGGATTGCAAAGGGAAAAGATTTTAGGTTTAAAGCCTTGAGGAAATTAAAATTTTTCAGCTGGAACAAAGAGACTACAGTGCAGGCATCCTGACAAGTGCCTTTGCAAAGCATGGACCGCAAAGTGATGCCTCCACTGAGCAAAATGAACAAATTAGAAAAAATAAGTTAATCTTCCTGTTTTCAGAGTGATGGTCCTATGCGTAGCTTACTGAACTGTTTCACTATCATACATATCAGTGTTCAGCCAGCTTCTCCCCTGACTTCCTAAAAATATAAAGTCATTTCATAATCACAACAACAGCAATATGTTTTACACCAAAAATGGAGGCTGTGAATTACTGCAAATACAGCAGGTAGTAGGGGAGGGGGAAAAGCCTAAATGTACAAGCCTATCAGTGCAAGCAGAGGAAAATTAATTAAGGCAGTGAAAATAGAGAATATTTTGACAACAACAGAAATAAAGGCTCCATATGAGAAACAACAATCTGAAAATAAATTAAACAGCTGGAAAAATAAACCACTACTGTACACAGAGAACACCTGAAAAATATTGATGGAAGGCATGTCAATAACTTAATGAAGGCATGGTTAAAACAGGGGCCATTAAGAAAGAAACCAAAGGCTTGATCTTTGCTGCACAAGAACAAATACTCCAAACCAATGTGATGAAAGCTAAGATTCAAGAAATTAGTGCTAACAGCAAATGTTGACTCTGCCAAGAAAAAGATAAAACTGTGTCAGACCTTGTTTGTGCATGTCCAAAGATTGCACAAACAGATTACAAAATTAGACATGATAGAGTGGCAAAATTAGTGCACTGGTAATTATGCAAAAAATAGAACTTGTCAGCCTCCAAAAACTCACAGGAACATCAGGTAGAGATAATGATGACATCAAGATCTTGTGGGATTTCTGGATCCAAACTGACAGAAACTTTGAACATAACACATAGTAGTAGAATGAAGAAATGTCTGAATCATTGATGTTGCAATTCCAGGGGATGCCAGATTTAAAAATAAAGAATGAGAAAAACTAATAAAATACAGAGATCTGGCAATCAGAACATCTCACTTTTGCATGAAACACACTTCAATGGTCCCCATAGTCATCAGGGCTTCATGAAAAATATCAAGAAAGTTCGCACAGTTGTTCAAGCAGTTACAGATTACAGAAACAACATCATCAGAGCTACAAAAAATGGCTATATTAGCATAAATACTTTGCCGATATTTAACAGATACTCAGGTTTTCGGTTGAAACTTGTATCTGTTATATAATAACCCTCAATGTTTTTATATTACAACAGTAACAGCAACAGCAGCAGCAACAGCAACAACTACTACTACTACTGCATCTTTGGGGGCGTTTTAATTTCAGTTTTCTCTTTAAGGTCTCAGGTGTTAAAAGAGCACAAAAACAGGAGAGAGAAGGGGATGATCAAAGCTTGGGAAATGGCAGCACTGGGGAAGGAGCAACAGGCAAGTGGGAGAAGATTCGTAGTTCATGCTTCAATTGGTCAAATTCTTGTTGCTTAGTTGCAATAGGTGTAACCTATTGGTATGGAATGCCATACCAAAAAGGGGGCGGGGGAGAAACCCATGTAAATTGAACTTGTGGTTCAATTTACATGGATTTCTCCCCCGCCCCCTTTTTGGTATGTCATTCTTAGTAGGGGTCAAAAAGTCTGTTCTTGAATTCTAGGGTACATGGCAAGCCAGGGAGCAGAGGCGCACCGAACACCCAAGGGGCCCAAAAAACCCACAACAGAGCCGGAAAGAGCCCCCAAAACCCACAACAACCCAAGGGGCAATTTGTTAACTGCCATTGAGAAGCTGCTATAAGTTGCTTGCCTTCTGCAGGCATAACTAAGGCCATTGCTTCCCTGCTTGTTTTAAATGGCAGAGAGATCACCTCTGTGATCGACAGCTTGAAATCCCAGCGTTTGACAAAGGAAGGCTGGCTCTCATTTAGATATCAGCTGGTTCTGACCTTATCTCTTTGCAAAAAACTTGGGAGGATACTTTCTCAAAAATTTGTTTGGATTTTATTTGGCTTTAGTTTTTGGGAGAGGAAGGTTTGAGCTTTCCTTGACATCTTCTGATGTCAGCCTTTGAGAGGTGAAGTGCCTCTATCTCATTTGGAGACAACCTGGCTGTGAGACCAACTCTTTGAAAAAAATGTGGGTGACATCTTTTTAAAAATTATCTATTATCCTCTTTTGCTGCATTTTGGGTCCCCTTATTGGGAGGCATGTGGCATATAAATAAAAGAAACAAATAATAATAATTTTTATCATTGGTATTTATTTGTTAGTGGAGGAGCCCTGGAACAAAAGACATTTTGACTGTGGATTTGAGAAGTGGTATTTTCTCCAAATTACTCTTAACAGCAGGTGTAGGAATTGTGAAAGAACATGCTTCTTTTCAACAATCTGGTTAAATCCTGATATATGGAAATAACTGCTGAGGTTACCAATAACAGTCCTCTTGTTTTCAAATAATCCAGTTCATTGTTTACTTGCAAACTATGTGTTCACTATTCATGGCACATATAATGAGTATTGGGTTTTTGAAGGCCATGTACTGAAGAGTGCAATGTTTCCTGATTATTCAATGCTACACAGTCATTTGTCCTTGACACTGATGTATGACACCATGGGACTAACCATATTTTACATGAAAACACAGATACCAAAATCATCACAGCTTCTTCTGCTTTTCTGCTCCATATTAACCCTCCCAAAGCTGAGGAGAAAAGATTGGTAGAATTTGGTCTTCAGGTTTAATGTGCAGCTTTCATTGACTAGATGATGTGTACTTCCAATAATATTTGAGTGCTTGTTTCTCTTGGGGAATGGAATTCTCCCTCATTGTTGGGATCTCTTCCCCCTTACTATACCAGAACTATAGGTGATACTCTGCATTTCACAAGCAGTAAACGAACTTGCACAATTCCTTTCCCTTCAAGCACTGAAGCTTCATTCATCCTGCTCCATCTCTTTAGTTGCAAACATGCAGTGAACAAAACATGAAAATAAATTGAGACAGATTTGTGGACAATTTTGCTTAATATTTTTTTCCTCCTTTGACTGGGTGTGTGTGCCAAAATCACTTTGACTTTTGTTTTCTCCATGCCTTTTTTTTTTCTCTTCTGGCAATTCCACTGTAATACAAAAATCCTGATGTTCTGAATTTTATGCATTCATATGCTTCTCTTTGCTCTGTTTTCCTTTGCTGCGTTTCTTCTTTACACTTCAGACCACTCAATAAACAGGTCTCAACCACGTTACCAGTCCCTTTTTTTCCTCAGCTGAAATAAAGGAGAGCCAGCCTGGTGTCATGGACAGAGTGTTGGAGTACGACTCAGGAAACCTGGTTCAAGTCCCCACTTGGCCACAGAAACTCACTAGAAGGATGACAATTGTAAAATCACTCCTTGAACACCTCACATATCTTGAAAACCATATTAGGGTCACTATAATATAGAAACCACTTCACAGCATATAACAAGAACAACAATGCATCTTTTATAACTGAACTCAACAACCTTCTCAGGGTAAGAGGAACATAATGTACTAAAGAATCTATTTCTGTAGCTCTGGAACTCATAAAAACGGATCTGACAAAACTTTTGGATTTTTAAAATGGTAATAGTGGAAACGCACAAGTGGTACTGAACTAGATAAGTGCTCAACTGTTTAATACGTCTTTTTCAGAAAACACTAAATGGAGGTTTGCCTGAAGCTTATTAAAAGTGAGTTTATCTAGCACAGACATGATAAATTAAATTGCTCGTCAGAAAATAAATCTGTGAATTGAGATAATCCATTTTATTGAAAATAGAATACTTCAGGCATGATATGAACTCTCTGAACATTTCACTTGTGGTATGTCATTCTCCAGCCTATACAGATATGATATGGATAAGTAGCCATTAAGGGTACAAAAGATCTCCCAAGTCTCCTTTTCCAATGGACAACATTCCTTTTTTACTTTGATTAAATCTAGTGTCCTTTTCCTTTAAGAAGAAAGATATACACAACTAGCAAGCACAGAAAAACTGCCTGATTCTCAAAAATGACACAAACATCCCTCTTTGATACTTCTAATTCTTAAAAGTTCATGTAACAAAGCAGCTGGTGTAAAATTCATTCCCCCCTACAAAAACTTTCTGACCCTCTGGTGGATATGAAGAAAAATGTTGCAGCTTCTTGTTTTCATGCATGAGAAGATGACAAACAAGGTTTTCCACTTCTAGTCTTTATTCTTCCTTTCAAATGCTTTCCAAGTCTTTTGCCCCTGGGTGATGTATTAAGTTTTATCCCATTATACAACGATACAGTTGCAGTTGTAACTATGTACAAAAGAGGAAGAGGGATAGTATGCACAAGACATTCAAGTATTGGGATAGTATGCACAATAAATTAATATACTGTGTGTACTACTCCTCTTCCTCTCTGTTTACGTAGTGCACCAAGAGATGGGTTATGAAAGAAATTAGGAGACTGAGGCTTTTTCCTGTAGGGCTGCCTGGACACTTTAAATGGTGGAATTCCTACTGATTATGCCACTAATGTTGATCTGGTGAGGACACTGTGTTACTATCTTGTGTGGAGTGAGTGTGTGGTGATACACAGAATATACTGGTAGTTCTCGATCGCTGTGAGTTCATTCATTCTCTCTGTATATGGTGGAAAATGGAAATCTGCACTAGCTATTGTGTTGGGCAAAACAGGCCCTTTGGCCCAGCTCCTGTTTGCTAATGGGGGTTGCAAAGCAGATGCAGCGTGAATTTCTACTAAGGCAGTAATAAAACTGTATTGCTTTCAGAGTCAGGAGAGCCACTAGTGGACAAAATAGTGAAGGAGCTTGCATGATGGGGGCTGCTGGTGCTTGGGGCTTGTTCAGCAGATGTAGGAAAGCAGTTGGAACCATTGTTGATAGTGTTCCCTGCCATCCTGTGTTTGTCTGCCATTACTTCTCCAATTCTTGCTTGTGTGCTTTTCCTCTGTCTTCTGGAGTTAAGGGAAAATGTGGAAACCATTCCACTGGCATCTTTATGGACCATCTTCATGAACAGGCTAATGTAATTAGAGCTGGGAAATGTTACTTTTTTGCATGACAAATTCTGGACCACAGGCCATGCTGGCTGGGGGGGGGGGGAGTCAAGAAGGTGTAGTCCCTGAAAGTACATTTTCCATGCTCTGAACCTGATTACGAGATTGCTCTGCCATTTGCTAATGTAATTATGAAAATGCAGCTTTATGTTCTGAAAGAGATTTTGTGAAAACAGAAGAAGAAAAGGAGAAGTCGTTGCTTTTAGTAATTCTGGTAATAGGCCAAAATGGGGGAATCACTATTGCCAACATAGCTATATGTGAAGCTTTTGAGAACTGTACATATGCCAGCTTCTAATTGGTGCGGGAAATTTTTCTCTAATGAAATGTTTCAAATTGGCCCAATTGAACAAGCTAAAATATTTTCATGCTACACCATGAGATAGTTTATCTTTTGTTTTCAAAAAACTGGTTCTACTTGTAGTGGTAATATGATATTCCCCCCCCCCCCAGATCATGTGAATTGTTATGGTATTGCAATTCAGCATGTCCCTGGATTATGTTTATCAAACCTACTTTCTAAACACATCTGGGAGTTCTCCCTAAAATTCAACTAACAGCCTTGATCTGAGAAATAGGACTTAAAATGCTGCAGTGTGGAGTATTGATTGATTTGTACAGTGGTGCCCCGCACAGCGAGGTTAATCCATTCCGGATTCACCGTCGCTATGGGGAAACATTGTTAAGTGGGACGGGGAAACCCATTGGAATGCATTAAACTTCATTTAATGCGTTCCAAATGGGCCCAAAACTCACCGGTCTCCGATGTTTCCCCATGTTGCGGTGGCCATTTTGGGTGTCCCGGCGGCCATTTTTAGTGTTCCAGCGGCCATTTTGGGTGTCCCGGTGACCATTTTGGGTGTCCCGGCAGCCATTTTTAGTGTTCTGGTGGCCATTTTGGGTGTCCCGGCAGCCATTTTTAGTGTTCCGGCGGCCATTTTGGGTGTCCGGTGGCCATTTTGGAACCGCCGAACAGCTGTTCCCCCATCGCAATGCGAGGATGCCCTCGCATTAGCGATGGGGAAATCCGCATCGGTATGCGGATTCTTCGTTAAACGGTGCACTCGTTATGCGAGGCACCACTGTATTTACAGTATATACATAAAAACATGGGCACTTTTAGTGGTGTACACACCATTTGGAGTGGCTGAGACCAGTTAAAATCAAGAAAATTTATTATGTATATAAAATATTATTCTTAATAAAAAGAGACATAATGCACTCTAACCACCTAGAGTGGTCCTGAGCTGACTACATAGGTGGGATATTAAATAAATAAATAAATAAATAAATAAATAAACAAACAAACAAACAAACAAACAAACAAACAAACAAACAAACAAACAAACAAACAAATAAATAAATAAATAAATAAATAAATAAATAAATAAATAAATAAATAAATAAATAAATAAATAAATAAATATGACTTCACATAGAACAGAAGAAGCCAACAGGTTCATGCCTGTGTTCCTGATCACAATAGAACATTTCCCGTTTTCCCAAGTTTTCTCTGAGCTGTTTTGCCCCCTTTCAGTATCCCTCCCGCATGGATGGTTCCTCAGACCTGAGAGTTCTCATACAAGTGATATCATTTTGGCTACATAACCACTAGCATTCACAGCCTGACTATCAGAAACTATGTGAGTGACTGTTGAGGGGAAAAAACAAGATTAAAATAAAAGCAATGGTATTTGTATGTTAAAACATCTAAAATAAGGATTTCTTCAACACTCAAGCACATGCCCACACCCCTTCAGTTTTCTAGAAAGAGGCACATGGAGGCAAACAAATAACTGACTTAAATTATTTGCTTTGACATAACCTTGCTTTCACTTACACTGCTTTTTTAAAAAATCTAACACTTTAACTATTTTTGTATCAACTCTGCATGCATATCACGACAACTCGGCGAAAAATCTTGCTCATGCTGCATCAAAATAGGCAGTGCGATCTATTAATGGTCAAAATTCGTAAGGAGATTTGATTTTCTGTCAACCTCATGCTGTTCTAGGGAGGCCCACTGGGGTTATTAGCAAGGCATTCGCATTTCAGGTAATCAAATTGTGAAAAGAAACTAATAAGCATACAGTTATCTACAGATTGTTTTTAACAATAAAATATATGTGACTAGCCACAGATGCTATCTATGTTGACTGAATATTATGTCCAAAGGTCATGTTATTTGTCACTTATTGCATGTTATCTGAAACTGATATAGCCACATTACGATCTCTCATTCTACTTCTTGGCTTAGTTGTTACTAGTACCAAGTGAGCAGATAAACCAGTGTCTGAACTGTACAACTTTACACAGAGTTCTTACAAGGAAGGACAGAAATAAGGAAGATCTGGGACCCATCCATGCATTATTGAAATTCCCTTAAGACTTTTTTTTCCCCTTGTAAATGAGAATTGATATATTGAGGGAAGCCTCCACCTACATCTTGTTTCATTTTCACTTTTATTTTTTAAAAGGTGTATGTTTACTTATTCATTTGAAGGGAGAAAGTAGTGATCATTAGGCTGCCTTGGATCCTTTTTAAGGAGAAAGGTGAGATAAAAAATATTTAAATAAATAAATAGGTACGAACTGATCTCTGGATGTGTTGAACTTGTTCCTGGCAGCCAGACAGCGAACAGGTAGGAATCAAGGTAGTTTTTCTCTGAGGACAGAATCAGATACTATACATGCCCCATCCTTATACATAAAACCATGTTAGTGTTGGAAAGACATGATTCAAACAGGTGCTTGTATCTGAAAAATCAAAGGAATCCTGTGCTTAAGTTCAGAAGATAGTTTACAAATTCTGGGAGGTGAAAGAACCTCATCCTGTGATACAAACACAACAGTGCTCAATACTTTTCCTTTTCTTCTTTGTTAAACTGTTCCCCATTTGTGTCATCAAGGGAAGGGAAATGAAATGTGCCACCTGCAAGACTAACATCATTTTGGAGGCATGGTAGAGGCATGGGAAAGCTGTGGATCCATATATTTTCCCAGATACCAGTGGAACACCCTGATTCACCTCATCTCTGGATGTCAGAGCTCTTACGGCGGAAAGGATGGTGGAGGTTTCTTTGTGGGCTAAGAGAAGGCACCCAAGGTTGAACCTCTACCTTCAAGGGTGACCTCTCTCTGCCACCAGATGAGAAGATACAAAAAATTCAACAGCCCCCGAGTTCCTCTGCTCAGGGTCACAGAATTTGTCAGAACTTGAAGCAACAACACAATGTGACAAACATTTGGACGAAATAATACTTAAGTGACTGTAAATTACTTCACAAAAGCAGAGAGGGGGAAAAGTTTAAAACCATCCATTTAGGGCACATAAGCTTTTACTTAAAATTTTTTAAGTACTCCATATTTATTTTTGGAATTGGTTTACATACTATGTATAGTTGTAAGCTGTGCTACATAATATACTGGTTTATTACAATATCTGTGCTACTAGAACATGGTGGCTGAAATCCTGTTGCGCAGCTCTGTGTGTGCAACAGGAATGATGTCAGTGACAGTAGGACCAAATAGGATTTCAGACACTATCTAGGGCTGACATTAGTGAAATATTTTGTAATACTGCTATAGTTACTTCATTTTATTTGTCAATAATAAATGTGTTGTTTTTTTCACAGAGAGGAAAATATTTGGATAGTGAAGGTTCGTGCCTTTATGGAGACATGAGAGATCTGCAGGTAGGTCAGACAGATGAGAGGGAAATTCTCCACAGTTTAGAGAGACGGGGAGGGGAGAGGAATTTGGAAAGGTCAGAGACAGAGCATTCGGTGAGACATAGCCAAAGACCATAACAAGCCTAGATTTTTTTCACATATATACACACATAAATCCCACTGATTCAGTTGAAGTATTGTACTTCAGGCTAGTGGTTGTGTCAGACCTTGTCTCAATCTCTCTTGAGAATATTAGAAATTAAGTGGACCTATCACTTCCCTGCCGGCGTTCCCTAGTCACGCTCGCCACGTGGCAATGGAAACTGTCTTCGGACAAGCACTGGCTCTACGGCTTGAAAACAGGATGAGCCCCCGAGAGTCGGACACGACTGGACAAAAAATGTCAAGGGGAACATTTACCTTTACCTTTATCACTTCCCTGCCATGTTGGGGCCATGCCCCCAGGAAATTCCAGAGCTGCTAACAGCTGCATTAATTGATACGGCAGTTCTAGTAATGATCCAGGATCATGTCTTTTGTAAGGCTGATGGGTCTTATTTGCTTTCCCAAGATCAATTTCCCCCATCCAGCCAAATTCTTTGCATTACAAGAAGTACAGCTTACAACAATGTAGTATTGTTTGGAAAGTCTAGTTTCAGCTCAGCTTCTTGGATGATTGTTGCTAGATTGAGAGGGAACGACAAAGCTTGAGGGTGTGTGTGAAATGACACCATTAGCACTGCCACTTAAAAAGAAAAACCCTCAGCACTTCTCATTCTGCAGATACTGATTCTGTTGATGCTGTCCAAGGATACCACTTCACAATCTGATGGACTGGGTCAAAATTTGGAAAATCCTATACTACTGTAGATCTGTAGTCTTTCAAATGGCACAAGACACTTTGCTGGTTTTGCCTCAGCAGACTAACACCCTGTGAGATGTTGTTTTCTGCTTCCAACTGCAGTAACTTAAACAGATTTTCTAAATAGTTTACAGCAAATCCTTTCCTTTTCCAGTAATTGCAAGGGCTGACTCTGCCAGCTATTTTAACAAAAGATGTCCAGCCTGATTATATCTCAAGAATCCAGAAATACACAAAAATGCATGGTGTGCAACATTTTCTTTACTCCTAGGTATTTGTTATCTTAAAATGTTCTGTTAATATACATAGGTGTATACACAAAGATGTTCCTGCAGACATTGCTATCATAGGCAAAGACAGCCTTCTTCTAATCAACCTATATTCACAATCGCATTGTAGATTTAGAACGTGCTTAATTAAATGAGATGTAAAGGATTAGGGACATGAAACAGTATTTTACTTTAATGAGATGAAAAATAGTGAGGTTATTTACTTCAAAAGGTTAGTTAAGAGGAGCAAAGAAAAGCATAAGGAAGAGAGATCAAAAATGCAATTACTGTGATCCATCACTCAAGTATAAGGGGCTAGTTTATATAACTGAATACCTTCAAGTGATTTTGGTTATGTTCATTCCCCACCTTTTTAAAGCAAGTATGGTGTCACCTGCTTGGTGCCACACATACAACTACACATTTTGAAAACACACACCTCAGATTTATTTCTAGTAAAAGTTTGATTTGAGCATGCCATTGGAAAAGCTTTCCTTTCGGTGACTTAACAAAGCTCAGCTTTCCTAACAGATTTTTTAAAAAATGGTCTTGATATTATAAAATGAACTATGTATGTTGGATATCTTGTTGCTAAAGCTTCCTCCCACTTTAGTACCCACACACACACACACACACACACACACACAAACACCAGAATGAATCCGTTGGGGGAAGGATTAGATACTGCTGTAGTCATGAAGGGTTTTACTTTTCATTTTCATGTTTGCTTAATTTTCATGTTTGTTTCATTCAGTCCTTCCTGGAGGAGAGAATTCAGAAGATGGTGCTGATGGATTCCCATTCAGCGCTCTGGCTGCTGGCCTGCGGAAGTCCCTTGGGGCTCTGTTTTGTCTGTTGCATTATTTACCATCTACATGAAGCTGCTGGGAGTGATTGTCCGCAGTTTGGGGGTTCGGTATCACCAGTATGTAGATGACACCCATCTCTACCTCTCCTTGCAACCTACATCTCAGGAAGCTGTTTCAGCTCTAGATCAGTGTTTGCTATCAATAATGGACTGGATGTGGGTGAAAAAACTGAAACTTAATCCAGACCAGACAGAGGTGCTCTTGGTCAGTCAAAAGGCAGATCAAGGAATATGGATGCATCCATGTGCTGGATGGGGTAACACTCCCTATGAAAACACAGGTCTGCAGCTTGGGGGGCTGGATTCATCTCTCAGTCTGGATGCCCAGGTTTTGGCAGTGGCCAAAAGTGCATTTGCACAATTAAAACTAGTGCGCCAGCTGCAACCGTTTCTTGGTCTGATCTGGCCAGAGTGACTAGACATGGGAGCTTCATATTTGTCTCCTGGGGAAGGCAAATATGAAGCATGCCAGCACAGTTGTCCTGGTGGTCCTTCCCCATCCCCCCAGAACCAGCCTGGTCCACTTTCCGGGCTCCTCATCGTATGTGCACCTGTCAGCAGTAACATTACACAAATTGCAAATGTAATCCCACTGGCACTGTCCCACCTCTCCTCTGAGCCAACCATTCCAGTAAGGAGGTGGGAAGACGAGTCTCCCCACTCAGCTGCTAAGCGGTCGGCTGAGAGGAGAGGGGAGGAAGCGCCAGTGGGACTATGTCCACAATTGGCACAATGTCGTTACTGCTGGAACCCAGTCAGTGGACTGGGATGGTTCTGGGGGGCAGAGAAGGACTGCTGAGACATCTGTGCTGGTGGTCTTCATATTCATCCATTTTAACAGTGACACGTCTTAGTTACATCCTGACTGGGTTACTGTAATTCACTGTATGTGGGGCTGCCTATGGAGACTTTTCTGTCAGTTCTACCAACTTTACAGTTGAGATTGGTGGGGACACAGGAGAGGACATTCTTTGTTGCTGCTCCCAGACTTTGGGACTCCATCCCACAGGAGGCCAGGCTGTGGAGGCCCCATCTTCACTGTCCTTTCACAAGCAGGCAAAGACCTTTCTCTTCAGGCAAGCTTTCCCTCAGTGACTAAGCATCATCTTTTAGATGGACTGTTATGCTTTGCAGCTTTGACTGTTTTCCATTTCTCAGAGTGGTATTTGCTTGTTCCTTTTAAAAATTTCTATACTTATTGTTTTCAGCTTTAAATATTGCCTTTTAACAATGTAAGCAGCCTTTCTATACTTATTGCTTTTAGCTTTAAATACTGTCTTTAAATGACATACACCATCTTTGTATACTCATTGTTTTTGTCTTTAAATATTGTCTTTCAATTGATGTGATCCACCTTAGGTTCTTTTAATGGAGAAAGGCAGGATAAAAACATTTAAAATACAACATGCAAATACATTTCATGGTTGGTTCAAACATGCACATTTGAAGCCTGCCATGGGTTAGCCAAAACAACGACTCTGGATTCAATATGTAGCATTTTAGTTGCTTGTGTTTTCCACTTCAACAGCAAGCCTGCACAGCTTTAGCAATAAATTGGGCTTTCCTGCCCAGCATACAGAGACCTTTAGGGAAAGGACCATGCACATCATCCCAGTTTCTTCTTCCATGAAGGTTGGTTGCTGGTTTTGCTCTAGATATCTTTCCCAGAGGCTCTCAGTCCTGTGACAAATATTTTTAAAATATTTATTCCTGGGAGTTTGAAAGCATTTTTTAAAAAGTCGTGGGAACTGATTGTGGCTGCAATAGGAATTGGTCACTGTGACTAGAATAGCTCTAAAGATGAGGGAAAGTGGAGAAAGGTCCTGAAGCCAGACTATGCTTTCAGTCAAAACCTCTTAAGGTGTTATGTTAAGAAAGTGTAGCTGGAAGTGATCAAACAACTATTGCCTCTGTGTAAACAAATGATGCTCAGTCTTAGGGCTCCTGGTGTTCCTGTATTATAACTCTTAGAAGCCCCAAGAAACACCTTAGATTCCTGGCTTTGTTGAATTAGGCTCCTGGCTGATATTGTTTGAACATATTTATTTATAGGACTTTATGACAATTTTACACTGCAAATATGTATTTTTATATGGGTATGTATTGGCATGCATGGTGACCGGGGTTTGATTGACGGATTTATGCTGGATATTTGCCAGAGTGAGTTAAAACAACTAAGGAGTGTGGAATAATGTTTGTGAATGGGACTGTGAGTTGTTTGGTTAATATGAGTCGAGGCTAGAAAGGCTGTGTTTTATACCTAAGGGGGAAACATGTCTGTGGGAGAATTAGATAGAATTTTGAATAAACTGGATTTTTTTTTGTCAGGACATACGTTAGAGCAAATGTTGATCTAAATACATACAAAGTACCAAAAAGTTTACATTATAAAGAAGTGAAATAAAGGCTTACAAATATATGATTATAAAACCTGAATGATTGAGCATTGTTCTTACAGTTTACTTTTACCTGTTAGCTCAACCTTTTAATTATTTTGTGTTGATTTTAATAAACTTTTCCTTTGGTTTAGAAAACCTGTTTACTTCTTTTAGAGAAAGAAGTTACAAAACATTCTACCTACACATACTGCTGGACAGTGCTGGGAAGCATGGTTTATATAATGTCACCAAAGTAACTACTGTAAAGGTGCAACTGCACAGTGGGGAAATACTGCTATGATCCCACGTTTTTTAAAATTGTACTCCTGCTGGTTCTGTGGGTGAAATTCTATAGGCATCCAGGTGAATAAAATTACCAGGCTGCAGGAGTCAGCAGGAGCAGAGACACAGAGAACTGTGAGTCTGTTTGCATGGACCTACAATAGCAGAAGCTGCCTAGCAGAAGCTGCCTTTGATCTCAGGAGATGCCAGCCGGGAATTTCACCCAGGAGCACCCACTTCAGCTTTCTCCTGGAATGATTAGGGCTACTCTCTTGCAAAATTGACTTTGGATAACATTTCTAAAAATATACTATTTGGGGACAACAGTTGAGGGGAACTGATACCCTATGAGTGCCGCTTTGCATCAGATCAGGCAATCACTCTTTTAAAATACAGTGTAAAGTCAGCCCTTACAGTGCTTGACCAGCAGGGTAAAATGGAACACTGGCTGTTTTCCTAGACTAGTGATAGGGATAATTCACAGATTAACAACAATCCTGCATGTAGTATTTGGATGGCAACAAAGGCCAACCAATATAACTCTTGTCTTCAAAGGGCTGTATAGGTGCCCTTCCCTTTGGGAAAGAAGACAGTGGATTGACATGTGCCCTCTGCAGAGGGCAGACAAAGCTGACATTTTAATTAACATGCTAATAATGTTAATTTAATTAGTTAATTAGTTAAATGTTTTCAGCTCTTCAGGTTAATTGAAAGAAGTTAATTTCCCCATGTCTAGTGTTTAATAGTAACAAAATATTATGAACTTCCTTCTCTCTGAGATTTTTTGAAGTTCACAATGTGTGTCATAGTACTTTCAGCTACAACTCTTCAGAGCATGTGGTCAGTTCGATCCATTAGTTCCCGTTATGTACACCGTCCTGATCCATTCTTCAATAAAAGTTAATGTATCAAACACTGCTTTGTCTTCAATAGAAAACAAGATGTTGCAAAATCAAGAGTTCAATAAATATGATATAAATTCTGTATTATACCTTCAATATTACAGTGAAATAGTCAATAGGCTTGGAAGGGTCTAATTACATGTAACTAATTGCCTGTAATTAGTTTCTTTCTGGAAGAATGGGAGGATGGGAGATACACTTGCTAATCAACAGCCATAGCTTCCAACTCAGGGCAAGAATCTTATAAGCCCCAGTGTTCTTCTTTAGGGCAGCTTGTTTGGGTGGGGTCATTCCAAAATACAGTGAGGTTCATCTAGTCACTGGTAGCTGTAGCAGGGGACCTACTCATGTAGTAGTGGTTTAGCTTTATTAGATATCATTCTCTTTTTGCCATTTTGAAGTTGAGTTTTGAATTTCATTTCAACCAGATATGTGAGAGATTACTTCTTTGGACTGCAAGAATTCCACAACCACCATGTTGCTGTAATGGCAAAAAAAGTCATTTCTCCTCCCTGTGCTGTTTCTATAGGGTGCATGTTTATTCTTTCCCCTTTCTCTTATGTTTTTCTGTCTCCTGCATATGTGCCAGCTGCACACAGTGGACAAAAGGAACACAAGTGCAGATAAGCAACATATATTTCCCTTTTGTCAAGCCTTCAGTGCAGCAGCACTTCAGCTCTGAGCCCTGGGAACACTAGCCTGTTGCCTCTAGTTCTAGAGGGATTATGCTAAGAGAAAAGCAGCAGGACTGGACACTGAGCTGACAGCATATATTTTTTCTTCACTGCATTTCATGTTTTTTAAAGCTCAATATAAAAGTGAATAGCATAAAAATGCTATGTCGCTTACCTGTGAGCAATTTGGCAGAATAAATCTGCTCTGAGGGACTATCCTGTTTGTAAATTCTATGCATTTGTGCAAAAAAAAAAAAAAAACCAAAACAAAGCAGAACAAAAAGGCACACAGTGGTACCTCGGTTTATGAATTTAATGCATTCTCCAGGACATTTCATAATGCAAAAAATTTGCAAACTGAAACATGGTATCCCACAGGAATGCATGCATGAGGGCAGCACTATAAACCTCCCAGGCACAATGCTAACTTGCTTCGTATTGCTGAAAAAAATTGTTAACCAAGGCGTTATTTTCAATTGATTTTCGTTCATAAACCAAAAATTACATTAACCAAGGCGTTCGTAAATGGAGGTACCACTGTATCCATTTTGATTGCCAGAAGAAAGGCAGTAGAAGGTAAGAAGATCTGAGCTACCAGATTTCAATTTGGATTCAGGACCAGAACAGGTCAGTTTTGTGCCTCAATCTGTCTGGATGGAAGAGGAGTACAATATAAATCACTAAATGAGACCAGAAACTGAAGTAGTGGCCTACTGCCCGTGTTCATGTTGGCTACCTTTTCCTTTCCTCATACAGAATGGGGTTCCCTAACTATTAATCAATAAATGTACTGTCTCTCATGGTATTTGAGGATTTGGAAATCTGTTATTAACTAATTTATAATGCATTGTTATTTTTGAGCAATTAAGCATTTTTAAATATTAGAGGAAATAATTATCATTTATTTGTCCTCATTTGTCCATTAGCTGCCAGTTTATAGATGGAATTCAAAATACCAGTTCCTAACTATGAAGTCCAAAATGGCTTATGTCCAGATTTTCTGAAGGACCGTGTGTTCCCATATGGGCCATTCCTTAGCTCTAACATCTTCTGTGGAGCCCATTCTCTCAGTTCCTCCACCCTCACATACATGCCTGCTAAGGACACAAAAGAGCAGCTGCTCCTAGTCTCTACAACACCTTCTCAAGAAAGCCAAAGTCGGACCTTCATTGCTGTCCTTTACTAGTAGTTCTAGTCCTTTCTGTACAGTCAGGCTTTTCATAGGCTGTTGGCTGCACAGGCCAATTTAATTTAATATCGTAATCTAAGAATTTTGTAAGCCATCTTAAATTCCTTTACTGTGGGAATTTATGCTTCAGATGACATCATCAGCCACAGTCATATTTTCTTAATAAAAAGCTCTTCTTCCTCAAGGTTCCCAGGCTCCCTTAGGATTGCTTTGATCCTGGGAAAGCTGTTGGGGACAGCAGGACTAGTGGCAGTGATTGTTGGGCATTTAAAACTCTCTCCTAGTCCTGTTGTCTCCAAAGGCTTCCCAAGGTCAGAAATGGTTTTTGAGGGAGCCTAACAGCTGGGCGGGAGAAGAGGAGAGGAACGTTTTTATTAAGAGAATACAGCTATGGCTGATTACATCATCAGGCTTTCACAGTGTAACTTTAAGCTAGTGGATTTCAACCAGTTCTATTCTAGTTGTAACTTACTATGCCAAGCAACAAAATTTCAACCGCTGTCTCTTCCTAGTCAATACCTTGGCACATATCATGAGGAATAATAATTATTTCAAAGAGATTTCAAATAAGATTATTACATATAAGAGAAGCCAACAAGAAATGTATTTAGACATCCAAAATGAAATGCTGACGATTGGACATTAGTTGTATGAACAGAGGGAGCTATGACATAAAAGTCTCAACAGAGATGGCTTGGTTTAGGTTCAGAAACCAAACATTAGTTCCCCTGTTCCCCAAACAACATAAAGTATACAATGCAATGTGATTGATGAAAAATTAGTTTCACCACATGGGAAAAGATCATATATTAAAATTTTGCTGAAAGAAGTTCATTAGACATACATTTGAACTTTATTATGTTAAATAAAACGGCATCAAATGGAAAGACATTTGGCTGATCAATGCTTTAATTCAGATATGTCAAAAGGCAATAATTCAGTTAATACTAAAGAAAAATAAGAATTGTGAAACTATTTTTGTGATAGAAAAGCAGAATCCAAGATATCTACTTGTCCGTAAGTAGATGCAGACTCCTATAAGCATGTCCATATGATTTACCCAAGGGAGGGGGCAAAGCTGCATAATAGCATAATTCTCACACGTAGCATGCACCATTCATACTGTACTGTGAATATATTGATGTACATAGAAATAAATAAATGTAGGAATTTTGGGGAGGTACATGCTGAGCACCACACCTGAAGATACTCTTGTCTGTGAAAATATCAGTTTGGGGCTATCTTTGTGTTTTGACAGTCACCATGTCTACCATGAGGCATTTCTGATTCGGCGTTCACAAATTTCCAACTGTGACTAATTCCATTAAAATCCTGCCTTCCTGACAATGCATCTTTGGATAAATTGATTAGTGAGTTTTATTAAACACTAAACAACCATATTAATTTTGAAATGTTGAAAACTCTGCCTACTGAAGAGAAGCTGAAATTGTAGTTTGCTTGAAATTTATTGTGATCATCTTTCTTTCTGGTATACATAGTATTTGGAATATCACATAATTAATTAAGGGCACCCAATTCTGTATACTCCCCACTGAAATTAATGTGAGCACAGGAAGAGCATTACCAAGTCTGTAACTTACTATAATGTCAATAAAATAAAACATAATTTAAGAGTACAGAATTGACGTATGGATGCTGTTTCAAAGCCAGCACTTACTGTAGTGTCTGTCCTCCTGCCATGTTAAAATTAACCACCTGTCTGAGAACTTATGGCTACTATAACTCTCTGACTAGTCATTATAAATAGCAAACTTGTAAATACTTTGACAGCTTTCAGGGATCACTGACCTTGAATCCCCTTCTCAAAGTATAGCTGAAAACTGTGCAAGCATTTTATGTTAAGCAGATCCTATATTTATGTATTTCCTGGAAATGAATAATATTGCACGATAGCATTCCCTGCTTGGCCTGGAGCCAAGTATATGTGACACTGGATCTATTTTTTAACATGGGACTGGAGTCATTTAAAAGAATTTAATTTATATCCACATTTAATGAGGACCAGCCCAAGGCACTTTGTTACCTGAAGTAAAGCATAAAATGGCTCTTTCTTCCATTCCATGTACAAAAGCTGACTGGACTGGCAATTGAATATTTGTTCCACAATGAGGGCTTACTGTATCATCTGAAGACAGCAAGCTAGCTTATGGGGCACAGCGCAGGCTAGTCAGCACACACCTCTCTCCTCCGCACATCCACACATCCACCATCGCCAGCTGAAGCCAACTCTGCCTAATAGTGACGCTGGCCCTGTCCTTGTTGGTTATTAGGCTTATTAAAATGTTAGGCCAGATTGCTCAGGAAATTGTCCTCGGCAATTCTGATGGAAAGAGATTTATTTCAATGATGCTTCATGAGGAGAACTTCTGGATGTATCTGCAGAGAATCTTTTCGACACTGTATTTTATGAGTGGTAGAAGAAAAAGCCACACCGGAAGCACTGGATCTTTAAGAAGCACTGTATTTGGATAAAACTACCATGAGTAATTTCTGTAGTTTACACAGAGTTTTTGGTCAGAGTAAATATTTCTCCATGCTCCCTAGTGAATGCAGATCTGCAGAGTAGCAGATTGTCCCCAACTTTTGTACTGACTTAAAGGTAAAGGTAAAGGTAAAGGTTCCCCTTGACATTTTTAGTCCAGTCGTGTCTGACTCTAGGGGGCGGTGCTCATCCCATTTTCAAGCCATAGAGCCAGCGCCTGTCCGAAGACAGTTTTCCATTGCCATGTGGCCAGCGTGACTAGGGAACGCCATTTTACCTTCCCACCGAGGTGGTACATATTTATCTACTCGCATTCGCATGCTTTTGAACTGCTAGGTTGGTGAGGAGCTGGGACAAAGCGATGGGATCTTACAACTGCTGGTCTTCTGACCCTGCGGCACAGGCTTCTGTGGTTTATCCCTTTGTACTGACTTAAATAGGTATAAATATGTACAAGTCCCATCCTCTGAACTTTGGTTGTCCAATCTTTCTACTGACATGAACTTATTGTGCCCCTCTTTCCAGGTTGGTGTAGCCATGAACCTTGGCAGTAGCAGAGACTGAACCCTCCTTTGCATTGCAGAGAAATACACTGTGTCCTTCAGGGTCACTGTCTAATGAAGCTGAGCTGCCTAGTGTCAGCAACGTAGGGTACATTTTAACCTCAACTATATCACCAAAATCATCACTTTGTTTTTACATTCTCAGTCACCCCTGCTGATCTCTGGGAGTCAAAACAGATAAATGCCCAATAATAAGAGCAAAGCAGGACCAAGTTTCCATTTATAATATTCCAGTAATAAATTGACACTGTAATTGAATAATAAACATGATTATATCTACATAGATTGTGGGTTGTGTTTCTAGCCATATTAGATTGTGACAAAATGGCAGAACCCACAACATACCAAAGGAAGTTGTTTGGAAAATTTAATGGTGATGATAGTATGTTTTATAGAAAGATACTTTCACTTCCAGCCTTATATACATTCTGAAAGTATTCATGTTGACAAGCATCTCACGTTTTAGGCTCAAAACTGAACTTTGTGGGGTCAAAGAGCCCCACCTCAGAGAAGGCATGAGTTTCACTAGGTTCAAAAATCCAATTCTTAATTTCCTCCTCCTGTTCATTCCTACCACTCCTTGTGATTCCCCAAGGCTCTCCCTCCTAGACCCCCACCCTGACACACACTTTTCTTTTTCTTAAGAAAATAACCATGTTAGTTCACAGAGTCTTGTGGCAGCTTTAAGTAAGCAAATTGTATTTAGTGTGAGTTCCATGGATGCAGCCCACATTTTCAGATGCATACAGCACACTATAGAAGCCACAGGCTTACGTGCACACTGGTTCTTATTACATGGGTTGGGGAGTAACAAGATGAAATGTGATACAGAAAATGACATTTGTGTTATTCACACTGGCCATGCCCATAATCCTTCCAATGACTGATTAGATTAAAAATCATGGTGATGGTGAGATCAATTACACAAGTCAATTACCCTTCAAAGTGTGGAGGGGTGGCAAGTCTTTGGCACTTTGGATGTTTTAAACTACAACTCCCACAGTCCTTTATCATTGACAATACAGACAATACAATGCTGGGGATTTTGGGGATTTTGGAGATTTGGTCGAAAATATCTGGAGTACCAATAGCTCACTACCCTGGTGTTAGTTCTATGCTTTCTGCTTACCAGAGAATGTCTGCTTGGGATGAAGGAAGAAGTGTCTTTTCTTTCCTTGCCTTTCACATGGGGATGATGGTGGCAGATGACAAGATTAGAGGGAAATGTTTCGTCTCTCTTTCCCCTTTATCTGCTGCTTACCATTGGCCTGAGGTGGAAATGCTTAGGCAGTCAGAGGAGATACACAGCTGTCAGTGGGTGCTGTCATTGGCTGGAAGCTAATGAGGAAATATTAATATTGTTAGGAATTAAATACATTGCAATCAATTAAAATATATGGGGGATATTAGTGTGCATTCTAATAATGTAATATAGTGGGAGATGGAATCACTAGATTTACATTTAAACTTTGAGGATATTCTTTTAGACCATTTAATAAGAGAAGAGGTAAAGAAATATTACTTGAAGTGGAAGATCAACAAGATGCACCTATGGGAATATGACTTGAGGGAAGAAAGAAGTACTAGAAGATGGGAAAAAATATGGGATATAAGGATACAGTATTGAAATCTATATTTGTAAGGATTATGAGATTCTTTTATAAAACAGTGTGGAGATAGTATCTAACTGCAGTGAAATAAAATCAAATAAATACAAATTATTCTAGGTTTTGTTGCAGAGGATGCCGGAAAACTGGTACTTATTTTCATATGTGGTGGGAATGTGAGAATGTGTAGAAATTTTGGCAAACGGTTTTTGCCAAAATTGTGTTTTTGACATAAAAGAAATAACTAAGCAAACTTTAAAGGTCTGTCCTAAAATAGCACTTTTATCAATATTTGATAAGAAGCAATATGATTGCACAACTAGAGAATTAATTTCAAGTTTATTAACAGTAGTTATAGCTCAGCACTGGAAATAAAGAATGATTTTCACTTAAATGAATGGCTTAATGGTGTATGAACTATAGCTATTAATGATAAATGAATGTGTAATATCAAAACAAAAAAAGGATTGTTGAAAAGATATTCTTTCACAGATATTTGTGAAGAATTTTTTGATTGTGAAAGGGAAGTGTACCATCACAGGAGTCATTGCAATTTTGGAAGGGGAACAGGACTTGATGAAGGGAAGAGATTTGGTTGTATCTCCAATGGTCCCGATGGGTGGGGGAGAGGGCACATTGATATAGCTGTTTTGAAGGGTTTGTGTTTAAAATGAGTATTTTGTTTTATTTCTCTTTTCCCTCTCTCTTTTTGGTTGTGTAATGTATGGTTATGCATTTTCAGAATATTTGTTATGTTGTGTGTGTGTTTAGTCGTTTAGTCGTGTCCGACTCTTCGTGACCCCATGGACCAGAGCACGCCAGGCCTTCCTGTCTTCTACTGCCTCCCGGAGTTGTGTCAGGTTCATGTTGGTTGCTTCGCAGACACTGTCCAGCCATCTCATCCTCGGTCGTCCCCTTCTCCTCTTGCCATCACACCTTCCTAACATCAAGGTTTTTTCCAAGGACTCTTTTCTTCTCATGAGATGGCCAAAGTACTGGAGCCTCAGCTTCAGGATCTGTCCTTCAAGTGAGCATTCAGGGTTGATTTCCTTTAGAACTGATAGGTTTGTTCTCCTTGCAGTCCAGGGGATTCTCAAGAGCCTCCTCCAGCACCACAATTCAAAGGCATCAATTCTTTGGCGGTCTGCTTTCTTTATGGTCCAGCTCTCACTTCCATACATCACGACAGGAAAAACCATAGCTTTGACTATTCGGACTTTTGTTGGCAAGGTGATGTCTCTGCTTTTCAAGATGCTGTCAAGATTTGTCATCGCTTTCCTCCCAAGAAGAAGGCGCCTTTTAATTTCAGGGCTGCTGTCTCCATCTGCAGTGATCATGGAGCCCAGGAAGATAAAATTTGACACTGCCTCCATATCTTCCCCTTCTATTTCCCAGGAGGTGATGGGACCAGTGGCCATGATCTTAGTTTTTTTGATGTTGAGTTTCAGACCGTTTTTTGCACTCTCCTCTTTCACTCTCATTACAAGGTTCTTTAATTCCTCCTCACTTTCTGCCATCAGAGTGGTATCATCTGCATATCGGAGGTTGTTGATATTTCTTCCGGCAATCTTAATTCCGGCTTGGGTTTCTTCCAGTCCAGCCTTCCGCATGATGTATTCCGCATATAAGTTAAATAAGCTGGGGGACAATGTACAGCCTTGCCGTACTCCTTTCCCAATTTTGAACCACTCAGTTGTTCCATGACCAGTTCTAACTGTTGCTTCCTGTCCCACATATAGGTTTCTCAGGAGACAGATAAAGTGGTCAGGCACTCCCATTTCTTTAAGAACTTGCCATAGTTTGCTGTGGTCCACACAGTCAAAGGCTTTCGCATAGTCAATGAAGCAGAAGTAGATATTTTTCTGGAACTCTCTGGCTTTCTCCATAATCCAGCGCAAGTTAGCAATTTGGTCTCGAGTTCCTTTGCCTCTTCGGAATCCAGCTTGTACTTCTGGGAGTTCTCGGTCCACATACTGCTGAAGCCTACCTTGTAGGATTTTGAGCATAACCTTGCTAGCGTGCGAAATGAGTGCAATTGTACGGTAGTTGGAGCATTCTTTGGCACTGCCTTTCTTTGGGATTGGGATGTAGACTGATCTTTTCCAATCCTCTGGCCACTGTTGAGTTTTCCATACTTGCTGGCATATTGAATGTAGCACCTTAACAGCATCATCTTTCAAGATTTTAAATAGTTCAACTGGAATGCCATCACCTCCACTGGCCTTGTTGTTAGCCAGGCTTTCTAAGGCCCACTTGACTTCGCTCTCCAGGATGTCTGGCTCAAGGTCAGCAACTACATTGTCTGGGTTGTCCGGGATATCCAAATCTTTCTGATATAATTCCTCTGTGTATTCTTGCCACCTCTTCTTGACGTCTTCTGCTTCTGTTAGGTCCTTCCCATTTTTGTCTTTTATCATGTTCATCTTTGCGCAAAATGTTCCTCTAATATGTCCAATTTTCCTGAACAGATCTCTGGTTTTCCCTTTTCTGTTATTTTCCTCTATTTCTTTGCATTGTTCATTTAAGAAGGCCCTCTTGTCTCTCCTTGCTATTCTTTGGAAGTCTGCATTCAAGTTTCTGTAACTTTCCCTATCTCCCTTGCATTTTGCTTCCCTTCTCCTCTCTGCTATTTCTAAGGCCTCGTTGGACAGCCACTTTGCTTTCTTGCATTTCCTTTTCTTTGGGATGGTTTTCGTTGCTGCCTCCTGGACAATGTTACGAGCCTCTATCCAAAGTTCTTCAGGCACTCTGTCCACCAAATCGAGTTCCTTAAATCTGTTCTTTACTTCCACTGTGTATTCATAAGGGATTTGGTTTAGATTATACCTGAGTGGCCCAGTGGTTTTTCCTAATCTCTTCAGTCTAAGCTTGAATTTTGCTATGAGAAGCTGATGATCAGAACCGCAGTCAGCTCCAGGTCTTGTTTTTGCTGACTGTATAGAGCTTCTCCATTTTTGTCTGCAGAGAATATAATCAATCTGATTTCGATATTGCCCATCTGGTGATTTCCATGTGTAGAGTCGCCTCTTGTGTTGTTGGAAAAGAGTGTTTGTGATGACCAGCTTATTCTCTTGACAAAACTCTATTAGCCTTTGTCCTGCTTCGTTCTGAACTCCAAGGCCAAACTTCCCTGTTGTTCCTTTTATCTCTTGGCTCCCTACTTTAGCATTCCAGTCCCCTAGAATGAGAAGCACATCTTTCTTTGGTGTCAGTTCTAGAAGGTGTTGTAAATCTTCATAGAATTGTTCAATTTCAGTCTCCTCAGCAATGCTGGTTGGTGCATAAACTTGGATTATTGTGATGTTGAATGGTCTGCCTTGGATTCGTATTGACATCATTCTATCATTTTTGAGATTGTATCCCATTACAGCTTTTCCCACTCTTTTGTTGACTATGAGGGCTACTCCATTCCTTCTACGGGATTCTTGCCCACAATAGTAGATATGATAATCATCTGAGCTGAATTCGCCCATTCCTGTCCATTTTAGTTCACTGATGCCCAGGATGTCGATGTTTATTCTTGCCATCTCCTGTTTGACCACCTCCAGCTTCCCAACGTTCATAGATCTTACATTCCAGGTTCCTATGCAGTATTCTTCTTTGCAGCATTGGATTTTCCTTTCCTTGTTATGTTATATATTTGTTATTATACAAATATGGGGGGGGAAGGAATGGACATTCAACATCCATCACTTTGTCCAAGTTAGATTTAAGACAGCTCAAATTTCTCTACCTGCGAATCCATTTGAATTCAATACTTGACCGTAAAAATGCACAAGTTTGGGCTGCCAACTGCATTTTCCTTAGATTTTGTCACGGGCAATGCACAGCTGCTGTTTCGTAGTCATTACAGCTTTATTATCATTAGTACTATTGAGTAGTGTGAACCGTGTGTGTGTGTGAGGAAAAAAGAAGGTCAATAAATGTGGCAGGAGTCAAAAGCTTTGCCAAAAAAACAACAACTAATAAACAGATGGGGTCCTAAAGACTAGCTCTCAAACTATTGTTCATATGACCTTTGAAGAAATCTGGGGCAGAAAACTGTGTTAAAACTATTATGTATCTAAGGCGATTGACCTGTGGGGTGTTTTTCCATTTGTTTTTGGCAAGTGAAACAGGTACTACAAATAGAAAGACTAGTTATCCTAGTAATTCATTTGGAAAGACTGTAAGCATTTTACACTGAGGCCTTCCTGAAACAAAGGAGGGTTCAGTGTGCTGGTTTACACATATTCAAAGCTCATGCCATGGTGTTTGTTCAGGACACATGTCTCTTCTATATACAACTGCAGGCTATTTTTCCGTGTTTAGGGAATAAGCCTTTGATCTCTGTAAAAAGAAAATACTTTAGAGAAAAGACCCCTTTCACAATTGAATCAAGCAGCACATATCAGTATTCTGGAGACAAAACAAGTCTTTGAGGAATTCCTTTTTTTAACACCCTTTTTCTTTTCTCCTCCTCCTCCTCCTCGCATGGACAAATAGTTATTCCTCAATACTGAAACTGCCAACATAAATCAATAAACATGTGTCTCGTGTGCTGTCAAATCAGAACTGACGTACAGCAACCCTAGTATGGTTTTGAAGGTAAGTGTGGTATTTGAGGAGTCTAGACTGAATGTTGGCAGGGATGAGTGAAAAAAATACCTGCACATTTGTACCTGTAGCCCTATAAGGTCTCTGCGCAATCAGAATTTATGACGATCAGGCATCCTGGTCACAGAGTTTGCTTATATGACGACTAGTCTTCCATGCATTTATTATTTGCATTACAGCATGTATGAAGAGTGGTCATGTGCACACTTACATAAACATGTTGAGATGTGCATTGCTGGATGAATACAGCTATGTTTATCCATTTCATCTGCTTCCCAATGTAGTTCAGAAAGTGCAGAAGTGGCATCAGAGTAAAGCTGCTGCCTCTGTGGAAACAAGGTGGGATACGGTGACTAAATGAAATTTTAAACAATTAATTTAAATTACAAATCTTATATTGATCGTATAGTCTTCTGTTTCTTGCACTGCAGGTTCTTTTCTATACCTATGAAACAAATGCATAGGATTTGGAGGGCTTCAGATAAATACAATTATAGATGTCATCAAGCAGAATTAACATTTATTATGCCTCCCTGAAATTCATCTCTACAGCATTCAGATATCGAAATTCCATGTACCCACTATAAGTTGCCAGAAACTAAAACAGAGAACAAATGGGGGAAAAAAGCTGTCACATCTATGGCTTTGTTAGTATATTTTCAGTGTAAAAACAGCATTTTTGCAAATGAGATCTTGCCATTCTTCGATTTATGATTTCAGACTAAAGAGTGTCCTTTTTCGTTACTGTGGCAAGTCTTTTTATAATGCAATTAAAATGGGGTGTTAATCTAAATAAAGCTTCCTAAAGCTGAAGAAAACAAGTTGTGCCTCCTGCAGAGAGAGGCATTATACTCACCCAAGGATTTGCTCACTAGGGGGTCAGAGTAAGTGGGGGGGGGCATCAGGGCTGCCCTTCAGGCCAGGGTTTAGGATTCTCTTCAGTGGAAGGAGCAGGATGAGCCCTATTGCTGCAAGGCTAGTTTCCCACATTGTGAAGGTATTGGAGTAGTGCGCAATACCAGCTATGGGGGAGGGGCATAAGACTGGTAAATTCTGAATCTAAAATTTTCCTAACGACCCCACTGACAGAAACTTATTTGCAGCAGCACTGTTTCTCCAGCACCGAAATGTCATTTTTCCTTCATGGTTAAGTGAAACCATTATATTTCTTTGTTCATTTTGTTAAAATTCTACTCTGCTTTTCTCCCTGTGGAGGGACCCAAGGTAGTTTACAAATTATTTTAAAATACAAATATTAAAACCATTACAAATATCATAAAAGAAGGAATTAAAACAATTAAACCTGTTAATGATTAAAATGTAATTCGAATATCTTTAGAACATGTAAAAAGATCTTATTTTTTTCATATCAGCACATTGCACAATATAAAATTATGGATGTATATGTAATAGAAGTAAAATAAACTAAAAAGTTAAGATAATTAGACTATTTTTGACTGGAAGCGAGTGGCGTTCTCTCAGTCTTTTGTTCGATCTTCTTTTGTATGTGTGATGGTGAATAAATCGCATGCATGTAAGTGCTGCACTGATTAAATTTCTCCACAGTTGCAAAAAAATTGTCCTGCATCCAAGTAGCTCTATTTTGCTAGATTATTCTTCAGTCTTCCTATTTCATTTCAAGGTCTATTAAGTGACTTCCAAATAGTCCAGCTAGAGCAGTAGTTGCTAACCTTGGGTCCCCAGATGTTCTCAAACTAAGACTCTCAGAAGTCTTCACCACTAGCTGTGCTGGCCAGGATTTCTGGGAGTTGTAGTCCAAGAACATCTGGAGGTCCAAAGTTGGCAACACTGATTTAGTCTTGTTCTAGTGGGAGACATTCTTCAACATGTTTTTGTTCTCCATAGCCTAGCCTCTTCTGATATAATATTTTGAGCTTGAGATGTGTGCAGAAAACTCTTCCTCGATTTTAGCTATCATCTAGGGGGTTGGTGTCCATAAACTGGATGGGTTTGGGTTAAAAATATAAAGTACAACAGCCTGGTCTCCTATGGAAGGGAGTTTCACAGCTTGGGAGTAACCACTGAAAGGCATTTCTCCAAGTCTGCACTAAGTGTTCCAGTAAGGGCTATGAGAAAAACACCTACACCAAAAGACTTTGGTGACCACGTAACCTCCTTGAGCTCATTAGAGGAAAGATGGGATATAAATGGAACAAATAATACTATTTTGGGAGGTCATCTGTAGATTTGGACTTCGTTGTCATCAATATGTGGATGACACACAACTCTATCTCTCCTTTTCATCAGCAGCAGCAGAAGCTTTGCAGACCCTGGAGTGGTGCTTGACCTCAACTATGGACTGGATGAGGGCTAACAGATTGAAATTGAATCCAGACAAGGTGAAGATCATGTCACTGGAATGGGAGCCTGCCCAGTTAGGAGGTACTAACACACTTCTGCATAAGACCAGGTGCTTCTGGACCCAGCTGTCCTTATGGAGAAGGAAATATTTACTGTGGCCAGGTGTGCCTTGTTCTTCATCTTCGGCAGATTGCACAGTTTTAGCCATTCCTGGACAGGAACTCCCTAATCACACTGGTCCATATGTTGGTAATCTCTAGGACTGATTACTGCAATGCTCTCTAGATGGGGCTGCCTTTGAAGGTGACTTGGAAACTTCAACAGGTACAAAATGTGGCAGCTAGGTTAGTTTTGGGTACAAAGAAATATGACCACATCTTCCTGAACCTGGCTAGCCTGTAGTGGCTGCCTGTTTGCTTCCAGGCCAAATTGAAAATACTAGTGCTAACTTACAAAGCCTTTATGGTTTGGGACCTGGGTACCTGTCACAGCAGCTTTCCTTAAGATTGTCTACCCAGTTAACCTGATCTATACAGGCTATGTGGATGTGGGTGGTCAACCCTAGAGAGGCCCAGAAAACTACTATCAGGATCTGGGCTTTCTCAGTGGTTACCAGGACGCAATGGAACATGTTGCATGTTGATGTTTGCCAGGTTCATTTCCCTTTGACCTTCAGAAAATGGGTGAAGGCTAAGCTTTTCAAAGAAGCCTCCTACTTTGATATTTTTGTGGAGCCATCTGTTTTAATTTGAGTTTTGTCTGCTGTCACCTCTGGAAGTTTCTTTTTCCATCTTTTTTTATTAATTGGGTGTCTGTGTTTGTTGGGTGGGTTACTATTTCCTTTTATTGCTGTTGGTCGCCCAGAATAGTGCCCTGTCACTAGATAGGCAGGATAAAAATGTAATAAATAAATAAATAAAATACTCAGCCATTGTCTGAGGCAAACTTATCCTTAGAATCTAGACCAAGCAACCATGTGACCAGTGAGACAATATACCTTGGTTTTCTATATCACTATGATTTTGTAGGACACATACCACTGGTTGGACATAGAAGTACAGTGGTGCCTCAACTCACGAACGTCCCTACTTGCGACCATTTTTATTTTATTTATTTATTTATTTATTTGATTTGTATCCTGCCCATCTGGTTTATACGACCACTCTGAGCGGCTTTTGAGTTATGAACATCTCCGGCTGCAAAATTTTGTTTCGACTTGCGGATGGATCTTCCAGCTACAAACAGAAAAAGACAGGGATAAAAAGCAGGAAATTCAAATTATTAATTGTTGGTAGGTGAAGAGGCTGCTTCTTTGTAGTTCTTTCACCCCAGCAGTTAGAGAGTGAGGCTTTGGATTGCCTGGTAAGGTAAGGTGCTGCTTTCTGCTTTATATAAACTGTTCTGGGTGGGTTTTGCAGCATGGTTTCAGGCTGGGGGGTTATGTTTCTGTGCTGTGATGGGTCTTGGGGGGTTGTTTGTTTTTTGGTATTTTTCCCCATTTCTGATGGGTCTTGGGGGTTTGTTTGCTTTTTGGGTTTTTTCCCCATTTCCGATGGGTCTTGCTGGGTTTGGTTGCTTTTTGATTCCCCCACCCCATTTCCAATGGCTCTTGCAGGGTTTGGTTGCTTTTGGAGTTTTTTCCCATTTCCGATGGGTCTTGCACAATCTGCATGCTTTTTGCTTTGCTTTCTTTGCATTTCTGATGGGTCTTGCATGATCTGCTTGCTTTTTGCTTTGCTTTCTTTGCATTTCTGATGGGTCTTGTATGCTCTGCTTGCTTTTTGCTTTACTTTCTTTGCATTTCCAATGGGTCTTGCACACTCTGCTTGCTTTCTGCTTTGCTTTCTTTGCATTTCCGATGGGTCTTGCACGCTTCACTTGCTTTTCTTCCCCCTCCATCAGCCGGAAGAGATTAATCGCATTTCCGATGGGTCTTGCAGTGGTTTTTTGTTTGTTTTTGGTGATTTTTTTCTTTGGCCGGAATGGATTGATTGCATTTCAGTGCATTCCTATGGGAAATGGTGCTTCGACTTATGACCATTTTGAGTTACAAGTGAGTTCCGGAACCAATTAAGTCAAGGCACCACTGTAGTTTATATAAGACATAAAAATTTCTGAAAACACAGCCTCTCAATCTCCATGTCCTCTTGGAAGAGTGACATGCTAGCACCTATATATTTCATCTGCAGTGCATTATCGATTTGCAGCCTTTTGACATAATAGTGATAATTTGAGCTGAAACCTCACTCCTGGACTGGATTGGGCCAATCTGGACTAAACTAGATCAGATTGGTCCAAGCAGATGTGAAGTATATGTGGGTCACTATGAATCACTTTAGATTAATTCAAAGATTCAGATACTAAAAAGAAGCCGAACATGCTGCTGAACAGCACTGTAAGTGAATTTGGGCAAATGTTTTTACAGACACCTCTTCTGAACTTGGTGCTCATTGGCCAAAGCTCTGAAAGATGTCTGGGTTGTAGGGATGTTGGGTGTGTGATTTACATATGCATCCCCACTCCTAACATGCTTAAAGCCCTACACACGTAGCCTACATAGGGCTTACACATTCACCCATTCAGAATCCATATGCTGTTTAAATCAGATACAATCCGTATACCACAACTGCTATCAATTAAAATAAGAAAAAAAAATGTAGGGAATGTGAAGAGTTAACTGTAGACCCAGACAGTCCCCTGCTGATCTGGTAATGAGTAAGCAACGCAGCTGAATGTCAATAGCTTGTTGTGAACTTGGGTAACCCAGCTGAGCCCTGCTGCTTGCCAAAGCTGGAGGAGGTAATCAGCTTGACCTCTATGACCTTCCTGAGGCTGTTTCTGTGTCTTGCATCCACAAGTCTGTTTGCATATGACTGCTACGTGCTGCTTTGACTGAGTGTGAAACTGTTTTATAACAACTATGCCTGCGTCAGCCCGATGGAAGTAATCTAATATATGTTAGTCACTGGCTATATGTTGCGCTGAACAGTATGTAGTATGTAGTCATTTCTGTCTAAGTAGAGTGTAGAATCATCTCCATCTGGGGAATCTTTTTAGGATTTCCAGGAAGAGCTGTGGCATCTGCCCTTCAACTATTATTAAAAGAAGTCAGGGATTGCATAACTATCTGTAAGAGATCGTCATGTCTCTATAGTGTAAAGTTTCATCAAATGCCTACACATTTCTGAGCTTCACAGGTTCTTTATTCCTTTAGTTGTTTATCCTTCCACAATTTACTTATTTATTCCTTCGCAGCACTTGTTTATCCACAAGCTTTTTACAAAATTGTTTGGTTGCAGGAGGACGTTCATATTCAAGACAGATCTATTTGGACAGCCAAAGTCAAGTTGTCACTGTTTCCCCAGTAAATTGCAATGTTAGTTGATTTGCTAGTTACCTCCAATGACAGCAGTTTAAGTATTTATTTTGGCAAATACTCCACTGGTATTTAAGGCCAGAACCATAGTGGCTGTGAAGTTCTAAACTTTTTGTTTATTGTCAGTAGGCAAAGGGAGGGGGTGGGATTCCCTTAAGGAAAACAGCAGATATTGACTTTTCTGTCATCTGCCAATTTTTGATCTGCAGAGTTTTCTATGAAGGCTCAGAGAAACTGAATGCAGAGACCTGCAACAGGAGCTTGCCCGTTGCTCTTTCTTAGTACCTGTTATTGGTTTTGCCGCCAATCCTTAAAGCTCATGAGAAATCGTTATACATTAAAATACAGGCATAATTTGGAAATCTTAAAAGAGTTTTTGATATATTCAATTGCACAGAGCTAGAGATGTGCACAGAAAAACTTTTCACATTTCTCTTATTCCCAAGGTGTCTAAACCTCTTATTTAACTGCAGTTTACTTATTAAAAGTTTGCCTCAAAACAAAAGTCTTTGCCTGCACATGGAAGAACAAAAGGGGAGATGCCACTTTGGTCGCCCATGGAAGACAGTTGCACAATGTGGGAGCAGTTGCTGAAAAGGTCCTATCTCATGTCTTCACTAATTGTCTCTGTGAGAGTCGTGGGGTCAAGAGAAAGGCCTCCCCAAAATATCTTAAAAACTTCTGCAGGAAGGATTCAAGTTTCCTTCAGCCTGGGAAAACAGAAACAATGCTGGTATAAAGTTGGGGCAGGTTTTTAGCTGGCCTCAGACTAGCCATCTTCCTCAGTCTTAGCACCCAGTTTGAAGATAAAGATAAAAATATACCTTATCAGGTTGTTGTAATTATGACAATAATTTGGGACAGAGAAGACTGATGAAGACTTACTAGACTTCTCTTAGCAGCAGTCTGAAACTCCTAAAAAGCCTCTCCCAAGTGAGGAAATCTGGCTTAATGGGCAAGGATATGCTAAACAGTGTGGCTTTAAGCACAAGCCAAGTATGCTACAGTTTAGGCCAGGAACTCTGATTGTAATGGGCATGTACATGCCTCAGTAAGGCAGGCTGGAGGCAGGCTGGCCAGCCAGAATGCTATTCGGTTATTGCTCTCACAGAACCACCAGCTGAATGAGTGGCTTTACAATTTTGAAACTCGCATAACAAAGCTTCCAGTTCAACACTGGTTTATGCATGTGGGATATTGTATCTGCAGTCCATGATTCAAAACTATGGGAAATGGTTTGATATAGTCTTGCAATGTCATGCCCATGTTGCAAGCAGGAAAAAAAGATGTCATACTTTACATAGCTAAGGCAAACTTGATATTGATGACACCATTGCCAGTAGTCAACATGGTCTGTACAATCCCCTTTTGTGCTCAGTGTCATTCACACACAGGCACTAAGAAAGAAAGAAAATCCCAGTACTTAACTTTTTCATCAGTTAACCACATCATCTAAACACAAAGCAATTCACATGAGATATTTTTGACACATTCTCTAGGTATTTATTGCTTGGGGCAGAAAACAATCCAAATACCTAGAAGAAAAGTGGCTTTCATTGGAGTGTTCAAGCAAGTACTTGCTTCTCCTGCCTTCCGCCCCCAGTCTCAAGCTACCATCTTTCCTGGAAGCAAGCCCTGTTCACTTCAATGAGACTCATTAGCTTCCTTAAGCATTGGCAAAGCATGTTGGGCAATGGTTACAGAATATATATGCCACCATAGTTTATTAAAATGTTTCTATTTAAAATCTCATATTGTCTAAGAGATCAACTTGGATTTAAAAAAAATGTAGCAGGAATCATTTCTTTTTGAGGAAAAAATATATTGAGGAACAAATATATTGAGGAAAAATATATTGACAAAATAACTACTGAATTTGCTACCAGCCACACAGCAATTGCAGCAAATTTCAATCGCAGAATGGGGTGGCGTTTAAACTAGAGAACTCAGGTCTTTAAATGCGCTTCTCCAGACTTCTCCAGATTACGCTCAGAACATGCCCATTCTGTCTATAATCACTCTGCGAAATACAGTCCTGATGTGAAAATCCATTCAAAAGGCATTGCCTTTGCTTCTACTAACTGCCCCATCAACAATTACTCACTGAGTGCTGTATTGATCACAGGGTATCAGAGGAGCACAGCTCTGTACCTCTAATAAATCCCTGCATGAGCTGTTCCTCATTCTGCCAGTTGTAGCTCTGCCCTTTCAGAAATCAAGACCATTATCTGGTGTGGGTGGGGTGGAACGGAGGCTGCCAGCCACCTGAGCAGATGTCTGAACTGGCTGTTCTTGGAGCCTCCAGTGTCTCCTGAGAGCCTGCCTAAGTGTGTTGGCAGAGCTTTATATTCCACCAGCATTATATAGGTTCTTGGCCTATATTTCACATTTCTGAATAATTTTTAGGACAACATACAGTGGTGCCTCGCTTTATGATTGCCCTGCATTATGACGAAACCGCATTACGACGACAGTCTGAATGGGGTTTTTTCGCTTTGCGATGATCGGTTCCCTGCTTAGGGAACTGATTCTTTGCAAAAGGATGATTTTTCTCCAGCTGATTGGTGGTTTCAAAATGGCCACCGGGTAAATAAAATGGCTCCCTGCTGTTTTCTGGGATGGATTCCTCACTGCACAGGCACCGAAAATGGCCACCCTATGGAGGATCTTCGCTGGATGGTGAGTTTCCAGCCCATTGGAACGCATTAAACGGGTTTTAATGCGTTTCAATGGGCTTTTTATTTTCCCATTACGACGTTTTCGTTTTATAGCGATTTCACTGGAACGAATTAACGTCGTAATGTGAGGCACCACTTGTACATATTTTAATTTCAATAATGCTATAGGGCTTTTTAGATCTGACATTTCTGAGACATGTTTTTATCTATCCCTATTAGGGTAGGAGAAGGGGAAGATAGTGAAGGAATTTTTCCATGGGCTAGTGTTGGTAAAATCTTGGGAAGCGAAGTGCAAAGTGCCTCACGACCTGTTACAGCATCCGCTAGTACAGGCAGAACGTCGTCTTTCCAGGAGCTTCCACAGAGACATTTGCTTCTGCACACCGATTGTCCTTGCTCAATATCAGAGTACTAAGTCAAAGACACGCGCGCCAATACTGTCAAGGTTCTTAATATCCTATTAAAATATTGAAAGAAAATAGGGCAGGCTATTGGCTCCTCTTCAATTATTGCACTGAATAACTTTATCTACCAATTAATATGAATAAATAAATAAATGAATACAGCTCTTGAATTATTAATGAGCCAATGTTGGAGGTTTAGATTTAGCTTGCCACCAGCCCTCTGCCTTCTGATTCCTTTCATAATGTTTTGAAAGGATTATGAGTAAGGTAATTCAGAAACATTCTATCCCACCTACTCCCTATTGTCAATCCTTTCTAAGCTTTGCTCAGTTCTATGGATATTTATTCTATTTTTACATTCAGTTTACAGGCAACAAGGAAGAACACACACAACACCAGAGAAATCATGGTGACCACAGTTGTTTCAGAAGGTGTCTGCCAACAGTCTCCACAGACTCTGGGTGGAAATGATCTGCTCCTCCCCCAACAGCCCACTATGAAGGAAGGGAAGAAGGAAATATGGGTCTGACTGTCAGAAAGAAGGAGGTGAGGCTGTTGGGAAGGAGGACTTAGCACAAAATAGCTATAAACTAATAACTAGTTATTTGTAGTTAGTTCTTTTCCTCAGTAATAAAAACACAGCTACAGTATGATTGTAATGTAACAAAGGTGAACTTTATCCTTTTGTGACTTGTATCCTGTCTATAACTGTTTTGATTACTTTCATAATTGGCAGCTGGCCTCCCTAAATGGCTTGCTGTGTTCTGTTGTGGGTGTTGAGGTGATGATAGGGCAGAAGGGAGGAGTGTGTGCTCTGTTTCACAGGTTGGCAGATTATGACAATTTTTTAAAAGCGTAAATAAAAAGTAACTACTTTTATTATTCTGAAATTGAATCTATAGCTGCAGCAGTACTTTGAACTGTAACTGAAACTAATCACTATTGAAATGTAACTCTCCAAATTCCAAAAAAAAAAGAATTTAGAGTAGGCTCACCTATGCTGGCACTTTCAGACTCCCAGCATAGCCTCTCCCACCAATGAAGCTTTTTACTGCTACTTGAAAACTGAAAACTGGTAACCTAAAGGAGCAGCAAGGAGATGAGAGAAGCATATATCTGAGTGGTCAGGGCATAATTATCTTATATTGCTTTGAGTTATAGAACTACTCCTTTGGAGTAAGCTTTGACCAGGCACAATGTGTTAGTTTTTTTGTGGATAGATGTCATTCCATCATAGGTTCAACAGGATCTTGATTTGGAAATACATAGTGATGAGCTGAATGGAGCCACTGGTGAAACAGGGCTGCTGCTGATGGGGATGATGATGATAAAGGAGCACAAGTTGAGCAGGATATGTGACAGTATTGGGAGCAAAGAGGCAGAAGGAATAGAAGGTTGGAAAGTGCAAAATAAGGTAAAGGGCAAAGAAGAGGACAAGATTATGGAGATAAGCAAAGTTGAGTAAAGCAGAGTCACGCATGCAAAAATTTAAAAGAACATATTAATTAGGGAAATTGGTAGCAAAAAAAAAAAGTCAACAAGCTGAAAAAACTAAGCAGAAAGATGATGAATAGAGAAAAGACCTGGAGGTAAACAGGAAGGGATAAACAAAACACATGCATCAAAGGAGGTAGATATTAAGGAACAAAAACTGGGTCTGAAGAACTACTAAAATGAACATCCTGCGGAGCAAGACAGATAGAAACAAGTCATCTTTTTTCAGTAACCTAATTTGCAGTGCTCCTTCATGTCTGTAATTGGCTCATTAAATGTGTCATAAGGAGGCAAATGTGAATTTTATGGATTTGGTTTAATGGGAACTCATACTGCTATACTTCTGTTACAGCTTCTGAAACTGTAGGACTGATTTTTAAAAAAATTGGTTTAATAAGGAAATTCTTTAGGGGATACTTGTTTAAAATGACATGGGTAGTAACAGGGGACAGGATTGATAAAGACATTAAAGCATGGGCATGCTTGCAAAAGGTCCAGAAGGCTTGCCCCTGCCTTAGCAGACTGCAGAGGATTTGGTGAAGCAGATCTTGTGTGCCTATCAGAAGGAAGATTTAGGACACTGCGCAAGAATCAACTCTCACATCAGAACATAACAGTCCAGGTAGAAGTTAATTAACAGAATTTTCAGAAATGAATTGCTCTCCAACGTTCTGGTCACTGCCCCTGAAAAAGAACCATTTTGGGGGGGAAGCACACAAGATGGTAACTTAGATGAACAAGGAGACATAGCATATTGAAATAAAAAACAGACATAGAAATTGTTGGGGCAGAGATAAGGAGCAACCTCTGGCTCTTCCAGTGTTTTTGGACTGCGACCTCTATAATTTCTTATCATGGACACTTCTGAGATTAAAGTCCAAAACTTCTGAAGGACTAAAGGATTCCTGCTTCTGACCCTTTTTTGACCTGGGTCCTCTTACTTTTAGCGGGCAGAACAGAGGATGTGACAGAGGTTCATAAATTTTCTCGGATTTGTTTCTGCTTCAAAACAGATGGAACCATGAGGGGATTTCTTCACACAATTTGCAATCAATTTATGCAATTCACTAAGAGGGCTTAGTTAGTTAGGCATCCTTCAGTCTCGAAAGACTATGGTAACATGCTCTGTATGGAGGACTTGGAACAGCGTCCAGTGTGGCTGAGGAGGCCAATTCGAGAGTGACAATCTCCTCCACACTGAAGACAAATTCAATCTGACCCCTGTCCAGCTCCCTGCTTTTGCAACTTCCTCTTCACCTCGGCCTGCTGGACAAGGGTCTCCTCAAATTGGGAGAGGCCGTGATGCAATGCCCGCCTCCAGGCTGAACTTCCAGTCGTCAGGGCCTCCCATCTGTTGAGGTCCATTCCCAAGGCCTTCAGATCTTGCTTGCAGATATCCTTGTATCACAGCCACTAAGATGGCTACAGTTTTATATATTTACAAGGGTGAAAATCCAGCACAATACAGTGGGACTTATGTGTAGGATTAGAGATGGGCATGAACTCTTGGTTTGTGCTAGTTTGTTTATCAATGAAACAGGTGTTTGGCGCTTCAAAGCCTCATCTCCTCCATCAGGCACCTACTTAGAGGCAGCATTCCTCGCCCCACCTCCTCTGGGTGCTGCCTCTGAGGAGGGAGGCTTTGAATCACCAAATGCCTGTTTGGCTGATAAACAATCTAACAAAAACCACTGAACTAGTGGTTTGTGCCCATATCTACACAGGACTCTACAGCACTACTGCACATTTACATATAAATTAAAACTATTACACAGAGTGGGAACTACTGATTAAGACAAGTGAATATAATTGCCTTGAGAATCAAGATGCCCATGAGCGTAGATGGCTTTAAAAAATAAGTAAACCAATGTATGCAGCATAATTTAGCAATGACCACCAGTTTTTTGAAAGCTAGCCATATTTTTGTTTGTCACAGCAAAAAAGCAGCAGTCTTCTAGCATCTGAGAAACTAGCATGTTTATCACAGCAAAAGCTTCTGTGGATTACAGTCAATTTCCTCATGTGAATGGAGTGCTATTTTCAATCAGTATGAGCTGTAAGGAATGACCAGTGAGGTCAGCAGGGAAAATTTTTTTTAAAGTTTATATCAGATAATAAATTATTCACCTTCAAGTTAATTCTGATTTATGGTGACTGTTTCCAGGGTTCTTCATCGTGGTCTTCTGTGAATGCACACAAAGGGTTAATACCAGCGCCAGCGTTGGGCCTCTCGGAACATTTTCTAGCTGCAAGAGAAAAGTAACAATGTTTAGGACTACCCCTACTGCGCACGCCCAGCCTAACCGTCCCTCAGTTCCATTTTTCCGCCTAGCGGTTTGGAGCCTCTCGTCTTAGCTGCGTTTATTGCGATCTATCTGATTTTTGGCTTTTGACCTAAGCTTCGCTCACGGACTACCCTAGCGCTTTTTCCCTTCAACTTGACGACTCGGTGTATTTTCTTGGCTTTACTCGGACTGATTTCGGACTGCTCTGCCTTATCCTTGGACTTGTCGTTTCGGTTTCCTTACTGCCCTATGTCCCCTTCTGGGCCGTTCAGCAGGTGTGTGGTGTGCGACCGCAAAATTCCCCACCAGGACGGCCACGATACTTGCCTGTATTGTTTGGGGGAATCGCACAATCCCAAAACTTGCCCACACTGCAAAGCCTTCACTAAGGCCGCTCTCAAGGCTCGCCAACAGCGCCTTAAACTTCATCTGTGGGAGTCAACGTTGTCTTCCACGGCGCCCTCGGAGGGGGAAATGGCTTCCACTTCTCGAGCAGCTCCTGTTCAGTCGGTCGTCTCTAAAGTTTCCAAAATGTCGAAGAAATCCGCGTCGTCGAAATCGGCCGCTCCTGCTTCGAATCCCGAGCCTCCGGCTGCGAAAACTAAGCCGTCGAAGTCATCCAAAGCGAAGGCGGCCGCCCAGCTTAAAATGACATCCATTCGGCTTTCTCCGAGCTCGGGTTCCATTCCATCACCGATTCTCGAGGAGTTGTCGAGACGCTTCGAGGCCTCGTCCGAGGCACCCGCTCCTCCTCCGGTTCGACGTACTGAAGTCATGCCACCATCGGGAATGTCTTCCCCGACGCCGAGCCAGTTAGTTGGTGTCACTACTGGTCTCGCTTCCGCCCCACATAGCCCTTTTCCTGCGGGCCAGGGGTCGCCTCCCGTGTCGATCTCGTCCGTGCACTCGGACTCGAGATCTCCTCGAGAGAAGGTACCTCGATCTCCTGTGCGTTCCAGGTCGAAATCTCCTCGAGGCAAACGTGCTCGCACGGAGAAGCATCGCTCCCCGAGTCGGTCCCCTTCCTCCGGCCGCTCGAGGTCGAAGTCTCCTCGACGGAAACGGTCGAAGAAGAGACATCGAGCTTCCACTCAGTCCGACTCTTCCCATCGTTCGGACTCGAAATCCTCTAAGCGCAAACGCTCTAAGAAGAAGCACCGCTCCCATCGACGTCGTAGCAAGCATCGACGTCGTTCCTCTTCTTCTTGCTCGGCGGATTCGGACCACGCTAAGCGTCGTAAGCGCCATCGACGTCGACGCGACCGTTCGAGGTCTCTTTCTTCGTCTTCGACGTCCGCATCTCGAGACCGGTACCGCAAAAAGATCCGGTACATCTACTTGTCCTCTTCCTCGGAGTCGAACCAACCTCGACGTCGACGCCGAGCTATTCGAGCCGGAGAACGACCTCCCACGATACCCGTTGCCCCTCCACCGCAACCGGTTCCTTCCACCTCGGCGCCGACTGCGGTCCCAATTCGACCCCCGACAGCGCCGGTCGGCATCGAGAAACCCCCTCCAAAAAAGAAGAGGGATGTCTTCTCCTCTGATCCAGATGAGGTGTCCACGGAGCAGTCTTCTGACTCCGATCAGGAACAACCCCCACCCATGCCACCGCACGATTTACCCCCGGGTGATCTGGTGCTTTCAGATACAGGTGATCCTCACGCCCCTTCTCCATCTGAGGATTTTTCTTCCTATTCTCAGATGATGTCCAGACTTGCCAAGACTCTAAAACTGGACCTGAATCTCCCTTCGCCTCCGGGTGAGGACTTGTTCTTCGGGGACATCAAGAAGGACAGTATCGCTCCCCCCAGTATAGCCTTTGTGCCTGTGGTTATGGAGGCCATTAAGGAATTCTGGGCTCAGCCTGCGACTACACCTAATGTCCCTCGTCGCACAGAGCACTTTTACAAGATTCATGGGGCTGATACTCACTTTTTACTCAAGCACCCCATTCCAAACTCACTCATTGTGGAAACAAGTTGTTCAAGGCCGTCGGCCAAGGCCCACGTTACTCCGGTTGACAAGGAGGGTAAAAAGCTGGAAATCATCGGCAGGAAAATCTACTCCCTTGTCACCTTGCTACTTCGGATCATAAACTATCAGACTGTTCTAGGGGCTTATCACAAACAACTATGGCTCAAGCTTTTGCCAGGACTAAAAATGATACCTGAAGACACCCGGCAAGCTTTCCTTAACTCATATGAGGAAGCTCAGACGGTATCCAAGTATGAACGTCTTTCCATCAGACATGCAGCAGAGGTCTCTGCCAGAGTTCTCATGTCTGCCATCTCTATCCGGCGCCACGCTTGGCTCCGTTCTGCAGACATAATGGAGGACGTCAAGTCAAAGGTTGAGAGCCTCGCCTTCAACGCTACCGGGCTGTTCAACGGAAAGACTGACTCCCATTTAGAGGACCTTCACAAGGCTAAGAGGACTGCCAAGTCCTATTCTGTTCAGACTCAATCTAGACAGCGACGCCCCCAATGGCGTAAATCTTATGGACAGTATCAATCTTCTCAACAGTACCGTCCTTACAAACACCTACCTCAGCAGCGCTCTGGCCAGTCCTCTTCTTCTGTCCAGGGCTATCAGGGATACCGGCCTCGTCCACCCCATCGTCGCCAACCCTTTAAGCCACCTGGCAGGAAACAAAAACAGTATCTTTGACTTTCGGCCCCCCATTTTCACCCATTCACCGCCTACCACCCGTCTTCAACCGTTTCTTCACAACTGGTCTCTCATCACAACCGACACTTGGGCTCTAAAAATTATTCAGCACGGTTACCAGCTGGAGTTTATAAAATCTCCTCCGCTAGGTTTCATAAATCATTCTCCCTTCGACTCCTCGCTAGAGGAAGAAATATCATCTCTCTTGGAAAAAGATGCCATCTCTACAGTACCACCCCGCGACATACAATGCGGGTTTTACTCCCGCTACTTCGCTGTCTCAAAAAGAGGAGGAGGCATAAGGCCCATCCTCGATCTAAGACTCTTAAACACTTACCTGCGACCCAGACGTTTTCGGATGCTCACCTTAGAGTCCATCATGCACCTGCTGAAAAAGAACAACTGGTTTGTCCTCATAGATCTAAAGGACGCATATTTTCACGTCACTATCCACCCCGACCACCGCAAGTTCCTTCGGTTCATCTTTCAGGACACAATCTACGAATTCCAGGCCCTGCCATTCGGTCTGTCCACAGCTCCCCGGACCTTCACCAAGGTCATGGCTCCAGTGGCAGCTTACCTTCGTCTCAGGGGCATCCACGTTTACCCTTACCTGGACGATTGGCTCGTAGTCTCCACCTCACGAAACCGATCTCTGAAGGACACAAAATTTATCCTATATCTCCTTCACAATCTCGGTCTCACTGTCAACAAACAGAAGTCTCAGCTCACTCCCTCCAAGACAGTTCATTACATAGGGGTCTGTTTGGACGCTGTAAAAGGTCGAGTCTTTCTCCCCCCAGAGAGGATACACAAGATTCAACGAGCCATCAGGAAATTTCTTCCCAGTGCTCGGGTGACAGCCCATCACGCCCAACACCTTCTCGGCCTGATGTCTTCTACAACACCGGCGCTAGCTCATGCTCGCCTCAAACTCCGGTCGCTCCAATCATGGTTCCTCACCCTTTTCGACCCTATGATGGACAGCCAAAGGAAGCGCCTTCGTGTCACCCCGGAGCTCACCAGACAGCTCCAGTGGTGGATGTACACACCCCATCTCACGGTTGGCCGGCCCTTTCGTCCACTCCGTCTCACCGTTCAGGTCACAACGGACGCCAGTCCGTCCGGCTGGGGGGCGCACTGCGGCCGTCACACCATTCACGCCCTCTGGACACCACAGGAAGCCATGTTCCACATCAATCACCTGGAACTGCTTGCAGTTATCAAGGCCTTCAGGTCCTTCCTTCCTCTGCTGCGCGGCCGCGGAGTTCAGCTGGTGACGGACAACACTACCACAATGCACTATGTCAACAAGCAGGGAGGAACCCGCTCTCATTCACTCCTGTATCTCTCCATCCTCCTTTGGGAATGGTGTTACCGTCATCATATCTACCCAGTGGCCATCCATGTAGCCACAGAGGACAACACAGTTGCGGACACTCTGAGCAGGCTTCAACATCAGACACACGAATGGGAGTTGAACCCTCTGGTCTTCCAGGACCTTTGCCGCCAATGGGGGACCCCAGTGCTGGACTTGTTCGCATCCCCTCACAACGCGAAATGCTCCCGGTACGCGTCCCGGGCAGGTCTCGGTCGCCACTCGCTCGGCGACGCATTCATGATCCCATGGAACCAGGGTCTCTTGTACATATTTCCACCGATTCCGTTGATACAGAGGTCCCTGATCAAACTCCAACGTTCAATGACTCCGGCCATTTTCATTGCACCTTTTTGGCCTCGCCAAGTGTGGTTCCCCACTCTAGTCAGCATGGCTGTGGACTCAGTAACCCTTCCGTTGTGGCCGGACCTGCTGACCCAGGAAGCAGGCAAAGTCCTTCACCCCGACCTCGACACGCTCCATCTGACGGCGTGGAGGATCGTCCAGAAATTCAGGAGGTCTTGACCAACGCCATCAAGCCCTCCACGTCTCGCTTGTATGCCTACAAGTGGAAAAGCTTTCTGAAATTTACCCAGCAGAGGGATCTCGCCTCCTCCCCTGTGTCTCTTTCTACGCTTCTGCAGTATCTCCGTTACCTGTTCGATTTCCACCTGTCTATCTCTACTATCAAGGTGTACCTTGCTGCGGTTGTCTTCTTCCAGCCCAGAGCTTCTCCCTCTTCCCGCTTTTTCTCCCATCCTACTGTCAGGATGTTTTTGAGGGGTCTCTCTAACCTCCGACCTCCCGTTCGTCCTCCACTCCCTCAGTGGTCCCTACACTTGGTTCTGCATGCCCTATCCAGACCCCCATTTGAACCCATGGCTACCTGTGACCTCAAGATGCTTTCTTTAAAAACGCTATTCCTAGTGGCTATCACCTCTGCCCGTCGAGCTAGCGAGTTGGCAGCTCTCCGTCATGACCAACCTTTTCTCCAATTCTTTAAGGACAAGGTTATGCTTTACCTGGACGTCTCTTTTCTTCCGAAGGTGGTCTCCGACTTCCACGTCAATCAGCCACTTATTCTGCCAACTTTGTTTCCGTCTCTGACTACTGACGTTGAACGCATGCTCCACATGCTTGATGTTCGACGGTCCTTAGCTTTTTATGTGTCCAGGACCAAGGACTTTCGCCTGGCCAACAGACTCTTTCTTTGTTACTTTGGCCCAAAGAAGGGCTGCCCGGCCTCGCCGTCCACGCTCTCTCGGTGGCTCGTATCTACCATCGCCCTCGCCTACGAGCTCAACCACAGAGATCCTCCACAAGGACTTAAAGCCCATTCCACCCGGGCTGTTGCCTCATCGACTGCCTTACTCCGTGGCGTTGACCTGCCCGACATCTGCCGGTCCGCTACATGGTCCAATGCCTCTACCTTCATAACCCACTACAGATTGGACGTGAGGGCAAAAGAGGAGACCAGATTCGGGAGGGCAGTGCTAGCATCGGCTCTTCAGTGACAGCCCACCATCCGGTTAGTAAGCGTGCTAATCACCCTTTGTGTGCATTCACAGAAGACCACGATGAAGAAAGAAAGGTTACTTACCTTTAACGATGGTTCTTCAAGTGGTCATTCTGTGAATTCACACAATCCCGCCCGGCCTCCCCTCTGTCTGTCTGTCACTGGCATCTCTATGACTCGAGGGCCTATGTCGGACAAATGGAACTGAGGGACGGTTAGGCTGGGCGTGCGCAGTAGGGGTAGTCCTAAACATTGTTACTTTTCTCTTGCAGCTAGAAAATGTTCCGAGAGGCCCAACGCTGGCGCTGGTATTAACCCTTTGTGTGAATTCACAGAATGACCACTTGAAGAACCATCGTTACAGGTAAGTAACCTTTCTTTTTCAAGGCAGCGAGTACTCAGAATGATGTGTACTTTGTCCAACGCTACATAGGTTGGCTCTTCTCCTGGAAAGTACATTGTGAAATCAAAATCAAGACACATGGCTCCCAGCTTAAAATGCAATCAGAGGGCAGAAAATGTGCATGTCTGACTGCACTGGAAAGGGTCCCTTCACCAGGAGCAATCTTCCTTAAAGCAACCCTTCTGTCTATTGGGGTCTCACTGCAGCCTGGCTCCCAAATGTAGTAGCCCCACTGCTGGACCAAAAACATTCACCTCAGGTACAGATCAGGGTTGAATTGGAGCGCTATGGCACATACATCATGTGATTGCCTGGAAATAGTTCATACTGGACCATGCCACAAGCAGCCCAAAATGAAAGCCGTATGCCCATGTAACCACACTATCACTGAGATATGGTGACAATTACAGTATTGACCACACATGCTTCCTAGCAGTAGTGATTACACAACTGGGCAGGGGAGGGGAGGGCAACTTGCATACAGTCGGTGACAGAAATGAATGTAAGCAAGTCATTGGTTTCATATTGTGATCATCAGCAAATCTCATGAAATAGAAGCACAGAAGGGATGTGACACCTCAGTCTATCTCTGTCTTTCTCAATGGGAAACCAAAGAGGAAAATCCCTCTTTTCTCCTTGGAGTGAGATTTCTCTGTGCAAGGTTTTTGTAGAAATCTTGCAGGAAAGGTCATGGAATTAATTCTTCAGATGTTTTCCCACTTTTTTAAAAAAAAATTGGTCTGAAACAAACACCAGTCTGTGCAGAATTATTACAATTTCTATGCAAATTGAAATCTTTTCTGTGCAACATTCCTAGAAAAGGGCATTAAGTAGCATAGATTTGGCAGTTTCTTGCAAAAAGGTGATTAAAAAAAATTAAAATCTTATTTTCATGGGAAGCTAGGAAAGTTTGCCAGGGCAGAAGGAATTTTCTGTGAGTTTTTAGATTGGTGAGACTTGGAAAACTGTAGAGAATGTTATTTACCTAGAAAGCAGGAGACAGACAGACAGACAAGATAGATCACAATAGAAATGTCAAAAAGAAGATTTTTTTTCCAGTACTCCTCATATTGAAAAAAAGAGAGCTCTGGATAGTGATTAAAACAGATGTGGCAGCTATTATGCTTTGCTTTCGAGCAACTTAAACACATTGGGATGACCAATCCTGGGCAACTTTCAGGGTGTAGAATCCGTGACTCTCTCAATGATGCTGGACTCTAGCACTCACCCAGTCTGATCAGGAACAACAAAGGATACATTGCCCAGGATTATCTGAAGGGCTGCAAGTTTCATACCCCTGGACAAGATCGATATGGGGTAGTTCTAATGTATGTTAGTAGACCAATAGTAATGCAGTTTTCTGAGGAAACTTGGATCTGCTTTCCCCGATCCATGATGATGAAAGAGCACATTGGATTGAATTTATCAAACCAACATTGTGAATTGACAATTAGTCAGTGTCTTTGAAGAGGTTAATGACAGAGAAGGGATCTGAACTATCTAGGCTCTGAAATCAAGTATTATGTTACTGGAATGAAACTGCAGCTGTGACAGTTATTGTAAATAGATGGTCAATCTGAGGTCAATTTGGGATGATCCTGCTTACCCCTCGGGTATAATTAATTGCAAGAAGAAGATCAGGTTCAGACTCAGAAACTGTGCTCCCGCAGAAGTGACATGCCACCTGGACAGCAGGGGCAAGTGAGTCTGTTTAGAGAACTGTGTTGCAAATCACACTTCTGCACTGACAAGCCACTTAAATAAAATTGTGGCCTTTGTCCAGCTTGGTTGTCCTGGCTGTCTTTTCTGTTGCACCTGCCAAGTATCCACTGGTACACCAAATAAACTGGTGGATTGGTGATGGAGTTGCTATCAATTTTTTTTTTCTGAACAGTTGTCTGGGCATTTAGAAATGATGGGAAGAAACTGATCAGATGCAGTTTCCCCTTTCAGCATCAGACACACAATTTTTGCATCTGGCACAGTTTTAAAAAACACAAAGCTTTCCTCTAAACTCAGGTGATGATGTTAACTTATGGTAGAATCCACAACGTGGCACTAAGTAGAGAGAGGATAAAAGGTTGAGAGAGAAAAGAACTATAGACAGCGATGTGCGTACACACTTTGTGAAGACTGCATTCAGATGTGGGCAGGTTATCAATTGGACATTTGAAACAAGTGAACGATAAGGAATTCCCCCTCCCACTTCTTTCTTTTTTAAAAATCATTTTTAATAAGTGATACAGCACATCTGAACTGCCATAACAGAGCCTAATTTTTTTTAAATGGCCTCCACAGAGGCACAGAGGAAGTGATTAATTTGCCAATATCCTGAAGTGACTCTCTTCTTAAATCACGTCATAGTACAGTGGTGCCTTGACTTACGAACTTAATCTGTATCAGAATGGCGTTCATTAAGTCAAAATGTTTGTAAGTCAAAGCATCATTTCCCATTGAAATGCATGGGAACGGGATTAATCCTTTCCAGCATTTCAAAAATAGCAATCAATCAATCAATCAATCAATCAATCAATCAATCAATCAATCAATAAAACACTGCAAGCCCCTGGGGCTGCAAAAAACAAAACAAATTAAACATAAACATAACCCCACCAGCCCAATCCCACCCTGCAGAAGCCACCCAAAACAGTTTTAAAAATGCAAAAAGCTGCACCTTACCTCACCACGAAGCCTCCTCCGAAGCCTCCCTACCATGCTCAGCCGCCCGGGTTCCATCACCGCCAAAACCACCATTTGTGGGAGGCCTCCGGGAGCCTGCCTGGACTTTCTTCGCTGCCGTGCGCATCCACCAGCACCGAAATCGCCATCGGCGGGAGCCCTCCAGGAGGCCTCCCAGGCTTCCACTGCTACCTGGCCTGGGCTCTGCCACCGCTGTCCGGCTGGGATGGGTCCTCGCCTCCTGGTCAGGATCTGGCTCCCGAAGGGCCTCCTGTGCTTCCACTGCCACTGCCGGGAGGCTTCTACCGCCTGCTCCAGCGGCACTCACCCAGCTGGGAAGCACTCGCCTGCTGGCCACCTCCTGCTCCTCCGCAGCCCCAGCCTTCCCTCCGGGCAGCAGTGCTGCTCTCTTCCCAGCCAGACTCCGGGAGGTAGAGCCTGGCTGGGAAGCGAGCAGCGCAGACGGACCCAGCACCAGGAATAAGAGACCGGCTGGGATTCATCCTAGCCTCCTGGCTGGAGCCCCGCCGCTGCCGCCACATCCCATTCCTGAACTGTTGGGTCAAAAGAGCTACAAAGAAGCAGGCTCTTTTGCCACCAATGGTTAGGATTTTTTTTAATTTCCTGCCCCTTTCCCCTGCCTTTTTTTGTTCATAGGTCAAAGCTCCGGCCCCAAGTCAAAGCAAAATTTTGCGGCTGGAGCTGTTCATAAGTCAAATTGTTCGTAGGTCAGGGCGTTCGTAAGTCAAGACACCACCGTATAGCAAATTGGTGGTGGAAGGAGTTGGACCAAAGAGAGTCACTAAAGGTGCATATGCCATTTGAATGTGAGGATTGAATCAAATGGCACGCCAGACCTTGACCTGATCTCTAGCAACCTTATTTAGCTCAATATAGGCTGATCCAATTCCCACATCTAGACAAGCTGTGTCACATTAGTGCAGGCCCTTATAGAGGAGTTGACTCACTAAATCTCATTTGATTCAATGGGCCTACTTTAGTGTGATTTACTGTGTTAAACAACGGAATTTTGGCTAATATGCACATCAGTACTTCAGCAAACTTTTAATAACTTTTTGGAAATGTAACCATCTGAGAATTTATTTACTATTCCCTCAGTCTAATTTAATCACACGTTGGGTGTGTATGAATTTTCCTTGATAAATTAGCCCACATTCACTCATTAAGGTTAGTTAATACCTTCATTCTTTTGGAGGTAGATAAAGTGCAGGTTAAAGCTCAGAACTGAAATTGGCTGAGAGCCAGCCCATCTGCATCTAAAATACAATGTTATTTACCTAAAAAGCAGGAGACAGACAGACAAGATAGATAGATCACAATAGAAATGTCAAAAAGAAGATCAAAAGTATATTGTGATGAAACGTTTACAAAACTGAGTCAATTAAAAAACAAAAATCTGCTGACCTACAGCCATACAGGCAGTTTGGTCAGCACCTTCTCCTTGACCTTTGCTGTCCAGACTGCACTCTGCAATATTGGTTTTATAAGAACAAATTGTTCTTGAATGCCTTCTACTTCAGCTTTTTAAGCAGGAGTGTGTTTTCTTCTTTCCAGTTCTCCTCATTTGTCTATCTCTTCCAGATTATCTAGGTGAGCTGACTAATCAAACCACAAGTGCCACGGGAATAACTGTCTGACATTGTTGAGTGATGGTTGGCACAGGTAATTGCTGATTGGATTGAAATTGATTGCCATTAGTCACTGGCACATGAAAAGCTAACGAAGATTCACTGGCCACTATCCAGCACACAGTTTATGTGCGTTTAAGCTCCACTAGCAATTGCTGCAGTGTCATCCAGATCACGGGAAAAGATGGCAGCAAATGCAAGACGTTCAACAGGAAAGCACTTTGTTCAGAACAAGTACCCATCGGCTGTGAGATGCTCACCTCCTTGTGCAGAAATGGTCTTCTTCATGATAATCAAACACCATGGTAATCAAGGAAGCTGCAGTTAGCGCAGTGTGTGGAGGCCAGGCTGCTAAACTGAGCATTGAACTGGGTACATATTACCAGAGGCAGCCTGTGGTAAAAGCATGGGGAAGTGCTGAGCCCCCAGATAGGGATGGGAGGCACTCCCTTTGCCCAGACCATGAGGCACCTGTGTATATTATATCAGTGTTGAATTTACTGCACTGATTGTTTCTTTGCTTCTAAGCCAAGTTCAATGTCTTTTTGCTGATGCATAAAGCTGTATCTGTTTCTTTACCCTTTTTGTTGGTATTCCAAAGAGCTCATTATTTTTTTCCTCATCCACTCAGTTATTTATTCTTCTTGGGACATCTCTTTAGGAAATTATAGACATTGGGTTATCAACTGTGCTCCATTAGTGGACCCATAATAACTTTGAGTGCAAAGAAGCCCCTGACTACATTGAGGCTGTGAAGGGTTCCTGTCAGGAGATTTGCCTGTTAATGTCTCATTTACATGGATTCTGTCCCATTTATTTATTGACAGAAGTGCCAATGTCACTGAAAAGGTTAAACTTCCTCACAGAGTTCAGCATTCAATTTTATTTTGTTACTCTGGAGGGAAAACATCTTGGAGGAATCATCAGTCATGCAATAATATTACTTCTTATCGTACTTCAGAGTGTTCAGACTGCTTCATAATAGACTAGCTCTGTAATCTCTACAACTCTGCAAGAAACCTATTGTTCTGAGCATCAATATCGGTATCAGTATTATTGTTTACATATGGCAGATGGAGGATTCAGATTAAAGGGCAACAGCTAGCCTACCAGCTCTTATTGATGAGTTCAGTGCCAAAAGTGACATTTGAAATAGGGGTTGCTTATTTCCTGTTCAGATTCTTTTTAGGAATCATGCTACAGTGGAGGAAATCATGGGGTTTGCAGAAACTGTATATGCATTCTGCAATAAAAATAATCAGGTGAAGCGTATGTTTCAATTGTATCATCTCATATTTTTCCTTCTTCATTGCCTAGAGGGAAAACCTTGGTATTTCTTCACAGTACACTTTTCTGAGAAGGAAGGGGACACCTACATAAATCATGGCAAAAACATGTATTTACAGGTGCCCAGAAAAAGTAACGTATTTAAAGTTAGGGTTGTCCAAAAGCTCTTTGCTCTATCACAAAATAAAAGGTATACAGATTGGTGTGTTGAGGTGGGGAACCCATCCTGTAACCTTTAAGAGACATTTGGACTGGCTGCATTCTTATTGTGATATTATCTGTGCATTTCGAGAATTCTAGGTTAGAGCAACAACACCACTGCCAACAATATATTTTCATAAATGGAGGGAATGTAAATAACTATTTGGGGAAGGTAGGACTACGCAGTGCCCTATCTCTGTGACCTATCATCTCAAAGCCATGCAGCAGTTATCCTTTCACAATCTCACAGATGCTAAGTTCTAAGATAATGTTTAGAAAACTAAGCTGGGTTACTGAACAAAGAGAAAGAACATTCCATAACACAAAAAGGCTACCAAAGCAGAATAGAGAGCCCTCTTTTGTACAGCCCTGTGGATTAGCTGGCAGAGCAAATGGTACATATACACACCATACTCAAACCTCAGTCTGAGCTAGAGGTGTGAAGATTTGTTTTTATTTTTGACAATAACCCCCAGAATTCTTTAGGCAATTGCTTAAGGAATTCTGGGTGTTGTAGTCCAAAACCACAAATCTGCTCAGCTCTAGTTCCAGCCCTTCTTAGCCTCTCATTGGTTGGAATGTTCCAAGGAGATCTTGGGCTTTATTGGACCAAAGGGTGGATTCTGCTATTACTTATCTTCTGTTTTGGTGCCAATAGCTCAGTCTAGTGTATGAATTTTTATTTCACCTTTCACCAACCTGAATCTTAGACTTTCTTTTTTATCCTATGAATGCCAATTAGGATATGAAGGTTCTGTTGTGGTGTTCTCTGCCTGAGGGATGAACAGTGAGCGTGCCTAGCTAATGCTGAAATTAACAGGAGTCCTCTATCAAGAATTAAAGCAGTGCATAAAAGTGTAACTATGTCTAAATGAATTACACTTGGCCCTTGCTGTGCAAGCTTTCAAATAGCACAGAAGCGAGTCCTACTTTGCACAGTGGGTCTTAAGACTGTGTCTTACAGGATTGCAACAGAAGAAAATAAATAAACAAAGAACCTAAATATCATGCACTCTATTATGTCATTTTTGAAATATGCATAACCCCAAGCTGTGGTTGGAAGAGAACAAGAAAATATACATCTGGATGTAGTGAAATCCACTGGCTGGTGGGGAGTGACTGTTTCTCCTGTTTTAGCACTGAACATTAGAGGAACAGAGACTAAATCACTTGTGTCAGGATGATATTAGTAAACTGAAGGTCACTTTCAGCATACTTTAGCATGCCTTGGAGGCAATGCTGATAAGGAGAAAGACGAAAGGACAAAGACAAAATTAACTTTTAATTTCTCACCAAAGCCACAGCTGACAGAAAAAAAAATGGGGGAGGGAAGATTACTGGGATTGCATGCAATATACCTTATAAGACTGTATGTTAAATAGGTGACCTGACTTAGCACATCACAGACACTGAGCATGTAACTATTTATAAGTATTTTTATATACACTCTAACGGATAGCACAGTAAATATTAGTGACACATTTTGCATCTCTTTTCAGTGCCAATTCTTCTTGCTTTAAATTAGATTAAGCTATAAACAAATCAGACATATTAATTTTCTCTTGAGAAGCCTTTCATAGTTGCTTACAAAAATGTTCCTTACATGTTGATATACGGTGTTACTTAACATAATGTGCAGCAATTTTCTCCCACTCAGAGGCATTAGGTAGTTCACATTTGGGCTCTGCCTTATATGAATACATGTGTATCTGTTGACAGTGTTTCCATGAGAAAGCCTAAGCATGTTCTGCAGAATGTGCTTACAATCACTGCTGGAGGCTTTCACTGTGGCCATGCAAAGTTCTGCCTTCCTTGGGTGGGCATTATGGGAGCAGGGTTTACATGCGTATGCCTGATCCCCACCAAGCTTCAAGCCCTACACAAAGTCAGGCTACAAAACCTGAACAGAGTTTCGGCATATGCAAATTCAGAATGAAATACAAATAATTTTTGAGTTTATTTTAAATGTATTCATGTGCTGCTGCTTTGAAGATTTGAGATTGTTATACATGATGATTGCAACCTAGATCACATGTCTTGAACATCAGATCTTGAGCAGGGGGAAACTCTATAGAATACCAATAGTTGAAAACAATGGATAGACAGGCCAGTATCCTCTTGCAGAGCTCTCCTAGCAGAACAGAAATGACATCGCTGACAGTGGCAGAGTGCTACAGATTGAAGAATTCTTTTTTTCTAACCTCACGGTGCATTCGGCTTACATACAATGAGACAGATTAGTCATACTTCTTTTGAATTAAAAAAAATGCTGCCAGTGTCGTCCCTCCTGCACTGATAGAGTGACAAAAGAGGATATTGATCATGGCACTATAAACAGGAGTCAGTTATACTGATTACAACATGTGGATATTTTGAACAGACATATATGATTGCACTCTTGTACAGGTAATCATATTTAGATTAAATAAAAGATTTTTTTAAAAAAAAACTAAAGGTGTAGTTAAATTAATTCCCTTGCTGCACTGATTCCATGAACACTTCCTCAAATGAAAGAGTCTAATATTACATCTATGGACATATGCTTGCTGTAGAACACATTTCACTCAATTTACACATCTGATGTGGACTTTTAAAAGCAAAACTCCTGGCCAATTGGCATGGTGATAGCCACAGTCTATAAACCTTGGTGCAGCTTCATTATTTGTACTATCCTGACAGTTAGGAGTATTTTGCCGAATTCAGAGTGCAGAAGGATGGTAACGTGTGTGGCAAAACTGTCAGAAGCTGTCCACAAGATAATCTGCTTCTGAAATAGCGATATACAAACACCCGCTTCATACGTATGTGGATATTTGTACTGTATTGTTAATCTGATTTCATAGGCATTACAAATGGTTTCTTTGCTCTGGATAGATTAAATTTAGCCTTTTCTTTGGTATCATGTGGCTGATTGAGGTGACACAGGTAATCGAAGATCCATGCATAAGGAAACCATTTTTGTACCAGAAGGGATCTTGAATGTATTTAGGATATTTGAGAAAAAGAAGCTTTAAGTAAGGAAGCACCCACTAAAACATGCCTTTATATGCCAGAGTTAGACAAGAAAATTATTTCTCATTAGATAGGACTAGGTTGCTTAAAGCTACATATGGAAAGGAAAAGGAGACCAGTTTTGAATGGAGGCCATTTGTGCACACTGTAGATACCCTAGTGATCAAAAATAGCACTGTTTAATTTTTCTGAAGGCCTGGAACCTCAAGGGACATGGAAAATTTTTCACTGATATGTCTTATCAAGTTGAGATTATCTAGATCAACAAGAATGAAGAATGTGTAAAATATTCTTTATATCGCTATTAACATTGCATGTGTATATGTGTGGTTTTAGCTGCCACCCAAACTATAGGTCACTCCCAGGTAAAACCTAACACTATCACATCACCTAATGAGCTCCATTCTGCGTTGGCTTCCTCATCCATTACATTTCAAGACACCATAAAGAATACAAGAGTTATGCTTTCCACCTCCCTTTTCCCACCAATGTTTTAATATCTTGCCTGATGAAGACAATAGTGATCGCAAAAGCTTGTGCACAAACAGGTATAACTTGGCAGATAATTTCAGGCAGTTATTATTACTGTCTTAACTGCCCAGAGCTGATTTGCTTATGGATCAGCCTGGCAATGCAACTACTGCTGCACAGCTTTAAAAAAAAATCATGCCGCTGTTGTTTCAGAGATGAATGCTTGCTAACACAATAGCATTTTAAGGGGTTAAATATGTGGGCTTCGAGTATCTTGCAGTATCTATTTTGTATATATATAAGTTTATTGCGTAGCACACAGGCCGTTGCAAAGTACATCAAATAAAAACAACACAATACAGTACAATTCAATACACTGTAGTATGAGGGAGGGAACTAAAACCAGGTTAAATATCTATCACAGCTAAAAACCTCTAACATCTTAAAAATACCATAGGGAAAACTAAGTGATGGCAGTTGAAAGACAGTATCTGATGCCAATAACAAGCATCTATCGGGGAGAGGGGGCCCCAAAGGGTACATGAACTTAAATAACTGCTTGATTAGTAGTAGTGGGGGCGACAAGTTTTATTTTCATTTTCATAGTTATAGATATAAACCTTGCCATTCGAAGTGTGATAAATTTATTTCTGTCTGAGAGTAGGATCCCGAGCATTTTCTGGACAGGTCTTCCAGGATGTCTTTCCAAAATAGGCTTCAAAAGCCTTTCACGGTGGGTCACGAATAGGGGACAGTAAAACACAACATGTACTAAGTTCTCAACTGATTTTTGGTCGCAAGAACAAACTCTCTCACAGTATGGAGTTTGAGTGTAACGCCCTTTTAAGCTAGCAAGTGGCAGCATATCAAGACGTGCCTGAGTGAAGGCTTTTCTATAGTCAAAGCTCACTAAATCGGCAAAATAAGAAGGAAGATTTATAGGCGGAGGTGAAATAATCTTATAGAACGGGGCCGTTTTTAGAGTGCTTAGCGAACCTATATCTGTTTGGTAACAGAGATCAAATAATCTCTGCTTTAATAAGCTTTTTGCTGCAGACAGACCAAGGTGCCTTACATACTCTTCTGAAAATCCAAGTTTGGCTACTAGTTGCAGTACGGAGGATTTCCACGTTCCAGAATTCATTTCCCCATATGATGATATTAAATATTCCGACTGAGTGGTAAATAGAATTTTTAGCCAATAGTTAACTATTGATTTGTTGACGAGTGTCATTATTGACATTATCGATAATTCTAATCTAACTAGTGCTGAGGGAGTTGAGGGAGGTACTGCCAACAATAGTCGGGCAAATCTATTTTGGGTTACTTCTAGTGGGTATAGGTTTCCAATTCCCCATATTTCAGCACCGTACAGAATCTGGGGGAGTAACTTGGTTTTATAAATTTCTCGAGTGGGAGGGATCAAATGTCCTCCTCTAGTTCTGCAGAATCTGAGTATGCCAAACATGGCTTTTTCGAATTTCTGCTTTGTAAAATCAATCTGAAATGCCCAGGAACCTGACTGATAAAACATCACGCCTAAATATTTAAAGTGGGTTACCTGTTCCAATATTCTCCCATCCATTGTCCATTTGTGTACTTTAGGTCTTCTATTGAAAACCATAATTTTTGTTTTCTCATAGTTAACGTTAAGAGAGTTCTCCTTGCAATAATTACTAAATTGTTTTGTATAGAAATAGTTTGGGCTGATTGCCACAAGCACCCTCAGGAGAGTCATGGAGAATAATTGTGCCAAGTTCTCACTTTCCTTTCTTGCAGCAATGAATAGTTCTTCTGGGGGAAGAGGGTAGTTTTGTAGAAGATAGTTTGGAACCACATCCAGTTTGATAGGTGATGCTTTCAGATTTCAGAGTAAGCTTCCAAAGGAAATAGTACAAACAACAGAGAAAATCAGGTGACATTTCATACAGAGAGAATATAAAGAGAAAATCTGGTGATGCTATTGCACATCCACCACTAATGGCCCATGAAAAATAGTTTCAAATAAGCCAATGGATTGCTCAATGGAAAGTACTTGTAGGACATACTTTAAAAGAGTATTTGTTATATTAACAGCATACCAAGAGCCAGGGCTGTTCCAAAACATTTTGCTTTCTAAAACAGAGTGCCACCCAAATGCCTGCCATTTTCTATTTAAAAGAAAAACAGACTGGCATTAATAAAAGTGAGATTCAATACTAGTGATGCGACCTGGCAGTAGCGGACTGGTTTAGGGGTGCAAGAGAGGTACTATGGCTTCCACAACCTTGTCCTGTAGGAGAAGAGAATAGCTAGAGGAACTGGAAGAATGTCCAGAGTGTTGCCATTCCTGTCCCTCAGCATCTTCTGTCAGAGGAAATTGCCTCACTCTGTTTTATGATAGGGCTGGCCCAGCAAGAACTGCATTTTCACCGGACAATGGAAATGCACGAGTGATATCCATTTATTGCTCTCAGGCCTTTCAGATACCCATAATGCGTCCTATAAATGTGAATGGTGAACTCAGCACTGCTGGCCAGCTGTACAGGCACTCATGGGAAGTGCTCAGAATTTATGTATTATTTTTTTCTTTGGGAGGGGCAAAACATACATCGATGTAATGGTTTGGGCACCCTGGCTGCTGCATAAATTAGAGATGGGGGGAATGAAAACAAGGGAAAAATCCCAGAAGCTGACTCCTTTTTTCATCAGTTAACCACTTCTCGCCCAGACACAAAGCAATTGTCCGGGCTCTGTGTGTGTGTGTGTGTGTGTGTGTGTGTGTGTGTGTGTGTGTGTGTGTGTGTGTGTGTGTGTGTGTGTGTGTGTGTGTGTGTGTGTGTGTGTGTGTGTGTGTGTTTAAACCAAGCATGAAGAGTGTATCTTATAGTCAGCAGAAGAGGGTATCCTATAGACCATATTGACTGCTGCCATGAGGGTTGTCAAGATTCAGGCAGCCCTTTACAATGTAAAGCATGACATCCTTTTTCTTGCTGGCCACATGGGCACCATACTGTGTAGTGATACCAGGATATTTCATGTCATTTTGAGTTGTGGATACAGAGGCACAATATCCAACATTCATAAACTGGAGGTTTTTGGAAGAATTGAATTTTGTGGCTTTTTCAAATGAGAGTTTAAGTATACATATGTTACACACACATTCCAACAGAAACTCCCCTCATTTATCACCCTATGCTAGAAGATCCCAAAATATGAGCATGTGATCTGTACTATGATTACTGGGAGAGGACAGAAGTGAGAACAGCTAGGATCTGGCTGTAGTTCCATTGTGCCAAAATAATTTGAAGGGCTGGTTTTGGACTTAATGAAATGGTGACACAAAAGTGCAAGTACAACACATAAGATGGTGAAACAAACACAGAATGCAGACTAGAAAGCTATGTTCCAGCTTCCAGACCCTTTCCTTATGGTACCCAAATTGAAGAACAGCTATATTGGATCAACAGCTCTACAAATACGTTGTGTGCATGCTTTCCAAAACATGTCCCCTTGCCTTTTGAAAGTAAAAAAGGGAGAGCTCAGAGTTAGCAAAGATTATTACTGGAAACCAAGGTCAAAATCATCCATACTATGTAAAAGAAAGAATGAGGAAAGACAGGAGCAAAAATCAAGTCATTTGAAAAGTGCTATACAGAGAGCCAGGAAAGCAGAAAAGTCAAGCCTGAACTATCACTAGAGCAAAAATGAGTAAACAGAGGCTATCCTACCATATACTACCATATAATGAAAATACAAAACTGACCATAGATGACAATATTGGGGAGGGAGGAAGTGGGGAGAGAAAGACCTAGCATGAGACACATTGCCTCAATAAAGGCAGCCACAACTGTTAGTATGCAAGATCTGAGCAGAATTTATTGGAAAACACAATACTGCTAGGAAGGGCAGACAGTAGGAAGAGAGAACAAGCTAACATGAGATTTTGTTGGTTTGCAAGATCTGGGCAGAGTTGCTAATAATAGGGCATTCTGGAGGTAATTAACTCATATAGTCACCACACATAGAGTCACAGAGTTGGAAGAAACCACTGAGGCCATCCAGTTGAACCCCCCACCACCACCATGCGGGAACATCCATCGAAGTACTCCCAACAGATGGCCATCCAGCCTCTGCTTAAAAACCTCCAAAGAAGGAGACTCCACCACCCTTCGAGGCAGCCTATTCCACTGCTGGACAACCCTGACCGTCAGGAAGTTCTTCCTAATGTTCAGATAGAATCTCTTTTCCTGTAGTTTGAAACCATTGCTCCATGTCCTAGTCTCTGGAGCCCCGGAAAACAAACCTGTCCCCTCTTCAACATGACATACTTTTAAATTTTTAAACATGGTTATCATGTCCCCTCTCAACCTCCTTTTTGTAAGGCTAAACATTCCCAACTTTCTAAGCCACTCCTTGTAGGACATTGCTTCCAAACCTTTAACCATTGTAGTTGCCCTCCTCTGGACACGTTCCAGGTGGTCAACATCCTTTTTGAATTGAGGTGCCCAGAACTGGACACAATACTCTGGGTGAGGTATGACCAAAGCAGAATAGAGTGGTATTATCACTTCCCTTGATCTAGGCACATCAGAAGTGAGTTGATGGCACAAAACATCTTTGGAGTTTTTCTTTAATTACCAGACAAGATGAGTGAAATGGTAAACTATGACAGGAAATAGGTATCACAGCTCTGCTAACATAAAGTTAGATCATCCTCAGCCACAAAGCAAAAAGCAGTAATTTCACAGATTAAATGAGCAAACTTCTGAAAATTTATTCTCTATTCTGTTTTAAATATGTTTCTGAATATCTTTACAGTGAAATATGAGATCTCTTTCTCAGCACCAATGCCTGTTCGGCTAGGGAGGATTAATAAAAGTTTTCCTCTTGAGAGTCAGCTACTGTAATTGGGTCCTGATTGACAAGGTCAAAGGTTCAGATTGCCACAGACCTTCCAAATTAAAAAAATGGGTGGGGCCAATCATTCGCTTTCAAAATAGGCAAGATTGATAGGCAATTTATTTAATCTATTTTAAATCTGGGAACATTTAAAACTGCTTGTTTCTGCAGGGGAAATATTTTTACTTTTAAAAATTCAGAACTTGAAAACCTGTTGCTCAAATGTCCCCTAATTTGGCACAAAGCAATAGCAGACTGTCTGCTGTACCTGTGCCCAAGGTGATGCTGATCCAAAGTCCATTTTTGAAGTTATAAATTTTCATTTGGACAGCCCCCATTTGTAGAGTTGGTTTGTAGAATGTTGATTTGCTCTGCTGCATAATAACATTATTACACTCTTGTACAATGATAATTTTTAAAAAGCTACAAGCCTCCTTCCAAAAGTAGAAGGGCACTGCTTTGTGAACTTGAGAGAATCAGTTTCTTAGAACTTCCAACAATATGTTTGGTCACTGACATCATATGAGAAAGTCTTATCCATTCTTCCACTGAGGGAAGCTATTGTAGTTTCCATCATTTTTTTTTTTGTTTCCTTATAGTTTTATTAATCCAGTAGTTACATCATAGCCTACAGTGGTATTCCCCCTCCTCCAAATATTTCATTTTCTGTGGAGTCTAGCAGTTCCTACATTTCTCCTCAAATAAATTAATTTTAAAAAGTAGATGTGTGCCTTTTTTAAAAAAAAAAGCAACCTAAATGTGTATTTCCTAGAAACTATCCATTCTTTCAGTGTTTACTTGATTACTTCTTCAGTGTTTGTTGATAGACATTTCATCCATTCTTTTAATCTTCAATGTAAAACTACTGAAATAAGGAAGAGGAAAAGTGAAATAAAAGTTATAGAAAAACAATTATTATGAGTTGGTCTTTAGAGATCCTGTAGGGCCTGTCTTCTGCATGTCATACAGGTTGGTGCATGGATGAATGGATAGATAGATCCAGGAAAAGTTTGTTTTCCAGGACACAGTCATCTAATTATTTACCAATGAAATTGATTTCTACATCTTTCCTGCTGCAAAAATACCTGTAATAGTAACTTGGAACCAAAATGAATTCTGAGCTGAATCAGAATTTAGATAAGTTTAGGCCAGGGGTGTCCAACCTTTCACCTTCCCTGGGCCACATTAGAAGATGTTTTGGGCCGCACATAAAATAAAATAACAGTAATGATACCCATGATGTGTGCATGGGGGGCAGCCTAGCCATCCTCCGCAGCCCTGCTCCAAGCGCACTTGCCGGCAGCTGTGATCTCAGACAGCAGAGGCTGCCAGCTTCAACTCTGGCGGCTTTATGGGGCCGGGAGGGGGGTCTACCTATTGACAGGGTCAGCGTAATGCAGTCACGCAGCCCCCCTCTCCTCCCGCTCCTTCCTTCCTTGTAACTTGAAACTTTGGAATTTTTTTAAAAATAAAAATTTGCACTGGGCCACATTACGAGCCGACCTGGGCCGCATGCGGCCCATGGCCCATGGGTTGGACAAGCCTGGTTTAGGCAATGTTCTCAGTTAACTTCAAGTTAATAGACAGGGGTTTCATTATGGATTTAACTTCTCTTTAATTGCATCTGTTTCTCCTTTTGTTTCATTTTTTTCTGGGGCTAACAAAGTTTTATCCCAAAATTGTATAGCATCAAGATTATTTGGTTCCAATTGTTAGGCAGCAAAATCAATTATTTTTTAACATAGATAGTTGCACAGACACAAGTGCAACTATATCATTGTTTTGTCCTTTGGTTTAATAACGGGTTTTGGAGGTAGGGTGATGACAGAAATATTGTTTGAAACCACCCTTGCTCCCCTTGTTCTCTGCCAGTTTTCTACCTGACCAGCTGCTGCACCAGTCTGTGAACTGGAACATTAGGACATACTCAGTCAGGTCAAAGGCCTATTTTGATCAATGGTTCTGTTTAGATGGTGGCCATCCAGTTACCTTTGAGAAGCCCAGCACTAGGACAAGCATGCAACTCCTTCTTTCTGGTAATAAAAGAATACAACTATACTAATCAGAGTGAACAAATGTTTCACCCATACTATAAAGGGGTAGACACATTTATCTTCTTTCACAGTTGTGCCCTTAAGAAAGAAAGAAAATCTTTAAAAATATTTATACAGTATTTTGTTTTTTGACATAAATGTTCAAAAATGCCCATTGCTTTCATCTAAATTAAACTTCTAAGAACATTTTAAATTGTTCACTGTTTTAATCCATGTTAAGATTACAGTAGAATGATATGAGCTGCTATGACTGTGATTCATATATTTTTGATGAAGAGCATATTTCCAACTGATCTGAAGAAAATAAATGTACCAAAAATGTGTTGACCTTTCATTTTAAATTGTAGGGGCAATTGTATGACTTTATCATGATCAAAATAAAGTAGGTAAATGTAGACCACATGTATCTACAAATGCATGTACATCAACAAATGCCAACCACTCCTGTGTATGCTTAACTAGAGGTAACTTCCACTACAGCAACTGGATATTTCCAAGAAAACTTGTGTTGATTCCCCCCCCCCCCCCGCTGCCACTGCCACCCCAGGAAATGCCTCAGTGTTTGCATTTTAGACTGTGGCTTTTAGTTTAGACATGCCAAAAAATATATCCAGATTTATGGCCATGTGCATACTGTCCAAGTCCTACATCAGAACATGCAGTCCGAATACATGACATGAAACTTGTTTGGAACCTGAGTTAAGTGACACATGGTATGTGAACTATCTCTTTTATGAAATTATTGGTTGTTCAAATGAGCCCATGGAAGGCGGGAAATGCCTATCTGACTGCCATTGCACAGCTTCTTTCTTCTTGCTGTCAGATAAAACTTTCAACAAAGTCTTGTAAAACAGTAAGGTGCATGAATTTGAAACAATTCACAAGCAGTTTTAACCTCTCTGTCTTGCACTAACTCAGCAGATGATTAGAGGACTGCCTGACCTTTGGCAGCTTTACAGGGTCACATTTTGACATGGCTGAACTGTTCTTGAACAATTCCTCCAATGTACTGGGTACAAACAGTCTTTTCTTCAGCACCAGGCATGCATGTCTTATCTTTCCTACCTTTTTTTTTATTTTGAGAAACATAGCTATTGAAATATATTGAAGGTTAACTCAGCTTCTTGTTTATGTTGGTTTGCACTTCTACTTGTATGCTTAGACAATAGCACATTCCACCCTTTTTCCTCTACTCTGCAAAGGAGTCACTGCTGGTCCTGAGATGTAGTTTTGATTCTGCTTTAGAAACTGGTGCCATCTATTACAGAATCATCGGTCTCGTATGGTATGGGAACAAAGTGCCCTTCCAGGTATTGTCAGATTTCAACACTGATGAGCCCTTAACAGTCACGAGGAGCTGCATTCCAACAACATCTGGAAGGCCACATACTCTGTCCTTTGGATCAAACATGCAAAGAATGTTTTGCACCAATTGAGGTTAAAGTGGAAGTGGGTAGGCATCATCATGTAGGGAGAGATACGCAAGAGGAAGCTTGTTTTGGAATGAAAACTCCACAACTTCATCTGACTGCTAAACTTGTGTACTGCTGGAAAGGGGACTGGGAATCCCAGATGCCCAGGTATCACTAACCTCTAGACTTGGGGGGGGGGAGACTAAAGGAATGAACCAGTGAGGAAAGGGGCAAGTAGAATGCCACAGAAGTCTGCTTTCAAATTTTAGGATATCCATATCTTATTGAAAATGTACACCTTGAAGCCAAATGGTCTACAATAGAAATCAAAGGTTAAGTCTGAGACAATCAACTTAAATCACTGGTTCCCAAGCTGGGAGTCGGGTGCCCGGCAGGGTGACATGATAAAATTGCAAGGTGGTACAAGAGTGTGAGAATTTTCATAAGTGGGAAAATTATGAGTTTCATTGTTTTATTATTTTCCAATGTCATGCCAAAAAATCTGTATTTTGGTGTGTAGGGGTAAAGCTTCAGTTGATAGGGAAGCCAACAAATGAGGTAGAAAGCAATGGAACTTTTTCAAACTTTCTAGCTTGCTTACAGGAATGTTTGGGTTTGTTCTGTCAAGGACAATAGGGCGAGAAATGTAGGATAAACAGTAGGTTTGCCTGCTATACACATCCCACAGAAATCCCAAGATCAGAGCATTACAGTGTCACACCCCTAATGTCTCTAGTGCAAAATCACCTTTCCTGGTGAAAAGGCTGGAAGTCTATGTTGCACAGTGACTGGTGGTGAGATACATATAAGGAACCTCTTCAAGAAAAGATTTTAAAATTTAATTACAGTTAACACAAAACAGAAGAATCCACTGGATGCCAAGAAATATTTACATTGTGTAATTCCATCTTCCAAACCCAGGATTTCCCATTTTGTTAGGAATATGCAGCATCATCTTTCACATTGCTGTCATTTTGTTTCTTCTATTTCCTACATTTTATTAACTTTTTATGTGCAGAAAAAATATTTTTGTTAACATAATAATTGTTTAATCATATTTTGTGTTTACTCTTAATTTTAAATTACAAATTGAGTTTTCTTGTTATTAGAACAGGGTTGGATCACAGGGAAACTGGGGTGAAGAAAAATTAAGCTTTCTCAGAAATCAAAACGGAGTGCTGAAAAGTTTTGTAAACACTGACTCAAAAGCATAAAAAATTCTTTTTTTTCTGCCATTGATAACATAGGCTCACTAACAGCTTAACATGCAGTAGCACATTTCAGCCATTACAAGGGTTCTTTCTTTGCATCACAGAATATTTTAGATTGCCAACGCTGCTTCTTTTGAAGTACTCCCCAAGTATGTCCTTGTCATAATTTTTAAAGCTTTATTGCTAATTTCTATGTCACAGTGATAAAAGATGAATGGGCAACATGTAGCTGTGCTAACCATGCCAGTAAGGGCATGATTTATTAGAGTGTAATGTTACTTTTGATCATAATTTCTGTGTAAAACATCTATATCTAGTCTAGAACATTAATTTGACATACAAAGATTGCCAGCATAGTTCCTGCCTTAAAAAGTAGATGGAAATATAAGGCACTATCAGATAAAGGGGATAAATGATAACCTCTACCTTGGATGTCATTGCTTTCAGATGTTTTGGGAGGCAAAAGGGCTACTTAGTAGCATGGAGAAATGCATTTTGTATTTGTGCAGAGGTGTTTCGTTCACCTGTCCTAGACTGATACAGCTTTGCTCAAATTATAACATTATAGGCAAGGGACGACTGTAGATTAAAGGCCCTAATTATTCTGAATCACGGTGAGACTCCACAAGAGTTGATTCAAAGTTTTTCAAATCATGTCCCTGCTGGTTTCTGTGGGTGAAATTGCTGTAACTGCCTGCGGGTGTACAGTTACCAGGTTGTAGGAGTCAGCAGGAACAGAGACAGAAAACTGTAAAATGAGACTGACAATTTCCATTAGAACCACTGCTTCTCTCAACCCTTTTTTTTTTTTTTTTTGAAGTGGCATAGTGCTAATCTGATTCAGATTATCTGATTCAGTTTGGATAGCGTTAAGAAAGAAAGAAAGAAAGAAAGAAAGAAAGAAAGAAAGAAAGAAAGAAAGAAAGAAAGAAAGAAAGAAAGAAAGAAAGACTGTTTAGAGACAACAGCTCTTGGTTAAGAGGAACTGATACTCCCGCAACCGCTGCTCTGCATTGGATCAGATGATCACACAGCAGAAAGCAGAAAACAGAATAGGGCCAAAATAAATAATCTCTTGCTGTCTGAACAAAAAGATACGATTCTCCAGTGAAAAACACTAGGCTTTCTGGTGCTTTACTTTATATGATGTAGTCAATGTTTTTGAATTTTACTATATCTGTGCTAAATCTGACACAAAATGTGTGGTAAATTATCAATGTAGCACACACACACCATCTTATTAAAGGATGCCATTTCAAATGAATTACATTGCAACTGTCCAAGAGTGACAATGATTTCACAAAGATGCATTCACCATTTGATGAGTATATGAACAAATGACTTGCAATGTGAAATACCTATGAATCTGAATGACACATGGCATGTTTTAAAACAGAATTTTTTTTTCATGGAAGATGTTTGTAACTTCAGAATCATGCAATTGAGCAGAAAGATTTGGGGAACCTTCCACCTTTATTTGAAGAATGTACAAGGGAAAACAAGGGCAGGATATGCTATCTCTAAAACATGCTGCCAGTGCATAGTCCTGTTTAAGAAGTGGATTCCTATGTGGACAACAATTTGGACCCCTGGATCCCTTCCAAGAATATAATTCTGTTAATCTACAGCCATATTTTAAATGTTAATTTAAAATTGTGAGCAGGTAAGAGTTCTCGCTCTGCCCATTGTCTATCAAACAATTTATTTATGAGAATCTGAACTTCAGCTGAAGTCCAGATTCATTGCCATTTGTTGGCACGAACAGGGCAACCAAGCAATGGTTCTATATGCTCCAAAATGTTTGTCAAACTCACTGGGTGGATTAGTGTTTCTGTACTAGTAACAATACCTTCTGCTCTTTTTTTAAACCCTTGCTCTTTCTTTAAACCCTTGTAGCTTTAGCACCTTAAAAATGTAACTGAATTTTTGGATTGAACTTTATACTTTGACCTAAAGAATTATGTGAATCAGAAAATACAGAGAGGTGTGTTATGTGTGTTTGTTTGGTTTTACTAGAGCATCAATACAATAAACAATATCATTTTGACCCTGTATTGGATGCAGTAGATTTCTTTTGTAAATGAGCTGTGTCAAATGGCAGATCTCTATCTTCCCCTATGGCCTTATTGCATCATTCCTTTTGTAGTCTATGTACAAAGACTTCGGCAGATTGCTACTGATATCTGCTCAGGGCAACAAAAGAAAAAGTCTATGATTTAAAAAAAAAATAGAAAGTGAAAGTAAATTTTAAAATAAAATAAAATAAAAACCCTACACATTTATTGTCAGACTGCTGATATTTTTCATTTGCCTTCTATGTTACTATTTATGATTTTGATATTGCCCATAACCATATGGCTACAATCTTTAGTCTTTGGTATTCTTACTTTCTCTTATTTTTATAGTTGATAGCTGAGAAGCAACAATGGTAAAATCATCTGGTCTTTAGTTAAAATCTTTTTTTTTTTTTTTTGAACTTTGTTGCTGGAAGAAGTTGCTGGTGCAATATTTCTCTTGGTGTTCTTCAGCCACTTGATCAGACTATCATGTGAAATTAATATCCTTATCAACTGATGAGATCTTTGCTTGTTATTCTTATTATATTGGCATTCAGCCAGAATTCCCTGGTTTGGGTAGACACTGGATTAATTCAAGCCAGGATTTCCACACCAAACACAGGTCAACAGAACAAGGGCCAAGGGAGTGTCCAGAAAGACTGTGCACCCATGGTTTATGAAGCTACAGACTATATCTGAATGCAAACCTTGTCTATCTACAGAGGATTTTGAGAGGTAGTATAATTATTTTTCAAAAACATCCTGAAGAACATGCTGACAGTACTGTAAGACGCATATTTTGTCATATTTTGTATATGTTTTGCAAACTAATAATCGCCCTCAATGTCTTTGCAGACTAATTTAGCTTTAACCAACCCAAAGGCAATTGTGTAATGAAATTTTTGACAAGGTAGCCATGTTAGTCTGTGAGAGCATTATTTAAAAAAAATAATGTCCAAAATTTAAAAAGAAAAGAAAAAAGAATTAAAAAGTGGTACCTTAAAGATTAACTTCTTCTAGCCCAGCTGCTTTATCCACTCACAGAATATAATGGACCAGAGGCACATTGTTGGAACACTTCCCTAAATGATTCCTTAGTTCTTTCTAATAAGGGCTTAGTCACTCAGTGTTCTCCCCAAGAAAGAGAGAACCTACTCCCCAAGGAGAGGTCTGCACTCTGAAGCACAGAGCTTCTGAGCAGTTGACTTGCCTGTTCACTGTAATGAAAACATTGTCCCCTCAGCCCGGAATAAAGAGACAGACACAGGCTGTTGGTTAAACCTTGAGCCACAATTTTATTAACAATTTAAACTAAAAAAAGCCCAAACTACAAGGAGGCCTTCCATAATGTGATATCTCCAAATCCAGTGCAGCTTTTACATCCGGATCATTCAAGAGCAAAGCAAGTTCCTATTTCTGAATCATGCTGTCATGTGTACAGTATGTATTCAGGTGCCCGGTGATAGGGTTAACCCCCCAACACTCCAGCCTACCAAGCCTCATGACCCTAGGTGAACTGCTTCCTGGGAGGTCCCCCCATGGATAAACCACCCTATTGGCACCACCTGACAGGGAGATGGAATATTTTTGCATCTTGTGACTTCCATGAACTCACCCCGACTCATCACTTCACACTACCTGCCACAGCACTGGGTTATTTATATGCCCCAAGCCCGCCATCACAGCCAAAAATTTCAGCCCAAAGGACCCCTTGTACGTCCCTCAGAAAAAAGCCCAAACCTGTATCAGACAAGTGAACCCCATCACTTCTGTACAATTCCAGCTGGTGAATTTTTACATCCGGATGCTTAATCATTGACCTCAATCCAGCCTTCATGACTCTAGTTACTTTGCAATTCACACCACGCCTTGCACGGTCAATGCATCTAGGATCGCAATCAGCCTTCCAAACCATGTCTTTGAATTATATTTGACCATATCAGCCTTGTGCTGGAAATTTGGCCTTTATGGCCAGTAAAACCTTAATCACCTGTAATATTAATGACTTGCCTGTTCTCTGTGCTAAATCATTTCCTACCAAGTGAACAACTGATAAACCAGGGGAGCCTCATTCATACTCTGGGATACCAGGTTCTTCAGCTGGTCCCACAACATGCCCCTCCTACCCTTCCATTCTGCTGTGGTCCAAGCACCAAGGCCTAAATTGTGGACCTGAACGGGGTGCAAAGCATACTTTGCCACCCAGTGTATATAACTGTGGCCACACAAAGCAACGCGCAAACAGGTGGTGACTACCTGGAGTCCAGAAAGAGAAAACAAACACTAGCATCTATTAAAGGAGGGAATGTATATAACTTTTGAACCTGCGTGAAGATCACCTTCCTGCTTTCTATCTCGTCTTCACCATATCTACAGTAAAGGTTGCTGCTGTGGATGCTCCACCTATTCTAAGTGAGTAGGTGTCAAATTACAGTCCCACAATGCCTGCCTTGTGCAGCCCCTAGGAAGTGACAGTCTGAAACTGGGACCTCGTGAGGTGGGAGCCACCCTTCTGGTGAAATAGAGCCCTTACTGTAGTCCCCTTAACTGAGCTTAGGCAAATATGGCCCTAACTAGGCAAAGTTCCTCAAGTGAACAATGTCCTAGGCTTACTACCTGATCTTCTTCTAATTGATCCAACTTAAATCGGCAGAGATAAAATAAGACTCTGTCTTCGGAGACCAATAAGACATCCATCTGTAACACCATTTTTGAATTATCAACTTTTGATGCCCTTACCAGCTTGCCAAATTTTAAATACCCCACAAATTGCACAATGTGTCGCTGCTTTAAATAATTTGACCTCATATTGTCCAGTGCAAATCTCCTCCCAAACTTGACCTCACTAAAAAAATGGGGGGGACATGGGGCGGTGTTATAGGCCATGGTCTACCCAAGCCTTTTCAACAGCAAAATGCAAAACATTTTTTGCAGGCAGCTTCACAGCTGCACCAGGTACTTGGAGCGACTGCTAAACTGCTTGTCCTGTTGGCTTCACTCCTCCAATGCACCAGCCTCTTGCTGCAATATCTCTGGTTGAGCCTGAGCTTCCTGAGCCAACACCCTGAAATGGTAGAGCTTTTGGTGGGACAGGGTGTCACACAGCTCACATTTATGCCAAGGATATGGCAAGCCACTCAAAATATATCTCAAATAGTGCAATGGAAAGGTTCACCAACTGTGTAACCCTCTGAGATTTTGTGAGGGTGTTTTCAGGTGGACCACAGCTGTGAAGTCACAGCAGAATTGGCTGAATGTTGGCCCCAAGTCCTAGGGCTCCCAATATTGAAACAATATTGTAAGATCCCGGGTGACTTCAGAGTCACTCCACTCCATCAGCCTCCATCACTTGAGGGTGACTCCACACCACTGTGTGAACATCATATATGACGCCAGTATTGGCCAATGTCAGCTCGTAGCCATTGGACTCCCCATATTGGACAAAATTCCAAGAATGGGGAATCACAGGTGACTTCAAGTGGTACAAGAATTAGAAAAGGAATGGCAGATTACTATGCAAAAGATAATAATAACAGGGTTTCAGCAAGTACATGAAGGTCTTAGCAAAATATAAGATCTGATGAAAGTGATGAAAGAGGGGACATTAGATGCCAAACAAAACTTAAATGAAGCTGCACAAACTTTAGAACCGTTTTTATTGGGCATGACACCAGGTAACATAGATGGGATAGAGAGTTATCCAGTGACCTATGCAGCTTCCAAAATTAAAAAGCATTATGTTAAAAATCTCAAGAAAGAAACACTGAAACAAGAGAATCTTATTGTGAAAATATGGGAAGTGACAAAAATGGATATTCTGTCAGATGGGTTGAAAGACTGTTCAATTCAAAAGGAAACCGAACAATGGAATGTATTGTATAAATGGCAGCAGTAACCAGATAGTAACATAGAATTAAACTAAAATTAAATGATAAGATGAAAGCAGGAGGGTAATCAAACTGTGAAAAGCAAAAAGTTGATCTGTTATTGTAATATGAATTGATTGGATGATGGTATACTCTGTGTTCTCCTATCCCCCTAACCTTTTCCCCCCCTCTTCCCTCTTCCCCCCTACTTTTTGTATTCCCTACCCTGTCCTTAAATAAATACTTAAATAATAATTTAAAAAGTCATGCTGTTTCATTGGCCAAGCTGGCACTCCTTCCGTTTTTTTTTAAAATTTTTATTATTTTTAATTTAAAAAACATATACAACAACAAAAATACAAAAAAATTACAAATACTAGTGCTTATTATAAACTAAATTCTAACATACACCCCATACCCACAAGACTCCATTTAACAATACAGTGGTGCCTCGCATAACGTTTGCTTCGTTTAACGTTTTTTTTGCTTAATGTTTATTTTTTCAGAGTCAGATTGTGCTTCGTATAACTTTTTTCCCTATGGGCGATTTTCACATAGCGATTTTGGGACCATGCTTCGCTTAACGTTTTTGGTTTTAGGTCCCCTGCTTCACTTAAAGATGTTCATTTTTTCAATTACAAAAGTGTTTTAACATGTTGAAAAACGGTTTTAAATGCTTGGAATCGTTAGTGCACCTTCTAAAATGTGTGCATACTTAATTTGGCGTTGATCTGACTTTTCGTTAATTTTTTGTGAATTTTTTTCTCCCCCATAGGAAACAATGGAGCTGTCAGATTTTGACAGCTGTCAAAAGTTGGGGGGAAAAAATTCAGCATAAATTAACGAAAAGTCAGATCAAAGCCAAATTAACTTTTGCATCCGTTTTAGAGGGTGCAGAAGCTAATCCAAGCATTTAAAACCATTTTTGACCCTTTTATGACACACTTAAATTTGCAAAAATTGACTTCGCAAAGCCATTGAAATGTACTGAGTCGGCTTCAATACATTCCAATGGAGGAAACATTGTATCGTTTAACGATGTTTCCTATGGGTTTTTTCGCTTAAGGACGCCAATCCATGCCTATTGGAACAGATTAACTGGTTTCCAATGCATTCCTATGGGAAATGGTGTTTCGCATAAAGTTTTTTTCACATAAGGGTTTTTTTTTTGGAACCAATTAAAAACGTTATGCGAGGCACCACTGTATTTTAATTACGGACTACCTCTCCAAAACGGTATAGAGTATTCTTTAGAGGCTTTCCTCCTTCCTTTCACTAACACAAATTCCACAAATTTACCCCAGATATCATAAAAATTGTTAGAACTTATTTCCCCTCTTTTTATTTTGAGTTCAATAGTCAATTTATCATTTAATGCAATGTCCCATACTTCAGAATACCAATCTTCTATGTTAATATCATTTTTGTCTTTCCAAAATCTAGCTATTAATATTCTAGCACTTGTCATAAAATTGGTGATTAATTCCTTCCAGTAATAATCCAAATCTGTGTTATCAAAAATTGACAATTTTCCTCATCACATTTCCAACACGCTTTGGGGTATGCTGGATTTATTATATTTAGTTTTACAGAAGTCAAATACCATCTTAAACAGATTTTGAAAAAAAAATTCCTTTATTCTTGTCGACATTAATCTTAAAACTCTCATCCTCCACATTTGTATCCAATCCTCTATTTTAATTTCTATTTTTAAATCATAAAAATCAGCTACTCCATTTCTTCTACGGGATTCTTGCCCACAATAGTAGATATGATAATCGTTTGAATTGAATTTGCCCATTCTCGTCCATTTTTTTCACTGACACCCAGGATATCAATGTTTATTCTTGCCATCTCCTGTTTGACCACATCTAGCTTACCAAGGTTCATAGATCTTACATTCCCGGTTCCTATGCAGTATTTTTCTTTGCAGCACTGGACTTTCCTTTCACTTCCAGGTGTGTCCGCAGCTGAGCATCCTTTTGGCTTTTTAAAATTGTCAGCTGGTTCATTTTATTGATTTTGAAAGAAGTTGGAAAGAAAAACAGCCATGTTCCTGACAGAAGTGATGAGATATAAGCACAAATAGTGCTTCAGTAGAAGTATTGATTAAAAATTTCTGTTGATCAGGTTGATGGGATATCACCTAAATTTCATTCAGATTTCAACCACAGATTGCACAATATATCTAAAAGGGGAATGAACTAATTTTTTTCCATATTTTCCTTTCTAAGCTATAAATATCTGTAGTGTCTCCATGAAAGTTTTTCCAGCTGCAATCATTCCAGATATTCTTATTGAATTTATAGAGATTATTTTACAGTTGTCAGTCACTGAGGTGGCAAAAGCAGGGATGACTCACATGGACATGTGAGAGCTATAGAGCATACAAGCAGAGCTATAACTAGAGGTTTTGTTGCCTGAGGTCATGTGGGATCAGCATACTTTAGAAATGGAGAGGAACACCATATTGGTTCTGTGCTGGACCTGCCTGTTTTGTGTTTATTTCTGCCTGGGGAGGAGTAGCCTGGAGGAGGTATACAGATGGGTTTGTGGCCTTCAAATGCTAACAGATAGTTCCATGCTATTCCAATAGATGTTTTCCCCTCTGAATGTTAATTAAAACCCCTCTTGCACCACCTTGATTTGAGTTCTGCATCCAACCAATTTCCCAAGCACCTTAAGAGCTGGAAAAGTCCATTCATAATGTGCACCTCTACAACATGCACACAGATCCATACTTACCACTATTCCACTTTGTCTGGATCCAGTTTTGTTTTATTAATCCTGTCCAGAGCTTGAAAATATTTCTCCTTCTCCTCCTTCTCCTCATTATTCTTATCATGTATTTAATTTGTCTATGCCCATCTAGCTATTAAGCTTACTCTGGGTGGTTCACAGCAAAAGCACATTAAATAATATCCAGAAACATAACAACAATGTAAAATCAGAATAAACAAATATCAGCCAATTAAACTTGAAAAGAAAAGACAACAGAAAACACTTAGACTGTAGAAGCAACATGGCAGGCTTGGTAATTTAACAGTTGGAAGAACATCTGTGCTCTATTCATTTGAATCTTGAAATGCCTGCCTAAATAGACAAGTTTTCAAAAGTCTCTTAAAGGCCCCCAGTGAAGGAGCCAGGCAGATCTTCGGTGGGAGTTTATTCCAGTGATATTGCACAACCACCAAGAAGGTCGGATGCTTGGTCTTTTCTCTTCAGGCTACTCTCAGGTCCAAAGTCCTCAACTGCCTGGCCTGGGATGATTGACTAGGTCAATTGCAGTGGAATTCTGGAACATTATGAAGCTCTGATCTTGCTTACAAATGCCAAATACTAGTTACTAGTTGTAGCGTTCACCCTTTGTTATGTATAAGTCATGTATTATTCATGTTGAGGCAAATGTGATGGAGAGGCAGAGCAGAGAGAGAGGTTAAAAGGCGGAGCCTGAGAGGAGAAGAATCAATCAGAAGAGAGAGCCAGTAAGTTAGTCAGAGGCAGAGGCAGAAGAGACAGAGATTGAGTTAGAGACTGGTTAAGATAAATAGAGAAGGTGGAAATTATATGGCAAGAGAATAGTATGTACATCTGAAGAACTTCTGTGATTATTAAATTGACTTCACTTTAATAAATAAGTTTTGTTTGCATTCACCATACAAGTGTCTGATGAGACGTCATTTATTTTGTGGATTGTGAAAGGAATTCACTGCCATTCCAGTGGCAGTGAAAGGAAAATGACTGGAACCTTTGTGAGGGTACAAAACGTAGGTGCCTCAAGGAGGTGAACATCACACTGGTAGAGCCTGCAGCTCCTATAAAACATGTTTTATCATTATCAATGACTTTTTGTTTGTTTTAGATGGGAGGTAGGCATTCATTATGCTCCCCCCCTCCGAGGACTGTATACAGCCAATTGGTTGAGAGTGACCTCTGCAGGAACATATAGATTTCCCTCTGCTTTCGTCTTCATGCACTCATCTACATGTTCCTGCACACACACTTGGGCTCATTTACCCTCAGTGTGTAGGGATAAGGTGGATGAAGGCAGAAATTATTTTGATGGTGGGAAAGGCCTTGAAGAATGTGAATTATCTAGATCCATATGAGGCATTTATATCCTAGCCAAAAAATGACAACATCACAGGCTGTAGCCATGTTAAACATGTTGAGAACATCATAGAGGTAGGTTTGTGACCTCTGTTGTGGGGGGGGGGGGGGAGAAAGAAGAAAATATATCTCCCTTTCACATTGGAGGCCACAAGCAGACACAATTGCAAACAAGGTGGTTGGCAGATGCTGAGATGTAAATAAAGTCCCAGGTGAAAGGTGTAGGTAGTTCAGAAGTGGGCAATAAAGTCCCAGGTGAAAGGTGTAGGTAGTTCAGAAGTGGGCAATAAAGTCCCAGGTGAAAGGTGTAGGTAGTTCTAAGGGTTGGGGGACAATAGCGATCCATCCTGGACCTTGAGCTCCCCCCAATCCTTCAGAAACCTATGGGTACAAAATTCCAGTTTTTCCAGAGAAACTGTACCTTTATCTGTAAGGTATCTACAGCAGATCTAGGTGATGTGATATCTTAAACTCTCATTTGAAATTTCTGAAATTTGAATTTAGGAACATTGTAAGTATCCCTTAATAGTCAGAAACTTGCTTTGAAAGAGACCTTTTGTGTGTGTGTGTGTGTGTGTGTGTGTGTGTGTGTGTGTGTGTGTGTGTGTGTGTGTGTGTGTGTGTGTGTGTGTGTGTGTGTGTGTGTGTGTCCCTTTGTGAAACACAGAGCAAAGCATTACAATGAAATGTAAAGTAGGCATTCTTAAGAAGCATTAATCAGGAAATTAATGTACTTGCCACCTCTGAAGATGCAAAAGAGTATTGGGTCATCTCTGTATGATCATTCATTTGCAAAATCACATTTTCTACTGGAAATCACTGGCAAGTCCCCAACACCACCCATTTTTTATGTGAATCTGTAAATGCTTGTTCCCACAAAATCTTTCAGCCTTCAGCTAAATGGATGGATGAATCTTGTTTGATACTAATTGTTTTGTGGTCTACCAAGAATGAAGGGTATTTGTTTTGTAGCTGTCACACAACATTGACTAACAAACTGACTTTCATTTATTTCAAGAAAGACACACTTGACTTAGCATGTTACAGTCCTCCAGAGGGGCCACCAAACACAATTTCCATGTTATTTTAACCTTAGAAATTTTGTAAATTGTTTACAATCTAGCTTTGCCTGATTGTATTGCTGAAATCATTACTGCCCAGCTCCTACCCTTATGATATATGGGGGGGGGCAGGGGGAGTGGAATGAAGCTTCTGGGAACAAGGCAAACAAGGCAAAATAAAGCCAAGGTAGAACTGTAGCTTGATACCGAGCAGAAACGGGCAAATATATATATATTACTGTACTGTGGCTGCCAGTGTTTTTCTCCACTGATGGCTAGGCTTGATGTAATAGTGTAGTTGCTGACCTTGAGCTAGACATCCTGGAGAGTGAAGTCAAGTGGGCCTTAGAAAGCACAGCTAACAACAAGGCCAGTGGAGATGATGGCATTCCATTTGAACTATTTAAAATCTTAAAATATGATGCTGTTAAGGTGCTACACTCAATATGCCAGCAAGTTTGGAAAACTCAGCAGTGGCCAGAGGATTGAAAAGATCAGTCTACATCCCAATCCCAAAGAAGGGCAATGCCAAAGAATGCTCAAACTACCGTACAATTGCACTCATTTAACACACTAGCAAGGTTGTGCTCAAAATCCTACATGGTAGGCTTCAGCAGTACAGTGGTGCCTCGCTTAACGATTATCTCGTTAAATGATGAATTTGCTTGAAGATGAGGATTTTGCAATCACTTCAAAACATCTTCATCAACATCAAAAAAGCGAAGATCATGGCCACTGGTCCCATCACCTCCTGGCAAATAGGAGGGAAATATATGGAGGCAGTGACAGATTTTACTTTCTTGGGCTCGCTCCATGATCACTGCAGATGGTGACAGCAGCCACGAAATTAAAAGATGGCTACTTCTTGGGAGGAAAGTGATGACAAACCTAGACAGCATCTTAAAAAGCAGAGACATTACCTTGCCGACAAAAGTCCGCATAGTTAAAGCTATGGTTTTTCCAGTAGTGATGTATGGAAGTGAAAACTGGACCATAAAGAAGGCTGACTGCTGAAGAATTGATGCTTTTGAATTGTGGTGCTGGAGAAGACTCTTGAGAGTCCCCTGGACTGCAAAGAGAACAAACCAATCCATTCTGAAAGAAATCAATCCTGAGTGCTCACTGGACAGATCCTGAAGCTGAGGCTCCAGTACTTTGCCCATGTCATGAGAAGAGAAGATTCCCTGGAAAAGACGCTGATGTTGGGAAAGTGTGAAGGCAAGAGGAGAAGGGGACAACAGAGGACAAGATGGTTGGAGAGTGTCATCAAAGCTACCAACATGAATTTGACCAAACTCCGGGAGGCAGTGGAAGACAGGAGGGCCTGGTGTACTCTGGTCCATGGGGTCACGAAGAGTTGGACACAACTTAATAACTAAAGAACAACAGTTGTGACTTATTACTGAATTTCAGACACTGAATAAGATGAAGGACCAGCATTTTCTAACTTTCCAGTCCCTGTAAGTAGATGGACTACTCTGGGGTGAGATCAGACATCAGTGTATCACCTGATGAGCCCAGTTTTGTTGTCCATATCCTGTCTCCCAAAACACTGTATAGGTACTACTAGAAGGATGTAGAATCAGGTCTTCACCTCTCCTCTCAGCCCCATGTTACTTTCGTAACAGCTTTCTGGGAGCATGGTCCCCGAAGTTTACACACTTTTTTTCTTTGCCTCCTTTTCATTGGCCTAACAAACATATCACCTTTGTATGGGTTTTGGAATCAGTTTTGTTCCTGTACAGCTACTCCTGCTTTTATCCACAGACTCTGAACTGTGAGTCATTTTTATCAAAGTCAGCTATAAATCAGAACTTAGCAGCTTAGCAATGGCTGCTCTTTATTCCATTCATTTCTTTGTATTTCCTACTATGTGGAAGATTTACCCACAAACAGTTATGTATAAAATAGTACTGTACAATTTCAATCATCTTCCTAACAACACACAAAATAAGCTGAAAACAAAGGACAAGTAAAAACAGATGTTGGCTCTGGCAGTGTAAAGTTTGCAGAACTCACCCACCTTTTCATTGCCAGTTTAGCCAAAAAGAATGGATGCAGTCTTGATATATAATATCTGGAGAGAATAATAAAAGCTACCTGCCTATCAGATGAATGAGATTAATTATAGCTTCCCTTTCTCTGCTTGTAAGTTCTGGTCTACTGCTCCTTCATAATAATTTGTCTGTGTCTTGCTATTCGTGCAGTAGTCAAGGCAATAGAAGTTGAGAGCTTTTTTAATTATTATTTCAGAAACTTTCATTATAAGGCTGATAAACTCTGAGATGCATACCAGTATGCTAAAATACAGCTTTCCTGTTAACCTAATAGAAGCCAGTATACCAATGTTATTCTTAATTTCATTTTATTTTTATCATATATTTTTAGAAATATTTACTTATTTACTTTTTTTCCAGGGAGTTCTAGATCATTCGGTAGCTAGGAAAATACTTGAAGCCTGTTGAAATGCAGCCAAATTTATTCATGTTGTAAGATCGGCAGCTCCAGTAAAGCTGTAACAGAAATGAATTAGGTTATTTTTTAAATTATTTTTTGCCATGGCAGCAAGAATGAAGATGTATTATCTTCCACAGAGATTCACATGCTTGAGGAGAAGCCAAGGCTTACTACAAAGAATTATAAAGCTTAAATTTGCCATTGATTCCTATTGTTCAGTCTGGAAAATTGTGCTGAGAATTCCTTCCTGATCCACATTCCACATAGTTTTCCTTGAGGGTCATCTTTCAACATAAGAGAGAACATATTACCAGGGGGTCCTGGAATATAAAGTTCAACATGAGGATCAAAAAAAAACCCCTTGAGTCCCAAGGTGGTCTATTTCACATGACCAGCAAACTCACTTGGGGATTCTGGCAGTTTGAAATGCCAGAAACCGGCAGCTTATTGTGTAGTGTCTGAGAGACCTCAGGCATAATGTATCTTGACAAGATCATTTCACAGTGTGTAGGGCACTGCTGTGTTCTATGTTTTTAAAAATGGCATTATTATGTTGTTGTTTATTGTTGTAAGCCGCCTAGAGTAATCTTGGTTGATTAGATAGGCGGGATATAAATAAAATAAATAAATAAATAAATAAATAAATTCATAAGTTATATAAGGCAAGGAGGCGTTTGGGAGGCATAGAAGACAAGTAAGGGGCCACCACCACAGCTGCCCATAATTCATCTTAAAATATCTCTTGCACATTATTTCACCTGCAATTAAACAGAGAGAACCTAGGCACCCCAAAAACTCAAACTTCCACTTTTCCAAATTTGAGGATTTACAGTTCAACTGTTTTTACGTGCGTGCGTGCGTGCGTGCGTGCGTGCGTGCGTGCGTGCGTGCGTGCGTGCGCGCAGTATTGGGGCTAGATGTCAACATAGTTATTACTAACCTGGACTTTTCCCCACTAACTCTGTTTTGTGCATGTCTACCAAAGAGTAGCCCCATGTGCAACCACTTTCTCACCTGAAAAATCTCAGTTTACAGCCCCAGAAAAGTTCTGTTCACTTCCATGAAGGACATTTATAGATTACATACTCTCAGTGACTAGACACAAAAGCAGCAGAAGCTTGCTGGCAGATGAGAAACTCCTGTGAGCTGCATCCACCCCACAAACATAAATAGAACTGTCGTCTTAGTCACTGAATGGGAAGATGCAACTGTCTGATTTCAGGTGCTGTGATACCTGCTGTGATATCTCAGTCAACCAAACCTGTTATTAAAACTTCTTCTTGTGTGCTTTTTTGATGGGGGAGGGGTAGAATGTTCCCCAAAAAATGCATCATGAAAATATGGCAAAAGAGGATATAGATTTCCATAAGATTTGCATATGCTAAATCATATGTATACTTGCAAATTTATATTTCTTTAGGGGGTACTCTTTGGACAGGTTAGGGGATTGTCTCCCTGAACTGGATGGTGTAACCCAGTGGTCAGGGAACAGGGGTAAATTACCCCAAATGGGGTAAAAATGAAAATCCTGGGGGTAATGAGGATGGTCACAGCAAGCATTTTACCCCTGTGAATTTTATCTCCAATGATGCTGTGTGTAGGTGGGCGTTCCATCGCGGGGAGAGTGAACCCCGGTGAGGAATGGCACAGGGCACCCGCCTGCCCTCCTCGCCTCCAAAGGGGAGGGGAGGGCGGCATACCAGGACTCTTTGCCCGGCGGAGCCCTCGCTGGGGCTCTCCTTCCTGCCTGCGCCCACCTGCCCGGTGCGCTGGCAAGGATGTCCCCTTCCCACCCCGCCTCACCTAAGCTCATGGCCAGTGGACCTGCCGGACCTGCGGCGCCCGCCTCCCTTCGCCAAGGACGCGCTTTCCCAGTGGTGTGGCAGCTCTAGACTGGCTGCCTGGACAGGTCCCGGGTGAGCGAAGAGGTAGGGTGGGGGTCGGCTGCGGATGGCAAGAGCCAAGGGGGGTAATGTCAACACATATAAATTTGGGGGGGGGGGTAAAAGGTAAAAAAGTTCCCTGACCTCTGGTGTAACCATTCCTCTTGGAGAGTTTGAAACCTGGGCATGTTCCTAAATCCAGTCCTTTTGTGGGAATATTAGATTGCAGGCATGACTAGATCAGCCTTTAATCAATTTAGGCTGATTGCCCAGCTGTGCCTCTACCTGGACGAAGGATCCCTGAAGATGCTGGCTCATGCATTGGTGATCTTGAAAATTGACTACTGTACTGCTCTCTATGTGGGGCTTCCCTTGAAGTTGACCTGGAAACTACAGTAGGTTGAAAATGTAGCTGCCAGACTGCTGTTGGATGTGAACAAGTTTGATCACATCTCTCCAGTCCTGGCTTGTCTGCATTGGCTTCTTGTGCTGTTCCAAGTCAGGTTCAAGATTTTGGTTCTTACCAATAAAGCTCTGAATGATTTAGGACCTTGTTACTTATCAGAGCACCTTTTCCTAACAACATCAGCCTGTGCCACTCAATCCTCACAGGCCATTCTCTTCTGGGTTGCCAGAAAGAGAGACGCCAACAAGACACTCGCAAGAAATTGAGCCTTCTTGGTTGTGGTGCCATCCTTATAGAATGGGCTCCCGGTAAATCTGCACCAGGTCCTGCTCCCTCCCAGCTTTTAAGAGGATACTCAAGACAAGGTTATTTACAGAAGCTTTTAGGGGCAGCCTCTCTTGAGCCACAGCACATTTCTGCTGCCTGTCCCAGCATCATTTAAGTTTCGATTTTAGGTTATATTTTACATTTATTGGATTAAATTTTGGATATTTTTCTTTGTTTTATTGCTAATGATCTGCAATTATATTGTTGGATTTTCTACTGATTGTGAACAGCCCAGAGTAGTGCCTGGCACAAATCAGGTGGTATACAGATGATATACAAGCATATAAAATGCATGCACGCATGCACGCACGCACGCACGCACGCACGCACGCACGCACGCACACACACATACATACATACATACATACATACATACATACATACATACATACATACATACATACATACATCCTGTCTTGGTGAAGTCTGTGGTGTGATAACCTGTGCACTTGCTTGATCTGTTGCTTATGTGCAAACTATTGATGGGCATCCATTTTTGTTATGCCCTTCAAAGAGAAGGTGCCTGAAAACAAAGAAATTTCCTCCATTACCTAGGACACATGGACATGACAAGCTAAACAAGATCGCCTCATTTCAGAATTATCAAAATAGTATTTGTGCATTATGCTAAATCAGACCCAAAGGAAAAACATTGAAATAGCTTGTTTAGCACTTCCTGAAAATGGAGTGGTGGTGGTGGTGAGTCTATTTTCACATCTCTGTCTCTTTTGCATAATATATGACATCTGAATTAACTTTCATGACATATTAACACTTGGGAGCTGACTTAATATATAGTGTTGTCATACATTATGCATGCCTTCTGCCTCAATTGGAGTGTGATTCCAGTCACTGCACACTTGGATCCGTCCCTCAGTGACAAAACTATTTGGTAACGATGTAAGCAAATTTTACATGCTGTGTTTTATTTTGCATGGCTTTCTATCATATTTGCTTTTTCTAATTTACTGAATCCACAGCCATGTAAATTGTGTTAACTTCATTTTCTCCCCCTGATGTGTTAGCCAAACAGGAAAAAAAAAACCAAGAAATGGGGTGAGGGAGCATTGGAGGAGTCCCATAGCTTTCAAGCTGCACTAATTTCCTCAGCGTCCTATTGTAATTTTAACCTGTCCCTCCAGAAGCATTATGAATGGGGATAGCTTTGCCTGGACATGGGTAATATGATGGGGAAAAGAGTTACTATACTTCAGTGGTAACATTACCTTTATAATGCACCAGTCACAAGTGTAAAACTGTGGCACAACATGATCCACATGCTTCCACATTCATGTTTAATGCATCTAAATATAGTTACAAGGCCAATGCTAAAAGGCTTTTAAGCAGTACGTTGTCAGTAAACGAATTGGCTTGATGGCAAATGCAACATATGCATGAATGACTATATCCATTAATTCCAGAAGAGTAGTTTTCTTAATCTGTAGAGCAAAAAGACAAAGAGTCATGTGGCCTTTCAGACTAAATGGTATGCCACATCAGTTCCACAGGAAGCAGCTTAAAACTGGCCTGTAATGTTGCCTCTGTTTGTTTTCTCCCTGTTCCCTTGATTGTCCACTCCTCTGCTTATGCTTAGGCCCCCTGAGGCAGAGAAATATTCTTTTATTATTATTTCAATCAGGCATATCATTGTTTGTTAGATGTTGTTGTGCAACAGCCATTGATTTTCTTCCAAAGGTTGCATTCCCTCCCCCCAATACCATAGTTTTAATATGGGATGCATATCAGTATCAGGCTGTGGGCCGGATCCAGATGACACTGAGTGTAACATTAAGGGTAACAGCTACCCGTGAACTCTCATGCAGTGTAGAAATGATACATGTGTTGCAAGAATTCAGGCAGTGCTATCAGCGGGCAGAACAGCCAATGTGGTGTAGAGAATAAGAGACATGGGTCCAAACCCCACTCAGCTGTGGGAGCTTAGTAATGGTAAACCATTCCTTGAACATCTTACATCCTTCGAAAACACTACTGGGATTGGCATAAATTTGAAGCAACCGGATGACATTTAATAATACACAGCAGGCAGGAAGGTACTATAGCACAGGCCTCCATGAGCCTAGCAGCTTCCGGGTGTTTTAGAAGTTTGTTCCCAGTGGCACCAGGCATCATAGGCAGTGGTCAGAGGTGGTGGATATTGTCGTCTGAAATATCTAGAGGGCACCAGGTTGGGGAAGAAGGCTGTTACATCACTTGTCATGCAGTGCAATATCTTGGGATTTCATTTACTGTTGATCCTCAGCTAGATAGGAAAACTTGGGTGGCGGAGTTCAGAGGAAAATAAAATTGCTGAGCTGTTTTGTGGGATGTTTCCATTCATTCATTCATTCATTTCCTGCCGAACGCGTGGCAGAGCCTGGGTGACAACGAAATCACAATAACACAAAATACACAACAACTCCAATAAAAAAGGACATAAACTATAAGCAAGAAACATAATATCTAAAATTAAAATTACTAATAGAGGATGTCTATAAAATTATATAGTTGCAAAGTATGGATACAATAACATTAGGCAGCAAAAATAGAACAATATTAGGCAGCAAAAACAGATGGGTCAGGACAGATGATATATAATCACCCACTGTCCTGAAAAGGACAAAAGCTGATCCCACAGCTATAAATACTCAACTATCCAAGAAACTGCACCAGAGCACAGACAGAGTTCTGACTCCTGTCCTCCGAAGATGCTAGCCACAGAGACTGGCGAAATGTTAGGAAGAAAAACTTTAAGAACACGGCCAAAGAGCCCTGAAAACCCACAACAACCAAAAACAGAACACGTTCATAAGCATGAGAGAGAGAGAGAGAGAGAGAAGCTCAATCATTCTGTGAGCCTGCTCTAGCATTAAGATAATCAAGTGAGGCCTTTCTCTTGGTCCTGCCATCTTCACAGGTGCATTTCATGGGCTAAGACCATCTTGGGAAAAGAGCCAGGTTTTACTTTGTCTCCTAAAACCAAGGAGGGATAGGGCTAATCGTACCTCAGGTGGGAGTGAGTTCCAAAGTGAGGCATTGACCACAGAGAAGACCCAGTTTCAAGTGGCAGATTTTCAGGCCTTCCTCAGGGTTGCCACCCAAAGCATTCCATTATAAGAGGTGTGGGTCGGACAGATAGATGCTTTGAGGGACAGGCACTTAGACAGGTAGCAGGGTCCTAAACCATGAAGGGCTTTAAATGTCAACATAAGCAACTTGAACCTGGCCTGGAAGCAGCCAGTGCAGATGGGTCAGGACAGATGATATATGGCCATATTTTGCTGTTCCAGAGACCAGTCTATCAGCTGCGTTCTGCACCTGCTGCAGCTTCTAAACTGCCTCCAAAGGCAGCCCAATGTAGAGTGTTGCATTAGTCGGTCTTGAGATCACAAGCACATGGACCAGTGTTGTTGGGGACTTCCCCTTAAGACAGGGTCAAAGGTGTGTGCTCTGCCTCAGGTGGTAAAAGTTCCCTTTACCATTGGCGGTGACACGCCTTTACAAAAGCATGCCAGTACTTTAGCTAAACATTTGCTGTTGGCAATGCCTGAGCTTCTCTCAGCAGCTGGCAGCTGCCATTTTATTACAGAATGTCTAGGATGTAACATCGTTCAAGGGAATTGTGGGGGAGGTGTTAATATTCCTCATTGACAGGATTTTTGAATAATTCTGTTGCTGTTTACAATGGTGAGGTGGAAAAGAAAGCCTAAAGGAGACAGGAATGTTGCTACCATTACAAAGAAGTGTTATCCCCAAAAATCTTTTTGCCTGATTTCACTCCATATATCAAATGAAGAAATGCCTCCACTCCCTATCTGATATATTGTACCATGAATGAGGTTGTTAACAGCAGGCATTTTTTCTCATCCCCAAGTACTACTGTGTTACTTGCTCAATGCTCAATATAAAATGTGAAACAACTTTTCATTTGCCGTCTAGAAAGATATAGCCTTCCATTAGCAATAACAGTAATCTGGTGAATTCTTTTAATTCATAAATGTCTATGGATATTAATAATATAAACAGATATCTTTTTAAAAAAATGTAAGTAAATAAATAAAAAAAAGCAAATATTACCAGCTACAGCCATGTCAATAACTTGGGCACTAAGGGAAGTGTACAGCTATTGTGCTAATAAAGCTGTAGTTTGCATGTAAACATGATTTTGCATTTTAGAAAGTTATAAATAGACTGAGGATTTAAAAAAAAAATAGTTCAACAGTGACTTCCAGGTTAAAAAACATCTACTCATCCTTATCACTTCTTTCATCTGATTTGAATTCTTCATCTTTGCATTTAACTACAATTACATGCACATTATTTGATCACTTTGCTTGCCAGCAAAGTGGCAAAGGCTACTTTTCATACTGCATATTTTCCCTATGACACACGTGCTATGATTTGGCATGTTACACTCTGGCATTCAAAGGATATTGGCTGGACTACTATGCACTTCTAACATTCCTGTGTATATTCTTTTCCGGTTATTCACATTTGCATAGTGGTTAATCGTAAAGGACAATCAACCTGAATGCATTGAAGAGCAGAGGCAAAGGTTCTCTAGGCAAGGAGAGAACAAAGCTCACTCAGGGAGTATCTACACCTGCCTGCCTTGTGTGCAGAACAATCCAGATAACATGCAGATTCAGTCTCTTCCTTAAACAATTAAAGAATCTGATTAGGGACGGACGCACAATCATCTTAGAACTGCAGAGGTGGAAGGGACCCTACAGGTCATCAAGCCCAGCCCCTTTCAGGGAGGAACAGTGAGGAATCAAACTTCCAACCGCTGGTTCCACAGCCAGATGCTTAAACCACTGAGCTACCTAGCAGTCTACCAGTTAAAGCCACAGCTTTAGAAAGCTAGCTTTTTGGGGATGTAGAAATAGCCAGAATTCTTTAGACCCCCTCCCTCCCAGATTCGCCCAACCAGCATGGCTGACTACAGTAAAAGATGCTAGGCTAGAAGAACCAAATTTGAAAAATACTTGTTAGCAAAAGAGAAGTTTTTTTAATGTTTCACTTTTTGGTCATTATTCCCCTACCTGCCTAATGAAAAACTAAAGGGAATTCTTCAGAGTACACTAGAACAGTGAGCTGGCAAATGCAATGGATGAAAAAGGAAATGGGGGGCACATTGTGTTCCCAGATAATATAACATCACTTCTTCAACTGCTATCTGAATTCTTTTTTTCTCTCTTTTGTGCTCCTGTGCACACATATGGAGAACCAACTTCCTTTAAAAACTATTTTAAAATCACACATATTTTTAAAAATAAATTAAAAAGAGGGCTGGGAGCAAAGCACAATGTTCCCATCATATGACATTATGCCCAGCCCCCAGTGACAGTGGGCACACCCACTCGTACTTCCGTATACCAAATTTAAAAAGCACTGCAGCTTTACCTCTGCTATGTTACAGGTGAGGTCGCATCTGTTTGCAGCTAACCCACAGCACATGCACTTTCCCTAGTTTATTGCAGTAGTGTTGCTCCAGCCACAGTGAGGAAGAAACTCAGAGGAAAATGTATAGAGTTCAATGCATAGAGTTCTACTTGTACTTATTTGGACTCAACTCATTGTTTTTTCTTTTTCCTCTTTACAGAATGTATGTTTTCCAGCTTTTTTTTTAAAAAAAATCTTCTTTGCAGCCCACTTTTTAATTCCTTTGTGAATTTTCTAAACATTCTCACCTGTTTAGGTAAAGAACTTAACACAAATTGATTTCAGCTTTCATATATAGTATATCAATTTGTGTTAAGTTCTTTACCTAAACAGGTGAGAATGTTTAGAAAAATCATATATAAAAATATTTTCCTATTTGGGGATGTCTGTGCAGCTACACCGGTACCAGCATACACTGTATATATGCTGGTACCGGTGTAGCTGCACAGACTTCCCCAAATAGGAAAATATTCATCACAAAGGAAAAGGGGGGAAAGAGCACTGATTGGCATAAAATTGCACACACATCAAATAATGCACACTATATATAAGGTTAGATGAATCAGAAATGTTTTTTATAAGGTAAACAGATTTGTGATGCATCTGTCTCAAATGGAGAAGACATTGACTAGGAGACCTGTGTACCTGCAGAGTCTTCAATGTCCCTGGATTTCTCCATTTTTACACTTCTTTGAAATTAGTCTTGGACTGGACAGCCTTTTAAATGAATGCCATCTTTAAAAAGAGGATAATTCTCTGGTAGTCCTTTACATGGAGGACAATTTTGACTAAAAGAGGATATACAGCCACTCTAGCTACTGTGTTTTATACTGATGCAAAACCTGAATCTGATGGGGTGGGAGTATGGCTTTGGGTAATTGGACTGAAGCAGGGGTGTACTAAGCATTTAGTAATGTATGCATGAAAAGAGCTTTACCTCTGCTACTGTATTTTATGGCACTTGTAACTAACGAATTATTCAATGAATAGGCTGGAAACCTCTGAAATCTGCCTCCTGAAGTACAGTGTTGAATCTTGATTTATCATAAGGTTAGCCATGTTTGAGGTGGTTAGAGTATCTACCATATTTTAAAATCACTCACAACCATCAAGTTAAATTTGTAACAGAACTTACCAGCCTGAACTCCAGGTTAGAAGTGATGAAAAATATTAGGTTGAGTAACCAACAGAAGAGATGCGAGAGAAGACTAACTCCTGGCTTTTGGTGCAGGTCTTCAATGGGGTGTGGCCAGATCACAGAGTTGTATGAGCCACAACTAATACAGAGTCCTCTGAAACAGAGGGCTCTTAAAAGTACTTGACAATGACAATGAAACATAGATGAAGAGAAACCATCGCTTAGGGCCAAACTGTGTACAATGGAGTACACCTATTATAAGCAGCTTCTGCCACAATGAATAGCTTTTAAAATTGAATACCAGCAGAAGAAATTTCAGGAATCATGTCAGACTAAGCAGAAGAGGGGCAGTGGAAATAAAACTTTTTTACCCATATCATTTTCTAAAGCTGTGAGAATTATGGGACCAGAATATGAAAACAGCATACAGGTGTGTATACATTTTTTTTAGCAGTGGTTCCCAATCTCAGGTACCCAAGTGTCCTTGGACTGCAACTCCCAGAAGCCTTCACCACTAGCTCTGCTGGCTGAGGTTTCTGAGAGTTGCAGTCCAAGAACATCTGGGGACCCAAGATTGGGGAACCACTGCTGTATCAAATGCAAATTTTGAATTCACTGATTGTTACTTCATCTTCTCTATGGAATCTCCTCATTTCCCAAAGCAGTGTGACATGATAGCAGCCAAGAGGATTTCTGAAGATTTCTTCACACTCCTGAAGACAGAAAGAAACACTGCAAGTCCTTCAGGGAATTCTTCAGAACACCAGAGAGAGATCATTTATCCTGTCATCATACTGGTCAAGTTACCGATGTCAATCACCTGCTCTTGGCAAGTAAATGAAGACATTAATTTCTGTCTCAGTTCAGACAGTGGCACATTTTCCTTGGGGTTTCTCTCACTGGAAATATAATTTAGGATAGGCAAACTTTTTTGCAATTGGGCTCTTAATGCGGATTCTACTAGTTGAGAATTATATTCCTTCTAAGTAATATTAGCCAGTATGGCATTCTTTTATTTTTTTTCCTATCACACAACCTAGAATCAGTCTCTAGCTTTATCAATATGGAAACTGCCATGGTTCTCTATACTTTTGTTCTCTCTTTTAACAATGAACCACTAAAGGCAGAGGAAAGACCCAAATAACTGCTGATGTTTTCTTTAATAAACAGGGCTCCAACCCTTGTTTGTGTCTTTGTCCCAGGAGTTTTAGATGCAATTTGAAACCCGCAAAGCACCATTAGAGCCTAATCTAATTATGTCTGCAGTAACCTCCTACTCTGCATATTAAGACTATGATGAAACACAGACTTTTTGAGTGCAGTGCCAAGCCAACTCCCCTCCCGTTTCCCTCCCATACCCTGCACCATATGTCTAGCTACATGATGAGTTCCAGAAAACCTGAAGGCTTGCATCTCTATTTGTCCTGCAAAGATTAATAACCAACTTCAGATTTTGGAACATTTCTTATAGGTGAATAGGGCTTATTTTTATATTTAGTATTCAGACAGAGGACTGTAGGTTCATTAGCAATTGGGAATCCTATGTAAAAAAGCAATAAAGGCTCCACCATGAAGGCTACAGCTGAAACAGTGGCTGCCATCTCTTCTTCAAAAGAAGATGTAGGACAGTAATGATGGTGGTGAGAAGAAATGGGGTTACCAAAATTATGAACAACTAGTAGCAAGTCATGGTCTCCCTGAGCACCTTGTTCCCTTTCGTCACTGTCATGGAACTGTTGGTAGATGATATAAAAATTCCATCTGAAAAATAACACACACACACACAAACAATATCCAGGCATTATATAAAATGGACATGTGAGGAGGAAAATGGGATGGGTAGCAAAAGCCACCCTAGCCAATCAAATCAATAGCAAAGCAACATGTGATAAGGTAAGAGAGGGAGGTTCAGAAAGGAAGGACTGACAGTTTAATTGACTGATAGAGCACAACAATGTGGTTGTGACATAGAGCTTGCACATGTAAAATGGAGCTTGGTTATGAGAGGAGTTGGTTAAGCCTGAGCGATGGTTGAGTTCAGGAGCAAATAGACAGGCAGGGCCAATCTTTAAAGTTCCTGAGAAAATTTTACCAGAAGTGGGACATAGCTGCTTAAGGAAGTAAGAATAAAATCAATTAGTTCATTAAAAGAAGGACCGGCTTTTGGTGCACAGTTCATTGATTAAAATCCCATGGTGGTATCTGTGGAATATGAACATTATAAGAGCTGATACATTTAAATGATGTACCTGTCATGAAACAAGGAACATGCCTTTAGAGAAACCTAAGTTTGGTATCTTCTCGAGTGCTTTGAAAATAAAATGTCTGTTTCATTTCCAGAATCGACCTCAGTTTACATCTCTCCCCATTAAGGTTTTGTCTTAAGGCAAAAGGTGAAGGTAAAGGTTCCCCTTGACAATTTGTCCAGTCGTGTCCAACTCTAGGGGGGCAGTGCTCATTTCTGTTTCCAACCCATAGAGCTAGTGTTTGTCTGAAGACAATCTTCCGTGGTCATGTGCCAGCGTGACTAGACACAGAACGCCGTTACCTTCCCACCGTGGTGGTACCTATTTATCTACTCGCATTTTGTATTTTGCATGCTTTCGAACCGCTAGGTTGGCAGGAGCTGGGACAAGCGACGGGGGCTCACTCCATCGCATGGATTCGATCTTCTAACTGCAGGTCTTCTGACCTTGCAGCACAGAGGCTTCTGAGGTTTAACCTGCAACGCCACCACATCCCACAATTGTCTTAAAGGCCCCATCAAAAGGTTAAAGGTTATGAGCCCCAGCAGGTATATTCTGCTGTGAAAACCATAATTATTACTGTCCAACTGTGTAAAATACAGGGAATGGATTGGGTTAGGGTTACGTTAGGCAATCATGCTTGATCTCGGCCAACCTACCATCTTAAATGAGAGGGTCAAAGGCAGCATGGCATCCCACTTTTCATCACCATATGTGAAGAGTGCAGAATCTGAGAGTGCCTCTTACTTTCTTCATGTAAATGAAGTCCCTCCATGTGATTCTATTTCAGAATTTTTCCAAGGTTCTGCCTTAAACAGAGACACTTGCATCATACTCTTGGCTTTTCACACAAGCAAAGGAAAGATTAGCACACTTCTTTCCTTGCATGTTTATAGAAGTTCTATTTACCTTGTGTAACACAAATCACAGTATGTATAAAAATTGTGGTTATTATGAAGAAGAGATAGTTAAACTGAGCATGAAAGGAATTATACTTTTAATTATAATAATTGTGTACTGACAAGTCAATTCTGACTCACGGCAACCCTTTCAAGATTTTTCTAGATAGAGAGTACTCAGAAGTGGTTTACCTTTCTGTTATTCTATGGGTGCCTGGGAGTGTACAGCTTGCCCAAAGCCACACAGGCTGGCTTGTCTGGGATGTGCAGCAAACCCTCATTCTCCTGCTCCACAGCCTAGCTCACTGCGGTATCCAGGCAGCTCCATTTTAATGACCTTTTCTCGAATTTAAAAAAACATGTTAACTTTATTTTTAATATAGGAGAACTGTTCCTTCTTTAGAGAATGAAGAATAATGATCATTTGCTATTGGAAACACAGTGATACCCCTGAAGATGTTCCACAAATATCTCTAAGATCTTTCCAAGAACACGTAACATAAAGATTCGATGTTATTATAGTATTTACAAAAAGGATGTCTTTGAGCCTTTAATCTACTGAGATTCTCAAGTAGTACAGCTGCTCAGGCTATTATCCATATCAGTTCATCTGTGTAAATCATACTTTTAAAAAAAGCTTCATTTCCAAAAGAACTTTTCTGGAGAAGGGAATGTTAATAAGTAATGAAACAAAGAGCTCTGTCATAGAGATTAAGTGCCCCTGTGTCGAAGTACAAAGTTCACATAGCAAAGTGCAACTGTTACTCTGCTCATAACCCTACAGCCGCCTTCTAACCTCTGTTCAAAATCTGTCTGCCGGCTTTCCTGTTACTGTGCTGACTAGTGCAAGGTCCAACCCAGGTTCAAAGTTCACAGTCTGAAGGCTTGCTGGCTGCCTCCTTGGTGCAGATCTGACAATTTTCAGATAAGCTACCCAGTCCTCCTTTGAAAATTAGCACAAGTGACTGAACAAGCTCCCTTTCTTACACTGAAGCTGTGAGGACAGAAAGCATACTTAAAACTGCTGTTTATTAATCACTGGGCTAACACACCAGAGAGTATTATAACAGGATTCATTAAGGCTAGTGAAATATTGCTAGCTGGGGTGGGCATGCAGGATGGAGAAGAACCTGATGCACCCATAACAGAGAAACAGTAACCCCATCTTTTGACATCAGTCCTAGCAGAAGTACTAAGATGAACACAGAGGCTCTGTTATACAAAGATTATAATTCTAGATGGTGTCGAATTTTCCTTCTGTCAGGAAGGTAAGCCCAGACTCCCTTACAATTAGGGCTTTGGGTAAACAGAAGTTAATTTTCATTTAGTTTCATGACGTGAAATGACATGGGGGAACATAGTCAATTGAAGTGACAAGGAATTTTGGCCAGTCAACCCACAGTGCAATTAGTAGTTTGCTTCCAGTTGCCAAGCTATGGAAGCTGCCAAACAGCCTGCAACTCCTGTGGCTCCTTGGCATGGTGGAAAGCCCAGCTGCTGAGAGCTCGCTCTGACCATTTTGCCAGATGGAGGGTGAAAGGGAAAAGCATATTGTCGTTTATTTCATTGTTAGGCATGGCTCCTGCTGTTGCCCAGATCCAGAAAAGCAGGCCTTCCTTAAAACCGTTGTTCATGGCAGGAGAGAGACAGTGGAAGAACAGAGTTTCTTTTGGTGAGGGAAAGAAAGTCAAGAGAATTGAAGGAGAGCTAAAGCAAAATTGAAGTCTATCTTAAACACTAAGGCCAGTCATAGGCTTTATAGATGAACAGGCATATCTTTGTTGTATTTTAGCCAAAAGCCGTTTTATGTAATTAATAGCCTTCGGATTTCCAAATGAATTGTAAAATGCAACTAAAGATAGAATAAAGGGTAATATGTTACAAAATGAGGTCTTTAGTAAAATCAGGATATAGAGATATTAGATTTCTGGCAATTATATATAGAATAAGATCAGATAATACTAACTTTCTGTCGTTAAGTCAATCCTGACTTATGGTGATCATTTCTAAGGTTTCCTAGGTAGAGAATACACAGAAGTGGTTTACAATTCCCTTCTTCTGAGGGTGTCCTGGGACTGTGAAGCTTGCCCAAGGCTACACAGGCAGGCTCTTCTCTTGAGAAGGCACAGTGGGGAGTAGAACTCCAAACTTCAGTCTCCCTTTGCTCACCCTTGCACACATGCTATGGGAACTGACTTCAGATTTTTAATTCACCTTTGATACTGCTTTCAGGAGGTACAGTGGACCCTTGACCTGAGCACGGCTCCACTTACGTACTTTTTGACGTAGGGACTTCTCCGGCTGCAAAATTTCCCTTCGACTTGCAGCCAGAGAATTGACCTCTGGACCAGAAGGGGGAGGCGAGGAAAGTGGCAAACTCAAATTTGGCGCTTTCCCCGCCTCCCCCTTCCAGTCCATAAGTTGCCAATCGTGCTTCCAGATGCCTTCCAGGGCTTCTCCGCCGCCATGGGAGGCATCTCCGAGGTCCCGCTGCCGCCGCCAATCATGCTTCAGAGGCACATTTGGTGGCCGCCAGCGAGGGGGACCTCCGGAGGCCTTCCTGGGCTTCTCCGCCGCCATGGGAGGTGGCAGCTTTCCCACTGGTGGCCCCTTTCCCAGGATACACCGGGCCTACCAGGGGAGGGCTTCTCCCCGTGAAAGCTTGTAGACCGGGCCACCAGCTCCCCTGGTAGGCCCAGTCTACCAGGCTTTCCCAGGCAGTAGACTGGGCCTACCAGGGGAAGCCCTCTCCTGGTAGGCCCGGTCCAGTCCGGTATGATACCGCAAAAAACTTCCTTAGTATTTGTGAAGATTAACAAGTTTAAAATAAAAACAATCATAACATCACTGTTTCATTTTAAAATAAAAACAATCATAACATCCCTGTTTCATTTTAATTTTAAGTAAAGTTGGTTCGGCCCCTGAACACAGTTCAGATTTTTCATGTGCCCCCCCTATAGAAATTAATTGCCCACCCCTGCATCAGTGTCAACCACACAGAGTGGTCATTGGTCAGATGGGCATTATGGAAATATTTATTCCATTGAGTACTGAATGTTAACTAATGATGAGGAGATCTGATCTTTTCACATGACCATACAGTATATTTTGTTTGGCTGCCAGGCTTCTGTCTTTCTGTAGCATTTCCAGTTGCAATATTTTGTCCTGTTTTTTGCTTGCGTGATCACCTAGATCAGTCATTTGGAACCAGCTGCTGGGCATATCTATATGATCACTGACAATGTGCAGTACATGTTGTGGTGTGGAAGTGCCATCTGTTCCCGCGGGCAAGGATTAAAAGTGCAACACAATTTTTAAATTGTATTTTAAATTGAATTTTAAAAATATTTCTCCTATTTTAGCACTAAACTTCCCAAACTTCAAAATAATGAAACAATATACATTGGAAACAGCAAGAAAGAGCTTTTTGTTTCATGCCATTTTATGACAAAGTAGTCACATTATTACCTGGAAATGAAAAACTCTAGACATTCTTGAGCAGAATGTCCACAACAATTCTAAAGATGCAATAAGTCCCTATCTAGCAGGCCCCCTCCCCTGTTTTTAAAAGTACTTGCTAGGCAGAAAGGTCTCTGTGGTCACTGAGGGGGAAGAGTGAGAACTAGCCAGTTATTTGGAAGAGAAAAGAAATAAGCTCATTTTCTTTCTTTCTTTTTAAATACAGTTTGTGTTTTCTTTTCTCCAAACATCAAATGTGCCAACAGATGAGTTGCGAATGACTTCTCTTCTCTCTTTATTGTAGAAAATGTGAGGCCTGTCAAGTTATGTTCATGAAAACTTTTAAAATGACCCTTCTTTAGATCTTTTTTGTCACAAACACATCTTGTGTAAATTAAACACTAACCACAATGTATTGTTTACTACATACAACCAACCTCTTCATGACATTGTTAAGATGAGAGCCTATCTCTGCTACCTCTCTCATAGCACCTACAAGCCAGCGTCATTTTTTTTCCATTCACTGCAAGGATACAACCATTTCTTTCTTTTAAAAAACCACCTACATTTGACATCAGAATGTTAAGAAGTTAAAGAACATATTTACACACAATGACACACTACAGTCTAACTACTTTAAAATTAATCTCATTCCTCGCTCCCATATTTCTTATTAGTGAGCTCATAGTTGAGATTATCGAGAACTACTTCCGAAAGATCCCATTCTGTGGACAGAACAGATAAGAACACTGTCTTGATTGCACCTTTACGGAGTATTATTCTTTTCAAATACATGCTAACTTGAAGACTGCCATCAAACTGTGTTTCATAAAAGCAGAGTTAGGCAAAGGCAAAGAGATACGGTAACATCTGGAAAAACCTCTAGCAGGTCCTAGTGTAAATTGCCTTCAGGATGCTCTGTACAGTTGTTTCATATTCATCATATCCCTCTGCAACTTTCTGCCATCTGTACCTCCCCTTAAAAAGATCCTGCTCTTCTTCCTTGCAGTCATTAGCCTACATGCCTTTTTCACAGTTTGTTTCATATCACATTTCATTTCAGTATTAAGTCTATTTCTAAAAGGAAAGGTTTTACCCAATTCCAGAAAGCCATTCATGAAGAAATGAGAGTGGCCTCCCTTGCAAGGAAGTTACAGAAGTCATCTGAAATAGGCTGCTGAAGTTTATCTTAACAGGCAGGAAATCATAGAGGGAAAGGTGAACTTTCAGATATCCAAGAGCTATATCATTTAGAGATTTAGAAGTCACTGTCATTACTTTGATTTCTACATCTAGCAAGGCTGGTGTCACGAGTTATTATGGTTAAGTGTCTGCCAAGGGAGAGAGGGGTCTTGTGCCAACCCTGCTTGCCTTGCCATTGGCACCCCCATTTTCCCATCAGTAGATCACAACCTGGCACTGCTGTGATCACATTGCTGCCATCACCTCCTCCTCCCCCTCTCCAGACCTTAACTGCTTTTGTCATGCTAGTCACGCTCTTCTCTCAATCATACTCAGCCTATAGTTGATGCTTTTGGATAGAAGCTGATCCATCACTTTTATTTCCATCTGCGGCCATGATCTTAGATCGACCCAAAGGCAACAATCACTATCAGTATCTAGTGGCTTACATAGCAGCCTAGGAGCCCATCAAAGTCCAACATGGAAAAACAACTGGATATGCCAATACAGTTCTTTTAGATGCAAGCCATTCAGTGAAAAGAATTATTCAATGAAGTGCATGCTAATCAATGCTATAAATTCAGTCCTGTCTTTGCAACTGACACTTCTAAGATTAGGAGCATCCTAGGCAAAACCCCTGTCTGTCTGCTTGCCTGCCTGTCTTATAAAGTAGAAACCTGGGTCAAACGGTGTGTTAGAGAAGATAGCCTTTGATTACAAAAATGATCCCATAGGTGCTAACGTCATCTGATTGTCACAGCAGGAGAATTTCACATTTTCTGTAGTTTGGAAATTAGCTTATTTTGGTCATCAGGCTTTGCAAGTATGGTATCTCAGTCTCAAAAGTCTGTATTGGAATAACATCTCTGAAACTCATATGGATTTCTGTTTCCAACTATACACTGTCTATAAAGTGGTGCAAATCGCACACAATGGTCCTATAGATTTACCTGGATGTGTGTGGGTCAGCCTTTAGCAAGAGCCAGCAATACTTTGAAAACTGCAGTGTGATTGTATCCAGAAAAAGGAGGGTACAATAGAGATGTCGGTTTTATTTGCCAGTGGGATCCTTGAATTAGGTCAGCAGCCATGCTTCTCATGCATCTCCTCTGGGATGGATTCAGCGGGAGGGTGCAGTTTTTTGTTTGAAGGGTTATCCATCAAAGCAAATAGCATGCTCTTTGCACTTCCCCTTAGGACTTGTGTTCTTATGAAGTTCTCTTCCTTCACCTGCAGTCACGTACTCTCACCTCTACAGAGGAAGGTCAGAGGAGGTTTCCTTTCCCGACAGCTACCACCTTTGAAAACATACAAAAGAGCTTCCTCTTGGTAAGCATAATCTGAAGCAGCAAGCATCTTTGGACAAAACAGAAATGGCATATTCAAGTCTGAGAACTTATTCTTCTCTGCTGGTTATGATTTTTAGTTCATTCACACTGATGCCCCAAAGTAGGATGGGACTGTTTTCTGTAGCTTCTGGGCCATATGTAGTAGTTATACAGGAATTAATCTGAACCCAGTGCCATAAATCATAAATTGTTCTGAAGGGCACAGAAATGTATCTGGTTTTTTTAAATCAAGCAGAATAATGTCTAAAGATATAACTACACCTTCTTTTCCTTGCGGGTATTCGAAGACAGAGAGGTTGTTATTAATTGGCCCTCAGTTCATTCTTCCCTAAACACAGATGGCAAATTAAGCACAGACAGAACTTAAGTGTCAAGCAGGAAAGGATACAGAGGATGACAAATTCTTGAACCATGACTTGAAAAGGTCTAGGAACTGCTCAAGTGTTTCTTTTAAAGACAAGTAAAACTACAGTATTCTTCAGTTTTCTAGTATGTTCTGTTCTCTCTCCAGAGCAGGGATTCTTTCATTTCCACAAGGTAATGAAAGGGTCTTGCCAAGCAACTGTAATTTACCTCCTGAAGTGTGTAAAATGTCCCTCCTTGTGATCCACATTACCAGTCCAGTTGTGTAGCATCTAAGCATATTTGCACCACTGAATCCTAGCTGCACTGAGGGATGACATGGCGGTGCTGTATGTAATTGTACTTGTGCACAGTAAAAAGAAGTGTCAACGTCTCATCTGTGGTACAGATTGGCTCTGAAACATTTTGGTTTAGTTGTACCAGCACACTTTATCTCTTTTATATATGTATGTCCTTAATTATATATACTATATGCTATAATAATTTAATTATATTATAATTATTACCCTGGGAAGTGGTGAGTGCTCCAGCACTGGAAGCATTCAACAGAAAATTAGACAACCATTTGTCAGAAATACTTTGATTTGGATTCCTGCATTGGTTGGACCAATGGTCTTACAGGCCCCTTACAACTCCGTTACTGTATTCTATGAGTCTGAGTCTACAAACCACCTGTCATCAGAAAACATCATGTAATAAAAATAACATTAAAAAGGCAACAAAATTGAAAGGCAGCTTGAATTATAAATCAGTTTGGCCAGCTTGAAACGCCACTCTCCATGCTTTCATCTGGAATTTTTTCCACAAAGCAAAGGCTACACCTGAGACATCTCCTTTTCTATCACAGCTGGTTTCAGAGGTTTCTATTTCTTCCTGAAGAGGGCTAGAATTTAACAGCCTATTTTCCAGCCAGGAAATCTTTGCTGGACAGCTATTCAAAGATAAGATGGCAGCACAGGAGAATAAGTGCCCAGCTATTGCTGCCACAACATAGATAAAACCAAAGTGCTCTTTTTCAGAATACAGTACTATTTAAATACGGTATGCAATATGCTTTGAAATTATTAAGCCGCTCAGAGTGGTCTACTCGACCAGATGGGTGGGATATAAATCAAATAAATAAACAAACAAACAAACAAATTAAATGAATGAAGGGTAATACTTGTAGCACTATTACTGAGGTTTCTCCTGGCACATGGGATGAAATCTTTTGTGGCTTCTTTATGTATATTCAAATTGCTGGTCTGATGTCCTCATTGTTCACCTGCGACGTCCCTCAGGGTTCTGTATTGTCCTCCATGTATTTAACCTCTACATGAAACCACTGGGAGAAGTTGTTCTGGAATTTTGGGATTCAGTGTCACCAGTATGTGGATAACACTCAATTTCCCCTCTCCTCTCTGTATACATGCAAGGAAGCTGTTTCAGTTCTAGATCAATATCTGGTGTTAGAAATGTACTGGATGAGGGTGAATAAACTGAAACTTAATCCAGACAACACAGAGGTACTCCTGGTAAGTTGAAAGGCAGATCAGGAAATATGGATGCAGCCTGTGCTGGATGGAGTTACACTCTCCCTAAGAGCACAGGTGTGCAGCTTGGAGGTGTTCCTATATTCATTCATGAGCCTTGATGCCCAGCTTTCGGCAGTGGCCAGGAGTGCATTTACACAGTTAAAACTAATGTGCCAGCTGTGCCCATTCCTGGAGATGTTCGATCTGGTCATTGTAACACATATCTTAATTACATCGTGCCTTTGGAAAGTGTTCAGAAATTTCAGCGGGTTAAAGTACTGCAGGCAGACTGTTAACTAGGCCTGGTTACAGGGATCATATGATCCTCCTCCCCATTACAGCTCCTCCATTGACTGCTGCTCCATTTCTACACACAATTCAAAGTGCCAATAAAGCCCTAAATTGTTTGCATCCCAGCTATCTGAAAGACTACTGTCCTTTATGAGCCTACCTAGGTTTTATTATCTCCATGGAAAGGCTTTTTCTTGGTCCCATCATCCTCACAGGTGCTGGATAAGTCAATATTTTAGTATCCAGCTGCAGAACCATATGCTGGAAGTTCGATTCCCTATTTTCTTCTCCTTGAGAGGGGCTGGACTCAATGATCTTTAGGATTCCTTCCAAATTTGCAGTTCTAAGGTGATGATGATTATTTGGTGGGGATATGGGAGAGGACCTTCTCTGTTGCTGCTCTTAGACTCCCTCTCATGATTTGTCAGGCAAACCCCAGCTTTGCTATCCTTCCGCAGGCAGGCAAAGGCCTTTCTCTTCAGGCAGGCTTTTTCTTCATGACTGGCTGTTTAAGAGGGGATTTTTTTTTAAGATGGGACATATTTTTTATTTTTGTCTTTGTGGTGGTTAATGTGTTTTTACTACGGTCTTATCTACTAGTTCTAATTAAACCGCTGAAGCCTCTGTGCTGCAAGGTCAGAAGACCTGCAGTCATAAGATCGAATCCATGCAATGGAGTGAGCCCCTGACGCTTGTCCCAGCTCCCGCCAACCTAGCAGTTCGAAAGCATGCAAAATGCAAAACTGCAAGTAGATAAATAGGTACCACCTCGGTGGGAAGGTAAACTGCATTCCTTGCCTAGTAATGATGGCCACGTTACCACAGAGGATTGTCTGCGGACAAAACGCTAGCTCTATGGGCTGGAAATGGAGATGAGCACCGCCGCCTCGAGTCGGACACAACTGGACAAATTGTCAAGGGGAACCTTTGCCCTTACCTTCAAATAGGTTTTGTTACCATGTTCAGACAGACGCATGCCATATTGCCAACTATTTGTAAAAGTAAGTCTACAAAACTAGGGAAAAGAAACAGTGTGATATTTTGTGTATGCTAACTGAAAGCAAGGCATTTACTTGGGTTGTTCTCATTATTTTCTGCAGATTCAGATCTTAGCTTTTGACAAGGGATTCAGTGCAGAACTAAAATATGATGACTGACTTGGCAGCAGTGAAAAAAGGTCATTTACGCTAATGCAATAAAGATAAGCAATAAGTTCCAGTGATGCATATAGTATGTTCTGTGCTTTCTTGCGCGATCTTTCCTTCCTCAGCAAAAGCATGGCACCTGAATACAGTACATGCAGATATTTTACTAAAACAGCCAACCAAAATAGCCTCTCACTTGAAACAACAAGTCTTGTCGTGTGCTGAGGTATAACCTCAAAATCTTAGAGTAGACTTTTTTTGCTTTATTATTTAAATGGACTTGCATTTTCATAACCTCTCAAACAATTCGAAAAGCCTTTGCGTATGCACAGCTCTTGCCTAACAAGAAATGCTTTTCCAAAAGCTGTTGAATTCAATAGGCATTTGGAATGAGAGAAGGACTAGGACCAAATCCAAAGAGCACAAGCTGTGCAGTGCATTGCAGCAAACAAGCTCTATAGATTTTACTTGCTCAACACGAAATAGATGTGAAAGTGAAAGTGTTTATAAGTTTACTTACATTTGAAAAATAGTCAAGTAAAATTACAAAGGAATGAGTATGATCTTTATTTCAACTTTCTCAGAGTTGTCATAGCAGTGTGCCTAGCCATTCCATATTTATATGTATATTATTCTGTCATTTATAACTAAGCTTCCCAGGGAATTAAACATTCTCAGCCCTCTTAATATAAACAATCCAAGTCCCTCGTATTTGAGAAAGGGAAAGCTGATCTGGCATCCTCTACCCCCACAGACATAGTGCAAAGTCTTGTGATGGTGTCCTATTTAGGCTCAAAACTGATGCTGAGAGGGGGTATTGGTAGGTGTAAGTAGATGGGGTGGAAAAAGAGGTGGATACTTTGTGTCTGAACTATTCTACTTCAAACTGCAGGAGGAAGCCATAATATTTAAGGCACCCTCCACCATATATTCCCTGAAAATAGGGTTCTTGACTTGCCCTTTTTCTGAGATTTAAAATTTTAATTAAAATATGTAGTTTAATATTCAATCATGTGAGTTCCACCTACACTCTGAATAAACATGCACATCTACTATCTCACCTGTTATCTGTGAAAAGTAAACCTAGATTGTACTGGTTAATTTTTCGAGATATGATATGATCAATCCCGTTTTCTTGTTAATGAACGAACAAGCTTTATTGTTTAAAGCCATGGTTCATCACAATATATCCTGTTAACTCTAAGCTTGGCTATTCTGTTTCCACTGCATTGCTTTCCATGTAACACATATTTCCTGCCTTTGGGGGAGCGGAAGATCTTCTGCCGGCCACAATCTCACTGGGTGAGAGACAGTAAGAACTGTGGCTGGGCTGTTGCCAACTGCCATCCGGAGTTTGGCTCTATCTCCCTCCGTTTTCCAGGACTAGGCCCTGCTACTCCTGATTGCCTCACCCCCCCCCCAACATCAGCCACCTGGCTTAGGGTGAGTGAAGGCTTTTAAGCCGAAGGTGTTCTCAGGGCCTCACCGGACCAACATTCCTGCCTTTGGGGGAGCGGAAGATCTTCTGCCGGCCACAATCTCACTGGGTGAGAGACAGTAAGAACTGTGGCTGGGCTGTTGCCAACTGCCATCCGGAGTTTGGCTCTATCTCCCTCCGTTTTCCAGGACTAGGCCCTGCTACTCCTGATTGCCTCACCCCCCCCCCCAACATCAGCCACCTGGCTTAGGGTGAGTGAAGGCTTTTAAGCCGAAGGTGTTCTCAGGGCCTCACCGGACCAACATGAAAGATGGCGCTGGCGCTGGGCGACTAGCGTTTTCTCTCACCGCTCCAGCTCGCTGCCTGGGACTTCTTCTCTTTTCTCCTCTTTTCTTTTCCATTTTCTTTTTCTGTTTTTTCTTCTTCTCCTTTCTTGTCCCCCTCTTTTTCCCCTGTTTGCCTGGAGCCGGTGTCTCCCGACGGTGCTAAAACTTACCGGGAGAGTTGCGGAGAGTCGCGGAGCGTGGGACTGAGGCTGGCTGGACCCTGGAGGTGAGGCGGCTGCGGCTCGAGACGCGCTGTGGAGGTGTGGAGTCGCGGGGGTCCGCAGCCGGCTTGTTGCTGGGGGGTCCGGGAGCCAGGAGGTCCTGCTGTTCTCCCCGACGGGGCCGGTCTTGGGGAGTGACTGGAGCGAACGGAGTCAAGTGGAGTCCGAGCCCTGAATACAGCGGTCCGCGGCTGGAGGTTCTTTGCGCAGCCCTGCTTGGCCCTGGAGGATTTGGTGTAGTTTCTTTGCGGGGGACTGATTGACTGGTGACCGGAGGCCGGCGGGATCCCCGACGAGTGGATGAAGTGGGGGGATCGGAGCCGACCAGAGCCAGGAGAGTGTAACGTTGTCCTGGGAGCCTGGGGAAACTGCGGGATCGCCAGGACGCCGGAGCTCCTGCGAGCCGGTGCCATGTTGGCGGCCCTTTCCTCTGTTTTCGGCTACCCCGCTTGTTGCTGTTCCTTATCTAACAAAGGTGTTCCCCAAATTGACTCTCCAAAGTTGGGAACGGCAGGGACTAAGCCTTTACCATCTTGGCTTTTGACGCTTTTGCCCAGGCTCGGAACTAATATCAACGTGGGCTCAGAACTAACAACCAAGACCTGTGAGCCTCTCCCCATGAGCAAGAACTATAAATTAGCCCCACCATTGAGTCCAACGACAAGGCTACAGGGTAGAAAAGTGCAATCTTCGAGCACATGTGGGGGATAACTGTGTTATTCTGTCATTAGTATTTTTTCCCCCATTTTATTGTATTATTTTTGATTATTTTATTTCACTTTACTTTAATTATTACTAAGTTTGATTTGTTGTTATATGTGTGCTTTTTCTTTTTTAATGGTGTATTTAGTTAGTCTTTGTATTGTAAAAAATTTTGATTTGTTAAATTGTATTAAGTTATTAGTTTTTCTCTTTCCTTTTCTTCTATTTTTCCTTTCGTCATGGAATGGAGGGCCTGCCTTCCCAGCGAGGGGCCACAAAACATCTCTGTGATTACGGGTAGAGGGCGATATGGCTTTGGCTCCGTCCCTACTCGTGTTAGAAGAACTATGAACAGATGTTTAAAGGCTGTTCCTTGTTCTGAGACGGAGACCAACCCCCAGTACCGAGGTAGCCAGACCAGCCAGCCCTCTACTCTACGCCTGGTGTTGTTGAATGCCAGGTCTGTATCTAATAAAACCCAGCTAATTTACGATCTTATTCTGGAGGAAGATGCAGACCTGGCTTGCATAACCGAAACATGGATTGGCGGAGAGGGGGGTCCCCCCCTAGCCCTCATTTGCCCGCCCGGTTATGCTGTCCAACACCAGGGTAGACTAGAGGGACGGGGGGGGGAGTAGCTATCGTTTACAAGTCTACCCTAGAGGTAGTTAGGCGCTCCTCGGTGGTAAAGCCGGGTCTTGAGGCCCTCCACGTGTGGATTGGGGCTAGGGACGGAATTGGGATCTTGCTGGGTTACCGTGCTCCCCGCGACCCAGCCATTTCCCTTCCGGAGCTGGTGGACTTTGTCTCCGCGGCATTGCTGGGTTCCCCGAGACTATTGGTCCTGGGGGACTTCAACATGCATGCGGGGGCAGAGGCTTCCGGACCAGCTCTTGAGTTCCTGGAGACCATGGCCTTCTTGAACATGTCCCAGCATGTCAACGGCCCTACACACGTGGGCGGCCACACACTAGACCTGGTTTTTTCCACCAACGGGAGTGAGAGTGGTCCGATGGTGACTGACCTCGAGTCGGTCCCCTTGTCATGGTCGGATCACCACCTAATAAAATGTGTCACCAAGATGGCTCTCCCCCCTCGCAGGGAGCAGGGACCTATTGTCATGGTCCGCCCTCGAAGGCTACTGGATCCGATTGGATTCCAGGATGCCATGAGAGGAGTTACGGCTGACCTGGCTGGTGCTCCTGTCGAGGCACTGGTTGACGGCTGGTTCACCGCCGCGGCTAGTGCCGTAGACACGATCGCGCCTAAACGCCCTCTCCGCCGCAGAGATCGCCCGGCGCCCTGGTTTAACCAGGATCTCCGGGCGTCGAAGCGGGTCAGGAGACGGCTAGAGCGCAAATGGAGAAAGGACCCAACGGGTTTCAATCGTATAGCTGTTAAGGTCGCTACTAACCTTTACCAGGCTAAGGTAAAGGCTGCCAGTCGAACTTACCTCGCTAACCGGATAAGCGAGGCGTCTAACCAGCAGGCGGAATTATTCCGTATAGTACGCGACCTATCCGGAATTGGCCCGGGTGATAGGCCTCCCCCTAGTTTTACACCGGACCAATTTGCAGCATTTTTTAAATCTAAAGTGGAGGCCATCCGCCGGGACCTCGCTCCTTTTTTGAATACAGCGAGTCGAGTTGAGATGTCCAGCGCTCCGTCTTGTCCGGTGATTTTTGATACCTTTCAGCCTGTTTCGTCCGATACTGTCGCCAGGACGCTTGATCGCTGTCGTGCCACCACCTCCTCCTTGGATCCTTGCCCGGCCTGGCTAATCAAAGCAGCCAGGCCTTCAACAACGGAATGGGCTACTGTAATAATTAATCGGTCTTTCCTTGAGGGCAGATTTCCCTCTGCCCTCAAGGAAACACTCATTAGGCCCATTAGAAAGAAACCTAGTTTGGCGGCGGACGAAATTGGCAATTATAGGCCCGTCGCCAATGTTTCTTTCTTAAGCAAGGTAGTCGAGAGGGTGGTGGCTGATCAGCTTCAGGCGTTCCTGGATGAAACAGATGCCCTGGATCCATTCCAGTCGGGCTTCAGGCCGCGCCACGGAACAGAAACGGCATTGGTCGCCCTGTGTGATGACCTATTGAGGGAGGCCGACAGGGGCAAAATGTCTCTGCTGGTCCTCCTCGATATCTCAGCGGCCTTTGATACCATTGACCACGGTATCCTCCTGGGGAGGCTCACCGAGTTGGGAATAGGTGGCCAGGCTTTCGCCTGGCTCCGTTCCTTCTTGGAGGACCGCCCCCAGAGAGTACAGCTTGGGGAGAATGTCTCGGCCCCGTGGAGCCTCAATTGTGGGGTCCCACAGGGGTCGATCATCTCCCCAATGCTGTTTAACATCTATATGAGGCCGCTGGGGCGGGTCATCAGGGGGTGTGGAGCGATGTGCCATCAATATGCGGATGACACGCAGCTCTACATCTCCTTTTTTCCAACTGCAGGAGATGCCGTTCTGTCCCTTCAGCGTTGCCTGGGGACCGTATTGGAATGGATGCAGGAGAACGGGCTGAGGCTGAACCCGGACAAGACGGAGGTACTAAGGGTGGGCGCTCCCACAGTTGGGGACTTGGGAAACTCCCTCACTTTTGGGGGTGTGACTCTGCCCGCCAGGGATGGGGTCCGCAGCTTGGGGATCCATCTGGACCCGGCGCTCACTATGGAATCTCAGGTGGCGTCTGTGGTCCGTACCGCTTTTTTCCATCTTAGGCGGATAGCCCAGCTGCGACCCTACCTTGATGTGGGGGCGCTTACTACCTTGGTGCATGCGCTCGTAATCTCAAGATTAGACCACTGTAATGCGCTCTACGTGGGGCTACCTTTGAGGTTGCTGCGGAAACTACAGGTGGTGCAGAATGCTGCGGCCAGATTACTTAGTGGAGTGAGAAGATTCCAGCATATCTCGCCCACTCTGGCCGCACTGCATTGGCTGCCCATCCGATTCCGCATCGACTTCAAAGTGTTGATGCTTACCTATAAAGCCCTAAACGGTTTAGGACCTCGATACTTGGTGGAACGCCTTCTCCCACCAAGATCTACCCGTGTCACTCGTGCGAGCCAGGAGGTGAGGCTGAGGAGCCTAACGCCGAGAGAGGCCCGGAAGGAGAAGACCAGAAATCGGGCCTTCTCGGCGGTGGCTCCTCGTCTCTGGAACAACTTACCTCCTGAGATTCGCGTGGCTCCCTCGCTGGACATTTTTAAGAAACAACTAAAAACATTGATGTATAGGCAGGCTTTCCCAACAGAAAACTCCTGACGATTTTTCTTTTCTTATATCTTTCTTTGATTTCTATCTTAGTCTAGGAGCAATGTTTTAAAATTATATTGTTTCTTTTATTGTAAGCCGCCTAGAGTGGGCTAATATGTCCAGATAGGCGGGATAGAAATAAAATAAATAAATAAATAAATAAATAAATAAATTTCAACATTCATTTGAAGAAACATCTCACAGAATTCAATGCATTAAAATCCCACCGCAGCTTGAATTTGATGGTAGCAGTGTTCTCTCCAGTCCACTTCATTAGAGTACTAATATACCAGGTAAATCATGTTCCTGTATATTTCAAAATTTATTATTTCAGACTGGTTTCATTCCACTGGGGAAGAGAGAAAACTGACTTTATCTGACTTGATGGCCTCGATTTTTTCATGAGATTTGAACATTGAAACTACTGGAGCAGAGAACCTTGGCACAAACAGCAATAAACAACAGAAGGTTTCTGATTAAGTGCTAGTGAGGACAGAAACTTCTGGTAATGCCATTTAGTACTGAGAACTGGAAGCACAGCTCTACTTTAATATAAAAATCCTCCAAAAGTTCTTACTTTGATTGCTTTCACTTTTTCAGTACTTTAACTTGTTTTTGTAAACTGTCCTGGAATCTTTGCTGAGTGCCAATATACAGATCTCTAAAACAGGTAAACAAACACTACAGCAAACAAACAAAACAAAAACATATAGAGATAGAACACATCATAGTCCTATCCAGTGAACTGGGTGCAGTTTTTCCATTTATAACAGGTCTTTTGTAATTTATTACCATCTTTCAGCAATGTGAAACTAGGAATACAAAAAGCATGCTTTTTAAAAAAAATCCAAAAGAAGTTGCAATTCTTTACCTAACAACAACCATCAATGCAGAGAGAGGGACTGAGAAAGAGAGATGAGGTGAATCTATACGAGAAATAAAAGAAGAGGGTAGGAGAGGCTAGAATCAAGAGCAATGTGAATGTCAGTTTAAAAAAAATTAGGTTGTCTGGACAGAAGATAATTAGCAGGCTAAAGGGTGTGAGGCCAAGTTCTAAAATGAAGAAGTGATAATTATTCATGTAGTGAGAGACTGGTAGAGTCAGTCACATGAATTGCAAAGACTTTCAAAATGAAAACAAATGCTGAGAATAAAACAAGAAAAAGCAGATATATTGACAATAGTAAATAAATACATTTTATGATAAGGAGCAACACATTCCAAGAATTTTGGAAAAGGAATGTATCCACATCTACCATATATGCTGCTTGTCACATTATTTCAGTATATCCAGGCGCTCACTACTAACTGATGAACATCCCTCATAGCCATCGAAAGATTCCTGTACAGTAAGTTAAAATCACAATGCATTATGATCTCATTAATTGAAATAGCCTAAATACAGGAAATACCATCCTGTCCCTGCAAGTTGCCCCTCGGGTTGCTACTGTTGTATATGTGTGCAAGCATGCTGCTGGCCTGAACTAGCTTTTCTGTGTCTCAAGGTGCCAGCTGAAGTGTTGGGGGGGGGCTTGATCTGACTCTATGGGTCTCTAAGCTGAGAAGCAAATTTAAGGGTGAGTGGCTCCAGAGAGGGGGAAAGTGTGAATTTTTTTTCCTGGAAAAAATACCAATGTCATGGGTACTAGAGGTAAGCACCCATAGAACAGAAGTTTTGGCACTAGTACTGCTGTTGCTTGTTACATTTTGTTCCCTGTTCACAAATCAATCAATCAATTAATCAATCGAGGAGTGGGAGCAGGATTTCCCTCTGTTTCTAGGCCACCACATTACCTGATTTTAACCACGTTAATTTACCTGCATCCTCCTTGTTCCTCTTTGTGTGATCAGAAACTCCAAAAGCTGTTCTGTCCTCCAGCCCTCCCCCCTCCCCCGTAACACCACAAGGACCTAGTCCTTTTCTCAGATTTAAGTCTTGGCTGCTGCTAATTTGGCAATCCTAGTATGAACACAAGTCTGCCCTTTGGAAACTACATCATGTCACCTATGTAAAAAGTGTGTTCCTGCAAATTATGCTGATTGATGAAGCAAGATCCCTCCATTCCTTTGAGTCAAGCAGCCCATCCTATAACCTCTTGCACCCAGAATACAGTCCCATAGTGCTGTAGCCCAACAATCCCTAAAGTTGGGAGTGCATCTTGGAGAGGGGAGTATAGTAGTGACAAATGGTAAGACCAGGTGGGAGCTGGGAGTGGGCGAAATCACAACACCTTTCTGCATGGTCACTGTGACAGTTGTCAGGAAAGGAAACCTATCCTGTGCGGCTGACTGATTCCACTCCCTTTCTTTTTTGTATCATTCTGGGGTAAAGCTTTACAATATATAATTCTTCTTGAAGGTTATTATACTAAACTAGTTGGTTTGTCTTTCCTTGGCTGCAATGTCATAAAATGCCAATGTAAATCAAGATGGAGACAGAGTTGTACAACAGCTGGATATTATATTTTAAACAATGGAAGTTGGGGAATCAAGCATTTGTTCCTTTATTGTTTCCAACAGTTCTGAGGGATTTTGAGGCTTCATCCCAACATCAAGCTAGAAGGCACTGACTAATGGAATTGGGCTTTCTTCCCCTCTCCCACCTCACAAACCTCCTTACATTCCCTAAAATTTGCTAGTTTCCAAAGCAAATTTTGAGGATACATAGGGGCGGAGGGGGCTACAGGGGTCAGGCAGACTCTGTTAACTCCAAGTTTCACTGACAAAAGCAGTTGCATCAACAGAAAGATATCATCAAATCTTGCCACTCACTTTCATAGTGAGTGGGCAGGGCCAAAACCACGTCAGTCTTTTCCCTTCTCTATGATGAAAGTGTATAGCTGGCTGGATAGCTTAGTGGTTTGGGTATCTGGCTGCGGAGCCAGAAGTTGGGAGCTCAATTCTCCACTGTGCCTCTTAGAGGAAAAGTCAGCTTGTGTAGCCATTTGCAAGCTGCATACTGTAGACCCAGGGCTCCCCTCAGAACAAGGAACATTAATTACTTCTGAGTACTCTATACCTAGAAAACCCTGGAAAACGTCATAAGTGAGAATCGACTTGACAGGATACAGTGAGGACGACAACAACGATGAAAGTATCTACACATCTTGAACACTTGGTGATTTTTGTAGAATTTTAGTTGGCCAGCATGGAGTTATGAGGATGATGAAAGTATCTATAGATCTTGAAAACTTGTTTTTTGTCCATTTTTGTTGGCCTGATTTTTTAAAAAACATATTAGTAGAGATTTTGGAATAGTTCTTATAGCTAACATACTCATTCTTTTTATTTGTTCATGTTTCCACGCTTTTCATAGGTATCAATGAGAGAGCACTGCACCCTTTGATGTGAACATAAGGTTATAGAATCATTTAACTGATACACATATTGTTGAAAATTTTGATTATAACATGTGTTCTCATAACATCAGCAGAGTAAGGAGATATTGGTTAGCAGAGATACTTATGACACTATGACACTGAGAGAGTAAAACCAACAACTTAGTCTATTTACATATATACATAGAAAATAGACATTCCTCTGGCAGCATAACATGACATGAAGCAGCACACAGCATAGGAAAAAGTGATCTGACTTGCAGCAGATAGAGACGTTCATTTTACACATGACTTATGTACAGTTCTGTGACCAATCAGAAAATATATTACTTCATTTTCTGTTACACCAAGTTTCATCATGTACCGCAGCTGTACAACATTAAGTCTTAATCCTTGATACCCACGCCTGAATACAATCAGTACAATGACTCAGGTAAAATCAGCCATTTTACATTTAACTATACAACATTAATATTTAATACATTTTCATATCAAAATCTCAACAAGGTGTGTGTGTATTTTCCAAGGGAATAGCTGTATTACTGTGTTGAAACAAAAACAATAAAGAATCTTGTGGCACCTTAAATCTGACCAAATTTTGTCAGGCAAAAGCTTTTGTAAGTTTAAAGTGTTTTAATACTTGTGTCTGATATAAATGGACTTTAAAAAAATTCTACAGGCCATGCTATATATTTTCTATTTTTCGGCCACTGTTTACCTCATTTACTACAATAAATAATATGATTATTACTTCTACAAAACTGTCTGTGTACATTGAACTTTATAGAACTCCCTGAGTCTCTGCCCCAAGGAGCTCACAAATTACTCTATTACAAATTCAACCACTAGTATGTGTGGAAAAGTGGGGAAATAAAAATGCGTCCTACTGATTTGTATAGTAACTAGTTTTTATACAGTGGTCACCTAGCTCTCAGAACTGAAGTTTAATTTGTTTTAATGGCATCATAAATAGATTCTTGCTTTAGCAATCAATTTCTGTCAGCTTGATTAGCTTTTAAAAATACGAAAACATTAACTCATCTTTATAAGAGTTTTTTTGTGTGTATGTGTGTGTGTGGTTTTCATTTATTAACGAAATACAAAATGTAGAAGAGTCATCTTAAAATTGATTCAAATTAACATGTTCTCAAAAACTGGATATACAACAACATGATTTGAAGAAAATGAAAATTAAGGGTGGGTAATACTGCTAAAATATTAAACATAGAAGCGTTTTTGAATCCAGTGGGGTCCTTCTTCAGGCTGGGTATTCCAGAACTTGAGCGCATAGGAATGGCAACAGGAAAGTCCAAATATCATGCTGACCAGATGTTGCACAGTCAGAATCTGAGGTTTCATGCCATGCACTGTAGGATGTGCAATCTTTTGCCATCACTATAGACAAGGAGTTGAAAATAACCTAGTGCATTCTCCTTCAGCTTATACCGAAGCATCCATCTCTTGTTTGAAGCTCCTTCACTGACGCATATAGCTCCTGCTTGGCTCAGAGGGGAGGCACACAGAGACATGGCAATCACTATATCAAAAGAGCTGAAGATCAAATGCAGTTAAAATACTTGGTGAAAGATGTTAATTGGAACCATGTTGTCCAGTTAGTGGGGGACAGAATCCTCTGGTGCAGTTGTCCTTCTTGAGTGATGATGAATCTTCATTTTCTACTTGTGCTTCCATCATGCCTTGTACAACTATTCTGCGTATTTTCCATAATCAAATGAGAAGCAGAAGGCACGTGTATGAACTCCTGGATAGCTCAGTGGTTTAGATCTCTGGCTGAGAAGTCAGAGGCTGTGAGTTTGATTTCCTACAGTACTTCCTTGACAGGGGTTAGACTTGATGATCTATAGATTCCCTTCCAGCTCAGCAGTTCTAATGTTATTAGGTTATTAAACACAACAAAGGTAAAGAATGCTTTTATTGCACCACAAAAAGCATAGACGAGCTATCAAGTCACAGCTCCTTTAGTCATTCTAGATAATGCAGAGCTTGAAGGGATGGAAGGGAAAGAGAAACGTCCAAAAAGACATGTCTTCTGAAAATTCTAGATGAAGAAAGCAGTTTTAAGTCAGCTTTAATGCCTTGGAAAGGGCATTTAAATACTTCTGCCCAATTTTCCATTCCTATACATTTTTGCTGTATAGTAGCAATACTGCTGTCAAGGCTGCAATCCTATGCATATTTACTGGGAGGCAATTCCCCCTGAAATTAATAAGATGTTTAACTACACATTCATAAGATTGTCCTATAAATGGCTTTTAATTTACTTTATCTCATTAATTAGTTTCTTTCTTTTGCACTATGTTGAAATATTCTTCAGGTTTAGACTTACATCTGTTCATTTCCTCCTACACTTGTTCTAATGTTTTTGACTTGCAACATTTTTCCAGAAAATGGCTAATAATGGAATTAATTGCAAAACTATCACCAGTAAATGTTACCCCCTTTTCATGGACAAATAATTGGGGTGAAGTGGATTCACCTTAAATGTGGCATCAAAAAGAGTTTTAAAAGAGGGATTAAAACAGTTTATTTCAGAACATAAAATGAAAAGACCAAAAAAATTATAATTTACCCATAGTTGCTCATTACATATCTACAGCTAGATATGTGAATATGTTTGAGCACTGCTTAAAATATAACAAATGTCCTGCATGCAAAGGATTCACAGTGTAGGGAGAATATTTAACCTGTTTGGGATAATATAATGATCCATACATTTCTGGCTTTCTGTTTTGGTTAGACATTTACAGTTAACCCATTCTTTATTGTCACTTTTTGCATCATCATATAGAAAGGTTGGGTATGTTATGCTGTAACAATACCTCTATTTATGTTGAGGTAAATAGTTTCCTACATGCTGTAATCAATTTATTTACATTTCAGGATTGTGTCATTAGGATCTTTCCCAGTCTGTAAGGTTTTGTCTAGAAAATATCAAAGCTCCGGATTTTTCACCTAATTATGGAACCTGAGATTTCAATAAATGATCCTTAAAGCACATTCATATTGCTTATTATTTGGTTAGAATATAAACCAACTTAATGTAAAAGGAGAAGGGACTACTCCCTCTGCTCAGATTGTTTCATTAGTCACTCTAACTTACATTGTGCCTTAAAGCACTATTGGAATTTGCAATAGTCAAAGCTGGGGGGGGGGGGGAAATGCTGCTGATCCAAATGTATTAAATACCCCCTCTTTTAAATGAATATAAAGCCATTAATTTTACAGCCTAATTTCTGATTAGATTTAACAGCATCGCTGATGGACTGCATAGATTTGATCCATTAAAAGTGATGACTATTCAGTTCCATCATTATAAGTGGAATTTCAACCAGTACTGCCAAGTATGGTAATATCATGGGGTAAATGAACCTCTGGATTTTTCCTTTTCTTAATTTATTGGTGTTTCTATGTACATGTATTATACTTTATCAAAATCTGCTGAAGCATCTTTCAAAAGTGACAGGGAAACATATACAGCAAAATCAGTTAATTTTTTAAAAAGCAGCTGAGAGTGAAGTTTTTTCTCTCTCTTCCAGACAAGCCAATTAGGCTTAAAGTGTGAGGGAAACTGCTCGTTTCTCTATTAAATATATGTATATATGTAAATATAAAGTGGTCTTTTATCACCTTGATTTGATCTGTTGCAATTCCTCTTCTCATCCTTGTTTGGAGCTGAAGCAAGAACTTTTTATTTATATATGAGTTCATATGACTACCTTGTAGTGACTGATATGACATTATAAATAAAAAGAATCTAGAGTTAGTTCTCTATATTTTGCTTTTTGTGGAAACTGGAACCACTCAAATTCAGTGTAAATCTTGGGCATTTGGTCACACCATTGACCAGCATAACATTTCTTGTATCTTGGTGTAACAACAAAAGCCATATTAGGAAAGACAGTAATTGTATGACATGAACAACACATTAAGGGGTGTGTGTGTATTAATTTTCCACTCTCTGTCCCCTGCAGTCTCTAAATCTGTGCAGGGCCTCCCCGTAGTTGTTGTCCAAATTTGTTTCAATCCATGTGTACATTACCTGCCTTTAAACACTTGACATCATAATTAGTTTGATATTTTTAAAAATGCTTCAAACTAAGGGTGGGGAATGTGTATGACCTCCCAGATATTGTTGGACTACAGAATCCATCACCATTATCTGTGCTTGATAAGGCTGATGGGAATTGTAGTCCAGAAATGCCTGGAAGGCCACATCCTTGCTTTGGGCTTTGGACACAATAGGTCACGCTCATACAAAAGAAAGCTTATGTTGCATGTTTATAATGCTGCTTGACTGCTTGATGTTGCTGACAAAGCCTTTCCCTATGTTGGCAATCCATGCAGAATGAAATAAGGTTTAAAAAGTCTCCTCTGTATGCATTTATTGTTCACTTTGATTATTCACATGGTGTAATGCATAGTCTTTGTTAATGTGAATGTTTAAACCCACACACATAAGACAGCATTAAATGTTACTCTGACCACATGGATCTCTTGTTTTGGGAAGACATGCTGGATAACACTGAAAGAAAAACCAGCTGTTTCCTCCTTTTTCCAAAGCAATCACTTAAACTGGCAGAATCTGAGAGTGAAGTGAGATAGAGGGGATCCAGGTAAGAAAGAAGGCCTATTCCATCAGCACAGCTGATACGAATTGACATTTTGGTCTTATTCTTCAAACCAGGGCATGTTATGGTAATGCTTTTATTTTTTTAATGTGTTACTTCCAAGTCATGCTCCTCTCCCAGAACGATCTTCCTCCATGCCAGTCCATCTAGTCAGCACCAGACAAATGTATGGTTATTGAGTGATGACTGATGCCAACTCTTGTGTCTAGCTTTTGCATAAAGAATGCCTTGGCATCCAGTATCATCTTCCAATGCTTACTGTAAGAATGTGTTTTCTTGTCTTTAACTGATCACCTCAGATTGGCAATGGATAACTACTATGAGAAAATCAATTCATCAGATTGTTGTATTTCATTGTGTTATTATGTTGTCAGGGAAGACTGCTGTTTTTGGCAGCAGCCATTTGCTTCCCCAGTAACAGGGTCTTTTTAGTTCTGGTTCCCTCTTGTTAAAACTCCACCCTTCGTATTTTATTCATGGCATTTTCAGCATCAAGTACAAAACTTTTTATTTGCTCAGGCCCTTTAAACACATCAATTTTAACTGACTTTTACTGCTATTTTTGCACCTCGTATGCATCACCATTTTTTTCATTATTTATATATTTACAATCTTTTATCAGGATCACATTGGTTTGGAAGTTCAAAAAAATAATGTTGGAGTTTCAAGATCTGTTGTTAGAGTGAAGTCTCAAGAAGGAAACTGCACACTTGAACAGCCAGAAGGAGATGGGTTGGGTATCAGTTTTCACCCCAGAGAACGCAGAGTCAATTGTCTTTTCCATTTCTCTAGAAAAAAAAGGATGCTGGTCATGTAAGAAATTCTCCACTGTCTTTTCTCAAAGCTCATAACTTTTGCTTTGCTTGAATGCGGAGGCATCCACAAATATAGAATTTTCTGTATCAGAACAGTTGGAGATGAATTTCAGTGGCACAGTAGTAAAAAATAACCAGTTCAAGCCTAAGACAGTATCACCTAGTGGTTAGATGATTCCTCAGTGTGGTGCAGTTCTTTTTAAGTGATGGTAGTCTTCTTTCCTCTTGCTTTACATTTCATGCTTTGATTGCCACGATTTACAGGATGTTCTGTTCCTCTACCCTTTGTTGAAATTGTGCAACCAAAATCTAAAAATTGGGAGGGCACTCTTGCAATGTGAAATTGATGGGACAAACAAGGATGGAGAAAAGGAAGTTTATTTCCAGACTTTGTGGTGCTGGCGTTAGGGCTTGAAACAAGAAGGGTTGTGAGTCCTGGTGTTATGCTCTACTGTCTCTGCCCTGCTCCAAAGGGTATGAAGAGCTCAACATCATTTTGTGAAAAAGCCAGGGCACACTGTGACATTTGGCACAACACATACACATGTATTCACACTGTGCCAGAGAGCCCTGGTGCCAGCTGGGAACGGGTAGAGATGGTGCCTGCATTTTAAAGCCACCTGACACAGAAAAATCAAACCATCATATCTTCCAGCACTGCTCTTTCTAAGATTCTTCTCCCCATGGAGACTTGGAAAAGCACAGTGAATGCTCAAATTTCTGCAGGATATGAATGTAGGACGCTAACAAACAGGGCAAAGCTAGTGCTATAATGAAGGGATTACTCACCCTTGGACTCGAATTTTTATGCAAGAGCCATTCAGATTTAAATGTTAAGTAGAATGGTTAAGTTTGGCTGGATAATTCCCATAATATATAAACAGGCAACGTCCGTGAGGATGAGCTTCTGTAATAATGGAGGTTTTGTTGGAGGTTTTCGACAAACCTAATGAGCCAAAGCAATATCTAAATTTCTAACCAAATCTTTATCCTGAAGACCACAGACATATCTCCAGCTTTTGGGCATAAGAAGGAAGACATACCAGAAAAAAATTAAAATCTTTTGCATCATTAGGACTGATTCAAAAATTACAAGTCATAAGACCTATTTTTCAAAGAGCTTGACACTTAGTCATTACTGTGAAAATATATTTCACACAAGACATTTGTTAACACTGTTATTTTAATTCATGATCTTATCCTTCATATATTTCTTTGCTCGAACAAACAGCAGCAGTACTTTTAACCCAATACTTCAAATGTAAAAAAATAGTAAAGAAGCCTATATTTCTATCTGGTCTCAGATCTCAGCCACTGGCTTTAATCGTAATAAGCACTCAGAGTTGGGGACAATATCTTAAGGGTTAGGTTACTGCACAGATATTTGTTGAATTCCCATGTTCATATCCAGGTTGGATCAGAAAGATACTTAATGTTCAGTGATAAAAATGGTGCATGTTACACTTAATTTTACTCTGCAGCACACTAAGATGTTTGACACTAGAATGATCAGAATTAAGACAATTATTATGAAGTTGTAAAAAATGTGAAAAATGATAGTAGAATGCAGTTTTTAACTCAGATATGCATCTCAAAGCTCCTGGTTCAAACAACACATGTTGACAATAGACATATCCAAACCTGTCCTTTTATTCCTGCATGCTGACGCTGCATGGTTGGTATACTTATCAGGAAATACAATTTACAATACAGATTCAAATCACTGCTACAACTTTCCACAGTGCACATTAGTATTTTGGCAACATGAATAGGTGAGAAGAAAGACATGCACTGCAGTTCTATTTTCTGCTGACTGAGTTTTTAATTAGACATAAATAAAAATATAAAGACAAAATGAAGTTAACTCATCTGCCCTCGCCCCCACAGCATACACATGATCTTTCTTTGGCTAACTTATACTGTATTTTAAAGATGATTCAGTTCAGAGGCTTTAAGACGATGAGAAGAGCCATATATAAACAACTCTCTTCTCTATTTTTAACTGCAGAAGATTGATAATCATCTACGCTCTCATAGTTCCCAGTAAGTATATGTGGTAACAGCTAGTAGGAAATAGCTAGTTGAATTGATAGATGGGTAGGTGAGTCAACATATAAATCAGAGCTGATCTCCTACCAGTGAGTAAACTTGTACTGAGGTAGTTTTGAAGGGCTGAATGACAACCAGCTACAATGGAAGCCTTTGGAAATAATTACACTAGGTGAAGGGTGGGGAATGTATGGCTTTCCAGATAATGTCAGGCTACAGTTTCCAACACCTTTAGTCAGGATTGCCAATGGTAAAGAATAACAGGAGAGTATAATTACCACAAGAAACCGTGGTAGATAAGTAAATAGAAATATGATGAGGTATCACAATACAGTAAATTTTATTTCTTATCTGTATTTAATCTAATCTTACACAGTGACAAAGGAATTGAACTAGAAATCATCCAAGAAGATAAAATACCATGCATTGAGCGACTTCTCAGCATGGGGATGTTCCTGGATTCATCTCTGAGCCTGGATGCCCAGATTTCAGCCTTTGCACAGTTCAATATAGTGTGCCAGCTGTGCCTGTTTCTTGAGAGATCTAATCTGGCCACAGTGACTCATGCCTTAGTTACATCTTGGCTGGATTACTGTAATGTGGTCTATATGCAAAGTATTCAGAAAGTCCAAAGGCTCCAAAATGCTGCTGTCAGATTGTTAACTGGGGCTGGTTACAGGGAACATATAACTGCCCTGTTACTGCAGCTCCACGGGCTGCCAATCCATTTCTGGGCACAGTTCAAAGTGGTGGTTTTAACCTATAAAGCCTTAAACAGCTTGGGTCCAAGCTATCTAAAAGACCACATCTCCCTGTATGAGCCTGCCTGGGCATTAAGATCATCAGGGGAGTCCTATCTCTCAGTCCCAGCACCATCACAGGTACACTTGGTGGGGGCACACAAGAGGCTCTTCTCTGTCGCTGCTCCCAGACTTTGGAACTCCCTCCCATGGGAAACTAGGCTGGCCCCACGTTTGCTGTCCTTCAGCAAGTGGGCAAAAACCTCTCTTCAGGCAGGCTTTTCTTTAATGACTGGTGATCTGAGAAGGGTTTTAAATGGATTATGCTCTGTTGTTTTAAAAGTGTTACAATATTGATTTTTTTACCATTTTAATATAATACTTTCTAATACAGTACTTTTAAAATATTTGTATGCTTACTGATTTTAGCTTTTTAATGCTTTTTTTTAATGATGTAAGCCATCGTGGGTAGCTTTAAGGAGAAAGGTGGGGAAAATGCTATAAATAAATAAATAAATAAATAAATAAATAAATAAATAAATAAATAAATAAATAAATAAAACACATATTGCATGTTATGAAGGTGTCTCATGTCCATAGGGGTGGTTTTAAGTGCAGAAGGCAAGGATATTTCATAATAACCATATGCCTGCCATCAGAAAGCACATGTTCACCAGAATTAGAACAGTGTTTTCGCTGACAGCCATTTACTTTTTAAAAATCAGACAAGCAACATGAAGTTTGTTATATAAATACCATTACTGTGATTTCTGACAAAAAAATATTGTTTTCAGCCCCACAAAATTAGGTAACCAACATAAAAATCTGAAGGAAAACAGCTGCCCCCCCTATTTGCATGAAGGCCTAGCATTAATAACCTTGTGACACAGTTTTCTACCCTGGTAAGAAAAGTGTCTGCTGAAGGAAATATTCCCTACTAAAGATAATTTTTTATGCCAGACACCTTATGTTAGTTAGAGCATGTCACTCTGATGGTCCTTGCAAGCAAATTTCCGTCATTCGGTGCACTTTTGGCTGGGCTGGTCATTCACTGACTTAATGCAGAAATAATAGGGAGGGGGATGTAGGCCTTTGTCCAGTGATGCTGATATATGTTAGGCCTTTGATCAAAAAGCTTTCTGGCAGCTCTAACATATGGAAAAAACTGCCTTCCAACACATTTCATCCAGTTCAGAAACATGGGTCAACAAGTGTCACTACAAAGTGGGACTCTGCAAACAAGCTGTGTTTCTCTTGTTTATTTAATGGATTATGTGATAAAGAATGGTTTCTGTGGGGAATAGTTCAAACATTTCTAGCATCCTTTTTTGTCTTACATCCTTCTTTTGCTTGAGCATTCCCAAACAATGTCCATGGTGAACTGTTTGCAGATGCCTGCACCAGGTACCGTTCATGACAATGACTGGAATCTTATTGCCAATTTATGTTTGCACAGGAGAAACTAAGTTTTGGCAGCAAACTGCTGCTAATTAACAAGGTATTGATTGTATTCTTGAGTAATGCCCAATCACATGATCAGGCACATGCCAGGAAGACAACCATCATTTCATTACCAAGTAGCAATTTGACTAAAATAATTTCCCTTGTGAAAGCATAGATCAGCAATAGGATTCTGTCCATTATCTCTAATTGTTTTTTCCTAGACAGCATTGGGTATGTGGGTACATGTTTTAGGTGCTGTCCTTTTGCCATTTAGTCTGTGTATATCAGGAGGCATTTGTAGAGACTGGTACCACAGTTTTTTCATATTCAGAAGTGTAGCGATTACTCTCAGAGTGACCTTGAAAGCCCGATTCCTCTGAAGTATGTTTTAATTTCACTGCACTTCCAGAGTGCAGAATACACAACACAGAAATAGCTATGGCCAGGTGTACTTTTCTCCACACTGCTTTCCCGGCAGAAACTGACTTATCCAACCAATGCACTTTACTGTGAAGCAATAGCAATGTAAGGTTATATTTCCAATTCCCCTTCTCCCATCCATACATTAGCACACTGGTTCTTAAACTTGGGTTACTCAGGAGTTTTGGACTGCAACTCCCAGAAGCCTTCACCACCAACTGTGCTGACTGGGGTTTCTGGGAGTTGCAGTTGACCAGACAGGTGGGATAGAAAGAAAATAAATAAATAAATAAATAAATAAAATAAATAAATCTGAGTAACAAAGGTTAAGAACCACTGCATTAGCAAAACAATTTGGCACTCTGTACAAACAGAACCTTATTGTCAATGGGGCAGCCATGGAGTTATTCTCCACTGAATTTTGACTCTTGAAGGAACTCCTGACTACAAAAAACTGATTGCATTGTTTGCCTTTCTGGACAGGATAAATAATGGGTTGCTTAAGTAGGTAAGAGGGTTATTAAATTACTATTGTCTTCCAGTTCTCTCTGTTTTGGAGGTGGGTAAGATTATGCTCTCTTCTACAATGTGAGCAGGTGAGCTTTGGTATTCCGGAAGGTTCCATTTCCGTGTGCTATTGACATTGCTATTGCCAGCAAAAGAAAAGCAAATACCACACATACAAAACCCCAATTATCCATAAATGACCAGAAAAGTGAACTATCCTGATGCCATGTTAGTGAACTGGTAGAAAATGATATCAAGAAATCAAATATACTTCTAAAGGGCAAATTTATTTGAGTACCTCATCAAAGAACTCTGTGTACTTTATTACCCTGAGCCTTCATTAATGTCCCTGTTTATTTGGGAAGGGATTTTCCTGTCTTTCTTAAGCACAATATGTCTTATTTCATTGTACTTCAGAATGAAAGCTATATCTACAGAAAATTAAGTTTGGCTCCTATAGACACATCCTACAACAGCTGTTCTTCATGTGTCACAGTCTTATCAAAGAATTTTAAAAGAGAAATCACTTGTACAAAGACAGCTGTTTGATAACATAGAAAAGCTTCCACCTAGGAGGAAGAAACACCCTGTGATGACAGTTGTTCGCTGGTGTCAGATGAGTCAGAATGCTATCCTGGCCCTCCAGCCTTTAATCAGATTTGCAATCAACGTGACAAAGCTTTATTTGCCATGCAACAATGCTTTGCTTTAACACAAACCCTCTGGTCAAACTGACCTAGACAACTTCCTAAAATGCTGCACGTTGGTGAGATTTTCTTAAAGTATTCCCATCCTGTCTCATCATGGAGATCTTAATAAGTGACTGACCCAGGCACTTTCCAGATGGTGTGATAATATCAAGAAACCTTTAAAAACCATATCTTCGTACATGTATCTTGATGAGCATGCTTTTATAAGATTCTTGCAAACAATCATTCCTTCACAGTCCTCCAGGGGAACAGCTATGAGAGCTGTTATTTTATGGTGATGAATCATAATGAAACAGACTGTTATTATCACCTCAAGAATGAATGTTTGTTTTTAATTATACATATTAAATGGAAGATAAGACTACTCTAGCCATTTTCTACATCTTGCCTTTTGATGACCTTATCCCCGTATCTTCAGTGAAGACTTATGAATTAGACTCTGCCCGTGGTGGATTTATGTATAGGTTAGGATCTCAGGTTAGGAAAAGACCAAAAGACTTCAAAATATTTGGGGTGGGGAGAATGGACACACAAAGTATATTAAATATTTTTCTAATATGCATTTGGTAATAAAAATGATAGTCAAAGTGTTTTAACAAAGGCTTTTACCTGATATGGAGTGAGAAATGCCTAATTTTCAAACTGGATTTCAAAAAAGAAAGGAAGAGGAGCTTGAGAACATATTGCAAATGTTTGTTGACTACTGGAGTGTACCAAAAAATTTCAGAACAATATCAGTCTATGCTTTATAGAGTACAACAAAACTTTGGACTGAATGGATCATGAGAAACTATGAGAAACTTGTTCTGAAAGAAAGAAATGGATGTGCCTCAGCATTTGATTATCCTGAGGTGTAACCTGTCTTGTGGACAGACAGAATCGTTTCCTATAGGCAAAGATGACAGAGAAGGGTGCATTTTATCCCCTTATCTGTTCATTCTGTATGTAGAACATATAATAAAGAAAGCTAGACTCGATTCAGGTGAAGGAGGAGTGAAAACTGGGGGAAGAAATATCAATAATCAATAAAAAATATCAATATGTAGATGACACCATCTTACAGAGAGAAAGCAGCAATGACTTGAAATGACTTTTAGTGAAACTGAAAGAGGTGCTCAAGCAGTTAAATATTAAGAAGACCAAAATCATGATTACTGAAGAACTACACAGCTATAAAGTTGACAATGAAGAAACTGAAATCATGAAAGATTTTGTATACCTCAGTCATCAGTGCAAAAGGAGACTGTAGCCAAGAAATCAGAAGACTGAGATATGGAAGGACAATAATGAAAGAATTTTTAAAAGACCATAACATGTAACGACATGTCACTAGAGACCAAGATCAAAATCATCCATACTCTTGTATTCCTGATCATCATGTATGGGTGTGAAAGCTAGTCAGTAAAGAAAGGTGACAGGAAAAAAATGATTTGTTTGAAATATGGTGTTAGGTTTGTAGATACCCTGGACTGCCAAAAAGATGAAGAAGTGGTTCCTAGATCCAATCAAGCCCGAACTACCTCTGCAGGCCAAAATATTGAAGCCTAGGCTGTCCTGCTTTGGGCATATCATGAGAAAATAGGATTCTCTGGAAAAGACAATAATGCTAGGAAAGGTTGAAGGCAGCAGGAAAAGAGGAATACCAAATATGAGATGGATTGACTTCTTATAGGAAACCATAGGCTTGGGTTTACAAGAACTGAGCAGGTTTGTTGAGAACAGAGCATTTGGGAGATCTTTCATTCATGGGTAGGAGGCAACCTGACAGCATGTAAAGACAACAATTCACCTGTGCTTCGTATTTAACAAAACCGATCAATAGGGAAAATGAAAAGAAAATGTGGGAGAACCTATATCTACCCAACCTCTTGCTCGAAACAAACTACTGGTACTTCTGTTTTTAACTTCACAACAGTAAACATGTTTCAAATAAATTATCTATGCAGTTAGTCATTTCGGTAAAGCAGTACCCATGTGATTCAGGATGTCTTTAATCCAAGGAAACTTGCCCTTGCTGCAAATGGGAATAGGGGATGCACTGTAGCTCAGTGATGGAACACCTGCTTTGCATACAGAAAGTCTCAAAGTTCTACTCCCATTGTTTTCTGGTAGGGATAGCAAAATATTCCCTGCTTGATCCTTGAAACCTGTCGTCAATCTGTGTTGGCCATAATATTGAGCTAGATTTACCAGTGGTCTGATGCATTGTGAAGCAACTTCTTATGTTCCTTTTTAATAGGGGTCAGAATGCTAATTCAAATTCTACTGTATATATTCCACAGTCTTTAAAAACTGTTGCCCTGTTTCATCTTCTTTCTTGATCTTTGTAGAGGGACCCTTGTTCTTGTATTGCAGTTACAGTACAGAAAGAGCTTTAATTAAATCTCAACTCCCACACTCAGATAAATTTACTGAAGGAACAAGCAATGTAGGGAAGGAAAGAAGAGCAGATAGCATGCATATACACCAAAGGCACTGACCAGGTCACTTCGAAGCTGCCAGTATATGAAGACTTCACAGCATTAAAGGGTACAGCTGCTTTGACATGGTACCATAATGAAAAGACTACAGCATTCAGGTCTTTTGCCTATTGCTCTTAGACTTCAGGGCATGGCTGTCTGATCTATGTGTTAATAATGCAGAACTCTCTATTCTGAATAGTGAGAAGTATATTTTTAGCACAAGCTATCCAGCTAAAAGAGGACAGTGACTTTCAGCAGCGTATCAGGACCTGGAAGGAAAAAGGCAAAAATAAGAATATACTGTGTATAATAACTGTGGAATGCTTTTCCTAATAATGCTATTACACAAGCAAAACCAAACATTACAGACTTGGTAAATCCTATAGATACTGTCAATCTTTGCATATAATCTTGGCAAGGCATTTAAGAGTTCAGAAACAGTACAGATGTACCAAGATTACAGATGTACTATGGATCCTTTATCTGTGTATTCGTGAAGGCTTTCACTGCCGGGATCTAATAGTTGTTGTGGGTTTTCTGGCCTCTTTGGCCATATTCTGAAGGTTGTTCTTCCTAGCGTTTCACCAGTCTCTGTGGCCGGTATCTTCAGAGGACAGCATTAGAGCACAGAGTGCTGTCCTCTGAAGATGCTGGCCACAGAGACTGGCAAAACGTTAGGAAGAACAACCTTCAGAACACGGCCAAAGAGCCCGAAAAACCCACAACAACCATTAGATCCTTTATCTGTTCGTTTCCAAGTAGCTTTTTAAGCTCCATATTTACAATAGCATGAGACTGAAAAATCACTGCACTGTGAACAGCAAAAGAATGTATAATTATCACTTCATCTGACAGCAAATTCAACCAGAGTGCTAACAGAATTGTGGACAAAGTGGTGCCACTGAGAAACCAAGAGACAGTATCAGCATGCTTGGTGGAATCTCAGAGGACATATAAATAATCCACAATCCTTATTTCTTTGGTGTCTTGGCTTATATTTTAAACTGAGGGGAGAGTACTATTATATTTATCTACATACAGTATTTAAAAATGTTTTTGTGTTGCATTGTTGCATTTTATGAAAACAGTAACTACTGCAAGTCACATGTTGCATTGAAGCTCAGTGACAATGCATTAATGTATATCACATTATAATACTTCCAACAAAACTCTTCATCATATTTGATGAATGAAAGACAACTACCTTAGCTAAATCACTCTCTGTCCTCAACATCTTAAATGCAGCAGTAAAAGTAAAATTGTAAGTTAATGTTGTACAGATATAATTACTGCTTTTTCTCCTTCTTAACTGTGTATTTCATAATTGTTGTGAGCCGCCCAGGGACCTTTGGGTAGAGTGGGCGGCATATAAATTAAATAAATAAATAAATATTCCTTTACTTTTACTATCTTACAGCATTCATGGCTTTAGTATAGCTGAAGCGATTTAATATAGCCCTTAAGTTAAATATTTTTTAAAAAAATTGAATGTAATTTCTAGCACTTATAGGACAATATTCCTTGCCCACACTTAAACTGTTCTCTTCAGTCAGATTGCAAATACACCAGAGTCAATTCAGATTCTTTTGCAGAATTTTAGTTCTTTGAGTGGTGCTCTTCCTACCATGCAAACAGACATGCTAAATGAAATACAAGGGCATTCTGCCATCCGAGCAGGGTCAGAACCTCACCCCAAAATTCCAGGTCAGGACAGCCTCCTGCTGCAGTCATGAACTGCCAATGGAGAAGTATCAGAGCTTCCCCTCAGATACTTCTGGTTTCAGGACTTCACATGATTTATTCTGAATCCCTTACCAAAAAGGAAAAACAAAATCAACAGCACAACAAATCTTTAAGGCATTTGGATCAGCCTTTATTCAAAGGGCTTTTAAATATGTCTAGCTGTCACCAGAGGTAAGACACTGCAGTCACTATTGATTCTCCCACCAATTAAATAATTGTTTAACTGAGTTTGATGTCTGAAATAATCAGCTCCAGAGTAATCCCATTGGCAATAGTCCACCTGCACTGAATATTCTTATTGCAACACTAGTGATATATTTGCTAGAGACAAGATTTTAGGAGCGGACTAGACAGTAATACCTGGACAAAAGAAGCCATTTGCCTTGTTTCCTGTAAAATCAAAGGACTAAAAAGGAGCAGATGGTAATCAAGGTCTGTCTTTTGCCCTAAAGCAAGATCCTTCACTCTCCCCTCTGCATAGCCCCCAATTAACCCACATAATTGTTGCATAAACAGAAAGCTGGAGTGAACCGGTACACCAATCAGAGTCACTGTGCTGTGTGATCTAGTGATGTGATTGGGCAGAAGCATATATGCAGGGGGAGGTATCTACAGTATTTGTTTCCCTCAAAGAAATTCTTGAGGAAGTTTGGCACATGGACATACTTACGCTGTAGGGTCGGTGAATTTGTGGCTTCACTTTCTCTCACATGCTTATGAATATTTCTTCATAGTATCAACTTGTATCTTTCAATTTTTTAAAGAAAATTGCAAATGTTGGGAAGTTGATATTGAAAAAGGAGACTAGTTAGCATGCATGTAATTGGCATGATATGTATCCATCCCTCAGTCACAACCTACATTTTGATTTCATGGGGCGTATTTGGAATCATTCACATCTAGTCTTCTCTTTCCAAAGTTCTAGGAAGACATTCAACTCACCAAACATGTTTCTACTGTTTTTCCACCAAGTTCACTAGACACCTTTTGTTAGGCCTCAGATGGGGAATTTCCAAACTCAGTTCTTTTCCTTTCATCTCACCAGCACAACCTGAGTTGGCACAATGACTTCTGGCTACTTTTGAGTTTCTTCCTTTTAATGCTTCTTCACCCACATCTAGTCTCTGGAATAATATGCCTTTTATTATCAATCTTACTAATTTTAAAACCTCTACAAATAGGAGATCTGATAACTATTTTTGTTTTCTACTTTAATGTTCAAACCATTCATGTTATATTGATGCTCATAGTTTATTGTATTTTTAGATTATTTGAATTTTGCATTGTGAATTTATAGTACTGTACATTTAAAGTATGTACTGGGCACCTGTAAGGAAGGTTGCGATATAAATCAAATAATTCCTCTACAGCCAAACATTTACAGCTGTATTATCTGGGGAATCTCATAATAATAAAATTAGGGTAATTTCAAATGTTCTTAAATTGTTGAATGGAGTTATCGATACACTCGTTGAACAATACAATAATGGATGAAGTTTATCTGTTCTGCGTTAGTACTGTAATTGTGAATGAATACAGAACCAAATATCAGAGGGCGTAGAATAGTTATAGCAGAATAATTCAGGCAAGGGGCTAATTTTTGTTTATGCAGTCCATGACTTTTCTCTTTTCAGGCATCCAAATCTTCAGATGAGGATCTGAACATCTTTAATTTCTCATGAACTTAGAAGAATTTAGAATACTGTATTAAAAATGAATGTCACATACCTGAAAATAAAAAGAAAACCCCAAATCTAGACTGTCCGTTCTCCTTAGAAAAACAAGTACCAAGTTTATTGCAACTATCCTTTTGCATACTAATACATGGTTGTGCAGAATTCATTCTTTGATTGGTACTTAAGCAACAGCGTGAGCATAGAATACACGGGCATTATCCATTCCAAATACTCAAATGAGAGATGCTCATTTGTTCGTTAATCGTTTACTTCGATTTCTGGACCATCCTGTACAAAAGTGTGGCGTGATAAAGGGCAAAATTTTAAAGGGCAGTTGTGGGGGGGGGAAGGAAAAAAATCCCCTTCCCCCCCCGTTCCTTTCCTCCCTCGCACATCTGCTTCCCCGTGGCAGCCACCAAGCCGGTTGGGGAGAGAAAGAGGTTAAACGAGAGAAAACTTGGCTGAAGCGATGACTGGCAAGGAGAGGAGAGCGAGACGGAGAGAGGGAGGGAGGGACTCACAGGGTGGGAAGGAAGGAGGGAGAGACACCGAGGGAGAGAGAGAGAGAGAGGGAGGGAGGGAGGGAGGATCACGGGCTGCGGTTGAGGCTTTGAAAGTCAGTCTCACAGGCATTGCAGCAGAGCCCCAAACCAGAGAGAGAGAGAGAGAGAGAGAGGCGACATTTCCCACGGAGGAAGGCGCACTCGCCCAGAGGACGCGGACGGCGGCCCCGAAAAGAGCTTTGTGTATGCGTGGTGTGCGCGCATGTTGCTGTCGGAGGCGGTGGCAGCGGCTTGACGAGTCCCTTCGCCGCTCCAGCGCGGCGGCGGCGGCGGCCGCGCGTCGTCCCCTTTCTCCTCCCCGCCCCTCCCCTTCCCATTAAGGCAGCCAGCCGCGCTCCGGAGCTCTTTCCGCACTAGAACTAATTGCTGGAGTTCGCGCCCGCTTGTCAGCCAGGGTGGCATTCGGGGCGGCGGCGGCGGCGCGGGCGAGCGGGCGTTTGTTCGGAGCCCTCCCTGGAGCCCCGGCGCGCGGGTTAAGAGAGCGACACACCGCCGCCCGCTTCCTCGGGCCAGGCGGTCGTCGGTGGAATCCATCGCCCCGAAGCAAGCAAGCCGGCGGAAACCCCCTCCTCAGGAAAGCGGTGTGGGGGGGCGCAGGTCGTGCCGAGAGGTGAGCGCGAGGGCCCCGGTTAGGGGATATTTTTTTTTCGCTTTGTGCGTGGCGGGTGTGCGGAGGGGGGAGCAGGGAGGGAGGCGGGTGAAGAGGGGCAGCAGCAGGAGGAGGAGGGGAATGGGAAATGGCCGCGGAGGTGGCTGGGGGCTCCGGGAAGAGAGCGAGCGCGAGAGCGAGCGGCGTTTGATTTGGCGGCCTGACAGGACCAGGCAGCGACGGGAAGGAAGGGGGGGGGGGACGGGTCCTGAGGCGACCAGGGAATAATCCCGGGTGCATGTGTGTGTGTGTGTGGGAGGGGGGTTTACTTTGGGTCCCTCAGGAGGCGAGAGCGAATGGTTGTTTCCGGTGGCAGCCGGGCTTTCTCCTGCTGCCTCTCTCCGTCTCTCCTCCCTAAACGCGTTTAGAGATAATAAAGTTTGACCAGTAATTGGACGAGGGGAGGGCAAGGCAGGGCGAGCAAAGTTTGCATTCACCCCCTCAACACCCACACCCACACACCTTTCCCTCCCCCTCGGTGCCTTGTGTTTTCGTCGTACTGGCGCGTAATCCCCCACGAAACTCGTTTCTGTGAGAGACTCGCATCCTCTCCCCCGCCCTCCTCTTCTTTCCCTTGAATTATTTAGGGAGCCACAAAGTCTTGTGCGCAATAAATAGCTGCAGTTCCACCAGCGGCTCCTCTGCGGGTTTTGGAAGGGAAGAGAAGACCCAGGAGCGTCCCCCTCCTTGGCAGAGAGAGCCCTTGCTGTGCTCGCCCTTTCTTCCTCCCGACTCTCCTTTTCATCGTTGCCCCCTTCCCTAGCTCTCCCCCCCCCTCCAATTGCCCGCACTACCGCACTAGACAAGGCCATGTCTCTTTTTCTGCCTCCTGTTATTTATTCGCTTCCTCTCCATCCCCAAACGCACACACCGGCAGGAGAGGCGTCCAGGTTTTTGTCCCTCCGCCTCCTTGTTGCGTGTCACATACACATTTCCACTCCCGCCTCCATCCTCCCTGAAAGGTGGTCTCCCATCTTTTTACCTCCTTCCGTGTCAGCTTGGAACTGCCCTTTGCATCATTGTAGGTAAAGGTCTGCATGCGAAGCCCTGCCACCTTCTCTTGCACCCTGGTAGTGACCTCTCATTCTGGGAAGTGTTAGTATTTGAGGGTGTGGTTCCCACCCACTCCTTTTCGTGTGAATGTTGTGGGAACGAGTTTAAAAAGATTTTGTTGACAAATAGGTTGAGGCTGTAGTTGCAAATACTGACTGACTGACATTGGTGACACAAATTTTATTATGTGGTTGTAAAGTTACTGAGGCTGATAGTAAAAAATTTATTAAAGTTTTCAGAAATTAAAGGGATAATGATTTAAGAAAATTGAAGTACTGTACTTCACAGACATGGGGTTGTAAAATCATGCTGTATTCCCAAGTGGGTTAGTAAAATATAGGGAAACATTCTAATACATGTTCTATTTGTTTAGATAAACTTTTTACCCCAGTCTCTGGTTTTTACACATAACACAGAAGTAATAAATACCGAGGTACTTTATTCACTAGTAGGAACTGAGTCATGGGAACATATAACATGTAAATTGCAGATCATTAGGAAAAGCTCACCAGTTCAGCACATTAACTTTCAGAGGTGAATAGTTGCGTCCTTAATATAGACATGACTCTTTTGGTCTGTGGAATAAAATATCTTATAATAGCAAATATGGATGAATCCCTAATTAAACTTTATTGGACTGTGAACTTCTGAAATACGAGCATGCAGAATACTAAATGTTTTTAAACTACGGGAAAATATTGGAGATTACTTTTCTTAATGGTTGCAAAATGATTGCTGTTTAAGTGATTCCTCACATGATACAAGTGGGTAAATTAAACACTAAAGAAAGAGTTTTTTTAAAAAAAACTTACGTCCACATGCCCTTGGGGGGGGGGGGAAGAAGGATAGCTTGGTATTTGAATAAAGTGGTTACATGTACAAATGTACAAATAGACAAACCATAAATAAACTGATATTGAGGGTGTGGCATAGAGGCTTGTGTGATCTTCTACTGATACTTGAATGAAGAAGAGCTGCAGTGTACACTTTATCTTTCAGACTATCTGATTTTAATTGTCCTTCAGTTCTTGATTTCTAAACAAGTAAAAGATATTATGTGATTGATCTAGATAGAATTCTGCTGTTCATATACTTGGCCAGTATTCTGTTATTTCCTCTTTTAAGAACATTAAAAACATAGGTATATCAAAACAGGTTACAGGGACATGATGGCATAGTACACATTTACTAAGGTGAACTTGTTAATTTAATATGAAAATTTATTTGAGCAGATGATAGACCACACCATACGTTCCCCACCAAACTGCACCATATTTGTAAGCTTTAAAACAATATTAATAGTAATAATAAAGGTAATAAAATATAAAGTGCCTAAAACATTCTGTTCATCAAGAAATAAAAGCCCTGAGGTTATATGGGAGTAGTAGAAAGCCTCATTATTAGGCATTAGAAGAGAAAACTAAAGGGAAATATTTGGTGTGTTATAAACTTAGTTCTTGAGATATCAATATTTGATTCATACTTTAATTTTATGAGACAACTTGAATTTTCCTAAGAGACCTCTCTATGCTTGAAGCTCTGCAAATCTTTTTGAGGGCCTATGGGGATGTTTAATGCTGGGATGTAAACCAAAGTAAAGCATTTCCCACACAAGTTACTTTCCTGGTGACTTATGAAACTTGTTGCATATTGGTTAAATACATTTGCACTTTTGTGTGACATTACATTCTGGGCAAGGCAACATACAAGTTTTTCATTGCTTTTTGTTATGGATAAAATTAAAATTCTGAATAAGAATTCTCATATTTTCCTGATATATTAATATTGTGATATATAAAGTTAAAGTATAGTTATATATTTTCATATAAAAGTAGATTTCAGTATGAATTGGGAATGTACAGCATATCCCCCCATCTATATCTAGGGCCAAATTAGACTTCAGTGTACTGTACTTCTGTATTATCTTGCAAAGTTTTTTTAAATAAACATTTTATCTCCAAGGGAAGGGCTGATAATTAACTGGTTTAGAATGAGAGTAAAGGAGAAATGTAACCCTTTCCTTCCACTGTTGTGATCCAAAGGAAAGGATTCCACTTCCAATTTGCTTCAATTCTGGAGGTATTTATCTTCTTTCCCCAATCTAATGTATATTGGAAAAAATACATGTAAAATGCAAAGACCCATTTAATGTCACATCTGTTCAGGTCTCAGATTGTTTCTTCAATTTATTAGCATTCCTCTGCCACTTCCATCAACCAAAATACTTATCAACACGATTAAACAACAAGGTGGATGTATTTTGTAATAATTGTGCAAAAACCTTTCTTCATTAATTAAGAAATACACATATTGTAAATGGAAAATGTATAGTTGACGTTCCAAAAATCTTGTGGGATATGATTTGCATTAATTTGGGTCATCTCGAGGGCATTTTCAACTGATAGTGAGACTTTAAAGATGAGATCAGTTCCCTTCACATGTATAAGATATGCAGGATTTTGTGTTAAATTTCCTGGGTCTAAAAGTTTTTTAAATGTAGCTCAGAAATCATTGTCCTCCTGCATACGAAGAAAGCATGGGAGAAACAAAAACAAAACAACTCCCCTTTTTCCAGTTTTGATTCTTCAAGAGTAAAAATGTTACAGTCATTTTTGTGTGTGTGGCTAATGATCTATAAGCTGGTAAACTATTGAGTTCTGTGACCAGCATCTTGCCACTTGTACTGTCCAGCTTTAAGTCCATTGGTGTATGATCTTAGCAGCAATTTGCCACTAAGTGTTTCAGCATGACGATAAACTAATTTACTGCTAAAATTTATGCTGTCATATTTTTCAGTTGGATCCAACCAACAAATTTAATTTTAAGTAGATGTGCATATGTTCTGTTAACATACAGCAGTAGGTTTGGTCAGCTTCCGGCAAGTTGCTGTCTCTCAGCCTCTTAACATACATGGCTCTGGTAATGATTGTTGAGATAAGTTGTGAAGTATTTTGATACAGATATGTGGATGGTGATGATTAACATGTTTATATCTGAAAATACTTCATTATGGATAGAGACATGCTGAGAACTGTTACTACTGCTGGCCAGAGCTGTGAAGCTAGCAAGATAGCTCAGTGAGTTAGGTCACTGGCTGTGGAGCCAAAGATTGGGAGTTCAGTTTTCCATTGTGTATCACAGAAGAGTCAGCTTGTGTGGCATTCAGGAAGCTGCACAGTGTCAGGATGCTTCCAGAAGAAACGAATGGTAAACCACTCTCTGAGCACTCTCTAACTAAAACAGGTTGTCATATAGTATAAGTCAGCATTGACTTGATGGCACACATATCACAGACAAGACTGAAAATTTCTATTTCAAAATGCTGTGTATCTTTTCTCAGTAATCTTTACAACAGTTCGGGAGGATAAGAGACTTAGAAAAGGTGCTTGCTTAAAGTCACCCAGCAATTTAAAATGAAAACTCACTTTCTGGAGATAATGTGGCTGTAGGGGTAGACATTTTTGATGGAGACAAATGAATATGCTGTTTTATACTCAGCATACATCTTTGGTCCCAAGACAATTGTTTCAAACTTCTTATCTTTATATAGGTAACACTTAGCTGCACATTTTGGGTAGAATTTGGTACATGCAATTATATCAGTACAGTATGTGTTTGAGAAGGAAAACATGTTCCCTGTTTTTATATTTTATTTCTTAATGCCTTTTAGTATACCTTGATCTGATGCAGAATAAGAACTACTAAGTTCTAGAAATAGTAAGAATCAGCTAGAAACTGCATCCTCTTCAGAAGAAATCTCCTTTATATATGAGGAATATTATATTTGAGGAAAAGTTGAATTATCTAATCACCTTTGACGTATTTTACTCGCAGACCTATAGTGTAAAATAGGGGCTCAGAAAGTGTAACCTTCCAGATGTTGTTGGACTGCAACTTCCATCACTCTTAGCTAATATATCCAGGGGAGACCAATGATGGGGAAAAAACCCTCCATCTAGAGTAGAGGTCCCCAGTCCGCAGCCCGGTGCCGGTCTGTGGCCTGAGCCAGACCAGGCCATGGAGACAGACCTTCCCCACCCCCGCACGCACTACCCCCGCACAGCCCTTTTGTGCCTGTGCCCATGCACCCACGCAAGCACTCTGCCACCCCTTTGCGCATGTGCATGATCATGCCTGCACCTGCACAAGCACCACACCACCCTTCACGCATGCGCATGAGCATCCTCCTGCTCCTTCGTGCAAGCACACAAGTGCAAGCCCGCTCCTTCGCACATGAACACAAGCACAGGGGGTGCCCCACCTTACCCAACCGGTCCATGGGGTTAAAAAGGTTGGGGACCACTGATCTAGAAGAAACATCTTTCTTACTGCTGGTATTAAGCAAGACATATAGAACCTGTATACACACAAACTTTATGATAGTTGAAAGAAATATAACTATATAGGAAAATTGCTGTTTTAAAATGTTTGTCGATTACTTCTATTTTACTATTTATGAAACATTTTAATCAGCTCAGGTATTGCATCTGCATTTTCCTGAAAATGTTAATTTTTAGAATTCTTTTGGTTTTTTCCCCTCATAATGGATATTGTCTTTGCTACAGAGATATCTGTTTTATAGATTGCATCTGCTGGCCTTTTTTTTTCCTTAAGTGGCTTTTAAAAAGGATTAGACAAATTAAGGGATAATAAGTTTATCAAGACTATAGTAATGATATCTAACTAGAACATGCATACTTAGACACAGTTGTATGCAGCATAGTAAACTGAGGCCTTCATCCCCCTGTTGATGCGCCCCACTTCCTAGACTCAGAAGACTGGATTAGACTGACCCTTTGTCTAAGCATGGTTCTTCTAGTTCTTTCATCTATGGAATAAGTTTGATCATCTAGTGACTATAATAGTTATGCATCTTAATTCCACATATTTTAATTGATACTCTTATTTTGGGGGCCAGAGTCAGATGTCTGCCTGCAAAAGAAGATGGACAAAGCTAAACTCCCCACTACCCTTCTCATTACCCTCAGAAAATACTTCCAAATGGATATGGAATCTAGTTGAGTAGAGTAGGCTGTGGGACATGGTGGGTTGCCAGTGGTCAAAAACGAGTTTGCAGGAAGTTAGGCTGTGGAGGAGATATCTCTGTCAGATTTTTCATTTACTTTCCTTTTGCTCTGCCTCTTTGCTCTAGCATACTCCACTCAGCAGAATCCCATGATCCTTGGAACATGGAGGCAGCCTCTGGTGACTGGTAGAGGGAGGGATGATTAGAAAGGTTGGGTTAACCTGTGTTTGCTTATTCTTGTGGGTAGACACAGGAATCATGAGTGTGTGTGTGAGAGAGAGATTAACAGTGTACAGTACTGATTCAAAATCAGTATAACATTCCTGGACATTGGTTAATATGTAAAACATTAAATGACATGTTGCACATTACATCTAGTAAGGATTTTTTTTCCTTTTGAAGAATTTAAGGGAAATAATTTTTCTTACCAGATAAATCTTTGTTTCTTTTTTCTGCATGTCATATTCACTGGTTACAAATTGTTCCATTGTCTTATCTCATATCTTGACCCAAATAACTCTAGATCTGTGTGTTCCACATCCTCCATACTTTACAAGAATAGCAACAATAACATCATTAGATAAACTATCAAATGGCACATTTATTTCCATTTTGTGAGGATAGAAGAGCTAGGAGACCTTAACATGCTCTTCAGAATAGATGGGAATTATGTACACACTATAAAGATCTGTGTATTTCTTCTTGAATGTACATATAAATAGGCTTTCAGAGAAATAGCTGTGTTAGTCTGCTTCAGTATGTCTAATAAAATAAAAAAAATAAAAGGTCAATGTTTTGTGTTATCTTGAAGACTCTTTCAGGATGAGATTTCACAGATTATGTCTGAGGAAGTGGATGGTAGTCCATTAATAAATCAATGTTTTAAGGTGCAGCAATACTTTTTGTTGCTGTTGTGGTTCAACTGTGTTATTCACAATAAATGTCTGGGCACCTTAAATTAATTTTGAAAAATGGCTGTGCTTTTATTGAGTTGACTGGATAGCTCAATGAGTTAGGTATCTGGCTGTAGAAGCAGAGATTGGGGGTTCGGTTCCCCACTGTGCGATGTGGCCTTGGGGAAGCTGCACAGTCCCAGAAGTGCCCCCAGAAGAGAATGGTAAACCACTTCTGAGTAGTCTCTACCTAGAAAACCCTTAAAAAGTTACCATAAGTTAGAATTGATGTGACAACACACAATTGTTATTGTTGTTGTTATCATCATCATCATCACTGTTTTAAAACAGGCCTTAAATATCTGGATGTTTCAGTTTATTTTTAACTCATGCTGGCACAGCTCAGTGAAATGGTGAAGGGGTATTTTAATAATATAGTATGGCACCTTGCATATTTTTGCAAAGAGTAACCAACTGTATGATACAGCCTCATGGGTGGGATATCACTCAAAATTGCCCCCTCCTTTTCTGCTGACAAAAACGTCCAGTGCATTAAAGAACCCTCCCTCAGAGGGATCTTAGTACAGTATGTTGTATTGTGGAACTGAGTTATAGCAACCCTGATGGATTTTAAAGGTAAGCGAGGTACTGTATTAAGGAGTGGTTTTACTAGTTCCACCCGTGCCCCCCCTGAGTTTCCATGGCAATGCTACAGCAGGTCTCCTGAGTCCTAGTCTATTAATCGATCCACTACACTAAACTGATTACTCCCCAACAGCAAATAACCCAGTATAATTATGAAGAAAAAAATGGTTAGCTTAGAGTATGGTATATTGAAATAGAAAGAACTTTTTGGTTGTGGACAACTTATGAGTATTGCATGCTCTGATAGTGTGACATTGGCTGACGTGATACAGTCGATATAGCAGTTGATCTTTTAAGAACCTTAATTTTCTTGCTGGGAATCAGTTGTGGAGCTCATCTCTGAGGACAAACAGTAGAGCTGTCACAAGGAGACCTCTGAGGGACATGCTGGTGAGACCGTTATTCCTTTAATCATGTAAAATACTATCCTTCTGTATTTTTTATTACCATCTTTACATTTTTTTCGTATCACTGATGTTTCACGGATAAATATGGAATTACAGAGTAGTGAGAAGTATCAGGCATGATCACATTCATGTGGGATGTCACCTTATATATTCCACACAGAATGAGTGGAATCGGTAGTTAGGAATTTTCCTAGTGTGCCTTTCCTGCTCATATATGGGAGCATATGTGGTGTCACTTGACATGTTGATAATGCACACATATACGTATGTCTTTATGAGCATGCACACACTGAAATTACCATATTCTCATAGATAATCAACTCAAAAGTTCTCTCCTTGGAGTCCCTGCTGCTAGTGCTCTGTATAGCTGTATTGTGTGCTTCTGAATACAAATACATGTGCTTCCTGTATAATGTTTTGATACATGGGGCAAGCTTACATGCGTAAAGGTTTAATCAGCTAGTCCTACTAAAGTACAGTCCTGATGACAATTAATCTGTCAGACTTAGTTATATCAAATGTGCATGTGATGAGTCTTATTTTTTAAAGCAAAATAAGAGATCTGATAAGACATCTTACCTTTTAAGAACTTATGTAGTTTTTTATGCGTTGCTTTGAACAGTCTAAAATGACAATGGGTAGATCAGATAGATAATCTGGAAAGTAGATGAGTAATTGGGAAAGTAATTGGGATATGTGGATACTGAAAAATTTCTATTAAAGTAGTACATTTGCTGTTACAATTTTATATAGACCCATCAGTTCAATTAACATTGCTTTCTACAATGTAGTGATGTTTTATCCAGATATCTTTATGTAATATTCTTTGGATACTTGTAGTTTTGAAGAGTATGGCCGAACACCTGTTAACTGCTGAGAAGAACCTTGTTTTTATATGCTTGGTTCCATGATGTGATTGATCTTTAATTTTCAAATAATGGTCAGAGTCCCATTACGTATCTCCAGTAGCACAACAGAAGTGATGTCACTGGCAGCAACAGGTTGCCCCTAATTAAAAAGCTCTGCTTCAATTTTAAGTTGGGTATAACTTGATCTTGGTGCATGCAAGTCATGCACAAATTCAAATCAAACCAGGAATTCTTCAGTTTGCAGCAGTCTGCCTCTGCCAATGATGTCACTTTCTTTGCACCAGTAGAGCTATGTAACTGAGTAATGGTTGTTGTAATATGAAGAGAAGAGCACATTCTCATTGTGCTGCTATGAAAGTGTTAAATAGAAACACAACATATAAAGTTAAATGTTTCGGAGTTTTGGTGGAAGAGACTCACATTGAATGTGACTGTAAAGTATCTAGCTTTATAGCTAGATCCCCTTCACAACAAATTCTTTCTAGGCTAGTAAGAATGTGAATATTATTAATATATTAGCATTATAGATAAGAAATGGTTTAAAGTCCCATTGATTTCAGTGGCTTAATGCTCAACTTTCTAACACTTGTCTTATTTTGAAATAAGAAAACTTAATGCATGCATTTATACTTCTACTGACAGATGAATTTAGCAAACATTTCATTGAGTTTTCAAAGTCATGAAAGAAAAGCCATTAAAAGAAGGATGTTCTATGGAAAGTAGTCTGAAGAAAAAAAAAAACATTGCCTCATACTGTATATACTTGAGTATAAGCCTAGTTTTCCAGAACAATTTTTTTTTGCTGAAAAAACCCCTTCGGCTTATACTCGAGTCAGTCAGTCAAAATTACATGTTCTCCCCTGCAATGCGGGTGTTTGCTGGACTCCCCCGCTCATCTATGGGCACCCGCAGCCTCTTTGGGTGGTCCGTTGACCCGGGTTAAGTACACTGCATTTCCGCTTCCAGGACACTCCCATCCTCCTCCTCCTGCATATTCTTTGTACCCACCTTCCTCCTCCCACCTTCCTCCTCCATCGTCCATCTCCCTCCATTTTATTACGCAGCAGTAGAGCAGTAGATAAGCACAGCATCCAGTATGAGTCCTCCCTCTGCAGGCAGTGAAGTATGTCTCGCAGCTCAGAAGGGCAGTATCTTCAAAAACATTTAACCTACTGATGCCTCAATTAATGTAATTTTATTGGTATCTATTTATATTTTTGAAATTTAGCAGTAGCTTCTTCCCTTTTCCACCCTCGGCTTATACACGAGTCAATAGGTTTTCCCAGTTTTTTGTAGTAAAATTGGGTGCCTCAGCTTATATATGGGTCAGCTTATACTCGAGTATATACTTTAACTATCCCAAAATTTGTTTTGTGAGAAATATTTACAAAAATAATTAGATTTGAACGGGGTATTTTTAAAAATCAAATTGATTTAAATTATGATTTAAATTGTCAAAAATCAATTTGATTTAAATCAGATCCACCCTGGATTTGAATGAGTATTCCCTAGCACTAAAATCCCATCACCCCCCCCCCCCGTAAAATAGACTACATTTCAGCTAGAACCTGAATAATTGTTGTCGCGACTGCCACCTCCTTCTACGTCACCACAAGAGATGACAGGTCACGATCCTTCACACACACACACAGTACTTCGCTGCCACCAACCACACATAAACCTGACACTTCAGACTTATTGTGGATTTCAAAATAAAAATGATGTTTTATTGAATACATAAAATAAAATGTAAATCAATGAATGAAAGAAGCACTTGTCAAACTATATTTCTCAGACCTTAACCCTGCACAGTTCTTGGTTACTTAACACTCAGGTACCTAACCTATATCTAACCCTCTCACTCTCTAATTCCCCAACAACAAAACCCCTTCCCTCTTTGCACACCCCCCTTATATACACAAACTCCACCCCTTTAAGACCCACCTCCTGCCCTGCCATAGGCCAGGAAACTCCAGCCTTAGCCAAGACAGGCAGGTGACGTCATGGCACACGTCACAATTGTTTTGGAACAAAATACTGATGAGGAGAGTTAAGAGCTCTTTTGTTTGTCTAGGTGAACATAAATAAATAGCATGGGCTTTATATATTCAAAAGTGTATACATCTTGGATGTATGTTGTCATGTTAGATTTCTTATTTTGCATGTAGTATTATAAATTTAGTTTAAATTAACCTGTACTTCTGTAGGAGAGATCTTACTTCTTCTTCTGAATTTTCCATGAAAAAAACTTATTTCTAAAAATGCATTGCTTCTTAAAACATCATATAATAGCCAACATTTTTCATTGCATCTATTCATTGGCCCAAATTATTTTGCTTAGCATAGTAAATAGAACTAGAGTAGATCCATTGCATTAATGAGGATTTGGTGAGTCAAATCTCTTAAATTCCATTGACTGAAGTGGGCTTACTCTAATTTCAGTTTACTCTAGCATAGCGACTTGCAGGTAGAGTAGGCTCATTTGAAGTTTACAGAGGTGTTGTCTGATTGTCCATTGAGTCAGTAAGCCTGTTGTAGTGCAATTTACTAGACTAAGCAATATGGTTTTTGCCAAAGAATAGATGCAGTAACAAAATGAGCAGTTTCAGGTAACACAGTACTTTTAAGGAGAAAGGTGGGCTAAAATATTTTAAATAAATAGTGATATAGTTAGGATGAGTGAGTGAATTAAAACAAAACTCATAATCCAGACTAAAAATCTGATTATGGATTCACTCAAATAGTTATAAATCAGCACAAAGTCAATATGAATGTTCTTATTTCATCTGATATATTGCAAATGAAAGGAAAATCAAAGTTATATCTGCAATTATATGTGATAGAATGTATGGAATTGGGCTGAGTTCAGTAGAAGCTATGTTTGGAGCCATTTTGGAATCTATGTTGCAAATGCTGCCTTCTCCTAAATTTACAAATCATTTCTTTAATATGAGATATAACATACATATAGTTGTACAACTCATCAGAGCCTTCATTATATTTTTAAAAATTCTGATGGTAGAAGGATTGGTAGACGGATGGAATAAATATTTTATTACAAAGTGAGTATTTGCAATGTGTATCCACCTGTTTAGGAATGCTTTTATTCAGGGGCTCTAACTAGCTTGAAATAGAAGGTAATGTTGTTGAAAGGCACTGAGGAAAGCCTCCTTTTTCATCCTTCTGTAACTCTTGTTTACAATAATGTATTGTGCTGAGAGACCGAGGACCCGGGAGCCCACAGTGTTTTGCAGCGTCTTAAAGCTCATAAAGCTTCTTTATGTGCATCAGTACCATTTTCCAGTTTTGTTGGTACATTTTGAGTATTTAGATATCTATTATATATGGGTAGAAAAAATGGCACTTTTACTTAAGTAGCTTGGTTGATGTTCATATTTTACAGCAAGTTTTTAGTTTAACATTTTTGATCTTATACTAGATAAGGCTAATAGGTTAGCACAAAAGGTCGTCTTATAAGGCGTTAGGCTTAATTAAGGGAGAGCAGGAGTGGCAGGAATATGTGACAGCTAAATGGGTTTCCCACAGACTAATGTCAGTTACAGTGCAACCATGCCTCAACTTAAGTGAGTTATTTTGTGCAAAGGGCAATGGTGATTAACAGTGTGACATGGTAGACAATTCTGGCCAATACCATCTGTTTTGGAGGTTAAGAAAGCACACCTTTATGAGCTGATGGATTGATTTGTGAGCCTGTCTGGTAAAGATTAGAAGTCCAAGGCCAATGCAATAAATGTTAAAGAATGTTGCTCTTTCTTAGTAGTTCTGTAACTGTTGTTTTGTAGTTAAGGCTAACTGTCTCTAAAGCTGCTTTAGAATAAAAATAATGCTTCAACCATGAGAGCAGATGTGTGAATTGAAACTGATCTGGTATAGTATATTTGATTAAACTTCAATTTTTGAGCTGCTTTTGGTTTGTGACTAATTTTCTAAATGATTCACCTAAAGTGGTGGTAATTTATGTAGGACATCAGTGTGAATATTGACCTTCCTGGCAATTGTCACATAATCTATTAAAATTGGAACTTTGAGCTTCTGTGTGGATATTCTTTCCTTTGAGTTTCAACACTGCCTGTAGTGAAGATAGAATCATCTGACACTTGACAAAAAAGGGACTACCACTCCGCCCTTGTGCCTTGAAAGACAAATAACTGATGCAAGCTTGTACTCTAGAACGAGTCTGCCAAGACTGGAATGTTCCAGACAATGACAGTAATGCACATTCTGCCTCTCCACATGCTTTCTAGGGCCAGTAATCTACTGTTCACTTTCTATCACCATTAACCTGAAATGGGAGACAACAGTTTTAAAATGGCCTATTTTTCCTCATGTAGTAACTGCTGTTTTATCAAACACCATTTCTGCATAGGTGGAAATATCTTGAAATACAGTGGTGCCCCGTATAGCGAGGTTAATCCGTTCCGGATTAACCTTCGCTATACGAAAACATCGCTGTGCGGGTAAGGAAAGCCTATTGGAACGCATTAAACTTAGTTTAATGCGTTCCAATAAGCGTCAAAACTTACCCCTCCAGCGATGTTTTCGCGTCCGGCGGCCATTTTGGAGCCGCCGATCAGCTGATCGGCGGCTCCAAAATGGCCGCGGATGACCCGAAATGCCCCCCCGCAGCGTTTTCGCGACCTCCGTAAGCAAGGGGAGGGCGCGAAAACACTGATAGGGGCCATTTCGGGTCATCCGGCGGCCATTTTGGAGCCGCCGATCAGCTGTTCGGCGGCTCCAAAATGGCCGCCGGACGCCCCAATCGTCGCAAAGCGAGTGCGGCGATTGGGGCTGATCCGTATAGCGATCCCCAAAAAGGGATCGCTATACGGATTCTTCGTTAAACGGTGCGCTCGTTAAGCGAGGCACCACTGTAATTAATTCTTCATAGCTCCACAGTACTTATGATGGGGAAGAAAGCAGGGCAAAGGGAGAACTGAGAGCTGTAAAAAGGATGTGAGAGGGAGAGATGAAAATGGGTAAGGAGGGGAAGAAGGGGCATAGGTAGACTGAGACTGAAGAAAGAAAAGAAAGTATGTGGACACATAGAGGGAGCTAACGGACAATGGACAGATGTGGATCAAGGGGAAGAAAATGAGAAAATAATTAATTGGACCAAAGAAAGGCTCCCGTCAGTGCACAGAAAACTCTGTTTTGTGTGTATCAATGTTTGTGTATGCATGCACACATGCCTCTATGCATAGATGTATATTGTGAATTTCGTTGTATGTGTATATACTTACAATGACAATAAAATTATTATTATTATTATATTTGCAAGATGTACATTGGAAAGAAATTGTTTTGCAGCACACCTGGAGTGAAGTGCATATATGCAAGAACTTTGAGGAGGGGTGTGTGCATGCACATCTGTATGAATACTACAGTCCCATTTCTTCTGCCCTGCTTCTTGACTTTACTAGGCCATACATTGTTAATGTATTTTTCAGCCTACTGTTCTCTACTTTTTTTGGCCACAACTGTAAACACAGTATGACATAAATATAGGTTAAATCAGGATTGTATAAGTCACATAATGAACCTTGTAACATGGTGTGTGAATAATTTTTTTCCAGTTTTTTTCCCCTCGCAAATGTGCCAGGGCCATCCAAGGGGCCATGTGGCAGCTGTTGAGAAAGTCTGGTTAGTTGATCCAGGGATATATCATTTGGTCACAAAGATTATCGATCTTTAAAACCTTTTGGCCACCCCCTTATTTTTCTGATAATTGAAATTTAGTAAATAACAACACTGTCTTATTTTTTTCAGGATACATGGATTTTTGTAGAAAGTTGTGCATAGCTTAATTAAAGTTTAATTGTATGTTATTTTTATTATAGCATCGCCCAGAAATGCAGTCACATCATAAGTACACTTAAGCGAAAGTTTGTTTATCTTCAAAATTATGAAGTGGCATAAGGTTGGTTACATTAGAAAAGAGGGTACAGCAAGAACCTGCTAAGGAGCAAGCAACTGTGTGATTTCACCCTAACAGATGCTTAACTACTGTGTTGGAAGACTGCATATGAGCTTAAAATAAATGCTGTAATAACTCAGATCGTGTGCCTTATCACATGTCTGTCTGACTCTGTAAACATGGGGAAAAACATATCTTCTGCTGCAAGACCTATTCATACATTGTTGTGATAAAAGTAGTTTAATAATGTTCAAGGTTTCTGCACAGTTCAACTAATTAAAGTGAGACAGAGGTCAGATTACCTTGCTGTGTATACCTTGGCTAAACAAGGTTAGTTATGATGGCGTTATTACTATTACTGATTCTGAATTATTGTGGCATACTCTTTCTTCTGTTTAAAATCGTTAGGTACTTAAGATAGGGGTGCATTTTTCAGTTGGTCACTCCCTTGATTTAAGCTCTTCCGAGTGATTAAAATTCTATTCCTTTCAAAGAATTTGGTGTGCTCATCTGGCACCAGTTTGAAACTTCATGGGCAGAATACAAAACAATCTTGGGGGCTCTGGAAATTGAGTCATGACAACTGGACTTCTTTCTTATTAGGTTGAAATGTTTCGCTACTCATCCAAGTACCTTCTTGAGTCTGAACTTCCAGATAATCTCACCTGGATGACTGAGAATCTTCACAAATCTTGGGGGCTGTTTGCAAAGTGTATGCAAGAGATTCATAAGCTGTCAGCCTCAGCCTGTGTGTTGGAGGACTATGTTATGTTAGACTATGAAAATATACTAGAACAAAGCTAAAAGGGGTACAGTTGAGGAGGGGAGTTTGCAGTGTTGGCATGTAGCTGCAAGCCAGGAAGATCCAGTAATAATGCAGTCTTAAACATCCTTCCTTAGATATAAGTCCCAGTGTGGCTTATTCCTAGGTAGCAGTATATAGAACAGCAATTTGAGATACAAATAGAACCTTTACCAAACTGGTAGCAATTTTTTTTAGCAGAAAGTGAACAGGGTAGTGTGCAGCAATAGCAGAGCTGCTGATACATATAGCCTAGTGTTCTTCCATCACCCAGTGTGCACAGCTGTTCTACCTATCAGCTCCAGGCATGCCATTTTTAAAAAAGTTCAGATACTGACTAAATTGCCTTTATAAGAACCTAGAAAGAGTGTTTCTCAGCCAGACCAAATATTGTAATTTGGTGGTGAATTCTAGTATTATGGAAAAAGAGGTCGAAGCAAATACTATAAGTTTTCTTCCCATACTATATGTACAACTGTGTTAATGTCTTATATGTTTCTCATTAATTGCCTTTTGAAAAATCTTTAGAAGCCTGTAACATTTTCTTATAATTAATAGGGCGAATCCCTTTATAGTGGTACTTTGGGGGAGCAAATTGTGTCCCACAATACAGATCTCTTTGCACCTTGTACAAAATCCTGTCTGCCTCTTTTATAGTCACGGAATCTCAATTTGCCTTGCCTATCAAGGACATTCTTCTCAATGAAACCATAGGATTTGTTACCTCAAACCAGCCCCCTCCAGATCAGCAATATATTAGTACGTTGGCTAGGACCCTTACTTATGCTTTTTCCCCAGGTGTCCACTTGCCCAGATCACTCAGAATAGCAAGAGATGGCAGCACCCATTTGTTTTGAGAAGGGACCAATTTCACAGGCATTGTTTTTTGCAGATTTCTCAGCAAAGTGGAAAAATACTATTCTTCATCATATTTTAATAAAAGCTATAAAAGAAGTAGGCAAATGGCTCTGGAAATTGTCACTTGTTGAACAGATTATTTGTATAAGGCAGGTAAAAAGTTGAAGCTCCTCTCCTCCATGGTATCTTCCTTGATAAAAGAAGGTTTCAGGTGCAGTCCTGTACACAGGCGCCTGAGAGTGGCATTCATAGGACCACACAATTACTTTTCTGTTTCCTAAAACATCTGTGGTGGCCCTAAGATGCTATGCATAGCTCAGATATGCAGGGATTTCCAATAATTTGAGGTTCAGGATAGAGAACTTACCTTTTGATGGTGATGGCCTCTTCACTGAAAAAGCTGATAATGTCATGGACAAATCTATACAAGAGAAGAAATAGGACAATATTTATGGGTTTTTATTTATACCACCACCAAAGATAATATTGTCCCTATTAGAGAGGTTTGTTCCTTTAGTGCTCTGCCTGATATTCCTTGAAGAAAAAGTCTTCCCTATACCTTCATCACAACACTGCAGACAGCCTACTCACATTCTTTCAGAGAGAAAGGACAAGAAGTCTAAACAGCACCTTTGATTTCTTCTGTGCTGAGGTCCACATGCCTTTGATATCATACTAGCACAACAGTTCTTCTGTTTTAGTGCCACATTTCAAAACCGGATGAAAAGTCACCAATGACAAATGAATTTTAGCCATAGTCAAACATAACTATGCAATAAGAGTTCAAATCCCTCTCTCTGACAGGTCATTTCAGACCTACAAAACCATCTCAAAATTTAGAAGAAGAAATGATATAATTTATTCAAAATAATGTTATTCCCCTAACTTCATGGTTCCCAAAAAGGATGGCAGTCTGCTCCCTATTTCAGACTTCAGTGATGAGATATGAACTCCTACATAAAGACCGTGAAGTTCAGAATGGTGGCACTAATGGTAGTTTTACCATTTTTAAAGAAGAGAGAGTGCTTTACTCTGATAGACCCAAAAGATGCCTATTTTTATATTAGCTGTTAGGACAATTGATGTTTCTTACAACAACAAGATATTTGAATTCAAGGCACTTCCTTTTGGCCTATCTATTAACAACACTGAGGATCTTTACAAAATGTATGGCACCAGTTGCTGCATACCTCAGAATCTGTGGTGTGGCAATTTTTCCATACATTTGTTTTGTTGTTTAGTCGTGTCCAACTCTTCATGACCCCATTGACCAGAGCACGCCAGGCCCTCCTGTCTTCCACTGCCTCCCAGAGTTGGGTCAAATTCATATTGGTAGCTTCAATGACACTGTCTACCCATCTTATCCTCTTCTCCTCTTGCCCTCACACTTTTCCCAACATCAGGGTCTTTTCCAGAGAGTCTTCTCTTCTCATGAGATGGCCAAAGTATCAGAGCCTCAGCTTCCAGTGAGCACTCAGGGTTGATTTCCTTTAGAATGGATAGGTTTATTCTCCTTGCAGTCCACGGGACTCTCAAGAACCTCCTCCAGCACCACAATTCAAAAGCAAATTTACATACATTTACAACTGGTTACCCCTTCATGGATTGCTGCCTTGTCGTGGCGAAGGGGCTTGAGTAATTCAGAGAAACTATGGGCTATGCCGTGCAGGGACACCCAAGACGGACAAGTCATAGTGGAGAGTTCGACTAAACGCAATCCACCTGGAGAAGGAACTGGCAAGCCACTCCAGTATCTTTGCCAAGAAAACCCCATGATCAGAAACAAAAGGCTAAAAGATATGACGCTGGAAGATGGGACCCTCAGGTTGGAAGGTGTCCAACATGCTACTGAGGAAGAGCGGAGGACAAGGACAAGTAGCTCCAGTGCTAATGAAGTGGTTGGGCCAAAGCCGAAAGGACGCTCAGCTGTGGACATGCCTGGAAGTGAAAGGAAAGTCCGATGCTGCAAAGAAAAATACCGTATAGGAACCTGGAGTGTAAGATCTATGAACCTTGGGAAGCTCGATGTGGTCAAACAGGAGATGGCAAGAATAAATATTGACATCCTGGGCGTCAGTGAACTAAACTGGACAGGAATGGGCGAATTCAATTCAGATGACTACCATATCTACTATTGTGGGCAAGAAGCCTGAAGGAATGGAGTAGCCCTCATAGTCAACAAAAGAGTGGGAAAAGCTTAAAAATGATAGAAAGATGTCAATACGAATCCAAGGCAGACCTTTCAACATCACAATAATCCAAGTTTATGCACCAACCATCAGTGCTGAGGAGACTGAAATTGACCAGTTCTATGAAGACTTACAACACCTTCTAGAACTGACACCAAAGAAAGATGTTCTTCTCATTCTTGGGGATTGGAATGCTAAGTAGGGAGTCAAGAGATAAAAGGAACAACAGGAAAGTTTGGCCTTGGAGTTCAAAACGAAGCAGGGCAAAGGCTAATAGAGTTTTGTCAAGAGAAACAAGCTGGTCATCACAAACACTCTTTTCCAACAACACAAGAGGCGACTCTACACATGGGAATCACCAGATGGGCAATACCGTAATCAGATTGATTATATTCTCTGCAGCCAAAGATGGAGAAGCTCTATGCAGTCAGCAAAAACAAGACCTGGAGCTGATTGTGGCTCTGATCATCAGCTTCTCATAGCAAAATTCAAACTCAAACTGAAGAGAGTAGGAAAAACCACTGGTCTAGTCAGGTATAATCTAAACCAAATCCCTTATGAATACACAGTGGAAGTGAAGAACAGATTTAAGGAACTCGATTTGGTGGACAGAGTGCCTGAAGAACTTTGGATAGAGGCTCGTAACATTGTACAGGAGGCAGCAACAAAAACCATCCCAAAGAAAAGGAAACGCAAGAAAGCAAAGTGGCTGTCCAGCGAGGCCTTACAAATAGCAGAGAAGAGAAGGGAAACAAAATGCAAGGGAGACAGGGAAAGTTAAAGAAAATTGAATGCAGACTTCCAAAGAATAGCAAGGAGAGACAAGAGGGCCTTCTTAAATGAACAGTGCAAAGAAATGTAGGATAATAATAGAAAAGGAAAAACCAGAGATCTGTTCAGGAAAATTGGAGATATTAAAGGAAAATTTTGTGCAAAGATGAACATGATGAAGGACAAAAATGGGAGAAACCTCACAGAAGCAGAAGACATCAAGAAGCGGTGGCAAGAATTCACAGAGGAATTATACCAGAAAGTTTTGGATATCCCGGACAACCCAGATAGTGTGGCTGCTGACCTTGAGCCAGACATCCTGGAGAGCGAAGTCAAGTGGGCCTTAGAAAGCTTGTCTAACAAGGCCAGTGGAGGTGATGGCATTCCAGTGGAACTATTTAAAATCTTAAAAGATGATGCTGTTAAGGTGCTGCATTCAATATGCCAGCAAGTTTGGAAAACTCAACAGTGGCCAGAGGACTGGAAAAGATCAGTGTACATCCCAGTCCCAAAGCAGGGCAGTGCGAAAGAATGCTCCAACTACCGTACAGTTGCACTCATTTCACATGCTAGCAAGGTTATGCTCAAAATCCTACAAGGTAGGCTTCAGCAGTATGTGGATCGAGAATTCCCAGAAGTACAAGCTGGATTTCAAAGGGGCAGAGGAACTTGAGACCAAATTGCTAACATGCGCTGGATTATAGAGAAAGCCAGAGAGTTCCAGAAAAACATCTACTTCTGCTTCATTAACTATGCAAAAGCCTTTGACTGTGTGGATCACAACAAACTATGGCAAATCCTTAAAGAAATGGGAGTGCCTGACCACCTTATCTATCTCCTGAGAAACCTGTACATGGGACAGGAAGCAACAGTTAGAACTGGATACGGAAACACTGATTGGTTCAAAATTGGGAAAGGAGTACAACAAGGCTGCATATTGTCCCCCTGCTTATTTAACTTATATGCAGAATACATCATGCGAAAGGCCGGACTGGAGGAATCCCAATCTGGAATTAAGATTGCCGGAAGAAATATCAACAACCTCCGATATGCAGATGATACACTCTGATGGGAGAAAGTGAGGAGGAATTAAGGAAGCTTGTAATGAGGGTGAAAGAGGAGAGTGCAAAAAACGGTCTGAAACTCAACATCAAAAAAACTAAGATCATGGCCACTGGTCCCATCACCTCCTGGGAAATAGAAGGGGAAGATATGGAGGTAGTGACAGATTTTACTTTTTTGGGCTCCATGATAACTGCAGATGGTGACAACAGCCATGAAATTAAAAGATGCCTTCTTCTTGGGAGGAAAGCGATGACAAACCTCGACAGCATCTTAAAAAGCAGACAAACAAAAGTCCGAATAGTCAAAGCTATGGTTTTTCCTGTCGTGATGTATGGAAGTGAGAGCTGGACCATAAAGAAAGCTGACCGCCGAAAAATTGATGCTTTTCAACTGTGGTGCTGGAGGAGGCTCTTGAGAGTCCCCTGGACTGCAAGGAGAACAAACCTATCCATCTTGAAGGAAATCAACCCTGAGTGTTCACTGGAAGGACAGATCCTGAAACTGAGGCTCCAATACTTTGGCCATCTCATGAGAAGAGAAGACTCCCTGGAAAAGTCCCTGATGTTAGGAGAGTGTGAGGGCAAGAGGAGAAGGGGACGACAGAGGATGCAATGGGTGGACACTGTCATCGAAGCGACCAACATAAATTTCACCCAGCTCGGGGAGGCAGTAGAAGACAGGAGGGCCTGGCGTGCTCTGATCCATGGGGTCACAAAGAGTCGGACACGACTAAACGACAATAGCAACAACTGGTTAATTGTAATAGAGCCAAAGAGAAAGGCAGAGAAAGAGGTTTGCTTCACTCTGTGATTGCTGTTGGACCTTGACCTTTGAATAAACCTTGAAAAGTGAAATTTGAGACCAAAATGGACAATTCAGTATATTGGTGCAATCCTAGATTTCAGATCTGCAAGAGCTGCCTCAGGACAGAAAGTTCAAGTCTGGGATATTTGTTATGGTTAATATGGCTCACAAATTGCTGGTCCTAATGGCATCCATTACAGCAATCGTCCCTCATACTCATCTGAAAATTAAGTCTCTCCAAGTTTGGTACCTTACTTCATTCGACATACTAAGGGAAAGCACAAGAAGCTGATGGTAACCCAAGAATTAGCAGAACAGCTTCAGTGGTGGACAAATACCCACAACCTATGCAAAGGATGTTCAAAAGCTCCCATTCATGGTCTGAGTAATGACAGATGCAAGTCGAATGGATTGGGGAGCCCTATGCCAAAACCAACATATATGTTCCCTTCGGTCTGAAGATGAAAGAAAACTATATAAGCTACACAGGATAATAGTGAAACATTGCCAAGAGAGAGCAAATGTAGAGCCAGTTGCTCCATGGTGACCATGCCAGACTTGGTTCGCCACACTAAAACTGATGGGTTAGACTGCCAGCGATCCCAGGTGTTCTAACTTGGAACAGAGGTGCCATTTGTCACCCAAGTATAGCCAGGTTGAAATTGACAGTGCGGAGAATTCACTAGCATTAAGCAATTAATGCTGGAAACCTGGAAACTGTCAGCTAGGTGGAACTATGAGTACAATAGAATAAATTCGTAGGCTTCATCAAGTCATTACAAACTTCCCACCCATACTGTGGTGCTGTTTTTGCTGCAATTTAAAGAATGACATTCATTTCTAGCTATAGTGGCACATCAGCATCAAGATTCTGCTGCATCTTGATTTTTCAATAACTCTGCTCAAAAAATTTCATGAGTGGTTTGAATACATCTGTCCTCATGTGAAGCCTCCATTGCCACAATGGTACCTTACCTTGGTGTTCAACCAACTACTGAAGTTGCCCTTTGAACCCATGGTGACTTCAAACTTGGCATTTCTATCATATGAGACCATGTTTCTTGTAGCAATGACATCAGCATCAGAGATCATGAAGAAAAAGTACATGGGGCTTATATATCTATATCTATCTATCTATATCTATCTATCTATCTGTCTGTCTGTCTGTCTGTATCTCTCTCTCTCTCTCTCTCTCTCTCTCTCTCTATCTATCTATCTATCTATCTATCTATCTATCTATCTATCTATCCTTCAGTTCTGTCATGCAGGCGTGTGTTTCAACAGTGGACTGGGGGAACTTGGGATTAGCTAAAGGTGGAGAGGATGTGCTATGGAGAGAGTGTGGTTTAATTGACTTTTTTGCTCTGGAATGTTTTGAAGATGTTTGTGAATGCACAGAAAGAACCCATTGGTGTGAACTGACAAATGACCACTCAGCAAACCACAATTACAGATAGACAACCTGTGTGTCAGGCCACTTATGCTGTTGTACAAGCAGAGGACAGTTTTTCCTCTCATAGATTATTATTTGTATTTGCAGTGATAATGTGGACAAGAACCATTCCACTGTCACTAGCTAAAAAACTACATTTGAATAGAATAAACAGTTTCAAACAAATGTGTACATCTCAACCATTTCGGGGCTCCCGGCAGCGTTTTCGCACGCTCCCCTTGCTTACCAAGGGCGCGAAAACGCTGCGCCCTGGCCCCTTTTGGCTGTTCCGGCGGCCATTTTGGACTCGCCGGACAGCTGATGGCAGCCATTTTGGCGCCCTCGTTGTGCAAGGGGAGGGCGCGAAAATGGCTGCCGGCCCCTGGGAAACATCGCACAACGGTGAGTATTCTATGGCATTGGAACGCATTAAACGCTGTTTAATGCGTTCCAATGCCTTTTTGTGTTCCGTAGTGCGATGTTTCCCACAGCGAAGGTTAATCCGGAACGGATTAACCTCGCTGTGCGGGGCACCACTGTACATATAGGATTTGGTTATGTAATATGAAAGGCCCATGCAGGCTTCCTTCATTTTTCTCCAACAATCTGGAGGAAAATCTGATCTCAGCAGAGTGTTTGAGGATAAATATATTAAGAAAAATCTAATAATAGTGAATAGTGAAAAGCAGGGGTTGTTGCTGGCTGCTCTTTTCACATGTCACAGTGATATATATACACTAGGCTCTCCAAGAGTCTTGGTGAGGACTGAGCAACTTTCAAACTGCAAAGCCCCTCACCCTTGAAATGGTCCTTCCTTCTGCAGATTCAACTAGTACCAAAGCCTGATAGTTTTCAGTTAGGATCAGGGAACAAACAATAAAGTGATAAATCTGGAAACATTAATGTTATTCCTCCAGCATGAAGAGAAGGCATGAGCCTCATTCCTAGGATAGTAGAGGGGCACTGTAGGGACTGGAAATAAGCTCATTCCCTAGACCCAACATGGAGAGTGTTACTTTTTCAGATCTCGAAGAAATCTAAATAAGCAGTATGAATATTGTGATTTTTCTTATATTCTTAAATCATTCGTGTAATGTAATCATACTTTCTACTAGTCAACTAGGTTACAGTGGGTTCAGCACAATTGATGTCCAGTAACTTTGATGTGAAAAAATGCCTTTGAGTCTCCGCAGTTGCAAGATTTGTGTAAAACATTCAGACTGCTACATAACTATTTGAATACTGTTGGGTATTCAGTACTATAATTTTCAGAACTTTTCATTTCAGCAAAGAAATATTTATTAAATATTAAAGTGCCTATTTTCTTTATAATTATGAAAAAAATGCAACCTTCTATAACATATTCAGAATACACCTGAAGAAGAAGTTTGTACATCTGCACTGTACACACTGCTCCTGATTATGTGTCTGTGTCTCCCTTACTTCCCCATATGCTTTGACCTTGTAGCCATTGACTTTGGTCTGAAACAATTTCAAAGTCATGTAAATGAATGTAATTAAAGTATTGCTTATCATCTTGCACAGTTCAGAGGGAAGCACACTGGCTAAAAAGGTTATTTACTTAATACAGAAGGTCAACTGGGGTTAAATTTTATTGTCTGAAGCAGTTTGGCCTAAGTTTCTAAAGACAGAAATATTTGGAAATGCAAATATTACATTTATTTTCCCTCAGGGTGCATCATCATAATCAGTGTATGCATCTGTATCTTGCATTTTGCAGCCTTGTTGTAAAATAGTTTTACACTCTGTGAACTAAGATAATACTTTGTAATTCAGTAAACAAGGTTTTAAAAATTCTTATTGTTATATCTACTCAAGTTACATTGAATGTCTGGCAATCATAATAGAGTTATCAAGGTATACTATATGAGATATTTAAAGACTGTTTTTATGGATTTCTATTACTGAGGGGATTTGAACCACAGCATTCCGTGTCTAAGTCGCACTGGCCATGTGACCACGGAAGATTGTCTTCGGACAAAACGCTGGCTCTATGGCTTGGAAACGGGGATGAGCACCGCCCCCTAGAGTCGAACACAACTGGACAAAAATTGTCAAGGGGAACCTTTACCTTTACCTTTTCTGCTTACTACCGTGTTTCCCCGAAAATAAGACAGGGTCTCATATTAATTTTTGCTCCCAAAAATGCATTAGGGCTTATTTTCAAGGAATGTTTTATTTTACAGTCATGTCATCTTCTAGTTGCTGCACAATGGTGGAGGGTGGGGTTTCACTTAACTAGGGCTTATTTTTTGGGTAGTGTTTATATTACGAGCATCCTGAAAAATCATACTAGAACTTATTTTCAGGTTAGGTCTTATTTTTGGGGAAACAGGGTAGTCTGTTACTCTATCCACTACATCACACTGCCTCTCTTTTTAGTTCTTAGCTACGTTACTGCTCATAAAGATATAAAGAGGGAAAAAACCCATTAATGACCCATATACAAGTCTGTTGTTATTACCTAATTACCTAACATGAAATGTTAGCAACCATAGTCACCTTATTCCTGCAAAAAGGCTTTTGAGCTAATGATGATATGCCATAAAACAGCATCCTTTTTGATGAGATAGTATTGTTCTGTAAATGCTTAGAGTGTCTGTTCTTGAAAATGACACTTGCATGTTTGTGGTGCACGGCATGAAGCACATGGGAAATTACAGGTTTTAGCAGATTAAATATATGAACACTTGGCATATAAAATCATGTAGCTCAGTGATTCTGGACAGGCAGTCTTTCCTGGGAAAAAGTGCAGCGGTCAATGCACTCACATGTATCGAGATTAAACGTTTTGGCCAATGACAAGCAGTCATGCTGTTTGTTGACGTTTCTGTTGCATGACTGGATCTGTAGCCAGTCATACAAGTGATTGTACAGTCATGTAACCAGTCATACAAGAGATGCCTTGCCAAATACGGTATTTTTTGCACCATAAGACGCACTTTTTCTCCCAAAAACATTGGGGGAAATGTGTATGCGTCTTATGGAGCAAATACTGTCCCCTCCACGCTACCATCGCTGGCTTCTGAGGCCTCCGGAGGCCTCTGAAGGCCCCACGGGGCCCCCCCTCACCATCATCGTTGGCTTCTGAGGCCTCCGGAGGCCTCCGAAGGCCCCGCGGGGGGCCCCTCGCCACCATCGCTGGCTTCTGAGGCCTCCGAACGCCCCGTGGGGGCCCCCCTTTGCCACCATCACTGGCTTCTGAGGACCTCCAGGAGGCTTTGGACCGGTAAGGTGCTGCTTTTTACTTTTTAAAAAAATGTTCTGGGTGGGTTTTGGAGGGTAGATTTGGGCTGGGGGTATGTTTCTATGTTGGTTTTTTTTTCTTTTCTTTTCTTTCCTTTTTTTTTTTTTTTTTTTTTTTGCAGTCCCAGCATGGGACTTGCTTTGTTAATTTTTTTATTTTTTTGGTTTTTTAAAATTTAGTTGTTGCTTTTTACTTTTTTAAAAATGTTCTGGGTGGGTCTTGGAGGGTAGATTTGGGCTGGGGGTATGTTTCTATGTTGGTTTGTTTTTTGGTTTTTTTTATTTATTTATTTATTTTTTGCATTCCTAGCGTGGGACTTGCTCTGTTTATTTTTATTTTATTTTTTGGTATTTAAAAATTAGTTGCTGCTTTTTACTTTTTTAAAAAATGTTCTGGGTGGGTCTTGGAGGGTAGATTTGGGCTGGGGGTATGTTTCTATGTTGCTTTGGTTTTTAGTAATTTTTTTGCAGTCCCAGTGTGGGATTTGCTCTGTTTATTTATTTTTATTTTATTTTTTGGTATTTAAAAATTAGGTGCTGCTTTTTACTTTTTTAAAAATGTTCTGGGTGGGTTTTGAAGGGTAGATTTGGGCTGGGGGTATGTTTCTATGTTGCTTTGTTTTTTGGTGATTTTTTTTAATTTTTTGCAGTCCCAGTGTAGGACTTGCTCTGTTTATTTTTATTTTATTTTAAATTTTGGTATTCGAAAATTAGGTGCATCTTAATGTCTGGTGCGTCTTATGGAGCAAAAAATACGGTAGCTTGTGCTGCTTGCACAACATAGTCTGTGTGCATGAAAGTTTTCAACAGGTTATTGACATGTCTCTTGTAACCTTAGAATAAAACCTTTTTATCACAATACACGTGTTAAGTCTGTTTAGGATTGTTGTGTTGCAGCCCAGTTATACTTCATTAATTATCAGTCTCCCCCTCACACATTGAAGCATGCATATAAATATCTACCAAGTTAGGCAAGGTGCCATACAGCTGCTGAAGTTGGCTGCACTCCATGAAAACTTGTGTCAAACAAAACTTGTTAGGTGCCATAGGATTCAATGAAATACTATATATTCCAGTGATTGCCATCCTAAGAAACAAATGCCACCATGTTCTTAAGTATCCCTGATCTTTTATGAATTGAAAGAGTAAAGAACTATAAATAGGGAAAGAGAAAGGAAGGATGTTACAGTTGATAAGGGTAGTATAATATGTTAAGTCACTGATTAACCTTTTCCTTCAGTCATTGTGGAAGGGGTTAATTTTTCTGTCCTTAAGAGAGCAATCACAGCATTCTTGGAATGAAGATTCAAGCACATAACTCTTTCCTTCAATAATCTATACTTAAACTTGCTATCAAATTACCACATATATTCTTACTAAGAGGAATTAGACCACTCTGGTAGCTTCTGCCATCACTCAAACTACAAATATGATTTAAAAAGCTGACTTCACAAAAAAGAGGGAAAACAGAAAAGCTTTCCTCATGTAGTGAAATCATGTACAATTCTCAGTCATATTTTTGGATTTCTTTGTATGACATCAGCAAGTGTTTTTTTTCTTGTAGGCAGAATGTTTAAGTGGTGTTTTCTTCTGCAGAACAAGACCAATTAAAGCCACATTTCCTAAATGCATGCTGTGGTAGGTAATTTTACAATATTGAACAGATGAGTGTCAAGAGCCTGGCCATGGACGTGGCAAGCTAAAGGGGATAAAGATAAGGAGGGATAAGAAAAGCAAAGACTGAGGGCAAAGAAGACTAAATTCCTCTGCTTTAGCTTCTCTGGTTTAAGGCAAGACAACAAAGCAACACATAAGTAATTACTATGTGGAAATAAGACTGACTAAATATAATAGGCTAGAGATCAGGGACAAGGATATTAATACCAGTATAGATTATAGTAGAGAAAATGAAGGTGCTTCGTACTCATTACTTGTAAGCCTATTTCAAATATAGAGGAATCATCGTATGTTAAAATTAAGTCTGTCACATTAATCAATTAATTAGGTCAATTAATTGATTAAAATTGTTGGGTTCTATTAAATTTCAGGCCTTGATTAATTGGGCGTTGCTCCTGTGTCATTCCTGAGCTCATCTGATCTTTGTAATTTTAATCCTTAGCAGCTACCTTTTGTTTGGCTTCTCTTTGTTTTGGTTGTGGTTCCCATGACAAGGAAATAGAAAATTGCCTCAGAGGACAGTGACATGGGATTTGAGGGGGATAAAGTTGCAATTTATTCACCTCCTTTAAGCAGTCCTTCTGTTAGAGGAAATATTACCTGTGAGGCCACTGATCTATATGTCCCATCTTCTGATGAAGGAGCGCTGACTGAGAAGATGAGGAAGGTGGAAGTTTAGCTGAGATTATTCAGAATGCTATTCTTTATTGTAGGCAGTTTCCAGGTGCATAATATCCAGGATGACTTGCACCTAATATGAAAGATTAAGGAACCGTGTTTCATTTTGGCCAGTTACTTACTATGGGCTCATAACTAAAATTGAAAAGGTAGCTATAAACCTATGCAAACCTTTTATGAAGTGCAGTAAGACACAAACATTGCTGTTTGCAATAGGTCAGGTTCCTATCTAGTACTAATATGCCACCTCCCATGTATAATTTGTGTTAAACAGCCTACAGAATATTGTGTTCAGTGTACCAAATATTTTGTCAAGAGTGTGGCAGTAATCATGGTCTGCATTGAATTTCCAGTTGCTACCTTAAAGAAAGAAATCTGCAATGAGATCTGGTCCATATGCTTCTTTTGTAAAGAAATTACAAAGCAAGGGGGAATATTGAAGATCCCATTGTGCATTATCCACTTTAAATTTAATGAGCTGACCATTTTCTTTTTCAGTAGATACAAAACACAAAGTAGATACATCATTGGTTCAAAAGCCTTTTTTGAAACAATAGGGTGACTATGGTTGCCCCCGCCCCATCTCTCCCTTCTTGCTTGTTCAGTAATCCAGTGCTTGAGTTGTTGGTCACTTTCCAAGTTTACTCAGAGAGATATTGCTGGATAATTTCTTGCACAAGCTTGGGAACTGTGAATGCTTACACAGCAGACCATTGTTTGAATGGAAGAAACAAAAGATTATGTATGTAACTATTTTTTCTCAAAGAATCAACCTGCTTAAAAATTGGTTTTATTTTTCTAGCTGTTTTGTTGGGATGTCTGGAGACAAATCAGCCAGAGACCTAAAAAGTCTTTGGGCAGACCCCAAGAGAATGAGTCACTTTCCTGGAGATTCTTTCTAGCCCTGTTTGACAAAGTACGTGCCTCAATAGAGATGGGAGGTACGGTATATATGAAAACTTGCAGACATTTTTTGCAGCAGCTACAAAGGAGCTAAGAAACAAATTGTTATAGAGCAAAGTACAAATTGAGAGTTGAGACATAATAAAGCTGATATGTTAACCACAAATAAAATATCAGGAGTGAGCTACATTATATTTTACTGTTTCTCATACCTGTCCTTTAGAACAAATCACACTCCTCTCAAAGCTGTGTTTAGGAGATACGTTGTCACTGACATTAACAGTGGTTGAGGCACACCTCATGCTATAATAAATTCGCTAGTTTTCAGTATGTAGCACACTAATGGGTCTTTTGGAAACATGGACCATGTTACTGTATTTTATGTGATGTAATTTCACAACTAGGATACAGTAGCAAATTCTACATGGAACTGACCTTGAAGATCTAGAAATACAGGTGATTCAGTTGTGTGGGCTGCAGACAGGAACTATATATTCTACTAGAAATGATGCCTCCTCAGTATTGATTCTCATGTAGAGCAGTGCCCTTTGGGAAGGTTTCTGCAACTGCATACTTCACCCCTATGTTTAGAACAGGGGTGTCCAACCTTTCACCTTCCCTGGGCCACATTAGAAGATGAAAATTTGGTTTGGGCTGCACATACTGTACATTTGGTTTGGGCCACATGGGGGGGGCAGCCCTAGCCGTCCTCCACAGCCCCGCTCCAAGCGCGCTTAATGGCAGCTGCAATCTCAGACAGCAGAGGCTGCCAGCTTCGACTCCGGTGGCTTTATGGGGCCGGGAGAGGGTCCACCTATTGAAGGGGATGGCTCAGTGCAGTCATGCAGCCCCCCTGTCCCCTCCCCTCCCCTCCCATTCCTTCCTTCCCTCTCTCCCCCTCTACTGTTGTGACATGCCCCGGCCACATTCCGGCCGCAAGTGCCAGCAGTGTAACTTGAAACTTTAGAATTTCTTTAAAAATAAAAAATTGCACTGGGCCGCATTACGAGCTGACCTGGGCCGCATGTGGCCCTCGGGCCGCGGGTTGGATAAGCCTGATTTAGAGTGTATAGCTTTTTTCTTGGCGCTTATGTTACTAGTTCTGATCTTGTATATCCTTCTGAAGACTAAATGGTTGAAAGCAGGAAATAAAGGGAAAAGGTTCTCTACAGGGATTTGAGGGTGGTTAAAGATAATATACAATATAGAACCTAGGTAGCCTTCATAATTATTAATATAACTGTAGATACATTTTTTAATTATAATTAAGATTAGAGGAGAAGTATTCATGGAGTTCAGTGGTGTGCTTCCTAGCTCAGTACGTCCTAATACATGCAGGCCAATGGTGTACTTCCTAATCTAATGATTAGGAGTCTGCTCTGATTTTGAAGAAACTCTTACATTTTTCAGTCTCACCTTTACCATCATCCAAGCCCTTTTATCAAAGGCTTAAAGAAATAAATTTGCCATGCAAGATTAAAGGAAACTCAGAATGCTCTCTGAAATATTGTTTGTGATATGAAATATGAAAATGAAAAATGTTAAACTGATAAATTTATTTTATTATAAAAATCTCAGATTTATCCTCTTGTTGGAATTTCTTCACATTGCCCGGTTTGGGAAGAAGAGTATAGTGAATAAATTAGCTAGCTTTAGTGATTTCTGTGCAGCTGTAGTATGAACACTAGAAAATGTTGTGATAGTACTCTTGTAGTATTATTGTCTCTGAAGCTCAGCTATTTTTGATACTTTTGTGTAATATGCTAAAAGTGTCAAAGGATTTGTCATTCATTATCTGAAAAAGAAGAGCAGATGGAGGAAAATGATATAATTTCTATAGTAATTATTTGTTTCAGAAAGAAGTGCTACAAAAATAATGCAGTAAACATATTCATAGTGTCCACTGGATGTTGTAATTAGAGTAGACATGTATAGGGTTATATATAAATGTCAGAAGTGTTTTTGCCAGAAAAATACCTATATCTCCCAAATTCTAAAAATTATACTTGTGAAATGTTTGCCCTTTTCTCATCTAAAAGCTTCCACCACCATCATGAAAGCAAAAGTAATTAGATTTAGTGAAATACACACAAAACTGTACTATATTATTAAGTATATGTTGCTTGTGTTCTTGCCACTACTTCAGGTGGCCATGTCTTATTTCCCAGGACTTCTACGTCTCAGCTTATTCTTCTGCACCCCAAACTACCACAACATTGCCTGTGAAATAAGGAAACGCTATAAATCATAATCCCACAATAACTATATTACAATTGCAATCCTTTGGTCACCACTGAGTCCCTTTGTATTCAGTAGGACTTATTTTTTAGTTAATATGTGTACAGTTATATGATTAATCTTTAACCCTTGTCTTGATGGATAAAACAGTATTTGAATTGATTGACTTTTGGTGCTTTGCACCAAAATTTTGAGCAAGTACGATCCAGTCAAATACATGCTACCTGTATTTGTGGGAATGCCAGTATATTGAAGGTTAACATTAAGGTTAGGGTAAGGTAGCAGAAGATTTAAATTTGCGTGTCTTTTGTTTAATGAACCCACAGAAAATCTTGAAGCCTTCCTGTTCTATGAATGGTGTCAGCCTGCTGAGATACAAAACGTTTCACTTTTTTCCCCTTAGCATCATGAAAATGGCATAGGACATTAACAGCAGAATTAAAAAGGATTACAGCAATCTCCTGGAGATTTAGTTAGCAACTTTGAATAATTATGTTTTTATCGATTTCTTGAACCTAACAATGGAAAGAGTCTAGTGTATCTCATTTGGGGACCATACTGGAAAGGCCCAATTCATTGTCATCTTTTTGGCCTCCCTTGGTGTGGCCACTTTTAGCAACATGGATTGAGAGGAGTGAGGGGAATGAGTAGCTAATTTCCGGGAGAGAAGTTCTCACAAGTATCGAGGCCCTAAATTGTTAAGAGCTTTATAGGTACAGTGGGGTCTCTACTTAAGAACGTCTCTACTTAAGAACAATCCAACTTAAGAACAGCTCCATTTGCTAAATTTTGCTTCTACTTGAGAACAGAAATCCAAGATAAGAACAGGAAAAAAAAAACCTTTCCTGCTCTTTTTTTAACCTTAGGTCATCTTAGGTTAAAAAAATTCTCCCCCTAGTGGTAGAGTACGTATTAACCAGCTTTGCATTAGTTCCTATGGGAACTAATGCTTCAATGTACGAACGCACCTCTACATAACAAAAAAACAGCCAGAACGGATTAATTGGTTTTCAGTCCATTCCTATGGGAAATTTTGCTTCAACTTAAGAACGTTTCAACTTAAGAACACCATTCCAAAACGGATTAAGGTCTTAAGTAGAGGTTCCACTGTAGTTTCTATGGATGGAAAAGAGCAGATACGGATTAAATGGTTTTCAATGCATTCCTATGGGAAATGCAGATTCAACATAAGAATTTTTCAACTTGAGAACCACCTTCCAATATGGATTAAGTTCTTAAGTAGAGACCCCACTGTACCTTGAATTGATCACAGAAAGTGATAGGTAGCCAGTGAAGGAGCACTAAGACTGGGGATATGTGATCTAATTTACTGGTGCCTGTAATCGTCTAGGTGCTACATTTTGGATTCTAGGAATACCTAACTTGGAAGCATAGTCAGGTTGCTCTTTCAGAAACATCAGAGATTCATATCTGTGCATGTATCAGATAAATTTTCATTCCAACTGATCCAGAAAGTTCCTTTACATCAGAATTGTAGGCACCTATTTGTCTCTTTCTCTATGACAGGTAAGCACTGTCTCCAGGCACCCAGGCTGAACAGTTGTTGTAAAATGCCTACAATGAAGGTCCAGTTCTTTGTGAATTCTGCAAAGACAGATGACTCTGGAAGACTAAATTGCCCCCTCTGAGTAGATTGGGATTAGGTTTTTGGAAGACTTGTTTTGGTAGACTAATAACGCAAACATTTTGGAAGTTACGATTTTTTGTGGGGTGGTGATCTTGGTGCTCAGTATCTGCAGTTTAGCATAACATTTGCGGGGCGGAAATAACCCTCTATTCTAGTCCAAAATAACAAGACCAGAAGCAAGAATGCAGGAAAACAAACGAAGTTTAAAGCGTTAGGGTGCTGAAATAACACTAGTATGATAGTTGGCTGCTCAGAAATTAAGGTTGTTGAAATTTTCCAGTTCAGTTATGGTAGATACATTAGATGCTTTGAACATCTGGAAAAGCACCAAATAGTTTTTGACTGGTATATGCAGCCTTCACAGGTACAGTATAGGTTTTACCCATCAGTGTACTCATGTTAAACATGGCTAATTTTAATGTAAGGTTTTCCAACATTATAAGCAAAAACACCTTCCATATTCAATGTGAAATGTTAGAAAGATTTATTTTAAAAGTAGCATCCTTCATTCTTTATATTCTCTTCCAAAAGGCATGTTTTCACTGTTGTATAAGCAAGCAATAATCAGCAGTTTTAAAATAATATTTAAAATGTCTGACATCAGCTAAAATTCTTTAGAGGAACTTGTTTAATCTGCCTTGAAACAGCAGTTGCAAACTCTTTGACAGGCTGTTTGAATGGTTGTCTAATTTTTAGTGTATAGCTTAGAAGATCTTGCATATTTTTATGCTGAAATGCTAGTTTGCAACTATAGCAATACATAGAACACGGTTCTTGTTTTGTGTATTGCTGTAGTTGCAAACTAGCATCAGTATACATCATAGTATACGCCATATGCAAGCTATGGTTTTTCCAGTAGCAGTGTAAGGAAGTGAGAGCTGGACCATAAAGAAGGCTGGCCGCCAAAGAATTGATGTTTTTGAATTGTGGTGCTGGAGGAGACTCTTGAGAGTCCCGTGGACTGCAAAGAGAACAAACCTATCCATTCTGAAGGAAATCAACCCTGAGTGCTCACTGGAAGGACAGATCCTGAAGTTGAGGCTCCAGTACTTTGGCCATCTCATGAGAAGACTCTGGAAAAGACCCTGATGTTGGGAAAGTGTGAAGGCAAGAGGAGAAGGGGACGACAGAGGATGAGATGGATGGACAGTGTCATTGAAGCTACCAACATGAATTTGATGAAACTCCGGGAGGCAGTGGAAGACCGGAGGGCCTAGCATGCTCTGGTCCATGGGGTCACGAAGAGTCAGATACTACTTAACGACTAAACAACAACATACATCATAGACTATTTCCATTGTTTTCTTCCCCGTTCAGTTGTGTTCAGAATGGTACTATACAATGGGCCTATTCATAGAGGTGCACATGGTGAATGAACTTTCGGCGAGAATAGTGTAATAATGGTAGCCACAGCCCCCTAAGCTATGATCACTCAGCAGACTGTACAAATAAACTGTCATGCAATAAGAACCACTTTATAATCTTAAAATATGGATTGATATATGAAGCTAAAAAAATTCCTTGTAGAAACAGTCCCAGACTTGAAAAATGGCATTTTTGCACCACTAGAAGTGCTGTTTAAAACAGTGGATCATCTACTGCTGGAAAATTGATAGAAATGAAATACCAGATCATTAGCATGTGTTTTAATTGCAGTTTCAAACAGTATTGCCTTTAAGGTGTGTGCACGCGTGTGCATGCAGAGCTTCATCAGCTCTGCCCAGTGGCAGCCTGTGTCAATGCCTGTTTACTTCCAGGTTTCAGATGGAATCATGCTCTCTGCGTGCAGATGGCAGAGGATCCCACACAGTGGGGATAAAAATTAGAGGGAACTTTGGCTTCAAATTAATCTTTAGAAAAACCCAATTTCTTTTTATTTTCATATATTAGCTATTGGTTAAACTAGTCCCAAGAACAGATTGAAAGGAAAGGGTGTTTCAGATGCGAATTTTGTTGTTTTTGTTGTTTAGTCATTAAGTTATGTCCGACTCTTTGTGACCCCATGGAGCAAAGCACGCCAGGCCCTCCTGTCTTCCACTGCCTTCCGGAGTTTCATCAAATTCATGTTGGTTGCTTTTTGCATGATGTATTTTGCATATACGTTAAATAAGCCGGGGGACAATATACAGTGGTGCCTCGCTTAACGGGTGCCCTGTTTAACGACGAATCCGCATAGCAATAAAGATTTTGTGATTGCAGAAGCGATCGCATTGCGATGTTCCCTATGGGAAAAATCGCTTTGCGATGATGGCTTCCCCCCCATCATCGCAAATGCCCTATTTCCGCACAGCTGATCGGCGGGGGGCACGATCTTCGCAAAGGCCCCCCGATCAGCAGTGTGAAAATGGGGCGTTTGCGATGATGGGGGGGAAGCGATCATCGCAAACGCCCTGTTTCTTGCGAGGAATCCGTCTCGGAAAAGAGCCAGGAGCCATCTTCTCCGCTCCAGCCCCTCCCCCTCACAGCTGATCGCCGCTGCTCCTGGGGCTTTTTCAGCAGTGAAAGAGGTGCATTTTCACTGCTGAAAAAGCCCCAGGAGGCTTCTGAAAGCGGCATGAGGGGGGGCTCTGGGGTGGCGGGGGATGGCAGGCCTGCCCCTGCCACACCCCACCCCAGAGCCCCAACCCCCACCCTGGCAAAGCACAGGTTTCAGAGGCTTCCCTAGTGCATTTCCACTGCCTCTTTACCTGCTGGGCAAGCCTGGGGAAGCGCCGATCAGCTGTGAGGCGGGGAGGGGGAGGGGCTGGAGCGGAGAAGATGGCTCCTGGCTCTTTTCTGGGACAGATTCCTCGCAAGACAGCCACCAAAAATGTCCGCCCTATGGAGGATCTTCACTGGACGATGAGTTTTAAGCCCATAAGAACACATTGAAGGGGTTTCAATGCATTCCTATGGGCTTTTTTGTTTCGGATAGCGACGATTACAGATAGCAACGATTTTTCTGGAACGGATTATCGTCGCTATGCGGGGCACCACTGTCATACTCCTTTCCCAATTTTGAACCAATCAGTTGTTCCATATCCAGTTCTAACTGTTGCTTCCTGTCCCACATATAGATTTCTCAGGAGATAGGTAAGGTGGTCAGGCACTCCCATTTCTTTAAGAACTTGCCATAGTTTGTTGTGGTCGACACAGTCAAAGGCTTTTGCGTAGTCAGTGAAGCAGAAGTAGATGTTTTTCTGGAACTCTCTGGCTTTCTCCATAATCCACCGCATGGTAGCAATTTGGTCTCTAGTTCCTCTGCCCCTCCAAAACCCAGCTGGTACTTCTGGGAGTTCTCAGTCCACCTACTGCTGAAGCCTACCTTGTAGGATTTTGAGCATAACCTTGCTAGTGTGTGATATGAGTGCAATTGTACAGTAGTTGGAGCATTCTTTGGCACTGCCCTTCTTTGAGATTGGAATATAGATGGATCTTTTCACCCAAGGTGGACAGGTCATAGTGGAGAGTTCGGACTAAACGCGATCCACCTGGAGCAGGAATTGGCACGTCACTCCAGTATCTTTGCCAAGAAAACCCCATGAACAGAAACAAAAGGCTAAAAGATATACTGCTGGAAGATGAGCCCCTCAGGTCGGAAGGTGTCCAACATGCTACTGAGGAAGAGTGGAGGACAAGTACAAGTAGCTCCAGAGTTAATGAAGTAGTTGGGCCAAAGCCGAAAGAATGCTCAGCTGTGGATGTGCCTGGAAGTGAAAGGAAAGTACGTTGCTGCAAAGAAAAATACCATATAGGAACCTAGAATGTAAGATCTATGAACCTTGGTAAGCTGGATCTGGCCAAACAGGAGATGGCAAGAATAAACATTGACACCCTGGGTGTCAGTGAACTAAAATGGATGGGAATGGGCGAATTCAATTCAGATGATTATCATATCTACTATTTTGGGCAAGAATCCTGTAGAAGGAATGGAGTAGCCCTCATAGTCAACAATAGAGTGGGAAAAGCTGTAGTGGGATATAATCTCAAAAATGGTAGAATGATGTCAAGATAAATCCAAGGCAGACCTTTCAACATCACAGTAATCCAAGTTTATGCACCAGCCACAGATGCTGAAGAGGCTGAAATTGATCAGTTCTATGAAGACCTAAAAAGAGACGTGGTGGCGCTGTGGGCTAAACCGCAGAAGCCTATGCTGCAGGGTCAGAAGATCAAGCAGTTGTAAGATCGAATCTGTGTGACGGAGTGAGCGCCTGTCAGTTGTCCCAGCTCCTGCCAACCTAGCGGTTCGAAAGCATGCAAATGCAAGTAGATTAATAGGGACCACCTCGGTGGGAAGGTAACAATGTTCCATGTCTAAGTCGCACTGGCCATGTGACCATGGAAGATTGTCTTCGGACAAAACGCTGGCTCTATGGCTTGGAAACGGGGATGAGCACCACCCCCTAGAGTCGAACACGACTGGACAAAAAATTGTCAAGGGGAACCTTTACCTTTACCTATGAAGAGCTAAAACACCTTCTAGAACAGACACCAAAGAAAGAGGTTCTTCTCATTCCTTCAGAATTTCACTGTCCACATGTGCACATTTTCTGCATCTGTCTTCCTTAAGTGATTTTAAACTTGCTTTGCAGTCTTTCTTTGGATATTGCTGCTATTATGAATTCTTCAGGTTTTTCTCAGCCCTAGTTGCTGCTTTTGCTGCTTGTTGCCTTCAGCGGTTGCTGAAGAAAAAACACCAACTGTTCTGTTTTCAACAGCTGTTCCCAACTGGCTAAACTGAACTTGATATTCTTACATAGTTTTTAGTCAAAATTGCCAACCAGTCAGAGTGGATAGAAATCCATCAGCTGATTTTTTTTATTTTTAGAAATACCGATAGAGGACTATGAGGGGCAGAGAAGTATAGTAGATAAAATGATGGGCTAGAATGCAGGAGACCTGGGTTTGAGTATTTTCTTGGTTATGGAGAGTCATGGGGTAGGGGTTGGCACTGGTAAAACCATGCCTTAAATATATACCCTTAAAATTGCAGAAAGGTTGCTGTGTCAGATGCAACTTGACAGCTCATAACATCTAGATGATCATGGAAAGTTCATGTTACAACCAATGCTAAACAGATTTTGTTTTCTTCTCTCAATATGTAAGGCAGAAACCTCTTTCGTAGCCAGCTTTCCCATGTTGTATAAGTAGTTGTTTAACAGCATGGTGGATTTGGTTTACATAAAAAAATGTTGTTAAAAATCATAATTTAAATTAAAATATCAATAGAATGATTTAAATCAATTTGATTTTTTTTAAAAAATCATTGATTTTTATCCACCCTCTTTAACAGTCTGAGCTTTAAATACTATGACACTTTCTATATCTTCAGTAGAAGATGCTTTTTAAAAAGACTTCATATCATGGTTTAAAAAGAAAATGAAATAGCACATCCATTTTTATCCCACATAATGTAGTTTCTTATCACACAAACATGGGTTTGAACTGCTGTCTGTTTATGCATATATTTCTCCATAGTTATTTCCATATGTCAAGTGCTTTGTGGAGGTACAGGTCTGGATAAAAGTGTATGTTAGAGAGGTTGGGAAAACTCATCACAGACTTCCCTGCATGTACCTTGTCTCTTCAGCCAAGGAATGTTCAGAGAGGGCTGGTGGTGGGCTTCTGATGGCAGTCATGGTCTAGAGCAGTGGTTCTTAACCTTTGTTACTCAGATGCTTTTGAACTGCAACTCCCAGAAACCCCAGTCAGCACAGCTGGTAGTGAAGGCTTCTGGGAGTTGCAGTCCAAAACTCCTGAGAAAGCCAAGGTTAAGAACCAGTGGTCTAGAGGAATTTTTTTCTAGTGGAAATGTTCAGACCTGTTTGTAAAAGAGGACTCCTAAGGTGAGCTGCTTATAAGAGATTGATATAGGTGTATTCTAGTTTCTGTATTGAAAGACATAAAGACTGAAGTTACTGTTCTAAAATACAGCCTGGCTGTTTAGTCAGTGGCCAGTACTGTATCCAGTGCTGTTGTTTTACCTACAGATTCAAGTCCTTTGCTATGTGGTCCCTGATCTCACCCTCCCCGAGCCTGTTTGCAAGAACATGTTTTCAGTACTGGAAAGAGCTGGAAAATGAGGGTGAAAGTCCAATTGCTGTGTCACACATCATATAAGATTTAGGGCTATATGTGTGATCACCCTAACCTATTACTTGTTGGGTGGGTGGGTGGGTGGGGAAAGTACAGGCATGTTCATTATCCAGAATCTCTCAGATGATTGGATACAATCAGTGGTGGTATTTGACTGAAGTGAGGTGGGAGTAGAGGGTGCAAGCAACAAGCCAGGCACTGTGGTAATTTGAATTGCTATGCAGGCCATGGAGATTCACGCTGTGGTTTATTTATTGATACCTATCAGCAGGCAGATTCTCTTGTCAGGTTTGTTCCTCCTGAATAAACTAGAGAAAGATCCCAAGAACTCTCTTGGTTTCTTTCTCTTGCTCTTTGGAAGGGAGAAAACATGCTTTTTACAAGGTGGCACAGTAAACTGTGGAATGAACCGTGCTTTGTTTAGCTGCTATATGCACTTCTTGTTCCTGACAGGACAGAGTATCTGACTCATTGTATTGTGTGAATACACCATGTTCTCATGCAAGTCTTCGCCAGTGTGTTACAGGAGGGATACGTTTGACGTAAAGACAGACTGCATTCCGGCACCAAATATCTGAAAATATTCTGAATTTTGGAACATTTCCGATATGGAGCCATAAATATCCTTATGGATTGTTGTGGGGAAGTAATATCATGTGGCAGTATATGGCCATCTTCTCCTAATCAGTATGTGGTCATCACATAAGATAAAATGTCTGAAATACGCTTGTACAATTCAGTAGTCATAAATGCTGATGATGTTATCAGCCACAAATGCTCACTTTAATTTAAAGTTTCTTCTTCCCCTCCACTCCATTTCCCCCTGCAGCAATTTTCAGAGACTAGGAAACCCCCTCCTCCCAGATTCCTAAAATTTTCCCCATGTCCAAGGAGATCCCTGGGGAATCTCAGAGCCTGAGGAGTGGAGGGTGGGTGACAGGAAACTTTAAATTAAAGATTAACTTCCTCAGCCGATGACATCATTAGCATTTAGAATTACAGAGGTCTGCAAAAGGATTTCCATGATTCTATTTTGTAATTCAGAATTTTTGAGAAAGGGATTTTTTCCCGTCTTGGGCCTATGTGTTTCCTTTTTTATACATAACATCACAAAAGCACATATTTCATTAATCATAAAATGTTTTATTGTTATTTATAAAGCTGTAGGAATTCTTAGGTACTGTATAGTATTTAGAAACAATTTGGTACTTATCGGCTGAAGCCTAATTGTGCAGTGGGAAAGAAGAGGAAATAAGTAAATTCATTCACCTCTTGTTCATGAACCTATGTGTGACGTTTACCCCGTGCCCCCTGCTTGTTTCACCAAACACAGAGCTCACAAAGTTATCCCAATACGCCCTTTAACACGCTGCCACCAGTTGATCTCTTTATCAACTTACACAGTGGACCCTCTACTTAAGGAATTAATCCATATTGGAACGATGGCTGTAAGTCGAAAAGTCTGTAGGTCGAATTTCCATTGACCTACAATGCATTGAAAACTGATTAATCCCACAACTGGCAGTTTTTATTCTATTTTTGTTCCATTTTGGTTTTTTCTGGTCTGTAAGTCGATTCTCCGGCTGCAAGTCGAATCTAAATTTTGCAGCCAGAGAAGTCTGTAACTCGAAAAGTCTGTAAGTCGAGCCGTCTGTAAGTCGAGGGTCCACTGTAATTCCTATGAAAGACTGAGGTCCATTCAGTACTTAACTTTTAAACAGAAACAGGTTTATTGATTACAAGTTGTTTTAGGAATAGTGCTTAAGCACATTCTTAAAGTTCAGTATTTTACTTTAACCTCTTCTATCTTAATTAATACAGGTCACACTGTGACCAATCACTCCTTAAACACTCTCTCTGCCTCCAACCCAAAACTCTTTTTTCTCTTTTCTGTCTCTCATTGAACTTCCTAGGCTCTTATTCACCCCTCCCTTCTAGTTTCTCTGGCTCCACCTCCCAACTGCTCTCATTGGTACACGCAAATAATCTTCTACCTGAGCCAAAGCAGGGTGATCGCTACACTATGTCTTAATTGACTTCAGATTGTTGGTTGGCTTTTTATTTAACTGCAGTGGTGCCTCGCTTAGCGATGTTAATCAGTGCAGCAAAAATCACTGCTAACCGAAAACATCACGAAGCGATTTTTAAAAGCCCATAGGAATGCATTGAAAACCCTTCAATGCGTTCCTATGGGCAAAAAACTCACCTTTAAGCGAAAATCCTCCATACAGCGGCCATTTTTGCTGCCTGGTATGCGAGGAATCCGTCCCAAAACACAGTGGGCAGCCATGTTTTTTACCTGGTGGCCATTTTAGAACCGCCAATCAGCTGTTGGGAAAACATCGCTATGCGAAAATCGGTAAGCGAAACAGCTTACCGATCATCACAAAGCCATTTTTTCCCATTTAAAACATCGCAATGCGATTGCTTTTGCGATTGCAAAAACCTAATCGCTATGCAATTTTGTCGTTAATCGGGGCGCTCGTTAAGCAAGGCACCACTGTAATAAGAATCATTTCAACATTATCTTCAGTAAATTACCATTTGCTGTGTTTCTTGCTAATTCACATTCTATTTTATACTGACCCTATTTTATCTTTTTCTCCTTAAATAATCAAGGAAATTCAGTTTATTAATCGTGTCAGTGGGAAAATATAACATTACATAATAAAACATTGAACCCATTTCCTAAATATGTATTTTATTTGTAAATTTTTAAAATATTTCACTGTAAGCATGAAGAAAATGTCCTCTTTCCTCATCCAGCTTCCAACTCCATAGTCACCAAAGTGACCCAATCAAAAGAAAAAAAGTAAATCATGCCACACCTCTGTGAACAAAGAAGGGAGAAAGCTGGACTTCATGGACAGATGTTTTTATTCTTTGGTTGCTTTAGCTTTTTGTGTTAGGAATCAGGCCCCCATGGCACTTATCAACAATTTCTGTGGGAAGAGATGGATGCTTTCTTCACAGCTATATCTGAGGACCCTAGAACTGTTGCACTTGTATTCCAACATGAAACACATACTTTGGCAGCACAGCAGATTCATTTGTCCAAGCAGATGGTTGATCACACTTCCACAGCAGCTAAAAGCCTTGGTTCAGGCTTGGATAAAAGACGAAAGATAGTAAAATATGGAAAGAAGACCTACTTTTTACTGGTGATAGCCTTTTTAATGTTCATACTGATAGGGTCCTGGATTGCCTCTTTAAAACCTGAAATATTGTGAATAAAATAGAAGTCAAGTTGCAACTGAAGAGAGTAGGAAAAACCACTGGGCCACTCAGGTATAATCTAAACCAAATCCCTTACGAATACACAGTAGAAGTGAAGAACAGATTTAAGGAACTAGATTTGGTGGACAGAGTGCCTGAAGAACTTTGGATAGAGGCTGGTAACATTGTACAGGAGGCAGCAACGAAAACCATCCCAAAGAAAAGGAAATGCAAGAAAGCAAAGTGGCTGTCCAACGAGGCCTTACAAATATCAGAGAAGAGAAGGGAAACAAAATGCAGGGGAGATAGGGAAAGTTACAGAAAATTGAATGCAGACTTCCAAAGAATAGCAAGGAGAGACTAGAGGGCCTTCTTAAATGAACAATGCAAAGAAATAGAGGAAAATAACAGAAAAGGAAAAACCAGAGATCTGTTCAGGAAAATTGGAGATACTAGAGGAAAATCTTGTGCAAAGATGGACATGATAAAAGACAAAAATGGAAGGGACCTCACAGAAGCAGAAGACATAAGAAGAGGTGGCAAGAATACACAGAGGAATTATATCAGAAAGTTTTGGATATCCCGGACAACCCAGACAATATAGTTGCTGACCTAGAGCCAGACATCCTGGAGAGTGAGGTCAAGTGGGCCTTAGAAAGCCTGGCTAACAACAAGGCCAGTGGAGGTGATGGGATTCCAGTGGAACTATTTAAAATCCTAAAGGATGATGCTGTTAAGGTGCTACATTCAATATGCCAACAAGTTTGGAAAACTCAACAGTGGTCAGAGGACTGGAAAAGATCAGTCTACATCCCAATACCAAAGAAGGGCAGTGCCAAAGAATGCTCCAACTACTGGACAATTGCACTCATCTCACACGCCAGCAAGGTTATGCTCAAAATCCTACAAGGTAGGCTTCAGCAGTATGTGGACCGAGAACTCCCAGAAGTACAAGCGGGAATCCGAAGGGGCAGAGGAACTCGAGACCAAATTGCCAACATGCGCTGGATTATGGAGAAAGCCAGAGAGTTCCAGAAAAATATCTACTTCTGCTTCATTGACTATGCAGAAGCTTTTGACTGTGTGGACCACAGCAAACTATGGCAAGTCCTAAAAGAAATGGGCATGCCTGACCACCTTATCCATCTCCTGAGAAACCTATATGTGGGAAGCAACATTTAGAACTGGATATGGAACAACGGATTGGTTCAAAATTGGGAAAGGAATATGACAAGGCTGTATATTGTCACCCTGCTTATTTAACTTATATGCAGAATACATCATGCGGAAGGCTGGACTGGAGGAATCCCAAGCTGGAATTAAGATTGCCGGAAGAAATATCAACAACCTCCGATATGCAGATGATACCACTCTGATGGCGGAAAGTGAGGAGGAACTAAAGAACCTTGTAATGAGGGTGAAAGAGGAGAGTGCAAAAAACGGTCTGAAACTCAACATCAAAAAAACTAAGATCATGGCCACTGGCCCCATCACCCCCTGGGAAGTAGAAGGGGAAGATATGGAGGCAGTGACAGATTTTACTTTCTTGGGCTCCATGATCACTGCAGATGGAGACAGCAGCCCCGAAATTAAAAGACGCCTGCTTCTTGGGAGGAAAGCAATGACAAACCTTGACAGCATCTTAAAAAGCAGAGACATCACCTTGCCAACAAAAGTCCGAATAGTCAAAGCTATTGTTTTTCCTGTCATGATGTATGGAAGTGAGAGCTGGACCATAAAGAAAGCTGACCGCCGAAGAATTGATGCCTTTGAATTGTGGTGCTGGAGGAGACTCTTGAGAGTTCCCTGGACTGCAAAGAGAACAAACCTATCAATTCTAAAGGAAATTAACCCTGAGTGCTCATTGGAAGGACAGATCCTGAAGCTGAGGCTCCAGTACTTTGGCCATCTCATGAGAAGACTCCTTGGAAAAGACTTTGATGTTGGGAAAGTGTGAAGGCAAGAGGAGAAGGGGATGACCGAGGATGAGATGGTTGGACAGTGTCATCGGAGCAACCAACATGAATTTGACGAAACTCCGGGAGGCGGTGGAAGATAGGAGGGCCTGGCGTGCTCTGGTCCATGGGGTCACGAAGAGTCAGACACGACTAAACGACTGAACACACAAGTTGCAACAGTCACCTTCCAAACAGTTCAAATCAGGCTAGCACCAATCATTATCCTCCAGTAAATCTGCATTGCCATTCAGGTAATCTTATTCTTGTGGTCACTCTTTCACTTGTTACCAGAAACAGTAATCTATTATTTCTCCTTTGCCTTTTTTTTTTTAAAAAAAATGCTACCCAAGAGCTCAAGACAACATCCTTTGATCACCCTATCTAAGAAAATCATTCCATACCTGCAGGCGTTCTCTATATCATCCTGCCTTGATAGGATCCTTAGCAGATACAGTGGTGCTTCGCATAACGGGTGCCCCGTTTAACAAAGAAATCGCATAGCGATGAAGATTTTGCGATCACAAAAGCGACCGCATTGTGATGTTTTAAATGAGGAAAAATCGCTTTGCGATGATCGGTACACTGTTTTGCTTACCGATCATTGCAAGACGATGATTTTTTAACAGCTGATCGGCTGTTCCAAAATGGCCGCTGGGTAAAAAAAAATGGCCGCCTGCTGTTTTCTGGGATGGATTCCTCGCTTACCGGGCAGCGAAAATGGCTGCCCTATGGAGGATTTTCATTTAAAGGTGAATCTGAAGCCCATAGGAACGCATTGAAGGGGTTTCAATGCATTCCTATCGGCTTTTTAATATCGCATAGCGACGAAATCATTTTGCAGCGATTTTTGCTGCACCGATTATCGTCACTATGCGAGGCAGCACTGTAATGCCATTCCCACTGACTCAATGTTTCTTTCCATCATATTCTATGGATGTGCTGTTGAGTTTTCCCCCCTCATGCTACTGGTAAGCTTCTGATCAATGTCACCATCATAGTCCTTTATGATAAGATTTTCTAGATACCCTACAAGGGTGCTATTGGGATAGTCTACCCTAAGCATTACAAGGACTTCTATTCCTGCAATCTTTTAATTTCATTTTAAATCATTTATTGTTTAATTTGTCTTTTAGCATTTAACTTGTGTTTTTAATTGTGTTGATTTTAATGTTGTGAGCTGCTTTGGGTCCCTTGTTAGGAGAAATGTGCCATATAAATAAAACTACTACTGCTACTACTAATACTAATACTAATAATAGTAAGAATAATAACAACAACAACAACTTCACAATTCCAAAGATGACAATTTCTGTCCAGTTTTAAGACCTCATGGGTCTTAACCTTGACACCAGACATTCTGCATAGTGACCCTGACATCAATATTTCTACTGCATCAAAGAATTTGCATTAATGGGTCGAAGAATGTGTATTTTCACATCACCTTAGTATTATCTTTATTCTGCCATCAGTGCCATGCTTTTCCTGTTCAAGTTGCCTCCAACTCATGGCAACCCTATGAGTGGGCACTGGCCAAAACATTCTTATTTATTTATTTATTTATTTGATTTGATTTGATTTGATTTGATTTGATTTCTATCCCACCCATCTAGACCAAAGGTCTACTCTGGGCGGTTTACAACTTTAAAACCAAAAACATATAGATCCAAGGTGGCGAAAGTATAAGAAGATATGGCAGGAGGGAAGCCTGCCCAAATAGCCAGGTTTTAAGTTTATTCCTGAAAACACCCAGAGAGGGACCCAGGCGGATCTCCACTGGCAAGTTGTTCCAAAGGTGAGGGGCCACTGCAGAGAAGGCCTTGTTCCTCGTTCTTTCCTTCTGGACCTCCCTTGGTGTTAGGCTCCTCTTAGCCGCTGGGCTCAGCTCTTGCAGACTTACACCCATGGTCCATCTCATATTTGGTCTTCTTTTTCCTGCTGCTTTCCCACATTTTACTGCTTCTAATTTGAGTTATTGATTTAATTGCCCATCCCATTATGTCCGCCTTCCTTCCAAAGTTGCTTAAATTCACCAACAGGAGAGCCTTTGTAGTTGTGACATGCTCTTTCCAAAATGTTCTGCTTTCTTCTGGCACTAAGTAAAGATCTCAATTGTGGGGTTCCACAGGAGTCGATTATCTCCCCAATGCTGTTTAACATCTATATGAGGCCGCTAGGTGGGGTCATCAGGGGTGTGGAGCATTGTGTCATCAATATGCTGATGACACCCAGCTCTACATCTCCTTTTCACCAACTGCAGGTGATGCCGTCCTATCCCTTCAGCATTGCCTGGAGGCCACACTGCAATGGATGCAGGAAAATGGGTTGAGACTGAATCCGGACAAGATGGAAGTTCTGAGGATGGGTGGCCCTGTGGTTGGTGGCTTGGGTGACTCTCTCACATTTGGGGGGGGTGACCATGACCGCGAAGAGCAGGGTCCACAGTCTGGGGGTGCATCTGGACCCAACGCTCACCATGGAAACACAGGTGATGTCGGTAGTCCGCACCGCCTTTTTCCACCTATGGCGGATTGCCCGGCTGCGGCCCTATCTTGACATGGGGGCACTCACTACCTTGGTGCACATGCTCATAATCTCAAGATTAGACCACTGTAATGCGCTCTACGTGGGGCTGCCTTTAAGGCTGATGCGGAAACGTCAAATGGTGCAGAACGCAGCGGCCAGACTCCTCTGTGGAGTGAGAAAATTCCAGCATATTTCTCCCACGCTGGCCATGCTGCACTGGCTGCCCATTCATTTCCGCATCGACTTTAAAGTATGCTCACTTATAATGTGCTAAACGGTTTAGGACCTCGATACTTGGCGGAATGCCTACTCCCACCAAGATCTACCCGGATCACCCGCACGAGCCAGGAGGTGAGGCTGAGGAGCCTGACGCCGAGAGAGGCCCAGAAGGAAAAGACATGAAACCGGGCCTTCTCGGGGGTGGCTCCTCGCCTCTGGAACAATCTCCCTCTTGAGATTCGTGCTGCCCCCACTCTGGGCACTTTTAAAAGTCAATTAAAAACATGGCTATACATCCAGGCCTTCCCTCCAGCTAATACCTGATTTTTCTGTTTACTCTTCTTTTATTTATTTTCTACTCTATCCTTGTATTGTGTGTGTTATAGTATGATTATGTAATTTTTTTGGCTTTTTTTAATCGTTCATCCTATACTGGAAGCTGCCTAGAGTGGTCTATTTGGCCAGATAGGCGGGGTATAAATTAAACAATCAATCAATCAATCAATCAATCAATCAATCAATCAATAAATCTTTTTATTTCTGTAGGCCATAGGAAAATAATTTTGGGGTTTTTTTGTTCTGTTTTTTAGATTGTGTCTTTAATGCTAGTGTATGTTTATTCCTGTTTAAACTTGTAATGGTGATATATTATTTTTGAATAATTACAACAAAGAGACTGTTTACTGAAAGTAGGATTCACATTTTTAAAAAATGAATACATGAGATAGAATTTTGCTCTTGATCAAGGAACTGTGTCACTTATAGAAGTGGTCCCCAACCTTTTTGGGGCCGTGGACTGGTGGGGGGGTTGCGGGCACTGTGCATGCATGAGGGGGGTGGAGATCTGTCTCCGCGGCCCGGTTTCAGGAAGACAGACCGGCACTGGGCCACGGACTGGGGGTTGACAACCCTTGCCTTATAGCATTGATCATTCTCTAAACCGGTCAACCCCCAGTACGCAGATACAGATCTCCACCCCCACGCATACACAATGGGTGTGTCATGCTGGTGGAGGCGTTGCTCCCATGGGGGACGTGTCATGCAAGCATGGGGGTGCCCTCACCCCCCGCGCATGGAGCTCGCTGCCCCCAACTGATCTGCAGCCTCAAAAAGGTTGGGGACCACTGCTAGACAACAAATCTCATGTACTTGTAGGAGATTTTTAAGAGGACTATTTGATTTGTGTGAAATATTGTACTTTAATTACGAAAAATACATGGAAAGGATATCAAATGAGCTACTTGCTTTTATAATTGGGTTTTGCGAAGTTTCAGGAACCACTCTGAGCTGTGCTTACCATGTTTTCCCTAAAATAAGACAGGGTCTTATATTAATTTTTGCTCTAAAAAACCACACTAGGGCTGTTTTTCAAGGGATGTTTTATTTTTTTCCATTCTACAATTCAAATACAGTTATGTCATCTTCTGGTTGCTGCACAATGGTGGAGGGTGTGGTTTCACAACAGGCACTTATTTTGGGGGTAGGGCTTATATTATGAACACCTTGAAAAATCATACTAGGTCTTACAGGTTAGGTCTTATTTTCAGGAAAACAGGTTAGAAGCAAAGTATCAGCCAAGTATATTGCGTCTGCAGACTGCAGTTTGGACTTATATTTACAGTAGAAACAAGATGATTCATGTATTAAGATAAGTTCTAATGTGCATGTTTGTGTTCTGGTAGCATTTTAGTTTATTTTCTGTACCTTGGTGTTATACTGCTGTTAGGGTATATTTCTGACTGAAGAAAGTAAGTCTTTTCAGAGTTTTTAAGATTTGTACTCACCTAGAACTAATCTAAGTGTCTCTTACACTTCATTTTAAAAACTCTTCATTTATTTCTATAGACTTCAATTTCTGTGTTCATTATCATTTAGTACCACAATTTATTACAGTGGTACCTCAACTTATGAACTTAATCCGTATTGGAACAGTGTCCGTAACTCAAAACGTTTGTAAGTCGAAGCACCATTTCCCATAGGAATGCATTGAAAACCGATTAATCTGTTCCAGCTGAAGGAAAAAATACCCCCAAAATTAAACAAATAAAACACTGTAAACCCCATAGGAACGCGCTGGGGCTGCAAAAAAAACCAAAACAAAACCCAGGAGAGAAAGGGAGACTCAAAGGCTGGCCGAAGTGAAGACCTGGCTGGGAAGCATTCGCCTGCCCGCCTGCCCACCTCCTCCTGCTCCTCCAGAACTTCCCTCACTCTGGTCAGCAGTCAGCAGTCACAGCTTCCCCCACTGCTGCCCAGAGGAAAAAAAAATAAAAAGAGCACAGCAAGCCCAGTCGGAAGGTGCTCCATTGCTGAGGCTTTAAGAAAAAAACTCAAAAAACAAACAGACACTAGAGCCACCTCCGTTGCTGAGGTTTAAGAAGGAAAAAAAAACTCCAAAAATACAGACACACACACGCACACATCCCAATGCAGAACAAACCCTCCCTGCAGACTCTCACTCTCTCTCTCTCTCTCTCTCTCAAAACCCACTCAGAACAGTTTTTTTAAAGGAGCAAACAGCAGCTTACCTCCCTGCAAACACATACACAGGCTCACTCCAAGCAGCCTCGTTGCCGCCTACAGTTAGAAAGTTGAATTGCCCACCTTTTTCCCATGCCTGTTTCTATTCGTAAGTGGAAGCTCCGTTAGCAAGTTGAAGTAAAACGTTGCAAGCAGAGCTGTTCATAAGTCGGTGCATTCGTAAGTTGAGGTACCACTGTATATTTATATGTTGAATTTATATTCAGCCTTTCTCCCAAAAACTATACACAAGGTGGCTTAACAGGGAACTTGAATACAAGAAGAAAAATCAAGTTCATCATAAAAGGTCTGCTTGATGTAACAGTTTCCTTGTGAATTTGGTTAATGGTTATTTATAATTTTGAGAAACCTGCTCAAATTCACCATGATGGTTCTCTGTCTGTACTAGCTTGAATGTATTTATGTACAAATAGATCCCAAGTGGACCTATCTAATCAAAGCAAATCTTACTGTTACTGGTTCTAGAAGATAACTTCTGAAGTTTTTTCCATAGCTGTAAAGAAAATAACCTAATTGAACTTTGTATGTAGTGGAACCTGTAGGTAATTTTATCCTGTTTGATACCTGTGGTATCTAGTATAAAATGAATGCTTAGCTTTGCTAATGTCAGGAGCTTTATGTCTGTTATTACTTCTAATGCAGCTTAAGAGTTTCACTTTCCAATTACAATTTAAACAAGTTTATTGTCATTGTAAGTATATACATAGTATACATATACAGTGGTACCTCGACTTACGATCATAATCCATTTCAGAAGAGGGGCGTAACTCAAAATGGTCGTAAGTTGACGCATCATGTCCCATAGGAATACATTGAAACCCCATTAATCCGTTCCGGCTGGAAAATAAAAATAAAACACTGCAAGCCCTATAGGAACGGGCTGGGGCTGAAAAACAAAACAAAACAAAAAAACACAGCCAGCCCCAGCGAACGCCAAGGGGCTAGGGGGAAATGACAACCCCACACACACACAGCCATCCCCAGCAGAACGCCATGGGGCTGGAGGAAAAAAGACAAAAAACCCCACACACACAGCCAGCCCCAGCGAAATGCCATGGGGCTGGGGGGGAAAGACAACCCCCCCACACACAGCCAGCCCCAGTGAAACCTCAGCATCATCAGTAGATCTATTTCTCCTGTATGAAAATTATCATGGGTCCAAAGAAGGTGGAAGACTAGCCTTAATGTAATCCAGACCAATTTCTCAAAGCATTTCATAATAACAGATGTTAAAGCTACTGGTCTATAATCATTGAGAGATACCACAGCTGACTGCTTGGGGACTGGCACTATAATAGATGTCTTCAGGCAAGTGGGGACAGAACATTGCAACAAGGATAGACTGAAAATATTTGCAAAAACTCCAGCTAATTCTTCAGTGCAGCCCCTAACAACTCATCCCATGATTCCATCTGGTCCAGCTGCCTTTCAAACGTTAATATTCTGGAAAGCACGTCTCACATCTGAAAACTGCAGTAGTAGTGGTTATCTGTCGATGGTAGATTCTAGGTATGTACTACAGATAGTAGATGCTGGAATAATGGTTGTTCCTGTTTCCACCTCAAAACGGCTGAAAATTTGATTTAACTGCTCAGCCAAAAGAATCACTGCTGGTAAACAGTTTTTGTTACTCTGCCCCGTGATTTGTCGCAGGCCATGCCATACCTGATGAGTGTCAGAGCTCTCAAGATGTTGCTCAATCCTCCACTGTACATAGCTTTGGCATCCCTAATACCCTTTTTCAATTTAGCTCTGGACTCTCTATACTGTAGCACAGGGGTGTCCAACTTTTCACCTTCCCTGGGCCACATTAGAAGATGAAAATTTGGTTTGGGCCGCACATAAATTTGATTTGGGCCGCATGGGCGGGCAGCCCTAGCCATCCTCCACAGCCCCACTCCAAGCACGCTTACCGGCCGCTGCAATCTCAGACAGCAGAGGCTGCCAGCTTCAACTCCGGTGGCATTATGGGGCCCGGAGAGGGTCCACCTATTAACGGGGACGGCACAATGCAGTCACACAGCCCCCTCTTCCCTCCCCTCCCGCTGCTTGCTTCCTTCCTTCCCTCTCCCCCCCCACCGTTGTGACGTGCCCCAGCCGCATTCCGGCCACAAGTGCCAGCAGTGTAACTTGAAACTTTAGAATTTCTTTAAAAATAAAAAATTGCACTGGGCCGCATTATGAGCCAACCTGGGCCACATGCGGCCCTTGGGCCGTAGGTTGGACAAGCCTGCTGTAGCACATCACCAAAATGAAAAGCAGCATTTCTGGTTTTTAGTAAAAGGCACACTTCTCTATTTAGCCAAGGCTTGTTATTGGAAAACACTCATACTTGTCTGGTGGTAGTAACAACATCGATACAGCTTTTGATGTAAAACAGTGCTGTTGAGGTATAAGTATCAACATTGTCCCCCTCAAACAGTGCCCATGCAGTGCTCCTAAAGCAGTCTTGAAGTTGCTCAGATGCACCCACTGGCCACATTAATGTCAGAGTACTGTAGAAAGAGAGAAAGCATCTTTGTTTTATGTGCTTTTGTCTAACTTATGATCTTTTGCACCAGGGACAGTTTCTCTAGAGTGCAATAAGTTTCCTGAACAACACATTGTATATGTCCTACTATTATACATTTTTCTCCTTTTCTCTCTTTTTATAATTAGTATTAATAACTAATATCAACAAGCCTGTGGAAGAGTTTGTTGAACTTTTATCTTACTGAATGTTAGGTTATTTCCACTGAACCCTTTAAAATAAAATAAGAGACTTTTCAGTTGATCTCCTTTGATCAGTGAAATAGATGCTGTTCAAATTTGGAAGTTTGCTTTTGCTTCTTGTTATAGGAAACTAGTGCTGTAATGTTCAGCATAAAAACGAGTAGTGTTTCCAGTTGTTCAAAAACAGTGAATAATGTTTTCAATACCAATAAATATATTAGCAAAACTAATACAAGTTTTTATGTAAAGTGCATTTTATATTGAATCATATGCACATGATCCTGCATGAACAAGATAAAATATTGTTTTATAAAGGCAGTTACAGAATTTCAGTATAGTAGAAAACGTAACCAGTGCCCACAATTCTAAAGAGACATGTAATAATTGAAAAACTGAAGAGATGTATGGTAGTTGATGATAGAGCAGCATTAATACGTTTGTTCTGTGCTTGCCATACAGAGGAAGTCTCAGTAGTTGGTTTTATGGTGTCCAGAGTACCATGGCACATAATCCTGTTCTTTCTGCTATCAATTCTGTAGCTAAAAGGAGTAATCACTCTTTTTTTCATGAGCAGCTTTTTATGAAAATATATCTCATGGTGGTAGCCATTTAATGCATCTTTTCCCTTCTGTTGGTGCTGACACAATATCCTGAAAGTCTTACCATGCCAATCCAATTCCACATCACTGGTTGAAATGCTGTTGTCACTGAACCTGAATATACATTACTGGCAGAGATGTGTATAAACTACAGTTGTAATAGTTACTAGGATGTTTTAAATCTGATATCTGTCTCGTTGGAATTTGAAATCTCCAGATTGAGATTTGGGAGAAATTTTGAGTTATTTTGTTATTTCTGCATCTGTGAACAGTATTAAATTTTGGTACTTGGTTTGGCTACATCCCTTCCCACCCCACCCCACCAGTACATTTTTTAGTATTCAGACATCTTTCTTTTACAATCAACTACAAGCAGGTCTAGAACTGCATTCAATCTTATAATGCCATCTCCACAGCAGGAATGAGTGATACATCTGCCCACCAAGAACATAAATTTTAAGGGGGAAATCATACAATTTTATTTTTTACTATCAGCATGTTTATAGTGATCCTGTGCTGTATTCCTGTTGCCTCTGATCCAACAGATCAGCTGCTTAATTTTTCACCTCTCTTTTGATAGGCACACTGTGCTAATGTATGGCAAGTTTATTCCTTTCTGACTTCTGACTTCTCCTGTGTCTGTCAAGCAGATAGAGATCACCAGCCGCAGAATGATTAGGTAGTTGTAAAATCCTCCTCTAAAGTGGTATTCCATTCTTTTACAGAAGAGTGAGGGGAACAGAAGTGTCATCAACCAAAATACCAACCACCCTATGGACCAGTCTTCTGCCACATAAATTGATTGCATTTTGACATTTGACACAGGAAGCCCTAAAACTGGTAAGTGTCTTCAAAGCATGAAGGAGAAAAAATATTAAAATCTAAAGACTTCTGATGGAAATTCCACTTCAAAATCACATACAAAGTTTGTAGGTAAGCAGAATCGTGTGGCTTTGTGGACGATAACACATATGCTATCTTTGTATTCCATGGGGATTTCAGACTGTCTGTGGCAGCAGCTGAGAGTGTCCCTTTGAAAGTAGCATGGATTTCTGTTTGCATGACAAACGCTGTAAAAGAGGAACTAGACATGTGAAAAGTTATCAAAGAGAAGCAGTCCATGTAGGTGTGTGGATAATAGAAACAAAATTCTGGACAGTGTTTCTTTCATGCTAATTTTCTACATGGAAAAACTTTTTTTCCTGAAAAACAAAGTGCTGCCTGTTTTGGAAATGATATTTATTATTTATATGTAATTATTTAAGACATTTATATTCCACCATATATTCTATTATTTCAGTGTGGAATATGACAATAAAACCAGATCCATATTGAAAACCACTGATGTATAGGCAGGCTTTCCCAACAGATAATCCCTGACAATTTTTCTTTTATATTCTTTGATATCTATTTCTGTCTATTTGTAATGTTTTTAATAATTTTATTGTTGCTGTTCAAGAGACTAGTCCTTTTGTAGAATTTTTATGATTAATTTTTATTAGAAGAATAGAGTTTCATTAGAATCAGTTTATATTGCACAAGCATTAGCATTAAGAACATATTCAAAGATCATTGCAGTTAAATAAAGTAACTATTTCCCATTTAAAATAATAAACACTAATTAAGCTAAATACCCACCGTCCATTTTCTACCTTCCCAAACTCCTCCCTTCTTCTTGGCCTTTCTGGCTGTTAACCAAGTAGCCTTGAGAGGCTGTACCACCTTCCTCCTCCTCTTATTCCCATGAGAGTCCAGATGTTGTTTATCTCTTTTCCAACTAGTTTGGAATGTTGAGTCTTCCATGCGCCTCTCAATTTGGCCTTCATCGCTATCTCGAACCAGGCTGTAATGGTCCTCAGGAAAACACTCTCATGGCACTTAGAAAAACACATTCCAATGTCTCTCAAATCATATTCACACAGAACCTGTCTGACTCCACTTTACATTTCTCTGACTACGTATCCCATCATCATGACAGGGATACATGCCACTTGAACTGTTTGTGCCCTCTGTTCTTGGGGGGGGGGACATGACAATTTCCAACAAAATCATCTAGGAAAAATACTACTTTTCCATTCAGCCACCATCTCTCATGGGCCTCTGCTCTTATGGCTAGAAGGGGAGGAGTAGCAATGTTAATATTTTTTGAATTTTATTTTTCCAAGGTGACATAACACTTACCGGGTACCTGTATCAGAGCTAACATGAAAACATTTTTTAAAAAAGAAACATTGTTTTGGAATCAACAGGCATCTGTTGAGGGCAACTGACACACCAGTGAGTGCCACTTTGCATACGATCAGATAATCACAAAGGGCGAAAAGCAAAGAAAAACAGTGCCAGCCAAATTGGAGTGAAATAAACTACCCCTGCGAGTTGAACTAAAAAAATGATTCCCTACTGAAATGAGAGGATTTCTCATTAGGCTTCACAGTTTTTAACTTTATGTTGTGTAGTCAGTAATTTTTATTTCAATTTTGTCTATGCCAAATCTGATGCAAACTGTTGGGTAAATGGCCAGTGTAACCTCGGTTCCATGTATGATTCATTTTATAATTTTTTACTTAAAGCTGTGCTCTGTTAACTAAAGAAAATAGGAACTATATTAGATACTGTATTTGGTTATCATAATAGATATTATACTTATTTTAAAAGGTATTTAATGGCAATTTATTGTTATAAACTTCTTTTAAATAAGGGCTTCTAGATCTTCGTAATAGTTTTGTTTGCTATGGTTTCTGACCACTGTGCTCCCAGCTGAACAGCCCAACCACTCAAACTCTGAAACTTTATTTCACTGAAGGACCATCACCTCTCAAGCCTGAAAGCCATTGTTACACTCTAAATGTTCATGTTAATCCTACCAGAATTGATTTGAGTTCTTTATACATTATTTTGCTGTTTTTGCATGTTTCAGCCGTATAATTCCGGCTATATATGTGATTATTCCTAAAAACCTACAAGCTACTCACAATTTTATGCTTGTATCCTGATGTTAGATGACCTGTGCTTCCGAAGGATGCAAAAGCTTGACTTTCAGTTTTAAAGACCTTTGCAATTACATGGATTATTTGCTTTTGTGTTTTTTTGGCATCTATATTTGGCATCATGAAATCTGGCAGGTCCTGCTGTCTGCTTAAAGTTGTCTTACGCTAGCTTTTGTTCAACCTGTGTTTCTGTATGGATCATGCAACATGTAGGAGAAATCATGGTTTCTATAAGGTAGGCTGGAGCCCTAGCCACACCTATAATGGGACAAAATATATGGAATTCACAGAAACATATTCCTGAGTAAATCTTCTCTGGTTTGTTAGATATATTTTATCTCTGCTGTGTAGTTTGCCTATAGAAGCAGTGTACAGAGTATTTATTTGTAAGTTAAATGAGCAATTATAATATAACAGTATAATAACTCCTTAACTGTGGTTAATCTGGGGAAGCTGAAAGAGGCTGTTAGACAGGTTCCAAGGTGATTGTTTTGGGGATGCCCTAGAGAGTACAGGTTGTGGTAAAGGTGGGGATCTTGCTAATGTGGGAAACAGTTCTTTAGCAACCCAGTTCTCAGGTGATTGGCATTCTCTCTGCAGACTGAAATATAAATTGTGATGTTTGCTTTCCAGAAAATGTTAGATTCCCCCCCCCCCCGTGAAACCAAATAAGTTTGGCTTTTATATGTCGGATGCAATTTTTTAGTGTTCCAACAGCCTGCAAATACAGTGGTGCCTTGCATTATGAGCACTCCATTTGACAATGAAATCGCATCACGACGAAGATTTTGCAGTCGCAAAAGCGATCTCAAAACGATGTTCCCTACGGGGGAATTTCGCTTTGGGGCATCTATAGTTTCACTGTCATTGCCTGTATAGTTACTTTTACCACTTTTTACATTGAAACAAGTTAACATCCATTTGTTGTTGATTGATGTAGAAATGGGGAAAAATCCCTGGAAAAGTTGAGTGCTGAACAATATCCCGCAGCACTGCTTATTATGAGAGATTTGCTAATAGGTAGTTGTTTTTATTTGAATGACTATTTTATTTGAGGGACTGTGTTCACTATTTGATTGATTGCTTGCTTTGTCCAAATGTTGTAGATGTTTCAAGATATATAGTGCTGGGAAGAAATCAGTTATTGGTAGGAAATGTCAAAAAAGATCCTGAAATTCTACCAAATCATATTTAGATTTCAAAATAAAATATTGGTGCCCAGAGCTCCAGAAGTAGTAGTTTTGAAAGCTCAGAAAACTCCATACATGAAATACAATAAGAAATTCATAATTTTGGTATATATTGTGGTACATTTTGGGGCAAAGAATAACAATTTCTACATATATAAACAGATGCTGCACAGACATAAATGTGGTTTTAAAATGTACTTTTAGGAAACACTGCATTTAAAAAAGCAGAAAGGACCCTTGCTATCACCATTTAATCCTTCTTCTCAGCACTGGCTTTTTTGGGGGGGGCTGATAGGGATGACAAATATTTATATTCTCATATAATACATCATTTCATTCTCAGACATAGACTTCATTCAAACGTCAGTGGAATCACACAAAAGCAGGGCTTGAATATTCACTGGGCTTTCACAGAGCTATTCATGTTCTTTTCAGTAATGTCTAAAATCTGTGGATTTCCACTAAAGTCAAGGGACCATTAAGTGGCTACATGAGTTTTCATCATCTCATTTCATAAACAAGATAAAAACTTTTGTTGCTGATATTTTGCACAAAACACAAAGGCAATCTTTTTCTTTTCCTACCATGGACTGGGTAGTCATCATGGTTATTCTGATTGTGAATTGATATATCTAGACTAGGCTTGTCCAACCTGTGGCCCGAGGGCCGCATGCGGCCCAGGTCAGCTCATAATGCGGCCCAGTGCAATTTTTTATTTTTAAAGAAATTCCAAAGTTTTAAGTTACACTGCTGGCGCTTGCGGCTGGAATGTGGTCGGGGCATGTCACAACAGTAGAGGGGGAGAGAGGGAAGGAAGGAGTGGGAGGGGAGGGGACAGGGGGCTGCGTGACTGCATTGTGCCATCCCCATCAATAGGTGGACCCCCTCCCGGCCCCGTAAAGCTGCCAGAGTCGAAGCTGGCAGCCTCTGCTGTCTGAGATCGCAGCTGCCGGTAAGCGCGCTTGGAGCAGGGCTGCAGAGGACGGCTAGGGCTGCCCCCCCCATGTGGCCCAAACCAAATGTATGTGCGGCCCAAACCAAATTTTCATCCTCTAATGTGGCCCAGGGAAGGTGAAAGGTTGGACACCCCTGATCTAGACAGTGATGTTGTGTGGAATCAAAATGGTCTTGCAGGGTTTTCAGCTGGTAATTTTTCCTTCCTGCATTATTTCTATCTATTTTACCTTAAATGTGTTTTTATTAAGTTCATACATTATGAATAGGGGAAAGAGAAAAAAAAGTTCATAGTTCTGAAAAAAACTTGGGATCAGACAATAGCAGCTGGATTGGGAAGGTTAGGAGGGAAGCTTGTGGGATTTTTATAGCAAAACGGATAACCACAATCAGTTTAGGTGGATTTCCATGGCCAATCAGAATTCGAATCCAGGTCATCTGAGTTCTTTTTCAGCATTATATCCATTACATTACTTTGGCCCACACAAACTTGTTAAGTAAGAGCAGTAGCAGCTTTGTGACTTTTAATGGAATTCTTATTCTAACATGATGCACATCTGGTTGCCAAACGACGTTAAGCCGCTGTGTCCTTATTATGAATTCATTAAAGACTCTTGCTAGCTATTGATAGGAACAGAATGGGTCTTGATCTAACAGTGTATTTCAGCTTCTGCATAAAATTTATGGCTTGTGTCACTTAGTGTCCCTCCATAAAACTAGAACTTTGGATTCTCCTTTCGTCTGCTGATCAAGTGATTCACGAACAGTAATAGTGGAGATCTGCTTGTTGAAAGAATAAGACAAGAACATGTTCCTTAAAGGCAGAATTATTAGTGAAGGAATTTTTGAGCATAGTCATGCTAGTATTGGGATATTCCTAAAAGTCTTTGTGCATATATTTTAGTCTTTCTACTTGCCTGTTATCCAAACAGATAATTTTTAAAAGGCACAAAACCTTTTCAGTGTATGCTCCTGTAATTACAAAGCTTGAAATCAAGAGGGTAGGTCAGATTGGTTTATTGCTGCTTTTGATTCCTGCATTAGTCATAAACCTGATCATGGCTTCTTTCACTTCAAGTAGTCTTGTAAGTGCTTTATTGTATGCTCAGAGGGTTGATATGACAACCAGAAATTGCTGCAGTGCAGTGGCATTTCACCTGTGACCACTTTCACTGGCTGCATCCCAGTAATATACAGTCTGTGCAGTAGTTTGCCAGGATCCTTACAAACCACTTTATATTGCTTGCTGGCTAGTTAAAATCTTGATGCTGCTAAGATAGTGTAGGTAATAAAATGGCAACATGAAGTAAAGCAATTGAAGTTTAAAATACTGACAAGACCATAGACAAAGCACTGAAGGATCACAGGCAAAGATCCAAATTTTAATATGAGCATCATACTGCTTCTATATATATTTTCCTTTGTGTATGAAATAGAAAAAAAATACAATCTGTGTTCCCACCCAAAAACACTGATTTGTCAACTATTGTATCATCATTGTTCCTGTTTAGTTATGTTTTACATGTGTCAGGATTCAGAGTCAGAAAATTCTGAGACTGCTATTATATTATAGTAATTGTATAGATAAAATGAGGTATATTCTGCAATACCGTTATAGCTAAAATAAACAGAAATATCCAAATGTAATAATCATAATTAGAATTTACCTTTATGTAAATATTGTGAAGAATGTTGTGATTTTTTGCTGCAAATGTTAGTTGTAGTTTGTGTTAGGGCCTTTCTAAGGAGGCTACTGAGTTTTCTTTTTAAAGGATGTCTTGTAAGTTTAACAAATTTTATTTCAGTTCACTTTAAAGTGGAAGCACTTATTAAATAATTGTCATATTACTATTTAGAGCACTAAATCAAAAATATATTTCCTTTTAATCAAATCACTAAATACCTTAGAGTAGCTACAGCAAACATTATTTTCCCGTTTTCAAATAATCATATTTGAGGATGCTCAGATGGTAGGAGGCGTTAGGAAGGTCATGTCAGTAGGCTGGCAAGCTTTAAATATCCTACTTGTAAACCAATAAAATCTTTAAAGATCATCACCTACTTGAATTATAACTGAAAACAAAGATGACAACACAACTTCTGTTTCAGCAGGAGAGCACATTGTCCATATATACAGCCACTGTTAATAATCTGGCTATCTTATTCTAGGACAACTGTAGCTTCATATTCTTCAGGCAGCCATAAGTGTGTAAAGGAATCTGTTGTCATGACCAGATTTGCATTTTCCAGAGCCTTGTTTGGAAACTGTAATACCTAAATAAATTTCAGAAAAAGGTGTACTCTCAGCTGGACAAAATGTTCTCCCTACAGTAGCTGAGCATCCAGGATTAGAGCTGGGTCATGAATAACCCTCACATTTTGAACCAATGTTTTTAAGATGACTTCAACCCCATTTAACCTTGGTTGAACTCCAGAAACTTTACGTTTTCCCAAACACCTCCTAAATGGGTAAAGTTTCCACAGATGTTGAAGCTTAGGGAAAAAGCAGCCCTTCCCAGGTGTTACTCTTGTTGTTGAGAAAGTTAAATTTAGAGGCATGAGGGGGATATATTATACTGTACTTATGAGTTACTTTACAAAACTCAAGTCACATTGTTACTTTACAGACATAAAATGCAGTGGCCAGAATAATTCTACCAGTGTATCTCAAGAGAAGGTGATCTCCTTCTTCCCCCACTATCTCTCCCTGACACACTAAACTGTATTTTGGAGGGGTTCAAAGGCCCTAAGAGCATGTGGGACTGCATAGGGAGATACTCTTGAGATTTTCTGGTTGGCTTCGTCTCGCAGTGTAATACAGGATCCTGGCTGCTATATATAAGTTGAAAACAGAAGAACAAAATTGTTCTGTTTTTCAGTAAAACAAAGGAAACTATTCTGTATTCTAAACTTTGTCGAGAAAATATAGAAAAAGTCATTATTATTTTTTAAAAAGCTTGGAAAAAAGTTGGGATCCTAATACTGATTTTGCTTCGTAAAACTTAGTCAAATCAGCTGCATTTTTAGCTAATGCCTACCAGCAGCCTATCTCCTTTTCACATGTCAATTTATTTCTTGGGTCAGTCTGCTTCCAAACATAAACCAGTTCCTTCAACATTCTGAAGAATGTGGAGGAATCTGACATAGGGGGCAAGCAAGAGGAATCAGAGGATGTGTCTTCTTAAGGTCTTAGTACCATGTTGCAAGAGGGATATGTGGAGTAGGATCTCAGAATACATTTCTCTACCAAATACCTGAAAATATCCTGTGTTCTGCAACATTTAATCATCATCATCATCTTTGAACTGCGGAGCTGGAAGGGACCCTGTGTATCATTGAGTCCAGCCTCTGTCAAGGAGGCACAGGGGTGAATTGAACTCCTAATCTCTGGCTCTGTACTTAGTTCATTTCCAACAGCAATCCCTAAATTTACTTAGAAATCAATTGTGTGTGTGGGGGGGGAGTGGGGGTTAAAACAGTACAGTATATGAATTCCTTGTTGAAAAAAATCATACTCTGAATTTTTTTCACTTTAAAAATATCAAATAAATGGAAAAAAATTTAAAAGAATGGGAGAGAGGAAACTGTATTTGTCTGAATTTTTCCTAATTCCTCTCCTTGATCTTCATATTCCTAGCTTCTCCACTGTAAATTTCTGTTCCTTGGCAACAAGTACTAAAGATGCACATATATTCTATTCCTGTGAAGTAGGATCAAGAATCTAGGTCTCAGTAGCTACTAGAAAGTTGATAGGTTATGAAACAAGCCAAATATAGTAAATACCTGATTTTCTTTGTCATTTACATCTGTTCTGCCCTCCTTGAAAATGAATGCAGAGAATATTGTAGTATACCATCTTAATGTCCTGAATGTATATCAAGACTTTATTTAGCTATCTCACTAACAGGAGTAAAATCATTTCCAAAAAATGGATTACACCATTACAAACAAAATGCTGATTTGTCATTTCCCTCTGCCCTTAATCCAAGACTGCCATTGCAGCACTTTGCAGAGAGAAGCCCTTAGGAAGAGAAAACAAATTCTGTACAATGAACCTGCTGCATATTCAGTCTTAATAGTAGTGTTATCACTTTGTAAAAGAGTCCTTATATAATTTCCTACGAATTAATAGTGATTCTGTTATGCCACCTGTGTGCTTCTCAGTGGTCCAAGATATGTTGCCTTCTGCATGAGAAGGGTTAAAAGGAGACAGCATCCTGTCAAAGACCTTGTTTTTAATTTTGACTCTCACTCTGGCACAGTTCCGGCTAGGAGCAGTCCAGATTAGTTCAAAAAACCTTTGAAGAGATTTTAGATGTCCTTCAGCCAGTTTGAAGGTTTTTGTCTTGCAAATCCAGTACAAGGGCGCCTGCAGGCATCTCGACCCTTGCTGTGCTGCTGATGCAGCTCAAGGTCATACTAACCCGCCCTGTGACATTCTACAACAACAGAAAAAATGATGCAGTGAAACTGCTTCAGCTTTCAGCCAACCAACAACTTCCTCAGTTCCTTACTAAAAGAAATACAGGGTGCACTTTCCTCCCTCCCTCTTGTTTCTTTTCTTTTTTTCCCTTCCTAGATTTTTGCTGTAGGAAATAATCCAGGATTTCTGGTGTGTGTGATGTCAAGGTCATTTCTTAATTAGAACACATGTAAAGAACAAAGCTAAATGGCTTCAAAACAGCTTTGTAGTTGATGGAGAGGATTTAAATTATTTAAAGAGATAGTTACCCAAGTAGGATGGGGAAGGAATTCTAAAGACATTAACTCCTTCATAGAAGTTCACATCTGCTTCACCAAAAAGAAATGTCAAACCTTGATGAAAAATGTTTTAACCACTTGAATGTGGTATGCATGCGTACAACAAAGTCTCCAGTTGTTTTGCCTTATTACTGTAAAAATCTGAATGAAATTTTATTTGCTTTTTCCAAAGAAGTTGTGATTGCTGTACTGTAGAACAAGAGGCAGTGACAGACTTTACTTTCTTGGGCTCCATGATCACTGCAGATGGAGACAGTAGCCACGAAATTAAAAGACACCTGCTTCTTGGGAGAAAAGTGATGGCAAACCTAGACAGCATCTTAAAAAGCAGAGACATCACCATGCCAACAAAGGTCCGCATAGTCAAAGTTATGTTTTTTTCCATTACCAATGTATGGAAGTGAGAGCTGGGCCATAAAGAAAGCTGAATGCCGAAGAATTGATGCTTTTGAATTATGGTGCTGGAGGAAACTCTTGAGAGTCCCTTGGACTGCAAGGAGAACAAACCTATCCATTCTAAAGGAAATCAACCCTGAGTGGTCATTGGAAGGACAGATCCTGAAGCTGAGGCTCCAATCCTTTGGTCATCTCATGAGAAGAGAAGACTCCCTGGAAAAGACCCTGATGTTGGGAAAATGTGAAGGCAAGAGGAGAAGGGGACAACAGAAGATGAAATGGTTGGACAGTGTCGTTGAAGCTACCAACATGAATTTGACCCAACTCCAGGACGCAGTGGAAGACAGGAGGGCCTGTCGTACTCTGGTCCATGAGGTCACAAAGAGTTGGACACGACTAAATGGCTGAAAACAACAACAAAAGAACACGAAGTAGCTGTGAAGTAGCTGTGAGTTTGTTGTATCTGCTACGCAAAGTTCAGTTTCATTGTATATAAAATTGCTACTTCAAGAAACAATCAGAAGATCATTCTGTAGAAGAACCTTGTGGTGAGTAGGCACCAAGTGCTTGTGAATGACAGAGAAAAAGAGACAGACAGATCTGTGGGGTGTTTTTGTCACTCTGGATGCTCTTTGTTCTAAATGCATTGCAAATCCACAACAGTTGAGATACTGAAAATGAATTAATAATGCAATACTGTATATGGCCATATCAAGTAATTCATTTTTATTTCTTTGGGACTTACTTCTGTGTAAGTGAGTATAGGATTGCAGCATTAGTATCTTGTTCACTGGGGATAATTTGTGATATTCTCTCTCTCTCTCTGCTTTCTATCTATCTAATCTATCTATCATAGCTAATACAAAAGATACAGAAGATGGCAGCAGAACAGAGACAATTACTCCAAAATTAATGGAATATAGTAATCAAAACAAAATTAATCCAGGGTAAGGCTGTGGAAAGCCTGTGCAAACAGCCGCATCTTCATTTGTTTTCTGAAGCAAGTATGTTTATAAGAGTATGTTGCTTGTGTATCTTTTGTAGTGCTAGGTGCCATACAGAAGATAGAAGTGATGTTGTCTTCAGAGAGGGCTTATATACATGGGAAAAGACAGGCCCCCTGGTTTACCAGGGAGCTTTGAGCTATGTAGGTAAAAAGGAAACTGCTGGAGAGTAGGTGGAGGAAGGATCAGACTGATCAAAATCTGGCTGCTTTTAAGACTCTGACCAGGACTTATATCAACACCTTAAGATCAGTGAAGAAGGCATTTAATATTAAGATGATTGGTGAGGCTATGAATCAACAAGTGATTCATGGCCTCACCGTGAGTGTTTTGCACTCATCTACCCTGTCAGTTACAGCTTCATCCTGGTGACTTTACGAATGACCAATTTGCAGCCCTTTAACATACAAAACTGAAGACATTCAGTCTGATCTTGACTCTGTCAGCAACTTGGTTGATCAGCCGGTGGCTGTTGGTGGCTGTTGCTGTGCCCTCTCCTTCTGCCCAATTGATTCATTTGACTCAGTAACATCAGAGGAGGTATCCAGGGTGCTGGCTAGTGTCAGACCAACCCCCATCTTGCTTGACCCTTGTTTTGCATGGCTATTAAAGGCTGCCAATGACAATAAAGGTCGATTGGGCTAAGAATATTGTAAACATTCCACTGAGGGAGGGATGCCTCCCCTTTCATGTGAAGTAAACAAAAATGCAACCCATTGTTAAACAGCCTCATTTGGGGATGGATAATCTTAACAATTATAGACCCATTTCCAACATTCCCTTCATAGGCAAAGTGATTGAGTGGTGGTGGAACAGCTCCTATGGTTCATGCGTCGGTCACCTTTCATATCAGCTGTTGCAATACTTTCTGTGTGGACGTCACTTGAGACTGACCTGGAGATTGCAGTGGGTCCAGAATGTAATGGCCAGATATGAGCAAGTTTGATCACATTTCCCCAGTCTTGGCTCACCTTCACTGGTTACCTGTTGCATCCCAGATCAGATTCAAGGTTTTGATGTTCACCTACAAAGCCTGTCAGAATGTCTTTCCCCAAGATCATCTACCCACTCCACTAGATCCTCCCAAGCAGTGCTCTTCTGAGTAGCCACTCTGAAGGAGGTCAGGAAACAATCCACTAGACTGTGGCAGCAACATTTTGGAATCACCTTCTGGCAGAGTTGCGCCTGGCTCCCTTCCTCCCAATACTTAAAAGGCATTTGGAAACGCTGCTTTACAGAGAGGTTTCTTGGCTTAACTTTACGCTGCCATAACCCAAAACATAGTAATATTTAATTTAAATTCATGATAAATTGCCTGTTCCTACCACCACTACCTTTTCAGGTTCTCAGGCTCCATAGGGCTCCTTTTTGCCCTGGAGAAAGCTTTGAGAGCTTCAGGATGTCGGGGCGGGGGCAGAGTGGCAGGGAGCCTTTAATAGTAAAAAATTGCTGCTTGATCACTGCAGCTGGGATCAAGAATGCCAACAGAGATCTGGTGATCATTCTTTATTATCAAAGTGCTTCTTCATATCCTTAGGCTCGCACAGGCTTCTACAGAGCAAAAAAGATTTGGAACCTAAAAGAGTGGGATAGAATCCATGAGGTTAAGTAAAGTGTTCCTGACTCCTGATTCAGGTTATGCCAGTGTGAAGTTAAGCCAACGTAAGCTTTTTAAAAGACATGCAGCGGTTCTTTGTGAGGAATCCTCACTGCATATCTTTCAAAAAGCTTTTGGCCCATTGGATCCACTACACAGAAAGCCTTCCCCTTGCATGTGCCAGCTTAATGACCTTCAGTAGCAGGAAATTGAAATTTATTCCAACTCCTTTTGGTTGGAAAAAATAACTTTTACTTGGCCAGTGGCTAAAACTTGGGAGATGATTTACAATATTCAGGTGTGAATTATTCACATTATCTGTTTCTTAGTCTACTTTCACTCTACAACCAAACATTATTCTAGAACAGCGGTCCCCAAACTTTTGGGGGCCACGGGTTGGCTGAGTCGCTGAGGGAGGCGAGTGCATGTGCAAAGAGGTGGGGGTGCTCGGGCACATGCGTGAAGGGGTGTTCACGCCGGAGCTAGCATGTGCACACAGGCACAAAGCAGCTGTAGGGAGGGGAGTGCGTGCAACCTGGTCTGGCTTAGGCCATGGGCCAGCACTGGGCCGCAGACTGGGAGTGGCAACCTCTGTTCTAGAAGATTAAAATATCCCAATCTCGTGCATGAGGGTTAAAGTTGTGATGAATGAATGGCACTGTATACTATATATGGTTGGGTTGCAATTCATAAAATCATAGAATAATGGAGTTTGAAAGGGCCAATAAGCCCCTTGTTCAATGGAGGAATTTCAAATCGAATATATCTGACAGATGGTTGTCTAATTTTCTCTTTAATTACTCCAAGGTTGGAATGATCACCACTTTTCGAGGTAATATGTTCCATTGTTTTTCCTGATGTTCAATTAAAATCTTGCTTCCTATAGCTTCAGCTCATTATCATGTGTCCTGCACTCTCAAATGATCGAGAACAGATCATCAAAGTATTTGATAAGTGCCATCATATCTCCCCTCAGTCTTCTTTTCTCAAGGCTAAACATGCTGAGGTCTTGCTGTCTTTCCTCATACGGTTTGATTTCCAGTTCCCTGATAATCTCTGTTGCCCTGCTCTGAACTTGTTCCAGTTTGTTGGCATCCTTAAATGAGTTGTCCAGAAAGGGACACAATACAGTGGGGTCCTGACTTAAGAACGGCTCGAGTTAAGAACATTTTGACTTAAGAACCACTCTCATAGGAAAATATTGACTTCACTTAAGTACTTAGATTTGAGTTAAGAACTGAAAAAAACCCACGTGGGAGGCAGGGAAAGTACAAAATTTGAACTTTCAGTTAACTGTTGGCCAGTGAAAAGGGTGCCTGTCTGCTTCCTCACTCCTCCCAGCGTTTAGAGAGTGGATTGGGAATCTTCAGAATGCCTGGTACTGCCTGGACTGTATTTTCCCTGCCTTCCCTGAACCTTTCTTGACCTAAGAAAAAAAGAAACAAAATATCCCCTTCTAGTGGCCGAAGGCGGAATAGGAGCTTCCCATTAGTTTCTATGGACGGAAAAGAGCAGATACGGATCAAATGGTTTTCAATGCATTCCTATGGGAAATGCAGATTTGACCTGAGAACTTTTTGACTTGAGAACCGCCTTCCAATACGGATTAAGTTCTCAAGTCAAGACCCCACTGTACTCAAAATGAAGCCTAACCAGTGCCGAATAGAGTGGAACTAGCACATTATGGTATTTTAAGACTATACTTTTATTAATGCAGTCTAAAATAGCATTTGCCTTCTTTTGCGGCTACATCACAGTGTTGGCTCATATTCAGCTTGTGATGTACAACAATTCCAAGATCCTTCTCACTCACTAAGCCAAGTATCCTCCATCATGTAACTGTGCATTTTTTTTCTTTTTCCTAGGTGAAGAACTTTGCACTTGTCCTTGTTAAATTTCATTGTGCTGTTTTCAGCCTAGTGCTTGAGCATATCAGGATCTTTTAGAATTTTGTTTGTCTTTCAGGGTATTAGCTATTTCACCCAGTTTTGTGGCATTCACAAATTTTCACCCCTTCATCCAAGTCATTAATAAAAAACATTGAAGAGCACTGGAACCAGGACTGAGCCTTGTGATATCTCACTTGTTACCTCCTCCCAGTTTTAGCTGATAAGCACTCTCTGTGTATGATTCTATAACTGTGTATCCATCTTATAGTTGTTTCATCTAGCTCACATCTAGTTAGCTTGTTAATCAGAGTATCATGGGACAGTTTGTCAAAAGTTTTGATAAAGTCGAGATATATTATGTTCACAGCATTCCACAATTTACCAAGGATGTTACCTGATTAAAAAAAATGACAAAAGATTAGTCTGACAGGATTTGTTGTTCTTTAGTCATTAAGTCATGTCCGACTCCTTGTGACCCCATAGACCAGAGCACGCCAGGCCCTCCTGTCTTCCACTGCCTCCTGGAGTTGGATCAAATTCATGTTGGTAGCTTCGATGACACTGTTCAACCTTCTCGTCCTCTGTCGTTCCCTTCTCCTCTTGCCTTCACACATTCCCAACATCAGGGGCTTTTCCAGGGGGTCTTCTCTTTTCATGAGATAGCCAAAGTATTGGAATCTCAGCTTCAGGATCTGTTCTTCCAGTGAGCAATCAGGGTTGATTTCCAGGTGGGCTGACAGGATTAGCTCTTGACAAATCCATGTTGGCCTCTATATAGTACATATTGTTTTCAAGGTGTTTGCAGAGTAACCACGTTTTAATCTGCTGCAGATTAAGATTGATTTTGGGCTGTCCAGTCTGTAGTTCCTCCTTTTTGCAGATAGGGATAACGTTAGCTCTCCTTCAGTCATCTGATACTTTACCCTTCCTCCATGATTTCAAGAAAATAATATATAGTGGTTCCAAGAGTTCTTCAGCCAGTTCTTTCAATAGTTTTTTATGTAATTCATCAAGCCTCGGAGATTTAAACTCTGTCTGTCAAGGAATATCTTGTTTATCTGTCTCAAGCTGGAATTCTGTCCCCTCACTTGTATTTCACATTTGCCTGAGGGCCATCGACTATCTTTCAGGAAATGTCTGAGCAAAAAGTAGGAATTGAGCACTTCTGATTTTCTTTGTCATTTTTATAACTTCCCCATTTCCATTGGGTAGTTGAGCCACTATTTCTTTTCTCTGTCTTTTGCTATGCATATACTTGAAGAACACTTTTTTTTCTTGCTCACGTCAGCCTTCATAAAAGCATTCCTATTATTCTTTGCTACTTGTCTGTACTCTTCCTTTGCAGCTTGGCCTTCCTTCCACTTCCCATATGTGTCCTTTTTATTATTATTTTTAGATTCTCTCTGGGCTTTTTGTGAACACACATTGATCTTTTTTGTTGTTGTTGTCTTCCACTTTTCAGTGACACAAGCCAGGAATTTATTTGAAGGGCCATATTTTGCACAACCCTAACCCTGATAGCCCAGCAGATATTAGGATAATTGAAATCTCCCATTACTACTACATCGTGTTTCTTTGAAATTTTTGCAATTTGTTTTTCAAAAATTTCATCTGCATCTTCTCCTTGATTGGGCAGTTGGTTGTAGACTCCAGCTACCATGTTCCTTTTGTTTTTCATCTCAGTTCTATGAAGCCAGACAGTTTCAATGGAATAACCAAGTTTATCCTTCGGTATTTCTCTATAGGCATATGTATTTTTGATATATGTTGTGACTTTACTTCCCTTCCTATTTTTTCTGTCATTCTTACTGTTTTGTTCCATCCTCTCTCCCCCATACCCATGCTGCTTCAGGCTAAGAGACTGTTTATTAGACTGCCAGATCTTCATGCTTTATCATCAGTGTAGAGTCATGTTACTTCCAAAAGCAATTTGCCAAGTCACACTCATGGTTTTCAAGGTTCACACACCCAAAGTTTTGTGCATGTTGAGAATAAGACACTTAAGATGTTTAACCCGAGTTACAATTGTGCATAAAAGTTCTTAATATTTACATCAGCGTGAGTTGCAGATAGTTTGTGTTTTAAGTGACTGGAGCCTCAGTTCATGATTTGGAGCTACTTGATATTTCAGATTGGGAAAATGAAATGTGCCTTCCTTATTTTCCCTCCCAGTTTCTGTTTTCTCCCTAACAGAAAGCATATATGAAAAAAAGATGGGGATTCAGAGCAACAAATTCTATAAATGAAAACTTATAAGCATCATAAGGAGAACTTACTTACGTGTAGTATGCCCTTAATAGTATGTAAGACCTATGCTCACCTGCTAATAATTTATAATTTACTGTCCTAATTTATTGATTTGTTTCCACTAATTGTACTTCATTTACTTCTATGTAGTTTTCAGTACCTAAAGGGTTGAAAGGTTGCTGTAATTGGCACCCGCAGCTGCTCTTTCTTTTGACAGGGGATAATTTTGCAGCCTATGCTTTGTGTGACAGCTGCCTAATTGGGCATTCTCCCCTAGTAGCAAGCCTGCCTCCTCCAGCCTCCCTGCTGACAAATGGTGGTGGATTATAGATGAGGACATGCTGACCCATTCGACCTTGCTGAGACAGCGGGGAGGGGCCTCCTGCTACTTCAGGGAAGCTTTGGGTCATTTAAAGGACAAGGTCATGAGCCAGGTGGGGAAATGACATGATATCACATGACAATAGCCTGATGACACGGTCAGTATGTCAAGGACAAACTGATCGGTATTGATTATGTTCTTTCTCTATGATTTGTCACTGAAAGCACTGTTATTTCAAAAGTATTTCGCCAATTTACAGGAGATGAAATGCCAAATGATACAATGAATTATCCCCTTCTTTCTTCCAAATGCGGATCACACATGTAATAAAGCTCTGTTGATCATGATTCAGATTCTCAATCTCATTAACTAGGAAATACTATAGCATTTGATAAATTAAAGTATCTGACAAATTACAAAGAGCCAGTGGCTTTTGAATCTTTTAACATGTTACATTCCAGTTGAGAGACTGTCAAAATTAGAGAAATCCAGTGATATGTGTTTTAATTTTATGAATAAGGGAAAATATACTTTATATAAATGATCTGTAGCTGTCCTGAAGAACCAAAACATTTTTTCTAACTTTGTAGCCTGCTTTCCCCTTAAAAAGAGGAAAAATCATTCTTAAGAATATTTATAGTAAAGTTGTTTGTTTGTAAGTAACAGAATATGAACCTGACTTTCCTGTGCTGATAAACCTCAAGGTTAAATGGCAGCAAGTTTGACAAATAATATTTCAGACAATGTTAAACAGTTTCCAGTGTTTTTTCTAAGTAATTTGATTTTGATGTAAGATAGATTTTTATTTTCTCTAAAAATATTTAACCATCCTAAAAACACATCAACAGTCCAGTTTTATATGTCTACTTAGAAGTATGCCTCATTTAGTTCATTGAGACTTGTAAGATTGCAGCTTATGCTACCTGTAATGTTAGGATTTTTTTATTTAAATGTTGCTGCTGCTGTTAAATACATATTTTTTCTTCCTTTTATAAATATGAAACCCTTCAGTGCAGGAAAGATACTTCCCTATCCTGTAATTTTGATGGAAAGATAATCAGTGTTGGGTGCTCTTGTTTTTGAATCTGAGCATCTTGCTAGGAAGTAATTTTAGTTCCCAGAGATAAAGAGCCATCAATAGTAAAGTATGATAAATTAGTTCACTCAAATGTGTGTGTGTGTGTATGTGTACATACTCTGACCTTGCTCTGCATGTTTTTAGCTACTCTCAATGTCTGAATCAAGCTTGGTAAAGGCTTAATCCTTTGCCCTTGTACATGTATTCTTGATTAGTAGTTGTGGTTATCTCAGCAGAAGACATTCCGCCCTCCTCCTGGTATTGGTTGGGACCCAGGCATTGGGGAGTAAAGTCGAAGGAGAAAGAAAAGAGATCTTACATTAGTATTCTATGAAAGCCTTTCTGTCTGCAGAACAAATTGATTGCTACAGTGTACCTGTGCTTGGCACCACTGATGAGAAAGAAAGGTATGGTTGTAATCTGTTTTATTGTATTACCTATTGTCACACACCAGGAATATTCAGCATTAAGCTCTCTTTTTGGCACATGCTGTACATCTCAGTGAAAAAAATAAAATAAAGGAATGAAGAGTATGAGAGAGACTATTGGGGATAGATCTTTGTTCACTGTAGTAAACTATGCAGCCAGTTCTAATGAGATACATGTTTTTCCAGTACACTCCACTGGTAATATAAATGGAATTCTAACAGAAACCCTGTGTAAATGTTCAGTTACACAGATGTATATCATTGTTTTTTGCAACATGCCTGGATACATGGAATTACAAGTACTTTAAGTTTTTAACAACTAAAGGATTAGAGAAAATCTCTGAATGTGAACATTGTCTTGTTGATCAATTTAACATATTCTGTGTTTCACTGCACTGCTACTGCCTGCAGTACTGCTGAAAGAGTTAAGTTAAAGGAAGATGCTAATAAACAGTATAAGTCGCATGCTTTAGTATGATACAGAGATAGTTGTTTTTTCTCAAGAAAATCATGCTTACTGTAGGTATAAAATGTAGTTGCCCAAAATTTAAATCTGCATTAATTTTCTATTGGTACAACAATTTTCTTTAATTTTAAAAAATGCTGTAGTGATTTTTCTTCTAGCAAGTCAGCAGTAGACTTGAACATTTAATCATGTAGTGTACATTATAATGTATTTTCTGGATTCTGTGCTGATGTTAGTTGTCTGTGAGACAGGAAGTGTAAATCAGTCTGTTCAGGTTATTTCACAGTGGTCTTTGTAGACTGCTTCATTCTTCACATTGCTGAAGTTTGTGTTTGCAGTTATTTGGATGTTAGTTTTTGAAGGTATTAAAGCATGTAAATTATTTTGGACTGAGTAATACAAAAAGACTCAACCAGTTAAGATGCAGGACAGACACTAAGCTTGTGTAATGCTTTTTAGATTTGAAGAGAACACAAACTAATAGTTTGATAAAGATATGAGGGTCTGGTAAAATATTTACAGTGCAAGGCCATTGTAAATGGCAGGTGTAAGCCTGCTGATTCAGAGGCCATATTCCCAAGCAAAATTGTGTAGGTTCCTGTTTTAAGTTATCAGATGTACGTTGCCAATTTCAGTCTGGAGAATTGTCACTGGATGATGAGTTTTAAGCCCCTAGGAACACATGAATTGGGTTTTAATGTGTTTCTATGGGCTTTTTAAAATCTCATGACAACGTTTGCGTTCGACAGTGATTTTTTCAGAACGAATTAACGTCGTCATGTGAGGCACCACTGTATTTAAAATTTAGATTCCCCATAAGCATTAAACAGTAAAATTTCTTAAATGCATTTAATTTTATTTCACATATAGATCTTCAAAGAGGAAAGCAATAAACATATATTTCTAGTAAGTCAAGAAACAAAACAAAATATAATTTTTCCTCTTGGATCAATTTCTAAAATAATGGGCCAATTCCAAATTAAAATTTAATGTTTGTGTGTGACACTCCTATTGTTGGCACCTCCCATCCAATTCTCACATTTTTGTAATGTTTCAGTAATGTCTTTTTGTAATTTTTGTAATGTTTCATTACAATTTTTGTAATGTTTTTTGTAATTTTTGTAGCGTTTCTGTAATATCTAGAGTATTTGCTTATATAACCACAGTAAAAGAAAATGTATGCAGAATCAGTCACATATGTGGAATCATTCCTTCTGTAGCATGTTCTTTTTTTAAAAAAGCCCCTAGATACTTTACCCTAGAAAGAGTAATGAACATTTTATGTGATCTTGTGTTACGATATTGAGTAGATGTCTCGTATTCAGATTTACTGATATCTTCATGATACTGTACAGGAACTCAGTTAAAACACCTTATAAACTAAGACCAGTACCTTGAGGATTATGCTATGAAATCTAGGAGTGTTGGCAGATCTTTGGGCCCAAATCTGAGTCTTTGGTACTAAGTTCCAAATCCCAAGTCTCAAGTCATTATTTAAAATAAGCTTTTTATTTCACAGGAAAAAAGGAAGGGGTGGGTGTAAGATGTGGATGGGAAGGCCTGAGGCTTGTGAACCACCCACTTTTTGTTCCCCTTTGGCCTTCCCCTGAAAACTTTTAAAAGAATTTCAAATGTTTTAAAAATCTTGCTTCACTTATCTTTTAAACAGCTTAATTTTCAGACAGGAAATTAACAGGCTGTAGAAACCTCTTGTGGCTTGCCCAGGCTCACCTCTGGGACTGGGTAGATGGAGCTGTTGCTAAACTTGCTGTCTGAGCTCTTGTCTGCAAGTTTTTGTATCATTTTGCATAGTCTCTCTGTGTGTGCAAGCATATGGGTGACTTCTTTTCTTCTTGAGCTGTTCTCTTGTAAAAGACACAGACACTCCCTCCTGCAAAATAATGACAAGTTTTTGCTTTTGCTGGTCCCAGAGAAGGAGCCTGCCTCCCTCTTCCTCCACTGAGTGACTCACACACACCAAATGGAAAATGAATAAAAAGAAAGAAGCATAGCAAAATAAAAAAAGGCTCATCTTTATTGGACTGTGGAGTTGACTGTGAGTTCTCTGAATTGATTCTTCTAGGAGATGGATCATTTCAAAGCCTAAATATAGGGGGAAGTGGTCCCTCTGGGGAAGTTGCACTTGATTTAACATAGAGTGAAGTTTAGTCGTTTGCTAAAGTTAAAGCAATTCCTTTAATAAAGTAGAAAATGAAGAATTACATCAATAGCCCATTTTAGGTTCCAAACATGTACAGTGGTGACGATAATCCATTTCAGCGAAATCGCTGTAGAGCGAAACCGTTGTCAAGCGAAAGTAAAAAAACCTATTAGAATGCATTAAAAGTGGTTAATGCGTTCTAATGGGGGAAATACCTCATTGTCCAGTGAAGATCCTCCATAGGGTGGCCATTTTCCAATGCCTGTATAGCGAGCTATCAGTCCTGAAAACAGCGGGGAGCCATTTTGCACAGCAGGTGGCCATTTTGAAAACCCGGCGATCAGCTGTTTTTGATCGTCGTAATGCGAAAATCGGCCATAGAATCATCGTTTTGCGGTCGCAAACACATCGTTGTCAAGCGATTTCGTCGTATAACAAGGTAATTGTCAAGCGGGGCACCACTGTATTTACTTGAAACAAGGACCATGTTGAGTAGATGTGAAGTGCCCTTTCACTGTAATTTGTGTATTTGTTTCAGTTATTTAGATAAAAATTTATGTTGCCCCCTTCTAGTGAGGTGATATTCTGTTTCAGATTCAGAGAAAAAATGAATAATTTTTCATCGTTAATAGACTTTCTTATCTTTATAGTGGCTAGCAACTTAACTGTCCTGCATTTTTGTCTCAGAGATTGATGTTTGTTAACTTTTATAAACTATGGCTCATATGATAGTCCCTGTTCTTGCCTATTTAACCTTGGACCTGGCTTTTCATGAGAAAGCAAACTAGGTTGTCAGTTAATCCTAATTAGTAGCAGTAATTAGCACTAGGTTGTCAATTAGTGCATTTGAGGAATAGTGGCAGCATGCCAGCCATGAGTAGGACTGAATGCTTAAAAGTTCATAATATATACAGTGGGGTCTCGACTTAAGAACTTAATCCGTATTGGAAGGTGGTTCTCAAGTCGAAAAGTTCTTAAGTCGAATCTGCATTTCCCATAGGAATGCATTGAAAACCATTTAATCCGTATCTGCTCTTTTCTGTCCATAGAAACTAATGGGAAGCTGCTATTCTGCCTTCTGCCACTAGAGGGGGATATTTTCTTTCTTTTTCCCCCTTAGGTTCAGGGAAGGCAGGGAACACTAAAGGCAGCACTTTAGAACTCTTTTTTTAAAAAAAACGAAGCCAATTTTAAATAATGTTTTAAAGCATGTTGTGCTGATTTTTTCAGCACAAAGGCACTCAGGCAGGCTTTTTAGGTGCTGAGCAAGCCTCCGGAAGCCTGCTCAGAGCCAGCCGATCAGCTGTTAGGCGGGGAGAGGAGCGGGGAAAACCACAAAATGGCTGCCAGGCTCTTTCTGGGTGTCAGCTTTTAGCTCTTTCCTGCTCTTTTTCCTGTGGTTTGGGGGCTACCAAGGCCTGGTAAGTGACTTTATTTAACAGTACAGTGTTTATTTTTAAGTTTCTGACCCCTTTCCCCCCTCCAGAAGCCTCTAAGGGGAGGGAGGGGGGACTTTTTTCCCTGTTCATAACTCGAGGGAAGTTCGCATGTCGAGTCCTTACTTTCCCTATAGGGCAGGTTCGTAACTCGAATTGTTCGTAAGTCGGATTGTTCGTAAGTCGAGACCCCACTGTAATGTTTTGTACAGTGATAAGCTATATATATATACAGTATAACATATGTTTGCTTTATATCCATGAGTTAACTCAGCATAAAAGTATATGTGATCTGATATTGTAGTCACTGTCCATAAAACATTCAGTTTCAGGGTATCCCAACGCCACCAAGTAGAATCATAGAATCATAGAAAAGTGAAATTGGAAGGGGCCTACAAGGCCTTCAAGTCCAACCCCCTGCTCAGCCCAGCAATACAATCAAAGCATACCTGCCAGGTGATTATCCAAGTTTTTCTTGAATCCCTCCAGCGTTGGAGCACTCACCAACTCCCAAGGTAACTGGTTCCATTGTCGGACTGCTCTAACAGTTAGGAAGTTTTTCCTGAAATTCAATCGAAATCTGACTTCCCTTAACTTGAGCACATTGTTGCATGTCATGCACATTGGGATGATCGAGAACTGATCTTGCCCCTCCTCTGTATGACAACCTTTCAAATATTTGAAAAGTGCTATCATATCACCCCTCAGTCTTTTCTCAAGGGTAAACATGCCCAATTCTTTCAGCCTTTCCTCATAAGGCTTGGTTTCCAGCCCCCTGATCATCCTTGTCACCCTCCTCTGAACTTGTTCCGATTTGTTAGCATCCTTTTTGAACTGTGATGTCCAGAACTGGACACAATGCTTAAGGTGAGGCCTAACCAGTGCTGAATAGAGGGGGACTAGCATCTTGTGGGATTTGGAAATGATACTTCTGTTAATGCAGCCTAAAATAGCATTAGGCTTTTTTTGTAGCCACATCACTCTATGGTCGCCCTTTCAATTTGTGGAGAGGCACTGTGATGTTAGTTTAACTTTGGATTCTTAACTTTACCTATAACAGCAAGGTAGGCATCACCTTCTTCTACTTGGTGCATTCTACCACAACAGCAACTACCTCAAAACCTCTTTACAAAGTTTGGGGTTGTCCGCTTTGATTGTTATTTAACTTTTAATAGGGACTCCTTCACTTGGAGTATCTCATACAAAGAGCTAGTACTGTATTGTTTTTCTACTGTTGCTTCAACACCCCTACAGGGCTTAATTTACAGTGTCCCTTTTAAAAAGTATGAACAGTTCTTCGTAATCTCTGTGAATCACACTCTGGGTTGGGTGATCTGTGCCTGCGCGGAGTCTCATCGGAAAGTTCTAGAGCTTCTGCGATAGCAAAAAACACATTAGAATAAGGCCGCTCCCCCTCGTATAAGTACCTTGGCGCCAAGGCTCCCCTTTCAGGCTCTTTAAACCGCCACATTGAGAGCCTCATAGTTCTGCTTCTGTGAGTAAAAGAGAAACAGAGTTTGTTCTTGATTCCTTCCTGTTATCAGCCTTTTTTCCTATAAACTTTTAGATCAAATTCATTCCGGCCGCAGCACCTCCCTAATAATAGTTTTTTCTCCTCAAATTATTTTCTCCTATTCATGGTCCCTTTGTGCCTGTTTAAACACTGTGTGGTCTGTGATAATAAAGTACCACTCTCCGACGGCCACCCCAAGTGTCTTTTTTGCTTGGAAGAGGCACAGCAGACGTCCTCCTGCCAGCATTGTAAGAACTTCAGGCGCTGAGTCCTCCATTCTCGCTTATCCAGATTAAAACTCTGTCTTTGGGAACAATCCCTTCAACCAACCAAATGGCCCAACCTCCTTGTAAGGCCACTTCACAAACCAAAGCAATGCAGAAAGCTCTTTCTGAAGCCTCAAAACAATATCCATCAACCACACCATCCCACTCCATCGCTCTGTCCACTTTGTCTAAAACTTTAAAAACAGATAAATCTAAGTGCTCAATACCGAAATCTTCCATATCGAAGCCCTGCACTAAACATCAAATGTTCACCGAAGCCTCTTCGGTTCCGGAGCCTTCTCCACCTAAAAGGTCTAAACAGCATAAATCTACAGCTGCAGTCATTTCTCAGCAGCCTCAACAAACCGCTGAATCAATTTCTATTGGTTCAGCTTGTGATAATGATGGAATCCCCCGTCATCAACCCTGCTCTCAATCACCAGAATGGGATGACAGAGTCAATTGATTAACTTCTTCTCCTCCCAGTTCTCAACACTCTGTTCTTTCAGGCAACCATTCCGTACAGTGGGGTCTCGACTTACGAACTTAATCCGTATTGGAAGGTGGTTCTTAGGTCAAAAGGTTCTTAGGTCGAATCTGCATTTCCCATAGGAATGCATTGAAAACCATTTAATCTGTATCTGCTCTTTTCCGTCCATAGAAACTAATGGGAAGCTGCTATTCCGCCTTCTGCCACTAGAGGGGGATATTTTTTTTCCTTTTTTCCCTTGGGTTCAGGAAAGGAGGAGGAAGGCAGGGAACAGTTTGCAAAGCGCTTTAGAAATCTTTTTTTTTCAACAAAGCCAATTTTAAATCATGTTTTAAAGCATATTGTGCTGATTTTTTCAGCACAAAGACACACAGGCAGGCTTTTTAGGTGCTGAGCAAGCCTCCCCAAGCCTCTTCAGAGCCAGCCCATCAGCTGATAGGCGGGGAGAGGAGGGTGCAGGAGTGGGGGAAAATCACAAAATGGCTGCCAGGCTCCCTTCTGGGTGTCGGCTTTTAGCTGTTTCCTGCTCTTTTTCCTGCTGTTTGGGGGCTACCAAGGCCTGGTAAGTGACTTTCTTTTATTTATTTTTAGGTTTCTGACCCTTTTTTCCCCTCCAGAAGCCTCTAAGAGGAGGAGGCACTTTTTTTCCTGTACTTAACTTGAGGGAAGTTCGTATGTCGAGTCCTTATTTACCCTATAGGGCTGGTTTGTAAGTTGAATTGTTCGCAAGTAGGGTCGTTCGTAAGTCGAGACCCCACTGTACTTGATGGCGTCTGAGATCTGGATCTGTGATCAGAATAATCGGGTTTGTGTTGGGAGTCAATGGATTGTCCATCAACTTCGGTGTCGATAGGTTGAGTGTCATAGTATGGACATTTGTGGCTCAGTGTCCATGGAAGTGGCATGTCCGTGGCCATTTGTCGGTGTCGAGGATTTTCAATATCGAGAGATGTCATCCGAGTGTCTATGGACGTCATTTGATATGGTTGAATGTTGGTGTCGAACTCAGGGTCATAGTGATGTCGAGTTCGATGGCTTGGTTCTATTGGGCGATGGAAATCGTGCATCGGTAGAGGGACAGAATAAGTGTCCATGGACCAGGATGGATATCGAGGATCATTGATATCAGAGAGCCTGTGTTTTGGTGATGTCGAAACAGAGGTTGTTGACGAGCTGGTAAAGCAGTGGAGTATATAAATGCTGGAGATGCTGAGTGAGAGGAATGATTTCCCTCGTCTGGATTAGTGGGAAAATAGCGGGAGGCTGGAGCTGTAAAAGCCTCGCATGTAGAAGAAAATTGCTCGCCTCCTGGGTCTTTTAAGTGCCAGGTAGGGAGCAGGTTGGAGTTGATGTGGGTCACAGTGATATGGCCATTTCGACACCAATGGCTGTTGAGATCGAGGCCCACCATGAGAAGGTACAGCCGAGCTGGATGAAACAACTGGCTGATTGGTGGTTGCGGTTTGTTCGGTCAAGCACTAGCAAATGGCAACCCGGTGAGAGTGCTGAATGCAGGTCTGAGCCATGCGTGATGGAATAGATGGTTCCAGGGACTGTTGAGGATGATGTCTCTGAGGAAGTCATGGTGGGTGATCAGTTGTTACCGAATAAGATATGGTGTCTAGTTGTTTGGAGTCAACCCTGTCAGGTGAAGCAACTACAGTGGACCCTCGACTTACAGACAGCTCGACTTACAGATTTTTTGAGTTACAGACTTCTCTGGCCACAAAATTTAGATTCGACTTGCAGCCAGAGAATCAACTTACAGACCGGAAAAAAACCCAAAATGGAACAAAAAAGGTGGGTTACGGATTAATCAATTTTCAATGCATTGTAGGTCAATGGAGACTCGACCTACAGACTTTTCGACCTGCAGCCACCGTTCCAATATGGATTAATTCCGTAAGTCGAGGGTCCACTGTAATTTAAAGCTTTCTATGCCCTTATTTCCACTTCTGAGGCTTCCTATGGCTCCATTATTTATATTAGGATTTTATTAAATTCATTGTCTGTCCCTTCATATGCCTCTATTAAGATATATGGGGACGATTTTTTTTCTGAGGACCATATATATGTATATTTATTCATTTATTGGCTGTTGTACTGCAGTTAGTGATGTTAGTTGGGCTGAATATAACATATGAACTTCTTTACATTGTTTTTAAAAAGAAACAACCATTGCAAAATCCAAGCTTTCAATTGTCCATGGGGGAACTGTAAAATAACATATGACAACCTCTTCTAGTGCATAGTGCAATTGGCATCTGACTGGGTCTGGATTAGACTTAATCATGTTTAGGTCGAATCAGATTTTTCTCAACTTGAAATAGAGCTGAAAATTATTGCAGAGTGTAAGTAAAATTGAAGGTACTACAATTATACCTCGAAAGAAAGTTAAACTGTTGATATATCAGGTACAGCTTTCTTTAGATATGTGCCCCCCCAAATCATCTTTTCTTTTCTTTTCTTTTTTGTTGAATATAGATAATCTATATTCATTATTACATATATTCCAGAAAAATAATTTCCACGTAAAACTTTGAATATGTTTGAATATCACATTTAAACTAAACATGCTAAATCAGATATTATGTATTTAGAACAAAAAATTCAGAATTTTTCTAGCTCCATATGATTGCCTGTATTGATATCCTTTTTGTTCCTGTTGATTCATTTATTCCAACTGTTCTCAGAGCAGCTTTTGCTTGACTTTTTAAAATTGTATATTCTACAGCCAAAGATCCTTTTATGAAGGAATTTGTTGTCCGTGCTAATCAAACTTGTGTCTACCACTTCAAATTCCTCCTGATATTTTCAGAAATATTAAGGCCAGAACTCATGTCATTTAAAAAAAAACGCAGAACATGTACTTTTTAACAAATAAAGTACTTCTTAATACGGCTTCTAGAATGCTATAGCCATTATAGCTACTGGCTGTGTTGGTTCAATATTCTGGGAGTTGTGAACACAAAAAGTAATGTTTGTGTGCTCTTGTTAGAGCTGATTGCTACTTTAATTAGTTAACACATATAAAAACAACTACACACAAAATGTTTCCCATGTTACATGGGAATCTAACTACAAACGCAGACTTACCGTATTTTTCGCTCCATAAGATGCACTTTCCTCCCCAAAAAAAGTGGGGTGAAAAGTGTGTGCATCTTACGGAAAGAATACACTTCTGCAAAGGCTCCCTCCGATGTCGGGGGAAAGCCCTTGGAGACCTCATCGGGGTCGGATCGTGGCAGTGGGGGACCCCCAGAAGGTCTCCAAGGGCTTTCCGCCAACATCGGAGGGAGCCCTTGCAGACCTCTGAAGGCAAAAAGGCAGGGGAAAAGGACTGGAAATTCGAATTTCCAGCCCTTTCCCCCTGCCTTTTTGCCTTCAGAGGTCTCAAATGGCTTCCTCCAATGTCGAGGGGAAAGCCCCTGGAGACCACCTGGGGGTCTGATCGCAGTGGCAGGGGACCCCCAGGAGGTCTCCATTGGCTTGGAGGAAGCCATCAGAGACCTCCTGGGGGTCCCCCACCACCACAAAGGCAAAAAAGGCAGGGGAAAAGGACAGGAAATTTGAATCTCCTGTCCTTTTTCCCTGCCTTTTTGCTCCATAATTAAGTGCATCTTATTGTGCGTCTTATGGAGCGAAAAATATTGTAAGTGCTTCTGTGATATTTGAAAGTGTATGCAAAAGGAAAATATCTTTAATTCCCTAGTACTTGACAGGATATGCATCTACTTTATTCTACCCACAAAGAAGATGTTTTCTTGGCTAAATAGTTGAACAACACAGATATAAAATATTTGGCTATATGTTTGACTTGCAATCATTTATACAAACATTAAGTGCAAAACTTGTAAGGTCAGGTTTTTATTATAATCAGGATTAACATTAGAGTATCATGTTCTTTGTAGAACATGATGGCATATATTTCTGTTAGTGATCTAATTCTGTCCTGTGTAACATTATGCTTTTAATGCAATGATAACATTAACAGGGTGTGTGCTTGTGAAAGATTTAGAATAGTTTTAGTAGTTATGTCTTCCGATATAGTAAAGGTTGCACCATATATTCTGGTTTTCAGGTCAATAGCAGTGCCTTTTGTAGGTGGTGGGGAGTGTACAGAAATATTCTCAACAAACAGATCAGAGTGCTTTGCTCTTGAAGGCAGCCAGTGTTTCACTATTAGACAGATAATTTCCCAGCCAGTCAGGAATGATCTAGTGAACTGGACAGCTTTACCACGTATTTTATTACAGTTTATTTTTATGTACTGTTGAACAGTTGTGAAAAGTAGTTTGATGAGAGAGAGTTTAAAAATTAATAAATAAATATATAACAGATACTGAACAAATACAACTGTGGCATGAAGGGTAAACAAATACCTTTGAGAGTGGATTGTTCCTGGATCTGTCATATGGTTCAATCGTATGGATCAACATCAAGTCATAAATAACAGGATTTCATTCCAGTATGTATTCAGTTTACTGCATGCTGACAACAGTGAGAACAGTGATTTCTTCATAAATGTGGAACGTTAATCCATTTTCAAAAAGATTTTGCTTTCTTATAGTAGTTGTGAGACTTTCTTCTTAATGACTATTTGACAAGCAAAAGAAAGCTATGCCCACACTGAATTACATGCATATTTTCCCCATTGAGACAGAACCACAGTGGAATATTATCATTTTGAAGGAGGGCTTTTGTTTTTTGATCAAGATGTGCAGTGAATGAATATTTTTAGAAGGAAGCATTTAAGATATATAAAGCCAAAACAGTCTTCATTAGATGGATGGCTGCATGGGGAAAATGTCATTCATGTAAATCTACATGTTAATTTTAACATAGTGTTTGCACATTTAGCATTCCATAATGATCTTGTTCCTCTGTACTGGAACAGCATTGGAAAGAAGAACCCAAGAACTAAAAGTTGTATTTTCGAAATCAGAAACTTCATGGTTATGTGCTTGTTTGTCCCAACAGTCATGAGTGCAATGTGAAACTGGCGTGACACTTGCATAACTCCTTGCAATACAGTGGCTGTGAAGACTGAGGCTTCTGGCAAATGAAGTCCCAAAACCTGGAGGGCAAAAGAATTCCCTCTTCCCACTGCATCTCCTCATGAGACTTTCACCATGCAGGCTTCATGAGTCCATGATGAAAACTACCTGTTGCCCTCCAGTTTCTCAGCCTTGCTTGCTTTTGTAACATCTTGTCTGCTTAAGATATCAAAAAGCTTTCTCACCATTTGTTGCACATTTGGTTGGTTCTGATAAAGATATTGCCTGACCATGAGTTTTGGTATCTGATGTGCATGTGGAATAGAACATTGCTGGAAACTGACAGCTAACAGTAGTTTGTTCTTGTATCAAATACAGTGGCGGGGGTGTCCCATTGTTTCTTTAAAAAATACTATAATGATGATTATTGTAATTCATAATCTTAGAATTGCAGAGCTGGAAGGGAGCCTATGGATCATCAAGTCCAGCCTCTGTCAAGGCACAGTGGGGAATTGAGCCCCCAACCTCTGGCTCCACACTGAGATATCCACCATGATTTTCAACAATGCTAAATTCCTTTATAATGGACATCTGAATTATAAAATATACTTGAATTAGAATCTGATAGTTGTGCATTCAACCTTGTGATAGGAACTGGGGAATAAATTTAGAGCTCTAGTAGAAAAAAGGAAGAGGCAAGTGTCTTGAAACCTTTTGTTGATTTTAACAATGCAATTGCTACAGTCCATGCCTATCGAGGTTGGACAAAACCCATGTATATATCAGTGGCAGACAAAATGTATTGGTGGTTCCCATTAATTTATTTCCACCTTAACTATATATTCATATACCAGTTCAGGACCTTGGTGGACTTGGAGCTTATAAATAAAGACAGCAGTAATTTAAGATATTTCATTTACAATTGTTTTCAAATGTTGACACTTTAGTGATTTCTGTCCAGTTCAGTATTATCAGTGAGCTATGTATCGGGAGAAAGTGATTAATACAAGGAAAGTAAAAATGGGGGATAAAATAGGTTTTTCTGTACAGAATTTGTCATTTTCTTAAATGTAATAATGAAAGCAACAAGCCTTGTCAATACGACAGGCAGTGCTCAATAGACATACACTTTTTTAATGCTAACTGCTATACAGTCATTAAGGTTCAACTTTACAAGTGTCTCCTATGTATACCAAGAATAAAATGGTAACGATATGTTTACCATAACTACTGTAAGCAAACATGTTTATATTAATGCAGAAAGGTTCTGCAACTCATGAAACTACTCTGCCAGTATAGGTAGTCCTAATTATTTCGGAGTGTCTCCTACCTTAGGATTTCCTTATTTTCAAAACCAAATAGACAAGAAAAACACAAATCTATATAAATGCCGTTATTGTAGTTTTATATTTTATGTCCAGTCCACGAAGAAGTGACACAAATGCTAGCAATATACCTCTGTAAATTCCCACTACTAAATGAATAAGAGGCTGGTGAATTCTCAGTTGGAAAACTGTTCTGTCCAGGAACTCCAAATACATCTCTCCCTAGCTCAACAGATCTTTTGGACTAGAAAAAGGAGCTGACATGACAGAAACCCCCTCCCATTTTTTTTTCATTTTTGCAAGAGATATTGTGGCTTAGCCTAATCCACTCAAACCAGGGAAACACAAGGTTCTCAAGTAGTTTCTCAAATTTATATTGCTAAAATGACAAGTATTTTATGCAGGCATGTGATTAGCAGACAATTGTGATCACAGCTCTTAAAATAATATTTGTTTTTATGAAATCTACAGAAAGAAATTAATTAGAAGCAAGAAATGGTTTGTCCTATTAATGTCCTGGAAGCAGGTAGAAAAATTCATTTAAAAACGAAAAAAGGAAAAACAATGCAGAGGCATTTGCAAATATCAGGCTCTTACTTAAATCATTCCCAAGAGTAATCATTTTTTTCAGTATAAGAACTTCACAACCAGTTAATTGTAGTGTACATTATTAATAGGGTTGAAGTGGAAAATTGTTTTTGGTCATATACTGTACCATATAATCACACAGCTAAATCAAAATCCATGTTTTTTTAAACAAAAACATTTAATCAAGATCAATACTGCAAATTCAAGGTATAGAAAAGTGCCAAGTAGTATTTGAAGAAGGAGAGGGTTATTTAGGCTGTTCTGAATTGTAGTAAAAATTTATTTATTTATTTATTTATTTATTTATTTATTTATTTATTTATTTATTTATTTATTTATTTATTTATTCGATTTTTACCCCGCCCCTCTAGACAACGTCTACTCGGTTGTCTGATGCCCAGGTTGATTTCTCTGACCAAGCTAAATTTGGTATTTTCTTTAACTTTAGTTCTAATCTGTAAGAAGAGTAAAAATCAAGATATTTTAGAAATACGGTATATGTATGAAAACCAAGCTCAATTATAAAACAGAATTTGAGAAATTAGAAAAAACTAGACAAAAATGTATATTGTCTTATTACAATGGTGCCTTGCAAGGCGGGCGCTCCGTTTAACGACGAATCCGCATTACGATGAGGTTTTTGCGATCGCAAAATGACGTTTTGAATGGGGGAATTTCACTGTGCGATAATCGGTTCCCTGTTTCGGGAACCGGTTTTTGCTTCCCGACGATCAAAACAGCTGATCGTCGGGTTTTAAAAATGGCTGCTGGGTGCTCAAAATGGCTCCCCGCTGTGTTTAGGAGCCATTTTTCACTGCACAGGCACCCGAAAATGGCCGCCCCTATGGAGGATCTTCTCTGGACGGTGAGTTCTTAGCCGATTGGAACGCATTAATGCATTTCAATGGCTTTTTTATTTTTGCTTTACGACGTTTTCGTTCTACAGCGATTTTGCTGGAACGAATTAACGTCGTAATGCAAGGCACCACTGTGCTGACAAATAATCTTACTTAACAAGACCTAGAGCTGATTATGGCTCTGAGCATCAGTTTCTTATAGCAAAACTCAAACTTAAACTGAAGAAAGCAGGAAAAACCACTTGGTTAGTCAGGTATAATCTAAATCCTTTATGAATACACAGTGGAAGTGAAGAACAGATGGAAGGAATTAGATTTGGTGGACAGAGTGCCTGAAGAACTATGGATGGAGGCTCATAACATTGTACAGGAGGCAGCAACAAAAACACATAGTCAAAGGTATGTTTTTTCCAGTCGCGATGTATAGAAGTGAGAGCTACACCATAAAGAACGCTGACTGCCGAAGAATTGATGCTTTTGAACTGTGGTGCTGGAGGAGGCTCTTGAGAGTCCCCTGGACTGCAAGGAGAACAAACCTATCCGTTCTGAAAGAAATCAACCCTGAGTGCTCCCTGGAAGGACAGATCCTGAAGCTGAGGCTCCAATACTTTGGCCATCTCATGAGAAGAGAAGACTCCCTGGAAAAGACCCTGATGCTGGGAAAGTGTGAAGGCAAGATGAGAAGGGGACGACAGAGGACAAGATGGTTGGACAGTGTCATGGAAGCGACCAACATGAATTTGACGAAACTCCGGGAGGCAGTGGAAGACAGGAGGGCCTGGCATGCTTTGCTCCATGTGGTCACAAAGAGTCGGACATGACTTAACAACTGAACAACAACAACAAAGAAGATGTAAATGAACACTGCTAGCTCCTTTAACATTATGTAGAAACAATTAAAATCAAATAATTGTATCCTGCTTTTAAGCTGAATTGAACAAACTGTATATTGTTACAGTAAAAATCTTGTGGTGTGTCTATTGCTAAAATAGATTTGACATACAGACATGATACAAGGTCAAGGTCACAGATCAGGAAGCAAGATTACAATCAGGACTGTTGTAACAGCTGGCATTTGATCAAAGCTTCAGGGATTTTAGCACACTTGCCACAAAACACAGTTCATTTCCTTATACAGTACACTGAAGTCTTCAGAAAAATATTCTAGTTATTTTATATAGCAAAATAGAGAGAATTCTGGACCACGTGAAAAAAACCCAGCTCATATTAAAGATACCAGGAATTATATTCTCCCATAAATTTTTGTCTAAATAAATCAGATATTCCATTAGCTTGCATCATACAATTCTATTTCTAAGATCTATGTTACTGTCAGTATTCAAAATCACATAGATCTACAATTACCTGGTTTTTCACAAATTTTCTCTCATTTTGTATATAATGACTCCACAATGACCTTTCACCCATAGTTTCAGAGATCTCTTTGTGGTTGATATTCCATTAAACCATTCTACCAAGCTAAGAGTGTTCGGCTGACAAATATTTAATAAATCATGGCTACCATTTCATTTGGCCTAATCTTTCTTCTTTCTTTAATAATAATAACAACAATAACAGTAATGATGATGATGATGCTGTATACCAGAGCGCATTCCAATAGTCTTACCTTCAGAACACGGCCAAAGAGCCCGAAAAACCCACAACGACCAGTCTTCTCCTTATGGCTGTGAGCTCAGATTTATATACAAGATAAATTTAAAATACATACAATAAATAACAAAGTCAAAAACAAAACATGTTAGAACAGCAAAATAAAGTGGTGATAGTAAAGCTGATTAGACTTGGAGAAAGTAAAAATGTTATGGAACACAAAAAGATTGGCAGCACTAGATAAAAAAGCATAATGGAAGATGCCATAAAATGTAACCTTGCAATGGCGCTCTCTCCTTGTAGGGAGCATGGATCTATTTTGATGGTCCGCCCTCAAAGGTTACTGGATCCAGTGGGTTTCCAGGATACCATGAGAGGGATTCCAGCAGAACTGTCTGGCGCTCATGTCGAAGCTCTGGTTGATGGCTGGTTCTCCGCCGCTACTAGGGCCATAGACTCGATCGCTCACAAACGCCCTCTCAGAAGCAGAGCTCGGCCAGGACCCTGGTATAATCAGGATCTACGAGCAATGAAGCGATTAAGGAGACGGCTAGAGTGCGTTTGGAGAAGGAAACCGACGGGTCATAATAAAATAGCTGTCAGGATCGCAACTAACCGTTACCTAGTCAAGGTAAAGGCTGCTAGAAGATCTTACTTCGCTGACCGGATAAGCGAAGCTTCCAACCAGCAGGCAGAACTTTTCTGTATAATTCGCGATCTATCCGGAATTGGTCTGGGTGAAGGGCCTCCCCCTAGTATTTCACCTGACCATTTTGCAGCACTTTTTAAAATCCAAAGTGGAGGCCATCCGCTGTGGCCTTCTTTAAATACAATGGATCGAGCAGAGATGTCCAGCGCTCCGCCTTGCCCGGTAATTCTTGACTCCTTTCAGCCTGTAACACCGGACTTGGTAAACAAGGCACTTGATCGCTGTCGGGCCACCACCTCTTCTCTCGACCCTTGCCCAGCCTGGCTAATCAAAGCAGCCAGGCCCGTAACAACCGAATGGGCCACCGCAATAATTAATGGGTCTCTTCAGGAGGGCAAGGTACCCCTTGCCTTCAAGGAGACACTCATTAGGCCCATTAGGAAGAAACCAAATTTGGCGACGGACAACATTGGCAATTATAGGCCCGTCGCCAATGTTTCTTTCCTTAGCAAAGTGGTTGAGAGGGGGGTGGCAGATCAGCTTCAGGCGCTCTTGGACGAAACCAATGCCTTGGACCCATTCCAGTCGGGCCTCAGGCCGTGCTATGGTACAGAGACGGCACTAGTCGCACTGATGGATGACCTGCTGAGGGAGGCCGATGGGGGCAATATGTCCTTGTTGGTCCTCCTTGACATATCGGCGGCCTTTGATACCGTTGACCACGGTATCCTCCTGGGGAGGCTCTCTGAGTTGGGAACTGGTGGCCTGGCACTTGCCTGGCTCCGTTCCTTCTTGGAGGACCGACCCCAGAGAGTTCAGCTTGGGGAGAGTGTCTCGGCCCCGTGGAGCCTCAATTGTGGGGTTCCACAGGGGTCGATCATCTCTCCAATGCTGCTTAACATCTATATGAGGCCGCTAGGTGGGGTCATCAGGGATGTGGGCCATCGTGTCACCAGTATGCTGATGACACACAGCTCTACATCTCCTTTTCATCTACCTCAGTGGATGCCATACTGTCCCTTCAGTGCTGCCTGGACACTGTACTGGAATGGATGCAGTCGAACGGGTTGAGGCTGAACCTAGACAAGACGGAGGTCTTGAGGGTGGGTGGTCCTTCCACCAGTGGTATAGGCAACTCCCTTTCTTTTGGGGGGGACGACCCTTGCCGCAAAGAGTGAGGTCCGCAGCTTGGGGGTACATCTGGACCCAGCGCTTACCATGGAAACCCAGGTGGTGTCCGTGGCTTGCTCTGCCTATTTCCATCTATGGCAGATTGCCCAGCTGCGACCCTGTCTTGATGGGGGGGCTCACTACTCTAGTCCACGTGCTCGTAATCTCAAGATTAGACCATTGTAACGCACTCTACGTGGGGCTACCTTTGAGGCTGACGCGGAAACTTCAGATGGTCCAGAATGTGACAGCCAGGCTTCTTAGTGGGGCGAGAAAACACCAACATATCTCCCCCACTCTGGCTGCTTTGCACTGGTTGCCCGTCCGTTTCCACGTTGACTTCAAAGTGTTAATGATTACATATAAAGCCCTAAACGGTTTGGGACCTCAATACCTGGCAGATCGTCTTCTCCCACCCAGATCTACCCGAATCACCCGACACAGCCAGCAGGGACGGCTGAGGGGTCTGACGCCGAGGGAGGCGCGGAAGGAAAAAACAAGAAATCGGGCCTTCTCAGCGGTGGCCCCTCGGCTGTGGAACACCCTCCCCACTGAAATTCGGCTGGCACCCTCGCTGGGCATTTTCAAAAGCCGGCTGAAAACTTGGTTATTCAAGCAGGCCTTCCCTTCAGTCAATTAAGTCATTCTTATTTTTCTTCTTTTATTCTTGCCATCTTGGGACTCTTTGCTTTAAATTAACTGTTAAAATTGTAAAATTTATATTATATTTTATATCATTTTGTTTTTTAATGTAAAACTGTATATTTTAAATTGTTTTTATCTTCTAAGTTGTGAGCCCCCCAGAGTAGACTATGTCTAGATAAATGCAGTCAATCAATCAGTCAATCAATAAATGCCATCTGGGCATCAATGGATAATGATTAATTGAAGTACAGTGGTGCCTCACATAGCGAGGTTAATCCGTTCCGGATTAACCTTCGCTATGCTGAAGCATCGTTGAAAGGATCAAAAAAACCCATTGGGTTCCAAATGGGCCAAATACTCACCGTTCAGCGAAGCTTCGTAATGGCCGGCAGCCATTTTCGCGCCCTCGCCTCGCTTAACGAGGGCGCGAAAACGCTGTGCGCGGCCATTTTGGGCCATTTCCGGGCTTCCGGCGGCCATTTTGGCCGCCGAATAGCTGATCGTCGGGCTTCGTTTTGCGAAGATCGGTAAGCGAAATGCTTACGGGTCTTCGCAAAGCGAATTTAGCCCTATTCAAAAAACGTTAAGCGATCGCATTAGCGATCCGAAAAAATGGATCGCTATGCGATTTCATCATTATGCGCTGCGCTCGTTAAGCGAGGCACCACTGTACCTTTGCAAATGAAAGCACAAAAATTCTAATCTATATCCCTTCTCCAAACTAGTTTCCCAGTTTTCTTAACATCTGAGTGAGAAAGATCTACCTGAGGTACGAATGGAAAAACAAAACAAAAGAAAAAAATTACTCATGTATAAGTAACATGATCTGAAGTTATGGCACATTTTTTGTAAGACAAACAATCAGTTAAAGAGAGAAAGAGAGAGAGAGTGTGTGTATTTAAATGAGTGAGTGAGATATACAGTAGATGTTACTTGCAGGTACAGCACTTAATGGTAGCTGTTTTTTACTGAAAATACTCTCATCTTTCAATTTCTGTACTAGTTACAAATCTATGTGGCGTCTTCTATCATAGCTAATATGGTCCTCCTTTTGTTTTGTTTAAGGCATTTTTATACTACTGTTTTTCGTCTCTTTCTGGTGTTTTAAAGATAAGTTACAAAACTGAAAAATCATCTCTCTATTCTTTTTGTGGTATCACTGTTCCTGCAGATAGAAACTGTTAGATGACTACAAGAATACCTGGTTTTGGGGATTCAGTTCTCTGTCATAATTTGGGAAGGTTTTAATATTCTCTATATGTTTCTCTTTAATCTGTGGCACATTGGGGCAGTCTGGGGGTCCTGTTTCATCCTACATGTGTGGAGTGAGCCTCTATCTCAAAGTATGGGCTGCCTTGTGAAAACCCAGCATAGTAAAGTAATAAATACCAAGAGATACAAGAGATACCAAGAAAGAAAATAGTAATGATATTCTGTTTCAGAATAAACTGTACCTCAATAGTGAAGGTATTTCTTAAGCAAAACATACAGGTGCGTTCACTGCAAAGAGACATATGTTCACTAGTCAGAGCATCCTCCTTTAGAAAAGCCAAGGATATTGAAAAGTGACTCCTTGTGATCAGCTTTTGGAAGAAAGGGCTTCAAGCTGAACTGTGCTACTCTGTCAGAAGTCTATTATATCAGTCTCTGCATTGGACAAGTGAACAAGAAAGATTCTGTAGGTCAGCTTGGCTCTGTAAAGTCTCAGTCTTAGAATCTGCACTTCAGTCTGAGCAACTTCTAATGAGATCTTGTTCCTGCTGTATGTCCCTTCCCCAACAGCATGTATTGAAATCAGTGGTTCTTAACCTTTGTTACTCAGGTGTTTTTGAACTGCAGCTCCCAGAAACCCCAGCCAGCAGAGCTGATGGTGAAGGCTTCTGGGAGTTGCAGTCCAAAAACATCTGAATAACAAAGGTTAAGCACCAGTGATGAGCATTTATGTTTTCTTGGTCTCTCTCGTTGTTAGCTACCATCCTGGATCATGTTTGCCAGCCTCTCATGTTGACCTGCTTGTGATCTCCACCTGAAGGATAATTTGCTTCGTCCCACTATTAATGTTCTGACTCATTACTTAGGATGCAAACTTCTACCAAATCTATGCTACCTAATTTACCTCTTTTTCCCCTTCTCATTTAGAGTAAAAGAAAATAGTACTCAATACTGGGTATTCTAACAACAGGAAAGCTTAAAACTTTATTCCTTCCCTCCTGAGATCCAGGGATCATTGGAGGTGGACCACAAAAGTGAAGACCAGACCTCCCTATGCAGTCACCACTGAAATTACTCTTACTTCCTTGCTAGGACACCTGACAAAAACAGTTTTTCTTCATCTTGCCCAGCTAATCAAAATATTGCTCATATTTGAAATTTATGGCAAATGTCACTTCTGGTTTTTTTTCCTGTAGATGCTTTCAAATGATTAAATTTCACAAATGTATGTAAAACACACACATATATAAAAAGAGTCAGAGGGATATGTGTGTCTATAAAAATATACAATACAGCAGAAATGTTTTTGGGGAAAAATTTTTAGGGTTCTCTGCTTTGGGGTCTGCCATCATTATTTGCCCTTTTAAAATTGTGTTAGTTAGTGCACAGTATTTTTAGTATGCTAGAAATGGAACACTAAGTATTTGCTAATAAGAGGCCTAATCTGTGGAAATGAAAGTTCTAAAACAAAAAGCCCCAAGTTTTTTTTTTAAAAAATAACTATAACCAATAACATGAGTACAACTTGTGCAATATAGGAACAATGAACATTAACAAAGACCTGGCAGGAATTGAGATAGTAAAGTTAAGTTAAAATAGGTCAGTAACTGATTGGTTAAGCAAATTTTGCTAGAAAATGCTGAAAAAATGAAATTAAAAATGTTGCAAAATAGCATGCAAAAATTGCTTAATATTGTAACCCTATGTATACTATTCCTTTTTCAAAACTTACAGGGAAGTGGGCCTGAGGAAGTTAATGGTGCAAACTGTTAGGTTCTAGGTACTGTTCAAACTAAGGGTTTTTTTCAGAGGAGAAGAAAATACGAGATCAGAAGTTTCTAGAAGATTTAGAAGGGCAAGATGTTTTATTCAGTGCTCTGAGATACATTTGTATTTTTAGTCACAAAAATATATCCAGTATATATTTTAAATATTGGCTGATACTTTGTTCTTCTTCCTCTATAGGGATCAAGGATGACAGGATGACACAGTTCTGAAAGGGGGAAAAAGAAGACGGAAGTGCCAGAAGAATATGGAAGTATATGATTATTTTTATTCTATTGGAACTGAGTTTTAAATGGTCCATCTTCATCAATGAGTGACTATACTGCAGCAACGATGGATAAAAATGGAACTTGGGTTTTTTTCACAAATACTTAGTGCAGGAATCATCCAAGGACTACTGCACCTGTTCTGCATCAATCTTTGTAGAATGCTATAGACTTGCTTGTTTAGCTGAATCCCGTTCACCTTCAAAGAATTAGACCTTAAAAGTGAATAAAAAGGGAACCTTTGTGGATATTCTTATTGAACATGACTCATGGAGAAGAGCTTGTCTCTGAGATGCACCAGGATTCTGTTGTTCTAACTTACCTAGAAGGATTACTAATGCATCAAGCAGCAGGAGGTTCGGGTTCTGTGGTTGATAAAAAGCCTGTTGGGCCTGATGCAGAAGAGCAGAACTTCAAAGTTTCTGGAAATACATCTCCCACTTGTCAGAGAGATGGTCCAGTTCCTAACACAAATATATATCGAGGTTCTAGTATGCTGCACCATAAAAAGGCAAGACTATTACAGTCTTCTGAAGACTGGAATGCTGCAAAGAGAAGACGGCTGTCTGATTCTATTGTGGATTTAAATGGAAAAAAAGAAGCTTTGTTAGCTGGCATGGTTGAAAATGTGCCTAAAGGCAAACAGGATAGCACATTACTGGCCTCTTTGCTTCAGTCATTCAGCTCTAGGCTTCAGAGTGTTGCTTTGTCACAACACATTAGGCAGAGCCTCAAGGAGCAAGGGTATTCCCTCAGCCATGATTCTCTGCAAGTTGAGAAAGACTTAAGGTGCTATGGTGTTGCATCCAGTCACTTGAAGACTCTGTTGAAGAAGAGCAAAGCAAAAGATGAAAAGCTGGAAGCAGGTCTGCCTGAGGGAACAGCAAATATAGTTAAAGATCGGTTTATAGAGTCTTCACATACAGGACAGAGTGGTCCAAAGGTGATGAGTGAGTCACTCTCTTGTGCTGCACGACTACAAGCTGTTGCAAGCATGGTAGAAAAAAGATCTAGTCCTGCTACATCTCCCAAACCCAGTGTGGCTTGTAGTCAACTAGCTTTGCTTCTTTCAAGCGAAGCACACTTGCAGCAGTACTCCAGGGAACATGCTCTAAAAGCACAAAATGCTAATCAGATTGCAAGTGAGAGGCTTGCTGCTATGGCAAGATTAAAAGAAGGTATTCCAAAAGATGTTGGACATTTCAAACTATCCAAAGGAGCAGAAAGCCATTTGAATGGTCAAGTAAGATCGTCATCCAAATCAATACCCAACAAAAGCAATATGAAACATTTTCAGAGTCCCATGGGCATAATTCATTCATCTCCCAAAAGCATAAGCTATAAAGCAACAGTGGAAAAAAATCATTTCAAGCCACCAAACAATAGTAGTTTACTTTTGCACCTCCTTAAAAATCACAGTGCTACCAAGCAGATTATGGGGTACGAACAGAATGACCGATCAAGTATTTTTGAGGAAAGTAGTACACCAACTACTGTTGATGACTACTCTGACAACAATCCAAGTTTTACAGAAGACGACAGCAGTGATGATGAAAGTTCTCATTCTAATTGTCTTCCTATAGATTTATCTTTCAAACAGAAAACAAATACATCAGATCCTGTGCCACCATCTTCTCTTGATAACTTAACACAATCCCTACTTCATAAAGTTCCTCCTCTAGAAAATATGCAAGAAGAAGATCCCTCTAAAAGTACAAAACTGAATCCACATCAAAAAGTAACCTTGCTTCAACTATTACTTGGCCATAAAAATGATGAAAATTTTGAGAAAATTACCGAAACAGAAGGAACATTAGTTGCAACTGATGTCGTAAAGTTTAATGTGCCAACAGGTAATAGATCTCCTGTGACAGATTGCTCTAGTGCAAATCGAATTACTCCAGTAACCACTCCCCCCTCGCTAACTTCTACAAAATCTGATTCACCTATCAACCTTTCACATCATTCTCCCTTATTGATCAAACATAGTTCATCACCATATACTTGCATTATACAGCCTGAGAGACTAATTAATCCAGCTTCTAAACACTTGATAGATCTAACAGTACACAAAGAACTTCAAGGAAATAAGCAGAACAGAAAAGAAAATGTACGAACATCTTCATCTTTTAGTGCAAGTAAACTTTTGCAGAACTTAGCTCAGTGTGGGATACAGTCTTCCGTGTCAGTGGATGAACAAAGACAAACATGCAAACAGGTAATGACATTGAACACAGAGAAGCCAGTTGGATTGATAGATGGGTTGAGTAGCTCCCTAGCTGCTAACACAGCAGGTGTGCTTGAAGAAGAAAAAATACTTAGTAATCAGCCTCTACCAGCAGAACAAAAATTTGCTAGTTCAGAAATCCAGAATCTGCTTGAAAGACGCACTGTCCTCCAGTTGCTTCTTGGAACATCAAATAAAAGTGTGAGTGAAGCAAAAGACTTAATGCCTTCAAAAGAAGAAAATTTACAAAACACAACAGAAAAAGCTTTGAATGAGCCAAGGTTAAGTGTAAAAATAAAATCAGAACCTTCTGAGGAATCAAATGACCATCAGAATTTAAGTGCACAACAAATAAGGGAAAGTGTTAACAAGAAATTCCATGGAATAACTCATTCATTAGAAAGAAATGCAGCTACGTCTCCAGCATCAGAAGAATTTAAACCCAATCCTCTCTCTCCTCAAGATTTTTCTTTTTCCAAAAATGGCCTACTCAGTCGACTGCTTAGACAGAATCAAGATGCTTACCCTATAGATGATCTTGATAGAAGCCACAGAAACAATGAACAGACATTTGTGGAATCAAAAAGTCACAGCACTGTCCCAAAGAAGAGAAAGCTTCATTCTGAATTTCCAGAAGGTTCTTTAAAAATAGTAAAAGGTAACAAGGGTAACATACCTGGTGTTGTGAATACTCATAGACTTTCTGCTGATGTCTTGTATGGGACTGGTCTTAACCAGAAAGAATTAAATCTTAGCAGAACTGACCTTGAATTAAAATATTCTTCAGGACATGCTTCTAATAATGACAGTGAAAGTAGGAGTTGGTCTAGGGAAAGCAAAGGGTTTAATGTGCTGAAACAATTGCTCCTGTCAGAAAACTGTGAAAAAAACATGCCTCAGCATAGGAATAGTTCACCAGTAACCGATGGCAAAAAGAAAAGTAACAAAAGTAATATTACAAATAATAGCAAAGCTGAATTCAATGTCTCTCCGGTCCATACATTTGTAGGAAACCCTGGGCAACAATCCAATTGTTTGGATCACCGAACATTTCAGTATTCAGTTGCAGTAAAGAGTCCTGCCAGTTCTCCCTTCACTGAGCACTTAGGAGGCACAGTGTCATCAAAACATGAATGTGACCAATTTAGTGTTTGCCACATACCTAGTGAAAAGGGACCTATAAAATGGGTCATTACAGATACAGACAAAAATGAGCATGAGAGGGAGTCCCCAAGACTGACCAAAACAAATCCAATATTGTATTACATGTTACAAAAGGGGGGCAGTTCTGTTAATATTCAGGAAGCACACAGCAAAGATGCCTGGAGTAATACATCATTTACAGAAAATTCATCAACTGTCACATTCAAGAAAGAATTGTCACCTCTTGGAGAATGTAAAGTACCATTTCATAATGTAAGAAATACATACAGTAATCATTCAAATAATAAAGTGTCCCTTCAACACAATGTGAATGGAGATGTATATGGACTCTTAGGAAAAGTGATAACAATAAAAAAAGAACCAGAGTAAATTATCCTATAAACTGTTTACATGCAGGTTTAAGTCTTTACTTTTAAAAATAGTGTTATATAAATCTAGCATGATTTGAGAAAAGCATGGTATAACTGAAACATTGTTTTGTTTGGTGAACATTTTTGCTGATATTTAGAGTACATATTGCTTTTTTCTCTTATTTTGGTCTTTATAGGACATATGTCACAATTTAATTAACAAGTTATTAAATATATAAGTCTTCATGTGAAATTTGTGGCTGGGAGACCTAGGTTCCTCTTGCACTTACTTTTCCTGACATAATTGCTGCTGCTATTACAGTCCTCTAACACCAGTCTGAGTATGTGTTAAAGATTCCATCCAATGTGGTTCAGCTTCCTCACATGTCTCCAGTTCATGCCAGTAATGAAACATGGACCTCCTGATTTGCTATGGTGACATGTAGGTCATTTGCAAATATGGTGGGGAACTGAACCACATGGGTAGACCTGGCTTGTGAAAAATGAACCATATGGGTAACAGCAACTATAATGGGAAGGAGGATCTTACTTGGAACTACTGGTATTACACATGTAACACAATGTGACACATTACTGGAAGCAGAGTCTTTTGCACCATTTTATCTTGTTTTGTAATATACTTACTTTTAAAATTCTAAGTACTGGGGCAGTAGAATTCTGTGTTTTTCATAAATTTATGAAATGTGAAGAATATTTTTTATAAATGGAACACTCAGACCAAACTGTGTGTTTATTTTATTTGTAATCCTCATCAGTGTTGACTAGAGAAATGGACAGAAATGAAACTTTTAGTGCTTCCAAATGGCTTTTAATTATCTTTTGATATCAAGGAGAAATGCAGAAAATATGTCTTTTCTTTTTGTTGCATTTGGAAATTGCCTCCTACAGACACTCGGCAGAAGAAAACACATAGTTTACTACTTTTTTAAAAAAAAAATTAACCTGGATTTATGAAACGCTGGCAGTAAAAGTAGATATCTTGTCCACTTTCACTTGTTTGTTCATTTACACTTGGTTAAGTCACCTCATGAGTTCAGTACTTGAGAAAAGCTTGATTTTCCAGAACCAATTTTGATTTTGTTTTAAGACAGATATATAATAGAATGGTTTAACCATCACCTTGGTCTCAATTAGCATCAATTAGTCTGTGAACATTTATGGTAAATGTATTAGACTATACTGTCCTGGAATTAATAAGGCTATTCTAAATTGAAAGAGTGGAATTACCATTTTATAAATGGAAATCCAAGAAACAAAAAGATTTCAATGTATTCTAAAACTGATATTAAATGAAGTGCAAGCAAGCTTTCATTTAATTGACTACCTTGTTTGTAAATGATGAGAGATGTGTAAACAATCAGCAAGGAAATACCACTAAGATTTAACAAAATTGTTTTTACTATCTTCAGTATTTTTGAAATAGATTGTTCAAGTAGGATATTTTTGATTAATCTTTAATTTCATTTCAATAAAATTCTGTCTGCTGCAATAACATAAAACATGTAATATTCTGAATAACCATCCTGTTGATTCTGAATATTTAGATTTTGTAACACATCATGAAGGGCTAAATCCAACATCCCACTGGTACTCACAGCCTTCCCTCCCCTTCAGCCCTTTATGTTGTCCCCAAAACAGCCTCTCAAAGGTTTCTAAACCCCCAAGCTCAGTTTTTGAGTGAATATAGGAGGCTACAGTGGTACGGGGGATCACTTCCTCCTGGTTCCACTGGATCCTGCCATCCAGCAGAATACCATCATTGGCTCCTGTCTAAATTTACAGATATACATACAGAAACACAGAATGCTCAGTAACAGGTTTCATTGTAACCCAGTCAAGACTTATTGAAGTCTTCCACAGATTTTTGAGGGGTTTTAGTAGTGCCTTGGAGCAAACAGATAATTTCAGTACAGCTCACTTTACTGAGGGATTTAAACTATGAAGAATACATGTGTATTACTCTTCTATATATAAGATATGCATTTCAGTCAACTTCCATTACAAGCATGGCTTCAGTTGAAAACTATCATTTGGCTGCTGCAGTCCTACCCTTTTATCTGGAATATAGCTCTGTTGAATTAAATGTGGTGCACTTTTGAGTACACACATACAAGATTATGCTGATGAAGTAAGTGTTTTAATTTGTTTCAAATCATTTCAAACTTGAACAGTAAAAACTGAAATATCACATATTCAAACTAAGTAGTAGTTGTGTTTTAGATCAGTGGTTCTTAACCTTTGTTACTCGGATGTTTTTGAACTGCAACTCCCAGAAACCCCAGCCAGCACAGTTGGTGGTGAAGGCTTCTGGGAGTTGCAGTCCAAAACTCCTGAGTAACCCAAGGTTAAGAACCAGTGTTTTAGATCATGGGTACTAGAACTGGATTTGTTTTTGTTTTGTTTTTTAGCCTCAGTAATTGTTAGAGATATTTGTTCCATCAATTAAGGTTATCTATTAAGTATATCATCTGTTACTATTCTTAAAATTGTGTGAATGGATCATTATGAATTAAAGACTATGTAAATTAATCCTAGAAAAGATACAAATATGGAATTTACCCAGTGGGCCATATTTAGATTTATAAAAAGAATCTAGTGCAAATTGAAATTAAAATCTGGCTAAAACGTTTTTATCTCATAGTTTATAATAATTCTACTGCATCACCTTTGAAACAGTCATGCATGTGCTAATTCAATGCAAATGTAGAATTATTGAATAATGGAATTGGAAAGGGGGTATAAGGCCACCGAGCTCAACCCCCTGCTCAATGCAGGAATCCAAATCAATGCACATCTGAAAGATGGTTGTCCAATTTTCTCTTTAATGCCTCCTGTGTTGGAGCGCTCACCACCAGTTTTTCTTGATATTCACCCTAAATCTGGCTTCCTGTAGCTTGAGACCATTATTATATGTTGTGCACACTGGGATGATCAAGAACAGATCCTGCCCCTGCTCCGTATTTGAAAAGTGCTATCATATCTCCCCTCGGTCTTCTTTTCTCAAGGCTAAATATACCCAGTTTTTTTCATTATTTCCTTACATAGAAAAATGTAGCTTCAGTCCGGTGATACAGACTGCATTTCGGTATCTTGAACATGTACCAGCCTGTTCAGCACTGAGGGTAAAGAGATAATAATTTTATTCAGCTTGAACCATAAAGAGATTATAATGGTTGACAGATGAGCTATATTCCCTTAGGAGTTACCTATACAGCTCTATAAGCACTCACAGATAAGAGAGACAAGTAGTGCAAATTAATGTTCCATATAACCTTTCTTATCAATGACAGTAGTTATTAAATTCCATCCTAAATATTTACTTATTTGACACAACAAATCTCAGGATTACGTAACAAATGAGATTTGACCTAGGAAGTTTTAAATAAATAAACCAGCTGCCTTAACCTCATGGAACTGAATAACTTAACCACAACAGTAATGTCCTGTCAAGTCAATTCTGACTTATGTCAACCCTTTTCAATGTTTTCCAGGTAGACCATACTCAGAAGTGGCTTACTCTTCTTCCCTTCTTTTCAGGGGTGGGTGGGTTTTGAACTGGGCATGTTGTCCAAGGCCGCACAGGCTGGCTCTTCTTCCTGAAGCCACAGTGAGGAATACAACTTAGGGATGGGGCAAAGCCATGCTTTTTCTATCCATCTTATATATTTCGAAAGACAAAGCACACTTATCAACTAAAATGGCAATTTGATGCATGATAGAGGACAAAAAGTATCCATGATTATGGCTTGCCTGTGTTGTTTAGACATAGATACAAACTTAGCTTGGGGCAGGGGGAGATTATCTGAGCCAAAGGCACATGTAGATGTATCCTTTCAGTTCATCTTTCAAAGTTTCATACTTTTACCTATGCTTTCTTCTGATACTAGGAGAAAATAGACTCCTGAAATGGACTTCAGGAAAGTAAAGTAAGAGGATATGGATTCTGCACTTCTCATTTTATTTGCCCCCATTGTTTAAATCAGATTTCACTTCACTGCTTTTTATATGACTGGTACAGGCTTAAATGCATGAATATGGCATGATCCGGGCAGTTTCAGCTGCAGTGGGGAAATATAAAAGACAATATAGTTCCATAAAAGATGGAGTCAGGACGTAATTATAAAGACAGCAAAAAAGTAAGCACTTTCCTTGTAATCTGGAGAAATAATGTGAAATTAGGCATAGAGCACAAAATATCTTTTGTTTTCTTGCCATTTTTAGAGGTGAACACAAGTTAGGACTTAACAAAGACATTAGAAATAGAGAAAAGCTATTCAAAGTTGTAATAGTATCTATGCTTAGAAGTAAACCCAGTTGATCACTGTGGCTGAAATCCAATAGTAATTTGCAAGTAGTGTAGGCCATTTACTCAGTGGGGATTTCATGGGTTTACAGTTATGTAAGTTCAATTGACTCAATGGGCCTACTCTTAACTGTGACCTACCGGATTTCAGCTACTGGGTCTAAATTTACACGTAGGCATGCATAGGATTGGCCTGCCCATCTGGATCTAAATCCAGTTTTACTCCCAACGATAATGGAATCATGGAAATCAGTGTGGTGATTGTGTACATTAGTGTTGACTAATATGTCATTTCAGTGGGTGTACTCTAATTTGGACTAAAATTGGATCTAGCCCCTGAGAATGTATGTACACTTATGTAAAAATTAATTTTGTTGTATTCAGTGCATCTTACTTGGAGAAAAAAAATGAGAATTATTCTTAAAAACATTTTTGTAGGAGGAATTTCAGTTTTTGAAGGCAGAACACAATCGTTTGAATGGAAAAATCAGCCATGTGTTTTCTTCTTAAGCGATATTTTTTAAAAAATATATTATCAAATGCTTAGTTTACTTTTTTCAAAACAACACAATTTCATTTCCCCCAACAAAATGTCTGTCAAATGTGATAGAATTGTCACTTGTGACAGAAAATATAACCAGTTTATTCTCTGCTGCATTTTAGTTGAGTAAACTGGCAAGTTATATTTTATATACATAAATAAATGTATATGTATACATTTGTAAATATGTAGAGTTGTTACACATATATGTTGAAATTGGTTTTTTAAAAAAACGATGTAAATAGTGGTTTCTTTAATGAAAAATACATATTTTGTATCCTATCTAATGCAAAGGAATAAACATTTTAATCTTTTTGTTATGTATATTCCATGTATTAAGTGTAAATATGATCACATAGATTTAATTTTTTGCATGTATGTATACAGTTGCAAGTCTGGACGAATGTATAAAACATGTTTATTTAAAACTGTAATTACCTGCTGCATGAAAAATGCATGGGGGACCCTGTGCATCTCTGCAATGGCAAAATGTCTTAAGTCAAACCAGATGTTTATCAAATACAATTGTATTCTGTTTCTGGACATGACTTTGCTGTGGTATTTTAGCTTTGTAAAAGAATGTGCTTCAAATGAAAGGGTCGGGGGGAAAACAACTCTTTTTTCTTTTTAAACTTAAAGAGTATCTTTCTGTACCCACCACAAGCATCATGAACTTTTTTATTCCCTTTCAAACACTGAAAAATCTGTTTTAGAGTTGTCAAATAGTGTAATATCAGTTATCATTGCCATACATAAGAATTCTGGGGTTTATGCAATCTTTTTGTTGTGGAGTTTTCACTAATTTAATGGTTCTCATTTTTATTAGATAATGATTTATTCATGTGATGTCATAAAACTGTATATAATGCAGTGTGAAGTTTTTTTAATTCTCTCAGTGTTTACTTCCTGCAAAAAATTTGAATAAATGAGAAAAATGCAATGAATGGTGTTTTTAATCTTAATTATTATAGCAATCTGTTTATACCCTAAATACTAACCGTGTTTACTCACAAGTGCCATGACAGTCTCCACCACCCTTACAGAGTAGCATCTTCTGGTCAAACAAAACTGCATGATTGTAAACATGTAAAATAGAGGGATGCAGCTAGTCAGTACACTATAAAACAGCTGCTGGATCTGGCGTTCACAAACTATCCAGCATCGCCCCATGTGTAATCATGTGGGGTCCACTGAATAACCTGCTGGTCTTCCTTCATCTTATGAAATTATGTTTTGTCTCTGCAAATTGAATTGAACCATAGTTTCTGAAGTGGTATTGATCATTGGATTGGACAATTTAGGAAAGGAGCTAAGGCTGGAAGTTCAAAGCCCTATTGTGCTTTCTTGGGGGAGGGGCCAGATGAGTTCACCCATACCATGTGTGCTTGATGGATTTACATGCTCTTCTACCTTTGTGGCCTTGAGCAAACTGCACAGTGCCAGAACAACACTAGAAGGAGATTTTGCTCTGGGGCCTCCTGAGCACTTCCAAGTACTTCATACCTAGAAAACCCCGAGAGAGAGTGACTGTTGGACATAAGCCATTTAATAATAATTTTAGCCTTAGATAGCTCAGCTTCAGGCCTTGAAATAGATTTATCTACTACCTATTTGCTGTCCGTTCAATGGATTTAAATGGGGAAAACAAAAAATCACCAAAAATTAACGAAGACTCAGAACAAAACCAAATTAAGTTTGCACATGTTTCACAAGGTGCACTACCAAATCCAAACATTTAAAACAGGTTTCAAACATTTTAAGACACTTAAAAATGAGCGAAAACAGACATTGGAAAGCCATTCAAAAGCACTGAAGCCAGCTTCAGTGCTTTTGAATGGCTTTCCCTTGGGGGAAACATTGTTTCACTTAGCGATGTTTCCTATGGGGATTTTCGCTTAAGGACGGCAATCCGTTCCCATTGGAACGGATTAACCGGTTTTCAATGCATTCCTATGGGAAATGGTGTTTCGCTTAACAATGTTTTCCCATAGCGATGTGTTTTTTGGAACCAATTAACATCGTTAAGCGAGGCACCACTGTAATCATTTTGCATGCCTTTATTGCATTTGCCCACTGCTCAAGTGGTGGAGTCCTGTGGGTGGGATACAAGTACAGTGGGGTCTTGACTTAAGAACGGCTTGAGTTAAGAACATTTTGACTTAAGAACCACTCTCATAGGAAAATATTGACTTGACTTAAGTACTTAGATTTGAGTTAAGAACTGAAAAAAAAACCACGTGGGAGGCAGGGAAAGTGCAAAATTTGAACTTTCAGTTAACTGTTGGCCAGTGAAAAGGGTGCCTGTCTGCTTCCTCACTCCTCCCAGTGTTTAGAGAGTGGATTGGGAGACAGTCTTCAGACTGCCTGGTACTGTACTGCCTGGACTGTATTTTCCCTGCCTTCCCTGAACCTTTCTTGACCTAAGAAAAAAAGAAACAAAATATCCCCCTCTAGTGGTTGAAGGCGGAATAGCACCTTCCCATTAGTTTCTATGGACGGAAAAGAGCAGATACGGATCAAATAGTTCTCAATGCATTCCTATGGGAAATGCAGATTTGACCTGAGAACTTTTTGACTTGAGAACCGCCTTCCAATACAGATTAAGTTCTCAAGTCAAGCCCCCACTGTACTGTAAAGTAAGAACATAATGTATGACAGCAAAGAATGATAACACCACATTGTAACTCAGCAGCAAGTGGTAAAGGCAAAGCCAAGTCAGCAGCAAAATGAAACTGCAAAGATTTGAAATCTGTAAAAACAGAGTGCCAGGAAAATTTCAAAAGGCCTCACTAGAAGTTGAAAATACTATAATGGGTAGATGTGAAACAAATTGTTTGTTTGTAATGGACTATAGGTATTTGAAAATTCCTTCCTAATTTTACACCTCTTTGTAAAGATAAATGAGAGGATTATATTGATTTCTTTTAATCAGCAAGTGGAGGCTGCGAACATGGTCCATATTCTAGCTTCCTTCTGAAGGAACACACATAACAGACAAAGTGAGTGGTGACCACTAGGGATGTTATGGCTGCTGCTTGTCCAGACACCCAGCATTCTAAGCAAATTAACCTACGGAGACATTCTGACTATATGAAAATCCAACTTCTCTGTTTCTAGCTCTCAACAAAGACCTCACTATGGTTTTGAAATACAGTAGTGTCTTGACTTATGACCATAATCCGTTCCAGAACATGGTTGTAAGTCGAAATGGTTGTAAGTTGAATCAGCATTTCCCTTTGAAATGCACTGAAACCCATTTAATTTGTTCCGGCTATTTTTTGGTTGTATGTAGAAGCGCCAGTTGCAAGTCAAAAGTGTTTGTTCCCATAGGAACTAATGCAAACGTGGTTAATCCATCCTCTACCACTAGGGGTAGAATTTTTCTTCTTTTAACCTAAGTTGTTTTTAAAAAACAACTAAAAACATTTATGTATAAGCAGGCCTTCCCAACAGCTAATTCCAACAGTTAATTCCTGACGATTTTTTTTCTTTTATACTCCTATGATCTTTATCTTTATCTTTGTGTATTTGTAATGTTTTTAATTTTTACTACTGCTGATTGTTAGCCGCCTAGAGTGGTCGAATCTGTCCAGATAGGCGGGATAGAAATGAAATAAATAAATAAATAAATAAATAAATAAATAAATAAATAAATAAATAAATAAATAAATAAATAAATAAATAAATAAGATGACTTGGGTTAAAAAAAAGGCAGGAAAGGAGGGAGGGAGGGAACAATGGGGAAAAGAGGAAGGAAAGAAGGTCATCACTGGAGCACACAGACCCCTCAGACAAAGGTTTGTGCTGTTGAGCACAAAGAGAGGCTAGAGAGAAGACAATGCGGGGGAGACTTGAGTCTAAACCCCATTTTACACCATGCCAGTCACAGCAGTCCCACACAGAAAATGTTCTGATTGGAGTCACATTTTAAACCCACACATTTAAAAAAGAGAGAGGTCACAGTACACAAACCCTAGGACCCACAGAATGCAAAATTAAATAAATAAATTTTACATTTTAAAATTAGTCTAATTTTCACATTTAATTTTAATTTAATATTACAGTCTACTTTTCACATTTTAAATCCATACTCCAAGACCCATCAGAGCACAGAAACATAACTTCCCCCACTTAGCCCAAACCCAAGCTGCAAAAACCCTGTACAATAAATAGAGTGTACTCACCCAGAATAGGCAGTTTCTCTGTTTTAAAAAAGAAAGTAAAAAATCCAAAAAGCAAAAATTTAAAAAAGCAAAAAACCAACCAAAAAAATAAAATAAAAACAGTACAGTACCAGGCAGTCCAAAGTCTCTCTCTGTATCCACACTCTCTAACTGCTGAGGCAAACGAAGTACAGTGGAACCTCGACTTACGAACTTAATCCATATTGGAACGGTGTTCGTACATTGAAACGTTCGTAAGTTGAAGCAGAATTCCCCATAGGAATGCATTGAAAACCATGTAACCCATTCTGGCTGTTTTTGGTTCTTATGTAGAGGCGCTGTTCTCAGGTAGAGGCATTAGTTCCCATAGGAACTAATGCAAAGCCAGTTAATCCATACTCTACCACCAGGGGGAGATTTTCTTCTTTTGACCTAAGATGAACTTAGGTTAAAAAAAGGGGGGGGCAGGAAAGAAGGGGGGAAGGAACACCTTCTAAACAGAAAACACTTTTAACCCAAGCACCTTTTAAACAAAACAAAGCACTTTTTAGCTTTAAAAAGGGCAGGAGAACACCTTTTAAACAGAACATGTTTTTTCCATTTGTAAGTCGAAGCTCATTTGCAAGTCGAAGCAAAATTTTGCGAACGGAGCGGTTCATAAGTCGAAATGTTTGTAGGTGTGGACATTCTTAAGTCAAGGTTCCATTGCATAGACAAGCAGCCTCTTCGCTGACTAACAGTTAACTGAAAGCAGTTCAAATTTCCCGCTTTCCCCATTTTTTTCCAGTCGTAAATCGAAGCTCCAGTCATAAATCGAAGCAAAATTTTGCGGCCGGAGCTGTTCATAAGTCAAAATGATCACAAGTAGGGCCGTTCGTAAGTCAAGGCACCAACCACTGTACATGTTTCAGAATCTGTACATGAAATCCAATTCTTGTTATTATTTAAATACTCAATTTAATGTGTGTCATATATCTGTCAAGGTGTGTGTAATCCCAAGGAATGTCTAAAATAAAATCTGTCACTAAAGACTTGGGGTTTTGGTTGGACTGGACAATGGAAGACAGGCAGAGAGACAAAAAAGGGGATGAAGAATTGTAAAAATGTGTGATTGCATTTTGAAATACCTCCATACTGCTCCTGCTCTCTTCCTCATAGCAGGCACACTTTGTTACTACATCTGCATAGTAGGCACTAACAGGGAGAAGCTACTGCTATGACTGGGGCCAGAAAACCAGGCTACACTACTAAAGACTACTCTGGGTACAAATTACTGTAGGAGAGGCAGTGAACAACAACAATATTACCTTGCCTCTTGGGAAGACTCTGTGTAAGGCAAAGCACTCTGGGAAGGACATTGCATAGGCAGAGTACCACTATTGAAAAGGTCCTATCTCTTCTAGTCATCTTCCTTTTTGATGGAAGAAGATGAAGTTTCAGACAATTATCTTGTTTAATTACAGTTAATTAACTTTCGTTTCTCTTATTTCCCATCTTGATAATGTATATATCCACTAGTTAGTTGCTTGTATTACTAAGTTTTAATAACTATATTATTAATTGTATTTTATGATTTTTTGTAAGCCACCCTGAGTAGACTTTGTCTAGAGGGGCGGGGTATAAATCTAAATAAAGTAAAGTAAAATAAAGTTGTGGTTGGGTAGGTAGATATGGTGCTGTTTCAGATAACTTCGAATCAAGCCATTTGGGGCTTTGAAAGGTAAGATGTGAACTCTGAATTGGGCCCATCACCCAGTAACTGGTAAAGAAGGCAAATGCATCGACATTTGATGGCATTAGTCATTCCCAGTGAGCAGTCTAGATGCTGTGTTTACATCTTCACAGTTTTCAAAGGCTGCCTCCCATTTAATGGATTGGAATAATCCCAACATAAAACTGTGAAGGTGTAAATGTTGTATGAGACTAAGATTGATGTATCTGCCTGATCTTATAAAATTCATTCCAGGCCATGGAGTGGGAAAAATCCTTAAAGCAAGATGAACTGTGTTTGTGGAAGTATGATTCACAAATGCACACATACTATTCTCTCACTTTTATCAGCATTACTGTCTTTCCAGAGAATCCTGCTTTCCAATGTTATGTCGTTGATATGGCATAACATTTCCCCAGATAAATTTGAAGTTCTTTCACCAGGATTATGCCAAACATGGAAAGACCCGTGTGCTATATTTATTGATGGGGGAAGTAACTGACATGTCTCCTCACATTCTCTGACAGGCATTTTTGAACAAAAAAAGCATGAGTGGGTATTTCACCCTGTGGTGAATACTATAGAGGAACCAATCATTAGTCCTGCCAATGTCTGCGATCTCTGGCATACATGAAGAACTGGTACCTGTGTCTTGTCTAGACTGAATTTCAGTATAGCAATCTTCAAGCAGTACTGTATAATTGATATAAACTAATAATTTAAGGATAAATTGTTATAGATTTGGCTACATATATAGATTATACAGCAACTCTTTGGTTCGCTTTCCATCCAAGTTTGTGGAAGAGTTCAGCTAGAAATGGGAAATACATCTGTTTCTTCTAAGCTTGGGACACAAAATCCACACGATACATATACACACTTCAAAATGACAAGGAGTCACAGCCCATTCAAATCAAGGGAATCTGAGAATTCTGTTCATGGCAGAGTTTCAGATGTTCTGAAATGATGCAAGTATTAGTTGATTTAGCTTGTTTAAAGTCATCTGTCCTATTCTAAAGTTAGGCAAAGCAATAAAAGAAAAAGAACTCATATTCTGTGTTAATATAATAAAGCCACACTGTGTAGTTTTACACACACTGCATTTCCTTGTTAAGCGGCACAGGTATGACACTGGATTTTTCACTGAATTTCAAATGTGCATCAACCTCATGGAGAACAGTTATGTTATCTTTGTGTGCAAGGAAGTTGCCATTAGAACGTACTACAAGTTTAAAAATATAGCAGAAGGACATTTTTGGTTCATGCTAATTATGCAGCGTTGTGAAATGAAGGAATGAAGAGTAATTGAAAGTGATGTGCCTGAAGCAATCCATAGGCTGATGTGCTATTGGGTATCTGAATAGTGTGTAGTGTAGCATATAGCATGTTGGACTAGGATCCAGAAGACCTGGGTTTACATCCCTGCTCAATCATGGAAACTTAGAGGGAGCGTAGCACTGACAGTCTACAGACTACAACAAATTGTGATAACTCAGAATTAACTTGACAGCAGGTAACCTGTGCTATTAGAACTTTCCTACCACTACCGTCTTTCCACATAGCCAGGCATTTCCCGTTCACAGTGAACTCCTGCATAAACCACAGACTGCATCATAAAGAACAGTCCTTAATGCCAGTTTATTTGTTAATGTGTCCAGTAACTGAGAGTCATATAACCCCACAGCAATTTCTTTGAGTCTTATATCAAAGCTCACACAGAAACTTATGCCCTGACTTGTCCACCCTTGCATTTTTTCGTCTATTCTATTATCTTTATAAACTGTGAACAGCAAACCTTGAGGGTTAAATACAAAAGTGTTTCTCAGATGTGCCGGATTAAGTAAGAGAGAGTAAGAATTAGCATTGGTCTAATATACACTGTACTTGGCTTGTTGCTTTTCACCTTGTGGTTACCTCAAAAAAAAATCCCATGTGTCTGGAAAACGAACTTGAAGTACCCCATCATTTCCACATCCCCCTCATACCTGTTTCCTGAATTTTTGCCTAACATAGTAAAATGAAGAAAAAAAGAAAGAGTTGTGTCAGGGTATATGGGGAAGGCAATTGTGTGTGTTTTTATTTAAACTTGTTCCCTCTTTCAAGAAATGCACAGTGTAAATGCCTCAAGAAACAAAACAAAGTAGTGGATATACCTGCTCTATTTTTTCATTTCATAACAGATAAAAATAAGCATGCTAATGAGTGACTGAATGGGTTGTTCCTGCACGAAAGAGGTAAAAGGCTGGATCAGTCTTTATTTGAATCTTATTCCCACTGAAAATATTGAAGAGGAGAAAAAATTGCTGGTTGAGGGGAGAAGTTATGACCAAAAGCACTAATCAAAAGAGCGTTTTAAAAAACCACTAAAATAATATTTTGAAAATAGATTTATCTATTAGATACAAGGCATGTGTCCTATGGGATATGATTTAACGCCAGCAGAAGAAAACATAACTGCCTTGCTTCACCTTGACAATTAAAAAGCAGCTAAGGGAATTTCACATAGATTTGGAAACACACCTTGGTAGAAGCATATAAATGAACTTGTACCCCTGTCATATTAAAGGAGTTTATTGCTCTTCAGGGAAGGCTTAATACTCTGTTAATTGAGAAGGCGGAAGATCATTTGCACTTGATTGCACAGTATTATGAAGAGTGTTATAATAAATGGAGTAAACTTCAGTTCACATGTTAAGAGTAACATTTTACAAAGAAAGCTTAATAAAATAGTCGCAGGTAATGTTTGTTTTTGGTTAAATGGCAATAAGCCAAACATTTAAATAAAGATATAAGATAGAGATGGCTCCAATTACTGATTGAGAGTATGTTGTAATATAATGGACATCAATGGCAGATAAACAGGTGATGTGGATGATGGATGAAATCCCAAAGTGTAACCATAGATAAAATGTTCTGTGTCAGCAAAATGAGAAAAAAAAACTAGCTCTCTACTTTCAGAGATTCCCTTGGAATGTAGGACAGATCATGAGAAGATCACATTATTTGATTGTTAGTAGTCATATCTACACAGAATTCAATTCGCAGTTTCTGTCTCGTGCAAACCAAACTCCACATCATCTGAACCATTCAGTGTAATAGGCAAGACAATGCTGTATGCCTAAAAGAATACTAATAGTTCAGTAATATGTATAAATTTCTAACATATTGAATAAGACTAACTATCAGCAATTCATTAACAGGCCTTTGATTGAATTCTCCTAGTTATTTCCTATAGCCCACTTAGTCTGAAAGCTTTCTGTCTCCAAGAAGTCCTAATGTCCTCTAAAACAATACATTAAAATTATTGTCTTAACATCACACTCATACTTTCCAGTCAAATAAGAGAAAAAGCAATGGCCAAAATCGTGTTGTTTAGCAATTTGATGAGTTGACTGCTCTGTAAGTTCCATTTATTGAACTACTGTAGACTTACAACTTTAGCACAATAAGTTGTAGACCCATTTAAATCAATGGATCTTACAGAGAAGCTGACTCACTAAATTCACAGTGATACACTGGGCCTACTGTACTTAGATTTACTACATTAAGCAACAGGAATTTGGCCATTGTCTTATCTAATGTTTTAAAAATAATGTTTTTAATTTTGACATACCCCTTAATGCATTAAAAACATAATTACTTATGCTATATCTGTGTGCCCTCATTCATCCTCCCCAGAGAGAGCTGCACATACATTTCACCTTGAAAACTAGCGGCTTATAACTGATTCTTAACCTTGGCACTTCAGGTATTTTTGTACTACAGCTCCCAGAAGTCCTAGCCCATACAGCCTTTGGGCAGGGTTTCCGGAAGCCATAGACCAACACCACCAGGAGTCCCTCAGTTTTGTATTTTGAGGCAAAGGTTTACAAAATGACCTATAGTCTTCTTACCCTTTTCAAGTGCATTTCTTTCACAATTGTATTATGGGATTTGTTCTGTCTCTGAAAAAATAGTAATAGCTGGGGAAAGGAAATTCCAACGTGGCAAAAAGAGCAATTTTAAAGGTGCCAATTAAAAATTTGCTATTAGGTGTCATTGGATTCCTTTTGAAACCCACTGTTTAATACCAATTAATAAACCAATTCAATTCAATTAAAGATTTTCAGGTTTAAATTTTAATATCTGTGGTCATCATCAAGGGTCATATCCTTTGCCTCAAAAAACAAACCTTGGAATCCAAACAATGGTGTTTCATTCAAATAAGAGAACTATTACCACCAGTTATTTCTTCACTGGTTTAATTCGACACAGGAGAAATCAAGTCCTCCTCCAGATCATCTCACTTGCTAATCTTCAACTGTCCTCTTCTCACCTGGAGTTTCCTATAAACCCTACCTGTTCACCTCACTATTGAGCTGGTGATGGAAAAGTAGAAGGAAAGTCTTTACAGCTCATCAGCATGTGCCATTGACAGCTACCTAACTACAAGTGATACAGGGTCATGGCATGAACCTACATGCTAGGAGCTCTGGTAAAAGTATGGTTACGACGGATGCCCCACGTCACGCCTGTCACTCATAGCTGGAGTTATGCATAGGTTTGCATAAGCCTATGAAAGGACAGGAGGGGCGGAGGCAGCAAGTCAGTTAAGTCAGAGAGAGAGAGAGAGGGAGTGAGGAGGAGAGAGGTTGTCAGAGAAAGTGTGGGAAATGAAACTAATAAAGATAAGCTGGTTAAAGTGAATAAATAAAACAGGAGGTGATTGAATGTGTGGTAGAATATGTGATATTTCAATTATTTTGATTCTATGAAATGAATAAAGAACATCTGTGATCCTGAATTACCCTAATGCCCTTTAATAAACCAGTTCTGTTGTTGGCAGCCAGTGCCAGACTAAAGTCCTTTACAGCAGTGGTTCTTAACCTTTTTGAAGGAAACGCCCCCTTGAGCCATTGAGGAAGTTATCATCGCCCCCCTCCCCACGGTGATGATTTATTTATTTATTTATTTATTTATTTATTTATTTATTTATTTATTTATTTATGACACTTAAATCCAATGACCCCTGAAAACAAAATTCAATTCCAAGAAAATGAAATGCCCCCAAAAAGTAACATTTAATGATTTAGTTGCAAGCGAATTTTAAGACGCAAAAAGAAATATTAAAAAGGGCATAAAAACAAACTACAATGCAGGAACTAAAACTTTCAAGTCAAAAACTCTGAAACTAAATTAAGATTAGAGGAAAATATATATTCATGCACACTGTAAAAAGGCTGTAGCCATCTTCACAGGTTTGGCTTGCTCCAGCGCCCCCCTACCGCCCCCCTTCTGCTCCAGCGCCCCCACACCGCCCCTTTTCGTTCTACTGCCCCCCTGAAAAATGAAATCGCCCCCTGGGGGGCATTATCGCCCACGTTAAGAACCACTGCTTTACAGCGTGGATAAAGAAACCCACTGGTGGCAGCGAAAGAAAGAAGGAACGTCACCCATGAGCCCTTTGGGTTGAGAGAAAAAGGAACGAGGCAGGGGGTGAACATAACAAGGGTCATGCTGGATGGGGAGCGATGATTGCAGCTGGCACTCAGAGCACTGGACTGGAAAAGGCTATTTTAGACATAAGGTGTGAAATATTTCTAGAGGTCAGTTCCTCTAGTCTGCTAGCGATGCTTAAGCACTTAGAATTGTATTAAATATAAGCCATTAAAATGGGTCTGTGTGGTGTTTGTTTAGCATGAAATCCATCCAGTCTGCCCAAATGGGTGGCACCAGGTTGTGCTGCCAAGGGGCATATCCACAAGTTGACACATGTTTGAACCATGACTAGTAAAAAAACCAAAACACTTTGCTCTTTACATTCTGTCCTATGTAAAATCTATAATTCCTTATTGTGAGACAGGAGATTTACTTCAGCCAGAATAAGCTACGTATTTGATTTTATAAGCCATTCATATTTATTTCCATGCTGATGTTTGGATAACCTAAGAATTCAGTGCTAGGCATATACCACCACCCCCCATCCCAAAGCCAAGACACAGTTTATGAAATCACTGGCTAGTATCAGAAAAGGCATGAGAAGAATTTCTTAAACCAATCATTCAGATGTTTGCTATTTAAACTCTGTTTAAATCAGAGTTTGAAGAAAATAGTAGGAGATGCTGTAAAACTCTGGATGGAAAAGGAAGCCTTAGTATGACTGACTGACTGACTGACTGACTGACTGACTGACTGACTGACTGACTGACTGATTGATTGATTGATTTCGTTTATATATTGCCCTGCTAGCGCACAGCACTATTCTGGGCAGTTAACAATAAAAATCTGACAAAGCAAGACAAAACAAATAAAATAATATAATATAAACAAAGAATAGAGAAAACAATCTGAACAGCATTAAGAAGTCCTACCCATCATAGCCTTTGGGCAGAGTTATATGGGGAAAAATTAGATATAGGAAATAATTTATTGGAAGAAAGGTCCAATTTAGAAATCTTGTTGTTAGTACTAAAGGATCAGTTGCTGCCCTTTGAGTAATTTAGACCTGTTCTTACAGCTCTATGCCATGGGATCCAAGATGGTTGGAGAAGCCCCAGCCCCACTTGTCTAGAGTCATCAAAGCCTGCCAAGTTATTGTGATATCAAAGTTAGAAAAATCCTAGGAATAGTCTGTCCAATGTCCATAACTGAAAATTCAGAATTGTGTTAAGTAACTGTTAAGGTGCTGCTCTTTTATGACTCCAAAAATATGCTGCCTGAGGTCGCTGTCATGCTTTGCCCAAGTACCAGGGTAGGAAACTCTAATAATAGCAATTATGTACTGTCAGTTCCAACTTAGGGTAGTCATTTTGAGGGTTTTCTAGGTATGAAGCACCCCAAGTGGTTTATCATTCCCTTTTTCAGGGAGTGCCTTGGGTTTGTGCAGCTTACTCAAGACTACAGTTTTTTTCCTTCTTTAGGGAGGTATAGCAGGGAATCAAAATCCTTGTCACCAGTTCCACAGCCAGGAACCCAACTTGCTGAAACTCTTAGGTGTATTATATTGTAGTGTAAGCTTGTGGGTAGAATACCATCTAAATCTCAATAAATAACAAATAATGTGAGTAACTGAATGTTTCAAAAGAATAAGAAGTTGAAATGAATGTAAAACTGAATTAAATCATTCATCCAACTTCTCACCATGGCAGCATTACATCATGGTTAATTTCCAATGAAGTAATTAGGCTTATTATTTTTCTAAATTAGTTTTTTGCATGTGCAATTCTCTGGGGAAATGCATTTATAAATGTTGCTTTCAGTCTTCATTAATTTCAGTTTTTCATTTAATTAGATGTCTATGCTTTAAATATCTACTGATCTTGTTATTTTCATTTATCCTGTTCCTTCTTGTTTGAGAAGCATAAACAAAAGCCTTAAAAGGCTTTTTTGGTAAAGGTCAAGCTAACACCCCTTAATACAAACCCACTCAGCTTGCCGTAACAGTTGTATAGAGTACTTATTCCAAAATTCTACCAACATTTCAGCAATTATCTAATGAACAAATACTAAATATAACTGATACTTGTTCTTGAAAATTCTTAACTGTTAGAGTCCAACTTGGAATGTTAGGTTTGAAAGTTTTGTGTGTTAACGTTAACAGTTAGAAATGGGGAGATTAATTTCTTGTAATCTTGAAGATGCCAATGCAATTAATAGCACCATTGTTTTTCAATCATCATTTAAATTTAATTTTGAAATAGTGGGATTTAAAGAAATTGCATTATCAACATAAACACCTAATGACACATCTAGCTGCTCTTCTTATTTTAAAATTAGCTTCCCCAATCTGGCAATCTGATAGCATAGTTGTTAGCTAGGAATGGTGGGGTCTCGCATATCTGAATATGGTCAATTTGGGAAAGCCTGTCTGTCCTGAAAGATGAGATCTCATTTCCCCATCTGCAGATGGGACACTCGTACACCTGAAAATAAGATTATCTCTATACATAGTCACTGATTTCTTTGGCCAAGCACACTTCTTTAGGTCATTATAAAAGCTATCAGAGATTGTCTTAAATAGATATTCCTCAGTTTCCCTCCTCAAGCTTTCTTTCCTGCTCATCAATGGAAATCATATCAACCAGTTTCCCACCATCACAGGCCATCCTCAGAACTAAAAATGACTGACTTCTGGTTTCCTATGTATAATTTAGTTCTCAAGTTGTAGGATCAAGCCAGGATGGTTTGCACGGCCCCCTTTTCTAAACATAGCCGCCTAGAGTGGTCCTTGCTTGACCAGATAGGCAGGATATAAATAAATAAATAAATAAATAAATAAATAAATAAATAAATAAATAAATAAATAAATAAATAAATAAATAAATAAATAAATAAATAAATAAATAAATAAATAAATAAATAAATAGTTGTTTCTGTATATCTTTAAAAAGAGGTAGTTGTTGTAATAGCCTTGTTCCAGGAAAAACAGAGCCTTGCATCATCTTTGAAGAGTAACAAGCTTTTTATGAAACCATAACTGTGAAGTTTGTTTTATCTTGGTGTTATGACATGGTCTGTATTTATTGTCCCATAATTACATTTGTTAAACTGATCCTGAACACGTCTAGTAGGGCATTAACCACATATATTTAAACATTCCAAACTCTTGGGTTAAAGCTGGGATCAGGAACCTGTGGACCTCTGGAAGTTGGATACCACCTTCCAAAACCCAGTCCCCTGTTATCAGGGCCACATACACGCACACATGAGCGCGCGCACACATACAGAGAAGCCGCTACTCCAGTTCCCTCATTTTCTCTTCCAAAAGTGCAGCCAATTTATGCTTGCTACCTGTGTATCCCATGTTGTTATCAGGCACAAAGAGAAATTTTGCGCACAGTTTGCAGGTCACCACTGCTGAAGTGTCTCTTCCCTTGCATAATCTGTTACCTTTTTTACTTTCTCCTGTTTTTCTGTGAATGCCCTTTCCTTTGGGAGCCTTAAAGGCTGTTAGGAAAGTCCAGTAATATGTAACTATGGGGGGGGGGTGCTAATACGTATTGAGCCTTTCCCAGAAAAAATTGAGCTAGGAAGTTGTAACTGCCACACTATTCTACATATTTCCCCAGGAAGTCAATGCACTTACAACATCTGTCCTGCAGCTTCTTAAGTCCGTTCAAATAAAATTCTTCCAACTGTTGGTTCCAACTCATTCTTCCAAATGAGTAACCACTCATTTGCAGCATTAGTTGCCTCCTGAACATTCACAAATCATTGTCCCTTTAGGGGTCTTTTGATTTTGGGGAACAAATAATAGTCAGAAGGAGCCAGGTTGGGAGAATAGGGTGGATGGGGCATCAGCGGAACTCCCTTCTTATCCAAAAAACTGTTGCCATTTACTTCTGCACCGACCTTTGCACTCAGAACTTCTTTGGCCTGGGGGAACCAGTGTGCCTCCATTCCTCAGACTGTTCCTTTGTCTCAGGATCATAACAATAGATCCATGTCTCATCACCAGTTACCATTTTGCCCAGGAAATCTGACTCACTTCTTGCAAAATGTTCCAAAACAGCCACCAATGACTCCACATGTTTCCTCTTTTCTTAGGTTGTCAAAAGTTTGCGGATCCACTTTGCTGCCAGCTTTCTCATTTCCAAGTTGTTGTGGATAATGGCACCAACTCCCTCATGTGATATTTTCTGATATATAGCAATACTTTTGGCTGATATTCATGTCATGGATTACTTTCACATTTGCAGGCACAGAGAAAGAATACTGGGTTTCTCACTTTCAACAACGAAATGGCCAGTTTTAAAATTGACAACCCGATGTTTAACTGTTGCATATGAAGGGCCACTATCACCCATAGTTTGTGACCTTTCATCATGGATCTGCTTTGCACCTTTCCCTTGGAGAAACAGGAACTTGATTATGGTCCTATGCTCTTCCACATTGAACTTTTCTAGAGGCGCTGCCGTGTTCACTTTGGACCTGAACATGAAAGATAAGTTAAAATCATAGGTAGTTGATTTTTGCACCGTTGAATACAGACAAATTGGCCCATACACCCTGCAATTTATAGCTTCCTAGCTCAGTGTTTTCTGGGAAAAGCTCAGTACTTATCAGCACCCCCTCATATACCCATAAAGAGACCTTTGGGTAGTGTGAGCGGCATATAAATTAAATAAATAAACAAACAAACAAACAAACAAACATTTTTGTTAGGGGCCTACCCCTTGGAACTCCCCCCTCAAAACTCACTCTGGTCATTCAGTCCCTGAAGTCTGTCCAACTTTTATTCCTCTGTTAAGCTCTGTTGGGAAGCACCAAACAGAAAAAGCCTTCACCTTTTAGCATTTTTTTACCCTTTTCTCATTTACATGATGAGTTGCTAATGTGCAACACCACTCACTGGTGGAAAATGCAGAGCATGATGCAATAATACTGGATATTTTGAACAGGGGAACTTTACATGGATTTGTCCAGGTGTCAACCCCATATTTTTATATAGTACACAACATTTATGGTACCTTTCCCTCATGTATTATTTTGAAGAGATTCTGTAAAGTTTGTTTTTAAAAGCATTATCAGATTTTATATTTCACAAAAAGCACTGAAAAGATTTTGGTATCACTTTCACAACATTTCAGATATTTTTTAAAATTGCACATAAGGCTTTATGCTGACTGGAAACATTAAGAAAAAACTACATTACATTATTAATATCAAATAAAGCCATTTGCATTATATTTCATTTCCTTTCCACCCTAGGAACCTGCATAGTGCAATAAATTCAGAGTTCAGTGTTCAGTCTACCCTGTTTCCTGAAAATAAGCCCTAGTATGATTTTTCAGGATGCTCGTAATATAAGCCATACCCCAAAAATAAGCCCCAGTTAAGTGAAACCCCTCCTTCGATGATTGTGCCACATTGTGCAGCAACCAGAAGATGACATGACTGTAAAATAAAACATCTGCTGAAAATAAGCCCTAATGTGTTTTTTGGTGCAAAAATTAATGTTAGACCCTGTCTTATTTTTGGGGAAACATGGTAATAAAGGATTTGATGCATCAGCTCTTCCTCAGAATTCAGCTCTAGCTGTATTTTAATTGGAATATATTCCCCCCTACCTTAGGCAAATCATTCCTTACTGTGCTGATAGCATGCTTCACACAAGAATTTGCCCATCCAAAAATAACTGGATATTGCCAAATTGAATTATGCAGTGGAGTATTATTTTCCAAAAATAACTGGATGCAAAGAAACAAGGCCTTGTACTCCATCCTTCAAGGTGTACATTAAACCTCTAAAAAATTCTGGAAATTAATTTTTGCAGAATGATTGTGAGTTACACCTAGTGAGCTTCATGCAGCATGGTCCCTTACATATCACAAACAAGGATGACAGAAAGGCATTCCAGTTTGTAGAAAATTGGGAATACAGTATTAATTTATACACACATGTGCAACATTAGAAATGTTTTTACAGTGTAACTTAGCAGAATTACTACACTTCACACTTGATCCATGGCCTGTTGATTTGTATTTCTGCAGAATCTTCTGACCAGGTGCTCAGTGCGGATGAGTGACACTTAGATTTCTGATTTCCCTTCTTGTCCTTTGGCCAGAATCCAACTGCCATTTTTCCTTTGTGTAAACGAAATGCAATAAGCATGGTCACAATGGAACTGCTGGATAGCTAAGTGGTTTAGGTCTCTGGCTGTGGAACCAGAGGTTGGGAGTTGGATTTCCCACAGTGCCTCTTTGACAGGGGCTGGACTTTATGATCTATAGGGTCCCTTCCAGCTCTGCAGTTTTAAGATTGTTATTATTATTATAAATTGTGTAAATGGAATGCTATAAGTTATGGTCACCAGAAATACAACCAACACCTCATTAATCAGTGGTAGTTCACTGCCATGACTTGCACCATTTCACTTATGCAAGCATTTGTTGGCAATCAGATGCTGGCTTTTATCTTTTAAGTTGAACTAGACAGCCTTTGACATGGAGAACTTCTTGAAAAAGAAGGTTGCACTCTCGATGGATACTGTGTTCCATATAAAAGGGCTTATGCCTTCTCCCCACCACCACCACCACCACCACAGCTTCATGGTTCAGTGGAAACCGGAATCCAGGTCTCTCTGTTCTGTGTTCAACGTTCCTCTCAGTACATCTGCAGTGTTCAAGATACTCAGTTGCACTGGACTGCAAATAAGATTGCTTACAGTTAACAGTGCACCAACGTTTTATGAAGAATGTACAAATGATATAGATTAGTGATTTGGAAAAACTGTGCAACTGTCTAAAGTCTCTCCATACTCTCAGCTCCTGAAGCCAAGAACTGCAGCAGCAAAGTAATGGGGAGGCGATCCTAGAGGACTTCCATTATTTTAATAACTTCCTGGCATAGCTCCAGACATTTTCATCTTCAGTCTTTTGAAAGCATCCTTTTAGTGCAGCTGCTAGCTGTTGAAATGACTGTGATGGACAGGAAGAGACACCAGCTTTAAAAGACAGTGTAGGTTCTCATCATCTCCCTGTAATATGCTTGCAACCACCTTGGTTACAAAGGAGGGTGCCAGTGTTGTGATGAGTGGTGTCTTCATGAAGGCAAGTGTTGGAAGCAAACAAAGAATCACTCTGTGCATGTTGGAAGGATCCCAGAACCCATTCAAAACTGAACAGAGTGTTTGAATAAACACTGAACTGCGAGAGTAAGACCACAAAGTGGTCATTTAAAAAAAAAAAATCTGATTTTCAGGTGTATCCATATTTCTGCATTTATTTTATTTGTACTCTACTTTTTTAATCAGAAAAGATACTCAGGGTGTCTAGTATTAACAATTATGTATTAAATATGATATGAAATACAGTATTTCAAGATATTAGTGAAAGGATGCCCCTAAATTAAAAACAAAAGCACGTCAACAAAAGACAGACCTGGGACCCACCTTGTCACAACCCATTGAACCACCTATGACTCAGTGTGATGTAGTACCCAACATGATGGACTAAGACTGGGGAGCCTTAGATTCAAATGCCCACTTGTCTCTCAAACTCCTGGGGTGACCCTGGGTCAATCAGAATGTCTCAAGCTGACATATCTCACAAGGCCGTTCTTAGGATAAAATAGGCAGGGAAAGAGCAGCATATACCCCCTTAATTTTATTGTGGGAAAGGGCAGGATATAAAAGTAGCAACTAAATAAACAGACTAAACTTGATGTCAAAAGCTTGCCTGAATAAAAATATGTCTTTGGTTGCCAGTGAAAGGGCAACAAAATTTGCCAAATACTGTATTTTACCACTAGTTGCAGGAATTTCTTTGATCTGTTGAATCGTATCCTTGATGGTGAGAGGAATAAACATTCTGACTTTAAGAAATAATAGTTTGAGACCTTTGTTGGCACAGAGAGATAAAAATTACAGGAAGAATTCTTATTAAATGGAACAAAGCCAAGCAAGTAACCATTTCCAACAACTTAATCAGCTTAATCACCTACTCAGGGGAGATTCTGCCAGCAAGGGGACTTTCAGTGTAATGATCCTAAGATTCTTTTTTTAAAAAAAAAATCCACTGTATATCATATGCGAATATAAATTAGAAGACAGATAACTTCCGGTCCATATAGTTTTGGAGTTGTCTGAATTGCTGCTTCATGAAGTTTGATCATTTTTGCTTGCCTATGCCCTTTTTGTCTGTTTAGCCTCCACCCAATAAGATGTATTTTAAGAACTGTAGGCAGAGTTTACAGGAAGAACAGTCAAATAAAGCAAGACTGAAACTGCAAGAGGTACTAAATGGTTTGTACAGCAAACATAAAGGCTGTAATTCAAAGAATTCCACTCACAGGAAAAGAAATATGCCACAGCATTTGATCAGAATTATGTTCAAACTCCAGTCTGTATATCTTTGGAAGCCTAAGCTGAAGATGTGCTAGCTTTCAACTGGGCTAGTAAAATCAAGTGTGAGAGTTTCTTGATAGAACCAATATTCACAAATTTCTACCCTAGGTAATTCTTGCTATTGCATAACAACAGTATCTATTAAAAAAGAAGAAATTTCATGGGAGCTTAGCCATATACTTCCTCTGCCTGACCTTTGATATGTCCCATTACAGTACTGTACTAGGTTTCTGTGTGGACCAGGAGGCCAGACCAGCATCCTCCTGTTCCCTCAGATTTTACATGCAAAACCAAAGACTAGGGTGCAAGAACTTATGATGTCACAGAGGCAAGAATAGATGGGTAGGGAAGCTGCAACTACTTTGAGGTCAAACAACTGTGGAATTTCAAGGGGGCATCTGGATGAATGGGCCCCACATTTGTGTAAAACCCAGAGCTGGATTTTACAGCAGAAACTGGAATCCATCTCTCCTTATTCTGTTGATATGGCAACCAACTGATATGCAAGCAGAGAAAACTCAGGACAGCTGAGCAGCTGCTTAGAAGCTGGCCCGATCTCTGCTAGAACTTACGTATCATCCGCTATTAGGCACTGCTACAGCACATGTAACACAGAGAGAGTTTTCCAGTGTGTAACACTGCTGCTGCTTTTTTTGTGAAAGGCTTACTATGAGCTTTCAGTTCTCCAGTTTGGATTGTACTGAAGGACAACTTCATGGAAGATAAGGCCTGTATGACTAACCAATCATCACAATGACTTATCTCCAGTACTGGAGGCAATATAACCTCAGAATACCCATTTCTGGAAAACACAAGTGGGAGAGTGCTATTACATTCATGCCTTGTTTATTTAGGTGTATTTAGACATATTTAGGGTTATACCGTTAAAACATTTATACACAGTTCTCCAGTCAGAAAAGCTCCCCACAGTGCCTTACAGATCAATAAAAATAAGACAGCCCCTTCCCTCAAGTTTACAATCTAGCAAGATGCAACAAACAAATGTTAATAAAATGGACAACTGTGATGTTAGCTTCTTGGAGGTATCAGGATGGCTATTGTGGGAACAAAACCCTGGTCTAAGTAGCCTTATTTATTGCATTTATAGAAAAATAATATTTATTTATTGCATTTATAGAACAATAAGCTCAAGTGGCACATATGGTTCTCCTCCTCCCCGCATTATCCCCACAACAACGTTTTATGCTTTGGTCAAGTTGTGAAGGAGCCACTGGCTGAAGGTCACCGGGTGCATTTAATGATTCTGGAGAGACAAGCGTTTGCCTGGCCCTAATGAGATGAAGATCTTACTTGAAGCTCATAACAATTTGCTCTATCAATCAAATTGGGACCTTTGTATATTTCACATATATGTGGCAGTTCTGGTAATATATGAACTTCATCAACTTCCTTTTTCAAGTGTACAAGCATCCAGATTAGAGTCTCAGTTTCTGTTTGATGTAAGAATACATGTCGGTATTTAAATCACACATTCATTACAAAACAGATTCCAGGGCAATGTATATGGTCAACCAAATTTACAATCCAATCTTTACACAATATATTTAGACAACCATAAATAAAATTGAGTGGTGTACAACTATACTGTAGAACCACCTAGAATGATACAAGCTACAATCCTATTGCTACTCATGCAAGGTTTCTATAATTTGTCATGGGTAATTGTAAATGCAATTATCCATGGCAACATATGCTAACATTGCATGAACAGCAACAGGATTCTTTTATCTGAGCCTTCCAAAGCTGAATGCCATGCTGTAAGAAGCAAAAAACCACAGTCAAAGAACGCTGGTGAACTATGTTGTTGCTTAGTGACACAGAAAGATGTGAAAATGTTTAAGTCTGTGCAGCAATTTATTTTTGTTTCTTAATTGCACTTTTAGATGGTTCAATAGGTGACATAATCTCTTTGTATAACCTGTATTAGGTACCAAATCCTGAGTTTGCCAGTAGAATGGAATAGCTAGAATCCTCAGCCTGTTCCCTACATTTTGCTTCATGGGTAAGCATATGTGGACTATTTCATTTGTTTGTTTATTTAATTAATTAATTTATCTCAGTGTATCAAGAAATATCAATAGAAGTTAATGTGAGCCCTTACCCGTAGTCGCCAACCTTTTCCCAACCATGGATTGGTTGGGGGGGCTTTGCACGCTCATGCGGGGGCATGGTATACTCACGGAAGTGCAGCACACTCACGGGCGGAGCATGCTCATGGGGGCGCTCACAGGGGCTGTTCACTGGGGGCAGGAGATCTGTGTCTGCAGCCTGGTCTTGCCTAGGCCGTGGACCACTGCCGGGTCATGGACCAGGCGTTGGAGACCCTTGTCCTTACTATACCTGCTGAATAGGCATATACAGTGGTGCCTCGCTTAATGAGTGCACCGTAGAACAACGAAATTGCATAGCGAAGAGGTTTTAGCGATTGCAAATGCGATCGCATACTGATGGCCCCTATGGGCAAAACTCTATTTGCGATGATCGGTAAGCGTTTCGGCGTTTCCAAAATGGCCACCGGAAGCCCCAAAATGGCCGCACGCAGCGTTTTCGCACCCTCCCCTCGCTTACCGAGGGCGCGAAAATGGCTGCCGGCTATGGGACAACTTCGCTGAACAGTGAGTTTTGGAGACTATTGGAACGCATTAAACTAAGTTTAATGCATTCCAATGGCTTTCCCCGTTCCGTTCAGCGATGTTTCGCCATAGCGAAGGTTAATCCGGCACCATTGTATATCAAGTCTTGTCTCTGAGGGCAGCTTGACTGGACTGTTTAGAAGTACAATGCAGTCTTTAGTGCCTTTTGATCTCATTGTAGATGGAGAGCTAATACATGATTTGGAATGCTTGAAGCTAAATATTCTGGTCAGTATCTCTTCTCATATAGTATATGTGGTACCACACCATGCTATGTACTACAGAGATAATCTTACATCTCAGTTTAAGAGACTTGTGGTCAAATGAAGCCATTAGGAGTGGCCCTCCCTTAAAATGTATAACGGGGTCTGTTTACATCAACACTCCTCACCTTCATATATTGCAAATTAGCTTGCTTTTGTTATGTGATTGGCCATCAAGAGGTAAACATGACCTTAATCTACTAATCTGATTGTTTAAGCACATGCCTTTGAAGGAACTACATGCCTGAAGGCAAAATGTACCATCAGCTTCTAATTGCAAAGCAAAAAGCAAAACCAAAGTGTTCTGCTTATATAGTGCCCTGTAGTGCTTCAAGCACTCTCTGGGCGGTTTATGATTTTTAAAATTATACAGGCTACACATTGCCCCCTCCCCCCCAACTGGGTACTTATATTACGAACCTCAGAAGGATAGAAGGCTGCATGAACCTCAAGCCAGCTGTCAGGAACCATTGTTATCAAACACTGACTGTGAGAAGAATTTTGGCTGTAATACTACAGTTCAACCACTGTGCCACAAGGCTCAAGCTGGTGCCACGAGACTCGAACTGACTTCTTGTCTAGGCTGACCCTGAAAGACGCATTATGACCAAGTTAATTCTTAGCAACTCCAACCTCGTTCACTTTGATATTACAAAACCAGAAACAATATTCCATGTGCTGTGCCTTAAGCTGTCCAGAGAACATAAAACAGTGGTCACAACATTTTATAGATAGGATTCAATAAGAATAAATATTGCCATGGAATTATTTGACTCCTATTTCACGCCGAAATAAAAACTGAGTGCTGTTGAACAATCCAGCCTTGATTTAAGCAGAGAACAAAATTAAGTCCTTCATGTAGGACACACCCCATGAGATGCAGTCTTTTTCTCTAGCTTTCAAAAAGCAGGGAGTGGGCTTGCCAAAAACTGAAACCACTCTAATTACATTAATAAAAATAGATTTAATATTCACTGTCGCCAGTCAAAGGCAGCTGTCTGCCTTGTTATTGCTGCTGACACTGCCTGCTAAGGCAGCTTTTATTCTGTATTTTACCGAAGTAAAATGTAATTGTATTTCAGGGTGTGGGAGGAGGCCATAATTTGCATTATGCATCGCAGGAGAAAAGCCTAGTATACTAGTGATTTTATGCTCAAACCAAGGAAGCCAGCCAGGCAAAACCCAAGGACTACATAGCCAACCTGAACCTTCATCTCTCTCTCTCTCTCTCTCTCTCTCTCTCTCTCTCTCTCTCTCTCTCTCACACACACACACACACACACACACACACACACACACACACACACACACACACACACACACACACACACACACACACATATTGCACAATCTTTCCTAGGGAATGACTCCAGTTGGTATTTAAATTTATGTGAAAGAAATCAGCCTACAAATATAACTTGAGTCTGCTGTCTTTTTCTAGGCTAACTCTGCCTTATTTAGTCAGCTTCATTGCATGCTCAGTGACATAAAACCAGGTGGCAGTTGACACACTAAACCACTCTTAAGCAGGTCACAGTCTTCCCCAATGTCAATCATTTGCCTGAGGTCAGGAAGTAGAACTAGGCCATGATTTCATTTCCAAAAAACATCAGACTTGCTTTGGTTTCCTGTTAGCTTGATTCAATTTGCACATTACTGGGAATTGTGGTCATATATCATTACTCCTAGCAGCAAAATGGGCTAGAAGAACTGTTCAGGGAGGAAGAAAAAAACAACAACAACCAAAGTTATGTTCAAAGCAAAGGCTAAATCCTTGAGTTTAGGCCATTGTTCTATACATGTTCTTGGTTAAATGCTGGCATGAGCATTTGTTGATTATGCTGCTGAAAAACTTTACACTCATTTATTACTGTTTTTTTTTAAAATTAGCTGGTGTCTTTCTTTGCCTCTGGCAGAAATTGCTTCAGACTTGGAAGTCCTGTGATTAAATGAATGAAAGTTGAAGAGCTGTGCAGTCATTGTGAGGGAGAGAGCAAACACACATGTACAGATACATATACTACAACTAAATTTTAGAATTTTGTGCTTTTAATGTAACTTTATCAGCATATAAGGTTTTTGTAGTGTATGAAGATATGGTGTCTTCACAGAATACAAAAAAAAGGAAGAAAAAAGATTTCCAGCCCACATCAACTACACGTCAAACCAAAAGTTGCTGTATTAAGATCTTCGTTATTTGTAGTAAAAATGCAGTGTAGTCCTGTGCATGTCTACACAGAAGTCATTCCTATTTAGGCCAATGCAACCTACTCTCACTTTATTTATTTATTTATTTATTTATTTATTTGATTTTTACCCCGCCCCGCTAGACCATGTCTACTTAAGTGCATATAAGATTGAAGCTTTACAGAGCAATCCTAACTCATGTGGACAACTGTCCAAGAGGATTTGGCTAGTGGTGGAGGTCTCATCATTATACCTATAGGTTTACAGGGTGGTCTGAAAGCACATGGTGCAGTAATACTGTCAATACTTAGATATGAAAACTCAGATAAAGTATTCCGAATCCCATGATGGCAGAAAGAAGACAGATAACTGCAGATAAATTATATGAATATGATGCAGAGAGGAGTGTTGATTTTCATCCTGGGGTGCTATTTTATTCTTTTTTCTTTCTCAAAAGGAAAGACTGGCTTACTAAAACTGACTCTTTGTTTCTCTGAACAAAGACTGTCCATGACCAAGGCAAGGAGAAGCTGGCACATCTAGTTCAATACTAACTACATAGCTTGATCCATTCCCTCTAGGTTTTCAGACAGATGTCTTTCCCAGCAAAGGCAATCCAACATGTCCTGTCATCTGAAGTGGGAAACAACGCACTATTATTTCTACATGTACAAAGTGCTATAGTTAAGGGACTTAACTCTGGAGGACTATTAGCCATCAGAGAAATACACCCCAGTGATTCCCTGGTGACGCTTCTACTATCTTATTAAAACAAATGTGGATGTATACTTAAATAAAAATAGAAACTAGTGAATGAATTTTATTTAAAAAATGTTTTTAATGAATTAGCTTCAAAGAATGAACTTGATTTTCACAAAATATATTATATTGTATAGAAATCAGTGTTTTCTATTTCAATTTATTTAATCTATTAAGTGTTGAAATACTGTAATTTATTTTAAAAATGTAAAAAAATTAAAAAGGAAAAGCTAAGAGCTAAATTAACTATTTAACCTTTGGGACCTGCCCCTTTCTACTTTGGCCATGCCATACAACATGTAAAATCTTTATAGGTAAAGATGAAATAAAAGTAAAAAATAAGAAAAATAAGAAAAGAACAAAAGAAGACAAAAATGTGTAAAACCTTTGCTATCACTGAAGTTGCCCTCTCTCTTGATTTACTTCATATGGATAGAGGCAAAATGTCTACATAAAGCTTAAGCCTTTCATAGAGCTAACTCCCTGTGTTCCTTGCCTGGGAACAATAAACAGAATGAAGAAACTAAGCATGATGAAGCTCATAATTCCTAAGAACTGCAGAACCAAGTGACTGAGGACAGAAACAGAGAAGATGCCTGCTGTATAATTAGATCAGAGCTGTCTTTAGTTTTCCCATCACGATAGCTCCACATTGTGTAATGTTGCCCATCCCTTCTCTATAGGCACAGGGTCTCAAACCAACAGAAGCACTTTGTGTATTATCAGTGCCGCTCATCTGATAATTCTGATTTCTGTTCAGTGAGTGGTCACTGGGTGGTAAGCATAGGATTTGTTTGCAAACTGATTGTACAGACAAAATATTTGAAACAATGCTTGTTTAGAAATGAAAACATTTTATCGCTTTTTAATTGGAAAGCATCTGTCCTGGTTACTTCTGCTCGTAGTGGAATCCTAAAATAAAGTAGGAAGGAGTAGCAATGTATTTAAAAGATGTGTGTAGAAGTGCGAGGAAATCCATGGGTTGGAGGTGTGGACATTAGAGATGGGGGTATTCGTATTCATATATGAATATCCCCACACAAGTGGACATAACAAAGGTCTGGCCCCCTGGTGCTGGTCTGTCCACTCGCCCTTCTAGTGCTGCTGTGGGCTCAGCACTCCCTATCGCTCTGTGACAGACCTACTAGCTAGATTGTAGATTTTAATGATGCTCTTCTTAACGAGATTACAAAAAAATTTAAAGAGAGAGATGATAGTTCCATCTGATCATGATTGGATATCAGGCAAAAAGTATAGGGTCAAGCACATTTCTTATTTGCTTTGCTGACAACTTAGTCTTCAGAAAGGAGGAAAAAGCAAAAAGAGGAGAAATTATTATGCTCTAGTTCACATCAGGAGGCAAGAAATGGTCTGCAGGATGGCAGTGGCAGAAACTTCAGGTGGAAGTGACATGGCCTCTTATATACTATACTGACGAATGGAAAAGCTAAGATAACACATTCTGGACTTTAAGAGATATGACTTCAGTATAATTACAGAGAAGAGAAGACTCCCTGGAAAAGACCCTGATGTTGGGAAAGTGTGAAGGCAAGAGGAGAAGGGGACGACAGAGGATGAGATGGTTGGACAGTGTCATCGAAGCAACCAACATGAATTTAACTCAACTCCAGGAGGCAGTGGAAGACAGCCTGGCGTGCTCTGGTCCATGGGGTCACAAAGAGTCAGAGATGACTAAATGACTAAATAACAACAAGATTACGGACATAGTATGTGAAATAGTATAGTCAGAAAGACTCAAAGAGCTTCCAGCTTGATGCCGCGACGAGACAGCAGCAGGAGGGCAGAGCTCTGTTCCCTGGGCTGAATTCTGACCTGTTTGGGACACCCCAGGGTGTCAAAACCACCTTGAAGAAGTGGTGAACTGTGGGGGAAGCCTGTTGATCATGGGGGGACGGCGGTCATCCCCGTTTGATCCAGGAAACTCCCTAGTCAGCCAATGGGCAGAAACAAGCAGCTTGGGCTCGCTTGCAAGTCGTCGGCAGCCGGCTAAGAGAAGCAAGAATCAGCTATCTGGCATCAGTGTTACTATTGGGTGAGATATATTTTTACAACTAATTGCTTATGATTATCCCTGGAGAAGACAATTCCTATATACAGAAAAAAAGAACCTGCTATCAATCTCAGCAATCATAAAGCGGCAGAAAATCTGGAGAGAGGGATAGCTGATGCAAAGACAATAATTTAAAGATTAATGGGACATTAACTACTCATTCAAATACATTTAAAATATACTTCAAGAATATTATAATTTGGCGTTACAAATCTTAAGAAATTTTCTCATAAGTTATACTTGATAAGTCTGGACTTTGTTTTGTCTACCTGAAGTCTTTTGGCATAAAGCCCAGGAGATTGACCTTGAGTACTCTACTGCTGCTTAAAGCTTGGAAACCTGTTTATTTCTTTTTTTTATGCCTGGCTGGATAAATTAACCCTAAAGTGAACTTTTTAAAAACTGTGCCTTTGGAATTAGTAAACTTGTGGGAATTAGGCCATCAGGCCGCGGATACAACCATTGCATTCGACCCTGGTACTTTGGGGCTTTAAATTTGGTTCAGGCCTATTTAGCCAAAGCAGGCTTTTTGAAATGACTCTGGAAACTTGGAATATCTGTTTAACTGGCATCAATTTGCAAGGTATCAATTAGGACACAGATACAATCATCGATCTGGACTGTGAGACTTGGGGACTTCGAATCTTGGCTTAAGCGCTTGGGTAGCTGGAACAGAATGGCACAACAAGGACAATTTGGGGATGAAACAATACTAGAAATAGTGAGATCCCATTACCAAGAGGCAAAAGTATTCAATCAACATCTGAAGAACTATAGTCAACAAGCGACAGGGAACAACGAAGAAGGAAATGAGAGTGTGCCGGATGATGTATGCCAATCAAAAGAGGAGCTGGAGGAAATCAATGGGGAAAACCTAAGAGAAACAACGTCGATCTTGGATCCGAAGAGAGTATTAAGGGAAGACAAGGGGAGAAAATCAGCAAAATTAACAAACAAACAAAAAGCCTGGAAGATCTATTGAAGATAGACCAAGTGCATAAAGAGCTGGTGGACATAAATCAGATGCACAAAATGGTTTCAGAGGGCATGAAAGATGACAGAATGCTTAGAGACACAGAAACAAAAGGTGAAAAAAGAAAAATGAGAGAGGGAATTACTTAGAAAGATGAAAAAGGGGAAAACAAGAAGGGGCCCCTTAATGTTGAAAAACATGTATATATTTAACACCGGAAATTGTAAAGGGGTATATCCTTTATATTAAAAAGGAGAATTAAATTGCAATAAGGGAGCCCTAATCAGGGTAAAGATGTAATATGGTGGGTTTTCATTTTAGGTAAACTAAACTAGATATGAAGCTGGGGCATGGATCTGGAACCACTTTCAATAAGAATGTTATTAGAAGATCTTGAAAATATTGTACACTATGAGAGTAATATTATGATAGTAGTCATATTACAATATATACTAAAATGCGTACATGAATAGTTTGAATGTCTGAAAGATGTCTGGAATTTGGGGGGACAACCGGGAAGACACTAAGATGTAAAAAACAAATAATTGTAAGCAAAGCATGTAACACGATGTTTGACAAGCACAAACAATGTAGATAGATTGAAAAACTAATATGTTTTTAAAAAAAGACTCAAAGAGAACTAGATACTTAAGACACGGGATCTGAAGGCCTTAGGAATGGACCTCAACAGATGGGAAAACTTGATGTCTGAGCATTCAGCCTGGAGGCAGGTGGTGCATCATGGCCTCTCCCAATTTGAAGAGACACTTGTACAGCAGACCGAGGCAAAGTGGCAGTCCCGAAACAAGCAAAACCAGGGAGCTGGACAGGGGACAGATTGGATTTGTCTTCAGCGTGGAAGGGATTGTCACTCTCAAATTGGCCTTCTCAGCCACACAGGACACTGTTCCAAGACCTCCATACAGAGCACAATACCATAGTCTCTCGAGACTGAAGGATGCCTACACACTTAAGACATCAAGGTTTCTTAAAGATGAAACAATGAAGGCACAATCACAAAAAAAACCACCTTCTACTAAGAAAGAAAAATTGTAGACATCTAAAAATAGGAAGTAGAAGGAAGGACAAATCACCAAGGAAGGAATGTGCAGAGACAAATGCATTTTGTCATTAAGGTTCAGTGTAGGTTTTGGAAAAACAAGTCATGTCAGACTAATCTAATCTTTTTAAAACACAAATATATAAAGTCACAAGCTTGGTAGACAGGGAAATGCTGTGAATTTGGTATATGTAATACATCTTGCCTCTTCATGGATTGCTGCCTTGTTGTGGCAAAGGGGCTTGAGTAATTCAGAGAAACTATGGGCTATGCCGTGCAGGGACACCCAAGACGGACAGGTCATAGTGGAGAGTTCCGACTAAACACAATCCATCTGGAGCAGGAACTGGCAAGCCACTCCAGTATCTTTGCCAAGAAAACCCCATGAACAGAAACAAAAGGCTAAAAGATATGACGCTGGAAGATGGGACCCTCAGGTCGGAAGGCGTCCAACATGCTACTGAGGAAGAGCAGAGGACAAGTAGCTCCAGAGCTAATGAAGTGGTTGGGCCAAAGCTGAAAGGACGCTCAGCTGTGGACGTGCCTGGAAGTGAAAGGAAAGTTCGATGCTGCAAGGAAAAATACTGCATAGGAACCTGGAATGGAAGATCTATGAACCTTGGTAAGCTGGATGTGATCATACAGGAGATGGCAAAAATCAACATTGACATCCTGGGTGTCAGTGAACTAAAATGGACAGGTATGGGCAAATTCAATTCAGATGATTATCATATCTACTATTGTGGGCAAGAATCCCATAGAAGGAATGGAGTAGCCCTCACAGTCAACAAAAGAGTGGGAAAAGCTGTAATGGGATATAATCTCAAAAATGATAGAATGATGTCAGTACGAATCCAAGGCAGACCTTTCAACATCACAATAATCCAAGTTTATGCACCAACCACCAATGCTAAGGAGACTGAAATTGACCAATTCTATGAAGACTTACAACACCTTCTAGAACTGAAACCAAAGAAAGATGTTCTTCTCATTCTAGTGGATTGGAATGCTAAAGTAGGGAGTCGAGAGATAAAAGGAACAACAGGGAAATTTGGCCTTGGAGTTCAAAACAAAGCAGGGCAAAGGCTAATAGAGTTTTGTCAAGAGAACAAGCTGGTCATCACAAACACTCTGTTCCAACAACACTAGATGTGACTCTACAAATGGAAATCACCAGATGGGCAGTACCGTAATCAGATTGATTTATATTCTCTGCAGCCAAAGATGGAGAAGCTCTATACAGTCAGCAAAAACAAGGCCTGGAGCCGATTGTGGCTCTGATCATCAGCTTCTCATAGCAAAATTCAAGCTTAAACTGAAGAAAGTAGGAAAAATCACTGGGCTACTCAGGTATAATCTAAACCAAATCCCTTATTAATACACAGTGGAAGTGAAGAACAGATTTAAGGAGCTGGACTTGGTGGACAGAGTGCCTGAAGAACTTTGAATAGAGGCTCGTAACATTGTACAGGAGACAGCAACAAAAACCATCCCAAAGAAAAGGAAATGCAAGAAAGCAAAGTGGCTGTCCAACGAGGCCTTACAAATAGCAGAAAAGAGAAGGGAAACAAAATGCAGGGGAGACAGGGAAAGTTACAGAAAATTGAATGCAGACTTCCAAAGATTAGCAAGGAGAGACAAGAGGGCCTTCTTAAATGAACAATGCAAAGAAATAGAGGAAAATAACAGAAAAGGAAAAACCAGAGATCTGTTCAGGAAAATTGGAGATATTAGAGGAAAATTTTGTGCAAAGATGGACATGATAAAAGACAAAAATGGAAGGGACCTCACAGAAGCAGAAGACATCAAGAAGAGGTGGCAAGAATACACAGAGGAATTATATCAGAAAGTTTTGGATATCCCGGACAACCCAGACAATATAGTTGCTGACCTAGAGCCAGACATCCTGGAGAGTGAGATCAAGTGGGCCTTAGAAAGCCTGGCTAACAACAAGGCCAGTGGAGGTGATGGCATTCCAGTCGAACTATTTAAAATCCTAAAGGATGATGCTGTTAAGGTGTTACATTCAATATGCCAACAAGTTTGGAAAACTCAACAGTGGCCTGAGGACTGGAAAAGATCAGTGTACATCCCAATCCCAAAGCAGGGCAGTGCCAAAGAATGCCCCAACTACCTTACAATTGCACTCATTTCACACGCTAGCAAGGTTATGCTCAAAATCCTCCAAGGTAGGCTTCAACAGTATGTGGACCGAGAACTCCCAGAAGTGCAAGCGGGATTCCGAAGGGGCAGAGGAACTAGAGACCAAATTGCCAACATGCGCTGGATTATGAAGAAAGCCAGAGAGTTCCAGAAAAACATCTACTTCTGCTTCATTGACTATGCAAAAGCCTTTGACTGTGTGGACCACAGCAAACTATGGAAATCCTTAAAGAAATGGGAGTGCCTGACCACCTTATCTATCTCCTGAGAAATCTATACGTGGGACAGGAAGCAACAGTTAGAACTGGATACAGAAAAACTGATTGGTTCAAAATTGGGAAAGGAGTACGACAAGGCTGGATATTGTCTCCCTACTTATTTAATTTATATGCAGAATCCATCATGCGAAAGGCCGGACTGGAGGAATCCCAAACTGGAATTAAGATTGCCAGAAGAAATGTCAACAACCTCAGATATGCAGATGATACCACTCTAATGGCAGAAAGTGAGGTGGAATTAAGGAAGCTTGTAATGAGGGTGAAATAGGAGAGTGGAAAAAATGGTCTAAAGCTCAATATCAAAAAAAAAAAAAAAAAAAAAAAACGAAAATCATGGCCACTGGTCCCATCACCTCCTGGGAAATAGAAGGGGAAGATATGGAGGTAGTGACAGATTTTACTTTCTTGGGCTCCATGATCACTGCAGATGGTGACAGCAGCCCCGAAATTAAAAGACACCTTCTTGGGAGGAAAGCGATGACAAACCTCGACAGCACCTTAAAAAGCAGACAAACAAAAGTCCGAATAGTCAAAGCTGTCGTGATGTATGGAAGTGAGAGCTGGACCATAAAGAAAGCTGACTGCCGAAGAATTGATGCTTTTGAATTGTGGTGCTGGAGGAGACTCTTGAGAACAAACCGATCCATTCTAAAGGAAATCAAGCCTGAGTGCTCACTGGAAGGACAGATCCTGAAGCTGAGGCTCCAATACTTTGGCCATCTCATGAGAAGAAAAGACTCCCTGGAAAAGACTCTGATGTTAGGAAAGTGTGAGGGCAAGAGGAGAAGGGGACGACCGAGGATGAGATGGTTGGACAGTGTCATCGAGGCAACCAGCATGAATTTGGCCCAGCTCCGGGAGGCAGTGTAGGACAGGAGGGCCTGCTGTGCTCTGGTCCATGGGGTCACGAAGAGTCGGACACAAATAAACGACTATACAACAACAACACATCTTGATTTCAGCAAGGCTTTTGAGAATGTCCCTCATATTTTTGGTAAATGGTCAAGCTGGTAAAGTGTGAGCTAGACTGTGCTACAGTTTACTGGATTTGTAGCTGGTTGATAGGTCATAAGAAAAGAGTGCTCAGTAACAGTTTCTATCACAAGTAGAGTGACTCACCTTTCTGCTGTTGTTCAACTTCATCATAAATGATTTGATGACAGATGGAAGTCATCTACCAGCACCACAGATTTTCTCTTCCTCCTGGATGTATGATAAATCCTTTCATCTACAGAATCCTTCACAGTCACTTCCACAGTCCCTTGAAGAACCAGTTATATCTAAAGAAATCTTGAGGAAATCTTAATGGCCTTGCTGTTGGACAACCTATGTTTCAGTATTTATTTAGATTTCAGCTTCTAGCTTCCATTTCATAGTGGCTCAGGGCTCGTCCAAAAGAAAAACTTTCAAGTGAAATCAGATTAAAATGGCTCCAAACTTGACTGTCATGAGCATGTGTCAAATGTAATTGCTTTTCAAGTGTTCCTTATGATGAGTCTGTCCTGCAGCAAAAAAGCAACGCTTTAAATGTTTGTGGCATGCTTTATAGCTCCCTGTCCAGCCGAAAGCAAGTTCTTTGACTTCATGGCTCTGCCACATTTTAATCCCTCAGCATGAAAATACAGTCCGAGGACTGATGCAAGAAAAATTACTCAACCCTAGCATGTTAAGAATTAGATGTATGAATAGATTCTCATTTGGCAAATTTTATTAAGAATAATGTTCTTTGTTGATTTATGATCACTTTTCAATCAGCTTTTATATTATTTTTCTTGTTTTATGATTCTGTGACAGTGTTGAAAGTGGTTGTCAGTAGGAGTCATGCATTCAGAAATAAATCATCAACCATTTCTGATGAATTTCTCCCCTTTATTTCCATTGGAGAAACACTTCTCTACTGTGCAAGGTTATATACTTTGGGATCACAGAGTAATTGTACCCCCAGAGCATATCAGTTCAAATTATGTGCAGGGCATTGTGGCATATGTCATATGAATTCCCTGGTCAAATGCTATCTAATGATGACCTGAGCTGGCTCAGGTTTCTGTGCTGCAAAAATTGCAAACTCTGATCCTCATTATAATTTATAATTAATAGGCAGCAGTGACTTTACATTTGCAGTCATAGGGAGAGCTGTATTTTTACCGCAGATCATGGAGCTTTCACCAGCTTTGCTGCGATAGTTCTGCCACTTCAATTAGCTCTCGGAGAGTCCTGCTATGTCACATTTACTAAGACCCATATAAATTAGTGCTGCTACACTTCCCAAAGGTTCACAACCATCATTTATGATATACTACTCACTGCTGCAGATCCAGAAACTTTCTGTTGCTATAGTTCAACACTGTCACTGAGAATTCAGAGAAAGTTCCAATGCCACTGAAACCAAAATAATATACATTATGTAGCGAATAGTATGGTACAATGCAGTGGGCATTGTATAAATTGAAGCCCTGAGGCTTACCCAGAAATTTTTAATTCTCTTTCAAAACTTGTAGTATTTTATGGAATGTAAAGCATGTTAACAGGGAAATGTATTGTTCGAAGCAATGATGTACTATAGAGAGTAGAAGAAGTTCTTTTTGGACATGGCATGCTGTGCAAGAGCTGCAGAGTAAAGCAAAAAGCAAAGTGTGCTGCTTAACAAGCCCCAGCCTATCTAGGAGAAGGAAAACTCCGATTTCAAACCCCCACTGAGGCGCCGCCATCACCATCCATGCCATGAGGGAACAGGTCAGGTAGGTGGGACTCATTCAGCCTTGGAGGCATCCCATCTAGGAGAAGGAAAACTCTGATTCCAAACCTCCACTGCCTTGTGGCTATATCCACTGATGGAAAGGCTTCAGGAGTTAACCTTGAGGCAAAATCTGGAGCAGGAGTACTGGAGACAGTTTGTGTCATTCTGTCAACACCTGCGACATCGCTGAAACCAGTTGTATTGGTTCTTGCCTTTCCATTGGACTATTTCGGTGATGTGGAGAGGAGGGATTTGCTGGTTGGGTAACAGCCTGTCCTCCTTATTATTTTACCCAGGCTTCATGCCCTGGAGAGGACACTCCAACTTCGTGTACAGCGTCAAAACACTAGACGTTGTTCCAAGTCCTCCATACAGAGCACGTTACCATAGTCTCTGGAGACTGAAGGATGCCTATGATGAGTGCTTATAGCACTCTCTGGGTGGTTTACAATTCAATTATGCAGGCTAAACATCCCCCCCCCCCCGGTACAGTGAGCTGGGTACTAATTTTACCAACCTTGGAAGGACAGAAGGCTGAGTTAACCTCGAAGCGGCTACTTGGGATAGTACCCCAGGTTGTGAAAACAGTTTTGGCTGCAGTACAGCAGTTTAACCACTGCACCACAAGGCTCCTAAAATGACATGTCTGTTAAAGGCAAGGCCCTTATAGCTGCTATGCATTGGAGCTTTAGTGAACTTGTAGTTTCGGAGTTTTAGGGCCTGTCCAGACTAGTTATTTGTATGTCGGGTGGATTGGGCTACAAAGGGTCTGTTGACATGGGGAGGAGAAATGATGTACCACTTGGCATGCTCATTCCATCCCTATATCAAATTACCTCTAGTAGCCTGATCTGTTGTCAATTAATGCTTTCCTGATTGTTTACGGAGGTTCAGGAAAGCAAAAGTACTTTTATGTTGCTCCTCTCTTCCTCCTGTTGTTTTCTCCCTTTCTCCCTCCCTGCTTCTTTTCTCTTTTTCTCTACAACACACTTCCTCAGAAACTGCAGCCACGGAACTGAGGCTGATGGGAAGAGCACTCTCTCCTAGCTAAACCAGAGCATGTCAAAAAGAATGCAAGCTCTATCACTGGGCCAGAATGGTGCATGACAACTCTTAAAGGGGAGGGATGGCTTGATCGAAATATAAAAACAAGGAACAGCGGCAGGGTGTGTGTGTTCAAGTGAAACTGTGTAAACATTAAATAGGTCATACCTATATGCTAGTGTGGAGAGGCTCTTAGGGAACATGGAAAACCCTTAATGCTATGAATTAATTTTGGTTATGAAACTGCTACCTGAACATTTACGAATATATAAACATATAGCAGTAGGAAGAAACAAATTCAGCTCAGTAAAATGATACTACCCCTTCTTTTTAGGTTTGGATTTATTTAATTATGGAATAGGCATCGTTCAGTCTTGAGAGACTATGGTATCGTGCTCTGCATGGAGGACTTGGAACAGCGTCTAATGTGGCTGAGAAGGCCAATTCGAGAGTGACAATCCCTTCCACACTGAGGACAAATACAATCTGTACCACGTCTAGCTTCCTGATTTTGCTGCTTTCGTGACTGCCTCTTTGCCTCGGCCTGCTGGACAAGGCTCTCTTCAAATTCGGAGAGGCCATGATGCACCACCTGCCTCCAGGCTGAACGCTCAGATGTCAGGGTTTCCCATCTGTTAGATCCATTGTATCACAGCTGTGGTCTCCCTCTGGAGCAATTTCCCTGTGGTCTCCCTCTGGAGCAATTTCCCTTCCCATACAGGAGGTCCTTAATGATGATTGCTTAGCAATATAGGTATATTAGGATAGACAAGGAGAGACAAGAGGGCCTTCTTAAATGAACAATGCAAAGAAATAGAGGGAAATAACAAAAAAGGAAAAACCAGAGATCTGTTCAGGAAAATTGGAAATATTAGAGGAACATTTTGCGCAAGGATGGACATGATAAAGGACAAAAATGGTAGGGACCTAACAGAAGCAGAAGATATCAAGAATAGGTGGCAAGAATACACAGAGAAATTATATCAGAAAGACTTGGATATCCCGGACAACCCAGACAATGTAGTTGCTGACCTAGAGCCAGACATCCTGGAGAGTGAAGTCAAGTGGGCCTTAGAAAGCCTGGCTAACAACAAGGCCAGTGGAGGTGATGGCATCCCAGTTGAACTATTTAAAATCTTGAAAGATGATGCTGTTAAGTTGCTACATGCAATATGCCAGCAAGTTTGGAAAACCCAACAGTGGCCAGAGGACTGGAAAAGATCAGTCTACATCCCAATTCCAAAGCAGGGCAGTGCCAAAGAATGCTCCAACTACCATACAATTGCACTCATTTCACACACTAGCAAGGTTATGCTCAAAATCCTCCAAGGTAGGCTTCAGCAGTATGTGGACCGAGAACTCCCGGAAGTGCAAGCTGGATTCCGAAGAGGCAGAGGCACTCGAGACCAAATTGCTAACTTGCGCTGGCTTATGGAAAAAGCCAGAGAGTTCCAGAAAAACATCTACTTCTGCTTCATTGACTATACAAAAGCCTTTGACTGTGTGGACCACAGCAAACTATGGCAAGTCCTTAAAGAAATGGGCGTGCCTGACCACCTTATCCATCTCCTGAGAAACCTATATGTGGGACAGGAAGCAACAGTTAGAACTGGATATGGAACAACGGATTGGTTCAAAATTGGGAAAGGAGTACAACAAGGCTGTATATTGTCCCCCAGCTTATTTAACTTATATGCAGAATACATCATGCGGAAGGCTGGACTGGACGAATCCCAAGCCGGAATTAAGATTGCTGGAAGAAATATCAACAACCTCCGATATGCAGATGACACCACTCTGATGGCAGAAAGTGACGAGGAATTAAAGAACCTTGTAATGAGAGTGAAAGAGGAGAGTGCAAAAAATGGTCTGAAACTCAACATCAAAAAAACTAAGATCATGGCCACTGGTCCCATCACCTCCTGGGAAATAGAAGGGGAAGATATGGAGGCAGTGACAGATTTTATTTTCCTGGGCTCCATGATCACTGCAGATGGTGACAGCAGCCTGCTTCTTGGGAGGAAAGCAATGACAAATCTTGATAGCATCTTAAAAAGCAGAGACATCACCTTGCCAACAAAAGTCCGAATAGTCAAAGCTATGGTTTTTCCTGTAGTGATGTATGGAAGTGAGAGCTGGACCATAAAGAAAGCAGACCGACGAAGAATTGATGCCTTTGAATTGTGGTGCTGGAGGAGGCTCTTGAGAATCCCCTGGACTGCAAGGAGAACAAACCTATCAATTCTGCAGGAAATCAACCCTGAGTGCTCACTGGAAGGACAGATCCTGAAGCTGAGGCTCCAGTACTTTGGCCATCTCATGAGAAGAGAAGACTCCTTGGAAAAAACCTTGATGTTAGGAAACGGCAAGAGGAGAAGGGGACGACCAAGGATGAGATGGCTGGACAGTGTCCGCCAAGCAACCAATATGAATTTGACACAACTCCGGGAGGCAGTGGAAGACAGGAGGTCCTGGCATGCTCTGGTCCATGGGGTCACGAAGAGTCGGACACGACTAAATGACTACATGACGAGGATATATACTCTAATATTATATACACATATATACTCTGATATTATACACACACACAAATATATATTTGTGTGTGTCTGTGTGTGTGTGTGAGAGAGAGAGAGAGCGCATCACCACTACCATTGAAATCCACCACTCTGTTGATAATAACAATTTGACAACTGAAGCTACTATTCGTCAGTACAAATAATCAGATGGCAACACATATCATCCACACAGAATGTGACAGGCAGGTCCTATGGGAGAACAAAGCTCCTGCTCTGAAAGGAAAATGTTTGTCATGAGATTGAGGCCTGCTTGCGTGCTGCTGCTGTACCATTATCTTGGGTTCTATGGTGCTATGTATTTTTTAAAAATTATTGAAAACACAGTTCATTTTTAAATTGCATTTTTTAAAAAAAGGTAACAATAGCAGCAACGCCAATACAAACATAGCCTCAACTGGATATCCATGCCTCCTAAATTTCATGCACTAAGAAGGCACAGTTGCAGGAGATGCTTGAAGGAATGTTTCCCTTAAGCCTTTTTTGTCCAACACTCAGAACATTAGGTAATATATACAGTAAAAATAAATAAATATGAAATGAAATGAAAAGGTACTACTGCTGCTATTGCATTTCTTTTGAATTGCTCTTTCATTTCCTCCTGTACACATAAATTAAAGTCCATTACCTAAATCCAGGTGACTGAACCCTACATCCTTGGTCACTGGGGAATAGTTGCTCTGTACGTCTCCAGCACTCTTTCTGTTATGTGTATGAATATGTACACCCCACTAAAAAGCACAGCTGTTCCTCTGTGATTCTTCACTCACTGGGGTACATCAATTCCTTCACAGGGTCACATTGATAAGGAAACTCTTTAGTTTACAAGGCCAGTCCTGGGAAGCTGAGGCTCATTATCAGGGCATGGCCTGGGGCCTCATACTGGCCTAAGTGTTGGTATCCTAGTTGAAAAGGCTACATTCAACTTCTAGTCAAATAGAATAGGTTACTTCCACCCATTCACTGAATCAACTGATAGATGGTGAGTTAGCCATTTTGTCTAATTAAGCGGGTCTACTCTACTTAGAACTAGCAAATGGATATAAACTACTGTACTATCTTTAGAAGTGTGTTTTGGTGGCAAGTTGGGGAGAAACAAATAGAAAGAGACCAGCCTAGCTTTGTCGATTGGGCAAGTGGGGTGAAGAAGCATCTGAAGGAAATATGTCTCCCTCATAAAACTGAGGACAGAGACTTATTTACTACTGATGTTTTCAAGCTGAATACAACACATTGTTTCTAGCCAAAATTGATAGCTTGACAACTTCTTGCTGCTCTTCATATACTCCCCTCCAACAGCTTGCTCCTTTCCAGGCTAACAGCATGTACAGTCTTACTTCCTGTTGGTTATTGGTACTAATTTCTCTGGTGCTTTTGATTTCTGGTTCCTTTTATACAACAAGAGGCCATCTGTAGTGTATGAATCAGTATTATTTTCTTAGTTCCTATAGATTGTATTAACAACAGCTATTCAACAGAAAAAGCTAATACATGTGTACCTCCAAAGGGATATCTTGTTTCAGAACACAGTTGAGGGAAATTAGCATTTAGAATGTGCATTCATTTTAGCCAAAATAGAAAGTTAATTTGTTCCAAAACAAATGCAGAAGAAAACGAACAGAGTTAAGTAAAAGTCCTGTTCAAAGTTGTGTTTGTGCCTGTTTCTTCCAGTCAATGGTAAAGCGTATGTTTTCTCAGAATGACAACAGGGGTAGGATCTAACTTCTTGGTACCTGATGTTTGATTTCCCCTCCCAACTACACACTCCATAATTTCAGGCCATTTGGGAATAGTGCTCACTGGTGTTTTTTTTTAATTTTATCAGTGTTTCAGAGCAAAACAACAAAACATCCAGGGCATTCTGAGAAAAATAAAATGGCTGCCATTCCATGCAGCCATTCCAAAAAGGGAAAAAAGTGTCCAGATGAAAGTATCAAAGGAAATTATGGTGAATAAAATATGAGGCAAATAGACAACTGAAACAAGGCAGTAGCAAAAGGGAATGGAATTCCTAAACAAGAAAATTATTCTTGTATAATCCTAATTTACACATGCCTGTTGGATTTTTATTGCATTTCATTATCACAGAGAATTTACTAGACCGCTAGGAAGGACCAATATTTATTACTGTTATATGTATCAGTATATGGAGAAATGTGATCCATATTGTATTCTTGTATGTGGCCGAGCCGTTTTATGATTTCCCGTTGCTGCAAAACATGTACTGATACTTGAGTCTCATTTGAAAATTATTTCAGCACATATACCATTATGTGAAGCACACAGAAGACCATCCTCATACTTTGCACATCTACCACCTTTATGAATAGGAAAGAATTTACTGATTTTTTTTTTGTTTTTGTTTAAGGCAGTCAACTCCCTTTTGTTTTTCAACCAAAGTTGTCTGCAATAATTGTATGTTTAAACATCGTGATGTCCCCATGCAACCCTATATGAATGCTGCATTTGAGGTGACTACAGGTTTTGATAAGGCTGTAATTATTCCAGACCAGGAAAGGTAATCTGAAAAGGTGATCTGAGGCATAACAAAATGGCAACAGCCCTTTTGTTCTGTGCTAATGTGGAGAACAAAATACAGTGTACCTAAAGTTATCCATTTAGCCTCTGCAAGATGGTTAGCACTATTAGCTATGATAGTCACATGTCTGGTCCTACCCCACCCTCTACTGAAAAAGTGATCAATGGTGTTGAAAAGGAGGGCAAACTACCTATATGGTAGGTGGGAAATCTCCACACATCACCAGCCACACAGCTCACTGCAAAGATCTGGAAATGTTAATGATGTGGTTTGTAACAGTGGATGTAATCCTGTTGTTTAGCCTAGTAACTTGCACTACTGTAGGCCCACTGAATCAGTATTTGGTGAGTCAGCTCCTCTTAACTTCCTTTGATGCAAACAGGCCTACTCTGTAACTCTCAACTGAACCAATGAAATCAATTGAACATGCAAAACAGTTGACTGACCAAATCTCTACTGATTCAGTGGGCCTACTCTAGTGCAACTTACTAGGCGAAGCAGCAAAATTTCAACCAGTATATTTGAAAATCCAGTTTCTCACTGATTTCTCTCACAAACCCTTATTAAAGCAGAGGAGAAGGTCTAATGGTGACAAAGAAAGCTACACAATACTGAAATCCAGGAAGAAAATGGAGTTCCATTTCTTTAAAGAGTATAACTAAATGCAACAAAGACTAACAAGATTTTAGCTTGTGAGTTTGGAAAAGCCATAAAGACTGCATCAGCAGTTTACAGTGCTCAATACAGCATTAAGAGAGCCAACAATTTGCTTAAATATGCCTGACACAGATGATATAGTGCTCAAAGGCCAATGAAGTGTCTTTCTATTCAGTGCAAGCTCTGAAATGTAAATCAAGCTGCATTTTGTTATCATCCACTTTAGCTACAGGAGCAGACCCAAAATTCCAAATTGCAAAATCTCAAATAGCCTTTTTCTTTCCTTATATTGAAAGGGGCCAAGGAAGCCTGCAAGTTTATAATAGCTACATTGTTGAACAACCTAATTTAATAATAGATGGAATGCAGAATGAAAATGGATAACGGATCATAACGAGATGGCACAACTGCTCCAGGAAGATATTGTTAGATGTATTATTGTGCTCAGTGAAGATGAATCCTATTTCTTGGCTGTTACAAGGCAAATCTTCAAATGATAGAAGTCTAGGTGAATGTTTTATACTTTTAAATGCTAACATTTGCATAAGTTGAAGTCTTCAGGCCCGTACTGTAACTTCTAAATTTTCTTTTTTCCTGACCAATGCGAAATCTTTCCTGTGGTTCATTTTCTACGCAGAGAGTATCTGGTTCCCCTCATTGTCAGGCTATCCAGACACCTGATTCCTATATACTGAAAGCTATTGTTGCCATTATTTTTCAGAAAATATGCTTGTTTAACCATAATTGTTGGGATCATAGAAGGGGATATGAAAAGACACATGAACTAACAAGGAACAAAGGAAAATAAAAGTTCTAATCTTGATTGTTTTTTGTGGGGCCCCCAATTATTTACATTAATCCACGTTTATTTCATGCTGTCTTAAGAGGGCATGGCAGGTTACAGTGAAACACTGATTTTTCTCTCACAACAGACTTCACAACATTTTATTCTTACAACAGTCCTGTGAGGAAAGTTAACCTGAAAAATAAGCTTTATCCAGTCATACACAGCAAGTACCATTTATTTATTTAATTTATTTACAAGATTTTTTAGCTGCACCATTACCAATAGTCTCTGAGCGGCATACAACAATATTAAAACTTGAAACTTTACTATTTAGTAATAGTTCTTTCCACCATTGACCTCTAGTGGCTCTGCATGGAGCTCCTGTTGGTGTAAAGAAGCCAGGAAGCAGTATATGTGAGGGGAAAAAGGGATTAGAGGCAGTAAAACTAAGGGCACCTTCTCCAAGCCCATTCCTCCAACATGTAAAAGAATCTGATGGTCCTTAGAAGACTGCTATAACCTTAGCAGAAGAGCCATTCAGCATGGATGAACCTGAAGAATGTAACACTCCAGAGCCAGATAAGGCAGAGGATCTTCTTAGCCTTGCAGATCCCAGACCCTCAAGGAACCAGAAGCCTGATCGTATGGATGGTGAGGGCTCAAGGGCTGCGTGCAAGCAGGAGATGACCTCCCAGCCTTTGGGAGTGAAAGAAACAGAAGGCACAAGTCTAACATGAAAACACAAGACCACAGGGGAAGTGTCCTCATGAGTAATGGGACACTTCACAAAGGGGTTCCTTTTCCTGGGGAGATCCATAAATCAATCACTGTAGTTGGGTTCTCTCCTTGCTGCCTGTCACTACAGGGGCTCCAGCAGCAAATTTTAAAAACTGCCCTCACCTGGCTTTGAAAACCCCTGGAGGCAGCTTGTCCGTCAGTGTCTTGCCTTGTTCTTGAAACTCTTGCTCTGGATGGCTTGGTCTTTGTCTGACCATTTGGACTTCTTCTTGGACCACAACTTTGAATTGCCTTGCCAAGTTGTTTGATGCAGTGAGCTCTACAGCTCCTCTTTCCATTGTTTCATCTGTTCCTGAGTTGGGGATTTTCTGGGTATGGACCATCAATTGCCTCATCCAGCACAGAACAGGGCAAGGCATATTCTTAGCCCGGTTTCATTCTGCCCCTGCAACTATGCTGGCCAAATATTCACTTTTATAGTCTTGGGCTGCTGCTTTGGCTAATGTTTTGTTTTTGTTTTAGAACATGTTAGAAACATATTTTTCATATGTAGAGGTTCCACTCCATGCATTTGCAAATAAGAAGAGCTTAATTGATGGCAAACTTAGGGAAACCCTACATTATCTAAATCAATGAATCTACTTTGTGATAAGGGCACAGGAGTGAATAATGGCTTCTCTTTCTCAGTAAGTAATGGTTAGCAGCAGTGCCCTCTAAAGAGGAAAAAAAATAATGTTTATCCTAGCATGAGCTTGCTCTAGCTCTTCATGGTGAAAGTTCATTTGTGTTTGTTTTGTGATCGGTCATGAGAAGGTGAATACTGGTTTCATTATCCAGGTCTGATTACTCAAGCATGGATCTCTGAAGGAACAGCTTGCCTGGTGGTGAGAGCTATCAGCTTTAAATTGTGAAGCTGGCATCTCACCATAACCTAACTGCCTTCAGTTCCTTTGTTTCATTAATGTAGAAGGGAATGCTTCCTGTCGTTTCCTCTGGTCTTTGCATTCTTCTTGAAAATTGCCCCTTTGAGAATGCCATAGCAGGTACATCCATCCCAGAATTGTTCCATCCACCAACCTTGAGCTCCAAATCTCAGTTATTGTTGCTCTTCCTGGGTGATGTCATCATTGAGTACCACTGGTCATGCCATGTCACAAGTATGCTATCTCTGAACCAGGCACAGAGACAGAAGTTGGCCATTGGTGTCCCTTGTTGTGATGAGTAATGATGGTAATAATTATAGAAAATTAGAATAAATCGCCCGAGGAAAGCCTGTTATGTCAAAGGAGCACATCAGTCTCATATCTAAGAAATGAAATTATGGGCTTTTAGATGGGGGGGGGCAATTTGTGTCATCCATCAAGGGCAAAGAAAGATGATGTTGGTTATAATGTGCTATTGTAACCAAACGTTTTATTCTCCAGTACAACATGTAGTCTGTCATTACTCAATGGCAACAGGTTTTGTGACCTTCCTTCTTTTTACATGACTTCCCATCTGTCTGAATCACTGTTTTATTTAATTTCCACTCTTTCCTTCTCAAAGACCCGAGTTTCAGAAAACTCAAATCCTTTGTCTGTTGCTCTTTTGCAATGACCTTCCTATCCTTATACTTTAAAAAAAAAAGGTTGTGTGTAGCATAGCATTAATAGCAACAAAGTCCAAGGGCATTATATTTATTGGCTCAATAAAACATTACAGATCAGATGAACTTTTGAATTTTCTAGAACTCCTCACCAGGCAAAGATGGAATGGAATTTGGGACTAACGCAAATAATCCAGAAACTGGGCTAGACTTACTGCCCATAGGGCATTTGTCAAAGCAAAATTGTATTTAGATACCACATGAGGCAGAAGTGACAAATGTAACAACCTGCTATTTCTCCTCCTCTGCAGATTAAAATTTTTTTTGACTCTCCCCCCCCCCCCCCCCCGCATCTCACATATCTGCTAATTGCCACAGGCCACCTTTAAGTTTTGGAGGACTGAAATCTGAAGCAAGACCGACGTCTTTACATCCGCTGGAGAGAATGGGGCATTCATGCATCTCTCGAGCCTAAAAAGAGGCCCAAGTGCCTCACCTAAGGCAACTGGAAGACACACAACAGGTGCTAGGGGGACAAATAGCCTTTTAACTGCAGAGGTGGAAAGAACTGCACATTGTCACCTCTGTCTGTCCCTTGACAGAGGAAGGAAATATCAAGCCTGTGTAACTGTGCTTCAAATGATTTCCATAAAGTTGTCTTTTCCATACAGAATCCTACCTGCTTAAGAGAGGCATTTTTATAGTGAAATGTGGATTGTAATATTATCCCTCCAATAATGGTCAAGTTTCTGACTAATGCTGTTAGCTTGGAAAGTAATCTTAAGAGCTTTAGCACAGAAAAGTGTCATCCTTTGACAGTACAAGTCTTCCCTGCACTTAATAATGTGCACAGCCAGCCCTTCCATTAGGCAGAGTAAAGGTACTGCCTCACATGGCAGATGGATCAGAGTGTTAGTGAATTGTTGAAAACTGGCTGGATAGCTCATGTAGTTTAGGTGTCTGGCTGCAGAGCCAGAGGTTGGGAGTTCAATTCCCAACTGTGCTTTCTGGAAGAAGAGCCAGCCGGTGCAACCATGGGCAAGCTGCAGAGTCCCGGAGGGGGAGCAGAATAAAGGAATGGCAAACCACATCTGACTATTATATACCTGGAAAACCCTGGAAAGGAGTCAGAATTCACTTGATGGCACACAATTATTATCATTAGTAGAGTTTTAAGGTATGTGAGTTTCCATGTCAAAGTGGGAATTTAAACCAACGTCTCCTGAGTCCTAGACCATTATTCTGTCCACTATATCACACTGCCTCTCAAGAGGGCACTGGGATATAGAAAAGAGGGTTGCATTTATGAAGCTGTGCAGAAAAATTCTAGCATGCTGAGTTAGCCTGTAAACCCCACCATGGGTAATGGAATTTACTGCCAGGAAAACTTCCTTAAACCTAAAATATAACAACAGATTTTGTTGTGCTAGAGACACTTCCTGAATCTTGAAATGGATGAGGGTTAATAGCAGGCTTCAGCAAAAACCCGGCATTTTGTCTAAAGTTTCTTCTCCCTTTAAAAGATGGTTGATGGTAACCTGGAAATTTAAAAGAGAAGAAAGCTTAATAGCTAGATGACTAATAGACATTTTCAACAAGTGCAGAACCTGCTAGATGGCAAAAGAGTATTCACAATGGCTGTAATAACAGAGCTTAAATGCATTGACCATTTATTTATTTATTTATGTGTGTATTGATCTCCTTTAAAATCAGAGTTTTACGTATATATCTGGTGGCTATAAATTGTGGATTATTTGTCAGTTCATTATGTCATAAATTATGCAAGTACAAAGTACCAATGTGTCATATGGAAAGGCATCAAAATATTTTCACTTTTAGTCTGAAGGAAAAGTACGGCAGTTGGGGAACTTCTTTGTGTGTACCAGCTGCCATATGACTATAGAAGCATTGCTCCTTTGTTTCGGTTGGTTGACTAAAGTGCTGGTTCTGTGGAAAAGTAATTGCTTCAGACTTCATGGAGCTTATTCCGAAGTAGGCATGAACAGGTTTGTGCTATAGGGATGCCATTGGAAAAATGCCAGCTAGAGAGTGTGACCCATTGAATACAAAGGCACCTGCTTTGCAGTAAAAATGCACAGGACTGTCTTACAATACACTACTCCCTTGTCAATTTGGGCTGTTCTGACATTAATAACAAGGACTGTGAAAGCCCTTCAAAAATCCTCGCTTTCAGCTGATCATTCTTTCCTTCTAAGAATCCTGTAATATGCACAAAATGTATCTGCTCAAAACCAGTGTCCTTTCCCCTTAAATGGCATGATACACACAGTGAGTGAGTACAGAAGGACTGACTGATAGTTACAAAGAGGCAAACAGTCCATCCAGCACTTCAGATGCTGAAATGTCCATGATATAGAATAGCTTATTTGCAGTTGTTAACCCAATCTGATGTCCATGATATAAATCAGCAACTGATGTATGGTAGTTCTTCACAAAAGGTGAAATATCTCACCATTAACTGCCCTGTCCAGGTCCTGCAAATTTAAGACTATGACTCCCTTTATAAAGTTAATCTATCTTGTGTTCTGTCTTCCACTTTTCCTATTGCCTTCAACTTTTCGTACCATTAGTGTCTTTTCCACTCTTGTCTTTGCATAATACGTCCAGAGAACAACAGCCTCAGTTTAGCCATTTGCTTCTTGATTTGATCTAGAATTCAATCGTCTGTCTTTCTGGCAGTCCATATAAGTCGGATATATTATGTACTGCTTGTTTGAAACAGTGCCCATAGGTGACTCATGACAGGGCTGAGAGCCTATAGCAAACTTTTTGTATGAGATCTTGGGACCACACATTATCACAGGTAGTATCAAAATAATTTTAAAATAATTTTAAAATGAGTTCTGAAAAAATTATTCTGAAACAATCAGAGAACAACCCTGGACATAGAAAAGGTAGCTTAGGCCTTTGAAAAGGGCCTGGCTGTAGTGAAAGGCTTCATCATATAGTCATTTGATGCCTTTTCTCAGGCTTCAAAATTTCCTGCTTTTTATGCAGCTTCTTTCAATTCTTGCTGCTTTGACAAGCATTCTGGACCCAAATCCTTTGGCTTTGTATTCTGCAGATGTACATGTACCGTTGCTTATATTTTCATTTTCAAAGTGCACTGTCCCAAAGGCTTAGGAAAGGCAAAAGCTTCCAATAGGGATACAAAAAAAAAAGTTAATCTAAAATAATCCTATACATGCTTAATCTACAAATACAAGTTTTTGCCGAAAGCTACCCGTTCTGGTTTATCTTTTCTGAAGCTCTTTTCTCTCTGACACTCTCACTTTTCTTTTCCCCATTTCCTCCTCCTCCTCCTCCTCTAGGCAAATCACTGTGAATCCATTATTGGCACGCACACAGGTATGTCCTAATTAGTCACCAGGCTTCCCATGTGCTCCTGGCCATGGAAGATCTGGACTGATCTCCTTGCTTCCATGGCTTGTGCTGCATAACCTCCTTTTTCTCCTACGTCATGCACAAAGCAATCTCTTTCCTTCTCTGTTTAACATACCCAGTAATCTGCCTGCAAATGCAGTAGCTTGCCCTTACAGAATGATCCCTGTCACCTTAACCTCAAGTAGTTAGTTCACCACGTGGTGGGAGATTACATGATTAAGATGTATTTTCAGGCTTGTTGCTGCTGCTTGTAAACCATTCAAGCTTCCCTGTGTCCTTTGTAACACAACATCAGCCATTTCACTGACCTCGTGGATATGTGGTTTTCTTCCTCCCTTTGCATTCTCTAGCAATTGCTTTTTATATAAACTGATTGCCAAATGCAAACTCTTTGCCAGTCTATGTTCAGGGGTTCCTAATTATGTGTCTGTGTGATTCTTAACCCAACAAATACTTTTGCCACAAAATTTGCTTTATACACGCATGCATGCATGCATGCATGCATGCATGCATAAATAAATAAATAAATAAATAGGGTAGGGTGGAAAGAGGCACACAACAAATGAAATCAGAATAAGGAAGTAGATATATGGTACTGGGATTTAAAAGATGCTTACTGAAACACACACCTGAACATTAGCCAAAAAAATATAGCTAGTGCATAAAGAAGCTGAGTCTTCAGCTTCCTGAGATCTGCTCACACATCTGTAAACTCCCCACAAATTTCTTCCAGGGATCAGTATTGTTCTTCTTAAAATGAAATAAAATGAAATTTGGTAAAGGAACCAATGAACTTGACTGGAACAATGTGTGCCATCTTCCCACACTTCTGAATGTACCCAAAGATGAGAAACCTGCATTTTAGGAACATGCATGTAGTTTTTTTTCTATTTTGCTGTTTGGCTAGTAAAATCTTTAGTCTTTACCTCACAGGCATGTTCATTATCTCTGAGTCCAGAAAACATGGCAGCAGGCCTGACAAGATACAGACCAAACAAGAGGTATTTGAAAAAAAATCCATAAAGTTACAAGTGAATAAGAAAGAGGCTGCTCAACCTAGGGCAGAGCGGCACCATAACAGATCCTTTGCATCCCATTTGATATTTGGAGAGTGAAAATGATAGCCAGTGATTTGAGTCAAGGAAAGGGAACATTGAGAGTAATGAAGTTGCAGTCAGCTGAACTGCTGGCACCAAAGGGTGGGGGGGGGAAGAGTGACAGCTGAATTCCCCGATGAAGCCCAAGCTGTACCCTGGACATGCCAACCCAGAATGTGCTAGGGGAGTTTCAAATTGACATCACCATATGTCTGTATCTCCTTGCAGTCCCTCCAGCAGCCATTTTACAGAGGTACAGAATGGAAGGAAAGATTTGCATCACTGTTTAGATGGCTTTTTACATTCTGGGATATTTTTTTCTTTCACTCAATTTATTTTATTATACTTTTGTGAAATATTAAAGGAGGATGGCTGGCCAGGGTACAGTTCAAAGCAAACCTTAGACTTTTTCTGATCAACCACAGTCAACCTTTCACTGATGGAGCACAGTAAGTATCTTGGCATGGGGGTCCACAAGGAGCACTTGATCCTAAACTTTAAATTTATCCTGTGTATTTTAAGATACTAAATCAGATCCAGTGTTGTATTAAGGTACATGCTCTGCACATGAATCATTCAAATATACTACTATGCAACTCCCTCCCCTCTGGGAAAATTTCTTTAGATTTTGTTGCATCCAGGAATCAACAGAGAGTTCTTTCTGAAAGCTTAACTGCTGTTTCTCTTAAATCAACACATCTTGAACTAATGGTGTTAGCGTGTTCTGTTACAGGTGTCCCAGTATCATTGCTATTGTTTTTAGCAAAGACAGTATACAAAGAAAGATGGAAGTCCATTCCTATGTCTGCTATCCAGCAGTTCTGTAGTCATCATCCAGGGTGTCAGCAAACCAATAGAATGCATTCAGCACAGCAATGCATAAATCCTAATTAAACAGTTTGCAAAAGTATAGCACCATGTCCTGCAACTGTGGTTATATTTAAATCTTAAGTCAGTTCCACTTTCTCATAAACGGCATTTTTCAGAAGCTCTTTCGACACTCTTGCCGATAGCACCCTGCTAATGACATAAACAGTTATACTCTGTGTGTGTGTGTGTGTGTGTGTGTGTGTGTGTGTGTGTGTGTATGTGTGATTACATCAGCTCCTTCAGCAGATGTTCATCCCACACAAATTCTGATCTGCTGATAAAAGTGTTTTTCAACTTTTTCTGCACAAAAGAGACTTTGTTCTTGGTAGACAGTTTATCCCTTTATAGCCAGATAACTTTTGAAAGAGACCCAGGTTATCTGAGGCAGCCTTGCACTTCTGTAGTGTACTCCAAATGTGACAAAGTGGGCTGTAGATCTCTGGAGCAGCCCAGACCTAAACATATAGTATACATTAAATTCAATTGTGTAATTCTTGTTGGAAGGGGAACTGCACAAGAAAATTACACCTGAGATATTTGCACCTGCAGTTCTAAGCATGTTTAAAAAAAAAAAAAAAAACACCTGCCAAGGTGGATTTTGTGCTTTAAGTTTAATTTCAAAATCAAAATTGTCAGGAACAGTAAATTAATTAACCCCGAATTACAATGGAACTGCTAAGAAAGTACCAATGACATTCAAATTAATACCAAAAGTGTATCATATGATTAATGTTACTGGAATGAACATGGAAGAAATTAATAAAGATTAGGCCAATTATTACAAAGTGTCACCCACTAGAGAGAGTTAGTTCATTGCTAAATATGATGTACAGTACAAAAAGGGGTAGTATCTTTCCTCCTGAAAAATCATGTTAGTAGAATGATAAAGATCAGATGAAATAACTTGAGAAAACTAAAAAAAATGCCTCCACTTTGTTTTCTCATTGTACTAAGTGAATTTACTTTCAAGTATACAGACACTGTTGGTTAATGGGTCATAGAAAAATATCCATTTGCTCATTCCATTCACCTATTCTGGACCATATGCAAATGTGGATTCCAGTGTAGTATGCCTGCACAAAAACAATGGAATCTGGTGATGCATTATTTTCTTCCTCTATCTTTAAATTTCATTTTAGCTTCAATTTGTTTCATAGATCAATTTCTTGATGTGGTCCCAAGGGTAAGATCTTAACAGACCAAGGCAAGTGAAACCATTGATAGACCCAGTCAAGAGAATCCAGAATTACACTGAGACAAAGCTGAGGTCTAGCAAACAGAGTCATACTGGAGAATCACATACACTAGGTATGGGGATCCAAAATCTAGGCTGCCCCATAGTAATAGTAAATAATCAGAGAGAGCCCAAGAAACATAGTCAAGATGCTTCAAAAATAATAAACACCCAGGAGCTAAACCACTTGCATACACTACAGATGTAAACTGAAACACTATTTCCAACAAACTAAACGTCCCAAGGTGAGCTTATACAGCTGAGTAGCTTAAGCCCCACCCACAGCTCAGCTGCAGTCAGCAGGCTAGTTAATAGTGGAAGTGAGAGGATTTGGCCCACTGGTCTTCCTGGAAGGAAGGGTTTTACCTTCCTCCCAGGATACTCCCCAAAAGGTCTCTTATCTTGAAGAATCTTTTCCTGTGGTCAGCCAGTTAACCTGAAGCCTTCTAGCTGGGCTTATGTTTTCATTTGGTGATGCTCTCATAAGCTAGAGTTAGGCACAGGGATACAATTATTTGGGTTTTTGGCTACTTGAACCTCCAGGGTATGAGGGACCTACAACTTCCACACCTATGTTTCAGTGGCCTTTAGCTCTGAGACCTACATATGAAGAACTACGTCAGAAATAATTTTCCAACAAGTGTAGCTAATGTATAGAAACATATAACTCCAAATTTTCTTACCTGAAACCATTCATACTTACAAATAAAGCTGTTGACCCTTTATTCAATGTTCATAGAACTTAATGAGCCAAACACTATTATCATTTTAACAAACACATTGTTTTTCTTTTATTACTGTGAAATTGCATCGTTAACAGATGCTGGAAAGAGCTTTTGAGTGGAGTGTCATGGGCTGTACTCTAGGCCTTGTGCTTTTCAGCATTTTTTATAAATGATTTGGATGAAGGCATAGAAGTAGAGCCATTGATATGAAGATGGGAAAGACAGCTAACACCGCAGAAGGCAGAACAAAGATTTTAAACAACCTTGACAGGCTGGAACTCTGGAAGGATTTAAAAAAAAAAAAACACTAAGATGAAATTCAAGCAAGATTGATCTGTAATACTGTATTTAAGTTCTTTTTTTTAATCCCTAAAGATATATATAGGATGGGAGAGACCTGGATCATTAGGCATTACATGTCGAAAAGGTCTAGCTGTTTTAGTTCTTGGCATGATTCGTATGAGGAAGCAGTGTGAGGTGGTAGTGCCAGGAACTTTGAATAAGGTGACACAACCACCTCATAGAACTGAGAAGGGAATGACTTTTACTGTTGGCATTTCCCTTCTCCACAGGTAGAGATGCCAGGATTCTAGGCAGTAGCTGACCTCTCAGGAAATTACTACACTTCTCTTGGTCTCTAGGTGGAAAAACAAATCAGAGAATAAGCAGCACTGGAGGAAGCTATTTGTAACTAACAGCAGGCCTTGCTTGCCCAGCATGAAGGTTTTTGCATGAGCCGTGTTGCCTTTGTGCAATGTTGCCACACCAAAAAGGCAGGAATATGAGGGGAGGACTGGAGAAAGAGTCAGTCAGCGCATGTGGTTGAAGCAAAACAAGCCGTGGTGCACCAGCATCACACTTTGTGAACTATCCTGTTACAGAAGCTCTGGCAGGAATAGTACAGAGCCTGGGGAAAAATAAACTTCCCAAGTGCTGGTGGTCAGTCTTCCATACGCCCTGGAAGAAGTGTAAGATCTGAAAAACTCAAGAGTGTCATGTGTGGTATAGGAAGGGCAACATTAAATATGAGCTCTAATGGGAATGGTAGCTATGGTGGCAGTACATGGCAACTTTCTGCTAGCTATACAAAATCTGCTCTTCTCACCTGCTTTGTGTTGCCATTTCATCTCATTTACTATATTATACCTAGGTTCTGCATCTATTTATCTGTATTCTTTCATACCTGTGTTTTTCAATCACTTGGCCCAAAATCAGTTCATAACTTAACTACTCCACCTTTGTGACTTCGAAGAACATTTCCTGAGAGATCCCAAAAGCTCTCCCTTTGGTCTCAGGTTTGATCTTGAATCTCATGAATAGATTTTTTTAATACGCTTCCACCAGTCAGGATGAACCTCTTGACATCTCCTAATCTGTCAGTTTCTGAGCCCTTCTGCCAAATTCGTCTCCCTTCAGTCAGCTTAGCTGTAGAAAAAAACAAAGCAAAACAAAGAAATGTCATTTACATTTTCTTGCTCAGAGCCAGCCCCCTTCACACACATATTACAAAAATGTGAACCATAAATATTTAGCCTGCTTTTCCACTAAATGACTTCCTTCCACATTTTAAAAGCCAATATAACAAAGTTATATTGAAAAGATTTTCAGAGCTGAAAAGTGATAAGGCCCCAATTTTGTACTTAGCTTTACGTGTTATTTGAAAATCTTGGCAATAATGGCTTTTGCTGCTGTACCTTTTATGTCCTTCTTGTACTAACATGAAATACTATTTGTGTATCTTAAAACGCAGTACAGTGGACCCTCTACTTACGGAATTAATCTGTATCGGTACGGTGGCTGCAGGTTGAAAAGTCTGTAGGTCGAGTCTCCATTGACCTACAGTGCATTGAAAACCGATCAGTCCCATAACCGGCCGTTTTTGTTCCATTTTTGTTCCATTTTTGTTTTTTTCTGGTCTGTAGGTCGATTCTCTGGCTGCAAGTCGAACCTAAATTTTGCGGCCAGAGAAGTCTGCAACTCAAAAAGTCTGTAAGTCGAGCCATCTGTAAGTCAAGGGTCCACTGTACATCTTGTAAAGGTAATAGAGAGTGTACAGACTGTTCTGCACTCAGCTAGATTACCTGCAATTAGACGATCTGGGGATGTTTCTAAACATTACTATATTCACCCCCACAGTCATGTACACAAGAGGTGTGGTATAATGAACAGAGTGCAGGAATAAGACTCTGAAGACCAGAGTTATAATCCCCATTTGGCTACAGAAACTCATTGTGGGAGTGGAACTGGTAAAAAAAACACTTCTCATTAAACATCTCACTTACCTTGAAAAACCTTTAAAAAGCCTCATGGGACAGCAATTAAATTGCAATACTGCAATCAAAACTCTGCTCGCAACCAGAGATCAATCCTGACAGGCTGAAGTAGCCGGTTCAAAGTTGACTCAGCCCTCTGTCCTTCCAAGGTTGGTAAATTGAGTACCCTGCTTGCGGGGAAGGGGCAATGCGTAATATGCATAACTGAATTGTAAATCACCCAGAAAGTGCTCTAAGCACTATGGGACAGTATATAAGCAGCATACTTTATTAAGATCACTATAAGTCAGTTCCCAATTGACAGCACATAACTAATAGGTATACAATTGGAATATAAATGATTAAAAGTTTTTAAAGTTTCCCATCTTACGTATCTACTTACCTTTTCCGGAAAAGATTTTGTTTGAAGCTTTGAGGCCAAGAATGCACGGTATGTTGTATTCTATGTCATGTCAGTCATTATCTTCCTTTTGACATCATTTGTGGTCTTAAGTCAATTCATTCTTTAATGAGGCATTTGTTCTCAAAAAACCATTTAAAACACACTTTTAATTCCAATGTGTTTTTTGTGATTTTTCCCCCCTGTATGACTTATTCATATTTTTGGATGTTTCGTAACTTATACTTCTACTCCTCTGAACATCATTAAAGTTCCTGAATGTCAAAAACAGTTTTGACCCCACACGTGAGTTAGGTGAATTTTTCTCTGTCAAGTGGTAAAGGTGACATAGCTGGCTATATTTTCAGAAATCCTAGAGATAGGTTCAGAACTGGTTATATGTGCAGGATCCATATTATTTTATGTTTTAAAATATACTTACGTGACCGCTCATACAAGAAATATGTGTTTGACAACCCATACCCATTTTTATTCCACTCTACTGTATACCGTAGGTTGTGTGTGTGTGTTTAGTCGTTTAGTCGTGTCCGACTCTTCGTGACCCCATGGACCAGAGCACGCCAGGCCCTCCTGTCTTCTACTGCCTCCCGGAGTTGTGTCAGGTTCATGTTGGTTGCTTCGCAGACACTGTCCAGCCATCTCATCCTCGGTCGTCCCCTTCTCCTCTTGCCATCACACCTTCCTAACATCAAGGTTTTTTCCAAGGACTCTTTTCTTCTCATGAGATGGCCAAAGTACTGGAGCCTCAGCTTCAGGATCTGTCCTTCCAGTGAGCACTCAGGGTTGATTTCCTTTAGAACTGATAGGTTTGTTCTCCTTGCAGTCCAGGGGATTCTCAAGAGCCTCCTCCAGCACCACAATTCAAAGGCATCAATTCTTCGGCGGTCAGCTTTCTTTATGGTCCAGCTCTCACTTCCGTACATCACGACAGGAAAAACCATAGCTTTGACTATTCGGACTTTTGTTGGCAAGGTGATGTCTCTGCTTTTCAAGATGCTGTCAAGATTTGTCATCGCTTTCCTCCCAAGAAGAAGGCGTCTTTTAATTTCAGGGCTGCTGTCTCCATCTGCAGTGATCATGGAGCCCAGGAAGATAAAATTTGACACTGCCTCCATATCTTCCCCTTCTATTTCCCAGGAGGTGATGGGACCAGTGGCCATGATCTTAGTTTTTTTGATGTTGAGTTTCAGACCGTTTTTTGCACTCTCCTCTTTCACTCTCATTACAAGGTTCTTTAATTCCTCCTCACTTTCTGCCATCAGAGTGGTATCATCTGCATATCGGAGGTTGTTGATATTTCTTCCGGAAATCTTAATTCCGGCTTGGGTTTCTTCCAGTCCAGCCTTCCGCATGATGTATTCTGCATATAAGTTAAATAAGTAGGGGGACAATATACAGCCTTGCCGTACTCCTTTCCCAATTTTGAACCACTCAGTTGTTCCATGACCAGTTCTAACTGTTGCTTCCTGTCCCGCATATAGGTTTCTCAGGAGACAGATCAAGTGGTCAGGCACTCCCATTTCTTTAAGAACTTGCCATAGTTTGTTGTGGTCCACACAGTCAAAGGCTTTCGCATGGTCAATGAAGCAGAAGTAGATATTTTTCTGGAACTCTCTGGCTTTCTCCATAATCCAGCGCAAGTTAGCAATTTGGTCTCGAGTTCCTCTGCCTCTTCGGAATCCAGCTTGTACTTCTGGGAGTTCTCGGTCCACATACTGCTGAAGCCTACCTTGCAGGATTTTGAGCATAACCTTGCTAGCGTGTGAAATGAGTGCAATTGTACGGTAGTTGGAGCATTCTTTGGCACTGCCTTTCTTTGGGATTGGGATGTAGACTGATCTTTTCCAATCCTCTGGCCACTGTTGAGTTTTCCAAACTTGCTGGCATATTGAATGTAGCACCTTAACAGCATCATCTTTCAAGATTTTAAATAGTTCAACTGGAATGCCATCACCTCCACTGGCCTTGTTGTTAGCCAGGCTTTCTAAGGCCCACTTGACTTCGCTCTCCAGGATGTCTGGCTCAAGGTCAGCAACTACATTGTCTGCGTTGTCCGGGATATCCAAATCTTTCTGATATAATTCCTCTGTGTATTCTTGCCACCTCTTCTTGACGTCTTCTGCTTCTGTTAGGTCCCTCCCATTTTTGTCTTTTATCATGTTCATCTTTGCGCAAAATGTTCCTCTAATATCTCCAATTTTCCTGAACAGATCTCTGGTCTTTCCTTTTCTGTTATCTTCCTCTATTTCTTTGCATTGTTCATTTAAGAAGGCCCTCTTGTCTCTCCTTGCTATTCTTTGGAAGTCTGCATTCAATTTTCTGTAGCTTTCCCTATCTCCCTTGCATTTTGCTTCCCTTCTCCTCTCTGCTATTTCTAAGGCCTCGTTGGACAGCCACTTTGCTTTCTTGCATTTCCTTTTCTTTGGGATGGTTTTCGTTGCTGCCTCCTGGACAATGTTACGAGCCTCTATCCAAAGTTCTTCAGGCACTCTGTCCACCAAATCTAGTTCCTTAAATCTGTTCTTTACTTCCACTGTGTATTCATAAGGGATTTGGTTTAGATTATACCTGAGTGGCCCAGTGGTTTTTCCTACTCTCTTCAGTCTAAGCTTGAATTTTGCTATGAGAAGCTGATGATCAGAACCGCAGTCAGCTCCGGGTCTTGTTTTTGCTGACTGTATAGAGCTTCTCCATCTTTGGCTGCAGAGAATATAATCAATCTGATTTCGATATTGCCCATCTGGTGATTTCCATGTATAGAGTCGCCTCTTGTGTTGTTGGAAAAGAGTGTTTGTGATGACCAGCTTATTCTCTTGACAAAACTCTATTAGCCTTTGTCCTGCTTCGTTCTGAACTCCAAGGCCAAACTTCCCTGTTGTTCCTTTTATCTCTTGGCTCCCTACTTTAGCATTCCAGTCCCCTAGAATGAGAAGAACATCTTTCTTTGGTGTCAGTTCCAGAAGGTGTTGTAAATCTTCATAGAATTGTTCAATTTCAGTCTCCTCAGCAATGCTGGTTGGTGCATAAACTTGGATTATTGTGATGTTGAATGGTCTGCCTTGGATTTGTATTGACATCATTCTATCATTTTTGAGATTGTATCCCATTACAGCTTTTCCCACTCTTTTGTTGACTATGAGGGCTACTCCATTCCTTCTACGGGATTCTTGCCCACAGTAGTAGATATGATAATCATCTGAGCTGAATTCGCCCATTCCTGTCCATTTTAGTTCACTGATGCCCAGGATGTCAATGTTTATTCTTGCCATCTCCTGTTTGACCACCTCCAGCTTCCCAAGGTTCATAGATCTTACATTCCAGGTTCCTATGCAGTATTTTTCTTTACAGCATTGGACTTTCCTTTCACTTCCAGGCACGTCCACAGCTGAGCGTCCTTTCGGCTTTGGCCCAACCACTTCATTAGCTCTGGAGCTACTTGTACTTGTCCTCCACTCTTCCTCAGTAGCATGTTGGACGCCTTCCGACCTGAGGGGCCCATCTTCCAGCGTCATATCTTTTAGCCTTTTGTTTCTGATCATGGGGCGTTCTTGGCAAAGATACTGGAGTGGCTTGCCATTTCCTACTGCAGGTGGATTGCGTTTAGTCGGAACTCTCCACTATGTCCTGTCCGTCTTGGGTGTCCCTGCACGGCATAGCCCATAGCTTCTCTGAGTTACTCAAGCCCCTTCGCCACGACAAGGCAGCAATCCATGAAGGAGATACCGTAGGTTACTATGGCATAATAATATCTAGGTTTATGAAATATCTTCTGACCTACAGCAACAGCAATCCCCAGTGCTCAATGCAAAAATCCTTACACCAGCTTCTTCGTACATTCTGGAACTCAAGTACAGCCTTTATATGAGCCACATGGTCTTTCCATCTTTTGTAACAAACAGTAAAGACTTATGCTATAAGGGCTGGTCACTGCTTGAGCATTGCAACAGAGATTGGCCCTCAAATATTGCAGGTTTTTCCCAAATAAAGTGGTATTCTGTTACGCATAGATTTTCACCAGTTGATAATGCTATGAGAGGAAAACAAAACAAAACATAAAGTCAAGTTAGCACAGGCTTGCTTCATGAAAACAAATGTTCCTCTACACACATAATTCTCAGATCAAATTAAAGAGGGGCAGAAAGAGGAAGGTTACTTGCTTTTTTCAGAAAGCTATGGGGCTGATTGGCAAAAGGTTGGAGGAGTCACGAGGTGGGATCGGTGGATTTCATTATTTTTCCCATCTCTGGAGAGTGATGAACTAAATCATACTCAGATTTGAAGCTGTTGAATTTTTTTATCAGCAGTTGGAATTCCTTGTGTTTTGTTTCAACTGTATGACATAAATGTGTTTTAATGTTGTTTATATTTTGTAGGTCCTTTGATTGAGTTGTTTCCCCCAGTGGAGAAGCAGGGTATACGTTTCTTAAAGAAAAAATGATCGGTCTCTACATCAAAATCCATTTTAGGTAAGTGGCTGTCTCCCTGCCTGAAATGGTGTTGCTTAAAAAGTTGTACAAGAGTAGGCCCAGTGAATCAGTGAGGATTGGAAGAGTCAATTCCTCCATAGGTTCCATTGATTTATATGAGCATCCTCTAGTTGTGACTAGGAATTAAAGAACCTCTTAATGAGGGTGAAAGAGGAGAGTACAAAAAACGGTCTGAAACTCAACATCAAAAAAACCAAGATCGTGGCCACTGGTCCCATCACCTCCTGGTAAATAGAAGACGAAGATATGCAGGCAGTGACAATTTTACTTTCTTGGGCTCCATGATCACTGCAGATGGTGACAGCAGCCACGAAATTAAAAGATGCCTGCTTCTTGGGAGGAAAGCAATGACAAACCTTGACAGCATCTTAAAAAGCAGAGACATCACCTTGCCGACAAAAGTCTGCATAGTCAAAGCTGTGGTTTTTTCTGTAGTGATGTATGGAAGTGAGAGCTGGACCATAAAGAAGGCTGACCGCCGAAGAATTGATGCTTTTGAATTGTATGCTGGAGGAGGCTCTTGAGAGTCCCCTGGACTGCAAAGAGAACAAACCTATCAATTCTGGAGGAAATCAACCCTGAGTGCTCACTGGAAGGACAGATCCTGAAGCTGAGGCTCCAATACTTTGGCCATCTCATGAGAAGAGAAGACTCCCTAGAAAATACCCTGATGTTAGGAAAGTGTGAAGGCAATAGGAGAAGGGGACAACAGAGGATGAGATTGTTGAACAGTGTCATCGAAGCGACCAACATGAATTTGACCCAACTCTGGGAGGCAGTACAAGACCGGAGGGCCTGGCATGCTCTGGCCCATGGGGTCATGAAGAATCGGACATGACTAAATGACTAAACAACAGCAACAAGTTGTGACTACATGAAAGTACAGAGGAGTTGCCTTGTCCAATTCCCACTGATTCAATTGGCCAAGTGAAACCGATTACACTAAACACCAGGATTTCTGTGTCACTTCTTTCCATTTTCTGGTACAATATGGGCAGGCTGACCTTCGCTTATCTCAAAACATTGGTTTGAGATTATTGAATTACAGTGATGCCTCGCTTAACGAGCGATTCATTTAACGACGAATCCACATAGCGATTGAGTTTTTGTGATTGCAAAAGCGATCACATAACGATGTTTTAAATGGGAAAACATCGCTTTGCGATGATCGGTAAGCTGTTTCGCTTACCGATTATCGCATAACGATGTTTTTCCAACAGCTGATCTGATCGGCAGTTCCAAAATGTTCGCTGGGTAAAGAAAATGGCCGCCCATTGTGTTTTCGCGCCCTTTCCTTGCTTACCGGGCAGCGAAAATGGCGGCCGCATGGAGGATTTCCGCATAACTGTGAGTTTTTTGCCCATAGGAATGCATTAAACGTGTTTTAATGTGTTCCTATGGGCTTTTTTGCCCCGCATAGTGACGAATCCACATAGCGACGATTTTTTCGGAACGGATTATCGTCACTATGCGAGGCACCACTGTAATATGTGTGAAGAACATTGCCAGTACACTATATAACTGGTAAGTATAGTAAATTCAGAATCAAATAGATTTTGGAAATTGATTCACAGTGTGGAAATCTTCCTTCCTCGATGAGCCAGGCGTCAACTCTAGGCTGGCTTGAAGAAGGAGTTCAGCAGGTCAGCTTCAAGTAGCAAAAACAACATTACAGCTCTACCTGCATTTCATATACAGTGGTGCCTCGCTTAACGAGCACACCGTATAACGATGAAATCGCATAGCGATCCGTTTTTTCGGATCGCTAATGCGATCGCTCAACGTTTTTTTAATGGGGAAAAATTCGCTTTGCGAAGACCGGTAAGCGTTTCGGTAAGCGCAAAACGACCCCCGCCGATCAGCTGTTCGGCGGCCAAAATGGCCGCCGGAAGCCGGGAAATGGCCCAAAATGGCCGCGCGCAGCGTTTTCGCGCCCTTGTTAAGTGAGGCGAGGGCGCGAAAATGGCTGCCGGCCATCCTGAAGCATCGCTGAACGGTGAGTATTTGGCCCATTTGGAACGCATTAAATGATGTTTAATGCGTTCCAATGGAAATCGCTGCCCCGTTCAGCAATGCTTCAGCATAGCGAAGGTTAATCCGGAACGGATTAACCTCGCTATGCGAGGCACCACTGTACTCAACCCAATTGAGCTGGCAGGTGAACTCGGTTATGTCTCCCTCTGTGCCTGAGAATGGCAGTATAATTTAGCTGTTGAAGAATAGGTTGTGTGGTGCATTTTTTTCCCTTTAAGAGAAAAAAAATAACAAGGGATCATGAGAAGCATCTGAGGCAATACTATTCTGGCCTCCCAGCATCTGCCACCTAAGGTGATTACTTTACCTAATCATAGAGCTGGTCCTGCATCAACTGAATTTTAAGCACATTTCATATTCTGTTTGCTACCATCCAGAATTTCCTCCCCTGCCCCTTGTCACCCTGAATGAATTAGAAGACATAAGAAATCTCAACATCTATGCAGGGGTTCATCTCTTATCATTTCCAAGGGACTCCTGAGAAACAGAAGGGACACAAATATTTTTCCAGTCCATGCACATTTCCTGGTGTGCTATTTGCCTTGTAAAATCTTCAGCCTTATCTTACTAGTGTGCTCATTGTTTCCAAATCCTCGGAACCTGTTTCCAGCTGTGGCAAAACAGTTGGTGATAAGAAATCATACTTTGGTCATACTTGAAAGACATCTCCAAAACTATTCCTAATCGTAAGTTTTTAAGGTTTAAGATCTGCACTACAAATGGAAAGCACTTTTTTTTCTGTTTAAAACATATTTTGGCACAGAAGTGGAGCAATACTCAGGTGGGAAAGTACCTGACTCAGCATTGTTCTGTCTCATTTTCTTCCTCCATTGGCCAGACAATGCAAGACTCAGTTCACTGAGATCTGTACTTTCCCCACACCCTCTGTGCTTTACTAATCTTACTGGAAGGGTTGTATTATTTTGCACTACGAGTTGTTGCAGTTACTACTGCACTTCCTGTGGCAAGTTCATTTTCAAGTCAGAGACTCCCAGCTGGAAGCCTTTAATTACCTCATTAATTATATTTTAAAAGAGACCAAAAACTCTCTAAGAGCAAAGTTGCAACAAGGAAGTGAATTTATAATGAATTATTCAGATGTATTTCCCAGAGAGGTGATTTTCAAGACCATACATAGCTTTGGAAGGAACCACAACCAACTGTGCCTATTTACTGCAGAACTTTTGCCGGTCTGGACAAGCCCTCTGTGAGTTAAAGGATGTCATATGTCCTTCTAAGCAATTTAAGCTGTAGAGGAATAAATGCTCCTCTTAATGTATAAGTGGTAAAAAGAAATTAAATAGAACTTACCAAAGCAGGACACAGATGTTTAGCCAGGCTTTAAAACAAACAAACAAACCACATTTGTTCTCCAGAGTTCAAAATACAGGGGGGAAAAATACATTTCAGAAGTCATTCCTGAATGATGTGATAGGAGATCAAAGGGCTTTCCTTTATTGCAATATTTTAATCTTTGTAGAATAAAATGGCATTGGACTTTGCCTTGTGTTTGGAATCTTTACTTTTTAATAAGTGAACTTTTGAAATCACCTCAGCGAACAAAGGTTCCTCTTTTACAGTTAAACTTTTAACCCTTGTGGTTGAACTGGTGTAGGCCAAAGGAGAAGCCATTGTGTTTTCACTGAACTTTTTACCCTTTGGAAAAAAAATGGGACAAGTTTAAAGTTCATCTAGTGAGCAAGAGGTCTCTAGTGGGTATTTCTGGTATTATTAACTTCCTGACCTCAGATAATTAAAAGAGAACAGTGGAGGTACTATAGACTTTGACTCAACTTTGAACTTTTAACCTCTCTTGCAAAACTATTTTGTGTACAAGTTGTAGGTACACTCAGTCTATTTATTATTAACTTTTCTGAATCCTTGAATGCAAAATAATATCAGCAACATTCATTCCGGTATCAATCTAAAATGCATTGTTTTTCTTATTTTCTTAACTTTAGCTCTTAGTTGCAAGATGTAACAATAATAATAATCTCCCTTTAAAAGACTGTAGCAGGTAGTTGTCCTTGTTGCTCACCAAGTCTCAGGGACTGCTCCTGGATAAATAAAGGGACCAAATTACATATGGGCACCATCTTTGTATCTTTTTCCCATGCAAAACAACCTTTGGGAGTTACAAGTTTGAGTGACAGGGTGCAAGCATTATGTATATGTAGATGTGAAACTTATATAGTTGCGTTCCTCATTTTCTTTATCCAAAATCAACTTGAGTCACTTTTTCTTCCCAGGGGAAAGGATACACTGATACCATCCATGTTAAAGCCAGACGTTTTAAGGGAATATCTTAAGCAGTTCCTATCCTATGCTGATTTTGCTCACAGTGTAGCCAACAACCAGGTACAAAGACATGCAGTGATCCAATACAGTGGGGTCTTGACTTGAGAACTTAATCCGTATTGGAAGGCGGTTCTCAAGTCAAAAAGTCTGTAGGCCAAGTCTCCATTGACCTACAGTGCATTGAAAACCGATTAATCCCGTAACAGGATGTTTTTGTTCCATTTTGGTTTTTTTCTGGTCTGTAAGTCAATTCTCAGGCTGCAAGTCAAACCTAAATTTTGCGGCCACAGAAGTCTGTAACTCAAAAAAGTCTGTAAGTCAAGCCGTCTGTAAGTCAAGGGTCCACTGTATATCTTTTGGTCCTCAGTAGAGCTGGTCGTACTGAGACCCAGAGAGATGGATGCCTGAGCTGCCCTTTGAATGAACATAGGCAATCCCTACTGTAGCAGCCCTCCAGCTCCTCTGTTTGTTTTCCTTAACTCCCAGATTTGTCTTTGGGTGCTACTCGCAATTTTCACCTTTTATACGCTGCCACCAGTGGAGTTTCCTCAATCTACCAAATTTAATAATGAGTCACAGCTGTCAACATTAACAAGGTTTATTTATAGGATAACAGTTCAATCATACATGGAAATCAAAGCTGGTCTTATTTTATTCATTCAATATATGTTCTTTTGATTTGAGAGATGCTTGCTTAGTTAGATTTTCTTTAATCGCGATGTTACTATATTCAAACAGTTTCTTTTATTATTATCACTTTTAATTCATTCAATTATTAACTACCCAAACTTTCCAAGACTTGTCCTATTCCTGTCTCTTTCAATCTCTCCCTCTCTCTCTCTCTATTTCTCTTCTCTAGGGCCTAACTGCCTTAAACCGTCATTAACTGTCTTTTATTCTCTTGGTTCCACCCCTCCTATCATGTCATAGGCTCCCACACCAGAGCTCTGACTTGACTGACAGGAGTGATCTGAGAGTTGTCCATCACACCCACCTGCCACCACCTCCATTGTTCAACCCCCACTGCTCTAGAGAACTCCCCCTTACTTCCAGAGTTCTCTTTTGCTAAAATGCTTGGCTCCAGAAATAGTCCTTTGAGCGAGGCATTCCAGAAAGAGACAAGAATAGGAGGAACTGGCTTCTGGCAAGTGGTATGGGGCTACTTTCCCTTCTCCTAGCAATGTGTCCAGCAGCCACCACACTTTCTTATTCTCCTCTCCCTCCTTGTCCAATGGCAGGAGGAGTCGAGGTGCTGCTCTCTCCTATTCTGGTCTGATGGGGCTGGATTTGCATACCAGAAATTGTGATGGAAAGGACAGAAGAGGCATTCAGATTCTGGGACTGGCATTCTGCTCCTGCCACTGGCCCTCAGAAACTCTTGAATGCTATATGAGAGCCTAGATACTCACAACTGAATGTAAGCACATATAAAGAGACATGTTGTAGGAAATCAAATGCCCATCTCATCCAGCATTTTGTTCAAAGACAATGAGAAATTTATGGGAAGTATAGCTCCAAGACATGAATTCAATAGCACCTCCCTTTGTCTCTTCCTCCCACAGGTGATTATTAGACATGGGACTAAGTGCCAAAATGGCACTTTGTCTTGCTTAGTGGGTTGTCATACTTGATGACCCATGAACCGCGAATTGCTCCCACAGTGACCCATTCACCATTTGTCAGATTCTTTTTTTTTTTTGCTTTCCCCCTCCACTTGCTAAGGCCACCACGGGGGGGCTGAGAAAAATGAGGGGGAAAGCAGGGATCAACATGATCCTGCAGCACTTTGATCCCTGCTTTCCCCCTCCTTTTGCTGCAGGATCACTTTGATCCCTGCTTTCCCCCTCCACTTGCTAAGCAAGCCACCCGAACGGAAAATTCCTCTCTGATTATGCCTCTGAGGAACAGCTGATCTGTGGAGGCATAAGCAGATAGGGAATGAAGGGGCGAATATAAAAGGGTCATATTCATTTCTTCATATTCGTTGGGGTCTCTGGACCCCAAGAATATGAAGCAATGAATATCTGAAGAATGAGGGATATTTAACGAATATGCTGATTTGTTTTTATATTCATTCCCATGTCTAGTGGCGATACAGAAACATACTGCCTTTGGGAGATATTTGGGGTATGATAAAGATCCATCAAATTGCACATGTTGTATAAATTGCTCTAGTATGGGTGGTGTCTGTTACTACTTGCTGTCAAGTCACTTCCAATTTATGGCAAACCTAATAGGGCTTTTAAAGCATGTGAGAAGTTCAAGAACTGCTTTATTTCTGGCACCCCCAGAGAATTTCTATGGCTGAGATTTGAGTCCTGACAACCTGAGTCTTAGACCCATGCTTTGTCCACTACCCTACACCGGTAGATCTCACCTAGTATTTATTTCTTGCTTGATCAAGGCATATGTGTGCACTGTTCCTGGACTGTGTCCTTCTATATTTTGAGATCTACCTTCAAAAGAAGAGTTAAGGAGAGATTATTTCCTTATTTATCCTTGGTCCATACCATGTGTGACATTTAATGAATGGGATGTCAGCTGTCTATGTCCAGGGATGACAGCAAGTTTGGCACCCAAATTAACAGGTGACTGGCTCACCTGAGCAACTAGAAGCCTTCAAGTCTGAATGCAAATGGAAGAGACAATAAAAAGGAAAGATACTTGGAATGGATGTAAGAAGGGCCACATTTGTTTAATCAGAACTCTGAAGGAGAACCATGAAGGAATCTACCATCTAAGCCAAGATGTAAGCCTACATTAAGCATCCTGGACAAGGCTTGCATGTCTTGATTAAGAACCTTAGATCACTGCACACCTGGCCATCAGACATTACTGGTATAGGAGAGTCTTCCCCAAAGAACCCCACCTAGGGACCAAATAACCCTATGTTACTAAAACAGGATCCATCAGTGATCTCTATCCTGCCAAACTTCACAGTCCTGCCAAACTTTACCAACATCACAAAGCCTGAAGATGCAGAACTCAGAAGCCATCAAATACCATAAAAGTGTGAAAAGGTATATACTCACCTTATCCTTTGGCAGAATCCTTGCACAAACCTACCAGGGCAAATCAAGTGTGACCAAATTAAACTGAAACCAAATTTCAGATCATTGCAAAATTAGTAACTCAAAAAGGCCAAATTAACCAACAGAGTACAAACTCAACTGCAGACTGAACAAATGTGACTGAATTTACTTATATTGCTAATATCCACCAAAATCAAACATTTTCATCTCATCTAGTTTAGTTTGGAGTGGATGTAAAGACCTCCATCAATGATGGGAGAGGAATACTGGACAATTCCAACTCTAATGGCTGACCTGGTGGCTTTTTACTATAAAGTAAAAATTAGTAGAAATTCTGATTTGCCCTGAAACAGCTACCGAAGCCCATATTAAATATAAAGAATGCAATGAATGAGTGCCAGAATCCCAAACAGGACATTGGGGTCCATATTTCCTTTGCCCCATCTCTGTTCATAAGCAATTTATAAGAGTAGGAAAGCACGCTTCAACTGTTCCACCAGCAAGCTTGGTTAAGATTCATAAGGGCCCAAAGCTCAACCACAATTCTCTGCTCTTTTCAAGCTCTTACTTTATGCTGGTGTTCTTAGCAAGGAGACCATCTTATCCATGTATCAAAAATACAGCAAAGCAGGAATATTTATAACTTTGGGAATAAGTGTATCTCAGTTTCTTTTAGGACATCTCACAGAGCGGGAAAAATACATGGTGCTGATCAGTCTTCATTATATGAATGTGGCAAAATAACAAAAGTTAACCAAGATAGAATTCAATTTGATTTCAAAATCACAAGGTCGTATGTTCACTCCTTACATTCCAATGTTTTTGTAATATTTTTTGATTGATGCTACTGGCAAACATTTATCAACCTTTTCTAGCACTTGCATATATTGGCCTGAGTCCTACTGGGCAACTTTATGCTGTACAGCTCTGATGATATCATTGGCAGTGGCAATGCGGGGGAACTGTTTCCCCCCCCCTCCAGATTCTGGAGATTCATAGGGATCCTTTTTACCCTGAAGAAGACTTTGGGAGCCAGAGAACAGAAAAGGAAACTCTTCCATGCCAAAAAAGAGTGACACCAGTGGCCCCTGTCTCAATACTGCTGCCTGGACTGGCAGTGGCAATTCTCAGCCTCTAAAAAGTTCCTTATCCTGTTCTGTGACCCCCCCAAAGGCCTCCCTTGGGTGAAAGGGATTTTAGGGATCCACAGAACCTGGGAGTTAGAAGATGCATTTTGTATTCGATTTATTTGCCGCTAGTCAGCTACTGCTGTTTCTGTATTGTGGATTACATTTTTATTACTATTGTCTTGCTGCTGTTCCTCCTCTTTTCGATTGCCTTCTGGATTACATGGATTGCCTCCTTTTGAACTCTTTTAATTTTCTTAACTTGTGATGGGATTTCACCTCATTTCCTTTATTGTCGCTTGGAGTGTCTGCTTGCCCTTCAACTGGTGGGCTATCGCTCACACTGCTAGAGTGAAGACATCAAAGTGGCAGAGAGAAGAAAGCTGTCTCCCCAATACTCCATATTCTATCTTTGGGTTTCTGGTGTGGTGCCCTAGTGAGTGTGTGTTTTTCACTTTTATCATGATCACGTTGACGATTTCTGTTTCTCATCTATGCTGATTCCTGCTGAAGAACTGATGAAGATCATGAAGATGGTGATGTGGTGATAAATGTGGACTTCAAAGTCCTGCTAGTGTTTGTTTGGGTCTGAATGGTTGATGTTTCTTTCTGATGTACTGTTGCCCACTTTTGAAGATGATTCTCCATTGCCTTATACCTGCTTTTTTTTCCAAATGGTTTTGAGAGTTCTGTAGAGCTTAATTTGTTCTAACACCAGAAACATGAATGGGAAAACTGAAATAAAAGAACCAAAAGGACCAGGACCCAAAAGTGAATGAGGAACTCCTTTAAAGGACCAGAAATGAAAACAACACAAGAGTTTTCCCCGGCACATCTCTACAGCTAACACTCAACAGACATTCTGCTCTGTTTATTTCTGTAACAAAGATACTGGCTTTTTGTTTTATTGTGAACAAAATAGCCTTGAGGTGCCATGAGGGAACTGTCTTATATATATATAAGATCCTGTACAAAAAAGATATGGAGAAGAAAACTGTCAAATATTTATTTATATAACTATGTATTCTATTTGTCTTGATAATAGCTTGATCTCCAGGTTGATTTATTTTTCCTTGCCTCTCTAGATCTTGATTTGCAGGTCTCCCTCGCCTCTCTCATTCCTGGGGAAGGAGGAAAGAAAGATCTTTGTTTTCAGGGTAGCAACCCCAAAACTGTACAGAAGCAGCAACCACCTTCAATAGTGTGGAGCTGTCTATGGCTGATGTTGACATTGCCCTCATCTGAAATCACCACTATAGGAGAACAGCTATTATTAAAGAGATTCAAGGGGCGCTTGACATAATTGGGTCAGCCAGAGGTGCATAAAAAAGCGGCCAAAGAAGATGCACAGAAATGTGTCTTCAGGTTTTATACCTGGAAGACACACTCTGCAAAGCTTTTATTCACACCTGCTTGCATGGTATTTCTCTCCCTCTACTCTTTCCCTCTCCCCAGCCCTTTTATGTTTTGTCTGCCCTGCAGTTTTATTCATTACAGCCTGCCTTACAAAAGGACATTTCAAAACTGCCACCTGATTCTTAAGTAAATCTTCTAGCTCCTTCCCAAGATTCTTATGCAAATCTTTGAAGCAGCCAGCTTTCTGTATCCAGGATGCTTAATGAGTAGGTCCCCCCTATGGTGCGCTGTCTGCTAGACAGGAAGGAAAACTGAATGTTTTGTCAGGTCTCAAGGAGGGAAAGAAATTACAATAGAAACAAGCACTGTAGTTTTCATTCACTTGAAGGGGACAAGGCTTTCCCAGATACGTAGATTGTGTTTGTCTTCATTTTACCCAAATGAATATAATGCATTGATTACATCCCAGGGTTTTTGAGAGTCTGAACAAATATACTAGCACAAATGTGTTAGTTTTGGAGTAGAAATCTAAAATACCACATTACTTGACATTTACATTGCAAAGGAACAATATTAAAGTGGGAGATTTTCCTTAAGACAAATTGTTTCATTGCAATGCTGATAAATATTGGCAGAATGAGAATGTTAAAGTAAATGCAAGTCTTGTCTTTCCTCTATGAAACTATAATTATTATCCAGTTTATGCCAATGCAAAGAGTCACATGTATTTGTTGTGGATTTCATATAAGCTCACATGCATTACTGCTTCTTTAGCTTTTATGCTATTAAATTTCTGAAGAGAGAAATATCTGATACAGCCGTAGCATCCTATTGGCTACACAAGGGTAAGCCATCAATGAATTTATCCCTTTAGCTGATTTCCTTCTGACATCTAGCCCATAGTTGGTGACTTGGAGAGATATCCCAGCGAAAGAGTCTAAGGAAAATTAACAGGCACTGTAGGAACAACTGTGATGGTAATTTCACCGCCGTATCATTCCTGTAAATCATCACAAATTTAGTTTCATGTTTTGAAATGATCAAGCTAGGCAACAACAGAATCCCTATAATTCAAGTCTGGGAAGCGTTTGGTAGGACAAGCCGCTGGGTGCCATCTGTGGCTGAGCAGCCCCAACAGCTTTAAAACAATTATGGTTCAAGATAGGGAGCAAGTCTAATGTAACTACTTCTGACATGAACAGAGAAAGTGTGGACGTATTTGTTAAGTTGCTACAAGCAGAATGAGCACAAGGCTGAAGAGGGAGACCAGTGTAGAAAAAAATAATTGGAGGAGCAAGACAGAAGAGAGAGCGCACTGCAACTCATGGGTTTTTAACCCATGTAAAGACAGGATACAGTTGCTGGTACCAAATAGTCTTACATTTCCAAACCACAGATCACTTTGTCCTTCTTTTCTGCACTTTGTCCATTTGCATGGCAGATAGTCTAAGGCTGTGGCCACACTGACAATTTGAATCTTTTTCTGTTTTTCGATAGACACTGTTAGTGGCTAAGTTTTCAGTTGTGAGAATTCGCAAAACGCTATAGCAAGATTTTATACTACACAATGTATTTATTCTATGCATTTATCTTTGTATAATCGGGTCTATGATCGCATAATAAAACTTTACTTGCTATTTATTTCTGTTCAAAATTTTAAAAGATCAGGTTCAAGTCACATGGTATTTAGACCAATGGTCGCGTTCACATGCACTGTTAAAATTGATTTCTTTCTGGAGATTTAAAAAGATTTTGGCATCTACACTGCTGAAATCAATGTATTTCCACAAACCCACATTGATTTAAATCAATTTTAGAAGTGAAGTATTTGTAAAAGTTCCTGTGAGCCCATTGAAAAAAAGCTCATTTTGCAGCCCATATAAATTGATTTCACCCTTGTGTTGTGTGAATTATAACATCTAATTCAATTTGAATGAGGCTTAAATGTGGCTCTTATTTGCCAGTGTGATCGCAGCCTAAGCAAATAGAATTCTATATGGAATTTGTAGAGTTACTACATCATAAATTCAAGTAAGAGAATTGTCATATTCAGCAGGTTGGTATAAATCCTTTTCCTAATGACATTAAGCATAGAATTTGTATTTTATTTCCACAAGTCCCACAGTTAGCTGATATTTTAATGCAGGGGTCTCCAAACTTGTCCATATGAGGGCCACATCATATATTTTACACATTTTTTGAGAGCTGAAGAGGGAAAAGACAGTTTTATAATTTATGAATAAGTTTTATTTGGATCAACAAACTTATACTTGTATACTACAATATTAATGGGAATGATAGAACTGCTTGTTAATTTCAAAATATTGCTGAACTGAGGTTTCAGGCTTGATGAGCTAACAGCCAGTCTTTAAAATGCCACCACATTGTTGTCGTTTCTATTTGTTCTTTTTAAAAATTAATTTATTTTTATCTAGAATGCTTGCACAGACTAACAGAGCTACCTCCTCTACGACTCGTCGTTTAGTTGTTTAGTCATGTCCAACTCTTTGTGACCCCATGGACCAGAGCACGCCAGGCCCTCCTATCTTCCACTGCCTCCTGGAGTTGTGTCAAGTTCATGTTGGTTGCTTCAATGACACTGTCCAACCAGTTCATCCTCTGTCGTCTCCTTCTCCTTTTGCCTTCACACTTTCCTAACATCAAGGTCTTTTCCAAGGAGTCTTCTCTTGTCATGAGATGGCCAAAGTATTGGAGCCTCAACTTCAGGATCTGTCCTTCCAGTGAGCACTCAGGGTTGATTTCCTTTAGAATGGATAGGTTAGTTCTCCTTGCAATCCAGGGAACTCTCAAGAGCCTCCTCCAACATCTCAAAAGCATCAATTCTTTGGCAGTCAGTTTTCTTTATGGTCCAGCTCTCACTTCCATACATCACTACGGAAAAAACCATAGCTTTGACTATGCGGATTTTCATTGGCAAGGTGATGTCTCTGCTTTTTAGGATGCTGTCAAGGTTTGTCATCGCTTTCCTCTCAAGAAGCAAGCGTCTTTTAATTTCGTGGCTGCTGGCTCCATCTGCAGTGATCATGGAGCCCAAGAAAGTAAAATCTGTCACTGCCTCCATATCTTCTCCATCAATTTCCCAGTGGCCATGATCTTAGTTTTTTTGATGTTGAGCTTCAGACTGTTTTTTGCACTGTCCTCTTTCACCCTCATTACAAGCTTCCTTAATACACTTTCTGCCATCAGAGTGGTATCATCTGCATATCGGAGGTTGTTGATATTTCTTCCGGCAATCTTGATTCCGGCTTGGGATTCCTCCAGTCCAGCCTTTCACATGATGTATTCTGCATATAAGCTGAATAAGCAGGGGGACAATATACAGCCTTGCCGTACTCATTTCCCAATTTTGAACCAATCAGTTGTTCCATATCCAGTTCTGACTGTTGCTTCCTGTCCCACGTATAGGTTTCTCAGGAGATAGATAAAGTGGTGAGGCACTCCCATTTCTTTAAGGACTTGCCATAGTTGGTTGTGGTCCACACATCAAAGGCTTTTGCATAGTCAATGAAGCAGAAGTAGATGTTTTTCTGGAACTCTCTGGCTTTCTCCATAATCCAACGCATGTTAGCAATTTGGTCTCGAGTTCCTCTGCCCCTTCAGAATCCAGCTTGTACCTCTGGGAGTTCTCGGTCCACATACTGCTGAAACCTACCTTGTAGGATTTTGAGCATAACCTTGCTAGCATGTGAAATGAGTGCAATTGTACGGTAGTTGGAGCATTCTTTGGCACTGCCCTTCTTTGGGATTGGGATGCAGATTGATCTTTTCCAGTCTTCTGGCTACTGTTGAGTTTTCCAAACTTGCTGACATATTGAATGTAGCACCTTATCAGCATCATCTTTTAAGTTTTTAAATAGTTCAACTGGAATCCCATCACCTCCACTGGCCTTGTTGTTAGACAAGCTTTCTAAGGCCCACTTGACTTCATTCTCCAGGATGTCTGGCTCAAGGTCTGCAACCACATTATCTGGGTTGTCTGGGATATCCAAATCTTTCTGATATAGTTCCTCTGTGTATTCTTGCCACCTCTTCTTGATGTCTTCTGCTTCTGTGAGGTCTCTCCCATTTTTGTCCTTTATCATGTTCATCTTTGCACAAAATGTTCCTCTAATATCTCCAATTTTCCTGAACAGATCTCTGGTTTTTCCTTTTCTATTATTTTCCTCCCTTTCTTTACCTCTTGTCTCTTCTTGCTATTCTTTGGAAGTCTGCATTCAATTTTCTATAACTTTCCATATCTCCCTTGCATTTTGTTTCCCTTCTCCTCTCTGCTATTTCTAAGGCCTCGTTGGACATCCACTTTGCTTTCTTGCATTTCCTTTTCTTTGGGATGGTTTTTGTTGCTGCCTCCTGGACAATGTTACGAGCCTCTATCCAAAGTTCTTCAGGCACTCCATCCACCAAATCTGGTTCCTTAAATCTGTTCTTCACTTCCACTGTGTATTCATAAGGGATGTGGTTTAGATTATACCTGACTAGACCAGTGGTTTTTCCTACTCTCTTCAGTTTAAGCTTGAATTTTGCTGTAAGAAGCTGATGATCAGAGCCACAATCAGCTCCAGGCCTTGTTTTTGCTGACTGTATAGAGCTTCTCCATTTTTGGCTGCAGAGAATATAATCAATCTGATTACGGTATTGCCCATCTGGTGATTTCCATGTGTAGAATCACCTCTTGCGTTGTTGGAAAAGAGTGTCTGTGATGACCAGCTTGTTCTCTTGACAAAACTCTATTAGCCTTTGCCCTGCTTCATTTTGAACTCCAAGGCCAAACTTCCCTGTTGTTCCTTTTATCTCTTGGCTCCCTACTTTAGCATTCCAATCCCCTAGAATGAGAAGAACATCTTTCTTTTGTGTCAGTTCTAGAAGGTGTTGTAAGTCTTCATAAAATTGTTCAATTTCAGTCTCCTCAACATTGGTGGTTGGTGCATAAACTTGGATTACTGTGATGTTGAAAGGTCTGCCTTGGATTCATATTGACATCATTCTATCATTTTTGAGGTTATATCCCATTACAGCTTTTCCCACTCTTTTGTTGACTATGAGGGCTACTCCATTCCCTCTGTGGGATTCTAGCCCACAATAGTAGATATGATTATCATATCTACTATTCCTGTCCATTAGTTCACTGATGCCCAGGATTCGATGTTTATTCTCGCCATCTCCTGTTTGACCACCTCCAGCTTCCTGAGGTTCATAGATCTTACATTCCAGGTTCCTATGCAGTATTTTTCTTTGCAGCATCAGACTTTCCTTTCACTTCCAGGCACGTCCACAGCTGAGCGTCATTTTGGCTTTGGCCCAACCACTTCATTAGCCCTGGAGCTAATTGTACTTGTCCTCCACTCTTCCTCAGTAACATGTTGGACGCCTTCCGACCTGAGGGTCCCATCTTCCTGCATCATATCTTTTAGCCTTTTGTTTCTGTTCATGGGGTTTTCTTGGCAAAGATACTGGAGTGGCATTGCCAGTTACTACTCCAGATGGATTGTGTTTAGTCAGAACTCTCCACTATCACCTGTCCGTCTTGAGTGGCCCTGCACGGCATAGCCATAGCTTCCCTGAGTTACTCAAGCCCCTTCCCCATGATAAGGCAGCAATCCGTGAAGGGGCCTCTACGACTACAGCCTTATTATTGTTACTTTAGGTATGAAATTGCAAACACCATTAAGAAATGGCATATTTCAAGTTATCTCTGCAATAAAAACTGTACATGGTGCAGTTTCTGAACTGAATTGCCAGGGAGGAACCATGGTACCATTGTTCATGTTAGATTTAATTCCCCATATTCCTTGCATGCTGGCTTTCAATTGCTATACAGTAGGACCACCATATCTGCAGGATCAGTATCCACAGTTTCACTTACCTGAAAACATTAAACCCCCAACATAGGTTTCCAAAATGTATTACCAGAATTAGCCACTAGAGAGAACTAGAAACTATACAGTATAGAGTGTTTCTATATCCAAACTTTCCAGGAGGAGGGGAGCTTGAAACTTATTCCCCGCAGATACCGCGGTCCCACTGGTTTCTATCTATTGCTGCCTGTCCTTTGCGCTTTTCTTTTTGGCTGTAAAAAGACGATGAAGACATTGCAATGTGAAAAAAACCATGGAATCTCTCATTTCCATTTTCTGGCTGTTTTCCCGCTCACACTTCTAGTCTACTTTTGCAAGCTGTTGAGAACTTCACAGCATAGTTACCTCAAAATGCATTTCTCTGCTTAAGTACAGCTGGTCCCGTGATAGCCAAAGTTAATCTCCCCCGCCCTTCCACTCATTGCAATTAAACGGCCATTGTTCTCAACTTTAATAAGGTATTAAAATTGGGCCACCTAAAGTTCCAAGGGTTCCATAAGAGGGTTTAAGCCAGATGTGCTTTGGCAAGCCGTCTTCCTTTCCCTTCTCTCTCCAACGCAGCCGCTTGCCTTCTACCTCACATCTTCCACAAGAGCCCTCCTCCCACCCATTTCCATCCAGCGGCTATTTGTTTCCATTGAGGGCATGTGGAGGTGCTGCACGTGCCCTCCCCAACACGTGCCCATCTGGCTGTTCATTGGAGACCCTGTCTTGCAGCCATTGGAGCTTGTCACCGATGGCCATGAGAATGGGGGAAGCAGACGCTTGCCTTCAACCATTCATCCTGGTGATGGCAAGGGACAGGCCTCACTGGTTGCTTTCTACCCCTACACAGCACCTGCACCTGCCATTGTCCATGCCAAGCAGCCTAGGGACTACATTGTGTGGTCATTGTTGAGCACCTTTTACATGAACTTCTGCTTCCTCAGCTTCGCAGCCCTTGTCTTTTTTTATCAAGGTGAATGCCACCCTCAATCATACACACCGTCACCTGAGGAAAGTAGGAAGACCCTCCTTCTTTAGGCTTAGCTTCCCTCTGTGCCCATGTCAATTCCAATGAAGATAGTTTCTTAATAATTATAATATTAATCTTGGGTGTGCAGAGCTGGAAGAGATCCTATTACTTTTCAGTATGAGAGCCACAAGAGAGAAGCCTGGAGAAGGGCAGGAACTTTGTTTCATCCTCATCCACCACGGGGAGAGAGAGAAAGTGCACACATTAGGGCAGGGGATGAATGGGAGACCAATCCTGTTGCCAGGCACTGTTAAGGGAGGCAGGGAGATGGGGGCAGGGTAGGAAAGGTTCTAGAGTCCAGACCGGGCTGGATAAAAAGGCAAGGCGAGCCCAATGTGGCCCACAGACCATAGTTTGGAGACCTCTGTTTTAATGGAACTTTCTATTAGTAGAACTTTCTACCTCAAATGTTGCTGCTCAAACCCCATCAGTGCACAATGCAATAGCCTACTTTCCTTTCCTTTTTTCTTTTTTGCCTCAACATATATAATTTGACAATTATTTATGTTGAACCTTACTTACTGTTTTGCTTCTAGTAACCACCTTTAAAGATGTTTTTCCAAAGCTTTTTATAGCCATCTCTAATCATCCTGAACAGTTCTATGATCTGCTGAAGGACAGAAAGGAAGATGGAGGATCTATGTATTACAGGTCTATGCAGCACCACTTTTTGAACACCTGACAAGTCTCAACAAGCCTAGTTTTTAAAGCAGACAAAACCATTCTTTCTCTGCAATTAGAATACCATACCAATTGTAATGCATTTATCTAAGAAGTAACGCTTTGATTATTGTTTACTGTGTGTGTCAAAATGTGTACTCAAGCAAGTGACTTGAAGCCACTGTTTCCATCTTTCTGCTGAAGTCCTGAGTGTTATGCTAGTGAGCACAAACACACGCTCACAAAAGCACTGGTAGTGACAGGACTGTCACTGTGCCACTCACCAAACTGACCAAAAAATAAACGCAACACAATTCTTCTGCTTCTGTTTAAGTTATCATGCTCAAAAGGAGCCCTCTATTCCCTCTTATTGGCTGACAACATCACAGCAAGTTTCTGATGAGAAAGAGGCACAGATGATGACTGGAGTCCAAGAGGTTGACAGAGCGTGTGAATGATAATTTCATATTACAGGATAAACAAAACCAATTATTGGCACAGTTCGCTTGTTATAAGTGGACAGGATTTTTTTCACCACATTCAATGGATGGTGCCTCTATAATTAATTACCATTCATAATATATAGGTATTTAAAATATTGCACTGAAGAACCACTCTGAGATTAGCCAGTAAATATTACTGTTGCAAGTAGATTACAAAAAGCCCAGAGTCATTAACAGGGCTGAACGACACCCCCATGTTGGGCATTCAAATGTTGCAGTTAGCAGTTGGGAAAGGGTAAAAATAACCGAAGGGAAATGCTGAGTTGTGGGCAATGGAGAAGGAGTGTGCTCTTTATCTTGGAAACAAACAAACGTCCTCTGCTTTCCTTCTGCAAAGTCATTCATAAAATCACCAAAGTCTATACTCTGGCCACAGCACCATTAATTTCAGATCTAGAGAAGGAAGGAGGGTGTGTGAGAGAAAATGAAAGTGCAGAAAAGAGTGGGATCCCTGCATTGCCCATTTTAAAAGGAATGAAAAAGGATGGTGTCCATTGCCCTTTTAGATCTCTCACCTACTCCCTTCCCTGAGGATATTTAGAAGTACACTCAAGACTTTCTCCTGGTAGATAGTGAAACAACAACAACAACAACGGGGGGGGGGGAGAATTTAAAAAAAGCAGAGCATCCAACTTGCCAACTGTCACTGTCCCAGCCAGATGGCAGTTTTTACTCTGCTTTCCCTGTTCAGCCTATGACCTGGTCTTGTTATCTGCATTTTCCCATTCATATGAGTGTGGTTTTTCACAGAGAGCTAGAAAAATACAAATAACATCATGAACTTAGGCAAGGATCAGTTGGGAGTGTCTCTAAAAGAGCACAAGGTGGCTGAGGAATTAATTTGTGGGCTTTTTTTTTCCATGTACAGACCAGGTCAGGGGCCCAAGTTTAAACTCACTTATCTGAGGAAAACAGGTGTCAGGTATTTAAAATATTGCACTAAGAGAAATACTACAAAAGGAAGGCTCATAGGATGCAGTTACAAATCAGAATTTAAAAACATTTATTGGGGGGGACACCAACTTCCCAGTGGCCAAGCTAAGTGGAAATGTTAAAAGATAATTACATAATAAATTGATCTGAGAATTATTTTTATTAAGGTTTCTTTGAATTTCATATTAATTTGATCTTAAAAGAATGTGTTGTTCACACAATGTAGTTAAACTAGCAGGAGTTGTACATAGATGCCAGGCTGTCCATGATTCAAAGCCTTCTGATTAGAATGTTTTACTCTTTCCCAGGCATTCAGCCTTGTATTTCTGTAGCCTACAGGATCCATATTCATCTTGTACAATATTTAACTCAGTTTGAATTGAATGAAACTCCTGGCCTATTAAGTTTAGCCTGAGATAAAGTCAAGGGCAAAAGGATATTCTTATGCAAAGTAGCATCAATGCAGATATGCTACTAATCACTATGGATTAGGAGGAGGATATCCATGTCCTCGTAACACCTTCATGCTGATCTTTCACTCTTTCTCATTTTTCTAAACACACGTAGAAGGATTTAGTCCTTCCCCAGAGATGGCATGGCGCTATCTGTTAATGAAGTGATAGAATATCACTGAAGGTGCAAATCTCTTATTATTTTGGAGATGGTGCTTGATTAAAAAATAACATTTTTATGCATCCTGTAGTATGACATGTTGCACAGGGGTTTTTATAGAAGTGAATGTTAACAATGTTAATGTCATTTTTGAGCCCCTGTCAAAACCTACGAGCAAATCAACTTCAAGCCAGCCTGTTACTGGGAGAAACAAGGCAGACCCAATCATGGCAGAAGCTGAATCTTATCTAGTTTGAATGTGATCCAGACTGAATTTGGCTGCGCATCTGGTAATTTTGGTCACAAAGCCAGTTCTGTATTGCACTGTAAGCCCTTTCACGTGTTCATCACATGAAGGGATTTCCATGTGATCCATGGGAATTTGGACTTCATTTTTCATTCTTTGGGCTCCCCACAAGATCATCACTTTGGGTGCTGACATCTGCAACAGGGAATAGTACAGTATTTGTGTTCTAGAAACCCACACACCCAGGGTGCTAGAATCCACAAGGGAGCTGCTGCTGTGGTATTTGCAGCAGGATGGGTCCTACCATTTTACACACTGAGATACAGTGGACCCTCGACTTGCAGACAGCTCGACTTACAGACTTTTCAAGTTACAGACTTCTCTGGCTGCAAAATTTAGATTCGACTTGCAGTCGGAGAATCGACTTACAGACCAGAAAAAAACCAAAATGGAACAAAAATAGAATAAAAACTGCCAGTTATGGGATTACAGTGGGGTCTTGACTTGAGAACTTAATCCGTATTGGAAGGTGGTTCTCAAGTCAAAAAGTCTGTAAGTCAAGTCTCCATTGAGCTACAGTGCATTGAAAACCGATTAATCCCGTAACAGGCCGTTTTTGTTCCATTTTGGTTTTTTTTTCTGGTCTGTAAGTCAAATCTCAGTCTGCAAGTCAAACCTAAATTTTGCGGCCAGAGAAGTCTGTAACTCAAAAAGTCTGTAAGTCAAGCCATCTGTAAGTCAAGGGTCTACTGTAATCGGTTTTCAATGCATTGTAGGTCAATGGAGATTCGACCTACAGACTTTTCGACTTGCAGCCACCATTCTCATACGGATTAATTCCGTAAGTAGAGGGTCCACTGTAAGTACCTCAGGAAACTGAAACAGAGAAGTGTGTGCTAAATGGCCTGACCTGTACCTCTTAAGCTAGTCTTTGGGTGTGGAAGAAAACGTTGTGCTGCCAGCGGTGTTTAAGGGAGATTCAACTGTCATCCCAGATGGTTTTTGTCCACCCAACAGAAGGGTCACCATTTTGTTCTTTACCTCTGGCAACAGATTGTCTTAGTTAAGCCTTGATTCAGAAGAACTACTGGAATGAGAGCAAATCCACTTGGGAAATCCTGGATAGCTTAAGTCAAAAGCAGTCAATATGTGCCTTGTGGGCACCATGTGGCTGCCAGGGCCAAATGTCCTTCTTGAGGCCACCTTGCAGCAAATCCCCCCCCCCCCCCAAATTTGTAAAATCAGATTAATTAAAAAAAGTAGTAGGCTCTCAATATTCCACAAAGGGGTGCAGGGATAATTTGGCTGCTACATGACTCAATGTAGCTTTCTTCAGTTAAAAGAATATAAGAGAAAATGGAATGGGTGTTGTTAGGAGCCCCAAGAGCAGGTGATGCCCTCCAGACTCCAGGGATGGGTGTATGTGGCCACCAGATGTTTGCAGATTGCCCACCTTAGCTTAAACCATTGTTAGTAAGGTGAGAGAATCCAGGGATCACTTGGAAGTGAATTTAACTGAACAAATCCAAGCTGAGTCAACACAGAGAGGAGCAAGCATTCCCTTCCATTCTCTGGTCTGTACACTTAAATTAAGTGCCGAAGACCTGCTGTAAGGAAGGAGATACAGAGCACAGAGCAATTTGTGCTCTTAAGGGATTAAATGAACTAATAATAAAGACAATACTTCATAGTTTCAGTCCCTGCTCATCCTGACATGAAAGAGCACATGTCCAAACTGGAGCAACCTCTAAAGGAAACAGTGGCTAATAATTCCTACTAAGCTGCCCATTAGTTTCAATTCTATAACAGACTGTTGTTAGTAGGTTTGTGCTAAGGTAGATGGCTTGATGGTTATCAAGGCACCATAAGTAGCACATAATGTACTTTTTAAACAAGTTCCATGAGTCTTTATTTCTGAGAAGCAGAACAGCTTTGCGCAGTAACACTTTGCTCACCAAATTATGATATTTACTATTCAGTAGTGACACAGTCCCCTCAGACAGTATATGCTGGAGGTAGAAGGAGTGATGACTTCCTGGTTGTTCCTTTGGAAATTCAATTCTCAAAAAACAACAAAAAAAACCCCTAGTTTATGAGTGGGGGGTAGTATGCTCCTGTATTCATGATTCAAAAAGCCAGGAAATGGCCCAATATTGCTGCACGTTGCTAGCAGGAAAAAGGATGCCAAACTTTCCCATAGGAACACAATGAAACACAATCCGTTCCAGCCGAACCCCCCCCCCTAAAAAACACACTGCAAGAGCCATCAAAGCACAGAAACATAACCCCACCCCACCCCAGAATCAAACAAACCCATTCCAGCAGGGACTAAAAAACGCACTGCAAGAGCCATCAGAAACACGATTAATCCGTTCCAGTTGAATCCCCCACTAAAAAACACAATAAAAACACACTGCAAGACCCATCACAGCATAGAAACATAACCCCACACCCAGCCCAAACCTACACTGCAAAACCCACCCAGAACATGCAGTTTTTAAAAAGCAAAAATCAGTACTTTACTGGGCAGTCTGAAGCCTCTTCCAAATGCACACTCTCTAACCACTGGGATGAAAGAGCTACAAAGAATCAGCCTCTTCACTGACCAATGGTTAGGAGTTCAAATTTCCCCCCGCCTTTTTCCCCGGTCCGAACTCAAAGCTCCAGTCGCAAGTCAAAGCAAAATTTTGTGGCCGGAGCTGGTCATAACTCAAATTGGCCACAAGTCAGGAGGTTGGTAAGTTGAGGCACCACTGTATAGCTTTTTTTCTCAGCTTGTCTACCTAAAAGAAATACTTTAGTCTGCATTCTGTGGACCAGGCATGGCACTATTAGTTTACCTGAGACGTTAAAGAGTGTGCACGTTTCTCCATTGTATATGTTGCACTCACTCACACTTTTGCTTTATATTTTCATAAAGTCCTAAACAGACCTTCAAAATATTTGGGCACAGAAGGACTACAAAGTACCCCTTTGTACTCTCTACCATTCACACTTGTTAAAAAACAGCTTTGACAATTACTTTGTGTTTGGGTGAGAAATGGTTAATTGATGAAAATAGGAATCAGATTTTCCCTTGCTTGGTGTCACTTTGTGAATGATAGTGAGCGCAAGAGATCTGTAAACCATCTTGATTGCTGCCATTATTCAGGCTGCCTTTTGCTGTGTAAAACTTGGCATTTTTTATCCTGATGGCGATACAGACACAATATTATGCAGCATTATTGGGCGATTTCCTGGCATTTTGAATTGTGGATATAGAACCACAACATCTCCCATTCATAAATTGAGTTGTTGTTGTTGTTGTTGTTGTTGTTGTTGTTGTTGTTGTTGTTGTTGTTGTTGTTGTTGTTGTTGTTGTTAAGAATTCAGTCTACTTTGGAACACTCTTGCTGGAAAGCCTGTTCCACATATGCTCAGTTTATAAGAAAGTCACTGTTTTGCCTTTTTGAAAGTCCTTTTTTGAGGATCAATATGTCAGCCACTGCCTAAATTCCATCTAGGTGGGGGGAAAAAGCAAGTGGGGCCACCCATTCTTTTTCAAGATAAGTGAGACTGATCTTTTCAATTTATTTAATCTGTTTTAAATCTAGGGGCATTAAAGGTTGTTTGTTTCTAAATGGGGGGGGGGGTTTAAAAGAGTTTTAAGCTTTAAAAATCATTACATGAAAACTCATTGCCCAAACTTCTCCAAATTTTGCAGAGAGCAAGAGCAGATTGTCTGAATTTGGTGCTGATACAAAGTCCAGTTTCAAAGTTATAATTTTGTGTTTGTGCTTCTCCTATTTTTAGAATTGCCTTGTAGAATCTTGGGTTGTTCTACTGCACAATAATCTCTCTGCACTCTCATGCAGTGGTAATTCACAGCTGTTCCCCTCTGTCAAAGGACAGATCTTCTAATACCATGCTGCCTATTCTACAGCCTCTAAACTGTGATAGTAGATGTTATTGCTTTGCATGTGTTGGCATGCAGCTCAATGGCAGTCTAACTGGCATCTCTATGTGGAATGAGGAAAGGCTGCATCTTGTTGAACTCAAGCAGCAAAATGCTGTGAGTCAGTCCTGTTGCCAAGGTTAGTGTCATGGTCTGTTCCCATTGGTCAAATATAGCATACACCACTGATTCATAATACAACATTTCCCTGCTGTAGAATAAGACACCGTTTTGTCTTATATTGACTGTTCCCTTACTGGGCATAGTGGTCCATTAAGAACTCATTCACATTACTTATATGAATGTACCTTCTTGAACATGACTGGCTTATTTAAAACCTGCAAAAGGAACAGACAGATCATCTCTGTAAGCTCTGCAATTTAATTGTAAACTAAGATCCTATATGCTGTTCGCTATCAACTTTTCAGCTATTAATAAGACATTTATTGCATTGAAACCCAAATGAAATGTCACAGTTCAGTGATTAACTGATAATATAGATTGAATTCAATTGCAAGGATGCTGCATGCCTACGATGTATAAACCTAGCTTACATGAAATATCTCTTTCACTATGCATTTATAAATTGGAGATGCAAAAAGATAGATTGTGATTACATTTCTCAAAGTATGGTCTGTCACCTATTTAGAATATTCCAAAATAAGACACATTGCAATTGGAAATGTAACCATTGGTTAAAAAGTATGTTATCTTTCTGTTCCATTTGTGGGAATACTCATAAAAGGCAGCATTTTGCTAAATGGTTGCAAAAAGAGCAATGTACGTTAGTTTTACTGCAAAATTAGGTTAAAAACAGATGTTGCTACCTCAGATGTGTTTATGTGTCTTTAAAGAAGCATTAGGTATTAAATTAATGCCTAACAGTGCAACTCCATATACGTCTACTCGGAAATAAACCTCTTGAATTCAAAGCTGTGTGTTCGTCCACATGAGTACCTAGTTATAGGCATTAACATTACACAAAAACATGCCTAGCCAAATTTAGGGCTTTCACAACAAGTCCATTTCTTTGATGTTCCTGAAAATTGTCAGTGGGCAATAGTAAGAAGAAAGCCATCAAGGCAGCAAGTTAACTTGATATTTCCTTAAATCTATACATGAGTAAGATGGAAAATGACATACAAGATTACCCCTGCTGTGGAAGTGGAATCTATTGTGGAGGATGCGGGGGGGACGGGTTGTCTAATTTTAATTACAATGAGTAGCAAAATGGGCACTGCATTATTTTATGACTGTTTATTTGTCATTTTCCATCTATGACTTCTTTTTTTATTTCACCTGTAACCAAGATATGTTTCCTGGTAAAATTCATCTACCTACTTCTGAAATAGTTATTCAGTTGACTATCATAGATATTTCCTATAAACAGATAAATTATCTTGATACCTGTATGTATAACTTCACATATGTTTGAAAGAGATGGCTTGACTCACTCTTCAGACCAATCACAATTGAAAACATGGGATATGGTCTTGATGAGAGATTACCTCTGACCCTGCCTATGCCCAAATAAAAAGTGCCCAACTCACTCTGTCTTTTTAGAAACAACTAACTCAGTCCTTGTATATATGTGTGTGCCAATATTTGTGTGTCTCTGGATCTCCAGGGCAGGATAGGGTTAGGGTGGGACAACAACATTCCTGCCAATAGGGAAAGGGCTGATGGCTATGACTTAGAGTAGGGGGTTACAGAAGGCCATCAGAATTATTTTGGCCATCTCCAGTACTAACTACAACTCTCAGAATAAGACAAGGGAAATTACCAAATAATCAATGTTGGGGCAGGGGGACTTGCACGTTTATCTATAAAGTCCTGCAATACCAGAGTGCTAATTGTAGCACAGCCTTATAAATTCTTGAGAAAATATAAACAAGATAATATGGTTGTATATTTGCATTTTAAGAGTTCAGTTATTACTACTGAAATTATATTGATTTTTTAAAAGGCTATTTGAATATTGTGTTGTTTATTTATCAGTCTGTTGAAAAGCAATGTGTAGGCAGTGTACTTTTTAAAAAGAGAAAGAAGAAAAAGAAAATCTGTTTAATATCACTACAACATACAACATTGTCTCTCTAAAGTATGAAATGCTTCATTGACATGTTCAAAGGTATACACATTCTGAATGCCTTTACATGAATATATGCAACTCTCATTGGCTATGCCATTTATAATAAAGGAATTACATTATTATGTATTTTGGAATGTTTATGCACATTCTGAAGTTGTTGAGTCAGTGTTCAACTCAGAGTAACAACATATACATGATCAAATGGTATTTTTTTACCATTTCCATTTTAGCTTTGTTCTCTACTGTATTTTCTACATATTGCACATTATTTCATTTTGTCCTTGCAGTTTTACCTGTTGCTTTAAACTGAGCACATTTTATGATAGCATCCTCAGATAAGGAGGCGGGGCAAGGATTGCTATGGTGCTGCCTTTGAGTGGGCAGCTGCTAGAGGAGGCAGAGAAGGAGAGTCTGTGCTCGTGCTGTGGCTGGTGAAATGACCAAAGAGGAAGAGCAGAGTGCACACTAACTGGTGAGTTGGGGAATCCAGCCAGGGGTTGGGGAAGGGAATGCACACAACACTTTGGTGTAACATGATCCAGCACAATCTGATATCTAGATTCATGCTCACCTCTAACACAATACAATGGAAACACTGTAGTTTTATGGAGTTCATCAGAGTTGTTTCAGTTTAATTGTGTCTGTGTCTTTGTAGTTCAGGGCAACTAGGGAGAATGACTGAGGGATGGCTGTTCCCACTGTACAAAATATCATATCCATACTTACTGTATTATCCAAAAATCACTGAAAGTCATGGCCCTTTCAGGCCCACCCATTCCACTCATTGCAGTTAGGAAAGAGCAGAAGCTCCCAACTGTGGGGGGGGGGAGTCTGGATTGGGAGTATAAAAAGATGGGCTGATTGGCATTGTCCTTTACATCATATGATTATTGAAAAATAATTTGAATCCACCAGTACCAATTCCAGAGCACACTGCAAAGTATTTTCCAAGGTAGTCTCATGCTAAGCTGGTTTTTATGAAGATTTCATTAAGAGAGAGATCCATGAGTAGCTGGTTGTTTGGTTAGAAGGCTCTTTAAATAAATTAATACCTGTGTAGAATGGCAGTAATAGTCCCATAGTGCTCTTGTGTACACACACTTCCTAAGCTGGGAACATATATTCAGGCCCACACAATCTCAGAGACAGGTGGATATCCAATATAGATACTGTGGCATCTCCTAACAGGTACAGATTACACTAGAAACAGTTCTGCATCTGATAAGTAGCCAAAGTGTTGACAGATATTCACTTGACCAGAATGTACTATAATATAAAAAAGGAACACATCACACTCATTTTAAATTAGCTCATAAAGGGTTAAGAAATTCCTAACAGATGCAGATTTTAGTAAAATATAGCTGAAGAGCAAGAAATCTTTTGGCTTCTGTGCCTTCAAAAGATTATTCTAGATACAGTTGAAAGAGTTATTATGGCTTTGTTTTCAGAGAAGAGGGATCTCCACATCGCCTTCTTCCCAGTAGACCTTGCTAGTGGTCATGTAAGATATGCATGATTCTCTGACTCATCAAGCCCCTACCTTTTGTCTTGGGACAGAATTTGACATCAAATCCCTGTGGCTCAAAACCCCAAGCCAACGCCTTGGTGTTGCATCCCTCTACTCCACCCATCCCTCTTTTACAATCTGTCATAGTAAAGAGTTCCAGAGAAGCCAAAAGCTTGCAGATTTTGTAATTTGTCCATTGATCATAGTAATGGTATGGCTCACTTATGGATTTTGGATTTCTTTTAATTGGTCAGTATTCTGTTACCAAAAAAAAAAAAAAAAAAAAAGAGTGAAAGGGCAGTTGTATAATCTCCCCCTGACAAGCTCCATGAAAGATGCCTGGTCACAGACTGGCAGTGTGCTTGGCTGCACAACTGGTTGTGGAACTAGATGCCATAATGGCCCTTCTGTTTAGGCAGACCAGCCCTTGACTATAACATGCAAGCTATATTTCCTACATATTATAGTTCTTCAAATGGTACAGTAGCATATGTAACATTATCTTCTCACCTTTTTAATGCATTTTGCAACACAAATACATTGTACCGGTTGAATAGCTGTTGCTTGTCACAAGGCAAAAGTCAAGATCCTGTTCAGCATCAGCCAAATGGAAAGTTCTGCCAGGGTTGTAACATGGGACCTTTCTGATTACTGTTGCACAAGGGGAAAGTACTGTTGCTTCTGCTTGCACGAGGAGGTACTCAATACCTCTTTGAAGGACTGGCATTACTCCTGCCACAGTGTGTTGTGAGAGTGGTTTGTCTGAGAAAAATCCTGGCCACAAACATGAGCAAAACATAGCCTTGGCAAAGACACATGTCCCAAATATGCCTGCTGGCAAACCCTAGAAATAGGACACATTTTAACACCTTTCTGGGATCTGGGCTGGAACAATGGCTTCTGGTGAGGGTCAAATCATTCCAAAACAGCTGGGCCAGGCCACAGCATTCAGCAGAGGGAGGCATTTGCTTCAGGCAGCAGATCTTGGTTGTCACAAAACAAAAACGAAAATACAGACCACCAATTGGTTAATTGAACAATTCATTATGATTGTGCCTTTATTGCCAGGAAAGGGAAGAAATGCCTGTTTGATTTGCTGCCTCATGTGCCCAAATAAAGCTGGCTTTACGTACTGTGAACCTTGACTTAAGTAGGTACAAAGATTTGTTGCTTCTCCTGAGGCAGCAAAATGACTTGGACTGGCCTTGCAGAACAGACTCAAAAGCCTGCTGCTTTGGGGCAGGTTTTTAAATCCACCCCGTAAATAAAAGATTGCAGAGCAGAAGGAAGTGAATTCTTCCTAATTCCTGCAGTGAAGAACTTGAAATGCTGTGTTTACCCGCAGTATCTAAGAGTTTTACTTTAAAACAGGCTCTTAATCTGCATTACACCCCTGAAGCAACACCCTCTAAGAGACTGAGCTTTTGCTATTCTTAATGCTTCCCTTTCCCGCCTTCCCATACATATTGGATGGCTTGAAGCATATTCAGAGAGGCTAAAACATGCAAGATCTGTTTATGCACACCTGGAGTAGCAAACCCGTTCTGCCTTCTGCAATCCACACCAATGTTTTGATGGAATAGTATAACATTCCACTCAGCCAAAATTGTGCAGAGTGGACGTAGGTGTTTCTATTCATCCCTAGTTACAGCAGCAGGACAAGATTCACAAGGGAAAAAAAAAATCTACAGACCAAAATCTCCACACAGACAATGCCATGGGCCTCAATCACAGAGCCTGTCTGATACTTCTCCTGTGGCTCCAATGTACCCCATTGGAACAATTGAGGTAATTATATATGTTTTCACTAAGGTGCTGCACTAACGTTTTGAAATACATCTAGGGAAGTTTTTCATTTGGCCTTTCTTTTACAAATGTATAACAGACCTAATAGATAGACCTAACCAGATTCTAAGATTATGAAGCGTTTATTCTTGATTTTCTCTCAGTTGTTTTGATGGACTGAGGAAAAAGTGATAACACTGTATCTATAATCTCTTCAATTCTACTAAACACAATTCGTTTGTGACAAGACCAAATTATAACATTTTTAACATAAATGGTTTACTGTGTCTTGAGTCTTAGATTGAAAGAAGTTTGTTTAATTTTTTTTCCACTCATTCTTTAGGAGTGGGCATATAATTTTGTATTACTGAAAAATATGGGGGGGGGGAGGAAGGTGGCATAGGCAACCCATGGAGGATGTAGCGAAAGTATACCTTCCAAAAATAAAGACCTCATGTTATAAGAGGGTCATTCTGCAATTAAGTTTATTCCTGGCCTGAATTGCTCTCTGATATAAGCAGCCTAATTAAGAAGGGATGGAGATTCTCAATAATGCAACAGCATGAGTTTTCAGTATATAATAAGATAATGTTGCTGCTCCCAAGGATACTGGAAGAGTTCAAGGGCATTTAATGTCTCTAGAAAGGATAGAGGTGACTGAAAAGTTTAGCTGCATTGCATCACTGGAGAGACTAGAAGGATCAATAAAAGGGGCAAGATGAAAGCTACTTGCATATGTTGGCCTAAATGCAATTGTCAGGTCCAGGCTGGCCAGATCCATTTAGTAAATGGGACTCATGTAAGTGTTGGCTTACCAATTTCCCATTGATTCAGTGACTCTATTCTAGTTGGGACTAGCAATTGAGTTTGGGCTATTGGTTATTAACCCAGAAGATGAGACGATGGAAACTATGGTACACTTTCCCTATGACTTTAACAAGCAAAGATAATGGAATATTGCACCGTGTGGAGCTGCACCGCTAAATCACAGGCAATACAGTTGTCTCTGTGATTTCTATTTCTAAAACAATTTTAAAATGACTTGCAGAAAAATCTTATGTATAGCCGTAAGTGCTACTGTGTTCTGTGGGTACTATTCTTTGGAAGCTTCTCTGGGACTGTCCTTATCTTTGTTGTGACCTCATTTGAGTTCAACCTGAAAGATTTTTCTAATTTGTCTATTCATCTTGGTGCCAAACTGATATATCTTTCCTTGTGAGTCCTTTAATTTAGCCACAACAATATGCACATGCAATATATTCATCTCTGTGTCAGAAGTAATATATATTAATAGCAACGGCTGGCAGCTTGGGGGCTCCAAATTTGTAAAATTCTTTGAGGCTCCTCATCATTGTTGCCTGATATCTTTGAAACAGTGACCCTGGATCCCTTTAAAGTCACCGAGACTTGTGGTTAAAGGTCAGAGGAGATTTAGGATGTTACAATGTGTGTGCTGGTTAACCGTGCTCCAGCTCTGTATAAACAGCTTATTGTTTAAGCTGCCCAGCCCCATCCTTATTTCTAGCAGAGCAGAGTCATATAAGGGCATACAATTGTTGCACCAATTACTCATTGTCCTTAGATAATTCTGGTGGAGCAGCCTCACGCCATCTTGTGTACAGTTGCTAAACTACATCTCAGGCTATTTGCATTCACATGCAATTCCGAAGGGACTGATTAAAGCTGTACAGATTGAGAAGGGGAGGGGGAGGGGAGAAGAGGGACAAGATAATTATTTTAACAAAGCATTAGCCCATGAGGATGAACAGAAAAGTGATGGTGCGGCCTTTCTCTCAATTTACTTGATTAGTTTATGGCTTATTTCAAGCCACTCTCAGGGATACATCTTTGTCTTGGCCAGGGCGGGCTGATTTGCTTTTGAATGCGACAACTGGATAGTTTTCTTGGGCATTTAATGACAGATCCCTTTGGGTTGTCTGGTAAGAAAAGTCTGTCATTCTTTGGCTCTGATAGAGCTCTTATCAGCAGGTGACAAAGGCACTACTCATCAAACCTCCTTGTCAAATTGGTTCTTCAAAATCTCTTGTCACTCCTTTCACACGTTTCCAAGCTGCCCATATTTGGCTGAGTTCCTACTCATATTGACTGTCCTCTGACCTGTCTGTTTTTGAAGGTTGCTTCCTCTCTGAAATTCCCTTATCCTTTAATATGAAATCCTTTCCTCCCTTCCTCTTCCCCCACCCCACAACAAAATCTATGTTTCTTGATGAAAGGCCCCTTGGTATAAATTAAGGAAGTAAAATATCTCTTGTGATTTAAGGTCTGCCATTGTTTCCCATTGTTTTGGCCATCTTGTGGTCACTGATAATTTAAACAGTGTGATCCTAATTCAGAGATACACTGGTTGTCAAGAGGTTGGAATAGGCCTTATGCTGCAGAAATGCCCATGCGGACCCCTTCTGCATTGGCAGTTCTTGGAACTCTGCTGGCAGAGGGATCTGCCAATGGAAATGTTCTGCTGTCTAAGACATGCAGTTTCCAGAATTTCTGACAGAACAGCCAGAAAATGGTAGAGAAAGGGTAAAGAGAGGGAACAGCTGAGATAACAAGCCTCCTGCAGTCAAAGGAGAACAAATCCATGGAAAATGATTGTCCAGGGAGAGGGTAGTCCTAAGTATTTTTCAAAATCCTTAGCTTGGAATGATGGCTTGGAATCAGCTGCCTAGTATCCCCAGCTGGCCCTCACTCATGCTCTCTCCTTCTCCATTGATGCCAGCTAAGCATCTTCCTCACAAAGTACTGATACTTTTGATTTTTCTTTTCCTACTTTTAAACATGTTGCATGATTTTAATTTTAACATGTTTATGTCCACAGATGTCAGATGTTGTACAAAGAGATCCATGAGGGCTGCCACCCAATCCCACAAGCACTCTTAGGCTCTTTATTCTTCACTGTGATAGCCATAGAAGCACACAAATAGCTCGGATCCAGTTTGTATTTCAGCCTTCAACAAAATATAGTGCATAGTCCTCATTCCTAGACAGCACCGGAAGCCTTCTGCACTTATTTGGCACACTCTCAAACTGTGGAGACTGAGATGCCTGCATAGGTGGTGGAAGTGCTGTGGCATAGGGAGCAATCTTCAACTGCTGGTGCTGCTGGGACTCGGTCTGCTTCCTGCTGGGAAACTAAACTGACAAATCCAAAATAAGCCACTTTAAAAAAAAAAAAGAAATACATTTTTGGCCTTTCAAGCCCTAAAGGCTGTAGAGGTGAGATATCTGAAGGATTGCCTATCCACACAAGAACCTGCCAGGTGATGACTATAATTTTTTGGGAGTCATGTCTTATGAGTTAGAAGAAGGCTACCAGAAAAGATGTTTCTTGGTGGTTGCACCTAAATAATGGAATCCCTTCCCTGACTATATTTTACAATAATTTTCTAGGTCAGAATTGGGAAACCATTGGCTGTTCAGATGTTTTCACCTATATCTCCCATCAGAGCCATTGAGAATGGCCAGAGGCAACCTTTTTTGAAAACTGTAAAAGAAAACATTCCTCACATTGCTTTAGGAGAAGCCTGCCCAGTGTTTTCAGGTTTTTAACAGTACAAGATCTGCCTTCTTATACGACTAGCTCCCTACTGTCTCCCCCTCTCAACTTTTATTTCTGTTTTAATAGCTGCTGGTTTGATGTTCTATTGTTTTTGTGCTGCCAAGGACTGTCCCCCCCCTTTATTTTGTTTACTGTAATTGTTTTATTTTGTTTTAATACTGTAGGCTGTGGGTCCAAAATATATATAAAAAAAGAAATATACAATGTTAGTAATACAGAAATCTCTTTTTTGTCTTTTTTTCATTGAAAGGGGTGAGGATTTCTCATGTACCCATGTAGCTGAGTTTCAGTCTTCTGGGGCACAGGATAAATCTACAACCTACAAGTCTCAAAATGTTCACTCTGGAGCAGTTCTGCTGCTATAAATGGGGGTAATTTCAGAGTAAATGGTTTGAGAGAGCTCTAACCTCACATGCTTCTATGGATTTCATAAGGCTGAAATTGCCAAATGGCTAATTGAAAATATCTCTCCAGAGAGTTTTTTAAAAGGAGCCACTTGCTAGTTATTTGGGCAGAACACTTACCTATTAGGCTCTTAGTGTTAATTTCATTATTTATTCAGGTTTCTGGTGAGTAAAAAAGGAGTGCCATCCACAGAAACTTTTGAAAACTGTGAATAGTGAGCACCTCCTTTGATATTTGATAGGCCCCGATAATCAATCAGCAGTTGTGTACATGTCTGAAAAATGTGATGTTACTAGTAATTAGTACATGTTGGGTGATCTTTGCATTCATGTAATGACTTGCTGGCTTACTCATCAGAAGGGTAATATAATGCTTTGCAAAATTCACAAAAGACAGAGACCTTTAATGAGTTTTGGCCAAAGAAAATGGCAGCATGTTCAAGCCATTTGTTGACCCCTACCAACTAATAGACAGCATGTAGAAGAGAAAAGGAACTAGAAAAAAAACATCCTTGTAGGTTGTAAGAAGTTTCCGTTGTTCCAACTCTTTGCACTCCCCTTTGTTTCAACACTAGGGGGAAAAAGCGGGTGGGGAGGAACAAATCCTATTAAGTCCATTATTGATTTATCTGATTTCCCCAGGATGTTAGCCTATAGGTAAGCTTAAGGTGGAATGTTACAGTGTGGCAAATAAATGAATGTGTCAAGCTTTAAGACACTTCCTTGTTCTCATTTAAAGTGCTTAGTATTATTTTTGCTTGGCTGTCGGATGTTACTGTGAAGAAGAAAAAATTATCTGTGAACTTCATTAAAATATTCTTTCTGAAACTATTGTTAGCGCATTAAACCTAGTGTTAGGTTTTGATTGCTCTCAATTCAGCTTGTAAACAAAGTGAGCTTTTTATCATCCCCATGTCACAAAGTGAAAACAGAATGATCGTATATCCTTCCAGTGCACAGAAAGACACAGTACTGTGGAATAAACAGCAGGCACAGAATACCAGGCTGGACTGCAGAGCAGTCATTTCTGCATTCTGGAAAGAGAATCTAATTTGTACAGTTCTTTTGCTATTGCTTTGAAGGGACACCCTTTTCCTGAGCCGAAGAAATTCAGTGTGTTCGTATTATTTCCTCCGTGACATTACATTATAGTAGCCTTGTATGGTTATTTATAATTTGTTTATGACATTTCTATTCCACCTTTTTTCCACAAACAAAATTCAACATAAGTTACTATTTAACTTGCAAAATGAGTGAAAGCATATAAAATTTAAGCACAGTTTCTAATCAAGTTTGTGGCACTGCATTTCACTCTTTCACACTGACACAATGAAAAATTGTGATGGACACAGGTGCTTGAACTGAAAATATTTAAATACACACTACATTTCACTAGCTCATTCATGTGAACAATGTAAATGTGTCAATACAGAATCTATTCCATTAGGGACCAAAACATCACTTTCGTTTTTGGGAACTTCTTGGCAGCAGGAGAACACCAAAATAATGATCAAAATACATACTGTATATGTAAGGTAAAGGTAAAAGTTCCCCTTGACAATTTTTGTCCAGTCGTGTTCGACTCTAGGGGGCGGTGCTCATCCCCATTTCCAAGCCATAGAGCCAGCGTTTTGTCCGAAGACAATCTTCCGTGGTCACATGGCCAGTGCGACTTAGACACGGAACGATGTTACCTTCCCACCGTGGTGGTCCCTATTTATCTACTTGCATTTGCATGCTTTCAAACTGCTAAGTTGGCGGGAGCTGGGACAAGCAACAGGCGCTCACTGCGTTGCGTGGATTCGATCTTACGACTGCTGGTCTTCTGACCCTGCAGCACAGGCTTCTGCGCTTTAGCCCACAGCGCCACCACGACCCAATTCTGTATATGTACATATGTGCTATTTCTCTGCACTAACTATTGTAATTGTCTCTACATGGGAGTCACTTAAAAGTTGCACTCAGGGTTTTGACCCTGTTTTTAACACCTTTTCTATTTGCTTCCCATCTGTTCTTTAAAATATTAAATGTTTCTCCAGTCTTCCATTCAGCTTTCCCCCCTCTCTATTACAGGAATAGCCTTTTTGCATTATTTCATGATAATATCTCTTAGTATCAACCCACAGTTCTCCTGGTTCATGGTTAATTCAGTATACTAATACAAATCTATTATTAAGATGGACTTTATATTCATCAGAAACATTTAAATTATATTTTGGAACTATGATACTTTTAGTGTTCTTTTTCAGCTTCACTCTAATTTTTAGTAATCACAATTTATGGTCTGCATCACAATGTGCTCCTGGTCTTGTTTTGCTGAGGAAAATGCAGCTTCTCCATCTACTACTCCTATTTATGTAGTCAGTTGATTTCTATATGGCCATCTGGAGATAGCCTTGTGTACAGTTTTTTGTTTAGTCACTTGAAGCATGTATCAATGAGCTTCCTTCTTGAAAATAAACGGATTGTGGGCTTCACAGAATTCCGTAAGTCATTCTTCCGTTCCTAGGCCAAAGTCTATGACATTTCGTTCTGCTTGGTTTCCTACTTTTGCATTCTATTATCAGCACATCTTCTGTTGCAGTGAGATCAATATCCTCCTAGATGCATGCATAAAAGTTTTCAATGACCAGAAGCCTCATGATGATGCCACTGCAAGGTGATAGCACCATCACTAACAGGCCAATGTCCCAAAGTCTGGAAGCATTACTTCTTTGGGCTACAACTCCCAAATTCCCCCAGCCAGATAGCCAGGGATTTTGGAAAAGTTGGGTTCAAAAAAATGACATTTTCAAACTCTCTGATATCCTCAGCACTTCTAAGGAAGTTTCAGCAGAACAGGTAAAAATAATTAATTAAACCTCTCAAGAGAGTTTTGAACACTCTTGGATTGTCACTGGATTTCTCCCAAAATGAAATACCAATCAAATCTGCAAGTTCCTCTTCAGATAAAATAGCTTACTTTTTTAAAATATAGAAGCCAATTTGCCTAAGGCTAGCAACATTTTCTGGTCACTTTCAACCCGCTCTATAGGAGCTCTCTCCAACTTTAGGAGTTATTGGATTACAGTTCTGTCACTCCTGTTGTGATGGAGATTCTGGTCAAGAACATTTGGGAATCCAGGTGGAGAAGGCTGCTCTGCAGAGATAGGGGGAATAATTCTGATTGATGAATGGGTGCTGTTTTGAAAGTTTGAAACATGTTGTATGTGGGACCTGTTGTTCAAATACATGCAAGGAACATAATTCAGATTAATTCAGATAAATGGGTGCCTCACATGACTCTCTGTAAGGTCCTTCTACACTAACACAATAATATATAATACTTTGAAAAAAGAGGGTGTACTATAAATCTGTTGGTTATTCCCACTTATTTTATTAGGTATTACCTCAATTTATTTTACCAAAGGATGAACATACATTTATTCTGGGTATTCTAAGCCCTACGTATCTCTGTATATTAAATATGAGAGCACAGGATTTGCATATGCTTTTTGAACTTGACTGTGAAAGAATCTGATCAATAGGTTGCTTACTCAACAGTCCAACTCATAAGGATTCTTACCTTGTATACACATCTGTCATTCATGCCAAGAAATTTTAAATCTGTCCTTGCCTCACTTTTCAACCTTGACTTTTGAACATCAAGGCCAGACAGTGAATCATTTCCATATAAGTTTGTACCCTTGACATTCCACTAGTAATTGATCTCATCTCTCCATTATTATGTTAAGCCTATATGGATTTAGAAGGCTGGAATCCTTTCTTAATTAACCTCAGGTTTTTTAAAGTAAGCTTACACTAGACTGACACCAGTGGTTCATAATCTATCTTAATTTAAAGAATTCATGCATGATCCATGCAGGCATTCGAAACTAAAAAAAGGGCAGAGTTAAAACCTACTATACAATATTGAAAACCAAGTTCTTTGTACAGTTTAAATTCAATATATTTTTTAAACAGACAAAACTTTTTATTTAACCAGCAATAAGAGCACATAATAAACAATAGTTTGTATGAATACCAGTGTACACCATAGTTTATTAACCAAAATATAACAGGATTACTACAATATCTAGTGTTGGATAATGACTTCCATGATGTTCAGTAAGTGTAGCTTCAAAATATTAGAAAATGCGGTACATGGTTTGATCCAAGACTTTCTCAGAAATATTGCTGAAAATAATGGAGAGAGCAAAAAAAATTGATAAGAAATATCCAGGGCATTGTGAAAGCTAAGCTGACATGACGCCACTCATTTTTCCCACTGGAGAGAGAGTGAGGATACAGACTGATATCTGGTACCATTTGTTGTTGTTTAATCGTTATGTCATGTCCGTCTCTTTGTGACCCCATGGATCAGAGCACGGCAGGCCTTCCTGTCTTCCACTGCCTCCCGGAGTTTGGTCAAATTGATGTTGGTAGCTTCAATGACACTGTCCATCCATCTCGTCCTCTGTCGTCCCCTTCTACTCTTGCCGTCAGACTTTCCCAACAGTCTTTTCCAGGGAGTCTTTTCATGAGATGGCCAAAGTATTGGAGCTTCAGCTTCAGGATCTCTCCTTCCAGTGCGCACTCAGAGTTGATTTCCTTCAGAATGGATAGGTTTGTTCTCTTTGCAGTCCAGGGGACTCTCAAGAGTCTCCTCCAGCACCACAATTCAAAAGCATCAGTTCTTCAATGGTCAGCCTTTTTTATGGTCCAGCTCTCACTTCCAAACATCACTACTGGAAAAAACATAGCTTTGACTATGTGGACCATTGTCGGCAAGGTGATGTCTCTGCTTTTTAAGATGTTGTCTAGGTTTGTCATCACTTTCTTCTCAAGAAGCAGGCGTTTTTTAATTTCGTGGCTGGTGTCACCATCTGCAATGATCATGGAGCCCAGGAAAGTAAAATCTGTCACTGCCTCCATATCTTCTCCTTCTATTTGCCAGGACGTGATGGGACCGGTGGCTATGATCTTAGTTTTTTTGATGTTGAGCTTCAGACTATTTTTTGCGCTCTCCTCTTTCACCCTCATTAAGAGGCTCTTTAATTTCTCCTCACTTTTCTGCCACCAGAGTGGTGTCATCTGCATATCTGAGGTTGTTGATATTTCTTCTGGCAATCTTGATTCCAGCTTGGGATTCCTCCAGTCCAGCCTTTCACATGATGTATTCTGCATATAAGTTGAATAAGCAGGGGGACTCCTTTCCCAATTTTGAACCCATCAGTTGTTCCATATCCAGTTCTAACTGTTGCTTCCGGTCCCACATATAGATTTCTCAGGAGATAGATAAGGTGATCAGGCACTCCCATTTCTTTAAGAACTTGCCATAGTTTGCTGTGGTCAACACAGTCAAAGGCTTTGGCGTAGTCAATGAAGCAGAAGTAGATGCTTTTCTGGAACTCTCTGGCTTTCTCCATAATCCAACGCGTGTTAGCAATTTGGTCTCTAGTTCCTCTGCCCCTTCAAAATCCAGCTTGTACTTCTGGGAGTTCTCAGTCCACATACTTCTGAAGCCTGCCTTGGAGGATTTTTAGCATAACCTTGCTAGTGTGTGAAATGAGTGCAATTGTAGGGTAGTTGAACCACTCTTTAGCACTGCCCTTCTTTGGGATTGGGATGTAGACTTGTCTTTTCCAATCCTATCGCCAGTGCTGAGTTTCCCAAAATTGCTGGCATATTGAGTGTAGCACCTTAACAGCATCATCTTTTAAGATTTTAAATTGGATTGCCATCAGCTCCGTTGGCCTTGTTCTTAGCCATGCTTTCTAAGGCCCACTTGACTTTACTCTCCAGGATGTCTGGCTCAAGGTCAGCAACCACACTATCTTGGTTGTCCGGGTCATCCAAATATTTCTGAAATAGTTCCTCTGTGTATTCTTGCCACCTCTTCTTGATGTCTTCTCCTTCTGTTAAGTCCCTACCATTTTTGTCCTTTATCATATCCATCTTTGCACAAAATATTTCTTTGATATCTCTGATTTTCTTGAACAGATATCTGGCTTTCCCCCTTATATTATTTTCCTCTATTTCTTTGCACTGTTCATTTAAGAAGGCCCTCTTGTCTCTCCTTGCTGTTCTTTGGAAGTTTGCATTCAGTTTTCTGTAACTTTCCCTATCTCCCTTGCATTTTGTTTCCCTTCTCTTCTCTGCAATTTGCAAGGCCTCTTTGGACAGCCACTTTGCTTTCTTGCGTTTTCTTTTCTTTGGGATGGTTTTTGTTGCTGCCTCCTGTACAGTGTTATGAGCCTCCATTCATAGTTCTTCAGGCACTCTGTCCACCAAATCTAGTTCCTTAAATCTGTTCTTCACTTCCACTGTATATTCATAAGCGATTTGGTTTAGATTATACCTGACTAACCCAGTTGTTTTTCCTACTTTCTTCAGTTTAAGCTTGAATTTTGCTATAAGAAGCTGATGATCAGAGCCACAATCAGCTCCAGATCTTGTTTTTGCTGACTGTATAGAGCTTCTGCATCTTTCTGCAGAGAACATAATCAATCTGATTTCGGTATTGCCCATCTGGTGATGTACATGTGTAAAGTCGCCTCTTGTGTTTTTGGAAAAGAGTGTTTGTGATGACCAGCTTGTTGTCTTGACAAAACTCTATTAGCCTTTGCCCTGCTTCATTTTGAACTCCAAGGCCGAACTTATCTGTTGTTCCTTTTATCTCTTGACTCCCTACTTTAGCATTCCAGTCCCCTATAATGAGAAGTACATCTCTGGTGTCTGTTCTATAAGGTGTTGTAAGTCTTCATAGAATTGGTTATTATGAGCCTCTGCAGCATCGGTATTTGGTGCATAAACTTGGATTACTGTGATGTTCAAAGGTCTGTCTTGGATTTGTATTGAAATCATTCTATCATTTTTGAGATTGTATCCCAGTACAGCTTTTCCCACTCTTTTGTTGACTATGAGGGCTACTCCATTCCTTCTACGGGATTCTTGCCCACAGTAGTAGATATGATAATCATCTGAAATGAATTCGCTCATTCCCATCCATTTTAGTTCACTGATGCCCAGGATATCAATCTTTATTCTTGTCATCTGCTGTTTGACCACATCCAGCTTATCTGGTACCATACTGGGACCATAATATGCAGGCACAGTACAGACTGCTATAGCATGGTATGACTGTCTCTGTATTCTAAAATAATAATTTTAGGATTCTGGGGAAGAGAGTGTCCCCTTTCCCTCTCACACACTCCCATGTTAAAAAGTATGGGAAGGAGACAATCAGGATTGAGCAGAACAAATGGCCTTGTACTACAGTACTGATCTGGAGTAAAAGCCCATGGCTGCTGGTTGTGTTGGAAGGAAACCTTCCACAGCTGCACAAGAAGAGTTCTTTCCTTTCCATCCTAATCACCGGGAAGGGAGATCCAGTCCAGAATGAGAGCATTGTGGTGGCAGCGGAAGGAATAACTTCCCTTCGCCCTTCTAGAGTCCAGGTCCAGCTAGTGTCTCCTCACCTCCCTACTATTTATCTGGAAGCTGAGTCATGGCAACTGGAGTTCTTTCTCGTTAGCTTCAAACATTTCACTGCTCATGCTGCATGGATGAATAGCGAAATGTTTCAACCTAAGAAAAAAGGATTCCAGTTGCCATGACTCAGCTTCCAGATAACTACACCTGGATGACTGAGAATCTTCACAGATATACACCCTAATATTTGTTTAAAAATCCATGCTAGTTATATGCTAGTGGTGCCATGGCAAACTGTGGCTTCATCATGTGACTTTTCACAATTAATTAGCTGATATCTCATAAATTAATGGGAGAGCCTATTGTTATATTGCATGCAGTATACATTTTTCTCTTGTGATATGTTTTATCTCTACACTGTTGGAGTAACATTAGAAGCCCAAAGTGTAGGAGTCAAATCTGTAGTTTTCGAAGAGTTAGCCATATTAGTCTGTGCAAACATATCAGGCAAATCTAAAGGAACAAGACAAGACAAAAACATGTAGCACCTTAATGACTAACCATTATCTTTTAATGTGATCTTTGGTGGACATATTCAACATTTAATTCTGTTTCCATATGTCTGATGAAGTGAACGTGTCCACAAAAGCTCACATTCAAATATAACAGTTAGTCTTTAAGGTGCCATATGTTTCTGTCTTGTCTTGTTTTGTTTTGTTTCTTCGGATTTTGCCTGATATGAGTCAAATCTGTATATGGCTTCTTCCTACAATGTTACTCCATCATTTAATATAACCTTACCATGTGGGCCTGTCATGTGCTGTTATCCAGCCAGTGGAGAAGAAGCTGTGCTCTAGAAGTTGTAATTCCCCCTGTTGTAAAGGTAAAATCATTCAGAACAGATTCTAAATGGAGTTTAGCTTGGACATGGTGAGAATATGTTGAAGATAAATAACCATAATCATACATTGGTAGTACTTTGAAGAAAAACAACCCTTCATAGGCTGCAACTACACCGGCTGCAGCTTGATTCACAGGTTATTTTACTCTTCTGCTCAGATTAGGTGATCACACAGAGACTAAAGATTGCACTGGTCCCTATATCTGATGTGGTCTGAACCATGCCATATGCCATAAACCCCCTTCCTTTGATCCTGCCATCTGCCAATTCATGGCTCTCCTTTTATTTGTTGTTTAGTCATTAAGTCATGTCCGACTCTTCGTGATCCCATGGCCCAGAGCACGCCAGGCCTTCCTGTCTTCCACTGCCTCCTGGAGTTTGGTCAGATTCATGTTGGTATTTCATGTTTCATTTTATAGTTCACTGTAAAACCAGTGGGCTGTCGAATGTGTTGCACAGAGTTGGGGGAAATGGGCAGTTTTCCAAAGTTCTTCATAACCTTGAAAATCATATACATATGCCGTGGAAACATACAAGTAGTAGTCAGCTGCATTTTGTCAGAGCTGTTTCTATTTCACATCAATATTTATCTTCTTTTTTGTCCATGCATAGGTGACCTAGTGTTAAACTAGTATATCAATGTAGTCATGAGGTGATCTAGCTGCATACTTGGTAGTTTATTTTTTAAAAATTTTTCATAGTGACTAGGGAGAAAAAATCATGGCAGTGGGTGTTCCCACCATCCAAAACATCATACCCAGCTTAGTACATCAACAGAACACCACCCATAGTCAAGCCCACTATCCTTTTGGAGAATCAGACAACTGATCACATGGGGAAAAGTCTGTTTGAATTGTTCTAGTCAGGAAAAACTGGAACCCCCAGATCTGCTAAAATGATGACCGACCCCAAACTATATAGTTTCATTCCAAACCCCACCCAGGTCATTATATTCAGCTGGCATGCTCATTATACCTCCATCGTAACTACTCAGAAATGAGCCATTTCATGGCTTTGAAGATACCCAGAATAATCTGACTCTACTACAGGTCATATGCTGCCCTTTTTGTACTAGGTGGACTTGTTTTGTTTTAATATTTTTTCCCCAGCCTTCTTTTTTATTGATGAAATATGCTCACTCCAAAAGAAATGACCATGGATGTGTGTATTCACAAAGAATGCATTTCACGTTCCATCTCATGTAACAGTTGCAACCATGACCTCTGAGCAGCTACTGAAACCACAAAATGACAAGCCAAAACATCCTCCAGTGATTCTGCCTTAAGATGTGCTGTCTCTATGAATTAACCACTGAGTAACTTCACCTGCATGGGAGGAACAGCATCAGCTCCAGTTAGCATTCTCCTTTGAATATACCCTGACCTTTCTTGTCAGAAATTGCCTGTCTTAGAAACAGATTCTTCAAAAGTACTTATACTGCAAGCAGTGGGATAATCCGGTAGCTATTTGGCATGAGAGAAGAGGAGGTTCAGAAGAGGAGGTTCTTCAGAGACTAATTCACTTCTTAACAGGAGTTAATGCACTAGCATTTTGAGGCCTAGATACTATATGCAATTTAAAGCTAACTGAGCAAAAGCATACGTCTCTGAAGGTACAAATAGACATGCATGGACACATCACCTGTAAGATTCAGTGCAAAGAAACTCATCATGGAAAATCTTATGCTAGCTAATATTATCCACTCACTGGAAGTGACAATCAAACATTCAGACTGAGTATTCCTTCTCCTGCTACTATCACAACAACTATTACTACTACATTTCCACTGTAATGTAAAACCAGGGGGGGAAAGCTAGAGAAAAACATACAAGCAGACCTCACCTTAATGGAAGACAGTTATTCTAACTTTTAAAGCATACATCTACTATATTTCTTACTCCTGTTTGTAACCTATCACTCCTCTACATAACTGAAGGCCGTGACTGCTTAAATAAAGGTAGCCAATGAATTCATGGGAGAGATTTGCAACTCATGTAGAGCAGTTAAGTTATGCATCATACTTATGCATGCACATTACATGGACAAGTTACAAAGCGTGAAGGTAACACAAGCAATTTCTGTCCTTCTAGGTTTCTCACTGTGAGGTACTCATGTAAGACATGGATAGATTTCTTCCAGAAACAGATTCTGTTACCTCTCCATACATAGCACTGACACCTGATGCAGCAATGCAATATCATAAGGCATTGTAGTATGCTATGAACCAGGCCTGTTGCTTATCACCAGTAGGTGTATGCCATCATTGACCTTTTCCTTCCTCAGATACTGAGAAACTGCATCATGCAGCCACACTGTAATTTGGTCCTGCTCACTTTATGTGAGCTGTTGTATTGACACAGTTGCCAAGAGGGTAGGATCATAGCCACGTAGACACATGGAAAAGCCCCAGTTTACAAATGTAAACATAGGACTCTTCAGACATTTTATGCACAAATTTAGCAAGTGGCCCCACGGAGTGAGCTGTGAAATAACATAAAGCAGAAAGAAATTGATCTGGTTGATCCTCTGGAACTGCATGGATAAAGTGTTATAAATATTATGAGTTGCTTGGCAGTATTTGTTCATTGCCAGATATATTCCCGCAGGTCTCTGTTCCACGCACAAGCCCATTATTTGATGGAAAAGTATAAAGCCATAACAGGTTGGTGTAAATTTCTTTTAGATGCCTCATACCTCGTAAACACCTCAAGGAATATGAAATTGGAGTTATGTTCTCTTTCATAAGCTTTACATGGAGCAACTGATTTGTTAATAGCTGCCCCCGACTGCAATCCTATCCTCACTTATTTGAAACACTGGACCTGCCTTCAGAATAAACATAAATTGGGTCAGGCTTCCCACTGAGAGCTGTAGTGGAGCTCCCTATCTTTTGAAAATCAGTCCAAAAACCTTTATTTCTTGCAGAGGGATCAAAAGAAAATAAGGGAGACACTATGTTGCTATTTCTGTGTCATTTAAAATCCTTAGCCACTGAATGAATGGGAGTTGAGAAATCAACACTGTATACGTAACTTTCTTTTAGTAAAACAAACGAACAAATGAACACCTGAATGGAATGTTGTGAAGGCATTTGTTTACTCATAGGGTGCTCAGAGAGGTTCCTCTCACCACTCAGTCACACTACCTTTTCTGCCTGGATGGGTTATATCCAGGAGGTCAGTGCACGCTGGTTGGGAAATGCCTCCTGAGCCCCATGTCCTTCCCTAGCACGCTCTGAGTCCCTTACTCTTGGGTGCTCAGGGAAAATACATATAAGCAGGTTGTTGCTCCTTGTTGCAAACCAACCCTGCATAGAAGTTAATGTAGCTCAAAATGGTTCAAGCTCTCTAAACATCCTCAGACACTGAATTAGTACATTCAACCCCTTAGCAGCTGACTGAATAAACCACAGCTTAGGTAAAATTTGATTATTTTATTAAAAAGGAAAAAGTAGCATAGCAAAAAGTTTCAATACTTTCAGCAGGGATTACAAAAACTATCATCATTAACTTGAGCAGAACTTACAGATCTCAAGGCATGATAAAGCTACAGTATTCTCCAAAGAAAACTAGCTCTCTAACTTATACTTACAGACATGTACAGAGTTCTGCATAACAGATAGAATAATAGCATAGCATGAACATGCTAAGTCATGATGACCAGTTTATAGTGATGATTCAAAATGGAGGATGTCTTTGTTCTCTAACTCTCTCTTAAATCCCATCATCCCACTGAACATAAGCCCACAAACAATCCAATCATGTAACTTCATATAATTGGCCCTAGATGTACCATCCAAGTTAGTTAATTAGCTCAACTTTAGGTGCAAGGAATGTTCAAGTTCAGGATGATCTGAGTCCCCCCCTTAATCTGGAGAGACTGGTACTAAGCAATCCATATTCTCAAAACAAGCAAGCTCAGCAGGTGCCTTTTACGGTATTTTAAGATGTGATGTTAACCCTCCACTCTCTCCATAGATGTTACAGACTTGTTGTTAACCCCATAAACCATAATTCCCTCACATACAAATTGATTCAAAGGCCAAAATCCTGTTGCTTAGTGTAGCAAATTGCACTAGAGTAGGCCTATTAAATCACTAGAGTTTACCAAATTCCCATTTAATTAAATTGACCTACTCTTGTGCAATTTACTATACTAAGCAATAGGATCTTGGTCAATATGTGAAAGAAGTGCTTTGCTTAGCCATGAAATCTTCCAAAAACATTTCCAAAATTAGAAGACCTTCATCATTTGTCCTCTGATGATTGACGCAGGTAGTGTCCAAATATGTCAGTTTATCTTCAGTAATCCAGAAGGAACATGAAACAACTTTGAGATTGCTATTACACAACTGTCTTTCAAAAGTAAGAAAGAATCAAACTTGTTAGTCTTTCTGGACAGCTAAGATATATCTATCTGAGGTGTGGAAGTAGATATATTGCATGCCACTATGATCCATTTTCTCACCTTATCCCATCATCTCCATGTCTGAGATTTTCTCCACGTATATACTTATTAGTTTCTTTCTTTGCTTCTTCTTCTAACTTTGGACAAAATAAACCTGATTCCCTAAAGCCAAGGAACATGCCACTTCCCATATGTTGTTGGGAAGTATGACTAGTTATGAGGCAGAACTCTGACAGATATCAGGACACTATCCTATAACATCCAAATTCACTAGAGGCAAAGGCATCGTGCGTTGCACAGACAACACATCTGCCAACAAACAATATGCATCATTGCTCTCGACCACAAACTAGTACAATTATTGCTACTAGTAAAACTGGTACTTAAAAATACCTGGGGCTATCATGGTTTTTGTAAACACAGTGCCCTAGTCTAATACTTTTAACACTTCTAATACTGGATGAGTTCCTTCCATACTTACATATCTGCTAAAGAATTTATGTACAACTCCCATTGAATTTCACTGAATTTTAGAAACTCTGGAGCAAGAACTGTCCAGCTCATCCAATCAGGCCTCTTAGACCTAATCATTATCCTACATGATCTGCAAGAGCACCTCAAGGCATGTCTACAGTTCTCCAGCATCTGCTCATTGAAGGGAAATGTTGGTAATTATGAACATGTCCCTCTCAGAGAAATTTACCTACAATTGCTGATCTTCTTATCAAAGAACCTCTGATAAGCACCAGAGGTGAGCTCTGAAATATCATTTGAAAACCATTGCCTATTTTTAAGTCTAGTGAAGCTCCTCTTCTTTTACCTCTTCTGAGGCATAAAAGCAATGGCATTTCACTCGTACAGAAGCTATAAACCAGGAGTGAACAATCTCTGCAGGGGAGGCAGGCATCCCTCCCTCTAGGAACAAGAATCTTCCATGGAAGATAAAAATCTGGAATTTAACAAAACTAGTTGGGGAGTAAGGAAAACATGAGCAAAAGAGAGATACTATGATAGGTCAGAAACAATGTAATGTCATCCAGCAGCAGCAATTTTCAGAGTTCCTTGTTAGGCTCCCATGACTTCCACAAAATGAAAGGGATTACATGGGAGATGGAAAAGTGGTGGGACAGAAGTAGGAAGTTTTTAACTACTGGAAATCATTTCTGTCTGTGACATCACCACCCCTCTGCAGCCTGTTTTAGCAACAGCAGATGAATATGGGCGTCCCTACAGAAGCTGTTATGAAGATCAGAAGGATTAATAATTCGCCATGAAAGTGTTTTAAACCTTGTCCTGATTAGCCCAGCAAAAAGATGTTTGAGAGGAGATGTGACTATTCTTTTGAAATACATTGAGGATGCTCAAAATAGGGGAATGGGATGTTTAAGCTAAAAAATAATATGGGTACAATGCAAGGGCAAAAAGGTACATTTTAAATAAATTAAATAAAGGAACTGAAGTTCTGGGAAGAGGTATGGAAGGACAGCTGTCATGACAAAGAACCTTACTAGTGTAAAATTTAAGAATTTAACACTCACATTCTGTTTTATAAGAACAGACCCAAGTGATTGTTAAGCTGCCTAGGCAAATCTGGATAAAATGTTCTCTTATATTCTGTTTATTCTTGACCTACTATATAACTTTTGTGTTTCATCCAGAGACATGCAGCTTGATGTGAACTGGTACTCAATGTCATTATATCCTCTGTGTGTAATATTGAGTGGAGGGCAAAGAGGTTTATTTTGCAATGTGATGAATCATTTATGACCAGGATATGTCATTCTGAACACATTGTTAGGTGCTGTCAATGACTGACCTCAGAAATGTCTTGTCCTCAACAGCCCTGCTCAGCAACTGCAAACCCAAGGCTATGGCTTCTTTTATAGAGTCAACCCATCCTATATTTGGTTTTCTTCTTTTCTTGATGTCTTCACCCTTTCCCAGTATTATTATCTTTTCCAGTGCATTTTGCCTTCTCATGATGTGCCCAAAGTGCAACTGCCTCCATTTTTTTCACTTTTGTCTCAAGAAATAGTTCAGACTTCATTTGCTCTAGGACCCATTTGTTTGTCTTGTGGTCCAGAGTATCTGCAAAGTTTCCCTTCAGCATATTTTGAATGAATCTTTTTTTTTCTCATCAGCTTTCTTCAATATCCAGCTTTCACACCCATACACAGTAACCAGGAACATGAGTGCAGAATAACTGCCTGTTTATAATTAGTTATTTTGGAATCAGTTCCTGTCCTACTAGATTAAGATAAGCTACATGACATTATGATAGCAACCTCAGGAGGGAAAACTTAATCCTTTTGCAGTACAACTTTTCACTTACATTTCCAGTTACAGTCACACATGGTTCAGATGCTGGCTTGTGCTGCACTCCATCTTCTGTTGTGGTTGTTGAGGCGATACTGTGATGGGTGGGACAAGCCATGAGCTTGTAGCACTCAGATTTCCCTTTGTAATATAAAGGTAAGAATGTTGTTACTTTTGAAAGCTGTACTTTTAGTTATATGTTTTTCACTAAAATTGCATTTTTAATGGGAAGTTTCAATTCTAATTGTAAATAACTACATTTAAAGTAACTTTCCAAGCCTCAATCCTATTTTATCATTAGGAACAAAAAAGCATGTTGTTTATGCACTTAAAGGACTCTCTGGGTGGTTTACAATTTAATTATACAGGATACACATTAACACTTCTCTCCCCCAGCAAGCTGCATACTTAGTTTACTGACCTCAGAAAGATGAAAGGCTGAGCCAACCTTAAGACAGATTGAACCCAGGCCATGAGCAGAGTTTTGGTTGCAGTACTACAGTTTAACCACTGTATCATGAGGAACACATATGGCTACTTATCAACTTACCTCTCAAATCCAATTTTTCACCTACAGTGATCCAGAATGACAATTTTTATTTGTTCACTAACATCTGAACTCAAATTGCTATTGAATAAGAAAGTCTGATGTAATGTTCACTTTCTGCTCAAAGGATGCTGGTTAAAACCAAGCATACAAATGATGTCCAATTAAAAATACAGTATTCTTTCTTACATGGTCAGAAATAAAGACCATTTCGGAGAAGGTAACTCAAGAGTCCTCCCAGTTCTCCCCAATGCTAAATAACAACAACAATTATAGCTAATCCATCTTTCCCTTTTTGCTGCCTTTTCTTCCAGGCAACTGAAAAACTGCTAGATGTGGCAGGAAAATATAGGAGGTTTACAAATTGAAGACAGTCATCTCCCCAGCCCCAAGTCTGTGTATAAGACAGCACAACTGCACAGTAAAAAAAATACATCTGAAAGCATCTTCTGTATTACAAGGTTTTCCATTTCACCAAGTCTTACAGAACTCTGACTACCTTTCTAGTACCTGCAGTTGAGGGCCTCTGTGGCTGGCTTCCTTCCATCCAGGGAGAAATTGTGTGTTATTTTGTATGCTCACCAATTCCTTTGAGCTGGGGTTTTGTGGTATTTAAAATGTTCCTGCTTTGCTGATATGGGTCTGTATCAAATTATGACACCGTGATACTGCAGTGCTTGTTGCTCTAGCAGCTGCATATTTTTGGAGTTAGTGCAAGTAACGAAGCCCTTATTGTTATTAAGTTTTACCGTAGGTGGATTTAAGGAGGTGTTTCTTCAGACTATGAAAGGAAACTTTTCAAAAGGAGCCCATTTCTGTAACCTCATACTGTACTACCAATAACCAAATAAGGGCAAAGGCTTGAAGGTGGTGTGATTCTCATGATGGTTGACTTCAGCCAATTCTATTTCATCTCACTTATGGTTTATGAAATTAATTAAATGTTTATATTTTTATTGTTGTGGCAGGAACGGAAGCAGCTCTCTGATTTTAAGCTACTAGGCTGGTAAAACAACTGACACATCACTTGTGAAACTCTGACAATTGTTTTAGAACAGGAGAACTCACCGAGTGAAAGCATCAGAGTGAAAGCTAAACGATGGTACTGAGAGAAGAAATCCAGATTATTGATAGTTTCCAAACTGAGAGGTATGGATGAGTTCTGCAGTTCTACAGTGCATTGGATATACAGCATAAGCAACCCTCAGATTGGAGAAGGAAGATGAATAAGATGATACATGATGCTGTTGTGCAATGCAAAAGCAAATAAACAGAATTATTTCCCCCCCCCACACACACACACACACCTTCGCTGGTGGGGCTAGGAAACCACTGTGGATTTTGACTCTGAGTACTCTCTGGGTCTTTCCCCATTGAATAGCTACAGGCAGTGTCCTCCAAGAACGGGACATGACAATGTTTGTTAGTCATGCTGGCAGCTTGCCAATTATCTTGTTGCCAATTCCTCTCAGGTAGCGACCTTGCTAGGTTACAGAAGCATGTTGTACTGACTTTATTACAGTTTGCCCTTTTATTGAGGGTATGTTTAGTGCATGTTTGGGGTCTAATTAAAATGCTAAAATATGGTTCCAGGAGATTATTATCCTTCCTTCAAAGAAGAGACAAAGCCATGGAACTTAGGTGCTGAAAATAACTGTGTAGGTTATGCAAGTGACGTTCTAGAACTTTCAGCAATGCTGATTCAAAGCATGGTTTCTTTACATTTTCTCCTTGAAAATGTGCAATAACACAGTCTTGGGAAGAGGTCAATGCAGTAAACTGATTATAGCAAAATTCTTCTTCTATCGATCTTGCTTTTTAACTCAGTTGTTTTGTTTCTTCTTTAGTGAGATACACATTTCTGCAGTTTCTTAAAACAAGTTAAAACAGAAACTGTATGCCTTGGATTCATGGTTAATTGTTGAAATCTCAGTGAAAAGAATGGCAATGGGAGACAGAATGTACTTGTATATTATTTAGGCACAGGAGTGCTTGAATAATTAGAACCTATTGATTATGTAAATTGTCTGTTAAAAATAAATTAGCCTATAATTTTGTAGGTGGTAACTTCTTTGCATTTTTGAATTTTTAAAAAGATTGGCAGCTCACTGAAAATTCCAAAATGTGGTGGACCATAGTAGCTAATCTAAATGTGTTAGCAGTCCCCTGCCAAATGGCAGAATGGCTCCATGACCATCTCCAGCTGCTAAGGTGCTCTGAGAGCCTCAGAAGCACAGCAGAAGGCTAATAATTGTAACCTATCTCTTTTCAGTTCAAAATGGCAAGGAAGGTGGGTACATTCACTACTGCAAACAAGACAAATTGAATTGTAGACCCTTGGACAGAAAACTATAGGTGCCCCAGAGCATTGTCCCACAGATCACTATGACCTAAATCTCATTAGCAAAGTAGTTTTTGGTAAAGTGAAATTTAAACTGGAAAGGTCACTTACATTTCATTTGGGCAAGATAGTCCCAACTCATGTCTCTGTCAATATTAAAAATTTTATTTGCTTTCTCTTTGATCCTACACATAGTCTCTCTAGTGCCTGCTAATTAGAAAGACAAGGAGAAGATCTCAAATTTCCATCTCTACATGTGGTTGATGAGTAATTAGAGGGTGAATAAAGGAAATAAAGGGAAAATAATAAAAACACTTGACTATGTTGAAATATTCAATCTCAAAATATGTGGCTCAGCACTCATGGAAATAAACAAGCTTCTGGTTGAAATATACTCAATTGTATGGTTTGAAAGTATGGTTTATGTGATCGACTAGAATACTGTGAAATGTGACTTAGTAGGGAAGGCTTTTCTATAGAATGATTCAAAACCCAATGGGACATTTCTGGTTTTTCATCATTGATAAAGCAAGCTCTGTAGATACTAAACTAAAAAGAAATCAGCTAATGGCCAGTTAATTTGTAAAATACTGTGTGCGTAAGGGAGATGTTGCACAAGTGGCCCTGTGTGATGGCCCTGGATGCCCAATTGAGTAAACAACTAAGTGCATAAAACTGCATATGCCTAAGCATAAAGAAATTCTATGGCTTTGGAGGGTCATTGAGTAGAAATAAATGTGGCTTTGGGGACCACAGGTGGGCCATAGCCCGCATTTTGCTCACCTCTCCTGTTGGCCCTCTAAACATATTCTGTTAATGTATCCTCATGAATTCTGCTGTCCAGTCCTTGAGCTTGAGGGCCAAGGGGAGCTGTGTCCTGTGTAACCTGAGGAAGTGAAGATTTCCTGGCGGTTAAGTTGTGAGCCTGGTAGGTTGCAGATGAGTTTCTTTTCCACCTAAGTTGTCTCAAAATGTAGGCAGTAGCAGCTATGAAGCTCCTGCCTAGTTCATTGCTTCTTCTGTTCCCTTGGCCTTATTGGTGGAAATGTTCAAGGGTCACACAGAATCAACCACCAGTGTGGTGGTCTCCAGTCCTACAGCTTCAATGACTGTGTCCATACCCTGAAGAGGATTAGTGGGTGGTAGTAGTGTGTTGCTAATATGGCAATATTGGAGACTGAAAGGTTCTACAGATACTTAAAGCCTTGTTCAGTTGAAAGCTGGTGCAATTAAATAATAATCTCAAATATGGGGGTTTGTTCAGCTTCCTTTTCATACATTCATCTTGTGGGATGGCTGACAATGCAACTGCTTGCAGATGGTAGAGGTGCCATGCGACTCTTATGACCTACGTGAACTGGTTGCCACACCATGTGAAAAAGCCTATATGCAAGGGCTCTTTTTTCAGGAGTGAATTTTCTTTGAGATAAGGGTTTTGAAACCATTGTAATTCTTATAACCCCTGACCATTGGCCCTGTTAGCTGGAACTTCTAGGTGCTAAAGTTGGAAAAATCTGGAAGGTCAAAGGGTCCCCATCTGTTCCACAACATGCCCAACCTGTTGATCTTACAGTAGAAGGATACAATTCCACTTATTTCTTCTTGTTTGGTGTTGTTTTGCCAGCTATTCTCATTTCCTCCTCCTCCTCTCTCTCTCTCTCTGATTTAAGACAGATCAGAAAACATTAAATTTATGCTTCCATTTCACAATTCTTGAGAGCTTTGTGATAATCATGGTTGAAAGTATGCCTGGATTCCAAAGTCAGACCAGCTTGCTTTGTTAAAGACAAGCTGTTGTGTGAGGTGTTCTCTTTTTTAAAAAACTTATTTGTAATCCAATGAAATAGTTATAACTGTTCATGCTGTTTATACTGAAGAGGGTGAGATTACATTTTGCACACCCACACTTAAACAGATGGCTTGCATGGCGTTTAATGTCATGAAGATATTTAACATGTCAATATTAATAATAAAAGCAACTATGAGTTTGAACAGGGGGAATTCTTGCACTATATCTCTCCTTCCTTACACATTCATACATAGGAGAAAAACCCCTGTTCTTGATTTTTCCCCTTCTATGCTCTATCATGATGTTTGGATCAACTGATTTTTTTAAAAAGCCATCCATATCCTTGCAATTTTCATGTTTGATTCTGGATATGCATATAGAGCTTGGATTCAGTTCTCAAGCAATTCTATTTTAAGTAAGCTAAAAATCCTTAGACTGGGATCAGTTCAGTCAATGAATTTCATACACTGCAATGATTTTATTGTTCAGTCACATTTATATACCAATTTTCAATGTCTGTGGATAAAAGTCTGGGAATATGACCATGAAATATTCCTAATGTTTCAAAAACTGGAGCACAATCATGCTTTTTATTTTTCTTCTCCCCTCAGCAACTCGTAAGCTACCATAAGTTTTAGACCTTGTGAGAATTTTTTGCTGGCTTTAATCTCAAAAGGTAAAAACTGCTGAAGTAAAAATATCCAACCCAAATAACAAGTGAAAATGAGATAGTTCAAGTTTTAGTCATGCTGATGGCATGCTCATAGGCACTCCCCCCCCAGACCCCACAGTTTTGAGAAACGTGACAGTTCATGAGTTTAGTATCACAAAGGCAGCTTATACAATGTTTTCAGAACTGATTTCAACTGATTGCAACTCATTTCACTGTCGTGATGTTGATATGTTGACAAACTAAACTAAAATAATGTTAAATAAATTGTTGGAAGTTTTCTAACAGAAGATTAAAGGAAGCTGTAATATGACTTTTTCTCCCTTTAAAATGTATCACATATTATTTAGCATGGTCATATTCTTGGAAATTATTTGGCTGTACTATGATGCCCAGGATATTTCTGTCATGAAACACACGATGCTCTGTGTGTGTGTGTGTGTGTGTGTGTGTGTGTGTGTGTGTGTGTGTGTGTGTGTGTGTCGCACACGCTCACATGCGCGCGTGCGCACACACACACACACACACACACACACACATGTGTCAATGGATTAGGACGAAAACACAAAAATGGATTGATAGCATCCCAGTGACAAGATGGGCCCAAGAGAGATCCTCTGTCTGTTGCTGGAAACATGAAAATCAGCCTTCCATGAACATCCAGTTCACGGAAGACTGGCTTCCTGTTTCCAACAGCTGACAAAAAGCTTCTCTTGGGTCCAGTAGTTTGTGGTGAGATGATCAACAAGCTGTGTTAGCCTTACAAAAATGTTGTTCTAGTGCAATTTTAAAACTTGTTCTATTGAGTGTCTCATTCCTTCAAGGCCCTCACCATGATGACTTGTCCTTGGAGGGGAAAAATATTTCTTCACCTCAGGAGCATAAACAAAAGTCAAGAAACAATATGAAGAATTTATCTGTATAAGCCTTAGGCATACTTGGATAGGATTTTCAAAGTGCACCATTCCAGTAAAAAAGTGTTGTAGGAGCTGCAATAATGTTTTTCAAAAAAAATTTAAAAACAGATCAGAGACAGTGTAATGGATAGAGTAACATCCTAGAATGGAGGATGTTAATGTCTGGAGACCTGGGTTCAAATCCCTGCTCAGCAATAGAAACCTACTGGGGGTGTATAGTAAAACTACTCCAGAAATATCTCACATATATCTTGAAAACCCTAGTATGTCACCATTCAGGGGATGTGATTTGGTGATGCATAACACACACATTGCAGACTAATTATTTCTAATCTGTTTGTGACTTAAAATGTTCACCTAGTGTAGTATTCCAATATGCCATTTGCAGTTTAGACACATTTTTATTTCTCTGCTGGACTGGGCTCACAGAATCATAGAATCATCATATGGTTGAAAGGGGACCTTGGAGGTCTTCTAGTCCAACCCCCTGCCCACGTCAGGAGACCTCAAAGCATCCTGGACAGATGGCTGTCCAATCTTTTCTTGAAAACCACCCACAACATCAGGATGCAAGATGTTCCACTGCTTAATTTCCATCAGGAAATTCCTCCTTATTTCCAAGTTGGATCCCCCTCCGATTAGTTTCCACCCATTGGTTCTTGTCCTACTCTCAGGTGCAATGGAGAATAAATCGATGCCCTCTTCCCTGTGGCAACCCTTAACATATTGGAAGTCTGCTATCATGTCTCCCCTCAGTCTTTTCTTCATTAGCTAAACATACCTAGTTCTTTTAGTTGTTCTTCATAGGATTTAGCCTCCAGTCCCCTTATCATCTTTGTTCCTCTCCTCTGCACCCCATCCAGAGACTGAATATCTTTTTTGTATTGTGGTGGCCAGAACTGGACACAGTACTCCATGTGTGGCCTCAACAGTGCGGTATAGAGTGGTACTATCACTTCCCATGATCTTGATGCTATCCCTCTGTTAATGCAGCCCAGGACTGTGTTGGCTTTCTTGGCAGTTGCAGCACACTGCTGAGTCATCTTTAGGTGGTGGTCCACCAGAACACCTAAATCCCTCTCACAGGTACTACTGTTGAGCCAGGTACCACCTATCCTATACCTGTGCATCTGGTTTCTCCTGCCTAAGTGCAGGACCTTACTTATTCCACCACTGAACTGCATCTTATTGGATAGGGCCCAATGTTCAAATCTGTCTAGATCCTTCTAAATGTTGAGAAGGATAAACACACCATCACATCCTGATAGCCTCAATTATCACTAAGATCTGATATACTGTATTTCATGTAGTCTGGATTCTGACTAACGCATCTACAATACAGTTATTGCATGTTGATACCATTTTAAATGCCATGATTTCAACCTAAAAAATTACCAAATATTTGTACTGTGATTTCATGATTCACATAAACAATATAGTTTGTGAAAGAAGACACTGAATGAAAAAAGTTAGAAAGTGTCAAAGAACTGAAACTAATCAAAAAGATCAGACCAGCAAGTAAAGATCATATTGCACAGAAGTCCCCAATGTTGGAGGTGGGAACTCAGCAAAGAAATCAAACCAGAATATGATTGAAGATACCTAAGTGGACACTGGTATTGCAAAGAGGATGGCAAGAAACAGCTTTTTCAAACATGAGGAAGATTAATGAAACAGCAAATAAATAATGGACAAAAAGCCATTTATGGAGGAGAAAAAGACAGTGAAAACACAAGACAGACAAAATTATATTAGCTTGTAGCAGAAAGTTACTAGTTGAGTCATACAGGCATCTGGAAAAGCCAGATAGGAGCCTAAAGTGTAAGAAAATGGCAGCACCCTCAAGAGTAACCTCTAGATCCAAAACTGAAGAGTAGAAAGCATTTATTTAGATGCTGGTGGGGAAATAATAATAATTATTAGAACTTTCAGAGCACATGGCAATCTTGGAGATTAACATCAGGATTTAGATTAAATGTGCTAAAGTGCTAAGGGTCCTTGTGGTTCTTGGAAAATAAAAAGATGGGGGCTCAGGAAACTACAGAGGCTTCACTTCCTAACATCACTGTGGATTCTTTCTGTAATTTTAGGCAAGTCTTGCAGTGTCTTCCTGCAAACAGAGAACAAAATAAAGAGACAAGATACCAGCATTTGGATTAAAGTCAGGCCACACTCATGAATGTAAATTCAGATCTGCAATGGAGGTGTCACAATGGGCACCATAATATATAAATGTTTCATTGGTTCAATAAAAACATCACCTTACTCTTGTATTTGTGTAATAATATATAAAGTGGATGACTATCCTGTCATCACTAACGTTGGGGAAAGTCAACCTTGATTCTTTAGAGACAAGCAGTCGATTGATCACCTCTTCTCCAAACTCTACCAATTAAGGTAAAGGAACACTTTTCCATATTGCTCCTTCCTGGGCCTCATAACTCTGAGATGGTAAGTTGAGTTGGTCTTTAGGGTGACTCCCATGAATGCCCTGGGTTGCATAGCCTTGAGAAGAAAGGGTTGGGAAGCACTGACTCAGGATACCAACAGTCCTATAAACTTTTCTCAGCATACACATCCCTACCTGACAGTTATGATCAAATGACCCCAACAAATGCAATCAAATTAACCTGTCCAAGATTCTCTTTCCTCTAATGGCACCCAACTATTGAGTTGAGAGAAGGCAAAAAGAACTGAAACAGCTCATCCAATGTCATGACCAGTAAAGGATCTACTGAAGGTTGTAAAGGTTGTGTACAACCTCAGTCTTCCACATCAGAGTTATGGGGTGGGGTGGGGAGTATACTGTATATCATGGGGACTTGTTTTACACGGATTAACCTCACACCATCACTGTAATTCTTAAGCACATGGTACCATGTAGATAATAATGGTGTGCTGTAAAGTCAATTATGACTTATGACAACCCATTCCAGAGTTTTCCAGGTAGTGAATACAGAAATACTTTACCATTCCTTCTTCTGGGAGTGCCCAGGGATTGTGCAGCTTGCCCAAGGCCACACAGGCTAGCTCTTCTGGAATGGACAATGGGGGACAGAATTCCCAACCTCTGACTTCATAGCCAGATGCCTAATTTACTGAGCTTGACACCTGAATAAGGCTTGCTACCATGTATATAGATCAGAACAATCATGAAAGACTATGGTAACGTGTTCTGAATAATCAGAACAATCACGTCCCCAGAATTCAGTTGTGGTCCATGATTCAATGCAGACAATAGCCTTATTCAGCAGTCATCTCAAAGCATGCAGGTCTAAATGAATCATAGTGACATTGGGACATAGGCAACTCCTGCTCCGTTATCCTTTCCAAGAAGTCAAGCAGATCTTTGGATGTTCAACTTGAAGGACTCCAGAGGCATTTGTAAGAACTTACCACATTTGCATGATTGGTACGTAATGGTTTGTTATGATACTCTTGATCAAGGAAACATTGTAAACATTTGTAGCGGAATGTGTTTGCAAGAGCCTCTGAAGATCTTTGCAATGAAGACACAAAAGTCTGTCTGACTTCTGAGGAGGGGTGGCAGGTGGGATTCTCTCTGTGGCTCAGCAGGATTACAGCCAATCACACTTGCAGGCTTAATGCCTGAATAAGGCATATGACTGAATGACAAGGATCTGAATAACTGCTACTCTACATGGCAATGGGCTATTAAATATTAGCAGAGCTTTGAAATAGCACCACCATGGTCTCAAAAGAGGGAGAGAGACACATAAATCCAGTGGCCATTCTCTGGTATGGGGGACGTTTGGATTTGCTAGTGGCTCAGTTGGGCCAGGGCTGAGAATGAGCCAATGGATTGATGGGAGGAAGCCTAGAGGCAACCCAGTGCACATGGGCAAGAAAGCATGGAAATAGCAATGGGGTCAGGGAAGGCTTCAGAGAGCAATGGGAGGGAAAACCACAGGATAAGTTGGATTAGCTGAGGTGTGTGTATCTGCATGTGTGTTTTGCTTTGCAGGTGAATGTGAATAAGAGACAAGAAACTTTGGATGCAAAGGGACAATTGTTATGCCTGGGATTATATTTATGTTTGGCAGCAAGTTCCTTGTCTTTTAGCATCACTAGTTACTGTGAAATTGAAGTTTCTTCATGGCCACAATTAAGGTAATGATTAGAGATGGGGACGAATATAAAAATGGATGAGTTTTTCCGACGAATATAGCCGATTGTTAAATATTCATCGATCCGTATTTGTGCGTTCCAGAGACCCCCATAAATACAAAAGGATGAATATTTACCTGTTTTCATTCATCTTTTGTATTAAAAAAACAAACAAAAAACTCCTATTCTGCCTACCAGCTGCCAATCAGCTGATCGGTGGCAGAAAGGCAGCCACCACCCCACACAGCCACCCAAGACCACAGCCTACCCCCACCCCCTTCCTTTCTCTACTTTAGACCCCACGCCACCCCACACCACCCCCACCAACACCCTCTTACCTTAATCACTGCTGCCGAGGTCTCACAGCCACGAATGCAGAAATGGAAGCTGCAGCTGCCATCTTTGCAAAGGGCAGCCTGGATTCCCTTAGCTTGCCTTAGGAATCCAGGGAATCCAGGCTGCCCTTTGCAAAGATGGAAGCTGCAGCTTCTGTACCCTAAATGAAGCTGCCATCTCATTGTCTTCTCACCAAACAACCAGAGGCTCAACATCCATAGAGGTTAAGACAGACATAGGCCAGATCATAGGGATTCCACAGCCCATTTGTAGCTGGTGGTGCTCTATTCAAAGGACAGAATGAGTCCCTTTTTGCTGGCACAGAAAAACCAAAGCAGGCTAAGGGAATCCAGGCTGCCCTTTCCAAAGATGGCAACTGCAGCTTTCCTACCCCAAATGAAGCTGCCACCTTTGCAAAGGGCAGCCAGTTTCCCTTTTTACATGCCGTGGATGTGGAGGCCTGATGGAGACCTCCACAGCAGCTATTAAGGTAAGGGGGTGTTGGTGGGAGTGGGGTGGGGGCTAAAGTAGGGAAAGGAAGGGGGTGTGGGGGTAGTCTGTTGGGGTGGCTGGCTGTGTGTGGGAGGGTATCGGCTTCTGATTAGCTGATTGGTGGCCGGTAGGCAGAATGGGCTTCTGTGCTGTGTGGTAAACTCTCCCGGGGGGACCCAATTTGTGGGTGAATAACTCGGATATCTAATCTTCAGCAATATTGGCAGGGGTGTTGGGGAAAGACATAGGAAGCTCTATTGTAATTCTGGATTCTCTAACTACCTGGAGGGAGCTTTCCTGGGGGGTCCTCTTTGTGACTATATAACTTGGGGTTCATAATCCAATGTTCACCAAACCTTCAGGTGTTGTAGGAAAAGCGTCTGAGGAAGCTTCTCTGCACATTTGGTGTTTCTAGGTAGTTGGGGGCCAGTGTTATAGCCATTTAAAGTACAGATGAATCAAAAGATTCATTCGTTGATCCATTAACCTTGACAAATAACGGATCAAAACAAATCACCATTTTTTTATTTGTCCCCATCTCTAGTAATGATAAAGGGCTGAACCTTTTCAAAGTCCATTCCCCCCGCCAGTAATTATACCCTTGCCTCTCAAGCATGCACATTATAATCTGTTCCAACCACAAAAAGAAGAAAAATGTCAAGTTTGCCAGTAAGTTGCCACAATATATTTTTTTGCTTCAACAGACTAAAATAGCTGAGAACCTTTATTTCACCCATCTACAATCAAGGTACTAAAGCTGGGCTTTCCTAAAGTTGCAACATTCAACCATCAGTTTGGAGAAGATGCCTCTTTGATTTATGTATCTATAATGTCCTTTAAAACTGTTAATGGCTTCTGTGATTGGCTAATCACATCAAAGAAGCACATTTCCTGTCAAACACCTGTCTAGTCTTCCCATGTCAGCTCCCTAGCATGGGAATAACAGTAATTTTCATCACAACAAGCTTGTGAGTTTAAGCTAATTAACATTTATTTTACAACTTAAAAACTCAGAAAACAAACAATCATGTTTTTGACAACTTAATTAGCTATGGTTGATAACCTCACTGAGGTTTCATTTTTCAACTGAAATGAAGAAGATTCATTTAAAAAAATATATTTCTATATTGTTGTTTGTTGTTTAGTCGTTAAGTCATGTCTGACTCTTTGTGACCCCATGGGCCAGAGCACACCAGGCCCTCCTGTCTTCCACTGCCTCCCGGAGTTGGGTCAAATTCATATTGGTAGCTTCAGTGACACTGTCCAAACATCTCGTCCTCTGTCGTCCCCTTCTCTTGTCTTCACACTTTCCCAACATCAGGGTCTTTTCCATGGAGTCTTCTCTTCTCACGAGATGGCCAAAGTATTGAAGCCTAAGCTTCAGGATCTGTCCTTCCAGTGAGCACTCAGGGTTGATTTCCTTCAGAATGGATAGGTTTGTTCTCCCTGCAGTCCAGGGGACTCTCAAGAGTCTTCTCCAGCACCACAATTCAAAAGCATCAATTCTTCGGCGGTCAGCCTTCTTTATGGTCCAGCTCTCACTTCCATACATCGTTACTGGAAAAACCATAGCTTTGACTATGCGGACCTTTGTCAGCAAGGTGATGTCTCTGCTTTTTAAGATGCTGTCAAGGTTTGTCATTGCTTTCCTCACAAGAAGCAGGTGTCTTTTAATTCTGTGGCTGCTGTCACCATCTGCATTGATCATGGAGCCCAAGAAAGTAAAATCTGTCACTGCCTCCATATCTTCCGCTTCTATTTGCCCGGAGTTGATGGGACCAATGGCCATGATCTTAGTTTTTTTTTAATGTTGAGCTTTATTTTTTTTTTTACTTAATTTTTATTTTATACAAAAAAATACACAAAAGAACACATACATAACAACAAAAATACAAAAAAATACAAATAATAGTGCTTATTATAAACTAGATTCTAATGTGCACCCCATACCCACGGGACTCTATTTACTATAATAATTTTTTTCTTACAGATTACCTCTCCAAAATTGTATTGAGTATTCTTTAGAGGCTTTCCCCCTTCCTTTCACTAACACAAACTCCACAAATTTACCCCAAATATCATAGAAATTGTTACATCTTATTTCCCCTCTTTTTATTTTAAGTTCCATAGTCAATTTATCATTTAATGCAATGTCCCATACTTCACAATACCAGTCTTCAATTTTAATATCATTCTTGTCTTTCCAAAATCTAGCTATTAATATTCTAGCACCTGTCATAAAATTAGTGATTAATTCTTTCGAGTGATGGTCCAGATCTGTATTATCAAAAATTGACAATAAAGCAATTTTGGCATTAAAATCAATATCTTTACCAAATATATCACACATTTCCTTAAATATCAATTCCCAAAATTTCTTAACCACTTTACATTCCCACCACATATGAAAATACGTACCAATTTCCTCATCACATTTCCAACATGCTTTGGAGTATGTTGGATTTATTATATTCAATTTTACAGGAGTCAAATACCACCTTAGACAGATTTTTAAAAAAATTTCCTTTATTCTTGTTGACATTAATCTTAACACTCTCATCCTCCACATTTTTGTCCAATCCTCTATTTTAATATCTGTTTTTAAATCGTTTTCCCAAATTAATTTTAAACCTTCTATTCCCCATTCTTTTTCCTCTTGTTCCAAAATTATATTATATATTTTACTTACTATTCCTTTCAAAAATGTATCTTGCATATCTTCATGTGATGACAGAAATTGTTCGTACTTAGTAAGTTCTCTACATTTACCATTAGTTTTCAACCAATCCTTTGTCCAGGTGTCTAACTGAATAAGATTATACCATGATAGTTTATTAGATTGCAGTTTAGACATAATCAACTCCTTCGATCTCATGTTACCCATCATGTTGAGCTTTAAACCATTTTTTGCACTCTCCTCTTTTGCCCTCATTAAGAGGTTCTTTAGTTCCTCCTCACTTTCTGCCATCAGAGTGCTATCATCTGCATATCTGAGATTGCTAATATTTCTTCCAGCAAGCTTAATTCCATTTTGGGATTTATCCAGTCCAGACTTTCGCATGATGTAGTCCACATATAAGGTGGTCAGCCTTAAATAAGGAGGGAGACAATATACAGCCTTGTTATACCCCTTTCCCAATTTTGAACCAATCCGTTGTTCCATATCCAGTTCTAACTGTTGCTTCCTGTCCCACATATAGATTTCTCAGGAGACAGATATGGTGGTCAGGCACTCCCATTTCTTTAAGGACTTGCCATAGCACTGATGTTGTTGAGGTGCTACACTCAATATGCCAGCACAAAATTGCTGGCATATTGAGTGTAGCACCTTAACAGCATCATCTTTTAAGATTTTGAATAGTTCAATTGGAATGCCATCACCTCCACTGGCCTTGTTGCTAGCCGTGCTTTCTAAGGCCCACTTGACTTCACTCTCCAGGATGTCTGGCTCTAGGTCAGCAACCATACTATCTGGGTTGTCCGAGACATCCAGATCTTTCTGGTATAGTTTCTCTATGTATTCTTGCCATCTCTTCTTCATGTCTTCTGCTTCTGTTAGGTTCCTACTATTTTTGTCCTTTATCATGTTCATCTTTGCACAAAATGTTCCTTTAATATCTCCAATTTTCTTGAACAAATCTCTGGCTTTTCTTTTCTATTATTTTCCTCTATTTCTTTACATTGTTCATTTAAGAAGGCCCTTTTGTCTCTCCTTGCTATTCTTTGGAAGTTTGCATTCAATTTTCTGTAACTTTCCCTATCTACCTTGCATTTTGTTTCCCTTCTCTTCTCTGCTATTTGTAAGGCCTTATTGGACAGCCACTTTGCTTTCTTGCATTTTCTTTTCTTTGGGATGGTTTTTGTTACTGCCTCCTGTACAATGTTATGAACCTCCATCCGTAGTTCTTCAGGCACTCTGTCCACCAAATCTAGTCCCTTAAATCTGTTCTTCACTTCCACTGTGTGTTCATAAGGGATTTGATTTAGATTATACCTGAGTAGCCCAGTGGTTTTTCCTACTTTCTTCTGTTTAAGCTTGAATTTTGCTATAAGAAGCTGATGATCAAAGCCAGAATTAGCTCCAGGTCTTGTTTTTGCTGACTGTATAGAACTTCTCCATCTTTGGCTGCAGAGAACATAACCAATCTAATTTCGGTATTGCCCATATGTAGAGTCCATGTGTAGAGTCTCCTCTAGTGTTGTTGGAAAAGAGTGTTTGTGATGACCAGCTTGTTCTCTTGACAAAACTCTATTAGCCTTTGCCCTCCTTCATTTTGAACTCCAAGGCCAAACTTACCTGTTGTTCCTTTTATATCTTGACCCCCTACTTTAGCATTCCAGTCCCCTATAATGAGAAGAACATCTTTCTTTGGTGTCTGTTCTAGAAGGTGTTGTAAGTCTTCATAGAATTGGTCAATTTCAGCCTCTTCAGCATTGGTGGTTGGTGCATAAACTTGGATTACTATGATGTTGAAAGGTCTGCCTTGGATTCGTATTGAGATCATTCTATCATTTTTGAGATTATATCCCAGTACAGCTTTTCCCACTCTTTTGTTGACTATGAGGGGTACTCCATTTCTTCTACGGGATTCTTGCCCACAGTACTGTAGTAGATATAATTGTCTGAATTGAATTCACCCATTCCCATCCATTTTAGTTCAGACACCCAGGATGTCAATGTTTATTCTTGCCATCTCCTGATTGACCACATTCAGCTTACCAAGGTTCATAGATCTTATATTCCAGGTTCCTATGCAGTATTCTTCTTTGCAGCATTGGACTTTCCTTTAACTTCAAGGTGCGTGTGCAACTGAGCATCCTTTCGGCTTAGTCCCATCCATTTCATTAACTCTAGAGCTACTTGTACTTGTTCTCTGCTCTTCCTCAGTAGCATGTTGGACACCTTCTGATCTGAGATGCTTCCAATGTCATATCTTTTAGCCTTTTGTTTGTGTCCATGGAGTTTTCTTGGCAAAGATACTGGAATGGCTTGCCAGTTCCTGCTCCAGGTGGATGGCATTTAGTCGGAACTCTCCAGTATGACCTGTCATTCTTGTGTGGCCCTGCATGACATAGCCCACAGCTTCTCTGAATTACTCATGCCCCTTCGCCACCACAAGGCAGCAATCCATGAAGGGCATATTTGTATGTATTATATCTCTATCTCTATCTCTGTCTCTATCTCTCACTATCTGTCTATCTGTCTATCTGTCTATCTGTCTATCTGTCTATCTATCTATCTATCTATCTATCTATCTATCTATCTATCTATCTATCTATCTATCTATCTATCTATCTATCTATCTATCTATCTATCTATCTGTCTGTCTGTCTGTCTGTCTGTCTGTCTGTCTGTCTCTGTCTGTCTGTCTCTGTCTGTCTGTCTGTCTGTCTGTCTGTCTGTCTGTCTGTCTGGATAGATAGATAGATAGATAGATAGATAGATAGATAGATAGATAGATAGATAGATAGATAGATAGATAGATAGATAGATAGATAGATAGATAGATAGATAGATAGATAGATAGATAGATAGATAGATAGATAGATAGATATTTAAAATAATTAGTTTGAAACGAAAGAAGCACCAAAACTGGAATGTTTAGCTATGTATATTTCACCAAAAAAGGGTTAAAAAATAATTAAAAGCCACCTCCCAAATGTGGAACTTAGTTCCATGTATACCCCTACCTCAACTGATTTTTCTCCATCTTGTAACTACACTGATTTGATATCTAATGGCAAGTGGCACATAGGCTATAATCCCATGCATGCTTACTTAAGAGTAAACTTCATGGAACTCAATGGGATTTACTTCCAAGTAAAGATCCATAGGGTCTTATTACTACTATAATCCACAAACATATACTCACACATAATCTTACTGCTGCTATGACCACAAGCAATTTGAAAATCATAGCTTTGTAATTCAGTCAATATTATTTTTCAGTCAGTAACAAGATCAAATGAAAACAAATCAATGGCCTATCTTTGAAACTGTTTAACATTTAGTCTCAACCTATCTTAATATACGCAATGTAAATCCTTCTGTAAAAAAATGTCTGTTTTCATGACCAGATTCTGAGTTTTCTAACTCCTTCACTCACAGTATTACTCAGCATTCTGGCATGCAATCTCAAGTCTTTTAGAAAGAACATATCAATCTGGTGGAAAGGGCCCTTGAGACAGTGCAGCTGCCTGTCAAAGAACATCAAATGCCAAGAACCTTCAAACATCAACTCAACATCCTACAGGAAATGGGATGAAATCAGCGTGCTCCCCAAGGATGTGCAGCATTGTCCTTGGAGCTCTCTTAATGGTCCCTTGAAGGCTGGACAACCAGTTGAATGGAAGCCAGCCTTTAAGTCGCCTGAAGCCATGCCGAGGGATGGATGTATTGCACAGTGAAGCTGGACTAACAAAATACAAAATATTCTTGATGGATTCTTTATGCATCCACTAAGACCAAAAGGTTTTGGCAGTCTTTCAGGACATTGACTTTATCCTTGAATTCATTGTCATCTGCACCAATGTTTTCCTGTCATCTGCACCAATGTTTTCCTGTCCTATTGTAATTTACATCTTTCACCTATTTATAAATTGTTACCGTCAAAGAGCCGCTTTTTCTCTGGCAGTTTTTGATACACTAAACACCAGTATCGATTGTGACTATCCTTTACCATGACTGTTAGAAGAACATATGTATTGAAAACATTTGACAAAATAGATTGTTCTTTACTGGTGGACAAGGTTTAAAGGTCTTTAAGGGAAGAAGGAAGAGCAGAGAGGATGTCCCAAATCCAGTTAGAGCTATGAAATTCTCCTCAACCTACTGTTGACTGTAGGTGGCACTGTGCTACAGTTTTAACCACAAACATGTTGCCCAGTGTTTTCAACACACAGAAGCTCTCACAAAACTTGTAAAACGTGGCTATTTGTTTTCAAAAAAAAGACCATATTGAACTAGGTTTTGATGGAACATCATCATGATATTACATGGAACGCTTTTGTTCCTCTTCAAGGCTGAAGGATTCACCCTACTTATTCCCTTATATGTGAGAACATGATCTGGCATTATATCTTAAGCATGGATATGATCAGCAAATGGACTAAGGGATTTTTAAAAGAAATTCCTACAAACCTAGAATATAAAATACACATGTTTGGTTGTTCTGCTAATTTCCTCGTAAGTTCGGTCTTGATTAAAATAAAATGCGGACAACTAGTGAATCACATTAAAGACTGATTAGACCTTTCTGTGGATACTATCACAGTTACTATTATCAGAGCACATGCCAAAGCTGCTGTATCAGAGCATAATAACAACTAACTTAACAGCACAAGCATTGATGCAAGGCATTCAGAAAGTGAGATTGAAAACAGGTGAATGAACTACATCAGGGTGGGCAACATCTGACATTCCCTACCCACAAGCCTCACACAGTATGGCACACCCCTGAACCACAAAAATCAGCCTTCTCCAAGTTCCAGATGTGCTGGACTTAAATTCCCACTAGCACAAGCCAGTAGAACTAGTGATTCAGGAGAATGAGAGTTGTTCTTAAAAATTTTGAGGAAAGCTGACGTAAATGGATCCATTCCAGCCCCAAGCATGATCACTCTTTCTGGGTAGAGCAGAAATAATAAGTGAAGGACTTAAATTAATTGGCACCTCTGGCTATGTTACTGCGTCTCTACCAGCAATGTGTAATCTAAAGAACAGAGGAACTGGAAAAATTATACAAAGAATGTAAAAAGTGACTAATTTACTTGATGAATGCTTCATTATCTGTTCATTTATTCTTCTTCCCCATGAATCACTTGTATAACACATTGCATTTGTGACAATAGCATTGTCGTTCAGGTAGTCTGGAAATTTTTACCTTAGGATATTGTACCACAGCAAAAGGGGACTTTAATAATCAGGCAAGACTCAAATGAATGCTTTGAAATATTGCATAGATTTAACTGCTTGCATTCCATACACCTTGAGAACTGTTATATGAAAATACTGTTTAACCAAGATAATATTCATTTGTAGTACAATCGAGCTGGAATTCCTCTGACATTTTCCAATAGGTGTGTTTAATCTAAGTTGTCTGACGTGACCCATATCGTATTGAAGCCTGCTTCTATATTTGCTCTAAACTGAACCAATGCTTTTCCCAAGCCATACTAAGATTAGTGGGATAGGCTGCTAGTTTGTCTAAGTACAATAAATGCAAAATATGATGTAGGCATTGTTCTCTCTTCTTGTTGATCAGAATAGGGCAAGGAAGACTCACAATAAGGCTCAGCAAATTAATTTTGCTAGCCATGCCAGATGCTCCCTGTGCTGCCTGTAACACATTGGTTGCCTCCTTAGTTTCTTTTTTCTCACCTTTCCATATGACTGAAACACTAAGCCTGCTCAGTGGGTATTTGCAGTATGATTAAATGGCCATTACAGAAGGAGAAAGAGAGAGAAATATAGTACCATCTTCTCAGGCATTTACATTACATCATTCCAAATTTATTTCCTCTTCATGGAGCCTTATGAAGGATCAAGAACCTCAATCTTGCGGTAGCCGGCTCAAGGTTGACTCAGCCTTCCATCCTTCTGAGGTCGGTAAAATGAGTACCCAGCTTGCTGGGGGGGGGGCATGTGTAGCCTGTATAATTAAATTGTAAACCGCCCGGAGAGTGCTTGTAGCGCTATGGGCCGGTATATAAGTCTAATAAATAAATAAATAAATAAATAAATAAATAAATAAATAAATAAATAAATAAATAAATAAATAAATAAATAAATAAATAAATAAATAAATAAATAAATAAATACCTATCTGTCACCATATCCTAGGCCATGCAGTTTAGCAAATACAGTAGTACTGTAACATCCATTCTTAAGTCTGTTTTCTAAAGCTCTCAGTTTGCTGATGGAGAAATGGTGGCACTCTCAATAGGAAATTACCTTTCCTGGAGACTCATCTGAAGTGGTCAGTTCTGACACATTACAAAACCTAGCTAAAAATTTAAAAACTGGTTGACAACATTTGGAAGAGGAATTGGTCCATGTTTTGTGTTTTCTAAAACTGACTTTAATTATGCAATAATTTTTCTGTAATAAACTCTGAAGCTAGTTTTACTGAAAAGAGCATCAGAAACCCAAAACAAACAAACAAAAAAACTATTACAAAACAAATGGGGGGGCTTTTAGTAGTTCCATCAAAAATAATAATATTTTGTATGTTTTTATTTGCACTAGTTTTTTACCTGTATCTATATTAATCTTGGCTGGCTGGCTGAGTTAATTATGTATTTGGCTGATGAGCCAGAGCTTGGGAGTTTGATTTTCTACTGTGCCTCTTTGTAGAAGAGCCAGTCTGTGTAGCCATGGGCAAGCTGCATAGTCCCAGGGTGCCCCTAGAAAAAGGGAATGGTAAACCATTTGGGAGTACTCTCTACCTAGAAAACCCAGGACTTGATAGTACACAATTGCTATTATACGAATAATACTAATTTTCGGACAAGTTGTCTTGAGACTCACTTCAAGGAAAAAGACAAGACATACATAAAATAGTCAAAATTAGGGGGGAAAGTCATAGTTGGTTAGGCATTGGAACAGGCTGGACCTGAAATGGTCTGGTAAAAGGAAATTCAACTTAGATACAACATAAATGACCCAAGGGTCATTTAATGACTTTTCCTGATTAATAAGAAGTCTAACTATCTGCACACTCCTAATGCAGCATGCTCTGAATGTTTACTAAAGGGGTAGCCAGATGAGAATTCAAACACATTGTGTGAAGATTCCTTTATTGTAAATGTTCAACATGTCCCAGATGATATGTAAAAATGTATTAATTTTGGGAACTCTTAAACAGATCAACTGGAAGAGGTGTGGGTGTGAAAACTCCTGTTTTTACTCTAGCTCTAGTTGTTCACAATAACTATTTATGTGTGCCTAGTTTGTTGGATAGAGATGCACCTTTTGGCACGCACTGAGCACTTGTCCACTGAATGCAATAGAGTGCAGACTGATAATCTTCCATTCAAAGATGTATTTCAAAACACATTCCAATGAATGCCAAATGCATTTCTAATTGATGCTACAGTTCCTGATCCAGAAAATGAAGCATCCAGAAATGTTCGAGTCATATTTAGCCATGGAGTATAGAAATGCTTGCCTAACTGCAGCTTGTGGATCCACATCTCATTGCTAGATCCTAGTCCTATTGCTTTTGTGATGCTTCCATTCAATGAATTTTTTCAGAATGATGGGCTGAAATAAACAGAACTAATATTGGAATGGATTCATACCCCCTTTTTTTCCTCTGGGTACAGAATCTTGTCATGGAATTCCTTACATGGATGGTGGAGATAAGCTCATGAGAGATTTCATTACTGCTGGCATAGTATTTTTCTAATTACACATCATTAATCAAAATTATGTGATTTGGGTCACTGAAATCAGGTTAACCATATGGCAAGCACAGTGAAGGCTTGGTAACTTACAGGTTTGCTAAGGTTTAGAAATGTATTACAGCACAGATTTGAAATTCCACTGAAGAAAATAATGAATTGCATTTGAGAGGATGGAAAGTAATCTTGGATAATCAGAGAAAATAGAGTTTGCTTGACGGTTTGTTGAAAAGATTCAAGAGGTGAAGCAGAAGGCATGCATAAATATGACGCAGCAAGGGTTTATCATTTGCTGGGGGTCTGGAACTCTCCAGGGCCATGATTAATGCCAGAAAGTATGAAATATTATGTTTCACACAGAATCCTGAAATTCACAGCATTCTTTTGAAAAAATAGAAGCTTCATTTTTACACACACAAAAAGACAAAGAACCTATCGAACAACAGAATGCCCATGAGCATAATGGCGAAATTTAAATGTACCATAAATAAAATAAAAAGATGGGTGCTGTGAATATGACATAAAGATTGCAGACATTTTGACAGAGTCATGAGCTCTGCTCTCCAGGTATTAATTACTCTGGCAGATTTTCTTGACTTACAAGAAGGCAACACTAATGATCTTGACAAATATATGAATAAAGGTGCATATAGAAACATGGAAACCCCCCCCCTTTTTTAGCACCACAACTGCTCTCTGATAGTCCTGAATAATACATCAACTTTTTTCTTTACAACCAGAGGCTTTACAATATACAATATATAAGAACATTTCCAGTTTAAAACAGATGGTTCTAATATCTCATCAAAGTGCTTATCAACAATCAAGTCATGCCATCCTTTACAATGAATACCCAGACTAGTTGATCATACTCACAGTAATTATATAGTGTTATGATCCTTGACAAACAAGATTGTAGCTTCTTGGGTGCAAGCTTGAATTGAGCTACCAAGCATGCAATAGAAAACTGCTTATCAGCAAGCTGTCCTACAGCTATTTCCTCAAAGATGCATTTTATATACAACTGGATGAGAGGTGGCAGAAGTTTCTAGGATCCATGTAAAGAGGGCAGAAAAATAAATAATCTTCAATTTAATTACAGCAAAAAAAAATGCATATAATTCTATCACTGGAATTCCTAGGATATGCAGAGGGCATCCACTGGAATCTGTAAAAGAAGTTCTACTTGAAGGGTACCAAATAGAGAATTTTGACCCAACAACAGTAGCCTTGCCTTGGCTAGCATTAGAAACAAGTATACAGTTCCTAAGAGTATGAGAATTGAGACAGAGAAAGCCTTTAACTTATCATGATACTAATGTGCCCATACTCCAAACCACAGTTGCTCCAACCAGCAATGCTAGATAAGGGAATGGTCCTCCAAACCATTTAGCCTATGCCAGTGTCTAAAATAGGCCAAATCAACCTGGCAGTTCTTGTACAAGCCTTCAGATAGCCTCTCTCTTTCCAGTGCTCTTAGTACTCTTACAGCCCAGAGTCAGTGGCAGATGAATAAACAGTCGGCCACCAGTGTGGCATAAAAAGTGGTATTCCCCACCAGGCCACTTAAAATAATAGATAGCCCCCTTTACTCACTTGAGCAAAATGAAAACTTGAAGGGTTGCCAGATTTATCAAGGTTTGGGGCCATCAGTAACTCTCAGCAGAACCACCGTATCCAGCTGGGAACTGAGGAGGTCAGAAAAACTCAGACTTGAATGATGATGGGCCCCATATAAACAAACAGCTTGTTTCTCTCTGAGCAAACAAGCAACCTTCTTCTTCAAGATAACAGAATCAAAGAGTAATTCAGCCTTAATCCAGATGGCAACACCCACCAGCAGTCCAGCAAATAAGTTCCATACATTTCAAGTTGTGACCAAAAAAAATGGTCTAATTTTTTTTAAAATTGGTAAAGGAGTCAGTGAAGGAGTCAATGCAGCTGAGTCAATCACTTAAGAGCAACATTCAAAAAATCAATTAACAAACCCCACTAAAAACAAAAACAAACCAAGCAGCCTCTTCACAGAGTGAAAATACTGGTTTATGAGGCAAAAATTTCATCCTATAACCATTCTTAACTCCTTGATTCAGCTTGTTAGCACTTTTTTCAGCCTTGGCATCCTGAACAATTCTTCCTCTACTCTCTTCCTTTCGAACCCCTCCCCCCAAACAGCATTCTCTCTTCAATGAGCAAGATACACCAGGGTTATCAATTGTCTCCCAATAATTAGGTACTTAAATAACTGAAATGCTACTGCTGAACCCTCCAAGGCCTTGAACCTTCCTCTCCCACATTCCCTGGTTCACTAAGTCACTTTGCATTATCATTGAATGAAGTGAGCTTTTCAATATAACCTCTTATTTTAACAAAACTATAGATGCTCTTTCAAAAAGGATTCAAAAGGTAAAAAGTTAAGATACTGAGTAGAGCCTGGCACAAATATTGCTCCTCCCTGAAACCAGAACCTTCTGAATAACACACAGAGCGGCATCTTTTCTCATCGATGTACAAAAATGCATTAGTGGCTCACAGACTGAACAGGAAGGAATTTCCCTAACTTTTGCAAAGTGGCACACTTCAGCATGATCCAAGAACTGCTGCAGGGGAAATCTGTCCTTCTGATGTTGGTGCACAGTAACTGTAGACATACATTTCTTATAGAAAAGTAGAAAAGAATGAAGAAGACTTCAGAGCTAGTGTGGCTTTGGTCTGATTTATTTGTATTAAAGCAGATTAGCCTACTGCACACTAGTTTTCTAAAGCCTTAAATCCCAGTGCTTACCCACTCCCTACTCTACGAACAAAATGAATCAAATGAAATTGATTAGATTTATTTGCTTTGCAGTGCCTAGACAAAGATCATGGAGAACACAACAAGGAGGAGGAAGATAACAGAAGCACAAAAAGCACAGGGAATGAAAATAACAAATTTGCTAAAGGAGCTTCTGGATCTGAGAAGGACCGCTCTGTTGGAGAGATGTGGGGAACAGATGTCATAATAAGGCCCAACTTGCAGACAAGCATCTTTCAAGTGAATTAGAAATAGAAATCCTTCCTTTGCAAGGCCTTTCAAGAGATGGCAACTTCATGTATACTCTTTTGGGTTGGACTACAGCTACCAGAATCTCTCAGTCAACATACTCATTCTGGAAAATACAGGATCTCAAAAAGGATCTCCCTGTGCAGATCATCGTGATTACAAAGACCTACAGGAAAGGTCAAGAGTGTCCAATTGCCTTGCCTGTTTAGATGAGCTTGTAGATGACACTGCCTGCTCTGATGTTCCACTTCCCCTGTCCCCCTGCAATTCCATTCAGTCAGAGGCTTCATTGGACAAGTGTAAGGTGGACATTCCCGGCATATCCACAATCATGTTTCCGTTTCCAACACACTGCCTTCCCTTCTTCTCTTGTTTCACCCACATGCAGGGGAAACTTAACATTCATGACCAAATTTGTAACAACCTGCTATTTTTTTGTTTTACTCTGATATGGAAAACTGCTTTATACAATCTGTGGAAATGGTGCAGTAAATAGTATATTGAATACTGATAAATAATGAGGTTTCTTAAGAGACAGAAAGATAGGGAAACATAAGTTTTGCTTCTTTAACAGAAAACAACACACATACACACACACACACACACACAGAGAGAGAGAGAGAGAGAGAGAGAGAGAGTCTAGAAGATCCCTTGCTGCCTCCATGCATGACAAGAGCAGTGGGTATGGAGGACAAAGCACTCAGAAAAGGAAGACATTCTTCACAAAAATTGAGGGCATTTTACATTAAATTTGCATATAGTAATTTAAATTAATGTATAAAAATATCATCACAGACATTATTACTACAAATTAAGTGGAAATACACCACTGCTTATCATAAAATGCAAGATTGTTACTAGGTAACCACCTTGGGACACATTATTAGGATAAAGATGGGATATAATATAAATCAAATAAATTTGCAAATAAAAGAGAGAGGGGGCTGTATTAACATGAGCATAGAATCCAAATCCTGTGAAGTATTACTTTCCCTCTGTTCAGGATTGGTTGGACCTCATATAGAGTACTGTGTCTGGTCCTGGACACAGTTTTTAAAAAAGGATGCAGACAAACAGGAACAAGTTTAGAAGTGGGCAACAAGGATCAACATGATACTGGAAATAAAGCCCTAGGAGGAAAGACTGAAAAAATTGGGTGTGAGCCTTGAGAAAAGAGATTGAGGGGAGATAGGACAGCACTCTTCAAATACTTTAAAGTTTGCCATACAGAAGAGGGTCAGGATCCATTCTCAGTCATCCAAGGTCATGTAATAATGGGCTCAAGTTACAGGCAACCAAATTTCACCTGAATATCAGGGGGAAAATATCCTAGGTGTTAAAGCAGTACAGCAATGAAACCAATTACCTTGGGATGTAGAGAGCTCTCTGACACAAAGGCATTCAAGAGAAAGCTAGAGAGCTATCTGCCAGGTATAATTTAAGCAGGATTCCTACACAGAGCAAGAAGACTCAATTGCCTTCTGTCAGGACCGAATCTCCCTAAGGGGCATGAGTCCTTTGGTCGGGGAATTCCTCAGCCACAAATCTACCACCTTTATGCTGGGGCAACTTCTCAACCTCCAGCAGTGCATAGCTTTTGCGCCTAGAATAAGCCTGACCTTAAAAGAACACTTTACTTTTACTCAGTACTTTGCAAGTACAGACACATGGGCTTTGTAGTTCCTCAGAAATCACAACAGCTCAGTTAATTAGGACTTCTCTGGTAGCTAGTCAATGGCCGTTACGACTCTTCTTGATTAAGCCTTACCCCGCTGATCCAAAAGAAATCCTTAGTGAAGATTTTTGTAATTAATTTTTATTAAGAAAATGTTTGTTTTTGCTCAAGCATAGCATAGAGAACATGTTCAAAGATTACCATAATTAAATACAACAACAAATTCCCATTAAAAATAACAAACACTGAAAATGGGCTAAGGTGGGCTAGCCCCACATCCTTCTTTCTCTTACTTACATTCTCTTTCCTTCAAGCTACATACTCAAACCATCAATTTCTCTCTCTCTCTCTCTCTCTCTCATCATGGAATTACTCCATTATCATGAATCCAAATCTCTCCCACATAACCCATTGTCCATTTTCTACATTACTCGGACCTCCTTCTTCATGACCATAAACCAATCAACTCAAAGAGGCGTAACTGTCCATTGCGCCCAAATTCTCATGAAGATGCAGGTGGTTTATCTCCATTCCAGTTAGGAAAGAATTTGTTGGATCTTCCCGCTGAGGCCTCTTTGTCCTTGCCCTCTTATCAGGATTCACACAGTACCAGGCTGGCTGTAAATTAAGAAAAACAACCTCTCTGTCTTTTTCTCTGTCAGTTTTATGATAAATCAGAGAGAGAGAGAGAGAGGGAGAGAGAGAGAGAGGGAGAGAGGGAGAGAGAACTGTATGTAATAACCGGCTAAACTTATGTGCCTTGTATTTTTCTGCAGTTTACTGAATATGAACAGAAAAGAAAAATAAACAGAATTCACTGTTGTTTTGTTGAAATGCCTAGCTAGGCAACAATCAGTTGTTTTCAGACCAATCATCTGAATTGTGGTTTCAAATGTCCACTCCTGGGACTGAGTTGACATGCCATGCCATATCCTTCCTCCCATTCATTAGTAGTTATATCTATGTGTGTGGTTTGCTTCTTTTCTTATAAAATGGAACCCACACCACAAACCATTTTACTTAAACAAATGAGATATTTGATTAGATACATTTACCAATCAAAGTCTCTACTTTCCCATTCAGTCAGGCAAATTCATTGTTGGGTAAGGTGGGCACTTTCAAGCAACCAAAAAGAGTTTTTGAAATGAGGACTGTCCTCCCTAACAACAACAACCAGCAATACTATTAGGAACAGCATACATACTGCACCAATATTTAATAGATATTTAGGTTTTGGGTTAAAGCCTGTATCTGTTATATAGTACCAGTCAATGTTTTTATAATTCTGACTGTGCCTAGTGTTTATGAATAGTGATGATGATGATGGTGATGATGATGATGATGATGTGTCATCAAGTCAATTTGGATTTATGGTGACCATTTTATCAGGGTTTTCTAGGCAAACAATACTCAGAGATGGTTTGCCATTCCCTTCTTTCGACGCCTTGGGATTGTGCAGCTTGCCCAAGGCCACACAGGCTGGCTCTACTCCCAGGAGGTACAGTGCGGAATTCAGCTCAACCTCTGGCTCCACAGCCAGATACCTAAACTACTGAGTTAAAGAGAATATATGGCCAGCCTGGCATATGGACACATGCAAGCTATCATTTTACATACAGTATTTGGAAGAAACAGGAAGAGATATCTTCCCTTCAGACACAAAGAGGAAAGAAGAAGAAATAGCCAGCCATGAGTATTACCAGTGCAGAATCTCATTATGGACCCATTGTGACTGTTCTTCGAGATCTTCCAAATCTCTGATTTTAAAAAAATGCTGTATTCATAAGACTGCTATAATGTTCTTGTGACACACCACACTTCTTCTTTTCTCCTTCTGCAATTTAATGCTGGAAGCATCCCAGAAGAGGCCTTTTAATATATTTTTAATGGCTTGCCTCCTTTTTTCCCCTCCTATATTAAAATCTCTTTGGTCTCTGTCGAAATGTTTCCTTTGAAATCTTTCCCCAGTTTTCTGATTCTGTGGTGTAACTACTGTAACTCTCAACTATCTCAGGATAAAAGAGGGCAAGTTCTGGGAGTTTAGGGTCAAATGTCTAACTGCAGGTCCTACCAAGTGCCAAAAAATATGCCCCCAAATGGAAATGGCCAGAAGTTAGGAGATTGGGGAGCTAAATAAAGTATGTGTATGGTGGTGGAGGAAGACCTTGTTTATGTTAATGCCGAATTATTCCAGAATTGGAAATTCAGAACTTTTTGCCAAAAAGAATCTGGTTTACAAAAGCACCCTGGGGAACTTATGTTGCCCTTCCTTTTCTTAGAACATAAACTCATTTAACTTACATTTTGCTTTCAGAAAATTGTTTTATATTTAAAGCCATTTGAAGGGCTATTAACCAATGAGGAAAATAAACCAGGGAATTCAGCCAGTTTGAATCAAAGATGACAGTAGGCATCCTCTCTCTCTCTCTCTCTCTCTCCAAGTCCTTGGCCCTCAAATCTTAACTGTACTTCTTATTTGAATGTACAGATATGTAGAAAGATAGATGTATTAGTCAAAAATATGTAATATGCAGCAGGTAATTGCTGTTAGTTAACAAGACCTTGCTCAGTTTCCTCATTGCATGGCACTCAGATAGCTTGATCTAAACATCTACTTAAAATTATATATTTTCCCTTCAGTTTCTCACAACTCATCTCCCTCTCTCCGCCCTTCCACATGAAATAAGAGCAACAGCTACTGGTTCTGTTCTTACCTTGGGTTAAAAGCCTTTCCAATATAAAATATCCATTCACATTTAATACTACTTTGAGAAGTCTTCTAGTTAAGAGAACAGAAATGTTTGTCCTGTTAGGGTTCATTCACCAATCCCATTGCCCTCATTGGATTTTATGACTTTGCTTCTGTGAGCCCTATCAAGTCTGTATTTATTTTATGTGGCCTTCTCTGTGTATATCCATCTCTCATTCATTGTAACTACAGTAGTTGCTATCTTAAACAGATTGTCGGTGGGAACAATCTGTTCCCGTCTCTCAAATAACTTGCATTTCTCAAGGAGATAGCCCTGTTTAGTCTCCTTAACATGAGCTATAAAGGGTAAGACTGATTAACCTTTCTTCAAAACTCTAATTTGCAAAGCTCACAATCATTTTGGTGGGCCTTTATTACATCTATCTAATCTTCTAGGTCTCTTGCATCATGTATATATTATGGACAACAGGAGCTGATGATTTGTTTGTTTTTTATTTTTTTTAGTACAGAACAGTGAGTTCAGCAAAATAGAAGTATTCTGAAGTAGATGTTGTATTGAGGGTAAAAAGAATATTTCCAGGCTTATAATGATTTGTTGCTGTCGTTATGTGCCATCAAGTTAAAACTGACTTATAGGGATCAAAATGGTGTTTCCAAGTTTGATGAATATGTTAAAAACATGCATTGGAATGCATGAAAAAGTAATCTGAAGATGAAGATTGAAGTCATGCTGGAGAAGAATGAAACAGATCTTTCCCAGGTTTTAAAATGTTCCTATTAGCCTGGATGAGGTGTGTGCCAGATGATACTGCAGCATTCAGAGAGTGAGGTCAACCCCTTTCTCTTGCTGTTCACATTAATAATAATTGTGTGCCATCAAGTCAATCCTGACATAGTGCCCCTTTTCAGGATTTTCTATGTAGAGAGTACTCAGAAGTGGTCTACCATTCCCTTCTAGAGGCATCTTGGGACTGCAGCTTGCCCAAGGCCACACAGGCTGGCTCTTTTTTTGGTGAACAGTGGGAGATCAAATCCCATCCTCTGGCTCCATAGCCAGGGACCTAACTCACTTAACTATCCAGCCAGCTAGTGTTCATGTTGCTCTTCCCAAAGTTGTTAGTTCACCCTTCTTAGCAAATGCTTAGGTGCCTATAGATTCTCTGGGCAACAAGATAAATGCATTAAAACATTGGGCAGTGGCATAAATCACAGTGGCAAATAGCATCTGCCTGTGCTTCTGTTCACACACCAAATCATGCAACAGGTGACAAGGAATGCAAGCAGAGATTTGTTAATTAGCTGCCAGTCACCAATGTGTTTAATTCAGTGTACCCATGTCAGTGCAAATGACCAATAAGCTTCTGACCATTTAGTATGGGGGAAATGAATGAAAAACACACATTTTAAGATAATGGAGATATTTAGAAATGTGCATTTGAAGTGGACATTAACTTTGGTGAGGACCATAAAATCATACAGAATTAAATCGAAATAAATGTAAGGTCAAAATATTGAGAAACTGAGCATACTTCATTTACCCTATTGATATGGGTGCATGTGCAGTGCAGAATCAGAAAGGTGTTTTTCTGTAAAATATTTTGGAAAGTTAAGAGAGCTTTCAGAACATAACATTTACTTTAACATATATGTTTCTGTAAACAGGATTCTCTTCTGCTTCCTTTAGTGCAACTCATATCTTTATTTTGCAGGCAAGTAGTTTTGCCACCTTGTTTTCAGGTGGAGAGTGGATTCTGAGGTAAAGCTCAGAAGCTACCCCAGAAGGCAACAGAGGAGCTTGATGAAAAGAGGGCATCTTAGTACTCCAGCCTCCCTATTTGGCTTTGTTTCTGAAAGAGCAAGGAAGGACAAGTTGTAAACAAACATTGGACACATCTGGGAAGGCCTTAGCTTCTAGTTTGTGGGCTTTGTGAAGCTTGAGCCAACATTACCGATTCTTAAAGCAGATCTTCATCCTATGTATAAATGTGATCCTGAATGCATCACGTTCCTGTTCCTATACAGTAAGTGCAGGATTCCTCTAGTCAGGTGGAATTGTTCACCAGCCCTCTTACAGTAATTTTATGTGCCGCATTAACCAAAGTGCCCATTTACAGATTCCCAAGTATGCTGAGCTCATTCCACAACCATTGGATTCAGATAGGAGAATGGATCACGTGTCTTTGAAATGCAATAATCCTCCTATTCACACTCCTGAATTAAACTGATAGCAACCTACAGCATGGGTTTCTTGCCTCCATTAGCAAGAGAGGACAAGCTGCCTTTATCCACTGAGTGAAAAAGAGCAATAAATGTCTCCTGTTTATTTAGTCTATAATAAATTTAGTCTTTAACAGAGATATCCATTGATCATTTATTTATTTTACAGAGTTTCATTGCATATTTAAAACTGACATCCTGGAGTACTTCATGGTACTCTGTTCATTGGATCTTGCCTTTAATAGGTCAAATCATCATTATATATCACCGGGATGCTGGATTTTAATTCATTTAACATTTTAATCTTTCATCAGTTTTTCGTTTAAGAGGATTTCCCTGCATATACTGGATTTGTATAAATCTGTGTGCAGTAAATTTATTCTTTTAACAGTTTTATTCTTTCATCAGAAATTCATTTAAATAGATTCCGCTATATATCATATCTACTTCTAGTGTGGCTTTAGGTCAGGCCATAATTGATGCAAAAGCAATGAGGTATTAAAAGAGATGGGAAATATCTGAAATTGGAAGGAGTTCAAAATGTGTGCCATTGTGAGGGCATGGCATTCCTCAGGATATGCAAGGGGAGGGGAACTAATGAACCATTTTCTTCCAAAGCTTTGAATGGTACAACATTTCCAGATCTTACGGGAAAGTCAAAATCTACACTGATTATAGGTTTCTTCCCTTTAAGGCAAAATTTAAAGAAGTCATCAGTGTGATACGACAGTTTTATTTCTCATTGCTGTAGGAACAATTTGAATGATATTAATATCTTGGCATCATATTTCAGTTTGCAATATTTTAATAATTACTCTCCCCATCAGTGATCATGCATTTCATTCCCATGTACTATACTGGTATGATGTCAGATCTTTCCAATATTTGTAACATTGAGTCCATCCATAAAAATGCCAACTACTCCGAAGACCTGGAAGAAAGGTAAATGGATGATGCAGCCTCCAATTGACCTCATGTTCTAGGAAATACAAGGCAGCATTGAGGATGACACCTAGTACTGTATAATAGTCTTATAGGGCTTGATTCAATCTAAAGTAGCTGAATTTAGTTCCAATTGACAACAATGGGAAAATTTAGGCTTTACCTACATCCCGCTGATTTCTGTAAAAAAAAGTGCAAGTAATTTAGTCTGGATTCAGTCTCATGAAAAGTATTAATTTAAGCTATTTTATTATACTTATACTTTGCCTTTCTGCTCCAAGCAGTTTTGTGCCAGGTTTTCTATATTCAAAATACCTGTAAGATATCCTTGTGGATTTTATGTGCCTTCAAATCACTTCTGGCTTATCACAACCCTCTGAATCAGTGACGTCCACAAAGATTCTGTCATTAAAAGCCCTGCTCAGGTCTTTCAAAGTCAAGGTCGTGGCTTTTTTTAATTGAGTCAATCCATCTGTGTTCATCTTCCTCCCCCCCCCCCCCCACTGCCTTCTACTTTCTGGATCATTATTGGCCAGAATCCTATTGGTTATATATTCTGGGGTTAAGTGCAACATTTGCATCTCAACTGTTAATTACTTCTAGTTAAGGGGTAGCTGCTTATATTTTTTATTTGTACACAAACTAATGTTACCAGCATGCAATGATGACACATATAAGTAGCAACTTTTCCAGTGAGTCTTTCGTTCTTGAGGCATGTTTGAAGTAAGTGGGGACTTATGAACTTTGGCATGCACAGTTTGGAAGAGCTTTAAAAAGTTGGCGTTTCCTCCATGTTTAATGCTTTTACAGATCAGCAAAGATTGTTTTATGAATATGAGCCTTTGTATAGAACCAATTTTTAATTTGTCTTATTTTGTACTACCTTGTGATCTTCTGGGATTTTTCTTGATTGTATGTATAACTTGGGTTTTTAGTCATGTCTGATCTTCATTTATAAATCACAGTTGTTCTGAGAAATTATAAGACAATTTCATATGCTCATATTTAGTTCAGCATATTATTTTTAACTTCTTCATGTTTACAAATTCAGGGCAGACAATTACATTTAAAAATAGAATCCAAACTGCAAAATCCATATAAAAGTAATACACTTCTTAGGGCACATCATCTTGATTCACAGTCTCTTTTGTGACTGCATACAGTTTAGGTGAGTACACAAAGATCCAGATTTGTTTTGGTACCAGTGTACACACTGGCCTCTCAGTCCAGTGTGGTTCAATCCAGCCCCTTTGCTTTCATACTTTCCTCCTGCTGATCTGCTCTCCTTTTATGGTCTGCTGTCAAGCTGCTGGGAATGTTTCAAGGGTTACACATAGAACCATATACAATGCCATGGAAACATTCTAGTCTGTGGGAGTTTGTCAAAATTTTTCTGATTCTATATCGATTTTTTTGTTTTATTTTTGTCAGTATAGAGGTGATTTAGCACTGATCTAAGGTAGCAATGAAGTGATAAGATGATCTAGTGCTAGACTCAATGGTTTGTTTTTTAAAAATAAAAATTACTCAAGGCTGACTAAGGAGAAAGATAACGGAGTGGATGTTTTTGCTGTCCCAAAACATCACACTACAAATTACTAAATCACCAGAAAATCACCCAAAGTCATCTCATCTCCAGTTCTTTTGTAGAACAAAACAAACAATCACACAGACAAAGCACTGTTCAAGTTGTTGCTGTTGTTGTTAGGAAAAAGTAGAAGCCCCCAGTGGAAGGCAGGAAAGTCAGACTCATTCACATTAACCTTTGTGTGATCTTAGAAGAAAAAAACCTTTGAAATTACTCATGCCTATTTAGGAATAAATTGTGAAATATTTCCTAAGGTAGTCACATGCTTAGAAAAGGTAGCCTAAAGCAAAACAAAAGTAAAGTGTGCTGCTTATATACCGCCCCATAGTGCTACAAACACCCTCTGGGCATATTCCTGAAGGCTTTCATGGTCAGGACCTAATGGTTGTTGTGGGTTTTTCGGGCTCTTTGGCCATGTTCTGGGCGGTTTACAAGTTAATTATGCAGGCTACACATTGCCCCCCCCCCCCAGCAAGCTGGGTACTCATTTTACCGACCTCGGAAGGATAGATGGCTGAGTCAACCTTGAGCCAGCTACCTGGGATTGAACCCCAGGTCGTGAGCACAGTTTTGGCTGCAGTAGAGCAGTTTTAACCACTGCGCCAAGCCTAATATGCGTTTGGAGTTTATGCTGTATATTAGGGTCAACACAGTTGTCTCTATGTTTTATAGTAAAAATAACTTTTAAACTATAGATTTCTGCCAGTTTTATATACAAGGATTACATTAGTCCAGAACTGCATAAATATGTTACCATACAATACATACGAGGAAAAAAAATCTGCCTCAAATAGTTTCTATATGTATAGCAGCAAAAAAGCCAAAGGCCAGTCAATAGCCAGCAATTTCATTCTGCTAATGAAAATGATTCTGTGCCTATTGAAACCTTGATCTAGACTATGCACAAGGTAAGAATACAATTTCCAGTTGCACATCCCATTGCATAATCAGTTCCAAAACAGGTAGCCCAACCAGTTTCAGAAACAATTGCACAACCAGTTGGAGAGATATGCAAACAGAACTATAAATGGTAACCATGCCTTGGGACTAGAGGAACACATGTGCGGTCATTTGCAGAACTAGTTGTGCATCCAGCTGCACAAGCGTTAATATCCCTTGAGACTCAGGGACCATCATGCTGCCTTTTATGATACTCGAAAAACCAAAGTAACTCTGCTAGCTTACAGTTTTTCTTCATGAATTTTACAATAGATTTAGGCAAAATAGTCCAGAAAAGCTTATGTCATAAGCTTCTTGGCCTTTAAAGTGCAATAAGATTCTTTATTTCTTCCAGGAAACAATGTGGCTTACCATTTTTTGAAATAAGTATCTTGAGCACAAATGACAGCCTTATGTGGCTGGCCTTGATCATATAAACTGCAGTGGAAAATAAGAAAGGAAGTGGTTTCACTAGTGAATAAATCCAAGTCATTTTTCCCCATGCAATTCTACTGTGGTATACAGAAAAAGGAAGCAGAAAATTAAAAACTGCTGATCAAAGGTTTATATCGGGTGATGTAGACATTAGTAAATGATGGAACTGTAATGTCAGAGAGAGGTAGGAGGTGAGAAATATCACAGGAACCTAGTGAAACAATGAACAAATTTATCTGAGAAAAACCTTATTATGAATTTGACTGATTAATATTCACAGTTAGTTAGCTCATGTATTTCACAGCCTTTCCAGTGGAGAGCACTAAGCATCAACCATACCTTCATATCTATAGCCAGATGGAGTTTACAGCATTAGGAAGAATTCAAAACATAGCATTAAGAAGAAAAGACCACTAGAAAACACAAAGAACCTAGAGATATTATAAGCATATGTGGTAGGGACAATAGGAACCCCTATTTAGAGAATATCATAGGTAAAAACAAAATAAGAGTTTAAAAAACAAAAGATAAAAGACAAAAACATGGTGGCACCATTAAGATTAATTTATATTTTTTTCAATGTGAGCTTTGTAGACACCTTCACTTCCTCAGACATAATCTGTACTATTCACTCTGCTCTTGTGAATTGCCTGGGGTAATTCACACCATTGCTACTGATTACAAAGGGAAGTGTGTCCTGGGGGAAAGTTCATCAGCAACTGTAAAAGGCCAAAATGGACTTGTTCACAAAAGCTCACATTAATATATAAATTGGTCTTTAAGGTGCCACCACATTTTTGTCTTTTGTCTTTTTTGTTCTTTTGGTTTTTTATTCAAAAAAATTCAAAGAGATATTGGACTGAAAACAACATAAATTTAACTGGGATAAGTACAAAGTTCTACAACTAGGAACAGAAACAAAATACATGGGGAATATCTGGTTCAGAAAGTTCTGAATTTGTCCTGGGGCTGTAAAATCCATTTGAATTTCCACGTAGTGAGCTTTGGTTATGAAGAAGGATCTTGGAATTGTTGTAGATCACTAGGTAATGACCCAACGGTGCAATGTGGCTTAATAAATGGCACATGCTATTTTAGGCTTCATTATTACAAGTATAGTCTCCAAATCACATGAAGTACTAGTTCCCCTCTATTTGCCATTGGTTAGGCCTCATCTTGAGTACTGTACTTGTCCAGATCAGGACACTGCACTTTAAGAACAGGTTCAGAGGAAGGCAACAAGGATGATCAGAGAACTAGAAATCAAGCCCTGTGAGGAAAGACTGAAAGAACTGGGTGTGAGCCTTGAGAAAAGAAGACTGAAGGGAGATAGGATAGCATACTTCAAAGACTTGAAAAAGAAGGGGCATGATCTGTTTTCAGTCATTCTAGAGTGAAGGACATGTAATAACAAGCTCAAGTTATAGGCAGCCAGATTTCAGAAAAAAAAACTGTCGAAGTGTTAAAGCAGCATAAAAATAGGACTAGTTTACCTTGGGATGTGGAATATTCTCCAACCTTGGAGAAATTCAGGAGAAAGCTAGAGAGCCATCTGTCTGATATACTCTAACTTGGATTCTTAAATTGAGGAGGTAGTTGGACTCGATAGCCTTATAGGTCTGTTCCTACTCTGTAATTTTATGATTCCTCCACTTAAAAAAAATCATGTGAATTATTTTTCTTTAAAAGTCACACCTGGGAGAGTACTTTTTAAAACTCTTCTGTATTGATGATATTTTAAGGGATCTTCCAGATGGCGTATTTGTACTCTGTTGCATAAATTCTGCTTTGTTCTGTAAGAGCATGGGATTTATCCAGACTTATCAGGATTTGTGTCCACAAGCTTCAGCCACCCACCCAGGTCCCCAGGTCCCCTTGCTGGAGTTGTGGAAATAAAATAAGATAAAGGAGACACATTGAGTCTCCAGATCATGCAGGTTCAGGTGTGTGGTAGGGAATCTGAGATCAAAATGGCTGATGTTACAGCAAACTAGCAGAAGCAAAACTGCCAAGGGAATATACTGTTGCTTCATCTCTTTCTTTTCTTCCTCCTGTCTGCCCTTTTTATTTTTATCTTTATTTGATAGATTGGGGAAGCACCTTGGTACTAATTCACCTTTTTGGATGCAGGCAGGATGGATCTGGATCCTATAAAACAGACCAAAAAAGGAATGGGGGAAAGCAAGCTTTGGACTGGGAAGGGAAGCACTATAGCATTAAAAGATGTAAAAAAAGGTACAAGAAATAATAATCCAAGGGGTTTGGGAGGAACAAAAGGTTGTGGGCAGTCTTGGGGAAAATGAAAGAAGTCAAATATGTTTAGTGAGATTTAAAGGACATTATTTGAATGTTCAGGAATCCCAGCTAAAATAACTGTTTAACATGGTACTTCAAGGGCATAAATGTCCTCTTTAGAAAAGTCTTAGTTTTGTCAAAAAGTATTACCACAGACAAAACTGGTCATTCTGTAACCACCTGCCTCACAGCTAGAGAACAAGGATAATGTAGAAATTCATACTGGGCAATTATTGAAACTCACTGACAGTATATAGCTGAAGAATTGGCCGGTTAGTTCCAATCAATATGTGAGAGTCAATGCCACTCATGCTGCTTTGGACCTCTCATTGATCTCTTTGATTGGATAGGTCACCATGCTGCAGTAACAGTGCAAACTGCAATTCCTCAATTCCTTTCTGCGTAACTTTTCAAAAAGGTGCAGCACAGCATCTCTCAAAGTCTAGACTTCTGATTTATCAGTTCTATAATCCCTGTGTCAGAGTCCCATCCCTCAGGTTCTGGATTTTTAAAAAAACTGTCGGCTATATGATTGTCCTTCCTTTATTTGTTCCCATCTTTTCCACTCTGCTCAGCATTCATTCCCATAGAATACAGGTCGATCTTCTACACTGTGGGGGATCAGAGCCCTTCCTCTAATTAAATATTCCCTTACTCAGTTCACTGTGAGCTGTCTTTTCCTATAAGCCTCACTCTCCACATGCGTTTCCTTCAGATTCTGTTCCCCCTGTACATTACCTATTATATAGCCTTTCTCCAACCTCTTGTTTGAGGGACCCCTATGGACATCTAGTCTTTCAGGACACTGCTGAAATTTTCAGTCCCCTCTTTTCTCTGTGTTATCAATGTGCCTGCTTGCCATTTGAAATCCCAGTACATATGAAAGTTCTTTGTGACTATGTCATTTTAATTATTTCCTTAACTCAGAGGCTGACCAATGAAGAAGCACTAAGGAGAATGAATAAAAACCAAGATGTGGTAAAAATATAAAATGCCGAAACCTAAAGCACTTTGGTCACAAAATGAGAAACAAAAAGTACAAAGTTACAAATTAAAATAAATGGGAAAAGAAAAACAAAAGAAGAATATATTGACTGAAGAACATGAAGATTGGTTTGGATGCAATGCATCATACCTTCTAAGGTTAAAAAACAATCTGTTCTTACCAATTTAATATCGGATACATCCACATGCTTGTGTGTATGTGAACATTATAAATCTGTCAGGATCCTAGCAGCTGCAGGATCAGGCCAAGCCTGAGCCAGGAATGGCCTGGTGTTTGCAGGCTCAGGTCCTGGCCTGTGTAGCAGCTGCTGGGTCACTCATGAAGCTCACCTGGAAACCTGGAGGGAAAGCCTATTGCTTCTTCCTCCCAAAACTTGCCTCAGCAACAAAGGTCTTCAGTCATGCTGTGCTCCCTGCTCTTGCCTCTCTGTGTCTGGACTCCAGTGTTCCTGCTTTTGCCTCCACTTGCTTCCTGCAGCTCTGTGTCTGGATTCCAGTGTTCCTTTATCTGTTCCTGCGCCTGCCTTGGTCCCTGTTTGCTTCTGCTGCTCTCCTGCATCTCAGTGACTTGTTCTGGCTCTGTGCTCCTGGTCCTGTGACCTGGCTCCTAGCCCAGTGCTCCCGCCTCTGCTTGGTCATGGCCAGCTGCACAGTGAGTGTCTTTGGACTCGATACCCTGAGTGGCAGACTGAGTCCTGGTGCCCTTGCCCAGGGTGGGAGGCTGCTTGTGATATCTTGGACTTTGACAAAATCTCAGGGAAACTGTCAAGTGTCTTTCTCCTAACAAACAGTGTTTGAAATGGCCATGCCACCTATTTTGCAATTAGTTCCAGAAGCTCTGGTGTCACACATGTAATACACAGCAGACTGTATATCAGCTCAGCTGCCATGTCTTTTTCTTATTGATGTGTAAGGAGGAAGAAAAGAGACTTGGTCCAGATCAGAATCCTGGCATGAGGGTTAGGCAGCTTTAACCATTCAGCACCTATTGTGGTTCTAATAGAAATTGGGTCCCACACTTCCCTCTAATCTGCATTGCCACAAAGTGGTTGATTAAAAATGAAGTAAGCCAATGCAGAATGCAACATTGGAAAATTAGTGTGTGTTTTTAAAATCAAATTAAATCTCATTTTGTTGATATTAAAAAGACATCATAGTAATAACTGCTAACATGGTAGGAAACCTTTTTAACAGGTTAAATGCTCATCCAGTGTTGTTATCCAATTGTTCTTTACTTCAATGAATGGCAAACACTGCAGAAAAATAAAAAGGCAGACTTCAATTTCACCACTTCCCTTGAAAGTTATGCAGTAGTCAAACTATCCAAAAATATGATAGATTTCAAATGAATGCCAAGTACGATAAATGCTTGTATGTCAATTGAAAATATATTCATCAAAAATTTTTATCCATAAAAATTTAACTGCAATTCTAGTAAACTGATGTATTACTAATCAGTCTGAGAATCTGTATGGCACTTCTGGATTTTTGTCAAACGGTAATTGTGTGGTACAACTGAACTGAAATAAAGGCCATTTCTGTCACTATGGCAAGTATCCTGCTCAATGTTTATGTGCATGTAAAGCTCCAACAGTGGAAGCTGCCACAATGGTCCAATAAGATGCCAGTCTTCTACAGCTTGGCATATGACCACCAACTTGTCAAATCCCAGTGCAGCTTCTACATTTGGACTGCTGCTTGTGTAAATATTGAACAGGATACTGCCCTATGTTTGGTAGCATGGGAGCAGTGGTGGCTATCAAGAAGCTATGTTGCAATAGCTTCCAGACCACTAAAATTAACACCAAGAAAAGTCTCAAATATATTTCCAGAAGATCACAGAACATTAAGTAATTACTTAGCTCTGAAAGCCAGCAGTTTTACTGATTTCTGAAGCTGTTCTATGCAGCAATGTTAGCTGATCCAGTCTTATTTTCTAAATGTTGAGCCAGCAACTAATAAAACAAGCATTTGTGGTTTCAGATACAAGATTCTCCCACCTCTGGCATTAGAAAAGCTGCAGAGGTACTTGGGAGGATCACAAAACTGCCCTCAAGAATTTATTTTGGACAATCTTCAGTTCTTTGACCTCACTGTAACCCCGTAATTTTGTGCCATAAAGCATTTGTCCCTGTACTTGAGTTTTAATAACAGGGAATGCAAGTGGAATCAAGGTTTCACTCCATGATCCCTTCTTACCCAAAAGTGCTTGTACAGAATGTACAGGATGTTTTATCTGAGATAGCTGGCAAAATACATCCTCAGTTTAGGCCTGGCCGAGCTGTGGATCTCAGCCGTACTAGATCCCTTCAAATATTACGTGCTTGAAGGATAGTGCTGCCAGTTTGGCAACATCCCATTCATTGAAATGTCAGAGCCTAAAACATGAAACCAAGGGGCAGTGCCTTGTGATGTCTCAAGGATCAGTGGAGGGAGCAAGGATCTGGAGGATCCTATTAGCATGGAATTCTGATTGTGCCAGCCAACTGTGAAAACAGGTATCAGCAAATGGGCCCAGGATCCAGGCAATATCAGGCAAATCAGCTAATATGGCAGCCTAAAGCCCAGGGGGAGGGGGAGGGAGAGGGGAGGAAAGACCTAATTTGTCAATGGTTATCTAGGTGGCAAAATGTGTTCAGCAGCTGCAGAAGTTTTTGCCATTCCCTCTAGCTTTTGGCTTGGGCATACATGGCAAATGGGGATTTTTTTCAGGCCCTGTATCCAAAGTTTGTACAACAAGAAGGCACACAAGCCATGATTGGGTGCTCCGTTTGCTGCTGGCTCCAAACAATACATTGTATTGAAGTGCATGAGCAAACTCATTAGTTCTCTCTCCAGTCACTGTCCCTTGGCCATGGATTTTTTGAATACCAATGTTGTACAAGTTTCCATGCTAAAAACAGCTCTGTATAGAACCAGGGATCCCTGGCACCAGCTGGGGATGGAGGGAGATGGGTGCTGTGGTAACTTAAATCTTACTTCACATGAAAAGGTTTGCATCAATTGATCTATAGATTTTAAGCAATTGAAAGCATAGCCTATTTGCTTCCCACTTAAGAGTTGGATTTGGCTGGAGATGAAATCTAACGGAGCAGTTTATGTAGATTGTCTTCTGCTGGATTCATCCTTTCATCAAAGAAGAAATTAAGTTGAATGATATTTATTTTAATGCACGTTGCAGATTACACACCAGGAGGAAGACTCGATTTAGTCTGTTGTATGGAAATAAGTAAGCATGAGACTGAATGCAGTTAGAGGCTAGGATTCTAGATTTGGGTGTGGAAAGCTCAAGTTCAGCTTCATGAAGATCAAGTCTCTCCATGGCAGAGCAGCATATTTCACAGATGTAATACCCCCTGAGTATTTAACTTAATATCAAAGGAAGATACCACATTTCCTCTAAAGTTAAATAGTTGGGGAGCTATTATATCTGTGAAGCATGCTGCCCTGCCAGGTAGGGACATGCTTAATTTTAACTGTGTTGGAATAGAGCACAAACACAATAATAATGTGGAGGTGAATAGACAGGTATACAGATGTGTCCAGATGAGCCCAGATATGTCCCCCCCATGATATTTTGCGAATCTACACGCTCGAGTGACACCCCTATTCTAGCTGGAGAGAGGCAGTAGCCCATAGCCGCTTGAGCAGCTCTGCACACACAGGAGCCTGCTTTAAGGTTTTCTGTAACCAATTTAAGGAAGATTTCTTCCTGCACCATAGGTAGACTTCCTGTGACACAACAATAAAAAGGGCTCCCTTTTCTCTTTTTGCCTAATGACTAGTTTCTGGAACAGTTATTCCTGCTCAACAGTTACAAGCTCAATGCAAAGCTGTTGCAGTCTGCCGATATACAAAACAAGGTGAACCACTAGTAGTTCCAACTCACTTCAAATTTTGCTTTAGGCACAAAATAGTAGTGCCTGAATGGTGAAGTGGTAAAAGCGCCAGAAGGAAGGAAGGAACTAACAGGGATGCCCATTATGCGTATGAGCAAGTCTGGTATGGCACTCACAACATTAGCCTTTGACCGGAGCCCCATTCAAACAAATATGATGGCAACACTCTGCAAGATGGGAGCCTGGGCTACAGCAATTTATCACACCTTTCCTTGCAACATGGAGGAGAGAGCCAGCTAAGGAAGGACCGGGGCCAGAGTGTGTGTCCCCAGCTCTCTCTACCAATGTTGTAAAAATACATGCCTGACTACGGTTCAGATCTAAGCATTTCAGTATTCATTTACTTTACTGCAATGTTCTCAGATGACACTGGGTCCATTGTTTGTGTTCTCTCTCAAGGCCAGCTTACTTATCAAGTTTATTGTCATGATCAAATGGGGGGGGGGGAAGAGGGTTGTATATTCCCTCCTGAGCTTCTTGGAGGAAGGTGGTATAAAACTGCAGCAAATACAGTGACAATGATTATATGTGGCTCCTACACGCTTGGGATTTCATCCAAGACCCTGGGAGGCATTTGGGTTATCTCAAGATGAATAGTCTTGATGAAATACCATCTTTGAAGGACATATTGAAATAACTGTACAAAAGTCGGGTTGTATATAAATCTGATTCAAAAAAATAAGCCATGGCAGTCGTATAGTGAGTGACTATTTCTACCTATACAACTGGCTGTAAGCAAGAAGAAATGGTGGGGAGCGGAGGGGGGGGAGAGAGAAAGAATTGTCTGAAATATTTATTACATCCAGCATATTTTGGAAGTGCACATCCTTCTTCTGGGGCCTTTAAAAACAAAGAAAATATATAAAAATGTGAACCCAGAACTGGAAGGGACCCTGTGGATCCTCAAGTCCAGCTTCTGTTAAGGAGGCATAGTGGGGAATCAAACTACCAACATAATCCAGTAAGGTATTCAGCACTTCTGTGAAAGACTGCAACAAGCCATTTTCTTATAATACAACCAACTCCACACATGCCTCTTATCTTTAATGAATATATTGTGCTGTGATAACTATTCATAGTTAGCCATTTTGAGACCCCTCTCTCTGTGTGTATATGTGTGTTGTTTTAGCTCCTCATTCCAGTTGTAAATCCCAAAGAAGAGACCCACTGAAGCAACTGCTGAATGGTAAGTGAAAACATGTGCAAATCCCATAGATTCAGTAGGTCTTCTCTAGTTGGAACTAGCAGTTGGACTTAGGCCTAAGTGCTGCTCAGGTTTTGTCCATTATGTGGTTGCAACAATAGCCACCCCCATAACTTTGCAGCTGTGTTAGTATAATGTCATGCTTGTGTGTTTCAGGTAAAATACATTGTAGTTTTAGGATCAGGTTGAAAAGGTGATTAACCAAGTGGAAGGTACCACAGCTTTGATGCTGAATCAAGAGGCCAGCTGAGCATAGGTGACAGGAATATTACAGTGCAATTGTATGCAAGCTTACTTAGAAGTACGTCCCACTGAGCTCCTTAAGACTTGCTCCAAAGTAATTGTACACAAGACTGCAGCCTCAAGAATAATTAGAAAATTTCCCCAAGCCTGATTTGTCAGCATCACTGAAGTACTTTACAAATAGTGAATGATTATCTCTGAGTTTGCAACACAAGTTTTCTGAAAACAAAGTGATTAGTTTGGCTTAGCACTATCTTCAAATCAATGTTTATGATGGTCTGTTTTCTCGAAAGCGCCCATCTATCTTGGAACTGCAACAGTTTTATTCGCTTAAGCTTTCTTAGGCATTTTACCTTTTCGCAATACATTAAAAATATACTGCAGAGTTAAATTATCTAGCCTTTAAAAATATGAAATTGTGCCCACAACAGTGCTGTGGAATAGAGTAATTCACTATGCTGGCTTGAAAGCACAGATGGGAATGTGTAGAAAGAGGATTAAGCTGCTTTCCATATCCAAAATGTTATCAGGGATAACAGAAAACTGTGTCATTCATTACTGCCTGGGGAGTTGTCAAGTGTTAACAGTTTATCTTGCCTGTGCATTATAAAGGGTGGAAAGTGCAGAGAATTTTTTTTATTAGCAATAATAGATTATAACTAAAATGAAAGTAAATTGTTGCATTTCCAGAATTTTGCTAACACAAACTGAGCCAAATATCACAAGCTAGTCTTCTGCGGATGAAAACATAACCTCTAATGCATCTGCTGGTCCCTAAAGATTTTGGGCATTTTGGGGTCAGGTTCCTCTAAAAGATAATTTATGTTTCAAAATCTTGATTTATCTCAGTGTTTATGCCAGTTTTACAGCATAAAAAATAATGAACACATCATTTCCCATCAACCTGACTTTCACTTATAATGTGTTCTCTGAGAGTTAAGGTTGTATCAGGTCACAGGCTGCTGAACAATTCAAAAATACTTCAAAGTACCGAAATGACCAGTTAAGGTGAAAGTCACCTTCACTCTTCATTTTGCCTATAGTGCCATCACTTAAATACTTAATCAGTCCCAGCCTGATCCACAACCCAGCCATGTCAAAGTACATGGCCATTAGTTGATTTAGACCTACCAAAGTGTATTGGAGAGGCAGGGCACTTCTATTCAGACAAAGACCCTGTGGCTGCAGTAATGCTAGTTCTTCCCACTGCAGCTACCATAGTCTCCTATGTCCAGCATGGAGGTCATTTCTCCTTGTGACAGTTCCCATTCCCCTGCTAAATGCTGGTGTGTGAGATGGTAACAATTTCCTTTGATGAGGCAAATAGGCCTAGAAGGAGTCCATCTTGGGTGGAGTTTCTTACAGGGAAACAATTGGCCTCTGCCCAATTCATGTACTCTTCCCTGCTCACCAGAGGAGCACTACGCAGCATCAGTGTATTATCAGTATTGCTTGTGCCATTGTGGGTGTTACTACTGTGCTGCCATTCTATCCTAGTGGTAACTTTAGGATGTGCCCATATTTACTGCGGGATTTGGGATCTGCAGTCCAAAACATAATTTCTCCAATCTCTAATCTTTTGTTCCCTGGACTTGTTGTTCAGCTGTGGATGAAAGTGACAACACTGACAGGGCAGCTGATTATTAGAATGCCATGATATTCCTTCAGCTTCCAAGTAGGTTATGGATTAGTCTTCTTGGACAGGTCAACCAAGTCAAGTGCTAGCCTCCCATATTTAATTATCCCCCTGAATAACTATATTAGTATCTGACCATGGTCTGAGTCTGAAACTATCAGAGTAGAAGTCTAATGAAATGTAGAACAGGAAAGAATGGATGCAGGAAGCATGTACAGTATGGAGTGAGCCTTGGAACTACCTATCTCACTAAAAACTATCACAGAAGAGGAGCCCTAGAGCTATCAGTCCCTTCTTCTGCATGGCTAGGTAATATATCTGTGCAATCCTCCTTTGATGGTTGAGGCCTTTCCTCACAACTCACAGCAGTTTGGGAAGAAGCATACTTGTGCATCATGCCATGTCTGGGGCATTAATAGGTTTGTTAACTCTACCACAGGAAGGTTCAGGCCTGTCCCCATAGGTCCCAGCACTCCATTTGTAAAGGATTGATTTTCAGATACCACCTAGGTAGAGGATGACTTAAGCCCTCTGTTGGTGTAGCACTAGAAGTGGAAAACACTTGTCTTTGGGATGCCTCGTCTTCAGCCTGAGCCTGTAAACTGTTCTAGTGAGCCGACTCCAGTTCTGCTTTTTCCTGGCATGAATGGCACATATCTAAGCCAACAGTTAGTCCAATTTGATACCACTTTAACTGCCATAACTCCAACCAAGGGAATCCTATGATTTTTAATTTGGTGATGTACTGAGAATTTTCTGCTGCAGAGCTCTAATCCTGTAGCTGAGAGGAGTACTCTAGAACGTTGTAACAGAGTATTCAAAGAATCACACCAGACTGAAGTCCCAGGATTCCATAGAATGGAACCATGTCAATTAAACTGATATCAAACTTTTGTAATTGTAGTATGGATACACTCATAGATTCTAAACTGGCCTTGCTAGTATCTCTTGGGGATCCATCCTGGAACAGAACAATCTATGCATTTCCTCTTCTTTTAACTTCAAAGCCTTTATTTGATTATTTGAAATATGTGCGTATATTTCCCACATCGTTCCAGAACACTGCAGACAAGCAGTCGTCGCTGTGGCAGTAAGTCACGTTAATCTCATTTGTTTCAAAACTGCAATCAGACATGAAAACTTTGTCTGGCATTTCACTTCAGCCATATTAAACCACTGGATGCTGTGATCCATGTGTCAGGTATACCCCTGGAGCACTAAGCAAATATGCATGTGCTCTACTCTCCCCTTCCTAAATAATGTCTGAAAGCTATTTGCAGACATTGCTATCCATCAGAGCCCCTATTTTCTTTGGTATATTTAACCTATGTAGGCTTGGGGTCACATCTTGATTCAGTTGGGTTGTGAGAAATACTGGCACTTCCTTGGTTATCCGGGATAAAAAATGTCATATTATTCCAATGAGCTCAGCTTTGAAGGCTTATGGTAAAATAAGAGCAAAGGGGGAGGGTCACTCTTTGATGTAGAAAGTCTTTGATCTGAAGTGTCTCAACTGTCTGTAGCTCTTTAAGATCTCAGTAAGCTTGTTCCACTTCTCCCTCAAGAGCTGTTTTCTCTTCATTGTCCCTCAGTTTAGGTTGGAGTGTTAAGGTGCAAGATGCTTTGGAAATGAATGGAGGACATTTCTAATTCACAAATGGGCTTACCCACACTTAACTCCATGTTGGATAGTGGCCAAGAACTGCATTTTCCTTGATGTGGAGTGAACCTTTGTCACACAAAGGCTAACAATGCACTGCTTTTATAATGCTAACATTACCAAAGTAGAGAGATTCCTAGCTGTTTTATGAAGAGGGTCTATCCATGGACCTCTGACACTGCGGTAATTCACACAACCATTTCGATTGGGTTGTTTCTTTTTCCCCAATAGATGTGGCCTGTTGAAACTGCACAGAGAGCTGCACTATCTTTGAACAAAGGTGTGAAACTAGACTGAGTAAGGAGTATTTTTGCAATTGTGGGGTAACTTATGGGCAGAGCAGGGAGCCACTGTTCACCTCCAAGGCTGAGCAAGAGCTCAATAGATCTTCATATCCTGTCATTCACAAGGTTAAAAAGATGCCCAGCAATTTGAACTAAGGGGAAATGGAAAGTTTTTTTTAAAGTGTAGTAAAGTGGAGGGAGCTGCTGATGTTGAAGTTGGAGAGCAACAGCTGAGCACCTTAATGAAGCCGATAATCTCCCTTGCATACTCCAAACATTGAGGTAATAGAGGGGACTCAAACAGAAGTGACTGTATAGTATGTACTTCCTTGAAGCTACTCCACCAGCCATTTCATGGAACTCTAGGGCAGAGATTTATGTCACTTTAGGTAGACTGCTTATAATCAGGAGTATTCTTTTCCCCCACTTCATCATTTCAATCAACTGTTTACTAAATGCTACAGAAGTATTTATACACTGTATTCTCGAAGGCCAAACAGCCCAAAAAACTAGAACAACCATATTTATACACTATTAGTGTATGAATGTGTGAAATTGTGGAATGATTCTTGTTGTTTGTGTAAGTGGATAGGTCACATAATTAGGGTGGTAAGTAGCCTTCGCAGTCATAGTATTTTTGCTCTCTCCCATTATAGGTTAAAACAAAACAAAAAAAAAAAAGAACAGTCAATCGGAAACACACAGCTACGCTCACAAATTCTACATTTATTAATGTACAGAGTGGGGTTGGGAGGCTTCCACACACACCACCTATAGTCCACAGCATCCTCATAAGACAGTTCCATTCATATATTTTTCATGTGTTACTATTTCGTGCAGATAATTAACTCACACCATAATGTGAAGAATGTCATTGACAAGAAAAACTAGAACCTTTCTGTCTTCAAACTGACATGCAAGGACATATTCATAAAGCCCTAACCTAGTTAGAGGTGTATAAGCCCATATTAAAAGGGGAACAAGGTAAGCCTTCTTGCAAAGTGGATTGGAATACCTCCAAACACCTTTCAAATTTCTGTTTTTAAACACTTTCCCAAGACCTGGCTAAGAACTGGATTAAAAAGGCAGGTGCCTGGTGTCTAAGCTCAGTGGTCGTTTTTGCCCATGTGTATATGCAATGTTAAACCACCATTTTTAACAACTGCATGAAAAAAAGCAAAATTGCCATTCCAAGTAACAAAACAGTTGCATACACGAAGGAGGCAAATTTCTTGTGACAAATGTTTGCAAAACTGACCAGATCTTCAAGGTTTACCAGTCCATTACAGAACAGAACTGCATGAACTACGTGATTAAGAGAATGCTAAGTAGCAAGCACTGAAATCAATTCTATTTAGTGAAGAAGCAAATCCCCTTGAGGCTTTAAAATGTTTTTTAAGGTCTGATGAGGTGGGGAGTTGACATGTCTTCTATAAATGCACAGAATTACCGAGCACAGGGGATTTATTTAACCAGGAAACTTGCATTATTGAGATCAGACATCTCGCTTTCAAGGTGCTCCTGGCAGATAATGACGGCTATATCCATAATTCATGGCAGACATCAGTTTTGTCAGGTAATATATAAATAGGCTTCAAGATGGAACTTGGCTGTTTTCACTACCCTCTGTTGCAAAACAAAATGATGGGCCAAGATTTCCAGCATTCATTAGAGCTACACGACCAAAAATTTTGATCCCTTAACTTTACTAATGAAAAAAGCTTTGTACCCACTGATAGCTGTATTCAATATGCATCCACTGTCCATTGATTTGCTAAAATATAATACCATTTGAAACACTGTATGCTTAATGATTTTTATAAGCCCTGCAGGCTAAGAACATGAGACTTCCACATATTTTTATTCGATCATAGATTATCTTTTGTTTAGACATCTCTTCTCAACTCTACCTACTTCTTCATAATGTCCTGCACACTCTACCTTTTTAACAGTAGAACACGTCTGCCCCATAAGAACTTTCAGACACTTATTTTGACTACAGTTCTTGGGCCAGTAGCTTGTTGGTCAGTTTCACAGGCACAATGGGAATTACAACATTATCAGTGGCAGACATTATCAGAGGCAAGAGCCTTGTGGCGCAGTGGTTAAATTGCTGTACTGCAACCAAAACTGTGCTCGCAACCTGGGGTTCAATCCCAGGTAGCCGGCTCAAGGTTGACTCAGCCTTCTATCCTTCCGAGGTCAGTAAAATGAGTACCCAGCTTGCTGGTGAGGCAATGTGTAGCCTGCATAATTAACTTGTAAACTGCCAAGAGAATGCTTGAAGCACTATGGGGCGGTATATCAGCAGCACGCTTTGCTTTGCTTTAGTTAAAGACTTTCTTTCTTTATGTCTGGTAGTCATGACTCATATGCAATGAGACAAAGTTGCAAAGATTCTACAATCAAGAAAAAAATCTCTTTAATCATAAACAATCTACCACTGATAATGATGGCATTCCTATGGCACAGATGCATACTGGCAAGAGAATCTCCCATTCAGCATTTCTGATCTCTAGCTGATTACAGCACACCTTATTAGGGCTTAGATGGCTCTCATCTGCCAGGAGAAGAATGGGTACAATTCCCAAGGGGTCATTTGCAAAAACACCAAATTCTAGTACTTAGAAGTAATTAATTACAATAATCCCTGTGTCATCCTGTGAGTAACCATTGGGACAAACTGTTTTGGTTTCAGAGGATGCTGGGAGGCATAGTGTTGCTTACTGTGCTCTGGAAAAGACACCTCTGAAAGAACTATTACTCCACGGAGCTCCTATGGCCTAGATAGAACTGCAGCATTTTCCTTCTTTTTGAAAATAGAAACAGAAAAGGCAGCGATGGAGGTAAATATCCTCCGGGTTGCATTGGCCAGAATTCTGCCTAGGGAATTCCTGGAGGTTGCAGTCCAAAAATGGGGGGGGGGGGGTTTGTCATATTTTTGTAAGCAGTTTCATAGAGTAATAGCAAGATTTGTATTTTTATTTGCTGAACCAACAACTTCAATATGCCTGTGGAAAAGTAATGAGTAATACATAGAGTTTCTTTTAAAAAGCAACATTCCAATCTTGGAAAAATATGCCCTCTGCATCTGCAGTGACATTTGCTTTTCTTAATCTGCAGAAACTAAAATGGATCCATTAAACACAAAATACAATGGAGTTCTGAGGACCTGATAGACAACAAGCAATCATTCAACAGAACTGAGTGCCATAATGTTGTCCTTAAAACGGGTGTCAAGTGGATTTAAGCACTACTTTGGTGGGATAGACAAGGACTTGAGGGAGGCAGAATTGCTTCTGAACCAACTAATATTAGAAATGGGTATGACTGGGTAAGTAAGTAAATAATATGGCAACCCAGAACAAAGAGAGAGAAGCACTTTCAGTGGTCAGAAAGGTGAAAAGAATGCACCCAGATGCTGCTGCAGTTGCCATCATTTTCACTAGCACCTTCATCACTGTGACCTTTACCTATGAATATGATTAGTTTGTCCAGTCCCTGCTTGCAGAAGGTTCACCACCAGTCCAGTGCGAGTCTTTCCCCCTGCCCCCAAGCTCTCCTCCAAGGCTTCTAGGACATGTGCAACAAGAAACCGTACAGTTTACAATGCCAGTACTGTATGTCCTGGCTTAATTCAAAAGGCAAAATGAGCCAAGGTGCTGCGTTCACCAGTTCTTTCTCTAGTCCTCTTACCTTGCAGCTGGCTTTTAGGTGTGCAAACATTGTGTAACTGCAATGCCTTTGTATATGCTTTACACTGAATGGTGGTGTCATCCAGAAACAGATAGCGTGGGATGAAGGTTCCCCTTGATGTTTAGTCCAGTTGTGTCCAACTCTAGGGGGCAGTGCTCATCCCCGTTTCCAAGCCCCAGAGCCAGCGTTTGTCCAAAGACAGTTTCTATGGTCACATGACCAGCGCGACTTAGACACAGAATGCTGTTACCTTCCCACCAAGGTGGTACCTGTTTATCTACTTGCATTTGCATGCTTTCAAATTGCTAGGTTGGCAGGAGCTGGGACAAGCGACAGGAGTTCACTCCTTTGCATGGATTCGATCTTATGACTGCTGGTCTTCCAACCTTGCAGCACAGAGGCTTCTGCGGTTTAATCTGCAGTGCCACCACGTCCCACTAGAGAAGAGTAGGATACCTAAGCTTGAAACCTTCACCATACCAAAACAAAATGCCCCAAACTTTGTCCTTGCTCTTTGCCACTTATCATGAGATTTATCTTCCTGCCTGGAACTCCAAGGGAAGAAGCAATTCCCTGAGAATCCAGCAGATGGATGAGTACAATGAGCTTCGTCTGCCATTCTGTGGACCATGTCCTATGGGGGACAGAGCCTACACACACGTACACACAGTGCAATAGCATAGAGCAGTGACTGCCCATAACCAGGGGCTCCTGAAATTCCGAGGTGAGTCACTTCTTCAGTCATAGGCCACTCATGGTATAGAAACCCCTCAAACTAAGTTGGCAGTGGTGGTTTTGAGGTAAATGGAACCAAATGGACTTCTTTCCAGATGAATGTCATTCTTATTCCTGAAATTTGCTCAGCATAGTTGACTCATCTTGCAACACGAATGTCATTTTTATATCTGGATTTAGTTGAAATTACTCTAGATTTAATTAGGAAGTTGTCTGTATTTTAATTAGTCACTGCCGGGGGTCAGTGGAGGCATCCAATCACTGGAATTGTAAATTGTCCGAACGCTATGTGAAATATTTTTTAAAAAATTTATTAAAATGCTCCTTTTACTATGTTCAATTAACTGCTGAGTAGTAGTAGAAGAAATTTAAAAGCCGTTTAAATGGAAATGGATCCTCTCAACAACAAAAATCAATAGCATTTAAGGGTTTAGATTTTCGTGGGTCTATTCCAAATGGTTTAACAGAGTTGTAGCCCAGGACCACTGTCTGTATGCTTGTATTCTGGAACAGAATGTTCCAAGCCTTCTGAACTTATACTTGTGAGTGCCAATTCCAATATTTTATAGAAGTGGGCATTCAGAAGTGCAATTGAGCCTAATGTAACATCCAAGGCATTGCTTCTTGGATCTCACACTCCATGAACACTCACTGCAGCTGAGAAATGTTTGTTTGTTCTTTTGATATCGCACCAAAAAGCAGCTTGAATGATTCTTAACTTCTGAGATTCTTTAATGTCAAAAGAATGTGAGAGTTAGAAATAAGAAATGTCAGAACCAGACGGGCACACTGCCTTTTCCCACCCATGCCTGGTTGCCTAATTTTGGTGTTATGAATGCCAAGAGTGACTTGAAGCAATGCAAAAATTCTGTGCAGGATTTGTGCACTTGGAAATGGAGTACTGCAAGCCACCTGATTGGTAAGGCTAATCACCTGTGAATCTGGCTTGATTTTCTCCTCCCAACTGCATTATTAATTTCATTATTCCAGGGATACCAATACATTGATTTGATACCAATGCAGAGATGTTGTAGATCTCCTAGTCTTTTGAATTATAAAATTATAATCTTTTCCTTCCTCATTTCTGAGTCTTTGCTCTTCTCCTTCCGCATCTTAAACTTCAGCTTTCTTTTATTCTTTGGCACAAAATAAATTCCACACGAGCGGACCCCACTCCCTTTTGCCTTTCCCAAATGTAGCCCCCAGGTCCCATCACGGAAAGAAAACCGTTGTGTTTTTACCTCATGCTTGCCTGACATGTTGAATGAGCACAGAGGCAGCAATGACTCTGTTGCACCTCATGGCAGTGGCCTTAAATAAAATGCAGTGGCGGTGAGTAAGAGCTGCTCATGGCAAAAGAAAGCAAAACTCTTACTTTTATCACTCTAGAAGTATAAATGTCTCGTTTTGACCTGCTAAAACTGGAGCAGAGTAAGTGCATTCATTATTGTTGACTGTGCTGACTGGGGATGATAGGAATTGTAGTCCTACAAGATCTGGAGAGCTACATTCTATCCACCCTGTGCTAAAACAATATGAATATTACATATCTTATATGACCAGCACCACCCAAGGTATGATTAATAATCCTTCTAGGTCCCATGAGATGAAAGCTCTTTGACATAGTGTTTTATGGTTCACATTGCCATTCTGTACTCCCAGCAGTACTTCTTGAGCTTCAAAATTGTATGGCAGGCAGAAATTCAACAGGTGATTTCCCTAACCTTAGACCACAGACACAGTGCGCCTGCAGAACCTCTGCACTTCTGTAGCCCTACGAGAATACCAGCACCTTTTGAAAGTGAAACTGAGATAATTGTACCACCCTTAGAGAACTGTACAGATTTGTCTCTCTGTCATAACAGTGCAGTATTCAGGTAAAATAAAATCTAAATCTGGACTTTATTTTGCTATGTCTTTTATAGTTTGGTTTTGTTGGTAGTGTGGTTCATTAATTTAGGGAACTGCTTGTGCTGGCCCAGGCAATCCTGTGTCTCATTTGATAATGGGCTGGGAATCCAGTGGATTATTGCAGGGATTTTATCTTGCCCTAATCTCTAGGGAGAAATATTCAAACAGCTGGGAAGCACAGGAAGAGGCTACACTTGGCGACTGGAATTCTTTCCAACAGGACAATACTTGTAAATGTGGTAGAATTTGCCTTTACAGCAAAATGAATCTTTTCTGCTTTTCACTGGTAAGTCTTTCCTTCATTTGCTTGACTGCAATACTGAGCTGTAGATGTCAGCTTGAAGCAGGTGACCGAGATTAAAGGTGTTAGAAAGAGAACTGCGCCTTAACGGTATGCAACTATTCATCTAGTAAGGAAGGCACCAGTAATTCCTAAAGGCAGCAAGGGAAGCAGGCCCTTTAAAAACCAAGCAAAACTAATATACAGCTGAACATAACAGTGGGTTGGTTTGGAAGCATTTTGTGCAGTAGTTTAGAAATGCCTTTTTTTCTTCCTCAGTAGTGGAGCAATTTTTTTAAAAAATTATAATGATAAAACAATTGCTGTTTCTAACATGTATTAAAAACAATTTAAATTCAATTTGTTACGGGATGCTTTGGGAATATTAAGACTTATGTGTTTGCATCAGATCCTAGTAAAGCATTTTTCTAGTGCTCACAATATAAATGCCATCAGCTTATAAAATACAGATTGACACTTCTCCGATGAGCACTACAATAACATGCAGCCCTTTTCATTGTACACACCACATATATATTGGGAGCATCTTTTGATATTTTGGAAGCAGAATGTTATTCTTGTTGTTATTAAAAATAATCTTTCATGCCTCTTTATGAGGAACATTATTTTTATTCTGACAGTGTTTACTGAATTTATTTTGTGTTCATTTGTTTTCTCACTGAAAATGAATACAGCAATACAGTGATGTTGATTGAGTTCAAGACCTGCAAATATTTTGTTTTTATTTATTTTTAGATATATAATCTGTTGTTCAGTCCCCAAACTGTCTTATACCCTCAATCAACACATACACATTATAAATTGCCATGTCAGGGGTGTTAAACAAAACAAACACCTGCTGAGAATACCAAGAAGTCAGATTAGAAGTCAGGTCAACAATCAAGCCTCACGCATTGAAGTGGCTTTGAACTACATATTAACAATTTAACATCCTGTGAATAGTATTGGTACGGTACTTCCCCCAAAACTAACAATCAAGATGGCTTGTTATATTTCTCTTGAATGGAATATCATAAAAGAAGCATCTTTGCCTTGCTGCTCTCAGTGAGAGTTACTATGTCATTGCAAAAATTTCCAGGAGGCGTACCTCTACTAGATGGTTTCAGTGAGAAGAAAAGTAGAAGAACCTTTTTGGTGGCAGTTTAAAGTTTTATTTGGCATTTTCGTGGACTACAGCCAGCTGTAACATGTATTTGATAAATTGGGCTGCAATAAATTGAAAATATATGCCAAACAAAACTTCTGTGTCTTTAAATTGTTGCAATGTTAATTATATCATTACAGGAGGGGTGCACACATAGTTCAGTATTAACAATGACATGCAATACAGTTTCCCTCTACAAATGACTACCTGTATTACATAACCCAGAAAATGTATAAGTTTCACAAATATTTCTTGGCTTTGATATAATCTTCATTTGTTTTTCTGAGTCAAGAGTATTTTGTCTGGAAAATGATTACTAGTAGGATGTGCATTTGGACGGAGAGATAGTCAAAAATCACCAATCAATACAGTATTGGGATAGTTCCGAATATAGCCAAATATAAATTTGATAATTGCAAATATCTATAATAATAATTCCTAATATTTTGAGCCCCATTTAGTCCTATAGGTTATAAAGCTAAAAGCTAGGTTTCAACTAGCTTGAGGAAGAAGTGAAAGTGAAACCTACTTCTCAGGCATCCTGGAATGATTTACTGTATTGAGAAGTGGAACTTCAGGATACTCTGGCACCAAGAGTAATGGGGGCAGAGAATTCAGTGTCTCCTGATTAGAGTTGCCATGTGTTTCCTATGGGAAGCAGGCTGGGGTGAGAGCAAAACCTGTAAATGATGTCTGTTGGCACCAATGAAATCTAGAAGCAGGAACAGACACCCAAAGGTATTTTTTTCACATTGGTTCTTTTCGATTGAAAGGTAGGTATCGCTGCTTCTAAAGCCTTAGAGCATTTGCTGTTAGGATATGCTCAGGGGCAAGCCTGCAGTGCAGCAGTTTTCTCTGTGTCCTTTTCTTATCCCACAACTTATATTTACATATTGTACATCTCATTGTACATCGCAATGACCAGATAGGTGGGGTATAAATGGAATTAAATAATTAAATAAATAAATACATAAATATTATTTACTTGATATAATTAGAAATAAGATTTAGGTTTAGTAGCTTCATAGATTCATTATCATTTAGTCATTCAGTCATGTCCGACTCTTCATGATCCCATGGACCAGAGCACGCCAGGCCCTCCTATCCTCCACTGCCCCCCGGAGTTGTGTCACATTCATGTTGGTTGCTTCATAAATTAATACACTATAAATCAACAAGGAAATATTAGATTAGATTTAGGCTCTTTTGGGATATATCAGGCAGGTAGGGGAATAAGATTTTGTTCTATAGACAGATCTATTAAATTAATTGATTTTGTGTCTCTGTGCTATTTTCTTTGGAAGGGTTTGTGTTCTGCTGTAGCATAATTAGATACTGTTCTTCTTTGGGTGGAGCCTACAGGGAGTATGAAACATGGGCATTGTAGAAAAAGTATGAACTTGGGGAAGACTGCAGGAATGCTTCCTGCACTCACTGCAGTAGCTTTTACTGAAAGGAGTGGGAGACAGAGAAGAAAATGACAGTCTACCACTGCTTTTAAGACCCTCCCCTCCCAAACAAAGCCTGTCACCCAGCTGCCTTGTTCAGCACTGACACTACAAAAGAGCAGCAAGCAGCAGCAGAGGGTTTACGTGTCTCTGGCAAGGAAATGGCGGAGAAGTCTCTGTTCATGGTGGGACAGATATGAGTGAATCTCAAGACATATTTCAGTGATGTATTTGTGCAGCCAAGGCAAGGAGTCAAAAAAGAAGGCACTTTTCTTCCCAGGAGCTGATGTGCCAGAGAAAGACAAGGATGGCATTGGCATTCTGACACTGTCAGCTTGGGGAACAGCAGTGCTGTTGTATTTGTGGCTGGGAAAGAGATTTATAAAGAGCACCAGGCATTGCCTTCCATGTCATTGCTATGCAGATCTATTATATACAAGGAAGAGCTTACTCCCAGCCCATCTTCCTAGCAAATCTCTCCTGTGTAAAGCAGCATTGAGATTGCATGAAAGGGGAATGGTGTATGACCTTTAAGTACACATATGATGGGGGGAAGAAGAGGAAAATGAGGGGACTCAGGAGGGCAGTATTCCAGAAGTATGTGATACTGAAATCACTCCTGCTTTTCCAGCTGTACTTGTCCCACCAGTTACTGGAACAAGGAGTGATGACAAATTAGCAATGCCTGTTAAAAAAAACTGGTGCTCCCAGGAAGTCAATAATTTGGAAGTATTTTAAACAGTTTATCTGTGAAAATTCTCAGTCATCCAGGTTAGGTTATCTGGAAGTTGAGTCATGGCAACTGGACTTCTTTCTTACTAGGCTGAAACGTTTCACTACTCATCCAAGTAGCTTCTTCAGTCTGAGGAGAGTTGGTAGGAGATGCCTGATATATCCTCCAGGTTGGTTTCACTTCTCTCTGGTCTGAATAGGCTCATTAGAAGGACAAAGGACTGGGGGTGAGGGAAAAATCCCACTTCCACAGTTCTCCACCCATTGTCATGGGTCCTTAACAGTCATTACATTGGAGAAACCAAACATTCACTAAACAGGAGAATAGCCAGGCACAGAACCCTTAGCCAAAGGGTGGTGCCAGATTTATATTGAATGTCAGGCAACTAGTACAGCAGTAGGTGGCCAGGAGATAGGTGGCACATTTGGCAAGTGACATCTGGAGCACCAAGGTGCAAAACATATCTATTTCTCCCTGACAGGATACTGGTGGGAGGTGGAGGCATCAGGCACAGGGCTACAAACAAGGGCAGGATACAGGTGAGTCCTGTTGAATGTAAATATGATGGAGGAAAGCCACAGAGCATAGAACATTCAAGAGGTTCTGAGGGACGTGCTGTAGCAGCGGAGTCTAGCTACCGAAAAGCAAGGTCTGTTTGTCATGGAAAATGACACAGTGGCAGAACTACAGCGCGGTTAGATGAAAAGTATATGGTGCATGGCTCACACACGTAACCTAAAAAGGTGGCAGGGCATTTTCACCACAGCGTCTGGGGCAGTGAGCTGTCACAGCACAGTCAAGAAAAAGTGGGATTGCCACTGCACCATCTAATCCAAACTGTGGAAATTCGATGGAACTCTACTTTCTACCTGCTTGAAGAGTGCTGGAGCAGCAAAGGACACTCCATGATTTGGCACTGGAGACTTCCATTTATGTGGCTGCTCCTCTGAGCGAAGAAGAGTGGGATTTTATGTGCACCTTCCAAAGCTTTAAGAGTGCAGCACAGGTTTTAGTGGGGATACAGCCATCCTTAGTCAGGTGATTCCAATGTTCTAGGACTTGGTTGGCATGATGGAAGGCATAAAGAAGGATGTATAGGTGTGTGGGGGGGGGCGAGTTCCATCAAGCTTTTTTCCTTCCTGAAGGTTGCTCTAGCCAGCAAATTAAAGGACCTGTTCCACTACCAGTTTGCCTCCTTGTGGAAGAAGGAGGAGCACATTCTAGCAATGTTCTTGGACCCATGAATTAACAGTAGACAATGGATATTAAGCAGCACCAAAAGTGGTAACAATGGCAGCCAACTTTTCATCACATGCAGCAGCAACTAGCGAAAAAGGTCTGACTATTACTAAGAGGTCACACAGAGCAGAAAGAACCAACAGTGCTCATAACAGGCCAAACAGCAGTACCAGCAGTTCTATTCTAGGGCACAAATCCCTCACCTCCACAACAACAGGGCAGACTTTATGGGACACTGTCTTGATATGCACGGCAGAGACACCACCCCAGAGAAAGGACGTGGCAGAGGCATCCGTGCAAGAACCCCCCAAGCCAAAAGATCCCTTTCCATACAGAACAGAGGAGTCTATTTGGGAAAGGCTCACCAAGGTGGCAGTGGGGCTGCTGTCTTGCCCACCAACTAGTGTGCCTAGTGAGAGAGTGTTCTCTCAGGCAGGGGACATGGTCACTCCACACCACTTGTGCCTAGAAACTGGGATTGTAGAAAAAAAATATTGTCCTTAAGGTTCCCTTGAAGTCCCCTTTAAGTACGAGAAAATAGCACACTCTGCTCACAGTACTGGGTACGCCGTGCTTCAGTCTGCTGACCCTTCTTTCTGCCTCTCTCATTCTTCCAACTGCTACTCCAAGACTATGCTCATTCAACTGTGCTGTGCTCCATGCTATTGGCACAGATCCACCCACCACAGGCTGCCTGCTGCTCCAACCAGCCTGCCAGTGCTGCCCACAGTGCGACCTGCCCTCTTCTTCTCCAGTGCTGCTGGCATTCTCACCATCCGGGCCTCAATCAGTATGCCCGTTGCAGTCCTCTCCTGATATGCAGGCACTGCTGGCTGTTGATATGCACTCTTTTTTCTTTGCACAATCGCTGGGCAGGTGTCAGGGGATGCAGGGAAATCTAAACATGTTTTTCCTATTTCAGTTTTTTTAAAAGAGGAATGAAATGGTAATATAGTATTTACATTGACTGCAAGGGTGTTCCAGATATGCAGAAATTCTGACTTTTTAAAATTCCAAATCCTAGGGGCTGTAATTCCAAATTCTGAATCAAGATCTTGGTGCTTGTGTACATCCTGAATTCATTCAGATAAATCCAAAGACCAAATGCATGAGTGAGATGGAATTCAGATCTTTGGAAAATTACTTTTTAAAAAAATCTACAGCAATCAGAATTCCCCAGTGACCAAGCAGGCTAGGGGATTCTGTGGGCTATAACCCATAACTAGGCCCAGTTAGAACAGAGAGCTATTGAATCAATAGGGTTTACGTAAGCATTGACACAAGGCCTGGTCATTCAATGGATCTAGTCAAGTTTGGAGTAAGACTTGGAATTGCTTGGGATCTGTAGTCCAAAAAGGAAGGGATATTAGCAAACGCTGCTGTCATTTTAAAGGAAATGCTGTCCTCCCATCTTCACTTACTTGTAATCCCACTGCTGCTACCTGTATGTAGAATGTCCCCCAAACACTGGCAAAGAATTGCAGATTGTATGTGCCCTTGTAATCCAGCCCTTGGATCCTCTCCCACAGTGTGGCATGGCAAGGTGGCGGCCCTTCTCTCATACTTTTTGTATCGTGCACTGCTTTTATGGTATCCAAAAAGTACTGTTGCATCGAGAAGCCTGCCCAGTAATGGCACTGTCCACTGATTTTATAATAGCAACTTCAGAAACTTCATTAGCCTTGGGGTTGCTTTAGATAGTATATGAAAATTTTAGAAAACACCAGGTTGTTGGTACAGGCACATAAATGGTGAACATGTTTTATAGCAGTATTTGTAAAAGCTTGCATTTTCTTTGCTACAAAAGGCATTGGCTGTGGGCTCATTTTACTTTGTAAAATGAACTATGGTTTTATATATAAATACAAAATGTTACATATCTTAACCCTTATACACCAGGATGGGGCATTTTAGTTTTCCCCTCCCCTTGGTCATCATTTGTTCCAGAATTTATGTAGAACTAGACCTACAAGGCTTTCTGTGATGTTGTCAGCTGAATGTAACAATGTCCTAAAGTTTCAGGTACTTCCATGTGCTGGGTTGTCAGACAAAAAAGGCTGGGGCAAAGCATTGTCCCCAGAAATCTACTTTTGATTGTTGGGTGGGTTTTTCTCCTAGCCAATAGGATGAATTGGGATGAAAACTTACTTAAATACCTTTATTGGCATAATACACACATTCAAACATACAAAAGTGCAAAAAGCAGCTTGTGGAAACGGCTCCTAAAAGACTAAGACTTCAGGTTGGATTCATGAGCTGAGTTAGTTTTGATTATGTCCAGCAGAAATTTACCAAAAGCATTCAGAGAATTCTCATCTGTCTGCTGTAGAATAGAACTAAGATAGGCTTTATCGGTGAGCCAGGGCTTTCGTTGTGGTAGAGAGGCAAAAAATTTATCCCTCGTGGCCGAGTGGAATGGGCAATGGAAAAGGATGTGGGGCAACGTCTCTACAACATTCAGCACGCAAGGACAAAATCTGTTGTTGAAAGGAATATTGTTAAATCGGCCCGTTAGCACCGCCGAAGGGATTGAATTACAGCGGGCCAAAGAAATCACCCTTCTAATTTCGGGGTTGTGCAGTATGATGTAAATCGGTGGCCTACCTACTACCAAGGGGAGATTCCAGAACAGAGGTGAACAAGATCTGTTAGCGGCTCTTAATAAGTCTTGTGAGTTAATGTCAGCCAACCTTTGTTTGACAGTTCGTAGGGCAGACTGGAACGGAAGAAACCCAAGGGTGTCCGGGTCTAGCCCGATCTGTTTGATCTTCCTAAGCCAACCATCTACTGGGGGGCAGCTATCTTTTTTTAGATGGTAAAGTAGGCTTGTTTGAGAAGTGTCAAAATACATTCTTAGCCAGTATTTGCAGGTTCTATACCAGGCAACATCCTTGAGTGGGAGTTGTCCCATTTCGAGGCATAAAGCCTCGTAGGGGACGCAGTTTGGCATAGCCAGGATTCTTCTCAGAAAAGCTGATTGGAAGCTTTCTAGTGATTTATGGTAAGCATTGATCCAAATGGGAATACCATATAGGGCTTGAGAAATAGATTTAGAACTGAATATTTTGAGGGCTGCCGGGATTAGGCGGCCCCCTTTATTGTAGAAGAATCTGGAAATTGCCATTGAGGATATTTTGGCTGACGTTTGTGCCATATAGCGATGGCCAGCCCAGGAGCTGTCGGCTGAAAATAACAGACCCAAATATTTAAAGGTTCTCACCTGTTCTATTGGATGTCGTTTGAAAGTCCATTTATATATTTTACGGGATTTAGAAAAGACTAAAATTTTCGATTTCTGGTAGTTTAGTTGAAGTTTATTGGTGGATAAGTAGTCCAGACATTTGTTCATTAGTCTTTTTAGGCCCAGCCGAGACCGCGAAATAAGTACCGTGTCATCGGCATATAAAAGGACTGGAATCTTGCAGTCACCAAGAGTTGGAAAATGGCCATCAACAGTCGATAGTTCTGGGGCCAAGTCATTTAGGAACAGGTTAAATAAGGTCGGGGCCAGTGGGCAACCTTGCTTGACTCCCTTGTTTGTAGGGATTTCTTCAGTAAGAAGGCCATCCCATGAACATCTTATTCTGCAAGACGTGTTAGAGTACAATTGCCTGATGGGATTAATCAGATTAGAAGGCATTCCGGTTCTCTCCAGCTTGGACCAGAGTAACTGCCTATCAACACTGTCAAAGGCTGCTTTTAAGTCGAGGAAAGCTACAAATAATTTTGAGTTGGCTTTAATGGAGTACTTATAGGCTAGATGAAAACAAATGTCTCGTGGTGGGTTGTTTTGTTTGTGTATTTGTGTGTATATATCATAATGATGAGCAGCAGCCATTGCAGACTTTGGTTGTCAAGAAGTAGTCTTTGTGTGGGAGGTTGGGATAAACAGGAACTTTTCCCACGCATCCAACCCACACTTCAAACCTTTAGTTCTGTATGCTAGAATTCCAGTAGAATCAGAAAATGACAGTCAACTCACTCAATATAGGTTTTTGTTTTAAATCATTGTGAATGAAGGTTCGGGTTGTTGAAATAAAACACTTCTGAAACATGCTAAAAGAATTGGTAGCTAAACTTTGCTCCCTGGCAATGCATTTAGTTTAACAGACTTCTTGATTGGGGGATGTCTCATGTACAGTGAAAGCCAAACCTCTGTCTATCCCTTTTTTCACTTACAAATCAGATGTTCAGTATTTTTCAAAATGCAAATGCATAGGACAATTTTAGTTACTGAAGCCAAAGTATTTTAATTTTTCTTTCTTTCCACAAACCAAAGCAGCAAGATGAATTTCATAAGGACATTTAACCAACTGATGTTCAACATCTGCATGATTAATTTACAGATAGCTCATTTTGTCTCATGGACAGCTTATTTTGTCTTATAGGTCCAAATGATGAAGATGAAGATGATAGCTAGGTTGGGTTGGCCTGGGTCCCCTAATGTCAGCATAAAAACATCTCTGCTCCAGATACCATTTGTTATCAATGACTTGAATTTGAAATTTCTTCCCTCTGGCAGAAGACTCCCTGAGCAGAATTAGGCCAATGCAAATGCAAGGGGAAGATGTATTTGCTGATTTGTCTTTCCACTTGACAACTTCAACATTACCTCTTAGGCTGCTATGGAGGATCCTCCAAACTTCCTGGAAAACTTGTCCAGGCGAATTCAAAGAGGATTCAAAGAAACCCACTTAATCAGATAGACTCCATGGACAGCTGGAGGCTTGTTATCTGTGGAATGTTAGTCCTGGGGTCCATAGATAGTTTTTTCACATCAATGACTGCTAAACCAGTCCTATTTTTTAACAACATGGATCTCTGTTTACATCAGGTGAGCTATGGTGACATAGTGTGTGGGGCAATAATATTTCCTAGACCCAACAAGCATGCTAATTGGCAACCAAAAATGATGATTTCTTTTTATGATGTGATCCAGCACATGCTTAATCCTGTTGAGATCAATAGAGACAGACATCCTTAACCTCGACTATGATATATGCAAAATAGATACCATTAAGTTTTTAGATTATATAAATTATTAGTCAGATCCAAACTTTTACAGTCCTACTTAGAGAAGATGCATTGAAATCAGGGTTCACAGGCTCAAAGCCCCAAGATCTTCTGAGTTGCAAGAACTTTGATATATTCTGCTAGTCCCCTTGGGCTTCTCCATTTCCTTTTTGCATAGTTGCAGTTCTCTTTGTAGCTGGAAGAGAGACTGATTTTGCAGGATCATTATACTGTTACATGCCATTCTTGTTGTAATGCAAAGTAGTTAATAGTAGTTTGGTCTTGAATGGATATTGAATAGGAAATTCCAACCGGAAGGAGGCTTAACAGTCAGAAGTATTACTTTGGGTCCATTTCCAGCAATCAAATGTTCACTTACACACACCACAAAAGTAGAAGCCCCTGACAGGGGCTCAGAAAGATGTGAGTAGGAATACTTTGGGAACAGTTTGGTTTGCTCCAGCAATTACATTGCATGATCACCAGGAAAAAGAGTAGATCAATCCATCCCTGTAGGGGACCAAACAGCAGGCTAAATGTCTGTCTGATCATATAGTCACTAAGCAAAATATAGCAATAGTTCAAAACACAGGCACATCAGACTGTTCTATGTACTTTTAATTTTAATGCAATGCTCTTGAACAATGAGTGTATCAAAATCTAAGAAACATTCTGTATTAAGCACAGGTGGATACTCTATCAATTCATATATACATGTCTTCATCTTTTTAAAATAAGTCTGCACTAAAATAGATGACCTTGAAAAATTAAGTGTAGGAGGCATGGTGCCACATAGTACAGCCTGTTTCCTTACTAAAAAGTGAAGAAGAAAAACTAGTGAAAATGGAAGGCAGCTGCAATCAGCATATCTATCTGTTGAACCAAGACTCTACAATCATTACCTTGAGATGGAAGACTACTAATTCACACAGCTCTATAATGAAGGTTGTAAAATATTTCTATTTTCCACATATCTTGTAGAAGTCCTCAAACTCTGTATATACGAGGTGCCTCTTCTTTGCCTTTCCTTTCCTTTCCTTTTCCTTTTCCTTTTCTTTTTAACTAGAACACTCTTGGGGATGACTATTTATTTATTTACTTAAGGTTAACCTATCATTGCTGGGTTTCCCTTGAAACAGTTATTATGTAAGATATGCTGATACTCTGGCTGAAATACATAAAAATACAATATAAAAATTAGAACAATAAAGAATAATGTCATGAACAATTTGACAAGTCACGAAAAACTTGTGTAAATTAGTAACTTTTCAGAAGGTATCTGAAACTCTGTACATGTTTGGCTCCCAAACTGTGAGTGTGGTGTAAGGGGGTAACAGAATTCTATATTATATGGTGTCATGTTACATAGTGACATGGATAAAGATATGACATGGTAACATTATCATTGGTTGTGGAACAGTCAACTAGGCCTCCTGTGATGATTTCAGTGGTTCATAGAATCATAGCATCATGAAGTTGGAAGGGCTATAAGGTCACTGAGTCCAACCTCCTGCTTAGTGCAGGAATACAAATCAATATCTGTCAGGTATTTGTCTATGTTTCTCTTGAATGCCTCCAGTGTTGGAGCACTCACCACTTCTTGAGCTAATAGGTTCCATTGCCACAATGCTCTAACAGAAGGTTTTTCCTGATATTCAGTTGAAATCTGGCATCCTGTAACTTGAGCCCATTGTTGCGTGTCCTGCACTCTGGGATGATCAAAAACAGATCTTGCCCCTCCTCTGTATGATAACCTTTCAACTATGTGAAAAGTGTTATTATATCTCCCCTCAGTCTTCTTTTCTCAAGGCTAAATGTGTCGAGTTCTTTCAGCCTTTCCTCATAAGGCTCAGTTTCCAGCCCCCTAATCATCCTTGTTGCCCTCCTCTGAACTTGTTCCAAGTTGTCAGCATCTTGTGATCTACAATCCAAGATCCTTCTTGCTTGTAGTATTGCTGAGTATCCCCCATCCTGTAACCATGTGTTTGGTTTCTTTTTCCAAGGTGCAGTACCTTGCACTTAGCCCTGTTAGATTTCATTCTGTTGTTTTCAGTCCAGTGCTCAAACCTATCCAGATCATTTTGAATTTTGTTTCTGTCTTCCAGGGTATTAGCTATTCCACCCAATTTTGTGTTATCTGCAAATTTGATTAGCATTCTCTTTATCCCTTGATCCAGGTCATTAATAAACATATTGAAGAGCACCAGGCCCAGGACTGAGCCTTGGGGTACCCCACTTGTTACTTCCACCCAATTTGAGAAGGAGCCATTAATCATCTCCCTCTGAGTACAATTCTGTAGCCAACTATGTATCCACCTGACAGTTGATCTATCCAACTCACACCTAGTTAATCAGAATATCATGGGACACTTTATCAAAAGCTTTGCTGAAGTCAAGATATGCAATGCATTCCTTCTGTCTGTCAGGGAGGTTACCCCATCAAAAAAATGAGATCAGATTAGTCTGGCAGGATTTCTTCTTGAAAATGTGTATTGGCGTCTAGTTATTACTACATTGTTTTCTAGGTGCTTGCATAGTGATTGCTTTATAATCTGTTCCATAATTTTCCCTGGGATTGATATCAGGCTGACTGGTCTGTAGTTCCCACGTTCCTCCTTTTTGCTGTTTTTGAAAATAGGGACAACATTAGCCCTCTTTCAGTTATCTGGTACCTCACCCAATTCCCGTGGTTTCAAGAAAATAATGGAGAGTGGTTTTGAGAATTCTTCAGCTAGTTCCTTCAGTACTCTTCCATGCAGTTCATCCAGCCCTGGAGATTTGAACTTGTTCAAGGTAGTAAGGTATACTTTGACTACTTGTTTATCAATCTCCAGCTTCAATCCTGTCCCCTCCACCTGCACTTCACATTTCTCTGGAGGGTCATAGTCTGTGCTTTGGGAAAAGACAGAGCTAAAATAGGAACTGAACACTTCTGCCTTCTCTTTGTTGTCTGTTATCATTTTTCCATCTCCACTGAGTACTGAGCCACTGTTTCTTCTCTGTCTTTTGCTATGCACATGACACAAAAATTCTTTTTTTATTGCTTTTAATGTCTCCTGCTAATCTCATATTATTTTCAGTTTTTGCCTTCTTAATACAGTGGTGCCTCGACTTAAGAACGTCTTGAATTGCGACCAATTTGAGTTACGACCAGCTCCAGCCGCAAAATTTTGCTTTGATTTGCGACTGGAGCTTTGAGATGCGGCTGGAAAAAAGGTGAGGGGAAAGGCAGGGAATTTAAACTGCTAACCGTTGGTGGACAAAGAGGCTGCTTCTCTGTAGCTCTTTTGCCCCAGTGGTTAGAGAGTATGCCTTCAGAGGAAGTTTTGCACTGTCTGGTAATGCTTTCTGCTTTTTAAAATGCCTATTCTGAGTGAGTACAGGGTTTTGCAGCATGGGTTTAGACTGGCGGGGGGTTATGTTTCTGTGCTGTGATGGGTATTGCTGCGTTTGGTGTTTTTTTTCCCAGTGTGGTTTTTTCCCTGGCCGGAATGGATTAATCACGTTTCTGATGGGTCTTGCAGTGTTTTGTTTTGTTTTTTCAGTGTTTTTTTTTCTGGCCAGAATGGATTAATCACATTTCCGATGGGTTTTGCAGTGTTTTTGTGTGTGGTTTTTTTTCCCCTGGGCCGGAACGGATTAATCACGTTTCCAATGAGTCTTGCAGTGTTTGTTTGTTTTTCGGTGTGTGTTTTTTCCCGGCCGGAACAGATTAATGGGGTTTCAACGTATCCCTATGGGAAATGGTGCTTTGAGTTACGACTAACTTGAGTTACAACCATCTTCCAGAACCAATTAAGTTAGTAACTGAAGGCACCACTGTACCACCCCTGCAATTCCCTGCTAGTTGTCTGTATCCTTCCTTTGTGGCCTGGCCTTCTTCCTACTTCCTATATGTGTCCTTTTTGTTTTCTGGTCCTCTCTGAGCTTTTTGTAAAACCATACTGGCTTTTTTTGCTGCCTCCCACCTTTTGTCTTGTTGTAATTATTTGTAATGTTGCCTTAGAATTTCCTTTTCTAGAAACTCCCACCCTTCTTAGATCCTTTTCTTGTTATGATATCCTGCCATGGGACCTTACTTATCCTTGTACTGAGTTTATTTAAATTGGCTTTCTTTAAAAATATAGCATATATGTGTGACTAAACTCTGCTTTGGTTTTCTTTGAAATCAAGAATTCTAGTAGAACATGGTCACTCTTACATAGGGTTCTCTTTACTGCCCCTTCCTCCACCAAGTCATTTCTATTTGTTAGAATCAAGTCAAGGATAGTTTTTTTTCTCTCTCTACTTTCTGTAGGAGAAAATTATGAGCCACACAAACCAGGAATTTCTTGGAAGGGCCTTACTTGGCAGAATTTGCCTCTTAACAGGTATCAGGATAATTGAAATATCCCATTACTACTACATCATGTCTCATTGAAATCTTTGCAATTTATTTTTTGAAAGATTCATCTCAATCCTCTCCTTGATTGGGCTATTGGTCGTAGACTCCAACTACCATGTTCCTTTTGTTTTTCACCCCAACTAGATTGATCCAGATGCTCTCAATGGGACTGCTGATCTCCTCTTGTATTTCTGTACAGGAATATGTATTTTTGATATATACTGCAACTCCACCTCCATTTCTATTCTTTGTTCTTTTTGAACAATTTATATCCTTCAGTTTCTGTATTACAGTCATGGGAGTCATCCTACCACATTTCAGTTATTCCTATTAAGTCATATTTACCCTCCTGAACTAAGATTTCTAGTTCTTGTTGGTTTCCTGGTGTCATACATAAGCACCAGAAATTGTGTGATTTGTGGTCTGCTTTTCTTTGAACATTTTTTCATATATTATTAATGTTAGTGCTATTATTTACCCCATTTAGAACTGTTTGGTCTGTTCCTCTTCTTGTGCATAAGGCTTCATCCATCTTTATCTCTGTGCTTATTTCTCCCTCCCCCTTCCAATTCAGTTTAAAGCCCTCCTGATGAAGTTGTTTATGCTGTGGCCAAAAACATTCATCTGAGTCTTTGTGAGATGCAAGCCATCTCTTGCTAGTAGTCCATCTTCCAGGAAGCCTAGCCCATGATCCCAAAAATCAAATCCCTCACGTTCACACCACTTTCGTAGCCAGTCATTCACCCAAAGTATTTTTCTTTTCCTTTCTATTCCTCTCCCTAGTACTGGCAGGTTGAATGAGAAAATTATCTGGGCCCAAAAATCCTTAGGTTTCCTTCCCAGAGCTTCAAAGTCTGATGTGATCTCTTTGAAGTTGCTCTTGGCTGTGTTGTTTATTCCCACATGGATGAGAAGGAAGGGATATGTATCTGTGGGTTTTATATGTGATGCCAATCCTTCTGTCACATTCCTAATCTGTGCTCCAGTGGAACAGCAGATCTGGCAGGTCCATGGTTTTTCCCAGCATACATCAGTTTCAATCCCATGTAGCAGGGAGTCTCCTGTTACAACTACTCTTCTCTTCACCTTTTTGTGGGGTGTGGGTTCAGTGCCTCTGCTTGGCTGAGTTTCAGTCCCTCTCATATACTCCTGTCAGATCTTCTCTTTGACTTTGTCTGCTTGCTATCTCCCAGACTCCTCATTAAGAACCTGAAAGCAGTTTTGAAGTTCCACCAGTGAAGATAGTGTTCTCCTTCTTTTGCTCCTAACTGTGACTTTCTTCCATGGTGCTTCTTCCACTACGTTTCCTCTCTCCTTGGCATTCTCCTCTGCCTTCCCTTGTAGCTGTTCTACCCCCAGTGCCTCCATTGACTGCTGCTGCTGCTCAACACGTCTGTCAATGTATACTTCATCTTCCCTCATAGCCTAAAGTGTGGCTACTTACTACTTCAGTTCTCTCACTTTTTCTTTAACAGTGCCACCATTTTGCACTTGCCACATGTTTATGCATGTAACACTCAGGCACAAAGACAAACATTGCACAAACTTTGCAGGTCACCACAACTGAAGTGTCTCTTCCCTCCATAATCCTGCTTAGCTTTTGATTTTAATTTGCTTGTCTATGAATGCCCTTTCCTCTCTGCCTTTGTCTCCTTGGTCTCCCCTTTTCTTTTGTCTCTTCCTCCAGTAGACCTTTCCTTCCTATGTCTCCCCCACAAAACTCCTGTTAGCTCTCCCTGTTAGCTCTCTCTGGTCACAAGCTCCCTGGGTCCTTCTCAGCTTTATTCCTCAGCTGTGCTCTGTTAGGAGTCAGCAATCAAAAGGTTGACTGATTGTCTACAGGAGAAGTCAGTTTGTGAGTTATTTAGAACTAGGTGTGTCATTAACAGAACAGTCATTAAGAGTTCTCACACTTGGTAATAGACTGCAGATCAAAGAAATAACACTATGTGTATGTGTATCCACATATATCCATGTGCTTTTGTGTTTAAACTGAACAGCGAGCATATAGGCTGGTTTCACATTAGATATGTATTTGAATAAAAAATGCTGCATCAGTACTCTACAGAATGGCCTACCAAACAGTTCTGCTCATTCAGGGAGTATTGATGTGTGAGTAATCCTATTTCCTCTCTCATAGCAATACACCTTGGCAGCAGGTCAGTGAGCCCTGATGCCAAGAAGAGAAGGTGAAGATGAGTGCCCAAGCTTTCAAACTACCTCACTTACAAGATCAAACTTTCCTTTCCTTTAGCACCACTCAACCTGTAACATCACCTGGAGACTAAGGAAAGTGTAGAAATTTCCTGAGACTTCAGCCAGTTCCCTAAGACCTTGCAGTTCTTAAATATTTTCAGACTCTGGGGTTGGCCTTTATATAGAAATGTGCAAAATACACAGGCAGTGTACAGACTATCTGAAGCAGTGTGGAGGCTGGGCATCTGTTGAAAACCCGAGTTGTGCAGTGGCAAATGGACGGATGATATCCAGGCTTTCACACAGGATGTTCATAGCTTGCATCAATCTGAACATAGGAATGTTCTTTTGAAGTGCTACAGGAAAAATTGTGCAGTCTGTTTGCATCAGCTAAAAAGAATTAACCCAAATAAGATTTCTTGCATTTCACCATCTCCTTTCCATATGTTAGTTCTTAATTTTGCTGGCAAATCCTAATATTAAATACAGTGTGGCCCCATAATCGTCTTAGTGACTTTCAGAGACATTGAGCTACTTTTTTTATTTCATCAATATTTGGTTCAGTAAATCTGAAACAGTAATAGCATGGTGGAAAAATATTCATGCACTCAGTAATAATTTAAAATTAAAATACCACTTCTGTAAACAGAATTCCTTATCTGTGTAATGTTTAACCTAAGTGTAGGTAATTTGCAATGAAATATAATGTTTGATCATTTTAAATTGTGCAGCACATCAGTAGGGCAAAATTAGATTTGTTATGCATCAATAAAAGTAGGCAGGGTTTATTTTTCTTCCATTATTCTGCACATTTTCATTTTTAAAATTTTATTCTGTTTTGTTATTCTTCTGTTAATATTGAATACATTCTATTATTTATTTTGTAGATTCATTTCATCTTTATTCACATTTATTCTCACATGTGGAATCAATAAAAAAAATAGCATCCCATACCTGCAGGTTGGAAACATGCAATTGACAATACTGTCTCTGAATTCTGTTACCACATTCTCTTGTACATGTTAGGTGGGACTGGCAATCTTGGAGCTGTTAGCAGAGCAAGCAACAGCTAAGTTAACTAGAAAATTCAGCTCCTGAATCTTGAGATGATTAGCAGGTACACTTGCCCATTTTGAAAGAAAATAACTCCCAGGCTCCTATCTATCTATCTATCTATCTATCTATCTATCTATCTATCTATCTATCTATCTATCTATCTATCTATCTATCTATCTATCTATCTATCTATCTATCTATCTATCTATCTATCTATCTATCTATCTATCTATCTATCTATCTATCTATCTATCTATCTATCTATCTATCTATCTATCTATCTATCTATCTATCTATCTATCTATCTATCTATCTATCTATCTATCTATCTATTTATTTATTTATTTATTTATTTATTTCATTCCTTCCTTCCTTCCTTCCTTCCTTCCTTCCTTCCTTCCTTCATTCATTCATTCATTCATTCATTCATTCATTCTATTTATATCCCACCTATCTGGTCGTTATCACCACTCCTAATTCTAGGAAAAGAAGAATGCTAGTATTCCTAAGAGAAAAAAATCAGATAGAAGAGATTATATGAATCTTATTTCCAACTATGGTAGTAATGTGGAGAGCCATGGCTGCTTCCTGCCTGTTAGCAACCAGGGCAATATATCTCCTCTCAAAAAGAGGGTTAAGAGATAAAAAGTAAGAAGGAAGTGGCATAACAGCCCTGAGATCAATGTTTCTTGGCATAGAAATTCTACAGAAGACATTTAATATTAGAACTGGTTAGTGTGTGATTCATGTTGGAAATAGACCGCTTTCTTCCATATATATGGGAGTCCTGTGTGAACTTACTCCATATATTTACAATGTTCTTGAATTTCAGGAGGGCTCCATGGATAGCTTATATGAACCAGTTAAAGAAAATAAAGATCCACAAGAATCTGTCTGCATGACTAGCAGAGCCAACACCCCTGTACATGCCTCTGTGAAATGTGGACCTCCAGAAAGATCTCAGTCTCTGGTAAGTGACACTAAATCACAATGTCACACTGCTTATTTCCAGTGTGTTTTCTTTAAACATTCAAGCTATTTTTGAACTTATTTATTCTAATCAGACTGAAGCTGAAAGGAAGCTAGTCTTTCCAAAGCTCTATATCAGGGCTCTGTTTTCAAACCTTTGGCCTTCCAGATACTTTGAACACAAAATTGTAGAAGCTGTAGCCAAGGGGCCAATGGTAAGGAGACATGGCGCTTATAAACCCAAACATCTGGAAGACCAACAGTTCCTCAGTGGCACCCTTGTTTTATACTTCTGAATATATGTTCATAAAAACAAGCCATACCCCTTTCCTTAAAAAAATCAATAATCATTGGATCAAGATATTGGCCTGCTGTAGCTCATGGACCAAACTAAGAGCAGGATATATGCCTCAGCCAAATATTTCTGAAGAGTGCTTCACTGATCTAATTATAAGCCACCCTTATCAGGTACCTTATTTGCACAATAGACTCTTTCCCACTTCCAATTATGTCATTCCCATTGGGCAGGCAGAACTTCTCAACAGGATTTCAGCCACAATGTATCTTAGTTTGAATCCTTAAAATGGCATGAATTTATCCTCCCCAAATGATTCAATAACTAAATAATATTCCCTGTATATGTATCCATCTCAAACAAGCTTAGGTTGAAATATGTTAGACTCATGGAGACAACTACAGTATATAATCATTGTAATGGAAACTAATGACCATTTTCAGCTATAATGATATTGATCCATGAACAACAATTAGTGGTGTTAGAAGGGATGTGCATCTCCATCAACATCAAAAGTGAGGGTTAGATAAGCAGCGAAGTACTGATATTTATAGCTATCAACTATCTATACAGTAGTCTACTCAGTAGAAGCTCGTAACTTCAGCGTCATGAGGGAAGTCACTCCACTCTCAGTTTTAGTCTGAGCTATACACGAGCTATCCGAGGTGCTGAATCCTATTTTCAAAATAGGCTCAGCTCCTTGGTTGCTTTCTTTAAAGTTTATACTAAAACCCACAAGGATTCACCATCTGCAAAACTAAAGTTGTCAGACTTAAGATACATCACAGTGTGTACAGCTGTTGTTAGTTTCTCAATCACTGATTCTTCAGATATTTTGAATTTCATTTCACAGTATCCTTGATCATTGGCTGTGCTAGTGGCAGCTCCTGAGAGCTGTGCATTGAAACATAAAAGGCCATATTAAATTGAATTAAATCATTGGTAAACCTAGCTCATTATTGTCCTCTCTGACTGGCAGCAGTGGCTGTTCAACATTTTCGATAGGATTCTTTCCTACTGCACAAATCTCCTGACTGGAAATTTCTGGTATTCCCTTGTTGCTTTCCATACAAGTGCTCCCCAGTTCTTACCCTTCTTAGCTTCCGAAATCAGACAAGATCAGATGTGTACAGAATGGTGAGGCTGAAGTCCAAAACATAAGGACCAAATCCTGGAAAACACTATTCTATAAGATATAACTTGGATAAAGCAAGCAAAGAAGGTGCATCAGAAAGAGAGAGAGAAATCAGTTAAAGATGTGGGTTTCCAGGATTTAGTTCCATTCTCCTTATTGTGATTTGTTGAAAATGAAACTGCTGAAGCCCTTTCCTTATTTCTGGCACAAATACAAGCCATCTGTGCAATGTTTAGCAGCATTTTTTTAATAAAATGATGCACAATATCTTGGGTGAATGCTGTATGAATCAACAGATGTTATTTTGAAACACAGCATGGTATTAACAACGGACCTATTTCAGTTATCTCTTGGAAATCAGGTCACCATGTTAATGTATGTTACTAAAATTAAAATGGTAGCATAAAGGATAGTCACATAGCCATAGAGGGCAGGCAGACAAGACAGACTGCTTACAATAGATTTAGCTTTCCCCCAGTTTTCTGAATGAACATGTATTAACTCTCACTCACCAGGATAAAACATTTGCATTAAAAAAATACTTCACTGAGTGCATTTTAGAATATGTTCTGACCCTATGAAAAATCCAGTGTACTGAGAGCTAGCAGTAGAATTAGGATTGTAATTGTTAAGATTTAGTGTGCATGTCTTCTATTTACCAAACCCACCAGGCATCCAGATGCCCCTCCTGGATGCCACTAATCAACTGAGAAGCATCATATGTCACTTTTGCTTCTCAAAAAAAATTAGCATTTTCTGTACCCTCACTTATAAAAAGATTTGTTGTCCCCATGTATTTTTATTTTAGCCCGCTAGCGTGGAAAATAAATGCTTTTGAGTTTGAGGGCCTGTGTCACAGGGCAAGTGGCTGGAATGTAGGAACATGGGCCAAAATCCTGTTGCAAAAAACCATTTGAGCATGCAGTGATTTTCCCACTCCAGGGTGCTATCTTTTGTGCCACTAATTCTGAAACTCAATTTGGCATAGTTGCTGATTTTGCAGCTAGGTCATGACTAAGCACACAAAAGACAGAGTGGGGAGAGTGGGCAGAGACCCCTTGTGCAATTGCTTTTCCATTTCATGCTTCCCTAACAGGGTTCTGGCCATTATTTGCTACTCTCAAGTAAGAATGCATACATTGTAGTGCTAGTTTTGTGTTGAATCTGCAACAGAAGGTGGTTCTGGGGGATTGCATGAAAATTTGTTGTTGTTGTTTAGTCGTTAAGTCATGTCTGACTCTTCGTGACCCCGTGCACCAAAGCATGCCAGGCCCTACTCACAATTCATGATGGTACCTTCGATGACACTGTCCATCTATCTCATCTTCTGTCGCTTCCTTCTCCTCTTGCTTTCAGACTTTCCCAACATCAGGGTCTTTTCCAGGGAGTCTTCTCTTCTCATGAGTTGGGCAAAGTACTGGAGCCTCAGCTTCAGAATCTGTCCTTCCAGTGAGCACTCAGGGTTAATTTCCTTCATAATGGATAAGCTTGTTTTCCTTGCAGTCCAGGGGATTCTCAAGAGTCTCCTCCAGCACCACAATTCAAAGGCATCAATTTTTCCGGGGTCAGATTTTTTATGGTCCAGCTCTCACTTCCATACATTGCTACTGGAAAAAGCATAGCTTTGACTATGCGGACCTTTGTTGGCAAGATGATGTGTCTGCTTTTTAAGATGCTGTCTAGGTTTGTCATCACTTTCCTCCCTCCTCCCAAGAAGCAGGCGTCTTTTAATTTCATGGCTGCTGTCCCGTTTGCAGTGATCATGGAGCCCAAGAAAGTAAAATCTGACACTGCCTCCATATCTTCCTGTTCTATTTGCCAGGAGGTGATGGGACCAGTGGCCATGACCTCAGTTTTTTTTATGTTGAGCTTCAGAGCATTTTTTTTGTGCTCTCCTCTTTCATCCTCATTAAGAGGTTAATTCCTCCTCACTTTCTGCCATCAGAGTGGTATCATCTGCATATTGGAGGTTGTTGATATTTCTTCCAGCAATCTTTATTCTGACCTGGGATTCCTCCAGTCCAGCCTTTCGCATGATGTATTCTGCATGTAAATTAAATAATCCGGGGGACAATATACAGCCCTGTCATACTCCTTTCCCAATTTTGAACCAATCAGTTGTTCCATATCCAGTTCTAACTGTTGCTTCCTGTCCCACATATAGGTTTCTCAGGAGACAGATAAAGTGGTCAGGCACTCCCATTTCTTTAAGGACTTGCCATAGTTTGCTGTGGTCCACAGTCAAGGCTTTTGCATAGTCAGTGAAGCAGAAGTAGATGTTTTTCTGGAACTCTCTGGCTTTCTCCATAATCCAGCACATGTTAGCAATTTGGTCTCTAGTTCCTCTGCCCCTTCGAAATCCAGCTTGTACTTCTGGGAGTTCTCGGTCCACATACTGCTAAAGCCTACCTTGGTGGATTTTGAGCATAACCTTGCTAGTGTGTGAAATGAGTGCAATTGTACGGTAGTGCTGCCAATATAACTTGTTTATTTATTATTTGTTTGTTAAATCACAGATGTTCTTTTATTATTGTTTAGGATCACTCATTAAACTTCTTATATTTGATTACACGTTTGCTTATTCAGGTGTTGTATTTACTTATTCACATTAACCAACTCATTAATATTCTCTGACTATCTATTTAGTTTTACTATTCCATTTATCTCATTCTCTCTAACTCTCCACAATTCTCCTCTCTAACTCTCTACAATTCTCCTCTCTAACTGCCTCCCTCTGTCTGTCTTTTTGACTCCACCCCTCCTTTCCTCTCATAGGCTCCTGCACTTGAGCTTCAGCTATGATAGACAGGAGTGACTTGGGCATTCCGCCACATTCCTTTTATCTCTTTAGCATTCCAGTCCCCTATAATGAGAAGTACATCTTTGGTGTCTGTTCTAGAAGCTGTTGTAAGTGTTCATAGAATTGGTCAATATGAGCCTCTTCAGCATCGGTGGTTGGTGCATAAACTTGGATTTGTATTGAAATCATTCTATCATTTTTGAGATTGTATCCCAGCACAGCTTTTCCGACTCTTTTGTTGACTATGAGGGCTATTCCATTCCTTCTACTGGATTCTTGCCAACAATAGTAGATATGATCATTGTCTGACTTCACCCCTTCCCATTCATTTTAGTTCACTGATGCCCAGGATGTCAATGTTTATTCTTGCCATCTCCTGTTTGACCATATCCAGCTTCCCAAGGTTCATAGATCTTACATTCCAGGTTCCTATGCAGTATTTTTATTTGCAGCATTTATTTATTTATTTATTTATTGGACTTATATACCGCCCCATAGCGCTACAAGCACTCTCCGGGCGGTTTACAATTTTAATTATAAAGGCTACACATTGCCCCCCCAGCAAGCTGGGTACTCATTTTACCGACCTCGGAAGGATGGAAGGCTGAGTCAACCTTGAGCCGGCTATCTGGGATTTGAACCCCAGGTCGTGAGCACAGTTTTAGCTGCAGTAACCACTGCGCCACGAGGCTCTTGGATTTTCCTTTCACTTTCAGGCATGTCCGCAGCTCAGCGTCCTTTCGGCTTTGGCCCAACCAGTTCAATAGCTCTGGAGTACTTGTCCTCTGCTCTTCCTCAGTAGCATGTTGGACGCCTTCCAACCTGAGGGGCTCATCTTCCAGTATCATATCTTTTAGCCTTTTGTTTATGTCAATGGAGTTTAGTCAGAACTCTCCACTATAACCTGCCCGTCTTGGGTGTCCCTGCATGGCATAGCCCATAGCTTCTCTGAATTACTTAAGCCCCTTCTCCACAACAAGGCAGCAATCCATGAAGGGGATACATGAAAATACATGATATGCTTTGAAAAACTAATCTGAAATTCAGATATGAAAACTGCTAATGTAAGGAAAGCTGTGAAGGTCAGAATTCTGCCCTAAACCTTTCTTCACTTAAACTTTTATCTCGTTTAGATCATCTCCTTTATACTGACATCTACCACTTGGAATTCACTATCATTCCTTTGTCCTCTACAGCAGTGGTCCCCAACCTTGGGCCTCCAGATGTTTTTGGAATACAACTCCCAGAAGCCTTCACCACCATCTCTGCTGGCCAGGATATCTGGGAGTTGAAGTCCAAGAACATCTGGAGGCCCAAGGTTGGGGACCACTGCTCTACAGCCAGTCTTGCTAGTCACAGTGTTCAAGATTACTCCTAAGTATAAGCATATTTGTTTGAAATTAATTTGGATTTTGAAAAAAAAATCTTACTTATTTCTAAATAAATGTAGTTCAGATCTTGTGTCAATATTTAAACTGAAGTGTTTGGCAAATCAGCCATTTCAGTAATCATGTTATATTTGTTGTTGCTACATGCCATCAAGTCACTTCCAACGTATGGCAACCCAATGAATGAGAGATCTTCAAAATATCCTGTCCTCAACAGACCTGCTCAGTTCTTGTAAACTCAAGCCTGTGGGTTCTTTTAGGAAGTTGAACTATCTCTGCCTTCTTTGCCTGCTGCCTTCAACCTTTCCCAGCATTATTGTATTTTCCAGAGAATTCTGCCTCCTCATGATATGTCCAAAGTAGGACAGCCTCAGGCTGTGGCTCTAAAGACAGTTTAGGCTTGATTTGCTCTAGTTCCCACTTGTTCATCTTTCTGGTAGTCGAGCAACTTGAATTAGTTCTAGTGGTACTCTGCCCCTGGTGATTTATTTCTCCCCAGTGCTTTCCGAGCACTTTTTATTTCAGTTTCTAGAACTGCAGGTTTTTCATTATAGGATTCCTCTTCAAAGGAGTCTGCCATACTTTTATCTCTTCTTTATAGGTCTTTATTATACTGTTTCCCCCTTCTCTTTATAGTCTCCTACTCAGTGTGCTTCCTTGTTAGTGCTTCAGCATTCCTAATCTAGGCTTAAATTTTCCTTTGATTTCTTGAATCTTCTGGAAGAGACATCTTATTTTTTCCCTTCTGTTGTTTTCTGTTTCTTTTCACTGGTTATTGTAATGCTCTCTTTCTCTCTTTGTGATAGTCACTAGGTATATTAAGTAATACTTGTAGAAAGGAATGAGTCAGTAATAAAGGGTAGAAAGGGAAATGTCAGGGTTCATCTATATGTAAATACCATCTTATGGCCCAACAAACTTTTCTGTCCAAGTGTTTAAGTGTTCTGTACATAATGGCTGAACTCTTGTTGCTTTGTGTAGTAAATCACAACTAGAGTAGGCTCATTTGAATCAATGGGACTTACGCATGCACAGACTCACCGAATTGCCATCAATGTAATTGGAGTATTCTAGTGTGACTTACTGTACTTAGTAACAGGATTTCAGCCATTACTGAAGGAAATGCTTTCTACATCTCCCCACAGGGACTTTTCATGTATTCTTATGCCATTTCCCCCCTCAGAAATAGTGGTGAGCTCTAAGGAAAACCAATGCACAGAAACACTGCTAAAGAAGCTAGTTATTTTGAAGAATTCATATGTAGGGTAAAGCAAAATTCCAAATATGCTATTAATTATTTTATCGTTAGTGGAATATTGGTTCAGATTGCTTCAATATCCTCCTTACAAAACACAAAATGCCCACTTGCTTTTTACTTTCTATATTAAATGCAGTACAGGGAGACTCACTAAATGTAGAAAAAATACAAATAATCCAGTTCATGTCAAGGTTTTAAATTGTCAAATATCTCTAAAACTAAGGATCAGCTTTAGTTTGGTGCAATTAATTGGTGCAAATTGCTGGCTTGCTGTGCAGAAGAAAAATCCTTATAATTCTGATGATTCAGGGAAAAAATATCTAGTCCTCAGTGGGGAGGAGAAGAATGTTGTGATTCCTGTGACAAGCAAGGATTTGTACTTTTATTTCAAAAGGCTTTTTGCTGTTCGCTGCTGACTATTGATAGGACATTTTAAGAGGACTAGAGCTGCAAAAAATGGCCTTTCAGCCTTTATGTGTCTTAAAGTCTATCTATTGCCTATCCTTGTTCTATAAACAGGGCCATCCCAATACATTTTGCTGCATGAGGGAAAAGATATGGTAGAATTTCTCCCCCACTGCACACACCCTGACAGGTAACTGTTATTGTTGTCATCATCCTCCACTGCTACAGAGGCCAGGTGAGTAGTGTAGGGGAAACAGACAGGCATGCACTGTTTTGTTATCACTTCAATTATGGCAGTTGCCTCACTCTGTCTGTGCCAGGAATCTGAGTGCCCATGTACTGAGGATTCAGGAGAAAAGGACTAGCTATGATACTGAAGGGACATTGAATTGAGACTAGAGCAGCTTCACTGCTTTACTACAGAACTGAATATTACTTCAAGAAATTTTCTTTTCTGTCAGCCCTAGTATCTCGTCTGTGTTTGATTTTCTTCACAAGGAAAATGAGTGATCGGATGGAATCTGCACAAGCTGCATTATTGTTTTTCATTGTTCTACAGCAGAACTAAAAAAGAGTCATCTTGAACCATAGATGCCTACAAAAGTAAACAAGATAATCCACTACTTAACTCTCACTTTTTGATATCACATATTTCATGCCTATGAAACAGGAATGATTTCTTTTAATGGTGTACTTACCCTTGTAAAATGTACTACTAAATAAAATCCTTATTTGGCTAAAAAAAATTGTAATGCAGTTAAACTGTTCTGCTTTCAACTGCTTTTAATGAGAAGCATAAATTCTTTGCTAGATCTCTGCATTTTTGTTTTGAAGAATGTTTAGGAGAGTACTTAACTAAAAATAACAGCTCTCTGCTGTGTCACTGTGCAGGATGGAGAATCAATATGGTTATTTATAAAATAGTTTCTAGAAATGGAACATGAGATTAGTTGCAACATTTCAGCAATGCAGCCTGTGGAAAAACGCTTCTTAGCCAAAGCGCGATGTGTAATCTCCTCTGCTATTTCTAGCATGAGAGTTATTAGGCCTACAACTTATATGTAGCTCTAAGCTTATTTACCAAGCCTACTCACACACTCATTTTGCCTGTTATACACAGTTGTCTGAACTTGGTGCCTCACACTTTCAAGACAGACCAGCTACAGGGTGAAAGCATTAAGGGTTCTGTTGTTTTAAGAATTCTGTTGCAACAAGGAACCAAGGAGCAAAGACTCCCAGAGACAGTATTTATTGTGTTTATTTGTTGGATCTGTATCCCATTTTTGGCCTAGAAAATGGATCCCAAATTGGCTTAAAGTTGTTAAAAAGTACCATTAAACAGAGCTTAGTAACTGACTAACTATAGAAAATAAACAGGGCGGTATACATTTTGTTGCTTCAAAATCTGTTTTTTAAAATGCTTTTACTTAATATTTTTACCATAATGTTATTATTTATTCTTTAATAGTTAAATTATTTGCTGGTTTGAGCTTATAACACAGTGTTTTTAATGATGTAAGTCACTTTGGGTCATTTTTTTGAGGAGAAATATGAGGTTAAAACATTCAAATAAATAAATATATAAAAACATAATTAAATCAATGTTCATACTAAAATTGAATACCGTTGAAAACAATGTTAAATTGCTTTGGTTAAAATAATTAAAATTAATAATTGAAAAGTTGCAGCTTAGACTTAAAAGCCCCCATCCTATATCTGCCTAAACAAGAGTTTTTGTTTGCTGGCAGAAGGATATGAGGGAAGTGCATAACTTAGCCTCCATTAGCAGGATATTCTATAGTCTGGGAATGGGCACCAAGAAGCCCTTCTTAAATACTGAAATAGACATCCACAGAGAGAGAGAGAGAGAGTCATGCAACAGCATTCATCATGCACTGCGATGGATTTAATAACTATGAGTAAGAGTATATTCACAGAGACATTTGTCCCAGGTTGATGAGAACTTTTCTGTACTGTACCCTGGCATTTAAGTTCCTGCTGTGGCTCACACAGAAATCTTTAATTATCTTGGGAACATAAGTTTCAAGTGGCCACACATCACAGCCTACCTCCTCTTTCACCCATCTGTGCTATTATCACCACACTGACTCACTCTTTCCACTGGTATTCAAATTCCTTCTTCTTCTCATTTAAATGTAGCATGTGAAAGAGTGCCGAATTGACATGATGATGATGATGATGATGATGATGATGATGATTATCATCATCATCATCATCTTCTTCTTCTTCTTAGAATTACAGTGCTAGAAGAGACCCTATAGATCATTGAATTCATCTCCTGTCAAGGAGGCACAGTGGGAAATCGAACTCATAACCTCTGGCTTCACAGCTTGATACCTAAATTGCTGAGCTGTCCACATATAGTGAGCGTTACAATTAGCTCCATAGCAATTTAATGGCATAGTGGTAAATAAGAAGAAAAATATTTTTTTAAAAATATATAATTTATAAATTGTATTGCAATGTGAACAGAAGGCAGGCAAAAAGTATAGAGTTCACTCCCATATCACACACCACACTGTATATAATATCATCTAGGCACAACTAACAATAGCCCTAAAGGACCAGTATAGGATATTACAAAGACAAGACAAAATAATGTGTCCGAGAACGGGCTGGGTAGGCGGCGCAAGGAGGCTTTAAGCGGCGGGGACAGGCTGGGGGGTGAATCGGGAAGCTTGAAGCCTCCCCGCGCTGCTTACCCAGGCTGTTCCCGGACTTCTGGAAGTCCGAGAACGGCCGTGGTAGGCGGCGCGGAGAGGCTTCAAGCTCCCCGGTCCACCCCCCAGCCTGTCCCCGATGCTTGAAGCCTCCCCGCGCCACTTTCCCCAGCCGTTCTCGGACTTCCAGGCGTCCGAGAATGGCCGGGGTAGGCGGCGTGGGGAGGCTGCCGGCGGCGGGGACAGGGTGGGGGGGTGTCCGCAAGGCTTCCAGGCAAAGGCCTGGAAGCCTTCGACACCCCGGTACCCTTCCCCCGCCACCGCTGAGAGCCTTCCGAGCTCTCAAAGGGCTTTCTCCAATATCGGAGGGGGCCCTTTGAGAGCTCAGAAGGGAATTGTCGGCAGGGGACGGTGGGTTCGGGGTCCTTCCGAGGCCGCAGCCCACTGCCGACATTTTCCCCCAGCTGAGCAGCGGGGCTTCAAAGCTCCCGCCGCTCAGCTGGGGGAAAATGGTGCCTATGGGGAAAAATCGCAAAGCGATTTTTCCCCATAGGCAAGATCGTTGTGCGATCGCAAAAGCGATGGCAACAAAGCCATCGCTATGCGATTTTTTCGTTAAACGGGGCACTCGTTAAACGAGGCACCACTGTATATGTTTTTCCATTTGCCTTCACTCTGTGTCTCCCTGTTTTCTTTCCTGCTTCATCCAGTGAAGTAGTGGTAGGAGGTTCCTTGTGCCCAGGAACAACCTTGTTAATCTGCAGCAATTTGCCGCCATGACTAATGCAATTTCTTTTATGCAAGTTAAATTGGCAACAGGATTCTGACCTATATGGAAAATGGTGGAGAAAAGACACATGAATATAAAGGACACAGAGTCGATCACTTATATGTCTGTGCAATTTCCTGGGTCATAGTGAGAATCTCATGCTGGCTGGGGATGGAAATGAGAGTTAGTTGTCAACAGGGGAAAATCCTGAATTTTAATGCTGTGATTGGCCTGATGAAGGTAACAGATAAGGCCAAATGCAAGATGGAGAGAAATGATCCTCATGGTTCAAAAATGAGAAGAGTTAAATGTGGAAGCCAAGGAAGAGGAAAGGAGAAAGATTTTTAAGTTATAGATAACATACTGAGAAAGAAGGGAGAAAAGTGAGCAAATGGGTCTGTAAGCCTTCTGAAAAGCTTATCCTGCTAAGGCATACTTCCCCTTCACGAGGACACCCTCTGGGCAGGAATATCAACTTAATTCTGACATTGCCTCCTGTAATACCAAACCTGTGCTGGAAGTAAAAAGGAACATCAAAATATGCTACTCTCTTTTTTTGAAACTACTCACTTGCTTCCTTTGTGCAGATTCTGTGTACTTGTTCCTGAGAACCGTCAGAACCGGGACTCTGATCTGTCCCTCTCTCCTACTGACAGGCACCCAGGCCTGAGGTAGTGGTGAAGATGGAATTAACTACAGCGTAAGGATTCCATACAATACCCACACTGCCTAAATGATACAGCAGCTCAGGCCATGGCCTTTAATGGCTACTGTTTCCCAGCATTTGGCAGTCTGAGTAGAAGTGAAAAGGTTTTACCATGAAACATCAAGCCAAAAGGCACTGGTTTACCTGAAAGCAATATTGTGTTTATGTTTTCAAGTGTACAAGGAACTTAAAATGCATTATCTAGTTATGAAGTGAAGGTGTGTTATTTATTTTTCACCCCTAGTTCCAAAACACTGTGGGCTTGCACTGATTCAGTTTTTTGTATTTGAGTAAAATCATACCTGTATACTTGACAAGTGGGTTGAATTCACATATTAACATATAAATGAGTAAGAGTAGCAAAAGCCGTTTGAAAAACAACTTTTAAAAAATGCCTTTAAAAAAAAAATTAAAAGCAATTTAACCTCATTTCTTCTTTTTCCACTCCCAAAGGAATTGTCTGATACTGAAAATGCAGTAATGAAAAAAAGAAAGTAAGTGGAGATTGTAATTCTTACATATGGTTTCCAGTTTGTTAAGCATTCTAGCTTCTATTTTAGTTTTTAATGCATGCATGCTTGTTCTTTGGATGGAGCAGTTTGATAATTCCAGCAAATGTATGATTCATCACTTATGTTTTTCTGCTCCTTTGTTCATCGCTGCAAAGCTTTCTGTCCACAGTAATGGAAGTAGGGATGTCAAATGTCAGATGCAGCCAGTCACCGTTAATCTGAGCTTGGTTTAACCATATGTCCATTTTTCTGAAAGACTTATATGGTAACCTATTTCAGAGCTTGCTTGTACCAGTGACCTGATAATCTCTGAGTTTCCCCACCCCCTCTTTATCCCAAGACAAATTAGTTTGCAAAATGATTTGGATTAACAAAGCCACAGTGTACTTTATTAAGTACTTCCAAGACAGCAGCTTGGCCTAAGAAAGATGGATGTGAGCAAATCTGATATTTAGTGCTAATGACCAGTAAGAAACTATTTTATTGAAGGGAGGTTAGGGAAATAAAAACTGTACTGTGAGAGTTTGACTTCGTGACAGGCTTTCTGGAGGTGTCACTGTCATTCTATCCACTGCAATGAAATTTAAGGGATAATTAAGAGGATACATACAAACCCATCACCAGCAGCACAGTATCGGTGAATGTGCTGGGCTTCCAAGTGAGATGAAAAGGGGACATATTTTGCACCTACTATGGTTGTTTAACTGTTGTGTAGCAGAAGAGGATCCAAAGGGTACAAAAAAGGAGATGCAAAGGGTACAATAAAGGAAAGCAAAAAATAGTCAAGGGTTAGGGTTTGTATGAGGAAGGATGATTCTTTAGCTTAGAAAAAGGGCAAGTGGGGGAGACAAGATAGAAATATGTAACATGATGTGACATATTGAAAAAACATCAAAACTCAGGGTCCCCTGTTACACACCCTGCTATGCCGAGGGAGAAAGATAGAAGGAAGATAGATCTGTCCACGCTGTAAAATTCTAAGATCCACATATGAGTGTTCCCAGCTAACTACTTCTGAGTCTGACGCAAGCATCTGTTGGGGATAAAAATATTCTAAGGAGAATGAGAAGGATTTTGATCAACAAAGAGGGACCACATGTGTTGTCTCTTGTAGGACAATGACTTCTGCACAATCCAGGTTCTTGCTTTGGAGCCTCTCATAGTAGACTCAATGACTGTCCACTCATCACAGGTCATTGATAACATGTCAGTTATTTCTGAATGATCTAGAAAATCAATGAGCCACCCCCCCACTCCACTATTTGATGAACACTTGGGAATAATAAATAGTTGGTTGTGTTTGAAAATGATTTATTCATCAAAAACAAGGGTAGTCTTATAAGTGAGCTAATAGTTCTGTGGAAATTTTATTCTGAGATGTAATTTTGTAAGATACAGTCTATTTTATTTATAACAACAAGACAATGTACAAGTATTATTTAAATGAAACAAGCTTAAAAGGTGTTAAGAGCAATAGATTGCATTCACCATTCTTTCATTTTTTCCTAGGTCCATCCAGAAGTCCTTGTCAGAAAATGAAGTGTTTGGTTAGTAAACAAAATAAAATTGTGTTCCGTTTTGTCTTTTGTGAAGATTGTTACCATGCAAATAAAGGAACATAGCATATCAATAAGAAGCACACCCAACTGTATATGTGTACAGCTCCGAGGAATGTATGAGTAGGTACATTGAAAAGAATCAATTACATCAATGCCCCACATTTAATAAAATGCACTAATTATATTCATTAGAAAGTAGATAAATTATAATTGTTCACATTCACAAATATATGTATACATTTAATATCCCATTGTTAAAATAGCTGTTTTCCCTGGCCAGTCCAAGCCACAAAAGTTGAACAGCTTCCTGTTGCAAAACATTTAGTCATTGACAAAAGATCATTAGTTTTATATTCAGTGATGGTGAACAAAACATCTTATTTTCGACAACCAGCTTTTAAAAACAAATCACTTCGTATATATGCCAAGTTGTATAACTGATTTATCTAGAAATTTTAAAATACATTTTTGCTGAATGTGGAAATAAACAAAACATAGCAATCCATCATGAAGAGTCTATTGACCTCTCAGAGGATTTTGCGGTTCAGCAGGATTTTGCAACCGCTCATATTCTAACTCACTAGATGACAATGAGTGGGTAGCATTTACATCAATTATTGCTTTCCTGTGGGAGGTGTGGAGGGAATCTGTAGATTTAATGACACCACATTAGTTAAATATCTCATATACATATATCTCATATATATATAAATTTGCTTCTGTTGTACCAAAAGTTTATTTCCTTCATTTTGCTGTCAACAAGTGATATAAAAAACAATGGAAAATTAAAATAAAATCAAAAGGAATTCACCGTTATTTATAAGGGAAATTGCAACAGACATTTCACTGAGAGGCGAATACTTTGTAGGGTTAAGCAGTTGTCACCCCAGTTTTGAAATCAATGCAGGCATGAAATAAGTGTGGCTGTATTTGTGAAATGAATAACATCACCCTTCCATATGTTAACGCCATAAAGATGCCAGCCTTTGCAGTGGCGTAATTACCCTAGGACAGAAGTTCAGATCATGTCAGGTGCTCAAGCTGACATCCAGTGAATGTGAAAGGAGTGGATCTCAGTTTTTGTTTCAACCAGTATTTCCCACACTAGCATTCAACATGTGGTCTTGACAGATTTGCAGAGATGATAACACATCTTCTGCATGATAGCTGCTTCTATGTTGGTCCTCCTCCTCCTTCTTCAGGATAGACATTATCATAGATATTTTGACTTTGGATGTAGCAAGTCTAAATAAAAAGATGGTGTTGCATCTAGATCCAAGATTTCTTAGCTGCTAACTCAGTTTCCTTCTTGCACTTATTTTCCCATGTATTTTACTTTGAATGATCAGCTGCAGTAATGTAATCTTGTTCATCACTCACAACAAATAAGATGCATATGTAATTACACAAAGAACATAGAAGTATTTGATCTCTCCCTTCTGTACTTGCTTGCTTTATATCTATAAATTCAAACAGTATTGCTTGCTTTATATTGATATTTACAAATTCAACTAGTATTCTCTATATTTGGGAGCTGTTGTCTAAAAAAGTAATTTTTACCATCTTTGAACCCACCACTTACTATCTAGTATTAATCTGGAGAGGCTACAGTAATTACTTACAGAGAGCTGGAAGTATGAATGAGAAACACACCTACTGCAGGGACTAAAGAATACTTACTGTTTCTTCTTCCCCATTGGTTTAGCCTGTCTCAACACAATGAAATATGTCAAGAGTGAGTGAAACAAGGAGTCCCCCCCCCCCACTAAAGGACAGTTTACACAAAATGTCTGTACATGAAACGAGTTTCCTTTCCTTTTAAAAAGCAAAGTACGCACATAGCAAGTTCAGTGATCATTTTAAAAGATGTATATTATTGATTTAATGCTTCTAATTGAAAAGTCATGAAACAAAGCAAAAACTATCATATTTTTGTTCCTTATGAATTATTTGTGCAAAAATTGTTCTTCAAAACAGGCAGAAAATATCTCCCCTAGGTGAGCAGAAAATGTTTCTGTTTTCTTGTTGTCATGGACAAGAACAAAGTTGTCCTATCCTTCAATTATTTTCTTAAGTTAACACAGTTTATGCAAGCCAGCATGCATTATTATGATGCAGAATCATGTGTTGTAACACTCATATACCACAGATGCTCTACTGTTATAAGAGTATTCTCTAGCAGCAATACAGATCTGAGGATCAAACAAAATGCTGTACAGAGAGGCCTATTGATCAAATCATTTGCCACTTTCAAAGTTTTCTAAAGGAAATTGACAATTGGACCTGGATGATTTGCATCCTGATGCTAATTATACAGAATTTTCAACTCTTTTGCTAAGATCATATAAATTCAGTGCTAAAGAAACTGAGTGGCACACTTGGTCAGCTTCCAAAAAAGCAAAAGAATGATTTGTACTTTTGAAGGCACTGTCAGTCGGAAGGTAATTGCAAAATGCATTTCAGCTGATTTTGCATTTTCTACAAAACATTTTAAAGGGTGCAGAAGAAAACAGTGAAATAATTTGTCAAGGTCTCTGATGGGAGAGGGTTGACTCCTCCCCAAGGGAAAAATATACGCTTTAAATAAAAAAAGAAAGTTGAAGTAAGGAATTGTATGACTTGTATTCAATGCTTCCTGAAGCTTATAGATCAGCAGGAGACCCAAATGCAGCCAATTTACTGTTTCTCTGAACCATAATGGTAGATTGCTATGGATACTATCTGACCTGTATTTAGTACAACCTGTATGTCAGGTGCTCAGTAGAACACAGAGGCCAGGATCCAGTAATGGTTTGGATAGCTTTTTCTTCCAAAATCAGTGCTTCCTCCTCACTCCAGCAGCCTACCATGTACACTGAAAAACAGCTGAAGGGCATTGTTAATGCCCCTTAAATTAGATTTTGGGAACCAGGATGGGAGAAGCAGAAGGAGAAAGGGACACAAGTCCCATTTCTGCTGGCACTGAATTTGGAAGTGCATCTCTGGATCTTGGCAACAAGGTCTATATTTTCCTAAGATGAAAGCCGCCTTAGAAAGCTAGTTCCAAACTTTCTGCTTGTTTGTTGTACTTAGAAGTAAAACTTATGTAATACTGGAGGAACCTACTTCTTACTCAGCATTCTCAGGATTACAGCCTTGGGCCCCCAGTCAACTAACTGTGCCACAGTGGCTCAGGAGAACCAGAGTCAGGCTGATTCCATTGTCCTGTGGTGCATAATTCACATTACTATGTGGATATACAGTGGATACTTAAATCCTAAATCCAAGTGCTAGTCCATGGAATCAAGGGGACACAGTCAAATTGCTGACATTCAGCAGTTGTTTCAGACAATCTATTTTGGTTGGGATTAGGAACTAGATTTAGGCTTTAAAATGTTTTACATGTACTACCCTGTGATGAGATCCAGTTGCATATAGGTGACACCATGTAGTCATTGTATGCTTGTCCCACCAAACCTGCAAACTACAGGATGCCAATGTTGAGCCAGAGGTGGGCAACAAGAAGTAAGTGGAAGAGAGGTATATAAACTTGAAGCCTATATTTCTCCAAGCATGGATTCAAGATGCATTTAATTTGGGAGCTTTAACAATCTGATTGTCTTCTTCTGTCCATACATCAGACATTGTTTCTGCTCTTACTTGTCTTCTATAGTCCTTTTGGCCTTCCTTCCTTCATCATTCTGGTGGCAGCTCAGAACAGCTGGAGCAGCAGCTATCTTTTCCACTGTCCTTTCCCATTCCTGGCCAATTCATATCAAACCACCATCATCTTGTCTCTTAGTAAATAGTCTACTTACTCTGAATGTTCAGTAAAAGTACAGTAGCTTCCTTCTTTTTTTCTCTGTTCCCCTTCCTTGACCCTCCTTTCCAGAGACAATTGGTGTGAGGATTAAGTGCTTGACCCCACAGAACACTAGAACCTGATGAAAGAAAAAATGCTAAACCACAAGCTTAACTTTAAGCACCTTAAAGCCATAGATTTCAAATAGGCTATTCAAGTGCCTATTTTAGCTTTCAATGTTTCCTTAACCCTTTCACTGCCAGCAGCATAATATGGGGGTCCCATAATCCCAGTTCAACATTCTGTTTAAATGCTTATCCTCTATGCCTCTGCATAATGCAGTGCTGTGTTCCTACAATGCCAGTATTTGAAGATTAATCTTGTACCTGTTACAGCCCATGTATTAGTATTTGCAAGACTCTGCATTAGTTTAAAGGCTGATCAGTTTATACCAAAAATAGACGCATGACGAGATAAAGATAAAGGCAGAAATAGTAATAATAAAAAGAACTGAATTCTTGACCTTGTCTTATACTAGGCCAGACTAGTATCTGTCTAGCTTTGAAGGCCTCAGCATCTCTGACAGAGGGAAGGGCTTCCTGTCATTTGTCAAGCAATCCTTCTAATTAGAGGTTCTGGGGATCAAACTTGGGACATCTGGCATTTACAGCACTATCACTGAGTACCACCACTGCGCTCTAGCTTCTTTCCAGCACAGAAAAGGCCTTTAATCCTCCCTAAACAGGACGTAGACCTTTGTACAAGGAAGATTTGCAGGTCCACTGAGAGGTGAAAATGCCCCAACCCATAAAACAGTATCCAACCAAAAAGTGACCGACTAAATTATGTAAGAATGTGACACTGAACAGAAGTTATTTTCACTGTCGGCTCTCTCCATCTGAAATATTATCTGAACCTATTTTTTCTGGACTCCACTTTGAAGAGCAGGAAGCTAGTCAGCACTGAATCACATCTGTAACTCATTTCTTTCATGATAGTTACGTCTGAGAAAGAAGAACTTACTAGAAATACCAGCCTTAAATACTGAGAGACACAGGAATTAAACATTACACCCATTTGAGATAGGAAGAACAATGTGTACATGTGCTTCCAGACCCCCCCCCCAAAAAAAACAGAGAATATTGAGCTTTCAGGATGACATTATAGTGTATTTAAAGTAATATTTGGGTAGATAAATTCTTTGTGTTTGTCCAAATAATTAATAATAGCAATGGATATTTTGAGGAAGAACAGCAGAAGTTTTCCAGAAAATTAAAATATTTAAATACTCTACTCAGGTATCTATGGAAGGCTTTATACTCATTTGGTTTACTACAAATTCAGTTGAGGTTCATGATTGTGCTTCTGAATGGAATTTTTAGCACCAAGGTATTTTTAATCTTTTGAATTAGCTTTTGTCTTATATGGCAACAAGATATCCAAATAAAAGAGTCATTTTTAAAGCACCATATGGACTAAAAAGTCAGAAAAGGAACAACAAAAAATAGGGTACACCCTTGATTTCAAGCATTAAACGGTATTTTAGGATGAAACATAAAAGCATTATGATGATTAGAAATATCTCTGGAAGTACTTCTCATGTGAAAACTGATAGGACAATATTAATTGTGTTCTTAGAGTCAAAGGACATAAATGTTCTGAACATCTATGTCAGTGTCTGATATCCTCCAACATTCCTAATCATCACAATTTTAAATGTCTCCCTAATACTGAAGAGGGATATAATTTTTTCAAAGCTGACAGGTTGTCTTAAATTGTTTTTAATGTTTCAAAATGCTTCTGTTTGTTCAATTTTCATCATAATAAAAAAATTCCACAACTTCCTCCAATTTCTCTGTTGGCATATTTTAGTACTCGTTGTATTTTTCTTATGAAATAGTATAACTTGTTTTCTTTTGTTAACACTATGCTAATAACACTTATTATAGTTTACCTTATGATAATTACATTTGTAATTTTCTTACCCCTACCACTCAAATCGGGATAGAGATAAATGAAGATTTTGTTATTGGTGAAAGGTTTCATCTGCTACAAAAAACAAGGATAGAAGAAACAACATGTCAGGTAACTTTCAACTGGAAATATTAATTCAAATTTGTTTGTCTTTAAGGTGCTTATAAATCAAGATTATTGGCTGTTGTTTCTTCAACAGTCTAATATAGTATAGCTAACTTGCTGGAACCTGAAACAGTAATGTAATTAAGGCAATAGGGTTATATGCTTGGAGCTTAGTCTAGACTGACATGTGAAATGGACTGCACACTCTATGGGCTGGTTGGATTTTTAATATCAGTGTTGAGACATTTTGTGCAGGCAGTAGGCTGGTGAGCATAGCATAACAGCTACCTTCCAGCTTCTCATTGGACTGCAACTGGAATAGTAAAACACACTGTGTAGTAACGCTAGTGCCTAAGGTTATAGTATGTAGGTTGTTGCCAGATCAGCCACTTTCCATTCCTCAAAATATTAAGGCCAAAATCTGACACAAAGGTATGATCCCTGCTGATGTCACAGAGATGAGGCAGGTAAAGGAAAAGGTTTTCTTGCAGGTTTTGTGTGGCTGCGGCCAAGCCTTATGCAATTAGAAGGTTCAACAGTTAAAATGTTAGTCCTCAACTTCTAGCCTTTTTCCAAATGATACAATGGATCCGGGATTGTCATAATCAAAAAGCCAGGACTTACGGAGAAGGGATTGGAGTGCGAGCCAGTGAGTGCATGCACTTGGGCTAATTCATTGTGCCATTTGGAATAATATATACACAAATACTTCCATTCTGAGTTAAGTGAATGTAAGCTGGGAATGAGTAGATAATTTAGGGACTAGTCATTAAAAAAAAAAAGATTGAACTATAGCGCTGCTTGCCCTGATCTTTATCTTGCAGCTTGGAGACCAAGAGAAGCATTACAGTTGCCCGAGATTTCAGCTGATATTTGCATCTAAGGACCAAAACAGATGTTATAACTAGCATGCCATTAGGAAACAGTCTACCTTAAGTGCTGAAAGACCACTGTTTATCATAGCATATCATGAACTTCTCTCTCTTTTTGTATCTTGCAAATCAGCTTACTTTATTTTGTGATTGGTCATTGAGAAGTAAACACATGCTTCATTTGCAAATCTGGCAGGTTTTACATAGAACTCTTGACAGAATCTCATCCATGGAGAACAAAAGCACTGCCAGATTCTAAATGTAGGAGCAGCATCTTTTGAGATGGACCCTAACACTTTTGCTAAACAGAGTTGTTAGAACAAGAACCGCAAACAAAACCTTTTACCAAATCTAGCACATCCTGCAGCTGCATTTAGAAACCCTCTATCAATTTTTCTGGTATGCTAAGTTTAGTCTAATTTAAATACTCAAATTAAGTTCAGTCTAATTTAAATTCTGTTGATTTCAGTGAATCTGGTCTAGCTTCAGCCAATTTTAACAAAGGAATGCCTGTGAATCTTTAGGTGTTCCTGGTCCTTCAAATCACAGCCTGGAAACAAAACAGAAATCATATTGTAATGTCACTGGTGGTTACAAGCACCCCATATGAGGGCTGCTGAACTCTATCTCCTAACTCTTCTGCTTGTATTTTAATATTTGATTTAATGGTGGTGGGGGGGGGGAAGGTTGACAGAGAAAGCACACCTGTTTGCATTATTTGTATTATAAACTAAGGAAATGCTTCAGGGAAACTGGCTGAAAACCAAGGTTCTGTGACTGACAGAATTACATGGTGTGTTTGTATATCTGGCGAACTGAAGCATCATCACATCAGTGTCCCTTTTGATTCATTTGTTATTATTCAACAATGTACAGTATTTTCTTTTGTATGAGAATATGGATTTAATACTCAGCAATCTTTAAAGCACACACACACACAGTGCCATTAAACTAGTATGTTGGAATTTTATCTGGCACAGACTATATTAAGTGCTTCGATCCGTCTGGCAAGCTCCACTTTGGTGTAGGTGTCCAGAATGTTTCTCAATTTTTATAAACATATACGATGTCTCCAGGCACTCTTCTTCAGAAGACTACATTAATTAACCCACTAGTATGAGCAATTAAGGAAGCCTGACCCTTGGGCCTGTGCATAATAATATAAAAGTAATTAATGATTCGTCAGTTGCTGAACACCAAGGAAAAAGAAGAGACAGCAGAAATATGGGTTCCTATTGATGCTGTACTTATTGATGCCTCAGGAATCAGTGGAGGGATTAGAAGAAACTTAGAGGGTGGTTCCTTTCCCCTACAGAAATGTGTAGGATGTTTTCTTCATAAGCCAGATATTGCACAACTGTAGATGGACTTACAATTAGGGAAGTGAAGATATATTTGACCAAAGGTATGCTTAGGGATATCGCCAGCTCCAAATTTTGAAGGCCTTCCAGGCACACTCTATCAGTATAGAAACACATGTTCTTTGTTACTTTTATCAGCCAGAGCTACTATTACTCCTCCTCTGGACTTTGGGCTGCCCACTTGCCAAGGAATTAAAAACAAAGTGAGTAGTCAGCCGTTGCTGATGCTTGTTTTGCCATCTGGGCAAGAGGGGATGAGTGAATAAGTGGAGATGAAGATAAGTGGCAGCCATAACAGCGTTGAGGTTTTTATAGCAGGCTTCTGTGAGGGATCCCAGGTCTTCCGGCTCCAGCTTAGATCTCAGGGAATTGCTATGCTTTTTCAGGTCTCTATGCAGAGAGATACAACTTAGGGCAAGTGATGGGGTCAGGGAGTGATAGTTTGATTTTTGTGAATCAAATGGTTTTCAAGCCTGAGCTATCCTCTCCATCAGGATTCACTGGCTCAGCATGAAAGTGTTTGCATGTGTAGTGTACTTGTACAATATTGGTGCACCAGAATGTCAGGAATGAGGAAAAGGGGCCAGAGGGAGAGGTGGTGAGTATTTCGTACTTAAATCTGTCAGGCCATTTGGAGCAAAGTACGGAGTGACATGTCAGTATTGTCATTCATGAGGTTTTTTTTATTTCACAAGGACTGGCAATAATGGTGTAACATGTAGAAAGTAATATCCTATGGTTGGTAGTGAGTCTTCGCAGGCCCACACAACAATGCAGGGCCTGGAAATTTTTGCTATCTGTCATGCAAAATGTAAGTAAAGTCATGCTATACACAAGCCCAGGTGGAAATAGTAGCTGTGGCTGGGCATAAACTGCAATTTGCCAGACCACCATCAGAGAAGCCATCGGAGCTGCCATATTACTTAATTAACCAGGATTTACCCAGATTCTGGCTCCGTTTGCCTGGATTCTCCTTATGCCCATCTCCACAATCAGCTGAGCCAGCCTACTCCTATGCGTCATAGGAACCTGCCCCTTGTGATCTCAGGGAATGGGATGGCTCTGTGCTGGTAGATTCTGATGCCTGAACATCTCCCAAAGAGCCTACAGAGGTCCTTAGATGCAAATATCAGAAGGGGGAGGCAGAGTTGTATGCACAGGGGAAGCAGTCGTGCATGCAGTGGGCGAAGCCCCACCCAGTAGAGCTGAAAATTAGAGGGAACACTGGTAATGATCATACCACAGATATATCAACAACGTTGAAATTAGATGTATATACATGGTACACTGTATGTCTTCATATTGTACAGGCCCTGATCATGACAGAGGAGAATGAGGCAATTTATAGAGGCAAATTGCTGCAAATTAACAAATCCCTACGTGGAATCCCCACTACATGTCAGTCAGGTGGCTTGGTATATGATCAGGAATCCAAGTGAAGACTCGTAAACTAGCAGCAATTTGCTGCTGTGAGTGATGCAGATTCCCTTCCGCCTATGTGACTACGCAACTGAATTTTGGCCAATATTTTTTAAAAATATTACTATAAAATTGGTGAGAGGGAGTATGCTAAAAGCCAGAATAGTTCCTTATTTTCTAATGTTAAAACAAACTGAAGAAACAGAACAATTTACCAATTCTAAGCAAATAAGAAAAGGAAGAACACATCTTCCCAAGGAAATGAAAATTATTCAAACAGATGTAAAGAAGCTTTCATTTTCAGTTGGGCATGTTGTGTTCCCACAATAGTAAATGTGAAGTGATTTAAAAGCAGATAGAAGTATTTAAGTGTTGAGGACATTATAAATAAATTCAAGAATCGGAAGGCAGCTTTTTGCTTATTATTGGACAAAATACATGCATATATTTCTGTTGTTACTGCACACACATAAAGAGCGTTGCATTTACAAAGACTGTTCACATCTCTTCTTTGGATTTGACTCATGTCAGTTTTCTGTTGAAGCAAATTTTAAACCTAAACAAGTAACAATGACCTGAGGCAAAATGCTTGAGGCTCAATAAATTTCCTTGTTCTTTTTTCTACTCCTCTGACAGCATTTACCTGATGTTTTGCAAATGTGGAAGAAATTCTATTACATCCTTGAGAAGCAATTCAGGGAATATAAAAAATGCTCTGATTTTATGTTTTTTGTTCTGTCTTTTCCTTCCATATTCTTTTCACGTTAAGCCTTTAGACATTTAAGTAATAATGGAACTGATGAGGGTCTTGACATCAGAGAAAAGTTTTTTTATCTCCTGCTATTGTAAATGAATTCCATATACTCCAATTAATTCCATAATTGTATCATATAATTTATCTTGTTTGTTTTTCTTCATTTTTAAAAAACAATGTTCTTTATATGGTTTGTTTACTCTTTCATGGTCAAGGTAATGACTTTTGAGCAATGGATTCCACCACAGCAGAATGTTCTAAGTGCATCCAGAGATACGGTGAGATATCATAGCTTTTATTCTTTTTGAGAAATTTCTCTTACAAATAAGCATATAAAATATTTGTAAAACATACTTGCAGGTTCAGTGTAAATTCTGAACGGCTGCTTTCCCTCACCTGGTGCCGTTCAGATATACTGGAATCCAATACACCGAGAACCACCACTGCACATCTGGAGGGGTAGAATGCTACTTGGTTTATGAGAGGCCCCTTCCTAATGTGAACATGGCTCAAGGTTCAGTCATTCCTGCCTGGAATCTAAAGGCTGCAGCCCTCTATAGACATGTTACCTGGGAGTTACTCCCACTGAGCTCATATGTCATAAAATATGTGAGTAAATGTGCTGTCTTTAAAGGTACGAACAATCTTTTGTGTCAGACAGAAATACAAAAAGGCCTAAATCAGTTCTTTTCCTAAGTAGACAAGACCCATTGAATCAAAGAGATTTTGGGAAATCAGCATTTCTGTAAGTTCTATTATTCAATATGTCTAGGTGGGGTGGACAATTGTATTATTTTTAATTTATATTTATTTATTTATTTATTTATTCATGTATTCATTTACAGTATTCATTCATTCATTCTTTCTTTCTTTCTTTCTTTCTTTCTTTCTTTCTTTCTTTCTTTCTTTCTTTCTTTCTTTCTTTCTTTCTTTCTTTCTTTCTCATAACCTGTTGACTGCCCTAGTGTACATATATCTGATATTCTTTATCCCTTTCATTCCATAGGGCATTATGATGTTACATCCCTTCCTTGTTGAATCGTCCATTTGGTCCTTAGGCCATGAAAATTTAACAGCATTTGAACAGGAAGCTCCAAATCACTTTAGCTTAATCAAAACAAAAAGTAACTCCTCCGCCCTCTGCCTTTTTTTTTTTTTTAAATCTCTTTTATTAAAAGAGTTTGCATGGCAGTTAATGTAAAATGTAACCACTTCATTTATTATTTTGGTCACATTACCTTAGCTAAATATAATTTTTTCTCCTCTCCACATGAACTGCTTTTAAAACAAAGAGGATTACACATCATCCATTAGTAAAATTGTTTGAGTAGATTATATGCTGTTTTACTTTGAGATCCCATCCTCAATTAAAATGCATGGTCAGACCTTTCTGCCCAAAACTCATGGGTCTGGTACTCTCAGTTAGTAATTGCAGCTGTTCAATTTGACTACTAAGCATTACTTAATTGGATCGCTAGCATTTTACAATCACTTGATGTATATTTGGCCAACCATTTTCACCAGCTTCAAATGGAGGAGCATCAATACCCATATGTCTAAAGTCATATGAATGAAAAAGCTGCATCTTCATTTGCAACCTAGTTTGGAAGGTTTCCATGTGCTGTAGTTATTGTGCCACTAACATCAAGGTGGCTCATGCATATGTTTAACGCAGTGATGTTCACTTGATTGTAGTGTCAACGTTTTACCTATGATGTCATAATGTTAGTGTCTATGTGTATCATATTATGGTATTAGTAAAACTCCTTTTCAGTGATAAGTGTACTTTGGGGTACAACGGCATCCACACAACAAAAAATAAATAAGCAAGCTAGCAAAAACTTCACACACTGCCTTGCATCCCTGTTTTATTTTATTTTTTGCTCATGAACGGAAGGCATTTCCATTTGTGAAAATTCCTTCCTTTCAGAGAGGGATCAATTTCATCAGTGAAACTTTCTTTCCATTAATAGAATGGCATTAATTTCTAAAATGCCTCACCCAGCAAAGTGACTTTGCTATTTTTTAAAAAATGAGGAGGCAGAACTTTCTTCAGTTGTGGCCCTTTTGCATTGCTTGTTGAGATGACTGTGAACTGAATTAGATATTCTTCTCCAACAGCATATGCTCAAACATAACTTGAATTATGCCAGCATGCACCACAAAAAAAATCCATACAAAACCATAACTGTTTTTCATCTTCCCAATATTGTTCTGATTAAAGGTTCTTAGATATGTAAAGTCATTCTTTTATTTCAAAAGGTCCTGCTTAGCTTGACACAATCTGTAATATTATGTTACATCTCAGGGTCTTATTATTTTGTAATCTTTTCTCCATTATACTGTTGTTTGCCTGTTCTCTTGTCCTGCCCATTCTTCATGCAGTTTCTGGACTCTGGAAACTGTAATTTAAGTTGAAGAATAATTTGTTTCCCAACACTTTCACTTACTTCAAAATGTGGTATTTTATAGATTATTTTATAGGTAAATATAATGTAATCTATTATATCTATTGACAGCCTAATCCTAAAGTTAGTTACTCCATAAAAATTTGCCTGCCCAATAAAAATATTCTGCCAATTTGTATGAGAAATATTAGAATTCAAAGTTCTAAGAATCTACAAGGCTTTTGAAATTGAGTCCAAGGATTGAGGAGCTCATAAAAAGTGTCACAGGGAGATGTGTTGCCATGTGGTTATCTGAGATTAACACAGATATTTTCTTCATACCTCTTGGTGGAAGTAGTTTTACAATCAGCATATTGGGAAATTCACCTAATTTGTGCAATGAATTCCTGCATCACAAATAGATTATGATATGGAAGCAGTAGCAATATTAAATGTGAACTATTATTTAATAAATAAATAAATAAATGACTCTTCCCCCTTCCAGAGTTCCAAAACCAAACCAACCCATGTTCCAAAATTAAGCTTGTTGTGACCTGAGTCAGCCTCTGCCTATACTAGTTGTGTCTTGCCTCTGAGAAGCCTTCTTTAGGCCTAGTCAGCTGGTATGACCATCCCTTTGATGTCCCAGTCCCCCACTACTTGCCAGTGTAGCAGTGCCTGAAATCATTGCTCAGTCCCACCTCCCTTCGTGAGATTAGACAAGGTGCTCCTTCTATGCCTGTGGCAATAAGCAGACAGAGACCACCTTCACATGTCTGATTACATTACATGGCTAGTACATTGTTAGAAGTTGGATTTGTCGATGTTCTGAAAGATGTCTGTTGTAGCATGAATTGTGAGGATAATGAGAGAAGAAGGAGAGTCATGTACTGCTTTCTGCTCGTGGAAGGGCAGGTGAGATATAAATATAACTAAGAAAGACAGGCAGGCAGATCCACAGATAGATAGAGGGATGCTGCTATTTTTCCCTGTATCTTATATTTCACACAGCATCTAGCTAACTAATGTCAATGAACTATAATAATAAATATATCTCACATGGCATGGAGAACTCCTTCTTCTCACAATGAGTTACATAAATACAACTAGAGCACACTCTATATGAAGGTGGCCTCTGTTGGAACTTGCCCTCTCGTGCAACCTTTTGTGTCATGGGAAAATTTTGCGATCACACTGACGCTGGACACTCTTCTTCGCATTTGACAAAAAAGCAGCATGGTAACAGCAGATAGGTGAGGGGGCTACTCTATCTCCCACCAGTTTGAGGATTTTCACTCTCATAATTTAGCCTGGGAGGGTCTTCCCACCAACTAATGGGAGTGGAAGTCCTTAAAAGATGGAAGTCACATCCCAGATGTTAACACATTTTCCTTTTCTGTCACAAGGGAAGCAACAGAAGATTCTTTTAGGCTGACATTACTTTGTGTAGAGCAAAGATTTATGATCTCAGCACTAACCTTGGTCCTTTTTCAAAGGATGACTAGAAGTGCTGTCAGGCTGCTTGAAAGAGGAGTCTGCATCCCAACTGTGAACATGTTTAATAGATGTTCTATCAGTGCTACACCAATCTGAGGTTTGCAAGACCAGGGCACTATAGATAGAACAAGAGCCACATGGAATCGCCAACCTTTTCAGCAGGTGTCCTTTTGAGAACTATTGTTTGAATCACTGCTGTTACTGTTGTTTCAGTGACCAATATGATTGGTTTTTGTTTTGTTTTTTGTAACATTTCTGAGAATATTGGAAAGCAACATTTAAAACAGCACTTTCTTCCGTTCTTCAAGTAGCATAGGCTCCCCTCTCTCCATTAAACTAAACATGTTTAAACAATTGTGCCATTCTGTTCTTTGTTACTCTAGGTTACCGATTGTGATGAAAATAAAGCTGAAACAATGGGAACCTTAAAACGATTGCAGAAATTAGTCCGAACTAAGAAAGCCAGTGTGCATAGTTTGGATGATGTCAAACATGTTTTGGTACCACTCAGTAAGTAAAGACACACTGTCTGGATTTGTATATGCGTAGAGCCCACTTCAGCTTTTTGCACAGAATAAGTTGCTCCAACATCTTTTGGACTATAGCTCCCAGAAATGACCCAATAGCTTAGCCTCTGGGCAAGTCAGCTGGGAAATCCTGGGAATTATAGTTCAAAAAGTAAAAACTCTGAGTTCCGTAAATTACACAGCAAAAAGTGAAACCTGGTCGAGATGTAAATCTACCCTGTACATAATACACCAAGGTACTCTATAGTGCCTCCCAAATTAGCTCAATAAATCAATGAAACCTGACATCAGTGAGCAGTTTCACAACAGCTTCTGTGGACTAGTTCAGAGAACACCTGAAAAAGATAATCCAGGCCACTGTTTGAAGCTAGATCAGAATCCCTACTCAGCTTGTCTGCAACAATTTAGTTGTGGGGCAGCCCGTGCCAGTATTGACTGTGTATGGATAATGGCAGATGCACAGGAACTAATTATACAGTGAGTTCCCTGGATTATTCCTTTCAGATATTATTGGATCTGGCTATGCATTAATGATTCTTCATGATCAACACAAAGTTTGATTCTGTTCTTTTGTCATGGGACGGGGTGGGTAGAAAATTATGCATTGTTTTAAAAAACAATTTTTTAAAAAACTTTTCAAAGATCCTCCACCACCAGCAGCAGATGTTTTTCTCTCTGAAGATGAAGATGAAGCACCAACATTGTGTATGAAATTAACAAAATCCCAGGACAAAAAAGTTTTGAAAGAGAATACAAGACGCAAGGAAGAAACTGAGCCTAGAACAGAACTTATCTCTGCTTCCTTGGGCAGATCTTATGCTTCTAGACTGAACAACCTAGGAAATATTTCCATCCATTCAGAAACTGAATTTCAGCTCTGGAGTGACTGGAAGCCTTTTCCGGATAATCAGCTGCGTCCCTGTGATTTCTTAATTACGAGGATAGAAGAGTGGGAAAAATGTACCTGTTGTTCTCACCAACCACGTCTTACCAGCTCTCTCACAGATGTGGATCTCCCAAGTTCATGGGTAAGTCACTTTCACCTTGTTAAATAGGTAAATAGTAGAATTTTCTTAAATTATGGCCTTCCCTCTTGTTCCTTCCCCCCCCCCCACTTTCCGCTTACTTCTGGATGACATAGTGCTTAATTTGGAATACAAAAGAACCAAAGGGCCTCTGCATATTTAGTTAGCTACAAATTGAGTAACATCTCAATAGAAAAGTGAAGTTATTTTTCTGTGATTCTAAACTCTGTATCCAAAAGCCATATATCATAAATCATATTAAAATAAAGTCATATTGGTTTAATTATTTGAAAATATTAATTTTCTCTCTTTCCTCTTGAAATGAAAACCTGCTTGCTATTTTGTCTGTATGAGTTGATTGTTTTTAAGGATGGCATTTAAAATACTCCCCAAAATATGGTGCCATATTTTTATTCATATCTGTGACCAGTCTGCTCCTGTTTGCTATTGCAGATCTTTCACATCCATCTTCTGTTTTTTCATCTCACATTTCAACCTTCCAGCATTTTGGAAATATAGCTTCCAGATGTACCTACATTTAGTCATAGACATTTAATTATTCTTTTATTATGTTAGGGTGAGTTTTCTACTACAGTGGGGTCTTGACTTGAGAACTTAATCCGTATTGGAAGGCGGTTCTCAAGTCAAAAAGTTCTCAAGTCAAATCTGCATTTCCCATAGGAATGCATTGAAAACCATTTGATCCGTATCTGCTCTTTTCCGTCCATAGGAACTAATGGGAAGCTGCTATTCCGCCTTCAACCACTAGAGGGGGATATTTTGTTTCTTTTTTTCTTAGGTCAAGAAAGGTTCAGGGAAGGCAGGGAAAATACAGTCCAGGCAGTACAGTACCAGGCAGTCCGAAGATTGTCTCCCAATCCACTCTCTAAACGCTGGGAGGAGTGAGGAAGCAGACAGGCACCCTTTTCACTGGCCAACAGTTAACTGAAAGTTCACATTTTGCACTTTCCCTGCCTCCCACGTGGGTTTTTTTTTAGTTCTTAACTCAAATCTAAGTATGTAAGTCAAGTCAATATTTTCCTATGAGAGTGGTTCTTAAGTCAAAATGTTCTTAACTCAAGCCGTTCTTAAGTCAAGACCCCACTGTATTTTATTTTAGTAACAATGTCTAGTTACAATATGACAGTGATGTAGCAACAACTGAAGTTCTAAATCCAGAGTGAAAAACCAACTACTGCTATGGTCCATAGCAAGTTACAGCTATGATAAGGAACAGGAACAAATATACTGTAATGCCTTACCTTCACTATATAGGTAGCATCACCTGTTAGGTGGACACTTTATGCATATGCCCGACATGTGAAATTTCTCCTAAAATAAGGTGGCAGTGATACAAAGAAACATGCACATTAGGCATTTGCTAAATGAGTGAATGGCAAAAATGGAAAAATAAGCACAGAGAGTGAATGGAACTAGACTGAAATAAAAGTCAGTCAAATTATCCTTCATATATTGAAGACTTGTTTAGACCTCAAAGGCTTCTTGCATCCCTACAGACCTCCACTCCTTATCCACTGTTTCCTGAAACTGTTTCCAAAGCCTTATGGATACCTTAGTGGACAAAGTGATGGACAAAACCCCCATGGTTTGACTCCCCACTCAACCATGGAAACTCATGGGGGAAGTCGAACTGGCAAACTCCTCAAATATCTCACTTACCACGGAATCCCTATTAGGGCCAGCGTAAGTTGTGGTTTTGACTTGACAGCACAGGACAATGTAATTGACAGTGCACTGTTTATGCACAGTTTTTATCAGAGTAAATTTAATTCCAATAATAGAATTTGAATAAACTGAATTTGTTTTATTTTAGTGATAGAAATTTCTTTTTCTGCCAATTACCAGAAAAATAATTGTTCCTCTTGCTGTGAACTTTTGTGCTACGTTACAATAAGGAAAATATTGAAATTAATCAATGCTGGATTTCTAGAAAAAGTTGGAAGAGTATCCACAGTGGGACCAATATCTGATGACTGAGATTCTGTAGCTGCAAATACTAACAAGCATAAAACAGTCTCATGAAGCATACTTGAAAACATTTTGATTTGCATTCTGGTTATGTGCAGCAGCTGAAGGTCTTGTACAGTTGCTGATATTCTTGTTTCTGCCAGCATCAGGCGTGTTGGAAGTTAGAAGAATGTCTACCAGTATTTTAATTCTTCCTCCTCTTTTTGCTAGCTTGTTTTAATTATTCTAATTCAGAATTAGAATTTTTATAATCTATTCTAAACTGCCTAGTTTACTATGTCCCTAAAGACAGACAAGTAGGCAATTTGTATGTTGGAGATAAAATTTAGAACGAGATTAACCCCTCCCCCTGTAAAAGAAAGTCACCCCTAAATTCTAATTTGCCCCATATGGACAATTAATACTTTCCTTCCTATCTTGAACTGAAGCTGGGTTTCCACTGTAGCACTTAAACACCAGTGTTAATGTTATGATGGTTTACCAATGTGATGGGAAGAAACAAATTCATTTTGAATTATTTACTGTTAGAAGATGTTTGTGGTGAAAAAGACTTTCCAGGCAGCAGACTGTGCTTTGGCATTAATCAGAATATACATTGGTTGATCTTGATTTTAGTCAGAAATAAGCAGACAGGTAATGTGACATTTACAGCATGAGGAGTCATCTTCCGCATATTGCGAGTCCATGGAGCAGTTTCTAAAACAAAGAAGCCTACGAGAACTTATACCATCGCTTTGCAATACTGTTCATTAACTATGCTGTAGCTCCTTTAATTAAAGGGAGCTGTGTTTCTCACTTGTCTACTCCCAGAAGGCTTTCCTACTTTCAGCTTTGTAGAAACCTTTCTCACCACCTTCTTTCTTTCTCTGTGTGAGAAGTACCAGAGGACAATTAATAAGTATATCAGATAGTTTTTGCCCAATGATTGGACGGGTAACATGAAGAACATTTAGGGTAGCTAACATAAAATTGCCCATGGTATACCTTGAGGGGCATAAAATATACTGACAAACAAATGATTTTGCCTGTTCTTCTCTGTGCTCACAAAGAGGTATATCAGTGCAAAATCAATCAATCAATTAATCAATCAATCAATCAATCAGTCAGTCAATCAGTCAATCCCACATAGCATTTTCTTGGATTCACATTGGTTCTGCTGCCTCTAGTACATAGCTTAGTAAATGGCTTCTAAGTAATCTCATTTTTTGTGGGACTGGGAGCTAGACTTTCCTGTGGTTCGATCCATTTTAAGAGGTGGGCAGTTTTCTTTCCACGTTACAGTATAGTCCTGTCATTCTCTACTATTTCTTCAGGATTCACAAATGCTCTGAAAAAGCTTCTCCTTGATTTTAGTCCTGGAGAGGCAGAATGGTAGCCTAAGACCATTTGTGTATTTGAGCTAGATGCTTTCAGGCTTTCATTCTCAGATGCTACCTCTGAGTGCAGTGCTTTGTAGGTAATTAATCAACAGAAGTTAGCTTCAGGCATCCAGTAATCATTCTACAACTTTCATTGAGTGTTATGTCTACCTATTTTGCATATGTTGAGCTAAACCACACCAGGCTGGTTTATTTGCCTGTGGAGTAACATAGAGCCACAGCTGTAGTTCACAGGGTTTATTGTTATATGTGCCAACTAATTCCTGATAACTTTTGAGAAGTATTGATCCTTTTGCTTTCTGTTTTAGTAATGTTTAGAGGTCAGTGTGCTACCCAAAGTAACACATAGATATCTGAGGGTTAAGTAGTGATCTAACTGGACACCCTCCCAGATCACCTTAAGTTTCCAATATACCTGCTAATTTCTCAATGAAAGGCCTATATTCAGGTTTTAGCAGGCTTGGTTTACATCAGTTTCTATCATAATATATATACATTTCTTCGAATGTGTCCATTAAGAGATGTTGTATCATTTGAAAACTGTCCAATCAAGCAGCAAGTGCAAGATGGTCAGCAAAAATGTTGGTTCCTTGAGGAAGCAGTTGATCTAGTAGATGTTAAATAAAATAGAAGTCAGTGCACTGGGGTACTTTTTGATGCTTTTGAATTGTGGTGTTGGAGGAGACTCTTGAGAGTTCCCTGGACTGCAAAGAGAACAAACCCATCCATTCTGAAGGAAATCAACCCTGAGTGCTCACTGGAAGGACAGATCCTGAAAGTGAGGCTCCAATACTTTGGCCGTCTCAAGAGAAGAGAAGACTCCCTGGAAAAGACCCTGATGTTGGGAAAGTGTAAAGGCAGGAGGAGAGGAGGACAACAGAGGGCGAGATGGCTGGAGAGTGTTATCAAAGCTACCAATATGAATTTGACCAAACTCCAGGAGGCAGTGGAAGACAGGAGGGCCTGGCGTGCTCTGGTCCATGGGGTCATGAAGAGTGGGACATGACTTAACGACTAAACAACAAAAAACACAGGGATAGATCATTCTTTTGAGACCTTCATTGGCTTTGTAGTCCTTGAAAAAATCTGCAGTTTTGCAATAGAGTTGCTAATATTTTAGTCATCTTACAACTGGAATTCTTTAGATTATAGAATTTTTGCAATAATACTTGATGATATAAAATGTCACGCGTGGTCAAAAAGTCAGCACATCCTAGAACTTTGCTGCTTGGCCAAGGTCACATACGCTGGCTCTAGGTGCAGAAAGTACACTGGAAAATTGAATACCCACTCTGACATGGCACCCAGATACCTAACTCAACTATCCAGACAGCTCCCCAGTATGTAACAGGCATCTTTTAATATAGCATTGGTAAAAATAACTACCTCGAACATGGTGGTCATCCATCTGTTTTTAAGTCATTATGGCTGATCTTAACTATTCTCTGATTATGTCATATTGCAGATACATTTACATGTGTGTATGCATTACACAGTGACACCACTTGATAACTCAGCTATACAAGCAGGGTCTATTAATAAATATTTGAACAGATACATAGTGACAGGGTTGTTCTCTGTTGCTGTATTTGTGATAGCTTTTTCACACATGCAAGTCACATGCATTTCTGTTAGGCCATGTAAAATTCCATATTTAACTTATCATGTGTTTATCTCAATAAGTTAGGAACAACAAGTATAAGCAATATAGTTGTGATATGATATGAGAGAGATTCCTATTTGGAGAAATTGGAAGTTTATTTACTTATTTATTAAATTTTTATACCACCCATTTGGCTGAGGGAAGTTCAAAAAAATAACAATAATAACAATAATAACAATAATAACAATAATAACAATAATAATAACAATAACAATAATAATAATAATAATAATAATAATAATAATAATAATAATAATAATAATAATAATAATAATAATAATAATAATAATAATAATAATAATAATAATAATAATAATAATAATAATAATAATAATAATACAAAGAATGTTGGTTGTGGGTTTTTCAGGCTCTTTGGCCATGTTCTGAAGGTTGTTCTTCCTGATGTTTCACCAGTCTCTGTGGCCGGCGTCTTCAGAGGACAGGAGTAGGAACTCAGTCCATGCTCTGTTGCTGTTTGTTGGATAGTTGAGTATTTATAGCTGTGGGAACAGCTTTTGTCTGGACATTATATAAAAACATTTGGTGGAATTAGTCCTGTTATTCAGGCAAGCATTTCAAAATATAATATCTGTGGACTCAGTTGAATTTATCTAGTTTTCATTTAACATTAAAATAAAATTATATAAAAACATTTAAAGTAGTGAAATTAGTCAAATTAAAACGAAATAAATTCAACTGAGTCCACAGATAATATATTTTGAAATGCTTGCCTGAATAACAGGATTTTTAGTCACCAGCAAAGGGCGAATTGTCACCAGCAAAGTGTGAATTTTTAAAAGTCACCAGCAAAGGGCGAATTGTAGGGGGTAGTTCATTCCACAGCTGAGGACCAACCACTGAGAAAGCCAAGTCTCTTATCGACTTCCTCGAGGCTTCTCTTGGGATTAGCATCCTCAGCTGGTCTGCTTGGGATGTTTGTGTAGGATGAATAGATCCAGTTGGAAGTAGGTGCCAGGTCCCAAGGTCCAGAACCATTCGTGGCTTTATAGGTTAAAGTCATCACCTGGAAGCTGGCATGGAAACAAGCAGTTAGCCAATGTAAGTCAGCCAGAATTGGGCTGATGTGCTGATATTTATTCCCTCTACTCAGTAACTTGTGCACCATGTTCTGGAGATGTTGAAGATTTCATGATAGCCTCTTGGGCAGCCCCATGTAGAAAGTGTTGCCATAGTCTAATCTTGAGACTTCCAGTGTGTAGACCAGATTGGTGAAGGACCCAGTGTCAAGGTAGGAATGCAGCTGGGCAATTTGCGTGAAGTGAAAATAGACAGACCAGACCACAAAAACTATTTGAGTGCCCATTGACAGTGTTGGCTCCAGTAGGACACTGAAACTATGAACTTCATCCTTTGTGGAATAGAATAGAATTTATTTATTACGAAACATATCCATGGCTAAAACATACAAAATACAGGTCAAAAATGTACAAACAATTCACAAAACATACCATGTGGCCAAAATACACAAAATGCAGTTCAAAAGTCTATAGCCAATCTATAAAACACATGGTCAAAACATACAAAATACAATTTAAAAATTGCACAACAGGCAATCAACCATGCATTGATTGTAAAACACAGAGAGAATAAAACACAACCCCTCTACAGCTATGCTGTTTGAGTTCCCATTGACTGTGTTGGCTCCAGTAGGACACCGAAGCTATGAACTTCATCCTTTGCAGAAAAAGTAGCAAGCAAATGAAAGGGAGGCACCCAATCCACAGACCACCAGATCACCCACCTGAAGAACCTTTGTCTTGTCTGGGTTCAGTCTCAATCTGTTGACCTTCATCCACTCCAGTATTGCAGCCAGGCAGCACTCAGGGGATGGGACAGCATCCACTGCAGAAAGGTGGAAGGAGAGGTAGAGTTGCATATGGTCAGCATACTGATGACATAAACCTCTGAATCTTCGGATGACCTCCCCAAGTTGTCTCATATACATGTTGAATAGGAACAGGGAGATGATTGACCCCTGAGGGACTCCACAGTTGAGAGTCCAAGGGGTGGAGACTATCTGTTATGCTCATTTAAACTCAAATCTACATTCCTCAGTAACATGTTCCTTCATGAAATTTCTCCGGTGTACACCCAAATTAATAAGACTTTTTAATTTAAAAATTAATAAAACTAATGCAGCTATTCAAAGAAAATTCTTAGTGGATTGTGTTGTTGCTCACTTCATCCTCAGAGTGAGATTTTGTTTAATTCTCTATCAAGTCTCCAGTAATCAAAGTCCAGAAAATCCTGAAACGAGTGATTATTATGATACCAGTAATATCCAGAGAAACAGCCTTCCTTGCCAACAGCCCTTATGTGCTAAAGTTTCACGCATACCACTTCACCTAAATGTTGTAAATATTTATATGAAAAGTCTGAGTTCATAGCTCTACCATTCTCAAATAGAATCCTAATATTACTGGTATTATACACTGTGACAATATTCCAACAGTACTGAACTTTAGCAGACAAATATGACTAATGAATTGTAGTCACAGACATGTGACTATACACTCATGATGTCCTTGTGGTTTGTTCTGAAGATCAGCTCCAGATAGGGATATAGATCCTTGCTTGGGAATTTTGTCCTCACTTACAACATGATAAGGTTCTCTGAAATAGAATTCTGTGGGTTTTTAAAATTTGCAATATTAATTTTTGCATAAAGTACAATAACTTTACATGTTGCATGTACTTTTATAATATAGTATGTTTTAGTAATATAGTAATGTTGCATCACAAAAGGAAAGTGCTTGTTTTGTACAGAGACATTGCTCGTAATACAGAAACTCTGACCAAAAGAATGAAAAAACTGTCATCTTATTCTTACATTGGCTGAGAGGACTCTCATGGAGTTTAGTAATTCTTCAGCAAAATAGACAGTCTCTATTTATTTATTTATTTATTTATTTATTTATTTATTTATTTATTTATTTATTTATTTATTTATTTTATGTAATCGTGAAGGCTTTCGCAGCCGGGATCTAATGGTTGTTGTGGGTTTTTCGGGCTCTTTGGCCGTGTTCTGAAGGTTGTTCTTCCTAATGTTTCGCCAGTCTCTGTGGCCGGCATCTTCAGAGGACAGCACTCTGTGCTCTGGTGTAGTTGGCTTGGGAGTGCAGTGTTTATGGTCGTGAGATAGACTTTTGTCTTTTTCTGTAGATGGGCGATTAGCGTGTCTTGTTGTGGGTGTATTGTTGTGCTAAAGAGAAGAGATTATCTGTCACTGTGGTTGATGGGTGTCATTAGCCGGTCTTCTGTGTGTAATGATCCCCTGTCCTTGTGGCTGGATGGAGTTTGTTGACCTTTTGCACACTGTATTTTTGAGAGCTGGGAGCAAAGTTTTGTTGAACTTCACACTTTCCTCATTTTTGCTGAAGTTCTGCTGGTGCTTGTGGATTTCAGTGTCTTCCCTGTGCACTCTGATGTAATGATTGCTGGTGTTGTCCAGTATTTCAGTATTTTGAAATAGAATTTCATGTCCAGTTTGTTTTAGGGCATGTTCAGCTGTTGTTTTAGTCTGCAGTGTCTCTCATGTTCTTTGATTCTGGTGTGGATGCTTCATTTTCTGGTTCCAATATATACCTGACCACTACTGCAAGGTTTCCGGTATACTCCTGCAGTGGTGAGGGGGTCCCTTCTGTCCTTTGCTGACTATAACATTTGTTGTATTTTTGCGGTGGGCTTGAATACTCTTTGTAGATTGTGTTTTTTCAAAAGTTTCCCCATGCAGTCCGTGACCCCTTTGATGTATGGCAGAAATACTTTATTTGTGGGTGGCTGTTTTTCTTCTTCAGTTCGGTGTTGTTTCCTTAGTTTGATGGCTCTTGTGATTTCATTTTTGATGTAGCCATTTGCCTGTAAGGCCCAGTTGAGATGGCTGAATTCAGTGCTGAGAAACTGAGCTTCACAGTTCCGATTTGCCCGGTCTACCAGTATTTTGATTATGCCTCTTTTTTGCTGTAGGTGGTGGCTGGCGTTTTTGTGTAGGTACCAGTCTGTGTGGGTGGGTTTCCTGTAGACCTTGTGTCCCAGTCAGAGGTCAGTTTTTTGTAGGACCATGACATCTAAGAACGGGAGTTGGCTCTATTTCTTTTTACATGGTGAATTGTATATTTGGGTGGATGCTGTTGAGATGGTTGAGAAATTCTTCCAATTTTTCTTCACCGTGACTCCAAATTGCAAAGGTGTCATCCTTTGCAAAAAATATTTATTTATTTATTTATTTATTTATTTATTTATTTATTTATTTATTTATTTATTTATTTATTTATTTATTTATTTATTTATTTATTTATACTCTGCCTTTCTCCATCAGTAGGACCCAGGCAGCTTACATCATTCAAAGACAATATCTAAAGCTATAAACAATAAGGAAGGGAAAAAAGTGTCTCCTGATTATCTTAACATCCAAGCAGGCTCATAATTGGGGACATAGTCCTTGAGATAGCTTGGACCCAAGTCATTTGTTAGGGGGACATGATGAAATTTTATTTTAACAGGAGATATTATGTTTAATTATGTGTAGTTATTGTTTAAGGATATTAGATTTCTCTGTAAAAGGTTTTAAGCGTTGCATAGACTCTGTAATATGCAACCAAAATACCTTGTAACTCTTGTATCTCAATCAGTATAATCATATCATTTATAAGGGCATTATTTCTTTAACAAGGTCTTTAACTAGCTCCTGTACCTTTCCTATTGTGCTCTTGTAGTCTTAGAACATCTTCCTGCACTCCTGCATATCACAATTACAATCCTTGATCCTTGCCAGACCAGCAATAAGAGAAATCAACACCCCAATCAACATCCCAGTGAGATACACTTGTAATAACAATAGAGGTTCTACCCTTCATGAGATGGGCAATTCTGGAGACAAATGGCTTATTATAGCCCTCTCTACATCTTCTTTGGCCTTTGCTATGCATAGGGAGGAAGACTGCTATAGATATTTTGACACCACTGAAGGCCATATACTGGGCCCAAGGAAAGAGTAACATCAACATCTTAATAAGATAAGAGAAATAGAGAAAATATATCTTCAGACAGTCAGGCAACATCTTTGCACAACCTGGCTACATTCTGACCTTAGGTCAAGGGAACATGGGGGCACAACGGATATTCACGTATAACCAATGGTTGGAGTTAATTGCCATTTTTGGCCCAATTAGAAACAGGATCCAAACTTGGGGTTCAGGGAACCAATAAGGAATATGCTCCTTTATGGCTCTTTGTGTAGAAATATTATAAAATATCTATTCTCCTGATATTCGAGTCCAGTCCTCTGCTTTTAAGAGGAAGGGTCCAGCTGTACTTTTCAATAAAGATTGGCTTTGTACTAGCTGTTGATGCGTCTTAGCCTGCCTGTCTTCGCCGGAGATTCCGAACTTTAATTTCAGAGGTAACACATTTAGGGCCTTATAAGTTATGAAAAGTAATTTAAATTGTGCCTTGAAACAGATCGGCAGCCAAGTGGAGCTGCTGGAACAAGTGGGTTATGTGAGTCCTATGACCAGTCTCAGTCAGTAATCTGACTGCAATGTTTTGGACCCACTGAAGTTTCTGAATGCATTCCAGAGACAGCTTCACATAAACACATCACAATAATCCAGAATTTAGTGGAAGTTCTTCATATCCCTTATTCCACTACTGGTGTTTAGACCTGAAAACCACACATTGAGGTGATCATTTTTTTCGTTCAGCACAAAGGAGTGGGACTAAGGAAGAGTGGGGCTGTGAGTAGAGATTTGAATCAGAAAGAGTGGGAGACCTAAAGAGTTTGAAGCTGCTGTTGCCACTTAGACTGCTAAGGCCCTTGCCAACTTGGTTTAGGGTTTGGTAGACTCTGCATATGGAGCTAGTTCTTCTATGTTATGGATACCCAATCCAGTTGAGGAAAATATATTGGTTTTTTGTTTGAATTTGAATTCAAAAGGATACTTAATCTTTGCAATTTTATAAGCAACTTCTGTATTGCTTGTAGAATGATTGGTGCTGAGGGCTTGGATTCACAAATTGTAGCACTTTGTTGTTATAACTGCCCATGTTATCTGTTATATAACTGTGGATAAAAATATATTTATTTTATGACTTTGTGTTTACAAGGTTCATCCATAGATATTTCAGTAAACGGCCCCATAGAACTCTGAAGTGTTACATTTAGAGTTTTGTGTTCAATGATGTTCAGAAAAACACATTCATCTGGCCTTCAGAAAATGTGACATTCCATGGGAAGATTTCTTCAATGAGAGTGCAGGAATTTTGTAACAGGAAGTAGCCTCCATCCATCCATCCATCCATCCATCCATCCATCCATCCATCCATCCATCCATCCATCCATCCATCCATCTATCTATCTATCTATCTATCTATCTATCTATCTATCTATCTATCTATCTATCTATCTATCTATCTATCTATCTATCTATCTATCTATCTATCTATCTATCTATCTATCTATCTATCTATCTATCTATCTATCTATCTATCTTACATTTCTTTTATTTTTTTGAGAATTAAAAAACTAGTCTATAGTATGCTAGTGTTATTACAACCAGTCCTTAAACCTGTTCATACAAACACATAGATACACACACATTCAGAATACACAAACATTCATAAGCTTCATATTTTTTTTACACCACCTCATGATCAATGTTATACATTCCATTTTTCTTATTAAAGACCATTTGAGAATTAAAAAGATGAAAATCACAGACTACATTAGCTGTCTGGGCATTAAAATTCATTCAAGACTCTTACTTAACTAAATTATGTGCTTGTAATGTTACCGACATTGGTCTTTCATTGTGTTTGGTATTTTCTACAACTAGTGCAGAGGTCAAACTTTCAAGGACAAAGATATAATCAGGTCAGCCTTCAAACTGCTATAATTTTTCTGATGCATGAAGAGAGGAAATAGATATGGGTGGGCACTATATCTCCTGAAATGGTCTTTCTTCCTGTTTAACAATAAATATTCTAGTGAAAGGGAGCTCATATATTACTCTACATATGAATTCTCTTTTTATTAATCACACAGGTGTTAGCGGTGGCAGAAAAGGGATTAGTGTTTGAATTATCATGGTGGCTTTATTCCCTCTTAAAGGTTTATATGCTGCTTTGGGAGTAGGAGGACTGAGCAAGAGAGCATCAAATTTATAATTGGATTTACTTGGGTGTTAATTACTCTAAAACACAGAATGTGTATTCCCAAATTCTGTCATAAATGTTATTATGAGGTGGACTATGTTCCTGTAGTGTTTCTTCTTCAGTCATGGCAGTTGGATCAGATTGTTATCTGATGTACAGCAATAAGATATTTTGCCCTTCCCAGTATTTCATTCTTGACCTCATTTCAAGAATACAAGGTAGATTGTCATCCGTGATTTAAAGAGAAGTCAAACTATTCAAAATTCAGGAAGACAGCAGCTGAATATAGGGCCCAATACAGAGGAACATCCCCTTCATTGACTGGAATTTTATTTGGGACCAGCAACAGCAGGTGATAAGAACAGGGAGACGGGTGTCCCACTCTAGAATTTTGGAGTGAGGTGCCACTCCCTCCCGGGACAACAAGCCACCTGCATTAGCCCCACTATTATTAAATTGAACAGGTTATGATCACATGGAATTGTGACCACAACTGCCTGTTTATTATCTAATTCTATCAAAGTTTTGATAGAAAATAATTACAAGAATTTATACATTCTCTGTGTTTCTAATCTATTTTAGCTAGACAGCCCATTTTGCCCAACTCTTCTTAACATGATATTGCCTCATCTGATTTGCATAAATACATGCGGTGACCAGAACTACAAAATTAGAGACATAACTCCTCTGAACAGTGATATAGAAGCTTCAAGCTCCTGTTTCTCTAGAATATTTATTGTTAACTCCCAAAAGATAGAGGCCATTTCAAATGATACAGTAGTTGCCCTTTATTTCTCATTCATTCATTACTGATGGGAGACAAGCCAAAATATTATAAGTAAGGGTACAAGATTATCCTTGCAGTTGTTGGTATGTGGTAGAGTAGACGTGGTCTAGAGGGGCAGGGTATAAATTTAATAAATAAATAAATAAATAAATAAATAAATAAATAAATAAATAAATAGAATAGAATAGAATAGAATAGAATAGAATAGAATAGAATAGAATAGACCCATCCCGTTGCTTAGCATAATGTGTAGCACTAAAGTAGACCAATGGAACTAATCAAACTTATGGTGGAGTTGAATCACCAAATCAATGGGTCTACTCTAGAACAACTTACTATAGTAAGCAACAGGATTTCAGCCTGTGTTTTCTAGGTTTGTTTAGCACACTCTTCTTTTGGAAGCGGCGCTCCGCAAAGGTGTGGAGCTGCCTGGGCGGGGACTCTTTGCCCTCCCACTTGGAGAGTGACAGGCAGAGGTCTTGCGAAAGGATGGGCAGGCCTGGCTCAGTGAGAGTTTTGAAAACAGGCCTTGTAGCCTGTGCTGACGAATGACCCACCCTCCTACACAGGATAAGAATGAGAATAGCTGGTCGCTTTGAGGCTGAATGGGAATTTTTTTAAGTGCACCAAAAAACCCACAACAACCACAGGATGCATCAGCTTTCAGATTTCTCAATTAAGTGCTAGGAGTCTGTCTGAGCTCAAGTGGGTCATTTACACTTTCGTACCAAGTCAGAATCTCAACCAAATTTGGTGACACCCATTTCCCATTTCACACCTCTCCAAAAATTATATACATATAACGTTTTCAGAAACCTAAATAGAGAAAATGTATGTTAAATTATAATTGAAAAGTATTTCTGAAGGTAGAAACTTTTGGAGAATCCTTTCTTCCCTTGGAGAAACTCAGTGAAATTATCCTCATCTCTGCCTCCATTTTTCTTCACCCAAGTAATAATGAGAATTTCAAGAAGCAATTTGCACACAATTATAATTGGAAGAACAGGATAGACACATCTCCTAGTGGAGTTGGAAGGAGAATAATTAGATAGATGCTATAGAAAAAGCAGGATAGAGATGAAATCTATGATTCTGCTATTTACAATGAAATAAAGAATTATAAAGCTGCATAATAGATTGCAAGGGTTTGGAGATTTGCTGACCCATCCTTCTTCCATACAAGCCAGGCTTCATGGGCACAGTGCACCCAACCCTGCTTCTGTGGAAGCTTCTAAAATGAAGAAGCTGAAGGAGCAGTGCCCAAGGCCTCTCTGTTTTAATTTCCCCAGTCTCTTTTCTTCTTCTCTTTTTGTCTTCCTTCCTCTGCCTTGAATATTTCAATGAGATCTAGCAGAGACAGGAGTGAAGTCACATCCTCAGCAGAATAAGGAAGTTTTATTTGAGGCGACTTCTGTGTCTCTCTACTCTTGCATGCTGGCTGAGAAAAAAAAGAATTACAAGCAATTCTGTCTTGTAAGGATATTTTAAATAAATTTCATTTGTAAGATGTTGAAGAGAAAACCCTCCAATGCTTCAGAGAAGGAGAAATCTCAAAAACCAAAGGTAAGAGCAGTTAGTCCTTTTTTAAAATTGACTTCAGCTTTAAAAAGCATTACTGTTCCTTCATGTTTCAACTTGGCTAGTTTGTGTAACAACAAAATTATAGGCTTGACATTCTCAGCCCATTCACCTCAGTTCACTGGGACAGAGGGCAGCTTGACATGTTAATTACTGAGTTGTTCTGTGGCAACCTTTTTGCATAAAAAGCTTTTCACATAGGAATTGGATGGCAAAGATATCAGGTCAATGTTACTTCCCCGAAATACACATCTCAGCTCCGAATGTTCAGCAACTACAGGTAGCCTTGAAATTGTTTTCTATATACTATCCTAAGTGAAGCCCAAATTTAGTTTAAGCCTACTCTGGTTGCAGCTAAAGTAATATATTCAAGCCTTAATTCAGCAACTATACACGGGCCTGCCTACCAATCAGATAGGCACTGCTAGGCTAAATCAAACATTCATCTTATCCAGAGTAGACAGACTGGAATCAGTGGGGCTTGAGTTCATTGTGATGGGTCCTGTTCAACTGAGTCTACTCTAGGTAGGACTAGCAATGGATTTAGCTTAATGCCTTGGGTGCCAACCGTGGCAGCACCATGTCTCTGATTAGAAATGCATGTATGGTTTCTAGTCCAGTTTTTGTAAACTGAAGCTTGTTTCCAAGTGCGTCTCTTTCTAGCTGGGTCAAACATTTCTATGTTAAAGAGAAAAGAAAAGTGGTTCTTTCAGAACTGTCTTATTAGTATGTATAAAACTACAACCAAATGAAGATCAATTAAAAATAATGTCTCCAATAATGACAGAACATATAATTTCTTTTCTTATCTACTTGTGTATTCAGGTGCATGGCTTTGTTAGGAAATTTAGTAAACTATCAGATTAGAGAAATACACTGTGAATTAGCCATGAGTTATACATGAATGCTACATTGTGCCCTGCTTCTTATATAAAGCAGTAAGTTTGTGTTTCAGTGTATTTGAAAATAAATGATCAATTTGAGGGGAACGTTTATTTGAGAAAAATGCTGTCAGCTGCACTGTATTAGAAATCCTTTTGTCTGAAGTGTTGAATGTGTAGTCTGTGAAGATTTTTAGCTTGAAGAATTTAATTTGAAGTTGTGGGTGGTTTAGGTAGTGTAATAATGTTTTGATCATAGTGTCTGATTTTTAACATGGTGCCACTGCCCTTTTGTTTTTTTAAAAAAGTTTCCTCTCTGAGCAGTATTACTGACTGCATAGACAATATATAGGAATTACTGATAAACCATTGGCACAATTTCCATGAAAATTCTAAATCCATTTACTGGTAGAGTTTAATTAAGCCACTCCTCCATTTGAAGAGCTGTCCTCCTTTTTGGTGATCCACATTTTGGTGCATTGTAGCTGGCCACCCTAACCCTCGCCCTGAGTTTTCCTGGCCAAACAGGGAAAGTAAAGTTGATTGGTGAATATATCTGAAAAGCTTTCTCTCACTTTTTAAGTTAAGCAGTTTTGAGCGGGAGTCATTTTATAAGAAAAGATGCAAACCACTAACAGAAAGGATATGGCATGGTGTGTCAATTTTGTATGGACTTCTTATGTTAGGTCACTACCAGGAGTGTACATTGTGAAAGAACTACTTAGAACATTTCTCTGAAAAAAATTGACATTTGGCTACCTAGATATTTCAACAAATCTATAGTGACTTCTCTTTGTTTTCTTTGTATGTACAACGTATAGTGTAGTTCCACTTCAATTGTAGTAAATAATGTCTAAATAGGATGATAGCTGCATATCACCAGAGTAATAATTGCATATTAGCATGTAGAAATTTAATGCAAAAATGTTCTCCTTTCTTGCGAGGAATGTTCTTTTTGGTGTGCCTTGCCCTCCATGTCCTCCTTTATGGTGATGGAACACTGGCCACCTACATAAGAGTGATTTGCTGTTTGTGGCTCAGGTTAGCTAGCAATGAAGAAAACTCAAAGGTAGATACTAGAGATGGGCACAACTCCCTTTGTGCTGCCTCATTGCAAGTCATCAGCATAGCACCAACAACATGCAATGATGCAGCATGAAGTGAGTCCTTCCCACCTTTACTGGATACATATCAAAATCACTATTATTACTACTGTTTTCCATTACAAACTACCCCCGCACCTCAATCGAAGCCTGGCCAGTGTTTCTTCTTTCTTTCCAGAAAAATTACTTTTTATGCTAGTTTTTTAAAAGGAACATTATTTGGGGGAGGGGATACTTATTTAGGTTCCAGAAGGAACATCTAAAACTTGATCTACTTTTTCTCCATTTTGTCTGTTTTCTTTCAGTTTATGGCAATTATTTCTACTGTTGAAGTATCAGTGAACAATATATTTGGTAATGGTGCTGAATAACGTAAACATCATGTAACCATCTTTTCTACAGATAGAGTCATTTCCCACATACTCTGATATTTTCACTGTATTGCTATAAACTGGTTTGAATAGTTTCATGCCACATTCACAGAGCTGTACACACTTGGAAATATTAGCACATTAATAGGATTAAGCTTCCTAATAATGATTTCTGATGCAAAAAGATGCAGCTAGACTTACTGATACCTACTCACATAAAAGGGGTGATGGAAAAAACAGGTAAATCAATTCCATTGATAGAATTTTTGAATTGTGAGACAGAGGGGTAAATAAATCATTTCTCTTTTCATTGACTTAAAATTGGTAGAGATGGGGATAAAATAGATGGATTATTTATAGATACTAATATTGATACAGACTGAGCTTGATAGATATCACATGTCTTAATTCTCACGTCACAAAGGCTGATATGATATGCAGTAGAAAGTCAATTACAATACTGTAGGTGGAATCAATGGAAATTAAAGAGGAGTTGACAACCAAACCAGAAGGCAAATTTTCAGCTTTTGCTGTTTTTCCTACTCAGCTGTGTAGATAAGTCAGTGGTTTAGCTGTCTGGCTGTGGAACCAGAGGTTTGGGAATTTAATTCTGTATTGTGCCTCCTGCAAGTAGAACCAACTTGTGTGGCTACAATCCCTGGATGCCCCCAGAAGAAGGGAATTGTAAACCATTTCTGAGTGCTCTCTACCTAGAAAACATTTAAAAGGGTAACCATCAACATTCCCTGTAATTTTCAGCCATGCTGGGTGGGGCTCCATCTCTCGTGCGACTCCACCCCCCATGTGTGGGGTTCTGTTGCAACCGGAACCAAAAGGGCTGAAAATGATGGTTGTGTGGAGGAGGAGAAAAGCTGCGTGGAAGGAAGTGGAATTGTGCTTGCTTGCCATAAGTCAGAAGTGACTTGATGGCATACTACTATTACTACCGTTACTACAGCTCTTTAGCCAAAGAAGAAAATTCCCCTCTTTACATGAGGGAAAATACTGGGATTTTAATTTTATATTTCTACTTTAAGTTGGCCCAAGCCTGTTTTTACTTTGAGCAGAAGGATCTAAGTTGACTTAGGTAAACACATTTTCACACACATGATCAAATTTAGTTGAAATACAACAGTCCTCAAAACTTTCAACATGCATATTTTGTTCTTCAGCAGTTCTCACGGTGTGCATGGCATCAAATAGTGATCCATCGTCTTGGGGAAAACCTCAGGCTTCTACAAAACAGACGTTTCCATCCCTGAGTTAATATGCTATTTGTAGGTCCAGATCTGAGCGGTAAATCCAGAAGTGTCATCTGGTTCCTAAATGCATCTGTAGTCAATAGGAAAGGTAGGCTTTCTCAAGAATGAATTGTTCCAGAGCACTTCCTCAGTATGGAAACCGATGATCATATTATGGCCTCTGTATGGTGGCAGATACACTCTATTCTCCCTCCAATGACCGAGCTCGAATGGACTCAGCAAATGTCGTTTTCAGGGAATGACCAGCATGATTCCTAAATATCTATTATTTCTAAGATTTTTCTCTGATAAAATTTATAGATCTCTCCTTATTTATGTCTAAGCAGTATCAGTTGATGAGGTTAAACCTATTTTGCCTATAAGTGGTTTATTTTTTAAAAATTGCATTTTGAAGGGTTTTAATGCCAAGTCATCCTGGTGCTATGCAAGCAAGCTGTTCCTTTTAATTTCAGAATATTTTGCACTGATTATAAATATCAGAAAGTAGGGAACAATAAGATACGAAAGGCCTTTGACAGGAGCAGTGAGGGGAAAAATTAAAACCAATCCTACGTTTGTCACATCCAATTTTGCAACTGGCTTCCTCTAAGCAAACTGTTAGCAAACTTGCCATATGCTTGGGAAATATTTAAAACACATGTCTGTGCTTACTAAGATACCGGCGGAATTTCACAACTGACTTCCTTGTCAGCCAGGCTTTCATGAAATACAGCTTGAGTTCTTAAATGCCATCAATAGGCATGCTTAAGCATGTAAAACAGCTATTTACTTTTCTTTGCATTTTGGTGTGGATAGGCTTTAGTTGTATGCACTTTAATTTCATTGGGTCTTCCCCTCTCCCCCCCACTTTTTATTACATGATATGGTTTTTAAGGGTAGTTGTTTGTTTTCTGGCCCTTCTACATTGTTACAGCACAATGCTGGGCACATTTACTCAGAAATAAGTCCCACTGTATTCATAGGACACTTAACCCCAGGTATATGTTCATAGGATTGCCACTTAAGTACCTGTTCCTTTTTTTGTTACACAGATTTTGTTGGGAGGGGAGACAATGCATGACTACAGTCCAAATAGAAAGCTGAAATATTTGACTCAATGAGGCTGGGCTTCATAATAAATGGAAGAGAATTCTTCTCCCTAGGAGTAATTTTTTTTAAAAAATTCTCCCTCCCTCTCTGTCTCTGTCTCTGTCTCTGTCTCTGTCTCTGTCTCTGTCTCTCTCTCTCTCTCTCTCTCTCTCTCTCGCACACACACACATACACACACACACATATGGTGGATTGATTTAAATCATTAGCAGAGTGAAATAAAAATCAATGATTTAAAAAAATTAAAAAGTTGATTTAAACTTTAAAATCCAATTTAAATAAAACATCAAATTTAAATTTCAAATATCCAATTTAATTTAAAAAAAAATTTATTGCTTTTTATCCACTCTGCTAGTGGTTTAAATCGTGATATAATCTTTATACACATGCACACACAAGAGCACAGAAGATAATTTCTGCTTTTCTCCTTGATGCTAACTGCAGATTTTTACCTCTGGATAATTCCAGGTTCATATTTGCTCTTTTGCGAATGGAGAACAGGGCAGGAATGACATTACACTTATCTAGGGGGTGGAGGCATGAAAGGAAACAACTGATGAAATTGACTTATTCTGGGGAACCAGTTCCCATGCTTCGCTACAGCATAACTTTCTGTAATTAAAGACAGGCAAGTGATTGTGTGAACTATCTCAATTTTTAAAATTGTATGAGGCGCTATCTGTGATGTTTCATTCACACATGCAAGTTCACTTTGTGTTACAGTTATGTCATGAATGTGGACTAGTGAAGAAGGTGTAGAGGACATGGCAAACTAGTGGTTTGATTTGTTCTAAGTGCATGCAGTAGATTGACTCTTATGGATTGAATCACTGACAGTTTGTGACTGAGGCTGGGGGGCTGCCCCCCCCCCAATTCTCAGGTGAAGCACACAACCCTGTCCTGGCCCGTGAGATGCCCACAGATCAAACAGATTTTTAAAACTTTTGTTGCTGTTTCCCTGTGTTAGGTAGAATGAATTCCAAAGCAGCAAGTTCAAAATAAAATCAAACTTATTGTCATACTCAATGTTGAACACAGTTTCAGATACAGTTCTAGGTGCTGGAGGCCAAGATCTGCAATATGGAGGTAATATGCAGTTAATGAATATTAACTAGGGTTAATCAAAGTACTTTCTAATGTTATTTCAAAGTCATTTCAGAGGAGCAGCTTTAAAATATAAAATTTGAGATTTATTAAAGAAAATTGAGGCCATAATTAATCAGCTATTCTTAATATCACAGCAACTAGGTATTTTATAATATTCTTGGCAGTCACATTTTCTCTCATTTGCATTTCATTCTAAGAATAATTAGAGGTGATGAGCTGATGATAAACTATGTTCTTCCAGCTTCCAACAGAGCAAATTTATGCTTGGAGGCAACAGTGGCAAATACATCTGCTGTGAAAGGTCCCGAGTACAATGTGGCAAGAAGGCAGTTGTCAAGGCATTTGCAGCCTTGCAAAACCACCTCAAAGAGGCAACATTTGACTCTGAAGCATTTTGCTGAAAATACCTGTAAGCCTTATCAGATGAGGCCTGCATGTGTAATACTGTAGAAACAAGACTCTCTGCACATAGATATAAAAAGAAGTGCTGGTGACATTACAGATAAGGCTTTCCTGTTTCCTGCAGGCCTTGTAAATTAAACTAGGTCAGAGCTAACATTAGTTACTTTATTATACAGACACTTGTGTGGCCTCTTATTCAAAGTGTGTGCAGCTGATGATAATGCCTCTTTTCTTGCATTTCTTCATATACGTATAGTTGAGACTGAAAAACCTCTGGAGAATTTGGAGTCCTCCGGAACCCTCCATTTATTTCAAGGAGGCCTGCATAGAAGGTCTTCCTAGAGGCACCTTAGGATGCTTATGGTTCACTGAAAATAGAATATTAATATTTCTGAGTGTTGAAATTATTTGGTTAATATCCACCTGAAAATCCCAACTAGGGTGGACGCACTGACTCAATGGGATTTACAGTGGGGTCTTGACTTAAGAACAGCTCAAGTTAAGAACATTTTGACTTAAGAACCACTCTCATAGGAAAATATTGACTTGACTTACATACTTAGATTTGAGTTAAGAACTGAAAAAAACCACGTGGGAGGCAGGGAAAGTGCAAAAAGTGAACTTTCAGTTAACTGTTGGCCAGTGAAAAGGGTGCCTGTCTGCTTCCTCACTCCTCCCAGCGTTTAGAGAGTGGATTGGGAGACAGTCTTCAGACTGCCTGGTACTGTACTGCCTGGACTGTATTTTCCCTGCCTTCCCTGAACCTTTCTTGACCTAAGAAAAAAAGAAACAAAATATCCCCCTCTAGTGGTTGAAGGCGGAATAGCAGCTTCCCATTAGTTTCTATGGACGGAAAAGAGCAGATACGGATCAAATGGTTTTCAATGCATTCCTATGGGAAATGCAGATTTGACCTGAGAACTTTTTGACTTGAGAACCACCTTCCAATACGGATTAAGTTCTCAAGTCAAGACCCCACTGTACGTAAGTTTTGACTTCCCATTCAACAATTGTCGTTTTGATTCAGTAAATCTGCTCTTAGCTGGGGCTAACAATAGGATGTTAACCTTTGTTTCTTTGTTAAAATCACATTTGTTTAATGATTTTCATATACTGCAACATTTAGGATTTTAAACAGTAAAATAATCAAGATAATATAGGAAGTTGCAATAATACATCTTTCATAATATGATGTAGATTTCAGAACAAAAAAAAACCCCATCCTTACAAAAAATAAGCTGAGCACAGATATTTTGTGGTGTTTGTTTGGGCCCACTTTTCTATGCTCTCTTCTTGTGACTGCATTCACATTTTGAATGAGCTGTTTAATTAATTCTGATATTAGATTCTAGGGCAAAATTAAAGACAGTTTTGATGCATGTTGTTTTTTTCAGAATTAACTGCTTCCCATCAAATATTGTACCTCATGTGACTCAGAGTATCGTGCCTGTGGAACTTTTTAAAAAAGAGTTTGCAAATCAAAAGGGAAAAACAGAGGATGTGGTTAGAAGTTCTTTTTGTGTGGTGACAAAAATCTTCCAGTAAATCCATGTCAGATGATTATTATCTACTAACCACATTACAATTAATACCTAAATAACTGCAAGCAAATTAACCATCCAAGTAGATAAATGGATGGTAGAAAGAGAGGCGGTTGGTACCTAAATGTTTGAGATATGACAGAATCTAGCTAATTTTGCACTGGAGATTCCCCACCCCCCAGAGCTGCTGCACCAGTTCACTGTAAGATTACTTTCAGCATTGCTGCAGTTTCAACAACTTGTAATTTTTAGCATTGTAGTTTAAGTTATTCCATGTACTTTCAGTAGTCAAATTTTTAAGAGTGATGTTTCTTCTGTGCTGTTTCTTTGGCTCACCACAAAGCAGCTTGCTCTGTTCTTAATGAAGAAGTCACAAATAAGACCCTCTTTGGGGGGCATGATCCTTCATAGTATGTGTAAGTTTCCACACTCTTTTTCTCCTTCACTAAACCATACATAAGCATGCTTCAGTCTCTAGAGACTATGGTAACATGCTCTGTATGGAGGACTTGGAACAGCGTCTAGTGTTTTGACGCTGTACACGAAGCTGGAATGTCCTCTCCAGGGCATGAAGCCTGGGTAAAATAATATGGAGGATAGGCTGTTACCCAACCAGCAAATCTTCCCTTTCCACATCACTGAAACAATCCAGTGGAAAGGCAAAAGCCAATACAACTGGTTTCAGCGACATTGCAGCAGTTGACTGAATGACACGAACTGCCTCCAGGACTCCAGCTCCAGATTTTGCCTCAAGGGTAACTCCTGAAGCCTTTTCCATCAGTGGATATAGCCACAAGGCAGTGGAGGTTTGAAATCGGAGTTTTCCTTCTCCTAGATGGGCTGCCTTCCAGGGCTGAATGAGTCCCACCTACCTGACCTGCTCCCTCATGGCATGGAGGCTGACGGTGGCGCCTCAGTGGGGGTTTGAAATCTGAGTTTTCCTTCTCCTAGATGGGCTGCCTTCCAGGGCTGACGAGTCCAACCTACCCGGCTTCACTAAACCACAGTAGGAGGAAGAACTGTTCTCTCTCTGGCAGCTGTGCTTAGCAAACCTCATTCTAGGAACCTGCATGCAAAACAAAGAAGGCTTTCACGGCTGGATCCAGTCCTCTGAAGATGCCGGCCACAGAGACTGGCAAAATGTCAGGAAGAACAAACTTCAGAACACAGCCAAAGAGCCTGAAAAACCCACAACAGCCATCAAGTCTTGCTGTTGCTGAGCTCATAAACATTCAACACTGCCCTCCTTTTCACCAATTGAGGATGGAGGAAGAATAGTGTTACTGTAGATTAGCCTTTCAAAGGATGGGGACATTGTCTGTACTGTAGCCTCAGTGGTGCCTCGCTAGACGATGATAATCTACAGACTGATCCATAGTAGTTTCCCCTTTGATCCTAAATATTTATGATCAGTGGGAAGAAATTTATAATTATGTGTGAGCTAAAACTATACAGGGGTTATAAAGAATAACTGTCTACTGCAGTTTCATCCTTTTTTGACAGGGAGTTTTAATTCATTTTTGTGTTTTGATTTTGAAGAAACCAGAGTGAGAGGTTTTATCCTATGGTGGTCATCAAAAGTTGAGGAATAACTTGGGTCATCATGACCCTCGACACCTTGTTGAATGTGTAATAAAAACAAAGCAGAGGAAAACATGACAAAAACGTCATTATGTCTGATAGACTTATTTCAGCGTGAGCATTAATAGGTTGCAGTTCACTTCTATGAACTCTTGAGGACTAGGATTCATTTATCTCATGATTTCTGTCCCACATTTGGAAGTCATGGAAGCTACTGGAGCTCGCTATTAGCTCTATGAAGGTGAATTTCACCTGTTCTATCTAGTGGAAGGCTACTTCCACCTGTTCTATCTTATTCAGTTCTGCTGCCATCAGAAAAAGGAGCTCCACCTATTTGGGCCTAAGCCTATAAGTCCCACCTATGGAAATGTCCATGCCTGATGTATGGATGCATCAATATTAATGGCTCCTTCTTTGCCTATATATCCAATGTAACTAATCCATGATGGACACCTGTGTTGTTGTATACTGTAGTACCTTTAGCCCCATTAGAGTAAAAGGGGAAATAACATAAATCAATTTAACACTGAACTGTTAACTCCTTGCAGGAGATGAACTAAGCTTTTTTTCCTTCATTTTGTTCCATTATAATTCAGCTAAATGATGATTGAATGATGGAGATACAGTATCTTAATCTAAACTTACAGTACAAATTTTCTAATCAGTTAAAACATTCCACCGTCCCTTTGTGCAGGAAATTCACTGGTGTTTGTACGATGTTTTGCATGGTTTTATTAATCCTTAGTAAATATAGGAAGTCTGAAGCATATTTTATATGACTTGGAGAAGAAAGAACATGAACTGAGTTGCAGTGTTCAGATCAGTCTGGTTGCTTGATTAAGCTTAGTGGGCCTACTTTTCAATAAAAAGAACAACATGCTTAACTGTTATAATGCACTAATGACAGAATCCTACTGCTGAGTTGCATTTGCAGAAAGGCACTCGTGTGTGTTTTGGCAGAAGATTGTTGCTGGTTAACAAGGTGTTGGTTGTGCTCCTGGGAACATGCCTGATCGTATGTGCCTGAAAATGCAAGTATGACCTTGTTAAGGGAGGAGCAATTTTCTGCCAAGACTTGCACAGTTTCTAGTACACAAACAGAAACTGACAATAGGATTCTCCCCAATGATTATTAGGACCTCAGTGTAAGGGAAATGGATGTAGGCCTGTCACAAGGCAAACAAGATGGATACAATATGAAGCAGGAGGGCTTAGCTTATAAAGGCTTGGAAAATTCTGTGTTTACTGAAGTTGATTGAGAATTTTCAGATGAAGAAATGCATTTTAGAGGAAAACATAACTTCAATGGAAACATGGTTGAAAACTGTCACTCAGATGAAACCTTACCATTTTTATGACCTGCTTATGAGTCAGGTTCATAAACATCTACAGCTGTAGGCTATCAGGCAAAATCCAAAGAGACAAAACAAAAAGACAAAAACATGTGGCACCTTAACAACTATTATATTTTAATCTAGGTTTTCGAGGACACATGTCCATGGAAGCTTACATTAAAATATACTAGTCTTTAATATGCCACATGGTTTTGTCTTTTTGTTTTGTTTTATTTTGTTTGTCTGGATTTTGCCTGATATGCTTGCACAGACTGGCATGGCTACATCTTCTAAAGTTGTAGGTTATTCAGCTCAGCAGGGGACTAACTTTCCCCACACCTTTGTTTCCTTTTCCTTTTCAGTAGAAGTGTGTAAGCAAATGGGCTCAGCTTCCACAATTCTTTTACCCTGGACAGACAGTGCAAGTGGGTTACTCTTCTTTGTCTCGGTAAACATGTTATAGTCTTAGTTGTTTGCCGGACTGTCGCCCAACAATCTCCAATTATTTGCAAAATACTGTGTGACAGGCAACATGATCAGCCTTTTATTTACTTTTTTTTTTTTTTTTTTAAATCCCTTTTACAGATTTACAATCCACTATATAAGTGATTTGAGGAAAGGACGATCCAATAATGTATAAAATAAATTTTTCCCATTTTTGGACTCCAAGTTTGAAACCTCTGTGGAATCAGCTCCACAAAAGTCCTTCACTCTACATTTTTCTTCTTAAATACCAGCCTCTGATAGGCAAGCTGCAACATCAGCATTAGTACTTGTTAGGCTTGCAGACTTTCTCCTCCAAAGATCCTAAGCAAAGATTTACTCATTTTTTTACTCATTCTTTAATCATTTAGGATTGCATGTGGCATGTTTGTGGTGCATAAAACTGCCACTGACCTTTTTTTTTTAAAATGAAGGTTGCCAAACCCCAGCAAGTTTGGGGCTGTTTTGGGCATGGGGTTGTTTATAAGCCCTGCTATATTCACTGCAGCACTCAACCCCAGGTGATATAAAGCATGCAAAAAAGAACTTTCTGTCAGTTTTATTATTTCTAAAAAGGTTCCCCTTGAAGGAGAAGAGTGACCTTGTTCTGCTGAGCTGACATGTGCCATTGAATTAATGGCTGAGCTTTGCTTTAGGGAAGCTTGCAGAAACAGTTACAACGCTCATGGCTGAGTTTGCTGTGCACATTAATCAGGTAAACCAAAATGATGCATCAAACACTCATTTAAAAGTAGTAAAACCCCACCACCACCGCACATACACTAAAAAAAAAAACTTCCTAAGAATTAGTGTACTGTTGGTCATTGCATATGGTCAAGGACATTGCTGATGGATGTAGTAAAACATGGGAGGGGGTTGTTGTTGAAACTTTTGTTTATATCCAGTTGCTAAACAGGCGAAAGAAGAAAGTTAGATATAATGGGAACAGGTTAAGACCTTTATTTAATACACCCTTTATCTCCTACACCATATTTGCTCTAATTCCCATGACCATAAAATTGTTTGACATTATGATTCATAACAATGTGGTGACATTGATAACAAGGAGCTAAAGAGTTTGAGTACAATTTCATTGAAGAGAAAAGAAACTTCCACCATTAATTTAATAGTTTCAAACTAGGCAACAAGTTTCTCTCACTGACAATGCTTTTTAAATGGTCTTTGAATGAGTCCTGTGTGAATGTAATAGTACGTAAGGACTCAACAAGTTCTCATCCAGTCCATTTTGTGCAGATCATTAACTGCAAGTCGCATTTGTCTGAAGGTTCAAATGCCAAACTTGAGATGATCTCTATACAAAGACTGTTTAAAGACAAGCTGTGTGTGTATGCACATGTGTGTATGTGAGTGCATGTGTGGGGGTGTGTACCAAGACGATGCCCCCCCCCAACTTGGAATTAAGAAGGAATGCAAAGGAGGGAACATTATTTTTGCCTTGATGTGGAATGAAACATAGAAATTTTGGCATGTCAGGACACATTACTAAAACAAGCAAGCAACCCACTGCATGAGGGGTTGAGGCAATATTGGGTCCATTATAGGCTGGGATGTAATCCAGAAGGTCTCATGTATGGAGCATGAGGCCAGGATGGGATTCAAAAATATGGAACATGAACACCCCAGCCTCCCATATTATCCCAACTTCTCTCGTGTAGGGTTCAGCCACAGCAGAGTGGTAAATCATGATACTATATCCCATGATTCACACAGATTATAAGATACAGTAGCTGTGTGTCGTAGTTTAGGTCAGCCCTTTATTTACAGAGCTGTCAGAGTGCAGTCCTCTGTCTAAAGTCATCATCTCTCTGATTGTAATGTTACACAAATAACTGTCCTCTTTTTTTAGAAGCTTGCAAGTGGCTATTCTCACTGTCCCATAGCTGAAGAAGGAAGAAGGGGATACAACTAAGTACAAACAGACTTCTGATTCTGGCCTGTCAATTGCACACCTGCTTCTATACACAGTGCCAAATTCATGAGCACCAAGCAGTCTTCCTCCCCCACCCCACCTTCATTTATCCCAATGGACCATCATCAGAAAGATTTGGGGGATTTAAAGGGAGCATGTTGGCCCTCTAAGGCCTTGCTCCTACTTAATGAGTGTAAGCAAACCTTTCCTTCTTCTGCGGCACATTTTATGTTGAGGGAGGTTAATTTGCTTAATGTAGCCATTCTGCCAAAAGGAATCACTTAATTTTATGGGATTCTGAATACCAGTGTCAAAATCAATGGTCTATTCTCTTCCAAGAGACTTACATTTGCTTTAAAAGCTTTCCTAAAATGGGAAATAAGGCTTGGTTTTACATTCATGGCTTTCCCAAGAACAAACTCATTGAAACTAATGTGGTATATGTGCATGTGTGTGTGTGCACGTGCATATAATAATAATAATAATAATAATAATAATAATATAATTTATTGTCATTGTATACATACACACACATGGGAGAATAAGATCTCCCCGCAAACCCACGAGCCTCTGGCTGCTGAGAATGTTTTTCTATGTTGTTGTCATGGGTCTGAACGTATTTTAAAAGGTGGCCGCTGTATTGATTACTTAATGGGGGAAAGTTAGGGCATAGAATTGCTGAACTAGCCCTGGTTAATACTTTCTTATGCGCCAAACCCATTATCCCAAATGGTGGAAACTCTCCTGAAATTCCTATTAATGTTTAATAAGGACGGAGCAGCTCTAAGGCATATGACAAAATAGACCACGGCCCTTGTTCAGAAAGAATGTAAGATTGTGGTGAAGCTCTGAAGGAATTGCTGATGTTTCTGTGCTCTGGCTCTTTGTGAAAATAGCAATGCTAAGCATTATTTTTTTCCCTTTGGCTTCTCAGCCTCTCAGTATTACCTTGGCACTTGAGCAAAGAGATATTCATCGCAATGCTACTAAAAAGCACTGGATGTACAATTTGTAGCAGGGAAGGAGTCTGTTCTCAAGTTAACCAGGACTGCTGTGAACTGCAGCCTTCCTCTGTCCCACCCTGCATCTTTCCACAATGCTTTTTGGGCACAATCCACAGGGATTAAAAGTCAGCACAAAGTGTTAGTCCTGCCACATTCACAATCCTTTGAGCTGTGTGTTATATCATACTATTGAGTGATCTTTTGCCAAGATCTTGCTCGTTTTGTTAATGCAGAAAAATCTTTTTTTAATATTGCTTATTCTTCAAAGTAGGCATAATGGTCAGTGAGTCTAAGAGATACAGCCACACATCTGCTTCACTAAAGTCCTGCGTCAAATTGGGATGCATCAGGCCCATTCAGAACCAAGAATTCAGAAATTCCTAATCAAAGTAGATTGGCCAGAGTCAGATCAAATACAGAGAGGAAAGCTACATAATCTGTCCCATGGGCCACAAGGAGGTTCCAGAGGTATTGGTATGGCTCTCACGGGGGGGGGGGGGGGGAATCAACCAAAAAAAATCTTTCAGACAAAAAGTTTTGTTCTAAATTTTCTGCTCCTGGATGCTTCAGATTTTATTTTGTTCATTTATTCAATCGTGCATTATGCATTTTACCCTAGAAAATTAAAACAACAACAACAGACACTGCCTGTCCAGGCACCTCTTGTTTATTTTTTCTCCTGAAAGAAAAGAAAAAAGCCATTTTTGGTTCTCCATAAGCCATGGGTGGATGGGTGTGGATTTTGGCTTCCTAGCCCCTAAACCAGTGGTCCCCAACCTTGGGCCTCCAGATGTTCTTGGACTACAGCTCCCGGAAGCCATCACTACCACCTCTGCTGGCCAGGATTTCTGGGAGTTGAAGTCCAAGAACATCTGGAGGCCCAAGGTTGGGAACCACTGCCCTAAACCTTACACACCCTTATCTACTTTCAAGATTCAATTCAACCTTTAGCCCTCAATCCTGTGCATGCTCACCTGAGAGAAATCCCATTTGATTTCACTAGAGCTTATTTTGAGATAGGCATCCTTTGTACAGTAGCTCAAGGTCTCTGTCCACGTCCTGGTGAAGATGCAGGTGATAGTATCTTGCAGGGGCCATGTGTAGGCTGTATAATTTCAGATTGCAAGTCAGAGATTAAAAAAATTAAGATTCATACACAAGCACCATAGCCATGCCCTGCCAGAAATATATCTCATAGTTTTGTAGGCAAGGAGAAACAAATATGGTTTCTCATTCTTGTGCATCAGAATAAGACAGGTGAGAATTTACATCCTTAGCTGGGATTGATCCTAATTGCTTAGGCATGACAGTAGTTTCATGAAAGATGTATTGACAGGGCAAACCTTGGTTTCCTCTTTTCTCAGCCATGACTGAATTGCTTCAGTTCCATTTTAAAAATAGAAATTACATACTTCCAACCTTTACATTTGAGGGGAGTAATAAATCACAGTACAAATCCTATGCGAGTTTATTCCCAAATTAGTGCCAGTGAATCTGTATAGATTTACTCAGTAGTAAAATTGGGTTGATTTGCTGCACCAGATAAGGAATTATTGTTAACTTTCCTGAGTCTAGGGGATTAAAGTGGTCTACAATATAAAATAAACATTCAAAATAGAGCTGAAGCTATCAAGATTTGTCACCAAGTGATAGTGAACAAATGTCAATGTTATACTGTTCATAAATGGTCTATTACTGTTGCAACAACCATGTTTAGTTTTAAGAGGAATGTTAAAGAAGTGGGACCTAACACAGACAATAAATTTGTGATTTATGAGTAGGATAATAATAAGATGAGACACTTTCCAGAGTGGAAATTCTCCAGGGAAGCTATTTTGTAAAGCACACTGTTAATGTCAATTGCATGAACATCATTCTCAGAATCATCACTCCTGAACTTGAATGCACACTGGTCACCATGCATGCAACAGGAATGAACCTGGGATTTTAGTCATAAGACTCTTTTGGAAACAACCATAAAACACTTTAAGAACTAACAAGGGGTACATGAAAATATAACAAAGAAAGTTTGAATGTTAAGAGTAAAAAAATATTATGTGCACAAAAGCAATGGAAATATATGACGTAAATTTAAATATCGTTCTCAACTAAAGCCAACACATTGAATCATTGGAACCTACATAAGCATTGGATCTACTCTAGGTGGGAATAATAGTTGGATTGAGGTCATAATTTGTATCTTGGCTTCATCATCGCTTTAGGTACCATATGTATAAGAACCTAAATGTAAAAGATAGTAATGCTAGGAAACAATGATGAAAACAGGGAATAAAGAAGACCAAATATCAGATTGATTGACTCAATGAAGGGAAGCCATGACTTTGAGTTTGCAAAGTGTGTGTAGTGCTGTTAATGACAGAACTTTCTGGAAGTCCCTAATTCACAGGGTCGCTATCACTAGGACTTAAATTGATAGCACACAGCAACACAGATCTGAGTGCTTCATCAACAACGTACTTATCCATGAACATATGACAAATATTAATATAGGAAATTGTCTTGCTTAGAATGTTTATTTTATGTGCCAAATGGGACACAGGGCAGAGCAGAACATTTGAATCAACTAATTTGGAAAAAAAGAAATTGTCACAATGTATAAACATTTCTTTCTTTCTTTTTGATAGAGAACAAGCAGCTTTGGGAACTTTGACCATCGTGGACATCATTCGGTATCAAAACAAGAAGATTCACCTGAGGTCTGTACCGTGTATTGTCATTAAAAAAAGTCACCATCCCCTTTATGCATGCGCAAATCCCAGTATGCAAAACATAGTAATGGTTGATCCAGATGAGTAAGCAGAATTTGTACAAACTGTCTGTTTTTACTATACAATATATGAAGTCATAGCCAGCACAACTTTAAAGGGGGCAGCCCCATCTTTTTCCATAGATAAGGAGAAAGATGGGAGTTTCCCCACTGCTGACAAAGGAATGCAAGTGGCAAGTTATGCTGAACACTGCATGAAACTCTCTGTTCTCCAAGTGTCTTGGAAATGCAATGCAACAGCAAGGAGATATCTTTTATTTCACTAGTTGTTTTCATTTGTCATATTATCCAAGCACAGAAAAAGGACAGATCTGCTTCCAGGGGCAAAAATAGATAAATAAAAATTACAAATACAAATATTAAAAATTGTACTTACTGGTAATGAGCAAGCAATGGCATTTGTATGTTCTTTCTGTTGAAACTCTTGCATACTCAATTGACTATGAATAAGTAGATGTTTGGGTGGTGAAAGCAATGGCTTGCCAAGTGAACCATCATTTTAACTGCAATGAGTGAACAGTCCCAAATAAACTCTATCCAAGCAGCCTTAGGAAGTTTGTGGAAGGAAGTGCCTCATTGCCCCTCAGCTCTGGGTTGAGGCATTTTGCAAGCCTGCTTTGCCCATAAGCCTCCTATGCAAACAGTTCCTTGCATTTAAAAAAAAAACCTGTATCTTTTTTTTAAAAAATAGACATGCGAAGTGGATGGTGTAAATGATGGTGCAGAATCCGGACATAACAAATCACCCCATAATGGAGGGACCATTGGAAAGAAGATGAGGGCCATTTCCATGACCATGAAGAAAAAGATGGGCAAAAAGTACATCAAGGCACTTTCAGAGGACATGGTAAATAGAGAAAAAAGTAGTGATTGTCATAAATGTGATTGTCATCATTGCTTGTGGGGTTTTTTGGTTCTGCTCTCTGGAATCTCTCTTGAGTATTACACACAGTGTCGTTCTCAAGGGTGGAGAGGCTGGGAACTGGGTAAGATTCATAAGGAATGGATGATGAATGGATTAAGGGAACCTAATTTGGATTCACCATGTTCCATTTACTTCAGAATGCATTCATGAGATGAAGCAATAATATATAGGGAGCTTGGAGGGAAGGAAGCCAAAGGGGTTGCTACAGACAGATTCTTCTGGGCTCCAACGAAGGAGATAGAATGAGACAAAAGAGGGCATGAGTGGTGAGCCTGGCAAAAACTGCTAGAGGTTGTGAACCAGTGGACAGCATGGCTGTAGTGAATAGCAGGTAGGGCCAGAGTCACTCTATGTTCTTTGCAGCCATTCTTTCTTACATCACATATAAATAAATTCCCACTCTTTCCAAATGTGTCTTTCCCCCCTTCTTTTCCCCATTTTTCCTTGTTTTATCTAGCTGGCCAATCTCCCTCTCTATTTTCCTCTTTATCTATTTTATCTATTTTCCCTCTTTCTCCCTCTTCTCCACTTCTCTCTCTTTTTTCCCTCTTCTCCTCAGATGCCTTCTTCCTAAGCCCTCATCCTTATGCTGCCACAAGGCTTTCAAAAAGAGAGAGCTACCATTGGTACCAATGAGCATGGTAAAGCTTAGCTGTCACATTGCGATGGTGAGGCATTTAGAGGCATCCCAGTTTGGGAGACTGGAGTCAATTATTCTTTCCCCTCCTGCAGTGCTGCTGCTGAAGATCACCCCCTTGAGTGGTAACTTATCCCAAATTTTGTAAAGACTGATCATTGTGAGTAGCATTGTCAAAGAAAGAGATCATGGGTCTCATACATCAGTGGTCCCCAACCTTGGGCCTCCATATGTTCTTGAACTTCAACTCCCAGAAATCCTGGCCAGCAGAGCTGGTGGTGAAGGCTTCTGGGAGTTATAGTCCAAGAACAACTGGAGGCCCAAGGTTGTGGACCGCTGCCATACATGATCTACTGTGAGCTTCTGGTGCCCAACATACTGTATGTAATTGAGTCTGGTCAGGAACTCTGCCTGCTGAGGAGCAAGAATCAAGCATTTCACCCACCTTCAGCTTAAAGAGTCCCTACACAGAGAGAGGTGGTTAGTTCTAGACGGGACCAGCTCATGACCTACTCCAGGAGGTGTTTGATCTCCTGGAGCAGGTCACAAGAGCTTCTCCAGCCTTTCAAATCACTACTCTAGCTGCTTTTCTTACTATAACCATCCACCATGCATATGGAATTGTGCAGGGAGTGGGTGAGGGAAAACAGCTCAGTCATTTGAAGCAGCTGAAAAGTAATGATGCCCCTCTCATTTTCTACTCAAAATATTTCCTTTCTCCTAGGATAACTGTTAAAAACTTAGATTATACCACCTGAAGGTGCTAGAAAAAGCAAGCACTTGGCTTGTTCCATGTGTAGCCATGAAACCAGTAATTTTGATCCCCGGTAGCAAAAATGCACAGGGTGTAAGTTCAGCAGAACTCTACCTAGATATTATTTTACTTATTCTCTGACGCATTCCTTCTTATGAACAGATGCTCAGGCTGAAACCAAGCCTTCCTCCAGATTAAATGTTGAATAGTTGGCAGGCATAAATGATGAGGCAGATCTTTCAGCATTAAGGTATGTTCAGCAAAATGGTCCAATGGATTGTGACTTCTAAAAAAAATCATTAATGCCCTGGGAACTGCAGGAAAGGCTGTGAAAAGTGAAGAGGCAGGATTTGATGAAGGTACTAATGTATGCTGTGAAAAATTACAAAAGAATTGCAAAACCCTAGGAAAGTGGAAAAGAAAAGAGCAGCTGAATGTACATTAAAGTAATGAAATGCACCTTGGGAAAAAAATTAGTCCTTTTCGACTTATACATTGTTAGGTACTGAATATGCTATTACTGCCAAAGAAGAAAATTATGGAATCACTGTGCATACTTTCTGTAAATGTCAATTCAGGCCACTCAAGTCTTGAAAAAGCAACAATACAGTGATTATGTTTCAAGAGACAGAAAAGAATACTGTACATCATAATTCTCTTTACAAAGAGATGGTGCTTTCAGATCTCACGTTCTGTATGCAGGCTATTGCCAAGAAAAAAAGTGATAAAATGTGAATGTGTGCAAAAGAGATTGATAGGAGTCATCTCGAGTGTGGTCGGTTTTTCACACAAAGGACGTTTACATGGTTAGAATTGTTTCTAAAAGAAAAAAAGGATTGCCTGTGGCATAATCATTACTCAGGAGTGAGTCCCACTATGTTCAACATGGGTTACTCTTAGGTAATTATGCATAAGACAAAATCCATAACCACCTGGCATAAGCTGAAATGAGGGAATGGGCAATACTGCTTCATACTCCAGGTAGGATAGTGGTTTTGAAACATACACTCTTGAAATCGTATCACTTATAATGCAATCATCAGATCTAGTCCGGTGATAGACACCTTCTGTTGCAGTTCCAAAGGCGTGCTTCAGCAAGACAGTAAAAAAGATCCCAAACAGGGTCGGAGCGAGGACACAGCCCTGTTTCACTCTGCTTCAGATGTCAAAGGGATCTGATGTTGAGCCATCAAAAAATACAGTTCCCTTCATTTCCTCATGAAAGGACCTGATGATGTTAAGGAGTTGAGGTGGACATCCAATCTTGGGAAGTATTTTAAAAAGGCCATCCCTGCTAACCACGTCAGAGGCCTTTGTGAGATCTATGAAGGCCACAAAGAGTGGCTGTTGTTGTTCCCTGCATTTCTCCTGCAACTGTCGGAGGAAAAATACCATGTCAGTGGTGGATCTATTAGCTTGAAATCCACACTGTATTTTTGGATAGATTCTGTCTGCAAACACCTGGATTCTCTTCAGTACAACACGGGCAAGCAGCTTCCCTAAAATGCTGAGAAGAGAGATGCCATGGTAATTATTGCAGTGGCCCCTGTCTCCTTTGTTCTTATGCAATGTGACAATGTTTGCATTCTTCATGTCCAGTGGTAATCCACCTTCCCTCCAACAAAGACGAAAGGCTTCATACAGCTCGGTGGGGATGATTTCTTTACAGCACTTCAGCACTTCAACAGGGATGTTATCCTTTCCAGGTGCCTTGCCGAAGGCCGCTTTTATTTCTGCTAAAGTTGGTTTGCTGTCCAACTCTTCCAAGACAGGCAGGCACTCAATATTATTTAATGCCTCTTCAGTTACTACATTCTCTCTGGAATATAGCTCAGAGTAGTGCTGCACCCAGTGTTCCATCTGCTGTGCTCCGTCCTGGATGATCACACCTGTAGTAGACTTCAAGGGAGCACATTTCTTCTGTATTGGACCTAAAGCCTGCTTGATACCATCATACATTCCCTTGATGTTACCTGTGTCCACTGCTATCTGTATCTGAGAGCAGAGCTGAAACCAATAATCGTTGGAACATATCCTGGCAGCCTGTTGGACTTTGCTATGAGCAAGTCAAAGAGCCTGCAAGTTGTACGCACTAGGACAGGCTTTGTATGCTGCTAGAGCTCTCCTCTTATCCTCGATGGCTGGCATCAACTCCTCCGAATGGGCTTCTAACCAGTCTGCTGTCTTTTTGGTCTTCTTGCTAAATGTGGACAAGGCAATGTTATAAACAGCATTCTTGAAATGTTCCCATCGTTCAGATGCATTTGCATCAGCCAGGCCTGGAAGGATTTCCTGAAGCACCTAGGCAAATTCCTCCACTTTTCTTTGATTGCAAATCTTGTTGATGCCAATACGTGGTCTTCCTTTCTTTTTATGTGATACACTAAATTGAGATTGAGTGCAAAGACCAAAGTCCAACTGAAATGCAGGCGGGACTTCTTCTTTGCCGATGATGCAGCTATTGTTGTCCACTCTGCTGAAGACCTCCAACAACTCATGAATCATTTTAGTAAGGCCTGCCAAGACTTTGGCTTAACAATCAGCCTGAAAAAAACACAAGTCATGGGCCAGGACTCACCTCCCTCTATTACCATCTCCACGCAAGAATTGGAGGTTGTTCATGACTTTGTGTACCTTGGCTCAACAATCTCTGACACTCTCTCCCTAGATGTTGAGCTGGATAAACGCATTGGCAAAGTAGCTATCATGTTCTCTAGACTCACAAAGAGAGTACAGCTTAATCAGAAGCTGATGGCATATAACAAGATCGAGGTCTATAGAGCCTGTGTCCTCAGCACACTCCTGTACTGCAGTGAGTCCTGGATCCTTTGTGCATGGCAGGAGAGCAAGCTGAACACATTCCATATGCATTGTCTCCAACACATTTTTGGTATCATCTGGCAGGACAAAGTTCCAAATAGAGTAGTCCTAGAATGAGCTGGAATTTTTAGCGTGTATACATTACTGAAACAGCGACGTCTACATTTGCTTGGCATGTTGTGAGAATGGCTGATGGTTGGATTCCAAAAGATCTCCTGTATAGAGAATTAGTGCAGGGAAATCGCCCCAGAGGGAGACCGCAGCTGCGATACAAGGATATCTGCAAACGGGATCTGAAGGCCTTAGGAATGGACCTCAACAGATGGGAAACCTTGACATCTGAGCATTTAGCCTGGAGGCAGGCAGTGCATCATGGCCTCTCCCAATTTCAAGAGACCCTTCTCCAGAAGGCCGAGGCAAAGAGGCTGTCTTGAAACCAGCAAAATCAGGGAGCTGGACAGGGGACAGATTGTATTTGTCTTCAGTGTGGAAGGGATTGTCACTCTCGAATTGGCCTCCTCAGCCACAATAGATGCCGTTCCAAGTCCTCCATACAGAGCACATTACCATAGTCTCTCAAGACTGAAGGATGCCTAATCTAAATGCAATTATTTCATTTTGTTACATATCTAGATTTTGACAAATATATTCCCATTCTACACAGTCACCTGCAGTTTGGAGGCAGGGAGAGATGAGGGACTGATTTATGAGGGGTGGGGGAAATGTACCCAGTGCTACCCACATATAGGATGTTTATAATAAATGAAATAAAATTACCTGTAAAACAGAAAGCTTATTGCCAGAAGACCTATGGTGCTTCTTGATTGAGACAACTTGTACATACACTGGTGAGTAAGTAAGCAAAATGATATTGAGTAGAAAATGGAGGTAAGAAGTTGCAAATAACCTACAGCTAGCTACTTTTAAGGATACAGAGGATGTAATGAAGTTTCAGCTTAAAAGTACCATGACAAGTAGAAATATAGCTACTTTATTGGTGTATAATTTCTAAATTTATGTTGAAAAATCACTTTTAAAGGCATATCAAATCCTTTTTAAATGGATTTTGATAGGAATGTTTCAAATATTGTATGTTGTTGCATTACCAAGCCTAAGTTTTTTGCTTCAGAAAAATAACAGTAGAAGATAAGGAACAGCACAATGAGTAATGTAAGGGCAATACCCTGTTGCAAGATATCACGTGCATAAGGGAGATTGCATAGGCTGCTTGTGCAGTTTTGTGATCACCTGTTGCATGGCTGACCACATGGCTAGGTGCAAAACGGAACATGTGACTGAGATGTACTTACATGATAGAGAGCTGCCCAATTGTGCACACTATATTATTTCTGATTTGCATAACTCATTAACTCATCCATTCATTCATTCATTCATTCCCCACCCATCTAGTGGCAAGCTACTACTCTGGGTAGCTGCAAAATGTAACATAAATATGCAAACAGAATTAAAACAATAAACATAACAAAAACTAAGAACTTATCCTAAAGACCACCTCTCCGACAACACCACTGAATCTCAAGATGGCAAAGCTAGGACAACTAAATCAGGTGTTAAACAATGAACCAATACAATAGAGCCAACATGAAATTACCTTATACATAACATTTAAATGGGGGTAAAGAGGCTTGGGTAAAGAGCCACATTTTAATTTACTTCCTGAAGCTAATGAGGTAGGTGGCCTGATGCACCTCCACTGGAAAGGCATTCCAAAGTGAGGTAGCCACTACTAAGAAGGCCTGGTTCATAGTTGGTGACTTTTGGGCCTCCTTTGGAGTGGCCACCTGCAACATCAGAGATTGGGAGGTACAGGGGGGATGGGAGGTCAACAAGAGGGAGAGGTGCTCTACCACGTAAAAAGGTCCTAAACCATAAAGGGCTTTAGAGTTTAGTATTAGCATTTGGTCAAGGAGTTATTTTCCTAAGAGTGTAATTAGTAACAAAGGTTATTTATAAACCACTGTAATGAGCAAGGAATGCTTTTATACAGTAACTTTCCTATACTTTTGATACAGAAACTTCCCTATATACTTTTGATACTAAGCTATGTGCAAATATGTCTGTATTAGTACTAATACTGCATTTCAGCCAGTAAAAATGTCTCTAAGAAACATCATGGGAAGTTTACTTGCAAGATAATTCCATTCTCAAAAGCTAAATCACAATATTTTTGAACTTCATAGAATTCTCCTCTGGAATGTCTGATAATTTAAAAACCTTAGTAAGATAAGAGAGTCATGTCTGGTCTCACCAGAAAGGGCTGCTTTGCCAGAGATGATCTCCCTTCCATCCATCCACTGGGGAGTCACTCCAGCCCAGCCTAAAAAAAAGTACTCTTTCTAGTTAACTAAAAAGATCAGGCTTGGCACAGATTGGGTAAGGCTGGAGTATTATTTTTCATACATTGTGTGAAAATAGTTTGCACCAGACTGTGTCAAAAGGAGTCCAAAATGCAGGCTATATGTGATCATAGCCTAAGTCAAAGCACTTTCTCTGTCTTGTAGTTAATGCATCCTCTCATGAGGGCATGCGGAGCAGTTTCATACGGTGTGTCAAAAGTGCACCAGCGGAGTGGTTAATGCTGGACAGAAGTTCCTGCTTCAACTCCCCTTAAGCCAATCATTCTCTTTCCGCTTGATACGGCTATGTACACAACTCTGACGTCACTGGAAGGCATTATATACATGTAGCAAACAAATAAACTTTTCATCACCTTTGTCCCATTTAGCAAACTCAATAATGTGTTCTGCTCTTACAAATTTATTGTAATGTTTCAAGGAAGTTAGTGTCTCTTCATTGCATGCATGCTATGGGGACTAGATATGAGGTAACAAATGTTGCTTCCCCAGGTTCCCCTTTTCTTAGATGATAAGTTATTGCTTAATAGCTTGATGTACAGAATGACAGAGAGTGACACATTCAAAGTGTTCTTCTTGCAACAATAACCGTCCTTTTTTAATACAAAAGATTAAGCGATTGCTGTCATATGCTAATAAACATTCTATATGGGTTAAGGTGATCCCAGATTCCTATTTATATATACTGTATGTCCAGTGCACCATCTAGTCAGGTTTTACTGGGCCAGTTTTTGTTAGTAAGGTCTGAGGATATAGACAAGGCACTTGCACACTGTAACTCTGCTACCTCTATTTTCGATTCTTGCCTATATTGACTATTAAAATCTACTAATGACACAATGGTTGAATAGGTCATTCATATAATCAATGCTTCTCTCCAGGAAGGCCTCATGCTCTCCTCCTTAAAAGAAACATTAATACGGCTCATTCTTAATAAAAATTATCTGGCAATGGATGATTTGAACAACTACAGGCCCATCTCAATATTATTTTCTTGGGCAAATTGATCAAGAAGGTGGTAGCTGATCAGTTGGAACCATTTCAGTTGGGGTTTAGGTTGCAACATGGTGCTGAAACAGCATTGGACACCTTGCAAGATGATCTCCTAAGGGAGGCAGACAGGGAGAGTGTAATCCTGCTGATCCTTGTGGATCTTTCTGTGGATTGACCATGGTATCCTTCTGCAAGAGGTATCAAGTTTAGGAACTGAGGGATCTGTATTTCAGTGGCCCTTTCTTAATGGCCAATTTCCAAGGAGAGCTTAGGGATGCCCTTGGGATCTCTATTATGGGGTCCCGCAGTGGTCAGTTATCTCCCCAGTGCTCTTTAACATCTATATGAATCCTGCTCTCCATAACAACTTTTAAAAATTAATTCTAAATTTTCTATGTCTATTGATGGTTACAATTATCGTCTGTTAAATCACCATATTGTTTTTGAATGCATTTTTGGTTGTTGTGGAATACTGAGGTTTGTAAATTTTAATTTTGTGTAAATTGTCCAGCGTAGAGCTTGAACCAATGGGGTGGTATATGTATTCGATCGATAGATCGATAGATCGATCGATAGATGCTTTCTCAGTGCTACACACAATGAAGTGTTAGTAGGCCTCAAAATTGCCAGGATTCCAACATCATTCCTTGAAGTTCATGGAGGGCAACAATTCAAGATTTCAAAAAAGTTGCTGTTACTCTATTATGTGAAAGCTAGTTATTACAACTTCACACATTCATGCCCCATCTTTTGAAGTCTGAAAACAAAATGACTCTGAAAGTGACAGTGGTTGTGCAGAGGATGTCAGAGAGGAGTAAACCATTGTTCTGAGTGACTGGAACTGTATCTCCCCTGTCAAAATTGCTTTGATCTCCAGCAGTTCTTACTATCTTCTGGTTTATGGCTTTGTAAGCACTCAAGTACACCCCACATGCTTCCATGTGACTTTGCTGAAATCACTGGAAATGAGACCAGACAATCTTTCTCTGCTTTGAAGGAGACTTCAAGGCAGAGAATCTACCAAATCCAGACTCTTTGGGGCTTTTATACCAGCAGGGGCTTAAGAGAAGCAGGGATAGAATAGTTCTCTAGTTTCTCTCTCCCCCCCCCACCCCCGGATCTGGATTTTCCCCTCCTCTCATCCTATATTTACTGTTTTTTTTTCTAAATGACAGCAACAAATAAATAGTCCCACTGACACACTTTTTTCAATGACATGGCAGGATCCAGCAGAGCCAAAGCTTTCTCTGATTTATCCATGGAATGACCCCTTTCTGCTGTCATCAGAACAACAATGCCAGTGAATGTTTCTATGTGTGTGAATGTAGAGTAAGAATATTAACAGATCTAGGTGGACAGAGAAATTTGTTCTACACTGTGGCCCTTGGGACACCCTTCCACACAACATGGACTTGGTGGTTGTGGTTGTTCTGCTGTTGTTGTATGAGAAATTGCCTCCTCGTTAACTCATGGAATCAGTTTCTAGTTAGTTCCACTCTTATGAAGTTAGGAGAAGCATATGTTTTATTCAGAAATTCACAAGGTTTTACATTCCACATAACTTCTGGAATCCAAAATTATTTCTTTCGTGGCCACGGTGCTAGAATCCACTACATTTCATTAGCTGAAATCAGGTTGTTTAGTGTAGAAAGTTGCAACTAGAATAAGCTCATTGAATCAGTGGGGATTTGGTGGGTCCACTACTCCATAAGTTCCATTCTTTAAATGGGCCTACTTTAAGCAATAGGGATTCAGACTCTCATCTCCAGAATCCTTGTCTGCCACTCTATCCACTACACCACACCGGGTATGTCCGAAAGACTAAAGCCTTATTGAACATATTCTCATCAAGAATAGATGCCTGCACTCTATATCCTTATATTTAAAATGTGTTCTCTCTCCCCCCTGCTTCTAAAGGACGAAGAAGGAAAAGATAATTCCTGCTCTAATAGAGACAGTGATCCTGGGGGAGGATCAAACACTGAGAAGGTCTCTCTGAAAGCCAGTGACTCCATGGACAGTCTCTATAGTCTTAACAGTGGCCAAAGTTCATCAAGTAAGTACGAACAACACTATGGTGATGCATGTAGCTTGAATGGCTGGAAAGAATTGGAAATCAAGAGTGGGAATAACTTTGCCATCACATCTGACCCCCTGCCTTAAGTGCTTCTATATATGTCCCACCACCCATAGCTAGGAACTTTCCACATTCTGCACCTATTGCAACAGATTAATCCAATGAACCCAGGTAACCCTCTGCAATGAAGAGCAGGCACTCCCAGGAGATGGGCCTTACTCAAATCTAGGGGAGGCAGTTGCCCAATGATAGTCTGAATCCTAGTTGTTAAATATTTCCTATATTTTAAATTAAATGGTATGGCCAGAATGGTATAAAATTAAATGCTTGAAAACTTTACAACACTTAAATATGACAATAATAGCCACTATTCAGTGCGGAGTTAAGCAGGCTTTCACTGGGTTGAAGTGCATCCTGAGGGTCAAACTACACAGGACGCTAAATGTATCATTAAGAATTACATCTGATTTTTTAATTTGTTGAATAATCAGTAAAAGAGATTATCTTCTCTTGGGAAGGATTAACTCTTCATTCCCTGTTGTGTTCGTGACAAAACACTCCCCCCTGCTTGGCTATAGCTTTTAGGGGGGAAAACTCCCCATGGAGACTTTCTACACTTTTTTTGCACTAAATCAAAAGAATCTGCATGTTATATAAAACAATACATTTGTCTGAAATAATTTGTGACTTTTTTTGATAAAAATTACTTTGGAGAGATTTCTGGAACAAATGATTTTATTACCTGTATTTGCTTCTTCAAGCAAGGAATCAGACACACTTCTGCTCCGAATAATCCTCTCTCCTTCTTATTTGTCATATCTGTAAACAGGTAACATGCAAGCAATCTGTGCTACATGCTGAAGGTAGCATGGGAGTGAGAACAAATGGCCACATTCTATTTTTAAAAAGCAGGAGACATAGACAGCACCACGGCATGCATGCTTCTGCAGAAGTATCCCCCACTGTACAGTATTCAGTGGTTACTTACACCCTAATTAGAAAGCATTGGGACAAGTCCTGAGGCAGAGTGAGTGCCTCCCTTGGGTAACAGATGTACGTACTATGTGCCATGGAAGTTCAACAAACTGCTAGAAGTGTGTTCTGTTATGATTGTGTTTTTACAGCCAGCATGGGGGAAAGGTGCTTATAAAATGTTCTATCTTGGGTACCACAATAATTTCTTTGTACTAGGAAAGTATACATTTTGACTTGGGAAGTGGAGAGTGCCATGCGCCACTCTGTCTCAAACAGCAGAATGTCTTGATTTGGGTCTTATAGATGTGTTTATGGCTCCAGTCTGAATCTTTCTTCCCCGTTATAATAATCATGTGCCATCAAGTTACTTCTGACTTATCACCACCTTTTTTTTAGGGTTTTCCAAGTAAAGCATACTCAGAAGTAATTTATCATTCTCTTCTTCTGGGGGGGGGGGTATCCTGGGCTTGTGCAGCTTGCCCAAGGCCACACAGGTTGGCTGTACTCGTAGGAGGCATAGTAGGGAATCAAAACTCCCAGCCTCCAGCTCCACAGTCAGATACCTAAGCCAATGAGCTATTATTGGATACCAGTTTTTTTAAAAGTATGTCCTAGGACATGTTCAACCTGATTGTCAATTCACATAAAAATTATGGATGAGATCAAAACACAATGTTCAAATGGACAGCACAGCCTGAGATTTTGCTATCATATGGCTTCACTGAGAAATTCTTATGTCATTCTGTCTAATCAAATTGATTAATGACACTGAAGCATCTCATTTTAGTCTTTTGAGCTAAATCATAACTGCATTGTAAAACAGAATTGTTCACTGGCATATCAATTCAATTTTCATGTCCTAGGTCTAGGTTAACCACATTTCCACTAAGACATGGCTTCTGTCAATTTAAGTACTCAAGCACAGGTCAATATTCTGCAGGTGTTGCTTTTCATCATAATCACAGCTGTGAGTTCATACATGAGACCCAATATACCTTGATAGGAGCTCTGCCATCTAGGATAATTTAGTCTGTCCTAAAGATAGTTATAGTTATGGTGCAGGAGATGTGGTATTACCCCTTGCTATGCTACAGCCGCAATGTAACTGAGTTGTGCAGTATGGAATTATTTGCATCTAAATAATTATTTGGGACCTATTACGTCCAAGCTCTCGGTGAAGGAGACATAGAGCTATCAAAGTCTACATCCTGAATCAGTTCCTGCATTCAGAAATGCACCAGGACTTTTACAGCATGTAGTGGAGGCAACCTCCTTGACAACCCATCAAATCTATCAACTTTGGGGAGAAGATCAGCTTAGTTTATCTCTCCATCCTGAAAGGACATAGTATAGTCTTGCCAAATAGCAATAAGTAGGCATACTGTACTTTGTGAAGGACTATAAATAGAGTGTAAAACTTTTTTTAAAAAATTGTGGAGAGCAAGTTGTCACCAACAGTTAGGATCTGAATAAAAGATACACACTAAAGATTACTATGGTAAGATTATTATACTTCTTTTTTATTAATAGTAATTTTTTAAATAAATGTGCTTCTATATGTATAAATTAACACATGTACATTTTCTGAAAATGTGCCTTGTTTTTTGTTCTCTTTCTGGATGACGTTTTCTCTCTTTTTTGCAATGTGTACCACACTATTAGTAAGGAGAATTCACACACCACATGCTCACATTTCATATGAGATACTGTGAGGTAGTAGAATGTGGGATAAAGTTGTTGGGAAAAATGGAACATATGGTACTTTCATTTACTCAGATTTTTAAAAGGACAAGAAATATGGTCATTGTGTGTCACCTTATGGTCACCATAGAGCTAGTACTGCCTTGTCAATTAACAACTGTAATCTGTTACTTCAGGGTGGATCAATCTGACAATTTTGACTTCTCTCAGCTTCCACTTTATCCTGAACTTGAATAACAGTTTGAAAGTCTGTCCCTCTGCCAATATATAACAGTATGCACTGTTATATGCATTCTCCAAATGCATATTTTTGAATGAAATTTTGCCTAATACATATATTTTTGCAACCAGCTATCCAAACATACAGCATGTTCACTAATATATGTATTTTTATGTGTACTTTGCCACATTATGTAGCTTTTTAAAATTTTATTTTAACTCGAGAACTGGCTGCAAAATATCAACAAATTTCAGGGTGTTTTTTTTTTGTTGTTTATTTGTTTGCCTGTTCATTCAGATGTGTGAAATTTTGTGAGTTCATGTTAAAACATGAACCAAACACATTTCTTCCCCATCCTTAGTTGCATTCAAAGGTTTGAATAAAAAAAAATATGGCAGGGAGAAAAAATAAGAAATTTAAATGGGAAACATTTTCTAACATGGAAAATGTAAAAAAAGAGCATGTAATATGCATTCAAAATGTATTGTGCTATCTGATGATGTCAGTAAGTTATATTATCTGGCCATTTGTGGAGAGGGCTAATACACTGCCTACCTAGCCAAGAAGATATCTGGTCTAGGACATCACTTACCCACAGGAAAGCCAGAGTTCCATGTCAGATTGTTTTGACTATGCATAAGATAAAAAAGATATATAAACAGAAATTTCTATCACATTTATGGAACACTTCAAATGATACATGAATCTTGTTTTTGCAAACAAGGCAGAGAATCTCTGCTCGGAGCAGATGAAAATTATATAATGCAACGTGAATTATTTGCTGTAGATTTTGCCAGGATCAACTTAGTTTTACAAGTAATCTGTATTAGAACAGAGGTTTTTAAGTGACTTGTATGAGAGTTTGTGCATTTTGTTCTTTTTACTAAAAAAATGATTTTAAAATTGTATCCTTTGAAGAACTAATGGAATATCATACTTTTAGCAAACCCTACTTTTTAAAATATATTAAAATATATTAATTAGGTTTTGTATCAATAAAATATATTAAATATATATATTAATTAGGTTTTTGGATTAGAGGATGATGAATTTTATAATATACATTCATATATATAAAATTTGGTTTTTATATTTATTTATTTATATTTATTTATTTTATTTATATCCCGCCTATCTGGTCGTGTGAGGACCACTCATATTCCGAGTGCAGTTTGCATTTTTGGCCTTTATTTAAACAATTAGTAGCTTGCTAAATAAGTCTTTTAAAGAAGAAAAGGGTTTTATTTTTGAACTTTTAAGCAAAAATTCTGAAGGGTATCTAGGAAGGAAGAAATGAATGAATAGAAAGTAAGGTACAAAATTTTCTGTGACCATGATTAAATTCCTCGTCAGATGTGCATAGAACATAAATATATGTCTCTTATAGGGAGTACATAAAACAGGAGCTCCGTGAAGGCACTCAGATATTCCTCTGTGGAATCTGACAGTCCACAAAAGAACAATTTAAAAATGTTGGATATGACACATCAAAGGAGGAAGCAAAGTTGCCTTTTAAAACATAGAGCTCCTTCCTATTTCTTTCTGCAGTCATAAAGAAGAATGAAGCCATAGCTAGTTCTCTTCCAGGGCCTCATATGTCACCTGTTGTTGAGAAAAATAGAAGGCCTTCTTGCTTCATCAGGAAAAGAACACAAAAAAGGGGCCACAGGATGGATGAGCCTATGGTTGCATCAACTTTGGTCAGTGCTAGTCCAAGCATTTTGCACCTCCACCAAGTTGTACCCCAGTTCTCAGATCAAGACTCACAGTACTCAAGACGGAATAAATTATTTTGATACTAAAGGTGGAATAATTGCTCCATCCGCTCTCCCTGGTAGTAAAAAGACGACGACAACAAATCAAATAACAAACCATTTGCCGCAATGTCATGACATCCTAAGGGGCAAATTACAGGTCACAATAGCATCTCATTAGAAGCTGATATCAAATTAGCATTTCAGAGATGTAATTCTGGCAGACCTTCATGCCTGAGAAATTGTACTTCTTAACAAAATCCATGTTTCTCAGTGACCAAACATAAAAAAACAAATTTACTAACAATGGGATGTAAGAAAAGCTCAAGCTGTGACAATCAGACAGTTTTCAGCCCATAAGGAATTTGTTTTTCTAACAGTGTGCTGTCAGTAACAGATGGTTTGACGCTATTTCAGCTGCCTTACTGTTCTGGCTTGTCAATGCAGTTTTGTCTTTTGTTAGGGTAGTGATTATTAAAATAAATGGAAAGGTTTTCGGATTATTCAGTGCCTGGCATAAGCAAATACATCAGCTGGAATATGTTCTTGTTCTATTGCATTTCTGGAGGAGGGGGGATTTTGAAGTTCTGTTGCTGTTATCTAAAACATATTTTAATGAAATGTTGCAACACTTGCTAAAATATACTGATCCAGCATTATTCAGCTGACAAAATAGCAGAAATCTTGAGACCAACACTTTCCCCTCTGACAGCAAGATTCTTCTGAAGCACTATTCGTATGATACTTAAGACATCTGAAGTAAGATCTTATTCCTGAATAAAGATAATAAAGAAAAAATATTCAACAGATGATCATTTAAATAGTACATTAGAAGTACACATTATTAGTTTTCAGACTAGAGGAAAATCTCAGGTCTGGTCTTCATTGCACTCTGCTGATGTAGACTTTGATCATTTTAATGTCATTTGTGCTGTTTCAGGGCTTTGAGGATCAAACTGTCCATCTGTTAGCACATTTTCTCAAGCAAGGATTATGTTAATTAATTACAAGGGGCATGATCCAGCCAAAGTTAAGTGCTACTAAGTCCTATGGACATGAATTCGCTAGGACTGTAAAGTGCTTAGTTTGGGGTGAACTGTATCCTTTCCACCTCATTTATGGTAGGGCAATGGTAGTATTTTTATAGTAAGGTAAAGGTTCCCCTTGACAATTTCTCTAGTTGTGTCTGACTCTAGGGGGCGGTGCTCATCCCCGTTTCCAAGCCATAGAGCCAGTGTTTGTCCGTAGACAGTTTCCGTGGTCACGTGGCCAGCACAACTAGACATGGAACGCCATTACCTTCCCACCGTGATGGTACCTATTTATCTACTCGCATTTTTACATGCTTTTGAACTGCTAGGTTGGCAGGAACTGGGACAACTGACGGGAGCTCACTCAGTCGTGTGGATTCAATCTTACAACTGCTGGTCTTCCGATCATGCAGCACAGAGGCTTCTGCGGTTTAACCCACAGTGCCACCACATTTTTATAGTGCTTCTATTCAATTATGTCTTTCAGAGGATGTCCTATGGAGTTGTTTAGGTTCATGTAGCATCCATCTTAGACATATGTAAGGTAGAATATTCTTTTTGCTTCCAGGTGGAGTAACCAGCTGCTCAGATGGAACAAGCAATAGGGACAGCCTAAGGCTTGATGATGAAGTCCCTTACACTGGACCTTTCTGTGGCAAAGCCAAAGTACACACAGACTTCACACCAAGCCCTTATGACACAGACTCTCTCAAAATCAAGGTGAGACTATTTGCAGGTTGGCTTTATTCCACAGGGACCTTTTAAGACATTTGTTCTTGAAGCTTTTTGTGTCAGACTAAAGTGGCATAACTAATAATTATTTGGCACTTTTTGTTCTGGTCTCACTTCACAGGGTGCTGCCAAATATTCTGTTGCAGGATGAGTTGAGTTACTGCTGGGGAAGGTGGTTCGGGGAACAATGTTTGACTTTTCCATATTAGCAAAGACAGGATGATGTCTTGTGCTCATCTTTCAGCCATGTGGGGTATGATTAAGCACTGCTTCACTGCTGAGTGAGAACTCTAAAGTAATAATTTGAGCCCCAGGAGAAAAGAGGGTCTGCCTAGGTTGTCATTTTGTTTTTACTGGAGCATAACAACAATGAGCTCTTTTAAAGTGGTTTAAAGGAAATCACAGTAGCTGCTTCAATAGTTTGATGCAAATTCTCCAGAAATAGGACATACTACTGCCTAGCGTACAAGTTTGGGTCAAATGATAGTTCATAAGCCACAATATCGTGTTAGTTTGGATTTGATCCAAAGATGCCCTGTGCTGGGAGAAAGCTATGTCTGCTTGTAGGCAGATGGAATTCTTTTCCTCTAGGAATGCCTCATAGTGCCTTCAGTTTTGTCTCTGAGGGTTCTACAATGATGAGAAGAAGAGGGAGTGGAAGGTAGGTAGAGTGAGAAGGAGCCGATGGTAAGGGACATGGATGTCACTGAGCCACTAGGGAATAGTGACCATGCTGCGATCTCTTTCGCCATGCATCTTGAGGGGAGAGTGTGTGACACAAAAACCCTCAATCTCCAAAGGGCAGGCTTTCCTCAGATGAGGAAACTAGTTAGAAAGAAGTTGAAAAGGAAGGTAAAAAGAATCCAATCTCTCCAGAGTGCATGGAGCCTGTTTAAAACAATGGTAGTAGAGGCCCAGCGGTAGTGTATACAGTGGACCCTCTACTTAGGGAATTAATCTGTATTAGAACGGTGGCTGCAGGTCGAAAAGTCTGTAGGTCGAGTTTCCATTGACCTACAATGCATTGAAAACCTATTAATCCCGTAACTGGCCGTTTTTATTCCATTTTTGTTCCATTTGTGGTTTTTTCTGGTCTGTAGGTCGATTCTCAGGCTGCAAGTCGAACCTAAATTTTGTGGCCAGAGAAGTCTGTAACTCGAAAGGTCTGTAAGCTGAGCCATCTGTAAGTCGAGGGTCCACTGTACCGCAAAGAAATAAGGGCTCAAGTAAGTCCAAGAGGGTGCTGGGATGGCTAATGAGTGGAATTAGAGAGGCTTTAAAGGACAAGGAGGGGTCCTTCCATAAATGGAAATCCTTCCCAAATGAGGAAAATAAAAAGGAACACAAACTTTGACAAAAGAAATGTAAGAAGATGATACGGAAGGCAAAGAAAGACTTTGAGGAACATATGGCCAGCAATATAAAGGGGAATAATGAAAGCTTCTTTAAATATATTAAAAGCAAGAAACCTACCAGAGAAGTGGCTGGCCCTCTGAATGGTGAGGGAGGGAAAGGGAGACTTGGAGATTGCAGAGAAATTAAATGAGTTCTTTGCATCTGTCTTCATGACAGAAGACCTTGGGCAGATTCTACTGCCAGAATGACCCCTCCTGACTAATGAATTATATCAGATACAGGTTAAAAGAGAGGATTTTTTTTAGACTTAATTGATAAATTGAAGATCAATAAGTCACCGGGCCTAGATGGCATCCACTCAAAGGTTATCAAGGAACTGAGGAAAGAAGTTGCTGATCTTTTAACTCAAATATACAACTTGCCCTTTAAAATGGCAACAGTGCCAGAGGACTCAAGGATAACACATGTCACGCCAATCTTTAAAAAGGAAAGGAGGGGGGACCCAGGAAACTACAGGCTGGTTAGCCTAACGTCTGTTCCAGGGAAGATGGTGGAAAGCCTCATCCAAGATAAAATCTTAAAACACATAGAAGAACAAGCCTTGCTGAGGGAAAATCAGCATGGCTTCTATAATTTATTTATTTATTTATTTATTTGATTTCTATCCCGCCTATCTAGTCTTATTCGACCACTCTAGGCGGCTTACAATTCAACAATGGTTTTTAAAAACATTACATTACATTATAAGGGTAAGTTTTGCCTCACAAACTTTTTAGAATTCTTTGAAAAAGTCAACAGGCATGTGGATGTAGACAATCCAGTGGATATTGTCTATCTAGGATTTTCAGAAGGTGTCTGATGCAGTCCCTCACAAAAGGCTGCTGAGAAAACTCCACGGGGGATAAGAGAACAGTTCCTCTATGGATTGAGAATTGCCTAAGAACCAGGAAAAAGAAAGTGGGTGTCAATGAGCAATTTTCTCAATGAAAAGAGGTGAAAATTGTGTGCAACTGGGACCGGTGCTTTTCAACCTGTTCAACATGGAGACCAGGATAAACAGTGAGGTGGCCAAGTTTGCAGCTGACACAAACTTTTCTGGGTGTTGAAAACCAAAAGAGATTGTGAAGAGCTCCAGAAGGATCACTCAAACTGGGAGAATGGGAGGCAAAATTGCAAATGTGTTTCAATATAAGAAAATGTAAAGTAATGCACATTGGGGCAAAAAAAAATAATCAAAATTTCAGTTATCAGCTAATGGGTTCTGAGCTGTCCATGACAGATCAGGAAAGAGATCTTGGTGTGTTGGTGGACTGCTCGATTAAAGTGTCAACCCAGTGTGTGGCAGCAGTGAAAAAGGCCAGTTCCATGCTAGGTATCATTAAAAAGGTGATTGAAAATACAACAGCCAACATTATAATGCCAGTGTACAAAATGCTGGCCCATAAAGAAGGCTGACTGTTGAAGAATTTATGCTTTTGAACTGCTGGAGGAGGCTCTTGAGAGTCCCCTGGACTGCAAGGAGAACAAACCTATCCATTCTGAAGGAAATCAACCCTGAGTGCTCACTGGAAGGACAGATCCTGAAGCTGAGGCTCCAATACTTTGGCCATCTCATTAGAAGAGAAGACTCCCTGGAAAAGACCCTGATGTTGGAAAGTGTGAGGGCAAGAGGAGAAGAGGACGGCAGAGGACGAGATGGTTGGACAGTGTCATCAAAGCTACCATCATGAATTTGAACAAACTCCAGGAGGCAGAGGAAGACAGGAGGGCCTGGCGTGCTCTGGTCCATAGTGTCACAAAGAGTCAGACATGACTTAACAACTAAACAACAACAAAATGCTTGTAAGGCCACTCCTGGAGTATTGCGTACAGTTTTGGTTGTTTGTCCGTTCGTTCGTTTAATCATTTAGTCGTGTCCGACTCTTCCAGGAATATGTCCAATCCCTTTTAAAGGCATCTAGGCCAGGTGCCATCATCACATCCTGTGGCAAGGAGTTCCACAGACTAACAACACACTGGGTAAAGAAATATTTTCTTTTGTCTATTATCACTCTTCCAGTGCTCAGTTTGAGTGGATGTCCCCTGGTTCTGGTATTGTGTAAGAGGGAAAAGAGCTTTCCTCTATCCACTTTATCCATTCGCTGCATAATTTTATATGTCTCAGTCATGTTCCCCCTTAGGCACCTTTTCTCTTGACTAAAGAGCCCAAAACACTGTACTTTTCCTCACAAGGGAAGTGCCCCAGCCCAGTCATCATTTTAGTCACTCTCTTCTGCACCTTTTCCAGTTCCACTATATCTTTTTTGAGTGGCGGTGACCAAAACTGTCCCATTCACGGATTGCTGCCTTGTCATGGTGAAGGGGCTTGAGTAATGGTTGTTGTGGGTTTTTCGGGCCCTTTGGCCGCGTTCTGAAGGTTGTTCTTCCTAACATTTTGCCAGTCTCTGTGGCCGGCATCTTCAGAGGACAGCACTCTGGGTTGTGGGATAGGAGCAGGTAGGAGAAAAGGAAAAGAGAAAAAGAAGGAAGCAATGAAGAAAATTGATGGGAGCTTTGTCTGTATACTGGAGGTTGAGCAGCAGTTGATGACATTCAGTTTCACCTCCCCATTTCAACTCAGAAGCTTTTTACTCCTGCCATTTTCATGGTTCTCCACCTCACCCCACTATTCTGACAAACACAAATACATACAAATATTTTTAAATATTTGGATACAAACTGAATTAGACAGGCTACAATCTGGCTCAAAGAGAACTGGTTGCAATTTCTTAGACAAATAATTTGGTGTGGAACAACACCTTTATGAGGAATGGCTATAGTGTTTGGAGCTTGTAATTTATAAATGTTGTGAGTGTAGGGAGGCATGATAGAAATTAAAAGTGTACTCTACTCAAAAAAGTAGAAAGAAATAAGTTTTCATATCTCTCATACAATAATAAAACTCATGGTCTTCCACTGAAATTGAATGGTAGGAAATTTAGGTCATGTAAAAGCAAGCTCTTCTTCTTACAGCACAGGGAGTTCACTAGACAGTACTCATTACATTCTAGGGGGTGTTTTGTGAGTGCTAATTTCCGCTTCTGATTCTGGCATCCCAATGATGTTGACCTTGTCACGTTCTTTTTCACACAGTTAAATTAACTGTCTCCTTTCCCCCCTGATCCTTGTTAAGTTCTACCGTCTGTTTAAAAGCCTATAATTTCCAGGACCAAACAAGCGGTGTGGTTCCAAGTTATGCCATATGTTGTTATAATACTGGGTGGGTGTTTCACTGTTGTGATCTTAGGAGTGGGTGTGCTCAAACTCTTTGCCTCTCCAGCCATTTCCTACTTTATTTGCAGTTTCTCAAAAGGATGGACAGAGGCAGACGACAGCATCCCATAATGAGCAGAATGAGCCAAAGCTCCTGTCAGTTTTTTTACTGAAACATTATTTTTAAAACTGGCAATATGCTCTCCCACTGTTTGAGGTGGAAGAACTGCCATCATCCCCCCCTGCCCCACAATCCCTCCAGGTACAAATATGCCCCTTGCCTCCCCCTTCTAAGACTGCCTCTTGATGCCTTCATCATCCTTGTTGTAGTTGTTCTTGCCAGCAGCCCAATTAGCCTCTTTTTCAGGAAAATGGTGGCTGCTCAGAGCAGGTGGCATGTTTTCAAGCAGAACCTTCAGGGCCAGCTTAACCAGCTAACCAATAACCCTCAGTGAAGAGCATGTCTGGTTAGCCATCTGCCTGTACTGATATTCTGACACTCACTATCATGTGAAACGAGTGTATATCCAGCCTTGCTCATGCGCACAAAAGAGAGTAAACAATGAAGCAGGGAAGGAAGGAGGATCCATTGGTGCCCACAAATTGAAGCACAGAGATGGTGTGGTGGAGCTCTATGGGGAGGGAAGTAATACTGTCACTACTGCACAATTACCAGCATAGTATAGCGCATTTAAAAAAAAAAAAACAACTCAGAAGTGATCTGATTCTTAAAGAGACTAAATCTAGGTCCTTCTAGATGCAGCTATTTCATTGGATTATACATATTAGAAAACTGCACCAATTTTTCCTCTTATCCTTTTATACACAATAGACCATTGATTGATGCAAAGAAATGGACAGCCATTATTTATCATGTGAGGGTGGAGACTAGGAGAAGATGGGCAGGAAACAGCCATGGAGAATGACAAGATTTGAAAAATATGTTGTAAATAGTTTTGAGTGTGGCTTGGAACTGGTGCATTGGCATTTGGAACAGGAAGTGCCAACAAGTGTGACTAAGCACAACCCCAAGTATTATCAGATGTCCAGAAATAAATGCATGCACATGCACAAGCACACATGGCCAACTCTAGAAGACACTATAGAGTTAAAACTATGGAAATCAATACCACATGAAGAGATCATCATTCACTTGGGATGTCTTTAAATAGAGATTAGGCAAATAAATGGAAGATAAAGCTAAAGGCCAATAGTCATAATGGCTATATACCATTCTTAGATCGTAATCTTAGAACTGCAGAGCTAGAAGGGACCCTATGGATAATCACATCCAGTCCCTGTTAAGGAGGCACAGTGGGGAATTGAACTCACAACTTCTGGCTCCATGGTTCTTGATATCGGAACATGCGAGCAAGGTGTAGTGGACTAAGATTGAGAAAGATTATCAACAAATAAGGAAGTAAAATGTAGTAGTTTAAATTGTATCCCCAGTTCCATGACCCTCTAAGCATAGTGGGAGATGATGTGAAGGCAAGGACTTTCACTGTCTATGGAAACCCTCTGATCAATATGGAAGATCTGAAAAATTAGGTGGAGATTATGTGAACTGTAGCCAGATGCATTAGTCAAGCACTAGGCTGGAGAATGCTAATATATTAACTGGACTATTTTTGTCTCTTCCTCTCAATTTAAAAAAAATGTTTATAAAACAAATTCTTTTTGTATTAGCAAATGTACTCTGTTAAAATGTGTGTGTTCAAACATATGTGGGTGAGTTTATTCTAATTTCCCTTTGAGGCAATGTTAGCTTTGGTTAACCAAAGCAAATTGACCTTGTCAAGCCAATGTATCTCAGAGACCCATTTTATTTTTATTTTTCTTCTTCTTCTTCTTCTTCTTCTTCTAGAAAGGAGATATAATTGACATCATCTGTAAAACCCCAATGGGCATGTGGACAGGGTTGCTAAACAACAAGGTGGGAAACTTCAAATTCATTTATGTGGATCTTATTACAGAAGAGGAATCCACACCCAGAAAGATAAAGCCACACAAGAGGAGCAAAAGGGTCAAGCCTGCTTCTCTTCAGGAACTCCTGGAACGGATCCATCTCCAGGTCTGTCAATTTATTTATTTTTGTGCCAGTGCTGCTGTTTGTGCTGGTACTGCTGTTACGTTTCTTTAGCTTATTTTTGCTTATCTTGTTTTCATCTAGTTTGGGAAACACCAAGAAAGGTTTGAAATAATGGCTTGAAGCTGATAATTTCTTCAACCTAGACTTAGTTGTCTACAAATAAGATATAGGGTGTGTTATAAGAGGGAGAGAGGGAGGGAAGGAGGGAAGGAAGGAAGGAAGGAAGGAAGGAAGGAAGGAAGGAAGGAAGGAAGGAAGGAAGGAAGGAAGGAATTGTGCCTGGAAATGGATCAGCAGCCAATGGAGCTCTGTAGCGGGAAGCTATGTGATCTCTGTAACAAGCCCAAATTATCAATCTGGCTGCAGCATTTTGGACCTGCTGGTTTTCTTGACACTTCCCAGAGGCAGCTCCACATAGAGTGTGTTACAGTAATCCAGCCAGGATATAACTAAGGCATGTGTCACCATGGCTAGATCAAACCTCTCCAGCAACAGGGGCAGCTGGCACACCAGTTTTAATTGTACAATGCACTCCTGACCACCACCTCTAAGCTGCACACCTGTGTTTTCAGAAGGAGTGGAAGCCCATCCAGCACAGGCTGTATCCTTATTCCTTGATCTGCCTTGACTGACCAGGAGCACCTCTGTCTTGTCTTGATTAAGTTTCAGTTTATTCACCTCATCCAGCCCATTATGGATAGCAGACGCTTATCTTAAAGCCAAAATAATTTCCTCAGGTTTAGATGGAAAAGAGAGATAGAGGTGGGTGCCATCCACTTAAGAGTGGCACCAAACCTCAAAATGTTGGATGATCTCTCTCAGTGGTTTCATGTCAAGTTAAATAGCATAGAAAACAAGACAAAGCTCTGAGAGACCCAACAGGTCAGCACCCAGGGTGTCAAAGAGGAGTCCTCCAGCACCACCTTCTGAGTGCTCTCCTCCAGGATGGACAGGCCACCATAAAACAGTGCTTCCAAGTTCCATCCCAGAGAGATGGTCTGTGCTTTCAAAAGCTCCTGAGAGGTCCAGAAGTATCAACAGGGAGACACTCCTCCTGTCCATTTCTTGGTGTAGGGCATCCACCATGGCAACCAAAGCAATCTCTGTCCCATAACCAGGGCTGAAGCCAAATTGAAACTGATATAGATAATCCATCTCATTCAGAAGCTGAGACACCACAGCCTGTTCCAGTACCTTGCCCAAGAATGGAATAGTACAGACTGGTCAGTAATTATTCAGTATTGTGGGATCCAAGGAAGACATTTTCAAAAATGGTCTTATTATTGTCTCCTTTAAGCATGCAGGAATCCTACCCTGTTGTAAAGAAGCATTCACCACTCCTCCTACCCACTTTACCAGTCCCTTTCTAGCAGCTTTTATAAGCCAAGTAATATGTAGCCCTTAAGCTATTTGTAGCCTTATTGGGCCAAGATATGGCCTCCAATATCCCAAAAATTTAGATGAAAGTAAATTAGAATTTGGGGGAAAATGAAGCTTAGAAAGCCCCCTTGTACTCATATTTGGGGGCATCACTCCAAGTCCCCATCTCATATTTTTTAATTGGCCACTAAAAGATATAAGGGTGATTTTTTTTTCAGATTAAAAAAAGTTGTCTACTTATTCTCCAATTTTTAATATTTGGGAGTTATTCTACAGATTTAGTTCCAGACTCCAAAATCTGATAGAACACATAAATCAGCAATTACAGTAACTATTTGTACTTCTGTGTCTCTCCTGATCATTTAGTGTATTTAATACACATGTAGGTTGCTTGGTGTCTTGGGCATTCCTAGCTGGAAAGATTAGGTAAAAATTGATTAAAATGAATCAATAAATGAACATACCTAATGGTGAGAATCCTATTGGTGTTTAAGTAACTTACTGCAGTTAACTGTGGCTAATTGTGAGATGCCAGGATGTACTCTGGTCATGTGCTGAATTACACAACCAAGATGCATCCCACCACCTCATCGGTTAGCTACAACTGAATCTCACAAGTACTCTGATTTTACACGAATTTCAATAAATTTCCAGCCATTATCTCAGTAATCCTATATGGTAGTCCATAAAAGTCTATGATGATGATGTTGCTAATATTAGCCTGTATAAAATCTTTATAAGGATTCCCAGAGAAAAATATGTGATGCATGCTTTAAGTTTAAATGCTTAGGTGGCATAGAACATATTACTGCTACTTTTCTGTGTTAAATCTGGCTACCAAGTAGCTATGATCTAGGCATCATAGCCGAGACCAAAGCCAGTCATTCCATTAGCCTCAGTGAGGCAGTCACATCAGACTGCAAGGGGCAAGAGTGGCAAATTTGATAATGACTCCCTTTGCCCTGGCAGAGCTACTGTTGCTCAGAAGACTTGCAACTACATGGCACAGCTCTCCAGTACTGCCACTTGGTTAGTGCCCATCTCCAAGGGTCTACAGAACAAGGCTCTATAGCAAAAGGAAATTGGAACATCCCCTGTGCTCTGCCAAAGGCAATTTTTCTGGCTGCTGTTCCCAGAGGAACAGACTCTGCAGGTATCAGGTCTATGTACTGGGGAACAGCTGGCTAAAAGAGAGCTGGTCTCTGACATCTGAAAGCACAGGCATGTTTTCCTCTTTGCAACTCGGAAACGATTGACTTTGAGGGAACCTGCCATCACTTTGGTACCAACCTTCCACACCTTGTAAACAAACTGCATTGCTGAAAGCAGCAGATCCCTTTGATGAGTCTGGCAGTTGTTTACTTATTACATAATTAATAAAATCCTTCACTTCATTTTGTTTATGGACCAAAATATAGTTTGTAACTGATTTAAGTGTAGTTCCTAGGATTTATAAAAGTTTCATATCTACTATAGCTGTATTAAATTATAGAGGGGGAAACCTACAGTATTGATGTTACCCAATATAAGCAGTACTTATCTAATGCTTCGTAATGACAGTGCCATTTTCAGATGCTAATTACTACTCTTAACCTTGAACAGCAAGAAGCATAAATGAAATCCTCTCACATGCACAGGTTTCAGAAATGTACACCTATAAATATGCACCATACACAGAGTCAAATGTCTGTGCTACCATGCTTTATGTTGTATGCAGAAATGCTGTACTGCTTGGAATGGCAGACTTATAAATTGTAGTGTGTTGACATTATTTTCCCTACAAACTAGATATAAATATTTCTGTACTCCATTGTGATTTGATAAAAGAATACAGCAAAGTGGACTGTAAATCAATGTAAAGGAGAATAAAGAATCTTTAGAGTTTTGGATTGGCCTTAGCCTAGATATTGAAATATTTTGCCAAATTTGTAGGTATATAAACAAAAGGAATACAGAGCTATAAGCGTGTGTCTGATTTTTGCTCAAAAGCCACTTCCTAATCGAGTTCAACAGGACTTATCACCAGGCAAAAATGCACAGAATTACAACTTTAGTTCCACTGATTTCAGTGAGCAAGATAGCAAGGTAATTCAATTAAGTGTAGCAAAATCAACAAAATCTTGTGCCATCTTAAAGGTGAGTTTGTTGTATTTGGTATAAGCTTTTGTGGATTGGAGCCTGATTCTGCATAGGCCTCTGAAGGCCTCTGACAGAATAGGCTGTGGTCTATGAAAGCTAGCTTTTTCCTATAAGGAAAGAAGTATATTTTCCATATATTAATTTCATTAATTCATTTTAGCTTTACATTAATAAATACTGGACTAAATCCAGTGTTATTCCTAACTAGGGCAAATCCACAGAAATCAATGAGACTTGATTTAGTTTTGACTAACAACTCCAACTCATTTTAGCACTTACTTTAAGTGATATTAATGTTAGATTTATTCTATTAACATACCTTTGTATAATTAACAGCATTTTAACAGATATTTCCACAGGAAAGCTAAATTTGATTAACTAGGTCCCACTGATTTTAAGGAGTCTCTTCTAAGCATGATTCCATCAGGATCCAATGCCACTTATGGCTCTTTCACCATATGATAATAAATGTTTTGTTAGGGGGAGGATTTTTACGACATTTCTCACCAGATTACTCACAAACATGTCTAAATGTGCTTATGGGTTCAAATGTAGGTTGCAAAGAAAATGTGAAATGTCATAGACATCCTTCCCCCCAGGGTTGAAATCCTGTTGCTTAGTATAGTAAGCTGCCACTAGAGTAAGCCTATTGAATCAATAGAATTTATGGAAGAGTTGACTCACTAATGGGCATACTACATTAAGCAGAAGGCATTCAGCCAAATGTCATAACGTAATTACAAATTTAGCATTCTTGAGCTTAGTTCAGTGTACACATATTCAATACAGTATAGACAGTAATGAAACATCAGTTATGTCTTAATAAACTAATAAGAAGGAGCAATAGTGTTATTACCTTCTTTAAAATGTATTAATTGCTGGATAACTCATTGGTTGAGGCATCTGGCTGTGGAGCCTACCAGGGGGTTTGATTCCCCACTGTGCCTCCTTGAGAGGGGCTGGACTTGATTATCCATGGAGTCCTTCCCAGCCCTGCAGTTCTAAGATTATTATACAATTTATTGTAATTCAGGGTAGCTCAGATACCAGGGTGACTGTAGTTTGGAGGGAAGCACATGCTCTGCCTTTATCATGAACCATCAGAATGTGGATTGCTAATGAGCTAAAAGCATCAAAGCTATACTTAGCATATTATTGTCGTTTCTCCACCCCTACCCCCAAATGCAAGACAAAAAGCTACCTATGTAAACATGCCTATCTTTCTAACAGTATAAATTTACATTTCTTTTCACAGGACTATTCATCAACCCTCTTGCTAAATGGCTATGAAACACTGGAAGATTTGAAAGATCTAAAAGAATGCCATTTAATTGAACTTAATATTGAAGACCCAGAAGATCGAACAAGGTTACTCTGTGCTATTGAGAATCTTCAGGACTATGAAAGTATGTGCTAAGTTTCTACTTGCTGGTGTACTGGCGTTATAATTAACAAATCTGTACATTTTTTTTAAAAAAAATTAAGTAATGGTGCTAGAGTCTAACATACTTCTCTGGGCATGCCTGAAAAGACAGCTTCTAATATGCCATGAAGTTGGATTAGCCCACCTTACAGAAGAGCAAAAATAATGCATGGAAGAATTACAATTTTATACTACACCTCCCAGAATTCCCTAGCCATCACTGTCATTGCCCTTTCTGCCTTTGTGATCTGGAAAACTGTAGTTCCCCAAAAGTAATTTTTCCATGCTTTGAAATGAAAAAAAAAATCATGTTTTTGCAAGCATATTGTTTGAGGATGGAGTCCACATACATATCCAACCATGACTGTATTAATGCTTGATACAATACATCTACTGGTGTTCCCTGTTTTGTGTATTTTTGGTAGCAGGTAGAAGGTGGCTGGTTGTGGTTCTTAAGGTGTGTTAGACAGGATTTGCTCATATGCATTTTCAGAGAAGTTTTCCATAACATTTTGAAATTCCTTTTGATATTTGACAGTTCGGTCTGTAGTTAGAAGCTAGTAAAATTTAAAGTTCGATAATTGTCTCTCAACTTCCTGTGTGTAGCTCGGTGTATCAGTGACAACCACAGGGCCACCCTTATCTGCATCTTTGATGACAATGTTGGTATTGTTTTTCAATCTGTGTCTAACGTTGTGGTCTGTCCAGGTAAGAGTGGATATTAAATTGTGTCCCTTGTGGAAGATCTCAGCCTGGGTGCAGTGGTGAAATAATTCAGTATTGAGGCCCAATTCTTTGTTCTGACACTCTAGAGGAGTCCACATAGAATTCATTCTGTGGTGCTGGGAGGAAGGTGGATGTGGTCAGTATATACAGTATTTCTTCCTTGTGCCATTGAACACTTCCTCCTCATACTTTAGAAATTAAGGCACAGCTTCTGTTTTGTCATCCAGCTTGTCAAAGTTTGGAAATATTCTTTGAGTCATGGTTTGTGTGAAAAGGCTTCTAGGTTACCAGATGGCTGTATCATCCATATGGGTTTTGTGGGTCAAAAGGACAGGCCCTGTGAGAGGACTGGCATTTCTGCTTGACTCAGTGTATGGATAGATAGATTTATGATATTATTGCATAATTTCATGGTGTTTTCATTGCAGGTCAAGCAGCTCTGTAGTAAATTAGATAGATTGTTTTATTTCTTCTGCTTCTTCAGAAAAGTAAGTTTTGCATCATAGACATTTTTTTCCTTTGGTGGAGAATATTTGCACAGTATCCAGTGCAGAGGGCTGGTTTGGTATGCATAGTCCAAGATCTGCAAAATTCTTCTGGACTTTCCTTTGCTTGCTATATAAGAGGCCAGTTAGGTGGTTCAGTAATTTTTTGAGGAGAGTGCTGCTGCTTCAAGTGATTTTCTGAAGCAGAGGACCTCTGCTGTGCATGGAGACTCTCCATGAAATCCAGAGTGCTGATTTTCCATTGTTAGCATACTCTCCCTCTTCACATATTTATCCAACAACATTTGAATAAGGCTACAGCCTACCCATTTATGTGGGATAGAAATGGCTGGATTTCTTGTATGTCCCAAGCCTCTGTAAATAGTATAGTATCTATACTATAATGTAGAGTCTAATCCTGACTTGCCAAAGCAGCTAAATGCCAGTTAACATTACACCAGTTGAGACCATATGAAGCTCTGCTGAATCCAAGCCATGTCCAGCCTAAGAAAGGTGAAAATTAGGACCAACCTCACATTGATCTAATTCTGTGGTGCACTGTGGCTGTGTCCATGGGCTAGAAAAGGGTTGTACTCCGGCCTTTTTTTTTTTTTTTTTTTTTTTTTTTTTTTTTTTTTTTTTGGGTCTCTTCTGTCAGCAGATCTTAGCCTGTAAAACATTTGTACTAGTATGTAGCTCTATTGGCAGAACTCTGGGATCAGCTAGGAGACGAGGACTCTGGTGGCAGAAGAGCATTTTAATAGAGAATTAAGCTTGCATCTAATCCTAACCTCCCCCATGTTTGAGTTAGGATAGCATTGCCAGTCAGCTAAACCAGGATGCTACTGTGAAACAACTGGCCAGGGGTTTTGGATCTAAAGATGTTCCCAACGCTGGATTTTAAGCAGCTGACACCCTGGCAGTTTTAAGTTCATCACAGGGCAGCAGACTTGGTGCTATGCTCTTTACAGTTGGGTAGATCTTATACAATTGTAGCCTGACTGTGACCAAGTTCATCTGTTAAAGGAACGGCAGTGCTCTATACTCAGCCGAGTGAAAGCAGAGGAAGAGCTGGTGATATGTGGCTCAAACATATGCATGGTATAATGCATTAAGAGATTAACCCATGGCCTCAGAGAAGCTTTGGCAGACACTATGCACTTATCTTAATACATGTTTAAGGAATATTTGAATAACAAACCTTGAAGCAGTTCTCAGGAGCAAATTGATCCTCTCTATTTGATATAGAACAGCAGTGTTTTTACCAATGTAGGTCAGTAAGGTAGAAGATCAGAAAAATCAGTAGGTATGCAATGGGATATAATAGGTCATTCAGTCAAGTAATTATAATGAAAGAATGGGAGCCAATGTGATCTTGGGGTCAACTCTTAGCAGAGAAACTAATTCTGCATGACCTTGTCTAAACCACTGTGCTTAAGTCAACCCAAGTGGAAAATTGGGTTGAAAAAGCTGAACATCATTGTAGTAACCAAATATTGCATCTGAAATCAACTTCTGAAGGTCAGGGGTTTTTTTTCCCCTTAAATAGGCATGGCTTTGCCTACTATAAATGATTTCCTAATTAAAATTGATTATCTGTACTGCTTAGAAGTGAGCAGCATAATTACTCAATTGTACAAGGGAATCTAGTTACTGATTGCAGAAATTATAATGAAGGACCCAAAATATACCCCTAGCCATCACCCGGATATAGAAATGTTCTTTTAGTGCAAGGAAAATTTCAATGGGTTATTAAAGTGTGTCTCCCTTAAACAAATGTCTGCAATACTTCATCTCATTTATTAAAGACTGAGATGATTGATTCACCTATGGGCCAGATATGACATTGTAGTATTCATGGTGTCCAAAATTTTACACATTTAGCCTTCATGAGTTTGACTGTACAGGCAATACATTTGCACAAGCAAATAACTCTTATTATTGTAACTAAAATAACTTCCAAAAAAGGCTGATGCCTTTGTTCTTGCAAACAAATCCATAATGGTTTTAAAAATACACTACATGTTCTTGCCTCGGTAACTAAATTAAATTCAATCAAACTAACAACAACAACAGCAACAGCAACAGCAACAGCAACAGCAACAGCAACAACAACAACAACAACAACAACAACAACAACAACAACAACAACAACAACAACAACAAAGTTTGTAAACTGATAGCTGCTTCTCTCACTATATGACTTTAAGTGAGATTTGGTTTTGGATGTCCTAATAATCCACATCTCACCAAGTTAATTCCCTGAAGGCCTTTTCATTGCCCTAGATTTTAGGGTATGGGTTGGGTTTTATGTATGTTGCTTCTTATTTCTTGAATTTGTTGAGAATTCCAGACACCTGCCAAACAGGGCAAAGTTCTTTACAGTCAGAATACAACTCTATTCGTCTTCTACAGAAACCAGAGCTGTCAACACAGAGGGGACTAGCTCTACCCACCCTGTTGAAGACGAGAAGTTCCTGCTCATGTGTACAGTCTACACATGAAGATGTGGGCTTTTGCTTCCATATGGAATGTATATGCAAATAGGATGCTCTCTTCTTCAGCTGCATCACTGCTTGAATGGAGAAGGCAGAGACAAAGGGGGTCAGGACCAAGGGTTCCTTCTAAACATCTCAACAGCTCTGACTAGAGGTTGTGTCTCTTCTGCCTCTTGGCATCATAGATTGCCAAATATGGCATGGGGCATTACACACACACACACACACACACACACACACACACACACACACACACACACACACCACAACACACACACACACACACACACACACACACACATTATATTAGCGGATACACAACAATAACCCACATTTTATCCCAGCCATTTTTGGCTTATAGAATATGGTGATCATGTCAGGCAATGCCTCCCTTACAGGTTTGGTTCTATATGGGATTCTGAAACAGATACAGCTCTAATACAGGAAACTCAAACAGCTGCACTGGTACATGAGGATTAATAGCAAAGAGCCTTCTTTGGACTTTGGCCACTTTTAGTCTTCCTTGTAACTATTCTGGTTTATCATCTGCTAGAGAGTTCTTTCTACAGGTTATTATATGAGTGGTTCTAGATTTATATGACATTAGAACAACTTCAAATGTGCATCTTTAGGGAGATATTTGGAAATATTATTCTTTTCAACTAACGGCTCACAGCACACAAGTGTATGCTTTCTGTTTCTGTGATATCCTTACTGCTAGAGATCAGCTGCTTTACCATGAGAGCTTGATTTGCAGTAAGGTAACTAGGTGGGTACTGCAATAAACCTCTAGTCCTCATGATGATATCCGGAGAACTGGGTTGTCCTCAAGAATAAAAAAGTTCCCCATCCCTAATCTAGAACACCATTAAATGTTCTCATCAAAGTTGTCTTCCTGATGATACTCAACATATCACCAGTAGAATTCACATATCAAGGAGTCTAAATGATTGATATGAACCCTTGAAATGTCCTGTGAAATATATCGCTGCTGTATTGTATCAAGACAAAAGAAGTTTCCTCCAACCTTGCACTTAGAGAAGGTATTTTTCTGAAAAGATAGCATAGATGCCATCATACAGTTATTGTCATGTGCTAACATTTAAACTAAGCAATGAAAAAAAATGAAAGGGCCACTTTAATTAGATGTCTTTATATACATCTTTTGAGAAAAGCCTGGGTCATTTCTGAAAATTGGTAGAATAAACATCAATAATTTAAGATATGCAGATAATACCATCTTACTGGCAGAAAGCAGCAATAGCTTCAAATGACTTCTACTGAAAGTGAAAAAAAGAAAGTGCCAAAGCAGGACTGCAGTTGAACATTAAGAAAATTAAAATTATGATTACAGAAAAACTACACAACTTGGACGTTGACAAGGAAGAAATTGAAATATTTAGAGGGTTTGTATACCTTGATTCAATCATCAATGCAAATGGAGACTGCAGCCAAGAAATCAGAAGAAAACTGAGACTCAGAAGAGCAGCAATGAAAGAATTACAAAAGATAATCAAATGTAGGGTTATGTCACTGGAGATCAAAATTATCCACAGTCTTATATTTCCCATCACTATGTATGGAGGTGAAAGCTGGACAGTTAAGAAAGCTGTCAAGAAAAAAATGATTTCATTTGAAATATGGTGCTGGAGGAGAGCTTTGTGGATACAATGGGCTACCAGAAAGACAAACAAGTGGGGCGTAGAGCAAATCAAGCCTGAACTATCTTGATGCAAAAAAATGTTGAAACAGGTTATCCTACTTTGGGTACATCATGAGAAGGCAGGATTCTCTGGAAAAAAACAATAATGCTGGGGAAGTTGAAGACAGCAGGAAAGGAGGGTAATCCAAGAAGAGATTGATCAACTCCCTAAACAAACCCACAGCTTGAGTTTACAAGATCAGAGCAGGACTGCTGGGGACATCTTGGAGATTTCTCATTCAAATGGTCAACATAAGTCAGAGAAAACTTGACCGCACATAACAATAAAGCTCATGCATGCAACAATTACTTTCAAAATAACATTCATTTGAATTGCACATTTTTATGACATGCGCCACAGCCTTCTCTTTCTATAAGGGAGACACCTGTACATTTACAGAAACAAATCTCAAGGACAAAAGAAGGACAAAAATGCAGATAATGAATATTAATAACATAGCTCTTGTCAGAGTGTATGTCATCAGCCTTATATTTCTTCAGTATCCATAGCTTAATCCTACAGACTAAAGTAATATCAGAATATACATGTCAAAATGATGCATATCATAGACACTGCTAACCCTATCTCAGACAACTCTGACTAAAAGCCATTTATCTTTTATGAAACTGCTATGCTTTAGGAAAATTACATGACTTCTTGTAGCTGATAAGATAGCATGTTCCGCTGATGCTGCAACATTTAACAGTAGCCTTTAAAAATCTATTTCTGTATCCTGTGCCTTAACTAAAATTGTACAGATTAAGACCAACATCTGCCCTTAGTGACAAAATGCTACAAATGCAAGCTTGCATGTTGAGTTAGGAGGAAGTGGTTGCTTTTAAAATTAGATGATCAAAAGACCATATGTATTGATTTCCTGGTGTCAGTCTTCTTAACATATAAAGGCCCCTGAAGGATAGCACAAGGGCTCAGCTAGAGCATTCCCACTATACTCAAAAAGAGTCTGCCCTAAGGCTCCATTATTGGGCAAAACAAGGCCTGCCCCTTGATAAGGCAGTAATTATGTATTCCTTCCTTATATCAGGCTGACTTGCTTGCTTGCTTGCTTGCTTGCTTGCTTATTTATTTATTTATTTATTTATTTATTTATTTAGCCTGTAGCTGCAATTATTGTTGTTATGCTACCATTTTTTTCTCTGTAATTTTTATCCTTCCTGGTTCCAAGAAGCCTAGGACTGCGTAGTTGGCTTCTGTCATTTCACCCTCACAACAAAATCAGTACTGTACATGTAACAACCATTTTGTACCACCTCCTCAGATTGACAGTTCATATTTAGGCCTAGTTCAGATCACTTAGTGCTACTTGTTACAGCATGAAAGGGCTCCTCTCAAACTTTGCATGCCCCTCCTCTTTGCCATCACAAGTGCCTACCCTTTACTCTCAGGTTTGGGCTGTGAAATCTCAGGGGCCAGCTGCAACTGCTGACCTATCAAGTGTAGTTTATGCTGGCTGTTTCATTTATTGGAATCATTATGGTAATGTTTAAATCGGCAATTATGTGGTATCTCATGTGTCTAATTATCTTGATATGTCTAATGCAACATTCCTCAATCTGATGGTCTCCCAAAGTTTTAGCTAGCCTTAGCTAACCTCTTCAGTGGTTTAAAATGATGGACAATATACAGTAATCAAGACATCTGAAAGGCAGCAGTTCGAGGCAAGCTCGTTTAGTGTTTATCTCTCTTTTTTGTATACTTCTTGGTGAGACACAGCTGTAAAAGACATTGTGTGAGATAAGTTATGCTAAGAAATGAAGGTCACCCCATTAGCTTGATGGCTGATCTGGGATCTGAATCAGTCTCTCCCTTATTCTCATTGTCACCCCAGACTGCTTCATTATTACTCAAGTGGTTTGTAAGGCACTTCATGCCTTTTTTTAATGTTTTGCTGAGCAATAATTTAACTATCAATCTCTTACTCAAAAGAATTTCATAATGTATTATTTCCCTCTTACAGATGAACAAGAGCAAGAAACAGAGCAAGTGCCACAGAGCTTAAGCCCTGACCTCAGCTTTAACAAGACACAGTTAAATGACTGTCCAAGAGACTCTGGTTGTTACATCTCACCAGAAAATTCAGATCACAGCAAAGAAGACCTGGATACAGAGAATTTGTCTGATATGGTAAAGACAATCACCATTACAGAATCAAATTGAATCCATTCACATTCTCAGCAAAATTGTTAACACTGAATTTGTGGCTTCAACAAATGCACTGAATTTGTCTGTAAGCATATGAATGCAGTAACAAACATTATCAAGCCTGTCATCTGATTTCCAGCTTTTAAAAACAATTATACAAACCTCTTAAAAGCATAGGTGATGGTTTTTCAATTCATTTTTAATTTTCCTAAAGGCAGAGTGATTGCATTTTTATACATTATTTGTACAGGAAATTACTTTTCTGTCATACAAGATTGACTAGCTAATGGTTTATAATTCTAAGACTTTTCCTCTCTAAAACTAAAAAACAATCTAAATATTGTAAATAGTGTACATAATTTGTTATTTTGCAAAGCAAAGGCTAGTTATCCTGTCATTTTTATCTGATGATACATTTATATGAAATACTACTGTGCCACCAGAATGCCTCTGCAATTATAATGTAAGCAGTCAAATGTTTGATTATGAATATTTCTGGCTCTAATTTAATTAATACAATATGCAGAGTTAACCCTAATAATTACTGAAAACAATATACACTGCTGTGAGTGAAGAAACATTAGTGTATACTAGACAGTCGACTGTTTACATCACACTGGACTGTGTATTCTGAATACATCATCAATGTGTTTTATATATATGATTAAGAATATGATTTCCATTTCTATGAAGGAACCATTCTTTTAATGTGTGTGATTTGAAAATAGGCATACAAAATTTCTGTTTCTTAATAAACAATTAAGATTTATAAAATAATACATAAAGTAAAATTGTCCACCACGACTCACAAATGGTCATATCTGCATGTATGTTAGATTTTCCTTCTTTGGTTTAAATACACCCTTTTAAAACCCGATTGAAAATAAACTAGTATCACTGAGTTCATGTTACTTTGAACATGGAAATTTATAAAACAGAAATTTCACAGTCTTGTTTACTACAAATTATAACAAATCATCTTTGTTCAATGTCTCATGCTGAAAATAAAGCTTCCCCAAACTGAAAAAGGGTTTGACTGAAAATTCAATACATTCCAATTTTATAGGTACAATGCAATGACTGATTAGGAAATTCAGTGAGCTTGGATTTTTCACTAGGAAGTGTAGCAAAGGCAGCATTACTCCAAACTCCATAATCTATTTTGGATTTTTGATGACTCAATAGTACTAGTGAGCTTGACAGATTCTGGAAGCTTCTGACCAGTACTTGGGAAAGTTACTTTCTGGACTACATATCTCAAAATCCCCCAGCCAGTGGCAAAATCAGATGGGGATTCTGACAACTGTTGTCCAAACAATGACTTTCTCAGGCTCAGACTGTGACATTTCAGTATGCTTCTGATATCATGCCCTCTGGCTATCCCGTGCTACTTAATATCTACTTGGAAGCCTCTGATCGCGTTGATGGAGTTGTGTGCAGGTCTCTCTCATGCAAATGCTGGATTTCCTCCTCCTCAGTTGACAATCCAGGTGGAAGGACTAATATGAAACACCTGGTTCTAGAATGCTAAATACTTCTATACAAGATAAGACAATAATTCCTCAGACCTTGCACTTAGATAAGGTATTTGTCTGGAAAAAAAATAGCATAGATGCAATCCTACAGGTATTGTCATGTGCTATCATTTGAACTGAGGAAATAAAAAATGAAAGACCCACTTCAATTAGATTAGAAGTCTTTATATGCAGCTTACTTTTAACAAAAGCTGGGGTCATTTGTTGCTCAAACGTGTCTGTAAGACTGCAAAATGTTAACCTAGGCAAGCCAATGGCAGTATTTTGGAACAGTAAAGACAGATGTTGTTAAACTTCATGTCTTCTTCAGAAGGTGAAGAACAAAGGTAACACAGCAACCGAAAGGTCACTATCATGGTTTTTATTTGTTCTGGTTCATACACATTTTGCTACACTGAAATCTATTTCTCATATTGGTATTTCAGAAATGGGGGTTTCCATTAGAAGCCACCCCTGCTCTAAATGATAATACATATTTCCACATAAAGTGGCCAAAATCCTGTTGCTTAATGTAGTAAATTACACTAGAGGAAGCCCATTGATTCAACAGGGATTTAGTGAGTCAGCTCCTCTTTAAGATCCATTGATTCCAATAGGCCTACTCTGTGAATTACTATGCTAAAGTAAGTCACAATTAGAGTAGGCCTATTTGAGTCAACAGAACTCACAGAAAAGTTGACTCACCAAACCTCCACAGACTCAATGGGTCTATTCTAGAGCAATTTATTACACTAAGCAACAGGATTTTGGCCAGTACATGCTTTTGAAGCCAACAGGGTTGAGTCATTTTTAACTAATACAGCTCTATCTGAAATTTATGAAAATGATATTGCACACATATATACTGCCATATGTCCCTTACTTTGGCAAAGGCATTTATTTGGGTCATACTTACTAGAGGAAGGGTTCCTACCATCTGGGTGCTTATTTTAACAGTGGCCCTTGTTCTGCTATTATTCACTCTTACAAGGAACCCTGTCTTTCTCCTCACCTGAGAGGTGGTCCTCAGTCTGCAACTATGTACCCTGGCAATGGGCCTCAATCTGCTACTTTGCATATCGCAAGCTCCAGGTGTTTGGCAAGGCAAAGTGTCTAGTTACAATAGTGGAGCTTGGTGATATGACTTCCACCCTGTGGATCCTCAGTTGTGGGGTTCTGCACCGGTCGATTATCTCGCCAATGCTATTTGATATCTATATGGGGTCACTGGGTGAGGTCATCTGGAGTTGTGGGGCTCGGTGTCATCAGTATGCTGATGACACCCAGCTCTACATCTCCTTTTTTCCAACTGCAGTGGATGCTGTTCCATCCCTTGAATGCTGCTTGGGGACCATTCTGGAATGGATGAGGGCAAATGGACTGAGGTTGAATCTGGACAAGATGGAAATCTTGCACATGGGTGTCAGTGGGTTGGGAAACTCCTTCTCCTTTGGGGGAATGATTCCTTTGATGAAGAGTGAGGTTTGCAGCTTGGGCATATGCTTGGACCCAGATCTTACCATGGAAACTCAAGTGGCATCTATGGTCCGGGCAGCCCATTTCCATCTTTGGAGGATTGCCCAGCTTAGTCCCTATCTTGACGATGGGGTGCTCACAATGCTGATTCATGCACTCATAATCTCAAGAATAGACTACAGCAGTGCTCCCTGCATGGGGTTATCCTTGAGGTTGATGCAGAGACTTCAACTGGTCCAAAATTCGGTGGCCAGATTAATAACGGGTGAAAAAATTCCAGCACATCTCCCCCATTCTGGCCGCCCTTCATTGGCTACCGGTTCATTTCGGCATCGATTTCATGGTTATGATTATAACATTCAAAGCCCTAAACGGTTTAGGACCGTGGTATCTATCAGAATGCCTGCGCCGAGCCAGATCTGTCCGTGATACCCATTCTTCACAGGCAAGGTGGTTAAGGAGACCCGGAGGGAAAGAACAAGAAATTGGTCCTTCTCGGTGGTCACCCCCCCCACCTGTGGAACAACCTGCCCATGGAGTTCCCCCTGGTACCCTCAGTGGATGGGTTCAAACGAGCACTGAAGACTTGGCTCTTCCACCAGGCTTTCCCTGAGTATTAAGTTTTTGAGATCTCAGCCTCCATTTTTACTATCCTTTTTACCATTCTTTTTAACCACCCATTCATCATCCTTTTTATCATCTTCATAGCCATCTGTTTTAATTTATCCTGCTGGTTATCATATTGGTTTGAGTATATGCATTATTTTATTTTTTATCGTGTTTTGATATTGTGTTGTTTATCTTCTTGTTAGCCGTCCAGAGTGGCCTGGTTGTCAGATGGTACGGGGTATAAATCAAATAAATAAATAATAAATAGGTCTCCAGGATTTACATTCCACTCGCTTCTCTATATCTGTACAACAAAGATGGATCTAAAGTAATCTAAAATATATTTTAAAAATTAAATAATTCTAAATATTTTTAAAGAAATAAACCAGGGATAGACACCATTGCTAGGACTGAGAGCCAATTTCTGCCTCCAGGACTCTAAGAGCTGCACAGAGGACCCTATATATATGTACACTTGTAAAGATGACATCTACTCTAGCCAACAACTTGAAAACCCCAAGCTGTTTGGTGAACAAACATGATTTAACCATGCACTGAACTGAAATTAACCTTAGCACCAATTGGGCTTTCAAGGTGAAACTATTCCATAGTTGTGGCACCACAACAGAAGACGTATTCTCTTATTTGGTGGGATACAGAAGAGGGGCCCTTTTGCAGAAAAGCCATAGGTAAATTTATGTCCCACCGTCTTCCCAGAAATGGAGCCCAAGGTAGCTCAGAATGGAAACAGAGTAAACAATCATTCTGAAATGCAACTGCATTACCAAGTTTTAAAGGGACCCAAAACCTAATCCTAACCCCAAAAACAAGACAGAGTCTTATATTAATTTTTGCTCCAAAAAACACATTAAGGCTTGTTTTCAGGGAATGTTTTATTTTTTTCATGTACAACAATCTACATTTATTCAAATATAGTCATGTCATCTTCTGGTTGCTGCACGATGGTGGAGGAGAGTGTTTCACTTAATTAGGACTTATTTTTGGGGTAGGGCTTATACTGCAAGCATTGTGAAAAATCCTACTAGGGCTTATTTTCAGGTTAGGTCTTATTTTCGGGGAAACAGGGTAGCTCTTGTCTAATTAAAACCTACTCAACTGAAAATCCTATTTATCAGAAACAAATGTTTATCCCATCTACATCGTCAACAAACTATTCACATGAGCAGCTAGCAATAAACAACAGAAAGGTGCACAATGAATGTCAATTAATGTAATTTGCTTTTCAAATAAACTTGCTCTCTATGTGCACAGTGTAAGTACTGTCCTGTGTATCCATTATATAAAGGTCAATTAACCTCAATTCCAGTTAACGTGCTCAACTGAAATAAACCCAGCAGAAGAGCTATTCCTTCAATCTCTGCCACTTCATACACAAACCAGTGCAAGTCTTTTTCTGAAAATACTCCATTTTGAAGTAAAAGTGTTTGGCATCTCCTGACCATTTTTTTGTAGCTTTTAGAGAAGCTCACATTATTTGTGTCTTAATGTCAGAAAAAAAAATGAGTATGTGGGCACAAGGAAGATGAACTTTGGACTATATGAAGTCTTGAAGGCATATGCATTAATCCGAGGCTCTGCTAACACCTCTCTGGAAGTGGAAAATCTTTGCTAAAGATAGCTTGGATACTTGCAAGATCGTAAAGGGGTTTTTAGTTTTGGCCTCCGAATGTCAGCATTTATAGCAAAAGTCAATCAAGTGCTTCCTTCCTCTGCTTAATCAGGAAGAATGTTTGTCATGTAATGGGCAGCTTTGAAAGCCCTTGTGTGGAATTATGCAAGCAACACTAATTGAAAGGCCCATCAGTGGTTTCAAAATAATTGAAGCAAAAGCAGTTGGTTGAAGTCAGGAGTATTGGTTTGGGAAAGTACAGACCCCTTCAAATACCATAAAAGCAGCCATTTCAAAAGAGCATTTGGGTTGAGTGCTGTGTCATCACTACTTCCTATGCTGATTACTTGCTTTCCTAGATCAGCACTTCTTAATTTCTTTTCCTGCAATGAACCATGACATATTGTTTTAGTATTGTTCAAGAGCCACATTACTATCTTAGGTAGACCTCTTTCAGTACCTTACTTGATGTCCCTCAACAAAGTCTGGCAACCAATTACAAATCTCCTTCAAAAATACATTACAAAACAAAACACACACATAGTTTAGGACACCATTAGAATTCTCTAGAACTACACATACTATTGTGGTTGCCACTATTGGCAGGCTTATAGTTCAGCCTTTTCCTAATGAATCCCAACATGGAACACATCTCTTTCATTGATGAATTGGGTGTACATGCCATATTTATTAATAGCCCTTTCCTGGTCAGCTCTATCAGCTCAAAAAATACCAGTGTATACTTAAAATGTTTCAAACAATTATTCTCGCCCCAACTGTTTGCCACTTTTCACATTTAAATAGCATGCTTATTCAAAAACACCAGGCACAGTCAAAATTATAAAAACATTGACTGGTATTATGTAACAGACACAGGTTTCAACCAGAAACCTAAGTATCTGTTAAACATCGGTGCAATATGTGTGCTGTTCCTAATATTGCCATTTTTTGTAGCTCTGATGCTGTGATTTCTGAGATCTACAACTGCTTATAGTACTAGGTGAAATTTCTTGATAATTGTTACCAAAGCCCCAATTACAATGAGGACTACTGAAGTGTGTTTCTTCCAGAGGTGATATATTTTGATTGCCAGATCTCTGTACTTACGTGTGTTATGTTCAAAGTTTCTGTCCATTTGGATCTAGAAATCCCACAAGATTTTGACTTCCTCATTTTCTGGCACCTTCTCTACCTGATGTTTTTTGTTGTAGGTGTATTGTTGTAGGGGGAAAGATGATCTGTCACTGTGATTGAAGGGTGTCGTTAGCTGGTCTTTTGTGTGTAGTGATCACTGGTCCTTGTGGCTGGCCACAGTCCATTGACCTTTTGCAGGCTTTATTTTTCAGTACTGGGAGCCAAGCTTTGTTGAGTTTTAGAATTTTGTGCACTCTTTGGACATTCACAGGTGAGGTGTAACAGAATTTCATCTTTTTTTCAGCAGAGTAAACATTTGCTGTTAGCACAAATTCCTTGGATCTTAGCTTTCATTATGTTGGTTGGAGTGCTTGCTTTTCTGCAGCAAAAATCAAGCCTTCAGTTTCTTTCTTAAGGGTCAACAGTTTTAGCCATGCCCATGTTGAATTATGATCATGCTTTCCATCAATATTTCTCAGGTGTTGTCCATGTAGTGGTTTATTTTTCCAGCTGTTTAATTTTTTTTCAAATTGTTTTTTCTTATATTGAGCCTTTGTTTCTGTTATTTTCAAAATATTCTCCATTTTCACTGCTTTCAGTAATTTTTCTCTTCTGATATAATCATTTAGGTTTGTTTTTTCTTCCTCTACTACCGACTATATTTGTAATAATTAACGTCGCTGATTTTTCATGGTAAATATAATCTCTCTACATCGCTTTTTGGGTGTAGTGTGTGATGCATGTTCACTAGTTTCCATGTTTTTCAATCCAATTCTTCTAATTAGTTTTGAGTCCAATCTATTATTCCAGCTGGGTATCTAATTACTGGAACTGCCCATGTGTTTTTGGCTTTGATTGTATATTTCCTCCATTTAATTTTGATTGTAAGATTTTCCGCAGTCTTGTGATATTTTCCCTTTCTGGCAGTTCTTCAACTTTTGTGTGCACAATGTTGTCTACATTTAGTATTCCTAGGTATTTATAATTTCCATCTCTTTATAGTGATTTTATAATATTGCCATGTTTTTCTTGCCACGGTGTATAGACAGAGCTGCACATTTGTCAATTCCAAATTTCATTTGGTTATCTTCACTAAATATTTGTACTGTGCTTAGCAGTGATTCTGTATCTGTGGAAATTTTTGCATATAGTTTTAGGTCATCCATGTATAAGAGATTTGATTTTTCCAGCTTGTTGTGAAATATGGTAGCCCAATCCAGTTTTATTCAAAATCATTGACATGGGGTTTAGTGAGATGTTAAACAGCAGTGGTGACAAAGAATCCCCCGAAATATTCCTCTTTTGATGTTAACTCAAAATTTTTGAGGAGACTCCTGTCTAGAAGGATAATAAATAAATAAATAAATAAATAACTTCCCCAGTTTCTTCACCATGTGCCATTAAAACAGTTTTCCATTTTCCATGTTTTTCTTGAGGAACGTCTGAATGTTTTTACTAATCCCAAAAAATTTAGGCAGATGTTAATCCAGCTGTATAGCAATGAATCAAATGACTTTTTATAGTCTATCCAGGCCATGTTAAGGTTTGTTTTTCGTCTTTTTGCATTCTTCTGTATCATTTTATCAATAAGATTGATCACTAGTGATGTGCAGTCCCTATTTATTTGTGTGTGTGTGTGTTGGGGGGAGAGACTAAATCCCAGCATTCAGGCAGACACTTTCAGACACTTTCATTTCACTCACCTGGAAGAAGGCTGAGACCACCTTCTAGGTCTTATTTCCTGCTGCTATGTTTTTTGGCTGAGAGAGGCTTATTCAGAAGACCTGTTCTATACAGCAGGAAAGGTGAATAAATTACAGCATGAAAGGCAAATAAATTACAGTGAGACTATCTGACCCAAGAATGACTGGAAGCTTCCTGTATCTCTTTGGGTAATGTTTAAATATACTGATTTGCTTCATTTGGATGCTTTTCCCCCCCAAAATTGCTTCATACCTCCCAGCTGGTTTGAAAAACATAGAATGTGGAAGGGATGCCTTATAGAAAGCATAGTGACCAAAGCTGAATGACTAAAAAATCATTATCTTGGGAAAAGATGAAACTGGTACTCTTGGATCAGTTTCTTTTGCTTTTTCAAGATACTTCATGTGCTGATCTGGTATTTCAGAAACAAAACATGATTAAAATTAGCATTAGGCATATCTCTCTCTTTGTTGTTGATTTTAACAAATCAGATATCCTAGACTACAAAAATTTAAGTATTCTCAAATCCCCACCATAATTTCAAAGCCTTCCAAGTGGTAAGCAAGGGACAGTTGAGGGCTCAGACCTAATGATTTCTTCTAAATATATAACTAGAACTGTAGTCATTGTGTGGATGGTAGAGCCTGAACTGTTCACTTGGGGGTTACTCCAAGACAATCACCACACCGTATATCTTGTTCTGTATTCTGTACTCAAAAGCTCTGATCTAAACAGGAAGGCTAGTTGAATCAGTGCACTAAGGCAATGACTCTGATTCATACAGTCAGGACTTATGCCCTGCCTAAAGATTAGAGTCAGAGAATTTTATGCAGTTCAATACTTTGCATTCCTATAATATTATCAGTTTTCTTGAACAGGGATAGCAAAATTGTTAAGTCTGTTGTTCTCACGTCTTACTGAACATACTTTTTTTGCACTTAATTTTAAAAACAAAGGAACCATTCTCCCCACAAGAAGTAGTCTAGCTCAGTTCTGCCAACATGATGCTTTCCAGAGGCATGATCACTTCTGTCATCCTTAGCCAACACAATCATTAATTGTGCTGAGTGGAAATGATAAGGATAATAACGCAACACACCTAATGTCAGAAGTGACGGGGTGCAACACAGTTTACATGCATGTCTTTTCATGGGGAAGGGTAGAGAGAGGACTCCCTCTGGTTTCCTAGACTTCTTTTTACCTGTGTTGACCTCTGCTGACCTTCCTCCAACCTATGTCTGAATTTTTGCTTGCTTGCATGCCTACCATTTCCCTTCTAGAACTTGCCCGTCACTCTCAGCTGCACCCACCTGTCCTGTGGCTTCTGCTGCACCAACCGCAGAGAACACCAGCCGGCCACTGCTGTGTCAGTGTAGGCTGGTGATGCTGGTGTAGCCACAAGAGTTGAACTGTTGAATAACAAGTGAAACTTCTAAATACAGATATCTTCAATGGCAAGCGTTTTCTGTTCCCATTCCAATATATAATATACGTTCTCACAAAAATACTACCCCATTTTTCTTTGTTCTATTTATTTCACCTGTACAGGTTGAAGGGGACATAGAACTGGAACTAGAAACATCTATGATGGCCATAAGCCATCATCACATAGTTGGACAACATGAGCAATTCCTTCTAAATTGAATAGGCTGGTATTGTTCCTGACAATTTTCAGAGAATTGAATCAAGTGATCTAAAAACTGTAATTGGCAGCAAACTGTGAGAGAACTGTTCCATAGTTAGTATGAAATTCTTCAGTATTATACAAGAAACAGTAATAATGCTTCACCTTAAAAACAATAACGTTATTATAGCATGAAGGTTCATGTGCTATAGTTAAGAAAGCTCATGCTACAGTAAATGGATTGGTCTCTAAGATGGGACAGTACTCTGTTGCTTTTGCTGCAACAGTTAACGTTTTGGAAATTGACACAGGAATCAGTGGCCAGAATCCTACTAGGGATTTACATGTGCATTAAGTTAAATTGTGTAACTCAACAGATCAAACTGCCACTAACACGGTGCCAGTCATGTCTGACTGTGCAACAAGCATGTGCGTCGTAATATGACTAGCACCTTGTTAATTAATTACAATTTACCATGGCAAGTTACATATATTACCTTATGTACAGCTAAATCACCAACAGGATTCTGGCCACACTATCAAAAGATTCTCCAGTCAGTTAATTAGGAAATGTAGATCCAGACATGTATCAGCATCATGTTTATTTTAAAAATACTACACAGGATTTCTTAGTAACTGGGAAACACTGTGGTGAGACAGCCTGGTGGACCACCTGGTAAACATTTGAAAGAAGCTAGTATGATTAATAACTCTCATCTTGTATTTTGATAAGGCTGTAAGACATGTATAATCCAAGACAGCCAGTGAATTGAGGCAATACCTCCTACAAAGCATCTTGAACATCATCAGGGTCTTGTGGAACAACATTTTGATTAGCTAAGTGAAAATGAATCACAAGTGTTGGCATACAGTTACGCTACAGTTTTTATTCAGAGAATGATCAACTGGCTGCAGAGTTGATGAAACATTAAAAAGGCAAGATCAATAAGAGACATTATATCCTTATAAGATTCTGAGATCCTTAGCTCAAGGCCCTAAAGTTTCCAGCATCATGACAGATTAATAATTACGAAGATACGGTAATTTGAGACATTAAATCAAGCATGCAAGTGAGATCTGTTGTCTCAGCAGGAACTCCTTCACCAAAAGGTAGCAAATAAATAAATTCCCCTCTACGGGCACACAGGATCAACAGTCAGCCACTGGCCCTTGGGTTGGCTCCCAATCTGCTATAGCTATGTCCTATGGAAAAAATCCACTTAAACTGCAGGTGTCCATCTTTTAAATTAAGTTTTTGCATTGGAGCTTACATCCTTCAAAGGGTATGTGCTGAGGGCCAATAAAAAATGTAGCAGTTGGATACAAAATTCTACAATCAGAAGTAGATGTCCACAATAAAAAGGAATGTCTTTTTAAAGAGCATAAATGGTTAAGAGGTAACTTTTGGCTCATTCATATTCATGCTTATTCAGAAGTGAGTCCCCCTGTGCTCAGGGAAGTTTATGGTTATTTATTTTATTTATTTATTTATTGGACTTATATACCGCCCCATAGTGCTACAAGCACTCTCCGGGCGGTTTACAATTTTTTAATTATACAGGCTACACATTGCCCCCCCAGCAAGCTGGGTACTCATTTTACCGACCTCGGAAGGATGGAAGGCTGAGTCAACCTTGAGCCGGCTACCTGGGATTTGAACCCCAGGTCGTGAGCACAGTTTTAGCTGCAGGATGCAGGATTTTAGCCATACACTGTAACCTATGCTTAGAAGTAGCCTCAGATGCGTTCATAGGGACTTTCTGTAGATAGGTTGCTGACAAAGGTATCCTGTATTCAGGAGTAACCTGTAGTATGAAGACATGGGACCAAATCCAACTTAACTCTGCTGGAGTGGAAATTCCTGCTAGCAGAGATTGCCACATTATACTGATGGATAACCAGTTGTGAAAGTTGTTGTGTAAGGTATTGTACAATCAGCTGCATAACTAGCTCAACAACTGCTTGCACAACCACTTGTATGACTGCCTGTGCAAGTACTGGATGCCACTCTTATGCAAACCCTGAAAATGTACAATTGTCAGTATTATGTGTCTTATATTTACCCAATAACATTGTTGGATACAGGCCGTCCGTTCTTCAATATCAGAGCACCTTTTCATTATACCATTGCACTCTGTATAATTGATTAAGAGAACCTCCACTTCATTTTCACAAAATACATAGATTCCAAACTGCAATAAAAATGAATACGAATTATATAGTTCAATGTCACAATGGTTTTCCTTAATTATTATTGTTATGTATTGTCAGGTCACCTCCAACGTATGGCAACTCTAATGGGCCACTTCTAGGTACAGTATGCAGGATGTTTAAGGAGTGGTTTATCATTGCTGCTCTCCAGTAAGTTTCCATGACTGGGTAGCAATTTCAACTTACATCTCCTGAACGCTAGTTTGACTATCCATTACATCATACAACTGTGTGTGTGACATATATACTATATTTTCTGTATGTACTATATAATACTTAAAGAATATACTATATATACTATACTCTAGCTCTATGTACTATATACTGGCTCTCTTTTAATACTAAGCCTTAGCAATAAATAATACCATTCTGCCTTAGTCAATAATAATAGACTTAGTATTAACATCATATTGTAGGGGGACAATAACAATTGAGGTAATTATCCTGCTCTATTTGGCAATGAGCCTATACAGCTTGGGATGGACTTTGACTTTTTATATTTGACTTGGCATCAGCAGGCATCATTTACAGAGCTCCATGCCAGGTAGGGCACCGCACTTTAGAGGAGAGAGAGAAAGAAACTGGAGGGAGTTCAGAGGAGATCAACAGTAGTGATGATGGAGTTAGTAAAGGTTAAGAGATAGGAAGAAATGGAGAAAGAGCGATGGAGAAAGCAAAGTTAAGAGATAGGAACCTGCTCATTCTAGGGGAAAGATGACCAAAGAGAAGTTTACAATCTTCAGATATGTAAAGTGATGTCATACTGGACACAGAGCAATTTTTCTCTTTAGTGTTCAAGCACAAAACAAGCTCAAATGGCCTTAAGATGCTGCAAGCGAAAGTTTAATTGTAATAGGAGAAAAAAATGTATGTTAGAAATGGAAAATGATGAAATAAAATTTCAACAGAAGAGTAAGTCTATAAGTCTCATACACACCAAGGGGGATAGTTTGGAAAACAGGGGTGGCCGTTTAATTATCAGGGACTTGCTTTTGAGATTTTTTGCCAAGCTGTGATGGGCAAAACCTGCCCATCTCAATTTGTAAACTATTTGATTTAAATGCAGGTGTAGGCAATACCTTTATAGACCACTAAATAAACCATACCACCTGCTTGCATTCATGGATCAGGCCCCACTTCATCAGTTTTGCACCAGTGTCTTATCACTGGTGCAAAACTTGTCTTTAGTACAAAGAACCCAAGAGTCCCAAAAATCATGGCAGATTAATTTTGCCAGATGTTTTATTTAGATATACATTAACAAAGATGCAGGGTGCACTAGAGGTGTGGTTTTAAAGTTACAGCTGGGGAACAAATAGAAACTTGTAGTTTCAAAGGAAGGCCATGCAGGCCTTTATACTGTATGCGTATCTCAGAACTACAGAGCCGGAAGGGATCCTATGGATCATTGAAGAAGGCACAGTGGGGAACTGAACTCCCAACATTTTTGTTTGAGGAACTGGGGTGTGACATTCAATCAACAGCTTCATCTGCTATAACTTTAAAACCACACCTCCAATGCAGCCTACATCTTCCTAGCTTATATCTAAGAAAAAATACCTGGCAAAATCATCTGCCATGAACTTTTGGGACTCTTGAGTTCTTTGTACTAATGATAAGACGCTGGTGCAAGCCTGATGAAGTGGGCCCTGATCCACAAAAGCTAGCAGATGGTGTGGTTTCTTTAGTGGTTTATAAAGCTATCACTTACTCCTGCATTTGCATTGTGTAATGACCACACAACTCTCTTTTATTTCTGCTTAATTTAAGTAATTTTAACCTGCCAGGTGCTGCTTTTTCTTTATTGACATTTTCTTATAAGTGTTCTTGAGGCATGCTATGTTTTTATTGTAGTCATTTAATTTTTTAAGTTCTGTCTCAGCTTCAAGTCAATGGTGTTAATCGACAAGGCCCTAAAGGGTTTGGGACTTAGCAGAATGCTTATTCCCAAGTGGGACTGTCCACCCTACCCATTCATCCCAGGCAGGATAGCTGAAGATGTTGACCCTGAGAGAGGCTGACAAAGAAAAAAACAAGGAACCAGGCTTTCTTGGTGATCACTCCTCTGCTGTGGAATCGGTTACCACCCACTATTCACCTGGCACCTTCACTGGATATTATCAAGAACCTGCTAAACACCTAGTTATTTTGGCAGGCATTTCAAAATATCCCATCTACAGAGCCTACCTAAACTGCTGCTACAGCCAAAATACTATAAAATCACCACCAATTTAAATGTTTAGCTTTTATTTACTGTATTCTAGAATGTTTCAAAGTTTTATTATTTTCACTGTATAAGTTATAGATGTGTCGCTTTATGATTTATGATTATCTTATTTTGATTATTTTTGTTTTTCTGTGTTGTAAACTGCCCAGAGTGGCCTTCAGCAACATGGGTGGTATGGAAATCAAATAAATAAATACATTTTGTGGTGACCAGGTCCCCCTAAGGGGTGCCTAGCACTCGGTCAGCGAGTTCAACAGGCTCTCCTTACATGCTCAAACCATCATCATGGAATTGAAGTCCAGAACAAGACTGGATCTCCATCACATTTCAAATAACCCATCGTCCCTTTTCTACACTCTCTTAACTCTTCCCTTCTTCTTGACAATTCTGGCTGTTAATCAATTATCCTCAAGGGGCTGTAACACCTTCCTCCTCCCTTTATTCCCATGGAAGTCCAGGTGTTTTATCTCTTCTCCAATTAGCTCAGAATGCTGAGTCTTCTACGGGCCCCTTTGTCCGACCTTCGGCTTTATCTTGAACCAGGCTGTAACGGTCTTCAGAAAAACATTCTCAAAGCACTTAGAAAAAAAACATTTTTATGTCTCTCAAATCATCTTCACACAGAACCTGTCTGACTCCATCTTACATTTCTCTGACTACATATCCCATCTTCATGATAAATATAATTTTTGCATTGTCATTTGCCTTGATTGCCATTCTTTAGTAGAGAGGTGAGATGCCCAATTGATGATAAGTTAGACATCATTCTATTTAGCTAGATTGGGCCACCACAACATAGGACCTAACAAACTAGGACTGCTCTATCAGTCTCCTATGCAAGTGCATAGTTTCCTATGCAACTGGCCTCTTCTTTTACATCCACTAAATCCACAAAAGTTTGTTGAGCCCCTGTTGACAAGTGACAGTTGACTTATTAAAAGCCATCTGATCAAAATTCCACAAACATTTCTGCATTCTGATTGTAGACGGCTTCTTCTAAAGACTTGCAAACTACAGAGCCTGTTTTGACCTCGATTTGCAAAGTGGAATGGGGAAGAAGATGGCCTTTGGGGGCTTACATCTAAGATGTTCCTTCTTTCTTTACAGTCTGACTCTGTACTATGAAAGGGAGTTCTGAGGAGTGTTCTTTTTCCCCTTCCTGGTCAAGGAGTCTAAAAGAACAAACTACACTTCCAAAGGCAGGCAGGCAGGCAGGCATACTCTTAGATAGAAGACATTGGGGAGGAGCAATAAGAGGTTAAAAGATAGAAGTATGTACCTCACCCAGTGTCCCCTAAGCTACTCTGCTCTTAAGTTTAGTGGAATATGCTGTCCGATTGCCACTGTTGAAATGAAGTTCAGTAATCACTCTGGTCAACTTCAATATGAGGAATAAAGGAGCAGGGATGCAGCTCAGTCAGAAAAATATTGTGGCTTGACACTGTCATTGGTCTACCATACTCTGTTCTCTACATTTTGGAATGCATAGTAGCATAACAATTCATTCACAAATGGAAACATAGATATCTTACATGGACCAAGTGACATGCAGCCAAAGGTGTAAGCAATCATCTGTGGATTTGTTATGATATTATTACTATGATATTGTAGCAATTTAAGCATCCCTTTCTTTGCAAAAAGGCCATTGTTCTGTAAACATTGTCATTGACCTGGCTCTCTCAAATCCTTTTCTTCAGAAATGTGACGCTACAGTTAAGATTGAGGCAATGGACTGATAAAATAAAGGTCATCCTTGTTCAAAAAGGTCCCTGCATTTCTAGCTCTCTAGGGGTGCGGGCATGGGGAGACAAGGTTTTCCTTTGCAAGCGCAAGATTATTAAAGCCAGCTTGGCAGAAAAGCAAATCCCAAAGAAAGGTGCCAAGTTTGAGAGAACTGTGATGTCCATAGCCATAGCAATAATTTTTCAAACAACTAATAATAAAGAGTCAATAATCAGAAAGATGTTCTCTGAAGTGAACACCACTAAATTACTTCGGGGAGGAAATCAATTACCTCCAAGGCAGCTCCAGCTCCCCAGCTCAATATCCAAATTTATGAGAGCAGCACCCGCTACAGAAAGCTGAAATTCAAAACCTCTCAGCAAGGGAGCCACTATTGTTTTTGTGGGTAAACTGACAGTGGTTGGAGGCAAGAGTCATGTTTTTGTAGCAGAATCTGTAAGAAAATATTGTCCAGGAGCTCGAGTTTCACATTACTTCAGTGACTCTAAGGCTGAATATAATGTTGGTTCTCTTTCAGGGATGGCCTTTGACATTTTAATGTCTGTGTTTAAAACATGCCTTCTGCAGAGTAATTTGTAAATGTATCTTGGAAGTGGAGAAACTCTTCAGTTTCCAATAGCTTAGATGGGTTACAAGCTATGACACTTTTTCAGGTGTTTTTGTATGTTCTCCCAGTAGGATGCCCAGAAAGTGGAAGGGGATAGGCTTTCTTCACATGTGAGGGATCTGCTGAAATGCATGCTTTTTTCCAATTCTTAAAGATGAGAATTTCCACTCCTTTTGGCATAAATGGCCATATGTCACAATGTGTGAAATGTGTGATGTGAAAAAAAGGGTTGTCGTGTGGTTCTTTACATCTTCTTAGACAGGTGAGAAGGAGGTAAACGTGGTGCTTATATTTAAATGATACAAAGATGAGAGAATGCAAAAGAGGAACAAAAAGTGAAGTGGGCATACACATATGGAATGGATAGATGGTACTGTGGATCAGTAGCTTAATATGAACTTTAATGTGAAAGACATATGGCCAATTTCTGGCATCACTAAGCAGAGCTCAGAAAGAATCCTGCCGTACACTATTAAAGAACACAATTGTGCTTTTCATGTTCAGGAGTCACATCCAGAGGCTCATTCACTCCAGCAATCAGATGACGTATTTGCTGGAGTGAATGAGCCTGCCCACAAAGTTGTCCTACCACCAACTTCCTGGTCCCTGCTGTCAGCTTCTACTTTTTTTGGTGCAGGTAGGATCACTCTGTTTTGGTTCATTTCCAGCATGTGAGATCACTAGAACCAAACAAAAAGTGAGCCTTCCTGCCAATTCCCAATGTTGTGAAGTGGCGTAAGAAAAGAACCATTTCAGGATATTAGCAGAACTTCCTCATTTCTGTAGAGAGGGCCAAGAAAATGGGGGGGGGGGGGGAGAGAAGGTATATTAGGCCAGCACACATGCACTGAATCACTTTTTGAAAAGCCAAATGGAAAACTTCCTTCTAGAATTGGAGGAGATAGGAGAGGACAATGAGGGTGATTTTTGTTTGCTTTTTTCTTAAAGGTCTAGTTGAGAGCTGGTCGAGAAAAGCAAAGAAAAATTTCCCAAATTGTCCATTCCTGTCTCCACCTGCTTCCAGGAGAAAGTTTTCCATTTGAGTTGTATTTATTTTTTAAGTGATGCAGCACATATGCACTGCCCTAATACATTTTTTTTAAAAAATAAATAAATTGTACTTCACCTTTTCCACACAGCCCAGGAAATGTTTAATTTGTCAATATCCTGAAGTGGTTCTTAAGCTACAGAAATCCACAAATTGTCATTGCAAGTTAATGACCTGCTCTGAGTTTTCATTTCATATGAAATATTGCAGTGAGATTTGAAGGGTTGTGCACAGTATTGCCTAAAAACACTGTGGTGGTTCTTACTTTTCTACCATCCTTATGTGCTTAATTGCAAAGCTGTGCTACTAAAACTACTACTACTGTTCTCAATCATGTATATTAGACAGATACAAAAACACATGGATCTTGGACAGAAGCATGCCACAAACCCTGTGTATTGCACTCTAGGCTATGTGCAGCAGAGGAACAGAATTAATAGAATCTTGAAAATGTAGAACTGGAAGAAATGCCAGAAGTCATCTAGTTCATCATTCTGTGAGTGCAAGAAATCCAGAGCTAAAACCTTTCAGACAAATGACTATGCAACCTGTGTTCAAAAATGACTTGCTGGGAGTAAAAATGTATGCTCCATTAATGAACACCTATTCCAAATATTTAGTTAAACTTATCTGATTCCACAAGTTCAGCTCCTGCTCTCTGGAACCATGGAAAACAAGCTTGTTCCACCTTCCACACAACAGCCCTTCAAATATTCAAATATGACTATCTTGTCTCATCCTAGTGCTATCTTTTACAGGCTAAACATGTACTGTGGTGCCTCAACTTATGAATTTAATCCATTCCAGAAGAATGGTCGTAATTTGAAATAGTTGTAAGTTGAAACACCATTTCCCATTGAAATGCACTGAAACCCCATTAATCCATTCCAGGCCCCCCCAAAAAAAGATAATCAACAACAACATAAACTGCACAGCAAGCCCCATTGGAATGTGATGGGACTTAAAAATAATAATTAAAAAAACACCCTCACACAGCCAGTCCCATCAGAATGCAATGGGGCTGGAAAAAAATCAAAATCAAAACAACAACAACAAACACACCAAGCACCATCGGAACGCGATGGGGCTGGGAAAAAAAAAAAACACCAGACACACCAAAAAACATCACAGCACAGAAACATAACCCCCCCCCAAACCCAAACCCACCCTGCAAAGTAAATGTACTTTATCAGGAGCAGAAAGCAGCACCAGGCAGTCTGAAGCCTCTCTGCAAATGCACACACTCTAACCGTTGGGCTGAAAGAGCTACAAAGAAGCTCTTCGCCGACCAACGGTTAGTCCTGTAACTTGAATTCCAGCCTTTCTCCCTGCCTCTTTTGTTTGCAACGCGAAGCTCCGGCCGCAAGTCGAAGCAAAATTTTGCAGCCGGAGCTGGTCGCAACTCGAAATGGTTGTATGTCAGGATGGTCATAAGTCAAGGCACCACTGTACAACTCTCTCATGGCTGTTCCTCACATGGTTTGGTTTCAAGATCTTTTACTACTCCTCTGGACCAGGTTCAACTTGTTGATATGCTACCTAAACTAGCTGTGGCACTCTACTGAGATCTGACCAGATTACAGGGAGGTGAGAGCATGGACAAAGTGGAACTTTTTAAAAATGTTGATTCTATTTTTACAAAAATAAAATATTAGTTCCTGGAACATCTTATTCCCTTTTGTTTTACAATGAGGGCAGTGAAGTAAAAGAAGATGGAAGTAGAGATTATGGTTTTCCAACTAAAGAGCAGTAGTGGCAAGGTGGGATTGTTGTATTTTGGCAGTTTTCCTTCTGAGAAAGATTGTTCAAAGGTATCCTGATTAGGTGGATGATGCATATGACAAATATATTCTTCCAAATCCTTGTTTGTGATGTTGATGGTTTGTTCAAAATACAAGTTTGTAGCTTGCTGGACCTTTTTTTAAATGCCTGAATGGTGCAGCCAGGGATAACATTTGAATAGCTTAGACTGTTGCACTGTTTTAGCTTTTCAGAATTAGGATGGTCAAATTAATATGCTAGGGGAGGAAGAGGAAGAAAGAAGGAGGTGCACCTTTACTGGTAAAAGCAGAGAACAACTTTAATGCTCATGTCATATCCAGCTTGAATTGTTGCAATGTTCTCTATGTGTAATCGTATTTTAAAACTCTTCTTTCGACAATAATATTCTAAGAGAAAAATAGGCATAACCATGAGGTCTATAAAGCACTGTATCTCCTTGGACCTGATTGTGTGTACTCAGAGTCTAAATCAGCAGGAAACCAAGATTCACTACTTCCACGTTTGGAAGATTTCAGAGATTATTTTAGTGGCGAATCAGAGAGAAAAGATAAGGACAGAAGAATCTGATCTCATGCCAGCACTCATACCAACTGAGAGCTGGTCTTGTTCATCACAACTTAAGTCCCACAAGATATGGCATGTTGAGATCTTCAATTTATAGAACCTATTTCAATCTCACATTGACAATGTGAAGTTATTTGTTGACTTGCCAGAAGGAGCACTGCAGGCAACTTTGGATGGATTTGGAATTTAAAGCACCTTGTAGTTACTGGATTCTCCTGTATTTAAATGATAGGATATCTCATAAATCAGGATGATCAGGAGGTTGAAGCCACCATCTGACACCTTGCCTCAAGATTGTGGGACATGTAGCCAACAGTACAGCTGCAAGCAGCTGTTTCAAGTAAAATACAATGACAGCTTGTTGTTTTATACCTCTTACTCAGTTACTACACTTGCCCATGTATAGTATCAAGTTGTGAGTAAAAGCTGAGATATCAAGGAATAAACCATCCTTCAGACGCAGCTAAATAATTGCAGTGTGTATACTTACACTTCCCTATAAAATTACAGAACCTTCATATAAATGTGAATGAAAATCTATATATACATTACACACAAATAGTATTCACATAAAGGTAGAGCCTTCTGGTATGGGACACATTTCTTCTAAATCTTAAAAACTTTCTAAAACATGGTAAAATAATTTTAAAAAATCTATCTCTAATATATTTTTATAGACTCTTTCATGTTCTGATCTGTTGGATAGTGTCTCTTGCTCTCAGGATTACTAAGCTATTATTACAATGAAAAATTCACTCCCTGGCTGTCCCCTTTCTTTATAATTGCAGTTAATGTGAAGTGCTTATGTACTATATCAATTTAATATCTGATATGGCCTCTGTCAAGGTATTACATTCTGCACTTACTGGGTGATGGACTCTAACCTAATAGGGCTTTTCTCTCTTTAACTACCCCAATCCACTGTCCATTTTGCTATTCAGATGGAACAGTGTCTGCTGAAATGGAAAACTGGAAAGCAATACTTTGATAGAATAATTTAAATTTAACAGCAGTTTGAAGGCATTTGTTTTAAATTGCAGTAATAACAGAAGGAAGGCACATATGGAAAAGCTGATTTGTTTGTGGTGAACAGATCATCTTCAAAGCCTAGTCTTTGGTATAGACAGCATGTAAATCAACTCTGCTATCTATAGCTGCATTTCTGTTATGTGCATATATTTGTTAAGATTACACTGAACCATCAACAAACAGCAATAGGAAAGATACAAGAAACAGAGTAAAAGAACTTCCTTACAGCCAATGAGATGGAGGAAAGTGGCCATAGTCAGTGGACACAGTAAGTCAGGGAAACTTAAAAACTCTGGTTTACTGATTAGGACACAGTGATGAGCATGAACTGCCAGTTAGGTGGTTTGTGCAGGTCATGTACTGGCTAACCAGTACATGACCTCCCCCAAAGGGCACCCACTCAGAGTCAGCACCCAGAGGAGGCAGGGCAGAGAACCCAGGCCAGTGCTTCCAAGTGGGTGCTCACCAGACAAGGCGAGGCTTTGAAGCGCCAAACACTTGTTTGGCTGATAACCAACCAGCATGAACTGCTAAACTGGCAGTTCATGCCCATCTCTCAAAGTGTGCTGGCACACATGGTTTAAGTGTTCTCACTTGCAGCAAGAGCAGCCTAGCAAGCCACAGGGCTTCACTCTCTAAGCTGTGTATCAAGGCAGTTTAAAGAAGTGTCATTCCCTCCTTGGCTTTGTATCCCATCAAAACAGAAGAATAATTCATGGTTTGTTTTTGTCTTGTTTTTCTGGCTTGCTGGGAGACAAACTGGAGATAAGAAAGTACCTGTGTTCAGACTGCTGAGCAAAGCTACAGAAGATTCTATGGTCAACGTAACAGTCTTTAAGGTGCCACTACATTTTTGTCTTTTTTAATTTGTTCTTTCATTTTTATTTTGTTTTCCCTATTATCTCACTACAAGAGAAACTGATCAGCAGTCACCAGCATGGTGCCCGTTTATAGCATGCCATGGATCATATGGTTCACAGGCTTGTTGGGTCATCCAGACCCAGCTGATGAGATCCAAAGGGATTTCAGTTTCAGAAACAAACTCAGAAAAGGACTAAGGATATTATACATGCAGATACATGGAAGAGATACACAGTATCATCTCACTAGAAGTGAAATATAACTCAGGCTATTATTATACTTTGGAACAATAGTGCTGGGAAAATTGGAAGGCAGTAGGAAAAGAGGAAGACTGAACATGAGTTCCATTGACTCAAGAAATGAATCTATGATCTTTGATTTGCAGGATCTGAGCAGGGTTGTAAACTAAAGGACTTTTTCAATGTCATTATTTGATAGTCAGAGGTTACTTGGTGGTACTTAATAATATAAGAGTTTTTGGTGAGTGTCACTTCTTCCATTCATCAATATCCCTTTCTGCCTGCTATTTCATTGAATGTTGTACCAGTTCATTCACGTTTGCACCTATAATTGCTACTGTGTTGTTCATTTACGATATCTTATCTGGAGCAACTACAGAAAGATTGACACAATATGTAGAAATTTTAAAAAAGATTGTTATGTTAGCCTATTTCAGCATGTATAACAAAAATGAAATAACATGTTTTGTGGAACTGTTGAGACAATATTTCAATCTGTACTTTCATGGATTACAATCCACCTCTCCAGAAAACTGAGTGCTGTATTTAGGTAAGGCTTATATATAGTGTAAGTGGATGGGTGGGGTGGGGTGGGAATAAGTGAAATGGATTCTCTTATTAATGCAGGTAATGACCTTCCAAAGTGTTGAATAATGCTGGCAACAGTTCCATAGGCTTAGCCACAATGGCTAATCACTTGTCTTTGAAATACTGAAACAGTGCATTCTGTTCTCAGGAAACACTGGCTGTGCTGTGTCAGAGTTTTGTAAAAGTGAACAACATCTTGGCCATGCACAAGACCAAAGTAAAATCAGTGTGGCAGTGGTGGCAGTAAGAGAATGCTAAGATGCTCTGGGTCGATTTCAGCTTCTGCACACTGGAATTTACGAATGTATTCCACTTCAGATCTCTCTCTCTCAAATCTTCATTTGAAATGCTTTTTCCCCCTTCAATAGTCAATCTGAGATCAGTGACAGAGTATCCGCAGAGGTTAAAAAGTTCTGACAAAGTTTTGACACTGACTCTTCTATGTTCCCTTTTCTGATGGCAGATTGGTGTCCCTTAACTCTCTTCTGAAAAAAAAGTCTTTTGGGCCTATTAAAAATGAGGGATGGCTCTTTTTCCCCCATTTTCATCCTCTGTCACTGATTCCCAAAAAAGAGCCCTAAAACACAAAAGGTCCAGAAGCAAGGGACTCCTTTTGTTTTCCCTAGTGTAGTCTTTGGTTATAGTATTAAAATATAATTCCATTGGAAGGGTTAAATGTCAGGGTAGGTGCTGGAAGTGCTTAGGATTTGCCCTCTTTTGCTCCAAATAAGGAGGAAGGCTAGATTTGAAGGTGGGCAAAAATACAAGACAGAGGCTAGAGTTGACCTGTTGTTGCCATATGAGTAATGCAGAATTGGAGGTTCTGAGAAAAGGATGAGAATATGGTGGGAAGGAAGAGTGAGAAGACACTAACACCATGTAGAATATGAGGGATCCTGAAGAAGAGAAGTGTGCCTAATTTGAGAGAACTTTGTACTTTGCTGAGATGCTACAAAATGGAGGGGAAATTTAGGAGGAGGTGAACTGAAATAAATCACTTTCCATACGTTTGCTCTGCTCTTTTGTTGAAAGTTGGCTTAAAGAAGTAGTATAAAACAGGAGCTCTGGGGTATACAGCAGGGAAGAAAAAATCTGGACATTATATTTGCCATGAGTGATTCAGGCCATAGGACAACACATTTCTAGGAATCTCTTTGTCGGACAAGAACAAGGTGTGTATTCAGTCTTGCTACCAAACATCCTTCCTGAACTAGTAAAAACTATATCAATCTGGCAAGAAATAAGTAACGCTAAAAATGTAAAAAGTATCTTCAAAATCAGGTATTTACATGAGCTCTTGACAATCGTTTATACCATTTCTATCATTATTTTTCAATATTCTTATTTTATATTGAACCTCATCGCTTTTCTAGCTACAGTACTTTAATCATATTACTGACATACACTGGGGAAATTATAACTACAGAGGGTCTTGTGGCACCTAAAGACTAACATGCTTCATGTGGGATAAGGTGTGTGCATCAACCTCATCAGCTGCAAGAAAGCTGCAGTTCCCAAAAGCTTATGCCAAGCAAAACTTGTTAGCCTCAAGACTCTCCGTTTGATTTTTCTTTGGCAGACTCACATGGCTGCCCGCCCTATTAGTGTATTATGTCTACTCCAAATTAAAATAAATGAGCTGTGTGCTGAGGTGTGTGATGCTGTTTTTAAATATGTGAGCCAGTGTGTATGTGTTGCCGTGGACACAAACTGTGAAATTCTTCAATTATCATAATGATCAGAGCTGAACAATGATATCTTTGTGGCTGCCTGCTGCACAAGGTGAAATCAAAATTTAGCAGCGATTAACATTGCCACATAGCTGGAGACAGCAGCTGATAGATGTTGTTTTAAAAATCCCAGTAAACACACACTTCCTTGCTTCTACAATTATTTGGAGGAATTGCAAAGGCTCTCACTCACACACCCATACATCCACCCCACACATCCACACCCATGATAGATCGCATATACACCAAGCCAAGAATTGCTACACAGCACAGAGTAATAGGGAACTACATAAAGAGCTAAGTTGCAACCCCACAGGCTTATAACCAGCCAGCCACAGAACAAAGGCAGATTGCTGGGCTGTGTATTTTTATTGTTTTGTGGTTTGTGCAGTCAAGAGTAATTTCTATTTTTACCACTGGATCACTTTCAAGAGAGGTGCAGAAGTTCTATGCAAGGACTGTAGGTTTACAGTATCTGTTTTCAATAAACTTTTTCTCCAGGCGAAACAGACACTTGCTACTCACATGACAGCATGCAGGATGATGCTGAGAAAATAAGACAAGTCGTGGCTAACATTTTTTGCTTGTCTTGTAAGAATAATCTGACTAATGTCGGAATGATTCCATCAGTATTGTCAGAAATAGCTCTAAGAACCCTCCAGGTATGTTGAAAGCCTCCACGAAGGCTACAGCTAATGCAAACTGGATGCCAAATAACTAGAGATTTCTGGAAAGTTACGAAGCAATAACACTAAGGACCTTGACTTATGCTGATGAGTTCAAAGTTTTCACTTTACTAATTAGAATGAGGTCTGCTAGAGCTGGACTTCCTGCTCCTTTACAAACTCTCTTGCATGGTTTCTAATAGTCTATACGTGACCATACCTAGAGAATGATAAAAATTGATTGGTTTTTTAACAATTCCAGCAGGGCATTATCCCTTATTAATCATTATTCCACTATGCATTGATTAACTATATCCTACTGTAAAATAATGATGGATGTTCACATACAAATGACACCTCTCACCTCTGGCTGAAAGTCATGGAGCATGCAATTGTGATCCACAAAGAATCCTTGTTTCTTAAATGCTGCAGTATCTAGAATAAACTGTTAAACATAATTAAACGTGTTGTCTGTAAACCACACCAAAGCTGCTTACTAAGCTACACATGTTCCTATATACTATGACAAACATAAAGGCAAGTTTTAAAAAACAAATTGTGACTTTCCTGTATTGTAATAGTTCCGTTTTAGCATTAAACATAGCTAATTCCTAGTTTCTATGGCCTTAAGCAAAACCTTAACCTTGTGAAGGTTTATGAGTATAATCTAGTCTGTTGCATGCCTACTAGAGTAAATAGATGGCCTTTTTCTCTCTCCTGAGATCATGATTTCTCTCTGTGGAGGGCTTCGACTAGTCAAAACAGCACTTCAGATCAGCCATCTTGTGACTGAAAATGCTATCTATCCTTCTACCAAATGCTCCTGAGCTATGGGCAAAAAGAAAAAAGAAGGGTTTTTAGACAGAGACTAATATTTCCTGTTTAGTGCAAAACAAAATACTAAATACACACAAAACGTATTCCTTCTTTCTTGAAAGCTGTCTCAGGAAAGCATTTATCATCCAATAGACACATTATTCGAACCAAGTGAGGCACATCTAGTTTAGATATAACCCACGCAAGCCTTCTTTTTACTTTAGTTATGTTTTGTGCTAAGTAGAAATACATTAATGGCATCTTTAGCTACTTAAGAAAATTGTTCCCATGCCTTCAAAAACAGTATCTGGCATTCAGCAATTAGTAAAACCCATCATTTTAAAATCTATTTGGGCATACCAGTCCTGCACTGTATACACAGTTGGGACCACACAGATATTGACTTCTTCTGATGTAACTGCAGTGGTATGAGCATGAAAAAACACAGAACCCCTCACCTACTGGATGGCTATCAGGTCCAATCATGTTATCAACCTTGATATATCAAGCATCCAAAGACTAATGCACACATGTATCTGGCTCTACAATGATTGAAAATCTTTCATTTTCAGCATTCATTTTTTAAAAAATGAGCTACTGTACTTATCAGAAATATTTCTATTGCTTCTTATCTGCACAAATCCTAAAGAGATATGCAACATCTTAAAACAAGCAAACCAAATACAATATACAGTATGTTGAGAGTGTGAAACAGTTCACGGCTGAGGGAAAGCAAGATGAAAATTCATGTTTTCAATAAATGCCTAGAACACACCAGCATTAAAACTCATGTACCATAGAATGGATTCCTAATGTGTTGGAGTAGATAGAATGATGGACTAAGACTCTGGAGAACAGGGTTCAAATCCTCACTCAGCCATGGAAACTGTCTGGTGAAGTGGAACTGGTAAAACAAATATCTTGAATATCTCACCTTGAAAGCCATAGTAAGGTTGCTACAAGTCATTTCTGACTTGATGGTAGAAAACCCCCACCCACCATAGAATGGAGACTATTCCACAGGTTGAGTACTACTACAGAGAAGAAATGGCTTTATGTCATTGCCAACAAGAACAGGCGAGGGCCTCCAGTGAAGATCACAGTAGCTTAGGAAATTGTTATAGGGGAGATGTTCAATAGTCATCAGTTGTATATTATTGATCTTGTGCTGGCAGAACAAATCAACATGTTATAAAGCAATTCTAAAAAGGAATGCAGCCTGAAAAAATATATATAACTCTTAAAGTTCAGCTCAGCACCAAATTTGACACAGTTGTAGCAGATAGTCTGCACTTGCTCTGTGCCAAATTTGGAGAAGTTTGGGTAAATTGTTTTCAAGGTATGAATTTTAAAGTAAAATTGTGTTTACGTCACCACCATTCAGAAATAGGTGACCCAAAATGCCCCCATATTTAAAATAGATTATACAACTGAAAAGATCAATCTTGCTTATCTTGAAAGAAAATGTTTAGCCCCACCCACTTTTTTATTTGGGAAGAAACCAGGCTGTATGGGATGAAATATTTGTCCTCAAAAAAGTCTTGCAAAAGAGAGAAACAGAGATTTCTTATCACACTGAGCATGTGTGGAACAGGCTTACCAGCAAGAACTTTGCAAAGTAGATACATTGTTGCAGTTTCATTTGTGGGGAATGGGAGCAGTTTGGAGAGCTTAGTGCAATGTTTCCCAATCTTGGGTCCAAAAATCTTAGAAAGTTTTCACCAATAGCTGTGCTGGCCAGAATTTCTAGGAGTTGTAGTCCAAGAACATCTAGGGACCCCAGGATTAGGGCAACTAAAGGTCAAAGAAACAGAGTCAAAAATACATTTTTGTTGAAGAATTTTTTTAAAAATCAGGCTTGCTCTAAGTAGGGGTGACAGTCTTCCAGAAACAGGGACATTTTGTTACATATCTCAATGGAATTAGCAATTTTTAAAATAAAATCATCCAAACTGTATGAAACAAAGACAAGAACAGAGATGTTTGGAGAATTTAGAGCAGTGGCTCCCAACCTTGGGTCCAAGGGTCCAACACCACATTTCAAAAGAGTTGATTTGTGCCCATCTTTCTCTCACACAGTATGGATGATTTTGATCTTGCTTTTCAGTGAGAATCTTTCCTAACTCCAAGCCCTCCCCCTTTTTTTCAAAAGGCAAGGGGATGTCTTTTGGAAAACATGCACACAACATGTATACCTTTTATTCTTTAGTAATCTTATACTTATCAATGTGTGGACCACAACAGTCAGTGTGTCCGTAGAATTGGCACACTAATCTAAGCTGGTATTAAGCATTCTGAGTCACTGAGATCAAATATCCCTGAAAAGTTTCTGTTAACATCTCAGTTGTTTGATATAGATCTCTGTCAATAGGCTAGGAATATGAGAGCTACTATCTCTATTTTAGTAGTGTAAATAAAAATATTGTTCTTTGCATTACATTAGAAACAGAAGGATTTGTTGCATTAAACATCTTTGAAATATTACTGTTGTTGTAGCTGTTCTCTGAATATTTTTGCTTGAATAAGGAGTCACGCCTTCTGCTCTGCAGCAAGACACCACATAGAAAAATATCATTATGTAGCATCAATTAAATGCACCCAGGCTTTCTTCATACACAGAACATCCTAAGGATGCCACTAAATTCCCATTTAACCTGTATCTTCCAAGGGAACCAAAAAGGCAATATTAAGATATTATGATGAGGAAGTAGAGATTGATCAATAATTCAGAGCCTGTTTTTTCCCAGTCATCAGGGTGGGGTGGGGTTGGAGTCTTGGTGATAAACACAGTAAGTCAGGCAAAAATTCAGGGAAAGTATATATTTCTATACACCCCAGTTAAATACTTGGGATAAAAGAGGAAAGGAGGACGGAGCCATGTCTGGAGGTTAAGGCTTTTGGGGAAGAAAGAAAATACATTGACTTCTATAGAAGATGTTGATCACCCATCACCATTGTCTGCTGCCAGCCCACTAGAACCAATTATCTTTCTCTCTCCGGAGACTTTGATTGATATCTAGTTGAGCTTTATAGGCTAGCCAGACATGTGTTTAAAGTAGGCATCTATCACTTTAAGAAGACATAGGGAGGCATGGCCAACCACCAGGCCTTCCACCTTACTCAGCCCTTGGGGATGCTTCCTAGAATTACCCTATCTGTGGTGGGAAGTGACACAACAGTGATATCAATAACAACACACACCCCCAGGTCACCCATGGAGGTGGAAGAACCAAGATCATCAGGAAGAGTCAGTCTTCAAAGGATAAAGAACCTTGGGAAACATTGAGGGTCAAGGGGCTCAGGGTAGGGGAAAGATGCACAGGCTGGAACAGTCTGTAAAGAAGGAGGGGGGATGAAGGTATAAAGGGTGAGGAAAATGAATTGGCATGGGGAAAATAAGTGAAGACTTGTGGTAGCAGGGAACTGTAGAGGCAAAGAAAGACAAAGAAGGAGAGACCTGGGTGGAGGTTCCAGAGTGGCCCCAACAAGAGACACCCAAAGAAGTTCTTTAAGCCTCATGGTTTAGTTGGCCAAGGGACATCTCAGTGCAATGGTGGTGCAATGAACTGCTTTGTGACCCTGAGTTGAAGACCTCCACTCCAATGGAACTATAGAGGTGGAGAAGAGAGAAGCAATTTGAATGTTTTCAATACCTAAAAGCAGAAGTGCTTGCCATTTAGGATCGGTCAGATTACTACTGTGGTCAAGGAAAGTAGCAAGGAAAACAGTAAGACTCAACTCTTTATAGACATGGTGAAGGGGATGGTGAAGTAACCACTCTCCAATTTGTAAGCTGGGAACTGGCTTGAATCCAGTGCAGCCTGGAGGGGAATGGGAGGCTCATGAATAGTTGAGACAGAGTTACATTATAGTGCTGATCTAGTCAAGAAAGTTTAATTGAACAGTGCTTCAGACTCCAGAAACTGGGGGGAAACTATGAGACCTTTTGACACCCCTCTGCCCATGGAAGAGTTAGGGGCATGCACATTTCTTATTCCAGCTGTTCCTCAGCTATATGCAGCAAGAAAAGGGCTTTTGTGACGGCTTTTCATATTTAGACCAAAAGAGAAACCCATCTATCCTGAAACTCACCATTCTCTTTCTTGAGAGTCCAAGAAAACATGGAACCATCCAACCTCAAAACTCAAACCAAGCTGGAACACAAAGCTGCTAAATATTCTTTTTAAAGAAACTTGGAAAAGCAGCATTAGTTTGGTGAATTCACTGTTTAGAATATGACTTCTAATGCATAGCTATCAGTGATCTTTAAAACACACACACACACCATTCTCTTCATAGAACATTTGCCCTGCAAATACGTAGAGGATAACATGACATTAAGTGTGACTATATTTGTGAAAAAAATTGAGTTCATTGTAACTTCCAGAATGATTTCACAAGAAGGTTCAGTGAATTTATTAGATCTGAAGAATTAAATATAATAGGCAGAAATTGATGAGGCCTCTTTTATGATTTATGCATTTGTAAAAATTTGGATAAAGATTACCACAGGTTAATATGCACTCAATGAATAAGCAGTTCACATTATCCCTATGTTTGCATTTTTGACTATATTCTGACACCTAGTGGGAAATAAATACAATTGCTTTCACAATGGAGTTTTGCTACCTGATGACATTTTTTCCTCCACGTATTCTTTGCCAACTAAGGATAACTCCTCCTGCATCTAATGAATTTGGCTCTCTTTCTGAATTTTTATGACACAATGAATATATTAGGCCTAAATTTAATTTTTGCTCAGTTAGAATCCACCCACTGAATCAACAAATCATATGTAAGTGTTGATTTATTGAATGCCCATTAATTCAATGAGTCTTCTCTAGCTGGAATTGACAATGGAACATAGCCTAATATGGCATTATTTTTGACTGACAGTACTAGCTAAATGTTAAGATTCTATTACCAAAATAGCTCTTGTTTTCATTTCTTAGGGAAGAAGAAAATAAAATAGGATAGATTCCTCTGTGGCAAAACTTGAAAATCACCCCTATCAAACAGTAATTTAAAACAGAAATGTCCTCTAAGAACCCCCAGGAAATTCAGTCATCCCACCTTTGACTCATCTTGAGTAAAAGGAATGATTTTGTCAATGTAAGAGATCACTGAGACATACCGTTGTGTAATGCTATGATGGAGACCACTCATTTTAAAATTCAAATCAAGCATGTGCATCCTTGTGAGCTTTTGATAGGGATAACAAAATTGGTGGGATGACTTCCATAATTATAATATGGCAATTGAAGGATATAAATAGTTCAAAAAGAATAGGAAGGGAGGTAGAGTAACAGTATATGTCAACAACATATATTCCTGCAAAGAAATACAGGACAATGAGCTTGGTTGTTCCATCAAAAGCATCTGGGAGTAATATAAATGGGGGGGGAGGAATGCTGTACCTAAAGTCTACTACCGACCACCCAATCAAGAAGATGCACACTGCACTTTAAGAAGGATTCCAACAAACTGGAACAAGTTCAGAGGAGGGCAACAAGGATGATCAGGGGACAGGAAACCAAGCCCTATGAGGAAAGGAGGAAAGAGCTGGGCATGTTTATGTTTGAAAACATGTCTGAGGAAAACATGATAACTCTTTTCAAATACAGTACTTGAAAGAGAGTCATACAGAGGAGGGGCAGATCTTTTCTGGATCATCCCAGAATGCAGGACATGCAATAATGGGCTCAAGTTACAAAAAGCCAGACTGAGGTTGAATATCAGGAAAAACTTATTAACTGTTACAGCAATATGACAGTGGAACCTTGGGAGGTGGTGAGTACTCCAAAGCTGGAGACATTCAAGAAAAAATTGGGCATCTATCTTTCAGATCTATTTTGATTTGGATTCCTGCACTTAGCAGGGGTTTGGACTCAATGGCCCTTCCAACTCAATTATTCTATGGTTCTACAATTCTATGAAATATGTCTATCACCAGATTAAGGAAATCTCATCCAAGTATTTATATGAATGCTAGTTGATGAACAAACCCACACATGTCAAATCAGAAGTACACAGCATTGTGTTCAGGGAACTGTATTAACATAAATCTGTAGGTGGATAACATTTACCATGCAAAACAAAAAGTTGCTTTCCAGATCATGCAACTGTGAGGCAAAGAGTCACCTCCAGGAGGATCAGGAGAGTACCATTCGACTCTCAAACAAAGACAGAAGAGCAAGAGATGGGAGTTATAGAAAGGGAATTAAGTAAATTAGAAATAAAGTAAGAGACTGAAGGCGACGCAAATCAGGCAGGAAAAGGAGAAGATAAAGGGGGGGGAAGAAGGAGGGGGTAGGGTAGAAGCATGTTGGGGAAGAGAGGAGAAGGTAGAGGAAAAAGAGTTTGTAGAGTTAATTCAAGAAGACCTTTGGACAGGAGAGTGGGTGGAATTCAAATTGCCCCGTGAGTACGCTGAAAGGGAATGGAGACGACAAATGTATAGAAAGCCACCTTACCGGGAGGGGGGAGAGACAGAGGAGAGAAAGCAAGAGTACAAAGCGTGGGTAAAGAGGGAAGAACAGAGAAGAGAAAAGCAGAGATGTATAGTGAGTCTGGAGACATCCCATGGGCCCAGCCCCTTCAGACCCCGACAGAGAACAGTTCATGGCTTGATAAAGGGGAAATGCCAAGAAGGTTCGATGTTCAATCCACAAAATTGAAGTGGGCAGAGAACACGTCAGCGTTGATGGATGCCAAACCCAAGTGATCTCACGATGTTACTAGTTATTCCCCGTTGCCATACCATGAAAAGATACCCAGTTTTAATAACGCTAAGATGCATGATTTATTATTAAATTTGGATTATGATAAACAAGACTCAAAAATTGATGAAGGCATGTTAAATAATAAACCAGTTTTATTAGAAGAATTGAGTGTGATGACTGCTTCTTTGGACAAAGTTAAGAAGAAGGAGGTAGATGACAGGCGACAAGATCACAGCAACTCAAGTCAATAACTCACTGTTTAACTTCTTTGCAACATTTTATTCCACACCTTTCAGCTAAAAAAATCTTAAGAACAGCTTATAAAGATAAACTATAAGACAGCCATGACACAGATGGAAAGGGGACTGAGAGGGATATAGAAAACAAACTCAAATACTATTTTTAAAATTACAGATGTTAAATTAATATAAATGGGATGAAAAACAAATAAATGTTTCCAAGGAAATTTGGAAAAAATCATTCTGCACAGCACTGTCCACTGCCTTGAGGTTTTGTTCATTTTCTTCAGACACAAGATTGCCCTGGAGAGAAGAAATATGGAGGAAAGATCAACAAATTATCTTCTTGCATCTACAACAGTGACAAAATCCTGACTTTCACCTAAAGACCACTATCACAAGTACTTATTTACTAGTGCATGTAGCTCCAGTTTACCAAAAAAAAGGGAATTATGAGGGCTATTTACATGGAGCTGTTTTGTAGAAGCTTTATTCAATGATTCAGATCTTGTAGTAATATTTGAGAGGTTATGTTTTACACCACTGTTGTTACATGCCACCAAGCCACCTGAAATTATGGCAGTCTTATGAATGAGAGACCTCCTGATGATGCTTTCATTAACAGTTCTGCTGAAGTTTTGCAGACTCAATGCCATAGCTTCCTTTATTGAGTCAACTCATCTCATACTCAGTCTCCTACTTTCCCTACTACTTTCAAGTTTCCCCAGCATTACTGCCTTTTCCTACTAACATTGTCTTCTCATTACATGCCCAAAGTATGACCGTCTTAGTTTTGTCATGTTTGCTTCTTGAAAGAGTTCAGGCTTGATCTAGGATCCAGCTGTTTTGTTCTTCTGGTGGTCATGGTATCCATAAAACTCAATTTTCCCCCTCTCAGCATTCTTCACTGTTCAGCTTTTGCATCCAGTGAAGGAAGTACAAGAGTGTGGATGATCTTGACCTTGTCCAGTGACTAAGTATGTGTTCCATTATAGCTCAACCCCCCCTCCCAAGGGCTATAATAATTTTAACAGACTGTGAATGTCACATGTACACCTTGAATCATTCCCATTTGAATGTACATGGGTGATGCAAAGAGAGTGCCTATTTAGTCACACCATCTTGTTTATGGAAGAGCCTGCTGAAAAAAGGTTATTGTATCATGAACAGTGGTGGTTCCATCGTCAGGTATATAAATTAATTTTGCCAAACCATTCTACCATCATGTATGAGTTGCTTTGAATGCTGCTTATTTGTTCTGCAATATTATCACACTGAAACATGTGTAGGTACTTTTGCCCTGTTTTAAATTGTACTTTTCACACTAATCATTTAAAGCTGTGCATCCTCCCACCTGCCTCTCTGAAATAAATCTTAAACACATTTTAAATAAATTAAAGCTTCATATGGTTTGGCTGTGAAAAATGAATTCAAATTCCAAATGTGGTATGGGGAGAAATGTTTAATTTATCTTGAAATCTCTTCTTCCACATTACTGGTATTAACAGTTTTAAAGGAGGGGCAACTAGGGGAGATCTTATTCACAAATCTTCCATGTCACATCTATTTTTGCTATTGGAACATTAAGACCATATGCTGAGATTCCTGACTTTAATCAAAAACAACACACATATATGCTGAGCTTTACACGTTAAATAATGTAACCATATTAGAGATCTCAATCTTTCCTGATGAACTCTCTGCATAAACAGCTCATGGGTTTCCAGTTGTGTCAATCAATACATGTTTATTGTTCAAATGTTTAATCAATAAACAGGTTTTGACATGACTGGAAACCTGTGAGCTGTTTATGCAATGTAACCATAATTTTCATTAGAAAACTGCAGATTGCCATAAAGCCCTTGAACTGGATCAGTAGGACATCATATCTGCTCATATGAACTTTTCATCCTTCCATTCACTAGGTCTGCCATTTGCAAACGACTTCTATAGCCAATGCAGTATAAAGTTAGGAGTAAGCTGGGTTCAAATCTCCACTCACCCCAAAAGCTCACTGGATAATCCTGAGCCAACAATTGTCCATGACAATGACAGAATGAGGCTAAAGAGTGGAGGAGGAAAGCCACCTTCAGCTCTCCAATAAAAGTTGTCAAATCAACATATATGTATTTTACTCGGAGTTGGCATGAAGCAAAATTCAAAATCAATGAATCCCCTGAAGAAGCATATTTCAGAAAGTCTTCTATGTAATATTGGATAATGTTATTGGTGGACTGACTGTTTGTTTCAATGCTGCAGTGAACATTTCTGAGAAGTTCAGCTTCCTCTGGAAGTACCTATCAATTCCTCAAGATGAACTGAAAGAAAATTCAAAATTACTGGCAGATCAATATCCCGCTGATATCAGTGAAGATCTTGTAATGGAGATAAGTCATTTGCCATCTGCTCATCAAGCAAATTTTGGAGAGGGCCAATTGAGTCCATTGGAGCTACTGAATTGCTTGAAAAGATATGGGCTGGAAGGACTCTTTCCAAATAGGTGTGTCTGCCTCCGTATTCTATTAACAATTCCTGCCACTGTAGCCTCTGCAGAGCGCTCATTCAGCAAACTAAAGCTGATAAAAATTATCTAAAATCGACTACTGGTAGATTTGGCAAGACTCAGTATTGAGTCTGATCTTGCAAAAACAATTGATTTTGATGATGTGATTCACAATTTTGCCAGGAAAAAGGCTAGGAAGGCACCTTTGTTTAAAAGTAAAGGTTCCCCTTGACAAATTGTCCAGTTGTGTCCGACTCTAGGGGGCGGTGCTCATCCCCGTTTCCAAGGCCAGCATTTGTCCATAGACAGTTTCCATGGTCACGTGGCCAGCGTGACTAGACACGGAACGCCATTACCTTCCCACCGTGGTGGTACATATTTATCTACTTGCATTTTTACATCCTTTCGAACTGCTAGGTTGGCAGGAGCTGGGACCAGCGACGGGAGCTCACTCTGACCCATGGATTCGAATTGCTGGTCTTTTGACCTTGCAGCCCAGAGGCTGCTATGGTTTAACCCGCAGTACCACTGTGTCCCATTGTTTGGCAGAATACAGTCGTGCCCCGCTTAACGATCACCCCATATAACAACGAATCCGCTTCACAACGATGTTTTTGCGATCGCAATTGCGATTGCAAAATGATGTTTAGATAGGTTTTTTCCGTTTAGCGATGATCAGTTCCCTGCTTCGGGAACCAATTTTTCGCATTACGACGATCAAAACAGCTGATTGTGGGGGCTTCAAAATGGCCACCGGCTGCTCAAAATGGCTCCCCGCTGTGTTTTTGGACGGATTCCTCACTTTACAGGCACCGAAAATGGCCGCCCCTATGGAGGATCTTCACTGGACAGTGAGTTATTCAGCCCATTGGAAGGCATTGAACGGTTTTCAATGCATTTCAATTGACTTTTTTATTTTGCTTTACGACATTTTCACTCAGTGATTTCACTGGAACGAATTAACGTTGTCAAGCTAGGCAGCACTGTAAATATATATTCTCAATAAATATATATTCAGAATATATATTCTGCTATCCTTGTTTAACAGAATATAAATACTATTACATCTCAACTATAATAACTGTTATGAATTTATAATCTAGTATTCAATTCATTGCTTATGTATATTGTTTCATTATTGATTATATACGTAAGAAGGTTTGTTAATCACCTTAAGCTGTTCCTCTTCAGGCAATATAAAAGATGAGTCTGGATTATTATTAAAGGAACTTTTATTAACACAACTGGTAACATCTATTTTGTTCAAATCAACCGACCTATGTAATGACAACTGGGGAGAACAATCTCAAAACCACCTAAGACTTCTTGTTCTTGTTATCTTTTAATAATAAATTTTGGCTAGTTTCTCTTGATCAGTGGGTGGTCTCAGATATCCACTGCATACCGCACATATGGTCCTGCAATATGGGTGGCAGGACCATTCCCCTTCCGGCGGTTTCTCGCCCACTGTTGCTGGATCCACCTGGTGTACATATCGTTCCGGACCCTTGCCCTAGAGGTATACTAATACCGCCAATTCCTCTGGTCTTATGCTCTCTCTAGTCGGTATCTTTTTTCCTCTTTCATCTAAGTTTACTGCTGATCTTTTTCTAAGCACGGAGAACACCTGGGTTTCTTTATCTTGCTTCTCGGTTATGTTTTCATTGAATACTGTCACCTTCTCCGTTTCTTTAGATAAGTTTCCTTCTTCTGTCGTCAAAAAGACATCTTTTCCCTCACAACTACCAGCTCTTTCTTCTTTTCTCCCTCCGATGTTTCTAACGGGTTTAACTGTCTTTCCCTCTCGTGGCTGTCTCGAGTCACCTTTCTCCTCCACGCAATCTCTTTTCTCTTCTTCAGCACTTTCCTGTCCCTTGATCTTTCCCTCGCTCAATACCTATTTCCCATTCTGATCCTACTTCTTTCCTTGCTTCCTCCTTCCCTTCTGTTTGCTTTACTTTAGACGCTTGAGGGGATGGCTCACTCTGTCTCCTTGGTAGCCACTATCTCACAATATACTAATGTGTAACATTGTTTTTATTATCCTTTACATTATTGATTTACGCATCCATGTGTAGGTGAGAGGGCCCATATACTAGTCTTGTTCCAACACTTAATAACCCTCTGGGCGGCCTTGTATGTAAACATATGTCTGCACCTTGACAATTCAGACTAAGGTCCCCTATCCACAAAAAGACCTCTGCAACGCCAGGTGTAGAACAAGGGCGAGGGCCTTTTCCCTCCTTAGTCATCGATGAAGGAGGACCACCTCGCTCTTCTCACTGACCAAGGCTGGCAAGGCTGATGGGAACCCCAATTCAAGCACTTGGAGCAGGAGTCAGAAGCAAAGCCACCCCTGCCAATGGGCCTCGCGTGGGGCAGTTTCTGGCCTCGGAGATTCGCCCAAGCCCAAGCCCGACCGTGTCCAAGAACTGGCGAGAGGCTCTGCTTCGAACTATCGACCCAAATCGGTGGAAAGGAAAGAGCACGCTTCCCGCCTCAAGCCCCGTAATGTGCTGAGGGCCATCTGTGAGTCCAAATAAATAAATAAAAGGAGAAAGGCTACGGCAATTTGCCTAAGGCAAGCAACTAATACCACAACCGTGCCAATCAGGCTAATGCGCTACCCAGTTTAGGTCACTTCAGGAAAAAGTAAACTGATCATCTCCCCCAGGAAGCGCGTCATAATAACGCCTCTTCTCGTCATATTACGTCACCAAGAAGCCTCTCCTCTTCCCACAAGCCCCTTCGCACAGCTTGGGTGACGTGTCTTGGGCCACCCTCGCAATGCGGTGAGGCGTTTCTGCGAGCTGCGCTCCCTCATGGGGATTGTAGTTTCCTTTCCCACAGGAGTCTACTGGCGTCTGCGAGCAGAGAGACTACCTTTCCCAGGATGCCTGGCGCGGAGCGAGGGTTTTCCAATTTGCTCAGGGGGAACGAAGGCACAGTCAGCAAAGCGATAAAACGACTCAGGAAGCCGGCTTGCGGCCGCCGGTGTTTCGTAGGGGCTGAACCCGGGCGAGGTTGCTGGCGATGGCCGGGGAAATGACGGTGCTGGGTAAGTGTGTGAACAGGATGGGCGAGATGCTCGCGGTTGGGGGTTTTGCCCGGCTCATTGCTCAGAGGCGGCGTGGATTTTCGCCCGCCCATCTGCTGCTGCTGCTTTTGGGAGAGGACAACCGGGCTCGTTCCCCTGGCCGAAACCCGTTCCTCACTGTCGCGAAACACAAAGGGAAACGCTGCACGACTGGAAAGTAGCTGCGAGGGCTCGGTGGAGCCTCCTGTTTCAGTGGCACACTACCCCAGAATTTCTGTTTGTGGCCTTTCCGGGGTTACCCCGCGTGTCATACTGAGATGACGGGTCCTGCCAGACTAAGATGAGCTTTTGGACGAATGCAGACTCTGCTGATGACCTGTTCGACAACAAATACAAGAGTTTGGTGTCCTTGGGAGTTTGACAGAGTCAGGGCACAAAACCTCCAGCCTTTGGTGTCTGCCTTCCTCTTGCTGGAAACTGCCAAGCGAGTGGCAGGACTGCTTGAAAAGGGATGTGTGCAAATATTGAGAAGGATGCGAGGTTTGTTTCACAGGCCATTTGTGCCCCACACCGGACACTGGGGAAAGGCTGAGGTGTTTGTTTCCGGGAACAAGCAATAACTAATCAGAAATATACCCTTGGTTTGTGAAGAGAGATTTGGTGACCTGTTTGTGCTCATTGGCTCTGGAACACCTCGATTCCCTTGGCTAGGGAAGTTGAAGGATGGGGACTGAAAATAAAAGTGGGAATATCAAAATAATGTTATTTAAATCTGTAGATTACACCATATGTTTCTGTGAAAAGGAGGTGGTAGAGTTCTAAAGGGAGCAGAAAGATGGCAGCCAATGTTTTTAAGAACTTGAGGAGCTTTCGTTGGTTGCACAAGAGAGAACAGGAGCTTTTGTTTTGTGCAAGAGAGAACAATGGACTCGGCAGAAGATTGTCAAATACGTCTGATGTAAAACAAGTAGATAATATATTTTTGCCTGCTGGAATGAGTTCTGTGACATTTTACTTTATTTATTTATTTATTTTAGGTTCGGCTATTTTGACACTCCTGTTAGCTGGATACCTGGCCCAACAGTATTTACCTATGCCCACACCAAAAGTAATTGGAGTTGACCTCGGCACCACGTACTGTTCGGTTGGCGTGTTTCTTCCTGGCACAGGGCAGGTGAAAGTGATTCCAGATGAAAATGGACATAACAGCATCCCAAGCATTGTATCATTTACTGAGAGAGATGTGTATGTGGGATATGATGGGTTAGAGTTGGCAGATGCAAATCCACAGAACACTGTGTATGATGCCAAGAGGTTTATAGGGAAGATCTTCATGCCAGAGGAGCTGGAAAAGGAAAGCAGCAGATACCCATTTAAGGTAATCTGGACGTTTTGGTTATCAGCTAGTTACCAAGGGGTATTTAGGAACAACAACTTTATTTATTTATTTAAATTTATATCCTACCCATTTAGTGAGCATGCCACTACTCTGGGCAGCTTACAAAATATTATAAAACATACAGATAAGAAACCATATTAAAAGAAACTAAACAAAACCCTATCACATGTTATTATTTTCACATGTTACTATTTCCCCCCTCAAAATTTCTGCTTCATTCCTTTTAAAAAATTATATTAAAAACAACATAAACCAAACCAAAAACGCTTGTACAATGTATGACATTAATTTATTTGTCTTAAGCATATTACTTCACCCATGCCACCTTCATCCTCAGGGCTAGGTTCTCCTTTTGATATTTTTACATTTCATTCTACCCAATTTCTTGTCAGAAACACATTGATTCTTCTCCTGGTGTATACCTTCTCCCATTCCAAAAAAAGTATTCCAGAAATAATTTCCATATTCTTAAAGCTCTTGCTTTTGATAAGCTACTTCTTAATTTCATTTCACAAGTCAGTTCATCATTAATTTTAACAATTATAACTGAATCCCTGAAACCCATTTTAGCAGATAATTTTAATCTTTTTGATGTTGTCATGTTTAATCTTTTAATTGTGTTTTGAATCATATATTGTTTAATTTTTTTAATATTTAACTTATTTTGTTTTTAAACTGTGTGAACTTTAATGTTCTGAGCCACTTTGGGTCCCTTGTTGGGAGAAATGCAGCATATAAATAAGGTAAAGGTAAAGGTTCCCATTGACATTTAGTCCAGTCGTGTCTGACTCTAGGGCATGGTACTCATCCCCATTTCCAAACCACAGAGCCAGCATTTGCCCAAAGACAGTTTCCATGGTCGTGTGGCCAGCATGACGACACAGAATGCTGTTACCTTCCCACTGAGGTGGTCCCTATTTATCTACTCACATTTTTACATGCTTTCGAACTGCTAGGTTGGCAGGAGCTGGGACAAGCGACGGGAGCTCACTCCGTCGTGTGGATGCGATCTTACGACTGCTGGTCTTCTGACCTTGCAGCACAGAGGCTTCTGCGGTTTAATCCACAGCACCACCTTATACCCCTTATATAAGTAAAACTAATAATAACAAATTGCCACATCCCACCTTTCAGTTTAGAAGACCTGAAACCATTTGAAAAATTATTTTTGCCTGGAAATAGGGCAGTTGAATCTTTTTGATTAGAAGTGTTTAGTGCAATTGAGAAGCATATTTTATCCTTGAACTGCATTAGTAAACTGTTCCATGATATAAATTGGCTAGAATCCTATTTTATACTTGTAGCAACATAACTCTAACACTGTAAATTTCAACAGTTAATTGCTACCAGTTAAGAAAGAACAAGGATACCCAGTGTGGTATAGTGGACAGAGTGATGGACTAGATGTCAGGAGGCTTTGTTTGAGATCTCCGCTCAGCCATGAAATCTTGCCTGTGGTGTGGAACTGATAAAACTACTCCTTAAATACCTCACTTACTTTGAAAGCCCTGTTAGAATTGCTATAAGTTGGTTCCAACTTGACAGCACATAATAACAAGAAGATGCTTGTGCTGAGTCATACAACTGATATATGACGAGAAAAGGAAGAAATCAGACTTCTTAAGTGGTTGCCATTTGTGACTAAAAGACTATTGGACTTGCATTGCCAGACATAAATAACAGGATTCTGACAGACCTATTTTTACTGCACTGATTTTCAACAATTTACAATTTATTCATCATGGTAATCTGTGGTTGCAGGTAATGAAAGGTCACTTCAGGCAAAATATTTGTTATTATAGATAAACCTTAAATACATGATCATACCAAAATAAAGGAATTAATGAAGGGTTGGTTCTAGATTTAGTCATATATATTTTGTCTGGTGGAAGCCAATTACTTCCCCTGCCCCTCACAATTCATTGATCTGATAATGCTATACAGATGATAAAGGAATCCTGCTTAATGGGTAAGCATTTGTATAACAAAGGGGCATCTCCCTGCCTCCCTTGCAAAAAATTTGAGCAGATGGACTGTTTACAGAATATAAATTCTGCATCCAATTTAAATAATTTTGCTTGCAAAGAACAAAGTCAGATGTATACTTATATAGAATCAATTCTTGCTAGTAGGTATTTTTGCCATTAGTCCAATATGTATAGAGTTGCAATTTAGGATAGGTCTGTATTTTACAGCTCTCTTTTTCTCCTCTCCAGATAATTAACAACAAAGGAGCTGCTGAATTTTCTGTTGTAACCAATGAGACTTATAATGTGACACCAGAACATATTGGTTCTCAGCTTCTCTTGAAATTGAAAAGAATGTCAGAAGACTATCTTGGAATGCCAGTTTCCAAAGCAGTTATTTCTGTGCCAGCAGAGTTTGATGAGAGGCAACGAAATTATACAATCAAGGCAGCTAGCCTTGCAGGTGATGCACTTTGTTGGGTATTCTTACTAAACACAGTTTTTATAACAATTATATGTGTAATTGTTTGCCAGTATTGACACAATTGTATCTAATGCAAGTAGAAACTATGAAAAAATGTGGAACAACAAACACTATAAAATGAAACATTTTGAAATTATGAGGATGCAGTGGAATGGAGTGTAAATATAAGACCATGTTCACATCAGCTAGAACTTAGCTTGTTACCCAAGAAGGAAAGAGTTGCAAAAAGCAGACATGTTTTAAAAAGGGCCAACAATTTCCATGGATTCATTGCATTTTGTATAAAACCATTGGCTACTACACCATATGAATGCATCTTGGCCAAAATACTATAGGCATTTTGCTCTGGAGTAAGAGAAATTGCATGTCATGGCAACAAATTACAGCTAATTAATGGAGAGCTGCCCACTTGCTATTTGTATAGCCAGTTATGCAGCCAGCCATGTGACTGGCACTTGGTCACTTTGTTAATTAGCTTCAATTTGCCACTCAGACTTATGTGATTTCACCTACTGTGGAGTAAAATCCCAATGGAGATGTGTTGAAAATATCTGACCAATTGATAACAAATAAATGATCATTCATACCTCTCTCTCTCTCTCTCTCAGGACTGGAAATATTGCGAGTAATTAATGAACCCACAGCTGCTGCAATGGCATATGGTCTCCACAAGGCTGATGTGTCCAATGTTCTGGTAGTAGATTTGGGTGGAGGCACATTAGATGTCTCTCTGCTGAACAAGCAAGGAGGGATGTTTTTGACACGTGCTATGGCAGGTAATGAAAAGCCTTAATTTAATTTAGTGCATAACTTGTTTATGAAACACTCAGAAACAGTTTAGATTGCAGTTCTAGTACTCTGAACCCATTTGGTGTCTTTTCCATATGCTCGCACATTATTTGATTAACTTTACAACTAGATCAAGGATGGGCAATATGTAGGCTCCACCTATATGCCTCTTCATTGGGGAAATTTGGTAATATGGAATCAAAAAAGGGTACCATTTACCACGATAGGTGGGGAATATGTGTCTTCAAGTGAAAACATTTGAAACGCTGTTGGAAGCACTATTTAGTTTGAAAATAAGGTCTGGGTTCCACATGAGCCTTGTTTTAAAGTTAAATTACAGGTTTCTTTTGTCAGCAGCAAAATTCTGTAAGGAGATAATGCAAGAGTCAAGTCAGGTCTCCCACTCTCAGATGATATTCAGGAGATGGTGTGAACTAAATCCACGGGGAAAAACATTGCACTTCAGTTTAGGGAGAAGGATACAAGTGTTCTGCCTTACATTATTTTTGTTATTTTACATTGACCTTACTTTATCATAGCTTGAAGACAGTTAGCTGAGGTTCATGCAGGGACTTTTCGCACAGCTATTCAAATTTCTTTTTTGTTAAGCACAATGTACATTTTCAGGGTTACATTTTTACATTTGCCTTAATCATTTTAGCACTCTGTACATATGACATTTCAGACCTTGACATCCTCCCGCTGACAGTTGAGCATGGGGGATGTAGCTCTTCTCTGTTGTTCAGTAGTCCAGTGGATGACCTCTGGTTGGACTTCATCCATCTGTGATGCCTTGCAGCTTTTGTTGCTTGCAGAGCTCGAGTCGCGTCATCATGTGTAGGTCTGCTCAGCTCTGAATCCGGCAATGGTCTGGACATGTTGCTGTTGCTCTTAACTGAAAAGGAAGCGAGAGAAAGTATTGAAGTATTTTGTATGAGTATAGAACATAGAAGCAATGTAGATGAATAAAGCTTGTAGAAATAGCCAATTGATGTTAACTGGAATCATTCCAAAAATGAAGCAACTTATATCTTGATACCCAGATGAATTTTGAAATTATTAGAAAAGGTTGTCTGAGTCATACTAGAATTAACCCTTTCAGGGATAAATGTTCAACTTTGACGGACAACCACAGAGCAAAACTACCAAGGGGTGTTGTAAAGTTTTATAGTGCTGTGAGGTCATTGAGCGTTGTACTTTTGACCTTGACAGTGCTGCATGTGCTATATTGTTATTATGAGCCAGTCATGTGTGAAAGCCTAGATTTGATCACTGCCCATAAAGTGACAAAAATTGTGTATTTGTTGATCCTGTGATGAAGTAATGAAGTAGAGCTTACTGCTAAACAACTAAAGCACGTTTCTCGTTTCCCCCCGTGTATCCCATTTACAATTTGCTTTTAAATGTATTTGTTTGAAAGCATACTTCATTCATTTTGATGGTAATTATTTCCAAATCAGCCCATGTAGCTGTACCTTAGGCTCTGTATAACTTTCATAGAGCTGCCTTGCATAAACTACAGTTCACTTGCACTTGGCAGCAGCCTACTAGGAGTATGACTATCCATGGGAGAAGGGGGGAGGGCAAATCCTAAGTTTGTTATTTCTTTATTTGTCTCTCTTCAGTACCTTATTATGATGACTGGTGGGAAGGTTGTGTTGCCAAATAGTGTAAAAACTATCATCAGCAATCCATAGATATCATTAATAGAACTCACAGAATGATTTCTGCAGGCACCTTTGGCTAGGGGAACAATGAATCTGTTTCTTACGTCAGCCAGTTCCTATAAAAACAGAGGGCATGTTGAATATGTGACAGGTATAAACATTGTGCAAGCCTTTAAGAGTATTCAATTCTGAAAAGATGTAGCTTACTGAGATCTGTTTCTTAAGCATCTCTGTTTTTCCATCTTCTGTTGCCCCACAATACTGTATATTTTTGACACTGTTTCTTTTTCCTTTAGGTAACAACAAACTTGGGGGACAGGATTTCAATCAACGGTTGATGCAGTATCTCTATAATGAGATCTTCCACATGTATGGCTCTTTACCGTCCAAGAAGGAAGAAATACACAGACTCAGACAGGCTGTAGAAGCTGCCAAACTAAACTTGACAAATCACATCTCTTCCACAATCAGAGTTTCTCTTACGATTCCAGAGAAGAAAGACCAACATGAACATTTGCAAGAAGAGAACACAATAACTAGCAAACATGAGAATTTCCCATCAGAAATAGAACCTGGGATGAAAGATGGTAGGAAGGAAACCTTTTCAGAAACACAGAGCAATATTTGGAAAAATGTTCTCTTTGAAACCAAAATTTCTCAGAAACTCTTTGAAACATTAAATGAGGACCTTTTTCAGAAGATCCTTGTGCCCATTGAGCAGGTATTGAAGGATGGACATCTAGACAAGACTGAAGTAGATGAGATTGTATTAGTTGGAGGCTCCACTAGAATTCCAAGAATACGTAAAGTTATTACAGATTTTTTTGGGAAAAAACCCAACACGTCTGTTGATCCAGACCTAGCAGTGGTAATAGGGGTAGCTATCCAAGCAGGAATTGTTGGGGGATCTTGGCCTCTTCAAGTTAGTGCTGTGGAAATCCCAAACAGGCATTTACGAAAGAGAAATTTTGACTGAGCTTCAGTGTTCTTTCAGTTCAATAACTACGCAAAATTCTGTTTGTCCAAACATAATTCCATTTGCATGGTACTGGACCATTCAGTGTCTGTTCTTTCTATTCTAAGGGGTTAGACATCTGAAATATAAGAAATTCTTTATTTCTTCTTGATTTGGAGGAAAGTATGTTCTCACTTAGAGCCAGCATTCAGGAGTGTAATAATTTCATTCCACTCAACCCCTTTAATAATGAACAAACCTCACGACTTCATTACTTGAAAATGGAATGAATTAGTTCTAGAGTAATGATGGAGATAGTGTTGGCATTGGATCCTGGCTTTTCCCAGGAGCATGTATTGACTGCCTGGTCTGGCACATAGCAGTATTAATGCAAAAGTTCATCAAAATGGTGTATGAAAGCACTTTTCTCAATGTTGCATTCAAGCTTGAATGTTTTTAGATCCTGTTATCAAAATTCCCTGTCTAATGTGTTCATTAATACATATGGGGAATTATCACTGCTTTAAACCTCTTAATATTTCCTACTTTGAGACCGTAAGAGGCAACGGTTTTCTGTGGGGATACCCCATTAGGGAAAGATGCTAATGGGTATGCTAAATGGACACTATCACTTAGAAATCTGGACTTGACGTAGTTGGGTTGTGATACTAAGCTACTGGTTAGTGTTATTATACATGAGCATTGAGCTCATACACTCCCCTGTCCCATGGCATGGAGGATGCAAGGTTTTGCTTTCCATTCTCACTTAAATGCAGTTTTAGTGTTATATAGAGTTTTTAAACTGTACTTAATTGTAACTATGGCTTTAGGGTATAAACCACTGCTTGAAACTGGTTTGTTTCAGTAAGCTGTAGTGAAGGTTAGCTGAAAGCCCTGCCTGAGGTAAATGGAAGGGGCGAGCATGAGCCTGAAGTTAATGTTTCCCTCAGTCAGGGCTGTGGAATGTGTAACTCTACAGAAGTTGTGACTCACATCAGCCCTGGAGTTGTACACCAATAATATCTAGAAGATTATGAGTTATGCACCACTGCTCTAAACCATATTTAGGACTAATCCTTCAAAAAGAGTCAGTGTATGAACCTTGGCCTAATGGTTGACTTCCAGTTTTAATGCCTTGATACTACTAGTTATTCCATAATGCAAATAACTATCCATGTTTTAGTTGTCTGTTTATGTATTTCAGAAAACAGCTTTAAATCATTCCATTTTTAAAAAAAATCCTTTGAAGTGGCATATTCAGTCAATGCTTTGATAGAGAGAAATATTCTGTGATTTTTGAAAAGACAATCCTCCATGCTTGCTAATGATAATATTAGTATTTTCCAGCTGTTGCTGTTAGTATTGAAGAAAACATCTCACCATTTACTGTTTATTTTAGATTTGCTTTCAAGTGTGCAACCTAGGGATTTCTCTCTAATCCTTACTGTCAAAAAAGAAAATATTAAAATTGCAGTGTTGGACTATACATGCAAGCAATGCCAAGCGTTCTTGGGTATTTCTCCACTTAGACAAATATGTCCACTGGGCACTCTAAAATATGGCCATAAGCAGTTTTCTTGATTGTGGTGGCTAGAAAATTGTATCAACATAACTGTAGAAGCACTTACAAGGATTTTAATTATAATTGCTTAGTTTAGTTTACATATGAAGTCTATGTTGGTGCTTTGTCAAAAAAGAATGACTTGCATGTAAGCAAAATTTACCATCGTTACCTAAATCAGATTGCTAAAACTTAAGTACATGGAGGGCATTTTAGTGGCACTGATGCTCAAAAGTTTTTTTTTAATTAGAGGAGATAGCCAGGACATGTTCATCATAGAAAAGGGTATTTTGCATGTGCCACATTTTTGCACAGGTATAACAGATTATGTTGCTGTTGGTATGACCACCAAATACTTCAAAGAACTAGGACATTAGTTTTATGGTTTTAGTTTATAACAATTCAAATCTCTATTTGCAGATTATCAGCTGTTGATGAAAAAATGCAAACCATTTCAGAGAGCATTATGTTAGGCTTAACAGTTCTCAGGATTGGAGCTATAAAGTTTAAACTTTTGAAGCTTTACCTTTTAGATGAGAGATAGAGAGTGTGTGACCCTCTGGATGTTATTAGACTACAACTCCCATCGGCTTGAGCCAGCATAACCGGTGGTGAGGGCTGATGGGAGTTCCCGTCCAACAGTATTTGGAGGGCTACACATTTCCATCTGTATTTCACACCACAGGTGGGATTAACCCATTTATAATTCAGACGCAGCACTAAACTGCATTTAATAAAAAATTGAAGCAAAATTAGTGATAAAGCGCTAATCCTTCTATAATTTTGCCAACAAAAGGCAAGTTTTTCTTGTCTCCAAAATAGGTAGCAATGCTGCCATACGTTAATATGCCAAGAATCACTTTTTGCTCATGGTAGCACGAAGGATTTGTTCTGTTTCATGGTTTTAGTCTTAATGATATGTAATCTCTTTATTTAAAGTATGCTACAACCTTCCCTTGTGAAACAAATCAAACATAAGCTAAACAACACAACAACACAAATACAGGTAAAAGATTAAATAAACATGAGATTCAGCTGTAATAGAATATCACCCTTGTGGGTGTGTTCCTGCAGTAAAACTTGAACAGCTCTTAAGAGACTGAGATTCATTTGGTGAATAGTAAAAGAGTTGCCGTGAGCACTGCTCAGAGTAGCAACCTCTGAAAACCTTATTTTTCACACAAAAGGAATACAGGAAAATATTCTTACTGTACCACCAGCTTGAAAGGAAAAAGGATCATGCATATGTCATCAAGCTGCCCTATGCAGCTGTCTACATCATGACATACATGAAAACAAGACATTTACTTATATTCTGTCAGTTCAGTCCTAGTATTTTGGGTCAGCTAAGTGATGTGTGTCACTTTTTTTTTTGCTATTGCTACAGTTTTTTCTCCATTATGACAGAAAAAATGGACAAGCTGGATGCGGACTAATGTTAAACAGCTTTTCTGAATGGAAAATGCATATACATATATTTTTTTCCTGGGCACTCCATTTTAAAATTTATTTTTTGTATTGAATAAATAGCTTTTACAGTGTCTGGTGTTTATTTTAAAATAATATATCCCATTCACATCATACTAGCATCCATTTTGATGGATATCCAGGTATACGGAATAAGAATCTTCTCATGATGCTCAACAGCATAAGAGAATCCTTAACATTAATTCATTTTAGAATCTATTTCATATAAAAGTACATGAAGTTCAATAATGGAATAGTTTGAGCTCTAAAATCAGTTTAACAGCTGGCATCAAACCACTGCACAACAGTGCTTTAAAACAGAGGTCCCCACCCCCCCGGTCTGCAGCTGGCGCTGGTCCGGGGCCCGGAGAGAGACGTCACCCCTGCATGCACTCCTCACACACAACCTGTTTGTGCCTGCGTGCAACTGCGTGTGCCTGCATGAGCGCTGCACTGCCCTTTGTGTATGTGCACAAGCGCAGGGGGGGTGCCCCACCTTCCCCATCTGGTCTGCAGGGCTAAAAAGGGGGTAAGTAAGCTGACAGCTTGGGAAGAGCAGATGGCAATAATTGGACCAGAACAAGCGGGATTTAGGAAACAGAAATCCACCCTTGATCACTGCTTCACCTCAGCACGTCTGATAAATATGTAAAGCAGGCCAAATCTAACATGTTTGTAGCCTTTTTAGATCCACTCTTTGATTCAGTTGACCAAGTAAAACTGTGGAACAAACTAGCCAACCTCTCAATTGATAGAAGGCTGATATTTATTATTAAGATACTGTATTCTACAACCTCCTGCCAAATCAAATGCTCAAACTCAGGGATTTTAACTGACCGGATATCCACCAACAGAGAGGTCTAACAGGGCTGTTTATTAGCGCCTTCCCTGATCAACTTGTTTTTGCATGACATAGCCCCTTTCCTACTGGAAACTGAGGGCCACCCTCCTAAAATTGGCTCTACGAAGCTCCCTTTACTTTTGTACACAGATGATGCAGGTATCTCGTACCAAACTTGGTTTAAAATGTCTGATGTACAAATGCCTCAAGTTTGTAGCCAATAATAACTTACAACTCAATTATGTTAAAGTCTAAAACTGTGGTATTCGCAAAATGATGGAAATTGCACAAGTTGATTTTTGAAGGAAGAAAGATTGAGCAGGTTAAATACCTCAGGTATCTGGGCATTATGTTTCATTTTAAATATAGCTGGGTCCTACACTGTAAAACAGCAATACAGCGGGCCAAGGGTACTTAACCAGTCAATCCGTAGATTCTTTTATAATACAGGAAATAGATATGTACCGCCTGCATTAAAAGTTTAATGCAAAGATTATTCCACAGCTGCTATATGGCATACCTCTATGGATAAAGGCCTGGGATCATTCCCTAGAGCAAATCCAATCTATGTTCCTGCAGAAAATTCTGGCAGTACCAACTTGTCTGCCATACGCAACCCTTTAGAGACAGGCCAAAATATGGTGGCGACTCAGGCATGGCTGAGATCAATCAAATATTGGTTGAAGATCCATTATAACTTCAAAGAGGGCAGTTTTTTACACATTTTTCTGAGAACCAAGTATCACTAGAGAATGTATTCGCGAAGGCTTTCACGGCTGGGATCTAAAGGTTGTTGTGGGTTTTTCGGGCTTCTTGGCCGTGTTCTGAAAGTGGTTCTTCCTAACGTTTCACCAGTCTCTGTGGCCGGCATCTTCAGAGGACAGCAAACTGTGCTCTGGGTAGGCTTGAGAGTGGGTGGAGTATTTATGGCTGTGAGAAGGCTAGTTTGTGAGGTAGGCTATTGTCCTAATAAGGAAATGGTTGATTAATGTGTTTTGTTGTGGATGTATTGTTTTGATAAGGAGGGGAGATTATCTGTCCCTGTGGTTGATGGGTGTCATTAGCTGGTCTTTTGTGTGCAGTAATCCCCTGACCTTGTGGCTGGGTGGAGTTCGCTGACCTTTTGCACTCTGTGTTTTTGAGAGCTGGGAGCCAGGTTTTGTTGAGTTTCAGACATTCCTCCTTCCGGTTGAAGTTTTGTTGATGCTTGGGGATTTCAATGGCTTCCCTGTGCAGTCTGACGTAATGATTGCTGGTGTTGTCCAGTATTTCAGTATTTTGAAATAGAAATACACTGCAGGAGTATACCGGATACCTTGCAGTTGTGGCCAGGTATACATTGGAACCACAAAACGAAGCATCCACACCAGAATCAAAGAACATGAGAGACACTGCAGACTAAAACAACCAGAAAAATTTGTAGTAGCTGAACATGCCATAGAACAAACTGGACATGAAATTCTATTTCAAAATACTGAAATATTGGACAACACCAGCAATCATTACGTCAGACTGCACAGGGAAGCCATTGAAATCCACAAGCATCAACAAAACACATTAATCAAACATCTCCTGATTAGGACAATAGCCTACCTCACAAACTAGTCTTCTCACAGCCATAAATACTCACTAATAGGCCTGTCAGTGGAATCACTGGGCTCCCTGTCCCACAAGGAAGCATTTCAGCTGATTAAACGCAGGATGTTAGAGAGCAAATTCCAGGATCTCCTAAGTGCAGCAAGTAAGACTTGTCCCCCCCCCCCAAGCCACCTGATTTCTGTTAGGCAGGGCCAGAGGGCCCTATACTACCATCTATTGCAATCACCTCAAAAACGCAGAGCCTATTCCCTGGCCAGATTTAATGTAATGCCTTCAGCAGTATTATCTAGCAGGTGTCAGGGTATTCCTTACAATGAGAAGAACTGCTCTTTTGAACTGGGAGGAATTGAGTCGTTGGTACACATGTGTTTATATTGCCCTCGCTATTCAGAACCCCGTGCTCAATTATCTGGGCTCAGTATTGCTCAAGGCAAGAGGGTGGTAAGATATAGACAGAATGCATTTTTTGTTATGCAACAGCGTGGAAGACAGGGTGGAGAAAGTAGCATGCTTCTTAGCACACATACCTGTAGTTAACAGGCCAAAAATAGCACACTTTGAACCAGCGCTCCCTGCTTGAGCCAGGTTTATGGATCCTCTAATGTAATCACTAGGCTAATTACGACAATTAAATTTTTAATTATTATTATTACAAGGTATATAGGATAGGATGGAGAGTGTGTCTTGTGGCACAAATAGTAAAACTACATTGAATCTGAACAAACTTTGATATTGTTCCAGAAAGCTGCAAACGAGTTTTACAGAATGTAGTTTTGATTTGGTGTTTTGTGTATGTCAATAAAAGTTTGATTGGATTGGAAAAAGAATAATCAAAGACATCGCTTGACAGTCTGGAAATTGCAACAAAAGAGCATATGTACATCAAACAAGTTGTCATTATGCTGATTGCCGCCAGTGGTGCAGATGTGGATGAGAAAGGGAAGTGGCACAGAGTTGATGCTAGACCCAGTCCCCCAAATTAGTCAACTACACAGAACTTTACTCTCTCAGTGAACTCCTTTATTACTTCCCCTACCGCTGCAAAGAGACTACCAGTAAGACTGTAAGTTGCATGTCTTCCTATACCTTGGAAAGTTCTCTGAGTGGCAGCGAAAGTGATCTACTGGCCTTTGGAATGACACTGTTGGCAATGCACTCTTGTATTTGACAAGGAAAGTGATTTCAAGAATTCCCATAGCAAGAGAAGAGCTGTTTGAAAATCCTGATCCTGCTGGATCCATGCTTTCAAAGTCTGTCCCTTCTCAGATACAAAGGAAACAGCCTCTTTCCCCCCTGAGCACAGAGAAATAGCTTTTTCAAAGCAAACTGGATCCATACATTCAAAGGTGGTCAGGTGAATGAATGCACTACCCACACCGGACCATTCTTGATGGATGCCTGTCGTGCAAATGCAGTCTTCAGCTTAGAGGTTGCCAACACACCTTTATTAATCTTTTTGGTATTCTCAATGCACCCTGCCCTATAGGAAACAATCATGCCCTCAGTATGTAATATGTACAATTAAACTAAAGGTGGCAAAGATGTTCAAAGATGCAAATATGAGCCCTTAAGATCTTGAAGCATATGTTTTGTCTAATCATTTTAGCAAAATAATTCAGACAGACATGTATACTTTGTATTAAAATTGTTTATTGTTGCCATTTATTCTATTAATCCCTCCCACACACCTTTATGCCCTTATAAAATTAAATAAGTCTGAATGCTATACTTGTAGCACAGTTTTTTAAAAATATGCACACCGTGTTCCTAAATTGGTTAGGCAGCTGTCTCTTGCTGTAGTCCAGCTTCAGATACCATTCTGTAAAACATGCCTTTCTGTTGTAGCAAGCAATCTGGTGTATCAAATTCAGCAACCCTTCCAGAATCCAGAACAAGCACCCTGAAAAATGAAGACACAATAGACTACTTAATGGTGCTGTTAGCCAAACAAAGAAGAGTTACAACTCATCTAGGTTTGGACATCTTTCAAAGCTGGGGAACTAGAGGTGGGTGTTTGATTCCCCACTGTGCTTCCTTGGCAGGGGCTGGACTTGATGATCCATAGGGTCTCTTTCAGCTCTGCAATTCTAAGATTATTATTCTAAGATTATTTTGCTATGTGAGGCACTGTCCAAGGTGTGAAAGCTAGCTAACTTTAAGGGTATTATAGTGCATTCTTCATATATTAGCAGTAACTTTTTGGGGTGCCCAGTTTGGTGTAGTGGATAGAGTGCCAGACTAGGACTCAGGAGACCTGGATCAAAATCCCCACTCAGCCATGGAAACGCAGTGGGAGTGTAAAACTGATAAATCCACTCCTTAAATACCTCACCGACAATGATGGTAGTAGGTTTTTCAAGGTAAGTCAGCTCTGTGTCTTGACAGCACATAATAAGATGTTTCTTGTTACTTTAAGAGTAGGTGTTAGTAAGATCTTACTCACATTTGTTGTTACCCTTCTATTATCTATCTACATTTTTTAAAAAGAAAAATAGTCAAAATCCTCTCCAAATGAGCCCCTGGAAGATTATTTAAAAGTAATAAGCAAATATTACTTGTTGCACTATAAAAAGTGGTTTTGCCAGTCATCATATTTTTGTAAAGAAGTTTGTAAAAACGTTATAGCCTTAAGGTCATGAATGAACTCAGTTTACTTTTTCACTTTAGACATGTTGCAATCCTGTCAATAAAGATTATGAGTTCAAACACAATGGAACATGAGCCCACTATGGTGGGTTCCACTTAATTCAATGGTGTTATCGAGAATTCATCAGGCAATAGGTGGCAGTGGCCAAAATATTACTGTCTTTTTATGCCAGCATAACATAAATGGTGTAACTTTTGGTGACTAATTGCCACAAATTAAAAAATCAGTGTAGACGTTGTTGCATGCCAAGTCATGAAACTTGATGCATGACAGATAATGTCTACAGTGATTTCTTAACTTGCAGCTGATCATCACCAAATGTTATGCTGTTTGCATTACGCTCACAGGTGTAATGAACAGGATTTTGGCCAAAGGATTTTTGTGACAATGTAAAATATTTGTTCAAAACTATTTTGAACTTGAGGAAGCAAAACCTTGACAATGGTGGAGAGACAAACCATTTCAGTGATTTAACTTTCAGTAGCTAAATGGTTAAAGAAGTACGGATAAGGAGAGAAGGAAGCCCATCATAACTATTTACCGATCAGAGTCCATGATCGAATGAAGCCTGTGGGCAATGGTGAGTACTGTGCAGTTGTGAAATTCTTTCCGGATTGTGGATTGGACTAGATTATCTGTTTCAATGTCAATTGATGCTGTCGCTTCATCCAAGATTAACACTTTTGTCTTCCGTAACAAAGCACGAGCAAGACAAACAAGTTGTCTCTGTCCCGCACTGAAAAAAAAGAAAAAAAAATACAATTTTAATTGTGTTTTGTCAAATGACTACCAGCCTCGCTTCATCAACAGGAAATTGCTGGCTGCTACGGCTTCTTGGTGAGCAGGTGCACAAACTGGGTGGAGTATGACTGGAAATGTCCACATCCTGGCTTGCATGGACTCTTCTAGATTGCCTCTGGATTAGAGGTAGAAGACTCCATGCAAGCCAGTTTAACGTTCTGTCTGTTTCATTGCTTCAGACAACAGAACAATAAGGGGAGTTCAAAAGTTCATAGGAACACAGAGACCTAGATTATCAGGCTAGTCATTTGCTCAATCTTTCCAGATTTGCTGATCATGTCTGGCCATGGTGGAGCTTTCTGAAATGAGAAAGCACCACTCAGAACTATGAGTATAGTGGTGCCTCGCTTAGCGATTGCTTCGTTTAACGAAGAATTCACTTAACGATGTGTTTCTTGGAGGAATTTTCCGCATCGTTTAATGATGTTCTCTGTGGGGGATTTTCACTTTACGATGTCCATTTTTGCTCAATTTTAAGTGTCTTAAAATGTTTGAAACCTGTTTTTAATGATTGGAATCGGTAGTGCACCTTGTGAAACCTATGCAAACTTAATTTGGCTTTGTTCTGAGTCTTCGTTAATTTTGGGTGATTTTTTGTTTTCCCCATTTAAATCCAGTTTAATCGGACAGTTCAATGGATTTAAATGGGGAAAACAAAAAATCACCAAAAATTAACGAAGACTCAGAACAAAGCCAAATTAAGTTTGCACATGTTTCACAAGGTGCACTACCGATTCCAAGCATTTAAAACAGGTTTCAAACATTTTAAGACACTTAAAAATGAGCGAAAACGGACATCGGAAAGCCAATTGAAATGCATTGAGTCGGCTTCAATGCCTTTCAATGGCTTTCCAATGGGGGAAACATTGTTTCACTTAGCGATGTTTCCTATGGGGATTTTCGCTTAAGGACGGTAATCCGTTCCCATTGGAACAGATTAACCGGTTTTCAATGCATTCCTATGGGAAATGGTGTTTCGCTTAACGATGTTTTCCCATAGCGATGTGTTTTTTGGAACCAATTAACATCGTTAAGCAAGGCACCACTGTATATACAGCAAGAAGTGATGAATTCATTCCTTGGTGTCTCCAACTAAAAGGACTTCAAGAGTTAGCAGAGATAGAAAAGACCTGTCTGCACCACCTCCTTGGAGAGCTGCTTTTAGTCTGAATAGGTTGCACTGGGCTGCATGATTTGATGTGTTATGTGGTGTTTTGTATGTACAAACAGTGGCATAATCAATGCAGAACTTTCGGGAAGAGATTCAGGATCACAAACCCTCAGTGGGATAAAGGCTTTAAAACTCTAGAGAGATGACACACCATATTTTGAAGGATGAGAAGCACTATGTCTATCCACTATGTGTCAGTCCCCCAACAGATCAGAGGTGTGTTTCAATTACATGGCAACCTTTTTGAGGGTTGGCAAAAAGTGGCCCTTGCCACAATTCTGGCTCTTTGGACTGCATCCTTCACTATGCTGACTAGAGCTGATGAGAGTTATAAGCATTTCTGGAGGACAACATATTGTCTACCACATTGTCCAGAGATGGGGAAAGGTTTTTTTGATTATAATAGTTCTCCCTAGGCACTTTGGCCACTATATCTTATAATTTTATTTATTTATTTATTTATTTATTTATTTATTTATTTATTTATTTATTTATTTATTTATTTATTTATTTATATATATATATATATATATTTTATTTTATTTTATTTTATTTTATTTTATTTTATTTTATTTTATTTTATTTCTATCCCGCCTATCTGGTCATATTAGACCACTCTAGGCGGCTTACAATAAAAAGCGACAATATAATTTTAGGGTTACAATTCTGGAAGATGTCATGTAAAAACGTTTACCATATTTTTCTGTGTATACAACCCCCCCATGTATAAAACGACCCCCTAATTTTGACCCTTGATGGAGGTGGAGGAGCAGTTAATGGGCAACAGCTCCTCCACCTCCGTCTCCTGCTGCTGCTGTCTCCGCTGCCTGTCTGATCACCTCCTCCAGTGCGACTGCTGGGGCTCACCTCTAGCTCACCTTGTCACTGCCTGGTCCAATGCCCTAAGGAGATGATCACTAGAGGAGGTGATCTGGCGGCGGCAGCAGGAAGAGGCGCCCAAGCGCAAGAGAGTACTTGTTTGCCTCTGCCTCCGCCACCGGAGGGGACAAGGCAGTGACGTGAGCTGAGCCTCATTCCCAGTGGAGGTGGTGATCGGGCAGGGGAGGCAGCAGCAAGAGGCACCCGAGCATGTGTGAATACTCCTTCGCCTCCGTCTCCGCCTTCCACTGCTGCTGCTGCCTCAGCCATCGGATGGAACAAGCCATGAGCTCTGGAAGAGGCAACTGAGCAGTGGCGGTGGCAGCAAGAGGTGCCTAAGCACGCGTGCAATGGCTTCCTTCCATGTATAAAACGACACTCAATTTTTCCTCTAATTATTTTAGGAAAAAGTGTCATTTTATACACAGAAAAATATAGTAACTTTTCCCATATCTGCTCTGCTCTCAGAGGCTGGTAAGGGAATGAGTTAGCCAAATGCACTAGCATCCCATATCTGGCAATGAGGGCTTAAGTAATCTCCTTCATTTGGTCCCTTATATTTCCCACCCGGATATGTACAAAATGCATTACACAACAGGAGGCAGGGTCCAGCCCTGAAGTGACTCACGCCAAAGTGCCCTCACCTTTCCCCTGTATTTTTTTTACAGCCAAATGTTGTGCATTTTCTAGCAGTGAGCAACCTGCAAACTTGGACAGGCCAGTATTTGAAGACTGGATGTTCTGCTGGGAAGACATAATATACACTCGGCCTCGGTATCTGACAAGTAGGCTCCCCATAATAATGTTCAGGAACACTAGGACTAGCGTGTGGAGCTAATGCGCAAGTGCAAATCACAATTCTTATGGTTATCCAGTACAACCTTTAATATGGTTGAAGCCACACCTTAGATTTTCGCCACCCTCCGAGATCTCATGTAGCAGCTTCTTTGGGAGCGACTGCACAAAATTCTTCAAGTCGCATAACTCTAGTGCATCCCACAGTTCCAGGTCAGAGTATTTTCCAAGTGGATCCAGATTGGATTGGAGGGTCCCTGAGAACAATACTGGGTCCTATAGGAATAACATCTAGACAATATATCCAATATAGCAAAACGGTTTTTAAAAAATGATTTATGGAAGTGTTTAAGTTTTGCATGGCCACTGTAGGAAAATGTTTCAAAAGGTAAGTTTGCATAAATGTGCCCAATTATTTTGCTTGGAAAAGTCTCCTGTCTTGACACTGCCCTGTTTCTGCATACGTAGAGCCTCAGAGCAAGCAGCATAAGCAGGGGCCTAAGAGGAGTGAAAGAAACAGACAGCTGCACATGAAACACAGAGCTACAGTCCACTTCTCTGTTTGCTTGTATAGAAGAACATGTCACTAGATTTAATAAAGCTTCCTAAAGAACTATCCATAGGACTGTGACTTTTGCTTCGAAAAGGAGGGAATGTTTTTTGTTTTCTGTCTAGCCTTGCAAGGTCATTGCTATCTTTGCAAACAGATCATTTGGGGGTTTCCTCTCAAGGTAATTGTGGTCAGAGTAAGATAGATGTATTTCCTTGGAATGACAGCTATAGCCACCAAGTCCAGATGGGTAAGGGAGGAGGAGGAAGGTGCAATGACAATAAAAAATACCACCGCCATGTGCTGTCATATTCATGTAGCCCAAACAGCAACATGCCACATCATCTCCGCAGAACAAAGAAGCATTTTCACCACAGCACTCAAGTAGAGCTGTGATCTCACAGCCAATTACCTAACAATAGGAACCTACTGAAGGTGTGTTTCAGAAAGAGAAAGAAGATGGGGGAGGAAAAGGTGGGAGAGAAGGAGGCACACAAACTAGAACAAGGTTCAAAGGATGACAATAAGGAGAGCAAGGGACTGGAAATCAAGCCCTGAAAGAAATGGGCGTGTTCAACCCATTGAGAAAAGAAGGCTAAGAGAAGATAAGACAGCACACTTCAAATACTTGAAATGTTGTCATATGGAAGACGGGCAGGACCTGTTCTCAGCCATTCCAAAGTGTGGGGCATGCAATAATGGGCTCAAGTTACAGGGAACCATATTTCAGCTGAATTTCAAGAAAAACCTCCTGTTAGCTCTCCAGTACTGGAGGCATTCATGAGAAAACCAGACAGCCATCTGTCAGATATATTTAACTTGGATTCCTGCACTGAGCAAGGGATTGAACTCAATATCCTTTTAGGTCCCTTCCAACTCCATTATTCCATGAGTCTATGGATAATGGAAAGTGAAGCATACAAAAAGAAGAGAGGATAGGGATGGAATTGGCTTTGAAGTACAGCCTATACTCATTCCTGCTGGTCCTCACACCTTCTCAGAGTCCTCTCTGCCATTTCTCAAACCAAGTTCTTGCAAAGAGCCAAGAATGCCCCGTTTCTTCCAGAAGCTCATTAAAATCACAGCAAAATCCACACTAATGGATGTTGTCACGGGGGGACAGGATGGCATTGCAGCTCAAAAGCCTACTCAATTAAGACTTAAACAAAATTTATCCGTTTGTAATCTGTATACTACCAATGTATATGAACAAAAGAGTCTAACCTGCGGTATAATGTTAAGCTTGCCACGCAGATCATGCAAACCGATTGTTGATATGTCAATACCATCTATGATAATTTTGCCTCCAGCTTTTTCTAATATTCTAAACAAGCTATTTGTGAGAGTCGATTTCCCAGCTCCTGTTCTTCCTATGATTCCAATCTGTAACAAAAATCCACATCAAAAGCCTGAATATCCTTTTCCATTCACACAGATGTTGAAGTGATAATACTTTCACCAAATTATTTCATGGTGAAAATGATAAACTTTCAAGGTGAAAATGATATACTTTCAAGATTAATAGCAAAACAGTATTTGAAACTTTAAAAAAACTTAATATGGATTGTGCCACATGACATATACAAAAGGTTAGTAAAGGATCCTGGCCCCTAAAGGATCCTGGCCCCCAAATTGCTCAAGAACAGGAATGTGCAGAAATTTCACTAGTTAGTCAAAACAAGCCATATTGACACACTCTTAAAAATTCTCCAGCCTCTGCAGCAATTCTCACCTCCAGCATGCAAGTAAAGCAAAAAGCACTTTTTTGTTGCTTTATGCATTTTGTGCAAAGCACAACAGCACAAGACTAGTGTCATTTCCTTACATACAGCAAACATAAAAGAACAGTCTGATTGACTGGAAACAAACAACCCATGCAGTGCTTCTTACATTTGTAGGTTCATGAACAAAGGCAACACACAAATCACATTTCCCAATAACATGTAGTATTCAGAAATACACAGAAATATACCTCACAAAGTTGCAAAACTCCGTTGAGTCTAACAACAAATATTCTTGCTGTTTTGCAGTGAGGAGAAAATTTTTCATGTTTTCTTATTTACTGCATAAAAGTGAAACAAGTCAGGAAGTGTCTTACTAAAAGATATCTCAGCTAATCCAACTGAGATGCACATTTTCTTCAGGACAAAACCCTAAAAATATTCTGATAGGCACATAAACCTGCAGGGCATGAAACATTTGGGATATCATGCATGTAAGTTAGTGTGCATGCAAATATCTCCCTTCATTTCAGTGAACGCGGAAGACTGCTTGTGTTACTGTCCTCCATTAAAGTTGGTAGAGTAAGCCTCGTAAGAGCGGTTATGTTCAATATGCCCCCCTATCCCTCAGTCAACAGGAATCACTTTAACTGGTAACACTATTGAAGACCTGAGCCAGAAACTATGCTAAATACTTTGAAGCTGTATTGATTACAGTGAATTGTTGTTTTGTTGTTGTTATGTGCTACCAAGCCGCTTCTAACTTATGAATGAGTGACCTCCAAAATGTCCTATCATTAATAGCCCTGCTCAGGTCTTGCAAACTCGAGGCTGTGGCTTCCTTTATGGACCCAATCCATCTCAAATTTGGTGGTCTTCTTTTCTTGCTGCCTTCAACTCACAGTGCATGTTGATTGCAGTGATTGATTTTTTAAAAGGGAATTGATGTGATGCCAAAAATTTCTACTGGTGAGTATTACCTTCTCTTCTTTGTGGCTTTGAAAAGAAATATTCTGTAGAGCTAGGCCCAGATCCGGTCTATACCGAACCTGGTAATTGACAAACTGTATTACTCCTTCTCCAGGCCACCCTGCAGGTGGTCGTTTGGATAGTATCCAGGGGGCCTGAAACAAATAGGTAAAAAACAACAATAAATTTCATTCTGTAACCTATTTAGAACTTTAAACGTCAGTACTTTAACCTGACAGACAAATCACTGTTGAATGAGCATCAGAAGAACTAAGTAAGATTTCTCTATTATCAAATAGCTCATCCACTTCACAAGTTTTGAATTTACTGGCTTAATTTTTTATTATTAGCAAATGCTACTTAAAAATGCTGAACAGTTGTCAATGAAATCACTATAGCTTAAATGCAATTCCTAGTCCCAACTAGAGCAGACCTACTTGAATCAATGAAACAGTTTGTGGAGTCTATATACCACACTGCAGCAAAAAAGTATGCTAAGTGTTCATTCTTCCACTCGTTAGCCCAATTAAAAGAGGAAAAGGGAGTTGGATTGTTTATTAAATAAGGAACAATGTGTACTCACTTTCTAAAAGCAGAGAGTAAAGAACACTCCATACATTACTTTCATTTCATAAAAAATGCTTACCTCTTTTTCTAGTTTTGAGTATTCACAAACTCTTTCAATAGAAATTCCATTGGTTTCAATTTCACATGTTTTTCGAACCCAAAAGTTCAAACTTTGAGTTATCTGAAATAAATTTTACATGTTTGGCAAGCTTGTTTCAATGGCCTTGTTCTTTTAAATAAATGTGGTTTCACAAAATTGCTTTATATACTGGAGATATAAGACAAAATGTCATATGTATCCTAAGATTCTAAGCCAGAGGTGAGCAAAAACAAACAAACAAAAAAACCAGACACTTGAGATACCGCTGGGCAGAGCATTCTTCACCACTGCTGATGCCGGACAAACAAAACCTGGGTGAGGGCTGCATTTTTCAGATTCATAGTCTAGACATAGTACTAAATGGACATAATGGCATGCCATGATATACCAAATCTGAGGTATGGCAAACACCTCAACCATGTGGCTTGCCTTACTCATTTCTGGTCATGAAAAGGTTCAGACTGTGATTTTTGGCAGATTAGCAGAGGCAGGTTTGCTTATCATAACAAGGCAGATTTCAATAAACCACCGTGGCCTGTTCTGATGTACTAAAGCAGTCAATGTTTTGGAAACACTTTGAGATTACTTAGAGAAGTGTTGGACTACAGCAGAATTTGCAACTGTGGCCAGGAAGGTAGACTTCCCTTGTATTCCACTGTGTCCTCTTCACAGGTTTTAGACAGCTTTCTCCTCCTCCACTGACTCAAGCCCTCTGTGGCAACAAAAACAGCCGTCCAGAGCATATTTTTGGAGTGCATGGCTAGGGTGTGGGGACAGCAAAAGCAGTGGAAGTATACCATTAAATCCTGATGTATGTATTCCAGCTATTTGGGGGGAGGGTGGCATAGGACATTTGTGCCCTTAACAACCAAAATGAGAAGCAGATATTCAACAGGCAGTGATACGAAAAGCTCCAGTGGTTGCATTTTTGCTCCTCCCACACATATAAATTGGAACCTTGACATAAAATAAAACTTGCAATCTTGCTAGTGAATATTGTAAATTCATTTGCTTTAAATAGCTGACTTACATTTAGAGCATATGATATTGATAATCCCACTGTAGCAGAATCCATCTTTCTGCCAGCAAACACGGTAAGTACTGCTGCAAAGAAGACCATCAGGTTGCCCAGAAATTCAAGTCTGACAGCCAGCCATCTGTCATAAGTGCATCCATCAAAATTAAAATGTTTGCATGTCATACATATATTTCACATAGATTTAATCACTGTTATTAAAAGCTTGTACGAAATATCTCTGGTTAGTAACTTTCAGCTATAATGATACAGTATTTACTACACATTTAAATCATAAGAATACTTAACTACTTTTGATAAGCTATCTCTTAATGATCTGAGTGCTTAACTATGTAACACAATTGATCAACTAAAGAAGAAGAAAAGGAAGAAAGAGGAGGAAAGAAGGCTTAACATTGTACAATTCTCATTTCAGAAGTGATATTGTAGTCAAAGTTAGGACTCCTCCATTCCCGTTTTCTAATGATCTATATGTAGTCAGCGTATGTGATCCTTAATTAATCAGCCTTCTGTAGATTAAAGCAGGAATTTAAACTGGTATATGCAATTCCCATTGGGTAATGTAATGCTACAACGCAGCACCTTCTAGATATTTTGGACTACAATGACCACCATACCTGACCATTGAACATTCTGCCTGAGAGGTATGAAGTGTCATCCAATACATATGCCAGACAATATGCTATAGGAGACAGATCAAGACTGCCAAGACAGTACCTGTTTGAAATCACGTTGTTGTAGAAGTAAACCAGGTTCTCATTGACCACATCTTTGTTTTGATTAATAAATCTTTCCTGATGTCCAAATGCTCTGACAGTTGTTGCACCCAAAAGTGTTTCACTGAAGTGTGAAATTATAGGGGCATGTGATGCCCCAGCCAGTCTTCGAATTTGTCGGGAACTAGCTATATAGTACCGCTAATAAAACCACATGAAGCAAACAACAGGTAAGAAGTTGCTATATAGATCTGGAAAGATCTGTGCAAAATTTCTACAAAAGTATAAAGAGTTGAGTTCTAGGACACAGAATAGGTGGAACACAAAAACAAATAAACAAGGATGCTACCTCATTATACCCAGTACTGTTGGAAGCAGCTCAGCAAACCACGGACCTTTTCTCCATGGTTTATGTATTGAGGCATTCACACAGTGCAACACTGTGATATTTAGCATGCTGTTCAAACTTGCTAAAGGATCCCTTCCCCAATATACCAGAGAAATAGCTTAGTATTTGGTTTATTTCTTTGGCTTACATCAGGTTGGGATAGCACAACAGACAACACATAGACCAGATGTTCACAGCTTGTTGATACGCTGCCATAGCAGATAGCATGATGCTGCCTTATTGTTGTGTTTGAATACAATCACACTACAGGTTTATATAGGATTTTTTAAATTAAAAATATAAAGTAGCACCTCCGTTATCTCAATGAACAGCGTGGTCTTCTCTCCTGATACCAAGCTGCCCAACTGTTACCAATATGTCAGTGTAGTCAATTTTGAACAAATATGTGACACATTCTTCTCTATAAGTGTTGGAACACCAGCTGGTACACTTTCTATTGACTTCTTAAAAAGTTCTCTCTGAGTTCAAAAGGGACCTTGTGAACAACAGGTGATCTAAAAATCAGCATGAACAAGGATGGCCATACAGCATCCTTACTCTCAGTCCATACGGTCTCCTTGTAAGTGCAGTCCTAATTTGAGTAAACTGGCCAATCACACACAAAAAGTCACAAGGCCAAACAGCCCCATGAGAATTTCAGATCTTTGGAAACAAAACCTAGATGTGGTTCTGGGGATGATTATACTTCCCTGAAGCACCAGATCTATAATTAAAGGAGATGACAGATGGGTCGGTCTCTCTCTCTCTCTCTCTCTCTCTCTCACACACACACACACACACACACACACACACACACACACACACACACAAAGCCCAGGTGTGGAGAACCTTTTACACACACACACACACACACACACACACACACACACACACACACACACACACACACACACACACACACACACACACACACACACACACACACAAAGCCCAGGTGTGGAGAACTTTTTACCAGCTAGGCTGGCAAGAATGTATCTCTTCCTTGTATGGTTGGCCCTGCTATAAAACAACTGAGACTCCTGCCTCAGGCAAGGGGGTGATCAATGCTGGAGTGAGTTCCCCAAGTGCCATTATCAGCTGCTCGAAGACATGCTCACCATTGCTGCCAGATACTCATATCCCCTTCTGCTAAGTACTTCTTACTCTACTCTCTACTACCAGTGCTGGAGGCTGCTGCCCTAGCAAGGAAGAAAGCAAGCTGTGCTTGTAGTGCTGGTGGTGGGTTGGCCACGCGTGATGCCTTCCCTCCTAGTGAGTGAGCCAGCCACCTGTAGCTACTATATCATGAGCACCTGCCTATTTTTGGAGCACAGTGGCCAGTCAGGTTCTAATACACTGGTGACAATCTGTACCTGCATGGAAGGAAATGGAGATGGAAGGAGAAGGATGCAGCCCTTTGCGTCTTTTCCCAAGGAAAAAAAAACATTGGAAAAACAAGGATAATGTGTTTACTGGACTTACTTGTATAGTGAAATAGATGTATCCCAGTGGAACCACAACTAGTATGAACAGAGGTGATGCAAACACAATCACAAGAATAGTTCCAACAACATCCAGCATACAATTCAGCCAAGTCCGCAGATAATAATGGAAACGTATATCAACAATAAACATGTCCTAGAACAGCACACAACAAAAGCTATTTTGCAAAATTTCCCACCAAATAATTGAAAAGAAAAATGATCAGTTCCCATTCTCTCATAGTTTCCCCCAACTTGTCTCTTTCCAGAAGTGCTGGCCTCCCAACACCCAGCATTCCTGACTATTACCATGGTGACTGAGGCTGATGGGAGCTGAAGTCCAAAATATCTGAGAGTTGGGGAATATTGTTCTGCCATCCTAACCCTAACCCAACAGTCAGCTCTAAGACAGATATCCTTAAAGGCCAGAAATAGTAATGAAGTCTGAACAACCTCAAAAGTTAACATCTATGATACATGCAATGAAAAAGTACAGTATTTTTCTTTGTATAAAATCATTACACTAAAAATTGAGAGGTGTCTTATACACAGAAGTAAGCTGAGGAGAGAATAAAACATCCGTACCTTGCCTCTGTAAACAGGCTTCCTTCAATCACGAGGCTTAGCTTCCTACAGTCAGAAGATTTAGCTTCCTCCAATCACGAGCCTTATGGAACTGATGTCAGCTGATGCTGAACAAACCAATTGGAACACACCTTTTTGGAGGTGGAGCCTGTAGGCTCAGATACAACAGGGACTCATAATGTCTGTGCATTCTGAGCCCAGAGGCTGAATACTCAAAGCTAAGTTTTCTTAATTTTCGTTTAGAAAAGGGGGGCATCTTATAGACAGAAAAATACAGTAAATGTAAAAATACAGTAAGTCCATGTGCGGCAGAATATTAGAAGTGTAATCATAGCTCTTACATTACACTTCTTTCTCATCTCTCAGAAATAGCCTGGCAGTAGTTTCCAACACTGGGTAAGCCAGATATAATTGGACTGCAACTCTCAGAAACCGTTAGCACAGCTGGTGGTGAAGGCTTCTGGAAACTGCAGTCCAAGATCACCTGGGTCATCCAAGACTGGGAATCACTGACCTATGGCATAGACATAGACCAGGAGGTTTTGGTAATTGTGAGGACTCCTTCTGAGATTGTTCTGCCTCTCAGCATAGAACCGCTTTAAAGTTTCTGGAATTTATATCCTTGTTCAGTTTAGGAGGACTTCAAGCTGCGGAACAACATCAGGGAGTAGTGTTCTCCCTGCATATGTTTTCTCAATGGAAAAGAAAATGGACCATAAGTGTGGATTTTGAGAGGCAATCACTCTTTGAGGGAAGGCAGCAAAGGGCAAACATCTTGCTTGTGGCCCAGCCAGCCACTCGACTCATTCTCCCAAAGCTGGCATTAAAATATGATGATAGTCTGCTCTCTACCTTGGTGAATCGGTTGATGATCTGACCGACAGGATTTGTTTCAAAGAACTGGAGGGGAAGGTGCAGGACACTGTCTAACATCTGCTCATGCAATGCCCGAGAAGCACAGAGAGATCCTCTGGTCAGCACATATGCTCCACAGCACACCAAAAAACCTTCAGCAAACAGTAGAAAGACAAGATCAAAGCTTTTCGAACAGTTCACATTTGTGGTTTCACCATTCAAAATATCTAGTTTTTCAACAGCTTTGCATCACAGGAAACAAAAGCTATGCTACCACCACATGGCCCCTAATACACCCAACCTTGTCTGGTTTTTGGAGGTCACACCTGCTAAATACTTAGCTGAAAGAGGATAAGGAGGGCTAGGAAATAAGCATGCCTGAAACTGTGGATAACTATTGCCAGACAGAGTTGACAGCTCTAGACAGACAAATGGTCTGACCAGTATAAGGCAATTTCCTGCATTCCTGTGATTCAGTTGTATCATGTCTTCCTATTACCAGTCTGTGATAAACAGGCACACTTGTATCTTACTTCATCCTTGGTGTCACAGAAACCCTATTTATAATGAAACAAAACATCACGCAGAACACACTGACATGGCCAGCTGTAGATGTCTGAGTGTAAGAACTGCATTGGGCAAGACATTCAATATGGGGGTGGTGCTCATCTGCTTCCATATTACGGTGTACCTTTAAATATACCTCAACAGCATAGATAAGTAGAGAATTTCTACCAAAATGAAACAGGAGGTACGTTCTTTGCTCAGTCTACTAAACGGGCATAGGTTGGGGAACAGGGGTAAATTACCCCAAATGGGTTAAAAATGAAAATCCTGGGGGTAATGAGCAGAGTGCTATCCCCTCCCTCTCTCCCACCCCCGCCCTCTGCAGCCAAACCTCAAATTGTAAGCTACCTCTCCCTGTTACTTCCTTGGTTGCAGCAGGGCACTTGTAAATCCTCCGTTCGTTCAGAGATCGGAGATAAGAATGCTTGATTGGTTACAGCTGTGGATTAGCCCCAGGCAATCAATCAATCAATCCGGGGCTCTTGAATGACTGCTTCCTCCGGAAATGACTGCAAAGAAGCAGGAGGAGGGAAAGGAGCAAGGAGCAAGCAAGGGAAGGAGGGAAGAAATGTGCAAGAGACCGAGGACTTCATCAAGCTTATTTAAATGTATGTAGAAAATGGAGGGAGGAAATGGAGGGAGAGAGGAAATGGAGGGTGGGTGGGTGGATGGATGGATGGATGGGTGTGTGTGTGTGTGCGTGCGAGGGAGAGAGAGAGTGAGTGAGAGAGACTGACTCAAAACTATGAAAAAGAACACACAAGAAAAAGAGAAACCTTGAATTAAGGCGGGGGGGGGAAAGGGTGGCTTTTTAAGGTGCTGTCTAGGTTTATCATTGCTTTCCTTCCGAGAGGTTCTTTAATTCCTCCTCACTTTCTGCCATGCTTTTGCGTAGTCAATGAAGCAGAAGTAGATGTTTTTCTGGAACTCTCTGGCTTTCTCCATAATCCACTGCATGGTAGCAATTTGGTCTCGAGTTCCTCTGCTCTTTCAAAATCCAGCTTGTACTTCTGGGAGTTCTTGGTCCACATACTGCTGAAGGCCAACTTGTAGGATTTTGAGCATAACCTTGCTAGCGTGTGAAATGAGTGCAATTGTTCAGTAGTTGGAGCATTTTTTGGCACTGCCCTTCTTTGGGATTGGGATGTAGACTGATCTTTTCCAGTCCTCTGGCCACTGCTGAGTTTTCCATTGATGATGATAAAAAAAGCACACTGGTCCTTTGATATTGGTCTGTGGCACCGGGTGGGTGACATGACCTTTAGCCTGGTTTGTTCCTTTTTGCACACCACACATAGAATGATTAAAGTGGTAGGGGAAGCCCCCTCCCCAATTCTGCGTTGGCTGTCTCTAACAAGCATGTCATTGCTAGCACCACTCTGGTAGCCACTGATGATGATGAAATCCTCTGCGTGCTAGCAAAAATTTAATGCAACTTGCTAGGCACATTGGACACCTTACTACTACCTATACCACACCATGGCTGGAGTGCAATGTGTTCCATCAAAAATAGTGAGCATCTTTATCAAATTTGGTGTATCCTGCTAGTTTGGTACACAGCCTGTGTAGATTCAATAATATTTTTTAATGTATGATTTCCTTCCTTTCAAATCAAGGGGGTAATGTCGGTGTATATAATTTTTTGGGGGGCGAAAAGGTAAAAAAGTTCCCTGACCCCTGTACTAAAGATATCACTTTAGTGGCCTTAAATTCACTCCCTCTTTTACTCTCCTAAGTGCTGATGAAGTAAGAGATAATGGACTAAAGATTATGCCAAGTTCAACTTAGCAGGCCCTACTCTAGGAACACAATGAATACCCCCCTCCCAATTTTCTGGTTCTCTACAATTTTCCCCGTCTTGTCGGGACAAGAATCCCAGGGAAACTGGGCACAGGAAAAAATGCCATCATATACAAATATTGTAACAATCCTGCACAGCTTGATGTTTTTATTCAGAAGAACAACAACCATGAAACCTCCAATAAATTTTGGAAGATTTCCCTGAATTTTCCTTCTGGGGGAAAAATTCACTGATAAACCTCACAGTGAGGAAAAGAAAGATCTCTCTCTCTCACACAAACACACAGCTTCTCACAGAGAGCAAGATGCTGTGAGATTTGCATCCCTACTTCAAGCGCCCTTAAATGCACATTTAAGGCAGGGGTGGGCAACAAGCTCGCTGTAGACCTTAAGTAGCCCCCACTTGATTCTCTGGTCTCTGAAACCTTGCTCCACAAATTCTCCCATGACAAATACAATAGTGGGGGTGGGTGGGTTTCCACCCCCAGTGAGTTCAAAGAGGGCTATGTGCCCTTCTCCAAACTGGACCACCTTTGCACTAAACCACAGCCTGTGATCCTGATGTACAATTGAGAGAACTCATCTGTCATGTGCACCCTCCTCTGCACAATATTTGTGTGAACTGACACCTAGTCTGCCATTATAATTTCACATCCCAAATCCTGTTTGATAAATTACACCTGTGGAAAATACTTTTTTTGTAATCAAAGAGTTCCTATTGTTGTCCTGTGGCTTGTTCAATTCATTTGTAATCAGTCTCCTTGTATGTAACCTGTGGGAGCACTGGAAACAGAAGGAGCAACTCTTTGATTACCCTAAATAATCTTCGCCTGATGATGGTGCTGGCAAAAAGATTCTCTACAATGAAAGAGTGCTTCCTTCCATCATGAGCCTCCTACAAGCTCATGCACAACGTGACTGATTAGATTAGATGTGGATAAGCTGCAGGACAGAAGTAGGAACTTCTTAATTATCAAATTTCTCTTCCTATCTGTCACATCACTCTTCCACATATGCAACTTCCGTAACATGATTTGACTCTAAATATTGGCAGTGATGCAATTTTCTTGTTGTTTTAAGACCAATTATTATAGGCAAACTTATTACAAACTGTGTGAGATCACTGAAGTCAAACCAGCAAAACTCTGAAAAGAAAACTTACAAGTATAAGCTTACCCTGCACAAATCCCAAGATCCCATAGACAGCAAGCTTGTGGTTTCTTAGAGTTTTCCATTCTGCAAAGTCATTAATTTGTTTTGCATCAGTTGTCCATTTGCTGAGCCATAGATTTTGTCCAATGGCTATAGCATTTTGACCCAGGTGGGCTGCTACAGTTAGCCACATCCATGACCAGCCAAAGGCTTGCAAGTATTTCAAAATAATTGACATTTTCATCTAAGTATAAGAGACAAAATGCAGGAATTAGTAAAGTATACACAGGTAGACCACTCCTGGAAAGAAGGAAGAATTAGAAGTGCCATCCTACTGTCTAGATCTACTATCTGGGAAGGGTCTGAAGAGGATGGAAATGTTTCCCTTTCAATGTATTCAAAATAAAAGCCCATTAGGTATGTTCTCAGGAATCTCAATCCACCTCTTGCTGATATGGGTGCCACAAGCTAGCAGGGATTAAAAAATGACAGCTCATACATCATTTTACTCTTGCACCATATTTGAGATCAAAACCTAGAAGACCCTCTGTAAGTTACCATCCAAAGAAATAACTTTTCCAAATTCTGCTCTGGTCTGCTCTGTAAGTTACATACACTTCTTCACATGAAATGCAGAAATCTGGCTTAGTGCATCAGGATGAAAAAGCAGCTGATCATCATATTCTAGAAATATATAAATGTTTTACAAAGGACTTACAGTACCAGTAGCGATTTTTTCCCTCTTCGTTGAGAACATGGTCCTTCGGAAAAAGAAGAACGACAAAAACGTTATTTCACATCGAAGTACATATAAGTGAAGAATTCATCTACATAAGCTGTGTATTTTAAATCCACCAGCAAGACCACAGAGCAGGTAGAACTCACTCCTACTGCAAAGGGAGGAAAGCGCAAGCATGTCACTGTACCCACGCTCCATGCTAGATATTGTATATGACTAGAGGGTTGGGGAAGATAATCCACACTGACTTTACATGCATAACAAAGAAGGGTATTTTACATCAACACAACAGTCTGAAACAAACAGGGAAAGCACTGCTACTTGCATAGGGGAAGCAATTTCACCAGTTCCTCCTTCCTCTTGCACCACCACCTCCATTCCATGAGGGTCACCCACCTTTAAGCAGCTGCTTCTTCATCAGCACAAAAGGCTGCACTGGGAAGAGAGGCAGAACAAAATTCCATTCCACCTACAAACATTAAGACCCAGCCCTCTGCTGCTGTAATATATCCACACTGAAAAGGGGTGCGCCACAAATCCAAATGTAGGTAAAGGACTTCAGCTAGCAGGGGAAGCAATTTTATTTAGCACATCAATGATCCCCACTCATCTGGAGCACTGGGCTCATTTTGATCATTGTCTCACTGTGGCAAGGAAGCAAGAGAGTGCCTTTTGTAAACTATCTAATTGTTACACTTTAAAATAGACTTATTTTCTCTCCCATCCAGACTGGCGAGGGGCGGAAGGGAGCATGTCAAAGGTGGACAAAAGCCCATCTCACAGCCATAAATACTCCATTCCCAAGCCAACTACACCAGAGCACAGAGTGCTGTCCTCTGAAGATGCCGGCCACAGAGACTGGCAAAACATTAGGAAGAATAACCTTCAGAACACGTCCAAAGAGCCCAAAAAACTCACAACAACCATTAGATCCCGGCCGTGAAAGCCTTCGCGAATACAATTCTTGGGGACTTAATTAATAAGCAAAACCAGTTTGACAACTTTGTTTTCCCTAGGCTTTGTTTCATTCCCCTTTGGAAGGCTCCAGCAGAAGCACGCTGCCTATATATTACTATTCTCCTCTGCCTTACCATTTTATTTCATACAAATTGATTCTATTTTTTTCACTTATTTTTAAGTACTCACCCATGTTTATGCTCTAGAGGTTGGGTTTTCTTTGGTACAAGGTGGTCTTGTGTTTTAATATCACCTTTAGGATAGTCTTCTATAGGAAAAACAAAATAGTTGTAGAAAAGTGATGTTCATTGCCCATTTAAAAAGTTAAAGTGTACTGGGCTGGATCCAGAGATGCACACATTTTCAATCTAAACTCACTCAGTTTTTTTTAATCACAACAAAAGGGAGGAAGCATTCCATGCCCTGAATTCCTTGGAATTACAATGGCATGAAGACGTAAGGGATGCCACCATGCATGGAATATGGAACACGTGACACTTGCTCCCCAAAATCAAAGAGGTATTATAGGAATCCTAAATGTCATGTAAGAAATCTCTGGCGCCCAGGGGCATAGCAGGTATATCTGGGGTCAGGTAGGTACCACCTCACTGCCACTCAAGCACTGACATCATCCCATTCAGGTGAAGGGTTCAAATCTCACAAAGTTAGAAAAGTTAGCATCAATGAACTTTATTTGCTCACTTGATGTCGAAGTGGTCTCTTTGTTTTCTTTTCCTACACCAAAGTTTAGAACAAGCTCAGCAAAGTTCACTCTTTTCGAGAGTAGCTCTTTGTAACTCCCCATTTCAGTAATTCTCCCATCTTCCATCATAACTAGAAGGTCTGCTTGTGGCAGGAGCATCAGGTTGTTTGTCACTAAAATACGAGTCTAGGGGGAAAAATAACCCATTTTACATTTTATGCTAGAAAAGAAGAACGCCACATGAACTCTACTCCGAAAGAAACCTTCTCGCCTACCTTGTTTCTCAGCAAGCCAGAGGACCCGATCACCTTTTCAAACAGATGCTTCCCAACATGGACATCTACAGCAGACAGGGGATCATCTAGTAAGTAGAGATCCGCATTGCTGTACACAGCTCTCGCCAGGCTTACTCTCTGCTTCTGACCCCCACTTATATTCACACCCTAAAGGGAAGGGGGAAAAAGACCAACATGATGCTTCCAAAACAGGTTTTTTTTTAGTAAAAATATATTTGAAAAATTAAAATGGCTGCCTATTTCTCATTTCAAAATCAGCAAAGAGTCTTGTGGAACCTTAAAGACTACTAAGTTTGTATGGCACAAGCTTCCATGGACTGAAATTCACTACTTCAGATGCCTGGAGTAGAGCCTTAGTAAACAGACATTTATACAAGGATTTGCATATGATTGTCTGCCTCGGAAATACCACATCCCTCTGAAGAAGCAGACAACAATCCATGAAAGTGTCTTCCAAAGAGATTTGTTTGTCTTTAAGGTGCCACAAGACTTTTTTGGTGTCATTCTGACAGGCAAACACTTTCACCTCAAAATCATTTTCAATATCCTTAATGAAGGACACCAGACACCAATATTGATTATATGAAACAGATAATACTAGGTCTTATCCTTGAAGGCTACAACATTATGATTGTTACAAAGTGATAGGAGCTTTAAGGAGATACCAAAGATGAACAGATTACACCTTTGTGGCTCAGAAGATCCCAAAACAACAAATTGTGTTTTTCTATTGTGTAACTTTTATTGTTGTTGTTTAGACGTTAAGTTGTGTCCGACTCTTCGTGACCCCATGGATCAGAGCACGCCAGGCCCTACTTTTATTGAGCTTTCTATAATTAGAAATTAACCAACTGGCTGGTTTATATCCTGGGAGATCATTCAATTATTATATCTCTCTCTACTTTCCTTTTTCAATCTCACTTTACAAAAACTGTGAAGTGTTTAGAGAAGAGATTGGAAAGTTGGTGTGTTAGAGAGAATATAATAGAGTTACAAGTTATAAGAAATACATAGACTGTCAGAATATTGAGACCTTGATTAAACTGAATGAATACCAGCAAGTGTGTATGTAATCAAATCCATGTTTATTGAATGAATAATAAAAGAACATCAATGATTTTAATTCTGTGATTTACCCATCAAACCATAAATAAACCTTGTTATATTTGGCAGCAATAGTGTGATTTTCATAATTGGTACAGTGAGGATAATATCCTCTGGTGGCAGCGTAAAAGGGTGAAAAGAACAAGTGTCCAAAGGTGAACCTGTGTGAGTGGGAAAACAAACAGGGGACACTGGGGGTGTGGGACATGGCCTTTCTTTCCTTTATGTTTTGGGGTGTTTGATAGTCTATTTGCCAGTCTACAGGCTCTATGATGAAGCATGCATTCTTATAGACATACAGAATCTTGAGAGCAATGAAGGTGGCATTTCATCATAGTGGAGCGATCGCTTGTGTATCTTTATCATGCGCTAGTCATTCTAAAACAGCCAGTCATGTAAGTCACTACTAAGTCCATTTTCTGTATGCAATATTAGATAAATCTTTTGGTTTGTTTTTGGATTCTGTCTGTGGCACATGTAAAATGTGATTTTGACTTTTCAGGCTCAAAAATTAAAAAAAACCTATCCCTTTGTTATGTAAAGCTGTGATGCCATCAAGCCATGGATAATTTTGTCTGTTCTGATGGGCAGCAATTCTTTATGGCTTTCCTAGCCTTGTTACCTTAAACTGAAGAAGCTGGAGAAAGGCCTGTGGCTGTTTGTGCAATAAATGCTTATTGTTTGTAGTTTCATCTCAGCAGTAAATAATACCCAAAAGAAACACCTTGCCTTGTTCTGTATAACTAGGCATTTTCACTTACCCTTTCCCCAATTTCTGTTTGATCTCCAACGGGCAATTGTTCCAAGTCGGGCAATAAAGCGCAGGCCTCCAAAACTCTTTTGTAATATTGCTGGTGCATATCAGAGCCAAAAAGAATATTTTCCTGCAAAGTGGCATTCTGTATCCAGGCTTGCTGGGAAACGTAAGCCACTGTACCCTGAACGAAGGGGGAAAGGAAACACACTGAAGCATACATAGTTCTGAGCATGATGAGATTTATGGAAGGGTGGGTTAACTACAGTACTAATTGATGTCAAAAGTGAACATTTAGAATCCAATTCATTGCACCGGTAGGCTTGGCACCTGAACAAAACATGTCCAAACAGAATCCTGTTTTTGCTTTGGGGACTGTATTCTAAGATCCTGTGTTGGATGAAAGAACATCCCATGCTTCAGTGAAAGTGCAAAGGTAGGCAGAACTCCCATAGGAAGGCCCTCTGTGGCGTCATCATCCTCAGATGCTGGAAACACAGCATTTTTGGACTACAGTTCCCACAATTCCACACCATTTAGAGGATTCTGGTAGTCCCCCAAAATAGTTTTCCTAGGTTCTGCTCATTCCTAGCAACTAGTTCAAGGTCAAGACAAGCAGCATGCCAAGCGGAGCTAAGAGCTGGAAAGCAGAAACTCAGGGGCAAACAAAGGGCACTCCAGCATGCTATATTGCTCAAGCAAGATTCAGCTGTAACTGAAAGACCTTAATATTTCTTTTTGCCCAGAAAGCTCCAATGGTCCGTCTGAATGGCCAGAGTCAGTCCAAGGCTTAAAAGGAACTTCACCTTCATCACTTGTAGTTTAGCGCTTCACCACACAATGGAGCTGCACCTGTATCCCACAAACACACTGGTGTTTTGCCTTGCTCCTTTGAGCCTCCTATCCAACTCTAAAGAGACCCTTCTTCCTGAAGGTACCAAGCCCTCAGCAGGTCTGGATCAAGCACATATTAATTTTAAAAAGGAACAACAGTTTCAGGAATAGGGGTCTGAACTCAACTAAGTAATATGGAAAATAGTGGAGCTTTTCAAAGGCTCAAAAAATTTAGAAAACACCCAGCTTCAGTAAATAGCTTCAAAAATGAAAATAATGTGAAACCAGAGGAAATCTACTTTACTTTTCTCTGAGCAGATCCTTCTGTTTTTTCCATTTCTCCAAGAATGGCAGAAAGGAGAGAAGATTTGCCTGATCCAACTTGACCCACAACTGCCACCAATGAACCTTCTGGAATCTTTAGGCTCAGTCTAGAAAGATTTTAGGAAACCCATTATCAAATATATTTCCTTTGCAAACATGCACAAAAACATCCCTCTAGCAGTAGTTCTAAGCATTCCTCAGTTAATCATAACATCATGTGTGGCACTTCCTGCTGAGGTACAAAGGGATAGAAAAAGGGTTCCACCCACTATAAAATCCTGGTGGACAAAATGCAGCCCTCAACTTATTTTTTTTTTACACTCTTCAGGGTCCCACACGTTCTCCCCAGACATTAACACGCAATTTGTTGGGGGACTGTTTTTCTGTGTCTGTAGACCTCCAAAAACAGGAGTCCACACAGATGATGAAGTCACCCTATGAGTGCATGCCATAATACACAGTAGATACCTGAAAGAAACTACTGATGGAGGTAAGAGCTGGGAAGGAGGACTTAATTCAGATCCTGGTGGTCCTTCAGCAGAATGGTAGTGCAGCAGCTGCTTTTCTCAAACTTAGCTTGCTTTATTCAACAAATACAGCACTATGGCACAAATAATGTCCCATTTCTAGAATACAGGAACATAAGTTATAGGGAGAAAGCAGGGCCAAGACCACTGTCTCCCATTCTCCCAATGCTTTGTCCTGCAAGCATCATGGAAGAGGCCAACAATGAGAAGTACTGTAATGAGTCACAAGTAATTCACTCCAGTAATCATTTATTTCTGCAGATCAGAAGAATGTTCTCAAGTTGCATTTTGAAAGTAACATGAAATGTAATGGCTACTTTATTATTGTAACGATCAACAGTTTCTAGTTACATTTTGATAGACTTTTTCAAGTTTTATGCCATCCTCTGATAATGCCAAAGATTATTTTTCTGCATTGAAATAAACACATTAACTGCAAAGTAATTAAAAGTTTACTACCAGAAGAACATTATACTGAGTAATAGCCAGAGATCACTTTTCAAACTCTAAAAAGTAATGCACGTGAATTAACATGAAAACACTGGACTCGATGATCTGTAGGGTCTTTTCCAGCTCGGCAGTTCAAAGGTTTTTGTTGTTGTTAAAAATAACTTTCCAAGATCTGGGAGAGGCAAAGCTCCCAGCAGGATCTGTCTTTACCTGATCCATTAAAAAACTGCCCCTTTGAAGTGGAGCTTGGGAACATTACTATCCAATCAGCAACCTCCATTCCCCCCCCCCCATGGATTCTTCATCATGTGTGTGAAAACTGCTTTTCATGTAAGCTATCAATCTGGCATCAAGAACATTGTTCTCAGCACATAGAAATGGTACCTGCACATTTGACCATAAATATAATTATTTTCTTACTTATTTAAAGTCGGAGCTCCAATCTTCTCCCAGCGGAAAGAGGCATTAACAAATCTAACTGCATGATCTTAAGATCCAGAAACAAAACATTCAAGGTTAACAGAAGTAAGCTATTCAACCCAAATTCCAAACTGTTATATGTGCAATTAATTTATTTTGATAAGCTTACCTCCACTATAGTCTGTATTAATATTTTGAGGGTCAAGATCTTCAGAAGACAGAAAATCCTCCAAACGGCTTAGAGAAACCTTCGCCTAAAAGCAGGGGTACATGCTAATTTTATTTAGATATTTAACCTTTTCAGATGCTTCTTCCAAAGGCTAGTTATCACTCCCAAAACCAGGGGAAGCAAGACTATACTTATCACAATTAAAGACATGGAGTCTGAAAAGAACATAGATACTTGTCACTGTCTGGAAGTATCCCCTTTTACCCCTTTTACATACAAATATAGGAAGACCCCCATAACCACTGGGGATTTTTAATATTTTAAAACTGTGGATAAGTGAAACCACAGATACAGGGGTCCTACTGTATTTAGTTTTCAGTATGATAGTACAATACTGTGCTGTAAAAGCTAACCAGTATTTTGTCACCACATCTTGTTGTCCTGTGTTTTCAAGATAGCCTACTTGGTTTATGACAAAAACAATAACCAATGCACAGTCAATATTTTTAAAATGCATCCAACATTTCAAAGCCATGCAAAGATGATTTTGTAACAATGTTAAATAGCCACCCAGTCACATTGGAAAAATCCTCATGGACAGAGCCCTAATTTTAGATAGCAGTTAACATGGATCAATCTGATCAATATGGAACAAGCTGAGATGTGAAAATATGCACACTATTAAAGATTAAGTTCTACCTGTAACATTTCCTCCCTAACACCTTATGGAATGCATATTTACCTGAGCTACTGCAGATATCACTGTAGGCAAATCAAACAAAGGTAGTCGTAAAATGTTAAAGAGGGAGATTGAGGTAAAAACTTTAGCTGCAGTCAAAACATTTTCTTCACCCAAGAGAAAAAAGACTCCAAACGTAGCCAAAGAAACCTGTTAAGAGAAAGAAATGCTAGTCTTCTTTCCCCTGGTTCTCTTTTCCTTAGAAATCTTTTTTTAACTGTACTAAATTTGCTTCAGTTTAATGCTAAAAATTGTTTTAATTGTAACAAGTGCCATTTCTTAAATACAGCTTACTCAAAAATGTAAGTTTAACATTTTGGTCTTCAGGCCAGTTTACAGGATCAAAATGCAAGATGAAATGTGAACTCACAAACTAAACAAAATAATCCATCCTTATAAATACACTAGGATAATTACAGCTGGCATTACAATGCACAAATTACAGCCATGCTTACTTTAGACACACTGGGTTGCATTACATGTTATTCCTTCCTTTGTATAGTATTGGGGGAGTTCCAGCAACTTCCCTGTCAACTGTATGTTACACCAACAACTCTCAACAGCATATTTTCTGAAGCTGCAAAGGGCTACGCAGTCTAGGGGGAAGCAGGAGGGTCTTACTGCCTGAAAACTTAACTTCTTTTCTCCAGCACATCCCGCTTGAAAAGGTATCAACTTATAGTATCAACTTAAAATCTCAGCATAAATATAATATCCTATAGTATAATGAGAAACATATTCTAAAGAAATTGGTTCATTTGTTATCAACACTAATCTAGAAATATCTCCTTACATTCTGCTGTTCCAAGAAGGTATATGGGGATAAATCTTTAGACTGGTACACTAAATTCCACATACAGTCGTGCCCCGCTTTACGATTACCCCGTTTAACGACGAATCCGCTTGACGATGTTTTTTGCGATCGCTTTTGTGATCACAAAATGATGGTTTGAATGGGGAAAATCCGCTTTGCGATGATCAGTTTCCTACTTCGGGAACTGATTTTTGCTTTACAACAATCAAAAGCAGCTGATTGTCGGGTTTCAAAATGGCCGCTGGGTGTACAAAATGGCTCCCCGCTGTGTTTAAGAGCCATTTTTTGCTTTACAGGCACCTGAAAATGGCCGCCCCTATGGAGGATCTTCGCTGGACAGTGAGTTTTCAACCCATTGGAACACATTAAATGGTTTTCAATGCATTTCAATGGGCTTTTTAATTTCGCTTTACGACGTTTTCGCTCTAGATGAATTAACGTCGTTAAGCGAGGCACCACTGTATTGGCAACATGGTTCTTTGCCTATTGAGTTACCTGATACACTCTGGGATGCACAATATACAATCACCCGATTAAACTGAATATGCCATTCGTTGGAACATACCAGGAAAGGAATACAAGTCAATGTCAGCATGGAGAATGTTGTCAGATATCCAGTGGATTTCAAAACATCAATTTCCCGTTCTCGAATTGCCAGAATCTTTTTCTGGTATGAAGGCTCCCATGCATACAGCTTGAGAATCTATGGAAAGAGTTGCATTTTGCTACAACAGCAGCATTTCTTAATTACAAATTTGGTCTAAACCCATCATTTATTCACAAGTACAACAGACCCACTGAATGAACAGGAAATTGGTAAGTTAACACTTGTGCACATTTCATTGATTCAATGGGTCTATGTGAATTCAAATTAGCATTGCATGTAAGCCTTTGCCTCCAACATTTTAAAGAACAAGCAATAGGCTGTAAATCTGCTCTCTACCCAGGCCTGGGCTGCAAACAGAGCATTAAATCTCCTCCCGCGCGCCCATTCCCCCCCCCCCCCAGTTGCACACACACTCCCTCAGATTTGCCTAATGGTAGGGCTGGCCCTGACCTGGTCACCACACATAAACAGGTTGCCTAGCAGCTGCATGATCCAATCTCAAATCAGTTAAAACCTCTGGTAAATCATCATTCTTGGTGTAGAAAGCTCATCCCTAAAGGAGAGGGCTGTAGCCTACCCCCACCATCATAATTTTCACTGTCCCCTACACACGAGTCGTAAAACAGAGTCTCCAACTCTTTATGTGGGCCCTGCGTATGAGATGGGAGGTTGGAAAAGCATGGTTTTGACTAGAGGAGGGGGTATTTGGACACGAATATGAGTATCCCCACACAGGTGGAAATAACGAGGGTCCACTCACGATTTCACCGCTGCTGCCGGCTCTGCGGAGCCTTCCTATTGCGCCATTCTCCGCAATGGATTAGCCACTCTACAACCTAGCAGTGAGGCTTGTCATCCCGCTTCCTGCCAGGACTGGGTAATCGATTGTGGACAACAGCATGGTAGGAAGGCACAGCGGAGCCAGTGGCAGCGGCAAAATTGTGAGTGGACAGTTATTTCATTATTTCCACCTGTGCAGGGATATTTGTTTTCATATACCTCCATCTCTAGTTCTGACTCACATTCATATTTTCAAATGAACATACTATACAAATAATAGAAGATCTGAAACAAACTGAAATAAAGTGAAGAAAATGCAAAACTATGAACTACATTTCAAAAATATACAAATCATTTTTATAAATGATTTTATATGTATGTGAATGCCCATCAAATCATTTCTCTTTTTATCCTCCCCCCCCGTGATGTATTCTGCTTCTAAAATTTTTCCCAAAGACTTTTTCCACCATGATTACAAAGGGACATGTCTTAGCATTGTCGAGACTTTTGTTAATTGCCTACTTCAAGAGGATAAGATAAAGGTAAAGGTCCCCCTTGACATTTAGTCCAGTTGTGTCTGATTCTAGAGGGCGGTGCTCATCCCAGTTTCCAAGCCACAAAGCCAGCATTTGTCTGTAGACAGTTTCTGTGGTCACATGGCTAGCATGACTAGACATGGAACCTTTCCACCATGGTGGTACCTATTTATCTACTCACATTTGCATGCTTTCGAACTGCTAGGTTGGCAGGAGCTGGGACAAGCGACAGGAGCTCACTCCGTCATGTGGATTCGATCTCACGACTGCTGGTTGCCGAACCTTGCAGTACAGAGGCTTCTGCAGTTTAAAACGCAGCACCACCATGACAGCTATCTTAAAAGTATTATCTTTATATTGGGCACGTTGCTTTGCTTTCTGCCACAGTATTTTCAAAGTGATTTAAATCAAAACAATTAAAATAATACACAGCAAACAACTGGGAGAATATTGCCCCACAACAGCAATATTTTAGAAGGATGTAGCAGCATTTCAAGGTATTTTCTACTAGATTCTTGGAAACAGATTTTTTTTTTTCAGTGAGAAAAAAAAAGGATCTGTTTAACTAAGGGCTGTTAAAGCTCTATTGGTTGACTTGTGTATTACATAACAGATGGATGAGGATTAAGTGTAGAGAAAAAGAAGATTGGAATATCAATAACTTAGTTTTTTTTAGTCAGATATCTTTTGTCCAGAACCCAAAGGTGTGGTTGTATTGCTTGACCTCCTTTCATAATTAAACCAGGAAAACATGGTCATCCCATTTTCTGTCCTGGAGCTACCCATGTATCCCCCCAAAAACCTCTTCCACAGTGGTGTGAATTCTCTGAGATGAGTTGTTCAGCAACACAGAGGTTCTCAATAAACAATGACCCAGATTCACAATCAACAAGTCTTACCTTTATTCCATGCAAGACGTCACTTAGGAGTTTAACTTGTAGATCACTATTCTTCATTTGACTTTTCTGATTGAAAGCGTAAAGGTTGCATTTTTAATCAGCATAATCTACACATGCAGCATATCCTATAACTAACAAAGCTGACAAGAATACAAACAATAATGTCTAGGTAAAAATGATTATATAAAGACTATGGTTAAGGAGACTTGCCTGGTCATCCTGTCCCTGGGCAGGAATGGCAAGGGCCACATGGTCTACTGTAATAGGTGCTAAACATCGGATTGAGCTCATTACCGAACATATAAATCATTCAGCTATGTTCTCTTATTAGATGTTCTCTTATGCTCAATTTTTTCAGATTCTGAACTCCTGTTGCAATTCCCCATGTTAAATTCCCTAAACCCTTAGAATAGGCTTTTTCATGGGCACAAAGGAAATCTATCTAGTGGACAAGAGTGGCACAACCTGTGGCACAATTTGAATTTTGCTTGCCTAGCTCAATATACACCCCGTTCAAACTGAAAAGCATGCCTCCCTTTAAAATGACAACTTGGAATAACACTTTAGTTAAAATTCCTCACCCTGAGTTGCTTCAGTTTGGCAGCAAAAAAAGTATTTATAGGTAAGACCAAAAGGAGCACACCAATGCCTGCCAAAACTGAGGTGCCGAGTTCTTGCCAAAGGAAGATGATGGTAAGTAGGATCTGAAAAGGGGCTGACCATAAGAGGTTGAGGTTGATGGCCACTTCCATAAGTTGCTGGATATCTGTAGACATTAAGTTAACAATTTCGCCAGTTGTGTATTTTTGTCGTGAAAAACTGGATAAATTTAAGGCCTACAATCGAAGAGGACACAGAGAAGACAATCAAAATTTTTGTAACACATTTTACAGTTGGTCCTGCAATTATGATGCACATACTTTTTTGTATACGAGGCCAACAACGGCAGTCTTAATTTTTACAGCAGTAAGAATGTTCAGACGCTGGTAAACCTGATGTAGGAGGGTCTGCAGAACTACAACAAAGAGCAGAGCAACGGCATATCCATAACCGTTCCAATATGAAACAGAGTGATGCTCATACTGTAGAATCATTTCTCTGCAAGGAAAAACAATTTTATGCCTATATTACTCCTCAGGAAATAAAGCAAATGCATTTTTATTCAACCTACCATATTTTTCACTCCATAAGACGCACCTCTCCATAAGACGCACCAAATTTTTAGAAGAAAACAGGAAAATAATAATCTATTTTCTTCTCCTAAAAATTGGTGAGCCTTATGGAGAGGTCCATCTTATGGAATACACCCTGGGACCCTTTGGAGGCTCACCCTGCCCCCCCCGGAGGCCAGAGGGGGCAAAATCGCCACCTTCTGGGACTCTTCTGAAGCTTCCCAAGCCTCAAAAGAGTCCCAGAAGGTGGTGATTTTGCCCCTTCTGGCCTTGGGGGGGGCAGGGTGAATCTCTAAAGGGTCCTGGAATACACCCTAGGACCCTTTGGAGGCTCAGCCTGCCCCCTCCGCCGGGCCAGAGGGGGGCATGGGGGGGAGTGTCGCAAGGGTTCTGGAAGGCTTACTCGGACCCTTGCGACATTCCCCCCACCCCACCCTCATGGGGCCAGCAGGGGCGAAATTGCCCTGGAAGCTGGCGATTTTGCCTGTGCTGGCCTGGTGGGGGTGGTGGAGGGAGCGTCGCAAGGGTCCGAGTGAGCCTTCCAGGACCCTTGCGATGCTCCCCCCACCTGGAAGCTAGCAATTTCGCCCACGCTGGCCCCGTGGGGGTGGGGGGAGCGTCGCAAGGGTCCTGGAAGGCTCACTCGGACCCTTGCGACACTCCCCCCCAACAGGGCCAGTGCGGGCGAAATCGTGGCCTTCACTCCATAAGATGCACAGACTCCCCCCCCACTTTGGGGGGGGGAAGTACATCTTATGAAGCAAAAAATACGATACTTGACCAAACAACCAGTAAAACTCATTTTTACTTCTTGCACACATCAAGAAACAAGGTAGGTTAACTCTTTCTAATCTAGAATGTATTTCCAGGTAGCACTTTAAAAATATGCTTAGATCAGGAACAGGCAACCAGCATTATCTCGGATGTGAGGCTATGCATGTATCTATAACATGTGGTTATTGCAGTTAATACTGCATAACTCTACCCTTTCGTAACTGTCATGACTCTACCCTTTGGTAAAGTACCCAGGGAGTCCCCTAGAATCCTGTGGAAAAGATTTCAAGCATCTCACCAAACTAAAAATCCCATGGTTTTACAGGATGGAGCTGTAATAGCTAAAGTGGTATCAAAAATCTATGTGCACTTCCCTGAACAACAGCAGTAACTCATGAAACTAAAATATCTTTCAAATAATTACTCTTTAAGGTTTTTCCCCCACACCCTTTACTAGTTTGCTTTTTTCTAAATCATCAGTTGTTTATGAAATTACCAATTGCACATAATTTATATCAATTTCTCTATTAGAGAACACATACTGTACATTATGCAGTGCAGAGACATATTTATTAAATTAATTAACAACTGTGGAAAAGCTCTTCTGCAGGTGTCCAAAGTATTGAAATCTGTTAGCCTGATATTATTATGCATGTAAGGTACACTGGGTAACTTACTTCATGACCTGTGGACTTGTAAAAGCCAAAATGTCAGCTGCAACTTTCAGAAGAGCAACCTTGATCAATGAAAACTTAAATGTCTGCCACAGTGGTGAAAGGAGAGATGGCCTTTTACAAATTGGTCTCTTTGTGACATCTTCATAAGCAGGAGCCTGTGAGTTAGACAGATATAAATAATTCTAAAAATATTAAATACTGATTGCCTGTAATAAAAGAGCATCAGCCTAAATCACACATATGTGATACCTTAAGATGGCCATCTGAGCACATAGCCAAGCATTAAGCTTCAAAAGGAACACAAATTATTCATTCCTGGCAAATTGATTAAATATCACACATCGAGGATTTTATTATTTTTTAAATAAAATCACCACAATACAGACCATTGTGCCACTGTGTTGCGCTAAACATAGCATACATATACTAAAATGCATTCTCAATATATAAAGTGTGTTGGCCAAATCTGAATACACAATCAATTTCAAGGATTAATTGTAGGGGCCAATGTACCATGCTCAGTTTGTGTTCATTTGTCATTTTCCTATTCAGAGATTTCTTCATCTGGACCAACAAGATGGTGAATGAGGCCATTCTCCCTACATGGATATGGAAAGGAACTTAGAAAGTTTGCAGTTTCACTACCACCAGTGTGATGAAGACACTTAAATCTATTTCTCCTCTTCATTGAATTGGTAGTTGTCTTTGTTCTAAACCAGTGTCTGGAGTTAATAATGGACTGGATGAAGACAAACAAACTGAAGGTCAATGCAGAAAGTAGCACTGTCGATCAGTTGAAATGCTGATCAGTCAACAGAGATTCAGCCTGTGCCAAATGGGATTGCAGTCTCCTCACAAATTCTAGTTCAAACTCAGGGTGTGAACTGGATTCTGAACCTATCATTTAGATGACGGAAAACTTATGTATTTTAACCTAGAAGCCTACAGTTTTATAACACTTGTGGATTCAACTCTGAGTTGGAGTGTCCAGCTGTGCATGTGCACAGTTAAAGCCAGGATATCAGCTGTGCCTATTCCTGGAGACATTTGATCTGGCTATGCCTTTACTACACCCAGCTTGGATTAATGTCATGCACTCTACGTAGGCCTGTCTCGAAACTTCAACTGCTCCTAAATGTTGTGGTCAAAAGGCTAACTGGAACTGGTTATAAGGAGCATATACTGTATTTTTCCATGTATAAGACCCCCCACTTTTCTAACTCAAAATTAAGAAATCTAACTGGAGCTTAGCAAGTGGAGGGAATAGATAGATAGATAGATAGATAGATAGATAGATAGATAGATAGATAGATAGATAGATAGATAGATAGATAGATAGATAGATAGATAGATAGATAGATAGATAGATAGATAGATAGATAGATAGACAGACAGACAGACAGACAGACAGACAGACAGACAGACAGACAGACAGACAGAGATAGATACATAAAATCTCCCTCTTTGTTGATTTAGCATGGTGAGAAGCTACCAAATTACTGAAGAGGGCTACAAAAGAACAATTCTCTACATGGTCTACTTTGCATGTGAATGTTAGCTGACCTACAGAACTACCATATGGTGTAGTCATGAGGTTGGGCTAGATAGGCAATATAAAAGGGTGGCACATTGCCATGAATTTGGTCTTGGGCCAGGGGACAAACCCTAAAACATTCTTTGTTCAAGTGAGAAGAGAAATCCCTATCAAGTTAGGATGTTAACCTCCCATTCCAAGGCTAGTTGCTGAACAGTCACCTAGAAAGTAGATGAGATTTTTAGGTAAGGAAATCTCTTCAGGAAACACCATAGAAACATTGCAATGAATCAGGAAGAAACAAATTATAAAAGGAGAGCAAGCACTGTAGTTACATAAGAATTCCTTAAAAGCTTAAAAGCAAGACCAGATTTCAAAGGTCAGGTTTAGAAATCTGGTAGCAGTTGGTTTCCTATAGACAGCTGTATTTAGTTTTTTCATTAGAATTACCTTTTTCTCCTTGATTGACTTAAGAAGTTCTTTTCTCCACTGCTTTTCAAAATCTGGACATACCACATAGGCAGAATCTCCCTCATTGAGTTCAAAAAGGTCATCCCTTTCTAGTGGCTTCTTATAGCCTAAAGTTATAACTCTGTTAAAAAAAATAATGCATTAATTACAAAATAATAAAAAGGAGAAAACAAGTCCAGCATAAATGATAGGGAAAACCAGAGCACAAATGAATTCACTGGAGAAGAACTGTACTGTACTGAGAAAGTAGATTTAGTTCTAAAATTAGAAAGCATAAATTCACTTGTGTGTATGTGAGTGTTCCATGCATTATGAAACTAATGCTTGTGAGATCAGCAAAGCAAATTACTGTAACTGAAAGAGAAAATCAGCTTCCTATATTATACTTCCATAATCATCAAAACAAACACAACTGGTTACTCAACTCCACACAGCTATCTTGTGAACACATACTAAATCAAGAAATAAATTGAAAAGAACATGCAGTAAGGAAGCAAGAAATATTTTCTACTTTTCTTTCCTCTCATCAACTAAAACATAATCTTGCCTAGATAATAAAGTGTAGGGAAACAGCAATAAAATTTCTGAATGTGCACTATCCATAATTTGCTGTTAAAAGCAAGCTCCACGTATTAATATCCATAATCACACTTACCTATGTATAGGTTTCCTAGTCTATATCCTCATCTGGCTATCTCTAGCTTTTCCCAGGCTTTTTAATCACCCGTAGGATTAGAATCATACAGAAACTGAGAGGAGAAGCATGCTGGATCCATTCTATTTGTCACTGCCAGCCTCCATAATCTGAAAGCTGAATGTCTCTGTCACACCTCCGAAAAGTTACTTTTTTGGATTATATTTCTCAGAATTCCCTAGTTATCACATCCAGTGGGGTGGAGGGAGTAGTGATCCAAAAGAAGAAGAAGAGGCCATATTTCCAAACTCTGGTCAATAGCAAGGAAGATGCAGTCACCTGCATGGTTTAGAATCTGCTGCAGATATTTGTGTTCCAGCTCACAAAGGAGCACAGCAATGATGGAGGTGAAGCTGGCATACCTTTTCCCACTCTTTCTCACACAGTTGTAATTACAAGGAGGGCTTCTGTGCATGAATACTAGAATACACACTTGCTTACATGGACTTGTGATACAGAATGCTTTGTAAACATGTAAGAACTACAGAAAACCTGCTTCTACGTTTCAAAAGAGGTCAGACGTTCTATGTTGTGGATAATAAAAGTCTTCTGTTTCAGCTTATGAAAATCAGCAGGATTGAATTCCAAGGAATTCTGCAGAGGTTAATGTGTGATTGAATATAGACAGAATTACACCAGGTGAGATGAAGCTACCGAGTCTTAACCCCAGTCAGAATATAAGAGAAAAATCAGAGGGAAGCATCTACAGGTAGGGGGGATGATCCTAAAAAAGAGTACAACGATCAATACTGTATTAGGATGGGCCCTATATCCTAATGCTAGCTTTTTTGTAAACAAAAGTTAACAGTAGCCAAAACAGGAATAATTAAAAATAAAGAAAACCACAGACGAGGAAGCACATGAAAAAAGGGTGACACATTGGTCAGCTGATGACAAAACCATGACTGTGTCACCTGACAGCCTAGCAGGATATTTTTCATAACAGCTTCTAGCCCTATACATGTACAAGTCCATTTAATTCCAATGACACAAAAACATAAAGAGTATTATAATCAGAATTACAGCTTAATTTAATATTATATTCCAAGCTACACTGTACTGTTTAGGGGCTTGACCCTTTTCTTTCAGCCATTTTAAAGTAAGGTTTTGACTCAAAACAAACATAGTACCATAATAATCATAGATATTTAACATAACTCTTAATGATGACTAATTAACTAAACAAGATCGTGTTTTTGACCTCTATGAGACTTTCAAAAAAGAAATACGTTTTAAAAAAGGAAAGGGGGAGAAGTTGATTTTAGAATGAATTATATTCATTTAGAATGGGAGGGAAAGAGGCAAGTATGATTCATTTATTTAAATGCTGATCCATGCCCTGTGTACAATATTGATAAAACCAGATTTCAGATTCAACACTGAACATACACTATAGCTAATCAAAGAACGATTAAGGTACCCAACACAAGAGGGCATGACAAAGGAAACTGTGATTACAATAGCTACACTTCTTCCTATAGTCAGACTGGAGAGACTGAATGTGGTTGGCACAGAAAGGTGTGTGTAATGTTTCTACTAGAACAAACACAACCCAACCCAGGGTAAATGTTATGGGCAAAGTCTAGGTTGGAATGATATACAGATGTGAAGTCATTATTTCAATTTTCATACGAGCCCATGGCTGTCGGAGGGCATTTTGTTGCTCGAAGTGGATAAGATAGGGCCCTTCTCCATTCCACATACAGAAGCCAACAGTCTGGCTGTTGTACAGTATCTTAACTTCAACATTAGCTACAGGACACTACCCACCTCCAAAAGTGTGCAGTTCAGGCTGGACAGCAAGCACAGCTATGTTTTCTAACATGTACAATTTTGTGTGGCAGTATGTGCAATTTTAAAACAATGCACTTTTCAACATTATGGTTGTCTTCCAGATTCTTGTTATACACTGATAGTTCTATCTCTATTGAATCCTGCTGTGAAATTTTAAAAACCTTTTGTACCTGCTGAACCAGGCATAAGTTATCTTGCTGTAAAAGGAAGCACTTTCTTCAGGACAGCATTTCTGTGGAAAATAAAATAAAAATAAAAATAAAGATATGTGTGCCGGACCTATTGAAAATAAAACGTAAAATTTAGCAAATTTCTAAAAAGTATGCCACTGAATTATGCGAAGTAAATTTATGCACATTTCTAATCTGAATATTTTACATGGCAAATTTGCACATTTTATATATTCATGCTTTACATAGCATAGTCTAGGCCCCCCTTTGTCTCATGTGAGAGACAAACATATCCAGATGTTTTTACAATTAGAACTTGTAGCTGAATTTCTTGGTTCAAGCTAAGCATACAGGACAGTGTGAAGAAGAAGTAGAGAGGAGAAAGAGAGATGAGAGTGCGCTGTCTCCCCAAGTGATAGTATCACAGAAAGAGGTGGGGGGAAAAACAGAAGGACTGAATGTAAATGAAAAAGAGGAGAAAGAAGCAAAGGTGGAAGTTTGCCTAGTGGAAGAAGAGAAGGGAAAGGAAGGGGAGGGGTTAACTTTGTCAGTGTGGGAGGAGAATATAAAAGAAGGGGAAGAAGGGAGAGTGCTCTATGTGCCCTGGGAAGGGATAAGAAAGGGAGAATTTACTTTTAAAAAAAGCATGAGAGTTATTGGAGGATTTTCCCAATCTTAAAGTGCGGGGGGGGGGATTATTACCCGGCCCAGACCCCAAAGAAAAGAAGATGAGAATAATCAAAACGCAAGAATGAACAGTGGTAGTTTTCCCGAGAGGACAAAGTCATTGGAGAAGGGTGATCCAACCCGATGCAACATAGAATCAACCACCGCGCGAGGGGGATTGGGCTCAATCGTGCTGTGGCACGATCTGTGCTGTGAGGAGCACTCCCCTGAGGAAGCCTACAGACAAAGAACGGTTCAGGCCAGCCCCACAACAGACTCTCCAGAATTCCCTCTGGGAATGTCATCGTCTCCTTATGAACAATTACCAAATTTGAGTTGTTTTGACCTTGTTGAGATTATCGTTGAATCTCCAAATGTTAAACCAAATAAATTTGTTAATTGTTCAAATGACTCCTCTTGGTTATATCCCGCCAAAAAAGAGGAACTGCTTCAAACGAACCCTATCACAGACAGAGAGTCTGCTAATTCTCTCAGTAAAAGTCAAGGCCTTTAGGAGTATTGATTAGAGAAGTAACTGTTTTGTATTACTGCTCTGAGATTATGAGTAATAACAGTAAAATTGACTTATAAAAGAAGCAGAGACTAAAAGACAAAGACATGTTTCAAGTTAAGTGAAGAGACATTCAAAATTTTAGTCTGATTTTACAATATTGCTCATAAATGAAGAAATACAGTGGTGCCTTGCTTTACGATTGCCCCGCATTACGACGAAACCACATTACGATGATCTTTTTGTGATCACAATTGCGATCGCAAAACGATGGTCTGGATGGGGTGTTTTTGCTTTACGATGATCGGTTCCCTGCTTCGAGAACTGATTCTTCGCAAAATGACGATTTTCCAACAGCTGATTGGCGGTTTCAAAATGGCCACCGGGTAAACAAAATGGCTCCCCGCTGTTTTCTGGGACGGATTCCTCGCAAGACAGCCATTGAAAATGGCCGCCCCTATGGAGGATCTTCGCTGGACGGTGAGTTTCCAGCCCATTGGAACGCATTGAAGGGGTTTCAATGCGTTTTAATGGGCTTTTTATTTTCGCATTATGACGTTTTCGTTCTACAGCGATTTTGCTGGAACGAATTAATGTCGTAATGCGAGGCACCAGTGTATTTGACATTCATTTGGCAGAATCAAGTCTGATTAAATGAGTTGCAAATCACAAAAGTTTATGCCAGGTAAAAGGTATCAGTGTGTAAGGTGCCATGGGGCAGTTTGTGGGTTCTTGTTGCAACACATCACCATTGCTAGCCCTCTAGAAAGAGTTAATCACAATCCTCTAATCAAAAGATCCCATCTTAAAGTACACTGGCCCCAAGATCTAGCTTGCTTGTGCAAATGAGAAGGTAAAGCCAACACTGCCACCATAATATAAATCCATCCACCTTCCAAAAGTATTCTTACATGTTTATTACACATACCTAAAATGTTACTAGGAATGTTGTTAGGGTTGTTGTTAGCTCAACAATTTATTTAACTTTCTGATTCAGTATAGATAATACTGATGGGCCAATGGTTTGATCATTCAGATTGATTTATACCCTGCCCATCTAGACCGAAGTCTACTCTGGGCGGCTAACAATAAGACATAAAAGCAAAAACAATATAATTAAAAACAGTAACAATATAATTCAACGTGGGAAAGTCATTAGGTGATGACAGGAGGGAAAGCCTGCCTAAAGAGCCAGGTCTTTAGTTTGCTCTTAAAAACACCCAGAGAGGGAGCCAGGCAGATCTCTGCGGGCAGACTATTCCAGAGCTTAAAGAGGCAGCTGAACCGCTTAATGAAATGGGATAATTGGGAAATTAAAAACTTATTTCCTATACTCTTCCACAGAACAGAGGAAGGGTGCAATGTGGAGAGGGGGAGAGAAAGAAGTGGAGCCAATTAGGGCAGCAATGATGCACGGTACCTCTTTGAGGAAATTAAAATTTGAAATCTTCCTCCCAGAAGCAGGAGGAAGATTTCACCACTTTCTTACAGGATGTAGATCAAATAGTAGCACTTGAACGAAGTATGCCATGGGGATGTGAAGATCATACCACGTGGCATATAGGATTTCTACCTGGTTTTAATTCACCCTATCTACTCCACTCCAACCCACTTGTACAGCAAAGTCCTCTCATCCTGTTTTACCCAGGAAGATGCTCTTCCAGCTCTCAGTCAAACTTCCAGGCTTTCAGGAGAACGAAATATCTACCTCCCAAAATGAAATTGACCCCTAATAAATCTTTTGGCTTGTTATACTTCAGGAGCTTTCCAAAGGTAGAACGGGAGTGCGACAAAGCAAAATGCTCACACACGAACCCGGCTTCCGCTTGAGACCTCAATTCAAACATGCCCACGCTTGTCCCGGAGGACTCAAGAAACCGAGAGCAAAGGAAGATCTATCTGTCCATCTTCTCGGGGCTCCTCTGCACCTTCCCCGGCAGCTCCTGAGTTACTACTACGGCTACGCTGCGCTGGGCATGGGAGAGGGGTTCGCACGAGCTCTTTCCTAGTACTCTGCAAGGAGAGATGTTTCTGAGCACAAGCAGAGTGCAAAGAGTAAACACAGGTAGCTCCGACCAGCTACTGGAGGTCGTTTCCAGGCGAGGGATGACCGTCCCCGATTTGGAACAGACGCCTAAAACTCGATTGGACAGAGAGCAAGTTATCTCCGCAAAGGCAACACGCAGCCTGCCGCCCGCCCCACGGGCCGCAATTGAGCCGCGCCAAGGCCGTTACCTTCCGGCTGAAAGGCCGCAAGCGCTCGTAGCCGGCGGCGCTCCCCTTGCTGCCCCGTGATTCTCCCGGCATCTCCGCGCTGTTACCCCAAGGACGCGGCGAGGACAGTCGCCGGCCTCTCCCGGGCGCACCTTCTTCCTCGTTCAGCCCCGGCGTCCCTCCTGGGGCGGCGACCGGCAGCGACTGCGCCAACCGGCTGAGCTCCTCCGACGCCCAGCTGGAGCCGGCGGCCAACCCAGCGGCAGAGGGCGAACCGGGGCGGGACTCCCGGGCCCGCCGAGCGATGTTTACGCCATAAGGGGGGAAAGGTGAAAAGCTTGGGCAGTCAGCTGTCCAAGCTCTGCCCTGCCTCTTGAGTGCCGAAGGGGCTAATGCTGCGTGGAGGAAAGGCGTCCCCTGCCTGCCATGCGCCTCCCCACTTGTCCACATGCATTGATGGGCAAGCCTTCCAACCAAAAAATGTGTTAGGAGGAGTACCCTGGGGCTTTCCAAATTTGGGGTCGTTGAGGGCCTCCGTAGGTCTTCATCCAGACCTGGCAATGTCGAGATCAGAGTAGGCGAAGGTCTGCCTTTGCCCACCATCTGCCCAGGAGTTGTGGTCCCCTCGTCCAAGCATTTTTGCCGTTCTGTATTCAAAAGCCAGGAGGAGAACAGGCAGGTCAGTTTCCCAGTGCATGATCTCACATCTGAAGACGACTGTCACACTTTGTTGCGTTCCCTCAGTGTCCCCTGGTTATGTTCCCTCACACACATGTCCACCTTCGGACACGATGTATTGTTTTCCCCCTTTTACACGCTGCCACCAGTGGATCTTTATCCACACTGTACCAAATATGTATCTTAGATACGGGCTGCCAAATATAACAGGTTTATTGTTTGATTGGTGAATCACAGAAAATAACTACTGTACTTTGGTTTACAGTGGTTGCGACTCGAACCACTCCTGGATGACACGGATTAGCTGGACCCATTTCAGTCAGGCTTTGGACTACTGAGACTGCTTGGGTCACCTTGATAGGTAACCTATGGTGGAGATTTGGTAAGGGGACCAAATTTTATTAGTTCTCCAAGATCTTTCGGTGGCATTCTGAAACCCTGACTAGGCTAGGTTAGATATTGGAGACACTATATTAAAATGAATTCAATTCTTCCTGTCAGGGCACACTCAATATCATCACCTTTGACATGCGATATCCACCACCAGGATCCTTCTTCATCCTCTGTATCATTTAACATGTGCTTGAAGCCACTGGGAGAGGCCTTGCAAAGCTTTGGAGTGTGTTGACACCAGTATGCTGATGACACCCAGTTTTATTGCTCCTTGTGATCCAACACCACGGAAGTGGTCAGGACCTTTGAAAACTGCCTGAGCTCCATAATGGGCTAAAGGAGAGTGAACGAGCTAAACTTAAAGCTTGACAGGATGGATGTGCTCCTGGTCACTAGAAAGACAGGTTCATGAACTGAGAGTCAACCTCCTCTGCATTCATCCCGACAGGTCAGATTTGTACTCTAGTACTCCTTGATTCTGTACCGTCCCTTGGTTCTAAAGGAACAGCAGTGACAAAGAGTGCCATTGCACAACTCTTAGTTCTCCAACTATGATTTTTTTCTGAATCAACCTGTCTCAACTACAGTGATCAATGCCTTAATTGCCCATCCCTTGACTACTGCAGTCTACTCTTAATGGGGCTACCCTTGAAGAGGGTCTGGGATCTTCAGTAGGTACATTATGTGGCAGCTAGGCTGCTAATTGATGGGTGGTCATATACCCTGAAAAACCACACCAGTTACCAATTGCTTATTGAGCCTGTTTCAAGATGATGCTTTTAGTTTTAAAAGCCCTAAACAGTTTGTGGTCTGGCCATCTGAGACCACCTCTCTCGTTATGAACCTGCCCAGATGGTAAGATCTTCAGGAGAGGACTTCTTAAGAATACCAACAGTTGCTGACCTTACAGAACACAAGAGGGCTGTGGCTTCCAAAATGTAAAATTATACTCCTTTCAGAGCTCCGTGTCCACTCTCACTGCCTTTGGGAAAGTGTAAAAATACATCTTTTAGAACTGGTATGTAACACTTACCGTGTTTTTAAATTATATGAATTTTAATGTTGTGAGCCGCTTTGGGTCCCTTGTTGGGACATATTTATTTATTTATTTATTTGATTTGTATCCCGCCCATCTGGTCTATACGAACACTCTAGGCGGCTTCCAATACAACACAAAACAATAAAATAACACAAGAATATTACATAAATCATCCAATAACAAATTACAATACAAAGATAGCGTAAGAAATAAAGGAAAAAGAAAAATCAGGTATTGATTGGAGGGAAGGCCTGACTATACAGCCATGTTTTTAATTGGCTTTAAAAGGTACCCAGTGTGGGGGCTGCGCAAATCTCCAGAGGGAGGTTGTTCCGGAGGCGAGGAGCCACCGCCAAGAAGGCCCGATTTCGTGTCTTTTCCTTCCAGGCCTCTCTGAATGTCAGGCTCCTCAGCCTCACCTCCTGACTCGCACGGGTGATCCGGGTAGACCTTGGTGGGAGCAGGCGTTCCACCAAATATCGAGGTCCTAAACCGTCTAGGGCAGTGGTGTCGAACTGTGGCCCTCCAGATGTTCTTGGCCTTCAACTCCCAGAAATCCTGGCCAGCAGAGGTGGCGGTGAAGGCTTCTGGGAGTTGAAGTCCAAGAACATCTGGAGGGCCACAGTTCGACACCACTGGTCTAGGGCCTTATAAGTAAGCTTTAAAACTTTGAAGTCGATGCGGAAACAAAGCCAATGCAGTGTGGCCAGAGTAGGAGAGATATGATGGAATTTTCTCACTCCACTAAGGAGCCTGGCCGCAGCATTGTGCACTACCTGAAGTTTCTGCATCAGCCTCAAAGGCAGCCAGTTAGGTCCCCAACCAGGAAAAAGGCTCCCTCCCTCCTTGCCCTTTTTTAACCTTAGAGGTCATCTTAGGTTTAGAAAAAAGTCTCCCCCTAGTGGACAGATTAACTGCTTTCGTATTAGTTCCATTATCCCAGAACAAATTAAGTTCGCAACTCAAGGCACAATAAATAAATAAATAAATAAATAAATAAATAAATAAATAAATAAATAAATTCATCATCATCATCATCAACAACAACTGTGTATTTAGCTGATTTTAATGTTTTTATGGTAAGGCTGGATTTATTTGATTTAAATGATTCTATGACTTGTTTTATTGTTTTAATGAAGATAGCAATCTGCCTCGAGCACTACTTTGTAGTAGAAAGGTGAGGTGCAGATGTAATAAATGAAAATAATGAGGGTGCAGTGAAGACTAGAATGCAGATGGAGCTAATTTCCAAATCTGCCATTTCACTACTAGAAGTTCACAATTCAATGCTATCCTTAAAATCACTCGTTCCTGTTAATCTAAAATCGTTTTTCTTTTTTTATTAATTTATTTTTTTAATCTACTAGGAATGGGGTAGGGAATACAAAAGGTAAAAGGGAGTGGAGGGGATGGGAAAAGGGTTTTGAGGATAGGAGAACACAGAGTATACAATCATCCACTCTATTCATATTAAGTATGCATGCCTCTGATCCATTCATTTTCCAGTACAAAAAAATCTTTGTATTCTTTATATATAAATCTAAAATCGTTTCTTGATTGGTATTAGTTTTGATTCTGAAAAAAACCCCAGCAAAGCTCATGAGCTACAAATAATATTTTATGAAAAAGTAGATTTTAACCACAAACTTTATTATTGTATTTGCAACCAACTGTAACACTGTATGAAGGTTCAAGATTTTTCTTTCCATTAGAAAACATACATAGTATGTGACACATATTTTGCAAAGCAGAAATCCTTGGCATTTTCCATTTCAAAAACATATTTTTATGAGGCATATTTGTTTTCAAGTTTAACCAAATATTTTTAGATAAACTACTTCATTGTCATGCTGCTTTCAATAAACATTAGCCTATAATATTCTGTTTCCTTGCATACATAATTTTCAGATCATTACCATATTTATCCAGAACATAATCCAACTGATTATACTAACATACTTTCCTCTGTCTAAGTGAGGTTGAAGTCATATGTGCACCTATTTGGGCACTAAGTCCCTTCAGAATCAGTAGTAATTTCTAAGTATGCTCTCACCACCCCTAAGGCCAGTTCAGGTACGAAAGTGACACAGCCTTTTGGGGCCTGCAGCTGAATTGTTATTTGGATATTTCTCTGCAATTAAAAATAAATAGAAAAACTTTAAATATACAAACACCTTCTACAGGGAAGCGAGTGCAACAGAGAGAAGTCTATAACTTAAGCCTAACACTAGATTTTTATGTGCAAGAATTTTTTTGCCTACATGTCTAAATGTTCTCCACATAAAAGCCCTTATTCGGTCATTCTTAAAGCATGTGTATTCCATGCTGCCCCCATTATCACTTTCAGCCTGCAAAAGCAACAGAATGAAGAGCACGAGTCTGCAGTATCCACCTAAGCAAGACAACAGAAAATAATATGATTTTGGCTCATGTAGATGCAGTACTCTCAGAGTATTCAGAGTATTTTGCATGTTGAAAGAATCTGTGGATGTGGCAGGGCTAACATGCTCCCCTCACTGCATGTGGAGAACACACAATTAAGAATGATTGAATGGGCTGCAGCCTACCACCAGAATTCTCTTCACATGTTGTTTCCATAGGCCTACACAACCAAGCTTCAAGAATTGTGTGAGGAATGCAGAAGGGGGGGGGGCAGGGCAAGAAGCTACTCAAACACTGTTGAATAACTAATACATCTGAAGTCAACTCACATTTATTGTGGATGAAGCTATTAGGAGAGGCTATAATGCTTCCTGTATTTTTAAAATATGTATGTATACTTTTAATCACTGATGAAGAATAAGGCAATGATGAAAGAGAACTCTAAAAAACTACTTTTCCTTTATTCTCTGAATTACCTTGTATAATAATTCATCACAAACCAATCACTCTTCTTCAGATTGAGGTTACGTATTTCTTGTGAATCTATACTGTGAAATGTAAAGAGCTTTCCGCCCTTTGAAAACTATGCAGTCAAGCCTATTCCAGTTTATATATTTTTATTCATTTTCTCTTTGTTTTTTTCCTGTCATTTTCCATGCTACTGTCACTGTCACTAGTTTCCTGAAGTCTTTTTCGTTTATGTGCATGTTCCTTAACTAGATACTGTGAATGGTTATTCAGTTCTGAGTAGACACATTCAAAAGAGTTTTGTCCTGGATTCAGGTAGGGCGATAGAGGAAAAATGGGAACTTGTGGTGGTGGTGGTGTCGTCATCTGATAGTAAGGAAATGGCTGCCCAATCGGACTAAAAGGTGTACACTGCTGGGCTAAAAGACATGTCATCTAGGAAACAGAAGACAGATTATAATTACCATTTCAAAGCTTGATCCTTAGACACTATTGCTAGTTACAGAGAACAAAAGTTATTTGACCAGCTTCTCTTGGTACGCAGTATTTTGAATTATAAAGGTAGGTTGTAAAAATAAGTTATTTTTTAGCTATACATACAAACACAGTAAAGTTGACTACACTTCAAAAGAGAGTTCACAAAGTCACTTGCAGTTCAAACACAAAACACAGTACCAAGTGGTGGTCATAATGAGGGTCTACAGCACATAAATTATGTACCGAAGACATGCCACTGCACATATACTCCCACTTCAGTTGTCTGAACAATACCTCCTTGCCAGTTTTATATCACTAATACTATTCATTGTTGGACTGCTATGCTACTGCCCCAGCCCAGAATACATCATATCAAATTGCAAATGGACATCAGCAAGGAAAAAGTTAGCATTTTTTTTCTAATTAAAAATGCATTAGTTTGGATTAGACATGGGCGTGAATAGCCAGTTAAGTCCTTTGGAAAAACAAGTATTCAGTGCCACCTCCTCCAGTAGGCATCCACTTAGAGGCAACATCTGGAGATTGGACAGAGAAGCCAGGACACTGGCTCTTGAGTGGACTCCCAACAGACAAGGCAGAGCTGGCTTCATGCCCATTTCTAGTCTGGATCCATCCAATAGGACACAAAAGTACAGTGGTGCCTCGCATAGCGATTACTCCGTATAGCGATGAAATTGCTTTGAGATGGACTTTTTGCCATCGCAAAAGTGATCGCTTTGCAATGGTCCCTATGAGGAAATTTCGCTTTGCGATGATCGCAGGGAAGCGATCATTGCAAAGCCCCCATTTTCGGCGAGCTGATCGGCGGTTTCAAAATGGCCACTGGGTAAACAAAATGGCCACCCGCTGTGTTTCCTCGCTTAAGAGGCACCGAAAATGGCCGCCCCTATGGAGGATCTTTAATGCGTTCCTATGGGGTCCCCCCCCCCGCATAGCAATGTTTCCGGATAGCGACGTTAATCCTGGAACGGATTAACGTCGCTATGCAGGGCACCACTGTAAGGTTTTTAGAAGATTCTGTAGCTAGGACCCTTCTAAATCTCACACACAATCCGGAATAGCAGGATAGCGTGGCAGAGTGGTTAGGGCAAGACCCTCCTGAGAGTGTCACATAAGCACCGCAACTTGCCTACAGTATCTGTTATGGTGATGGATTTCCAAAGATGTAGCTGTGTTAATCTATCTCAGAATGTTAGCAAAGGAAAAGAACAAAGAAAGAAAATTTAGTAGTTGACTTTGATTCACAAAAGTTCACATTGAAATAAAATTGTTGCAAAAAATGATATTTTCTTTTTTTTTCTGTAACAGGTTATGATCATTATTCCAAACTTACCATGTTTTGAAAGGCTGAATAACTCTGATGTGGATTGTTATTTATCTGAAAAGGACTAGCATGTGATGCAGTACCACCATAAGGCTCCACATTCCTACAAAAACAGTAACACACAAATGTGGGCATGTGATGAATTAATTATCATACATTTGTCCAAAATTAATGACAAATACATACAGATCTGAATTACTGGTTAGTGTTATACATGGACAAGAACGAACAAACAAACCTCAGTGCATTCAATGGGATTCATTTCCAGGGGGGAGAGGTCAGTACAGTTTTCCAGATCCTTTCGAACTGCAACTTTCCTCAGTCTTAGCCAGCATTAGCCACTGAAGAATAAAACCGGGAGTTGCAAGAATAGTCAACCCTCGACTTACGAACGTCCCTACATACAAACTTTTCTATTTACGAATGGCTCCGTTTGCAAAAAACTGATGTTGACTTGTGAACAGAGCCTCGACCTACAAACGAGGTCGAGGCTCCGTTTGCAAGTAAATGCCATTTTTTTTTGCAAATGGAGCCATTTGTTGCCTTTGGAGGTCTCAAAGAGCTTTCCTCTTGACATCGGAGGAAGCCGTTTGAGACTTCCAAAGGGAAAAAGGTAGGGAGAAAGGGTGGAAAATTCGAATTTCCAGCCCTTTCTCCCTGCCTTTTTGCCTAAGGAGGTCTCAAACGGCTTCCTCCGATGTCAGGGGGAAAGCCCTTTGAGACCTCCAAAGGAGCCAATTGTGGGGGTGGGGACCCCCAGGGAGGTCTCCCATGGTGGCAGGGAAGACCTGGGAGACCTCAATGGGGGTCCCCGCCACCACAATCGGCACCTTCAGAGGTCTCAAAGGGCTTTCCCCCTGACATTGGAGGAAGACGTTAGAGACCTCCGAAGGCAAAAAGGCAGGGAGGAAGGGCTGGAAATTTCGAATTTCCAGCCCTTTCTCCCTTCCTTTTTGCCTTCGGAAGTTTCAAAGGGCTTTCCCCCCCGACATCAGAGGAAGCCCTTTGAGACCTCCGAAGGTAATTTTTTTTTTTAAATGCTGGAACGGATTAATTCCATTCCCATGCATTTCAATGGAAAATGGTACTTCGACTTACGAACTTTTTGACGTATGAACGCCGTTCTAAAACGGATTAAGTTTGTAAGTCGAGGTACCACTGTATTTGGTGGCCTGCACTTTGCCTACTCTGATGTAGGTGACAACATCATAAATCTCTTTGATATTTAATTCTCTAACTGTATAAAAAGAGATACCAAGGTGAATAGAGCTAGGACTGGATGTACCTTACGGTGTAGGATTCCACATAATTTAGGAATGAGTTCTGAGCAGGAAGGGTGGATTTTTGCTTAAATAATTTTGGATGATAAAACCAGCATATTGAATCAATTGAATCAATGCGAAAACTGGAAGACCAGTTATATTCTTTCACCAAAGTTTAGGCTGGCACTGTCAGAAGATATAGAACAATTAAGACTCGGACCACACGTTTTCTGAATAGTTTTTATCCCAGAGCTATAATTGCACTTAATAATGAGCTTAAAGACCACCAGTAGTGAATAGTTAGTTGGACTGTGTTACTTGGCCTGCGGTGTAGATGTTTGTATTTTTAGTGGGGGACTTTTAGTCGGTGGGGAGTGTTGGGGGATTTTTTTTAGTGGGTGGGGAGTGTTTGGGGAATTTTATGTGTGTGCATGTGTCTGGTCTCTGGATGTCTATGAATTTCATTGTATGGGTATACAGTACTGTGTATATACTTACAATGACAACAAACAAACAAACAAACAAACAAACCTTCTACCAATGCAATCCAACACTTACAGAGTTCAAGAGGATGCTTTCAATTGCACAGTTAAGATCACCAAAAGCTATCTGGCAGTGTTTTAAAACCTCTTTCTATATGGGATTAGATCTGATGTTTAGGAATGTTAACAGAAACCTTCACTACATAGATGCTTTGCCCAATTACATGAAATAGTTGACATGAGAGAAGAATTTATACCTGTAAAACAAAACTCTTAATGTTTTCAAACTGGAAAAAATACCTATATATTGGAGACTGTACATCATTCTCCATGTTTTGGCAAGGACTGCTTAATTCAGGAGGATGAGAACTCCCTGTGATTGGAACAAAAGTATTTAGAATTAAGATTTGTCATTTTAAGTCAGCCATCTATAACATCTGTTTGTCTGAAATATGTGATAAATTCCAATAGAGAAATATAGGGATAAAATCCAGAAAAAAAATAACATTCCATATCCAGTTTATTTAAAGCACTATTTTAAAAAACTGGAAGAAGGGAGGCAGGCTTACATTAAATCTTGATAGTGTTGCTGTTAGCCAAATAGAGGGTTCTAGGCTTGGTTTTCTAGCTATAGTGGCCCATATTATACAGTGAACTATTTTTGAAAGCAGGAAAGTTTCAAGAACCTTATTATAACAGCCAAATGCTCAAAAAACAAAGGGAACAATCTAAATTTCTATGACCAGAAGCACAAGATGCAGCCCAAGATAGGTTTCGGAATAATAGTTAAATATTTGTGAGTGTAGGGAATTATGCATATTCACTGCAGATCAATAGTAAAGCAAAAACAAAAACAAACAAACAGACAAACAAACCCAAGCAGTTCCTAGCATAAGGGGCTGAAAACTCTTGAAAGAATGCAAACAATTATTTCTGCTACATTGCATGAGAAAGGGGGACAACCAGTCTCTTGACAATTATTTTCAAGCTCAAGTCTATAGCAGACAAAACTGAAAAGGGAAAAAGGGAGGGGGAATTACACGTACCAACTAACTTGCAAGAAGAAAGAAAAGGTAAAAGGGGGGCAGTTTGGGCAAAACCACTGTGGATAGGTTTTATTTCATTGAGCATTTCATGGACAACAAATTATCAGCTAGAAAACAGAGCACATATTTAAAGAATAAAAGCATTCCTCACAGAGAATTTCCTTTATCTCATATTCTCTTTGAAAACAAAACTGTCTCTACAAGATACTCCATTTATTCTAACAGAACTAGAAATACTTGCTATATTGCAAAGTTGCTAGTATTTAAAAGCAGAACAATATTAAATGACAAAAGTATTTTGCTTTGTGTTTTCCCCAAATAAAGATACCTAATATCTTTAATGTAACACACACCTGCTCTGTATTTTATTCAGCTGTACTTATTTACATATTATTTCTCATTGTAGGATTATGCATGACTTTAATTCTAGAGAGACTAGTTTTTATTTTTAAAATCAAGAATTATTGGCAGGTAGCTAAACCTACCAAACCGATATTGCACTTTAATTGGTCTTCCATATAAACGAATCCCATTGAGCAAAGCTATAGCATAAGGCACTGACTCTGTGTGTTTAAAGCAGACAAATCCAAAAGTCTTGGGTTTTCCATCTTTGTCCTTGCATATGGTCACTTTGGTTACTGGTCCAGCCTGCAAAAAAACTTAAATATTACTTTCACTTAAATTGTTTTTTACTTCCTGCTTTGAGATTTGCTGAACCATCTCAGCAGAAGATATACAATACTAGCGATATTTGACAATACCCAGCATCAAACACATGACATTATGCTGCCAGTCCAGCAATTTTTATCAATATATAGAGTTCAATTTCTGTGATCCACTTGTAGGAATAGCTTTATTAGGATGAGTTATAAGACATAATGTGAGCTCTCAAGTTATCCAAGTATCTTCACTGAGCTAGTTAAAAAAAATCAGGTCTGGTGAGGTATATCATTCTAAAAACTGAGCTAGATAAACAGTTTAAAGTCATGGGATCTACAGTAAAACTCAGTCCCAAAATGAAAAACAGGAGCACGTTTGGAATTGCAGCTTCCATTGTTGTGTCCACAGACTGCAAACTTATTTCGGATTTTATCCCTTTTTGATTTAGGAATCTGATTTAGATTCATGGAGTCAGACAACTAGGAAAACACTATAAATTTACTTTTAAGAGCTTGATATACTTTACACTTCCAGGGAAGAGGGAAAAAGGCTAAAAGCTGTTAACCTCCCCTGCAATGACTGAACAGAATATTTCTGAGAGGACAGACATATTCTTACCTAACTGCAAGAATAACCGCTCCTAGTGTTATCTATCATATCTATTTTTGAATATTTCTAAACCGAGAGCACCCGATGTTTGCAAAGCAGAACAAGCAGCAGCATCAGGGCTGACCGATGCATTGCGCTGTTCCTGCAACATTCCAGTTCTGTATTGAGTAAGCGTGGGCAATTCCTGCAGAAAAGGCTGCGTTCATCCTTCACAGCCCACCAGGCTCTCTGGGGGCACAGTCGACACTGTAACCATCTCAGCCCTGCAGAGCTGGCTAAGGGACCCTGGGGATCATCGAGTCCAGCCCCTGTCAAGGAGGGCCGGGGGGAGGAGGAGGAAGGGAATAGAGCTCCCAACCTACCTAAAGCGCTGCAGACACCCTTGGCTTGGCAAACACGCCGTCATCAGAGCAACCCACCCTCTGTTTTTTTCCCCCCTGCCATCCCTGGAAAGGCTTATTCTGAAGTCACGGCAGACGCCAAGGACCCCGTTCCTTGCGCACCCACCCCGTGGGCGTCTGCGGGGGTCTCTGTCTGTCTGTCTTTCTCTCCGCTCCGCCCCCTGGCCCCTCCCCTTCTCCGGCCTGGCCCCGCCCCCTCCCTGGCACCTGCAGGAACAGCTCGTAGAGGATCTCCTCGCGCACGCGACTCTCCAGGTTCCCCACGAAAAGGGTCCGGTCCACCGCCCTGCCGGAGGCGGCCATGGCCATGGCGGCCGGTGCAAGCCGCGTCGTCCTCAACGCGGACGCTCCATCTTCAGGGGGAATATGACGGGCCGCGAGAGGGAGAGGCTGCCGGTGAGGCGAACTACCGTCAAGCGCGGAAGACGCGCCGTTCCCGCGCGACCAGGCGAGAGCGGCAAAGAGCGCGTGGGAACGGCGCGCTTTGCGGCAAGCCGGGCGAGGGTTACTCCGGTGGGGTCCCCTGTTTTGGCTGTTTGCGCGGGGCCGCCTCAACGAGGCCCCTGGCCTGTTGAAGTTCACCGAGAGGTCACGGAATGACCGTTTCGTGTGCCAGAGTGCCTTTCTTCAAGAGAGCTGCAACGTGGTCTCGGGTGGCCGTGTTCGTTGAGCGGCGGGCATGGGAAGGAAAAGGAGACGAACTGGCAACGCCAAAGCAGGGCCCTCGGGCTCTCAGGCGACCCCCCCCCTCCGTCGACCTGCCGAACCCGCGCCCAAGCCACCACTCCGATGGAAGAAGTTCGGGAAGGGGATTTCCCAAGGTTGCAATTCCAGATGGAGAAACACTTTTAATTTTTTTAATTGAACTGTACCTTTCAGGATATCGCCCCGTCCCGGTTTCTGAGAATTGTAGTTCCAAAATGTCACTGCCCCAAGCCCTGGATCCTATCCTGTAGATGCCTTCTGTGTCGCCTTCCTTTTCCTTCTCCCTGAATGGCTTCATGTTGGCCGTTTTCATACCTTACAGCCGTTATATGTATTCTTCTTACCATGCACATTTTTCTTGTGTTCCTTCCTCCTTCCAATTATATTTCTGTTACGTTTTTCTTCCTCCATTCTTACTTTTCTTACTGGACAAAAAGTGGATAGTAATATGTATATATTTTTTGAAACTTATCTACAGCTGAAATATTTACAGCAATATTGGCATGAGGGGTGGGACACAAGTGCAGAGTATGAATAGGAAAAGGACTTTTATTAAGGTAAACACTCATTTTAGTTCCATTGGAAATTTGAAAAGCACAGCTGCTTTCTACTGGGCTTGTGATTTCTCACTTGGGAGGTAAGGATCTATTCTGATAGGCCTTAAAGAAACAGCGATTTTGCTAGGTTTGCAACTATTGTACTGTCTAATCCTGGAAGTAGGTGGGTGTGCTTGCCGTTTGGATACAAAATTGGAGGGTTCCTTAACTTGGGCTGCCCTCACATGGTCCATCCTGATACTGCAGTGTTTCTAACGATTTGCTATGCTGTCTGTACTTGCTTAGGTGGCACCCTCTTAATGTATTCTAATTAACATTATTAGGTCTATGACATATTTGCTGTGCAAGCTATTTGTTTTGTATGTTGCCTGATCAGTGTCCTTTCAGTCTTTTCTTGATTGTGGCCATGACGTGATATAAGTATAACTGTAGAGCCTTTATGCTGTCATGTTTTTAACCTCCTCCCTTCCTCATGTGTCATTCTGGCACTGACTTGACTTCCATGGTTGAAGATAAAAGTTATTTAATGCATATATAATCTAATACACATATTTTAATTTCTAAAATTCTGTAACAGCACAAATGTAAAGATGACATACCTTATTTTCTTATATGTGTGAATAAGTGATGACATTATCGTTAAATAAACCCCTCTTTCTGTTATTGTGCCTTTTGATTTCATCATCTGTGACTCAGCCACATTGACCTTTCTGTGTGTTTTCAGCATAAATGCCATAAAAAGAGAAAGAGAGTTGTGTATATTACCATGAACTCACTGGAAGAGAGGACGGATATAAATGTAACAAAACTAAATAAATAATGATGAGATACAGGTGACTGCATGGCTTATGCCTGAAGCTGGGATGTTCAAACAGGCCTGCACCCATATCCTGGTGGCAGGTGATGAATCACTACCTGATTTTGTGAATTTGAGTGTCTTAAAGGAAATGACTGTAAGAAAGTTATGGAAAATTAGTAAATATTTCTGAGAGTCTCCCTGGGTTTCCATTTACATATGCAGATATAGTAACACATTCAGGGAAACCTAATAAAAATACAATGCTGTTTTCCTCATTGTGAAGGGCAAACCCTTAAGATTTTTTGTTGTTATTTTTTATTAAGTCTTATCTGACTCTTCGTGACCCCATGGACCAGAGCACACCAGGCCCTCCTGTCTTCCACTGCCTCCCGGAGCTGGGTCAAATTCATGCTGGTAGCTTCGATGACACTGTCCAACCATCTTGTCCTCTGTCATCCCCTACTCCTCTTGCCCTCACATTTTCCCAACATCATGGTCTTTTCCAGGCAGTCTTCTCATGAGATGGCCAAAGTATTGGAGCCTCAGTTTCAGGATCTGTCCTAGTGAGCACTCGGGGTTGATTTCCTTCAGAATGGATAGGTTTGATCTCCTTACAATCCAGGGGACTCTCAAAAGTCTCCTCCATCAACACAATTCAAAAGCATCAATTCTTCGGCAGTCAGCTTTCTTTATGGTCTAGCTCTCACTTCCATACAACACTACTGGAAAAAACAACAGCTTTGACTATGCAGACCTTTGTTGGCAAGGTGATGTCTCTGCTTTTTAAGATACGGTCGAGGTTTGTCATCGTTTTCCTCCCAAAAAGCAGGCATCTTTTAATTTTGTGGCTGCTGTCACCATCTGCAGTGATCATGGAGCCCAGGAAAGTAAAATCTGTCACTGCCTCCATATCTTCCCCTTCTGTTTGCCAGGAGGTGATGGGACCAGTGGCCATGATCTTCATTTTTTGGATGTTGAGTTTCAGACCATTTTTTGCGCTTTCTCACCCTCATTAAGAAGTTCTTTAATTCCTCATTTTCTGCCATCAGAGTGGTATCATCTGCATATCTGAGGTTGTTGATATTTCTTCCGTCAATCTTAATTCTGGCTTGGGATTCATCTAGTCCTGTCTTTCGCATGATGTATTCTGCATATAAATTAAATAAGCAGGGGGACAACATACTGTACAGCCTTGTACTCCTTTCCCAATTTTGAACCAATCAGTTGTTCCATATCTAGTTCTAACTGTTGCTTCCTTTCCCACATACAGATTTCTCAGGAGACCTATAAGGTGGTCAGGAACTGCCATTTCTTTAAGGACTTGCCATAGTTTGCTGTGGTCCACACAGTCAAAGGCTTTGGCGTAGTCAATGAAGCAGAAGTAGATGTTTTTCTGGAACTCTCGGGCTTTTTCCATAATCCAGTGCATGTTAGCAATAACCCTTAAGATATCTCCTAAATATCTCACAAAACAAATAGTTTTGCTTGTTACATAGCATAGCAATTATTATCTGCACTTGGAGCCTGGTGAAACCAGGTTTTAAGAAGTCAGAAAGCAGGAGCTTTGCTGATTTAAAAGCACAGCAACTTTGAAGGACCTGAAACTGTCTTGCCTGTTTAAGTTGGAAAGGAGGGGCCACAGATTGCAAAACCATAAAGGCTGGGTTTCACTAGGCCAACTACTTCCTTCTGTAAACCACACCTATTTTATCAAGGATACTTAATGCAGTACTGAAGCAATAGCCAGCATGTTAGAAGGAAATGACAGTGTCCCTTCAGATGTGAATAATGCATGTTGCTTTTCAACATTCACCAATGCTGAGATTGTTTTTCTTCACCTGTTTCACAGCATGTATCACAGCAGGTAAGGTAGCTATTTAAAAGTTTCTCTTAACCTTTTACCAAAAGGAATGCTAGGATAGTATGTTGAACTTTGGAATGGCCTTGGTTGTGCTCTCTGAATCATCTGAAGTCCTATGCAGATGAATGTAACCCTTTCAGAAGCAGTACAAATGTTTTCTATTTAGTGTAAAATGACAAGAGATAGTTTTTCTTCTGTGATTTGTATAAAAATAGGCAGCTGATCTTTGTTTGTGGGGAGAATTGGGAAGGAACAGTTATCAGTGAGATAGAGTTGATGTGGAGAACTTGCTCTGTAGTGTATAGACAGTCCCAGATTCTGTCCCTGGAATCTTCCATTAAAGCTGGAATGCTGCTGTCTGAGAAGATGAGAGAAGGATGAATGGACCAGTGGCCTGCCTTAATACAGAGGTGTTTTATATATCCATATGGCCTGAAAAATCTAATGTTCATTCAAAGCGTGCTTACTTTTAAAAAATCCACTGAATGTAATGAGACCTACATTGACAACAGTGCACATTTGCAAATCCCTAGGCATCTCAGCAAATACACGGTGACTCTCATATTAACTATTCAGCACACCATAAACTGGCTAAAGCAGTTCCTTCCAGACTGAAAACAGAAATTCAGTTTTTTGATAGTTATTCCCTACAGACAAATTTATCCTGTATTTTTAATCCCTCTAATGATTAATGTTTTCAGAGCAGATTACAAAAACATTATAGTAGAAAGTTGTTCAATGTGCAATACAATAAGAAAACAAACAATATACTGATTTTTATTTTTAAAAAGCAATGTAATATAAACAATTTAATCTTGCAAAATTAAGGTAAGATGTTTAAATTGTACATAATCAAATGTATAATTGCCACCTTCAACTAACAAACTAGACAATAAGTGTTTTCAGCCTCAAGGTATTACGTTTGACAGTGCAGAAATATTTTATTTATTTATACTATTTGTATCCTACCTTTCTTCACAAAGGATGCAAGGTGGCTTACGTCATTAAAAGTATGTAAACCTAACAGCAATACTGAAAGGATCAAACAAATATGTCACTCTCTAAAAATGGTAAACAAAAGCAACATCAAAACATATTCAAAGTGGTAAAGTACAGCAATCGTTTAACAAATCCTACTCAAGGCAGCAGGAATTTAGACAAAATTTGCCAGAAGAGTAAGGTCTTCACCTGCATGTGGAATGACGGCAAAGAGGAGGCCAGCCTGGGTTCCTGTGGGAGGGACATCCAAAGTCTGGGAGCAGCAGAAGAGAAGGCCCACTCCCATGTCCCCACCAAACACACCTGTGGAGGTGGTGAGATGAGAGAAAGGTCTCTGGATGATCTTATCACCTGGGAAGGCTCATAAAGGGAGATTATTATTATCCTTGAGATAGCGTAGACTCAAGCCATTTCGGGCTTTATAGGTTAGAACCAGCACTCTGAATTGTGCTCACAACTGGATTGTCAGTCAGTGGAGTTGCTCTAACAGTGGAATTATGTGATCCCTGTGACCAGCCCCCATTAGCAATCTGACCGCCACATTTTGGCCCCACTGAAATTTCCAAACACCTTCTAGAAGCAGCCTCGTGTAGAGTGTTATTTTTATGTCAGGAAGAGATAAAAGCGTAACAGAAAAGAACCATTGTGCCTGGGAGGATTAGCTGTGGACTATGAGTATCCTGGCACATCAGATGCAGATAGTAATTTTAGTTTTTTACATTATAGCAGAGCTACGTGGCAAACTTTGTCTGAATGACAATATCAGTACATTTTTAAATACAGAAGAGGGAGGAGAAATAATTATTTAGTGACAATTTGAAAAATATGACCAACCCAATGAGAATGCTTTAACAGAGTGGGAGAATCGGCCTTTTTAATCCCAGGTTCAAATCCTTTCTCACCCTTGAAATTTGCTGTATGACTTTGTTGTTAAGTTGTGTCCGACTCTTCGTGACCCCATGGACTAGAGCACACCAGGCCCTCCTGTCTTCTACTACCTCCCAAAGTTTGGTCAAATTCATGTTGGTAGCCTTGATGACACTGTCCAACCATCTTGCCCTCTGTCGTCCCCTTCTCTTGCCTTCACATTTTTCCAACATGGATGACTTTAGACACCACTAATTCGGAGCCTGAAGTACGTGACTGTGAAGATAAAACAAAATAACCCTTATGAGTTCCTCTATACAAGTTTCTCTAGTTCCCTTTAAAACTAATGTTGCCTAATTATCTTTAAATTCTTATTTCAGATACAGAACAAGAATGCCCAAAGTTTACTGAACTTAGTATATTTGACTCAGTAATTGGTACAAGTCTGAAAGTACAACTGCTTCTGTATACAAGAAGAAACCAAAAGTGTGCAGAGGCTCTCAGTGAACACAATCTAACAGTTTCTTCATATCTCAACGTGACCAAGAAAACTATTATTATTATCCATGGCTACAGACCTACAGGTTCTCCACCAGTATGGATTGACAACATTAAAGATGATCTGCTTGAAGAAGACGACGTCAACATTATAATAGTAGATTGGAATCGGGGTGCCACAACAGCAAATTATCATAGTGCTGTTTTCAATGCCAAGAAAGTAGTAGACATTTTGAAGAATCTGATTGACCAAATGGTGGTAAGGTATACTGTATCACAGTATTAGACTATAAGACTCTATTGTCTTGCACTTGATATGAATATGTTGCATTTTTAATATTGTCATAGAAACAGCAGTAGTGTTGGTCTTAAGTTACATCGTTTCTGCAGTTATTATATAAATAACTGAAGGTCTTCCTTTCCTAGCGCCTTTGGAATTAAAACATGGCAGTTTGAAAAGGAAGAATAAATCTTGATTTAAACATTGGTTAGAGTAAGCTTACTGAATCAGTAGGACTCGCATTGCAGTAAATCCCACTGATTCAACAGGCCTATGTTAGTTGTGACCTATTACCAGATTTCAAGCAATATCTACATCAAATGCTCTGATTAATATTTTATTCAGAGCTTGGAATTAATCATGACAAGTTAACAATATAGCCTCTAGTACTGTACTTTACTTTTAGATAACATTGTTGCCAGTGGTGGTGTTTTTTAAAAGTAATATAGTGATGGGCAACATTATTAACTTTTTTGTGGAATAGGTGCTGTTTACTTGTGATCCCAAGAATGTTGCTTTGGGGTTGTTTTGAAGTTAAGTCTTCTGGATAAAATTAAAATAACTGTAATGTGTTGTAACATCTTCCTAGCCATTATAATATGAAAAAGCACTGTGTTAATTATAACACATATATCCGTTGTTTTTAAAAAGCAGCAAGTTACTTTATAAAAATAGTTTCTAAATTCTCGTCCCATCCTTGTGTATTTACTGCCAGGAAAATGGAGCCTCTCTCAACTCTGTTTATATGATTGGAGTAAGCCTTGGTGCTCACATAGCTGGATTTGTTGGAAAGATATATAATGGCAAAATTGGCAGAATTACAGGTAAGACTGAATGCCACCACCATGGCCATCCAATGCACAGAAGCTTCCCACAATTCAGTTGAATCCGTAGAGTTGGCAATGGAAAAGCATTCTTGGTTCCATGTCAGCAGACTACCATTAGGGAGTCTCTGTTCACTTCCAGCAGTTGCCTGCTCTACATGTTGCCTATTGAAAATAGTGCTGTAACGTTTGATGTTTAAGAAAGACGACTCTGGGCAGCCATTCGAAAGTACTTCTGGTCTAAACACCAAGGAAGGTGGGATGGAAACTATGTACTTTGCAGGAGGAAGAAGTTGCAGCGATTCAGATAGTGGTCATGTGGTGTTTATTTTCACTCTGAAGAGCCCTTAGCTTCCTGTGAACAAAAAAAGCCATAAAAAGCAGTAAACTTTGGATCTCCATTTTGAAAATACAACAAACCCCCTAGAAACCCTACAATGTTTTTCATTATGTGGGCTTTTAATTGCATTACATTAAAGTAGGTCCACATATCGAGATCGGATTAGGATAACTGATTTCCCCAGGAGTCCCACAGAGATTTGTAGACCTCCTAGGCAAAGAGAACAGATTCTGTGATTCGGCATAGCTAACATTATCCCAATAAAGGGTTAATCCCAGAATGAAGTCAGTAATTAATATTAAGTTCTTGCAACTCATCTGGGTAGCTTATTTAAGGATTTTCCATTATTGCAATAATTCCAGGCAACTCTAGAACTTGTTAATTCTGTACAAGTTCTTTTTACATCATTTCTAAGTTCCATATGAAAAACATAAAGTACAAAAGTATTACAAACATGTAACTTTTGAGAAGTCACAGGTATGCTGCTTCATCTTGCAAAAAGCATCTTTACAGCTGTAAACAAAATTGTGGACAAAAATCCTTATACGCTGACAAGATGAACTTAAGTTGTACGTGAATACAAAACATTGGAGTGTTGAAATACAGGAGCGAATACAGTCAAAAGCATAGGAGCATAAGTACAATAAAATATTTTAAAGAATTTTTAGGTTACATTCTGAAATACAGGAACATCTTCATTAAGAGTACAGACTCAAGAATAAAAATGAACATTAAGGGTTTATATACAAATAAGGCAGGGAATACATCTCTAGAACACTTCAGAGTTCTTAATAAAGTTGTAAAAAGCAAAAGCTTTATAACTTTCAGTGAAAGGCATGAAAAATTCTTAAACTTCTTTTGCTCTACAGCAATTTCTCTGGAACAGATTATCCTCATCAAACGAGGCACCACTCTATTCTCATTGGTTTAACACAGGTCTCCACATCTATTTCGTTGTTAACTTACATTATAGGTAAATATAACTCAAGCAGCAGAATAAAATACACTTCCATTTTTTCCCTGTGGTTCACATAATATAATCACTTTGCTTACATTTTTCATCACAAAAACTGGCACAAAACTGAATAAGCTACTTCTGCCATATTGTCATATCACTTTTATGTTCCAAAAATAAAATGGCGATGTTCCCCAGCTGTAGTTTTTCAACAATACTTTCACTTTTAATGCACCACTCTGAAGTTCATTTTAAAATAACTTTTTACGTTTAGGGCAATACCTTTTTACTTTTAGGGCAATACTACAAAATTAATTTTTTTAACTATAACACACACAACTCCATTAACTGCATAAGACAGAAGAGCACTGTGTTGAAGTACTTCCAATGTAACATCTGTAATCACGGCAGAGACCTTTTATTTTCTTTGCAGCAAAGGGGTTGTTCCATGGGTTCCGAAGTGTGTGACTGTGTTGGAGGGGCACCAAGTACAGATTTTCTGTGCTAAATTGCTACTTAATTTTTTCTCATAGGACTAGTAACAAGCTGTATCTGGAACTGCAGATTTAAAGTATAGGCCTCAGATTTTAGAGTGTTAAGAAAAGAGAAACTAAAGACACTAAATTTATTTATATATTGTGTTTGTATTAATTATGCTTAAGAAACAAAGGAAGTTTTTTGTGTGTTGCTCAGTTTCATTTAATATTTTTACTTTGAAAACTCTTTTGTGTTGTGCTCCTTTATCACGCCAGGTCTTGATCCAGCAGGGCCGTCGTTTACAGGAAAGTCACCTGAAGAGAGACTGCATTACACTGATGCACAGTTTGTAGATGTTATTCATACCGATATTGATGGTAATTACGATGGCGGTTTGGATTTCCAGAACTGTATTTCCAGAATCTTTTCTTTCTTTCTTTTCTTTTCTTTTTTTGGAGCAATGGTGTGATAAACTCAACTTGTTGGTATACTAAGCTTAATATAGGTCAAACTAATAACTACTTAAAGTGTACTGAAAATTACAATGAACATGGCACGTTTCAAATACTTGAAATTTTTTTGCATAGAGGACAGACGGGATCTGTTCTCTATCATCCCAGAGTGCAGGACACAATCATTGGCTCAAGTTACAGGAAGCGAAATTTCAGCTGAACATCAAGAAAAACTTCCTAACTGTTAGGTAATGGAACCAATTACCTAGAGACCTTTGGGTAGAGTGGGCGGCATATAAATTAAGTAAGTAAGTAGGTAAGTAGGTAAGTAAAGTAAAAAATAAAAAATTATCTTAGGAGATGGTGGGTACTCCAGTAGAGGCATTCAATACAAACTTAGACAACCATCTGTCATATGTACTTTGATTTGGATTTTGTCATTGAACAGGTAATTGAACTCAATGGCTTTATAGCCCCCTTCCAACTCCATTATTCTATGATTCTGTGATTCTATGTTTTTGCAATAGTCTGCACCATATCTGGGAAGGTGTGTGTGTGTGCGTCCAGTTGGAAAAGCTGTTTAAAACATCCAAAGAAATGTCAGAAATGGGATTTGGTTCTTAGTTTGTTCTGAAATGTATGATTTCTTTATGCTTCTTAACTGTAATACATCATTTCTTTTTTTTCTTTTTTTAATATATATTTGTTCATTCCCTATGTGTTGCTAGTTTTGGGTTACAGGAAGCCCTTGGGAAATATTGATTTCTACCCCAATGGAGGAACAGATCAACCTGGTTGTCCAACAACATTATTGGGTGGTAAGTTAATAAGGGTCTAGGCCTGGAGTAATTAGAGTTTTACAGATGCAGCTGGTGAAATTATTTAATAAGTAGGCTGTTAAATAAATTAAAACACTACAGCTCAATTCAGGTTTGCTGGTAGGATGCGGAAGCAGCCCTGACAGTAAATATAAATGTTCCACAGAGTAATTTGTTATATCTAATTGGGAGTGACTGAATACTTTTCAACATGTCCAGAAACAAAACCCAATACACTGTGCTACATTACATTATTTGGGGGTGTGTATGTTTAGCTCTACTTTCTAATTAAGTTGCAAGCTTTCATATATGCTTAAATGAGAGGCTAGTCTCAACCTGAATGTCAGACATATTGCTTTACCCTTCCATAAAAAGAAAGTATGTACCTGACCTCAAATGTGATTTATTGCTCTAGTATTATAATTAATTTTTTTAAAATAACATAGTATTGTTGTTTCTCTAAGGACTTCAGTATTTCAAATGTGACCATCAGAGATCTGTATTTTTGTATCTGGCATCACTGAAGCACAATTGTAATGTAACAGCATACCCTTGTGATTCATATGTGGATTATAGAAATGGAAAATGTGTGGACTGTGAAGCTTTTGCACCACTTCCTTGTCCAGTATTGGGTAAGAATTAATTATGCATTACTTTGTAAATGTGTATAGCATGTTATGAATAGTTATATACTTGATGTCTAATAGCATTCTTCTCTGATGTCATTGGAACAAGAATGAAGGTGAATTGTCTGCTTGTATGCCACCCCTGGAGATCAGCAAAATCTGCTGTGGAATCTTGGGGCATGGCTGGATTGGCTCAGCAACTACATGACATAAAACTTGATGTAGGGAAACCCATTTTGAAATTGCCTCTTTTGAGAGGGAACTGACTTTTTGTGTATGCAACTAACAGGGGTCGTTTAAATTTGCTCCGCTTGGCAGGCATTGTTTTCCTCTGCTTTCTGCTCCATGTGATCACCTGATCCTAAGGCAAAGGGGCACTCATAGGAGTGTTGATTCCCCTCAACCCAGCACCTGGGTTGTGATAAGGAGGAGGGATTATCTGTCACTGTGATTGATTAGTGTCATTAGATAATCTTTTGTGTGCAGTGATCACTGGTCCTTATGGCTGGGTAGAGTTCATTGACCTTTTGCAGGCTGTATTTTTCAGTGCTGGAAGCCAGGCTTTGTTGAGTTTTAGACTTTCTTTTTTTGTTGAAGCTCTGCTGGTGTTTGTGGATTTCAGTGGCTTCCCTGTGCAATCTAACATAACAATTGCTGGTGTTGTCCAGTATTTTGAAATAGAATTTCATGTCCAGCTTATTTTAGGGCTTGTTCAGCTAATGCTGATTTTTCCGGTTGTTTTAGCCTGCAGTGTCCCTCACGTTCTTTGATTTTGTTGTGAATGCTATGTTTTGTGGTTCCAATATATACCTGTCCACAACTGCATGGTATCTGGTATACTCCTGCAGTGGTGAGGGGGGCTCTCTTGTCCTTTGCTGACCATAACATTTGTTGTATTTTTGTAGTGGGTCTGAATACTATTTGTAGGTTGTGTTTTTTCAAAAGTTTTCCCATGCGGTCCATGACCCTTTTGATGTATGGCAGAAATACTTTATTTGTGGGTGGCTGTTTTTCCTCTTCAGTTTGGTGTTGTTGTTGTTCGTTTGTTTGTTTGTTTTGTTTGATGGCTCTTGTGATTTCATTCTTGGAATAGCTATTTGCTATTCTGACGTTTCTGATTAGTTAGAACAGGTCAAATCAGCCTTGTTCTTGATCAGAAACTTTTTTCTCAGATATATTTTCAAAAGTTCACAGAACAGAAAGGCAAGATCTAAATACCTAGTCTAAAGCAAAAGCTGATCCTCCATGCATTTAATATGCTGAATTAAATCTACATATTGGCCCACATTATCCTTATTTTTCTGTATTGCCATGAGTAAAGAAAGAGCCACATCAGAAAAATGGCTTGCACAATATCTAAATAGTTGACGAGTTTAAATAATTTAATTGTTAACTATTTCACAGACTTGAACAGTTTGGCCAGACAAACTCTTTTATGAAAACAGCAAGAGTTTATTTGTGAACGATTGATCACAGAAAGACTAACTAACTTTGTAGACCCTTAGGACAGATTCAGATCTTCAGACTTCTAGCATTTCCTGTGACCTTCAAGGTCCAAATCTCCACAAACACAATTTTCCATACATACTAAAGGCTATCTTTAAATATTCAAAAAGCACCCTATGGAGTTTATGTTAAATAGTCTTACAGATGAGTATACTTAAATTTTCCTTTAGGCTTTAGGTTTATTTTTCTTTTCTTTTTTAAATCAAATGCCAAGAGGTGTGTCATCACCCCAATACTCTGATTCATAAGACAGCAAGAGAAGCATGGAGAAGGATGTGAGCATGCCCCTGTTGCAAATGGTAGATGATCTCAAGGCAGAACTGTGTGAATTCTTTATAGGGTTTTATATAAATAGAGATTTCTTTCCAGTTGGTAAACCAAGGTCAATGTGCAGTTTTTTATTCTGCCAGTGTGACTACAAAGGACAACTTAAAAAAAAAAAAAAAACGAAAATAGAAAATAGAAAGACAAAACTTCCACTGGGAGTGGAGTTAAAATTGGATGTCTGTAGGAGGCAAAATTTTGAAATAGATTAGATATGAAAAAGTTATCTCTTTATAAATCAACATTAAAAGCAACATGGTTGACATAGATAAAATTGTTCTATCTTGAAATTCAACATGAAAAATTATGTGACAGTAAGATGGTTACTGAGTGAAATATAAGCCCATGGCTATACGAACCAGCTATCGAATATAACTGATAAGGTACTTTAGCTATGATTGTCTGTCTACACTCTGAAGGACATGATGACTGAAATCCCCTTTTTTTCTTGTTTGTGCATCCTGGTCATTGTCTTCCTTTACAGCTTCTAATCTGGAAGGAAAGGTGAAAAAAATCAGTACTGTGTACCCCCAAATGCATATTACCTCCACTTGAACAAAGAGGTGTCCCAACTGGTTTTGATGTCTGGATACATTTGTACATCCTGGATACATTTGTACATCACTTTAAGCAAAAAGTATTGTCTTAAAAGCAATGTGAATGCATAGCACACATTGGGTACCTTATTTGCTCCCCCTTTACTTCTAAAAGGGACGTGGTGGCGCTGCAGGCTAAACCGCAGAAGCCTGTGCTGCAGGGTCAGAAGACCAGCAGTCGTAAGATCGAATCCACGCGACGGAGTGAGCGCCCGTCGCTTGTCCCAGCTCCCGCCAACCTAGCGGTTCGAAAGCATGCAAATGCAAGTAGATACATAGGGACCACTTCGGTGGGAAGGTAACAGCGTTCCGTGTCTAAGTCGCACTGGCCATGTGACCACGGAAGATTGTCTTTGGACAAAACGCTGGCTCTATGGCTTGGAAACGGGAATGAGCACCGCCCCCTAGAATCGAACATGACTGGACAAAAATTGTCAAGGGGAACCTTTACCTTTACCTTACTTCTAAACCCTAGAAAAATAAAGATTTGGGGAGTAGAAGCAGCAAATGCCCTCTTTCTCTCATGGGATGGAAAGGGAGATGATAATGTGACTACTAAATAAATAAAATCCAAAACCTTGATTGTGTTAAGTGTGTTCAAAGAAAGCAACACCCCATGTGTTCACATGTTTTGTTAAGCCCAGATTCCTAGCTTCAAGTGACCAGGAATCATGATCACTCAGTTCTCATGGAGAGAAAGCCAAAAAGGAAGCACCCATATTAACTTTTTCAGTTTGGACCAAGTACTGAAATTCTACCAGGCCATTCCCTTGCTTGAATTCTACCTTGCTTGTAAAAATAGTGTATGATCCTGGTAAAGGAGAAAGTGTGTGGTGATTTATAGTAACGTACTGTGAAGAGCTGGAGTAGCAGATATTGCAGACTGATGTAATTTCATTTCCTAAATTCACTGCTTGTACTAGAACTTAGCATGCATAACTTGAGCCCATGTTTTTGTGACTTGGTGCCAGTTTTGATTTCCCTGAACATTATGGAACACAAGCCTATCTTTATGATTTTTATCTTTCCTTGTTTTTTAATTTTGTGGTAAACACATTCCAATTTAAATTCCAGGTTATTATGCAGATAAATGGAAAGACCATTTAACTGAAAAGTACCCTCCTGTGACAACTGCTTACTTTGACACTTCAGACAAAGACCCATTTTGCAGTAAGTGATTAACCGTTCACCTCACATTTGCCCAAGTTTCATTATCTGGTAGCATTATGAAAAACACACAAGACTTTTACTGTCCAGATAACCTGGCACATTCATAATTAGACATAGTTCTTTGTAGCTGTTTCATTTATGAGAAATACTATTGTGTTCACAAAGATCTTTGAGGGAGAAAAATGCTAAAAACAGGAAATTATCTGGGCAAGCTGGTAAAAGATAACACATGAGCTGATGTGAGATTGAGAAAGCTGGATTTGCATTGAATAATTGGGAGAAGATGAATTTCAAGAAAAGCAATGTAATGAAAGATGGGCAAGTTAGCAAAAGATTTACTACAATGCATCTTAAGACTCATGATTGGAGCTGTAAGTCAGTGTCTCCTTCAGATAGACACTTTTTTCAGTTTGAAAAATTGATGTGAGTTCAATCGTCCTAACCTTGCAAGCTGCACAGAGTCTGAAGCAGGAAATGTGTGTATGGCAGAAGGACAGCTGGTTCTGTTTTTCCACATGACAAAAGTACTGTACATTTGTTTTAGGGTTTGTATACAACTGTTTGCTTCTTTCTAAATATTCTTGTAGAGTAGAGTAACCATAAAACATCACAACAAAGCAAAGTGCCAGATCCAGTGATCAGAGGTTTGGGATTGGGATTTCTGAGATCCAGTTTCTAGTCCCCATGAATGCATGAAATTCATTGGCTGACCTTGGGCCATTCACTTTGTTTTAGCCTCACTTATCGTGTCAGATTCCATGCACGAATATCTGAATGCCTCAACAAGGCTTGTGTTCTAGAGATTCCATATCAGAGGCCTACAGATTTGTGTCTTATATACATCTGACAAGGAATTTGTGTAGTTACAGAAGGTGTTATACCTTGCTATATTCATTCATTTCTTCCTTCCTAGATACCCTTCAGGTCCTTTCCTTAAAAGTTCAAAAATTAATCATTTTCTTCCTAAAAAAAGTTATTTATCAAGCAAGCAATTAAGTAAATAAGAGCCAAAAATATAAAATGTATTTGGAATATATAAAAATTAAATTAGTATATGTTGTAAACTTCAGTCCCCTAATACAAAACTCTAGTTTACATACTGTATGTAAATAACATTTATTCTATTAAAAACATAGGTTTTACTAAAGTATGAACTTCTGTTCAAATAGCATGGAACTTAAGTTTAGTAATTCAACAGCTACAACAACAAAAAAATTTCTTTATTAAAAAGCTGTGTTCTTGTCAAAAAATGAAATACATAAACTCTCATACGTCATTTAAAATTTCTATTGCAATACATATTTATAAAAACAAAACTGAACATAGCATAAGCATAGTAAATAATTCACATCACATTAGATAAATTCTCACCTACTTCAAGCAGAGATTTCTTTCCTGTTTATAAAAAGAGGTTTCTGTATCCTTTGAGTGATGTTCCATAAATATGATAGAAATCTCTTGTTTATATATCTTTTGATGTTACGCTTATCCAAAACATTATGATGTGGGACTTTAGCTTTCCCACGGGCAAGCGATGCCAGCTTGTCCACATCCCTATCCAATCAATGAGCTTGGGTAGCAGTCTCCTAGGTTAGCTGGGCTCTCTAGTAGCCCCCTGCTTTGGAGTAGATGTGCTAAGTGATGTAATTTCCTGATATATATTTAGATAGTATAATCTATTTACATGTTTCATTCATAAATACTACAGTTTACATGAGTTCATACTCCTCATTGTTACCACATTGAATTAGAGAATTATTATTTATTTATTATGAGGGTAAAGCCTTTTTTTCTACTTGCTTATCAACAAGCAAACTACTTAAAATAACAATAATCTTTTTCTGCCTTTATATTGTTTTGTAAAAGCTTCTTCTGTACGTATATGGTTATTCTCATTTGTTTAACACACATTTCGTATATGTTTTGGATGTTTCTTTGTTAATTAACCTAAGTAAATGCAACTCAGGCAGCAAAATAGAATGCAGTTCTATCTTTCCTCTGTTGTTGTCTTTGTTCACATAACGTAAGCATTATATTGTTTATTTTTTATTGCAAAAACTGACACGAAAATGAATAAGCTATGCCTTCTTATTTTATCAGATACTTTGTGCACTGAAAACAAATGGCTGTAAGGTATACAGTTTTCCCCAGCTGTAGTTTTTAAAAAACTACTCTCACTTTTTAATGCACCTTTTTAAAAGGACTTTTCAATTTTAAAGGTAACACTTTGGCACCCCATAAAATCAATTTTTTAAAAAAAAACACCTCAATCCTGGCATGTTTGTGGTGAAAATAAAGTAAAGAGTAGGAGAGCCATGGATGCCACCTTCAATTCAATGGAGGAAGGGCAAGATATGACTAATCACTGATGAATTCAAGACATTTTAATATCACATGTAACACCGTCAAAGCTCAAGATATTAAGATTGTCTGCTTCATAATGCAGTATTATAGAGTTATGAGTTTGGCAAAAGCCTGTCAAAATGTTTTTCTTCTGACTAGATTGAAGATGTGGTATACAACAAAGAGACTTTAATGATCTTTTTTAGGCTGGACCTTTCCCAAGGTTTTGGAGGGTGACACCCACTGGTCTCCCTCTGGGACGATTTCCCTGCACTTAATCGCAGCTGTGGTCTCCCTCTGGGGTGATTTCCCTGTACTAATTCTCCATACAGGAGATCTTTTGGAATCCGACCATCAGCCATTCTCACGACATGCCCAAGCCAACGTAGACGTCGCTGTTTCAGTAATGTATACAGTACATGCTAAAAATTCCAGCTCGTTCTAGGACTACTCTATTTGGAACTTTGTCTTGCCAGGTGATACAAAAAACATGTCGGAGACAACGTATATGGAATGTGTTGAGATTCCTCTCCTGCCGTGCACAAAGGGTCCAGGGCTCACTGCAGTACAGGAGTGTGCTCAGGACACAGGCTCTATAGACCTGGACCTTGGTATATGCCGTCAGCTTCTTATTAAGCCATACTCTCACAAAGTCATGAATCTTTTTTAGGCTGGACCTTTCCCAAGGTTTTGGAGAGTGACACCCACTGGAATCTCCTAAGAGAGAAAGGAAGACAGTTGGCATTTCAGATTTTATAGTGGGCAGACAGAGATCTGAAAATGATGAACTCTGTTTAAGTGAAGATGCATCAGTCTGAGCTCTTATAAGAGCTCATGTTGCTGCCCTCTCAAGGCGATCCATAGATTTGGATGATTTCTGTAGAAAATTATTTTCTTTCATTCTGTCTTGTTAATAGCACCTGCTGTATTTTTACACACATAAAGCAATTATTGTTTCCAGTGTGTTGTGAGATTGAAACCCCTGAACTTAGTGTGAGTAGAAGAAGGGTGGCTGCTTATAATGTCTTATTGTGTATCATATATATCATAATTTAGAAAAATTGTACTAGTTCATATTCCTTTATTCCGCCATCTCTCTGCAGTGTATCATTACTTTGTGGATATCATTACCTGGAACAAAAGCAATAGGACAGGTTTCATAAAAATCAAAATAACTGACAATGCAGGAAATACAACAGAATCTAAAATTGATAGGTAAGTATTACTATTTTACTATATTTTTTAATATAAGGCAGACTTCTGTAACTGTAAAGACACTTAATTTGGAATATGTATTATCCAATTAGTGATGTTTGCTATGGCAAGCTGAAGATAACTATGCAGAAACACCATAAAAATGCTTTCTTGTTTTTTATCAGTGAAGCAGTAGAAATTGAAATAAAATGGACCTCAGTTGTATAGCCTGATTGAGTGCTCCAACCTATTTAGTTCCCATTTAGGAGGGATATGGCTGGCTGAGAGCTGGAAATAACCCCAGGCATAAAAAAACCACAATGAATTTAATTATGTTTTTCCCTTCATGGTCATGTAAGTATGAAAGAGTTGTAGTTGAAAATCTGTGGGTAACATGCTGAATGTCTTCTCCACCCTCTTTAAGTGATTTCTTCCATCCTTCCCTCAGTCAAGCCCTGTTTCACTTCGCTTCGGATGTCAAAGGGATTTGATGTTGAGCCATCAAAAACTACAGTGCCCTTCATTTCCTCATGAAAGGACCTGATGATGTTAAGAAGTGGAGGTGGACATCCAATCTTGGGAAGTATTTTAAAAAGGCCATCCCTGCTAACCAAATCAATGGCCTTTGTGAGATCTATGAAGGCCACAAAGAGTGGCTGTTGTTCCCTACATTTCTCCTGCAACTGTCTGAGGGAGAATACCATGCCAGTGATGGATCTATTAGCTTGAAATTCACACTGTGATTCTGGATAAACTCTGTCTGCAAGCACCTGGAGTCTCTTTAGCACAACACAGGCAAGCAGCTACAACACAAAGAGAGATGCCACAGTAGTTATTGCAGTTGCCCCGTCTCCTTTGTTCTTATACAATGTGACAATGTTTGCATCCTTCATGTCCTGTGGTACTCCACCTTCCCTCCAGCAAAGATGAAAGACTTGATACAACTCAGTGGTGATGATCTCTTTACAGCACTTCAGCACTTCAACAGGTGCCTTGCCGGAGGCGAGGGAATCCAAGGCCACTTTTATTTCTGCTAAAGTTAGTTTGCTGTCCAACTCTTCCAAGACAGGCAGGCACTCAATGTTATTTAATGCCTCTTCAGTTACTACATTATCTCTGGAATATAGCTCAGAGTAGTGCTGCACCCAACATTCCATCTGCTGTGCTCTGTCTTGGATGATCACGCCTGTAGCAGACTTCAAGGGAGCAGATTTCTTCTGTATTGGACCTAAAGCCTGCTTGATACCGTCATACATTCCCTTGATGTTACCTGTGTCTGCTGCTATCTATCTGAGAGCAGAGCAGAAGCTAATAATTGGAGCATCTCCTGGCAGCCTGTTGGACTTTGCTATGAGCAAGTAGAAGAGCGTGCAAGTTGTACTAACTAGGACAGGCTTTGTATGCTGCTAGAGCTCTCCTCTTATTCTTGATGGCTGGCATCAACTCCTCCAAATGGGCTTTGAACCAGTCGGCCGTCTTTTTGGTCTTCTTGCCAAATGTGGACAAGGCGGTGTTATAAACAGCGTTCTTGAAATGTTCCCATCGTTTAGATGCATTTGCATCAGCCGGACCTGGAGAGTTTCCTCAAGCGCTTGGGCAAATTCCTCCACTTACTCTGGTAACTGTGTTTGATCGTAATACTAGGAAGGCTAGAATGTCTAGTGAGGATCAAATCGAGCCGATGCCCATGCTTCGATCTTGGATGTTTCCAGGAAACTGTGTTGAAGTTTCGTATTAAAGAACCTGTTGCTGACACAAAGACTATAATAACAGCAAGACTCCAGCAAGCGTTGGCCATTTTCGTTCATCTTCCCAATGCCAAAATGGCCTAGACAAGTGGGCCAAGAATTGTGATCAGCACCAACTCTAGCATTAAAGTCTCCGAGAATGAACAGTAATTCTCTCTCGGGGACTTTTTTGATAGTAGCTGCCAGATCGTCATAGAATTTCTCTTTCACTTCTGTTGTGGATGACAGTGTTGGTGCATATGCAATAATGAGGGTGACTGGTCCTGCTGATGAGTGGAGCTGCAGAGACAGGATTCTTTCACTCCCCACAGTAGGTGGAACAATGCATCTCAGCAGAGGAGGATTTAAAAAATGGCACTCTAATCACTATTAACATGGCTAAAAACACAAGGATTCAAACATAAATCTTCAAGAGTTAAAAGCCCTGGTCCTGAATGAATGCATTTGTTCATTTTGGTTTCTTCTATATTAGCATTTTAAAAATCTCTGGATCCCTTTAAGCCACATATAGAGACATTAGTGAATGTTAGTAAATATGTTTTAAAAAGGTATGAAATTCTCGCCCATCTGTAATTGGAATCTGATGGCCCTCACAGATAGTTCAAAACTGCAGTTATAGTGAAAGTACTATATGAATAGGGAATCTGATTATCTTGTAGCACAATTTTTTTCTTTTTTTCTCCCCAGTGATGTGGCTGAATTTCGCCAATATAGGCAAACCAAGATACTGAGTGGATTTTATCTGGATTTAGACAACATATCAAAAATCGGCTTGACATTTTCTACCGGGAGTGTAGTAGGCCCAAAGTACAAGCTTAGAGTCCTTCAAATGAGATTAAAATCCCTTTCTCATCCAAAAAGGTAAGCAGATCATTGTGTTGGAAGCATTAAGTTCTTGCCTATGCTTCACATGGACAATATGTGGCCCTCACATATTAAAACTATAATAGTATGTGGTTTATTTGGTTTCTTTTTAGTTATGTTCTTGTGTATCTATGGCTTATGCAATTTTGAAAAATTGCCTAAAATGACAATTAATTTATTACAGTGCCTAGCATTCCTCATTACACAACCATAGGCTGTAATTGTGTAATTGCAGCTTGCAGCTTGGGAAAATATGCAGAATTGATGTGATCACACATATGGCTTCTGTAGCTATTCGTAATTACTATAATTGCAGAAACACTCAAATATGTTAAAAAACAATAGTACTTAAGCAAGCTGTAAATGTTAACTAAATTAGACGACATACACAAAGAGGCATCAATGAATAATACTTATATTGATTGACAACTTAAGAATATCAACTTAAGAAATAGTAGATCAATTACTGGAAGAAGAGTTAAAACTGCCTGACTTCTCCACACTGACCCCTAGTGAAATAGCAAAATGCAGGAAGTGGGGGCGGCGGCATTGGTTTTATTTCTGTATGTGCTTTGGAGCAGGGGAACTTTATTTTTATGATTTTGTCCAATTGTGAAGAACAGAAATTGTTTAGCCAAAAAGAGACCGGGTTGAAAATGAGCCAACTATCTTCATAAGAAGATAGACATAAGGTTTTTAAAACTAAAAAAAAAAAGTGACTTCTACTTGTCTCTGTGCCAGATAATCCGTGCTTGGCTCCTTGTACAGGACACTTTGCCTACGCAGGAAATGTAGCATATGTACTTATGCTGCCCCATGGAACCTCTTCTCACGATATATTTGGTATTGTTTTTAAGAAAGTTTTTCAAAACTTGTTTCATTTAATTGGCTCATTCTAGATAGATAGATGGCTAGATGGATGGATGGATGGATGGATGTCATGTTTTAGTGTAATTCCCTCCCCCTGACAGTGTACAATGAATATTAAAACCATAAACCATAAAATACAGCAACAATGAAATCAAAACTAACAAACTAGGCAGAATTTCATACCAAAATAATAATAATAATAATAATAATAAACCTTTATTGGCATACAGCAGAAGGAGCCGCAAAATAAATACAATAAAATACGCATACAGGGTTCGTTGCGTGCGAGTGGGGTGCAGAGAAAGACAGCGTTAAGCCCCTCATTTTAGAGAGGGCATGTTGCGACGTCTCTGAATAATGGCGTGAACATATCGAGCAGTTGATACAGTAACTTCCTTTCTAGTGGAAATCAAGGTTAATCATAGTCAGTGTTCCCAACTGGCTACATAATGATCTCACTGCGTTTAGAACACTGTTTCCCAGTCTGGAGGTCTGCGCCCTCAAGGGGGTCACAAAACGTTTTCTGGGGGGAGGTATGTCATGTCTTGCCTTTATGTGCTGTAGCCCTTGTTAAATAATTTCTTCCTTGTACCAGATACTAAAGTTAATATGCATGTGTATATGGCCAATAAGTTGCTAGTAAAGTTTCAAACATTAGTTTGATTAACATTAATGTGGGCTTTCTTTATAAGTTCTTCAAAAATTCTGGTAGTACCATGACATTATTTCAACTTTCTTCACCAGGAATAAGGCACAGTACAAAGGAATAATAATAATAATTTTAGAAAAGCCTCCAGAATTGAGAGGTAGCTATTAAAAATATCTTCCTTCATCTTCTATTGTAGTGATGTATTTAAAACACAACTGAGCAATCTACAGCTTGTGGACCTCATGAGAATCCCCAGCCGCAAGATTTCCCAGTCATTTTTGTGACCTTGCTATCCCTCTTCCCCATGGCCCCACTGTTACCAAATGTATTTTTGCCGCAAAATGTATTTTTCATCTTTAAATGGAAGTGTATAAGGAGTGGAGACCTTGACTTAAAGATGAAGAACATATTTGTTCTCACTGCCAGCGTGGCAAATTTGACAGCAGTGGGCATGGGAGATACTAATACAGCTTCCTCAATCCCTCTGAAAATCATTAATCCCTGACTCCCCCTTCATCTTAAAAGTTATAGTAGAACATAAGAATGTACACACACGGAGAGAGGGGTATTTCTTTTGATCATATATTATTTCCTTTCTCTTCATACAGGACTCAGCTGTGTAGATATGATTTCATATTGCTGGAAAATATTGAAACAACCTTCAGACCCATCCCATGCCATGACATTGATGTCTGAAACAATAGTCTTTTTAAAGTGCATGTTCTTGATTGTATTGTGTATTGTGTTATGAGCTAAGCTGGCTGGATGGCACAGTGGTTTAAGTATTCGGCGGTAGAACTCAATTTCCCAGTGTGCCTCCTATGGGTAGAGCCAGCCTGTGTGGCCTTGGCAAAGCTGCACAGTTCCAGAAGTGTCCCCAGAAAAAGGGAATTGTAAACCACTTCTGAGTATTCTCAGGGTTGCTGTAAGTCTGAATTGACCGGATGGCAAATTATTATTATGTAACCAAGATTAAATTACATGGAATTAATGCAATTAAAATTTGCCTTCACTTGAAGTGTAATAAGGATTAGCCCTCAATTGGAGAGGGATACATTTGCTGACTTCATTGATAGTTTTGATGATGACAGAATGAAGCTTATGTTATGACAATTAGACATTTATGCAAGTTAAGAATTTCATTTTTCCAATCATGGGCTATCTCATGGGCTATTGCCATTCCATTGAAATTAACAGTTACTACAAATTTATCTCTGTGTGCAGAATCAAAAGCATCATTTTTTCTCAATAACTTTCATATTAGATAATGCCCTTTCTTTCAACTAGAATTTGAATTGCCAGAAATTTGGGAGATGAGATGGTTCATTCCTTGTGCAAAATCTGTAGGCTGTCGCTGTCTCAGTTTTCAAGACATATGTAGGCTATGCCCCCTGGCCAGTTATGCTCTAGTTAAAATATGTGACTGTTATGTGAGTTTGTGTCAAAGGGGCTGGAGTAGCCTGTGTGTTCTGGATATACCCTTTATGCCTTTCGGACAGAGTTCAATAAAGTTACTTTTTAGACTGTAACTCCCAGAATCCTGCAACTAGCATAGCTAATGTGTTCTCTAAAAAGTAACACTTCCAAGTTCTGTTTTGGAAGTAGGGTTTATACTATGCACTACTTAGGAAAAGATACAGTAAGAGATACATAAGAAGAGCCCTGCTGGATCAGGCCAAGGGCCCATCTAGTCCATGTTCCTGTATCTTACAATGCCCCTACCAGATGCCTCTGGGAGCACATGAGACAACTAGCTATCTGGCTCCTGATACCCCTTCATTTGGCATTTTGAAGTACCTTCCTTTTAAGCCTGGAGATTTTAAGCCTGGAGATTACACATCCCCGTCATGGCTTGTAACATGTGATAGACTTTTCTTCCAGAAATCTGTCCAATCTCCCCTTAAAGGCATCTAGGCCAGATGCCATCACCACATCCTGTGGCAAGACGTTCCACAGACTAACAACACAATTGGTGTAAAATTATTCCTGTTGTGGAAAAACTGGATGGAATCAGGACTCATGCACTGAAGCTGGACAGTGGGGAATTCAAAACCAATGAAAGGAAGTACGTCTTTACACAATACACAACAAAACTTGTTCTTGCAGGATGTAGTGATAGCTGCCAAATTGGACGGTTTTAAAAGTCATATTCAGGGGTGATAAGCATATTGACAGTCTAGATGGATTTTTATTTTCTGCAGTGCCAGAAGGAGTATAACAAGGGTGAGGATTTTAGCTCTCATATTTTGCTTTTGGACTTCCCATAAGCCACTGGTTGGACTGAATCAGCATGGAGACATTTATGTTCTGTGTTTTTAACTTTTGTATCTCCTGTAAACCTCTGATTATGATTATTCAAGTCTGCAGAGTTCAGTGGAATTTGTTTCCTAGTAGGTTGTTTAGGATTATGACCTCTGTAGTCTAATTACTTGTCATCTGTGTCTACGAATATTATTATTATTATTATATGATTATATGTCATATATTTAATAAAGATTTATTTTTCAGAAGCAATGGCAAGTCTTTCATTACAAAAGAATATCACTTAGCAGTTATTGGAAGTTTCAAGAACCAAACGAGTTGTGATGGAGCCTTCAGTACTAGAGATGGGGGTATCTGTATTTGTATACAAATACAAATATCCCCGCACAGGTGGCATTAACAAGGGTCCAGCCCCACGGGGCCGGATGGTCCACTCACCAATCGGAAGCGGACGATGTGATCTGCTCGCCACTCCTGGCAGGAGGCGGAAGGACAAGCCTTGATGCAAGATCAAAGAGTGGTGGGCAGATTGCACGCTGTGGAGCCATTTACAGAATCGCATTGGCCACATCCATGATGGATCACTGAGTGGACTGTCCCGCCCCATGGGGCGGGACCCTTGTTAACAGCACCTGTGCAAGGATATTCATATCCGTATATGAATACCCCTATCTCTATTCAGTACACATTTACCTTGTTCACATGTAAAGCAAAGGAGGGAAAATATGTTTTCTTTCTTCGTTTTTAATAGCACAAGTGTATAGATGAGTTGTTGAACTTAACCACATTCCAATCGTGTTTGTACCAGGCACTTTCTCCGTGCATGGCTCTAACAGCAGAAGTGAGTCAAGATGAGGTACAGAGGAATGTTGCTGAAAAAATGGACTAAAAGGATGCACAGTGTCCAAAGGAATATTGTTCAATACCACCCTTTCAAACATCCTTCTTATTCCTTCTGTAAGCTCCTCCAATAGGTGCTTTTATATGTGTATTTTATTTAAAAAAAGGTTTAGTCTGATAGATAGAGTATTTTACCATTCAAGAAGTGATCCAAGGAGTCTACTCTTGTTAGGATTATAGAAATCTAATCACCATCAACACATTCCATCAAAATGATTTCAACATGTGGTGATCCTTTACTGGGTTTTCTAGGTGTAGCATACTCAGAAGTGGTTTACCATCCCCTTCTGGGGGAACTCTTGGACTGTGCATCTTGCCCAAGGCTACGTAGGGTGGCTCTTTTCTCTCTCTGGAGGTGCATTGAGGAATTGAACTCCCAACCTCTGACTCTGCAAACATAATTCTATAAATAAAATTCAAATCCATATGATTCCTAAGTGCAAAAAGTGTTCTAAATATGTTAGCCTAACAGGTCCCACAAGAACCTTGTGAAGTTGGATGATGTGCTGCTGATATTATAGAAATGGAACTAAGGCATTTTCTGTCCAGCCCAAAGCCAGCCAATGAATTCATGCTGAGTTGAGCTTGTGATCCTTTTGCATTAGCAAGAATAAAGCACTGACTCAGGAACAGAATGCATTGTACATATTGTTGAAAGATAGTTTTGTTCCTGCCCCTTTAATAATTGCTCAGAAGCCTACTGAAATGTCCTCACCTGTGTGGCCATTTAGAGTCCTGGTCTCTTTTGCACCTGGTTGGTCTATCGGCATTTATTAAATCCTCTTTAAAAAGAGTGTGTACTTTAGCCTCTGGATAATTAGGAATTACAGCCTTCTTTATTTTTCTCCAAAGTTTTCACACTTTAGCAATGGCTTTGTTTTTCTAATTCTACCTGCAGCACATTGCTCCCAGACTCTCTTTAAATTGCTTTGATCCTGAGCACAGCTGTACACGATATGGCTGGTTTACTGTCTGTAGGTGGATCCTCTATGCCGCTTGCTTTTTTGTCTGTGGAATCATATTGGCCAGCATCTCCACCAAAAGACAAACACACAGATTTCCTAGTAAAAGTGGAGGAGTGTAACTGTGCTGCTCTACGAGATTACAGGTAATGCATCTAGTAGCTGGGAGTGGGGTAGAAATGTCCTCACCAATTGATACTGGTGGAAGAATATAGTGTATCTACCAACTATGGATGAATAATCTCAGGCAAACTAAAATCAAGATTTGCAGTCGTATTTGGGAGCAGAACTTCCAGAGCTGTGGAAAAGGTACAGGATTATGTGAAGGCAGTAAGTGAAGAAGCTTTAGCAGGCTGAGACTGTCTTTGTTTGTGGGTGTGATTTGGAAAACCTATCTAATGCCAAAGAATGCTAAATTCCAACAGCCTGTGCACCTCCTACCAGCTCCCTGACAAGCTTTGCATATGCTTGTTTTCTTCTTGTGCCATTTTATACTAGCTAACAATGATGGTTGTTGAGAGCGTGTTTCTATATTTGCGTGTTGCTGTGGTAACAGATTTCCTACGGGCAACCTCCTTCTCTCTTTTTTGGCAACATGCATATTTTTCATGTGACGACTTGTCATGTGGCTTTTGAATGAGCAAATGTTCAGCTTTGTTACCTTTTCTGAGACTGGAGAAGGTTCAGCCGAGGGAGATAAAATGCATGACGCAGAAGCAAGGCCAAATATTAGAGAGACACATTCTGGAAAGCAGCCCCACCTGCTGAAACTCCACCACACATGTCTGAAAACTGAAACTTCCATTCTGTCTAGAGAAAAACTAGAATTTGGCAGTAACCCTAATTCCCAATTACTGTAGGTATGTTGTTGTTTAAGTTGACTTCTGTTTTAACAGTAATTGAAGGTGTCTGCTTGTCTGAAGAAAATATATCCCAGGAAGAAACATAGGATCTGTAGCTAGCTTACTACAGTCATGTCAGAGACCTCATTAGCACGTAAAGTTGGTCCGCAGCCATATATTACCCTGGGAAGGTTTTGTCAGTGTTTATCTTTATTGTATTCTCAAAGGCTTTCTTTTTATTGTTTATTAAATCAAGGGAAATGGAAATGGATATATTTGACAATATTAATGCAACTAAATTTATGATCTCAGTATTTCACCTGACTAAAATCCAACTGTAGTCTTAAATAAAACTAGATTTATCGGAATTATAAAGAGAGTGGAATATCATGTGACATAAGGGAGTGCATTTTTTTTACTGCTGAATGTCTTTGAAAGGGAATTAATATGATCTGGATATATAAGGATAATTATGACACACACTTCATTAAGGCACTAGTGTGTATATGGTGTGCCAAGTACATCAGGCTGGGTCTTCACCTATTTCTGTAGATATAAGCTAATCTGTGCCATAACATATGAATCTTAGCTATTTCATACAGCAAACATTTTATGTAAGGACTAAGTCAAGGAATTAAGGACACTCCATAGGAACCTATGCTTCTTACCAAATATGAACAGAGTCTTGTGACAACTTTAAATATAGACAAATTTATTATGACATAAAGTGTTATGTACTGTTTTCCCCTTCATTAGATGCTGAAGTGTATACCCAGGATTCTAACTCTAAATGAAGTACATATGGTAGGATCTTTGACCATATAATTTAACCTTATGCTAGTCTCATTAAAGTCAAAGGGGACTGTGCATTCCTTTGATGAATCTCTTTTCCCACTGACAAAGTGATTTGCTCAGAGATAGATGCCTTGGCAATTAGACTTGCAAATTAATCCCACACTCACATTCTAATGACTAATCACAAAACAAAGCTTGCTGAACAGGGAAAATTATGTGCCAGGACTCACAGATGCCTTTTACCACTCAGAGAAAACCTCTACAATAAACATGATTATCTGGTTTGACCGGTATTTAACCAGGAGATACACTTGTTGAGGATCACTGATTAGTAGGGACTTAACACCAATTCAGTGCCACAGCTGCTGTATTATTGCTACCATCCTCTTGTTCACTACTAACCTCGTTTTACAGCGTAATCTAGATGTGGGTCAGCAGGAGTGTGGCTCAGTGGGCAGAGTGTCTCCTCCACTGCTCTCTTACACATTTGCAAAGCCTGTCGTTTGCTAGCAATACTTGTATAGCTGAATTTGATGAAGGTTGCTTGTTCCAATTCTGAAATGACTTGATAGATCATAACGATAACAAAATATGTAATATCAATCCCATTCATCCCCCCTTGTTATACTCTGTTTGCTATGGCCTTGTCATCCAAACTTGAGTTCCTTGTTACAGCTTAAGATGTTGCTTGTAATATGGTAAGCTTAAAATGGCATACCTGTATCCTCCCTCTCAGTTCATCCTCATCACAAATGTGTGAGGTAGGTTAGGCTGAAGGGTGGTGACAGGCCCACAACTACCCGCTTGAGTTTAATCACCGACTGAATTGAATCCAGCTCCTTCCAATCATAGTGGGGAGATAACAGGTAGAAATTGCTTAACCTTCTGGCATGGGGGAGTTATATGTTCATTATATTGCAAATTCTGGTACCTCCATGAAAAAGAGTGAATAGTGGCTTAAAGAAAGCAAGCCAAAGCAGATATCTCATTGCAGAAGCATCCCTGGCGGCACTATTCTCAGCAGTCATGTTGCCAGAACCACTTAAAATATGTCTCTGAAAACTGTGTACGAATTATGTTCATGTGAATGATAGTGTCTCCCATTGTGGGAATAATCTAAAGCAATTTTTTTTGTAAGTTCTGGGAGATTCATTGACGTGTCTGTGTTAAAGGTTTGACCGACTTCATTCCTGGATTAGATGCAAAACAAGCAAACAATGACAACACCATATTGATTTATCATTTCATTGTGTTCCTGGTGCACCTTTCTAATAAACTTTTTTAAAATGTGGAATTGGCCTGGATAAATGGGCATATGGCCTGTTAGGGAGAAACTGCAGAGGATTGTCACTGCTTTCACACATTTGTAGAGCTTGGAAACATTTGACCACTACTGGAAACAGAAACCATAGTGAACACGGTAGAGGTTTATTACATTATGCTATATACACATGCACACACACAAACATTCTTACATACCCAAAGATAAAATGGACGGAGTTTTCTTCCTTTTAAATTTTTTTCCCCTTTCTGGAGTCATTCAATGAATCTGAATGGGGGAAAATTAAGGATAGAAAAAGGTACTTTTTTTTGTACAGTTTATAGATGCATTTTGTCCCAGGATGTCAATGATAATGGCTGCACATTTATATGTCTGTGAAATGGATTTTAAACATATTAATGAAGGATAGCGCTATCAGTGGTGCTAGCCATGATGGTTGTATGTTACCATATAGTATCAGAGGTGTTATACAAATTGTAGTGGAATATATCCTTTTCCTTATGCAGTTCAGATGGGCATGTGTCCAGCCACCCCGAGAACATAGTGCTTGACTAGCTAGACCTTTGGTCTGACCCAGCAGGGCTATTCTTATGGCACTGGCTTAATTGAGAAAAATCTGTCCTTATGCATGAACGTGTTCTCAATATTTAGTGCCAGAAGCTTCGTAAAAACAACTCTAGCAGTGCTCAGAAAAATAATATCCTGCCTTCTTCCCAAAAACACAACTTTTCCATTTTAAAACTCTTTCTTCCCTATAACAACCCTACAGATTATTAAACAATCTTAAACCAAAGGATTCATTTTATAGAATTTTTTTAAAAAAAACCTTAAATCTCTGGTGTCAGAAAGGGGCAGCCTTTTCACATATATTGTAAACAAAACAGCTCAGGAAGATGTTATTTCTTTCATTCAGTCTCAGCGGGCCACATATTACTGTGGAAAAGAGATGATTACAAAGATTATACTCAATCTACCTGATTGTTTACAGACTGCATTCTTGTTAATTCTTTCTAGTCTCATCAGAAAGCATGATTAAAACAATTCTAAAAGAAGAGAATGCATCTTTATTTTCTTTTCGTCTCCCTCCACCTGTGTGCAGGAATCCTTAAATGACTGTATCCCCAATGGCAAATATGGAAGTGCAGCACCTCACTATTTCTTGTGTCCATAAATATGTTGGAGTTTTATTTACAACCCATTTGAGTGATTGGCAAGGGACTTTTCTGGGCTTGGGTGACTGTCTATTGGCTTTTTTTTATTGAGTTAATGCAACTCTTATTTGGTCTTCCTCTCTTCCTGTTGCTTCCAATTTTTCAAGTATTATTCTCTCTTTTTTTAGTGAATCTTGTCTTCAACTGATGTGTCAAAAGTAAAGTATTCTTATTTAGTCATATTTTTATCCTAGGGAGAGTTCAGGCTGGATTTGATTTAGCATGCACTTGTTTGTCTTTCTGATAGTCTGGGATAAGCTCTCCTCCAACATCACATTTAGAGATGGGCATGAACTTAAAAACGAACCTGGAAGTTAATTAAGAATTGTTGGTTCATTGGTTTCTGTTCATCAAAACTGATGAACCTGAACTGACCCGAACCATGAACTTTTTTGCAATTTCATGAACTTTCTGCTTTGTTTTCTCTCACCACTACAGCCTGCTCCCTGCTCCTTCTCACTTGTCCCCCATCACCTTCCTACCTGGTCCTGTTGCCTCCTCCTCTTCATCCTCTGCCACCATTTTGAGACAAAGTAGGCCTGACTTCCCTTCCAGGAGCTGAGTCTGTGGTCTCTGTGCATGCCCACACCTATCAGCTAATAGGTGGGGCATGTGCAGAGACTGCAGGCCTACCTTCTGTGAGGGAAGCTCAGCTGCTGTCTCTCAAGATAGCGGTGGTGGTGGAGGCAACAGAATCTTGTAGAGCGGCAACAGGGGCAGTGGGCAGGCTGTGGGGCTGCAAATGGGGGATTCAGTACCACATGGCACCAGATCGCCCATTTGGAGTGTTGGAGGAGGAGGAGGTGGTAGCACGATGAGGCAAGGAGGTGATAGGGGCAGTGGGAAGGGGGGCAGGTTGTAGGGATATAAATGGATGATCCAGCATCATGCAGCATCAGATCAGGACCCCACAGTGCCAGATTGTCCATATGCAGTGATGGAGCTTTAGTGTGAGTTTTTGTGGACAAGTCTGAGGAAGTGGACTTGTTCAGGAAAGTTCACATTAAAATATAGCAGATTATCTTTAAGGTGCCACAATGTTTTTGGCACCTTTATTTTTTATTTTTATTTTGGTTTTGCCTGATATACCTGTTAGAATATATAGAGCAAAAATCAAAGAAAACTGCTTTAGAAGGTTAATTCAAAGATACTGTATGTAATGTCATTGTTTTGGGTAGACCCTTCATTAATGCAAATAATGACTGTTTTGCTACTATAGCCTTATTGAGCCCAGGGTCAACCTCTGCACCAAGGGGAGGCAGCTAAAGAGGACTTCCTGGAGGTTTATAGACTAAAGGTTGTAATGGATTATATTCCAATACTGAGGCTAGAGCTATCTCAGCTCTGCTGCTCTAAGACGATGAAGATAAAGATGATAATATTCCAAATGCTGGGTACAAGTTTTTTTTAATAGATATCTGTATCAGGACTAGATAACCCAACAATGCTTCCAAAGACAGCAGAGCTTGTAAATGTTCAGATACTTAACCCACGTCTGTGGGGATAAAAACAAAACAAAACTGGTAATAGTTTAGTGACTGGTGCTGGTTTGATAAAGAGATGAGATACTTGGCTTGGGCGAAACCTGCCCTGGTATTCAAGTTGCAGTGCCTCAGTCAAGAAGTCTGGCTACTGAAGATTCACAGAGAGATTATGCTGACATCAAATACAAATCGGAAACCAATGAAGGGGCGAAAAATCCATAATCACTTACAAGCCTAGACTACAATGCTAATGAAACTTTGAAAACTCAATCTTTTTTTAAAAAAAAAATAAAGCTCCATCAGTAGCCTTTCTCATTATCTAGAGGGCCATAAGCACAATACACAATTCTTGTTTCATGAAAGATTTTCACAAAGAGACAGCACTTTGCAGCATACAAATTATTCCTACAAAGGATACAAGATGGAAAATAAAAAAGTTGCAGTGATTCTTTAAATGAAGTCACGTATTTTTGCCTACAGCTTTAATGCATTACACGTTGACATTTCTGAAATATAGCTGTGAAGAATCCTGTGAATCTACTAATTAATGTGACTTTCTTTCATTAGACATTTCATTAACCTACATCTGTGGGCTTGCTTGTCCATTTTTAACCTCTCCATGATGGCTTTTAATATTATAATTCATGGATTTCCCACAGCAAGAAGACAATAATAGCTGGTGTACATATTTAAAAGAAATATGCATAATGTATACTGATGGATATTGTCTAAAGGATTAGTTCATGAATCATATATAGCCTATGCATTGAAAAACAAATGTATTTTTAAAAATCAAGGCAGTGTAGGGAGATAAGGGTAAGGTAGATCAGGGCCAACTGGTAAATTGCTGGATGACTTGTAAGAGATATGCAATAGTTCCTGGCCCTAACAAAAGCAGCAAAAAGAAAAAAAGGCCCAGTATGAAAAGAACAGTGAAGTGGACTTTGGCACTGGATATACTGTAACACTGTTCCATCCTTTATTAACTATGACTGTTCAAACTTCACCGGAATTATTAAATAATGTTGTATGTGTGTTCATTTGTATTCGAGGAACCGGTTGTCCTGTCTGTTACAACCCCAGACCTACTGGGAGATGCCACAGTTTCACTAAGCTGCCACCAACCATTCCCTGTAAAGAGTCACACAGACCAGGAATGGATTTTTAACAAATAAAGGAATAAGGTTTATTTAAACAACACACAGGGAAAATAAAATGATCATGTGAATAAGATACAGTAACGTGGCTTAGTCTCAATCATACATACACTAGTTTGGTTCACACAGAACGCATTTAACTAAAGCACAGACCCTGAACCTATCAGTTCTGGCTAACCCTACAGACACCTGAACCTATCAGGTTGGTACTGACTGACACACAGTAGTACCCTGTCTGACACACAGACTCCCACTCAAGCTTCTTCTCTCAGCTCTTCTCCCAGCTCTCCTGCTTCTTCACACAAGCTCCACATATATATACAGTACAGCCCCTCCTCCTGATGTCCCGCCTTCCACTCCCCATAGGATGGAACTTTCCCTCCAAACCCATGACAGACAGGTAACATCAGTGCTGTATGTAACATCTCCCCTCTTTATAAGTTGTTTTGTAGGGGGAAAGCTAAGGTGCTTTTCACCAAAAAACAACCTGAATCCAAAACACGCAAAAACAGTTATACATACAATATCATACTTACTTATACTTACACTCTATTAGGCATTTAAACATTTACCATTTACAGTACATCAAGTTACCTTTATTCATACAAACCAACATGTTTAATAAACAAATACATTTAACCTTTGGTCACCAAAATATATACATAGTCCATGTTTCTTTCGCCGTCTTCATTCTTCAGGTCTTCTTGACAAGGCGTCAGCAACACAGTTCACTGACCCTCTGACCACCTTCACTTCAAAGTCATAGTCTTGCAGGTTTAAAGCCCACCTCATAAGTTTGCTATTGTGGGTTTTCATTGTCTTTAACCATTGCAGTAGTGAATGGTCAGTGCACAGAATAAAATGTCTTCCCCAGATGTAAGGCTTGGCCTTCTGGATCGCGTAGACTATGGCCAGGCACTCCTTTTCCACGGTTGCCAAATGTCTCTCACCTTTCTGGAGTTTCCTACTCAGGTAGGACACTGGATGCTGGTCACCATTCTCATCCTCCTGGCACAGAACTGCTCCTACCCCGCTGTTAGACGCATCGGTGTAGATGATGAACTCCCGGTCGAAATCTGGAGCACACAGCACTGGATAGTTGATGAGGGCCTCCTTCAACCTCTGGAACGCCTCCTCACAGTCGCTGGTCCACGGGATGCGGTCATCAGTCTTCTTCCTCGTCAGATCGGTCAGCGGAGCCGCAATCTCGCTAAACCTCGGGATGAACTTTCTGTAGTAGCCCACCAACCCAAGAAATGATTTGACCTTTTTCTTGGTGTTGGGTCTAGGCCAATCACGAACTGCTTCCATCTTGGCCTCTAGGGGTTTTATCACTCCTCCCCCTACTATGTGACCCAAGTCTTTTATTTCTGGGCTACCCAGCTGCAGTTTGTTCTCTTTGCAGAGCCTAGGCCAAAGCACTTCCTCCCCTGGGTTAAAGTGCCCCTCCCTGGCTTTCTGGTCATCCCAAGCTTTCTTTCTGACCTTTTGAGCTTGCAGGGTCTCTGCTGCTAGCTCTAGGTTTCTCTTTAGGTCATTCCTTAAAGAGTCCATATATGTCACAACATCTTGTGGGTCATCCTGGGTGATCTGCTCCCAATTTTGTTTGATCAAATCAAGGGGCCCTTTCACCCTTCTCCCAAATAAAAGTTCAAACGGACTGAACCCGGTACTGGCTTGTGGCACTGATCGATAAGCAAACAAAAGGGATTGCAGCTTCTGGTCCCAATTGTTTGGATTCTCTGCCAAGTAAGCCCTAATCATGCGCATCAGAGTCCCATTGAACTTTTCCGTTAACCCATTACTTTCAGGGTGATAGGCAGTGGTTTCCTTGTGTTTAATTCCACAGATTTGCCATAACCGTTTCATGAGCTTCGATGTAAATGATGCTCCCAAATCTGTGATTATTTCTGAGGCAAATCCCATCCTGGACATATACCCCACCAAGGCATCTGCCACTGTGTTAGTTTCAATGTTAGTCAAGGGTATGGCTTCAGGGTACCTCGTGGCATGGTCCACAATGGTGAGAATGAACCTGTTCCCCCTCTTTGTGGCCTTGGGCAAAGGTCCCACAATATCCACCCCTATGCATTTGAACGGAGTGTCAATCACAGGCAAAGGGCACAACTTTGCTTTGGTCCTGTCACGATTATTCCCCTGCCGCTGACACACATCACATTTTTTACAGAACTCCCTGATCTGCTTCCCTATGTCAGGCCAGTAAAAATTCTGTGTGATTCTCTGCTGTGTCTTGTTCACCCCTAAGTGCACAGCAAACATGTCAGAGTGCCCCCTTTGTAAGATCATGGGGCGATACTTTTCAGGTACCACCAGCTGACTTCTGATCCCATCTCCCCCTTTTGAGATATTCCTCAGGGTCTCCCTATATAAAATTCCCTTTTTCTCTCGAAATCTCACTGGGGTTTCAGGTGTTAGCTGGGCGTCTGTCACCTGTTCAAAACACTTTTGGAGAGTGGCATCTGCCTTTTGCTCTTGGCCAAATCTGCTGTGCGTGGTCCAGGTTTCCACCACAGCCTCTGAACTCCCCTCTGCTTCCGTCTCGGGCTCATCAGTACCCCCCTGAACTGTCCCCGTGGTGGCTTGTGAGCGTGTAATCACTAGCACCCGTTTCACATGTTCAGCCAGGTCATTTCCCACGAGCACGGCTGCTGGCAGAGTCGATTAAATCGCTAGCCGCCAAACTCCCCTCCAGCCTTGAAAGTTCACAGGTACCTCAGCTACTGGCAGCGAGATCACCTGTCCCTCAATCCCTGCCACCTTTAGGCTCTCATTCGGGATTATATACTCCCTAGGAATAATATCTGGATGGCCCAGGGTCACCTGGGAACAAGTATCCCTTAACCCCCGATACTGATGGTCAAGTATTCCTACGTCCACCCCTGCTGTTTCAAACAACTGTGAATCTGTTCTCACAAGTAAGCAGCGCCTGACCTCCACAAGAGGACCATTTTCCTCAGCCTGATCAGCAGATGTCACTGTTCCAGATTGAGTAGCCATGGCAACAGGCTCCCTCAGTGACAAGGAGCTTTGCTCTTTCTGGACACAGAACACAGCTTTTGGCTTGGTTCCACTCAAATCATGAGGCACAATTCCTTTTAACTGCTTTAATTTCTCACACTCTGAGATTAGATGGCCCTTTCCTTGACAGAAATAACATTTTCTGGTGTATTTTGAGTCTTTCTCATCTTGTTTTGGTTTTCCCTCCAAAATCTGAGGTCTTGGTTTCATGTCTGAGGGCTTCCCTTCACCATGGGCCCCTCCCCCTTGCTGGTTTTTCCCTGGTCCCTGAGAGTACTTGCTGTAGGTTTCTTTGGGTTTACCTATCGATTTCCCCTCAGCACCTAAGGGCTTTCTTATTTGGGAAATAAAATCTGCGATCTCGGCCGCTTCCGCCACAGATTTCGGTTTCCTTTCCCTCACCTGGAACTTCAGTTCCCCATGCAGGACTGAATAGAACTGTTCCAGCGCTATCAAGTCTTTGAGCTGCTGGAAGGTCTCTGTCCCCTCCTGAGATAGCCATTTCTCTAGCAGCCTCACCAGTTGGGCCCCCACCTGGGTAAAAGTCTGCTCTGGTTTCTTGGTGAGTGACCTGAATCTTTGCCTCAGCTGTTCCGCATTTATCCCATGTCTGGCAAACACCAGTTTTTTAAACTCTGCGAAATCTTTCAGCAATTCCTCTGGCATCTCTGCATAGACTTCTGCCAGGCTGCCACTGATTAAAGATCGCATGATGGTCATCTTCTCAGTTTCCCTCACTGAGAAGTCCACAAACGCTCTTTCCACGAGGGAAAAGAACACCTCAGGGCAATCTCCCTTGTGGTACACAGGGAATTTCTTCAGGTCAGTTTTAGACAATTGGCCCCCCTCAGAATCTCTATTGTTATTATTGTTCTGATTCATCAGTTCCAATCTTCTTAACTCAAACGCCATCCGTTCTTTCTCCAATTCAAATTGTCTTTGCCTCTCTCTTTCCCTTTGCTCCATTTCCCTCACCCTCAGTTCATGCTGTTGGGCTATGAGCATTTTCCTGAGTTCTGGGTTCTGCTCTCCCGTGCTGTCATCCTGCACTGAGCCAAATTCATCCTCAGAACCTTGGTCCACCTGTGGGTCTTTCACTTCACCCATTTCTGCCATTTGGCTTCGAGTCAAGGGCATAATCCCCCCCCCCCCAGAACAGGCTGCTTTCAAAAGTCAAGCCTCAAAATAAAGCGACCACTTTTTTTTTCTTTCTTTTGCCTCAGAACCAGCCTTCTATAGATTGCTGCTGTTCTTCAGCACTAACTTGCAACTGTTGCCAGCCGGAGTCTACCCCCCTCTGCTAGGCCTCTCAGCAGACAAGCTAGATCACTGCTACTTTACACAGTTTTGCCTCAGCTTTTTTCCCGCCAAAACTGGTTGCCTCAGAGCTCCCTAATCTAGTCTCCCCAGTTGGCACGTTCTTCCACTAGCGTACCTCCCCGTGAGGTAAGCCTAGAAGATTACCTACGCGCCCTCAGATTGTCCCCGACTAGACCCCCCTTGCTCTGGGCACACTTGCCAAGGCTTTGCTGGACCACTGGACAACTGGACCAGTCGTATCCCACACGCTGGACACCAATCAATGTTACAACCCCAGACCTACTGGGAGATGCCACAGTTTCACTAAGCTGCCACCAACCATTCCCTGTAAGGAGTCACACAGACCAGGAATGGATTTTTAACAAATAAAGGAATAAGGTTTATTTAAACAACACACAGGGAAAATAAAATGATCATGTGAATAAGATACAGTAACGTGGCTTAGTCTCAATCATACATACACTAGTTTGGTTCACACAGAACGCATTTAACTAAAGCACAGACCCTGAACCTATCAGTTCTGGCTAACCCTACAGACACCTGAACCTATCAGGTTGGTACTGACTGACACACAGTAGTACCCTGTCTGACACACAGACTCCCACTCAAGCTTCTTCTCTCAGCTCTTCTCCCAGCTCTCCTGCTTCTTCACACAAGCTCCACATATATATACAGTACAGCCCCTCCTCCTGATGTCCCGCCTTCCACTCCCCATAGGATGGAACTTTCCCTCCAAACCCATGACAGACAGGTAACATCAGTGCTGTATGTAACACTGTCCATGCTAAATGAGCCCCATTAATGCCATCTTCACAACTGGTAGTTGCCTGCCAAGATCCTCTGGCTAATCCTTTGCCCACTGCTCCTCCAAATGAGTAAATGCAAATTACCCCCTCCTTCCTGCCCCTTTTTTTACAAGAATGGACATCCATAACAAGCCTTACTTCTTTTCCCCAATGATGGCATTTCCCACATACCAGGTTGCAACCAATGTGCCAACCAGTATGTTCTAGAAACATCTGCCAACTGAGTAGAAGCATCTACTAACCAAGTGGAAACTAGTGTTTAATCCCCCAAAGGCAAACAACAACAACAACAACAACACTTATGATCAGCTAACCTAGATGGCATGAAAGAATTCCTTCTTGGACTCCTAAAAGGACAACCAATAAATGCTTAAGTTACACCCTACACCAGGGGTGAGCAATTACGGTAATTTCTATAGGGGACCACATGAATAATCTGAACTGTGTTCAGTGGCCGGACCAACTTCACTTAAAAATAAAATGAAACAGTCATGTTATGATTGTTTTTATTTTAACTTGTTAATCTTCACAAATACTAAAGAGTTTTTTTGCGGTATGTTAAAGATAAGCAACTGATGAACTTTAGACAAAAAGCTGTACATGGTTTTGATGTTCGACTTGTTCAGTGAGAGAAATCCAGTCTGTCTTGGGCTTGAACAAGTGCTTGAACACCGGACTGGAGTGATGACCAGCAGGCTGGACAGAAGCAGCTCGCGGGCCGTATGTGGCCCTCGGGCCACACTTTGCCCAGGTCTGCCCTACACTGCTGTAGGTGAGGTAGTCTGTGTGCATTGAGCTTCAACAGAAAGTTGAGATGTATACAGCAAGGCTTTTCACAGCTTCATCTCAAGTGTCAAGCAAGATCTAGCAACAAGGCTAGAATCCCAGTCATCAAGACTTTTCCTAGTCTCAAAAGGAGGCAATCACAAGAAATTATGCTGCAAATTTTCTTCAAAGTTAGATAGTCCTTCTTGGTTTCTTATTGGCTGTAAAGAAATGCTGCACCCTGTAGCCATGCATGTCAGTACAAATTCATGACACTTCCAGAAAAGAAATGATCAAGCCATTCTCCTTCTAATAGTTGACCAGTCGTTCTCTCCATAATTGTTAGTATTCAATGGGTGTTTATTGTCTTGTTTCATGCTTTTAAATGCCAGGTTTATACTTCAGAGCACAGTCTTGTGTGCATCTACTGCACAGTTCTCCATTAATTTTCCCAGCATACTGTAACAAAGAATCACTCCCAAGCCTATCCTAAAAAATTACAGGTACAATCTATTTGTTCATTGAGAATTTCACAAACCTAATTTTTGAAACACTTTGGTGACTTCAGATGAAAATAGGGAAATATTAAGGAGAGAAATAATCACTATTAGGGCTGTGCTCCAGAATAGAGGTCAATGCATGAAACTACCGTGGTGACTAGTAAAGGACCAAGTGCCTATATGAACTGCTGAACTCTCTAGTGTGCCTCTAGCCACCCAAATGTTACAGTATAGGCAATCCACACCATAAGGTAAAGGTAAAGGTAAAGGTTCCCCTTGACAATTTTTTGTCCAGTCGTGTCCGACTCTAGGGGGCGGCGCTCATCCCGCTCTTCAAGCCATAGAGCCAGCGTTTGTCCGAAGACAATCTTCCATGGTCACATGGCCAGTGTGATTTAGACACGGAACGCTGTTTACCTTCCCACCGAGATGGTACCTATTTATCTACTCGCATTTGCATGCTTTCGAACCGCTAGGTTGGCGGGAGCTGGGACAAGCAATGAGCGCTCACTCCCTTGCGTGGATTCGATCTTATGACTGCTTGGTCTTCTGACCCTGCAGCACAGGCTTCTGCGGTTTAGCCCACAGCGCCACCACGTCCCTGCATAAACCAGTTCACTAAAAGCCAAAAGGATGGGTTTGCCATTGGATGGCAAATCCAAAATCAAGAGTTGGGCATTGGTTCTTCTGGACCCATTTAATATCCTGAAATTGCAAGCAGTTGAATTATCTTGATTTTTTCATTAGTCTGCTGCTGCACAGTCCTAATTTGGGATTTTGTGTGCATATCACAAAGCCATGTCTGTTTGTTTTGGTTTGTTTTGGTTCAATTGTATGGAGAGTCAGAACAGAGCCAGGTGACAATATTCTGGGCAACATTCCAAATAATTTCCCCAAAACTGATTAATGTGGGGCACACTGCAAAAGATTGTTCGCCCACAAAAACTTTATTGAAAGGAACTGGAACTGTTTTAACAGCACAATAGTATCTTTTGAGTATATATATTGGTATTTGCATAGGACAAGGTACTGATGAATGCAGTCTGTTTTCTTTCCAGTCCAGTCTATTGTACAAATGACTCAAAGTCACTTGAGTTGCCATTTCACATATATCATGGTAGGGATTGCTTTGATTCAGGCCAAGCTTTTGCTTTGGTTATGAAGTTTAAAGAAATTCTCACAAAACTGAAACGCCTCTCTGCAGTACATTATGCATTCCAGTTAAGTCCATAGTAATTGCCTGTAGTTAAGATAAGCCTGTGTAGAAAATGTATCCTTAAAATGGTTCTCCATGTTTATCTTTCAAATTTCTTGAGGTCAAATGCTATCTTTAATCAATTGCTTATGGAGCATTGAAGCATTTGGAGGGTTTATAGTTCCTTGATTTTTTTTTACTTCAGTTCTTTGAAATGAATTGTTATTCAAGTAGTTATTAAAATACGTGCTTCATTTTTTAAAAAAGCGAGCCTTAAAAATATTAAACAAGGGGCAAGAGTCTAATCATTGTAATCAGTTCTCCTTGTACTCGAGTAACTGTTGGGGAAATGATGGGTATTTTTTTGATTACAGTCACTTCCTATAAGAATTTAAAAGTAGTTTCTTTTAACAAGCATGCCTAAATTTAAAAGAAAAATCAGATAAATTGTGAATTGCCTTGTATTTGACATGTTTCTTTGATCTTTACACTAGCTGCACATTGTTGTGTTTTTTTAAAAGGAAAAACCCAGTAACCTTTATATTAAGGAATGAATGAACAAGGAAACAGAAAAATGTAAACGGGGTCTGTTAACTGAAAAACAGGTTTAACAAAAAAGGGTCCTCTAGTGGCAAAAAAATTAAAATGTTTTTAGAGATTGGGATGGGGAGGCAAGGGTGCTGGAATCTCAAATTAGGACTGAGCAGAAAGTGGACTTTTTGAACTCCCCCCAAAACACCTTTGTTGATTGCTAATTGTGTGTGCAATAAAAAAAAGCAGTATACACAAGTCTGTAATTCCAAACAACTGTGAATAAAGAAATCTCTCTCTCTTTATTCTTTATCCTACAAATGTCTCAGAATGAGTTACTGGGAATTTAAATGCCAGCTAATGAGAAAGGGGTGGACTCTGGGGAACTTCTAGCTATTCTACTCTGTGTATTTCTGTACTTCTATTGAGTAGCAAAAGAAATTTTATTAGAAGTTTAGAACTCTACAACAACAACAAAAATGGCCCACGGAGGTGTATGCAGGTCACAGGCTGCATGTTGCTCACTCCCTGCTTTATAGATATTCAAGTCCAATATGTAAGACCACAGGTTCTGCGGCAGGAAGTTGGAATTCTTATTTATATGAGGGTACAATCTAGTTTTTGCACACTGAGTCAAAGGATCAGCCTGAGTCCTTTTGCTGTCTAAGACCAAAAGCAAGATGGCACCCCTCCCTCATTCCACATATAAAGTTGACAAGGTTGCCAGCTGATTAATAGCAATAGGAAATCCTTTGCCAATCATGAGGACAGCAGGGCAGTTCAGGGGAATGGAACAAGTCATGTGGCACTCTCCATTTTGTCCTTCAACACAGAGTGAATGACCTAAGGGTCTACTGGTGCTGACCTCAACATTGGCCATCTGAGGCAATTGTCTGACTCCACCTAGCTCATGATAGGACTGACCCTGCTCACTGCCCTAAAATAGCTTATCAGATGTTTGCCAATGCATAAGGGAAATTTTGCTTCTTTCAGGAAACAACAGTTACTTTGGGCAGTGGATGATAGATTACCAGTGAGAGGAAACACAGAAACAAACCTAATCCTTGCAGGGATCTGATCCATAGTGCAGAGAACAAGGTTACAGGTCACCTTTGATGTCACTTTACAAGTGACCTCTGTAATCTGCACTCTAGGGGAAAAAAAAATAAAGCACTAGTACTATAACAGTGATTCCCAGGGTAGTGTAGGGGTTAGAGTGACGTACTAGGACTCTGGAGACCAGGGTTCAAATCCCCACTTAGCCATGGAAACTCACTGAGGAAATGGAACTGGTACCCTGTTTCCCCCAAAATAAGACCTAACCTGAAAATAAGCCCTAGTAGGATTTTTCAGGATGCTCGTAATATAAGCCCTACCCCCAAAATAAGCCCTAGTTAAGTGAAATCTCACCCTCCACCATTGTGCAGCAACCAGAAGATAACATGACTGTATTTGAATAAACGTAGATTGTTGTACATGAAAAAAATAAAACATCCCCTGAAAATAAGCCCTAATGCATTTTTGGAGGAAAAATTAATATAAGACCCTGTCTTATTTTCTGGAAAACAGGGTAAAACACCTCCTTAAATATTCCACTTACATTGAAAGCCCTATTGGGGTCACTATAAGTCAGTTCTGACTTGACAGCACAGAACACACACATTACAAGGCCACTGCTTTTCCTAGTCTTCCTTCAATGCCAAAGCACATTGCAAGAGCAGGGATGCAAAGAGAGGGTGCTGTATAGCGGTAAGAATGTTTCCATCCAATTCTTCTCTCTTTCTGCATACAGGGCTTAGTTGCTGTTCATAACTGACAGAGATCTATCCACACAGTTTTGGTTTCTGGACTGAGGAGAGTACAATACTTTAGACACAGGGCTTTTGGAATCTGATTTACTTTTCATGCATGCAGTAAATCTATCTGCATGGCCAAGGGCTATTCCTGTATACAGGTCAAATTAATGGATCATACAAATGTTGATTGTTTGTTTATCCTGAAATAATATTATAGCAGGCTTGGAATATTCAATCATGAAAAATTCATTCTGTCATGGAAATTTTCAGTGTAATTAAAAGCTCTGTGGTTTTTCCAAACAGAATTAAACAATTACTGTTGTCATGCTGTATGTAGCAATACAAAATTTGCTAAATGCATTGTAACCATAAATTATAAGAAATGCTTAGCTGTTAGCATAATGAATCAACACCACAGCGTCAATGCTAGTTTATCATGAGGTTTAACTGCTAAGGAGCAGCACCCTGCCTTTAAATTCTGACAAAGATTAAAGTGTTGGGACACAAGCATTCTGGTCTGTGGTGCTTTGTTGTGCCAAGCATTATTAGTTGAAGTGCTTTTAATTAAAGATGCCTATTTCTTTGTTGGCCCTCTGTTTGTGTAGATTCAAAGAATAATGATTATTTTCTTCATATACCATTCAAGTACCACTCAGCTATTTTCTTGATAGGGTCGGCTGCCATTCTGAATACACTGAGCTACATACACAGTGTCTAGTTCTAGCCAGCTGAATGATATTAAAAAGGTGGAGCCTATCCAGAGGAGAACAACCAAGCCACTTTGGGTCCTTTTAAGAGAAAAGGTCGGGTAGAAATATTTTAAATAAAGAAATAATACATGGTAAAAGATCTGACGACCAGCATCCACGAGGAATAGTTAAGAGGCTTGTTAAGATCACCCTTGAAAAAAGGCATTTGAGAGGTGGCAAGATAGCCATCTTGAAATACAGTACGTCAATGGACATCATGGGGAAGATGGAGCAAGCTCAGGGTTTTTTCCTGCTCCAAAGAGCAGGACAGATCAAAACCAATGGTATCATCTTGTAAGAAAGGAAGTTGGTAGGAGCAGTTTGACCACAGAGCAGACTGACTTCAAGGATAGTGGACTCTTCTTCACTGGATGTTTTAATATGGAGGTTATATGGTCATTTGTTAGAGATGCTTTAGATGTGAATTTCTTGCATCACCTATTTGCTTTTAGATTCAGGTAAATTTATCCTGTTTCAGCTATAAAACAAAAGTTGTTTGGGAAACATTAATCTGGAATCCCCCACAATCATGGCTACTTTTCCAGTTTTTGGAAACCAGAGAGCCTGCAGATACTACGTGAGGCTCTAGAAAGCAAGCAGCCAGTGAGAAATTACTGATAGAAAATTATCAGTATTGGATAATAAGGCAGCAGGATAACAAGGTGGCACAGCAAATATGGATCTATTGCAATTTCAAGCTATATATTGTGACCTGTTGCCTCATATACAGTATGTATTTCTCCAATGTGCACATGTAGGATTGCTTAGATAGGCCATGTGGAAAAAGTATTACAGTAGTTCTGTAATCAAACTTGGCATATTTTGTAGTATTAAGTAAATAGAAACTTGGCTGTTTCAGAATTCAAAAGTATAAATGGAAGACTGAGTCTCAAGATGTACGAAAATATTGGCAATGCAGATTTTATTCTTATCTAAAAAGCTCAGGCTTGATGCATTTTGGCGGTGGCCTTTCTCAAGAGCCAAGCATAAAATAAATATATATATTAATTTGGAAACAGCTGGCTTGGGATACTTACAGATCTGTACCAGTTCCCTCTGCTTTGTTTCAGAATTTAAAAATGTGGATGAAGTCTTTCATTTTAATGGGTACGAGAAGGCCTTCTGGGCTTCAGTGATATAATATTAAAACTTTCATGCAGTTGCACAACACCTTACAGCTTTGAAGTGTAAATTGTATGTTTTCCCCCAAACAATTGGAGCAAAGAACAGAAAACAACAATTTGCACTGTGGGTTGAGAAAAGATGACAACTATTTGTCACAAGAAGAGAGGTTTTGAATTTGCATGTTTCATCCACATGATGAGGTGCAAATGAATAATATTTTTATCCAGAAGATTTTTCCCTGGAGTTTGTTACTACACAAGTACTGTACTAATATAAGGAAAAACAACCTCTTTCAAGATCATTGTCAGTAGTGTAAGTTTCCAAAGATGCATTTTACATAGGTTGTCACATCTTATCCTGCTTCATAGCTTGTTAAACACAGCAGTAGTATGCTCAAGAGTTTCAACAGAGTTTGGATTAATCCTACACACCTTAATGTTCTTGTCATAGAATTTATTGCAGTTATTGACTGACTAAGAAGGTATTCAAGCTAAATACTATAGAAAGGTGAAGCAATACTAGCTTGATAAGTCCCCTGATAGTAACAGTACAGGAACAAGGAGCATTAATTTCAGTGGTGAAAGGAAGCTATAGTGTCTTTGTTCAGAAGGATTCTTCTCCTTTGCTTATGTTATTAATAATCAAGATTATGTCATTAATATGGGATGAAGAGGTTGATATGAATCTTATGAGCCCTGACAGTGAGACATGGGTGTCAGCATGAGGTTTCTGAGACTGAGCTCTGACTGGGAACTTAAAAGAAGAAATATAGAACATTATTTATTTATCCCAGCTTTCCATCTCCTTGTACACAATATAGCTAACAATTGTACAATACAGATTTAAAAGGACAATTTTATTAAAACATGACAATTAGAAATTGATTAGCAACATAATTTTTTTTAAAGTGAGAAGAGATATAACACGAATCTAACCAGTTCAACCACCTCCAATGCAGAAAATTGAAACTACTTGCATCTAGGAGAAATCTGAAGGTACTGCACAACCACAACAAAGACTGCAAAAAAGGAAAACACACGGGGGATGTGTGTGGAGTGGACTAAAGAACCTGGTTGAGGAAGGACTGCCTCATATTGTACGAAGACAATGGTGGTTGCACCACCAGAACAATGACGGGGGGTTGGGGAGAGTTGGGACATAAAAGACAGAATCTAATGCCCTAACTGTATGCTGGATCCAGTCAAAGCCCATATAGCAACCACTCTTCCATAGTCACTTACAGGGTAAACCCTAATTCTGCAATAATATTTTTACAGTAAAATCTAGTATGTTAATCTGTGTAAGGTGAGAAACAAACAGTAGATGTTTTCGCAAGACAAAAATGCTGTTTCACCATCATTATCCTCCTCCTCCATCATCATCTTAGAGCTGCAGAGCTGGAAGGCACCCTTTGGAACATCAAGTCTAGTCTCTGTCAGGGAGACACAGTGGGGAATTGAATTCCACAGCCTAAACCACAGAGCCATTGAAGCAGGAACACAAGTGAATTTTCCCCAGAGCTCCATGCTGTGGTGAAAAATGAATATTATTTCAGGATGTGTAGTGTTGTAAACTGTCAAGGTTTTGTATGTATAGAATTGTCATTGGGTTCAGTTTCTCCTTCAGGCAACTCCTCTTTTTGCAGGGGAAATAAAATTGGAGATGTTTTTACCACATTCAAATCTTGAGTTTTATTTGTTCAATAATTCTCAGTAACGTTAACGATTGGTTCAAAACAGGTCAACTCTGGCAACAAGCCATAACTTGGTGACGCAAAGTCCCTCCCAAGGCCAAATTGCTCCCAGTCCGTGGGCTTCTGTAGAGAGGTGCTCTGAACTGCACAGATGGTGCCGCAGCATGGATGCCGAGTCCGGTCACCTTCCTTCGGGGTGTACTGTATGTGTGTTGTATCTCGCATCCAGACAGATTACTTGCTTCCCTTGCCCCTGGCCTCTTGGAAATACAATGACTGTCCACTCTTGTGTTTCATAGAGAACTTCTCCCTCAGCCTTTGGTGCCGGATCAGGTAGCAGTCCTTCCACTTTCAGCTCAGGAAATCCTGGGCTTTCTTATATTCAAGTTCCTAATGCTTCTCTGCTTCCCACTGTCTCATCCTGCTTTCCCACCCTGCCCCAAACCAACGTTCCCCTTGACATTTATACTTTCTTCCCACACTGACAGCTGTCATTCCTCCCCTTTCTTCTTCCTGCCTTCTTCCACCAAACAGACCTCTATCTTCCCCTTTTTCTGTTTTGACTTTTCATATTTTCCCGCCTTTGCAACCACTTCTTCTGTGAACTCGCTCTTTCCCACTCCTGATGTCATTTCCCCCACAATCTCATGTGCCACATCCTTCCCCACCTTCTCTATCACTGCTTCAATCACAGTGGACGGCCCACTCTCGGTCATTCCTCCTTCACAAGAATGCTGAACTAAAGGGGTCTGAAAGGTTTTTTTTCTGCTTTAAAAAGTTTGGATAGCAGTTTACTAAAAGTCACAGCTGGACAGTCACCCAGCTCTCCAGCCAAGTGTAAAGGCAAGGTCTATGCAAAACAACATTGCCCTCCAAAAAAATTTCTTTCATAATGGCCTAGCACTTGAGAGTGGGTGTAAACAAATGATAAGGAGATACAAAACAATTGAGAAAAAAACTCCTAGTGTCTTGTAATGTGGATAGAGCAAATTGGTAGCTGACCAAATTAGTTCATCTGTATTTTACACTAAGGGCATTTTTGCCTACCCAGTAAATGGTACACAAATAAATTACTACAGGACCAGTTAGCTTTTTCCATAGATAGTCAAAATCAATATAAATAAAGGAAAGCAAAATACACACAACACAAAGATGCAGGTTCTGCCTATAACTGATTTTGGATTATTTTTATTTGCAACTTTTCATAGTTGTAAGACTTTTGGATGATAATCTCACCTATATGGAGACTATTTGTTTTCACAAGTTGCAAGAATGGATTTTTGTTTAAGGATTTGTGCCCACTGTTTTGGTCGTACATTGGTGCCTTGACTTATGAACGTCCTGACTTGTAACCAGTTCGAGTCACGACCAGCTCCGGCCACAACATTTTGCTTCAACTTGCAACTGGAGCTTTGAGTTATGATCAGAAAAAAGGTGGGGGAAAAGGTGGAGAATTTAAATTACTAACTGAATCACAAATATTTCCTTGATTTGGTCCATTATTGCATATTTGTCTGAGCTGTAATCATGTAAAACCTACATGCCCAGAAAAATGAGGTGGGGATAACAAAACATTTGGGCTTCTTCCTTTTCTTTTCTTTTCTTTTCTTTTTTTCAATAGGGGTTTCGAGGTAGCCTGGGAGGCACAAAAATGAACTTGAGGAGCTGCAGTTTGCTGGCTGTAGTTCCTCCAGTATTGTCTGCCCTAATGGTAGCTCTACAGATTCTCAATGTGGATAGAAATTTTCACAGAAGTTCATTCAGTGTGTGTGTGTGTGTGTGTATTTATTTGTAAATCTAAATCTGTTTCTGTTTGCAAACCAGTTAAATTCACACACACACACACACACACACACACACACACACACACACACACACACACACACACAGTCAATAATATTAGCCTTGCACTGCAGGTGATTGCACAAATGACTGATTGAGCTTAGATTTGATCCAAGAACTTCCAGCTCAAGGATCACACTTATTACGGCTGTATTATACAAGTCATTGTCAGAATTAGATTGAAAGTCTTACTAGTCCATTCCACATGCATAACTTTTGGACAGACAAATATCAAGGCTCTGGATTAGAGATGGGGGTATTTGTATTCGTACAGTACATGAATACAAATATCCCCACTCAGGTGGCGATAACGAGGGTCCAGCCCAATGGGGCCAGACAGTCCACTCACTGATCCGCTGCTGCTGTGGACACTGCGATTCTTCCAATGGCTGCGAGCACTGTGAGCCACTTGACCTTGCAGGTCGGCTTGTCCTCACATCTCCTGCCAGGAGTGGCTAGTCGAATGAGATCAGCGGAGCCATTGGAAGAATTGCGGCGTCCGCGGCGGATTGGTGAGTGGACCGTCCGGCCCCATGTGATTGGACCCTCGGTATCACCACCTGTGTGGGGATATTCGTATTTGTATTCAAATACAAATATCCCCCATCTCTACTCTGGATACATTCTTTCCATTGGTATTATTCCTTCCTTCAAAAATAAGAACATCCAATCTCATTAGCTCTCAGATTCCTTTTTCTATCTGAAATAAAATAAATGTATGCATAGGTTCTTTTCAACCCAAATAGCAAAACTACACAGCAGTCTTTTATTTAGCTAAGAGTCACATGACTCCTGACTAATCTAATTGCAGCACTTTGGAGATACAGGGAGGTCAAGGAGAGAGAAGAAGAAAAGAAAAACAGAAAGCAGCAGAAAGTGCCCATTAACTAATTACAGAAGAGAGGTGTCCATCTTATGGTCAAGAAGAAAGTGACTTTAACTATGATATGAAGGATATTGATTTTTTTTAAAAAATGGAGAGAACGGCTGCTTACATGACTGCAACTATTCTATTCTATTGCTTTGTAATGATTATATATTTTTGAACTATCAGAAGGCAATAATTAGAACTCTTTTTTGCTATGGTGCAGCTAGATATCTTTAGACCCAGAACTTCATAGTGTGGTGACAGGCCCCCTTGAGGCTGTTGGGCATTTTGTTCCATCTAGGAAGCACACAGCATTTCTTTCTCCCCATGACTTGCTCTTTTATATGGTATAATAACAATAATCTTAGGACTGCAGAGCTGGAGGGGACCCTCTGGATCACTGAGTGCAGCCCCGATCAAGGAGCCACAGCAGAGAATTGAATTCCAGATGCCTAAGCTACTGAACTATCTAGTAGTTCAAGCCCTCCAAAGTTCCTGATATATGACATAACCCATGCCAGCTCAACTGTTGCTGATGGACCTCTTTACCACTACTCCCATTGTGTGTGTGTGTGTGGGAGGGGAGGCAGGGTAGAGGCAAAGGTTTGTTGTTGAATTTGACTGTCTTGGCAAAACAAGATTTTTTTGCATTGGTCAAAATCCAGTACTGTAGTAAATTGCAAATACAGTAGGCCAATTGAATCACTGGAGATTTGGTGAGTCATCACCTATGTATGTAAGTTCCATTAATTAAATGGGCCTATTTTAGTTGTGTCTTATTACTGGATTTCATCAACTGTAAGAAAAAAGCACGCCTTGCTTGAGAATTCCCTCACCTGCTATGCTTGAAAGCTGTTGCAGAGACATAAAGTGCACACAAACGAAACCACATATTTTAAAATACAAATATCCAACGTACATACAGATAAAGAAATTTTTAAAAAACCTTTAATCAACAGGTGACAAATTTATGTTAGGTAACATGCCTAAATTAATGTGCAAATCAGTAAAAAAATTTCTCTAAGATTGGGAAGATGATTGATTGATTGATTGATTGATTGATTGATTGATTGATTGATTGATTGATTGATTGATTGATTGATTGATTGATTGATTGATTGATTGATTGATTGATGATTGATTGATTGATTGATTGATTGATTTATATCCCGCCTATCTGATCAGGTCAGGACCACTCTAGACGGCTAACAATCATAAAAATATAATTAAAATATACAAACAATTTAAATAATAAAAGCAATACACAGAGTGAGAGAAACAATAAAAATAAAGAAAGAGGAAAGGAAAGGCATCAGGAATTATTTGATTGGAAGGCCTGCCGAAATATCCACATCTTTAATTGTTTCTTAAAGATACCCAGCGAGGGAGCCCCGCGAATCTCAGGAGGTAGATTGTTCCAGAGGTGAGGAGCCACTGCCGAGAAGGCCCGATTTCTTGTCTTTTCCTTCCGGGCCTCCTTCGGCATTAGGCTCCTCAGCCTCACCTCCTGGCTTGCACAAGTGACACGGGTAGACCTTGGTGGGAGTAGGCATTCCGCCAAGTATCGAGGCCCTAAACCGTTTAAGGGCTTTGTACGTGAGCATCAACACTTTGAAGTCGATGCGGAATCGGATGGGCAGCCAATGCAGTGCGGCCAGTGTGGGTGAAATGTGTTGGTATTTTTTCCCTCCACTAAGTAACCTGGCCACCGCATTCTGCACCACCTGTAGTTTCCGCAGCAGCCTCAAAGGTAGTTCCACAAATAGCGCGTTGCAGTGGTCTAATCTTGAGACTATAAGCGCATGCACCAAGGTAGTGAGTGCCCCCACATCAAGGTAGGGCCGCAGCTGTGCTATCCGCCTAAGGTGAAAAAAGGTGGTGCAGACCACCGACGCCACCTGGGATTCCATAGTGAACGCCGGGTCCAGATGGATCCCCCGATTGTGGACCCCATCCCTGGCGGGCAGAGTCACACACCCCCAAAGGAGAGGGAGTTTCCCAAATCCCCAACTGTGGGGGGACCCACCCTCAGTACCTCCGTCTTGTCCGGGTTCAGCCTTAGCCCGTTCTCCTGCATCCATTGCAGTACAGTCTCCAGGCAGCGGCGAACGGACAGAACAGCATCTCCTATGGTTGGCAAAAAGGAGATGTAGAGCTGAGTGTCATCCGCATACTGATGACACAAGGCTGCACACCCCCTGATAACCCCACCCAGCGGCCTCATATAGATGTTAAACAGCATTGGGGAGATAATCAACCCCTGTGGAACCCCACAATAGAGGCTCCACGGGGCTGAGACACTCTCCCCAAGCTGCACTCTCTGGGGACAGTCCTCCAAGAAGGAACGGAGCCAGGCCAAAGCCAGGCCACCTATTCCCAGCTCGGAGAGCCTCCCCAGGAGGATACCGTGTTCAATGGTATCAAAGGCTGCTGAGATATCGAGGAGGACCAGCAGAGACACTTTGCCCCTGTTGGCCTCCCTCAATAGGTCATCACACAGGGCGACCAATGCCGTTTCTGTACCATAGCGCGGCCTGAAGCCCGACTGAAATGGATCCAGGGCATCAGTTTCATCCAAGAGCGCTTGAAGCTGATCGGCCACCACACTCTTGACCACCTTGCTTAAGAAAGAAACGTTGGCGATGGGCCTATAATTGCCAATTTCGTCCGCCGCCAAACTAAGTTTCTTCCTAATGGGCCTAATGAGTGTCTCCTTGAGGGCAGATGGAAATCTGCCCTCAAGGAAAGACCCATTAATTATTGCAGTGGCCCATTCTGTTGTTGCAGGCCTGGCTGCTTTGATTAGCCAGGCCGGGCAAGGGTCCAAGGAGGTGGTGGCACGACAGCGATCAATTGCCCTGGCCATGGAATCAGGCAAGACAGGCTGAAAGGAGTCAAAAATCACCGGGCAAGACGGAGCACTGGACATCTCAGCTCGAGTCACTGTATTCAAAAAAGGAGAGAGGTCCCGGTGGATGGCTTCTACTTTCAATTTAAAAAATGCTGCAAATTGGTCCGGTGTAAAACTAGGGGGAGGCCCATCACTCAGACCAATTCCGGATAGGTTGCATACTATACGGAATAACTCTGCCCGCTGATTGGACGTTTCGCTTATCCGGTTAGCGAAATGATGCAGGTGAGATCTGGAAAACATAGTAGTATTGAGGCTAAGAGTTTTTCACAATATCTGAATGTTTAGGGACTATTATTTCCACCAGGGAGCTCACCCAATGTTTAGTCCTAGCTGCACAGGTACTTCTTTATATGAATAGCTTGGAACTGATAAACCGTGATGCAATGAATGCAAGTAAGCAAATGACTGTAGTTGCCAAAAACAGTCAGGTAAGCCACAAGTGACAAGTACAGATATACGTACAATGCTTGTCTGGTGGAGATTGGGAAAAGATAGTAAATTCTTCCAGCCATGTTACTCGGAGTAATGCTATTTCATGATACAGTGCCATGAACAGGGCAGTGTGGAGCACAGAAAAAAAGTGAGTTTTCTGTTCTGCTCCCACTAAGACAAAAGAAGGAAAGATACAAGTTTCGGTTTCAGTCCTGCCATGTATATCCCCACTTGCTAGTTGCTCATACTGGAATGCTGATAAAATTGTACTTGATTAGTCACCTCTGTACTGTAGTTGGAGAATTCTGCAATTTGTTTGGAATCCATATGTCAGTGTTATCACTCACCAGATTTCAAACCTTTAATGCAATGGCAGCATTTGAGGGGAAGAGACAAGAGATGGCTAAGAAACAGGTGTAAACTAAGGCTCTAAGCCTAATAGGTTGCATTCGCCATGCCCAATTTAATTAATTTAAATTTTATATAATGGGATCTGGAGTTGGTTGGCTTGATTTTTATTCTAATTAATTCTAAACATGTAAAAACAAGAATGGAAGGGACGTGGTGGCGCTGCGGGCTAAACCGCAGAAGCCTGTGCTGCAGGGTCAGAAGACCAAGCAGTCGTAAGATCGAATCCACGTGATGGAGTGAGCTCCCGTCACTTGTCCCAGCTCCCGCCAACCTAGCGGTTTGAAAGCATGCAAATGCAAGTAGATAAATAGGGACCACCACGGTGGGAAGGTAACAGCGTTCCGTGTCTAAGTCGCACTGGCCATGTGACCACGGAAGATTGTCTTCGGACAAAACGCTGGCTCTATGGCTTGGAAACGGGGATGAGCACCGCCCCCTAGAATCGAACACGACTGGACAAAAATTGTCAAGGGGAACCTTTACCTTTACCTAAAAACAAGAATATTTATATTTATATTTGTGTTTTCACATATGGCTTCTCAGATACTTACCAAGTCATTAAGAGATATAAACTAAGCTCTGAGCTACTGAATATCAGCCTTTGAGAGGTGGATCCATCACACCCCAGGCCCAGGCTCAAGGTCAGAGTTCCAGATTGGAGGTGGATGGAACACCATAGATGCCTTTCCATTGTGCAAGTGAAGAGGAAGAATTAGAGAATGGATCTTTCTATCCAAGTTCTGACTTTTGTCTGAAACCTCGGGGGGGGGGGGGGGTTCTGTTCCTTAGGATAGCTCTCGACTGACTCAAATATTTTATTTGAAATTCCTACTGTATTATCAAAGAAAGTAGACGCAGAAATATTAAAATAAAAACTTTTATGTCACAAGCACCTAGGGTGGTGGCCCACCTCTAACTGTCACTATGGGGTACTTCCCCCTGCTTGAAACATGAGTTGGCACCATTAAATGTATCTGTCAGGTTGCTTTCAAGGTCATTAAATTCATATATACAATAGATGTAGACACATGCACACACAAATATACAGTACATAGGTCTAGTATTTTATTTTACAAGTATTTTATAGGGTTTTTGTCCATTTTAGTTACTTTTTAAACCTTTATCTGAAAATGATTTATTTATTAATTACGTTTTGTTTTGGCTTTATTTTGGTTTTGAAATGTTAACTACATGTTTAAAAAAACAGATATTAGCAGACATTAGATTGTTTTATTAAAAGGCTCTGTATAAATGTAGTAAATAAATGTAGAGTGAATGTTAGGACATTGAAATTGTAAAGAGTTTCTGTTCGTTATATGCATGGATGTATGCAGTATATGTAGTCATGGTTCCTTCAGGACCCAGAACGTAAAGAAATGCTGTTTCAGAAATGGCTTATAAGAACTGTCCCTTTTTCTAACAAACACTCCATTAAATCAACTTATGGTTGTTGTGGGTTTTTCGGGTTCTTTGGCTGTGTTCTGAAGGTTGTTCTTCCTAACGTTTCGCCAGTCTCTGTGGCCGGCATCCTCAGAGGACAGCACTCTGTGCTCTGGTCAAAGAGCAGATGTCAAAGGGATCTGATGTTGAGCCATCAAAAACTACAGTGCCCTTCATTTCCTCATGAAAGGACCTGATGATGTTAAGGAGTCGAGGTGGACATCCAATCTTGGGAAGTATTTTAAAAAGGCCATCCCTGCTAATCAAATCAAAGGCCTTTGTGAGATCTATGAAGGCCACAAAGAGTGGCTGTTGTTGTTCCCTGCATTTCTCCTGCAACTGTCTGAGTGAGAATACAATGTTAGTGGTGGATCTATTGGCTTGAAATCCACACTGTGATTCTGGATAAACTCTGTCTGCAAGCACTTGGAGCCTCTTCAGCACAACACGGGCAAGCAGCTTCCCTAGAACACTAAGAAGAGAAATGCCACGGTAGTTATTGCAGTCACCCCTGTCTCCTTTGTTCTTGTACAATGTGACGATGTTTGCATCCTTCATGTCCTGTGGTACTGCACCTTCCCTCCAGCAAAGACGAAAGACTTCATACAGTTCGGTAGTGATGATCTCTTTACAGCACTTCAGCACTTCAACAGGAATGCTATCCTTTCCAGGTGCCTTGCCAGAGGTGAGGGAATCAAAGGCCGCTTTTATTTCTGCTAAGGTTGGTTCACTGTCCAACTCTTCCAAGACAAGCAGGCACTCAATGTTGTTTAATGCTTCTTCGGTTACTACATTCTCTCTGGAATATAACTCAGAGTAGTGCTGCACCCAACGGTCCATCTGCTGTGCTCGGTCCTGGATGATCACACCTGTAGCAGACTTCAAGGGAACAGATTTCTTCTTTATTGGACCTAAAGCCTGCTTGATACAGTCATACATTCCTTTGATGTTACCTGTGTCCGCTGCTATCTGTATCTGAGAGCAGAGCTGAAGCCAATAATCATTGGAACATCTCCTGGCAGCCTGTTGGAGTTGACTACAAGCAGCTCGAAGAGCTTGCAAGTTGTACTCACTAGAACAGGCTTTGTGTGCTAGAGCTCTCCTCTTATTTTCGATGGCTGGCATCAACTCCTCTGAATGGGTTTCAAACCAGTCGGCTATCTTTTTGGTCTTCTTGCCAAAGGTGGACAAGGCGGTGTTATACACAGCGTTCTTGAAATGTTCCCAACGTTCAGGTGCATTTGCATCAGCCGGACCTGGAAGGGTTTCCTGAAGTGCTTGGGCAAATTCCTCCACTTTTATTTGATTGCAAGTCTTGCTGATGTCAATACGTGCTCTTCCTTTTTTGTGTGATACAATCTCTTTGTTCCCAGTTTTACTCTACTACACACCAGGGAGTGATCAGTATCACAATCAGCACTCTGGTAGCTGTGTGTGATCGTAATACTAGGAAGGCTCGAACGTCTGGTGATGATCAAATCAAGCTGATGCCAATGCTTGGATCTTGGATGTCTCCAAGAAACTCTGTGTGGAAGCTTCGTATTAAAGAATGTGTTCCTGATACAAAGACCATAATAACTGCACAACTCCAGCAAGCATTGGCCAATTTCGTTCATCTTTCCAATGCCAAAACGGCCTAGACAAGTGGGCCAAGAGTTGTGATCAGCACCAACTCTAGCGTGAAAGTCTCTGAGAATGAACAGTGCCTCTCTTTCAGGGACTTTTTTGATAGTAGCTGCCAGATCATCATAGAATTTGTCTTTCACTTCTGTAGTGGATGACAGTGTTGGTGCATATGCACTAATGAGGGTGACTGGTCCTGCTGATGAGTGGAGCTGCAGAGACAGGATTCTTTCACTCCTAGCAGTAGGTGGAACAGTGGATCTCAGAAGAGTATTTCTGACTGCAAAGCCCACACCATATTCCCTGGTCTCATTTGATGGTTTTCCCTGCCAGAAGAATGAGAAGTTCTTTTCTTTGACAGATCCTGAGTCTGGCAATCTCGTCTCTTGCAGGGCAACAATGTCCATCTGCAGTCTACTCAGTTCCATGTCAATGACAGCTGTCTTGCGCACATCGTCTATTTCCTGCAGGTCATTATGAAAGCCGTAGTCAGAAAAGCCAGGGGTCATTGTCCGTACATTCCAGCTTTAGGGCAGAAGTTTTCTTGCGATTGTTCATAACATATTTCATAGATATATCAAAGACTGTAACATCTTACATAGATATATCAAAATCAAACATCTCAGTGCTGGTGAGTGTCCACAAATTAGCATAAATCCAGATAATTTACAACATGCCTGATTCTACTAAGCTGCCATGAAATGCACGAATACAATCTCCAGTACTGCATTCCCTCCACTTTTTAAAACCACTGCTTAGCTGTGCCTCAGACCACCATACCACCCTGAAAACACCAATTTCATCTGGTTTTGGAAGCTAAGCAGGTTTGGCCAGGTTAGTACTTGGACAGGAGACCCAATAGATAAAACAGGAATTTCCACTTCAGTCTAGAAAACAGTTTTGCCTGAAACCCTGGGCAATCACTGCCAGTCAAAATTCCCAACATTGGGCCAATAGCTGAACAGTTGCTTAAGTTCCTATTATTATATGATAAATATTAAGATATTTCAGCCTACTATGTCAGTTTAATCTTCTCTCAACAATGCTACTAATGAAACTTCCCCCTTTGTTATCCAATGTAACAGACTCCTACCTTTCCATTTTGTATTATTTATGTTAAGACTTCAACAATATCTCACTCCAGGGTGAAGGCTCTCTCCCCTTTTCACTTTTCCACATATATTCTGCTTGCTAAATCATTTGTCATTTTATAGCTCTTCTTTTATCTTCTCCCAAATGAGCTTCAAAGAGCAGAACCATTATTATCTCCTATTTTGCACAGCCTACTTTAGTTAATAATACATCCCGGAAGGAATACCATTTATTCTTTTTTTTTGGGGGGGGGGTTATGGCACTGTTCAGCACTTCAGAACAAGTGACAGAGATCAGAGAAAAAAAGGTGGGGCAGTGACTTTAATGTCTATGCATAATTTCAGGTTAGGTTGTAATCCTATATCCAATTTTCTTGCTGTAATTCTCCACTGAAGTCAGTAGTGATGGAGATGTGACAGGATATTTAGAAAGCAGTCATATTCATGTCACCACAAAAGCAAGTCTCATTGAGTTCAATGGTGTTCCTTCCAGTTTAGTAAGCAAAGGACCGGAGGTGTATTCACTAAAGAACAAGTAATGTATCTCTCCCCCATCTTCAACAGGTTTAAATATTCTTTCATAGATGGAGCATGAGAAGCACACCAAATTCTTCTCCTAGTGTTGTCTGAGAAAACCCCTTAAATGGTACTATGTGCCTCCAGAGAGCTCTAGTGGTGTAAATCAGTGGGATGCACTAGGAATGTCCAGTAAATAAAATCATACAGTTATAAAGTGGAGCTGTAGGAAAGAAGCTCACTCCATCTTATTGCACCTGCTAGATCTTTAAATATTTCAAGATGGCTATTATATAGCCTCTGAATTTCTTTTCTTAAATTTGCTAAACATTCCCATCTCCTTCAACTGTTCCTTGCATGGTTTATTTTTCAGAACTTTTCTAACTTACCATTTTCTGGGTATGTTCCAGATTGTACTTAATATTCTTAAACTGCGATGCTCAAAATTAGACACAGGATATGATCACACAGTGCTTTTATCTCGCATTTTAAACTGCCTTTTTTCATGGTTGATAATTGAGTTATTTCCCAGTGGTAATTGCAAATGAGCCTGATCCATTTCCATGGCTTTCCACAGCTTTTTGGATCACTGACAGAGGCTACTGTTGTCGTTGTGTTGCTACTGCTGTTGTCTTCAGTGCAGGCAGGATTATTCCATTTTAGTTCAGTTTCTGCTATGTGTGATTGCCAGTATTGAACAGAAGTGTCACTGTAGGTGTTTTCCTCTACCAAATCAGTGCTGTGTCATTTCAGTGGCAAATCAATGATGTAGTATTGCCACTTATCAATAAATGAAAAATAATTCAGCTTTCCCCCACTCCCTGCAGAAGGGGAGACAGAAGAGGATGTGGAAATCTCTCTTTTTTTTCTTTTCCCATTACAATCCAGTGCTATGTCACTTAGGTGGCAAGGCAATGAAGTAATTTGTCACTTATCAATACTTTTTTTTTAAAATCCAGCTTTCCTCCACTCACCATGGATGGGGATACAGGAGAGGATATAAATGCTTGGAGGTTGCGAGGGAGGAAAGAGCTAAATAGGGTTGCTTGATGTCTGGCATGGCTTCCTGTCCTCAAACCATCCTATTCTTGTGTGTGTATATGTAAGAATTATTAATATCAGATCATACTTTCAAAATCCTGTTTATCTCAGTCCAGCTCAGCTGGATAACTTCATTGTCCAGCAGCACCTACATTATTTGAAATAAAGTCTCTCTAAAGCAGAATATAATTGTTACTACCCTTGATCTGGATATGTACTTCTGTTGATGCAACCTAGAATTACATTAGCTTTTTTGCCACAACATGACCATTTTGACTCATGGTTAGCTTCTGATCCAATAAGCTCCCCAGATCCTTCCCACACAGACTACTCCCAAGCCAAGTGTTGCTCATCCTATCTCTGATTTTTTTTTCTGCCTGAATTAAGATTTTATTTTATTTATCCTTGTTCAAATGAATTTTGATTAGTTTGGTGCAATTCTCTAATCTGCTAAACTCTGATTCCATCTTCTTAGTTATTAACTGTCCTCCCAGTTTGGTATCATCTGCATGGCACCAATCATAGATAATTCTAACACCAAACTTAGATAACTCAAAATAACTCAGCACACTACAAAGCCCAAGTTTCCATAAGATGGCAGTTAAAGTGGTGCTGTAACTGTGTAGCATTGATTCTGTTGCCATAAGTCTGAAGTACTTTATTATCATTATCATTATTGTCCATTGTTTGTAAAATTCATTGCGACTGAAGCAGGCATATAAAATGAATGAATGAATGAATGAATGAATGAATGAATGACAAGGACTTTTATTGTTTTGGTGACACATGTCACCACTCAGAATACTTACTGAAGTGTTCCACGGTCACATTGTGTCCACAGAATCTAATAAACCTGAATAGAAATAAAATAAAACAAGACAGTTGTAGAACCTTGAAAACCTTTATTTCTGTGTGCATTTTTGTGGATTAAAATGTTTGTGTGTATGTACAATGTACAATGTACAATGTATGTACTTCATCAGATACATAGAGCGTATTGATTGGTCCACAAGTTTATATGCACATTGATAGACAGGGTGATTGCTGATAATAGGATGTCAATGAAACAGCACTTTGCATGTTCATTGCTGGTGTTTATAAGAGTATTGTTATTTTGAACATTAATTATCAGTGTCACTGTCACTCTCTTTTTTCAATCACACTTGGTCTTTCCCCAGCATGGGAATATACTCTTTGTCAGAGTTTGTTGAGTTGTCAGAGAACTGATCTAATCTTCTTTACATTTGTTTCTCCTAAACATCCCAGAATATTCCCAGACTCTGTTTTACTTGCCTAACAAATCTGACTGTAATACCCCATCTCTTCCTTGCCTTTTCATACCTTCTCCATCTGCTTCATTCCATTGTGTCAACAATCCTAACCATTTCAATGAAGTCACCACCACACTCCTTTTTGTTTTTTGGAGTTAGGCTACTGTTCTCTCTAAATCTCCCCCAAAACAGATGTCACTAAGCCTGTCCTTTTTCTCTTGGTTCATATCAGTTGTCCCCAAACTGATCTCTTCTGGATGTATTGGCCTATACCACTCATTAGCCACAGTTAGCATGACAATGGATTAATTTAGCAAGGGATGTTGAGAGTATTCATTCCAATATATCTGGAAGGGGTTGGAGTGCTCTGGAAAGCTATTTTACATGTTACGCTTCAACTGTCTGACAGGATATGCATTAGAAAGACCACTCAGAGGTTTTAGGATTGCCCAAAGAATTTAATGTGAATTATACAGAATGACCCAATGTGCACTTCTGGAACTGGCATGCTGATTGAAGCATAGCTATCCATCAGACTCAGTATCCATATAACATAGGAATGCAGTTCTCAGCAGTTTCAATGTATCCAGAGAAGAAATTAATGTTCTGTCAGAAAACACACATTGAGTGAGGATACATATATAAACACTGCCAAAATCCAGTTGCTAGTTGTAGCTAGAAAAGATGCATTAAGTCAAGGGGATTTATGTTACAGCTGACTTACTATCCAGAATTTGATTCAGTGACTCTACTGGCAATTGCATTCAGACCTGAATATTTTAGGAGGCTTGTTTTTCCATTTGCAGATCAATGAAGAAAGAGAACACAACAAAATTATGCAAAACCATGCAGAACTTTTCAGAGAAGTAACCATGTTAGTCTATTTCAGCAAGAACCACAACAACAAAAAAGTATTTTTGATTTCACAATTATTTTAGTGCAGGTTTTCATGGATTGCAGTCCGTCTTTACAAACACATGAACTGGCACACAGACAAAGAAAGGTTTCCCACTGTGGGACTGGCCCCACTCCCCCTGCTGGTAAGAGCAGGCATTTTGCCTCCCCAAGAGTAACAGAGAGATTCCTGACCTACAGTTCACCAGTGAACTGGGGCATTGGTGACAACAGTGTGGACAACACCTTTAAGGCCACATGTGTGGACATGGAGGATGGGGATTTCAGGAGAAGAGTGAAGAGGAAGGGGAGAACTATTGGATGTCATTGACTAGGAGGTGTTTGAGACCCAGGAGGTACCAGTACTGCTGGAATGCTCGACGGCCAGCTGAGATATGATCTCTCAACGGGACCCAGACACCAGGTGTTGGGAGGAGTTCTTTGTGCCCATGGAATAAACAGCCTGAGTATGCCAGGACAAGGTGAAATGGTGAGAGGCTAAGTGGCTGGAGAACAAACAAGTGCAGGGCATGATGCAATGCTGGTAGAGGAAGCAGCAGGGGCAAGAGGCACCCAGCAAGGTTCCTACCAGCAGTATTCCCAGCACCAGCCAGCTAGTCATCCTCCTCCCATCTGACCTTCTTCTTCTGCACGTCGCTACTCAGGTGAGCCCAGCCATGTCCGTATCGACTTTGGCCACGCCTCCAAAGACGATTGCTGTATGTATGGGGTGGCTCTACTCAATGGTTAGCACAGGGAAATAGTAGGGGAAGGTGCTCAGGATAAACTACTCCAGGGACAGTTGAGTGCCTGCATCCAACACCCTTGTTGCATCCCTGAGAGGTGTCTCAAATTGGTAGAGGAAGTGGGGCTCTACTCCTCCCAGTAAAAGACTGTTGTGGACTGGCCCTGCTGGCCTAAACTGTTTGGGAGTGCAGTTAACTCCCTGGTGCCCATAGAACTGCTCATGTTTTGTTATTGAGCCATTTTAGCTGGGTTACAGTTGAGTCGCTCCAACTAGAGAGCCTATTCCTGCAAATACTCTCTGCATCATCATGGAAGGGGGTGCAGGGGCCACTCACACCCACATTCTGTACTAATTTAAGATGTTTTCCATATGCATGAGACCTATGAGACCTGCACCAAGGTTTTGCAGGAATGCTGTTGCTTCAAATTTTTTGCTTCAGAGAAGGCCTATTTTTTCCTAAGCCTCTTTTCCTTTACTCAGCTCACAAAGCTGCTGCTACCAGCTGAACACATGAAAGCATCTCCTTCTATCAAAGTCATCAGCATGTACTTCAATGGGACATTTCTTGATAGTAATTGGATAGTGCCTTGATACTGTTTGCCATGCATAAATGCTTTCCAGATAGTCATTCTTTGCTTTTTGTGCTACCTTGTTCAAAGCACCATACTGTATTGATTTCTTCTATTTCATATGTCATTCACATACAAACCATTCTGGTACCAAAGACTCCCTGCATTCTATTCCCTAAGTTCCACCTGACATTGATTTTAAAAAACAAAACCAAACCTTTTGTGTGTGATTTTCTAGAATTAGACTTTCCCATTTAAAATCTCTGTAATGGGGAAAAGGAAGCTGAGGAAGTCACTTGAGGTTTCACAAAGGATATGACCTGCAAGTGCAACTTTATAATTCTTTTTCAGATTTGCAGAGAGAAAAACTAATCACACTCTAGTACATCTAATAACTGAATAAAATAGACTGTGTGTTCTTTGAAAATTCACATTGAGTTTCTTTGTCTAGAAATGGGTTTATAAAAATAATTATAAGAGTAGCTTTACATTTTTTTTCTTTATTTAGTTCATGACTCCTTTCTTTCCTTGCAAATCACTGAGTATCTCTTACAATACTGAATTAATTTCCTTGTTATACAACAAGTAGACTAATACAATAGATGGAATTGAAATGCTGCATTTAAATTCTTCGTATAGAAGTCGTTCTGAGTGATAACAGTAAATCTCTCTGGGCACTTTGTCAATTACAATATTTCCTGGTTTCCACTATCTTCAAGGCAACACAAATATTGAGGAAGCGTTATATGCTGGCTCTGTGACATCTAACAAAGAATCTTCAGGCACTGGCAATTTCAAGGTTGCACCGGGTGTGCTTATGTGCCAGTAATTAATAATTATCACGAAACAAACATAACATATTTTTACAGTGAGATGAACTTGTAACAGAAGTCAAAGAACCAGACTCCAAACAAAATTCCATGTTCAAATCCGTACTGGCAGTGCAATCCTCTATGTCTACTCACAAGCATGCCCTACAGGAAACAATGGGGTTTATTGCAAAGTGTGTACTAGAATTCCTTGCTAGAGAACTCCTGTGCACTCTCCTGAGAGTTCTAACTATTTTACCAACCAACAAATCCCACCATTGCTTAGGATGATCATGAAGGCGTAGTTCAAATACAGCTTTAGTCATGAATTCAGCAGATTGCTGACTCTGGAGTAATATGAGGATGCCAAAATTGGCATGCCCGACAAAATTGTTTTAAGGATTATTGAGGCAACATTTATGGAGCATTGTAATAAAAGTACCATGTAGCTGCCATGTCCTCTTTCCTGTTGTGATCAAACACTTATTTGTCATTGCTTTCACAAGTTGGTCATTATACCTTTAAATAATCCTATTTTACTTTTATGAATGTGTTATGGATTATGTTGTAGGTTGTTATATTTAGTAGAAGAGTAGACTAACTGTAGAGGTAGTAGTAATACAGTACTAATGAAAGGACAAGTAGCTAACTTATGACAGAGACAAAAGAAAGCTATAGGTTTGCCATTTCATTTCTGCCCTCCTACACTTGGACAATTTCAGATCTGCATACAGAGAGCTTTGCTATCCATGACAACTTTCCACATGGGTCATGATCCTGCTCTTCCAGAGTGTCAACTCTCAGAGAGAACTCCAACGAAGAGCAGGGACTGTCCTTATTCAGATCTGTCGTCCTCCATGTAGAGAGGGTTGCCAAAACCAGAAACAGAAAAGACAGAGCTAATTAACTAATGACTTAATAATAACTTAGTCTGATGGAAGGTGCTGGTAGGGAGCAGTGGCTGCAGTCTCCCAGCTATGCCCTTCTGTTGGAGGATTGAGCTATGATTGCTTACTTTACAACCTATTTTGCATTCTCAAAAATAATATGCTGTCTCAGATGTAGTTGGTGACACACTTACTTCACTGCTGAAGTAACTTTTACTTACCAGCTGAGCCTATAAACACTATAAAATTTTATATTTCTGACAGTGCAGTTGTATGTATGTCTGATTTGAAGTAGTTTTCATTCTGTTTAATAGGGTTTTCTCTTAAGTAAATGTTCAGAAAAGCATAGAATACATTGTAGCCCAATAACAGAAGAACAGCTACTTTTCTTGATAACAGACAATAATTCCTGTTTGCATTGCTGTATATTGCTTTTATTATCTCTTGAAAGTGAATTAAAATTGACACAAATTCATTACTAACTGATATAGTATTATGGATTAGAAATGTTTGAAATCTGAGTTTTGTGATTTGGGTGCCGATCTGTGTATTATTTTACATTTTATTTCCGTCTTTTCACCAATAAGTTGTGTTCAAGCAGAAATAATTAACATTTAACAATATAATACCATTAAAATAATCACAACAATCAATAATAACCAAAACGGCTTTCATGCACTTCCTATTATATATTTATATTATTTATATGCCACCTTTCTCCCCATAAGGAACTCAGGACAGCTCACAACAATGAAAACTATACAACAATCAACAGCTTTAAAATATCATAGAAATTATATTTAAAAACAATTAAATATATATATTAGGATTGACAACAATTTTAAGAACATTTGAACATCTAAGTTTAATAAATATACCATTCCTAAAAGCAATTCACTCAGAACTCTGAAGGAAGTCCTTTCCATAATCTGGGAACAACAACTCAGAAAAATGACCTTTCCTGCCCTTGCCTGACAGAGATGTGCCAATCAGGCAGGCAGCAGAGAGTATTCTCTGTGGGGAAAGCACTCTGCATATGCTCGTTGACTTGCAGTTAGTGTCTGCTCAGGGTTGTGTGAGCTGTAGTTCAAATGACATTCTGGTGTCATTTATCAAAGCCCTCCTTGGAGTTTCCCTAATGAATTCCAGGGCATTTCTTTTTAAAGGCCAATCTTTTTACATTTACGTCACTCATGTATTTGTGATATAATTTTGCCCATAACTCCAATGCATAAAACCTAATGTGATAATAATCTAAGCTGATATGAAATCAATTTTAGATTACTCTCATTATGCATCTGATATACTCCATCAGAATGCACCCATCTAAGTGCTTAACATTACAAACCACTCCGGTTTTACAGTGCTGCTTTTCACCTAAAAGCATGATTACGTTAGTAATTGTATAAGAAGACTACTGTGCAAGTACATTCAGCATCGGTAGTATTCTCAGCTAAAAATGCACTTGCTTGCATGCGTCATTATAAAGAAAAAAGCCTAGTGTTATTGATATACTTTCATCAGCCTTAAAATGTGTCTTGCTCAGGATTTTTGTTGGAGCTCTGATGCTATGATGTCTTTCAGCTTTTATAAGACACAACTTGTTTACAGGAAGGAAATAATGGATTGTGGAGCTACTGTTGTTACACAGATTATGTGGAAAACTGTTGCAGAGAACTTTTATTCAGGGGAAGGAATTAAAAGTGGACTGAGAATTAAGCCAGCCTTAGGTAATTTGACTTGGGCTTACTAGTGAGAAAATGGACAAGTGTTTTGCTAATATCATGCAAAATCATACTATTTGGCCAATGACTCCCAGCTTTGGGTTCACAGATGTTCTTGGACTATAACTCCCAGAAATCCTGGACACCACAGTTAGTGGTGAAGGCTTCTGGGATTTTAAGTCCAAGAATATCTTGGACTAAAGGTTGGGAGGTGCTGCATTAGGCAAAGCAAGGTGGCCACCTCAGGCAGCAGATGGTTAGTGGTGTGGACAGCAGCAGAACTAAGTCTGCTCTATTCCCCACGTTACTTTTAGCTAAATTGAAGGATATACTGGTAATCCCTTTCTCAATGTTAAAGTGAGATTTTGCTGCCAGCATTTGAAGCTTCTGGTGATGGAAGAGCTGAAACAAATTTCTTTACCTTCATCAGCTAAATGTCTTGGACAGCCCTCAGAGGTCTGGCAAGTTTCTTTTTGGGGAGCTACCACTCCCCATATTTCCCAGCCAGTATAATCACAGGCCAGCCCTGATCCTGAATCTGACAAAATGCTTCAACAGTGACAGGTAGTTTAAAACAAGTAAAACATCTAATGGTAGAAAGATTCAATGTATGTTAAAGGGCTGTTTTGGAATGACTGACAAATTTCTTTTATGTAGCTCTGCTGGCACAATATAATTTCGACTAACAATATGATCCAGTATTGTTTATTTCTGTTGTATGTTTACTCATAAGTAAATCCCATTAAGTTCAGTGAGTAAATGGGTACAGGATTACTTTCTACATTATGAGTGTATTATAAATATTCAACTTCTGAAAAAGCTTTTAATTTTGTACTTTCTAACAGAAAAGAAGATTCTGCTTTTATATTGGCTACAGTGATATAGCAGCACCAGATATTGGCAGAAAGTTGAGTCACATCTTTATTCCCAGTTCCAATGATAAGCTGACTTTCACTCTAAAGTGAGTTACCTACCACTTGGGCCAATTCTAGTGTGGCTGAGTTCCCTGAGAGAACGTATCTCAAAGTCACTGAGAACATTTAGTATAACTAAGCTGATGGTTTTATCCTCCAGCGCACTACCTGTCTCCTCTCTGTACTTCTCTCTCTCTCTCTCTCTCTCTCTCCATGCTTCACATCTCAGACCATCTGTACACCTAATTGACCTTTCAGCAGAAAGCCGTAACAGACTGCATTTCAATTCCATTGTATTGGTAGTTACGGAATGAAGTTATAAAGTGGATGAAGAAAATCTCAGTCATGTTATATATTACACTGACATTCAATGTCTGACCAACTAATAGGGAAAAAAAGCCATAGAGTCAGCTAATGGGAGCAATTTAGATAAAAATGTTCCTAGCAATAATGGTGGTGCAATAACAAACCCTTCTGATATCAAATACTGTGGCCTTCAAGGGGTTAATCATTAAATCTGTTTTTAAAAGTAGCAAGTACCTCTTAAGAACATTTAGTAGTAGTTAAACTAAATAAAGGTTTTAAAACATTCATTCATCACTGCAGTCCAAGGGCAGGTTTTGCTCTTCAAGAAGATGAATGGTGCTATCAAGTTTCAAGTTCATTGATCTAACAGTATTCCTGGCATTACTGTCCTGAAAAGTATATTTTCATGTAGATGCAAGTTTAAAAACCAAACAGAAAGAATAAATTTTGCTGAAGCCAACCAACACCATCTGCTATTGCTCAGAGGTCATTCACTTTTATCTCAGAAAATTGGCATGGTGTAATATGGAGGATGTTTGACATGTCTCCAACCTACGAAGGTGTCTGCAACTTTTTCATTAAGTCTCCTTAAGTCAAGGGTCAGGAAAACGTAGCCAATGAGAGTACCTTCCCAAGCTCTGTTGCACCAGTCTCTGCCCCTCTTCCAGTGCTAGAAAAAGGCAGCCTTTCTCTGTCATTGAAACACGGCTGTCAATGAAACCACTGGAGATAAGGGCAACGATTCCCAGTACTAGAAAAAACTGCTTTTCTCAAACATTGGGACTAGTAATCAGAATAATTTTTTTTTTTTAGTGTTGATAAGGAGTATGTTTTTCTCTATGTAATGATAAATATAGGGACACGCATACTTCCACTTTTCTCTGCATGAAGAAAGAGACTGCATCAGGATGATGTGAGGGGTTGGGTCTTGACCAAACGGATATTCATTCAGCTCCCAAGAGGTATTCTGGGAGCAATTAACTCCCATGTCTGTTTCAAGCTAAGATGTCCATTGTAGCATACAAAAATTATTCTAGCATAATGACTAAGAGCTTTCGCTAGTCAATCATGTAGTCCAGCAAGTAATCCTGGTCCCTTGTATATATGTGCACTTAAATAATGGACACTTTATGGACAAATTGGTCAAATAAGAAAGTTCAAGTCCTACTCTACCCGTGCCATATAAAATAATAAGGTGCAAGGCATGTTTCTCTGGGAGAGCCAAAATACAGTGTTGCCTCGCTTAGCGATGTTAATTCGTTCCGAAAAATCGCTGCTAAGCGATTTCATCGCTAAGCGAAATGCGGTTTCCCATTGAAATGCATTGAAAACCGGATAATCCGTTCCAATAGAATTGGAATTGCCATCCTTAAGCAAAAATCGCCATAGGAAACATCGCTAAACGAAACGCGGTTCCCCAATTGAAATGCATTGAAACCTATTCAATGCACCTCAATGGGGGAGAAAACACAACAACAAATTAAAAAAGAATCAGAACAAAGTCAAATTTGGTTAACAAAGGGTTTATTAAGTGCACTTTATGATTTCAAACATTTTAAACAGTAAACTTTAACTTTATAAATAACAGAAAAACATTTAAAAAACAGCAAACATGAGGCTGTTTAAACCATTGTTAATCGAAACAGGGGACCCAAAATTTAATAGCTATGCGAAGCATGGTCCCAACCATCGCTAAGCGAAAATCGGCCATAGGGACCATCGCTAAACGAAGTGCAAAAACGCTCCAAAAAAGTTATCGCTGAGCGATTTCGTTGCTAAACGGAGCACCCGTTAAGCGAGGCACCACTGTACGTGTTTTTTGGATGGTCAGTTGCTTCAAATTGCACTTCTTAAAATCAAACATTGTATGCAGAACAAAATGTGTGTTGCTATTGTGTCATATGTCTGTTTCTTTAAAAAAATAAACTTATTTTTGTGGGATAGTTTTTTTTAAAAAACGAGTTGGGCAACTTTTATTGAACCACTAAAATGGCAAGCTTTTGAGTGCTTCAAAATTCTTCAACAGGCTGAACAAATTACAAAGTTGGAACGACCAACTTGCCAGTCATTGGATGTTATAGCCATATGATTTGTAACTAACTGAAGTCCCAAAATTGAGAACGCAAGCCTTAAGAAGCAGTTTGAGGCATGCTGATATATTATACCTAAAGGGATGTATTGTTGCTTCTTTCTGAGACCATTGTACCACGCACCTCCATTTCATTCCCTCCCTCCTCTACCATGTTTTCTGAATAGGTTGTTCCGTTCCTTATGACTGGAAAGTTCCTCAGCAACAAATGAAGTCACTAAATGGGAAAATAGCTGGCAGTGAGCAAGCTCATTGAGTTGTGGGTTACAGCAGATATAAAATAACTTCTGCAAGTAGAAGGAAAATCAATATGGACAAAAGAGAGCTGCAGTCAAAGTTTTGGCTGGTAACTTTGAATCAATAGGTGAAATTAAGCCTATAATGCCTCTTTGGTCTTCCACCTCCTTGATTTCCTGATCCATAGATTATGCCCTATCTCTAGCCATCTAGTCATTCATTTTTCCTTCCCACAATCCTAGTAAAAGTACAATGTTTCCTTCTCCCCATACCTAGTTATTACAAAAGTCATATAAGCAACATGGTCGTCTGTATTCTTCCTATATATTATTCTGTAATAATTGCCATTCATTGGATTCATGTGAACATGCTAAAAAGATTAAAATGGCTACTTACGCATTAAGTTTATTTTGAAAGGCTGTTAAACTCCATATTTTACCACTCTTTAACAATCTTTATTTTGAATACTATAAAGTAATTAAACTGTGCTGAGGAAACATTAATCTGCATCAAATGATTGTGACTATATCAACATTATAGTTTCTTAAACAAACTCTTTGTATATTTACCAAGTGTTCTTCAGAGCATATTTATGACATCACAACAAATCAACTAACTAATCAGTCAACAGGCAGCTGAGTTTTGTTTTATGGCAGATATACTGTACGCTGGTATATTAAAGGAGCCAAATATCTTTTTAGACAAGTGTGGAGTCTCAAAACAAAAAGCCAAAAGAGATATATAGCAGAGAATGCTGCATTCAGAGGAAGGAGAAGATTTCAAGGAGGAAAAAAAGGGGGGGATGATTCCCCCCCCTTCCTCCCCACTCCCTGAAACTTTTCCCTGGTGCTCTATACTGTGCTACTATATATTTGAAAATGGCTGCCAGCTACATAATGGAGAAGGAAGTTTCTGAAAAGGGAAAAAGTATCCTCTGTCTGTCTGTCTGTCTGTCTGTCTGTCTGTCTAAGATCGGACAGCTTTTTAATCATAAGGCACATGTTTAGTAATCCTAATTGCTCCAGGAAACTGCACATTGCTGGGAGGGGGGGGGAGGTTAATTAGAGGTTCTGTGGACAGTAGGAAAAATTTTCTCTTTCTACTCCTCTAGAACTTCCACCATCCTTGACTCAACAACCCTTAATATTCCATAGGTCCTCAGAAGGTATGGAGTGTCAGTGATTTAGGATTTAATCCCCTCCCCTTTTTCATCCAGAAACCAATATACTTCTAAATACCTAAATGGCCCAAGTATGCAAAAAACAAAACAAAACAAAAACTCCTCTGCACCCCCAAGGAGATAGTTGTGTTAGTCTTTTTCAGCAGGAACAGCAACAAAAGTATTGTGTCACGTTTAAAATAACTTCATCTCAAAGTGATCTTTCATAATACCATCACAAACATGGTATCCCTTATTTTCTGAATGATCCAATTTCATTTCCAAATTTCAGAGATCTGGCAGGAAAATCCAAATTTGCTGCTAAAAGGAATGTAAGCAAATATCATAGAATATGCCTGATATACATCCGTTGCCTGAGCTGAGTGCTGAGGGATAGCACTCAAGGACCACCACCTCAAAAAGAATACCTTTTTTGGGGACTAAGATTCTGGTTTCCAAAAGAGACTTGCATTTATTTCTGACCTTTAATTGTGCTGCCAGTTTAAAAGGGGCTATAAAAATTACTGTCTCTGACTACTTCATCTGAGAGATGTTGTACAGCTGCTAAGCTCAAGGATTGCTCCATTTTAAAAGTCCTTGATTTCTGACCTTCACACTGCCTTAACTCTTTCTGAATGAATCCATAAGGTCAGACCTATTCACTTTGAAATAACTTTTAAAAGGTAAAGGTTCCCCTTGACATTTAGTCCAGTCATGTCCGACTCTAGGACATGGTGCTCATCCCTGTCTCCAAGCTGTAGAACCAGTGTTTGTCCGTAGACAGTTTCCGTGGTCGCGTGGCCACTGTGACTAGACACAGAATGCCGTTATCTTCACACCATGGTGGTACCTATTTATCTACTTGTATTTACATGCTTTCGAACTGCTAGGATGGTGGGAGCTGGGACAAGCGATGGGAGCTCACTCCATCACGTGGATTTGATGTTACGACTGCAGGTCTTCTGACCTTGCAGCACAGAGGCTTCTGCGTTTAACCTGCAGTGCCACAACATCCCACAAAATTACTTTTAGGCACTGATTAAATAAAATTATTCCTTGTTAAGTCATTCTCCAAGGAATCTTATCCAAAGCAGATGCAATCAGTTTGATCTACAAAATACAGTTCCCTGGTTTATGTTCTTGTTGAAAAGTCAAGCGTGATTCCAAATTACCTTCCACACCAAACTGCACTTTGTTTCACTGCCTTTGTTTTTGATCTCACATATCAGTGTGACCTATTTTTTCTGTTGGTCAGTTCACAACAACATGGTATGTATCTCCCTTAGTACATGAACGTGATATAACCAATCTACAAGTGTACTTTCTATGCCTTAACTCAATTTGTGGCATCTAACATGTTGTTTTCAAACAATGGGGAATAGGAGAAAAATCCTTCATTTTAGTATTCTAACCAAATGACTCCATACCTGGAATGATCCTGTTTCATACGGACAGCCAGTGTGGTGTATTAGTTAAACTACTAGTATGAAAGTATGAATTTATTGTACGGTCAAAGACCCAAAAATACAAGGATAAAAACATTACATAAAATATACAAAACAAGTTAGATATCAAAAGATAGCAGGAATAAAAACTTGAATCATACATCTAAACACAACACTTTACGGATTCTTAAAACTGAGAATAAAAACTTAGCCACTGACTGTGATATTAATTGGTTCTCTCCGGACAGCAGAAACTTAAGGTAGTCTGCGGGAGGTATACTAATGCATTTAGACATTATTGGGTGGAGGTAATGGGTACGTTCAGACTTATATAAACTACATTCTAGAATGGTGTGTGCCAGAGACTCAACTGTTTCTTCCCCACAGGGGCATATCCTTTCTCCATAAGGAATGTTATTAAACCGCCCTTTTAACAAGGCTGAGGGAAAGCAATTGAACCTAGCCCTTGAGAAGGCAAAACGATACCTTGGTACATTGATTTGATATAGATAATTTGGTAACTTGGGAAAGTTAAAATTTATACCAAAGTACATTGGTGAGCAGGTCCTGTCTGCACCTGCTAATGAGTACTGAAGATCTATATCTTTAATGCGTTGCACAAGCATTGTCTTGATGTTGTCATAAGGCTGACTCAGGAAGAAGTCCATAGAGAAGCCTAAGAGATGTAATTTATTAGTAAATCCCTTGTGCCATGAGCTGGTAAAGACATCTTTTTGTAAATAGTGTATATACCCACTGGTTATGGGAGCATATACTACCTTTAACCAGAATCGGAATGCATGCAACCAGGCTTGACATTCCACCGATTGAAGGCCAGCCTCCAAACGCAAAGCAGCTGAAGAGCAACATCTTGGCATAGCGAATAGGATTCGCAGTGAGTTTGACAGAACACTTTCAACGGAGGAATTGAAACCATTTATCCAGATCGCAATACCATACAGGAGCTGTGCAAGAATTTTGTACTTGACTATCTGTAGAGCAGCAGGGATAAACTGCCCACCCTGGACATAGTGGTATCGTCTAAGAACTTTGGTTGTATTATTAGCCACTTGCACTGCTGCTTGTCTATGGTACGCCCAGGAGAGGGTATGTGAGAAGACAATTCCCAAGTATTTGAATGTTTTAACTTGTTCTATATGTTGGCCTTCGATAACCCAATCTTTAACTTTACTATGTCTAGAGAAAACCATTATTTTGGTTTTCTGGAAATTAATTGTTAATAGGTTGTTCCTGCAATAACTCATAAATGCACGTAAAATACGTTTGAGACCAACTTCTGATAGTGACATGATAACTGCGTCATCTGCATATAGTAGAAGAGGCACTCTGGTTTTAGCCAATTTCGGGGAGTGAAATTCAGGAGCTGTGCAGCTTTTAGGAAGGTCATTTAAATACAGATTAAATAATGTAGGTGCCAGAATACAACCTTGGCGAACCCCTCTCTCTGCCTGAATGGGGTTTGATAGATTCCCATCGACTCCACATCTTACCCTAATTGTGGTCTGTTGGTAGAGGCTTCTAATAAGGTATAGTAGCCTCTTATCAATCGAGGAAGAGTAGAGTTTTTCCCATAAATTTCCTCTGGGTATTGAATCGAAGGCAGATTTTAGGTCTATAAATGCTGCAAACAGGCCATTCCCATGACAACCCATATACTTCTCTGCGAGGTGATTCAGTACTATACAGTGGTCGAAAGTGGAACGGTTCTTCCTGAAACCAGCCTGTTCATTCCCTAAGATCTCCTCCTCCTCAATCCATGTGATTAGTCTATTGTTTATATATCTAGCATAAAGCTTGCCCACTATTGACAGGAGGCTAATTGGTCTATAATTTGAGGGTTCGTCTTTGTTCCCCTTCTTATAGATTGGTATCACTATTGCCTCTAACCAGGAGTATGGAATTTGCCCAGTGTTATTAATAAATGTAAATAAATGTGATAAAAGGGGAGTCCACCAGTCTACGTTGGTCTTTAAAGACTCTGCTGGTATTAGATCGGGTCCCGGTGCCTTCCCTGATTTTAGGCAAGCTATTAATGGCCTTATTTCATTTTCGTTTACTGGGTCCCAGTTTGGCAATTTGTTTAAATCTAAGAATGTGATGTTAACAGTTTGTGCAGGTTTAGTTTCCTCGAATATTTTAGTGAAGTACCGTTCCCATATATTTGCCGGGATAGTGCAGTAAGCTGATCCTGTTTGGGCACCTAGCGCTCCAGAAACCAAGGCCCAAAATAGCTTAGAGTCTTTGTTTAGTACTGAGTCAATCAAGATGTTCCATTGTTTTTGAATTGATTGTTTCTTTTTCTGGGCAATCAGGGTTTTATATTGGTTTTTAACTATGTAGTACTCCCGGGGGGAGAACTGCCAAATTCTTCTTCCTATACTGCATGTATATTTCTCTAAGTTGGTTTTTTTTATGGGAGCATTCCTTATCAAACCATTTAGTTAAACTACTAGTGTAGGATCAAAGAGGCCTTGGCTCAGATTTCTCATCTGACATGAAACTCACTGTGTGATCATTGACAAATTATTCTGTGGAACAAACTCATTTCATACAGTTGTTGCTGCCAAGTTCCCCAGGTTAGACAGAGCCACACTAACTACTTAGTCACACTATCCTGATGTGGATGAATTCCAGGACGGTGAAATGTGCTGATGGCTGGGAGAAACTGTGGCGCAAATAAGCAATCAAAAAGTTGAACCAAGAGCAATCACAGAGTTAACCCACCAAAAAGAAGAAAGAAAGAAAGAAAAAAGAAGGCTAGCTAATTTTTCTAATACTTATATCCTAGCTTAGCTTCAACATGGTCTCAGACCATAACTAAAGTGTGTGTCTTACAACAGGGAAGCAAATGAGCATAGCATTCTTCTCAGAGATAATTAAGCCAATTAAATTAACTTCTTTCCCCATTTTTGTACCTGAACTCTTCCAGAAGATCTGCCAATCATGTATAAAGTTTTCCCAAACTTTAATGAAGGTGGGAGTAATTTCTTTAACCTATCCTCACTCATCTGAAATCATTTTCTAATTACTGTAGTTCAGTACCAAGGAATGAGCTCAGCTTAGCCTTGAAGCACTTTCTCACAGTGATAAGTTGCAGGTGTTACTGCCTTCCAATTGGTATTCTCCACTTCTCTCAGTCAGCTCATCCCAGACACTGACTACACAACCTGATTTTCCAAAAGAGCAATAGTGTTAATAACTATTAAAAACTACATGATCCTTCATTTTCCCAGTATCTCGACAGTTGCAAAAATAAAAGTGGGGTGAAAATAACCGTGTCAATGCATGCTGTCAATGCTTACAGAAAGGACAAAATAAAATATAATAAATGAAAATAAATGTGTTCTTATATGTGCAGTGGAGGGAACTCTATGTATCCTCACTCCTCACCAGTATAAAGAGCTTCACTGGGTGTTGTTAGAGACTGGCCATTGTCTCTACTTAGAAAACATACTTTTGCAATTGAAGCTGTGATTGCACAGTACAGTAAATGTTATTGCTGTTATAATGAAAAATAGATTCAAATTTAATTCATCAACATATAACCATAATTTAAGGGCTGTAATAATTTGTAGCACTCTTTTATCCATTCTAAGGCACCACAGTTGTCCATGGTACTGAAAGTTTTTTTTTGTCTTCTCATATTTTATGATGTCCAACTATTAGCAGTATTTGCATATGTATACTAAAAGATATCCCCAAAGAATATTCATTCATTGCAGTTTTAGAAACTCATATGCCTGGAAGAGGCCAGCTTTCCAGCTATTACTTGATCATATATAATTAATACAAAACACTGAATTAAAATACACTGTTATTTAAGTAAATTTGAATATCAATAAGATTTTCTGTCAGCTGCCCAGGATGGTGATGCATTGTGGCAATAAATTTTCCCACATAAACTTCAAGCTGAAATAAATTACCACTAATTTCCTCTTATTATTTCTTAATACGTCCTGGCTAATTAGCTGTTTAAGTCTCTTAATGTGAAGTATGAGTAAAAGCAATTGTGCAACTACTTGAAACATTCTAATTAAACTTTCCCACATAGATGATCTTGTTTTTAATGCTCTTTGCATAGTTTTCCCAACTCAGATTGCATTAGAGCCTTCTTATTGCTACTGCCTTCATTGTGTACCAAGTGTAATGGCCTTGCAGTGAGTGAGTTGTTGTTGTAAGAAAAGCACCATGTCCCAGTCCTGCCATTTCTTAAAACTTATTCATCATCCTTATGATATCTTGATATGCTGACTTTGTGCTGAATAGTTCTACATATTATTATTTCTTTTAAAGAGAGATTTATATACTAACACAATCTTAAGGACATAATTTGAATTGGTTCTTGGTAGAGTTCTCTACTGCTCTCCTCTCCCCAGCACCACAAAAGGTCCTTTAGTGCAATTCCATGCTGAGGAATGTGTGAATATTGAAGTTGTATGCATGGGACCTGAGCTGTCCTTCTAAACTGGTGCTAACAGGTTGACAAGAACAGTCTGGTTGCGGAAGTAATCACTGTCAATATATATATTGGCAAAACCCATTGGTGGGAATAAAAGCAATATTCATACCACATGACAAGTGTAGGAAATGATTTGTGGGAGTTCAACACCAGTCAATGTAGAGAGTTGATGGTAAATGCTGTCCAGCAACTTGCCATTTGCTGTAATGAAACACTGTGCAGATGTTCCATTTTTATTCACTTAACGAGGTATGTATATATAAAGATTTAAAAAGGAGAAACAAAGAAATAGATGAAGCTGGAGGAAAACATAAGAACATTTCAAGTGGAAGAAGAAATATGGACATCTAGTAAAACCTCATTAGTGTGGCAGAATGTTTGCATTAAAAAAGTATCATGTGGAAGCCTTCACAGTGCCCAATAGCAAGGAGTCATCCCATGAGGAATTTTGCCCAGTGTGTTCTTGTCTGTACACATGCATGTATTGTTTATGTATTCCTGGCTCCAAGTCCTTTAGTTCTCACATTGCTAGGAGCTCAAAGTGTTCTGAATAGAGTTCATTGTTTTGTGCTAAAGAATAGATGGCCATAAAAACCTTGTGGATACTTTCCACTTAGGAATGCATTGCTTCAATTAATGCAGGCCTCTGTGTGTTGCCTTCAGCTAGATCTACTATTTTCTGTGCACATACATAGGCAAATGAATTGGAATACTTTGGTATCTTCTTCTGAAGTGACTGAAGTTGTGTTTTCCTTGAGGTTTCATTACATACAACAGAACATGCAAACCATTCTCTTGGAACTGAAGCACTTTGTGTTTTTAGTATTCCTAAATGCTTAGCTTTGGTGCATATGGAAACCCACTTGCTCCCGTCTGCCTGATTCACATTTCAGCCATTGATTTAAGTCTTTCCTGTTTGCCTACATTTATGTTGAGCAAATTATCTGGCCAGTCATGTATATTGCTTTCTGCTTCTCTCTTACTGACACCATTTGACTGTCTGACTTCTTTCTCACTGTCAGAGACATTGCTGGAATTACTGAATTCAGTACCTCCATGTTTATCTCCTGCTACTAAACTGCTTCATGATACAAATGGAACATTATTTTCAGGATTAATTTCTGTTATGTAATTACAGAATGCTCACTCTCCTCAACTTTGTCTTGGCTTTTTTGAAATAGGAAATAATAAAGGCTTGCTTGCATCTGACACTCATTGAGCTGTGCATAACTTGACTCAGAAATGCCTTTATTCAGTCAGTGCGTCTCATGTTCTTCTTTTCATGCTATCTTCAATTTTTCCATGTACTGTATTACTGTCTTTTCCCATGATCCTTGTATTAGGATATGCCCAGAGTAGGATAGCCTCAGTTTAATAATTTTTGTTTTTCAAGAAAATTCAAGCTTGATTTGATCTAACATACTCTAATTGCTCTTTCTGGTTGTCTATGGTGTCCATAAAACTCTCTGCTGATACCTTATTTCAAATGAAGCAATTTGCTGTCCAGCTTTCACATCTGTATTAGTAACTGGGATATGGTCTCGATCTCCAGTGATGCCGCCTTACAGGATCTTTTCTAGTTCCTTTATAGCTTCCCTTCCAAATCTCAGTCTTCTTCTCGTTTCTTGCCTGCAGTCTCCATTTGGATCAATTATTAAGCTTAGAAATTTTTACTACTTATGATTGGTTCATTGTGAACTTTACAGTTAATTAACTCCTCTGTACTCAAGATTTTTGGCATCTTAGTGTTCAGCTGGGGTCCTCATTTTGCACTTTCTTTTTCACATTCATACTCTTCTTCATCTGTTTTGCTCAGTGTGGTCTTCTAAGAGAAAAATATGCAAGGCATTATGATGTCAATGGTAGACCCATTTGGTGAGAGATGGGGATTTGTTGAGTCAACTCTTTTGTAAATTCCATTGATTCAGAGGGCCTAGTTGCAGTCTGTGGAAGCTTCACTACCTAACTTATTTATCATGGTTAGATTCCTTTCCATTGGATTAATCAGCACACATATTTTAGCCAGCAGTTTTGAACAATCACTTAACTCCAGTATAACTCATTGGCATTCCCCAAGGCCCTTCATCTTCCCTTCTCCACAACATAAACAACCAGACTCACATCCAGCAGTAATGAGCCATGCATACACACATACTTCCCCCCTCTAAACCTATTTTTTGTCCTCTCTCCCTTCTTCTCAACTTCTGTTTGGTCTGAACTGTATTACTTTTGAAAAGCAACACAAGCTTTAAAGTGGAGGGAGCACACTTCAGTATTTTAAGGATGATGAATGAGAAAAGAGAGAGATGGAAGTACCCCACAAGCCTGAAAGGAATAGTTCACCATACAAAACATGACAAATAATATTTGCTATCTTCATCAGTAGTCCTTAAGTAGCCTCATAGACTATTTATTTTTTATTTATTTATTTTATTTATATCCCGCCTATCTAGTCAATTAAGACCACTCTAGGCGGCTTTGGAGTCCCCCTAGTAAGTGCCACTCCTTTCCTGAGGTTGCTTCAGGTGCTTCAACAAATCTTTTCTCTCTACCTTTTACTTAAACACTCCTAAAGATGTATCTCTGGAGGCTGATTTTAATTCATAGAAGCTTCCACTTTTTGAAATGGTCATGGCCATATTGTTTGGATTTGCATGTAGGTGGTGTTGGTGTGCTGGGTGGAGGTTCATCAGTCTGTTTTGTAAACTGCACAGAGTAGTGGGTGTCACTAAGTGGAGTGGTATACTAAGATAGAGACAGAGATAGAGAGCAAGATCTGATAGTCTTCAAATTGCCACAACATTTTGTCCTCCCCCCCCTTTTTTTTCATTTTTCCACTTTAATTTTGTCAAGAGGTCAGCTCACTTTTGTCCTAAGCCACCAAGAATGACAATGTCTTCTTAGCATCTCCTGCTCAGCACCACCATCATCCTTATCAAATCCTTCCCTGCCCTGTGTACAGTGGCAGGTAATACATGCTCTTTTTACCAAGCCCTACCCTTTCCTAAGCAGGCAAACCAGAGTCTTACAGTGTTCAGTGGCCACAGAAAGTGAAGCTTAGAAGGAGGCAGAGCAACAGGGAGCTGGTAGCACACTAAGCTAGCTCATTCCATGAGCCATGGTGCACTTCTCTCTGTGTGTCTACGTCTGTGTCTGTTTCTGTACCCAAATCCTCTGTATGCTGCTTCCTAGTCAGCCACTTCACATGTTTTTCATGGATGATAAAACCCACCTGCCTAGCTGCACACACACACACACATGTTGCAACATGTGTGTGTGTGTGTATTCCAGGAAATTCTTTTGCCCAGTCCACAAGATTGCCTCAATCTCATTCCACTTATCCCAAATACTTTGTCCAGGAGGTTAACCAACCTCCCCACCAGCCTCTCATCTCTCAGTGACCTCTGGTGATCACCATCCTCTGGTAAGTGTAGCAGTGTTGTCAACGGGATGTGTTACAAATGAGTTAAGCTATATGGGGCAGAAGAAAGATCCTCACATTCCTTGGATCCCCCTCAGCCTACCACTAAAAAGAAGGTGCAACAGAGAAAATGCTGGCACACAAACCCTGCAGGAAGAAGGTTAGCAAATGGAGAGGATCTGTTTTCTATTATCCCAGAGAGAAGGACACTTAGTAATGGGCTCAAGTTCAACCAAATTCAGACCTAACATCAGGAAAAACCTCTTAACTGTTAGAGCAGTATGACAATAGAACCATTTACCTCAGGAGGTGGTGAACGCTCCAATGCTGGAGGCATTCAAGAGAAAATTGGACAACCATCTGTCAGATCTGCTCTGACTTGGATTCCTGCATTGGACTTGACAGCCTTATAGGATCTTCCAACTCAATTATTCTATGCTTCTGTGATTCTAGGAGACTAAGGACTGGGAAAATCTCTCTAAGATTGGGAAGTGACAGGGAAGAGGGGGCTCAACAGTGTGTGCTCAAAAGACTTTTAAGCCAAAAGGCTTTGCAAAGTAGACAGAGACCAGTGACTCGTGGATTGTGCAGTTGTGTTGTGTTCCTTCCGTTGAGTTACACGTTTTACTTTTGGTTGGAGCTGGAGGGCTGAGATTTATTTTACTGACCGACCGTCGAGACGGGATCCTTCGCCCCCTTGCCTGGTTTGACGACAGCACCAGACGCGTCAGGTCAGGCAGGGCTGACGGAGACAGCACCAGGGACAGCTCCTTTTCCCCACCAGTCTCCGACAGGGAAGACCTTGGGACAAATCCCCCTGTTGTTTTGGTTAAAGGCTTCAGCCTCACTTTGAGGGGAGAAAAGGGATTTGCGCTGGTGGGGCTGCTAGAACTCGTCCATAAAGTTGGACGAGGCTGGGCTGCTGCGTTTCCTCGGAGAAGGCGGCGGCGGCGGCGGCAAGTTTCACGGCGGCTCCTCCCCTCAGGTGGAGGCAGCGCTAGGCAACTGGAAGCAGCCGCAGCCACGGTAGCAGAAGCGGCGGCGGCGGCGGCGGCGGCTCCCGCTTCTTTCCTCTGTGCTGGACAGCACCTCGCCTGCCGGGCAGCGGCTTTTGGCTCTTCGGGTAGGGGGCCGGGAGACGGGGGGAGAAAAACCTGAGGTGAGTTCAAGGGACGCGCCCTAGGGCGGGAAGGTCAGCCTGTGAGGGGCGCGCAGGTGGGCAGGGTTGGGCTGAGGAGCCTGTGTGGCTGAAGACAGGATGGGAAGGAGCCCGCTAATGCGGAGGTAAGCCGTCAGGGTCTAAGGGAGTGATTTTAAGGAAAAGTGTCCGAGTGTGTGGGGTGTGTGTGGTTGTGGTGGCTTGAAATAACGTAACACGCACAGCCATGAAGGCTGAAGGGAGGTCTTGGCTCGGTTGCTTGCCCTTCGCTCCTCGTTACAGGAGCCAAATAACTTTTTTTCCCCCTGGAGGAAGGGAAGGTGCAAGGAAACAGGGCCCGAATTTGTGGGGTTTTTGTCCTCCCTGGCCGTCCTCCCTTCACTTTTGTTTGGCCAGGCGTCAAAGCCTGGCAGGATGTGATGCATCAGAAAGTATGGAAGGCGTTCTGCCGTCTAAAAGGGATGAAAGGAGGAGGAAGGCCATTAGTCAAAGAGGCAGCCGCTGGACAGTGAATTACAATTTGGATGGAAATGTAATCAGCGCTTTACTCCCTTTCTCCTTTGTGTGGCACATAACTCCTCCTAACCTCTTTGCAACTTTCAAAACTTGCCGTCTCTGAACTAATAAGGTTGCTGCCGGTGGCAGCCTGGCAAGGAGAAACAGGGATAAAAAGAGGGGGAGAGCGTTTTCTGACAAGGCTGGCTTTACCTGCGTTTTGCTTCAACTGGAAAGGCTTTTTCAAGCCTCTCTTTTCTTTACAGCTCATTGAAGAACTCAGCAAGTGAATTAATGGACAGGATGTGAGGGTGAAAAAAATTGAAACCGTGCCCCCTCCCCCATGCCCCCTTCACCCTTGTTTGCTACAAAAATTGCATTATACTCTCTGCTCAACAGTTCTTCACCTTTGGTGAAATAAAACTATTAAAACAAGCCCTGGGATAAGGAATAAATAAATAAATAAATAAATAATCCTTTACTGAGCTTGCTTTATATATTGTGGCAGCCATCCAGGAGAGTTCCACATGCTTTATCTCAATGAAATTAATGGGCTTAAGCACAATAAACTCTGTGCTGGATGGTTGCCCGTGTGTTGGTGAACAATAGTTCCAAGCTGTGGTTTTCTACAGATTTACTATTGCTCTTCGATGATGGTGTAAAATGCAAATTACAATAGATGATTTGCCTTTTAAAAATCAATACCAGCTGTAGATTCAGTGGAAGATGTTATCAAACTGTCTCCTGTGAACACAATTGTTAATACTTTCTGTCATCAGGGTGGCAAGCCTTAACCTCTTCCTGCCAGATTTATGATTCTGAAACTGTGATCATATAAACATTTTGCCTAGGACTAAGACTACTGAACACAGTGGGACATTTGTTTAAGTAAACACATATAGAACTGGGCTACACCTTTATGTGCTTAACCATACTCAATGGTTTAGAGGATTCTGAATACATTATTTTTGCAGCAATTATTCCTTAATTATGAACAGATAAACCAGGATGTCATTTTTGGCCATTAGTGCTGTCACAGGAAATGAAGGCTTATTATGATTTTTGGCAGTTTCTAGCTCTTTAATGGTGGAATAGAGGCAACACCTTGCACAGCTTTTGACCTTTTTTGTGTAAGAAACCTCATGGCACAATGATTAAACTGCAGTACTGCAATGAAGATTCTGCTCATGACTCAATCTTTTATCCTTCTGAGGTTGGTAAAATGAGTACCCAGCTTGCTGAGACGGCAACGTGTAGCCTGCATAATTAAACTGAAAATCACCCCAAGAGAGCTTTAAGCATTATGGGGCAGTATATAAGCAGCACACTTTGCTTTGCTTTGCTTTATCACTTCATTTTTAATCACACTTCTCAATTTGGCAAAAGCTATTTTGCTAACGGCATTCCATGTCTAGTTGTGCTGGCCACGTGACCAAGGAAACTGTCTATGGACAAACGCTGGCTGTACGGCTTGGAGACGGGGATGAGCACCGCGCCCTAGAGTCAGACACGACTGGACTAAATGTCAAGGGGAACCTTTACCTTTGCCTATTTTGCTAAAATTCTGTGATGGATCTCATTATGTAGAAAGTTTCATAAGCACAGGTGGCCCTTCAGATTTATCTGGTCATCTGGATGTTTTGCCACAAATTTTTATGGAATCACAAGGGCTTTTTCAAAAGTTCAACAAAGTTTGATTAATTTTTGGGATACAATACAGTCTTTTTCAAATGGGTAGAAAAGATAATCTCCACCTACAAAGCGTACTTTCCAGAGCTTGACCCAAAGATACTGTTGGGGACAACTATGCAGATGACATTTGGTGCTCTCTCTCTCTCTCTCTCTCTCTCTCTTGCTACAGAGGTGCAAGGTGAAGTTGTGAAATAGGCAACAAGAAGTAGATGAGGAAGTAATGCTGTGGGTGAAGTGGTCCAGGATTGAGCGGCACACTAAGATAGACAAAAGAGAGGATGTCAGTTATGTGCTTAGACTGTGAGGGTTTGTGAGAGTGATGGCAAGGTTCACTAAACCATAGGTATATATGTATTTGATATATCTGTAACTCTATGGAATTTAGTTCTGTGGTAGGCTAGGCTACCCCTGTGTTTTCCTTCCAGTGAGAGGCAAAGCAATTTTTATTTATATAGGTCTTTGGGCACTGACTGAGTGACAAGGAACAGCCTTTAAATAGGGAGTGTTGTAGTTCTTTTCTTGTTTTTTTAATGACTTTTAAACTGTGTTGATTCAATATTTATTTCAGTGTGACACTCTATTTAGTAGTATTTTACGATATATTTTATAGTGTTTTAATAGTGTAATTAATTTTGTGTTTTAGTTTTAAACATTCATGCTGTAAACTCCCTTGGGTCCTGTAGGAACAAATATGGGATATAAATGAAATAAATCTACCTGTACCTGTGCCTATATAGACATAGAAATGTCTATAATTATTGTGATTTCTATATCTGACTCCCAGGTCCCAGAGGCCTTACATATCATATGGAAGAGTACACCTGTGAATCTAATTACCAACAGAACATATTGGCTCACCTCATACCTCTGGAACAGTTTTGTGCCACAGTGTAATGTTTTCATGAATGAGGTATGCTGTTTATTGCACCTCCAACTCCGCTTGTGGTGGTACAGCAATTACATTCAAGAAAGGGAAAGTAAACTCTGTGCCCCATAAAAATGCCTAACATTTGTCCACCCAAATGGCTTTGTGTTTTGTGGTGTGAGAATAGAGTCATGGAAGGTGACCAACAGTGAAAACACCCACTGAACTCTATGGGAGTTACTTCTGAGTACATGTGCTTTGCATTGTGCTCCCCAGGTTGCCTTTGTATTAGTCACTTGATTTAAACCATGCCCATTGCTTTGGTCTCTGGTATGATCTAAAGATGAAGGATGCAGCAATCTTGATGAAGTTTATTAAGCTTGGGACTGACTGGGTCTAGGAGAGCTCCACATATACCTCTTGAGTTCCTTGATAGAAAGAACATAGGATATACATTTACAATATAAATAAATTGAATTGACCTATTTATATTTTCATTTTGTTTAGCAATGTAAACTGCTGAATTGTAGTGATTAGAGTATTGGAAAGGGATGTGGGAAATCCAAGTTCAAGTCCCATACTCACCTGATGACTTTCAGCCTCTGTGTGTTTGTGTGTGCTTATAGGGTTGCTGTGAAATTAAATGGGGAGGGGGTGAGAAGAAAAAGCCTTGAGCTGAGTAGAGGAAAGGCGTAGTATAAATGTAATAAATAATAATAATTGATTAAAAAGTACTGTTCTTTGGTACTGATCGTGTGGTTAGGGTAATATTGAAAATAAGACCCACCATCTATTACTTTGGAACTACAGTGGTGCCCCACATAGTGACGATAATCCATGCAGCCAAAATTGTTGCTATACGGATTCGTTGCTATGCGAAATAAAAAAGCCCATAGGAATGCATTAAAACCCATTTAATGCACTCCTATGGGCAAAAAAACTCACCTTTATGCGAAAATCCTCCATACGGCCGCCATTTTCGCTGCCCGGTAAGTGAGGAATCTGGGCGAAAACCCAGCGGGTAGCCATTTTTTTTACCCGGTGGCCATTTTGGAACCGCCGATCAGCTGTTGGGAAATCATCGTTATGTGAAAATCGGTAAGCGAAACAGCTTACCGATCATCGCAGAGCGATTTTTCCCATTAGAAACATCGCTATGCAATCACAAAAACAATCACAAAAAATCTGTCGCTATGCGGTTTCGTCGTTAAACAGGGCGCCCATTAAGCGAGGCTTCATTGTATTGTTCTATAGTGCTCATACTCACTGTGGACTGTTCCTGCTGCTGGCTGTATTTTAATTGGCAGTTGTGTATAAGTGTAACCATTACTGTACTAGGCTTTGTCATAATGTGTTGAGAGTTATCATTCATATAAATATTTAGAAAATAATAATGATAAATGTCTAATAATACATGATTATCCCAACTACTGTAGAGGTACTGAATCATCTCCTGGATTTAAGTAAGTTTTTTTTTCCCATTCCACAGCTGATTCAATGGGCTTACCCTGATTGGGACTAGCAGTTAGGTTCAAGCTAATGATTTTGGTTAGACTGCATAAAACATGGGGCACCAACAATATTTATACATGCTTAACTTAATTAGCAAGTTAGTTCTCTGCGGAATTAGATGCTCTTAATTCTGCATCAGTTTACTTCTTGAACCCATGGAGATCATTCATTCATGGGGTTGCTATTGGTAAGGGGTGATTTGACAGCATGTAACAACAACAACAGATATGAAGAATAAATATTTCAAAATTTCAGGAAGGTGGTGGTTAAGAGGAATTATGCATGTAAATCTACAGCAGAATAATGCAATGATGGAAAATTAGTCATTGCTATAGAATTTTATTGTTTTGATTTATTGAAAGGATAACACTTGCTAAAAAGTCACTGGAAGTAGAGTACTTGGCATCAACATAGGCTGTAAAAATTTATATCGATTCTTAGTTGTTGTACACTTGAGTAGTGAAAACAACAAAATCATAGTAACTTTTATAAGCAATTCCATTCCAATTTTTAAACAGCACATATTCTGTCTGTTTTGTTTTCATGCCTGAGATTAAGGGTAAAGTCAGTACTGAGATGGTGACATATAGATTCTATAGGTGACCTGATATAACCATGGAATGTATAAAAATCAGGATTTTGGTACTGTTATTGTTACATTCTTACACTCTACATTGTCAACCATTCAACAGTAGTTGAACAAGACAGTTGCTTACATATCTTTCTTAATGCAATTCTACCGGATTATTCTACACTGATATTGTTCAATGGAACAAAGCAAGGAAAAAAGAGAGAGCTTGAGACAAACAATTAAGAGAGAAGTGAGAGAACAGAGGCCCAGTAATCCACAAGAGTCTTCTTGTTGCACTGATTTGGAGATTCTCTCTCTCCCCCCTCCCTTTTCGAAAGATCTTATGCTTCTTTCTTGTAACATTTAGAGAGCCCTCAAACTAGAGTGCATTCACACATTTAATGAACACTGGATTAGGGTGCCCAGGTTCTTTTATGGTATCTGCTACCCACAATGGAAAAAATGTAGATATAAATGAAACAACCAAACCAAACCAAACCAAACACATAAAACCTTCTTAAGTGGTTTCCAGTGTATAAACAAAACATACATTTCCCCGGGGGACAAAAAGGCTTTCTATTAAGAACTTTCAAGAGTTCCCAGTCTCAGAACTATTACGTCTGTGCAGTTTTCCTCTGTGGAAGTTTAATGTGGTGTGAGGCTTGAATACTAGGCTTGAGAGATCCCTGTTCAAATCCCTATTGAGCCATGAAAGTCACTGGGTGGCCTTGGGCCATCACTCATTCTTGGCCCTAATCTACTTTACAGGGTTGTTGGGAGGGTAAAGTAGGAAGGTGGAGAGCTACATATGCTATCTTGAGCTCATCAGAGGAAAGGAGAGATACAAATATAAACAGTAAATAAATAATGACAAAATACTGGAATTAGGATTTGGAGAATCATCTTAAATATTCTCAGCTCTGGACTTGCTCTGCCAGTGGGCTCAGGGCTTGATTAAGACTTGGTGACCACAACTAAACCTACTACATCAAATTTAAGAGATCCCAGACTAGTCATCCAGCATCCTTCTAGGGATGTGAATTTTGTTGTCTCTCACTCTCAGAGAAAAGGAGGGAGGAAAAACTCCTTGTTTTCTTCTTGCAGTAAGCATCCTCTGTGCAAGATTTTCTTTTCTTGAGAAGTCTTGCAGGGTTTCTTGGAGGTTTATGGTCCTTTCCCCCAATATTCAAATGCAATATTGGGCATGAATTAGAACAATTAATAACACTAAATTTTGTACTAAGAACTTAACTTTATATGATGTAAACTGAAATAATCACAACATTATAACTGCTTTATTAAAACTGAGGCATATTTATTCATTATCGTATGCAACTTTATAATTGAAAAGAGCAGAAAAGCCTCTCTTTTTTTATTTAAAGGTACTTTTGCAGAGGAGGGAAAAACCACACACTTCCCCTCATGGGACCCTACACTTTACTCTGCGGTGCCTTTAAAGACAGCCTGGAAATAACATTACTGGTTGGAAATAAAAAATGAGATGATAACATCAGTGTTACATCTTGTAAAATTGATGACTGTCCCTCTGTTTCAAGGATTAATTTGAAATCCTGGTACTAACCTTCAAAACTCTAAATGTCAGTCCTTGTTGCCCTCCCTCCAAGTTTCCTTCTGTCACACACCTACAGTGAAGATTATAAGAAATGCACTTGATTTTTCACTTCTGTATTAGACCACATAGTAGTGTGAAAAAGTCTTTTTAGTGGTGGTACTAAAACTGTGGAGTTCCCTCCCCATGAAATTTCATCTACTCTTTTCATATTTAGCATTTAGGTGTTTGTTGGAAACTGTTTTTCATTTGGTTTTTAATATGTTGTAATAATTTATTGCTGTATTGAATTTGGCTTTTATCTGAAAGCCACATACATTTTATTTACAGTTGTTAAGAATAAACTATAGACTTTCCCCCATTTGGTTAGAGACATATTAAAAGTAGCAGATTCAAACCAGCACATTCACCCTTCTGGAAGATTTAGACTTGATAAATCAGTTACTTTTGTAGTTACTTTGGGAGCAGCTTTGTGGGTAGATCACTGACAGTAAGGGGAGATTCCCCCCCACACACATTAAATGTAGCATTAGAGTTTCATTAGGATTCATCATAGGCATCCTTCAGTCTCAAAAGACTATGGTAACATGCTCTGTATGGAGGACTTGGAACAGCGTCTAGTATGGCTGAGAAGGCCAAATTGAGAGTGACACTGAAGACAAATACAATCTGTCCCCTGTCCAGCTCCCTGATTTTGCTGTTTTCATAACTGCCTCTTTGCCTCGGCCTGCTGGACAAGGGTCTCTTCAAATTGGGAGAGGCCTCCAGGCTGAACACTCAGATGTCAGGGTTTCCCATCTGTTGAGGTCCATTCTTAAGGCCTTCAGATCCCGCTTGCAGATGTCCTTGTATCGCAGCTGTGGTCTCCCTCTGGGGCGATTTTCCTGCACTAATTCTCCATACAGGAGTTCCTTTGGAATCCGACCATCAGCCATTCTCATGACGTGCCCAAGCCAACGTAGACGCCGCTGTTTCAGTAGTGTATACATGCTAAAAATTCCAGCTCTTTCTAGGACTACTCTATTTGGAACTTTCTCCTGCCAGGTGATACCAAAAATCCATCGGAGGCAATGCATATGAAAGGTGTACAGCTTCTTCTCCTGCTGTGCACAAAGGATCCAGGACTCTCTGCAGTACAGGAGTTGCTCAGGACACAGGCTCTATAGACCTGGATCTTGGTATGTGTCGTCAGCTTCTCATTGAGCCATACTCTCTTTGTGAGTCTTGAGAACATGGTAGCTGCTTTCCTGATACATTTATCCAGCTCGACATCTAGAGAGAGGGTGTCACAGATTGTTGAGCCAAGGTACACAAAGTCATGAACAACCTCCAATTCTTGTGTGGAGATGGTAATAGAGGGAGGTGAGTCCACACCCTGGCCCATGACTTGTGTTTTTTTTTCAGGCTGATTGTTAGTCCAAAGTCTTGACCGGCCTTGCTAAAACGATTCATGAGTTGTTGGAGGTCTTCAGCAGAATGGGCAACAATGGCTGCATCATCTGCGAAGAGGAAGTCCCATATGCATTTCAGTTGGACTTTGGTCCTCACTCTCAATCTAGAGAGATTAAAGAGCTTTCTGTCTGATCTAGTCCGGAGATAGACACCTTCTGTTGCAGTTCCAAAGGCATGCTTCAGCATGACAGCAAAAAAAGATCCCAAAAAGGGTTGGTGCAAGGACACAGCCCTGTTTCACTCCACTTCAGATGTCAAAGGGATCTGATGTTGAGCCATCAAAAACTACAGTACCTTTCATTCCTTCGTGGAAGGACCTAATGATGTTAAGGAGTCGAGGTGGACATCCAGTCTTGGGAAGTATTTTAAAACGGCCATCCCTGCTAACCAAATCAAAGGCCTTTGTGAGATCTATGAAGGCCACAAAGAGTGGCTGTTGTTGTTCCCTGCATTTCTCCTGCAACTGTCTGAGTGAGAATACCATGTCAGTGGTGGATCTATTGGCTCGAAATCCACACTGTGATTCTGGATAGACTCTGTCTGCAAGCACCTGGAGCCTTTCCAGCACAACACGGGCAAGCAGCTTCCCTACAACACTAAGAAGAGAGATGCCATGGTAGTTATTGCAGTCACCCCTGTCTCCTTTGTTCTTGTACAATGTGACGATGTTTGCATCCTTCATGTCCTATGGTACTCCACCTTCCCTCCAGCAAAGACGAAAGACTTCATACAGTTCGGTGGTGATGATCTCTTTACAGCACTTCAGCACTTCAACAGGGATACTATCCTTTCCAGGTGCCTTGCCAGAGGTGAGGGAATCAAAGGCCGCTTTTATTTCTGCTAAGTTTGGTTCACTGTCCAACTCTTCCAAGGCAAGCAGGCACTCAATGTTGTTTAATGCTTCTTTGGTTACTACATTCTCTCTGGAATATAGCTCAGATTAGTGCTGCCCCCAGCGTTCCATCTGCTGTGCTCGGTCCTGGATGATCACACCCGTAGCAGACTTCAAGGGAGCAGAATTCTTCTATATTGGACCTAAAGCCTGCTTGATAATGTCATACATTCTTCGATGTTACCTGTGTCCGCTGCTATCTGTATCTAGGAGCAGAGCTGAAGCCAATAATTGTTGGAACATCTCCTGGCAGCCTGTTGGACTTGGGTACAAGCAGCTCGAAGAGCTTGCAGGTTGTACTCACTAGGACAGGCTTTGTATGCTACTAGAGCTCTTCTCTTATCCTCAATGGCTGGCATCAATTCCTCTGAATGGGCTTTGAACCAGTCGGTCATCTTTTTGGTATTCTTGCCAAAGGTGGACAAGGCGGTGTTATACACAGCATTCTTGAAATGTTCCCATTGTTCAGGTGCATTTGCATCAGTCGGACCTGGAAGGGTTTCCTGAAGCGCTTGGGCAAATTCCTCCACTTTTCTGTGATCGCAAGTCTCCTGATGTCAATATGTGGTCTTCCTTCCTTTTTCGTGTGATACAATCTCTTTGTTCCCAGTTTTGCTCTACTACACACCAGGGAGTGATCAGTATCGCAATCAACACTCCGGTAGCTGCATATGATCGTAATACTAGGAAAGCTAGAACGTCTAGTGAGGATCAAATCAAGCTGATGCCAATGCTTGGATCTTGGATGTCTCCAGGAAACTCTGTGTTGAAGCTTCGTATTAAAGAATGTGTTGCTGACACAAAGACCATAATAACAGCAAAACTTCAACAAGCGTTGGCCATTTTCGTTCATCTTTCCAATGCCAAAACGGCCTAGACAAGTGGGCCAAGAATTGTGATCAGCACCAACTCTAGCATTAAAGTCTCTGAGAATGAACAGTGCCTCTCTTTCAGGGACTTTTTTGATAGTAGCTGCCAGATCGTCATAGAATTTGTCTTTCACTTCTGTAGTGGATGACAGTGTTGGTGCATATGCACTAATGAGGGTGACTGGTCCTGCTGATGAGTGGAGCTGCAGAGATAGGATTTGTTCGCTCCCAACAGTAGGTGGAACAGTGGATCTCAGAACAGTATTTCTGACTGCAAAGCCCACACCATATTCCCTGGTATCATTTGATGGTTTCCCTGCCAGAAGAATGAGAAGTTTTTTTCTTTGACAGATCCCGAGTCTGGCAATCCCGTCTCTTGCAGGGCAACAATGTCCATATGCAGTCTAATCAGTTCCATGTCAATGACAGCTGTCTTGCTCACATCATCTAATTCCTGCAGGTCATCATGAGAGCTGTAGTCAGAAAAGCCAGGGGTCATTGTCCGTACATTCCAGGTGCCCAGCTTTAGGGCAGAAGTTTTCTTACGATTGTTGCATGGTGCACGGTTATCGATCTGCTTGTCAGGTTTCACCCTAAACCCCACACACACCCCGTGAAGTTAACAGACCGTGGCGAGGTAGCACCTTACTGGCTGGGGGCTGCCCAGCTTAAGGCGGGCAGTATCTACCTAGTGAGGTGCAATGACCTCTCCCACTGTCAGAAGTAGCCCCTGGCGTCATGCTCTGTGCCAATCGAGCAAAGACTTATAACCGGTAACTGCTACTTCCCGTGTTGTTTCAACACTGTATGCAAAGTTGGAGTGTCCTCTCCAGAGCATGAAGCCTGGGTAAAATAATATGGAGAATAGGCTGTTACCCAAGCAGCAAATCCCCCCTCTCCACATCGCTGAAATAGTCCAGTGGAAAGGTGAGAGCCAATACAACTGGTTCCAGCGATGTCGCAGGAGTTGCCAGAACAACATGAACTGCCTCTGGGACTCCGGCTCCGGATTTTTCCTCGAGGTTAACTCCTGAAGCCTTTTCCATCAGTGGATATATCCACAAGGCAGTGGAGGTTTGAACTCGGAGTTTTCCTTCTCCTAGATGGCCTGCCTGCTCCTAGAAAAGAAGCTGAAAGCCTACCCTCCATCAGACCATGTGGTCAGGAAAAATAAAGGTCCGCCTAGAAAAAATGTCCCACCAAAGCCTACACTGTGCTTACAGTAACACTTGCTTTGCTGTACTATTCCAACAACAAATGATGATTCTGTTGATTACTTTCCTCATTAATACCAAATTCATACATTAACTTTGTGACATGATTTTCATTGTTTCCCATGCACTGCCCTCTAACAATCTGACAGAAGAGCCTTGAATGAAATAGGCTGTTCTTATAGTGAGATTATAAGGGGAAGGGAAAACAAAGGAAATTATTTTAATATATTTCAAATAAAATTATGACAATCATGATTTGTGAAAACTGTGAGAAGAAATTTCTGGTGGCTGTGTTATTTCTTTTTGCCCTTCATTGTTCTTTTATTGATGTGAGACCAGATATTGCACATAGGCAGCTATAAAGTCATGAGGGGTCACCAAGTTTGCCCAGCAGCTGAAGTTTTCTAACAAGGAACTTGTGCTTTTATTTAGAGTATTTTTGAAGTGATGCCTGTCCTTTACAGCTAGATGAGCACTGGAAAGAAAGGGTTATCCATGTCAGTTCCCTTTGGAGCATACAGATTGTTCTGTGAAGGAACTGATCTGAATTGGCTCAGAAAGTTAACATCAAGTTTAACCTTTCGCTGGAGTTCAAGTCACTGCAAAAGCACAAGACTGTAATGCGGAGACTTGGGCTGGTTAAAGCATGGAATGCCTCATAGAATAGGTGGGTTCCTCAGAAGTAATTTGTGACAGGAGAGGTGTTCCCTATATACACCTGAGTTAGAATGAAAATAGATACTGATGAAATGGTCATCAAAGAGGATTTATAATCAGAACCTTGTTGATGTGTGGCCCTTTATACCACCAAGAGTAACTCTCTGTATACATAACATCTGGAAAAAGCATACTGGAATGGCTCCTCCCTCTCTAACACACACACACACACACACACACACGAAAACTACACATCTGTTCTTGTAACTTAGCATTAGACTCTCTTTTTTGCCTCTGTATCATACCGTTGACTGAGGTTTAGCTTTTGGTCCGCGAAGACCCCCAGATCCTTTTCATGGACTATTGCCAGAACATTTTTCCTGCTTAAATATAGAACATTACATTTTTCTATGTAGAAACCCAGAACATTTGCTTGTTTTGGTCCACTTCTCCAACTTGAATTGTCATTTGGTCTTCTGAAATATTAGTTTCTTTTTCCACTTTAGTGTCATCTGCAAGTGTCATGAGCATCTTTTCCATGACCTTATCCAAGTTGTTTATAAAGATGCAGAACCACACTGTGCCTAGGAAGGTACCCTGCATCACAGTACAGTAGTTATCTCTTTTCTCCTGGATGATACGGAAGCATCAGCAAGCACTCTTCGGGTGCAGCCCATCACCTATTGTCCATCATTATCCAACTACATATCCTAATAGTAGCATCCCCTAGATCACATTATACCAACCCAACAAAAGAATTTCATAAGGGGAAATATCAAGGGCTTGCTGAAATTGAGACATCCACAGCATTCCAATTCTCTACCATGCTTGTGACTCTGTCAACAAAAAAAGAGATATAATTAGTTTGGCATGATTAATTTTGAGAAACTGTGCTGGGTCTTAGAAATCACAGTTCCCTTTTCTAAGAGAAGATAGGAACTACATATGTTAGCCTCCAGTCTTCAGAGACCTCACATGTACTCCAAGATTTTTCAAAGATTCTGTCCTAATTGTAGCTTCTTGCCCGTAATACAAGTTGCACATCAGGGCAATCAACTGCTGAGGTACATCCATTTCTTTTGGAACAACCTATAGTTTCTGATGATCTCCACAGTCAAAGGCTTTATAAAACTCACTTTATACATGGTGTGAATTACTATTCAGAGTATCAGGTATATATTCAATCAAGTCAAATGAAAATTAAATGCAGAAAGAAATTGAGAATCTATTATCTGGAATTTTAAGCAGAGTTGAAATAAAATCCAACAATATGAGACCTTTTATCACTACCATACATAATTTGCTTGGCAGGCTGCTTTTCCAATATTGAGATAAAGTAGGAAACATACAGAACTCTTTTAGTCTGGGAATGCAGTTTGTTTGGAGCTTCTGTTGCAGAACGTCCACTGTGGAAGCGTGAACCTATATTTGTGTGAAATACAATGGAGGTTGCACAAACAGTGTTTCCAGTGCCTTGTCTTTTGGACCATTGTTTATGTGAAGGCTATCCTCATATAAATTACCAAATGAATATTCTTGAATATAGTAAGATAAATTTGTAAATACTTGTTGCCTAAAGTAATCTTCTCCATGTTGGTATCCTATGAATATTTTTGATTACAACTCTCATAATCCCTAAACAATGGGCAAGCTGGCAGTAACTGATGGCAGTTGTCATCAAAAAGTATGTTTGGAGGGCACTCCCTGGGAAAATGCTGTTCTAAAATGTTGATTTCACTGCATAGTTCTGGACTACAGTCTACAAAGATTAATTTTCTCATGTCAAACATATTGTTAGCATTAAAATTTAAAATAAACTGTTTAGATTAAATTTATGTAAATGATATTTACTACACTTCAAGCTTCTCCTTGTTTTCCCCCCCTTAAAATGACATTGCAAACTACAGTGGTATATTTCAGGGGTGACTGGGCAGGAAGTGCTGTCCTTCATTCCCTCTCATTTGTCAAAAACAAGACATTAAGAAAAAAATAAATTAACTTGATCTGATCCCAGCAGTGTGAGTGCATCTATAAATTTTTATCAGGAAAATTGCTCCAGTAGGGAGTCAGATTAAAGGCATCTTAAATCTACACAGGATATATTGGCTTTTCTTTACATTGATAATTGTACTTTTGCAGAGTATATAGATTCCTACTGTTGGGTTAAGTGTGTGCTTGCTAGAAAATCCATCAAAACAGAATCATCAAATGCCTGGTCACCAACTTGTACACAGCATGGCAACCATGTTTTGAAGATCACCAGCTGCTGGAAAGGTTCACTGTTTTTACAGCCTGTCTGGATTTGCAAAGATGAGGGAGGTTATCAAGCTTGTGGCTGGCATGCTAAATATGTTCTCACAAAACAAAACACCCAGATCAAACCCTAATCTTGCCTGCTTTGATAGGCCTGTTATATACAAGAACTTCCACTGGAGTTCACTCACAAACAACATGTGTTTACACTAATTTACACTGACTGATTAATAGAAAACTTGTAAGTACTGATTTTGGATTTTTAATGTCTGAGTCTTTATAACACCAAAGAGATTTTGGCTGAAATCCTGTTGTTTAGTGTATAAATCACACAGGAGCAGGCCTATTGAATCAGTGGGAATTTAGTGAACCAAGCCTCCCTTAAGTTTCATGGATTCAAATGTATCTCCTCTAATTGTAACTTACATTGCTGAAATAATCACTACTAGAGTAGGCCCATTTGAATCAATGAAACAAAAGAGTTGACTCACCCAACTCCCACTCATATTTGCCTTTTCATTTTAAAAGTTCATACTCATCATGTTTGTTTCTCACACTCTGATGCATCACTATCATTCTTGTCTCCAGTACTTGGTCTTTCTATATCTTCTCTCCCCAGCAGGAATCAGTTTAATGCCCTTTGCAGCTTCCTGCACAAATTTAATTCAGGAACCCCATGCCACAGTAGTTAAACTGCAGTACTATAGTCCTTAAAGGTTCCCCTTGACATTTAGTCCAGTTGTGTCCAACTCTAGGGTGCAGTGCTCATCCCCATCTCTAAGCCGTAGAGCCAGCGTTTGTCCGTAGACAGTTTCCATGGTCACATGGACACAGAACGCTGTTACCTTCCCACCGAGGTGGTACCTATTTATCTACTCACATTTACATGCTTTCAAACTGCTAGGTTGCCAGGAGCTGGGACAAGCGACGGAAGCTCACCCCGCTACGTGGATTCGATCTTACGACTGCTTGGTCTTCTGATCTTGCAGCACAGAGGCTTCTGCGGTTTAACCTGCAACGCCACCATGTCCCGATGGTACTATAGTCAAGCCCTGATTTATAACCTAAGTTTGATCCCAATGGATTCAGGTAGTTAGTTCAAGGTTGACTCAGCCTTCCATCCTTCCAAGGTCGGTAAAATACATAGCCAGCTTGCTGAGGGCAAAGTGTTGTTTGCATTATTCTGTTGGAAATTGCCCAGAGATTGCTTCAGTATGATTGGGTGGTATATAAATCGAAACAACAACAACTTCTATACTGTTGACATTTGAGTATGTTCGTAACTATTACAAGATACGCATTAATGTTTGCAAACATTAAAGAGACAAAAATAGGTTATCAGAAGTGCTTAGTGATGATGGATGATACTGAGCTTGGGACACTCATATTCATAAACTTTCATTCTTCTTCAACCTTCATTTTCATATTTATAACATCTAATGAATCATGAAATTTTTTTCCTGCTTAGTTATTTTGTGTCATCCTATCAACTTCTATTGAAAGTAGTTGGCAGTCTGAAAGCTTCTTGGGGCTTTGTTATGCAGTAAATTATTGCAAGTTATGTATAGAAGAGAGTCAGTACAGCTGTGATCAGAAGTCACATTCATTTTTTTTAAAGTTAATGCATATGAAGGATGAAGAAGAAGCTAAGGTAAAAAGAAGTTTTTTTCTTGTCCATAAGCATAATGTCTTTGTTGGATAAGCACAGAAGCAAATCAAATGATGTTTTCAAGCCCATGAGTCTTGGCTGCTGCTGCTGTCTTCAGCAAGTTGCCCACAGGAAGCTCTCTTCTCTGAGGGGACTCTTACTCTTGGGATTACCACTATGGTTCCTGCAGCTGCCTTCTCCTTTCATGTCCATTCTACACCACTGTTGCTCCTTTTTGTTCTAGAACAAACCCGTATAGACTGAACTGCAATAATACATAGACTGGTGGTATCATCCTATACTATGGGAATAGCTGGCTTTGAAGTTAAGATAGGATTCTGTGCTGACTTACAGGGTAGCAAACTCCAACTGAGCTCAAATGTAACAAACATGTTGATTATGTCACTGACTATCTGTATCTTACTGCAACTCCATCTATTTGGACTTAAGTCATGTTTAATGCTTAAGAAAACACCAAGATATTAACAACAGTAATCATGAATATGCCACCATGGATAGTGGTATGCATGAATTACACAAACTTAGAAATTTTTTTGGAATGTATGTGAATAACACAAATGTAGAAACAATTTGGAATAATAGAAGGCAGTAACAAAGGTCCAAGGTCCATTAGACATTCTCTGGGTAGCTGAGTCCCATTTCACTGGCCATTTAATTTGTCTAAAGACGTTAATATCTGTCACAGAAGTCCATACTAACAGGTTTTGTAGAGTTCTCAGCCTCTCCCACTCTCTGTTCAAGTTCTGTCTGAAACTATTTGCCGATTGGAATAGAAACACCAAGCAAATTCAAGAAACTAACCCATAGAAACATAACCAACCAAAAGATATGGGAAGCTGAGTTAATAAGTTAAAAAAATCACAAGGATGAATATTCAGTGGAGACCAAGGCTTAATATCAATTCATTTGTTTATTTTTTATTTACCTGTATATTTATTAATTTGTTATTTGTTAATACACAGTACTTATTATTTATTTATACCATGTATTTGTTAATACACAGGTTCAGGGTGAATAAAAAGGAAAAAGCTTCTTTATTGCCCTGTTCCCAGCATGTGCTTTGAGACTGAAGGAGAACTACATACTCTTGTGTGACTCTTTCTCACTTTTGGTAGATGCTTTCTTTAGCATGCAGTACTGCTTGTTTGGTGTCAAGAGTCCATGGTGTTCGAGAATTCACATTGGTGAATTCTGATCGGCCATTCTATGGTATCTTATAGTTCAGGAAAAATCAAGAAAATGTTATATGGTCGTGGAAACAATACAAATGCAGGAGCAGATGACACCTTTAATTGGCCAGATGAAACTATTTATTTAGTTTAATCTGGCTTATATTGACTGCTCCTGGTGGTTTCACTACATTCCGAATCCCAACTCTATTAGAGGCAAGCCATGCCACTGGGCAGTCTTCCCACCCCCAGGCAGAAACGGAAAAGGAGGGCCCTCCCCGAATTGCCTGTGACTGTTCTCTGTTTTAAGAATTGGGCCATAAATTCCAAACTACTAGCTGAGGAGGAGCTTGAAATCAACATGCATGCTGCAGCTGTTTCCATCTAAGAAACTAACCTAGCTTCTGCACCAGTGGTCTCCAACCTTTTCCCAACCACAGACCAGTTGGGGGCAGGGGGCGTGCGTGCAGGGGTGTGCTACACTCGTGCTGGGGTGTGATGCGCTTGCACAGGGGTGTGGTACACTCATGGGGGCGCATGGTGTGCTCACATGGTGTGGCACGCTCACGGGGGGCACTCATGGGGGGCAGGAGATGTGCCGGGTCTCAAAACGGGGGTTGGGGACCTTAGTAACAGCACATAAGTTTGGAACTACCCAGAAGAACTTGATGTACAACCTTGAAGAAGATGATTTATCATCAAAAGCTTGCTGATTGTTTTTGTTTCTTTGTTTTATATTCTTAATGTTCAATTAAACATATTACCTGCTCCTACGTTTGTATTATTTCCATGACCATATGGCCATTTCCTGATTTTTCCTGAACATCAAAATGTATGGTCATTCAAAAAGAGGTAAATTGTTTATTGACACTTTTGATGACATCTGCCACTTTAACCACCATAAATCTATGCATATGTTTAAACAATTACAATTTGGAAAAGGGAATTAAAATTGAATGCTATGTCATCCATTTCAGTCTTCATTGTAATGAAACAGTTATTGAAATGCAGTGATTTAAAATGTTAATGCCTTAAACATGAGTGAATTTGGTATGCCCTCTATTGAGGAAACTAGTTTTCCCTAACATCATTAAATAACAACAACAACTCTCAAGTGACTAAACAGTCAAAACTGCAGTGTGCATTTGTGTATTGCACTTTCATCCTCTGTTTTACATTCGGCTGGAATTTGTATTCTGTAGTACTAACCAGAAGCTTTTAACACTGACATTCCCTTAGGCACAATTGCTTTTTGATCATGTTTAACCTTCAAAATGTTTTTAAAGATCTGATTTCCTTTTTCTTCCACAATGTTGTTTTAAAATACTTTAATACTGTGTCTACAGGTGCAGCATCATTTTGTTTTGAGTCTCTTTTAGAGGATAAAACTGATTGAGGAATTTTACCTGCTTGTCAGGTACTGTGCTAGATTGCAGAATGTTAGTACAATAGCTCTATATCAGGCTTTTTTCTATAACTTTTTTGTCTACACACATAGCTAATATTTGTTTGTTTCCTCCTAAGAACAAATGCTTCATGGTGCTGGTATTCAGGTTTCAGAAAAGTGAACCAGACCATTTTGTTCTCTGAGTTGAAAACATGACTTGCCCAAAGTTTTCCAAGTTCTTAGGTCCTATTTGAATAGTGCGTGTTAAATCAGCCCTGAAAAAAATGTGATTGACGGCCACACTATAAGTCCACTACTTTATCCATTTGTCTTCAAACGCTTGGTTCATCTACATACAACAACATTCTATTCTACATCAGCACCAGGACTCCCTTCTTGGTATGTAAATGTGAGTACATGTGTGTGTGAGAGAGAGAAAGAGGAAGAGAGAGACTAACACATAGGTTTGGTCTCATATCTGAAATGTTGGGATCAATTCAGAGGCACCATTTATTGCCAATTTCAAAAGCTGGCGCTAGACATATATTTTTGGTATTTGTCACATGCCTCCTCTCTGTTACCAATGTCAACCCTCTCTTTGTCTTATCACTTGAAGATTTGTCTTTTTAAACCAACATGGGAATAAACATGTTTTCTTTAATAATCATTACTTTTTTCTTCTCTTCCTCTTCTGCTGCAACAATCCTTTGTGTGATATATTTAACAGTCACTCAAACGCTTATCACACCCACTGCATTTAAAGTAGGTGTTATTAAAATAACAGTGTTACAAAGGACATTTTTTAATTCTTAGGCTTTAAAGTCATTTAGCAGAGGCTTTTCACCTCTTGTAATCTCTCCTCTAATCTTTCTTTCAGACTTCTCTCTCAAGCTCTAGACTCCAAAACAACGATTTCTCTTATCTCTCTAATTCAGACTCAAGACTGGCTTAAAAAAATCCCCTGTTCTTGCGTAGTTTCTCTTCCATCCAATCAGAACCACCCTTACCAACATTCCATGCTCCTCATTCGTCCTCTCTTATCACATACTTACCAAACCATATAAACAATATATTTAAATATGTATGTCATATGTAGTGTCAAGTGGGTCTGTAAGTTTAAACATGTAAACTGCCCAGAGTAGTGCATGCCACTCTGTAGCATGATATATAAAGTAGGTGATATATAAATCAAACAAGCAAATAAGCAAGCAAGCCCAGGCATCACACTACAGTGGCGCCTCGCTTAACGAGTGCATGGTTTAACGACGAATCCGCATAGCAATGTGTTTATTGCGATCGCTAATGCGATCGCATTGCGATACTTTAATAGGCAAAACATCGCATTGCGATGTTTTGGGAACAGCTGATCGGCAGTTCCAAAATGGCCACCGGGTGCAGAAAATGGCCACCCCACAGTGTTTTCGCGCCCTGCCCTCGCTTACCGGGCGGCAAAAATGGCGGCATAGTGGTGAGTTTTTCCCCAATAGGAACTATGGTTTTTCCCCACCGCATAGCGACGAATCCGGATAGCAACGTTAATCCTGGAACGGATTAACGTCGCTATGCGGGCCACCACTGTATATCTTTACCTTATGGCATTCCACCTTATTCTCCATACTGTCTAACATACATATGAATTCGCTGAACAAAGCTATCTGAAATTTTGGGATTTAGTGCAGTCTTGTGAAAGGCACTGCTGAACATCTATTTGTTCCATTCTTGTTAAATATTATGTTTCCAATTAAAGGAGCAAAATTGTAACAAATTAAAAAGTGATATTAAAGATACGGTAAATTGAAGGCGTATTCTAAATTGAAACTATTGTGGTTTGGGAAAATTGCTACGATCAAAATGAAAATATTACCAAAAATCACTTTTTTATTCAGGATGGTCCCAATTGATTTTTAAGGAAATATGTGATATATTTGGAAAAGATAATCAAACTTAATTCTAAAATTGCTTTGGTGTCAATTTTTGATAAGATATTGCTCAAAGGAATTGATTTCTAATTTTATGACAAGTGCTAGAATATTTATAGCACAAATACATACCATATTTGCCAGCGTACAAGACAACTTTTTGGGCCCAAAAAACATGCCTCCAAGTGGGGGGGTCATCTTGTATGCCGGGTGCACTGAATGACGCGGGGCCGCGCTGGCTGGGGAGGAAGGCAGTCAGTCAGTCAGTATGGATGGATGGAGGGAGGGAAGCACAGCCTGCCATGCCTGAGTGGCCAGAGCCCACCGCCCCGCGCCACTGAGCCAGCCGCTGAGACAGGTCTGCCCAGGGCCTGGAGCTACACCCCCACAGCAGTGCTGGACCTCCCGGCTTCCTCTGAACCCTCCCGTCTCCCAAGAAAGCAACTGCGGACCCACCCCCCCAGGCTCTCGTGCGTGAAGGCCCTCCAAGGGCACTCCCTGGGCTTTGAGGCAGAGCTTGAGGGCCGGAGTGGGGTGGGGCAGCATAGGGTCCGGCGCCCCCGCAGCGATGCCTGTCTCTCTGCTGGGCTCTCTCCTTGGGCCTTCTTGGGCTGCGACAGTAACCGGAGTCTCCCCTCCTTTCCCCTCCCCAATGCCCGGTGGCGCTGGAAGATGCCTTCGACCCGCAGCGGCTGGAGATGCAACTAGATGCTGACGGAGGTGATGAAGCAGCTGCGCGGCCACCCGATCCCCCCGGGAGAGGCTTCCTCGGGGGGTAGGGGCCCCAGCTGAGAGTCCCGGGGCTCGCCCGCCGGAAGAGCGTCCGCACGGGGGGGCCAATAAAAGAGAGGCCTCTGCAAAAAGGTGGTCTGGCTTGGGCTCGCTCGCCCGCCACCCGCCCATTTCCCTTTTCCTCTTCCTCCTCCTGCTGCCGCCCACTCAGCCTCTTGCCCTCTTCCTCGCCCTCATTAGTTCAGGGGAAGCTATGTACCTGTTTCTAAATCTAAAGAGTTCTGAATCATTGTCTGGAGCCAGGAATCAGCTGAAGTATGGTGAACAAACAGAGACAAGATACATGTGTTCCAATTCAGTTGGGCTCAGTCTGGAAGAGATGAGGCTGAATTACCACAGATAACTTTGGATTGCAGTTTAAGGATACTGCTGGATTCAACCATGAAGACAGATGCTCAGCCTTTAGTGGTGGCCAAGAGTATATTTTCAGAATTAAGAACACAGGATTTAGATTTTTCCTAGGAGTCTATAAAAGCTTATAGGGCACTTACAAAGGTGTTCAAGTGTCAGACATTCTGACCTGACACTAGTGCACCAATTGTTATCTGTTCCTGGAAATGTCAGATATTGCTACCTTATATATATAACATATACATAGAGTTACATCTCACCTGTACTACTGCACTGTACTCATTGTGAGAACCTTGTTTTATTTTACCATGTCCAGATGATTTGCGAGGTCTGATAACCACAATAATATATATACAATCCTGAAAATATTGGTTAAAATGTTATTTGCTCCCATCTTCACTCTATCCACTTGTACATAGTCCACTTTCTGTTTAGTTATCCTTGAAACCAGAATTGAAAACAATAGTTTATATTGGATCTCTTAGGTGGGCTTCCAGAGGAAACAAAAGCATTTCGACAAACTGAGGGGGAAGCTATACATATGAGAGGAGACAGTGCATGAACTTTGACTTATTTCAAGTGTTTCAAACATTTCCCAGTGGTTTGAAAAGACTATCTAAATTGATTCTATGCACATATTTTCATGGAGTCACAGTCACTGCTATTAAATCATGTTATTGCAATCATGGACAGTCAGTCATCAGTTCTCTTGCATATCTGGTAGAGGGGCTGAATTTCCTAGAATGCCACAGGCCATGATATTTTTCTGTTTTCCCAAATCAACAGTAGGCAAGCATAGCCCAAGGCATATATTAAAATACAAAACTTTAAGGAAGGCTAAAGATACTTATCTTTTTGTTTCACTTCGAACCTGCAAAGAATCCAAGTGGAGGTTTAAAAAAAATCTGTTTAGAGCAGCTCATTAATATTCCCCAAAGAAATATAAGTTTAACAAAATCTCAACAGTGAATCCCATGTAGTTTTAATAATTAATTTTAATGAATCTGAGATTTTGATATTTATAGAAAACTGGCAAGGATGTGGAGAAAGCAATTTGGCATTTGCAAAATACCAGCTTTCAGCTGATAAAGAAAAAAATATGAAAATTATCTGTACCAACATTCATTAAAATCCCAGCGTAGGTAAATAACTAATTGTACACCATCTGTCTGTTTATACTCATACTAATAAAAAGCTCTCTGTCTAACCCAGATAAATGCACTGGTTCTTCTTTCTCTAAACCCAGTATTTTTCTGTAAATTGATGCAGTTCAAAAATAGTAGGTGCTAACTTTTGATATTGAAGGTCCACTAAAATAGTACAGCAGGATGTGCATTCAAACTGTGCTATCATAAATTGAGAGATATTTAACTTGCATTTCATTATTTGAAATGCAAGTTAAATATATTCAGAAAATGCTCAGATAGTAGAAAAATTAGGTCAATGTTGAATTTTAGTGAAGTACATTTTGTATCTCGCTGTTTAAAAGAATGGAAGAATACCAAGTTCACCTGTTGGGTTTCATAGCTAAATAAGGGCTGAACTCAGATCTGTGCATTTTAAAAAAAGACAATGTATAGCTTTTTAATTTTAGCTGACTCTAGTCACATGGTTTTTGAGTAGTTTTCTGTGTTCCTACTGAGTAATTGAAATGCTCCCTTTTAAAACTGGTTGTAACATTCACAATGGACTTAAGGTGATTAAGAAAACAGTGTGCTAAAATTAACTGCCCTTTGGTGGCTGTCTATTTTAACTAACTTCCTAAGAAAATAATTTGAGGCAGAGGAAAATAAATACACACTTTGGAATTCATTGTGTGAATGTGAAACACAGCACAATTTTTAACACAGGTCAAATCAAGGTTTTTTGGCTGTGTGACCAGGCTCTAACACTCTTTCCACTATATCACATTACATGTGGGTTCCCTGAATCCAGAAAGCTCAGCAACCTCAGGATTAATCAAAATAAAATGCACAGGCTATCTTACCAAGATGATCAAGAACGAAAAGCATAAATCCAGTTCTTAAAATTCTTAGGGACCCAAGGTTGTAGCAGTAGGAACTTGATTTGATTAATTATTATTATTTTCCTCTTAACAGCTGATATATATCATACAAAAGAATTATATATCTGTTTTTCAAAAAATTTAAAACGTTTTAATGCTATTCTTAATTATGATTAATTTCTTTAACTTCTCTATTATTTCGTTGTAATTAATGAAACAATTTAAAAATTGTTGATTAAAAGGATATGGAAATGTCATACACTGAATGGTAGCATGGAGTGATATTTTGTACACACAGAGAAATTGACAGATGAATCCTCTCAAGTATTTTTTTCTCCTTTAAATATTTGATGTCTACATAGGTGTGCCTATTATAATGGTCATTCATCATTTCTTTTCTTTTTAAACATTCCTATAGAGTCAAATGATGCCATGGGTGAAGAAGAAGGGAGTGTCAGATTAGCTGGTCGAAAGATTTGGATTTTAACGATAACTCTGATGGTCTGGAGTGACTGTGGAAATGGACAAGGTCAAGGTAAATTGAAGGGTGATATAAAATATCCATATAGTTTGTTATTCTGCAAGCTCTCAGTTTTAGGTTTGCCAGATCATGGATGGGATGCAATCAAGAGTGGCTCATGGACAGGGATGGGGTGTAAGGTCCCTCCCCCCAAGTCATTAACCACCCTCAGTTGCAAACAAGTATTTTTATCCTCTGCTTCATTCTTTTAGCCACACAGCTGTAGAAGCCTTCAAGACAAAGAATTTCTTTCAAAATCAATTGAGTATAATGGTATGATTTCCATTAGTAAAAGTTATTCATAGTCATTCAAGATCCCCATTATATTGCTTTTCTGCTTGATGGTGAGAATTTTTAAAATATCTCTATTGTTGGAAATAATTGAATGAAAGAAGTAATGGCTCAATGGCATTTATGGTCACATCTTTAGTTCACAGTATTAAGTTATAACTCTGTAGTTTGTGCTGGAAAGCTTAATGAAAATTGTGTGAGATTTTTGTGACAATGGTACATGTTTTTCAACAAATAATTTACAAGTTTGTGCAGGTACAGGTATGTTTGTTGGCTGGTTGAGGAACATGAGCTGCGTCATGGAGTGTCATGTTTAAAGTGGTAGTTTTTGAGTCTTGTTTCAGGCATGGATAGTAATAGGAGTCAACACTGGACTTGTTTTATTGATTGAGAAATATCTATACTATTTTTACCATAAAGTTGCATATTTTCAAGCTTTTTTCAGTGGTGATGCATATATGTGTTCATTGCAAATCTCTGAATTTGCAGTTGTTGTTGAATGGTAATACATACATTCTATGGCTCATGTGTCCCTCCCTGGCAAACTCCTTCCCATCCTTGCTACCATTTTGCCCTGTTCTCTCTTGTGTTGATGGTTTTAGAAAGCAGGACCCTACACTAAGTTGACTGTTGGACTAATATAGCCATTCTCTTCTTGAATTTTACTAATTTTCTGTATGGGAAAAATGATGTTGCATTTATTTTTGCATAAAGTGGTAATAGCAGAAAGCTCTTTTCACATGGCTGTTTTATTTGTCTTTAATTTCTGCCAATTCAAGACCATGTACAGTTTCTTTGTTCATTGTGTATGTGATATGTGCTTCTATTGTAGTTGTTAAAACCGTGTCTTGACTATCAAACAGTCAGCATGTTTCCCCAAGATAAAGTCAGTTCCTTCAAAACAGAATTCTTAAATCTTATGATAAAACTAAGTGATATCATTCTGCCCATCTTTACTGGAATGTTGATGCTTGTGGGCAAAGAGAGAGAAATGGGGAATAGAAGAATAATTGTAAAGGTGAGACTAAATATTTGCTGCAGCTCACTTTAAACCTAAACTGGGAGTACAAAGTATTTTAAGTAAAAATAAAATTTCAAAATAGAGAACACCTTTGGAAAACTAGAGCAATGAAGAGCTCTACACACTTTCTCAGCAGTTTTTGAAATACAGTCTGCATTTAGCATTGCCTTATCTTGAGAGAGAAAATAAATAGGTGTGGTAGGAGACGTGGCTATTGTCAGCTTTTTCTACACCTATTTTAACTTGACCATTGTGTCTTGTCTACCTCTGAAACTGAATTTTTGCTCATAATTACATGAAGCATAGTTATGGCCTAGGTTAAAAATGTATTTGCATCTGTCACTAATTGCAGGGTACTGTGGGGTTGACATATTATTACTGGATCAACCTCTGGGTGTATGCAGCTTTGGAACTTTGTGATTAATGATAGTGTAAGAATGTTGTGACTAGTGATAGTGCAAGAATGTTGATATGGGTGAACGTGAATGATACAGTATACTCTCTCTTCTCAAAAAGTCTGACCCTGTTTTGTGGCCTAGATGTGACACTTACAATAAAGCCCATACCCTCTCCCTGTTTCCAGTTCTACCTACAGGTCTCAGAGAGGAAGCTGTAATAAATGGCAGGGATGCTCACATCTACACAGGAGAGATTCAACAACAGATTTCCTTAGCTGAAGGCAACCGCTAGAGCTGGGAATCATGAAGGCCAACTTCTGTAATAGGAAGTTCCCATGCTGGCATGATCACAGGGATTCTGCTTTGTTTGGACCTCACCATAATTGTTGCCATTGTAAATATAGTCAGGCACCCATGGAAAGTTAAGGAAAAGCTTGCCTAGCAACTAACGGATCAAAACAATTGAGTTTAATCATACATATCCAAAAGCAAAGTGAAAGAAGGGTGGGGTGAAGAGGATGTTCTGTATGGAAATACCATTTCTTTTATTGAAACCTCTCTGAGATAAACTCACTGATATTATGAGAAGGATAATTTGCAGAACTCATAGTGAAATAACACAGTTACTTATGACGCCTCCTGGAGGCAATTCGTGACGTTCTGTCAACTCCTGCGACATCGCTGAAACCAGTTGCATTGGGTCTTGCCTTTCCGTTGGACTATTTCAGTGATGTGGAGAGGGGGGGTCTGCTGCTTGGGTAACAGCCTATCCTCCATATTTACCCTGGCTTCATGCTCTGGAGAGAACACTCCTTGATTCAGAGCATGTTACCATAGTCTCTCGAGACTAAAAGATGCCTATGATGTTGATGACGCCTCCTTTAAAAGTTCCTGGGTGACAACTACTTCCATAAAAAGAACTGGTAAGCACTAACATGGCCAAACCAATTATAAAGCACTTCTCCATCACCACCACAAAACTACTGCACGTAGTGGCAGGTATGAGGAGAAAACCACACTAAGTCTGTCTTCATGACACGACAAGTTGCTGTCAATGAGGCTTTCCAAATGCATTATTTACAAGATGATTATACAGGTCCAATATGCTGACCTGCTATCACATCTGAATTGACTGTTTTTTATACTTGGTGTATTATCAGGGTCACAGATAAATTTACATAATAATATGTATGAACATTTTAGTGCTAGGGAATGCATGAGGTGTCAACAGCACTGATACCACTGTAAAACCCAAATATTCATAGGAAGCAGTTAGCCAATAGGCTATGAATCTGGAATGAGAACCAATAATAGAGTAAATGGTGGCAGACATAGGCAGAGAGCAGCAGCGACCTCTTATCCCACCTGCTTTAACTAGAATTACGATTCTTCCTAATATAGCTCAATTTTTACTATGAAAATTTGTGTCAGAAGAAGCATAGAACATTTTTCTCCTAATAGATTTATACATCATTGATTGTTCTTTTTTAAGTTGTGTTTTGTTTGTTGGTCTATTAATAAACACTTATAGATGGAATAATACTTGCAATAATGTAGCAATCGTAGCAGCAATATTTATAACTGTGGTATGCTTCCCTTAAGTTTAAAAAGGAATGATTTCTTTGCCTTATGCAGCACAGATCACAAACTAAGAAGGGATGCATTCTTCATAATACAGGTACGATCCCCACGGGACAATTATGAAATGAGTATAACTTTTAAAATGCCATTTTCAAACACAGAGTTGGAAGAACTCTGCATTTGGAAATGTTATGCTTCTCAAAGTTGCCATGGTAGCAACACGGATTCAATTCAGATTATCCTTAGCGCAATCATTTGGATCAGGGCCAAAAAAACTGTTCCCATTCAGTTCTTGTAAGCCTCTGCCAACCTGGGCAATGATGAGAGATGATGGGAATAGTAATTCATCAACATCTGGAAGCTACACACTCTTCAACTCTGCTTAGGATGGTTTGGAAAGTGTTGCAGCCTTTTGTGTCCCCTCTTTTTACCTCCTACCCTATAAAAGTCCTGATTTCCTCATCCTTTGTGGGTTTCCTTTCATCTACCTTACCAGGATCCAAATGTCAAGTTAACAAGATTGTGCTAACCTCCAGGCTGTGGTTTGTAATTAACTACATTCCACACCATCATTTGTAAACTGCATTCTGACAAAATGCCATGCTATGGATGGAAGAAACCAGGAAATGAAGGGGGATCAAGGAAGCCACAACAGGGTTTGGATAATGACTACATGATTGCTGAAATTGGCACTATGACTTTCATTCTTTGTAGCATCTCACTAGACTTGAATAATTTGATGCAGAAGGATGTAGAAAGTCTGGAGTATTTTTTCAGGGCTATCATGCAATCAGTATAATCTGAAATCAGAAATAATTGGCAATAACATGATTGTCTCAAACTACCCAACAGCTGGTATTTCCAGCAATAAATATATTTAAAGACACCTAATAAATGGTTTGCCTCTGTTATGGAAACCTGCAATATTCATCAAATTGTCTTTCAAAACTGGTACATGTTCAGTATATTTGGGAGCTGGCAGAATGCCTTGCTCTTGTATCAGACAAAACACATGATGATCAGATATCTTGAGAAAACTGTTAATTGGAGTACAGATAATTTTTCACTTTTGCGATTAGTTTTCATAAAACGTGATTTTCCCTGATAATAAAGATTAAGGAAATAACCTAAATGAATATTTCCTCAAAAGTGAACAACACCTTTCCTTCCATCCTGTCAGTTACAGCACATGTTCATCTTTTTTGTTTAAACAGAACAATCAAATACAATCTCTTGCTATTAAAATACGTATGCACTGCATGCATTCCCATTTGTAATTACCCATAAAGAAAATATTTAATATTCTACAGATCATTCATTCAGCAGGTTGAAAACAGGTAGGAGGAAATTCAGTCAGGTTTTAGTGTATCAGTTCAGATCAATAAATACTGATTAACAGTGTAATCCTATGCATATCAACTTGGAATTCCCATTAATTTCTATGGGATTTATTCCCAGGTAAATATGTGTAGGGTTGCAGTATTAATTAATACTGTGTTTTACTATCTTGAATAGTATTTCAGGAGGTGGAGGGCTCTGAAGAAAACAAAAGTCTGGATTCAAAGAATGACAAAATTATTGTTTGGTTGGTTGGTCGATCAATAATAATACTTTTACCCCACCTTTCTCCTTAAAAAGGACCCAAGGCAGCTTACATCATTAAAAGACTAACCACACTGAGTACAAATACAAAAAAAGGATCAAATACTATAGTGAAAAACATAAGCAACACTAAAACATGTTCATAATAGTAAGGTACAAAATCCATTAAAAAAAACCCACTCAGGCAGTCATTCAGCCAGGGAAAGCTTGCCTGAACAGAAGAGTCTTTGCTTGCTTGCAGAAGGACAGTAACAATGGGATCAGCCTAGCCTCCTGTGGGAGGAATTCCAAAGTCAGGGAGCAGCAACAGAGAAGGCCCTTTCTTGTGTACCTACCAAGATGCAGTCCTTGAAATAACTTGTTCCCAAGCTGTTTAGGGCTTTATAGTTTAGAACTCATGATTTGAATTCTACCTGGAAATAAGATCAGTGGCCAGTGGGGTTGCTGTAACTGGGGTGGTGGAGGTGGTATGTGATCCCTGTACCCAGCTCCAATTGGCAATCTGGCTGCTGCATTTTGTACCCACTGAAGTTCCCTGACACTTTCCATAGGCAGCCCTGTGTAGAGTGTGTTACAATAATCCCACTGGGATGTAACTAAGGCACGTGTTCCAGTATCTTAAAACCTGCCACTATTACTGTAGAATAGCAGCTACATATCATATAAGACTTTTTTTCATTTTGTTTTAATTTAAAGGATTTTCAAAGATCATTTCTAACACAGTTTGAGCCAGGAATTACCAGAAAAATGAAACATTGGGCTAACACAACTGTGTAGTCTTGTGTTCACTTAGTGATCCCTCTCTACAATATTGAGGGGTTTTTTTGTTTCATTAAATTATAGCTGATCTGTTTTTGAAAAACTACATGTGTTTTTGAAATTTTCCAGTGCTCAAGGAGAGGCTTAAACAAATACTGTACAGCTAGTCAAATTTGACCATCAAAATCAATGGAATGCTATACAAATACCAGTTATTTTATTGCGAGCTGATACTTATGACTCATATAGACTCATGGAAATAATTTTGTCAGCCTTTTGTATTTTTAATTTTTATTATTTTGTGTAGAACAGTGCAAAAGATTATAAAATTCAGTGGCCAAAATTTTATTGCTTAGTGTAATAAATTGTGCTAGAGTAGGCCCACTGAATCAATAGGGATTTACCAAATCACCTCTTCCATAAATTCCATTGATTGACACGGACCTATCGTAACTATGAATTATCATGTTAAAGTAAGCTGTAGTTAAAGTAAGCCCTTTTGAATCAATGAAACCTGCGGAAGAGTTGACTCACCCAATCCCCATTGATTCAATGGGCCTACTTAAATGTGTTTTACTACACTAAGCTATAGGATTTTGGCCAATATTTACTAAGGCTATAATTCTACACATGCTTATCTGGAAATAATTCCCACTAAAAAAGACTTGCAAGGTGATAGATGCAGTTTATCAATGTTTTGCTTTCTGACAGTTATGTTTCATAAAGTTAAGTAGCTGAAAGGCATGAACAGTTTACAGCAGTCTTTCCCAGTCTGCTACCCTATAGATGTGCTAGAATACAATTCCTGTAAGCCACACCCAGCATGGAATGTTGAAAGGGAAATGTTGGTAACATTTGTTAGGCTTCTGTCTATCACATAACCAGTGCTTAACGTTATGGCTATCCTTAACACATATTTGCAGGATTGGCGAGAGAAAGGCAGGGAGAAAGTGAAAAAGAAAGAACATTAATTAAAAAGCATTGATGTTCAATACTCATATATCTTGAGCATTAAAAGAACAAGATGTAAACGATAACCTGAAAAAATATTGAATATATTTTAAATTAATGTTGCTTAGAAAAAAACTTTTATTTCCCTTCAAAATATGGCATACTCAAAGGCAACAAAACAGATGAGCCTTCTTAGACATATTTTTGGCAGCTATTTCAGTATTAATCAAGAAAACTTTGCAGAAATTATAAGAATTGGCAGTCAGGAGTGTGATACAATGATTCATATAAAGTATGCATCAACTTTTTATCCTGGAATCCACACAAGATCTAACTAGATGAATGTAAATTTCCTGAATTATTACTTGGCATTCCATGTTGCTTAGCATAGTGGAACAGACTAATGTAAATTACCTGAAACATTCCACTTTAAACCAGTTCAAATTAAAATCCAACTTTGTTTTGTTTAAACGGCAAAAAAATTCTGCTGAAATTGTGAGAAGATGATTTTGCATGGGCCTCTGATCAATTTAATTGCTAATTCTGGGTCTTTCAAAGAAATCCTGGTTCAGTCCAGTACAATTTATACCCCTATTCAATTAAATGTGTACCCTAGATCCTTGCGTTGGAAAACCAAAAAGCCCTTTTTTTAGTTTGACACTGATGGACATGTAATTTAGAGATATAATTAAATCCTAAACAGGAGATACACCTGCCGAATATCTGGTAGATTGCTTCAAGGCTTTGCATACTTATTACTTGTACATTTTGTTGTTTTTAAAAAATATGAAACAATTTGTGCCTCATCCAAATCCTTTTGTGCTTCAGACACAAGTTTGTCAGTTTTCTTTGCACCTCTCTGAAACCAAATTTGGCAATTTTGCTTTGATCTGGCCTTCACATGGTTTGGTCCAAATCCAGTGCATACCACAGCATTATTGAATAACAAATTTATACAGTTTTAATATAATTTGATCAATACATTGAGAATGAACACCTCTTTAAATACCAATGCTTTTGATAAACCTAAACTTTAGTATACCAAAGGCCTGAGGGCTTGATCTCCAAACCATACACAAAGATATCAATTCTGAAAATTCTCAAATATTCAGAATCTAAGATATGCTTCAATGGTATTTATTAATTCTCATTGATAAAGACCTTTCTTCATAACTGTGAGAACAATGCTCAATCAACATATATAAATTCTGCAATGGTGACTAAGATGCTCTAGTGCCAAGCAAAATGCATTAAACCTAGATGAGGTCATGTAATTGCTTAACAATTATAACACACATTTGATCTTTTTTGTTATAAATGTAGCTTTGTTGAGATAGAACATCCTCCAAACATTAATACTGAGATTTTTTAAAAAGCATATAACACACCTGGAATGTTACCGTTAAATACATGTAAGCCCTTCACAATTACTTCACCTTACTCATGATGCAGCACACTTGATCTTTATTCTATTTGGAACGAACATGAATTTCTTTGTGGTTAATTAAAAAGGATTGGTTTATTCATTACTTTTATAACTGTCAGTGGCTTCAAGAATGTTTGCAAACTAAGCTTGGAAATGAAGACAAATATGACTGTGTGATACACATTTGCTACTTGGATTGTGTCAGTTTACTGTTAAATAATAATGATGTTTTAAGCCAAATATTTTAAGGGAAAACTGGAAGAGAGCAAGACATCCAAACTGCAACACCACAAAATGAAATGAAAAGAAACAAATTAATGGTCGCAGTGTAAGGTTAAACCCAATCACAGAGGTGATAATACTTAATTATTTAGTTTGCTTTCCATTGAAATTCAGCTAATTATCTTTGAAGAGTTTAACATGGGATGAAATCATTACTGTCCAAAGGGAGAAGAAGAAGGACTTAAACCAAAAGGATTTTAAACTAATCTGATGGAGGTCTCAAATTGCAGGGTGTGTATAGTATGTTTCCAATATATGCTTACAACTGTACTTGTGTTTATTCAACTGCTTCATGCATAAATGCATTTAATCACTCAAGACATGGAAGCTTTTTCCTATTGTATTGTCCAAAACCAGAATCACATTACTTCATCCAAGTAAGTTACTTACGTCCATTACAGAGAGTTGCTATGCCAAATCAAGCCTTGGTTATGCTGCTGTAGTAAGAGATATTAAAATAGAAAGTCCTAATCTGGTATTCAAGAAAAGCAGGATTCTATAATGGCTTTTTCTAATATCCTTGTAGAGGTGTCTGTGCCATCACTGTGCAGTCTCTTAAATTTTCTCCATGTATTGAGCTGGGTATTAATAATGTCTCAAGTAGAAAGAGTTTAGCTACAGTTTATCTATGCTGCTTAGGCTACTGTCTGGAAGTACATTGGCTGCAAGTTACTCAATGGAAGTATGCTACTTGCAGATTACTCGAAGTACAGCATTCTGTAAATTTTAAACCACATTTCTCACCTAACAAATTGGAACAAGTTGATTGTACAGTTTTTGTGCCTGGATCCATATAAATTCAGTGGATTGCATTGAAGGCAATGATTTCTTTTAAGAAATGGTGATTTAAGAAGCATGATGAAATTGCTAGATTAGCTGTGTCCTTGACTATGTGCTTAATCTTTAAACTAGGAAGGTTTATCTGGTTTAGGTGAAGTATTTATAGTGTTGCCAACCACTTTACGTCTGTAATCATGCAGGAAGAATCTGTAGTTGCTGTTTGATAAACTACCAAATCTCCAATACCGTGTTCCTGACCAAGTGAAATGTTCCTAAACTCTGCACAGGCAATTAGCTTTAGTACAATCTTAATAAACTGAACTGTTAGTTCATATTTAAATTAACTATTCTCACTATCATTCGAATTAAACACATCACTTAAAGTGCAAATTTTAATGCAGTTTTTTTAAATGCCCAGGGATTAATATACAGTAGAAGTCAGATAGAACTGACAGAAAGATGAACTTCTGGAAGTTAACTAATTTGTTAATGCTTCTAACATGTAATTCTGTCCTTTGTGTTCAATTTCAAACACTTAGTCTGAAACAATAAGTTTGGCCTCTCAGGTATTAAAAACATGAGGAGACGGGACAGGCTGCTCACACAGTCATTCCTGCAGCTGCACCAAGTCACAATTCTTGGTCCCCCAACCACTTGGTGGGAACTCCCAATTGCCACTAAGTGGTTGGGGGAGCAAGAGGTGGAAAGCTGGGAGACCCCCTTTCCCTTCCCTCCCTCTCTCCATATCTCCATAATATCTATATATGCAAAATAAGATGCAGTATGAATCTCTCTCTCTCTCTCTCTCTCTCTGCATATTACATTTTGAGGTATAGTTTCCAGCTCTTTATTGTTTTGAGCATTTTGGTCATCCAACTTCCACCAATTTAAAACATAAGTACAGTGGTGCCTCGCTTAACGAGTGCACCGTTTAACGAAAAATCCGTATAGCGATCCCTTATTGGGGATCGCTATACTGATCAGCCCCAATCGCCGCACTCGCTTTGCGACGATTGGGGCTCCGGCGGCCATTTTGGAGCCGCCGAACAGCTGATCGGCGGCTCCAAAATGGCCGCCGCATGACTCGAAATGGCCCCTATCAGCGTTTTCGCGCCCTCCCCTTGCTTACGGAGGTCGCGAAAACGCTGCGGGGGGGCATTTCGGGCCATCCGCGGCCATTAAAATGGCTGCGGATGGCCTGAAATGCCCCCCGCAGCGTTTTCGCGACCTCCGTAAGCAAGGGGAGGGCGCGAAAACGCTGATAGGGGCCATTTCAGGTCATCCGGCGGCCATTTTGGAGCCGCCGATCAGCTGATCGGCGGCTCCAAAATGGCCACCGGACGCGAAAACATCGCTGGAGGGGTAAGTTTGCACACTTATTGGAACGCATTAAACTAAGTTTAATGCGTTCCAATAGGTTTTCCTGCCCCGCACAGCGATGTTTTCGTATAGCGAAGGTTAATCCAGAACGAATTAACCTCGCTATACGGGGCACCACTGTACAAATAATAATATATACACAAGCATGGTGCCAGCTGAACAGACACAACGCTAGCAGATTAAAAAGTACAAATACAGTATGTACATTCTCCAAAAATGCTGGGTTAAAAACAAAATATAAAATACATAAAGATTAAAATATAGTTTCAATATTAAAAAACCAAATCATTTCATGTGGGTCTTCAGATGGGCTATGAGGAATTCCCACGTCATAAAAGTTTATTATAACCACTGGCTATTGAACATATACATATACATTAAAATGCACAACAAAATGATATAACAATAGTAAGGTTGTACATCTGATAAATTATATAGACTTTAATCAGCTTTATATCCTATACCATATCTCTAGTACTTCCTATTCTATCCTTATTATTTAGCCAGTGATCCCATAGTTTTATCGCCAGCCATCAAAATTTGGCCACTCTGTTTGTTACCTCTTTTTTCTTGTCCTCCAAAAGCTTCTGTAGGCACTCCTTTCTATCTCTGCCTTTCTATCTCTGTCTAAGGAAGGAATGCCATTCCCAAATCTGCTCATAAATTTGACACTCTAAGATGACATGACTCAGTGTCTCTATAGTCCCCTCACCACATACAGAAAACCAACTCTTATAGGAGATATTGTTGTATCTTCCCAGCAACACCGCAGATGGCAATAAGTCTATGCGCAATAACATAAAAGTCCTTCTGGTTTCAGGATATCCTAAATCATTTAAGTATGGCATTGGTAGCAATCTATTCAAGAGGTTTATTTTAATAATTCCTTTGGCCTTGTTTATATCATGTCTTTCTATATCTAAGATCCTTTGCAAAATTAATTCTTTTGCCTAGATCAGGGGTGTCCAAACTTTCACCTTCCCTGGGCCACATTAGAAGATGAAAATTTGGTTTGGGCCACACATACATTTGGTTTGGGCCGCATGGGGGGGCAACCCTAGCTGTCCTTCGCTGCCCCGCTCCAAGTACGCTTACTGGCAGCTGTGATCTTAGACAGCAGAGGCTGCCAACTTCAACTCCGGCGGCTTTATGGGGCCGGGAGGGGGTCCACCTATTGACGGGGACGGCACAATGCAGTCACGCAGCCCCCCTGTCCCCTCCCTTCCCATTCCTTCCTTCCTTCCCTCTCTCCCCCTCTACTGTTGTGACATGCCCCGGCCACATTCCAGCCGCAAGTGTCGGCAGTGAAACTTGAAACTTTGGAATTTCTTTAAAAATAAAAAATTGCACAGGGCCGCATTACGAGCTGACCTGGGCCGCATGCGGCCCTTGGGCCGCGGGTTGGACAAGCCTGGCCTAGATCATATTCATTGACAATAGGTAATGTTGTGAAATCCAGGTGCTTTACCAATCTTCAGAGTTTAAATCAGATATTTCACTTCTGTGATGTTCACTGGTGGCCATTGCGGCAGCTCTCCTATTTCTGCACTACCTTCTTTCATTTCTGACCTGCTATATTTAGTTTGGAAATACTTTTCCCATGTTTCTGGCAAGCTGTCATGCATGGATTTTCTTCTGCAGTTGCACAAACAAGAGACCAAGAAGGGTTATTTCTTTATTTCATCTTTGGCACACTAATAAAATGCTTATTCAGCATATTAAGAATTAAATGGGTCTCCCAATCCTTCACCACAGAGATAAACCACCTAAAAACAGAATCAGTATTTAATTCACAAAGTATGTGCAACATTTTGGAAGAATAGTTGGTTAGAGTTGAATGTCTGCTGCATCAATTTAGGCATGGATCAAGTGCTCTGGCTGAGGTCCCATTGAGCATTAATGTCACATTTGATTCTTTATTGGGCAGCATAAATGCATGCTGGAGATCTGAGAAAATAAGATCTAGTCTAAGTACTAGTCCAATTTCTGCATGGTAAATAGGTTTATACCACATTTGGGCTTGTTTACTTTCAATTAGACACCATGTAATACAAAATAATGCATTGTTAATGCATTCTGCTTGCTGCACAGATAGAATGTTGCACTCTAATTAATGTAAATGGTGGTAATTCTGCAAACAACTTTATCTGAGTTCTTCTTGGCAGTATATTCTAAGTTGGAATGGTCTTGATTATTGTTCTGCAGTTTATTTTGCTGTCCTTCCCCAAATTCAGAACCATGCATTGCTTTACATCTAGCATTGATTTATGGTAAGTAACAATTAACTTCCACTTCTCAGTTTAAGAAATTCTCAGCTGACATGAGCAGCATATTTTCTTAAGTTCAGTTTGAATTAGAGTGCACCTTCAGAAGATTTGAAGTATTAAATTATTCTGAAAATGTGCAAAACATTTATTTGTTTATTTATTCAAATATGGAAGCTATTAATGTTCGTATACTTTGATGATGAAAAGTTAGTATTTGTACTTAAGATGGGCACACTGTTGTATTATGGTGGGTATATCTTCTCCTTCTGCTGGGTAGATCATTTGAATGTATCTGTGAGTACGGCAACGTTATGTAATTATTATTATTATTATTATTGCACAAATCTTGCTCTCTCTCCAGGCCTGTGCATAATTCCTTTTTCTGTGTTCATCATGATAGTCATTTTCCTGATGTAATATACAGTAGTACCTCTTTTTATGAATATCTCGGTTAACGTAATTTTCGGTTTACGAACGGAAATCCATAAAATAATGCCTTGGTTTGCGTTTTTTTCCTGCAGTATGAAGGAGGTTTCCCCAGGATGGATTGTGCCTGGAGATTTATAGCATTGTTCATTTCTATGACAATCTGCGTTTCAGTTTATGAATTGTTCACATTATGTAACATTCAGGTGAATGCATTAATTTCGTAAACTGAGGTACTACTGTAATGCTTTTGGTTCCCTATATGCGACATTACTATTTAGATGGAACCATCTAAAAGCTGCAAGTAATCTCACTGGTTAGTTTTAACACACAAATTTTTTTTTTGTTGTTTTTTTTTAAATCATACCAAGAGCAGAATTAATTCACTATCAAGCTGCAACCACTCTGGTAAAGCTTATTGGTAATCAGTGGACTGACTAGTTCTTTTCTGTAAATCATGTATTTTATGGTTTATAATAGGATTAATTTTAGTAATTATAAGACTCATTTTCCAAGTTTCCCTTCGAGAAAGATTTGTTGAAACATAAAACTGACATTTGAGTTGCAGTTAATTCTTTCAAGACTTGATTCTTAGCTCAATAGAGTAATAATATGGTTCTTAAATTATAGGTGACATTCTATGAAATTACTTGAGATAGCTAATTTTAGTGTGTTTTTTAAAAGTATTTCTATGCAGTATATATTATGAGGCAATTAAAGATTAGGCCATAATAGAACTGTATTACATGACTGTAAGAAAAAAGTAATTTGCTTTGCATAAAATATGCTACTGTGGATTAAGCAATTTGGAGGTATTTTAGCCTTCTGTATGCAAGTGGTACGGGCTTCTGTTCAATGAGATTTTATGAGCTTCTTATCACTTCTACCTGCTGGCCTTCAGACAGTGTATTTTGGCTGGTCACTCCTTTGGGTTTTTCTAAAATAAACAGGTTAAAGTAATGTTTGATTTGCATGGAAAGCTACAGGACTCCAGTTTCTACAACCCACAAACTGGAGTGGGTTTGTGTTGCACTATTTTCTCTGCAGAGTTGTCCTTTCCATTAGGCAGGGTGTGAGGCATGAGATCTGGTCACAAATGCTAGGGGACAATAGTGGCAGTCCATGGCTGTTCCTTCTGCCCCTTCTTGAAGGAAAAAGCTCAATGGTGCCACAAAGCTTGTTTCACATGCCTTAAACTAGTCTGGACTCTCAGGGATTCCAAAGGCCCTTATTCCATTACCACTGCTGAAGTAATTGCCAATCCAGCCATCATCTATACATGGAAGGAGAGGCACCATCTTGCCCTTCAGAGCAGCAAAATGTTTTGGGTCAGTTCTGTCACTCTGTCCATATGTGAGTTTCTCCTAGTATGTGGCATTGTTCCATCTACTCAGCCCACAGATGAGTAAACAGTGCTAAGTCCTTCCAAAGCCAGAGACAGTTAAATAAAGAGCTGGAGAAATTGGATAATGTTGTTGAATTCTAAAGGGTATGTTGCACTAGCAGAAATGGAGTCCACTAATTTGTTTTGGAAATCCCTGAAGCAAAATTTACAACCCTCAACATGTGTTTCTTTCTGTGCTGCTGCTTTTCAGCCGAATGCCATGAATAATTCAGTTCTGACTCAGAGTATCACAATTTTCAGACCTTTCTGGCATGTATTTATCCACTTACTTACCTTACAGGCCTTTAAAAAATCCAATCAATTTAAGAGCATTTTAATGTACCTTTAATATGCCCATTGCCCCAGACTTTGGATTAAAGGAATAAACTGCTCTTACAATGGTTCTGCGAGACTTTGCGCCAGTAGTGTGTGTGTGGGGGGACACAAATAGTTTCATTTAGCATGCATTTGATTTTGAAACTTTCTTGTGTAAGATAAAGACAGTCCAGAATACTTTTTAAAGGTTATACAAAATATATTTCTAACTGGCTGCAGTGTCATTCTACCACACTAATGTAGTCACAGGGAGTGACTCAACTAACATATAATACAGAGAATGGTCTGGTATTGGAATGGTTAGATTTACATTATTTTCTGTTGACTACATGATGTAAATGGATACCTAGTATGGTGTGGTGGATAGAATGATGGACGAGGACTCAGGAGGCCTGGGTTTGAATCCCTGTTCACCGTGGAAACTCACTGTGGGATGGAACTGGTAAAACCACTTCTTAAATACAATATATCACAGAAGTGAGTACACCCCCTCACATTTCATAAATATTTTAGTATATCTTTTCATGTGACAACACTGAAGAAATGACACTTGGCTACAATATAAAGCAGTGAGTGTACTGCTTGTATAACAGTGTAAATGTGCTGTCCCCTCAAACTAACACAACACACAGCCATTAATGTCTAAACGGCTGGCAACAAAATTGAATACACCCCTAAGTGACAATGTCCAAATTGGGCACAAGGTGTCAATATTTTATGTGGCCACAATTATTTTCCTTTTGGGCATAGAGTTCACCAGAGCATCACAGGTTGCCACTGGAGTCCTCTTCCACTCTTCCATGATGACATCACAGAGCTGGTGGATACTAGAGACCTTGTGCACCTCCACCTTCTGTTTCAGGATGCCCCACAGATGCCCAATAGGGTTTAGATCTGGAGACATGCTTGGCCACATGTGCACCCATGGCCAAACTGCATGGTCTCAGAGCACCACCAGAAGAAGGGACTGAGTAAATTACTTCTAAGTAGCTTATGCTGAGAAAATTGTAGGAGAACTGCCATAAGTCAGAAGAGATTTGACAGCAAACAATTAGTTAATTAGGACATGGTAAGCATTTGATCAGGGATGCTCATAAGGGCAAATACTCCCAATTAAACCATCATTGTGGTAAAAGCGTTTCCTAAGAAACTGCTTTTACACGGAACAGAGAGGGGTAAAGGAATGATCCGTCCCTATCTCCAGCAAAACCGGGTCCTGTAACTTTGCTCTAGGAGACTTCTCACCCTTTCGCCCAAGTCTGTCCCGATTTTAAATAAACAATGTCTAGGAGCTCTGGAGGATCTAATCTTCCTTTCATTAATCTAGGACCCTAATTTGGTAGCGTAATGTGTCCAGATCAAAACAATCCTAGTTCCAAAATATCCAATTTACTACAGTAGCTTAGTCTAAACAAGGAGACAGCTTACAGACAATTTGTCTTTTTATATTTTATTACAAAAGATATCATTTCAACAAGCTCATTTTAATGTCATTCAGTATTTCCAAATTATTTCCAAAATAACCCCCAGCCTTAGCCACCAGTCATTTCCTCTATAAAGTGAAAATAATAAACAGTCTAGCTATATCTTAAACTAACATTCTTACACCGTCTTCTGATTAAAGTTCTGCCAGACGCATCTCTCTCCGTGTGTCGTCTCTGGCTGTCGTGAAAGCAAACTCTTCCCCCATCTCTCTTCTCCGTCCTCTTTTCTCTCTTCGCCCATCTTTCTTAAATTAAGAAGTTATGTCCTTGTCCATCGGAGTTGAGATAAGATAAGGGTCAGCTTGCTCTTAACTTTTTTTTTTCTTTAGCTGGAGAAGAACTGACCTTGTACATTTTTCTCTCTAATTAGCACCTGGACACAAGCAGATTTCTAGCTTTTTTGTTGCAGCTCTGAAATAAATCCTATGAAATACAACTCTATTCTATTTTCATAATCAAATTCATGACAATGAGCAGGTCATGGATGAACATATTGCCTTCTTGTGGGTCTCTGCTTGTCCCAATCCCTGATTTATCTCTATAATCTCCCCTTCACTGAACTCCATGACTTACCAGAAAACTATGGGGCACAAATTCTTTTGTTTCATTAGAAGACTCTCTTGTGGAGCTTCTTTTCACTGGGGCAGGGGAGGACACTGTTCTGTAAAAGCCTGATAACATATATGCTTTATCCTGTGGTAAATTTTGTTTTTTCTGTGGCAAAATTCTAAGTGACTTGAAGAATACAGGAGGATTTTCAGATTTTGAACTTGGCTCAGAAGAACTGGACTTCTTCCTCTCTTAGATTATTGTACTGCACTCAGACCCAAATCAGGAGGGAGGCTGTGTATGTCACTGTTGGTAATATAAAGGAGAATTCTGATGATCCATGCTTTTCTTCAGTTTTAATGTCTCAGTCTTCAAGGAAAACATCAGGAGGCAGGAATGCTAAGTGAAAATATTTCAAATCCTCACTGAGTAACAGTAATAGAAGTTTGGCTACCCTACCCTTTCCTGTTTGGTGTTCACTGCATAATGACTATTTTGGGATGTTCCAAGGACAAAAACTTCAATTGCCATTAAATAATGATGCAGAATTTACAACTAAACGTATGGTGGAAACAGGATATTGAGAGGTTTTAACTGGAGAAGTTAAAATGGGTTCAACCCATAAAAGCTCATTTTTTGCAAAATGGCCTGCAGTATGCATTCATGAAAGGAATTAAGTAAAATTTTATTCATTCATTCATACATTCATTAGCAGCTAATTCCTTCAGTTTGACATGGCAATGCAGGCAAGTTTGACTGAATTTCAGCAACACTATTACTACTCTGGGGCACAGGTGGCAAATATGATTGTATATTACAAGTCCCAGAAACCCACAACCAGCAAGAAGCTCCCCTTTAGTTTCTTTAGAGAGAGAACCAACTCCATATCTCTTCTCCAGGATTCTACTCATCAGCATTGCTGCTGAGGCCTTTTAGTGAGGTGAAGCAGCAAACTGTGCTTTCACTTATCCATGTTGAGGTCTATTGTAATCACTGGCAGGGAAGTCCTTCTGCCACATGTTGCAGAGCCTGCACTTTCCCCATCTCTGGAAGTAAAAATACTACAAGTACAATCTATATAACCAACAAGTTATATAACTTGTATAGCTTCATGGTACCCAAGATCCACTGCCTGCCTTTGCCTACGTCAAGGTTTGACCATTGCTACTGCTGCTATGTATTGGTGGGTCCTATGGGAGTATTGTTGCTGGCACCCTGTACCCATTGTACCCAACACCAGCGTGTGTGATAGCTTTCAGAATCTATTTTAGAAGTGATACTTCCTCAGGGCAAGAGTTCAGGAAAGGAGCATTTCCCTATAAACACCAGACTTTCTTAGAATCGCAATAATTGAGTTGGAAGGGGCCTATAAGGCCATCAAGTCAATTCCCTGCTCTACACAGGAGTGCAAATCAAAAGAGAGCTGACAGATGTTCCCCCTTTTTTTTTCTATTGAATGCCTCTTGCGTTGGAGCACTCACCACCTTCCAAGGTAATTGGTGCCATTGTTGTACTGCTCTAACAGTTAAAATTTTTTTTTCTGGGTCAGCTAACAGAAAGATCAGCATATTAGGCTGTGCCCTGATGACTTCTTCCATGATTTTGGCACAGATATCTGGCAAAGAAACAAATGTTTCAGTTAATATTTAAGACTGGACAAAACTTATGAACTCAAGCGCTTTCTGTCAGAATATCAGAGGATTCTCATGTTCCTGTCATGAGGCAACTATAGTTAAGAACACATTTCTAAAAGTTAATTCAGCTTCATATTGGAGAACTCAATCATTTGGCAACAATTGTGCCAGTTGTGTCAACCCCACAGTGTGGTTGAGTTCATTTTCTACATGATTTACCCTCCGTGCTATAAAAGGGGTTGGCTGTTTGAGGTGAGCTGCACAGGATTCATCTATGGGTAACAGACCTATCAAACTTAAGAATCTGGCTGAATCCTTGCTTCACTTTTAGAACCATCTTACTGTGGTGTTTATGCTTCAGAAGGGATTCTGATAGCATGGCTTGGTTTCTGTAATCATATGGGACAACATATGCCAGATCAACAGCATGCACTTTTCTGAGGGTTCAGGATTGAAATCTGAGAACAAGGGGCAATTCCCTGTGATATGTCACAGAGGTGAGACTGGTAAAGTGGGGCCTTTGTCATAGTTTATACAACAAGAAGATTCATAAGTTGTGATGGTGTGGCTCCAGTTTCCCATCTTGCTCAAATGGTACAAGAAGCAAGGGGAGGACACTAGGTAGACAGCCAGGGAGTGCATGTATACTGCCATTTGGAACAACACACACAGATAGAAATCTTCACATTGAGCCAGTGAGTCCTGGCACCAAGTGGGAGCATGTAGAAATGGGTGACTTTGAAGCCATCTCACAAACAATAATAAAATTATGTTTTTTCCCTCCAGTGCTGTTGCCCCTGAAATTTGTCTCCCTGCTTGCAAAACTAGAGCCTTCAGCTGGTGCTCCGAGACTTGGCAACTTTACTTTTCTACTTCCTGATATGTTTAGTGAAAAGCCAAAGGACTACTTTTATTGGGATCCTGCTACCTATTAAGCACAGTAGAAAAAATGGCCAACAAACAAGAAAAACCCTGGCAATTAAATTAGGAGGGCTGCCAAGATATAATGGTTTTTCTGAGTCTGAAAAACTTCAGAGGCAAGGAGTTATTCTTCCTAATCATAAGCACTGGTGTACATATTTCATGAATTAGAGCAAGCATTATATTGATTAAAACCTTTAAATCTTACATTCAATGCAAAATAAATATTTAGAATGACAACATTCTAATGTATGCTACATTTTCCCATGTGTTATAGATTTATAGCATAATATCTTCCAGATAGATTTCCAAAGCTGGGTAAAGGGAGAGGGTCCTTGGTTTTAAAAGGCTGCACTTTGTTTATCCTTGAAATGACTTGAGTGAATGATGAAAATACTTTGAATTAGCCAAATGTCTGCAGCACGTGATTCTAAAAACCATCGCCATACAAAGTTGAGTTTGCTGTTCTTCTAAAATGTATGATCGGTAACATTAAGTTTCAAGTTCTCTATTGAGATATGAAGGTGTTATGTACTTTTTGCTGGTAAAGGTTTAGTTATGAATAATAGAGAACACTGAAATGGAATTAAGGCCATTTCTCACTTCATGGATATGTATATGTTTTTTAGTAGTGGTGTGCACTGACCACAATGTCTCAAATCTTTTTCCCTCCCAATGATTATAATTTGAAATCAGCATATTGTGATATCCCCCACTCCCATTTTATTGACATTGGATAAATTTGCAAGTATAGTAGCCTGATATGAACAGTTTACATTCAAAGGACAAATAGTTTTGTGCTATATATTTTTGACTTTTAATTTGCAAATGAGTTTTTTTGCCTTTAAGGTCTCAGAAAACAGAATGCCAATTTTGAAAAACAGTTTTTGGAAGAATTGGATGTAATGTGTCAGGATAGTTGTCCCTATCTTCCGAGCTGCAAGAAGATGTTTAGGTAATGTTGGGTAAAGGCAGCTTTACAATTTTATAGACTGAAAAAAATGTGTTTGTCCTCATGTTTTTGTGGTCCGCTGTTATAAAAATTTCAGAGGTTAATGCAGAGTTTTTGTGAGAGAAGAGCAGGATCATAAATCCAGGTTATAGTGAACAGACTGATGATACCAAATAAATCTGTTTCTCCTGTAAAACTGAAGTTGTTCTGATATCACAACCCTGATTTCCATTTAGGTCATTAATATTCTTCAGACTGACAGTCTTGACAATATTTTTGATAACTGTACTTCTTTTTATAATATTGTAGGAAATAATCCTGTTGAGGAAACATAGAGTATAATGTCTCAATGGCATGAGCCTTCATGCACTCTCTGTCTTACCATTGCACGAGCCTCAGATTGTTATTTTCAAAACAATACAGTTGCAGAGGGATCAGTGAACAAACCACTGCAGATGCAATAAAAATGAAAACACTTTGCCCTTACTATTTCTATTGTTAATAATTCTGTTTTTTGTCTGTTGAAAGTTATGTTCTTTCTTCCAGACTCGACTCAGTGTCACTTCTGATCTTTCAGTGATGGTTTGTGGTCCAAGAAAGACCACCTCATCCCAATATTCCCCCTTCTGATCACAGGCTCCCTTGCCACTTTCCCATTATCACTTGATGAAACATCAGATTAATATGAATATTCAGGCAATAAACGGGGTTTTCAATATGTTTCTCACTTGACCAAATGTATTGTCCATTATGGAAGACCATTGTAAAGGTGGTTTAGTGAAGTATGTGTGAAAAAACCAACAGAAAAGTGGTTAACCATGTCCTCAGTTTCTCTTAAAATTACCTGAACTGAACTAACTGAGGAAAAATGCCCGTGCAGTTAGAAGGAGACATCACTAACTGCTGTGTGAGTGCCATCTTTGACCTTGAGGTGTCTTTTGAGAACTGGAGAGGGCTTGGGTTCTCATAGAACACTCACATCTGGTATAATCATTGGGTGCTTTTGTGGCAGTAACCAATTAATTGGCTTCATCTGATCGGTGCAAAAACTTGGGCCAGCTCATGAGGGAATGATGAGGGTCAGTTCTTTATAAGCAGCTTGGAGTTCCTTCATGCTTTTCTTGCTTCAGTATTTAATCCAGCTTGCTATCATGCTGAACTCTGCTTATGCCTTGAAACTATGCTACTTTGTAAATATAGATCAGGATTAGATAGCTTTTATTGTTGTAGTGGGAATGATATCTAACTGCCTGAATTTCTAAAACTTCTTTTGTTCAGCCTTTTAATGTAACTGTTTCATATTATTATTTTGCTGGAGCTAATCAATTATTTCTGAATTTTACTAAAATTTCTTCAATAAAAATAATAGAATTTTACAACTGTATCTTTATTCAGACAGCAGGTAGAACTGGGGACTTCATATTCATATGGGAATATGAAGCTCCCCTGGCACAGATGGCCATCCTGATTATCTCTTACCCCCAGATATCGCCAGACCACTTAATGTGCAGCATATGTTGCATGTCGCTGGCATCATAGTCACCGCATCAATTGCAGCAGTAGCCTGGCTGCTACAGCCCTGCCTCCCTTTTCACCCAGCCACTCCAGCAAGGGGTGGAGCTATGGCAGCCGGGCTCCTGCCATGATTGGTGCAGTGATGATGATGCCAGCGATATGCAATGCACACTGCACTTTTAGTGGTATGATGGGGTCTGGTGGTGGGAGATAATCATGATGGCTGGGGTGTCTTCATATTCTTATACAAATACAAAGCCCCCCATCTCTAGTTATAGGGGTGGGTGGGTGGGTGGGTGGGCGGCACGCGCGCGCCCGCCCGCCCGCCCGCCCGCCCGCGCGTGTATGTATGTATGTATGTATGTATGTATGTATGTATGTATGTATGTATGTATGTATGTATGTATGTATGTATGTATGTATGTATGTATGTATGTATATGCATATATATGTATGTATGTATTTAATTTATGTCCAGCCTTTCTCCCAAGAGGCAGGCAAGGCAGATTACAAATAATTTAAAAACACAAGTAATACGATGATGATAAATACAGCAAATTACAATATTAAAAAACAATTAGACATATTAATAATTTAAAACAGTAAATGAAATCTCTGTAAAACAATTTGAAAACAGATTTTAAAAGATAAATAAAAGATAAATGCAATGCCTCATCCAAACTCCATGCTAGAACAATTTCCTTATTGAAAACCTACCTAAAAAGCAAGTTTTTTCCTGGGAGAAGGAGAGCAGGAAAGGGCTTCCTATCTTGCTGCCCTTAAGTGGGATAGAGAACACTGGCCCTTCACAGTATTTCAAGGAATATTCAACAGCTCGTGTTGTCTACTTCTGTAGCTAGAATGCGGAAAGGGCGTCACTATTTTTTTTCAAACTAGGAATGAAAGAAATCTGGGGCCATCTCTGAAAATTAAGATACCAAAATAAGTTTGAAGATGCTATTTTAAGGAAAATACACTAGGAATGTAAATTTACAAAAACATGAATGTTATTTATCAGGATGGCACCAGAAGAAGGGAATGATAAGACCATTTCTGGGTGTTTGTGTCTAGAAAACCCTGGAAAGAGCCACCATGAGTAAGAATTGACTTGATGACACACATTTATTATTAATTAAATGAAAATCCTTGCAGATTTAAATAAAATAACAACAATGATAGATTAATATGGATCAGGCCAGATAAGACTTATGAGTCAAAACATGTGAAAGTAACATCTACTGAAAATAGATTGATTTACCCATCCCTAAAATCCACTCTTGTAGTTATTATTCTGTAAGTATTCTGTATAAACATTTTGTGGAAGATAATGGATGGGGGCCTGCCATGTGACTGTGCTCCCCCCCCCCAAAAATAGAAATACTAAGTTTCAAAAGAAGGCAAATTGTGAGGGGGGGGGAAGGAGGGTGCAGATAGTTTGGTGGTTCTTTGATTGTAGAGATGGGTGAGTTTCTACCCACCAACTCACTGGCAACCTATTTGCATACTGCTCAACTCACTGTAAAAAAACTTGCCTGGTATGAACGGAAAACAACCATGCATTGAAACTTTGACACTTCATCTTAGTGCAGTCTGATGAAGATGAAGAATTATCATGGAGGGCTAGCCCTCTACTTTATTTCTTTAGTGCTCCAATAAAAGTATTGCCTACTCCTATACAGTGGTGCCCCGCACAGCGAGGTTAATCCGTTCCGGATTAACCTTCGCTGTGGGAAACATCGCACTACGGAACAGAAAAAGGCATTGGAACACATTAAACAGCGTTTAATGCGTTCCAATGCCATAAAATACTTACCGTTGTGCGATGTTTCCCAGGGGCCGGCAGCCATTTTCGCGCCCTCCCCTCGCACAATGAGGGCGCCAAAATGGCTGCCATCAGCTGTCTGGCAGGTCCAAAATGGCCGCCGGAACAGCCGAAAGGGTCCGGGGTGCAGCGTTTTCGCGCCCTTGGTAAGCAAGGGGAGCGCGCGATAACGCTGCCGGAAGCCCCGAAATGGTTGCTCTTACCAAGGGCGCGAAAACGCTGCACCCCAGCCCCTTTCGGCTGTTCCGGCGGCCATTTTGAAGCCGCGGAACAGCTGATCGGCGGGTCGCAAAGCGAAGGTTGGTAAGCGAGCAGCTTACCGACCTTCGTTCTGCGATTTCCCGCCTATACGGGCACCGTTTTGCGATCACATTTGCGATTGCTAAAACGGCCTCGTAGAGCGAATTCATCGCTCTACGAGGTGCCCGTTGTGTGAGGCACCACTGTATTTGCATTTTGTGAAAGATGTGAGTCCTCTTTACACACTGCCTGCCATATGGAGGGCTAAATGTACAAGAACGGATCTTCCAGCTTTGTGCATCATGTTACATGTTCTGCTGCCTCCATGCCACTATGGTACAATAGTTGCCAAGAAGAACCTATATGCTTCCAGCTGTACATATACCACCAGTATTACCAGCTGGATGGACATATACATTTGTATAGCTGTGCAAATATAGGTTCTACTGATTGTTGTGGATTTTGGGGCTCTTTGGCCGTGTTCTGAAGGTTGTTCTTCCTGACGTTTCACCAGTCTCTGTGGTTGGCATCTTCAGAGGACGAGTAGGAACTCTGTCCATGCTCTGTTGCTGTTTGTTGGATAGTTGAGTATTTATAGCTGTGGGAACAGCTTTTGTCCTTTTCAGGAGATAGATGCCGGGATGGAGGCCTTATATACAATCTGTCGCCTATTTATCATGCTGCCCTTTCATCCATGCCTGGAAAGATTAGGACCACACACACGAGAAAGACCACTGTTAATGACCCATGACAATGGATGGAGAAGGACTGCAGAAGTGGGATTATTCCTCACCTCCAGTTCTTTGTCCTTCTAACAAGCCTACAGTGGAGTCTCCACTTACGAACTTTTTGACCTACAGACTTCTCCGGCTGCAAAGTTTCACGTTGACTTGCGGCCAGAGAATCGACCTACGGACCGGAAGGGAGAGGCAGGGAAAGCGCCAAATTCAAATTTGGCGCTTTCCCTGCCTCCCCCTACCAGTCCGTAGGCTGCAGGTCTAAGCCCCGAAAGCCCAAAGCTGACAGTGGGCGCAGGGCAGCTTTCAGCTTTCCGGCTTCCAAAGGTCCGACTGGGGGGAGGCGGGGAAAGCCGAAAGCCACTCTGCGCCCGCTGTCAGGTTTGGGCTTTCAGGGCTTAGAAAGCTGGACCCACTGGGCACTGGGGACAGGAGAAAAGAGGCCAGTGGGTCCAGCTTTCTAAGTCCTGAAAGCCCAAACCTGACAGCGGGCACAGAGTGGCTTTCGGCTTTCCCCGCCTCCCCCAGCTCGCAGCTTTGGAAGCCAAAAGCCACCCTGCGCCCGCTGTCAGCCTTCAAAAGCCGATCCACTCAAAAGCCACTCCCTGCCCGCTACCAGCTTTCCTGGCTTAGAAAGCTGGACCCACTGGCCTCTTGTCTCCTGTCCCCGGTGCCCTCTGCCTCCTGTCCCCAGGGGGATTGGAGGCAGAGGACAGTGGGGACAGAAGGCAGAGGGCAGTGGGTGCAGCTTTGGAAGCCCCGGATTTTTTTCTTCGGCCAGTTACGGATTAATGGGTTTTCAATGCATTCCTATGAGAAATGGACCCTCCGACTACGGAATTTTCAACCTGCGGCCACAGTTTCAATACAGATTAATTCTGTAAGTCGAGGGTCCACTGTACTCAGACTAAAGGAAAGTGAAACCAACCTGGAGGATATATCGGGGATCTTCTACCAACTCTCCTCAGACTGAAGAAGCTACTTGAGTTAGTAGCAAAACATTTCAACCCAACAAGAAAAATGTCCAGTTGCCATGACTCAGCTTCAAGACATATTCTGTAACATAGTATCCTATAATCTCAGTTTCATATTTTTGCTGTTATCTTTTGTTCAGTGCTGCCTCTTCACTTCTGATGAAAAACGTGGGGAAAAACAGACCAGTGCTACATGTAACTCAAGAATATGGAATATTTTAGTGGTAGTATGGGACTCTCATGAGAGAGAGCACCTAATGAAGGTGATCCTGCACTTTTTGTGACTATGTGCTCCTACTTCCTAACAGCTAAAGAAAGGGCTGCCCTTTTTTAAACAGCAGAAATGTCTATTTACATATATTAATTGGTACAGCTGTTGCTTCATGGCATGATGTTGTTGGATTAGTGGGAGTTGATCTGTCAGATAGAAAAAATTGTTTAATATTAGGAAGGAAAGTTGTCACCTTTGGATCAAAAAAGGAAGAAAGGTTAGGCTGAGATGTGATGGGAAACAGTAAACTAGTAACAGAGAGCATTATTGACTGTGAAATTTGATGAACATGAAATGGATGCTTTCCAAACTGCCTTCTTTTTTTCAGTGCCAATTGAAATTGAGTAGACATGACAAGGCTATGAGGTCTAAGGATTTCCATGTTCTTACGAATTTAACTGACTTTAAAAAAACTGAAATAGGATAAGTACGAACTCTAGCTGTCACATAAAGGTTGATCAGAACAGCTGAAAGTGTTAAGAGCATCTATTATTTATGAATACTAGTTGTTAAGTTGCTGACACGACATTAAAATATAGAGCACATTATGTGTGCTTTTAGCATGTTGTACAATAGGTGTGCTTTGTAGTTCATCCCAGCTGAGAAAACTGAATTTTTCAGCATGTCAGCAAACCATCTTTTCTTTTATATATAGTGCTCCAGTTCTGTTATGTTCTATAGTAGAACTTCTTAGTACTCTACCTAGAATTCAACTGGGTGCTGAGTTGGACTTAATAAGAGATGTTTTTGTGAAAAGAATACTGAAAGAAGTGGGCAGCTCGACTTTCTTGACTGAAGCATGCAGTAAAACTAGGTCAAAATAAAGTCCCCTCCCAAATCTGATCTCTAGAAGCAACATTCAGTTCATGGCATTAGATGATCAGTACCTGTTCTGTCTCACTAAAACTTGATGCAAAGTCACAATTGTACACTTTCTAGGAACAAGAAGAGGGCACTCCTCTCTACTTTCATTCACATCCTGTTCAGTACAAAATTATAGTCACAGGATGTGTTAACTACCTATCCCATGTCTCCCCATATACATGCCCTACTTTAGAGGCTGTAGCATTGCATGTTGACGTTATTTGGTCAAAGTACAAATTGCGTTCTTAAACTGCCCATTGAATAAAGTTCTATTTCACGAGACGTCTTCAGATCTTGTTGGAGTGTAGCTCCCATGATCCTTTACTGTTGGCTGTGCTGGCTAGGACTGATAGAAAATTCTTTTTTAACAGGATAGACATAACATGCCCATGTATGTATATGGAGGAAGCACATGTTGGCGTGTGCATGCCTTTCCTCCTTATGCTGTGTACCCAGTATAGGAACTGGGCACTTGTTTTTTCCATATGCATAGATAAGCAAGTGACTTCAGCAGCAGGGTGAAACAGAGATCACTGGCTACAGTAGGGAAACCTGTTGTCTTTTACCTTTCAGAACAGAAAGGATCTGAAAATCTGTCTTTTACTGAGTTTTTTTGTCAGGACAAGTCATCTCAAAAGGGTGAGGAATTGTCAATCCCCATAAAATATCTCGGAGATATTGAAAAACTTTTTTTTCATAGAAGTAGCTGTGTTGGTTTCTCTCTCCATATTGGCAAAACTGAATGGGGGGAAAGGAAGAAGAAAAAGAAAACAAGAACAAAGTATTTTGGCACTTCAATAAATCTGTTTCAGTATACACTTTTGTGGCTCAGATCCCATTTCTGTGCCTGAAGAAGTGGATTTTGGTCCACAAAAGTTCATATTTGTTTGTTTGTTCAGTCGTTTAGTCGTGTCCGACACTTCGTGACCCCATGGACCAGGGACACCAGGCCCTCCTATCTTCCACCGCCTCCCAGAGTTGTGTCAAATTCATGTTGGTTGCTTCGATCACACTGTCCAACCATCTCATCCTCGGTCGTCCCCTTCTCCTCTTGCCTTCACACTTTCCCAACATCAAAGTCTTTTCCAAGGAGTCTTCTCTTCTCATGAGATGACCAAAGTACTGGAGCCTCAGCTTCAGGATCTGTCCTTCCAATGAGCACTCGGGGTTGATTTCCTTTAGAATTGATAGGTTTGTTCTCTTTGCAGTCCAGGGAACTCTCAAGAGTCTCCTCCAGCACCACAATTCAAAGGCATCAATTCTTCGGCGGTCAGCTTTCTTTATGGTCCAGCTCTCACTTCCATACATCACAACAGGAAAAACCATAGCTTTGACTATTCGGACTTTTGTTGGCAAGGTGATATCTCTGCTTTTTAAGATGCTGTCAAGGTTTGTCATTGCTTTCCTCCCAAGAAGCAGGCGTCTTTTAATTTTGGGGCTGCTGTCTCCATCTGCAGTGATCATGGAGCCCAAGAAAGTAAAATCTGTCACTGCCTCCATATCTTCCCCTTCTATTTCCCAGGAGGTGATGGGACCAGTGGCCATGATCTTAGTTTTTTTGATGTTGAGTTTAAGACCGTTTTTTGCACTCTCGTCTTTCACCCTCATTACAAGGTTCTTTAGTTCCTCCTCACTTTCCGCCATCAGAGTGGTATCATCTGCATATTGGAGGTTGTTGATATTTCTTCCTGCAATCTTAATTCCAGCTTGGGATTCCTCCAGTCCAGCCTTCCACATGATGTATTCTGCATATAAGTTAAATAAGCAGGGTGACAATATACAGCCTTGTCGTACTCCTTTCCCAATTTTGAACCAATCCGTTGTTCCAGATCCAGTTCTAACTGTTGCTTCCTGTCCCACATATAGGTTTCTCAGGAGATGGATAAGGTGGTCAGGCACGCCCATTTCTTTTAGGACTTGCCATAGTTTGCTGTGGTCCACACAGTCAAAGGCTTTTGCATAGTCAATGAAGCAGAAGTAGATGTTTTTCTGGAACTCTCTGGCTTTCTCCATAATCCAGCGCATGTTGGCAATTTGGTCTCGAGTTCCTCTGCCCCTTCGGAATCTCGCTTCTACTTCTTGGAGTTCTCGGTCCACATACTGCTGAAGCCAGTTCTAAAATAAAGTAATAGAAATCAACCAATAAATAAACTGGTAATGAATAAATAAATAACATCAGTGAAAAATTAAAATAAATAAAACAAAAGTTCATACTGAAGCAAATTTACTTTAGAGTACCACAATATTTTGCCCTTGTTTTTCTTTTTCTTTTCCTTCAATTTTGCCAGCATTTTTTCATCACAGCTTTTGTAATTTGTAATGTCTCTATATACAAAATGAATGTCTTTCCCCATCTGTACACATGCACACCTGGCACAAAAGGACAAGCTGACTGCATCCAAAGATACAAACAACCCATCCAATGCTACTGCTTTTCCAAGAAAAAGTGGAATATGATTACATTTTACAATTTTTGCACATTTCAGTAAAATCCTAAAAGTCCTAAATAAAAAAGTTCTAAAATAAAGCAATAGAAATCAACCAATAAATAAACTGGTAATGAATAAATAAATAACATCAGTGAAAAAATAAAATAAATAACTGGAATATATATTTAAAAAACCAATCTTTTTGAGGAGAAACTTTTTCTACTTGTCCTATCTACTGTATGAGGACTAACCAAATCATATCCATACCCTTCCAGAAAATGATATATGGAACAGAGAACCTCCATTAGTAAGCCTGTGGGTACTCCAAAGTTTCAACCCCACACTTTAGCACCTGCACCAGGCTGTTTTTTTCTAGTTTTTTTCCTAGGAATTCTTTTAGTAAACATAGTAATTATGTTTCTGCATTTAGACTGTGATAATATGCATATCTACAAATTTATATGAGTATTCATAATCATAAAAAGCTATGTTTTTGCTCCATACTATGCACAGTATTTAAAGAGTGTGTTGTATCATATCTTGTTTTCTACCTATTATAAGCCTATCCAGCTTCTGAGGATTTAAGCAGATCTCTATTTTTTTCTGTGTCTATGTCTATACATGATCAGCAAACTGAATTTATCTACCTAGGAAACTGAAGTCTTTGTTTTAAGCATTTCCTGATCTTCTATGTAAAATCCAGATGAACCACTGGATGGCACCATTTCCTTGTTCCTTTCCCCCCCATCTTATAGCATAGCACTCACTACGCAACCGTTTCACTGTATAAATATTCCTCCAGAAAATCACAAAAAAGCCTCAGTGATAGTTGCATTTACCTGAGAGTAGGTCCTACTGGTCTCAGTGGGCCCTATGTCTGAGTAATCATTCACACATTTCAGGTCCGTATCACTTACTTAATATGATGCATTTTCTTTGATTTAGTAAACAATTAGAGTAAGAAGAATTTGCTGATTGGGTAGAAAAATGTATTGCCATTTGAAAGAAAAAGATGTCTGCTGGATTAAATAGGAACTAGAACAGCTGCTGATGTGCTAACAGAACATCAGGGCAGTTAGACAGGAAGGGGTTAATGGTACAAATTTGCCCCTTGGAAAACATGTATTGCCAACCTCTAGACTTTGCTGTAAAAGATGGATTTCAGAGGCGGTGTTGGAGTTGAGACAAGTTCACACAGAAATCACCCACTTGTGGTATTTTTCTAGTGTCTTCTAGGGATGTATTGAAAAAGCTAGTGTTCTCATATCAGTCAAAATATCCCCAGATAATTCTACTGTAACTTCTTTGCAGTGATTTTCAAAAATAATGGTACAGTACTATATATTTAAGCTGCTATTCCCACTGTAGCAATCTTTACAAAGACAGCCTGAAATCTTTTGCTGATTGAGGAAAAACACAAGATGGGCCTCCTTTCATTCTTTGCTCAGAAAGAGAAGGTAAAAAAATTAAACCAAGTCTTCAGACAATCTGAGATCTCGAGCTCATATAGGCAAACAAAGAGCAAACAGAGAGGAGTTTATGTGGCCTCAGGAAGTGTGATATTAAGGGTCCTGGTGCTGTTCCCTAGAAAAGCCTGTGCAAGATATGATACAACACACTCTTTAAATACTGTGCATAGTATGGAGCAAAAACATAGCTTTTTATGATTATGAATACTCATATAAATTTGTAGATATGCATATTATCACAGTCTAAATGCAGAAACATAATTACTATGTTACAATATGTAGCCATTTGGACAGGGATCCAGCCACTTGCTGTTTGCCATCCTAGCCCACTGCAGGTTATACACACAAGAAATGCACCTTCTGAGTTCAGTGTGGTGCTCTCCTCAGTTTGGCACCATAGGCAACCAACCAGTTCACTCATCTATGTCTTACAGTTGGCCTTGCTTGTGTGATTTGGGAAATTAAGGAGGACTGGGCTTAATTAGTGCCAGGCCAGGCAAAATCCTGCCAATATTTAGCCACTGCCAAACAATGAAGTGATACAGTATTGGGATACCTCAATGAGATGAAGGGGGGCAAGGGCATCTTCCTGTCCTCCTGGACTAACTGTTTATTAATGAGGTAGGTAGTTCTTCACTAATTCTGGACATTTAGGCTCCTTTATTTCTAAATGATATTTTGGCTTCTGTTCAGATGCTTTCACAGTCCTGAGGAGGCAAACTCTTCCTTGGGGATGGTCAGTTTGAAAAGCTGTTGATAGTTCTTCAGAGAGGAGGCTTTGCACTGGGCTTGGCGTTCATGTGTAAAATCCAACAGGAATGGTAGCTGAGTCTTACTCCTGTACTGAAAATGGAACATTGTCCTTCATTTCTATCTTCAATAGGCAAACTTGGGAGCGATGTGCAGAGCACACCATTTGGCTCCTAGTCCTTTCTTCCACTACCTTGCTGCTACTCCTCAGTAATCTCTTGGGTTGTATGCTTTGCCTTGGCTGTTAATAGGGCTGGGCCTACTAAAGAAACACCAGCTGTATCAGTGGAAAGTCTGGTTTATACAAGATTTCTTATATAAATATGTCTCCAGGGAGCATGAGGTGTGATGTGACAGAGACTTGATAGAAAGATTAAATAATAAACCATTGCTTGACTGTATGAGAAGCCACATGATATTTTCCTCTGTTCTTTGTCCACACACAAAGTTCTGTGTGATTCAGGTCACTGAATCTGGTTTCGTGGATGTGAGACATTGTGCTTCTGTATCCATGATTCAAAACTCCTGGTAATGGCTTGATATTGCTGCACATTTCCTGGTATTTCCTGTTGTCAGCAGGAAAAAGGATGCTAAACTTTACATAGCTAGGGACAGCCTGAATGTTGACGACACCAAGGGCAACTGTCACTACCATTCACAAAGAGACAACAAGCAGGAGAAAATCCTAGAACCTGACTCCTTTTTTAATTAGTTAATCATTGCTTGCCCCCCCGCTGAAGTGCTGAAATGCTGTAAGGAGATCATCACCTCCGAACTGTACGAGGTCTTCTGTCTCTGCTGGAGGGAAGGTGGAGTCCCACAGGACATGAAGGATGCAAACAATATCACATTGTACAAGAACAAAGGAGACAGGGGTGACTGCAATAACTACCGGGGCATCTCTCTTCTTAGTGTGGTAGGGAAGCTGCTTGCCCGTGTTGTGCTGAAGAGGCTCCAGGTGCTTGCAGATAGAGTCTATCCAGAATCACAGTGCGGTTTTCGAGCTAACAGATCCACCACTGACATGGTATTCTCCCTCCGACAGCTGCAGGAGAAATGTAGGGAACAACAACAGCCACTCTTAGTGGCCTTCATAGACCTTACAAAAGCATTTGATTTGGTTAGCAGGGATGGCCTTTTTAAAATACTTCCCAAGATTGGATGTCCACCTCGTCTCCTTAACATCATCAGATCCTTCCATGAGGGAATGAAAGGCACTGTAGTTTTTGACGGCTCAACATCAGACCCCTTTGACATCCAAAGCGGAGTGAAACAGGGCTGTGTCCTCGCACCAACACTTTTTGGGATCTTTTTTGCTGTCATGCTGAAGCATGCCTTTGGATCCGCAACTGAGGGCGTCTATCTCCGGACTAGATCAGACGGAAAGCTCTTTAATCTCTCTAGATTGAGAGCGAAGACAAAGTCCAACTGAAATGCATGCGGGACTTCCTCTTCGCAGATGATGCAGCCATTGTTGCCCACTCTGCTGAAGACCTCCAACAACTCTTGAATCGTTTCAGCAAGGCATGCCAAGACTTTGGACTAACAATCAGCCTGAAGAAAACACAAGTCATGGGCCAGGGCGTGGACTCACCTCCCTCTATTACCATCTCCACACAAGAATTGGAGGTTGTTCATGACTTTGTGTACCTCGGCTCAACCATCTCTGACACCCTCTCTCTAGATGTTGAGCTGGATAAACACATTGGCAAAGCAGCCACCATGTTCTCTAGACTCACAAAGAGAGTATGGCTCAATAAGAAGCTGACGACACATACGAAGATCCAGGTTTATAGAGCCTGTGTTCCAAGCACACTCCTGTACTGCAGTGAGTCATGGACTCTTTGTGCACAGCAGGAGAGGAAGCTGAACACCTTCCATATGCGTTGCCTCCGACGGATTTTTGGCATCACCTGGCAGGACAAAGTTCCAAACAGAGCAGTCCTAGAACGAGCTGGAATTTTCAGCATGAACACATTACTAAAACAGCGACGTCTACGTTGGCTCGGGCACGTCGTGAGAATGGCTGATGGTCGGATTCCAAAGGATCTCCTCTATGGAGAATTAGTGCAGGGAAAGCGCCCCAGAGGGAGACCACAACTGCGATACAAGGACGTCTGCAAGCGAGATCTGAAGGCCTTAGGAATAGATCTCAACAGATGGGAAAACCTGACATCTGAGCGTTCAGCCTGGAGGCAGGCGGTGCATCACGGCCTCTCCCAATTTGAAGAGACCCTTGTCCAGCAGGCCGAGGCAAAGAGGAAGTCACAAAAGCAGCAAAACCAGGGAGCCGGACAGGGGACAGACTGGATTTGTCTTCAGTGTGGAAGGGACTGTCACTCTCGAATTGGCCTTCTCAGCCACACTAGGCACTGTTCCAAGCCCTCCATACAGAGCACGCTACCATAGTCTTTCGAGACTGAAGGATGCCTAACAATGCTTGCCCAAACACAAAGCAATTGTCAAGGCTCTTTTTCAACAAGTTCTCTGGGTATCTATTGCTTTGAAAATATGGATGATCATTAAGTGCTGTGATCTTTCTTTATACATATCAGAGCATTGCACATGTATATGAAATATAGGTAGAATTAAAAAGAAATTAAAATGTTAAGATATTTAGACCATCTTTGACCAGAAGTACGCTCCTTCAGTAGTGTTAACTTGACCATTTGCTGGATCTATGTGGTGTGGCATAAATTGCATGTACATAAGTGCTGCAAGTGCCAAGTTGAAACTTCTGTGGGGGGAGAGGAGATACCAGCGGCTTGTACATCTAGATAATCAGTCACATTCACGAGTGCTCTCACGCTAGAGCTGATTGCAGAGGTGTTTGGAGAGAGGTGCCTTTCCAAGGATTTTGCAGATTTAGAGAATAGAGGTCTTTCTGCTTTCTTCTCATCTGCATCAGGAACCTTCTTTTCTTTGCTGGAGCATGCTAGCAGCTGAACATGATCTTTGCTGCCACTCTTGCTTTTGCATCTGAATGCTGCCAGTATTTCAAACACAAGATGATGATTCATAAATTCTGGTATTATGAGGAGGCTGAGAGAATAATTGCCAATATTTACTGCTCCATTCATCTTGATGTAGAGCAGTAACTCAGCAAATACAGAAAGGTGGGGGTGTTTTCAATCTAAAAGAGACACCGATCAGATGCCCTAATATAAAACATTTCACTTCCCTCCCAAAGGTTTATATAAATCCCCAGTAAGTATCATTTTGTAAAACAAGGCTTACACTGAATATCCCCAAGGGTGATTTACAATGAGATTTTGCAATAAGTATCCATACCTTTCCTTTAGCCTTCTCTCAAAATCTGGATATGTTGTGGTCCACTCTTGAGCATGAAAGAAGGGATATGGCTGAGACTTCTTTCCCAGTAGAGGTAGCTGGGTATGCTGTGCAGTGGGTTGCATGGGGCAGAAGCATTCCCAATTCCTGTAAAATCCTTGGGGATTAACAGTTCAATATCTTCTAGGTGCACAGGCATGTACCTGAGTGCACACAGTTAATCTGAAAGACACATTACTTCTAGGAATTTTGATTACTTTGTGGCTCCAAGCAAGGTTTTTGAGGTATATGCTTGTATATTATTAAGAACACCGGAAAACTCTCCCTTTTTCCTATTACCATGCAACACTTTAAATAGCTGGAAAACTGGTTGAAGAACAGCTCTGACAATTGTTTTGTTTTTAGATGAGAAGTGGTTAACTAATGAAAAAAGGAGTCAGGTTCTGGGATTTTCCCCTGCTCAGTGCCTCTTTGAGCACAAGACGATAGTCTGTAGATCAGTGGTCCTCAAACTTTTTAACACAGCGGACCAGTTGGGGGGGGACAGGGTCTGTGCATAGGGGGGCGGGAGACCCCCATGTTTGCACACATGCATGAAGGAGCAGCACTCGCTCGTGCAGAATGTGCACACACTTGCGCATGTCCATGAAGGGGCAGGGCGGTTGAGTGTGCGCACTCGCATGCATGCGTGAAGGGGCTGTGCGGTTGAGCATGGGGAGGAGTGTGTGCAGAGGGCAGGAGATCTGTCTCCGTGGCCCAGTCTAGGCAAGGCCACAGCCCAGCACCAGGCTGTGGACCAGGGATTAGGGACCCCTGCTGTAGACCATCCTGACTGCTATCTTTAGTGTCATCAACATGCAGGCAGCCCTTGGGTATGTAAAGCCTGACATCCTTTTTCCTGCTGGCAACACAGGCACAACATTGTGCAGCAATATTGGGCAATTTTCTGGAATTATAAATTGTGGATAGAGAAGCACAGTATCCCACTTTTATAAATCAATGTTTTTCTCAAGAAATGAACTGATGGATACATTAGTTGAGTGCTAGATCACCTCTGCTCAGAGAAGAATAAATGTGAAATAGCAACAACTCTGATGAACTACAACAGAATATGGTTTTTGAGGTACAGTATATGCTTATATATTATTAAGAACACTGGAAAACCCTCCCTTTTTCCTATTACCATGCAACACTTTAAACAGGCCACTGGCTGTTTATGCAGTGACTCAAAAAAGGAGAGACAGGGATTGGCACAGAGCAGAATCAAAGGAGGGAGTCTGTGAGCTATAGCATGGACTGAACTGCATCAGATTGAGGGGCCAGTGTGGACACTGGCTCTGAAACAGTCTGCAGTCTCTGTATGGTCACCTAATCTAACTAGAAGCATAAAACAAGCTGCAAATCAAAGCATAGGAAATATGAATTATTCCAGTTTGACTTGCCAGTGTAGTTACAGCCTATATTCTTCCTTTCAAAATACTTCACATATTTGAGCCTTGAAGACAGCATAGGTTTTGTGAGACCATCAGCAGAAGCACCCTGGTTACTGCTGCTGTTTCCCAGCATGCTTTGGGGAAGGATAGTAGCATGTGCATTTATGTTCATGGCCATGCAAAGCTAGCAGCATTATGAAAGAAAGAAAAATGAAATGCAGAGATGAGACAAGACGCCTGCTGCTAGCCACCATTGCTGGCCACTCCCTTTCTCCTTGGGTGGCATAAATCATGTTATTGTCTTTTCCTTCAGGGTTCTTTGCTCAAATTGGTTGGTTCAAGTAAGTGATGAACTAGTCAAGCTGACCTATTTTGTGTAAAATGTTTTGTCTTTTCTTTGAAACCTTTTCTTTTTAAAAATGGGATCAGAGTAAATATTGGAAATTCTAGTGCACATGATCAGTGCATCCTCCACAGTCACCTAATGACCCAGCAAGCTGCTGAAAGATAGGTTTCCCTCTTACTGTTTTCAACAGACTATTGCCTTACTATGGAAACTGACATGTAAACAATGATAATGTGTGCCCTGCTATTGACATTTCATGTTAGACTACAGCTTCCATCAGTCTATCACGGTTGGCTATGCTGTCTAGGGTTGATGGCAATTGTTTTCTCAGAAGACCTAAGGGCTCTACCCAAACAATGATCATTTCCATAAGACCTGAAGGACTGCAAAGTGTGCAGATGGGTTCTTCATGTGCTAAAAATTTTTAGGACTTTGGAGCCAGCATTGGATAAGCAACAGGGGATCATTTTGGATTTAGAGACACTGAAAGGAGGGGGAAAAACCAATAAGACCAATCATTTTTTTTGCAGGGAAAAAATTTGTTGAAACTTGTTAAGCGCTGGATGAAATTGGATGGGACAAACTAATATGAGAAAGAATACAGAGGGTAATAGAAAGTTTTCAAAGATAAATTAAAACTGGTCCACAGGTTATGCATGTCAGATGGCAATAAATATAGTAGAAATGGGGAGAAAAAGGCCAAGGTGGAGAACAAGTACGCACAAAATGCAATCAGGGATAAGAAAAAGGGAATACGAGGGGTATAAAACATCAGGTACAGGGAAGAACCGATAAGAATACAGAATGAAGCAGAGTGAGTGTGAAAAATTGATAAGAAAAACAAAGAAGGGGAATGAAAAGGAGATGGCATGAAAGGTAAGATAAAATAAGATTCTTTAAGAAGAAAAAGGAAACAGAATGCAGTTGGCAAAGGATCTTTGACACAGTAAAAATAATTTATCAAGAGACAACGCAAATATTTCTAAAACACATTCATATTTTGGCCTTGGTGTTCAGGGAGAAGGATGGAACATGGGTGCCAGAAACATCTATAAATGTGCCAAGGAATGGGGAAAGCGAGCAAAAAGAAATAAGATTGTTCCAGAGGACTTGACTGCAGAATTAATATGGATGAAGAGTTACAAAAATTGTGGACCATAAGAGATTTGTTAAGAGTTTTAAATAAAGTCCCAGCAGAATTTAGGGGAAGAAAAACCTCACAGAGGAATGAAGACAGCTTGCTCCAGTGTTTTGTACAACTTTACATTGTATTTAAGGATGAATATTGAATGAATGGAAGTAGAAAGCTATCTTCAGCAAATTCGTTAGCAGTGTAATTGGCAACCTTGGCCATGTGTTCTGAATGTGATAAATATTGCAGTTTTTTTAAAATTATAACTATAATATTATGTATTTACATCAGTTTACAAGAAGAGACCCAGCAAGCAATTCTTGGCTGTCTTGGCATATAGTTTATTCACGATCATACAAGAACATTACTAGTTTTGTGGTTTCACACTGTTTTTCCATGCACTATTTCTATGTGCAATCTTTCTATCTTTCCAACCCAGTGATGTATTAGTAAAATGAGAGTTGTATGTGTTGGAGTTGTTACAACCTCACATGCTGCTTCTAGTACAAGTGGCAGTGGGGGGCAGACTTTTCTGGGCTGAGGTGGCTATCAATCTATTCAGCATTACTCAGTTTCCTCCTACCTCTGAATTTGAAGAGAGCTCTGTCACTCTGCTCAGTGTTTTCCCCCTCATTAGAGTTCGTTGAAGTCTGTTGTTTAGTTTTTGATCTGTTTGTTCTGTTCACAACTGCAAGCAAAGGAAATGGTTTTGTTCTTTCTATCACTGATGTCTCAGAGTGAGCCACCTAGACTTATGAGTCAGCCAATGAGGAAAAGAGGTGGACAATTATGAGGAACTTGAAGCTATATTTTACTCTGCACTTCTATTGTGTAGCTGGCGGAGTTTAACCCAGTTCAAAACTCTGCAAAAGTACGTGCAAATGACTGCTACAGGTTTACTTGCTTGCTTTTGAGGTCTACTGCATGAAAATGATCAAGGATCTTCCTTTCACCTTTTATATACGTCAAAATGCAGCAGCCAGATTGCTAACTTGTGCTGGTTACAGGGATCACATCACTCCACCCCCCCCCCCGGTTATAGCAGCCCTACTGGCTGCCAGTCCATTTCCGGGTAAAGTTCAAAGTGCTAGTTCTAACCTATAAAAACCTAAACTGCTTGGGCCTAAGTTATCTCAAGGACTGCACCTCCCTTTATTAACAAACTCAGGTGTTAAGATCATCAGGAGAGGGCTTTCTCTGGGTCCCTCCATCTTCATAGGCACATTTGATGTGGACATTAGAGGCTTCCTAGACTTCGGAATTCCTCCTAGAGGAAGCTAGGCTGGGCCCATCTTTACTTTCATTCCACAAGCAGGCCTCTTCAGGCAAGCTTTCTCTTTTAAATGGGTTATCGTACCTTATTGCTTTGAATGTGTTTTGATGTGCTTCACAAATGGTGCAACTTCTGGAGGCAAATTGCTTCAAGTCCATAATTAAAATTATCTGTTGCACACTCTTATGCAACTCAGTATACAGAAAAATAATAATGTGTACTATTCCTTAACTTCCAGAAACATTCAGAAATTAACCTGCAATAGTTACACTCTTTGTGTAACTAGGTAAGAAGATTTGGACCAATAAATTTAAATTTCTTCTCGTTTATAAATATCATGCCTATTAATTGCTCTTCATTTCTCTTCTGGAATAATTTAAAAAACAATAACTTTGTAGCTACATCTTGAGTTCTGGATGCCATGCCTTTCCCACCATTTTTAGTGGTACTTGATTCCGAGGCATTTTCAAAGCAGAGCTCACTCCTAAGATCATAAAGAAATGGGTAATGGTTTATTTCTTCTGTTCCCCATTTGGATTTGTTTTTGTGACCATTTGAGGTTCCTGGGAGCTACACAAGTACCTATGTTAAACTGACAGACATTTTGGAAACTGTGTTTTAAACAAAGCCATAGGTAAATTCTTCACACTCCAGACTGTCAGAATACTTTTCAAAGATTATTTCTTTTGACAAGAGCATGCCATTAGATTTGTGAATATTCTACATCTTACGGATCTTAGTGCATTTTCTCTAGGACGCTGACCCTGAATTCACAGGGATCAAGTCTTCCAGTAAGAAGTTGCCATAGACAGATGAAAAGAGACACATTGGCAATGCCTTCTAAAGTTAAACTGACAGGTTAAAGGTGTTTTGTGCATTTGCTATCTCATAACACCCTTAGGAGGGTGAAAGATTCAGAAAAGCATTGAAAATGGACTGGTTCCTGGAAAACTGCATACATGATTTGTTTTATCTAGCTAAGAAAGATAAGTGTCTTCTTGTCAAAGGTAATTGTATGCAGAGCTATAAATTTAAACTCCCTATTATGAAATGTTGTAGGTATATGTTCCTAGACACACATACTGAATTAGGAAAAGTGTCACATTGAAAAAGTTTAATGAGAGTTTCTTTTGTAGGCAAAGTGGTAGGGATGACAAAAAGCTGCTCAGGGACAGACAGATGTCAGCAGATGATATTTGGTGTATTTGCAAATTCTAAGTGTCTAGAATTTTTTAAACAGATATCATGATTTTAAAGGAAAGTGAGGAACTGCTAATTTTGGTGCAATCTCTTAATCTTGGTGCTTTTATAATGGGCACCCAGTGCTTTTATACTGCACTGTAGGGATCCTAACAGTATGGATGGGTCCCTCTCTTTTGTTTGGGGAAACAAAACAGGTAAAGGGATGGACAGGTCTTTTAATCATGCAGTGAGACTTTAAAAGCATTGGCCCTGGTACAGTCAGGTTGGGGGAGCACACCAGGGCTTTGCAAAATGTCATATGCATGTAGTCCACCAAATGCAGAAACCTCTGTGAAAGTGCTCCTGTGTTTGTATGATGCAACAGCATTCTTCTCAAGAGAGTACAGCTGTGTTTGGAAGTGTCCTCTCTTTGAATGGTTATCTAATCTAAATTTGGTTTCATGGGTTGAGAGAAATTTTGGAGTGGATGGGGTCAGCACTTGGGTAGGCTACCATGTCATACCGTGTAAGGATGTTACAAATAGCAATGATTCTGCAAGCAAAATACTTCCAGTCTACTCAGTTGTTTGAATATGATGCAGTATGATGCATATTAATGTAGATCCCTCCTCTTTCAAACAGTATGCCTAAATAAATAATATAACCTGCACATCCCCCATTTTATAAGAAGAAATGGCATAAAAAGGGCCTGTTATATGAGAAATCATACAATGGTAGAATAGGTCTCACACTGCTAAAATGCTATGGACCATATCTTACCAAGCAACCCAAAGATTCCTCATTCACTGGTAGTATATGTGTGTTTGTGGAGGGCTAGTGGTATTTTGACATTTTTTCAGGATTGATTTTTTTCTTAAATTTTCTTAAACATGTATACACCACTAAGAAGGGCAAAAGGGGACTCTGATTTGCATAAAATGAAATGTGTCAGTTTATATTACAGGTGTCAGTGTTTAACATGATTTAAGCACCATCACAGGACATCTCACTTGAATGGGCAGGATTCTCATTGGGCAACTTGTATGATTGCACAGGGTGGGGTTGGATGTCCGTGGCAGGCAACTTCAAGGCCCCTAATCTCCTGCTTTTTGGGGACAGGCATTATGGTACACCTCAAATGGAGCATATTTTCAAAAGGAAGGTTGTTCTCTGGCAGCCACTCAAATGGAGGCCATATTTAACATTATTCTTACAACCATAGGTCAGCCATGTTAGGTATGCAAGGCTGCAATACAGTAACAAAGCATATAATATTTAGAATCAAAATAAGTTACGCATGCCTATTCTAGAACACAGAAAGAGTTCTAACTCCTGTCCTCTGAAGATGCTGGCCACAGAGACTGGAGAAATGTTACGAAGAAAACCTCCAGAACATGGCCAAACAGCCTGAAAAACCTACAACAACTATTTTGGTGAAAATGTGGTCTTTTGGTAGTTTATAACAAGGTGGTCCTCAGAGCCATATGCTGTAAAAGCCTGAAAATCTCTCCTAAGCCCTGCTTTAGTACAGCATAAAATTTCTGTATCATCTATAGAAGAATAGAGCTTGGTCTATGTACAAGTATGGGTGGGTGAAAATCACGGTTTGTTAAGACTGGAGCCACGGAATTAATGTAAAAAAAATCTAATGAGATAAATAGCCCTGTGGGTTGCAGTTTATGCTAATTAGTTTTGTGTATTGTGTGCATGAGTGCAAGACGTTTCTAGGCTATAGAAGAAGCATTAGGTTTGGACCCTAACCTGCCCGGGGAATGCTATCAAATGCTGACTTGAGGTCAACAAAAGCTGCATAACTTACCTCATGAAGCCTGGAGACATACTTCTCTGTGAAGTGCTGTAATGTCAGTACTGATCAAGGATGAAATGACTGGCCCTAAACCCTGCTTGTTCATACATTATAATATTTTTCTGCTCCAGCCAATCTCAGAACTTCCAGGAAGCTTATGTGTTAGTAATTCAGAGTCAGATGTGGCTCCTTTTAAAAATACAGTGGTGTGTCGCAAGACGAATGCCTCATGGATGAAAAACTTGCAAGATGAATGGTTTTGGTGATAAGGTTGATGACTCGCAAGATGAATGTTGCTGTGGCTGTGCTTCGCAAGATGAATGTTTTCCGTTTTTTGTTCCTGCCTCATGTTTGCTGACTTTTAAATGTTTTTATATGATGTTTAAAAAGTGAAAGTTTTTTCAAAGATGATTTCAAAATTTTTGAAATCATCTGCACAATATGTATGGCTTTAAAGAGCACTTAGTAAACCCTTTTAAAACCAAATTTGACTTTGTTCTGACTTTTTTTGCCCATAGGAACGCATTAAGCCGCCTTCAGTGCTTTTGAATGGCTTTCCAATGTCTGTTTTCGCTCTAAGTGTCTTAAAATGTTTGAAACCTGTTTTAAATGCTTGGATTCGGTAGTGCACCTTGTGAAACATGTGCAAACTTAATTTGGTTTTGTTCTGAGTCTTCGTTAATTTTTGGTGATTTTTTGTTTTCCCCATTTAAATCCATTGAACGGATCGTGGCGCAGTGGTTAAAAACGCTGTACTGCAGCTAAAACTGTACTGCAGCTAAAACTGTGCTCACGACCTGGGGTTCAAATCCCAGGTAGCCGGCTCAAGGTTGACTCAGCCTTCCATCCTTCCGAGGTCGGTAAAATGAGTACCCAGCTTGCTGGGGGGGGGCAATGTGTAGCCTGCATAATTTTTTAAAAAAATTGTAAACCGCCCGGAGAGTGCTTGTAGCGCTATGGGGCGGTATATAAGTCCAATAAATAAATAAATAAATAAATAAAATAATTAGATTTCAATGCATTCCTATGGGAAAACGCATTTCGCAAGACAAATTTTTCGCAAGATGACATTAACCGCGGAACGAATTAAATTCATCTTGCAAGGCATCACTGTATTGGAATGGTGATGGAAATACCCTATCAGCAGGGATATGGGTCTCTGGTCATTCCAGAGACATTGGTAGGAGAATGAATAAAAATGATTCTTTACTTACAATTGCTTGAAATTACAGACTTGTGTGTGCTGCTTTTTTTATTGTTCACTTACTAGCAACCAACCAAACAGATCGGCAGCAAGAAACAAGTACCATCAGCTGACAAAATACCAGGCAAAAACAAAAGAAAAATTTAAAAAGAAGGCAAAAAGCACTGTGGCCCTTTAAAAGCTAACAGCTATATTTTAATATGAGTTTTCATGGGTAATTTCACTTCCTCAGACATAAGAGATGAAAGAGCTAGAACACACAGCAGAAAGGTGGGACTCTCTGAATTTCAAAAGCTGGAAGGAACTGTTGGTTAGTGCTGCATCGATAGACAATCACCCCAGCCCAGAAAAGTCCCTCTCAGTCACTCAAACTACACACAGAATGCTTGGTTGGGAATAAAACTCCTACATGTCCCTCTATTTGTAATTGGTGCACATGTAAATTACAGAATAATCAATATGTGATTCTCTTCTGTATGACAGAAGAAAGGAAAGGATATGCTAAAGTTTTTCCTGCAGTATATGAGTTATCTTCCTTTGCACATTAAAATCAGCAATACACTGTTATTTTCCCCTTGAGAGAGTGGAATTTATTTATGTAGCAAATCTTTGGGGGAAAGAATTCTGAGGAGCTGGAGAGAAGTCATCTGTGCAAGATGTTGCTTCTTCTACCATCTCATCTCCTTTAATGTTTTACATACGCACCAAGCACTATCCCTACATAAAATGCAGATGTTTTCCCACATTTATTTATTAGAGACCATACTTATGACCTTGCAAGCCACAAACATACTTCAGAACCGCTGTACTTCCAAATCTGATTAAAGCAAAACATGTCACCATCCCATAATGATGAGTTCCACAACAGAGACTCAGAGAGATTAACTGGCATGCAGGGGTGAAAAACAGAGCTACAGCCCCAAATGCTAGCTAATTATTTTTGTGTCTGTGCATGTATTAGTAATGCCTTACAGCAATGTAGTTTGCTTCTGTTTCCACACATTGTAACTTGTTTACTAGTAAACCAAAGAAAACCTCTCACCAGCTAGTTTATACTTTGAAGATAAGGGAGACTTAAGAACAGGGCAGAATCAAACACCAAATTCCAAAGCCATAATTTATTCCGAGAAACTCATTTTAGGAGTACGTGATGTAGTCTAATCCTAAATTAAGTCATAGGTCACATTGAAACTATTGTGACATTTAGAATAGCTTTCACTATGGCAAGCTTGCAGGGTGACATTTAGAAGGAACTTTTTTAGAAATATATCACGTTCTCTGGAAAGTACTGCAGAGTGAAGAAGATTTATAGAGCTGTGAGCCTATTATGCAGAACTGTAGATCTTTGCTGTCTGCCAATGAGATGAGCTTTTTTGCTAATATTCACCAAGCGTCCTTTTGTCTTCCCATTCTCCTTCTTGGAGCAACAATTCAACATGATGGGTGTTTTTAAACAGTTTGAAGGAATGCTAACATTCAACTTTTAATCATGCTTTGCAGCTATTTGGTGGTTAGAAAGTCAGCTTTGTGCCAATGCTTCAGAGCAACACAGTCTAAATATAGTAATGTAGTTAACACCTGAATAAGACACTCCAGTATACATTTACCATATGCTTGTGTACTGTATTTACACAGGAGGAAGGGCAAAATAAATCAGTGCAAAGTAATTCTAGGTTTGTGATATTGCTCCTTTGAGTATACTGTTATCCTGAGACAAATCTACTGTTCGGAAAGTGGGAAACATAAAAAGAAATGTATCAAGTGGCTGTTAACTTGTATGTGTGTCAGGCTTTCTGAAATGACTGTTATAAAACATTTACATGGCACTGTAAATTTGCATGGCATTTTATATAATGCAGATAGCAAAGCTTCCTTGAATTGTACTGCTTGAGGATTCTGTATAAAATGACTGTCATGTCATAATAAATTTGTGGAAACCTAGAGTTTGTCTCTTCTTTGTTGCCTGCACCTTGTTCTTTTCAGAGTACTCCAAATCACATAGTTCAAGTCAGTCTGTTTAGTTTTTCTTTAGAACTACCAATTAATGGCTTTCATACTGTTTTATATACTAAAGCAGATGTCTTATACAATGTGTCACACCCCAGCCAAATGCTGGCAGTTTTCAGTAGCATCAACAGTACTGATAGTGGTTCCAGCAGCAATAATAACAAAGGTCGCAGCCAAAGCCCTGATGTAAGAATACAGCCTCTCCTCGCTATTTGTATTGGGGCAGTCTCAAAATATAGTTGGTGAGTTTGGTGGCTCTTAAAAGAAGGTCACAAGGGAAGTGCTATTTTATTTTTATTTATCTCTTTTCTGATATTAAGCCCAATAGCATAGGAGATAGTCAAGGGGAGTGCAGTTCTGTTTATTGTCTTTAAACATCCCCAGTAACATCATCCATGGTACCCTTTTGGTCTGCCTGATCATAGTAAGACAGAGGAGCTAATTGTTACAGCACAGAGTTTTCCAAACATTTTTGAGTCACGACCCCTTTGTATAATAGCTAAGTAACCTGCAGTCCCACTGTGTTTGCATAGAAAGGCATTTGAATAGGGTAAAGAGACACATTAAAAATAGATTTTTCAGAACACACTAACTTAATATTTAATGTGATGGTTATACTTGCATCTGGACAATACATATTGAAAACTTCATGGTGAAACTTCATATAAAAATAATTAAAACTACAAATAATCATAGCAACCCCCCTAGAAAACACTTTGTGGCCCCTTTTGGGGGTCACAACTCTCAGGGTGAGAACCTGTGTTATAGTTTTTCTGGTCCTTTCTGGGAGAGGAATAACCAGAAAATGGTACAGTCATCTCCATTGGAGCACCTCTGGTTCCATACTGTCCCTCGGGTTTTCTAACACCTGCAATAAGTTGCTGAGGAAAGTTATTGGATGTTAGGGCTGAAGAATTAAAAAAAAAGGCATGCAGTTCTACCTCTTGTTTCTTCCAACTAAAGACTATAGAAACTGTCTGGAGGCAGTGTTGGGATAGATTAAAATGGGGAAAAAGGGCGCAGGCTTAATCTAGATAAATTGGAAGTACTGCGAATTCAGAAACCTGCAAACCTGGAATGAGAATCAAATGGGGTTGCAGCCTGAGTCAAAGGCCAAGTGCACAGCGTACAGTTATCATTGACTCCAAAGTGCCACTAGCTTCTTGCCTATCTTTGGAAGTGCACCTAGCTTTAGTTATTATTATTTACATTTATATTCCACATTTTCTACAATGAATTAAAAGTGTCATGCCTCGTTCTTTTCTTCTCCACTTTTTCCTCACAAAAGCTCTGTGAGGTGGTTTAGGCCGACAGACTATGACTAATCCAAGAACATTCTGATTCCTCATCAGTTAACCACAATTAGCCACAGTAAGTTGCACAAACACCAGTAGGATGTCTGACAGGTGTTGCACTGTTTGAATCATTATAATACTGTCTAATTATTAATCATATATAACATGAAATGGTGAGAGGTTCTGTAGTCAAATTAATCATCTCAGAGAACAGCACAAATAAATTCATGCTTTTGCAAAGCTCAAGGACTGTGTGTCTTCTCACTGATTGGGGATTAAAGGCTGATATTTAAAATTATCCTAATAAAAATTCAAGGTATTACAGGCAGTCATTAAGCTTGATTTCTGCCAAACTTGCATATCTCCTCAATGTACTTTGGTTGGGTAAAAAAACCCACATACCTCACTTTGTGTCACTTATGCAGGTTTCTTTAAATTGGTATAAAGCTAATGCATTAGAGAGTGTAGGAGAGAACAGAAATATTAATGAAGAAATGCATCTCTCTCAATAATATAAGAAATATTCTCTTATTGATCTGAAATGCATCTTCAGCACTAATATTACATACGAAATGCAAAAGATTTCCATTTGTTTAACTGAGCAGAGCAGCAAGAAAGGAGGCTGTTGGATAAACTTTGTCTCTGCAGCTTGTGAACTATCTTTTGAATGGTCTTTTTGTTAGCAATTAAATACAGATGATGACCTTTATAAAAAGGCCAGTGAGTACATAGAAATTATGGTTTATTATGACTGGCTTCTACTCTCTCTCTCTCTCTCTCTCTCTCTGCCTGTTACTGAGGTAAAGGATAAAATGGTGCCTCCGATATGGCTGAGAAGAATGCCCTTTTTCTGCCTCCTCTGTTGCTCCATTGAACCCAGAAACATGGCATTCTGAAGAGGATGGGGTAGCTTGTATCCCTGTAGTTTCTTTCTCTGTGAGCCAGAACCTTAGTTTGGGAGAGTTGGCTCACATTGGTGGGTCTCCAGATACAACTTCTTGCTCTTCTGATACTCAGTGTTCTGTGTTTAACATGACAACAGAGGGAGCAAGGCTCCTGTGCTCAACTCAGATGGGCTTCACTTCTTAAACAATTGACTAGGTCTAGAATCTCATTTGAAAACTGGTGACAGGATGGCATTCTTTACTGCATCTGAACGTATCTGGTGGCTTAGAGTAATGGTCTCCAACCTTGAGCCTCCAGATGTTCTTGGACTTCAACTCCCAGAAATCCTGGCCAGCAGAGGTGCTAGTGAAGGCTTCTGGGAGTCGTAGTCCAAGAACATCTGGAGGCCCAAGGTTGGGGACCACTGGCTTAGAGAACACAGAACTTTTCACCTGTACAGCTTTGCACCTATTGCCTATAGCAACTGTCTCATGCTGTCTTAGGTTAGGGATCCCTGGTCTGATTACTCTTGATTTTGTTTGAAAGTCTCAGACTTGTCTGCACAACTCTTCCCTGAGTCTCTTAATCAATAGCAGCAGATCCTATCTTTCTTCTTCTGAAGAAGTATTTAATTCAATCTACCCTTGTTCAAGTAAGGACAACTTGTTATGGATTGTCCTTGTACACATGTTTCCATGCTTTCAGTAGCACCTGAACAAGGCTTTTGATAAACTCATCACATATATTTCCCTGCCTGTTTATTTTTTAAAAAGTTATACTTACTACCCTCACATCTACCTTGGCCCTCAAGCACCTAATTGACCTGCTATTCCAGTCTTGGTTGGCTCTTCAAGTGAACCTAAAGTGTATATTGAAATGAACCATAATATGCAATAATCATGTGCCGTGCCTTCAAATCACTTCTGATTCATGGCAACCCTTTTGGGGTTTTCTGGGTATATAGAGTACTCAGAAGTAGTTTATCATTCCCTTTTTTTGGGGGGGGGGTGTCATTGTGGACTGTGCAGCTTGCCCAAGGCTGTACTTGCTAGCTCTTCTTCCAAGAGACATAGTGAGGAATCCCAAAGTCTGGCTGTGCTGTGAGCAATACAACAATCTATACATCATGTCAGTTCTGACCTATGGTGATCTTCCCAGAGTTTTCTAGGGATATTCAGACAACCAGTGCTGCAAGCTAGTCAGCTATGAAAGCTCTACAGCTGTCAGTTGGGGGTAGGTAGGATTGTGGAGAGCACTTTCAGGTGTTTTTTTTTTTTTTTAATGAGACCAGCATGATTGAAACATTTTGGCCTGCTCATCAAATACTCCCTCTTTATATTTTGAAAGTTCAGACTCTTCAATTTGTCACTTGGCTTTCACACAAATGTTTCACAGTCTCATTAAATTTCTGCCACCAGACTTTATTGCTTTAATAATTTGTTGCAATATTTATGAAATTGCCGTGATGGATCATATTGGAGGTACCATATTATCCATCGCAAATTAAATTACATTAAAAAACAATGAATCAATCATATTAAAAAATACAGAAACAATATAGATTAAAATTTGAGGTATACGTATGTATGAAGATTTTGAAAAAGATTTGCCCTGGCTCAGGAAGAACTAGAGTATTTTGTTTTTGTTCTTCCCGATACAAATATATTTTTTGTTGCACAAAACAGCAATCTGTTTAGTTTTTTGCTGTTGGTTTTAATTGTCCACATATTTTCCCAGGCCATGTGTGGAACTGCCAAACAAGACTCTAGTCAGAGTTCTTTTGGGATTTTAGTCCAGAGCAAGTGAGATTGTCTAAATCACAGTAGCACATCACAGCTGGTTAATAAGGTGGCATAGCAGTCATGTGATCAGGCACACAAACAGGCATTAACTGGGCATGTGACCAGACACATAATTGCCACTTGGTTTAATTAAATTCCACTTACTCCAGAATAAAATCCCAATAGAATCCTGACCATCAGTTGACTAACTGATATCATTTATATCCCACCATTCTGGAACTCAGAGATGCAGGGTTTCCAAACAGTCTCCAATCTAGACATTGAATGATTCAAAACCTGCTTCACTTCAACAACCTTATTCCTTTCAGTCCTTGTCTTTGTTGCTCCTAGGACTTTTCTTCAGATTATATTCAAATTCATTATTAGGGCTGGATCTTAACAGCACTTGCGTGTTACATTTGTAGCAACTGAAGGAAAGGCTGTGTTAAAAGTTCCTCATTGGTCTGCAGTGAAGGTCAGTAGTGATGCACAAACCTTTAAATGGAGAAGGACACGACATGAGAATGAATTCATTTCATTATAATTGAGGTTTATGTTTGTTTGTTTGGCCCTAGTCTTCCTTCAAAGCAGTTATGGTCCTCCATTTTTTGGAATGCATCCCCCATCATGCCAGACCTGTGGCTTTGTTGATTAGGGCTGGTTGAGCCAACACACAGGATTTCTTCCTGCCTTGATCTACAAAAGAGTTCTATGAGTAAGTCAAGGTGAGAGAGATAGTGATTAGAGATGAAATATTTGTATTTGTCTCCCGGGAAAGACAAATATGATTATTGCCACCACTGGTGGCTGAACCAATTGGACCCTCCCTCCTGAACCAGCTGTCCACTCATGGTGTGGCACATGTGGCCATCATTGTCTTTGTGCTGGCAGGAGATGGCAAGAAGGTGGGATGATGAGTCTCTCAGCTCAGCTGCTGAGTAATCAGCAGCATAGGAAGGCGGGGAAGCCCTGGCCAGGCTACTTCCATGACTGGCTCAGTGCAAATGATGGCGGGCTACTTCTCAAGCAGTAAGTTCATGGCCTGGTTCTGGGGGAAGGGTCCAATTGGCCTGGCCATCTGCGATGGTGATATTCACATTTGTCTTCCCCAGGAGATGAATAGAAGTATTTCATCTCTGATAGTGATAGTGAGCTTTACAGCTCAGTTCGATTTTAAACCCAAGTCTCTCTGGTCATGCTGACCACTACAGCGAACTGGTTCTAAAGGGAAACTCTACAATAATTATTAGCTACTATGAGGTATAGCTAGTATGACATTTTTGCACTAGTTATGAGTGATATGTGAAAAAGCTGACTAGGGCTCAAATTCATTTTATACAACTGATATTAAAGCTATTTATGTCAAGTAAATTATTCCTTCAATCTATTGTCATAATTTTCTAAGCACTAAGGAAAACAGTTGATGTTGAATCATTGAAATAAATTATACTGGCAGAAGAGCTTGAAGTTATGTGAAACAGAGAACTCCAGTTTTGAATCTAATTAGACTTCAAGAAGCACATTCTATAGCTGTAAGTAGTAAGAGGGTTCATGGTATAAGCTGTAAAATAGGTGAAATAAAAGTTTTAAATGAATGTGAAAAGCAGTCAGAGGTTAACTTTTATTACTGCAGGCGATTAATTTGAGTACTGAAACTGTGTGCTATATCTTAACTCCCCCCCCCCCAAGATGAGTAGAGGAGTGAACATGGTCTAGCCTTGCCAGTGAAAGGTCTAAAAATAAAAAAAATAATTAAAAAATCAGTTGATGTGTTTGATTGGAGTACCTCTACACTGATTATCATAAACAGCGTTTTTGTACATGTCTCCTCATGTGCATTTTTGTACTCCTTTGTACTCTTTTGATTCAGTCATGCACTTTGGTATCCATTGCTAGTAAAACAAGGAATTAATTTGGATCCCTCTCCTGCCACTGCAATGGGTGGTACCAAAATCCTGCTCCAGAGAGTACAGTTTTTTTTTTAAAAAAAGAACAAAACCTACAATAAAAGTTCTATGACGCCTTCAAGACTAGCAGATTTAGTTCAGCTTTAGTGGCTTGCACTTGCTCAGACACACAAAGTAAAATATTTAGGTCATAGGTTTGTATACATAGCTTACAACAGTAGTTCCCGAACTTGGGTAACTCAAGTGTTCTTGAACTGCAATTCCCAGAAGCCTTCAACACCAGTTGTGCTGGCCAGGGTTTCTGGGAGTTGCAGTTTAAGCACACCTGGGTTACCCAAAGTTTGGAAACACTGGTTTACATGATTGTTGGGAGTAGGCCAATCACAATGGAATAGAGAAGATGGCAATTTCATTTTTAACACTGAAAGGCCCTTCTGGAAGATCTTAAAAACAGATTACTGTAGTTGGGTGCCATCGGCACACTGGTGGTACCACACCACAAAATTCTGGACAGCCTCTTTCAGATTTATCATGTATATGTGAAATAGTATGGGGAATCATGGAACCCTGAAACACTCCACAGGCTAATGGCCAAGGTGTTGAACAGGACTCCTGGGGGACTCCACAAGTACCACTACCATTCAAAAAGTGACACCAAACAAGAGAAAATTCCAGAAGGTGATTCCATTTTTCATCACTTAATTGCTTCTCATCCAAACACAACACAATTGTCAGGGCTGTTTTTCAACAAGTGTGAATGGTACTGAGCAGAACAGTGTATCCTGTAGACCAGTGGTCCCCAACCTTGGGCCTCCAGATGTTCTTGGACTACAACTCCCAGAAGCCTTCACCACCACCTGTGTTGGCCAGGATTTCTGAGAGTTGAAGTCCAAGGACACCTGGGGACCTGAGATTGTGGACCATCTTGTTGTAGAATATCTTGAATGTTGCTATTGTCACCATTCAGGCTGCCCTTTGCTATGGAAAGCTTGGCGTTTTTTTTTTTTTTATGCTGGCAATCTTGGACCGTTACCTGGCTTTTTGGATCATGGGTACAGAAGCACAATATCCCATATTTATAAACAAGAGTTTTGTGTTTTTTTTAAAGAATTAAATCAATTAAAATATCCTTATATAACAATCCCTTCTTAATTTTCATTACACTTTAATTTATCATTAATACCTATATTCCAAACTTATTTATACCATTCCAGTTGAAAATCATCCTTAACTTTCCAATTCCTTGCCACTGTTAATAAATTTGAAATTAGTTCTTTTGTTGGCCAACTCCTTTGATAATTATCAAATATTGATAAAAGAGCTATTTTAGGGCAAATCTCTATATATGTAAATTTAATACTTTTTATTTCCTTGAAAATTAACCTCCAAAATTTCAATATAGTCTCACATTCCCACCACATATGGAAATAAGTACCTACCTACTGACATCCTTTCCAACATGAATTAAAATATTCAGTATGCATATGATTTAATTTCACCAGAGTTACTTCTACCTCCACACTAGTTTATGTTTTTTTCTTTATACTTATAGAAATAAACTTTAATATTCTTTCATCTCATATAGTTTTTGAAACCTCAGTATTAATTTCTTCTCCCAAATCATATTCCAATAATGTTTCAAGAATGGTTAGCCCTCTTCTTTTAATATTTTATAAACCCTTTTCTTTTTCTAAACATTGAGATTTGTATCCTTGCCTTTGTAACCAGATAAACATATCAATTTCCTGAGACTTCAGCCAGCAAAATGTGATTTGATAACTCTACATATATGTTTCTTCTCCAAGGATTAATTTTGCAGGTTTTCCCACACTGCATTTTTCTTGTCCTTGTGCACAGTTTGTAAAAACATAATGAAAAGCAAACATGACAAACCTGGTAATCTGGTACCACAGACCCTTATGTTGACGCTATAGAGACATCTTTCTGTCTGATGAATCCTTAGCTAAGAATTAGCCTACTATTAGGCAAAGTGTGGCAACTGCTTACGGATGCAGAGAGATGGAGAGTAGCAGTGAAGTGTCTAAGAACAGAGCTGTATGTGTATTATAGAACTGCACCTTCAGCTAATCTACAGTGGTCAAATGGCCACCTTCAACTGGAGTTCTGAAGCCTCGTCAGCTTTTATATGACATGGACATCTTGTTATTCTTTTCAGGCAACAAAATATCTTGGGTCAGACTGGCCTCAGCTAAATTCCTTTGTAAGCTAAAAATGCAGATAGTAATGTTGCATCACAGTATTTCAGGTAAAATGGACCTCATTCAACATTTAACCCAGCAGATATTGTTGTAATTATGTGCTTCAAGTCACTTCCAGCATATGGCAAACCCTACTGGTTATGTCACGTATGTGAGATGTTCGAGCAGCTGCGATCTCGGTGAATAGTGGGCAGTAACATGAATTTTATTTAAACATATCACATTCTTCATACAATACTCTGCACATGCTCACACTCATAAATAAGCTCCATTGACTTCAATGTGAATTATTCCCAGGTAGGTATATTTAAGACTGGAACTTTGGAGTACTTACTGATTTTTCATGAAAATTATGTACATTTAATGTTTAAGAAATAATAACTATGAAAAAAGTGGACATTTTTTAAAAAGCAATATGAGATGATACCTACATTTTGATTTGTAAGGAATACAGATGGAAATCCAGCATTTTTTTTTCTTTTATGGGATAACAAAGTTTAAGCTGTAATCAAATGACTAACAACCACTGAAACAAACAATTATTTGGAAGTTTGGCTGCCAATCTGTTGTACCTGGTTCTCTAACTTACAGCTGTTCTTTGATGTCTGTGTGTAAACTTTTGCATATGCTCCACATTAATCATCAGGACAATTACTGCATTCTCATATAGTTATTAGAAAAGCCAGTACTACTCTCAGGTCCAATGTGCAATGTGCACCTGTTTTGGGTAATTTGTTGTCGCTGTTAAGTGATGATTAATGACACATCTAAATTGCTATGATAACGTGTCTAAATTCATAAACTGCATGAAACAATAACAATGAGGAATGGCGTGGTTCAAAATCCTATTGCTAGTCCCAGTAAAAATGTTGATTTACCATCTAACAATATGATTCAGTGGTTTTAGCCTCTAGCTGAGGCTAGTAATTGTATACAGGTCATGATTTCTGGTTAGAAACCTGTTTTGTTGTTGTTTAGTCATTTAGTCGTGTCCGACTCTTTGTGACCCCATGGACCAGAGCATTTGGTGATGTCCTTGTGTAGAGTCGCCTCTTGTGTTGTTGGAAGAGAGTGTTTGTGATGACCAGCTTGTTCTCTTGACAAAACTCTGTTTGTCTTTGCTCTGCTTCATTTTGAACTCCAAGGCCAAACTTACCTGTTGTTTTATCTCTTGACTCCCGACTTCAGCATTCCAGTCCCCTAGAATGAGAAGAACATCTTTCTTTGGTGTCAGTTCTAGAAGGTGCTGTAAGTCTTCATAGAATTGGTCAATTTCAGCCTCTTCAGCATTGGTGGTTGGTGCATAAACTTGGATTACTGTGATGTTGAAAAGTCTGCCTTGGATTCGTATTGAAGTCACTCTATCATTTTTGAGATTATATCCCAGTACAGCTTTTCCCACTCTTTGTTGACTATGAGGGCTACTCCATTTCTTCTACAGGATTCTTGCCCACAATAGTAGATATGATAATCGTCTGAACTGAATTCACCGATTCCCATGCACTTTAATTCACTGACACCCAGGATGTCAATGTTTATTCTTGCCATCTCCTGTTTGACTACATTCAACTTACCAAGGTTCATAGATCTTACATTCCAGGTTCCTGTGCAGTATTTTTCTTTGCAGCATCGGACTTTCCTTTCACTTCCAAGCATGTCCACAGCTGAATGTCCTTTTGACTTTGGCCCAACCACTGTATTAGCCCTGGAGCTACTTGTACTTGTTATCTGCTCTTCCTCAGTAGCATGTTGGACGCCTTCCGACCTGAGGGGCCCATCTTCCAGCATCACATCTTCTAGGCTTTTGTTTCTGTTCATGGGGTTTTCTTGGCAAAGATACTGGAGTTATTCTGGCGATGCCTGCTCCAGGTGGATCATGTTTAGTCAGAACTCTCCACTATGACCTGTCCATCCTGGGTGTCCCTGCACGGCATAGCCGATATCTTCTCTGATTTACTCAAGCCCCTTCACCACGACAAGGCAGCAATCTGTGAAGGGGAGGCAGCAATCTGTGAAGGGGACTTGAAACCTGTAGCTGTTTACAAAAAGGTCAGAAAAAAAACCCAAAGGACATTGTACTATTTTCTTTAAAATTAGTATCTTCAAATGACTTTTTGTTAAAGATGATTCATAAGGTAATCCTAAGTCTATGCACATTCTCCATTTCCGTTCACCAATATTTTCTGCCTTCAAGCACTTGCAGAAATTGTCTCTTCAAGCAGCATTTCATGTCTCTTATGAAGTGATGTGCAATCTGTGAAAACCTATGCCAAGTAAAACATGCTAGTCTTTGAAGTGAAGCTCTTTGTACAGTAGACTAGCACTGCCAGAGTTATTCATATATGTGACATACATTTTCATGGGTAGCTGCCACAATAATTGAGTTCATCTTAGAGATGTTGTAACTATTCACTATATTAATTAAATGACCACATTTTAAAAATTGTTAGAAAGAGGATAGTAGTCATATGTTCACTTTCAGTGTGTATGTATAGGTAGGTAGTGGTGGTAAAAATCAATGAATTCAAACTATATATGGTATCATCTTACATTCAGCAGTTTAATAATCAAATTAGCTGCCTGCAAAAGTTGTGGGAAATAGTTCTACTTAGAAAACATTATCCATATTGCCTTTCAGTCCTCCTAGCAGGGGTATTGTGAGCTGCAATCCAGTAGCATCTGAAGAATTACAGATTCCTCACCTAATATAATATTTCTATTCTACACTGAGCTTTTAGCATAATGAAGAATGATGGTATGTGACTTGAAAGTTATTAATATTCCTGCTAACCTCAAGATGCAGAGTATCACTTTGTGTATATTTACTCAGAAGTAAGTCTCACTGGGTTTAATTGGCCTTACTCCTTGTTTATTGTGTATATAGGATTATAATCTTAAATACAGTTCTAAATGGGAGAGATTGATCTTGAATCCTTCTGTCCTTCCTTTTGTTGTTTAGTAAGTATTACTAACCCTGATAATTTTTCTTTATACTGAAGCTTTTTCGTCCAGCAAGTCTTTTCTGAATTTTTTGTTGTACTTCCTGTGTGATGTGATTTATAAAATAGTTTCTTTCTCCCAATTTATCCCTTTGTTAATAGTCTTTACATTTCTGTTTCTCTCTTTGCTGAAAACTATCAGATTCTCCATCAGTATTTTCAGGATAGCTACAATTAGTAACTTATTCACAGTTATTTCCTAATACTGTATTATTTTTCCTGCAAGCCTGTTGAGTAGTTTGTTCAATTGGAAATAAGGTGATTTAAACAGTTGATTGTATAGTACTGCAGCTGTTCAGTGGTAATAGTTAATTCAGTATTCATCATTGTATAAACCTAATAATTGGAGTAGTTCCGTTGGTGTCACTTTTCTCTTAACCAACATTGAATGTCATTTCTCTTTTGTTCTTTGCTCTTCTATTGATATGTCATATTTCTGTAATTTTTTATCTTCTCTTTCAGGTTGAACTGGCTTAAATAATTTATTATCAGCTGCAAATGTATTTAAAATAGTTCAGCAATTTCATCTTTTATTATTTTTAGTACTCTGACTTGAATATCCTCTGGTTCTGATTACTTTTTAACAATCTAATTTATCAGTTTCCTCCACACTCTCTTCTGTGGGCATCTTAATTTTTGCATCCATTCTTGATCCCCCGCCCAACTTTCCCAGTATTACAGATGGCTGTCCTCATGCATCATCTTTCAGAATATATGCACTTTGTTCATATATTATATCAGCTCCTGTGTGTTTGGGATGCATTTATATTTGAGCTTCTTTTCCACTGCATACTGCCCCTATCTCTAGAGTAATCTAAAGTGAGGTACCTCATTTATTTCTCTACCAAACATAATTCTACTTAATGAGTCAGTGAAAGACAGCCCCATAACTATTTGCTTGTCATGTGTCTGTTCATGGGATGTGAATCTCACTTGTCACCAGCCCCTGAAGGAAAAGACCATCTCTCTTTTCTCCTCAGAGTGAGATTTTCTGTACATCAGTGTTCCCTCCCCAAGAAATGTTGCAGGAAAAATCTTGGGACTTCTTGGTTTTGAGGTCCTTTTTTCTGTGCACGTGGACTACGCCTGACAATTCCCAGTCATCTTTATAAAGTAAGGTGCAGTATTTGGAATTTTAGATAAAGACTGGGGAAACCGAAACTCATGAAGCTCATTGGGAGACTCTGGTCCATTCAATCTCTGTCAGCCTCACCTATCTCAAAGATAGTTATCAGGATAAAATGGGAATACAGATATCTGCCTTGATTTCTTTGGCAAGCAAATGAATGATTGCAATGAACAAATAAATATTTCCAAGTCTATTTTTTCATATATTTTTATTTTAATTGTACTGTACAATAGATTTGAACTGCAGTTTAACTGATAGAAGTGGAGATGTAAAGAATTAGTTACATTCTTCATTCTCTTTTAGTTGAGCTATCTCACCTCACTTCAACAGGGAATTTTCATGAGAATCCTTACTTCCAAGCAGGAGTGAAACAAGCAGTTCTATTTTCTCTCTGTGTGTTATCAGAGTCTCAGTAATCTGCACAAACTGTATCTGCACAAAACTGCTGTATTTTTTTGTTTGACAAGCAAAGTCCATATGCACATGAAGGTCAAAACAGATGCAGTGGTGCCTCGCTTGACGAGGATAATTCGTTCCATTGAAATTGCTGTTAAGCGAAATCCCCATCAAGCAAAACGAAAAAGCCCATTGAAATGCATTGAAAATTGCAGTTATGTTATAATTTGAATCTAAGTTATTCCAACACTATCAGGAAACCAAGACCAAGTTGAAAGCTAGGGAATAATCAAATAGTTAAAAAAAGAAGTAGAAAGTTGAGCTTTTATTGGAAAATGAATAGATTATATGCTTGTATACTTAATATGAAAAGATTGGATGATTATATATTTTGTGTTCTCTTATCCTCAAACCCTTTTTCCATCCCTTCCACTGCCTTTTACCTTCTGTATTCCCTACCCTATCCTTAATAGTTTTAAAAGAAAGAAAGAAAGAAATACATTGAAAACCGGTTTAATGTGTTCCAGTGGGCTAAATACCTCAGCGTCCAGGGAAGATCCTCCATAGGGATGGCCATTTTCGATGCCTATAAAGCGAGGAATCCATCCAAAAGCACAGCGGGGAGCCATTTTGCACAGCGGCTGGCCATTTTAGAGCTGCTGATCAGCTGCTTTAAAATAATCATCTAGCGAAAAAATCAGTTCCCGAAGCAGGGAACCGATAATCGTCAAGTGAACTTTCCCTATCTAAACATTGTTTTGAGATCGCTATTGCAATTGCAAAAACCTCATCATAAAGCAGATTCGTCGTTTAACAAGGTAATTGTTAAGTGAGGCACCACTGTACAAACAAACAACCCCTCTTATGTTTTTAATATTTACATGTCTATATAACAATGCAGCAGCCATCGTCATTTTATGGAAATTAATTTTTTCCCCTTTAAAGTATTATTTCCACATTCTTGCTTAATTTGTGCAAAAATATCATTGGTTGTTGTGGGTTTTTCGAGCTTTTTGGCAGTGTTCTGAAGGTTGTTCTTCCTGACATTTCGCCAGTCTCTGTAGCCGGCATCTTCAGAGGACTGGAGTAGAATTCCTACTCCAGTCCTCTGAAGATGTCGGCCACAGAGACTGGCGAAACGTCAGGAAGAATAACCTTCAGAACACAGCCAAACAGGCCAAAAAACCCACAACAACCATTAGATCCCGGCTGTGAAAACCTTTGTGAATACAAAAATGTCATTGCCAGCCTCTTGTCCCATTAAGAGCACCACATGACAGAGGGCAAGGAAATAATTTTGTGGTGCTTTATTCTTGCATGTGAGGACAAGGCAAGAGGAGATTTACATCCCTAGTTTAAAAAAGATTCTTGGGGACAGATCTTGACTATTAACATATTATCATAATATGCAAAAGTTATTGTTTTGATTAAAACTCTGAGGCTCTTCCAGCAGTGGCCAGGTTGGTTGGGATGTTCCAGTAGCCATTTTGGCTACAGCACATAAATGAACTTCTCCAAGATCTCTCTCTCTCTCTTTCTCTCTCTCTCTCTTTCTCTCTCTCTCTCTTGCGCGCACACACACACACACACACACACACACACACACACACACACACACACACACACACACACACACACACACACACACACACACACACACACACACACACACACACACACACACACACCCCAATCTATTTTAATTGTTTTATTTAAAGCATTTGTTCGTTGCCTTCCTGTCCACCTAGGCTCTCAGAGGTGATTTACAAAAGATTTAAACAGTCAAGAAAAAAAATCAAAAACAAATTTAAAACATTCAAAAGCAGGTTGAAAGCAGTTAAAACAGATTCATTTCGTTTTATTATTATATGGTCACATACCCAAAAATACAAAGATAAAAACATTATATAAGATATATAGAATAAGTAAGTTGTTAGAACATACCAGCAGTATAAAACTTGAGTCATGCATTTGTCTTAATATAACATTTTGCAAATTCTTAAAACTGAGAATAAAAACCTAGCCACCAACTGTGTTATTAATTGGTTCCCTCTGGACAGAAGAAACTTCAGGTAGTCTGTGGGAGGTATACTAGTACATTTATACATTATTGGGTAGAGGTAACGAATATGTTCAGACCTATATAAGCTACATTCTAGAATGGTGTGTGCCAAGGACTCAACTGTTTGTTCCCCTCAGGGGCATATCCTTTTTCCATAGGGAATGTTATTAAAGCACCTTTTAACAAGGCTGAGGGAAAGCAATTAAACCTAGCCCTTGAGAATACAAAACGATACCTTGGTGCTGTGATTTGATATAGATCATTTGCTAATTTGGGAAAGTTAAAATGTAAACCAAAATACATTGGTGAGCAGGTCCTGTCTGCACATGCTAGTGAATACTGGAGATCTATGTCTTTAATGCGTTGTACAAGCATTGACTTGGTTCTATCATAAGGCTGACTCAGAAAGAAGTCCATAGAGAAGCCTAAAAGATGTAATTTGTCAGTAAACCCCTTATGCCATGAGCTGGCAAAGACATCTTTTTGTAAATAGCACAAATACCCACTGGTTGTGGGAGCATATACCACCTTCAACCAGAATCGGAATGAATACAACCAAGCTTGACAGGCAGCTGAAGAGACGCATCTTGGCATGGCGAATAAGAGTTCAAAACATGAATCTAAAACCAGTGTTTTTTAAATAAAATCTTAAAACAATATTAGAAACAAAGGCCATTTGGAACAGTACAGGTTTAGCTGCCTGTCTGAAGTTGAACAGAGATGGAACTAGCCTGATCTTCATTGGAATGGCGTTACAACAGCTAAAGGATGCTGCTACACTGGAAAAGTCCTGTGTACCCAACCAGCCTAGTATCTCAGGGTGATGGAACCATGTACTAATTATCTTAAGTATGGGAATCCAGTGAGGTCTTGGAATTGCTTCCTATTGTAGAGCTTGAATAACCCCTCCTTTTAAGAATCATTCATAATCATAACCATCTGCAAGAAAAGGACCTGGGATTGATTTTACTGGTTCAAAAAACAGCCTAAGGAAAATGGTAAATACAAACAATTTTGTGAAATCTCAAAATATATGACAAAACAGCTATCTTATTAAAATTTAAAATTCTAGATGAACATGTTAATGCAGAAATGACATATGACCTTATTATATATGAATAAGGTTAAGGAGCTGAATATAGGCAATACATTAAATGTAATGTAAGCTAATTTTAATGCAGATAGAATGGAGGTTATTTAATACATCTCTGTATTTCGTTAAAAAATATCATTTGCATCTTTTCCCCATGTAAAATTGCTGAAGGGGACAAACAGGTCTCTGATACTCAAACATGTTCGAAATGTATATCACAAGTTTCAATGCGCCAATGATGAATGCATGCAGATTTTATGGTGTGCATTTCATTTTTCCCAGCTGCAGCTTCAACTTGGAAAGTAGCATAATCTGTTCACTATACATAGCAACTTTCCTCCTGATAGCTCAATCTTAAATCAGACATTGCATTATGGGCGCAATACCGTAGTAGCCAGCTGAAATGGTTGTGGCTGGCTGAGCTGAAACTAAGCCAACTGAAGCTGTGCTGAATCCAGTCCATGGATTTTGGAAATTACTTAGGTGTACCCTGACTCAACTGTGGGCTGGCACAGCAGTTGTGATTCTGGACTGAGAAAGGATTAGATCTGGTGTAATGCAGCTCGGTTGTCTCCCCATCCCCACTTTTTTTATATAATATTCTGCCACTTGATTTCAGCCAGCACAGCACATGTGCTGGCAGATCCATTTGTACTCCCAGACCTGAGACCAGCAAGGACAAGGTAGTTGTGCCAGCGCACAGGCATATTCCAAATTCACTACAGCCAGCATTATGTTTGAATTTGGCTTGCGCTGCCAGTTATATTTTGCATCCATAGGTTTGAAAGTTGTATTTTGTATTATTTTCTATCATTTGAAAAAGGGACCCAGAAGCAGTTTTTAAGGACAGGGAAAGGAAGGTTATTTTTCATTTAAGCATTGTTGGGCTGAAAGGAAGGGCAGACAGAATCAGATAAACAATAAACAGTGAATTATCACCCTTGAATAAAACAATGGCTCAGAAGGGGAAAATTCAGCTAGAAACTGGTGGAAGACCCAAATCTCAGGAAGGTATGCTAGATCACAGTGCCACAACCCTGTTTTCAAAAAAAAAAAAAAAAAAAAAAAAAAAAAAAAGTTTTCAGCATGAATGTGCATTTTTAAATGCAACATAGTTGTACCTTCATGACAATAGAAGACAGATTTTGCCACTTATTTTTGTTCTTTGGCACTGGTGTAAATCCTTGCTTGTCTCCCCTTCAGACATGAAGATGAAGAACTGCAAAATCATTTTTCTTCCCATGTGAAAGAATGAGGTATTTTGTGCTTCAGAACTGTTTTTGCACAAAATAACCACATTTATGCAAATAATGCTTCAATGTAAATAAAACAATGACTATTGCTGCAGCTTTACCAAATGATTTTTAAGGATTAGAAGTGTTCAAGGGGATGTTTGCATTTTTAAAAAAGACTGTCAATGAATGATTCTATGCTTACTGTGTATGTGAGATTTACTTCTCAAAGAAAATGGACCCCAGTTTTTCACAAAGACAATTTGCACAATGGAGACCTTCAAGATGCAAAACACCTCCTCTTCTCTCACTCTCGCTTGCAGGCAAAGAATCTTGCAGGACTTTAAAGCTCCTCAATGAGGTGCTTAAAATTACAAGAACAAAGAATTTAACAAATATTCTTTATATCTTTACTTTTTAGTTGTTAGGATGAGAGCCTATCCTTGATTGGTTTAATTTTTTTAAGCATAACTTTTTTAAAAAAGAGAATGTCAGACATTACCAGCAAGAAGCTGACAGAATACTTTTAAGTTCATGTTTGGTATGCCAAGATTTGTCAAAGTTGAGAAAGTTAGAGCATGCAAGAACATTCTGTTATGCCATTTTCGTGTGTGTGTGTGTGATTTCTTTTCAGATCTTTTTAGAGATTAATTCAACCAGTTGTAAAGATTCCATCTTTCTAAAATATCCTTTTAGTCATTTAATGTTTTAATTCACTAGGATCATATTTCAGCATTCTGGATCAGACATACATTGCCCAATATGGTTCTTTGTCAAACTAGGCAGTGTTTGATCCCTGCTTTCAAGGGAAGCAGCATACCTTCCCAGTATTCTAATTTCCTCTCAAACTGGATAAATAGTAATTTTTACAGAGTTAATATACAGAAAAAGGTAAGGATGTGTCTGTGTGTGTGTGTGTGTGTGTGTGAGAGAGAGAGAGCTGTATAAGAGATTTATACAGTAAAAAACAGATTATGAAATAGAAAGATCTCAGACTGATTTAAACATTGTTTGTTAAAATTGTAGCTTTATTTTAGCTAGCCTATTTCTATAGGGGGAGCCTGTACTCCATCTGATAAAATGAGCTCTGTTATGCACTAAATTTAGAAGAAATATGTGTACTTCCACTGGCATGACAATGTGAACCCCCTGGGTGACATCCAAACTTATGTAATTGCAAGACCTCAATGACATTAATCATTCAACCACAAATTGAGTTTCAAATTTAAGAAGTATTTGTCTTCCTTTCAACAAATATAGCACTCTTGAATGCATAATGATCTAAGAAGCTTCCTGGATGTTGTCAGAACGGAAGAGTTGTATGGAAAATGGAGGAAAGGAAAACAAATATTTGGGAACATGACAGACTTACTTATATTACATAACATGAATTTTATAGGATAAGCTTTATTTTAGTAAAGGAATGTGGCCTATTTTATGATGTCATATTTTTTCTTACAATTAAAATTGTAATGCACTTGTATATGAGGCAAAAGGGGATGGGGAGAAATTTCTGAAAATACATTTTAGCAATAATGACTGGAATTAATCCATTTGTATTACAAAACATGTATGCATATCAAGATGATACATATGGGTCATGAAGGCCCTGTCTTCTATGAGAACCATATGGAGACTCATAGACTTCTGATAAATTGTCCCATTTTGAAGGAAAGGTTTCTCGTTTACAATTCAAAATTAATTTTGGAAGCAGATGTTGTTCTTTGAATTAAAGCTATTTACTGTATCATAAGAGGCTATCAGGATGTACATAGGAGTTCAGATGTATCTTCCAAAATGTTAATGGCTTCCTAGGGGAAATATCAGATATAATTAATAGTATTCATCAGTTGAAATTATGCAGAAAGAAATAGTTCATAATCAGTATATTCTGAGTTTTACCTTGTGTGCTTACACATTAACCATTGTTATGAATACCAGTACAACTTATTAGGTCTTAGAACCCAATGTAATATTTATTCCTCTGTTTTCTCAGTTGATTCCAAGAACCCAATATATATGTAATGCCAGTTCCTGTATTTTCTCTACTGTATTTTCCAAGTGGTAATTTATCACCATATTTTTAGCCTTAATTGTGTATTAATACATTTATCTATATGTTTCTCCTGAGTGACCAAGTGGTTCATGACATGTAGAGCAAGTACACTATTCAGCTGTGCCAGTCTCAATAGTCTCTGCCACCCTTTGGCATCACCATTCTTTTCTTGCTTTTCTGAAGCAGTGGTGAAACTTGAGGAAGAGCCTCGTGGCGCAGTGGTTAAACCGCTCTGCTGCAGCCAAAACTGTGCTCACGACCCGGGATTCAATCCCAGGTAGCCGGCTCAAGGTTGACTCAGCCTTCTATTCTTCCGAGATCAATAAAATGAGTACCCAGCTTGCTGGGGGGAGGGGGGCAATGTGTAGTCTGCATAATTAACTTGTAAACCACCCAGAAAGTGCTTGAAGTACCATGGGGCGGTATATAAGCAGCACACTTTGCTTTTTTTTTTTATTATAGAAGAGAAAAGGTTTTACCATATCTTCAAGAATAACTTTCTGATTGTTTTATGAACATAATGTTGTCTGAAGAGATAAGTGGCTCATATTGTGGTATGTCATAATTATAACATATGTCTTACATATGTATTACCGTGGTCTCCACCAGAAAATAGTTTGACTTCTAATGAAGTATTGGATATGAATCCAGTACTTCAGAGAACCAAACTCCACTCTCCATAGCAAGGTTTCACAATTGATTGGTTTTGTCAGTTCCTCTCTACTTCTCAGGACACAGTACAGAAACACCACTGCTAATTTCACTATGCATGTTTATCATATTTAGAGCACAATTCATGTTTTTGTAAAACTGATTGATTTCCACACACCATTGCAATGAATTTGGAAAAGTGTCCTGGAATTGGCAGAACCTGCCCATGACATGCGGCTGAGATGGTGTCAGCAGAACAAAGAGAAAAGTCATACACAGTGGTTTTTCTTCCCCCGTAGTACCAGACATTCTCACAAAAATCAGGTCTAGAGACTCTGCTTATCCAGATCATATTTAGTGAGGGGCACAAGGATTTGTAGGGGAAGGAGGAATCACTGAAAAATTGACCTCTTCCCCTTCTGCTGACGGAAGCCTTCCCAGGCCCACTTCAAATGGGTGGCAGCAGATGATAGGTAGGTGCCTCTGGCAGAAGATGACATCCTTCCCTTTTAGGAATCAGATATTGTACAATTATCGCTGAAAAGAACAAGCACTGGTGTGGAGTCCATTTTAAAAAACGATGTCTTTTTTTGTCAGCTGGGATGCAGCTATGTCAATAAATGGAACTGAACCTGAGCTTGGAAGTAACATATTAGCACTAATATAACTGCTTGCAACATATTGCTTCTTTTTTCTAACGAGGGTGTTTCGTTTCGTTTAGTCGTTTAGTCGTGTCCGACTCTTCGTGACCCCATGGACCAGAGCACGCCAGGCCCTCCTATCTTCTACTGCCTTCCGGAGTTGTGTCAAATTCATGTTGGTTGCTTCGCAGACACTGTCCAGCCATCTCATCCTCGGTCGTCCCCTTCTCCTCTTGCCATCACACTTTCCCAACATCAGGGTCTTTTCCAGGGAGTCTTTTCTTCTCATTAGATGGCCAAAGTACTGGAGCCTCAGCTTCAGGATCTGTCCTTCCAGTGAGCACTCAGGGTTGATTTCCTTTAGAATTGATAGGTTTGTTCTCCTTGCAGTCCAGGGGATTCTCAAGAGTCTCCTCCAGCACCACAATTCAAAGGCATCAATTCTTCGGCGGTCTGCTTTCTTTATGGTCCAGCTCTCACTTCCATACATCACGACAGGAAAAACCATAGCTTTGACTATTTGGACTTTTGTTGGCAAGGTAATGTCTCTGCTTTTTAAGATGCTGTCAAGATTTGTCATCGCTTTCCTTCCAAGAAGCAGGCGTCTTTTAATTTCGTGGCTGCTGCCTCCATCTGCAGTGATCATGGAGCCCAGGAAAATAAAATCTGTCACTTCCTCCATATCTTCCCCTTCTATTTCCCAGGAGGTGATGGGACCAGTGGCCATGATCTTAGTTTTTTTGCTGTTGAGTTTCAGACCGTTTTTTGCACTCTCCTCTTTCACCCTCATTACAAGGTTCTTTAATTCCTCGTCACTTTCTGCCATCAGAGTGGTGTCATCTGCATATCGGAGGTTGTTGATATTTCTTCCAGCAATCTTAATTCCGGCTTGGGATTCCTCCAGTCCAGCCTTCCGCATGATGTATTCTGCATATAAGTTGAATAAGCTGGGGGACAATATACAGCCTTGTCGTACTCCTTTCCAAATTTTGAACCAATCAGTTGTTCCATATCCAGTTCTAACTGTTGCTTCCTGTCCCACATATAGGTTTCTCAGGAGATAGATAAGGTGGTCAGGCACTCCCATTTCTTTAAGAACTTGCCATAGTTTGTTGTGGTCCACACAGTCAAAGGCTTTTGCATAGTCAATGAAGCAGAAGTAGATATTTTTCTGGAACTCTCTGGCTTTCTCCATAATCCAGCGCATGTTAGCAATTTGGTCTCGAGTGCCTCTGCCTCTTCGGAATCCAGCTTGTACTTCTGGGAGTTCTCGGTCCACATACTGCTGAAGCCTACCTTGGAGGATTTTGAGCATAACCTTGCTAGCGTGTGAAATGAGTGCAATTGTACGGTAGTTGGAGCATTCTTTGGCACTGCCTTTCTTTGGGATTGGGATGTAGACTGATCTTTTCCAATCCTCTGGCCACTGTTGGGTTTTCCAAACTTGCTGGCGTATTGAATGTAGCACCTTAACAGCATCATCTTTCAAGATTTTAAACAGTTCAACTGGAATGCCATCACCTCCACTGGCCTTGTTGTTAGCCAGGCTTTCTAAGGCCCACTTGACTTCACTCTCCAGGATGTCTGGCTCAAGGTCAGCAACTACATTGTCTGGGTTGTCCGGGATATCCACATCTTTCTGATATAATTCCTCTGTGTATTCTTGCCACTTTTTCTTGATGTCTTCTGCTTCTGTTAGGTCCCTCCCATTTTTGTCCTTTATCATGTCCATCTTTGCGCAAAATGTTCCTCTAATATCTCCAATTTTCCTGAACAGATCTCTGGTTTTCCCTTTTCTGTTATTTTCCTCTATTTCTTTGCATTGTTCATTTAAGAAGGCCCTCTTGTCTCTCCTTGCTATTCTTTGGAAGTCTGCATTCAACTTTCTGTAACTTTCCCTATCTCCCTTGCATTTTGCTTCCCTTCTCCTCTCTGCTATTTCTAAGGCCTCGTTGGACAGCCATTTTGCTTTCTTGCATTTCCTTTTCTTTGGGATGGTTTTTGTTGCTGCCTCCTGGACAATGTTACAAGCCTCTATCCAAAGTTCTTCAGGCACTCTGTCCACCAAATCTAGTTCCTTAAATTTGTTCTTTACTTCCACTGTGTACTCATAGGGGATTTGGTTTAGATTATACCTGAGTGGCCCAGTGGTTTTTCCTACTCTCTTCAGTCTAAGCTTGAATTTTGCTATGAGAAGCTGATGATCAGAGCCGCAGTCAGCTCCAGGTCTTGTTTTTGCTGACTGTATAGAGCTCCTCCATCTTTGGCTGCAGAGAATATAATCAATCTGATTTCGGTATTGCCCATCTGGTGATTTCCGTGTATAGAGTCGCCTCTTGTGTTGTTGGAAAAGAGTGTTTGTGATAACCAGCTTATTCTCTTGACAAAACTCTATTAGCCTTTGTCCTGCTTCCTTCTGAACTCCAAGGCCAAACTTCCCTGTTGTTCCTTTTATCTCTTGGTTCCCTACTTTAGCATTCCAGTCCCCTAGAATGAGAAGAACATCTTAAATGCAATCCACCTGGAGTAGGAACTGGCAATGCCACTCCAGTATCTTTGCCAAGAATGCCCCATGATCAGAAACAAAAGTCTAAAAGATATGACGCTGGAAGATGGGACCCTCAGGTCGGAAGGCGTCCAACATGCTACTGAGGAAGAGCGGAGGACAAGTACAAGTAGCTCCAGAGCTAATGAAGTGGTTGGGCCAAAGCCGAAAGGACGCTCAGCTGTGGACGCGCCTGGGGCACAATGAAGTTAAATTTTTAATGTAATGAGCAAAAATGAAGTTTTTATTTGTGTGCATATGTGTGACGACACTTTCTAGTTACTTTTAAATATTTAGACACTATAAATAAAATAAAAAAGGATCACATTTTATGCCATTCTCTCATAACTCCTAACATAACAAGTAATTTGAGAGTAGTTTAACCCTATAATCAATTAGATTGTTGGGCTTTGCAAGAAGTTACATAATGGAGTAACATTATTTTTGAAAAAGTAAATGTTAAGCTCTGAACTCTACAGACTAAACAAAGTCTTATAGTTTCTGTGATGCCTGAATCAGTTCCTCCTGTCTTTCCCTTCATCATAATGGGACAGTAACACAGACAAGAGGCCTGGTCAATCAAGTTTACTTTCAGGATTTTTAAAGCTCTTCTTCCCAACATGTCAGACAGAGTGAAATGGTTAACAATCTATATATTTTTTTGAATTGCATTTTTGATCTGAGGTGATCTGATCTGAGGTGATTCATTCTGTCTTAAATGTAGAACAGGGAAATCTGGATTTAAATCTTCTCTTGGTGAAAGGAGCAAAAAAGGTCTCCAACAAAGAAAAGTAAGACAAAAATTTGCTCTATTTTTGTTTGCTTCACCATACAGCTACACCATCTTACAAAAATGTGTGGAATCTTTGGCCCTCTAGATCAGTGATCCCCAACCTTGGGCCTCCAGATGTTCTTGGACTGCAACTCCCAGAAGCCTTCACCACCTCTGCTGGCCAGGATTTCTGGGAGTTGAAGTCCAGGAACATCTGGAGGCCCAAGGTTGAGGACCACTGCTCTAGATGTTTTGGACTTCAGTTCCAGGAAGCTTTGGGCAGCATGGCCAATGATAAAGGAATATGGCAGCTGTACTCCAATACACATGAAAGCCCAAAGAATTGGCAAATATGAAATAGTGATGCTAATCTGTTAAATATACTTCTCTTACTCTTCCTTCCTTCCTTCCTTCCTTCCTTCGTAAAATAAGCTTCATAATTTTAAGACTTAATGGCTACAGATTGCTGCCTGAAATGCCAGTGCTGTAGCTTCATTATTTCTTTGCACATTAAATAATGATTTTAATAAAAGTGTAGTGATCATGTTCTCTTCTGAAAGCTATTACCTTTCAGCTGTTGGCACGTACCTCTTTATCTTCAAGGGAAAGTGAACAACATATCATATTTTTGTAGGCATTATATGAAAGTATTAATTTCCTTCTGCTGTCTTGACAGGTCCCGAATGCTGGGGGGCAGGTTAATGCAAAATGATCACATTTTCACTCATAATCAATATAGCAATGTGATGGTGAGCATCTATTTTTCAATCAGGCAGGCAGTATAGGCAGAGACAGGAGTGGATTTTTTTTTCAGAAGGTTCTTGTTCTGAAAGCAGAAACAGACATAGCAAGGAGCTGAATAACATCGTGATTACTGCAATCCAGTGGAGGTGCTGACAGCTCAGAATGAACATACTAGATATTTGTTTTTCGTTGCATGTCCCAATGGGATAATTTGGCATCCTGTCATTTCACTTAAAATGGTAACTGTGTAATATATATATACCCAGGTTGGCCTTTGTTATTCCCTTTTCTCTCTCTCCCCTAGGTTTTCACCTTATGAACACCCATCACATAAATCCTCATGTATCTGAACATGACATCTTTATACTCTAGAGGCACACCTTGTTTCAGAATCTGAACTAAACTAGACACAGAACTAGATGTTTTGTTGTAGAATCCACACGGCTCTAGACACAACTACTTGAAGAACTATTAACAATATCCCAGATTTTCTGCTAGTAGTTATGTACAGTATTTCTAACAGACAAAAAATGATTTGGAGAAAAATCGTCCCAGTGAATTTATTGCATTTGGCCACCAGTATATGTAACATTTTAGGATAAAAGATGCCCCATGTCAATTTTTCAATGAATTATTATGACAATAAGCAGAAGTAACATACTTTGGCTGTCAGTAACATGGCCCTGTTTGAGGGAATATTGAAATTCTTTGTGAAGTCAGAAAATGCAAGATTTGTACATTAAATCCTAGCCACAGACCTAACTGTAACCGTTGGAGCCAACCCTCAGCACATTGGTCTCATGAGGTCAAGATACATGGTATAACTCATTCAATGGAAGAGATAAAACAGAAATATTGTACACTTGTTGATTCTGCTAGAGTCCAACTGAGATTAACTTCTGAAGGTTCGTGGATGTTAAGAGAATGCAACTCCACTTCTTTCTATAAGAGAAGGGGGCAGAGCAGAGCATAATATACATCTGATTAGCATTCAGGTGTTGGAATAGAATGAATACATAGCATGTGAATGGATTTTATTCAGGGTAACCTCAGAGGGTCAGGGGGGCAATTTTCTGCTCCCAGGAAGTAGTAGATGGCTCGCTCTCAGCCAAAACATACGCAGAAATGAAGCAAAACCAAAAGGGAAATAACAATGGCCACTTCTGGGTTTTTGTTTGTTTGTTTGTTTGTTTGTTTTGAGCTGAGGGCTTTCAAAGAGTTGATCACAAAACCACCATTCATAGAAATCTTCTGGAATGAAAAACAAAACAAAACAAAAACCTGGTGGCTGAAAAAATGGCCACTAGGCAAGAGCCAAAGGTGAGATATAGAGACTGATATGTCATCTTAGAACAATAGTGACAATAAGAGCTCTAGTTTGAGATAGGAGTCCAGACTAGACTAAATGGAAAGGAGAAAGAGAGAGAGAGAGAGAGAGAGAGAGAGAGAGAGAACTGTATATAAGTATGTTGTATATGGATAAATATGCTACTTAAGTCATGCCACGTCTGGGATGTCTTCACCTCATGCTGGACCACCAGTCCAGAGCACTTTACGGACAACAAACTACCTACTAGACCTGATGGAATATGTCTCCGCTGCTGTGTTAAGGTCCCCCAGACGTTTACTTCTGGGAGATTTCAACCTACATGTGGAGACACAGTTGATGGGAGCGGGTCTGGAGTTTATGGAGGACATGGCTGCCATGGTCCTCTCCCAACATGCAACGGGGCAGATGCACATTGAAGGCTACACCATCAATATGGTGTTTATGTTGGGACAGAGAAGGATGATCTGAAAGTGGCAAACCTTGATTCCTAAACATTGTCACATACAGCTCTGTCTCTCCTCTTCACCCTCAGGTGACACTTTGTGGGTCTTTGAGCGTGGTATTGATAATGGGCTAGATGACGGCTGATAAACTGAAATTAAATTAAGATAAGATGGAAATTCAGACTAGTTAAGGGATATTTACCTGGCCTCACATTCCCCCTGAAGGACTGTGTTCACAGCCTTGGGGATACTCTTAGACCGAGCTTTGTCTATGGAGGTGCAAATATCTGCTGTGGCAAAGAGTGTCTTTTATCAGCTTTGGTTAATTGCTCAGCTGCTCCCCTACTTGGATGAGAAATGCCTAACCACAGTTGTTCATTTGCTGGTAATCTCTAAAATAAACTACTGTAATATTCTTACAAATGACTGCCCTTGAAGTCAGTACGGAAACTTCAACAGGTCCAAAATGCAGTGGCTAGACTGATTACAGGTACCAGCAGACATGAACATACGTTCCCAATCTAGGCATGCCTTCATTGGCTCCCTGTAAGTTTCCATGCTCAACCAAGTTGCTAGTCATAACCTATGAAGACCTTAATGGTTTAAGGCCTTGATATTTGGCAGAAGTCTCTCCCACAAAATGGCTACCCATCCAATACACTCCTCACAATCCTTGATGCTAAGAACTGTAATACCCAAGGAGGCCAAAAAAACCATCACTAGGAATTGAGCTTGCTCAGTCTTGGCTCCTTCCCTGGAGAGGATCTCCAGACACTGTCCCTCTCTGTTTTAGGCATCTATTTAGACCAAATTATGTAAATTTGCCTTCTACTAGTGTGAATATTGTCCTGAGATGTTCAGATGGGTTTTAATTTGTGTATTTTTATTTAAACATAGTTTTAGCTGTTGATAGGGTTATTGTATTTTATTATATTTATTATATGGTTGTAATGTTCAGCCCTGCCCTCACCTGTCCGTCACAGCTGGGCAGTGGAACAGCAGCCAATGAGGGGACGGAAGGTGGTGCTAAAGGGGGAGGAGCTAGGATATAAAGGGGTGTATGGTGTTTGAGAGATCAGTTTTGAGAGACAGAGATAGAGATTGGAGATGAGTAGTTAGAGTGAGTGAGTGAGCCTATCAGTGGAGAAATAGTCTGTGAGATCCAGTGTTTTTATTAACAGTGATTGACTAATTGATTTTTACCAGTGATTTACCATTTTTATTTTTCTGTAATCAATAAACCAGTTTTTGTTTTGAAAAGATTCATTTGTCCTTCATTTGATTTTTCAAGGATAAGTTGGTGGCAGCAGAATTTTGAAGTAAAGTAACAACCACTCTTTGAGGTTTGAGGGTGGCTGTTACAATAAATTGGTGGCAGCGGTGGGATCCAGTGAAGCCTTGTGTGGAAAGGTGCCCAGAGCAGGGGTCTTTAGTCAGGGACATCTGGGTAAACGCGTGGGTAACCTTCTAGGACTTGTCTCATGGGGAGCAAGTCTAGTAGAAGGGTGCAGGACCTCAGATTGGGGACTAAGACAGGGAGGCTCTGTGGTGACCATTTTCTGTGAAGAGTTGCCCAAAGCAAAAGCTGTGGCAGATTGGCAGGCTTGTACTGAGTTTGGGGAAAACTCTGGGAGGACAAAGCGAAGCCAAGGGCAGTGAGGCTGAGGGAACTCAAAGGCAGCTAAACTTGAGACAAGGGGAAGCTGTGTGTGTGGTTAAGATTTGTTGCCTAAGGCAGAAGGAAAAATTCTGTTTTGGAGGGAGGCCTAGCTGGAGGCTGAAGCCTGGTAACAGTAGCTAGCTTGCCAGTGCTGGTGGAGCAGCAACTTTATAGCAGACTCACTGACAGGAAAAAAGTGTACGTTTTAAAATCAAGGCTTGTAAGTTGGAACAGAAGCCTGAGAAAAGGAAAATGCCCTTGACCAGGGGAAAGAAAACTGAACAGATGCCTGGTGTAATGGCAGCTGGGTCAGATGAGGAAAATGGGGATGTTGAGGGAGAATTTACCTCAGGAAAAGAAATGGAGACCTCAAAGGGGGAGGACTCAATTGAATTCAGAAAATGGGATCAAGAAGCAGATCCAACGTTGCAAACATGCTTTAAGATGGTGAGCAAATATCCAGTAAGCCCTGTTACATACAGCACTGATGTTACCTGTCTGTCATGGGTTTGGAGGGAAAGTTCCATCCTATGGGGAGTGGAAGGCGGGACATCAGGAGGAGGGGCTGTACTGTATATATATGTGAAGCGTGTGTGGAGAGCAGGAGAAGAAGCAGCAGCAGCTGGGAAGAAGAAGCTGGTGTGGGAGTCTGTGTGTCAGACAGGGTACTACTGTGTGTCAGTCAGTACCAACCTGATAGGTTCAGGTGTCTGTAGGGTTAGCCAGAACTGATAGGTTCAGGGTCTGTGCTTCAAGTTAAGTGTTCTGTGTGAACCAAACTGTGTGCATGTATGAATGAGACTAAGCCACGTTACTATATCTTATTCACTTGATCCTTTTATTTTCCCTGTGTGTTGTTTTAAATAAACCTTATTCTTTTATTTGTTGAAAATCCATCCCTGGTCTGTGTGACGTCTTATAGGGAATGGTTGGTGGCAGCTTAGTTAACGTGTGGCAGATCCCAGTAGGTCTGGGTTTGTCACATTGATTGGTGTCCAGCGTGTGGGATACGACTGGTCCAGTTGTCCAGCGTTCCAGCAAAGCCTTGGCAAGTGTGCCCAGAGCAAGGGGGGTCTAGTCAGGGACAATCTGAGAGCGCGTAGGTAATCTTCTAGGCTTACCTCACGGGGGGGTAAGCTAGTAGAAGAACGTGTAACCTCAGATTGGGGGCTAGATTAGGGAGCTCTGAGGCAGCCTGTTTTGGCGGGAAAAAGCTGAGGCAAAACTGTAAAGTAGAAGTGATTTAGCCTGCCTGCTGAGAGGCCCAGCAGAGGGGGGTAGACTCTAGCTCGCAACTGTTGCAAGTTAGTGCTGAAGGACAGCAGCAATCTATAGAGAAAGCTGGTTCTGAGGCAAAAGAAAAAAAAAAGAAAAGAAAAGTGGTCGCTTTATTTTGAGGCTTGACTTTTGAAAGCAGCCTGTTCTGGGGGGGGGGATTATGCCCTTGACTCGAAGCCAAATGGCAGAAATGGGTGAAGTGAAAGACCCCCAGGTAGACCAAGATTCTGAGGATGAATTTGGCTCAGTGCAGGGTGACAGCACGGGAGAACAGAACCCAGAACTCAGGAAAATACTCCTAGCCCAACAGCATGAACTGAGGGTGAGGGAAATGGAGGAAAGATTAGAGAGAGAAAGAAGGCAATTTGAGATTGAGAGAATGGAAAGAGAAGCAAGATTGGAGAGAGAGAAAATGGCGTTTGAGTTAAGGAAATTGGAACTGATGAATCAGAACAATAATAACAATAGGGATTCTGAGGGAGGCCAATTGTCTAAAGCTGACCTGAAGAAATTCCCTGTGTACCACAAGGGAGATTGTCCTGAGGTGTTCTTTTCCTTAGTGGAAAGAGCGTTTGTGGACTTCTCAGTAAGGGAAACTGAGAAGATGACCATCATGCGATCTTTAATCAGTGGTAGCCTGGCCGAAGTTTATTCAGAGATGCCAGAGGAACTGATGAAAGATTTTGCAGAGTTTAAAAAACTGGTGTTTGCAAGACATGGGATAAATGCGGAACAGCTGAGGCAAAGATTCAGGTCAATTACCAAGAAACCAGAGCAGACTTTTACCCAAGTGGGGGCCCAATTGGTGAGGCTGCTAGAGAAATGGCTATCTCAGGAGGGGACAGAGACCTTTCAGCAGCTCAAAGACTTGATAGCGCTGGAACAGTTCTATTCAGTCCTGCATGGGGAACTGAAATTCCAGGTGAGGGAAAGGAAACCGAAATCTGTGGCAGAAGCAGCCGAGATCGCAGATTTTATTTCCCAAATAAGAAAACCTTTAGGTGAGGCGAAATCTGTAGGAAAACCTAAAGAAACCTACAGCAAGTACTCTCAGGGACCAGGGAAAAGCCAGCAAGGGGGAGGGGCCCATGGTGAAGGGAAGCCCTCAGACATGAAACCAAGACCTCAGATTTTGGAGGGAAAACCAAAACAGGATGAGAAAGACTCAAAATATAGCAGAAAATGTTATTTCTGTCAGGGAAAGGGCCATCTAATCTCAGAGTGTGAGAAATTAAAGCAGCTAAAAGGAATTGTGCCTCAGGATTCGAGTGGAACCAAGCCAAAAGCTGTGTTCTGTGTCCAGAAAGAGCAAGGCTCATTGTCACTGAGGGAGCCTGTTGCCATGGCTACTCAATCTGGAACAGCTACATCTGCTGATCAGGCTGAGGAAAATGGTCCTCTTGTAGAGGTCAGGCGCTGCCTACTGGTGAGAACAGATTCTCAGTTGTTTGAAACAGCAGGGGTGGACGTAGGAATACTTGGCCATCAGTATCGGGGGCTGCGGGACACTTGTTCTCAGGTGACCCTGTGCCATCCAGATATTATTCCTAGGGAATATGTAATCCCAAATGAGAGCATGAAGGTGGCAGGGATTGAGGGGCAGGTGATCTCACTGCCAGTAGCTGAGGTACCTATAAACTTTCAAGGCTGGAGGAGAGTTTGGCGGCTAGCGATTTCATCGACTCTGCCAGCAGCCGTGCTCGTGGGAAATGACCTGGCTGAACATGTGAAACGGGTGCTGGTGATTACACGTTCACAAGCCACCACGGGGACAGTTCAGGGGGGTAATGATGAGCCCGAGACGGAAGCAGGTGGGGGGAGTTCAGAAGCTGTGGTGGAAACCTTAACCACAGACAGCAGATTTGGACAAGAGCAAAAGGCAGACGCCACTCTCCAAAAGTGTTTTGAACAGGTGACTGACGCCCAGCTAACACCTGAAACCCCAGTGAGATTTCTAGAGAAAAAGGGGATTTTGTATAGAGAGACCCTGAGGAATATCTCAAAAGGGGGAGATGGGATCCGAAGTCAGCTAGTGGTACCTGAAAAGTATCGCCCCATGATCTTACAAAGGGGGCACTCTGACATGTTTGCTGCGCACTTAGGGGTGAACAAAACACAGCAGAGAATCACACAGAATTTTTACTGGCCTGACATAGGGAAGCAGATCAGGGAGTTCTGTAAACAATGTGATGTGTGTCAAAGGCAGGGGAATAGCCGCGACAGGACCAAAGCAAAGTTGTGCCCTTTGCCTGTGATTGACACTCCGTTCAAATGTATAGGGGTGGATATTGTGGGACCTTTGCCCAAGGCCACAAAGAGGGGGAACAGGTTCATTCTCACCATTGTGGACCATGCCACGAGGTACCCTGAAGCCATACCCTTGACTAACATTGAAACTAACACAGTGGCAGATGCCTTGGTGGGGTATATGTCCAGGATGGGATTTGCCTCAGAAATAATCACAGATTTGGGCGCATCGTTCACATCGAAGCTCATGAAACGCTTATGGCAAATCTGTGGAATTAAGCACAAGGAAACCACTGCCTATCACCCTGAAAGTAATGGGTTAACTGAGAAGTTCAATGGGACTCTAATGCGCATGATTAGGGCTTACTTGGCAGAGAATCCAAACAATTGGGACCAGAAGCTGCAATCCCTTTTGTTCGCTTATCGATCAGTGCCACAAGCCAGTACCGGGTTCAGTCCATTTGAACTTTTATTTGGGAGAAGGGTGAAAGGGCCCCTTGATCTGATCAAACAAAATTGGGAGCAGATCACCCAGGATGACCCACAAGACGTTGTGACATATATAGACTCTTTAAGGAAGGACCTAAAGAGAAACCTAGAGCTAGCAGCAGAGACCCTGCAAGCTCAAAAGGTCAGAAAGAAAGCTTGGGATGACCGGGAAGCCAGGGAGAGGCACTTTAACCCAGGGGAGGGAGTGCTTTGGCCTAGGCCCTGCAAAGAGAACAAACTGCAGCTGGGTAGCCCAGAAATAAAATACTTGGGTCACATAGTAGGGGGAGGAGTGATAAGACCCCTCGAGGCCAAGATAGAAGCAGTTCGGGATTGGCCCAGACCCAACACCAAGAAAAAAGTCAAATCATTTCTTGGGTTGGTGGGCTACTACAGAAAGTTCATCCCGAGGTTTAGCGAGATTGCGGCTCCGCTGACCGATCTGACGAGGAAGAAGACTGATGACCGCATCCCGTGGACCAGCGACTGTGAGGCGGCGTTCCAGAGGTTGAAGGAGGCGCTCGTCCAGTATCCAGTGCTGCGTGCTCCAGACTTCGACCGGGAGTTCATCATCTACACCGATGCGTCTAACAGCGGGGTAGGAGCAGTTCTTTGCCAGGAGGATGAGAATGGTGACCAGCATCCAGTGTCCTACCTGAGTAGGAAACTCCAGAAAGGTGAGAGACATCTGGCAACCGTGGAAAAGGAGTGCCTGGCCATAGTCTACGCGATCCAGAAGGCCAAGCCTTACATCTGGGGAAGACATTTTATTCTGTGCACTGACCATTCACCACTGCAATGGTTAAAGACAATGAAAACCCACAATAGTAAACTTATGAGGTGGGCTTTAAATCTGCAAGACTATGACTTTGAAGTGAAGGTGGTCAGAGGGTCAGTGAACTGTGTTGCTGACGCCTTGTCAAGAAGACCTGAAGAATGAAGACGGCGAAAGAAACATGGACTATGTATATATATTGATGACAAAAAGTTAAATGTACCTGTTTTTTGAACTTGGTTTGTATGAATAAAGGTAAATTGATGTAATGTATATGGTAAATGTTTAAATGCCTAATTGATATGGTTAACTTAGAATGTAAGTATAAGTAAGTATGATATTGTATGTATAACTGTTGTTGTGTGTTTTATCCAGGTTGTTTTTTGGGAAAAAGCACCTTAGCTTTCCCCCTACAAAACAACTTATAAAGAGGGGAGGTGTTACATACAGCACTGATGTTACCTGTCTGTCATGGGTTTGGAGGGAAAGTTCCATCCTATGGGGAGTGGAAGGCGGGACATCAGGAGGAGGGGCTGTACTGTATATATATGTGAAGCGTGTGTGGAGAGCAGGAGAAGAAGCAGCAGCAGCTGGGAAGAAGAAGCTGGTGTGGGAGTCTGTGTGTCAGACAGGGTACTACTGTGTGTCAGTCAGTACCAACCTGATAGGTTCAGGTGTCTGTAGGGTTAGCCAGAACTGATAGGTTCAGGGTCTGTGCTTCAAGTTAAGTGTTCTGTGTGAACCAAACTGTGTGCATGTATGAATGAGACTAAGCCACGTTACTATATCTTATTCACTTGATCCTTTTATTTTCCCTGTGTGTTGTTTTAAATAAACCTTATTCTTTTATTTGTTGAAAATCCATCCCTGGTCTGTGTGACTTCTTATAGGGAATGGTTGGTGGCAGCTTAGTTAACGTGTGGCAGATCCCAGTAGTCTGGGTTTGTCACAAGCCCTGAGAACCGTGAGAGATACTTTGAAGAAGAAGGTCTTTTATATAGAAAGATCTTAATAAACTCCAAGAGGGAAAAACTGCTAGTAGTTCCTTCTAAATATAGACAGAAAGTAATGGAAAAATGTCACACAGACACCTTATCTGGACATTTAGCTATTGCAGGGACTAAGCAGAAAATATCCCAGAATTACTACTGGCCAAAAATGGGGAAGGAAATAAAAGAATTTTGTCAGAGCTGTATCACATGTCAAATGAAAAGAAATAGTGAGGAAAAATCCAACGGGGATGACTGGGATAGTTATATGGAAGATATTAAAAATATTAAAAATATTTTTAAGCAAATGGAAAATGAATACATTGAACAACTGAAAGAGAAACAGAGAGCTGGGTTTGGACTATTGAAGCAAGTTTTTAAGGAGGCATACGGCATAGAGGAGGAAGCTGAGGGAAAAGCTTTACAGTCCAAAGTGGAAGTGGATATGGGTAATGATTTTGAAAGAAAGATAAAGCTTCAAACTGTTCAGAAACCAGGAGAAGGCACACATGTCAATTCACAACTTCAAAATCTGAATTTTTCTGAGGGAAAAAGCATGAGGAAAACTTGGGAAGACACTAATAAATATCCCAGCGAACAATTTAAAGACCAGCAGAGGGTTGGTGGCCATTTTGTGGGAAAGGCCTCAGAACAGAGCCAAGCCAGAGGGCAAAATTTGGAGGGAAAGTAGTAAAGGGGGCTGGAAATGAACAATGGAATGCTCGGACCTGCTTCAACTGTAATGAAAAAGGTCACATCGCGTCCCAGTGTGGTAAAAGCAGAGAAAATAGTTTTTACCACAGAAAGAAAATGTAAGCAAACCTAAAGCTGTTTACTGTGTCCAGCAGGGACAAGATAATACACAAGGGGAGGAGTCAGTACCCATGGCCACACAAGCAGAGGCAGCTGAAGAAAAGAGTGACTGTCAGGGGAAGGGAAATAAGACCTTTAGCCCAGAACAGAGAAACTTCAGATCTTGTTTTGGATGGGGGGAGAAAGACCATTTCATTTCACGAAGTGCTAAGGCCAGAGAAGGGGGTCAAAAGGTTGATTTACCCGAGCCTAAGTCAGTGTATTATTTGCAGCCTAACAAAGTTACCTCAGAAAATGGCGAAACAATAACTCATGGTACAAATACAGCTAGGGAAGAGAGTCATGAATAGCGAACAGAACAGCTGCTTGTAGCTGAGATTGGCCATTGCTCTTTAATAGAGGCCAACCAGAAAATTTTTAAAAGTTCTGTGAACAGTATTTTCATAAATGAGACCAAATGTAGGGCTCTGAAAGACTCTTGCTCTCAAGTCACTTTGAGCCATCCAGACATAATCCCTCCTGAGAAAATATTGAAAGGTGAAAGCCTGTCAGTTAAAGGCATAGGTGCAGAACTGATTACTATGCCAGTGGCTGATCGATTGCCTGTACGTTCTTTAACTGGTAATTATATCACTGAGCATGTCAAAAGTGTTTTAGTACAAACTCGTGCCCAGCAGGAAGAAATAGGCAAAGCAGAGGTTTTTAAAGTGAAGTAGCAACCACTCTGTGAAGTGTGAGGGTGGCTGTTACAATAAATTGGTGGCAGCGGTGGGATTCGAACCCACTCTAACTACTCATCTCCAATCTCTATCTCTCAAAACTGATCTCTCAAACACCATACATCCCTTTATATCCCAACTCCCCCCCCTTTAGCACCACCTTCCGTCCCCTCATTGGCTGTTGTTCCACTGCCCAGCTGTGACAGACAGGTGAGGGCAGGGCTGAATGTTACAATGGTGTTTTAGTGTGTGATTTTATTGTACTGTATATTGTGAACTGTTTGGAGAATGACAACACTAAGAGGGTGGTATAGAAATGGAAATGAAACAAAGTACTTTATCTAACTGGATCCGAGGACAGCATATTATATATATATTTTAAAATTAAAGTGTTCTTATAGCTATAATTTGCTTCTCTGCTGCACATATTAGTACCTGAGTAATGTATGACTGCATATGTTTGGTCAAGTGCATTAGGGAGAATTGACTAATAATTTTGCTGCTCATGTCCGACAAAACCTGATGAAGGAATGCTTTTTTCAGTTCTGTTTTCCACTAATCTGCAGAAAATTGGCATGGTGATCACAGGAATGCAAATGGTTTGGCTGCAAAGACTGAAATATCACCAGAGTGCAGATAGAAGCCTGTTTGTGTGCATTGACTTATGAACACATTTGTTGAAAACAGCAGATTCAGGAGTGGCTGCCAAGATTTCTGGTTCAGGATTTAGATGTGATGGAGCTGCACTATTAATAGGAGGACAAATTTCTGGTTTTATTTTATTTTATGGACCCAGTTCTTCAGGGTTTCTAAATTATTATGTTTTTCATGTGTGGATGTCATTAGATGCTAATTGTACTAAATGCAGTAATTATCTTTGAGTGAAACAGATATCAAAAAGGAAACAACTGAGATGTGCAGCAAAGGGCTGAATACAGATTGTTCCCTTTCTGTTCTCTTTCACAGTTATCTTTTTTTTACCCCACTAACAGCCTGTCAGCATTCTTTAGTCACTGAACACAGACAGTGCTCATAGGGCTGTTCCCCATGTGCCTCCTTCTTGCAGATGGTTTACAATTTTGTAATTTTGTAAACTTTGAGCATTTCCTAAACCCATCCAGAGCCCCTTTTTGCTCATCTAAGGGTCTACCCTTGGAGAACTGAGACTGCTATTAGTGTATATTGGCACACTTCCTATCTCAGGCAGTGAGAGAATTTTCTCTACCCTGCCAAGAAGCAGTCATCACCCTACAATGTTCAGGCTTCAGTCTAGCCATGCTGCTGCCTGCTGATTTTGTCCCCTTTGTATCTTGCCTCTCAGTTAAGCACTAGTGAATAAGTGGTGAAAAAATGCAAATTTCTGAGTAAGTATTTTTGGCCTGAAAGTGTGAAGGAAAAATATGACTGTTGCTGGGGGTCAAACTCAACATTCATTGATATGTATATTCCTTATAATTAGCCTGATTAACTTTTCCCCCTACCCCAGTGGAATTTCCATGTACTTGGGCAATCAAGACTTACAAATGAACCTTGCTTAATTTGTTTTCAAGTTGCAATCTGGAAACAAAGCAGGCTATCCCATCTTGGATTTTCATATGTTATTTTTGTTTTATTTTTTTTTCTGTTTGTTTTAACCCTGTGTTTGATTGTAAAATACCCAGAGTGGGTTTCTCCAGATGGGCGATATAAAAATCGATTAAAAAAATAAATAATAAATGCAAGATGAAGAACTTGCTATGACAATAATCTTTCACCATTTAGGAGACCCCTCACCCCTCAAAGAAGAAGAAAAAGGAGATGAATGTTAGTTCAACACTTAGTTTTTCTTCCAATAATCATTTTCAAAGCCTTTTTTCTGGGGAATTTTATGTCAGTTAGTTAAGATGTTTGATTTCAGTGGTTTATGTATAAAATTGCTGACAGCTGTTCTGTAATGATAATTAGTATCTGAGTGTAAGATTCAATAAATCAAAGGGAAATGTAAACCAACATTAGAGATGCTAAAAGATCCAGGGAGTATATTTTCTAGTCAAGATTAAATAGAAAATGAGAGCAAAATGCTAAAAAATACTTATAGAGGAAGGATGCAAAGGTGATAATAATGCTGAGAACTAAAGATGAAGGCAGAAGGAAAAGACCGAACATTAGATGGGTTGACTCAATAAATGAAGCTGTGACATGTACTTTGCAAGCCTTTGCCAGGCATGCTAATGATAAACTTTTTAGAGACCATTAATTTACTTAGTCATCATAAATCAAAAGCATCTTGTTGTTGTTTAGTCATTCAGTTGTGTCCGACTCTTTGTGACCCCATGTATTTTATTGTATTTACTATATGGTGTTTTAGTGTGTGATATTATTGTACTGTATACTGTGAACTGTCTGGAGAATGACAACACTATGCCAGGCCCTTCCGCTGCCTCTCAGAGTTGGGTCAAAATCACGTTGGTAGTTTCAGTGACACTGTCCAACCATCTTGTCCTCTGTCGTCCCCTTCTCCTCTTGCCTTCATACTTTCCCAACATCAGGGTCTTTTCCAGGGAGTCTTCTCTTCTCATGAGATGGCCAAAGTACTGGAGCCTCAGCTTCAGGATCTTTCCTTCCAGTGAGCACTCAGGGTTGATTTCCTTCAAAATGGATAGGTTGGTTCTCTTTGCAGTCCAGAGGACTCTCGAGAGTCTCCTCCAGCACCACAATTCAAAAGCATCAATTCTTCGGCAGTCAGTCTTCTTTATGGTCCAGCTCTCACTTCCATACATCGCTACTGGAGAAACCATAGCTTTGACTATGTGGACCTTTGTTGGCAAGGTGGTGTCTCTGCTTTTTAAGATGCTGTCAAGATTTGTCATCGCTTTCCTTCCAAGAAGCAGGCGTCTTTTAATTTCGGGGCTGCTGTCACCATCTGCAGTGATCATGGAGCCCAAGAAAGTAAAATTTGTCACTACCTCCATATCTTCCCCTTCTATTTGCCAGGATATGATGGGACCAGTGGCCATGATCTTAGTTTTTCTGATGTTGGGCTTCAGACCATTTTTTGCGATCTCTTTCACTCTCATTGCAAGGTTCTTTAATTCCTCCTCACTTTCTGCCATCAGAGTGGTATCATCTGCATATCTGAGGTTGTTATTTCTTCTGGCAGTCTTAATTCTGGCTTGGGATTCATCCAGTCCTGCCTTTCGCATGATGTATTCTGCATATAAATAAACAGGGAGACAATATACAGCCTTGTCGTACTCCTTTCCCAATTTTGAACCAATCAGTTGTTCCATATCCAGTTCTAACTGTTGCTTCCTGTCCTACATATAGATTTCTCAGGAGATAGATAAGGTAGTTAGGCACTCCCATTTCTTTAAGAAATTGCCATAGTTTGTTGTGGTCGACACAGTCAAAGGCTTTTGCATAGTCAATGAAGCAGAAGTAGATGTTTTTCTGGAACTCTCTGGCTTTCTCCATTATCCAGCGCATGTTAGCAATTTGGTCTCTAGTTCCTCTGCCCCTTCAGAATCCAGCTTGTATTTCTGGGAGTTCTCGGTTCACATACTGCTGAAACCTACCTTGTAGGATTTTGAGCACAACCTTGCTAGAAGCATCTTAATGGCAAATAACAACACATTCAATAGCTAATGTCAATTTTATGTTGTATTTTATGGTATTCAGCAGTTACCTGTGGATGAGATTTAACATTTTCTCTTCCAGTGAAGTCTCTCTCTCTACACATACTATATCACACCTTCAGCCAAAGCTGATTCTGAGGGCTGAAGTTGCATCTTTGAGGAATGATGTGAATAGGAGTGGCCACAGGCACATGGGAGGTGTCCGGAGAAATGGAAACTAGGCCCATTTCTTGAAGAGAAGTACCTATGGGTTGAACCCAATAGTGTTAAATATTTAACAGTTGATAATCAGATTTTAAAAATGAAAATACACACACAAAAATAAATCACTGCCCTTCATTGCTGTTGCTGCTGTTTAGAAGTCGTCATACTTTTTCTTTTTAATAATTGCGGATTGGCAGGAATCATGCACTACACTAAGGAAGGTCTTCAGGACTACTTGGATCGGCGGGGGGGGGGGAAGCAGCATTTCCCCTCTCCCAAAAGTGTTCTGCACCTTTTCGAAGTCATTTTTGTGTAACATTTAAAGCTGTTCTTGTGTCATCAACACAGGCTGAAAATGGCGAGAGAGTTTATTGATCACTTCTTTTCAGTTCCATTTACCACATTTCTCAGTACAGATAAGACCTTTTTATCTATTATCTTTGTCTTTCCTTCCTTCCATCTTTTCTTTCTCCTTTTTCCTTTCAGTTCTGTGAACAACTAGATTTTCAATCTGCCAAAAAGAAAGTGACTTCTTTTAACTTGTTCATGTTTTCACTGTTGTAAATCACAAGAGTTTTATTCACTGCCACTCTCAGATAGGTCCTTACCTTCTGCTCTACAGTGTATGATTACTAAATCTATACATAAGAACATAAATCATTATTTTTGACTTACAAAGCATATGTCACAGCACACAAAAATATATCAGTTTCTAATTTTGTTTTGAAGGTGACCTAGAAGCATATGATTGCATTATTAGTGAAAAAGAAATAATGGTATAATACCACCACTGATGAATGATCATACTTTAAGAGACTCTAGCAGATTTACTGTTTTGCATATGCAGTATGGTACTGACAGTATAGTCCCTGTTTTTTTTTTAATTGAGACCAATAAATATTTCCCATGGATATTGCTGCCACCTACTGGCCAAAATATTGAGTTGCAAGTATTTGTCTAATGAAGAGATTGCTTTATTTCAATGTAATGGCCAAACTCCTCTTGCCAACACAAATTGAGTAACTTTTGGAAGTGAATTGCCAGAAGGTAAGAACCTTCCATAGACATTTTACATTGCATCCTGAGTTATGTGACTTCACCTTTAACAGATAATGTCTATGGATAGTTTTTAACTTGAGGCAATGTACACCTTTTGGATAGCTACGCAAGAGGATTTTGGTTGATATGTTTGCATGAGATGGAAAACTACTTTTAAAAAGTATCGAGTTATAGTTGTTGTTCCAAATGACAGAGAGTTGGTAGTTATAGTGCCACACACATTATAAAATAACTTTTTGTATAAAGACAACTGAAATAGTAATGTTTAAGTAGCTTAAAAAAATGATAATTGACAGCTAAACCTGCTGGCCTGTTGTACAAAGGACATTATCTTCCTGTCCACCTCTTTGTTACCTCAATACCTATAACAGAGCACGACACAGGAGACTTTTTGTGAAAAATTAGAATGCTGCAAGAAAAAGAAAAGTTTTGAAGTCTTGGTCACACGTTAGAGCAAAATGTCTTTGATGTTGGGTTTTGGAGATACTTTGATGGGCTGTCTTGTACTGCAAAGATGGGCTGCATTAAACAAAATCTCAGCAGTGTCAAGAGTTTCACACGTCCACAACTATAGTTACACTGTCTTAATCAATATTATTTTAATTACGTTGTTCATGTATGTTGTAAACCACCCAGAGTGGCCTTCAGCCAGATGGGTGGTATAAAAATTAAATAAATAAATAAATAAATAAATAAATAAATAAATAAATAAATAAATAAATAAATAATCTACTGTTTCTGTGTTATACCATGCAGGAAAAAGTCCCTTACTTACAGTGCTATAGACAAATGCAAAGTCAGTTATAATATTAGCAGTGTCAGATGACAGGTGTATTATACTCTCTTGACAGCAAAAAAAATTGACTATACCAATCCAGTATGTGAGTGTGTGTGTCTAAAGAAAAACTAATAAAAATGAATAATATAACAATCCTCTATCCTAATACTGTACTTAACAACATAAAATAAATACCTGGTGGAAGTTATTTAACATGATAGCAAATGTTTCGCAATAAAATAATACCTCCATTAGTGCATAACTGAATAAAAAGAAGGGAAAACATAGAAGCCCTGCATCCCTTACACATTTCTGTCACAAAATTCCCACTGTTATGGGTCATGTGGAGAGTTCCCATGCATGAAAGAAGCTTATGTCTTCAAAACATCACTCTTCATATGAAACAGGCAATGGAAGCAGGTGAAGAGAGGAGGTCTGTTCTGCCCCACCTCTGTTGTGTGATTTATTCTGTTCTTCATTTGGGATGCCCAAACAGACTCCTATATCTTCACATATGTCATCAAAATTAATAGTACCCCACAATAAAGAACACACACACAAAAAAACTACATAAATAGGGTGTGTAATCTAACTGACCCCACGATAATATAACATTTGCTTGCATATACAGTAACATAGAACAGATTTCACAGGTGTACCCCTTCATGATTTGTGAGTCACTGGAACCTGCAATTAAAGCATGAAGCCATGGCATGTGCTGAATGGGCACTACATTTCACAATTCTGTACTTAGCATAGACCAAAATAGTTATGAAGGCCATGTTGTTGCTGCAATTTTCTGTCATTGTTAGCAGGTTATACTACTTCTGGGTTGCTTCTCTCATTTGAGGTATGCACACTATGTTTGTAGGCTTAACCCACTCCTTGATAAATTCTGGAGCCAGGTCTTGTAGAAAGACAATTTTAGCAATGTTCAAACCATACTATATCTTTTTTACTTTCAATGATAAGTGCTTAGTAATACCCACTATGTTGGAAAGCACAAACAACTGACCACCATTTGTTTTTAGATATACTTATAAGCTAATCAGAGAACTTCGTATGACTAGCAAATGTTTTTTTTAAAAAAATGTAACACACATACCCCGCCCCAACAAGAAATGCACTTGCAAGTATGTGGCTGAAATCCTGAAGAGTAGTGTAGTAAGTAACAACTAGAGTAGGCCCATTGAATCATTGGGACTTAAAGATAGAGCAACTGACTTAAGAAACCCCATTAATTTAGTGGGCCTACTCCAGTACCACAGTGCTAAGCAACAGAATGTCAGCCTATGTAAAAACTAGATCATCTTATGTCTTTGTAACATGTTGGCTATATTAAGCCCAAATAATTTCCGTGATAATATTATAGAACAGTGTTTCCCAACCTGTTTTGAGTTGCAACCCCCTTTTATGATAGCTAAGTAACTTGCAACCCCACATATTTGCATAACAATGGATTTTTAATAAGGTAAAGAAAACATATTAAATAGGTTTTTCAGAATATAATTCTAACCTAATACATTAATATTAATTAATAATACATCGTTATGGAAGGGCTGTAAATCTGCATCTCCCAAATAAATTTTGAGAAGGAAAAAATGTCATTACGCTTTGAATTTAATTTAATTTTTTTGGAGATGGAAAGGACCCTCCCCCCAAAAAAACATCAATGAAGAACCCCCTGCCTCTCGAATCCAAATAAATAACCTACCCTCTTCTCTTTTAATTTTTTTTTGCCCCTCTTGCCTCCCTCCTCCATGACTCAGGTGGTGCCTGGAGGCATCTTCCTATGCAGATTCCCCTCCCTTCATTGTGCTGCCATTGCTATACTTGGAAGAGCGGGAGACTCAGGCAGAGTGAAAGGTGGTGGTGCGGCCACTACCACAGTAACAGCTTTTCAATCCTGCTGTGATGCATACATCCCAGTGTGCACCATGTGCTCGCCTCATCCAGGCCTTTTTGAGCTGGGCTAACACTTGGGTCCGAAAGTAGATGTGATGGAACAGAGAGAAGTGAGTGACAGCAGTTCTTTTGGAGGGGGTATGTACATGTGTAAAAGGAAAATCCACCCACAGAGATAGAGAAATAACAAAGAACTATAGGTTGCCTCTGTGGGTCAAAAGGATTAAAATACCATATTTGTGTAAACCATATTTAATATAATAAATATAGAATAGACAGAAAATAGATGAAATATATTTACACACCCTGTACTCTCTTTTCTAGAATGAAATGGACATAACAAATTCAGACTAAGCATATGTAGACATTTTATTGTTATTTAGTCGTTAAGTATTGTCTGGCTCTTCATGACCCTATGGACCAGAGCACGCCATGCCCTCCTGTCTTCCACTGCCTCCCGGAGTTGGATGAAATTCCTGTTGGCAGCTTCGATGACACTGTTCAACCATCTTCATCCTCTGTCATCCCCTTCTCTTGCCTTCACATATTCCCAACATCAGGGTCTTTTCCAGGGAGTCTTCTCTTCTCATGAGATGGTCAAAGTATTGGAGCCTCAGCTTCAGGACCTGTCCTTCCAGTGAGCACTCAGGGTTGATTTCCTCCAGAATGGATAGGTTTGTTCTCCTTGTCATCCAGGGGACTCTCAAGAGTCTCCTCCAGCACCACAATTCAAAAGCATCAATTCTTCGGCGGTCAGCTTTCTTTATGGTCTAGCTCTCACTTCTATACAACACTACTGGAAAAACCATAGCTTTGACTATGTGGACTTTTGTCGGCAAGGTGATGTCTCTGCTTTTTCAGATGCTGTTTAGGTTTGTCAATGTTTATTCTTGTCATCTCTTGTTTGACCACATCCAGCTTACCAAGGTTCATAGATCATACATTCCAGGTTCCTATGCAGTATTTTTCTTTGCAGCATCAGACTTTCGTTTCACTTCCAGGTGCATCCACAGCTGAGCGTCCTTTCGGTTTTGGCCCAGCCACTTCATTAGCTCTGTAGCTACTTGTACTTGTCCTCCACTCTTTTTCAGTATCATGTTAGACACCCTCTGACCTGTGAGGCACATTTTCAGCATCATATCTTTTAGACTTTTGTTTCTGCCCATGGAGTTTTTTTTGGAAAGATCCTGGAGTGGCTTGCCAGTTCCTGCTCCAGGTGGATTGCGTTTAGTCCAAACTCTCCACTATGACCTGTACATCTTGGGTGTCCCTGCACGGCGTAGCCCATAGCTTCTCTGAATTGCTCAAGCCCCTTCGCCATGATAAGGCAGCAATCCGTGAAGGGGATATGTAGACATAACAAGTAACTAACACATTTAAATAGCATTGATTCATAGCACCTTATGTGCATAGGCTTTCCATTCGCTTAGGCATCCCAAAGATAGAGAATTAACTTCCAAAGCCATAGGAGTAAGAAACTCAACACATTAAGGAAGAAATCCTGAGATATGCCACATAGCATCCCATGTGTCATCATGGCTGAAGATTACCTGAAACGCAGAGTTTTGCAAGGCTTTCACAAACATTTAATATGGCCGAGTACATGTAATTCCATGTGTCAACGGAAATCTCCTCTCTGAACAGCATATGTGAAAAAAATGCAGTTCAGATATATGGTACAATTTTTTGAATCTATCAGTCCTACAATCAGGAAATAAATAACTGATGTTAAATTGCTGGCATACAAACACACACCTGAGCTGTAATCCACTGCCTGTTTACCTTAAGAAAGTAAGCCCCACTGAACTCAGCAAGAGTTGTTTCTGAGTAAACATTCATGGGTAAAAGAGTAAGATCATACTGCCATTTGTATTCATCATGAAGGAGGGGAAAAAAGGCCGATTATTACATGAAAGGTTCTTTTCCCCAGCCTAATACCACTGAGGCTATATGTCTTCACATGTTGCTGGGAACATAAATAGACAAGAAGCCATCCTGGATTAGAATATATCACAGTATACCTCTGCGTAATGAGACCCCTTCTGGAAAACAGCTGTTAGCTGAAGCCTCATTTATCAAGAGGATAATGACATACAACATTTCTCTAGCTTCTTTGGAGACTATTTAAACAAAAATGCAGAGTCAGAGGAACTAATTAGGAGGGAGTGGTCCCTTTTGGCCACCTGACCTCTAGCCCTTTGAAAAACTGGCTTTTCTAATTTGAGTCAGGAGAAAAATTAACAAGAAGCAATGGATGTATTAAGTAGAGATTCTCTGGCACACAATGAACAGTTGCTGGAATAGTCAAAAGATTTAAAGGGGATATACTGTGAAGGTTGCGAACTATTAAAATAATGGTTTGCTAAAACAATCATTACCTATTTTCAATCATTTTAAACTGCACTTAATAATTCTGAATCCAAAACAGAGGTTTAAATGACCTGTCAGGTTTTTTTTTTAATTAAAAAGATTAAACAATGGAAGCAAGTTTCCACAAAACCCATTTGTGTAAACCAGTGGTTCCCAACCTTGGGTAACCGAGGTGTTCTTGAATTGCCACTTTCAGAAACCCTAGACAGCACAGCTGATGGTGAAGGCTTCTGGGAATTGTGGTCCAAGAACAACTGGGTTGCCCACTGGTGTAAACATTGCTGAAATCTGAGTAAAAGCTGGTCTCTTTATACCATGTTAGATGCTTCTCCAGGTGCAGTAGGCTTCCCTTCCAAAGTGGACAGAGATGCTGAACTCCACTCAGATTGGACATCGGACTTTGGAAAGGTGAAGAATCTGCTACAAAATAGTGTTGTTGTTTTTTTGTTTTGTTTTTGTGTTCTATAGGAAAGGCACATGATTGGGGAGAAGGAGTGGAGTTGAGAATGAGTGAGTCGGCTTGATGAATGGCTCAGACTTTTAAATTTGGATGTGTTTGACCAGGGGATATGCAGTCAGGAGAGGGATTGTTGCTTTGATCTTTGCTTCCTCCTTCCTGAAGTCATCATGGTTCAGTGGTTTTCAAGCATCATAACCCCCCAACCCATGTCCGTATCCCTTTGAAACATTGAATCTTCCTGACACATGGTACTCCTTTCCCTACACATTGTAGCTCCCACATCTCTGAAATGTAGGTACACATTAGGGGATTCTTTTAGCATGCAGTAGGATGTCAGATGTGCTGTTGGAAACTAATAGTTGTGCAGTTGGAGAAATAGAAAAAAAAACACAGGTCTTGCGTATCTGTTTATTAGGAACTTAAACTATAGACCAATAAATGTAAATAACACAGTTTATATAAGAGTTTAGAAGAACTTGGATTCAGTACTTAAATGAAACTGCCTAACCTGTATTAAAGCAATGTTTATGGTCCACACCTCCACTTCTTTGCTGTCCTCAGTATTGAAGTTCTGCAGGCCCCACTGACTTTGGGGCAGCAAACTCTAAAGCACCTACTCAGTCTGAAGAGCTATATTTATCTTTTGGTAGGGTGGTGTTTCTGACAGAATATTTGTACAGTTGGACTGTTGACTTCAAAAAATATTCTGCTTCATGTATTTTGCAGAAAGTTTGGCTCTCCTTTACAAACCAGATTTTTTTTTTGGAGGGAAATGGGTGGAGAAAATTCAGCCCTCTGGTGCAATATTTCTACTGGGGCTCAAATGGAAAAGAGTACGAACAGGATCTCTTTTTGAGGGTTTATATCTTTTGTTTATCTTCTGTGTTTCATGTTTGTCCTGCCAAGCATCTTCCATCAAATGTGCTAAGTCGTAAGAGAGAGTATAGATGAGCGCTAGTCTCCCAGTCATTCCATTCTTTGTATTCTGAAGTAAACACTGCTCCTCCAATAGGATTTCTATGTCATCTCTTGTTTCTGAGGACTTAGGTTTGCATTAACAGTTTCACATGAGGAGTTCAGCAATCTACAATATTTATGAAAGCTCACACTTCTGTGAGACACTATACTTTTTCTTCTAAAGAGTTACTTATTTATTTTATTCAAACTATTTTATTTGAAGATTTTTCATTTACAAAAGGGTAATACATTAATCAAGTTTCATTGACAACTCATTCTGAATATCAACATTGATTTTCATTTGCACATTTTCTTGTCAGAGTTACCAGAGATCAGATTTATTAAAAATGTAACACACAACAGCCAGTATCCCACTGAGTCTGCACTGAGCAAAAAGTCCTACCAGTGAATGTGGGACAATCCAGTGTTACAACTCTGGCAGGATGTTCCACTTAACAGCTCAGTAGGATACTGGTTAATATAATACATTATTCTCCTTCCAAACATCCTTTAATCTCTTCTTCTTCTTAAAAAATAAAAGGGAGATATTCTGTCAGTTTCACAGTACTGAGTGTATTTATTTATTTATTAAACTTATATACTGCCCATCTAGAATGTGTCTACTCTAGGTGATTTACATATCCAAAAATCCAAATTAATCGCAGAGTCCAAGATGGAAAAAGAGAGTAAAAAGAAAAGAAAAGAAATAGGCTAGGTGATAACTGTAGGGAAGGTCTGCCTGTATAGCCATGTCTTCAGATTGGTCTTGAAGTCCCTCAGCGAGGGGGTCAGGTGGATCTTTGCAGGTAAATTGTTCCAGAGGCAAGAGGCCACTGCCGAGAAGATGCAGTTTTTGGTTTTTTCCCTTTGGCCCTCTCTTGGCGTTAGGCCTCTCAGCTGCCCGTCCTGACTGGAATGGGTGATATGGGTAGAACTTGGCGGAAGAATGTGGTTTTGGTAGCTTCTAATAATAGAGTTGTGCAGTCATATTGCTTGATCTACCATAATATTAGGGTCTATTAGGACAAAGTTGAGAAACATGGCCACTTCTGGAGGTTGTTGAACTGTATCCTCTATGACAGTGTTCCCCAACCTTGGGCCTCCAGATGTTCTTGGACTACAACTCCCAGAAGCCTTCACCACCACCTCTGCTGGCTAGGATTTCTGGGAGTTGAAGTCCAAGAACATCTGGAGGCCCAAGATTGAGGACCACTGCTCTATGAGATCTGAGCAGTTTTACCAATGATAAGGAATTATGGGATTACAGACAAAGCCTGCAAATGATAATTTTGGGGATTACAATGCCAGGATTCCCCCATCCAGGATGGCCATGCTGGCTCTCATGCTCTGAAAACTGTAGTCCAAAACAGGAACTGCAGGCAAGCAGTATCTAGGAGGATCTATATTCCTTTCTCTATCTTAAATTGCATCAAAATACCTTTCTCCTGTCCTTCTCCATTTAAAGAATGTTAATGTTCTGTTTCTAGAAAAGTCCTCAACAAGACGCTGCTAGTCAGTTTAGGCTAGGATACATGAACCAATGATATGATTGGCTGTAGGGCAGTTCCTAATATCAATTTTAGGAAGCCAAACAATGTGTCAGTCACAGTGAGCTACACAGACATCACTGGCAAGATTGTGTTTTCCTGATAACAATAAATGTAATATGTTGAGGTTGTACCTCCAGAAATAAACACACTTCCCACAAATAAATACACTTTACATACTGAGTGGGTTCCGGCATTCTAAAACAAAAACAAACAAACAAAACCAAAACCCTGAACACCTAATGGAGATGGCAGATGAACATCTCTGCTCCTACCTCTCTTCCACTGGACCTTTAAAAGGCTCATCTGAGAGCCAGAGGTCCCTGCTGAATGGTGTGGGAAACCTAGGCAAGGGAGAAGTGTGAATTGCTGAAAATGAGGCCTCTTCCACGAAGTTCCACCCATAGCCGTTGTCTACACATATTTTAGGAGATTTTCTGTTCAGTCTTCCCACACTATTTGCCCGTCCAACACCTCAGAGGAAATATTTTGGGAGAGAGATGCTCTGCCTCGTTGAGGTGGGTAGTTTCCATTAGAAGCACATGGAACTTGCATTTCACCCATTACATACACATTTAACCAGTTCCACCTTTAGAACATTCCTAATGGCAATTCAATTTATTTTAAATATTAGGAATTTTGAGACAGGTTCATGCCTGCTTTCTACTGAATATCATTTCCTTAAATTTAATTCCACATCATATCACATGCTGAGACTCTGGTGTCACTTTATGGGACTTTACCATTTAACCCCATACTGCTTTTTAATAACAATTGCAGATACTCTGTCTGACTGTGTTCTTGGAGTTGCTATTTCATTTATCCTGCGGTGTGTGTAATTGACTAATAATGCCTGTAATCTGCCACTGTGATTAACTCATTTGAAACGATAAAATATTCCAGATCAAATTATGCTAAAGAGAGAGAGAGGAAGGGCTTTTTTGTCCTGTATGCTGATTTCTTGATTTTGAAGTAACGGGCTATAACCTTCTGTATTAAACAAAAAAATTCCTGTATAAAAAATAAAGACGCTCACAAAACAATATGGTTTAATTAACCAAATTACACCTAGATGGCTGGATTCCTCTCATTTCTCTTGCTTAAACATGCACACAGACACAGACACAGACACAGACACAGACACAGACACAGACACACACACACACACACACACACACACACACACACACACACACACACACACACACAGAAATTTCATTCATGCCACATAATGAAGCCTGGAATTATAAAATATAATAGCTTTGTATCATATTTCTTCTGATTTTCTAGATTGTTAATAAAAAAGATGGAGTAAAGGGGTTTTTTTTAATTATAAAATTGTATCTATAGGTAAGACTTGCAAGATACAGTTACACTGTTGTATATCTGGTAGCATTAACATCTGTATGGTAAATGATAGTCCATTAAAAATGTAAATGGGATTAAAATATGGTTTATGGATTTTATGTTATTAGGACCCCATCACAGATTTGAGTGTCATGCGTTAGTGGTGAGGGAAGGCAGAAACGTCCCAGATGAATATCTCGAAAGATAGTTAGACATCACTGAAAGTTGCTTGCTAAATGTTTTTTCTCTCATATTCTTCTTTCAGGCTTCTCTTTCTTCCAGGTAAAGCCTGGAACTGAACTCAAGGTTAAGGCCTCAATAAGCAGTCTTGTTTGGGTCTAGAGCAAGGTCTGGGAAAGTGCAGTCCTCCATATGTTGGTGGGCTTCAATGCCCAGCTTCTTCATGACTTTCTATGCTAGCTAATGCTTTTGAGGTTAAAACCCAGCAATGTCACAAGGGTTGCAATTTGTCCTTCCCTAGTCTTGAAAAAGGTGATCTTGTTTTTGAAATGGTGATCAGCTGAATTGAGAAAAAGATTGCAGAACTCTTATGAGCATTGAAGTAACTGTACATGTAACTATACAACTTTTCTGTCTTGAGATTGCTTGATATGGCTGCTAGCTGGATTTCTTGGCTCTTCATTCCCAAAGCATTTCTTAATCTCCTATAGACAGTCTATGGCACTGGCTTCAAATTAATATTCTATCATTATTTTTATGCAGAATATTCTTCATCAAGGTAAAGCATTGGTGTCTGTTGGCACCATCTAACAATTCAGTATTTTCTTAGCCAGACAGTTGGCTATTTTCTAATCAGAGTAATGGTGAACAGATATTCTTCTGGATTACAGTAACAAGAATCTCCAAGCCAGCATGGCCACTGTATGACATGGTAACAGAAGACTCTCATGAAGGTGAATCATGAAAATGCCTGTTTAATTTGCATCTAGGCAAGTTACTGAGAGAAACAACTTACTGCTGTACTTTACATGGAAACTATTAAACCTGAAGCTTTCACTAGTTCTCTTCCGAACAACCAAAGAATTTGTGCTGCGTTCTGTAAATTGTCAGTCAGGCTAATATGATTGCCATGGAACTTTCAGGGTGAGATTCAAAGTTCTACCCAGCCCATTAACTATATGTCACTATTGTGATGGAAGCACAATGTTATGACACATGAATTACTACTCTAATTGGTGCTGCATTTACAGAGCTTAATACTGACTCTATGAAATCATTGTTCCTATACCAGCTATGTGACAAGACCTATGATGAATAGATTTGTTATTCAGAATTGTCAGATAAAATTCTGTTTAATTTAATGGCTGTTTAACATGCTAGCTTAACACAGGCACAAAAAGAGTTAGTTCAACAATATCCTCTGGAAAAACAAAGCAGTGTCTGCAAAAGTCTTCGAAGGAGAAAGAGACTGATAAATATTCATACTTCTGTACATTTACAGATAAGAAAAACATTCACGTTGTATTTTCACCCACATGCATCTTATCCATTGGCAACAAATATTGTCTGTTAAAAATTTAGCAGTTATTGTACCTCACAATAAATACATTTATGCAGCCAAGTATTAACTCATTTGTATGATTTTTAGGTCCTCTTAGGAGATAGCACAAAGAAATAAGCTCTTTAGCAAATGTATCTTCCTTTCAGTAGGAGAAGCAAATACTTAAATAATCCTAACACTGAGAAAAGAGGAATGTGTGTATTCAAGGGTTTAAAGCCCATGTGTGACTCTTACTTAACCCAGTTTTCTTAATATATTGTGCCTACCACCCTAAAGTTCCGTATTCTCGAAAAGAGAAATGGCCAAACTCAGAAATGTTTAGGTGATGACACATTTCAGTTGCTTGACTTTATTTTATCCTCTATTGGCAAGTGGCAATTTCAAATTATCTCTGTTTAAATGTTATGTAGAAGACATGCTGATGTGATAGATTTTCTCATCTCTCTTCTCTTTTGTGTCTTTTGCTAAATATCTTTTTCTCCCTATGTTTTGTTAACATTACTTTTCATCTGGACTGGGATTTTATGCATTGTGGTCTCTGTTGCTGTGGGGAAATATAATAACGATGATACTAACAGTGCAATCAGACAGGCATTTCTTTCACGGTTTGGTCTGGGTTGGGGACAGGCTGATTCTATCCTTTGCACAGCACATAGTATGCATGCCACGGAGAACCGGCCTGCCCCAAATTGATGTATATCCACACCTTTTTGGGTCCCTAGCAGCCACTTTTTCAGTGCAAGTAAAATTGCTTTGGTTTGATTTGGTTCTCCTATGTGTGTTCGCTGAGATTGAACCAAAGTGGCTGGCTTAAGCTGCCTCTTTGCTAAAGCCACTTAATGATCTTGAGAAATGGAACACTTCCTTACTGTTAGCCTGAGGAGGAAAAGGGAGGAGGAAATGTTCAATTTCTTTTTAATTATTGCTAACTGACACAGAGTGTCAGCAATGCTTTGAGATTCTTTTTTTTTTAATGGAAAACTTCCTCTCCCTACAACTCTACAGGCAAGTATAAAGGAAGCTTTCCATTTTTCAGGATCATTAAGTGGCTTAGGCAAAGCATGCAGAAATAGACAAGAGTGGGCTTTTTTTGTGGTTCCCCCACAAAGGAAAGACAAGTCTTAATTGTACTAAAAATGATACCTTGAGATGTAGTTTGATTGGTCCTTATATGTGGGTTCAAGGATTGCCCCAAAGACATACCACTTCACAAACCAATTGTATTTAGCACCATCTAGACTGATCCAAGCTAAAATACTTGGACCACCTTATTTGTCATCATGTTGACTGCAATTTATGGTGACCCCCAGGGTTTTCTAGATGGAAAGCGCTCCGAAGTAGTTGCTAGTTGTTATGGAAATATCCACATAGAGTAAAATAACTCTCACAAATTCTGAGGTAAAGGCAAGAAAAAGATTTTATTACGCAACTGCAGCAGCAGGGAGACCTCCAGGTGTCACCACCCTGAAGACTCCAAATAATTCATTAGCAGCATAAGGTTATATAGTTGGGACCCTCACTGTCTTACCAGTCAGTTGACCAATAAGCTCACACACTGTCTACATCATAAACATTGCCCATCCTCTCTTCCTGTTGTTTTCCTTACCCTTGACAATTTTAACTTTAGGCATCCGGCCCTTTCCTCCAGACAACAACACATTATTGCATATTTAGCAATTTCTTATAGTAGGTTAAAAGGCATTTCTCAAGCAAGATTAATTTAAACCACCAGAGCAACAGACTCCTCCTTGCAGGACATGACATTTTCCTAATACAGCATTTTCATTTCCTGGTGTCTTGTGGTCATGGCCATGTTCTCAAAATTTCCTAAGATCAGCATTGTATGAAAACAGCTTAAGCAATTATAATCATTGACAGAAACAGTTTGAACTCTTCATCTTATTGTGTAAGTGGGGTTTGCCATATGACGACCCTCATTGAAAATTCCATATCACAGTCTATCCTTCTGGTGGTGCTGTGACCCTATACAGCCTATCCAATATATACATTTCAAAAAGTGATAAAGTTATAGTAAAATAAAAATTTTACTTGAAGCAACACACATTAAGGGTTCAACTAGATATGAGAATGATGTATTGACCACTCATTGCATACTTGATTTCCCCTTCTCTTTTTTAAAGCAAATGGTAGGGGATATCTGGGACAGATCACATCTTCATGTGGGAAGAGATAGACTTTGAGTCTACAGTCTTGCTGATTGAATAATCACAAAACACCCCTCTTCTATTTACAATGCTATTTAAATGGAAGAAAAGTTCCAACAAGATATTTGGTTATGAATAATCAACTTCACGTGCAAACTAAGTTGTGTGACAAATTTCATGTCTCATTGGCTCTAAATCTTCAAAACAAATATTCATTATAACTGGTAGCAGCTTACTTTCAGCATAAGAGTCTATAATTCAGAATGTCTAGCAGAGGATATTTGCTTTCTGCCTGGTTCTGGTTGTTGAAATGACCTGATGCTCAGAATCAGATTTCCATTCTCTTTTGTGCCCCTCACACAACACACATTCCTCTTTGTCTAAGCAGTGTTTACAAGCCTAGTCAAGCATCTCCTGTGGGGAGAGGGAACATATTTCTGGCATTGAAAGTAATGAGGAAGAAGTAACCTAGAGTTAAGTAATAACATGAAAACTAAGAGATTTATAAACTAGAGTTTGTTTCTCAGCTAAAATATGTCTATGGACAAAACGCTGACTCTATGGCTTGGAAATGGGGATGAGCACCGCCCCCTAGAGTCAGACATGACTGGGCAATTTGTCAAAGGAAACCTTTACCTAAAACATCAATATTTGCTGTTCTTGGTGGCCTCTTTAGTTTTTCCTCTTTTTTCTTTCCTCCTATAACATATGTAGAGTGATCAATTCCTGATATAAGAAGGAATGAAAAAATACAGGTAAATGGTTAAATGTGACTTCAGTATTCTTCATCATTAACCATATCCCTTTATGTCTTTTTGTGAATTAAGAATGGGGAAATGTCTTATTAATAATTTATAGCTATGAGCAGCACTCATTCCATGATGACACTGAGAGTAGTTGCTGGAACAGGTCTAGGACCGCTCTCAGATGGGCCAGGCATGGGGTTCCACAACAAGGGTGTTGGATGCACACTATCAAGTGCCCCTGGACATGGATTTCAATGTTTCCCTCCCTGGCCACCATCTGGCATTACCCAGCAGCAGCCAGCAGCCTGTAGGTGCAATAGTCCTCCCGAAAGGATCAGCTGAACTCTATACAAACCTGGCTGATGTCTTCCACGTAGCAGGGCATAGGGCGACTGGCCATATCAGCCTCAATATTAGAAAAGGAAAGAAGTGGAATCACTAAGTCCTGGTCACTCTTATTTGTGGCATCTCACATACAGTAACAGGTCCTTATGATGAGGAGTAACAAATGCCTGAAATCTATCAGTGTAGCTTCTAAAGAGGCTGGCTATCCAGGAAAAAAAAATAGATCTTATGATGGTTGTTGTGGGTTTTTCGGGCTCTTTGGCCATGTTCTGAAGGTTGTTCTTCCTAACGTTTCGCCAGTCTCTGTGGCCGGCATCTTCAGAGGACTGGAATAGTTACTCCTGTCCTCTGAAGATGCCGGCCACAGAGACTGGCAAAACGTTAGGAAGAACAACCTTCAGAACATGGCCAAAGAGCCTGAAAAACCCACAACAACCATTAGATTCCAGCCGTGAAAGCCTTCGCGAATACACAGATCTTATGATCTTCCACTTTGGACATTATCTTCAATGCATGATGAAAGACATGCTGAACAAGTGTGAAAGAAGATTATAGATCAATGGAAGAGCAGACATTTTGTGTCTGGAACATACTAGGTCAAATCAATCCTTCTGCAATTAAAGGGATCTGAGATAGCAAGGCAGGAAGAGATTGGACATCTGAGGCTTTGGAGTGCAGCTGACAGTGTCTGGAGTGCAGGCCTTGCATTTAAAACAAGTTGCAAGAATACATTCTATTGCTTTTCTGTTTGTTTAATATATCTAAAGTTCACCGCCCCTTTTTGTATTTTATTGAATTAATACGCTACAAAACATACAGCAAAAACACCAAAACAAACAAACAAACAAACAAACAAACAAACAAACAAACAAACAAACAAAGCAAACCCTCCACCCTTTGGAGTCAGAGACTCCAGCTTCTTCATCCCTTTTGAATTGTATATAGACAAGACAAAATGCCTCGTCTATATATAATTCTGAACAGGCTCTTAGGATGCCCAGGTCAGCAAGCCTATTCACTCTGACTGCTACTATTAGACCCATTATTAAACTGCTAAAATCCTTTGGAATTGTAGACCATACTGTTCCATTATACTGGCTTAAACAAAGACTCCCCCCCCCACATTATATGTTCAGTCTGCTTCTTTATGCTTGAATGTACTTGCCACCCACCTCTAACCTTTGCATGACTCTTAATGACCATCATTAAGATCTTTATTTATCAGCCCCAAGTACTGCCAACAATACATCACCACTACTGATTGATCACCAAACCAGACCTTTTGTATTTCTATTACATGTCATACGCCCATCCACCTCATGGCCATATATATGTTTGTCTATTGTGGCTATTTTATGCATCTGACCAAGTGAGTCTATGAAATCATATGTTGAATACAACTTTAAGGTGCCACAAGACTTCTTTTTTTTTGTTTTTTGTTGCAAAATATTAACAACTATCCTCTTGAAAACTGGAAAAATAATGGCTGTGCATGTGATTGTGAGGGAGTGAGACAAACAATATTGACTGTCTGAACTGCATCCCAAATAAATAGTTTCCATAGTATGCGGAAAACACATACAAACACTTTCACATTGAGCCAGTGAGTCCTGGTATCAGTTGGCAGTGAACAGAAGAGTGTCTGTCTAAGCATTAAAAACACCACATGCAATAAACTTTATCCTCCTCTAGCACTACTCACTCACCTGAGACCAAGGAACTTTAGCAATTTCAAGGGACTTCAGCTGATGTCCTGAGATATAAAACTTTATATGGTCTTCAAGCAGAAAGACTGGAAAGCCTTCATAAGAATACCAATAATAGTGCAAATGTCTAGCAAAATAGGGACGTGGTGGCGCTGTGGGCTAAACCGCAGAAGCCTTTGTGTGCTGCAGGGTCAGAAGACCAGCAGTTGTAAGATCGAATCCACGCAACGGAGTGAGCTCCCATCGCTTTGTCCCAGCTCCTCGCCAACCTAGCAGTTGGAAAGCATGTAAATGCGAGTAGATAAATAGGTACCATCTCAATGGGAAGGTAAACAGTGTTCCGAATCTAAGTCGCACTGGCCACGTGACAACGGAAACTGTCTTCGGACAAACACTGGCTCTATGGCTTGGAAACGGGGATGAGCACCGCCCCCTAGAGTTGAACACGACTGACTAAAATGTCAAGGGGAACCTTTACCTTTACTAGCAAAATAGCCCAGATCCACCAAAACTGAACACATCTTTGTTTTGTTTTGTTCTGCTTTATGAGAATTGTTATTCTACCCTCCAGCCAAAAATATTTTTTGCCCATCAATTAACAAAGTCAGAGCACAAGGAAGAGACACTGGGGTGGAAGCAGATCATACCTCTCTGTCTAGGCTGTAGTAAACACATCCAAAATATATTTAGAATGGCAAGGATACAGAGATTTCACTTAACTGCTGCTTGGGCATAGCAGTCTTTTTAAATTCATCTTAATTCTGCTTCCTCCTTTAGCCCCCTGTGCCCCTCACACCATTTCAGTGTGATCTCCACCTGATCTCCACCCCTAGCTTTTCAAGTCTTCAAGTTGCTATAGTGGAGGAAGGCTGGAACCAAGAAAGCCCCATTCTGCTTGTATGTATCTCAATTAAACACATTGTATGAGGTATTCTAACATTATGTATCTGGTGGATTTTGGATACATTATTTAGTTTGCTTTCAGTTTTATGTATCTCATTTTGCACGTCGCGTCATTGACACCTGGTGGGAGTCATAAATGATACAGTAGAAAGAAGAGAAGATGAAATAATGTTTTTGGTAGCATTTCTGTGTTGCATATAAAATGGAGCTGATTCTCTTTCAGAATTGATTATTGCCTGTTAATTAAATTCCAGCATTTTCCTTTTAATTGACAAAAACATAAAATTAGCTTTGGTAGATCATGAGAAGCCCACATAAGGAAAACTTGAAATCCAAAGGACTTCTCTGCTTGTGCTTGTCCACAACTAGTGTTCAGAGGCTTCCTGTCCCCATGCTGGAGATAATGTACAACAAACATGGAGGGCCTTAGCTTCAATAAAATTGTTTTCCCTATAACAATGAAGCAGTTCCTCAATGCTTTCAATAGAACAGATGGAGAATGTGACGAAATGACTGTATTTGGTCGTGTTAGAACTATCTGTTGTCACCAGATCCTTTGTCACTTCTTGAAAATGTGAGTTCTGGCACAGGTATCTGCCCTACATATTCTGCAGTGAAGAAAGAAGCTTTAGGTGGTTTCTGAGATGAGGTGATTTCTAACCAATTTCGCTTTAGAGCATCCCTGAAAAAGTGTTATTAAACTGCTAAAATCAGGGTACTGTTTGAAGTAACATTATTCAATCATAAGGTGTTTTCACAAATCAGAGCTATTTGTTTGCTATGTAATTTCTATGCTGTTATGCTGCTATATTGCTAACACAGAGTTCATATTCTAGAACCTAAGCTTTGTAAATGCAATTACAGTACATCTATCCCCTCCCCTCCTACACTTAATTTCCAGAGGGTAACTGATATGAACTGAATCATGTGAAACAAATAAAGAACTGTGCTAGGTTATATCCATTTGAGAGAACAGATAAATCTGTACCCTCAGTCCTTTGACTTTATCTCAATTCTATATAAACAAATTTTCAATTTCACAAATTTCCTCTGGGAAACCTCTAACGAATTCAGTCTCCTGACTCTTACAGAGTCAAAAGCAGCAAAATATTTTGCCTAATGAAGGATGATTTACTGTTCTTTTTTTGTTTTTTAAGTTGCATTTACAAATTTAAACTATGTGAATGTTTGAGACAAAACTACCTATGGGCTTTTGGAAGCATTCCTGGTAATACCAGTAGAGAACTGATATGCAACCCCATACTTAAGAATGGAAACTAGTCTTTATATGTTACTCAGGGCAAACATATTTACCACTATCTGTAGATGTAGCAATCTTCCTCCACTGCAAGCAGCACTTTGTCCTTGTTAGTAATACCTGTGTTATAGATGTGGTATGATATGATGCACGTCTAAGCTCCAGAAGTGACTTTTTTCTTTGAAAAATAAAGAAATTGCTAACTTTGAAATTCAAGAGGTAAATGTCCAGGCATATTGGGAGAAAGCCCCCAGGGACATTAATTTAGAAACCTCCAGAATTTTGAAAAGTTTCTTTTTTGGACCAAAGCCTCTAAAATTTATTTGTTGGGATTAGATAGCATTTGCAGAAATAATAGGCCATTACAAGAGATATGCTACATCTTTCTTTATATTTTGAAGTAGATGAGTTCCAATAGGCAGGTCCTTTTTATTATAAGTTAGCTCAAACTAGTCTTCCCAATTTCTCCCAAACTAGTCTAATAGACTGTAATGTTTTGTCGTTTCTAACAAAAGTATCATCCTATTCTTATGCTTGCCAGGCTTACCAGTGTGATAACATGCCCTGAGATTTCTATTATGCACAGGCTTGCCCAGCCAGTGTGATGACATACCCTAAGACTTGGCGTGGTCCATTGTGATGTGATTGGGTGGACTCTTGGAATGTCATACATTGGGGGGATTGAGAGAGAGAGAGATTGAAACTGTTTAGAGACAAACTGATAATCAGCTATTTCCTGACATTCTGAATCATGGATACTGAAGAATGATATCCACATTCATAAATGAGAGGGTTTTTAAAAAAAACTAAATTCCTCCCAGCTTGTCTACTTCAGCGGCATGAGGCACAACAAGAAAAGGAGAAATGCTATCAAGTCTTTTCTCTGTATCCTGAACCATGAAGTAGGGAAGCCCTAGGAAATATCCAGTGGAATCTGGGAATCTGATGATATGATGAAAGGATTTGGGTTCTATGAGGCAAGGCAGTGAGTGTCTCTCTCTCTCTCTCTCTCTCTCTCTCTCTCTCTCTCTCTCTCTCTCTCTCTTGGCTGGGGATTCTGAGAACTGTAGTCTAAAGAAATAACATTTCCAATCTTTATCTGGGACTGTCAGGTTTGAGCCTCTGATAAAATATATTTCTTGATTTGTTCTAATTCTGAAACATACTTTTATTTATTATTCACAGAAACACTAAGGTATTGTAATCAATTAATTTTATCAGTTCAGTTAGCCGTTTTATTTACTCCAAAGTTTAAAACTTCGGTAAGCTGGAGAGGGGAAGTAAAATCACAGAACAGCCTTTTTATCTTCATTCTGGACAGGTAAGGTTTTTAGTAAAGTAAAATAAATTTAAATGCCATTTAAAATTTAGCATTAAAAAAATCCTGTTTCCAACATAAACATAACTAAATTACATTCTGTACCTTATTAATGGTTACCTTAATATGTTGCCTTTTTTTCGTTACAATTCTATGAATATACACTTTTTAAAAGTTAAGTTTACACCTTAAAATGAGATAATTACAACCAGCAAACAAGTATATATTATCCTATGTGTCATTTATATTGACAAGAAATAAGGTCGAACTACATTGGAGACACAGTAAGATGGCTAACACTATTGATAAGTTATTTCTTTTCCTTTCCTTTTTCTTTAACAACTTATGTAAACTTCAATTACAAAACCCCTCCACTTTAATGCTACAGTTAAGGCTCTCTGAAACTATCATGTTCAACTCAAAGGAAAATTCTTCTGGCAGTATGTAAAGGTTCATAAAGCAAAAGATGGTAATGACAGTATACTCCACTGTCCTTATCTGGAATTTCACAAAATGTGAAAGCATGGAGAGTCAGATGTAATCTTGGACAAAATAAGTCCTGATCATATTTGTTAAGATACCAGGCTTAGCTTCCAATTTGTTGTTCTGTAGACGGTAAGACAACATGAAATAGATTTAATCCTGGTGTTAAAGTATTAGGGATTTTTTAAATAACTGGAATAATTAAATATAATTCATTCTAGACTGGAAAACTGTAACTGGAAAAGTCTAAATATTAAGAATAGCTTTTTGTAGTAAAGATTAAAAACAGATCTGTAGTTTGCCATGAGAAAAAAGACTGATTTTTCCTGTCCTATTATTTCAACAGGCTCTGAAACCATTAAATCACTTTTTGATGCCAGTAAGTCAGTGTTTCCTTCCAACAATATATTCGCTAGGGAATCTGAAAAACTGAGTCTCATCCCACCTCTGACTTTTCTTTGTATAATTTAGGATCTGAGTTGCGGCCATGTATCAAAAAGTTTATATTGTTCCAAGCTTAGTCCATATATCAGCACTCCATATACTGAATCTCAAAATTTTTGCAACATTGCTTGAACTGACTCCTTCTGATCCATGTTTACAAACAAAGAGATCATAACAGTTTTGAAGTTAGAATTTTCTTAAAGGTGCTCTTTTTCATGTTATTTTAACAGCAGCTATTCAACATAAGGTATATTTAATTTTAATAGATAAGAAGACCTTTCGACCTTCTGGAAATCAAAAATGAATAATTCAAACCTTAGAATTACAGAAATGCAATCAGACTACTCATTTAGGAGAGCTGTATGGAAATCTAGTTCTACCAGAGGGATTCTTTAATTGACAACTAGTATTTCTATTATTTCTCCCGGGTTAAGAGCTTTACTTATCCACCTGGAATTAGAGGCAAGTATAAACCACAAGACAATGTTTTGGCAAGCAGTGAGGCTTGGCATCTGATTTCCAGTAAATTTTTGTGAGGAAACAGTGTGTGATCACTTAATCTTGTCATATGTAACACAAAACACTCTATGTATTAGAGCATGCATTTAAATGATCATAAGCTCTGCTGTTAAAGCTACTAAGAATCAGGTCTTTTCCTAGTTCACCTGAATCCCTGAAAGGGCTCTTCTCCATATTGGAGCTATTTAACTTGACTTCTTGCAGTTGACTAACAGTATGCTGTAAGATGTGATATTTCTTTAATTGTTTAGGTTTTTTTATCTTTCTGTTTTCATCTTTCAAGCATAAGAATTGCAAGAGTGTGTTGCTGTGCATTACAATAGCCCTTGATTGTATCAAACAGGGAATATCTACATTAGTATATTGATTTAAATCCCATAGGGCCATATTTTCTGCAATACTGAAGATGAATGCCATAACGTGTACAGCAAGTGAATTAGCTGAGGTGTGGAGAGAATAAATGTGCCATGACAAAAAGACATACCAACTGTGTAAATTATTTGTGTGATTTTCTGTTGTAATTAACAATAAATGGCAAATTGAATAGATGTTTGTATTCATTTCATAATGAATGACACATATGTTAGTAATGCATTTCTCTTCTTTAACTTTAAAGTATTTGACAGGAATGACTGTCAGGCAGACCTCTGTGTCTCAAACCCTTGTCAACCCCTGGATTAATCCTGTGGGAATGCCTTCTTGGTGGCAGCTAGCCTCACAGAACAACAAGATACAGGGAAGTCCTATAGCATTCCCCATGAAGATAGATAGCCCAAGTCATGAGGAGGAGACATCTCTAGAAACCAACCCTTTGATGAACTTTTAGAAATCCACCAGGATCAGGGGACCCTGAGTGGATGACTTCAGGAGGAAGGTCCAATAGAAAAGAGCAGGGTACTGAGAAGCATGTGACTCGGGAAGGGGAAGAGAGGTGTGGGAAGATATAAAAGGAAAGGGGAAGATGACACATCAGGGGACATTAGAGCAGTTGGGCGACATGCAACGTATCAGGTGAAGGAAGAAGAGGAGGACAAGGACTGGTCAGAAGTACTGAGGTGGCCCCAGAACAGGCCATCCAAAGGAGCCTTAAAAGCCACTCTTGTCCACTCACCACAAGTTGTTCTGGCTCAATGTTGCCACAATAACTCTCTGGTGACCTCCCCAGCCTTCAGAGTCTCTGAAACTTGTGCAGCTGAAGAGGTGAAGATGCCACTACCTGTTTCAGTGTCTGCATCATCTGGAGGCTGAATTCTGGGCTGCTCAAATACAGGACAACACATTTGGGACTCCAGCCACTAAGAATAACAGTAGAGTTGGGGAAACAGATGAGAGAACATAGACTATGAGATATCAGGTGTCATACAAGCTATCTGGCCTTGTTATAGTTGTGTTGTAGTTCCTGAGGCTGTTAAAATGAAAGTTATTGGAGCAGCAGTTCTTGTCTTTGACTGTTATGTCTGGACCTATGGGACCTTCCCTTACCCATGGAAGAATTGAGCAGGGACATACAGATGCATTGTTAGTTTTCTTTTCCGCCTAGCAATAAGAACATGTTTAATGAGTGGTAAAGTGTGGTAAAAACAACTACAGAGATGCACTGTGTGAACTATCCCATGTGGAACTCATTTTACCAACATTATAATTATTAGTAGTTATATGCTTTCAGGTTGATTCTGACAGATAACCATTTCCAGGGTTTTCTAGGTATACTCAGAAGTGGTTTGCATTCCTTCTTCTGGGGTGCTTTGGGACTTTGTGGCTTGCCCAAAACTACACAAGCTGATAGTCCTCCTAGAAGGCACAATGAGGATATTAAACTCCCAACTCTTGGCTCCAGGTGCTCCATCTGACTGAGCTACTCAGCCAGCTTCAGTATTCTCTAATCACAATGGCATGGGAAATTACTTGAGAAAGTTTATAAAAGGAAAATCTGAAGCCCTGTTTTTATTTGTGGGAGTTGTTCTTCTGGGCGAGTAAAGATCTGAAAATTTCCTTTTTGAACTTTTTTTTTGAGGGGGGAGGAGTTTTTCCTGTTTTTCTTTTTCGCATATGTTTTGATGTTTGTAGGTTCTAAAGACACAAATTAATATTTTTATCCCTTTCTTGGTCCTTTCCCCTGTGTAACTGAAATCAGAAAGTACAGAAGTTACAGACAGCAGAATATCAACTAATTGTCCAAGGAGAAGTAACGGGAAACAAAATGATGGAAAGAATAATGAAAGTGAATATGATCTAAAGCTATTAATAATTTAAGAGTAGAGATTTTATAATAAGAACAAATCAGTTGACTAAAGAAAGAAATAACAACAAAATATCCTATAGTTATGATGCCAGGATATAATAGAAAATTGGCTTTGGGACTTGAATCCTTCATAAGTCATTCACCATAAAAGTCAGGAGGGCTAATAATAACCCCCCCCCCAAATGTGAGTATGCATGTGTCAATAAATTGTGATTAACACAGCAATTTTTTTCATCAGCAAAAATAAAAACTCTTGAGTTTCTTGTTTCATGTTTTCTGGACGTATTTTAGGGAGGAATGGTATTCTGAAAAAAAACATACAGGCTGCGATCTTATACCCACTTAATTGGGAGTAAGTACCCGTTTATGAGTAGATATATTCTGGGATTGTGAACAGAACTGTAGTAGAACAAAATATTATTTAAATGAGGGAGGAAGCTTCTAGTACATACAGTTTTTGGCTACAACAAATATAGATCCTTCTGTATGACTGAGGCTAGCTAGGATTCAGTCTGATTCAGTTTCATGTTTTGTGGATTAAAAAAATGAAAATAATAAAAAATAATTTTTCCATACACACATGCTCTCTCTCTCTCTCTCTCTCTCTCACACACACACACACACACACACACTCACACACACACACAAATGTTTGTTTTGCAAATCTTATTCATATATATCAACACTTCAGACTATTTGACTGCAAAAAAGTCTTTTAAGAAACTCAGTATTCTTGAAGTCCTGTCTTCTGACCTAGAACATTAAAAAATTCAGATATATGATCATCATTTGCTTTTTGTTGTTGCTGTTGGTCTCTGCACATTCTCTGGGGCTCTTTATACATACTTCCCAAACTGAGTCACAATACATTGTGATAGATTAAACTTCATCCTCAGAGTTGAAACCAATTTTGAGGGGAAATTTTTATGCAAACCCTCTACATATAAAATTAGCAGTTTGATGGTTTATGACTTTATGCAAGTCCTAAAGCTCCATGATGAATTTCAAGTGAATTTCTTTTAAAACATTATTCTAAGCATGTTTTGCCCTTGTTTTTAGTGTTTCTAACTGATTGTACTAATGGTGTATGTGATCACTATCATCTGCCTTAGAAATATTCTACAATGGCACTGTCTTAAAATAGTAGGGACTTTGGTACTGGAGCAATGGGACCAGGAGCTCAAATGAATTTATCTGATGAGCGAGAAAGAAAAGGCCCTTAACAGCTTGGAAGAGCTCCATTGGGTGGTATTAAAAAGATACATTGGTAGTAGAGAACAGGCTTCAAGAGTGATCAAACCAATATTTGGCTGGATTAACTGTTAATATGTCTCCATCTAATACCTTAATTATCATCCATAGCTTTCATGGAATGCTGTGGAACCAGAGAGGATCCCAAGAAGCATAGTGATTGCTTGGGATGTCTTTTCTCCAGCTTGTGGAAGTCAGCTTGACATCAACAATTTAAACTTTAACAAGTGATTAGCTAGCAATGGCAAGGGAGTTGTAGAAGTGCTGCATCCACAGATCACCCACTTCTAGTCCATCCCAAATAACAAAATTAAGTGTATGCCCTGCCATAAATGCCCTTTTTGAAAACATTTGGCATTATCAGTTAGTTCATTGCTTAAATATACCTTCACCGTTTTGATGGATTACACCTTAGATTCACAAGCTAATGCAACAGGGCAACCTTACAGTGAAATGTTTTGTACCTTTCATGTTAGGCAAGTAATTAGTTGCACTTTAGTTCATTACTTCATAGGTGATAAATTACTTTGTGGAAAAGAGCTTTAATATATTTGGCACCTTCCATTAATTTATTAAAATTTTGTCTCTTTTAGATATTTGGAAAAGAAAGAGCTTTCCTTATTTCAAGGGCAGTTAAAGTACAAGTGGAAGCATGAAATAAGAATGGTGTAATATTTTCAGATAATGAGATATAATTCTTAGTACTTGAATTTCTGAACTATCTCAGTCTTTAGTTTCAGTAAAAACCTAATGGCATCACTGAAGCTGCTCCACTTTAGTGATTTGTGGCTTGAATTAATACAAAGTGCCTAAAAATGTGTTGGACCTCTAGAAGATAAAACTGAAATTGCTTTTCACAAGTGTGTTTCAGCTAGATTATTCAGATAAAGTTAAACATTCATAGATTAGGTCTCTTACAATCCAACTGTATGTTTTATGAGGGAGCAGCTGAAGCAACCAGTGTGAGTTCCAATACAGTACTGGATTTTTCTGGGAAGAGAAGATTTGTTTGTGAAAAAAATGGGAATGGGGCAGAATAGGAATTTCTGAATAAAAAATTGATACCAAAAATACTGGGATATGATGGACTTACATCAGAACAATATTTTAGATCTCAAACCCCATGAATAGTATTTTTTTTCCTAAACCCTTTATTGCCCCAAAGCCCACTGGACCATAATGACCTGGAATGGCAACTTCTGAGTAGGGTAACCTAACCAAATTCATAACAAATATGTGACTAGATGAGACAGAAGTATTAACTCCCCCAGAAGAACAACATTTTCAGTACCAATTCCGGGTGGAAATTTGACATTATGAAAAACAGTCTGAAACAGTGACTTCAGAGTAGAACACCCTAAGGAAATTCTCTGTCATTTCAGGCAGAAAATAGATATTGCAAAAAGTGACCCAGAATAGCAACTTCTGAGTTGGACAGCCTAATGAAAGTTTCCTGTCCCATTGCTTCAGAAAGGACAGATTCAACGAGACACAATATGTCCCCAGGAACAACATTCGAGTACTTATTCTGGGTAGAAAAATCAATGTTGTGAAAAACAGTGAGGAATGAGTACTTCTGAGTAGGACAGCCCAATGAAATCCACCCATTCCACCTGAAGAGAGGGGACTGTTGTAACAAGCTACAAAATAACCCCAGGGACCACATTCTGGTAACTGTTCAAATCAGAAAATCCATATTAACTTGTTAAATCAGGGGACTGATGTAACAAGCTATAAAATATTATCAGGAAGCAAATTCCAATATTCATTGCAGGAACAAAACCAACATTATGCAAAACACTTCAGACTGGCAATTTCCTAGTAGGACAGTGTTCCAAAATTCACCCATCCCATTCAGTAGAGGGGACAGATGCAACCAGGCATAATATAGCCCTAGGAATCATATTCCAGGACCTGTTCTGTGTCCAAGTTTCATATTTTCAAAAGGCCCATGTGAAGCAGCTTCCAAGCTGGTGGCAGCAACCAGTTCACCAGTCACATGTGAGTGGATGGGAGTAACTAACAGAAACCACAGTCAACAAACAGAAAAAGAGATTGTGGCAGTATGCTTTGTACCAGCCTTCCCAGGCCCATAACCTTGCCTTAGAGAAGAGAACAAGACATAGCATTCTTGTTCTGTGCCTTTAAGCTGTTTAGTGCTTTGTTACATTTGTCTCCTGCAATGGGTTTTTATATTATATATTTTTGAAAATCAAAAATATTTCAAGTTAGAAATATTTCTAGGCTGTTTTAAGCATTATCAATATTTTATACTAATATATTTTCTGCCCAGTAAATTGATATATTGATATATTTTTCTGCCCAGAACAGGAACTGGCATGTTTTTCTTGGGGGTGCTTTGTGGCTGGTGCATCAGTCTCCTCCAGTCAGATGGTATAAGTGAATTTTATTGGGATGTTCTGCTCTGACGTTGCCATTCCAGGCTCTCCACCCCTCTACCCCATATCAATTTTCTGGAATAGGTACTGGGGTATTGTTCCTGGGGGCATTTTCTGGCTGATTCCATCTGGTCCCTCTAGTGCAACGAGATTAGAAATTTTTGTAAGGTTGTCCTACTTGGAAGTTGCCTTCCTGGTTTTTTTTTGGGGGGGGGGAGTTACAATACCAATTTTCCTCCCAGAACAGGTACTGCTTGGAACTGGCACTGGAATATGATTCCCAGCCTCAATTTCTGACTGGCTGCATGAGTCCTCTCTAGTCAGATGAGACAGGTGAATTTCGTTAGGGTGTCATATTCAGAAGTTGCTACAGTATTCCAGGCTGTTATTCACAATCTTGAATTTCTGCCTGGAATGGATACTGTACAGTGGGGTCTCTACTTAAGAACGTCCCTACTTAAGAACAATCCAACTTAAGAACAGCTCCATTTGCTAAATTTTGCTTCTACTTGAGAACAAAAATCCAGATAAGAACAGGAAAAAAACCTTTCCTGCTCTTTTTTTAAGGTCATCTTAGGTTAAAAAAAAGTTCTCCCCCTAGTGGTAGAGTACGTATTAACCAGCTTTGCATTCGTTCCTATGGGAACTAATGCTTCAATGTACGAACGCACCTCTACATAAAAAAAACAGCCAGAATGGATTAATTGGTTTTCAGTCCATTGCTTCAAAATTAGCTTCATCAAAAGTGCTTTTAACACTGTTCCCTGACCTAAGGGAAAAAAAAGAAAAAAATCCCCCTCTAGTGGTAGAAGGCGGAATAGCAGCTTCCCATTAGTTTCTATGGACGGAAAAGAGCAGATACAGATTAAATGGTTTTCAATGCATTCCTATGGGAAATGCAGATTCTACATAAGAACTTTTCCACTTGAGAACCGCCTTCCAATACGGATTAAGTTCTTAAGTAGAGACCCCACTGTAATATTGTTGCTGGGGGCATTTCAGAGCATGAGTACCCTCTAATTAGATGGGACAGGTGAATTTGGCTGGGATCTTCTGCTCAGAAGTTGTTGTGACAGGCTGTTTTCATTCATTCATTCATTCATTCATTCATTCATTCATTCATTCATTTGGTTCGTTTTTCCGCAATAATATTGCTTGTTGTGATATTGTTCCCTGTAGTCCAGGGGTTCCCAACCTTGGGTAACTCAGGTGGTCTTGGACTTCACCGCCAGCTCTGCTGGCTAGGACTGGGTTTTCCTACAAAGTTGCTATTCCAGCCTATTGCAGCAAATGTTGGTGCATTAAAGAGTTAAGCAATGGAATAAAATGGATGAATAATATTTGTTGGGTTGAAGTCTAAAATATTGTTCTGATAGCTGTCCATCATACCCCACTAGTTTTGACATCAAATTTTAAGAAGCCCCCATTTTGGTCTGTTTTGTTCCATTTCATTCTATTCTGTTCCAGCTTTTACCTAGTCCCCGAATATTTTTTAAAAATGCAGTTGGTCTTCTCATAGATTTACACATTAATTATTTGGGAAAGATATTACCTACAGCACAGATAGGGAATCACCAGGTGTGTCAGTTGAGGACTCGACTGTAAATCCAGGCCACCCCCCCCCCATCATGCTCATTCCAGTGTATTGATTCTCTTTACTCCTGCCAGATTGGTTCCCCAACTATACAGATTGAATCTTGTACATCTGGAGAAAGGAGAATATATTAAATTATATATATTTAAAACATTTTTGCCCCACATTTCTCCTTAAAGGGACCCATTTGGGGTCCTTTTAAGGAGAATGTGGCTGAACATTTGCTTGGATGCAAATACAAATGTTGTAATCCCCACACTGCACATTAAACACAGGTAAGAGTCACACTCATAACTTTAACAACTTCTGGCTTTTATCCTATCCACTTTTGAATTTGAGCAAGATCGCTGTAAAGAAAAGTGTTCCCCACCATTGGCATGCAGTATGTTAAACAAAAATAACAAAACTGTTGAAGGCTGGAGGTAAAGAGGAAGACCAAATATAAGATTCATTGACTTCATAAAGGAAGCCATGGCCTTGAGTTTGTAAGAGGTGAACATGACTGTTGATAATAGGACGTAGGACATAATATAGGGAATTCATTGTTAAAGTTGCCATGGGTCGGAGAGGACAACTAAAACAGTAACAACGTGCTAAGCATGACTTCTATAGCCTAAGTACTGGTGGGTTGGGTACAAAGCAAAGGCAGCTAGACAACCAATGTGATCGCTATACAATGCTCTAAAAATTGAGCACTTATTCATTATATTAATATATATATATATATTAAAATGCAGCTGGTACACATGGTGCATTTTTAAACAGTTTTTGTGTTGCAGTAGATGAGTGCATAGTCTGAGTTTTGGGCAAAATTAGACACTTCATTTTCATTAATGCCATCAGATCCATTCACATTTTAATGTCCATAAGACTACCTTTGCAGCTGCGAAGCAATTTTATGTGCTTAGTATTCCATAAGATCAATTAATTGGTTCAATTAGTCTAGCTGCAATACTACATAGATTTGACTAATGTCTGTTTTTTTCTGCAGCCGTCTGCTGTTTTGTGGATCCAGAGGGCTTTGGGAAGATTATTTAGCTAGAAACAGAATATAAGCTGCATAGTTTAAACTCCAGCATGCATCACATAGAAGTTGCTCAACCTTGAACTCTAAAATTTGTTTCTGATTATCCATCAACTTGTCAGAATATCAGTCTCCATTATGAAATACTCCCAGAAGATTTCTAGGGATCATTTTAAGATAGTAATGCTTCAAAAGATAAATTAAGCAGTGGCAGTTTGTGCCCACTGGAGGTATTTGCAAGGAGGGCACAACATCTAAAAGCAGGCAGAACCCAAGGGACCAGGAGAGATGGAGCCAACCGAGACTAGCCCTTTGATTCCACATGGAAGCAACAAATAAGGTGGTGAATGTTACATTTAAGGTCAGTAGTACAAAGCAGAGGGTAGGAGCAAGGGTCTGACAATATATACCATCACAACCACATTTTTCCTCTGAACCCACTAACTGTATTTCTCCTCTATTGGAAGACAATGTAAACAGGTGATGTTTAGGGGAGATGGGAAAACTATTACAAAAGTGTGTACAAATTGGTGGCAAGCAGACATCTGGAAGTGTACAACAAACACCATGATAACTCCTGGCCTTTTGTGGGAGGGAGTTCCAAAGTCTGGGGGCAGCAACAGAGAAGGTCCTCTCATGTGTCCCCACAAAACACACTTGTTAAGGTGGTGGGAAGGCATACTATGTCATTAGGAAAATGCTAGTTTTTCCTATCTGGATAAATACACTTAGAGGCAAAGGGTCAGGCCGTCCCTTCTCTATTGCTGCTTTCTACACATGGAAAGCAACACTTCTGCAAGTAAGATATTCCAGTATGTGCATCTCTCTGTAATTATGCTGTTAGTTCTTTTATTATGGTTTGTAATGTGTTACATTAAAAATATATATAACCAAAAGGGGGGAAAGTGAAACAGAATCAAAAGTATTATAGCACCATAAAACTAACAAATTTATTTCAGTGTAAGCTTCTTCCACATACTGAAAAACATAGAATACAAAATTGGGTCACTAATATATATGGCTGCTCTGTTGGCGAGCACGCTTCGCCGCCTCTTTGCCTCCCCTCCCCCAGGATAGCGTAAGAGAGGTGGTCTCGCAAATTCAATCCTGGAAGGGAGGGGGGTGAGCACCTATTTAATAGGCGCTTCATCCCCTGTTCGGCCTCTTCCAAGGCTTGCAACCCACCCACCCACCCAGTAGCCAATGTGAGTTATACTGGTCGCCTCAGGGCCAGATAGGAATTTTTGACCCGTTGCTTGATTGGCTGTTAGTGGTGGGGATTTTTTACCTATCCCACATTGGTTGAAACGTCAGACTATTAAAAGATGATTGCTAGGTTGGTCACACTGGTGAGTACTGCAGAAGGATGTTGGGTCAGTGAGTCCTGGTGAGAACACAAGCAAGGATATAGCACATCCAAACTCCCAGCACTGTGGATTGTGAGATCATACTTTGTGTGTTGGGGAGGGAGGATGCGCTGGGGGACTGAGGGACACCAATGGAATCAGGGGCTTGAGGCCCAGGGGTGGTCATAACGAGGCCAGCTTGAATTGCACTGTCTTTAGGACTGTGCAGCTTTGGAGCATGGGACTCGCCCATTATTTTGAGAAGGCATCCTGTGAGACTCAGTTATATACTCATTCCACATTACGGCAGGCCCCCCTCTGTTGTGAGATCTTAAGTATTGCATTGGTTAACAAAGCGTGGCCCTGGTTTACCCCATCACTTTGTGTCTCACATCATTATTCTGGGGTGGGAGGCCAATGCATAATGTACATGGTTGTGTGTGTGGTGGTGGTGGTTAGAAAACAAGTGAGATGGGACACAGAAAAACACTGGTAATGAACTGTCAAAGTGACCATGGCATTATTAATGCACATATAGAATTTTCACACTTCTGATGTGTAAATATGATCCTGGAAACAGGTAGAGTAATTAACTTGTCTGTTGGCTTTTTATATTTAAAAAGTAATTGTCCATGTTTTGGCAGAAGTCTGTCCCAATAACTGCCAGTTCTAATGGCTGTGTAGTACCTCCAGTTAACAGAGGGGAACATGAGTGAAAGCGTAGTGTTGCAATTATATCCTCCTTCTTGGCTGAACTGCTGGGAATGATTTGCTAGTTTGGGCACTGAATGGACAGAACACTGGACTAGACAGAATATGGAGAAAGTCTGGAAAAGTGTGCTTGTTTGTATAAGAGACAAAATCTAAGAATTCCCAGCCAGTATGACTTCTTTTATATTGTAATCCACATGGAAAACATAGATGGTAGTTTAATAAAAGAGCTGACAGCATCACAAAATGTAAACATCTCTGTGAACTGCTACATAAATAAAAGAGATGTAGCCTCACTTGCTGAAATCTCCATGGCAGTAGTCTTGTACTGGGTTGTAGAACCAGGGGCCCGGAACTTGATTCCCCACTGTACCTCCTAGGAGAAAAGTCAGCCTGGGTGGTCTTGGGCATCCAACATGGACCCAGGTTGTCCCCAGAAAAAGTGAACAACAAACCACTTCTGAATACTCTATGCCTAGAATACCTTGAGAAAGGTCACCAGGAAAAGAGGAATACAAAATATGAGATGGATCCATAAAGGAAGCCATGGCCTTGAATTTGCAAGAGCAGAGTAGAGTAGAGTAGTTAATGATAAGATATTTTGGAGGTCACTCCTTCAAAGAATTGCCATAAATCAGAGGTGAACTCACACCATGTACAACAACATGTATTTACTTTTGGCCAGTACTGTATTTTGGCCAAGTACAGTATATGATGTTTTACTTTAGTCAGTTACATACTAAATGTCAGTAGTTTAAACACTGACAACATCATCAGCATCCCCTTTGTGCAAAAGTGCTTAGGCATGCCAAAAATACTGTGATTATTGAATGACATTGCTTTACAAGGCAAGTGGCTTTTGTACTCTACAGCTGGTTTATTTGCCAGATTTGCTCTTTACTGTCTGTCTCTTCCTCTGTTTTGCTGTTATGCCAAAATTCACAGTGAATTAGATATACTAAAATACTGTATTATAGTGGAAGACTAGAGAGGCAGTAATTAGCTTTTAAAAAAATGTCTAGCATGTGTCCAGTGAATGGTATGGACAGGAAAAGCCTTGCCCAGAGAAAGAGTAGAGTGATTGAAATATTTTCAGTGTTGCTTTGTTGTAAGGACCACTCTAGAGTACCATCTGCTACTCAACCATTTTGTGAATGGCAATTCTCTGGAGCTCGTGCCTTGCATTTGTTGCAAAGCAGATGGAATTTCTAAACCATTAACCTAAAATGCAGGTTGTGCTTCCTGCTACTGGAACCACCATTCCCTGCATAGAGAACAGGATAGTTAAACTTATCACAAATATTCCCTACATTTATTTCCATTGCTTTTGAATTCTGGGACTGACAAGCAGTGTCCATCTATTGAGAAAGAAAATGATAGCATTATTTTCTCCTTGGAACCAAGCAACCAAAAGCAGGATCAAAGCAACAAGAAGATAATAGGACAGAGGATAAGGCTACATCGTGCTGTAGATGGACAACAATCATTTTTGGCAGCATGGAAACAAGTTTCAGATTATAAAATCTGGTAAATCCCAATGTTAACATACTTGGACATAGGACCAAGGAGTGTGGACTAGGAAAAATATAAGCTGGTGAGGGAACATGTGAAAGGCATTCATTGGCATGACTTCATAGTTATGTTTTGATAGAATTGAGGGATATAAGAATCTGCCTTGGTCCACCAAGATGTGAATTGATTATATAGAATTGTTATAGTGTTGGATTGCAAAATTCAGGTTCCTCACTGAGCTATGAAGCTCACGGGTTCACTGAGTGAGCTTGGATTCATTACTCTCATCCTGATCTTGGCTGTTGTGAAAAGAGAGTGAGGAAGAGAAAAATAATGTGTGCCTTTTGAGTTCATTGGAGAAACAGTAGGGCAGAAATGTAACTAACAAAAGAGAAGAACTACAGGGATTGACTAAACTAATGGAAGACTCCTGCTTATGTCTGATCTGTGCTAAAGCTCAGGAACTGAGGCAACATGCCTTTGCAGGCCTGTTCTCTGTGAGCAACCATGGTTGAAGGTTATTCATCTGCCTGTGGACAAACCAGAGGCGTCTGATTGTTGATTGTGTGTACCAGGATCACATACATTTCTATGTGATCCAGCATTTTGAACCCCTGTCCAGTCTATGCACATTGAGTAATTTGTTGATATAACCCATAGACTTGTATGCAGATAACCATTGTTCTCACAGTTATGGTCCTGAAAAATTATAGACACTGATGATGCAAATAAGCCATATAAATCAGCTTAGTATATACATGTATGTATACATATTGGAGAGAAAGTTGCCCATTTCCAATAAACCGCCTTTCAATGCATCTACTATGTCTGCAGTGAACAGTGTGGATGATGCTTGTGCATTTCTTGGTAGACTTGTATAATATTGATTTGGAAAATAAGATATTTCAGATTCCGTGGCACATGGTTTGTGTTGTCAGAATCATCTAGGGCAGTGGTGGGTCCCCAAACATGATTGGATGACAAGAAGCCTTCGCCACTAGCAATGCTGACCAAGGTTTCTGGGAGTGGCAGTCCAAGAACATCCGGAGACCTAAGGTTGGTAACCACTGATCTACGGTGCATGAATTCCATGAAACCATTGAAATATTAGTAAGAAATGTATGGCATGCTAGAAATAGAGATGGGAACTATTTTTTAAGAATGAAGTGTTATCCCTTCTTTTTCAGAAGATGAATATTCCGTGATTTATCATTTCCAGTATAATACGAAATGGACCAGAAAATGGCCAGAAATCATATATCAAACACATAAAACATTGATAACTAAAATGTAGCCTTCAACCTACTCACTTCTTTTCTTCCCCCCCATGCCCTAAAAGTCAAAAGATCTCTGTTTATATGGGCACTGAAAATTCACCTAACACACTTTCCTAGGATTACTTTTATTGCCCTGTGATAAGGTTGATAAAAAGAAGAAAGAAAAAGAAGTTCAGTTCTGATATGCTGTTCTAGCAATTTTATGTAGTTAAAACATTGCCCAGTGCCTCAGAGTAAAAATTACAGCATTTCTTACTAGCATTCCCCAGAAATATTCCAAGTTACTAGAAATGCACACATAGAGTTATATGGCTGTGTCATACATTTCAGTAAATGATATCACTGCTTTTCATATTTTCATTCTGGGGAAAATGAGTGGTTTCAAGTCTTAAGAACAGGGTAAGATTTTTTTTCATCCCTAAATCAGAAGGTCACAAAGATTAAAAGCTAGCAGGATTGAAAGGGAATGCTAATAAAAGTCAGGATCAGCCTTTAACCTTTTCTAAATGCAGCAGTCTAATCTTAACAAATTTTCAGAAAGAGCTGTCTGTGAAATTTGTGTTCTCAAAGGACAAAAAAGATCTAAAATGTAACTGAGAAATGTTGATGCAGTAATACAAGAAAATAAAAACAAACCCTCTGATTATAAAAACAACAACCCTCAAACCCTAAGCATATAACAATACAGTGAACATTTAGTATATTTATATTTCTTTAAAATATGACTACACATGCATATAATAGATTTTATAGGTGGGTTGATAGTGTTATTTGACAAAAAACAGAAAAGGAATTAAATACCAGCAAAGTACATAGATGTAATCATGTGATTATGCCTATGACTTGTTTGGGCTTTGTCTCACTGACCACAAGAAAAACAATCAGTGGGCATGATAATACAGAAGGACTTCAACTGGCATTGCTTTTGCAACCACAGTGAATTCAGCTTGCTAATAAAATAGACAGAATTTCATCTGTGTGGCAACTACGCAAATCCAAACAGAAGCTCTGCTTTCAAAATAAACACCAAACACTGTTGCATTACAGCCTTTTTATTTGCAGCTTAGTCCTCCTAGCAAGCAGGAATTATTGATAAACCTGACTTTTGTGAATTCTGCCTTGGCATGACACAATACGTAACCACTGTACTAATATGCTTATTAAAACTTAGTTATCCACCAGCTTTCAAATTTCTTCAGTGTTCCAGTGGAGCATATGGGTAAAAACTGTAATTTTCATGTTTGTACATTAAGAGAGAATATAGTTGCTAATGTGCATCTGGAGAAAACATATATTCAAAATATGTGCCTATATAAACTGAATGAAGTGCATGTGTGGTGTTTTGAAAAATAAATAAATAATTTGAATGTGGAAACACAATGGAATTAGACTTATGAGTGAACACCAGTGAAAGTGACATAGACCAGCTGTTTATTTTTAAAAGAACAGCTTTCCTTTTATATTTCTTTGATGACATTGAAGAAAATGCTTCCTAAATTTCCAACATTTTTATTATTTTTGTTTCTCCAGATACCTTTTCTCTCAACCTTCCTGAATTTTCAGGAACAGCATGATTTTTGTACATCTTCTACAGTATTGGCACAATATGTGTATATGTGATTATCTTTGTCGTGATTCTTAGTTGTACAGAATTCCAGTCTTGAGGTTATTGCTTGATCAGAAACAGACAACTAAAGTGGTAAGGGAGCCCTGTGAGGAAAGATTTCAGGCAGGTGGGGGGCATTTTTAAAAAGTGAGTAAGAGCAAACATGATAAGAGTTGTATGTGATGCATTGTCAAATTATGAAATGTCTTTCCATAAGATATGATCAAAAGCCAGTGGGCAGTCTTCTCCAAGAGAAAGATGAGGCAACTATGACTATGTTGGAACTTTTGAAACTCTCAGTGATTTTCATGGATATCAGCTGATGGATCCTTCTGGATTACCTGTTTAGACTAGAATATGGAATCATAATATTTTAATGCTCCACACCGGAAGATAGGTTCCAGAAATAGTGCTCTGTGGCATCACACAATGATGCCTTGCTGTTACCACTTTTATTAAACGGATGTAATAATATTGGAGCTGTGGGTAAACTGATCCCTCAGTGTCCTCAACTTTGTCTGCCACTGTGGATGCTATTAATTCCTAATTGGGGTCTGAATGAGCGCTAACAACTTATTTCACACTCAGCAACTCCTACACTGCCCCAAACCCAGAACAAAAACAGTACATATGTTCTATAAAATCAGATGCCATATATTGCTTTGAATGTTTTAAAGAAACAATTCAGAGGAGGGTATTTCATGTTCTTCCCATTCCTGTCTTGTTGATTTTCCATTCCTTTTCCAGCCCTTGGCAGTAACATCCCTTGTTGTTGCATATATGGGATATCAAACAGATATCCCATATAGCCTAAATAATGGTGTTCACTATAATTTGAAAGCAAGCATTATCAATCTTTGTTTAGAGCTGCCTGTCCAAAGTGAAAGCCATAATGATCTTCAGTCTCTAGTAGGATAGGATTGAGGAAGAGAGCAAGAGGGAGGGGGAAGAGGACAACAAAAGCAGCAGCAACAATATCATTATGTATATTTGGGGGAAGGGGATCAAAATAATACATATAACATGTCTCAAGAATTAGTAAATTTTTTTCAAACGTCATTTTATCTATTAAACAGCAAACAAGTTCAGTTATATGTGTACCGCTTGCTATTAAAATGCTTTATGTTTCTTTTCTTGTCCTTCCTTTTAAGTATTGCTCACTCTTTTCAATTTTGGTTGAGGAAAAAAAATCCATGGTTGCCTCCTGCTGTGACAGAATTTGTAAACTGTTGTCGTCAAATTACTTTGCTCCCTCCTCCATTGTTCTTGGCACTTCTTATTAGACAAAATGCTTTATATTCTGTTCCCAAGTGCAAGTCTCCAAAGTTCTACCTCTGTTTGGACAGATCTTGCACAACAGGGAATGATCAAAACTCAAAGTCATTCCATAAGAAACAGCACAACAAAATAGAAATGTGCCAAATTGCCCAGAAACAATTTGGATAGCTGGCAAGCAGGGCTGCCTGCTGGTTTGTGAACGGTGTAGGTAATTTGCCACTCAACTCTCTCCTATTTGCTTCAATAAATTGTAGGGTATTTAGTATCCTACTATCTGTTATCCATCTGTCTGTATTTCTCTGCCCTGTCAGTGTCTGACAGCAGCTCTATCATCATATCTATTTTTGGGTTTCACACCACTGGGGCCAGGAGCCATACAAAATAGGTCATGCTATTTTGGGGCTCTGGATGTGAACATGCTCAAGAATGCATCTTTGTCATCTGCTAATAAAAATGGTGTAATCAGTGGATTACATCTAAGTGTGCACTTCATCGTGTGACGATAAATTGTTATAATCTTTCACAGTAGGATAACTTCAAGTATCCAAGGTGTATAACATCTAAACGAAAGACCTATAAGCATGTTATAATATGCTGCCCAGGAGCCCCTTCAGTGGACTGTAACATTTTTTGTCAGGCTTGAACTGTAACTTTAGTTTAAACAGGGTTAAAAGTTGGTTAAGTGTAAAACAGTGTAACAAAAATGTTAAGTTATATATCGTTCAGGGAAAACAACACTATTTGTATAAAAGGATTGGAAAATCCCTTTTAGAAAAATATCTTGTAAATCTGGACTAAATATACACTGAAACTTTCCTGTTGATTTCCGTGTTAACACCTATAGAGAAGCTTCCAGAACATTGAAAGGAATTTTTCAGACTTAGTCAAAAGGAAACATGTATATAGATTAAAAGATTGGGTGGGGAAAATGACCTGCAAAGAAAAAATAAAAAAAGTCTTAGAAGGTTAGAAGACAACATGGATTAACGTAATTTTGTTCAATCATTGAATGAAATAATGGGAAAAAGAATGCTAGGGGTTCACAAAATTGGAGGAAATTACAATTCAAAGGGAGAAAGAAAAAGATAAGATAATGGAAGGCATAGTGGGTAAAATTTAGAAGATATTAAGGATAGAAAATCATCACCTTACATTATGGGAAACAGATTTAGCTAAGGAAATATTGACCCATGGATTAATATATGAAAAAAAGAATTTTAAAATCTCTGTGTGAAAGAATTAAAAAAATGTTATAAATAGATTTGGAGACAGTACTTGACACCTGTGAAATTAAATATTATGAATTTTAAATACCCAAAATTATGTTGGAGATATGGACAGGATGTACTGTAGGTACTTTCTTCCATAAGTGGTGGGAGTGTAAATTGGTATTGACATTTTGGAAGCTGGTATTTAAAGAAATGGGGAGAAATGTAAAAGTAATATTAGAAGTCTCTCCCCAAAATTGCATCATTATCTAGCTTTGACAAAAAGCAGTGGGACTGGTCTTAAAAATAATTAATTATGAATATGGTAACAGCAGCTAGGGTAGTGATTGCAAAAAAATGGAAACTTGAATACATGTTTAAATTAAGTAAATGAAATTTGAGAAATAGCAATTGATGACAATTTGGCATGTGACATAAGATTTAAAAAGGGATTATTAATGGAGAATTTGTTGATATATGGCAACTTGACAAAGTTTCTTGGATTTTTTGTTACTGAATGACAGTAACAAACAAGTGACATGGGGCATCATAACCAGTGGTTTGAGGGAAATATGTCTCTGTTGGTCCACTACTACTACTACTACTACTACTACTACTACTACTACTACTACTACTACTACTACTACTACTACTACTACTACTACTACTACTACTACTACACACACACACACACACACACACATGCACGTACACACCCAGGATATAGGTTACGGACCTTATACAAAGTAAGAGTACTAATTCATCTTGTTCAGTACTTCTATACTGGCTGAGGTTGGCTGAGGTTGGTGCTCTGGAGTAATAGATCTTTCTCAGACCTACCTAGAGATATGAGGACTTCGACAGGAGACACCTCTTGTATGCTCTATCTCTTGTATTGTGCTCTTGTATTGTGCTCTATCACAATACACCTCTTGTATTGTGCTCTATCACAGAGGTATAGCTGTTCCACTCAAAACAACAGGAAAGGTTATTTTGCACCCATTTGGATGATATAAACAGCCATCCATTCTGGCTCCTTTCCTTCCAAAAACTTACAGAGGAAAGGACAGAGTAGATTTTTGGAGGATGGTATTTGACCATCATGAACATTCTAGGAACAGACTATGTACATTTGTGTCAGCACTTAAACATGAAGCATGCTTAGATAACTATTTCCCCCCAAAAAACATGATCAAGCTTAATTCTCAGGAGCCTTGAGTGCAAGTATACATTACACTTTTCTGTTTAGTATTAGCCAGTTGATCTTGTTTTGCCAGAAATATGAGACATAAAATAAGTAAGAGGACATGCTGTGAAACATCAATGATTTTTCTGGGAATTCTCAGGTTTTTTGTGTGTGAAGAGCTGAATTGTCTTTTGAGATGGACTGGTTCCAGCTAGTAATTACACACAGTATTCAGTACTTTTTATATTTGGTTTCTGAAGTACCCAGTTTTGGTATTCTTGCTGTACATAGGTGAAAACCAGTATCTTTATGTTGAATCCCTAGCATTAAGGGGTAGCCCACATGGTAGCAGTAACCAAGTCTGATCAGAAGATTTGTTGACATAATGTGTACTCTTAAAATATCCAGACATTCACCTGGGGTGGCTCTCCTGTGCAGTGTGTAGAGGTAATTGAGCTTTGAATTTACAAAGAGTAAAATTGAATTTACAATGAGTGCTTGCTGATAAAGAAGACTGAATAACTACTGGCCTTTACTTGGCAGGAATGAGCATGCATGAGCCCCTTGTACTCTACTTTATGGAAACTGGCTAAAGATAAGCTCTAAAGTAATGGCTTTCAAGAGTTGAAGGACTAATTGCTCAAGAATGCTCTTGACAGCCAGGAACCTCCATTAAATAAACATTGATGCATGTGTTCCAATGGTAATTAAAATCTCCTACATTTCTAGAGTATGTGGCCATAAAAATGAAGTGTGTATTTTTCGATACTACTTTAATGGCTGGAATTAAAGCTAAAAACAGTAGATTGTTAGATTTTACAAGCATTTTAAATTATATTACTCAGTAATTATTGGCAGTGTGGAGTCTTTGCCTGCAATTATATAGTGCTTTAAATGATCTGAGATCAATATTAAGATAACTTCACACCCTACAACTGTACCTATTTAATCTGGATCATCCAAATTTCTTTCAGAAGATACCACACAATTAATTTTCTGGTAAATTTAACAATAGGCCATTGCATGCAGGTATGGGAAAAATATTTTAAAAACTTATATGGTGCACCCCTCCTATGTTGTTTCTACTAGCAAAATATGAATGTACACCAAATTTCAGGTCATTTGGTGATGTTTTGAACCCTGCCCAATACTATTAACTGATTTAGTTCATAAATCATTGTTTTCTTACAATAAAATCATGCCAAAATATTTGTAATATAAGACAGTTTATTATATAGAGAAGACAAACTACTTATGTAGTAACTAACAAATTTGATAATTGTGTACACACAATCATATCAAATCACTTTACTGGATTTAAGCTGTTGTGGAGGAGAATGTTAATTTCTTTAATGTCTGTTTTTGGAAGTTGGGAATTTGTTTGTGGTGATATTCAAACACTTGCAATAAAAACTGTTTTTGTGTTTCATCATTGGTAACACTAGTTGAAAAGTCTTGGATTAGTTTCACAGCCCATTCCGACAGATCATTCACCACTTTGACATGTCGCACACATGTCTCAGCTTCTTGGTAATTGGGATCATTATGCCATTCACTAACAGGTTTTCATAGCCAGTCAGTGCCAATTCCTATGCTGTGAAACAAGAACCAGGATTTAGGCCCTATAAGAGATTATAGTTTTGTACTGAGATTCAGAATAGGAAATGTTGGATGGCCCCTTTCAAACTCTTTTGGTCCAGGAATTCGGAGCAATGTTCAAGCAATCTGCTGCCATTCTGAAGAGGAAAGTCTGTTTGAAAATAGAGAGAACACAGCACATTCTTTGGTTAAGTGCCAGAAGTGCCTTTCTGTGGCTTTTATGGCTGCACTTGCAACGTGTGGATCATGCTTGAAATACTTGATCAAGTCATGCCATAGCTTGAGATCATTATATGCTGCATTGGCCCCAATGGATGAAGAGAACCAGTTTTCAATGTAGAATAGTGCATTAAATTTGCATAGTGCTTCCAGTTTATGGATCATGGCTTTGTCATATCCTGCTTGAGCACTGAAAGCCAACGTATTTGCAGGATACAAAATGTATGGCGTCCATCAAGCATGATGCACTGCTCCTGGTTTCAGGCAGTGTATTCCTCTTTCAGGTGTCTCACCCAGAAGTATCAACATCAATTCAGCATACTCCCGATAGTCAGTGTGAGGTAGCAAGTTCTTCCTATTTGGAGTAGAAGGTATTCTCTTCAGTGATTGTACAGAATTTTCCTTAGTGAGTTTCAAAAACCTGTCTTTGATTTCTAGAGTCTTAAAATCAGCTTCTTTGTTAATAATTGACCAAATAGAGGTCCTGAATTGAATGAAATTGATGTTTTCAGGACCTGATGTTGCACCAATTATTTGTGAAATGAACTCAGGAGTCTTTCAAATATGTGATGCTGACAAGCCAGCATAAACAACTTCTTGTCAAAGTGGTTTTCCAACCAAACACAAGCTCCAATTTTTCATCCTGAGTTTGAAGCTGTAGTGTCAAAAACAAGGGATCTCACATTATCTGAAATCTCCCATTCACTTCTCTATCATCCTTTCTAAGTACCGGGATGTTTGGTGTGGATGAAATTGGAGGAACTACTTCCTGTGGTGGCTCTTTTTCCATATTTCCACTCATTGCTACCTTGGTTACAATGTATAAAAGATAAAGCAAAAAGTTTACAACTTGCTACCATGTTGTCAATGTCCATTTTTAACAGAAAACTATTTTTGAAGTGGGCAGGGGTCAAAACATGGCCTACAGACCTGAAAATTTGCAGGCGATTATGTTTTAGTAATGGTAACAATACGGCAGGGGTGCAAAAAGAACATTTGGTTTTTTTGTTTGCAATGGCCTATTTAACAATTCAAGATGCATTTAGAAGTGTTCCAATGATCTCAGCTGCCTCAGTATAATTAAACAAACTGGTGGGAATATCACAATATTGCATTATCTCAGTTCTTGTGTCAACCCATCTGTCTCCACTATAGTTCCTCGAGTGTGAGACCTAGACAACTGAAATTTGGCATGCGGCTCTAGGGATGTAAAACTTCCATTGTACCTGCTGCTTTCACCAGAATAGAACATTCATTTCCTTCTTCCGGCAACCCCCTGCCTGTATCCTAAAAACCTGTTCTGCAATGCTGGAAAACCCTTGGGAGCATTTTTTAAAAATTAGCACGGCAATTTTTTATTGCAACTTCAATGGATAGGCAGTGGAGGTGAGTCCCATTTCCTTTGGTACAGGATGTGAAAATACACAGCTAGATCTTGACCTTTACTTTTAAAATGTGTCAGTTATATGTAGTGAGATACACTTTCTCAGTGACCAGCAGTTCTACAGTTACTACATGGCAGACTTTGCTGACCTTCCCTAACTGGGAGAAAGGATGCTGCATTCAGTCTGGAAATATTCAGTTCTCTGCAGGCCACTTTGTGCTTCCTTCTGCAGGGCCCTCAAGCTCTTTAAAAAGTTTTAACAAATGAGGAAATGAAAAATTCAGCCACTACTGGGATGGAGGGGGCAAAGACAAATGAAAAACTAAATGGAAACCAGGAAAGGGGGAAGACAATAGCTTACAAAGGAATATTTATTTAAGCTGTACTTATCAAACATGGGGGTGGAGTGAGATTCAAACAAATACATGGTAGCCAACTACATTAGCCATCACCTAACACCTTGTTTATGTTTATACCACAGAAGATACTACAGAGCATTTTCCCAACCATTTAAAAATGGATTTTTGAACTTCATTTAAAAACTGAGTAATACGAAAGGTTTTGGATATTTTCTTATAGAGCATTTGGAGCAGTTGGCTTTCAAACAAGAGAATGCATTTTCTTTTGCACCAGGCCATTGATGCCTGTGACATTGAAGCATATTTTTTTTAGTTTTAAAAATCAGAAATAAAAAGGGAAACTATTGGCTTTGCCACTCTAAATTGCATCTATTCCAAAGCACTGTGTTATCCTATGTCACTTCTGAGCTTGCATTAAATAATGATCTCTCTAGACATAACTGCTTTTAAAGTAATTTTTCTATGCTTGCAATCTCTGACTGGACTGTTAGCTATCCATTTAGTATGGCCAAGAGAGTAAGAAAATAATCATTTGCCTTTATCTAAGTGAAATCCCAGAAGAAGACACAACTGTTGATGACCCATCAGCGTGGAATGGATGTCACTAAACAGCAGAAATGTCAATGGATGGGCAAAAATTTCAGTGTTTATGGTCACTCTGAAGATACAGGGATCCAATTTAGGCTACTATATTTTCCATCTGTTAATTTTATGTTATTAAGAGTTAGATTTCTGGGTTAGGCAGATGGCTTTAAACTGTAGCAGGTGTGAGGCGTTTAAACTGTGAATTAAAATGCAAAATTAGCACAGGTTAAAATTTGCAGTGCAGAAATGTTGCATTTCAGTCTGTGGAGAAGCAGGAAACTAGATGGTTGTTGTTCTCATTGTTGTTAACATTCGCAGACCTAGTAGAAATAAACAGATGGATAAACAGATAAACCCCACAATTGAAACAGAAATATTCTAAATCGTTTAACTTCACATCTTGTGTGGTGTAATGGTAACTTTTTAGCTACTTTTAACAACATGCCCCAGGCAGCATTGGCAGCTGAATGTTGTGGAGATTTCCTTGGAGAAGGGAAGGGAAGGTGCGAATAATTTTGGTGGCATTTTTTTTCTGCATGAGAGAAGAAGAGAGACAGGAAGATGTTGACTAGAGAGTGGAAGGTGTGACTCCGAGTGGATGCAGTGGATGTTTCAGAGAGAAACTGGATGCTGTGGCTTCTGTGAGGAATGGTTGAGGGTGTACATGCAAGAAAACTGCCATGCAAAACAGAGGAGCCTGGGGGGATGAGTATGGCTAGAATTGATGTGTGTGCATAAACAGTGTGAGGGAGGGAGGCTGGCTCTGTGTGATGTGTGGTGTGTTCTGGTGTACAAAGGAGGAAGGAGATGGATGATTGCTTGAAGTCAATATGCCATTTGGATGTAAGAATAATGACAAATGGCATATCAATGGCCTTGAATGTTCTATGACTGTTTGGAACTACCTTTACCTTTGAGGACGGAACTGAAGTACAGATAAATTAACCTGTGAAAGCCTAATTTAGCCAAACTGGAACTTACAAAATGTATCCTGGATGTTGAACTTGAGCCTTGAGCCTTTTGGTGGGGAAAATTCTCTACATCAGAGGCTGGATTCAAGCTTAATGGAACTGGATTGATTACTTTAAGCTTGTGGACAACTGTAACTTGGAATACAGTTGTTTTTTGTTTTTTTTTTGACAAATTGGAACATAATGACACAACAAGGAAAATTTTGGGAGGAAATAAAATCTACCCTTCAAGCAATCTTAGGACTAGTGAGATCCCACAATGAACAGGCAAAATTATTCACAGCACAGTTGAAGAATTATAGGAGACAGAAAATAATGAATAAGGGGTTTCTCTGTGGCAAATAGGTCCATTCTAGTGATGTTGTATGGTTGCCAGAAAAAAGAGCAAACCAATCTGCCCCCAACAATGCACCAAGCAGCAGGACAAATGCCCATCTGAATGATCCTTTGCTCTTGCAAGTGTGCTGTTCCTGATGTAGCTACTGTGGTGGACACTGGGTTTGTGGATAAGGGAGGAGAGAATGTTACACCTGGCTTTGTCTGCATCTATATGCTGCAAGACCAAAATGCATTTTATGTATTCTGATGTCTGGCCCCTGCCTCTTTTTTTTTTTGCTACAGATCCCCTTCCTCCATCCTTCAATATGTGCATTGCTTATCACTTTGGGCCTGGGTAGGAATGTTTGGTGTTTCCTGAGACTGAGAGCAGACCAATTGCCTGTCTTATATATTTCAGTAATAAGCATCCTCTGCAATGATAGATTTAGAGTAACAAATGATTGCCCAGAAGGTTGTCATCCTATCTATAATCATTTCAAAACCTGGCAGCTCTGATGCCCAGGAGGATTAGTACAAGCCCTGAAAATTTCATGCCATTTGGACAAAACAGTCAGAATTATGTCTCCCTGTCAGTTCAAAGGACATATCAAAGGGCAAGAGGAAGATTTAAATTAACTCACTACAACTTTGATCCAGGATTTCTAGGTCACAGCAATTCAAAACACTTTTTTGTCTTGCCTCTAGAATAGGCACTCTTTGATTGAATGTTTTGAAATTAAGAAAACATTTATTCTGTTCTCTCAGAGTTGAAGCTGCTAGAATAAGATCACTTTGGTTGACTCCCAACTGGGAGTCAATTGTTTTTGGCTCCACCCTGTACCCCTACATTCAGGGATTTCAGCCTAATAAAGCCATGCCATAGCCACAGAAATCCCCTTTCCAACATTTTTCTCTCTCTTTGGTCCCTCTTCTGCTCCTTACTTCTCTATGATAGCTTCGAGCAATTTGCCCAGAAATTGTTCTTTGGTTTGATATTGTCAATAAAACTTCTTTCTTGGAAAAGTTTGTACCTCTTTGGCTCTCTCTCTTATTAAAGCAATTGGTAATCCAGATTAAAGGTTATGAAGTTATGTATACTGTATTCCTGTTTATTTTAAATAGGTTACATTTTTAGTCTGCTCTACTTAACTAAACTGTCCTCTGCCAGATTAGATCCAAGGCCACAGTAAGAAAAGCTCAGTTGCCAGGAATCACTTGTGTTCTAGAAGGGCTCATTTGCTGAATGTGGTGAAGAAAGTTTCATATTTTGGATTACACCACTCATCATCCATGATCATTATTCATGCTGGCTTGGATTGATGGCAGCTGTGGCCCAAAATATATGAAGAGAACTAGGCTGGGAATGGCTAGTATAGAACCATGTACACCAAGGAAGTATATCCCAAGATCCATCAGAGGTCCTCCTGATCCAGCCCAATGAATCCAAACCCATATGGAGTAAGATTGCAGAAAAGTGTTCTGTGCTGGATTTGCACCATTGTTCCTTTTTATGGATTATTAGTTCTCCTTTCAAGGACAACATTAATGCACTTCAGCTTCTGATACTGTTGCCATTATTTTTATGATGGTTACAGCTATTGGAGATGTTACATTTTTTAGTTTGTAGTTTGCTGTTATGTTTGTAAGTTATATATAAAAAAGATTTCTAAGAAGAGGAGGAGGTTGTATCATTTTCAATATTAATTTCCTGCTTAAAATAGTAAGTTGAAGGAAATTGTTGGGTTCATCTTGAAATTAAATTTGCTGTATCTAATTAACATAGCATATTATTACATCAAGAATCTTTGTACAACATCTGAGCTGGGTAATTATTAAGGGTATACAGTATATTGGTTCAAAGATCAATCCAAATGGAGACTGCAGTCAAGAAATCAAAAGAACACAGAGACTTGGAAGGACAGTAATTAAAAAAATTAGGAAAGGATTATCAAGTGTAAGGATATGGCACAAAGGCCAAGATCATTCCACATCATTGTGTTCCCAGTTATATATACAGGTGTAAAAGTGTGAAGAAAGCTGATTTGTTTGAAATATGGAGCTGGAGGAGAGCTTGGTTGATACCTTAAACCAGAGGTTCTTGACCTTTTCTTTACTACTGACCCTTTTTAAATATCTTTTGTCGTCACAGACCACCAAGACTTAACTCAAGATTTAAAACCCTAAAGTGTATCAAATACTTATTTAAACTTTCACATGAAGGGTCTCATCAATAGATATTGCTTGCTATAATGGTGACATTTTTAAAAATGTCTGGAAGAAGCTTCATTTTGCTTTGAACAGGATGCACCCTCATCAACAGTATCAGTTCTTTTCCATTTCAAATTCAGCCAGCGATCCATTCTGTGGCTTAGCCAAAATGTATTATGAAATTCACTGCAACAATATCAAAATGTCAGTTTATCTGACAGTAACCAAACAGTTTTATTAGCAGAAATCAAAGAAAAAACACGATCATGAGGTCCATCTGAGCACTCACTCACACTGATACTGACTGACTCCGACTCTCTCTTCCCATGGCTTCTGATTGTCTGCGCATGCTGTCTCTCAGCCATTCAGCATCACTTACATGTTCTCATTGTGTGCAGAAATATCAAACAGTTATTTGCGATCAAACAATAATTTTCATAATGGATTTTTATTTTTATTTGTTTTTAATGGAGGTAATAAGTTAGAAAAGCCATGTTTTACAAGCAAGGGAAATTAAGATTTTGTTCTATGTTTCCTTTTCTTTCTTGCTCTCTTTCATTCATTCATTCATTCTATTTTAACTGCAAAAGTTTTTAACATAAAGCCTTTGTGCGTCCCCTGTGAAGACATTGTGGGCCCCCAGGGGTCTGTGGACCACAGGTTAAGAACCTAAGCCCTAGACTGCCAGAAAAATGAAGTGGCAGCTCATAGAGCAAATTAAGCCTTAATTATCTCTAGAGAAAAAAATGCTAAAATTGAGGCTGCCATAATTTGAGCATATAACGAGAAGGCAAGATTTGCTGGAAAAGACAATAATGCTAGAAAAAGTTGATGATGACAGGAAAAGAGGAAGACCAAATGTGAGATGGATTGATTTCATCAAGGAAGACGCAGCCTTGAGTCTACAGTAGCTGAGCAGGGCTGCTGACGACAGGACATTTTGGAGGAAATTGAAGAAGAGATGGACAAGGAAAGAATATGCAATTATTGCAATACCTGTAGCTAGGCTTAGTTACAGGAATTGCTTCGGTAGCCAGATGTTCAAAATATTATTTCAAATTTCATCCATGAAATGGTAGAAAATATGGTACTATGTTACCATGATTTGTGGTATACCATCAATGTAACCTGGCTGCAGCAGTTATTCTTAAAATATAAAGCATTGTTTTATTCATTTCCACCATTTCATTTTCTTCAACATATGCTAACTAATTGCATGAAAAGAAATACACTCATCTTGAACTAATGGCTTGCTGGTGATCTTACAAGAAAAAACGTTTAAAAGAAAAAATCCTACAAGAAAAAAAATATTTGTTGTACCAATAATCTTTTTGGGGAATGGAACATAATATTTTAAATAATAAGGTTTGCGTTTTTTTTTTAAATGCAACAGTGGTCCTGTTATTCCACTCCATCCCCAAAGCTGTTCTTTTTGCAACTAATTTATTACACTTCTCTTGTTTTGTAATTACACAACCAACAGGGCAAATAATGGCTCTTGGTTATAGTCCTCGTAATCTCACTTTGAAGTCCAGAAAATGGTGTCTCCTGATTTTATATAAAGTACAAAAAAGTGAAGGAGAATAGCACAAAAATATCCAGAAAGCATCTTTGTTCTCAAATACAATACGATCTTTTGAAGCCTTAATATGAAAATAATGGCTAGCATCCTGATACTGACTTTACAATGAAATGTGTGACAAAAGCTTAGGACACAAAGAAAAAATGGCATATAACTTTCAAATAGAAGTTCATATATTACTCATTACAGCAGACTACTGGCAGTGTTGATTCCCTGGTGGGGGTTGACAATGCCTAACATCATTTAAAGTTTGCAATACAATGCCCATTTCTGAAATTCCAGGCTTCATGGGCTAGACTCTGTACTTGTCTTTTATTTTTACAGTGATTATGTACATTTATACAATCACTCCTGACTTGTTTCTTGTTCATTTCTTAGCTTTGTCTTCACAGTGCTGCAAGATTCACCAAAATGGCTACCATATTCAGTGTATTATCCTCAGATGAAGATAATTCATTAAGAGAAGGATGCTTAGCAGAAGCCCCAGGGGTGGTTAGCCTTCCCTTTCTTTCTCTCTTGATGCTTCTTTGGTGCCATACTTTCCCTAACTCTACCAGACCAAAACACAAAATATAAAACACAGGAGTAGCTTCATGCAAAACATGTGCATTTTAAGCTGGAGACTAAATGTAAACCAGCCGCTTCAAATGGAAATAGCCTTCTTGCTTCTGCAATCAAACAAAATTAGGCCAACCAGTTCCAATTTCCAAATGAATGGCCAGAATTGCTGTCATTAATTTTACCTTTCCTCCTGATGCAATTTTAAAAGATATTTTTCTTTCTCATCTGCTCCAGCAATTCAGATCACTACAGTTCATTTCCTTTTCACCTCATTTCTCCTTCAGAGTGCAGTGCTATACATTTCAGGGTTATGTAGTGCTGCATTTGGTTGGTGGGTAAGTGTGTTGATGTACACTTACTTCCCTTCACAACCCTACTTCCTTTGGGCTCCCACCAGCCCTCTCAAATGCAAGTAGCCTTCACCCTTGCATTTGACTGCTTCTGGAATCACCCCATGCTACAGGTATGAGGGAGAAAGGCCTAGTCCTAAGCCAATCAGTAGGACTGACATTGAACCAAGTATCATGATCTGATTTTTTGATTGGCAGATTGGCAGTGTGGGGAAGCCTTCAGTGGCATGGAAAAAAGCTTCCATATCTGAAGCAAAAAGGGCCAACATATTCATATTGGCCATTGAATCACATGATCAGGTTTTTTTAAAAAAGTTTGCATTCCTTCTACTTCTGCAGCAAATCCCATATTATTTTCCAGGGTAATTGCAGCCTCAGACTGAGTTTACAACAGTGAGATAGATGCTCTAGTCCTTTGATTTAGAGGAAGGTAGCTTCCTGCGCTCCAGCATTCCTTGGATTTTAGTTTTATTTTTTTATTGTTCATTGGATTTTCCCACAGCAGCTGCTGTAACAAATGTCTTGGAAAGGTGAGCACCAAATGTTGATATAAAGAAATTGTAAAATATTCTTATGCATTTGTAAAAAAGAAAATCAGGATAGAAAAATATTTGAATAATTCTAACCAGATTTTACAAAACTGATCACATGCCAAGTTCATCTGGGTTATTGTTTCTACATGTATTTTGTTTTGCCTGTGAGAACAGCTGAAGAGGAATAAGTCATCTGAGGATATAACCCCCCATGAAATATTGGTGTCTAAATCTCTGGTTAATCAAATCTTTAATTAATTTTTGTTTTGTTAGCTAATGAACATTCAAGGAAGGGATTATCGTGTAAATAATGGAGCACAGAATTTAAATCACTATCTCCAACAATCCAGTTATTTTTAAATGAAAAAGTAGGCTTACATCTCATTTCCTCTGGGTGGGAAAAACATTCTAGCAATATGCATTCTTCAGGCTAAAATAATATATTTTCCATTCTCCATGTCATTCAAATTCACATGAAAAGAATAAATTTTAATTCTAGGAGAAAGCACCCCCTTTATTTTCCCCTGAGGGCCATGTGCAATATAGGTCTTTGATCACGCCTAGGTTGTAACATATCTTGGAAAAGTTACTCTTTTTCTGTTTTTGAACTGAAATACTGACAATCCCCTATCCAGCATGACCAGTGGTCATTCTAGTTGAAGAATTCTAAAAGTTATCATTCAAAAAGTAACTTTTCTAAGCTCCCAATTCACATCTTTTTCCTTAAAGGTGTAGAAGGCAGAATTTGGGAAAGCACTGCAGTCATTATATGTGTCTATTGAGAAATAAGTCTCATTGTGGTTAGTGGAGCTTGCTCCCTAGCCAAAGCATTGGCACTCTAGCCTTTGTTTTTCATCTTGAATATCTAATTGATAGCTTAAATTTTCCTTCTTTAATCTATTTGTAGAATAACTATATGGAGACAGTTAACAATTGTGAAGCCTCATTAATAAAGTTAATGAATTGATTTTGCTGTTAAGGTGCTCAATATTCCCTGCAACTAACATCATGAATATTTAATCAACCATTGATTTCAATTGCTGTCTTCAGACATCGATCAATCAGACCTCATCAATGCTGTTCATTTAATATGCCTTTTTCTTGTTGTTTTTCTTATTTATTTGTTTGTTTGTTTGGTGATTGGATCCAGTGAAGCCATGTTATTGTTTCACTGAAGAAAGGTTTTAATATCATTTCTTACCCTTTTAGGTAACTTTAAACTCTAATTTATTATGTTACCTGTTTCATGAATCACATAGATCCTCAGAATCCAGATTGCAATCCTATAAATCATCTGCCAAGAACCCTCCCGGGGGCCTGGATTCTGAGTAAACAGAATGCCCTGTCAGTCTACTACTTTCCTTTCTGAGGAAACACAATCCTCCTGGAGAAAAGAATTCTGATCTCAGTCCTATTCTTTCCCTTCCCTGGCTGTGCAGAAGTCTTAAAGAAGCCATAAAATGTTTTCCAGGCAACTAGAAAAACTAAAGTGGTTCATCATGATTCAAGACTGTAGCAAAGATTATTAGAGAGCAACTTCAGGTGTTTAAAAATGTAAGATTTGATGGTGTTTTGTGTTGTGTTGGGATTGGTGTCTGTTTAGATCAATAGATATGTGTTGGCAGTTTTCCAATCTATAGTACCTTGAATGAAAAATGGTGGTTGCAATGCACAATGATAAACAGTTTCATCACGCGTACTGAAATAATCAGTATTGACTGGGTATCTTAGGCCTCGGTATGCAAAACGTGTAATAAACAATCTTCCTCATAACATTTCCTTTAATGATGATAAAATTATTATGACTAGATCAAAAAAAGTTTATTTATTTATTTATTAGATTTTTATTTAGATTTATATACTGCCCATCTAGAACGTGTCTACTCTGGGCGGTTTACATATAACATAAAAATAAACTAAGGTAAAATCTCGATGAATCACAGAGTCTGAGATGGGAAAGGAAGAAAAGAAGAAAAAGAAGAAAGAGAGAGAGAAAAAGAAAAAGAAAAAGAAAAGGGGAGATAGGCTAGGTAATGGCTGTAGGTAAGGCCTGCCTGTATAGCCATGTCTTCAAGTTAGTCTTGAAGGCTCTGAGCGAGGGAGCCAGGCGGAACTGTATAGGTAAATTGTTCCAGAGGCGAGGGGCTACTGCCAAGAAGGCCCAATTTCTAGATTTTTTTCCCACTGGGCCTCTCTTGGCGTTAGACGAGAAAACATACAAGAAAAGTACATCGTTTTCTTGTATGTTTGATATGTTTGAAAGTAGATGGAAAAATGTGACAGGAAAAAAAGTTGTATATTTTTCACTTAATATGTTCTATTTATGGCATTACTGGATGCCATTTCAAAGAAAATGACAGACAGACTTGTAGCAGTATAGTTTGTTCTGCATCAGTGCAGTGGGATACTGCTTGTGGTTCATCATGGAACCTGGGTTTAAGGAACAAAATTACAATCTAAATAAGTAATTTGCTTTGATTTGGGAAACTTTGATACTGATTTACCAGTGGTGGCAGAAATTATTTCAAAAGGGTGGCATCTCATGTACCTGCATATTTGTATGTGCCTTGGTCTGCCAGGGAGAATGATGGAATATAAAGTAAACAGACAATAACTATTGACTATTACATATTATTGGGCTGTTATATATTATACTATTATATATTATACTGCGGGGTGCCACAAGTGCTGTGGGCTGTTGTGGCACACACTTTGGGAGCCCCTGGGCTAATAGCCTCATAGTGCAGGACTGGAAGACTGGGCTCAGGACTGAGACTCAAACTGGAGCCCATTCACTAGCCCTATTATATATTGTACTATTATTATTATTATTATTATTATTATTATTATTATTATTATTATTATTATTATTATTATTATTATTATTATTATTATTATTGACTATTAAGTCCGCATAGTCAAAGCTATGGTTTTCCCTGTAGTGATGTATGGAAGTGAGAGCTGGACCATAAAGAAAGCTGACTGCTGAAGAATTGATGCTTTGGAATTGTGGTGCTGGAGGAGGCTCTTGAGAGTCCCCTGGACTGCAAAGAGAACAAACCTCTCCATTTTGAAGGAAATCAACCCTGAGTGCATACTGGAAGGACAGATCCTGAAGCTGAAGCTCCAGTACTTTGGCCATCTCATGAGAAGTGAAGACTCCCTGGAAAAGACCCTGATGTTAGGAAAGTGTGAAGACAAGAGGAGAAGGGGATGACAGAGGATGAGATGGTTGGACAGAGTCATCGAGGCAAACATCATGAATTTGACCCAACTCCGGGAGGCAATGGAAGATAGGAGAGCCATGGGATCATGAAGAGTCGGACATGACTAAACAACTAAACATATTATAGTCATGACATGCATGCAAGGCTCTGTTATAGGAACTGGGAATTTTCCTGGAGTTTTCACAATAAAATATGCATTACCTCTCAGTGCTATTGAAAACAGCAGGGTCAGATCTTTGGCTTCCACAACAGCATGCTGCAGATCATGATTCTGCCATAGCCAGAGTATTACATTCTGCCCACAGTGAACTGTAAATTGGCCCTAGTGTTTATGTCTTTGATTATGTCTCCTCCTGGTTTCCTGTGGCCTTTTGGCCTCCATTATGTTTCTGTTTCTTCCCCTTCCCCTTGGGAATTTCCTGTATAATGCACTGAATTTGAGATCAAAGAGCTTGTGCAGTGGTTCCCAAACTTTTTGGACTTGCAGCTCTCCTGAACAGAGGCAGCAGCAACAGAGCAGGAGGAGCAGTGAGGGGTATGGGGTGCAGCAGGAAGCAAAGATGCCAGCCTGAAGGAGCTGGAACTGGAGCCAGCATCATTGCTAGCTTGGTGAAAAGATAAAGAAAAGCTTCTGTGTTGCTCCTGGCTGACTTGGTGGCACACCAGGTAGCTGCAGGGTGCCACAAGTGCTGTGAGCTGTTGTGGTGCACACTTTGGGAGCCCCTGGGCTAATGGCCTCATAGTGCAGGACTGGAAGACTGGGCTCAGGACTGAGACTCAAACTGGAGCCCATTCACTAGCCCTGGTCTATGGACTTCTCCATTATCCAAATGGTGGATATGCCAGCTTAGAGAAGTTCAACATTTCTGTTCAGATCTCTTTTCTATCTGCATCCACTTACATGTCGCTTTTAGCATTTGAGGCCCCTTCTCTGGATTCAACCATGTTTAGAACTGTGCTTTGTAGGAACACAAAAGCAGAGCTTGTCATTAGTGCCAGTCAAACTGTGAAACTCCCTCTTGGAAAAGGAATGGTAGGCTCTTTCTCCCTTTGAGTTTTAGGAGATTGGCAAAACATTTATGTGGTTCCTTTAATTTATTTTGATTTGTTTTTGCACTGACTCTTGTTTCATGCTCCTTTTGTGATGCCTAAAAATAAATTTTAGTGATACATTTTGTTTATTTTTATCTCCTTTTTTCATTGTCCTTTTTCATTTTTAATCAGAAATCACCATTAAGGTCTTTTGGGCATGAAGTTGTGTGTGGTTTTTTTTGTTTTGTTTTTTGGGAAAATTTTTTTGAAAGGAAACAGGTGAAACCAATTTTAAAAAAACTTACAAGGCTCAGACCAAATTAAATATTAAAAACCTGGTAGTTCAGACTAAACAGTGTGGTGTCAGGTGAACCTTTCTGGGGACAGAGCTTTAGGACTGTAACTTAACTTAAAAAAAAACTTACCTCTGCCTAGGGATTCATAAACAGAACAATGCTTGCCTCAAACTAAATTAGGCCTGCTAGTGGCAATTTGCTAGCTGGACCATAAAGAAGGCTGACCGCCAAAGAATTGATGCTTTGAATTGTGTTGCTGGTGGAGACTCTTGAGAGTCCCCTGGACTGCAAAAAGAACAAACCTATCAATTCTGAAGGAAATCAATCCTGAGTGCTCACTGGAAGGACAGATCCTGAAGCTGAGGCTCTAGTACTTTGGCATTCTCATGAGAAGAGAAGACTCCCTGGAAAAGGCCCTGATGTTGGGAAAGTGTGAAGGCAAGAGGAGAAGGGGACGACAGAGGACGAGATGGTTGGATATTGCCACTGAAGCTACCAACATGAATTTGACTCAACTCTGGGAGGCAGTGGAAGACAGGAGGGCCTGGCATGCTCTGTTCCATGGGGTCACAAAGAGTCAGACACAACTTAATGACTAAACAACAAGTGGCAATTTTGGTTTGACGTCTTGGTAATACAGTTGCCACAGTACTTACTATATAGGAGAACATAAGAAGATTCCACTGGGGATAATAAAGAAACTGTTCTGGGAGTGAAGTTCAGCATCTGCAAACAAGGATGGGCTGGTGTCTGTGCATGTGCAGATATGGACATATATATTGAGGATTATGCTAGACATGGTCTAGAGGGGCGGGGTAAAAATCAAATAAATAAATAAATAAATAAATTCTGATTGCAGAAACCGAAAGAGCTCTTTGTCTGCACAATGATTTGATTTCATAATACCCTAGTTTTTAACTGATGTGCCATTTATGTAAGATTGTTCTAATTCACAGAACTTGGGAATAATTTGAATTTTTATTTATCCCCAATAGTAGTATCTAGACTAGGAATGTGAACCATAATTACAGAGACTAGAACTGTGAACATGTTGGGAAAGTGTGAAGGCAAGAGGAGAAGGGGACGACAGAGGATGAGATGGTTGGACAGTGTCACCGAAGCAACCAACATGAATCTGACCCAACTCTGGGAGGCAGTGGAAGATAGGAGGACCTGGCGTTCTCTGGTCCATGGGGTCACGAAGAGTCGGACACGACTAAATGACTAAACGAAACGAAACGAAGAACTGTGAACCACATTTTCTCGCAAGATTCTAATGTGATTCTTCCAGTTCTCTTCATTTATTTTCAGTTTCATATTTAAATTGTAGCCCTATACACTCCTACTGAACACAGTCGCTCTTACTGCTGAGTAGAGATGTGCATGTACTGTGGTTTGGTGGTTTGGCGCAGTGTGGAGAATTGGGCCCACAGGTGTTGCATAGTGGATGAGTTATATCTCTGAAAGGAAGATGAAATAGTTCTGGTCTCTGCTGTATGCCTCTTTTTAATAGTTTTCCTTTATTTTTGTACAGAAATTTCAGTGTCTACCCCACTATTACAATATATAGCTCTGCAATTCATTTGACCTCTTTTCTGTTTTCAGCAAATGAATGACTCAGTGTTGTAGCTGAGGAAAGCAGAACTCGTCCATGAAAAATGTTGCCATTAAAAGGAGGAGAGCAAACTGCATAAATTACAAATGAAGTGTGGCTGCTGCTGCTGCAGCAGCAATATACAAACATGTTACCTGATTATACATGCATGTTTTCTTTGCCATTAATCCAAGAAAATAGTGTGACAGTGTGTGAACCTCATTGCAATCCAGAGCTCTTTGTAAAGAACAGCCCATTTTAAATTAGCTATGAATTTATGGGCTCTGTGTAATGATGTAAAGTTATAATGTTAATTTAATAGACACATTTATTTGGTCCTTTGCTTTCGACATGCCTAACGATGGCCTTTAATAGTAATAGAATGCAAATAAGTGACTATTGCTTGCTGATCTGATGGAGGCAAAACTTCAGTGGCTGATATTTGCTTCTTTTAAAACTTCAGTTTTCTCCATAAATATTTCTTTCCACTTATTGGAATTCATCAAGATACATAAATACATCTCTGAAAAATAGAAAGTGGAATTTTTTCTTTTGAAATTTTGCCCTTATAAATAGCCATAGATGAAGAAAGGGAACAGCAGGTACATGACACCTGGAGGTCTGTTTGCTAGAAAGGGGTTTTAAAGGGTATTTTTGGAACTGAGTTCTTCCCGTATGTGGGTGATACCTACCTGTATTTTTCTTGTATGTGAGAACTAGACATAACCCACAATATGCTAAACAGATGGCTCAACTGATTTGGATGGGACAAGGGCCAATAAACTGATGTTCAGATTTGAGAACACAGGTCCTTTTGGTGAATGGTCTTCAATCCAGTATCACCAGCTGGGATTATCTGATATTTTACTGCCAGTGCAGCAGCCTAGTGCTGAGATTATATTTACAACATGAGAAGGATTATATTCATTCTGAGAAGAGATCGTTGGATCCTGGATTCCCATGTGTTCATTTTGTTTAGTCAGGGTTTACAGAGAAGGCACGTCCTCTTGATTCCCCTTCAAATTTCCAACACAAAATTTAGGATGTGCACAGATTACCTGCAAACACCAGTTCCCCTTTGCACATTCACAGAAGGATGACTCCTGAATTTGGAGCATGCCAGCAGCCTTCCTCTGCAATAGGCAACTACCTGTGGTCTAATTACTAATTTTAGAGCCATTTTATAATGTTTCTTTGTCATCTCTCCATCGTAATAGAGAATACTGCACTGGTGCTGAATATCAGGTTAACAACAGTAGTTCATAATGTTTCCCAACCAAAGCCAAAGCATTGCCAGATTTCCACAATGTGTGGAATTCCTTGGCAAGTAGAGGGAGCTTCTTTAGAAAGACACTTCAGTTTGTACAGAGCAACAAATGATAATGGAGTGGTAGGACAAGTCTGTACCATTCATTGCAAGTTTAGTCTTTGTCGATTTGCAATAGTGGAGTCAGGGGGATCTTGCTTGTCTTTGCAGGTGAAGCTGAGGAACTGCAGGATTCATCTCTTCACTAACAAGAATGGCAAAGAAATGCATGAATTTCTGAATGCATTTTTAGTATTGGCAAATAAGGATGGGATTTTGATATTTCAAGGACTTCTCCCCTCCAGAATTTGCCTGTAATCCCCCAGGCAGAATTCTGGGTGTGGGGAAGAACAGATAACAAGCAAAGGAGAGCTTCTCCATTGCCATTCCACTCAGTTCCACACATTTCAGGTGTGAAGAAGAAGGCACAAGAGCAAAGCTGAGAGTCCCTGCAAGGCTGAATGGGTCAAGTAGTTCTGTGAGAGGCTCTCTAGATACATGCTAATGGGTAGCAAGACTACGCTTCACCTGAAACCTTCGATATATTTATTTAAAAATATTTTTACCCCACCGTTTTACTTAAAAAGGTCCCAGGGTGGCTTACATAATTAAAAGACAATGTTTAAAAGCTAAAAAATAGTGAGTATACAATGAAATAAAATCAATTTTAAAAATACACTTCAAAGCAACAAGGCACAACAATCCATTAAAAAAAAAAAACCTCTCAGCCAATGACTAAGGGAAAGCCTGCCTGAAGAAAAAGGTCCTTGTGGAAGGACAGCAAAGATGGAGCCATCCTGGCCTCCTGTGGGATGGGATTGCAAAGTCTCGGAACAATGACAGAGAAGGCCCTCTCCTGTGTGCCACCTAAACACACTTTTGAGGGTGGTGGGATTGATAGAAAGCCTCCCCTAATTATCTTAATACCTGGATAGGCTCATAAAAGGAGATGTGGTCTTTGAGATGGCTTGGACCCTAGACATTTAGGGCTTTACAGGTTAAAATTAACGTTTTGAATTGTGCCCTGAAATGGATCAACAGCTGCAACAGGAGAGTTAAGTGATCTCTGTAACCAGCCCCAGTAAACAATCTGGCTGTGATGTTCTGGACTGCTAACATTTCAGAACAGTTTCCAAAGGCACCCCATATAGAGTACATTACCGTAATCCAGCCTGGATGTAACTAAGGTATGTTACATCCAACAATAAGGCCAGATCAGATCTCTCCAGGAACAGGCCCAGCTAGCACACTTGTTTTAACAGAGCAAATACACTCCTGGTCACTCAGCTATACTGCCAGCAAGCAGCAGGGCTCCCTTCTTCTTCACAGCTGAAGCATGTGGAACAGAGTGGAATGGCAGCAGAGAAACCTCTATGTTGTTTATTATTTGTACTCTCTCACTCCTAGAATTCTCCCAGGAGGATTCCGGTTAAATTGTGGGAATGAGAATCCTTGAAATATAAAAATGTCACCCCTATTGGCAAGAATGATATTCTATGCAAAATTATGTTTCACATAAAAATGTCAGCTGTGTGCAAAATTGCAAATTTATTCTGCATTATTTTTGCATTTTTGCACAATTATAGAAATCGCACAAACTACCCCAAATTGGAATGACTGTAGCTTGATATAAACATTCAGAACTCTGGATGGGTGCTTTCTGACTTTATTAATAATCCCAAATCCTTCTCGGATTGCTCTGTGTGTATCTAATTTGCTTCTGAAAGTGTAAGGAAATGAAAGATATTTCTCCACAAATTAAGAGGAGGGAAGAGCTTGCTCTCAGTTTAAGGATTCTTAGGCTGTTGTTATGCGCCATTAAGTTGCCTCTGACTTATGGTGACTCTAGGAATGAGTGATCTCCGATGTGTCCTGTCCTCACCTGCTTTGCTCAGCTTGCTCAGCTCTTCTAAATTCAAGCCTGTGGTTTCATTCAGGGAGTCAGCCCATCTCATATTTGGTTTTTCTCTTTTCCTGCTGCCTTCCACCTTTTTCCCAGCATTATTGTCTTTTCTAGAAAATCTTGTCTTCTCATGATGTGCCCAAAGTAGGACAGCCTCAGTTTCACTATTTTTGCCTCTAGAGTTCAGGCTTGATTTGATCTAGCCCAGAGTGTCCACAGAACTCTCATCCAGCACCTTATTTCAAACAGATCATTTTCTTTTCTCTCAGCTTTCTTTACTGTCCAGCTTTCACACCCATACATGGTTATCAGGAAAACAAGAGTGTGGATGATCTTCGTCATGGTCTCCAGTGACACATCCTTACATGCCATTATATTTTCTAGTTCCTTCATTATTGTTCCTAAATCTTCTGATTTCTTGGCTGCAGTCCCCATTTGGACTGATGGCTGAACCAAGGTATACAAAATCTCTTATCTTTTTCAATTTATTCATTGTCACTGCTAAAGTTATGTAGTTTTCCTGTAGTCATGTTTTTGGTCATCCTAACATTCAACTGCAGTGCTGCTTTGGCACTTTCTTCTTTCATTTCCCCTAAAACTTGTTTCGAGTAATTGTTGCTTTCAGGACTTTAAAATTCATGGGGAAGGTGTCATATTCTGTCACAATAATCAGAATAAGTAAGAATGGAATTTAGTGTTGGCTGAAGATGGCTCCAGACTTTCTCAGTCCTTAACACAAATGATACCTCTCTTCCTAATCTGGCACTTATCTGGCACTTTTTCCTAATCTGGCAAAACTCCTTCAGTCAGATTTCCATTACTGTTAACTTTGAAAAGATTTGACTGGATTTTCTGTTGCCTTCTCTCTCTCTCTCTCTCTCTCTCTCTCTCTCTCTCTCTCTCTCTCTCTCGATTATTAATAATATATTATCAAAAAATCATAAGGTTGGTAAATATTGTATGTTATTTTTATTAATGAAATTATTCTTTAATGTATTGAGTTTGGATTTCCCCAGGGTAATTTGTTAAGATATTGTGTGCATCATTTAAGTAGATATTGGAATTGCAATTCTATCATTTAAAATTTAACGCTGTATCATTCATCTAAAATGGCAATAAAGAAGGAAAGAAATTAAAAATAACATTTATAACATTTTAAATCTTGCAAAGGTTCAAAGGTGGTGGATTCTAATGAATCTTCTTAATTAAAGAATTCATTATGTATTTCTGTTTGTAGTAAATTAATTAAACTTTTATTCCAGATGTAAGCAAAAAGCTAATTTCTAACTAACTGATATAAGGAATCTGGAGTCTGACATAGCCACTGTACACTAATCCATCACTGATATAGCAGTAATGTATAATTAAAACTGTATCCAACAGTAAAACATAGATAATGGGCTAATACCATAGTAAAAAGAAACAAGACTTTGTTCCTTATTGTGGAGTTTTTAAGAAGATTTTTGCTTAGTAGTTCAATCCCAGTCAAATGATTTTATCCTGGCTGTCTACTTCTTCTAACACTGGTGATATATTAGAGCAGTGGACCATGTAGACAATCCTTCCCTAGCTCTTCCAATGGGTCATCTGTATGTCCTTAATTGAGAAATGAGGGAACATTTGGAAAGGAGTGATTGTCTAAAATGTAACATTTTCCTTCAAACAAAGGACCAGAGATGGAAAATGTTTTGTTTTTGGATGACAGCTCTCAGAATTCCAGAGCCAGCACACACTGGCCATGCTGGTTATTGGGTTGTGGGAGATGTAACTGAAAACAAAACACTGCCCATCTTTGCCAAATGGAATATAGGCCTTAAATTTACCTTGCAGAGCTTTTGTCAACTGATTATGGTTTTTTAGATGCACCTGTTCCTCTATCCTGCCTTGGCTTCCCCTTCAATTCCAGCATGTTCTTTGTTCATATCGACTTGTTTTGTGCCTTCTGGTTGCTTCAGTATCGCCTCAGATTATTGCCTGTGGCCCAGCCCTTGCATTCCCAGGCTTTTGTATCTTAAATTTGATGTTTCAAGCATTTTATGGTTCCATTTCCAAGTGGATTGCAGCTGCTCTATTCATATTATTTTTATTTTGTATTTTTAAAGAACATTTTAATAGGATATATGTTTATTTTCATTTTATTAGATTACAGCTGCCTTGTAACACAAAATGGCTGTTAAAGTTGCAGGACATAAATGATGTGGGTCATTAAAGGAATACATAACATTTTGATTCACTCCTCTTGGTCAAGCACCAAAAATAATGTTGTTCTGATTCAAACATAAATGAAAAGAAACCTATATTATAGAACAACAAAAATGAAAACAAGAAGCCTTGTGGCAAACATATTTCAGTGTGAGGATTTGTCAATCACAAACTTCTTGAACTATATGGAGTAATTTAGTTGCCATTCAAAAGGCAATACATTTCTGTTTGAAAAGATTAAGTTTTTGTTTCCAAAGCAATTTCCTTACAGGAGACTTTTACAGCGATTAAACTCTCAACTGCACATCTCTAACAGTTTGTTTTACAAATGCAGTGTAGTGGCATTCCTTAATGCTGTTTCCATTTTTTACTCTTAAAGTCATCATATTGTGGGTGGGGAAAGTTCCAAGAACAAAACAGCTCTTCAAGGACGTGAATTTCTAGACACCTTTGCAACCACTGTGTTCCAGCAAATGTGAGATTAGATATTTGCACAATAACCTTAAACAATAGTGACCTTTGTGTTTTTGATAACTGCACAACTTACATGTGTGGTAGCTCTCAGGTCAATTTGATCTATATTGGGCGAGAGCATGTTTCAGGGTCAAACAAGAAAAATGATTTCTCAAATATATGTCTTGTAAAAGAAAAGTTCTGTTACAATGGCATTTATTGGCTTTAGTAGTCACAGAATTCTACTGCCTGAGGTTGAGTGAAATATAACATTAATGTGTGGCCACTGGAACATTTCATTCATTTTTTCCCTTCATATTATGAATATTGCATCCTGGCTCATAACCGGGGAATGTTGCAGTGGCAGTAACATTTTTGGGAAAGATAGTCCAAAAATGTAGTTTTCCCCCATCTCTCTTCTGTTTCTCCCCCTGCTCTCTACTCATCTACTCTTGGGTCTGGTGTTGTGCCCTTAAACTCTTGTATTATACAGTAGGACCCCCCCATATCTACTAAGGACTGATTTCAAACATTACCAGAACTGGTCACTAACTGGTCATTCTTCATTAAAAAGTAGTATTCATAGCACAGTCTCCACCCAGTGGCCTGTTCTGGTAATATATGTAAAAATAGTTTTTTTTCTAAAAAAAATTGCTTTCAATATTTTTAATATTTTCAGACTGTGGATAAGTGAAACCATGGATACAGGGGTCCTACTATACCTTCTTACTCATTTACCGAAGATCATGGAAGATTTGGACCACAGATTCAGGCATTACACTGCGCCTCAGTTTAAAGTATTTGCAGCAATATTGTCCTGGATCCTATGTTGAAAAATTGTTAGTAATAAAAAAAGGCAAATATGATTGATGAATGAATTGCAAGGATTGCCTGAACAGCCATCATGTGTGTGTATACAAATCCATACAACGGAGCTTGTCAAAACATCTTCCTTTTCCCTAGATTGCAGACTGCTCCTGTAGTCTTCCACAAGGGGAAGTGTAGAGGGATCATGTGGCATAACATGTAGTCACAAAGTAAGCTTACTTTGTGGTTTAATATTTTTTGAGCCTACATTAATAACACGTTATAATAATTCTGTCTATAATGATCTGTGCTTGTCTGTGTAAATAGTGTACAAGGTGGATAATATCAAAATGAGTATTTTTCCGTCCCTATCATGATGGCTCTGCAAAGAGTTTAGAAAAGATTTCAACCTTCAGGTTTCCTAGTGCCAGGCTACATTTTAAAAAAATAAAGGAACAGGCTATTCAGAAGTATGTGGGAGTACAGAGTAAAGAAAATACAAGAAAAAGAAGAAAAGAGCATGCAGTCTATAGGCTTGAAAGGAGAGAGAGTGACAGCAGTGTTATGTGGTGCCTGGGTGCATTTTGAGATTATTGTGAGAGTGAGTTAGAAGCCAACAATTTCTAAGCCATCATTTGAAATATCTTGGATGATAACAAGTATACCCTTTAAGAAAAAGGAATACTGTACATGTGGCATAAAACAGTACATAAAGTTGTTTTTTTTTTCATCTTAATTTGGCATCTTTTGATCCTTTTTGCTGTTGTTGCCCTAGATGAAACCATAAACCCCCTATCTGCTCTAGATAGTGTTCCCAAAGTTCTTTTAATTTACCTAATACAAATCACAATATTGCATTCAGTAATTATGTAGGTTCACAAAAAACCACTGCATATTTCCTATACTGTATTTGAGTTCAGAAGTAGAGTTTCAAACAGCTGGGAAGTAGTAAAACAACATTGTCTCTTACTGTGCCATTTAGTTTGTAATCATGTCAAATACCTGTGAAATGCTGGACATGACATGTAGCACAATCCAATTTTACTTTTCCATGTAATCCCAAGAAATGGAGACAAATCACAATATAATGGGAACATAAGATGATTACTAGAGCTTTTCAAAAAACTAGTTCAAACAGTTCCATAGTAAGGTAATGTCTCAACATCTTGGTTTGCTTTTGATCTTTGACTTAGCCAAATGTGTGTAGTCCAGGTGTCAAAACAATCTAACAGTGGCTTTATTGAGTTTCTCAGTGGTGGACTGTTACAAATTTGGTTACTTCAATGGTAATAGAGTTTTTGAAATCACTTTAACTTTAACTGTTGGCTGATACGATGTCCAGGTGTTTGTTGTATGTGATTCTGTATGCGCAAGGTAGCACACTGAGTAGTATGGTATAGGACTGTGACAAGTATAGAGCTGTTCAAGCATCACTAAGAAAGAATTATCCATCCATTAACTAATGCATGCAACGTTTTGCATTTTGCATGAGGCAAAGTATCTGGTCAAATTCTCTTTCTCTCAAATTCAGTGCAAGAATAAAGTAGTCGCCACAGTACAAGGTTTCTCTCTTTCTTATATTACTTTCAGCAGTTTTCCTTTGTGTTGCCAGCCATTTCCTGCTATTTTTGTGCAATAAGCATTTGCCCTTTGAGGTTATTTGAAGTTATCGAATTACTCCTCAAAACACAGTGGTAGGGTTTGTGCTTTTTGTCACTCTCCTAGACGAGAGTTTTAAAATGAGCATATAAATCATGTAAATCTCTGATAATGGAAGCTGCAAAACTGCATTGCCATCTTGCTTTCACTGTTTCATTTTTACACAACTGAAACTCAGGGGAAAGCATCACCTGGGTCTTTGTATTAACTTTTGAACTAGGATGAGCAGAAGCTAGGAAGACAGATGCACAGGAAAGGATAAACATAAGCTCTTATAGCATCAGCAGTATTGTCTATTGTAGCAATGGTAGTGAAGAACTTGAAAGAGAAGACAACATCCATACACCATTAATTGTTCCATGGCTTGCAGCAAAATTTCTGTTTAATCCATAATCCAGAGTAGTTTATAGATAACCTAAAGTGCACTGCCTCCCAGTTCTGAGGTATTAGGTGGAAAAGTGATTAGTCAATGAACCAGAGGTTTTTTTGTGTCTGCTTTCTGCATGTGTGTTAGCTTCCCAAAAGGGAAAAAAAAAACGCTTTTGCATAAATTGCATTTTTGCACAAAATGCAAAAATGACCAAAAACATTTGTTCGTTTTCTTTTTCTGATGCTAGATATGAAAACTCTTGCTCAGATTCCTTGATAGGCCTATCTCAGTGTGTTGAAAAAGTCTGTTTTTGATGCAAATATATAATCTAGTGAGAACTCTACACCCTCCTAGAGAGATAATGGTTTGCCTTCCTCCATGTATGCATAAAGAGACATTTGGGTAGTGTGGGTGGCATATAAGTGGAATAAATAAATAAAAAAGAAATAAAGAGAGCTTCTGAGGGCTTCTATTTTTCATCCATATGTTTCTAGGGAAGAAACAGAGAGATCTTGGTTTGGAATCTGTGGTCTCTGATACCTGGATGGTAGCAGAGAAAACATGTCCACCACTTTCTCTGACTGTTGTCAAATAAGATATGATTTCTTCCTTCACTGTCACATCTTTGGGCTCACATCCACTGCAGACTGACTGAAAAATTCGTTTAGGCTTAACATGATGTAAAGACATCTCAGAGAGTTCACTTTATAAAAATGTAAATTTTTGAGCCTGGATTTATTTTTTCTAAAGGATTGCAAATCCTAGATGTCAAACTATGTGCTAGTCATTTAAAGAGCTCAAACCAGAAAGCTTCTCGTAATCTCGAGAACAAAAGCTGTGCATTAAATTCGGTACTTCAGAAGTCAGCAGCATTACTTTTAAATATTAAGTCTGAATTTCTTATAAAAAGTGGACCATTTCCTAGGCAGTGCTCAACTCTACTCCATGCTCCTCTGTGTTCGTAGCACATTAGTTAGCAATACAACCAGCTTCTGGTTGACATACAGAGAACTAGTGATCAGACCAAAACCAAATCCTGAGTAAGTTTTCCTGCTGATTTTTCTTTGCCAGGAGAGCGACAAAGTACCTCATCCAATGCTCTATTAGGCCAAATATCTCATTGCCTATATATTCAGATGAACTGTAGAGGTTATTAACTTGCCCTTGGCAAAAAGATTTAGTTTTCTAGGGCAAACGCTTTTATAAATTCTGTGTGTGACAGTTTTATTACATATTGTAAATAGAATAGCCTGCCAGATTTTTATGACAGCCATCACTAAGTCATTCAACCTTATTACTTTTCAACCCCTCATGTACCTTGAATGTTCTTTGGGAAAAAAAAGTAATACATTTTTAACATGTTTGATTTTTGAACATTTCACGTTTTGCATATAGGAGGCCAGCTAGGCTTGCAAATATGGCTATTTGTGTAGTTTTAAGTTGCAGTTGCCTGTTATGTCTTTATGAAAAGGCTGCATTGTAATGATGCAGTCAGACATTAATTTACACGTTCTGCATTTATAGGCATAGACTCATTTAAACTTGTTCAGTTACTGATAGCATTTACTTTAATGGCTTCTGTGCTCAGATGCATACCTCTGCTGAGCCCTCCAAGCTGTAACCAGTGGGTGTTCTTGTACCTACTGCAGTTGGTGGTTTGACTTCAGTGGTTCATATTTCATAATAACATACTGATGTTATTATAATAAAAACAAGGGTTTGCCCAGTTTTCATATTAATCATCATGTGGTCATATATCAAATAGATGCTCGTGCCATTTTTTTTGTTCCTGGTGTGCACAGTCTCAAATGCCTACGTTTTAAAAATACATTAGCATTTATGTTTGCATTGAATTAACCTTGCAGTAGCTTGCAAAATATTGCAAAACACCTATTATGCTTTGTGCTTTTCAAACTAGAAAACAGGATGCATATAAAATATTCAGCAGTTGCTCAAATCCAGCGCTGCTATCAGAGAAAGATGATGGGGATTTTCATCCAGCAAATCAACGCTATACATTGGTAGCACAACTATTTTTTTTTTACTGTGATCAATGTTCCTGTTTTAAAAATTTGTAGTGCATTTTTGGCATCTGTACGACAGGCACACTGCTTGCTGTATGTACAGTATATATGAATCCCCTCAGTACGTGTGTGTGTTTAGTCGTTTAGTCGTGTCCGACTCTTCGTGACCCCATGGACCAGAGCACGCCAGGCCCTCCTGTCTTCTACTGCCTCCCGGAGTTGTGTCAGGTTCATGTTGGTTGCTTCGCAGACACTGTCCAGCCATCTCATCCTCGGTCGTCCCCTTCTCCTCTTGCCATCACACTTTCCCAACATCAGGGTCTTTTCCAGGGAGTCTTTTCTTCTCATTAGATGGCCAAAGTACTGGAGCCTCAGCTTCAGGATCTGTCCTTCCAATGAGCACTCAGGCTTGATTTCCTTTAGAACTGATAGGTTTGTTCTCCTTGCAGTCCAGGGGATTCTCAAGAGCCTCCTCCAGCACCACAATTCAAAGGCATCAATTCTTCGGCGGTCTGCTTTCTTTATGGTCCAGTTCTCACTTCCATACATCACGACAGGAAAAACCATAGCTTTGACTATTCGGACTTTTGTTGGCAAGGTGATGTCTCTGCTTTTCAAGATGCTGTCCAGATTTGTCATCGCTTTCCTCCCAAGAAGAAGGCGCCTTTTAATTTCAGGGCTGCTGTCTCCATCTGCAGTGATCATGGAGCCCAGGAAGATAAAATTTGACACTGCCTCCATATCTTCCCCTTCTATTTCCCAGGAGGTGATGGGACCAGTGGCCATGATCTTAGTTTTTTTGATGTTGAGTTTCAGACCATTTTTTGCACTCTCCTCTTTCACTCTCATTACAAGGTTCTTTAATTCCTCCTCACTTTCTGCCATCAGAGTGGTATCATCTGCATATCGGAGGTTGTTGATATTTCTTCCGGCAATCTTAATTCCGGCTTGGGTACATCCGATGCCAAATGTTTTGCATTTAAGTAAAAATGGCTTGCTCTTCACTTTAAAAATTCCCCACCCCCAATTCTAAAGTATTATTTTTTATTTATTTATTTTATTTATATCCCGCCTATCTAGTCGCGAAGACTACTCTAGGCGGCTTACAACAAAGTACTTTTTAGTACAAAGTTTCCCTTCCCGTCTAGCTAAAAGTGTGAAAAATACACCTTTACACTTTTAGAGTAGGAAATCTTAGGGAATTCTTGGCAGCTGTGAAATACATAAGAAATTTGGGAGAGTGTTTTCACTTTAAAATGTGAGGTGGCCATCTGCACTCTCATTCCTCAGAGTGTTCTCCTCCCTGAGGAAGGCAACCATACAGCCGTACTACTGTTAGACGTGATAGTGATGTATGTCCTTCTCCTACTTCTTCTTTCCCTTCATTCTAAAAAGAAGGGAAAGGAAGTAAAATATTGACCATCTCTTTTGATTCACAGTAAGATTCATGCCACAAATCATTAGAATTTCACTCTCCTTATACTAAAGTTTGGTTTAGTCAATGATCAGGCATTTTCATCCTGTGTAAAGAGGTGTAAAGAATGCTCACTAAATTCTTCATTCTTGCGAATTCAGGCTGGGTTAGTTCCTAACAATGAATTTGGTTTGGGACCTCAATATTTGGCAGATCGTCTTCTCCCACCCAGATCTACCCGGATCACCCGATATAGCCAGCAGGGGCGGCTGAGGGGTCTGACGCCGAGAGAGGCCCGGAAGGAAAAAACAAGAAACCGGGCCTTCTCGGCGGTGGCTCCTCGGCTGTGGAATGCCCTCCCAACAGAAATTCGGCTGGCACCCTCGCTGGGTGTTTTTAAAAGCCAGTTAAAAACTTGGTTATTCAAGAAGGCCTTCCCTCCAGTCAATTAAGTCTCTCTCTCTCTCTCTCTCTCTCTCTCTCTCTCTCTCTCTCTCTCTCTCTCTCTCTCTCTTTTGGCTATTCCATCTTGGTAATCCTCTCTTTAAATTAATTGTTTTAAATTGAAATTTGTAATTTTATGATTTTATATATTTTTATACTGTTTTGTTTTATTCTGTAAGCCGCCCCGAGTAGACATGGTCTAGAGGGGCGGGGTAAAAATCAAATAAATAAATAAATAAATAAATTTTCAAGCCCCATGAGATTATGGGTGGGAGTCTGATGAGGACTATTTCGTCTCATCATAGGTTCCATCATAGTTGTGCACAAAATTAGTGTCCCTTTGAGAAGCAAAATAAACATAAAAATGAAGACGAATTGGCTTTTTTAAAAATAGCATTCCTAGTGCTTCTAATTTTTAAACACTTATGTAACATCACTGTGCCATTGCCACTTTGTGCCATTTGTATTATTTGGACCAAAAGCTTTATTAAAACATTATTAGAGGAATTTTGTTTAATTTGTGCAAAAGGCAGCTCTCATTCTCTTTTTTAGTGAAGAGCTCCACTAATTAGTTTACCCTCTTGCTGCATGACAATAATTTTCTGATTCCCAATCCTTGTTTTTGAAGTTAAAACAAGAAAGGAGTTAATTCCTTTAACTCCATACAGTACATCTTACTAGTGTCACATTAGACTGCTTTCCCAAGAAGCTATCATTTATTTAATTAATTTATTTATTTTATTAGATTTATACCCCGCCTATCTAGACAGATAGTCTAATCTGGGCGGCATTACAAAATTAAAAAACAATAAAACCAATGAACATGCAAAAATCCAAGTTATAAAAATGTATATATTAAAATAAAGCAGGAGGGAAAGCCTGCCCAAATAGCCATGTCTTACGTTTACTCCCAGAGAGGGAGCCAGGTGGATCTCTATGGGCAAGTTGTTCCAGAGACGAGGGGCCACTGCCGAAAAGGCCCGGTTTCTCATTCTTTCCTTCCGGGCCTCCCTTGGCGTTACACCCCTTAATCACCCAGCCTGGCTGGAACGACTGTCTCTGGCAGAACTGGTTTGGAGAAGGCGCTCTGCCAGAGTGAGGTCCTAAACCATTTAGGGTTTTATAAGTAATCATAAGAACTTTGAAATCAATGTGGAAATGAATGGGCAGCCAATGCATGGCGGCCAGTGTGGGGGAAACATGTTGGTGCCTCTTCACCCCAGTTAGAAGTCTGGCTATGGCATTTTGTACCATATGAAGTTTCTGCATCAGTCTCAAAGGCAGCCCCACGTAAAGCGCATTACTGTAGTCTAATCTTGAGACTACAACAGCATGGACCAAAGTGGTGAGCACCCCCACGTCAAGATAGGGACGCAGCTGGGCAATCTGCCAAAGGTGGAAATGTGTAGAACAGACCACTGATGACACTTGGGTCTCCATGGTGTGTGCTGGGTCCAGATGCACACCCAAGCTGCGAACCTCACTCTTAGTGGTAAGAGTCACCCCCCCAAAAGAGAGGGAGTTTCCCAGACCACTAATGTCTGGGGGCCCACCCAAAGGACCTCCATCTTGCCTGGATTCAGCCTCAGTCCATTCTCCTGCATCCATTGCTGAACAGCCCCCAGGCAGTGCTCAAGGGATGAGACAGCATCCACTGTTGTTGGAAAAAAGGAGATGTAGAGCTGAGTATCATCAGCATACTGATGACACGAAGCCCCACATCCCCTGATGACGCCTCCTAGGGGCCTCATATAGATGTTAAACAGCACTGGAGAGATAATCAAGCCTGCAGAACCCCACAATTGAGGCTCCATGGGGCTGAGAAACTCTCTCCAATCTGCACTCTTTGGGGATGGTCCTCCAAGAAGGAATGGAGCCAGGCCAAAGCCAGGCCACTGATTCCTAACTCAGAGAGCCTTCCCAGGAGGATACCATGGTCAATGGTATCAAAGGTGGCTGATATATCGAGGACCAGCAGAGACATTTTGCCCCTGTCGGTCTCCCTCAGCAGGTCATCAGACAGAGCGACCAATGTTCTTCTGTGCCATGGTGCAGCCTGAAGCCCGACTGGAATGGATCCAGGGCATTTGTTTCATCCAGAAGATCCTGTAGCTGATTGGCCACCATCCTCTCAACTACCTTGCTAAGGAAAGAAACATTGGCGACGGGCCTATAATTACCAATATCATCCACCGCCAAGCTCAGTTTCTTCCTAATGGGCCTAATGAGTGTCTCCTGGAGAGACCCATTAATTATTGCTGTAGCGCATTCAGATGTTATAGGCTTGGCTGCTTTGATTAGCCAGGACAGGAAGGGTCAAGGGAGGAGGTGGTGGCATGACAGTGGTCAAGCACTCTGTCCACCATATCTGACATCACAGGCCTCCATATGCACTCTAGCCTTCTCCTAATTCGCTTCCTTAATCACAGCTCTGGGTTAAATCAGGGTGAAGGGCAATCTCTGCACCTGAGAGGCCATTTCGGTGCGATCGTGTGAACAGCTGTGGTGGCAGCAGCCAGCCAGCTATCCACCAGAGCCTTGACAGGAACGCCACTCAGATTGGCTGGAATCCCTCTAATGGTTTCCTGGAATCCTATAGGATCCAGTAAACTTCGAGGGCAGACCATAACAACAGGCCCTTGTTCCCCATGGGGGGGGGCGGAGAGCCACTGTGAGGTTGAGTATGATTAGGCAGTGATCCGTCCATGACAAGGGGACAGACACTACGTCAGTCACCATCGGAACACACTCACCTTGCTCAGTGGAGAACATGAGGTCCAGTGCATGGCCACCCACATGGGTGGGGCCATTGACATGTTGGGACCTGTCCAAGGAGGCCATGGTCTCAAAGAACTTGAGAGCTGGGCTGGAAACCTCCACCTCCCCATACACGTTGAAGACCAAAAGCCTTGGGAAAACCAACAGTGCCACAGAGACGAAGTCCTCCAGCTCTGGTAAGGAAATGGCTGGGTCGCAGAGAGTGCGGTAACCCAGCAAGATCTCAATACCATCCCTGGCCCCAGCCGACACTTAGAAGAGGGAAGAGACAAAACAGAATACCCCCCAACCAGATCATATATGCCCTGGTCATGTCCAGACACAGTTCCAGGGCTCCAGCCAAGGTGGTACTGTGTTTGCTGCCACCGAGACTAGATTGGGGCCTGTGGGGCTTCATTGGTGCAGATCTTGTACATCGCCACTGCCAGACCCATCGTGGTTACTTTGCTCTCGTATACAGAATCAAAACCATTGGTCCCTCTTGCTAATGTTGTTTGGCAGTGTTTTCCCAATTCTATCAGGAAATTAACTGGGGAAAGATGAGCATGCACAATACAATCTCTACTATTGAGCTATGATCCTTTCTCATCTTAACTTCCTGGAGCATAAAGCTGTATCAACCATTGGTATGCATGTAGCTAATGCATCATTGATTGATTAGAGCTAATCATGTGCCATTTTCCTATTCAATCATCTTCCACATTCTCAGGGACTGTCAGATCATAGCAAAGGCCAGGGTAAGCACCTATACGCTTATTGCATTCCATATGTGAAAGTGGTGATCACATGGATGATCTTCGAAGTAGAAGGTGCTTCTGTGAACCAATCTTGTTTTCTCTGTTACTGTGCTTCATTGTGGAATTCTCTTTCCAGATATGTTTGCCTGGCTATCCCTTTTGCTTGATGATGCACACCAGATTTAAAGTTCATCTTGTTTTTTAAGCTTCTTCATGAGAAGAACATTTTACTTGATTGCTATGTTTTTTACTCTAGAAAGGTGCTGCTTTTTTAAAATTTAAGTTTTTGTCTGTAAGTGTTGCCCTCCTTGTTATTTTTAAAATTATTTGTGTTGTACAGTGATCCTAGTTTGCTAACGTGCCTCAGAGATTCCCAACTCAAAAATGGTAAGGGGACATTTTTAAAAGGTAATTAAAAAATTAGAACAATAATGACTGGCTGCAGAACTTTTCAATTTTTGTTCTGAAAAGTACTGAAAATGATACAAGACAGAACATTTCTGTATGGTAATAATTTGACCTGTGAGAGTATTTACATGTGCAGGTCACCTCTGGGTACCAGAGAGTTCAAGTGAGAGAAATAGAAGTGTGAACTAGCCAATAATATGATAAACCCAAGCTGTGCTGGTCAGTAGGACACAATACATTTGGTGGACTTTTGAAAGCTAAAAGAGCCTCAGGTAAAAATACTTAAATGAGAGAGTCAGCACATCCTAATTTTTATTTTACAGTGTTGATATGCTATAAAACAAACCTAATTCACTATTGCAATTGGAAGTAGTTTGCAATTATTCTTTTCAGACTAAAGCACTACCTTAGGGAATTTAGCTTTCTCATACATCAATATGTTATTGCATTTGTGAGACTGACACAGCTAATCACAACAGTTTTTTGAACTTAATGTGATTTTTCTGGATGACAATGACCATTCCAAAAGGGGCATAAACAGAACAACCTGGCTTTAGGAGATACTGGGTTTTTAAATGGCAGCTTCCTTTTCTGCAGCACAAAAAAACAAACTTATTTTACTACAACAAAGTATTTTATATAATACTTTTAAAGCAAGTCCAGAAGGTGTGGTTATCCTGAGACAATCACCCTCTAGGGGGATTAGAAGCAATCTGTTCATAAAAAGGTGTGAGCAAATGGAAAGGTCTGCAAAGAATAAGACAGGGGCCAAGAGGAAACGGAGAATGTCCATGGGAGCAGCTGATTGTAATTACAAATAAAACACTAGTAGCTTAATTCCAGCTACAGATGCTGTTGGTAGATAAAGTTGGAGTACTCAAACCATTTTTTGCCAAGACAGTTTCAGTACAGTCCGTGGAATGTTACTGAAGGGTATAGGATTATGGCTCAAGTCAAGCCTCCGGAGCAAGTGGCCCATCAAACAGCGTGTGATGGCCAAGTGTGAAACAAGACAGAAGCACTACACTTTTGTTTTCATGGCAGAAGAGGGAATTCCAGCAGTTGTAACTTGGTTGTAGGGATAGAAAAAAATGTTTCTGTAATTCCCAGGCCTCATTAGGAGGCTTATGATGCATTTTGCAGAAATTTAGTGTGCACAAATAATGCAAATGTTGTAGATATAAGTGGTTAACATCCACAGTTGGAAAAATTGCAGAGACATGTTTTAAGGGATGGGAAATATATGTATGTAAGGTAGGTAAGCCTCTGTGAATAAATTTATACATAAAGAAACAAACATTATGAAGGATTTAAATGCACACAAATCTCCAGGGAGCCCACACCCAATGCCACAACTCAACATGAAACAAGGATAGGAATCAATGATTGCTGGATTCAGAAAAATGCAACAGAATTTAAACTGAGAGGTTTTCGCAGTGGTACTTGCATGAGAAGCTACTCCTACTGACATCCCTTCTCATGCACAACTATTGAAAAAGTCAAGAGCCCTGGCTTCTTATTTTATGTGGCCAGCCTAGAAGAGAGGTTTGACAACAACAACATACGTTTTATGCTCCTTTTTCTTCATGAAAGAGATTCTCATCCAGAATCCATGTGGAAAACGGAAGCAATACCCATGTATTCCCTACTTTTTCTGTGGTACCTTGTAGAGGTGAAAATGCTATCTGGATATTTGTGAGATCTTCTTGAAGAGGATGGACAATGGTACAGGGGATGCAGACATGAAAGGGGAATAAGTCACAATTTTTTCATTTATTTGAGAGGTGGTTTTCACTGATGGAGTATAAGGCAGGGTCTCTGGCACAGGCTGGTGTGCCCATTCATAAAGAAGACAGATCTGGATACCATTAACCTTTTATCATTTAGATTACTGCAGTGGATTCTGGTCCTTGATGGATATTTGGAACCAGCAGCTAATGTAACATGTTGTAGCCAGTTCATTTTTTAGTGTGCATCTTGTAGACCCCTGTCACCTAGTCTTACATCAATTACACTGCTTTCCAGTGTGTTTCTCAGTGCAATTCTTATCTCATCTACAAAGCTTAAACATTCTGTGGCAAGAAGCTGCTACAATGTTGAATTTGAAAGTACTCTTCCATATTATAGCCTCCGCACAGATATAGAAAGTTGATGGGAAAGTGGGGCAGGGCCTTTTTTGTTACTGCACTGCAATTGACACTCAAGAAAGTAATCAGTTTTTTTAAAAGCTGGGGTTGTTTCTGTTTGGTGGATACTTTAAAGTGAACTACAGTGGTGCCTCGACTTACAAACTTAATTGGTTCTGGAACTCCGGTTGTAATTCAAAATGGTTGTAAGTCAAAGCACCATTTCCCATAGGAATGCATTGAAATACAATTAACCCTTTCCAGCTGAAGAAAAAAAATCACCAAAAAACCCCAAAACCAAACAAACCCTGCAAGACCCATCACAGCATAGAAACACAATCCCACCACCCAGCTCAAAACCACCTTGAAAAACCCGCCCAGAACAGTTTTTTTTAAAAAATCAGAAAGCAGCACCTTACCTTACCAGGCAGTCCAAACCCTCCTCTGATCTAACACTCTCTAACCACTGGGCCGAAAGAGCTACAAAGAAGCAGCCTCTTTGTCACCAACGGTTGGCAATTTGAATTTCCCACCTTTTTTCCCTGCCTTTTTTATTGTAACTTGAAGCTCTGGCCGCAAGTCCAAGCAAAATTTTGTGGCCAGAGCTGGTCGTAACTCGAAATGGTCATATGTCAGGACATTCGGAAATCGAGGTACCACTGTATTTCATTTGCTATCGTCTTATGAATTTGCTCTAATGTCGAGTTTTGCCCCTTTAGGGGCTATCTTAGAGGGGGGAAAGTACAAATACTTTAATGATTACAAACTTTACTGTTTAAACGTGGGCAGACCTAATATTTTAGAATATATGTTCATTTGGGGTATGTTCAAATTAAAAAAAATCAATATGTTCTCTATCTGGCTCCACTTTTTCATGTTCATAAAATCTGTAATTAATGTTTAGCTTATTGCTCTATGCTGAAATAGATGAAGGCATATATTATTTTGATTAGATACTACTATAGTACTACTCTGTTAGAGAACACCATTTAGAGGAGAAGCCATCTTCTTGAACAATGAGTCTTTCTTTCAGAACTTTGTCTGAGTGCCGACCCCATCATTTTTCAAATATTGTTTTTATAGATTATGAAAATTGATCTTTATAGGTAGAAATAGTGCATTTTAAAAATGACAGGTTGATGTGAAATGATGACATAGATTTTTAAAAAGCAGTGTTCAGAAACATGGTATATGAGCGTATTGGAAACCTACCAACTCTATCAGTATTTAACAGAATGGCGTCAGTATCTGAATACCACAGATTGTGGCCCCTCAAATGACATCTCATTTTGGTAATCTAGACATGTGATGGCTAGGTTCTGGATACATAAATGCATGTTTATATTTCAGGTGGAGACACTGATGCTGAAATGTATCAAAGTGCTATTTTGAATGATCAAGAAATTCTTTCTGAAAAAGAAAGCTCATTACAGATTTGTTTTAAAATTTTCACTTTATTTTGAGCAAACTTAATATCCTGTTGAACATAGCGATAAAAGGAATCCTTCTTCTAAATGATCTAGTTGTCTTGATATCACAGACATCACATCAAGGAATTTTCAAACCTGTTCATGTCCTCCCATGGAAAATATTTTTTTTCCTTCTCTAGAATTCTACAATTTGCACAGGATGTCTCTGTGGAAAACTAGTGTCTTCTCCCTCTGAGAACTAATGCATGATCAAAGAGAAAGCAAATTAATGAGTTATTGTTCAAAAACATGGAAAAACCCTTATCAGACTGATCTAATATTTAAAAATCCATGAACTTATCCTGCATTTATTGTCATTGTGCATTATTTGTAATACTTGTGCAAAAACCTTTTTTACAAATACAAAATGTATTCAAGACCCCTTAAATATCTGCACAGAAAAAAAGAGAGAGGGGAAAAAGGAAGGAATTGCATCCCTAAAATGGGCCCAGGGAATACAGAGCCTGATCCATATCATGCATCCCAAAAACATGACTTTCCTCTATTCTAAAAAAAGATCCCAGCTTTTCTGTTAAGGGAAAGGATTTGTACAAATGCACTCCCATAAAGTAAAAGGCAAAACGTGAAAGCTATAGAATAGATACAAGTCTACCTCCTCATTTTAAAATGGGCAACAATGTGTGCCAGCTCTGGGCTTTTTAATGAGTAAATTTATACAATTAAGGTATTTCCTTCATATATCCCATAAGCAGGTTCCTGGATTGTTTAGCTAAGAAAAAATTATTGTATTAATTAATTAATTAATTTTAGAAAACCAAGCTCATTCATTCCTCTGAATTCTTTTTGATACATTGCAAAGTCAGGTCTTCTTTTGATGGAGAATCAAATAGTTTGCATGCTTTCAATGAACTGAGCAATTAAAGAATATGTTTGCTTTTCAAAGCATTTTGCATTAATTGCCTTAGTAATCTTTACAAACACTTTGAAAGTCTGTATTTCTGTGTAATCTAATAGCAGTCTCAATTTTGAGAAGTCATATGTAGACAAAATGGTACCTTTCATGGGCAAGAAATAAGTATTGCAGCTTCAGGAGATGAAATTGCTGTAGATGTATGAAACTCACAAACAAAAATATTTGTTTATTATTTTATTTATTCAAAACATTTTTACCCTGCTTTTTTCCTTAAAAAGATCCAAGGCAGTTTATATCATTAAAAGACAATATTAAAGCTAACAACAGTGAGTATACAAATGCTAAAAAGACCAGACAAATGCCATACTAAAAAACATAAGCAATACCAAAACACATTCAAAGCCATAAGGTATAACAATCCATTTAAAAGCCCCATTTAGACAGCCAATCACTCAGTGAAGGCTTGCCTGAAAATAAAGTTTTTTCCTGCTTGCAGAAGGATAGCAAAGATGAGGCCAGCCTAGAAACAAAAGAAGGGCAAAAAGAAGCAGCAGCAGAAACTCAAAATAGCCCATTAAAAACTGGGTATCATTAATGGGTACTGCAGAGGGTTATCCATTAGAATGGGGACCACAACTCACCCACTCCACACGTAGTGTCATTCATCATCTTGAAGGAGGCTCTAAGGCAGTATCCAACTTAAACAATGAACATTTATTTAGAACTATATACAGCTTCCCTCCACACACACCAGTTCATCAAGTCTTCAATAGCAAGTCAGTGTGGGGTAGAAATCACCGGACTCCACACACTGATAGTTAAAGTTTATACTCTTTCAGCCTCTCCTCACAGATGTTCTTGGCTAGCTGTTGCAGGACTTTAAGTTGTTACTGGCATAAGCAACATAGCCAGGTTGGAGTAGATTCTGTCACAGGTAGGGTCTCTTCTTGCATGACTGTATGACCTTCAGTTGAGATCCAACTTCCTTGGATTCTCAAGGGTCCTTTTTAATAACCCCTTTCAGGAGGGAATAAAGCTGATGAGGCCCAAAGGAGGACTCCTTAGGTATGGCATACTCTACATATATTGAGAGTTCTGATGCTTCTTTACTCCATTCTGGAGCATCATCCCAGTCTTCTCCCTCTTTCTCCTTCTCTTCCCCATCAACTACCCTGAATTCCTTTTCTGTCTCTGATCTCTTCCTCTTGGTGGGAAAATTTCTTAGCAGGCTTTCTCCTGCCTTCCTTGCCTTGCTGCCCCATCCTGCAGCTTGGTTCCAGGAAAGTGGTCACTCCTGTAAAATGTTGAGGAAAAATGATTCACTCTGTGGCTGCTGTGTATGCTTGGTAGGTTACCTGTAGAGGGCCAATGGAATGTAGAGTTAGACCCATGTGCTCAGCCTCACCTGCTGACAGGCATAGCATGGACCTTAGGAGAATGGTAAAGGGACTGAAATGGAGTGACTTTAACCCTGACATGAAGCACTCCACACAACAACATTCAATTTCAGGCCACATCTTTCAAGCCCATATTGCAAAGGAGGATAATAGTGCCTTGGTTAAAACTACAAGTCATGGGTAATGCAAATTCCAACAAAGCATTTCTGAATGACTACACTGCATTAGCAAATTGACAGTGAAGTCCTTTGCACAATGACTCAGAAGTAATTTCCACGGGGTTCAGCATGTCTTACTCCCAAGTATATGGGGCACAGGATTTCTCACTTACCTAGAATCATGTCTTAGTGAACTCATTCATATACTTAAGCATAAAAAGCATACACATGAGTAGGCTGTGCGCCATATAAAGAGCAACATAACTATCATACTGTCTCTTTAAACAACAATAAGAAGAAGTTTCCCATTGTGACAATAAAGCATTAAAATGTTTCATAGTCTAGTAGTTTGTTTTTATAGTTTATGGGGTTTTTATTCAGTGCCACTGGGGTGATTTATTGTCTGTTTCAGAAAGAGAACACAGGTGGCTTTCTCAGTGCTTTGAATCATTTAGATAGCCAGCGTGTGAGAAAAGAATTCAGGACCAAATAATTTTTAATAACATTTAAATGTTGTAGCATTTACTTCTACAAAGCTGTTACACTGAGATCAGCATGTGGACTATAGGAATTCAACACAGTGGAATTGGTATAACTCTTTTGAAATCTATGCCATAGTCAGAGCTGGTGACATCCATTTGCTCTGCTTTCTTCAATTCACATCTATTGAGAGTCCTGTTCAATAGTTCAATATCCTGGTGAGCTAAAGATAAGAGGAATGAAAGTGAGGTAGCTCCAGCCCCGTAATCAATGCATTGTTCAAATGATGCAAAAAGCCTACAGAGCGAAAACTCAATAATTTGCAGAAGCTCTCCAAGTAAGCCATAACATGAGGAAGTCACCTCTGTGGAAAGCCTTTATGGACTGGTAAGTCTCCACTCTTCAGACCTCTGTCTCATGTGAACAAAGCAGTTATGCTGGGTAGGGCTAGCTTGCTCTCCCGCTTTGCCCATGTAGCTCAATCTGAACAAGGCTAAGGTGATATCCATAATTGCCTTTTCACGAATTCTGAGGGCCTCACAGAATATGGATGAATGAATAATAATTAGATATTTGTGAATTCTGGTACAATCTCAGACTGTAATGTGTGGACCAGAATATAGTTACCCACCAGGTTATGAAATCACCAAAATGCCTGGCTCAACTTGGATCTTGAGTACCTGTTTTGAAGCAGGTATTGTGAGATAAAATATATTTAGAAATCCATATCCATTTTAGAGAAAATATTTATAAAATATGTATTTAAACGCAAAAAAATCCATGAGAAATATAGGGAAAATCACATCTTCAAGAGGAAGCAAGATGAGGGAATATATACAGCAGTGGTACAGATTGGTAACAGACCTGTCCATCTTTACTGTACTAGGTAGTTTCCATATCTGAGGTTGCATTACGTACCCACTTAACTGAGAATAAGCTTTAACTTGCAACCCTTTTCAAGGATACCCTATGTACAGTGGCTTTCCTCCACCAATCAAATCAAAACATGGAGTTTGAAAAGAAGGCAATAGTGGAGATGCAGATTGCTTGGTGATTCTTTGTTTGAAGAATCACCAAAACGTTGCTAGGGGAGGAGTTTCCGCACACATGGTTTTGAAACAATGACGAACAGAGGCAATGGAGAAGCTCCCTTGGAGATGGGATGTGCAATAACGTGGCATCCTATGAGTTCATATGCTGCTGCCTCTTATGTTTTAATTGTATGTTTATAAATAAACCTAATATTGTTTTAATGCAAACTATCCCCCAAAGGAAACCAAAACATAGATTCTACTGCCCTGGAACTTCTCACCACACAAAGAACTCAAGTGGCACGTAAGAGAATTCTAACTTTGTTCTGAAAATTCCAAGTTATTTTGTGAGTTCCTGATACCTCTTGACCCACTTCATTCACTTTCAAGTTTAAAATAGGGAATTTCTCAAAATCATTTTTAAAAAGTTGATGCATGTGATTTTCAATTTGTGGCTCTATTCCCCCCCTCCCTTCGACAGGTTATGGATATGCTTCAACACACTAGTGCGTTGTTTAAATTGAGCTAAAAGAGATCTGATGGGTCATTAGTCCAGTCCCTGTCAAAGAGGAACAGTGAGGAATCAAACTTCAAAACTCTGGCCACAGTCAGATACCTAAACCACTGAGTTATAAGGCTTTAATAGGCTCCAAAACATAATTAAGGGTGTCACCAGCAGGCATCCTGTAGTTATTGTGGCACAGCCAGCTTTAGTCAATTTTTTAAAAGATGCCTTCATAACAGTGTGAATATGGCTGTATTCTGTATCAAATGATCCCAGGGTTCTGGGAGGTTAAATGTAGTTATGTAAACAAATATGGAGTGAGAGCATTGTGAATATATCTTGTAAGGAGTGGAGGGAAACAAATTAAAATGTGATCATTCAGCATTACAATACATGTGGCTGTAATCCAGACAAGCTGCTGCCAGGTGACAAGAGGTCTACATTTGCAGACAAATTGCCTATGAGAATGTAAATTGCCATGAGTACAGCAATGAGCCCAAGCATTTAAAGGGCTCACAGCTTTCTTCTACCTGGTGCCAAATTATAGTTATAGAGATATACTTGCATAACTATTTGGTTTAGTGCATTGATGAACAATCTGTCAAAGAAATGCTGCCTTCACTTTGGTTGGTGTAGCTCTCTTGTCTCCTAAGGATAAATGGGATTCAGGTTCATGACTCCTGGATCTTGAACTAGAAACCTGCAGCTTTTGTACTACCATAGAAGCACTGTCTCACTTCCTTTCAGTTGTCTTTGTTTGAGTACTGCACAATATCTGAAGATTACATGACATTTATTTATTATATTTATAGCCCGCCCATCTAGTCATATAGACTACTCTGGTGACTGAAATTTTAATATTACTGTCATTGGTCAGCTAGAAATGCTTATGCCTATGCCAGCACAAGAGAGATTTGTAAGAGTTCGAAAAGAAGAAAATACAGAGAGAAGAAGGAAAAGTGAAACAGGTCACACTTGTAATAGCTTTAAGATCTCAAAATTAATGATTAAGCATGCAAGCAAAGATCTGTATTCATTTAACCTGCTTGTTGATAGGGATGATAATATTTGTTTTACCTTCTCCCACGTTCAAATATTTAGACTTCGGATTCTTTCCATCTCAAATATGTAATTTGAAGAATGTTGGTAAATTCTTTAAAAAAATTGAACTGAAATAGTTTTTGACAATCTACACTAACCAAATTCAACAGGTACATCAGTTCCCAGCATGGTAAGAACTATGTTGTATCTACAGCTCATCTATATATTAAAGATGATCGTGTCTCAGGAAAAAGAAAGAAACAAAAATAAAAATAGACAACCCTAATTTAGCCCTAACATAGTAGAATACAGAGATTCAATCCCAGTTTGTTAACACTTAGGAACTGCCACTCAAAGCCCAGAGTCTGGAACACAAGTCTGTCAATTTCAGGTTCTCCCACACTGACCTTTGGCCACATGCAGCCAACAGAAATGAAGATGTGCTCTTCCCCAGCACTTTTTTGGGGGGTGTCTGAGTTCCCCACACCACCAATGTTGAAAATGTGTCCTTGTGCTCACCAGGAACATGGGAAGCAATATGGGTATTTTTGGGTTCTACAATATCCTGCCAGTCCTCCCAACACCCTGGAACTGCATTTTTAAAGTGACTGGTAGAGGGCATAAAGAGGGCTTTTCAGTAAAACAGGCTTCTGGAAAGAAAAAAATATTGCAAAGATGGGTGGGCCATCTTGATAGATATAATGATCATTTACATAAGTATGTCCTACACCGTGCAAGACTTTGAAGGGTTAATTAAGTTTTGACTAAAGCCTAATTCTTGCTCAGGTGCTCAGTTCAGTACAAGAAAGGGAAGTGATCATTTAACATCATGTTTCCACATGTAAGAAAAATGCTGAACTCTGTCAAACGAAGTATCCTTAACACAGAGTACTAAGAAGTCAAGAAGGCAGAAAACAAGAGTGCTAAAGCTAGCAAGTCAGCATCTGCTCTAGTGATGTGGAACATGTCCTCTGGATGTTGTTGGCATGGGTCCATTTGAATGTACAGTCCAGTAACATCTGGAGGGCTTTCCTATCTCCACCATCGATCTGTTTCTTGAAATGATGGCTCCTATGTGTTTCTGTGTGAAAGACTGATGTTTTGTTTTGAATAGCAGAGGTCATAGATGACCTGTAACTATCAGCAGTCCTAAGTGGCAAAGCTCAGATTTAAGAAAAAAAACCCTCCCCGTGGCTGCTCCTGGATGCCACGGGGGCTGTGGGGACCCAAAAATGTTTGTGGGGGAAACACACAGGCCACGTTTTGTCCACCCCTGGTTTACCATCCCAATGAGAACCACTGCCTGGATACAGTTCTGTACCTATGCTGCTGCTTCCCTTAAAGAGGATACAGCTGCTGTTCCCCTTAAAGATGTTTCAGCTGTGAAGCTGACCTTGGCAATATAGCTTTTCCTTTGGTAGAAAATGCCAATTCTCAAGCTAAAATGTTCTTCTTCCATTGTTAATGCAGAAGGCAGATCAAAATATATTTTACCTATATGTGATGGTATTGACTCTACAGCACGGCCTGGAGGAAACTGTATCAAAAACATCATTTATTCTATAACACCGGCAGACAGGTTTGTTTGTTTGTTTGTTTAACACGTGTAGCAAATGGTGTCCAATAACATAATGCTGCCTTTTCATTTAAAATTTGAGATGAAAAATTCCCTATGAACAGACAAAAAAGAGAAAGAAGGAGAGGGAGAAACAAAGAAACAAATAAGGAAAAGGAGAAGCCCTTTGAATAACTGAACATTGGTTAGATTAGCAAGTTCAATGTTATCCAATAACTTTAAAATCTCATTGAAAACATAAACTTCACTGTAGCAGGGATTTGTTTTATTACATTTGTTTAGTATAAATCTGTGGAGTATTTGCAATGGATATTACTTCGATATGAAAATCTTGGCTTGCTATTATATGAGACATTTATAATAAAAAACAATGGTGTGCATAGTGCAATGAATCTGATAGACGGACTACATCCAGACACTTACTTTTGTTCCACCAAATATTATACCACCTTAAACACACCCGATTTCATCTAATTTGGGAAGTGAAGCAGGGCTGAGTCTGGTCATTGCTTAAATAAGAGACTACAAGGGAAGATCAAGGATCTCCAAATGGAACTGAGAAGGAATCTTGTCCACAGTCCTGGAGAGCCACTACCATGGTTGATTACGCAGGGCTAGATGGAACAATGATCCAACTCAATATAAGGTAGCTTCGTCTGCACCTGGATTGTTTCAACTACGTACTTCTACGAAAGAGGAAATATTTGATAAAAATTTGAAGGGGAAATAGGGAAGATGACCTTTCTTGAATTAAAATAAATCTTCCCTTTACATTCTCTATTCCCTTTGGTAAGGAAGTTATCCTATGCAACACAACACTGTAGCTATTACAGAGTGATGAATTCCAGGAACCCTGCTGATCATATGCTAAATGGGAGAGTGCAATGTTTCTTCTCTTTGCAGTGAAGTGGGAAGATTTTTTTCTTATTGTTGTTGGTCTTGGAAAGTCTCTTATGATACAATTGTGCAAAATTTACAAAAAAACAAAAACAAAACCCCAACTGATTGGTTACTGTTACATGGGCTTTTTAAAAGTAGCCACATTCAGCTGGGTTTGTTTGGATCACTGTGAGCAATCAGTCTGTCTTTTGGTGCTTCCATAAGAGAAAAGAGAAAAAATGCCAAAAATATTTTGTACAATTTGCAAAAATCACAATGGGAAACAAAGGACTTGTCTCAGTCTGTGGTGGATGTGAGAACTCTCAGTATAGGTAGACAATGGCCTGTCTCATTGTATTCTGACATCTTTCTAAACTTCAAACAAGGCGTTAGTAAAATTACATCCCTAATCCAAAACTAAATTTTACACCCTAACTTTGCGAAGCAATATTTGAATACTTTGTTATTAAATAAATCTTCCTGATATGTTTAGTATAGTCTGTTTAGTAATGACTGAATAGGGCTAATATCTCATAGAATAGCACACTGTTCTTAGTGTCTCAAGAAGTACCATAGTTTTTATGAAGAAATATCCCATATAGAGTTGTGAAAATCAGCTAAGGGTATGATCACATGGCTGCAAAAGCATGTGCCTGCTTGCACTGCAAAGGTTCACTTTAATGAGAATAGTATCCCTTAAAATGATCCTTTCTAAGTGCCCCATCTGCCAGGGAATCACTCGGGCCCAGCTCCCAAAAGCAGAAGCCCTACAGCAGAACCTAAAAGGTCCAACCTGGAAGTGGATTGGGGTCAGTCTGAAGCAAATTTCCCTGGTGGTTCATATTGTGATCTTATTTCCCTGTGTGATCACAAAGTCAGAGAAAAGTCTAGGAAAGCCTAGTATTTTCATATGGGAAAATGATGACCCCACTGTTTTGGGAACTTAGCTCCTCTCACCAATGGCATCAAGCTCCCACCATCCCAGCCCAGTTCAGCTTTTGGGCTGCAAAAGGTTCTCACCTCCTGCAACACAACAGCATGAACCACAACAAAAGCATGAAGAAGTTTTAATTAAAAAATAGAAGTAACACCACAGGCATTATTTTTACTTAGAATTTCTCCTAATTTCCCATGGCTCTTTCCCAATTGCCTGCATTAAGTGACATAACAACTCTCTCCTCATTTACATCTCCCGCCGAACTGCTTAATTATCAACCACACACATTTGTACCATGGCCACTCCTAGTTAAAGTTCAGTACATAGGGAAAACAAAGTAATATTCTAAACATTCCTAGGACTTCAAAGTGTTAATGCTTACGTATAAAGCCCTAAACGGTTTAGGACCTCGATACCTGGCGGAGCGCCTTCTCCCACCAAGTTCTACCCGGGTCACACGGGCGAGCCAGGAGGTGAGGCTGAGGAGCCTAATGCCGAGGGAGGCCCGAAAAGAGAAAACAAGAAATAGGGCCTTCTCGGCGGTGGCTCCTCGCCTGTGGAATAATTTACCTCCTGGTATTCGCGGAGCTCCCTCGCTGGGCACTTTTAAGAATCTACTAAAGACCTGGATGTTTCGGCAGGCCTTCTCACCAGATTACTTTTGATTTTCTTATCTTTTATTGTCTTTTTACTTTTACCTGTTTTGTAATTTGTTGCTTTATTTTTATTGTATTTTAACTCTGTTGTAAGCCGCCTAGAGTAGTCCTTCGCGACTAGATAGGCGGGATATAAATAAAATAAATAAATAAATAAATAAATAAAGATGGCTTATAAACTCAATGAGGCTAAAATCAACCAAAAATTTGTTTTTATATAAAATGAATATATGTTGCAGGGCAGAGCACATACTAGCTGTTCTCTGTGACCTCACACAGAAAACTGTCTTCCAAAAGACAGTACAGAGATGGAGAAATAAGTTGGCAAATCTAACTTCAGTAAAATGTATGGATAAACATTGACAATACCTATATCAGTAATAAGACTCTGGTTCCTGAGAATTGATGCAGACCACAAATAAACTGACCTCTCCTATACCACAGGTTGCATATCCAGCTGTTGAGCCACTTTGTGAGTATAAGCCATAGAACCTACTGCTCCCCAATGTCTGGTTAAAATGGTGGAAGGTTTACTTAATCTCCTTATCATTCCACCTTTAAATGTGTGACAATTAATAATATTGTTCTAAATGGAAAAACAGAATTTTTGGCTCCTCTGGTAAGGGCCTGAAAAAGAGAGAAAGTCAGAGAAAACCCCTACATGTGAGTAATTTGCAAATATAGGCAAGAGGTTTATTGGAAAGAAAGAAAGAAAGAAAGAAAGAAAGAAAGAAAAAGGAGAGAGCCTTGAAAGGTGGAGTTCTGTCAGTCAGTGGCCAAGCAGCAGTTACCAATTTATTATTTTCTATGAAATGTTCCACGAAAAAGCAGTTTCTGAATCTTCTCCAAAGCCTTATCTATTCCATAAAAATATACAATACATTGCAGTAATATAAGTGAATATATGAAGTAACAGCAATACTCTTTGTTCAACCAAATCCCAAGGTAGTTTTATTTGTATGGCCAGATAAATGTTTTGCACCTCATCAGGTCCCATGGTAGCTTCTACAGCTAAAGTTCCCTTATATGTAAGTAGTGAACAGTATGTTGGTAATGTACTTTACTGAGTAACCTTTGCACACCTACTAAATTGCCAAATGCATTTGTGCCTGTGTTTTCTAGGATGAAACATACTGTTTTCAATGGGTTTTAATCATAAATAAGTGGATACAGGATTCAGCCATTAGTAAGGCATTTCAGTTATTTTTATTTCAATAGGAAAATATTCAATTTGAAAGGACTTCAAATATAATATTTTCCAAACTTTCTAACAGTTCCCATTAAGGATTTGAAAATATCTTTTGTCTTCTGCCCCTTGTGAAGTTAGTCATACAACCATACAACAAACATGAAAGGATGGGACACTTGATCACAGAGATGCAAACAATCTCTCCAGTGCTAATTCATGCAGAAAGGCAACAGCTACTGCATTCTTCATCACTGTGCATTTTACAGAAATGAGCAAATAGCAGGCTCAAAGATGTGCAAAATTTCTTGGGAGAGCTGACGAAATTCCCATGAAATCACATTGAGGAAAATAATCCCTTAGTCATCCCATTTATTATGTCAGGATGATTAGACAGGCCTTGAAAACTTGTGTCTTGTTAAGCTGAATTCACCCTGCAAGGCATGTAGAGTAGTCTACTGGGAAATCAATAAACCATATTTTTTTTTGCTGCCCTTATTTGACAACACAAATCCTTGTCTCGTACATGGAAAGTTGTAGGTCAACAGTGGTGGGATGTATTTGGCTTGTGTGAGGTTCACAAGTTATTGAGGCCTGCGTTTTGAACTGCTGGTATAAAGGAAATTGCTTGAAATGCTTGAACTATATTCCAAAACTTCATTTTATTAAATTGGACTCAAGTGGACATCTCTTGGGGCATAGCTGGCTAGGGAATTATAGGATCTCTCTATCTGTCTCTCCTATAATTCCCAATATACGTCCATTTGAGACTAGGTTAATTAAACCAACTTGTCTGTCTGTCTGTCTGTCTGTCTGTCTGTCTGTCTGTCTGTCTAAACAGTGCCTACATTTGGTATTTCTATATGCATAAATGTCTATAAAGAGAGAGAGAGTGGTGTCAATATTACAATATAAATATCAGATTCAGTTTATCATACAACCCAGTTCTAGAGTTCATGCATAAAACCTTAACATGAAATACTTGCGGTCCTAAAGTCTGTAATTCTCAACTTTATCCAATTAATTTGTCTTACCTGGTACTACAAGTAGATTAACAATTACCTCCTGTAGTACAGAAAATGTTTTCAAAAGTTTTCATAAATGAGAGAGTCAAATTGATGGCAGTCCTTGGAGACAGGAATGTAATTATGACTGTCAAAGCTGTATTCGCCTCAGTGTCAATCATTGTGATAGAGCAGTGCTTGGCCCTTGAGGATTCTTGTAATGCAAAATGAGCCATAGATTGGCCAAAAATCATCTAGAGGTTGCACCTGTCATTTGATGACCTTAAAAAAAGAGATAGCAAACTTCATGGCTTTGATAACCACTACTGCCACCCTAAATTATCTGACAATTAAGAAACAACAGATCAGAAGAGCTGCTTTCCCCCTTTTAGGATACAGTAATTTGCATCAAATATATATTATGCACCTCAACAGTATCTTGTGGCTTTCCAGTTTAGGTCATTGTGTTCTACTCTATTTATTTCTACATATATACAGTATATCAAAAAGAACTAACTAGTAATCATGAGCTTTTATTTGCTTGTTTCTCTCCTCCACACCTCTCCTCACAAGCACTAAAAAGAAAAAGTGGAGTTCCAAAGCATCTGCTTTGACACTCCCTGTGAGAAACCCAACCATGTATCATAGACTTGGGACACCTGGGAAATGGCATTTCCCATGGCTCCTTATCCCTGCTGCAGTAGCAGCTTTCTGGGCGCCTGTACTGGCAATGCAGAAGACCTGGAAAAGGGGGGGAAGCCTAAGAGGTGTCATGCTGCTGACTAAGTTTGTTAAAAGGAAGGGAAGTAGTGAGGAAGATAGAGTTAGATGATAGTGGCAATTTGAGACAAATGCTATTGTGATTCAGGAAAAAACAATATCCGTAGATCCAGTTTAGAAAACTTTCTGCATTGAGCACATATTGGAGACAGACATTTTAAACTGGAAATTCAAACTCCTTATTAGGATAATGCCTTTATTCATTCAAACAGAAAATAGTAGAAGATCGTACAGTTCTGGGATTAGCAAATCCCTTAATCAGTCAAGGTTTTACAACAACAACAACAACAACAACAACAACAACAACAACCACCTTTATTATCAATGCACAACATGTGTGCAGTGAAATTAAATGAGCCTCCATTGGTACAATCTCACAAAGCACAAAAACACAGAATACATTCAAACACAAAATTCATCTCCAGCCTTATAAACAAATCCCTAAACCCAGGAATACAGGGGCTAGGCACACATTTCCACATACATACATACATACATACATACATACATACATACATACATACATACATACATACATACATACATACATACATACATACATACATACATACATACATTAATTATCCCACCGATATGTACATATTGCATGTTGCACTGGCACTGTGAGTCTGTTATATTACGTCTAGTGATGGTATTGTGTGGCATTTAAAAGTCTGGTGGTCCATGGACAGAAGCCGTTTTTCAGCCTATTTGTGGAATAAATAAGAGAAAGACAAAAGCAAATATGCATTTGTTTTAGAATGGGTTTTGTTTCCCCTCCATCTGCAGTGGAGCAGATGAATCAGCAGATATCGCAGTGTCAGGTGATATGCTATGATGAGGTTGCAGCAAGTAGAAGCCACTGTGTTTGCTGAGAACAAACCAGAAGAACTCTAATATACCTCTAATATACCTTAATATACAGAGACCACAGCCTTTGATTTGTCATCAACGTCTGCATCTAATTTCTACTTTTTATTCTGAATTCTCTGAATTTAGACATCATCTCCAGAACACCTAAGAACCTTCTGGAATTTTCCATGATCATGGAAACAGAATAAATACCATTAATGTAAAAATATAAATTCCTATCACTACGTTTATCTGTTTCTGAACCAGTCAAGCTGAAATTCAGCTGGATTTTGAAATGCATTCTCTTTTTCAAATAATGAAGAAATGAATAAAATGAATAAAAACCAAGAAATTTTAAAACACGTATTTCAGTCTTGTAATAAGGGAGGGGGGAGTAAAGAAAAGTATAGGTTTCGCTTTATAGGTATAGTCAACAATATACCTTCAAGACATTGTACGATCTGCATATTATAAAGTCATGGGTAAGGGGAAAATGCCCAAACAGCCTTAATTGTGAAAGCAAAATTCTTCAGCAGAAAAACAGCCATTATATGTATCCTTGAAAAAAGGCAAAGGGAGACAAAGGGAGAATTATAGGAGAAATATTTTTAATTTTCCTTATTACTCATCTTAGCCACTAATTTACATTCCTGATCCTAAAACAAACAAACAAAACCCCCATAAAAATGGCAGAATCCTATCAAGGACAAGGAGTATTAAGCCCCACAGTCATCATTCGGTATGCAATCTAAAGTTTGTACAGTGGTGCCTCGCTAGACGATGATAATCCGTTCCACTGAAATTGCTGTTTAGCAAAATCATTGTCTAGCGAAAAGCATTTCCCCATTGGAATGCATTGAAACCTGTTTAATGGATTCCAATGGGGAAGAATTGTCATTGTCTAGTGAAGATCGGCCATAGGAAAGCCGCTTTATGAAGCGCTGATCAGCTCTTTAAATCACTGTCTTGCGAAGCTTAGGTCCCGAAAACACCTGTTTTGCGAGCACGTAGGGAGCTGTCAAAATCGTTGTCTAGCGAAAATCAGTTTGCGAAGCAGGGACCAAACATTGTCCAGTGAAATTCCCCCATAGGAATCAGTGTTTTGCGAATCACTATAGCGATTGCAAAAAGTCAATGTCTAGTAAAAACACTGTCATGCGGGGTAACTGTCTAGCGAGGCACCACTGCAGTTGTATAAACCACTGAAAGCAGTGGGGCTTCCATGTGTGCAAGAGCATGGCAAATACCCACTTGTGCAAATTTTCAGAACAAAACACTGTGTGAATGATGGACCATTTTATATGTAGGAAAAAGAGAGAGGATTCTGCCCATAGTCTCTAGCCATATAGGCATAGTATCGTTTTTTTATCCATCTATAAGACATTACTTTTTCCTAAAACCATTGCACTAAAAATTGAGCGGTGTCTTTTACAATGAAGTAAGCTGAGACAGCTGAGGAGAAAACAAAACGACATATACCTTGCCTCTGTAAATGGGCTTCCTTCAGCCAGGAGGCTTTGTTTCCTACAATCAGGAGACTTTGCTTCCTCCAATCACAAGCCTTAGGGAACTGATGTCAGCTGATCCTGAACAAACCAATTGGAACACACCTCTTTGGAGGTGGAGCCTGTTGCCTCAAGATTCAACAGAGACTCAAAACACCTGATGTTCTGAGCCCAAAGGTTTAATTCTGAAAGCCAAGTTTTCTTAATTTGGGGGTTAGAAAATTGGGGGCGTTGTCTTATAAATGGGGAGTGTTATAAATGGAAAAATATGGTAATCAAGTTTTCAAATCTCAGCTCATCTAGTCATGCCTAACTTAGAGGTTCCACATTGACTTTAGCAAACTGAATTTTAAAAAATACAAATATACCCTGGGAAATGACCCCTTTATATAATACACTATGTCTGGGAGAACGGCAGTAGAGCAAAAGGTGCAGAAGTATGTAAGAGAAAGTAATTGTAGGCATCTATGGGTCAGTGAGTTTTAGAACTAGAGTTTTTTAACTTAGTGTTTTCCAGACTGAAGAAAGGTTATGCAATACACAAGGGCACAAAGCAAAACATCTCAATAAATCTCCAAATACAAAGCTACAAACACTGCTCCTGTGGAAGGTGAATAGGGAAAATGTGTATGAAAACAGGAACAGTCTATTTAAAAACAAAACAAAACAGATAATGTATAACATGTGAAAATGGGATGGGAATAGAAGGAGGTTATGTACAAGAATAAAAGGCTGATAGTGCAATGCCGAATAAACATGGATGACTGGAGGAGTAAAGAATTAGATGGGGAGGGGATTCCCTGAAAAAAAAAGCCTATCATATATTGTTTGTTTATTAATTGTGGGAGGAAGGCGGAGTTTGGAACCTTATTTTTTTAAAGGAACTCCTTGTGTTACAGAGTACTTAGAGGCAATCAGGGTATTAGCTTCTTCAAAAAGGTAATTTGTCATTTTGTGAGTTATGAATGTTTAGTGTTGGCATGTAAAGAAATACTGTTTAGTACTCTAGAAAAGTAAGTCTTGAAAGTAATCAGCACGAAAAGAAAGTGTCTTACTGACTTTTCTAGTTGCTTTTGAAATGTAATTTATTTAGGCCTTATAATGTTCAATGTAACTACCTATATGTTCCTTATTACTTGTAGCTACACAATTACAACCTCTGCCCTGTGGCCAAATTAAGACTCCAGTTTCACTTATTGGGAGTCCTTGCTCTTTTCATGTTACAGTGTGGCAGCCCTCCTAAGCTGGGCACATCCCTAGCCCGTCACAGAGGGGACTCATTGTCTGTGATAGGGCTGACTGCCCATCTCCCTCACTGAAGATCTGCTCCTATGCATCAAATCAGCCTTCCTGTGCTACCAGCAGAGCAGTGACAGATAGGGTGCATGCACCATCGACAAATATTGGAAATAGTCCTTCCCCCAAAATTCCAAACTAATTACTATACAAACACAGGGAGGATGGATGGGTGAAGTCTGCCTGAAGACTTCCAGAGAGGAGGCCCAAGTTCCCCTTATATCCCAGCCAAACAGACCAGACTGGAAATTCCATCAGTCAGGTCTGCCAGGCTGGGAAATCTCCTTTCAAGTGCTGCTAGCTGTTCTGATTGGCCGGGCAGCCATATGCATACTACAACTTTCTCTTTAATCTCAAACATGCCTGGGAAGAGGACCCAAGATGGCAGGCAACTTCTTCTCTGCATCCTAGACTCATTGAGCTGCAAACTATGCCCCAGGTTAGTGCTTTTACTGGGTGGCTAGGCTTCTAGATGCCAAATTGATAGGCCCATACTTGAATTTCAATTATGTAACCACACACTTGAAGCAATTCCTTGTGGTGTAGTGGATAGAGTGACAGACGAGGACACTGGAGAACAGGGTTGGAATCTCCATTTGGCCATGGAAACTCACTGGGGGAGTAAAACTAGTAAACACCACCCATTAAATATCTCACCTTGAAAACCCTATTGGGATTGCTATAAGTCAGTTCCAACTTGATGACACTGAACACATACACACATATTTGTAGCACTTTCTTCTTCTTTTTACATTATATCCCTTATTCAAAAGAATAGCCCAAGACTAACTTTCTAACCAGGAGTAATATTTAAGGGCTGCAAAGAATGCCCAGAGTTTTTATTACACATGGTGGTTTATATCAATTAAAATTGCAATATAATTGTATAACAATACCAACAATATAGAAATTACAATATAAAAAACACAAATTAAAAGAATAACAATAATATCAGCAAACTCCACAGGAATTGACTCAATTCATAGATGAAGCACAATCGCCATGAAAACCATTCAGCCTGACTAATTAAAAGTCTGTTAGAATAAATCTAGTGAAAAGGAACCAAAGATGAAACCATTTCCAAGTACTGAGAGTCCATTTGGAAGCCCCTATTTCATGTTGCAACTATTTTTCCTTCCAGGGTGGCACAAATCCATTGGCATAAAGTTAATTTGGTGGAAAATGGAATCATCAGAATTACAGATAGATATTGAAGAATACCTATTTGGTATGGTTAAGAAATATAAAATAAGTGAAATTAATAACCCGTTTTAAAAAACAATGTTAAACATTTGGTATAAATATAGAATTAGTTTATGTCCCTTTAACTCTCCACTAGAATTAGTGACTGAATTGGGCAATTTTCCTGTAATATGAAAGTGTATGTGGAATTATTTAAAGAAAAGTTACAATACTGGATTGTGAATGGAAAAGGAGCAGAAACTTAATAAAGTGTATTCCATATATGCAGGAAATGTGGAGACACGACTAAGATTGAAAGGACAGAAGGGGTGCCACAATAATTCCTATTTGCTTCATTCAATATTTTCATTCTCCAGTTGTTTTACAGCTATTAATTAAAATTAACAATACTCTTATGTGAGTTTATTCATTCTGTGAGCATATGAATTCTTTTGCAATGGCAACATAAGATGGAGACATTTTATTGCTAAATAGTGTTTCTGTAGCTCAGATAGCTGAAAAAAGAGCTGAGTTAAATGTTCCAACAAAGCAAGCGAAACTTTCCTTTTCTCCCGAAGCAGGAAGCCACTCAAAGCCACTAGTTTCAGGGAAGCTCATTGATCAATGGGGCACTTTTATTGAGGTCTGCATATTAGCTGTTATTACTTATTTGGACTTGAAGGCGTCTTTGTAAATTACAGATAAGGGGTCCTTTGTTTTCACCTGCAAATTCAGCAGCTGGGAAACTGAAATGAAAACACTAATGCCAAGCAGAAGATCTGATAGAGAAATTGGGGTTTGGATTCACCAGAATCCTTCTCCATTCACCAGAATGTATCTCAGACAGAGCTATAATCAAAATGTTATTTCTTCTGTGAAATATATTAGAGATATCCTGAATATAAAATCTCAGGACACTTGAAGACTGGAATGTACTCCTAATCTGCTTTGAGGGATTTGTGTGCATGAACATACCTTAAATAATGTCAGATGAAAAATATTGAATATTCTGCTAGTTTTGATTTTGTTGGTGAGGCCAGTAATAATAATTGTGCCATTTGCTCTAAAAATGCAAAGGTTACCATGGGAGGTAGGGGTGGAGAAGGCAACTATGCTGGCCCATTAGTGCAAACTAAATCCACCCATTCACAATATTTCTTAGGACCATCCAAAATATGAAAAAAACACATGGGAGTTTTTGAGTTCTACAGAACTTCATTAAAGTGGTAAAACAAGAGGGAAAGGAAACAACAGAAAGTCAACACTTGGCCAGATTTTCTGCTTGTGAACTCTGTACTCAAACCCAGTCCCAATTGCAGCCTGAACATATCCATACTGGTTGCTAGGTATTAAGGATATGCAAACGCCCACAATTCTACTCTGTAACTGGGAAATAAAGTAATAAAGGGCATGCAGACCAACCCATACTCTGTAGGAGACATTTTAACCATCTCCATCTCTGTCTCCATGACATTATTAGTTCACTTCTAGATGAACTGGGGCAGGGACAGAGGGGCCTGGCCCAAACTGTGTCACCTGTTCACTCAAAGCCTTCCACAATCCTGTTAATATAATAATATTCCAGTAAAGTCTAGTAAACTCAGCAGAGAGAACAAAGAATTTTCCCCCAAAGTGCATGGGGTGTGTACATAGTAGCTGGTTGGATAACTCAGTGAGTTAGGTGTCTGTCAGCAGAACCAGAGGTTAGGAATTCGATTCCCCACTGGGGAAGAGCCAGCCTGAGGCTTTGGACAAGCTGAACAGTCCCAGGACGCGTCCAAAGGAAGGGAATGGTAAATCACCTCTGAATATTCTCTTCTAAGGAACCCTGAAAAATGTTGCCATAAGTCAGATGGTGATGATGATTGCTCCATGAGAGTTTGTGCAAAATAGCACAATTCAGCATTCCATAAGGAAACTCAAAAAAGGGGGGGGCATCCCAATGAAAAATTATAATTTTGAAACGACCTCAGATCAGTACCAAATTTGGCACAGATGTAACAGACAATGACACCCGTTAAAAAATAGCCTTGACAATTGCTTTGTGTTTGAGTGAGATGTGGTTAACTGATCAAAAAAGCAGTCATTATTATATGTAGACAACAACATGACTTTCCCTTTGCCCTGCAGCTTGGAAAGTGGCTGTCCAATGGGCTGCAGGGATGTATATGTGCCCTGCAGAGACCTCAGGTTGAGCCTTCCATAGTCCTTCATGGTTGAAGTATCTAAGAAATGTCATGAGCTTAATTGGAGTACTTAGTTGTGACTCACCTTCTTTTTTGTTACCAGAAATTCAGTCTACTGTATTTACCTTTGGTTTCCCCTTTCCTCAGTTCAAAACACCAACCATCTTTTTAACCCTAAAAATGCTAAACAGGATTCAGAGGATCGGTTGTTGTCTTGCTCCACCTTGGCCATAAGCAGCTGCTGCTTTCTCTGCTCTGTGGTCACCTTGGAACTGCAGAAATATTCCTGATTAAGTTCATTTGTGCAATATATTCGCGAAGGGTTTGACAGCTAGGATGTAATGGTTGTTGTGGGTTTTTTGGGCTCTTTGGCTGTGTTCTGAAGGTTGTTCTTCCTAACGTTTCACTAGTCTCTGTGGCTGGCATCTTCAGAAGACATCAACACTGTCCAAAGACAGTGCGCATGTCTGGCAGGCTTCCAATTGCACCTAGCATTGAATGCTAGGCAGAATATCCTGTGGATGTTCTCCATTTTGGAGAAAATTGCTGGCTGAAAATGACTCTCTACAACTCAAGGTTCTGTCAGCTGTCTTGGGTGAAGGAGGTTCCTGAGTTGCCACAAGACAGAAGCACAGAGAGCTTTAACAGTCTATGTCTGCAAATCTTGTGATCAAATTTGGGTGCTGCACTAGCTAAAAAAGCAAATTAAGGCCCAGTTGTATTACCTGGTGATTGGATCAGAATGAACACTTAGTCCACCCCACCCCACTTTTCTGCTAGAGAAAATTTTCTTCTTGGTGACATATTTGTAATATTTTGCAAAACTATTTCCATACTATGGAACTCCTAGTCAGGGAAGCATAGGTTGGCTTCCTTTATGCTATCTTCTGATTGGAGTCAGATATGTTTTTGTTCAGGCCACTGGATGTATATTTTGCTATATGTTTCCATTTTGCTTTGAAAATATTATGATGTTTTAACTGTATTCCTTTTCTTGTGTGAATTTCATTGTTGCTATCTACCAGGCATGGCATTATTTTTAGGACACCAGTCTTAATTTAATATACATTTTAAAAAGAAAGATAGAAGGGAATAGGAAAATATTGATTCTTGGCTAGAGTAACATAAAGAAAGAAAAAAAACCCATGCCTTATTCAACATAATATTCTGAAACTTATTTTATTCTTGTTGTCATAATATTAAAAACTAAATAAAGAAAAGCTTTCATTGGTACAAAGTAAGATGTTTCTTGATTTTAACCCTATGTTACCTGAAAGACAAAGCTAATGTGGACAGGACTCCTAACGTCTTCAGTTTCATTGCTATTGATTGCAGCAGAGCTGGTTGGGCAATCATTATGCATCCATTCTATAAAGGGCCAGGTACATCAATGACGGTAATAAATAAATTATGATTATTCTTATAATTGATGGGTAATAACATTCATTTATTTATATAGCACCATTGATGCAGACCATTGATCCACATTTTTCAAAAGTAACTTATTATTAGTAAAGCATTATTAACATATGGAGGAAGGGAAATGGCACATAAATAAAGCATGAATGAGAACAAAATATGGTTAAGCTTGGTTCTGTTAGGGAATAAAGAGGGTTATGTCAAAGGTTTTATGGAACAAATAGAGTTAGAAGAGCAGTTTTAAAAAGAGTGGTATCATGAGTCTGTTCTGGGGGAAATTCTGTGTATTGAAGGTAGCTCCAAGTTAGCTGGGAAGGCAAGATTTTGGAACATTGTCCTACCCCAAAGTAATTTGGGCGCCATTCTGAATCAGATCCTGACTTACAAAAAAAAAAACATAGCCTGAACATCAAACTGAAAGTTACCAACAGAAATAACATGCTTAGGAAACTGGCCGGATCAAACTGGAGTGGACACTCACAAACAATAAGAACAGCCTTGTCCCTGTGCTACTCCGCAGCAGAACATTCTACTGTCATATGGTACAAATTAGCACATACCAAAAAAGTGGATGAAGCTATTAATGAATCCTGCAGGTTCATTACTGGCTGCCTGAAACTTGCCCCATTTAAAAAGTCTGTTATTTGTCTGGCATTGCCCTTCCAGAAGTACATTGAGAAGCCCAGCAATTAATGATCACAATAAAGTGATACAGCATCAAACCTATCCCCTTCATGGGTCCCTAGATAATGGTTAAAGGATTTTTTTCAGCACATTTCTCAAGATCTAAATATGAAACCTGAAGAAGCTAGGCTCAACCTATGGGGAACGAAAATAACACACTTTGCCAAATGGATGTATGCTGAAGATTGTCTTCCACCAGCACAAGACTCTAGCTGGACCATCTGGAAGCAACTTTATAGACTTAAAAGTGAAATAGGAAGATCAAGGAATAATCACGTAAAATGGGACTACTTCGATACAGGACAAATTTTCTGTGAGAAATTTTATTGATGAAGCACTTAAAGCATCTGCATGCAATTATGCCCACCATGTGTACAAAAGAAGACCTAGCAAATAGTTAAGATAATGCTTTTGAAGTAGCCCACTTCTGGTCACAATAAGTCTCATTATCTTAAACATATTAATTTGTTTTTAATTTTACCTATATTTCATGCACACCAATAATTTTAAATTGTGCAACAGTTGAAAAGGAAAGAAGAAATGAAGGAACTGAAAAAGCTGTTTAGAGGGCAGGAAACTTAGGATGAATGGATGGTAGATGTAGTAGTATATGGAGAAGATAGTATGACAACAAGGCAAGTATGTGTACCAGTCATAGGTCAGAATGTTCACATTGTGCTATTCTTTTAGAAAAGGGACCTCAGTTTCTCCTGAGCACATATGAATCTGTTTCATGAGACACTTAGTTGATCAGGACTTTGAATAAACCAATAGAATTGGAGGAGCAAAGGACATGGGCATATTTGTAATGGGAAGAAGTACAAAGAGAATGGAGTGGGAATAGTTGAGAGAGAACATATGAGGCAAGGACAATTTTAGTGAAGTATTCTCCACTAAAACAAAAATGTTTCCCTTGTCTAATGGCTGCAGATTCCCTTTTCATGAAAACAGCACACTTACTGGGCATATCTACCAGCTGGTAGGGCACTTGCAGCCTAAAACCAGAACACATGAACTCTAGTGGTATCAAAGAAAGAAACAGAAAACAGCTGGAAGAAAGCACATAAGAGATGTATGAAGCATCATTCTGCCTGCTGCTGCTTTCTGCAAATTCTGCCCTTCCAAATTTGGTCTAGAATCTGGAGCAAATAAAATCAATAGCTGAGGGATTTGAGTTGACCAGGCAAACTGCAATTACCTCCTCAAGTGCTAGTGGCATATTAGTTCAGTTATGAAGGCTGGACTGAAGCTGAAACTCCCCAGTGACTTGTGTACTTAAAAATCTCTTTGGTGTCACTTAGCATCTTGAGTGGGTTCTGGATTAGGGCCAAAATCTATCTGTGGGGAAAGACTATGATCCATTTTGCACCATCCATTTCTCAAAGAGCAGACATTTTTTATTTTAATTGAGGCCAAGACCACAGGTAGTCCTAAATCAAGAGGTGGTCAACACTGTGACAAATATGAGTGACTTTCACTCATTTTATTTATTGTGGCTATGTTGCCAGAACAGGAAATATGAAGGTGATTGTCTTCACACCATTCAGTTGAGAAAAAAGTGAAACTAATGCAAGATGCTAGGAAACACTGAACTGTACAACCAAATGAAAGTCCAAAACTAAGAGCACGCAATGATTTTAAAGTCTATGAAAGTTTGTGGAGAAGTGTGTAGGATTCTTGCATATATCTGAAGGTTCATTTTGACACTATCGTTCACAAATTTAACAACATGCGTTTATGTGTTCAGAACATAAGAAGAGCCTTGTTGGACCCCATCTTTTGAAAGAAGTAAGGACAGATTGTAAATGTTGGGGTTTGATATATGCTGCATCATTTCCTGCCCTAGATTTCCATTACCATTTTACTTAGAAGCAGCATGCTAGGGACAGCAGCAGAAACTGTTATTTTAAAAAGTTGAAAAAGAGGAGGATAAAGAAAAGTGAAGGAAAATGAGCAAAAGCAGAAGGAAGAGAGAATGAGAATATTAAAGGAATAAACTCCATACAATCATATTGTTTAAGTTGGAATTAAATATGCCACTCTCAGGTACAAAAAGGTGAGCTATAACGTACATTAAAATAAGTGCCCAAAATGGAAACAAAAACAAATTGACCAAATTGTTTTGTTTGTTTGTTTGTTTAATTTATATACCACCCATCTAACTGATGGCCACTCTGGGTGGTTGACAACATGAGGCAAAACAAAGCAACAAGCAATATAAACATCCTTACTAATAGCCTACAACAACAAGTGAAGGGGGAAAAAAGTTTATTTTCATAATGTATGCAGGTTACAACTTCAATTTATGGTGAGCTATATTTTTTTTTAAATGTGAAGTACACACAGCCCTAGAGATACGCATCTCAGCTGTGGAATCACCCCTTTCTACTCTGTTTTCTTGTGCAAGAAAATAATCCAGATGGCATGGCTCAGATGATATTGTCCAGATATAGTTACCATGGTCTTCTACTGTAATGTACCAAGACAGAAGTTAGGAACTATAGGTTCTCCAGATAGTTTGAACTGTTTTCAGACCACATCTCTAATAATCATTTCCAGCACTGCCAAAAAGAAAACAAAGCAAAACAAAACAAAATATCCTGAGCAACAGGAAGTAATTTTCTTAGTTTATTGCTAGAATCAATAGCCATGATAGAACTGGAAATTTTGTACTGGATGAGAAATTTTGTACTTGTGAGAAAACAATGATGTTTTCATAAAATTAATGTGCATGGAGAGTGGAGATAATTGATAGGACATTTTAATTTTCATTTCTTCTTTGGCAATAGCAAAAATGGAATTTACATTCCAACATCGCAAATCCATTGACTCTTCTGTGCAGAGAAGTGAAGAGGGCTTGTGGATTGAACAGCAAAGCCTTGAAGAGGAGCATAAATTCTTCCATAAAATTTATGAAGTGCTTCATAAACCAACTCCCCACTTCCTGCGGCCTTCATATCCCCCATTGGAAGTTGCCTTGGGCAACTGATTTTTGAAGTGGCAGTGAATAGTTAGTCATTAAATTCATTATTTTTGTATTTATACACCAGGAAAGAAGAGACATGCTTGTGGGATTTTCTGCTTCAGATGACAAAATAATGTGGCTCATATTAGGTAGCATGCACAGTGATTTCCCCTACCTCAGGTAGCAAGATATCTTGAGCCAGCACTGGACAAATGCTTGAACAGAGCAAACATACAATGTATTAGTATTTTTGTCTTTGAAGATCAGCACAGATTTGGAAGGTAGATCTCAAATTCCTGATTGTGATTTATAGGAGTCATATTTTGTATTGTGTACACATGACTTCTGTCCTATTGCATTGGCTCTTTATTATTGGGGGATTCATTGTTAAATGTATTAAATCAGAGGGATGCTGGATTGCAGCCTTACTGTGTATCTCTACTAGGGTGCATATCATCCACAGCTCTTACCTGCAACCCATTTGGTGGCCATGGGAGGACGACATATGATGTCTGTTTCAGTGACACACTGTTACAATAGCCCCATGCATCTGTGGGGACATTGCATTGTCTTTCTCATTTGGACTATGCAAAGAAATCTTTCCATTGGCTTCTGAGAAGGTCATTTCTAAAACGGGGACTCCTCTCAGCCATCATGTATTGCTTTCTATATGATGTGATGGTGCACATTTAAGTATAATTTAATATCTATAAGGTTGCTGCTGAGTTAGACTTATGACTGCAGTATTATGAGGAACCATGGGAGTTTATGGAATTTTTTTTTCATTCCCTGAAGCTTTAGTCTCAAATGTGTGGCTATTGATCATAAAATAGAAAACATCTACCCTATACAAATTAACATACAGAAACACAACCTCAAAAAAAATGCACACATAAGCAAATTTTGGAAGCAAAAATATTTCATGAAAAGTTCCGGTTCTGTGGATTCTGGAGATAAGGACTCAAACAACATGACTCCTGAATAAACCAGCAGGGATTATTTGGCAAGAAAGCAATGAGTGAAGAGTGTATCTCTATGTGTTTTTTTAAAAAAATTTTCTTTGGTGATTTCTCCCTAACTATATGAACCCAGGCAGCTATTCTTTAGAAAGTTCTCCCATAGTACAAACTACATAAGATCGCGGAGGCCAGCCATATCAGAACATAAAATAAGCGCAACAGAATCTTAGCAGCTAGGTTGGTATTATTGCAGAACCAACAGGGTGGCACGTGTGCTTATCTCTCTGTACATGTGCGAACGTGTGCGCATGTGTGTTCTTTACTTTCTTTTTTTTTCAAAATCCATAAGCTTGTGCTTTCTGTCTCATAAATATTTCAGATACATCTATGAATAATTAGTGCAACAAAGATTAAATCTTCTACGTAAATGCTTACAATAAATGGAGCAAAACACTGCTAGCATGCAGTTTTAAGTCTTAGGCATTTATACAGTCTGAAGCAGGAAATTTTCCAGCACACAATAGAGATTAAACACACTCTGTGCATACAGTATTCTTCTACTCAGCCCTCAACATCCTGAATTGGGACTGGGAGAGTTGTTATCTCAAACAGGTTTTTTTTCCTGGTGATTTTCAAGCCTGGCGTTACCTACCCAAGTGGCAGTGACACCAGCTTTCACTGAAGCCTTATTACTCTTAAAAGAGCAATTTGGTTGGTTGCACGGCTATTAGGATCAGACAGCCAGGCTTAAAGCTGTCAGTACAACTGCTTCTCATCTGTTCTCGCTCTTTTTTCTTCTTCTCTTCCTCTCGGCCCCCTACAAATCTGACATCTTTTCTCTTTTCTGCTGGACACAGGCATTACTGTTTTTATCATTTTCAATCACGCTCACACTGAAAGCTGAGGGATATATTCCCAGTGAAGCCGAAGTGAGGAGCAAGAAATTCTTTTATAGCTCCTGTAGCAGCAGCAGCAGCAGCAGCAACAGCAGCACTGGCTGCATGGTGTGTGTGCGTGGGGGGGAGAAGCTGGATGTGAGAGAAATGTGGCGTTCCTCAGGGCTATTTCACTAGATATTACTTCAGAATGGCAAACCTGCTTCTTGTCCTGATTTTTCAGTGATGAATGATTCCTTCCTAAGCAAACAGCGAATGGAGAAAGTGAGGGAAAAGATGTAAGGGGAGAAGACTGTGGAAAATAACTTGTGGAAATGCTATCATCAGAAAGACGGAGGGAAATTACAGTGCTTGAACTTCTTTTCATTTTGATGCTGCTCTTCTCTGGACCGACTCTCAGCAAGCTAAGTAGGACCAAAGGCAAACACTGGAAGGGGGGTAAGTGATAAAAGTTTTATAAGGGGTGTTGATTGAAAACAAGCAGGGTTCATATTTGACCTCTGGACAATAAACATGTTCCTGTGAAAGGATCGAAGTCTTAATTACTCACTATCTTGGACAGAAATTCTAAACTGAAATGAAACCGAATTTGATATGTTGCCTATAGATGTTTCTGTGAAAAGCTTTTATTTCCAGAAAGAAGCTGTTGATTTAAACAATAGCAAGTGTGCATGAGAGCTCTTGGAATATCTGGAAATTAAAGATATGAACAGGTGATTTGGAAATTAGTGTACTCCAGATTCTATAAGCACTGGCTGTTTATTTCAGAATGGAGACTTTTGGCAAGGTTGGTGGGGGAGAGAAGATGGAAGGGTACAGATGATTGTAGCTGTGTTTTCTGTAAAGGCACTCCCTCCTGACAGTGACCTGTTTTGTAGAACAACAAAACCTGTTTGCCATACAACAGTGTTAGTACACAGTATGAAATTATTGGACAGATATTTTTGACATTATGACTGTTATGGCAATGCAGTGCCTGCATCACTAATGGGCTGGCTGACTGGATTAGTGTTGATATGTTAATAAAGGTAAATTGTATTAACTTTATTGAATTTCTTTTTGCTGTGCTAGGAAGGGGGGAAACCCATTTACGGCTTCTGAAGGCTGCAGTCTATTTCTTTCCATGCTCATAAACTTGGGGAGATATTTATGCTACCTGTGCTCTGTACCTTTCACAAAATATCCCTTTTTTCCAAGTTCACTTTTGATTCCTGAGATAATCTTTTCTAACTGACAAATACAGGATAGAAAAAGGTGATAAACAAGTAGCCTTGTATGTATCAATGCCAACTTGTTTGGAAAAGGTGGCCATAACAGATCATAGCATGTATTTGTCTCTTCCCGCCTTCCTCCCCCTGGTTGTTTCCTGACATTGTTGATTGGCTGCTCCCCATGATTTGTGTTCCTCTCAAGTTGATCTCTGCTTTAATAGCCCTTTGCATTTTCCTCTTCTGTCAGTGTTGTGATCTGAGGTTAAAGAGTAACATCAACATTAAGAATAAGTTTTAATAATTCATTGCAACATCTCAGCAGGAGACTTCCATTCCATCCTTCCTCCTCCTCCACCTTCCTTTCATGGCATGAAAGACTTTACAAACCATCCACATGCTGTACCTTCAAGGGAAAGGCTCCGGCAGGAAATTAGCTTGAAATGTGTAAAGCCTAAGTTAGTCAGCAGATTGTGCATCTCTTAAGTTCTCTTGCTTTATTTACAGAATATTCTGTCAGGCACATACCATGGTCCTTCTTGAGATGCATCTTCCTCCCATGCTCATGTGTGGTAAAGACCCATGCAGGAGCACATGTTTTCCTGCCTTACTGACACTATTAAGCAGTTACTACTGGGAAGAGGGGATAACCACTTATAGTGGTATGTGGTGTGAACATGTGTCTGGGCACAGGCCTAAAGCTATTGTGCTGGCCAAACTAGAAACATGCACAGCTTTCTGACAACTCTAAGGCTGCTTTCAAAAAGAAGTGCACTGTCACAGCTCTTTCATTCAGCACAACAGGCAATAGCACTCCTTAGTTGCGAGTTGCTCATGTGGCTGATAAGAGTCAACCCCTCTCCTAGTGTTCATTAATGGATATGGCTAAGTGGGAGACATAGCACTCATTCACTCCTGCACAGCTTACAAGAACATATGTTCAGAGGAGGAGCTCTAGTCATTGAATGCTCGCACTCATGCCACATTATGCATGTGTGTGGTCATTTTTGTGCTGAACAAATGTCATGACCAGGAGCTGTGATATGTACTTTGGGAAGTAAAAGGTGCCTATGCTCTTCAGATGGGGAACCAAATGCCTTCCTTTTATTATAATGCTATTTAACATTTTGTCATAAACATATGTTCTGGAGACCTATATGGTCTCCGAAGCTCATCTTGGTCCTCTGTAGAGAACTATAATGATTTATATTAGATTCATACAACAGATGCTGGAGTAGAAGGAAATTTGATATTTAGATATTCCCCTGGACCTTATCTTTCCTGGGGTGTTGCTGTAAGGCTGTAGAAATTCAGTGAACTGTGGTACATGAGATATTCAGGGGCTCACCTTTTTCACAGGCCATGTTCAACTCTTTAGAGTGCCATGGGTTACAATGAAGCTCTCCCACTTTTGTTTGTTTGGTTCACTCTTTACGTCTTTTGTATTAGCTCTTTATATCTCTGTAAGTCCCTGCATGCTCTGTTATTAAGGGTGCTATAAAACAGGAACACATGTAAAGTACCAAATGTTTCAGGTTTTGAATATCATGGATTGACTGATTGAAAGAGAGGTCCTTCAAATCTTCTATTGTTTCTCTATAGAGAATTAGCACTGAGAAGGACTACACAGATGCACACAACCTTAACAGTGCATTTAGTATAATTATAAGCTGCGAGTTCTCTGTGTCCTGTAAGAAGTATAAATACGAATTTATGAATAGGATTGTTACATGAATATATTTAAGCAGGTACCAATGTAGCCAATTGAGTGAAATAGTTGAACAATGAAAGGAGACACTTAAAATTATGTTAATTGCACTGATGGACAATGCTTGAAAGTGTTCCAGGAAAAAAACTAAGGGTTTGCTGATACTGGAGGAAGTTGTGGCATCACCTTACTTACCATATCTGCTTTCCATAGAGAAGCTGGACAGAGATTAACTATGCTGACAAACATAGGATGGTATGCAGGTTGGAAGAGCAACGATTAGATATGACATCTAGGAGTCACAAGTCCTCCCATGTGAACTGTTGCAAGAGTGGTGAGAAGAGCTCCTCAGCTGTTAAGATAACATTGGAACAAACAATGTGACATAATGGACCTTACATGGAAAAATCCTTTCAAACAAATTATTAAGTTTATTATGTCATATGACCTGTTCAGGTGCATGTCTACCAACCTATACATGATATAAAGAATACAGAAAGTTTTTGTCAAGTCATCAAGCATCTTCCAGTCAATAGGCCCTTCTTCATATTAAAGCAAGGAAAAAGTTAGCAACTTGAGCGGGAATGTCTTTTTTTTCATGTTATCACAATGCACTTACAGATTATTGAATTATTTTAAGAAACTCTGTTGAAATTAACCTCCATATGTTATTTTCATTATGATGAAGAGATCTTGAAAATCGTTGAAATACTGGCATTTTGCATAGTTTTAATCATGTGAACTTTATCCCTTATCATTTTATATGCATGCATATGTGAGGGATATTATGATATTCAGGAGGATAATCGTAGCATGTGAACATAAAAGCCAAACTATCAAATGTCACAAGAAGACTGGACAACTACAGACAACTGGTCCCATCAGTTGTCTTTGAGAACCACATATATGCTGAATTTAAAAAATCCATTGTTATAATAAAGATGGTAAGATGTTCACTTTAATATTTGTTCAACATGCATAGTTAATGCATGTATGAAAAGCAGATTAGAGTTAAAAAAGCTTCATGTATCATTTGTAGAGAGACCTTGGAAAAGTTACTTTTTCAGGCTGCAAATCCTAGAAGCAATTGACTGCTCTTCTTGGACTGCTTCATTCATTGTGTATACAAAACAAGAAAACAATGGTTAAAAGCAGGGCTAGACCTGTCTCTAAAAGCAGGGCTAGACCTGTCTCTTGAACTGAAGCTAAATAAGAATGTGGGTACTCCAGAATGAAGTCAGCAAGTCACATCTGCAGTGTATCCTCTGGCCTCTTTCAAGTAATATTCTGCATTTTCTCTTTTTTTAAAGGATAGCATTAATACTTCTTTAGACAAGAAATCACTCGCTTGTAAGATATCTCTATTCATGTTTAAGGCTGATATTTCACAATATCTTTTCTTCTGACAGTATGACCACCTCTCTATTATTTATTTTATTTTTTCTTGAATATCTACATGTATACATACTTATCCAACCTCAAAAACACAGTTCATATTATCTAGCAGTGCATGGGGAAGTCTTTTCTAATGTCTTAACTATCCTGAGGTTCATTCCCACCCACTTATTACTCTTATTGTAGTGCTTTCTGCTTTGGGGCAATTGTTAGCAACTCTGGACAGTCAGATACTTCCAAAATCCACAGTTAAAATTAAAAAAACAAAAAATAAAAATCAGTGCATGGGCAGTGTGCACATACACTTGCATGAATATTTCTAATCGTGTACAGGTGTTTTCATTCATCATTTGTTAACTAATTAATCCAGCCAATCATGAGAAGAATGACATATGAAAAGCAAATCTATGAATGATTGAAGATAAGCAAGAATTCTAATACCAGATTGCTCCCAGACACAGCTGTAGGTTGTGAATTTGATTTGGATGAATCCCAGTTCAAGATGGATAGATTTGAGATTCATCCACAGTGAAGTAAAAATAATCTGTTTTACCCCCAAAACAAATTTGGGTCTTCACATTCCTTTGTGGTGATTTAGAAGGATTGTGTATGATTAATAACCCTAATTTCTCCCTAGAAAATAATTTTATCAGGGCTTTCCAATCACAGAGCGTTGGAAAATAATGCAGAAAGTTGATCCAAAGTTTTTATTGCATATATTTATGAAACTTTTGCAAGTATTTAGAAGGATTCCAAGTTTGGCCCCTCCTCTCCTCACTTCCTCATATCAATGTGGATGGTGTACAAAGTAGGTGTAACCTCATATGCTCATATTCACTTCACATATACTGGAGTGAAAATGGTTACAGAACTCCACGTGGTTGAAAGGGCTCATTTCGGGAATCAAGGTTAAGCAGTATCTTACTGGAGTACTACAATGCTATTAAAATGTGATCTTTCAAGTCCTCCAACTGTTGGTCATTACAGAGAGCAGGGTAAGAAAGAGAAGTTGTTCTAAAATCATGGTGACTATAAAATAAATTAAAATCATCATGATGTCAGTGTTTTATTTATTTATTTCAGATGTAGCCAGAATGATATTAGGACTTTTCTGTTCTCTCAATTTCCAGTTCTCTAATGAGAAGTCAGAGGAAGAGGTCCCCAAGGACCTGAACACTCATCTTCAAAAGTTATTTTTTATTGGTGCAATAAAGTATCATCCAGTGCTGATCCATTGACTTTTATCAGAGTTCCCCTTCGCATATAGTCTGCGTTCCATCTGAGTTCATAATAATTCTCTTTTCCGGTCAACAGAAGCAGGCCAGTAGTTGCCAATGACCTTTTCATGATCCTAGAAGGATGCATGCCCAGAACTTCCACACAGGCAAAAGGAAAGTTTGTCTTTTTCCACCCTTCTAGTGGCAGTTTCTCACACATGGTTGAAAGCCTACTCTGGAATTCAGAAGCAGGTTGTTCAGAGAGGAAATATAAAGATAAAGAATGACTGACAAACTGAAAGCATTCAGAAAACATATATAGCCCTTTGTATCCTGAATTTTTGGCTTATGTTTTTCTGTTGTACACAAACAAAAATATTTTATAGTTCAGAGTGACATTTTAAAGTATTTAACTTGGATGCTTTGAGTTTTGTAGTCAAACACTGGAGATGAAACAGTGCCTAAAAGTAAAACCTGGAATTACAATCAGCTGGATTTTCTTTTTCCCTTTGAGCCAAAATAACACTATGATAAAAATTTTAAGAAGGTTTTATAACACAGAGAACAAAAAGCACAAGAAAGAGGATTAAGCCTCCTTCTTGGTTTACTTCAAACTGGAAAGCTTTGCTAATACCATTTCTCTCCCAATATCTTTATTATTATTTTTTCAAACATATATACCAAATAACAGTATTTTGGGCGCCTCTCAAACAATATAACTATTGAAACCTTATTTGCATTTTTGAAGGACATAGGATTATTTCAAAGATTTTGAAATATTTGTAAATGCATATATATTTTAAGCTCTTGGAGTATTGGCAGAAGACTACGTAATAAGTATCTTCCTGCTTTCTCCAGAGGTAAATTGTTAGAAGTTACTTCTGTGGACTACATGTCACTGAGTTGCCCAGTCAGTTTGCTCAGATTGGCTGGCATATTCTTGTAGCTCATCATATGAATTGGGTGATGTTGGGAGTGGAGGGCCAGCTTAAGGAAACTGGGATAGAATATGTAGGCTGTTGAGATAATATGTGGCACAAGCTATGTTTTCCCCCTTCCCAGGCCTTTTTTCCAACCTCCCCATTCCTGTTTCCACAAAAGGTGCCTATGACATTGTTGCCAAAGTACCACTGATTTTCTGAGAGATAGGGTTTGTGGAGAATACAGACCATGTTTCGCAGCAGAACTTCACTCCCCAGAGGGAAATGAGAATGATTTTTTTTTTTGAGAAACAAGGCATGTACTCTTGCTACACACCATATTTTGGACCAGCATTCCTGGGATTTTGCCAGCGGTGGTAGTGGAAATGGCAACAATGCATAAGGGCACAACCTGTAAGGAGAATCAGTGCAGTCTCCTGCATCTCAGAAAGTCACTAAAAAGATTTCCTCTGAGAACCAGTGATCAAAAAAAGGTTCCCCTTGACAATTTTTGTCCAGTCGTGTCCGACTCTAGGGGGCGGCGCTCATCCCGCTCTTCAAGCCATAGAGCCAGCGTTTTGTCCGAAGACAATCTTTCCGTGGTCACATGGCCAGTGTGATTTAGACACGGAACGCTGTTTACCTTCCCACCGAGATGGTACCTATTTATCTACTCGCATTTGCATGCTTTTGAACCGCTAGGTTGGCGGGAGCTGGGACAAGCAACGGGAGCTCACTCCGTCGCGTGGATTCGATCTTACGACTGCTTGGTCTTCTGACCCTGCAGCACACAAAGGCTTCTGCGGTTTAGCCCACAGCGCCACCACGTCTCAGTAAAGGAACTTTAGCAATGGCTAAATATAGGGTAGGAGCTGCAGGGATGCCACCTAACAAGAATGATGACAGTATACATCCATGTACATAGTGCATATATAAAGCAAAGTGTGCTGCTTATATACCAACCCATAGCGCTTCAAGCACTCTCTGGGCGGTTTACAAGTTAATCGTGCATGCTACATATTCCCCCCCCCCCCAGCAAGCTGGGTACTCATTTTACCAACCTCGGAAGGATAGAAGGCTGAGTCAACCTTGAGCCGCTACCTGGGATTGAACCCCAGGTCGTGAGCACAGTTTTGGCTGCAGTACAGCGGTTTAACCACTGCGCCACGAGGCTCTTCTTATATATATAGATGCAGCTCTAAATATTAGCATTAAAAGATTTGTTTCTGCAAAGGCTTTGACACTATTGATAATAAATTTACATTCACTTAGCATGTGCTGCTTTTCAGAAGCTGCTGAATAGCTTGAGACTGCATGGTTGTTTTTCAAAAATAACAAAGCCTACTACTGTTTTATCTTGGGATAGTTAGGATAGTATTCCCACACCATAGAATGCCTACAGTGAAAGTCTTGGGGGGGGGACTGTCTTTGGCATATGTATGGACTCAAAGAACAGTGTGTAGACAGCATGGGATGTCTTCATAATTTTTGCTGCCATTGATTGCCTGCCTTAGTGGGCAAGCTGTGCTTCCTATTAAACTGACTGTTTCCTCCCCCCGATCATAGTCTACAGTCAAAACTTTAAGGAGAGCTCTTCTATTCATATAGTTCTCTAACATTGTGATCTTGATTCCTACTTTATGTATATATTGTGAACCAGTGCTTTAATGTTTTCCTTCTGGAATCAAAAGTTTACATATAATAATTTAATCAGTGCAACACAGGATCTGATGGGTTACTAATTGCCCTAATGGGATCTGCCCATAGTTTCACTTCTACTGGCAACTTCAGTTGATTCCCTCATTGCCTTTTTGCTTGCAATGCTTTTGTATTGGAAACTACTTGGCAGAAATTAGATTTGTAATTTTCCAATGGGGAACAGAATACTTAAATTAGAAGCTGAGCGAATTCATTATGGGGAAAATAAATGTGAAGAAACAAGCTTTGAAACCGTTGTGAAGTATTATCAGCATTAGAGAATCAGCAGGCAAAACCAAAGTTTCTTAATTAGTACTACAAATAGAGTGAACACATGGAAATTGCCTGTTAAATGTTCTAAGAGATCAGAGATTCCAGCTGATGAACTATCTTATGTAAGTATTGAAATGCCTGAGAAAGATACGCAGATGTTTTGGTTTCCATCATTTTTCTTCAATGGAAATTCTTCAATGCCAGGTCCATTGGCTGCTAAATACCATTGATTTTAGACTTTTAAGATTTCAAAGCATTATCTGATAAGGACTTAAGGAGAACATTATATCTTTTAAAAGTCATTTGGACACACCTCCAGGAAAAGCCTCTTTACATTTCTTTGAAGAAAAAGGGGGAGAGAAATTTGATCTCAACTGTTTAGTCCTGAAAAGAAATATCTTATTTCATCATCTGTATGAAATGAAGATGCTTTTACCCATCATTTCATTATAAAATACCATTTCTGATTAATATACAACTTGTAGACAATTTCCATAGATAGTTCTTACCAGTTAAATTAGGAACAAAGAATGCTGTGCTAAGTTGGCATGAAGTAATATTGTTCTCATTCATCTCAGCTAAAGTGTTGCCAGGATAATGGCTTAAGAAAACTGTTGAACTGTGTGAGCACTTCTGTCATGAGCAAGGATCCAAACATTCTGGGTAATGGATCTCTGAGGATGTGGAAGAGCCTAGCCTTAATTCAATATATCTGAATGAATTAGATGAGGGCTTTTAAATGTGGTAGAAGAAACCATGTGGTTTGAAACAAGTATTGCTGGATTTCTTCCTGAAACCATAAAATGGAACTCTATTTGCAGTGAAGTCCAATTAATAAAGCATAACCCGATAAGGCTATTTTATATAAAAAACCCTGTTCCTTGTGGTAGTTTTTGGACCATTTTAGTTTCATAGTTTGGTCAGAGTTGTTGGAATGGAATAAAAGTCGTTCATAATGAAGCACCTTGATATAGAGACCACAATCCCCTTTAGCTAGACCACTGATACAATTATCATCACATGAGTTATTTGACCTTATTTCTACATGTACAAGGAGGTATCTAGTATATCTGGGCAATTTCTCATTGTGCAATAGCAACTCAGGCAGGGAGATCTCACATTACAATGATGCTGGAGCTTTCCACTCCACTGGTGCTGAACAGAATCCCCACCAAATGCCTGATAGTGGAATGCAAGTAAAGTTTCTTATGATATCCAAAGGCCATGGTTCCTCTCCTCACATCAGGAATTGCAAATGAGAGGGGAAGATGTTTGGGTGACAATTGAATATTGTATATACAGTGTAATTGTACATAGCATGAAATCCAAGAAATGGCTGTTGGATCTTACAGTTCAGCTCTGTGAATTATTCTGAAGTGTATTGAAGGATTAAACATATGACATGCATCACACCATGCATACGTTAATGTGTGAAATGTGTTTTCTCCAGTAAGATATTTAAAATAACAGGCCTTCAAAAGACATTCCCCCGCTGCAAAAAATAAAGATGCTGTAACAAATGATGGGTTGGAAAGCACAACATTTTTGTGTGCAGGGTAGTGGTGAAGGAACAGTCTTGTGGCTTTTGTATTTGCAATAATATGCATGTCTGAAAGGAATGCCTCAAATATTCTGGAACCCACTAAACAAACATTGACAGTGCCAATGTGTGCAAAGTCAGGAATCATCTGAACAATCAGTTTAGGACTCTGAACTCTGGTGCTGAGTTATTGCCAATTTTATTGACTTTCTATGAAAATTAATTTGCTAAGAATGTCTCCAAAATAATGTTTTGCTAATTTTGCTTTCTGAAGCTTTCATTTTTCCTTTGTATTAATAGTTCTTCCTGAGAATACAATTTATTTTCTAATTACCTGATCATATTTTGAATTCTCTTCCATGTACATTTATGGAAGATATTACCAAGAGGCTAGTTCTTGTTACTTACTGGTAACAAGCATTGGCCTTATAAAGTTTTAGCTTATAATTTAGCTATAATTTGGAAAGTTATTATGGTTTCAATTTGCAGCAATTTCAGTAAATTGTGCTATGCCTCAAAAAACATCATGAGTCTATGCAGACCTAATATCAACAGGCCCAATTAAAGCTTCTTGAGGGCACCACTGTTGCATCTACTAGCTTCCCCTTGCAGTCATAGATTTATTCAGCAGCAGCACTGAGTAGTGAGCAGTTACAGCAGTTGGTTAGCTCCCAGCTTTAAACTGCCACTGTCAAATAAAGCTACAAACACTCACATGTCATTGCTCTGAAGGAAGAGGTTTAAGTGTGCAGTTGGTATCACCAACAGAGGAGAGCAACAACAGCCAGAGCTACTGTTGTTTTAGGGGACATCTTCTAGAACCATCATCACTTTTGCTAGCCAGGAAATTATAGGAAATGTAATTTTTCCAAGCTTTGGTAGCAGTAGGTACTGGAAAAGCCAATTAAAGGCAGGATGTGCTTCGTCCCCAAAACCTGGGCCTAATGTAATAAATGAAGATTCTACTCTTTTGTGACTGGGTATGTTAATAGAACAACATATTCAATTACAAATTAATAGAGTAGTAGAGTAGACCAGAGTTGTCTGAAAATCCAGCTGAATTGCCAAGTAATTCATAAGAGCAAGTGCCTATGATTCACAATTTATTGTAGTCAATATAACCCAATTTTGTATAAAAGAAGACTTTTGTTAATTGGAACATTTCAGTAACTCTCATGTAGTTTTGTGAAAGCAAACACGACGCTGTATAGTAGAGCCAGGTGTTGTGGAGCTTTGTCTCTCCTAATGGCAGGGTCCTGGGACTTTTTTGTTAGCAAGAATAATGATAACATGTGTCTCTCCATCACCTTCCCTGTTGATGCTGAGCTCAGCTACAATGCTCTCAGTAGCAGGGTATGCAACGTATTTCCCCAAATGCAGTATGTTGCTGTGAGTGATCCTTGTTAGTCTGCAAAGTTGTTGGGGGGTCTTTTAGGCTTCACTGTAGAGGTCAGCATTGGGAGCAATCGTAAGGAAAACCTGCACTTCAAAATATGCTAGAATAGTGACCTCCATATCTTAAGAAAACAAACAAACCTCATTCTCAGTGGACAATGGACAGTTGTATTCACCATGAAATCCATGAGCATTTCAGTTTGTATGCATTTTTTTCAATTAACACGTGATAACAAGTGGTGGTCCATCTATTCAATCACAATGTCCATTTCACTACATACGAGCTGAAATTCTGTTTTTGTACACTTTTCAGTAAGGTTATTACTTTACTGGCAGTGTCTATTTTAGATACTTTCTCCTTCTGTCCTATGGCCCTGATGGTGAAAAGGATTAAACAGGACCACTTGATGTATTGGGAAAGAAGTAGGAAATGCTTAGTTTCCCAAAGAAGTCATCCTGCTTGATGACATCATCAGCCTTTTGTGGTGTACATTACACAGACAGGATTTCAGTCAGCAAATGTAATATAAGACATAATTCTCTGTTTGAAACTGATAGAATGACAAGTGTGCATACATTTGATTAAAGAATGCCATTTTTTTCATTCAGTGAATTCTGTTGTTTTGGATGGCATATTCAAAAGTATGCCACTACCACATGACCTTGTAATAACATTATTATCATTGCACATTTCAATTTTTGTCATGATTGTTTCTGATGTTTACTCATGGAAGAGTAAAGAGCTATTTCGAACAAAGAATACAGCCATAGGCAGGGTGCAGAGTGAGTTCCACATTATAAATGTTTCTAATTCTCCATCAGTTTGTGTAACAGTTTTAATTTTGTTTGAACAGTGTCTTCCAGTTGCAAATTAATTTTCTTCATGTGTACAAAGTGCACATTTGAAATTATCTTCTATAAGCCACTTATTACAATATCTTTAGTCATTTTTTATCAAAATAGCTGCATTTACTTGCCGTGTCCAAATATTCTGTGTCAGAGGTGGGTGTGTATGTTTGTTATTGTTTCAGAGAATTCTACTGAGGTTCTTTTAGCATCAGTATCATGTGGTTGACATTTACCTACATGTTGGATGTATGTATATCTAGAGGAAAGAGTACCAGAGCCTTTTTCAAGTTTTACCCGTGTTGCCTCTACTGTTGCTTTCCTAGATAAATGTGTCTGTATTTGCTTGTACTGAGGCTTCCTACGTAAGGAAGGAACCCTGAAAACTGGAGTTCTTGCTTTCATGGAAGGTCTCTATAAACATAGGAACTTCGCATCTGGAGACTCATAATTTTTTCTTTGAAAAAAGTGGTGACAGCTATCTCTGTTCCCATGTTGCATAATTCAAAGTGAACAGGCCTTAGAAGTTTATATCAGATTGGACTGCTAGACTGCAGGATGTTTCCTTGTAGAGGTTTGTCCTATTTCCCATTTTAATGTTTAACTTGCAGTTTTGGAACAAGAATAAATATCACTACTAAATTGAACAGCATTACTATTTGATACTAGGGAGAAAGGGTGAGTTTAGATGCTTCTCAGTCCTTCAACGTTCTATGGAACTTTTTGCCCTTTTTTTTTCTTCCCTCCCTTTAGAACTTTTTCAGTTAGCAAAATGTCCTCAGTTGATTTCCATGAATCCTGTGCACAATTCCCTAAATACTGTGCAGGAAGATTAAGTTTGACAGCCCTGCATTGCTTGTTCCTGAAATATTATCCTCCACAGGATCCCTTTGTAGCTCTTGTCCAATTCAGGCACTTGAACTGGTCAGTTTCAATTCACTGATGCAAGCATTTGAAACTGACTAGTATAAGGGCCTGAAACTGATGAAGGCAGGCACAAACCCTGCATGGCTGTCAAACTTAACCTTGGAAAGGAAATCAGCAAGAAGAGAAACTGATGGACCAAACAAACAAACCAGACCTCAGCACTTCTCCTTGCTGCTGCTTCAGGATATCTCCTGGTCTCTGTGGGGGTCATGGAGAGATTAGTTGTGAAGATGGAATGCCAAAAGTCAACATGATCTTAAAAAGATAAAACCAAAAACAACCTGTCCAATACTTATTATATTCCTACAGGAAAGTTTGTACATATCCATACATTGGGGGGGGGGACCCTGTGTAAGAAGGGTCACAAGTCTTATGAGCTAGTCTTATGCCCAGTATTGTAGTCAGGACTCCCCACTTCAACCAATCACAATGGGGATGCTTCCTCATAGGACGAAAGGTAGGATTTCCATCAACTCAGAAAAGGCCAGTAGGGGAATCTGCTGTGCCTCTCTTGTACAGCATTTACAAAGCCTCAACTCAGCCACTGAAAGGTTCACTCATAGATCCCAGTGAAACATATGACTAGGGGGTGGACAAACCCATATAATAACAGATAGTATGATATTCCAAAGCTACTCCACATAAAATAGACATTGTGATGAGTTGTTTATGGAATCAGAAGGAGATGGACAACATACTGTTCTAGAGACAACTTAATGTGGAATAAGGAAGAGGAAATTATTGATCCACCATCTGAAGTTAACAGTGTGAATCAAATCTTCTACCTTTATAATATTATAAAATGTAGTATGTTATCTCTTTATCATCATTTTGTGTTTAGATTCATTTTATAAACTCACTTTTAAAACCGTCTCTGTACTGTCTCCATTGGAAATGCTTACCTGTGCTATAAAAAGCTAGGCTTTTTGCAGAAGGAAACAGATGCACTGAGAATATTGGCTAATATCATGTATTATGCATGCGTTTTCAGTATCTGTATTGCTCTTTTCCACCTCTTTCTCTAACAGTGAGCACAATAATTTCACTTTGCCCATCTTGTAGTACAAATTCTGGTCATAAAAAAGCCATCCTATCTATCAGTCTTGAATTTTTAACATACAGTATTCTGGACCAACACCAGAAGGGATATGAATGTAATTTTCTAGAATAATTTTAGTGACTAAATCTCAGTTTAAAAAGAATGAAAGAAAAGTCATGTTCCCTCTGCCTGTTTTGTTTCAAATAGGCTGCAAATAGACTCAAGTCACACAAGACACATGTGAGAGAAATTTGGGAGCATTTTCTCACCCCTACTCCCTAACGAAAGGAAGGCCATTTTGCAAAATTTTCTCTGAATTGTATCCACCATTTCTTTTTTATTGTCACTTCCCACTGCCATGTACCACAATGCTAGACATGGGACATTTTTGAGCATGCAGCTAAATCAGCTGCAGCTTTCTCATTCTTGTTAGTTTATATATTATATGAACATTAGATATCCCAAGGAGGAGTTTTAAAGTCCTGCAAGATTCCTTGCCTTTAACTAAAAGCAACAGGTCTCCCCACCCCCGATGCTGGGATTTGTTCAAAAATATCTCTAGCTTCCCTTCCCTTTGAAAAGCAAAGCAGAGCAAACTTACATGGTCAGAAAAGAAGGACTGGGTAATGGAGATTGTTAACACAGAGATTGTTAACACACAGAGATTGTTAACACACACACATAGCCCATCAACTGCTTCAAACTCTGAAATCCAACACCAGGCATCTTAATTTTGCACCATCCTTGCCAGAAAGGGGACATGTGGGCAAGGCAAGCAAGGATGTATACTAGTAGCAAAAACATAATTGAAATTGGGAAGAATATGTAATAGTTTTTAAAAAAACAATGCTAAGAAGGGGCAGGAGAGAAATTGTGGGAACTGATTTCAGGGCCAAGCGAAAAACAGGAGGCTTTTGGTCTGTTCGACCAACACAGGCCAGGGAGCACAGAGTTTTAGAAAGTAGAGCAGAGTTTGTCAAATTGAGGAAAGAAAGAAAGAAAGAAAGAAAGAAAGAAAGAAAGAAAGAAAGAAAGAAAGAAAGAAAGAAAGAAAGAAAGAAAGAAAGAAAGAAAGAAAGAAAGAAAGAAAGAAAGAAAGAAGATCAAACTTTGGGCATAATTGCTAGTCATGAAGTATTTGTGTGACTGTGATTGCTTGGTGCATAGGATGTGCCAGTTCAGTGCAAAACTGGAACATGAATTCACTTTCCTTGTGGCATCCCTTCTTGTATGCTGTGTTTTCAGTTACATGAAATTTTCTATTTAGTTCTTTTCCTTTGGATTTGTTCTTCCTACTTTCCCTGAATCTCGTTTTCTACTGTTCCCTTTAGTTATCTGGTGAAAGAATCCATAGAATTGATATTTAATCTAGGTGGGGTATTTTTGCCAGCTCCATATCTCCACATCAACAACACATCATGCCACAGTTCCCCTGCTGTGTGTCAGCAGTGCAGTATGCTATCAGGCATTCCTTGCCATACAATATACTTTACTACCATGCTCAGAGATGTAGTCATTACCCAAAATGACACAAAAGCAGTTATGGAAGTAACTCTAATGATACCACTCCAGCTAATGGAGTAACCTGTTAACATGTTAAATGATGCCCTATTTCCAAACCATTTGATGGAGTGGAAGCATTCACTATAGAAGCCTTTATACTGAATGTCATAGGGAACACTATCTGTGGCATGGTAATACACAAGCCCAAATTCAGAAATAACGCTGCTTTCCCAGAACAGAATGTATCTAATCATGTCCGTCTTTCTGTCAGGATAGTAATGCTAAAATGGCCTTAAAACAACATCCCCTCACTCTGCATTAAACCTCAAGACCTGCACTCAGCACTGTGCATTTTGAACTCTGTGCAATAAAAGTTTTAAGAGATAAGAAGCTTTTTCTATTTCAGGGTTGCCATTAGTCTGAATAATGCATAAACAAGGGGAAAGGTTTGAAGTGCTACTAAGGAACACAGTATAGCTTCAATTAAATTATACATCATTATCACAGCTGCCAAGACTGATGTGGGATTTCAGCCCCATATCTCGCTAAATGTTCTGTGTAGCTGTCTTGTCTAATTCTTTATTTCAAAGCAACCAACAACTCTCTTAGCAAAAGGATAGAAACATAGCGGAAAAAGTCATTTCAGAAACAGGCAGGCAGGACACAGTGTGGTTAATCATGATGGTATTTTGATGTGTCAACAGTCAAGCACTAAGGGGGAAAAGTTCGCCTGTCTAGCATCAAAATAAAACACAAGGGAGAAATCAGACGCTACTGAGTCATGACATAGTATGTTCTTAATGAAGTGGAGCATTGCATGCAATCCCAGCCACTGGAGCTATATGCTCTATCTATCGGATAATCAAGCTGTTATTTAAAATAAAAGTATTATTCTCCTTTACTGCTCACTTTGCCACAAACAAAAAATAGTTTCTAAAAGTTTCTGCCCTTGTTTTGTTGTGACTGTATAACCTAGTGACCTAGCTTGCTGTTACGGTATTCAGTCCACAAATCTTTAAAAAGATTGATGTTGCTAAACTTTTGAATGACATCCAAAGCTTTCGCATGCTTTGCATTATATTTAAAAGTACTGAAACTTGTCAGCGGTGCCTCGCTAGACAGTTACCCTGCATGACAGTTTTTTCGCTAGACATTGACTTTTTGCAATCTCTATAGCGATTCACAAAACAGTGATTCCTATGGGGGAGCTTCACTGGACAATGTTTGGTCCCTGCTTCGCAAACCAATTTCTGCTAGACAACGATTTTGACAGCTCCCTCCGCGCTCGCAAAACGGATGTTTTTGGGACCTAAGCTTCACAAGACAGCGATTTAAATAGCTGATCGGCGGTTCATAAAGTGGCTTTCCTAGGGCCGATCTTCACTAGACAACAACGATTCTTCCCCATTGGAATGCATTAAACAGGTTTCAATGCATTCCAATAGGGAAATGCTTTTTGCTAGACAATGATTTCGCTAAACAGCTATTTCAGTGGAACGGATTATCATCGTCTAGCGAGGCAACACTGTATCTTGTGTTCATGGTTGCGACATGCACCTCTGATACATTGTGAATATAGGATTGCATGCATATCCATAACTATTTTGCCTGATTTGAAAGAAAAAGGATTATGACTCAGGTAAGCCTGGGTACAGATACATACATTGCATAACATGTTCTTGTATAACATGAGAAACAAGAAAAGGCTATAGTTGCACAGTGCATGTTTTGTTTGCAAAAGGTCCCAAAAAACTAGGGGGAAAACCCATGTCTGAAACACTGCAGTGCCACTGCCGGTCACTGTTTACCAGGGGTGGGAAAACGATAGGCCTGTGAGGTGAAACTTTGGTTCCCATCATTCCTCACTACTGGTCATGCTGGCTAAGCTGAAGAGCATTGTAGTGCAGGAACCCTGGAAGGGCTACACATTTCCTGCAGTCCTGATATAGACAATACAGATATAACAATGGTCTTTTGCCCTACCTCTTATGTAGAAATACTCCATTCAGGCATGCACAGACTCACATTGTTCCATCATTCATCCAATATTTATTTAATATTCACTTAGGTAGAGTATTTGCCTAAAGCTCGATAGAACAAAATGTTTATGCAGTGTATGGTAAAAAAAAAGAGTTTACAAATAATTTTAAGCTTAATAAATGTTTTAAGCATACCAACAATGACACAGAAAATAGAGCACTTATCAGCTGTGTTGCAAATTCTTCATTTTATGTTAATGTTTAAGAATAGTTCTGTTGGTGCAGCAAATTTCTATTCATAACATATCATCTAAAAATATTGCAGCATCCAGAGGCTTACTAATTTGATGACTGTGCTGTGTCTTCACCCATGCTCTTTATTTGCCTACTCTCACCTCAGTACTGTTTACAGATATGCCTTTTTGCAATAGACAAGTGCACAGGAAAGCCTGTGGACAGATTGCAATCCTACAAAGCAACCTGGGATGACTCCTCACTTGATTTACTGCTTGGCATGTTTCCAACGTGCCTTTTTTTAAACTGAAGCAGGAATGAAACAATAGCCTGGATTCAGATTTGATCACACTTTGATGAGACTCATCTGCAGAGCTCAAGCTAGGCAGCCCTACCTTAACCTAATTGACTTCCTATTCAGAAATACGTATATGTCAGAGCACCCACCTTGTAGAAAACTGCTGATGCCTTAGTTTTAGTCCCTTTATCTACCACTCTTTTCCCCTCAGAAGTTAACATATCAAAATAAAGAGGATGCACAGATGAAGAAAATCAGTACAATCCACCTTTTGAAATACATTATACCATTGCTTTTTAAAATTAAGCTTTGATTCAGAAAGATTGGTTTCAACATAGTTTCTGCAACACTGCTTAAAAATGGAAAGACTGGGGCAATTTGGAGTGGGATATTCCCAGCAGAATGTCTGCATCACAGCAAGGGAGGTTTGCAGTCCAGCAAGGTGTGCATTAAAAGCTTAATTACCTTGGTCCTTGAGAAGCACGTGGCTGATGGGAATACTTTAGTGCTTTTTCATCCCAAAGGTCTCTGAGCCAGTGAAAGGCATCTCAATGGTACAGTGCTGAGATTGTACCATGAATGGTGTACAGTACTATAAGGAGGGGAGAAATGCAGGATAAGACAGCCCTGAGTCTGTCAAGAGTGCCAAGGGTATTGAAGGACCCTTGATGTGCCAAGTGAAAGATCTGAGCAGGGGTAACAAATTTCTGTTTGTGACAGAAAGGAGTGGGTCAAAGAATGAGCTTGGATACCCTTTCTTTCATGGGGCTCCTACTTGATGTTAGTTTTTTAATTGTATTCTTTGCAAGAAATTTGTTTGCATTTCTCATTAAAAGCTAAAAGTTGCATTTCAGCTGGGGGGGTTTGTTAAAGCTTAATGGTTGAAATCCTGTTGCTATTATTTACATCAGCAGCAGCAGTAGCACATTTTCAGAAATTAAGCATTTCTAATTCCTCTCTTGAAGCTCCTAAGGTTCCCATGTAATCCTTTTCATTGTTGAACAAGAAGGGGGAAACTTTGTAGTTACTAAAGATTACTGCTGCTGCTGACATCATCAGTCTTATGCAACATAAATTACAGCAATTGGATTTTAGCCACTAGATTTTATCTGTTGTACCTAAACAATCTAAAGTGAGAACCATGGAATTCAACAGTTCTCAAAAAGTGTGAAGTTGATGACAGTCATGTTCCATTCCTTCCTTTCCTTTCCTTATTTAAAAAAAATGCATGTTTATGTGTTTGTTTTAAATTGTATACACTGAATATAATCTATACACTGACTAAAGCATGTTTAACTCATATTCTGCATGCATCTGAAATGTCCCCATTTTTCTATATGCACAAATCAAATCAGCCCATTTTTGTGACACATCCAGAACCCTCCATCAAGGGGAATATTCTGTAGTGCGAATTTTGTTCAGGATGTGTGATTAAAAAAAGGCAATTCAGATTGAAATTGGACTTTTCACACATTCCCTAGTTTCTCCATTTATAAGCATTTTATCATTCCTCTAGTCTGACTATGAAGGCATCATAATGGCCCAATGGGATCAAATAAATACATATAGCCTCTCCTATGGCTAAAATGCACTCCAGTCCTTTGATGACTTTGAAAATCACCAATATGGGACACACAAAAACTTTTCCTGTTTCTGAAAAACCTGTTCTTACAGTAACTTGGAATATATTCCTCTCTATACTGTTGGTCACATCTTGTACACTATCTGGTGTTCTTTTCCTTGTTTATACCTTTAAGAATGATGCGTTTTGTGTAGCTGGCAGGAAGGATGACTTTTGTCCTCCAGGCAGTCAGGGAGCTCCCTTTCTGAAATACATAGATATTCCTTGTCTGCATTGTAAACTGTCCAGAGAGTGGCAACACTAATGGGATAGTACAGAAATGGAAATAAAATAAAATAAAATAAAATAAAATAAATACATGGATTGGTAGATCTCCTTGTGCTTTGCAATCAAGAACTGTGGCTAATATCCATATGTGCTGAGAAGGACAATTTTGGAATGCATCAAAAGCCAGCAGTCTCAGAAATCTGATTTTGCTTCTATATAGAGTTCTTAGATCCATTGAGATGTTACACGTAAATGAAATACCAAGTGTCTTTGACTTGTCAGTGAAAAAATGCCTTGAGCTTCTTAACAAATGGAACTGTGATGTATATTTGGAAGCTTCATGACATATTAAAGTAGTTTATGAGGCACAATTTTTTTTGGTAGTCTCCTTTGATTGATGGCATGCTATCTGCCACTGCTTCATCTGTTGTGGAATTTCTGTAATAAATGTTGGTAGCTAGACAGTGCTAAATGCATTCCATCTAAATCATTCGTTACTTATAACAAGTTTCACTGTATATGAATCAAAGGTTGTTTATACTTGCCTTCAGATTAATTCATCATTTGAAGCAGCTCTATCGTTTCAAATGGGATAGCTGAAACTCATGGCTCTGAGTAAGTGTTTTGATCTTCAAGGTAATCAATTAAAATGTTAAAGTTCAGCAATTAAAAGTTCACTTATTTATGTGTGTCTCCTCCTTATATGAACCATTCATGAGAGCATGACATTTAATGCTCCACCAATAACTATGTATAAAACCATTTTAAAGGGCAACATAACTAGGACTAGTTTTAAAAGCAGATGTCCAATTTTCACACTTTGAAGTACCTTTACACAAAATATAGTCCAAAAGGAAAACACTTAAAAGACTTGTAGAGCTTAAGCTTTGAACTGAATTTAGTGATGAAAGCACATATGCAAATTTCCTGTTTTCCAATCCAAAATACACAGCTTCTGGGGTGCAAGTGGACTTGTGACTTTATGCAGGAAGATCATACAACCAATGTAAAAACTGAATTGCTTCTTATCCAGTATCTGTGCCACCTGGTCATCCAATCCACAACACAGCTCAGTCATGCATTTCTCAAAACCTTTACTGCTTCAGAGCCACAGCCAAAGGCTTTGTAAGGGGCAATAACCTTCTCCACCAATAATCCACTTCCAAACTCTGATAACAATCTAAAGGTCTGAGAATACTCTATGCTTCTCTCTCATTAGCCAATCAAGAATAGGATTCAGTCGTCTTCACCAGAAGGAAGTAGAAATGGCTAGGATCAATAGGCTTCCTTCATACTGGAGATGGTAGAAAATTCTGAATGTAGGAAACTGAAATGAAACAAATCTTTCCCCGCATAAAAAATTGCATCCTCTTTCCATCAGTGAGCTCACTGTGATTTGGGCCAGGCCAAAGCAATGTCCCACAGACACCACCACCTCTGCCCAATGCTAAAAATTCTGAATGATTTTCAGGATCAGCTACATCACAAATTCAAGGCTTGATGTGTGTGTTGTTGCTATTTGAAAAAATTTATTTTATTACTCATTACTTTGAGGCACCCAGATGATCATTATAATTGCTCTATTCACAAAAGTAAAGTAAAATTGTATTGTAGTCAAAGACCAGCATTCTTCAGAAAAATAATCAGCTGCATTGTGCATTTTCAACATATTGTGTTGCTACTACCAATATGCAAGTTAAAAATAAAGGGAGCAACTTTCCTAATGGCCAGATCTTGAGAAATATTTATAAACATACAAAACAAAACTCCCCTTGCCGATCAGATAGAAAAGGGAATGTCATAACACTTGAAAAAGTCCAAAGTCTCTGAAAATTCCTTAAAATACTCTTGGAAATAAATCTTTGAATGAAAATGTAACTTTTTATGCCAAAAGTAATATTGTAGCTACTCTTTGTGTTGCTTTTGAAATACAGTGGTGCTTCGCTTAGCGATGTTAATTCATTCTGAAAAAATCGCTGCTAAGTGATAACATTGCTAAGCGAAAATAAGAAGCCCATAGAAACGCATTAAAATGCGATTAATGCGTTCCTATGGGCTTAAAACTCATCTTTAAGCGAAGATCCTCCATAGCGCCACCTTTTTCGGTGCCTCTAAAGCGAGGAATCCGTGCCTGAAAACAGCGGGTGGCCATTTTGTTTACCCGGCAGCCATTTTGAAACCACTGATCAGCTGGCCAAAAATGGGGGCTTTGCGATGATCACTTCCCTGCGATCATCGCAAAGTGAAATTCACGCATAGGGATCATCGCAAAAACAGCGTTGCTAAGCGATTTCGCCGTAAAACGGAGCAATTGCTATGCAAGGCACCATTGTATAAATTTTGTCTATAGGTATATTAATCCTGGAAGGGATGTGGGTGGTGCTGTGGGTTGAACCGCTGAGCCACTGGGCTGTCAGTTGAAAAGTTGCAGTTCAAACCCATGTGACAGGGTGTTGCTTGTCCCAGCTCCTGCCAACCTAGCACACAAATGCAAATAGATGAATAGGTACCACCTCAGTGGGAAGTTAATGTCATTCCATGTCTAGTCATGCCAGCCACATGACCATGGAAATTGTCTATGGACAAATGCCAGCCCTTCAGCTTACAAACAGGCATGACCACCAGCCCCTAGAATTGGACATGACTGGATTTAATTGTCAAGGGGAACCTTTACCTTTTTATATTAACCCTAAAGCAACTAATTACTTGTAACTAGTCACTTCAGATTACTGCACACATCTTCATTATCTTTACACATACTGTATGTCGCTGATCTTCACACACATACACATTGTAGAATGAAACCATTTCATAGTTCCTGTCCACTTCTCATTTAGGTCCAGTAAAAGTTCTCCTAGTAAGTTATATCATTCAGGTTGCTATCTATATTTCCATCACTCCACGCACAATTGCACTGTTCAGATGGTTCCCTTTTGCTTTTGTCTAGCCATTTCTCAAGCCCGTTAATAGAGCGAGTGTTCCAGTGTACAAAGCTATCCTTCTTTCAGCTGACAAGTTTCCTACCACAGGACGTTTCATAGTATTTAGAGAGGGAGAAAAATCTATACTAACCATATTGGGCTTTCTCTTCTGTATGCTTGACAATGATGAACTGTGTTTTGTCGGAAGAGCTCATAACCCTGCCTTTTACCCAATTTTGCACCCATTACTATAAGAACAGACCTTGTTTGTTTTAGGCTTCATACATTTATTTCCTGCTGTTGCTCTGTAGCCATGTTTTGTTTTTATGAGTTCATGCACAACTGGGACTAAAATTAATGTGAAGCACTGCTAGACAGTTCAGACAGTGTGGAGAAATTCAAAAGGAAATCAAAACCAACTGAAAACTTGAAAAAAGTTGATTAACGAAGCCCAACTACAGATTACACAAAAAACTGTGACATACATTTACTCATAATTGTTAGTTGCCATTTCATAGCTTCGACATTGCACAGAACCCTTCATTTTCTGCTGCCTTAACCATGGTTCACATTGACATTGAAATCTAGTTTTGCAGAAGTCTTTGAAGATAATTCTCTGAAAGGCCCATGAAGGTTTTCCATTTTGTTTCTTCCTCGGTGAAACCTGTCTTTTTTGAAGATAACCGTCGTAATACTGTGATTATCATCTTAATTTCCATCCTGGAACTAACTAATTGCTTTGCATTTTCCTCCTGAATTAATTAGAATTTACAATGACCCTGGGAGATGGGGGTGGGACACTCAGAAGCACAAGAAAGTTAAGCTGCTTGTTCTAGGTTAGTAAAAGGCATTTACCTTCATGACAAAAAACAGAAATTTACAATAATTCCTGATTTTATGGCACTTTTTCTTCTATTTCTTTTGAACAGTCATTTACAAGTACATCTTTCTTATATTTATAGCCTCTTTGCTCTTGTTATCTTAACACTTTACAAGTGAATTAGGGGAACGTTGAAAGAACATGTTTTATTCTACTACAACTACTACTGTCATTACTATTTTGTCAATACAGGGCATGCTGAGCACCAAAATTTGATAAAGACTTTATTTATTTATTTATTTATTTATTTATTTATTTATTTATTTATTTATTTATTTATTTATTTATTTATTTATTTATTTATTTATTTATTTATTTATTTATTGCATAAAATCCCAAATTTGTTACAGTTCTGTGGACAGGGATAAGACCATTGGGTACTTGTGACTTAGATATGGTCAATGGGTTTGAAAACCAAACATATGAGAAAGCTATCAGATAACATTACTGCAAGAAATATTTATTAATTATATAGCACTGTACCTTAAAAATGAATCTACTTGAATTCTCAGCTGATACTATAGGTTAGGGAACAATATAATTATTTTGGTAATACATGTAGAAATTATTGCATTCCATTTTCCCTCAAAAATTAAGAACATTTACAAGTTCTAAGCATATAAAAAACTTAACTAATGCAATCTATCTAGTCAATAATTAGAACTGTGAAAGCCTTCCAACTTTTATGTACATATTTACCCTGAAGAACTATTCCATTCTATAGAGTCAATAAATCTTTTGTTCAAAATATACTCTAGTGTGCATGTGAATATAATCCACCAATTAAAAAGTCCATAAATAGGTATTTGCACAATAGATTGTAATGGCTCCAATGGGAGTAATTTGGCTTTGAAAGTCAACTCCTGTCCGCTTGAATGAGTGTTTTAATTTCTTATATGTGCAGTCACATGCACACAAACCATATTTGAATAGCTTAATTGGCATTACTATCAGCAAGGACATATACAGTTAGAACTGACTTTTTTTTAGAAGTTGTATATGATAAGGGCTCCATATGCATATCTGGAAGTCATATACTGATACTTATTTATTGAAGTCCTGCAAGAAGAATATATTGGGAATGGAATGGTGTATTTTATTTCAAATTTAAAGTATCTGCACATCTTAAAAATCCATCTTTTATAATCAGGAAATATTTTTGTTTTTAGTCTTAGAATGTATATTAAACTAGTACATGCATCAAGTAGCATATAAAAGACAGAATAAAATGCTGAGATGGAATAACAGCCATTTGTCTGTGTATATATTTGTGTGTGTGTGTGTGTGTATGTGTGTGTGTTGGTTCTCCATTAAAATGGAATAAGGTAATTTTTTTGCTGGCTGAAGATCTCGGTAACTGTCTTTAAAAATGAAGGTAATCAATATCTACAGTTTACAGATTATACATTTTAAATTATAAAAGAGCAGTAAACTGATGATTCTATCTTTATTTGGATTATTGATGGCCTAGCTTTTCTTATCGGCTATAGCAAATTATATTCATATTATCCACTAGTCTCACATTGAAATTTATCAAATTGGTTTGCAATTAAAAGGGCTGTGGATTTTATGTCACAATATAATTGCACATTTTGCAGTTAAGAAATTGTACAGCAAGACAACTAGTTTTTCTTGTTAGGTAGGACATAGGGTGAAAATCGAAAGATGAGGAAAAAACTATGAATATCATATAATAATAGTGTGTGTATTGGCCTGCTGTTCCTCTGGCTCCCCACAGACATTGTATGTTTATGCTTCCTTCCCCCCCCCCCCCCATTTGCTCTAACCTTGGAAAATAATTATATGTATCTCTTTTTCTTTTCAAAATAAAAATATTTGGTTTTTATTTCTTCGATTTCTTAAAGAAATCAAGATATTAGTTTGAAACAATTTGAAAGAAATATAATGCAAAATCTTAAAGTCACCTTAAAGACTAACAAGTATAAATTGGCCTAAGCTTTTTTGGACTGTCGCTCATGTGTTCAGATTCAGATTCTTAGCCAGTGTGCTCCATTCCAAGAAAACATAATGCAAATGTTATTTATTTTATTTATATACTGCCCTATTACTTATCTGTATTTAAGGTGCCATAAATCTTTTCCTGAATAACATATCTACTATTTGCAGAAAAAAAAAAAAGATAACTACAATCTCATGGACTAATAATCCAGTTTTCTAATAATTAAATGTATTGTATTCCCTAAAGAAATCACTCAAATCAGGAATATCGGCTTAGTAAGGTTGTACTCTCCGTTCATGTATCGTAAACCAAACAGGCTAGTAACTGGGTTAGACTCATGGAAAATTCTATGTAACAGAAATTGGAAAAGGTCAATGGCCATGCCACTAGGGTATATTAGAAGCAGGGTTCAAAAAAGGAAATATTCCACCCCCTGCATACATTGTAATCAACAGTAAAGGTGGGTGACCTCTGGCCCACTCACATCATATTGGCTTTGAAAAAAAATGGAGGCAATAATAATATGCCTCCCTGTATCTGTGTGCTTGGGGATTTCAGGTTTTCCAGTAGAACACTGCAGAAGTCTTGAAGTGCTTGCAACAGTATACAGATCCTCGCAGAGCATTTCCATCACTTACTACATACACTTCATAACCCAAGAGAAAGTGGGCAGTGATCGGCACTCCTATGATTTGCATTCCATCTTTTCTCACAAGAAAAATGAAGCTTAATTATAGTTCCAATGAAACTCATGCAAGGCTTCCTCCACTGCAAGAAAAGACACGTGGGATTTATTTTCAGGCTCAGCACTCTTGGATACATAGTCAGAAAGGCCTGATACCTCACAGGAAGAGAACACTTCCTTGTGGAGCTCTCAAGTGCCTAGGGAAATGATAGCCACTGCCTTTTATCACGTTCCCATCTTTCTCCTGAAGGATTGTTTCTGGGGGTGTAGGCAAAAGGAATGTAAGAAGTACTCATTCACAGCCTTGAAAAAAGGTGTTGAAAAAAAAGTCAAGCCAAAATTTTTCTTCCTGCTTGAGAGCTAAAAGACTAGAGCCTTTTGCATCAGCAGCACCACTGCAAATCACACAAAAATGTCTTTTTTTCCCCCACAAACACAGCATTTTGCACAAAAGGTTGTATTCTGCTTAAAACATTGTATTTTGTGCAGTGATTGCATAAAAAGTGGTCTTTTAGACCAGATGGGCGGGGTATAAATAGATAGATAGATAGATAGATAGATAGATAGATAGATAGATAGATAGATAGATAGATAGATAGATAGATAGATAGATAGATAGATAGATAGATAGATAGATAGATAGATAGATAGATAGATAGATAGATAGGCATCCTTCAGTCTCGAAAGACTATGGTATCGTGCTCTGTATGGAGGACTTGGAACAGCGTCTAGTGTGGCTGAGGAGGCCAATTCGAGAGTGACAATCCCTTCCACACTGGAGACAAATCCAATCTGTCCCCTGTCCAGCTCCCTGGTTTTGCTTCCTTTGTGACTTCCTCTTTGCCTCAGCCTGCTGGACAAGGGTCTCTTCAAATTGGGAGAGGCCGTGATGTACTGCCTGCCTCCAGGCTGAACGATCAGATGTCAGAGTTTCCCATCTGTTGAGGTCTATTCCTAAGGCCTTCAGATCCCGCTTGCAGATATCCTTGTATCGCAGCTGTGGTCTCCCTCTGGGGCGATTTCCCTGCACTAATTCTCCATATAGGAGATCCTTTGGAATCCGACCATCAGCCATTCTCACAACGTGCCCAAGCCAGCGTAGACGTCGCTGTTTCAGTAATGTATGCATGCTGAAAATTCCAGCTCGTTCTAGGACTACTCTATTTGGAACTCTGTCCTGCCAGGAGATACCAAAAATCCGTCGTAGGCAACGCATATGGAAGGTGTTCAGCTTCCTCTCCTGCCGGGCACAAAGGGTCCAGGACTCGCTGCAGTACAGGAGTGTGCTCAGGACACAGGCTCTATAGACCTGGATCTTGGTATGTGTTGTCAGTTTCTTATTGAGCCATACTCTCTTTGTGAGTCTAGAGAACATGGTGGCTGCTTTCCCAATGCGTTTATCCAGCTCGGCATCTAGAGAGAGGGTGTCAGAGATGGTTGAGCCGAGGTACACAAAGTCATGAACAACCTCCAATTCTTGTGTGGAGATGGTAATAGAGGGAGGTGAGTCCACACCCTGGCCCATGACTTGTGTTTTCTTCAGGCTGATTGTTAGTCCAAAGTCTTGGCAGGCCTTGCTGAAACGGTTCATGAGTTGTTGGAGGTCTTCAGCAGAGTGGGCAACAATGGCTGCATCGTCTGCAAAGAGGAAGTCCCTCATGCATTTCAGTTGGACTTTGGTCTTCGCTCTCAATCTAGAGAGATTAAAGAGCTTTCCATCTGATCTAGTCCGGAGATAGACACCTTCTGTTGCAGTTCCAAAGGCATGCTTCAGCATGACAGCAAAAAAGATCCCAAAAAGTGTTGGTGCGAGGACACAGCCCTGTTTCACTCCGCTTCGGATGTCAAAGGGATCTGATGTTGAGCCGTCAAAAACTACAGTGCCTTTCATTCCATCATGGAAGGACCTGATGATGTTAAGGAGACGAGGTGGACATCCAATCTTGGGAAGTATTTTGAAAAGGCCATCCCTGCTAACCAAGTCAAATGCTTTTGTAAGGTCTATGAAGGCCACTAAGAGTGGCTGTTGTTGTTCCCTGCATTTCTCCTGCAACTGTCGGAGGGAGAATACCATGTCAGTGGTGGATCTATTTGCTCGAAATCCACACTGTGATTCCGGATAGACTCTGTCTGCAAGTACCTGGAGCCTCTTCAGCACAATACGGGCAAGCAGCTTCCCTACAACGCTAAGAAGAGAGATACCACGGTAGTTATTGCTGTCACCCCTGTCACCTTTGTTCTTGTACAACGTGACAATGTTTGCATCCTTCATGTCTTGTGGTACTCCACCTTCCCTCCAGCAGAGGCAAAAGATTTCATACAGTTCGGTGATGATGATCTCCTTACCGCATTTCAGCACTTCAACAGGGATGTTGTCCCTTCCAGGTGCCTTGCCAGAGGTGAGGGAATCCAAGGCCGCATTTATTTCTGCTAGGGTTGGTTCGCTGTCCAGCTCTTCCAAGACAGGCATGCACTCAATGTTATTTAATGCTTCTTCGGTTACTACATTCTTTCTGGAATATAGCTCGGAGTAGTGCTGCACCAAGCGTTCCATCTGCTGTGCTCGGTCCTGGATGATCACACCTGTAGTAGACTTCAAGGGAGCAGATTTCTTCTGTAATGGACCTAAGGCCTGCTTGATACCATCATACATTCCTTTGATGTTACCTGTGTCCGCTGCTATCTGTATCTGAGAGCAAAGCTGAAGCCAATAGTCATTGGAGCATCTCCTGGCAGCCTGTTGGACTTGGCTACGAGCGGCTCGCTTGCAGGTTGTACTCGCTAGGACAGGCTTTGTATGCTGCTAGAGCTCTTCTCTTATCCTCAATGGCTGGCCTTAACTCCTCCGAATGGGCTTCGAACCAGTCAGCCATCTTTCTGGTCTTCTTGCCGAAGGTGGACAAGGCGGTGTTGTAGACAGTGTTCTTGAAGTGTTCCCATCGTTCAGGTGCATTTACATTAGCTGGACCTGGAAGGGTTTCCTCGAGTGCTTGGGCAAATTCCTTCACTTTTCTTTGATCGCGAGTCTTGTTGATGTCAATACGTGGTCTTCCTTCCTTTTTCATGTGATACAATTTCTTTGTTCGCAGTTTTACTCTACTACACACCAGGGAGTGATCAGTATCGCAATCAGCACTCTGGTAGCTGCGTGTGATCGTAACACTAGGAAGGCTAGAACGTCTAGTGAGGATCAAATCGAGCTGATGCCAATGCTTGGATCTTGGATGTCTCCAGGAAACTCTGTGTTGCAGCTTCGTATTAAAGAATGTGTTGCTGACACAGAGACCATAGTAACAGCAAAACTCCAGTAAGCGTTGGCCATTTTCGTTCATCTTTCCAATGCCAAAACGGCCTAGACAAGTGGGCCAAGAATTGTGATCAGCACCAACTCTAGCATTAAAGTCTCCAAGAATGAACAGTGGCTCTCTTTCAGGGACTTTTTTGATAGTAGCTGCCAGATCGTCGTAGAATTTGTCTTTCACTTCTGGAGTGGATGACAGTGTTGGTGCATATGCACTAATGAGGGTTACTGGTCCTGCTGATGAGTGGAGCTGCAGAGACAGGATTCTTTCACTCCCCACAGTGGGTGGAACAATGCATCTCAGGAGAGTGTTTCTGACTGCAAAGCCAACACCATATTCCCTGGTCTCATTCGATGGTTTTCCCTGCCAGAAGAATGAGAAGTTTTTTTCTTTGACAGATCCCGAGTCTGGCAGTCTTGTCTCTTGCAGGGCAACAATGTCCATCTGCAGTCTACTCAGTTCCATGTCAATGACAGCTGTCTTGCGCACATCGTCTATTTCTTGCAGGTCGTTAGGAAAGCCGTAGTCAGGAAAGCCAGGGGTCATTGTCCGTACATTCCAGGTGCCCAGCTTTAGGGCAGAAGTTTTCTTATGATTGTTGCATGGTGCACGGTTGTCGATCTGCTTGTCGGGTTTCACCCTAAACCCCACGCACCCCGTGAGGTTAACAGACCGTGGCGAGGTAGCACCTTACTGGCTGGGGGCTGCCCAGCTTAAGGCGGGCGGTATCTACCTAGTGAGGTGCAATGACCTCTCCCACCGTCAGAAGTAGCCCCTGGCGTCCTGCTCTACGCCAATTGAGCAGAGACTTATAACCGGTAACTGCTACTTCCCGTGTTGTTTCGACGCTGTATGCGAAGCTGGAGTGTCCTCTCCAGAGCACGAAGCCTGGGTAAAATAGTATGGAGGATAGGCTGTTACCCAAGCAGCAAATCCCCCCTCTCCACATCGCTGAAATGGTCCAGTGGAAAGGCAAGAGCCAATACAACTGGTTCCAGCAACGTCGCAGGAGTTGGCAGAATGAAAGAAAATGCCTCCGGGACTCCAGCTCCGGATTTTGCCTCGAGGTTATCTCCTGAAGCCTTTTCCATAAGTGGATATATCCACAGGGCAGTGGAGGTTTAAATTTGGAGTTTTCCTTCTCCTAGATGGGCTGCCTTCCAGGGCTGACGAGTCCCACCTACCCGGATAGATAGATAGATAGATAGATAGATAGATAGATAGATAGATAGATAGATAGATAGATAGATAGATAGATAGATAGATAGATAGATAGATAGATAGATAGATAAACAAACAAACAAACAAACAAACAAACAAACCTTGTGTAAAATTTTCAACCAAAAAGTGCCAGAATGGGAAATATGTGTTAAAAATATTTATAATCTTGCCTAGTGGCACGACAACTTTTCAAATTTCTACTTCTTATTTGACAGAATCAAATAGGCAAAATTTTATATCTGTAGTGAGCAGAAACACAGTAGATGTTATCCAGATCAACTCTGCTTGCAAGAATTTGAGCATGAGTTCTTACATGGTTATCCTGTATGCTTTCTCTTCAAGTTTTCACCCAAACTCCTAAGACAGTTGCTTTGGAAATCAAGAATAATTAGCCAACATTCCACTGTATCACTATTGAATGGAAACACATCACTATCATTTTACCTTGGAGTTGAAATGGGATTACTCATGACGCTCATTATAAAAACTTGCTTCGTGATCTGCACACTGTTCTGTCAAAGGCCAGGAGGAAAGATGGATCAGCAGTCTGATCTTCACTATCAGATTGTTTGTGCTTCCCTGGACATATACATACATATTTTACAGAAAATGCAAAGTAAATCCAGTATGCACAGGTGTGATCTTCGAATGTCACTGTAGTTCCCAATTGATTTGCCATATGAAATGTAACATACCAGTGAAATATCCTCTCTTGTACTCATTTGAAAACCAACATTTTCTTTTCCTGGAAATAGTAAAGATCCCCTATACTGCCAGTAGAGTTCAAAAGCAGGTGAGGAGTGCATGTCAATGCTTTATATAGGCCCCAGGCAGCTCTAGTAGGATAGATGCTGCTTGGACCTGCACCAGCATTTACCTACATTGCTACAACACCTTCCCCTTTCTTAAGGTGATGTCTCCAACACGTCCTTTTCTTCCCACTGGGACTGTCTTGCTCTTACTAGACTGATGCTCATATATGGTTTCACTGATTTTATTTTGGAAAGTGCACAGGAAGCTCAGGCCTAAGTCCAATTGCTAGTCCCAAGTAGAGTAGACTCATTAAATTAATCGGTAATAAGATTCAAGTCCCACTGATTCAGCATGTCTGCTCTGGCTGGAACTAGTAGCTGGAGTCAGATCTTAGTGCCTTACATTTGATGAGTCTCTTTTATTCTGCTTTATTCCTTACACACTTCCAGTCTTATTAGAAATCAAAAAGTCTTGGAGGTCAGATGTCTCCATAGCTTTCAGAATCTACCTGACAGAACCTAAAGAGAAAACTGAATAATTGAGAAAATTATTGAAATAATGGCCAGTCATTCTTATGGCAAAATTGTTAAAAGCCTGATGACCCACACTATTCAGTAAAGGAAGTATTTATTAAATGTATCATGTTGAATTATATGTTAAAACATGGAGCTTTTGCTAGGAATGTGTGCATTTTTTCATATCTTTTTTGTAACTTAAATTGATCCCAAGAAGTCCAAGAAATTCAAGAAGGGGCAAAACTCAATTCTCAGAATCTGCACCTGATGTACAATGAGATTAAAATGGCTTGTCGTGGAAAACAGCAGCTTTTCAGTTGTCAGACTGAACAGCTTGGATTTTCATGGCCATATTAATACTCTGTGTGAACTTGCCCTCTCCTCCAACAAAGCAAAGAATAGCTAAGGTGACAAGCCTGTCAAGTTAGGTTTGGGTGTCAGTTTTAATGACTGGGTGTTAGAATTTCTGGAGGTCAGCATCAGTATGTGCCGTAGTTGTTGCGGAAATGGATACAGCTGATCAAACCAGATTTTTCATCTTCTGAAAGATGGGATTTGAGGCATACCAACAACATACAGCAGGAAACAGCTGTCCCTAAGTCTGCAGTCCACACATCAAAGCATGAAAGGTGGCTGCCAGCATTTTGCATTTCTTCAGTGCTATGGAGAGTAAGTAGGTAGGCACCTCTGCAGCCATACAACTCCAAGGGAAACAAATTGCAACCACTCAGTCTTTCAGCACTTGAACACAATTGCAATGTAGTTTCTGCCCTGTGAATTTGGGGGAGCACCTGCAGCTGAGCAGGAGATCAAGGAACAGTCGTGCAGAATAAATTATTACACATAACTTCTTTTCTGCTCATAAGACCAACAAAACATGCAACAACCACCAACATTATGCCACATCATGCTGAGTTAGTATCATTGCAGAAGAGCTGTAGAGGTATCACAAACACTATTACTTTAGCTTTATGGGGTTGAAATATATGTGATCATCTCAGAACATAAATGAGTATTATGAAAATAACTGGTCAAACCACATGATAAATTATGTTGATAAACAGTACTACTGAAAATGCTACTTTATGATTATTTTGAAAGAGCGACCTAGGGACAGCTTCAAATGTCTAAAATACCTCTGTAGCTTCAATTTACATGCAGGTAAGGTTTGTGCTAATTTCAGATGCTGGAACATCACCAGATGAATAATCAATTCAGAAATCTGGCAGTGTTATTGCAGTTCCAAATTTCTTTAATCTAACATCATAAAAAAGCTCAACCTGCTTATTATTGGTTCTTCCTTTAGCAATGTTTATATAAGCCAGAAAGCTTTCCTTCAAATAGCAGCGGCAGTGCTCAGACTCAGCAAAATGCACAGCACATCCTGTTTTCATCTTGCTGCAAGATTAGATGGCAAGCATGAAAGTGGGTAAAACATAATCTTTATTTATTGGTGCCAAACTTCCGTTTTTAAACTTGGTGACATGAAGTATAAGATATTCATGAAAAAACTGAAATGCTGTAAAATTTAAGCTATGCCAAGGGTATTTGCAGTAGGAATGGAAGTGAAATTAAGAGTAAAAAATGATTTTGAATTGATGAATTCTCCTGAAGGTCAGGGACTGTGAACTTTCATCTACATGATTGGGTAGGTTCCTAAAATTCATCACTCTACATAGCTACTGCCCCGTGTTATAAATAACAACTTGCTTCCCAAAAGACTTGGAGTGGGGAGTAGTACAGACTTATTTTAGTGCATGAAAGGCCATTTTTCCTTTTTATCTTCAAATGTTATTAAATATTCCCTCTTTCCTCAAAGTATTTGAAACAATTGGGGAACCCAGGAATGCCGAAGGCTGCCTTCTGCCAAGCCAGACTACCAATCTATCTACCTCTACAGTGTCAGCTCTTTGGAAAGCCGACAAGGCTTTCCGAAGTTTCAGGCAGAATGTTGTCCTAGTCCAACTTGGAGATACTGAGTGGTTGATCCTGGCACCTCTGTATGCAAAGCACGTGTTCTGCCACTTATTTATTCTCTCTCCTGCTTTTTGCACTCACTGTTTCCTGGTGGTCTTCCATCCAAATACTAACTAGATCTGAATCTTCTTAGGTATCTATAGCAGATGAGACTGAGTATGTTCAGAGTAGTATGGAAGTTATTTTTAATCTTCTTGTACACTATCTGTATTTACTCATCTATCAGCAACTAATATTCAAGGTTGTTTCAAATACATTGTGACAGTATACCGGGTTCAGGTAGTCTCTAACCACTTTGGATACTACCCTGTTGATCCTGGAGCAGATGGACCCATGAGAGTCAATGTGGTGATGACTAGGAAACCTGCTTGGCACCAATAACTCCCAACACTTTAGTCTGACCCAACTGACAAGTGCCTTCAGGGAGTTCCTAAAATCCACATGGTTAGGCACTTAAAACCATCATGCCAATGCTTCAAGGTAGAACTGCCACCATACCCCAAAAATACAAAAGCTCCCAGAAGCTGGTGAAAGCAAGGCCTGATTTTAGTACCATAAATCTTGGCCAAGAACTCAGACAACTGGATGGAGAATTTTTTTAATATTTATTAAAGATAGTGAAAAAAACAAAATGACAAACGTACCAAAACATTTCCAAAATCAAAAGCTGGTGAATCTACCTAATACTAACACATTAGTGAAGCATCAGCATCCTCTTGGAGCATGCACAGAACTCATCCCTCCTAGCACAGTATAAGACAACTGCACCTCCTAAGAGGTAGGTTAAATCAACTAAAATAACTTCTGAACCACTTTTTTATACGTTAGAGTTCACATTCTGGAAACTTTGAGATTCCCTCAGAGTTCCAGAAAGACAGCAGCACTTTCTGTCCTCTCCCTTCACATAGCTGAAATTTTCCAATTAGCACAGTATCAGGGAATAAGCACACAGCCAGCCACGAAGGCTTTCCTCAGAAAATATAAACTGCAGGTGTTGCTTCCTGTTACTGGCAGAGACTCCGAATCCCTGGCTCTGATAAAAAAAAGTCTGAATTTTCTAGAAGTGCCTATGTTCTCTACTTTCTAAATTGCTTAACAGATGACTGTTGAGATTATCAATACTGGTGAATAATGAAACTGTGATGTTGTGTCTTAGCAGGATTGTCAGGTCAGTGATGTCCCACTCTCTCAAATTTGAAACAAACCTGAAATCAGGGAAGAATCCTTGCAATGTCGCAGGAGTGGACCCTTATGATATCGTAGAGTAATGAGAATGGAGGTTGTTTTTTGTCAGGCTCTGTGCTGCTGCTATCAGGGCTTGTCAGCAAGAATGTCTGTGAGTTCCAAGGCACATGCTTCACTTTCTGACTTGCTCCAAGTGGCATAATGGGCCCAGCATCAGTGTGCCAAAAGCCAAAGGTAAGAGGAAGAGACTAGAAAGACAGCTGATAGTTACACACACTTGGACCCTTAATGCCATTTAGATTAAAGCAGCACACACACACACACAAACACCTTCACGTTGTCCGAGTGAGTTTTGGTGCTGGCCAGGTATAGGCAAAGAGTGTATAATCATTAAAGCCTCCTTATACACAAACTTCAAACTGTAGTTTCATCCACTACTGGTCACACTGACATTTGGCAACCCTACTTCTAAGGCCACTGTCAGGCAGGATTTGACATGGTCAGGATGCAGAAAGAGGACCATCACTGATTGCTGCCTGGGCCTGCTACTCTTTCTTCCTACTGTTGTTGCTGCTTGCTTGTTAACTCACCCTCCCTATCTGGCCCAGTGCAGGCATGCGAGTGACTGCACTGGGAGTCACAGTGGAGAGGGAGAATACCTGTCTCCAGCATATAACAAGCAAGTAGGTGATAACATAGGTGAGGTGCATCTGGAAATGAGGAAGGCAACAGGAAAAGAAGAAGACAAAATGAGAGGGAGATAAACTCAATATTATAATTACTTAATTATTTGAAAAAAAATTACCCACCTTTCTCCTTAAAAAGGACCCAAGGTGGCTTACAACAATTAAAAGACAGCATTTAAATTAATAACAATGAGTATACAATACTAAAAGGATCAATGAATACAATACCAAAAGCATAAGCAACACCAAAATACACCCTCAATGCAAGAAGGTAGAACTATCCATTTTTAAAACCCCACTCAGGCAGCCAGTCACTCAGGGAAAGCTTGCCTGAAGAGAAAGGTCTTTGCCTGCTTATGGAAGGACAAGAAAGATAGGGCCAGCCTGGCCTCCTGTAGGAGGGGGTTCCAGAGTCTGGGAGAAGCAACAGTGAAGGCCCTCTCCTGTGTCCCCATCAGCTGCACCTGTGAAGGTGGCAGGACCAAGAGGAAGGCATAGCTCAGCACTTGCGATGACTGAGCAGGGGTGTTGACGATAATGACTTTGGAAATCACAAATGAATAGGGTAACCGTAAGTTCCAATTGACTTGACTGGACATAATATGTCCTGATATAAGCCACCTTGGGTCTTTTAAAGAAGAAAGGCAGAGTAAAAATATTTTAAATAAAACAAATAAACAAAAACAACAACAATCTGGCAATGAGAAGGCTCACCAAGGGAGGAGAGTCCAAAGAGAGCAGAAGCCTCATCTTTTGCAGAGACCACAAAGAGAGAGACACACCCCATTCCCCCTATTCTGTTATTGGATGTGGTTGTTACTGTGATATGGATCTTGCCCTCCTGCTCACACTATGCAGCACAGCCGGTCTTATTATAGGGCAAGCCATTGAAATAGATAGAATTTTGACTTGTTCCTTTAGTTATTTAGCTCCTTCCTTTAGTTCTATATTTGATACTAACATGCTTGCACTATATAAATCTACCTTGCTATGCAGCTAAGGCCTTTCAACATGGCCCTTTATGTGCTATGCTAGACCTAGGTTCCAGCCATCAGTTTCAGCATATTTTGTAGACTGACATTCAGGGATGCTGTAGAATTAATGAGATTTTCAAAGGTTGGGTCTTTGATAAACTGGAAGTTATGCCACTCTCATTTTTAATATTGCTTAACTCACACTGCATCTATATTGAGGTGTCTGTCATCAGGGAGCCAAATGCTCATCTAGCATGAATGAGCATTGAAAGTACAGCTTCCATCTCAGCCAAATCCTAACTTAACAGCATTTAGAGGAATAATCAATAATTTGTATATATGGGAAAATGCTAGTTTTTTTTGAGAAATGTATTTGACAAATAATTATACTGACTTACATTTTTACAAATAAACATTTTTTGGTGTTTCTAAGCGCAGAGGGCATGTCTTAGCAAAAGACAGCTTAAATGTCTCTGGACTGCCTGTAGGATTCTAAAGTGCCAAATTAAACATTCATAAGTGGCATAAAATGTTGCTAAGGGGTTCCATTCAAAATCTTGTTCCTTATGATGGGCATTTGTTGCCCATTGTAAAGAATTATACCTTAAATGTTTTACAGAGCGGTCCTATATTGAGATCCCATTGAGTCTGTTTGAGCTTAGGCAACTAGTTATGGGATGGCAGTGTCAAATACCCTTGTGGAATCTGATGCATCCCTCTAAGATCTCAAAAACTTGGTTTTGTCCTATTGAAAAAAAACAGATTAATTCTGCATAATTAAATGGATGTCTCCATTAAAATTCCCAGAGAACAAACTCATACAGAATTGAGGGGAAATGACTTCTCTGTTTGTTTCTGGTGTGCAAAATAAAGTGTGGGTTGTTGATCTTGTCCATAAAGTGAAATGTAAACTCCAAGGGTCGCCAGTTACTTACAGATCTCAGAAAATTCATATTACAGTAAACATCGGAAAAGGTTAAACCTAAGGCACACCCCTTTCTACATTCTGCTCCCCTTTTTCCAAAATGCAGTCCAGGTCTGAGTAACAAACAACTGAATCTAAGGTTTAATTTACTATGTTTCAACCTTATGTGCAAAAAATAAGTAATTTTAGAAAGCAATTTGTTCCTTTTCCTTTTTTCCCTAGAACGTATACTGCAATTTCTCTAAACTGCTTATGCCATTGTTTTAAAGCCAATCAAAAAATAGTGATATTTATGTCCTAAATAAGGCTTTTAGTCAAAATGAATGCTTAAATGGTTTCTGCTAAAATGCTGTCATTAAATGTGTACTGGCTATTGAGGAGGTTTATGCTGGTCCATGCACTTTATTCTAAGGGCAACACCATGTAGACATTTCTATATTCAGTCCATACAAAATCAAGCATCAACTCCCTTCATACCTCAGTTTTGGTTTAATTGTTCTTGTTGTTTCAACTTATATCCTGTCCCATAGTGCTTAGAGCATTCTCTGGATGGTTTACAATATAATTACGCAACAACTTGCCCCCCCCCCCTCAGCAAGCTGGCTACTCGTTTTACCAACCTCAGAAGGATGGAGAGCTGAGTTACCATTGAGCCTGCTACCTGAACCCATCAGGATTGAACTCAGATCATGAACAGAGACTTAACTGCAATACTGCAGATTAACCACTGTGCCATGAGGCTCCTGTACCTTTACATTATTATTTTTGAATGAGAATAACTTAACACATTCATGCAATGCACCCTCTTTAGTTTTCAGCCCCACTAAGTGGGGCTCCATCTCTCTCTTGTGTGGCTTTACCCCTGCGTGCACACACGACTCCACCCCCACTCCCCGCATTGTGGGTTCTGTTGTAACCAGAACCTAACACAATCGCTGCATGGAGGAGGAAGACAGCTTCGCAGAGGGAAGTGGAGTTATGCACACATATGCACACACCGAGCTTAGCAGGAATCTTACATGCATGCCACTTTTATAAGTACAGAACTGTGGGTTTTATATGTTTTTAAAGCCTTAAATGGGTGTATGTGAGAAATAAAGAAGTCTTGGGGGAAAAAAAGAGAAAAAAACCTCCAACTCCCATTTATTTAGATAAAATCACATAGTATCAGAGACATTGGTCAGGACATAACACCCTCAAAACACCCTCTGGCTCTTTTACAACATTAAAATTAAAAAGAACTTCTGAGTTAGCCAGCCTTCGCAAATACAAAAGAATATAAAATTTGTTGGAGCTGCCCAGAACTTTTTGAAAAATAGGGGAGAGAAGATCATTGCAGAGCTCTCGACAGAAAAGAGGACATGCCCCACTGTTTCTACTTCACCACCATTGCAAGGACATAAATAATCAGAAGCCAACTCCTCACTGTTCAGTGTTCAGCTTATGACTGGAAACCATTAATGAGATCCATAAGCATGGCTTTCATTAATGCATGGCTGTTTTGCTATACATATGTAATTTTCAAAACCACTAGCTAAGGACCCTACAGAGTCAGGACCCTATCCCCTCCTCTAATTGAAGATTTCCCTCTCTGATGGCTCCATTGTAGATGCATGTCTGAATTCATTGAGCAGCAATAGCCAAGAAAAGTGGAATACAAAAATCCACCGTTTCTTGTAAGCTGTATACTAAATGGATATGGTAGGAAATGCTATTCACAAAAAAGTCTGTGTGTATGTATGTGTGTGTGTGTGTGCGTGCATGTGGATGGAGTATAGCTAATGGATGACCTATATTGATGTTGCCCAGTTCTGAGCAGAGGTGTAGTGCAGCCAGGACATGCAGAGCTGAAGCCCTGGAACTTTCTTATTAGCAATGATCATGAGATCATCTCAGGGATTTCTGATCCTTTGAATCTTAGCAACAGTCCTCATAGTAGCTGGAAAAGAAATAGATTTGTCCAGGAGATATATCCTTGAAAGCTACCCCTCTTGTAAGAGAGAATGTCTGAAGGTGATTTGGCCTTGAATAGGCAATTAGAGCCATTGGCTTTATTTATTTTTTTAAAAAAGTCTGCTCCTCATTAGTTGATCTGAAATATACCCGCTGCTTGTATTTATTTTTTTTACTTTCTTCTGGGAGGAACACTGGCTATGAGGACCCTCATGATGAGTATCCACACTCCCAAACATGCTATTGCACCCTTACTTCTAAAGGAAGGATGAAAGGAAACAAAGCTTTCACATTCTTCTTAAAAGAAGAGATAATGGAAGCTAAACCATCTCATACTTTTGTTGTCCCTGTCAAAGAGAACAAAGAACTTTTGGTGGTTTGCACTGATATAAAAAAATGAAAGAAAACTAAGCCATTATTTGTTTATGATAGCATAAACTCTCTCCTTCCAGTTTCCATCAGTTTCTGATGGCTTTACCCATAAACCTAGTCCACTTCTGTATTAATCTTCTAATGGGGGCGGGGGGCCCTAATATAAAAAAGCTTAATATCAAAGTAGTTATTATGCTTATTTCCCCCAGAACTTGACAATGGTTTTTTAATTTACAACTTCTGGAATGCCTCTCTCTGCCACCAAGAGTGCTGTCATTTTTATAGCAAAAATTATAACTTTTCAAAGCTTTGGTCTAAACTTCTAAATGTGCCTCAACATTTGGAAATGTGTAAAATCTGGTGGATAGCTACGTTTGACTCAATGCATGCCTAAGAGATGTGCATGAGATTGTTTCAGATAGGAGTTTGCAAAGATCAAATTCTCAAGCACACCTACATTTTGCTTTGCTCTTCTCTTCTTCCCTTTTTCCATTCTTGCCGCACAGAATTGAAACTAAGTCCCTGTCAGTTCCTAGATCTCTGTCTTTATTGTTGCCATTATCCTCTTCTTCATTTTATATTCCGTTTCTCAGCTCCATTATGTTTCTCCTTATATTTCTTGCATCAATCTCTAGCTCATTTATTCTCGTATTTTCTACCTGCATTTTCCTTCCACATTATTTTACCTCAAATTATCCATCTCTATTATGCTGTTACCTCACCAATTTAAATGTATACATTTTTTTGTTATGAGGGCCACCCAGCAGCATTATAATCAACAAAATATTTGGGCATTGGCTTCTATGGGGGATGAATGATTCACTATGCATATTGACTGCACCGCCACCCCAATTGATGAGAGTTCCTTTGAGGAACCCTAAAAGTCAATTCCCCTTCCAATTCTAAGCTTAGAATTGCCTATTTTCTGGTTTTAGATACCAAAGTCTTAAAGCGTAGTCTTCACAGCAGTGAATCAGAAAGCTAAGTAGAGAAAATCATAGCTATTTCAAAAAGAAATAACATCCTGGCAGTTTAGCACTTCTGGACTCCAGTAAACTTACACAGTTCTTCATGCGTTTATACTTATTTTACATTCCACAGAGTGTGGCAATAAATAGCCATGTAGCACATATTGTGCATGGAGTCACTTTTTGATACCAAAATAAATAACAGTACACTCAAATATCTGTCTACACAGAAGTTGCTTTGAGTTCCTAGGCATGTGGATTGTAATATATACACATTCAAAGTGGTATCAATTACTGATCATTCATAATTTCTGATAAAGTTGTAGTAGTGAGAATAAAATGCTCAGTTCCATCCCAAAACAGTGAGTTATAGAAAACCATCTGGCTAATGAGGTAAGATCAAGACTACTAACCAGCTTTCACTGTTGCTCTTTCTCACCTCAATACAGTATTGGAAGTCCAGCCTAGTGGTGGATCTATATTTTGGGTGCCATGAAGCTTGAACTGTTACGGTGGCTCCTGCTGAGGCCTTTCTGAGGCTGAGTGCTAGAGTTGACTCCTGTAGATACAATGTACCCCTTCAAGAGATAAACTGAGTGGCTAACTGGACTCTTACAGAGGCAGTGTTGCCTTCAGTGTTGCTTTTGTTTGGGGCAGCTGCATGAAAGGAACTCTATAATTAGGTTATTGCCTGGTGGCTAAAGGAAGTAGGGTTGCTAAATGAAAGGAAATGGGGAAAGCCACTGGAATTGTAAAGAGAAGAGAGAAATAATGAGAAGGCTGAACAATTGTATCATCATGGGATCGGGAGAATCATAGGCTGTTCCTCAAATTGTCCCCCAGTTAAGATAGGCTGGATAGCTTTGGTGGTACTCTTTGGGCTGAAAATACTGTTGGTGAGCGTCAGGTCAGGGAATAGGAAAATCAGCCATCTTGAACTTAAATTTATTCCTGTATAAATGTGGTCTGCATTACACAGATGTGAGTGCATTGAGGTGAGTGCATTGAGGTGAGTGGGTCAGTTCCCCAGTGTTGTTTACTTGGACTTTCTGTAGAGGTGAGGAATAAAAGAGTGGGCAGATGGCATTTCAGTGGTGTATTATGATTAGACAAGGGGACAAATAAAAAACCCCAGATCACTATATTTGTTAAAAATCACTGATTAATTTAATGTTCATCTCTTCGTATTTGTCAGTTCTAGAGACCCCGTTGGATAAGAAGGGATGAATATTTCTCCTTTTTATTCATCTCCCATAGACAGAGAGGGAAGACAAGCCGTGCCACTCTGCCTCTGGGCCCACTGAGCAGCTGATTAGCATGTCCATATGCAAGCAGCCTTCCCCCACAGCCACCCACCTCCACAGCCTGCCCCTCAACCACTTCTTCTCCCTGTCATGGCCGCTATAAACCCCCACCGCCACTGTTGCTGCTCAGCAGGCTACTTATCTTAATTAGTTGAACATGGCTTTGAAAATGGTACCGTTGTCTCCAAGCTCACTGTGCTGGGGAAATTCAACATCCAGACTGAGGCCACTTTGTCAGGAAGGGCTCAAGGCTTCTTTTTCTCCATTATACCCATAGAGCGGTCCCACATGGCATCTGGCCCATCTCATGCTGCAAGGCACAATCTAGACCCAGTTTCCTTCTGGACCATCTCTTAAGGAAGAGACTTGAAGGCACTGCTTTACTGCTGTGATTCTATTCCTTTAAGGAGTATAAACTGAGAAGGTGCTATTGGGGAGTTCTCTTTGATGCCCTAAATCAGTGGTTCCAACCTTGGGTAACCCATGGGACTGCAGTTCCCAAAAGCCTTCACCACTATCTGTGCTGGCCAGGGTTTCTGGGAGCTGCAGTCCAAAAACATTTGGGTCACTCAAGTCTGGGAACGACTGGCCTAGATATTGGTGTAGGGAATGTTCCCCAGTTTTCTGTTCTTTTCTCCATGCAGTTTAGCATATATATGAAACTGATAGGAGAAGTTGTCTAGATTTGGGGGTGGGCAGTTGGTGCCACCAGGAAGTCAGTCAAAAGGCAAATAAAGGAATAGAGACAGAATTTGAATGGTGTTGCATACACTGAAAATGCTGGCTTGCAAACTGGATGTACTCTTGGATTCAATCCTGATCCTGGATGCCTTAGTTTTAGTGTCAGTCAGAAATGTTTTTGCACAGTTAAAACTAGTGTTGTCAAATACACCCATTTCTGCATAAGTCTGGCCTCACCATGGTGATGCGTGGCTAAATTACATACAGTTTGTATCACTGTAGCACACGCTGCATGGGTCTGTCTTTAGAAAATGTCCAAAATCTCCTGTGGTTCCAGTGTGCTGCAACAAGGCTGATGACTAGAACCAATTAAGACAGAATAAAAATACTTTGTTACAACAGCTTCACTGGCTACTATTTCATTTCCAGGCATAATTCAAACTGCTGATGATGACCCGTAAAGCCCAATTCAGCTTGGATCCAGGCCATGAATGACAGTCTTACTCAAGATGAGTTTGCTTGGAAAATGTTCTTCAGAAGGAATCTTTCTTTCTGCTCCCTGCCCAGGGATGTTTATCAAGAACACCACTGCCATGAGGAAGAGAATCTATTTTTCCTTTCCATTCAAATTTTAGTTCTAAACAGGTGTCCAATATCAGTAATGGACTGAGTGAGGATGAGGAAATTGAGATTTAATATAAACACATAGGTGTTACTGTCCAAAAGCAGATAAGGGAATAGAGATACAATTTAAATGGTGTGCTACTCAATCTTCACTCAAAGTTCACTAACTGGATTATAACAGAAAAGAGACTTGTGAAGAACACTTTTATTTGTAGAGTGTGATGTTGCTATTGGAAATAAATCTGCAACTGGGTCTGACCAGATTGAATTTTTCCCCAGTAGATCTTCTGGTCATTCTTATTTTTACTTATTTATTTACTTTTCTTTTTTACTTCAATATTCTGATTAATTGTATTTAATTTACGCTTGTTTATTTTATGTTTATTATTTATATGCACTAGCTTATTGTATATGGTTAATATTTATGTGTTTTATTATTATTTTTTCCCTTTTTGTTTAATTGATTCATTTATATTAAGTTAATTTTGCTTATTATTTTCTCTTGTCTCTTTCTATTTCCTGCCCTTTTTCCCTCCCCTTTTTCCTCCTTCCCTCCCCCCTCCCTTCGATGGAATGGAAGGCCTGCCCTCCCAGCGAGGGCCCCCAAAATATTTCTGTGGTCACGGGTAGAGGTAGATATGGCTTTGGCCCGGTCCCTACTCGTGTAAGAAGAACGACGGACAGATGTCTGAAGGCTGTCCGTTGTTCTGAGACTGGGACCAACCCTCAGTATCGAAGCAGCCAGTTCAGTCATCCTTCTACTCTTCGCCTGGTGTTGTTGAATGCCAGGTCTGTATCCAATAAGGCCCAGGTGATTTACGATCTTATCCTGGAGGAGGATGCAGACCTGGCATGCATAACCGAAACATGGATCGGCGGAGAGGGGGGTCCCCCCTTAGCACTCATCTGTCCGCCCGGTTATGCTGTCCAACACCAGGGTAGACTGGAAGGACGGGGGGGGGGAGTCGCCATTGTTCACAAATCCATCTTGGAGGTTACTAGGCGCTCCTCGGTGGTAAAACCAGGTCTGGAGGCCCTCCATGTGTCGATTGGGGCTAGGGACGGTATTGGGATCTTGCTGGGCTACCGTGCTCCCCGCGACCCAGCCATTTCCCTACCGGAGCTGGTGGACTTTGTCTCTGCGGCACTACTGGTCTCCCCGAAGCTGTTGGTTTTGGGGGACTTCAATGTGCATGCGGAGGCAGAGACTTCCGGACCAGCTCTTGAGTTCTTGGAGACCATGGCCTTCTTGAACATGTCCCAACATGTCATCGGCCCCACCCACGTGGGCGGCCACACACTCGACCTGGTTTTTTCCTCCAGTTGGAGCGAGAGTGGTCCGATGGTGACTGACCTTGAGTCGGTCCCTCTGCCATGGTCGGATCATCACCTAATAAAATGTAACCTCAACATGGCCCTCCCCCCTCGCAGGGAGCAGGGACCTATTGTTATGGTCCGCCCTCGAAGGCTACTGGATCCGATTGGATTCCAGGATGCCATGAGAGGTGCTATGGCAGACCTGGCGGGCGCTCCTGTCGAGGTTCTGGCTGACAGCTGGTTCGCCGCTGCGGTCAGGGCTGTAGACATGATCGCACCTAAACGCCCTCTCCGACGCAGAGCCCGCCCGGCACCCTGGTTTAACCAGGACCTCCGGGCGCTGAAGCGGGTCAGGAGACGGCTAGAGCGCAAATGGAGAAAGGACCCGACGGATTATAATTGGATAGCTGTTAAGGTCGCCACTAACCTTTACCTGGCTAAGGTAAAGGCTGCCAGTCGAGCATACTTCGCTAACCGGATAAGCGAAGCGTCCAACCAGCAGGCGGAATTATTCCGTATAGTGCGCGACCTATCCGGAATTGGCCCGGGTGATGGGCCTCCCCCTAGTCTTACACCGGACCAATTTGCAGCATTTTTTAAATCTAAAGTGGAGGCCATCCGCCGGGACCTGTCTCCTTTTTTGAATACAGTGAGTCGAGCTGAGATGTCCAGCGCTCCGTCTTGCCCGGTAATTTTTGACACATTTCAGCCTGTCACGCCTGATACTGTCGCCAGGGTGCTTGATCGCTGTCGTGCCACCACCTCCTCCCTTGACCCCTGTCCGGCCTGGCTAATCAAAGCAGCCAGGCCTACAACAACGGAATGGGCCACTGCAATAATTAATGGGTCTTTCCTGGAGGGCCGATTTCCATCTGCCCTCAAGGAGACACTCATTAGGCCCATTAGGAAGAAACCAAGTTTGGCGGCGGACACAATTGGCAATTATAGGCCCGTCGCCAATGTTTCTTTCCTAAGTAAGGTGGTGGAGAGGGTGGTGGCCGACCAGCTTCAGGCGCACCTGGACGAAACAGATGCCCTGGATCCGTTTCAGTCGGGCTTCAGGCCGCGCCATGGCACAGAAACGGCATTGGTCGCCCTGTGTGATGACCTACTGAGAGAGGCCGACAGGGGCAACGTGTCCCTGCTGGTCCTCCTCGACATCTCAGCGGCCTTTGATACCATCGACCATGGTATCCTCCTGGGGAGGCTCTCCGAGTTGGGAATTGGGGGCCTTGCACTGGCCTGGCTCTGTTCCTTCTTGGAGGACCGTCCCCAGAGAGTTCAGCTTGGGGAGAGCGTCTCGGCCCCGTGGAATCTCAATTGCGGGGTTCCACAGGGGTCGATCATCTCCCCAATGTTGTTTAACATCTATATGAGGCCGCTGGGTGGGGTCATCAGGGGGTGTGGAGCTCGGTGTCATCAGTATGCTGATGATACTCAGCTCTACATCTCATTTCCACCTTCCGCAGGAGATGCCGTCCTGTCCCTTCAGCGCTGCCTGGGGACCGTACTGCAATGGATGCAGGAGAACGGGCTGAGGCTGAACCCGGACAAGACGGAGGTACTAAGGGTGGGCGCCCCCACAGTCGGGAGCTTGGGAAACTCCCTCTCTTTTGGGGGGGTGACCCTTCCTGCTAAGGATGGGGTCCGCAGCTTGGGGATCCATCTGGACCCGGCGCTCACTATGGAATCCCAGGTGGCGTCGGTGGTCCGAACCGCCTTCTACCATCTTAGGCGGGTAGCCCAGCTGCGGCCCTATCTCGATGTTGGGGCGCTCACTACTTTGGTGCATGCGCTCGTAATCTCAAGATTAGACTACTGTAATGCGCTCTACGTGGGGCTGCCTTTGAGGCTGTTGCGGAAACTTCAGGTGGTGCAGAATGCGGCGGCCAGACTCCTCAGCGGGGTGAAAAAATTCCAACACATCTCACCCACTCTGGCCGCATTGCATTGGCTGCCCATCAGATTCCGCATCGACTTCAAAGTGTTGACGCTTACGTACAAAGCCCTAAACGGTTTAGGGCCTCGATACTTGGCGGAACGCCTTCTACCACCAAGATCTACCCGTGTCACTCGCGCGAGCCAGGAGGTGAGGCTGAGGAGCCTAACGCCGAGGGAGGCCCGGAAAGAAAAGACAAGAAATCGGGCCTTCTCGGCGGTGGCTCCTCGCCTCTGGAACAACCTTCCCCCTGATATTCGTGCGGCCCCCTCGCTCGGTATTTTCAAAAAGCAATTAAAAACATTGATGTTTCGGCAGGCCTTCCCTCCTAGTTAATTCCTGATCCCCTTCTCTTTTCTTTCCTAATGTTTTAACCCAATGGTTGTAAGTTTTCTATTATGTACTCCTTTGTTTTTATAGTGTTATCCCATGTTGTAAGCCGCCTAGAGTGGTCTATCGACTAGATAGGCGGGATATAAATAAAATAAATAAATAAAATAAATAAATAAATTCCTTTAACCCAGCACTATGTTTTATTTCAATGTCTAAAGTAGTAATTTCCAACCTTGGGTACCCAGATGTTCCTGGACTAAAACTCCCAGAAGCCTTCACCACTATATGTGGTGGCTAGGGATTCTGGAAGTTGTAGTCCAAGATAATCTGCAGACCCAAGGTTGGGAAGCACTGATCTTCTAAAGCCTTTTCTGTTCTTCCCCACCTGCACCCACATTAGGAAATGCTGTTGCTTGAAATTCCAAGCCTTTGAAATATAAATACAGCAGAGCTTACAAGTTGATTATCAATCTACCATTATAAACAAAAGTGAATCATATTAGTCTCCAATTCTCAAGCATTTAATATTGTACTAGATCAATGGCAAATCTTACCTATCATTAGCTTCACATTGTTTCTGTCTGACAAACAGGCAAGCCTGAAATAGTTCTAGCTGTCTCAAAGGTTTTCCTCCTGTTCAGCTAGGTGTAATGATTTTTGCAGTGCCACATAGATTTAGGGGTATGTTACTGGCCTTATGATTAAACTTGTTTCTAAGTTATGATTTTGGGATTGTACTTGCATGTTGAGTTTTCACCTTCTTCATGGGCAGAGTGTAAATTGTCATAGTACCAAGGGTAAGACCACCATAAAAAGCATTGCAAATGTTCAGTGTTTAAATTAGGTGGTGATGTATTTTTTTTGCTGTTCCCATTATTGTCTCCCACTGACTAGAATAACTGAATTATTCTTTAGGAGATATAGAGATGTGTATCTCTATGCATGTGTTTTTTAAAAACATTCCTGTTCTAAGGGATGTCTCTTAAAAATGAAACTCACTTTGTTACTCGTATTACATAAAGAGGCATGTTCATTATAAAGATTGAAAATTTTGGTGTGTTTCTTATAAAAATGTGTTGTGTTCTTACACATTCAGGAAAGAAATTATGAATCCCACCCCCAATCTATCTTATTTCTGTTGGCATTCAGATCGACACAGGCTAATCTTAAGGTAGATCTACCCTATTTGCAATGAAGTTTGTATCTGCTAACAATGGATGTCAGGGGAATATTATACCCTTCATATCTAATCTCTACCCTAAATTTTATTTTCCCCTTTTTGCAGTCTAGCTGGGCACCACCTGTTCATTAAACAAGCTTAATTGTACTTGTTTTCAATTAACTGCTGACTGTTTAACAATGTATTTATATTTGTCCTTCAAAACGTAAAATGAAAAAAACTAACGATTTTTTCTATATTGGCCGTGGTTTAGACAACCTGAATAAGACTTCACAGAACCATACCTGAGAAAACAAATTAGTTTTGAATTCTAGGTAAAACCCCTGAAAAAAAGAAGAAGCTTAAAATGTAATTATGGTAATTCAGTATTGAGCAACTGGGGACAGATTTCCCAGATAACTACTGTGGGCTGTGAAAGAAACAAAAGGAAATTTAGGTGTTCAGTTGCCAATTTCTTTTCTTTCTTCCTCCCACCTGAACATTTCTTGGGTACAGGAAGTAGTTGGGGAGACAAGGCATGCAATGAAATTGAATAGTTTTGCTTGTTTGACTTTGCTTTAGATGAAATAACAACCTCTGATTCAAAGTAGATGAAGCTGATTATTCACATTAATACATTCTGATGTGTATTAAACTCTGTGATGGTCTTTAGTGGGTATTACAGGCACAAAGTTAAAGTTTTACTCTTCTGGAAAAAAAATTCTATATGTTCTTCCAGAAGTGAGTTGCTCCATAGGCAGCTGTGCCTGCAAAATGTATCATGAATTGCTTCTCTGTGTTTGCAATAACAAAAAAACCTATGAAAGTTTTAGATTATTAGGTGGAATTGTCCTCATTTGTATGACTGAGATGTGCAGGACAGTTCTAAGGGAAGTTACAGGTAGAGTCCTTGTGATATATCTTGACCCAAAAAAAGTCAATTGGAACAATACTTTCACCTTTGACCTATAACTAGGTCTTGAGATATTTGTCAGACTATTTTTGTTTGCTTAATAATTAATCAAGACACTGAATTATTTATAAAGAGAGTTTTTTTCCAGTTTAAGCTTCTTTTTAAGTACAGCTGGACTAATAGCTTAAAAATGAAGTAAAACATTTGCAATATAGAGACCAGCACTGGTCAGCTAGATCTTGGGGACCAATCTTTTCTGATTTGTGCCAGCTATGAGCTTTCAACTGTCTTACATTACAATTATGACTCAGATATATGCTGGCCATGAGGAGGGTAGAAGAGGCAGAAGTATCTTTTGCTGGCAGAAATCCTTCTTTGCCTTCTGCTGACTGATTTCAGATGTTTGCCAGTTAAAATGTGCTAAAAGATGAGAGGGACCCCAAAAAAGGTGTGGAGCAATGCAGGAATAGAGTTATGCCAGTCTCAAATTACTTCTAGCCCAAGGACACTGTTACCTTGATGGCACAATGCCACGCCAAGCTGAGGGTAGTAATTCCTTACACCTCTTGGCTGGGAGAGATTTGGATTCAACATCCTAATATCAGGGCAGCAGGCCCTCAGTCATCATCCTCATTTTGTGAACATTGGTCATGGCACCACTAACAGTTTCTTTCTCTTGTTGTGTAAACTTTTTTAAAAAATACAAGAAAAAAAGGTATATATTTAATTGTGTGTCATCATGTCAATTGAGAACCCTTTTTTAGGTAGAGAGCACTCAGAAGTTGTTTACCCTTCCCTTCTTCTGAAGGCATCCTGGGACTGTACAGCTTGCCCAAGGCTACACAAGTTGGCTCTTCTCGGATGCACATTGGGGAACTGAACTCTGAATCTTTGGCTCCACAGCCAGATAATTAACTCATTCATCCAACACTAGATATACATTAAAGATGATACTAGCAAGTTCAGCTTTTCTCCACAGGTTAAGAGGAGGCAATGAAACCAAATAAATACACTGAAACATAAATATACGGTAAATAGAAGATCATTACAAAGACCTCTATTCACAAAAGAGGCATAGAATCCCAACCAAGACTCAGCGACCTACAAAAATGGAGACAAACTAGATGGAAGTACTTTGCCAAAGAAAAAGACTTGATCTGAAAGATGAAGTGTGGATTCATGGATCTTGGATATTATTGGACACCAGCTGTATGCACACTTAGTGTGTAATTCAAGTAAGATAATGAAGGCCCATCTGAGTTGATAGTAGGTTGGCTAAAACTATTCTGAATCCAAACTCTTTCTCATCTAGAGAGGATGGAAATATAAGGCTATCTTTATCTTGGCCTAACTTTATGCCAACATAGTGGCTATGCAGCTGGGCTGGAAGGGATTTGTATTTGGCATAATTTAGCTTTATTTGTAAAGAGCTTTTTCTTCACCTGCTTCTTCTCCACTCCTTTCCTGGCTCTCCTGCAAGCTGATCTAACTCAGCATAGCAGAGCTGCTGGCAGATCCCTCTCCCAACAAATCTCTGAGATCAGCTGATCGAAAGGGGATTTCTGCCAGCAGAATGGTATCCCTGTGGCAATAATCTCTCTGTCTATTCCTACAACTTGCAAATCTCTGAGTTAGAATTGCATTGTTACTTGACAGCAATCAGTAATAGTTATTTCTGAGTAAACCTGCATATACTTGTGATGTTAGTGAATTTGTAAGAGCTCTAATTGTTGATTTAAACAGAAAGGAATTTTGATCCTAAAACTGAATGTTTGTTTGTTACAGAAGGCGCATGTTAATATGTTTATGTCTATTCGTGTTTAATTGTTCAAATAAAAAGAAAATCAAATTATTTTTAAAGATACTAAAGAAATTCATTCAATATAACAATTTTGCCAAGAAGAAAGAAAGAGATGAATTGTATCCTCTAAAACTTGTTTAGCATCTAGACCTCCAGTTCACTTCAATTTTCTCTGCTTGGCAGAATTACTCCCTACATCATTCCTGTGACTGTTTTACATCATGTGATTTTAGTCTTTTGCTATATTCCTTCTGAATCATAATCATTCATATGAAGGTCTTTTCACTTTCTCTGTTCTCATTTAGGACTGTAGGAAAAATATACAGTATACTCCTAGTAGTAGATGACTTTATATCATTTTTTGGCATGTACATGAGCTGTTTTCCTTCCCAGAATCTGTGAATTGGTTTTCAGGAAAGAGAGCAGGTGAAACTTTTTAAATGTTGGTATATTAGGATGCTATTGATATAACTCAAAATAAAGGAAAAACTGGATGCCAGAAATGCATTTTACATATTATAAAGGTTGCATGTGTTATGTGGTATTGCACAGTTAAAAGTACATTAAGAGCTTGCAGCTTTTGGATTAAAATTAGGAGTAAAGCATACTACAGAAATTGCATTTTAATGCTTACTGTGTATTTTTGTCTTCTAGTGATACCCCTCTTAATGTAGTTAGAAGCAGCAGCAATATTTTATGTATGTTTTTTAAAAAAGATAGATAGACATAACTACCAAGGTAATGATTATTTTGCACAGAAAAGTGAAGGAATTAGAGGTTTAATGTTAGATTTGATTGTATCAAGTTTGGTTGTATGAATGCTTCCTAAATTCTGTAAATTCTTTTTACAGACATAATGGAAGAAGTTAGGAAGCACAAAGACAAAATGGCTGCTAACTATACAAAAATCAGATAGGACCTAGATCTTGAATGGAGTATTCCAATGGTGTGATATCTAGAGCTTCTTTACTCTTCCCTTTCTTGGGCGTCTTATCCTGGGAGTCCCTGAATGCTTTTGTGATCACAAATTAATGAGATAGACAGCACCTTTCACAGTGCCAAATAGCTAAGTAGCAAAGGAGACTGTGGAAATAAATCAGATAGGACCTAGATCTTGAATGGAGTATTCCAATGGTGTGATATCTAGAGCTTCTTTACTCTTCCCTTTCTTGGGCTTCTTATCCTGGGAGTCCCTGAATGCTTTTGTGATCACAAATTAATGAGATAGACAGCACCTTTCACAGTGCCAAATAGCTAAGTAGCAAAGGAGACTGTGGAAATATATTCACGAAGGCTTTCACGGCCGGGATCTAATGGTTGTTCTGGGTTTTTCAGGCTCTTTGGCCGTGTTCTGAAGGTTGTTCTTCCTGATGTTTCGCCAATCTCTGTGGCCGGCATCTTCAGAGGACAGCAACCTGTACTCTGGTGTAGTTGGCTTGGGAGTGCAGTATTTATGGCTGTGAGATGGGCTTTTGTCTTTTCCTGTAGATGGGTGATTAGTGTGTATTGTTGTGGGTGTATTGTTGTGCTAAGGAGAAGAGATTATTTGTTCCTGTGGTTGATGGGTGTCATCAGCTGGTTTTTTGTGTGTAGTGATCCCCAATAAATAATATACCCAGTGCAACATCTGGGGTACTATATCTTATGAGACACATGAAACTATAACTTATAAGATGATACAAAGGACTGTATTTGCTCCATCCTTTTTGGCTGCAACTTTGATGCCCTTCAAGTTTCTTCTTTTGCATGTATCCCTGAATCCAAATCTGCTCTGATTATGAATTCTGACATGTTCTAGCCAAAAGTTAAACATTTCTTAAATGCCATTTATCTTAGTGAGGTTTAAGTATTTGCTTAAATTCACATCTATCACTTGAAAAGAATATATGTAGGTTAGCACCTGCAATTAGGCAATATATTTCTTACCCAGCCTGGCCTGGACACAAATTGGAAATTATATTTCAGGCAGGAGCAGTTCCCATAGTCCATTTTTTGGAACCATGGCAGGTAGCTCTCTGAATATATTGCTGCAAAGACATAGAGTTCCTTCTCAGGAAGAGAGACCCTTATTGCCCCTTGCACAAAGAAGCTTTATGCAGATATATTCACTTATCTACAACCGTTTCCATTGGCTTTAAGCTGACTGCAGAATGTAGCAGGCTAGTGTTGAGCTGGTGACTATGGAACTAAAATAATTACTCAGGAGCCTCATAATTATGTAAAAATAGAAAGCTTAAGTTTATTGCTTTAGGAAATACTTAAAGGTATCATGCAGGAGAAAAAAGCCATTCCTAAACCTGGTTATAGACACTCCAAAATATGCCTTCTATGTTCACTGATCTGCTCAAACATTATTGAGTAACTACCCATGCAAACCTACCTCTCTTTTGCTAAGAGAATGAAGAAGGAAGAGGTGGCTTCAGAGATGGGAAGAGAATGCAAGCCTACTCATTGGGGTAGTGTGGGCGGCATATAAGATGGATGGATGGATGGATGGATGGATGGATAAATAAATAAATAAATAAATAAATAAATAAATAAATAAATAAAAATACATTTGCATGTAAATCTGAAAAGAAAAGAGGGTAAAGTAAATATCTGCCAACCCTGCCATCATCACTTACTAAGTGTATTGCTGCACCATTTCAGATAATGCTGAACACGCCATCTCTGACGTAGTATTATTCATTCATTCTTCATTTCGTTCATTCGTTCATTTGCTGAAAGATGTGATAGCAAAGCAAGTGGGCAATGAAAGGAGTAAATGGTGGTAGCAGGCATGTTTAGTCTATGCATCTTGTGATCCCCCTCATTCTCTTTCTTTCACAGACTTTCTCCTTATGAAGAAAGGAGAAATGTTACATGAATTATCCTATATTTCATCATCATATGGATATCTTTATATTTCATGACTCAAACTATTACTAATCAAATTCCTGCCAGTTGTCTGGATTTTTTTTTCTTAGAATGTGATGACTGGTGGAACTGCAAGGATGATGTGTAATATAGGAGTACCTGGTTTTGCCCTTTCTAGCTTACTCTGATCAGAAACATGGCATTCGGCACAGGTCACAAAGCAAGCAAGTGTCTCTGCCTTTAGAAAGAATGTCACAATAAAAGTCTGACTACATGAACTAAATGAGAATAAGTGACCTGAAAACCTAAGATGAAGACCATATTTTGTGTACTGTGTATAAGATTTCACTGGAGAATACAAGTTTTCAAAGTGTCAGAGAAATTTCTTTTCAGGCAATTCCCAGTGGAGGTAGTGGTTTAAACTTAGACTTCATAATGGTACTGCCAATAGCAGAACTGGCAGATGTCAGAACATGTGACAAGACAGGCCAAGCAGAACTGCAGGAGAGCTTATTTTATAAGAAGTGCAGAAGGAGAGCAGCTTGTCTGATCATAAAACTGAAACTGGTAACTCATTATTAAGACCTGCAGATACACTTTCTCTGGGGCAGTGGAGGGGAATAGTGTTTTTAAAGTGAATGTTAAATTTCTCCAAAAAAAGAAAAAAAAGAAATATGTTTCAAATATATTAAAGCTGTCTGGAGCCCAAACACTGCAGCTGTATTTTAGAGTGCTCTTCATCTTGATTTCTGTTTGGTTCCTTTTCCATTTTGTTTTGCTTCCAGCTGGGCTAAATCTTATCGGGTAAATGGCTTAGAAGCAGGATGTAAAGATCACTTTTATGCAGTTAAACCATCTGGAAAAAAATATTTTGGAATGATGACAAAGATGCAATAAATGCTACATTTGGAAACACAAGCACGTTTGAACTATGTAACATACGACTTATTGATAAACCATGATCAAACCTGAATTGCAAACAGATCCAAACACAGGTATTCAAGTACCTTTAAAAACATTTGTAAGAGAAAAGGCATATATTAGTGACATATTTGTCATTCACTGTCAGTCAAGGGCTTCTACTTCTTTGATGCAGGTTGACTTCCTCGCTGTGTTTTGGTTCATTTCCTGTACATGTGATCACTGGAAATAGCCCATCAGTGTCGGCACCAGACGAATCTGAGTCGGGAGGGCATTCCATAGTCTGGGGGCAGCTGCCGAGAAGGCCCTTTGTCTACAAGCCATCCCTCTTACCTCCTTGAGGGACGGCTCTCTCAAAAGGGCCCCCTGGCTAGATCTTAACTGCCGGGTAGGCTCATATGGAAGGAGGCGGTCCTTCAGGTATCCAGGGCCCAAGCCATTTAGGGTTGTAGCAAAGATTAGCTGTGCCACATTTAAAAAATAAAAGAGAAATCCAAAGCTTTCTCCTGGAAGCTTTTGCTTGTTTTTCTTTTAAAAGTCCACTTGGAAGCTTTCCCAATTTGGCTGCAGGCAGGATTTCAACCAGACATTTAAGATAAAAGCAAGCAAAAGCTGGGGGGGGGGGGGGAGAGAAGAGTTTTTCATTTGTCTTTTTTTTTATGGTATATACCAATTCACAGTATTGGCAAAGGCTGTGTACAAAAAAGGGTCACTTCAGGTCTGTATGCCATTTGGATACAAGGATGAAATTTCAGGAAATGGGAATCCAGTTATATTATTGCTTGTTGTTTTCATCATTCTTTTTAAAAAGAAAGTGAATGAAGGAAAAGTGAATCTTTCATAATCTTACTGGATGAGGTTAAAATGTTTATGAGAGGGGCATAGAGTGCAGTTTCTTCAGGACCAACCACAGATTATAAACTGGCCCAGTATTTGCATGTATTACCCAGAGAGTTCCATGCTTCAGTCACTGTTATAACAAACTGAGAGGAATTCTCCCTTCCTTCTTTTCTTCACCCAGCAGATAGATTCCCATCCTGGTTCTCACTAGACATAGATCACTGAAGCAGTAATTTGATGATCCATGGAAGAGATAAGCAGGGACTTTGAGGCTGAAATTTTGGCAGATGTGAGTGAGTAAGTGAGTGAGTGAAGTGCTGCATTCTTCCCCAACATAGATTAAAATCTCACAGAAAAACACAGAGGGATCATAAAATTTGCCACATATAAAAATCACAAGTCACCTCGATTCCTACTTGAAGCTAAGAAAATACAAACTCCTATGACACCTCAGCTTATTTGTGTAAGTCATTATGTTTGTTTTAGTATTGGATTCATAGAATGAACTGCTCCTTCACAGCCATTTGGGACTTGTAGTCCCAGAAGGAACAGAGGCAAGTAATGCCCATCTTTATTTTTAATTTAATTTTCTCACAAAGACCTGGCCGCAGCTCTTTTCTGTATCCTCCTGGGTTCTTTATATTTACTTCAATGTTTACTTTATTTGAGTGGCATTGGTTCAAGAGTGTTCTGAATCTATTATTCTGGATTTGAGTAATCCTGTTTGTTTTATAAATAGAAGTGCTGGCTGCATGAGTAATCAATTCCATTGCTTAGACAGCAGAAATATATAGATTTTTACAGAAATGCCATGAAAGGTTTTCTTTAACTGAACAAGAAGAGAGTTTTCATTATGTTATTAATTAAAATTGTTTTAGTAGAAGCCATGTCATCTAGCCTTCTGAATTCCTATGTGTCTAAAAACACAAAAGGGCATTTTGAGGCACTTTTTAAAAAGGTAAACTGTATCCCACTTCTGTTCTATTGTGGAATGATTCACCTCACAAGTGTACTGTCATCCTGGCTCAGACCACACGCAGACCTGCTTACCTCCAACACGGTTGCCGCGCTTTGGGTTTTTCACCTTCAACCTCCTAAGTTTGGATAATAATTATACAGTGGGGTCTCGACTTACAAACTTAATCCGTATTGGAAGGCAGTTTGTAAGTCGAAAAGTTTGTAAGTCGAATCAGCATTTCCCATAGGAATGCACTGAAAACCAATTAATCTGTTCCGGCTGTTTTTGGTTCTTAGGTTGAGGGGCATTTCCCATAGGAACTAAGGCAAAGCCGGTTAATCCGTTCCTACCACTAGGGGCAGAATTTCTTTCTTTCCTTCCTTTTAACCTAAGATGACTTAGGTTAAAAAAAAGGAAAGAAATGAAGGAGAGTAGGAGGAAACAGACACCTTTTCAACAGAACACCCTGAAAAGCACATTTTCAGCCAAGACAAGTACCTTCTGGAAAAAACCAAGCACCTTTCAGACAACAGATCACCTTGAAAAGCACCTTTTAAATCAAGACAAGCCAATACAAGCACCTTTTGGGGAAAGGGGGGGCAGCAAAGGAGGGAGGGAAAACCTTTTAAAAATCCAAAAATCAAAAATTAAAAAAGTGCCAAAAAATAAAAATACAGTCCGTACCGCACTGTACCAGGCAATACCAGCAGTACCAGGCAGTACGAGGCAGTCTGAAGACTGTCTCCAAATCCACTCTCAAAACACTGGGAAGAGCGAGGAAGCAGATAAGCACCCTCTTCACTGGCCAACGGTTAAGTGAAAGTTCAAACTTCATGCTTTCCCCACCTCAAACACGTTTTTTTGGTTTGTAACTCGAATCTAAGTGTGCAAGTCGAGTCAATATTTTTCTATCAGAGTGGTTTGTAAGTCGAAATGTTTGTAACTCGAGCCGTTTGTAAGTCGAGGGTTGACTGTAATCATGTGCTGTCAAGTCAGTTCTGACATATAGTGACCCCTTCGAGAGTTTTCTGAGTAGAGAATATTCAGATATCGTTTGTCATTCTCTTCTTCTGGGAGCACTCTGTGACAGTGCAGCTTGGCCAAAGCTACACTGGCCACCTCCTGGGAGGCAACCTCAGAGCTATCCAACTAGCACCAAGATGTGTAAACCAGGAGATTATAGATGGAATCATGGCATAGCTGCTCCCTGAAATAGTTGTCCTATGATACTTATGGTGATCTGCAAATGATGGCCCATTCCCCTGCTCTTTCTGTAATCTTGTCCCTGAGGGCCACACCAGAAATTAGCTGGGGGATCAAGGATAGAGTGCAGAGCAGCAAACATACATATGGGAAAATAGCAGGAAAACTTTGAACTTGGTAAAAACTTCTCTCACCAGCCAATGGTCTTATAGAAGTGAGGGAATAGCATTTCCCCCTGATCTGCCAGCTGCAGGGGAAAGTAGAATTTTGTTAGCTTTAGGGGCCACAACCAAGAGCCACATATTGTGCAATCCTGCTGTAATGTGTAGTTTGGAAATGTATGATAGGGCACAACAATATTGTGGATTTCTTGCTCAATAGGATTTGTTGACACAAGGCACAAAAAGCACATAGTGATTAAAAAACACAAGGAGAATGTGTTACAGTGTATGTTTCTTTTAACACAAATTGGGAACAGAGGAAAGTATACACATTACAAGTGCTAGTTGTTTTGTGTGTTTTATTTGGCTTAGCATCATGCCTACTACTGGTCTCAAACCTTTAACAGAAGTATGGGCTTTATCAAAAAGCCTGATTGTTCAACCATGTTTATTTATTCAATATGTGATGATACATTTCAGATATACACATTTATCTCTGCAATGGGTTAGGTTGTTTAGAATGCACTTTGATAGATTTATTTTTTTAATGGCTTTCTTCTGCCTTCTGTTTCACATTTTTAAAATAACAAGGAAACTCATTAGAGACTGGAGAATGTTGTTAGAATTGTAATTTTTTAAAATACCAACCAACCAACAAACCACCAAGTTATACCTACCTATTCTTCAAGACCTACTCCAACTCCATCAGGACCCTGTTCTTGCTAATTATGTACCATTAAGTATCAATTTATGATCCTAATAGCAGGTTAAATCTTTGTAGAACTCAGTCTGTGGAAGGTATTAAATGGCATCTACAGCACTTTTGAAATAGACTGTGTAAATATTTATATCTTGCCTTTAAAGTTTTTATTTGACTTTGAGGGCAAAGGCAATGTTTTCCAGTTTGAAAATCTAAATGAGGTTTTTCCCCATTTTGTTCAAACAGGAAAACATAAAGACAGAAGGGACACTTATGAACCACTGGCAACTATAATTCAGTATTAGACTACAAAGATGGTGTGGTTATTTACTGCAACTTCTCCCTTACTGTGATAAAATTGGAGAGATTCATCGGTTGGCAAGTAGGATATTAATAAACCATAGAAAGATTATATCATGGACAATGACTGGCCATTTATTAAGAATCATCATTCTCCCGTTCTGCCACTTAGGGTGTGTGCCAAGCATGCTATGTGTTTTCTTTCCAATCTTAGGTTCATATTACTGTAGATAAAATATAATCCAATATCACTTTGTTTTTCTTTCTATTTATCTTATTTATAAAAGTAATAAATTATTTCATAAAGCAAGGATGTTTTCTGTTCAGAAGGTTCTGGAGACATGTACAAATAGGAACAGCTGAGCAACCTTTTAAAGCAGAGCCTTGTCATTAATCTACTCTTTCCTTTCCCCACTGTCAGGACACATTTATATTAAAATAGATGATCTTAGACGTTATCTGGAGAATAAGAAACTGCATGCAAGATTTACTTTCATTTCGAATGGGATCATAGGCTATGAAAAAATGTCTCCTCTACTTCAGGTTGATCCTTGTCATTACACAGCTTAGTTATACTTGTAGATTAGTTTTAGACAAGTTTTCTTGTCAAACTGTGCCTTAGTTCTGCTTTGTTTTAGAAACTGCAAACAAAGGTAGGGAAGGTACACCATGGAAAACGTTTTGGATGGGGACTTCAAGAGGTCTCACTTAGAGAGTTCTGGAAATCGATGACAAAATTTGTTATCTGTCACCCCTTTGATCTCAAGTGAAACCTGCTTTTAGAGGTTTAGAGGTTATACAGTGTAACCTGCATAGTGGAGCATCACTTAGATTTGAAGAATTTATTTTCTACACATGGTAGCTATATCTTCCAAACAATTCTACACCTCTCTATTCCTCAGAGGATCAATACATGGCTGTCATTTTCTCTGAAATGAAGGAAAATGTTTGTATTTCACGCTTCTCATCTAACATATAGCCCTTACGCAAGCAGATTATGGATCCGTAGACTGGCAAGGATCTGGAACATGTGGTGTGAGCGATAAGACCAAAACAAGACTGATTGATTTTTTTATTGACGTAAATTATATGGATACTTTATAAAACAGTTCACTATACATACATCTGTTGAAATTTTAATATTTACACTCTTTAAAAAATTATTCCTGCAGAAGGAAAAGGGTTCCTTCATCCAGCATGGACATTGGCTTATATAGTTCTTGATAATTCATTCTACTCTCATTTTGCCATTATCCTGACTATATGTATCTCTTATATGTGTAAGGTGCACATTACAGTAACTGAAGTGGAAACATAAAGGAAATGTGATTGTTCTGCAGTTGGGTGAAAATAAATGGAATGGCATTCAGCTTCATTCCACAAAGCAGCAAAAGTAACAGAAAGAGATTATCATCATGATTAAGGTTGTTCCTTGTCATTACACAGCTTCGGGTGCAATCCAATGGAGAAATAATTTGCAATCTGGATGACTTCTGTAACAGTCTGTTACGAGCAAAATTCTGGCATTTACATGATGCACAGGAGATTTTGAATAAGTCCTATCCTGCTTCATGCCCAAGCTGGATCTATTTGGTCCAGTGGCAAAGCTACTTTTTTTGTCGGGGGAGCAGGCTGGAACTATTCCCGTAGGGACAGAATGGTCATTTTTAGGGCGATTGCTCCCAGCTAAGTGACCCTTTCCAGTGTAATTAGACACAATCATTTCTTATGATCTGATCACACCCATAGTTAGATACACTTCAGTAGAAGATAAATTTTGCATTTTTTCCATTTGAACCAAAAGCTAGGCTTTAGTTTCTACAAATACATTTTCTATATTATATTCTATGAATTAAAGTTACCACCTCCCTTTCCCATAACTGACCTTTTAAGGTGCTTCCATGTTATATCTTAAGGAGAAAACTCCAGTTATATCACTAGTGATGTTGTCCAAAGAGAATATTACCAAGTTCAGCAGACATTTCCTCTGGCTCATAATCCTCAAGTGGATTACAAATTCAGAACTTTTTCTCTGCCTGTGTTGCTCCTTCTCCTAAGGTCTAATTTCATGTCCAAATACCAAAACATATTTCTCTGAGGAAATTCTGTTGTGTGTGTGTGGGGGGGGGCAGGGCAATTATAGGGGACAGGTGTTCCTCTGAGTGTCTACTTTAGCCCATTCTGTCCTCATGTGCAGAAGATCCTGTCACATGGTCATTGCTGAAGTAAGATTCATCTGCCAGTAAAGCTGGCATCTGGTATGTCAGGAAATCATAGCACTGTCTTGTACTTTGTATCAGATAACAGAATCTATCAAGTTGTCACTAACTATGTACCACTATACATAAGATGGTGAAGAAAACACTTCCACATTGATTATAGTTTGTGGGCATTCCAATAGCATGCAAAACCTTCATGTATTAGCCTCATAAACCTACAGAGTAGGATTGCAGCACATTGCAAGCAGATGGCAGGAGTGGGATGAACGATTGCTCAATTTTTCTTACAATTAGAATGCTGATGTTCTTTCATGTCATATTATTCTAGAGAAGTCTTTAAACAGGAGGTAGGCAGAAGTAAATCTTCAGTTACACACATAAACACTCTTGATTATTAGTTTATGTGTGTTTAGTGAAATGTGTCTTGCTAAGAATCATTTAAAAAATAACTAATTTCAGGGAGCAAGGGTTGAGCAGATGGGCAGGTAGTTGTCATTAAAGAGGCAGATGACCTGGTGGCCTGGGATACAGAGGCATAGCCTCAAACCTCCCCCTTCAATCCCCACTCCCTAGTCCAGTGATGAGTTAAGCGGATGAATTGGATCCATTGTAACAAGCAATGACACAGGGTTGATTCTCCGAAATAACATGAATCTCATGGTGAGAAGGATTCTGGGCTGTGGTATCTGCAGTTCCTTTCTCTACCAACTCATGGTCCATAATCAGTTGAAAACCAGTGCTTGAACCATAAGGCTGCTGGTGTCAGCTCCACTGTACCTAACACAAACTACCAGGACATATTCTGGATCTCGCATGTTAAGCATTGCACATCAGCACATACATTTACAACTGCATCATGCTATTGCCACTTCAGGGAAGGCACAATATGGTGTACCAGCCCATGATGATGTGCCTATGAAAGACCTTCCCTATCTTTAGGCCCATGAGTCCTAACTAGCTGAAACAGGGTAGTCTGCAGTCAAAGCAGTGGTAGGTGAAGGCTTGCAGCCATGTCCCTTTTTCTTCTTAGGATTCCCTGCTTAAGCAACCAACTCTAGATTAGAAGGTTCCGTGTCTAAAACATTGCTAATTCATCCATCTTTCCACTGTGGTGGTCCCAGAAGCTGAGACCATTTGAGATTATTGGATTGTCACTTTATTTGGGTGATTCTGGTAGCAGATAAACAAAATGAAATCTACACTAACTAGGCTCTGAATTCAAGGGCTGGGTCAGGTACACCTGACATACAAATATGAATTGCACTCTCAAACCTAAATGTTATCATTTGAAATAGCATTATTTCTCGGGCTTTCTAAAGAGCAAAAATATCAGGACAATAGACCCTTGAGAATTTCAGTTTTTTGTGATGCAAATACTTCCTGTGGGTCTTATACATTCATTTTGTGTGCCATGAGTATAAATTATAACCTTGACTCACTCATTAATACAGGTACTTGTAAACCATTGCAATTGTTTTGTTTTGAAGAATAATGAAGTTTGTGCATGTTAATTAATCTAAATGAACTTTTCTTAAGTAGGCTCCTTTGATAAATATTTCATTCTCCTGTTCCCTTTGTTCATTAGAAAAATGAGAAACATGTCCATGTATAAATTAAAGTAAATGTAAAAACCATAGAAGCTATCTTTGATTCCAAACTTTTACTTGATGAGTGCAAAATTTTAATCTCTTTTCAATCTAATCTACTGAGTTCTAGTGTTGGATAGTAATTCCTATTACTTCTGAAGAGTCTTTCTTCCTGCATTTTATATTAAATAGCTAAAAGACAGAAACATAAGTATTTTGCCCATCCATACTGGGCTGATGTATTTCTGGCAGTGGAATAAATGTTAATAAAGCTGAACTTTCATTAAATTAAAAACTAGTGTCAAAAATTTAAAAAAAAAAGTGCCAAGATTGAGGGCCCAGTTCCACATCTGGGCCCTCAGACTCCTGGAAATCTATTCACTTCTATATTGTCACCTTCAAAGAAATGTCCCAAAAACATATTTTAGGTTCTACCTCAAGAGCAAAGATATGTTGTCTGTTGTTCCTCTCCAGTGCTTTGCTGGATGATTTCAGTTATTAGTGAAGCCAGCAGTAAGGGACCAAATTACAATGCCAGTGGAAGTGTGATATATTAGCCTCCATGCCTACCATGCAGGGTAAATACATTGTTTCCAGCCGACTCCTCCAGCTTTCCATGTGTCCTAGAGCAGTGGTCCCCAACCTTGGGCCTGCAGATGTTCTTGGACTACAACTCCCAGAAGCCTTCACTACCACCTCTGCTGGCTAGAGTTTCTGGGAGCTGAAGTCCAATAACATCTGGAGGCCCAAGATTGAAGGTCACTGTATTAGAGGAAGTGAGATGATCCTATGAGGCTGAAGAAATGTTCAGAATTATGTCAGAGATAGGAAACTCCTTCACTCTAATTTTCTTTTATTTATTTTTATGTATTTATTTTATTCATTACCTATATGCTCTGCTCATCAAGTGCCTAGATACTATTCTGGGTGGCTAACAGCAATTACAAATACAACTACCCACCCTAGTGGGTAAGATCCAGACCAAAACAGGAATAATCCAAAGTATAAAATAAACCCAAAGGCAATGGCTAATCAACATCAATATTCAACTCATGAGTCCACGGGGATGTCAAAGGGATAAGACCTTTTAATTTTTAAATATTAAATGTTCTAAACCTTAAACCCTAAATCTGAATAATATTTTTAGATTTTGGTAAATTAGTCAAAATCAAACTGGTATGAACTTCTAAACCAAATGCACCAAGTCATTCCATAGGCCCAGGTATTTTTAGTATGGAAAAATAGATATAATGTGCTTCTTTGCCAGAATGAATGTGCAAGTTTTGATAAGTTCTTAGCAGGATCAACTTAAATAAAATTCTCATCCATTTCTAGAGGCAAGAAGGGATTACATACTACAATCCTGCTCTTCCATGTCTTGGTAACTGGAAGGATGATTGGTTGACAGAAACACATGCATTTTTCACTACTGTCATATTAAATTGAACACAGGACGAGCACACCATGATGCAACACGCACTGCCCATTGTCTAAAGCATCACCCTTATAGCAGACATACTAATGGATTTATACAGCCAGAGGTAAAATATTTTGTTAGTATAGAAAATGCAAATATCCTTCTTTCATGTGGCTTTTCCCATAAAAATCCATGAATACATACTCATATTTATAGACATCTATCTATACGACTAATACTTAAAAGTACAAATATATGTTCCCATTTATTCAAAACCATACAATAAATAGTTAAGCTGCCTTCAGAATGTCACCAAATTAAATCAGCTATCAACACACAAACACATTAATCAATCCCATTTATTTAACCTGGTAAAGATGTTACCAGATTTTTTCGACAGTTTGAAGTTAAGTCTACATTAATCGTGTGTAAGACACATAATATAGTGTGAAAGAATCCTGTCTCTACCCCTTAACAGATGATTTAGTCAAATCTCTGAACATGAACTAGTAAAATATGTAAAATAGCAGAGGTCTCTTTTTAAGGAGTAATTACTTTAAGTTTACTGTAAGTGGTGAGCTGGGAAGAACTGAAAATATCACAAAACAGTAAACACAACATTGCTACTTAATTCAAAATAACGCTGTCTCCACAGCGTGAATCACTGTGCTAAGGGGGACTTTTTGCCTGCCCTTCTCGAGAAGAGACAGGCAGATAGAGACACCTCTGGGAGGGGTTGGGTCTTGCTGAGCCTCATTTCAGGCTTGTCTACTTCCAGTCAGCCTCCTTTGAGCCTGGCAACATTCCTGCCCACCCTGGTTCCAGTTTGGAGTATGCAGTGCTGATTCCTGGGGCAGGCACTAACCACTAATGGGTGAGTTCCATGCCCCTGGTTCAAGCAGGATAGCTCATGCCTGGCCGGCTAAAATTCAATCCAATTTACCATGGACAGCCAGCAGCAAAATCAGGCGCCATAGACACTCTTCATCAGAGCGAGTGAATCTCAGGATCCATGTTGCTGCAACACTGTGCAAAGCGCACCCTTTTTGCCCGTAGGGAACTTGCCAAAGGTGACTTTACATTCCAGAAAGTCAGCGCCATGTGACCAATTTAAATTGGCTCTACCACCCAATCTGCCAAATACATCCCATAGGTAACCAGTATAGGATAGGCAAAAACCCACCTCATAGCTATTAAATGCCAATCTGGTAATGCCGCCTAGAGTGGTCTTAAGTGACTAGATAGGCGGGATATAAATAAATAAATAAATAAATAAATAAATAAATAAATAAATAAATAAATAAATAAATAAATAAATAAATAAATAAATAAATAAATAAATAAATGCCAGCACTGGAAGAGAATTTTGCTAGAGGAGAACAATGTAAATAGAGAAAAAGAGTTGGCAATTGCCAATTAGCACTTGTCAGCATCTTATTAAGGCAGCTTCTAGGGTTTGAAGGGCCTCTGGCATTGCTGACTCCTGCAAATCTGGAAACGGCACTGAATTCACCCAGGGACACCTGATTTGCCTTGCTGTGTTGTTACACACTAAGAAAATGGAAAATCTAACCTGAAATAGCAGCCTTCAGAATGTCATCAATCATAGCAATGTAGACGCAACTGGCTGGTTTTTCCTTGACAATAGGTGGCCAATGTGTGCAGATAAAATAATTGCTAATGACAGCTAACTTAGCAGCCATAAAGCTTTAGATCACAAATGTAGTACTTCACAAGGGTCTAATGATTACATATACATGTGATGGTTTAACATTAACAGAAACATTTCAACATTGTACATCAACAATAAAAATAAAAGACTTGGGGCACTTTAAGGTCTAATAGATTTATGCACGTGTTTGTTTTTTGAAATGCTGAAACTTTATTTTTCCTTTTGTTGTTGTTGTTGTTGTTACACAAGGGCTTCCATTGGTTTAGAGTGGTGGAAAAAGGTTTAGAACCACATCTAGCCCCAGGCTTTTGCTTACTTTACAACCCATAATCCTATTTACAAATAAGTAGGTTTACCTGTAATCCTCTTGCCATGGCTCCAGGTACTCTTTCCAGAACTGTAGTAGTTCCAGCAAGGTAGATGTGTTATCTGCCTCAGCATGCATAGCAAAAATAAAAACAAAAGAATTGTAGTACCTTGAAGATTAATTAACCTAAAAGCTTTAGTTATTTGAGATCCATGAGAGCTCACACTGAAATAAATTAGTCTTCAAGGTCTTTAAGATTCCACAACTGTTTTGTTTTTATTTTTGCTATACATGTTTTCACAATTGTACTGTTTCAAAATCTGTTAACACACACAACAGTATGCCAAAATTACAGTGCTTCAAAGGTTTGGGGGAAGGGTGTATAGCAACCAATGACTGGTGGAAAAGAAGAAGGAAAAACACTGCTCACAATATCCCTATCATATGCAGATGACACAGTGACAAGCATTCAGCAAGGAAAGATGAAAGGGATGCATCCCTAAAGCCATGTCCAATTTCACTTGAGACTTACAACAAAGAAGCACAGTGACTGATAGAATTCAGAGGTCTATGTCTGGAAGTACCCCTTGATCAAGGCAGTTGCATAATCTTGTAGCTGGTTAGGACATCATCTGTCGGAACCAACACATAGAACCCATCTGGTGTTTCTCAAGTTCTGGAATCTTAGTGAAAGCTCTTATCCTTTCAACACTCAAGCAAAGCCCAAGGCATCTGAGATCCTGGATGGGCCAGTAGATGTGCAAACACAATGGTTTTTGTTTGTTTGTTTGTTTTAAATTCTAGAGCACATAACCTTGCAAGATTCCAGGTAAATTACAAAAAGAAACTGGGTGTTTTCACTCTTATGAAGCAATTGCTATAAGAAAATAAGGGTGTATTTTTAAAAAATCAAAAAGCTATTGGTCAAGATATAAATGTATTACCTACAGCAGTCCTGGAAAAGTGGGATTTGAAAACTGTGCCTTAAGATTCTTCAACCAAGAAGAAGTAAACTTTTCTTCTATATTCTATCTGGAAAGTAGAGATGGGAGAATCAATACCTAGGCTTTTGGTGCCTTTGCACATTATACAGGGTTTCCTGCAATTTTTTTTATCAACTCTTGACAGCTGTTCTCTAACCTGCTTAGTTATTCCTGACAGTAAGTTCTACTTAGTCTCAGCAAAGGAAATGTCTTGCTTTCCTGGTACTCCTTATCTCTAGCCGATTGTGACTGAGAAAAGCCTTGACTGACAATTATTAGACACTTCATTACAGATCATAGGTTTGGGTGTGGCTTGGTTGAAAGGTTTGAACTCCAACTAGTACTTTCTCCTGTGGTGCAGCTAGAAATATGTACAGTCAAAAGCATGTAGACAGCAACCTGAGTAATTGCCTGTTTTCTCCACATTGCTTAGCATTAGCTTGCAAAAGGCTACAAATGGCATTAAGCAAAAGGAAGTTAAATAGCATTTAAGTCAAGGTGAGATATGATTGTGTGGTAATGGCTGGGCGATAAAATGTGGTCTGGCAGTTCTGCTGAAAAATATACACATTCATGTTTCATCTTTTAAATGTTTATTTCTTTTGAATGAAAGTGTGAATGTAAGATTTGTGCATTTCACAAGTGGTGCTGTATGTTATTGCAGTGGCAATCACAGCAGGCTAAATGGAATACACCGGTGGGATTCTGCATAATTTGGCAGGATATAAATCACTACAGCCCTGAGGCTCAAGAATCTGATATGCATCTACATTTTTATAGTTCACACAGAAGCTGAAGTATTATATTAATAAATTTCTTATTCTCTTCTTTCATTTCACTAGTCTAAAGTCTTCTTTCAGCTCCTTTGAAAAAATTGGTAGTACCCAGGTGAACGACATGTTGCTCTCCAGAAGGTGCTGAACCACTGCTCCCATGAGCTCTGGGTAGCACAGACAGTGATGAGGCATGATGAGTTACAGTCTAGTCACATCTGGGGGAGCAGTAAGTTGTACAGCCCTATGGTAAAGGGAAAAGCAACAAAAGCAGTACTTCCTTTATGTCGCTTACATATGAAGGACAGTGACTGAAATCCTGTTGATTAGCACACTGGTTCTTAACCTTGGGTTACTCAGGAGTTTTGGACTGCAACTCCTAGAAGCCTTCACCACCAGCTGTCCTGACTGGGGTTTCTGGGAGTTGCAGTTCAAAAGCATCCGAGTAACAAAGGTTAAGAACCACTGGATTAGCATAATAGTTAACATGAGAGTAGGCCCATTTCATCCATGGGAGAGTCAACCCCATTACAAATTCTGTGGATTCAAATGGACCTACTCTAGTTTTAGCTTACTATGCAAAGCAACAAGATTTCAGCCATTATGTTTTATTGGTGTACATAGCATACATACAGGACACTCATTTTCCTACAATGACACTCAATATCCTAGCATTAGTGTATAACTTGAATATAGTTTTTGTTGCTAGTAAAAATGCTAAATGTCATAATTTTTGAAATCAGAAAGTTAGTTCTGACAGACGAGCATTTAAGTTAGAAGACATACTCTATTTAAATTTGAAGAAATAAACTACATTAAATTGAATATATTTTATTTAGGCATACTATCTATACAGACAACAGTTACCTATATAGCATTCCTAGCATGTTAGCTTCTAGCTGATTCATTCTGAGACATTCTACAGAAATTCCACTCTGCTCCATTATAAATTTGATTGGAACACTTAGATAACCTTATATTCTTTGGGCTTGTTCACCCTTACAGTGGTACCTCGACTTACAAACTTAATCTGTTTTGGAATGACGTTCGCACGTCGAAAAGTTTGTAAGTCGAAGTACCATTTCCCATTGAAATGCATGGGAACGGAATTAATCCATTCCAGCATTTCAAAAGGCAAAAAGGCAGGGGGAAAGGGCTGGAAATTCCAATTTCCCACCCTTTCTCCCTGCCTTTTTGGCTTCAGAGCTCTCATAGGGCTTGCTCTGATGTCAGGGAGAAAGCCCTTTGAGAGCTCTGAAGCCAAAAAGGCAGGGAGAAAGGGTGGGAAATTGGAATTTCCAGCCCTTTCTCCCTGCCTTTTTGCAGGGAGCCAGTTACGAACGGCTCCGTTTGCAAAAAATGGCATTGACTTGCGAACGGAGCCTTGACCTCGTTTATAGGTCGAGCTCCATTCGCAAGTCGATGCAAATTTTTGCCAATGGAGCCATTGGTAAATTGAAAATTTCGTATCTAGGGACATTCGTAAGTCGAGGGTTGACTGTATTTGTCTCTCATCTAGTAAAGATAGTCCCTGAATTCACTGCTCACTCTGATTGACAGGAAAAGGGAAACTACATAATTAGGGCAAAAATCATTGGGACATTGCAGGTGGGGACTATGTCCACTTGCAGTGTACCAATGCATAGTTGCTGATGACTGACTAGAAAGTGTCAGTTTGGATCAAAGATATGAGCAGAGACTCTTAGCTGGACAGAAGATTCATGATTATTCATTGTCACCTGAGATGCCCCTTTTTCCCACTGACTGCTTGTGAAAGTCGCTAGGTCAGGTCTCCTTTCCCCTACAACCCCTACAAGGCTATGAACATTAATTAGCAATGCTTCAAACAGCAGGACACCAGAATCCCTGCCACAGGGGTGGGTATCTGTAGCCTTGTAGATGTTTTTGTCCTGCAGCTCTTATCAACTATTACGAGAGCTATACCAAAACATCTCGAGGGCCATTCTACTCATACATTTTAAGTTGGAAAAAGATGCATTAAATCTACCTGACAGGCAAACCTGACATATTTTGGAAATTAGTACTATACACAGAGCACTCGCAAAGTGAATTTGGAAATAAATAGACATAACAAGACTTGTTTAAAAAACAGAGAAGAAATTGAGAGTGTAAAGTTTTCAGAGAAGAACACACCATGAAATATTTCATTCTAATAAACATATTTATTTATTTATTTATTTATTTATTTATTTATTTATTTATTTATTTATTTATTTATTTATTTATTTATTTATTTATTTATTTATTTATTTATTTATTTATTTGATTTATATCCCGTCCATCTGGTATAATTATACCACTCTGAGCAGCTGACAACAGAACAAATACAATTAAAACAAAATGAATCCATTTTTTAATTTTTATTCTAATAAAATTGTTGATAATCAATTATGCATATGGAGTTTAGGCCAGATGTGTTAATTATATAAGTAATGAAAGCAGTCATACATTTAGCAAGCATTTGGTACACTTTGTTTATCCACTGCTGTACATTGTGTGTTGAAGCTACTGGTAGATCGTTCCTGTGGAGGATATGGGAAGAAGATAGTTCTTTAGGCCAATAGTTTTCAAACTTGGGTCCCCAGATATTCTTGGACTGCGATTCCCAGAAATCCTGGTCAGCACTGCTTTAGGCATCATTTGTATCACTTTATAAACTAGGTGCCATCAGGTTGATTCTGAGTTACGGGGATCTTTTTCTAGCTATAAAATATTTGGAATCAGTTTACCAGTCCTTTTGGTGTTGATCTAGGTCTGTGCAGTGTGCCCAAGCCTACACGTGGTTGGCAGGTCACTTAACCCCATCAGCCATACTCTGTCTGGCTGGTTTTAGCTGACCTCTCTCCTCGGAGGTACAGTGGGGACTTAAATTATGACACACACCCCTCTTCACCCAGGCCCTACAACTTCTTCAGGCACACCAGCTCTTGTATTACTTTACTTTTAACACATGTCTACTACATTTGAAAACCTTGTAAATGTTTTTTGATGTAGAAAGATACAGGCTTCTCAGACCTCTCTTTTTCCTGCCAGTGTTAAGAAGGAATCTATTGATCACATTTTAAGCTCCCTTAATGTAGCATTCCATTGTCAGTGTATTAAAGGTATGCATGCAAAACTCATAAACATGAGAGAATAATTACAATAACTGCGAGTTAGGCATACTGAAGTCATATTGATTCAGTGGCTGAAATCCTATTGTGCAGCTATGCCTGTGTAAGATAAAGCTACAGAAGAAGTAGAAAAGACTGCATCCGGGAAGAAGTAATATCAGTAATTCACTTCCATAGACATGTCAGGCAATAGTCATGATGTGAGCCATTTGTGCAACCAAGATATGAACGGTGCAATCAAAGGCACAAGCAAGTTATCAACTAGGCACCTGTGATTTAAACCATGAGATTGACTGAATGATGAATGAGACAAAGTCCTGACACACTTCTTCAAGCACAACTTTATTTTATGCCAACTTGAATGGGATATCAGCCAATGAGTCTAGGTCACGGTACAATTCTTTAGGATTTGGTCTTGAGACTCTTTTCCTATATCTACCTACCATTGATTAAGCCTCACTGAAGAGAAAGGGACAACTGTCTGAGTAATCACCTATTTTTTTTGGGACGTATATACCGCCCCATAGCGCTACAAGCACTCTCCGGGCGGTTTACAATTTAATTATACAGGCTACACATTACCCCCCCACATTGGATTACATGATATGAGATACAAGTGACAATGTTGTGTGTGTTTAGTCGTTTAGTCGTGTCCGACTCTTCGTGACCCCATGGACCAGAGCACGCCAGGCCCTCCTGTCTTCTACTGCCTCCCGGAGTTGTGTCAGGTTCATGTTGGTTGCTTCGCAGACACTGTCCAGCCATCTCATCCTCGGTCGTCCCCTTCTCCTCTTGCCATCACACTTTCCCAACATCAGGGTCTTTTCCAGGGAGTCTTTTCTTCTCATTAGATGGCCAAAGTACTGGAGCCTCAGCTTCAGGATCTGTCCTTCCAGTGAGCACTCAGGGTTGATTTCCTTTAGAACTGATAGGTTTGTTCTCCTTGCAGTCCAGGGGATTCTCAAGAGCCTCCTCCAGCACCACAATTCAAAGGCATCAATTCTTCGGCGGTCTGCTTTCTTTATGGTCCAGCTCTCACTTCCATACATCACAACAGGAAAAACCATAGCTTTGACTATTCGGACTTTTGTTGGCAAGGTGATGTCTCTGCTTTTCAAGATGCTGTCCAGATTTGTCATCGCTTTCCTCCCAAGAAGCAGGCGCCTTTTAATTTCAGGGCTGCTGTCTCCATCTGCAGTGATCATGGAGCCCAGGAAGATAAAATTTGACACTGCCTCCATATCTTCCCCTTCTATTTCCCAGGAGGTGATGGGACCAGTGGCCATGATCTTAGTTTTTTTGATGTTGAGTTTCAGACCGTTTTTTGCACTCTCCTCTTTCACTCTCATTACAAGGTTCTTTAATTCCTCCTCACTTTCTGCCATCAGAGTGGTATCATCTGCATATCGGAGGTTGTTGATATTTCTTCCGGCAATCTTAATTCCGGCTTGGGTTTCTTCCAGTCCAGCCTTCCGCATGATGTATTCTGCATATAAGTTAAATAAGCTGGGGGACAATATACAGCCTTGCCGTACTCCTTTCCCAATTTTGAACCACTCAGTTGTTCCATGACCAGTTCTAACTGTTGCTTCCTGTCCCACATATAGGTTTCTCAGGAGACAGATAAAGTGGTCAGGCACTCCCATTTCTTTAAGGACTTGCCATAGTTTGCTGTGGTCCACACAGTCAAAGGCTTTCGCATAGTCAATGAAGCAGAGGTAGATATTTTTCTGGAACTCTCTGGCTTTCTCCATAATCCAGCGCAAGTTAGCAATTTGGTCTCGAGTTCCTCTGCCTCTTCGGAATCCAGCTTGTACTTCTGGGAGTTCTCGGTCCACATACTGCTGAAGCCTACCTTGGAGAGTGACAATGTTAATGGGCAGGAATTTACTGCTGTGATTTATGCCATTGTACCTACAGTATGCTGGTACATCTAACCAATAGAATTCTGTCCAATACGTACATGTATTTACTTACATACAATACTTGCTAAACATTTTACAGTTCTTGAGCTTGATACAATGTGCCTGGATTTTACTACAAATTATATTGTAATCTGTTCCATCTATTTTTGTATACCTGCCTTGTTTTGATCATGAGTCAGAAAAACTTGAACTCCACAGTTCACCTGCAGAGAATTTCTTTATTCACCATACACAAATTTTATTCGTCATACTCATTTGTTTGTTTCTTTCAAACTAGTCCTCTCAACACTGGATCTTTTCATCTGTAATCTTCCAGTAAAGACTAAGAACATAAAATATTTGCTAACCCGGTTACAAGGAATATTATGGTATTTGAACATTCCTCATTGAAGGGTCCCATCAGGACAACCTAAACGAAAAAGAATGAAGAGGTTAACAAATAATTTATGTCCTTAGCCATGCTGTCAGTTCTTTTGGACTGACAAAAGGAGTGTAAATTTGGTATCTCAGAAAAAAAAAGAAAATTATTCTGCACAAAAACAATGTTTTTATTCCATGGTATAATCTGTATGACAGGAGTTATAAAACTATCAGAGGCTATACAACAGCAAAATGTTTCATCTGCATATTTACTATATTTTAGTGAATTTAAGAATATTCTTGTAGACTTCTAATCTACTAGGTCTTTAGCTACTGCCTTGTGCTTTGACGTTAACATTTTGTTTTCCCACCCTCATGGCTCTCTCCCATTTATGAAGTTTTGCAAAAGGAAGTTACATTAGCTCTGGTTCCATCATACCTTCTGAATGAACAGCTGTTAGTTACACATTACTGACAGATGAAAAGGTAATATGCAGAATAAGGATGTGAAGAACGTTTACTGTTACTGAGGTTCCAGGTGAGACTGAATATCTCAGGAAATCAAGTATTGTGACTACTCCTAAGCGATTTCACCTCCAGCAAAAGATCAAGATGCCATCCCCCCCCCCATTTGTGCATAAGATACTTGCATAGAACTCCTTTTTCCCACTGTGAAGCAAAGCATACATGGTGCAGTGGTTAAACCGCTGTACTGCAGCCAAAACTGTGCTCACAACCTGGGGTTCAATCCCAGGTAGCGGCTCAAGGTTGACTCAGCCTTCTAGCCTTCTGAGGTTGGTAAAATGAGTACCCAGCTGGCTGGGGGAAGCAATGTGTAGCCTGCATAATTAACTTGTAAACCGCCCAGAGAGTGCTTGAAGCACTATGGGGTGGTATATATGCAGCATGCTTTGCTTTTTTATATATATACGTATACAGCAAGCATAAAATAACAGATTTTTATAAAAAGAAGGAAATAGCCCTATGATGCTTCTGATCTTCAAAAGTCTAACAAACAAAGCAGCAGCCATCACAATTTTGTGCAGATTGTGTTACTTGCATTGATGTGTTGCATAGAATTAAGCATTAATTGTGCAATTTTGCTTACTTTGAGCAAAAAAAAAAATCAGCTCCACTTGTTACAACGTGTCTTGCCCTCTTGTAGGGAAAGGAGAATAATGTTGAGGTTACTCCTATGGTAGGACAAGATGAGAATTTACATTTCTAGTGAGGAATATTAGAGGCCACCAGATAATATTCAGTTTGCACCATTCTTTAAAGCTGACGCATATAGCATTTTTTCATAATTTTAAAATTATTGTCTTAATAAACAAAGTCTTGTGGCACCTGTAAAACTAAGATTTATTTAAGTGTGAGTTTTTTGGATGATAATCCACTTCTTCAGAAACATGGATTACAATATTTAGACTATAGGGTTATATGTACAATGTACACTGTTATGTGGGAGAGATCAAAATGAAATGAGACAGCTGCATTCTTAACACTGGCAATGAATGTTCAAAGTGTTAATTACATAAACATCATGGCAAAAGAAAAAGTAATTAGTGATTGTTAAATGTCATATTACATCACAATGGAATGTTAATATAAAAGTATTATAACTGCAGTCTGTGTTGATACCAACAAACATTTAAACAGGAAAACAACACTCAAGCAATGTTCCAGGTGTGATAATAAGTGGCTTTTTGAAGAATTTGAAGGAAGGGGGTTGAACATTTCCACACATCTGTACTTTACAATGATGAGGAACAGTCTTCTACCATTAGATGCATTGCCATTAAGTAGCCCTAACAGCTGAATAATAGTTAGCAACAGCAATTCTTCTGAAACAATGGAAATCAGATACACCTTTATCTGTTCTACAGATAACAACTTGCAGTAGATACTAGAACATTGGTTGTATGTTTGACACTATGGTATCTATAGATCGAATGTATCTGACAAAGGATTTCAGAGTATTGATCATATATGTTTTTTCAAATTAAATGCAGTGACAATGTATTTGTGTTTTTGCAGTCTGACCTACTTTAAAAAGAACTGTCAGACTGGGAAGAGTTAGAGCGCAGCCTATGACATAAAGATCATCCACTGGCTAAGTGTGTCTTCAAACATCATAACTGAAAATGGAACTTTCCAGATCACTTTAAATTAAATTGATTAATAATACATCATGTTGTAATGAATTTTTCATGGTTTGGGAGCTAATGTTCTCAATTATTTAGCAATGCAAAATGTAGGAAACTCACATACAAACAGCACAGAGAAGCTGATCAACGAACAACACTGCCCCCAAAACAAAATTATAGATGACCTGATTCTTGAACTTTTTATTTGCCATTCTCAAAGGTTGCCAATATATGGCTACCATAAACTGTATGTTTTCTAAATTGGTCTTTCTGCATATTCAGAATAAATTATTAGCCATATTTGGATGGATGTGTGAGATTTAACTGGGGAAGGGAGTGATATGGGCCCATATCCTGTATGTGCACATAATCATGTGTTCCCTGTCATCACTCCTGAACTTTGTATGCTTAGAAGAAGAGTGAGATTCTACATAGAGACCTATCCAAGATCAGAAATTCTACAATACATGATTCTGAGTTGTGAGAAAGCTTCTAAGTGTAACTGTGTACAAAGCGAGGATTTTGGTAATATAACGGATGAACACCAAATGCCCAACATCATGCTGATATCATATGTAACTGGATGTTTCCAAGGTCTGAGTTGAATCACTGTTTAGAATAGTGCCAATGCTCTTTTCAAGGTATTCAGAATGAACCAGATAAGTAAGTAGTAGAGTCACATAAAAGAACTGTTCCATTTTGTCCCTGCAAGAGGGGTTTTCAGAACCTCATGGATTCATGGTAGAACCATATGCATGTGTTCAGCCTAAGGTGTTATAAGTTTCTGTGTTAACTGGAAACTCTACAATGTCTAGATGCCAGGCAATGCACCACACCAAAGGCCCATCTGGTTCAGCTTTTGCTTCACATGGTGATCAGCCAACAGGAAGCCCTCAAGCAAGACATCAGTGCAACTTTACCTTCTATCTCATGTACCCCAGCAACAGATGTATATCTGTTAGAGGTTACAATGGCCCTTATGCCAAATAGCCATTCAAGGCCCTAGCCTCCATCTTCTCTCACTTTAAAACCAACCACTTTTACAGCCATTACTGTGTTTTGGCAGTAAATTCTACAGCTAACTATATCTGGTGTAAAGAAGAACCTTTATCACTCCAAGGTCTTTCACTTTCAGCATAAGTGGATCACCCTGGATTGTGGTGCTACTAAAGGAAGACAAAGCTCTTCTGGTTCACTTTCCGAGTTCATCATCTTATGCACTTCCACTGTCTCTTCCTTGTTTGCCTTTATTTAAGCTAAACACCTCAAAATATTGCTACTTTGGGTACAGACCAGAGCTATATACAATATTCCAGATGTGGTTATGCTATTAACTTATATTACACCAGTATAATATTAACAATTTTTTCTATTTTTTCCCTATTTAATTATTTATTGAGACAAATATCTATTTTTTCCTCACTATGACATTACACTTGTTTACACTGAGACTTATTTGCCATTTTATTTCACATTTTCCAGTTTGAGAGATCTTTCTGAAACTGATGGTTGTGGGTTTTTCGGGTTCTTTGGCCGTGTTCTGAAGGTTGTTTTTCCTGACGTTTCGCCAGTCTCTGTGGCTGGAATCTTCAGAGGACTGGAGTAGGAACTCTGTCATTGATCTGTTTCTACTCCAGTCCTCTGAAGATGCTGGCCACAGAGACTGGCGAAACGTCAGGAAGAACAACCTTCAGAACACGGCCAAAGAACCCGAAAAACCCACAACAACCATCAGATCCTGGCCATGAAAGCCTTTGAGAATATTTTCTGAAACTCTCAGCAAAATGCTTGTCCTCGCCACACTAAATAATTTAGCATTATCAACAACATCTACCATCTCAATACCCAGCTGTAACTTCCATTTATTTGCCAACATGTTTAAAAGCAACAACCCGAATACTGATCACTGGAGAGACCTCATTGTTCAATTTATTACTAGATTTCAGCCACTGGCTACCAGACCATTTCTGTTCCTTTCAAAGCACTGTAAGAGCTTAATGAAACAGGACTTCTGCAGAAGCTTCATTTATGTTTTCTAGCAAGACTTGTTCTTCTGTTTGTTTGATAACTTTAGCTGTAATCATGCTTTGCACAAATTTATCTGCTACTGATCTTTAGCTAATTGATGCTTTATTTCCCATATCTCTTTTTAAAAAAATCATATTTTATTGGTCTTTTTCTAATACTCTCATACATGGGCTGAAATTGAGCTGTCAAAGCTTCTCATAGAGCTTGGGAAACTTAACTTTCTTTGTCCACAACTTTCATAATACCCCAGAAAGTATATTGACAATGATGGCTGGGAACTGAAATCTAAAAAAGTAAAGTTCTAGCTTTTTGATATCTTCATGCTAAAAATGTGAAAGTCCAAAGCAACTTTCACAGCAGTTAAGAATGGTGAGGGTGGAGCTAATGTATGTGAGCATATTAATCCCACACACTTCAATTTTAAACAGCTGAAGAAGTCTCACGTTATTTATATAATATAGTCCAGGTATCTATTTTTATATGTAGGCGAAACTATGAGACAGTAACCAGAATTTTCTGTATAAGAGCTGGGTGGGGAGTGGCTTAAAACAACCAACATCCCAGTAGCAGTTCTGTTTTCCCAGACAGACTGTTGTGCCTGAAATTACCACCTCTTTCTTTCATGCTAACAGAACCCTGGTTATAAAAAAATTACAAAGTGGCACAATGATATATATTATCTGACTATTGCACTGAAAACTGTGTTCCAGAGGACATGGGGAACCACCATTTCCCTTAGGCGTGTACATATTCAGTGTGATTTAAGTAACATACAGGATTGCACAGCTCAGAGCCCTTTGAATTGTACTTAATGGTTAGCCCTGGTGTCCTGTGAGGATCTAAATAATGGGGCATTCATTTGATATTCATTGTGGTGCCACTGATCATAATGGCCTCATTCATTATTAATGGCATCGTAGCTGGGTGTTGAAAGACCTGTTGTAGGGTAAACAAAGAAAGGGTATTTGCAAAGGCAATATTTAAATCTCCATCAGGAGGAGGGGAAACAAACACACACACACACACACACACAGAGAGAGAGAGAGAGAGAGAGAGAGACTCTTATCCACTCTGCTCTGCTTTGGTATCAGAGTGTTGTCTGCCAAATAAAGACCATGCATTCCACAAGACTTAACCTGCCACAACAATGCTGTAGTGCCTCAGTCTTTCAGGACATCTTTGCAGATATATATACGTATATATTTAAAATTCTCATTACGATCAGTGATACCATTTTGCTCCCTATGAATACCCTGAGATAACATAAAGGAGGGAATATGAAAGTGTGCAAGACTAAATTTTTACCCAAGGAGATTTCTCTGAATTGTATAAAGAAATATTTCTCTGTGGGATGTAAAAAGAAATAGAAAAATAGATGATAATCCATTTCAATGGATATTTAAATAGTTTTATCTTTTATCATTGTTGAATGAATGTGCCAAAACAGTACTGTATTGGAAATATTTCTCTTAAACTTCAATTTAGCAGACAGATTAAAATGTAAAAACTCTCAGTGCAATCAATGGAGTTTATTCTCAAAGCAGTGTACATAGCAGCTTTCCCAACCTAGTTTTCTCCTCATGTAATTCTATATATCTGGAAAAAACTTATTGGGGCTTAAATGACAACTACCTAGGCCTGCAGTAGGAAATGGAAAATCTGTCATTTCTACTTTCTTCCACTTTCAATTTTTTTAAACAAACTCCACACTAAATATAATGTTAGCAAATTTCTGTAAATTATTCAAAAATCAGCTCAAATGAAATTCTCATCCCTCTGTACCTATTCAGTATGTGCAACATAGCATGAATCGGGTGTTTAAGAGGAGAAGCCATGGAGAGAAAAAAAAGAGGTGGTAAATCTCAACTCTAAAATAGTTGAATGGCAAGGAGTCAACTCTAGACTTTAAACAGAGAAGAACTCCAAATCCTTGGGACTTGAGGGATAAATCTGTTCATTTCAGTTTTTGCCACATTTGATTTGTTTTTCAAATCACAAGTTCTTTTCAGGATGATTAAGATGAAATGTCTAAGCTTCAGTAAATTCTTATAACAAACACATAGAGATTAAATTCTTGCCACACTTTTCCAGCCTGCAGCTGATCCTCTGACCTGAGAAGGGAACATTTCAGGTACCAAGTGCAGACTGCCCAGGCATTCTTGTTGCTATTCTATTTGCTTTATATTTTATCAATTAATTGTGCTTTTTGGATGCAACACAATTTCATCACTTAGAATAGGGCTATAGTCAGATCCTGCAATTCAGTTTGAAGACTTCAGAAAGTATCCTAGTTCATTCCAGAGTGTTTTTTTCCTTATCCTATTCAATTGGTGCCCCAGTTTTGAATCAGTGTGTAAAGTCAGTGCAATACAAAACTAAAGCAGCTGGCACTTTCTGTGTTGGCACTGTTATACTTGAAATTTGGAGGCCTGGGGAATCCTAAAGAAATGAGTAAAGCTTACAAATTTCAGACAGCTAATTTCATTTGTCTGTTTTTTTCTTTTCTAAAAAAACCCCCACAAATCAACAAATCAAACTCTTCCTCCTGGGAGGTAAGTAAATATGAAGCTCAAAAGATTACATTCACACCCCTCTGGTAAAAACGAATAGATCTGTTTCAACAGAGTTAATATAATAAATAATCATGTGCCATCAAATCAATTCTGACTTATGGTGACCCTTTTCAGGATTTTCTAGGTAGAGAATATTCAGAAGTGGTTCACCATTCCCTTCTTCTGAGGGTGCCCTGGGACTGGGTGGCTTGCCCAAGACCACACAGGAGACATAATGGGGAATTGAACTTCCAGTCTCCGACTCTGCAGCCAGATACGTAAACTACTGAGCTACTCAGAGTTAACATACCAGAACCAACTTAGTCTAAAAATGTATTACTAAGTTGCACTTGTTAAATTTACCTCTACCAGGGACAAAAAATGGACTGCCACTTACTAGCATCCCTAGTAAGTCTATTTAGGATTGCAGTTTTAACTTGTCTTGTATTTTTTTTTACTAGAAAACAAAGATCATCCAACCAGAGCTCAATGTAAAAGAGGCATACTGCAAATCAAATTATTCTGATAGTAGGAACTAGTTTTGATCAGCAGAACAGAACTGACTTCGCCATTTTTTCTCCCATGAAAAGTCCTGAAGGCTACCTCAAGTTTTCTTTGTCTCAGTTTAAGGTTGTAATCCTAAATACACTCACTATACAATGTCCTACTGAGCACAGTAGGATATAGTTCTGGTTTTTAATTAACATGCACAGCATTACACTGTGTACCAACTGTTGCTGTCCAAATACTTTCCAGATTAAATTGTGATGCATTAAAGAGCAATTAAGGGTTAAGGGTTTGGCAGCCTTTCCTGTTTACAAGAAGGCTGCCAAACTATGGCAAGGCTTTTGTTAACTTTGAAATGAACTCATTAACAGTCTTCAAACAGTTCAGTTTAATGTTGCCAAATTATTTTTTACAATGCCATGTAAACTCTACTTTTTTTAAAAAAAAATGGTGGGGGCTTTGATGATATGCTCTTTAGATGATGAACTCCATCTTGATTGATTGATTGATTGATTGCCATTCTAACCTCCCATGGGGGCATTTGATGTTTGTTGCTTGATTCCTTGCTTATTAAATACCAACCAGAATACTGTTAATATTCTGTGAAACTCTTAATGTGGAACAATAGATTGTCCTGGAGTCATTCTCAGAATGACCCACTGAAATCTCTGGTTTGAGAATCAGTCATGTTTAAACCAAGGACTATTGTGTCTTCTTGAAATATGACTGTCTGTGGTCAGGATTTAAATCCTTACTTTTTTCGTCCTTGTAGGCAAAGATGAGGAACTACCAAATTATTCTTTTTCTTCCATTAGATATTCTGTTGCCCTCTTCCCTAGAAGAGAATGAGGAAGATTTTTGAAAAAGTAACAAAGCCTGTGTAAAATAATGCTTTAATACATCCATACAACAAGAAACACATGATGATGGCTCTAGCTTTGTTGCATGGATAAAAGAACTAAAAGCATTGGTGGAGATGTTTGCCTTTCTTTTAACAATCAGCAATTGTTTTGTGCTTGCTGTGTTCATGTGTGTGCATGTGCTAGTGTTGCAAAGGCAATTGGTAAAAATTATAGAGACCTTAAACAGAACATGAAAAATATCCTTGTCTCACTCTTGCCTAGAGGCAAGGAATCTTGCACTGCTTGAAAACTCCTTGTCAAGTTGTCTAGTCAAATTGAGATAACCTAAATTAACGAGAATGAACAATTTCACAACCGTTTATTCTTTATATTCCTAATCTGAGTCCAACCAACTGATTTTTTTAAGCAAAACTGTTTACACATATTCAGGTAGCATATTATAGAAAAAGAAATCATGCTGTATTAATCACATTCTGGTATGGTGGTACTTCAACCATTCTTCAATAGTTCTGACTGGTTCATGAATGTGGGATATTGTGCTTCTTTATTCATGATCCAAAAATCCAGGAAATGGCCCAATACTGCTACACAATATCATGCTTGTGTTGCTAACAGGAAAAAAAAGATGGAAAGCTTTACATAGCAAAGGGCAACCTGAATGCTGACAACACCAGTGGCAGAACTCAAGAATGATGGTCTATCGGATACTTTCTGGTGCTCACTATCATTCACAAAGTGACACCAAAGAAGGGAAAATACCAAAAGCTGACTCTTTTTTCATCAGTTAACCACTTGTTACCCAAATACAAAGCACTTGTTTTTAACAAGTGTGAATGGTATAGAAGCATAACATACCATATTCATAAATAATATGTTTTGGGGAGATCTGAATGTCCTGGACTTTTTAAATAGAAATTTAAGTATACATACTGTGGCATTCGCCCTTGTGCCCCTTGCTTGACCGTCAAGACTCAGAGCACACGAAGGCAAACAATCCCCTCTTTTACACTGCTGCCACCAGGTGATCACTAAATCACCATTACTTCAGAAAGATGAAGATTAAGGTCCACACTTCAAAGTCTTTTAAATATAACTTTTGTCTATTGATTGCATAAATTGATAGTGATTTGTGAGTATCTTCTATAGGTAAATTTATTATTAACAATAATCTTCTATTTGATAATACACCCCTAACTCTAATCACCCCTCAGATTTCCCCAAACTCCACATTCTATCTCCTTCTCCCTCCTTTTACTCTACCCCAGCTCTCCTCTGACTGACTGTCTCTCAGGCTCTGCCTCTTATCACATCTTTCTTGGCTCCGCCTCTCAGCAACATGAATATGCATGAACAATTACCATAACAAACATGAAACATTGACATAATAAAGGGAACGCATTACACACAAATTCCAACAGAGGGATTCTACTTCCCTCATACAGAATCACCCAGAGCTAGAGGATCCCAGAAGATGAGCACATGCTCTGTAGTGTGGTTGCTCAGAAAGTATAGAACCAAGGGCTGCTGGTCCGTGGCTGTAGGCCCTCTGTGCCAAAATATTTTGAAGGGCTGTATTGGACTTGATGAAACAGTGAAGCAAAGATATGTGTAAGTGTAACACGTACAATGGAGAAACATACACACCCCTTATCCTCTCAGATAAACTAATGATGTCATGCCTACTCCACAGAATGCATAGAAAGCTCTTTTTCCAGTTTCCAGAAACATTCCAGAAAAGCAATGTTGGACCAAAAGTTCTATGAACATGTTGTGTGCCTTTTGAAATTAAAAAAAAGGAGAGGGCTTGCAGTTAGCAAAGATAGTCACTAGAAACCAAGGTGAAAATTATCCATACTGTGTTAAAGAAAGACAGTGAAGAGAGGCATCAAGGGCAACAATCAACTAATTTGAAATGTGGTACTGGAGGAGAGAGAATATTGCTAGGAAAGAGGGGCAGTAGAAAGAGAGAACAACCTAACATGCAATGTTGGTTTGCAAACTCAGAGCACAGCTGTTAACGTTAGGACATTTTGGGGACCATTAACTCATACAGTCGCCACACATTGGAAGTGACATGATGGAACATAACCTCTTCGGAGGTTTTCTTTAACTACCAAACAGTTAGTGATGAAATATCTGGAATGGTTGAGACTATGATAGGATATAGACACCAAAACTCTGCTAACATCAATTAAGATCATCCCCAGCCACAAATCAAAAGCAACAGTAATTTCAAAGCTTAAATCAGTGAGCTGCTGAATATGTGTTCTCCATTCTTTTTCTGAATATGTTTTAAAAATATTTTAAAATATATAACATACAGTAATACCTTGGCTTACAAATGCCTTAGTTGACATAATTTTCTGTTTATGGAGGAAAATCCATTGAAAATAATGCCTTGGTTTATGTTTTTTTCTGCAGTGCGAAGGAAGTTTCCCCATGATGCATTGTGCCTGGAGGTTTATAGCACTACCCCCGTTCGTATGGGAATCCGCATTTCAGTTCATTAATTTTTCTCATTATGTAACATCCTGTAGAACACATTAAATTTGTAAACCAAGGTACTACTGTATATTTTGCAACCTGACATAGAAACCCTTTTCCAGCATCAAAGCCTGTTTGACCAGGAAGTAGTTAAACGTTTCTTCCTCACAGTTAGCTGATTGGGCCCTGACTGAAAGGTTCAAAGATTCAGATTGTCCCAGACCAAAAACTGATTTCGCCTTGTAGAGGAGTGTCATGTACCTGCTATCAAAAATCTTGACAGAATATCTACCGAACACACTCAGGGCTGGGACAAAGACAAATGCCCAGTGTGTTTGTAATGCAGAAATAGTTTGAATATGCCTTGCAAGATTGTATGCTAATTCCCTGGAAATACATGGCAAAATGTCCCCCTTTCTGAAGGACTGTCACTCCCTTACTTTCTTTAAAGCAAGCTTTTTTTCACTCTTTGAAGAAAATTTATCTTTTGACTCTGTTTCTGGGACCTTTAATTGTCCTAAACTTTCCAAATATCTCCTTTCCTCACCCACTAAGCAGCAACAATGTATCTACTTTGGAAAGTTCTCCCTGGGTAACCTGTTCCACACATGTTCAGTGTGATAATACAGCGGGCCCTCGACTTACGGAATTAATCCATATTGGAACAGTGGCCGCAGGTCAAAAATTCCGTAGGTTGAGGGTCCATTTCCCACAGAATGCATTGAAAACCATCTAATGTGTTCCAGCCCCCCCCCCAAAATCCCAGGCTTCCAAAGCTGCACCCGCTGCCCTCTGCCTCCCATCCCCTTGGGGACAGGAGGCAGAGGGCACTGGGGAGAGGAGAAAGAGAACAGCAGGTGCAGCTTTGGAAGCCCGGGAAGCCAAAAGCCACTCTGCGCCCGCTGCCAGCTTTTGGCTTTCGGGGCTTAGAAAGCCACAGGAGACAAGAGGGCAGTGGGTGCAGCTTTCTAAGCCCTGAAAGCCGGCAGCGGGCACAGAGTGGCTTTCAGCTTGCAAGCTGAAAGCTTCAAAAGCTGTACCCACTACCCTCTGTCTCTTGTACCCAGTGCCCTCTGCCTCCTGTCCACAAGAAGCAGAGGGCACCGGGGACAGGAGACAAGAGAGCAGTGGGGGCTGCTTTGAATTTTCCAAACTTTCCCCCTGCATTTCATAGATCAAAGCTCTGGCCACAAGTCGAAGTAAAATTTTGCGGCCAGAGCGTTTTGTACCTTGAAATTTCCATAAGTAGGGACCTTCGTAAGTCGAGGGTCCACTGTAAATCATTGTTTTTCTCTTCTGAAAGAACTTATTTGAGAATCAATATTTCAGCACCTGAACCCGGATTCTTTTAAATAAATAAATAAATAAATAAATAAATAAATAAATAAATAAATAAATAAATAAATAAATAAATAAATAAATAAATAAAAGGTTTGGGGCCAACCATTCATTTTCAAATTAAGCAAGATTTGTCTTTTCAATTAATATTGGCTATTTTAAATCTGGGGTCATTTAGATATCCCAATTTCTTTTTGGGGGGAACAGTTGTATATTTTTTTAAAAATCATAACTCAGAAACCCATTGTACAAACTTTGGCATAGAAGAGGAGCAGAATATCTGTTCCAACTGTGTCTAATTTCAAAATTAATTTTTTTTGTTTGGATTGCCCCCATTTCTAGGGTTGTAGAATGTTGATTTGCTCTGCTGTACAGTAACATATAACTACTGTACAGTTTTTATATTCCTATTATAGAAACAATTGTTGTGCATACCTGTATTGGTTCCTGGAAACTTTTGTCTCTTTCCCTGTTTCCATCAGACACTTCCAAAATGAACATGGGAAATAGAATATGCCAATATGATTTCTTCTTGGATATGCTGTGTGAAAGCATCTGAATAATTCATGTTGTCTCAACAATTCAGCAAATGAAAAAGAAAATTTCCTTGGGTCAAATTTGCTAGTTACTCAGTGCTTCTATTTTTGCTTCCACCTGTTTCATGGGGATTAATTTACTGGCTTCAGTCATCTGAATTGTTTTACAGAAAACATTTCTATTTATGGATGATAGAAACTAATCTGAATATAATATGTGAAGTGAATGTGATGAAGTGAAGGAGAACAAAAAGGAAAAACGAGGAAAGCAAAAGAAATAGGATAACAGGAACGCGAATAAGCCCTCAACAGGGAATCAGTTAAGATGTCTGGTAAAATGTGGGAATATAAACATAAATGAAGCACCAGAAGGAGCAAAGGGAAAGGTCTTTCCAAGTGATTACTTTAGACCCATAGAAGGAGATATTCTGACTGTCCCTTGGCATCCTTCTGGAAAGAAGTTGGGGCAGAGAAAGAGTTGGAGGTTTGCAGGAGGAGGGAGCCATTATGCAGACCACCTCTAACTTCATTCTGATCCACTGTTGGAGTGCGGTTCCTAGAAGACTACTCCTAGGAAAATACAGCTCTGAAATGAATAACAGTTTCTCCTTCTGTTTAGGCCATACCTGTCACCAGAGACCTGATCCTGGGGCTCTGAAATACCTTTTAGGTATCAGTTGTGGTTGTGGTTTGTTCATAGATTACTTCTTTGAAGGCAGCACAGCCTTCACAACTTTTCCTACTTTTCCTACCTTTACAGAAGGTAATTTCTCGGAGGAAAATTTGCCAGTTTTTCTTTCTCCTGCATTCGGATTTGTAGAACCCTAGGATTTTTCTGGCTGTGAATTTGTGGTTAGCAAGTACTGCATAAAGGAATTGAAACAGGATTTTCACCCTTCTACACTAGGCCAGTTCAATTGGTACAGATGTTCCCAGCATTGTAAATACCACACTCCACTCACACACTGCAAAGCAAAGCAAAAAACATGGCAAGCACAGGACAGCTTGATAGATTAAAAAAACACAAACGACCCATACAGTGCTTCTGATTTTTATAAGTCATATAACAGGGCAGCAACTATTGTAGTACAGTGCAATTTTATACAATTTGTGAAAAACATTATGAAAAAGGTGAGAACATTTGCTGGAAATATCTAACTATCTCAGAGGAAAGGATTTTGTGTGTGTCTGAGGCATGGATCTTGTTCTCACACATGGCATGAGACTAGCAAAGGTTTATGTCCCTACTGAATATATAGGGATTCAAGCCCAGACTTTTAAGAGTTTAGCACTCAAAATCCTGAAGCTGGAGAGATGAGTCTGACAGTTTTGGTTTTTCCACTTTTTTTGTAAAACTTTTCACATTCTTTCCATTCTCAACATAGAAAAAAATTATGGAAAATGACTTGCTTGATGTATAAAATTATAGATTTTATGAAGATAATTGGGAAACTCAAATCTTGGATTATCTAATGAAACTAAATGTTTGGAGACTCAAGACAGATAGTGGAAGTGTATTTCCATGTGGTCCATAGTTCAACTTTGGAATTTTCTAGCACAAACATTTATTTATTTATTTATTTATTTATTTATTTATTTATTTATTTATTTATTTATTTATTTATTTATTTATTTATTCATTCATTCATACATTCATTCATTCATTCATTCATTCATTCATTCATTTATACCCCACCCATCTAGACCAAAGTCTACTCTGGGAGACTAACAATAATAGATAAAATAAAAGCAATATAATAAAATTTAAAACAAAACAGTAATAATATATATTCGCGAAGGATTTCGCGGCCAGGATCTAATGGTTGTTGTGGGTTTTTCAGGCTCTTTGGCCATGTTTTGAACGTTGTTCTTCCTAACGTTTCGCCAGTCTCTGCAGCCGGCATCTTCAGAGGACAGCAAGTGCTGTCCTCTGAAGATGGCGGCTAAAGAGACTGGTGAAATGTTAGGAAGAACAACCTTCAGAACCCAGCCAAAGAGCCTGAAAAACCCACAACAACCAGTAATAATATAGTTCCAGATTGGGAAAAAATGCAGTGATAGCAGTCAATCTGGATGATTTTAATTTGTCTAAGACCTGGTCAGTTTCATGAATAGCCTCTCATTGTGATGACATGTATTATCTCTAAGAATCAGAAATGTTAGAGACTGCCAGGTAGCATGAGGAGAGTGTTGTTGATCTTAGGTTCCAGTTGCAGGATTTTTGTAGGTATATGGTTGGTCATTGTGGGAAAAGAATATTGACTACATAAACTTCTGATCTGATGCAACAAGAGTTAGGTTCTTACACCTTGAATATTTATAATGTGAGATTTCGGGGAGCACAATATGAACAATGTACATCTTTTATGTCTGAACACTACTCAGAAGCATTGAAAGTTTGAGCAAACTAAGTGGGCATTTTCTTACTGGAACATTCATTTTTTTAAAAAAAAATATTTCTTCAGTGTCACTGCATGGACACTGATCTGCATAATAATGATTGTGGCAGAATGCCCATGTCCCACCTGTCCATCATGTGGAGCTCTAGAGCTGGAGCTTATGAGAGGACAGGAGGGCAGAGTCAAGGGGACAGTTAGAGGCAGTTGGGAGATGGAGAGGGAATGAGAGGGGAGGTTCTGAGAGTTTTTATGAGAGAGAAGGGAAAGTTGATATGGTATAGTTGGTTTATGGATTAGAAACAACAAGTTAACCAGCCCTGCAAATGTATCTTTATAAGTAGTAACTGAGATTTGAGAAGAGTACTATACTTTTTTTATGTACAAGGTATAAATTGCAGGAGCAGATAAGCTTAAACTAAGTTTACAGCTCCATGGAGAAATAAATTCAATAGTTCCTCCCTCTCAATCCCTTTTCCTTCTGTGTCATGCCTTTTTCTTTATAAGCCTGAGGGCAGGGAATATCTTATTAATGATTTTTGTGAGCTGCTCTGGCAGCCTTTTTTTTTCCTGCTAGAGAACAGGACAAGAATCATTCAAATCAACAAACAAACAAATAAATAACAACTAGATGTCTTAACTAATGTGCAGAGCTACCCAAAGCAGAAGCCTTATGTCTTGTTATGTTCTATCCCTGCAGTGTTTTGCAAATAATTGCAAAATGCACCAGTAGACTGCAAATTTCTCATTTCTCTTCCACTTCATTGCCTGATAGTTGTGGAGATAAGGAAATGGAAAATGGGATGGATATGTCACATGTTGTGCCATCCTCAATGGAACACAGCAAAGGAAAGAAACACAGAGGTTTTGATATCGAAACTTGTCACCTGTCACTAATCCCAATTTCCTGGTTGGTGGAAGGGGCACATTTGCACCCAGGGGAGGTTTGCTGTAGGGAGGTGAGCTAATTGTCTCCTGTGGCAGGTACAGTTCAGGATTTTCTTCACAGATTTTGCTTTTTGTTGCTACATGCTATTGTGGTTAACCCAAAATATTGTTTAGTAAGAAAGATAAATTACCAATTACCTGTGGGAATCCTTACAAATTACCTCATCTAGAGATGTGTGGCTACAGGAAGTTGGCATGGGACCATAGGTGCATTAAACTCACCTGTCATAAGCCCTGTATGGTAATGAAAAACTAATAAGCTGGGATGTGGAGTGAAACTCAGTGTCATTACTTACTCCAGGGAAAGCTTTTTCTTTCCTTTCTTTCCTTCCTCCCTTCAAGTTCCATAGGTCACACAATTTACATAGCTTTACAAATGCTACTTTGATCTACCTCACTCAAATGCATCACAATGGCACAACCATCACATACACAGGCAATCTATTGATTGGATTAAGATTTGTAGTCACCTTTAAAAAGGAAGAATAAATCCTTCAGTTCTCCTACCTCTTGAAATTGAAGTGAGGCAAATAGCAATCTCTCTCACTATTTTCAGACATACTATTTTCAAAAACTGTCCACTGACCACATGTGCAGAGGAATTCCTTTCATGATTGGGGTTTCCAGGAGAGCTTGGGCTTTATTTGAGCTGTCAATCTCCTCCTGCACTGGGTTTCTTGGTTCTGTTACATTATTACTTTGGTTTTCCCAGGGAGCTTTTTAAAACAGCTTCCTTAGCTTCCAAAGCACTGAAGGAATATCCCATTTCAGTTCAAGCACTGCTTCAGGTTCCCCTGCTTAAAATGAAAAAATACTTGAATTACTTTGGAATCCTAATAGATTCCAAACTCAAAGAACATGCTTAAGGAATAATTATGTGCCATAAAGTCAGTTATGCTATAGGGTCATCTCTTCCAGGATTTCCTAGGTATAGAGTACTCAGAAGTCATTTACAGTTCCCTTCTTCTGTGGGCATTCTGGGGCTATAGAGCTTGTCCAAGGCAATACAGCTTGACTCTTCTCTCGGGAGGAACAGTGGGGAATCAGTCTCCTAACCATACCTAACTCACTAAGCCAGTCAGCCAGCCCAAAAGGACATGCCCAACTATTACTAAACAAGAATGCTTACAGGCTTATCTCTAAATTTAAAATCCCATCCTGCCTGGGTAACCCACCTGATCTCAATGAGATCATTTTACATGGTGGTGCCACAACACAGAAGGCCCTCTTGTGCCCTACGGCTAATGAACATCTCTTAAGTCATGGTAATAAGCATACCTCCTCTCTTGCAAGCATACAGACCAAGCTAGTGATGAAAAATCATAAGAAAGGCCTAGGTGAGACATGAACCATGACTTAGTATTATCTGTTTGACAAGAAAAAGAACAAACAGGACATTCAGTACATACATTTCTCTTGACTTTGGTGGCAGAATAAGAGCATTGTTACCATTCACAGTATTACTGATGGTGTCCATTCCTATATCATTTGTAACTGCTGCTGGCACTTTGTGTTCTTTTAATCTTTGATATGATGGTGTGACAGTAGTAGACACTACTCCTGAGTGATGGAAGTTTACAGCCACCTTGAAAAGAAAATGAACACTTAACAATAGAGAACAAAATGCCACTTGACTTCAAAGCTTTGTGCTGACTGACTGTTCCCCAGGGACTATTGCTTTAAGACAGCTGTTATATTTCACTATTACTTGTGGATCATCCTCCTAATGAAGTCAGTTCAAATGTACAGTGTACTGTACTGTGAGATGCATTTTTATATGGTGAGAAAATTCAACAAGCAGATTGATTCATTATTAATCTTGAACAACATCCTTATTACTATCTAAAACGAATATATTCTTTTTCCTTGTGTGAAAGTAAAAGAGGAAATTATTTAGTCCATTCATTCAACTCACAGAAAAAGCCATGCATTGTCAAAATGGAATTTGACAAAATATTTTTTTCAGTATGAAAACTGAGTTGGAACCTTTCCTACAAAGTTTCCAGTCATGTTGAAAAAGAACTACAGTAGTTGCATGCAGTTGCAAGTGTAAACAGTGATGTAATGGTAAATTTAGAAAGATGAACAGCCTTCAGGATAATCCATGTAGCTATGCTTCCATGTAGTATCCAAAACTGATGTCAACTGTGGATAGGATAGTCATGGCCCACATGGGAAAGTTTCTTTTTTGTGTGTGATATGAAGAACACTCACAAAATGCAACCTGGTAACATCATATCTCAAGCTGAATCCTCCAGATTACAATTTTTATCCTTGGAATTGAAGTAAATAGAGTTCAATGTATTCACGAAGGCTTTCACGGCCGGGATCTAATGGTTGTTGTGGGTTTTTCGGGCTCTTTGGCCATGTTCTGAAGGTTGTTCTTCCTGACATTTCGCCAGTCTCTGTGGCCGGCATCTTCAGAGACTGGCGAAACATCAGGAAGAACAACCTTCAGAACACGGCCAAAGAGCCCGAAAAACCCACAACAACCATTAAACACAGTTCTCATGGTCAAAACATCAGGCTAGGATGAACTTTGAAGTTTCCTGTCCCCACCCCATCCCATTCCAAGCTCTTTAACTACCAGACTGATAAAGAGTTTTAAAGGACTCAAAAACCCATTTTTTCTTTTTTTGTGACATTTTGGTGTCCCAGTCTCCCTCTCTCTCTCTCTCTCTCTCTCACACACACACACACACACAAACACACATTTGCAACACATGCTATTAATGTTTTTCTTCACACATGCACACATACATCTCAAACAGCAGCACTGCATAGAACAGTGCCTAATTTATTCAGATTGCCAAAGGGCAGTGCAGTGGGATGGCAAAGAGTGGTGGCAGGTGGTGTCATAATTCAATCAGAAAGTCGTGATGCTTCAATCCTACAAATCACGGCTCCACTACAAGTTTGGGTAATGTCTGAATGCAGTGGTAGCTTATTCATTAGGGCAAATGGGGCACTGTGCCACCTTACACTGAGATTACCAGTCGGTAAGCTAACTCTTGCCAACATCCTTACCAGAGATGGAAGACCGGGTCCCAACTATGCTCACCGCCTGACTCAATGTTTGCTCACCATTCTTACTCTCTCTGCTTGTGAATACCCGTGTATGTCCTGGCTCAGTCTTCCTTTCTTCTTCTTCTTTGCTTTTTTTTGGACCTTCCACCCCACCTACTGCAGTGGGAATTAGTCACTACTTCTCAGAAGCTAAGAAAGGTGATCCTGTTCCCCATGTGTTAATTTTGATATGTATTTAGGGCTTGTATGATATGCTGATTCATTTATAAAAATGAGACTAACTCTCACATAGGAACAGGAGATAGATTTACAAGCAGAAAAGAGACAGGTGCACCTTCATTTCCTATTTGGACTTGGCACTGATTCTGACTGGCTGAGATAAAGTGGCAGGTGATAGCAGTAAAAGCATACACACCCATATGATTGTAAGCCAGCTGAAGAGCCTGCTGCACATAATATGTTTGGCAGTGTTTGTACAGACATCAAACATTTGCCTTTTGGTAAATCAAATGCGATGAAATGCCACAATAACAGGACAAGGGCTGATGCTCTTCTGTGATAGAGAGCCCATGGAAGGTTTGACTCATTCTCAGCAAAACGCTGCAAATCAACTCTTCCCCCTCCCTCCAAATTTGCCATTGTTCATACTCTCTGGGAGCAGCACATGAATTATTTAATCAGTAAGACACAACCGACTGCACCTGGGTGTGCGTCTCATTCATCCTTCACATTCCAAGTCTGCATGAATCACAAGTCATGAAAGGCTGCATTTTTTATAAAGATTTCGTTCTTGTTATAACAGGAGAAGATTCATGCCTACTGTTTTTTTGTCCTGCTGTGATCCGAATATTTAGATAGGCCCAGAAGACGTGAAACCTGGTTACTCAAAGTTCCCTCTAGCTTCCAATATGGCTCACGTTCTGAAAACTCCACCTACAGCAGTTTTACACATCTGGAAGCCGATCCCGCTAAAGTGATGGAAAAGAAAGCATTTAATCTAATCATTTGAAATGTGGCATTTACAGCTGCCAGACAAAGAAGTGCATACTGGATCAAATCAAGCCTGAACACTATGTAGAAGTGAAAATCAGTAAAATGAGCTATCATATTTCAGGCATCTCGTGAGAAGACCGGACTTTCTAGAAATGACATAATGCTGGGAGAAGTTCAAGGCAGCAGGAAAAAAGAAAGGTGATGTGAGATGGATTCAGTAAGGGAAGCTTTAGCCCTGCATTTGCAAGACCTGAGCAGGAAGGGTAACAATTAGAGATGCGGATATTCATATTCGTATACGAATATCCGTGCACAGGTGGAAATAACGAGGGTTCGGCCCCACAGGGCCAGACTGTCCACTCACGATTTCGCCACTGCCGCCGACTCTGCAGAGGCTTCCTATCATGCCGTTGTCTGCAAGCAATTACCCACTCCTAGCAGGATGCAGGATGACAAGCCTCTCTGCTAGGTCGGAGAGTGGCTAATCCATTGTGGAGAACAGCACGATAGGAAGCCTCTGCAGAGCCAGCAGCAGTGGCGAAATCATGAGTGGACAGTGACCCTCATTACTTCCACCTGTGTGGGGACAGTCATATACGAATACCCCCATCTCTAGTAACAATAGCATCTTTAGGAGATCATTATATCCCCATAAGTCCTAAACAGCTTGATGGAACATGGAAACAACAATCTAAACATTTCCATTTTGAAAAGTTGTATTGGTCTGGGTTGTACTCCTCTTTTGCTGTACGCTTTGTGCCTTCTGAAAACCCTGATCAAGAGGGCTGTGTAATATTTCAAGTGGGAATCCTTAATTTAAAATGCAAAAGTAACTAACTATTAATTGTTGGCTTTTCCTCCCTAACTTTTGACACAAGCACATGGAAAAATTGTATTGGTGCCTTGCCCTGCCCCCAGAGAATGGAACTGTAAACCAGGTCTGAATAATCTACAGCTAGAAAATCCTTGAAAAAGTCACCAAAAGTCAGAAGTGACTTAACAGCAAGTAAATATTACTGTAAATGCAAGATATTGAGGTGAACAAAATAATATACTTTGACAATATTTTCCTACTTGGAGGAGCATACATATGCTGCACACTGTGTCTAAATATGTGGTATCAGCAACTTCAGCCCACAGGCAACAGTCATAACACGCACTTCCCTTTCCTTATTGGAAAAAGAAATTTGAATTTGAGGACATTTTGTCCTATATATCAGAACCACCTTTTTGTGATGGGGACACCTGCCACGACTGCTACTTCTTTCTCCTCCTTCCTTTTTGAGTGAGGATACACACGGTGCCACTGATGGTGGTCCTTCTCTCTTCTCGATGGCAGGTGGGCAGGCAGTGAGACAATATTTTCCCTTTTGCCAGAGCTGCACAACATCATTTTGGCCAATGAAGTCTTGCCCTAAAGAAGCAAATGAGGAACAACAGGAGTTTATCTTATTTTCTTTGACCTTCTGTTCAGCATATACGTAAGGAAAGCTATTATGCTTTAAGGCTAGTTTAGAGTTGCATGCTTCATCAAATGCAACTGCCCGAGGAGAGTAACTTTCCAAATAAGAAATTGAGGTTCTTTCTCACATGCAGATACTGCTGGGATACACCCTCCCCTTTTCAGACAGTTTGCATTTCCATAATTTAAAACAACAACAAAGGGGGAGGGCTAGCACACTTTTCACAACACTTGTGGGCTTCACATACTTTCAAGCACAATAGAATAGGGGTTAAATAATATGAGACAGCAACTATTTTTCTTATGAAAAAAATCCCATTGTCTCCAGATTAATGCTTTTTCCCAGGTGAACTGTATAAAAAGTTACATCTGGGTTACATTTCATGAGAAGCAATACATGCCACAGGAAAACAGTGAGAATCTTCTTCCTGCCTATGGTTGTGGTTGAAACCTATTCCTATCTTCCTTACTGGCTTACTTACTTACTTACTCACCCCCACCTTTCTCATTAAAAGGATTCAAGGTGGCTCACATCATTAAAATATTTAAAAGCTAAAACGTGGTGGCGCTGTGGGCTAAACCGCAGAAGCCTGTGCTGCAGGGTCAGAAGACCAAGCAGTCGTAAGATCGAATCCACGCAATGGAATGAGCACCCGTCGCTTGTCCCAGCTCCCGCCAACCTAGCGGTTCGAAAGCATGCAAATGCGAGTAGATAAATAGGGACCACCTCGGTGGGAAGGTAAACAGCGTTCCGTGTCTAAATCACACTGGCCATGTGAGCACGGAAAGATTGTCTTCGGACAAAACGCTGGCTCTATGGCTTGAAGAGCGGGATGAGCGCCGCCCCCTAGAGTCGGACACGACTGGACAAAAATTGTCAAGGGGAACCTTTACTTTAAAACAGCAAGTATACAAATATTAGAAAGGAATTAAACAAGCATTATATTAAAAATAGTAAATTAAACCAATACTAAAAACACATTTAAAAGCAACAGAGCACCACAATCCATTCAAAAAATCCCAAAGAAAAATAGTGCCTGAAGAGAAAGGTCTTTGCTTGCTTGCTTGCTGAAGGACAGCAAAGCCTGGCTTCCCATGGGAGGGATTTCCAGAGTCTGGGAGCACTGACAGAGAAGTCTCTCTCCCGTGTGCCCACCAAGTCCCCATATTGACTACGTATAAGCATTGCTTTATGTAGTTTTTGCTGACACTTTGAAGCACCATGTATTCAAATGTAGAACTGGGGGCCTTTGAATCCAAAGGCCATTTCGAACACAAGTACAGTATATTTAAGTTTCTTGGAGCTATTTTTCCTTCTTTGTTTGAAATTTTTACTGAAGAGTGAGAAAGCCTGGATAAAGGGAATGAGCTGGTTTAAAATGTAGTCTTTCAGAGCAGAACATTTCTGTTTAGTCTGCAGGCAGCCAACTTGAGTTGTATTTTTTCTGTTGGAAGAGTAATTTGAGGACATTTTGTGCTATATATCTATTATATTTTGCATTTCTATTGGATTTTTCCCCACTCCATAAAAAAAAACCCTGGTAAAGATATAGGTGACTTTTTCATTTATCTGCAAGTTGTGCTTTAATACACTTATCTGAAGCCTATGCTCCTCTGTTTAGTGGCTAAATATATCATTCTGTTGTGGTTGTTTAGTTAGTATAACTTGTAAGCAAGCTAATGAAAAACTTCTTTGAATAATGTATTCCTGGCCATGTGCAGAGGTATACGCCAACTATTAAAAATGCATAGATGGATGTTTCTAATTTTGATGATGCCTCTGAGCTAGGAACACTTCCACTGCTCATCAGACTGAAGGACCATCATTTTAATATAGTCTTCTGTACGCTATCACATTCTTTCCAATCCATTTCACAAGGAAATTGTCCATTGTTAGAAAGATACTGTTTGCATGGCTTGGTACATCACTGTCACACTATTAACCTTCAGATATTATGCATAGGACTGACACACAATGTGGGGAGGAAATCAAATCAAGCCATTCCCAGTTATTTTTGTTGTCCGTCCTGTGTGCATTAATTAAGAAGCTTTTAATTTGGCTGTCGAAGTATGGAGGTCAGCAATATGTCCACACTGGCAATATACACTGCGAGGAGGTTCTTTTTCACAAGTGATAATACTGGGTTTCATTACTGGTTTTCCACCAATAAATATGTTCCTATAATCAGACATTAACCTATATATTAGCCTTTGGTAGAATAAAATGGTATTTCCATACACCCTGGGAGAAATACTAAATCTCTCCAAACAAGATCATTGCTTGCTCAGAAGAAACCAGAGGCTAAAGCTTGTCATTCTCCTATCATTCTTTTATAAGCTAAATTAAATATTAATTTAAGCAATGGAAATATGCATGCCCTTTATATTAGAAGTCACTGCTGTTATGAAGATAAAGAATGCTTTAGTTTAAACTATGTGTACGCGTCCAAAAGGCTTTCCCCCCTCCCAGATAAAAGCTGCATAATCCCAATTCACTGGAAGAATTGATTGTTTTATTTATTTATTTATTTATTCAGCAGTCTAAGTGTCTGGGAGATCCTCAGAGAGCAAATGATTTGCTGGAAATTCATTTTCAAACATACAGCCTTCTAGAGAAACAAAGACTTTTTCTCAGTTGTGTATCTCATTTTAAAGTAGTGTGGGAGTAGAAGGTGGGAGATGTTTGCAATTTCTTGCATTTGCTTTTGTGGTTTTGACATTTGACTTCTGTCTTTATCCAAGAACAAATAGCTTCTTCCACAAGTACATGTTACCTTTTATATTTATTTATTTTTTAGAAAAATACTGTTTAAGATTGCCAGATTTGAAAAACAAAAGAGCATGTGAGAGAAGTGTTGTCTGTTAGATAAATATATTTATTATATAGATATCATTATATTTGCTTCTCTATAGAATAAGGAATGCTTGTTATATTTTATTTTGCTGATAGCAATGCAGATGTTGTACAATCTATACTAAGGTTTAGTAACAGAAGTCTAGATATACCTAAAGGATAAGATTGCCTTATTTTAACTCTTTGGGGATGCTGAGGGAACACATTTTTAAAAACTGGAATAGGTCTTTGGTGAATGAAGAGAGTGCTTTCTCTGTTGTTACATCCAGACCTCAGGAACTCCATTATATAAAAGGCTTTGCTCCTCCTCTTGGTGATGTTAACTGTTTCTACTTGGCAAAGTTTTTGGCCTTTAAAGGCTTGGTTTTTATTACTAGCTATAATATGCAGAAATCTTCCTTCTAGCATTTATTATGGGTTTTTTTTTCACTCTGGCTCTCTATTATGTTTTAGAATGCTGTTTATTCTAGCTGCTCTTAAACTATTTTGCTGCAGACTTTTATTATTGCTTTTTCCTCTTACGGCATGGTATTTTAATCCTTTTGTAAGCCACCTTGAACTATATGAAGAAAGATGGTTTGCATATAAAGAAATAAGTAGTTTTTAACTGCTGACTCACCAGGAAGCTAGGTAAACATTAGGATATTTGCTTACTTATTTATACCATGATTTATATGTTGCTTTCAAGGCCATAGTCTTTACAAGGCATCTCACATGAAAAAATATAAAATGCAATTTATTAAGTAAAACATATTATAAATCATAGAGCAGTGTGGTGTAGTGGACAGAGTACCCATATAGGATTCAGGAGACCTAGGTTCAAATGCCGACTCAGCCATGGAAACTCACTGGGCATAGGTAAAGTAAACCACTTCTTCAATAGCTCACATACCTCAAAAATACTACTAGAATGAGAAGGAACTCATCACACAATACAAAAACATAAAGCAGCACAAAAGGTATTTAAAACACAGGAAATATAAAGCAGATAAGTAAAATAATGAAGCTTAATAAATAAAAATGCTGCTATTCAGATAATTCTGTATTGAAACCAAATTAAAGAAAAATGAGCCAAGGGGGTTATGTTTTTGTGATCCCATCAAACACGAGCAAGGAAGGAACCATACACACTTCTGAGGGAAAGATGTTTCACACTCTGGGGCCATCAGTGAAAAGGCAGTGTTGAATGGGTAAGGTCTGTGCACGGGTGCAAGTAGCTCTTCAAATAATTTGGCTTTAAACCATTTGGGAGTTTATAGTTAACAAGCAGCAGTTTTTCTTGAGCTTGGAAATGTAACAGCAACGAGAGTAGCCCTTCCCACATCCGGTACAACCTGACATTTCTGCACCATTTTAAGTTGTAACCACAAAGACAATAATCTCATCAAAGTTGTAGAAATCAGTAATTTACATTGAATAAATCTAGTCCCTCTTATTTCTAACAAGCATCTGTGCAAATACTTATTAATATGCAACACATTATAAAAAATCATATTGGCATCTACCATCCCACAATTAGGTTTCCCCCATGATAAACTGTGAGTATGGACAAAGCGATGTGAATCATCGTTTAATTTGTTTATAGCTGATCTGAGATGTTCCAGTTATTCTGTATTTTTAAATACCAACCAGAAAGAAGCCAAAAGTATGTTGGACACCGCTAGCTCTCATTTAAACAAGCATTTGGCTTTTTAAAAGGTACTTCAGCTGATTTGCAGAAACCTGTTGTAATGCTAAAGAACAAAGAAACCAGAAAAAGAGTAAATTAGGGTTGCAGGTCAGTATTCAGGCAAAGTAGAGCCAGACTACCAAATTATTTCCCATTATTAAGCCAATAAATCAGAAGCATGTTGATGGATGCTAGCACTGAGGCAGTGTCTCTGCCTCATGAAAAAAAGTGTTTAACAGATTCAGGTGATCAATACTGTCAGAGCCTCGCATGTAGAAAATGATAAACAATACTGTTAAATAATGCCCAGTAGAGAATGGTAGGCATCATTACAAGCACCGAGACAACTTCCGAACTTGGGCTCTTTAACCATGAACTCTTGTTTAAAGGAAAGAGACAAGTCTGCCCCAAACATTGCTTTAAAAGTCACCAACATGGGCAGAGTAGCTAATGGATTTTTTTTCCAGAGTGGATTCAAGCTGATGCATAAACCTGATTGAAGGGCTCTGAAGCAGAAGAAAATATTGGATATGGGTGGTAGTGAATTATTAATAGTCTGTATGAAAGTGGTCTAATTAGCCCTAAAGAGGCTTCACTTTTTATTAATGGGCTGATGAAAACAAAGATAACCTTTCACAAGTTACCATGAAAGAGGGACAAAGACTTGTCAGATTTAAATAGCACCTAAACATACTTATCACTTAGAAGTGTGTGTGTGTGTGTGTGTGTGTGTGTGTGTGTGTGTGTGCGTGTGTGTGTGTGTTTCATGCATTTCTGCAGGTGGTGAACAAAGCCATACTCACATTGCAAAATGATGTATTTGCATATCTTGGGAGTGCCTAGAAGCCAGGACACTAGTTTTCCTAGAAAAAAGCTTCTCATAAATAAAATAATAAGCAAAACAAATGAACTCAGTAAGTGGATCTGAATGGGGTAAGGATTTTACCTTTAAAAGTGTATTCATGTTTTCATTAATTTCCCAGAGCCTCTCAAATGTGTTTAGCATGCGTCCTTCATTTCTTTGCTCCTTCTTTTTCAAATCTGACCCCATCTTTAATCCAACATGAAATATAGGACTAAATTCTAATCTTTTAAAGAACATATGGGTTTTTTTTCACTTCAATCTCTCCAAATTTCGTCTTCATACCAACATGAAAAAGTAAAGCAATCTTCAAAGGACTCTCAATTTTTGTTTCACAACCTTTGCTTAACGATTCTTCTTCACCTACAACAATATCTATACCATGGGGGGGGCAGCCCTGGGTTGCAGATCCCTCCAAACTTTTTGTGGGTCCTGACTCAATCAGATTGCCAGAGCCTAGTGTCCTCAAAAAAAGCAGGGGTTCCAATCAACTTTTTTTAAAAAATAAATTCTTTTTAAATGGGTTCCAGGGCCTCCTTGCAGTGTTTAATACATACAAGAAAAAAAAATACATTTTCCCCACCCCAAGATAGGAAATGGACTTTCTACCACATTCTGGTTTACATGTTTCATCTTCCACCCCACATTTTTGGTGCTTTATGTAGCCCATGATGGGCCAAAAATGGGCCATCAGACCCATCAAAGTTGCTGATTACTGGTATGCATGTTTAGGAATACAAATTTTGCTTGTCTTCTCCTCTCACAGGAGAAGAAGGAACCTCAGTATAATGTATTTGTGAAGGCTTTCACAGCCAGGATCTAATGGTTGTAGTGGGTTTTTCAGGCTCTTTGGCTGTGTTCTGACGGTTGTTCTTCCTAATGTTTCGCCAGTCTCTGTGGCTGGCATCTTCAGAGGACAGGAGTAGCACTCTGTGCTGTGGTTCTTTGTTACTCCTCTCCTCTGAAAATGCCAGCTACAGAGACTGGCGAAACGTTAGGAAGAACAACCTTCAGAACACGGGCAAAGAGCCCGAAAAACCCACAACAACCAACCTCAGTATAATTATCATCATTATGCAAGCAGGTGAGATATTTTTAAAAGGAGAAGTCTATAAAATAAGCAAAATCATTTAAATAACACTTAACAGAAAATGTAAATTGATACAAACTGCAGAAAAACATTTCTTCCTTTGTTGAGTGGACTTCTAAGGTTAAGAAGCATGAGAAGGCTGTTGGGCACTTTTAAAAACACAATCAGCCAGTTACTTTATGCTTCTTGTGATTTCCTTCTCAAAGGGAACAATATTGGTTTGCACAGAGAGAATCTGTGCAAGTTATAAAAATGCTATAGAGGAAAAAAGGTATTTGTTGTCTTATTATCATCTGGTAGTGGGGAATCTTGCTGGGCTTGTAAATTCCCTTTTGAGATAAGTTGAGACTGTCTAAATTGATGAGAACCAAAGAATTTAGTGGATATTTTGTACATCTCTGTACCAATTCTTACAAGGTCTTTTACCTCTGACCCAACAGCCTAAGGTGTATTTACATTCATTTCTGGTTTGTGTGATATCCCTTCACTTCTTCACTGATGTATACAAATGGATTTGGAGGGTACTATACACTTGAAGCTACAGTCAAATGTATATTAGAATAGTAAAAATTCATTACATGTTGCTACAAAAGAACAACACCTAATTATTCCCTGTATTTTGAAAGTTTGGGTCCCTTTATGTGGCTGGATGAAAAAAAAAATTGTAAGCACCATAATCCATGGAGTGGGGGATAAATTTCCTGTCTCATACACTTTTGGTGTAGAAAAAGAACACTGTAAATGTTAAGTTGGGAACATTGTTTACTCCTGTGCTGGATACAATATGCTATAACTAAAGACAGGTAACAGAGTTATTCTAAATGTTTCTGAATATCAATGCCCACAGGTTATGCTACTGGGAATGATAGAAATAGTCAGTGAAACGTATCTGAAAAGCCACTGTTTATCACTGCTTTTCTTGAAGGGTAATACTGTAGGGAGGTATGTCCAATTTATTTTTCCCCTCTTAAATTACAGCATCTAAAATTGTGCATTCTGGGAGTTCAACCTGACAGACACCAACAGATGCTTAATTGTATTTCATCTGGATAAAAGCCTACCTCAACGGATTCATAGCCTAGCTTTGGCCTAGCTTTCTGTTTTTTTTTTTTTTTAAGAAGCTGCCCGGTGTTAGCTGCAATTTCCTTTCTTAACAGGAAACAAGGCCAGATTAGGTTGGAGTTGGGCCTTTTTACAGGTGAGTGAGATTTAGGTGTTTGTAGGTATGTATTTTTCAGGAGGCACTCCCAGAATGAAGACGTCTTAGAGCTGAAATCCAAAAACAGCAAAATGGCATATCCGTAACTGTACACTTATCTCTACCTAAATTGTACAGTGAAAAGTGTGATCATGGTAAATTTTGATATCTTCTAATTAGTAGACTGATGTCCCACATGTTTTATATTTCAAGGACAGAGCTGATGGAACATTTTAAACCAAAATGCCAAAGAAAAGGAAAGAAAAAGAAAAGAAGAATATATCACGTAGTGCTAAAATTGACAACTTCTTTTTAGTTCTACCACAATTGCTACTTTTGAACTATTCCAAGGTATTCTTTGCATGCACAAAAATTATCCTCATTTTCTGTAAAATCTGATTGGGCAATTTCCAAAGCATTTTCTAGTTCCTGAACACAGACAGTTATAGTTGGCACAAATACATCCCTCTTGGGTGATCCTTAGTCTCTTAGATGTGAATGGACAAATGTTACAAAGGCTTGAGTAAAGAACCAAGAATAAAAATCTGTTGCTCTCACAAAGTATCATAGTTTGAAAGAAATATTGTTTACTCACTTCACTATATTTGAAAGAAAAGCACTTCACTAGAGAAAATATTCTGTGTGTTCTCTTTTAAACCCACACATGGCATAGTAGTATCTTTTTTCTTCTTTTGCTCCCTCAGGGAAATGAAATTAGAGGAAATTGTCAGGTAAAATGTCCCCAAAATGGCTGCAATCAAGATACATGCCTAACAATGCCCTTAGCCATCCTCAAAGATAAATCCTGAAGTATTGCTCTGTCTTTAAAATGCTACTAGTATAGGTTGGCCACCTGTTCTTTCTTTGTTATACAGCTGGCTCAAAGTGCTATTTGCATAATAATCCTACAGTTTAAGAGATTGTGAGAGTTTGTCTTTTTCTCTGCTTCTGTAGCATATGTAGTAAGCAGAACTTCTGTAGGTATTAGTCACACAAGTACTGTGGCAAAGGCAATGTTGCCATATGCAGCATATTTTGAAAATGGCCTACAGTGATGGTACATTTGAGGGAGATTTTCACACATCTGCCAACCAGCTGTCTCCTGTTTTAGGTATGTCATGATAGTTTTTGATAGGCTCACTTGTTGGATTTTCTAAGTGTGTATGTCCAATTCCTATACTGTATTTGATAGCTATCTTTGGCTATCCCATCTAATGTATTTTAAAATGCAAACAGGTTGGTGAGATTGGACCAGCAAAATAATAGATATAGTTGATGAAACTGTTGGGTTTGGTCAGTCAGTTTCTAAGGTTCCCATTCTTTTGGTTTCTCACATTTTTCCAAAGTTTGCATGAAGAAAGTATATTCTTATGAACTAGTGTCTAGTGAATTTTGGTACATTGCTCCCAATGTAATGCTTTTAAAATTCTATATTCATTAATATAGGCCTTTTTGTAAGTGCTTTTCCCCAGTACTGTATATATATTTATGCATTGGTTCATGAGTGCAAAAGCACGTACACTCATTTTAAAGTGGTTGCAAGACCAGATAGGCGGGGTACAAATGAAACAAACAAACAAACAAACAAAAATTAAAAATGCAAACTGAAATCAGTTCATCTGCAGTGAAGACATGGAATTCAGGGCAGAGTGATATTAAAATCTTAAAAAAATTAAATAAGAATGAACAGGGTTACAACTATCATGGCTGCTATTAAAGAAAAATAAGACCATCATGAGCAATGTTTAGAATAGACTGGTGAGATGTCCACAACATTTTTGTGGAACAACTAATTACAAAAGATTATTAATGTGTAGGTTATAAGTCTATATTTTATTTAATGACACTATAACTGTTTGAATTGCATACATGCGCACACATTCACACATCATCATTCAATCTTACAACAAGCTGTTCATAAGCTTATTCAGTTCCCATACTCCTTCTTCTGAGACCAGAGTTTTACGTGGTGAGACCATATCAAAATACAATTAAAACATGAATAATTTGATTAGGAGACATATTTGGTAATTTTTTGCTAAATTATCTCTCCTCATTAGTGGAATAATATCAATGAATTGTCCGATCTTGCTGAGCTAGCAAGAAAGTATCGCAAAAGCATTATTGATGAGAGTGATGTAAAATCTAGTAGCCCACAAAAGATCAAATGAAGGATAATGTTTTGCTAGTGCCATTTGCTAGCTTCAAGAACATACAGATGATAGGTTAGCCTTCAATAATCAATCATACACTGAAAGCAAATTGTAATAGGATTATCAGCTCAAGTATACTTGATCCGATGAGAAATTTTGGACACAATATGGGTGCATGTGAAGAAATAAATGTTTTGTTCTTTTGCGTCACTGTCTTTTCTAGATTGTATAAAGTATAAGGTTCACATCATAGCCAAACAAGAAAGCTTATGCATCTCCCAAAAAGGAAGAGTGAAGAATTTCTTGTATTAAATTAACATCTGTTATCCCACTTTTAAGAGAGATTGACAGGGGAAGGGAATCACAATGTAGAGGAAGGGAAACTGGGTTCTGAGGATTCTCATATTTTTATAATGTTTGGTGTTTTCCTTCAGCTTGATTATGAGTTACACAACATTACAAAATATTATGGAAGCAAATGACTGCATGTCATTTTGCTTCACCTCAACTATTTGTCCTGGCCAGCTGAGTGTTTGGACATGCCTTGTTTTCCCAGCCATAGTTTTTTAGTAACATGAGAGCAGGAAGCATGTGCACTCCTTGAGCCCAGCCACCATCCTAATGGCTTCCTCCACTGTGAGCGTGCTGCCAGTCAGAGGGCTCTGAAAACACACAACAAAAGTGATTGCACTTTTGGAGATAAGCTCCCCACTCTAACCTAAGTTTTTCTGTTAAGAAAAAGTACAGAAGAAACAATGGGAAAAACGCAGAAGCAGTGAATTGAAGGTGACACAATCTGGATCTCAGCCTCTCTAAATAACACAGTGCAATTGCACTGTAAAAAAAAACTCCATCTGATAGATTCCCCTATTACTTAATCAAAGACAAATTGGAGTCTTTCAAGCTATTAAGTTCTTTTTCAGATGTCCTCCACTGTGTGTTCTATCTTTAGAAAATAAGTGGTTTCACTCAACTTGACCAATGGCCAGTGATGGTAGGAAATCAAAAGATTTGGACAGTGCCGGTTTGGGGGACTCTGCTAAACATTCAGAAGTAAGCAGTACTGAATTCCAAAAGTTTTATTCAAAAGTAAGTATTCACAAGATTGCAGCTTTTATAAAAACTGTAATCTGTTTTTAAATTCAGGACTAATAATAAAACTTGTCTTGTGAGCCTTCTCTATGCTTTAATGGATGTTACATTCCCAATGCTGGATGGTTAGCTCAAGTCACTCATAACACAGGCGAGCCTTTCCCCCCATATTCCCAACAAAACTGTAGTGATAGTTCCATTCATTCTATCAGATTCATCCCACTGTGTTTACTTGACATTCATGGCTTCCAATGTATTTCAGAAATTATCTCAATCAAATGATGTTAAACTGAATTTAAAAATGTCTTTATGATAAAATAAGACACATGCTGGATCTTTGTATGTTTCATCTTTTACATCTACCCTGTTTCCCCAAAAATAAGACCCAACCTGAAAATGAGCCCTAGTTTGAATTTTCAGGATGCTCGTAATATAAGCCATACCCCCCAAATAAGCCCTAGTTAAGTGAAACCCCACCCTCCACCACTGTGCATCAACCAGAAGAAGATGACATGACTGTATCTGAATAAATGTAGATTGTTGTACATGAAAAAAAAAAACATCCCCTGAAAATAAGCTCTAATGTGTTTTTCGGAGCAAAAATTAATACAAGATCCTGTCTTATTTTCAGGGAAACCTGGTATGAATGCATGGAGTTCTTTGTTCCTTTGAAACTTTTAAGCATTTCTTAGAAAAAGAAAAATAAGAAGTAATTGATGTGAAATTGGTCTGGAAAGTTGCAGTCTTTAGAGTGACTTACTCACTCTTCTTCAGTTTCAGATACATTTCACTAGAACTTGGAAAGGTTTCATGAGTTTTACCATAAATACAATTCTGCTAAAAGCATACATTAGACAATCAATAGTTTCAACCATTCATGATTTCAGTTGTATTTCGGTTCAATTAAAAATTGCTAGGATGGAAATTTAGGGCACCTTTCTCATTTCACAGAAGTGAAATGTGTCCTGGAATTATAGAGTTAAGAGACAGAATGGATTTACCTTTACCTAACAGCTTTAATTGCAAGCTATCCCAGTTTCTTCCTTTTAGACTTCCATTCTGTCAGTAGTTTGAAACCTGTCATACTGTTCCCAATGCTTGATGGCTATGCTGTCCAGTTCAGTTCCACCTCAACTGATTTGTGACAATACAATGTGATTGTTTTCCATCCTCCATGAAGCATGTCATGTGATTTTTAAATATTCAGCTATAGCAAAAGCAAAAAAGCAAAGTGTGCTGCTTATATAGTGCCCCATAGCATTTAAAGCACCCTCTGAGTGGTTTACAAGTTATGCAGGCTACACATTCCTACCCCCCAGCAAGCTGGCTACTCATTTTACCAACTTGGGAAGGATAGAAGACTGAGTCAACCTTGAGCCGGCTACCTGGGATAGAACCCCAGGTCATGAGCACAGTTTTGGCTGCAGTACAGCAGTTTAAATAGGGATGTGGTGGCGCTGTGAGCTATACTGCAGAAGCCTGTGCTGCAGGGTCAGAAGACCAGCAGTCATAAGATCGAATCCACGCAACGGAGTGAGCTCCCGTTGCTTTGTCCCAGCTCCTCGCCAACCTAGCAGTTCGAAAGCATGTAAATGCAAGTAGATAAATAGGTACCATATCGGTGAGAAGGTAAAACAGCGTTCCCAAGTCACACTGGCCATGTGACAACGGAAAACTGTCTTCGGACAGGCGCTGGCTCTACGGTTTGAAAAGCAGGATGAGCACTGCCCCCTAAAGTCGGACACGACTGGACTAAAAATGTCAAGGGGAACTTTTACCTTAAGGCAGTTTAACCACTGCACCGTGAAGCTCCTACCTGAGTACATTCACCCAGGTTTTGCATTAGTTGTTTATATAGCTGTCAATGGTTATCTAAACACAACATTATTCAATATTAAGACAGATGAATATGATGGCCATCCATAGATAACCCAATAAATACTTGCATAGATTTGTTTAACTTCACTTTAAATGTATGCATTAAAACTGTCATTCCAATTTATAGTTTTAAAAACAGTGTGTCCAATGACTCATGTCTACTACAGGTAAAGAAATCTCTCCCATCATTTATTTTGCATGTTATATTTCTCCATTCCTCTTCCTCCATACTTGTTACAACTTTGTATCTGGTTGAGGTGATGCGGCTCCAAATGCTTGCACACAATTTCTGGACATTTCTCTTTTGGTTGACCCAGTGTGGCCATAACCAACCTCCAGTGCTACAGAACTGGCTGTGGCTGAGTTCCCAGGCACAAACACCATGGGCTCAACTTCAGGGTTTAAATATATGGGCACTTTATTTAGAGTTGTAATACAGCTTTGCAGAATCCTTGAAGGAGGAGCAGGTTGAGGGGCGTACACAAGGCCTCAAGCACCCTCTTCTTCACTGGGATCCTCAATTATCTTCAGGTCCATCAACATGAGAATTTGCCCTACTCAAAAAAGGTTTGTATTGTCCTTGATATGGATACCGGCTGCCCAGCACTTCTTCCCTTCCCCCCCCCCATCCTTGGCTTTTCAGGACAACTACTGGGGAGAGGCTCCACCATCTGTCAGTAGTGGGTGAAGGAACATCACATAGCCCTTCCAGCTCCCTCAGGTGGCAGCAGCTCCTCCTGGGCATCAATCCAGGTCCCTTCTCTTTCCTTTTCTTCTGCTGACCAGCAGCCTCCCAAAGCCCTGTCTTCACTGTTTTTTTATCAGCTCCTGGCTGTCTTGGGTAGGTATATTTTGTTAGGCTACTACATCTTCCCCAGCTGCCTTCTCTCCCTCTTTTTCTGTGCCTTTGCCTTTCCCCCCTGGCTGAGCATTCTCAGCCATCTTAAAGGGGCCTGACTATATTTTGATGTGAGGGATTTTCAGACATCTTGAACTAGAAATCTCATCATTCTCCATTCTGGAGTTCTACCTGTCAGATAAGTAAAGGTGGCTCACCTGGATAAAAGACTCAGCCATGCCTAACCTCATCCAGGTTTCCTGTTGCTGCTCCAATGCTAGTTGGGATCTTTCTTTCTGAACAGAATGTTAAGCAGAGCTATGCCTAGCTCAACTTTAAAACCTTCCAGCTGAGGGTTTTTTTCTCAGATAAACCACATTTAGGTATCTGCAAAGTGCCTGTCTGTCATGTAGAACACATAGGCTGGAGAATTATGAGATCTGTAGTCCAAGAAATCAATAAAACCCATCCCTAGTGAGTTTTTTATGGCTCAAGTCCACATCATTAGACTATCTGATTGTCATATTTACATATGGTCCCATGACAGTTGCAAAGTCTCACGCCAATGTCTGAGGAAACTGACTTGATCTACTCAGTATCTAAGGTACCACAATCTCTCTCTGTCTCTCTTTCATTTTCTCTCTGATATACTTGCTACTTCTTTGAAAACTTCAACTTACAAAGTGTTTTTCAGAGATATAGGCTAAAATTACTACTTTATTCCTTTTATTTTATTCTTCTTCACCACTACGATGATGTGTTTCTTTGCAAAAGGACTGAAACATGGAATTTACTAGTAATGAAGCATTAGGAAAACAGTGTGAGGTGATCAGTTTTCCCCACCATGACCCAAATGAGAACCCCTGGTTCCAATCACATACATATTTACCTGGAAGTAAATTGCATTGTTTTCAGTCAAGTTTACTTCTGATGTGAGATGAATGCTTTGTTGGTTGCTTATGGGCTTTTTGTTATAAGCTCACTGCATTCTTTGCTCTATTCCTCAGTTTGTGCTGAAGCAGCTGAAGGTAGCCTTGTGCCTGTGCAGTATGGATATCCTTTGCTGCTACGCTTACGGACTAGGCTTGAACTAGTAAACAAATCCAAAGATCTGTCCATCAAAGAAAGGTTATCTGTTAGATGTGTTCTCAAAGTACAGTAGCAAATCTGGGATCAAGTAGAATGGATACCCAGCAAATGAGAAAAATATAAAATCTGTATATTTGTTCTAGGCATACAATCTGTTCTAGGCATACAAGAATTGTTGTGTATCAGTTCAGAAATACATTCACCATGATGAACCTCTGTCCGCCTCCCGAAATGAAAAGCTTTTAATACTGGTATTTAATTTATAATGTATCCACTAGACTTGCAGAGATATATGTTGTAATAAACTAAGCTAAACAGAAATTGGTTCTCTACTTTTGTTCAAAATAGAAGTCACATATTTTATCAATTACTTTTTATTCCTGTAAAACAGTAATACAAAGAGAACCATACAGTGTATCCATCGTTTAAACAGGACTTCATATGATGTACAAAAATATATATGGAATAATGTTGCATACGACCACTAGTAGGATATTTGATTAGATTAAACGAGGCAATAAACGTTAATCTCCCTAATAATTGGATTACAAAGGAGTAAACAAGAATAGCATTATCCTCAGGCTGCAATTCAACACACATTTATTCAGGAAAAGGTTTGATTGAATGACCCAACAGGATTTATTTCTGAATAGATCTGCAAAATTGATTTGTAAATATATTTGTACTGGCTCTGTTCTCAGTCATCTGTTGAACATTAGTTTGGTAACAAAGTTACAGATATAGCATTTCTGAGGCCAGAAATATAATGTGATGAAAACTCTGGCAAATAGGCAATGATGTCTATTAAAATATATACAGCAGATTTTCAGTCATCTGTTGAATATTAGTTTGGGGGCAGTATTAGAGAGATACTATTTCTGAGACTAGAGGTATGTTATAATGTCAAGGAAAGTATACGAACTAATATGTCAAATTATTGATACCTATTATAGGATGCCTATTAAAATCTATGCAGTAGATCTGGTAAGATTTTTTTTTTAAAAAAGGAGTAAACTGGGGGAAAAAAGTCTACATACTTCTTAGAATGTGATTTTTAAATATGCATTGTTTTATTGGACTGAACTTAAATACAGTTTTCAAGTATACAAAACATTGTTCTTATTTTATATTAAGATGCAAGTCTTAATATAAAATAATATCAAGTAATATATTAATATTATATTATAATATATTAAAATAAAATAATATAGGTCACTATCTGGTCAACATGACCACTCTAGCTGCCTAGAGTAGTCTATCTGGTCAATATGACCACTCTAGCCACCTAGCACAGCATCAGATTGAGGGGCCAGTGTGGACTCCAGCACAAAAACAATCCGCAATCTCCATAGGATCACCTAATCCAGAAGGAAGCGTAAAAGAGGTTGTGCATCAAGCTGCAGCAAAGCTGAATACGGCTTGCCAGTGTAGTCGCAACCCTTTTGTGCTTGCAGGAAATGTGTGTATGCTTAGCTTCTCAAAGGGAACTAGACACCCATTTTGCACAGAAAGAAGAGTTCTATGCAAATACCTTACGAATAATTTTCAGAAACCAAGATGGAGTTTTAAAATGACATTTTGATTTGGAGGTGAAATCTTGGGGGTGGATGGGGCAAGATACTGTCCTAAGATGGCCAGTCTTACCCAGGATCTCAATAATGGTGAGATTTCTTCAATGTATTTTTTTTCCAATCCCACAGTAGCATGATGACTGACTATTCAGAAGGTTTGATAGAATCAAAGGGTAGCATAGCTTCCTCTTGCAAAAATGTCATGAATGGGAGAGACTGGTTGGGATGGGAAAACAAAATATTAATATCAATGCATAGTGCAGCAACTAAAGACCAGTGGATTAGTATTGTACATGTCCAAAAGAACTTTAAGATTAGTAAAATATAGTAAATACACACCCAATATATTTTGCTGTGGTACAGCCTCCAATAGTCTTGTAACTCATTTCTTACAGATTACACAATGGAATAAAATACAATCTTATCACTGTTGTAAAAGAGACATCTATAAACATTAATTTCATTGCCCACATTCTTTTTTTCTGACCATGTTATTTGAAATTTGTTTCTTGTTCAGGATGCTCATGGTCATTGGGTGCTCTCAAAATGAAAAGCCTGTTTAATTTAGGAATAAACTATCGAACGTGGCTCTTAAATTACACTGATCTCTTCCATTACCACTGGTATCTCTACTAGTAATGGCATTAAACTCATTAGCGAACTTCCCTTTGTTGGTGAGATTGTATGTTAATGAACTAAAATAGCAAGAGAGATGTTTTCTTAATGTAAGCATTGGGAAATAAATAGAGCACTCTTAATAAGGGAAGATAAATAACAACTGGTAGAGATAACTGATACATAGTACAGTGCTGCCTCACTTAACGATGTTAATTGGTTCCAAAAAAACATCACTATGGGAAAACATTGCTAAGCGAAACACCATTTCCCATAGGAATGCATTGAAAACCGGTTAATCTGTTCCAATGGGAACGGATTTCTGTCCTTAAGTGAAAATCGCCATAGGAAACATCGCTAAGCGAAACAATGTTTCCCCCATTGGAATACATTGAAGCCTATTCAATGTATTCCAATGGTTTTGCAATGTCTGTTTCCGCTATTTTTAAAGTGTCTTAAAATGTTCAAAAGCTGTTTAAAATGCTTGGAATAATTAGTGCAACTTGTAAAACCTTTGCAAACTTAATTTGGCTTTGTTCTGACTCTTCGTTAATTTTTGGTGAATTTTTTTCTCCCCCATTGGAATGCATTGAACTGTATGTAGGTTTGACAGTCAAACCTGCAGTTCAATGCATTCCAATGGGGGAGAAAAAAATTCACCAAAAATTAACGAAGAGTCAGAACAAAGCCAAATTAAGTTTGCAAAGGTTTTACAAGGTGCAATAACGATTCCAAGCATTTAAAACAGTTTTTGAACATTTTAAGACACTTTTAAATTAGCGAAAACAGACATCATTAAGTGAAACAGGGGGACCTAAACTGTCATCGTTAAGTGAAGCAAGGTCCCGAAATTGCTAAGCGAAAATCACCCATAGAGAACATCGTTAAACGATGTGGAAAATTCCTCAAAAAAACCCATTGCTAAGCGAATACATCATTAAATGAGGCAATCGCTAAGCGAGGCACCACTGTACGATGAAAGTTATTATTGGAATAATAGCAAATGGAGGTCATGCCTTGTTAAAAAGGAATGGATCTGTCAGAAAGAGGGGAATGGTAAAATGCAGAAGAAATGTATTCTTTGGTGTACATCTTGGATTTTAGGAATCCGGATTTCACAAAGCTCAGAAATGTTGGGTGGGATACCATGGCTAGAAATTATGAAGGAACTGGGAGATCAAGATGGACAGAAGATTCTGGAAATACTGGTCACAAATATTTCCAGCAAGATGAGAAAATGAAGACTCCTAAAAAAGCAACTCAGAGACAGCAGAGGTTGCTCTCTCAAATAATTAGACTTCAACTCAGATACTGACACTGGGACATAAGAGACATACAGAAGATGTAAAGAGAGAGAGGTAAAACCAAAGAAGAGTATAATAGAGTAGTTTGAACATGAAAAAAATAATGCAAGGAAAGTTACAGTCCAAAATGAGGGGTTCTAAAAGAATCAGATAATGTTCTTTGGTTATCTCCAAAGCCAGTAGAACAGCAGGGATGGGATATCAAATGAAAGATATCAAGGTGAGGAAAATGGAGGTACTATAACAAAACAACTTTATTTCACCCCCTGTCAAGGGAGTACATAAAAATGTGATTGCTTAGTTTGACTGTCAATCTTTTCCCACAGGAAGAATAGTTTATTATGAGAGAAAAGTGGAGTGATAATAAGGAGCCACACACAGCCAGTATAGGTAGGGAAAAGGCTGGATGATATCTAGCTACTTCAGATTCATTTGAAGTCTCTAATATCAAATGAAATATATTTCAAAGTACTTGGATGTGGGCATTTTGCAAAGCTGTTTTGTGCAGTCTGAGAATTCTTGGAGAATAGGTGAGCACTAGAAGATTATATTTAGATGTCTCTGTCTTCCAAAAGGCTGGAAAATATGAATGACGAAAATACAGATGAAATATCCTGACATCAATAGAAGGCAACATTCTGGAATAAACCAAGCAATTGGTTTGTAGACATCTAAACATTAAAGTATTGATTCCTACGTGACTGTGGATTTAAGAAAATTGCATTATACTGGCCAATTTTATTTTCTTCATTTTTTAAAAAAAAAATCAATTTACTATTTTGATGGATTGTAAGAACATTGTATTCATAGTATGTCTTGATTCTGGCAAGACATTTGACAAATTCTTCCATTACATCCTTGTTGACAAGATGGATGATACTTCTGTTAGATGGATCCACAGCCTTCTGAGCAACATTGACATGTGATCATTACTGACTCTGGGTCATCTAAATGGAGGTGTCACAAAGTTTTGTCCTTAGCTCTGAATTGTTCAGTATTTTTACAAATGACCCAGAGAAATGGGCTGATGGTGTGCTTATCAGATTTGCAGATGATGTGAAACCAGAAGTAATTGCTATAGGTGATGAAATCAAATTTCAGAATGATTGTGAGAGGCTGGAATGCTGAGCCAAAATATGCCAAAAAGGGACATAGATAAAACAAAGTCCTGTAATTATATACAGAGAATCAAGGAAGAGGAATATGAGTAGGGAAACAAGACTCATCAGCAGTACAATGTCTTACAGTGCAATGCTACACACGTATACAAAAATAATCCCTTCTAAATTCAATAGGATTTATTTACAGATAAGTAAATATAGGATTGTAGCAAACCTCAATCATAAGCAGAACATGAGCCAGCAGTATAATGTGGCTGTGAAACAAACTAATGCAATCTTAGGCTGCATTGTGCCCAGTTCAAGAGAAATAATAATTTGACTCTCTACTCTGTTCTGGTCAGTCCACATGTAGAGTAGTGAGACTGATTCTGAGTCCAGCCACATCATGTCTAAGACATTAAAAAAACTGAATATACAGTGGACCCTCTACTTACGGAATTAATCCGTATTGGAACGGTGGCTGCAAGTCGAAAAGTCTGTAGGTCGAGTCTCCATTGACCTACAATGCATTGAAAGCCGATTAATACCATAACTGCCTGTTTTTGTTCCATTTTTGTTGCATTTTGTTTTTTTCCTGGTCTGTAGGTCAATTCTCTGGCTGCAAGTCGAATCTAAATTTTGCAGCCAGAGAAGTCTGTAACTCGAAAAGTCTGTAAGTTGAGCCGTCTGTAAGTCGAGAGTCCACTGTATCTGGGGCAGAAAACAGGATGGTGATAGGTCTTGAAAACAGGCCCTACCGGGAGAAAAAGATTGTTATGCAAAGGGAAATGCAATAGTAGTCTTTGTGTATCTGAAGAGCTGTTATATAAAAGAAGGAACAGTTTCCCATGCTTCTGCAGGAACAGAATCTGTTGTGGAAATTGCAGGGAAGCAGAGTCTGAGGAAACATGAGAAGTACATTCTTCACGACAAATAGTATTCAACAGGAGATAGTAGGTTTTCCTTTGCTAAAGTCCAAGTGTGGTTGTACCTGCATTACACAGGAAGCCTGCAATGTCCTGGAATGGCAAAAGGATCACCAAGCTCTCGCTCAACATGTAATGATAATGTTTGGAATGTTTGACATATGGAATCCCTCTTGCCAATGCAGGTGGGTGTATTTATAAAGACACAACGAAGCAGTTTAGGGGGAAATTAAACAGATGGTGAAGCAGAGAGACAGACAGAAGATTAACGAAAAGGAAAAAGGCTGGCAACATTGTTCATGGAAGTGGCAATGTAGAAAAACACTGGTGTGAACTTCTTAATATTGTTCTCTCAAATAACTTGTTACTCAGAACAAAGACAAGTTCAATAAACATCTCAGCCCTCACACGCGCGCACACTTGTTTTAACTGTAAATTTTGTCCTGTGGAGAGTGATCATGCTACAAAGGCAAAACTGTCTGTGTAGCAGCTGGAGAAACAACACATGAGAGTGCTGGTTTCCTTCAAGAGGATTTATTTTTAGAAAAGAGAAAGTGGCTCAGTCAGTCTCCATACTCCTTGTGAACTTGGCTGATTTTATCTAACCATTTGTGTGTAAATGCAGAACCCATCACTCCTAAGGAAGCAACTTCATCAAGAAAATGTGCATTTTAAAAGAAACAGCAGTATAAATATTTCATCAGCCTGCAGGTTTGCAAAGCCTCTGGAGGTCGGATCCTGCTAATCATTTATGTACATGTATTCGGTTTAAAACTGTAAGCTGTCCAAGTGGAACACAAGTTCAGGATTAGAGCCAAAGCCTTAAATATCTAACTGAGCCAGTCTTTGGCAAAGTGGTTCTTTTCTATCCAGCAAGCAACACATCAAATTGGCATGCTTGCAGACAGAGAAAGAATGCAGTGTCCATGGATGCTCTGAGAGCCAGGGTGCATTCTAGCGTAGCTAAACTAGATGTGCTACCTCATGGATCTTTTATTTATAAGTAAGTGGAGTACCTCAAATATTCACAGTCTATGTTTTCAGCAGCATCTTCAGTGTCTGCTGAGTTGGCAAAGAATTTCAGTTCCCCAGAAGCCTACATGTGACGAAGATAGGAACCATATATATGACACCAAATGTAATGGAGGGAAATTGCTGAAATATGTTCTTGCAAGTTGCTTTGGCGAGCGAGGGTAAAGTCCTTATTTGGTGTTCCCTGGTTTTCTGGTTCTACCGACATGAAGCAAGAGTTTTGTCACTAGATGGTAGAAAGGGACTGACTTCCATTGAAGATCTAAAGGTCAATTGGTGCTGGGAATTCTTGGGACCTGTGGGAAATAAGCCAGTTATCTGAAGTGCCTCTTTTGGTATTTATGTGCTTAAGTATTTGTTGTATTTGAAAATGTCATTCTTGTGCAAAATGATGACAGGGGTCTCCCTCTCTCAGTCCCTTTATTTGCACTGCCTTCACATCCTTTGAAATAGTGCCTAGCATTATGGGCAATTTATCTGAGTGTTTTTGCTTTTCACTGGGGCGAGGAATGATATAAAAGTCATAAAAGTGCCTTTTCTGACCTTTTTGTTTTCATCCTTTCTTTAATGGAAGGAGATTACTGCTTTCTGTCAAAAAAGAAAACAAAAACCTGTACAAATGGCATTACTGCTGCCTTTGAATGTTAAAGAACAAGTATCCACTGTAAATCCACTCTAGAAAATCCTACTGATAAACATCTGTGAAAGTAAACTGCTGTTCTGGAAGATGATAACCTCTGAAAGGACAGCACTTTACTTGAACTCTGTGAACAAGGTATAGACCGAGAAAAATGAAGCATGGAAAGTAACAACTTGATTATAAAAAACAACTAACAAGACTTGTTGTACTCTTAGTATTGATATTGGTATTTGGTGCCATAGCAGCACACCCACATAAGGTCCCAGCTTAATGTACTTGTCCGAAGCTTGGGAAAGTTACTATTTTTGACTAGAGCCATCCTAGAATGTTTCCTTCCATTTGGTTTCCATACAAACCAAAAACAGTATTTAATAAGGGGAGGGGGGATACTGTTCAGCAACTGCAAATTATTTCAGAGGCCTGTGTTGGTATTTAATCTCTGATTTGGCTTGAGTGTCCCTTTAGCACATTGGAATTTATCCTTATTTCATCTGAAGTGATCCAGACCCAATCCAATCTGTTCCAGATTAAGATTTAGATTTCTGAAGCTCCACATCCCCCATTCATTCACAAGGGGAAACTAAAACACCAATCTCATTTTTTTGGATTTTTACACATCTCCATGAAACCTGGCAACACTGTAGTCTAGAAAGAGAGATTCACAATGCCAAATGCATTTTTCATTGTTTGTTGTGTTTAAAAACAAAAACTGCTTCCTTGGCTGCTTAGTTTAGCCACTTGAGGAACTGGCATTCTCTGTATTGGAGCTCTAGGTGACAGATGGGGGAGAACATATTGCTGCTTCTTCCACTTAGCTTCTTGATGATTTTAGGGGATTATAATTCCTACCTCAATAAGATTTCAGTCCCTAGGACATTATTACTCCTCTAGGAGGAGCAATATAATCAAGTTGGCATCGGTAACAAAGGCCTTAGGAGCAAGGTTGGGATTGGGCATTTTATACTGCATCAAGATCAACAGAGATTGCTCATGGGACAGATAGATGAACAGGAATTTTAAAAAAGCTTTACTCTCCATGCCCACTAGATGAAAGGAAACACTCTTCTGCTTAAGGTGGTATGCGATGGCAGTCTGCAGTATAAAGGCAGGTTTCTAGGATTCCTCTTATATTCCAAGGTCAAAAATGTGTTCAGTAAATCATGACTATATAATGATGAGGTGTAACTGTCAGGGAAAGAGTGCTGGTATTTAAAGAGGCCTTGCTTCATTCCCGGAGTTCATCCAACTGCTCTGTACTGAGACTGAAGTTGTGGGTGGATTGGGCAAGCACTGGAATTGAAGCAAGAATTCTTTAATTATGAGCAATCTCTATCTGCCAGTGACATCACTCTTGAATAGGTGTAATTTACGCAACAGGATTTTGATCAAAGAGGAGTAGTATAATGTAGTGTGTTAGCCAAATTGTCACCGGCAGCAAGGAGTTTAAGAGGAAAGTAGGTGGTTTGCTGCCACTGCTGAATCTCCAGTTAGGTGTCTTTTTGGAGGATTCTAAAACGAGGGCATCCAAGATCACTTGCTGTGCTCTTCAAATCACGCTTGTATCACATGCTGGTATTCCATGAGCTTGGACAAAATGTCTCACAAAAAAGCCTTTGAACAGTCTTTGAGGGCTTTTTCATAAGACATTCTGTCTATCTTGGGCAGAACTAAAGGAAAGTTGTCCAAATGCCTACAACAAATGAAGACTTAGTATCATCTAAAACTTTAAATCAGAAGTGTGTTAATGTCTGATTTCTGCTGGATGGCAACGAAGATCCTTAGAAACACAATCTTTTCTGAGTTGCTAGGCCCTCTGATAAGGGAGTTTATTTGCTGGCTGACTGGCTCATTTTCTTGAAAGAGTCCCAGGCAGAGGCCTGGCAGATTACTAGATGCATCTAATTCTGTGAAAGTGCTATTGACATTCTTGGCCCTGGAAGTCTCGGGAGCAAGGGAACATACCGCTGCTGCTTCTCAAGCTAACATTCTTGGATTCTGACAATGAATCTAAAGAAGTAGGCTGCAGGCCACAATAACACGTGCCAAATAAAACTTGTTTGTTTTAAAGGTATCATACAAGTCTGTTCTTTTTGCAGACTAGCATGGCTATCTCATTGAGAAGGTTAAGATGGGATAGTAGTTCTATAGCATGCATAGGCCAAGAAGATATGAGTAGCCACGAATGTTCATGTACAATGTGCACCAAACTGCCCTTCTAAATCATACTAAGGGTTAGAGTGATACTGTGACAGTGGCCATGATTATCTGTGCAATGGAGAGTTTGAAGCATTTTAAGAAATACTGCATTGTGCTGTTCATATTTTTCGTCCACTGTAAAAAGTCTTTAAAGTTAATAGTCACTGCTTTTTCAGTGGTTCAAGATAAGTGGTGGTGATAACACAAGAAGAACCTCTTTTTCATAATAAGTTATTTATGGAACTTGTGATTACTGCAATATGCTGTTATGCTCACATCACTTATCTCAGCAGTGATAAATTTCAAGGGCGCAGCACTTCTTCAAATTTTGTTTCTTTTCAAAGAAGATCACTGAAAACTTACTGTTGTGTTATATTTGTGTTTAATTTACAAGTATGTGGGTGCAGCAATGGTGCAAGTGTGGCTGACATTGGAAGGACAGAAGGCTGAGTCAACCTTGAGCCGGCTACCTGGGATTGAACCCCGGGTCGTGAGCACAGTTTTGACTGCAGTACAGTCAAACCACTGCGTCATGTATCAGAGCTCCAGAAGGAACTTACCAAAATCTTGTTCACTTACGGACTGAAACTTAGTTTTCAGTCTCTTTCTGTGTCTTTGCTCATCTGGCCCCATCTCCTGTAAAAGCTCAGCCATTACACCGTCTTACATCTACATTTGGACCTGACAACAACTAATATGTGGACCAGGGACCTATTTCTCCTGAGAAAATGAAACCTCATCCCCCAAAGAGTCCCCACACCTCCTTTGCAACAACAATAATTGAAAAGTTCTTCTAAACATGAAAGGAAATGATATAATATCCCAGTCAGTGTATCCTCTGAGATATCCTTATTTTTTTCACTCTCAGAATTCAGTAAAACAAAGACAGTAGTAAAGTAATGCTTTGAAAGTTCTGAAAGTGTAGTCTGTGAAGTGCTTTTATAAACATGCAGCCTATTTTGAGTCAAGGAAAATGCAACAAAAAAGAAGCATGGGAATTCACAGAGGTGAAATACTATAGATGTGAGAGAGAAATATTGTTTTTTCAGACTTAAATCAAGAATGGTGCAATAAAGGCTAGACATTTCTGTCCAAGTATTTTCTCTCCTTCAAAACAGCAACACACCAGAGTGCTTTCCATCTTCAGAATAGTTCATGAATTAAACTAATCTAATATACGCAGCAACTGAAAGTGGCATATTACTCTGAACTGTCATTAAAAAGAGGAGACTCTGAAGTACATATAGAGAGGCTTTGTCCTTTCCTTATAAGTAGAAAAATAATCTCCATGGCATTATTGGCTTTGGCCTTGTAGGCCCTTCCCTATTCTTTGAGCACAGGTAATTTAATGGGTCCTCCTCCCATTTGAAGACATGGAACATCTTCAGAGAAAAAAAAAATTAGAACAGTACTTTACATTTAAAAAAATGCAGTCATTGGGGGTATGCCTATTTCCTCCTCACCACTGAGCAACACAGACTTCTCCCATACACTGGACAAGGGATACCAGTTTGGCCAGGTATCAGAATTATCCATGTCACATGTCTTTTTAAATACTGAGCATTCCTGTCCTCATCTCTCTCAGCAATATGCTAACAACACTTTTAAGTTCTGAAGCACTTGTGTAAATTCTTGTACAATAATTCTTATGCTAGCACTCTATACCAACTGAAATGTAGCAAGCTATCTTTACAATTGCCCAACAACAGTTGATAAGACCATATCAACAGATAGGATTCATAAGCAATGCCATAGTTAGCAAATTCTGACACCTGGGGCAGATGGCATTGTTTCCTACCTACTCTACCTTAAGGCATGAGTGTGCCCACCCACCAAAATAGAGCCAAATCTGGTGTTCTTCCAAAGAAATAGAAAGTTTATGCTTTCAAAGAAGGGAAGCGAATAGTGCTGGAAGAGTTGCTGTTTATCTTCTTAGCATTCTCCAGGATATTCTCCCCTACATTATGGGACTCTGGAGCAAATCCCCAGTTGTCTTTCCCTAAATACATTCCTGTTTATCAGGAGAATAATGGGAAACAATTTCCATGTGGAAAGAAGCTGAAAGGTGCTAATGTGTTCCTAACAAACCTATTAAGAATGGGAACGATTTTGAGCATCAGTCCAGCAGGTCAGACTAAACAGAAGCCAAGAGAAATAAATTTCTCCTCCAACCATTAGAGTTCAATTCTTCCTTATATATTTTTAGTGGTTTGAGGTATCTCCACTGCCTCCAGTGATTTTATAATTATGTTGTATATAGCCAGTCAGATGGTGCAGGGGAATTGTCTGGGCCTCCAGAAGTTATTGGAGTGCCATCAGCCCTAGCTAGAAATCCAATAGGAAGGGATGATGGAAGTTGCAGACCAATGTTATTAGGAGGATCACATATCCCATCCTTGAGATATAGTTTCACCAAAAATAACAGCTAAGTATAACTGATTCCTTCATGATATTTGTCTCAATATACAGCTGATTATTTGGAAATACATTTTCACAATGTTGTATTCAACATCATAGTGGAGATTGTAATTCTTGTCACTATTTATATTATATTATATTATATTATATTATATTATATTATATTATATTATATTATATTATATTATATTATATTATATTATATTATATTATATCTATCCCACCCAAATAGTAGCAGAGCCACTACTCTAGGTGGTTCCACTACTCTAGGAATCACTACTTCATGTATTCAGCTTATCTTATAAGAGTAAAAATTCCATGGAACTCAAAGATATGTGATCCATATCTTGCAATTGTAATAACAAACTGGAAGAATCTCCCATTTGTTTAGCATTTAAATTGTTAGCATTTGCACATATTTTCCTATAGAGACTCTGTTTTCATGGAGAAGAAATGTAATTTATGAAGTGAATATGGCTTCCCAAAGAAATCAGAAATATCTATAGAATTTTTCAAACATCCCAAGATATGAAATGAATCAGGGCTGGTTCTACCACTAGGCAGAGTGGGATGGTCAACTCACAGAGCAGGTTGTAGTTGCCATGACTCATGAAAGAGCGGAAAGGAGGAAGAAGAGAGTGTTGTGAAAGTTTTTTCATCAGGTGTTGACAGAGCTCTGCTGCCATAAGGGATTGTATGCCTTCACTTTGAGAATACCGGGGATGCCATTTGCTCCTCTCTTTCAGGCAACAGATGGCACTGCTTGAAGGAGAATTCTGATATCAGTTTTGAACTCCAGCTCCCAGTAATTCCCATCAGCAAAGCTGAAGAAATGGGTAATGGACATTGTAGTCTGAAATATCTTGAGGTTCACAAAGGTTTCCACACACCTCATTTTGTCAGTAATGCAAAAGCTGAGACATAACCTCTGTCAAGAATTAAGCCAACCTTGTGTAGTAAAGGAACATGGAGCAGAAACCAATCCATTGACCACAGGTAACAAGGGACATCACAGGGAGAAATCTTGGTTATGCATGTGTTTTTAAGAATTTTTGGTATACCATTTGCTTTTGAGCTTCAATTGTGTATAAATTTTCCATGATGAAAATGAGCTTAAAATATTGAGAAATTATGCAAATTGTGACAATTGACAATGTTATTACATCAATTTGCTATAGATTTAAATTGTCTTATATTCATTTAGCAAAGTTATAACAGGCTTTTATTCCTCGTTAGTCTGGCTCTATTTATTGTTTTATATTTGCTGTTATTGCTTATTATATGAGTATAGATGGTTTATGATCTGTTGTGAAAAGTTTTTAAGTGGAAGCTTGCAATCTTACACAAACTTAAATAATGTGCCACACTTCTAAAAATACGTGAATTGCTGAGTGTCTTATTTATGTACAGTGTAATTCACCATTATGCTGACACACTTGTTTGATAATTCTGAAAATAAAGATGGTGAAATTGAGAATAGTGTCTCTTGTTACCTAGCTGAACTGGAGGGGTCTACATGAATCTTAGACTATAAAGCTGGATTTTCTGCAAGTTGGCAAACCTGATAGCTGTGATGGGACATAAGCTTTTTGAGACAGTAGATTGATGAAGTCATTACATCTTCATCATTATGCTTCTGATTGTACAGGAGAAGAAGAATGTAATGAGGGGAAAAAAACCAGGTGCACAGTTCCTTCAAGGAGAGGAAAGCTTAGCCAAGATGGAAAAAGATGTGTGGACATAGGAATTGACATTTTAAAATAAGAGGTTTGAAACCCTCTTAGAATAGATTTGTACGCACAGCAACACTTATAATGTATATCTGCCCCCCACCATGTTAGCATACCATGCTATGCTATACTACTACTATACCAGGCACTAACATAAATGTCTAAGTGCATTCATAACTATCGCTGTTGAAGGGGAGCCTCACTGGTAATTTGGTGGGGTCATCATAGGCATCCTTCAGTCTCGAAGGACTATGGTAACATGCTCTAAATTGAGGAGTGTCCCCTCCAGAGAATGAAGCCTGGGTAAAGTAATATGGAGGATAGGCTGTTACCCAAGCAGCAGATCCCCCCTCTCTACATTGCTGAAATGGTCCAATGGAAAGGCAAGAGCCAATACAACTGGTTCCAGCAACGTCGCAGGAGTTGGCAGAACGACACGAACTGCCTCCGGACTCCAGCTCCGGATTTTGCCTCTAGGTTAACTCCTGAAGCCTTTTCCATGAATGGATATAGCCACAAAGCAGTGGAGGTTTGAAATTGGAGTTTTCCTTCTCCTAGATGGGCTGCCTTCCATGGCTGACGAGCCCCACCTACCCGGCGTGCTCTTTAATAGTGCAGAAGTATGATCCAACTTTTACAACTTTCCTGCCTCCCAGGTGTATGCAAATCTATTTGGCTTTCCTATTTACCATATTAGGGCCTGAGATACAATCAGAGAATTTGAGAACTCCGTGCAAACATACCTGACCTTCAGCCTCAGCCCAGCTTCCTAGGGGAAAAGGCCCACGGTCCTGGGACACGCTCTTTTAAAGCAGAAAGTCCCACCCCGGAGGCCCCACCCCCAGGTGGGGTGAGCAAGTAATAAATGGAGAAAAAGAAAAACAATGCTAGAATGAAGATGGCACTGATAATACATAAATTTAAGAAAAACAAAGACAACGGCTAGAGAAATATTGTAGGGCTCATTCAGTTAGACATTTAATGGATGGATTTTATAAAAAACAGTGCTTATGTAAATTCTATTGAGTCAGAGCTACTTGGTCAAGTCTAACATTTGTATTTCTCCCTCTACTGTTGATTGGTTTGATAATGAGACTGCTGTGTGCACTAAGGAACATATCACAGGCATGAGCTATGAACTACAACATTGTTGTCCTCACTGCTTCTGAAGCTGGTGAAAATCTGCAATGCCAAGAATTACGTTTTATGCAAAAACTGCATGCTTTTGAGCAAAACAGTGCAGTTCATTCAATAACTGCTGCTTTATTTACCGTATTTGCCGGTGTATAAGGTGATTGGGCATATAAAACGACCCCCCAACATTCCCACTCAGAATGTAGAGTTTGTTATATATTTGCTGTATAAGACTACCTCCTCTTCCGCATGTGTGATTCTGCTTTGGCTGCATCATGGGGAGAGTTCCTTTTGCCCCTTTTGGTTCCTTTTCGGAGAGAGTCAGGGTTTGCTGGAAGAAGGAACAGCAGAGAGGTGGCAGCCATTTTGAGAGGCAGCAGCCATGTGGTCGCATCTCAAAATGGCTGCCTCCTCTCTGCTGTTCCTGACAGTCAGCTGTTCGGCACTAGAGTCAGGCTGTTCCCAGGCTAAGAGCCTCTACTCGGTCTTACTACTAGGTAAGTGACTTCGCTGGGATAGAGGGAGGGTTTGCTGGATATGTACAAGATGACCCCCCACTTGGAGGCATGCTTTTCAGGGCCAAAAAGTCATCTTGTACGCCAGCAAATACGGTAAGCATATGAAGCACTAAATGGTTGTCTGTCTGTTTATTTGGTTGCTTGGTTGATTTTTAACACTAGATGGTCAAAAACCAATTCTTTTCAGTATGCTCTCTCTGTATGTATTCTTTGCTCATCAAAGGGACAAGGCCACTACACTATGCAGACCTTGTAGGGAGGAGAAATGAGCCCCTTCTTTCACTCAGCTGGAAATTAGGAATCTTGTGAGGCATTAAAATTCCTCATCATGGTGACTCATCATATTGAGCCAACCTAAACTGATGAGAACAAGGACTTTAGTGCATATTCATTCCATCTGCATTACAGTTCAAGTAGCTTCCATAGCACAAAATGATTATAACTCATTTAGCCTGATGTAGTAGCTACACAGCCTCTCAGACAAAGATAGCCTTGACACAGCTAACCGTATCCTAGTTACACTTAGATTGATTAATGGAGTACATTGCATGGGGCTGTCCTTAAATTCTGCTTTGTAAACTCCATTGATTAAGAGGTCAGTGGCTAGTTTGTTTGTTTATTTTTTTGGTGTGTTTTTTTTGACAGGAAATTACTTGCCAGTACAATTTGCTTCCTTAGAGATTGTTTGCATGCATAATCCAATGTGTCGGCTTGGGTGCAGCCACTGAAAAGAATAGCTTAGGCAAGCGTATGTGAAAGTCAACCTATTGTTATATGAATCTGCCTACTCTCTAAGGGCATCATGAAAGATCTTTTGAATGTTCCTGCCATCTTAGGAGAGGTAGTAAGTATCCAAATGAGATCCTTCTTGTTCATGGCACAAACAGTACTTGGGATCCACCAAGAATAGTAGGAGATGGTACTCAACTTATTCTGCTTCTATTACTAGTAAACTTAACAACTGGAAAACTGTAAATAGTCATAAAATAAGAAAGCTAAGCTATCTTAGCATATACCTGCAGGAATAAATCTCGTAACAAATATGCATGTGGAACCCACATAAACACAAAAGGATCTTTTTCCAAGAGGACATAAGGCAAGCCCAAGAAAGAAACATGGAATAGTGCAAGAGGTAGGTGACCTCACATCAAAGAAAGAAGCAAAATGGATGGTATGATCCTGCATAAATGGAACAAATCCTGTATAATGGAACAAATCCTGTCTAAAAAGAGACATTTTAGGAACCTAATCTTCATCTTTGACCCTTAATGCTCTGCTTATTTCCCATAAGGTTTGGGCCATAAGATTATTATACTTGTTCAGCCCAGTTGGTAATGAGTACTAGCCAAAAATCTAATGCTACTTAATTTTCCAGTAGTTTATGTGTACAGTCATCATGCTGTAAGTATAATTAACACTGTACAGCTCCCATTAGTATTTTTGAGCACTTAAAATGTATCATGAGGGCCAAAGATAAAGTTGCCATTAAAGGACTATTGCTATTTATTATACTCATAAAAGAGTCACTTTGCTACAGTGTGTGTGTGTGTGTGTTAGATTCTACTTTGAATGCAGTAAATGATAGCAGCATTAGTTAATTGCCCCTCAGGGATTAAAGGACTGCTTTAAATTGATCCAATTCTGATTCCATCTAAAAGTCAATAGAGAAATGTAAAAGCAGGTGAGAAATCATTGCACCACACAGCATAATTCTGATTACCAACTTTTTTTTAAATCTGGCACTTGTTTTCTTAATGCACAACATTGTATTATGCTGTCTGTATTTTGATTTAATTGCATGAATATTTCATAGTTTCATTTTGAGTTATTCTTATGCTCGTGCTGCATTCTTTTCGAAGCAATTAAAAAGAAGACTTTGCTGATAACCTTGTCACCATAGTTTGAAAATGTGTTAACTCTTTGATTTCACAAAAGGTTTCCAAACAGAGGTGCATAGAGTATTTATTTATTTTATTTAAAATATTTTATCCCACCTTTCAGGGTTGTAACATGAAAAAGAGAGTATTTACTCTCCTTGCTTCTCAGATCTGGATTCCAATTGTTGCAAAATAAACATTTTAGATTTTGTATCACATTGTCAAAGCCTGTGGCAGAAATGAGGAAGAATTATGTTTCATTCAGTTTGGGAAGTAAGTTGGCAGATTTATTTAATCTCTTTGTGAATTTGGTGGTAAAAAAACCCCTAGAGAACTCTACCAAAATCAGTTTGGGAAAAGGAAAAATGACAAATGTTCTCAATGAGGTGAAAAATTTGAATGCATAGTACATAAGTGTTTGACTATGAATTTCTGTCTATTCAGTGGAAATGGGCATGAACCAGAAAAATGAGCCACCCAGAGAGTCAATGGTACAGTGGAGAAGCCAGTTGGAGAAGCCAGGCAGCTGCCTCTACACATGGTCCCATTAACTATCTTGTTGCCAGGCAACCAGCTGGTTGACAGCTGCATACACAGAGACCATCACCTAGTTCCTCTAGATGGCTTCTACACCACCTCCATATCCTCCCCAGATGGCCAGGAAAGGTTATTGTGCAGTTCAAAAGCCGATGGGAGGAGTATGACAATCTGCAAGGAGCCTGAGTGTTGCCTCGGAGCATGTGCTTGGCCTCTCTCTGATGTCCCTGATCAGCTGGGAGGCATGTGAATGCTCAGAGGCAGTGACCAGCTTGCCTGCAAGATTAGACACTGCCTTGGAGCACGGCATCCAGACACCCAGGGTTGCCACAGGAGCAGGTAGGTGGAGGCGATGGGGCAGTGGGAAGGGAGGGTGGGCACCCCCTTTTGCAAATAAAATGCGAAGGGAAAAAAGTTTGGCATTTGTTTTGCCTCATCAAAAGAAACGAACTGCAAACCAGCCTGGTTCATAGGTTTTTATTGTTCACAGTTCAGGTCATACCAATTTCTAGAATTCAGGCACATTGGTGGTACTAAATGAAGGTTGCCATCACTTTTTTCTGTCCCTGTCTTTAACAGCTCTTTAGCAGGCAGATATAATAATGATTCCCTGCATTAGAGATTAGCTGTTATTTATTGAATGTGTTCAATTGTTTAGAAATTTCATTCAGTTCATTTTTGATATGATAGATTGATATGGTACTGGGTAGATAGCTTACTGAGTTGGAGCACCTGGAGCCAGGTGTTGGGAGTTCAATTCCTCACTATGACTCTTGGGAGAAGAGTCAGCTTGTGTGGTCTCAGGCAAGCTTCACAGACCTAGTCAATCCTGAGTACGTTATACCCGGAAAACCCTGGGAAGTGCCGCCATACTGTACACCCAATTATTTCTTATTAAATTGATGGGGTAGCTTTGGTAACTTATAAATTTACACAAATTCATAAATGTCTTCATAGAAAATTCTGGGACTTTTTAGTGAAAAGTGGGAGAAAGTGAAGCTGAATTATTTGTCTGTCTATAACCTATAGAAATGTGCTTCCTTCCCAAACACAGCCAGCCTATTGCAATGTCAGAGATACATGATAACATAAACACAGTCATTTGAAGTTTAATAGCATTGTTGCATTCAGATGGAGAGAATGTGTCTGGGGAGCCCGAAGGACAACCCATCTAGGCCTGACTTCATAATATTAAAGACATTTATTAGTGCTTCGTTTGCAGGGATCCTGGGTAGTCAGGTATGGATTCAGCCTGTGTTTTATTTCCAAGTGGGATAATCAACCTCTCAGATCAACCACTACTAAAGAACTGTCTAGATCGTAATAGTGTAGAAGAGTAATCACTAATTCTCAATGAGTCCCACAAAGGCTTCAGATACAAGCTTGTTAATGGATGGGTCTGAGTAACTGGCATATTGAGTGCATCAGTACTCAATATGCCAGCAAGTTTGGGAAACTCAGCAGTGGCCAGAGGATTGGAAAAGATCAGTCTACATCCCAATCCCAAAGAAGGGCAGTGCCAAAGAATGCTCCAACTACCTTATAATTGCACTCATTTCACACGCTAGCAAGGTTATGCTCAAAATCCTACAAGATAGGCTTCAACAGTTTGTAGACCGAGAAATCCCAGAAGTACAAGCTGGATTTTGAAGGGGCAGAGGAACTAGAGACCAAATTGCTAACATGTGCTGGATTATGGAGACAGCCAGAGAGGTCCAGAAAAACATCTACTTCTGCTTCAAAAGCCTTTGACTGTGTCGACCACAGCAAACTATGGCAATTCCTTAAAGAAATGGGAGTGCCTGACCATCTTATCTATCTCCAGAGAAATCTATATGTGGGACTGGAAGCAATAGTTACAACTGGATATGGAACAACTGATTGGTTCAAAATTGGGAAAGGAGTACGACAAGGCTGTATATTGTCCCCCTGCTTATTTAACTTATATGCAGAATACATCATGTGAAAGGCAAAACTGGAGGAATCCCAGACCAGAATTAAGATTACCGGAAGAAATATCAAAAACCTCAGATATGCACATGATACCACTCTGATGGCAGAAAGTAAGGAGGAATTAAAGAACCTCTTAATGAGGGTGAAAAAGGAGAGCATAAAAAAAGGTCTGAAGCTCAACATCATAAAAACGAAGATCATGGCCACTGGTCCCATCACCTCCTGGAAATAGAAGGAGAAGATATGGAGGCAATGACAGACTTTACTTTCTTGGGCTCCATGATCACTGCAGATGGTGACAGCAGCCAGGAAGTTAAAAGACACCTGCTTCTGGGGAGGAAAGCGATGACAAACCTAGACAGCATCTTAAAAAGCACAGACATCACCCTGCCGACAAAGGTCCGCATAGTCAAAGCTATGATTTTCCAGTAGTGAAGTATGGAAGTGAGAGCTGGACCATGAAGAAGGCTGACTGCCCAAGAATTTATGCCTTTGAATTGTGGTGCTGGAGGAGACTGTTGAGAGTCCCCCGGACTGCAAGGAGAACAAACCTATCCATTTTGAAGGAAATCAACCCTGAGTGCTCACTGGAAGCACAGATCCTGAAGCTGAGGCTCCAATACTTCGGTCATCTCATGAGAAGACTCCCTGGAAAAGACCCTGATGTTGGGAAAGTGTGAGGGCAAGAGGAGAAGGGGACGACAGAGGACAAGATGGTTGGACAGTATCATCGAAGCTACCAACATGAATTTGACCCATATCTGGGAGGCAGTGGAACACAGGAGGGCCTGGCATGCTCTGGTCCATGGGGTCACGAAGAGTTGGACATTACTTAATGACTAAACAACAACAAAGGCAGATGCAAGTTCATTTTGCCTTTGGAATTTTCTTTCTTTGTCTCAGTTCACTGCCTCTGTGCCATCTGGCCTTTTTCCTGCTTTACCAAAACATCTCAGCCAACACAAGCTGGCTATTTGTGCCAATTATTACAATTACTTTCTATAAGATACATTTTTTAAAAATTGGTGCCTTAAAGACTAACAGATTGTCAAAAGCATCTATTGACTGTAGCCCTCTTCTGTGTGTAGACTCAAAATAAATACATACTTAGATATGAGAGGAATGTGAAGTGAAATAGAAATATAAAAAATCTAGCATGGCAATGGTCTTAACGGTGGTTGGTGACAGATATATATCACTATGGTGGTTTTTAATGGATTGTTCATAGATCATTGGAGGGTGACAAATACTGTAGAAACAAATAAGTAAATGAAAACTAGTAAAGTGGGGAAAATTCTTAAATCCAGTGTCATCAAAAATTGTGACTCACATTTGGTAGAAATCAGAGGGGGCATAAGGAACAGAAATGCGAAATTTAGAAGCAGAAAAATTTTCCCAACATATGACACCTGAATACAGTAGTGCCTCAGCTTACAAACTTAATCCATTCCAGAAGATGGTCGTAACTCGAAATGGTTGTAAGTCGAAGCACGATTTCCCATAGAAATGCATTGAAACGTGATTAAACTGTTCCAGCTCAGAAAAAAAGTCACCAAAACACACAGACACAGACACAGACACAGACATACAGACACACAACCACAAAACAACACCAAAAAAACCCCACTGCAAGACCCATCGGAAACACGATTAATCCATTCCGGGGGAAAAAAGCAAACAAACCCTGCAAGACCCATTGGAAATGGGAGGGGAACCCAAAAAGCAAACAAACCATGCAAGACCCATCGGAAATGGAATAATAATAATAATAATAATAATAATAATAATAATAATAATAATAATAATAATAATAATAATAATAATAATAATAATAATAATAATAATAATAGTAGTAGTAGTAGTAGTAGTAGTAGTAGTAGTAGTAGTAGTAGTAGTAGTAGTCGTCTAAAATGCAAACAAAGACTGCAAGACCCATCACAGCATAGAAACATCCTCCCCCAGCCCGAAATCACACTGCAAAACTCACCAAGAACAGGCAGTTTTTAAAAAGCAGAAAGCAGCCCCTTACCAGACAGTCCAAAACTTCCTCCAAACGCACACTCTCTAACCACTATGGTGAAACAGCTACAAAGAAGCACCCTCTTTGCCACCACGATCAGCACTTTGAATTCCCTGCCTTTTTTCCAATCGTAACCTGAAACTCCGGTCGCAAGTTGAAGCAAAATTTTGCGGCCGGAGCTGGTCGTAACTCGAAATGGTCTAAGTCAGGATGTTCGTAAGTCGAGGCAACACTGTAGTAATATGGACAAAATTGTATATATGAGCTCATTAACATATATTATAAGATGAAAATTCTCTGTCCCAGTTCGTATATGTTAAGGGAGACTAAGCTGAACATTTTCAGTGTGAGGAAGGGTGTATCGAACATGGGCTGTCAATTTAATTACATTTGCCACTTATAATATATGTGTGTGTGTGCGTGTGTGTGTGTACAACAGAGTAGTTATAGTTATCAAAAGAAGGTGGTTCTGGGTGGTTTCAAATGTAGGCATCCTTCAGTCTCGAAAGACTATGGTAGCGTGCTCTGTATGGAGGACTTGGTTTCAAATAATCACATAGGAATAAGTACAATGATTACTGTGTCGTCATGGCTGTCTCTTTACCAAAAAGAAAAAGAAAAAGAAAAAGAAAAAGAAAAAGAAAAAGAAAAAGAAAGGGGGGGGGGTTCTACTTTTTCAAAAGCCAGGTTGGCTATTCATTTCATCAGAATCCAGTGGCTGGAACAAAACACAAACCTTTTTTTATAGCTGTAAACAATCATCACTGAAATGAGATAACAGTTTAATGGTTTTGCATGATTTATGTCCTACATAAATTCTTTATGACAAAGAATTGAAAGATGCAGTTATGAATCTGTAATAGGAAGGCAACAGAATGTGTCACCTTTGGATTAGTTTCTAAGGAAACAAGCTTTGCAATTAGAGTTTTCATAATGGTCAAGGGCTCATAAAACTATCAAAGACATCCTCAGTAATTAGGGTGTAATAATTTGCTTCCCTGAACTTATTGCCAATTATACTTACTGGAGGTCAATCTGCATAATAGCACCCAGAGAGCTTTTTTAATTTTTGTGAATCAGGGCCAGTTCTTCAAACAGATGCCTGAAATGTAGTGCTTTTTTTAAAAAAGTGCTATTCAGTCACTGGTTCCAGTGAAACAGTTCTTCCTGAACTTCCGTCATTCTCAACTGTGTATAGTCCTTATCACTTGGAGAAAAAAATTGGAACTCTGAGAGTATGAAATACAGAATTCAGTTGCTGGACATTTCTATGCTTCCGTGAGAGCCGGAGAAGCTGGCTGAACAGGCAGAAGTCCGTATGTAAACAGAAAGTTCACACGTTCAACTTATCTCTTGTTATAGAAGATTTCAAACAAAGGACTGAGAGAACAGATACTTTCATGCTTATATTTGATCAGAGGGCATGTCAAAGCAACCTCACAAGGATTCTGATGCCTTAACTGTAATCCCTGGCTTGAAAGGAGTCACACCACTTCCTCCCCAGATACTTATGCAGAATTGGTGGTGGGAATAGGAGGAGGTCAGGAAGTTGCCTTTTGTCCTGACAGAATATGAAAAGGACTAGGTTGTTGTTGACAACAACTGTGTAATGGTCCATTTACTTGTACAAAAGGGATTAGGAAAAACCAGTTAGCTTTGCATGTCTCTGAGAAGAGTGCTTCTCTCTCCTGCTGCTTTGTTATGTCTTAAAGGGACTGTACATGTCCCAGAACTGTGTTATATCTCTCCTAAGGTGTGAGTATTCGATATGGTAGATTAGCTTTTATTATTTACTAGGGTGTTTTCTTATTGTCTGATATTGCTGCATTTACTCCTACATTTTGAAAATCCTTTTCTTGTAATCGTTTGTAGCCTTTGCCCTATTTGTAATACTTATTCTTTATTTTTATTTAATTTGAGACAATATGTACATAATTAAGGCACTTTAATGTTTGTCTGTTCTGCTGTGCTAATAGGATTTAAGGGGTCAAGCTCCCAAGGTATTGGAAGTAAAAGCCCATGATATCCTAATACTGTTTTTGCTCCTAGAGTAATTATAATTAGTTCATTATTATTGAACTATTACAGTTACTATTGCTATTTTGTAACAATAATTTCCTTTTAGGTTTTTTATTTTATATTTGTTAATGTTTTTTTCCTCAGCCCTGAGAAAATGGTAGATTTACAGGTTAACAGAGCATTTAAAATCTAAACAACCAGCAGCTTGGTATGAGAACAGATACCTTATTCTCCAGCCCTCAACTCAAAAACAAAAGATAGTCTTGTTAAGCAGGGTGTGTAACAAGTAACAGGTAATTTCTGTCATCGTTGCTGCCTCTTACTTCCTTCTGCCATGCTAAAAAATATCTTTGAAAACAAAGCAAATGGAACCATCTTCCTTTCTTTTTTATCTCTAGAAAGGAATGAGACACTATTGTCTCTGCACTGCCAGGAGAATATCTGTTGAAGGAGCGCATTCACCATCATCATTCACCGTGGATGACTGCTGCTCTTGCCATGGAATTTCAGTGGCAGCATTGGTAGAAGCAAAATTGATATACACAACAAAACTTCATTGTGACCCCAGCGGGTTCTAAGAGTTCCAATTTGGTCCCCAAAAGTGTTCATTCACCTTTTGCACTCTATTTTTCATGCATTCTTGAGGAAAGAGGAATACATTATACTGTTCTTATATCCTGCCACAAGAACTAACATGTCTTCCAACATACTCAGGATATGAGTATATTGTTTCCATACTTTTTATGTGTTCATGAGCTCATCCTTCTGGGAATCCAGTTGTAGAATTTTACCTAAATCACGTTTTCTGCTCTTTATTGTTGCTTTTCCAGAAGCGAACTGGTGGAATTTTAAACAGGAAAATATTTCCTTGTTCTATAAATTATTCAGGGTGCTAAAATTCTCCAGGAGCCTTTGCAATATTTCCCTCTCTCTATTTTCCTCTCTTTTCAGCTAAAGTTTCTAGTGAATTATTGAACTCCTTGGGAACAAAAGTTTGGCTCAGAATTGTATTATATGTATGGTTTCTTTTCAAAATAAGCACCATCCAAATTACAATTCCAGATTGGACTAGAGTGACATCACCTGTTCCTTGACTCTTTCTAAATTATTAAATACCAGTAATTTAACCCAGTGGGAGTTGCTTCCAAGTAAAATTCTATGTCATCACCAGTGATAAATAAGATTTAACTATCAGTCAGTTTCTTTACATGGAATTAGGCTGGAGTGCCATATTGTCTTTTGCCTCAGGAAGCAAAATGTCCACCCTTTTACTCATTTCAGCCGAGCACATTTTATTCCCATTACAACACTTCAAGATCTGAGAGGTGCTAGCTGACACAGATCTCAGTCTCTCTTAACACCAGGGGTGTTGGGAAGTCTGAGTCCCAAGTAGGAATCTGAGTCTTTGGTATCAAGTTCCGAGTCCAGGTCCCTATTAAAAACAAGATGGCCTGAGTCACTATTAAAAAAATAAGCTGGTTTACTGAGGGAAGGCTTGCCTGAAGAGAAAGGTCTTTGCCTGCTTGCAGAAGGATGCCAACATTTGTATCATTTTTCTTGAAGACAAGCTGAACTCCAACATTGTTCCACTGTTATTTTCTATTATCTGTGAGTTTTCTCAACATGTATACTATCAGCCCTGCTGTATCACTCTATATTATCTTATGTTATTTTCACTGTTATTATTTGAATTGGTGGTTGTTTTATCTTTATTTTGATTTTATATTATTTTGTTCATTGTTTGGAATTGTGTATGTTTTATTTGTTCAATATGTAGACCACGGAGAGTGTCCTAGTAGCCAGATGGGTGGTATAGAAGCCAAATAAATAAATAAATAAATAAATATCATCATCCACATGGAATGCCATATTCTGGCACTCACTTTTGGTTCCTATACTGATAGACAGAATTCAGCTACACTGGTCTTATAACTGGCACCCATATTCAAATAACATCACGCGTAACCCAGAGGTTCCATAATGTGGCTGCCACGTGCTAGAATATCCCATCTTGATTTCTAGAATGTTAATGCATTAGGCAGTTCCCAACTTCTTGTTGTTTTTATTTGGTAGTTTAAAATTCATTCTCTGTTTACTTTACAGCTATATCTAATTTGAATTTATGTTTCTAAGCAGTGGCTGAGATGGTTTGACTATGTCTGGGTGGAATTGAATTTGTTTCATCTCTGGTTTCCATGTGTTCACTATTAAGCATGGTCCACACCATTTCCATGCAGCTTTTTCAAAGGGATTAAAAAAAACAACTACATCGTTTCAGGAGAATTTGTTTTTTAAAACACATCTTAATTTGTATATACTGTATAGGCAATAGACTAAGTGCTAATTCCCCACCTCCACACCCATTTTCTACTGTTTCAAAGCTGCTTGGAGCAGGTAAAATCAGAATATGACTATCGTATCGTTATTTGCTGTCCCTTCTTGAATAATGGTACGGGTAAAAAACATAACTTCCCCATTGGTATAAGGAGGCAGGCATATTCTTTTCTGTTCAATTACCCAGAAAGGGACAGCACATAATAATCTATGGCCACTTCCATAAGTATTTTCACAAGTATTTCCATGCTATTCATTATTCTAAATCCTTGGCATTCAATCTGCTTTGAACATCTAGAAACTAGGTTGTTGTTGTTGTTGTGGTTGTGGTTGTGGTTGTTGTTCTTCTTCTTCTTCTTCTTCTTCTTCTTCTTCTTCTTCTTCTTCTTCTTGCTGCTGCTGCTGCTGCTGCTACTGATACCATCATCAGTACTATCACTCTGTTAAAAACAGATTCTGGCTGAAATACAGTAGTGAGATACAGTTAAAATAGGCCGAGTGAATAACTGGTACTTATAGAGGAGTTGATTCACCAAATCACCACCAGTTTGTCTTTAGTTGTAACTTACTATTAGATTTCACCTTTGGAAAATGACATAAAACTATATGTAGTTGAATCACGTGGTAACTTTTGTTTGTAGAACTCTCAAGTAATCTATATACCTAAAGTCTGAATATTGCTCTTGGAAATAGTAGTTAGCTATGCTTGCTGTAGAATGCAAATTGAGTGAAACTCTCCAACACCCATAGATGTGATGTCACAAAAGCATGGAATGATATTGAGTAGAGATGGGATATCCATATTCTCTTCCCAGGGGAGAAGAAAATGAATATCACCACCACAGGTGGCTAGGCCCTTTGGACCCACCCCCCAGAACTAGCCCGTTCACTTACCACTCACGACATGGCATGCAAGGCTGTTGTTGTTCATGCCATGCCAATCATGGAAGTAGCCCATGCAGTGCTCCCCTGCCTCCCTGCACTGCTGACCATTCAGCAGCTAAGCAGGGAGACTTGTCCTCCCGCCTCCTCAGCAGTGGTCAACAGTGCACAGAGTCAGGGGAGCACCAGCTGAGCTACTTCCATGATTGGTGCAGCATAAATGATGTCAGCCATGCGTGCTGCACCATGATTGGCCAGTTCTTGGGGGGTGGGTCCAAAGGGCTCAGCCACCTGTGGTGTCAGTATTCATATTTGTTTCCCCTCTCCAGTATTGAGAAAATGGCATTTTGGACAATTTAACAGAAAGGAAACAGGCAGTGCTTTTTCTTTGCTAAGAAAGCATGCAGAAAGCAGGAAGGGAAAAAAAAACATGGACAGAGCACAACATAGTACTGAAGTAAAAAGGATACTAAGAGAAACAGGCTGAACAAAAAGGATATGATGCCCTTGGCACAGAGTGAATGAGTATCTTATGTAAAATTACAGAAGAACTATTAGAACTTGTGGACAGAGGCATGGAACCTTTCCTCCTCCTCAAATGTTGGACTTCCTCAATAATGTCATATCATGGATCATGCTGAATCTTGATGGGAACTTTATTCCACAAAAAGATATTAGACAAAAGGTTTTCTGTTCCTGTCATAGGTGTGTATGACTAAATACAGTTAATGTGAGGTAATGTGGAAGAGTGATGATCACTGAATTTATGCATCAGTTTCTTTATCTTTTGGGGCAGGGGTCATGGACATCTGATGGCTATCACCCTTTTAGGGATTCTTCTGGAGCAAGGTACATATGTTAAGCTGTTGGTGGGTGGGGTACCAAAGTCAGAAGTGTGGGAAATGAATTAAAATAAATGTTCCAGCTAATTTGTGCAGTAAATTAGTTTAACCAAAAGCAAGATCAGTCTAAATTAATGGGACCAGTGTCATGGGCTTCCTTAGGATCAGAGTAATTCTGTATTGAAAGAGATTTAAATACTGGGAGCATTTCATATGGACTCTCTCTCTCTCTCTCTCATTCTGGTCTTCAGAAAAGAATGGAAGTAGCCTGGAACAGTGTTATGCTAATTTTAGTTTGCTTTGAAACTGAGTGAAGAAATGATTTCTTTCTTACTGAGCAGACTTTCCCCTAAGATATCCAACTTTAAGTGTACCTGGTCTGTAGAAAATTAAGAGGCAGTTTTGGATTTTAAAAATGGGCTTTAAAAAAGTTTATAGGCATGCATAGTCACAAAGCAAGCCTACATTATGTCACTTCACAATACTGGTATCACCTTTTCCTCTGTTTCCTCTGTTTTTAACATTACCGCTGAAATCTAATGTGAGATAGAGTGCAACCTAGGGACATTTCTTCTTGATGCATATATTTCAGTAAAAACAGCAAGATTCAAATGCACAGTTAAGTACCATTTAATTCACTGAAATATATTCCAGTCCTTCTGATGAATAATTCCTATGGAGTTCAGCCAGATTTATTTTTTAAAATTAATAATAAGTCACCTTTAAGCATATTCTGTGTTCTGTTAACTGCATATTTTGGACAGAATTCAGTACTTCACAGCTCTCCATGTACATGGTGACTTCCGGGTACCCTTTGATTGGAGAACTTTTGCTCAGATTAGGGAATTCACTGAAGGCAAACATTTCCAATTTATTAGGAAATATAGTGAATTGAATCAGGAATGTGTGCTACTGTTCTTATAGTGTAACCTTTTTTCATTCAGACTACCACAGTGCCCTTCCCCTTCCCATTGCTCCACATTTTTGCCAGTTTTTCACCTAGTGCATGACAGAAAACCCATTGAACCTGAGAGAAAATTCCCATTGACTCTGATGAGCTTTGGGATGGGGAAAATGACACAACTGGATTCTTTATATTAACAGAAAATCAATGTTAATTCCCAAAGGACAGAATCATTGGTGTGGAAAGCTATTAAGTATACAAGTTGCTCAAAGGCATCAAAGTCTCGAAAAGGTATTTAGGAAAAGCAGTATTGCTGGCAATGCTGGCAATGCTGGCTGATCAATCTCCTAATGGTTCCAGACCATGTATTTATCCCACCACTATTGGATATACCAGTTCAGTTAGCATCAACCATGAAAATCAGATTTGTGGTGTAGGTGGTGCATGTAACAGGAAATATAATTGAGAATTAGTGACTTGACAACAGAACATACCTTTAAAAATTAGGAGTAAAGGCAGTGTGTGGGGAAATGGCTGTTAAATTAATGTTAAAACTGCTTTCTAAAACATTTTCTTCCAGGTGGATTTATTTAGCATGAAGGAGCCAAGGAATAAAACAATTAAGTGACAATGGCTGATGGATGAGATAATGCATAGAGTATAGAAACAAATTAAGTGAAAAAGTAGTGAAGAAGCATAACTAATTGCAAGCATGGCAAAATATTGAGTGGGATGAGCCAGTAGGCATGTTGTTTCATATGTGTATCAGTTATCTAAAACAGAGTCAGTGAATAATGAGGTGAAGATGATAAATATGTAAACTAGACAGTACAAGGAGTATAAGGAAGACTTAATAAAACAAAGTGAAGGAAAAGCAAAGAAGGATGACATCCAGTCTTGATAAATAGTACATACTCTACTAAATTTCTTGGGATTTAATTTGTTTCTTGTTAATATTGCAGTAGTATTGGTATATATTTGTATCTATAGGTTTTGTATGTGTGTATGAGGTGTTATCAACATGTTTGTATTCAGAAAAATCCAAGTTCAATCTTTATGACTCCATCCAAAAGGGCTTGGTAGGAGGGGATACTCTCGAGGCCAATTTCTCTGCTCTTTTGCCCAAATAATAATTAGCTGTTGTGTTTCAGCTAAATTTTGGAGATGAGACAGAATCAGTGCAGGTTCCATTTTGCTTTTCTCCCATTCTGCTCTTGTCGCAGATGTTTTTTGAATGTTGAAATATCAAAAATCCCTACTGTCATTTTTAAAAGGCTGTTTCCTTTCCCCTTCCTTACAGATCCTACCAACAGAATTGATAGTGATTGAAATTTAGAAAAAAGCACACATGTTCTCAAAATAGTGGGTCATTCCTCCAACTGCTTTTAACCCCATGTTGCATGGTCAAATAGCCCCTCTAAAGGAAGGGAAGTGACTAGAACAAGCTTCTCAAAAATCTATAAAGTCACAGTGCCACCCTTCCAGGCAACCATATTATTAAGTGTGATATTACGAAAACATTTTTCTCTTTCAACATCCCCCTGCCATGTTCTTCTTGAAAGCAGGCTGATACCTTATGGGGGAGGGGTCAGACTTCAAGCCTATACATGGCTAACCTGAAGTGAGTTCAGTTGCATTGACAGCAAGAAAATATGCTGAAGAATGGGCAAAAAGATTTTGACACAGTTGGGAAAAGGATATTTTTAAAAAAATAGTCGTGGTCAATTTCATGAACTTTAGGATCACTCACTACCTTTTCCTATCCTCTTAAGAGCAGATTATGGGAAACCTCTGCTTGGGACTAGGGAGAGCTTCTTCCATTCACACTGGACTATATTGAGGTAGATGGACAAAGCAGATTGGCCACAATCTTGTTCTGTTTTCCAGTCATGCTTTGACATTGGAAGAATCTGTGTAAGGAACCATCCAGTACTGCCTTGTGGAAACAGAAGCCCTGCTGTATTAAATGGGTGTTCTCTGTGATCACGTCTTGCACAAGAGAGATTGAGCAGAACTTCAGTAATGAAGGGTGAGGCACTGCTGCCATTCAAGAGGATTCTAGCCTCTAGTGTGACAGGTTTGTATCTGATCTTGTTACTGTGACAGTGCAGAAACATTTGGAATGGAGATACAGTGGAGAGTCTCCTGAAGGTAAAGAACTCTGCATGAGAGATTTCTCTCTGGAGATCTGAAAGATAGAAGTTGCTGTTGTATAAGAGTGCCTTGTTGTATTCCCTTACACATTGCTCAGGGTCAGATAGATATACACTATATAGACATCAGAATCAGAACCAGACCTGTAAAATTTTAAAGACAACCACATGTATTGAATAAACATAACACTGATGAGGACTATTTGAATCTGTTTGCATCATTATATATGCTGGGCTTGGATAACATCATTCTGGATTTCTATTAAATTATACCTTGCATGTACTCCATGGTGAGCTTCAGAACATAATTGATAATGAATTACAACAATAACATTGTTGTAGAGAATCAAAATATAGCATGTGTTTTCTTTCTTAAGCATTGATCCATTTTTAAATGTAATGTCTGCCACTAATATAATATCCCAGTGAATCACAAGAATATTTACTTGAATCATTGGCAGCATTTTGTAGGACTGCAGTGTACCAGTATGATCTGCCACCTTCTCTGACCATATTGTAATCTAGTCCCACTAATTTCAGGACTTCTGAGCAATACCATCTCCCATTACTCTTCTTCTGCTATTATATCACACAAATCATAGATAATGACTTATTTCCTAGGCCACTCAGAACATTCTAGTGTCATAACTTTATTTGTAAAAGAATTATACTTCCATTATGTCCTTTCATTTTGACATTCCGGTCTGGACAGTCTTATATGTGCTTTAGATCAGGGATATCTCAAATCTAAGTATACTAATACCCAGTTGTAGATTTAACAACTCTATACAAAAATAAAAACAATCTGAAGCAATCAAGCTGAAGACAAGTTGAAGTCTGAAAAAATTGTCACATCAAGTGTTTAGGCTGATACAAGGTATCTGTCTGTTGGAGAAAACTAATATATGACCCAGTATTTTCTAGATATAGATCCCTGAAATTGTTCCCTTAATGTGCTGCTATGATTGCAAAAAGTGCCTCTGGGCAACTGTAGCTGTCCACCTGTGTACGAAGGTCACATGTTCCTAACCTCTGTCTAAATGCATTCAAGTGTCAAGTCAGACATATTGCATGGGGAACATTTTCACTGTATGACTCAAGCCTGACTTCCAAGTAAATGTGTATAGGACTAAAGATTGCATTTGTTGTAAATTAGGAATCAACTCTGATTTTTTAAAATCTCCTTGCTTTCTAAGGCAGCTTTCCAGTTAAAGGCCAAGCATTGTTCACTAGTTTTACCTTAAATTTGTAAAGATTTGGTATGATGTCCTGCTTCAATGGTATAATCCAGTGACTTGGGCCTTCTTGCAGGATGATCTGTGACGTAAAAATGTTATATAAAGTGCTGAATGACCTCTTTTAACTGTGTTGCTGCTCTCAGACACACCCTCCTAAAAACAGAGTGGTTTTTGTTTTTTAAATGAGACACATGGTGAAGGGTGCAAATGCAATTATAAAAGGTAGGTAGGTAGGTAGGTAGGTAGGTATATCTATTATACAATTTTCTTTGAAACTGTTCTCCAAATACAGTTCTTTCGTGACACGCACAATCCAGTACTATATATGTCTCTATCCCGGAAGTCTCACTAGTGTTCTATTTCTGCCTGGTTTTATTATGTGCCTTTTCTAGATATTCATCAGTATGCATGCATGCTTTCTGTGGTGAATGATAGCAGTGGTCTTGATAATGGTAGTGGTGATAGAGGTGTAGGTTTGTATGTAATGCTCTATTTAAAGTCCACTGATTGCCCAGTTTCTGTGTTTTCCCATAAATGAATCACAATATGCCAGAAAGAGCATTAGTCAATAACATAGTTGATTATGTATGATACTTATAATTACCCTTATGCTACTACAAATGCTTTGGCTTAACAAATTCATATTAGGAAAATGTGCTAACAGGACATCTCATTATCACCCTAATTTTTGCAGTGCAGGTTTATTAGAAAATCATGCTACTCATCTGAACTGCCATAACAGCAGCAGCATCCCCAGGGCTTTTTCCATATCAAGGTTAATTTACAGTGATTAGCATAAGCAGTACAGATGTTGCTATGGGGATAGGAAAATCATATCTACATGATGGACGTTATATGCCTATTGTAGTTCCACTATGATTGGATTATTTGTTTTACTGTCATGTGAAACATATCACATGGTAGTCTGATGCTCTTAATATCACTTCATATTTGCCCAATCAATCCTTTCTTTCAATTGTGAGTATTAAAAATGCTGTGCACAGTACATTTGCAAAATACTTATTTTCTGTTGCCAGCATTGCCAGGTGAATCATTATCTCCTTATTTAATGTAATCTGTGATAGACATTGCTTTAAGAGATATAGACAATATTATTTGCAATGGGGCATATAGAAGACTAAATATATGACAATATAAGGATATTCTCTTCCTCCTTGTCCCCTTGCAGCTTTCTGTCAAACTTGTTCATGGGAGTGCAGGGAAGGGAGGATCGTCCCCCTCTTTTTGCTCATGGAAAATCTTCTGTTCACAGAAGCATGCTATTGGATTTCAATCTAGGTTTATAATGCAATTCTGTCTATGTTCACTTGGAGATAAATCCCATTGGGTCAACAGAAATTACCTAAATCTGTAGCCCAGTACACATGCTAGCACTCTGTTGTTAACTATAGCTTACAACATAATTGTTCTTGTTATGTACCATCAAGATTCTTCCAAACATAGAAGGCAAAGCAGGAAAAATGACACCAGTCCTACTATCCAATCTCCCAGTATATCTCCTGTTTTTACTGCCGTCTTTCTGTTTATGATGAAAGTCACATTTCTACATTGACCAGAGAGCCTCCATGGATGGAAGCAGCTCTCCTTTTCAGGCATTTGGGTGAGGAGAAAAACTATAAAGCAGAACTGCATTCTTGATTTAACTATCTTCCCCTCTTTTTTGCATATGAATTGTAGAGTGGATTTATTTTCTACTGATGCATTGAATTCAGTGAGACATACTTTGGCATAGTCATAAAAGGATGTGCCTTTGTTTCTCAAACAGTGCATCCTAAATGATGCTGCATTCTTTCTCCATCTGTACCACATGACAATAGAAAGCTGTAAAACTTTTAAATTTCATATTATTTCTTAAGTGAAATTACATTGGTGGCCTGCAACCAGAATTTTCTTTAGGCTTAAGTCATTTTTTTTTAAAAAAAGGAACTTCATAAATCAAAGCTTAACTGGGTTGTAGAAAGGATGTGAGAAAACATTACAAGAATATAAAACCGTTTTAGTTACACAAACATTAAAAGAGATTTAGTGGGAAACAATAGCAAGAGATTTGCCCACAATTGAATGAACGTTGAAGGCTCTCTATAATGTTCTGTTTTCTCCTAATCACTGCCAGATCACAGCACTCACAGTGATGATGAAAGCCCAAGTTACACCATATACCTCATTAAAAAGCCAAAAGCCACCCCATTTTTAGGAGGGTGCGTCTGAGAACAGCAAGGCAGTTAAGACATTCAGTTCTTTTAAAAAAAACCTCCGCTTTATGAATGTGGGATATTGTGCTTCTGTACCCACAATTCAAAAAAGGTAGGCAATGGCTCAATATTGCTCAATAATCCAGCGCATGTTAGCAATTTGGTCTCTCGTTCCTCTGCCCCTTCGGAATCCAGCTTGTACTTCTGGAGGATTTTGAGCATAACCTTGGTAGCGTGTGAAATGAGTGCAATTGTACGGTAGTCGGAGCATTCTTTGGCACTGCCCTTCTTTGGGATTGGGATGTAGACTGATCTTTTCCAATCCTCTGGCCACTGTTGAGTTTTCCAAACTTGCTGGCATATTGAATGTAGCACCTTAACGGCATCATCTTTTAAGATTTTAAATAGTTCAACTGGAATGTCATCACCTCCACTGGCCTTGTTGTTAGGCAGGCTTTCTAAGGCCCACTTGACTTCACTCTCCAGGATGTCTGGCTCATGGTCAGCAACTATATTGTCTGGGTTGTCCGGGATATCCAAATCTTTCTGATATAATTCCTCTGTGTATTCTTGCCACCTCTTCTTGATGTCTTCTGCTTCTGTTAGGTCCCTCCCATTTTTGTCCTTTATCATGTTCATCTTTGCACAAAATGTTCCTCTAATATCTCCAATTTTCCTGAACAGATCTCTGGTTTTTCCTTTTCTGTTATTTTCCTCTATTTCCTTGCATTGTTCATTTAAGAAGGCCCTCTTTTCTCTCCTTGCTATTCTTTGGAAGTCTGCATTCAATTTTCTGTAACTTTCCCTATCTCCCTTGCATTTTGTTTCCCTTCTCCTCTCTGCTATTTCTAAGGCCTCGTTGGACAGCCACTTTGCTTTCTTACATTTCCTTTTCTTTGGGATGGTTATTTAAAACTTCCAGTGTGTTATAAATTGATGTCTGCCCATAAGAGGTGTTTAGATTTTACTGATCCCAGGCAAAGTGACATTTTGATTTCCTTTTGCCACAGAACATTGAGAAAAGGCATTCTGACAGCTCTTTGTTGGAATGTTTGTGAATCACCTTATCAGCCCTGACAGTCTGTGTTCAAGGCTTTGCTAGAACAAGCACAGTAAGATACAAATGCAACCACATATTCTTTTCATTGCCTGATAGCTCCAGGGCCCATGGATTTTTTTCACCCAGCACACAAGGCTCTCTCTAGTGTAGGGAAACAGGCATTCAATATGCATATGAACACATGAAGAGGGTATTGCAATTACTTTGGGGTTAGAGTTACTTCTCTGCTTGGTCTCCCTAAGTTCAACATTCTGTTCAGCAGGGTGAAGCCAGCCATTAGCCAAGGTGAGACATTCACATCAGCAGGTCTCTCACTCCTCAGCACTGCCTAACTCCCCTATGGTTTGAGATGGAGCCTTTCTTTGCCAAATCATCACCGTTACCATACAGCCCCTTGAAATAATGTCTGGCTTCAAGAGAGTTGTTAGGGCCATGACACTGTAGGAGTGATGGACCTCTTAAACATTGCCCTGGCACAGGTACTGTTTTAGCACAGGAAGGCTCTGGCTCTGCCACCAGCCCTGCCAGCCTCCTCCTCCTCCTCCTCTCTCTGTGTGAGAGTTGTTGCGCAGGGGCAGCATCTCTACCTATTTTACATAGCAAGAGAGCTTGCATCAGACCTCTTGTTTGCACAGGGGTCTAGAGATAAACCATATGCGTACAGCCTGGATCCTACGAAAGGTGAATGTGTGCATCATGACTAGAGAGCTATTTTCTATTCTGTCCTGTTCTTTCCTGTCCTGTTCTATTCTAATTTTCCTTTGCAAAGTGAGGAGGGCTATGAAAATTTATACATTAGATGATCATCATCACAGAGTTCAAAATGGTTAGGCTAGCTTTCCAATTTTCTTTCCCCGTGGGGAGTTCTCGAACATTAGAACATCCCATGACATCTCAATCCTTTAGTTTTAGACAAGACAGGGGAAATAGTTTCAGGTAGGGTCAGACCATAAAGACTTAGAGAAAATTATTATCTTCATAGTCAGCAAATGGACCTCTTTGTGTGTATGTGTGTGGTCAATGATATCTCTATATGAAATAAATGAAATCCTTGCTATCTCTATTTCTTATTATTTAAATTAACCGCGAAGGCATGTTTTGTTTTGTTTTCTTTTGCATTCTGCCTTAGGTACTATTTATTTTTCCCAAAGTAATTATACCACCAGCTTGATAGAACCTGTTGGTAATTTTGCTGAGAAATTTTAGCAGAGGAGAACAGTAGACTTAACAGCCACTGGGAATTGTCTGCAGGATGTACTGCACTCGTGAGACATAAGTATTGCCCATTAGGAATTCTACCCACTATAATTAGCAGCAATTTGGTCTCTCTCTCTCTCTCTCTCTCTCTCTCTTTCTCTCTCTCTCCTTGAGCTAAGAAGGGAGAATTTATCTTCACCTTGTTTCCTCTGCAAGGCATGGTACAAATCTGGATAAAATGTGCAGGGCAGATCCTCTGTAGCAGAACACTGAAAGTGACTTTTAACAAGAGTGAATATAGCAATATGCTAAAGCCATCCATGACAGAGCAATCGTAGGATGAGGCTCTGGGTCATATTTCCTCCAGATACACAATAATAAGGCATCTTATTATTCATTACTAGGAAATGGAGTCGGAAGATGTATTTCAGTGACAAAAACAACAAAGTTATCCTCACATATCCAAAAATGTGTCAAAGTAAGTTTAATATGCAGCACTATATTTGCAATTTTTTATTCAGAAATCTTATTTAGTCAGTCTAATTTAATTATTATATCCATTTTAATATATAAATTGCTATGTATCAACGATATAAGTAAACATGTCTTAATTTGAGTGGTAATTGACTTCCAGAGGGAATATGCTGCTGCTCTGCCTATAGACCGCTACAAACAGAATTGTAAGAAAAAATTGTGTATTTACTTGATCTTAATTGGGCCAATTTCTCTCTCATGTTGTGGGAATGGAGAGGGAACAGAGAGCAAATTATTAAGAGAATACTGCTATCAAATCTCAATGCTCCCACTGGTTAAGATTTATCAAAATAAATTGGTTGGTTTACTTAACCCATTTGTATGTAAGTAATTAATGAAAGCAACTTTACCATATGGACCAATGACACTGAGACATAACTAAGTGGCTTCATCTAGTCCCCCAAATCAGCAAAACTCTGAACTTTGCTTTTACAATACATGGAACGCCCCATACTTCTCCTCCCAAGCATGCACAGCTATGGGCTTAGGGTCCTTTTCCTTTACTGCACTTTACCTGGGAATAGGCAAGACACTTGTTTCATATGCATCTTAATACAAAGCAAGCTAAAATTGTGCATGAAAAACCAACAGATAAACCAAAAATGCAATTGACCAGTTTTTGCACTTCTGTGAATCTTGTGATGCAAGTTTCTGATAGAAATTAGAAGAAACTGCATAAAGAAATTAGAGAGAATTAAAGAGAAAATGCATTAGAGAGAAAACGCATTCTAAAACCATAGATTCTGCAGAAAAATAACTGGGAAAATGTGTACATTGGGGGAAATACATACAAAAACCAGCATGAGAAATTATTGTGGAAGTAGAGTGGAGCAGACTTGTTCTTGGAAAATTACAAATATTGTAAAAAGCAAAGATATGGCGTCATCCATTCCTTGTTCTTGTTGTTGTTTAGTCGTTTAGCCATGTCCGACTCTTCGTGACCCCATGGACCAGAGCACGCCAGGCCCTCCTGTCTTCCACTGTCTCCTGGAGTTGGGTCAAATTCATGTTGGTAGCTTCGATGACACTGTTCAACCATCTCATTCAAATCATCCATTCCTACTTCAATCTAATTCCTGAAGGAGGAATACTGATGGGAAAGGCAGCTCAGTCAACTCTGGGGGATACTCATCTGCATTTCCTAATTGTTGTAAAGTGAAATATGATGCCATTACCTTCTCCCACAGTAATGAGGATTTCATTTCAGCCCCCTCCCCATGGTCCCCAGATGTCATCTGGTCAGCAGTGTCTAATTTCTCTGAGATGTCAGGGCAAAAATCTGAGAATGTACAGCTGACCATTGGGGCAGAGTACACACAGGATCGGAAGGAAGGGCATAACTGCTTCTGGCCCAGCTGATTATAGCAAAAGAGACAGGAGGAATCTAGGTAAACAGGCTCAGAATCCATGTAAAATTCAGCCAATCATGAACCAGGAAAACAACAACAACACTATTCTCAGCAGCTGGCCAGGTGGCAAAACATGCCTGGCAGTTTCCGTGATTGCTACCATTCTTTTGAGAGCCTGCATCTTGCACTGCCACACCCACCACAGAGAAACATGGGGCACTTTAACCAAGCTGCACATTGCTGCTAGAAAGGGTTTCTCTCCCAAAACCTTTTGCACTGCAACACTTCCAAAAACAACATATTCGCATGACCCAGTTCTTCTCATCCTCCATGCTTGGAAACCCAGAAAAGCACTGTGATTTCCAGCTGGTGTCATCAGACCTGGTGAGTGGAAGGATGGTGACAGCATCTTCTCTTTTTTAAAAAAACAGTTAAAGGGAAAAAGGAGAGGCCTTACAGTATGTGTCTTCAGGGAAAGTCTCCTATTGATTGAGGGTCACAGGAAACTCCTAAACCATGCAAAATTCAGGGATAAGAATCATCATCCCAAATTGGGCTTCAATTCTCTGGTCAGATAAGGAAGTTCATAGATTCAATTGAATTTCCTGCCTTTTATCCTCCACAGCTGCCTTACTGAGTAGTGATTAAAATAGAGTATTGTTTACTCACTGAGTATTGATTAAAAGAGAATGCTGCAGCCCTTGGAAGAGTCTTTTCAGGGGTAGTACGTTAAGAGAATGGAAGACTTACCTTCCAAAAATGCTTTAATTGATTTTAGAATCCTATCTCTGCATTACATGGCTTTTTTGATTTGATGCTCTCTAACAAATGACCAGTAAGTTTTGCAAGAATGCTGAACATTGCTTTGAAACATGTTTTTGCCTTAGATTAAATAGTATGAGGTTAATAATGGTTACTTAAAACAGTTCATTTTATTTGAGGTTATATTTTGGAATGTTGTCATCATATCACCTATTTAGAATCTCACAACTTTTGCATCAACTGATTTTTCTCTCAATTTTGCAGTTATATTCTCATGCTTGTGAAACATATGACATATTTTTGCTTGTAAATACTGGCAGGACTGAATTTTCAAGTGCCAACATCACTTAACTCACAGACTGAGTGTGTTAACTGTGGACCAGCCTGGGCATAAATATTGCATACCTGAAGCCTCGTCATTTCAGTTTTTCCATATGGATGATTTTATTTTTAAGTAAGAAGGCTGTTTTAATGAGGTCAGGTAGTAGCAGGGTTTCCATTTGTATAGCTCTTTTTTCATTTTTTATCAAATTGTGATAAAAAATATCATAATAAACATTTATTTCTAATATGCAAAATACTGTATAAGAACACGAAGCTTAAACAAAACAGATTTAGTTATATTGCCTATATCCAAATGTCACAAGATTCATCTTACATGTTAACATTCCCTTCCAAATACAATAAGAATTACCTGGTTCATAGTGCAGTTTTCTCCAACTCACAATCGTTGGATGTACTGTGAACATCATTTATTATGAAGTCATTACCTGGTATATATTTTTTTAAAGGGTACACATATAAACAGCCAATTTTCATGCTGACCAGGCTACTTTGTAAGCCTGGAATGGAAAATGTATTCGCGAAGGCTTTCACGGCCGGGATCTAATGGTTGTTGTGAGTTTTTTGGGCTCTTTGGCTGTGTTCTGAAGGTTGTTCTTCCTACCAGTCTCTGTGGCCGGCATCTTCAGAGGATAGCACTCTGTGCTCTGGTGTAGTAGGCTTGGGAGTGGAGTATTTATGGCTGTGAGATGGGCTTTTATCTTTTTCTGTAGATGGGTGGTTAGTGTGTCTTGTTGTGGGTGTATTGTTGTGATAAGAAGGAGAGATTATCTGTCACTGTGGTTGATGGGTGTCATTAGTTGGTCTTTTGTGTGTAGTGATCCCCGATCCTTGTGGCTGGGTAGTGTTCGTTGACCTTTTGCACGCTGTATTTTTGAGAGCTGGGAGCCAAGTTTTGTTGAAATTCAAACTTTCCTCTTTTTTGTTGAAGTTCTGCTAGTGCTTGTGAATTTCAATGGCTTCCCTGTGCAGTCTGACGTAATGATTGCTGGTGTTGTCCAGTATTTCAGTATTTTGAAATAGAATTTCATGTACAGTTTGTTTTAGGGCATGTTTAGCTATTGCAGATTTTTCTGGTAGTTTTAGTTTGCAGTGTCTCTCATGTTCTTTGATTCTAGTGTGGATGCTTCATTTTGTGATTCCAGTATATACCTGGCCACAACTGCAAGGTATCCGGTATACTCCTGCAGTGGTGAGGGGGTCCCTTCTGTCATTTGCTGACTGTAACATTTGTTGTATTTTTGTGGTGGGCTTGAATACAGTTTGTAGGTTGTGTTTTTTCAAAAGTTTCCCCATGCGGTCCATGATCCCTTTGATGTATGGCAGAAATATTTTATTTATGGGCGGCTGTTTTTCTTCTTCAATTCGGTGTTGTTTTCTTGGTTTGATGGCTCTTGTGATTTCATTTTTGGAGTAGCCATTTGCCTGTAGGGCCCAATTCAGATGGTTGAGTTCAATGCTGAGAAACTGAGCTTCACAGTTCCGATTTGCACGGTCTACCAGTGTTTTGATTATGCCTCTTTTTTGCTGTGGGTGGTGGTTGGAATTTTTGTGTAGGTACTGTTCTGTGTGGGTGGATTTTCTGTAGCCCTTGTGTCCCAGTCGGAGGTCAGTTTAGCATAGGACCATGACATCTAAGAATGGCAGTTGGCCCTCTATTTCTTTTTCCATGGTGAATTGTATATTTGTGTGGATGCTGTTGAGATGGTTGAGAAATTCTTCCAATTTTTCTTCACCGTGGCTGAACCATACAAGGAGAACCAGGAATCAAAGGGGGAGGGTATGGGCTGTGGTACAAATGAAGCTGCATCGAATTGAAGTCCCAATGTGAAAACTGGCACTGAAACAATCTGTGGTCTCTGTGTTTTCACCAAATCTGAATAGAAGAATAAAATAGGCTGCAAATCAAGCTCTGATTCTGTTTGCCAGTGTAGTTGCAGCCTCAGCAAGAGTAAGAGGGGAGACAGTCCTAATTAAAAGGAAAAGACAGGGGAGATGCCCTTATCCTCCTCTGTCTTCAGACATTGCTTAAGCCTCCCTGACTGTTGCTAGTTTGGTAGATAAAGCAAAGTATGGGGGAAACTGGCAAGTGTGAAGCTTCAGGAAGGGAGAGATAATCAGATAAGAGCCTGATTTGAAAAGAATTTGTCAGTTGTCTAAGGCAAGCTTTTACTAGCCTTGAGAATTCTTCTCCAAGGCCAGCTGGAGGAATGCCATTGGCGTTTCACTACACATAACATGTAATAAGGTGTATAAGATCATAGCCGCTAGCCAGGGCATAACTACATTTTATATACAAATCTCGCAAAACAATATGTGAAACAGACTCTAGCTATAAGACCGGAGTGTGTGTGTGTAATCAGCAGCTATTTATCACACCACAGTGGTAAGAACCACTCTGTCATATTATGGGTTTTGGTAATTCTTATAAAACATCAAATGAGAGTACATCCAGAAAGGTTTTTTTTCTCCGGTGTGTAATGCAGTTCTACCCTGTTTCCCCGGAAATAAGACCTAACCTGAAAATAACCCCTAGTATGATTTTTCAGGATGCTTCTTATATAAACCCTATCCCAAAAATAAGCCCCAGTTAAGTGAAACCCCACCCTCCACCGTTGTGCAGCAACCAGAAGAAGATAATATGACTGTAAAATAAGCCCTAATGCACTTTTTGGAGAAAAAATTAATATAAGACCCTGTCTTATTTTTGGGAAAACACAGTCTCTCTTAATTTGGATTTGTTCTAATGAACTACATGACAAAAATCTGAGAGCAGACCTGCTCTTTTCCCATTGGGTGTTTGGCACATTTATTTCAGCAGACAGCACTTTCCCACTCGCCTTGTTTTATCTCTAGTCTGTGTGATCACTGACACCAGACCTGTGGGGCAAGGGAGGGTCATGTCTTGAGCACATTGAGAGTGTATCTTCAGTGGAGGAGCCTACAATAGTTCAGCATTACTTCCTTCAGGTTCATAATCCTAGGATGACACCTCTTTAGAAAACAAGAATTTAAAAAATGATCTAGTTTAGCACTATCTCTGGTAGGTGGTAGAGCTGTAATTCAGAATTGATATATCGTATCAATTCAGAGCACAGCAGACTGCTCTGTTACTTTGCAGAACAGGAGGGAGAAAGCTGTTTTTGCCAAAAAGCACCCATAATTTGAGAAGATTTGAAGTTTCTCCAATTGCCTCACATTTGCTCATCAACCCTTTCTGAAACATAAAGGAGGGAAAGCTGTCTACAGTTCAGAGAGGAGGAACATGTGTTGGAAATGAGAATGGAGAGAAGGATGAGCTTGTGCTCCACTACCCACCACACCTGATGCTTGTTAGTGTCTCTAGTGCATTTTTTTTTGCCCCCTAGAGCATTCAGTCAGTCCATTACTGGTAACTGACACTAGCGGAAGCACAGAACAGCTTTCTTAGAATCAGATGGGAAGGAGATAGAGTTGTGTGTTATCAGCATCCTGATGGCACTGAACCCCAAAACTCCAGACACTCTGTTTTAGCAGTTTTGTGTAGAAGTTGAATTAGCATGGGGTATCAAACTTGATCCAGGGTGGCCACAGTGTCAAACAGGATCCCCTCAACACCACTTTATGAGTTTGACCATCCAGAAAAGATCAGAGCTATTGTAAAATAGTACATCCAAGATCCATCCCCCAAAGGAACACCAGAAGGATACTATGGTTAATGATATAAAAAACTGCTGATAGGACCAACAGAACCAACAGGGACACAATCTCCCTGTCCAGTTTCCAGTGTTGGTCATCCACCAATGACCAAAGTCATCACTTAGTTGCCTCAAACTGGCAATCTGGCTTCAGCTTTCCTATAGGAATGATAGTGAAATATTCCATTCTTTGCAGTCTTCCTTGACTGCAGCCTTTTGATATTTTGCTCCTGTCAGCTTTCTTTTGCCTTTGAAATTCTTTCTACATCAGCTTTTTTATTGCCTGGTTCCAAAAAACTGTAATAGTGCTTGCCTGTTGTTAGAAGTTTTATCAGTCGTCTGGTAAGGTGGCAATTCTTTGGCCTCCATTTAAAAGCCTTGGTACAAAGACAGTGATTTCTAATGTCAACTTGCCATAAAAGTAAGATTCCCAGGGCTCAATACTTATTTTTTTAGCCATTCTAACTTCTGCTGTTCTTGTCAGTTGAAGACTGTACATCTATTGTAGTCTAACTTTAAGCTGTAGCCTTTTAGTCTTATACAGTTAGCTGCATGTATCAGGTATGTTAATATTACATTTATAAAATTACTAACCTACAAGCTAGATTACATGACTTCACACAGGATGGCATAGCCCTTGGTTTAATATACACACGAAAGAAAAGTTACTTTTTGTTTAGTCATTAAAAAACAAATACAATAAAATGACATTGGGTTTCTTTAACTGCCACATTTTGGTTGACTTCAAAAGGCTGCTTAGCAACATGTATTCCTTTCAACAAAGAATAAAGTCAGTTTTTTCCTGACCTAGCTGGTCCTTCTTTAGTCATCAGCCTGAGAAATGAGCATGGGGCTGGCAGAGCTAATGAAGCAGAGGCAAAGCTAATGATCAGCACATTTTATATTTGAAATCCATGATTTAAAGGTTACTCTGAGCTTATAATAAACTAGAAAATGAGGATTATCAGGAGATAGTGACCTAGCTAGAGGTCTGTTGACTGGGAATTAGAGAATGTAATATTTCCTAATGTATGCAGTTATAAGCTAAAAAGATGGATTAACTTTAAGAAGCACTGAGAAAAATATATGATTCAATGGATAATGGCTCTGCTGTCATGCATGCTAAGACTAGAAACAGCTAAGTGAAACACTTTGTATGATCACTGTGTTTCCAAAGTTGACTTCCATGTTTAATTCAATGAAAGAATGATGCAGTAACTCTAAATACTGTGGCAGGAATAGAAGGGCAAAGACATCTTTTATGGGATAGAGAGAAGGAGTTGCTTTCTAGGAGGATGCTCAATATATAATAACTGTGTGCTGTCAAGTCAATTCTGAGTCATGGTAACTCTTTTCAGGGTTTTCTACACAGTGGAGAATACACAGAAGTGGTTTACCATTCTCCTCTTCTAGGGACACCATGGGACTGTGCAGTTTGCTCAAGACTGCACAGACTGATTCCTCTCCCTATCTCTGACTCTACAGGCAGACACCTAAACCACTGAACTATCCAGCCAGCTGCTCAATATATACCAATCTCAAAAGACTTCTGGTCTACCATGTGGCAGTTTAGGATCTAACCTGCCTTGATCCAAAACACTTCCATTAATCCTATTTCAACCCCAAAACAGATGATGAAATGTTTGAGGAAAGTAAAATATTTTGTAGATCCTCATGTCCCCTTTAAAATCCTAGCTATTCTGGAAACAATGAGAGCTCTTCTGAGTGCTTGTATCTTCCTCCTCTGCTACCCTTCTTAAAGCTGACGAAGCCCTTTCTCTTTAGATAGGCTTTCTCTTAGTGATTGGTTGTCTGAGAGGAGTATTAAAGGGAGTGTTATGCCTTGCTCCTTTGATTTGATTTTGTTAACATTTTTAGTGTGGTATTTATTTCCTTATCTCCTTACCCTAGAACAGAGGTAATCAACCCCTGGGCCGCGGCCCATTTCGGGTCCGTGGCTTGAGCCTGACTGGGCTGTGAAGACAGACCTCCGGCCCCCACACGCACTCCTCTCCCCACAGCTGCTTTGCGTGCGCGCGTGTCAGTGACATGTGAGCGCTCCCTCACCCCTTCATGCAAGCCCCCGCATGAGCAAAGCAGCTGTGGGGAGGGGAGTGTGTGTGTGGAGGGGGTGGGAAGTCTGCCTTTGCGGCCTGGTGGCAGCGACGACTGGGGTGGGGTAGGGCCAGGAGGCAGAGTAGGAACCGGCTGCTCTCCTCCTGGCAGTGGCGGCGGCAACAGGGTGGGCCGGTGGAGAAAGGCCGAGAGGAAGAGCGAGGCCCAGGTGCTCTCCTCCCGGCAGTAATCGCATGATCCGCAGCGCTGGGAGATCAGATGAGTTATATCTTACCTGTGTTTGTGAGGGGACTCAACGAAACCTGTTTTTTTCCGCACTACCTGCCACGGCATAGGGGCAAGCAACACTTAAGGCCCTTGCCCCCCATCAAGCCTCTTGAGCTCTAAAAGCAGCTCCCCCAGAGGCCAGCCAGAAATATGTCCAAACTTCTATCAGAGAGGTGTACTCCATCCTTCCGAAAGAACTCAGGTCTGGTAGCATGGATCCCCCAGTGACCAATCACCAATCCAAGGCCATCACACATTGATCTACATACTTCTCGGTTAACCGTCCTTCTCACAGTGTTAACACGCTGTACCTGGTGATTATCCTGCCAAACAAGAAGAGGGATGATCGTAGACCAAATAATGTTCATCGTAGGGTACATCTCCCTAAGCCATCCGATGTCTTGCAGAAAATCTAAAACCAAGGCCTTGCCACCATGCTTGGCCAGGCTGTTACCCTCTAGGTGTATAACCAAAACATCTGGGGTTGCCTGCCAAATGCAGCCGCCCTGCACAATTGGCTCCATAACAACCTGCAGATCCCTTTCCAAACAATTTGTGCTCTCTCACTGAGACCCAAATTGCTCCCCCACAATGACTGGGCAGCATACCTTGTTGCCCAGAAAACGAAGCTGTGGCCAACTATCATGACTTGCCACCTTCTCCCCTGCAAAAGCGGACCTGCAAAGACAAAACCAGGCATCTGCCTAGATGTGAGACATACCTCCAATAGGTGTTGGATGACCAGCACCCCAACTGTTTGATGTCATCCGGATAACCTAGGGCGGCTACAGTTGATGCTGTCCCAATTCTAAAAGAATGAGTTCCAAATCCTCCAACACTGGTATCGTGTTAAAGGTGTTCCATCCTCATGTATGAAAAAATAATCTTGACCCTGTTCTCTGACTCTTAAATAAGTACCAATCGCTTTTACCGGGCAAAGGTTTGTTATTGAGCAATTACGTAAAGTAAGCTATGCTCCCCTACCTGACTGATCCGCCTTGGAATGGGGAATGTGGACCTGCACAGAATCTTCAGCCAGTGCTACGTTGTGCCATTGTAAGGCCAATTTTGACGCATCCCCTCTACTTGAAGCTACCATCGCACTGATCCTTAAGGCATCAAAAAATGTCAGCAATGTAGCTGCTTGAAATACAGTCGTGCCTCACTTAATGATTGCCTCATTTAACGAGGAAATCGCTGTACGCTTAGGTTTTTGCGATTGCTTTTGCGATCACAAAATGATGTTTTAAATGGGGTTTTTCTGATTTACGATGATCGGTTCCCTGCTTCGGGAACCAATTTTTGCTTTACGACGATCAGCAAATAGCTGATCGTCAGGTTTCAAAATGGCCACCGGCTGAAGAAAATGCCCCCCTGCTGTTTTCTAGGACGGATTCCTCGCTTTACAGGCACCGAAAATGGCTGCTGTATGGAGGATCTTCGCTGGATGAGCATGTATTCAACCCATTGGAACTTATTGAACGGTTTTTAATGCATTTCAATTGGGTTTTTTATTTCATTTGATGACGTTTTCGCTCTACAGTGATTTTGCTGGAACAAATTAATGTTGTCAAGTGAGGCTTTTAAACAGCTTTGCACTGGTTCCCCCTTGTGGCCAAAGGGGGAGCCACTATCAACCTCCAAGTTAACTGCCAATTTCAAATTCCTATTAAAACTAAGGCCAGCAAATTTAAATACTTACAACTAATATACTTAAAAGAATCAAGCTATCAAATGTAATTAATCCAATTCTAAAATATTCAGTGTAATTAAATTTTACTCTTATAATAAACTATCAATGAACTGTATATACTTGATGCACTTTATCTATCTATCAACAATACTCAGTTAATTAACTAACCCAATATTACAATTAAGTACACAAATCACCTATTAACTATCCCAAAATGATAATTCCAACAGACACCCCCCACTGCTGATTTAACGCTATCCCAGAGCTATAACAATTGGATCAAACAACAATAATTAAACCTTTTTTAAAAATAAACTGTTATATCAGTCTAATTAAATAATACTGTGGGGGGGGGTGCGCATGTCAGACCCCCCACTTCATGTAATCCCTCTGTTATCTTCCTCAATTATTGTTTTTGTTATTAAAAACAAAGGTGAAGGCAGGCTGCCTCTACCAGGGAACCCAGCGGGTGCGCTAGCCCAGCCTAATGGCTGTGCTACACCCCATCAGCCACTCTTTTCCTTCCCTTCCTCTCCTTATTTAACTTCTATTTGCCCCATAAACAATGTTTGGCCAATGCCAAAGCACAATAATCAAACCGTGGGGGGGATGCAACCCCCCATCCAAAATGGTGACCGTGATTGATGCAGCAAGTAAACAGCTCCGTCAGCAGCGCTCCATCCTCCTTCTCTCAATGTCGAAAAGGAAGAGGCCCAAGGTAGGAGGAGTGTTCCTGTAAATACGCTTTCCCCCTTTCTCCAATTGCTCTTGCGAGACTATGATGTCTCGCGTTATCCCGGGAACGGGATAATGGTGGCCCGTGCTGCTGAAGAGCTCACCAGCGGACTGAGTATTCTTTTTAATATTTATATACCTACTGCTTTTAGGTAATTTTTTAATTATGTAAATCACCTTGTGTCCTTTTTAAGGAGAAAGGTGGGATAAAAATATTTTAAATAAATAAATAATTTACTCGCAGCAGCTCACCATCCTGGCAAAGTGTCATTGATGGCATAAAAAGTGGTAGGAATCAGTAGTGAAATCGTTCCCTGTATACAGAGCTTTTAACAAGACACGGACTATTCCACCTGTCTCTCCATCATTACACCTGAAAAGCAGATAAATGTCTGTCCCTGTTTTGCCACTCCCATCTATGGCAGCAAAATGGAGATCAGTAATTTCATCTATCTAGTCATTGAGACCACTCTAGGCGGCTTGCAACACAAATACAAACACAAACACAAACGCAAAGACAAACACACACACACACACACACACACACACACACACACACACACACACACAGAGTGGTGCCTCGCTTAGCGATGTTAATCCATGCAGCAAAAATCACTGCTAAGCGATTTCATTGCTAAGCGATATTAAAAAGCCCATAGAAACGCATTAAAGCGCCATTAATGCGTTCCTATGGGCTTAAAAACAAACCTTAAGTGAAAATCCTCTATAGGGGCAGCCATTTTCAGTGCCTCTAAAGTGAGGCAACACAGTGGGCAGCCATTTTGTTTACCTGGCGGCCATTTTGGAACCGCTGGCTGAAAATGGGGGCTGGCTGAAAATGGGGGCTTTGCGATGATCGCTTCCCTGCAATCATCACAAAGCGAATTTTCCCCATAGGGACCATCGCTAAGTGATCGCAAAAGCGATCACAAAAACATCGTCGCAAAGCGATTTCTTTGTTAAATGGAGTGATCACTATGCAAGACACCACTGTATCTATATCTATATCTATATCTATATCTATATCTATATCTATCTATATAAAATTCTCATAATTAGAAAATTAGAAAAACTTCTACAAGATGGAGAGCATGTGACATAACTCATAATAGGAAAAGAAGGGAGGAAAAACAGGAAAATAAATGGGGAATAAATGAAAAGTATAAGCATGAGTGGACAGCTGATTTTGAAATGTAACTCCCATAATCCCTCACCATCAGATAGGACAGCTGATGGGATTTATAGGACAAAATGTCTAGAAGGCCACAGTTACCCACACCAGTAAGGACTGCTGAATAGAGAAAGTTGAGAAGAGAATCCATTTTACCTAGTTTGGTTTCTAAGGTAGCACAGTCCAGTATAGTCTTTTAAGAAATTGAGTGCCGACAATTAGACTCACAGGGCTGGATCATACTATATTTTAAAACAAGTTAGGTACATTTTTGTCATCTCTCTCCTTTCAGTCACCTATTTTAATTTATTCTTCCCAAATAAAATGCCTGCTAGCTTTTCCATGCTAAATCAGCAAGTTCTTTCTCTCTCTCATGGGGAATATAACCATTTTTCCTTCTTTGCCTTCATGAATGCTTGGTTCTGCATAGCAACAGAGACACCCCTGCTTAAATGCAGGATCTTAAGAAGTGAGGGAGAGAGTATAACAAATATTTAAAAGAAAATGATCATGCTTTTTTGTGTGAAGTATTATCATTATCTGCCATGCTATGCAAGAAGTAAACAACTTGAGGATGAGGAATATTAATTGGACAGTGCAAAAATAAACTTAGAGTAGGAGCTGAAAAAAATCATGCCATTTCTTCTAGGGGAAATTATCCTCCACTCTCTTGCCTGCTTCTGACCCTTAAAGCCAAGAAAAGAAGAATGAATGGCTCTCTACTTAAGTTATCAACCCAGAAATGAATACAAGCCTGTTTTTTAGATGGGCACACAGTATGTTCTGTATTTTCTCAGAAAGAATGGAGAGGGTTGAGCTATAGTTACAGTTTGCATTGTGCTATTATTTGTTCACTGTTCAGACTTTGTGAACACAGTCTTGTGTGTTGCTTTAAAGGAACACTCCACAGTGAAAAAGAGACAAAGGCACATATATAGACAGGCCGGCACTATGCTGTCTACATGGACTTTGGACTAAAGGGTGAGTTTATTATGATGGCCTATCTTAGATTAAAAAAAACAGAGCATTTTTAGTGGTGGTTGTGGTGGGGAAATAGGCTGCAGAGCATAATGGAAAAGAGATGAAGGGATAACAGAAGAAGAAATTCCTGAATATTACTGGTTTAAAGTCAGTATTATTCAAACCTGAGGTCCTGTTTCATTGATTTGCAGAATTCTAAAACAAAGGTATTACCTTTAGAAGCTGTGATCAGGGTGACCCCCACATAGGCAAACCTTCTTTTTACTGAATAGTTCATTTCATTGAGGGCATAACTGAGTAAGTGAATCTCATCAATAATTAAAATTCCAATTTACTTCTGCAAATGTAGTGGAACATTAACGCTCACTATGTTGCAATTTGGGCTTCATCTTTGGGATTTCCCTCCCGAGTTAATTTCTATGTATTCATGAAGTGAGTGAGGATGTCTATGAAACAATCATTCTGGCTGGGTGGTGCATGTGTGCTTGTGGTGCTAATTCCCAGCAATAAAAAAAAACAAACACCAACCTAGTGCTTCTAGCATTTGACTTTTCAAGCATTACCTTGGTTGCTTGAAGATCCAGTAATGTTGCCTGAAATGATAGTGGGTCAACCTTTGGCAACTCCTCCTTCCCATGCTTCTCCATTAATAAACTTGCCCTTCCTCTTTGCCTGGCTCTCTGGCCAGAAGTTTCACCTTTGCTGTAGGAATTGAATCGTGTCAGAATGCTGAGCTAGATTGCCCACTGGTTGGATCCAACATAGTTCTTCTAATGTTTTTTTGAAAGGAATTCTCCATGTGTCTGTTAGTTTGCTTATATTATTCCCCAAATTCTCCTTTGCATGGTGTATATTTTAAAAATAAAAATAAAAATAAAAACAGTTAAATAGCATACTGAATTACAGTATTAAGTAAAGGTTCCCCCTGACAATTAAGTCCAGTCATGTCCAACTCTAGGGGATGGTGCTCATCCCTGTTTGTAAACCAAAGAGCCGACATTTGTCTGTAGACACTTCCCATGGTCACGTGACTGGCATTAGACACAGAACACCATTATCTTCCCACTGAGGTGGTACCTATTCATTTACTTGCATTTGCATGCTTTCAAACTGCTAGGTTGGCAGGATCTGGGACAAGCAACAGGAACTCACCCCATTGTGTGGACTCGAACTGCGGATCTTTTGATCAACAGCCTGTGACTCAGAGGTTTAACTCGCAGTGCCACCTACATCCTAAATCACAGTATCAAAACACTGTTAAACAGCTTATCACATTAGAAGAAGCAGAATGTAAAAACAATTTTAAAAAGAAGTACAACATCCATCCATGATTTGTTTAAATAGAAATGTCTTTCCTTGTCCAAAGAACAGCAAGGAGACAGCCAGACTAGCCTACCTTCAATGGGTGTTCCATGGCTCCATAGTAATGCCAAACCCTAAAGCAAATAGAATATCACAAAAATGTCTGTTTGCCAGCCACACTATGAACTGCATAAGCTCACATTCATTGCAGACATGTTTGAAATCTTTCAAGTACTGTAAACCAAACTCTTCTGAGTTTCACAATATTTGGAGTTGTGGTCAACATAACTGTCAAGATATCAGGCTCAGCTGGTCAGCACAAGCTTCTCATCTCAATAGGCATACCAATCTCAAATCAATTAATTTCCTTCAGCTTGCTTAGTTTGGTATCCCCCGATTTAATAGTCATTCTTACAAAAGTGAAAGGGGGGGACAAAATGGATACATAGCAAAATGCAAAATGTCACCTCCTTCTTTCTCAATTGATTTGTTATTAGACTCAGCAAACTAAGATATGCTCCCCTATACTGAAAAATAGATTGACTTATTCTGAAGCACAATATGACCAAAAATAAAATCTTTCATGCTACAAAAGGATCTATCTATCTATCTATCTATCTATCTATCTATCTATCTATCTATCTATCTATCTATCTATCTAGCTAGCTAGCTAGCTAGCTAGCTAGCTAGCTAGCTAGTGGATTAGTTAACATTGTCATCCACAGCTATTAGTTAAAATGAGTGTGGTTTGTTTTGGGAAGAAGTTGTGAATAAAAGTGTGACATTGATAGTACTTAAATTAAAGCAGATGTCTGTCAATCTATATATAAGGAACAGAAAGTGTGCACAATTATGCTTAAAAATAAAGGGTTGTGCTTATACACTGAAGAAACTGAACAGGTTAAATATTGTTCTTATATTTTATGTATTTTAGTACATTGTATCTTTTTAATATTTTGCACGTTTTTGTTTAATTATGCATGTTATAGAAGAGATTGATTATTATTTGTTTTTTTGTTTATAGGCCACCTTTCTCTTGATTATCTTTTGATAATTCTCCAGTGCGAATTCACAGCGGGTGAATATGAATGAATTGCATTTCCTTCACTCTGTAGTTGCATACTTACTCATTTGGTTAATACAGTAAGTCCAGGGAACAGTACAACAAAGCACTGGTGTAAATTAATTAATTAATCTCATTTCTATATCACCTTTCTGCCATAAATGGACTCAAAGAGGCTAACAATAATTGGAATACAATTGACTGAACTCCATTAGCCTGAATTTCATTGGCTCACTGGTTTTCTCTCCTTCGTTGGTTTTATTATTTTGCAGGTTTTTGTTTTAAAAACAACTTCTTTTTGGTTTACAAACCCTCATTTCTTTTTACGTAGCAATCATAAGATTTTATACCCCCATATACTTCTGGTCAGTGCTATCTCACATTAACTATACAGTGTCATCAAAGTAAACAAACATGTGGTTCACCAGAAGCATTCTTGCTTTAAAAATAAAGCGGGGGGGGGGAGTGTGAAGTCAGTCCCTAACTGTGTCAGTTTTAGAGCCGCAGTGTAAAAAGAAACAGTGGTGATCTGCCTGGGTTGGTGATACAGATAATCCAAGAGAAGCAGTTCCTGTTCACATATTTTAATGTCAACCCCACACTTAATGCAGGAGTTTGGAAGTAGTTGCCATTTGAGATGATACAGTCCTGACAGCCTGGACCCACTATACATAGGATTTTATGTCACAACCAGTACTTTGAACTGGAAGCAGAACTGGACTGGCAGCCAGTGTAGCTGTTGTAAGAGGGGAGGTGTAGCGAACAGCCCTGCCCTCACCTGTCCGTCACAGCTGAACAGTGGAGTAGGAGCCAATGAGAGGAAGGAAGGTGGAGCCAAGGGGGGAGGGGGCTGGATATAAAGGCTGGTGTATGGAGTATGAGGAGAGAGGTTCTGGTAGGGAGAGACAGTGTGAAACTTAAGAGTGAACTAAGAGTGAGTTAGAGACCTGTGAGAACGATGAATGGAATAGAGAGTTAAAAGAGGTATAAAGTTATAGCAGTTTAGATTCAGATACTAGTGATTATCATCCTGTGATTTATTTACTGAATACTAATCATATGGTAACTTCCCTGACCTAATAAATGACTTGAGTTTTAAAAGTACACACGTCACCTTGAGTGAATGGTATTGAGGCAGCAATACCTGGTGGCAGCGAAGAAAGAAGAAGGGTGAGAACCTTGTGAAGGCCTGGGGGAATAGGAGCTTCAGGGGAAATCGCCACAGGAGGTATATACTTTCTGTAACCAGCATCACTCATCAGTCTAGCTGCAGCATTTTGAGCAACCAACCTATCTTCCAGCCACCTATTATTTCCCTCCTGTGGCTGAGAACTTTGTTACAGAAAAACAGGTGAGTTGCAACACTGCTTCACACTGAAAAGGAGTGTTGCAAGTTCCCATAGTGCGTAATTTGAGTCTTGAGGTTTTTTCAATTGTATGCATTTTAGCCATCTACAATTTAAAATGCGTGCACGGCATTGTCTGCATTTTATCTCTCTTAAGCCTCCAAATATATGAATTCTGAAGGCAAGATATGTTTCTTCTCACCTTACATCCACAGTTGTACAAAAATAGTATGTTCATTGAGATTGTCAAATCCAATAAAAGTATTTTCTTCTCTAAGATAAAATCTGTTGGGAAATGTTTGATGAGGTTGAAAAGCCCTTAGAAAACCATTGTGTCTCTACAGTATATGTGCTAGCTTCTTCCTGCACTTAGTGGAAACAATTATTCTTTCATATCTAAAAATTAAATCAAGCAAAGGAAAACATGAAACAGTGTTCTAAATCTGTGCAGCAATGCATGATTATAGTCGCCAGCCACATGGAATAAATGGCTCCATCACTTTCTCAATCCCAGCAGATTAAAATTGGAACTGGTCCAGTCAATCAACCTCATACAAAATCCAGAAGCTTTCACCCACATAGTTAGTTGATGGGCTATGCTGACATATAACACAGGTACAGACATTGACAGAGCTAATAATACTATTTATATGTATAATTACTGAAATTACCCTGACCTGCTTGGTTTAATGGCATTCACTAAATTGACATGCATAATTTATGGCATCGTTGCTGTCAAGCATCAATCCAAATGACACAGTAGGGCATAAACTGAATTACCAAATAAAGTGTTTATGAGTTTTCCAGGACAAGATCAGTATAAATGATGGCACAGAAAATGTTAATATCATTTCCTCAGGATCTGCAGTTCATTATTTTCAATGGGTATTTGTGGTATCTCCAAAGAAATGTCTTCTTTAAGCAGTTTATCAACCAGTAACTGTATTACTTTGCAAAAAGGCCTCAGGGGGCAGAATTTGCAGTAGAAACCAGTAAAAGCTTCTTTTCCCTTGCTTTATGAGCTTAAATTTTAGTGTTCCACTGGCATATAAATACTCTCATGGGGGGGGGGAAGAGTCTTAGGTGGTAGCAAATTCAGTGTAATTCATTACAAATCCATCAGAAAATACCCTTAAATAATAAAATCCTGACCATTTAAATGTTGATGTGAAATACTAATTAAAACATTCGAAACTGTAGATGTATAAAATGGATTTTACAAAACTTTATTCCACACATCTGAATAATGACCTGCATTCATTTTCATAGCCAAGCGGTATTTTAGAATTCACAGTATTAATCAAAATGGCAAAGAACATTATACAAGGATTTTAACTGTCCTTAATCTCATTACTTAGGATTTGCTACACTGAGATATCTGTAGTATGTTTACATTTTGCACCCTGAATTCCATAAACAACTAATAGATGCCAAAATACTGTAATTTTTTCTTGCACTGAAGACCCATTATACTGAAAGTGTGGAGATTAAAACAAAATTAAATCTATGAATGCTGGGCAAAAAGGAATTTCTGACCTATTTTTTTATTATAGTGCCTAGTGCTGTATTTATTATATTCATCTCTTCATGCACCAACGATTAATGGATGTATTGACCTGCCTTCTTCTGAATGATGGAAATAGAAATTGTGTTCTGGGAATTGTAGTCCAAAAGCTTTTCAAGCTTTGTGGAAAAGTCAATTCCTGGGGAAGGCTAAACCTGTGTGGAAGAGAGAACACTGTGTGGGCAGCCATGTTTGCTTGGAAAAAATGGGGGGGGGGGATAACATATGAGGGTGATAATTTTACTTCGCCAGTCAAAAAAGGTAAAAAAACTTGTACAATCAGAGTCCCTGATTTTTTTCATCAGGAAATATGTAACAAAAGATTCAAAGGAAGGAGAAGTAGTCTTGACCTATTAATTTGTATGGTGGCTTGAGATGTAACAGACAAGGAAAGTTATGCAGACAATCAAATGGGGATCCAAGCTGTTTCCATCCTATCTGAGCTGCTAGGTCTCTTAGCTGGTGAAAAAGAGAGAATAACCACACTGCCTTCTATTTATTAGGGCAGGAGAGGTTTCCATGTGCTGGATTAGGTAAACAACGTAAATAAATCAGAAGAGAAACAGGTCTGAAATTTATGTAGGGGCTTCTATGATCTGAGATGGAAGACCAAATGTTTCTGACCTCAGTCCCAACAAATCTCTGGGCTATCTTTCATGCAACCCAACACCCTGGCATCAGCTGATAGACACCACTTGATTTTCAGCACAGCTTTCCTCCTTCACTACATCAATGCAGATTCCAATGACTTTAGCTCAAACCTTCCCTTCCTCTTACCCCCCCCCTTTCCAGCTTACTTTTTCCATAGCTAGCCAGCTGAAGAGATCAGTTATCTCAAAAACACGTCCCTTTCTGGTTGGCAAGAGAAAGGTTTTACCCCAATATGAATTAAGGAATTGGCTAGGATGTTAGGCAATTCTGCACTGCTTTGTTCTTTCAGATGATGGCAGTGAGTGAGAAGCAACAGGCTGAACTTGACAGTGTAATACTTTTAAAAATGGATTCAAAGATGCAAATACTTAAGGCAGTATCAAATGCTTGATAAAGTATTATGATTACAAATAATAATGATAACAATCTGCCCCCAAATCAAGTCTAATTTATGGCAACCCTCCCAAGTAATAAGTACTCAGAGGTGATTTACCATTTCCTGCTTCTTTTGGTGGCACTATAAGATTGTATAGTTTCCCCAAGATTGCGCAGGTGGCAAAAAAAAAAAACTTTAGCCCCTCAGTAGTACATGCTTCAGGTTATGTGAGTTGGCATTTCTCATGGAGGGCACAATTGAGATTCAGATGTCCCTCCAGACTCAGGCACTCCTGGCAACAGAACTCTAGAATCAGCAAGTATCTGGGATTATCAGTTTTGGTTGTTCTGGGTTTTTCAGACTGTTTGGCCATGTTCTGGAGGTTTTTATTCCTAGTTTCTCAGTCTCTGTGGCTGGCATCTTCAGAGGACAGGAGTTAGAACTCTGTGTTTTGGTGTAGTGAACACAGAGTTCTAACTCCTGTCCTCTGAAGATGCCGGCCACAGAGACTGGCAAAATGTAAGGAAGAAAAACCTCCAGAACACAGCCAAACAGCCTGAAAAGCCTACAACAACCATCAGATCCCAGCCGTGAAAGCCTTCAAGAATACATAATCAGTTTTGATCAACTCCATTCTCTACAAGGCTTCCCAGTTAAAGAGTTTCAAATGCTGGCATAATTTCTACCCAGGGCAGTGTGTGAATCAGGGCAATCTGAGAAGCTTGAACAAGGACCCAAAAAGTTGTATTTCTAATACATCAAGCTGAGTATGTTTTATTTTGCCTTAGAGTGGCTTTTCCCAACATCTGTTGCTGAATGCTTTAGTTAGAGAGGCCAAGAATTGAACTCCATGAAACCTTGAAGAACAGGAATATACTGATTGGCTGCATGTAGCTTAAAATAGTGTTTGCAGACATGGAGAGTTTTCAGTTAGGATTGTGTAGAAATCTCTCAGCCCATGTTGTACCCTTTAGGAGAGATTCCAGCCTGCTCCATCCACAGGTGACCTGTGTATCTCCAGATCACCATGAGAACCAAAAGTAGTTCCAATGAAAAAGGAGGGAGATACAAAAATCTTTAACCGTGGGGGGAGGGGGAGTTTACATAGCACTGTAATTATGAGTGACCTCCAAAATGTCCTATGACTAACAGCTTTGCTCAGCTCTTGAAAATGCAAAGCCTTGGTTTCCTTTACTGAGTCAATCCATCCCATATTTGATATTCCTCTTTTCCTGCTGCCTTCACCTTTTCTTAGAACTATTGCCTTTTCTAGTCACTCCTGTCTTTTCACAATGTGCCAAAAGTACAATCATCTCAGCTTTGTCATTTTTGTGTCTAAAGAGAATATACGCTTGATTTGATCTACGACATACTGGTTGGTCTTTCTGACAGTCCATGGTAACAGAAAAGCTCTCTTCCAGTGCAATATTTTGAATGGTTCAGGTCTTTTTTTTTCTATTGGCTTTCTTCACTTTACAGCTTATTACATAGTAATTGGAAATACAATAGTGTGGGTGATCTTGGTCTTGGTCTCCAGGGCCATATCCTACTGTTACTGTATTACCTTTAATGTCCCCTTTCTTCATTTCAAATCATGTCACCTTCAAGTGATAGATAGACACCGGGTCCATTGTGATGTTGATCCATCCATAGCCATACTGGAATTGCATAAATATACACAATTTGGTATGGTTTTACACATTTGTCTGAGCAGTAAACCTGCTTAGTTTAAAGCACTTGCTTAATTTTCCTATTTGAACCAAAAGGCTGGATCATGCATGTTATAGAAGAGATAGATTATTATTTGTTTGTTTGTTTTGTTTATAGGCTACATTTCTTTTGATTATCTTTTGATAATTCTCCAGTGCGACTTCACACTGGGTGAATATGAGTAAATTGTATTTGCCTCACTGTGTAGTTGCATACTTATTCATTTGGTCAATACAGTTATGTCCAGGGAACAGTGCAACAAAGCACTGGTTTAAATTAATTAATTAATCTCATTTCTATATCACCTTTCTGCCATAAATGGACTCAAAGAGGCTAACAATAATTGGAATACAATTGACTGAACTCCATTAGCCTGAATTTCATTGGTTCACTGGTTTTCTCTCCTTCATTGGTTTTCTCCTATACCTGTATATACCTGTGCACTGAAAAAGCCATAGGAGAATCATTGGCAGAGGATATATGTGCAAATAATAAATTTTATCACTAATGTAGCCCAACTACTCTTAAGGCTTTTTCTAGTGATTTGCCCCAGCTGAATGTATCATGTTTTGAACTACTGTTGCCACTTCACTCTCAAGATTGCATTATTTCATAATCTTTGAGATAACACTCTGAAAGTGATCTCGTTAAGAGTAATTGCAGTGATTTCACCACTGTGTAAAATGATTTAGATGCCTGCCTAGAGTTAATGTCGATAGGACCTAGGTGGTTAAATCAATGTTGTCTAGTTTGAATAAAACACCCCTAATGACTTTCCTTGTGCTTTCAGGGCTTGGCATGGCTTTATATTATACAAAATTTTATCAGATATCTTCTCTCTTCATTAATTATACACCAATGAAGAGTGAAACACTTTAAGCATAAATACGCACATGGAGAGAAACATTTTCTCTGATTTTAAGCATGGAAAAACATCCATGGATAGCTGTAAACAGAACCTTATGGGGCCCCTTAATGCATTTTCATGAACACATTAGAAATTGAGCCCTTTTTTTAAAAAAAATGCAACAAATATTTGTGACAGGTGAAATGGCAGAATAATCAGGAATAGTATCTGCACACTGAAAAAGCTCCAGCAGAACCTTTGGCAGGAAATGGATGTATAAATAACAAATATTAGGGCCAGTATAACTTAGCCTCTGTTCAGGATTTTTTCCAAGCATGACCAGCAATATGCGAAGAGGGGCAGCCATGTCTGTCTGAGTTGTTACTCTTGTTACCCTCTGCACATGGAAGGGAAGAGGACTGAAAGGGAAAGGCTTGTCTATCTGTGGGAGCTGACCATGTAAATTAGGACTTCAAGTTTAAATAACCGCAGCAGGGGACACAATGGAGCCAGGGATGGAGGGAGAGGTAGACTGCTCTTCTTCCTTAAATATTTTTCCTAAGACATGCTTAGAAAAAACTGAATAGAACTTGAATGTGTTAGAATTTATTTGCAAAATCCTGTATCACACTCAAAAAAAATCTAGAGGTAGGACATAATTTCTTAGTATCTTAAGGATGGCTGGTCCTACCATTGACCAAAAAACATCCTTAGGCAGCAAACAATATGGCATGCATGGTGGCAATGCAGTGTGCACTGCACACTCTAAGCTATCCACAGACGTGATGGAGGATGTTGTACTGTCACCCGTGTTTATTGCAGTTACTAGCCCAGCCTATGCAATGGTGTAGAGGCCCTGCAGTCAACTTAATTTGACTGCACTTTGCCCTATCTGTTACTATCCTTGTGGAAATGCTCTTTAGTTGCATGGACTTTCAAAGAGCAGAAGCATGAGGTGTTTGCATTTTAAAAAACCATCAGCTAATTGTTCTGTGCTTCCAGTGGACGGGAGTGCTATGCTTCTCAAAGTGAAAGGAAACTAGTTGTGCTAAACAGTTTGCGCAAGTGATGGAGATATTGATGAGGGGGGAAAATAACACTTTTTTTCTTATTCTTACCAGGACACAATGAATCCCATGGGGTATATTAAGATGTCTCATCAAGTGAAGACAGTCAAAATGAACAAGAATTATTATTTTAGTGGCCAAAATCTTGTTGCTTTAGGTTACACCATGTAAGACTTATGGCATCATTTGTTTTGGAAAATAAACATTTCTGATTTCTTCCCCCAAGCTCCTGATATCTTCCCCTGAGGCTCCTATGAAATCATCTTCATTATCATGAAGCAGTTGGGAGCTGTGGGATGTGGGTAGAAGACTTTAATTCCCAGAAATAACTACCACCAGGATGACATTATAGGCAACATGATTTTTGGTAATTAAAGGCCTAGACAACTGGATTCCATGGGCACTGGAATTATTGTGGTGGTGGTATAAATGTGTTATTTCCCAATAGAGATGGGCACAACCTTCAATTTGGAGGTTTGTGCTGGTTCATATGCATGACACAACAGGTGCTGCACATTCCCTTCCCCTGCTTCCCCAGCCATTAATGTACTCACCAGCCAGTGTGCCCTCCTCTCCTCTTCCTCTTCAGCTGTTCAGCCAGTCCCTGTCAGGAACATTGGGTTGCCTGTCCTGCCCTCTTGTCTGAGTGGGTGATCAGCCAAGAAGGCAGGGCAGGGAAGCCCATGCTTCTGCCAGAGACTGGTTGGAGGAGGAAGAGAAGAGTGTGCTCTGGCTGGTGAATGGGGAATCCTGTGGTGCCACATATATGAACCAGCAAGAACCTCCAAACTAAGGTTCATGCTGATCTCTATTTCTTAACTGTTGTAACTGTTGTAACTTGTTGTAACTGATGACATCATCAGTTTTACATAGCATAACTCTTGCAATAAGATTTCAGCCCCTCAGTGTTCTTGACATCCCTGTTTGTTCACATGTATTTATTTATTTATTCAATTTATATGCCGCCCACACTACCCAGAGGTCTCATCCTTGTGGTTTGGCCCCGATGCTTTTTATCAGTTTCTATTGGATATTACATTAGAAAATTACTTTCTCTAACCTTATGAAGAGTGCTGCCTTGGAAAATCTGGTAGAAATTTAACATTATGTTTGAGTCATTAAATTCAGCATTATAAATTCTTCATTTCAGGGGGGGAAAGAGAATGTTTTCATACTTGCATATTACCCTGTATTCATGGGCTTTGTAAATTTAATATAATTTTTAAAATTTGCTCCTTGTTGCACAACAAATAGGAATGATATGGGGAGGATGAATATAATTACGTTACAAGTAGTTTATTTTCAAAATAACACAGACAGCTGAAATCACCAAATATCATTTATAAGAATGTGCTTTGTCTCTCTGAAAAAAGATACATTTTATTCATATCAGGGTGCCAGTGTGAGATGGTATGAGATAGTGATTAGAGTGTTACACATGGACCTGAAAGATATGGGCTCATGTCTGTGGTAGGCCTGACACTGACTGAGATACCTTGGGCCAATCCCTCTGTCATTGTGATGTTTCTTACAGGGTTGTTGTGGAGGTAAATGAGGAGGAAGAAAGCCTTGTATGCCACCATGAACTCACTGAAGGCAAAGCAAGATATAAATGTAACTGATTCATGGAATGAACAACCTTAATAGAGTATATTTTCTCAAAGGCAGGAATGACCCAAGACATTTTGCTTTCTAAGGCAATACTCCATAGTTCTCCTAAATAAAAATTAACTGGAATGGTATGTTAATTTTATTTTTACACTGGTGATTGGAGCGTATCATGCATCCTATCTGAAGGCCTCAGACTAAGGAGGGAGTGGAAGACAGTCCATGTAGCACACTCTGCTCCCCAACCAAAATGACTAAGTGATTTCAGAAGGAATGGCAGGAGGGCCATTGCTGCTGTCTTACAGTCTGCAACTTGCCTCAGTCTATCTAATGATAGGGCCGTTCTTTCTTTCTTTCTTTCTTTCTTTCTTTCTTTCTTTCTTTCTTTCTTTCTTTCTTTCTTTCTCTCTTTCTCTCTTTCTCTCTTTCCTCACCCCACCCTCCCTCCTTCCCTCTTGGGCTCTCCAACTCTGCCCAAAAGGTTTGCAAGAGACACTGCTCATGCTTTAACTATAGTGAAAATAACCTTTGGAAGGAATTTGATTTGTTTTCATAAGTAATGCTGTTTTATCAAAAGTGATGTGACTTAATTTTGCATCCTACATAATACATGTGAAATAATAATGCCTTGTTCGATGGATAAATGCTTAAGGAAAAATCAAATTGACTACTAAATAATACTGAATTTAAAGAGTTCATTTTTAGCTATTAACTGTACTAACTAATGGCTTGTTTATGTTGCTTCATACATTATTTAACCCACTACATTTTTTAAAGATTAGCATTTGAAATTGAAGACAATTTGAACCTATTATTTACAAGAATTCTTAATGATTCTCTTGGGGAGTACCTGTTGCTAGGATTCTTAACCAGCAATAGTGACCAAAAAACCCCCAAATGTGATTGTTCATTAAATGATCTATTTTTCGCTTTGTAATACTGCTGTAGATTTCTCATAAAAGTTATATGCAGCCATTAATTCAAGAGGGAAGGGAAGCTGTGAGCCAACTACTAGATTACTCTTTTGCTCAAGCAAGCAAATGTCATTGTAGCAACCTGCCTGTCTTCCTACTTCAATAGGAAGTAGAGTGTTACACAAACCAAATAAGGATAGAAAGAAGATTGGATTTGTGAAAACAGGCCTTGTCTCTAGTTCTTCTTCATATTTATCATAGCTTGAAAAAGTTACATTTTTGGACTACAGACCACAGAATCCCCCACCAGGATAGCCACTGGCCAAGTTAGCTGGGGATGATGGGAGCTATAATTCGAGATGGTAAATTTGTGAGTACTGATATGAATTGCACCATGTATCAAGCCCTATCTGGCTGAGTCATCTTTGAAGGATAATGCCAAGAATGACCTCCCCCAGCAGGGGGAGACAAGATTTCTGGAAGATCTCAAAATTCCAGCTTGCAGCCCTCTTCCGCAGATACAAGACATTAAAACAATGCTTGGCTCTGCTAGGGAGGACCCAGTGTCTTCACAGTGACAGCTTAATGAATGAACAACTTTCCAAACCTAGAAAACCCTGGTAATTCAGGGTGTTAGAAAAGAGAAAATAGTGAAGGTGGTATGGGCATTCTCAAAGTCAGACATCTGCAGTAAATTATTTTTAGAGGCATCTGAAGAAGAGATTGCTGAAATTAATGTTTGTTATCAGATTCTGTTCTAGCCCTCCTTGCCAGTGCATTCGCATGAACTTCTGCCTGCTGATTCACATAGTTGTAGAATTGCTTCTGTTTGCTCCCTCTTGGTCCTGTCAGATAGTATGTACATGATTTACAACCTGATTGCTGGCTTTTGTCTCAGACTCTATTCCACAATCCTTGAACTTCAGCTCTAGTTCCTTGATATTTGACCTGGACCACATCTTGACTTCCTTTCACTTCCATTTACCACCACTTGCTGCGTTAGAACACAACGGCATCATTCTCTCATCCTGAATATTTTATATCTTTGCTCACAGAGAATCATGGCAGCTGAAGCAAATACTGTAGATACTGCCATAATTCACATGTTGAACATTCCACACAATTATAGCTCACCAATACTCACTTTTGCCTCAATGCATGAAGCATTCCTGCAGCACCAGCCAGCATGATCCTTCCCACTCTTCCTGCACAAACACCTGTGATAAATCTACAACTCATGTGCGACATTGTAGCCCTTGGAAGTCATCAGTGAAGTCTAATGCTAGTGTCTAAGCTGTGAATGTTTGCTTGACTCAATCTTGTACGCAAGGATAAATAAGTGCAACTTTCTTCTCACTAGGAAAAACGAAGAAGAGTTTTCTGGCACTGTTGATAGAGTTCTTGTGTTAGCAGGTTTACTGCTTTGAATAAAATTTCCCAGTGGTTGTTGTGGGTTTTTCGGGCTTTTTGGCCATGTTCTGAAGGTTGCTCTTCCTAACATTTCACCAGACTCTGTGGTCGGCGTCTTCAGAGTGCTGTCCTCTGAAGATGCCAGCCACAGAGACTGGTGAAACATTAGGAAGAACAACCTTCAGAACATGCCAAAGAGCCCGAAAAACCCACAACAACCATAAGATCCCGGCTGTGAAAGCCTTCACGAATACAAAATTTCCCAGTTTTGCAGAACTGGTGCAAACAACTATGGGTCCTTTTCAGGGAGAAAAGTGGGATAAAAATATTTTAAATAAATAACATAAAGAAATAACACATAATTAGTCTAGCTGCTGCTTTGTTTAAAAATCTGTACTAAACTGAGTTGTTTTTATCTTTCTTAACAATCAACCTGTTCTTCTATACTCATTGTATCTGTATCTGCTTTACTTCCCAAAGAGAAAGAACACTAGAGTCGTCCTAGTGTTCATTAGAGATATGAGGAGTGGGAGTATTCTGTCTTGCCGTCAGCTGGCACTGAAAATTCTCACAGAGGTTTAAAATTATTTGCATCATGTAAAGACATCCTATGTTGATTATACTGAGTAACTTAGTGGGAACTCTTCCATCCCTATTAAATCTCCTAAATTGGCCACTAAATTGTTCCCTCTTTGTAGAAGAGTGAAATTATACAAGGGAAGATTATTATTGAAGTGGACTCCACAAAAAGTACAATACCCAGCCTATAGAATGGCTCATTGGTGGATGGTGTAGGGGATTTTTTTGGGGGAAGAACAGCATGGAAGGATGTGTCTGTGGGAGATGAAGTCCCACTCACCACTGGCATGCAACACTCAACTAACCATCCACTCCTTCTTGCAGGGGAAGTTTGCTGAGTACTGAGACATGGAGTAAATGTCCAAAGTGTTCATGAGATTAGATTAGATGTGTGTGGGAAAAACTGGGTTTCTGTGACTTCCTGCTTTTACAAAGCCTTTGCTGTGGGGCTAGAAACTTTACAGAGCAACCTACAGCCTAGGAGGTGCATCCAAAGAAGAAACAGAAGAAGTGATGGAAATGCCATAATGCACAGCTGTTTAGCTTTAGGTTCTTGGTCCAAGACCTTTCTCTTCAGGCGAGCATTCCCTTAATGATTGGTTACATGAATGGGGTTTTTATATGGATAGTGGTACCCTACTGCTTGGAGTATGTTTTGGGAGTTGCTTTTGTTTACCATCTTTTAGTGCGTTACTTGCTTAATCCATTTTAGTATTTGCATACTTACTGTTTTTAGTTTTAAATATTGTCTTTCAATGATGTAACCTACCTTGGGTCCTTCTTAAGGATAAAGGCGGAGTATAAATAAATAAATAAATAAATAAATAAATAAATAAATAAATAAATAAATAAATAAATAAATAAATAAATAAATAAATAAATAAATAAATAAATAATGCAGTCTTACAGTAACAAAAGCTCATTTCAGAATTTGTGAACTGTGTTCCATATTTTGCTCCAAGCCAGTTATAATATATAGGTAACACTTTTTGCAAGAATTGTCAAAATTACGTTGCATTCAACCATAGCAGAACTTTTCCTCCCAAATTAGTTCAGTTTACAAGCTTTGTTTTTCATCCATTGATTATGGGATTGTGTTAAAATTCCAACAATTACAATGAGACAATAATTAACTTCTGCTCCGAAGTAGCTTCACTGAATAGGTTCTAGTGAAGAATACAAATATCTTTGAGTTTACCTGATTGTGCTTTCTTTTTAATTGCCAATAATGGAGACAAAAGAAAAAAACTGAATTGACTAAATCAGGAATAGAGAAAAGGACCTGGTGAAAACTTACATGCAGTAACTTCTATACTTTGCGTAACATACTATAAATAATACTCCTGCTTCATTTTCCTAAATGAATGTTGCATTTTCATAAAAAATTTATTGTGCACAGAGTTTGGAAAAGTTAATTTGGGTGTCTAAAACTCCCAGGTCCCCAGTCCTATTGAATTCATTTCTTAGAACATTTAGGATAGTGCCATATTATTTTGTCACAGCAAAACAACAAGTTGCTTTGGGCAACTTAAAACCAGCATATCTTATTTGACATACAGTGGTGCCTTGCAAGATGAATTTAATTCATTCCACAGTTAATGTTGTCTTGCGAAAAATTCATCTTGCAAAATGTGTTTTCCCATAGGAATATTTTGAAATCTAATTAATGCATTCCTATGGGCAAAAAAAGTCAGAAAAAGTCAATTTTGTTTTACAAAGGGTTTATTAAGTGCTCTTTAAAATCATACATATTGTGCAGATGATTTAAAAAATTTTAATCAAAAAACTTTAACTTTTTAAACACCATAGAAAAACATTTAAAAATCAGCAAACATGAGGCAGGAACAAAAAATGGAAAACATTGGTCTTGCGAAACATGGCCATAGGAACATTTGTCTTGTGAGTCATCAACCCCATTGCCAAAACCATTTGTCTTGCGAGTTTTTTGTCCTGCGAGGCATTTGTCTTGCGAGGCACCACTGTAAGCTTTTGTGGACTGCACTGATATTTTGACAGTTCGATAAAGCTAGCTGGGAAATTATTGGAATGAAACTAGGAAATATATCTACCATGATATAAATATGCCAACCATATCCTGATGAAGCTAGAAATTCTTTGTGAAGGACAAGGGAACAGTTTAGTGAGCTTCAACTGTGGTAGGTATTCGGAGGCTACCATAGGACTGTAGCCCACAGTACACTGGTAAGATCAATACAGATTAGCTTTGTGGCTCTCAGTAGATGGAGAAGAGAGGGTCTAAAAGAAGAAAAGGGCTGGATAAGAATCAAAGTACTGGAAATAAGGACAGCATTTATAATGAACTGATCCAAAGTCAATTGACATCATGAGAATTTGCACATCATTCATGCACATCGTTCGTGTGTATAAGCTATTCCAAGCAAAAAGGTAGGGCAGAGTGGATACACATTTCTGTGTATTATGTCCTTTGGCCTAAAGACTACATAAGCATGATGCATTTAGTGTAACAACAGCAAGGGAAAAAAATCAATAGCATTTTGCAAGTCATTTTCTTTTCCAAATGCAGCGTATCTGACAGTGTCATCTTCTATCCTTCACCATTCCCACTAGTCTCTAACTACAGTTTCCCCAGCTTCTGCTAAGGAATTTCAAATATTATCAAAATAGTTTTCTTGATGTGATGAGTTAGTACTGTAGTACTAAGATGATTGTCTAGCCCAAAAAAGAACATTATCATTACAAAGTAACACACATCATTACAGAAGAGCTCCATGAAAATCATTATCATTTGTAGTAACACACATCATTAGATAGTTATCTTTGACTGTACAGACTACTGAGAATGGTCCATTCATAACATTCTGGTTCTCAGGGATGACATACAAGTTACAAGTGTCATATTTTCCTTCTGAGTTCTTTTTTTTCCCATACTACAGTTTATTTCTTCCAGACATGGATGTAGAAGAAATAGTTGAATTGACTTCTGTTTCTTTTAGATTGCTCTACATAATATAGAACACCCTTTCATGCTGAATGACTTCTATTTCCATGTTCTTCATTATGTAAAATGTCACAGTACCAATATCTTTTTGGTGTGCTGGTGGTGCCATGAAAATTGTCTGTGTGCTCTGAACTAGATTAACTTGCATGTCAACTGATCTCAGATGTTCATCTGCTCCACAGACAATCTGGGAAGTCCAGACTAGGACAAGCTCATTGAAATTGGATTTCCTGGCATGCCTTCTTGGGATGGGGTAGAACCACGAACATCTGAACTTCAAAAATTCATAATGTATGACAAGTGCATGTGTAACAGCATCCATGGAGAGTTATTATTAAAAATAATAATTCAACATAGTTTATGCTATTTTGTGACATTTAGACACCAGTAGAGTTCTCAAGAGGCTTTATTGTAATGTCATGGATTTTAGATGTTTTTGACCATCCACGTTTATATAAAACACCATTAACTAAGTAATAGCTGTCACCAATTTTCTGTGTTACTCAGGGAATAATTGCTGCAGCGTAGGAAAGACCTGCCAAAATACAGGAACAGCAGAGGGGGAAAAAGCAAGACATATATTCTGGTTATCTGTAGTTTCCAACTGAAATCAGTCTGACACATTTTACATGACTTTTAAGCAACGTCAGAAAATGATTGTGAACAAATATGCCTTCAGCATCTACCTTTTATTTCTCTGGGCTCCCAAGAACCTGCTTATTTCTTGTTTCAGAATCACCACAGGCTTCTAAAGGAAGTAAAGGAACCTTATCAAAGGACAGGGTAGTGTCTGTGTTCCCAGGTTCACAGGTGTAGGACTGAAGTCTATCACCTTTCCCTAGCTAAATAGATTCAGACAGTGTTTAAAAGAAAACAGAGCAATTTATTTACATGGCTAGAATAGAATAATATAGTATACCAAGTGGTTGAATGATAACATTGGTTCTTCTTCTAATAATAATTGTACCTTCTTTAACCTTTCCCTGAACTCTGCATATCCCTCTCTATTACATCACACTACATTCTCTCCTTCTCAAAACTAAGTATCCTCTCATATACTCCACATTTTCTCACATACTTCACTGCCTCCACACTCTCACTCTGACAACTGATGCTAACTGCCTCTACTACCCTTAACCCCTTTTCTCATGATTCTCTCATGCATGTGTTTGGAGAATGGTCTGTAATCAAAACTGCATGGCTTGTGTTCCATGAAGCAGAACACAAGTGAGCTTCTCAGTCAGGCACTTGACCTAGGAAGCTGATGAAACTCCCGGCTGGTCTCTGTATATAGCTCAGCTGCATTTGGCTTGATTGTGCACATCAGTCCTAATCTGAAGCAGCTACACATGGGGCACACTGGATCAGGCAACTGAAATGCAGACTACTTGCAACAGCTGTAATTTTAGTAGAGGTAGTGTGTTAGTCTGTCTTAGCATATCAGGCCGAAACAAAATAAAAAGAAAACATATAGAAGATGAAAATGTTGTGGCACCTTATAGAGTGGCTGAAATGTTTTATGAGCTTTTCTGGACAAGTCCACTTCTTCAGACTCTGTGAGGCAGAGTGTCCCATTCTTTTGTCTAAGAAAGTGGACTTGTCCATGAAAGAGCAAGTTGGAATTTAGCAGTTGGAGTACTTTCAAGGCACTTTTCAGCATTTTTAAAACCAACACAAAAAGTACACATTTAAAATTATCACAATGTAATATAATAGCTAAACAGCTGCAGAACAAGATTGCCAATAAACATGCCAGAGAGACTAGACAAAAAAATTAACTGCAAATAAAATGGGCTAAGAAGCCAAACTGTATGTACAAATTCCTAATAGAGAGCACAGAGCGCTGTCCTCTAAAGATGCCAGCCACAGAGACCGGCAAAACGTTAGGAAGAACCTTCAGAACACAGCCAAAGAGCCCGAAAAACCCACAACAACCATGAGATCCTGGCCGTGAAAGCCTTCGCGAATACAAATTCCCAACAATCTTTATCCCTTCAACTCTCATGATATTTCATTAGATTTCTCAAGTGCAGGGAAATTTCAAGGGCAACCTTCACCCGAGGGGTAGAAAGCATTTTTCACCAGGGGACCAAATTCAGTTTGACAAGGGGTCTGGTAGGGAGCAGAATCCCAGCAGTGGTCAGTGGTAAAGGCATGGAGTGAGGCCAAAGGCAAGTGTGTGGAACTAAAGCAATGGTGATGTAATTCTTACCAAGTGGGGCACTTTTGTATCCGGTATAAACAGAATAGCTGAGTTCTGTGCCCATCTGCTCAGAAGTAAAGCTGAAGGCAACAGCTTTCCTATGTACAAACCATAGCACAGTTCTATTCAGGGTATCTTTTATTTTAAGTGATTACTTATGGGGTTGCCAGGTATTAGAGAATTACTATGCTTCCTTAGGTTTCCAGGTGAGAGAGAAATCACAGTGCAGCAGGAAGAGTAAGTCTGATTTTGTGCATCTCTGTGCGTGGGAGTGTCTTCAAAGCCAGGGCAACAATTTCCCAGCTGGTGCCTGGGTTGACTCTTGTTTCTCCCTGTAACATGCAAAAATACCCTTACAGATATCCTTTCCTATACTATGCCAAGAGATAATTTCTAATTCCTTAAAATGTATTTCAAATGGTGTAACATTTCACAACAGCAGCTAGCATGAAAAAACTGTATTATTGTGACAATTGCTCTTTCAGTTAATATTCTAGATATCATGGAACACACTATTTTTCAGCATGTGTGCGTGCGTGCGTGTGCGCACACGAACACACACACACACACACACACGGGGGAGAGAGAGCTGTGTACATACAAACACGCACATGCACACTCACAAACTTGGGGGAGTGGGCTTGAGAGAGAAAAAAATCTTGTTTTATAAAAGGCTACCCTCCTTGCAGGCTAGTAGGATGTGATATTTCTGACTGAAACAATTTATTAAGTTTCTGTGGTACATTTTTTCCTTCAGATAATAATTGAAAATAATGTTGTTCTATTTGCTGCAAGTGAACAAAGTAAGTCACCAAAACAAATACTTCATTTTAACAGAAATTTAAACAATTTTCCTTTAAGGTATGTTGCATATTAAAATTTTTGGAAAGCACCTCATGCAAAATGCTTCTAGCAGCCAGTAGAGGGTGCATTTTACATACTTTAGGTGACAACTCTATCTGAATTCTAATTTAATAAATATATGATGCAAACTGGAGAATACATGCACTGTTTCAGAACAAATTAAATAAAATGTGACTGGGACTACCAATGAGAAAATTAGTTGATAAGCTTTTAATGTTTTGAAAGCAATGTTCTGACAATCTTTCTTTCAATAATTTCAAAGTCTACTTAGTGAGTTTGTGTATTTGACAATATTGATCCTTCTGCTTTTGATTTAGAAAAAAAGATCACTTGTCAATTTATAAGTTATATAAAGATTAGCTAAAAGGAACACATTCTGCAGGCAATGATATACAGTAATTAGGTATTTAAATAATATTAAAATTAAAAGTGACATTTTAAAAACTTATTGTATATTGTTTTGCAGTTCTTTGATATTCATTTCTTTTGCTGTTGCTGCTGTTTTGCAGTCCTACTGACTTCATGTTTTGTCCTAATAATGCCTAACTTCTTTTGCACAGGCCTCACCCTGTCAATACAATTAAAATGGCTATGGTGACCCATGTGATTTTGTTTACAATGCTTGCTATGACATTGTCTCTGGTGGTGCATCAATAAAATCAAAGCCAATAATATATACACAGTGGTGTGTTCAAATGAGATAGAGAATTGGAAGGGCAAAGAAGGAGAAGGAAGAAAGCACTCAGAAGATGAAGGGGAAGAGAAAACACTTTATAATGCACATGAAAACTCAATGCATGCACAAAAGATAAGTAGTTGAACAACAGAGCATCAAAACAATATACACTATTTTTAAACTATGCAACCATTTAACATATGCAAGCTGGGAATGCTCTATTTGTTCATCCGGTTACTGCAGGAACAGACATTCTGATAATGTAAGAATGCTTGTGACTAAAAAGATAAAGAATAGGGTCAATAATGCACATGGATGGTTGTTGTGGGTTTTTCGGGCTCTTTGGCTGTGTTCTGAAGGTTGTTCTTCCTAACGTTTCACCAGTCTCTGTGGCCGGCATCTTCAGAGGACAGCACTCTGAGCACCAGAGCACAGAGTGCTGTCCTCTGAAGATGCTGGCCACAGAGACTGGCGAAACATTAGGAAGAACAACCTTCAGAACATGCCCAAAGAGCCCGAAAAACCCACAACAACCATTAGATCCCGGCCGTGAAAGCCTTCGCGAATACAATGCACATGGATTTGATCAAAAATGTAAGCCCTATTCTGGCTTTACATCTGCTTTTCTCTGACATGGTGCAAGGAAATACATTATTGCTTTCTCTATATTAAAAACAATATGTCTACAGAAGAGAGGTTGTTACTCGTATGTGGGCGAGCTACATGAGTAAGAACTTTGATTGTAGAGAACCTACATGTGAGCAGGAACCTCTCACATGGAGGAAGTAATGGTGGAGAAGGAAAGGTCTATGGCATGATGGAGAGAAGCAAGATTAAGTCATGCCTGTGGAGTCAAATGTTCAGGAGCTTTATGTTTCCATTTAGCAACCATGAAAGAGATTTTATCTTACTACTCAATTTTTGTAGCTTGTATTTATTGCAGTTTTATTTTCTTGTTTTGTTTTTTGCTGTCTGCAAAGGAACGGTGACTATGTGAAGAGCACTAGAATTCTAACACAGTAAAACTATTGAGGATGTATATGTACCTGAAACAGATGGAGACGGGTCAGAGTCTCAAGTCATAACATATGAAACTGTTACAATACGAAGTATCAATGGAACTGCACTATATGCCTATAATTACTTCAAGATAAAGATATATGAACATTACATACAGACAATACTAGCAGAGCACCTGGTAAAATATGTTACATACTGTATATGGTTGGAAAGCACTCATTCAACTTTACTCCCATCCCATCCCTTCCTCTTGCTCCTCTTCAGCTTTTTCACAGAAAGAATGCCTTAAAAACAGGATATTTTGCATATTTCCAAAGCCTGGATCCTAAACAAGACTTTGTGAGATGTCCAACCTTGGTTCTGTTCACTTTGAAGTATTTCTTTTATCCTGGGTAGCACTAGAACCAGTTCCAAGGGTTCTGATTCAGCTTCACCAAATCTGATGTACCTCCCTCACTGTTATGTAGGGCAGACCAGCCTCCTACCTGTTCCCAGGTTGACCTAGCTGAGCTAAACAGAAGTGGCCGTTACTTTGGAGAGGAGAAAGCTTCCTTTACTGCAAAATTAGTGTGGTTGCACAGGGAGTAAAGCACTTATTTGGTCCTCACAAAGTCTCTGTTTCATGCTACAAAAGCTTACTATAGTTTTCCATCTATCAAAGTCAAAAGATTGTTTTATGTCCTTTGTAACTTTCTGAATCTTTCATCTCACCATCCACAATGTTATTTTTAAATGCTTTTAATTTTAAAAATATATTTATTCCTTGCTTATTCCCCCCCCCAAAAAAATAGGGGCTGCTGATACTGATTTCTGATATTTAGGTTTCAGTACTAGAGATGGGCACAAACCGAAAAATGGTAACTAGTGATGATTTGTGGCTACAAACTATGAGCCATCATGAACCAACTGGAAAACCAAACCAGTTTGCAGTTTGTGTCCAGTGGTGCTAGTGCCTATCTGCTCCTGTTGCTCTGCCATTCTTTTTCCACACACCACCCCCTGGGTGCCCAGGTATCCAGGCGCCATGTACCGAGACAGCCCCCAGCCCCCTTGCATAGAAGCCAGTTCCTGTCTCTGGCCAATCACATGTCCAACTTGTGACAACCCTATGAATAAGCAATCTCCAAAATGTCCTAAGTAGCCTTTCTCAGCTACTGGAAATGCAGTGCTGTGGCTTTCTTGAGGGAGTCAATCTATCTCATGTTTGATCTTCCTCTTTTCCTGCTGCCCTCAGTTCCCCCCCCCCCCCAGTATTATTGTATCCGCCGCCCCCCCCGGTAAATATTGCCTTCTCATCACGTGCCCAAAGTAGTACAGCTTCAGTTTCATCACCTTTGCCTCTAGAGAAAGTCCAGACTTAATTCGATCCAGCACCCACATGTTCATTTTTCTGGCAGTCTAAGGTAACCACAAAGCATAATTCAAACAAGTCATTTGCCCCCCCTGACAGCTTTCTTCACTGTCCAACTTTCACACCCTTACAGTGATCAGGAATACAACAGAGTGGATGATCATGGTCTTGGTCTCCAGTGAGATATCCTTACACCTAAGCATCTTTTCTAACTCCTTTTTCACATGAAAACTCAATGCATTCACAAAAGATAAGTAGTTGAACAACAGAGCATCAAAACAATATACACTATTTTTAAACTATGCAACCATCTAACATATGTAAGCTGGAAATGCTCTATTTGTTCATCCGGTGATTTTTTTTTACCCCAATGATTATTTTTTTTACCCTGAAGTTAAAAAATATTATTATAAAATGAAGGGTAGTATTTCTAGAGATGTTTGCTCCAAGCTTTTCCCCTCTTTTCCTAAATAGTAGCTATAGACTGATCATCAATTATGGTACTAAAATGTCCAAGGGAGAACCACAATAGTTTTTTAAAGTCCCATTTTCCACCTTTGCTTAACGTTGGACAAAAGTATTTGCCATCTTTTTTTAAATTTGGATGTGTGTACTGATCAGCCTGTTTAAAAGTCACATAAGAAGATGATGACTTGGGACAGCCTCATGTGCAGTGGTTGTAGTGCAGCACTGCAGTGAATTCTCTGCTCGTAATCTGAGTTTGATCCAGAGCTCAGGTACATGGCTTGAAACGGACTCAGACTTCCCTCCTTCCAAAGTTGATAAATTGAGTACATAGTTTGCCAGGGATGGGGTGTGTGGGTGGTGTAGCCTGCATAATTAAATTGTAAATCATCCAGAGAGAGCTTTAAGCACTATGGGGTAGTATGTAAGCAACACATGTTTACTTCTAAGAGAAACCCACTTGATGCAAATTCTCAATTGAACTCTGATATAAAACATAACCTTTGCTGTACCTGGTTTATCAGCTGTCCTAATAATATTTGGAGTCAACTTTGTTAGCTGTAAGGAAAGAAAGAAAGCATTTTCTTGTTCAGAGACTCTGTCCAATGGTTGCAGTGAAGTGAACATCAAAAAGTACATAGGCCTTGAGGCTAGGGAAGAATCCTTCATCTGCTCTGCTTCGGGGTTGGAATCAACAAAGTGAGACTGTAATTCAAGAGAAAGTAATGCTGTTTCCCACAAGTGGAAATAGTTAGTTCTCTATCGTTGGATATGCTGTGAAATACCATTATATAGTTCATAAGACGTGTTCCTGGCCTGCCTGATGGGAAATGCTCTGCTTCACTGCATCTCAAGTTCTGTAAAGTGATATGTAGTGTGGACCATATTGAAATGCAATTTAAAAATCAAATCAAAACCATTCATTTTTCATGGGCAGAGCTCAGTTTGTCATTGACTATCATTACATTCCTGCCAGGCTTAAGAAAAAAATGCACCAATAAAAAAAAAGCAGTGAGTATATAAAACACCTCTCCGTTTTGAAATAGTTCAGCATCTTTTAATATGAGCATATTTTATTATCTCCTAGAGCGCCAAGAACAAAAAGAAACACTGTCCTGGCAGAATGAACCCACTTACACAAAAACATAAAACTCATTTTCAAAGACAAATCTAGCCAAAGTTAAGCATTCTTCATTCTTTTTGGTTTGAGTGAGAGGCTTTAGAATATGCTAAATACTAAAATCCTTTGCATATTTACCTAGGAGTAAGCCCTACTGAACACAGTGGGATGCCTGAATAAACATGCATAAGATAGCACTATAATCTCCCCTATTGAAATCAGTGGACTATACATGTCTTTTACAGGATATTTTAGAATTGTTGACATCTTTCTTCATCCCATCCTCCACTCTCTCCCAAATACATGCATAATGTTCAAATGTAAACTGAAATCCCTTACTATATTATACTGTTTTCATTTAAGATCTTGTGTTGTGCACTAAAGGGTTGAAATATCATGAACATAGATATATGTAAATATATTACTAAGCTTAATAGGGAATAAGAACAGAAAAGATTCTGCAGGAGAGCTCATGATAACTGTAACAATAAATAAAAAATATTTCTTTTTGAAGGAGTCACCTAACCTAAGTCACGTACTCACTAGATGGCATTAGACAAAGCATTATTTCTGGTATATGGCCTCCCCCACCAGGATATGTTGGGATAATAACACCAAATTATTATACATGTTGAAATATTTTCCAAGAAAGTAGCCATGTCACTTTGGCCCAGCACTTTGGCAAAGAAAGTATCTGAGGAAGTTTATTTTGAGCCATAAAATCTCACGCTGAAATAAAACAATCTTTAAAGTACTACAAGATCTTGCCTCTCCTTTTTCCCCCCTTTTCTTTTGTCAGCAGGTTGAGGTATTATAAGTGAAGAATTTACATGATATAAAGTATATAAAGTATATAAAGTATCAATATTGTGATTGATGTGTCTTCTCTGATTTTGACCATATTATTTCGAACATGACTACGAGATATGTAGGTAAATCATTCCTGGCTTATTATTCAGCTGTCTGTTTTACTCACTTTTGAGTAAACACAAACACTAGTGGAACCACTGGTAAAATGCTGCATCCTCAAAAGGTTACTGCATGTCAAGGGAAAATACATCTATATTTACATTAGACAACAGTCACTGAGAATCACAGACATTAGGGAAAGTGAATATATGGATATCTTATTAAGTCTTATTCTTAGCAAGTTAAGTTTTTTTTTAAAAAACAGAAGCACTGCACCTTAATTTAGCTAACTAAGAACTTACTATTTACAGAATTAGTGTTGAGGCTTCAATATTATAAGTAATGCCATAATTACTATGCCAATAGTTCTTTCACAACAGTAAGTCCAGTTTTATAGCTGAGCATATTTGTCAGCCATCTACAAAGTACTGAAAGTCATGAAAAGTGATCTGAGCCACCAGTGTCCAAATTGATTATGAACAAATATGTAATGCAAATGAGCCTGTGTTGCCTGACCAATTAGCCCATGGCATAATAGTAGGATATATGGAATTATTTTCATAGGTAAGAATAGTTGTTGTTTTATGGACACTGGTGGCTCAGATCACTTTTCATGACTTTCAGTACTTTGTAGATGGCTGACAAATATGCTCAGCTATAAAACTGGACTTACTGTTGTGAAAGAACTATTGGCATAGTAATTATGGCATTACTTATAATATTGAAGCCTCAACACTAATTCTGTAAATAGTAAGTTCTTAGTTCTGCCACTGATTTATTGCACAGAAGGTTTACTTAGATGACTGTTCACAAAAGGCTTTTGTACTTCAGAGAGATGTGCTGTACAGAGTTAAAAGTGTTTGATTGCATTTGAAGGATCACAAAAAGAAGGGGCTCTGTAGTCATCCGGTTTTATCTTCAGGATAGATGCTGCAAGTGTGCCCCAAGTGGAACACTAAAACAGTGAGATGATGTATAATTTATATACTTTCCACCTTTCTCTGCTAATTTATGGCCACAGAATAGCAAGATTTATAATGCTTCACTGTTAGTTTTCAAGCATTTTAAGAAAATGGATGAGTTCTGATTCTATTTTAGATAGCTATTTTCTTTCAGGCATTCAGGCATTTTTACATTATGCTTTAACATTTGGCAGTGTTGGGGCATCATTAATGTGTTGGGTTCTGCAGAAATTTTAAAAAATTCATTATCAAATGTTTCTGGAGAACAAGGAATGCTATATTCATCTGAACACCATTATCTTGTTTTAATGAACTATAACAAATATTAGCATTTGTCTTTTTCGTTATATTACACCACAGCCATTTTCCTTGCCAGTTCTTCCCTGGGGATGAAGGTCAGAATAGTTCACTAGAAAGATTAGTATGGTTTCCTATGAAACAAACCACAGTAGAGGGACAACTTTGAAAATTATTTTATACTATCTGGATTTGCAATTCCCATAGAAAATACTGAGCAAGATAGTCATGAGCTAGTGCTGTGCCAAACCTTTCTACTGTTCTCTGTTGGCATTTTGGAGGGTTTATTAAGGAGAACCACAACTAGCCCAATGATTTCTTAGAGAAACTGAGGTAAATTTTTGCCTAGCTTACAACCATATAATGTGGTTGAAAAATTTTACTCCTCCCTTTTAATCTTTTGTGATCTCTATCTTGGTGGTCATATGTCTCTAAATGAAATGCCAATTTAAAGTTGCATTTTTGCCACTCCTCATTCAGTAACCAAAGCCATTTTAATCAAGAACCAAATCAGACTTAAACTGGACAATTGGCCAACAGAGCTTCTGAATGGTTTCCTGGAAGAGGGTCATATTGTAGGTATGCTGAAGCAAGAAGTAGTAAAGCCATTGTTAAAGAAACCTATGTTGAACCTATTCCAGATAATTTTTGGCCTGTTTTCAAATTTGACTTTCCACAGCAAGATGCTTCTTAGTTGTAAATTTCCTCCTTTCAATCAATTGTGACAATTTCCTCATAAATTTTCCATTTCCACATAAATTAAACTATATCACTTGATGGTTTCTAGTTCAAATTGGTTAGCCAAAATTCCCACCTCATAGTATGTTCCAGACACCACTAACTTTTAACAATAGGGTCAGCCTCCCACCTATTCCAGTGGTTCCCGACCTTCAGTAAGACAGGTGTCATTGGGCTGAAATTCCCAGAAGATTTCACCAGCAGCTGTGCTGTCTGGGGCTTTTGGGAATTGCAGCCCAAGAACACCTGGAACCACTATTCAAGAGCACATTCAGAATATCAACATTGTTAATCAAGAGGTAGTAGTTTGTTTTTCATGTAAGGACACTGAATGCATAGAAATGCACATATAGTCTTTCTGGTTTCCTCCTTCCCTCAACAAATTCTATCATACCTGAAGAAACAATCAGCCACTCAGCTTTGTTTTGCTTTTAAAGTGACTCACTCCTTCAATAGGACTGGTCACAAATGAATTTTGATTTTACTAGCTTTCCCATTTCCTCGATTACTGCTTGATTTTGGTCCACATTCACCTCATTTTGGAAACATCAACCTTTTTTATTTTGCAGAAAGTCTGAACTTTTGTGTGTGTTTCCTTATATATACATTATTTTCCTAGTGTCCACATTTCTGTGTTTTTCTCTTGCTGTAATGTGTTTTGTGCACAAATTCTGTCTGATAATTCATATGCATCTCAGAGAACGCCAAAACCCACACAAGTCTGAAAGGTGTGCATTCCAGCTTGCTTATAAATCCTGCTGGTCTGAATTTGGTAAGTTTATGTGAAAATTCAGACTGGAGGAATTTCTCTTATGCCCCTATTCTTCATTAATGGGAGCTGTTAGAGTGTACTTTAGCATAAACAGTACATGCCTGGTGTCCTTACTCCCACAGCAGGATTTGCATCAAAGACTGAATGCTTAAGCGTCATTCTTACACTTATAAATGCCACATATAGTTAAAATGGAGATTACAAAGTTGCCATCATCTTATAAAGAGGAGAGACACAATTTCCAAGCAACAAATTTAGAGCCAGACACAGGTAACAGATGTTCTTGTGATAGAATAAACAGTGTCTGGAATGTCTATAATGGAAGCTCTTTTTTATAGTTTCCAATAAAGATTAGTTTTTATTGTACCAAATTAAAATGTGTGCATTTCTTCCATCAGGAGAGAACTATAAAAACCATGTGTTGTTGAGAGCAATGTTGCTCATAAGGAATGTGAAGAGTTCTCTTTTTTTCCAATTTGAGAAACAAAACAGAAATGTAACATTCTCCTTTGTTTCCCAACATCAGGATCAACCTACAACAAATGAACAAGGAAAAGCAGACATTTTTCCTTATCATGGATTTTATATCTTGCTAACATCCCCTTGATGCAGTTGGCATAATTTAAATCCCGAATGAGGGCTCCTTTTACATATTCAGTAATATTAATATCTAGGCATACATTTTTGAATCCTCCAATTACATGCTTGGTGTGAGTCCATTTCAATGAATCACAGGACACTGGAGTAAGACTGGAAAAATGCCATTGGTATCAGGCCAGCCCTCTGAAGCCAACTATTAGTCTTCTCAGACAGATATTGTTATGCCTGCTGGGTGTAATGTCAGAATTTATTTGAAGGGCTGTTATATTCTTAAATATACTTGTTAAGCTGTAAAAAAAACCCACAGTGCCTAGGCACAGTAGGAACAAGAACAAATAAAGGAAAAAGGAGAAATACAATATAACAGTGTCAATATAGTGCATTACACAACCTAGCAAGCAAAGGGAGGTCCCCCACGTGAAATTCATCTGTGAGCAAGAGGGTGCCAGAGGTTTTTGTCACTTTTCTATTTATTTTAGAGCCCACACACTAGGGAATAGTGTAGCTGTTCTGTTTTGGGAAGCAGAGCCGAAATCTATCCTGTCTTTGCTACATGAAGCACCCCATAGGGGATGGTCTGTCTGGCAAGCTGGAGCCAGCATGTACACAAAGTCATGAGGAGTATAGAATCTGTTCAGACATTCAAAATTGCCATGTAGAACTGGAATAGAAAGGTGTTAAATGATTAACGGCCCCTCATCAGAGAAATACCTGATTTCAAACTGAGAATCATACACAGCTTGTGTTGTGCCTAATCCCACATGCAGTAATTCAAGAACTAACATTGCTTTATACTCTGTTGAATCAAGCACTGGCATTAGCTTCACCTTTCATCAGAAAATACGAAGCCATTATTAGGAATAAAACACTTTAATAGGCTCTCACAGACCAAGATGTGAAAGATTTTTGCTGGGTTAACAGCTGAAAGTAAAATAATGATACCGTTGTGCCATTAACTGAGAAACAACTCTTCATTCTCAAATAATGTATAGTGGCTCAAATCTGGTTATACTATAGATTCAGTAGTCCACTACTTCTCTGCAGTTATCAGAAATATAATTGGTCGACTTGTAAAATGTTTCACACTTACTTGTTATATATGTGTTTTGTCTTCTGGGTGTTATCTTTGAACTCAAGAAGTAGCTGCTATGCAAATATTATACCTCTGTTTAGGTATCACTCAAGCAAGATGTTAGAACAGAATCCAGAAATGTGGGTAGGTCTCACCCCTCTATATCTCCATCCCACCATCTAAGTTCCTGATTTCTCTGTGTTACACGAGGAGTGGAAATTAAAAAAATTAGTCATTTTCACTCATGTCTGATTTTTAAATCCTAATGTTCTTTCCATTCCAAATAGTAGGTTATCTGGAATTTTAGGAAATTCTTCAAATATGAAGTATTTGCCTATCTACAGGTGCCAAAGTCAACAGATACAGCCATTCCCAGTAATGGAAGTGACCATGTTGTAGCAACTTGCTATATAAGATGAGGAACCTGTCAGAAATAAGGCATCGCAATGCCGGTTGGACAGAGGGACATTAAAACCCAAAATTTGAGAGTTAAACTTTGCATCTCCTGGGCCTTAAGGAATGAATGGTTTAATTTTATTTTCTCCTGCAGTCTCTCCTCATCCTCTAAAAGTTATTTGTACTTGGAGTATGAGGACATTTGCAAATTCTTCCAAAATTCTTATAAAAATGAAATGGAATTAGCTCTCATTCCTAGTGGGGAGCCTACAGTGCCATATGTGTTTACTAGAGCATGAGTGGAACCCTCCTTCAGATCACCTCTCACCCCATGCAGGATATTTTTTCCCCTTTCTTGGCATAAATATGTACTTTTAAAAATGTTCAAAACGAAGTCATTCATTGAAGCAGAATTGTGAGAAGGTTAAGCACAGAAATAGCTCATCTTTTCCACATTGCAGAAGGTTAAATAATGCTGTTCACTACCATAAGGTGGTGCAATTGTTAGCTTTAAGGAGGAATTAGAATATTGGAAGATAAGGCTGGTTAACAGTCACAGTTGCTATAGATGGCCCTCAGAATCATGCCTCTGAAATGCCACTTGTATTGCCATGGTGCAATTACAATGCAGTGATCCATGACTCTCATGTCCTGATTGCCAGAGGCTTCCTAAAAGGCTTGATGGCTGTGAGAAAGAGAATGCTGGTCATTGGATTGATCCCACAAGACCATTCTTCTCATCTTCCTTACGATATGCTGGTTTGGGGTAATAGCTTGACTGAGCCTTCTTGACAAACCAGAGTGTTTGGTTGTTGATCAACACATAGGAAAGATATAATTATCCCCACATTTGATCATTTGAAAGGCAAAACTACTAGCCTATTAAGGATTCATATAACACCATACAAATATGTTCTGACAAACCTTTATCACACAATTTCTTAGAATAACTATGGTGTTATGCCAATACATTTGAGGTCTTCATTAGCACCACACAGACTTATTAAAGTGACACTTTCTGATTAACCCCATAGAAGTGTTATATTTGAACAGCACAGATCATTTTAGTTCATTATAGCTGTACTAGGTAAGACAGGTGTGAGCTACTTGTAAAAGCATTTTGTCCTGTGTTCAAGAAAAAGGGGAAAGAGAGTGAGAAAAACTGTTTCACATGATAGTTCTTAATCAGTATGCAGAATACATATATAGAATCTCAGGCTGTGACAACATGGTTTCTGTGGGTGTAAAATTTGTGAATTCTTTTCCTAAAAAAGCTGATTTAATGATGCAAAGGCCAATTCAGATCCGTCCAGCTCTTTTTGCTCTTGATGTGGAGTTTTTTCTCTCTGCCACTGGGGGCTTTTAGTTTTTTCAAGCAAGAATGATTTGAATGGACTTTTCCCTGTGTTTTGTTCTCCAAAGGTTTGGGATGGTGTGACTGTGGGTGGCATTGTGGTGATGTACTAAGTTGGGTGTGATGTTTAAGACGTTTTTCTCCCTAGTTGTCCCCAAGTTTTTTTTAAATAAACTACTGAATTTAGCACTAGTTACCTTATCACTATAAAATAGTTTAGTGCTAGATCACCTCTGCAAAGCCAAAATAAACAAAAAACAACAAATCCAACCCCCCCAAAAAACCCCCCACACAAATAAAAATCTATATGAAATAGAAACAATTACAATGTACCATAGCAGACTACTATGTTTCCATGTTATGTGTGTATGTGCTTATCTTATTATGGAGAACTTTGGAAAATGTCACTTTTCCATAATGCCATAAAATCCTTTAAGCCATCTACTAGCTTTACAAATTAGCCATAAAAGGAGACCCAGGGATTGGCAGAGGGCGAGATCAGAGGAAAAGGGGCTGTGGTGCAGATCAAACCACATCAGCTTGAAGGGCCAATATGGACACTTGCACAAAAAAAAAAAAAAACCCTGCAGTCTCTGTGTTCACTTAATGTGAACAGAAGTGTAAAATAGGCAGAAAACAAAACTGCAGCAGAGCCAAATCACTCTAATTTAGCTTCTGAGTCTACTCATTGCCCCGTTCAACTCTCTGGGCTCCAGTCTGCTCCCAACTCCAGTTTGGGCAAGAGGAAACTTTAGACCCTACTGGAATACAAGAAACGACATATACAGCCCACATCAGTGAGACATGCATTTAAAGACTGTTGGACACTTCTTGTGCCGTTACTACCTTTATGTCACAAATGGTGTCATTTGAAAGAATAATATCTCAATCAGTTTAAAAGTTAGAACTATTAAATTTTTGCTTGTATTAGGGTGGTTATGACTGGTAGAACTGTGATAATATTATCTTCTCTCAATGTGCATCTAGCACATTGACTATGCTTCGTTTAAAAAGTATATGAAATGGCTCCTAAAAACAAGCTAGGTAAATCTCTTAAAACACTGAAGAAATTAATTATATCAATGAATCAAGATTTCTAATTTTCACTGTAAATAAAGCCATGATGTCTTTTTTTTGGAATTTTTGTTTTTTGTTTTTTAAGTTATGGTAATTGAATCTATGCTAGTTCTCAAAGGACTATTTCTACACTTTGTCGACTTCATTTCTTTTCTTGACTTGTCAATTTCAAATCATTTGAAATTCTCAGCACGCACATATTCCTGTTTCAAGACACAGATTGTAACTGCTCTGCAGATGTACCTGCCCTGAAAGCTCTACTCAGTCAGCAACATGCAGTTGTACAAGCTAGAATTCACACAGTTCATGGCAAAGTTGTGAACGCTTGACAAGTGGTAGTGAATTCTCTCTAGGGATCTGCACATACAAAAAAAATTGTATTTCTTTCATTTTATTCTTGGTTCTTTTGGGGGGGGGGATACAGCTTTGTAATCATATTTGTCATGGAACATTCCTTTTGTTTTTCGTGAAAAGAAAGGCCTCCTTTGGGATCTGTTTCACATGTGTGTTTCCTGACATTCCCAAAGCCCTGAACAACCCTTGAAAACTACTCTTAAAAAGAAAAAGCAAGGAAACAGAGAATTACTCTTCTAAAAAAAAACACAAGATTTTTTTTTAAAAAAACTCTTCCAAGAAAAAAAACGTAAACAATCACACACACACCCGAAACCCAAAAATCCTGGGGTATGAAAAGAATACAAAATAGAGACAAGCTGGCAGGCATCCAAGATGGAAGGGAGTAGGAGCTCAGCATTCAGTAATCAGAACACAGATCCCCTCTCCTCAGACATTTTGATGGGTGTCTGACAGTCCTTGCTGGGGATACCACTATGGTTTTGCAATAGTCCTCATAATCGTCGTCATTTAGTCGTTTAGTCGTGTCCGACTCTTCGTGACCCCAGGGACCAGAGCACACCAGGCCCTCCTATCCTCCACTGCCTCCCAGAGTTGTGCCAAATTCATTCTGGTAGCTTCGATGACACTGTCCAACCATCTCATCCTCGGTCATCCCCTTCTCCTCTTGCCTTCACACTTTCCTAACATCAAGGTCTTTTCCAAGGAGTCTTCTCTTCTCATGAGATGGCCAAAGTACTGGAGCCTCAGCTTCAGGATCTGTCCTTCCAGTGAGCACTCAGGGTTCATTTCCTTTAGAATTAATAGGTTTGTTCTCCTTGAAGTCCAGGGGACTTTCAAGAGCCTCCTCCAGCACCACAATTAAAAAGCATCAATTCTTCAGCGGTCAGCTTTCTTTATGGTCCAGCTCTCACTTCCATACATCACTACAGGGAAAACCATAGCTTTGACTATGCGGACTTTTGTTGGCGAGGTGATGTCTCTGCTTTTTAGGATGCTGTCAAGGTTTGTCATCGCTTTCCTCCCAAGAAGCAGGTCTCTTTTAATTTCATGGCTGCTGTCTCCATCTTCAGTGATCATGGAGCCCAAGGAAGTAAAATCTGTCACTGCCTCCATATCTTCCCCTTCTATTTCCCAGGGGGTGATGGGACCAGTGGCCGTGATCTTAGTTTTTTTGATGTTCAGCTTCAGACCTTTTTTTGCACTCTCCTCTTTCACCCTCATTACAAGGTTCCTTAATTCCTCCTCACTTTCTGCCATCAGAGTGGTATCGTCTGCATATCAGAGGTTGTTGATATTTCTTCCGGCAATCTTAATTCTGGCTTGGGATTCCTCCAGTCCAGCCTTTCGCATGATGTATTCTGCATATAAGTTGAATAAGCAGGGGGACAATATACAGTCCGCATAATGCTATTGGATAAAAAAAATATCAGATTTCTTAAGGGTGAAGAAAAAGTTTAGCATACAAGGAGTCAAAAAAGTTTAAACAAAAGAGGGAAGTGTGAAAGAAAATATGTTCATGCTTCCTTCTTTCATTAACACAAATCATAATTGTTTTAGAGGTTCTCTTTTGAGAATTAGTGAGAAGCATGAAAACATATAAATAACTTCCTTTGTGGATTCTTTTGTACTTTCTTTAAAACATAAAAGTACCATCCTTAATTCTTTTGCAAAAGACTAGACTAGGCATCCTTCAGTCTTGAAAGACTATGGTAACATGCTCTGTATGGAGGACTTGGAACAGGAAATACATAACTGTATAGGAAAAACAAATATGGTTCTGGCTATAATGTGTTCATTATGGCTGCCATATAGACTTACCTGTGAGCAAGCTCTCTTTGATAATTGAAAACAATGGAATGTTTCTGAGTAATCTTACAGAGTTGTCATATGCAGTGATATAGATCTTATGTTGTAATTTATATTGGTGGTCTTGTTTTAGGAGATCAATTTATTCTCAGTTACTGATTTTCCCTCATTTTTAATCATACTGTAATAATCCTAAACTAATTACTATTACCCAGTACTATTAGTATAACTGTAATTATTTTTGAAATTCCATTTCAGGTGTTATTGCAATAGATGTTTATGATTTGATTTCTAACGATTAAAAACATTAACATCTAGAACTCAGATCTTTAAAAAAAGTATTTGAAAGGTATCATGTTTCCAAAATGATCTTATTCTAGATAATAAAAGCAAATACACAAAACCAAGATTAATAAGTAATGAAATTAACCACCCTTTTAATAATTTCCCCCCTGCTCATCAACTGATCATGAGTAATTTCTATAAATCAGCTCCAATTATTCTAGCCTTGGAAATACAGTCATTTACATGATATAATTTTGAACTTCCATCAGTGTGTGGGTTCTATCCCAGGAATACTGTGCATTTTATTTAACGGAATTCTTAATATTCAAGCTTCCTTTAATCTAGTGTGAGCACATAAATTGCATGTGTATCTTCAATAGAGGTGATCATGCCGACAAAGCTATCTTATTGAATGAACCTCAGTAGGTAGACAAAAACCACACCAAAAACACCAACAAAACAAAAAACAAAACAAAAACAAAACTGTACAGGCATTATGTTTCATGTGATGCTAATCACATGATGGAAACAGTAGACTGCACTCACTAGCTCTCCTCTCGTCATCATCATCCCTCCCTTTCTTTCCTCTTTCTGTCTACACATTGGATGGAAAAGTCTGAAATGGGAGCCTATTCCACATATATTAAGTTGTTCATGCTATTTTTAACATTCATTGCACAGAATTCTTCATTAGAAATGTGAAAAAATCTTTCTCAATTTCACCTCCATTTTCTTCCCATCCTTTAAAAAATATTGTGAATTCTGTATTACACTGAAACATGTAACTTTTGGTACCCATTTTTCCAAATGTATGCCTTTCTTTGTGCATTTTGGCTGAAGCAATACAAAATTCCACCATTTCCCAAATCATGGCTGCATTTTTCCCCAGTTCTACACATTTTGGCACATTTTAGCTATTTACATTTCAAAATATGCACTTTGTGCATATAGTATTTCTCAGAAATGTCCTGTGAACCTTGCAAATGTGTGGATTCTTGAGCAACAGAACAACAGGACACCCCTATCTGTGGGATTAGTATCCACAGATTCACTTATCTGCTGCCTGAAAATATTAAATAAAAAACCCAGAACTACATAGTTATGTATTTCCAAGAACCATAACTCGCCACTAGAAGGAACCAGAGACTATGCTATATATTAAAGATGGAATATTTGTATTCGTTTCCTGGAGGAGATGAATATGAATATAATCACCACAGGTGGCTGGGCCAGTTGGATCTTCCCTCCAGAACTGGGCTGTCCACTTGCCACTTGCAGTATGGCACACACAGCCATCATCATTCATGCCACACCAATCACAGAAGTAGCTTGGCCAGGGCTTCCCCACCTCCCTGTACTGCTCACCAATCCAGGGAGGAGGCAGGATTGAATTTGCTTAAATCATGTGTCTCTGTGTAAAACTCACTTTTTTTTCTAAGCACATAAACACTCAGTAAGCACAACAGGACAGGCTGACAGATTGTGAAGACACAAATTACCCACCCATACTGCTACTATTACGGGTTCATCCAAAAAAGGAACAGGTTTTGCTTTCCACAACACTGTGCATTTTGCAGATACGTGCAAAAGCCATTCATGAAACTCCATTCATTCAAAGACCAAAAAATAAACAAGCAGCCGGCTTTTTCATGGCATTTCATCAAGGGGAAGAATGTGTTATGTCCCATTTATTGTCAGGAAGAATTAGGTCAGGTTTCATATCCCAAGTTGATGATAATGCTAATTTCTCCAAGCCCTGACTCACATAAAACATGAAAGCTCATATACAAGTCTATTTAATTCTATGACACACAAAAAAGTCACTTACAGCTTGTACATAAATTATCTGGATTCTTATTCTTTTGTCTCTAAAACTCTACTGGTTGCACTGGGCTTGCAAATTGGTCATACTCGAACATGAAGGAAAACAGAGTAATTCCTGTCTTTTCAAATATTTCAAGCATGCAATAATTCTTTCTAGATGCTTTCTGAAGTGCTTTGCCTAAATTTCTCATGATACACAACACACATTCAAATCTTTCCATAAGGCCAATAATGGTTTTCTCTTTGAGCTTGTCAAATGAGACTTTTGAGACAGAGAAAATGGATAAAAAATTTAGTACTGGCAACATCTCTGACTACTTTCTCGGTCTCAGGAGTGGCTGAAAATGACAACTAGTATCTCTCCGTACAGATACTTTAAAAATAAAATAAAAAACCCATTGGACACATGACGAGACTTGCCATGAAAACATAAAGCACCTTTATAAGAACAAAGATGTTTAACTGCAAAGGGACATAGTGTATGCTGGCACACGCTAACATATATGCATGAGTGACATTTTTAAATGTCTGCAAATTAAAGAAAATGTACCTATTTCAACAGCATAAACTACAGAGATTTTTCACTTCCCTATTCTAGAATCAGTCTTAGGGAAGATACCCTACAATCAGTAGGTGACTGAAAATAAAATGGAAGTATGTGATCTATTATTTAAGGAAATATGGAAAATGGACTACCTTTGATCTAGTTAGTCATAAAACGTAATCACAGCAAAATCATATTGCATAATTATGTCTGCACAATCCATAGTTAAATCTTGAAATTTGCACCAGGGTGGAAGTCATGTCCAGGAAGCAATTCCAGGAGAGCAGTTAGTTGTGAGATCAGTGTGTGGTCCATTCTGTAGTCAATTATATGGTTGATCCATAGGGTCTCTTCCTGCTCTGTGTTCTAAGATTACTGTTGCTCTTCTTGTTGTTTGTTGTTGATGATTATGTTGTGTGGTTCATTGTGCTATCACTCATGTGGACTGCTGGGCCAGCTGCTCGTGGAAACATGTATGAGTGTCAATGTATCTCTAAATAATATGCAATTTGCAAAGAATGCTCCATTTGGAACAGAAACAACATTGCTGGAATGTTATTGTATAGCTGAAACAAGCCATGTTGATATTCTACACCTCTTTTAGAGTGAGCTAGAGACTTCTTGTGAAGTCTCCAGTTCCTGGTGCTGCATCACAAGATTTTGACAACATGGCAACCAGTCTAAAGAAACAAGTGGCTTTTAGCTGTTATGAAAATTTGAATGTGTGGCAGGAGCATGATGGGGATGTGACTATGATAAGGGGCAATGCTTCTTATGAACAATATTCTTTTGCCCTAGATGTTGGCCAGCTTTGACCTCAATCACTCAGTCTTGATCTGTTGAAGAAAACAACAGCATATTTCCACTATGTGGCCAGTTTTCACTTGTGTCATCTTCTTTATCAGCTCTTATGGGAACGTCTTTCTAAGCCTGAGAGTTGTTTTTTTTTAAATCCTATCCTGATTATTGAATGAAGGCATAAGCAGCGTGTGTAGCATGAAAATCTCCCCATATCCTGCACCTCCAATCACAATGGCAGTCTTTAATTAACAAAAGAAAAAAGCAAAGTAGTAGGTCAGTACTGTACATTAGGTCAGCGTGGGAGTTTGGCCCCGGGTCAGTTTTATCAGCAGATATCTGTCTGGTTGCTTAATTCAGCTGGAATAAACTGAACCCCTGCTCCTGTTGTCATGGGCTAAATCCAGCATGAGTCAGACTTAGAAGAAACTCATTGGAATGAATGGGACTTGTTGCTCACTACTATCTTAAAGACCAATTGATTTCAAAGTCCTCTCTAGTTAGGACCAGTGTTGACATTTAAGCCCCTGTCTGCAAATGCAAACATACTGTAGTTCTGTTGGAAGATGATATGATTGCTAAATTTAAATTTAATTTTTAATCCTCTGACATAAACCTTTTTTTTTACCCATCTCATGGCTTCAAAACTTCTGATTATTGAATGAAGGCATTAGCATTAGAACAAAGGTACACATGTGTGATTCTTTTATGCAGCCATTTATAGATTCTCATGAAGGTGACAAAATTGTATATTTTCCTGCTGCTTTCCAAACTATGGAATCCAGATTCCTAAATAAAAAATGTACAAAAGAGTATGTTGGAGGGGGATAAATGATGCTGTCAAATCATCCTGTTCCACTGGCAAGCATATCTATGCAATCATTAGTAATGAGGTACCTAATGACAACTGAAACTTGTTAACACAGTGTTAGTGAAGGGTTGTGACAATTGGCAAAGTGATTAGTTTTCCAACATGGTGAAGCATCATTACAAAGTTGATTTTGTCATTTATAATTTTCAAAAACAATATTCTGAAATGCTATAGTGATGTAACTGAGGCCACAACTTAATGCTATTTGGACCTACCATATGGAACAAAAGTCAATATTCTGATATGTAATATCTAGAACTTTATAAAGTTCAGAATATCCCACCCCAGAAAGTATTTTGTGGGAGTGTTGGATACCTTGAAAAAATAAGAAATAGCAGAGCATTTTCCTTTGTTTTGTGCAAAGGGCTCTCTCTCTCTCTCTCTCTCTCTCTCTCTCTCTCTCTCTCTCTCTCTATATATATATATATATATATATATATATATATATATACACACACATATATATATATATATACATACATACACACAATATACATACATACATAGATAGATAGATACTGTAGATATGTATGTATGTATGTATGTATATTTATATTCACACATACATACATACATACATACATACATACATACATACATACATACATACATACATACATACATACATACATACATACATACATACATATACGTATACACACACACACACACACACACACAAACACACACATACATGGCATAAAATAATTTCATCTATTAAAACATAATTTAGAATAAAATGTAACAGTCAACAATAAGGAAAATACATCACCCGCATGGTAAAAGACCCTTTAATGTCATGAGTTCAGGCAGTCTACAGGACTACATTCACTCACAAAGTATGCCAAGTTTTAAAAATCTTGTGGGGGAGGTCCTTTTCTCTATGCCACCAATCTCCAAGTTACAAATTAATATAAAAGCATCTATATTATCTCTCACACATTCCCTGCTCAACTGACCTTGCCAAAAGCTTGCCTGAATAAAATGTTCTTTAAAGAAGCATTCAATTCTTCAAAAACAAACAAACAAAAAAAGAAAATCCCCCAGCAGCAGCAACAACAACAAAAGCTCTCTGGTTTATGAATATGAGACATTGTGCTTCTGTATACATGATTCAAAAAGCCTGGAAATAGCTTGATATTGCTACACAATATCATGCTCATGTTGCCTGCAGGAAAAAGGATGCCAAGCTTTATATAGCAAAGGGCAGCTTGACTGTTGACAACAACAATGTCAGCAGTCAAGATGGTCTATATAGGATACACTCTTCTGCTCACGACCATTCACAAAGTGACATGATGCAAGGGAAAATCCCAGAAGCTGACTCCTTTTGTCATCAGTTAACTATTTCTCATCCTAGTACAAAGGACTGTTTTCCGGCAAGTGTGAATGGTAGTGAGCAGAAGAGGGTATCCTGTAGACCATCTTGACTACTGCCATTGGTGTTGTACAAAGGGACTTCAAACATACCTGTATTGCCAGTTTGCAGCAAGATCAATTCATCTCTAAGACAGTGGAAATTTAGATATTGATTTGAAATCCGGCCTTCTCATGATGTATCCAAAGTACAACAGTCTCAGTTTCAACATACCTTCTTAGAGTTAGGATAGTTTTTTAATGTTTATTTGTTTTTAATTATTCCATTGTATTTTAGTTAGCAAAAAGTTTATTTTTTTAAAAATGTTTAACTTATTATGTTTTTAATTCTATTCTTTTTAATAGTGTGAGCTGCCTTGGGTCCCCCCATTGGGAGAAAAGCAGCCTAAAAAACAAACAAAACATTTTGCCTCTATAGATAGTTCAGACTTGATTTGTTCTAGGATCCACTTGTTTGTCTTTCTGGCAGTCCAGGATATCTACAAATCTCTCCTCCAGAACCATATTCCAAGTGAGTCATGTTTTTTCCTGCCAGCCTTCTTAACTATCCAGCTTTAACACCTATACATGGTGTGTATGTTAGTGTGCAACTAAGTTAGGAGGCTTTTAAAGGTGAATATAATGATGGTCAGATTACTGTTAATTAGGCCCAACAGTGTAAATCCATCAACATAAATTTCAACTGCAAGTTATCACTGTTAAGAAGTCAGTGCGGACATTTGTTATGGCACAGTGTGCATCAGTGTGCCTACATTACTTACTCGCTGGGTATTTTCAAAAATCAACTAAAAACACTGATGTTTTGGCAGGCCTTCTCCTCAATCAACTCCTGATCTTTCCTTCCTCTCCTTTCCCCTTGTGTCTGTTCTAGTTGTTCAAAGTTGAAAGCTTTTCTTTATATGATATTGTTTTTATCTACATTGTGGTAATTTTTGGTTGTAAGCCGCCTAGAGTGGTCTTAACCGACTAGATAGGCGGGATATAAATCGAATAAATAAATAAATAAATAAATACGTTGACTTCTAAACTTGTGGCAATTTGAATTGGACTCCAACCATCATATATGAAAAGTGTGTGTTTGTGTGTAATTGTGAGACAGAAGATGATTAGTTTAGATCTGTGTCTCTTAAAAAAAATTTTATATAATATCACCGTAATGCTGCTGTATAATCTCTTCCCCTCCCCCCCCCCCCCGAAAGCAGCAAGAGAGACAAAAACTCACAAGAACCAGTGCTGCACTCTGAGTGGGCAAAAATGTAAACATAATTTATGCCTGTCAAGGGCATGATTAAACTTCAATTCAGACTTGTCCTGACCAGAAAATAAATTGCCTTCACAATCTTGAACAAGGCTTTGTAGATGGTTTTTTTCCCCTTAAAGTGTGTGAGAGAGCCTGTCTGCACAGAGAAGTATGATTTATGAAAGTATTGATTTTTTTGTTAAATAATTAATTAGCTGTCCCACCACAATATTATTTATCAAAGATTTTTGGCATATAATTAAATTGTCATATAATAGATTACGTCCATATAGATTCATTAAATATTAAAACATACATGTGACACTGCTCCCCTTTTCTTTAGTTAACAACATATTTTCTCTGTTCTTCTCCATTAAGGTCAATAATGATGGGTCCCACCTTTATCATTAAAAGCTTTAGTGGCTATTTGGCAAGATTGAGAAACTCATCAAAAGAGCCCTCTAAAGGTTATATATTTACTGCCTTCCAGTGAGTGCCTTTGATCTTTTATCAACCAAAGTTTCCCATCAGCTCTTCATAGTTGTGGCTAATGAAACTTTTGCCACAGAGCCAGGTATCCCATCAAGCATTTTCACATGCCAAAGAATCTAACTCAGTGGGTGGAAATGATCAAAATGAGATCAGTGGTGCAAATTCTTGCTGTGGCAAGGATCTTATTCGGCTTTCGGAATGTCACTGCTTTTTAAAAATAAAGTGAGAGGTGATCATCTAGTCAATATCAGTCCTTGATTTTGGAACAGAAAACCAGATCTCTGTGACAAAACGTCAGGCTTAAATGTCCTTAAAATAAATATATAAAATTCTACATTAATAAAGAACAAAGAAAGTGTTTTGTGTGTAGTGCTCGCATGTAAGCCAAAACACACCTTATCCCATATAAGTTATGTTCTCTAAATAAGAAAAGGTCATGGTGAATATCAGTCGATGTAGATTATGGTTTATTGCATGCATACTCCTAATATTCAAGAGGAAGAAAGTAGGTAATCACTTGTAGAAATGAAACTGTAGTTGTATTCTGTGTTTGGTAGCTGTGTCAGTTCCATGGATGTTATATCAGAATTCTATTGATGCTCTTATGTGCTATTACATTGTTTCCAGCACTGTGGGTCATTGACCTTCAGAATGACCTACTATGAACGGCCAAGATCAGGTCTTGCAAACTAAAGACTGTGGGTTCCTTTATTAATTCAATTAATCTAATACCAAGTCTTCCTCTTTTTTGTGCCTTTAACTGTTCCTAGCAGTTGAGGACATGCTCAACTTGCAATTCCATTACCCAAGGTTAATGTAAAACAGCAGCTGCTGTCTACAATGCACAGAAGACATATCAGAGTTTAAGCTCATCTACACATGGGATTTTCTGATTGGGAAAGTGTGCTTTATAATCCTGCCATATGAGTTCACTACTAAGGAAGAATACCTTAGAATGTATGTAGAAATAGTCTGACTTTTTTCTGTTCCAGATAGGAACTCTACTGTTAAACTGAAGCCTGAGATGAAGACTCATTAATGAAGACACATCAAGCATCTGTATTAAAGATAAGCAGTGCGGAAATTAAATAGAGCTTGGAAAAATTACTTTTCTGGTCTATAGTTTCAAAAGCTGGCTGGGGGCTCTCAGAGCTGACTAAAAAAAAGAAACTTTTCTGACTTTGACACATGGTATCTTCATCCTTTTTCAAAAATACATGAAACAGAAACATTACAGTATGCTACTTGAATGTGTTCTGTTTATAAACATTTCACAAATACAGGACTAAATCCAAGTGTTAGTTCCAATAAAAGTAGACCTACTGAATTAATGCAACTTTCATAAGTCTGCATTTATGTAAATCTTATTCATTCATCAGCCCACTCCTTTTAGAAATATGGATTGCGTTTAGCCCACAGTAATACATTTTACCAGATTCAAACACAGAAACAACAGAAACTGAGACCCATTTTAAATTCTTGTTAAACTTCATGAAAATCATGCCACCTTTTACAGTTGTACTCTATGCTTAAGATTATGGAAAAGAAAAAAAAGATCAAACACTATAGGCAGAGCATGATGTTCACAGCTCAGGGAGGGTACAAAATTTGACAAGCAGAAGAATTACGATCAAACTGTCTCTGAATTGGATGAATGGTTCTGACAGGCCCACATTAATCCTGACAAAAAATCGTATGAGACAGACCTCTAAGAGGCCTAGTACTTCACTGAACTTTTAGGATACTCTGTATTGTGTCAGAATGTAGATGTATAATGCAGCCTACTTGAACCATGAAACCAAAAGGGAATTTGACAGAGGAGTGAAATGGGGAGAGGCCCCTAACAAATATTTTTGTTCCTGTGTATGGGCATATAGTAGCGGACTTTCCCAGGATCCTTCAAGGCAGAGAAGACAAGGAAAAGATCACTCATGGACAAACAAAATAAAGTACAAAGGATACAGAGATTATAGAACAAAGAGACACTTCTGTTGTGCTGATCTGCAAAGTCTGTACAATATTTGTCTTTGTGCCTGAAAACACAGCATAACCATACAAATACAAACTGGCTACACTTTTGGAAGAAAAAGTGATAGAACTGAAGCAGCAAGTGACCTTGCTTAAGGCTATAAGTCTCCTGCTACAATTACTTTGTAGTAGATAGGACTCTCAAGCAAGGGAGGCACTGGAAGTGGAAGAAAAGCCAAAAAGAGAAGGAGAGTGCTGAGGAGAAAACAAATATAGCAGAGAAAGAACCATAGAAAAGGATCGCAGTTCAGACCAAAAGAAGGAGAAGACACCCTTCAGTGGAACTGTAAAACCAATGTCAGATTCTTGAAGAGGAGTTTGGCAGGTAGTATGCTGAGGATGAGATGGCTGGATAATGTCTGCGAAGCAACCAACATGAATTTGTCACAACTACGGGAGGCAGTGGAAGATAGGAGGGCCTGGCGTGCTCTGGTCCATGGGGTTATGAAGAGTCGGACACGACTAAACGATTAGACAATGACGATGCTGAGGAACATATACAGGAGATCTCATGGGAGGATATCAGAGAGGTTGAAGCTCAGCCAAGCACAGTCACTGAACCCACACCCTACAAAAAGAAAGAGAGTAATTGTAGTAGGAGAGTCCCCACTATGTACAATTGAAACTGAATTATACTGGGAAGATCCATGGACCCACCAGGTATGATGTCTCTCTGGAGGACAGAGAATTCCAATCACTTATAAAACTCACAGAAGCATTTCCCTTTCTTTTTGCCTAAGCCAATTTAACATTCTTTTAACAACTATGTCACAACCTCTGACAAAACAGGGAGCACACTTCGTGTTCAAAGAAGTTCTCGCAATGCCAGTCTGTGGTCCTGACACCTCTGCCATCTGTAACTGCTGTAATCTATAAACTCTGTCTATCTGTCTCTCTGTCTGTCACCTTTTAAGTCAAACCGATCACAAGGCAGCTCTCAACAGCTTCTTGCATAACAATTGTGAACAACTGGAAGGTGATCCAAAACATCTTATTATTATGGAAATGTACATGAGTACATGAGCCCAGGTGGATGATAGGATCAACCAATTCTCTCCAAGTTCTCTCACTTCACTCTCATCTTTTTGGTACAGTGATGTCCAATACACATACAAAGACCTTCAGACTGTATCTGTGAGCCCAGGTGCCAGCTGGGAAACAGTGGGGATGGGTGTCCGGGTTCAAGTCCAAGCCCTAAACAGCTTTGCGTTCAAGCTATCTCAAAGACTGTGTCTCCCAACCTTTTTAGGTGTTAAGGATCATCAGAACATGCCTTTCTTTCAGCCCTACCACACTTGCAGGTGTGTTCGGTGGGGTCACAGTAAAAGGCCTTTTGCTGCTCCCAGACTTTGCAAGTCCCTCCCACAGGAGGCCAGATTGCCGCCATCTTTGTTGTCCTTCTACAAGCAAAGGCCTTTCTCTTCACACAAGCTTTCTCTCAGCAACTGGTTGCCTGGGTGGGGTTTTAAATTGATTGTTATGCTTTACTGCTTTGACTGTGTTTTTAGCATTGTTTTTGTTTACCATTTTTGGAGTGGTATTTGTTTTTAATATTTGTATACTTATTGTTTTAGCTTTAAATATTGTATTTTAATGATGTAAGCCACCTTGCTTTTTAAGGAGAAAGGTTGAGTGAGTGAGTGAGTGAGTGAGTGAGTGAGTGAGTGAGTGAGTGAGTGAGTATGTATGTATGTATGTATGTATGTATGTATGTATGTATGTATGTATGTATGTATGTATGTATGTATGTATGTATAAATAAATAAATAAATAAATAAAATAAAATAAAATAAAATAAAATAAAATAAAATAAAATAAAATAAAATAAAAACTTCACACACAAAAATCAAACCCTCTCTTTCTCCAGCATGCCTCACTCTGGGATTTTTCCTGAAGGAGTCCTGGGGAGGTATGGCAAATATTTGAGATTTTAGCTGGTGGCCTGAGACTTGGCAAAAATAATTAAAAAATTAGCTTTCATAAAATATCTCCTATATTTATGTGTATAAAAGATTTATACACATGGAAGAGTATAATGGAAAAAGTGGCAAGATAAAGTGGCAAATGGAAACAGTTTTGTTGTCCTGCACTCTTATGATACTGGAATGAAATCTGAATTGATATTTAAAATGTCTGATCTTATTATGTGAAAAGGACCTTTTGCAAAAACTGAAACAGCTGTGTTTCATGCTTAGAGTACATATAGATAGCCTGATCTAAGAAATCTGAGAAATTTAGAGTAAATAACTGGCTTTGCACTGAATTCCCTGTATCTCTTTTCAATAATGTACTGCACAATGTATCTGCTACCCATCCTTGTCAGTAAAAAGAAAGTGGCAAAGTAGGTCAGTGGTGTAACCTTACCAACCCAGTTGACCTACTTTTGTGCTCTGCAGCAACAGAACAGCACAGCAGCACTCCGGAACAGTCAGGCAGTGAAAAAAGGCATACATATGCTAAGACATGAGATGATCACAGAGCTATTGTGCTCAGTCCTTGAGAGAAATGGGGGCCCCTAGAAAGTTAATAGCAGTTCTTCTCTGTTTCTCTGGCTTCGAGCTGCCAAGCAGCCAAGGTCCCCTGTCACACTCTTGTCTCCAGGCCTTTTGTCATTTCCCATTTTACTTGCCCCCACCTTGTACAGATACGGGAGGGGGGAGGAAGACAGTGGCAGCTTTCCCCCTCTAGAATCTGTTATATGTTTAAGCGTAGTTTTGAGATCATGCTGGAATTTGATCTAACAATTTTAATCTATCTTGATTGATCATTGATTGGCTGTGACACTTCATCAGTTTTGGTGGTCTGATTACTTATGCCAATATATTACATTGGCCACAGGCCTCTATAAATGTCAGGCTAAACCAAAGGCCAGTTAGCTTGCATATGAGTCACGTCTGCTAATTTATTGATGGTATTGCAAATTTTCCAAGTCTATGCAATCTTGTAAGTATGAAAGGGGATTTTGGAGCCCTTTGTTCCTGTACCCCCAAACTAGCCATTTTGGGAAATAAAAACTGAGATTCTAGAAGGCCTTGGCCTCAGTATATGCAGGGCATAAACAATTCACAGCAAATGGGCTGTGTCAAACTAAGACCTGAGAAGCATGAATGTCACTATTTTGGTGTAAATAACCCCATGACATTATGGTCACTGGAAGAGGAGCGGAGAATCTTTCAGTTCTATTGAGCCTAGAATATGGAGTGTTCATCAGCCTTCTTTTGCTGTCCTCCTTTGGGGTTAGTTTTGGAATCCCAAGGCTGAGGAGCCCAGGACAGATGTAAACTTCCTCTTTTGTATTTGCATCTTGTAAGACCTTTGCCTGTAGGTGTGATAGATGTTCTTACTCTGTTCTGTTCTTTCTTAGTGCTTTTGACACATTTTATTGAAATATCACACTGGCATAGCTGTGTTGAGTTCTCAAAGGATGAACTTGCTAACTAATTCTGGCTTCCAAGGTCAACTGGAATGCTCATCACACTGCTATTATGATTTTAGGCTAGACTAGAATAAAATATTCTCAGCAGAACAGAAATGGTGAACTGTAACAACAGGATGGGCTCCCTCTTTGCATAAGAAGCAATAGATTATGTCCAGGAAAAGAGCAATTGCTATTCCACCATTCTTGTACAAAGGCCGAGCAAGAGAAAGGGCAAAGGATGCAAAAAAAGAGATGCTGATAAACTAGGAAACATCAGTAGAACTAGCATCAACAGAATCTAATTTTACATTTCATCTTTATGCACAGCTGGAAAGCATGTTTAGGAAGTGTGCACTGGCCAGAATCCTTTTAGTGCTGCACATGTGCATGGATTCAGTTGTTTAATCCACTGTGGCAAATTGCTGCTAACTAGAGAGGCACTAGCTGCATTACTATGTTTGTGTGCATGTTGTATAATTGAGTGTCCACCCCATAACATGATTGCCACCTCATTAGTTAGCTGCAGATCACAGAGGTGAGTTATAGAACTTAATTTAATACATAGTAATCACCAACAGGGTTCTGGCCAGCATAACTGCTTGTTATCATTTCAGATTTTGGCAAATGTAGAAAGCTGGCTTCTTGTACAAACAAGTGTAGTGTGTACTAATTTACTGGCTACATGGCAAAGCTTCCTGAGCTAAATAAAAATGTCTACGATCTTCAACAATTATAAATAAACTTTCTGATTATCCTCATTTAATATCCAGTGTTTTTCCAGCATGCCAGATAACATAAATATTTGTAACAACGGTCCCTGACATCTCATTTTAATAGGCAGTTTGATTCTAAACTGCAGAATCAAACCAAATTAGATGGGGAAAATTGTTACATTTGCTACATAGGGCAGTGATTTTTAAATGTTTGGAAAAGGTTTACTATTTGAATCAAGATGGCAAATGGCAATAGGAATTAAAACTGTGTTGTGTTTTCCTGTTGAAAAATAAATGCTGTATTACCGGCTATTTGGTCCATTTCCAACAATATACTCATATTATTCAAGCATAACTAGTTCCATTTTTGAAATTGTGGCTGAAATCCAATTGGTACAGGAATATAATGGCATTGTCAGCCGGTTACAGCAACATTTGATTTTATATTATTGAAAGCTTTCTCATCCCCCCATTAGTTTTTGAGGCTCCCTAGGTGTGTGGGGGGGAACTTTTAAACTACACCTTGTCCTGAGGCTTTCAAAGGCTTCTCCAAGTCTAAAGACAGCCCAATTACAGATGTGGGCTGATGGCATCATCCTGTTTATGTGACTTAACATTTTACCAATAGGATTTCAACCAATAATTGAAATTTAAGATGATAACTTGAAGAAAACAGATATTTGTGAATGTGCACATTCGAGAGATAACTAGATACAACCTTTAAAAAATCCAGAAATCTGCATTGTTATTTGCATAGAGAAGCAATAGATTCCAACAAGAAGCAGCAGATTCTGGTATTTCTGGAACTAGCTTTCAACCTGTTAAGAGTGTTGCCTGATTTTCAGAGATGACAATTTATCAGAATACTTCCAAACACTTCAATGGTTTATGGAAGCAATCTCATTTCTTTTGATCAGAAGGCAACAAAAATTGCTCACAACATATTTAAAAAGTGTGTTTTCATATGCTGCTGTTTTCAGCTTCTTTTGGCCTTTTTCTAAATAAAGAAAAATCAGTTGTGATTTTATAAGGTTTTCAAGTGTCATAACATGCATTACATCTGAATTCAATAAACTAGTAGGCAACAACTTGTTTGCTATGTTCGCTTCACATCTGACTATTACTAATACTTTTAAACTACTGACATATTGGTGTGGAATTAAGACCTATATCTGGATTAGCTTTTTAATTTAAAAGTCTACCAGAATAATTGATTGTTTGGAGCTAACTGCAGGGGTTATGCCTTACACTTTGACAAATGTTTTATTAAAAGCAGGGAAACCAAAGATCATAATTCTGTGTTGTGCATAAGAAATGTTTGTGGCATTGTGTTTTGATTGCCTTTCATGAAATACAAATGCCATGTTTATTTTTGTAGGACCGTTCATACCATTAAAAAAAAAGTTTCTTAAAACTTTCCACACTTGATTCAGAACTGCAGGTCTGAGTTCACCAGCTTGGCTTTCTCAGTGAGCTGGAATTACCACATACCCTGGTTTTTCTAACCACAAATCATCAAAAGCATGAGTCAGCCTATCGGGATCAAGAAATGAGCTTAGAAACACATTGATTTGGAAACTTCAAAAAGCTGAAAATTCTTTTCCTGCCTTCTGGTTTCTGAGCTTAAGGGCATGCTTCCATCATGGTTTCATGTTTCATGTTTTGCCACAACCACAAATGAAAGAAACTGATTTTCCCCCTCCAGGATGTATTACAATAATATAAAGGCTTCACATAACAGCCTGGGGGATGCCATATGCTATCCATCCCATCTCACATTTTTTTTCATTCATTTTCTGTTACTTATGAATGCAGTATTAAAACATATTAGTTTTGGATGCAAGAGTGCATAAGGAAGATCTCTTTCATGACTTTCAGAATCTTTTTCAAAATACCCACATGGCAAATCAAACTAAGCATATTTTAAAACTTTGTAGCACAATGCCCTTCGTAGGAAAAAAAATGGCTTTTCTAAAGGAATTTTTTTTCTTTAACTTAACTCCTGTCAGTTTCACAGATAAACATATAATAACTCAGTGATTTTTTTATAATAAAAATAGTGAGGAATGAAAGAAATGGAAGAAATCTGCCATGTAGCCAAAGACATTGTGCTCCCGACAAATGATGGTTAGTAGGGATGGGACTTTCAAAGAAAATGAACTTCCAGTCCCATAATTCAGTGAGAACACCCCAAACTGAATTATGAGATGGGAGCCATCAAATGACAGGCAGTAGTGCAGCCCTCTTACCTCCACACCATTCCTGACAATTAAACAGCCATTCATTCTTATGGGGAAAGTGTATTACACATATAGTTTTAATTAAAACAGACAAAACATCAAAATGCATAACCATAATAAAATAGAAAAAAGCAGGACATACAATAAAATACAGTGGGGTCTTGACTTAAGAACGGCTTGAGTTAAGAACATTTTGACTTAAGAACCGCTCTCATAGGAAAATATTTACTTGACTTAAGTACTTAGATTTGAGTTAAGAACTGAAAAAAAACCACGTGGGAGGCAGGGAAAGTGCAAAATTTGAACTTTCAGTTAACTGTTGGCCAGTGACAAGGGTGCCTGTCTGCTTCCTCACTCCTCCCAGCGTTTAGAGAGTGGATTGGGAGACAGTCTTCGGACTGCCTGGTACTGTACTGCCTGGACTGTATTTTCCCTGCCTTCCCTGAACCTTTCTTGACCTAAGAAAAAAAAGAAACAAAATATCCCCCTCTAGTGGTTGAAGGCGGAATAGCAGCTTCCCATTAGTTTCTATGGACGGAAAAGAGCAGATACGGATCAAATGGTTTTCAGTGCATTCCTATGGGAAATGCAGATTTGACTTGAGAACTCTTTGACTTGAGAACCGCCTTCCAATACGGATTAAGTTCTCAAGTCAAGACCCCACTGTAGGCAAAATCAGGTCATTAAATGACTTGGGAAATGAAAATGGTTTGAGTTGGCACTGAAACAATTGTAGAATTAGCACCAGACACATATCAAAAAAGAGTCTGTTCCATGGATATTTGAAGCACCACTACCATGAAGGTTATTTCCCTTGCTGACACATATTATGCCCATGATCCATGTATCAGAAGCTTCCCTGTTAAACTTAAGTCATAGGCAGGTTGATGAGGAAGAGGTACTTCTCTAGGAATTTAGGTTTCAAGATATTTAGGGTCTAAGGGGAAGTGGCAACATCTTGAATTGGGCTCACAAGTCAGTAAGTAGCCAGTGAAGCTCCTTCTAAATAGGTTTAACATGATTCCACCTGGCTGCACAAGCTGCAGTTCTGAAAGTCACACTTACCACTTACTGATGCTTCCAGGTCATGTTCAAGGGTTGCCTCACAAAGAGTACTTTAGAGTAATCCAACAGGGAGGTTAGCAGAAGACAAACCATTTTGGCCAGATGGACTGCCCCCAGACAATCATGACAAGGGACAGTCAAACATAGTTTGAGAACCAGCCAAAGTTCATTTAAAAAAACATTTTTAGCCTCTAATGCCACCTAGCAGTGGCATTAGAGCAGTGAGCACTTCAAAGCTGAAATACTTACTATGTACCTTTTAAAGGAATGGAATTCTGATTCTGATTTTTTTTATTGTTGTTCTTCTCACCATTTTAGCTTGTGCCAACCTGATAAGACATCTCAACAGGAATTTTTAAGCTCCAAGAGATGTTTTGCCTCCAGGTGACAGTGAGATAGAAGTGCTATTTTCTCTTACCAAGGTCTCCGTAAATTGCAGACTGTCTCTGTATGAAACTCATGGCTTCTCTTTGAGAAGCAAAGCTCGCACATACATACACACAGAGAGAGACAGAAAACACAGAATTGCTAGCTGAGCATTAAAAAAGATTCACACTGCCACTTCAATGCTTCTGATTGTTACAATGCCATTGAACAATGCAGCAGCTACTGCTACTGTTATTATGTATTTTGCATTATCTGCGTTAAAGTCTTCTTTGAATTACTTGTGCAATATTCCTTGATTTGCACCCATAGGAAATCGTTTGTTTGTTTGTTCATTCGTTTGTTCGTTCATTCAATTTCTATAGCTCCCGTCTGGCTACAAGGCCACTCTGGGCAGTTTGCATTCAATGAGACAATAACACATAAAATATAAAACATAACCAAACAAATCAGAACAAAAATTCAACATTCAGTTATCCATATAACATAATTATACAAAGTCAAATGCAAAATCAAAATCCAAATAACCAACACACAAAGTGAATAAAATCAACTAACATTAATAACAATTTGAAAGGCAAAATGGCAGAATGATGTGAACACTGGAAAGTGCAGCTGCATTATTCAGATGTAAATTCTGGAAAAGCCTGCCAAAAAAAGTTCCCAGTGAAGGGGCGAGGTGGATTTCAGGCAGGAGATTGTTCCAAAGATGGAGAGTGACTACCGAGAAGGCCCAGTTTCTAGTTTTCTGTTTATGGGCCTCTCTCACAGTCAGTAACCTCAACTGCCCCACCTGGGGTGAGCAAGTAGGTTGGGCAGATCTCATTGGGAGGAGGTGTTCTGTCAGGTATCAAGGTCCCAAACCATTTAGGGCTTTGTATATCAGAGTCATCACCTTGAAGCTGGCACAGAAATGAACAGGTAGCCAGTGCAAGGTGGCCAGTGTGGGAGATATATATTGGTATTTCTTCAACTTACTCAACAATCTGGCCGCCATGTTCTAGACCTGCTGGAGCTTCCATAGCAGCTTCATGGGTAGCCCCACATAAAGAGTATTACAGTAGTCTAATCTCGAGATTGCCAGTGCGTGGACTAGCATCGTGAGGACCCTGGTGTCAAGGTAGAGATGCAGCTTGGTGATCCACCTCAGGTGGAGAAAGGCAAGCCAGACCATTTACACTACTATCAATAGTGCAGGGCCCAGTACACACAGACTGTGAAAGTCATCCTTCATGGAAAGAGGGAGGCCCCCAGCCTGCAGACACTAGAGGCGCCCACTCACACAATCTCCATCTTGTCCAGGTTCAGCCTCAGGCTACTATCTCTTGTCCATCCCAGCACAGCATCCAGGCAGTGCTCAGGGGGCGGGACAGTATGCACTGCAGAAGGGTGGAAGGAGAAATAGAGCTGGGTGTCATCCGCATTTTGGTGACATGAGGTTCCCAAACTCCCTGAGGAGCCTCATATGGATATTAAATTGCAACGGAGAGATGACCGGTCCCTGTGGGACTCCACAATTAAGAGTCAAAGGGAAGGAAGTCACCTTCCCAAGCTGAGAACAGTCCTCCAGAAAGGAATGGATCCAGGACAGAGCCAGGCCACCAAAGCACAACTTGGAAAGCCTCCCCAGGAAGATACCATGGTTGATGATATCGAAGGCTGCTGTGAGATTGAGGAGGACCAACAGGAACATTTTGCCCCTGTCAGCCTCACCTTGCAGGATGAGCAATGCCATCTCCATGCCATGATGCAGCCTGAACCCACAGTGGAACGGGTTGAGGATATCAATCTCCTCCAGGAGTGCTTACAGCCACTACTCTCTCCACTAGCTTGCTTTAAAATGGAACATTAGCGATGGGTCTATAGTTGTTAATATCATTCACCGGGAGATTTGGTTTTTTACAGATAGGCCTAATGGGGATCACCTTCAGGGCACAGGGGGCCTGCACTCCCAGAGAGATCCATCAATAATGGTCATGGCCCAATCTGTCATTATAGGCCTGTCCACTTTTATGAGCCAGGCCAGTCAAGGATCTAGGGAGGTTGCAGTAACCTTACAGCAATCAAGCACTCTGTCAACTTCTTTTTATGTCACAAGCTGGAATTGTGTTACCATCACCAAGCAAGGTGGTTCAGTAGACATCTCAGCTCGACCTACTGAAGAAAAGTGATGGTCAAGGTTCTCTTCTCTCATCTTGCAGTTGAGGAGGATAACTTTGCAGTTCCTTGTGCTTGCCTGTAAGAAGGAAGCAAGCAAAATTCACTTCTCTAATAAAGAACAGGATAATCATCCAGGGTCCAAGCCTCCCAGACATGAGACAAACCACTTCCAGCTCCATTTTTGCATTGATTTTTTTGTTTCATTCTTGAATCTCTGTCCTCCCTCATAAAAATAGAGAAGAATGCTAGCCCACCTCCAGGAAACAATATCTTACAAGTATCTGTGAGATCTTCCTAAGAACTTCGTGACTTGTCTATTTACAAACACTTGTATTACAGAGTAGCAGGATACCCATTAACATCAATCTAGTTCTGTGTATCCTCTGCTATTATGCATATAAATATAAAACTGCCTACACAGCAGGATACCTATATGTAGCAGACTGGCAAACACTTAAAATATTGTCAAAGTTTGCAACATCACAAAACTTACTAAATCTTGTGCTACATAATGGAATAGGGTTGTGTGGAACTGTCGCCCTTACAGGGAACTGCCATAACTGGGAAATGACTGTGACTCACTAGTACAGCAAATCTGCATGTGCTAATTTGCAGTCTCATATGCAGTTCAAAAGTCATTGATAGACTGGTTGGGAAAGGCTTGGGCTAAAACTTTAAAGAACTACTGTAAATTACACTGGACAAGATATTAATTTGGCTGTACTTCTCCATAATTTGACCAAGCTGTTTTGTTGAATGGGTAGTGAGACGATGAACAACAGGAAAGGATAAATTGAAAGTCAACAACTTAAGAAAAACGAGGGGGCAAGCTGCCTGAAAAAGGCACTGGTTAGAATGGGAACATTTTCCCCCTCACTAGTGAGGAGATATCTATATTGCTAGAGCTGAAATAAGAGGCTTGTAAGGCTGTTGGACTTAGGGTGATGGAAAGAGATGGAGTCCATTTGTCACTCTGCATTTCACTTTTTGATGTCTAAAATTTAAAAATAGTTACTCCTTCATCAGATTGTTTCACTGTGTTAATCAGACCTCTGTCCGCTACAGTACTGCTGGAGAAGTCTCAGGTGGGCCCCCCCATCTACCCTATCACCAACTGCACACCACCTAGTCCTTGTGAAACAATGGTTGAAACTGCAGTATTGAAGTCAAAACTCTGCTCACAACCTGTGATCAATCCCAGCAGATTTAGATAGGTGGCCTGAGGCTGACTCAGCCTTCCAATCTTTTCCAGTTGGTAAACTGGGCACCCAGCTTGTGGGGGGGGGTGTCCTTTGATTAGATGGGCAGTATAAAAATAAAATAAAATTAAAAAGTGTAGCCTGCATAATTAAATTGTAAGCCACCAGAAAGTGATTTAAGTGCTATGGGGCAGTACTTAAGCAGCACACTTTTGCTTTTTCCTTTGCTTTTAGCCCTGGTGCTCCACTCATCAATGGAACCCTTGAAACTCACTGTTTTAATTCTCCCACAATGTCTCTGGGTCCAATTGTGGAAATTTTTAAATGTCAGATGCCAGCAATATATTTGTTCACTTTGTGGCTACTACTGCACTCCTTATTACCAGCTCAGTAAAGTAGAGAGCAGAGGGCACCACTATTGAGGCACCAAAAGATCTTCCAAATTGGCACCAGCCTTGATACTAATACAGTGGTGCCTCGCTTAATGAGCGCCCCGCAAAAGCGATCGCATTGCAATTGATTTAGATGGGAAAATATCGCTTTGCGATGATCGGTAAGCTGTTTTGCTTACCGTTTTTCACACAGCGATGTTTTCCCAACAGCTGAATGACGGTTCCAAAATAGCCACCGGGTAAAAAACATGGCCGTCTGCTGTGTTTTGGGACTGATTCCTCGCATACCGGGCAGCGAAATATGGCCGCCGTATGGAGGATTTCCGCTTAAAGGTAATTTTTTTGCCCATAGGAACGCATTGAAGGGGTTTCAGTGCATTCCTGTGGGCTTTGAAAAATCGCTTAGTGATGTTTTCGGTTAGCGGCGATTTTTGCTGCACCGATTAACATCGCTAAGCGAGGCACCACTGTACTCAGTTTTAATATTGACCATTTATGTCTATATTTGCCTTTCCTTTACTAATGAGGTAGAAATTTAGAAATTTGTGTTATGTGTTGATTGAACTGGTTCTCCAGGTGCACACTTTTCACTTTGAATGGTGCTGGGAAGGAAGTCACATTTCAAAAAAGGCAAAACAATATAGCTGTGAGTTTCTTGTAATAAGTATGGGCATTTTCAGTATAAGCCTCCTATCTTTACTTTACCATCATACAAGAAGTGATCAGTGAAACTTTAGTTTTCAGTAATTAAATTCATTATATCAAGGTTTACACCAATATGCTAATAACACCATTAATCTTCTTCCTTTATATGCAAATCTGGAGCCCAGATGTTGCATCATTTGCAAATATTGCAATTAAAACATTTTATCACTTGCAGTTATGCAAAAGAGCAGCAGACTGGAAAATGGGTAAAATTGCTTGGCTAGGACATTGCCATAGCAACACACTGACCTCTATTGAATTAGTTGCATGTGAAGATTCCATTATTAATTATAATGGTCAGAAATGGATGTAATCTGAATCTTTCTTTTACATTCTTAATATGGGCATTTCCCAGTCATCATAAATCTCAGGTTTTAAGAGTCAGGGACCCAGCCCCAAACCATTAAAAGCCATAATCCTTAAGCACTGATGGAAAGTGAGATACAGTGGGAAATTGTCATTTATCAAATCTGCTCAAGGTATTTCTTTAACTTTTTGTAGTCTAAGCACTCTGTCAGGCATGCTTCAAAGTGCATATTCATTATTGCTCATTTTAGCTATTGAACTCTCTGCATTATGTGTGTCAGCAATTATCTCTCACTTTAGAAAGCCACCATTAATTAGGGCCAAACTAATCACCACAGGACCTGTGAAACAGATAAATGTCTGTCTTTGTCAGACTTTTCACTTTTTTGCCATGACAAAGTTATTATTTTCTTGGCTTTCCATCAAAGAAAAGTTGGTGCTTAATTATAGGAGACATTTTACATACTGACACAGGAGATAATCCCTAGCATTGAATACAGTCCTGTTGTGCCATAAATGCAGGAGCTTACTCCAAGTTTACAGGGGAGGAATAAAATAGTAAACCGCCCTGTCACTTTGCAATATAAGAGCAATATTTGTATCAGCCTGTCCCATTGCTTATGTAAGGTTTCTTGGCATCCTACAATTTCAGATTCCCTTTTATCAAAATACTCTATAATCATTCCCCTGCATGCATTTATTTAAAAGTTCATTATTACTATTATTTAAATATGCATGGAAGCCTACATAACCCTGCACAACAGAAGTGGATTACTATAATTCTCTTAATGTTTCGGGACTGTTCTTCCATAATACTTTACCATAGGCTGTGTTGGTTGGGGTTGCCCACCTCAATATAGAATCTTCCCATATATTTTCAGTCAGCAATTCTGAACTCAGGTGCTAGAGGGACTAGGTCCTACTGACCATACCTGGGCTTACTTCTAGATCAACATGCACAAATTGTACTGCCAGCCTCTTAGTTGTTAATTTACTGCAGTTTTTCTTATGTACATGATTATTCTGTCATATTCATAGTTCATAGTTTAACATTGAACTATTTTATAGTCATGCCAATGGCTTTGGCTTGAACACTACCTTTGCCTCTGGAATAAAGTAAAGAATTTCAATTTTTTAAAAATTGTGATTCTTCTTTGTTTTCACAGCAAGAAAATAGCTACTAAAAGTTGAGTTACACTGGCAATTTTTCAATTTATTAATTCATTATTTGATGTATTTCCTGTTCTTTCTTACAAGACTTCCAGCACATAGTGGTGGATTTGAATGGAAGGTTATGACTTAATGAGGACTCTTTTGAATTGATTGGTTGTCAGGGCAGATTCACAAATATAGTGGACAGGCTTATATATGTTTTATGACCACACACATACTATAGAACTTACTGACAGTATGTGCACATATTCATTTTATCAGTAAAACATATCCAGTATTCAGAGCAGATTTTCTAGTATATACTGTTTGCAGAATCCCAAAGCAAAGTTTTCATGTGCAGAACCAATATTTTAACCACTGTACTGAAATGTTTCATTTTTTAGCACAGTGGTTCTTAAGCTTTGGAATCTCTGATCCACTGAACACTTGATCAAAAAAATCCAAGCCCCACCAAGACAGAAACAATATGCTCACTTTTCCGCAAGCAGGACATTTATCTGCACATACACTCTTTTATTATATTTTTCTCCTTTGCAATAAGCTTGTGGACAAATTTCTGTGGAAAACTGAATCTGAATTTGAAACTAAGAGGTCCATTACTTGAACTTCAAAAAACACTGTGTTTCATCCTTTACCATCTGATTATGTTACAAATTGCCCTAGATGAAATGTAAAAATATGTACTCTTAGCAGACACACATGCCATGTAGGTACATACAGACTCGAAATCCAAATAATTTAATAGATTGGAATCTTACTTCAGTGCACTCTAGAGATAGTAGAGCTTCCTACAAAATACAAAGGAGTATATAACAATATACCTCAAAGAAGACTAAGGAAATCCAACCTTGTTAGAGAAGGTTGGATCACAGTGACCCAAATGTCTGACCTGATAACCATTCCCATCGATAGCAGTAACCCTAAAGGCATTATCAAAACATTTTGAGCAAGGTCATATTAATTCATGCTGGCATAATTAGAACATTAGTACATTTGGGTAGCTAGTTATTAGCAGGCAACAAAGCTATGTCTATTACGAGGAAAACAGTAGCTAAGGAAAAATAGTGCATTATTACCATATAGATGATACAAGCATATTAGGTTGCAAGGAACCCTATTGTACCCCAATGCCATGGTTACATTGGGAATGAAGCAAAGAGACAGGTCCAAGAGAACAAAACTCTACTCAGCATTCAGAAGAGACTCTTGGTAATTGTACTGTGATGCCAGAATTGTTTTCAAGTAGAGATTGGCATGAATTAAAAATGAATCACCAAATTTGTTCAAAAATCACTAATTCATTGATTCATATTCATATGAATCAATGTCCAACTGAATCACAAATCAATGATCTTTAGTGATTTTTGATTTGTTGGGATACAAAATACCCCCAGCACCTGGAGACACCAAAATTGCAGGGAAGCTTCTGCTGACTCTCCTCTACAACACCTCTAAGTTTGTTAAAGATTGGGTCTCTCCAAGCCAGTTGCTAAAGGGCACTTTCCTGGGGCAGGGGGGCACTTTGTGGCTGTATAGTTTGGATGTCGTGAAACATGAGAAACTGGGTGAGGGACTGCTATTTGCGACAGAGATGTGCACGCGTGCGTGAGTGGCACATTTTTGCACCATCGAGTTTCGTGCAGTTTTTGCTTCCCCGGGCCTGGAAAGAGCAAGCAACAGGCCATGTGATGCTTGGGAGGAGCCGGCGCTGATTTAAGGAAGTGCCAGCGCGTTTGCGGTTGCTCTTTCGCTTCTGGCACCCACCCGCCCACCCTCTTTCTAATGTGTTTTTGGGGTCACCTGTTTTGGGGCCAGATAGGAATTTTTGACCTCTATCCTGATTGGCTTTTGGATGGGGAGATTTTTTGCCTATCCCACACTGGAAAAGGGTTTGTTGGCATTTGATGGTGGTTTTTAATCGGTCACACTGGCAGGTAGTGCGGGAGTAATTGGTTGTCACGCTGTGTCCCTTTTGTAATTATCATAAAGCAAACAGTCTGATGGTTCTGCGGATCGTGCGATTACAGGGCCGAAGGCGGCTGATGTGCTGGACCACTTTCGGACCAAAAGTCATCAAATACGATGGCTAGAGGTCCGGGGTGTTTAATTGAGGCCTGACAGGTTTCTCTGGTCATTAGACAGCTGGAACCTGGGGCCTGGGACTCGCCCATTGACTGATAAGGATTTATTTGGTGTTATTTACCCTCACTACCGCAGGCCCCCTCAATTTTGGAATTGATTCATCTGGTTGAATTGAATTGGTATTAATAAAGTGTGGCCCGTATTTAAATTCCAAAGAATTGTTGTCTTGCGTCTTCATTTCGGGGCTTGGGGAAGCAATATTGTGTGGTGAAACACACACACACACACACACACACACACACACACACACACACATTCATTCCTCAGTTCCTGTGTGAGTCAGGTAAGCATAAGAACCCTGAACATCAACCATGAGAATATCTTTAACATTTCTCCTATTTTGAAATCTTTTTTGAAGGCAAGTCCTTTTCGGTTAAATTGACTGAGAATGGTTGAACTTCTCATGGAAGAAATTCCACACCTAACACTTAGTTTTCATACAGATCTGAACTAACATGGAGAATGTGGATTTTCTACAGCCTACATGAAATAATCCACCCAAAGATACAGGGAAAAAATAGTACAATATCCATAACTGAGGTGTTGTATACTTGTGGTGCTACTACAATGTGCTTCCTATATTTTTTTCTTAGCACGTTCATTTATCCAACAGATGTAGGATCTATAAAGATCCAATTCATGAGCATGTTACAAATTGTGCACTTAACTCTTGAGAAAATGTGAAAAACATTCTTGTGTGATTATCCTTATGTGATTTCATGATGAACAGAATTTTGATTTGTATATCACATGTCTTTCTAACAAAGTTCTGAATTCTCCTTGCACTTGGAGGGAGCTCTGATATGAAGCATGCAGATATATTTAAAATGTTAAATACTCTGAAGCAGGCTCACTTAATTAAAGCCTTACAAAGACTTTAATGAGTGACATTGGATTTTTCTATGGTAATTAGAGTTTAGGAGTAAAGGACAAATGACATGATAACCCCCTCCTCTCATAAACATCACCCAAGGTATGAAGAGGATAAGTGCAGTTCCATCAGCATTAATCCTACAAAGGAAGAGGGAGAGAGAGAGAATCCCATTTAGAAACACTTTACATTCTTTACTCCTACAAGAAATGAACAGCACTAATTGCTGGTTTCAGAAATGTCCTTATCTATTATGGGAACTTTCCCCTTGGCATAGTCTACCAGTCCTTCCTTAATTTGAAACTATTATTAGTGCCTGAGATAGTCTTCTAATGTATCACTTAAAAGAGCTGGAACATATTTCATGATCCTTTTTACTCAGAGCTATGGGAAGACCATGCTTCCTGCCTAAGGCAACATGTCATCTTACGTGGTGCTCAGCTCCTATTACAGAAGATCCAAATTCCTAGAGATATGAGGAGGAATAGAGTTCAATAGCTCACATGAGGCACTTTATATCCCAATTAATAGTAATAAAAGTTTTGTCTAAAACATGTACTGAATCAATAATTATTTATAGGATAACTTTTTGTTCATGAATAGATAGCTTCAAATTCTTAAACTGATACATCTAATTTCCATGACAGAGCAGAACTTTTAATCGGGTGCATATCACAGTACTTGGCAATAATGATATGAATCTTCCTTGGCTTAACTCAGAATTGTCTCAGGAGTTCTAAACTTTCCTGATGAATGTTTGTAAAAATTTATTCTGGTTCCAAAAGTTTTCTTCCCACTGGAGTTGGAAAAAAAAACTTTGTTCTTTTGTACTACAACTCCCCAGAATGACAGGCAGCACACCCATCCCATCTCTCCTTCCAGCTTATAATGATTATTTAAAATATGCACAACTGTTGATACCTGCTTTGGGTTAAACATAACTCAAAGCAAATGACAATATCACTATTAAAAGAATAAAACACTGAAAAATTCTATGTATAATAAAAATCTATAAGACTGAGATAATGAAGAGTAGCAACAGGAAACAGAACAATAACCCCCATCCCACAATAACAGTAGCAGAAAGCCATCATAATCAACAATTATCAATGATCTTATTGTACAAATGCCAGATGATCTCAAGGAGATTCAGAGTTTGTCTAAATGATTCAACACATATTCAGAGACCCACTTCCAATTGCCACTGGAAATGCCTTGCTCCAGCTCCCAACAGCTGCAGGCCATTCATATTCATGGATATTCCCCTAAATGTACTGGGAGTCTTTGGCAGCCAGAGTCCTATTCTAGTAGCAAGCTCCCCTTTCCACCCATGGATTAACACTTTTGCTATGTATCGTGGTTCCTCAATCAACAAAATGCTAACTGCAGGGCTGCATTCTTGTTTTTCTTTTAAATGTATTTATTTTCAATTTTTGCCTCATTATTTGTAACTGTAGCACTCACAAACACTTCCCTCCTGAACCTCCTCTCCCCTCCAAGCACAGTGATGATTGGACTGCTAACTTCCTAAACTAAGCCCCATACTTAAAAAAAAACAAAAACTAGTTCCTAGCTATTTTATCAGCAATGAAAGAGAAACCTTTCAATAATTTTATTGTTGCATTTACTCCAAATCCACAGATTATATTGGTATATTAACTAATGAGTTGCTTAATGTAACAAAAACAAGTGAGCTGCAGTTGATTCCTCTCAATACAGCCATGATACACTATGTGTCAGGCTGAAACTACACAGCAAGAAAAATGCAAAAGGATCTGCTGTGAAATCACAGCCAGGAAGTCAAGTTTCCTTGTTTGAGTTCACTTTAGCCAATCACACAGCAATCAATACACAGGGAGAGGAAGAAATTGGCAATCAGTCTTGTTTGAAGCTTGTTAAGGTAATTCTGCAGCGGCCATCCAGATTTTCAGGAGGTATAGTTACAGCTGAGCTGCTTTAAGAAGCTAAAAAAAAAGTGCTGTTAGCAATTTCCTCCATGGTATCTACTGACTCCTCACTCTTTTCCTCCTCTTTGGTTTTCTGGAAGCACTAGTAAATTGGGAGATTTCAATTATCCTGATATCTGTTGGGAGGCAAATTCTGAAAAATATGGTCCATCCAAGAAATGGCTGGCTTATGTGGCTGATAATTTTCTCCTACAAAAAGTGGAGAAAGAAACTAGAAGACTAGTTATCCTTGCTTGATTCTAACCAATAGAGACAACTTGGTGGAGGAAGTGGCAGTAAGGGGAATTCTGGACAAGAGTGACCATGTTCTACTAGAATTCTTGATATCAAAAGAAACAAAAACAGAGTGTAGACACACATATATGCTGGATTTTTAAAAAGCCAATTTTAATGAACAAGGATAAGTAAGGTCCCATGGCAGGAGATCCTAACAAGAAGAGGAGTCCAAGAAGGGTGGGAGCTTCTAAAGAGGGAATTGCTAAAGACAAAACTCTATACAATTCCAACAAGAAAAAAGATAGGAGACAGCAAAAAAGGCCAGTATGGCTTCACAAAAAGTTCAGCAGGGACTTGAAAACAGAAGAAGGACACATATAGGAAATGGAAGAAAAGCCAGACGACAAAGAAAGAGAACGGACAAGTAGTAAGGAATTGCAGGCATGGCATTAGGAGGGTAAAAGTTGAGAAAGAGCTGAGGCACTAGAGACACTAAGAGGACCAAAAAAGCATTTTTTTTTGTGCATAGCAAAAGACAAAATGCATATATGCATATGTATGTGCATAGCAAAAGACAAAGCAAAGAAACAGTGACTCAGCTGCTCAGTAGAGATGGAAAAATGATTATATGTGACAAAGAAATGGGAGAACTCCTCAATTCCTATTTTAGCTCAGTCTTTTTCCTAAAGGACAGACTATTATCCTCCAGACAAATGTGAAGTGTGGGTGGAGGGGACAAGATCACAATTGTAGATTGATGAACAAGTTGTCACGGAATGCCTTATTACCTTAAATGAATTCACATCTTCAGGGCCAGAAGAACTGCATCCAAGAATATTGAAGGATCTGGCTGAAGAATTCTCAGAACCACTGTCCATTGTTTTCTTAAAATCATGGAAAATGGGTGAGGTGTCAGATTACTGGACAATGGCTAATGTTGTCTGTCTACAAAAAGGGCAAAAAGGAGGAACCTGGGAACTACAGACCAGTCACCCTGACATTAATTCTAGGGAAAATCCTGGAACAGATTATAAAGTGGGCACAATGAAAACATTTAGAAAACAAAGCAGTAATAACTAGAAGCCAACACGGATTTGTCAAGAACAAATCCTGCCAGACTAATCTGATCTCAATTTTTAATCAGGTAACTTCCTCGATAGACAGAGGGATATCATATATCTTGACTTCAGCAAAGCTTTTGACAAAGTGCCCCATGATATCCTGATTAGCAAGCTAACTAGGTGTGGGCTGGATAGATCAAGTATCAGGTGGATAAACAGTTGGCTACAAAATCGTACTCAGAGGGTGAGGATTAACAGCTCCTTTTCAATTTGGGAGGAGATAACATGTGGGGTACCCCAGGGCCCAGTCCTGGGCCCAGTGCTATTTAATATTTTTATTAATGACCTGGATCAGAGGATACAGGGAATGCTAATCAAATTTGTGGATGACACAAAATTGGGTGCTATAGCTAACACCTTGTAAGACAGAAACAAAATTCAAAATGATCTAGACAGGCTTGAGCACTGGGCTGAAAACTGAATGAAATTCATCAGGGATAAGTGCAAAGTACTGCATCTAGGAAAAAGAAACCAAACACACAGTTACAAGATGGGGATACGGGGGGTACCAGCTCTGGACACTGCACTTCAAGAAGGATGCGAACAAATTGGAACAAGTTCAGAGGATGACAACAAGGATGATCAAGGGGCTATAAATCAAGCCCTCTGAGGAAAGACTGAAGGAGCTCAGCATGTTTAGCCTTGAGAAAAGAAGGCTGAGGGGTGATATGATAGCACTTTTCAAATATTTGAAAGACTGTCATACAGAGAAGGGACAAAATCTGTTTCAACCATCCCAGAGTGCAGGAAATACAACAATGGGCTCAAAAACAATCTGTATGCTGCTCTCACACCTTGCATTAAAAACAGATATTGCATTGTCTTTTCTGTAACATGGCTACAAGGCTCCACTTTCCTTTATATCTAACTGAAGTTTATGGCATCACGTACATTAGGACAACATGTAGTTAGTTTAAGCAAGCTGCGGGCAAGTTCCAATGGGCTGGGAGCAGTTTTTACCCTCCAGTAATCACTGAAAGTGTCATTCCCCACACCTAAACAAATTAGAAGTGATTAGAACACCACTTCCAGTTTAATAAAATGCTTTTGAAAGGCAAAACATAATGCAGGGGTGCACCTTATTTGAAAAACAAGCCTTGCTCCTGAAAACATCCAAGACCAATAGTTCTCCTTTTTGCCCCCAAATTTTAGAGGTGTTTAGAAGCTGAAAAAAAAGTTTGATGGCAGTGTGTTCAGATTGTTTTGCTACACCAGAGACCATGGAGACACGAGGCAAATTTTGCCTTCCTGTCCCCCATTGAGTTCATATCATAAATTTGCAGTCACATGATGCACAACCATTATCTGGTGAACATGCTAACTGTGGATCATTTCTCTCTTAGCCAAAGGCTTCTACTTTCACGTTGTGGATCTTTTCAAAAACATATTGCATTGCTGTGTGTGTGAATGATCTTATCTCAGCTTTTTAAAACTACATACTGTCACCTTGCATGTCCTTTACTTTTTTAAAATTTTTCTGTGGCATTTTTTATTGATGCATCAGTTAACTTCTGTTAAATGGTCTCAACAAGAAGCACTAGGCACTTCTTGTATTGGAAGAATATGTCGTAGTATATAAGAAGCATGTTGGGATACAAATCCTGGGATATATGCCATGTGATCACAAAGCATGACAGGAACACAAAGTCAGATAACAACAGGGGGAGATTTTGCTGGTTTGGCCACAGCCATAGTTTAAGCGAATGGATTTGATTGTTTGACAACACCATTGTTTAATCTAACTGTGATTTCAGTTTCAGGTGAAATGAAACCAAAAACAGATATTTCAGTCTCTTCATGAAAGTACTAGAATATTCCCAACATTTCTTCATGTAACTGTAAACTACCGTATGTTTCAAATGCAATCAATATTTAAGTTTGCTGAAGGTCCCAGTATAATATTCAACTGATGCGCAGATTCTCTACAATATAGTGTCCATATTTCCTTCTGCCCTTTCTCTCTCTTCTCACTTTGCAAATAAAAGTTATGATATAAAACATATCCTAGCTCTAAGATGCATATGAAAGGAAGCTGCTATGGGATTCAGTGCTAAAGCTCATATCTAAATTTGGAAGGAATTAGATTTAGTTGCCATGGAAACTCTCTGGTTCTTATCTGTTCTTTTTTGGAAGTGTGCAAATTGCAGAATAATAAAAAGTAACACTAACAGTCCACTTGGTGGGGTAGGAAGCATTAGAAATAAGTTAATAATATAATCTGGCTCGATAATAGTGCTCTTTGTTTATAATGTAATTATGCTAGAAACAGTTCTTGTCACTTCAATTCTTCATTGTAATTTTTATGTCTTTCTGTGTATGTATGCAGGTTCATACTGTTCTTGTAAAATCAGCAGTTTTGCATAACTTAGATAGCTGGTAATTATTCCATTTTCCCTTAAACTTCAGAAAGCTAATGTAATACACCAGGGGCATGGAAACCATGGGCCATAATCTCTATTCATTCTTCAGCTGCCGCCTGTGGAACCTATGTCCCTGACCCTTTTTCTCCACAGCCCAGTTGCTAGGCTCTATTATCCCCTGTGTTGTCTAACAACCTTGCTGTATATTCTTATATAAGATAAAGCTCTAATTTGATAGTATGTGACAACATATACTTGAGCAATACAAATCAGCTTTCAAGTCTTTTATATTGTTTCAAGTCAGATAAGGGCAACATTTATGTTCCCCAAAGCTACATATGTAAGGAGTCCACATGCCAGCAGTCAGTGGAGCCAAAGCCAGCAATGGCCAAAGCCTGTGATCTACCTTCTGTTCTCTCTCTCTCTCTCTCTCTCTCTCTCTCTCTCTCTCTCTCTTTCTCTCTCCCTCTCTCCCTCACACACACACCCCATAATCTCCATCAAAGGCTTCTCATAACCAAAGCAGGCAGGTGCTTTCCCCCTGAAACATTGGTGTGAGGTACTCAGCATGTCCTTTTGTTGAATCCACAAACCACCCTGATACACAAACTCTTGCAGACTTATCCTCTTTATCTCTTATATAACCTCACATCCACCAATCACTGTCTCTCCTCACTCACAGACAAACACACTACTTCCTTCTATCTCCAGTTCAGTTTGACAAAACACTCTCACACAGGATACCTATATGCACCTATAATACACGCACAACACTCACCCTTTTCTTCCATCTTAGCAGACCTCTCCTCCTCCTCTCTATATAATAGATCTCCATCTCCCAAATGCCCCCACATATAATGTTGAAACAGCTGAAAAGTGAAAAATCAGCTAGGTGGAAGGAGCTGGTCAGGGGACATAGTTTGCTTATATATGCTTCAGACAATTATCTTATTCACAGCCTCCATGAGTATAAAAGTCACCTAATGAAAGAATAATGCAAATATTAGGGGCATTCTGAACAACATGGATAAACTACCTAAGCAGCTATGGGCATAAGGTGAAACCCTTTCTCTTCAGGCAAGCTTTCCTTTAATTGTCTGGCTGTCTGAATGGGGCTTTTAAATGGATGCTTTGAATGTGTTTTCAGTGTTGCTTTTGTTTACTTTTTAGCATTTGTGTACTTACTGTTTTTAAGTTTTAAATATTGTCTTTTAATTATGTAAGCTACCTTGGGTCCTTTTTAAGGAGAAAGGTGGGGTGAAACATATTTTAAATAAATAAATACAAAGTCAAATTAGTGGTATATCCATTGTCTTGGCAATTAGCAATAAAACCAAAACAAAATCACCTCATTATTGCTGAAGGAACCTGCTTTAGATAACACCACCTGTAGAGCAGCTGGCTAGTAATCCTTTCTTTGCAATGAACAGATTTTACTAGAAGATTCTGGCTTAAAGGTTTGATCCAAAGGCATAAGATACAGGCATCTACTGATATCATATGGCAGGAGGGGTGGGAAGCCAGGTGGCATTGAAGCCTCCATTACACTTATGGTGCCCATCTTTATTGTCACAATGACTACATGTTTCTGTTTATACTATACATTCTTTAACCCAGGGTGATGCAGGGCAATTCATAGAGGTGGGTGGGAAGATAAAGGCTTGAAGATTCACCAAAACAGTCTTGACTTGACTTGAATTTATTGACAGTCAGGTTGTGCAGGAAAGTAACAGATAACAGTTTTAAGAATGTCACTGAAGATTTGGGGTCAATAACAATGTGAAAGGAATTCTCTCGAGCCAACAGTTAGGCTCTGAGATCTGGGGCTGGGGAAGGAACATCCTTTTTTTACCTATACTGCTTAATGCTGTGAAATGGTGTGGCCAAATACGGAAAGAGACAATACATTGCCTTCAACTGAGGGTCAGAATAGGCTCATCCTAACTTAATGCACAGATAGTGAAAAGGCACCCTCATCTTTATTATAATGTCCTGAGTAGTCAAACGGAACATTGCAAATTTCTGTTTTCTTTAGAATTTATATACCACCTGTCTAGAATGTGGGTGGTTTACATTGGTGGCTTGGTGCTAGCCTGGCTGAATTGGTGGCTTGGTGCTAGCCTGACTCCGTTCCTTCTTGGAAGACCGTCCCCAGAGAGTACAGCTTGGGGAGAGTATCTAGGCCCCGTGGAGCTCCAATTGTTGGGTTCCGCAGGGGTCGATTATCTCCCCAATGCTGTTCAACATCTATATGAGGCTGCTAGCTGGGGTCATCAGGGGCTGTGGAGCGTTGTGTCACCAGTATGCTGATGACACCCAGCTCTACATCTCCTTTTTACCAACTGCAAGTGATGCCATCCTGTCCCTTCAGTGCTGCCTGGAAACCGTACTGGAATGGATGCAGGAGAATGGCCTGAGGCTGAACCCGGACAAGACGGAAGTTCTGAGAGTGGGGGGGGCCGTGGCAGGGGGCTTGGGTAGCTGTCTCTCATTTGGGGGGGCAGCCCTGGGTCCGGCGAGTGGGGTCCGCAGTTTGGGCGTACATTTGGACCCGACGCTCACCATGGAAACGCAGGTGGCGTCGGTTGTCTGTTCCGCCTTTTTTATCTTTGGCGGATCGCACGACTGTGGCCCTATCTCGACACGGGGGCGCTTACTACCTTAGTGCACGCGCTTGTAATCTCAAGATTAGACCACTGCAATGCGCTCTACGTGGGGCTGCCTTTGAGGCTGACGCGGAAACTTCAGATGGTGCAGAATGCAGCGGCCAGGCTCCTTACTGGAGGGAGAAAATTCCATCACATTTCTCCTATCCTGGCCAGACTGCACTGGCTGCCCATTCGTTTCTGCATTGACTTCAAAGTTCTAATGCTCACTTATAAGGCCCTAAACGGTTTGGGACCTCGATACTTGGCAGAACGCCTGCTCCCACCAAGATCTACCCGGATCACCCGCGCAAGCCAGGAGGTGAGGCTGAGGAGCCTGACGCCGAGGGAGGCCCGGTGGGAAAAGACGTGAAACTGGGCCTTCTCGGCGGTGGCTTCTCGCCTTTGGAACAATCTCCCTCCTGTGATTCACGTGGCCCCTATGCTGGGTACATTTAAAACACAATTAAAAACATGGCTCTACACCCAGGCCTTCCCTCCTGCCAGCATTTAATTTGACTTAATTTTCTTCTTTTTTCTATCTATCATTTATTATGTTTATGGATTTTTATTTTAATTGTATATCCTTGCTGTTAGCTGCCCAGAGCGGTATGATATACCAGATGGTCGGGATATAAATTAAATTAAATTAAATTAAATTAAATTAAATTAAATTAAATTAAATTAAATTAAATTAAATAAATAAATAAATAAATAAATAAATAAATAAATAAATAAATAAATAAATAAACTAAGATAAAATCCAGACTAATCCAAGTTGGGAAAGGAAAAAAGAAAGAGGGGAGGGAAGAAGAAGAAGGGGAGAAAAGAAAAAAAGGGGGGAGATAGGCTGGGTAATGGCTGTAGAGAAGACCTGGCTGTATAGCCATGTCTTCAAGTTAGTCTTGAGGCCCTCAGTGAGGGAGACAGGTGGATATCTACAGGTAAGTTGTTCCAAAGGTGAGGGACCACTGCCGAGAAGGCCCAATTTCTGATTTTTCCCCACCAGGCCTCTCTTGGCATTAGGCCCCTGAGCCACCAAGCCTGACTGGAGCAGGTGATATGGGTAGAAGTGGGTGGAAGAAGGAACTCTGCCAGGTATCAAGTTCCTAAACTATTGAAGGCTTTATACGTAATTGTTAACACCTTGAAATCAATGCGGAAGTGGATAGGCAGCCAGTGTAAGGTGGCCAAGGTGGGGAAAATATGGTGAAATCTCTTCACCCCTGTTAATAGCCTGGGCACCATGTTGTGGACCATCTGACGTTTCTGCATCAGTCTCAAAGGAAGCCCCATGTAGAGAGTGTTACAGTGGTCTATTCTTGAGACTATGAGCACATGGACCAGTGTGGTGAGCACCTCTGTGTCTAGATAGGGATGCAGCTGGGTGATTCACTGAAGATGTAAGTGGGAAGACCAAACCACGGACGCTACCTGGGTCTCCATGGTAAGCGCCGGGTCAAGATAGACCCCCCCAGACTTTTTGTGGTGAGAGTCACCTCCCCAAAAGAGAGGGCGTTCCCCAAACTACTGACATTGGGGCTCCCCACCCGCAGGACCTCCATCTTGTCCATTTGACAGCATCCATTGCAGAACAGCCTCCAGGCTGCACCCAAGGGACAGAACGGCATCCACTGCAGATGGAAAAAAGGAGATGTAGAGCTGGGTGTCATCAGCATATTGGTGACACAAAGCTCCACATCCCCGGATGACTCCCCCCCCCCGGCCTCATATAGATGTTAAACAGCATTAGAGAGATGATCAAAGTTGTTGTCAATAATCAAGTTGTTGTCTAGATAATTCAAAAAGAAATGTCTCTTTATTCTGGATTTGGATGCAATAATAACATACAAAAGAAGGAGGTATGAATGCACTTTTGCTTGCTGTCCAATTACAATGCCATTTAAAAACTATGATAAGATTTAGCAGACAAAAATGGTGAGCACTCTTATCTGTTCTTTGTCTTTGTGATATTTCTTTTGGTTCCCTGGTAGTCTGGCCACTTTTGTTTACAAACCATGATCTTCAGAAGATCATGACAACACAGACTTGGCTGACTTTTTAACATAACATGGCAAAGCCAATATTATACTTTTGGGCTGCTGTTTAGGGATGGAACAAATGCTCACTTAATTCATCACTCATATCAAAATGGGCTCTCTCAAATCAACTAGACTTCTAATTTTCAGGTCCCTCAACAATTTATTCCCTCCAGACAGAGAGCAAGATAAGAAACACTGTTTTTATTCGTGTCACCCCTTCCATAATTTGCCCAAATTGTTTCTGTCCAAACAGCATCTTTTCACTGGAAGAAGCACAAGAAGCCATTGGCAATGGTGCGGCTAAAAAATATTGTAAATAAATAAATAAATAAATAAGACTACTCATAGCAAGCACAAAACCACTGGCTGATTTTTTTTAAAAAATCCAAATAGTTCCTCCAATATTTTAATTCCTACAAGTCCAAGGAACAAAGCAGCACCTGTTGTATAGAAGGACCACCCATAGTTTTCTTTTTTGCCATTTTTCAGTCTACTTGAGTTAAAGTGTTATTCATACAATGCTGCTTCATGGGGGTGGGGAGCATAAATCATTCTTCTTCATTTCTCTTGTTGATCGTAGCACCTTAAGTTTCTTTTGTTGATCGTAGCACCTTAAATACCTCACCTTCTCACAAGCAAGGAGAATAATTTTGTGGTTTCCTCATCCCTAGAAGCAAAGATTTGCTTACTGTTGTTAACTTTATATTTAATAGAGAAACAATAACTGCTGAGTGGGTAGTTTAGGGATTGAGAAATACACACATACATATATATAGTTGTTGCCATGGTAAAGATACTACAGTGTGTTATGATTAGTGTAGTGCTATATTCAACACCTGCAGAAGAGTATGTGAGAGGTAGTTAGAACTCACTGAGTACACATTAGTGAACATAAAATAATCAGAGGCAGTGATTTTGAGCACGCTCAAGAGTTAATCATAATGTGGTGATATTGCAGTAGACATTATAAGATGTGAAGGAAGCGAAGAAAAAGTCCCTTATCTCTCTGGATTTCTGCAGGCAGAAGTAATGGGACAGAGAAGGGAGAGAGGTGCTAAATGAATCTTTTCCCTGCCCATTTCATGTTGTGAGGTGCTGCAATCCTTCTTGGTGGAACTGCAGGTGGTTTCACATATCGTATCCAAAGCCTAAAGCTAAGGAAATAAGAACCAGAATACGTTAATTAATTCAAAAAGAATGTGAGCCTTTTTCAGACTTAGAGAAGAGCAACATGGGTCTGACTTTAATGAGGTGCAACACAGGCTTTATTTGCAACCACATCTTGAATGACATCACTCTCTTCCATCCCCCAATAATTTCTGCATTCCACAAATGTTTGATGTTACTGAGAATATTTCCATTATTGTTTCCATTGTAAATAAATATGATTGTTTCATCACAACAACAGCAAAAAAAAATTACTCATAAGGCATTTCAGATTGCTTGCATGAACAGTACTTGTGCCTATTTTTCAGGGAGTTTATCATATCATGTCCATTTACCATTGATAGGTTTGCATTGAATAGGGAGTAAATGTGAGTGTTAACATTTTCTGATAGAGCCATAACTGTGCTTTGCAAGTATAATTAATGTGAGTTTAGGGAAATGTCTTTAAAAAATAATGAAAGGACAACTCTTTTTAAAAGATTTGGTGCAGAAAATGACTGGGGCTGTCTGATAACAAGGTCGTAGATTTAAAGAAATAAGGCTTTCCATTTCTTCATGCTATGAAAGACATTATTTCTGTGTCAGAGGGCTTTCAGATTTATCTATAGCATCATCTACAAAAGAATAAAGATGAACTCTTGGAAAAAAAATATCACTTTAATAAATTCTTTGGGGGGAAAGTGATTTGAGAATTACACAATTAAATCCAGATAAAATTGCTTTGGATGTGTGCCTGATCTGAATTGTCAAAGAGATTGTTCTGAAAAGTACATTCTCTGCACTTCAGCTCTAATCACTGGCAAAATGTGCATTCTGAGACAGGAAGCTCAACTCCAGTGGCCAGACTATCTTGTGCAAACCAGTTAAATATGTGCAAATATAAATCTTTTACAGAAACTTTCTCGATATAAACACTGCATTGTAGGTAATATGCCTCTGCTTTGTTTTTGTCTTTAAAATAAAATGTGGTGATTATTCATCTTCTAAGAGCCATGTGCGAGCAGGAAAAGATGTACCTGCCAGTGAGGAGACAGAGCAGAAAAAAAAGTTTGGAGACTTTAATAAAGAACCATTCTAGGTTCACCAGCTCTAAGATGGCCATCTTTCATTATATTTTGTAGGCCCATTACAAAACCAGCTAGAATTTTTCAGGTAGGCAATAGGTTTAGCAAAGACAGAACAACTTTCTGTAGTTTATTAAAGAAATTTTTAGTTGAATCTTGTATCTAAGAGTCACTAAAATTAATTCCCTTTTAACAATACTTTTGTGGTAAGAGGTAAGCATCCCCCCCGCGTTATATCCCATAGTGGCATCTATCTATCTATCTATCTATCGATCGATCGATCGATCGATCGGTCGGTCGGTCGGTCGGTCGGTCGGTCTATCTGTCTGTCTGTCTGTCTGTCTGTCTGTCTGTCTGTCTGTCTGTCTATCTATCTATCTATCTATCTATCTATCTATCTATCTATCTATCTATCTATCTATCTATCTATCCCCCCCCCAAAAAAAAATCACCATATGATGCTTCAAACTTTGTAATATACATTCATTCACAAAAATTCAGGTTACAGAGGTAGGAGGAAACAGGCAGTTAGACAAGAAGTGGTAGCTTCCTCCAAAGGAAAATTATTTACCCAAATCTATAAGAATGCATGTGGCTCAGAAGTTTCCTAAAATATAGTGTTTATGTGTGTGTATTTTAAATCAGTGGTCCCCAACCTTGGGCCTCCAGATGTTCTTGGACTTCAACTCCCAGAAATCCTGGCCAGCAGAGGTAGTGGTGAAGGCGTCTGGGAGTTGTAGTTCAAGAACATCTGGAGGCCCAAGGTTGGGGACCACTGCTTTAAATCACATGTGCTTGTCTACTCAGATGAAGCAGCAAATCTTTTATGTCTCTGATCTGAAGATAAGCGTGATTTCAGCTACCTGAGGAAAAACTACTGTCTGCTCAGAAAATCTTGTTACAACAAAGTTTGAGGTTATATATTTTAAAAAGAAAGAAAGAAATCCTGAATATAGTGACCTGGCTAATTTCCATAACAGAAGAACTGCTATTATTGCAGAGTTTTGATTTTCTGGTAAAGTTCCTCAGTAGATGTACAGAGATTGACAGAGGAGAATAGCTACAAGTTTTCCAGAGGCCCACAATCACCACTTTTCTCATCAACTGGCCCTAGGTATCTGGCTTGGAGTTTGATTCCCCACTGTGCATCCTGTGAGTAGAGCCAGTCTGTGTGACCTTGGGCAAGCTACACAGTTCCAGGACACCCCTAGAAGAACGGAATGGGAAACCACTTCTGAGTATTATCTATCTGGAAAACCCTGAAAAGGTTTTCCAGAAGTCAGAATTGGCTTGATCATTATTATCATATGTTTTATATTTAGTCTCAATAACTCACTCTGAGACATTTGTAGGAAAAAGACTAAAACAGTTTTCTTTAGTTTAGAAATTAGGCTTGTGTATTCTGCTTTCTTTACTACACATATACTAAGCAACCAACTAAACAGAGTGAAAGAAATCTCAGGACAGGCATGGGTCTCTCTTTAAATTCAAGGTTTGAAGGAACATGGGTCTCTCTTTGAAATCAAGGTTTGAAGATTAGTGCTGGATCAACAATCACTCCAGCCCAGAAAACTCATGTGCCATGTGCTACAGTTGCATTTGAGATACCGAGAGGAATGAGAGAGAGAGATTTTCCTCAAAAGAAGAAATTTAATTTTCTTCTTCTTCTTGAACAGTTACATTGGTACATTTTGTGTTGGTATTTTGACAATGTAAATGCTACATTACTATTTACTGTTTATTACACAGAAAGTTGCTACACCATCAAAATCAGTGTTTACAGGATATATTCAGGTAATTGCATACAACCAAAATAATTTCCATTTAATTAGTACTGGAGTGTGCAGAACAGCATTTTCTATACTGTTGTTTGACACACTTCAAGAGATAATTGATAATGTCATGTTTATACAACTTTCCTTTCCATAGTTGAAATACAAAATTCACTCACTACAAGCAAAACATTTAATCCTGCTCCATTGCTTGAATATATTTAACTACGTGGAGTGCACATGTCCCCCACATGGTGAGAGGATGTCTGCTGATGTTGTTGGGCCATATGAACTATTTATTTATTTATTTATTTAATTTATATGCCGCCCACACTACCCAAAGGTCTCTGGGCGGCTTACAGCATTTAAAATACAATAAAGATATGTACAATTAAAATACAATTAAAATATATATATAATTGCCATCAGACCCACAGTTAATATTATTTCAGTTAAAAGCCTTCTGGAACAGGAAGGTTTTGACCTGGCGCCGAAATGTCATCAGTGTTGGCGCCAGACGAATCTCAGTCGGGAGGGCATTCCATAGTCTGGGGGCAGCTGCCGAAAAGGCCCTTTGTCTGCAAGCCATCCCTCTTACCTCTTTGAGGGATGGCTCTTTCAAAAGGGCCCCCTGGCTAGATCTTAACTGCCGGGTAGGCTCATATGGAAGGAGGCGGTCCTTCAGGTATCCAGGGCCCAAGCCGTTTAGGGCTTTATATGTCAAAACAAGCACTTTGAATTGGGCCCGGGCAGCAACTGGTAGCCAATGTAACTTGTACAGAATCGGCTTTATATGTTCCCTGGCGGCCACACCACTCACCAGCCGCGCTGCTCGATTCTGAACCAGTTGCAGTCGCCGGACCGTCTTCAAAGGCAGCCCCACGTAAAGCGCATTGCAGTAATCTATACGGGATGTTACCAGTGCATGTGTAACTGTCATGAGACTCCACTCGTCCAGGTAGGGCCGTAGCTGGTATAGTTTCCACAGCTGGAGGAAGGCGCCCCTGGCCACCGAGTCCACCTGGGCTTCCAGTGTTAGACTGGGGTCCAGGAGCACCCCCAAGCTGCGGACCCTGTCCCTTAGGGGGAGTGTAACCCCATTCAGGGCAGGGAGATGGCCCTCCAGCCTGTCTGGCGAAGCACCCACTAACAGCACTTCCGTCTTGTCTGGATTGAGTTTCAATTTATTGACCCTCATCCAGTCCATTATGAGGTCCAGACACGAGTTCAGGACAGAAACCGCCTCACCTGGATTGGTGGAAAACAAGAGGTAGAGCTGAGTGTCGTCAGCATATTGCTGACTCCTCAGCCCAAACCTCCTGACGACCTCTCCCAGCGGTTTCATGTAGATGTTAAACAGCATGGGGGACAGTATCGAGCCCTGAGGAACCCCATGACATGAATGCCATGGGGCAGAGCAGCTGTCCCCCAGCACCACCCTCTGGACACGGTCAGCCAGGAAGGAGCGGAACCACCGTAAAACAGTGCCCCCAACTCCCAACCCAGCCAGCCTATCCAGAAGGACACCATGGTCGATGGTGTCGAAAGCCGCTGAGAGGTCCAGGAGTATCAACAGGGTCACACTCCCCCTGTCTCTCTCCCGGCAAAGGTCATCATACAGGGCGACCAAGGCAGTCTCTGTACCAAAACCCGGCCTGAAACCCGATTGAAATGGATCCAGAAAATCCGTTTCATCCAGCAGCGCCTGGAGTTGCCCAGCCACAACCCGCTCCAACACTTTGCCCAAATAAGGGAGGTTCGCTACTGGTCGGTAGTTAGCCACCAGCCTTGGGTCCAGGTTTGGCTTTTTAAGGAGTGGTCGAATTACCGCCTCTTTCAAGGTGGTAGGGACCACTCCCTCTCTCAAAGAGGCGTTCACGGCCTCCTGGACCCAGGTGCGAACCCCCATGGCTGATCTTCTAATTAGCCAGGATGGGCAAGGGTCGAGCAGAGTTGTGGTAGAGCGGACAGATCCAAGCACCCTGTCCACATCCTCAGGAACTAGATGCACCTCTGCTTTTGATGCACCCAACAAGAAGTTTCCACTAGTAATGAAACCTGTTGCCATGCCATCTGCTTTGCTCAGGTTCAGAATGTGACAGAAGGGGCTGTAAAGATGTGAATACAGGCTATTTACACCTTTAAACAAGAAGGGACCAGAATTGGAGCAGAATTCTTCCCTGATCCAATGTCCATTCCCATACTCTCTCTCTCTCTCTCTCTCTCTCTTTCTCTCTCTCTCTCTCTCTCTCTCTCTCTCTCACACACACACACACACACACACACACACACACACACACACACACACAACCTCTTCCAAAGAATTCCATTACAGAGAGGGCTGAGTGGTTGGGATGCTGGCCATGTCAGTGGAAGAACTTTGCAGTTCCACAACTCCTTCACACATCATTTCTCTCTACAGAGGGCAGCACAGGAGACCCCTAAAATTATGTTAAAAAGTTTTCCCCAGAATTGGGCAACAGACGTATTTGATATATCAATGTAATCTGTATGACCAGAATATCTAAAGCTGAGCATGCTTAACATCCATGTCGGAAATAAATATAGATGGTAAGAAAAATCAAATAACCAGGATCAGGAGTGTTGTTGTCCACATGAAGCCTGAAGTCAAGGTTACCCATGGCTATCATAATGGCTTGTTTCCTTTACATATCAGCAAGATTATGTATTATATTACTTTCTGTTATTACTAAGCAATATGAACAAAATATCACTGATAACAGAATGATATATTCAATCCTGTCTGTTGAATGCTGCTACAAAATAGGGATGCAATAAAGGCATACATGCAAACTATTCTTACATTATGAATGATTTTCCATTTAATGACAATTGTTAGTTTGTGAAAGTTTGGCATTATGAAGAAAATGTGGAAATCTGGAGTAGAAAAAAATGACACATATAAAGCGGTAGTGTGAACACTTTTATTGTAGTTGCTATTTGTTATTGACATTTCTTCCTTTACTGAATGAAGTGGTCTCTAGGGTACAGTGATTAGCAACACAGAGAATAACAATCTACCACCATTTAGGAAAAGAGGGGAAAATTCATTATTCAGCTGAAACCCAATGGAAAAATCAGGATATAGCAGCAGAATGTAATGACTGTTATTGGATCTTAGCCAGCTCACTTCATTAACATTCCAAAATATTCCATAAGGATCACAAGAAGTTGTTAGAAAAAGTTTGTAGTCTTCAAAGAGAAATCTACTTTTTTTTTTTTTAAAAAAAGGTCACTTTAAAATTAGTCTAGTCAAGTAAATGTGGTTTTAAGACATGAAAAAGAAAAACTCAAATAGTTTTAACGATGTAGCCTCTATCAGGGTTTTTTTTCCGAAAAAATTAAGATTGATAAAAAGCTTATGAATGGATAAATTATTTAGAATGTCTCATCCTTAGCAAACAATATTGTTTTGTCTGCATGCAAAATATAATACTTGTAAATTAACTCACACAATGTGCACTGAGACAGGCCAACTTGACACATCAAGACAGACCATCTCAACACACTAAAACAGACTGTCAAGAGTTTGTTAACCGCAGCAAGAATGAGACAACAATCTTCTTCTTTTTTGTTGAGGTTTCCACAATTTGCATTAAATATCTGTGCATAAAATGAAAGTCTTCACTTCTGAAGCAAAGCCTACACACATGCAGAAAACAAAAGGATGCCCTGATTGGCCAAAAAAAAAAAAAAAATTAAAAAAAGGCAAGTGGCCTATCCAATGTTTCTAGTTTTTCAAAGTCCCTGCAGCAAGACATCAGCTCTCATAGCAGAGCAACACAACTGATGTAATTTACAGAATAAGAGCAATTTGTGTAATTTCTACAGAAATTGATCTCACAAATCTGTGGTTTACAAGCTTAAGAATGACATCCTTAAACATTTTACATCTCCTAATATAAAAGTACAATGGCCATCTAATTTGTAATTTATTTCACTTTCTGTCTGAGTTATTTTGTGTTTCATCAAAATAGATAGATGTCATCTCTCCATTGTTCATATGCCAACATTTTGTCATGGCAGCATGGCCGCATTTATATATTTCTTCAACTCTGTAAAAGAGTCTAAATGTGGTGGACTCAGTTGACCTTTTCATTAAACTGTATGTTGATTGGTTGGCCATTCTGCTTCTCTCCTACAGGTTAATGAGGCTATAAAAAGGATGGACTGAAATGGCAAGCCAATCAGAAAGGTCAAAGTAGCACAGCACTCTACTATTGCTGACAAAATATATGAGGCACTAAAATTTGGATACCTCATTCTTAGTGACATGTAATGAGAACAGTAAAGGTAAGCCTATGAGTGCTTCCAGTTCCTGAAGAATGTAATGCGGGAAATGATACTAGTATAGGCCACTTGTATTCTAGGACAAGAATATGGAAGGACATCACTTGATTCTTCCAATATTTTGTTGATTTACAGATTAGCATGCACATGACTAGAACCTGGAATACTATACTACAAGTAACAGTCTAGTTCAGAGTACAGCAGTTTTCCTTTTCTCCCATGTAAAATGAGCCCTAGGCAATCTTCTCCTACAGGCCATTTGATGAGAAGCAATCGGGAAGTTATTACTCCAAAAAAAGAGAGTAAATTTTCTCACCTTTTCTTAGAGCTGAAAATATAATGCCAGAGACCACTGCCTTTCTTTCTGTAGAGAAAGGATATAGAACAGGACCTTATGTGGTTGTTGTAAATAATTCATATGACTGACTTTAAATTTCAGTATAAACAGGAACATTATGAAGACACAGAAGCAGTTTTATTTGGAAAGAAATAACATTAGCAGCACAATCATGTATGTGTCTACACTGCATTCTGTAGGATTGTAGCCCTGTAACACAATCTCTGAGGTGAGGCAGGGAGGTAAAGTGGAGAAACTACCTTAACCCAAGCCCTCCTGGGCTTGTATCAGCACAATGGGGGCATTTTTCTTTTTATCTTCTCCTTTGAAGTTTCATTTTACTTTCCTTTTACAGTTCCTAACCAGTTTGTTACAATGAGCAGGAAATTTCTGCAAAACAAAAACAAAAATATCCAGGGCATGTCAGGGGAACAGAAATCCTTTAGATCTACCATCTTCTCCTCATTTACTGCAAAGACACCCAAGGAACACATCTGTTGAACTGGTGCTGGAGGTAGCTGGACATTGTTGGGAGGTAACAAGAAGTGACTAGGCAGCTCTTGTGTTGTCAGACCTTTTACTTTTCCTGCTCCAGAGGAAATTCTAATGATCCTATGGCTCCCAGATACCTTTCCAAGGATCATAAGATTTCAGCCTAAATGACTTAGAAAAATAATTACAGGTTTTGGGGGCTTTTTGTTTTTTTGGGGTGGGGTGGGGTTTTTTTTTTTTTGTATTTACTTCACATTTACAAGTAGATTTTCAGAGGTATGTGTCTTGTGCTTATGTGCGATCAATCTGGAACTGATTTATAGCTTTTGAAGGTACGTGAGTTATTTAAGAAATGTTTCTATCAGTTCTATCACTTCTGTGAGTTCCCATGGCTGAGCAAGGACTTGAATCCAGGTTTCCTGAGTCCATCATGCTATCACACTATTACACTAGGCATAAAAGTATAATAATATCTTATGGTGAACTTTAAGACTTGTTCAGAGGAATTATTTTTAATGGGATTAAATGTCACATTTCCATATAACCTAAGGAGGTGGACAGGGTGCTTGAATCTGTCTGTTCTACTATCACTGTGTTCAACCCTTGCCCATCTTGGCTAACTGGAAGATCTGCCGGGGGGGGGGTTGCACTTGGGTCCAGGAGGCTGTGAGCACCTTTTTGAGAGAGGGAATGGTCCCTACCACCTTGAAAGAGGCGGTAATTCGGCCACTCCTAAAAAAGCCTAACCCGGACCCAAGGCTGGTGGTTAACTACCGATCAGTGGCAAACCTCCCTTATTTGGGCAAAGTGTTGGAGCGAGTTGTGGCGGGGAAACTCGAGGTGCTGCTGGATGAAATGGATTTTCTCGATCCATTTCAATCAGGTTTCAGGTCGGGTTTTGGTACGGAGACTGCCTTGGTCACTCTGTATGATGACCTTTGCCGGGAGACAGACAGGGGAGTATGGCCCTGTTGATACTCCTGGACCTCTGAGCGGCTTTCGACACCATCGACCATGGTGTCCTTCTGGATAGGCTGGCTGTGTTGGGAGTTGGGGCACTGCTTTATGGTGGTTCTGCTTCTTCCTGGCTGACCGTGTCCAGAGGGTGGTGCTGGGGGACAGCTGCTCTGTCCCATAGCGTTTATGTCATGGAGTTCCTCAGAATACTGTCCCCCATGCTGTTTAACATCTACATGGAATCGCTGGGAGAGGGCATCAGGAGGTTTGGGATGAGGAGTCAGCAATATGCTGATGACACTCAACTCTACCTCTTGTTTTCCACCAATCCAAGTGAGGTGGTTTCTGTGCTGAACTCATGTCTGGAGCTGATAATGGACTGGATAAGGGTTAATAAATTGAAACTCAATCCAGACAAGATGGAAGTGCTGTTAGTGGGTGCTTCACCAGATAGGCTGGAGGGCCATTTCCTTGCCCTAAAGGACAGGGACCACAGCCAAGGGGTGCTCGTGGACCCCAGTCTAACACTGGAAGCCCAGGTGGACTCGGTGGCCAGGGGCGCCATCCTTCAGCTGCAGAAATTATACCAGTTACAGCCCTACCTGGACGAGCAGAGCCTCATGACAGTTACACACGCACTGGTAACATGCATAAATTACTGCAATGTGCTCCACATGGGGTTGCCTTTGAAAATGGTCCGGCAACTGCAACTGGCCCAGAATCGAGCTGCACAGCTGGTGAGTGGTGGGGCCGCTAGGTGACACATCAAGCCAATTCTGTTTAAATTACATTGGCTACCAGTTGCTGCCTCAGCCCAATTCAAAGTACTTGTTTTGACATATAAAGCCCGAAACGGCTTGGGCCCTAGATACCTGAAGGACCACCTCCTTCCATATGAACCTACCCAGCAGTTAAGATCTAGCCAGGGTGTGCTTTTGAATGAGCTATCCCTCAAGGAGGTAAGAGGGATGGTTTGTAGACAACAGGCCTTTTTGGCAGCTGCCCCCAGATTATGGAACGCCATCCCAATTGAGATTCGTCTGACACCAACACTGATGACATTTCAGTGCCAGGTCAAAACCTGTTCCAGGAGGCTTTTAATTGAAATAATATCAACTGTGGGTCCTGATGGCAATTTTTTGACTCTATATTTTCATTGTATTTTAATTGCATTATCTTTTTCCTGTATTTAAATTGCTGTAAGTCTTCATAGATCTCACAAAGGCCTTTGATTTGGTTAACAGGGATGGCTTTTTTTAAATACTTCCCAAAATTGGATGTCCACCTTCACTCCTTAACATCATCAGGTCCTTTCATGATGGAATGAAAGGCACTGTAGTTTTTGATGGCTCACCATCAGATCCCTTTGGTATCCGAAGCAGAGTAAAACAGGGCTGTGTCCTCGCACCAACCCTTTTTGGGATCTTTTTTGCTGTCATGTTGAAGCACGCCTTTGGGACTGCAACAGATAGGTGTCTTTCTCAGGACTAGATCAGACAGAAAGCTTTTTAATTTCTCTAGATTGAGAGCAAGGACCAAAATCCAACTGAAATGCATGCAGGACTTCCTCTTTGCCGATGATGCAGCCATTGTTGCCCACTCTGCTGAAGACCTCCAACAACTCATGAATCGTTTTAGCAAGGCCTGCCAAGACTTTGGACTAACATCAGCCTGAAGAAAACACAAGTCATGGACCAGGGCGTGGACTCACCTCCCTCTATTACCATCTCCATGCAAGAATTGGAGGTTGTTCATGACTTTGTGTACCTTGGCTCAACTATCTCTGACACTGTCTCCCTAGATGTCGAGCTGGATAACGCATTGGCAAAGCAGATGCCATGTTCTCTAGACTCTCAAAAAGAGTATGGCTCAATAAGAAATTGACGACATATACCAAGATCCAGGTCTATAGAGCCTGTGTCCTGAGCACACTCCTGTACTACAGGGAGTCCTGGACCCTTTGTGCACTGCAGGAGAGGAAGCTGAACACCTTCCATATGCGTTGTCTCTGACGCATTTTTGGTATCACCTGGCAGTTCCAAATAGAGTAGTCCTAGACCAAGCTAGAATTTTTAGACATGTACACATTACTGAAACAGCAACGTTTATGTTGGTTTGGGCATGTTGTGAGAATGGCTAATGGTTCCAAAAGATCTCCTGTATGGAGTATTAGTGCAGGGAAATCGCTCCAGAAGGAGATCACAGCTGTGATACAAGGATATCTGCAAGCAGGATCTGAAGGCCTTAGTAATGGACCTCAATAGATGGAAAACCCTGACATCTGAGCATTCAGCCTGGAGGCAGGCGTTGCATCACGGCCTCTCCCAATTTGAAGAAACCCTTGTCCATCAGTCCAAAGCAAAGAGGCAGTCACGAAAGCAGCAAAATCAGGGAACTGGACAGGGAATTGCATTTGTCTTCAGTGTGGAAGGGATTGTCACTCTTGAACTGACCTTCTCAGTCACACTAGATGCTGTTCCAAGTCCTCCATATAGATCATTTTACCATAGTCTTTCAGGACTGAAGGATGCCTTATCAATAATCAAAGCTGCCCAGAGACCTTTGGGTAGTGCGGGTGGCATACAAGTTAAATAAATAAATAAATAAATAAATAAATAAATAAATAAATAAATAAATAAATAAATAAATAAATAAATAAATAAATTCTGAAGGGAACATAAATACTGTATATAGGCCTTTCTCAGCAAATCAAATAAATCATCAAACACAAATTAACACAATTTGCTTCTACAATTTCCTTAGGCTGTCATAATATTCTTCTTGTCTATAGGTCTTTGTAATAGATTTTATACTCCAATGACACTTTCTGGCAATGTAAACACTGCAGCAAGATGCAAGTCTCTTATGTAAGTTTTTAGAGAGGCTCTCTTGTACCCTTTTCATCAGTCTCAACTAAACACAAACAAATCCATATGTCCTGTTGTACGATAGCCAAAAGCAGCAAATGAAGGTCATTTTGACAGCAAAGAATACAGGAAGGTGTACAATCAAAGAAGTTAACAGCATCCATTTTAGTGTAGCTGTTTCTTCCAATGCACCTATTCACTTGTATTTTATGAGGTGTGGGCTGCAATCTATATAGTGTTCTATGAAGAGAAGGCACTGTCCGTTGTGGCAGTACTGAAAACAGGCATTCTTTGTTCTGAAGCTGGGGGTTTCAATTGCAAAACCTCCTTTCTTAAAAAACTCCTTACAAAAAAAGATGAGTTATAAGGCAATGCACCAACAGGTACCGTCTGCCACTCTTTATCTCTGCCCATAAAGCAAAAGCTTGAAATGCAGCCAAACTAATTATCTAATTCAGTGCTTCTCCTATCAAGACCCCAAATAACTTAAAAAGGTCACATATAACATGCAAAAAAGAAGAAAACTTTACTTTTTCTGCTTGATCTTAATGAAGTAAACCTGCCACTTAAATCAAATTTTAACAAATACCTTGGCTTCATTATCTATTCAGAATTTTTTATACACTTAAGAAAAACCTCTTAACTACAGCTTTCAAAGCAATAAACTCATTTGTATGGTCACATGGACAGCAATTGATTGGAAATGTAATGATTTTAAATTATTTTTCTCAATGTGTTCTCTTTCTTTTTATTAACTGTGCCTCATGGACTGAACAAGGGTGCCCTCATTGTGTGTATTTGCGAGGGGTACGCCCTGCTCCTTTCATAGCCACCTATGCTTTTTATGTTAAAATAGCTCTAGAAAGAATTTGTTTTAAATAACTGAATGTCAGATATCCAAGACCATAATTCACGTGATCATTTGATAAAATTTTCATGCACAGGAGAAAGTAAATGAGTGCAGGATCATCTGTGGTTTCAGAATCATCGACCCCAGATGGACCATCAAAATTGCTGAAGATTTTACTTTCTGGATACTCAGCTTCACAATAGAAAAATCTTATTGAGATGGGATCATGAGATCACCAGTAGCACATGTCTGAGCAAGAGGATGCTTCAGTCTAGTCTGCATTCTGCTGAGCAGGCATGCCAACATCAATTTACCTGAGAGGTTAAAGAATGTACATGTGTCTCCACTGTATATGTCCCACTTACTCAAGCCTTTGCATCAACATTTCATTATGTCTGAAACAGCCCTTCAAAATATTTTGTCACAGAGGGACTGCAGCCCCCTTCCAATTATTCTTACTTTTGTCCTCTCCCCGCAACCATAGTATAGATCATCTTTTGGGATCCTCTAGGTAAAAATAAAGGTTCCCCTTGACATTCTTAGTCCAGTCATGTCCGACTCTAGGGGGTGGTGCTCATCCCGTTTTAAAGCCGTAGAGCCAGCACTTGTCCAAAGACAGTTTCTGTTGTCACGTGGCCAGCGTGGATCCTCTAGTCGTGGGTAATTTTACATTACTGAAGTTTATGTTGGAATTTTTGTTTAGTATATACATACTTCTGTTTTAAAAAACAGGTAATTCAGTTCTTCGAAAAACCTCTATTTCATGTGGAATATTGTGCTTCTGTATCCATGATTCAAAAAACCAGAAGAAAGCCCATATTGCCAACAGGAAAAAGGATGCCAAGCTTTACATAGCAAAGAGTGGCCTGAATATTGATAATACAAATGACAGTGTCAAGATGGTCTACAGGATACCCTCTTGTGCTCACTCCCATTCACAAAGAGACGCCAAGTAAGGGAAAATTACAGAACCTGACTCCTTTTTTCATCAATTAACCACTTCAAATTCAAACACAAAGCAATTGCGATAGATGTTTTTCAACAAGTTCTCTAAGTATGTATTGCTTGAAAAATATGGATGAATATCAACAACTGTGATGAAACCTTTGCTTCTGGGGGACCAGTTGATAAGGGCTCATTTACCCATATAATCAGTCATACTTATGTATGAATTGGCCATTAAACTCATTGCTGGTATGTTTGTGGAAGGGTGGCTTTGACTTAACCTTTCAGTTCCTGGATTTTTCAGATTCACGGAATGTTATTCTTACCTCTTCCCATCTTCATTAAGAACCTTCCCTTTGATGGAGCATGGTACCAGCTGAACTTGATCTTTTATCCTGCCTCATTTTTTAAGCTGAGATGCTCTCAATGTTTGAAACCCAAGATGTTTCATAAATTCTTGTATTAAGGAGGAAGCTAGGAAAACAGTTGAAATTATTTGCTGCTACATTCTTTTTGACACAAAGCAGCAAATCTGGAAATAGCAAACAGTGGAGGTATTGTGGATACCTCTTTAAAAACTACCAGTCCCCTAATGTTTTCTGGTTGCTACAGAGCATAGAAAACCCCATCCATGTTCTTTTTCTCCATGCTCAATTACTGCTGCTGCAGAGATAGCCTTTGCAACAAACATATGTGTATTGCAGAACCTCCTCTGAGAACTTGAATTTTCTGGCTAAAGTTTTTAAGGAAATCAATGATTATTACAAAATATATTTAATACCTCAGAATTCCAACAGGTGTTTCATTTGATTATATTACTCTCATCTTTCACTCTGCAAAAAAATAAAAAATAAAAATGGCTATATTGTTAGAATGTGCAAAAAATACTTTCCTGTGGAATTTCACAGCTCTTCTCATCAAGCTTCAAGCATTCTAACAGGTACTTGGAATGCTTAACACAATCTTCTCTATTTTCATGTTTAATTGTGCATTTGCCAAAATTTTGTTGCAAGTCTTGCAGATCATTTGCTCCTGATGCCACCATATAACTTGGCAACTCTACTGAGAGAAGTGGAAAGTTTTTTTTATCTTGTGCTCTGGCAGAAAGTGGTCCAAGGTTTCAAAGCCTGAGTACTAAGGTGAAAGAGAATGAATGATAAATCATAAACATATTGGAAGGTGGCAAGACCTGTAGCTTTAACTGCTCTATATCCAAGTAACCAGCTGGAAAGTGCTTAAGATAATATCTTGTTTGACACACAAGCAGAAGGCAGGGTCAATATCCTGACATAGGAGCAGCAGCAAGTGCAAGTTTCAAATGAGCAATTTTTCGGGAAAGAAGAGACAGGCACAGAGAGATAGATCTTGACTCTTGATCCTTTTGGATTTCATTAAAATCATTTTTCTTCTTACTGCAAGATCATGAGAATTTTAGTTGGTGGTGGTCTCAGAGAAAATGCATTTGTTAGACTGATTTTTGCATATTTCTGTTGCTTTCTTACATGAAGTAGCAAACATAGTAGAATTAGGTAGGTTTCTTGTGACCATTTGATCAACCAGCCTCTTCTTCTGTGCTTTTCTGCGTATTTGTGTGTGCACTTGGTGGAATTACACTAGTTTTGCATGGCTGCATTTTATGTCTGTGTAAAATATAATTAAAAACACCACTTGTGAAAAATCTCAAGGCAATTAGAGAATACCTATGCCTTCTTGTGTGAGACACTGATCCCTCATAGAATCATAGAATAATTGACTTGGAAGGAAATCCAAGCCCCTGCTGAATGCAGAAATTCAAGCCAAAGTAGATATGAAAGATAGTCATCCAGTTTTCTCTTGAATGCCTGTAGTGTGGGAGCACTCACCACTTCCTGAGGTAATTGGTTCCATTGTCATACTGATCTAACAGTTAAGAAGTTTTTCCTGATATTCAGCTTCCTGAATATAAATCTGGCTTCCTATAGCTTGAGCCCCTTGTTATGTGTCCTGTACTCTCGAATGACCAAGAAGAGATCCTTCCCCTCTTTTGTAAGACTACTTTTCAAGTATATGAAAAAGGTTATCATATCTTCCCTCAGTCATCTTTTCATGCCCATTTTTTTCTTTTTATCTAACCACAGGTGACTATATGAAAATCATGTATCAATATGTTGATACATGACTTTCATATGGCACCAACATGTTGATAAAAAGGAATAAGAAAAAAATCAGATATGAAGTAGAACATTAGTACTCTGTTACTTCTTAGTTGTAAAATCAGTCATATTTCACTAGTAACAGTAACTGCAGAATCCCATACATTTCCTTTTCAGCTCAGTTGCCTAGGTGAATATAGAAGAGCAGCCAAAGAGATATTCTTATTTTGTAGGTAAAAAATAAATCACCTACAAAAGGAGAAGAGGAAATGATTTTGATCTCAGTAATTCAATAATTTAATTCACTTGTCTGCTGATATTAAAACGTCCAGAGATTAGTATTTCTAATGAAAATAAATCAGGATTAATACTCAATAAATGCAAATTACTAGTGTGATTTTATCCTGGTTTGGCCACTAATTTTTCATTACAATGCAGCTGAAATTTCTAATTGTGAATACAGATTTAGGAATGTAGCAAAATTCGCATTTTGTGAAGAGATGGCATTTAACCAGCATTGTGGATCGACTGAGCAGCTGAGCTGAAAGTAAGCTAATTTGGTTATTGGCAGGTGCTTATGGCGATCCTTCTCCACTCATTCAGGAAATAGGAATTAAGTTGATTTGACAGCCCTCCAATTTTGCTTTCAGTAGTATTGATTCTCCTCACCCAGGCAGCAGTATTTCAAGGGACCGATGGCTCACTTGCTCTAATCACATTTCATTGTACATTCTCTGCATGCAATAATACATTTGACTATCCAGATCAATTCTGACCCCATTTCCATTCAAAGAATACAAAGCACTGATTGCTTTCTAGGTTTTTAAAAGCAACATTTTGTGATGCATTAGACAGGAGTAGAGGATGCCTCCTGAATCTGTTTGTTCTTCTTCAGTGTTTATTAGCTGGAGAAGGAGATTTCTGAGTATTTTCAGATCATGCGTAGATAGAGGCTTGATATCCAAAGTCTCTCGTTTAAGAAATGGTTTCTGAAAAATTTCTAGAAATTAAAAAAAATAGTAAATAATAGGGGCACACCAGGGGGAGTTGAGATAGACAAAAAATGGGGAGGATAATTAAAGTACTCTCCTTAAATGTGAATGGTTTGGCCTCAGATCTGAAACGTTATAGATTAAATAAGATGATAAAGGATCAAGGGGTTGATATTCTGTGTTTGCAGGAAACGCATAAGAGTAAGAGAGACGTAAGACCTTTGATGAAGTCTTCTGACTGGAGTTTGCAGATAGAGTCAAGGGGAACAAACAAAGCAAGGGGTGTGGCTATTCTCTTGCACTCTAGAATGAATATAGATGTTTTGGAACAATGTAAAGATAGAGATGGAAGATTTATTTTTGTGAAATTCAGGATGAATGGAAAGAAGTATACTTTGGCATGTATTTATGCACCTAACAAAGGACAAACCCTATTTTTGAACCGAACATTTCAAAGATTGCAGTCATTTTATGAAGGAGACTTGTTAATTGCAGGGGATTTGAATAATGATATTAGGGAAAATAAGAAATTAAACTTAAAAAAATGGAAACTTAAAGAGGTATTTAGTCTCCTGCAGGATGAAAAGCATCCTACCTTTTACTCAAAAAGGTATAAAAAGTTTTCCTGTATTGATCATATCTTAGTGAAAGAAACTAACGATATGGAAGTTAATAGTGTGGAAACAGGAGCTATATGGATTTCAGATCACGCACCATTATTTGTTGAGATTGGTTTGGAGGAGGAACAGAAAGTTAAAAGGTGGAGGTTTAACTCTAGGATATTTTTGCAACAAAAGGATAGAGAGGATTTAATAAGAGGGATACAAAAATATTTTAAAGAAAATAAAGGATCTGCGGAGGAAGATATAATTTGGGATGCTGCAAAGGCAGTAATCAGGGGAATATGTATTTCTAAAGAAATTCATTTTAGAAGAAAGGTGAATTTTAAAAGGGAACAAAAATTAAAGGAGATAGTTGAATTACAAAGAAGATTACAGGTGAAGTTTGAAAGACAAATACAGGAACAGTTGAATAGGGTGAAAGAGGAGCTGCAAGAGTTAGATAATTTGTTTTTGTGGAAAAAAGATTTATTGGTGAGGAATGAGTATCAGAGAATAAATATAAACTCGATGAAAAGATTGGCAAACTATTTGAAGAAAAGAAAGGAAAAACAAAAGATAGGGTGCATGAAAAATGAAACGGGAAGTAAGGTGTTTAAAGACAAACAAATAAGGGAGATCTTTGAAGATTTTTATAGTAAGTTATTTAAAGTAAATGAAGAGAAACAATTTGAAGAAGCTATTGTGAACAAAATTAAGAAACAAGATTTAGCAATTTTAAATGAAGAAATCACACAACAAGAAATCTTGACAGTTATTAAAAATTTAAAAAGTAGGAAATCACCAGGCTTAGATGGTTTTACATCAGAATTTTATAAAATGGTGGGGCCTTTAATAGTTCCAGAAATGCAGAGTTTGTTTAATAAGATAATGAAGGGAGGGAGAGCCCCTGAATCATGGAGGAAAACAGAAATTATGATAATCTTGAAACAATCGAGAGACCCGATGGACCCCAACTCTTATAGGCCTATTAGTTTAACAAACCAGGATTATAAAATTTTTGCAAAAATTTTAGCAAATAGATTAGAGAAAACACTCCCAAGATTAATAGGAGAGGATCAATATGGTTTTGTTAAAGGGAGATATATTGGACACCCTATAAGGAATGTGATTAATACTCTATATCACGGAAACAGTGAAGGAAGATTTGCCCTTTTAAAATTAGATGTATATAAGGCATTTGACACTCTAAGTCATGGGTATTTATTTCAAGTACTAAGTAAATTTGGATTTGACGGTCCCTTTTTGATAGCATTAAAAGAAATTTATAGAGAAGGGAAGGCAATGATTAAAGTTAATGATAATTATACAAAAGAAATTTTGCTCCAGAGAGGAGTGAAGCAGGGATGTCCCTTATCCCCAATGCTGTTTGTGTTATCTATGGAACCCTTAGCCGAAAAAATTAGAAGTAGTAGTAAAATAAGAGGATATACAGTAGGGAAAGAGGTAATTAAATTAAATCTGTATGCGGATGATATAATATTGGTGTTACAAAATCCTCTTGATGCAATAAGAGAACTACTGATAATTTTAGAAGAGTTTAAAGAATATTCAGGTTTAGGAGTAAATATTTCGAAATCAGAAATAATGTTTAAAAGGATAGATTTAAAGGAACAAAAAGAAATAGCAAAGCTGACAGGTATGAAATTAGGAATTAGGAGATTAAAGTATTTAGGTATAACAATAACAAAAAGTATTAAAAATTTGATGGGAACTAATTATAAAATAACTTGGAGAAGGATACAGGAAAAACTAAACGAATGGGATAATAGATATATAAGTATTTTAGGGAAAATAAGGGCAATAAAAATGTTTATAATACCAAAGATGTTATATCTATTTCAGGTACTCCCGGAGTACATCCCAAAAAAACAATTAGCTGTATGGGATCAAGAATTAAAAAATTGGGTTTTTGGGAAGAAGAAAGCTAGAATAGTAAAGAGGGTAATATATTCACCACAGGAAGATTTAGGGTGGGGTCTCCCACATTTGGAAAGCTATTACGAAGCTTTTCAAATAAAAATGCTATTGGAATTAGATGGGAAAAGTGTGGAGAAATGGGTAAGATGGGAGGATATAATAAATAAAGGAGTAGGTAAATTTGGAATATTTACACAGAAGGTTAAAAATGACATTAAAAATACAATAGGCCCAAGACAGACAGCACTAACAATATGGGGGGAAAGGCAACTTAATTGGATGCCAAGTCTTTCCAAATGGACCCCACTAGAATCTCTAGGTGAGGATTTGAAAATTGAGAAAACTTTTTGGAAGAAACTAAAAGAAACTGGCTATTATAGAGTGAAGGATTTATATAACCCTCAGGGGACACAGATTCCGGCACAAAATGTAGTAGGACAAGTTGGAAGACAATACTGGTTACAGACTATGGCTTTATATAATATTTTGAAACAGAGAAGGTATTCTGGAATACTAAATAAAGAGGATACCCCGCTAGAAAAACTATATAATAATAAAGAGGATAATAAGAAGGGTATTGCAAGGAAGTTGTACAACTTGATAAATACAGATAAAGATTATATGATTGGGACAATACAAACGAAGTGGGAAAGAGAAATGACATTGTCAGCATACGAAATAGATGGGTTAATGGAAGGCATATTGGAAATCAAAATGGATAAATTTAGAGAATTGGAGATGAAATTAATATTGAAATGGTATAGGACACCCCCTCAGTTGTCTTATATGATAAAAGGTTTGAATTCAAGTTGCTGGCATTGTAAGAGGAGTAAGGGATATTATGCACATCTTTGGTGCGAATGCCCTAAGGTTATTGAATTTTGGCAGCTGATTTTAGAAAAGGTGAACGCCGTGTGTAATATTAAATTGCAGCTGACTGGGAAAATCTTGTTTATGGGAGTTCTGGGGAATAATAAAGTAAAAAAACCTAAACAGAATTTATTTAAAGCTATGATTATAGCAGCACATGCAGTAATAGCTTATGGGTGGAAGGATGCATCAAAATGGACTTTGGAAAGATGGAATTGGTATTTATATGAATGGATTCAATCAGACATACTGTCGATTTTGACACAGGATAAGGTATGGGAAGAAAAAACATTAGAGATAAGAAAGAAATGGTCGGGATATGTAAGATGGGTAAGAGAAGGGGGGGCCAATAATGTTATATTGGTTAAACTCCAAAAGGTGTGCTCATGGTTGCAGATTTAAAATTAAATGGTCTTTTTTTTTGGGGGGGGGTGGGATAAGGGGGTAGAAATAAATAGGAAAATGATGACTATGTAAAGATAAGAGAAATGGTTATGTATGGATATGTTAATTAAAAAATTAAAAATAATAATAATAATAAAAAAAAAGAAATTAAAATGAAAGTAGCCGAAGTTGTTTTTAAAGTTAATATTGACATGGTGACTCCATGGTCTTTTGTTTAGAAATATGCTTAATTTCAAAATCTAGATTATGACTCCCTTTTTTGTTTAGTTTTTGCTCAGAGCCAAAGTCACAGAAATTGCAGCTAGATAGGGAGGATGTTGGATATAGAGCATATAGTGGCAGAAAGACTTGAAGACCTACTACCTTTCAATGCTGGACCCTCCCATGTTCCCACAAACTCCACAAAAACACAGATTTTTCCTTCTTAAAAGAGAGAACTACTGTATGAATATATGCAGAACACCAAACAGTATTATGATATTATTTCAACATCTGTCCCCTATGTCATTGTAATTAGCAAATCATGGCAAAGTTGCCCATTGTGAACTGAAAATCAAACTGTTCCTTATAAAACTATACCTTTGACTCCTTCTTCCTCTTCTCTCACCCCAGTGCTTACCTTTTATAAAGGAGAGTTTGGCGGAAAGATATACATTTTGGAGAGACTCTCTGTATTTCTCTGTCCCTCTAAATACAATTTGTTAAAAAATTTTTGAAAGAGTAGGAATCTGATCCTCTTAGAGGGATCTTCATTTTAATTTCTCTTTTGTTCTCAGTTTTCCTGAACCTGGAAAATGCTCCTTATTGTCACAATATCCCTTGTTTAATAGAATGACATAATTATTTTTCTGTTGATTTTGCTGTCCACAGCATATAGGTACTCAGCTGCAATCTACCAATGATGAAAACCACTAACATTACAAAACCATAGGATTCACCCCATGTCAGTATTTTATGGCTGAGCCGGAGCAGTCAGCCAGTACATGACCTATTGATTCTGACTGATCTTTGCATTTTCACCAAGTGTCTGTATCTGTGGCTGTTTTATAAATTCTTGGTAATTACTGGCTGTAATTGCAATGTTTAAAGCATAGCAATAATAACATTTTCATTTGTAGGTATAAAATGTTGGCTTGTTTTTATTCAAAAGAGTACAGCAACATTTTTCTTTGTTAGGGTTTTCTAGACACACCTTGTGCAAAGTTTCTAGTTCCCATAATTCAATTCTTTTATTGATTTTGAGGTCCCGGAATAATTCATCACTGACATCTAGAGATGTTTTTATTGGACTTTTTCACTTCTCCGAGAACTGGATGATTAGCTATCCTGAACTAGTTTTATAGCTTTGATACTTGATTTTCACCTGCAGAACTAATACTCTCCCTCCTTTAGATCTTGGGATGTACTAACATCTTACTAAGGTAATAAAGCAATCTCATTCAAATCATTAAATTAAACACAGAGAACTAACTAGAACTGGGCTTGCCCTTGTCAGTTGATTTCTTAGCTGTCAACTGTTTTCAGTATTTTAAGAAGTCTAAGAATTGGATCCAGATCACATTACTTGCACTCAAGTTCCACTGAAATTTGTGTGAATAGCTAGCCACTCATAATTAAATAGTGTTGATTTTGTAGGAGCTTAACTTAGGCTGGATCCACCCTGTGCCCAAAGAAGTCTGAAAGTGGGACTGTAGGCTGATTTGCTTATTTAGTTGTCTGGTTGTTCTCCACATCGCTTTGGCAGAATTGTTGAAAGATGAGTCAGTGGTTATATAAATTCCACTGATTCGACAGGCCTACTCCAGTTGGGCCTATCAGTAGGATTATGGTCTTTGTATCTTTCTTTTTTGATTTGGACCCAAGTGTTAGATCCCTTAATATGTCTGACAATGTTATATTAGATAAACAGAACCATCCAGAACTAAAGTCCCCTTTGCCATTCTCGCTGCTGCTGTCATGGTTTTGGCTGCTGTTGTTTTCCCCATGAAACAAAAAATTTAAAGTACATATTTAAAAATGAACTATATAATGACATTTAAAGGGACTAATTTTAGTGATTCATGCAAGCCTTCCTGCGTTTGGAATTAATTCGAATGTTAAGTGCCCTTTCTCAAAAATGGCAAATGAAAATAGTTGACGGTATATTCTCCTCGTGTAGTGTTGATGTATACCAGGACATTTTCTGGATTAGTACTATAATGACTGTTATTTAACAGAACAAATGTGATCAAATTATCTCCTTTTGCTTGTAAACATTAGCTCAAATCTATTAGCTCAGCTACCCCAGTTCCTGATAAAGCTTCCTTCTTCCCTGGTCTCATTCTCAAAAAGCTACTACCACAAAGTCTAGAAAATATATACCTACTAGAATCTTCTAAACAGTACTGCAGTGCCAAACAATGATTTATCCAAACTCTGTGAGCAGGACCATAACTAGCAATTTTGGTATCTGGCAGAAGCAACATAAAATGTGTGCCCAAATCAACTTTGCAGTTCATAATGTGAAAAAAATTCAAGAAGCAAGTATACTAAATACCTTGTTGATGAACATCCACACCAGCACTCACTGTTGTGTAGCATATAAGCCAGATAGACCTGCCTTCCACATGGGAGACCTAGTCTGCCCACAATTCAGGTAGGCAAGCTTTTCATGTGGATGCCATAGCCCTAGTCTAATGAGCCTCAGGTAGACTTGCTCCCTGCTGCCTTAGTAGGGGCTGGTATACTGACCTTTCCTTTCCCCTGGTGGTCTGGTCTACTGACCATGCAGCCAGCTAAAAATTCAGTGGTGACTGAAATAGGCTAGTAGAGCTAGTCGAGCCATCAATGATCCAAACACATCTCTATTTCCTATTAATATCTAACAATTCCTACTGTAGTAGTTCATATGGTTATTATCCATCATCTAGTCTCATGATCATCTCAGCAGAGGAAAAGGGAGGAAGGTATAGGTATCCATGGGTAGCAGCAGGACCTCCAAATCCCATCTGTCTTATGCTTTTTAAAATCTCTGGGAAGCACTGGAAATAGCAGTGCACTGGCCATTTTTGCCTCTGTTTTTGCCTACTGCTGAAAGTACACTAAGGTTCTTGTGCTCTTCTGTATACTTTGATGGCATGATGACACAATGCTTGTCCTTGCCAGGTAACTTTTTGCTTTCAGCATTAGCTGCCAGAACAATTTAGAGTTTAACAAGGAAACCGTCATAAATTAAAAGCTGCAGTGGGGGAAAATAGTATGTTTGGAATGTCTAAGTGTTGCAAAATGTTTTAATGTGTTTGGACACTTGCACAATTATCAACACAGTCAGCCACAGAACAAAGTCAACCAGTGTCTAATTTAGCTTTAAGGGAAATTAATACAAAAGGCTAGAAAAGTATTCCCAAGGAGCAAATTAGTGTGACACATACCAAGACATGAACAACTGATTGCTGAATGAGTATTTAATTGAAATACTTTCTTTTTGTACTAGTGAAAGTAGGGGAAGGTCTGGGGAAGAGGAAGGAGAGGTAGGCAACATGGGAGATGAGAAAAGAAAACCTGTAAGCAGATGGTGGCTTTTTTCTCTTCAATTTTTTTCTCCAGGTAAGAAAGTGCTTCTTGTCACCTCAAACTCACTATTAACATTTGGGGCAGTTTGTCTTTTGAAGTCTTTAATTGATGTTGGCATATGAGAACTCAGTGCTGGAGGCAACCAAAATGCTGAAGAATTATGCTTTGTGACACAAGCAGTAGAAAAGTTTGGTAGAGGTGAGTCTTTTTAAATGACACACTGGAAAACTAAATATTCTTAGCTGGATTTATCCATAGGTGGCCATTACCAGAATGGGGTGGAGGCCCTTAAAATTGGAGTGAGAGGCACCTCATAATGCGCCCTGCTTAGTCTAGAAGCTGCCACTGGAGTTATCCAGAATAGTAAAGGAGGGAACCAAATCATGTCTATTTTAACTTTAGTGGTTCAGTTTTCCAGTTTTCTAATCCTATTCTCAGAGAAAATTTATGGAAAAAACTTCATTTTTCCTCAATTGATAAAAGAACTTTTATTCCTTATCAGAAGTCTCTATCAGCAGTCCACAATTAGGGTAAGATGTGGAATGGATAGAAATTTGTCAAACCCCATTTGGGTGGAGGGGGGGTTCGCCAAGGTTTCATATTGGCGCCCACACAATTCAACTTGTATATTAATGACCTCTCCAAAAGTCTAGCTCCTGAATATCACTCCCCGATATTGGTTAATATCAATGTACCCCTGCTACTACATGCAGACGATGCAGTTCTCATGTCATTCTTGGAAATTGGCCTTAAACGAATCATACATGCCTTTTTGAGCTATTACAGGAAAAACTCACTAACAATCAATTTTGACAAAACCAAAATAATGGTCTTCTCTAGATGTAGTAAAACCAAAGATTGGGTTATTGAGGACCAACAGATAGAACAGGTTAAAAATTGCAAATATCTGGAAATCACCTTTTCACACTCCCTCTCCTGGTCCTACAACAGACAAACAGTGGTACAGGTGGCCAATAACACAAGTAAACTACTTAGACGATTTCACTATGTTCAGGGTGGAGAGTTGACTCCTGTGACCTTAGAGATAGTCAAGCATAAAATCCTTGCGCAGCTGTTGTATGGTATCACTGAACAGATTAAGAGTTTTAACCCCTCCATTGAAAGTGTTTTATCAAATATGTTGTGATCCTTATTTGCCATGCCAAGATGTGCATCTTCAGCTGGTCTGTGGCTCAAAGCTGGTATGCCCTCAGTAGAATGTCAAGCATGGCTACATGCATTTCGTTATTGGTTAAAGGTGGTCTATGTCTTTAATACCTACAATATAGGTAGCCCGAATAACCTGTGGCTATCTATATTATGTGCAGAAAGATGTCTTTGCCAGCTCATGACATAAGGGATTTACAGAAAAACTACATCTCTTAGGCTTCTCTATGTTTTTCCTACTGAGACGGCCTCAAGGTAGCATCAAACCAATACTTATTCAACGTATTAAATATACAGACCTTCAGTACTCCCTTGTTTGTGTAGACAGGACCTTGTTCACCACTCTATTTCAGCCTAAATTTTAACTTTACCAAGCCAGCTAAGTACTTATGCCAAATTACAGCACAGAGATATTGCTTTGCCTTTAAATGCTTTCCCTCAGCTCTTTTAAAAGGGCATTTTAATAACACCCCATACAGTGAAAGGATTTGTTCCTGCGGGAAATAAATTGTTGAGACCTTTGCGCACATCATTTTAGAATGTAGCCTATATAGGATCGCATGTATTTGATATCGTGGTTCACTTATGACTAAATGTACTGGTCTACCTCTCACAAGCTATCTGAAGTTTCTGTTGTCTGTAGAGAATCAAATAATTACACAGCTAGTGACTAAGTTTTTATTTTCAGCTATGGGAACTCGCAGAATGCTGTAACAAGATTTTATAATATGTTATGTATTTATTTTATCTATTTTATCTTTGTATGAATGGGTCTATGAATGCACAATAAAACTATCTATCTATGCTATTCTCTCTGGGAACTGAATGGATACAGCATTTTATTACAAAAGGCTGCACAGGATTTCCTGATGTCATAATGGGTTCTTCTCAGTATCCAGCCAAATACATCCTGTCTCCATAGCCATGAATATCTGTGACTTATGATGCATTGGGAGGAATTCATAGGCTTAGAAGCCAGCTATGGTTCAGTCCCAAGCAAACAGAAGAAAACGAGTAGACTATCATACAGGTATTCAGACATCATCTAAAGGTTCCCTTGTCACCCCTTCCATATTAATGTGATTGTACTTTAGACTGGTTTGTGTGCATGAGCTCTGGTTTATGCAATCATGGACATTTTATAAAAGTAGCAATATAATCTCAACAGCCATGAACACATTTCCTAGAAAGGAACCTGTACACAACCAAAGCCATTGTAAACTTCATCCATCTTAAAAGACACATGATGGAATCATCCTTAAATATGGATCAGTCTGCTATCAACAGAAAGCTCATGGTTTGAACTAAGGGAAGTCCCCACATATTTTTGGCAGAATTTCTTTCATTTACTTCACCTGTCATCACTGTATTCTTGATGTGCTACAAGCTTGTCTCTAGCTTCTTGCAGCCTTCTGACACTCTCAGAACCCTCTCCTTTCTAAGCCTATCACTCAATTCCTCTCCTGCCCACTCTCCCCCTTTAAGGACTTTCTGTGACCTTCTCTTTAGTTCCCTTTCAGCTCTTATCCTAAAAGAAGTTACCACTACTTTCCTGTTTCCCTTTCACAGACAGCAAACTGGACTTTCCTGAGAAACAACCAAATGCATTTAAGGACATTATATTTCAGAGAAGTATTATTTTTTCACATTATATTTCACATGTTGTGGTATCCATCATATGAAAAACAACTAGAGGACTTGGTCTTGCCTTTGACTGTACTGGCACTCATGTATAACAAAATACATTGTTGACACACACAGTTGAGCATTATCCACAATATGATCAAGTCCAAATTTGGCTGAAAGAGGTTTCAGATGGAAACAAGCCAGACTTTGCTAGTTGTGTTATCTTCCAAGACATGAATTTTATGTCAAGTGACGTCTTTTTGCAGGAAGACAGGTGCTTTGGGCTATATGATCAAAATGTCAGCTGTGATTAAAATTAAATTTCACAGAGTATTTGTGATAATAACAAAGCACTTCCTTTGGCAGGTGCTGCATGGTTTCAGAAGAGAGGGTGCTGCCTTCTGAAAGGAATATATATTAAAAGTAAAAGTAAAATTATTTGCATTTTGCATAAAGTGGCTAAAAGCTGTTGTTTAGTGCCAGTCACAACTAGAATAGGCCTATTTGTGTCAATGAAACTTACAGAGGAATTCACTCACCAAATTCCCACTGATTGAATGCAACGGCTCTGTTGTAGCTTACTAAGCTATGCAACAGGATTTCAGTTGCAGCGTTTAAATATGGCTTTATGTATAACTGTGCATGGCTTTTCCAGCAGAATGAAAACTCTAATGTGCAGAAATGATGAACAAAATACAGAACTGGGTTCTATTTCTTTCTATCTTCACATTTTACATAACTTTATATCCATGACCTATGATCTTGAATGGATTTTCTGTCAATGATTAGGACAGTGGATAAATAGTATCAAATTACTGATAATTTTTTTTCTGGTGGTAACTTTTTTTAATCAAAATGACATCTTCCACTTAAAATATTGACTGCTAAGTATTTTATAACTTTTGTATGCATTTTGCCATCATCATCCATTTTGTGTAAAGGAAATGCAACTGTTAAGATATCTTGATGTGTGGGCGCTCACCACTTTGGTCCATGCACTTGTAGTCTCAAGATTAGACTACAGTGGTGCCTTGCATAATGAGTGCACCGTTTAACGATGAATCCCCATAGCGATCTAATTTTTTAGATCGCTAATGCAAGCACATTGCGATGTTTTAATGGGTAAAACATCGCATTGCGATGATCGGTAAGTGTTTCGCTTACCGATCTTTGCATTGCAATGTTTTTTTAAACAGCTGATCGGTGGTTCCAAAATGGCCACCGGGTGCCTAAAATGGCCACCGCAAGTTTTTCGCACCCTGTCCTCGCTTACCAAGGGCGCGAAAATGGCGGCGCTATGGAGGAACTTCGCTCAATGGTGAGTTTGGGAGCAATAGGAACATATTAAACCAGTGGTTCTTAACCTTTGTTACTCGGATACTTTTGAACTGCAACTCCCAGAAACACCAGTCAGGACAGCTGGTGGTGAAGGCTTCTGGGAGTTGCAGTCCAAACCTCCTGAGTAACCCAAGGTTAAGAACCAGTGTATTAAACGATTGTAAACCGCCCAGAGTAGGCCTTTGATCTAGATGGGTGGGATAGAAATCCTATAAAGAAATAAAAATAAAATAAAGATAGGGCAGTTCAAAGTAATATTCATTCATCATTCCTATTTTTGAACATTTCCACATACAGTGGAACTCTCTGACACTCATGTTTGTTTTAAGACATGTGAACACTTCCAGAACGTTCTGATGTTCATATCATTTCATCAAAAATTTACTCAATACATTTCATATTTCTAGAATTCTGTTTGACGGTTCTTAGTCTACCATGAAAAAGCAACTAGAATTTTCTTACATAATGAGAGAATGATGCTTATAAAAGTCATGAAGGACACCTTTGCAGCAGATATAATTTGCGATACCTTCAGGATCTGTTTTGCTGCCCTACAGATATGTTTTGCTAGGTTTCTTTTCAAGGAAAAAGGTGAGATAAAAATATTTTAAATAAATACATAATTAAAATAATAGGAGTGACATTGCCCCAGCCTGATGAGAGTTGTCGTCTAACGTATCTATGAGCTCCAGAATGCCCCTCCAAAAAGTAGCAACTTAGTATGTTAAATGTGGCTAGATGTTACACAAGAGATGACAGGGGAAAAAAGATAAAATAGCTCCTGTAAAGCTATCTCTTATTTTTACTGTAAGATCATTTTTCAGAGAGAAAGAAAAATGGACTTTTACTAGATATCATTTTTCAAAGTGAAAGATGATGGCTATATACGATCAAACTTTAGAGGTTTTTTTTTTAAAATAGCTATTTATTGTGCCTGCATGGAGTTTCTAGTGGCTTCTTAATTCACTGTGTACTTCTGAACATTTAAATAAGAAAAAAAAATTAATTAGAATGTTTTACTTTTATTTCAAATATTATTTTTTTTCATTCCATGCATTATAATGGAGTGTGGTTTGTCACAATTTCCCCCCTGTTTTCATCCTTCCCGTTTTCTTTATTGTAAAGAGCTGGCAGCTTTTCAGTCTGTGACTGCAACATTTCTTATTTATTTTTCATTGGTATGTCATTTGCAAGTATTTATATATATAATTTCACTAGGAATGTAAATCCTGACCTGGTTCATCCTTTCTTGATAAACAAGAAAATAAAAATGGTCCTCCTGGGGAGATGGTATGATTTGTTTTACCCAGTATTGGAGAGTTTGCACCTTTTTGAGACAGTGCATTTTTCTGTAATGTATACAGAACTGAAATTGCAATAGCTATTTCACATGCTGCCCCAAATATATTTCAAAGTTCAAAGTGAACTTTGGAGTTATCAAGAACATGCCAAAATACAGTGAATATAATCAACTGTTCATGACAGAAACAAAGATAGAACCACTTCGCCTTCTCCATACAGTCAGCATGGCTTAAAAGAGCACTTGTGCACCTGTTGTACATGCAAAATCATATTCCCCATTGCATGGGCATCCTACAGTTTTAGAATACCTTCATCTACATAAACTAAGTGCCACTTTACTTACAACCATGCGACATTGAGGGGTCGGGGCTTGTAAAGTTTCTAACATCAGGGCAACACTGCCTTGCTTCCACAGTAGGACTCACACATATCATCCACAAGTAGGGAGGACATAAATCCACTAAATAAAAATGTGTATTGCAAAATGTAGTGAACAGGATGATGAATTGTTTTGTATTCAATGGCATGTCAGGCACAGAGCTGTGCGGCATGCAGTGCATCCTCTTCTTCTTCTTCTTCCTCTTCCTTTCCATTTTCTGGCAACATGGAGGATACATGAAGAGCTAAATTGTGGTGGAGACAAGGGCTCACACTAGGGGTATTTGGAAGCCTTCCACTAGAGCCCGCATCCAAATACAGTAAAGAGCATATGGATCAGGGCTGAGTCTCCCTATATCCCCTTAGAAGGCATCCGAACTTGCTCTCTCCCCAGGCCTATGGCATTAGCTGTGCATTTCCAGATCTCCATTTTAAATTAATTCCAACAAATGAGAAGGAAGCACAAAGAGCATGACCTGGAGGAGCCTCCCCTCCATTCTTGCAATGTTGTTTTATCTGTCTTCATATTCTAGTGACCTATTTATTCAAAGCCCATAAAACAACCATCATTCCATAGTCATTCAGAAATTTGATCTTAATAATGTAACAGAATTCAGTGGAGTTTAGTAAACAATGCGGAGTGAGAGAACAAAGAAAAGGAAGAATGTTCCATAATGCAAAAAGGCTGTCTAAACAGTGACAGAAATCTCTGTGTTCTCTCTGCAGGTCTAAAAAAGGCTAGCAGAGCAGCTGCAAGCCTTACCTGATGCCTCAGTACTTAGAGTTCCCAGGAGAAATATTGAGCTTTATTCAGGGGTTCAACTGTACTCTCCTTCTCCTTTGGCCTCAACAACTCAGTCTATTGTATTACTTTATATTTCCTGTTTCCTCCATTCAAATCACTGATCCTCTTTTTAACAGCATGAATGCCAGATGGGATACAAAGAATCCATTGTGCTGTCTCTCTGCTCTAGGGGTGAAAAGAGGCTCCTTGAACCATGCTGTAGTCACTTTGGATATGCACAAATACTCCTGATTCTGCCTACTTTTGCACATTTGTCTGGAGACAGTGCACATGCCTAATGTGCATGTGATGATACTGGGGCCTCAAAGGACCCTAACATCCAGAAATGGAGTAGTCCCTTATGTGCTGAGTGCAAAAGTCCAAGAAGTCCTTGTAAGTTCTCTGGCATTTTGTTTATTGAGCCCCACCCCCTCCTCAACATCTACCACCTGGCTGGGGGGAGGAGAAGGGGCTTTATAAGCCAGAGCTTGTGCCAGGGCCCTGCTGGACCAACATTTCTGCCTTCGGGGGAGTCTCCATCATCTGTATCCCTCAGGCACAGAGTGAGAGACAGTGTGGCTGTGCTGTTGCCAGCCTTCCTGGGGGAGTGGCTGCCCTGCCCCCTCCTCAACATCAGCCACCTGGCTCGGGGGGGGGGGGAGTAGGGGCTTTAGAAGGGGCTTTAGAAGAGCTTTTTATTGTGATTATCAGTTGCCATCAGGTTACATAAGTAGAGACCCACAGTAGATCTGAGGGAACAGGAAGGGGGGAGGGTGTTGGAGGGGGTAGCCATTCAGGTGGTTCTGGGTAGGGGAAGGAATGGGAGTGGGATAGAACATGCCCATGTAGGAGAACAGAGGTTAGATATCTTACATCTATCCCCTCTTCTAGTCCTACACCCAACCAGATGGTATCAGGTGACCATATCTCCAAACACACGAGCTACACGGTGCTGTTGATGAACACCAGGTCAGTACAAAATAAGACTGCCCTCATCCATGATATAATTTTGGATGAGGGTGCTGATCTGGCATGCATTACTGAGACCTGGGTGGGAGAGGAGGGTGGTGTTCCCTTCTCCCATCTGTATCCGCCTGGGTACTCGGACCAGCACCAATGTCGCTCGGAGGGTCAGGGAGGGGGAGTTGCTATAGTCTATAGGAGTTTATCTCTTTGACCAGGCTTCCTATCCCTTTGAGAGGAGGTCTTGAGGGCCTGTATTGTGTGTTGGGCTTACGAGACAGATTGGGGATTTGTACCAACAGTCTCCCTGCCTGAGCTGACAGAGGTAGTCTTGGACGTGATGCTGAGAACCCCAGGCTGTTGGTGCTGGGTGACCTCAACATCCATGCTAAGGCTGCCTTGACTGGGGCAGCTCAGGACTTCATGGCCACCATGACAACCACGGGGCTGTCTCAATGTGTCATCCACCTAACATAAGTTGGACCTGGTTTTCTCAACAGGACTGGAAGATGGAAGTTTGGATGTGGAGGGGCTGGTTGTGACCCCATTGTCATGGTCAAACCACTTGCTGGTCAAGTTTAGTCTATTAGCTTCTTCTCCCCTCTGCAAGGATGGGGGATCAATTAAGATGATCCGCCCCCGGAGACTAATGGATCCGGATGGTTTCCTGAATGCTCTGGGGGATTATCCGCCTGATATGGTCGGCGCTCCTGTCGAAGCTCAGGTTACCCTATGGAATAGGGAGATGACCTGGGCGATTGACATGAATGTGCCTAAGCGCTCTCTCCCTGCACACAGAGCACAGACGTCTCCTTGGTGTACTTCTGAACTGTGGGAGATGAAGCAAGAGGGGAGATGGCTGGAACGCAGGTGGAGGAAATCCCGCTGGGAGTCCGATCTAACACAATTTAGAGCCCATTTTAGGGCCTATTTTGTGGCAATATGGCAATATATCTCCAGCAGTATTGCTTCCTTAGAATGTCATCCAGCAGAGATGTTTCAGGTGGTCCAGGATGTTCTTCAACTGGGAAATCCGGTGGAGATCCGAGACTGCTCATCAGGTTGCTGTGATGAGTTTCCTATTCATTTTGAGGGGAAATTGCTCATCTTCGCAGTGGGTTGGACTCCACCGTTACTGCAGAATCAGAGGATGTGTCCAGTGTGCCATGCTTAGGTGCAGTATTAATGGATGAATTTCAGTTGTTGAGACCTGAGGATGTGGACAGGGTGCTTGGATCTGTCTGTTCTACCACCACTCTTGCCCATCTTAGCTCATTGGAAGATCTGCCAAGGGGGTTCGCACCTGGGTCGGGGAAGCCATGAACACCACTTTGAGAGCGGGAGTGGTTCCTACCACCTTGGAAGAGGCAGTAATTCGGCCACTCCTTAAAAAGCCTAACCTGGACCCAAGTCTGCTGGTTAACTACCAATCAGTGGCAAACCTCACTTATTTGGGCAAAGTGTTGGAGCAGGTTGCGGCTGGGCAACTCCAGATGCTGGTGGATGAAATGATATTTTCTGGATCCATTTCAATTGGGTTTCAAGCCAGGTTTTGGTATGGAGACTGCCTTGGTCATCCTGTAAGATTACCTTTGCTGGGAGAGAGACAGGGGGAGTATGGCCCTGTTGATACTCCTGGACCTCTGAGCAGTTTTCAACACCATCGACCATGGTGTCCTTCTGGATAGGCTGGCTGTGTTGGGAGTTGGGGGCACTGCTTTACAGTGGTTCCACTCCTTCCTGGCTGATTGTGTCCAGAGGGTGGCACTGGGGGACAGCTGCTCTGTCCCATAGCGTTTATGTCATGGAGTTCCTCAGGATACTGTCCCCCATGCTGTTTAACATCTACATGGAATCGCTGGGAGAGGGCATCAGGAGGTTTGGGATGAGGAGTCAGCAATATGCTGACAACACTCAGCTCCACCTCTCATTTTCCAACAATCCAAGTGAGGCGGTTTCTGTGCTGAACTCATGTCTGGAGCTGATAATGGACTGGATAAGGGTTAATAAATTGAAACTAAATCCAGACAAGATGGAAGTGCTGTTAGTGGGTGCTTTGCCAGAGAGGCTAGAGGGCCATTTCCTTGCCCTGAATGGGGTTACACTCCCCCTAAGGGAAGGGGTCCACAGGCTGGGGGTGCTCCTGGACCCCAGTCTAACTGCTGTTAGTGGGTGCTTTGCCGGACAGGCTGGAGGGCCATTTCCCTGCCCTGAATGGGGTTACACTCCCCCTAAGGGACAGGGTCCACAGGCTGGGGACCCCAGTCTAACTCTGGAGGCCTAGGTGGACTCAGTGGCCGGGGCGCCTTCCTTCAGCTGAGGAAATTATACCAGCTACAGCCCCACCTGGAAGAGCAGAGTCTCATGACAGGGACACATGCACTGTCAACATCTCGTATAAATTACTGCAATGCGCTCTACGTGGGGCTCTCCTTCAAGATGGTCCGGCAACTGCAATTGGTCCAGAATCGAGCTGCGTGGCTGGTGAGTGGTAGGACCGCTAGGGAACACATTAAGCCGATTCTGTTTAAATTACATTGGCTACCAGTTACTGCCCAGGCCAAATTCAAAATGCTTTTAATTGAAATAATATCAACTGTGGGTCCTGATGCTAATTTTTAGAGCATATATTTTAATTGTATTTTTATTTTCTTATCTTTTTATTGTATTCTAATTGTTGTAAGCCACCCAGAGACCTTTGGGTAGTGTGGGTGGCATATAAGTTACATACATACATACATACATACATACATACATACATACATACATACATACATACATACATACATACATACATACATACATACATACATACATACATACATACATACATACATACATACATAAACCAACCAACCAACCAACCAACCAACCAACCAACCAACCAACCAACCAACCAACCAACCAACCAACCAACCAACCAACCAACCAACCAACCAACCAACAGTCTCTGTGGCCGGAATCTTCAGAGGACAACACAGAGAGTGCTGTCCTCTGAAGATGCCGGCCGCAGAGACTGGTGAAACGTTAGGAAGAACAACCTTCAGAACACGGTCAAAGAGCCCGAAAAACCCACAACAACCATTAGATCCTGGCCGTGAAAGCATTCGGGAATACAAAACAAATAAAGCCCTAAATGGCTTGGGCCCTGGATACCTGAAGGACCGCCTCCTTCTATATGAACCTACCCAGCAGTTAAGATCTAGCCAGGGAGCCCTTTTGAAAGAGCCATCCCTCAAGGAGGTAAGAGGGATGACTTGTAGCAGCTGCCCCTAGACTATGGAACTGCCATCCCAATTGAGATTCATCTGGAGCTGATGCTGATGACATTTCGGCACTCGGTCAAAACCTTCCTGTTCCAGAAGACTTTTAATTGAAATAATATCAACTGTGGGTCCTGATAGCAATTTTTAGACTCTATATTTTAATTGTATTTTAATTGTTTTATCTTTTTACTGTATTTAAATTGTTGTAAGCCACCCAGAGACCTTTGGGTAGTGTGGGTGGCATATAAATTAAATAAAATAATAATAAGGGCTTTTTTGTCCCCCTTTTTTTTTCATCAGGATGTGGGTGTCTCTCTGGTGGAAGGAACACCAGCCTGACCATGCTAGAGCTTAACACCAAGTCCAATATGATGATACCGGGCAGGGGAAAGTTTGCAGTGAGTGGGAGGGCCTTTCATTACACGAGGGTCCAGGCTAGGTGCCTATCCTGAGCTCTTGCATTCCCATCCCCTGACATCTACGAGGTGACTGACTCAGTCAGACTTCCAATCTGACCCTTCTGCTGTTGAATGTCAGGTTGCTCCAAGATAAACCTCAGTGTATCTGTGACTTCACTGCAGATGAAGGAGACATTATGGCATGCATAACTGAGACATGGGTTGGTGTAGCTGATGGAGTAGAGGTCTTCCTGCTGTGCCCACTGCTCCATCCAGCACCATGTTGCTATGATCTGTAAGGATCAAAGTTTTAGTGTTAGTCTATGAATCCCTAATGGTTTGGGGGGCACTATTTGTGGCATCATCTTTTTCCAAGATTATCAGCCTGTATTACATGTTCTTCACAGGCTTCACTTCTTTCAGTTGCCAGGACCAGAGAGGCAAAGAAGACCGTTACCAGAAATTGTGCCTTCTCAGTTGTGGTCCCTTCCCTTTGGAATAGCCTCCAAATAGAAGTTTATCAGCCCACCTCTCTATCGTTTTTAAAAAGAGGACACTGAAGACAGTCCTCTTTCAAGAGGCTTTCAGTGATATTCTCCACTAGGCCTATAGCTTTTTTTGTTTCTGCCATGTTTTGGGGTTTAAGGGTTGTTAATTTATGACATGTGTCTTATTTATTGATGTTTAGTGTTAGCGTGGCAGGTGGGTTTATGATTTGCTTTTTTTTTTTTTACTCTGTTTGTAAACTGCTTAGAGTAGTGCCCTGCACTGAGCAGTGTAAAATTTGATGAAATTAATTTATAAATAAAGTATAAGTGCATTTGGCTGAATGTGTTTATGGAGCTACTATGAACAGAAAAACTGTAAAAACAGAATTCCTGGTCAGAATTGCTCTGTAATGCATTCAGCTGAACACTCTTTAAGAATTGTCTTTGTATCTTTATGCTGAATGTCCAAAGGTCTCTAAAGCAGCCAAGGGTATGTGAACATTTGGGTTGGAAGATACATGCATCTCCACACCTCTGCCACAAATGTAGCTCTTCATGTGTTCCTTTGGTTTCTTGAAAAGAGTATTTCTTTCTTTCACAATAAACACAATAAATAGCTATTCACATTCCTCCACTTCTCTTGCATGGTTGCCAGTGAATGGAGGTCAAGATCCTTTTTTGTGGTTGAGTCAAGAAGAGTAGAACCAGTACATAAAAACTTCTATCGTTGACAGCTAAGGTTGCCCCTTCCCTCTGCCTGAGGGCAACTCAGGCCACTGCATGGACTGCTGAAAGCCAAAACATGTAGTGTTAGCATACAGTGAGAGCTGGCCTTCAGAGTGAGGAAGCAGTTCCTTGTATGCTCTTTCCTCCCCTCCTTCCCTCCCTCCCCGCTGATCTTGCAGTGTTGCTCAATCTGTCCTTGTATTCCAATATCATACTTATTTGCTCATTGAAGTGTGACCAGCACTTGACAAAAATGTGCCCCAAATTAAGTCATTCAAAGAAGAAGCCATCTTTTGTGTATTGTTCAGAGGATACAGTTAAGCCCTCCTGTGCTGATGATGTCTGACCTATTGCTTAGGAGGAGCTGATTGTCTTAAAAGGCTTCATCTCACACAGCTCATTCTGACATTGAGCTAGACATGTTTATTTTAAATAGACTGTCAGGCTTTAAAGCAGGCTCTTCGAAGCATGGCATGCCAGCAAATGTGGAGAGGGAGGGAGGAGCACATAGAAGGGAATCTGACAGGCTAAGTAGTGTAAACTAAATCCATTGCATTTGAACATTATTAAAGAGAGCTTGATGTTAGTTCGCCAGCCAGAGCAGGGAAGATGTGGTGTGTGCTGACAGAGGTAATAAAAGGAATAACACATTTTTATGGAGAAGGAGATTAATAATGTAATAGCTGACTATTACTAAGAGTTATCAACTTTTCCTCAGGGGATACTTGCCCCAGTTATTGAACAGAGCAGACAACTCTATTACTTTCCCCATAATTTATAGGTTATTGAAAAATAAAGTTTGGGTTGCATAAATCTTTATACAACAAACAAATAAATAAAATGCAGATGAAAATCTTAATACACAAAGGCATCAGCACATTTTTGAACTCGTTTCTGCAAAGAGACTTTTGGAATGCACACTCTAGACTCAAAACGTCCAGTCTCAAGTACCATTGCGATTATGGATCATGCCAACCTACACAGGAAGGTGAATATCTTTAGCATTTTCTTAGCATGCCATTTCATTATTTAAATTAAAGCATAAAATAAAGACAATGAGTATGACCATAAAGCACAGTGTAATATACACCGAGTACACTGGATATGTCAGAGAAAGAAACACCTCTTCCCCTCAGCCTTTGGGCCTGACAAGTGATTTGGCAGCTATGGGAGGGACTTTGTACTTCCCTCTTATTCAGAAACAGCTGTAGACAGAACTAAACTGATTTACATGTATGCTGACATGCCCTGGTTTTTTTTTTACCATATAGGTTTGTATCAAGCTCATACTCTAGTACTATGACTTTGCATCATGTCTAGAGACAAGGCATGGAGAGATGCACAAAGAAAATTTTTATTTTGGTTTCTTTATGAGTTTTTTTTCAGGGCTGCCTCTTCTGTTTTTGTGTCTTTCGTGCACTGGTCCATTCATGAAACCCAAAAGGGGCCTTCCCTTTTGGCCCCTGATTGATTGATTGATTCATTGATTGGTTGGTTGGTTGGTTGGTTGGTTGGTTGGTTGGTTGGTTGGTTGATTGGTTGATTGATTGATTGATTGATTGATTGATTGATTGATTGATTGATTGATTGATTGATTGATTGATTGCCCCTGTAGTATGATGCACTATTCTGGGAAGTTTACAACAATAAATAAAACATATGGTAGTAAACAATGAATAAACCATAACAAATTAAAACATTTAGCAAGATAAAAACAAATGGCACCTATCATAGTAGGACAAGAGTCGCAGTAGAAGGACTCCCTGAAAAGCAGTGCTTTAAGTTGCCTTCTAAGTGTTAACAAGGAGGGCGCCTGGCATAGCTCCACTGGGAGATGTTTCTACAAAGTCAGTGCCACCACGAAAAAGGTTCTTTCATTTTGTTTCTTCACATTAATTTTACCAGTGCTCATATTCCAAAGAAACCCTAGGAACCTGTAAAAATTAACTCAACAAAACTCAAGGGCAATATAGAACCATTCTAGTGCAAAAGCAGACAACAGCCCATCCAATAAGAACAGCAGGACAGGCAGGCAGGCAGGCACAAAAGTATCATAAGGTAGAAGGTGCCATGAAGTTGCTTACAGACAACACATCCACAGTGCAACCATAAAACTCATAGCCAAAAAGCTGTAAGCAGGTGGCAGCTTTACACTTCTGTATAAGTCTGCACACACATTCCTTCCCATCCATACTGCTTAGTAGCCTAGCCTATTGTAGCAGTCACACACATTACCAAGTCTTATTCGTTGTCTTCTTGCTTGTTTTATGGATCTTCCTTCATCTTTGGTGCAATTCAAAAAGTAAGCCAGTTTTCTGATTCATGCCCATCTTTAGTGGCAAGTCAGAGATAAAAGCTGTAGAGTCTACTAGCTAAGCAAGCAGCACAACAATTTATGAGCTGGATTTATACATTATTCAAATTAATTTGTGCAGCATGTAAATGAATTTGCTTACTATTATAGGTGATATTGCCTAGATTTGGAGAACTGGAATATGGCCGCCTAACTACCATGGCTACTTTTCTGAAAACTGTGTTTTGTAAAAAGCACTGGCTTTTGTATAGTCTGAATATTCTGTCCTTTAGTTTTATGAATGGAAACTTGGTTATAGGAGGAGTATTATCCCTGTTCACTCATCACACACCATGGTTTTAAAAATCTGGTGGCATATTCACATCTGTACCCTCTCCCCCACCACTTACTTGAATGTTATCAAATGCAACAGGAAGAATGTCTCTGCCTTCTTTTATGTGATCACCCTTTTCCAGTATGCATATATTTTTGAGGTGGTATAAACACTATGCTATAGATGGGGCTGCTCTGAATTACATAAAGGGATTATTATATTGGACATATTATTTTGAATTGCATTCCAAACGATCTCAGCAAGGCTGCCTTCTTCATTGTTATAACAGAGGGCGTTGACACTGAGTTATCCAGCAAGATCCCTCTTCACTGGCAGCCAAATCAGATTCCATTGGAGAAAACTAGCTGAGAGAAGCCAAAAGAGCTGCTGTTGTGAAATCCAATTATACTGTTACAATATAATGGCTAGGTGAAGACATCATTCTTTCTCTAATCTTTGGTTTAAAATTTTTGTTTCTCTAATGATTTCTTGCTTAATGTCTAGAATATATTTGTTTAAAGGCATTGGATAAATAGAGATAATCATTTTGGTGCCTGTCTTCTCCAAGCCAAGTTTTTGTAATACGAGGGGGTGCTGATAAGTATTGAGCCTTTCCCAGAAAAAAATTGAACTAGGAAGCCGGAACTGCCACACTATTCTACATATTCCCCCAGGAAGTCAATGCACTTGCAAAGTCTGTCCTGCAGCTTCTTAAGTCCCTGCAAATAAAATTCTTTCGACTGCTGGTGTAACCACTCATTTGCAGCATTAGTCGCCTCCACAACACTCCCAAATCATTGTCCCTTTAGGTGTGTTTTTTTTTAGTTTGGGGAACAGATAATAGTCAGAAGGAGCCAGGTCGGGAGAACAGGATGGATACAAAAGAACACAGGTTTCCACTTCTTTCTCCTTACAAGCAAACCAGTTCTTCGAAATCCTACTCCTGGAACTTCATCCAGTCAAATCAATAAGCAACCAATATCAGCTTAAGATAAATATAGCTTAGTTTGAGATCTTATGGATTTCCACAAAAAAGCTGGTGTTTGTTGGAGGAGAGGGCCAAAGATGGGTGGGATGTAGGAGAAATTGAGAAGATAAAGAAAGAGTGGGGATATTAAGTCACATTAGAGTGCTAAAGAATATACTGTACAGCTTTATGTGGAAGTTCCTCTAAATTCAGAGCACTTCCTCCCATACAATTATGAGCAACATCATAGTTTTCACCTGCCTTGTATTGTAAAAACCTGACAGTGTCTCCTCAGTAGGTTTTTGGAAGCTGTAATCCCCAGCAGCAGCAGCTGCAGCTGCTACCTTTGTAAGGAAACTATGCTTTCCAGAATGATGAAACCCAGCTAAATGAATAACTGAGTAGAAGGTTGATATCCTGGGACTCACAACATCATCCTACTACAATTTAGTGATGAATATCTTCATTATATCATTATGTTCATTTTTCTTAAAAGTAGCTTTCCAATTTCTTGTACAATTACATGGAACAATGCTTTTTTGAACTAAATTCTTTATAAATGCATCAAAGATGGAGGGGTGCAAAGAGACACAGAAAAGACAGTCAGATGTAGTGCACAGGGGGAGAACTGTGAGCAATGAAATTTGCCACACAATACTGACTGAAGGCCTCTAGTGGAGAATTAATTGTATGCATTGACATTTTCAAGAAAAGTTCTGAAACAGATTTACTGCTGTCATTAAGTAGGCTCCACTTATACAGTATCTGCTTTTTCAAGGGAAGACCTATTTAGAGTAGTGATTGGGCAGAATCTGTCTTGACACTAAGTTTGATGAATTCTCATTCACAATAAGAAGATATTGTGCTTATATCACCCAAATAATTAGAAATATAATCCTCTTAAAATGTTAATGTCTGCAAGACTGGAGATCGAAGCACAGAAGTAATGTTTCTAATCCTTTCCTGGAAAGTAGACAGATAACTCTCTAATAATTAAACGTTTTCTGAAATTAACCGTAAATATAATTCTAATGGCACGATTACATTTTTAAGAGAGCAGACATGTCCCAACATTTATTGGAACCATTGTATATTATTAAGAGTTTATTTCTTGACATCAGTTTGCTTATGATTTATGTTGTCATCTGCCAATGGCCACTGAATATTTTAAGGGTTCAGAATTCTCACTTAATATCATCTCTGCAAAGTCTTCATTTTGGGTTTTGTACTTTTAAAAGGGAGGGGTGGAGTTCTATCTGTAATGGTTTGAGATCAGATTGGACAAAACTGGCCCTTCCGACATAGTGATTCTTATTGTAAGAATGTTGGTTCCACTGGCACTTGTCACTGAGCAGAGCTCCTTTGCCTCCCCCCTTGGGATAGCATGAGACGTGCTATTCTCATAGTTACCGGGGGGGGGGGGGAGAGCATCCTTAAAAGGATGCTCTTCCATGTGCTCGGCCTCTTTCGAGGCTTGCATTCCCTGGCAATGGCTGTGTTCAATGCTGCAGAGAATTTTTTTTTGCTGTGTAGTAGCAAGCAGCATTGAGGGAGCTGCGGGGGGGGGGTGCTTTGGCAATCCCCAGGGTTGGAGTGTAGTGTCTGGGATCAGTCTTGAAGGATTTGGGGAACAAGAAATCCCAAGGGATTTCTTTTATTTCTATCTATCTATCTATCTATCTATCTATCTATCTATCTATCTATCTATCTATCTATCTATCTATCTATCTATCTATCTATCTATCTATCTATCTATCTATCTATCTATCTATCTATCTATCTATCTATCTATCTATCTATCTATCTATCTATCTATCTATCTATTAGAACGCCTGATGATACGTCCCCTTTTTCTCCACCATACTGATGAGGTCTGGTGAATCATGGGGCAGCATTTGTAGTGATAGGTACAAGGCTTCCCTCTTTCCGGCAGCAACACTTTTGACATTTTTTGGAGGATTTAGTACTAGTGAGGTTGTGGCAGCTGGCAAGCATGACACATCACGAATAACACAACTTGAAGATGTCACAATGGGCAAAGACAGGTTGCATATCTGGAGATCTAAAACAGATCAATTAGGGAAAGGAGCTTTATATCACTAGGGACTTGCTCCATTTTAAAAATATGCCTAGTTAGGGCACTAGAGGATTACCTTAAGAAAAAGGGGGGGGGAGATCAGGGCTACTTATTTTATCATATTGATGGCACCCCACTGACAAAATACCAATTTTGGAAGGTAACTGGAGCTGCTTTGGAACAAGTGGGTTTGGCTGGATGGTGCTTTGGAACCCACTCATTTCACATTGGGGCTGCGTCTACTGCCGCCATGCTAGGGTATGGCCCAGAGGAGATCAGGAAGGTGTGGAGATGGTCCTCCCATAGATACAAACTTTACATGCAGGACTTGCCACAGTTGTAGGCTGCTGCTGGGCTCTTTGTCTCTTTCTTTCAGATGCAGAGTGACCCAAATGGCAATTGAGGATCCTGTTGCTGGGTCAGAGTTTCATTCACTGGGTGGCAGGTTATGCTGCCAGGATGGCATGGGACTGAGATTTTGGACTGCAACCAGCAGCGAGCTTGAAATGGCTTGGCTGGAGGGGCATGCTTTGGGCCAATTTTTTTGGCATGGCAGACGCATTGGCAGCTGGTGTACCCCCAGATGTGTTGTTGGTTCATCTGGGGGGTAATGACTTGGCCATTAGAAGTGGCAAGTCCCTTGTGCTGGACATTCTGGCTGATTTGAGGAGCTGGAAGACAAAGTTCCCGTTTTCAAGAATAGTTTGGTCCCCAATTATTCCTCAGCATGGTTGGAGAGCCAACAGCAATGCTGGCTCCATAAGTAGAGTATGTAGGAAAGTTAATAAGGAAGTCTGCAGAGCAATGGTTAATGGCTTAGGATCAGTAATAGGACACCCAGAGATCTGATTGGACCAACCAGAGTTTTATAGCGGTGATGGGGTTCATTTACCTGAGGCTAGTTTAGAGATTTTCTTGAGAGATCTTTGTAGGGGCCTTCGTGCCGACATTTTCAGCTGGATGGGGGGAATGGAGCATAGCAAGCTTGTCCATTCCATGGTGGGTAGTGCAGAAGGAAACTGAATCGGTGAATGCCCATGGAGTTCAAGCAGTGCATAGCGGGTCTGAACTTTTAGTGCTGTGGACTGTGAGGTTACAGTGCTGGGAGGAAAGACCTGCTGGGGCCCTCCACAGGCTGAGGGCTGCCAAAGGCTGGGGGCTTGCATGCCCGGGGGGGGGGCTTGATATTTCAATGGCCAGGGTCATGGTGTCTTAGGGTTAGCATGACAACAGGGCATGGGACTCACCCGTATAGGTTGGTGAGACGGTCCTGGGAGACCTTTGGCACCAAACCTGATACCACATGTATCAGGTATGTTGGCCCTATTTATACCTATCACCTGCGTCTTGCCTCATTATTCCGGAGTGGGAGGGCAATTGTTGTTGTTGTTTAGTCATTTAGTTGTGTCCGACTCTTTGTGACCCCATGGACTAGAGCACGCCAGGCCCTCCAATCTTCCACTGCCTCCCGGAGTTGTGTCAAATTCATGTTGGTTGCTTTGATGACACTCGCCAACCATCTCATCCTCTGTCATCCCCTTCTCCTCTTGCCCTCACACTTTCCTAACATCAAGGTCTTTTCCAAGGAGTCTTCTCTTCTTATGAGATGGCCAAAGTATTGGAGCCTCAGCTTCAGGATCTGTCCTTCCAGTGAGCACTCAGGGTTGATTACCTTCAAAATTGATAGGTTTGTTTTCCTTGCAGTCCAGGGGACTCTCAAGAGTCTCATGCAGCACCACAATTCAAAAGCATCAATTCCTCGGGGGTCAGCTTTATTTATGGTCCAGCTCTCACTTCCATACATCACTACAGGGAAAAACGTAGCTTTGACTATGCAGACTTTTGTTGGTAAGGTGATGTCTCTGCTTTTTAAGATGCTGTCAAGGTTTGTCATCGCTTTCCTCCCAAGAAGCAGGAGTCTTTTAATTTTGTGGCTGCTGTCTCCATCTGCAGTAATCATGGACCCCTGAAGTCTTCATTCAATTTTCTGTAACTTTCCCTATCTCCCTTGCATTTTGTTTCCCTTCTCCTCTCTGCTATTTTTAAGGCCTCATTGGACAGCCACTTTGCTTTCTTGCATTTGCTTTTCTTTGGGATGGCTTTTGTTGCTGCCTCCTGTACAATGTTACGAGCCTCTATCCAAAGTTCTTCAGGCACCCTGTCCACCAAATCTAGTTCCTTAAATCTGTTCTTCACGGGAGGGCAATAGCATATGTAAAACAAGTTGAACCAGGGGGATTACTGGAGATCCTCCTCCTCCACTCTGCAAAGTGAATAAGTATATTAGCAGTTGTTTTTTCTGGTGGGGAAAATGAATCATTTGGTCTTACTCCCTTTTTTCCCTGCTTCCCTCCTCCCTCCTGTGAAATATGCTAATTAAGTCTTTGAAAATAAATACTTCCAGATGTTTAGTTTTCATTTTTTGGGGGTAAGACCTAAAGATTTCCTTGGAGTTTCTCCCAAGAAACCTGATGGCAAACCATCCTCTGTTAAACCAAACCAAAGGAAAGCAAAGCAATGTGCTGCTGATATATCACCCTATAGAGTTTAAAGCATTCTCTGTAAGGTTTACAATTTAATTATGCAGGCTACACATTGCCTCTACACCCCCCCCCCCCAGTGAACTGGGCACTCAATTTACTGAGCTCCTAAGGATGGAAGGTGAGTGCACCTTGAAAATGTGGACCCCTAGCTATGCTAAATTGTTTAGCATGTTTTTTTTTAAGTTACTTTTGAGAAAAATAGCTATCCTGACACACTGAAGCCATCAATGACTGAACATTGATAGGATAGTGATGGTAGGATAAGGTCACAATCTTGTTTCCAGATGATGAAATTCTAAGCATCAGCCCAATACTTCTCAACATTGGATGTTTCATAATGATATGTCATTATGTTTATCATTAGCTGTATGAGTAACAGTAGTTATTGGAAGCAAAGTGCACTAGATGTACTTAATTTTTTTCAGAGTAGACATTGTCTTGGAAATAGTAGTGAGCAGTCCTTAAATGTTTCATCAGTTTCAAAGCTTCTTCACTCCAGATGTTCTTCAGGAGATGTCTTTCTCTCAGCCCCTCTGCCTTCACAGGCATGCTTGTTGGGAACAAAAGAGGCTCTTCTACGTGGCTGCTCCCATGTTGCCCGCCCAACCCAAAATAACAAGATGAAACTCAGTAATATGGGTTAAACCTAGGGCCACAACTTTATTAACTATTTAACTTTTAACTACCCCTTTTTACAAGGCCCCAGCCATAATGCCAGCAGGTCTGGAACCCTTGTCATTTTTGACCAACCATTCCAGACCTTTGCCCCTAGGAGTTCCTACCCCGAGAAGGTGCTGTTGAACTGTCATCAAAGGTAGACTCTGCTCAAGATCTGTGACTATGATCTTTTAAGTGTGCTTTTAAAGATTTCTTTCTCGTGTTTGTATCATTGATATTTATATTATCCTATCTTTAATCTTTTTAAATTGTATATATCCCTTTTCATCCTTTTATCCTTTTTAGTTGTACTTGGATTTTAATTATTGTAAGTCACTTGAGTTCCTTGATAAATTAAATTAAATTAAACTGAACTAAATTAAATTACAAACAAGTCAAGCCATTGGGGAGGTAATTCCTCATCATTGGGGATGTCATTCCTCACATCTCCAAATGAATAAAAAAGGGAAACCTGTCAGCTTCTTGCAGTTTAATGTGCAGAGTTTTCTGATTGAAGAAAAAAAAACACACACTCTTCTTCTACAAAAAGACACGTGTATTCACAAATACGTATATACAAATGTACAAAGTAGCAGACCTTCGGCATGGTAGGCAAAAATATAGACAAAGTAGCATAGAGGATAGCATAGAGGAAAGAAGGAGATACATTCATGTTCACAATATTTCCTTATATACAGTTAAACTGATGCTTCTGTCCAATCACTTCAAGGGTTGCATCATCTTCCTTTACATGGGTGCTGCATCATCCCCAGATGTTGCATCTTCTTCTTCTTAGTCACTGTGACTCAGCAGTTACACAAGTGTTCATTATGGCAGTTCATCAATACTACAGTCTGGACCTGTTCAGGCCTATAAAATTTACAATACTTTGACAAAACCCAGATAATATTTTGCTAAAAATATCTACGTCCTCATCAGCATTACCCATTTGTCCTCACTGCCAACGATTTTACTGGGCACTATGAAAGTCAGGTTCCAACATTCTTCACATCACTTAAAATTCAAACTCACCCTTCAAACGAGGATGTTTCTGATTTAGTGTAACACAGATCATAGTAACATAAATTTGATGTAGTAGGGATCAAAATTTGGTAAATGATGAAACAGCACAGTACATGATAAAATAGCCAGAAACCATGCTCAGTTTTCCAGACTCCACTGAGTAAAATGCAAATATTAAACTATGATTTCATATTCTCTTTAAAAATTTAGGCCATGTAGTTCCATCAGACGATTTGCAAGTATTTCAAAAGTTCTATGCTACAGCACATTTCACACTGAAAGCTTTGAAAGCTATCATCAAAAACTCATTTAGTATATTGCTATATAACTTGCAGTGTGCATAGCTGACCCAGTTTTTGCTCTCTTTGGGAAGAGCATAATAACATCTTAGGTTGCTTCTCACTGACATGGAATGGCTCTGTATCAAGCATATTCCTTAGATCCTGTGTGCCAGGGCACTCTGGGAGAGATGTGAAAAACTCCATATGATGCCAAGTGCAAAGCTGGACAGATCAGATATTTGACTATGCAGTAGTCTTGACATGGAACTCAGTGTGATAGCTTCCCCCAAATAATTGAGAGAAATCATCATAGGCTAGAGCCACAAATTCTGATATTTGAGATAGACCTTGACCAAATTATCTGAGCATTTTCAAGGGTGTGAAAAAATTCCTCATCTCAAACCAACCAACACATATGCAATGCATACTGTATAAATGCACACTAAGGCTTTCCCACATCCTTTTTTTTACATACTGTATTTTTCCGTGCATAAAATGACACTTTTTTCTTAAATAATTAGACAAAAATATTGAGCATTGTTTTATACACAGAAAGCAGCCACTTTCCCTGCCTTTTACAAAGCCACAGGAATTAGCAAAAAGAAAGGGAAGGCTCCCTTCAGGTAAAGCAGCTGTGAAAGGGCTGCACGATCGTACCCCTTTGATCCTGAAGCCCTTTCACGGCTGCTTTAATCCCCACGGGGATCAAATATTCTAATTTGGGGTTAGAAAAAGGGGGGGGCATCTTACACATTTGGTCATCTTATAAATGGAAAAATACGGTAACTCCTAGACAAGGCTATCCGGGGGGGGGGGGAATATAGTCAAGTATGCACTCCAATATTTTCCATAGCATTCCCATTGTTATAAAAAGCCCAGATAAAAGCCACTTACACAAGGCTTTTTACAATAGTGGCTTGTACATTTTAGCAATAAATCTGTTAATGACAACACTTCTGTCAATGTTCAGCTGTGTTTTTTCACAACTGAATAAGTTATTCCCCATTGTCTTTCTTTGAGGTGGTATGTGTGCGCTATGAGATGGATTGAACCAATAAAGGAAACCACAGCTTTTGGTTTGCAAGAGCTGAGTAGGGCTCTTAGTGCTAGAACATCTTGGAGATCACTCATTGATAGGGTTGTCACAAGTCAGAGGTGACTTCTTGTACACAACAACAAATTTGAAATTAGCAGAAATTAAATGAAGGTGGCAGGTGTGGTAACGTTTGGAAAAACTTCAACTAGGGCCCTACTATAAATTATCTCAACTGTAAGTTGTGCAGTACTTTCTTTTGTCATAAACTTTCCAAAATTTTTGGCATCATGTGTCACCTTCAGGTTTTGAGAAATGTTCGTGTTTCTTCACAAATCCTTGACCATCAGTTCCAACCCACGGAATCATAAATTCACAATATAAAATTAAAAACGGATTTTAAAAACTTACCAAAAATATTTTAAAGTAAATTGTGTTCTTTTAATATTATTATTACTATTTTTAATTTTTTATAAATCCATTCAAAATAACATAACAGAACAATACTTATTATTATTAATAATAATAACTTCTGTAAAGTCTTCTCTTCATGTATACGTATATATGTAGATAGATAGATAGATAGATAGATAGATAGATAGATAGATAGATAGATAGATAGATAGATAGATAGATAGATAGATAGATAGATAGATAGATAGATAGATAGATAGATAGATAGATAGATAGATAGATAGATAGATGCCACTATGGGATATAACATGAAAGGAAAATACATCACCCGCATGGTAAAAGACCCTTTAATATCATGAGTTCAGGCAGTACATACATACATACATACATACATACACACACACACACACACACACACACACACACACACACACACACACACACACACACACACACACACACACACACACACACACACACACACACACACACACATACATACATACATACATACATATAGAGAGAGAGAGACAGGCAAAGAAGCAGTTATGAAAGCAGCAAAACCAGGGAGCTGGACAGGAGACAGATTGTATTTGTCTTCAGTGTGGAAAGGATTGCCACTCTCGAATTGGCCTTCTCAGCCACACTAGACGCTGTTCCAAGTCCTCCATACAGAGCATATTACCATAGTCTTTTGAGACTGAAGGATGCCTATGATGACACACACACACATACACACACACACATACATATACATATACATATATGTGTGTGTATGTATGTATGTACACACACATATATATACACACACATACATATACATATACAGATACAGATACAGATATGTGTATGTGTATGTATGTACACACACACACACACACATATATATATACTACACACATAGTGTTTATATATATACATTGTCTTCTCTCTCACACACGCATGCACGCGCGCGCGCGCGCGCGCACACACACACACACACACACACACACACACACAGAGTTTACATTACATATTTATCTTTTCACATAGTCTCTTCCTTGGCTCATTATTGAATTTTTATGTCTAGCTAATGTCACTTAGAATAATCAGCAGTCCAACCCATTATTCATTTGTGTTTTTTTACTCGATTTCATATTTCAACAGGGGGTGCCATATCTCCAAAAATTATCTTTTTAACTCTCCCCTCTGTATAATTTGTTTCGATTGATCAGTTTCTTCATCAACGCCACTGCCCATATTTGATTCACATATAATTGCAAAGTAAGGTGCTGAGCATCTTTCCAGCATTGGGCCATTTTGTTCCATGCTGCCCTTGTAAGAGTTGCCACCAATTCTTTCTTTGATAAATGTCCATTTCCTCCAGTAAATAGAGAGAATAATAATAAGGTTTTATTTGGAACCACAAATCTTTGATTTATTTTTAAAGTATTATTACTCCACCGTATTTTTTTTATTGGGGCATGATCTGAAGATATATTCGGGATAAACTCTATTTTAAATAATTGTGGTGCTAGTAATTCAGACACTAATATATGGTCTGTTCTTAAATAGGTAGCATATTTCTTAGAAAATAAAATGTAATCTCTCTCTTTTAGGTTGAAGTATCTCTTTTTTTAATGTTTTATTTTTAACAAAGTGTAACAGGAAGGAAAAAGGGATTGAGGTTAAAGGGAAGAGGAGAAACAATGACATACTAATATCCATTCTATACATAATGCCATATCAACATTCCAAATTGCTCTTTTTGCTATTTTCTGCCTTCCAGATTTAAGTTCTCATTCTAATGCATGTTCTTCAAGCGATGTCTAATGACTCAAACCATTTGTAGAATAAGTCCCATCTTTCAGTTGCCTTTTGTAGAGGACAGTCCTTTATCACTTCTGATAAAATGTCCATTTCCGCTGTTTCCCGTATCTTCTCTATAAGATCTTCTTGTTTTGGTACCATAGGACTTTTCCAATTTTTGGCATAAAGAATTCCAGCTGCAGTGACTATGTATATAACTATATACTTCTTTGCCTTATCTATGTTATCAGGTATCATACTCAATAAAAACAGTTCTGGGGTTAGTGGAACCGTACAAAGCAATATTTGTTGCAGCACAGCATGTACTCTTTTCCAGTACTGTTTCGTTACTCTACATGACCACCAGTTAAACCATCTCTTTCCAATAGTTTTCCAGTTTTTACTCCTTTCCTTGATATTTGGCTAGTGTTTGCTGTTGTGTCCCTTTTTTTATTTAAAATACAATTGTATGTCCTCCTAATATAATTTCTCGCCGTGCAAACGCTTTAGTTTCAATAGATTTTTTATAAATACTGCTTGTCCAGCATTAGGACAATAGTAGGACCCAATAGTCATCAGTCTGTCTTCTAATACCCCCCTTACAAGTATGTATCTACCCTCTGTATCCCCCAATTGATCTACTACCTCAACCTTAGATTTCTTCATAAAAAGTATGTATACTCCTTTTAATTTATTTGTTCCCTTTGCAGTATATTGATCACCTAAAGATGGATGTTTGATAATATCTTGCCCTTGTTTTTTCTGATGTTTTTCCTGTAGTAATAACATCTGTTCCCAAACTATGAATAGTTTTCATAATTCTGTAACATTTAGCAGGTGAGCCTAGGTCATTCGTGTTGTATGCAATTACATTAAAATTATCTACCATTGATATCCTTTTCTTCATTAGCTTTGCTTTCTGATCTTGTGTTCATATATGAATTATTACAAAGTATTATATCTCTATATCTTAGCTTTAAATGTTTAGTTTTGTTCTCCTTCCCTCCTCTCCCCCCTCTCTTTGCCTTCCCCCCCCCGTCCCCACTATAGGAAAGAAATACACCCCTGAGGGAAGATCACCCTGTCCTTCAGCCCACTCTTTGCCCTAGTAAATTATGCTCAAATAGGTTTTTACCTACAGTATATAACAGTCCCTGTGGTGGAATGCCTGAAAGGATTTCCCCACTAGAATTGAACTAAACTGTTAAAGGCATGGGAGAGATTGTGAGTAGCATGGGATGTGGAGGATTAGGATTTAAAAGAATGTTCCCATACAAATCTAGTGGTTACTGGGTCCCTCTTAAGATCTGATCTTCATATGTAGGTTTCTCTCAAGGCATAGGCAGAAAAAGGAGTCAAACAGTGGCTGTTACTCATTTTGAGAGAATGTAATCTCTTCTTGGTCATGTTCCTTCATCTGTTGCACCACCATTTTACAAATAATAATATGCAGGCCATGCTGGGTGATTCTGGGACTTATGGTTCCTCTAAGAAATGATTTTTTTCCAAGCTGTGGTGGTAGCACAGACAAGCAAAGAAAGATGAGCAGGTACCATCAGAAAAGACTTGGAAACTGATACCTCACTCTGAAACTCTTTAGGTATAAACCCAATTAAAATACTTTCTTTTCTCAGCTGGAATACAAAGAAGTCTCCCTGCACATTCCCAGACTGCTTGCAATCCAGAAACCCTCCAAATGTGCATTTTTCTCCTCTCCTAGTTTTTTTTTAATGTTGTTGTCATCCCAGGATTTTTAAAACATTCCAGTAATTAAAAGATGCCTGATCAAAAACTGGCTGTACAGAATGACCAAGAGAAATGTGTGAATCTAAACACCCAGGCAAAAAGCCAAGCGAAACGTCCCACACACAAACTGATACAACAATCTAAAGGGGGATCAGAAATTTTAAATAATTCCAGCAATCAAAAGGTGCTTGGGCAGAGTGCCTGAGAGAACAGTGTGGACCTATGCACAAAACCAACAGAATTACAATTTCACAGGGAGAAAAATGGAAAAATGAATGTTAATATATTTTGGTGATCAAAAACTGCCTATACAGAGTTCAAAAGCTGTGGGACGCTACAAAAACACCCCAGAAAGACCCCATACCAGTCAGTAGGTCAAGTCAATAAATCTTCAATGAAAATAAACATTAAGAATGCAGGGATAACAGAATAACACTTCAAGTTCTCTGGCAGTATGTGCGGCCATATAAACTATCCCCTTCCATCTCCCCCCTCCCTCTTCCTTGCCCACGTCTAGAAATTGTTCTCTGCAGGTCAGTAATCCCTTTCATCCCATTTCTCCTGCATTCTGGGGTCTCTTGGCAAAGCTTTTCCACTTCCTCTGCAGCCATCAAGAGAGAGAGAGAGAGAGAGAGAATGCCCTCCTCTGGCTATGCCACTAGCTGAGTGACAGTAGGCAGTGAGTTAGATCAATGGATGAGAGAAACATAAAACTTTGACTACTCATTTGGAGATCTGATGCCTAGGCTGGACTCCCTCTAAAGGAAGGTCACTTACATGACCCACAGGCAGATCTGCTCATGTAAGTGACATGATTGTCATTTCCAATGCCTTATGAATCCTGGGAAGAGATTTGTCTTCCTCTATTGTCATCTGTTTGCTGTTCAGCACTTAGACTTGTCACTATTCAAGTCAATATAACAGCCAGGTAACAAAAGAGTATTAAAATCCTTTAAACCAGCCATTCTCAATGGGAGCCATGCTGGGTGGGGGCTGGCACATCTGAAGGGAGCCACAAACTAAAAAAAAGAGAGATCTATTCTATTTTTCTCTTCATCAATTTGTTATGTATTGTTCAAAAAGGGGCCCTTTTCAAACAATACATTGAGCTTCTAAAAAGAGCTTCTAAAAGAGTTGCGGCCAAAAAAAGATTGAGAATGACTGCTTTAAAGGATCCCTCCCATGTAAAATATGGGGCTTAGAACTTTGTGTCTCTCCAGATTTGGGCTGGATTGTCCTCAGTTTGGACCCTTGACCTCTTTTGGATCCAGATTTGGAACACACTACACGGGGCAGCATGGCAGTAGTAGCATGCTGTTTGTTTCTTTTACAGAGATCTGTTGCTACTTTTTCTTCCTCCACTTCCCTGCTTCTGAGACTGTATTACTCATGCCAGGATGCATGCACCATTACAGTGGCCCTGTAAATTTATTCTGGTGGGGGCACACAGTTCCATCTTCTAAAAAAAGGACATGGCTTTATTCCTTCTTCCTACCCTTTCCTCCTCCTCCTCCTCCCTCTCCCTCCCTTCCTCTCTCACTCTGTCCTTTTCATGAACCTACTTTGTGTCCAGGCTGACTGTATTGGTGTGGGCTAGATCAGACTACAAATGGTTGGTTGAGCAATGTGTTGGTTGGCACACTCCTCATGTCCAAACAGCAAATGACCCTTTGTCCCCCTATACACTGTCAATTAAGTGCTTCCCAAGCTTGTCCATGGAGGGTCAGGAGAAGTGAAATTATTAATTTTTATATATGGAAGATCATTTCTGATGAATCACCGTCTATCTGTGTATTGCTTATCAAGAAACAGCTCACAGCTGAAGTTGGCAATATACAGAGAGGCAAAGAAAGTTTAAGAAAAGTAAACAAAGTGATTCATCACATCAGCTATGATCTATGATATATATATATATCATAGATCATAGCTGATGTGATGAATCACTTTGTTTACTTTTCTTTGTTTACTTTTCTCTATATATAAATGGATATTGGAACGCGAACCCTTCCTTGACAGATAAGCAGAGAAAGGGTTCACCTTCCGATATCTTGAAGCAGGTTGTAAACCACTTCAGAATACCAGAAACTGACACCAGAAGGAGCTGTGAAGCTCTAGTTTAGTCCATTCCTAGCAACCACACTCACTAGGAATGGACTAAACTGGAGCCCCTCCAACCTATGTTAAAATAGTAGAACCACCTGACAGGGGTTCAGAAAGGTTGAGGCAAATTGGTCCAGGGATGTCCATGTGTGAATGCCAGAAAAGAAGAGTGGACCAACCCAGTCCATCAGTGCACCAAAGAGCAGTACAAACATCCATGTAGACAGCCTTGGTATCTGATACAGCACTGCTCAGAAGAAAAGAGAGACATAACCTCAGTGCCCCCATGCAAAAAAGGGGGGGAAGCATTCCAGCATGAGGCACATACAACTTCAGTAAGCAATGTGTGCAAACAGGACAGTGCATACAATAATCACAACACACCAAAATAGAGATCAGTTTCAGAATTATGGTCAAACTGAAAAACTGACAATAATACCTGGAGAAAACTATGATCAATTTCCAGACTTTCTACATTATTTATTGTGAAAAGCTGGCCACTCTTCTTGGGAAAACATATCATGGCATCTGAATATATTGGTAAGGCAGTAATAAATTTTATGTCTTTTTAAAAATACATAAATAGGAAAAAAAACACTATTTAATGATTTAAAAATAAATTACTGTTTTCAATTAATAATTCATTTTGAGTGGAATGTATGGCTCAATACTTAGCAAATTTATTTTAATGAAATTAAAAGTTTACATGTGCAATGGTTGCTATTTATTTTCCACATTCCACATAGTGCACAAAATACAAGGTATAGGAACATTTCAGAGAGCTATTAAGTACTATGCCTTTTATTTATTGGTTTTCTCTCCTTCTTTTCTACCAGCTCACATTTTTCTATGCTATAGTGAGCTTTGTCATGTTTCCACTTAAATTATAGTAGCCATGTTTGTGATAATATTTGCATACATTAGTTTAAATTAGCATGTGAACCTTTAATGGAAAGATGTCTTCCATTTCTGTGAAGAGTGTCCTTTTTAGTGATCCTTATCCGCCAAGAATAGAACTTCAGCTACCTTAACCCTAGATCTATAAAGACTAGTCCACTTCCGGTAAGGCATGTCCCCTACCTAAGCTGCCCTATGGAACAATAAGTGTCTACATGAGGAAGATGGGCATCAAATGAAAGAAACAGTTTCAAAGAAACAGCCAGATTTCCACTGTAGTTTTATCAGAGCTGAATGCTGTGTCTTTTGAGCTAGGACCACTTGCCAGAAACAAAGCAAACACCCACAAAAAATTACCTTCATATGTGTGACTCTGTCATTTTCTAAATAAAAGCCAACAGAGTTCTCTGTTTTCTTTCGGAAAAAATACAGCATATTGTTCTACCTTAGTAATATGCCAAGTAATTTCTCTGTGCATCTCAGGATACAAACAGGTATCTAAAGATATAAATTCAAATTATTAAGACACTCCACATTGTTTCTGTTACATTTCTCAAAAGTCCCCTACTGTATTTGTATAATAGTCGATGCCCTGCCATCCAACTGGTAACTTTTCATCTTATTATTACAGTGTATTTAGAAAGCCTAGGATCCTATTATTAACACAGAAATGTAATAGAAGCAGCATGGGCTGTTCACTTCCAAATAGTAGGTGGTGGGTGCATTAAAGCCTTAGAAAAGCAGTGGCATTGTGCTGTTTGAATTGACAATGGAAATCTCATAATACCTGACATCTATCACAACATTTCCCACATTTGCCATTCTGCTGCTTAGCCCAAATCCGAAATTCTTGCCTAGTGACTATAATTTGGGAACATTAAATTACTATCATGATAAAATATCTGATGGTGTATTGTGCTTTAGAATAATACTGCTAAGTATCCCAGTGGAAACTAAATCCATAATTACCTGTGTTATTTGTTATTGCAGTTAATCTCTGTGCATTTGCCTGCTTTTCTGCCTCATATCTTCTGGTCTTTGGTAATAAGCCTAAGTCAAATTACCTAGACATGTATGCTATTTTACATGTAAGGGGCCTGTTGTTTTGCCCCATGCCCTGCAGCTCCCACTCTATACCTTTTCCTCCTGAGCATGAGGCAGGGTGATCTATGCCTCTGGCTGCAGAATTAGCCAGCAAAACCCAGCTTCCACTGCAATACAAATATGGATTTGGCTATGCCAATCAAGAAGCAAGAATCCACAAAGTAATCCAGCTTCATAAGGTAGTACTGCCACCACACACATACGTAAAATCCAAACTACTGCTCACTAGTAGATAGTTAAAGGGCAAGGATGAATTTAGTACTGGGCTCCCCAACTCAATGGCCAGGCCTTCAGGTGGAGATTTTATATTTATTAACAACAACAACAAAAAAGCAAAACTAGATCAAAACACCAGAAATTTTTGTAAAAGCAAAAAATCATTGAGTTTAGAAATAACCAGAAGATCACAAAAGAGAAAAACTAAACCAACTGTCTATGTAATACTTACATTGTAGCATACAGTTCTAGTTTAAGAGTATACACAAATTGCATCTCAGATAACGCCAACTGTGCATACTGTACCTTCTTCCTAAGAAGTCAGGCGGTTCGCAATGCATCAAGTCATAATTACAATCAAACAGTTCAAAAATTGCAATATACAATAAATGCAATGCAATGCAATAAAAATTCTGTCACTAGCTAAATGAACCTGCATTTCAATAGAATTAATGAAACTGAAATAAAATTGACATTTCCGGACAATAATTGAAAACTAATAACATGCAGATCAATGTAATTCCGTTTTTATTAATTTCCTAAAAACTGAGAGGAATGGTGCCGGATAAAACTTCTGTAGGAAACGTATCCCAGAAGGAAGGGGCCACAACCAAGAAAGCACAGGTCCTGGTGTTAGCTCTTTGGGCCTCCTTAGATGTCAGAGTTTTTAACATCAAGAAGTCAGTGGGACAGATAGCTATTTTACAGGAGAAATGTTCCAACAAGTATCAGGATCCTAAACCATTAAGGATGTTATAGATAATGACCAGCACTTTGAGTTGGGCACAGAAGTTGTACCAAGGCTGGGGATATGTATTCAAATTTACTCGTACCTGTAATCAGTCTTGCAGCCACATTTTGGACCTGCTGAAGCTTCTGTTCTGACAAAAAAGTCCTATACAAAGTGTTACAGCAGTCTGTTTTAAAGATGATGAAGATATGCATAACCATTGATGGGCATTTCTTATCCAGGCAGGGACACAACTGGACAATCAACCAAAGTTGATAAAAACTATTCTTGGCCATGGCAGATATTTGTGCATCCATAGAGTTCGGTCCAAGATTACTCCCAAGCTGTGAACCCAATCCTTCAGGGTAACATCATCAAGGCCAGTAAATAACCCTCTAGATGGTCCAATGATCTTCCGAATAGTAGGAGCTCTGTCTTATCTGGATTTAGTGTTAGTTTATTGACCCTCATTGAGTCCATTATCGATGCTAGGCAGTGCTCAAGGACTTGTACAGCATCAGCTGCAGATGAAGAGAAGGAGAGATAGAGCTATGTGTCATTCATGTATTGATTATATATTTAGCACAGATATTGGTGCTCCTCTATAACATCTGTTTGTTATAGCAATGGCCACCAACCTTTTCTGAATCACAGATCAGTTGGGGAGCGGGGGGTCCATGCGCAGGGGGCAGGGACCCCCCACTCACAGGTGGGCGGGGTACACACATGGATGAGTGGGGCACGCTCATGTGCATGCACGGAGAGGTGGGGTGTGCTCGCAGAGGGGCAGGGTGCATTTGCGTGCATGCGCAGAGGGGTGGGGCACACTCAGATGCATGTGGGGAGGGGTGGTCCTCTAGTGGCCACTTCCGATAATGCATGTGAAAATATTTTTTCCAGTGTTTTCCCCTTTTTTCCTTTTCTATATAGCGTTCACTATTATCCACTTTTTAAGTATCTGTAGGAGGCTTGGAACCAATCCCAAGTGGATATGGGTGTCCTACTCTATATATCTTGCATTCAGCCTGCTTTGTTTTGTGACTGGTCTTTCTATTGGTGATAGCTGAGGTACATGATGCCTCATAAAATATCACTGTGAAAGGGGAAATCGGTTAATTATAGGGAATACACATTCCCCTCACTGCCTAGTTTGGCACAGAGTCCTGTATAGCATCTGATAGCATCAGAAAATACAAGAGAGCTGCTTGGAAGGTGGCAAATAGCTGCCATCTTGAAGAAGGTCCATGTTACACCACTGTGGATCCTTCTCTTCCTTCTTTTCTCTCCATTCTGCCATGTGGAAGTGTAGCTATATTTCAGTAAAAGTTCCTGGCAGAAACGAGAACCGTGATGGAAGACTGAACTTCCATACAAGACTGGAGGAAAATGCACCTAACCTGATATACAGGCTCATACTTTCTACCATATTGTTGTTGGCTAATACAAAATAATAATAATAATAATAATCATATATTACTTGTCCCAAGGAAAAGGGATATTATAAAAAATGAGAACCGACCATGGAAAACTGTATTAATAACAATGTTACCTCTCAATTTCCACTAGCTGAAATAATTGGGCAGGCATGTTCATATTGATTTATATTCATATTCATATTTGTATTTACATATTTTGTTTGGAATTGGAGGAAATTTTTTGAATGGAATGAACTAAAGCAGTTCTGACCTGTTGCCAGCATGTTCATATGGTCCTTTTCTGTAGCTCTTGGTTTAAGGAAATGCTTTATCAGAGTTTTTACTAATGCAAGAGCAAAATGAAGATTGACAAACTATCATAACAAAGCAATAAAAGCCATAGCAAAACATTACAGCCTGTCTCTACCAGAAGAGCTAAACTCCAGCATCACCTTGTAAATTGCAGCCATTTTAAAATTAAATACATATATTTTACTGGCAGTTTCCTTGGACACAAATGACCTTTAAAACGACACTTGCTAAAGATCAACGGGTTCAGCAATGCTTGAACAGAGTTTTCTGATCTTTGATCTCGGTATATCTCTGCTGTACTACCAATCAGGGTTTAGGAAAGCTCAGCATTGTTTAACTGCATTATATGTCCGAGTGTTGCACAATATTACCATAAAATTGTGGTTATATTTTAAAGCAATATCTTTTACCATAAAATCCTCTATTGCATGCTACCTGCCTCCAATCATTCTCCAGTTGCTCTCCAGTGGAATTTGTTGTTTCTGTCAGACACTCTTCCACAAATATGGAACTTCAGATAAGTAAAAACAATTGCTATTTGATGGCCTCTTTACTTCCTGTGAGCAGCTTCACCATATTTTTCTGGAGTGGCTGTTTAGGGTCATTTGAACAGCTATCAATAACTGCTTCTTGCCAGGTCAAAGCCTGTGTCATTTTGTTATGTTTATCACAGCAAATATGTGGTTTATATGGTGTGATCATTAATAAAATTCTGCACTGTAACTAAACTATGCATTAGACCACTGTGTACATGTTGAATGTATATTGACAAATGATCACCTTTTTTTACCTCCTATTGAGAAAAAAAATGCAAACACTACAAAACTTTTCACTTGCATACAAAAAGAAAAAGACAACCCCCCCCTTTTTTTTGGTCTGTGATAATATTCACGAATTCCTTGTGGCTCTTGCATGAAAAACTTGCATTTTCTGTTCAGAACGTTGTCCAGTATCCTTTTGGGTCCCCACCATGCGCAAAATGTTCTGATCTGCATATGGTTCATTTTCTGCCACTGCTTGCACAAAGGGGGATTCACTTACCACTTTGATCAAGCAAAAGGTTCCACTGTGTCCAATAGGGTAATATCTGACTTGCCTAACTCCAAGCTGGTAGAGTAATTGTGGAGTGCTCCAGGGGCAAAGCTGTTAAACTCTATGTTTTGAAGAGGTTTCTGCTCCTTGTGTTTGGTACAAAATACAAGGTTTTTCTGCAAACAACCATTTTTCACACAAACCGTTCTTCCACTAACTTTTTTTTCTGCCAGTACAAAAATAGGAAAAATGGATAGTAATCCAATTACCCACCACCACAGCTCTACTGATAATTAACCATCTCTTTCCATGGCAGGTATCTCCTTTCTCTTTCTAAGTAAAATTTGGTGGAAAGTGGGCACCCTTCACCAGCCTGTCCCACTCCCCTAAATTTTATTGAAAAACTCAGAAGTCCAGTGAAAGGATAGGAGAAAGAATACTTTTCCATGCAGACAGGCAGCAGCTCTCCAGTTCTCATTCTTTGTCCTGAGCCTCCGCCCTCACTGACTTTTCCTGTGTTTCTTGTGAAACCCCAGTCCAGAACATGTTTTAAATGCATGTTTATTTGATCAAGTTAGAAATCTATCAGGACCCACATATCCACAGGATTAGTATCCATGGTTTCACTTATCCGCAGTCAGAAATTATTAAAAATATTAAAAGAAAAATCCCAGAAATATGTATTTCTATTATGTACCGTATTTTTCGCTCCATAAGACGCACCTTTCTATAAGACACACCAATTTTTTAGAAGAAGAAAACAGGAGAATATAATCTGTTTTCTTCTCTCCATAAGACGCACAGACTTTCCACCCCCCTGTTTTGTGGGGAAAAAGTGTGTCTTATGGTGCGAAAAATACGGTAATTACCAGAACTGTATACTAGAGGGAGCCAGGGGCCATGCCATGTATAGTAAAGGTTCCCCTTGACATTTAGTCCAGTCGTGTCTGACTCTAGGAGGTGGTGCTCATTCCCGTTTCCAAGCTTATAGCCAGCGTTTGTCCGTAGACAGTTTCAATGGTCACGTGGCAGCGTGATTAGACACGGAATGCCATTACCTTCCCACCAAGGTGGTACCTATTTATCTACTTGCATTTACATGCTTTTGAACTGCTAGGTTAGCTGGAGCTGGGACAAGCAATGGGAGCTCACTCCGTCACATGGATTCAATCTTATGACTGCTGGTCTTCCGACCTTGCAGCACAGAGGCTTCTGCGGTTTAAACCACAGTGCCACCATGTCTCCAAAATGCCATGTATAGTGTTAGTATTATAATAACATTCACTATTATTTGCTGTTTTCAGCATCTGTGGGGGTCTTGGAATTGTTTTCCCACAGATACAGAGGTCCTACTGCAGTACAAAATATGCTACACAATATACATACAGTACTTTTAAATACCTATAGGGAAAATACATTCCTCCTCTGTTCTTATGTGACCATATGGATTTTTTCTTCCTTTTATTAGACTAGAATTATAGAGAGGTTGCCAAAAATCTCATAAGAGTTGATGCTGGAACAGTCATGAAACTTGCATTCTATCAAGACTGTTCCAAATTATTTTGAATAGAAGGAAGACAACATTTAAGATTCTTGTCTCTGTTAAAAATGTTTGTTAATGAGTGGAGAATTAAGTGCTTATATTGAAAAAAAATGTGTTATTATTTACAAATACAATAGTTGGTGATTCTAATGTTATTATTTCTTTAAGCCAGAATCCTCTCAACTAGAGTAGACCCATTGACTCATTGGGATTTGCATAACTATCCATTCATCATTTAATAAGTGATTCTATGGATGTACTTTGTTTGGGACTAGTAATGGGATTTAGACCTTAGTGACTAAGAATTAGATTCTGAAATAGTTCCTATAAAATCTGCAATACGTATAATATGGTTCATCAAGACATGTTGAATTTTCCTGAAGTTCAGTTTACATATGTACAAGTTAGCGAACTGTGGAAAAAGAAGTGTAATATAAATACATAGTATGATCTACCTAATGTTACAATATTAAAGACGTTTTCAATACTTGCAGATGCTAAGAAAGTTAATGCTTAAAATATACTCTATTACACACGATAAATCATGCTTCCAACATCTTCTCAAGACTTAACCTTGTATTGACCTGCATAATGTATTTCATGGCCATGTCAGAAATACCTCTGATGTATTTTGCATGTATACTTTGTACATCTCTCAGACATAGGCTCTATTCTAAAAGGTCTGAATATCAAAATTTAGAGGTTCTGTTACAGACTGGCATATAAAACATGCATTTTTATCCATGTGTAAATATTAAATCACCATATGTTACAAGGTATTTGACACATCTTCAAAACTTGCAGATATTAAGAGGATGCACATATGTACATCTGCATTTTAAATATTCCTTGTCAAATATTCTTCACATTAACAAAAATGTTCATAGGTTCTTTCTCATTTAAAAACTTTTTAGCACACCCACAAACACAGGTTTCATATTTGTTGAACTGACATATAGAAGTATAGATTACAACTCAAGTTCTATATTGGCTTGAAGTTTTCAATTCGCTTAGGGAACCATATACATCAGGAACAGTGATGAAAAGCACATGTTACCGTAAATGATTTTTACACATGGGACTTTCAGATTGTGTGGACTTCAGCCCTCAGAGTTTACCAGAAATTCTCCCAGCCGGAATTCTGGGAGCTTTGGACAAGAAATTTAAGTTCTCACATGAGTTTTCCTCACAGGTGAGGAATAAAGGCTCTGTCAGTGATTATATTCCTATGGAGAAAAAAGAGGACATTTGTGGAGATAGCTGAGCACCATGTGAGCTACAAGAGATTAGTGGACTGGTAGTTGTTTAAAAGATACTCTGTATAGAGCCTAATGGTCAGAGAAACTATAATTTCTCTAAGCTCTTGCAGCTCCTACAGAGTTTAGACTCTCCTACTTATTTCATATTTCTTCCTCACAAAGACAAAATGGCTGATGGCGCTTTGATCCCAATCTGTGTGTAACTGAAAGCTCCTATGAGGACTTTGATTTCTTGCCTAAAGCCCAAAGAAATCTGGTCAGGGGAATTCTTGGTGAATTCTTCGTACTGAGGTCCAAGAAATACAAAAGGCCCATGCCTAATCATTTTGTCTGGATGTTGGGATTGATGTTGCGAGGATTTGAATGTGTAGTTAGAACCGTAGAAAGGGAATTAACATAGTTCTGTGTTGGTTGTTGTGGGTTTTTCGGGCTTCTTGGCCGTGTTCTGAAAGTGGTTCTTCCTAACGTTTCGCCAGTCTCTGTGGCCGGCATCTTCAGAGGACAGCAAACTGTGTTCATTCTGTGTTCATTCTTTTCCTTCCACTTCCAAGCACCTTGCAATATTTGTAGCCATTTGTAGCCATTTCCTTTTTTATCAGAACTCAGATTTGGCCCGAAAACCCACATATCTCTTGTGCAGATGCAGTCCATGTTCACAGCAGATGACTTCATGGCCATAAGTCATTAGTTTCTATGTAGAAAGCTTTCATGAACAAGGGCATATTCTGGCTAACCCCTCTCCATCATCCTTTTTTTCCCTGAACAGTAGACCCACGCAGGAGGTAAGCTCTGTTTTGGGAGCACATTTTATTTATTTGGGGAGGTGTTTTTTTCTAGGCTTACCTTTGTTCTCCCTGACCGCATGGTCTGAGGGGATGGGGGTTTAGCTTTAAATGAGGGTGAGCAGAAGCTCTGAACCTTTTTCCTGAACAGGAGGCTCAGGCAAGAGGTAAACTCTGTTTGGGAGCACATTTTATTTATTTGGGGAGGTGTTTTTTTCTAGGCTGGCCTTTGCTCTCCCTGACCACATGGTCTGAGAGGATGGGGGTTTAAATGAGCGTGAGCAGAAGATCGCACCTAACGGCGCATGAATTTCTCTGATTCTATTTTTGACTGTAATCTGGCAAATAGGATAGCCAAATAGCATTGCATACACCTGGGGGCAGGAAAGTTCTAGAGGTGAGCTCATACTCCCACACTCTTAGGGAGCAGGCCGGGTAGGTGGAGCTTGTCAGCTTTGGAAGGCACCTCATCTAGGAGAAGGAAAACTCTGATTTCAAACCTTGTGGCTATATCCACTGATGGAAAAGGCTTCAGGAGTAAACCTAGAGGCAAAATCTGGAGCCGGAATGCTGGAGACAGTTCGTGTCGTTCTGTCAACTGCTGCGACGTCACTGGAACCAGTTGTATTGGCTCTTGCCTCTCCATTGAACTATTTCAGTGACATGGAGAGGGGGGATTTGCTGCTTGGGTAACAGCCTATCCTCCATATTATTTTACCCAGGCTTCGTGCTCTGGAGAGGACACTCATACAGAGCATATTATCATAGTCTCTCAAGACTGAAGGATGCTTAACCTAACATCTCCATCCAAGGGGAACATTCTAGCTCACCCCCCTTCATCTCTGGTTCCATTGCTTCCTAAGTGTGGAGGGTGACAGGTCTGAACTTCAGACCCTCACCTACCATCTCTCTTTGTGTGAGCTGGCACTCTTATTTTCCAAGGTCTTGGCTCACATGGAGAGTTCCCAGGGATAACAGAATATCCTTCTTCCAGTTTCTTACCCTGCACATATAGCTCTAGAATGCTACCTCTCTCTTGGAAACTTTGTACATTCATCAAAACAAGAGACAAGATTCCTGTCATCTGAATGCGCTAACTTGCTTCTCTAAATATATGTGGACATATATTTTTCCAGACAGAGTTTCTTTTACTTTTGAAAACATACGTGCCATTCCTCTTGTCTCATCTAATTCATCTACAGCACTTGTTCATCGTTCATATTCCATAAAGTAGCTAGAGAGTGCAGAAAAAAAGATTTAAAATGTACTGCAATCTGTCTTTAATCTTTCTATTTCTTTTTCATCATGAGTGATACATGTAAGCTAATTTTGATTTCATACACTTTTATATTCTTTGTATTTTATGGTGCACAGAGTTATGTGACAGAAACTCATCAAAGTCATCACTGTAATACATTTGTCTATGCAGAACTGTCTTGCCACTATCTATTAATCTTTTAAAATGTTGCTAGAGATTTTCTGTGTCTGATTGTATATTGCAATATTTAGTTGAAAACATGTTTTTTCTAGCAGCATATTTGCTTTGTGTCTGATTTCCTACTATCTGATACCTTTATAACTAATATTTCTATGCATTTATCATCTCTTAAATTGCTTCCTAAGTTGTCTTAGGAAAGTCGGCCCTCTAAAAACTTGGCTGCCATTTTCATGCTGAATATTGGGCATCTATTTTTAATTATACATTGTCAACCATCTGTTAATTTAGATCAGAAACATTGATGATGGTGACAATGGTGATGTAAATGTTCTTCGGTAATCTGAAAAGAAAATCTACTTTTAAAAAGAAATATACAGTAATTGGGTGAAAGCACATGCTTAACAAGAAGCATTGTAGTTTTGCTTCCCCATGTTTTGTAATCAAATAAGAAAAATAATTGAAATCATGCCACAAACACCCAGGCATCTGCACTGGTGATGACACTTTGTTTATAATAGATGGCAAAAGGCTCAACTGTATTTGATCGATCTAGTTGTTTAAAACCTTTGGAGGGCGGGGGAGGTTCTATGATCCTTTAGAGTGGAAGCAATTTGGTTTTTCTGAGACCCCTGCTGGCTAATATTAGGAATTGCAGATCTTAAAATTCGCATTGTGCAAACAAAGGTAATAAGACTGAAATAACTAAATCCAAGCATGCTGTGAAGGACTACATTTTTGATTTATTATATGTACTCCAGAGAAGGTTTCTTGGTAGCCTCCAGCCAGGCAAATAGAGGGGTGAAGCTTAAGACTGCCTCTGATAAGGATATAATAAGTAGACAGCAGACAGCTGTTACAACATTCCCTGCTACTAGCCAGTGATCAACATCAATGAAAATAGTCTGTCTGCTCTCCATAGTGTAAACACTACATTCCCTCCTCTCTATGGGGAGTGTGGCATGGATTAAGAAAGGAAAATACAGCCTCTAATTCAAATGAATGAAAGTGCTGCCAATGGCAATCACCCGAACATACTTTTTTTCTCCAGAAAATCCACTACTTAAAAGCTGCTATTCCAAGAAAAGCCCAGCATGGGTATCCATATTGTACAGATGAGTTATGACTAGCATGGTAGATTGACCTACTTTTCTTGCAAAATCATCATTGACTAAAGCTGCACCGTACAATAAAAAAGAATCGTTACCACCATGTGCATTTATGTAGGTTAGACTTTTCAGCTCTTAGTCTGCAATAATGATATTTTTCTTGATTTGCATGTAACTACTAAGAGAATAGCCCATACTTTTTGTATATGCAAATGAATTTTTTAAAAACAGCAATAAGATGCCGATAAAATCAGCACATCTGCAGTCAAGCATGTGATTAAAATCATCCCCCAAACCATTAAAGAGAATGCCCCAAACCAACATAGTCTATTTAACAGGAATGACAGGTGGATCATATTCACAAAGTGTTTTAAGATTGCATTGCCTTAGACATTGTGTTTGTGTGTGTGTGTGTGCGCGCGCGCTCCAGAAAAGGTCATGGTCTTTTTCTATAATCAGAGCAAGGGAACGATTTGCTTGGCAAAATAACAATGTTTGTAGCATTAACAACTGATAATGAACCGGTTTTCTTCCCCTCCCCCGCCATTATCAGTGTAAAAGGTATGCTGTCAAAATTAGGCATGTAATAGTGAAACCCAGTGGTTCCTGACACAATGCCCGAATGAATAAATGCAAAATTCTTTGTTCCTTAGTCATCTCATTAGCAAAAGGCCCCAGGACAAAAGATGATTAGTTGGTAAGTGACATTATAAGGTGTTAGAAAGAGATGTTTATTCTGAATCTGGAGTAAGTGCCATTCTGGTACAGTATTTCATAAAGTTTAGTTCTAATGAGCAAGAGTCACAAGCTTAAGCAAGGAGAATCTAGCATGTGCATCATCAGAAAATGCTATCAGGCACTTTAAGGGGAAGATAGAAGGTGCATCCATCACTCCCACTGCCATTTCAAAAAGATTGTAGAGAAACAGTACTTGGTGTAGCCCACCTCTCACTTCTTCTTGGCCCATCTGGCAAGACCTTCCCAGAGGTTGCTTGGCTATCTTTTGGTTTTCATATGTTTACAGGACAATCCAATATGCTATTCCATCAGGAGAAATCTGAAACAAGTAAGCCTCAGGCTCATACAGGGACAAAGATATAGTCCTGCAGACTATCTTGAACATTGTCTCCCAGCAACCTTAGCCAGTATAGCCATAATAGTGAGGAATACTGGAAGTGGTAGTCCAATAATACGACCCACACACACCTCTTTAGACAAAGAAACTCCTTCTGACCACATAGAACCCTTTAGACAGTTTCAGAACTTTTAAAGCAGCCTGTGTATACTTTTTTCACTAAAAACAGTGACTCATGAAATCATAAAATAATTGAGTTGACAGCGGCCTATAAGGTCATTAGGTCCAACCCCTTGTTCAATGCAGGAATCCAAATCAAAGCAGATCTGATGGATGGTGGTCCAATTTTTTCTTGAATGTCTCCAGTGTTGGAGTGCTCACCACCTCCCGAGGTAATTGGTTCCATTGTCATACGGCTCTAACAGTTAAGATGTTTTCCCTGATATTCAGCCTAAATGAATTTCTGTAGATTGAGTGCATTATTACGTGTCCTGCACTCTCAGATGATCAATAACAGATTGTGCCCCTCCTTTGTATGACAGCCTTTCCAGTATTTGAAAAGTGCTATTGTATCTCCCCTCAGTTTTCTTTTCTAAAGGCTAAACATGACAAATTCTTTCAGTTTTTCTTCATAAGGCTTGGTTTCCAGCCCCCTAATCATCCTTGTTACCCTGAACTTGTTCCATTTGTCAGCATCCTTCTTTAAGTGCAGTGTCCAGAACTGGACACAGAACTCAAGATGAGGCTTAGCCAGTGTTGAACAGAAGGGGAATAGAAAGGAAGGAAGGAAGGAAGGAAGGAAGGGAGAGAGAGAGAAAGTAAGTAAGTAAGTAAGTAAGTAAGTAAGTAAGTAAGTAAGTAAGTAAGTAAGTAAGTAAGTAAGTAAGAAAGAAAGAAAGAAAGAAAGAAAGAAAGAAAGAAAGAAAGAAAGAAAGAGAGAGAGAGAGAGAGATAGCATAAATATTGTAACAGAATATGGGTCTTACAGGGTGCACATTTCTCTAGATTAAAGCTCTGCTTGTAGCTGTTATGACTAGTGGCAGAGTGATTAATGTGCTGTAATGCAGCCAAAACTCTGCTCATGACCAAGGTTTAATCCCAGGTAGCTGGCTCAAGGTTCACTCAGCCTTCCACTCTTCCAAGGTCAGTAAATCAAGTACCCAGCTTGCTGGGGGGGGGGGGGGGAATGTGCAGTCTGCATAGTAAAACTGTAAAATACCTATAGAGCACTTTAAATGCCATGGGGCAGTAGTGGAGCCTTCACCAATATATCCTGTGAATGTTGACAGGAAGAGCAATTGAAGGAGGTCTATCATGCTAATACATTTTGTAATAAGAATCTTATGAAACTTTCAGCAACAAGCAAGTGGAATTAAGATGATAAAATGATCCCTGTAATTTGAATATATATATATATAAGTGCATTTTCCCATTCAGAGAACAGAAATGGCATGTCATACCTATGTGCTTCTGCTGATGCTTAGCAAGTCATTAAAATATGTTTTATAAGCAAAAATAATGACACGGGAAAATATAACAGTCCAAAAATGGAGCACATAAACAGAAGTAAATGAGATAACGGCATACTGATAGGAGAAACCCAACTGTTTTGAACAGTTTTTTTTCCCGATGCTATTGCTTTTAATAGACTGAAAATGAGTCCCTCTCATTTCACTTTTGATATGATTACTGGGGGGAGGGTTCCCCTCAGTACTAGTTGTTACTAAGGTGAAGTAATATTGCCAGACAGCGGAAGCTGAAGTTTGATACAGTCAGACACTGTTATGATTAACATAAAAAGACTGATCCACATACATTGTGATTGCAATTTGGCATACCTACTATGTTCTGTGATTATTCTAGTGTTCCAAGAACAGACTGTCCCTGATATCTCTCCATAGACACTGATGCTAATTTAAGTGCACCAATTTCTATATCTTGCAGAATACTTTGGTTAATGATAAGAATGAGGCAAAATATACCAGAAAACTGGTATGTCATTATGTACCGATAAAAATGTTTAAAAGAAGATGTGGTTGTGTACGAACTCAATTCCTAGTACAACAACCCTTTTCCTGGGGACATCATTGGGACTATAACAGGGTTCCAAATGCTCCCACAAGTACCCAATCCCAACCTGACAATTCCCAGATGTTGTCCCAATATCCTCTTTTTACTGAGTGTAAAGGTTGGAGATTTGTGAATGATAGACAGGACCCTGAAAAGCAAGATGAGCCACATATTTGTGGAAGCATTCTGTAAGAAACCTTTGATTGATTGAGGTCAAAAGTCTTCTGTGTAATATGAGTGCTTGTATAAACATTGTTAGTAGATTATACCAAATTATGGCTTATACTTTCAGGTTATTCCTCAGATGCCCCAAGGTTCCTTATTTTACACAGTGATGCCATAAACTGAGCTATTCTATTTTGAAGGCTTTGAAACATGTTAGATCTCACTGAGAACAGAACATTAACATAGTTGATTTGCTTTTTAGCTTCCTCTGTTCAGTACTCAAGATGCATTCTGAATTATTTTGGTGGGCCAGTTGGATCTCGGACCATTCTCCATCAAGAACGTATGAGTAGAGGTTGTCAAATTCAACATGGTACTGCTTATTTAGGTTTTAAATAGAAAGTATACAATTATTTAATTCTTAGGATTTGCATCACACACAGAGAGAGCATTCTTTCATCCATTGGATAACTGCTCAAGCATGACATTATTTTGCATTTATATTTAACAGCCACAATCCTGTTAACTGTGGATAAAATGCAATGCTCCACCGAGGGGGATTGCATGCCCTCTGGTTTGCCACTGCACAAGCCTTACACTTGCACAAGGGGGTGCAACAGGACTTATGTTTTATATATATTCATCCATAGAAAATATGCCTTGACACTCTCATAGTCTTAGGGACAAACCTATTCAAGTTTTTCTGCCATTCATAAAAGCCTCGTAGTGATCAGTTCTAACCAGTGTCACTGACTAACGGTAGAGAAAATTCCAGAGGAAATACTGGCATAAATAATAATAATTGTGTGCCATCACATCAATTCTCACTTATAGTAACCCTTTTCAGGGCTTTCTAGGTATAGAACTGGTTTTCTATTCCCTTCTTTCAGGGGCATCCTGGGATGCTCAGTGCGTAACTGAACTCTCAACCTCTGTCTCTGTAGCTGGATACCTAACCCACTGAGCTATCCAGCCAGCTACTAGCATAAATACTTCATTCAAAAATAGCTGTTCCAGGTTGATTGGGTTACCAAAATAATCAATATGTTCCTTCATTTTTATCTATGCCATTTACAGAAGGAAGTCATTTGAACAAAAAGAAATGCAATCTGGCTCTTGTTCAAACTTTTCTTTCTTGAACATAAATTTAAATGGTCTTTGGTGGACGTAGGATGCATTTAATATTAAAATAAAATAACAGAAAGAGCAAAGTCAAATAAAATTCCTTACAGTAATAAAATATTTATACAAAATACATTAAGGAACAGAGGGCTTCCAAATTAATGGGCTTTGTGCACTAGCAGTGTAGACTGCCTGCCTAAAAGCAGACTGTATTGTTGGGGCATTGAAAGAAATATAGGAAAAGGTTACAGTAAAATATAGTGGAGGTCATCCATTTGCTTGTATTATACAGCAGACAAAAATCTCCACTTACTGAAAAAAAAATCATTTCAGGGAAATGTGTCCTGATCAAGTCCTAGTAATTAACTACTAAGTTTGCGATCCACTCCAGGGCATACATATCTAGACACAAGGGTCACTGAAAGTCTGTGGGACATACTGCCAAATTATCATGCGTATCAGGCTGTATATCTTCTTAAAAAGTGATTAGGTTTTTGTTTGTAAGAACTCTCTTGCTCATTTTGTTCCAGTAGACCCACTCAGGAAAGAACTAACTAAAGAATGTTCTAGCCCTGCCATCATTTGTTGCTGTCCCCACAAGAATACGGACTGTCTAAAGTAGATATCTTCTGCTCCGTGAGGAGTTCATCCACATAGCTGGGCATCCTTTATAATGCAGGCTTCTGATCATATGGGGAAATCTCAGATGTAGCAGTTTGTTTCCTCTTCAGACTGTCTTTCTGCAAATGGAGAGAGCCACAGAAACTGAATGGTTAGAATTGGGAATGGGATGTTTGGATTTTCTGGACTGCAGATACCATAACCCCTCCTTCTGGGAGTTCTGTCTACCTTACAGACACTTTAGAAACACCTGAAGGAGAAAAGCTTGAATTGGAAGACTGTGAGGCTTAGCTTCGCCTATCCTCACCTAAGCTTCCTACTCAGAAAGAAAGCTCTCAGCTAGCACTGTGGCAGATGCACATATCCAGTACTTTTTTAAAAAAGGGAATGGAAAAAGAACCAAGCAAGATTAAATGAAAGATGATGCCATGGAATATGTGTATTTGAAAACCAATCTGCTTTACTGTAAACCATTGGAACATCAATCACAACACATCCAATGCAAACACTGAACTCCAAAAACATTCCCCAGTTCCTGTTTGAGCACTAATTACAATTTTAAATGCAATACAAGCTTTGAAGCAAAAGCCAAGTCCTTCCAATTCGATGTTCCAGTGTAGTCACATCCTAACTTTAACTGAATTGTGAATGGCACCAGTGTCTCTCAAAGTATTCAAATTTTTACATTTCAGCTCTCTTTTAATATTCTATAGAATCAAAGGTTACCTTTATTCAAAACAAGCATTTGCTTCTCAGTCCATGCATTTCTGCTATGGCTGCAAACTGATGAAAGTAATAAAAGCGGACTACTCAGGAATTTAAAAAAATTAGAAAAACTGGTGTGTGTGTGTACGTGTGTGTGTGTGTGTGTGTGTGTGTGTTTGTGTGTGTGTGTGTGTGTGCGCGCGCGCGCGCGCATGCATGCATGTGTAGTTTCAAGATCTCAGGAAGAAAATGAAATGTCATCTAAATGTACATTTAGAAATCTGTATTCCAACTCTTCCCATCTTTCTATTTCTTAAATTCTCCCCAGTACCCCAAACATGTTTAAAACATGACAGCACATTTACGTGTTGATCATCAGGAGACAAGATGTTTGACTGTGATATCAACTCAGCAATCACATCCCTGTATTCCTCTACATATCATATCTTTGGCACAATCCAGCTGGTTTAATAAGTCACATTACTTTGAACATGAAAGCAGTAACTTAAGACCCAGATCTCCACACAGGGGTATTTTAAAAAACACAGATTTTTGCTTTTGTGTTGGGTACAGTCTTTGCTAGCTTGCCCCATTTGACACAATTCCCTGCAGTGCATTACTAATCTCAATTGCTCTGGAAGTGACTCAGCTGGTAGCCTTTTTAGCACATTTGAAAGAACTTACAAGAGGCTCTTTGGTCTTCATCATCAGTGTCTCCATTTATCTACAGTTTCCAGTTGTGTTTAATGCAAGCCCAATGAGAAATTTCATTATGAAGGTAAACAGTAGATAGGACAAATTAACCATGTTTCCCTTTATGTTCTTCTTCTTCTAAGAAATATAGTAATGTGGAAAGCTGCCAGAAATGTTGCAGAGTTATTATTTTGGGACTTAATCAAGCAATACATTTTAAAAGTCAACATGGACCATAAGCGTTTTTAAAAAAATAAATATTGGATATACAATACGTATATTTACAGGCTGTTTATGTACAGCTTTTTATTTGTATATGTAGAATAAACTGTTAGCTAAGATTAGAGTAGATGTGTCCACATATTTAACTTCCACATAAGGGTACTGCAGTAGTTACTTAAGAAATGAATATGAACAGACTCTTGCAGTTCTGGGAGGGCATTCAGAGACCACAGGGTGGGTGGGATCTCCTCTCTGGTATCAGAGAGAGACGTCTGTCCATTGGAGAGGGAGCTCTGAATAGGGGATAGGCACAGTGAACATTTTCAGGGGGTGCTCGTTTCATTTCTCATATCTTTTTTCCATGCACCAGTTCTCTGGTTTAACACAAAAGAGACTGCTCATTTTGTTTCATGTTTTTGTATTTGTATTTTCTGGCATGAATCCAAAGTCATAGAAGACCCACAAAAACTACTCCAGAAAAGTAGTGGCAAGGCAACAGAGAATCATTTTTGCTCCAAAAACAGGCAACAGTACATGAGACAGAAGAATCACTTATCAGAACAGCAACATACAAATGTCCCAGACTGTGTCCAACCAACAATCACCAGCACCTATGCAGCCATGCCACACTGCCATGATCACAACATTTATCCGTTCAACCCACACAGCCCCAACAGAAGTAAACAAAATAGCCCCCCATGACATAAATTAGTGAAATGACAATTTAAAAAACCACCAGTTAAACAAAGATAGTGGGGGCAGAGAGCCAAACCCTGGAACATCTGTCTGGCCATTGTCCAAACTGGAATGTACCACCAAATTGGCCCACCTCTAGTCTCATGTTCAGTCCTTCTCTCCTCCTACTGCCCTCCACTTCCTAGCAATATTGTATTTTCCAGAAAGTTCTGCTCAGGTCTTGCAAACTAACAGTTATGGATTCCTTTGTTCAGTCAGACCATTTCATGTTAGGTCTTTCTCTCTTCCAGCTTCTGCCCAGTTTTCCCAGCAATATTGTCCTTTCTGGTCAGTTCTATATTGTCATTATATGTGTGTGGTCGGATAGCCTCAGTTTATTTTGCTCTGGTAAGAGTTCAGGCTTCTCTTGATTGAGCATCTACTTATCTGCCCTTCTGGCTGGCTGTGTAAGGCTCTCCTCCAACAATATGTTTCAAATGAATTGATTTTCCCCTGTCTTTATTTTACACAGTGTAGATGATTTTGACCTTGGTTTTCAGGGTTAGTCTTTGCTAACTTCCAGTTCTTCCTAGTTTTTATTTCAAAAAGTGAATGGACCTCTTTTGGAAAACTTGCATACCATATGTTTGTAGACCCCTTGGTCCAATATAGCTTTTCTTTCTCATGCTGCCTGTCTGAAGGTACGAGTTTGGAAACTGGAACATAGCTTTCTGGTCTGCATTCTGTGGCACAGGCATGGCAACATTAGTTCTCCAAGAAGTTTAAGGGTGTGTCTTTTTCCATTGTACGTATCGCACTGTCTCACACCTTTTTTTTCCATCTCATCATTTCATTAAGTCCATAACCAGCACTTCAAAATATTTTGGCACAGAGTAACTATAGCCACCTCTCAGCTGTTCTTGCTCCTGTCTTTTCCCAGTAGCCATAGTACAGATCATGTGGTCATTGTCTGGAATCCTCTAGCACTGGGTAATTCTACATGAAGGAAACTTCTGTTGTAATTTCTGTGTGTTGTATGTAGAATTACTCAGTGCCAGAAGATCCCAGAAGGTGAGCACATGATCTGTATTGTGGTTGCTGGGGGAAGGACAACAGTGTGGCAACATGGACAGAATATTGTGCAGCAATATCAGGCTATTTCCTGGCATTTTTAATTGTGGATACTGAAGTAGTACCCCATATTCATCAACTGGAAGTTTTTTGATGAAACAAATACATACTTTCCCTCCCACTGGTTTCAATATGAGGGAAATCAACAAAGGAATAAAATGAAGCAGAAACCCTACTCTCACCTCTTTGTCACCCTACTTCCATGAAGCCAGGAAAGCTTCAGATGATATAGCTCCTCTACCTTCAAATTTCCTTTGCAGTAGGCTTGTACTGTGAACAGGAATTCTCTGGCCTAGTTAACAGCTCTGATCTTAGTTGTCTTATTTTTCTAAAATTAGTACAGTCAGAGTAAGTGATTTTCTTTAGCTCAATCGGTGACAAAACCCTTCTGCCTAAAAGCAAGATGTTGTTTCTCTTATCTTGTTCATATACTGTAATCAATATATTCCCCACTACACATTGCTTTCCTCATTTTCTCCAATCATGTTTCTCTTTACCCTTTGACTTTGGTCTCCATAGTGATGTCTATCTCAGTTTGCTGAATGGAAGTAGAGAATACCCAATTAATAAAGTTTAGATCTCTTCAACTCCTCTATTCCCCATCCAAACAGATCTGCTTTATTAATCCTATGGAACACATTGGATTGCTAATGGCTAATTGTCAATATTTATTATTTAAAGCATAATTTCCCATCCTAATACACACAGTATATTGCAGAAGTGAGTACACCCCTCACATTTCATAAATATTTTAGTTTATCTTTTCACATGACAACGCTGAAGAAATGACACTTGGCTACAATGTAAAGCAGTGAGTATGCAGCTTGTATAGCAGTGTAAATGTGCTGTTCCCTCAAAATAATGCAACACCCAGCCATTAATGTCTGAGTACACCCCTAAGTGACAATGTTAAAATTGGGCCCAAGTAGCTGTTTTCCCTCCCTGGTGTCATGAGACCCATTAGTGTCACAAGTCACAGGTGTGAAGGGGGAGCAGGTGTTATCTCTCTCACTCTCTCAGACTGGTCACTGGAAGTTCCGCATGGCATTTCATGGTAATGAACTATCTGAGGATCTGAAAAAAATGAATTGTTGCTCTACATAAAGATGGCCTAGACTATAAGAAGACTGCCAAAATCCTGAAACTGAGCTGTAGCACAGTGGCCAATACCATACAGCTGTTTAACAGGATAGGGTCCACTCATAACAGGCCTCGCTATGGTCGACCAAAGATGCTGAGTGCCCGTGCTCAACATCATATCCAGAGGTTGGCTTTGGGAAATAGATGTATGAGTGATGCCAGCATTGCTGCAGAGGTTGAAGGAGTAGGGGGACAGCCGGTCAGTGCTCAGTCCATACACCACACACTGCATCAAATTGGTCTCCAGAGCTGTCGTCTCAGAAGGAAGCCTCTTCTAAAGATGATGCACAAGAAATCCTGCATACAGTTTGTTGCAGAGAAGCAGACTAATGGAATAGATTTCTGTAACCATGTCCTGTGGTCCAGTGAGACCAAGATAAATTTATTTGGTTCCGATGGTGTCAAGCATGTGTGGCGGCAACCAGGTGAAGAGTAGAAAGACAAGTGTGTCGTGCTTACAGTCAAGCATGGTGGTGGGAGTGTCATGGTCTGGGGCTGCATGAGTGCTGCCAGCACTGGGGAGCTCCAGTTCATTGAGGGAACCATGAATGCCAACATGTACTGAGACATACTGAAGCAGAGCATGATTCCCCTCCCTTCAGAGACTGGACCGCAGGGCAGTATTCCAACATGATAACGACCCCAAACACACCTCCAAAATGACCACTGCCTTGCTAAAGAAGCTGAGGGTAAAGGTGATGGACTGGCTAAGCATGTCTCCAGACCTAACCCCTATTGACCATCTGTGGGGCATCCTGAAAGGTCTCTAACATCCACCAGCTCTGTGATGTCATCATGGAGGAGTGGAAGAGGACTCCAGTGGCAACCTGTGAAGCTCTGGTGAACTCTATGGCCAAGAGGGTTAATAGTACTGGAAAATAATGGTGGCCACACTTTGAACCCATTTTGGGGATGTCAACTGGACTGTTTTACTAGCTGAAGGGATACTGACTCAGAAAAAAGATTGATCAGATAATCTGTGGAAACTCCAGGTTTCCAGGACCTAGCCATTCTCAGCAAGGTGGCTTTGATATAGATCCTGCAGTGTCCCAGTAACAGCACTATAGGAGAATCTCCAGCAACATGCTCAAGAGCATGCCACCTAGTTCAGGCAGTGAAAATGCTGGTCAGCAGGATGGGCAGTGCACCATCAAAATCTCTAAATAGTCTCTGTTATCTAGTCTTAAGAACAAACTAAACATCATTAATTCAAGAGACTACTTTTAGGCCAAGAGATTGCCCCAAAACATCTAGGACATGGTAATTAACACAGATGAATCTGTCTTAGATGAGAAATAATGTCTAACATCCAGTAGACATAGAGCCACCTGCTTGAGTCAGTTACAGAGACTGGTCATTTAGCAATCTGAACTTGCCCAGTGATACAGAGAAGAATATTTGCAGCTGGCCAACAAGATGCACCCTTGGATGGCACTAAATGCTTTGTTTCAGGAAAAGGGGTAGTGCTTTATATGGTGCTGTATTGTCTAACTGCAAACTTGCCTCCCTCACCTAAGCCATGCTCCAGATCTAAATAAAATAAAGAGGGTGTTGTTTTTTTTAAAGACAAGATAAAACTGTCCTGATGAAATGCAATCCCTGGAACCACTCAAGAAGAAGAATGTGGAAGATTGTGACCTAGGCCTCACTGAGACATGAAGAGGAGTTAAACAAAGTGGATGGCTTGTTAAGATGAAGTATTTGTTTGGATGGGCGTGATTTTTTTCCATTGTATGTACACTAGACATGTGCTGTCTATTCAGAAGTAGACTCATTCCCAACATTAAAATCAAGAATGAAACTGCTAAGAAGGGCTTAAAAACTGGCCAGAAAGCAAATGCGCTTTATAGTAATGACAAGTGCTTATGCAAATTGGCAGTTAATACTTTTTCAACCACAGGTGATTAAGTCTTCCAGGACAACTGGAGATTCTACCCAGCAGGAATTATCAAGGAAGCTAATAACTTCCATATGATGACTTCAGGGTTGCTAACTCTCCCTTAGAGGCAAGGCAGCTGTCTGCCTACCTAGCCCCAAGGAGGTCATCATCTGAGTCACCAAGCTTGTCCTCTAACCTGCATACTCTTAAGGCGAACGAGAACCAGACAATTTTGTCCCAGAGTGACATGCTGGCATTTAATAGATTGAAATAATGAGAGGACCTAAGGGACCCACTACAGTAATACTTAATTAAGTAAGCGAGAAGAGAGGGTGAAGGAATTAGACTGTCATTAAATCACATAGTTAATCTCCTGAATATTCATGTGGAAGAATTAGGTTGTATGTGGCTGCACGGATGCGAGGGTGTATCCATCCCATTCCGTCCGGGAAAATAGGAAATTGCAATGTAGAGAGCATGGAGGATGGCTATATTCATGTGGTGGGATCTTTCCACTGTTAGTTCTCTCCTAGCTGGGTAAATATTGTTACTCTAGTTTCCTTCTCGCCGTTCATTTATCCCTATATTTCAGGAGCTGCGAGAACAGGAGTGGCAACCAGCATGCAACTGAAATGTTGTAACTGGTCCTCAGACATAAGATATAGCTGGTGGGTTCACAATTAGTCTTCTCTCATCTCTGAGTGAGCAACTCCTTAATTTTGAAGGCTGTTTATTTTGACAATGTTGCGATAATGTTGTGGTTGTACTGTGGAATGAGATACATTTTATGAGTGTCAAATTCAGCATTTTAATGGATATTTTTATTTTTGTTTTATTTATTGGTCAGCACCATGGTTATCCTTAGAGTGAAAGCACAGTATAAAAGATCCATTAAATAAAATACATAGTTTCCATTCTTCTACCTTGATGCATTACCATCAATCTTAGAGATCAACCTATAGAATGCAGATCACACAATACAGGTAAATGCTTTAAGAATAAACATTTCAGCATCCTACATTATCCACACATATAACCTTTACTATTCAGACATCTGTATATAATAAAGGGCAGCCATTGTATATTTGTAAATGAATGAATATGCTAAATGTAGTTTTTTGTGAAAAATGAAGTATTTTGAAAGAAAGGATTGGGCTTCTTCCCATAGACAGTCTAATAATCTTCTTTGTATACCATTGTATTTACAATCATCATCATCATCATCATGTGCTGTCAAGACAATTCTGATGTATGGTTACAGTTTTCCAGGGTTTTCCAGGTAATACTTGGAAGTAGTTTACCATACCCTTCTTCTCGGAGCACCCTAGCACTATATAGCTTGTCCAAAGCCACACAGGCTGGCTGCCCACCCTGGAAACACAGTGGTGAATGGAATTCCCAAATTTTGGCTCCACGGTAATGAATGGAACTTCCAACCTCATGCTTTATCTAAACCACTGAGCTAGCCCGCCAGCATGTATTTACCATATGGATGGGGAAATTGGTCAGTCACAGTATCTGCTGCATATATTTAAGATGAAAACCCTCACAGTCTTCAGTGTGAAGAGATTTGATGTTACTGAAAATTAGACTTAAACAATTATCTGCCATTTGTACCAGCCCAATTCAACAGGTAAAGCTATTTCCATTATTGAGAGGACCATTGCAGACATGCCTGTCATGCAAAGGTTAAGAGCTGGTCAGAAAAAGAAGAACAAAGTTGGGAACCATAAGTCAGCACTAACATGGTTTAAAATTAAACCAGAGGGATTCAAAACCAGAATTTTCAGAGTTAAGCACTTAAAGCTCTATGCCTTAGTTTTGGTTTCTTCAGCATTCATTTGGTGAGAGTAGAAATTTCAGGTTCTCCCCATCTCATCTATTAAGAAATGCTTACATTTTGCTAGAACTGTATAAAATAATCAACTGAAACTGATGTATCATTCATCCCTAAGAATAATGAAACATTTTCCATTTTGGGGGTGGGGGGGAGACATTTGCTACGTACACATTTAGACAATTAACAGAGATGTCCTGCACTATTTTCCGGAATATTAAATGCTATTTCTCCTTTAGGGAGGGAAGAATATGAAGCAGTTTGAATATAAAACAATATTTTAAATGTATGATTTTATAAAATTTCATCTTAACTGAAAATCCTCATTTTCACAATTGCCTAAATGAGTAGCAAAACTGTTAACAATACACTATTCTTCCTTAGCATTCTACTATAATGGTAACATTACATAAAAGAGAAACTTCAAAGAGTCCACTCTTCAAAAGCTCTTTATAGCCATTTGAGTAATATCTACAACGTCCACAAATACAGGGCGGGAAATGCCAAAGAATTAATTTAATTGTTCATGTTGCTTTGCTTCTATGTTGACTACATTTGGTTGAGAATTTATTTTGCATCACATCCTAGGGTACATCATTCAAAGAAATATGAAATAAAGATGAGAATATAGCTGCAATTCTGTGTATACTTTTCTGAAAATAAGTCCCATTTAAGACAGTAGGACTGCTTTCTGGAAACATGGAAATGATTGCACTATACATCAGTTTTTAGATGCACTAATTCAGGCAAATGTCCCATTTATTTGTTCCCCTCTCTGGTAAAACAGATCTTTAAGCTTTGTATTTCAGGCATTTTCATTCTGCATTTCATCAGAATGAAATATTTTCAGGACTGCTTCATGTTGGTCAAAGACAGAGATTAAATACATGTGGTCCTTATTTATGCAGGGTTTTTGTATAGTTTGCTGCTTCTTAAAAATTTCAAATATGAAATAAAAAATCATAAAAGGTTCTTTCTACTGCAGCAAGTACTGTGTACTCATGGGAGTGGTATTGTGTATTCACCGGAGTGGGGATGTAGATTTTTCTAGTTAATATTAATAGAAAAGGTACTTCTTTACATGAAGCCCAAACCCCTCCTCTTCAGAAAAGCATAGGCTCAATTACACAGTCCTCTGAAGATGCCGGCCACAGAGACTGGCGAAACATCAGGAAGAACAACCTTCAGAACACATCCAAACCTGAAAAACCCACAACAACCACCACTCCTTAAATATTTCACTTACCTGGAAAGTCTTACTAGGGTCACTATAAGTCAGTTCTGACCTGATGGCACAGAACACACACACATACTCACACAACTAGATTGCTTCTTGGTGGCTTAGTAATAATAATAATAATAATAATAATAATAATAATAATAATAATAATAATAATAATAATAATAATAATAATAATAATAATAATAATAATAATAATAATAATAATAATAATAATAATAATAATAATAATAGTGATGCTGATGTTGATGCTGATGATGTGCAATCAGGTCAATTCTGACTTATGTTGACCCTTTTCAGGGTTTTCCAGGTAGAGAATACTTAGAAGTGGTTTATCATTCCCTTCTTCTGGGGGCATCCTGTGCGGCTTGCCCAAGACCACACAGGCTGGCTGAATTCATAGGAGGCATGGTAGGGAATCAAACCCCTAACCTCTGACTCCACAGCCAGATATCTAAACCACTGACCTTCTCAGCCAGCTTCTTTGTGGTTTACTGACACCAATACAGTATATATCTTCTTCGCAGTCAGAGTCTTTTTTGCTGTTAATTACTTTTACTGCTGCCAATTACTGACGTGCACTCTTGGGGCTTTGCCATCTTCCTTCATAGAGAATGGGAAGAGGAGAACTGATTACTGCTCCTGGACTGAATGACTTACAGGTAATTCCTGTTATGAGGAGCCTGTTTGTAAAATAGAAGCAGTGAAGATTTCAGCTGGAACTATTTGTAGCTGGAGGAAAAAAGTTATTTACATATACTGTATCCCAAGGCCAGCTTAGAGACCCATTAACAATTTTTTTCTAAGGCCAATCAAGGAAGAACAATTAAACGAGTTGGAGATGCCTGTAGCAGGTGGAAGGGAGTTATTCATGTTTCTCTAAAGGCACATCTATCCAAAGAGAAGTTTAATTCTCAATGTTTCCTTGTTGCAAAATACTTTACTGTATCCCTGGTGTTTAGTTATTCTCACCTTTCCAGAGTTGGCTGTTATAAAATGGCAACAGTGTAGATAGTGGCTTTCAAGAACAGCCCTCCAAGACCTTCAGGGCAACAATTAGACCAGGTAAATTATCACTAGGATTCCTCCATCAGGAATAACAATGGGAAAGGAAGAAACAGTTAATTGCATCTTTCCCTCCATGGACTGGAAAAGCTGGAAAAACATCACCAGAGCACAGAGTGCTGTCCTCTGAAGATGCTGGCCACAGAGATTGGCAAAACGTTAGGAAGAACAATCTTCAGAACACGACAAAGAGCCTGAAAAACCTACAACAACCATTAGATTCCGGCCATACATGGAAAAACATCCATGGAACCTGGTATTTATCTTTCTGTTTTCTTACAGCAAGATTGTATATTGAGACTTTTTCATAATATGGGTTTCTGGTGTGTGTGTCCAAGTGAGCAAATGTGAGAATTAGCATTACTGTTTGAAATGTGAGTTTTATGACGACACATGAGAAGTACTTAACTTTTTTTAAAAAAAGGACTATTATGAGACAAGCAAGCTACACTTTCACTATAAGGCCTAGAAGACCAATTCTCCCAGGAATTTCAGAAATTTGAAGCACAACTCAGTGTAATTAAATTGGATGTAGCTAAAACAAATAGTGAAACTAAAAAACAAAATTTGGAATAGGTTGCTAAACATGGTGAAAAAACTAATACATACCAAGAATACGATTTTGCAAAGTGCTATTACAAAACTTGGGGGAGGGGAACAGGAAAAGGAGAAGAATAAAATAGGAAATTGGATAAAATAGGATATGTATATATATTTTTTGAATAACCAAAAATTGTCAGATCACTCACCTTCCTGAGCCCCCCCCCCCAAAGGCTTCCAAAAGGAAGCCCTAGAGAGCCTTTCAATTTGAAAGGGAAGACAGGAAAACATACATATATTTAAATTAATTATTTATGGTGCCTAGATCTGGTTTATACTGGCATAACTATGCCAACAGAATTTTGCCCATTATCAGTTGAACAGTAGGCATATATATGTTTACATTCAGGCTATGGAATATTGGAAATAAAATCAAGAGAACATATTTGTAAAATTTTATATACGTGGTATTACATCACACTTAGAATGCATAAAATGTCTCCAGAAACTTCAGGTTGGTATTGGAGATGCAGGATCCAAAGAGGTTCCTTCACTTATCTATGGTGTTTTTGTGGTATGGCTAGAAATTATTGGACAGATGCAATTAGCAACATTAAAACCTATTACACGCTATGAAATAAAGCTAAACTCCATAGTTGTACTCTTGGGGTACACTGAAAGTCAGATCCCAAAGGATGCCAAAATAATGATATTGTATATTAACCACAGCTCTTATTTTACTCACCAAATATTGGAAAACTCTACATACACTATCAGTGGGACAAAGAAAGCAAAAAAATATGATCCTGTATGCTTATGAATAAAATGTTTGTCTATAAAGTAATGAGGGATGTGGTAGCACTGTGGGTTAAACCGCAGAAGCCTCTGTGCTGCAAGGTCAGAAGACCTGCAGTTGTAAGATTGAATCCACGCGACGGAGTGAGCCCCCGTCGTTTGTCCCAGCTCCCACCAACCTAGCAGTTCAAAAACATTCAAAATGCAAATGCAAGTAGATAAACAGGTACCACCACGGTAGGAAGGTAACGGTGTTACATGTCTAGTCATGCTGGCCACGTGACCATGGAAGATTGTCTTCAGACAAATGCTAGCTCTATGGGTTGGAAATGGAGATGAGCACTGCCCCTTGGAGTCGGACACAACTGGACAAATTGTCAGGGGGAACCTTTACCTATAAAGTAATGAGAGATGGTCTTTGAGTCTCTGTACAGACTTTAGGGAATAAATAGTTCTTTATTTCATAAATTTTGGTGTAAATACTGATCTAATGAGGATGTGACTTTGGATAGATTGGTTTTGAAATAAATTTATTATTATTGAAAATATGTCATGAAACAAAAATATTAACTAATTCACATTTTTTTAAAAATGATGCCCAAGGGATGACTCAAATTATGTGAAGTCAGCTGATGTTGTATTAAATCCAATCCCCTCCCAGTGTAAGGGTTTTGGAAATTACTTAAAACTGCCCAATCCTAGCCTAACATTGTGCCATCATAATGGCTCTGAGTTCAAGCTAAGAAGAGTGCCGCACTAGCATAATTCAACTTCTCACCTGCCCCCTTTTTTGGCTCTTCTGCCCCCTTTTTTGGCTCTGCCCTCCCTTTTTTGGCTCTTCTGCTGGCTAATCTCAAGCAACTGAATAGCTGTGCCAGCAGATCTGACAGCAGCCAACATATGAAGGGGTTTGCCATCATAAGGGATTCCTGCCCATTTCAAATCTACTACAGCTGCCATATATTTGACTTTGGATTGAGGTACTTAAGACAAATTGAAATCAGTTTAACAGTCATCCTCCAACTTGAATTTGTTGGAAAAATAACTATCTTGCATGCACTCACGCTGCATATCAGTCAGAGAGAGCTTTTAAAACCTAGTGTGACTGTCCTTTGCCACTAATATATTGGGTGAAGTTTTTCGTGTGTGTTTTCTGCTTTAATTCCATTGTTTTGTTTTTGGTTCTCCACTTCCTCTCTGACCTTCAACCATAAAGCAAACATGAAGGATGTCTCTTACACATGGCAGAGACTCCATTCTCTCCTTTTTTTTTTCTTTCTGACTGTAACTACAGATGATAATTATAAGTAAAGATACACTTTTGCCTACTGAAAGGGCTTCTAGAATGATTTCTTATTACATTAAGTGCCAGTCACTGTGGAAGTGGATGTAGTGCTGTGACTTGGACCATTCTCTTGTGTTTCTGTGCTGTTGTTTCTTTTTTCTTTCTTTCTAACCTCATACTCTGCTAAATATATAAGGAATACCATTTATTATTTATTTATTGAATTTGTATACCACCCTATTAGCACAAAGCACTGTAATTCCTCAAGAAAACTGAGTAACATTTTTGGGCTAACTAAACTGCCTGCTAACTCTTCTGTGTCTGCAACTGGCCCTGTTAATTCTGCATGACTGAAAAATGTTAATAATTTTTTGAGTATAGGAAGCTGCTTTGTGCCAAGTTATATGATTTGTCCATCTTGCTGAGCACCGCCTACTAGGGTCCCATGCACAGTTTTTCACTTTGCACGCTACCTGTTCTTTTGTGCTAAAGATACTACTGACTGAACCTGGAGCAGTCAAAGCATATTTTTCACCATGGAAGAACAGAACCTCCTCTTTTCAGTTTGCTATGTAGTTGTGCTTGCCCCTCTTGAAATGTTTTAATTTTAATCAATATCTAATTAAATGTCAGTGGCTGAAAGCAATGCTTTCATTACTGGGATTCTAGGAAGTAAAAAGAAAGCTACCTTAAACTATCATTACCATATGAAAATGGATAGAAAACCGAGTTTCACATTGACTTCATTGTACCTGGAATGAATTGCTTGACACTTTGCATTGGAAGGTGACATTAGGAGAGTCTTTTATGTGCAGAAAGAAATTTCAAAGGGGAGAGGTTCTTTTAAAGATTGCAGGTGCTGCTGCCTGCATACCACTCAGTGTTTTCTTGCAATAAGCAAAGCCATGCTTTTATTTATTATTTAATATAACATTCTGTACCAGAGGTATTAAGCGATCATGGGGAGTTCAGAAGGGTATGTAAAATAAAAGCTGAAAGAAGGGAAATCATATTTAATTTAAAAGAGATTTCTTTATGCTTCTATTTCTTTTTTCCTTTTGGCTTTGCATGAATATGAAGTGCTTTGACCTAATTCCATAAGTATGTGCATAGATATCATTTTCCACAGAAACATCCTTTGCAATCACTGAGAATTCTACTTACCCAAAGAAAGGGAAATCCCTGTATGGGGTCTATAATTTTGCATGGGAGGAAAAAAAGATTTAAATCTCAGGAAGAAGTTATTGAATGATGGATGATTAAATAAAATATCTTTATTTGGGGCTAATTTTACAAAGATCATAAATAGCTGAAAAGTCTAACTTGCTCAAAAAAGCTTGCTAGACATACGGCTGCTCAGTGCAACCTATCGTAATTAGAAGGTTGTATGGTTCAGAGTGAAAATGACACTGTAGAGCTAAAACAAGGAGAGATTAAAATGGAAACCAGAAATGTCTAGCATAAAGAGAGAATAGTCTTACATTAATAAATATTCAAGATTGAGGTCTCACAACAAATTGAATCTGGTATACTTTGAGCACAATGTTTTTTTTTTAAAAAAAATAGCATGAAACATTACTCAAAATATGGTCAGCCCATTTTTATATGTTTTCTTTTAAAAATGTCTTTGCATGACAGTCCTGTCTATTTGTCCATCACTTGGTCTGTCTGCAATTACTGAGTTTTATCTCTGTCACACTATATCATGGTTGAGGGGCAAAAGTACACATTTCTTCAAACATGTAGTTGGCCAGTATCTCCCACCAACTTTCCTTACTCAAAAGTAAGACTGGTGGACCTACTTAGGATCTGTGTTTATTTAATCTTGCTGTGTTTCCAATTCAGATCAAAGGTCCTTAGCCTTCAATTTATATTATCAAAAATGTGAAGGATTTCCAATGCAAGACAATGCAGTTATCGTCTTTATCTCCGGAGCCTGAATTAAACAGCAAAACAAGTACTCTTATCATACTCTGCCTCTCTCTCATTGTGTCTTTTTACATATAGAAGGGTATAGTCAGGATTTTCATTATGTTTAGAGATGGGCACATTGATTTTCTGGTTTGTGCCTGGGGAGAGGGGAGTCTACTGCCTCCACCCTCTCTGTCACTTGCTCACCCCCTTTCCACTGCTCCCCCATTCTTCCCCACTTGATCTTGCTGTTGGCTCCACCACGGCCACCATCACCACCGCCTCCACTGCTGCCACCGACTTCTTCAAAGACAGCAGCCCACCTTTCCTTCCAGGAGCCAGGCCACTCTCTCTGTACATTCACCTATCTAACAGCTGATCCAAAAAAAGCTCAGTGCTTTGTTTCAGCAAAATGGGGTTGCACAGACAATACTATGAACTAAACCATGAACCAGCCCAGTTCATGTTTTTTTTTCCTAGTTTGTAATCATTCCCCCCTCAGTTTGTAGTTCATTGCGTGCCCGCCTCTAATAATGTTCATACAGTTGCCCCAAGGGTTTCGAAAAACTAAAAGACTCTATCACGTTGTTTTTGAGCCTAGGTTTTCAGCAGGCCTTTGCCAACCATGCCATGAAGAAAGCAGTCAGGCCCATGACTGTCATGGCTCTGCCAGGGGAGTCCTCCAATAAGGACAAGCCAGAACCTCAGCCACAACTGATGGGGGAATGACTGCTGGACATTTCAGGGGGCCAAATTCCCAGAAGATAACAGATCAGTGCCTGAGTCAGAGGAGTAATTGGGCCACTGTCAAGCTCACAAAATATTGCAGGGGCTAGAAATATAGGTACAGGAAAAGACCACTTGGGGAAGAGGCCTGAGAGAACTGGGTGGCTTGACTCCAGGTTGTTTTTGAGTACTGTCTTTTTAGGCATCTTTTAGGCAACTCTCGGGTCACTGTGTGAGCAAAATGTTAGGCCACTAAGGCTGTTGGTCAGATCCTACACAACTCTCTCTGGTTCAAGAGCTTACAGCTCTTTACAGTTTCAAAACTCATTCAGTCTACAGAGTTCCAGAAGTTCACATTGCATGCATTTCTCTTATATCTGGGAATATTGCTTGTTTATTTTCTTTGGGGGATTAGGGGGGTTGCAGTTGCATGCATGCTTGCTTGCTTCAGAAGAAGTCTGTATAGAATTGAAGTAAAGATAACTAAAATAATAGAACTGAATTATCTCAGGACAGTTTCTGGAGCCAATAGTCAAAGTGTTCCATCACATTTATAGACAATCCTATTCTTGTATGTTGGTTTAATCCTGTAAGCTATCTCATGGTTCATTTATCCTTTAGCACTCTGTAACATAAATTCTCAGCTTTTGCTTTTAAGATAGTGAGACTGGGAGGATGTGCTAAGAGACTTGATAGTTATACTGCATTTATTTAACGGCATAAGTTTTCCCTTTGCTTAAATAGACATTCATAGACATCACCTTTGTAATATTTCATTTCTTATTATCTTATTGTTTTTAAACTAACAGTAGATAATTGTTTCACTTGCTATGTTCTAAGCATTATTATTGCTACTATTTTAATACAGAATAGTGCTTGTATTTACTTTTTTGAACATATATAAAATGTTAACATTTTATCCATATGCACCCTACTGCTCCTATCCAAGGCTGGGCCAGTGCAAGATGTTTTGACTTCCATAGACTTTGGGTATAGTGCAAAGAATTAGAATGAGGGTATCACATAGTTTAAAAAGACAACAGACAAAAGCATACAAAAAGAGCCAAAGAAGAAATAATATTGTCGGAGGGGAAATATATAATGGACAGAAATGTTTTTAAACTCTGCTATTAGAAATACAAGTGAAAAGGAGGATTCAGAAAATACTGAAATGGAGAACATTCAGATAAATTTAATATATTGTAAAAGATTTTTTTTAATTTCCTAATAAGAATTCAATAATGTTAGTTAGTGCCACAACAATCAACAAAGTTAAGAATTCAATTGGAATAGATAGAAATCAGTAAGAAAGTGCAATAAGATGAAAGAAGAATTGGAAATCGTTCCCCAAAATTTTTTGAAAATTATATACTATAAGATATTGCAATATTAGCAAAAAATTAATAATTTTATTACTAAATACATTAAAGAAAGTGCATGCAGTTATTCTCACATGCAGTATTCTACTTTTTTACGTACATGCTTGGATCCTAATAAGGCTAGCAGCAAGACCTCCCCGTTTCCTATCAATCCCAGGTATGAAATACAGTACTTTGCATAGTCCCATAAAACAGACCAAGGAGTGCCACCACCCAGGATGCAATTTATCATAGAATTGGTCATACAATCTTTTTCCCCCAAAATACCTTTGGGCCCTTATATAGTTGGTGAGCATATGTAACCATTGCTGATGTCTCTTTTTTTCAGCATGCCCAATATCCTAGTAAAACAGGACAGAAGGAAAGATTTAGTGACTTGTGTTAGCCTTCTTGGGGCTCTTGAACAATACCATTTGCTCATCCATGCCACGTCTAGAGTGTGCAGTAACTAGTTCAGCATGCAGTTCTGAAGAAGTCTTTTTACTATATTGAGATCTAGATAAATGATGTAAATAGATACAGAGCAAGTTGTGCAAATGAATTCCCTTTTGACACCGGTTTTAAAAATGTATCTGCATACATGAATAGCCTTTGAATGTTAGCTAACCAAATGTTTATTTTGGAAAGCTTCTGACAAGGACATTCATCCTACTGGGTGGTTTCTTGTAAAGCCAAACACATTAGAAAGGAAATGTTTTAATATATAAATATATACATTACTCTTTCTTGTCTGTCTGATTGTAAGTACCTTAATAATACTTTTGACAGGGCTTCAATTGATTTATCCCAGCAGTGCAAGAAAGCTTGAAAAATAAGATGTATTCATATCATGCTATTATTGTGTGGATCAATTTTGTTTAATACCATGCATATGATTAACATTTTGCAGAAATAAAATAATTGATGAGAGCCATTGATTGATGATTGATGATCAATAATTGATGAGAGCCATTGATTTTTTAACATTTCTCTCCTTTTTAATAAACATTATACCACCGAGTTTGTTGGTTCTTTTCCAACAATGTTGCCATAAATTGGTTGCAACCATAGTTTCATATAGAATCAAAGGTAAAGGCAAATGAATGGAGGCAGGGGGACAAGGAGACTAGAAAATCATGTGTGTTAGCACAGTATTTTAATATATGTTAATTTTAATGTAAGTATCTTTTGAAATGATTACAAAGAAGTAGCTACCGAGTTAATTAAAAAAAAGAAACTTTTCTGGAACACTTGGCAATGTTCAGGCCTCCAAGGCACAAAAGCTACTTAAAGGTGATGTTTGGCTTGTTGTTACTTTCTTCCAGTTTACTTGCATCTGGTTTATATTTTTACAGATATATTAATGTACTGTTGCTTTATAAACAAAAAAGAGGAGAATGGATCTTGGCATGTCAAAGTGTGCATATTTGTATATACATTTTATTCAATGTAGCCCACATTTTTTCAGCGTTCCATATTTGTTCTGCCCCTGCTTATTTTCTGGGGGCTTTCTCGGGGAATTTACAAAGTCTGAAAAGATCTCTAGTGGAGTTTCAGGAACAAATGAGGAAACTTTGGCAAAGAACTTATTAAACCTTTAAAAGGCCCGTGATAAAAGTCCCAGAACATATGCTGAAACACATATGGAGAGCCAAAACGTATTGTCTAAACAAGGGGAGGGGAAATGTCTGCATCTTGACAATCTGAGATTTGTTCTCCTCTTCTTCATTCTCTTTCTGGTGAATGTCTGCCATTTTTGATAGAGCCTTGTAAATACAGCTTGTCATAATCAGAAACTGCTGGAAGCAGATGCTCACCTTTCAGAGTATACCAAAGCATTAGTTACATACTTCCTTTTGTCAAAGTCATAAAATAGATATCTAAGTTTTTATTAGGTGTGTGAAGGCTCTAAACCTGGAATACTATACATACCTCTGAGACACTGAATCGCACCTGAGCCACAAATTTGCTGAATGACTGTAGCAAACTTCACCTCTCTTATTCTCAGCTTTTTATGTGCAATAGGTGGTTAAATACCTCACAAGGTTGTTGTACAGATGACTCAGTGTCTGATAAGTGGTATTATGCCTACAGTCATAATTAGCCTTTGAGTTGGGCAGGGAGTGATGCTTCATTTGGATAGGTCTACAAGCTTGAAATAGGCTTATGGCCTCCTGAGGATACCTTAGTGTCAACCAGCCAGTGTACAGACAGAACCAGCAGTTATTTCTTTGGCAGCATTTTTGCCAGTTGTCAAAGCTGTAAGAATTTTTGGAAATGTATCCTCATATTCTGTAATTTAAACCATAATATTATGTCTGATGCAGAGGGGGAACAAGGTTTCAAGAATCCAGCAGTCAAAAACTATAAAGTGATCCATATCATACAAACAGAAATGCTATAGCAGTGTGGCAGTAGGCAAAAGGACTAGCCATGGACTTGACAAAGGTCATGACAAAGGTCCTTTTGGGACCCTCTACTACCTTACCTCTACTACCTTTTGAACAGCCACTCAAAGCCTAAGCCACTCAGTGCTGGTCATTGGCTGAAATCCCATAACTCTGCAACACAAAACATCTGTTGCATGCCAAGTCATGTGACTCGGTATACAACAGCAATTTCTTGATCTCAGGTAGTTTACCTCCAAAAATTACACCTTTTCTGTAGCAGCACAAGATTTTAGCCACTGAAGCACGAGAAGAAGATAGCTGAAAATTAATGGTGGCCTAGAGCATGTGTCAAAGGGCCTTGCTGGAGGCAAGGATGTCATGTCTGATAGCTCCACAAAAGTCTTTCTTCTCTATAACAACAGGAACTGTCAGAGCATCATAGTCACTAGCCCCGAATCTATGTGTATTCCAGCTAGCAATCAACAGCTTTACATGGTATTTCCCATGCTGCCTTTGCCTTCACAGCATCCTTACAAAAGAATTAAAAGTCAATCTTCTTTTCCTGTAAGCCATCATACCCTTCCTCTCCTGAGGGCTTTTTCTCAGTTCATATTAAACTTCTAAGAAATGAAACAATGTTTCAATAACAGACAAATAATGAAGAAATGTGTTATTACTATGACCTTTGGGTGGTTTAAACGACCCTTTCCTTCTAAGAAAGTATGCAGTGTCACTGAAAGCATGAACAGCATAGCTCAGCCTTCCTCAAAAGAGCCTCAGACAATATGTTGGACTACAGCTCCTCTTATTCCTAGCCGGTAGGGTCAAAGGTCATGCTAGCTGTGCGATAGAAACTGTACTCTAATGCTTCTTTAATGCAGCTGGTTAAGAAAGCCTTGCTTAGGTTGTTGCATAATGTACAAAATTTGCACAGCTCAGGGGCTTTAAAGGGCAAGTAAAGAACAAAGCAAAATTATTTAAAGTGTGGTTTAATTATCAACAAGATTAGGACTTTCAGCATTTCTAAACAATTCACAGCCAATGTTTAGGAATCCAGTTGCCATCTCCTATGTCTAGAGATAAAGACAACTTTCATGTGACTATCAAACTGCTGTTTTTGAAAAGCAAGTGCAGCTCTTCTAGTTGGTTTTTTTTGGGGGGGGGGAGAGCCACAATTGTAGTGAATAAAACAGTTTTACTGACACACAAATTAGCTCTAAAGGGCTCAGAAAAGTATTGTAATGATAATGATGAAAAGTAACACTGAGCCCACTTTTCTATGAACATTAGGAGTCAGGGCCAACTGGTAGTCCTAGTCAATGTTTGGAAGCAACTACTGATGAAGAATTTTGTTGTTGTTGTTGACTATTCTTTGAAAATATCTGCTTGTCACAACTAAACCTGCTACAAAAGGGAAGTTAATGGTCCTATAATTTCTTTTGCAGAATGTGGACACATATACATACATATACTGTGTATCTCTATTAGAGATGAGCATAAAACACAGTTCAGTGGTTCAGCTGAGTTCTGCATGGCTCCCACACAGGTGTTTCACTGGCACAGTGCACTTCCCTCTCCCAGGGCACTTTCCTCCCCAGCATCCTCAGTGCAATAGCCCACTCACAGATCACAGCGCGCACTTCCCTCCTCTGCCTCCTCTGGAGGCCACCCACTCAGAACAGGAGATGGGGCAAGGAAGCCAACTTGATTGCTGCCATTGGTGTTGTCAACATTCAGGCTACCCTTTCCTATGCAAAGCCTGGCATCCTATTTCCTGTTGGCAACACGGGCACAATATTGTGCAGCAATATCATGCAATTTCCTTGTGTTTTGAATCATAGATACAGAAGCACAATATCCCACACTCATAAACTGGAAGATTCTTGAAGAACTGAATATATCCTATACATTTTCACCATTATTTTTGTGTCAATTATGTTGGTGCATAAAATTATAAATACTGGCTCATCATTTCATTACTGAAAAAGAAATCATGTTTCAGTAATTAAAAGGAGCAGAGGTTTAGACTGAGCAGAAAACTTCATGTCAACATTTCAGAGAGAGGTACCTCTTCCACATATGAGGTATATCTTTTGGTGAGGGACATTTTGAATCAATCTCCTTCAGTTGTAGAGGACAGTGTTTTATAGAGAGAGAAAAAGCCCAGTATAATTGTGACATTGTAACTTATAAATCTGTTCTTTAAAAGCTTTTCATGGATTGAGTCAATGTATTTAAACAGCCTACTTACTGATTGGAGCAAGCTATTTACATTTAACAAGCACAGTAAAATATTTCCTGTTCAAATGGGCCTTTTAATTCAAGGTAAAGCATCCATACCAACACACTAATGAGGACACCTTTATATATTTCTTTAAAATAAATCCCTTAATCTGGAAAGATATATTATGATTGCTTTCTATTTCATAACTCAAACGTTATTTCTCAGATCTTTTAATGGAAAGTAATGGCACATTTGGCATAAAAGCATAGAATTAATTAAAAGAAGCTTTGCATATAGGCTCAAATATGCATTTAACTGCTAGCTTTTTCTCCACTGATCTGAAAACACACATTTCCCACAAAAGAACACTAAATTGTACAGAAGATACCATCCTTAACTATGTTGAAGAAATTAAGGTTTTTCAAAATGGATTAGGAGTAATCTGCTACACAAATTTTAAATGTGACTTTTTAAAGGAAGAAGTTAAGAAGCAAATGGTTACTAATGAGTATTACAGACATAACTATTTATACAGTTGATAAGCATTCAATGTAATCACTTGACCAATGAATACACTGTTTTAAGATACAGAGACGTACATGTGCATATTCGCCTAATATACCATGAATACCACAGGGTTGGATAAGAAACCGGATCCTTTTGTGAAGCACAAAGTATGACTCCATTGATCTTGGGTAAACCCTTGACAATCAAATTGTTTAGATCTTTCTTCATGTATACTAAAGGAGTCTAGACTTCTTTGACAGAAGCCCTAAACAGTGAAAGCAAAATAAATTGGTCATGATTAGGTGCCAGAAGCTGATCCTTGCCGACTCTGTTGCCTGGTGCTAGCATACCTAGAAGTGTCTTACCCCATGTTGATGTTTGAAAAGCATAACTTGCAGACATTAGTGGGGGGCATTAGCCACATCTCTGGCTATTCACTGGCCAAGATAAACAAATTACAAAGTTATGTGTTCATTTGTTTTTGAAGTAGCCTTTCCATACTCTACTTAGAACTCATATGAGCTAAACACTACAGCAGCTTTTGACTAGTCATGTGTATACATAGATTGTCTCACTCAAAAAATTCTCTGAATCTCAATCATTCCCCTTTCCACTTTTTTCTTTTAACAGTCCATCAGCATTCTACAATCACTCGCTGAACATGATCACTCCTTAGTTTTTGGTATATGCTATAAAAAGCCTGGAAATTCCTGGAATCTATTGATGCCTCCCATTTGTATTTGAGTGGCAATGCTTTGGTTGCACACCAACCCAAGCTTGGAGAATGTGCTTCTTATTCACCTGTGGATCCCAACTGAGCTGGTGTTCACATTTTAGATCAAGGTCTCCTTCCCTCAGACCACAGACAACCCCCCCCCCCCGTTGTTAGCATAGGATTCTAAATTTTGGTGGGGAAAAGAAGTGCCATAAGTATTTGGATTAAATGAATGTTGGCCTCTATCCTGAGAAGCACAAAGCAAACAGATTTGTAGCCATCTTATATTCTACAGCTGATATAGTAGGAATACAACAAAAGGATTATGCTTTGCAAATTTTTGGTGGATGAAAATAAAGAAGAAAACGTGGGGCTCTTCCCAGAATAAGTCATTCAAGAAGGATGCCCTGTAGTGCATAATGTACTTTGTTGGAATGACACACATCCTTGACTTTTCCTTTCAATTAGTGATTAATGACTTTGGAGAGATACGTGGGGTGAGGTGTGTTATAATTGTATATGTTTTAGGACTGAATGCCAAGATTTTCTCCCAAAACAAAATAAAGACAGAGATAGCTCTTAATGAGTCAGTGCCTTTAATATATGGAACAGAAAAAAAAAAACAAGTCTTTTATGGTTGAGAATGCCATTTTACCAAGGTCAAGGCTGTGCAGTCATCTTCTAATTAAGCTGCAGGCTCCTGAGAAGTTAATGACTAGTGGCAATGTACTCTTTGTAGACCACAATCCCCTTACATTAAGGAGGCAACTATATGCAGGATGTAGTGCAGAGAAAAGCATGCTGCCTGATTCCCTTTGGATAAGAGTGTTTAGTTTGGCTTACCTCTACAATTGTACTGCAAATGTTTTAATTAGACCTAGAAGTGCTTGGAGATCTGGGCTAGCAGGGACGCTCATTTACTACTTATGAATCAACTTTCTGGGTTCATGAGCCTTTAAAGAAATGTATCTGCAAAGGAAACAAGTGAGAACTGATAGACCTAATCCACGGGTAAAGGACAGGGAGTGAAGCAAAATAAAACACCATATTTTAAAAAGAATAATAGCATGGTGAAAGCAGAAGCCTTGCATCTTTTCTTCTGGATGTACGACGGCATCATAATTTTAACCGTAACACCAGTTAGTTGACTACTGTCGCTAGGGAAAGGAATATTTTTCCAATGACATCATCATTCATTTTAACATTATCAGAAGAAATGAAAAGTGAGGTAGCGTCTTGCCATGACACCTGCATATTTTCCATATAATCTGCTTCTGTCCACAATGTGAAGCTGACTATTACATTCTAGCTCTCAAAAGTATGGTAATATTTGAAGGCAATCCATTTCTCAGATGCCCAAGAGGACTTTACCATGGATGGAAAGTTGCAGGGCCCTTGTTTGCATTGCCAGACTGGCAGAGAATCAGATGGCAACATACAGGACCAGTCTCTGCCACTTGTCACATTAAGCTGTCAAAACCTATGCACAGATCCCCATTTTACTCCAGAATCTGCATCTCCATGCCATTTGGAAAAGATTAAAAAGGCACACCAAAATGTTGCCCCTCTGGCATGCTGCAGTCACAGCACTTAGGTAGTGCACTCTACTGGCTCAGCATTCAGTCCAGGCTGTAGACAAAAACAAAAACAATGTACTACACAAAAACAAATCAGATCCCAAGTGTTTATATAAACTGGCCAAGTAATCACAATATCAATAAATTCTTTTGAATAACAAGATGCTGATGCAAGGCTTAAAAAGGAGGAAAAGAAAAGAATTCATAACAGCTACTGCACTGACATTAACTAAATGACTTCTACCCTGTATTCATCTTTCCGTCTATTCTCTGCCTGAAGCAGAGAAGGGATAAACAAAATCGCTGCCTCCAAGCCCCACACTTGTAGTTCGTTACATGCCTTCTTTCTCTTGGAAAGAAGATGCTACGGGCATATTCACATTCAAATGGAATGGAGCAGAAGAACTGTGTAAGCATGACTATGATGGAAAGAGCTATTTAAAGTGTTTAATTAACTGTGAAATTGTTAGAAACAAAGACATATTAGTAAAATGTACATTGATCTGATAAAATAGGGAATAAATTCAATTAATTTTTAAGCCTTGGTTTAACATATTATGTTAAGGCTGTTTCATTTTCATTTGAGCTTCAAAATGCTAGAAGGTTTTAGTTATTAAGAACATACCCTTAACAGAAGGGTCATATGAGCAGTGTGGATACAGCCAAGTATGCTGTGCCATTGTTATTTCCAGCAATGGCACTGCCTTGAAGCTAATAAAATACCTGGGTCTCAGTGGCCGAAGTCTGGACCAAAGTCCCAGATTAGGTCCAGGATGGTATGAAGTCTCCTGCCTTAGGCAGGGGGTTGGACTAGAAGACCTCCAAGGTCCCTTCCAACCCTACAACGATTCTACAATTCTGTGATTATGATTTGTCTGTTCACTGCGCCAGGTAGATGGAGTCTGTTTGACAGACGTTGCTGTGCAACTGAAGTGACATTCATGTTACAAATACCCAAGTGGCACCAGTGCTAATCATATAGAAAGGTTTGGAAGAGTTGGACAGAGGCTGCTGATGACAAGATGAAGAAAGTGAGTGGGATTAAGAGTGTACCTAAACTTCACAGTTATAGAAGTTCCATACCACTTCAACTAGCATGACTCTGTTCAATGGAAACCTTTTATCTGTTGTTTGATTTGATACTTAAGACCTCTCTTGTAGCTGAGGTGAGGTACACTATAGCATTGGTTCTCAGTTTTTGGTCACCCAGATATTTTGGACATGTGTTCCCAGAATATCTGACCATTGCCCTTGCCAAAATCAAAACAGCTGGAGAACCAAGGGTTGAGAGCCACCGCACTTGAATTGTCCAGTAGACAACTCTGAAGTAATTCACCCAGCTACAAGTCACAAGATTCTATAGGATAAGCCAAGCCATGACAGCTGAACTGATATCAGGTTTCTATAACTGTGTGGCATGACACTTGCTAAGAAAGATGTGGACTACCTAGTTCAATAGTGACAACATAAATGCACTAAAACCTTCCAAAAATACTGTTTGCTCTATACTTTCAAGACATATCATCTTCTCTAGGGGTGGGATTGGTTTAAGATTTCTTCTAAAATCTTCTCTTTTTTATTTGAGGTAATTAGCCATCTACTTTATAGTTTTGCTACTTTTTCTGCTAACCAGTCATTCACCTCCATTCTATCTTGGCTTCTCCCACATACTTACTAAGCACATGCACAACAGCCCATAGGAATTCTGCAAGATAAAATGCAGCCACAATGAAGCTGCAAGCATTTTGTACAACTGTAGTATGCTGGTACATGCTACATATTTTCTCTGAAGGACACCATGCAAACAAAGAAGCTACCTTGGCAAATCTATCCCAATGATGATGGAGGGGGAAAAACACAACAGAGAGCACACTGCTTGACATCACGCATCAAGTTCAAAATGTTCCTAAATAAGCCACTTGTTGTAAAGAAACAATTTTAAAATTATCATAGATCATCCTCTAACATAGCCATTTTCTCAACCTTTTTTGGGAGGGGCATGGCCATAAACCCAATATGAAAGAAATACAAGCTAAAACAGGATTGTGTAAGTAGTGTAATCATCCTTATAAGGCAGTGTGTGAAGAATTGTTTCCAACCAGTTGACCTCTTCAAATGTGCCATGGACCCCAAGAGGTCCAAAAGACCCCCATTGAATCTAACTGACCTTCCCTACATTTACCAGTCAACACTGATTTGTTGACTGCATTTGTTAAAGGATTACCTCACATATGTTTAGGTTAATATTCTCTGTTGATCTAGCATAGACCTGGGACACCTGTACCCACTATATATTTCCCTTATTGCTAGCTGTAATAGTTGAAGCTGAAGGAAAATTGAGTAGAGCATCTAGTAGACTGCAAATTCCCACTTAGGAAAACTGTGAACAGGACAATGTTTTGCAAAACATGTTTACTGGACAATAAAAGTATAGTTATTATTTTTGAAAGTATAGTAAATAATCCTATATCACTCATTTGATAAAGATAATTATTAGCGGTGTTTTCACACAGCCTCTGATCCTGTATTCAGGTCTTATCATTAGAAAGAAAAATAGTAAAAATTATTAATTAAAACTCCCAGCTGCTTGGACATAATTGAATATCTTATAATTCACACTTCTCAGGCTTCATAATTCAGAACTCAAGGAAATTGAAACAGAAATTGGTATCATAGGTTAAGTTAAATTTTAAATAGATGTGATCACTCTATCTAAAAGCAATCCCTTTAAATAATTTTTGTCAAGAAGTCTTAAAACACTGCTATCTGGTCAAAGAACTACTGCTAGAATCTTGTTTCTAATTCCGTGTGAATAATAGAATTCTCTGCAAATTAGTGCTCATGGCAACATTTTTCAGCCTCAGCGGTGTTCATCCTTGAAATTAACCAACTGAATATAAATATCTGGGATATAAATTCACACTTTCCCCTTCCTTTTAACAAAATATCAGTCATTTTGGTCCACTGATAGACCTTCAACAAACTTTCTGTCCCCTGAAAGTAGAAATCTTACTCATTCATTAGTGATTAGCATTTAGAGTCTGTAAGGATGACTGTATTTCAGAAGACTCTTACCTATTAGTTTGTTGTCTTTCAATTTGTTATGCGTCATCAAGTAGCTTCCAACTTACAGCAACACTAATAGGGTTTCTGAGATACAACAAATATTTAAGGAGTCATTTGCCATTGTCATTCCTCAGTGAGTTTCCATAAGCAGGGATTTGAATCCAAGTAGCCTTTGTCCTACTCCAACATAATGGAGTCTACTGCACCATAATGGTTTGGTTTCACCCACCAGAACAAATGATCATGTAAGTCTCTTATTCCCCTAAACGCTTTAGCAGTTGTGTAGGATACAATTTTGAAGTGCAGGTCCTCATCATGGCAATTCCGTGAACCATGTCTCCAAGGCAAGTGAAAAAAGGAGGTAGATCCTATCTACAAAGTTGATTTCATCTAGAGTAAACATTCTTGGGAGTATGACACTGAAGATACTAGCACTTGGCACATGGTCCACCATGAGACTGGGTGAGGGGGATTGTTTTAGGAGGCACCAGAAGCACCAAACTAATTGTACTCCCACTCTGGCGGAACCCCTGCTGCTCCAGATTAAGGTGCTTCCAAAATGATGGACTTCAAGTTGCCCTCAGTGCAAAGCCCTGTAGGAGGAGTGACTAGGACAATTACCTGATGACCTCATGAACCAGACATTCAGTACACAAGCAGCTCTGTAAAGTCAAGCTGACCTCTGGAAAACAGTGGGGTTCTGGAGGTACCAGCTGGCAATTGGGCTGAGCATATTAATGCCTTTTTCAGTGTGTGCATGCTGATGCCCAGACAAAGATATGTGATTATTTGCACCCTGCACAAAAAGGAAAGGGAAAGGGGGGGAGGAAAAGGGGTCTCTTGCTGTCCAGTGTCAACCTTTACCTTCATGGGAAAACTTCCCTAAGTGAATGATTACTAGCTATCATAAGTGCTGGAGATAGCTAGGAATCCAACAGTTTGGGTGGCTCAGATCTGGAGGAACTCCATCTGCATCAGCAAGACAGCAGCTGACAAACTGACCTAAACAAATGAGGCATAGCAGAACATCTACAACCTCATATTTTGAATGTCTTCAGTGTCGTGACTCCCAGGAAGGTTTCCCTTGGCAAATTTGGAGATATATGTACAATTCTGTTCTAAAATCACTCATTTTCACTATCAAGGCTCAATAGCATTCCCTCACAGATTACAAAATCATTTTCCAAACTGAGAGACAGAGCAAGAAGATTGGGAAACCTCGAGGTCATAGGCCAAATTTGGTATGCTAGCATCAGTCAAGCTCTTTGTAAGTGTAAGGATACTGCCAGCTTGCCTGGGATGTCAGGAGAAGCAGGCTATGGCACCAAAAGAAGGCCCATCTCAGAAAACAGTAACAACAATGTTCTCTTTGTCCCCTAATGCAGCTGTGAGTTAAGCCACATGTGGTGACTAACCATGGTGGAAAGTTCTGTGGGTTTTTTGCTGTTGGCATTCTCACTATTAAGTCAGAAGTCCTGACTGTTGTACTTCTGGTAATATCATACTTTCAAATAATGTTTGGGATTTTTTAATAATTTGCATTGTTGATAATACTCGACACCAACTAGTTATGTACAATTCTATTGCTTTACTGGAATAACAGAAGAACTCGAACTTTTACTTGCAAATCATGCTTCAGAACTTCCACCAGGTATTTTATTTGCATGACCTTTTGAATATATATTTGACCCTAGTGCTGAATTTGTTGAGTCCAATTTCCTAAAAAGAGAGAGCTAACGGGTCTCTTGTCTGGAGTTTCACACCTACATGATGAGAAGGAATCCTTTTATGGTAAATATCCAAAGTTTTCCTATGCATGTGCAAAGCAGAAAATAACTTTATTATAAAATGTTTTCTGTTTAGAATCACTATGGCACACTGATTAGCTCTTGATTAACTAATGCATCTTTGATTAAAATGACTAATTAGAAGCTATGATATTTTATTAATGGGTTTAAAGTAACTTCCTCTTGGGAAAATGGCACGAAATGTTTAGGCTTAGTAGGCTGGCCAAAAAGCTCAGTGGGCTAGGTCTCTGGATGTAAATGCAAACACTGGGAGTTCAGTTCTCCACTGTGCATTCCAGAACAGCCAGTTTGTGCAGCCTTGGGCAAGCTGCACAGGCTTAGGTTGCTCCCAGAAGAAGGGAATGGTAAACCACTTCTGAGTACTGTTTACCTAAAACACAATGTGAAGGTTTGCCATAGATCACAATAGACTTGATGGCACACAATTATTATTACTAATGGCTTAATTCTGTTATCAAAGACACACTTTAGGAAGTTCAAGGTGTCCCAAACACACTTGGCAGAATGACATTAAAAAACACTATGGTGCAGAGATTTTGAGGGGTGGGTGGGGGAAGGAGGTAAACAAATCATTTTTTTTCCTTTCAGCTTTCTTTAATGTCCAGCTTTATTGTCATACTCATACATGGTGATCGGGAATACAAGTGATTAATCTTGGTTTTTGACTCCATTGAAATCCTTACACTTGATGATCTTTTCTTGTCCTTTCATTGCTGTCCTAAGTCTCAGTCTTCTCCTTATTTTTTGGCTATAGTTTCCATTTGGATTGATGATTGAACCAATATATACTAAATCTTTCACTATTTCCAGGTCTTCATACTCAACTTTAGACCTATATGGTTCATTATTATGATATTCTTAATATTCAACTGCAATCCTGCTGTGGCACTTCCCCTTTCACTAAAATGTTGTTTCAAGTTATTACTGCATTCTGACCAGAAAATGGTGTCATCTGCATGTCTTGATGGTTTTTTTCCACCAATTTTCATTTGTCCTGCATCTGAATCTCATCTGGCTTTTTATACAATATGTTCTGCATACGGATTCAATGGATAAAGGGATAAAATGGACCATTTTCTGACACTTTTGCCTATAGGAAACCATTCTCTCTGTATATGTTTTGGCCCAATAGTAGCTTCTTGTCCACAATACAGAATTTCAAAATATCAGTCTATGTTTTATAGACTACAGCAGAGCTTTCACTATTAGGATAAATTAGATGTCACATGGAGCAAAATTCAGTATTAACAGAAAACAATCCCACCCTGATATTCAGGGTTTGGAGTACTTGGCATGTCTTCTCTACCAGCGGACAGAAATATTGCTCAGAGAGGGCAGCTTTGGCTGCAGCAAGACTCCCCACTTCACAGTGGAGGGCAGAAAGTTTCCACCAGTGGTTTTCTTACCAGCAGTAAGCATTCCTGAAAGAAGACATAATGAGACTGAATTCTGGATCTTGGATCTGAAGCTACTCCAGATCTGTCAGCTCCAAGTGCTCCCACAGCCAATTTTAAATACAGTTTAAGGTTGCCAGGGCAGCAGATCACCCATTCCTTGAGATTCCAAGTCCAAAATTAAAAATTGGGAGGGGGGGTTGGGCCTTCTTTAACAATTGCAAAATAATATGTGGGCATGCATGAGACAATGAGGCAAATAAAATATATTTTCTGTTGGGCACTCTAAAGCCTAGTATTCTGGAATGAAGATTTGTTCAGAACCAAGATTATTATTTTTTACAATAGTGAAGACAAGAATTTTGAAGGCTGAGCTAAAATTATATATATATAATGTTTGATGACTAGTGCCATTAAACAGTGCCTTTGCTCCCATTCAGCTGTCGTTGTTACCAACCATTTAATTTTTACTTAGTCCCCTGTGAACAATGAATGGCAGAGATCAGACTTCAGCAGAGGGAGTGGTAGGGCTCCAGATGATTGCCCCAACCATTAATTTCAAATTACCACATAGTGCAAAAATATCCTAAAATCATGTAGCTCTCCTTCTTTTCCATATGATCATGGTCCACCTGTTACTCCACAATTTGCAAGCAGATTGCAGTGAACCAATTAATGTATGAAACAAGTGTATGGGATAACAGCAATATGAAGACAATATTAAAATGTCTATATCATGTTGCAGATTGCTACATATCTATTGTCATGGGTAATAGACCTGTTATGAACTTGAACTTGCCTGAATACATATATAGATACTTGTTCTCTAGTGCTACAATGGCTCTTGAGTGAATTAGAATAGTTATTATCTAATGGCACTGAGGAATCCCTTGAATTCCACATACCATTGCCAATTCCTGGCTTCTCTACTGAAAAGAGATGGGCAAAGTATTGGTAACCTATTCTTTTCAATTCTTATTAAATCTGTAAAATGCATTAGCCACCCAAATTGTTCCAATTTCATGCATGCCATTAATTTAAAAGAATATGTCCAAAAACAATGGATGCTTTTGTGTCTTGGGCAGAAAGTCATGGCCAAGCAGTATGATGAAGAAATCCATAATAAATTGTAGGCCAATAAAAAATTAATGGGGATTTTAAAGATGTCAATTTACCATGCATGTGTAGCAGCCAAATTATCCACAAATTTAGGAGTCCCTCAGTACTCATTCATGCAATGCCCCTTAATAGCTCTCAGGGGCTATTAAATCCTTTAGGTCAAAACAAACCTTGCCTGCAGAATTTTACACCTACATAAAACTGCCAGGTTGGCCTCTCCACCAGGCATGTTGCTATGTGGGACAAGATTACACAGTTCAAGTGCCACAATAGCAACGTATAAATCAATCTTTGATGTTATGCCAGCAAAGAGATGCATTTGTTGAAACACTACCAAAAGAAAATAGATTTTTATTAGAATGGAAACTAAAGCAAAGAAAGAACAAAAAAGCAATTAAAAATTAGCCTGTTTAAATGTATGTTAGGGGCCAGATTGCAATTTACCAGTAACAATCGGTTTTTATCCATAGTGTATCCCCCACCCCACCCCATATGTCTGTACTCCCTGGCCTTGACATACAGTAATTTACTATTTTCTTTTCCTGTCTTTGACACACACAGGTGTAATGTGTCATTAACACTTTCAGTCTGTAGTTCCATAATCCACTTAAGGCTGCAATCTTGTATCTTCTAAAATGAGAAAGGCACACATCTAAGTAGGCAGCATGTATTGCCGTGTGCTGCAATGGCCCTAAACCTAGGGCCAACATATTCTACTGAGTTAGCGTAGGCCTATAAAATCTGGGTCTGCTGTACTGCTTTTCTTATAATAGATTGCAGGTTTTACTTGTTCCCTCAAATCTGTATTTATAAAATTTCACTAGAGTTTTCAATTTTCCACATGCACTGACCTCCCTCCAGTCCTGCAGTGTCCTTGGGATTCATACAACTACTCTTGATGATTGTATTGCACAAGCAGGTGTAGGGTGATTTCTCCATGACACACAGTTCTGCTATTTTGGCAATGGAACCCAAAGTGTACAGAAACCTGTTTTTTACTTCTTGGTAAAATACTAGCAGGGGGTCTCAGACCTTCAGTCTGTGGAGATAAAGAAGTTGAGGTCCTTGGGCAGGAAACATAGAGAAGGGGTACAGAGGATATGAAAACACAAAGTATCTTAAAAGAAACAGGAAGGACAATTACTGTTAAAATTACTGTCAAAAACTGGCAGTCTGCAAAGGAAAATTATGAATCACTAAAAGGAAAGGTGATAAATAGCCAAAGCTCTCAAATTTCATCCAGAAAGGAAGAGCGCAAGTCAAAACTCCTGCTGCACTGTTATCCCCCATTCCCTATTAGGCACATACAGTATATCACAGGTTAGAGGACTCTCACATTGTCTGTCTTCTTTGTAACCTCCACGCTGAGTAATGTCGAAGAAAGAAATGAAGGGTCAAAGTAGAGCACCATTGATAGCACTGCTCAAGGCCAATTTAGCAACAATATTCTCCAAAGTATGGATGGAGAGATATATTATACGCAGTCAGAGAGAGACAGAGACAGAGAGAAAGACTGTGTAGCAGAGACCGGGAGATCAAACAAATCACTTGTACCTTGAGCAACAGATGTAAGATGCTCTTACCTGTCCCTTGACTATGACTGCAGAAGATTGGGTCCAACAGCAAGGACTTATCTACTACTTATTTTGACATAAAACTCATTGTGCAGCAGTCAAACTACCATGTATAAATGATTTTTTTTGGCCTCTCAATGTTAAATGGAAACAACTGACTCTTATGATCTTTTTTAAATTGTTCTAATACAATGAAGAGATAGACGTGGACTGAGGAAAGCACTGGCTCTGAGGTTTGATTTTGTGTGTGTGCCCAGTATATTATGATCTGAATTGGCAGAAATGGTCTTCTTTCTGACTAATTACTGATAAAGCATAATGTTTGAAACTCCGTCTCATTCTGTATTATTCACATTTAGCTGAAACACAAATACCAATCCAAACTTATAGTTTGCATTAGGACAACTTTTAATTAGAACATTAACATTTCATCCAGGTTGCTGGGTTGTTTATTTTTGTTTTGTTTTTTAAAATAAAGCTTCAAAACAACAATATTAGTTTTACTTAGCATTTCATATAGGTCATACTTTCCATTCACCACATAGCGAGCTGATAAAAGGTCATTGCCCTTCTGTTTTTAAAAAAATGTGGAGAAAGAAGCCATTTTAGCTGAATTAAGCAGGATTAAAATTTTATGGCTCTATATAACCTTGATATTTTCAACCAGAAAAAATAGTTATTCCCCCCTCCCCAATGTACATGTGTGAAGCACTTCAAACTCCTGATGATTTCTATGTAAATAGGCTTACTAGCACCACTGAAATGAATGGGATTTCCAGTATGAGTGCTTGATTTTGGTTTGATCATGCCCATTTATTTTAAAGTATTGCCATCCTAGAATTCAGAGTAGTCATCTGGGTACCGTGGTTGTCTCCTAGAAAAAGACTAACAGCTGTACTAGGAATTTTTTATACTCTATAGACAGAAACTATAGTGTTTGATTAGAAAGAAACTTGTGCAAGCAGAATCTACAGCAAAATCTTCATCCTTGTCCTTACGAGGGCTCTCACTGCTGGCCAGAATGTCCTGAGCAGAACTCAATGGAGGGAAGGGAAAAAAATGCTGGATCCAAGTGACAAAACACAACTTTTGTGCCTCAACATTTTAAATCCATGTGTAATAGGAGCATAAAGTGAAGCAGTTTGCTAGAGAGGGGAATGGAGCCTTGTTTCCTGTGTCATAGTCCAAATCAGTTTGCTGTTTGAAGAACAAAAGCTATATGCAGACATTTGTGCACTGAGCTTAAAGACCTGATAAGAATTGTTTCTGCATTCAGCTCAACCAAACAAACACACTTACAGAGTCCTCTTTAGGCCTTTCCACTCCTATTGTGAAGGCCTAGAACACTTCTGGGTGATGATGAGATTCAAGGGCAAGGCTCATGTGCACACTCAATTTCTGACCATGAATTTAGCCCTAACAGTGAGCAGAAAATGTTAATATGTGACTAATATGACTAAAGTTCCTTGCAATATAATTGTAATTTGACCTGTCTTGCAATATGTCTGCAATTGTGAAAGGTGCATTTCAGAGCTCCTAGAGATCACTGTGCTGATCCACAGCTAAGGATGAAGGAGTTCCTTGATATTTTCCCTTCCTGTATACTACACGTAGAACTAAGTAGAAAGAGAAAATATTAACTGCAATAATTGGTATTATTGCTTACCTGATACAGCTGTATGCATAGTCCTGTACTCAGATGCCCTTTTTTCTGATACTGCCAATGATGCCCTATCTCCTGCCTCTCTAATGCTATCCCTCCTTTCAAAATCTGAAATTCATCATTGCAATAGGTAATCATTTTGATTTTTAAAATGCAAAGTGTGGGTATAAAAGTCATACAGAGAATGAGTGCATGTGAGAAAATTCTGACAGTGCAGTGAGATGTGACAGTTACTCGATATATTAGATGTAATGGTTTCATTAACTAATGACAGTGTCCAATGCAAAGAGAGCATCCACTTCATAAACACTTTCCAGTGGTTTTAAAGCACTAACTAACTATGTTTTAAGGTTTCCTCAGAAGTTCTTTACATGAGAGATGTACTGTTGAAACCGTATGCCCCCTGAGGATAGGAAATAAATTCCTAGGAATAATTCTTAAGCATACGCTATATATTTGGGCAATATGTTGTATCTTTGCGATAGTCTTCTACTATCTAGTAGTCTATCTGTCTGAAATGCGCTTGCCGTTCACTCTTTCCGTGACTGGGAAGCTTTATGAGCATTCATTGGAATACAGGCATCTGCATGATTTTTATTAGAGAGACACTTTTAGTTCTACTTTTCAATTTTAATTCTGCTTTTCATTCTAAAGAGATGAGGGCCAAGCATTAGATTTGGCCCAAAAAAGTCAGAGTCAAAGTGGGCTTCCTTAGCTTGTTTTGGATACTTCCCAAAGCAAAGCTGTTTTTCATGGTTGCTTCATTCAGGCTTTGAAGCTGGGAAAGCAGAGCTGTAACTAGATATTGTGACAGGTGTAGAAAGCTGGACAGTCTCCATTCTGTACCAAGGCACAGGTGTGAACTCCCCTCTAAAAAGGAGAAGAACACACCCCAAAAGGAGGAGAAAGTTTATGTGTTGATTTTTTTTTAAAAAAAAGGAAAATGAAGTGTCACTCTTTATCTTCTGGACACTAATAGATTCACTTCTAGTTTTCTACGTACTGGTGCCCAGGGCAAAGCTCCACTTTTTCTACCTTGCAACTTTGTTGGAAAGGCACAAAGCTGGTGCCAAAAATGCACACAAGTGAGAGAGGGAAGGAGGGACATGCTCCACCTTTTAATCTTTTGTCGTGTTTTACTAGGATGCTGGAACTGCTGTAGTTTGTAGGAGGAAATCTCACTTTGCCTATTTCTCCTTCTTCCCCCATTTCACTATTAAAAGTATTTTAAAGTTGTGTGATAACTGACTAAGCCTTGCACATATCCTTTGCAGATTTCTAGCCTCAAATTTGCCCAGATGCTTACAAACTGCCCCAAAAATGCGGGACAGAAGGGGAAGCATCTAGTACTTCCTTGCTGTATTATCACATATTACCTGCATAATAACAGAATAATGCTATAATAATGCTTTACAAGCTATGCCCCTTGGGGGAAAAAAGAGATAACCATGAGATGGTTAATGCATTCATAGACTCAGCAAAGTGGCATAGAAATGGGCAAACTTTCAAATTCTTCAGAACTATTCATCAAGGTTAGATGGCATTGTAAAGTAGGAGATGGAACAGAAGAAACATCCAAAATTTAGAGCATTTGTGGTCATGACAACAGTAGTATTTAGCCTCAAAATCAAAATAGATTTCACAGACTGAAAGGATTACTGGCAGGTGTGGAGGTATGAGATGACATCTAGCAAGGCATGTGAGACAAAGACGTAATGACCATTTTTTGAAAACACAGAGGCAGAATGCAACTCAGAAGAAATCACACAGGTTCTTCAGTTGTCAGAGAGCATACATACAGAAAAACATAAATGACTTTATATGAAGAAAGCTGGGCCTGACATTTTTTATTCTGCAGTGGTTGCTCTTAACTTGTTCTCTTCATGCATGACTTCCTACTCCTTCAGTTCCTTAAAATTCCCTATTTAGTAATTTGAAATATCTGGGATGGCTACTGATGAGTCTGTTTCTTTGCGAGAAAAGACCCTAGAATCTCATGGTGCTTTTCTAGTGTCTGTTTACAAGATGAGGGTAAACAGGCATGAAATAAGAGGTAATTAATAGCATCTGCTCGTGGCCTCCCAATAACATGGTGTCTCCTTACAAGACAACTCTATACAACTCACATTTTTCATTTTACGGCTGTATCATGTTCAGATAGCTTTACAGGTGACCATCTAAGTATATAGAGTAATCAGTCCATAGATAAAAACCTTCTAATTATCAAAAGCCATTGAGCAAACAAGTTCAGCCACAACAAGAAGCTTCAGCTGAACATCAATACCCATTAATAAACAATCCAGTAAAATGGCATTTGATTGTTGTGGGTTTTTCGGGCTCTTTGGCCGTGTTCTGAAGGTTGTTTTTCCTGATGTTTCACCAGTCTCTATGGCTGGCATCTTCAGAGTAGTCCTCTGAAGATGCCGGCCACAGAGACTGGCAAAACATCAGGAAAAACAACCTTCAGAACACGGCCAAAAGAGCCCGAAAAACCCACAACAACCATTAGATCCCAGCTGTGAAAGCCTTAGAGAATACATCAAAATAGCATTTCTTTGGGTGGCTCACCATGACAGCCTCAGTATACAATGTGTTATTACAACACACTATATTTTTCTCACTGAAACTCTTTTAGGATAGGACTCACAGTGTTATACTGTCAGTTGATCAAACAAGTAATTGCCATTATAATAATGAGTAATCCCCTTGCAGTGAAGTGGTCATAAATACAAACCTTTAGAAGACTAGTTCCATTTCATATTCCCAAGCAGCAATGGGCTTGTCTTTCCCCATCTGCCTCCTTCCCTGACTTGCCATAGAATTAAGTCATTCATTTCATAGTTTCCCAGAAAATGTTTGGAACAACTTCAGGTTTTACCAAGAAAGATGGATGTATGGATGTTACTTGCAGTCACTAGTTGTAACAAAGGGTTATTAAACAAGCCACTTCAGGATATGAGCAAATTGAACACTTCCTCTGCTCCTCCATGGAGAGGTAGGTAGAGGAAGTGATATATTTTTAAGACTGGTAGACTATTACTGAGGCATGCATCACTTTAAAAAAGTATTAAAATGATATTTTGTTTTGTTTGTCTGAATCCTCATGTCCATTTCCACAATCAGATGGCTCAGAAGCAATTCCACACCCTCCTAAACCTTGCCTACCCAACCTCTCTCACATCCTAAAGACCTGCTCTGGTCTCAGATTTTGGTCCAAACTTTTCAGGAAAGGGGAAGCAGCTGACCTGGTAACTGTAGAAGCAAACTGCTTTCAAAGGTCTCACAACCTAATTCATTGAATCAGGAGGTCTTGGAAAGTACAATTCCTATACACCCCAGTGGAAAGATAGACTAAAATATGCTCAGTACCACCCAAGTCTAATGTATGTGGTGTAAGAAACTGTTCCTGATGTTAGTCATTCCTTTGCTGTACTTTCCAAATCCCTTTCCAATGGTATATTTGTTTGGAAAGGGAAGGACTAATAGAGAGGGCCAACTGGAGTGAGCCCATTACAACCAAAAAATAAAACTTTGTAGATAGTTGAGACTGGCTCAAAATGCCTCTGGATTTCCAAATTTAAAACAGCCCACTTTTCATAAGTTTAGATGTAGGTAATTCTGCCCCTCCCCCCTCTGTTTTCAACATACCTTTTCAGTTGCACGATAAAACACAGATAGTCAGAAGAAAATAACAATGGTCCATACTTTCAAGTATACAAATTTCATATTGATTTATCAGATTTTATATGACTTCTGAAAATGAAATACAGGCTTCGATGTTCAATAAAAAATTCATTTTGTACATATGCTCAAATGTATAGTCATTCTCAGCATGAAAACTATTGTAACAACCTGTGGAAAAGAAATTTGAGGAAGCTCTTCAGTGTCAAAAGTGAAGATTTATTGTAATTTAGAGTTCAGGCAGAAAGAATTTTTTTTTTTTACAAGTGAACACATTTCTTTGACTGCTATATGTCAAAATATCTGTAACAAAAAAAATTTCAAACATCAATAGTTTTGTGTTTGCAGCATGTTGGGAGCACTGATCTCATGGCATATGTTTGTAGTTGGAAGGAGATGCCAGCATTCAATTTAATATAAATTATACCTTGGCAAAATGACACAATGAATCCAGTTCTACCAAATGTAAGCACCCATTCATTTCATTGGGGGAACTGAATACGTGTGTAATCAAATCTATGTAAAGTGTGCATAATTCTCACTGGACTGTGCCTAATATTTTTGTAACCATTTCAAACGTTCTAGCTTTTTCAGAGTGTGCATTTCTGTCCTTATTATCCAATGAAAATAGCACTTGCAGGAGTTGGGAGAAGAACAGAGTACAGCAATTTCCTTTATGTATTCAGGCATGAGAATAATTACCATGGTGGTGTATCTAGTCCACATTCTGTTCATCTAGTAGCCAGCCAGATGCCTGTGGGAAGACCACAAGCAGGACGTGAGTACACTAGCTCCCTTCTGTTTTCCTGTAACCCATACAGAGAGGCCTCTGGTGTAGGTATTATATGGCTTCATGCCTAGTAATAAATAATTGCTGCCATTTCCTCCATAGATTTAACTAATCCCTTTTAAAAGTTTTCCAAGTTGGCAGCTATGCTTTCATATTAGAATAAAAATTTTTATGATTTAACAAGAACTAATTCTTGGTCAGCTGAATGATTATTATGATAAACTCAAATATGAAAAATAAAATAAAATTTGAGGGATTTCTTTTTCCACCTGCCAACCCAACAGTGCTTATAGCCTCCCATGTTTGTGTGCAAAGCTATGAAATAGCAAAGACAAGACCAACATTTGCCCTAGAAGTGTTATATTTTTTAGAATATAATTGTTTTCCTAATGAAATAAGGGTATAGCAATAACCAATAATATGAAAATAGTAATAAATACATAATGTGAATACATTGTTCATAAAGGACATGACACCCAGGTTGTTTTGGTACAAACAGTGAGATATCTCAGTTTCTCTTCAAAAGGATGTTGGTGATATAGCTGTGCAGTTGAGCTACCATATTTTTTTGCTTCATAAGACGCACTTCTCCATAAGACACACCAAATTTTTAGGGGAAGAAAACAGGAAAAAATAATCTGGGAATTTCAGCCTGCTGGGCCAGCAGGGGTGAGGGTGGGGGAAGCCTCCAAAGGGTCCGAGAGTGCATTCCAGGACCCTTCAGAGGCTCCCCCCATGGGGCCAGTGGGGGCAAAATCGTCAGCTTCCAGGACCCTTCTGAGGCTTGGGAAACCTCAGAAGGGTCCCAGAAGATGGCGATTTTGCCCCTGCTGGCCCCACGGGGGTGGAGGTAGCCTCCAAAGGATCCTAGGGTGCATTCCAGGCCCCTTCTGAGGCTCCCCTGCCCCCCCATGGGGCTAGCAGTGATGAAATAGCCACCTTCTGGGACTCTTTTAAGGCTTGGGAAGCTTCAGAAGAGTCCCGGAAGGTGGTGATTTTGCCCCCTCATGCCCCGCGGGGGGGCAGGGTGAGCTTCCAAAGGGTCCTGGAACACACCCTAGGACCCTTTGGAGGCTCACCCAGCCCCCCCCCCACAGGACCAAAGGGGGCAAAATTGCCACCTTCTGGGACCCTACTGAGGCTTCCCAAGCCTTAAAAGAGTCCTGGAAGCTGGTGATTTTGTCACCACTGGCCACACTGGGAGGCTGGGGGAGCCTCCAAAGGGTCCTAGTGTGCCTTCCAGGACCCTTCTGAGCTCCCCCACCCCACTTCCATGGGGCCCTGGGGAGCGCTGTTTTACAGTATTTGCTCCATAAGACGCACACACTTCCCCACCACTTTTTTTGGGGGGGAGGGGAAGTGTGTATTATGGAGTGAAAAATAAGGTAAATACTACACTGACCATCCCCTGCATTTATTCTTTCCTTGGGTAGGTGGCTTTTTCAGAAGACTGAAGAACAGGGTTAGGGCAGATTCCTTTAAGGATGTTGTGCCAGTTTAAGTGTCACTGTGCAAATTGTGGCAGTGAATTACCACTGCCTAATGAACTGCATTGCTGGTCTTGTGCTAGTTACACAACTTGGCGTGTGATTCAGGAATAGAAGTGGCAGCTCATCAGTTAGTTGCAATTCAGCACTACAATGTATGCAATTACACTTACATGTGAATCCCAAGTAGGATTCTAGCCATTATCTTTAGAGACACCCAAGCGACAATAGCTTGATACATTTGTGTCATCCTAAACTTTGTCATGTGAAGTAGATTACTGTTGAGATAAATAGCTAACATACTGCATCTTATCTTGGCTAATGTCTCCTTAAAAATTTCTCACAGCTATGGAGCTATAAAAGTTGGAGATGCAGTAGATCCTTATGATCTTTAAAGCATGCTGTTTTAATTACTTCAGTTTGCTTGTAGTCATTCATGTGGCACTCATCTAAGCAATACAACACCATTGACAATAAAGTGAGCAGTTGCTTTTGAAAGGTTTATAGTCGTTGGGCCCATTACTATTGTGACCAGTTTGTCATTTGCCTCCTGATGTTTTCAATCATGAGTTATGGCTGCACCCCAGTCTCCAATCAACTACTCTGTTATTTTCTAGTTCTAAACACTTTCCCCCTGTAGTTTTGGATTCAGCTTTATTTTTTCCTGTCTCTTTGTGAGAATGTTTAAATTTTCTGGTATTTTAGAAAGACTATTCAATCTGATTACAGCAACTCTCTGGATTCAGGAAGTTGAAGAAGATATTTAATGTGACAAGTAATGAAAAAGCCAGCTTGTTCAGTGACATTAGCAGGAAGAACATATGGATCACTGTCTATTTCTAAAAGTGTGAATTTCTCTGAAGTTACACTTTGTCTTAACAGAAATAGGGAGGGAATGCATTAATTCCATTCTTTTTGCATCCCTCTTACTTTATCATTTCCTATATTAGTGTATCCATCTGCATCTGCATCTGCTTATTCTTTCTGGTAAGGAACATATTTAAAACACAGTAAAGTTTTATTGTAAAATGTACACACATTCCAAGTATGCAGATTCAGCCTAGAGGGAAAATAGGAGTTTTTTCTTGTTATTTATTTATTTTTAATATTTTTATTTATTTATTTATAACTATAACAAAAACAAATCATATACATAAAACATATACACTTACAACACAATAACAGTGTTCCCCACCACCATATACGGGACCTCTTGCCATATTCTTCTTTTTCTTCTTCTTCTCATTCTTCTTCTTCTATTGTCCTCCTCTCCAGAACTGCATAGATTCTTGATTTGGAGCTCTCCCTTTTCCCCTTATTAACACATATTCCAAAAATTTGCCCCATATTACATAAAAATTGTTCTTTTTCAACTCTCCTTTCTTCATCTTTAAATTACAAGTTAATTTATCATTTAATGCTATACTCCATATTTCTTTATACCATTCTTCAATTTGTAATTCAGTCTTTAATTTCCACTGTCTAGCAATAATCAATCTAGCTGCTGTTATTAGATTAGTTATCAATTCTTTAATCATTTTGTCTTATTCCACGTTCTCATCTATTGACAACAAAGCAATCTCAGCCTTACATTCTATATCTTTTCCACAGATACAACTTAATTCTTTAAAAATTTGTTTCCAAAAACTTTGTACCTTTTCACATTCCCACCACATATGAAAGTATGTACCAACTTCTTTCTCACATTTCCAACAGACATTCGGATGACTGGTGTTAATTTTGTTTAATTTTACCGGTGTTAAATATCATCTTAAACTAAGTTTAAAAAAATTTTCCTTTATTCTTACTGACATCAATCTTAAAATCCTCATTTTCCATATCCTTCTCCATTCTTCTTCATTTATTCTTTTCCCAATATCTTGTTCCCACACCAATTTCAATCCTTCTTTCTCTCTTTCTTCTTCCTCTAAATTAAGAAGTGAATAAATTTTACTCACTGTACCTTTTACTGAGTCAGTCATCTGAATGTCCTCATATGAGAATAAAAATTGCTCAAATTTTGTGTGTTCTCTACCTTTATTATATTTATTTGCCCATTCCTTAGTCCATCTTTCCAGTTGTACATAGTTCAACCATGAAATAGTCTTGTTTTGAAATACTTGTTTCATTTGGTCTATCGATCTCATTTTATACAGCCAATCTTTCAATCTAATCACTTTTTCTTCTTTAAATAAATCCATATACACCTTCATATTGGTAGGAAAATCTTCTATTTCTGTCACTAATCCAAATGGAGAGTATGATGAACATAAATTCTTTTTATACTTATACCATATATTTAACAGTGTCTTTAAAAAAGGATTATTAACTTGACTTATTTTGTCTTTCTTACCTTTAGCAAATAAATATTTTTCTATATTTCCTTGTAATTCTGATGATTCCATTTCCCACCAAATTAACCTTTCCGGATTATATATAATTTCACCAATATACCTCAGTTGGTTAGCTAAATAATGGTTTCTTATATTTGGCAAACCTATACCACCTTTTTTTGTTGTTTTATACCAATACTTTTTATTTATTCTAGATTTCTTCCCTTCATTACAATATTTGTTAACTATTCCTTGCCAATATTTCAACTCATCCTCTGTTAACTGCATTGGTAACATTCTGAATAGAAAATTAATTTTTGGTAAAATTTTCATTTTTACCAATGCAATCTTTCCAAACTTTTCTTGTTATTTATAAAGTAATGTTATTGAAATAAATATTGTACTTTTAATTTGTGTTTAACTAATACACTTGCCCTCTCCTTTCTATGTGCCACTTGGACTGTTAATTAATTATTGATCTTTTGTCATATAATTCTCTTGACTCACAACCCTAATGAGGTTCACAAAAGATCCAACATTCATTTCAAAATTCTTTTTTGTAACAAGGTGCTGAGAATATAGAAAAGATAACGAGCAATTACAAAAATATATCTAGCCAGGTGAATTTTGCAAACTGCTTTTAAAATGCTACTTAATAATAATAATCTTAGAATTGCAGAACTGAAAGAGACCCTATGGATGATGGAGTCCAGACCCTGTCAAGAAGGCACAGTGAGGAACTGAAATCCCATATCTACACTATTGAGCTATCTAGCGGTTCTGGATGACTTTAAATCAGTCCAGAAGACAACGGACACATATTCTTGTAATGAAAAATCCTGGAGGCCCCTCTTACACCCACAAAATTCTCAGCTGTCATAAATCTACCATAACCCATTTTGTCACCAGTAGTAAACTCTCAGCTTGCACAGAAGAATTCTAGGAGAACAGGTGGCTTTGGATTTACCAGTTCCAGTGTCCCTCCATTCCCTTGAGAGGGATCAGATTGACATAATCCTAGAGCTAAAAAAAAACCAGGCTCCACACACCACCACCACCACAACTAATGTGGTAATGCCACTCCTCTCCTCCTCCCTGGCTAGTGTGACCGAGCAGAGTTTTTAAAGTGAGAGAGAACCCCATACACACAGAGAGAGGGGGGGGAAATACATGAATGGATAACAAACCATTTTCTATGATGAAAAACACTCTTTTCTCGAGGTTTGTGGCAAAACTAGCACTCCATTACCAGTTGCCATCCTGAATGACTCCTTGTGCCATCATTTATATTTTTGTACGTCTGAATCTTTCTAGTATCCAAGTTCTGATGGAGACAACTTTATAATACCTACTTATGCCTATGTCATGATAACATGTAAAGAAAGGCAAAGAAATAATATGAAAGGATATTTAAGTTTCAAATAAAAATGGTTTCCTTTTTAGTGATGTAACTACATTTACCTTCTGCACTGGATTTAAGTAAGTCCAACTTGAGGGTTTTAATTGTGCTTTCAAAGCTTCAGAGTTATTATCAACTTTTAGTAAGGTAGGTCACTCCTGGATCCTATGACAAATTTGGAAAGATAATGTTTTAACTGTGTAGAATTAAAAAACTCACATTCTATTTGAATTAATATTTTTCTAATGCATGTGGATACATCATTTTCTTTTCTCTAATTAAACTCCATATTCTCCTTTTACACGTTCGCTTTTCCCTTTCACTTTCTAGAAACTGATTTTATTTATTTATTTATTTATTTATTTATTTATTTATTTATTTATTTATTTATTTATTTATTTATTTATTTATTTATTTATTTATTTATTTATTTATTTATTTATTTATTTATTTGCCTAGAGGAAAATGGTAACTTTTGTGGCATGAATTTCCAGGGTGTAGCACTACTCATTTTCCTTTGAAGATAGACAATGAGGAGGAAATGTGCACATATCTGCTTTGAATATTTATGTAAGCCCTGTCTATTTTAAGAAAAGTGTTTTCAACTACATATTCCATTGGCTGAAACTAATTCAGAACTAGAGTAGGGCCATTGAATCCATGGACAGTTGATTCAATGGATGTACTCTAGTTATATTTTACTATCAGCCAGACATTCCCATACTTTTTATTTTTATAGAAAGCACAATTTGCCATCAGATCTGAAGCAACAAATCTTTTTTTTTTTTTTTTTTTTGGAGAAATCACAAGACCATACAAGGGATCTTGATGCATTGAGAAAGAGTATTTCTAGAAAAGTAACAATGATTGATTAAACACTTCTGTCAGGGACATGGGTAAACACAATGATGTTTCCTGTAGTGCTAAAAGTATGGACAAGGTATATGTTAAGAATATTGCTTATTTGACATGGCATGTGCTCTGTAACGTCCCAGCTTTCCATTAGAAAAATGGTGTAACATACAGTGAGTTAAAGCATATAAGTACCAAATCTCAGGCAATTTAAAAGTTTCAGGCAAAACTACGACTTGGTATTGTACTTGGAAGAAAACTAGTTTGTATGTTAAAAGGCTGCTACATAAAGCAGCTCCAGCCTTCATACCTGGTGGTGGTGGTGGAAGTAACAGATCTAAATCTAATCTCTAGCTCCAGCTACAGAAGATCCAGTGAGTCAGTCAGTGAATGGTGACATACTTTTCATGTAATTCCCATTGATTCAGTGGGTCTTCTCTTGTCAAGACTATGCATTGGATTCAGGCCATAATATATGACATCTGCCAGGATCACTCTGAGTATATGTGCAGACAAATAAGCTTGTCAGCTGATCTAGGAGAAAGCCTCCACAGCCAAGGTATGCCCTAAATATTTGCTATGGACCAGTTTCCATTAGCTAAATCTTCTCAGTAACATATGGCTGTGGAAGGGTAATGGCATCAACAACAGGGGTGAGTTTTCAGTAAATAAAACTCCCTACTTGTGTCCCACGGCTTTTCTGACTCTGACTCTTATTCTTTCATTGTGTGGAAGCAAGACAGGAGGAAGTTAAATCTGAAAATCTCCATCTGCTCATAACATCCTCTGGCAACAGCAGTTTTTGGTAATTAAAGATTTTCTGATTTTATCCCATGATTCCCACAGCTTCAACATGAGGAAATGGATTGCATGGGAAAAGGAAAAGCTGCAAGACATAAGCAGGAAGTTTTAATTACTGATGCTACCACCACCATACACTGTTAAAGTTCTCAATCTTTCACAGGCATAGTTACACCAACAGGATTTAAACCATTAAGAGCTAGGAGAAGAAGAGAGAAAATTGTAGATGCTTATTGCAGGACCACAGAAATTACATTAAAAAGACGTTACTGCTTCCTCAATGCACTGAAAGCTTCTTTTATTAGTGGGTGTATCCAATTCAGTCCTGCATCTGGCCATCTATTCCAAGACCCATTACTCTGGAAGCTCAAATATATACATGCACATGCTTCATTGAAGCGAGACAAATCACATGAATATGGTTCAAGAGCACTGGTGCAGCATATAACTCTGTATATACTGAGGATGATGTGGCTGCACCATTCAACATGGTCTACTTGCAAAGACATGAATCAGGATATATGCTCTATTTGTATATGCTGTACAAAGGACAGCATTTCACATCGCACTTTAGAAGGCTGTTTCCTCATCTCTTCCCCACCTCCAAAGTTGAAATCAGATGGGAGCACAAAAATTACATTTGTTAAGAAAAATGTTTAAAAACTGTTTTGTAACTCCTATCAGTTTTTGAAGCTTCTCAGAATTGTAAGCTGTTAGCCAGATGAAAGTGTTGTCCTTTTATGAAGAAGCCCAAGATACAAGATACTTGCAGTGCTAATAATACTATTTGTTGTTGTGTCTGACTCTTTGTGATCCAATGGACCCGAGCACGCCAGGTCTTCCTATCTTCCAGTGCCTCCCAGAGTTTGGTCAAATTTGTGTTGGTGGCTTTGGTGACACTGTTCAAAATAATTCTATATACTGATCTAAAACAAGCATTATCGGACTATGTGGGGTGACTGCTGGGATACAACAAGATCAGAAGGTAGGGTACAAATAATATTAAGCCATTTTGAGCAAAACATGAATTTTTCAATTTCTAATACTTAGGTAGATATTAAATAATTTAAATATGACTAAATCCCACGGTCATTGGAGCTACCAACATGAATTTGACCCAACTCTGGGAGGCAGTGGAAGACAGGAGGGCCTGGCATGCTCTGGTCCATGGGGGTCACGAAGAGTCGGACATGACTAGACTAAACAACAACAAATTCCATATATTCGCGAAGGCTTTCACGGCCGGGATCTAATGGTTGTTCTGGGTTTTTCAGGCTCTTTGGCCGTGTTCTGAAGGTTGTTCTTCCTGACGTTTCGCCAGTCTCTGTGGCCGGCATCTTAGAGGACAGTAGGAAGAACAACTTTCAGAACACGGCCAAAGAGCCCAAAAAACCCAGAACAACAACAAATTCCATACATGTCCACACATATATACACATAAAATTGTGTTTGCTAGCTTCTTTCATACTGTGTTTGAAAGTTATAAAATGTATGTGTTTTGTTCCAAATGAAATAAATTACTTAGCAGTCTGGTAGTTAAAATGGTGTTATACAGTTGCTGTCCAGACATTTCACTGCATGTGGCCCTTTGATGTTTTCATTTAACTCAGTCTATATGATTATAAACGTTCAAGCTGTTCGGCATCTTTATCAACTGAGTAATGCAGTGGTTTTTTCATAGCAGTGAATTGTTTTCAAAATAGTGAAACAGTTGCATGAGATCCCTATGGGATCTGCTACTAATTCTTCAATTCGATACGTATGGCTTGTCTCCGTATAATGCAGGTTTTGGATTAAACAAATGCTGGATTTTCATGTTATAGGTCAGCCATTCTCAACAGGGGCCATATGGCCCCATGGGGGACCCTGGCACATCTAAAGGGGGACACAGACTGGAAACAGTCTTTCACACACCACCTCATAAAATTCATTATGTGCCTTCTATAATACTAATTCAACCTATATTTCTTTCATGTTGTGTTTATGGTTGTGGCCAAAAAAAAGGACTGAGAATGGTTTAGACGCCGGACGGGCGCTTGCGCCCTGGAACGGTGTGGCTGGTCTTTGCCCCAACGTCCCCGGATGGCGCGAGACCGTTGGGAGCCACGTGTGCATGATGGGAGGGGGAGCGCGTTTATTTAAGCGAGCGCTCCCCTCTACTCGCCCTCTTTCCTGTTCGGGCACCCACCCGCCCTCCCTAATCCTAGTGTGACTTTTGTGGTTGCCGTTTCGGAGCCGGATGGGAATTTTTGACCTTCAGCCTGATTGGCTTTTGGCTGGGGGGATTTTTCGCCTATCCTACACTAGTGAAAGGGTTGTTGGCATTTTGGTGGTTTATTTGGTCACACTGGCGGGTAGTGCGGAAAAACAGGTTGTCTCGGTGTGTCCCATGTGTAATTCAAGCTAGCCAACAGCGCATCTGACCTCTCGGCTCTGCGGATCGTGCGATTACAGGGCCGGTGTGGGGAAGATGCGCTGGGCCACTTCCGGACCAACAGTCATCAATTAAAGATGTCTGGAGGTCTGGGGTGTTTGTTAGCGGCCAGCCGGGTTCTTGCTGTCAGTAAGCCAGCGGGAACCTGGGGCCGGGGACTCGCCCAATGGCATCCTTAAGGGGTATTTTAATACCCACGACATATCCTGTTTCCGCACTACAGCAGGCCCCCATTTCTTGTTATAATAATTGCCAATAATTTATTGAATTTATTAAATAAAGTGTGGCCCATATTAAATCCATATGGTTGTCTCGCGTCATTATTCCGGGGCTGGGGGGGCAATGGCTGTTATAGGTGAAAAACAGAAAACTTGTGCATGCTTACTCAAGTTCAACAGAGTTCAAAAAACACTTGTTCCCAAATGAAGCCGTTTGAGATGGTAACCTCAGAATGTCAAGTGAAGGATCACTACTCCCAGGAGCATCATGTAGAAGAGAGATCTGTCTACTAGTCTTGGAGGTGGCAGCACTGCCCTCAGTTCCCTTCCCAAGCTGGGAGAGCAAGATTTCATGATGATTGGTATCTTCAGCCATCATAAGATACCATATGAGGCCTAAAATTGCAGGAAATGTTACATATTGTGTATGTTGTGAGATTATAGACTGAGTAGGTCTATATAACAGCTGTTCTGTTGGCTAGCAAGCTGTATGAACCACTCACACTTTATTGCTGTTTGTCTCCAAGTAAAAGCTACTCATACATTTTGCCCAACATTTTGCAGGGGATTTACTTATAGGTAAGCAACGTGTTAAAAACAAACTTCTTGATGTGACATGAAAATTTATGAAGAAGAGCTTTTCAACAAGTGGATGTAGAAGCTATTTTCCACCACAAAGGCTGATCTACAGTTAATCTAATAGTTAAATAGCCTTAACTATTTCTGGAGGAAGAAATGATGAAACTGAGGTTGTCTTCCTTTGGTATCTCATGAGAAGGCAAGATTCTCTGGAAAAGACCATAATGCTGGAAAAGGTTGAAGGCAGCAAGAAAAGAGGAAAACCAATAGCAAGATGGATTGACTCCCTAAAGGAAGCCACAGCCTTGAGTTTACAAGAGCTGAGTAGGGCTGTTGAAGACATTATGGAGATCAATCATTCATAGGATTGCCATACATAAGAGGTAACTTGACAGCAATAAAAGCTAGTGTCACAGGAGTTTTGCCTTAGTCACTTGAACCACTAGTATCAAATTATCTCAGTTTGAGTGATGGAATACATGAATGGAAGAAGGCAGAGGGGGAAAGGAGTGTAGGAGGACAGTCATGCAAGCCATCCCATTGAAGGCGAATGCTCAAGGATCTTGAAAAATCAGAGACCTCACCTTCACAGGGACAGGTCCAAAGCAGTTCAGCACCCTTACGCCTTTCTCCCACCTAACTATCCGGGATGTTCAAGGTGCAAAACAGTGACTTGAATTAGTTTGGAAAACAGACTGGATGTCAATGTAATTTCTGTAAGAAGAAAATTAGATAATCCTGATTAAATTGTTCCATTCAGTTGTATGATCACAGAATATTCAGTCTGCTTCCCTTAACTATATACTTTTTAAGATAGAGACTGGTCAAACAGTATAAGAAATAGGTCTTAAAATATTATAAATATGTTCTAATGGTAAATGAATATGTGTGCAAAATATGCATCAAATCCAACAGTGTATTCGTCAAGCATATGTGTGAAAATAAATAAAAAATGTATTGGCAGAAAATGTTTCTTACAAATGCCGTAAAATGGAAGAAAACAAATGTTGTCAAGCTTTTCTGCTTCTACCACAGTTCAAAGATATAGGCTTTAATGACGTATAACATAAATGGAAGCAAAAGCGCATGAAAGAGATGGCATAACATCAAAACCTAGACAGAAGCATGTGCAACTAATTACTGTATATTCTCTACAGCTAGCAATTAAATCCTAAACAGACAAAAATGAGCTACATTGCAAAACTGTGCCCTGACAACTGTTACGTAAGACAAGAGGCTATGTAGATCAGCCTTTGTGGTGGAAAATAGCTTCTACATCCGCTTGTTGAAAAGCTCTTGTTCATAAATTTGCATGTCACATCAAGAAGTTTGTTTTTAGCACGTTGCTTCATAGCGCTTGATAGCTGAGGATCTAAATAAAAAGAGTTCAGCTTTCAAAATTGATGTCTGAGTTTAACCTTAGTCAGCAGTAGTTGTGCAATTATGAATAATACACTTCTGCCAGAGACCACCTTTCCGTTTTCAGTCACTCTAAGTCCAAGACTTTTCTGAGCCAAGAGAAGTTAAAGTTTTCTTATTGTGCAAATACATTAATTTCTCTGATAATTCATTGTGCAGAAAGCTGTGTGCATGTAAAACTCCCTTAAGACTCAACCAGTCCAAATGCTGGGTTTGAAGCAATGTTTTTCCTCTTATTTTGTTGTTGTCATTTTTCTTTTGCCTTCTACTTAATAATACAGTTCAGTGAAATTAGGTTTGCATTTCTTTATGTTAGCATGATTCTACTGTTTCTAGGTTTGATTTAAGGTAAATATCATTCTTTGGAGACTAAATGTGCATGTAGAAGAAAAGGTTTCTTGCTATTGCAGCATTTGTTCTGCTTTAAAGACTGTATTTTTAACTGATCTTATCAGAAATTTCTGCAATATCCAGGTGATACTCCTTTCGTATCCCTTTGTGCCATGATTTCATAATGGGATCCTGCACTTCCTCCAGAATGGACATCTGTTCTGGCCGGCATCTTCAGAGGACAGCACAGAGTGCTGAAGATGCCGGCCACAGAGACTGGCAAAACGTTAGGAAGAACAACCTCCAGAATACGGCCAAAGAGCCTGAAAAACACACAACAACCATTAGATCCCGGCCGTGAAAGCCTTTGCAAAAATATGTCTATTTGGAAGATCCCCTTAGTCAGTAGAAATAGGCAGAATTGAGGATGGTAGGTAAAACTGAAACTGTGATTTTATTAGTTTATGGAAACCTGATCCAAAACACATTTCTTGTAGTCTAGTAGATTATGCATCCACTATGAGCTATGGTAGATTAACGTTTTTGTTCTTTCCTCATGGGGCAAGTTTATATAAAAGGTAAAGATAGAAAATTTAGTTTATAGTCTAGGTACAGCCAACAGAATTTGAAAAACAGAGAAATTGTGTTGGTCTTTAATTTAGGTGGAATTTTAGGGGGGTTATATGAGAGACATATTCAGAAGTTATGTTTTTGTATCCATCCATTTCCCTGGAATGCAAATATCTGCATGGATTGAGCACTCACATGTACAGCTACAGTACATGCAGAAACTGTTCTGTATGATGTGGAACTCTAATCCCTAAAGCTGTTCAGATTTACATTGTGAATTCCAGTGTTGAGGCTAGTTGGCCCAGGCAACATCATGAGTAGGCCAGGTTGGCACATCCCTGCTCTTGTCTTCCTGCTAATTACAGAACATAAGAGTCTGTGCAAAATCTATCAGTGACCAATAGCTCTGATGTCTCTGTAGGGCCTCCAGTATTAGAAGTGGTATGCTTCTGAAAAGCAACTTTGGGGAGCATCTGTAGAAGAAGGCTAAAGTCACGTGGATTACCCTCTCTCTGAAGTATCTGGTCAGCCACAATGGGGACCAGGATGCTGCAGATGATGAAACAGATGTCATTCAGGAAGGCTTTTACATTCTTATTCTTAGGTAGTGTAGGACTGTTGCAATCCATGTTACCAACTTCCTCCATTTGCTTTTTTCCTATCCTCATACAGTCTCTGGTAAAATTGGTTTTCATACATTCATAATGTTCCAGGTAGTATATCTATGCTATGGAGCCACTAAGAGGGCTTCCCAAAAGCAATGTTTTTGAGGAAATAACAGATTGGGTTTCTTCAACTGGATTGTTTAAAACTAACATCAGCATTTGCCTTCTTAGGTTGCAAATATCAACTGCTCAAAGCAGGAATTATCTCCCCCACCACCAACCTACAGTTTAATGTAATACACTAGAAAGATCATATATGAAGATTGAATACTTATAAGTGTATCAATTCTAAATGTGGTGAGACCAAGAAACTGTATTTTTAACATCCAACTAATGCAACATTGTTGTTGTTGTTATTGTTGTTGTTGTTGTTATAACATACTATCATCACTTTATTTTCCTACAGAATACAGTGGTATTTTTCATTAGGAATAAAGACTTTGCCTTAGAATGACATAAGTCCCCTTAATTTTAGCCCTCTGTGAAATGTGCTTTCTGTTTTACCAAATCCCATTTTACTTTAGTCTCAAACCTGCTGGGCAATTTAAACAATTTGCTTCCAGATGCTGGCAGGTTATAAACAACAAAAGGCAGCTATAGCAGAAATTGTTTAGCAGAAAATACCTTCCTTTCTTCTGCTTACATTAGATTAGAAGAAGCAATGGGGTAAGTCTGAGTGGGGTTATAACTTTTGTCTACATGTGTTAAGGAAAAGAAATCTATTATATTGTGTTTACATTTGACATTGTTTAAACCTTTTATGAGGTGGGGAGAGATACACCTTGAAATCTTATTAACTAAAAACAGTCCACAAAGCTTTATAAAAGGAAAAAACTAGTGAATTAATTCAAAGTTCCTCACCCTTACACTGTCAATGTGATCTAATATGTTCTAACATGTATTGTTCAGCTCACCGTCACTTATGACAAGGGAAACAATTAACCCTCCCAATGCAAGTTATTTATTCAATTTTTATTTTTTACTTTTACCAGTCAGAATCAAGGCATTGAAAACAGTGGGGAAATCAATACAAATCTTGAATTAACTAGATGAATATTCTTATCATCTTGTCAAGAAGTATGTTGGAGAGGGTTTTCTCACTGGCCAAAATGGCTAGATACTACAGTGTGCTATTAATATATTCATTTGTTGTTTTGATATCCTATCAAGTCAGAACCAATAGAGACCCTAATAGGATTTTCATGGTAGTGAGATATTTAAGGAGTGGCTTTACCAGGTCCACCTTTCCAGTGAGTTCTCATGGCTGAGCGAGGATTCAAACCAGTCCTCCTGAATCCTATACTCTACCCCCTACATCACATTACAGTAGGTATCCCAATATTGTCATATACAACATTAAAGAAAAATTTAAGCAGATATGTGACAGCAACATTAAACACTGTTAAACTGTTGAGAAAGAAACTGAGTAGTCTCACAGTACAAAAATAGACAAATATTCTCATTGAGGTAGAAGAAATGTCACATGCATTCTGTCATGCAATGATTTCTCCCCCCTCATCCCATCCAGAGAAGGAATTGTGTCTTAACAAGCATTTTTGAAAGTCAGAATTCTTGGAGACATTGATATAACTGTCCATGTCTCCATGAATTTTGATTAAAGAGTATAAGAGTATAAAAGTCTGTATCTGTCAATGGCTAAAAGTTCTGATGGCTCGTCATAGTCTATAGGTGATTCCAACATGCTTTGTAGTTAAATGTTTTGTGAGCAGCCCAGAGAGTACATGTACTATGAGGTGATATACAAGTTGAAAAAAACTAATAGGTAAAAAAATAAATAGTTCTAATACTTCAGTAATTTACAGAACTCAAAGAACATATTTAGACCATCTTTCTCCTAATATGTTATTTGTTAATTACAATTTTTTGCATCAATTAGAGCTGGAGCTACACATTGGGATAAATATGTGATTATGAAATAAATCTTACTGAAACAGAGGCTTATGTTATGTGCTGTCAAGTTAATCAGGCTCAAAGGCAATTTAAGTCTTATAGAGTAGTTTTACAAGTTGTAAAGAAGTGACAGATAATCTCTTCTCCTTAGCACAACAATACACCCACAACAAGACACACTAATCACCCATCTACAGAAAGAGACAAAAGCCTATCTCACAGCCATAAATACTGCACTCCCAAGCCAACTACACCAGAGCACAGAGTGCTGGCCTCTGAAGATGCTGGCCACAGAGACTGGCGAAACATTAGGAAGAGCAACCTTCAGAACACGGCCAAAGAGCCCGAGAAACCCACAACAACCATCAGATCCCGGCCGTGAAAGCCTTTGCAAATACATATTACAAGTTCTATTCTACTCCCCAGTGAGTTTCCATGGCTGAACAGAGATTCAAACTCAGGCCTCTTGTAATTGGAAACATATATTTTGATTATTAGTGCTAACCATCTTATGCACCGTTTCATGAAAATACAAACATAAAGTTCAATACATTGATGTATAACTTTCATATTAAAACTAGATGGCTTAATTGTTCTCAAATTTGGCAAAGGTCACTGGTCACTGGGTCCAATCAGTGCCAACTGCTGTCATAGTGGTACACCATATCTTCAGATAGGTTGTAGAGACAGCTACACATTTAAGGTTAGGGAAGAGTAAGTAGATCAAGATTCATCTAAATGGGGGGGGGGGGAAGAGGGAGAAAAGTAAGCACCTTGGATAGCTGTGGATGATGCTCTCACTACAAGATGAACAGACTATCTGCATGTTGCTCAAAGCAAAGCGTGTTGCTTATATACAGTCCCATAGCACTTAAAGCACTCTTTGGGTGGTTTACAAGTTAATCGTGCACACTGTACATTGCCCCCCCCCAGTGAGCTGGGTACTCATTTTACCGACCTTGGAAGGATAGAAGGCTGAGTCAGCCCTGAGCCAACTACCTGGGATAGAACTCCGAGTTGTGAGCACAGTTTGGCTGCAGTACAGCAGTTTAACCAAAGTGCCACAAGGCTCTAACCAAGACAAAATACAGACTGAACACTAAATAGGCTAGCCTCTTTGAGCCTGGCTGACTCTACTTCCACATGGATATAGTCAATGTTTCAGAAATGAATTGGTCTGTTCACTAACGAGAAGAAGATGTGTCACGGGAGGGATAGCTGGGACAGGCAGCTGGGACTCATCATCAAAGTCCTCAGTTTGAAGGAGGTTCAATACAATGTTTTTTTAGGCAAACAGGAATTGACACCTCCTCCCTTGGGGCTTTCTGGAGAACTAAGCCCTAGGGAGGTGGAAGGCTAATAAGGTCTTTTCAAAATGGAGTATTTTGCCCGAATTGGTAACTCCAGGGCCTTCTACTTCCAGGACAAGAATTTGGGATCATGTCCTTAATAATTATTAACCATTAGTTCATAATTAAAGTCAGAAAACGTTGTCCTCATCTATTAAAATGCTGTGAGAAGGGGATGATTCTGCTTTGTTCAAACAACTGGTGTGAATTTTTGCATAACATTCTAATCCTTGAAATATATGTTTTCCCAGATGGTTTTGCACTGTAGTGGTGATTAGGTAGCTGCTTGTGTTTCTTCACATAAACTTGCAGTATTATTGTGATACTTTTGTGTGAAGATGATGAGAGAGTTGTGAAACGTTCACAGACTGCATATATAAAACAAATGTTTTCATAAAATGAACAATAAAGTCATCCTTGTCTCATGGGATTGTATAATTCCAAGATCGTTATCCCATATGAATAAATAAATTATCCCATATGTGTATGTATATTTTTCCCTTTCCAGCTTACGTTAATAGTGTTATTTTGCAACTTAATGTTTTTCATTTTCAGTCGAACAGCAGGTGAAAGCATTCATAAATCTGCCATGAACAGTTGCCAATGAATATTCATATTAGATATGTCTGATTGCAGTGCTTTGACATTTTTATTTGATTCAAGCAGGAGAAAAACTTCTTATTTCATAATATATTCCAATTGGTACATCAGCTGCCTATTACTAGCTATGTTAGAGTAATTGGTGGTACAACATACAAACTAATTTGAGATAGAAGTCTATGAGCGATATAAAATGAGAAGGTAACTGGCAGGAGTGGAAAGGAAAGAAAACAAGACAGAAGGAAAATATGCAGGTTTGGCTTATGTCTAATGTGACAACAAAATTGTTACATACAGCACTGATGTTACCTGTCTGTCATGGGTTTGGAGGGAAAGTTCCATCCTATGGGGAGTGGAAGGCGGGACATCAGGAGGAGGGGCTGTACTGTATATATATGTGGAGTTTGTGTGGAGAAGTTGGGAGAGCTGAGGGAGAGCTGGAGGAGAAGCTGGGAAGAAGAAGCTGGTGTGGGAGTCTGTGTGTCAGACAGGGTACTACTGTGTGTCAGTCAGTACCAACCTGATAGGTTCAGGTGTCTGTATGGGTAGCCAGAACTGATAGGTTCAGGGTCTGTGCTTTATTGAAAGGTGTTCTGTGTGAACCAAACTGGTGTATGTATGATTGAGACTAAGCCACGTTACTGTATCTTATTCACTTGATCATTTTATTTTCCCTGTGTGTGATTTAAATAAACCTTATTCCTTTATTTGTTAAAAATCCATTCCTGGTCTGTGTGACTCCTTACAGGGAATGGTTGGTGGCAGCTTAGTGAAACTGTGGCACACTCCAGTAGGTCTGGGGTTGTCACATTGATTGGTGTCCAGCGGGTGGGATACGACTGGTCCAGTTGTCCAGTGGTCCAGCAAAGCCTTGGCAAGTGTGCCCAGAGCAAGGGGGGTCTAGTCAGGGACAATCTGAGAGCGCGTAGGTAATCTTCTAGGCTTACCTCACGGGGAGGTATGCTAGTGGAAGAACGTGTGACCTCAGATTGGTGGGACTAGATTAGGGAGCTCTGAGGCAACCTGTTTTGGCGGGAAAAAAGCTGAGGCAAAGCTGAGTGAAGTAGCAGTGATCTAGCTTGTCTGCTGAGAGGCCTAGCAGAGGGGGGTAGACTCTGGCTGGCAACAGTTGCAAGTTAGTGCTGAAAGAACAGCAGCAATCTATAGAAGGCTGGTTCTGAGGCAAAAGAGAAAAAAAAAGTGGTCGCTTTATTTTGAGGCTTGACTTTTGAAAGCAGCCTGTTCTGGGGGGGGATTATGCCCTTGACTCGAAGCCAAATGGCAGAAATGGGTGAAGCGAGGGAACCCCAGGTAGACCAAGGTTCTGAGGATGAATTTGGCTCAGTGCAGGATGAGAGCACGGGAGAACAGAACCCAGAACTCAGAAAATTGCTCCTAGCCCAACAGCATGAACTGAGGGTGAGGGAGATGGAGCAAAAGGAAAGGGAAAGGCAAAGACAATTCGAAATAGAGAGAATGGAAAGAGAAGAAAGATGGGAGAGAGAGAAAATTGCTCTGGAAAACGAAAGGATGGTGTTTGAGTTACGAAAATTGGAACTGATGAATCAGAATAATAATAACAATAGAGATTCTGAGGGGGGCCAATTGTCTAAGACTGACCTGAAGAAATTCCCTGTGTACCACAAGGGGGATTGCCCTGAGGTGTTCTTTTCCCTAGTGGAAAGAGTGTTTGTGGACTTCTCAGTAAGGGAAACTGAGAAGATGACCATTATGCGATCTTTAATCAGTGGCAGCCTGGCCGAAGTCTATTCAGAGATGCCAGAGGAACTGATGAAAGATTTTGCAGAGTTTAAAAAACTGGTGTTTGCCAGACATGGGATAAATGCAGAACAGCTGAGGCAAAGATTCAGGTCAATCACCAAGAAACCAGAGCAGACTTTTACCCAAGTGGGGGCCCAATTGGTGAGGCTGCTAGAGAAATGGCTATCTCAGGAGGGGACAGAGACCTTTCAGCAGCTCAAAGACTTGATAGCGCTGGAACAGTTCTATTCAGTCCTGCATGGGGAACTGAAATTCCAGGTGAGGGAAAGGAAACCGAAATCTGTGGCAGAAGCAGCCGAGATCGCAGATTTTATTTACCAGATAAGAAAGCCCTTAGGTGAGGAGAAATCGATGGGGAAACCTAAAGAAACCTACAGCAAGTACTCTCAGGGACCAGGAAGAAGCCAGCAAGGGGGAGGGGCCCATGGTGAAGGGAAGCCCTCAGACATGAAACCAAGACCTCAGATTTTGGAGGGAAAACCAAAACCAGAGGAGAAAGACTCCAAGTACAGCAGAAAATGTTATTTCTGTCAAGGAAAGGGCCATCTAATCTCAGAGTGTGAGAAATTAAAGCAGCTAAAAGGAAATGTGCCTCATGATTTGAGTGGAACCAAGCCAAAAGCTGTGTTCTGTGTCCAGAAAGAGCAAAGCTCCTTGTAACTGAGGGAGCCTGTTGCCATGGCTACTCAATCTGGAACAGTTACATCTGCTGATCAGGCTGAGGAAAATGGTCCTCTTGTGGAGGTCAAGCGCTGCTTGCTAGTGAGAACAGATTCGCAGTTGTTTGAAACCGCAGGGGTGGACGTAGGAATACTTGACCATCAGTATAGGGGGCTAAGGGATACTTGTTCCCAGGTGACCCTGTGCCATCCAGATATTATTCCTAGGGAGTATATAATCCCGAATGAGAGCATGAAGGTGGCAGGGATTGAGGGACAGGTGATCTCGCTGCCAGTAGCTGAGGTACCTGTGAATTTTCAAGGCTGGAGGGGAGTTTGGCGGCTAGCGATTTCATCGACTCTGCCAGCAGCCGTGCTAGTGGGAAATGACCTGGCTGAACATGTGAAACGGGTGCTAGTGATTACACGTTCACAAGCTACCACGGGGACAGTTCAAGGGGGTACTGATGAGCCCGAGACGGAAGCAGAGGGGAGGTCCGAAGCTGTGGTGGAAACTTTAACCTCAGACAGCCGATTTGGCCAAGAGCAAAAGGCGGACGCCACTCTCCAAAAGTGTTTTGAACAGGTGACAGACGCTCAGCTAACACCTGAAACCCCAGTGAGATTTCGAGAGAAAAAGGGGATTTTATATAGAGAGACCCTGAGGAATATCTCAAAAGGGGGAGATGGGATCAGAAGTCAGCTGGTGGTACCTGAAAAGTATCGCCCCATGATCTTACAAAGGGGGCACTCTGACATGTTTGCTGCGCACTTAGGGGTGAACAAAACACAACAGAGAATTACACAGAATTTTTACTGGCCTGAAATAGGGAAGCAGATCAAGGAGTTCTGTAAACAATGTGATGTGTGTCAGAGGCAGGGGAATAACCGTGACAGGACCAAAGCAAAGTTGTGCCCTTTGCCTGTGATTGACACTCCGTTCAAATGTATAGGGGTGGATATTGTGGGACCTTTGCCCAAGGCCACAAAGAGGGGGAACAGGTTCATTCTCACCATTGTGGACGATGCCACGAGGTACCCTGAAGCCATACCCTTGACTAACATTGAAACTAACACAGTGGCAGATGCCTTGGTGGGGTATATGTCCAGGATGGGATTTGCCTCAGAAATAATCACAGATTTGGGCGCATCGTTTACATCGAAGCTCATGAAACGGTTATGGCAAATCTGTGGAATTAAACGCAAGGAAACCACTGCCTATCACCCTGAAAGTAATGGGTTAACGGAGAAGTTCAATGGGACTCTAATGCGCATGATTAGGGCTTACTTGGCAGAGAATCCAAACAATTGGGACCAGAAGCTGCAATCCCTTTTGTTTGCTTATCGATCAGTGCCACAAGCCAGTACCGGGTTCAGTCCGTTTGAACTCTTGTTTGGGAGAAGGGTGAAAGGGCCCCTTGATTTAATCAAGCAAAATTGGGAGCAGATCACCCAGGATGACCCACAAGATGTTGTGACATATATAGACTCTTTAAGGAATGACCTAAAGAGAAACCTAGAGCTAGCAGCGGAGACCCTGCAAGCTCAAAAGGTCAGAAAGAAAGCTTGGGATGACCAGGAAGGCAGGGAGAGGCACTTTAACCCAGGAGAGGAAGTGCTGTGGCCTAGGCCCTGCAAAGAGAGCAAGTGTCAGCTGGGTATCCCAGAAATAAAATACTTGGGTCACATAGTAGGGGGAGGAGTGATCAAACCCCTAGAGGCCAAGATAGAAGCAGTTCGTGATTGGCCTAGACCCAACACCAAGAAAAAGGTCAAATCATTTCTTGGGTTGGTGGGCTACTACAGAAAGTTCATCCCGAGGTTTAGCGAGATTGCGGCTCCGCTGACCGATCTGACGAGGAAGAAGACTGATGACCGCATCCCGTGGACCAGCGACTGTGAGGAGGCGTTCCAGAAGTTGAAGGAGGCCCTCATCAACTATCCAGTGCTGCGTGCTCCAGACTTCGACCGGGAGTTCATCATCTACACCGATGCGTCTAACAGCGGGGTAGGAGCAGTTCTTTGCCAGGAGGATGAAAGTGGTGACCAGCATCCAGTGTCCTACCTGAGTAGGAAACTCCAGAAAGGTGAGAGACATTTGGCAACCGTGGAGAAGGAGTGCCTGGCCATAGTCTACGCAATCCAGAAGGCCAAGCCTTACATCTGGGGAAGACATTTTATTCTGTGCACTGACCACTCACCACTGCAGTGGTTAAAGACAATGAAAACCCACAATAGTAAACTTATGAGGTGGGCGTTAAACCTGCAAGATTATGACTTTGAAGTGAAGGTGGTCAGAGGGTCAAAGAACTGTGTTGCTGACGCCTTGTCAAGAAGACCCGAAGAGTGAAGACGGCGGAGAAACATGGACTATGTACATATTTTGATGACCAAAAGTTAATTGTACCTGTTTATTAAACATGTTGGTTTGTATGGATAAAGGTAACTTGATGTATTGTAAATGGTAAATGTTTAGATGCCTAATTGATATGGTTATTTATTTATTTATTTATTTGATATGGTTATGGTTATCCTAGAGTAAGTATGGTATTGTATGTCATTGTATAACTGTTTTTGTATGTTTTGGATCCAGGTTGTTTTTTGGAGAAAAGCACCTTAGCTTTCCCCCTACAAAACAACTTATAAAGAGGGGAGGTGTTACATACAGCACTGATGTTACCTGTCTGTCATGGGTTTGGAGGGAAAGTTCCATCCTATGGGGAGTGGAAGGCAGGACATCAGGAGGAGGGGCTGTACTGTATATATATGTGGAGTTTGTGTGGAGAAGTTGGGAGAGCTGAGGGAGAGCTGGAGGAGAAGCTGGGAAGAAGAAGCTGGTGTGGGAGTCTGTGTGTCAGACAGGGTACTACTGTGTGTCAGTCAGTACCAACCTGATAGGTTCAGGTGTCTGTATGGGTAGCCAGAACTGATAGGTTCAGGGTCTGTGCTTTATTGAAAGGTGTTCTGTGTGAACCAAACTGGTGTATGTATGATTGAGACTAAGCCACGTTACTGTATCTTATTCACTTGATCATTTTATTTTCCCTGTGTGTGATTTAAATAAACCTTATTCCTTTATTTGTTAAAAATCCATTCCTGGTCTGTGTGACTCCTTACAGGGAATGGTTGGTGGCAGCTTAGTGAAACTGTGGCACACTCCAGTAGGTCTGGGGTTGTCACAAAAATATCTAAAGAGCAGGGACAGAAAGAAGGTAGATATGGATATACAGGTTGGGAAGTATTTAAAATGTGTCCAAGAGGTCATCACCCCTCTCTTGGGTGCACATCTTAATGTGATGAGGGGAAAGGTGAGAGTAATACCACCAGGAAGCTAGACGCTGTTACAAGTCTAGACTTCTAGCAGGGTTATACAATGCTGAGTAGTTGAAGCTGAGACACCAAGGATGCATCCACCCTCTTCAGGAATTAATGGCCACATCAGCAGAAGATAATTGATAATTCCAGTGGTGATAGGGGCAGCTACTGGGAAGCAGCTATGGTGAAAAGTGACACTGGCAAGGGATCTTTCACAGATGATAGCAGTGACAGTCAAGTTAATTCTTATTAGTACTGTGCAGAAGGAGGCAATGGTAAACCAGTGTTGAATACTTGATACCTCAAAACCTTGTGATAAGGCAATTCAGAATGAAACAAGATAAAGTGCTCAACGATGATATGTCCAGGGTGGCAGGTACTCAATCAGCTTCTTGGGAAGAGCTAAGGATGACTCATGTTGTTCTCAAAATGCGATGTTGGAGGTGGGTTTTATGGACTGCAAGAAAGAAAAATAAATGGTTTCTGAATGAAATCAAACTTGTGCTCTCACTTGAGAGGCTAAAGTTACTAAACTGAGATTATTGTACACCTCAGAAGGCAAGGCTCGCTAGAAAAGACAACAATTATAGGAAAAGTGGAAGGCAGCAAGAGAAGAGGGCTGAACATGTGACTGCTGGTGTATTGTAAATGCCATAATTTTTGGCACGCTTCTTGCTACAAGTAATGAAATCAGTGTAGACATCATTTATTGTACCAAGTTAAACAATGCAGTGTGCAATTAATGTGTACACAGAATTTGTGACTTGTGGGAATTTACCACCAAAAGTCACTCCATTTGTGCTACATCAACAACAGAACCTTGGCAATACCTTGCTTTAAGCATTGGTGGACCGCACAATGATTCCAGTGGAGAGAATAAAGATCTTTTTCAGGTACATTTAACAGTTTCTGTTTTCTCTTACAGTACACTGTTTTGCATTGACAAAAGCATCTATTTATGAGAAAATGAAGGATGGAAGTAAAACTCATGGGAAATGCAAGGCCGCTATTAAAAAAATAATTCACCTGAGAAACTATATAATACATTGTCACAACTCGATCTACCCCTATAGGCTAAAGCAAGGACTGGGAAAAAGAGAGTGAAGGTGTAGCTAGGATCACAATGCTTAAATCAGTGGTGCCCAACTTTGGTTAGCCCAGGTGTTCTTGAATGGCAACTTCCAGAAACCTTAGGCAGCATAACTCATGGTGAAGGCTTCTGGGAACTGCATTCCAAGAACACCTAGGTTACCCAAGGCTGGGAACCACTGGCTTAAATGGACAAAACTTTTTAAAAGGGGAAGATGGAAGGGAGCATAAATGACGCTGCTGGTTTCGATCAAAATTATACAGTATCTGGTTGGTAAACAAGTTGCTATCTAGACAAGCTTGCAGAATCAAAGATGACATTGAAAATAAGTACTGGCAAATGAAATAACAAGAATTAAACCATTTTTCAGTTCTCAGCATCAACAGAAAAGGAGCTTTAGTGTGGGTTTTTTCCCCCTTAGCCATGGGACTGGGCACATAGCAGGAACTGTCATATAATCTTAATGCTAATATTTCCCTTTCTCTTCCCCTGGAACATGTACTACAGTTTCTTGATGTTCCTTTTCTTTTAGACATCACCAAGCATATTGTGCTATAATAGTTTCTTTCTGACCTGAAAACTGCTTGGCAGGTACATGTTTAAATTCATTTCTTTAGATCAAAGAACTGAAGTCTAGAGTTTTTGTTTTTTGTTTTGTTTTCAAAATGCCTCCAAATTTCACTAGGTGAGAAATGTTCTTTCATTTTTTCCAGTTAAACTAACAGAACAGATTTACTTTAAGCATTATGATTCACAGCATTGTGTCTAGTTCCATTTAATAAAGTGTTGCTTGTTCTGAAAAAGTTGTGTTGTAGATAGGGAGACTTATTTTAACCAGACCAATGGGTAAAAGTTTAACAATACACCACCTTAGAATGGGTGGTTGTAGAATTAAATGGCCATGTTGACCTAATTTCTGCCCATGACCTAAAGTGCAAAACAGATTTTGGTTTTCAAAGTAGGTGTTTATCACTGTTTTAAGAGGCCAATATTTCAAAACCTGCTATATATTCTGAATATTGGCCCCCATGGGGATTTTAACTGAGGAATCAGTTTGTCTCTCTACTACGAATTTCCCCTCTTCTGTTAGATGTCCTCTGCATGTTTTTAGTTAACAGCTTAGAAAATTACATTGAAGAAGAGTGAATACGATAATCATCCTACCACTGCTCAGGGATAACTTGGCACACCATTGTATTCATGCCTTTAAAAGTAACATCCCAAGCTTTGCTCACAGTTTCAGTTCTTGAACTCTGAGCTGAACTCACCTAGTTTTCAGGTTGACTTTCTTTGTGCTTTGAAAACTCCCAAGATTGTCTTTTTTCTGTCATTGGGATTTAATGTCAAGAACTTTCCAAAGAAGACATTTATGGGCAGGAAATAGTAAGGTCATATAGCTGCTAATAACAAGACTTGGCCACATAGCATTCCTCACATTATGCCTGGATTACTGCACTGCATTGTACATAGGGATATCTTTGAAGAAACAATAATTTCTTAAAACAACTACAGTTCTAGAAACAGTAGTTCATCTAGACTGCTGCATCTCGGCTCTTAGAAAGGGCCTTATGGTGAGCATGGAACACCTTTATTTACATGGTGGCAACAGTTTCAAATGTGTTTTGGACTTTAATACACAATGTTGATGACAACTTTTATAATTCTTTATTATTTGGGACCAGTTAATCTGATGGACCATATGAACTTTCCCGTATCATCAAGAGCTCTTATACATGGGTTTCGTTGGCATCAAGCAGAGATTTTGCATGTGTGTGCGCACGTGCATGTGTACATGTGCATGCATCTGTTTTGGTTTGGTTTCGTTGCTTCACTCTAGCTCAGAAACATTGTCCCCAGGGAGGCTCATTTCATCCTCCAGTGGGATGCTCAGAATTTTCTCTTTAAATAAGGCTTTATGGATGTAAACATTTGACTCCTCACTAACTGATGCTAGCAGAACAGAATAGAGGGAGGAGGGATATTTTGCTTCTATGGCCCCTTCTTTGCTGAGATTTTTATTTTTTTGAACCGATGCAGTTCCACTAAAATCAATGGGAAGAATCAATCTATGCCAGCTCAAAGACACAGCCTGCCAGCTCATTTGCACTGCCTCTCCCAGATCTTCCTCTCCTACCCTTCGCCAGCATACCTCCATTGCTCCTCTTCAAAGTCATATTCCCAATTTAGGATTTTCTAATATCAGAAAGGCAAGAAGAACTCTTTCTTCTACAGGAGGTGGGAGAGGGCATCCAAAATCAGATATATTGAATGAAAACTTATTTCTTTACCCTGAGAACATATCCACTATAACTTTCCATGAACCACAGGACTGTCCTGTAAATTTTTTGTGATAGTCTTATTAATTTTAGTTCCTCTCTCCCCTCAGGTTTTAATGCTTTATTTGTTTTTTTCACGGTTTTGTTGTTGTTCTCATGATTTGCTACAATTCAGATTGTAGCTGTGGCGGAATGCCCACGTGACTCCTGTCCATCATATGGAGCTCAAGTGCAGGAGCCTATGACAGGACAGGAGGGGCGGAGTTACAGTGACAGAGCGTTAGAGAGACAGAGATGGAGAGATAGGGAATGGAAGTGAGAGAGTTAGGACACTGAATTGAGAGAGTTAAGACAGGCAAAATCCGGAGCTGGAGTCCCGAAACTGCAGTACTGAAGTTAAGACTCTGCTTATTACCTTATTCATTCCTAGGTTCAGGTAGCTCACTCAAGGTTTACTCAGCCTTCCATCCTTTCAAGGTCTGCAAACTGAGTGCCAAGTTCACAGAGGGGGGTGGAATATGTAGCCTGCATAATTAAATCGTAAACTGCCCAGAGAGAGCTTTTAAGCACTATGGGGTGGTATATAAACAGCACACTTTGCTTTCCTTCAGCAGGCAGTGAAATATCAATAACATTGTTGCCAAACATTGTGCTTGGGAAGGAGCACTGTAAAGTCTGAGAGCTCTCATGGTGAGGGCCCTGTCAGAAGTCACTATCCGATTGTAGAAGAATGAGATAAATCTGAGGTAAAGGATGCCTAAGGAAATATGCTGATTGGTACAAACATTCCTTCAGCTACCAGCATTCCAAATTGTTTTGTTTTCTATCTTAGATAACCTACCCAGTGGTTGTGGCTGTTAAAACCAAATATACAGTTCTTTGACCATCACAAATCCATTTTTCTACAGAAAACCCATTTAAGAAATGAGAAATGGGGGAAGAAGTAGCCATTGTGCAGGTGGAGAATATTATGAGGACTTCACTATTGACAGGAGATATTTGCAAAACTAACAATTCAATAGTCAGAGACCACTGTGTGACTTGATTAGAATACACACTTTTAAAATAATCTATATATAGCTGGAAAGGGAAATGGTGGCGCTGCGGGCAGAAGCCTGTGCTGCAGGGTCAGAAGACCAGCAGTCGTAAGATCGAATCCACACAATAGAGTGAGCTCCCATCACTTTGTCCCAGCTCCTCGCCAACCTAGCAGTTCGAAAGCATGTAAATGTGAGCAGATAAATAGGTACCATCTCGGTGGGAAGGTAAAATGGCATTCCCTAGTCATGCTGGCCATGTGACAATGGAAACTGTCTTCAGACAGGTGCTGGCTCTACGGCTTGACGAGCGGGATGAGCACTGCCCCCTAAGGTTGGACACGACTAGACTAAAAATGTCAAGGGGAACCTTTACCTTTTACCTATTGCCTGAACAACTCCTGTCAATACAGTTCATGCAAATCAGAATCTGGCAAGCTGCCACCATGATGATTAGTATCATTGTTGTTACCTAGTTAGAGAGCATACAGATTGAAACTATAGAGGTCTAGTAAAATAAATCAGAGCAAAACACAGGACCTGAAAGACTATGGACCTATAATGTTAACACATTGCAACATTAAACTTATTTCAATACAATTTTAATTCAACCTTTTGTTTACACTGTCATTTGTAAATGCATTCAGTTGTCAAGCTTGTTATCATATAGTGACTTCGCTTTCGGTTTTGGCTCAAACTAATTGTTTTGCACTGACTTTTAGTAAACTGCTGCTATTCAAAACTCATTTTAAAATAAATTATATGTGTTCAGAACTGTTTTTTCTATACCTTCCTTAATTATTTTACATAGAGTGTTAAATGTTAAGTACACAAAATTTCATATCTTTGCATCCTCATATATACATTATTGCTTATTGGCTTGTTTGGCAGTGAGCAGAGCAAACAATAAATAAGCTGCATTTCTTGAAGGCTCTTAGCGAGGAAGGGTGTTTGAAAAAGAATATTTGTCAGGTCTTTTTGTATTTAACACTATTAACCTAGGTGTACAGCTGGACACAATCAACATATATAGTTAGAGAGCCTACAGAAGGCTCTCACAGACAATTTTGTCATCTTTTGGAGAATAGCTTCAAAATATTATCAAATATTGATTCAGTCTGAAAAAGAAACAAAATACCATATATCCCATCAGCCTTTTCAGTCCTAAATGTACCCTCCAAATGAACTCCCTAACCCTCTGAGAAGAAGGAGAGAGCTCAAGAGGAAGACTAAAGCTAACGACAGCTCTGCCATGGCAGTTTTGAAAAGGAAATTGTGTTTTGGGATCTGAATATATTGCAATAACAAATAAATTATTTATTCATTAAAACACATTGAAAAATAACAAGGGTTATTTGGAAACTAAATGATTTAGCTGCACATATTCTTGGAGCTTTTCTGATAATATATAATTCATGCATATATATTTCTGAAATATTAAATATTTTTCCCTAAGTGTTTGTAAGAGACTGGGTCACATGGCATGACAAATAAATTAGTGTCTACTTCAGTTTAGCATATTTATTTTGCTGAGAAATATATTAGTTTCTTTATATATTGCTCCTTTACCCCCCCAAAAAACATCTGCTTTTATTGAGAACTTTGGAGAAAGAGTGAACACAGCAGAGCATTAATTTCATATTAACTGAGTGTATAATGAAGATGCTTTTTGGAATCTGTATGTTATATTACAGCCATTTACAATGTATTATCATATTATTCACGTGCATAAAACCCAGTATTTTAATTTTTCAAGTAAAACTGGAAATGAATGAGAGTGAATACATTTGTTCCAGGCAGTTGAGTTGCACTTTTTTTATTTGGTTCTGTGACAGCATTATAAAATTACTCTTGGAAACTGGCATATCTTTTGTTTTATCCAGTTGGCACCTACTACTTTTTTTATAGACAAAGGCACTAACACTTTCAATTAACAAATAAATAAGAAATTTCTTTACAAAGGGCTTTAGATTTAGGTGAGTTAAACAGTTAAAACCAAGTACCAGAGGATTGATAATTCATGAGACTATGCAAAGCTGCCACTGCAATCCTATGGTCTCTAAAATTGCATATTCGGGGGGCCTAGGAAAGATCTGATCTTCTTCTCTGAAATGAGAAAGGCTCACACCTACCTTGGAGGAGGAGATCAATCTCAAATCCATGCCTCTGACCTATCAGACCTGGCAGCAACACCACCACTGAAGTGAGGCAAGAGTTGGTCAGGAGGCAGTCCTTGGGTTTAGAAAGAAACATCCAAAACCCTCCTGAGTCTCAACCATACAGGTGCCCCTACTGAATTTAATATCAGCCATTGCAAGAATGGTCAAATGAAAAGGTGGCTAGGATTCCTGTGTTGCAAAGGGAATGTCATCAGGCATAGCTTGCTTGACAAGCTACACCTGCTGAAGTTCACACTTCAACATGTTAAACATTCAAAAGCCCTCTCTGCCTTTTCACATGGCCATTACATCTGGAGTTAGTGGAACTATCCACTGCTTGGAATGGGAGGAAAATGGAGTTAAAAGAAGAAATATAAATGGGAAAATCTCTTTTGGTCTTTTGCCCCCTTGGGAAAAAGTGCTTCTGATTTTTATATATTTGTATTTTGGAAACCTGAATGTCACTACTAAGATAGTGTTAGAGATTGCCCTATTGGGGCTTCTTGGTTTAGATTATCTTTAATCCAACACTCTAGATTTCAAATACCTTACATGATGTTTGCTTTAGATGGACTGAGATTGCCAAGCAGGAAGGCACATGGTTGGACGAGAAAGAATAATAGTTTCAATTTTACCTCAGCCTGGTGACCAGATTGTCTGTTAACCCTTACATGGTGTCAGAAAGGAGACAGATGGGAACTTCTGCAGGAAATGGTGCAAAGAATCAAGGGACACACAACATAATATAGGGTACCTTCAGAGACTTAGCTGCTGCAGCCACTATATGCAAACCTATGCCACACCAGCAAACAGAGGAGAGACTGAAAAAAGCCTGACCTGTAGGGAATGGCAGGTGAGTCCAAACAGTAGTCCTATTAACTTCATCTGCACAGAGTATACATGTTTTTACTCTGGTGTTATAGAATATTTCTACTCTGATGCCAAAGTATTATAGAAGATAAGGCTGGAAGTGCTGCAGGGATCATCAAGACCTCTGCCAAAATAGGAAATCCTCACCTAAAGCATCCCTGAAAGGTTATCATCCATCCTCTCTTTGAATACCTCCAGTGTTGGATTATCCACTGCCCTACAAGGCAGTCCATTGGATTGTTAAAGTTTTCATTGTTAGGAAGGTGAAATCTCCTTTCCTGTAAACTGAATTCATGACTGAGTCTTACCCTCTGGAGCTGCAGAAATTGAAAGTTTGTTGAGATCAAGGCTACAACTTTTTATTATTTTATTTTATTTTTTTGATATCACTTTCGCAGGTAATGGAAAGTTCAGGGCAGCCTTCTTTCGGAGGAAAGCGTAAAAGAGATGCAATATATATATAGGTATAGTTCTTTTTACCTGAGAATTTAAAGGAAGGCATTACTGGGCATAGGAAGGGAGTACAGTCAGAATCAGAATCAAAAGTACATCAGTCAGGTTCTATGAAGTCCAAGTTACCTCTTCTTCTAAGAAACTTTGCTAGCACAGTTTACAGGTGAAAAAACTCATCACCCCTGGTGTACTGCTTAGTTTCTAAAGAAAACTAGATCCAGACTCCTACAGAGCCATCGATCTTTCTATGTAATGCCCCAACAAAAGTGCCATAATGATCTAATAGTTTATTTTAGAAATGTCCAACCACAGTAAACTTAAAGAAACATGCATAATAGGGCAGCCTGGTTCAAAATATGGATTTATCCCCAGATGTAAGGTCATTAAAAATGCATTTAAAGCTCCATTGTTTTCTTCAGGAGAGGATTCCTGTATTAATTGCCTCTGTCCTTAGGTGTGTCTAATTATTATCCTGCAGGTATATTTTTAATTGTATTACTGTATATTCCCATAGGGTTTAGGTCAAGGACCATTAACTTTGATGGTTAATTACCAATGTGGGATTTGGTTTACTGAGTGAGCTTTTGAATACAGAATCTGAAATACAGTAAGCAGGAATGTTTTCTTCACTTAGCTTCCTTGAGGTAAATCAGGTAACAATGCTAGTTATTTTCCGTATGGCTCATTCTGTAAAAGCATTGGGATGTGATTTAGGAACTTTATTTCAGGAATTCTTTCAGCCATTTCTATACATTTCTTGCTATTTTGATTCCTATAAATCTCCTTTTGTGATGCATGCCTTGTCAGATATGTTGTTGACCCAGAGACACATGAATTGTAAGTAAAGCAATAGTTTCTGTATTCCTCTGGGTAGGGCTTTCATAATGTAGTCAGTAGTACAATTGTATCTAATTATGTTGGTACTAGATTGAATTTTTTGAATTGATTAATTATAATTCACATGCAAATTAACAGCTTTTAGAGGTCAACACCTTTATAATTGCACTGAGGACTTGTTTGTGGCTCTGTGTGCTGTGTAAACCTAATATTGAATTGATGTCTGAGTGGAACTCCATAATTACAGTTCTGGAGCATGAAAAATCAATTAGTACCAGAATTTGGTTATAAACAAGCACAATATGGTAGCATTGCTCTCACGCCCTCTTTCCTAAATGGTTTGAATTAGAGCTCTGTATTACAGTAGCACTTGACAGCCACAACAGGACCGCAAGTCCTTCTATGATTTCATACGGGCTGTACTAAACTTGCACAGTTATTCATTCCCATCTCACTGATATATTGTATTCTGTTCAATATAGAATGGGTTGCTTGCTATCTTAGAATGTTTTTTTACATAATCTAACAAAATACATAAATAAATCTGGATTTAGCTTCTGAAGATCAGAGTGGTTTTCATCTATTTAAGGTCATTTTTTTTGTCCCACATGCATACATATGTGGAGGAGAAATTATTAATGGGGGACTCAGAAATAAGACTGGTGTTTCCAATATAGTAGTAAATGTGATTATGAAAATATGCCTGTCAATGATAACAAATGATGGATAAGTCAAACGTCATTGTTAGCTGGCATGCAGTGTATCTGGCCACATTGTACACCCTTATGTACCATTTCGTATAGTCTGTTTTTGGCAAGATGTAGAAAACAGATCATACCAGGAAACTGTCTCTTTTTCTGAAGGAAGTGTTTAAAAACGGTGTGCATATTAACTGATATAATAATAGATTTTTACAAAAGTGCTCTTCACTTTGACGGACTTACGTTTCCCTTTCATTTTTTTTAAACGTGCCATCCTTCCCGTGTGTTTTGCAGCCTTGTGTTATCAGGCTTCATTTGTAACTATCATCTAGACAAGAGATGGATGCCTGTGATAGTCCTCCACCTAATTATATGCAGTCCTTAGCTTCCTTTCTGAATTCCTTTAGAAGGGGTGGGTTCAGACCAGATGCAAGAGTCATCTATACTTCTCCAGCAGCCCACTAGTTGAAGGAAGGGAGAGAGAAAGCCAAAGTGAGAGAATGAGAGCAGAACAAAATGGAATAAAAAACCTACTGGCTTGGTTCCCATCCACTACTCACATGCAGCCAGAAGTAGATACCTCAAATGGGATAATGGAAATAATAATAGCTGTACTGAGCTACAGAATTGATTGATGACAGCTGCAGGTAGCCTACTTAAACTACGCTATTCCAAACGGGACAATGTTTTGGGGAAAATGTGATCAAGTGAAACAGAGCATTACTATGATGCCACTGATCTGAACACTGTATTCCTACTAATGCAGTCCTCAATTGTTTTGCTTTTTTGGTACCACATTGTACTAAGGACTCAAGTTTCACTTGTGACAAATAAAATGGATGGGCACAACATCTTGCCTTGTTGTGTTCATGGTACTGCATTGCATTTGGGCCAAGATGACTGCTTTGAAATAAAGCAATGTTGATATCAGTCAGTGGTAATCTGATGTTTTCAGAACTCTTTACCTGATGATGGTTTCTTTGAGGAAAAGCTTTGAAACATTTGCCTATCTTTTTAAAGTTTGGTCAGAACAATTAGAAGCCCATTAGAGAAATGACTTATCATTTTGGTCTATTATGAAAAAGGCTGTGTAAACAGAACAGGCCATTGACTATAAAAATAGGATGTGTGTGATGAAGACATTGCTGAACAATGAGAAGAGATTTGTAATTATTTCTCAGGTACTTTACTCTTCACTGATAAAGTGAAGAGGAGGGGTGAATAAATAAGGTGGGGCAGAATTAATTAACTTTTATGGTAGATGTGAAAAGTGCTAATACTTATAAACTTATATATTTTATATATAATAGCTTTATACAAATATAAACTACCACTAAGTCTCAAAAGACATTGGAATGTAAACAATCAACTATATATCTTATACCATGGAATCCAAATACACAGTTGTGAAAATGAAAGAATGTAGACACCTCATGCAATCTGAAATGCATGGGTGACAATCATCTTTTTTCTAATAATTGTAGCAATGCATGCCTCTATTTTTTCTATTAATAACAATGTTGACAAACACATTGCTATTTAATGGAAATATTTTTGTATTGATTATGCTTTTGAACAATTTACAGAATTGATGCTTTAATAAGACAGCCTTTAATGGGATTTTTTTTTCCATTCCAGTCTGTGCATTGTAGTGTAAGGATTGTATGGCTCAGAGAATAATGTTGTTAGAGCAGTGAATTAGATGTTTCTCCGAAAGCATGAAGTTGGCTAAAGCTGAACTTGCAGAAATTTACTTGTCATCAGTAAACTTATGACTTGTCTCTCAATTCAAAAAGAAATTTACAGAAATAGTGTGTGTTGCGTCAGAATACTTATGCCTGTTGCATCTGCCTGTTAATAATAAGGCCAGGTGGCTTTCCTATGTATAATGACTTCATTGGTAGTCAAGAGAAAACAAGGAATAAATCTTTTGTATGCCAGTGGAAATTGGTTGTTGTGGGTTTTTCAGGCTCTTTGGCCGTGTTCTGAAGGTTGTTCTTCCTAACGTTTCACCAGTCTCCGTGGCCGGCATCTTCAGAGGAGCACAGAGCACTGTCCATTAGATCCTGGCCGTGAAAGCCTTCGCAAATACCAGTGGAAATTATTTGCACCAATATATTTAAATTGTGTGTGTGTGAGTGTGAGTGTGTGCACGCGCATCTGCAGATGTGTATGTGCTTGCACACAGGCATGCACGTCTGTGTGTGCATTTCATTCAATTGATGAGTCAGCTTTATTTCTATAAAGATTACATTCCAATGCTTATATGAATAGCTCATAGCCACATGTAGTTTAGACATACCAGGTATGTACATGATAAATGCAATCTGCTTTGAGAAAGAGAAGGAAAAAATATCAGCATATCCATATGGATTCCCAAATGTATCAGATATTCTGGTGCAGATTTTTGCAACAGAGGAAACGCATGAAAGCAACTAGGCAGCATTCCATTTTAAAGAGAAATCTTTAAAAAAAAAAACACCAACCAGTGCTCTTTAACTGTTTTCAGCAAGATCTGCATCTATGCATGCTGCTTCTAGAGTTATTTCTGTAACTTTAGCCCTTGACATTTTCATAGGTACCATTTTCAGCTTTACATGGGAAAATTCAGTTGTGACTTTCTCTGGTTAAAATGCCCACTCTACCTCAATATGGTGGCACACCACAGCAAGTGGGCGTCAAGAATGGCAGCAGCAGCAATGGCCAGCAAATACAGAGTCAGGTAGCAGGTGTTGAAACAGATGGCTGCAAATTAAAGAACAGTCAGTGAACTGAATACATATGTCCTTTATAATGTGGTAACTTGCCACTCTGTGCATATAATCATCCTGCCAAGAGGTAAGGAGAAATTTACTGCACATCTGCATCTGGAGATAAATATGGAGAAGGATGGGTGTGTCCCACTTGCTGAGATATTACAGATTAACCACATTAAAAGACGTTATATCTGTAACACTGCAAATAAACATTAAGTAACTAATCACCTGAATACTTTGATTGTACATTGTTGTAGTTTGGAAATTAGAATGCTTGTTATGCACAAGTTAAAATGTGACATACAGGCATATACTGATTGTTGCCCAGCATCCTGCCAACTTATTTCAATAATTTGTGTTTTTGTACTATTGACCTTGACTTCCCTGCTTCAGCCATATTTTGCAGACATAGCAACTAGTTCCTTTCCTGATGAATGATCTGGCCAAGTGTAAAGAGCCAGCTCCTAGTTTGCAGCTGTGTGTGGTTCCATCGTGTCAGCATAAATGCATGATTTGTAAAGAGGAGTGCATAGATTAGAAGAGGAAATGGTGGGAAGAGATGGGGATGGGAGATGAGAATTTTCCTGAGTCACATACAGTATCTGCTCCTTGCTTCTTACTTTCTCTATCCCAAGTCTTGCACTGGTATTTGGCAGGTCTGGATAACTTCATCAAGGACATAATCTGTTCTGTTTAGCTAAAAGGGTGGATACAAAGCAACCAAAAACTAATGTTTGCAGAAAGCTGAAACTGTATGCCAAAGAAATCCAGGTAATTACTTCTTATGTCATGTCTGTCACATATTAATATGGACATTTGAAACTGTAAATTTCATTGAACTCATGTACAGTCTTCTGATTATAGCAATATACTAGCTTATTTTCCTCACCTAGGACATGACTGTGATTTTAAAATGAGATCATATTCTCCACAGTTTATAAATCACCATCTGGACCTCTCTCTGTGACTCAAGAAAGTGTGTGTTGTCTCCTGATGCTTGCGGCTGGGGGGGGGGTAGAAAGCTGGCTCCAGTTTTAATTAGCAGTAAAGTATTTGGGGACATTGATTTATTGACCAATTGTTGAATGTAGATGTTCATAAACATGTGCTTTTTACCTGTTCTAATTTCTGATTGTAGGGATCCTTTCAATTCAAATTTTACACACTGTACATGTCTGCTCAGAGAAAACTCCCACTAAGTTCAGTGGGGCTTTCTGTGAAGTAATTGCACGTAGGCTGCCTTAGAACTAACCTTCAGTTAAAATATGATTCCATGCATTTTTTTTAAAAAAAAGCTTAACCTGTTTAGCATTCAACAAGGAAAACATACTTACAGATGCAAATGTTACTTACGAAGAAAATTTGGAATATCCAGATCATAGTTTTCATACTTTTACGACCTGTTTCTAATCCATGTAGTTGGTACAGGCAGACCAATCTTCTACACATGTTTATTCACACATATCTGAAAGAGGTCCACTGAGATTTGAGGTTTTACTTCAAGGGAAACTTCCATTGATGCCAATGGGCTTGTTTTTTAGGCTCTGGAAGGATGGCAGGAACATTATTTCCCACCCAACTCCCTACCTGGATGTAGTTTCCAGCAGATGCTGTTTGCATGACAATGCGCATCAATAGCTTCCATACAATTAATTTAACACATCTGCTTTGACTCTGGTTAGCAAGGAGTAATGCACACAAGTCCACCCTTAGGAGAGAATCAAATAAACATTTTAGAATGTTGGGCAAAACTGATTTTTCTGTAGATTAATTCCTTTTATTGAAGTGCTTTTGCAGATTCACCATCTGTTTACAATCCCATCAGGACAATAATGGCATGTTCAAAGGTGTGTCAAAATGATCAGTGTAATAACCAACAGTGTTCTTGACACAACCTTTGAAAGACTAAAATTAGCAAATTAAAAATACTACTGTGTTCTGTTGATTTGTAACCACATTTAATGTTTTTGTGTCTAGCTGATCTTGGACCTTATGTTATCTTACATTATTTCTGAAATGTATATCTTTATATTTATATAAATGTTTGCATCATGGATGCATTTTGATTTTCACACACTGGAAGTAATGCTGAGAATATTTTAGGAGAATCTTTATTGGCCAAAATCCCATTATTTTCTTATACATATGGGAAACAAATGATGTAAAATTCAGTTGTTTCTAACTGGCAGTTAAAGAATGGCCACTGGGATTCTCAGGGGTGGCACACATGCCTGCTGAATTGGTCCATGCCCTAGAATCCCAGTGGGGACTAAATTATCAGCTGGAAAGCACTGGAAGTTATGTCATTCGCCTTCCACATGTGTAACAAAGCAAAACGAATTCAGCCATTATTTAACTATATATGTATTGGATTAATTGTTTGCCTTTTTCAAAAAAATAGAAGTCAAATTTTAATTATTAAATACCACAAATGCAATCAAAACAGACAGAACAGAAAGCTTCAGGACAAAAGACTAAATGCATTTCAAAGAACACTGTTAAAAGAAAATTTAGGTTGAAATCCTGTTCTGTAAGGTACACTGAAGAAGGCTGATGATATCATCACCTGCAGTGATTTAAAAAAAACATTTCTGATTTCTTGCTCAAAGATTTTGAAGATCACATCAAATCTCTTTCATCACCAGGAAGCTACTGATGGGCATGGATTGAGGAAAGTCTTTAATTGCTTAAAATTGTCATCACAATGACAATACCACCAGCAGTTGTCTTAGGTAATTGAGGCCTTCCTTGATGAATGTTCTTAATTTAGGTAATTAAGGACTTCCTCCATGAATTTTCTTAATTTAAGTAACTAGGAACTTCTCCCATGAATCTCTTTAATTTAGGTAATTAAGGACATTCATGGGAGTATTAGAGATGTCCATGGAAGGCCGCCCCGAGTAGACATGGTCTAGAGGGGCGGGGTAAAAATCAAATAAATAAATAAATAAATAAATAAATAAAGGCCTCTATCTGCTCCATCTGCTCAGTCTATTTCTCAGAACAGATCTACTACATAGTCTGTTATATGATACTGTGTGCCTCTTTATATGCTTATCACTACTTATACCTGAGACTTTCCCTTCCAATGTCACCTTTTCTCTCTAACGTTATCCATCTGCTTTGTGTAAATGTCACTCAGCTAGATCCTAATTTTCAATCGGCCTCCAGATGTATTCACACAGTGCACCAGAGTCTACATCCCATTCGCTCTAGGGCATGAAGGCTTCATTCATGAGAAATAAGAAGTTCACATAACCTATACATTATAGCAATGCATGATAAACCAGGACAATGTTTATTGTTTATTGTTTAGAGTGGTCGAAATGACTAGATAGGCAGGGTATAAATACAATTAATAATAATAATAATAATAATAATAATAATAATAATAATAATAATAAGAAGAAGAAGAAGAAGAAGAAGAAGAAGAAGAAGAAGAAGAAGAAGAAGAAGAACAAGAACAAGAACAAGAACAAGAACAAGAACAAGAACAAGAACAAGAACAAGAAGAAATGCTTTATTATTATTATTATTATTATTATTAGTAGTAGTAGTAGTAGTAGTAGTAGTAGTAGTAGTAGTCGTCGTCGTCGTCGTCGTCGTCGTCGTCGTCATCCCAACAAGGGACCCAAAGCGGCTACACACACATGCCCTGAATCACCTATCATTGCTCTCATACCAATCTTTAGAACTGAGCTGCACTTCTCACTGTATTTCTCCTATATGGGATAGCACCAGCAATAGTGGCTTTTAAATGGCAACACAATGGGATTCCTGCTGGCACATGCATTTATTCCAGATGAAGAACATATGCTACAAGGAGTCCTGCTTTTCCTGAAAGGAAAAAAGGCCTTGGCTTATTTATTCTTATAGACATGCTAGAATAGCAGTGGGACTCACGCCAAAGAAGTACTGAGTTGATGTTTTTAAAGCTAGAATGCCAGAACTCTGTAAAACTGTGCTCATTAAATGATAGTTTGAAAAGATATCTCTGCAGGAACTAGTCAAGAAATACTAGAGGGGAGTGAAGCCAAATGAAGCTGATTTTCCAGGCTTTGAGGAAGGGATAGGTCCAGAATTGGAAAATACAACAGAAATTGAGCCAAACAGAAGTTTTGTAGGATCTCATAGATTTTCAGGTGTTTGCACTTTAGCTACTTCATGTATTTGGAGAGCCAGTTTTAAGACCAAGTAGAATAGACGTACCCCTTCACGGATTGCTGCCTTGCTGTGGCGAAGGGGCTTGAGTAATTCAGAGGAGCTACGGGCTATGCTGTGCAGGGACACCCAAGACAGAGAGGTCATAGTGGAGAGTTCTGACTGAATGTGATCCACCTGGAGCAGGAACTGGCAAGCCATTGAAGTATCTTTGCCAAGAAAACTCCATGGACCGAAATAAAAGGCTAAAAGATATGACACTGGAAGATGAGCCCCTCAGGCTGGAAGGTGTCCAACATGCTACTGAGGAAGAGCAGAGGAAAAGTACAAGTAGCTCCAGTGCTAATGAAGTGGTTGGGACAAAGCCAAAACAACACTCATTTGTGGATGTGCCTGGAAGTGAAAGGAAAGTCTGATACTGCAAAGAAAAATACTGCACAGGAACCTGGAATGTAAGATCTATTAACCTTGGGAAGCTGGATGTCATCAAATGAGAGATGCAAGAATAAACATTGACATCCTGGGTGTCAGGGAACTAAAATGGACGGGAATGGGCGAATTCAATTCAGACGATTATCATATCTACTATTGTGGGCAGGAATCCCATAGAAGAAATGGAGTAGCCCTCATAGTCAACAACAGAGTGGGAAAAGCTGTAATGGGATATAATCTCAAAAATGATGAATGATTTCAATATGAATCCAAGGCAGACCTTTAAATATCACAGTAATCCAAGTTTAAGCACCAACCACTGATTCTGAAGAGGCTGAAATTGACAATTCTATGAAGACTTACAACACCTTCTAGAACTGACACAAGTTCTTATCATTATAGGGGACTGGAATGCTAAAGTAGGGAGTTAAGAGATAAAAAGAACAACAGGAAAGTTTGGCCTTGGAGTTCAAAACGAAGCAGGGCAAAGGCTAATAGAGTTTTGTCAAGAGAACAAGCTGGTCATCACAAACACTCTTTTCCAACAACACAAGAGGTGACTCTACACATGGAAATCACCAGATGGGCAATACTGAAATCAGAATAGCAAGGAGAGACAAGAGGGCCTTCTTAAATGAACAGTGCAGAGAAAAGAGGAAAATAATAGAAAAGGAAAAACCAAAGATCTGTTCAAGAAAATTGGAGATATTAAAGGAACATTTTGTGGAAAGATGGACATGATAAGATCAAAAATGGTAGGGACCTAACAGAAGCCGAAGACATCAAGAAGAGGTGGCAAGAATACAAAGAGGAATTATACCAGGAAGATCTGGATGTCCCAGACAACCCAGATAGTGTGGTTGATGACCTTGAGCCAGACATCCTGGAGGTGAAGTCAAGTGGGCCTTAGAAAGCATGGCTAACAACAAGGCCAGTGGAAGGGATGGCATTCCAGTTGAACTATTTAAAATGCTCCAACTACCGTACAAAGCCAGAGAGTTCCAGAAAAACATCTACTTCTGCTTCTTTGACTATGCAAAAGCCTTTGGCTGTGTGGACCGCAACAAACTATGGCAAGTTCTTAAAGAAATGGGAGTGCCTGATCACCTTATCTATCTCCTAAGAAACCTATTTGTGGAACAGGAAGCAACAGTTAGAACTGGATATGGAACAACTGATTGGTTCAAAATTGGGAAAGGAGTACGACAAGGCTGTATATTGTCTCCCTGCTTATTTAACTTATATGCAGACTACATCATGCAAAAGGCAGGACTGGAGGAATTGCAAACCGGAACTAAGATTGCCAGAAGAAATATCAACAACCTCCGATATGCAGATGATACCACTCTGATGGCAGAAAGTGAGGAAGAATTAAAGAACTTTGTAATGAGGGTGAAAGAGGAGAGTGCAAAAAACGTTCTGAAGCTCAACATCAAAAAAAAAAAAAACCCTAAGATCATGGCCACTGGTCCCATCACCTCCTGGGAAATAGAAGGGGAAGATATGGAGGTAGTGACAAATTTTACTTTCTTGGGCTCCATGATAACTGCAGATGGTGACAACAGCCACAAAATTAAAAGACGCCTGCTTCTTGGGAGGGAAGCGATGACAAACCTAGACAATATCTTTAAAAGCAGAGACATCACCTTGCTGACAAAGGTCCGCATAGTCAAAGCTATGGTTTTTCCAGTAGTGATGTATGGAATTGGGAGCTGGACTACAAGGAAGGTTGACTGCCGAAATATTGAAGCTTTTGAATTGTGGTGCTGGAGGAGACTCTTGAGAGTCCCCTGAACTGCAAAAAGAACAAACCTATTCATTTTGTAAGAAATCAACCTTGAGTGCTCACTGGAAGGACAGATCCTGAAGCTGAGGCTCCATTACTTTGGCCATCTCATGAGAAGAGAAGACTCCCTGGAAAAGACTCTGATGTTGGGAAAGTTTGAAGGCAAGAGGAGAAGGGGACAACAGAGGATGAGATGGTTGGACAGTGTCACTGAAGCTACCAACATGAATTTAACCCAACTCCGGCAGGCAGTGGAAGACAGGAGGGCCTGGTGTGCTCTGGTCCATGGGGTCACGAAGAGTCGGACACAACTTAACGACTAAACAACAACAAGAATAGAAGTACACTAGCCAATAACATTGGGACACAGTGCTTTAGCAGTGGCAATCCCCATATTCAAAAAATATTAATAAAGTACCTTTTTTCGTTTAATCATGACTGGTCATTGGAATATTCTCTGGCTTTACTACTTTTTCTGTGATAGTAGAGTATGCTGCATTGACACATACAATGTAAACCAGATAGATTTTGTGACAGAAGGATCTCTGGTGAAATAGGCCCTCAATTGAATTTAGTATTACGCTCCCATGTCTAGGAGCAACAAAGAACTGAGCTAGGAATACTAAATGTAGCTTGATTTGTTCTTAACTCTCAAAGATAGTGGATCACCACCACTGTGGCTTCTGCTGCCGAAATCTGTATGTGCAGATCATCATCAGCGTCATCTTAGATCGGACCCTATGGATCATCAAGTCCAGCCCCTGTCATGCAGTTACAGTGGGCAGTCAAAATCTCAACTTCTGGCTTCACAGCCAAAGACTGGAACCATTAAGCTATCCAACACTGAGCTATCAATCAGTTCTAATAGTAGATACTAGCAAAATGCATATAGCAACTTATTTATGAGATCCCATATGACCTTTGCATGCAGTGGTTCTTTTTATTAGTTGCTCTGTCAAGAAATTGTAAAAAAAGGACACTCCATCTTCTTTGGTTTATGCTCTTTTTGAGATTAATCTAACCTTAGATCCGGAAAAGAGGCATTGTGTTTCTCACTCTTATGAGTACAATGGAGAGACCTCTCTTCTTTTGTAGCATTCAGCTTGACAGGGTACTAGTCCAGTGACAACGCATTGTCCTCAGCATCTCAATCTTGTGCTGGAAATAGTATCTCATTAGGGATTAGCAAATACTATATAGGGTATATCAATGAAATAATTAAATATATTTGCATTTCTAGTTCATACAAAACAAAAAAAAATGGTGTGTAGTTGTCACAAGTAGCAATTGGCAAATGGATCAGGCCCACCTGCATCCCTGTTTATATATGAGGAGAGAAAAGTTAAAGGTTCCATTTCTGTTTTTGTTTGTTTGTTTGTTTTGATGGGGAGAGCATAGTTCGTTGCATCCATGGGCACATGGTGGCTGGCTAAAGCTACTTCATTAATAAGCAAATTATGCTGATCAGACTGTGGCTTGAAATAACCACTTTTTGTTGATTTCACAGCATAATTCCTCCCCCCCCCCCTTTAAACCAGGAATCAAGTCTCTGTATCATTTCCCTCAAGAGTCAAGAAAAGGGTGTAAACTGGAGATTGGTGCTCAAAGTTTTGTTATACAGTATACAGTATAAAGTATGTGGTTAACGTCAGTTCCTTGTTTAAAACTGAGCTTTGGGTTACCTTCTACAGATTTTTTTTTTTAAATGCTGAAATTACTGCAATAGTTTATTTAAAACATTTTAATGTTCAGCTACTCCTTTTACTTGACTAATCTGGATGGGCTTCATTTCCCTTCATGATTAGTTATCCATTACGTATTCCTTTTTCCATAAGTAACAGCTTTCCATTTTAGCAAAAGGTGTTCTGGTAGCTATATAAGTACAGTGGTGCCTCGCTTAACGAGTGCACCGTTTAACGAAAAATCCGTATAGCGATCCCTTTTTGGGGATCGCTATACGGATCAGCCCCAATCGCCGCACTCGCTTTGCGACGATTGGGGCTCCGGCGGCCATTTTGGAGCCGCCGATCAGCTGATGACCCGAAATGGCCCCTATCAGCGTTTTCGCGCCCTCCCCGGCTCCAAAATGGCCGCCGGAGCGAAAACATCGCTGGAGGGGGTAAGTTTACACACTTATTGGAACGCATTAAACTAAGTTTAATGCGTTCCAATAGGTTTTCCTGCCCCGCACAGCGATGTTTTCGTATAGCGAAGGTTAATCCGGAACGGATTAACCTCGCTATATGGGGCACCACTGTACACCATTATATTTGCCCTGAGCAAAAGTTGATATATGATGGATATTGTGACATATTCATGTGTGCTTTTAGTTGCATTCATTGCCACAGTTAAGATCTAAGTTGAGGCTATCGAACCCATTTTCATTAGGACTACTGATTGGATTTCTGAAAAGAATCCAAAGCACATCTATTTTGTATTTTCTGTCACTAAAATGTATAATTGCCTTCACAGATTTCATCCCTCTAATATTGCATTGTTCTTTTTCCCCCCTGTTTTTTTTTCTCTCTCTTTCTGTGCACACATTTCTTTTGTAAGGACCTAGACAAATTTATATACATACTAAAATGCTAACCACATTCCATTATTTCAGGCCTGACATATGGCGTTCCATTTTTACTCTCAGGCAGAAAAGCAATTTTGCTTCAGTCTCACATTTTCGCTCAATGTATTTTACTCTTAATGAGTTTCAGAGAAGCTATATCTTAAGGCACATTATTATCATCTTGTCTAAAGTAATACAAACTAATCAGAAATGTATATTTATCCATTTCATTGTTCTTTGTTCTTGAGAAGTTTTCTAAAGGAATAATTCCTTGTAAGAGGAATTTCCAAACTATAGAACATATTCAGACTCATCAGTTCATTTAAGTTTGTGTCAAATGATACATTGAAAGTAATTGAATTCTATAATCTCCAGTCAGAAAGACATGCACAATTTGTAAATTGTAACTTTGTGTATTGATTTTACACACTGTCTGAAATCCAGTAATAGGTCACAATTAGAATAGGCCCAATGAATCAATGTCATTTCTAGTTATTCTACATAACTAAACTATTATGAGGAAATATACAGCAAGAGCATCATAAGAAGTGGCATGTTTCTTAATTGAGCCTGGTTTTGTCTCTGAGCACAAAGGGGAACATCAGCCAATGACACATCTCAGCTCTACTAAGAAAATATCAACCCTAAAATGAAAGTAGACCACTGAGTGAGGTGTGTGAGAGAGGCTTAGAAAAAAGGTAACCAGACCAGAATAATTAACTATCCCCTTTACAAATTAAATAACTCTTCTGTAGTGCACTGCACAGTATCCCATAGATAGAAATCATGGGAATATGTGTGGTGCAATATGTTCTTGACATACAGAGTCTCCACACCCATAAGATCAGGGTAGAAGTTGAGATACAGAGAAATCTCTGGACTAAGCCTTTGAGTAGGTGATACACTTGTTCTACATTACAGCAGAACCTCTGCTGGGACAGAGGAGGGGAATCTCAAAGGATTGTCATTCCAAGGATATGACTCTTCAGAAGTGATGCATTCCCTGGGTGTTAAACAGATATTGCACTAAAATAGCTTCGGGGGGGGGGGGGTGTGATTAATAATGATCAGAATGATGATTAAAAACAGAGAAAAAAGGGTTGTCTTGAGTGTCCAGCCCACTTAATGATATGCCTGCATACTGCAGAACATGGCACTATGTGCACTTTGTCACCAATGATGTGAGGAGGTGATCCCATAAAGTTGGGTGATTCCAGAAGCAAAATATAGAGAGGAAAGTGAGGATTTCCAAGGGCAGTGTCTAAGAAGTTTGACTTACTTCTTCAGCAGACGGGGAGTCTGAGTACATAGATCAGATATTCATACTGAGGGAAGGATTTGGGTATTTATGCACTGTTATGGGTGAAGCAGGATCTGCACAAAAATGATAGATTCCATTTGAACCAGACTAGATATTTTGTATTTAAAACATGGTATAGTACCTTTAAACTGACACATATGAAAAAATAAACAGTATTTGAGGACTTTCCAGTGCAAGGTGAAAATATTTCTGGTAATTAAATCAGATTGTTCAATTAGCCCCAGATGAGGAATTGCTAGATTTAACCATGGACTGGTTAAATTTTTTTTTTCTGTTAAGTCTTGCCACCTAGAGTAGACCTTTGGTCTAGATGGGTAGGGTAGAAATCCAATAAAATAAAAATAAATAAAAATAAAGTGAAATTCTAGCTTTGTTTGCTTCTGTGCATTCTTACAGTTGTAGCAAACAAGTTAAAATGCACACATAGTGCTTGAGGATTTTCTTTTCTTTCACTGGAAAACACTATAATTGATTTTTTTTTGAGCAACACATTTTCCTTCACTTGTCTTTCATACCATTGAACTGTGCTAAGAGGTCATCTTTGACATCAACGCTTCTATTTAAAGGTCAGAAGCATGCATTGCTTGGGTGCAGCAAGGCTAACTTCTGTTTGTCGGTTGTCAGTGTTTGTTCTCAATTTCCTATTCAAGTGAAAATGTCCTTGACCAGACCACATCAGATCTTTTTCAGTAGCCGGGCAAACTTTGATGCTAAGAGACCTACCTGTTGGTTATTTCAAAATCTATCTTGTGACAGCCCTTAGAGTCCACAACTCACAATAATGCAAGCAACATGGAATTAGGATGGCATTGGTACTTTTGAGCTTTTGCATAAACATCTAAGCAAACATGGGAGCTTCATATCCATATCCCTTGGGACAAAATATGAAGCTTGGCACCACAGGTGCCACAGTGGTCCATTTCCTGCCCACCAGAACCAGCCCCGCTGCCCACCTCTCCACTCTGCTGATCGCTCAGCAGCTGAGCAGGGAGACTTGTCTTCCCGCCTCCTTGCCAGAGTGGTTGGCTGTGGGGAGAGGCAGGCAGAGCTGGCTGGACAATGTCTGTGATTCGCTAGATGTCACTGCTGTCAGACACACACACTGCAACAAGCTCAGTAAATGGACCAGGCTGGTTCTGGACAGCAGGAATGTAATAGTGTTGATTACATATAGCATGCATATATAGAGGCTTTGAGGTCCTAGAATACCAATGTATTAACTTGTATGACAGGAATAAATTATGCATTATAAATCATGTACCTAAAGGATGAAATGGTTTCGAACTTAGGGCTCTGCAGCATAGGAGGCCTTCAAATACCAGTAAGAGACAGATGAGAGGGCAGCAGCAAACAGATCAAATGTCAGGATGTGGACTGGCATGGGCAGCATTTCAAATCATAATCTTTTTTTCTTTTTTTGAATATAATTCTCACAATCCGAGGGATGATGGTTTACTTTTCCAAATTTTGGTTTACTTCTCCAAAAAGGTTTACTTCTCCAAATTTTGGCCCTGATGATGACCTGCCAGTACTCACTGGAGAATCATTTTGCTGCTGGCTGGCTTGCTTGCTTGCTTGCTTTTCAAAAAAAAACTAAAATTGCAGAAGCAGGTTCAAAGAGGTAGGGAGAAGGGTCTTCTCTAGTGGCTTTAAATGCATTGCTCACATTATTTTGCAATGTTCAGTGGGAACCAAAACTTGGAAAAATTCTCTTGGGGGAGGGGGTTGTGGTACATATAAAAAGCCTTTGGACTTGCTGGCTCAGGCATTCTAAGAAGTTACAATCCAAAAAGCTCATTTTTCTACTCTGCTGACACCAGAATAGAAGGTGATCAATTGGATGAAGATTTGGCCTTCCATTTGCTGATGGGTTCTGTACAAAATCTCTCCATTCCCCTTGGTAGAACTTATCCTTTCCCTCTCCACATCTTAACCCAACCCTCTTTGTAGCATTCCCATGGTTTTGGGGCAGCTGCTGTGGGAAGAGGGATGGGAATTCATCTTGTGTCAGCCCAGTTGCATGACAAAAAATCTGAATCCAGCCCCATATAAAGCGTGCACAAGGATGTTATTTAGGATGGGGTTTATTTGCATTTTACTTTTCAGAACACTTTAAGGAAAACTTAGGCAAAGGTCTTAGAACGGTTTTGTTATACCTAATCTAGGCATGCATGTTTTCAGGCCTGATACCCAAGAGAATTAAGGACATAATATAATTTGTTGGACTCTACAAAGTCCTCTTCACCTTTTCTGTTTTGTTTTGTTTTTATTTTGTTGCCAGTATGAACTCATCGCTATTTTCCTACAAAATATACTGAACACTTCTAGGGGAGAAATCAAATCACCTTCAGCACTTGTAGACGAAAATAACCTGTTCCTACAACAAATCATCTGCATCATCCACCAAGTCATTTGAGAGCATTCTTAGAAATGCATAGTATGGAATTGTTCTTCTTCCTTAGAGAATTCACTCTTTCTGAAATGTGTTCTGTTCTGCTCAGTTTATGGGATCAGATAAGCCATTACAGCCGGTTTTGTGATAAGGTGAAGGCACTTATAAGCATGAAATGTTAGTCAATAAAAGTGGCTATGCGAGGGAGCAGATTTCAAGGTACTCGTTGCAGGTCAAATCTAAAGCTAAACTAAAAATATTGGTTCTCTCACCATTTGTTTTTGACAGTTGCATTTCAGCTTGGAAAAAAAATCTGGTTTAGAAATACGTTACAGTATGTATTTCTACTTAATAATATAGTAAAAAGAAATTTCTCTACAAACCTGAAAAATGATTATGTTGAATCATCAATTTAAATTATTTGTCCAATTCATCAGCCTATTTTCTTCTTAAATTGCAGACATTCTGTGTGTCCCAAATGATTCTTCACCAGACTTTTTGAAGTCAAGTATGGAGAATGAGGAGTAGATAAAAGGAGAGAGAAACTGCTGGGCAGTTCCAGCTTTCTGCCTGCTCAACACAGCCACAAATCTAACTGAAAGAGAACACAGAAAGCAGAGATACATTTTGTTAGGGGGCAAAAGGCATGCTGTCAAGACATGTTTCTGTCATTCTGATACAACACACTTTGGAAGGAAGTATGAGCATCAGAACAACACTTGATTTGGGAAGTTCTAAAATACAAAAGCCAAATTACGTATTGAAAAGGAGAAGTAAATGGATAGTGCTTGATGCCTATAAAACATGCCATGCCATGTTGTTTCAGATGTTTGTTAAACTGTCGGAAAATAGATGGTCTTTTTAGATATGGTGAGGAACTGTGGAGTTCTTAGGTACTGGTTATTATTAGAAATATTGTGTGTATGTGTATTCGGAAGGAAGGAAAGTCTTAGATATCAGCTTTGTCGAACAATGGAATCTTACTCCAAAGGTGTTTTCTAAAATGTTTGGCAGTGAGCTGCATGAATTTAAGTTGTGATGGCAAGGGTCAGCCTTCCAAATGTTATGTGACTGTTATTTCCATAAGGCCTGGCTAGCATAAGCAGTGCTGAAGTTCCAGTCATCAACTTCTGGAAGGCTGTTTTTTTGCCCATCCATGATTTTTAAGTATCTACCACTTTGCCTGGGGCAAATATTACTCTATTGCTTTAGTTTCTATTTTAAACATGGTCAGTTGCTTATCAGTATTACAAACCATCAGTAGAATATAATTAGATTTAGACTGATATAATATCATTCATGCCATGTTACATCAATGGAAATACAGTACATTGTCAGATAAATTGTATTTGTAATTAAAATGTATACTTTTCAGATATTAAAAAACCAAGTCATTCCAAATATATATGTGGAGACTTTGGGAGTGCCAAAGTTAATGTTCACAGAACACAACAGGCCCTTCATCAAAATTAAATCTTTTTCTGAACCTTGAGTTCAATGGCCATATTTTTCACCCACTGCTTTGAGAATTTTTAGCTGAAATGGGAGAATATTCTGATATACAACAGACCACAGCCTGCTAGGATTACTTTTTTATATCATGGATGAGGGGAGGCAATCACATTTTCTTGGGAGTCTAAAGGGCACATTGAAGCAGTCTCTGAGTAACTTGAACATAAACAGGAAAGAGATCTGATAGAAAGTCCTGGCCTGCTCCATTTCAAGACTAATTAGTGCCATGCAGGCAAAGGCTTGAATTAAGCAATAGGGAGACAATGGAATGAAGAAGAGTTGTAGTTTAGACCTTCAGCTTTGACCTTCTTGGCAACTATTTGCATGTAATGTGTCTCTGCTAGATTAAAAAAAACGAATGGAAGCTCACTGGAGAATTGAGAAATATACCTTGTAAAGGTCAGTGTGAATATAGATCTTGGACATTTAAGTTCACATCCTATGTCTGACATAGATTTTTAAAAAATAATAGTATTCTCCATCCACAGGACTAGATTTTAACCTTAATTTAGTAATTTGGAAAACAGATGGGTTATACCTGAACTAGTTTAGACACTACCCAATTTGACCAGTGCCAAATCTGTAGCAAAATTTTGATATCCAATTCAAGGAATGTGCCATTTGGCATTTGGTTTTGTTTTTTTAAGCTTAGTAGTTTAATTTAGTTTTTTTTTAATTAGAGAAATCTCAAAATTCTCAATGCTAGGAGTTCCACCTGACAGACAGACACTAGGTATGGGATCATCAGATGTTTTTCCCCACAACTACAGCTACCAGAATTCAGCAGAAATTTCCCCAGCTAGAATTCTGATAGTTTAACAAACAAACAAACAAAAAAAAAAAACACCAAGTTTTCAAAGGTGTTTCAGCACTTTTATCCAGGCATGTGCGGAGTTTTCTATGCTCTACTGGAAGAGCAAAGCATTAGGGGAGTGGTAGTTTTTTGCAAGTCACCCTCTGCAGGATCTAATGAACAAAGAGACTACTTTGCTGTTCCAAATCTGAGAAAGTTCCACTCATGTTCATGCTTTCATGGTTGGAATTTCTGCTGAATTCTGGTTATTGTAGTAAAAACCCCCATAAAAATAGCATGCCTGACATACACAGACACCTAAATGTGACTCACCTGGGAGGAAGGCCTAAACTGAAAGGCTTCATGACCTTATATAGGAGAAGTACCACCTAATTTTCTGTTCAAAAAGAAAGCTGCCCCTCTGCTTTCTGGGAACTTCCTTCTTGAATATGAAGCTAGGCAGAGATAGGCTTTTGTTACACCATTTAAATCTGGTAATCTTGTAATAATTATGGGCCTTTCTCCCAGATGAGATACATTTAGGTGTTTGTAGGTATCTGTTCTGGAACTCCCAAAATGAAGAACTGTTGTAAAAGAAAAAAGGAATGTCATATCCCTATCTAATACTTTCTGTCTTCCATCATGCATAGAAATGGGAGAACTAGAAATATCCCAGCACAGTGGAAGATGGGAGGGCCTGGCGTGCTCTGGTCCATACCGTCACGAAGAATCAGACATGACTTAACGACTAAACAACAACAAAGCACAGCTGGACTTAATTAAGGTCCAACCCCCTGGCCGGACCATCCATTCACATGTCCTTCTGTGGTGGCAGCCCTGCTCATCCTTCCAATCGTGCCCAGAGCACTGCTCTCTTCCTTCTCAGCTGGCCACTCCAGGCAGGGGGAGGGAGGACAAGTGTCCCTGCACAGCTGCCAAGTGGCCGGCCAAGCAGAAAGAAAGCAGGATGAGCGGGGCTGCTGCTGCTGCAACAGGATATGTGAGTAGACACCCTCATTAAGTCCAGCTGCGCGGGGATATTCATATTTATATATGAATATCCCCATCTCTACCCATGATGGAAGACAGACAGAGCCTTTTTCTCATAGAAGGATATGAAACTTACATGGCTTGGTTGCCCCTTTAGGACTTGTAAAGATAATTACATTTCATTATTCTTTCATTCCAGTTAATATTATACCTTTAAAACTTCAAGTTAAAACATTGTAGTCTCCATAGTCATCTCCATAGTCACATTTTGTACACTTAAAAATGGGCCTGCAATGCAGTATTATGGAATATTAAAGCTACTCTTTAAATATTTCACTTACCTTGAAAGCCCTGTAAATTGGTTCTAGACCAGAACACACACACAATATTTTTTTAAATGGCAACAAATATAATTCACTGGGATGAAAAAAATGTCCCATATCATTTTTTGGCAAATGATGAAGCTTTAAGTGTTATATTTTAGATGCCAAGTACGTTTTCCCTGTTTGGAGGTGGAGATTGATGTTCTCACTGGAGTAAGAAAATAGAAGATGGTGTACTAATTCTCAATACCTAGGAATTCTCATCAGAGTCATAAAGTTTTCCATAATTTGCTGATTTCTTTTCTGCACCCAGTCCTGTCCTGTTTTTAATTTTAACTATTATGTACCATGTGTGGGGTTTTAAAAAAATATTTCAAGACATTATGGGAAACTTTCTGACCCTCATGAGGATTCCAAGGTATTGAGAATTAGTCGGGGGGGGGGGCTTTTTCTTAGGCATGCTTCTCTCAGACACCTTTTCAGTATCTTCCTTGTCAGTGTAATACAGATATAGTTTTCCTTAAGTGTTATTTTTAAGAATGAACAGTTCTTCACATTAATAGTTCCCCCCCTCGATTTAAGAAATTGAAATTGTGTAAACACAATTGCTGTTTCTCCTTCAGCTTTTCCTCATAAAATAAAGGCAACACATCTGAGACAGCCAATTCCCAGGAGAAAGAGCATAAAACAAATTGCTGCTAATAAAACTATGTTGGTGCTACATTAAAAAGGGAACATTTGGGGTCCTGTGCTGTTATCTTGCTGACTCCTCATTGAACTTGGTCCCAGACAGCAGAAAGTCCTTGCTCCTTCAATATTTCTTTGATATATTATTGATTGGTTTGTCAAAGTGTTGTGACTGTAAACTAGAAACATCAAAGACTCAGAAAGAAAAAGTTTCAGCACTATACATGGTTTAACTTGTAATATCTCAGCCTTGACTCTACAGTGTTTGAATAGTGATATGAAGCCTCTCTAAATGTTTTTTTGCAGACACAGTCTCGTACACTCTTCAGATGTCCTGACAGTGAAATAAGAGTCAGTATTTTTTTTAGAATAAGTGGCATTTCAAAGCTTAAAAGAGTGATATACCATGGGCCCATGGACCATATATTTCAAAAATATAAATTTCTAAAACTGAAGGTTGCCCCAGTTTTGGGTTTTTTTTTTTTTTTCATTTAAGAACTATGATAAAACAAACAAAAAAGAATTACTGAAATGTGGAGTGTAGCTGGAATCTAGAATGCTCTTTGGACTGTAAATCTCACAGATGAGGGCAATTTTGATTTCTCAGCTCCTGAGTTTTTTAAACCAAATATGAAGAAACGTGAATTCTGCCCAAAAAAACAAATTGCAATGACATTATTTTCCATGCCAGCTGTGCAGGTCACATTCAATACCTATGGCTAGTCTCACCTCAAAGAGGACCTTGATACATCTGCCTGCAGTAAAGCAGTTAAAGACAAGGGGGGAAAGAGGTGGATGTCCTTAAACACTAATGTAATTGGATTCAATGTAATTGGAACAGGGATTCAAATCAAGAATTTTAGAATAAAGCAATCAAAACTTGGAAAGACAAACTTGCAAGATTTGGTTTCTCCCATGTTTGTTTTATTAAATCTCATGTTCCCTCCATCCTGAACATGAAAAAAAAAATCAAAGGTTAGTAACTTATGGAAGATGAAATGAACAGAAGTTATCTTTCCTCCTTCCCATCCAGTACCCATCCATATTGTCAGCAATGCTCTCTTTGAAAATCTAGAGAATGAAAAGACTGCATTCTCTAGATTGGAGGTGGGCAGTGTTTGGATTGCAGTCTGTTGTATGACCATTATTATTATTGCTGATTTAGATTTTGTTTTCTTTTCAGAATGGTATGAGACCAGAATTTCACTTCTAATGTCAGGGAGCAGTTAGAATAGCCTAAAGAAAAGTACACCTTTCCTTTAAAGGGGAATGGGCTGGAGTCTTCCAGAAGTAGCACTTGGAGCAAAAACCCAGATAAAAAATCCCTTTGAAAACACCAAAAACCCAAATTCAGCATTATCTGGGTGCTGCTAAAAGTGAGATAGGTTGCTTGTGGTCCACACCTTGCTCATCTTTACCATAGAGGAACTAAATACAGACACCATTTCTAAAAATTGAGATACTGCTGCCCTAATACACAGCTGGCGCTCATATAACTGAACACAGGTTTCAATTGCTGGCATGATTCTTTCCTGCTAATATTGAAGTATTAGTTGTTTACTACCGATTATTTTCTACTAGACAATTCAGAGATGATGTATTAGTACTTATCTGATACTAATTCTTTTCTACTTGCAAAGGAAATAATCCAGTAGTGCTACTATTGGATTCAGTACAGTTGCATAACTCAAGATGGTCCCTTGAATTTTAAAATTATACAACATGACAATCAACAAAGACATTTATCTGAGCTTTCTGAACTATCTTTTCAGTACCTGCATTAGTTTGTTAAATGAACTTTCATTTATAAGGTGTTAATAGTATTGAGAAGAGAAGACTCCCTGGAAAAGACCCTGATGTTGGGAAAGTGTGAAGGCAAGAAGACAAAGGGATGACAGAGGATGACATGGTTAGACAGTGTCATCGAAACTACCAACATGAATTTGGCCAAACTCCAAGAGGCAGTGGAAAACAGGAGGGCCTGGTGTGCTTTGGTCCATGGGGTCACAAAGAGTCAGACACGACTTAGCAACTAAACAACAACAGTATGAACGTAGTACATGCAATTTCTCTTAGATTAGAAATCATCTTGAAGGAGATAAATTTATAAATTCCTCAATTCTTTTGCATCTTGGATTAAAATCTAATTTGGAAAAAGCTATCTTACTTTTCTACCCATTTTTGAAACATATCTACCAAATACCCTAAAACCCTGCCCAATGATGGTGACCAAATGAGTAGTCAAAGTATATGGGGAGAGGATAGAGGAAGACTTACTCCATCTCTCTGCTGGGAGTGACATGTTTGCCAGCTCTCAATATTTTCCCATGAATTACTGCTGGGAAATAAGAGGAACAGAAAGTAGACAGACTATTTCCCAAGACTCAAATTGGCTTTAAAGTATTGCACATTTTCTTTAAAAAGGTTTTAAAAGAAAGGTTTCCCATTCAATTAAGCCCAAGGCAACTCAGCCATTTCTGTTCATTACATATGTCTCACACCTAATTTTTATTTTAGTACAGGGGTTCTTTATCATCTTTCTTGCATTTTTTTCCTATCTGCATATCTGAAGCATTATTTTTTAAAACAGAAACTCAGACAATTTATACTTCTCTTACAATTTTATATTGTTCATCATAGGCTTTTCCTGCTTGGTAAGGAACATCACAACTATATTTATACATACTTGAAGCAAGTCCTGAATTCCAATGTTTGGTAAATTGGTGGGGCTTGCTACCTTTTTGTACATACCAGTTCAGTTTGAAAAAGTCACCATCTGGAAATCCATGTAGGAAGTTTTTGAACTGTTAAAAACAACACTGCGCAGTATGAAACCAGGAAGAAATCTACAATTTCACTAAGACTCATCAAATACTGTGAGTTCTGGCAAGCAGATCCTTTAGCATGTTGAATTCGAACAGAAATATATTTAACTGGGAAACAGGATAACTTTTATTGAATTGTGAGAGAAAGTTCTGTTTCTAAAGTACACATTACCAACTCTTATAGAACTCTTTGAAACAGTGTGCCAAAATGTAAGACAGCTTCAGTAAAAATCTATTCCAGGAATTCGTTCTTAATAGATTGTTTGTAAGTATAACCAAAGATGTAAACTTTGCTCTATCCTCTTTTTGGAAGCTGCATTTGAAACAGCTTCTTGCATAAATTACAACTTCATCACACACTAAAATCCCACGTTCATACTGTTAGGAGGTACAGTATATCTGAAGTATTATAGCTTTAGTTCATTTTCCCCATAGAAGATCTTCTGGAAGCCTGTGCTAGTGTTCATTTTCAGGCGACAGCAGCTGTAACATAATCATGTATTTACCTTTTTCAATAGCTGGTTTGGTGTGTAATTGAAGGACAGTAATCTGTACTGGGTTCCCACCACTGCCACTTTCACCGTTGATTAAAAGTGTGTTCAGCTAGAATTCAAGTTGATTTATAGTATCACTGCTTTTAAAAGACACATTTGAGAAGTAAAAAAAAAGATTTTATATTGCTATGAGTGCCATCACAAAGCATCAGAGGGGTAGGGAAAATTTCCTTAGGTGGGATCTCCAAGAATTCCGGATTGGTACAACACTCCAAACTTGATTTTTTTATTTTTTTTTTTGAGTCAGGGGAATGGGGTATAAAGAAAGATGAAGCAACAACAACCTTCTCACAAGCCATCTGTCTGTTGGGAGGGGGGGATTTGGTTCCCAGCACTAGCCTCCCCTCCCCCAAGTCAGTCCTGTCCCTTCTGGGCCCCTAATTAACTCCACTGGTGCGGCTTAACTGTTTGTTCCAGCCAACTGGATAACAGTACTCCCAGAAATCTATAAGGAGGGGATGATTTAATGGACAACTTTATTGAACTACTAAAAAAATTAGAGCATTGGCACAATAATTAGAGCATTCTGATCTGTGAATATGTAAAAAATCATGATTAAGTGATACCATTATCGAATTACCTAAATATCCTAACAGGCTGACTTTTTGGATTGATAGCATTTTATATCAGAGCCAAGTTCAACAGGATTTTTATTTATTTATTGATTTATTTATTTATTTATTTATTTAATTAATTAATTAATTAATTAATATGTCACCCACTCTATCTAAAGGTCTCTGGGCGGCTTACAACAATTGAAATTCAGTTAAGATACAATAAAATATAAAATGATTAAAATACAATTAAAATTGCCATCAAGACCCACAATTGATGTTATTTCAATTAAAAGCCTTCTGGAACAGGAAGGTTTGACCTGGCGCCGAAATGGCATCAACGTCGGCGCCAGATGAATTTCAGTCAGGAGGGCATTCCATAGTCGCTTGTGTGGGATCTAGCACATTTGAAGGGGGCCACAGACTGGATACAGTTCTTCACACCACCGTATAAGATTCATCATGTGACTTATACAATCCTGATTTGGCCTGTATTTCTTTCATATTGTGCTTATGCCTGAACCCAAAAAAAGAAAGAAAAGAAAAAAATACTGAGAATAGGTGCTATATTAGGCTGGATATTGCAGAGCTTCAAGAGGGGGGAGAAAAAGAAAAGCCCCCAGATTATCCTGACTAGATCACAGTGTGGTGTTGGGTTTAGGATAATATCAGAATGCTCAAACCATCAGTTAGAACAAGTCCAAACTCAGAACATCTCCTGAAAATTTATCAAAAAGATCTACTTTTGATACCAATCAAGCAAATGTTGGGGGGGGATGCATATATGGAATGCCACCATGGAGATAGCTTTCATCCTGTTCAGTATCTGTCTTGGCTTAGATGATGTGGTAGCCTGCATCCACCTAGCCTTTGTAGCATTTTCTAAAAATAACGAAGACAAATCTAAGGTTCTGCTAGGAATGACTCCTGATGCTGCAGATAGGGAAGAACTCCGAGATGATTTCCTCACAGACAGCTATAGAACCATTAATTTTTCCTGCAAACCCCAGCATTGCTCAGCCAATATGGCTAGTGGCCGTACAGGCTGGAAGATTTAGGAAACTGTTTCTGTCACAACTCTAGCAGTAAGGGAGAACAGAGTTATGGGAATGGGGGGGGGGGGATAAACATGCAGCACCTTCTTGGAGATCAACAGTGACCTTATTGATTACAGCTGAAGAGTTATAATTCAATATAGGGTGGCAGACCAAGGCACTGGATAATTCTTTCATTAACCACCTGTCCCTGCACTGCCACTCAAGGAAGAAACATACAGTATGTTGGCAGGGGAAAGGATGTTGCATAGGCTAAATTCACTGCATTGTTCTCTTGCCGTTTGTAAGTGAAACAAGTCTGACAGCTTGTAAGGTGAACATACTCTGGAAAGCATTTACCTCAGATTCTGTTACAGGAAACCCATGAGAAACACCATTTACCCAAACTTGATATATAGACCAATGCTGAAATGAAGACTGAGCCAGATGGCATGACAAAGAACAGTTAAGTGCTCCCCATGAGGACAACCATGAGGACAATCAAGCAAACCTCTCATCTGTGACCCACATTCTGAACATTGCACCTCGGCAGACCAATCCTGCTACCCTGTTTCCCCGAAAATAAGACAGGGTCTTATATTAATTTTTGCTCCAAAAATGCATTAGGGCTTATTTTCAGGGGTGCATTATTATTTTTTTTCATGTACAACAATCTACATTTATTCAAATACAGTCATGTCATTTTTTGGTTGCTTCACAATGGTGGAGGGTGGGGTTTAACTTAACTAGGGCTTATTTTGGGGGTAGGGCTTATATTGCGAGCATCTTGAAAAATCCTACTAGGGCTTATTTTCAGGTTAGGTCTTATTTTCGGGGAAACAAGGTATTTGATTGGCCAGGACAGGGGAAGACTCCAAACAGCCATCACAAGCACTACTAACCCGATAACGTTACTCTCGTACACTGAAAAGGGTTGACACTGCCTTGTTCCATTTCCAGCTTCAGTGGAACTGATCCATTCCATAGTCTTATAATTGGAAATAAGACTACCTGGCATAATAAGACTTATATCTAGGTAAACTTTCATAGTACCACCCTGTTTCTTGTTGTGATGCACAAGCCTCCCTAAGGAGCACTTAGTACTTGATCAGAGAGTTCCACAGGCCACTCACCTACCGCCTTTGCACTGAGGCAAGTCCTAAGACCTCAGCAGTGCGTAGCGTAAGCACCTTGAACAAGTCTGACCTTAAACAAGTACTTTACTTCATGCAGCACTCTGCAAATACTGAAACATGGGCTTTGAAATTCCTTAGAATTCACAACAGCTCAGTTAGGTAGGACTCTTAATGACAGCTAGTTTGTGGCCCTCTCCAGTCTCCTGGATTGAGCCAGACCCTGCTGTTCAATAGACCAGTCCTTTGTAAGAATTTTTATAATTATTTTTATTAGAGAAATAGAGTTTCATAGAATCAGTTTATATTGCTCAAGCTTTAGCATAAAGAACATATTCAAAGAGTGTTACACTTAAATAAAATAACTTATCCCCATTAAAATAAGAAGCACTACTAAGCTGGGCTAAGGTGGGCTAACCCCACCTCGTTCTGCCAATTACATACTTTACGATCCAACTACATAATGCATTCCAACAAGAATCATAATCTCTCAGATCCTTCAGAAATCAGTTAGCTCGTAGCTAAGCTCTAACACACACTTCTCCTTCCATCTTGTCTACATTCTCTAACTCCTCCCTTCTTCTTGACACTTCATGGCTGTTAACCAATTAGCTTCAAGGGGATGTAACACCTTCCTCCACCCTCAATTCCCATGAAGATCCAGGTGTGTTATCTCTTCTCCAATTAGCTTGGAATGTTGAGTCTTTTCATGGGCCTCTTTGTCCGACCTTTAGCTTATCACAAATCATGTTGTATCAGTGTTCAGAAAAACACTCTCACACCACTTAGAAAAACACATTCCAATGCCTCTCAAATCATCTTCACACAGAACCTGTCTGACTCCATTTTACATTTCTCTGACTACATATCCCACACTGCTTCAACTCCATCATACTTGTCAACCATTTTTGAAAGCTATGAAATCTTACTGACAGTTGTTAACACTTTTTTTCTATGTATATGTTATGAAATGTAGTATTGGAAAGTGTTATTGGAAATTAAAAATTAAATATTGGTCAGTCCATTCTGAATCTCATTTTGACTCTATGTTTACCCAGAGCAACTTATAAAGTGCTACAGTTTTAACTCAAAATGACATTTAGGCTATTAACCATACAGCTATCATAAAACAAGTAAAATAAATGGCTTAATAATTAACAAATTAATTGGTTTCTAAGGAGAGTCTTCATTTTCTTTAAAGACAGAAATAAATAAAAAGCACAGACCACCAAAGATTGAGAACATGCAGACATAACATAATAAACAAAAGTGGGTTTTTTACTACACAATAGATCCTTGAAAACTGCTAAGAAGACAGGTTTTTATTTTGCATTAAAACACAACTGTCGGAATAAATCAATCTGAAACAGAATGCAGAAGAAAATTAATAGAAAAAGAAAGAAAAGTGACCATAAGTTTATTTTAACTTACCCATTTAAGAGCCTATTATTGACTACCTAATTATAACTTTTATGTGTAAACATTTTTAAAGATATTTAAGTGTTGTCAAAATTATGTTTTGAAACAGTAAATTTAGTTAGCTAATTTTATTAGCTGTTAAATTGGAAGCATTTCTTCTGGAAATTCATTTTGAGACCTTTACACTGCACTGCTATATTTACTCAGGGTAAGTGAGTCTGCTCAAAGTAAAGTGAGTTTAATCATTTCTACTCAGAGTAAGTATCATTGATTTATTTGGGCCTTATACTCAACTGGGTACAAGAATGTAGCATAACAGTGAAATCCTGTACATGTCTACAGTGTACTCAGAAGAACGTTCCATCCGAGTTAAGTGTAGCTCAATAATAGATAAATGTGAATAGAATTTGCCTTCAAAGTTTTTTAATTTTACATTAATTTTTTGGCAATTATAGAACTAAAAAAGTAAAGGTAAAGGTTCCCCTTGACAATTTTTGTCCAGTCGTATTCGACTCTAGGAGGCGGTGCTCATCCCCGTTTCCAAGCCATAGAGCCAGTGTTTTGTCCAAAGACAATCTTCCGTGGTCACATGGCCAGTGCGACTTAGACACAGAACGCTGTTACCTTCCCACCAAGGTGGTCCCTATTTATCTACTTGCATTTGCATGCTTTCGAACCGCTAGGTTGGCGGGAGCTGGGACAAGCAACGGGCACTCACTCTGTCATGTGGATTCGATCTTACGACTGCTGGTCTTCTGACCTTGTAGCACAGGCTTCTGCGGTTTAGCCCGGAGCACCACAACGTCCCTTATTATAGAACTAAAAATACCCAAAATGTTTGCATAAAAAGTGCCTGTACACTGGTTGTCAAAGTTAAAAGGAGGGATATAGCATAACTTTACCTATCAGTGTGCAAGCAGAAGGCTTTCAGTTTCTGTAACCACTTGGGACACTATGACAGTACTTCAGCCTTTTTGGTGTGTTCTCCAAAGAAAATATTAACAACTGGATGAGAACTATCAAGATTTCAAGGATTGAAAAAGGTTTTCTTAATGGGTGGCAACATAACCCTCTCTCCCAAAGTGGCTGAAACCACATCCTCTCTTGAAGAAGTATGCTTTACCTCTTGGACCTGTGAAATATCTTCTTCCTGTCTTCTAATTATTTACACTCAGACAAGGATATAATGGTGGTGAAGAAGTATGAACTCTGGTCACTGGGCTAGATGGGTACACCAGGAGAATATGTCTCTCTTGGGTTGGAGTAGTCAACATGCATTCTGTAGGCCATGTGCAGCCCAATCCTCCCAAATATATATATACACACACTAAAGTATAGCCTCTGGGAATCACATTCTACATCTACTCCCAGGTCTTCTTGTACCAGTTAAGTTTCATGGGTGTCATTCCCTGCTCATCCAGAGATAAGCTAGACTGGTGGTGCAGCAGCAAGGAGGGTTTATAGCCACCTGATTACACTGTCCCCCTCATCCCCTTTCCTTTCCCCTAATGGAAAGGTTTGGCAAGTTCTTCCCAGGTACCCAGGCCAGGATGTTAGGTGAGTGAGTGACAATTGACTTCCCTTCCCTTCATTCAATGGCTTTTCTTCTTCATTCTTATCTTTCTTGCTCCCCCTACTCAAAAAGGATGGCTTCCTTGGCAGCTTAGTCCATCACATTGTCTTTGCCTCAGCCGTGAGTACTAGCAGCTACACCACCTCTCTAGTCCATGGGTCTTTCTGTTCAATTACCTCCCGCTGCGCACCGGGGACAGGTGTCATGGGCATTCTTACTACAGTGTAGCACGCCTCCTCAGCCCTCCTCTTTGGATCCATCTTTTGCCTTTTCAGTCTTTTTCTGTCACTCATGCTCTTTCCATTTCTCCCCTTTCTGTGTCTGATATCCCCCAATGCCCATCAATGAGTTGCATGTGGGAAACATTTTTAGATAATTGAGAGGCACAATACTCTGCCAGCAGGGACAGGAATGTCCTCATTGTCTTCCTTACATCTGCTCAGTTACAAAACCTTGGCCCCTGAACAGACTTGTCTTCTGGTGAGGGAGATAGTTCCATATAGATGACACTAACCACTGCTCCCCTGTGTTGGAAACTGCATTGTGTAAATAGGTGGACAGAGATAGAAAATGTCATCAACCAACTCATCTACAAGGTCTTAAGGACCCACAGCATGTAACATGCACATAAATACATACAAACAATACATACAATGTTTTGTATATAACAAGAAAAATGGAAATTTTGTGTACTTGAAAAATAGATAGGAAGCTGGCTGCAGGTATAGAACCAATGCCCCCCACCCAAGCTAGGTACTATTTTAGGTTCAGTTTTTATAAGGTACATCTTCATTCTTTGTTTCTCAAAAATAATTAAAATAAATACTTTCAGATCCTTTTTAACAAAACTGTCACACTTTACTTCAGTCCACTTTATTACCTCAGTAATTGCAATGGAGAACGTACCCCAAAACTGTAAAAATAACAGAAAAGTTACACTTGTACTACAAAAGCAGTGAAGTCATCCTTTGTTAAGTTATAGCTGTAATATGACGTAATTTTTGGATAAATCATTGGCGAAAGGAATTACAACCAAATAGCTATTCGCATTGGTTCCTGGAAAATACAAGTAGGAGGATGCTATATTCTGTCATCTGATTGGTTTCTGTGAGAAAAATATTTTAATGCCTGTTTCAGAAAAATCTATAATTTCTTTGTCTATGATTCTATGAAATCTATTTAAACTGTTCATCTGTTACGATCACACAACTTGGTAGTCTTGTAAAGGCTGAATTCAGTAAGCCCTTGGTCTCATCTGATACACCTCTTCTTAAAATCTTAGGTTCTTACATTCTCAGTAATAGAATTCATTTTAAGGGCAACATTAAAACAATGGCAGCGTCAACAAATTACTGCTAGAATCCTGAGCACTAACTGCTCTAATATTCCAATATTCCAAATATATATTAAGGAATAAATCTGTTGATACCTCAGGAAACTTTGAAGTGTGAGAAGTGCCCAGAAATGTCAACACTTTCTGCTTCTTAACAAATCAACAATATTGTCAGAATCTAGTTGAGTTGGAATATAACTGCAATTCAACATATAGTAAAGGAGGAAATTGATTAATTCTCATTTGGATGTGTGACTTGAAGTTCAATAAGAATCCAATAGGAAAGTACCTGTTCTATGGAGCAAGCAAAAGAATTTAAGTTTCTGTTTAACTCATGCATAAATGGACACTCCTTAATAGTCTGCACAGCCAGGGGGTAGCACTTTAAATTGATGAGTATGAGATATTCATATATAGGACAAATTATTTAAGGGCAAATGAGGAATAGATGTGCAGTGTGACTACTAGCATGAACTTCTGCAATTACTGTGATTATTGTAACCACAATCTAATACTGAAACATCAGACATGATTATTGCAGTTATGCTAATATACATGCTAGCTCTGCAATATTCTGCCTAGAGTTATAGCTAAAAATTCATATGAGTACTTTAAAACTCTGAAACACAAATTACATACAAAAAGTATGCTATTTTACATATCTTGGTCAAATCCTGTTGCATAGTAAGTCACAGTTAGAGTAGGCCTATTTGAATCAATAAAACTTACATGCTTGACTCACTAAATCCCTGTTGATCCAATGGGCCTGCTGTAGTTCAATTTACGATGCTAAGCAAGAGGGTTTTGGTCATAGAACTGAATCACTGCCAGTCACTAGCTAGCTTGTGTATGTAGACAAGGCTGAAGACTAAGTTACATGTTACAGTTAATGCACAATATGTAGCTACCTCTTTAATTACAGGCATGGAAAAGCGGAACAGTCCTTTCTGGGAATGCAGTGCATAGCAAGGAGAAATTAGTTTCTTTCCTCCTCCAGCATTATAGTAAGTAAACAAATAATGTACTTATATACTTCTCACATGTCCCATATATATGCCCACTCTTACACACACACACACACACACACACACACACACACACACACACACACACACATACAGACAGAGAGAGAGAGAGAGAGAGAGAGAGAGAGAGTTATACATCACATTGATTTTCACAAAGAATGCATGCAATGAAGATAGAAAACAATCTTTTTCTCCAATCCATAAGCAAATCAGTTTGTTCCTTCATTGTGTTTGGAGATGGCATTTGCCCAGCACAAAAATGGTGTGAATCTGCCCTTCAGGCTGTGGCTCTGTAGCAGGCCTTCATGTCTCTCATCTTTTTTAGAAGGAGAGGCTTCAGCTGGGCAAGGGCCTTTAGCTGATTCTGGCCACATAAGGTGCCTGGCAGACACGGCTGGCCCAACTTTCTTCTACAGGGCACTATAGAAAAGGAAGGGAAGGTGACTTCTTCTTTATCTGGCTGACTTCTGCTTTCCAGAAATGACGTTCACTTTGCAGTTTCATCAAGCAATGAAAGAAACAAAAGCACACATGCATTCATAAATCTCCAAGCTTTAAAACTTTCCCATCATTCTTGCTATAATTCATTGACGCCATTTTTGGTCTGTTACTCATTTGCCTTTGAGGACACAGGGATAATCTGCACTATTAAGTGCTGCCCTGTTCCCACAGGATTCACATTTGAAGGATTCCTTTCCCCAGTGTTGTAACCTCCTTATCTTGAGCTAACATTACAGACTGCTCATCACTGTCTGTGCCAGAAACTTTATCAGCACTACTACCAGGAACGGAAGCACTAACTGCATTTTATGGATGAAGACCTGTGTTTACCGTCAATCATTCCTTTCTCAATTCTCAGAGTTACTGACTTGTCTAACTTGCCTTTCCAGCTGTATCAAGAAATGTGATTGAACTAAGATCCAAGGGGAAAAAACACCCGTTCTAAAATGCTTAATAGAAACAGGAGTAAAAATGAAGGCAAGACAAACAAAAAAGGATCCCTGTGACATATTATTAGTCATAGAAGTACTGAAACATCCACCCAAAAAAGGTCCGTTGTTCAACTCTGTAAACAAAATAAGGAAATAAGTCAATATTATGTTAGCCTTAACCTTGTCTGACACAGATCTTCAAAAAGCCCATTTTCTTTCTTTCTGGAATTTCACTAAATTTGTCTTTATCAGTAAGGGTGCAACTATATAGGAAAGGTGGATCAGAATAATTTGGCTTCACTGTGATTTGATTTGCAGGCTGTATTACATTGAAATCTCAGTCAATTCTCACAACCGGGTCTACACATTGATTCACCATTCAAACTGGGTGTGATGTGATTCACATTCCAGTCCACACCTTCTTTCTTTCCTTCCTCTGGTCCTGCCTCTGCCAATTCTTTTAGTGGGCACAAATGGAAGAAAAAAATAAAAATGAAGACCCAGCAATAAAGTGATAGAATGTATCCCAGTTACCCACACAAGAAAAAGCTTGCTTGAATTGTTCTGGTTTGAAAAAGTAGAAGCCCCCTAGTAGCAGAGGGGGAAAGGGGGCTTTGGGACTGATTTGAATCAGCAATTTGCATCGTGTGGGCAGTAAAAAATAATAATTCAAATCACCTGTCTTATACGTAGCACAAATCCTGTGGTATTTGACCATGTAATCGCAGTGTTACTTTTTGAAGCATTCATATTCTGTGCTCTACTGCAATAGTTGGAATAAAGCATTCTTCTTTGTTTTCTCTGTGAATCACAGAGGTCTTACGCTTGTGCAAAAGCCTTACCTTCAATCTTCTAGAGCTTAGTCACTGTTTGACCGGAACCAAAGTGTATGTACTTGGGCATATCTGCTCCATCTTCTTGGTTCTGTTCTGTCTACCACCGTAGCAGGACATTTTGGAACATACTTCTCAGATTACCTCACATTGTTAGTTCCATCTATTATTTTTCATCGTTTATTTGCTTAGTTTGCACCACCAATCTTTATATGTGCTATTAGCACTGGATTCCCAGTGTAGTATAAAGGAGAGGGTGACAGACTAGGACTCTGGAGAACAGGGTTCAAATCCCCACTTGGTCACGGAAACTCACAGGGGGAGTGGAACTGGTAAAAACTACTCTTTAATTATCTCATTAACCTTGAAGGTTCTATTAGAGTCGCTATAAGTCAGTTCCAACCTGACAGCACAGAACACACACACACACACACACACATACAGTATTGGCGGCGGCGGCGGCGTTTAGTCGTGTCCGACTCTTCATGACCCCATGGACCAGAGCACGCCAGGCCCTCCTATCAGTATTGGCAGGGGACCACAAAGCCAGCTTAGTATCTGAAGATCAGTTAGAAAACAAAGCAAAGATACTGTGACAACCATAAACATTCTACAGTTAAAGAGTTCAGTCTCAATCTCTGGCTCCACAGTCAAGATACCTAAACCACTGAGCTATCCAGCCAGCTTGTTTTCCATATTTGTTGGCATATCCTTGTTAGGGTTTTGACAAATTCAGTCTCTGTGGCTTGAAACAGTTCTATCAGTATCCCATCTACCCTTGGTGATTTATTTCTTCTTAGTGCTTTCGGAGCAACCACTATACAACCATTATAAGTACAGATGGCACTTTTATGTGGCACTGAAACCTTACAGATGATTGCACTAAACATTCAAAATCATAGTTTGTGCTTCTGAAAAACCACTGACTCAATCACTTCATCATGGGTAAGCAGACAGTGCCATGATTAGAGGAAATGTACTGACTGAGCCAAAGTACCTCTGGTTGCATATGAAATTATTTTAGAATCAGAGTCTAATTAGATCATATCTGGTATGCATTGGCTGTGATGGTGACATTTTAAATGCATTATTTAATACAACGAGTAAAATTTTAGACCTATAAAGACTCAAGTTGTTAATATGTTATATGATGTTCCAAATGTACAGAAGGTCCAGAGATTGCACTAACTATTTATCTTCTATGGAACAGACCTGTTCCTTTCTATTATAGGAAGAAAAGGCTTCTTTGTGTGCAAGCACTGATGTTGTGGCTCTGGAGCTTTCTGAACATGTGAAGATGATAATTCCGTTGGGTTGTCACTTGCTATTTTAATCCATGAAGAGGCAGATTGTTTTCCTCCAACCGTTTGATATAAATTTTACAGGTCATTACTAGTTGACTAAAGCTGGCAAAATTCACCTCAGCCAGATGATGTTTAATATTAGCTGTCATCTTTAAAAAGATAGTGGATCAGCAGGTTCTGACAGTATGCAAAACATAGGCTGTGTGTGAATTTGCTATCTTACACCCTTCTGATAATTTATTTAATTGATACTAATGAAAACCAGAGGAAGCAGGGGCTTGAACACAAGGTTTTCACACATTTAGTAAGAGCTTCAGCTTTGATACTCTTCTGCCTGCAGTGTTGGCATTGGTTCATTTATTTCATGTGTTAAATGCATCTTGATCCAGGGACAGGAAATCTGTTTTCAGTTTGGAAAGCTGGGGCTAGGTCTGATTCACACACCTATTGGAGTGCAATAGTTTGATATTTCCCAACTTCTGTTAATAAAAAATACAAATGTATTCTCGAAGGCTTTCATGGCTGGGATCCAATAGTTGTTGTACATTTTTCGGGCCACACAGCCCGAAAAACCTCCAAAAAATAAAAAAAAATAAGAATAAAAAATGAATAATAAAAATGATATTTCCCAACTTCTGTTAACGGAGGTCTCCTGACTTGGGGGAGGTGTTCCGCAGTGAAACTGAGGACCAAACTAGGTGTTTTATTAATGCATTGTTTTGCCTTAAATAATTACTGAGATGTGGGAGACAGTTCTTATTAGGAACTCAGCATGCAGGGAGGGAAGGCTTATCTCCTCCCTCTCCAAGACAATTGGAATGCAAATTGCTTCCCCTCGCAACCAACAACCTTTAAACTTTAAAATAAGTTCCCATTGATGTCCATAGGAAAAAGTTCCCGTTGGTGACACCCCCAAAGTTCCTAACCTTCGAGGGAATTTCCATTCCATTCACAGTTTGATAGCAGATAGTTAAGCCTTTATGCTTCCTTCACAGTAAAAACCTCAGCACCCCCTGTCTGTAATTATTCAAGGGAAAACAAGATATGGAGTTGTTTATCATGTATTGTACCGATTTGGCCCTGAGCCATACAGTACCATGGGTGAGTGATGAGTCATATTCTTAATGCTGCAGAGAATGTATTCAGAATAGCAGACAGGATAATCTTCAGACATTGCAATTACAGAGGAAAGCATAGGCAGAGGAAGGGGATGGATGAGAATCCTCATCCTGAGGTACAGTGTGTTTGACTGCATTACTAGCAGATGTTCTTCATGTTTTCACTGTCTGCTTCCAGTACTTAGATATAGGTGCAATATAACTGTTCCACAAAGCCTATCTCCTATCTAAATCTATATTTCTAACCATCCTGCTTGCTTCTCCACTAACAATTTGAATCTTCCTGTTTTGTTTTAATATGGAAGAAACTAGATTTATTTATTTATTTACAAAATGCTACTACATTTTGCATTAGTTGAGATGGCCCTATAACCTGGGCTACTAAAAGTCAGAGTGATGGGCTATTCTATTAAGGTCCAAAGAGGACTGACAGTGGCTGATTTCAGAAAATTCCAGGATGCAGAGCCAAATGATATTTGATGCTATTACAGAGTTCTATTCAAGCATATTGGAATGTTAGTCATATTCAGTAGCTTCAGTGGCACTGAATACATTCAGTCTCCTAAGTATAATTGGCTAAGAATCTTGTGGAATCTGCAAAAATGTATACGCCTGGTTATTCACCCATAAAACAGGTTTGCCTACTGTAAAAATGCCTAAACTGGTTGCTTTCAAAACACTTTGAGATACATGGCTAAAGGGGTCCGTAGCAGTCTATTTCTCTCTTCTTTTTTGTTAGAATTAATGATGTGATAGCCCTCCCTTAAACGTTTGCTTTGGAACGCCAAAGAGACCATTATTTCCCATTATCAAAATATACATTCTGTTCAGTTTACCATATATTGAACAGAAATGTCACAAACTATTTTCTCCATTTCCCGGAGTGTCTATCATGTGACTGGTCATGCACAAGCTGTGCAGATAATCATGCAGGGAATACGCTAGAAAAGGAAGAGGGAATCTTCTTGCACAATTGCATGTTCCTCATGAAGCATGATATTGTACAAATTGTCCAGTTTTGAAGTTTCTAAAAGTTTTAGTGCATTTCACATACAAATAAAAAACATGAGCATGACTCATTGAAACAGTGGCCGAGGGGCTGAGTAGGTATATGAGATAGCTCAACATTATATCTGCAGTAGTTACAGTTGTGCCAAGGCAAAAGTGCTATTTACAAAACACCTGCTGCCAGCCCGTTGCACTATTGGTTGAAATGGGAACCACACAATCGATTCTGCAATTGCCATGTGTGGTCCTTGTTGCTAAATACTTGGGAAATGTATGCAGATACAATTTTACATTTCATCTCAAAGGCCAGGATTCATGCCAGTGAAAACATTGCACACATCCTATACTATGGTGGTGTCCATCATGGTGGTGTGTGCTGGCAGCTACAGTTGTCCGATTTATCTGATGAGTCATCCTGACCAGATAAAATTAAATGAATGAACATGAGAATTTTTTGTGTAAAAAAGAACTGACAATCTGCTGCTTGTAGCAGTATAGCCCAAAATGTTACCACTTCTGACTACCACTATGCTGTGTACGTAGTAGAACAGCTCTTAGTAAATAACAACAGCAACAACAACAACAATAAAAATAATAACAATAACAATGATGATGATGGTGGTGGTGGTGATGATGATGATGATGATGATGATGTCAAGTATTTTCTAATGGCAATACTTTTTTGGGTTTCCCAGGTAGAGAATATTCAGAAGTGTCTTATCATTTCCTTCTTCTGGGGGTGCCCTGGGACTGTGCAGCTTGCCCAAGGCTGGCTTTATTCCCAGGAGACACAGTAGGGAATCAAGCTCCCAACCTCTGGCTCTGCAGCGAAATAAACCACTGACCTATCTGACCAGTTTGGTAATGACTAACAGCTTTGATTAATAAAAATAGGATAGTGTTCCAATTTTTGTCCCTCAGTTACTTAGATACATTCGCATATGCAGCTATAGACACAAATCCAAAACCAATATTCTAGAATGTTTTAAATACTACTATGACCATTTTATGCTTACCTCTCTTATGCACACGCAGATTCAACAAGACGTGCAATTTGCAAAAGTTAACCCACTAACCCTGTAATAATCTTCCTTGAGGCCAAATCAATTGGAGACTTCAACTGAATGTTAAACAGCAAATGGAAATGTTTGTGCATCCACATAGATTCCATTACCAAACAGAACCTATGTGGAGTTTTTGCTTATAAATCACTGAAGTACTCTTGTGTAGCTGTGCTGTCCATCAGAATACTGTAAGCTGGAAAGAGCTGAAGCAGGGCATTTTACTAAACTATTTCTCTTTGCTAGCTGATATTCATCATTCTCTGATTACTGAGCATGCTCAGTCTGCATCAGGTAGATCATTTTTTCAAGGGTTGCCTGTTTTTTTTCCCCCAGGGTTGATTTGTTCTCAAAATAGCTTTGTAGTTTTGCAAATTTCCACAAACATGCTGATACCACCCTAATGTTCTCAAAGACCTCATTCTGGCAGTGTTTTGACACTCACCATTTGAGTTTGGGGAATAGATACTGTAGATATACTTCCACAATGAATAGAACAAATGTAAGGGTTTTCCCTTGGCAAAAATTCTATTGTCTTAGTCAAGATTATTGCATTAGAAAGAGCAGAAAAAGACATTACAGGTAACATGTAATTAGGAGTGAAAGTACTTCTAGGTTAGTGCTGGAGAGACTTGATTCAGGCAGATTTCTGTATATGAGAAATCATATTTGAAATTCCATGTTTACATTTTGAAAACCAATCACAAGGCAATGCAAGCTAATTTATAAGCTCCAGGAGGTGAGAGTAGCTCCTGCTATGACATGCAAACATACAATACATCTCAGGATTTTCCTCCTTTACTGACTAGTTATTAACAATATCCATTTTTTGCCGCAAAAGTCTAATTTCTTTGGTCTAATACATGTCGTTTAATGCAAAATATAAGCATGTTGCTGCTCAGAGTGTGGAACTGCCAGCACAAATGCTGTCTAATTTCACTGTGAACCTAATAGCCTTTCAGTCTTTTATGAAAGTCAGTTCCAGACCAAGCACCTAGATAGAGCTGGCAAATGGAGCAGCTTGTTATGTTACAGTAACTTACAGGCAACAATGCTGGACAGATCAAGCTTCAATTCAAGGAGTCATTGTATTAGTTGCAAAAGCTCTTAATAGCAAAGCCACACAGATTAGTAAAATAGCCTTGATAGCCAGTTATCACACTACATTATACCCCTGGGATTCCTGTGTACTTTTGCATGCATATGATTGGTATCAGATTATGTCCAACATTAAGTCCCACTGATGTCAGTGGGTCTGCTCCAAGTATGGTTAGGTCTCTTACAAAGTCCTACATCTCCAGGTGTAAATTTGTTTATCTTACAGTAATACAACTATAAGTAAATTGTAAAACATGAAATTTAATTACACAGAAAAGAGCAAAGTGGCTTTCTTATCATTTCTTTTGAGTTAATTGATATTGTATCTTTTTTGTACCACCTACATTCTTTCTTCACCTTCGCTCCCCCCAAATTTAGGTCACAGTTTTACAATTATCACCATAGCAACCCTCTTGCTCTAATAGGAAAATAGATCTCTGGAATGGCTGGTGATACAAACATTAACCGTTAGAACATAACATTTTTCATGTTTCATGTTGGAAACATCTGGAATTCACAATCAGCAAAGATATGTAAAAATGTCTGCAGCTCTTTAATAGTCACCCGAGGCAATGCACACATGCACACTTTTTATTATAATGCACTTAGGAATATTCTTTATTCAGTAAGTATGGAGTGTGATAAAATTACAATTTATTTGAGCACTATGTGCAATTTACAAGTTTCAGGAGGATTTTTTAAAAAAATGATGTGATTCCTTGTGTGTTGAAAAGAATGTTACAGAAGATCTGGGCCATATTCCTTTGGTCTCTTATTACCAGCCTATTACCTAGCACACTAATACGGCTATTTACAGGCTGATTATATCCTCTGGCAAGATACGAGACTGTGTCAACTTCCCTGCTGCACACTAATCAGTTTTCAAAATTAGTTATTGATCTTAGTCCCATTATGGAGGACAAATTTAGTGGGTGTTGCATTGAGTACCAGCACTAAGGGGTATATTTTTTTGTGTGAGAGCTGCACAGAAGTGAAAATAAATAATATATTCAGACATATGTCCATATCCGCACCTAATAAAATGGACAAAAGATGAGTAGGCTAAGAAAAGAAAGAAGCAAGCATTCAAGTAGAAATATAATGTATTCAATTCCAATATAATGGAAGCTTAGATGATTCCTTGGCTATGTAATGGTGTATAATTAGCACTGGATCAGACTTACCTAACGGAGTAATGAAAAAATGATACTTTGTTCTCTATTTTTAGAAAGTCACATTTGGGCTTCTGCTTTACATTGTTTAAAAAATGAAGAAAACATACTCTTTTTCTTGCTGGAACTAACTCATGAAATCACCACTGGTGCCAGTGGGAGTCTTCCACATGGGAGGAGAGCAACCTCAGGGAGATTAATTTTAATCTGTATAATGGCATGAGAATAAACAGTGAAACTGCATGTGTTGTGGTCCCAGTATTGCTTTCCAGTGGTGTTAATGAAGCAAGATATTTCATCTACTTTTGTTGTGATGGGCATGTGGGGATGTGTGAGGAAAGCAGCACTTATGGTGCCAAAGTAGGCAGTATCTGTGAGAGTGAAAAGCAAAGCAGTCTTCATATTTCTAGAGGGTCAAGCATCTAGGTGCATTGGCATGACTGGTGTATTATTGAAAAAGGATTTTTTTTTTTAAAAAAAAATCAGTTTTGTAAGGGTTTCTCATTCCCCTTATATAATGTATTAATTAAGAATAAACCATGTTTCCTTTTCTGTTTTATGTTTCATCTTCCACAGGAAGCTGTTTTTGTTTTGCCTTACAGCACAATGCTGAGCACATTGGTTTGGCAGTAACACTTAACACGGTTTGTTTTTCAAAAAGCTGCAGTGGAGAATTAAACACCTGAGCAGGTGTTCCATCTTGCTGACTTAAACAAATCAGAGGATCAGAATAAGTGAGCAGTCAGCTGACCATAACTACAGGATCTATCCTGGCAAGACATAATGATAATTAGTTACAATTATAGTTTCATAGTCCAAAAGGTAGTTAGCTACTGTTATGGTAGCTATCTCAAAGAAAGCTGCTGTCCTATAGTATAAAGCATATTCACTTCTTGCCTGTGTCTTTGTCACCTCAATACTCACAACAGGTCATGAGGCAGCAGCATGAAGTGCCGCACAATCCAGCACTCAAACTGTGTGATATTCCTCCTCTACTTAGTGAGTCATGTGCTCACAAATATAAATGTAACTAAAATTCCAATTGCACAACAAAGAGAGTTATGCCATGCTAAGTTACAACGTACATATTTCATTTTAACCTTATTATTGGGAGGAATAATCAATCACAAGCAACAAGTTACTCTCCAAGCTCTGGACTGAAAGACACATTGCAAGACATAAAACTATGAAATCTATGAAATCTCTTCACCCATGCATTTTCTAGGCTACTCATCAGATGATATACATGTAACCAGTACATTCAACACAGCTGTTCTACTGGCAATTTCCACTCAGAGCTTCTGCTGAATGTGCAGAGTTGAAAGAGGCCAGTGGAGATAAATTTATTCTCATTTTTGTGTGTTCAGCCAACAAATCTATTGAAGGTCAGAACAGGTAGTTTCCATTAAGTCTAATTAGCCTCAGTCCTCATCTGTTGACAGTGGACTGGGTTTATTTACTTTATTTCTGTCTCACTTCCCTCCAACAAAGGAAACAATTTAAGCAAGTTAACTTAGCTTTAGAAGGAAATAGCTTGAGTAGACTTATTCATTATGTGCCCATAAAATTGGCCACGTTCTGTATGCAACTTGTAGAATAAATGAGAAGCAGCACTTCTATGCAGCTAGCCAGAGGCTTGTGCTAAACACAGGTTATTATGCTTTGTGGGTGCCAGGAAGGGACATGAGGAGTAATTGTGAAACTTCTTGTCCCAGTGATTTTCGAAGCCTCCATGTGCCAGGACCCCCTGTAGAGGCTTCCCTCTGCACCAGGAAGATTCCTCAGATTCTCATGAAAACACGTCCCTAGTCTAGTTTTCCCCTTTCTTTCTTTCAATTTTTGACAAATTCAGTACTGATTAATGCCCTTTCTAGTGAGTTCTGCACAGAAAATAAATTGTTTCATTCTGTGCAGGAATTGTAACAATTTCAGACAACTTGGCATTTCCTCTGTACTTTCCAAGCAAATCCCAAGCAGGAAGCATGCCGTTTCTCTGCAGGAATGGTAACAATCCTGTGCAGCTTGGCATCTCTTTTAGTGGAAAGAAAATGATCACAAAACTTTCAAGAAATCTCACTTGAGGGGCAGGATCTCTTGCAGAGAAATGGGTGTGCTAGTGAGAGAGAGAGAGAAAGAAAGAGAGAGAGAGAGAGAGAGAGAGAGAGAGATCTTCCTGCTTCCAGTTTCCTTCTCAGAATGAAAGGCTGCAAGATTCACATACCTAGTGCCAGGTCCCTATTGCTTAGTTGTGCCCTGAAGAAAGAAATAGGATGAATAATGGAACAGGATTGGAAGGCTGGTCTATGTTAGTCTCAGGAACTGGTCATGGCAGCTTACAGAGAACATAACAAAGTGCAATGGACCCATTAAAAAGATAGAAAATAATCACTGCGTCTTCATAGCAGAAACATGACACAATAAGAGGGAAAACTGAGATGCAGAAAGAGAATTCTGAAAAGGTTTGATTTTTTGGGAAAAGATAATACCACAGCAAACTATGGCAAGTCCTTAAAGAAATGGGAGTGCCTGACCAATTTATCTATCTCCTGAGAAATCAACAATCTTAGATATGCAGATGATACCACTCTGATGGCAGAAAGTGAAGAGGAATTAAAGAACCTCTTAATGAGGGTGAAAGACGAGAGCACAAAAATGGTCTGAAACTCAACATCAAGAAAACTAAGATCATGGCCACTGATCCCATCACCTGGTAAATAGAAGGAGAAGATATGGAGGCAGTGACAGAGTTTACCTTCTTGGACTCCATGATCACTGTAGATGGTTACAGCAGCCACAAAATTAAAAGACATCTGCTTCTTGGGAGGAAAGCAATGACAAACCGAGGCAACATCTTAAAAACCAGAGACAGTTCCTTGCTGGCAAAGGTCAGCATAGTCAAAGCTATGGTTTTTCCAGTAGTGATGTATGGAAGTGACAGCTGGACCACAAAGAAGGCTGGCCACTGAAGAATTGATGCTTTTGAATCGTGGTGCTGGAGGAGACTCTTGAGAGTCCCCTGGACTGCAAGGAAAACAAACCTATCCATTCTAAAGGAAATGAACCCTGAGTGCTCACTGGAAGGACAGATCCTGAAGCTGAGGCTCGAATATTTGGCCATCTCATGAGAAGAGAAGACTCCTTGGAAAAGCCCCTGATGTTGGGAAAGTGTTAAGGCAAAAGAAGAAGGGGATGACAGAGGACGAAATGGATGGACAGTGTCATCAAAGCTACCAACATGATTTTGACCAAACTTTGGGAGGCAGCGGAAGACAGGAGGGCCTGGTGTGATGTGGTCCATGGGGTCACAAAGAGTCGGACATGAATTAACAACTAAACAACAACTACAAAATATCTGTATTCTGCTCAGCAAATTAGTAACAGCTGTACTTTGGTGCAATGCAATGAACTAATCTGGAAACTTCCGGCACAGACATTGAGGGGCTAAGAAAGAAGAGGAAGATGGATCATGCATGCTCTTCCTCCACTCAGATTTCAGTAAATTGCTGTTGATATATATATATTCAAACTTGGCAGATATATACTTCACCGACTTCTCTGAATTCCCCTGCTGACACTAATTATGGCTTTTACAAAAGACAAAGCACTTAATTTTACTGTAAGTGATATTAGCATAATGGGTCATCCGGCATTTCTGTCTGCCAAGGATTCACTGTCTTTTCTCAAGCCCTTTGAAGCAAATTACCTCTTGAACATAAATCTTAAGTCTTTCCTTATAAAATGCTAACCACAGTGATGTAATTATGAATGAAATATTAACCATTTTCAATGAAGTAAGATTTTGATGTCATCTGCATAGGGAGTTTACAGTTTTAGTAAAAGCAAACTAGCTATTCTTTTAAATTAAATTTTGCTCCCGCCAAAGCTAAAGTACTGTGTTTGAACATGTTGTTTCTCACAATTGGCGAGGGCAATAAATTAATTCAAAGAATGGCTTGTGAGTTTTTTGCCTGAGCAAATACAGAGGTTTTCAGACTTCCTGAACTGGGGATGACAAAAACTCTACTCACACATGCCATTACTCTATGAAAACCAGGTACACAGAGCCAACGTAAGATCCAATGAACAGTCACAACTAGGGTGAGGATTTCTATGACATATCATTCCCCCCCCCAAAAAAAATTAATGTTTGAGCTTATGGGTGAATCTGAACATGTTTATGGGTAATCTGGTGAGAAAGGCCAGATTACTGACAAACATGTTTGAACATGCTTATGGATTCAAATATAGGTTGCAGAGAAAATGTGAAATTTCTGCATTTAGAAGAAATCCTCCAAACCAATAGCTTACAGTTTATTGGAGGCCACCTGCCTTTTTATTTTATTTTTATTTTTTGGCTAGGCCTGTCACACACACACACACACACACACACACACACACACACACACGCACGCACGCACACACGCACGCACGCACGCACGCACGCACACACACACATACAGTGGTGCCTCGCACGATGGGTGCCTCATAGAGCGATGAATCTGCTCTACGAGGCTGATATTGCGATCGCAAATGCAATCGCAAAATGGTGCCCACACAGGGCGAAAATCGCAGAGCGAAGGTCGGTAAGCGGTTCGCTTACCGACCTTCGCTTTGCGACCTGCCGATCAGCTGGTTGGCGGGGCCAAAATGGCCGCCAGAACAGCCAAAATGGCCGCGCACAGCATATGTATGTATGTATGTATGTATGTATGTATGTATGTATGTATGTATGTATGTATGTATGTATGTATGTATGTATGTATGTATGTATATGCATAGATATGTATGTGTGTGTTTTATATAGATATAGATATGTATGTGTATGTATATGTATACTTACCTACATACCTACATATGTGTGTGTGTATATGTATATGTATGTGTGTGTGTGTGCGCGCGTATGTACATATGTATATGCATATATGTGTGTGTGTGTGTGTATTTCTCATAGTGGTTAATGGATTTTTTAATTTTTGAAACTTTTTTATTGCAGATCACATCAAGCTTACTGAAAAAGCACATTGAAAATGTTTTACACACACACACACAAACACACACACACACACACACACAGAGAGAGAGAGAGAGAGAGAGAATGCTCCATGCATTATAATTGTTACAGCAATATCAGACAAGGCTAGAACTTACCTTATTATCAAGCAGACATACACAGAGTTAACACGAATAGTATCCCTATTGTTATTTAAACCGCATATCCTTAGAATGCATGGAAGGGGTGAGCGGATCCACACTATTGTAATTTCACATTGCACTGATTTCTGCGGGTAGCCTCAGAATACTGTAGATTCAAATCTATAATTCCACATCTATAATGTTGAGATATGAGCTGGCCTCCAGAATTTCCACCAATAATCAGCATGTCACACTACAATTGTAAAATATCATGTAGTACAGATGGAAAAAAGTTGGATTTGCTTGTCTATACAATAATATGTATTCCCACCTCCTGAGAATTACCACAGCATGGTTTGCATTCCAAAGGAACAAATATGCACAAGACTATGTATAGTTGTGTACATTTCAAGAATATGCAGAACTAAAAATATTTATATTTCAAAAATAGGTCCAAGCATTTTTAATCAAATAAACATGTGTATAAATATCTGTGCAGAAATATGGATAGATTTTGGAAAACTCACACCAAAGTGCACACAAATTTATTGGAAGACAACAGAATGCTGATGAGAAATTTAAAAATCAAAGAATGAAACAGGGAGAAACATTTAGATATGACCTTGAAGATACCAGACCTTATTTCAGTGCGTTTTTAAAAAAACCCAGTGAAAAATGTTTTGCTTCTGCTTTAGACTTTTAATGCTCCTTTATAAACTATATATATTTATTTCTGGATAAAAGAAAGAAAGAAACAAAAACAGAGTATAATTTTTTTTTAAAAAAAAGCACGAGAATGACAATTCAAAAAATGAGACATTTTAATCTGTTCATCACATATCAGCATATATTTGTGCTGTCTTATATTCCATACTATTCCCACCAAGATGGTCTTTCCATGGCATGTCAAGGCTTCCAGAAATTACCAAAGAATAAACAACGTCTTATAAAGTGATCATGTCTGTTCCGTAGGGACCTGTAGATAAATGTTGACACCCTGTTGGGCCATTCTGATTTCTAGTGTAAAACTTTGCCATTTAGTCTGCACCAAGTGCACCACCAGAGTGCTTCCAATGCTGTTAAGTATTTGAATTAATAAAATAACTGTTCCCGCTTTTGTTCTGAGAACACCACCTAGAATCTACTTCTATGCATAGTGATTAAGCCATTAAATTGTATTCCTAACACTTTTTAAATGTAAATGTGCAAATAATATTCTAAGGAATTGTTTAGTATACCTTCTTGGAAACACATACTCTGAAATGAATCACATCTTGGCTGTTCACTTAGAAAACTGTGGGATTAATTATGCTGCATTTTCAGTATTTTTAGTGTAAATTGTAACTTTAAGCAAAACGCTACGGGCAGAATCACTTTCCTTCTTTTTTTTATATAGATGGTATATGAGCGAGGATTTTGTGTTAACATATTAGAGGAAAGAGTACTATTAATAGGATAATGACTACAAACCTTGGAACAGCACAGCACAGATTTGAAACAAGACTAGCATTACACACAAGGCAAGAGTTGTGCTTAAACATTTTTGCTCAGTAGCTCAGTGGTTTAAGTATTTGGTGAAAGACTGGGAGTTCAGTTCCCCACGTGCTTCCTTGACAAAGGCTGGACTCCATGATCCATTTGGTACCTTCCAATTCTGCAGTTTTAAAATGATAATTTAATCCAAGTGATCTAGGCTTTCAAAAATCATTAGATAACTTTACTGCTGCTAAATCTTTGGAAAACTGTGGTATTTTAAATCCTCAGCAGTACCTGATTAGGAATAGCCAAACCCATCAGATAAAATTTTGTGACACTGATGGTTTGGGGATGACAACTATCAGCAGTTAAAAAAAGAAATTATCAACTTGTTTGGCTTAAAATTCCTAGGATGTCTAGACAGATATTAGATATTCTGAAATCTTGTGGTGTTGGTCTGGTGGTATTCTCTGCATGTGAGTTTTATTTCTTCTGTTGGAACTCAGCATCACTTGTTGATTGCTTATAGGATGTGCCAATTAAGAAGCTAGATAATCTATCCGCTAAATGAGCAGCAAGGAACTTGTGATTCCAGATACTGTATATACAATGAAATTCAGCAATATTAAGTACAAAGCTTTAGTTTATTCTGCTTGCCCACTATATCTTCCTTGGACTTCTTTATTGTTGTCTTAAACTCTGCATGGCTACATTATTTTGAATTACATCTGTCTGGAAATCAGCTGAAAGATCAACTGGAATCTTGCAACCATGTTTGCTGACATGCCAAAATTCTGTGTTAATCTATTCCATTTATGTTCTTATGTAGCTGAACAGTGATCCTGAAAGTTTTATAAATGCTTGTATGCAAGGAATATGTTATCTGCTATGGTCGACAGATTTCCTGCAGCTCTCAGTCCTAGAATGTAATCCCATCACCCTGGCCATGATATTTATTAGAACAGAACAGTTTCTGAAATAAATATCTATAACCTTATATAGTAACATTTGTGAAAGATGGAAAAGTATTGGCCATGTGTTGTGAACAATCCGTCTTCTAAGGAAAACTGTTACAGGAAGGCAAACCTACCTATGGCCTATGGCTATGATTCTAATATGAGATAGTTTGGGGACACCATTTTGAAATATGATACAATTTACCATACCATAACATTTTAAAAAGAAACTACTATATGAAGTTGTGGTTGATATGATAGTTAACAAATTGAAGTATATTTTCAAGGAAAGTCTTAGAAAGGGTTCAGATGGGATTTTGCTTTTCAATAAATGAAACAGTGAGCAGAGACTTAATAATGAAGAATTCCCACGTATATGCCATGCCAGACCAGGTTCCTTGGTGTTAATGACACTTTAAGGATTACTATTTCTTTATCAGGCAAGATACTAAAAAAATTAGATGGTCTCTATGCTATCCTGGTATATAAAAGGGAAAGATCCAGATGAAATTTACCCAGTTGAAATGAAACTGTCTTGCTTCACATGATGAGCCCCATTTTATTGTCTGCAGTTGACTTCCCATATTATATCTAAGGACAAATGCAGACTGCAGTGACTCAAAACCAAGGCACTTCTCTTGCTGCTTACTTTTGCAACTTCTATACCTGATGAAAGTATACATCATGAGCAGATGGCAATCTGAAAAGCTTGCAATATTTGTTTATGTCTGTCAGCTTTTGGGTTGGCCTATTAAAGTTGTCACTCCAGTATAGAGCTTGGAATTTGTTTTGTGCTGGAAAAGTTATCTTTCTTTTGTTTATTGTCACTGTAGACACTATAGACACATAGATACTCCCACTGCTAAGCTGCCGACCATGACCACAGAAAAAAGCGTACTTTTCTCACATAAAACTGTTCATGTTGATATGGACAGCTGAATTTCCATAGATCTAATTATTATCGTATAGAAGACATTTCAAACATCTTTGGTGAAATGATGTACTTTTGCTACTGCCGTCACACGTAGAACAGGGAGGGGACATCCTCCAGTCTACAAACCTGGCCAGATGCATACCACAGATGTTGACTGTTACCCTGGTTGTAGACAAAGAAAATACTTAAGAAGCATTGACAGAAGACTGAGGAAAGCCTGGGATGGTTTTGCATGGTACTAAGTTTTGTTTTGCAGCCTAGAAAGATGCTACAGTGGACCCTCGACTTACGGAATTAATCCATATTGGAACGCAGGTCGAAAAGTCTGTAGGTTGAGGGTCCATTTCTGATAGGAATGCATTGAAAACCATTTAATCCATTCCAGCCAAAGAAAAAAAATCTTGGGCTTCCAAAGCTGCACCCACTGCCCTCTGCCTCCTGTCCCCACGTGGACAGGAGGCAGAGGGCACTGGGGACAGGAGACTAGAGGGCAATGGGTGCAGCTTTCGAAGCCCAGCAAGCCGAAAGCCAGCAGCAGGCATGGAGGTCGGGGCGGCTTTTGGCTTGCCAGGCTTCCAAAGCTGCTCCCACTGCCCTCTGCCTCCTGTCCCTGGTGTCCTCTGTCTCCTGTCCCCACAGGGATGGGAGGCAGAGGGCAGCAGGGATGGGAGGCAGAGGGTAGTGGGGGCGGTTTTGAATTTCTTGCTCTTTACCCCTGCCTTTCGTAGGTCGAAGCTCCGGCTGCAAGTTGAACCAAAATTTTGCAGTCAAAGCTTTTTGTGCCTTGAAATTTTCCTAAGTTTACTTCGTAAGTCGAGGGTCCACTGTACATCCAACAGCTTGTTTGCAGGTTCTAGTACGGAATAACCTTGACCAAAGAAAGATACACTTGATCTATCTGGGATGGTCATTCTCATGGAACTCTACAAGAGCTATTCAGTTGTTACTTCCTTTATGTCTTTGGCCTCAGGATTACAAAATAGGAAGTAAAGTACAGTAGTATCACTACCCAAACCTTCCCACTGCTCCCTCTGTCTACTGCCTGAAGCAGCCATGCCCCCCTTAGTGTGGGGGTCTAGTACAGGCAAGATGGGTTAAGACATTATGAAACATTTTTATGTTACTTCTTAACAATACTCATTAGACCAAGTGCAGAGTTTGAAATTTTTTTGTTGGGGGTGGGAGAACAACAGTTCCTAAAATCCTCTAGTCAGTGTGGTCATGATGGCTTAGTGATTTTGAGAGTTATGGTTCAGAAGTGTAACTTTTTAAATCATTAGGCAAATTGATATTTAGGATTATCCATATTTTATTCAGAACTGAAGATGCTTTTATGTCACAGATTCGGTTTAATTGTCATAATAAAAAAAGGCAGCTCTCGAACCATCAAAGTAGCTAAAGTATGTGGATGGCAGGTCAATGTTTTGAGGTGCTGTTAACATTTGCTCCATGTGTACAGCTTCACAGGTGGGCTTGGCAATGTTTTCAGAAGGAGAGAACTAAATTACCATGGAAAATGACACATTTCGATTCTGCTGCAGGAGTTATGCTTGTCTTCAACACAGTTTAAATTAAGTCGCAAATAGCACAGGAAAGCCTGCTGCATTTTTGCTAGCTTTACAGATATCAGTCTCAGAGTCATTAAACTGACATCCATCATTTCCATCCTACATTTCATACCTTGGGCCCAGGAAAATAAGTTTAATTGACAGGAACTTGGCAGAATGTTTGTAGGAATATATATCAGAAAGAATGCTGCTTTATTGCTAGGCACTTATAGAACTGTAACTGGAAGCATGTCATTCACTGAATCTTTTTACAAGCTAGCAAAAAGATAATGAAAAAAAGACAATAGTTATTAATGAAACCGAGTCTCACAACAAAATATTAGAGTATTTGAGATATGTTACTTGTTAACTGCCAAGCTCTTTTAGGCAGTCCAGTTTCCTTCCATTCCACCCCTCCATATCTCTCTCTTTTCTTCCATCCATTGGGAACAGGGAGGAACATTTGTGTTCATCCCACTGAAATAAAATCTTTGATTTCTTCTGTACTTCTCACTTTCGTCTCTAATGCATTTTAATACACCTTCTCTATATCAAGTACGGCTTTATGCACACAATATGACTATCTCTATTCATTTTTCTCCATGACTCTCTTCTTCCTTTTTCCTGGCCTACCTAGTCTAGAGATAACATTTCCCCTTCTAAGCACTCTTCAGGAGTTTCTTCTTTTGGCCTATCACCATTCCTTGCCAGCGAGTTTTCACTGGGCTGCTGGTGGAGCAGGCTGAGTTTTGGGTCCCCTCCCTTAATATTCAAACTGGTCTGAAGTGCCCCACATTTACCTTCTTGTGTGTGGTTGGCACAGTTTTGGCTATATTTGGGGAAGCACAACATGAACCTGACACAACTCCGGGAGGCAGTAGAAGACAGGAGGGCCTGGCGTGCTCTGGTCCATGGGGTCACGAAGAGTCGGACACGACTAAACGACTAAACACACACAGGAAAAATTAAATCAGAAAGAGAAGGAATGATATATTTAATATACTGTGGAGCTTTGGTTCTTCCTTATACCTAGGGCACATAAATATGGATACCAAAAAAAAAATCTGTCATTTGTTTTCTTACTGCATTTTTCAAAATCTCAAAAGCATTTTCCCTGTATAAGTCCCACATCAGGTTGCAAAACTTCTATTTCTTCCCACATAAAAATAAATATTTTGGTACATACTTTTCCTGGTTTATTTCAGGATAAATAAACTAAAAGTGTTCTGGTTGTGAGCCTTAAATACCTAAATGGTTTATCTTAAGGTCCTCACACACATACTCACCAGCCTCCTCGTATCCTATAATTTGAACCCTTTCTCTGTACTCTCCCATTGTGTTGAGGGGACATGATTGATGGAGACAAGAGAAAGAGGATTCTAAGCAGCCACATGAAAACTCTAAAATTCCTTATTTCAGGACAATAACCTGGCACTATTCTGACTGAATTTCATTAAACTCTAAAGACCTTTCTGTTCAAGCAGACATTTATTTAAGTTTTATTTAATGCTTTACAAGGTGTATCTGCTTTTATTATATTTTCTAATGCTGTTATATTTTGTTGGTTCTAACTGCTTTTATCAGCCTCATTGGTACAAATAGTTTTTGTATAAAATTTAACAAATATCTGTTTTGTACTGAGTTTTTCTCTCTCTATTACCTGATAGTTTTATAATTTCTCCTGAGTTTTCTGAAGTCTTGCCAATCTGGCGATGTTAAAATTCTTCATAATAATAGGCTGTGTGAGACACAAGAAGGAGAAAGTGCTAACTTTTAAATTCAAATATGTATTTCTTTATTTTAAGAGCCCAATTGCATTGTACAGAGTACATTTGCTACAAACACCTTTCTTGTTTGGATGTTTAAGTGAAATTCCGTAAAAGTAATCTCAGCAGTATAAACCTGTCCATTCAGTGTGGAATTATTTTGTGCTACTTGGCCTTTCTTCTACATGAAATGCATTCCATATTTTTAGAAACTTCTTTTTATATATAAAAGCTGGGTTTTAGCCTAAGTTTTTCAAACTAAATAACATACAAATTAAAATTGAATAATTGAAAGTGAAATTATGTGATGAGGGGAATCTATGTCTTTGGGAAAATCTTGAGACTACAAGTCAGGTGTACTTACCACTGTTATCTCTACTCATAATTCCATAAACAGAGACACACTGCATGAGATAAATTCCTAGGTAGTTATAATACTTTAATAATTAACATAACTCTAGCTTGTGACTCCGGTTCTTCTCATATTGTTGAAGATACACTGTACAGAGAAGTCCATCATTTTTCTTATACGTTTTCTTATTGATAATATATGCTCAAAACTTTTCCAAACAGGAATTGTCACCTCTACTTGAGAACAAATTAATCATATATAATTCATAGTATTATCTGTACCAGAGACAAATATGCTATTAGAAGTCATAATTGGTTTTTAGATGGAATCATGCAAAACATTTTCAGTCTATTTATTGTATCAGACCAGTGATTTACTTGCTGGTAGAATAGGAATATAGTAACAAGGCCTCAGCCAAAGTGTTAACCTATAAATCTGAGCCTCTTGATATTTACTCAAAAGTATGTGCTACTATGTGTTAAAACCGTGCATTTTAAGTGTTCAATACTAGGGTGAAATCTCATGCATATTTATTTAGGAGCAAACCTGACTTGAATTAAATGGCACATTCCACAATAATTTAAATGATAGTTCAGTAAAGCCTTGGAAAAAATCATCTTAAGCAATCTCAAAGATGTATTCTTGAAGGCTTTCACAGCCAACAGCCAATGGTTGTTGTAGGTTTTTCAGGCTGTTTGGCCATGTTCTGAAGGTTGTTCTTCCTAACTTTTCACCAGTCTCTGTGGCCAGCATCTTCAGAGGACAGGAGCTAAAACTCTGTCTGTGTTCTGGTGTAGTGTGTGGGACTGTTGAGTTGAGCTCAGTCAAGAAAACAGTGGATCAAGCTGAGATATCCAGCGTGCCATCTTGCCCGATGAGACTTAACCACTTTCAGCCTGTGACGTCAGACATGGTGGACAAAGTGCTCGACTGCTGTCGTGCCGCCACCTCCTCCCTTGACCCTTGCCCAGCCTGGCTAATCAAAGCAGCCAGGCCTATAACATCTGAATGGGCTACGGCAATAATTAATGGGTCTCAAGGAGACACTCATTAGGTCCATTAGGAAGAAACTGAGCTTGGCGGCAGACGATATTGATAATTATAGGCCCATCACCAATGTTTCTTTCCTCAGAAAGGTAGTTGAGAGGGTAGTGGCCAATCAGCTGCAGGCTCTTCTGGATGAAACCAATGCGCTTCAGGCCACATCATAACATGGAAACAGCATTGGTCACTCTGTTTGATGACCTGCTGAGGGAGGCTGACAGGGGCAAAATGTCTCTGCTGGTCCTCCTTGATATCTCAGCAGCCTTTGATACCGTTGGTCATGATATTCTCCTGGGGAGGTTCTCCCAGTTGGGAATCATTGGTCTGGCTCTTGCCTGGCTCCATTCCTTCTTGGAGGACTGTCCCCAGAGAGTGTAGATTGGAGAGAGTTTCTTGGCTCCATGGAGCCTCAATTGTGGGGTTCCACAGGGCTCGATTACCTCTCCAATGCTGTTTAACATCTATATGAGGCTGCTGGAAGGGGTCATCAGGGGATGCGGGGCTTTGTGTCATCAATATGCTGATGATACTCAGCTCTACATCTCCTTTTTCCAACAACAATGGATGCTGTCTCATCCCTTGAGCACTGCCTGGGGGCTGTTCAGCAATGGATGCATGTGAACAGACTGAGGCTGAATCCGGGCAAGATGAAGGTCCTTTGGGTGGGTGCCCCAGATATCAGGGATCTGGGAAACTCCCTTTCCTTTGGGGGGGGGTGACTCTTACCACCAAGAGTGAGGTTTCCATCTGGAACCAGCGCTCACCATGGAGACCCAGGTGTCATCAGTGGTCCATTCTGCACATTTCCACCTTCGGTGGATTGCCAGTTGCATCCCTATCTTGATGTGGGGGTGCTCACCACTTTGGTCCATGTGCTCCTAGTCTCAAGATTGGACTACTGTAATGCGCTGTATGTGGGGCTGCCTTTGAGATTGACGAGGAAAACTCAGATGGTATAAAATGTGACGGCCAGACTTCTTACAGGGGTGAAAAGGCACCAACACATTTCTCTGACACTGGCTGCCTTGCATTGGCTGCCCATTCATTTCCACATTGATTTCAAAGTTCTTATGATTACATATAAAGCCCTAAACAGTTTAGGACTTTGATATCTCCCACCCAGTTCTGCCACTCATTCCAGCCAGGCCGGGTAGCTAAGGGGCCTAATGCTGAGGGAGGTCTGGAAGGAAAGAATGAGGAACTGGGCCTTCTCAGCAGTGGTCCCTCACCTCTGGAACAACTTGCCTGTGGAGATCCGCATAGCTCCCTCTCAGGGTGTCTTCAGAAGTAAACTCAAGACTTGGCTATTTGGGCAGGTTTTCCCTCCTGCTGTAAATTAAATTCACATTTTCCCATCTTGGATTTATTGCATGCTTATTGGTTTTACTGTTTTTAAATTTGCAATGGTCTCAGAGTAGACCTTTGGTCTAGATGGGCGGGGTATATATCTAATAAAATAAAATAAAAAGAAATAACATGATCTAAAATATATTAGTTTTACAATGATATATTTAATTATCACAACCTCGACCATTTCATAGATTTTCTTGGATATTGCAGGTTGCCTGAATACCTTCAGAATGATCATTGTCACAGTATAAGACCCTAATGTTTAAGAGGTGGGCAAGATGCTGAAAATTACTCAAATATATTTATGGAAAAGGGAAATATTTGTTTTTACCTAATAATAAGTAAATAATAATAGATTGGGAAGTACTCCGTTAACAATCCAGTAGCCGGTAAGCCAACTGACAATGCCACCGAAGCACTGAGACAATTAAGTGCTGTTTAAAATGAACATAATACTACTGAATGGCAACAGGCAAAAAACTAGTCAGATTTTATTGCCAATAAAAGTAAAGTACTGAAAACATGCATATTAGATTAGAGCCCATCTAATTGGGGGATATGGGTGACTTGAAGTACAGTAATGGAAACAGGCGGTAATTTGTGTCATGATATACCATGTCACCCCCACTTGAAATTCCATTGGGCAGTATTAATTTAAGCAGAGGTCTATGCTCTAATAAACCAAGTAAATTGAGTCAATTACAAATTTCATGCTTTTATGATTTTTGCTTTAGTTAGATAACATCTCCAATTGAATGCACTGGCCTCCAGAGAGATCTTGACCACTTACATAGAACATATGTTTGTGGTGTTATTTCTACTGCTCTTTCCTTTCTCTCACTCTCTTTAGAAACAAATTTCCTTATGCATTGTACATAATAAATATAAAAATCAATGTTTCTGTTCTTAGGCTGCTTACAATTAATAATAAATAATAACAATAAATGATAAATAGGCACATTAATGCAGCACATAAAATGAAAATAAGCAGTTTTGGAATAAAACCATTAAAAAACCTGGGAGAACAAAAGTTAATTTCTTCACACTGAAATGACATCTCACAACTCATCAGATAATCTGTCCTGGAAAAGCCATTTGAAGTACTGTGCATAAATAATTATCATATGCTGTCAAGTCAGTTCTGACCCATGGAGACCCTTTTTTTATTCTTTTCCAGGTAGGGAGTACTTAGAAGTGGTTTATCATTCCCATCTTCTGGGGAGCCCTGGGATTGTGCAGCTTGCCAAAGGCCACATAGGTTGGCTGTCTTCACAGGAGGCACAATGGGCAATCGAATGGAAGTACTGGTTCTCTGCTGTCACCACAGTCCCTCCAGCTCTCCCCTGGAATATACACTTCCTTTTTTCCCTTCATTCTTGTCACTAGGAGATTTGCAATGTATTTCTGTCCCCTTTTCAGAGAGGGGTGAAAAGACTAGAAGGAGAGAATGAATCACACTTTTACTGCACACTTTTACCAGAAATCGGGGAGTGTCTGAAGAAGCCTGCCAAAAGAGTCAGAAAAGATGCTTCCGAAGGGGAAGAAAAGACTCTGAAGTAAAGTAACAGGAAGCTTACTTTCCCGGTCCCATTTTTATTTTAATCTTTCCCCACACTGAGCATAGGAAAGGCTACCTGAGCTCAAGTTTGGAGCAGAATCTCAAAGTCACAGATATATGTCTGTGACTAATTAAGATCCTACTCCGGAATTTGGTATAAGTATTTGTACAACTCCAGTTGTGGTTGAATGACCAAAGTAGTAAATCAATGATAAAGACACCATATCATACTACAGATATATATATAATTACCACCTCCATATATACAGCTGCAGGGACTTGCTTTCCTGTGCTTGTTGTGGTTATAGACCTGTACAGCAGCTGATATTGGAGGATATAATATTAATATTGCCTTTAATATTGCACGACAGGCAAGAAATTAGAAGGTAAAGCATTTTCTATTCCTTTATATACATAATTGCAAAAATATTATTTGCCATCTGTGGGTTGGATCCAGTGTTAATATTGCTCAGATACAAATATTGATCACCAAAGGTTCCTTATCATCCTGGAATAAAGTGGCAAGTGGGGTGCCAGTATTATTCATCACCTTTATAAATGACTTTGATTAAGGTATGGAGGGGATGCTTATCAATTTGGGGGTGGCACCTAACTGGGAGGGACTGCTCATTCTTCAGCAGACAGAAGCAGGATTCAGAATCACCTAAGCAGAGTGTAAAATGGGGACAAAATGAACAGAATGTGTCTTAACAAGGAAAAATGTAAAGTTTTGCATTGGCTGTAAAAACAAAATGCACAGGTATAAGATGAATGATAGTAGTAGTATACGTTATTATAGTCAAAGACCAGTAAAACCACATCAATATAAAATAGATACATATAATTATTGTTTAGTAAAGTCGGGCAGGGTAATAAAATTCCATTAAAACATAATTAAACATCCCCTTCTTTCCAATTAATAACATAATATATCCTTAATATAGGTAAAACCTTAGGCAGTGTTATATTAAAAACATTATATTGTCCATCTAAAATCACCTACCCAAACATCTGTTTACAAATAACCATTGCTGCAGCACAGAATTTGGCCACTTGTCTTGTAATATAAGGGGTATTGTCAGAGAGTAGCCACTGCACATAATCCTCCTCTGATCTCCCAGGAGATTTACAGATAATAGGTGATAAAAGCTCCATCCGAAGATCCCGATAGCAAGTACAGAAAAGAAGAACATGACCAAATGATTCAACTTTATCACTATTACAAGGGCAGAGACAATCTGATGCAGGCAAACCTCGAAATCTTCCCTCCAGAAGCTTAGAAGGTAGTACATTAAGCCTAGCTAGCACAAAAGCCCTTATGGCTTTAGATGACATAGAGCTGGCTAAATACGAGAAGGTTATAAAAGCAGATTTCTTAAGGAAGTTATATTTCCCTAACTGGCCAACATGGTCCTGTAGTTCAATGTCCCATACCCTTAACTTCACCGCTTTAATGGCCTCCGCAAGACCAATTGCTATCAGTATACTGGCAGAAAAACCAATTTTCGATAGAAATGAATGATAGAAGAATGTGTGAAAAAGATCTAGGGGTTTTAGTAGATGACAAACTAAACATGAATCTAAAGTGATGGCAAAAAAATCTATGGAGGAAAATCCATGATAATTATTGTTGGTATCTGGTATGTGCAGTGTAGTGTGGAGTTGCTAATGATTTGAATGTTTCATTCATGTGTATATGTGTGTCTTATCTCCCTATATTTGTAATTCTTTCAATTGTTTTCCTTTTCCTTTGAGCTACAAGCAATCTCTCTCCAGGGGCCTAGAGAGCCAGGGGCCTGGAATACCAAGAAAAAACTTTCAATAGGAAATTCTGTTGATGTTTCACCTACTATAATGCCAAGTGTTTGTAACAGAGACCTTGGCAAACTGCCATTATGATGATAATATCATTGTTTTGGCTAAAATGTTTGCCAAGACTGGAAACATAAAGGCCTATAGCATAAATCGTTTGATGCACCAAGGTCCTGGAACACCAGAATATTGTAACACCAAGGTATTGGAACGAGAGTCCAAATTATAATTACCACCTCCATATTTACACATTGTAAAATAAACAAATTCAACTGTCAGGAACATTATGTAGAGTAACCCTGCCTGGTTAGATAAATGACTGATTGTTTTCCAACAACTATAGTAATTTATTATTCAAGCCTCAATTTTAAATGCATTTTCGTTTTCATGGGTACTTTTTCTACAATAATTAATTGTTTTTATACTCTGTACACAAAATTTCACATCTTGAAAGATGGAAAGGTGTCAGGGATGCTTTAGATGTGTATTTTGTGCTTGGTAAGTTGTCAGACTCAGTGACCCAGTGGTCACTTCTAGTTCTACTACTACGATTCTGTGATCCACTAAAATCCATGAGATCAATTATGACTAACTAAAGCCTCATTGATCTCAATACATCATTGATTTGAATGGAAGATGCTACATGGGATTGTGTGAACAGAATTGAAATGCTAGTACACATATGCTATATCTTTTAAAGTTGTGAAATTAGCAACCTTCAGTTCAATTCACACATTTCTGCTGCAGGAAAAGCCTGAAGAGCAAATTACAATGTTTCTCAGATACCCATAATAATCAGTACTAATAATGCAACATCCTGTGATTCTCTATACTGTATCTACCCAGAAGGAATTATGCATTATTTATTTCTATGCTATCTTAGCTCCATTTACCTCTACCTTATATATAATATATATATATATATATATATATAATATATATATAACTATTGGCAGAGAATTTCAAGACGCTTTTTCACTTATATATATATATATATATATATATATTAGTGAAAAAGTGTCTTGAAATTCTCTGCCAATAGTTATTGGCTCAGTGATTTATAACTCGGTCCTCTTCATCTTTACTCAAAATTAAATCACTCTGTAGGGTTTATTCTCAGGTTACTGAGATTAGATTTCAGACAGAGGTTAGGTTCAAATAATATGATTCATACTTATTCAATAGTACACATGATGAATTTCCATTCACTTATTTTCCATTATGAGTGGGAAAATTAAATACTACCACTTTTTGTCAGTTTCTCCCAAATGTGTGCACTATTCTGCCTTAAAATTGACCAGTATGTTTTACAGAATCATATTGGGATTTAACTGTGTCTTAAAACCTCAATATATGACCCTACATAGATAAGTAATTACTCATTATAATGAACATTTTAAATTATTGCTGTGCAGTAACAAGTAAAATATTTTTCAGTAGTTAAATTCTGACTTTTCTTACTATTTTACTCTCAGTTGTTGTTGTTTTTTTGTAACTGCAATGCCTTTCAGTTAGGAAAGAAGAATGCATGAAGCAACATGCCAAATATTCATTTCAAACGTAACAAAAACATTTACTTACATATTCATTTTTCATATTCATTAAATGTATAAAAACGTGTATATTACACATTTGTATCATCTTTGCTATTAGATTATTTTTTTCAACAGAAGTTTCACCATAGAAAATCAATGAGGAATCTGCTGAATTTATTTCTGATGGTCACCATCTGCTATGATCAAAACTTTTACTATTGCCAGTTAATGTGTATTGGTGGATTGAGTCTTCATGGTAACTCTGTGTGAAAAATGCAGTGGCCCAGCAAATAAATCAAATAGCAGGAATGTCTACTTTTGCAGGATTTTAACAATACAGATGGACAATGAAGAAACAAAAAATGCACTCCTTAATTTCATCTTTCAGCTAGCAGCGTCTATTTATTTTAAAGGCAGAAAAAATGGAGTACAGCAGCAGATTAATATGCTGTTGTGTCTCCTTATTAATATGCACTGCTGAAATTGCTGATTCTGTAGAAGTTATGTTAACAATAGATGTATCATTGTTCAGAAGCATGGGAATGGTTTAAATGAAATGAATGAAACCAAATGAAACACTGAAACTGAATTATTAAAGAAATGAGATTCTTTGCTAGATTTATACTTTGCATGTTTGGGATGCATTAACCTTGGCATGGATGTTGGGTGCCCCCTAATTACACAGAGAGCTTACTTTCAAAACCTTCTAATCAGATGGTCATTTAGCAGTGAGCATGCAAAGCATACAGATAATAGAGGGGCAAACCTTTACATTTGCATGGGCAAATACTACTTTCAAGCATTCCACACTGAGGTGTTTTTTTTCTTGACATTGTAGATGGGAGGTTTATATGCTCTAAGTCAATGACCTCCTTGTTTCAAGAAAAATGATTTCCTTTCCTGCAATGTTTTACAGACACTGGTGAAGATTAAATGCAGACTTACATAATCTTTTCATTTATATGGTAAGGAGAGACAGACAGACAATGCATATAGAATGGAATTGAAGGCACCTAACTGGTGAGCTAGTGGCACTGGAAGTCAGGAAAGCAATTGCTTTGCTGTTAAAGCAATGTATGTTTAAGTTCAGTAGGCTAACATGGGCTTTTTGTCTTTTCAGCAAAGTATCAGGTTTATGGAAAAGGAAAACGTGCAGCAAATCTCATTTTACCATTGAAATGATTGTCTTATGTATTCAATAGGAAATATTATCTTTTAATGGAAACTGCATGAGGAAGGGTCAGCAAGATCTCACAGTGTTTGCATCAGTAGATACTAATCATAATCTTTTAGGGCAAATGTCTTCATCTCTCAGGCAGCTATGGAAAAAGGATGTTAGGCACATCATGCTGTCTGCTTTTAGCCCAGTTCTACTATTCTCTGTGCAGTCCAACTGCTATACAGTGAAAACAGGCCAGATCAAAACACTTGAGTTAGTTGTCATCCTGTCTTCTGTACTTTCCACAGGAGACCATTTCTCATCGTTTAATAATCTTACTTATTTGCTTGCATGCTTGCAAGATGATCCTTTAACCTGATTGGTTTTACAGCAATTTTTCACACAATGTTTCCACGTCCAGACAGCAAACACAGGACCTTCTCAAGGACACTTCATGTATGCTTTTTTTTGGGGGGGGGGGAAGGGGGATAGGGATAAATTGGCATAGTAAAAAAGTACAGGAATGAATGAAGTGTAGCGCATGAGTCTCTAGTACTGATTTTTTTTGCTAGACAGTGCTATGTGTGTGTTTAGTCGTTTAGTCGTGTCCGACTCTTCGTGACCCCATGGACCAGAGCACGCCAGGCCCTCCTGTCTTCTACTGCCTCCCGGAGTTGTGTCAGGTTCATGTTGGTTGCTTCGCAGACACTGTCCAGCCATCTCATCCTCGGTCGTCCCCTTCTCCTCTTGCCATCACACCTTCCTAACATCAAGGTTTTTTCCAAGGACTCTTTTCTTCTCATGAGATGGCCAAAGTACTGGAGCCTCAGCTTCAGGATCTGTCCTTCAAGTGAGCATTCAGGGTTGATTTCCTTTAGAACTGATAGGTTTGTTCTCCTTGCAGTCCAGGGGATTCTCAAGAGCCTCCTCCAGCACCACAATTCAAAGGCATCAATTCTTCGGCGGTCTGCTTTCTTTATGGTCCAGCTCTCACTTCCATACATCACGACAGGAAAAACCATAGCTTTGACTATTCGGACTTTTGTCGGCAAGGTGATGTCTCTGCTTTTCAAGATGCTGTCAAGATTTGTCATCGCTTTCCTCCCAAGAAGAAGGCGTCTTTTAATTTCAGGGCTGCTGTCTCCATCTGCAGTGATCATGGAGCCCAGGAAGATAAAATTTGACACTGCCTCCATATCTTCCCCTTCTATTTCCCAGGAGGTGATGGGACCAGTGGCCATGATCTTAGTTTTTTTGATGTTGAGTTTCAGACCGTTTTTTGCACTTTCCTCTTTCACTCTCATTACAAGGTTCTTTAATTCCTCCTCACTTTCTGCCATCAGAGTGGTATCATCTGCATATCGGAGGTTGTTGATATTTCTTCCGGCAATCTTAATTCCGGCTTGGGTTTCTTCCAGTCCAGCCTTCCGCATGATGTATTCTGCATATAAGTTAAATAAGCTGGGGGACAATATACAGCCTTGCCGTACTCCTTTCCCAATTTTGAACCACTCAGTTGTTCCATGACCAGTTCTAACTGTTGCTTCCTGTCCCACATATAGGCTTCTCAGGAGACAGATAAGGTGGTCAGGCACTCCCATTTCTTTAAGAACTTGCCATAGTTTGCTGTGGTCCACACAGTCAAAGGCTTTTGCATAGTCAATGAAGCAGAAGTAGATATTTTTCTGGAACTCTCTGGCTTTCTCCATAATCCAGCGCAAGTTAGCAATTTGGTCTCGAGTTCCTCTGCCTCTTCGGAATCCAGCTTGTACTTCTGGGAGTTCTCGGTCCACATACTGCTGAAGCCTACCTTGTATGATTTTGAGCATAACCTTGCTAGCGTGCGAAATGAGTGCAATTGTACGGTAGTTGGAGCATTCTTTCGCACTGCCTTTCTTTGGGATTGGGATGTAGACTGATCTTTTCCAATCCTCTGGCCACTGTTGAGTTTTCCAAACTTGCTGGCATATTGAATGTAGCACCTTAACAGCATCATCTTTCAAGATTTTAAATAGTTCAACTGGAATGCCATCACCTCCACTGGCCTTGTTGTTAGCCAGGCATTCTAAGGCCCATAGACAGTGCTATGCCATTCTGCAAATGATCTCTAGGCATCTCAAGAAGGCAGCAGCAGCGGTGGAGAAGGCAGTGACAGCAAAAGGTAGGGAGGCAACAGGCAGTGGAAAGAGGGCAGTGGGTAATGGATATCACTATGTGTCCGAGAGAGCATTTTATAGGTCCAATGAACCTGCAAACTAATTTGTGGTTTGTTGGTGAGAAGTTCAGAAATGTGTGGTTCATGGCCTTCAACAAACCACAAACGAAGATGAACTGCCATTTTGCTGGTTCGTGCCCATCTCTGTTGTTGACCTTTTCTTGGCTACATCTTGTTTGTAACTAATGCCACTGCTGATAATTTCTTGGCTACCTGCTCAAAATGTCTCCTTTTAAACTCTGCATGCTTATGTGATACCCATGGGGAATTACAACTGGGAAGCAAGAAAGCCTACTTTATCACTGACTGTTTCAATATTTTTCCTGCCACACGTATGACATAATGCTTTTTTTCAGTAGCAAGACTGACAAATCCTTGCCATCTGAGGTTTTTACTACCTTTTGAATGTGTGGAGGTTTTTTTGTTCTGGGGTTTCTTACTGGATGGATGGTATTTAGTCATATGGTGCTGTAGCGTTCTCTACTTATTTGATCTATGGTCTATGTTATGTAATGTAATGGTTTATGAATATTAATGTTGCAGAGAGGCGGAGCTGAGACAGATGCTATGAGAGGCGGAGCCTGAGTCAATATTTCAGTCAGAGTGTGAGATGAAGTGAGTAAGTCAGATTGAGTCACTGAGAGTAGGGTCAGGGTGTGCAAGAGAATGTGTAGTTTGGGGAATTTAGATGTATTAACTACTGAAGATATTTATGAATCTATGTAATCAATAAACCAAAGTTTTATTTAAAAGAACTTGAAGTGTGGACCTGAGTCTTTCTGAAGTAAATGGTGATTTAGAGATCACCTGGTGGCAGCAAGTGTAAAAGAAGCGAATGTCTGTCTTCGCGTGCTCAGAGGCTTGAAGGTCAAGCAAGGGGCACGGGGGGGGGGGTTGGCCGTCACAGGTGCTTTCTATCTTTTGTAAAAAGTTAATTGTCATGTCAAAGGAACATCCTGATCAAAATGGTTTTCTATTAGCATATTATTATGCTGAAAAAATAGCTCCAGAAAACAAGTTACAGCAAGAGTGTGGATTTCAAAGAAAGATTTGAGAACCTGCCCCCCCAAAAAACATTTTTGGAAACATGGATTTGTAAACTTCAGTGTCGACATTAATCTCAAGACATTTTGGGATGAACTGCAATGAACCACGACGAATTGGATGGGTATTTTTGCCCTTGCTGGAAGAGCAATAAGTGCTGATAGCAGTTTTTAGGAGTATCAGTAAAAGTGAAATTGTTCAGGAGAAAGGGAAAGTCAGGCAATCAGATTCCATGCTAATGGGATGAGGCATCAGCCTGCTGTCCTCTGTCTTCTGTATGTGTTCAAGACAGATATTTAATCTCATCAATTTGCAGCCAACAGCTTTTGTGTTAATAGGGCCATTGTTTGTGAAAAGGAGATTCTAGATATCTGGCATTTAGAAAAACATTGAAGCCTAATCTAGATATATCTGTCATAAAATCAGCCAGAATCATGCTTTCCATTTCAAAACGTAGCTCTCCAATTGCACATTAGTACCACATATGGATCTTTTCACCTTTTTCAGAAGCAACTTCAAAAGCAATGTAGGTCAGAGCTGGTCTTTGAAAGTGAAGGTTTTAAAAATGCTGCATGCAAGCTAGGGCAAAAAAGATCTTTCCTATTCCTTTAATGTCCTTTAAGTTTATTCTCTCTTGTATTCCACTCCTCCTGAATTTCTGATTTAACTGGAAGAGTTTCTAAAATTAATCCTGGAACACCCATTATATGCACTTCGCAGCAGCCTTCAGTTCATTTACATCTTTTTTTTTCCTTTCTCCATACCAGTGTATCTCTGCACATTTGTAAAAGATTGCAAAAAGCAAGTCTGATGGGATTGTGCACATGCAGAATGTCAAGAAGATTCTGTTGGTCAGAGTTCTGTGTATATTTGCATTCTTGCATATACCGCCTATGGTACAACACCACACACGCACACACAAATTGTGACACAGCTCTGTTTTGTGGCATTTTAATAGAGCACAATCACATTGGGTAAGAGAAGTCGAGTCACTATAGAGAAAGTATTTGGATGCTATCATTCAAATGATTATTATTGCTTTCTCAGAGTTTTATGAATATGCACATGGATTACTTGGAGAGGCTGTGTGGGTCCTCACGTCCTCCATGGAAAGGGGGATATAACATATGGGGTTGGTCATCTCCATACAGGAGAGCATTTGATAACAAGAACTTTATTCTTGAACTATATATGAATGGTTTGCTGGCCTTCATAGAATCTTTCTCCTCAGGACTCCCAAACTCCCATGGTCTTCTCTGCTCCAGCAGTTTGCCTTTACCTCCACCTGGTTCACTTCATAGTTTATTGTGCAGTTTCTTTGGTGCCTGAGTCCTTTCTCTTGTTCTTCTTTGGCATGGAAATCTAGCTCCAGATGTTGCAGTCTCCTCAGTTGCCATTCACAATGCTAGGGCTGGAGTGAGAATTGGCACAGGTGGGATTAGGCTAGGCAGTGCTGGAGCAGGTTCACATTGCTCCACTGTAGATTCGGCTTCTAACAGTTCCATGTGCACAGCCATGGTAAAGCTGTCAGGTCCTGGGTCCTGGAGCAAGAGGCCCTCAAGCCACTTTGGAGCATCATTTCACATGCCTTCCACCTTCCCATCTTCACCACCTTCTTCCCTCTTTGCTACTGGCTCCTCCACCTTTATAGCTTTCATGAAGGTTGTCCTGCTTTCCTGCCTCCAAGCACTTTCCTGCCTCCAAGCTAGAGGTTAAGACCCCTGGTTCTCACACAGTCACTGAAGAGTAGTTCAGTAGTTGTTATCTGAGAATTGATTAGATTGAAACTAAGTGTAGACCTAAAACATTTGTGCCTTTTTGGAGGTCCCATTCTTGTTAAATAGAGAGGAGGAACCTGTCCTTTTGTTCATGCAATAAAAGAAAGCTAGTGTACGCTTACAACTTTGCAGTACATGCCAGTTCAATACCAGCTTTTGCTTTGAAGCAAAGTGAAATTGCCAGCTGACATTATTAATAAAAATAAAAAGAGAAAGGGGGAAATTTAGTACGTATTTGCTAAGAAAACACTGAGAAATTGTAATAGAACCTTCTCTTTTGGTAACAAAACCCATTCAGGACTGAGAATCAATGATCCACCTTGTTTGTTTGCTCTATTAATATCAGTAAAAAGAATACAAGCATTTAAATTCAACTGACCAACTCTGTGCTGCAGGCTGCTAAAAGAGATGTTGTATACATGGTAATCAGTACATAAGGCAAAAAATCCTGGGTGAGTGTTGTATTTAAAGAGACAGAAGTTTTATTCTAGAAACTTCACTGAAAGACGACTTACTCAATAGATTACCATCAAATAACCTGGTCACTTTGCTTACTTACACAAGTGTTTTGTGTAAATTAAATTATTTGTTCCATGATTCATTTTGGTCTGGCACTAAAAGTACTGATTTAGTTCACAGTATCTTTTTTTATTTCTTTAAATGGACAGCTCTATTCATCTGTTATGTTCAAAGTACTCCATAGTGCTTTACCTCAGCAGTTCTCACTTAATCAATGGAAGCTAGAGGTTAAGACCCCTGCTTTGATAATGTACTTTGTAGATTTCATTTATGTATTTGCCAACTCCTCACCCCACTGTGCATGGTTTTTGCTTTGGAAAATGCTCATTCGTCTGTCATGGAAGTGAGAAGACAATGCATGAAAAATGGCTTACTTCTTGTTCTTATGGACCATAATGTATGTAGGATAAATGTAAACTCAGTAACATGTTGTAGGCTCTTTTGAGAACTTCTATGTGTGCATAGCTGCCTAGACATTCATGTATAAATAAGACTATGGGGACATGTCAAGTCACAGTATAATCTTAATCTAGAACAAAAGGATAGCGTACATTGTGAAACATGTTGAAGAGAATCAATGCTTGCACAATTGGAAAAGAACTATCTAGCAATTGGAAAAGGGCTGTCTAGGGCTAACTAGCAACTATCTATCTGTTAGTTTTAGTCATCTAAATAAGGTCACACATAACATCCTTGAAACAATTCCAAATTATATCAGGGCCCACATTCAGTTGGTATTCTCAACTAGATTTGGGTTTGTATAGTTCTTGAACATACTGAAAATCATAACAACAAGGATGGCATAAAAATAATATAAAAACACAATATCAGGCATTTGCCTTTTCCACATCTGTATGCTGCATGGGCCATTGAAATATTGTATGTTCTCCTAAAACATACCTTTGTTCCCTTCCTTTATGTTCCTAACGGGTCTGTGACAACATTCTTATTGATTAATTTGATGACATATCCATTCAGAATGCATGGTCTCTAAAGCTTGTTCCTTTAAATTATGACAACTGGAACAACATATATAAGGAGAAACGAAATCAGTTATTTCAGGATTCAGTTGTAAGCCAGATACCTTTCATTGTATAAACTAATTTTACAGCTAGACTATGCAGTTTACAAACCCATGCCGTTACTTTTTAGAACAAGTTCAAGAAGAAAGGTAGTATTGATGGCTGAATGTAAAGACGGGAGGATTCTCACAGGACTCCCCAGAACTAGTTTCACTTGGCAGTGTTTCACCAGGTGCATTTCATCTGTTTATTTGTGGCCCTTGAGAACAAAAACAACAATCCAGAACCAACCAAAGATACACACAAGCCTGCAAGTTCTCAAGAACACTTCACAATGCTAAGTAATATTAAAAGGAGGAGAGAAACAGAGGTAAGCCAACATTTAGCCAGATGTTGTAGCTATGAGTTCTACAGTTTAACTCAGTTCCAAAATGAAAATTTTGAACCAATTAGTCACTGGTAGATATGCAAGTATCAGATTGAACCTAGTAATGCACAGAGGTATGGAAAGATGATAAACAGTATGGGGGGTGAGTTGACTAGCTGTTTGCCCATACAAAATTGAAAGTGCTTTATTGGTGCTTGGATGTGTGGGTTTTGAAGAGAAAACCCCTGCATCAACTTCACTGCCCCCATATAGCAATTTTCAAATTCTGTTACCATGATTTAAGAAAAAATTATTTTTGTACTTTTATAGTGTTTTTAGTGCATGATTTTATTGTATATTATGAACCACCCAGGGAGTGGCAGCACTAATGGAATGAATGAATGAATGAATGAATGAATGAATGAATGAATGAATGAATGGATGGATGGATGGATGGATGGATGGATGGATGGATGGATGGATGGATGGATGGATGGATGGATAGATGGATAGATAGATAGATAGATAGATAGATAGATAGATAGATAGATAGATAGATAGATAGATAGATAGATAGATAGATAGATAGATAGATAGATAACGGTTGGATGGCCAGCTCATAAAACATATTTATGGCTAAAATATACAAAATGCAGTTTAAAAATATACAACAAATTCATAAAACATATTATGTTGCTTACATATACACAATGCAGTTAAAAAAGTGTATAGCCAGTTAATAAATAAATAAATAAATTTCAAGTAAAAATAAATTAACTTCCAAAGTGATATGCCACACACACGTGTGTGTGTGATTATATGTATACATACTATAGATACATAGTTTTCTGACATATATAACAGTTCTAAATATAACATTAGCTAATAATTTCACTGTATACTTCAAGAGGTACCCTTTTTTAGTTGAGAAACAATGTGAGGGAACAGAAGTAATTTCTTGAAAACCCACAGAAGGGGAAAAATTACTCAGAGCATGTGTTTCAGATGTGCTGTAAGCCTGTACTATCTGAATCTCAGTGACAGGAATGCTAGTTGATGCACTCCACCATGACAGGCCCCGTTGTTTGTTAACATTGTTCTCCTGCTCAGTACTCTCTCTTTCTTGCCCAATTGGAAAGCTAATGAAATACTTTGTAGCCAGTGTCTGAAGCCTGTAATGGGGAGATGGATGAGGCAGTGAACAACTGAGCCAGCAGGGAGAAGTACTATTAAGGCCTTCAGCCACAGTTCTTCTCACTGGTATGTCAGTCTAGGTTTGAAGTCATGTTCAAGAATGTTGTGAACATGCTCTTTTTTTATGGGTCTGTCATGAGCCTAAACAATTTCATGTGTTTTTCTTCCTGTGTTTGTAATTGAAATAGCAAAATCATGCAGAAATCTTTCAAAAATAAATGTTACCCCAGGAAAATCTGATTTTTCATTTATGAATCAAACTTGTTTGTTTGTCCCCTTCCTTCCTTCCTTCCTTCCTTCCTTCCTTCCTTCCTTCCTTCCTTCCTTCCTTCCTTCCTTCCGCACTAGTGTACAATTACTAAATATATCAGGTAATTTTCACCCAAATCTAGGCAGCATCCTGAGCATGGAGATAGGGAGGAGAATTCAGAGTGATCAAGTAACTTAGAAAAGAATACAGTAATGAAAACTCATTGTAATCCATGTTTCTTTGTTAGGATAAAGAATGACATGTGTATACCTTAAAATTATTTCAGTGTCTTTTTGCTGGATCTAATGCACATCTTATTTTTTTTCTGTTCAGATGGGCACTAAAATAGATTACATGGAACCTTTGGGGTTGTCATCTAGAAGTATAAAATACTCATCTACATTATTGTAATGCATAAATAGTCTCTTTTTCATATCAAATTGGTTGTAAACATCCTGATTAACTCTGTTTCTTTAATTTTAACGGCAATTAACAAAGATGTATTTTTTTCATTTGTGAAATTAAGCAGGCATAATTTATACATTTACTTTCAAATATCTGAAAGTCACATCTCCCTTCAGCAGTCAAGATAGTTTTCTTGATTCATCTTAATGTTGATTTAATTTACTAGATTGCTCCAGCTCCACGTGGCTGATTACATTTCCCTCCCCCCCCCCCCAAATCAGGTGTTCTGGCTGCATGACATTACTGGTTTAGTCACATCCTATGTGAGTCTATGTTGTTCTGGAGTAAAATTAATGAGGCTGTATTCTTGCTGGTTATGCTTGTCTCTTTGATTATTCATCATAATATGTTAGATGTATGAGAGCCAGTATGACTGAGAGATGCAGTAGGACTCAGGATACGGGAAACTCATTGGGGAATGGCAGTGGAAAACCACTCATGTACACGAAAATCTCTATTATTATGTAAGTTGGAAATAACTTGGGAACAAATAACAACATTTATTACTATTATTAGATATAAGCAGGAACCTCTGAGCTGGTGGTTTGTGCTGGTTCATTTTTAGTGAAAGAGGCATTCAGTGCTTCCCAGCCCCACCTCCTATGGCAGGCACCCATTCAAAACCTATGACCTGGCTTTCCTGCCCTGCCTCCTCTGGGCACTGCCTCTGAATAGGCACCTGCTGGAGGAGAAAGGGATGGTAAGTGCCGAAGACCTGTTTGGTTGAAAAACAAACCAGCCCAAACCACCGGTTTGACGGTTAATGCCCAGTGCTACTTATTATTTATTATTTCAATTTCTATGCCACTCCATCAATGTGAACACTCCCTGCAGTTCAAGACCTATCAAAATATACTTGCAGTCATACAAGTAAGCCCACAAAATGCAATAAAAACAATAAGAAGAACAAAAACCCTGTTCCTAGCTAAATCAATAAAACCTGCATTTAAATAAACTAAATTTAAAACAAATTTGAACATACCAGCTGAATTAGCAAAATACTAGTAAGAAGCAGTTTTATACAATTCCTTTTTAATTAACTTCCTAAAAATGAAAACGGATGGCACCTAATGAACCATGCTTGTTAAAGCACGATACTATTTTTAGCTCTTTTGCTTTCTTAAGTATCACAATTCTTAGCATAAAGGACTGGGAGGAGCGGGTAGGACAGGTAGCTATTTTGTAGGAGAGAGATTCTGACGAGTATTGAAATATTAAACCATTAGTCTTTATAGGTCATAGCCAGCACCTGGGCATGGAAACTAACAGGGAGCCAATGCAGGCGGGCCAAGACTGTGGATATGTGTTCATATTTGCTGGTACCTTTAATCAATCTGGCAGTCACATTTTGAACCTACTGAAGTTTCTGTAACAACTTTAGAGACAGACAGCTGTTATCCAGTTAGGGATGCATCTGGGGAGACAGATGATCACTGAGGGACCCCATGATAGGGGTCCCAAGGGGATGATACCTCATCCCCAGCTAATGGCATTTTATAATATGTTGGCTACATATATATTTGTGTATTTGTCTGTATGTATCTAGATATGAAAATTGTGAACTAGTTCTTAACTGATTTTCTCACCTTGTATTCTGTAGTAGGTTTTATGAACATACAATATATAAATACATGGATTAGTTCAAGTGCGTTTACATGTAAAATTAACTCATAGAAGATAGGGCCTTGTCCTTCCTTTGTGAGACAAATACTTTTCCGGCCTTTACCACTGAGTTTTGAAAAGGGGTCTACACATGTGTATATTTCATACCTGCTAAGAGGCATGTGCATTTTGTATCATTATATAAAAAATATAAACTGAGGATGAAGCCTAAAAAAAAATCAGGAGCTGGTGGTAAATAGAATGTTGATGGTAAAAGGAATGGTGGTTGTGAACCTAGATAACATGGGTTAGACTCACTTGCATGCTATAAACTCACTGGATAACCTTCAGAAAATCCTCTTCTGAATATATTCCTACTTTGTATGTGAAGGTGAATGTGATAAGGGTTATAAAGCATTTCATGCTTACATTCCAATACCAATATCCTCCTATGGTAGTAAATTTCCTGCATCACCATCTGGCCTAGAATCCACTCTGGGTGTATCCATTTAGCTATTACTGTAATGCTGGGCCATTTATTTTCCGTTCACTGTGCTTCAGCACATGCACACTTCTGCAGAACTTCAACATTTATACCCATTACACACACACACACACACACACACACACACACACACACACACACACACACACACACACACACAGAGAGAGAGAGAGAGAGAGAGAGAGAGAGAGAGAGAGAGAGAGAGAGAGACTGTTTCACTTTCTCTACAGCTTTGAGTACCTAGACTCAATGCACTGAAGATATAGTGATTTCATTCCTGTGCTCACTTCAGGAAAATCTATTTTGACTATGTATACGTTGTAACTAGAAAAGAAATGGCAAGCATACATGCATATAACAAGGTGATTTCTCATGTTATCTTCTCTGTACCAAATACTTTGTGTGTCTTGTATTGAAAAACAAATGATTAGTTCAAATCATGGCACAACATTTTTCCCTTCAATTGTTTTTAGTATCGAGAGTTTTTTTAAAAGATAAATCATAAAACCACATAAAAATTTAGACAGAAAACTGAATTAGACTGGCAGTGAAAAATTGTATGGCCAACACATCGATTCTAATTTCAAAGCATTTCTGGAGACAATGCAAAATGTAACTCAGTTGCTGAAGTGAGACGAGGCGATTCTCAGACAAAACTAATATAGAGGCCCTAGAAATAATATTGTTAATAATCCACTGATACATATAACTGATGACAATAATGTTGACAGCATCATATTGGGAAAAACAACCATGGCATGATGGGTGCTTTTCAATCTATTCATACAGCCACAGAAGTATCTGTAATACTGTTAAAACTGCAATACTGCTGATAGGACAAGTACATATGAGGTGATAGTTTCTTAAGTCAGGAAATTCATGGAACAACATTTTGTTGTTGTTTTGTGCCATCAAGGTGCCTTGTGGCACATAAGAACCCCATGAATGAGCAACCCCGTGAATTAGCTCTTTCCAAAATATCCTATCCTCAGCTGCCCTGCTGAGCTCTTGCACCCTATGGTCTCTTTTAGGTAGTTAGTCCATCTCACATTTGGTTTTCCTCTTTTCCTGCTGCCTTCCACCTTTCTCTTTTCCAGAAAATCCTGTCTTCTCATCATGTGCCCAAAGTAGGACAGCCTCAGTTTCAACATTTTTGCTTTCAGAGATAGTTCAGGCTTGATTTGATCTGAGATACACTTGTTTGTCTTTCTGGCAATCCAGGGTTTACACAAAGCCGTTCTCCAGCACCATATTTCAACAAATCAGTTCTTTTCCTCTCAGCTTTCTTAACAGTCCAGATTTCACACCCATACCTGGTGACTGGAAGTACTTCTGCAAAAACATTATTGAGTCCATAAGGTGTTTTTTTTTTGTTTTTTTTAAAACCTATATTGCATTTCTATATTTCCGCTCTAAAGGAATCAGAATTTCTGAAGAAAATTATTGAAAACAACTCTGGGGATTTTAACAGAGCTTCCAAGAATTGCCAACATTATATTATGTGAGGGGGAGGGGCTCCAGGAATAACCCAGTCATATTGGAAAATATAGCTGATCACATCTATTATTTCTTTTTTTCCATACACAAGTATGTACCTCTTTAGACATAAACCCTGTCTGGGAACTGCACATTTTCATGACATTTTCCTCTGGATTGCACACTAGGGGTAATAGAAAGATTTACATAATTAATCTTTGCAGAAGCCTATGGAACTACATAAAAATGGAGCCCTAACTCAAGGACAATTGGAATGTATTCATGAAACTTTTTTTTAATTCTCCTAATACAAAATTTGATTCTATAATCCCTATTCCATAATGATAATGTGAAGCAACGAAGTATAAAACTCATAGGTTTGGGGTTTTTTAAAGATAGAAAAGCATATTGACAGTTTAAAAAACTGATAAATAAAAAAGATGTATATTTTTAAAAATTGAATTTATCCATTAAAATATCAATTTAATCCACTTGATCTTTGATTAGCTATGATATAATCTACCTGGTTCCCTACAATTTTCTTTTTGTACTAATTTGATGGCATTACAGCAATATACTCTAAGCAGTGATAATTTGAATGTGGTTTTGGTGCCTACAAGATTTTTTTTGTCAGAGAACTATATTGTATCTACAAATTTCATTTCACCTCTAAAGTCCATACTTTCCAACTCAATTAAAATCTTGACAGGTTGCTTTCTTTGTCTTGGCATTAAAATTCTTCATTATGAAATTTGGGTGCTCTTTTTTTCTCTGTTTTATAGCAGCTTTGAGTTCTTCATTGAATTTTTCTCTGTTTTCATCATTGTTATTTTTTATTTTATTTATTTATTGTATTTATACCCTGCCTATCTAGTCATTTCGACCACTCTATGGGCATATATTTGTGTGATATTTATGTTTGTGGGAGTTGCATTACATAGTTTGAATACAGAACAAAATTTGTGATGGCTACACTAGACTCTTTCTTTATTATGATTCCAAATTCATCATGTATGCCCAGTATCTCTTGCAGTTGGCTGGATACTGGTCAACTAACTTCACTGACTCCAAAGAACTGAACATTCATCCTTTTAATTTCTTTTATTGTATTGTGAATTTTTTGTGTCTTATATCTACTTAATGAATTCGAGTACCTAATCTAACTCTCAGTCATTAAGAAATCATAGAAAGGAGAGTGTTATAGAACTGAACAGATATAGTTATCCAGCATTTCTGTTTATAGTCAAGCATTTGCTTGCTGTTGTTCACTGGATTTAATTTACATTAGGATTTAGCTGCAAAGAAGCCTAGTAAGTGACCTATCTTACAGATGTCTGCGAGGATAAAGTAGGTATAGAAAATGTGTATTCTACCTTCAGCTCCTTAGAACAATTATGAAATATGAAACAACTCAGTCTTGGCACATATGAAGGCAAAATGATAGACAGAGCATGTACAAAGTGTCCTTCACTCACAAATCATTAATAGCTGAGAGTATCCCAGCCAGAAGGTCAGTTCCAGGAAAACTGACTGATTTACATTATTCATAATATAAAGTAACTACAGTTTGAACCAATATGATTTACTTCAGAATGAATCAGGAATGGCTGCATAGACTAAAGCAGAAAAATTATACATAAATGTCTAGGAAACTGCAGTCTTTCCAATATAGGTACTCCCTGCACATGAGCCTCTGAGGAATGTGATCATAGATAACATGCTTTAAAGGCTTTCCAGCCATTCCCTGTATAAAAAACAGGAACTTTATGCGACTCTCACCACTGTCCAAAGAAATGGACTACTGTTTTGCAATATAAATGGCAAGTGTGATGGGTGTTATTGATTTCGGCTCCAATAGGGATTGTAGTGGAATGTTTTTTGTAACCCAACCCTGCCCGCTTTGCTTTACTCTAGAGTCAATAAGGAAAAAGATACATCTTTAAAATAAAGTCTGTGGACCTGATGTGATACTGGATTCCTGGAATGATCTAGATGAGACATAGCCTTTATGAATACAGTATTTTTAGTGTATCTAGGATGTTAAATTCCCATTTCATTTCATTAACTACTTTAATTTATAAGAAGCAATGTTCACCTGTACTGAGCACTTCAAATGTTTTCAATGGAAGAGAAATATGGTTTCACATCCTGTTATGTGTATTGCTGTCAGATGTGTGATTTATGGCTTTCCAGAATTGCCCATTCAGAAGAACAAGAACAAAGAAAGCTATTTTGATCACCATAGTCTCATTATCTTTAATTACAGACACCTATTTGAAATAGTCCTTTAGATGTATTGGAATTTTTTTTATCTGAGGGGCATATTGTTAATGCAGAATAATATTTCTTATTTACATAAAAATAGCTTGGAGCTGTCATACAGTTATGCAAACAGTCACTAGTTTGTTTAGAGAACAAAAACAAAAGCCCTTTTAAAATTATAACATAAATATATCTGCAATGATATTTCCTATGGTTGTTGTATTGTTCTTAAGGTAAACAATGTTTCCAAAATGTTTAAATCAGTGTTGTGCTAGACTTGAACCATTACTTAACTCCCAGTGTACATAACTGAAATGATTTCTTCCAAGAGTCATCCTTCTTCAAAAAGCCAGTATAAAGACTGTAGGGTATGTCTATGAAGACTATAAAATATGAGGAATAATTGATATTTTAAAAAACCTCAGTGAGGATGCTAGAGGGACAACAACACTCTTGATCCTAGTTATTTGATTTTTCTTAACATCTATATTTATTTCTGATATGGATGTTAACCATGTTCAGCTTTAGATATTCTGGTCATACAGATTACATTGATATATCAAATACGTCTGCTAGAATCAAAATTTCTCAGAAGAGCTATTTCTTCACAGAGAACTCTTGATCAAAAATCTTCCTTGAAACTATTAATACTATAACTGCAAAGATTAGGTTTACTAAAAGAAAATTTACTTGGTATTTACTTATATTACTTAAATTTACATATGTTATATACTGTACTGGATAAACGGCATACTGATCTTTAGTATTACTAGATTATGAGTAAAAAAGTGTTACGCTTCAGTTTCACACAATAGTAATATACAGTATTTAAAATCTAAAATAGGTATGCAAACTAGTGATGTATTTTAAAATGGATTGAGAATAAGTTCAAAATGTTGTTTACAATTATGTTCAACGCTCAGTATGCTTTTATTTTCCTTATTTCTTTTCGAGTATATAGGTTTGCATGTTCATCTATGAGGGAAAGAAAAAAAGAATGAAAGCCTATAAGCAAGATCAGATAATACTTAATTCAGTTTTACAACAAAGGTCTTCTTAACCACAAAACAAAAGGTGAAATATGTGAGGAACCAAGAATAACCATTGCCCATTATATTCCAGTAGGGGGAACTAAAGATACACCATCTAACACTGCCTTTGGCTCCCAGACCTGTATGTGTATTCCTGTAACCCTCTCTCCAATCATAAAAGCTAACATGAAATACCTAATAGTGACTCTGCCTATCCTCACACATGGCCTCTGCCACAGTTTATATACTAAAAGAACTGGAAATAGGCAGATAGATAGATATGTTTTACATAGCAATGCCTTAACTTGGAGATTTCTTTCTATTTATTGTTCATTCTATGGCAGCTTCATATCCTTTCCCCTGATATAATGTTTTGCCTTGTATGATCCCATTTCCCAATATTCACCTTTCAGAATCATTCTCTTCTCTCAGTCTAACTAAAAAAGCAATATTATCTCCTTTTCATCATTGCTATAGGAGCAATTTTCTATGATGTGAGTCCCAGGTAAGGCTGCCTAACTGTTTCCCTGTCCCTGGCACACATAGGTTGCAAAATCCCTGTAGTGGCAGCTTAGTTTAGAGAATTGGGAAGATTTAAAATGAAATAGATCAACTTGCTCACAAAGTACTCTTTTTTTAAAAAGTTAACATTTTATTATTTAAATATATATATTTCCAAACATTAAAACCAAAAAATGAGGTGAAAGAGAAGAGTATTTTTTGAGTAAGATTTACTAAAACTACCGGTAAGCCACACACTGTGCAATCCTACACATGTTTACTCAGCAGAAAGGCCCGTCCAGAGTTTGCATGCTGCTCTGATTTGAATTCTGAATTCTGATTAGGGTTTTCTTTTTCTTTCTTTTGTTTTATATCCTTCACATAACATGAATGTGTGTTCTGGTATATGGGAATCATCTTGGATCTTAGACATTGCAAGGAACTCTTTCTCTTTGGTCTAGCTGTACTAGATTTTGTTACACTGGTATCTTACAGAATTATAATACAGTGTGTCCTGATATAGAGGGGGGAATTCAGTACTACCTGAAGGAGGGAGAGAGCGAGGAGTAATATAGATGGCTAGGGGAGACAGCTGGATCTGTTGACAGGTATTATTTTAAAATTAATCTCACTTTGAATATTTCACAATGCAAAGAAAAGGCTAAATAAATATGCAGTAAATGCTAATGCCCGCCAAACAATGTTAATCCAATCCTGCACATGATTACTTAGAAATACATCTCAGATATAGATACTTTACTTCCTGTCACCATCCTGGCACAAAATATGGATGTGAAGGCATGGACTTCATGGATTATAAGAGCTTTATATGTTATCAACCCCAAGCCACTATTAAATCATATACTAAATTTGTGTCCTATGCCTAAACCATAGAGCTCATAGTTGTAGTTTTCAAAGAAGTAACCATGTTAGTCTGTGCTAGCATACCAGATAAAGAAAGAAAACCCCCCACCAAAATTAAAAGGAAACAAAAATGTTGTGGCACCTTAAAAACTAGCTGCTATAGTTTAATGTGAGCTTCCACAGATCAGTGTCTAAGGAAGAGGAGTTGATCTATGAAAGCTCAATTAAAGTATAGCAATTATTCTTCTAGGTGCCACAATGTTTGATTTTTGTCTCTTGTTTTCTATTTTTTGATTATGTCCAATATGCATAGAAATCGCGGCTCTTGTCACTGCGGAGCAAATATGTGAGTATGAGTCATAGATCCTCATGGACCCTCTGCGCTTTTCTAGGAGACGATGCTCAAATCACGGAACAGCATAAAATCAGTAATTTGCTACTGCCATCCTGTCAAAACATGGTGTTTCATGAGGAAAGATTCCTCATGGGTTCTAGTAATATTTGCTGCTGATAAAAACAAACAAAACATATGGAACCACCATCAAATCATAAATCACATCTGTGCCCACAGATTAAACTATAAAAATAAGGACTGTCTTACTTTACTGCACCATTGCTATAGAAGAACATGGTTCAAACGGATGGGTTTAATGGGTTTGAAGAGGTCAATATTCAAGTGACACAAAACATTCAAGACCATGGACTGAACTAGACGAAAATCTCATGTACGTCACTTCGTGGTACCGCCACTGAATGAAAATATACATTTCAGACTTAGATCTTCATGGATCCTTGTATTCTTAAATGCAGATTTTCTAAATCACATCAATTAACACAACACATCTGTGATCATGGACTTAGCTTAAGAAAAAAGACAAGAAAAGAAAGACCAGTCCTCTCTCAATAATACCATGGACAAAAATTCAAATCTGAAGCACTGGGGTCTCATCATAGTATGTATCTGTACCTATGTACTGATCAATAAATATGACAGATATTATGGGTCCTGAGGCTCAGATCCCTCTGGCGTCTCTGGGTTTTTACAAATGATCCATCCAAAATCCTCCCCACATGATGGAAAACATTTGAGTTGCTCAACTGAAGCATAACAATCTGGATCTGGAGATGTTCAGTTCATGAGCATGGATATGTTCCATTATATGACCTCGATGGGAGGAGACCCTAGTAAAAATTCATAGAAATCATGTGGTTCTGTGCTTCTGACCACATTTTTGTGTTAAGACAGGGTAGTGAAATGTGGTCTATCTATGAGGTATCAAGAATGGGTTCGGATGTGATCTAGAATTTACAAAGGTCAATCCTATGTAAAAAAATGTAATAATCCATGAGACTCAGCTCCCTGATTTTGCACTGTGGTGATGAGGTGAGCGAATCTGTTATTTGTTTATGACTGAGTCTGTTGTTATTTGACCTTGGTCATGGAGTGATCACTTGTAAAAATTCAAAGGTTGCCTTGTGCCAATATTTCTGTACAGAGATGATATAACAAAGTATGAGATCTATGATTTTCATGGCTTATTTTGTGGCACACATGTGATTGGTGGTTTTGAGTAGATCCCACATTGACATCATTTAGATCTATGAGGATTTGTGCCTTCGATCTTTGTTCTTATGCCACAATGGTGATGCGAGTTAATGTGCTGTTAATTTTATGGTTGAAACTGTAGGTATAAACATAGTTCGGGGATGACCCTATTTAAATAGAGACTCTATAGCCTGCATGTTTTCCTCCATTGGCAGCACGATGCAGTGAGGGTTATGTGATCTTTACCATATAAGTCTCTGGACACAGATGCAGTCTATGAACTATCATGGTTATCAAGAGGGTGTTGTCCCTTGGATCCATGGGGACTTGTGCTTTGAGTGTGGGTATCATATGCCAATTAAGTTGGAACCCCCATATAGGGGCCTTAAAGGACTTTCAGTGTAAGTGACATAGTTAACGACTAGCTTTAACAGTTCCACCATCAGATTCCATGGCTGAACAGGAATTTGAATGCATATCACTTGAGTCCTACTCCATCACTTTATCCACTATACGTACCACGCTGAGCTTTGAATGCATGCTTTCATGCTGTGGTGATGCTAAAAACTGACAGTTCCCTGATTTTTACGGTTTGGTCTCTAGAGGCAGATGAGGTATCTGACTTGCGGTTTGAGTGGCATTCCTCCTTAAAAAAAAAAAAAACCATGAAATCAAGAGGACCCTTTTTTAAAAACTTCATGGATCGACTTTCACCCAGACCGGAAATTATGCGTTGATCGCATGAAAGTGGAGTAGGAAAAGGATGAAAAGAGTAGCCTTCTCTCAAAAGGCTTCCTAGGAACGAAAAGGGACAAGTTAAGACTGAAATAATTACGGAAGGGACTTCGATGAAACCGCTCAGCGAGAAAATTACCTGCCCATTAAGTGAGGAGCAGTGAGAAGCAATCATGTTAATGTTACCTATAACCAACAGTAGAGAGGAAAAGGGGCCAGGAGGCAATGTGGGTTAGGGGGGGAGTAGGAGGTTGTTGTTAAAGGAAGGAGGGTGCTCTTGTGGATTCCTTCCCCAATACCCTCCGCTCCCCCATCCCCGCCCCACCCCGAGCCCTTCAGTTCTCTCGTGTTGTCTCTCTCTCCTCCGCGGTCCCGGAGGGAAACGTACTGGTGGGTGTGGTGTTGTTTTTTTTTAACACACCCCAGCGCTTCCCTTTCTGACTGGCAGGGAAACCGACACCCCCGGCGCCCCAACCACACGCCTCGGCTCTCGTTCCCCCCCCCCCCCCGTGCCTTTTCCAGCAACAGCCACCAGGGAAAGAGGACGAGCCGCGGGGCCGGGGGTGCGGAGAAGAGGCCGCCGGGGCGAGCTGCAGCAGGAGGGTGCTCTTCTCCCACACAAGCCCTCCCCGCCCCGCTGCTTCCTCCGCGGGAGCGCTTGCTCGGCTTCGCTACGGCGCTCGCCCCCCTCCTCCTCCGGCCCCTGGGGGAGTTGATTCGGCTCAAGCAGTGGCTTCCCGCACGGAGGGTGGGCGTCGCTGGAGCCCCTTTTCTTCTCCTTTTTGGAGGGGGGGGCGCTACATAACTGGAGGGGGGGAGAGAGAGTGAGCAGCGCACCGAGCGAGGCTAAGATGTGGCGGCTGAGGCGTCCCTCTGACGGAAGTTGAGGGAAAGCAACTCTGCAGCTTGAAGTGATTTGGCAGCGAGCGCAGGCGAGGGAGAAGGCGGCGGCGGCGGCGGCGGCGGCGAAGAAGAAGTGTTCCTCCGAGCCCGGGGTGTTTTACCCGCCCGCTCCCTTTTCCCCGCCTTTTCCTATCCTCCGAGCGCCGGGGACTTGGAGGGAGGGGGACACTTTCGAGGAAAGGAACCCGCTTTTTTTCCAAGGCTCTCGGCTGCCGGAGAAAGCCCTCGGCTTTGGATGGCCATGGGGAGTCTTAGCCACAGTTGAGCGATTCGTTTTCCGCCGCTGGATTGGTGGGAATTTCGGAAGCCGAGGCAGGAGGGGGGTCGTCGAGCCAGGGCGGCCGAGCGCCCCTCCCCAACCCATCCACCCCCATCGCAACCCCATCTCCCTGTCCCTCTCCCTCTCCCGCTGATCATCCGCGCGGAGCTCCGAGTGTCCCGGTCCAGCCCCTGCTGCTTCTCAGCCTCTTTCCACATCTCTTTGGAAAAATAATACCTCAACTTTTGGATTTGTGGGGACTTATCCCACCCACCCCCCGCCCGAACCTGGAATTGGATTGCCATTGAATATGATAAAATGGGGCTGTTGACACCACTCCTGCTGTTGGGATTTGTCCATTTGCAAGTTGAGGGTAAGTTAAAAGTGCTGCGTTTCGGTGTCATTGCTTTGGATTTCTTTACATCCTAACTTGGAACCCCACGCGGGGGAAGGAGACCCTCGCGTTTTTCGGCTCGAAAGCCCGGGTGCTGCTTCCGGGCTTTGAAAGAAATGGTTTTTAAAAATTGCTGATAAAAATAGAACGGAAGGACACATGTGGATGCGGTTCTTTTCTTTTTCTTTTTAAGGAGATTTCTTTTTGCCAGCTAAATGGGGAAAAATGGTTTGTGAATAGAGAAGGCGTGAGAAGGGTGGCGAAGGAAATCAACCACCCTGGTGGATCTCCGAGAGGCACCAGCGGATTTCTGTTGCTGCTGATCTGTTTGCCTGGGGCTGAACTTTGTAGGTGGAAAGTCCTCTGATTAAACGTGGCCATTGTGCCTTCGATGCAAGAGGGGTGACCGGGAAATTTGCCACGGCGAAGTTCTCAGTGCTCCATTTGTAACCCATGCACGCAGGAAAAGGCACTAACGTGTGGAATGCGCTGAAAGGTGTGAAATAAATATGGCTGTGAGATGCGGTGTCAAGCGGAAAGTATACAAAGTAGGGAGTGTGAAAGTGGGTCGTGGCTGTGGAAGCCTCCCAGTACAGTATAAATCGCACACAGCAGTTTCTGCCACACGGAGAAGCTCAGCTTTCGCTGTTGAAAGACAATGGGGATTTTTTGAACAGGTGCTGTTAGGTGTCTCCTCTGCTGTAAAGGCAGTCTCCCTTGCATGGGTTTTTGTCTTTTGTTCTGCTTGTTCAGGTCCCCTCAAGTAAACCCCACATCGTCTTGGGGATGCATGCTGCAGGGCATTTCACATTGGAGTGTTAAGAAACATCACATGCTGTTGGATACCATGTTTGAAATAAAGGAAGTTGAGAGAAAACTAGATTAAGCCAATAATGTGTCTGTACAACTTCCAGCCTATAATTCAGTTATGTCGAAACCCCAAAGAAAGCATGGTGATTAATGCATATGTGTATGTCATATCCCAGAATGTACAACAAGCATGGTGGTATTTTTTGTACACTATTGTGCACATGTTGTGCCTAACATGATGGACACTGATGCTAAGCCATTCATCTGAACAGTGGTGATGGGAAGGAATAGAATGTAAATACTGTATATCTAATCCATCTATCTATCTTTGGCTGTTGTCCTAATCTGAATATTTGGCACTCTTTAAACAGGGTGCTTTTCGGGGGTGGGGGTGGGGGAGTATAGCTTAATTCACAGGTCTGCGATGCATAGCAATTATGGTCAGGCTGTGAGACCAAACTTAGTTCTAGCAGAAAGCAAATACTAAAAACATTTAAGGTATCCATATCAAAGGGAGGCCTCTCTTGTAAACACAGAGTGATATTGCATTACCTACAATTACTGCATGCACTCATGGGTGGCATAAGTAACCATGCCTCCTTCTCGCCACACCCTTAGCAACAGAAAAGGCACTGGAGAGCCCCACGAAAAGCTGGAAGTGGAGAATATGTAAGCATTGGTTCACGGTTGTGTAATGAATATGTCATGTAATGTGCTCCTGAGTTTCAAAAAATTATGAAGCATTGTGATTTAGACAAGACACATTGGAAATGTTCATAAAACCTGAAGCATCAGGCTGTAGAAATGTAGTTATTAGCAGGCATGTAAAATTGTAGGTAGCTAGAAGGAATACAATTACAGTGCTCAGTGGAAGTGACAGAGTGAATCACAGGAGTCTGGTGTTACAGAATGTAATTAATGTACCAGGCTGTTTAGAGATATAGGAAACAAATGCAATTAACCAGCTTGCTGGAAGGAGAGGAATACAACATTACTTATTCAGGTTTTCTTCCACAGATAACAGAACTTAAACTTATTTCTTTAAATTTAGCTTTCTTCCACAAGGCAGGGCTATGAGCAAGCTCCTTGGTTAGGTTAGAGAAAAATGATGTGAGCATTCCAAAAGATAAGTGTGTGAATACTTCAACAGAAGATTTGGGCAATGATAAGCTCAGTCAATGCAATTCTGAATCCTGGCTATATGTGACAGATTGCTCCCAGCACTTTGTTGTTGTGTTCTTGTTTATAGTCTAAAACATGTTTGAGGGGAAAAACAGATCTGTCTTTCTGGCCAAACGATCAAGTTAAGAAAGCCTACTATTTTTGTCATTAGCACATTGAGTTTGTACCTCCCAGACAGATAGAAATGAAGAATGTATCACAGATGTTGTTACAGTTCCCAGTTTACTCTTTCTAATTTTACAGTTTTGTGAAAACAAACTGTGAATCTGACAAACATGTGTTTGTAAGCTTAAATGCTACACAGATACATACTAATCAGGAGAGATTGTCCAAGCTACAGTCAGTAGTAGCAATTCTAAATCCGAAATTCCAACATGACCCTCAAAGGCTGCAACATTTTAGGGTGATGTTGGAATTTTGAGAGAATATTGTAGATGCCATCAGAAAATGACAAACTTTTAGGAACATGTCCATCCTTTCAGTGGCTGTGTTTATTCACTCTTAAAAAAATGGTAGTTCAAGGATAATGATGATGATAACAATACCAACAATAATAATTGTGTGCTGCCACATCACTTCTGACTTATGCGGATCCTTTTCAAGGTTTTCTAGGTACAAAATACTCAGAATTGTTTTACCATCTCCTCCTTCTGAGGGCATCCTCAGAGTCTACGCAGCTTGCCCAAGGCCACATAGGGTTGCTTTTTCTGGGATGCACAGTAGGGAACTGAACTCAACTCACTGAACTATGCAACCAGCTAGTTCAATAATGGCAAAGTGTAAAACACCCATTTCACAGAAGAACTGGTGAAATTGAGCAAGGAGTAATGATCCTAAGAATCTAGTTACAAGTTTCTGAGCCCTGAAACGCAAAAGCAGTCACTTGAAGCCTCTTTTCTTATCCAGCAGAACATCTATTTCACAGAAGGTAAACATATTTGTTTGTTTTCGGTTTTTCTCTCCAAGGACACACAGATATAGATATGAGAGATAAATGCACACTGTCACAGAAGCTGCCATGTAGCCTCAGCAAATGACATATTGGAAGGAAATAATTATTTGCCCTTCCTTCACTGATAGCCCTATAGGGATGGGAATAGGGGTAGATGGGACTGTTATTGCAGTTTGCTTTTGACAAGAATTTTCCAAAGTTCTCAAATGTCTATATAAGTGGGAAGGAAATATCTTCAGTTTTTTTAAAAAAAAAAACATACAGGAGAAAGCAAAAAGATTTGTTGATGCTAGAGTTTCCTTTCTGTCCTGTTCAACTAATGCAGAGACTTGTTGCCACCAATCAGAATGGAAGTAAGTACGTACAGTAATGGCCCAATAGAAACAGCAACAGGTAAAAGAACAGTAAATCCAAGAAGACGATTGTACCTGGGGGACTGAATTGAACTTGGTACAAAGAGCAGCAGAAAGTTTTGTAGATGCCATTGCATATGTTTGCAGCTGTTGCTTGCGGGTACCACATCAGGGGTTTATTTATATTTACCACTTATTACGAAAAATAATTCTGAGCGTCCATAAATTAAATATTGGCCAGAATCCTGTTGCTGATTTATGCTTGCATATGTGAAATAGAATAAATTTGGGTGGCAAACTGCTACTCGTTATCAAGGTGCTGGTTGTGTTCCTCAGCTGCTAGCAGAAATTTGTTCCTTAGACTAATGTGATTTCCCTTACACAATGTAAACTGGCAATATTTTTATCTCTGTTTTATTTCTTCTCTGCCCCTAATACAGCAACAGTAAGCATAAAGAAGGGATTACTGAAGAACAAGGTTTCTCTGTTGAAACCAAAACCAGCTGTTTCTCCCCCTTCAAACAAAATAATAAAAAAGGTCATCTCTCACTTACAAGCTAAACCTTTGGGCTTTTTGCATCTCAGTAGCTCTCCTTTAACATAATTGTGTTTTTGTATTTCCTTGGCATGGATTCAGCCTCAGAGAAACATCTATGAGTGTTTCAGATGTAATGCTTGTAGTCTGCCTATGCTGTGAGGGAGCTTTGTTGAGTTTCCAGAGGTATGGAACTATGGCTGAAAAACAGATGTAGGTGGTAACTCATAATAAAGCTTTTAAGCAGTTCTGGTGCACCTAGAAGTTACAGGTCTCCGTGATAACGTGGCAAGACGTATAATCTGCAATGTGCATGCTTGGATTCTGGCAGTTTAGCTCATTTTCTTTCTGTCCAAAATATAGGTGACTGTAATACCAACCCCTCACTATGCCTCATTACTGTCAGTCTTGAATCAAGCTCTGAACATTAAAAAGGATTCTTGCATTCATACCACTTTGCACACACACAGTTGAGGCCACACTTGAAGCTGCAGTATATTTGGATCAATATTTATGCCCAGATTGAGAGTTTGGATAGGACTAGTATGGTGTAGGATGTGAAGAATAATTGCTATATTCCTCACCCTGATTAATATGATCTATTTTAACTGTGTGATGTTCTTCAACAAAAAGTTTTCAAACCTAGTGAGATTCTTTGCCTCCATCCTTGAGCAAGTGAAGGAACTCTTCTTCTTTTTTTAAATCAATGTCTCTGTACAAAACACTCTTCCCTTTTGAGAATACAAGCACCGAAGGACTAAGAACTGATCATAAAGATGCAAACCTCCTTAACACAGTCCAAGCCAAACAAAACAAAACAAAAAAGCTCTACCCAATGATTCTGAGTTTTAGAAGTCTATGTGACTAAGCAGCAGTTTACATTATTTATACAGTTTACATAATTTACCCAATTTATAGAAAAACAGCTGTGACAAATGTAAAGGTATGGATCAAAAGCAGCAGGAAATTACTCCCTGTCCTCATAGTGTTAAGGTGAGAACTGAACAGGATTTCAGTTCTTCACTGTCATGTGTGAGGGCATGATAATTGACATCTGCTTTTATATTGTAGGCCATATAACATATCATCTGGAGAATTGTAAACATTATCTCCCAAGTTTCAGGCAGTTGTCACACACAGTATTTTTAACAGACAGAATTGGCTTGGATAAAAAATTGTTCCATCATATATTTTACTTTTGCCTATAGATATAGATATAGATATAGATATAGATATGTAGGATATATAGAGAGGTTAGGTTAGAGGTTGGGTTCATGTACACACCTTGCTTTTCCTGAACTTGGTAGTAATTTTAATCCCTCCCATACTTCAGGAAAAGCAAAGTGTGTACATGAACCCAACCTCTGTCCTAATCCTAACCCCAACCACAGTGCTAAAGTTACGAAATCTCAGTTTATTTGAATTCCAGTGGGGCGAGATAATGCTCCAGAATTTACTCTGTGCAAGTTTTTCTTTCCTCCTGGTGCATGATGGTTGAACAAATTCTGCCTCTTTTTTGTGAAAGGAGGTATTTCCATTTTCTCATTGTAGTTGGGAAGACTACTCTGGCTTTGGTTTTCAGCTGGGTTCCTACTTCTTATAGTAGGAATGTAAAAATGCCCAAACCCTGGCTGGCTGGCTGTTTAGAAATTATTTTGATAAAATCTTGCCAACAGGCTAGTTTCTGCATATTTGTAGAAATCTCTGAAGGAAGCAGGTGGTATTCATATTTGTCAAAAATTAAACACCCTGTTTTATTTCTTCCAGCAAAGATACCATTACATCTGGATGTGAGTTATGATTAGATGAAATCCAGATTATTTGGGTTTTTGGAATCATTTCAAACAAATTTTTGTCCTTGGTTCCTTAATACATGGTAAATGTTCCTTTCATTTTTCCAAAGCATTCAGATGTTGCCAATTAAGATGAGTCTACTCTTCTATGTAGAAGTATGGCAAGGAGAACTGTCTCCCTGTCTCATGTTAACTACGTACAGCCTATAGGTATATGCCTTTACCTTTACTAAAATATATTTAGTGAACAGATCTTTCTATTTCTCTTCTACTATATGTGCTATAGATACGTTTGCCCTTTTATATACAGAGAAACTATTGACCTCTAGACATCCTCAATCAAATAAAATGTGTAGCAACATTATAACACTATATATAAAATAGAATTTAAAAAAATCTGTTGTCATGCGTGGTGCAATTCTGAGAAGTCAAGATGTCTGAACTGACATGAAGTCTGATGATGCTGTGTCAGATATAATCCTTTCCAGCCAATAGCCAGAATCCTGTTGCTTAACATAATTGGATTAGAGTAGGTCCATTGAATCAATGGGGATTTGGTGACTCAACTACTGCATAAGTTCCATGGAATCAAATAGGTCTACCAGAGCAGATCCATTTGAATCTATGGAACTAACGGAGAAGTTGACTCAACAAATCCCCAGTGATTCAGTAAAACTACCCTATTGCAATTTACTGAACTAGCAACAAGATTTTGACTGATGTTTGTGGTAAACTACTTGGAACTAGCCTGACTGTTGGCATAACTTTGTGCGGGCACAATAGCTATGAGTATGGGCTGAGTGGCGTTTGGGTCTATCATACCTTGACTCTTCTCTTGCTCCTCCCCTTCTGTGCCTCTTTCTTGGTTCTTCTGCTTGCGGATCTTAACCAGCACAGTTGTGCTGACAGATTGACTTGTTAGATCCATTTAAAACTCCCTACAGTTTGTGTGTATCCTTGAGTTTTCATTGCATTGTTTGTCAGTAAATTTGACAATGATCCATAAGTAATCCTTTGGACCTACTCAATTTGTTTCCCACTCCATATCAATGAGTACACAGCACAATGAGTCAGATGAGTTTTCCAAGATGACTAAAAGGCCATTTTCCTGATTCCATGTGAAGAATCATTATTCTCTCACACTTTTCTTCATTTTCCTTTTATTTAAACAAGTGCTAGTGCATGCATGAACTGAGCAACTTGGTGCCAGAGAAAGCAGCAGCCATTTTTGTAGTGGACATCACTGAGAAAAGAAGATCCATATATTTATGTGGAGGATGGGGCCTGTTCAACATGTTCCAAGGACAATCCAGCCTCTTTGTAAGGAAAATCATGTATTTGTGCTTGGGAAATAAGGCTCTTCTATTTGTTTTGATATAAGAATGTAAGTTAAGAAGCCAAATAGATGTATTCACGAAGGCTTTCACGGCCAGGATCTAATAGTCGTTGTGGGTTTTTCAGGCTCTTTGGCCATGTTCTCGTTCTTTCTAACATTTCGCCAGTCTCTGTGGCCGGCATCTTCAGAGGACACCAGAGCACAGAGTGCTGTCCTCTGAAGATGCCGGCCACAGATACTGGCGAAATGTTAGGAAGAACAACCTTCAGAACACGGCCAAAGAGCCCGAAAAACCCACAACAGCCATCAGCCAAATAGATGGTTTCCCACTTCTTGTACTAGCAGTAAAACAAACATTTGTGCTGTACTTCAATGACAGTATAAATACGACTTGTATGAAGCAGCCTCTAGTGATATAAGTTTTAATTTTGCCACTCAGTTAAGGTGGAAAAGGGAAAGTGTTTTTGTTTCTTTGTTTGTGTTGTTTTGAAAAGGAAGTAGCCACCTAGAGTGGTCTATTAGGCCAGATAGGCGGGGTATGTATAAATAAATAAATAAATAAATAAATAAATAAATAAATAAATAAATAAATAAATAAATAAATAAATAAATAAATAAATAAATAAATAAATAATAAACCAATTGAAAATATATTTATGAAACTGGTTTTGAATCTTCTTTAAGATTAGGGCTCTCTAGATGCTATGTCCCTGAAGGCATGACAGACATGTTATCACCTGTAAGTTTCCTTTGTATACAGTACTGTCAAAGAAAGAGTACTTTGATTTAAGGAGCTTCAAATACTATGATGCATTATATCTCTTTTTTGAAATTTTGTTGCTAATAAGGGCAGTTCAGCTGTTTTTCTCTTTGGTCTCTGTAGGCTGAAGTTGTTTGTTTTTGCTAAAGTAGCAGATAAAAGACTCAGTAATGAAGACAATGTTTCATATCTATTGAGTTTTCTTGTTCTTGTGTCAACAATGGTCTCACCCATATCAATTAAAAAGGACAATTATTAAGACATAAGAATATCAGCTCAGTTCAAATGTTTATTTTTGTGTTTTGAAAACAATTGCCTTATCATATCCTGTGACTAAGTAGAATGTTCTGTATACACAGTGTGCATTTGTGAGTGACTCTTTCAACTCCAGATTTTCTGGCTGATGGTGATAGAGACTGCAAAGACAACATTGACTGCTTTTTTGGATGTAGTTACACCTATTCAAAATATGTCACTAACTTGGCAACTTCAAGTAGATAACATGTTGGATCATTAGTTGTTACAATATTTTAATGGAATATATTCAGCTTCTAGACTTTCATCAAATGTGATGTAGAACTGATGCTGGGATATGAACAAGAGCTCCAAGATATTACTGAAGGGTAGGTCATGCTGCATTAACACAGGTAGTTATTTCACTTTATCAAACTTGTTTTGCTGTTGTAGCAGAGCAGATAAAATGAAGAGGAGGAAGGGATTTCAGAGATACCAAGTATAATGAAGTGCTATTGAGGCAGGACTTTTCTTTGGCTTTGGATAAAGCTGAGTACTGTATATCAATGACAGGCAGGCAGGCAGGCAGACAGATGATAGATGGTAGGTAGGTAGGTAGGTAGGTAGGTAGGTAGGTAGGTAGGTAGGTAGGTAGGTAGGTAGGTAGGTAGGTAGGTAGGTAAGTAGGTAGATAGATAGATAGCTAGATAGCTAGATAGCTAGATAGATAGATAGATAGATAGATAGATAGATAGATAGATAGATAGATAGATAGATAGATAGATAGATAGATAGATAGATAGATAGATACAGTGGTGCCTCGCTTAACGAGCGCACCGTATAATGACAAAATCGCATAGCGATCCGTTTTTTCGGATCGCTAATGTGATCGCTCAACGTTTTTCTAATAAGGCAAAATTCGCTTTGCGAAGACCGGTAAGCGTTTCGCTTACCGATCTTCGCAAAACGAAGCCCGACGATCAGCTGTTCGGTGGCCAAAATGGCTGCCGGAAGCCCGGAAATGGCCCAAAATGTTAAGCGAGGCGAGGGCGCGAAAATGGCTGCCGGCCATTAAGAAGCATCGCTGAACGGTGAGTATTTGGCCCATTTGGAACGCATTAAACCATGTTTAATGCGTTCTAGTGGAATTCCCTGCCCCGTTCAACGATGCTTCAGCATAGCGAAGGTTAATCCGGAACGGATTAACCTCGCTATGCGAGGCACCACTGTAGATAGATAGATAGATAGATAGATAGATAGATAGATAGATAGATAGATAGATAGATAGATAGATAGATAGATAGATAGATAGATAGATAGATAGATAGATAGATAGATTAAAATGAACCTTCACAAATTCTCTATTACTTAGAAAATGCTTTTCTCACTCTCACTAAAAGAAGTAATCATAGGCTGAACAACAGAATGGTGTATGGACTGAACTAGAAATACTAATACATAGCTATTAAGTGAAGTAGAGAAATGTTGATACTGAATAACAACTGTGGTAACATAGAGATCAAAAGTATACATATATCACTGAGATCCCATTTGGCCCTCAGACTTACTCTATATGCTGCCTAATAACCATGACATGTGTTAGGCAGTAACTAATTGGTTGTTGCAAAGACAACTCAAAAGAGAACATTAGGCACATTGTAAAATGACCAGGTAAGCTTAGAGAAATGAGAAAGTGTTAGGCCAAGGTAGAGCACCAGTTGTTGGAAAAGTTCTCTATATCCATGCCTTGTATGGGAGACAGGCTCATTATGTGTTCTAATAGTAATAATGTGCCATCAAGTCTATTCTGAATAATGACAACCCTTTTCAGGATTTTCCAGGTAGAGAATATTCAGAAGTGGTTTACCATTCACTTCTTCTGGAATGCCCTGGGACTGTGCAGCTTGCCCAAGGTCTCGTAAGGAGGCACAGTGGGAAATCAAACTCCTAACCTATGCCTCTGTAGCCAGATGCCTAAACCACTGAGTTGTGCAGGCAGCCTTATATGTTGTAAATGGAGGTAATTTTTCTCCAAAGAACAGATATATAATCTGCTGACCCTTTTAAGTCTTTCTCTGGAGGCCCAATTGACTTTGGAGTGCCTTTGATTCATGAAAGCTTGCACTGAAATAAAACTGATAGTCTTTAGAGTGTTACAGTATAGTATTTTGCACCCCTCCTGCTTTTCTTTTGCTGGCACCAAAACGGAATAGTTATCCTTTGGATTTTCATTGCTCTACATTTTCAGATGTATAACTCCCTTATTGTTCATTCAGTAAGCCCATTCCACTTCATCCCCTTATTAATTCTATTAATATTGAATTGTGAACTTTACATTTTTGCATTTAGTTAGACCTATTCAAAATATGCCACTAATTTGGCAACTTCAGGTAAAAATCATCACACATGTTGTATGTGCATCCATAAAATATTTACATGTTTGATTCATACTATTTATAATATGCCACTGATTACAGAAGAAACTGTGGAAAAATATTTAAGCTTTTAAAACCAAAATGTCAGGATATATACAATATGTTGGCCAGTGCCTTGTTCTGCGGGTACTAGAGACAAGTCTTTATGGAAGGCACTAAATTTACTTTATGACTGCTGGCAGGATGTCAAAAGTCAAGAATCAGTTATGAGATATATTTTTCTGATACATTTTCCAATCATGGATCTTCAAGCTACAATTCATTCTAGTTTTCCATGAGATTTGTCTTTCAAGAACCAGTATGGGGTCTTCACTAGGCAATGGGAAAACATATTTGTTTAGTTCAAATTAAATGAAAAATGGGAACGCTTCATATGTCAACCGATTATAAATCTTCCTCCAGTTTGGTTGCTTTTGTGGTTATCCAGTTTTCTAGTATTTCAGTTTAGACAATTTAAATAAAATTGGTTTAAAATTAAATCTTCCCTTATAGCCTTTTGAAAGGCAAGATAATGTTTGTTCTCAGTATCTATTTCTTATACAACTTTTATGTATGGGCATTTTGATTCCAGCTTCCTCATGTGAATCACTGGGTCTTGATATTTATGCTCATGGCAAATGTGGTGACAATGCAGGTCATACATAGTTTAATTCCAGGACTATTCAGTGATCCATCTGTTTAAAGAATCTGCTGCATTTTTTTTTTTTTTAGGTTTTGATTTCACATCCATGTACAGTATCAAACCATGGGCTGATGGAGTTGTTATCCTGGATACCCTTTAATCCTGTGTTTACAGAAATTTGTCCCATGCATTTCGGTTGGTAGCATATTGTGAAAAGATGTTCCAGAAGCGAATAAGACATCAAACAATGATCTTGGAATAATGGGGAACTACTGTTGACTACAATTGGCATGTCTTTATAACTAGTCTGCCTGTAATTTTCCCCAACTGTCTTTTAAGAAATAATCCTCCCAAATAAAATGTGTGTGAGCCTTTGAACTGTAGAATTGTTCTGCTTTTGTCTTGTATGTGAAGTGAAAATCATTTTCTCTTCCTAAGCACTACAATGTGACAGGCACCTAATAAGATCTGACAGCTTGTTTCTTAAAATTTATCCCATAGAAAAGAAATCCAAGTGTTTCAGTTTCCAAACACTCTGTATACACTCTGCAAAACTATGCCTTTGAAAATCTCTTGCAGCTGTGCGAGTCTCCAGAAAAGTTGAAGGCAAAAGCTTTGAGCAAAACAATGCGAAATGGAATGAGAAATGTGCAATATAACACACATACTTGGTTAAAATTATAGTTATTGGTGACATTGACCAAAAGTTTTTGTTGCTTACTCAATGCTTTTTGACAAATTAATCAGTTTTTCGGATCAAATGCCAAGAGAACGTGGCTAGCTTTGTATGCCTCCAAATTCTTCTGTTCCCCTCTTAGAAGACAGCATGCCTTTCCCTCACAGTAATATTGGTTGCTAGGAGAGGTGCAGTGGTCTGGTCCCCTGTTACCCAGCAGTAAAACCAAAGAACATATTGAGCTGAAGAGAGGAATAGCACAGTATGAGCTATGAATCACAAGGTGTCACCCATATGCCTACTTTGTTCATACTTCTTCTTCTCAAAACTTTTCTTTTTACTCTTTTTCTTCATCTTCTAAAAGCCATTCAGGAAAAGAAGAGAAAGTGCTATTGACCATGCACTCAGAGAAACAAACAAAAAAAGTTGAGATGTATTCATCAACCACATTAGTGACAATGCATGATTTAAAGAATAGCTTCAGTCAACTGCCTTTAAAAGAGAGTGATTAATACCTTCTGTTAGTACCAAGGGGAAGGGGTAAGTGTAAAGATCTGGTTCTTCCAGTTTTCTGTTAGATTCTGGCTGTGTATAATAACATTACAACTGTGGATTTAAATAGAAGGAAAAAAGACATTAGTATTCTTTGAGCAATTTTCCTTCCCCCTTTCCTGCAACTGCTTTCTGCCAAACCCTTTCTCTTTTGATTCAAAACAAGTGTTTTTCATGAGTTGCTTAACCTCCCCAAATATTTCTTGCACCAAAGGCTTGTTGATGTATGAATTGTTTTAAAAATAACACTTGTGTCCTGTTTTCCAGCCAAACTGTGCAATTTATGATCTCATAATTTTATACTACAAATATAACAATCATATTTAAAAATCCAGTAAAAATAATATTATAAAACACAAATAAATGCAGCAACATCAACCATGAATGTCACTGTCTGGCTGAGAGACTATATCATTTCTCTGCAGGAAAGACAGCCATTGGTGTATCTTTTCTAGCCACAAATAGCAAATGAAATCTGGATTTTCTAGATTCAAAACTTAGTGGCATGCCCATCTAGAACACGTCTGTCATTAGCTTGCAGAGGTAGCCTGCTTATTATCAGTAACATTGGATCTCAGCAGATGGGAAACCCTGACATCTGAGTATTCAGCCTGGAGGCAGGCGGTGCATCACGGCCCCTCCCAATTTGAAGAGACCCTTGTCCAGCAGGCCGAGGCAAAGAGGCAGTCATGAAAGCAGCAATATCAGGGAGCTAGACAGGGTACATATTGTATTTGTCCTCAGTGTGGAAGGGATTGTCACTCTCAAATTGGCCTTCTCAGCCACACTAGATGCTGTTCCAAGTCCTCCATGCAGAGCATGATACCATAGTCTCTCAAGACTGAAGGATGCCTATGTGTGTCTTCTCTTGTACTGAGTTTCCTTGATGGCGCTCATTCAGTCAAGATACCCCATAAAGCCTAAGAACTATCATTCTCATTCATTCTCTAAAGTTTTTCTTCTTTTGCTGTATCCTGTCATGTCTGTTATATGCTGATTAATAAATATTTTTGCATGTTATATGAGTGGAAAATAAATTTCACAAACCTCCGTGTTTTTATAAAACTATGCTATAAAGATGGCCTGCTTTTAACAGTTTCTCTGACTTCTACAATTGCTAGAAACAATAATTGCTAAATTCATATAGATGTTAGGAGAAGATTTAGGACTGATGGGATTAATGTTCCCAATTTGGTTTGCCCTTGAATATAACATGAAAAGCAGTGTTTAATGTCTTTGGGAAAAAGTTGTTAAATGGAGTTAATTAGAGATATTTATACTTTTTTTGGCTGTTAACAGGTATGACAAGACAACCCCATTCACTTCCAAAATGATCTGCAAGTCATACTAGCAGATCAAATTTACTGCTGCTATCTTGCTTATAGACAGCAAGTGTGCTGTGTTGTTTTTAGGCTAGCTATTGCATTCTGGAAAGTTCTTTTTAGTTTTAGTATTAATTATCCTATGTTTGTGTTTTCCTATCATGTTTGTTAGCCATGCTAAGTGCTATAGACTGTGTGTGTGTGTGTGTGTGTGTGTGTGTGTGTGTGTGTGTGTGTGTGTGTGTGTGTGTGTGTGAGAGAGAGAGAGAGAGAGAGAGAGAGAGAGAGAGAGAGAGAGAGAGAGTGAGTATATGAAATAAAATATGTATTGTTTATGTAAGCTAGGAAGTTGTGTTTGGTCTACGCACTAGCCATTTATATGGTAATTGTGATGAGTTTTGCTCTTTCAGGTACTAAAAGTCTGAGAAAATGAACTTTGATATCTACCTTTATCTGGGAATGAAATACATTTTAAATGAATATGGCTGTACTGGGCTTAGTCTTAAGTCCAAAAGACTTTATTTTAGAATGGGCCCACTTAAATCAATTGCATTGCTTGCCACAAGCCACAAGGCACGTTTATTTCAATGATTCTCTTCTAGAAGGGTCTATTATGGGAACCAAGCCATGTTCTGCTGTCTCTCTCACTCTCTCTGTATATGCATGCTCATCTTAAGTTACATCACTTCACCATAGGTAAAACCAAATTAGTTGAGTTGAAGCATTTGTGCCTGGTAATTTTTGAATCTTATCATGGCTTTAGTTATGCTCAAGTGATTGATTCTTCACAATAACATGATATTTGAAAAACTTGCATTATTAAGGAAAATGTTTAAGAGTTTGAGGTTGCAATCATACATTTATCATAGGTATCCTTCAGTCTCAAGAGACTACGGTAACGTGCTCCGTATGGAGGACTTGGAACAGCGTCTAGTGTTTTGATGCTGTATGTGAAGCTGGAGAGTCCTCTCCAGGGCACGAAGCCTGGGTAAAATAATATAGAGGATAGGCTGTTACCCAAGCAGCAAATCCCCCCTCTCCCTGTCACTAAAATAGTCCAGTGGAAAGGCAAGAGCCAATACAACTGGTTTCAGCGACATCGCAGGAGTTGACAGAATGACAGGAACTAGTTGCAATCATACATACAATCCTGGAAGTTAACCCAATTAGAGAACAAGATTTCCTTCTGAATACACATGTACAGAACTGCACTGTAAATATCTAAAAAATATACAAACATAGGATGATATAGTTCATGGAATATTTTTGCAAAAAGCTGAATTGGAACAAGGATTTTCAGATATTCTGCTATGGAAAAATGAAGCTTTAGAAAATGAAGCTTTAGTTTTAAAAATACAGCATTGTTCAAATCTCCTGTTCCTGCCTTTCCAAAAATAATTGGTCTAAGAAGTTGCAATTACACTGTTAATTGTTCCTCTTGTGAAGTAGGGTGGGCACTTTTGCTTGACTTTTCTAGAGACAAGAGACTTTAATTCTTTATTGTATTTTAGTAAACTTCACCCCTCAATTCCCAAGGTATCTAGCATTAAACAAAAGAACACATCAATGTTGTACCTAGATCAGGTACCTAGGATCATGTTAATACTTATCTTGTTCTTCAGGGAAAACAACAAAGATAATGTTTCTGTGTTGCTATTAAAAGCCGACAAAGTTAATGTTTTTAATGAAGACTACACTATTAGTGCAGAAAGAAAAAAAGATGAAATAAATGGCAGTGTGTGCTTAAAATGTAGCTATATCTATATTGACAGCAAACCATTTTGGAATGTAATGTTGGGCGCAAAATATATTCTGAACTGCAAGTTTAAACCACACCAGTCTAATTGAAGGGTATTGCACAGAGGAATAGTTTCTTGTGTGAAACCTCTATGCATGTTGAACTGGCTTTCTTTGGACATAGCTGATTGATTGTAAGATTGGTAGATTGCCAGGATACACGTCAAAGAAGAGGGTATTGCCAATCTTTCCTGCTCAGATATATACTCTTGTAAGAGTATCTGTTTGATAAAGTATCACATATGCAAATACATTCCGTTCCTTATTTCAGTTTGGATCTGTGTCTGTAACTAGTTATAAAATTGTTGCTAGTAGGGAAGAGTGACGGAAATGCTGTGTTGACTTCTTTTTTTCCCTTCCTGATCAAATGGCTGATTGATGCTCTTTTGAAAATGGCATGCTTGCTACGGTACCTGTAGCACTATTCAAAAGTCTTTTATATTAATGGCTCTGAGCAGATAGTGCCAAGAATTATATGTTCTTCTGTTTATGGATGTATTTGATGTGCATATTGTCTTTCCCCCCCGAACTGTGACTCAGGATAATTCAGGGAAACAGGTACAGAGAAAAACGTGTTATGACAATAATAGTAATAATATGCTGACAAGTCTGACTTACCTTTTCACAGTGTTCTAGGTAGAGAGTACACAAAAGTGGTTTAGTAATCCCTTCTTATGGGAGGCACCCTGTGACAGTGTAGCCTACCCAAAGCCACACAGGCTGGCTCTACTCATAAGGAGCACAGTGAGGAATCGAACTCCCAGGAGGGTCTGTTCCAGCGGATTCTGCTGCCTGAACAGCCCTTCCTGACAAAATAATTAAATCAGATACTGGTTTAAAGAGGGAATGTTTTAGACTTAATCAATAAATTGAAGATCAACAAGTCACATAGCCCGAGATGGCATCCACTCAAGGGTTATTAAGGAACTGAGGAATGAAGTTGCTGATCTAAACTAAACTAAAATAACTTGTCCCTTAAAACAGCTACATTGCCAGAGGACTGGAGGATAGCACATGTCACACCAGCCTTTGAAAAGGGAAGGTGGGGGGACCTGAGAAACTACAGGCCGGATAGCCTAAGGTCTGTTCCAGGGAAGATGGTGGAAAGCCTCATCCAAGATAAAATCTTAAAACACATAGAAGAACAAAGCTTGCTGTGGGAAAACCAGCACGGCTTCTGTAAGGGTCAGTCTTGCCTCACAAACCTTTTAGAATTTTTTGAAAAAGTGTTGACAGCATGTGGATGCACATGAACCAGTGAATATTGTATATCTGGATTTTCAGAAGGCATTTTACACGGACCTTCACCAAAGGTTGCTGAGAAAACTCCACAGTTAAGGGATAAGAGGTCCTCTTATGGATTGAGAATTGGTTGAGAACCAGGAAACAGGGCAATTTTCACAATGGAGAGATGTGAAAAGTGGTGTTCCCCAGGGATCTGTCCTGAGACCAGTGCTTTTCAACCTGTTCATAAATGATCTGGAGACAGGGATAAACAGTGAGGTGGCCAAGTTTGCAGATGACATAAAACTTTTCCAGATGGTGAAGACTAGAAGGGATTGTGAGGAGCTCCAGAAGGATCTCTCCAAACTGGGAGAATGACCGGTAAAATGGCAAATGTGTTTCAATATAAGAAAATGTAAAGTAATGCACACTGGGACAAAAAAAATCAAAACTTTTATTTATCAGCTGATGGGCTCTGATCTCTCCGTGATGGAACAGGAAAGAGATCTTGGTGTGCTGGTGGACAGCTAGATGAAAGTGTCAGCCCAGTGTGCAGAGGCAGTGCAGAAGGCCAATTCCATGCTAAGTATCATTAAAAAGGGTATTAAAAATGAAACAGCCAACATTATAATACCATTGTACAAAACGCCGGTAAGGACGCATCTGAAGTATTGCGTACAGTTCTGGTCGCTGCACCTCAAAAAAGACATAGTGGAACTGGAAAAGGTGCAGAAGAGAGTGACTCAAATGATGACTGGGCTGGGGCACCTCCCTTATGAGGAAAGGCTACAGTGTTTGGGGCTCTAGAGAAAAGACGCCTGAGGGGGGACATGATTGAGATGTATAAAATTATGCAGGGGATGGATAAAGTGGATAAAGGGAAGCTCTTTGCCCTCTCACGCAATACTAGAATCAGGGGATATCCACTGAAACTGAGCATTGGGAGAGTGAGAACAGACAAAATAAAATATTTCTTCACCCAGCATGTTGTTAGTCTGTGGAACTCCTTGCACAAGATGTGGTGATGGCATCTGCCTTTAAAAGGGGATTGGACAGATTTCTGGAGGAAAAGTCCATCACAGGTTACAAACCATGATGGGGATGTACAATCTCCAGGCTCAGAAGGAAGGTACCTCAAAATGCCAGATGCAGGGAAGGGTTATCAGGAGACAGGTACACTGTATTTAGTTGTCTCGTGTGCTCCCAGAGGCATCTGGTGGGGCCACTGTGAGATACAGGACACTGGACTAGATGAGCCCTTGGCCTGATCCAGAAGGGCTCTTCTTATGTTCTTATACTAACCTCTGGCTCCACAGACAGAAAACACAATAAAACAAATTATAATATTCAAACAAAAATGAAATAAGAACAATTTGAAAAGCTGAAAAGTATAGCAGCCACCATTAAAATCTCCGTTCTCATAGGAGTGTTTTGACCAGAGGAAGGGCAACAGGAATCAGGATACCCTAGCCCTGAAGAAGGGCTAGGCACTGGCAGCAAGCACTGAGAATATATCTTGATACATAAGTGCAGTGTCTGAATCCTGTGGATATAGATCTTTCTATGTGCCTGGACATGCTTGGAAAAGAATTCATCTTTTAAGGAGCTTTTGCAGCTTAATGCTTAGCATGTTCACCCTGAAATAAGTCTCCTTAAATTCAACAGTAAAATACTACAGGTTTGGGTCCAGCTGATTTACATTTTCCCTCTTGATCGGATGATGGAACAGGAAATGTGTGTCAGCCCGGAGCCCCCCATCCTCAATTTGTCCGTTTTCCTGTCCACCAGGAAACCTACTTTTGAAATTCCAAATCCTTTTGGGTTGATTCAAGCATATGATTGTTTGAGTCAGAAAGGGAAGATGAGGTGTGCAAAGAGGCTTCATACCTTCTCCTTCACCTCTTGCTTCATTACAAGCGTATGCACACACACACACACACACACACACACACACACACACACACACAGAGAGAGAGAGAGGACTGCCAGTGCATACTTAGCCCAGCAGAGCCTCTATCTAAATACACTCTTCCTCCTCCTCCTCCTTAAGCCTCTCCTGGGCTACACTCCTATTACTTTTTTTTTTAAAAAAACACCTTAACAAGGCAAAGGCTTGTGTAAGAAGCTGACAATAGAGACAGGAAAAAGCTTGTATCATTGCCTATTCATGAAGGTCTTTGTACAGTGCCACAGGACTATAAGTAGAACTGCAAGCAGTTTGATTTAAAGTGTGGCTAGTTAAATTGAACAGACCTGAATTCCCTGGTGCAACTTCACAGTGAGTGAATGCACAAGTCCTTTGCTGTGCCGTCACATCCTAAATCTCCATCAGATTGCAGTCTACACTCTGCCCTGTTCAGGCACTGATGATTGAATGTGTGGAAAGGCTCAGCTTGTTTTTGTGAGGCTAGGCCAACGGCATATATGCTGGTAGCCTTCACAAACTGGCATGGGATCAGTTCAGTCTGAAAGGATTCACTTTGTTTTTTGTTTTTTAATCCAAAGAAGATTAAAACCATAGCTTATTACAGGGATGTGGTGGCGCTGCGGGCTAAACCGCAGAAGCCTGTGCTGCAGAGTCAGAAGACCAGCAGTCATAAGATTGCAGCCACGTGACGGACTGAGCTCCCGTCTCTTTGTCCCAGCTCCTCGCCAACCTAGCTGTTCGAAAGCATGTAAAAATGCAAGTAGATAAATAGGTACCCTCTCGGTAGGAAGGTAAAACAGCGTTCCCTAGTCACGCTGGCCATGTGACAACGGAAAACTGTCTTCAGACAGGCGCTGGCTCTACGGCTTGAAAAACGGGATGAGCACCGCCCCCTAGAGTCGGACACAACTGGACTAAAAAGGTCAAGGGGAACCTTTACCTTTTACCTTATTACAGTTTTTGCTTTACAAAGTAAACTCTATAAACATAGAAGTGACTCAGTTTAGGCTGAGCCAATCACGCCCTGGCTGTAGGCAGATAATTTCATGTTCATGCGATTCCCTTCACTTGTTCAGTATCTAAATGCTTGAATAAATTGTTTGCGGCTGAAGAAGAACAGACAAGTGAGTATGAAGGAGGTGTTTTAGTCCCTTCTGACAAAAAGCTGCAGCAATTTTTTTTCTTCTTCTTTTTCCCTGAGTGCTCAGATTCCTCATAAGTATTTTTAAGCCTGCAGCAAAGCATCTTTGTAATTGGGTAATCCTGCATTAATCTTACTCTTCAATTCAACTGTCCTTGAGCCTTTTATATTGCATTTCTCTGAGTGAACTCCTGAACTTTGATAAGCTTCTGAGCTTTTCTTTTTTATTTGATGAAGTCAATTATTATTAAACTTTTTGTAAACAAGCCATAGATGTGTATCTCGATGAATTTTAGTCAATTGTCATCTTGGATAATATTGATTAGGCTTTCTTATTGCAATTATAGCCTATTTTTACTGCATGTGAAAGTACTTAGTAAATAGCTATAACCTTTATTTTGCAATAAAAAATTTGCTCTGAAGTCTAGAACTGTAGTGAAAAGGATCTACATTCTGTTTGATGATGATGATGTTATATGCTGAAAGGGAGGTTTGTGGTTATTACAAACAAATGCACATGGGAAGTTGATTGGATTAAAGAACAGGCCTTTCACCTTGAAGGCCACAGTTCAAATTAAGCCTTAGGTCACAAGTAAATTGAGATGAATGGGTTTCACTGCATCCCTGGTGTAAAGTAGCCTATATCATAAAAATCTCCATACATCTGTTTTTGCAGACTTGGCATAATTGGCATTCTCTTAGGACTGCATTGGCACTGAGACTATTGCTTATTGCTGAGGAAGATTCTCTCTTCAGGTCAGGGTTAAGGTCACTGGTAGGTCTGTGATGAAAATCTAGTTCTGTTTGTATTAATGATCTAATCTGCTCACATTAACCATGGTGCCAGAGATGCTTTAAAGGAAACTACATCTTCCCTCTCAATTTAATTTGCTTTATTATCAAACTAGATTTGTATCTGAATGTGATACATGGATGTTTATGCAGCACTTTTATGTTGCACTATGGACACTTTCAAATGTTCATTAGTATTAAAAAAATTAAGCCATTTATCATTTCTTAGTGAAAATAATGTTGGTGCTTTAGTTCTTCTTTAAAAGTATAGCAAACATATTACTACATCGTAGCATTTTGTCAGTTTTTTTTAAATGACTAAGTTAAAATATTATGTTTGTGTGTATTTGTCAATATAGCCAAGATTCTGAATTGTTCACATGATCTGAAAATATCAGCATTTTACAAAAACAAAACAGGTATCTAATATTCTACTCAAGAAAAAAATCAGCTCCAGATTATCAGCATTGGACATAAACTACAGCTACAACAGATGGATACAGAACAGGGGAATAAAACCCCAGCCCTATACAGTCCCTGCATAAACACTTAAAGTGAATATAGTAGTGAAATTAATCTCTTCACAGAAGAGTGTCATGGATTATTGCCATTTGAGGAACTGAGACGTAACTGTGTCTATGCAGATAGACAGTTATTCTTAGTGAAACTCACAACTTTGAGTAAAAGCTTGCAAATTATGAGCCTAGTCCTTTTCACTTGGCATGCTCTTCCTTGTGTCCATGGACTTCTTTGTGGTGCAGGTCCCCACATCTACCCAGTTTGGTGTTGCATACTTTTATTTTATGATTTGGAAATACATTCTGACATGGTAGTTGAGGTACATGCAGTATTTCACTCAAGTACATTTGTTTTACAAAGGTGTGCCTTGTGTAATTTTGTTAAGTCCATGGAGGTGCATTTTTGCACAGAGGTTAAGCAAAAAACTGTTGCCTCCTTAGGGTATGTGAGTTATCTCTGAACATGTTCTAAAAGTTCACTGATCTCAGATCTGAAAATTAGTTTCAGAGGACTGGGAATGCTATCTCAGAAGGGCTGACCCTATTTTCTGATCAGGTTGTATCATACATCTAAAAAAAGGATCATGGTGAAAAGTGTGGTGTTCTGTAAATCGTTGTTGTTGTTTTAGTGTGCTGTCATATCAGTTCTGATTTATGGGAACCATTTTCAGGATTTTTCAGGTAGAGATTACTCAGAACTGGTTTACCATTCTTCTTGGAGTGCCCTGGGATTGTACAGCCTGCCCATGGCCACAGTCAGGTTGTACTCGCAGTAGGCACAGTGAGGAATTGAACTCCCAACCTCTGGTTTTGCAGCCAGATATCTGAGCAGCCAGCTGTTGCCTTATAGAAGTAAGTATATAGAAAACCTGCATGTGCAAAATGCAGTCCTAATTACTAGTGTAGTAGAACCAGTAGTTCAAACAAGAAATATCATTTTAAAGGATTTTCTTATAATCTATATAATCATAAATATATTTTTAATTCTACTACAGTGAAGTGGCATGGGAGAAAAGGTATGCTATTCAACTTAACCTCTTCATGCAGTTGCAGCCAGTTCCCCTGTAGCAGAGTAACATAATCCATGCAGTCACTCCAAGCAGTATTAACATACTGTACTAATATGCCAGCATACTATTTTATCAGAACCATACTCGGGATAAATAAATGTAATGTGCTGGGGAAAGTATTTGATGCTGGTGAATTTAATCTTGAACAAAATGACAGATCTACCAATTTCTACTAACATTTGTATTACCAACTGTGTTCTTTTATGAGTCATATTAAGTAAACAGTCCAGCTTTGAATTGCTTCATCTGCCAGTAAACTTTCTTCCACTCTAATTGCTCATAGGCAAACAGATTTAATAAAAGTATATCCAGTATTGGCATCTACTGTATCATCTGTAGAACATATTGGCAAGTACAGGGAATGGAAGCTGTGCTAAGCCCTAAGTAGCTAAATGAGATTAACATTACACAGAGGAGTTATTGATGAAGATACCACAGCTAAACATAAAAAAAGGTCAAGAAACATAGGTGGCTATTCTTGAATGATTTTTCTAATCTTCCTCTTAATAATATTTTGGCATTGTTTTTGGATTTACTCCTTTATTGTGGTGGTGTCCAAGATAAACATAGATGGGGAGGTGCTCATTGCGCACACATGTCGTCTGACTGCAAATCTAACATTTTGATATCCAGAATCTGCCTCAGTTGTAGTATAGTTCTATGCTTATCTGTTCAGAATTAGGAATTGTTTTCTGTAAGGGACTGTGATTCCAGCCTACGGTATAAGAAGAGCACTACTGCTAAGAATTGTTAACAGAAACAATGGGCAAACAGCTACAGATTTTGTTGTTGCTGTAAGAGCTAGATGAAAATGGCAAGCCATGATTATATTTTTTTATCAATGCTGTTTTCACAGTTTTTGTACATTAGCAGGAGATACAATGGAGTGATTTTAATTGCAGGATTGTGTATGTAGCTACATGCACAAATGATATTGTAGGTTTCATACATTTTTAGATAAATAAAATTTATTTATCTGGATGGTGCCGCAAGACTCTTTGTGGTTCGTGCCTGCTGCAACAGTTGGCACTAGAACCTTGGATGTATTCAGCAATGTCAAGTTCCTGAAGAGAGATTGTTTGAATTTGTATTAATGTGGGCAATATACATGACGTATTTCGTATGTGATGGGAAGCACATATTCATCACTGCTGTGGAAATCCTGGACCACATATTCATTCGTTCATTCATTCAGTTTATATACCACCCATTAGTACCCTGAGAGGTTTACACAAGGTTAAAACTCACAAACCCACAATACACCACAAATGGAAAAATACAAGGAAAAATACACGAGTATAACAGACAATAATTAAGCCATAGATTTAAATAACCCTGTTAAAAACATCTAAAATTGATTAAATACATTTTGAAAGGAAGCTTAATAATTTTTTTCCTGAACACAAGAAGGGAAGGGGCTTGGCATATCTCTGTTGGCATTTTATTCCAGAGACTGATAGCCACAATAAAAAAAGGCACGATTTCTCGTATTTGCCTTTTTTGCCTTCCCTTAATGTAGCAGCTTTTAACAACATGGATTGAGAGGAGTGGGTGGGATGAATAGCTGATCTTCCTTGTTGGGAAAGATGTCCCAACAAGACAGGTTGGAATCCCTGTTCCAGATTTCTAAGGTGATTACTTCAATGCTTTCTTAATAGCCAAACTGTATGTTAGAGATAATGCATAATTAGAAGAGGAAATTCCATAAGGGCTAAGACCATCTGATTTTCACAACAGAAGCTTTTCACACCTGTAGTTTGCAAATTATGCTGCCAATTTGAAAAGACTATCCTGCTCAGAGTTATACTCATTTATTGGTTTCTATTTATGTTGATATGAGACTACTTGATATGAATGCTGAGTTGTATGTGGTATAACTTTGCTAATACTCCAACCCATATGGTTTGATAAGTCATAAAAACTTCATAATATTTGAATTATAACTCAGAATTTCACCAAACCAACCAAAGTTTTCCTTCCATAAAATGCTTGAATAAAGCAGTAGTTTTCAGGAAATACTGATAGAAGTGTGTAATATGCCTTTGCAAAGAGTGGAGAAAAAGGGTTGGTGTGTCAGTGTTCAGCACTTTTTAATCAGCTCTTCAAAGTGAATTAGTGACCTTCGGTTTGAACTAGTGACCTCCAAAAAGTCACTAGAAGAGCCACAGGGCGCAGTGGTTAAACTGTACTGCAGCCAAAAATGTGCTCACGACCTGGGGTTCAATCCCAGGTAGCCGGCTCAAGGTTGACTCAGCCTTCTATTGTTCCGAGGTCGGTAAAATGAGTACCCGGCTCACTGGGGGGGGGCAATGTGTAGCCTGCATAATTAACTTGTAAACCCCCCAGAGAGTGCTTGAAGCACTATGGGGTGGTATATAAGCAGCATGCTTTGCTTTTGCAAAAAGTCATATTGTCAACAGTCTTGCTCAGCTGTTGTAAACCGAAAGCCATAGCTTCTTTTCTGAGCTAACTTCAATCAGGAGAGCTGCACATGCTCAGGTTTTCCTAATCTATCTGGGAAAAACTCGGTTCTGAGACATACAGTGCCTGAGACAGGTAAATCTGCTTTCTGAGTATGATCTGGACCTAGGTATTGGAATGAATGTGTATATTCCCCTTTTAAACATATTTTTGTTTCATTATGCTGTATTATTGTTCTATATTTGTTACGTGCCATCACTGATTCAGAGGCCATTGACCTATAAAGTTAGAGCTCATGTGGCAGATGCTATGGGCACAAATTAGTATGCAGTACAAGTGCTAGGAGGTTAAGTCTCCGCCTGAAACCAGAAGAAATGGGCAAGAAAGGATGCTGTATTCCAGCTGTGAAGCCTAAACATGCTGATCAAGTCTTTGCTGCTTAAATTCAACTAAGGCTGCACTCTTATATGCATAGATTCCCCAGCAAATGTAGTAGAACATTTGCTTTAGAGTAAACATGTACAATATTGTACTGTTACATTTATTAAACAAATTAAGAAAACTACAAGTAAAGAATACACTGTCCAATAAAGTCTGTAGCATTGCCTTGGATCTTAACTGGATTAACACTGCAGTCCCATGTTAACAAAAATTAAAATAAAAAAAGACTGTCTTTATTAGTATGGTAATGCAGCTTTTGAAGGTCTGCGTTTGTATGGTGAATGAAGCCTTGTGTGCCTTGAAAAGTGATATCTGAGACTTTGGTGAGAAAAAAAATGTTTGGTCAGATGCAGTCCCTTTATGTGTGTCCTGGGAAGATGGATATCCCGAAACAAGTTACATATCGTGCATTATTCCTTGTCAGCATTTTGCAGGACAGCAAGTTTACACAGAATATGGATAACCTGAAAAAAGGAAAAATTTTGCCTTTGATATTTTTCATTTTGTTTTGTTTGGTTTTAGTACAGCTGGTATTGCAGGATGTAAAGCCAGCAACTGTTACTATATTTGGAGAATTATATTATGGAATTTTGTCCAATGTTGATAATTAGAGAAGTTGTATTTTCATGATATCTTGTGTATTTCATTGTGCTGGAACCATACTAGCAGTGGCATCATCTACCTGCCTACTAATAAGCCCCTTTATGCCAAGTTGACACAAGGTACTGCCAGTTAAGTGTGTGTAGGATTATAGCCAGAGTTAATTTTAAGTGCCACTGAAATTATATTTAAGTTATATAATACTTAAATCTATTGATTTCAACTGAACTAAGTCCACTTAACCTAATATGGATCCAGTCCATTGTGATTGACAGCATATATTTAATTCAAAAAATATTCTTAAATTTAAAAAATGTGTTACATTATAATTTAGATTTTAAAATAACTTTTCAAGAAGTTTTGATGCAGAGAAGGCCTTTGACAACATCAATTGGTTTTTTATATTAAAACAATTAGAAATCATGGAAGCAGGAAAGGACTTTGTTGAGGCAATAAGGACTATTTATAGACAACAGAAAGCGAAGATCAGAATAAATGGACAACTTACACAGGATATAAAACTACAAAAAGGAACAAGACAACGATGCCCGTTGTCTCCTTTACTGTTTGTACTATTTATTGAAACATTATCACAACAAATTAGACAGAACACAGATATAAAAGGACTCAAAATAAGAGGGGAAGAATATAAAATAGAGGTGTTTGCAGGTGACATGGTCTTTATTTTAGAGCAGTGGTGACGAACCTTTTTGGGCTTGTGTGCCCAAACTGGGGGAAACAAACAAACAAATGGGGCAGTGTGCCATGGCGGTGTGCTACGGCGATGGCAGCGGTGGAACCGGAAGTGGTGGTGGAAGGGGGAATCCCGGGCACAGAGATGCCATGAGACCCCACTCCGGATCCACCACCAGCACCAGCTGTTCCGGATCCTGACCCGCCTCCTGTCTGGACACCAGCACCGCGGTTGCAGCCGCCTGCTCAGGTTTGGCTGCAGGGGGATGCCGGTAATAGCGATCCGGTGACTTACGGCTTGCGTGCCGGCAGAAAGGGCTCCACGTGCCAGCTGTGGTACGCGTTCCGTAGGTTCACCATCACTGTTCTACAGGATCTGATAAATTCAATGAGGACATTAAAAGAAACAATAAAAACATTGAAGTATCTGAACTAAAAGTAAAAAAAAACTAGTTTTGACCAAAAATATGAAGAAAGAGGAGATCCAAAATGCATGCAGGACTTCCTCTTCACCGATGATGCAGCCATTATTGCCCACTTCGCTGAAGACCTGCAACAACTCATGAATCGTTTTATCAAGGCCTGCCAAGACTTTGGACTAACAATCAGCCTGAAGAAAACTCAAGTCATGGGCCAGGGCATGGACTCACCTTCATCTATTACCATCTCCATGCAACAATTGGAGGTTGTTCATGACATTGTGTACCTTGGCTCAACGATCTCTGACACACTATCCCTAGATGTTGAACTGGATAAATGTATTGGCAAAGCAGCTACCATATTATCTAGACTAAAAAAGAGAGTATAGCTTAATAAGAAACTGACGACATATACCAAGATCCGGGTCTATAGAGCCTGTGTCCTGAGCACACTCCTGTACTGCAGTGAGTCCTGGACCCTTTGTGCATGGCAGGAGCAAAAGCTGAACACGTTCCATATGTGTTGTCTCTGGTATCACCTGGCAGGACAAAGTTCCAAACAGAGTAGTCCTAAAATGAGCTAGAATTTTTAGCATGTATACATTACTGAAACAGCAACATCTACATTGGTTTGGGCATGTCATGAGAATGGCTGATGGTCAGATTCCAAAAGATTTCCTGTATGGAGAATTAGTGCAGGGAAGTCACCCCAGAGGGAGACCACAGCTGCGATACAAGGATTTCTGCAAGCAGGATCCGAGAGCCTTAGGAATGGACCTTAACAGATGGGAAACTTTGACATCTGAGTGCTCAGTCTGGAGGCAGGCAGTGCACCATGGCCTCTCCCAATTTGAAGAGACCCGTGTCCAGCAGGCTGAGGCAAAGAGGCAGTCCCAAAAGCAGCAAAATCAGGGAACTGGTGTGAGGGTTCAAAAGGGGCCTCACTTGTTTTTGACAGACACACCGGAGGTTCTTGTGCAAAATCAAAACTAGGCTTTATTGGAACATGAAACATTAAATCATTGGATTCTAACTCAACTCCAACTTTATCTCTCATGACCAATGGGTCCCATGAGGGCATCCAAACGTCCTTATTAAACGGGTTGTTATCAAAGTCATTCCAAGGTCCTTTGGTAAAAGGTTACTGCCATCTATATCAAAGGGTTCTATCCCCCGTTCTAGTAATGAGATTGTCTCCTCATCTCTCCCCTCTGGATGATAGGGGTCTTCTTCTCCTCAAAGAGGGGCCCACTGTCCATCAGGAACCCTCTCCTCCGGGCTTCCTCCATATGCCATAACCGGTTTTCTCTCTCTTCTCTCTCGACTCCCTCCTTTTCTTCCCGGAGTCTCTGACGCCACTCCCACGCCTCTGACTCTCCCCAGTATGAAGGTTGAAGGGGAAGGCCCTTTCTTCTTCGATAATCAGCTTCTTCCTGTGGGTCCTGGACCTTTTTCCATCTCCTGGTCCAGCAGTCCTCAACTCAAATCATCTCCCAACCTCCTGGTATCACATCTACCCCTCCTTTTATTTCCCCTATTCCCGCCTCCATGATGGCCCTTCCCCTTTCCTCCCTTCTTGCCATTTCTTTTTCTGTCTGAGTGGCTACTGTCACTTTAGGCAGTCCCCACTCTAGCTCATGGGTATCCATTCCCATTGTATCGTCGCCGTGGGTGGTGTAAGCGAGTCTGTTTGCGCCTTCTGTTTGTTCCCGAGGAAGGACGGCACTCCGGCGAGGGCTTCTACCCTCTCGTCTTGTGTCTCACAGCTGGACAGGGGACAGATTGTATTTGTCTTCAGTGTGGAAGGGATTGTCACTCTCAAATTAGCCTTCTTAGCCACACTAGACACTGTTCCAAGTCTTCCATACAGAGCACGTTACCATAGTCTCTTGAGACCGAAGGATGCCTAAACTTAACTAATTAAGAGACAAAGAAATTGTTGAGGCTAGAATAAAGTTGAAGCCCTTGTATAATTGGATAAGAGACAAGAACATGGATAGGTTAAAGTTATGAGAAAGACAATATAATATATAACGTAAGTTTTAAAGGCTTAGAAAAAATGGCAAGAGAAGTGTGAAGTAAGCTTAGTAAGAAAACATATCGGCAGAAATAATAATGAGATATAGTGTTCTCTATCACATTCTGTGTTTTACCCTGTTCCAAATCCCCTTTCCTATGATTTCCCCCTACCCAATGGAAAATAAATTTTAAAAAAAGTTTTGATACTGAAGGACAAAATAAAAGTGAGATTACTATGTAGATCTTACATACTTTTATCTGGCTTTAGATCTCATTGAATTAATGCAGCAGACTTTATGTGATTTTGCTGTAAACTCTGCATGTCATAAGCCATATCACTTTATTAGTAAACTGTGTGTACTCATCTGAAGTGGGGGAGGGCTGTAGCCCAACCCCCATCTGTTTCTGGTTTTGTTGTTCCCTTACAGAGAGAGAGTGATGCATCTGAGCACTGAGCCTCTTGGACTATCTATGTGAGTTGTGACCCTAGAAAATAAGGATTCTAAATCACGTGGAGGGTCCCACACATAGCAGAGCTTCTTTTCTTCAGATTCATCATTCTTCATGGGTAGGAGAGTCAAAAAACAGGAAAGGAGCACATCCTTCTACCCATGGTAGGTAACATGGTCTGCTTACAATGGGTTTGGGCTTTAATTATAAACATAAACAGAAAGTAGACTGTAGAACTAAATCTTAATAAGTTCATTATCTGCAATCTGGACATGATTGGATTTATTTCAGGAACATATTTTAAGAATTTTGATGGGTGCTGAGACTTAAAACAAACATGTTGCTATCTACACCAGCAGGTTTCAGTATTTCTTAGATTTTATTGTATTTATATGACATCTTCAATAGTATCCCCTGGAAAAGAAGGATTTCACTTTCTCTGCAAATATATGGCGACATGTACAGTATCGACCATGGACTTTACTTTTAGGTGAATAGCCAATGTACTGCTCTGAATTGTGAAAATAAATCTAATTTAAACTAAAATACTAACCAAGAAAAGATTAATGAAAACAATATCTAATAACCATTAAATCTGAAAATGCTACTAGGTGGAGACTTGGAAGTGACATGAAATATCAAGCAGGCTATATCTCTTCAAGCACTAACATAAAACACACAGATCCATTTTATGTTCTCTAGTAATTGCATTTCATTTTAGATAGGAAGAAAATCACACGTCCGGTACTAAAAGGCCATTTTGCTTCTTGCTCTCTTCTTGCTATAATAAAAGCTTTTGAAAATCAGAGTTATCAGCTTCACTTTGGAAAAACACATTTCTGCTGGGTGAGATATAATTTTCTGTAGATAACAGCGGTTCACAGAATTGGAAAATAATGTGCAAATTTGTAAAAGTATGATTTTCACACTGCCAAAAAGGCAAAAATATAGTGCTATGTTTCCACATCCAGGTGAGGGCAGTTATGTGGTTAATAATATATCTAGTGGTTTTGTGGTGTTTACCATTCTGGGTGTCTTTGGAGAGAAGAACAGCATATAAACGAAAATGATAAATAATGAATAAGTAAATAAATAAATACAAAGCAATGTGGAGAAGCTTCCAGTTGTACAACCTGCAATATCAGTAATCTAATCTCATGCATCAGGGAGCATAATCAGTTAAGAAATTATTCAAATTTTCTGTCTATGACCTGCAAAAAATAGTAGTGTTGTACAGTCTTACCACTCCTGTGTAATGTGGTGGACATCACGTTCAGTTATAATGAGAACTGCTGCCTAAATGCAGATTTTAATAATATAGGCTTTTTAATACAGGCTTGTTCAGAAGATAGTCTGTATAGATTATGTACACAGAAGTGGAACCTACATTTATGCTTTGGTTTTACATACTCAATCCTGCATGAGCCTCAGGCTCATGGAGACCCAGGTGTTTAATACTGAATTGTGAACCAATCCAGTGGTATGATAGGAGTATGATTTGATCAGGGAACAATATATTTAAAGGATAGTCCAAATGGGTTGTGCACCACTACAGAGCCTGGTATGGAATTGCCAGAGATGACTAGGTTTTGGTGGGAAGCTTGCCTGATTCCATGTTGTGCAAGCCATGGATGCCCCATTGCGTCTTTTTTTTCACTTCCTTTTTTGTCTGCCTCTGTGGTGTCAAAAGGAGTGGTCTTGGGGAATATTCAAGTAGCTTTCACCCTGTACCTCTTCTTTTAGTGTACTATTTTATTTCTTAATTTTTAATTAAATTATTATTTTCTGTCCAGTTTGTTTATGGTCTCTGTAACCCTTTCTAAAGGGTAGTTGGGGGGGGATGCCTCCTCAGATTGGCACATTAAGTGCATATTTTACTTAGGTGAAGGTGCAGAACAAAACAAATAGTGTGATGATAGTCATCTATATATTGCAAAGTCAGCCCTACCTCTATATCAGGTTACACTTTCTCCCTAAATTTCAGGATTCATCTTAGCATCTTCCCTTCAGTCGAGGTACGCACTTTCTGCTCAACACTGGCAGCAGAACAGATTGATATTATTCTCCTGGTTTTGATCATAGAATTACATACCAAGGAAGGTGATTATGATTTATTTTATATACTGTTACTGACAATTCTTCATTGATGTGGGCAGCTTCCTTGTTGTCTTCCCCAGATCCAAATATTGGGGGTGTTGTTCCTCTTTCTCTCTTTTTTTCCTGAGTTATTAGAAATAGAAATGAAGGCACCACTTCTTCTAGTTACAAAGGTTATGTTCAGCAAGATTCAGCATGCTTCTTTAACAGCTGTTCAATTGCTACTCTTGCCAGTATTTTAAGGTTTAGTTGAGCAGTACTGGCAGAAATCTCCTATTCTACCTTCTATGTGTCTTGGAATTTAAAATCTGTAAAAAAAATTCAAGAGAATCAGGCTGGTTTCCTCTTTCATCACCAAGCTCCAAATTCAATACTAGTTGTAACAATTAACACAAAAAAACAAAGGAAAATCCCACTCAACACAGAAGGGAGAAAACTGGACTTGATGGGCAGATGTTTTTGATCTTTGACTGCCTTAGTTAGCTGTGTTGGCAATTATCAGGCTGCCATGACAACATATCACCAATGGTTAGGTGAAAATGATGTATGCCTTTTTTGCAGTGCTTCCAGAAGACCATAAGCATGTGGCTGCTGTAGTCGACCACCGTGGCTGCTCAATAGATTCACTCAGCCAGGCATAAGGCAGACTTGTCCCGGAGGTAATGTCAGCAGCTATAGCTCTCTGTCAGCATGACTGACTAAGGTCTGCAGAAGTAACTGAAGACCAAGACACAAATAGGCCAAGATACAAACCCTTCCCTTTGATAGCAATACAGCAAACATAGTGGAGGGTGTTTCTCAGCAACAACAATTCTCCAAACTTCTAAAACATGGCTGGTGCTGCCTTGCTTCTTTCATGAAGTTTTCATCTGATAAACTAAATCTCATTGATCTGGCCCTTCCACATCTTATCTAATTCAAAATCTATAACAAAAATACAGTGGTGCCTTGCATAGCGATATTAAAAAGCCCATAGGAATGCATTGAAACCCCTTCAATGCGTTCCTATGGGCTTCAGACTCAACTTTAAGCGAAAATTCTCCATACGGTGGCCATTTTCGCTGCCCGGTAAGCAAGGAATCCGTCCCAGAAAACAGCGGGTGGCCATTTTTTTTTAACCCAGTGACCATTTTGGAACCGCCGATCAGCAGTTAAAAAAAATTTATCGCTTTGCAATGATCGGTAAGCGAAACAGGGTACCGATCATCGCAAAGTGATTTTTCCCCATAGGGAACATCGCAAAGCGATCACAAAAGCGAGTTCATTGTTAAACGGGGCACCTGCTAAGCGAGGCACCACTGTACTGTTTTTCCTCTTCCTGTTCCTCCGAGGAAGGCTCAAGGAAGTCATTTCTTTGCCCTCCCAACCCCAGAATAAAGATGAGAGACAAGAATTATGGACTGAAACATGGGCCACACTTTATTAATTGTAAACAATGTTGCCATCCTTTGGCAAAGAGGAACCTGCCATAGTGCGGAATCAGGTTAAACCATAGAGGTCTGAAAGGCCCCCTTAAGCAACAAATGGGCGTGTCCCTGGCCCCAAGTTCATGTGGTCTTAAGAGACAGCGAGAACCCAGCCAGATGCAATTGGACCACCCCTGGATCTCAAGCCAGCTTCTCCTTGTTGATTGTTGGTCCAGTTGTGGAATGCTGTGGAACCAGTTATGCAGGGCTGTGGCCTTTGGCCAATTTTCACCAGATCTATTGGTAACACACCTGAGTGGCAACGATTTGGCTAGGTTTCATGGAAAGGCTTTAATTGTGAATGTCTTATGCAACCTGAGATGGTTGAAGGCCATGTATCCAGCCATGCATATAGTATGGTCGACGATTGTCCCTCGGTTGGCCTGGAGAGATGTCAGGAATTTTTTTCCTCATTAACACAGTATGCAGGAGTGTTAACCATGTGGTTTACAGAGTGGTCTGTGCTGGCTTTGGATCGGTGATTGGCCTCCAGAGGATCCGCTTGGATAGACCTGAGTTTTTTTGGAACATCTGTCCAATTTGGATTTGGATGTCTTTATTGAAGACATCAAGGGGGCCCCGCTTGCTGAGCTTGATAGGCTCGATAGCAGGCATGGGACTTAGCATGGTTAGTCCCTATGCTGTGGCAGGTAGTGCAGATATAAAAGGTTTCTTGGTGAGTCCCATTACAAACTCAAGTAAGCTATAGCCCATCTGACCTCCCAGCGCTGTGGATTGTGCAATTACAGTACTTGGGGGGGAAAGATGCGCTGGGGCGTGCCCTGGCACCACGACTCTGCAAGTGAAATTTAAATGGCCTACAATCTCCTGAAGCTCTCGCAGAGACACCTTTCTCCTCTGTAATAAGTATGCTATCCAACTCTTAAGGTCAGCTAATTTGTTGTCTGGCAGCTTTGACGTCTGTTGTACCATATTTAGCTCAATGCCAAGGAACGTGAGGGCCGTAGCCAGTCCGTCTGTTTTTTCCTCCTCCAATAGTAAACCTATCTCCTCATCCATTGCTTGAAAAGTGTTCAGGATAAATGCACACCTTCCTGTGTTCCTTTCACCATTAAAAAGAAAATCATCAGGGTAATGGGCTGTAGACTTATAGCCTACCTGACTCCTAAGTTTCCATTCAATAAATGAGCTGAATCGCTCAAATGCTGCACATGAAACAGAGCAGCCCATGGGCAAGGCTCTGTCGATGTAAAAGGATCCCTGAAATTGAAAGCCTAACACAGTGGTTCTTAACCTTTGTTACTCAGATGCTTTTGAACTGCAACTCCCAGAAACCCTAGTCAGGACAGCTGGTGGTGAAGGCTTCTGGGAGTTGCAGTCCAAAACTCCTGAGTAACCCAAGGTTAAGAACCAGTAGCCTAAAAGATCAAAATCCTGTGGATGAACTGGCAAAATCTGGAAAGGTGATTTAATATCACATTTTGCCACACCACACTTCCGTATTATGTGAACTGGCTCATTGAAAGAGGTTTAGTACACGGTACAAAGTTCCTGAGGGATGGCATCGTTGACCAACTTTCCCTCTGGGTAGGACAAATGATGTATTAACCTAAACTCCCCCTGTACCTTCTTTGAGACTATTCCTAAGGGTGAGACCCTCAAAGTCTCTAAGGGGGGCATCTCGAAAGGCCCCAGTACTCCACCTTCCTTTACTTCCTTATTGATTTTTTTCCTGAACCACCTTCTCCATTCCCCACATGGATTTCAGGTTCTGTGTGAAAAATGCTCTGTGCTCACCAACAGCCGGGATCCTAAAAACATACTTAAAACCATCTAATAAGTAAATAGCATCCACCTCGTGGGGGTAATCATATATCCAGGCTTCCAAAACTGCAACCCTAATTGGACTGGGGCCCTTTTCCAGAGTTACCCCTGCTGCTGCTGGGTTGTTTACCTCCTTCTGTGCCTCTATTCTGATGCTGAGCCCCCACTCTAACACATGACATTTTGGGTTGCTGACTCCTGCATGCTGTCCAGTTATGCCTGAAACTGCATGGTTTCCTGGTGCAAGTGCCTCTAGCATTGTAATCCCAACAGAGCAGGCAGGGTTGAACCACCTGCCCAGCTCCCATGTGGGGATTTTGAGTTTGGGCTGCCTTCTGTTCAGATGTCCGCTATCAAACCTATCCCCCAGATTTGACTGCAGCCAAAGACCCAATAGGGGTTTATCCCATCTGAGATTTGGATGAATTGCGCTGTGCATACAAAATGATTAATCATAGTTAAGCCAGGCCTGCCCAGTGAAATCTATATATCCTCTCTATATTCAATCTAAATATTGAAAGAGGGACTGCATCCGCCATGGTTGTGCCTTTACAACAACCCTGGCATAGATTAAGAATCCCGGTAGCCTGTTGGACCATGTCCTGTCTGGCTTCTTCCTACGTCTCTCTTTGTCTTTCTCATCCTCCTTGTCTAAATCCCTTTCCCCCCACATTTCTGATTTACAACTCAAATAGATCAACATACTTGCATTTTCAAATTTTTCTTGAGTCGCCGGCGTGAGATGGTCACCTAAGGGCATTGAGTAATCACCAAATGGCAATGTTCTCAGAGGCACGGTATTGTAACCCGTGTCTATAACAGATGGGTATGGCCAGATCCCTACGCCAGCTGTAGTTGGGAACAGTGCTGGAAACACAACCTGGGGATGCAGTGCAGCCCATCCACCAAATTGTGTGCTAGAACAGGGCCACGAAGCATTCGAGGCCCTGAAACCCTGTGTGTCATGTGGCATATAAAAGGGAGAACTAAATTGTCTGCTGTCAGCCCAAGGCCAGACATGGATCAGTGACTGAGTGCCTGGTGCAATGGCTGACTCACCTGTCAAAGGCATCACCAGGCTGGGGTCCTCCCTGCCATATAGCTGATCCAGGTCTTGCATGATCGCCACTTCCTGCTTGTCGGGAACCACAGCTGCAAAACCAGACACGACCGTAGTTGATGCCCTTCGCCCTTTGTCTTTATACCGTGACCAGGGTGCAGCTGTTGCCCCATCTGCATCACCTCTGGACGTCCCTGCCAACTGCTACTCTGGTTCAAGAACAGCAAATCTAGTCATCAGGTCATCAGCTATCACGTTAAGTTTTGCCCTACGATCGCTCTTAGCCTCCCTAGCTGAGTGGCATGGTTGAGCCTTGCTGGCCTGAGGTGCCTGTCGCTCCAACCTTGCAGCTTCCAGAGCAGATTTTTTTTTCTTATAGCTGGTGCCATACAGGCCAAGATTCCTCATCCAATGAAGATTGAGGTGGAGACACTTGTGGAACAGGTCATTTCCTGGTCGGTTGTTTCCCTTTTTTGTTGCACTGACCCTTACATGTGGCAGTTCTGAACCTGGTGCTCTAAACTTTCAAAAGGCACCACTAGTCTCACCAGCTATGGTTCTAAACTCAATTATCAATCCCACATTGCACAGGCCACTGCCAAAGTGGAAGAAAAAGTTACTGACAATTCTCAGCTGTAACCACTATCCCAACGTAACCCAACCTTCACAGAATGAAGCACTTTATGACTTCCCTAAATCATTATTAATCACTTTAATTAAGTATGCTATGAAAACAATGAACTATGCTTCTTTGAGTGATTACCTGCAAATAAATTATTTATTCAGCTTGGAATTGAAGCCAATATCCAATTAATTTTAGTGAAACAGCTCCTGGTGTCTTTCTAATTTATGAAAATATAATTATTTTTAATGCTACTCCAGAAGCCCCTAATAATTATTTTTTATTTATTTATTTATTATTCTTTTTAAATCAATTATTTATTTTATTATCTATTTATTACTTATCGCATTTATATCCTTGATCTAGAAGGGGAATGAGTGTAAAACAATTCCAATCCAGTGCCTCATGGCCACAGCTACATCACCAAACCAGTGGAGCTATTCACATGAAGCATTACCCAGACTCTATAAACTCCAACCCCTGGAGTAAGTAGGATGGTGCGGGGGAGGGAGATCTAAGCGCCAACAGCCATTGTGCCTAACAGCCGTGTTGCACGCACCCCAAGCTGCTGTGGCTCCTCCAAACTGACTGCTGTGGCTCTGAGAGGTCACGGTGCACTCCAGCCACCTCCTGCTTACCTGACCCTCTCAAGCTCTGGGTTAATGGGCCACTGAGCAAGTGAGGCGTACTCGACACTGACCCTTCAGCTGAGGTAATTCTGCTAGACTTATCTCCTTAAGGCTACCTGGCAACTATTCAAGTTTTGATTGCACCGAGGTGCGACCCATGCAAGCCACACGGTCATGATCCCCCCTTTCACAGCACTACCCCTCATAATAAGGAATTTATTTAAAGTAATCAATAATATTAATTAAATTCATTCAGAGGTTATGGGAAGGCACAAAAATTAGCCGAGTAAATCAAATAAAATTATGAATCAAACCACAGGACTCCCGAGTGATGTCCTAACAGGCCTCCAAACAGTGCAACGTAGTGGAGCTCTTTCCTTCACTGGTGCCATAAAAGGAAGAGGGTGGGTAGAGGGGAGAATGTCCTTAAATAACCTGATGCTCCCCCCTCTCGTCCCATCCATTCTCAAGAGACTAAGAGTCCCACATCATCCAGGGAGGGAGGCAAAGGCAAGCCCACGCTGCTGAAGCATTGGCTCAGCAGTGGCCCGATCATTCGAGAGGGAAAAAATTATATAACATTGGAATTAGGTCTCCTTGGTGTGTTATGTATGGTACATCATGACCACTGATTTATGGGTTCTGTCCATTGCAGCACATGGATATGGCATCAGATTTACTTTTACTAGGAACATTTTGAGCAATAAAATCATTGGGGGCTCTACAAGAAGACATTATCAGACTTCTTTTAAAAATGCTATAGAGGTGGTCCATCCTTGCTAAAAGCATGTGGGTTTCTATTTCTCTGCTCTCTTCTGAAAAAGAATGGTAGCTTTTGTACTATTTTAGAGCTCAGAAGGGTCAACAGTGCCAAGATTTTCCAAATGGTGACTCTGGCTTTGGCTGCACAGAAGGGACTGGTTGACAGTGGTCAGGCTAAAAAGATACATGCCTTTAAGTTCTGCCCATTGCTACCTTCATTTTGCCTTTGGTGCCAAGAGTTTCCAGTTCAAATTGTTTCTTTTTGGGCTAACCATGTTGCTGACAGTCTTTACAAACTGTAAAGCTCCAGTGCAAGATACTATGATTTTTCCTTACCTCATCAGTTGGTTCCTCATGGCAGCTTCCTGGACTACCCTTATTTTTCTTTTAATCATTTCTTCAAAAAATCTTCTGGTGTGTGAATGTGAGATATTGTGCATCTGTACCCATGAGTCAAAAAGCCAGGAAATGACCCAGTATTGTTGCACAATATCATGCTGTGTAGCCAATAGGAAAAAGGCTAACACCTGTCATGTTTTCTTGAGTTGAGTGGAATAAAAAGTGAAATATAAACATAGCTAACAAATGAATAATAAATAAATGTTGATAATTCCATCCCTCCTCTCAAAGAAGGTCAGGTCTTAGTTTTACTTATCCAATCTCTTTTAAAAATCCTCAGATATCTTTTCATGAACACAATCATCCAAATTTCCTCAAATTCTTAAGATTGCTTTTGAGAGCAACCTTCAGTTTTATAGACCCTCTCTGAGAAACCAAACTAAAAGGGGGAAATGGAAAATAAGGGGGAGACTAGAAACAGTGAGAGGCAAGAGCAAATAGTGGCCCTGGCCAGCTACTGCTCTCTCTTTCATCCATCCGCACGCACACACCCTGATCTGTTGGAGTTTTTTGCAACCTCAAATTCTACCTATAGTTTATTTGGGTGGATGGGACCTGTCCTGGCTAGAGTGACTGTCAATGTATCCAGCATTAACTAATTGTCCCTTCCCTGCCTCTGAATTCAAAGAGAGTCCCACTTCTCTGCCTTTTATAATATATATAATTGTGCAACCCAGCATGTATATGTGTGTGTATATAAGAATGATTGAGATGTTTTATTTACATAATAGAACCTTGTAATCAACCTGATTGTGTGTACTGCTAGCCAATGGGTGTCTGAAGGGGTTAAATGCCATGTAGAAGAAATGACAGTATAGATCAGGCTTATTCTGCCTGGTCGGTTTACAACTCTCTGGGCAGTTTACAACATAATTATGCAAACAACACTTTGCACCCCCCCAAGTGAGTTGGGTACTCAGTTTTAGGGACCTTGACTTTGGAAGAATGGAAAGCTGAGTCAACCTTGAGCCAGCTATTTGAACCCATTGGGATCAAAATCAGGTCATGGGCAGAAGCTTGACTGTTATACAGAATTTTAACTACTGTACTATGGGGCTCTGTAAAACCTGAAACAACAACATAGCTGAGGCAAAAAATTAGGATTTAATCAAACCCTCTGACTCAGGCTGTTGCTGTAGATTATTGTTTGTTTAATGATTAAGAATAACCTTTCCCCCACTTAGTTATTGCCTTCTAGACATATCATACCAAAACCCATTTAGATAGCTTTTAAATAAAAGCAATTTATACCCACCTTGCTTTACCCAAGTATTTCCCTTCCCTCTGCAAGATTCTAGCTGAGTCCTTGTAGTTTTACTACTGTTTGGTGGTGGTGATGTGGATTTTTTTCCTATTTTTCATAGGAGTGGTTAATTAAACTGAATTTACCAAAGCAAAGGAGCCTCATAACGCAGTAGTTAAACTGCAGTACTGCAATGAAGACTCTGCTCATGACCTGAGTTCAGTCCTGACAGGCTCAAGTAGCCAGCTCAAGACTGATTCAGCCTTCCATCCTTCTGAGGTTGGTGAAATGAGTAACCAGCTCATTGGGGGTGGAGGTGGCAATGTGTAGCCTGCATCATTAAATAGTTACAATTAAATTGTAAATCTCCCAGTTTTTAAAGCACTATGGGGCAACATGTAAACAGCACACTTTGCTTTGTTTTACAAAAAAGCAAAGAATAAGTGGAACCAGATCATAAAAGATGGTGTGATCTATTGAAGCAGATCACAATGAAATGGCACAATGTGAGCAGCTGGTCTGGGTTATGATTTTAAAGGAAGCCTGAGTGAACCAGAAACTGTTGCTGCACAACCTGATGCAGTGTACCATGCAACTATGTGTGGATAATTAATGCAAAAATCGCTTGGATCTGTGCATTATCACCAGGTCTGTCAACTGGCTCAACTCTATGAACAGAGAATAGTAATAGGTCAGAATACATAGATTTAGAAAAGGTGTCATTTGACTAGGTACAGAGATTTTGTTTAGACTCTGTTTTCTTTAACATCTTCATTAATAATCTGTACAAGCAGGCAAACTGCATGTTAATTAAATTCACAGATGACACTAAGTGGAGAGGTGTTACAAACACAGGGTGACCAGATTTTCTACAGTAAGTGGAAAATCTAGACCACCTGTCATTGCAAGCACACAAAGCAAATGGTGACTGGGGAAAGCAGGGGGATATTTGACAAGTCATGAGGGGAAAGGAGATGGAGCAAAGAGTAATAAGAACACCATTGCACCCATGGCAATACAGAATGATCCTTTTCTTCAGTAGATCATCATGAGTGCATATTAAAAGCTTGTGGAAAATAATTGTTGTGCTTTTGACTATTAGAAATTGAAAGTAAGTTTTCAAATGTATATGACTTCTCCTAAGCAAACAGCTTCAAGCAGGGGCTATAGTCTTATATCCTATGTGTGTAGTAGAGAGATAGGTGCATGTTAAGTGCTGAGAAGAATAAACACAATAGCATAGGAGCAGAGGGTTTTTGTTTTGTTTTGCAAATACATTCGTACATGTTATTTATTGAGAAGTATTTGCGCTTGAAGCAGTATTTTTTTTCTGCTTGCCTGAAAACTGGATATCTTAACTGATAATCTAGATGTATAGTGTTGTTGCTGTTATGTGCCATCAATTTGCCTTTGACTTATGGTGACCCTATGAATCAATAATCTCCAAACATATAAAGAGAGAGGCATAACATGAAGCAAAGCCAAAACTAGGAGAAGGAATCTTCCCGATGGAAAACCTATCTAGACATGGGCACTTCGTATTCATATCTAGGGATATGAAATATGAACCATGGCACCAGAAGAACTGCAGTAACCCAGCTTCCACTCCCAGAATTGGCTGGCCCATTCACTGGGCTCCGCATGGCACTGGGATCCTCCTTTAGCGGCAGCACGCCAATGCCGGCAGTAGCCTGGCTGGTTCTTCCTTGCCTCCTCATGTAGCCAACCACTCATCATCTGACCAGAGAAACTCCCTGTCCTGCCTCCGCACTGTTGGCTGTGTGGGAACACAGTGAAGGGCTGGCCAGGCTCCTGCTGAGATTGCGCTACCGCCAAAGGAGGACCCTGGCACTGTGCAGAGCCTGGGGACCAGACTGGCCAGTTATGGGGGTGCAAGTTGGGCTTGTATTTCATATCCCTAGATAGGAATACAAAGTGCCCATGTCCAATCTATACCCTGTTCAATTAGGAAAGTATGTGAGAGTTTCTTTAGGGAAGAGTGTATTTATGTTTCTGGGTTTGCATGAACATCCCCCCCCACCCTGGATTTCCCCACTAAATGTTTCCACAGTATAAAACTGTGTGTGATTCCTTCTCAAACCTTCCAGGGGCTATAATTCACCTTTCACAATTTAGCATGCAAAATATCTGTTTTCTAAAATGTGGTCTTCCAGGTACATCCAATTTTGTTTTTCCAAAGATGGGCTTTTTAGGTGGTTTGTGCAGTGTCCAAAGAAAATTATCCCTAGGACCTCTCAAAATTGTTCATTGCTCTTTTGGAGCTTCTCTGAGAACACTCAACTAGATTTCTTTCTGTCACCTCAATTAGCTAAGAGTGATGGTGCATCCTGAGGGATGTACTGCTGTCATCAATGTACTGTTTTCATTGCCCATTCAAAATATTTTTATTTGCCCAAGTGTTGATTGTGTGTGTGCATGTGTGTGCTCATGCATGGTAACAGTAAACTTTACAGTTTACTATCCTTCTTTTTTTATTAGAAATAAAGAGCAGTGCAAATCATTTCCAATAGTTTTATATGAAAGTTTTGTTCTATACGCTTTACTTCCAACCCCCCCCCCATAAGTCTCTTTCCTAGTTAATAACAGTATCACGTCCACATCATGTTGTTTGGTGTTATCCAAGCCATAAGTATTTATCTTTGTAAAGTTGTAAGATAGCCGTATTTTGTGCCTTCCAAGAAAGGCATTAAGAGTGAAATCCTAACCACTAACCAACATGATATAGTCTGTTCTCCCTCCCTCCCATTGCTTCTGCATTTTAAAGTTTTCTGCTGTAGAAATATTAGGCTACTAGCCAATTAGTGATGGACAAAATGGCCTTCATGCATCACCATGTTTGTAACAAGAAGGGCAACAGTGGAAGTCACGTACCTATTGAGAACGTTCTGTAGGCCACTGCTAGGCAATGATTAGCCTGACCGTGGAAGACAATTGTAGAGGCATCTGCTCAGTTAATTTTGAGAGAAAATTTACCAGATGGAGGCTGAAGATTTAAGTGATTAGAAGGTAGTAGATTGGAATACAAATTGGATTAAAAGAAATTAGATTGATATAAATCGAATTGAGTCACAACAGTTTGTGTTCTTCATACCAAGGGGCAGAGGATTATGGGAGAAGCAGATGCTCCAATGAGATAGGAATTAATGTGGCTTTGACAGTCCATCTGGGAAGGGCTGACTATCGAGTACATCCCTAATCTCTCTCTCCATTTATCAATGCCATAATGTTAATTAGTACTTCATTCATTAAGTTACTTACAGAGGAAAAAATCTCACCTCTAGCCCCTCTCTGCTTGAGGATTTGTTATTTTGCCAGGAAGCAAGAATGTCTCTCTAGCTGAGCTAGCTACTGTTGACTTATATTAGACCCATGTAGTTTTCTTCAAGTATGCAACTGCTTTTGGCACAGAGAAAATTTACTGGGCTTTGTTTTGTAATAAATTTCTGCCCATAAATCGAGCAGCATAGTTATTTGAAGTCCTGGCTTGATCCCTAAAGCAAATCAATCCCCCGCTAGTAGTAATAGTCTCCCCTTCTACGATTTTAATAAGGTACTGTATACGCTGTACTGTATATAGTTGGGTAATACATTGTTTTATGGCCACAGTGTAGCAATCACATTAATGATGAAAGGCAGGTTCTTTCCTAAGGGGGGAAAGCAAGAAAGATTTGTGCATGTGCATGAACACACTGATGGAGAGAGTTGTATTTGCTGCACTTGAAATTCATGACTGATGTTTGCACTGGTGTGCCCTAATTCTGTAGACTAGGACTGACATAGACTTATATGACTTTCTGATGTACTCTTTCATCTGAGCAATACATTGCAAAATGAATACTTGTTCTGGAGAATCTTCAAATCAACCCACTCGGGCAATTCTGAGCACTTCAATGTAAAAACAATTTCTAAAATATAAGCCCCAACTTTGTTTTGGTAGTCAGCTATGCTTAATGTTGTCTACAAACTGAGAAAAACAGTTGAAAAGAAGCCTTCTTTTAGAAGCATAAATTTTAAAGATATTTCTATTCCTTCTATCCACTGAAAATACCTGTAGCTGGAATATATGAAGGCTATTCTAGGTCATTCCTGTTTCAGAGTAGGTAAGGGAGGCAACAGTTGTATGTTAGTTGTCCACATTGTATGTGTTAAAAAGGACCCTTCTCCCCTCCACAATACATTCAATGACATTGAATTCACATTCACATTGAATTTACACATTAAAAAAGGGTCACCAAAATGAAATAGATATTTTTGAAATATATTATCATGTCTACATTTCTTTGATGATTAATCATAAGCAGCTTTTTGGAAAAATGTGAAATGCTCCCATTTCTTGTTGTTCTTTTTTCTTGTTTTGCCCCATATCCTACAGAATATTAATTCTAAAATCTTTTCTTTGGAAAGTGTTTCCTAGTACTAAGGTAACATGATACATGCAGGGTAGAGCACTTCCCCATCTCTTCTCTATCTCTATTTGCCACTTCTCAAATGATAACTATCCCCAAAGGTAAAGATAAAGGTTCCCCTTGACAATTTTTTTTGTCCAGTCGTGTTCGACTCTAGGGGGCGGTGCTCATCCCCGTTTCCAAACCATAGAGCCAGCGTTTTGTCCGAAGACAATCTTCCGTGGTCACATGGCCAGTGCGACTTAGACACGGAACGCTGTTACCTTCCCACTGAGGTGGTCCCTATTTATCTACTTGCATTTGCATGTTTTCGAACCGCTAGGTTGGCGGGAGCTGGGACAAGCGATGGGAGCTCACTCAGTCGCGTGGATTCGATCTTACGACTGCTTGGTCTTCTGACCCTGCAGCACAGGCTTCTGCGGTTTAGCCCGCAGCGCCACCACGTCCCCCAACTATCCCCAAACCTCTGTACTAAGTTTGTAACGCAGTAGCACAGTGGTTAAACTGTAGTACTGCAGTCAAGACTCTGCTCATGACTCAGTTCAATCCCAATTGGCTCAAGTAGCCAGCTCAAGGCTGACTCACACTTCCATCCTTCTGAGGTCAGAATATTGAATATCCAGCTTGGGATAGTCAGTGGGCTAAGTGTGGCCTGTATAGATTGTATAACTTGCAGAGAGAGCTTTGAGCGCTATGTGCTACTATATAAGCAGCACACTATTTTTGCCCTAAAACAAACTGGACATGAAATTCTATTTAAAAATACTGAAATACTGGACAACACCAACAATAATTACATCAGACTGCACAGGGAAGCCATTGAAACCCACAAGCACCAGCAGAACTTCAACAAAAAAGAGGAAAGTGTGAAGCTCAACAAAACTTGGCTCCCAGCTCTCAAAAATACAGTGTGCAAAAGGTCAATGAACTCTACCCAGCCACAAGGACCGGGGATCACTACACACAAAAGACCAGCTAATGACACCCATCAACCACAATGACAGATAATCTCTTCTCCTTACCACAACAATGCACCCACAACAAGACACACTAGTCACCCATCTACAGAAAAAGACAAAAGCCTATCTCACAGCCATAAATACTGCACTCCCAAGCCAGCCACACCAGAGCACAGAGTGCTGTCCTCTGAACATGCCAGCCACAGAGACTGGTGAAACGTTAGGAAGAACAACCTTCAGAACATGGCCAAAGAGCCCGAAAAACCCACAACAAACACTTTGTTTTTGCTTTACTAAGTTTGGGTTTATCATTCAAGGTTGTGAAAATGGATTCACCTTATCACCAACCCAGACAAATAGTCAGTGTTCCGTTTTACGCTATTCTTTAACTTTGTCTCACTAAGGAGCAGACTTCATATTGCTCTTTTAAAAGCAAGGACATTTTTGCTGAATCACAAGTAAAATTAGTTTACTTTGATGACACTACATGAACCTTATATCACCAGTTTGACCAGCGGTATATGTGGATAATATCTTATGACTGGTGCTTATGAAAGCAATTATTTTTACTCCGCATTTCAGTCATGTGCAATATATGTGAATTGTGAATGATTTAGATATTTTTTAAGTTTTATTATTTTTTTAGTTTGTAGGTGGAGACAAATAACATTTTGTTTACTGATAACAAGTAGTCAGTTAACATTTATGCCTTGAAATGTCCCTGTCTGGTTCCTAAGCATATTCCTATAACTTTAAGTCTAATTCTTTTAGTCTGCATTCATAGATTTACTGTCATAGAGGTAACCAAGTCTACTGTTTCATTGCCTCTTGTTCCTATGCCTTTGAACAGTGCTGCTCATGGTAGAAAAAAATGGATTAAATAAATCACACCCTGAATGGAAACTTTTCCCTAACTGTACATTAAGTATTTTATGGTTCTGCTCATATTAATAGTGTGATGTGCATTGATGGACACAGGAAAGATATTAGGCCAATAAAGCAAATTCGGGAAATATGGACCTGGAAAATGTATCAAACGTGCTCTTCTTTTGAGCAGCACAAACAAAGGTACTAATCTTACTTAAGTATACACTTTGGAAGTGGGGCTATTCTTATCTGTCAGTGCATTCTGTATGCCTAATGAAAATTGTAACTGTAACATTGATCAGAAGCTTTAGTGAAATGCTATACTAGTGCTTTCAAATTGAAGTTATTACAAGTGACATTCTTAGTGGCTGCCAACCTTGACTGTAACTCAATGAAGCAGGAGAATTGAGGAAATATCAGTAAGTACTGTCTAAACAAGTGCCAAGAGTTGGCACAGTGACTGGGTATGTGTGCTCTGTCATCAGGCCCAAGGGCATTCCATTTAATCCTTACTGCAGAAAAGATTGTTAGAGAGTTAAGCATTACAGGCCAAAAGGAGAAATAACTGGATTTATATTTATCTGGCAAAGGGGCAGGGTGGACACAACGAAAGAATTTTCTTAACTGTGGAAGAGGAGGAGGAAGGGGGTTCCAGACTGCATAAAGGAATACATTGCTTAGTGTGGCTTCTATGGAAGAACCAATATTAGCTCACCATTGTAAAAAAACACCATAATAGATATTGACCACTATGGCTAGCTAGATCATTCTGGGAAGCTTGTAATGAGGTCATGAACTTAACAGCCTTCCTCTGCTCCTTCTCTCTAGAAAACAGTAATCAGAAGTACACTGTCTCCGATTGTGGGTATACTGGATGATATACAGTTAACAAACAAGAGATACTTCTACCTTCAGCAAAACTGAGGTTGGGGTGCCAGATCCTTGTGTAATTCAGAATCTGTATGTAAAACTTATGCATCCCACAAATCATAACTATAAATCATAAATTTATAGCTGCCTAGAGTTGTCATCTGGCCAGATAGGCGGGGTAAAAGTACAATCAATCAATCAATCAATCAATCAGTCAGTCAGTCAATCAATCAATCAATGGTTGGTTAACCTCCAGGCAATGTACCCTCTAATTTTCAGCCCTGCTGGGTGAGGCTCTGCCTCTCTCTCTCTCATGACTCCACCCCTGCATGCATGACTCCACCCCCCACAAGCACGGGGTTCTGTTGTGATTGGAGCCAAAGGGGCTGAAAACGATCATTGTGTGGAGGAGGAGGAATCCTGCACAGAGGGAGATGGAGTTGTCCTCACAGCTGAGCATCTTAGAGGGAACCTTACCCCATCATCCTTCCCAGCCACCATGGGGAGCAAGCATGCCAGGAGAGGGCGATGGCTAGTCCACTGCTGTCAAACTGGGAGCCACCATATTGCCAATAATAGGGGCTTCAGAGACCCACCTTCCTTAGACACTTTCCTGGAGATGAATAGCAATACAATATCTACTGAACATTTATTTATTGAAATATTTATTTATTTTTAAAAATCTGTGTATAACCAAAACAGTGCTGCTCAAACCTGTGCAATTCAAAGGAGAAGGGTATAGAAAACATGAGTGATAAACCTTCAAATTCTTGTTTCATTTCTCTCCTCTAGACCTTTCATCACATTATGTTAAGACTCTAGAGTGTTGTACCAACTGTATATCTGAAACTATGTTTGTAACATTTCAAAATACGCACTTAACTCATGTGTTCACATGCACATTCTGCAGACATTGGAAGAATTCTGTAATCTGAGATTTGGAGGAGCCATGTAGCACAGTGATTAAGCTACACTACTGCAGTCAAAACTTTGCTCCTGACTTTAATTTGATCCCAGTGAGTTCAGGTAGCTAGCTCAGGGTTGATTCAACCTCCCATCCTTTCCAGGTTGGTACACTGAGTACTCAGTTCATTGGAGATGGACAATATGTAGCCTGCATGACTAAACTGTAAACTGCCCAGAGAGTGCTTTAAGCACTATGGGGCAGTATATAAGCAGTGCACTTTGATTTTCTTTGTTTTACTTTGCTTTGTTGATGGATAGATAAGGATATAGTTGGTCTATACCAGTTTTGCATGTGTCAGTTCATAAGCCTTTCCCATTCCATTCCTGCATTAATCTGGTATGTGTGTGCGCGCATGCGTACATTTATCTGTTTGTGTATCTGTCTATCTATATCTATATTCATATAAGCACATTTTGGTAAAATGTGTTTTATACATATTTTACTATAATGCACAATATTTGTGGAAATGTTATTTTGTTTTTGTGGAAAAGTTAAGAAACATGTATGAAGGCTTATTGTGGAGTAGGCTGACAATGGCATCACATAGTTCAGAGAATAAATTATGGAATGAGAAGAAATAGCTGCATTTCACTCTAAGCTTGACTACCTCTTGCATCTAGGGATTTACATGATTTACAGGATTGTTGCTGTGCCTCCAGAATAGTGAGGAACTTGGTGGGGTTTGCACTTGCACAAGGGGTTACTGGATTCTCTCTTGCATTATCAGATTTAGAAAAGGAGCTGCATGGGGAACAAATATGGGTTTTTCTGAATAGCATACTGGCCATAGTTATGTTTCTAATCTATTTTCACAACATTCTTGGCTGATGCTATACACAAAAATTCTAGGTATTCAAATTTTCCTTTAATTGCAAAAACATGAATCACAAAATAAAGTTTTATGGACCACATCTGTTTAAGTACATCTGCTGGATAGCTGAGTGGTTTAGGTATCTGGCTACAGAGCCAGAGGTTGGGAGATTGATTCCCTACTGTGCCTCTTTCACAGGGGCTAAACTTGATGATCCATAGGGTCTCTTCCAGCTCTGCAGATTTACATAGACTTCCCATGTATTTGGATTTCCTAGATATTCCACAGTCTGTCTGTCTTCTTCTATTTGCCCACTTGGAACTTCTTCCAACTATCTGTCCTTGTGTTATGTTGAAGAGCCTCGTGGCACAGTGGTTAAACTGCTGTACTGCAGCCCAAACTGTGCTCATGACCTGGGGTTCAATCCCAGGTAGCCAGCTCAAGGTTGACTCAGCCTTCTATCCTTTCCAGGTTGGTAAAATGAGTATCCAGCTCGCTAGGGCGAGGGGAGCAATGTGTAGGCTGCATAATTAATTTGTAAACCGCCCAGAGAGTGTGTGAAGGACTATGTGGCGGTATATAAGCAGCACACTTTGCTTTTATGTGTCCAGCAGTTTATACTGCTGGTTGAGTTGACACCAATGTAGTACTTAGCATATTTGTTTCCTTGTTTCCCTCAACACTTCATCTACAGGCACAAAAGACTTATTAAATGTGTAGCCTGCATAACTAAATGGTAAATTACCCAGAGAGTGTTTTAAGCACTATGAGGCAGAATATATGCAGCACATTTTGCTTTTTGCATTGCTTTCAATGAGCTGTCCTTGGACCCTACAGCATCTGAGAGATTCTTGATAGCTTTATGAGACTTTTCTAGCTGACTGTGCCATTAATTCTGTTGGAGTCTCTACTGAAAAAATGATGAGAAGGAAAAGGCTATTTATACAACTGCCTCAGGTACTTATTCTGATGTGTATAGTTCATAAAAATTCTCCAGGAAAACCAAAACCTCATAGGAATGTATCATCCAGGGTGTGATGAAACCCTTCCTTGCACTCATATAATCTTCTCTCTGCCCCATAACGAAAACCAGATCCAGGGTATGCCATATGTTTTACTAATCGCATGATAGGCAGAAATCTTGAGCAGGCCTCATAAGAGTACCAGCATGAATGCTGGAGTGCTGCAGAACCACAGGCCTGAGATTCTTCAGCACCATCCAAAGCATATACTTACCTCATATCAGTCTCCCTTTACCTCCTTAAAATGGATGAAGGGAATGAGAATTACCCACATAGAAAAATTAATGCTAGTTTCTAATCAACTTTTTTGTATTACATGTATATGTTGAAAACGTACAGGTCTGTAAGTCACAAAGGGTGACCATCTTCCCGTAAAAACATTTACTAATCAGAAGAGATTGTCAGATTAAACAAGTATTTTCCAGTACTTTCCCTTGGTACATTTTAGAAGGACAATGTATGTTTATATTCCTTGACTCAAATTACGTGTATAGATCCATTTGGGTATTAGGATGCAGAACCCATATGTATCTAATGTCAGACATGACCAATGGCATAGCCCAGCCATTTTCAATTTTTTTTTTTTTTTTTTTTTTTGGCCATGGCCATAAACACAATATGGAAGAAATAAAGACCAAATCAGGGTAAGTCACATAACAAACCTCAGGTAGTAATATCTGAAGAACTGTTTCAGGTCTGTGGCCCCCTTCAAATATGCTAGGGCCTCCAAGACTGGCATAGCCTATGGGCGTAGTTCAAGAAAAACAATATGTAAAATTAAAATGCAAAATTGTCCAGATAATTTTTGCTCTTTTTGAGAGTGGCAATAATGCTGAAAAACAGATTGTTGATAGGATATAGGATCTTTTTTTCATAGATGGTCCCAAAATATTTTGGGGACATGTTATTATTGTGTCAGAGCATGAACTGTGCCATGAACTACGAATGGTGATATATACATCCTTAATTCAGTCAAAGGCCAGAATATGGGAAAGTGCTGCATTCTTTACAGGAAATTCTGTAAGTGGATTTTTAAAATGTGGCACTCCTGTGGAAATTATGCATCTGACTTCACTAACATCATAATATAGTTCTTCAAAAAGTGGATTGTTTAAAGCACGGTCACTGTAAAACTCAGTGTAAGCTTTTCTGTTATGTTAAGTGTTGTTTTTAAAAATTAAGAAAACTGTCAACTGAGTATCTGTTCTGAGCCATTCTCTCACTAATATTGTAGAATCATTACTGAGATATGATGATAACTCAGAGTTGTCATGATATTACATATGTGTGAGCTTGGTCAAGTGATAATATCTTACTAAAATGACTATTTGTCTAGTCTTTAGTATCTTAACCAATAACTTGATCATGCTAAAATACATCTAAATGTTTCAAAAACTCAGCAAAGCATATTGGCAACTATGATTTATACTGTGATATAACAAATCATTTAATGATAATAATAAAATGTAGTACTTCTAATTGGAATAATGATAATATTCTTCTTCCATTTCTTGCCATTCAGGAGTTTGGAGCACACCATGCTATAGTGCTATTCAACTATAGCATCCCAGGTCCATATTTATCATCAGCATTGTGAATGATGCAAGTTTAAAATGTACATTGATGTTGATTTCAGCTGAAAACTGTCTACTTTGGTTGCCTGTGGTTCTGTTGTTGGAAGGAAAAGCATGTCATTTTTGCCCTTAAGGCAAACCATCTGTTAGCTTTGGATACAACATAAAATAGAAGCCATATCTTTAAGATTTTTTCTTTGTAGCAGAGAGGAAAAAGCTGGCATGATGGTAGGCTCTAGTCACTTCCAGTGTGTTACTGGTGTTGGAGGGCAGCTTGAAAGAAGGCTGATTGTAGTATGTTACTTATTTTTAGTTCTTGGATTTGTTTGAAGCAAGTTTGTGTGGGGTGAGTAGGCGTATGTGAAATAGAAAGAGAATGAGTATGCACATTTAAACATTATGCAAGTTTTATACAGCCTCTCAGTCACATTCCAAAGAGGTTTTTCAAAGAATACTACAAGTAAAATCTAAATGCAACAGTTAAATACCACAGAACCAGAAAATTAGCATAAAATACTAAAAATCACATTCTAAAAAATTGAGAAAAATAAAAAAATGACCTTCGGTTCAGAAGTCTTCATCTAGTCTTTTACTGCAACCAGATATCGATTTTGTTGCTTCAGTTGAAGTTGATGAAAAAGAAAAGAGAGTTGGGTGACAGGAAAATATTGCCAAAAAGTAGCCATGATACTTAGCATGTTAGCAAAAGAAGAAAAAAAAAGGGGGGGGGGAAGTAAAGAAAAAATGTCACAACATTTTAAAGACAAACAGTATGAGCTTTCAGGGATTAATGTCAGCTTCCTCAAAACCAGAAAGAACTATCAACTAGGCAGGAGATTTTCGGAAGTTATGGACTACCATCCCCCGAAGTCTTCAGGAATTCCCTCAGCCGGACTTCTTGGGGCTTTAATGAAAATATCAGAGTCCTAATAGATGTTTTCAAGTTTTTAAGCGAATGAATTCAGCTATCGGCTGCCATTTTCATCCTGTGGACAAGATAGGGAAAGTAGGTAGATGGAACTAAACTATGTACAAGTTTCAAGTAATTATGGGTATGGTAGTCTCTGCCCTTAGGCTCAGCACAGCAACCTTAAAAAAATAAAGAAAGAAAAGCGCAAAGAACAAAGACTAAATTTAATGAAAGATTTCACTGGAGTTGTCCATGACCAAATCTTAACAAATACACCACAAAATCCTCAACCATGCTACCTGTTGTTGTCTAATTGTTTAGTCATGTCCGACTCCTTGTTACCCCATGGACCAGAGCACGCCAGACCCTCCTGCCTTCCACTGCCTCCCGGAATTGTGTCAAATTCATGTTGGTTGCTTCAATGACACTGTCCAACCATCTTGTCCTCTGTCGTCCCCTTCTCCTCCTGCCCTCACACTTTCCTAACATGAGGGTCTTTTCCAAGGAGTGTTCTCTTCTCATGAGATGGCCAAAGTATTGGAGCCTCAGGATCCATCCTTCCAGTGAGCACTCAGGGTTGATTTCCTTCAAAATGGATAGGTTTGTTCTCCTTGCAGTCCGGGCGACTCTCAAAATCCTCCTCCAGCACCACAATTAAAAAGCATCAATTCTTCAGCAGTCAGCCTTCTTTATGGTCCAGCTCTCACTTCCATACACCACTACAGGGAAAACCATAGCTTTGACTATGCAGACTTTTGTTGGCAAGGTGATGTCTCTGCTTTTTAAGATCGTTTTCCTCCCAAGAAGCAGGCGTCTTTTAATTTCGTGGCTGCTGTCTCCACCTGCAGTGATCATGGAGCCCAAGAAAGTAAAATCTGTCACTGCCTCCATATCTTCTCCTTCTATTTCCCAGGAGGTGATGGGACCAGTGGCCATGATCTTAGTTTTTTTGATGTTGACCTTCAGATCATTTTTGCACTCTCCTCTTTCACCCTCATTACAAGATTCCTTTATTTCTCCTCACTTTCTGCCATCAGAGTGGTGTCATCTGCATATCGGAGGTTGTTGATATTTCTTCTGGCGATTTTAATTCCGGCTTGAGATTCCTCCAGTCTGGCCTTTCGCATGATGTATTATCCATATAAGTTGAATAAGCAGAGGGACAATATACAGCTTTGTCGTACTCCTTTCTCAATTTTGAACCAATCGGTTGTTCCATATCCAGTTCTAACTGTTGCTTCCTGTACCACGTATAGGTTTCTCAGGAGATAGATAAGGTGGTCAGGCACTCCCATTTCTTTAAGGACTTGCCATAGTTTGCTGTGGTCCACATAGTCAAAAGCTTTTGCTTAGTCAATGAAGCAGAAGTAGATTTTTTTCTGGAACTCTCTGGCTTTCTCTATAATCCAGCGCATGTTAGCAATTTGGTCTCTAGTTCCTCTGCCCCTTTGGAATCCAGCTTGTACTTCTGGGAGTTCTCGGTCCACATACTGCTGAAGCCTACCTTGGAGGATTTTGAGCATAATGTTGCTAGTGTGTGAAATGAGTGCAATTGTACGGTATTTATTTATTTATTTGGAGTTGGAGCATTCTTTGGCACTGCCCTTCTTTGGGATTGGGATGTAGACTGATCTTTTCCAGTCCTCTGGCCACTGTTGAGTTTTCCAAACTTGCTGGCATATTGAATGTAGCACCTTAACAGCATCATCTTTTAAGATTTTAAATAGTTCAACCAGAATGCCATCACCTCCACTAGCCTTGTTGTTAACCATGCTTTCTAAGGCCCACTTGACTTCACTTTCCAGGATGTCTGGCTCAAGGTCAGCAACCAGATTATCTAGGTTGTCTGGGATGCTACCTGTACCTATTACCAAAAATACCAAAATACACAAAATAAAGGGTGATCCATCCCTTTAAATCCTTTTGTTTCTGATCATGGGGCATTCTTGGCAAAGATACTGGAGTGGCATTGCCAGTTCCTACTCCAGGTGGATTGCATTTAGTCGGAACCCTCCACTATGTCCTGTCTGTCTTGGGTGTCCCTGCACGGCATAGCCCATAGCTTCTCTGAGTTACTCAAGCCCCTTCGCCACGACAAGGCAGCAATCCATGAAGGAAAATTGGAGATATTAGAGGAACATTTTGCGCAAGGATGGACATGATAAAGGACAAAAATGGTAGGGACCTAATAGAAGCAGAAGACATCAAGAACAGGTGGAAAGAATACACAGAGAAATTATATCAGAAAGACTTGGATATCCCGGACAACCCAGACAATGTAGTTGCTGACCTTGAGCCAGACATCCTGGAGAGTGAAGTCAAGTGGGCCTTAGAAAGCCTGGTTAACAACAAGGCCAGTGGAGGTGATGGCATTCCAGTTGAACTATTTAAAATCTTGAAAGATGATGTTGTTAAGGTGCTACATGCAATATGCCAGCAAGTTTGGAACACTCAGTAATGGCCAGAGGATTGGAAAAGATCAGTCTACATCCCAATCCCAAAGAAAGGCAGTGCCAAAGAATGCTCCAACTACCGTACAATTGCACTCATTTCACACGGTAGCAAGGTTATGTTCAAAATCCTCCAAGGTAGGCTTCAGCAGTATGTGGACCGAGAACTCCCAGAAGTACAAGCTGGATTCCGAAGAGGCAGAGGAACTAGAGACCAAATTGCTAACTTGCGCTGGATTATGGAAAAAGCCATAGAGTTCCAGAAAAACATCTACTTCTGCTTCATTGATTATGCAAAAGCCTTTGACTGTGTGGACCACAGCAAACTATGGCAAGTCCTTAAAGAAATGGGAGTGCCTGACCACCTTATCCATCTCCTGAGAAACCTATACGTGGTACAGGAAGCAACAGTTAGAACTGGATATGGAACAACTGATTGGTTCAAAATTGGGAAAGGAGTACGACAAGGCTGTATATTGTCCCCCAGCTTATTTAACTTATATGTAGAATACATCATGCGGAAGGCTGGACTGGAGGAATCCCAAGCTGGAATTAAGATTGCTGGAAGAAATATCAACAATCTCCGATATGCAGATGACACCACTCTGATGGCAGAAAGTGAGGAGGAATTAAAGAACCTTGTAATGAGAGTGAAAGAGGAGAGTGCAAGAAACGGTCTGAAACTCAACATCAAAAAAACTAAGATCATGGCCACTGGTCCCATCACCTCTTGGGAAATAGAAGGGGAAGATATGGAGGCAGTGATAGATTTTACTTTCTTGGGCTCCATGATCACTGCAGATGGAGACAGCAGCCACGAAATTAAAAGACGCCTGCTTCTTGGGAGGAAAACGATGACAAATCTTGACAGCATCTTGAAAAGCAGAGACATCACCTTGCCAATAAAAGTCCGAATAGTCAAAGCTGTGGTTTTTCCTGTAGTGATGTATGGAAGTGAGAGCTGGACCATAAAGAAAGCAGACCGCCGAAGAATTGATGCCTTTGAATTGTGGTGCTGGAGGAGGCTCTTGAGAATCCCCCGGACTGCAAGGAGAACAAACCTATCAATTCTAAAGGAAATCAACCCTGAGTGCTCACTGGAAGGACAGATCCTGAAGCTGAGGCTCCAGTACTTTGGCCATCTCATGGGAAGAGAAGACTCCTTGGAAAAAACCTTGATGTTAGGAAAGTGTGACGGCAAGAGGAGAAGGGGACGACCCAGGATGAGATGGCTGGACAGTGTCTGCGAAGCAATCAACATGAATTTGACACAACTCCGGGAGGCAGTGGAAGACAGGAGGGCCTGGCGTGCTCTGGTCCATGGGGTCACGAAGAGTCGGACACGACTAAACGACTAAACGGCGACGACGATCCCTTTAAATATTGGTACCATCATCTCTAGGGCATTTAGAGGCACAATGACATAACTTTTGTAGGTAAATTGCCTCAAGCTAAGAAATGAGGAGAGATTGTCAGGTTAAACTGACCTGATCAGTTGTATGCCTAGTCACATAATTCTGTATGCAACATGTCTATAGCAGTTTCTTCACTGAAGCTGATTTTCCTCAAAAGGTTATGTCATTTGTGTTATACTAGTGTCACTAAGGAAGATGATTTGGGCTATAGTTTAAAATCCCTTCTCTTTTAATAGTTTTTGTTTTTGGACAAATACGACTTTGTGTGATGGTAAAATTTTGTAAATTTATGCAGAAACTCAGTAGAGAGGTTTGTGTAGTAAAGCAGTCATCCTTTCAGTGAAATAATATATATTCTCCATTCTGTCTGGTCATAATAATAATAATAATGTGCTGTCAAGCCAGTTCTGACGTGAAGTGACCCTTTTCTCAGTTTCCTAGGTAGAGAGTACTTAGAAGTAGTTTGCCACTCCTTTCTTTTGGGGTCATCTTGGAACTGCAGCTTACCTAAGGCCACACAGGCTGGCTGTAGTTACAGAAGGCTCAGTGGAGAATCAGACTCCCAATCTCTGGCTCTGCAGCCAGATACCTAAATCACTGAGCTATCCGGCCTCCATCTGTCTGATCATAGTGTTATATTTCAGACAATATTGTAGTTTTTCCATTGAAAAGGAAAGGATGTGATAGCTAAGGCATTGTTTAATGTCCTGAATGATATGTGTCAGTCTCAAGCACTGATACTACTGGAATGAAGAAAAAAGTAGAAAAACTAGAAATAAAAATTGAAGACTGTTGCAGATAATTATAAAGAAAATAAGGAAAGTGAAACTTCTTCAAATTCAAAGTGTTACTTGCTTGTTCCAATGCCTTGTTCTTATATCTTTTGTTACTGGTGAAAAGTTCAGAGGAGTTTTTATAGGCCAGGCTTTTCTATGGAGAACAGAACAAAAAAGTGCTGCTGTGCACTTTGAATAGCAGGATGTACCTATAGGTGGCAAGCGTTGGGGTCAGAGAAAGAAACAATATCTATTGCTGGATAGTAATGTGAAGGAGAAAAGAATGGAAAAGTTAGAGCAGCTTGTGCATGGTCTTCAGGGTGATGATGGCAAAGTACCAACCTGGGAAAGACTTACCCACCATATTTTCTTTAAATGCAATGAGAATGAAGCAAGCCTGGAGGTATGCAGTCTGAAATCATTGTTGCCCACACTGGAGAGAGACCCTGATTTATTTTAAATCTCCACTCCCCCCCCCCCCCGTGCATTAGTCAAAGTAACAGACAAAAGAGAACACACAAAATCAAGAGAGGGAGAAAAACAGATACATACATGACAAGGCTTACATTTTTTTTTTCAGAATCCCCAAAGGTCCCCTGGGTTCAAGAAGGTTGGGGACCTTTGGATGTTTCCAGTAAATTAGCTGTGAGTGTCATTGTGTAAGAAGGATAGCAGCTTTACAAGAAGATAGTGTTTGTGTGTCATATATTGTGCAGTCTACTTGATTAAACATTGCTAGTGTTGAATTTTAAGATACATGGCATTCATTGTGGTGGTGTGGCTAAGTTCTCACTATTCTAATAGCAACCTCTTATTTTTATGGGCTTTTAACTTTCTGGGTTTTGTTTTTTTCTTGCTTCAAAACCAAATCGATCTCTCTCAAATTACCTCTGCTCACTCGCACAAAATTCAGACTCTCTCAAAACACTGTATTCTGACTCAGAGCACATTCAGACTGACTATCACTCCCTCACAGATCTTCAAACCCCACCCCCCTTTAACAGTATTCTGAATGTTCTGGTTGACTGAGCCAAAGAGAGTGCAGACACTAGGACTTTCTGTCGCTGTCATTAATGAAACAATCATTTAACATCCATTTTGCCATTATTATATGTTCTTCTTGCACTATTACAGCATGGATTTAGGGAACAAAACTGTGAATTTACAGCCACCTTAAAGCACCTGTCTTACTGTTTGCATACATATGCTGCTACTAGCCACCCTGTGTTTTGAATAACGGACACAACATAGGTAACAGATCTGCAGGGTTTTGGAAATGCCTGTCAGTAAGGATAGATTGAATGAATCAAACAATTTCGTGTTACATGTTCTACAAATGTTCTGCATGATTTTTTTTTAAAGTAAGAGAGAGAGAAAATTCTCCCTCATAAAGATTATGGGATTATTTGGACAGCAAAAGTACAGTCATTCATAATTCATTGTTTATTTCTGCAGCATCCTTCTTCTAAAAAAAGCATGACAATATGGTTGTCTCATTCATTTCTAAAACTCACTAAAAACAGTATACATTTAAGTTGTTTGGGAAATTATTTTGGTTATTCTCTTTTAGTAGCAGAATAAGAAAGGTGGAATAATCAGCCCAATATCATCACTACTCCTCACAACATACTAGTGCTTTGTTGGTATAAAATCACATTAGAAGCACTGATAGTAGAAAAGAATGTATTTTTACTTACAGTTGCTGTGTGTAGTTATAGTCAGAGGGTAAAAAGAAGAAAATGAAATAAATGGTCAGAAATCAGAAGCACCGACTAACAAGCAAGAGGAAGCAAAGCAAACAAACAGAAAGAGAGGAGAGGAAAGCCTGAGGTGGGAAAAGATCTTTAGCAATACGTTTGTGGGTAAGGAAAAAATCCATTTAAAACACTAGTATGTACAGGGGTTGCTAGCCATTAAACAAGGCACCATAGCTTCCACAAAACAGATGGAATGCTGTTTCTGTGAGGTAAGATGGAGAGAATGGGAACAGGCATAGGTAGGCTATTTAGTCTTTATTATTTAACTTTTAAATTTAACTTTCCTATGTATGGACAGTCAGCCATAAAGTACATATCAGTACACAAGTTTAATTTACTCAGCAGAATATAGTGAATTGGAATATAGTGACAGTATTCTGAAACCACCAGTTCTTCACCTTCAATGATAGTAGAAAGACATTGTTATTCTATTGCTTCAGTCTTCAAAAGAGACCCACATTTTGAAGACTGAAGCAATAGGAACAACAAAGTACAATTTCCATCCCACGAAGCTCTGCCTCTTATGAAACTTCAGAAGGGTGTATCTGTACTGTATGTGCCCTCTTAAATCCACGTATTAACTGAGTGCTGTACAACATATACAGCAGCCCTAACCTGGGAGAACTGCATGACGACCATACAAGTCAAATATTTCAATTAAATACATTTTCTGAATGAATGCATTTTGATACTTAACTAATAAATGGAAGTCAGGCAGCCTGCCTGTGTCAGTGTGCCTCTTCTGAATTTCATTTTTTTAAAAAAATCTTTCTGATGTCTTTTGGATCATTTTTGCTGTTGCCTGGCCTGCTTACTCTGATTCCTGAAATGTGCAAATGAGGAAACATGAAAGGGAAATGTGGGAAAGGGTTTAAAACAAAAGGGCCAATACACAAAAAATGTACATTCAAAAGCCACCCCCAAACCTAAAATGAAAGAAATATAAACACTTTCTGTGTGCTCATCCCTAGTCTTGAATGATTGATAAACTGGTGCCTATATATGATTGTATAAATATGAAGTTTTAGAAACAAGAAATTAAGAGATAATCCTGTATGAGTCTGCTCATAGCTAATCATCATTCAGGCAATAGTACTTACTTCAAGTTAATTGTTTATACATTTGGAGCCTGAAATCTTCTTAGGAGTGTATGAGGGTTGTTTTTAAAAAATAAAACAATTTGTTTTAGGTAAAAGAGCTATTGAGCTTTAAAAGAAACTTGCTAATTATTTTTCCTCTTGCTTATTTTTGCTAGGATCCCGTCTTCGCCAGGAAGACTTTCCACCTCGAATTGTGGAGCATCCATCAGATGTAATTGTTTCTAAAGGAGAGCCAACAACATTGAACTGTAAGGCTGAAGGAAGGCCAACTCCTACAATTGAGTGGTATAAAGATGGCGAGCGTGTGGAGACGGACAAAGACGACCCCCGCTCACATCGCATGCTGCTTCCTAGCGGATCTTTATTTTTCCTACGTATAGTACATGGACGCAGGAGTAAGCCAGATGAAGGAAGTTATGTATGTGTTGCAAGGAACTATCTGGGGGAAGCTGTGAGTCGCAATGCTTCACTGGAAGTAGCATGTAAGTAATTGCCACATCTTCTAAATTTCATTACATACCTATATGATTTGCAACCGGAATAAGAACTCTTTCCATTCATACTTTGCCTAAGTTTATATTTTATGTATAAAATAAATAAGAATGTTTAAATGAAAGTGTGCCTATCAATTCCAGTGATATTCAGAGCTATTCAGTATGGTGAGCTTGCATTGTGTACAAAGTTGGTTTTAAAGAAAAGTTCAAAAAATAAGTATAATTTCACATACAAACTCAGTCTTTTAAACTTTTAAAAAATCAAATCAACTATTACTTATAAACGAACAATCAATTTCTAAGTTGTTTTTATGTTGGTAAGTTCCAGAGTCTTCATAGTGCTTGTACCAGAAACCCCATTCATTTATGGATCGGAATTAAATGTTTTTTAAAATTGGTATTGAAGGAACACAGATGCTTTTACATTGAAGGACATTTTACATTCTCCTCTCTGCTTCAAGAGGAGAAATCAAGACAGAATTACTGTATTTGTGAACTCCAGAAATAATTCTGTTTATGTACTTCTTCAGCTAGTATATCTTTGAGCTTTCCTCCCATTGCTTGAAATCTTCTCAGAGTAAGTACAGTTACGGAATTACTGTATAGTAAATGCCAATGAAGAACTGAACACAGTAGTGTTTCAACCTTAAAATAATTTTTTTAAAGTTAATTTTGGACATGACCACTCTGAAAAATGCACATGTCAATTACTGTATGTCATGTGAATTATTATAAAAACTTCTTTTTTTGGTCCAAATATTTAAGCTAAAAATTGCCAATGCGGTACACTGGATAGAGTGATGGACTGGTAGATCTAGGTTTAAATCCCTGCTGTAGTGATGGAAAATCATTGGAGAGTGGCAGTAGTAAAACCACTTCTTATATATCTCACATACCTTGAAAACCTTGTTAAGGTCACCAGATGTCTGATGCGAATTGGCATCCCATAACATAATATTAAACTAACTTGTTTGTGAATCTTATTCTGGTTGCTGCTGCTGATATCAATGTTTGTTTGTTGTATTTAATTAGCATATAACAACTATTTAAATGTCTTTAAGTAGAAGGAGTGGAAGGAATCTCTCTGGAAATTTTCATTAGTATTTTGAATATTTTATCTCATGGTTTTAAGGATTTATAATAGAATTTACAAATAATTTATGTGCTAATTGATTAACAATTGTTTGCCTTTTGATCTAGCTTGTCTTTAGTTAGTTTTTTCTTTATACGAGAAAAGTTCATAAATAGGACACAGGACTGAAACTCTGTGTGTGTGTGTGTGTGTGTGTGTGTGTGTGTGTTTAAATATTAAATATCACTCATATCTTCTGCAGTGACTCCTATAAGTCTCTAGATTCAATATGTGCAATCTCTCGAGTTAACTTTTTTAACCACTGCAGCTACGCACTGATAGGTCATGCATAAAATGGAAGTCAGATAAAAAAAGTCCTGAGGGGGCAGTGGAAATAAAACTTGATTTCACTAGAGACAGGCCTTTTTCTCCACTAAAGAAAGATCAGAGAACATGAAATCCAATACTAAAACTATACAGAGTTTTTGAAATGGTATCATGTACCTGCCACTAGATTATTTTACTGTTTTTATAGCTTTGAAGTTTCATAGTCTGAAGTTTTCAGTTAAACTCCTTGGGTCTTAAAGATAAGTTCTGTAGGCTCTTTAAATTAAGGGGCTCTTTGTCTTTCATTTTAAGCAGAAACAGAAGTATGTTTTTGTTAGATGCTCTATTAAGATGATGCAAATGGAGTTAACAATACTGTCTAGTACAAATGGATAGCAGGGTACTCATATCACTAATACTGGCTTGGCTCCAGTGGGATTTTGCGTGCCTTTCCTCCTCACTGTAAGCACCCAGCACATTCTGTGAAAGTTCACCGCTTCACACTGGAGAATGCCACACAAGGGAACTTCCATGTGCATGAAAATACCTTCCATTCATGTAAAGTACATTTGGATTCAAGTCGCTGTAGAATGCATACAAAATATACGTTGCTAGGAGAAACATGCCCCTCCAATATCAAAATTAAGATACATTTCCTCTTACAAAATAAGCTGCCATTGGCCTCAGATTCTTATCCATGGTTGTCTTTGCCTGCACCCCTCCATTCTCCTGACTGCTGTCTTCGCTCACCGCTTGTCCTTTGCTCTTTTTCATGTGGTGTTCGAAATTGAACCCAGAATCATCTATCATATCTCAATATGTGAGCAACGCTGGCATTTTTTGGTGACACATGATACTTCTGGAGCAGTTGGAGTTCATGAACTGGAAATTGCCCAATAGATCCTCTATGTTCCTTCAGATAATACAGGAGCACATGTGTGCTGGATATAGATGTATAAATGCAGTAAAATATGTAATGCATTGGAGTGCTGCCATAACTGGAGGGAGAGTTACGTAGCTTGAAACATTGTTCCTGCTTCAGATGTTTAGACACAACTAGGTGAACAAAAACTTGTTTAATGAGTTTTAGTTTGAAAAACAAAGCCTAATGTGCTTATTGGTAATCTTATTTTACTGACTGTGATTAGGTCTTCTCACCTTGAGTTTGTTGCGAATCAGGCAGTGTAGGCAAGCTGCACAGTCTTAGATCATCCTCACAAGAAAAGAATGGTAAACCACTTCTGAGTACTCTCTACTTAGAAAACTCTGGAAAGCATTGCCATAAATCAGAATTGACTAAAAGGCACACAATTAAAATACTGTAGGTGCAGACCTTACACAAACACCAGTGGAATGCTAGCAGTAGCATCACATCCAATGTGCAGAATGCATGGTGGGAGTGGGAGGCAAGCATATAGGAGCAGCTCATCATAAGGAGCCATTGTAGGCTCAAGGAGGACCCTGTATTATAGCTTAATAATCAATCCAGATTGGGTAACAGGCTCTGTGTGGGACCATCGATGGAAAGTGTTCATCTCTCTTTTTTTGTTTTGTGATATTGTTTGTTTTAACTCTTGGTTTTATATTGCTTGGACTGTAAAATGCCCAGATTAGTTTAGAATCTAGATAGGCGGGGTAAAAGCTGAATATATAAATAAATAAAATAAAAAGACTGAATGGGAAATATTTTTTCAAAATACAGTAGAAACTTTGACGTGGAATTTTCTGTTAGCATGAAGGAAACACAGGTGACTCCTTGTTACTGTGACTACGTTGACACTAGTTTATTTGGTTTATAAATGAAATTTATCACTGTTTGCTTGTTTATAGATTAGGAATTTGAACTTGTTCTATCTTTAACACTTTGGCAACTCCTTTCTCATATAAATGACTGTCTCATAGAGTAACATAATACCTTGGCAACAGTTGCATAAGCCTATCGCATTGTGCCATCTGAAAAATTACAGATAACTCTTTTATGTTCATGAAAAGTAATGAATTGAGACAGGATTGCTGAATAGTTACACTGGAAAAATTCAAAATGTTAATCTGGCCTATACTGAAATAGGCAAAAACAGTTTGTTATGGTAGCTACTATAAAAACACAGTGGTTGTAACCACTATGAAGATTTATGTATAAATCCCCTTGAAGGGAGAGACAGAAAAAACTGTTATCCAGTATGGGTCCCTGAACAAGACAGAGATGGCAATGGCTGGCTCGAGACTAGGTTTCTGTAAAGGGCGTTCCCCCCCCACCCAATTTTCCTATGAGGTTTTCATAACCACAGAATATTATGCTGCAAAAGTCTGAAAGAATTATCTACCAAATCCCTGATTTTAATTTAAATTAAATGGGTAAGTTCTAAGCATATTGAATCACATCTGAAGAGTAAGTCAAGAAGATGATAAATATGGGTTATTTTAAGTTTGGAAGAAATAGACACTGACAGCTAGGCACTCCCCCCCCCCATTCCTAAAGAAACAAAAACAAAAACTGAAACACCTAAATATTTTTTTTTTAAATCTGGAAGAAAGCCAAAGTGAGAATAAGTACCACAGCAACAATAGCGGGGTGGGTGGGTAATTTTCTTCCTGAAAAAAGGAGGATGGAAATTGGGAATACTTTACTGGAAGTTAGTCTTGAAGTCAGACGTTGCCATCTCTGGCTCATGTACTGACCCATGCTGAGTAACAGTCCTAAGAGGATCAAAAGTTTATTTTGACACTGGCTCTTGTGAACTTCTAGGGTAGCATTACTTGCAAGGTACAGTTAATCATGAGGAAGTTATGAAAGAGAAGTTGTTGGCTTTCCATATCACAATGACAGTAACCTTAGGAAATATTGCTGATCCCAAAAGTACTGTCATTTCTGTTCCTTATGCTATAGTTATGCCATCAATGCAACTCTCTCTGGCAACTAATGGTTGCAAGTGAGAGACTGCATAGGGTCTGAAAAGTAGGAGAGAGGATATTTCTGCCTTTAATCCTATTTTTTTTCTGAAAATGAATCAAGTTCCTTCAAGGAACACATGTTTTCATTTCTGGCTTTTTCTGAAGAGAGTCAAAGGTGTTTACCAGGCTCTAAGGTTAGGAGCCAAGACTACAGAAACCAGACAGGATAAGGGTGCATAAATCTTTGGGAGTAAACAGCATCTTTGAGCCAGATTTTCAGCATCAGATGCTTCCAAGCTCTCCACTCTCACACTATAATCCTGATCTAGATTATGATACCCATAGCTGCTGTTATTTTTTAAGAGAAGAAGAAAGCTGTCTGTCATGTGAAATCTGACTCTCAGGAAGGGATTCAACATTGTTGTTCTGACACAAATGCTTCCAGCAGCAGAAAAAGAAGGAAGCCAATCTCCTCCCCGCCTGCAATCCCTATTTGCTCTCTAAATCTGCTTCACAGTATATTTCAGATGGTGTTGAGGGCTGCAGGAGGGAGAAGGCTGGTTGCATAAGCAAGTATCTGCTACAATGATGTTGGATTATGGTATTTATCTCTGACAATTGTAAAAGAAGCTGTAACACCATCTTCTTCCAGTTTCCTCTAAATGACTCCCCAATCCTTTCTTCCCCATTTTAAAACTCCTCCCATGGTAGTCATTTTCTAAATATGCCACCCCAGCCCCATGTAGACCCCTAGCTGAGGACTCCCCATCTGCAGCCACAGCCATCACATACAGTTAATTACATGCATCTCCAGGAACCACTTTGCCTCAGTGCCCACGGGGCATAGGGGTTCGCTGACCAGGCAGAGAAGGAGAGGCGGAGCTGCACCACAAGCGCACACAGTGTGTATGGGGAGATCCTGGCCCGCCCAGCTGGTGCAAAAGCCTGGGTCCAATCAGTTCCTTTGCCTTGGCACCCATGCAGCATTGGAGGATCTTGCTGGCCAAGTAGCCACAGGGAGGGGAGAGCCTCCCTGTAAGTGTGTGCAGTGGGGGGGGGGGAATCCCACCCCTCTCAGCTGGTGTGAAAGTTTACTAGGGGAAGAGGGAAGGGAATCGTCCTCTTACAGGGCCCCTTCTTACTCCACCCACAGCCCAGATCACATGCTCACTCTCCCATGTTCTCTCCTTTTTTGGAGGGTGTCTCTGGCAAGGCACCCCAGCCACAGCTGGTCAGAGGGGGCAAGTGTAAAGGGCTCCCATGAGTGTGGGAGTAGTTCCTGCAGGGGAGAAGATCCCATCCTCTCACCAGCTACGGCGGGGGGGGGAAGTCAGGTCAGAAGACTCCTAGCCCTGCCTTCACTCTGGCCTCAGTTTCCCTTGACATCCATCTGTATTCCTTCCTACTTTCTTCTCTTCCCTTCTTTGCCCTCCTCTTTCCTTTCTTTTTCAGCTCCAGACCTTAGGTTCCTAAACTTTATCTTTTTATTTTGGTGGAAGTATTACTTAGGCTGGGCTTTCCCCTCCCTTCACCTTTCACCCAAAGCATCGGGGGAGCCACAACCAGAGGACAGTAAGTTAAGGGAGCCATGAGTTGAAAAAAAATTGGGAACCACTGACTTAAAGGACTGCTGTGTTCCTTTGGGAAATGCTTTTAGTTAGATAAATATTTTTCAACCTCCCTCTTATGCATTCTCTTTCTAGCAGAGGAAGAAGTAGAGGACTTGTTCGTGAAAGCCACATTAAAATCTGGCAGTTAGTCTTTAAGGTGCTGCAACATTGTTGTCATCTTATATATATATAGGTTTTGCCTGCTTTCTAGCCATGTGACATAACTGTTTTTTTCATATCATGCATTTACAGTATGTAATGTTCTGTTCTGAAAAAGGGTGTCCTTGGTGCACATCTCTATAAACTTCATCTGGCTTTTGCCTCCATCCAGGTGTTTTTAGATCTTGACAATCATCAACATTTTAGGACTAGCACACAGCTACTTTATTATCTTCTTTTATCCGTTTCCAGTGTCCTACTGTATTCATCATCCTTGTGCAGAAGTAGCCTTCTTTGGAATTCCAGGCTCTGAAGGCAAACTTTGGCTTGAGTCTTGGTCCAGCATGTATAGTCATGGGTGATGAGATACATCACATCTGAGTTGGTCTGATGGCACTGGCCTTCACTGACAGCATTACTATGTTCCTACTTGCTGGGAACTGGAGAATTTTTGAACATTGTCATTTCCTTGGTATGATTGGTAAACGCCCACTTCGCTGTTTGTGGTTTTCTGCCAGGGCTTTCTTTCCTTTAGCCTTTGGGGACCTAACCGCTTTCAACAAGGCTGCAGGGCCAGTACTTTATAAGATGCAAGTCATCTTCTGTGTTTGTTACATTTGGCAAGCAGTGATTATTTTGTTTTTGTTTTTTCAAAACGTTTGTGGAAAACATCTGGATGTCTTTTAAAAGAGAACTTCACACTTTTAAACAGGTTATGAAGAACTGTGAAATAATTACATTTTCAGTGATAGATCAAATAAGCTTATGAGAATTATGTGTGCTTTTGAAATCGTATGTCATCCATTGTCAAATACATCCTTCATTTTTTCTCTCTGTTCTTTTTCATCAAAATAGAATTCATAAGAATTGCAGCAGTCACATGTGACCCATCTGAATGGCTCAAGAGCAACATGTGTCATCTTTAAAAAGGACAGGATTTTTTAAAATCACATAGAAATTGATATACCTGCACCTCTGATCTGCTGACCAGTAGAAATTATCATAAGGCACACCTTGAAGAAAATGCATAAGAAGGATTTCAACATCGAATGTGAGGTCCCCATGCAGAGAGAGTAAAAAGATTATACAAGCTGTAGTACTGGCTGAGAATGAAACTAGCAGAGTAGGACACAACATCAGACAGCAGCTGTAGCCCCAGGTGTTAAATATGAGACAGCAGCTTGATCTATCGACCACTGTAAAAGGGGGCTCTGGCCTAAATGAAAATTCATGAAAAATTGATGAAGTCCCCAGATTATTTTTTTCCTTTTACTTTTTCGATGTTGTGCCAATGTAGTAAGGAGAGATTAAATGAAGTGTTGAATGCTTTAGTAGGAAGGAGGTTGCAGTTCAGAGGTCAAAAGTCATGAAGAAACTGATCATTTTACCCTACTCCTTCTTTTGAAACAAAGCACAAGGCACAGAGTAGCTAGACTTTGTTCTTAGTATTTAGTCAAATAAAAAGTGACTACTACTTCGGTGCTAGCTGTTTTCCCAAGAAAAGAGGATTGATACTGAATCACCCCAAAATTGATGTTTTAAAAAATTGAACATGTCATAATTCTTAATTTGCTTGGAGAAACAGAAAAGAGATTGAGTTTTGTAGCTGAAGGCCAAATTTTGGGCATCATTTTTCAAGGTTTCTGCTTGCAGTGATTTTTTTGGAAAAGGAAAATGCTCCTGCATTATTTATAGGTCACAGGTTGCTGAAATAACAAGCTATGGACCACTGTCCAAACATAATGATCTTGTTTGCTTTAAAACCAAAAGTAAATTGATGTATTATCTGTGGGAGGAAGAGATTATAGCACTTGACTGAATTTACCAAGAGCATCACTTTAGAAAATAAACCACATGTTTTCACACAATACATCTAATCCTGTTTCATGTTCATCTAGTTTGTAACTACAAAAATTTAATGGTATAACAAACTACATTATACACTCACTAACCATGCTCAGAGAATGTTGATGAAATGTAACTTGATGAAAAGTATGTATAACTAATAGTACTTAGGTTTTTTTTTCCCAAACTGGGGAATGGGTGGGTGGGGCAAACCTACAGTCATACTTGTGGCTAAATTAAGTCCAGTATTTTCTCAGGCTGGAATACATTCAGTACTAGGTGGATGGATGCAAACACTATATATATCTAAATGAAAGAAGATATATTAGAAGTATACAGGACTGTACATCTTATATTATGTGACCAGTACTTTGTAAATGAGTGCTGATAGGAGGGGGCAGTCCAAACAAGAAGTTATAACATTTTCTGTGGTTCTTGAATCACGACCATATGTGGCAGAGTGGTTGGTCTTGCTCTGTGCTAAATTTGGTAAGTATTGGGTAAGTACTTTTAAAGCTATAATCGTTGTTCTAAAATAAAATTCACTACCCTTCTGTCAACTTTTATGGCACAATTTTTTGTGGCATATAGAGAATTCTGTCATAATCTTTCAAATGCCTGCTACTGATTCCAGAAAAGAAAATGCCTCCAGCTAGAACCTTTTTGTTTTTTGAAGTTGATCTGCTGTGTCGTTTCGAAGATACATGGTTTACACCATATTTCTTTTCATGAACTCTGAGTGCACATGTGTATAGAATTATTCTGCAGTAGTTTATCAAACTTCTTGCTGCTAGTTGAGCAGTTTGACTACTTCAGTCATATTAAAATGAATAGAGTTTAATTCTCATCAGCGGAGTAGATTAGGACTGCTGCTTTACTGCAGGCATAAGTGTCATTGAACGTAAAGATGGAGGAGTATCAAAGGGAGGGGAATGAGTGGGAGGAGCCTAAGGGGGAGTAAGAAAAGTCACGAATTGGAGGGAAAGAGGGAAAAGGGAGATACAGCAAAACAAAGAAAGAGAGAGGAGCCAGAGAGGGAGAGGAACTACAAAAAGGGGAGCCAAAAAGCGATAAAGGTGTGTGAGAGAGGGGGAGAGGGAGAGGCAGAGAAAGAAAGAGCGAGGGGAACCACATGGTGAAAAGGGGAAAAAAGAGACAAAGGAAGGAAAGGGGGAGAAAGAGAAGAGACAGAAAAAGAGAAAGAGGAAGGCGGAGATAAACACATTTGGATTGCCTTTTGCCCCAAGCAATGGATACCCAGGGCACCTGTCAAAAATAGCCATGGCAATTGTTTTGTATTTACATGGCAAGTGCTCAACTGATGAAAAGGAGTTAGGTTCTGGCATTTTCTGTACAGAGCACAAGAGGTGATCCTAGGCCATCTTGACTGCTGGCACTGGCTTCATCAACATTCCAGCTTGCTTTTGCAAAGCTTGCATTCCCTTTTTCTGCTGGCAGCACGGCCATGATATTGCAAGATATGGTTGGACTATTTACTGGAGTTATGAAGAAAGGACAGAGCAGCAATATCCCACTTTCATACACCAGAGAGTTTTTGATGGATTGAATAAATTGTAAAAGATTCATATTTTTCAAAAACATAAGTTGCGAGGGGAAGCAGAGAAGGAAAAGAAAGATGTAATATGGCTCTCCTCTCTCCCCCCCCCAGCAATATTACCATAAACTGGATGTGTGAAAAAATACACCAGTAGTGAAGCAGAAAGTGGCAAAGGTGAAGTATGATAGATTTTTCTTCAGTGGCTGTGTCACATAAAACTCAAAGAGGTTTCTGCCTAGGTTGATTATAGTAATCTGTTGTGGAGCTCAGGGATCTGATGTAGTTAGAATTGTGTTAATGTAGTTAGAACCTGCATTTGTGTTTCAATGACTACACAGACTTTTACTGCTCTTTACACCATAAGCAAGAAACCTTGATGCCCTGTGAAAGGAGGTCATGTCTTTTCTTGAAAGTACTTTTCATGGCCTGGCCTGTAGTCTCAAGTTTGTTTGTTTGTTTGTTTACACAGAGAGAGGGGGGGCTTCCCTGCCACCATTGGAGACCTGGGGGTCCCCTGCCACCGCGATTGGTGCCAATTGTGGCAACGGGAGACTGCAGGAGGTCTCCGATAGTGGTGGGGAAGCCCTGGGAGGTCTCCTGGGGGTCCCCCGCTGCCACGATCGGAGGAAGCTGTCACCCAGCACCGGGAGGCTTGAGCTGTCTGGGTTTCTTCGGCTGCTTCCCCCCCCGGCTCACTTCCCACTTGCTCCTTGCCACCCTCCACCATTTGAATTTGCCGTCATGGCCCACAGAGTTTTTTTTTCCAGTCCCAACGTGGGACTTGCAGTGTTTTGTTTTAAATTTTTATTTAGTTTTTGGTATTTTTTTCTCCCCCCGGAATGCATTAATCGCTTTTCAGTGCATTCCTATGGGAAATGGTGCTTCGACCTACGACCTTTTCGACTTGTGGACACCGTTCCAATATGGATTACGTTCGTAAGTTGAGGTACCACAGTACTTGAACAATTTGCAGCCAAAATATACTAGAGACTCAGTAAAATAAGTTCACTGCAAGAATCTCACAATCTAAAGTTGACTACAGAACACTGAATTATCTAGGATGCACGTTTCCTACTTCCAGTCTTTACCCAGAAAGTTAATGTAGAAGTATATAATTTAATGTTGGTTTGACCTTGAACATTAATTTATATAGAATACTTCATGAAAATCAGTGTTTCATCAGAACTTCATACATTACCATGGAAGTGTGAAGTTTTGCATGATTATTGTGATAGCGAGAGAGGTGAGTCTCACCTCTCCTTTGCCTGCCCAGTGTCCCACTACTAAATGACAGGTTGGGGACTGAAGTTGTGGGGCATGCTATCAACTTTGACTTAAGACACCCTGGGGACTCGACTTGTTTTTTTCCCCCCAATGACTCAGACTTGACTTGTTACTTGGAACCTCGCCTTCTTCCTTCTTCGCTGCCACCAGGTATTGCTGTCTCAATACCAATCACTCAAGGAGACGTGTGTAATTTTAAAACTTAACTTATTTATTTGATCAGGGAGGTTAACAACTGATTAATATTTGATAAGTAAATCACAGGTTGATAATCACTTGAATCTGAATCAGTACTACCATTCAGCATCCTCACAGATCTCTCACTCACTCTTAGTTCACTCTTGAGTTTCACACAGTCTCTCAATACCAGAATCTCTCTCACTCACAGAATCTCTCTCACTCACTCACTGAACTCCTTTTATACTCCATACACCAGCCTTTTATATCCAAACCCCTCCCCCCTTGGCACCGCCTTCCGTCCACTCATTGACTCCTTCTCCTCTGCTCAGCTGTGACGGACAGGAGGGGGGTTTCCACTACAGAACCTACCCACCCCTCCCTTTTTGGGAAGGTTCTCTTAAATAGAGACTCAAATTTGGGGCTTGGGATTCAGAACTTGATACCAAAGACTTGGACTCAAACTTAGGATTCAGACCCAAAGACTTGTCAGTATCCCTGCTAAATGACAGCTATTTCCAAACCCCTTCACTAAGTTTGGAGTTACTGTTTAATCTGTAATAGGAACTCCTTCCCTGGAATATCCCTTTTAAGCAAACCAGGCAAATGGCCAGTTGAGCCTTTCAACATCTGTTTGGACACTGCCCAGCTAAGACTGAATTTACACTGCCCTTCAAACCAAACCCCAACTCCAATCTCCAAAACTTCTTTTGGTGAAAGATACACAGCCTATATTATTTTGGTGACACAGCCTTTGCTAAGTATCTCCAGCATGTTTGGGAGACACCAGCTTACAGGGCAGTTGATGTATAGTTTCTCTGGAGGACTACTTTTCTGTCTCATATTATTTTACATCTACACTGGACTGCTGGGAGAAGAAATCATCCAAGGGTGGAAAGTGCTTTGCTACCAACTTATAGGTAATGTGCTCTTTTTCATCTAATATCAATGAAACTGTTGGGGCTTTAGATATGGTAATGGTCAGAATGCTGGCAAAGTAGATAGGCTTCTTAGGATGCTATAGTCTAGTGTCTGAAATCCTGTTGCTTAGTATAGAAAGTCACACTAGAGTAGGCCCCTTTGAATCAGTAGGGGTTTGGTGAGTCAACTCTTCCATAAGTTTCATTGATTCAAATGGGCCTCCTTCAGTTGCTACTTACTACACTAAGCAATAGGATTTCAGCTGGTGTGTTTTGCACAGGATTAAAAAACAGATTTGCAACTTTTGCATTTGTTACCAATTATACCTAAAAACAAAAGCAACTTTTGCTTCTAGGTTCAATTACCCGTATTTTTCGCTCCATAAGACGCACCTTTCCATAAGACGCACCAAATTTTTAGGAGAAGAAAACAGGAAAAAAATAATCTGCTTCTCCTAAAATTTGGTGAGCCTTATGGAGAGGTCCATCTTATGGAACACACCCTAGGGTTCTATGGTCCTAGGGTGTGTTCCAGGACACTTTGGAGACTCCCCCTGCCCCCCCGGGGGCCAGAGGGGGTGAAATCGCCACCTTCTGGGACTCTTCTGAAGCTTCCCAAGCCTCAGAAGAGCCCCCAAAGGTGGCGATTTCGCCCCCTCTGGCCCCCAGGGGAGGCAGGGTCAGTCTCCAAAGGGTCCTAGGGTGTGTTCCAAGACCCTTTGGAGACTCACCCTGCCTCCCCCAGGGGCCAGAGGGGACAAAATCGCCACCTTTTGGGGCTCTTCTGAAGCTTCCCAAGCCTCAGAAGAGCCCCCAAAGGTGGCGATTCTGCCCCCTCTGCCCCCCAGGGGAGGCGGGGTCAGTCTCCAAAGGGTCCTAGGGTGTGTTCCAGGACCCTTTGGAGACTCACCCTGCCTCCCCCGGGGGGGCAGAGGGGGCAAAATCACCACTTTTTGGGGCTCTTTTGAGGCTTGGGAAGCTTCAGAAGAGCCCCAAAAGGTGGCGATTTTGCCCCCATGGGCCCCCGGGGGAGGCAGGGTGAGTCTCCAAAGGGTCCTAGGGTGCATTCTAGGACCCTTTGCAGACTCACCCTGCCTCTCCCGGGGGGGCAGAGGGGGCAAAATCGCCACTTTTGGGGGCTCTTTTGAGGCTTGGGAAGCTTCAGAAGAGCCCCAAAAGGTGGCGATTTCGACCCCACGGGCCCCGTGGGGGTGGGGGGAGCGTCGTAAGGGTCCTGGAAGGCTCACTCGGACCCTTCCGACGCTCCCCCCACCCCCCCACGGGTGCAGGGGGGTTAAAATGGCCAGCTTCTGGCAGTGTTTTGAGGCTTGGGAAGCCTCAAAACACTCCCAGAAACGGCCAATTTAACCCCCCCTGCACCCGTGGGGGGGTGGAGCAGCGTGGCAAGGGTCCTGGAAGGCTCCCTCAGACTCTTGTCACGCTGCCCCCACCCCCCCACGGGTGCAGGGGGTAAAATCGCCACCTTCCAGGACCTTTTGAGAGGCTTTCAAGCCTCTCAAAAGGTCCTGGAAGGTCGCTATTTCGCCAGAAACTGGCGATTTTAACCCCCCCTGCACCCGTGGTGGGGGGGTGGGGCAGCGTGGCAAGGGTCCTGGAAGGCTCCCTCGGACCCTTGCCATGCTGCCCCCACCCCCCCATGGGTGCAGGGGGGGTTAAAATCGCCAGCTTCCAGGACCTTTTGAGAGGCTTGAAAGGTCCTGGAAGGTCGCTATTGTGCCAGAAGCTGGCGATTTCCCCCCCTGCGCCCGTGGGGGGGTGGGGACAGCATGGCAAGGGTCCGAGGGAGCCTTCCAGGAGCCTTGCCACGCTGCCCCCACCCCCCCATGGGTGCAGGGGGGAATCGGCAGCTTCCAGGACCTTTTGAGAGGCTTTCAAGCCTCTCAAAAGGTCTTGGAAGGTCGCTATTTCGCCCCCACTGGCCCCGTCGGGGGTGGGGGAGTGTCGCAAGGGTCCTGGAAGGTTCCCACGGACCCTTGCGACGCTGCCCCCCACAGGGCCAGTGGGGGCAAAGTCACCACCTTCGCTCCATAAGACGCACAGACTTTCTACCCCTCTTTTTTGGGGGGGAAAAGTGCGTCTTATGGTGCAAAAATACGGTACCTTTAAAGCCCTGAACAAAGTGAGCCCATGCTTCTTGAAGAATTATATCCTCCCACACCAATCTTGTTATTCCCTGGTAATTGATAACATTTGCATTTTTTCTGTAATAAAGTATTAAAAGAGTATCTTCCAGTGCACAATATATTGTTCATACATGTTTTGATAATCTCTTATTTTATACAGGCTAATTTGTATTTGCCTGTCTTTGTACTTTTTCTGTGTTCAATATTTTTCTAATTTTAGTCACTTGAGAAAATAAAAAAGTTAATAAAGATATTCTTTAACCCATTTACTTATCTTCAGATTTACTCTTTTTACCTCCATCTAGAAACCCTCACGTGCTACATGAACATTACTTAGAATGCTTGTTATTGTTACATATGCTTCAGATACGTTGCTTCAAACAATTTTTGATGTCAGATGAGATTTTTAAAAAATCATTTCAAGCACCTCTTCAGACCATTTTCAAAATGCTGCATGGTACAAATAATATCAATGTATATAAAACCGCTAATTAATTGAAATTATAGGTGTAACATTGGTGATGGAATGGCATTATCGGCTGTTAATCTTTACAGAAAGTAAAGTACTATTTTATATTTTCCTTCGAGTCAGGAGATCAAAACTTCATTTTTTAAAATGATGGAAGTCAACTCAAAATATTTGAAATGAAATAATGAAAAATTTGGTGCCTATTTAGAATTCAGAGTGAAACGAGTCAGTAATTTCAGTCCAGTAAGCAGCAGGTAGGTATTAGAGCAGTGGTTCTTAACCTTTGTTACTTGGATGTTTCTGAACTGCAACTCCCAGAAACCCCAGCCAGCACAGTTGGTGGTGAAGGCTTCTGGAAGTTGCAGTCCAAAACTCCTGAGTAACCCAAGGTTAAGAACCAGTGTATTAGAGTTTATACGGGGCACCATTACCATGATTTCTATAGATATTGTTGCCATTGTTCCTTGAGGCACATAAATTTGTTGTTCTTCAACATTATTGTCAGTAAATATTCTAGCACAGTGATATTCAGAAGAGACAGTGACTTTGACAAATTAAGGAATAGTCACGATAATTTATGCCTCATTTTGATTGGAGATTTCTTTTTGATTTGAACACACTGGACGCAGAAAAAAAGAAGTAGACTTAATCAAGTTGCATTCAAATCATATGCTCACTATTAATATGCTGTTCTGTTAATTCAAAAATGGTGCTTAAACTTAGCTTCACTGAAAATTCCACAACTCTTAAAATACAAATGCCTTGATTTGTTATTAGACTGGATAATTAAATAATGCTCTATGCATGGATGGAAAAATTCAAACTATACCATACAGTATTTTGGTGTTCTAATTTGGACATTACTATGACATGGTTAGTATATCTAGTCTTGCTGTGACTGGGAAAAGTAGAATTGCAGGTAGTACAAAATTTTCAGTTGCTTCTAAAGCAGTCTCTGGATTCTTATCTTTAGAAATTGTTTGCCATTTTCTTTCCATATTTGCAGTTCTGCTCCAAATTTGGAAAATTTTCATTTTGAAACACATCTCTAAGGGTTGAGATTTAGCACTTTCACATTTATTTGAAAGAAGAATTTGCAATTTTGCAGTGTGCATATTGTGGTCAGAAAATTGAGATTCATAACTGGATTCAATTCTGTTATGACATGGTCCAAAAACAAGATACCATATACAATTGTTTAATACTCTTTGGAGCTCTCAGCAGATGCCTTGTCATCATCATAATCACTATCATCATAGTCACAGCCTATGGATCATCAAGTCTAGCTCCTTTCAAGGAAGCACAGTGTCCTATTCTATTTGATGACTAGTTGCTCTTGGCCTCTTTATTTCTTCTCCAATGTCACTTTATTTCTTCTCCACGGTCTTCTGCTAAATAATAAACTGCATCAAAGTATTCAGGATTTCCCCTTTTCTCATGTAATGTCTGAATTATAATTTTAACACATTTGCAGCAGTGAACAAAATCAGAATCCACTGAGAATAGTGTTTAGTATCCAACAATTGACCCTGGCAGTCCCAACCCAGCTGTAAGGCCGGCAATGGTGATTTTTTGATAGTAAAGGCTTCCCCCTATCCCAAGACTCCCCTGGGTTACAAGGATTATCCCTACATTGTCTCAGACTATGAGACAGAAAGAATAGGAAGCATTAAATTAAATTAAATTAAAGAACAATATCACTAGCAACATCATCACCACCATTTATACCTGTATGGCTCCACCAACAGGATTCAAACCTTACAAAATCATTTGGTTAGCTGTGATACAAGGATATCTGCAAGTGGGATCTAAAGGCCTTAGGAATAGACCTCAACAGATGGGAAACACTGACATCTGAGCGTTCAGCCTGGAGGCAGGTGTTACATCATGGCCTCTCCCAATTTGAAGAGACCCTTGTCCAGCAGGCCGAGGCAAAGAGGAAGTCACAAAAGCAGCAAAACCAGGGAGCTGGACAGGGGACAGATTGGATTTGTCTTCAGTGTGGAAGAGATTGTCACTCTCAAATTGGCCTCCTCAGCCACACTAGACACTGTTCCAAGTCCTCCATACAGGCTACATCACAGTTTTTTCCCCTTTCTAATTGAAGTAGAAGTATCTCCACAATGGTGTACAGGTCTTTTTAGATAAATAGTCTATCAGAGACAAACCAGCCACCAACTAACCAGCAAATTACAAACACAGTTAAAATTAAATCAGGACAATAAAACTGAGAGGCAGCACTGTCCCAGAAAATGGTATAGTTCAGTGGCAGTGAACCTTTTTGGGCCCTAGTGCCCAAACTGAAAAAAAAAAAAAACAGGAGACGGTGGGCTGCAGCTGTGCCAGAAATGTAATTTACGGTGGAAGGGGGAATCCTGGGCACATAGCTGCCTCAGGACCACACTCCTTATCCGCCACCACTGCCAGCTGCTCTAGATCCTGGCCAGCCACCTGTTGAAGCTCCAGCACCATGGCTGCAGCCGCCTCCTGAGGTTTGGCTCCGCGGGGGGGGAAGTAACTTATGGCTGTGGTACGCGTGCCATAGATTCACCATCACTGGTATAGTTACAGTGGTGCCCCGCATAGCAACGATAATCCATTCTGGAAAAATCGTCGCTATACAGATTCATCGCTATGTGGAACAAAAAAGCCCATAGAAATGTATTAAAATGCATTTAATGCATTCCTGTGGGCTTCAAACTCACCGTTCAGCGAAGATCCTCCATAGCGTGGACATTTTCGCTGCCTGTTAAGCGAGGAATCTGTCCCAGAAAACAGCCGGCAGCCATTTTGAAACTGCCACTCAGCTGTTAAAAAAGCATTGCTTTGCCATGATCGGTTCCCCAAGCAGGGAACCGATCATGGCAAAGCACCACCAGCCAGCCAGCCCCGGACGACGCCTGGCCTCCTTGGCGGGGCTGTCCCAGGGCGCAGACGGGGAGGCCGGAGGATCTTTCTCCAACGAGCGAGGGAGGCAGCCGCCCAGGGCGGGAAGGGGATCTCTTTGCAAGCCTTTTAAAAAGTATTTTTTGTAACAAACCAAGGAGGGTCTCCTCCGGCAGCCCTGCAGCATGAAAGCAGCCCTGTTCTCCCCACTAGGCCCTACTCCCCTCTCCCCAGCCCAGCACTCCCTCCTCTGCCTTCCCCCCACCCCACCCTCGAAGAGTCACAGGGACGAGATCAGCACACGGGGAGCCCTCCAGGAAAAACAAAGCCAGATTTCTGGCATGCCATTTCAGAGCTTGTGCATGTGGATGCTCGTGTGTGTCTGTCAGTGTGTGTGTGTGTGTGTGAGAGAGAGAGAGAGATGACATGCTTCATTGTGGGAGGCAGAACAATGCAAACACCTCCCCCACTGTCCTGGAGCAACTCCGAGAGGAGCCCTGCGTCCCCTTTTCACCCCACCTTTCTGGCACCCCTCTACCTTCCCCACTCTCCCCCACCCCACCCCGCAGCTTCACCTCCTCCTCTTGGAAGGGATTCCCCGGGACTCTTTCCTCCCTCCGGCTCCTGCCTGCAGCCTCCGAGCCCTCCTCTCACCACTCACCGCCCAAGGAGGCCGGGTGTCTCCCAGGCTGGCTCCACCCGTGGTGCTCCTGGGCCTTGTAAGGGTTAAGAGAACCGAGCCTTGCTTGCTAGAGAAGCCGGAAAGGAGAAGGGCCGGGGAGGACCTGAAGGATCATTTATTTATTTTTTGCTGGCAAGATGTCCATGATACCACAACCACTTTTGCAGTAGTGCCATTGCCAGAAAAACATTGATAGTTGAAAAAGCCGCCCCGAGTAGACATTGTCTAGAGGGGCGGGGTAAAAAAATCAAATCAAATCAAATCAAATCAAATCAAATCAAATCAAATCAAATCAAATCAATCAATCAATCAATCAATCAATAAATAAAAGTCTTTTTGTGAGCCTCCCACTTAATGATTCTTGTTTTTGTTTGCTTCTCTTCTCAATGCAAAGTAGTCCTTCTATCAGTACTTGAATTGGGCGCAGTTCAGTCATCAAGTTTGAATTCCCTGGTTCTATGTGGCAGAACACCTGTTAACCATATCCTTCAGATCTCCCTGTAATGGTCCATTAATCTTTTGCTATATGTGCCATTGCAATGGATTCATCTGTGCCATAACAAAAAGTAATTGTGCTTCCTGTAACTGGGTTGCAGCATGCCAGGGAGGGGTTGGAAGGGGTTTAATATAATGAGAAAGACATGCAGGGCAGTCATTAGTGGCTCACTGATAATACCCAGTCAACTTGCTGAGGCGTCTTTAAACAACTGGAAGGAAATCTGGAAGTTGAGTTATGGTAACTGGACTTCTTTCTTATTGGGTCAAAACGTTTGTTATTCATACAAGTAGCTTCTTCAGTCTGAACTTGGATGACTAGCAAAACATTTCAACCTAATATGAAAGAAATCTAGTTGCCGTAACTCAACTTCCAGATAGCCTCACCGGGATGACTGAGAAGCTTCACAGAAAGGAACTGGAAGGAAAGTTCCTCTTCCTCTTTTCATGTGACTACGAGAGTGCAAAGAGATGGATTTGAGATCTAGGACAATAATAGACTAAGATCTCATAAAGCCACATGGCTGTGAGTACAACATGGCCTGTTCCAGATAGATGTGCTAGGGACATATGGGACAGTTAGCTGACATTCCGCTGCATGAGACACTTACATGCATTTTATTTAAGTTGTGGCAAGGGGAGACTAGTCATAGGAGTCTGCTTTTGTGTGTGTGGTTTTTTTAATGAATTGTACTTCTTTTTCCTTAATCTGTGATGAAGCTTAATTTCTTTTTAGATAAAAGCCTGACCATTCTCTGTTCTGCAAATGTACCAGTGACTTCCCTAGTGTATTCCCAGGGAGGAAAATATATTCCTAAAGCAGAAGTGCCTCTCTTACCTTCTCTGTTACAAGAGGAACACAGGGCTGGTGGCAGCTCTTAATAACAAGCAAGTAAGGCCTTCTGTCTACGTGCCAGAGATTTGGCTGATGGAAAAACTTTTATAGGAAACTTTGATATTTCTCAGAATTCAGCATTTCTAGATGCAGAGCCCTTGAAATAAATGGTACATTCTGAGAATATTGGAACATCTGGCTTCCCATTTAGCCTGCTTACTCAGTCACAGAAGTAGGCACAATATCTGGATCACTTGTCTGAGCTGGCTCTTTGGTACTTGTGAAATAACTGATGCATATAATTTTTAAGAACCAAGAAGTTAGTCACAGGAGTGAAAATGTGCATGTTTAAAGAGAAAGAAAGAAAATGCCGCATAGGAGTGATTAACTTCTATCACCAAAATAGAGGACCAGTCCTGTACTCAGGTAGGTGAAAGGCTACAAATTCAGCAGAAATATTTTGCCCAAATAGTTAGGACTTGCAGAAACTGTGAAACAAGTCACATATTTACAGTATACATCTCTCTACATACAGTGGTGCCTCGACTTACAAACGTCCCAACATACAACTATTTTGAGTTATGACCAGCTTTGGCCACAAAATTTTGCTTCGACTTGCGACCAAAGCTTTGAGTTACAACCAGAAAAAGGCAGGGAATTCAAATTGCTAACCGTTGGTAGGCGAAGAAGCTGCTTCTTTGTAGCTCTTTCGCCCCAGCAGTTAGAGTGTGTGTGATTGAAGGAGGCTTCGGACTGCTTAGTAAGGTGCTGCTTTCTGCTTTTTAAAAACTGTTCTGGGTGGGTTGTGCTGTGATGGGTCTTGCAGGTTTTGTTTGTTTTGTTTTTTGTTTTCCCCCATTTCTGATGGGTCTTGTGGGGTTTGTTTGCTTTGTGGGTTTTCTTCCTCATTTCCAATGGGTCTTGCAGGGTTTGTTTGATTTTTTCTTTGATTTTCTTTGTATTTCCAAGGGGTCTTGGATGGTTTGTTTGATTTTCTCCCCCCCTCCCGGGCCGGAATGGATTAATTGCATTTCCTATGGGTCTTGCAGTGGTTTTTTTTGGTGATTTTGTTCTTTGGCCGGAACAGATTAATTGCATTTCAATGCATTCTTATGAGAAATGGTGCTTCGACTTATGACAATTTGAGTTATGACCGGAGTTCCGGAACCAATTAAGTTTGTAAATCGAGGCTCCACTGTACTTGACACAACATACATATTAAGTTACTGTTATGCCAGTAATGGACATTTATATGCTTCAGAGATTCTCTTATATTCTTTTTGTATAATTCAGTATAAATCATGTTTTAAAAATCATAATAGTAGTACAGTGGTGCCTCGCAAGACAAATGCCTCACAGGACAAAAAACTTGCAAGACAAATGATTTTGGCAATGGGATTGATGATCTGCAAAAGAAATGTTCCTATGGCCATGCTTTGCAAAATGAATGTTTTCTGGTTTTTGTTCCTGCCTCATGTTTGCTGATTTTTAAATGTTTTTCTATGATGTTTAAAAAGTTAAAGTTTTTTTACTGAAATTTTTAAAATCATCTGTACAATATGTATGGCTTTAAAGAGCACTTAATAAACCATTTGTAACCCAAATTTGACTTTGTTCTTACTTTTTTTGCCCATAGGAACACATTAATTAGATTTCAATGCATTCCTATGGGAAAACGCGTTTTGCAAGACAAATTTTTTGCAAGACAGCATTAACCGCAGAATGGATTAAATTCGTCTTGTGAGGCACCACTGTACTTTAGTAGAACACATAAGGTATGATTGCTGTGAATTTAAATTTCAAACCAATATAATAGAGGCAGGAGACTTTTATATTTGCATTTAAAATATGTGTACATGTGCCCTTACACTTGAACTGGCTTGAAAAATATTTGTTATAGAAATTAAAAATTGGATTTTTAATTTCATCCAAAGTACTGTTTGATAAATTAGTTATATATCTCTGTTTTACTTCTTTTCTGTTCCAGTAGCCTTCTCTGTCAGTTAATAGATTTTATTTTGACATGTGTCAACTTTTTTTGATATAAGACAGTCCATCTCAAAATGAACCAACATCTTGGGAGAGTTTAAGGGCAAGCCAAGATATGCCCTTATTTCAATATATGTGGTATCAACAGTAGGAGAAAAAAATCAGTATGTGTGTCAGCCATTCTTTCATCACCTATCCTAGAGTCCTCCATTGAGATGACCTCTGAAGTGTCTGCTGTGGTGAGTGATGTAGTTAATGAGATCCAGTGACACTGTGACCCCAACCCCTTGTGGCCTTAGCTCTCCTCATCCATCTTCCTAGCCCCACAGGCTGCGAAGCACTGTGCGGAAACAGGATTAAACAAGTGTGAATAAACAAGTTCAAGAGCTTTCTGTCATGGCTGCCAGCACAGGACAGCAATAAAAGTGACACATTAATATCTCAGAATTGCAAGACTGTTAGTCTAATATTTTGGAAAAGAAACATTTTTTTCATTAAAAATGTTTCACAAACATCTAGTGTGAATTGTTGCAAAAGTTGTGGTACTTGACCTACCATTAATTTTTTTATTAAAGTGTCCAGTGTCACGTTCTACTCTGTAACAACTAAGGCATCACTCGAGACAGAAGAGGGCATACAACATCTAGGAGGATTCTTTGGCAATACACCATAAGGCTGTTGCAATTCTGCTTGATTGAGATTAAAATATACTCCAGAATTGTAGCTGATGGTCTTTTTAGAAGTAGAGGTGCTCCATATAAATAAATCTATGCTCTTTGGTCTGTATCTTTTACATAATGTATAATTTTCAAATATAGTTTTAATCTGTGTTGGTTTCTGAAAGTAAAGATCTTGAATTGAGATACAGTACTATGTGTGGCTATGTTTAAGGTAATGTCTGTCTCCTGTTTGACGTACATCTTTTGTTTACCACATAGTATTATTTGATAAGTTGACCAGTTGGTGATTAAATGTATTTATTTAGTTCAGTGGGTCAGAGCTATTCTGACAGATAGAAAATTATCTGATGGATTATCAGTTTCAGTATCTGTGACATCTGGCCTTGGCATAGTCCATCATCTGAAAATTCATAACACGTTTCTCTGAACAATAACATGCTCAGCTACCTGTGTGATCATCGATCTGGATATTGGAAACATTTTGGTTAGAATTAATAGGACGGATGTCACAGAAATTAGAAGTGTATTGGCATTTGCAGTTCTAAAACACCTTTTAGAAATGTAAATTGTTGCATGTAAATTGTTGCACTTGAAATTGAAACTGAGCTTTAGGAGTAAATGAAATCAAGCTTAATTTCATATGTCCAGAATATGAATGAGAATATTAAAATTAGATAAACTTTTTCTTTCCATTATTGATCAGACCTTAAAATAGGAAACTTACATATCCAAAATCTCTGTACTCTCTGCAAATTATCCAGTGGCCCATTCATAGCCAATTATGAATAAATACAATTGAATTCAGGGGCACTTTTAACTTAGGGTGCATGAAATTCTAGAATCATTAAATAACGGATTGGAAGGGGCCTATAAGGCTATTGAGTACAACCATCTAGTCAATGCAGGAATTGAAATCAAAGTATATCTGACAGATGGCTGTCTAACTTTCTCTTGAATGTCTCCAGCATTGGAGCACTCACCAAGGTAATTGGTACCATTGTCTTACTGCTTTAACAGTTAAGATTTTTTTCTTAACATTCAGCCAAAATCTGGCTTCTTGTGAGTCTCTTATCATGTGTCTTGCATTCTGGGATGATCAAGAACAGATCCTGCCTCTCCTCTGTATGATAACCTTTCAAGTGTTTGAAGAGTGCTATTGTATCTCCCCTTAATCTTCTTTTCTCAAAGCTAACCATGGCTAGTTATTTCAGTTTTTCTTTATAGGCTTGATTTCTAGTCCTTGGATCATCCTTAGCCCTCCTCTAAACTTGTTCCAGTTTGTCTGCATCCTTCTTAAAGTGCAGTGTCCAGAACTGGACATAGAACTCAAGAAGAGGCCAAACTAATGCCAAACAGAAGGGAACTAGTACTTCAAAAGAGTTGGAGACTATACTTCTATTCATGTAGCATAAAATATCATTTGTCTTTCTGCTATTTCAACTTCTCCTTAAAGCCATCTGAGACAGCGAACATCACCACATTTTAAGAACAGATCTTCAGAGCATCATGTCACGAGGGAGTACAATGTCAGAAAGCAGAACTGAAGGGATGAAACAATGAGGACAGACAGCACATGAACTGATGTAGTGAGAATAAGAAACGGTACAATAAAAAAAAAACAGGTGTGGAATGATGGGAATGCCTTAACTAGAAAACTAGAATATTTAAAGATGTTAGAGAAAGAAGGAGAAATAGAAACTGGTGTTTGGAAGAGGTGACACAAGACCATGGTGCCAAAAAATAAAGCTGATTTTTGCAGAAGAGCTCTACATTGATTGTAGTGGGGAGAAATGACAAGCAGAAGAATTTACATAGAGGAACCAGGAGTGTTTATAGTACCTTAAATTAAATTTCCTTACATTGGGAATTGTCCTTTTGATCTCTAACCTATAATCATTCTAATTATTCCATCAGAATTTTTTTAAAAGGTCTTACAATTGACATGCACGTAAATTAGCCTAAAAGTGCACTATGATTCTTTTGTTCTTTCTATGAAAATGCAGGAAGGCAAACTATACATACATTCAAAGGTGACAATAGTTCTGCTTTTTCACTGATAGAAGCATGGAAGAATTATCATTAGATACTACCATTTGCATCAATTGTTATGATGTCAAACTTGCCATATTAATATTCTTAGTCTTCCATTTCAGTGAATAAATATAATACAGATCAATTTGGAAATGTGTTAAGTACTCCGAGGTATGCCTTGGTTCTTCAGCTTCATAATTCTCTATATAAAAAGCTGTTAAATAGTTATAAATAGTAGACATTTTAAAACTAATTTTAGAATAGAGTGTTATGCTTGCAGTAGGAATTCAAAGTTGAGAAAAGGCAACAGTTCTGTCATTAAGTCATAGGTTTATCAAATTGACTGGTGTCCCTATTCGCTTATTCCTCTTGTACCTATATGTTTTGGATTTGTTGTTCTCTCTTTCTCTTTGCAGACTGACTGTGTCTCTTATCCAGTGAATCTTTTGATGAATTGTGGCTGACATCTTTATCATTGCTCTTGAAGGTTGCTCTCTTTGGCTTTTTTTTTATATAGCTCGATTAAGGTTGGGCTTAGGAAACAGAGCAGTTTGCCTTTCCATTTACTGCTTCATCTGTTGTACCTATTGTCTGATTTTCTGCATGTTTGCCAGAAGCATTGCTTCTGAACCTGCTTCCAATTCATTCAGTCTAGAGAAGTTGCTACTGGAACCTTATCCTGTAGTGCAGAACAGCATCTTCAGTGTTTAAGCAGCATCTCTATTTCTTTCACGTACATGAATGTTTTATCAGAGATAATATTAAAAAGCAGTATATTCAGATTGAAAATTCAATTTTGATGACCAGATGCCCCCCCTGCCCCATATACCCTCTATAGTTTCAAGCCTTTTACAATTATTAGTATCCCTACTTTGCATTTGGTATGTATGTCTTATAGGTGTGGAAGTGACTTTGTACATAGTTTTGTAATGGTCATGTAAAAGTAGCTTACCCAGTCTTGTCCTGCTTCTTGCTATAAAATACTGTGTAGAAACCAGTAGCAAAAAAGATTAAATGCAGAATCAAGAAACTGAACTCTTCAGCAGTTTGCTAATGAATAAATTGGCCTATATTTATAACTGACTAGTTTTAAAGAAATTTAACTGCCTGATTTTATGATCCCTGTGGTGCTGCTTATAAGAAGGATGAAATAGTAAATTTCAAATGCTATATGAATATTGATTTCAGATATGTTACAGAGTTCTGACAATTATGGCCATTATATGGAAGAGGAATCTTTAGTATAACCTCTGTAACTACTTTGCTGCTGTATTGCTTTATTACTGAATCAAACAAGGTTGATTAGCTTTAGCCCAGACAATCTGTTTAAGCTTATTTCTTAGGTTACTGCTGTAAAAATCATGTTTGGAAATAGAAACTGAAATAAGTAAAGCAGTGTGAGGTTCTGCATTAATAAAAAAAATGCTTCAGCCATGTGTAAAGAGACTGAGAAATTGGGGTAACACAGATTAGGGAACTGTATAGGAAAATTTGGGCTTGCTCAGTTGCTGGCCAGTTATGCGGTGCTAGATGAATTCCATGCATGCTCTGAGACCATGCTGAAACTTCACTCATGCGTAAGCACTGTCAGGATTCAGTAGAAAAGGCACCAGGACCCAGTCCAACACAAGACCACAGGAACAAGCTAGAAACAACCCCACAGCCCAAGCAAGGACCAACCAACTATGTTTTTTGAGTCTAAACAGCAGCCAAGTAGAAGGATGACACAAATTGTGGTCAGACAGTCCAGGAGTCAAAGTCAGGAGGAATAGGCAGTAGGATCCTGGAATGCAAGAAAAGGCAAAGCAGGAACAACAGGGTAAGCAAACACAGCAGGGGCGAACCAGAATAACACCACAACCAGATACCTTTGTTGCTGAGGCAGGTTCTGGAAGGAAGAACCACTCCTTAAATAAGCCTTCCCTCCAGGCCTTCAGGTGAGCCTCATGAGTGGCCCAGCAGTTGCTACACCGGCCAGGTCTTAAGCCTGCAAACACCAGGCGACTCCTGGGTCAAGTTGGCTCTGATCCTGCAGCTCCCAGGGCAGTACTGGCCAGGTACTAGGTGGTCTAGTTAGCTTTTTGATTTTCTTTTGTTTTTACTATGCATTGCTTCTACCTTGTTGTTTAGTCGTGTCCGACTCTTCGTGAACCCATGGACCAGAGCACGCCAGGCCCTCCTGTCTTCCACTGCCTCGCGGAGTTGGGTCAAATTGGCTCCTACCTTAGATTCTTACTATTTGCTCCAGAATACTTTTGATGCTCTTTCAGAAACTTTTGGAGTTCTTTTGAAACTTTTGCCCTTTTATTTTTTTCACTATCTTTAATAAAATATAATTTTCCCCCATTCAATTGTCTGCCTTTCTTGGCTAAAGAGGGCTTTTAGTACTTAATGCTAGGCCTTGCCTTAACCAACTGCTAGGAACCTGTATGTTTTGTGATGTGGTGACAATTCTACATTGCAGGGTTGGTGTGAGAGTCAAAATGTTTAACCTTGTAGTTTTTTGTTACTCCTGAGTCAGGTCAGACTAGAGTGTTAGGAGGTTACCTTAACAGGTAGATTTCCCCAGCTAATGCTACATTCAACTGTCCTGGACTCACCCACTCTCTAAACAGTAGGGTAGTGCAGCTTAGTGGTTGGAGCAGGACTCCCTGGTCCTGGTTGTCTGTGATATCATGTTAACATTGAAAGAACCATTTCCATTAACCTAGTTTGATAAGATGTGCAAGGAATCTTAAAAGCAGACAGCATTGCATTATATGGGTTTGAGGTAAGTAGAAAACCTTTCAGAAATCAAATTGATACACAGTGCATATATACTACTCTTCCTTGATCTGGGCATGCTAGCAAAAACAAAACACAAACTCAAAGAGATTTGTGTTATCATCAAATTCATGCAGCCGAATACATCTGGTAGGCACCAGGCTGAGGAAGGTGGATCTATAGAATTTGCTGAACACACGTTTGCTTATTGTACATGGCAAGCCAGGATGTTTACATATTCGCACAAGCTGAGAGGTTTAGATATTTGTTTGCTGAAATCCTGTTCCTTTGCATAGTAACTCTCAGTAGAGTAGGCCCATTGAATCAGTGGCATAGTTCATTCGTTCCTTTAGTCGTTTAGTCGTGTCCGACTCTTTGTGACCCCATTGACCAGAGCACGCCAGGCCCTCCTATCTTCCACTGCTTCCCGGAGTTGGGTCAAATTCATGTTGGTTGCTTCGCAGACACTGTCCAGCCCTCTCATCCTCTGTCGTCCTCTTCTCCTCTTGCTATCACATTTTCCTAACATCAAGGTCTTTTCCAAGGAGTCTTCTCTTCTCATGAGATGGCCAAAGTACCGGAGCCTCAGCTTCAGGATCTATCCTTCCAGTGAGCATTCAGGGTTGATTTCCTTTAGAATTGATAGGTTTGTTCTCCTTGCAGTCCAGGGGACTCTCAAGAGCCTCCTCCAGCACCACAATTCAAAGGCATCAATTTATCGACGGTCTGCTTTCTTTATGGTCCAGCTCTCACTTCCATACATCATGACAGGAAAAAACAGGAAAAAACATAGCTTTGGCTATTCGGACTTTTGTTGGCAAGGTGATGTCTCTGCTTTTTAAGATGCTGTCAAGGTATAGTACTTTAGCATAAGTTACAATTAGAATAGTCTATTTGAATCAGTGGAATTTAAAGAGGAATTGACACCAAATCCCTACTAATTCATTGGGTGTACTCTAGTGTGACTTACCATGCTAACCAACAGGATTTCGTCCAGTATTGGTAAAATCTGTAATGTTCTTTTTAAAGGAAATAAAATATCTTTCAGAATTAGATTAGTACTGTTATTACTTTTAGTGTCATTTCCTTCCGTAACTGCCATAACGTACAATAAATACTATCTGGGAAATAGCACAGTTTTCCTTAGGTTTACTGTACCTCAGTTGCTTACAGATATTACCGTATTTGCCGGCGTACAAGGCGACTGGCCATATAAGACGACCCCCCCCCAACGTTTCCACTCAAAATATAGAGTGAACGGCGAGGAGGGCGAGGAAGAGGGGAAGCGGCTGGGTGGGCGGTGGGAGGAGGAGGAGGAGGAGGAAGTGGGGAAGTGGGCGGGTGGCGGGCGAGCGAGTGCGCAGCTGGCTCAGCAGTGAGAGGGTGAGGAAGAGGGGAAGTGGCTGGGTGGGCGGTGGGAGGAGGAGGAGGAGGAGGAGGAAGAGGGGAAGCAGGCAGGTGGCAGGCGAGCAAGCATGCAGCTGGCTCAGAGGCGCGGGGCGGCGGACAGCCCGGCGGCGGGCTCTGACCACTCAGGCATGGCCGGCTCTGCTTCCCTCCCTCCATCTGGACCGACTGCCTGCCTGCCCGCCTGCCTTCCTCCCCGGACAGCGTGGCCCTGCGTCACTCACTCAACGGCGGCAACGGCAGCTCCTTCCTGGCCCAAATGAAGTGCACCCGGCGTACAAGACACCCCCCCACTTGAAGGCATGTTTTTTGGGACAAAAAGTCATATTGTACGTCGGCAAACATGGTATGTGTGTCTCTGCACATGAAAGAGACAGCAGGCCCTTGCTGTACATTCACTACCATTGTGTGGACTTTCCTGAATCTCTCTTCGTGTTTTGACCTTGGCCAAAGTATAGGTAAAGCCTACAGATATTACAACAATATTCCCCATTACATTTATTAAATTATAGTTAAAGAGCTGTTAAAATTCCTTGTTAGTGGTTGTAAAAAATGGAGTTAGTGCCTACTTAGATTCCAGCTATTGTTCCAACCAGTTCACCAAGCCCAAAAGCACTTTTTCACTTTTTTATATATAAATAAAGAAATGTAACAAAACTGTTCTGCAAGATTGAAGTTCAAGCTGGTTGCATGCTGTGCTAATTTCTCCTGCCTTTTTCCCAGTAAAATTATGAAGAAGTGTCAGTCACCTTCCATTCCTCAAAGCAGTTGTGTACTTTTCTTTGAAGTGGCTTTCAAAAACAAACAAACAGTGCTTTGACAAATAATTTGATAAATAGGCATGATATGACATCTTTAAATGTAATTTTGAAGGTAAATACCGTAATCTGTTTGAAGTAGAGGTAGGATAGTGGAAAACAAATGGCCAAGACTGATAGCCAAGTCAATATTTGATTCATCAGTATGAAAATCTGTTTACATTGTGAAGCCAGTTGTGTGTTCACTGTTGCAAGTTTGAACCAAGTGTAATTGAAGCCAATAGACCATTGTGTTAATGTAAAAGTCATTTGGCTGAATTCTACTGAATCCTTTTCCTGTCCACCTTCTTCCACTGCGGACCATTCCTTTCAAATGATTGATTCTCCCATGGTGCTGAAATATCTGTTTGCAAGGTCAAATATGCTTGAAAAGTGAGGGCTTAAAAAAAGGTGAAGGGAAGAATTGAGTGCTCCTCCTCCCAGCACAACCCATGACTTTTGAAGAACCTTTTCAATAACTGAAAAAGCCATTACTCCACAGTAAATTGTGTTTGCATATAACACAATTTTGTCCCAAAAATCAGATTAAAAATGACCAGAGAGATGTGTCACCCTTATACCTGAGCTTCTAAAGACATGCACAACTAAATATCGTCTGAAAGCCAACATGTATCAGAGTAGGATAGGAACACAAACAAACACAGAGCAAGAATTATACCCATTCTTTAATATTCTTCCAGTTTTTAAAATATTGCACAAAAGGTTTTGCAAGGAAGATGATTTGCTTGCAGTGTAACATTTAAGAGGAGTAGCTGCGATCACCAGATTCAAATGTTCTGTTTATATTGTTTCTACCCAGAGTGTACATTTGACCCGCAACTGATGGAATAAATGAAAGCTCTTATTTAAAATAATGCAGTCAGTTCAAAAATATTGTGCTAATAAAGTTATGCATTCTAATTGAAAGATTTATGGCAATCCATTTACTTGTTACTAGGTTATTTGTGACAGGCAGATGCAAAGTAACCTGATTAGAGGAGGCATTGTGATGACTTGTAGTTGCAGAGAATAATAAAGCTTCAAGCCATTGTTATGGTCCATTCTCTAAAATGCATTCAGAAGATGATTTAGAGGCAGCCATGTGGTCATTAAATTTAAGTTTGCAGCTGCCTAGCTAGAGGTGGTTAACATTTAAAGCACCAGATAAAACAGCAGAATACACCCCTGGTCAGTTAACTTCTTCCTGTCAATTCAAATTTGCAAATTCAGGAGGGCATTGTTAAAACAAACTACTGTGTTATGAGTTGCTTTTGAAAAGGTACACTGATAATTATTGCCCTAAAATAAAATAAATGTTCACGCATGAACTTGATGATAAAAAAAACAGTGCTCATCATTTCAAGTGACACAACATAACACAAATCTTTTCCTCTCTCTGCTTTCACTCATAGTTTCAGTCACATAGCTTTGCCTTCATTTATCTTGTAGTGAAAGTATTAGGTAAACAGCATCTTATCCTTAAGCTTTTGACTATTTTTTCAGAGTTTTGCATGGATTGAGATGATTGACTTTTTTTTGGAGAAAGTATATTTGTCTTCATATAAAAGGAAACACAATACTTAAGTAAATCAGTGGTAGGAAAATTATGGGATCTTCTGTAGGAAAGAATGTGAAAATTTTGACTGTCTGGCCAGCTTATGGAGCAGAATTTATTCAGGAAAAATGGCAGGGAAAGTGAGGAAGGACATAGTTATCCCAAAACTGGGCTATATATTCATAAGAACATTTCCACTGCTGCTTTAGTCCTAATAAACAACCCTCAAGTGGTTTTAAAATGACATTAGAAAACCAGTAAAACCTATAACACAGTTTAGGCAGTAAACACTTTATAACCAGCAATTTTCAGTGATGAGCATGCAACATTCCATCTTATAATTCAAGGGTGAGCAATTAATTTCTGTAGGGAGGGCCACATGAAAAATCTGGACTGTGTTTGGGGGCCGAACCAACTTTACTTAAAAATAAAATGAAACAGTGATGTTACGATTGTTCTTATTTTAAACTTGTTAATCTTCACAAATACTAAAGAGGTTTTTTTTGCGGTATGTTAAAGATAATGATCAACTTTAGACAAAAAGCTATAAATGGTTTTGATGTTCAACTTGTTCAGTGAGAGAAATCCAGTCTGTCTTGGGCTTGAACAAGTGCTTGAACACTGGACTGGAGTGACGACTGGTGGGCTGGATAGGAGCGGCTCACGGGCTGTATGTGTCCCTTGGGCCTCCTTTGCCCAAGTCTGTTATAATTAAAGGCAACTGAAAATCAGTTGACGTGAGAATGCCTCTTCCATCTGCTAAAACTGATCATGAGAGGCACCAGCCTTTTCCCCCCCCAAAAGAAATTCCATCACTAGGGTGCTGTGATAGAGAAGACCCTGTTCAGTATTCCTGCCATCTGAATCTTTTATAGTCCCCCCCTCCAATTCGGTAACCAGAGAACAGTGCTTTAGAAGAAGATGACAGTAACTGATGAGAAGAAGTGGTATAACACCTACCCTGTCTGCAAGCTGTTCAAGGTCATATAGGTAAAAGCTAGCACTAAACCAGCAGAACTAACTAGAGAAAACTATAATCCTTCCCTCTGAATCCTATGACTGCTCTGGTGCTTCCTGGGAGTTGTGATTTGTTGAAAGGCACCCTCTATAGCAGTGATCCCCAACCTTGAGCCTCCAGATGTTCTTGAAATCCTGGCCAGCAGAGGTGGTGGTGAAGGCTTCTGGGAGTTTTAGTCCAAGAACATCTGGAGGCCCAGGGTTGGGGACCACTGCTCTATAGGATGAGAATAAAACTCCCAGGAAGTGCCAGGGGAGTTTTCTTTCTTTTTTTTTACATATCAACAAAAGTAAAGCATGGGGAAACTAGTGGTGCACCCTAAAAACCACAAAGCCCTTCTGGAGAGGGGTGAAACCAGCAGGTGTGCTGATTTGGGTTTGTGGGCTGCAATTACTGGAATCCTTGGAGAATCTGTGGAAAGGCACACCTGCAATCTCTTACCAACCAAACATGGTTGCAGTCCCTACACAATGACTTGATGGCAATCGTTGTTGAGCCCAGTGGAACTTACTTCCAAGGTGGAATGCAACATTGGTCAAATTGATTTCATTGTCCAGTGGAATAAATGGGAATTGTGGTGAAGTTAAAGGTCTGCATATGAGACCTATATTTCTAGTGGGTTATGTCTTAATTTCTTAACCATCAAAATGCAGCTTCTCCAAAATCAGAAAAAGAAGGGGAAAAGGGGGGTGACAAAGTGATTTCAGTCACTCTTATGTCCACACATTAGTCACAAATAATAAAGTGCTTCATCTTTAAAAGTTCAAGAGTCTTAAAACTAAATTTTAAACAACACATGTTGCCCACAGACTTAAAATTTAATCATGCTTTTAGTATCTCAATAGGTGTTGTTGTTTTTCTTTTTTTATTAAAGAGATAATTTTTGCAAAATCCTTGCAGTTTTCATAACAATATTGTGTGGTGCCTTTAATGACTGTGGCAAATGGGTTGCTAGACTTGTTCAGCAAATCTGGGGAAGTAGAAAGGAACATTTGAGTCAGCACCTTCCACATTTTTACAGGAAAAAATTGCATTCTCAACAGCCATGTAACATACTATTACCCTTTCAATTATAAACGAAAAATGCTGCACTGGCAAATTGTGACTGTTTACATCTTTATCTGTCAACATGACTGAAACTCCTTTGCCATCATATTTCCCTGCACTCTTCCTGATCAAAGCAGGAAGATCCTCATAGGGTAATAACAGCAACCTTGAGGCAGAAAGTAGAAACATACAGAAGAAGGAGAAAGACGGTCTAGGGTCCTCAGTGCTAATTTCTCTTCCAGCGTAATCAAATCAGTACAGCCACCCAGCCAAGACTCATAGCCCTTAATAAGTCACTTTACTTGATTAAGAGAAATTGATTTTCCTCCATTGTGGATCATAGTGATTATGATAAATATTGTATCTGCTGCCCACTTACTGTCTTCCTTGCCAGTGTCCATTTGTTTGCTGGCCGGCAGGTAAACGAGCTACAGAGATGATGCAATGTCATTAACTGCAGTTGGTGTCAGCACTCTGACAGCTGCAGAATTGAGTGGCCATATAGATCAGCACAGAAGCCAATGGTGAAGTTCCCATGCAGCAATTACATACACTTGACAACTGTAGTGACAGACTTAAATGCTGGTAACTATTGGGCAGTAATTTGTAACTGCAGCCAGTTGGACAAGTTGTGATGGCAGTGGAGTGATGGTGACCGGACGGCAGTTGAAGGAAATGTGAGGAGGAAGGCCAAGGTGCCAAGGGCCTTAAAAAAAAAGGCCCAAGGTGCAAGAAAAGAAGAAAGTGGGCAGCATATATAATATTTGTCTGTAGAAAGGTGCATACCTAGGGTGGATACTTCAGCCCCTACCGTCTTTTTGATTCAGTATGTTTGTTGATGAAGACTGCCAGTGTTTTAATGACACTGAAACCAGAGTCTAGAAAATTTACATTCTGAGACTACTGTTCTCAGAATTCCTCAGACAGCATTGTCAGTAGCCAAAAGAAATCACTTTACAAGGTCTAATGAATCCACATTGCAATGCCAGTGTAACCGTGCCTGATTTGATTGAGGATACCAATCCAGTGCATGTTCCATGTTAAACAGATTATTAACTTTTGAAATACATTGGCATTGGACTGGGAAAGTTAGCTAATGACAACTTCCGAAGTGCTTTAAAACACGTGCTCTGCATGCCCCATGGCTGTCCCCTGTGGGCCCCATAGGTCAGTGTACAGGTGGAGGATGCTTCCTAGTCAGCCCTGCCCTCTTCCTTAGTCCTGCTCCTGTGTCATTTCTGCTGGAGCCCAAGAGAGTTTAAAGGTTGCTCTAACTCTAGTTAAGCAATAGCTTGATTTTTGTGCTGGTTGTGGAAAAAGAGTCCTCTCCCTGCCCTCTACCATTGCAAAGCAAAGTGTTGGGTGGAGATGCAGATCACTCCAATAGTCTATATTTCTATTTTGTGCCAAAAAGAAGAAGAAACTCCCTTTCCCTACCTCGTATAGAAGCTGAATTGGCTGCCTCAGCACAGATGAACAGAGAGATGACCAAAGATTCTTCCCTCCAGGCCAATTATACTGAGTCTCCATAGGGCGAAGACTGAAAGTATATGCAATTAAGAACACTTCACTTTAGAGCCAGTGTGCTTTGCTATCTAGCAAAAATGGCTGGTTATTGGGAAGGAACATTCGTCATCATTTTATACATAATCATTTTCCCTTCTTTCCCTACCTTAACTGTTATCCCATACTGTTTTCCACAGTGTGGAACGCTGTCTGTTTTTTAAAAAATTAACTCTGCTTTGACAGGTGTCAACTACATGCAGGGCTTTTCAGCTCTTGTGCCCAGTGAGGTATAGTGGATAATGATAGAGTATTTTGAGAAGTGCAATAGTTTTGGGTGTTTGTTAGGTCTGACTATATAACACACAAAGCATCTGTCTTATCCCCTAATGGTTGGCAAAACAGTGGATAAAAGAGATTTTGCATGTTGGAATTTTATGATTTGTGAATGAATTGTGAATAACAAACTGTTCTAGTATATATATTTTTTCTGGCTAGAAAAAAAAGGTAGGGGAAAATAATTTATTTTGAATGCCAATATTGAATTGCACTGTTTACCATATGGCACATCACCTTTTTAAATGTTTGCAGTTATTTGTTTTTTCTTTATTGCACTTAAATATAAAATCTGCATTCTGTTGGCATTTTGCAATAGTGCAGTAGTTATGAGGGCAAACAACTGGCTATTGAGCAGATGTTGGTTGCATTCCTGGGTGCATCTTTAAATGTGCATCCACCCATTAAGGAGTGGCAATTCGCTGCTGTGATTCACGCAGTTTCTCCTATGGAAGTATAAATCAACAATAGGATTCTGAGCATTATTTCAAATTCATTTGTGGAAGTAAAGGAGAATAAGACATATATTTCCATTATGGAAAGAAACCATAGTCCGGGCCAGAATGTGGTAATGAAGTAGGGGTGTGCCATCCAATTTTCAAAGAATTCCACAGGCCGGATTATGGGAATTCCTCCCCACAGATACACATGTACAGACATTTACATTTCATTCAACTGGAACAGGCCTCCCTTCCAAGCAGTCTCAGGTCAGTTTCCTGTAAAAAAACAAAACTTTACTAGTGCTTCCTGGGAGGTATAGTTATTTAGAGAAAGTATAATTCTTTGGAGGAATTTTACAGTACAACCCCTGTATCTACAGGATGAGTATCCACAGTTTCACCTATCTATGGTCTGAAAATATTAGAAATAGTAAAAGAGAAAAATCCAGAAAAACCTATTTCACAAGCATTACCAAAACCAGCCACTAGAGGCAGCAAGACATTATGCTATGAATACTTATCTAGCTACTCTTTGCTATTATCCATAGTTTTCCGTATCCATGGGGAGACTTGGAACCAATCTCCAGCAGATATAAGGGCTCCTACTATATACTTGAACCTAATAGGTAGTGGGACTGCAGCTCCCATGAAGACCTAGGCCTCACAGGAAGCACTGGGACAGTTTCATTTTTGTGCAAGAAGTAGGCCTGAGACAATATGGAGTATAGCCGTTTCATGTGATTGAAATGTAGGTGCATGTAGGTGTATATCTTGGGCAGGACTTCAGCCTGGAGAATTCTGGGAGCTGGAGTCTAAAACAAACAAAGAAGCATGCAAACAAAACTGCACCAACCAAGTAAGAAGTTTCATATGCTGGTATCAGATGATATGAGGTTATTTTAAAGTGACTGAATATTCAAACATAGAAAAAGTTTTTCAATGTAGGGAAACAAATTGATTTTAAAAATTGACATATTTCCTGATGTGTCGTGCATGCACATGGCTCCTATCTATGTAGAAGATTTTGCCTCTGAACTTTTGTTCCTTTCTTGCTCTTGTTATACAGATAGACAGAAGTAGGTTTAGGTATATTTGTGTGTGTATGTAAAACTTCAACTCTAGAAAGGTCCATTTAAATTTTCTGTACCTTCCTATTTTTTATTCCCTTCCAGAGACACATGGTGATCCCCACTGTCGTAAGATTCCTTTATTGGATGGTAACTCTATCACCCAGTAGACTGTTGCCTTTATCTTGTTCAGAATGCCCCAAGTAAACCACGAAAATCACTGCAAATCCATTGAAGTTCTACTAAAATTTACACAGACACCAAGCGTCATGTAAATGTCAGTGATAGGACATGACATGACCTTAAGGCATTGATTATGCCTTTGCTTAGATATACCCTAAAGCTTGGTTTGTGGGGTGATGCATTCAAAGAAGTCAGTTTCTCTGCAGAAATTAATCTCTAGAAAGGTCATTTTTATTTAACAGAACATAAGCACAGGAAATACAAATAATTAATACAAATACTATTCCAAAAGAAAAGGAAAAAAAAGAGCAGGACACTTCCCCCCCCTTCCTTCTTATTCCATTTTGTCCAAACTTTATTTAATGGAAACTGGAATTCTTTATGCTGAGTTGCTCTTGCTCTTGAAATGATTCACATACCTTTAATTCACATAACATTCTGAGGATAGAGTGGTTTTGAACAATATTGAAGATAGAGAGAAGACGAAAGAATTGTCTATCCTTGTAAACATTCTAAGCATTTCCATCAGTTGAGTTATTGTTGTTTTGACTTATGTATCATCCCATAGTGATAAAACTCTGGATGGTTTAAAGTGCAATTGTGCAAAGATCCAGGTATTTTGTTGTTGTAAGTTTTTCAGGCTGTTTGGCTGTGTTCCGGGGTTTTTTATTTGACCAGGTATTTATTTGACCAATAAGGATGGAAGGCTGAGTCAACTTTGAGCTGGTATTGTCAGCAGAAAATTATTGTTTATAGAGTTGCCTGAATTTACTGTTATGTTGATTAGTGCTATATTTATGAACTAATAATGTGCTAATGTAGATGATCATGGTAATGAGAATTATTGCCAATGTAGAAGAAAATATGTAGAAAGCTGATTATTCTCAGGTCTGTTGGCCAAATCTGGAGTGACATCTATAGCCTGTGGGCTGTATCCAGTTGTAGCTTTGCCCTAGTAGAAAGGGCTTTCTCTTTTGTAATACAGGCTACTCAGTATTGGCCAGTTCTAACTTCTAACCCCCACTTACTCTAGCTGTCCACACAAGATCCTATCCTGCTGTGGAATTTTCCTTTTTTCACAGGAATAGCTTTTCAGGAAGAATGACATGTAATGTTAATGACAGGTCATGACATGACCTTAAGGCATTGATTATACATTGTGGGTTGAGGCATTATAGGAAATAGTTTTCTCTGCAGAAATTAATTTCTCTCTATATATGTTGCTGTACTGGAGAGTTCATAGAATCATAGAATAATGGAGCTGGAAGGGGGCTATAAGGCCATTGAGTCCAACCTGCTCATTCCTGCTAAGTGCGGGAATCCAAATCAAAGTAGACAAATAGTTGTCCAATTTTCTTTTGAATGCTTCCAGCATTGGAGCACTTACCTCCTCGCAAGGTAATTGATTTTGTTTTCATACTGCTCTAACAGTTAAGAATTTTTTTCCCTGGCATTTAACCAAAGTCTGTCTTCCAGTAACTTGAGCCCATTATTATCTGTCCTGGACTCTGAGATGATCAATCACAGATCTTGCCTCTCCTCTGTATAACAGTCTTTCAATATTTGAAAAGTGCTATCATATCAATTGGCTGGGTTTTACTTGGATTTTAGAAAAAAAGCCTAATTAGTCCACCAACTGGTCAGGATTCTAAATTCTCTCCCTCAATGGTTTATTTTATTTTATTTTATTTAGGTGGGGCAGTCTCTAGCATGTAGACTTATAGTAGTTCTAAAAGAGACCACAAACATTATTGAGTCACCCCCTTGCCAAAACAAGAAATGAAGTAAGAAGGATAATATCAAAGCTTGGAAATCTTCCTTTTCTAGACTGTTGCTTCCATAATCCCCCAGCCTGCTGGAGATATAAGACGAAACATGCAATCACAGTTTCAGCAATTGTTCAGCAAGAAAGAACAATTCTATGTGAATAAGCAATTAATGAGTTTCACAGGGTTTGTATTAACTAAAGACTACGAGTAAAAGTTGCAATTATGAGTGCACTTGGTCAGCTGAAAACAGTTTGCAAAGTTGTCTCTAAACAGTGCACAGAAAGAAGTGAAGCCATAGCACTTGTAGTGTAGAAAAAAAGATTTACAAGTTCTGATATTGTGTATCTTTCTGATTTCCTGCTTTGTCATTGGGATGAATCAATGGCATTTGGGGTGATCTCCAGACCTTCTATCAGTCTATGTGCCTATGACTCATTGACTTATGCTTTCCGGAGACACCAAGTTCTGTTTTATGTTCCATAGGTTTCTGGGAGCCGAGCTAGGTACTGCTCTGAGGAAAGGAAATGTTAGCATAAACAATACAGGAAGATGAGGTGTATAATTTAGAACCCTTTGCTGCTGCTGTTGTGCACTTGAATTCTGCAGGTACTACTTTTCAGGAGAGAGGCTTCATACAATGATGAAAGAATTATTCTTTCTGAAGAACTATTTCTACTAGTATTTGTCTAGGTATGGCTCTTGTAGCTGCTTATTCAGATAGCCAACTGAATTAAGTGCACCTTACATCTCAATAAATGTGTATAAGAAATTGAAGTATCTTTACTTATTATGCAGTAGCAATTGGTAAATTTGAAAGCTCTGCTATGAATCACATTCCCTATTATAATATATCCAATAACTGTGCAACAAAATAGCAGCTAATGGAGCTAGGAATGTATGAAGGAGGCGGTGTATTGGAGTGGCATTTGCCCTCTGTGTGTGGTTGTGCATATCTGGAAAAGTCAAGTAGGGTTGCCAGATACATGGGTACCAAAAGGAGGACATAGAAAGACAAAAAAGAGGACAGAGGAGGATGTATTGAATGCTTCATTTGAATTGTTCCAGAGTAAACCCAAATCAATACAATTTTATTACAATAGCTGCCAATAAATGTCTCTTAGTGAACCGACCAAGAAAAAGTCATGTTAAAAAATAAAAATAAATTCAACAGAGGCTTCTTTCAAAATACCAAAAAAATTATTTAAACAGCCAATTGTACAATTATTACCTTATAATCTTTATTAATTATACGACATATCCTGGTGCCTGCTGTTGTTGCTCCTTCACTTGTACCAAGGCGAGCTCTGTGAGAAGGTCCCCTTTCTTTCCCGCCTCCTTCTGCAGCGGCAGCAGCAGTGGCAGCTGCCACCTCTTCTTCCTCCCTCTTCCTCTTTCTCTGGCAGGCACCTGGTGCGGAGCCCTTCTCTTGCTCTGGATCCCCTTCCCTGCAACTTCACTTCTTCTCTGCCAGCCAGCCTCCCTCAGTCTTTTCTAGCCACTGCCGCCTCTTCTTTCTTGACTCCTGCCGCTCACCCCAATACCTCTGGGCAAACCCACAGACTTTTATCCCCCTTTAAAAAAAAGATCCTGCCCTTCTCTGGCCACCGCTCTCTCAACTTTCTCCTTTTGTTTTTGCCCATTCCCTCTCACTCATGGTGTGTGTTTGTGTGTGCGTGCGTGTGTGTGCATGTGTGTCTTCTTCTCCTTTCCTTGATAATTTACATGCAGCTTGCTCAAAACAAAGCAGGAAGTCACCTCCAGGAGCAACGGCTCCACGTGGGCATGGCTGATTTATAGCCCGAAGTGGTGTCTTAGATTGTGACTCCATCAGAAACTGCTTTCCACCTTCCACCTCTATCCCTCCCATCCAAAATTATAACATATTACAAAATCCAGATATTTTAAAGGTTTTTAGCTTTGCCTGCTGGATGGAGGACATTAAGCTAAAAAGGAGGACATGTTGTCCTTTTGCTGGACATCTGGCAACTCTAAGTAAGGCGAAGAAAGTTAGAGTATGACATTTTCTATTTATTTGGGGAAAAGCTGAATCTCTATCTATGAAGGAAATGAAACCTGGATTTCTGTAGTTTGCCCTGACTTTTCATTGCATTTTTCCTGCAAACTAGATGACGCTCTACCATTTGTGGGAGACTGCTGTGTTGTTCTCATAGATCTGTAGGGGATTTTTTTTTGTTGCCAGTAAAAAGTCATGATACTTCCCCATGAAACCCATATGTGTTGCAAAATGTCAAATCTTCATCAGCACGAAGAGCATTATATATGGATGGTTTACATGGTTCTCCCTCTCCATTTTAATTGAAAAAACAACCACGTAAGCTAGGTTTTGCAGAGACGTATTGATGGGCCCAAGGATACCAAGTAAGCTGTGTGACTAAGGAATGATTTGAACTTGGGTCTCCCTTCCCTAAGTTCAGTACTCTAAATGTTGCATCTCTCAGCTTGATGACTGCTGTATAAATGGTATGAAAACTGAAACACGGTGACAGAAGATCAATGAAATGATTAATGTGCTTAATTTGTGTAATATGAAACATCCATGGCAATTTGCATAATATGCAAATATGCAAATATCATTGCACACTTTGCATTATATAGTAATTGAGTTGCTTAGCTAAAAGATATATGTGAAACGTGGGTGCCTCGCCTCTGACTTGCATAAATAGGTGTTCTGTCCTCTAGAGCAAAGTCACTATTGGATACACTATTCTTCTATCTGGTAATAAATTTGGGCTGTTTAGATCTTATCTTTCCATGCAGTGAAATTATCTAATTCCTGAATTGTTAGCTTTAAAACACTGGACATTTGATTGGTCATAGGTTTGAAACCTTACATATTTTGTAATGTGTGTATTTTTAACAGCTATGTGGGAGTTGTCAGACTTCTTAATTGTTCTATCGGCTTTTTGTTAAATGAACAGTATTTATTGTGGCAGATTTATTGACAAATGCTCTTCAGAAGACAGAATCAAAAATCCTTAGGTATAATTGATGAGGGAGTTGATAATGCTGTCAATATATTTATTTATCCAAATACTGAGCAAAGAGCATGGATCTGAAGATAAGCAAAAGTTGTATTTCCTTCACTTGTTCAGATAAGTCAGGGTCATGCAGTCACCATCTTTACCTGGGGACCCAGTTTAAGGCCCGGCAAGTCCCAGAGCATGGGAAGCTGGCTGCCATCTTCTCTTCTTCTTCCCAGGCTGCCTTGTGTGCCTGGGAGAAGTGGAGGAGAGTAAAAGAGTGGCCAGGTGTTTGATGGGAAGGGAAGTCTTTGCCTGAGGGGTGGAGTTTTCACTCCATCCTGCCACTCTAGTATAAACTGAGCTTGCCAGCCATCCTCTGGCAGTTTTCACTTGGATTTTACTCATCCACCCTCCCAGTAATTAGTCTGCTATTTATATATAATTGAATGTGGGGTCAAACATCTTGTATGGATATAGCGGAGAAAATTCAATGTCTTTCATCACAACATGATTGGTTGCACATGTGGCAGTTTTTCACATAAGAGCAGATCCCTGGTGAGGGAGATGGGCATGGGGCCCTATCCCAGGCAGAATATCTCCTTCTTATGAGGAGTGGGGGACTGACAGGGGACGGCCTGCCTCATAAGGACCCCCACAACTGGTAACAAGTGGTTTCTCATCTAGTGGTCTTGTGCTCAGTGGTTTATACCCTATTCCGGCCCCCAGTCCCTGGTGGCCCCCAGTAACAGGCTAAGGAAAGTGGGCATCAGATGGCAGATGGATTATCTGATGCAGGGATCTGTTCTTTGTGCTGTGCCAGTAATTTCCATTACAACCAGTACAAGCTGTAAAATAAGTACACATTGCATATTAAGGGTGTAATATGAATAATCAGCTGAAATAAGAATGGTCAACTTCCCAGGCCCTTGTGGTGTCAGCCTGAACTATTGATTATTCATTTTAGTTTTGCAAGAAATCATTAACAAATATGTGTGTTCAGTCGTTTAGTCGTGTCCGACTCTTCGTGACCCCATGGACCAGAGCACGCCAGGCCCTCCTATCTTCCACCGCCTCCCGGAGTTGTTAACAAATATACAGTAGAATATATTTGGGGTGGGGGGTGGGAGGGGGAGTCTAAAATGGAAAAGCTGGATTCTTTGAGATACGTCACTAAACAAGAAGAGTTCATTATATTTTTTCATATATCTTCATGAAAAAGGATCTGTGAATGTGAAGGACTGAATGAAGACCAGGAGATTAGTGCTGTCAATCATCTGCTGGAAAAGGGAAAGGAAACTGGCCTTGTTTTCCAGCTAGGTGATCAGCTTCCAGAACACTAACTCTTCATCTCAAACTAAACCAAACCACAGGGTATTCCATTGCCCCTAAAAGATTAACAGATTTATAAGAGTTTGAAATTTTATTGGCTAGAGACCATTCCTTAGTCAGTTGCAAGCCAGCAGCATTAACCACTTGTGTGGTCTTATTGCAGTTTTTAACTTTCTGCTTGAATGTATGTAAAATACCTAACTCTGATTCAGGTAGCATCTTTAGACAAGATTGGTAGAAACATAGTTAATGAATTTGATTACTGTAAATAATAAGAAATAAGTACAAATACCTTGTATTCATATCTTATCAGGTTCCAATATCCTAAAAGTGCATTGTACTTCTTGGTTATAGTTTTTTTTTTAAATACAGTTCTATTGTATTTATTAGTAGGCAGTTATACTAATATTCATAAGAAATAAATACCACCTTTGCTTTGAAGAAACGGATTATCATGTGATACCAGAAAACAGCTGGCACCATTTTGCCTAAGTAGGAGATGAATTAGCCTGCTTTAAGTTTTGTTGATTATCTTCCATCCCTGCCTGTAGTTCTCCTTCTAAGAAACCATTTCAGTCATACATCTGCCATGAAGAATACAGAAAAAGAGGGAATCAGTGGCTTGCTTGGCAAATACACAGTTATTTTTGTCACTTTTTCCATGCTCCCCTTTCAGTTATTCATTATGGTAATGGTACTTTGTGATGTGCAATTTCTGGATTTATGACCCGTTCTCGATAAGCATGAATCCAAGCTGCATGTGCATCTTTGATAAGGTTCTAATTGGATAGCAGTGACCTTTCTGAATGTAATTCTGGGAGGAAGATTAAAAAGCAGTCCAGGAAGTGACAGGTTTGGGACAATAACATATGAATTCAGCTCTGCTGGCAGGCAAGAGATGTAAGCCATGATAAATTAGAGGCTGGCCAAGTAGGCTTGCTGAATGAGTGTTCATTTCCATTGCATCCTTGGGTAAAATCTCTTGTACGAGTGGTACCAGCTATGCCATGTATTCCCTCAGTATGCATTATTTTCTTTCTGACTCAAACACTGGAAGTCTGTGCCATTAATGTTGCCTCATTATGGTGACATACTAAATAAGGAAAACTTCATGATACTTTCAAGATTTCTGTATGTTTGCTTCGCCCATTGTGAATATCTCAGGTAGTACAGGGAAGAGCTACTGTACTTGCTGTCTTGTAGCTAGCCTTAAATGACGAAATATTTCTCCCATCCCAGATTGAATTAGTCACTGAGCTGAAACATTTGTTACCTCAGTGTTTTGAAACATCTGTTTCTATTTTTTCCCCCTAAGAATTGTATCAGTCAATTAACTGGAAGTGTAATGATGTGGCTCTGTGTAAAAAGTTGGTTGCATAAGGTGGAGGGACTGACAGAAAGAAAATGCTGTTCAAAATACATGATTTGCGTTGAGGGCTGTAAAAGTAATGTTGAGATTAGAAGAAGCATGAAGTCACTGGCTTCTTATCACTTCATTGCCTTCTTCCCCTTTCATTTGAAATTTGCTTACTTCTCAGAAAGTTTATTTTGTTGTGCCCAGAAAGTAAGCAACATTTGCAAGAGGAAACTTAAGGTGGTCCAAGTCATAATATTGTAGTTCTCAAATAGTGCCTATTACTGATACCTGTCCAATAATAGATATATCTCATACTCATTTATACATATATCTCGTAATTCTCTGTGAGTATTAAACATGTTTAAATGTGCTTAGGTATAATTCTGCTCCATTTAAGGTTTCAAAGATCCACTAAGAAAGTTCAGGATAAAGAGTATGTAGAGTAAATTTGAATTGGGACCATTATCTTGATTCTAAATTCTATATATGGCAGATAAAGGTTGCAGTTCCCAGTAGCGTTATTTCTTAGGTGACCAATGAATGAATGAAGGAATGAATAAGTGGATGAACAGATGAATGAACAAATGAATAAAACTCTGAGTTAATTTCCCCCCTCTGGAAGTGCCAGATGTACTGATCATGATGTCACAACTCAAAAAAGATCAAAGTGAAAGTGAAAGATGGCAATAATTGAAGTAATCTGTATTTTATTGTAATCCATATACAGTATCTTCTTACTATTTTTACTGGACATTCTGGACATTCCACCATTAATCTTTAGAGTATAACTCAAGATTCTATTATTTTTACCATTAAGCAACTTGCAGACTGACATTATCCTCAATTGCAGCAGAAGTGAGGAAAAAATATCTGTGTTGAGAACAAATGAAGGAAGCCTTTGGAAACAGAGGTCTGCTTAGTGACAGGAAAAATCCTGTCACTAAGCACCTGAATATAAAAAGATACTAGCTTGAAGGCAAGAAGACTCTCCCAGCCCTAAAATATTTGGTTTAGGTTTAGTTGGTCAATTGTCCTTAGAGGTTATTATCTTCTCTAGTGGGACTAAGGAGTGGTGGCTTAGTTCAAGGTGTTAAAAGGTGCCAGGGAGGTGTCTGTGACAGACTGAAGAGTGTGCAACCTGCTAGTGTGAAAATTACTAGAAAGCTTATCACTTCCTTGGGAAGTAAGATTCCAATTGTCAATTCAGACTGGAGAAATCTAAAGCAGGTTTTCTATGAAAAGAAAATAGAACACATATACTGGTGATGTGAAGAAGAAAGCTAGCTCTCTAGTTCATGCATAAAATCAAAAAGCAGGATTAGGTAAAAACATGAATGAGCCACTAAAATATAAAAATAAGTAAATAAATATAGTGAGTTCTTTCTTAAAGATGCGTTGACCAAGGAAATTCTTAGGCCTTAGTTTTGCTCTTAGAAATCTTGGAGCTTTTTTTAAATGAACTGCTAGCATCTCAAGATATAATAATAACAGAATGTTTCTCTATTCTTGAAGGGAAAACAAACCTAATATTCCTCTTTTTTTACAGGACCAGTTGGTGTGTCTCTTGCATGTGGAAATAAATGCATTGCTAACTCTTAAGCAGTAGCTTATGTATGCAACTAGGCTTGTGTCAGTGTTTTCTCAACCATCTGCTGCAAACCTACATTTTTATTGCATGTGTTTAAATTAAAAGTTTTAAAATTTCATGAGCAGGGAGTAGGAAGGGGACTCAGAGGGAATGTGACTGAATACTTGGTAGACATTAATTTCTCCTTCTCTCAGTCATGGCTGGACAAGTATTATCGGCTTGTCATCTAAGGATGTGTTTTTCTTATTAAATGATCTCATTAATCTACAATAAATGTTTTAAAACTGAAATCACGCACTATGTAAACACAAGCTGGAAAACAGAAACAAAACAAAAGCAAAAAAGTCTGTGTGTTTTATTATGAACTTCATTGGGCTAGTAATCTTGCTTTTAAAGGTACAGAGGGAAGGAAGGAAAATATATTGTGAATTAATGTGTCTTTCCATTGTATCTTATTAATAGGAAATGCAGCTTTTGTATCCCAAACTGCTGTCTATCTCAGTGCTTTCATGTTCTGTAGTGGAAAGAACAGCAGTTCTCCCCCAATCTGCAAACTCCCACATGACTGCTGTGTGTCGGGAGCCTGAAAAATCAAAGAGCCACCTACTGACCCTACCTATTGTCTGGCCTTGTCGTCTTCTATCAGTGGCATGCCACAATCAGTAAGATACATGTGTACCTCATGCTTACGCAGGTTTTGGCAGACCCCTGTCCCTTGCACCTGTTTGCTTATGCATGAGCTGTGCATGTTTGAATGCAAACAGCTGGTAGAGAGGAGGAGGAGGAAGTGGGAAAAAAATGTCAGTAACCAGTCCTTGATTACAAAGTAAAGGCAGGAAGAAGAAGACTTATGCTGTAGGAGGCCAAAGGAACCTTGCTGTAAACTTCAAGTGTAGTGTAAAAATGTCTTTAGATGTGATTGTCAATTACAAAAATAGTAAAGTGTCTAGATTCTATTTGTTTTTTTAAAAAACCTGTACTTCACATTTATTTTTCGTGACTCCCCCCCTCACCAGAAAAATATTTTGTAACTTCAGATCAAATTTCAAAGCCTGAAATGTCCTGAATTACAATTTATTCCATGACTGAGTAGAGTGTGAATCAGTACGGGAAGGGGATCACAGAGCAAATCTAATGTGACTGACCTCTTGGTTTATTTTACTCTTACTTGATGCCAAGGTCCCCTCTAATTTTCAGCCGCGCTCCACCTCTCTCTCTCACACACACGTGACTTCACCCCTGTGTGCGTGTGCACATGACTCCACCCCAACCCATGCACAGGGTTCCATCACGACCAGGACCAAAGGAATTAGATGCAATTGCAGTGCAGAGGAGAAAGAGAGCTGCACAGAGGGAGGTGATGTCATGCATCTCTGTGTCCAGCTTAGAGGGAACCTTGCTTGATGCACTTCTGTGATAACAGATGTGCATGGTTGTTTCTTTTGGCCATGAAGGTATTTATGGTATACTGTATATGACAAAGCTGCCATCAATCAGAATGGACTTGATGGCACATTATTATTATTATTATTATTATTATTATTATTATTATTATTATTATTATTATTATTATTATTATTATTATTATTATTATTATTATTATTATTATTATTATTATTATTATTAGGTTCCTTCATAGGTAGAGACTAGTGACCTTAAAGTTTTATGTGTAAGAACTCATAAAGTTCTCAGCATGTTATATATCATGGATATCCTTTAATATAAGGTGAACATGGCCATACATCCACTTGTAAATTATGGGAAATGGGAGAGAGAGTCAGTATATATAGTTCATATACAGTTACTTTTTAGGATTAAAAACAGTGTTTTTTGTTTTGTTTTTGTTTTTTGTTTTTGGTTTTGGTTTTTTTTGGCCTGATAAAGGTCTTTCCTATACTGGGAAATGGCTCATAAAGGACAAATGAAGGTTGTGTTTTTATTATTTTGCAAGCAATTTTTTGTTTCTTGTAGATATATATGTAATTTATAATATTATATAAAAAGAAGCCTTTTAAAAAAACCAGCAACAGCCAAGAGTCATGCCTGTGACAACCCCAGACCTACTGGGATATGCCACAGTTTCACTAAGCTGCCACCAACCATTCCCTGGAAAGAGTCACACAGACCAGGAATGGATTTTTAACAAATAAAGGAATAAGGTTTATTTAAAGAACACACAGGGCAAATAAAATGATCAAGTGAATAAGATACAGTAACGTGGCTTAGTCTCAATCATACATACACTAGTTTGGTTCACACAGAACGCATTTAACTAAAGCACAGACCCTGAACCTATCAGTTCTGGCTAACCCTACAGACACCTGAACCTATCAGGTTGGTACTGACTGACACACAGTAGTACCCTGTCTGACACACAGACTCCCACACCAGCTTCTTCTTCCCAGCTGCTGCTTCTTCCTCAACTTCTCCACACAGGCTCCACATATATATACAGTACAGCCCCTCCTCCTGATGTCCCGCCTTCCACTCCCCATAGGATGGAACTTTCCCTCCAAACCCATGACAGACAGGTAACATCAGTGCTGTATGTAACACCTCCCCTCTTTATAAGTTGTTTTGTAGGGGGAAAGCTAAAAGTGCTTTTCACCAAAAAACAACCTGGATCCAAAACATACAAAAACATTTATACAATAACATACAATACCATACTTACTCTAGGATAAACATATCAATTAGGCATTTAAACAGTTACCATTTATAATACACCAAGTTACCTTTATTCATACAAACCAGGCATGTTTAATAAACAGATACATTTAACCTTTGGTCACCAAAATATATACATAGTCCATGTTCTTTCGCCGTCTTCATTCTTCGGGTCTTCTTGACAAGGCGTCAGCAACACAGTTCACTGACCCTCTGACCACCTTCACTTCAAAGTCATAGTCTTGCAGGTTTAAAGCCCACCTCATAAGTTTACTATTGTGGGTTTTCATTGTCTTTAACCATTGCAGTGGTGAATGGTCAGTGCACAGAACAAAATGTCTTCCCCAGATGTAAGGCTTGGCCTTCTGGATCGCGTAGACTATGGCCAGGCACTCCTTTTCCACGGTTGCCAAATGTCTCTCACCTTTCTGGAGTTTCCTACTCAGGTAGGACACTGGATGCTGGTCACCATTTTCATCCTCCTGGCAAAGAACTGCTCCTACCCCGCTGTTAGACGCATCGGTGTAGATGATGAACTCCCGGTTGAAGTCTGGAGCACGCAGCACTGGATAGTTGATGAGGGCCTCCTTCAACCTCTGGAACGCGTCCTCACAGTCGCTGGTCCATGGGATGCGGTCATCAGTCTTCTTCCTCGTCAGATCGGTCAGCGGAGTCGCTATCTCGCTAAACCTCGGGATAAACTTTCTGTAGTAGCCCACCAACCCAAGAAATGATTTGACTTTTTTCTTGGTGTTGGGCCTGGGCCAATCACGAACTGCTTCTATCTTGGCCTCTAGGGGTTTTATCACTCCTCCCCCTACCATGTGACCCAAGTATTTAATTTCTGGGCTACCCAGCTGCAGTTTGTTCTCTTTGCAGAGCCTAGGCCAAAGCACTTCCTCCCCTGGATTAAAGCGCCTCTCCCTGCCTTCCTGGTCATCCCAAGCTTTCTTTCTGACCTTTTGAGCTTGCAGGGTCTCTGCTGCTAGCTCTAGGTTTCTCTTTAGGTCATTCCTTAAAGAGTCTATATATGTTACAACGTCTTGTGGGTCATCCTGGGTGATCTGCTCCCAATTTTGTTTGATCAAATCAAGGGGCCCTTTCACCCTTCTCCCAAATAAAAGTTCAAACGGACTGAACCCGGTACTGGCTTGTGGCACTGATCGATAAGCAAACAAAAGGGATTGCAGCTTCTGGTCCCAATTGTTTGGATTCTCTGCCAAGTAAGCCCTAATCATGCGCATTAGAGTCCCATTGAACTTCTCAGTTAACCCATTACTTTCAGGGTGATAGGCAGTGGTTTCCTTGTGCTTAATTCCACAGATTTGCCATAACCGTTTCATGAGCTTCGATGTAAATGATGCTCCCAAATCTGTGATTATTTCAGAGGCAAATCCCATCCTGGACATATACCCCACCAAGGCATCTGCCACTGTGTTAGTGTCAATGTTAGACAAGGGTATGGCTTCAGGGTACCTTGTGGCATGGTCCACAATGGTGAGAATGAACCTGTTCCCCCTCTTTGTGGCCTTGGGCAAAGGTCCCACAATATCCACCCCTATGCATTTGAACGGAGTGTCAATCACAGGCAAAGGGCACAACTTTGCTTTGGTCCTGTCGCGGCTATTCCCCTGCCTTTGACACACATCACATTGTTTACAGAACTCTTTGATCTGCTTCCTTATTTCAGGCCAGTAAAAATTCTGTGTAATTCTCTGTTGTGTTTTGTTCACCCCTAAGTGCGCAGCAAACATGTCAGAGTGCCCCCTTTGTAAGATCATGGGGCGATACTTTTCAGGTACCACTAGCTGACTTCTGATCCCATCTCCCCCTTTTGAGATATTCCTCAGGGTCTCTCTATATAAAATCCCCTTTTCCTCACAAAATCTCACTGGGGTTTCAGGTGTTAGCTGGGCATCTGTCACCTGTTCAAAACACTTTTGGAGAGTGGCGTCTGCCTTTTGTTCTTGGCCAAATCGGCTGTCTGTGGTTAAAGTTTCCACCACAGCTTCGGAACTCCCCTCTGCTTCCGTCTCGGGCTCATCAGTGCCCCCCTGAACTGTCCCCTTGGTGGCTTGTGAACGTGTAATCACTAGCACCTGTTTCACATGTTCAGCCAGGTCATTTCCCACGAGCACGGCTGCCGGCAGAGTCGATGAAATCGCTAGCCGCCAAACTCCCCTCCAGCCTTGAAAGCTCACAGGTACCTCCGCTACTGGCAGTGAGATCACCTGCCCCTCAATCCCTGCCACCTTTATGTTCTCATTTGGGATTACATACTCCCTAGGAATAATATCTGGATGGCACAGGGTCACCTGGGAACAAGTATCCCTTAACCCCCGATACTGATGGTCAAGTATTCCTACGTCCACCCCTGCTGTTTCAAACAACTGTGAATCTGTTCTCACAAGTAAGCAGCGCCTGACCTCCACAAGAGGACCATTTTCCTCAGCCTGATCAGCAGATGTAACTGTTCCAGATTGAGTAGCCATGGCAACAGGCTCCCTCAGTGACAAGGAGCTTTGCTCTTTCTGGACACAGAACACAGCTTTTGGCTTGGTTCCACTCGAATCATGAGGCACATTTCCTTTTAACTGCTTTAATTTCTCACACTCTGAGATTAGATGGCCCTTTCCCTGACAGAAATAACATTTTCTGGTGTATTTTGAGTCTTTCTCATCTGATTTTGGTTTTCCCTCCAAAATCTGAGGTCTTGGTTTCGTGTCTGAGGGTTTCCCTTCACCATGGGTCCCTCCCCCTTGCTGGTTTCTCCCTGGCCCCTGAGAGTACTTGCTGTAGGTTTCTTTAGGTTTCCCTATCGATTTCCCTTCACCTAAGGGCTTTCTTATTTGGGAAATAAAATCTGCGATCTCGGCTGCTTCTGCCACAGATGTCGGTTTCCTTTCCCTCACCTGGAACTTCAGTTCCCCATGCAGGACTGAATAGAACTGTTCCAGCGCTATCAAGTCTTTGAGCTGCTGGTAGGTCTCTGTTCCCTCCTGAGATAGCCATTTCTCTAGCAGCCTCACCAGTTGGGCCCCCACTTGGGTAAAAGTCTGCTCTGGTTTCTTGGTGAGTGACCTGACTCTTTGCCTCAGCTGTTCCGCATTTATCCCATGTCTGGCAAACACCAGTTTTTTAAACTCTGCGAAATCTTTTAATCGTTCCTCTGGCATCTCTGCATAGACTTCTGCCAGGCTGCCACTGATTAAAGATCGCATAATGGTCATCTTCTCAGTTTCCCTTACTGAGAAGTCCACAAACGCTCTTTCCACTAGGGAAAAGAACACCTCAGGACAATCTCCCTTGTGGTACACAGGGAATTTCTTCAGGTCAGTCTTAGACAATTGGCCCCCCTCAGAATCTCTATTGTTATTATTGTTCTGATTCATCAGTTCCAATTTTCTTAACTCAAACGCCATTTTCTCTCTCTCCAATCTTTCTTCTCTTTCCATTCTCTCTAATTCAAATTGTCTTTGCCTCTCCCTTTCCCTTTCCTGTTTCTCTTCCTTTTCCATTTCCAATCGTCTTTGTTTCTCCCTTTCCTCCATTCTCTCTCTCTCTAATCTTTCCTCCATTTCCCTCACCCTCAGTTCATGCTGTTGGGCTAGGAGCAATTTTCTGAGTTCTGGGTTCTGTTCTCCCGTGCTCTCATCCTGCACTGAGCCAAATTCATCCTCAGAACCTTGGTCCACCTGGGGTTCCCTCACTTCACCCATTTCTGCCATTTGGCTTCGAGTCAAGGGCATAATCCCCCCAGAACAGGCTGCTTTCAAAAGTCAAGCCTCAAAATAAAGCGACCACTTTTTTTTCCTCTCTTTTGCCTCAGAACCAGCCTTCTATAGATTGCTGCTGTTCTTTCAGCACTAACTTGCAACTGTTGCCAGCCAGAGTCTACCCCCCTCTGCTAGGCCTCTCAGCAGACAAGCTAGATCACTGCTACTTTACACAGTTTTGCCTCAGCTTTTTTCCCGCCAAAACCGGTTGCCTCAGAGCTCCCTAATCTAGTCTCCCCAGTTGGCACGTTCTTCCACTAGCGCACCTCCCCGTGAGGTACGCCTAGAAGATTACCTACGCGCCCTCAGATTGTCCCTGACTAGACCCCCCTTGCTCTGGGCACACTTGCCAAGGCTTTGCTGGACCACTGGACAACTGGACCAGTCGTATCCCACACGCTGGACACCAATCAATGTGACAACCCCAGACCTACTGGGATATGCCACAGTTTCACTAAGCTGCCACCAACCATTCCCTGGAAAGAGTCACACAGACCAGGAATGGATTTTTAACAAATAAAGGAATAAGGTTTATTTAAAGAACACACAGGGCAAATAAAATGATCAAGTGAATAAGATACAGTAACGTGGCTTAGTCTCAATCATACATACACTAGTTTGGTTCACACAGAACGCATTTAACTAAAGCACAGACCCTGAACCTATCAGTTCTGGCTAACCCTACAGACACCTGAACCTATCAGGTTGGTACTGACTGACACACAGTAGTACCCTGTCTGACACACAGACTCCCACACCAGCTTCTTCTTCCCAGCTGCTGCTTCTTCCTCAACTTCTCCACACAGGCTCCACATATATATACAGTACAGCCCCTCCTCCTGATGTCCCGCCTTCCACTCCCCATAGGATGGAACTTTCCCTCCAAACCCATGACAGACAGGTAACATCAGTGCTGTATGTAACAATGCCATTCTCAAAATCAGGTTTATTGATAGGACAAAAGTGAAAGAAGCAAAATTTAAATGTGATTAGGGCTGTGATAACTTGTGTTAAAAATTGACAGCTAGACTTAGTCACACAATGTGATCCTACCCTGCCTTGCAGATTTGGGACACAAGCTATTATAGCAATACAGTGGTGCCTCGACTTATGAACTTAATTCGTTCCAGAACTCCGGTCGTAACTCGAAATGGTCGTAAGTCGAAGCACAATTTCTCATAGAAATGCACTGAAATGCAATTACTGTAATCCGTTCCGGCCAAAGAAAAAAAAAATCACACAACCCCCCCCCAAAACAAAACACTGCAAGACCCATTGAAAACACAATTAATCTGTTCTGACCGAATTGAGGGGGGGGGGGGAGAAAAGCAAAGAGACAATTAGGTATTTTATGTTATTATGATCATAGTTTGTAATATGTAAGTTTACTTTGAAAATTGATTTAAATAGAATTCATTTTAAAGTGCTTGTTTTTGAAACTGTGGCTGAAACCTAGTAGTAAATTGTGACTACAGTAGGCCCATTGAAGATTGGGTGTGTCAACTACTCTGTAAGTTCTATAGATACATAAAAGGCTGTAGTCCACATCTTGGAACTTTACTGAAAGATCTTACAGCTTCAACATCTAGTTAAGATTTGAGAGCTTTTCTTTATCTCCCCTGCAAGCTAAGATTTGCAATGCTGAACGTGAGAACGAGTCTTGCAGGACTCACTTTTTTGTGATACTTCGGTGGTCCAATAAAGGATTATAAGGTCCTGGGTTTGATTAAAGAATGTCCTTGGCTGGAGAATGGTGGCCTATAAAAATAATAAAAAATAAAGTATTTAAACGTTACGAGAATTTGTGGTTATTTAAAATTATAGGCTAGTACGTTACAACTACAGTAGGCCCATTGAGTCTACTGTATCCAATCCATAGAGATTTGGTGAGTCAACTCCTTTATAGGTTCCATTGATTCAATGGCCATATTCTAGTTGTGACTGCTGAATCTTTAAGTAAAGTTCTAATATGTGAACTGGAACATTGTAAGAATCAGCTTCTGGTGTAATGGTATCAGCTTTTTCTTCAGGGAATGTTGTATCATAACATTTCATAACTTGAGAACACTGTAAAATTTCATTTTCAACACAATTATAATGAAATTTGGATATGTTGCTATAAAGACCAGTATTTGTACATGCCATCTAGTGTTTCTTCCATAATACAGTTAGATGCCCCTCTAGAAGGGAATTAAGTCAAAATGGAGATAATTATTTCCATTCACGTATGTTAGCTATACTGTACTGGATTTACTGTGCCGTTATATGAAAAGTAGTGACTGTCATAAGTAGTGTGAAAAACCTTGTCTTACAGCTGTTGCCATTCTTATCCTATGCATGTTGAACAAATGAACAGACTTGAATTGTGAGGCTAATTTCTTGTCAGTGGCAGATTTAATTATTAGTGTTTAATAATAATTGCAATACTCCAAATGATGAATATTAAATGTATACACTATGAACACTATTTAGCCTTCTTGCATTCTCACATCATACATTGCTAGCAGTTAAAGCCCAATTGTGATGAATAATCTTGTCCTTGTGTTATAGCATTAAGTGGTTATTGTGTTGGCAATACTTGACCACCATGTCTTAATTCGCTTTAACCACAAATGCTAGCAACCTCCTAAAAATAATCTATAAATTGGAAGTTTGAGAAGAAGTTATGTTAATGTTAATAATTTTGCTAGATAGTCCATTTAGTCTTGTTGTGTCTCACTCTAGGGCACAGTGCTCATCCCCGTCTCCAAGCCGTAGAGCCAGTGTTTGTCCACAGACAGTTTCCGTAGTCACTTGGCCAGCGTAACTAGACACAGAATGCCATTAACTTCCCACTGTGGTGGTACCTGTTTATCTACTGGTTGGCAGGAGCTGGGAGAAATGACGGGAGCTCACTCTGTCACGTGGATTCGATCTTACGTCTGCTGGTCTTCTGACCTTGCAGCACAGAGGCTTCTGCGGTTTAACCCGCAGTGCCACCATGTCCCTTATAGATAGATAGGTAGGTAGGTGGGTAAGTAGGTAGATATTGGAACACTGATTCCAAAACAGCCTTTTATATATGTAGGAGTCAGTATATGTACATCAGCCCAAAGAAGATATCCTAAGCAAAATTATGTCTTTTATGATACATATTTATCTCTAATGCAAATCAATATAGATTCATATTTACACAACAACATATGAAAATATATACTGGGATAGGTTTCAGTGCTTTGGAATTCAGTCCAAGTAAGTTTTTCCTGGTTTATCTGTTTTAATCATCATCATCTTCTGCTTTGTGGCTGCTGTTCCCCTACTTCCCATCCCATTCCCACATATATGGGAAGAATTGTTGTATTCATTTCAAACTATCTTTTAATAAAAATCGAAGATATCTGTCCCCCATACAGGTTACTAAAGGATGATTGTGTCAAATGACGTGGAACATGAATGCAAGGTTTGTTTCATTGAATTTTTAATTGGCAAATTGTGTGTCTGACACAGTCAAACGGACAAAGTATTTTCCACATCTTATAACTGCATACACAGATGCCCGCCTCCTAGCTTTTTGAAATTATTTCCTCCCTTGGAAATAATAACCACTTGAGAATAGTAGTTTGTCCTGTGTATCACCAAAAAGCACTTTGGTGATAACTTTTAAAACTGAAAATTAACATAATATAAATTAATGTCAATGAATGTTAGTGTCTCTCAGTGCCAGAGACCCAGTCCTGTGCAGCAGGTTACTGTTCTACTGTAAGGAATTCCCCAACTCTTGTAAACAACAGCTCCCAGTATCTTTTGTAGGCTATTGGGGAAGTTAAACCACTTTCAGACTAATATTTAATATGGACACAATGTTTATTACACTGAAAGTTACTTGGTAGAAATATCTTCCAGGCTGTTGTGTTTTTTCTTTTTGAACTCGTGGTCCAGTGTCCAGTGTAGCATTTAATGTTAAGAATTGTACTGAAGAAAATGTCAATATATAATATCATTATATATTTATATAATATATTAATCTGTGAACTGTACTGTTATATAAACCTGTTGTAGTTCTTAAAGAAATGGGAGTGCCTGATCACCTTATCTATCTCCTGAGAAATCTATATGTGGGACAGCAAGCAACAGTCAAAACTGGATATGGAACAACTGATTGGTTTAAAATTGGGAAAGGAGTGCAACAAGTACAGTAGTGCCCCACATAGTAACGATAATCCGTTCTGAAAAAATTGTCGCTATCCGGATTCGTCACTATGCGGGACTAAAAACCCCATAGGAAAGCATTAAAACACGTTTAATGCGTTCCTGTGGGGAAAAAACTCACCGCTATGCGGAAATCCTCCATACGGCCACCATTTTCGCCGCCCGGTATGCGAGGGAAACCAAGCGAAAACGCTGCAGGTGGCTATTTTGGAACAGCCGATCAGCTGTTTTTAAAACATCGCAATGCAGTTTTTGGCCATTGAGAACGTCGCAATGCAATCGCTTTTGCGATTGCAAAAAACATGTCGCTATGCGGATTCGTCATAAAACGGGGTGCTCGCTATGTGGGCCACCACTGTATATTGTATATCGTCTCTCTGCTTATTTTGTATATTGTATATTGTCTCTTTGCTTATTTAACTAATATGCAGTATACATCATGTGAAAGGCTGGACTGGATGAATCCCAAGACGGAATTAAGATTGCCAGAAGAAATATCAACAACCTCCGATATGCAGATGATACCACTCTGACGGCAGAAAGTGAGGAGGAATTAAGGAACCTTGTAATGAGGGTGAAAGAGGAGAGTGCAAAAAACGGTCTGAAGCTGAACATCAAAAAAACTAAGATCACGGCCACTGGTCCCATCACCCCCTGGGAAATAGAAGGGGAAGATATGGAGGCAGTGACAGATTTTACTTTCTTGGGCTCCATGATCACTGCAGATGGTGACAGCTGCCAGGAAATTAAAAGACTTCTGCTTCTTGGGAGGAAAGCGATGACAAACCTGGACAGCACCTTAAAAAGCAGAGACATCACCTTGCCGACAAAGGTCCACATAGTGAATGCTGTGCTTTTCCCTGTATTGATGTACGGAAATGAGAGTTGGACCATAAAGAAGGTTGACCGCTGAGGAATTGATGCTTTTGAATTGTGGTGCCCCCCCCCCATGGCAAAGCACCACTTCCAGAAGCCTCCGGGGTGCTTTTCCACTGCTGAACAAGCGGCGCTTTGCCGTGGGGGGCAGGCACCACAATTCAAAAGCATCAAGTACAACTGAATCTTTAACTTCATTTTCAGTGATAGAATTTTCCTTTCACAATGTTGAATTTCACAGTGCATATGAAATCACTGAGGGAACTGCTGTGGCCTTTGCCTTCACGGCACATCCATTTTTCTTGTCTTCCTTGTCTAATTTTCCCCCATGTTTACTTCTGGTGCCCTTTGTGATTTAATCTCCTGTCCTCCCATGGCAGGAGGACAAATGTGAAAGAATCTCCCCTTGCAGCAGGAAAACGGACTCCAGTGTTACTGCTGGTAAATATGATAAAGGATCTATGTCTCTTTCTTTTTCTATTCCTGACTTCCTTGCCTTTTCTTCCCCTTTCATTGCCACCATTCCTCCTTTGGATTAGAGGGGTGTCTTGTTCTGTTAGTATTGGAACTTGGCATTTCAGTCACACATTGGTGTTTCAGAGGATGTATGTTGTTTCTGTATTGTCATGATGGTCAAGTGTCCTGCTGACTTTCACTGGAATTTCTTACAAGTAGTAGGTGACAACTCTCTAACATGCATTTTAATAGTGGTCTCTGTTTTGTTGCTGTGGAGGGATTATGGTCTTTTCATATTAACAGCTTTCTGGAGAGCCAAGGAACACAGTTAATCCAATTTTTTACTGTGTCCCTGTGCTGTGCCAATATCACAGTCCCACAAGTGGCAACAGAACACTTCTTCCATGTGAATCTTGGTAATGAATCCTTACAGTCAGGTGAAGTATACTCTCTGCTATAACTGGACCATTTTGATGGTTGTAAAGTAGGTTTACACTTTCAAGCACAGTAGCAATTACAATGAACACACTGTGAGGTTTGACCATTTCAGGTCCCAAAGAGGATTCATGAATGGTCCATTGATCATTTTCTTTTCATTATAAAGTCAGTCCATCTGTAACAGCCCTGCCTACTACATCTCCAACCAAGCTGGAATTGGGTGATGGATAGGATGAGTAACAACACCACAGGGAGAAAGAAAAGACTGAGAAAATACAAGGAATTTGAGTATGGCACGTAGAGGGAAAAATCCTGTGTGTTGTCTAGTGTACACAGGTAGTTGCACAAAGACATCCAAAAAAGAAAGAGAACAAAGAGCAGCTGGGAGTCATAGCTATCGTATTTGGAAGTGAAAGATGGTAGCAGCCGGCCTGATATGTGACAGTGAGGGAACAGGAGAAAAGCCAGTGCCAGGATTCCTCCAATCATCACTGATGTGCAGTTCCTATGTTCACTATTGTTTTCCTTTTGAAATTTACCTGTCTCTTCTTATATTTTGCTACAAAAATAAGGTCAGTAAAGGTAAATGTCACTGAACTTGATTTGGACATGACAGTGCAACATGTATTTACATTTATTGACAGAATCACATTTTTTATGGTTTCAAGTACAATGCCGTGGCAAAACTTTTGACTGTATATTCGTGTTTTCAAGAAAACTCTCTGGTGTTGAATGTCTGAAACACCTTGCAGATCTTTGAAATGTTTTTGTGCAGATAGTAGTATTTAATATAGATTAACTAAAGTGCCTTTGGGGATTAGACTCTCTCTACTTGCAGAGGATATCCGCGTGCTGAGAATACACAGAGATGCTTTCACCACCTGCCAGCTGTAGAACAATAAATTTATCAGGAGTCCAATGCTGGTCATAACGTGTGTGTATTCCCACAGGTTAGTGCTGGTTTATCCATCTTTCCAGGAAATCTAAATCCTTCTTCCATAATTAGTCAGCCTCAAACATCCCTCTCATTCTATGCATGGCTTGCTCTTCTTTAGATCCCCAAAATATATAAAAAACAGAACCTGTATATGTGTGAATATATGTACATATCATATCTACCAGCATCCATATATTCTACTAAAAAAATACACAGAATTGCATTAATGAGTATACAGAGTGTTGCCTTCATTACACTAGGTATTGTTAAAAATTCAGTGTATGTAACCAAAACAAAAAGATAGAGGAGGCAACAATTTCATTTGGTTTTCTTTGTTCGCTTCTCTGACCTCCTTGTTTTAATTGTCAGTATCTTTTCTAATTCTGAGTTTACATTTTGTATATTACCTTAATTTGATACACTTAAATAGGACAGTTTTCTAAGTGGGAGTAGTGCAAAAACAAGATAGAACATTCTTGGTAAAATGGTAAAATTATGGCACTTTTTCTCTTTATTGTTTCTTCTTCTTTGGATATATAATTATTTCATTGTTCCAATAACATGGTGCAAAAATTAGAGCAGTAGGGGAAAAAAATCCAAACAGGAGACTTACTATAATGCTGCTTTAAAATGAAGAATAAAGAATTTAACTAAACCACTCTAAAGTCCCCTGCTGCGTTCAGGCGAGTTGAAATTAATTCAAGACGGCAGATAAAAATTTTAACCAGCCCGAGTGGAGATGACGGATGTGACAGCTCTCAGTTAAAATGTCTTTTAGTGGCAAATGCATGCATATTAGTCAAGTGATGTGACATAACTGTCCCGGGTGAGAGGAGATGAACCAATGACCATTTGCATTGAGAACAAAAGAAAATTCTTAAGGGTAAAACAGAAGAGAATATAACTTACCATTCTATATAATTGTGTCTGTCGCTAGCTTAAAGGAATGTAAGTGACTGAACCTTTTAGTCTTCCCCCACCCTATCTTACAGATAAATGCAATGAAAAGGAATGGAAGGGAGGGGGGAAAATCAAAATGCACATACCTTGATTAACAAGAAAAGTGTAGTTACAATTCAAAAGACATTTACCTGACAGTAAGCCCCACTGAATGTAGTGGGGTTTACTTTTGTGTAATAAGGAGAAGCTTACACTGCATGCATTCATATATGAAAAATAAAAGAAAATGCTAAATTTCTCAGCTTAACACCATGTTTAATAAGCATCCTCTGCTACCTGATATATTTGTCTACGTAATGGCCTCTGTTATGCAAGTGATGACATGTCCCAAGTTTTCATAAAGCTCATCTAATATTTCAGTTTATTTCAAAGAAGGAGATCCAGAAATGTTAGCAGTGATGTATTTTTAAGGGAAGGGACTTGAATCAGAAGCATTTTACCAGCTATAGGCCATCAGTAAGTGAGCTTGATTCTGCTAAATTCATTTTAGATGGGCGTTGGGGAACAGATGCCTAGAAGTCACAGTAGTTCCCAGTTAGATTGGCCAGAGTAATTCAGTTTTGAGTATTATTCTGCTTATTTTCTCCATTGTAATCAAATTATATTATCATAATACTGTTATTTGGATGCACCTCTTACTGTGTTTTTCAAGAACATTCAAGGCCACATCTGGAGTTCTCTTACTTTCTTTTTCTCAATCTACACACCTAGGATTTCTCTGCAATATTCAGATTTTTTTTTCTTGTGCTCTGCACACGCAACCCTTCTGAATGGCTAAGTCTACAAATTAGAATAATAAGACTATTGTATACAGACAATCTGTTATTTTCACAAGCAGAACAAAATTAATCACCAAGGGTTTTTTTTAAGTTAAACATTGCTTTATCTTTTTTTAATGTTTAAAAACATAAACAAAGCAGCCAAAACTGCGGTGTCAGACAGAGATGGGTAATAGCTATGGTAAACAAAACTATCTTTCCCAGAGGAAATGTAGCCATTTCTTTACAGAGAGTGAATTAAGTCATGGGCATTTAAAATGTACCCTTCGGAAAATAGCTTATAGGAGAGCTAACTTGTGTGCTGTGTGTACTCGCATGATGAATAAAGGCAAACATCATTGATTTTGTTTCCTTGATTTTCACTTCTTGATTTATTTGTCATTTTGTGTGTGAGGGCTAGCCACCAGATCATTGTGAGTCAAGAGAAAGTATCAAGACCACTTAAAATTAAGCAGCAGGGATGCAAAATAGAACAAACAACAAACAAATAAGAGTTTCTGGGATAGGATGAATATCTGTTTTATTCACAGATCCTTAACATGCAAGATACAAATCTGCTTTGTTTTCATGTTGTTATTTAATCAAATGCTAAGTCATTCTTCATATCCTCAAGCCATATCTATTAGTTCTCTGCTAGATAATTATTCTGTGTGTCAGATGATGACTACTGTTAAAAGAAGTACATTCAGTGAAACAATGGCGTAAAACAGACACTAAAACTTATCTAACAAATAAGAACTGAGAATGTTTAACTGGTCTAAATGCATTGTGAATCATTATAATTCATCAGCTGTCTAACCATTCATATTTTGATTAACCTAGCTTATAACATAAAGTTGGCTGGATGACTCAGTGAATTAGGTATTTGCCTGCACATCCAGAGATTGGGAGTTTGATTTTCCACTGTGGGTCCTGGAAGAAGAGGCAGGTTTGAATGAGCTGCACAGTCCCAGAATAGCTATAGAAGAAGGGAATGGTGAACCACTTCTAAGTGCTCTGTTCCCAGGAAAACTTAGAAAGAGTTGCGATAGATTAGAACTGACCTGACAGCACATAATTATTATTTTTAAAAATCAATTGAAAAGGATTAATAAGGAGTCCCACCAGTCCTGTGAATAAAGAATGTGATCACAACTAATAGCAACATATAGCAAATTGGAACCAGATAAAGGAGAGAAAATTATTTTTCACATTCCTGTAGAAGCAACGGTGTAGAGTGTCACAGCCCATGTCTCAGGTGGCCTCAGTGTATTCTCTTCTGGTGCTGGTTGAAAGATCAAGGTTGAGATAGGTATATCAGCAAGCACAATCTAGACTGATGGGGGTCAAGCAGCCAAGATATCTTTTCTAAAGGTGAGAGGCAAAAAAAAGTGGCCATGGATAAATTGAGTTCAGCAGCTGTGTAATCTGTTCACAATATATGGGCAGGAGTGAAGTCAGAGGAAAGCAGAGAATTACTTGAAAGGGTCTACTGAAAATAAGAGGAAATAGGGACAAAAGTGCATGGATCAGAGTGGCAGATGGATGCAGACAAAATAAGGAATACCATGTGTTCTCCAAACCATTGTAGACCTAATAGTGAATGTTGCCAATGTATACTCTGTGAAGATGGCTTAGACCTGCAGACAAAGCTTAATGTTTAATGAAAAGACCTTCTGTATGTGGTTTCTTTGACCAGCAAAGGTAGTTCCCAAGGAAGGTAAGGAAGGCAAAATGCCAAAAGGTTAGCACCACACAACAGGATAATGGAAATCTAACAGGTCCAGGAGTCAGATATATTGATTTCAGTTCATTGATCTAAATGTGTTTTGAACAAACACTCTTTCCTCAGGGGACAAACAAACAGGTGTTGTGTGCATCTGTTGCAATTCCTTTAATGAATATCTGCAAGAGGAGCTACCAAGAGCACAGTCTTTACTCCAGCTACTCTCTCTTGTTAGAATGGCTAGAAATCCCTGAAACAGGATTCAGTAAGCAGGTCAGGGAGGAGCCAGATTTGCACCTCCAGGATCTAAAATCGTTCCAATACCACAGATGGACTCGTCTTGGACCAGTCAGTCTTGAAGCTGGTGTAGGCAAATTTTCCTCCCTCCTGAATTATTGTCAATGGGTTTGGGAGGGGGAATTGCACATTCATGGATTGATAGGTTGGGTACCCACTGTGGTACAGTGGATATAGTGACGGACTAGGACTGGAGTCCAGGTTTGAATCCCCACTCAGCCATGGAAACTCAGTGGGGGAACTGGTAAAACAACTCCTTAAATATCTCACTTACTTTGAAAGCCCTATTAGGGCTACTATAAGTTGGTTCTGACTTGATGGCACATAGTTAACTAGCTAACAAGATCTGAACAGCCTGGTGAAACTGCCCCCCTTCTGCCCTGGCCGGCATGAACCAGCAGGACTAAGAATGAGGTAGTAGTTATTCTCCACTGGGCTCAAAATTGTGCTGAAATCTACTGATTTTACCTTGTAATTAATTAAAAATATATCAAATTCAAATTAAAAACTAGACAAACATTGAAGAAACAGAGAGAGAACTGACCATATCAGTAAACCCTGGAGCAACACAGTGATGTTGATGAATGCCAGGTTGGTACAAAACAAGACGGCCCCATCCATGATGTAATTCTGGATGAGGGTGCTGACCTGGCATGCATTACTGAGACCTGGGTGGGAGAGGAGGGTGGTGTCCCCCTCTCCCAGATGTGTCTGCCTGGGTAGTTAGTCCAGCAACAGTGTCACATAGAGGGTTGGGGAGAGGAGTGTCTATAGTCTATAGGAGTTCTATCTCCTTGACCAGGCTTCCTATCCCTTTGAGAGGAGGTCTTGAGGGCCTGTATTGTGTGTTGGGCTTACGAGACAGATTGGAGATTCTGTTGGTGTACCCCCCACCCTGCTGCATACCAACAGTCTCCCTGCCTGAGCTGACAAGGTCGTCTTGGACCTGGTGTTGAGGATTCCCAGGCTGTTAGTGCTGGGGGACCTCAACATCCACATCAAGGCTGCCTTGAACGAGGCAGCTAAGCACTTCATGTCCACCATGACAACCATGGGGCAGTCTCAATGTGTCATCGGCCAGACACATGAGAAGGGCCATACCTAGGACTTGGTTTTCTCAATGGGACTGGAAGATGGTGATTTGGATATGGAGGGGCTGGTTGTGACCCCATTGTCATGGTCAGACCACTTCCTGGTCAAGTTTAGTCTATTAGCTTCTCCCCTCTGCAAGGGTGGGGGATCTATTAAGATGATCGGCCCTTGGAGACTAATGGATCCGGATGGTTTCCTGAATGCTGTAGGGGATTATCCATCTGATATGGTTGGTGCTCCTGTTGAGCCTCAGGTCACCTTATGGAATAGGGAGGTGACCCGGGCAGTTGACACGATTGTGCCTAAGTTTCCCCTCCCTGCATTCAGAGCCCAAACAGCTCCTTGGTATACATCTGAACTATGGGCAATGAGGTGAGAGTTGAGATGGCTGGAGCGCAGGTGGAGGAAATCCCGCTGGGAGTCCGATCAAACATGACTTAGAGCCCATTATCGGGCCTATTTCGTGGCAATACAGCCAGCGAAATGACAATATTTCTCCAGCCATATTGCTTCCTCAGAATGTCATCCAGCAGAGCTGTTTCGGGTGGTCCGGGATCTTCTTCAACCGGGAAATCCAGTGGAGGTCCCAGACTGCTTATCAGGTCACTGTGATGAGTTTGCCATTCATTCTGAGGGAAAAATCACTCAGATTCATAGTGGGTTGGACTCCACCATTACTGCAGAATCAGAGGATGTGTCCAGTCTGCCGTGCTTAGGTCAAGTCTTAATGGATGAGTTTCAATTGTTGAGACATGAGGATGTGGACAGGGTGCTTGGATCTGTCCATTCTACCACCACTCCACTTGACTCTTGCCCATCTTGGCTAATTGGAAGATCTGCCAGGGGGGTTCGCACCTGGGTCCAGGAGGCTGTGAACGCCTCTTTGAGAGAGGGAGTGGTCCCCACCACCTTGAAAGAGGTGGTAATTCAGCCACTCTTGAAAAAGCTTAACTTGGACCCAAGGTTGGTGGTTAATTACTGACCAGTGGCAAACCTCCCTTATTTGGGCTAGGAGTTGGAGTGGGTTGTGGCCAGGCAACTCAAGGTGCTGCTGGATGAAATGAATTTTCTGGATCCATTTCAGTCGTGTTTCAGGCTGGGCTTTGGTACAGAGACTGCCATGGTTGCCCCGTACGATGAGCTTTGCCAGGAGAGAGACTGGAGGAGTGTGACTCTGTTGATACTCCTCGACCTCTCAGCAGCTTTCAACACCATTGACCATGGTGTCCTTCTGGATAGGCTGGCTGGGTTGGGAGTTGGGGGCACCAATTTACAGTGGTTCTGCTCCTTCCTGGCTGACAGTGTCCAGAGGGTGGTGCTGTGGGACAGTTGCTCTGCCCCATGGCATTTATGTCATGGGGTTCCTCAGGGCTCGATACTGTCCCCCATGCTGTTCAACATCTACATGAAACTGCTGGGAGAGGTCATCAGGAGGTTTGGGCTGAGGAGTCAGCAATATGCTGACGACACTCAGCTCTACCTCTCGTTTTCCACCAATCCAGGTGAGGCGGTTTCTGTGCTGAAGTGATATCTGGACCTGATAATGGAGTGGAAGAGGGTTAATAAATTGAAACTAAATCCAGAGAAGATGGAAGTACTGTTAGTGGGTGCTTCACCGGACAGGCTGGGGGGGCATTTCCTTGCCCTGAATGGGGTTACACTCCCCCTAAGGGACAGGGTCCACAGCCTGGGGGTGCTCATGGACCCCAGTCTAACTCTGGAAGCCTTCCTTCAGCTGCGGAAATTATACTAGCTGCAGCCCTACCTGGATGAGCGGAGTCTCATGACAGTTACACATGCACTGGTAACATCTCGTATAGATTACTGCAATGCCCTCTACATGGGGCTGCTTTTGAAGATGGTCCAGCGACTGATACTGGTCCTGAATCGAGCTGCGTGGGTGGTGAGTGGTGGTGCTGCGAGGGGATACATCAAGCCGATTCTGTTTAAAGTACATTGGCTACCAGTTGCTGCCTGGGCCCAATTCAAAGTGCTTGTTTTGACATATAAAACCCTAAATGGCTTGGGCCCTGGATACCTGAAGGAGCGTTCCCTTCCATACGAACCTACCTGGCAGTTAAGATCTAGCCACGGGGCTCTTTTGAAAGAGCCATCCCTCAAGGAGGTAAGAGGGATGGCTTGTAGACAAAGGGCCTTTTCCAAAGCTGCTCCCAGACTATGGAACGCCATCCCAGCTGAGATTCGTCTGGCATTGACATTGATGACATTTCGGCGCCAGTTCAAAACCTTCCTGTTCTAGAAGGCTTTTAATTGAAATAATATCAACTGTGGGTCCTGATGGGAATTTTTAGAGTAGATATTTTAATTGTATTTTAATTGTTTTATCTTTTTTTAACTATATTTAAATTGTAAGCCGCCTAGAGGCCTTTGGGTAGTGTGAGTGGCATATAAGTTAAATAAATAAATAAATAAATAAATAAATAAATAAATAAATAAATAAATAAATAAATTTGTATGGATTCAATGAACTAAGTGGGGCTAAGTATAGGAATAGACTGAAATTTATGGGTTGCCCCTGATAAATTGAGTGAAATACGAATTTCCATCTGGTTGCTTCATTAACCTTTATCTTGTGACTGAATTTAGGAACTTATATGACATCATTTAGTAATATTTTTAACCCTGACTATTAATGAAGGTCCTCAATGTGCTGTCTTAGTCTTATCCCCTTGCTTTGTTCGTCAAACTGCAAAAGCTCCTTTGAATGACTAAGTCAAAGTTTAGACATATGAGAAAGCTGACACTTTTGAAAATAGTCTTGTACTATTTTTAAAAAAGGATTATGAGTGAGCAATGTTCTAGTAACTGAGTGTGCTTTACAATACAAAACTATATTAGGGATTGCAGCCTAAATCTAGCCGTACATATGTTTTTTACTTGCAATAAGTTAGGACTAAACTGAGGAAGGGGCACTAAATGTACATGCAAGCCACACCTCTGACATCCACCTTTACTATACCTTTTTTGGTGACTTTTGCACCTAGCCTTCCAAAGGCAGAAATTCACTTTAATTGGTTTGGTGAGATGCACTCTGAAAACAAAACACATTAAAATATTTTTCATGTTCTTAGTAGCACCTAGGCACTGTGCAAGACATAGCAGGGGATATTGGACAGAAAAGATGGAATTCAGGATCACTTAAAAAGAAACATAACTTTAAATACCGAATATCTGTTTTATGGAAATCTATTAAAAAGTCACATTTCCCAGCTCCTGCCAATCTAGCAGTTCAAAAGCATCTAAAATTTGAGTAGATAAATAGGTACAACAACTACGGTGGGAAGGTAACAGCGTTCCGTATCTAGTTGTGCTGGCCACGTGACCACAGAAAGTGTCTATGGATAAAACACTGGCTCTATGGCTTGGAAATGGCGATGAGCACCACCCCCTAGAGTCGGACACGACTGGACAAATTGTCAAGGGGAACCTTTACCTTGATCTTTTTATTAAAAAGTCAACATGATTGTACATATATTGAAAAAATGCAGCAATACTGTATCTTGAGTGAACTGTTGTCTTGCTCAGAGATGCATAGAACATGGACTCTGACAATTAAAATATAGGCTATAAAATAGTTTTGTTAGCAAAATGTGTGCATTTAGAACATTGAAGATTATATATGAAATTGGGAAGACATGTTTAGAAATATATGCAAACTGATTATCTGTGTAGTGTGTGTAGTACAATATCTTATTTCTTTGAAGCCCTTTCCTACTCAAGAAACACCTCATTCAGCATGTTGTGGATTATTGACCAAAAACACACTTCCGAATGGTATGTTGCCAATACTCCTTGAGACAAATTCTTCCATTATAAGGAATGACTAAAGGATGGTAATGAGACCATGAAATCCATACTTGGGAGTTTATAATCTGTAGATTATTGACAAGCACTATGTCACCAACCCTTAGATTTCGTCTTGTTATTGAACACTGCAGATCTCAACACTGCCACTCAGTCTATAGATTATTAAGAAAAATGAGGTGCATTCTAGAATATAGGTGTCCACTCCTGTCAATATGTTAATATAATATAGATTATGGGGCTCAGTAGCTTCAGATGTCACTCTAGCATATTTAAAATAGCTTTATTTTTAATTGGCTTTCATTCTGTTAATAACCTCATTGCATGCTTCTTTGCTGATGATAATAGGCTGCTAGGAGACTTTCTGTGTGCAAAGCATGTATATTGTTGAGCTTCCATTCTCCACAGATTTAGGATGCTGTAGGATTGACTTGGGAAGTTTCAAAATTTAGAATTTGGTTGGGATTACGAGGGGAGAGCGTGTTTGTTCTTTTACATGATCCCCATCCTTCACTCTCTTCCACTAGTGTACACACACACACACACACACACACACACACACACACACACACACACACACACACACACACACACCACTTTGAGAGAAAGACAGAAGCAGCACATTTCTTGTGTTTCCCATTAAATGCAGGGATCTACCTGTAAATCTAGCTTGCTGAGCTTCCTGTGTTACAGAAATGAGAAGATCAGTGGAATGAAGAGTGAAGATGGCTTTGCACTCCAATTATGTTAAGTTCACTCTTGGACATAGAAGTGAATGTGATGCATATGCTTTTTTTTTCTTTAAAAAATCTTCACTAAGGAAAGTCAGCTTCTTTCATTTACTTTTTGTCATTTATTTATTTATTATATTTATATCCTGCCCATCTAGTCATTCGACTTCTCTGGACAGCATACATCAAACGAAATAAACAGATTAAAATAACATCAATATGTAAAAATAATTAATCATTCAAAATGAAAAAAACAAAGAAGATAGATCAAATAGTGCCCAGAGGGGAGGCCTGCCTGAATAGCCAGGTTTTTAATTGGCTTTTAGAAATACCCAACGAAGGGTCCATATGGATCTCTTAAGGTAGATTATTCCATAACCGAGGAACTATTGTCAAGAAGGCCCAATTTCTTGTTTTTTTCCTTCTGGGCCTCTCTCGGCATTAGGCTCCTCAGTCGCACCTTCTGACTAGATCAAGTTATATGGGTAGATTTTGGTGGGAGGAGGCGTTCCATCAGATAGCGAGGTCCTAAAGCATTTAGGGTTTTGTATGTCATCATTAAAACTTTGAAATCGACGCGAGAGCGCACGGACAGCCAGTGCAATGCAGCCAGAGTGGGAGAGATATAATATCTAAACAGCTAGTGTTTCCAGTTGCAATCTCCACTTTATGTGTGCAAAGACTGAAACCGAAGCCTTGTAATCAGGAATGTGAAGGTAAGACCTGGCCATAAACCAGAATTCTATTCAGGTAGTCCTCTCCCAAGGACTAGCTCAGAAAAATGGTCCTTCTGAGTCTGTCTTCTAAATTGGCCTTATAAATCCTACTGAAAAAAACCTCCAATTGTAACATGGTGAATGCTAATCCATTTGGTTCTCAACATGCTTGTTTCAAATATATAATGTTATAAACCTGTTACCTTTTTGATGTCTTAAAAGAGAAAAGAAAACACACACACACACACACACACACACACACATATATGACTTCTAGAAAGTTATTTTAATAAGACAACAAATTAAATGTGGTACCAAACAGAGGATATAAAGTATTCTTTTGCTCTTTGTTTAGAGGTCTGAAGGACAGCATTAATTTGTCTGCTGCATGTATTTGTCTCTCAAAATAGCTGTTGTATTTCCCAGAGGAAAAAATCTTTTGCATCCATCTGTTTTGTTGCACAGCTGAAAAGAGCAAGATGCATAAATGTTTTAAGATTATGCAGTTTAGAAAGGGCAATTCTAAAAGTGACACATGTTTAAGTTCAGCTGGAATGTTGCTAGAATTTTAGAATAATTCTGATCTTTGAAACTGCATATATCATCGGCAGAACATGCTTTATTTGGACATATACTAGATAAGGTTGGAACTATACAACAGTCCATATTGGTCATACTGTAAATTTTGAAGCTACGGGATTTGACTTAAATAATAGCCTCCTACTTAGCTAGTACTATCTTACGTTTGTTTCCTTTTTGAATGTTCAAATGACATTGAAACCTACATATCTCACAATATTTGGATGAGGCTGTTTTTTCTGTCAGCTCCTTAGACTGGCTTGAGAAAAAAGAGTGAGGGGGAATCTCTGTGCAAGCTGTGTTGTTCCTGTGTGTTAGCATTAAAAAAATTGCTGTATTCAACTGAGAGTATGGTGAGCAGAGGGGGGAAAAGAACATGGCCTACATGCAGATTGAATTGGCTGACCTGCATGTCAGCTTCTACACTCTAGTTTTACATTCCAAAATAAAATGAGGATACTTCTAGCAGTTCTCCTTCTTCCCGATGTATCTAATTAAAGTTTCTACTTTCATGCATTACCTTTTTATAGGTGTATATATACTTGTTTTTCATATATATTTAAAAATACTAATGAATTAGCAATTCAGTTTTGAAGAGTATGTAGAAAAAGTTATTTGCTCATGAAATTTATGAATTTTATAGTTCTAAGTTTTCTAAAGTAGCTCCTGAGTAAACTTTTTTTCATTAAAAAAGCAACTAAAGGGAATGAAGACCATATTTAGCAAGTCTAAAGAAGTCTTCATTGAGCTCAATGTGCTATCCTCTTAATTTATTTATTCTGCTGGGATTTGTGCATGCATATGTATGTAAGTGTATGTAAGTACACATACATATCTGTCTGCCATACCTTAAGGCTGTGAAACCTTGTACATACTAAGAAAACCCTGAGACTGTGTATTTTTAAATGTATTTTTAAAAGATACATACATTGTATGAATGATCATAAACTGGGTTTCATCTTTCTTAACAGTTAGACTACCTTTCTGTGCTTACCTAGCTTCTCAAAACCTTAATCTCGAAGTTCCTCAGAGGTAATAGTAGGGGGTCTCCTCAGGAGCAGGAAACAGATTACTCAGACCTCTACTGGCTTGCTTGAACAGTTTCATGTCTTACTGCCAAAACAATGCAAATTATTATTTTGTGCAATTGTGCTGCCTGACAGGGTTTGTGAGTTCTAGACAGGATAGCCCTGTCAAAGTTTTTTAAAAATTGGCAAGCTGCATAGGGAGAATTCTAGCGTCACTTCCTGTCTGTCACTGTCTTGTTGTGAGAAAGGACGGTCTGTGCCATGTGGGGCCTCTGCATGATCAGAAGCATGATTTTTCATGATCCCCAAACTCATGGAGAAACTCCATGTGCAGCAAATGTTTTCTCTGCCAGAGTCGCTTTTGCTGAAGTGACAGTGACAAGTGGGAGGTCAGACTTATTTTTTGCTCACATTTTCAGATTAATTGGTTTCTTTAACATGAGATCAGGGCTGATGTATGTATGTGGACCTGGAGAGAATACAGTGTTGCAGTGTATTTAGCCAAGGAGTGAAATCACAGCTGTGACTGACATCAAAATGTTTGGGTCTTAAGACTAAAAATTATACAGTGACCTGTTCATCTCTGCAGTGCCTGCATTTACACACAGTGTGCAGCCACACTTAAGACCATTGATATAAAATGGCTAAAATGGCAATCATATTTCCTGTGTTTTGTGCAGTATTTAAGAGTATGTGTATATGTGCATGCACAAATGTTGAGCTGATTAGATTAAAATAATATTTCATAGTTTATGGTGAAACACCTTAATTTATACTCACAATTGCCTTTCAGTAAAGAACAAATCATTTTAAATAATAAGTTTGTGTAGCTAGATGAACACTTCCCTCTTCAGTCTCATCTGGAAATAGGAATATTTAAATGGGGGAAGAATGAAGAAACTACATATATGCTATGTTCAAATAAGAAACCAAGGAATACCATTCATGTAAAAGAGGACTGTATTTAAGAAAATAGATTTTCTATGCCATTCCTTCTTGCATCATTCTGTGCACATAGAAATAATGATCACCAGAGAAATCCTATAACTCTAATGAAAGTGGGAATATTATCTCATGGATGGAAGCCAGTTGTCGATGAAAATGAAACAAATCTGCAAATGAGTTTTTGAAGGGGGCCATACTTTGTCACTGGCTCTGTTGTCATCACCCAGACATTCCTTCCCTCGTTGGAGTGCAGTGCTATTAGTTGCAGATTAAGAGTGATGACAGAATTGAATACTAAGCATCCCCTTTGCAGTGTCAACGGGCCTTAATGATAACATAGTGCTGCTTTCCTTAAGGAGTTTCATGTCTTATTCAGTGTAAACGGGGAAAATGTGGCATTTTAGAACCAATGATGTGTTTTGCTGTGGATGCTGTCACCGAGGCCAGCTGCTGAGAGAAGAACTGTTTGTCAGATCCTATTTGCCTCGGTGATTCATCAAGCAGTAGCAGTTCAAGCATACAGTATAAGAAAGGGAATAAATAACTAATAAGCCAGAATTGAAAAACACACCCTTTCATGAAACTGCCACCAACTCCAAAGCTGTATACAGTGATAGAGCAATGTTATTTGCATGTATTTAGCTACAGATATGTTTAACAGCTCGTAAATAGTTACTTACTATAGTCAGATCTACTCTGCCCTCACTCTCAGCAGTTTTTCCTCAAGTTTCCTAGCGGTCCAGATCTTTGAATAGGGGTTTAAATCTTTGTTTGGGGAGATGCATAGGACAGTGAGGAATGGCGGGAATTTTCTCTTTACTGATTACAGTGTTAAAGAATCTTCTGGCACTCTTTCATCGCCCATGTGTGCATGAATCTGCTTATTTTTGTGCAAAACTGCACCATTATACAAATTGTGATTTGACAAACTGACCTAAATTATGATAACTGTAACTTTGTTTAAGAATTTGAAGTATTGGATGGGTTTCATCTTTCTTAACTATCAGAATTCCTTTTCTTTTATTTTTTTTTAGGTCTTATTTTTGTCGTTCTGTATGTTTTGTATGTATGAATAGTAATAGTAATAATAAAAGAATTCCCTTCTGTTCTCACCTTGCTTCTCAGAAACAAGGGGCATTAGAGACTTTTTCACAAATTACAGAAACCTTTTGGTAGAAAAGATATATTTCTTGCTGCTGGCTACAGGCAAGGGATCTTTTATGTGTTTGAAATTGCTCATCAAAACATCTCCATTTGTTGAGACAGCTTAAATTGACAGTTTAGCAAGTACTCTAGGACCCCTATATCCATGGGAGATTGGTTCCACAATCTGCTGTGGATGCTTGAAACTGCAGATATGAGGGAACACTATATATAACACACAGGGAGGCAGGACAAAGCCACAAGCGGATGCCCTTGTATGTTGTATGGCTGTGTCAAACCTTGGATTTTGATCCCACAGGTACAGGTGTCTTATTGTACTGTATCCCTCATGTGAATTCTTTGTGAACCGGAGATCATGGAGATTATCATGAATAAACTTTTGAAAGAGGAAAAATTTACAAATACTGTAAAAGTATAGCCATTCCTGACCTGGATTGGATGAAAAACTCACAGAATTGAATTTTTAGGTTTTAATTTATAAACCACCCAGAGTACCAGCAGCTTTCTGTTGTTGTTTATTCGTTAAGTCATGTCCAACTCTTTGTGACCTCATGGACCAGAGCATGCCAGGCCCTCCTGTCTTCCACTGCCTCCCTCAGTTTGGTCAAATTAATGTTGATAGCTTCGATGACACTGTCCAACCATCTTGTCCTCTGTCATTCCCTTCTCCTCTTTCCTTCACACTTTCCCAACATCAGGGTCTATTCCAGGGAATCTTCTCTTCTCATGAGATGGCCAAAGTATTGGAGCTTCAGCTTCAGAATCTGTCCTTTCAGTGAGCACTCAGGGTTGATTTCCTTCAGAATGGATAGGTTTGTTCTCTTTGCAGTCCAGGGGACTCTCAAGAGTCTCCTCCAGCACTACAATTCAAAAGCATCAATTCTTTGGTGGTCAGCCATAATTCTTTTATGGTCCAGCTCTCACTTCCATACATCGCTACTGGAAAAACCATAGCTTTGACTATGCAGACCTTAGTTGTCAAGGTGATATCTCTGCTTTTTATGATGCTGTCTAGGTTTGTCATTGCTTTCCTCCCAAGAAGCAGGCATCTTTTAATTTTGTGGCTGCTGTCACCATCTGCAGTGATCATGGAGCCCAAGAAGGTAAAATCTGTCACTGACTCCATATCTTCCCCTTCTATTTCCCAGGAGGTGATGGAACCAGTGGCCATGATCTTAGGGTTTTTTTTTTAATGTTGAGCTTCAGACCATTTTTTGCACTCTCTTCTTTCACTCTCATTAAGAAGTTATTTAATTCCTCCACACTTTCTGCCACCAGAGTGGACTAAGTTAAATAAGCAGGGTGACAATATACAGCCTTGTCGTACTCCTTTCCCAATTTTAAACCAATTAGTTGTTCCATATCAAGTTCTAACTGTTGCTTCCTGCCCCACATATCAATTTTTCAGGAGATAGATGATGTGGTCAGGCACTCCTATTTCTTTAAGAACTTGCCATAGTTTGCTGTGGTCCACACAGTCAAAGGCTTTTGCGTAGTCAATGAAGCAGAAGTAAATGTTTTTCTGGAACTCTCTGGCTTTCTCCATAATCCAGTGCATGTTAGCAATTTGGTTTTTCCTACTTTGTTCAGTTTTTCCTACTTTCTTTCAGCAGCTTTGTACTACCAAAAATACACAAACCAGGAAACCCTGGTAGACCTATCATATCAAGCATTAACATCATCACACTTGGGGTATCTGAATACTTGGGCTTCATCCCCACACCCAGAGTAGTGTATGCACTAATGGGTCTGTCTATATATCAAATAAATAAATAACTAAGAAATCACAATACTGTTCAGATTCAGTGGTTGAAATTTGTTATTAAGTTACAACTAAAGTAGGTCCATCAAATCAGTGGGGATTTGGTGAGATAGCTTCTTTCTTACTGCCATTGATTCAATGGGACTACTCTAGTTTTCACTTACTTTTGGATTTCAGCCAATATGTCAGCTTTCTTTACAGCTGTATATTATTTCTGTTTCTAGATGAGACTAGGAGTAATTGTGCACAGCAGCTAGTTTAAGTATATACCCAGGAAAGCCTGCTTCTACATGTATGTCTGAAACAAGGGTGTGTTCACAGTGCTCTTTTATGTGTTTGATGCAGATTCATTTTAAGATACAAAGACTAATACATGTCGTTAGGGGTGTAGAATGCGCTTTGTTTTTTGTGATTTCCAAGAAATGTACACTACACACACACCCTTCCAAAATTTCGTTTACCTTTTCATGATACTCATGTTATAATCCATCCAACATTGTTAGTAATGCATCCAGGTTGCTTTTTGTATTCTAACATATGCTGTGGAAGTGACATCGAGGTTATCTGTATAATTTAACATACTTTCTGGAAATGAACAGCTTGCATAAAAGCCTATAAGTGTAATTAATTATTAAAATTAAGTATCCATGAATATTATGTGAGTGAGTTAGTGAGTGAGTTAGTTTATTATTCCTCTTAATCAGTGAGAAACTGTAAAATCTGTGAGTTAGGTTAGACTGGTTCTGCTTCTCTTTCCAGCATCATCACTGAAATCTCACTACGTAATTGGTGTAGAACATGTAGCAGTGACTTGTGCTGAAGTAGAACTCTTTCACCTGTTAATTAAAATAATCAAATAATTCAAAATAAAAACAACTAACATTTAGATTTAAATAAATTCTTGTTTTGAATGGTATGTTCCCCTCTGTGTGTTCATTTACATTCTTCTTCTACTACATCCTCTGAAACATCAATATTAATGTTCAAAGTTTACTTATGCTCAGCTATCGTTTCAAGTGCTACTTGATTTCACTTTGAAACAGACAACTCTTTCTAGTGGAAGTCCATGGCCCTGGACTACCGGTGGAGGTGTGTTGACTCCTACCTTCCTAATGTCTAGAAGACAAATAAAAACATTGCTTTTCAGACAGGCTTTTAGGAACCTTCTCCCTGTTTAAATTAATTGTTTAACTGTGTAATTTATTTAATTACTATTGCATTGCCATCTTGGGCTTTTGTGTTTATAGTTGTTTAGGTTGTGTGTAGGGTTGGGTTGTGGGTTTGTCTTTTGTCATTGTTTTATTTTATCTTATGTTCAATTTCTACCAAAGTAGTAGTTTGGCACTAGATGTACAGGGTAGAAAATGGATGGATGGATGGATGGATGGATGGATGGATGGATGGATGGATGGATGGATGGATGGATGGATGGATGGATGGATGGACGGACGGATGGATGGATGGATGGATGGATGGGTAGACAGACAGACAGATGGATGGATGGCTACAGGAGCACACGAAAGAATTTCAGAAGAATACCAGTCTACATCTACACTTTAGAGACTACAGCTGAGCCTTTGATTGTTTGGATTATGAGAAAGTAGGGGTTGTTCTGAAGGAAATGAGTGTGACTCAGCACCTGATTGTTCTGATGCATAATTTGTATTGTGGAAAAGAATATACCTTTAGGACAGAATATGGAGAGACAGAATGGTTGTCTAAATGGTAAAGGTGTCAAACAAGGGTGTATTTTATCCCTTCATCTGTTTAATCTGTGCACAGAAGAGATCATATGGGAAACCAGACTAAATTCAGGTGAAGGAGGAGTGAAAGTTAATGGAAGAAACATCAATAATGAAAGATATGCTGCTGACACATCTCTCTGGCAGAAAACAGCAGTTATTTGACATGAATTTTAGTGTAAATGAAAAAAGAAAGTTTCAAAGCAGAACTGAATATTAAGGTGACCAAAATCATGACTACAGAAGAACTGCACAATTTTAATGTTGACAATTAAGGAGTAGAGATAGTGAAAGATTCTGCAGACCTTGGTTCAATCAATCCAAATAGAGACTGCAGCCAGGAAATTAGAAGAAGACTGGGACTTGGAAGGTGACAATTAGGAATTAGAAAATATCACAAAGTGTAAGAATGTGTCACTGGAAACCAACGCGAAGATCAAGGCCACACTTTTGTATTCCCTATGGCCATGTATGGGTGTGATAACTGGATAGTAAAGAAAGCTGCCAGGAAAAAAAATGATTTATTTGAAAGATGGTGCTGGAGAACAGCATTGTGGATGCCTGGACTGGCAGATGAACAGCAGGGTCCTAGAGGAAATCAAGCCTGAACTATACCTGGAGGCAAAAATGATGAAACTGATGCTGTCTTACTTTGGGCACATCATGGGAAGGCATGATTCTCTGGCAGAGACAATAATACTGAGAACGACTGAAGACAGGAGGAAAATAGGAAGATCAAATATGAGATTGATTGACTTTCTAAAGGAAGTCACGAGCTTGAGTTTACAAGAGCAGAGAAGGGCTTATTGAGGACAGGACATTTTGGAGATTTCTCATTCATAAGGTTGCCATAAGTTGGAGCCCACTCGACAGCATGTAACAAGGGGCCACAAGGAGCCATGTGGTCTGATTCAGTTGCAATTAAAAGAAATAGTTTATTCATTTCATTTATGATGTGTGCACAAGTTTGTTTATGTGTTTGTGGTTTATTTTGTTCAACATGTAGAAAAAGAACAGAAAATAACATTATTTTCTTTTAAGGACAGCATAGTTATGCCAGCTTCATTTGTTCTCTGTCTTTTAAAAAGGATTTCATACTTTATTCTGGCTGCTATTCATATGATTATTGTAAAATGAGCTTAGTTTTTAATGCTAGTGGAGTATATGGTATTTTAAAAAACTAAATTAAGAATACAAATGTGAATATATTTCTAACATGTTTGATTAGCCTTTTGGCTTCTATAGTTAATATCTGTATCATGCTTTTATGGAAGTTCCTGTGAGCTTCTCATCACAGTTATTGGAATCTGGAGCCTTATCTATAATTGCCTACCAATAGGGGTGGCATGATGTCTCTCCAGTGCATTAACTTTATCGTTCCCTGCAAAACATTAACACAGCAAAAATCTAAGCTTTTAAATGGGAGAATTGTCTTCATTTTGATCAGAGAAATGAAATTTGTAATTCAAATGAGAAAAGTTAATGAACTTAATGCATGCGCTAGGAAAAAAAAGTGTTGTAATGTGCCAATTTGGTCTTCATAAGGATCCTTCCAAACATTCCCATTAAGGTATTGATTTTGGCCATTTAGTAAAGTGAAAGGACAATGAACCTCCCTAATGGTTTGCACATTATACCATTAGTGTCTAGACCATCCCCGGAAAATAAACCCATAATCATATATGTTGAAACTCTTGGCATTTTTAACATAGTACACTATAAGGGTGCTAATGTTGGTTTGGTCATTTACAAAAACAACTGCTTCATTTTTAACTATATCACTCTTTGTTTTATAGGGAAAAACATTCAAGTGTATAGTGAAGCTCTGGTAAACCAAACATTTTGTGAAGTAGAATGAGTTTTCTATAGTAAATGAAATAAGGACTTCTGTTCATAATCACAGAAAAAATTATGTACAAGTAATTAATTGTCCTGTCATGGTAATTTCTTTATCAGAATTAATTTACCAGATATATGGTAGAATAATATTTTAGCTTGCTAAACTAGGCCTACCGCAAATAAACCTGTTTTGTCATCTTACAAGTAAAATGTGTTACTGTTTATATCTTCAACAGTCTGGAGGAGTTCCACCTAGTTCTCTCCCTTTGTCATTCAAAAGAAAACTTAAGATGTTTCTTTTTAGGCAGGCCTTTCATACTGATCCAGGTTGATATTTTTCTCATCTCTGATCCTGCTGCTTTTGTAAATTGTTCTGGTACCATTAGATTTTTTTATATTGTTTAGTGTTTGTAACTGTTTAGTTTTCTTTATTTTGTTTCAGTCTGTTGTTAAACTGCCTAGAATAGTGCTTTTGCACTAATGGGGGAGCATATACATGTATGAGAATACTGTTCTCATGCATAACACAATTATTCAAAATCATGCTTTGAATACTGAGTTCAAACAATAACATGTATTTGTGCCCAACCTTAACCATGCTTTAGGTTTAGTTTGATTGCTTGTCATGGTCAAAGGTATGGAACTCAAACAATAACCTTAGAATATTATAAAACTTTTTAATATCCCTTGATAGTTTGAGTCTGTGGTGGTTTACCGCAGCTGACATCCCTTAAAGGGTTAATTCCAGTGTGAAATCAGATAACCTCTGTCAATCTTATCAAAGTTCATCTGGATATCAAGGTAAAAGTAGTTTCCAAGGTAAAAGAAATAATTCCAGACAACATCAGCTTGCCTAATTCTAACAGCTTTATTCATCCACATTGCTGTCAATAAAGCTATAGGTAGAAATGATTAAAGAAAAATCCATCCTTAGTGAAAAGCTGCTGGTATGATTGTCATCAGAATTCTTGCATGCTTGGAAAGTTGCAAGTAACAAATTATCTAAAAGGAAAATTTAGGTTGTAGGCAGAATTTAAGTCAGAAAAATGTATTTCACTTCTAAGCTTTAATAGCTAGAAAGGTTACAGTCAAGAATTTGAATCATATTTCAGTCCAAAATTACAGGAGCTTATAGCCTGAAAAGGGACAATCGAGAAGCAGAGACTATATTTCTAAAATACATCAATAAAAAGTAAAAAGCAGTATAACAAATTTTAGCCTTTAGCATATCCAGATACTTGTCCTTTTTTCATCTCATCAGCCTATCTATAGCACCACCTTGAGAAGGTTTACTGTAGACTCTAGCAGAATGTGTGTAAGTGGGAAGTACAGTCTTTTGCCACACTTACTAATTATACTGTACATAAGCCATTGACTGAACAGTTATTTCATTTTAGTGCTTTGCTCTTTAAAAAAAACCTGGCAACTGTGATCTTCAGATTCTGCTACTAAGCAATTTTAGAACTTATTATCTTAAGACAGTATTGCAAATGCAAAGAGAAACAAAATACTTAGTTCCTAAAGACAACCTCTAACTGTCTAGGAGGAAAATAATACGCAAAGATATCAGACTGTCAGCAGCAGCTGACTCAACATTTTATTCCTGGCTGGAAACACAACATTGGTGACACTGATGTGCACACACACAAGCATGCATGCCTATAATATAGGAACTCGTTTGCTTTCAGATACCTGATTATGTCAGAGAGATCAAAGATCCGTTGGAAAGTTACCCAGCATTATATGCAGACCTTGAACAGATGCATGCTTGCACATACAGCAAGTCACATTCTATTGATTGGAGTATGGGGATAAATGTGTGGCTTCTGCCCTTAATGGAAGCTGATTGTTCAGGGATGTGCTTGCAAGGCTGGTCGATTCTTTAGCTGTTGTTTACTGGGGAGGACGATATCAATTTTCCAGAGGGATGATTGGTGGGGTGTCAAGGCTACTGTCACCCTTTTCTCCTCTTCACTGACAGACAGCTGAGTGACAATTACAGTTATGGGACATTGTCTGCATTGGCATATACACTAGAGGATAACTGGCAAACACAAAAAAGGCAGTAGTGCTTTAAAAAAGATATAATCAGCAGTTGTCAAGACTTGTTACATATATGATGTCTGAATACCAAGTCCAGAGTGTCCGCTCCCAGCTACAAAGATGTGCAAACATGATACAGTGAGTGCTGCATCCTGTTTAGAAATTAGCCTATCACAACTTAATTGACAGGTTAAAATGAAATTGCTGGTAAGCTTTTCAAAAATTAAACCTCAGTGTGCAATGATTTTATGAGTACAATAATTTTAGCAGTGATGCATATTTCTCCAACTTCTCTTATTCAAAATGTATTATTTCAGAACACTTAACAGTTTTAAAAACTCATAACCCCTCCACCAAAAATCCATCTTAGACTACATATTTTTTAAAAAATGTCTGCCAAATAAACCCTCACCCCAGATATGAAATATTATCAAAAAGAATTCATATGTAGATAACAGAATGTCTCCATTTAGAGGAAGTGTGTCAGAATCCTCCCAGTGATCCCTCCCCATAGATCTGCCAAAGCAGAATGAGGGGGAGCAGGCTGGGAATTTGTCTTCGGTGAGCTGAAGAGCTTTGAAATTGATACCTTTGTCACCACCGTCTCATATATTTTGTCGTCCCAATGTTGTCCCATCTTTGCATGATGAAGAGTTCTAAAGAACTTGAAAGCTTGTCTTATATGTAACTTTTATTGATGCAATAAAAGTATTACCTAACCCCAAATTTTGGTTCTGTGATTGAGTCACACAGCTAAACCAAGAGTGAAACCAAGCCCATCTTTATAAGATGAGAGTCTACTGTCCCTTTTGTGAAGCAAATTAAATACCATGCCCTTCCTGGAGGAGTCCTCCAGTGATGACAAACCTGACATACCAAAACCAAGCAAGGAATATCTGTTTGGACTCTCTTGGATCCAAGAGCTTGAGCCCATGTTTGACAAGGGTGCAAGGGTCAAGTTGAAGGAGGAAGTGGAACTTCTTCCAGTTCATGGAAATGGAGAAAACTGAAGGCATGAGACTTGCTTGAAGTCTCAAGGTGGAGTGCTCAGTTGCAGAGGAAGACTCCTCAAAAGGAAAAGCTTTCTCTCAAGTAGGGGAGGATATTTTTCCCCTCCCAGGGGGCCCTGAAAGCCAAATTCTGTAGCTGAGTTCTTCTGTTTGCTGCTTAAACATATCCAGCTGAGTGCTGTATGAGGCTCCTTCACCCTAGCTATAAAAAGCTTTCAGTGAGGATTGCAAATCTGTGGACACAACATATCTACTAGATCATGTACATGTGTGCCTTGACCTCCTGTATCCCTAAGCTGTGTCTCACTGCTGGACTTTTGGATCTTCCATATGAGTTGGGGTAAATATTGACTGACATGTAGATGAATTTTAGACTGTGGCTTTGGATTTCTGTGTCCTCATTGCCTGTTTGGTGAATACTTTTATACCTGCCTCCTAACTTGCCTTTTCTTTGGTTTGGGGCTTCTTTAAAGGGAGTTATCTATATCTTGAGTAGCATGCAAGAGAATTGCAGTCCTGATGTGCATGATCTCATATATTATCATGTATTATCCCCTTGGAAGAAAGCTCTGAAAACAAATTGGTCCAGATGCCTTCTGGAAATTTTTAGGGTCAGTCTTGGTGAACTTAATCCATCTAAAATTCAGCCATTCAGTTAATACTTGATCTCACTAGAGTACCTGCATCTCTGCTGACAGTGCATTTTTTCAAGTAAGCATTGGTGTTTCTTTAACATACAAAATACAGTAATGTTTTCAGAAATAGTAAGGAACAGTTTTTTTTGTTGTTTTTGATGAATACCTTTGTTATACCGAAAACAAAGATTCCAGAAAAGCATGAAGCAAAAGGGGTTATATCTTTCTCTTAAATCTCTATTCTTGATGTCTCCACTCATTTAAATTAATACTCTGAAAGCAGTTTTGCAAAGATGTTTCCTAATGATATGGTCAGTCCATTGAAAACTGACTTTAGTCAGAGAGATACTAGCACACAGGTATGCAGTAAATTTTGTAGCTCATGGTTGATCCGAAACAATTCCCTTCCGTGGTAATTATGTAATACAATTAATTATGTAGCACCTATCAAACATCCAAAACTATCACTTCTCAATTCTTTCTCTATTTCCAAAAACAAAAAAACACCAACCTGTTTTGTTTTATTTAAGAGGTCTTTGAGTTAAAGATGTTGTGATTTAGGTAAAATCCTTCAAAATTGGTGTAGTAATTTAATTAAATTTTACAACTCTGGTGCTCAAGGCAATTCAGTCCACACCAATACGGCTGATTAATGATGGAGGTTATTTCTGATGGCCTCGTGAAAATGCCAAACAAAAGTGATTATTAATTTCCTCTTTTAAGCTACAAGCTAATTGATTTTATGCTGTGCTAATTAAAAATAGATGCTTTTCCTTTCAGGGACTGTGTCATAAATCCAAGGCCAGGGCACAGCTCCTGAGGGAGCTGACCATCAACTGACCATCCCTTAAGCAGTGGAAGAGTAGCTATCATACTTGTCAGCTATATGGTAAAGAGGAAATTTATTCTTTTCCTGGCAGGTGAACATGAGGAAGACAAATAATAAACTAGACATTATTCACCAGAATGGCTGTAGTTGATGAAGGCTGAATAGAGTACGGTTGTCAAGTAACAGGGCAAGTTTCAGTTGTGAAGTTTTAATCTGCATCGTACTAACATGGCCATATTTTTTCATTGATGTGAAAAGTTGCATTCAGAAAGTGCAGTGGAACACATTGCTAGTTGCTTTTTTATATGAATGGCAAAGTTTACAATAAAAAGGAATAACTTGCAGATTACTTGGGTGTTGTGTGTATCTGTTGCCTAACGAATCTTGGACTACAGAGGATCCCTTGTTGTCATTCCTACTTGACAATGGAATTATAATTTTTGATGGTCCTGTAACAAAGTGGCTTCTAAGTCTAGAGCAGAATGATTTTTGGTTGCCTTTTCTACTACCATATTTTCAGGGGAAAAACACATATTCAATTTTCAATAAGATCACTTTTATGCTTCTTTTATTCACATCTACAAACCATATTTCTATACTGAGAAATTCTGCAGCATGTCAAAAGCTCAGTAGAGAAAATGTATCATTTTTGCACTTTCCTTAAAAACAGAAAAGATGTGGAGAGAAAGAATCTGTAGGTTTTTAGATAAATTATAGATTTAATAGGGTTAGTTTTTATTTCATTTTTCTGTGTTTTTTTAAATAATTTTTCACCCATCCTGAACAGTACAGTCTGCTTTTTTTTAAAAAGTGTTTTAGCTGAGCTCTTTGTTGGTTATAGAACTTTGTGATCGCATTTACTGCTTAAATTCTTTGATGCAAACAGTGTTGTAATACAGTCAAGAACAATATGAATAAACATGCTCCAAATAATATTTCAAGCATTATTTCAGATGCATATGTCAGATGCTATCTGTGTAATCATATTTAACTGATATGATGACCAAAACAGTGGAAATGACACTGTAAAGATGAGCTGTATTTGAATATGCAGAAGAATTCTTTTCCTGATGTGCTTTTCTTGTTCCTTGATTTCACTAGCCTTTCTTAGCTCCCTATTTTTCAATTCTTTTGTAGTTTTACCATCTCTTCATCTTTTGCATTCCTTTGGTTCAGCCAGATGCTACATCTTATTCTTTCTCTAATATCTTTATCACTTTTCCTCTTTTCTCTTGGCACCTGCTTTTATTCCCTTCTGTAGATGTCTCTTCTGGTCATACCTGACCTTCTCTTCCCCAGGCAGTCTACTTTCTCATTCTTTATTTTCTATTCTACCTGTTTCTGTGTAGTTACTTCTCCACTCCATTATTTAACATACTTTCTAATCACCATCTTTCTTTCAGTCAATCTTAATGTTTTTTCCCATATATGGTTCCATGGGGCCACAATTCCATTTGGCTTTTTAATGGAATTATGCTCTGAAGGCAGTTGTTTCCTTGAATAACAAGGAAACAACTTGCTCAAACCCTCAAGAACATACTCTCAACTCTAGTTCTGCACATTAGCCATTCATATCATGTAATGTTGATTCCTGCTCACCTGTGGATCTCCAAGAACTCTTTAAAATGTTTTTATTTGTTTTCCTTCCAGAGCTGTCATTTCCTTAGGACTGAACTAAACATGCTGTTCAGGGTCATTTGCTTTTTCATTCTTAAGTAAGGTTTCCCAAACCAATTTGGGACCATCATATTTGGTTGAAGAAGACTTAAACCAGGGATGGAGTACCCTTTTCATTTGTTGTTGTTTAGTCATTAAGTCATGTCCAACTCTTTGTGACCCCATGGACCAGAGCATGCCAGGACCTCCTGTCTTCCACTGCCTTCCGGAGTTGGGTCAAATTGGCTCCTACCTTAGATTCTTATTATTTGCTCCAGAATACTTGGTCAAATTCATGTTGGTACCCTTTTCATACTAGGGACTAAATTTCAATAGGGGAATGATGGGAAGTTGCATTTCAGATGCAGGTAAAGCCAGAACAAAGTGAGTCAAATGCAATTCGTAACAATTCCTTCTTTTTCCCTACAACCACAAAAAGAACAACTTAGGTTTGTGCATATTTGTCCAGAGTGCAACAGCTTTGTAAGACCGTAAAGAAAAAAAAATCCAATGCAATTTCTTAGTGACCTTTAGATGTAGAAAATAATCTTGCAAGTTAGATGAGAATGCCTGTGCACATCAGATTCTTGATTCCTGATTTAAACCTGGCTATGTTTTGCCCCTCAAATGTATGAGCCTACTGGTGCTGGGGGGGAAAAGAGAGAGAGAAGGAGAAATGTCTCCATTGTTGCCAGTAGAGGTCACTCCCCTGTAGCCTCAACACAGGTAAAGGTAAAGGTTCCCCTTCACATTTTAGTCAGTCGTGTTCTACTCTAGGGGGCGGTGCTCATCCTCGTTTCCAAGCCGTAGAGCCAGTGTTTGTCCAAAGACAGTTTCCGTTGTCACGTGGCCAGCGCAACTATACACGGAACACTGTTTACCATCCCACCAAGGTGGTACCTATTTATCTACTCGCATTTACATGCTTTCGAACTGCTAGGTTGGCGAGGAGCTGGGACAAAGCGACAGGAGCTCACTCCATCATGTGGATTCGATCTTACGACTGCTGGTCTTCTGACCCTGCAGCACACAAAGGCTTCTGAAGCCTTTATGTGCTGCAGGGTCAGAAGACCAGCAGTCCCTTGCCTCAACACAGACAAGGGCAAATGTGGGAGCAGTGTGATACTGCAATCTAGGGATTGTCAGTGATTGTCTAATTTCATTCTGAAATTAACTCTTTTTGGAGATAAATGCCCAGCTGTGATTAACACAGACTTCTGATTTTTCCCTACAGATCTATAAAGTTCTGTAGATCTTTTAGGAGAATGTTCAGCCATCAGAATTAGAGATCGGCATGAACTGCCAGTCCAGTGGTTCATGCTGGTTTGGCTGTCAGGCCAACAGGTGTTCCGTGATCCTGAGTCCCACCTTGTCCGGACAGCATCCACTCAGATGCAGCACCCCAGCTTCCCTGCCCCAACTCCTTTGGGTGCTGTCTCTGAGTGAGCATCCGTCAGAGGAAGCAGGGCTCTAAACCACATTGGAACCGCAGAACAACTGTTGGGCCAATGTCTGGATTGGCGGTTTGTGCCCATTTCAAATCAGAATCTCTGACCTGACGCTTTGAGCTTTTGACGTAGTTATTCATTACTGAATTATGATGTATTGACATGACAGAATGTACTACTGTATATTCACATTAAGTAAACCATGGTGATCAAAGTGACTAGATTCCTGACTCAAGAAGTTATACAACAAATCTTTCTCTCACTACCTTAACCTAACAATGTAGGCACGGAGACATGTGAAAAACTGATATTGTGAATTTTAATTGATTACTTTAGAAAACATGGGAGAACCGGGCACTAAGCAGAAGTATATACACTGATCAGCCACAACATTAAAGCCACTGGCAGGTGAAGTGAATAGCATGGATTATATCATTACAATGGCACCTGTCATTATATAAGGCAACAAGTGAACAATCAATTCTTGCATTTCATGTGTTGGAAACAGGAAATATAGACAAGTGAAATTAGAGGCTGTACTGCAACCACTGATCTCCAAAACATTCCATTATTGCCATGTATTCTGGTAATTGAACTGCATGCTGGAAAGACTCTACAGCAAGAAGGGCCGTAGGCCACTTCATTCCTCTAATGATATCAGAAATAAGATATGACTTAGAGGCCTTTGCCACTTCAGGCTTATTGTAAATTAAATTTATTTCATATGGACTTTCAAATAAATTAAATATATTTAAATTAATTAATAGGATACAGTGTGGCTTACAATATGGTTTGAAAAGAGTTTCACTAAAACAAAGAAAATTACAAGTATAATTAAATGTATTTTAGTATTAAAATTCACTAAAGCAATTTTAATTAAAACACTTCTAAAATGTACATTGAAATTAAAATACTAATGTATTTCACTGTACTAATGACCAAAACCCAGTTGTTCAGTGTAGTAAATCACAGTGCAGTAGGCTCATTTGAATTTATGGCACTCATGGAAGAGTTGACTCATGAAATCTCCACGGATTCACTGAGCGTAGACTATAATGGTGCCTTGACTTATGAATGTCTCCACTTACGAACATTTCAAGTTATGAACAGCTCTGTTTGCAAAATGTTGCTTCGACTTGCAAACGGAGTCTCGGCTTGCCCTTTTTTTTGACCTAAGTTCATCTTAGGTCAAAAGAAGAAAAATTTAAAAAAATTCTCCCCCTAGTGGTAGAGTACGGATTAACTGGCTTTGCAGTAGTTCCTATGGGAACTAATGCCTCTACTTGCAAATGGCATTTCAACATAAGAACGAAAAACAGCTGGTGCAGATTAAATGGTTTTCAGTGCATTCCTATGGGAAATTTTGCCTCAATTTATGAACTTTTCGACGTATGAACACTGTTTCAATATGGATTAATTTCGTACGTCGAGGTACCACTGTAGTGTGATTTACTAAGCTAAGCAACAGTATTTTGGCCAATGTATACTCTTAAAATTAAAAATAATTATAATTTTTACTTTTTATAATATAAAGAGGATAATTATAATATAATTCTATTTATAGAATTATAATAATACTCTTAATCATTATCATCATCCAGTTAGCATTCTGTCCTTGAAAGTCTTCAACTGCTAAAGGTATGTTATCTGTATAAAAGGGTCTCTGTTTGCTGGTGGATGGACAACAGGGGGGAAAACGTCCTAGCCTTCTCTGATAGAGAGGCCCAAAGCCTAAGAGCAGCCACAGAAAAGGTCTCTTCTTGTAGCCTTAATAAGGGAGTCCTTAGGTTAATGGGTCTCTCCTGCAGATGTAAGTGTTGGGAAATATAGTTTTCAGATATATAGGGGACAATGACAGATTAGATTAAGTGCATTGTGCATACATGTATATGGGGGCCCATCTATTACTGATTGCTTGCCATTGGTATGCTAGGATGGGAACTCTTTAGAGTGCAAAGCGTGAGATCAGCACAGACGTGGGAGAAGGAAACCTAGCAAAACCTAACCACTTGTGATTTGCTTGCGACCATGAGATTTAAAGACACGTTATGGAGAGTTTGTTGTGTCACTCCACTTTCTAAAGCTATTATACAATTTTAACTGCAACAGTACAAGCTGCTGTAATCTTTGATTTTTTTTTGCAGGCTTGAGATAACCAAATTTCATATAATTTTCCTTACCAATAAAGTTGAAACTAATTAAAAGTAATGCTTTCATTTTCTAAATCACATTGTCAATTCTTTAATTTTTGTTGTTGTAAATGTATTGTAATTCTAGTCCAAATCCAAGCTCATGTAAGTAACAATCTGAAGTCTTGAAAAGCATAATACATGCAAGGGATGTTGAAACAGAAACCAAGAGAGAACATGGATGTGTGTTTGAGTGACTCATGTATGTGTGTGAGAATAAAAAATGCTCTAGAGTCGACCTTGAGTAGTAGATAATTCCTTCTTTTAAGAAACTATTCTAACAAGCAGGGCCCATAAATATTCTCTGTGTGGGGTCCCTGTGTGAGGAATGACTAATCTGTTATAAAAGCAACAAGCTAGTCTCTTTTTAAAAGAAAATCTGTTTTCAACAGTTTTTCTAGAAGAAGACTTGAGCATGAGATGACTGCCCTTGGGGAGGAGACTGGCATTTGCAGTTTCAGACTGATCAAAGCAAACATTCTTCCTGTTTTAGTTCAGAATTTGCTAAATGTTCCATGAAGCCTTCAGGCAATTAAGTGGAATAACAAGGTCTAACTGAATCTGAAATTATTCTTCAACAAATTGCTACAGGTTTTCTTCAAACTAATTAGGACTGGTTCAAAGCATTTGGGGGAGAGCTTGTAGAATGTCTGTCATTTATTAGATTTCATAATATTTATTTAGCTTTTTAACCTACCCTATTCTACAGCTCACAGTGGTTAACAATAAGCAAATGAAAATATTGTGCGTACAGAGAGCGAGAGAGAGATCTTAAATCTTACCTATGAAAATGAAACTCAAGTGTTTTTATTTTAAATGAAATCTAGGCTTTTAAGGATAGAATGAACATTTTCATTCCCCGCCCCCCTATGGAAAAGGGTTTCAGCACATTGAGGCAAGAGTGTTGAAAAAGTTTGTCATATTTTTCACTGTATAAGGGGGGGAAGTGGGGTTTTTTTCAGTGTAGTATTAATAAAAATGCATTTTATTTCCAAAAATACGTTGTGTTCTGTGTAAAAATTGTATTCTGCACCAAAACACATATTTTATGTGTAATGTCCCTGATTGCAATAAGTGAGTAAGTAAGTAAGTAAGTAAGTAAGTAAGTAAGTAAGTAAGTAAGTAAGTAAGTAAGTAAGTAAGTAAATTAGTTAGTTAGTTAGTTAGTTAGTTAGTTAGTTAGTTAGTTAGTTAGTTAGTTAGTTAGTTAGTTAGTTAGTTAGTTAGTTAGTTAGTTAGTTAGTTTCTGGCTCTAATTTGATTTCAATTCATTTTGTTTGTTTTCTTTATGATTCGTTTCTGATGTCTTTCCCTGGAAACAATGATTATTGTGTATATTACTGGCATTGATTTGGGAGACAGAAAAAAGGGATTATTAAATCATAGGGAATTTATCACTGACTTCATCTGTTCTCTGCTGGACTATGGTTTGAGGTGACTGCATGGAACCATCTCAAATTGCTGTGGTACTAGAACAGATGGCTATGGATTTCACAACTGGTGCATGTAACAAAATGTTGCAATGTCATTGATGTTTCATGCAGTAAATCACACTCTCTTCAAGAATACTCCATTCTGTTTGTCTTGTTTGATGTTCCAATCCCTCCCCCCTAGGAATAATTGTTCTGTGATTTCTGAACATACCAGTCTTTAAAAAGCTCTTAATTCCCTTTCATCAATCTACCAACAAAGGCATGCCCCTTTCCAAGCTCAAAAACAGACATACCTCAGAGAAGGAAACAAGCTGATTAGATTCTCCTCTTGAGACTTTTGATACATAAAAGATAAGCTTACAATTATCTATCAGTGTTCTGCCTTGAAGAGCATCCACATTGTATAATGAAGTGTTATTTATTTGAAGAATCCAGGAACATGAGATCAAGTGGGGGCATGAATTAGTTTGCTACAAGTTGACCTCTTGTTTTTGGCAACTTTCCATACAATCATGGAAACATGGAAGGGTCAAAAAGTTGAATTTAATATTTCATATCTCCCAAGTCTCTTCCCAGTCTGTATTTCTGAAAATTTCAGGTTTCACTGATGCTGTTACTCTCTGTGTCTCATATGTGGATGTGCACATTTTCCCTCCACAAGGAGCCATATTAACCTCTGAAAAAGCAGGGATGGTTGGATCCAGGTCTGAAATCCTCTTTTTGTAGCTAAACCAAATGTGTAACTTTTGGAGGGAGATTGCCTCATAAAATCTCCATAGACATAATCTGTTGTGCAATTCAGTGAGCAACAGATTGTGTCTACTGATTTTTCTCAATTTCATGCAGTTTGCTTCCAAATGTTACAGTGGTGTAACTAGGCAAGAAGATTCCGGCTAACAGAACATATATTGTATAGATAATCTGTTGAAATCACTACAGGCAAACTGCAGAACAATGTTAGCAAGGCAAATAATACCTGAAGATGCACGGTATATGGATGTTAAGAAAGCTTCAATAAAGAGAGCAATAGTTATTTAACCAACTCTGCAACTTAGTCCTAGTGTAAATGTGCTGTCACTTCACTTAGGGGATGTACTCGCTTTTGTTGCCAGCAGTTTAGACATTAATGGCTGTGTGTTGTGTTATTTTGAGAGGACAGCACATTTACACTGTTATACAAGCTGTATACTCACTGCTTTACATTGTAGCCAAGTGTCATTTCTTTAGTGTTGTCACATGAAAAGATATATTAAAATATTTATGAAATATGAGGGTGTGTACTCACTTCTGTGATATACTGAGTATATTAAAAATAATATTTATCAATACATCAATATATCAGGAACAAGGTTCCCTCTAAGGTGCACAACTGCATGAGTGTGAGTATCCACCGCCTCCACACAGCTTTCCTCCTCCACTGTGCACCCATAGCAATTGTTTCCAACCCCTTTCATTCCAGTCACAATGGAACCCCACATGGGTGTGTGTGGACTTATGTGTGCAGTGGGGAAGACTCAAGCATGAGGGGGTGGAGACCCACCCAGTGGGGCTGAAAATTAGAGGGAACTTTGATCAGGAAGGGGTTTCAGTTTACGAAAGTGTGCTCTGTTGCACTGGTGGCTGCTACAGAAATGCATTGCACACAATGGACATGGGATATCTGTGTGGCAGTATTTGTGATCCTCCCCCAGTGACATTGGCATACCAATGCTTCAATTCTCTTACCATAGAAATAAAATTATTACTTGCCAATAATGTAATGGTGGTGGTTCCCATACTTTTACCGATGTACTGGGCAGCCACAGTCCTTGCTTTGATTCTGAAAAGAAGTGGGTGAGGTTGTGCGCACAGGCAATCTAGTAAGGAATGCATTGGTACAACAAAGGTAAAAAAATAATCTTCCTGGCAATGGGGAAATGTTCCAAAGTTATACCACTGGCTGAAAAATAATTCTTGACTTTGCATTAAGTGACCAGGAAAAAAAAAAACTAACTGGGAGATAACTAGAGAATATTTCCCTCCAGTGACCATGGCTGAACCTAAGAGTTTGAGCTTAATAACCTTGATTCTGACAATGCGAAGCCTTGGCTGACAATGTGAAAGGAGAGAGAAAACCTTTCAATTACTTCCTTGCATTAATTTCTGATTCTTTTTTCATGAATCTTTTTTTATCCTAAGACCCTAATGAAGGGATCAATTAGTAGCATAACAACTGAAATTCTATTACATAGCAAAGTAAGTCACATTAGAGAAAGTACATTAAATCATTGAGATTTGATGAGTCAGTTCTTTTGTAAGTTCTGTTGATTCAAATGGGCCTCCTCTAGTTATGATTTTATTGTAATATGTCACAACTGGAAGAGGCCCATTTGAGTCAGTGGATCTTTTGGAGGAGTCAACCCACCAAAACCCCAATGGGGGCTTGCTCTAGTGTGGTTTACTATGCTAAGTAATAGGATTTCAGTCAACAATGCTAGTACTTTTGTTCTCCTATTTTTGTCAGTAGCCACTTTTTGCACATGTTTTAGGTATTATAAAAAGTTTACGAGACTACTTTATATTAATGTGTAATTTCACAATGTCAAGAAACTGGGAAAAGAGGGAACAATGGTTTCAATTGCCTTTGAAACTCATGCTTGCTAGCTTGTTCTGGGATGAGTAGGCCAGAAGAGAGAGGGAGTCATTGCCTGTTAATTGGGAGATTTTGCCGGCTGTGTCTTATCAGTATAAGAAGGACATTCCTTGTAGTAGCTAATTAAGAGAACTGGTTTCAGCTGAAAGGAAGGGCAGGGGAAAGAGTGAAGTTATTTTCGAAAAGCTACTACAGTATCTTCTGGAAGATTTGGGGCACCTTCAAGCCTGGGTGGTAAAATGTCTTTAGAAAGGTAGGTCATGAGTATAAAAATGGCATGGAAAATTTGTTTAGTTTAGCCAAGTATTAGTGTGTATTTCAAACCCAGTCCGATACAAATCATGTGGTAGTTTATTTTTTGAGGGATGTGCTTGTACAATCCTATAAGGTAACACAAGGGTGTATTAGTTATGGGAATGAGACAAGGTCTTTGTAAGGCCCCACAGATGGCAAAAGGCTAGAGAACAATTTAAACTCTATCTCATCTAGAGATGGGTGGAACAAAATACTCTTTCATGACTATAGTTATCCTTTTTGTTGTGCATTTCCAGAGCTCTGAAAAATAAGAGTTTCCTTATCTGTGACTCAGTTATGGTTGAGCAAGTCTGAGCAACATTTGTCTTTATGAGGTAGACTATGACATACTTGCTCATGTATCATCAGCTTGATAACACAGTTCTCCATCAGCCTCACCTAGAGAGATAAGGGTAGTGGAGTGGCTGTGATCATTCAGTAGTAGTTATTGTTGTTTCTTCCCCTTTTGGAGACATGGTCCACTTTGATTATACACACTTTGTGTCTGAGTCCGGAGACAGCCTGGGAATCCTGCTGATGTGCCATCTGTCTAGCTTTTTGGCCAGTGCCCTGGGTGAACTTGCTGAACTTGATCTAAAATCTGGTGTTTGGGACTCCAAGGCTTATAATGTGTAACTGCTAAAAGAACATATCATACAGACAGGATTGCTGAGGCCTCCAGTGGTTCTACAGAACTACTGTATTTAAAATTGTGTGAGAAGGAAATAATTTATGACCTGTAGGAGATCATCAACAGCATGGGGATATGACTGCTAATTTTTCCATTCAGAAAATCTCACTAATCTGAGCTGACTTGAGTTCCAACTTAGAAATAGTGCTGAAAATAAAGGATTTAGAAGCTCTATCTTGTCATTGTTTTATCGATAGATGGAATCTGATCAATCTAAAGCTTAATAAATCATAACATACAGAAAATGCAGAATGTAAAATACTTCAGTCATGTAATGGAAAGTACAGCTTGCTGAAATTTTTGGACTTTAAATCCTATAATTCTCCAGTCTGGGAGTTCTGTGTGACAGACAGACATAAACACCCGAATATGGCTTCCTTGGGACAAAGACCTATATTGGAAGGCTCTGAGGTCTAGCTCTGCCTGACTTCCTTTTTAGAAAGAAAGCTGCTAGCTAGAAATGGGCAGGAACAAGAAAGTTGGATGGAAGTAGGCCTAGCTAGGACTCAAAGCTGTCCAGTTTAGGCTTTTCTCCTAGCTGAGACACATGTAAGTATCTATAGATTGCCTGTCAGGTAGAAATCCCAGAATGGAAAATTACAAGAGTTGTATTTAAATAAATAAATCTAAAACTGTCATTCCTAAGGAGGAGAGTGGGAAAGAGAAAAAAAAATTGATGTTGATTTTGATAGAACACATAATAATTCTTTAGGAGTTGCCACATTCAAAATCAGAATAGCCATAACGAAGGTAAACATTCAGTGGGAGGAACAGCTGATAAGAAGTTAAATTAATGTGCCGTGTTTCCTTTTTCCTGCCATCCTGGATTTTCTCACAACATTGTTGTATTTTTACATTTTCTCATATGATAGTGCAACACATACTAATCCTCTTCTTATATTTGAGATTTGCTTTGTCATGGTACACGGACTGTTTCAGAAATCTTCTAAATTATGAGGATGAAAAGATGAAGGGAAGAGTAACATATCTTGAAACTGCAAGCTTTGGCAGCTGCAAAAGCATAGTATGGACAGTTTATCTGTGTGAAAGCTACAGTTGAGATAGACTGTGCTAATGAGATGGAGTTTCTTCACCTGGAGCCTGTCTGTAATTAGATAAGGAATACTGACAGGAACAGTGAGTAAGTAGGTGCCCTCCAATGACAACTATTGACTAAACACTAGGTTCTGCATGAAATGGTGATGCAGTCGATAAAAACATCAGGCCTTGTTTGGTGTAACCCTGCTGATTATTGTCTAATTTGCTGCTTGGAAAGGAGCCACAAATGTCTCTGCTCTATGCTTGGAGTTGATGAGAACTGCTGCTTATGCTTAATCTTATATTTGCCAGCAAACTTTCTGTGATGAAGGAAACACATAGTCTATCATGAAGCAAGCAAACAAAATCAAGCTGTATGATGCTGTGCTGTTTCAGTACTGGATAATAACACTTTAGTGAGGAACTTTTGAAAAATAAGTTAACAGTCATGGCCTTCTTAAAAATAATGCTTAGCAAAATAGGAAGGAAAATGTGATTTGTGCTAGTAATGGGGAGACTAACTAGAGCACAAGTCCCTTCAAGTCTTGAGGTTTAATTGTTTATATATTTGATTTGTAAACCATTTTTTCCCTTGCAGGGCATAAGGTAACTTAAGGAAAATATTTAAAAATCACAAATATTAAAAACAGATTAATTCAGTTTTAAATCTGTAGCATACAAATATTTTAAACAACTTTTAAAACCCGGAAGCAAAGTTTTAAAAGCCCATTAAATTTCCCCATGGCAATTGCCTACTGACTTCCGAAAAACTTTCTGCAGGAGGATAGTTTTTAGTTGCTGATGGAAGTAGTGGCAAGAAGTGACCAGTCAAACATGATTTTTTTAAAATATGCTGTCTTCTTCTTTTAAAGATAAAAGATGAGAAGGGTGAATATGAAGTACTGCTCACTTCTCAGTGAGTGAGAAGAAAAGAATTAAGAAAATAGTGTGGAGTCTGTAAGGGAAAAAGTAAAGCTAATTGTAAAGATAAAAGATAGGACAGTAGATTATAAGGATATGTGTATGAATGTTTTCACTGCAAGATTGATTTTGATAAATTATCCTTCCCTTCCTTTCTTACATAAACTTTCCCTCAATAAATTATTTTTGTTCAATTGCTAGAAAAAACTTTTCTCATTATTTATTTACAAGCAATTCTAAATAGATATTAGCAGTCAGAGAAGATAGTGTGACACCCATGTCAGTTTAGGCAACACAAAAGCAAGGCTTTGAATGAGTAGAAAACAAAGCTTACATGTGAAAAATTGTCACTTAAATTTTAATAATATTAATCCCAAGTGGACCTCAAAGGTCCAGGCTTGTTGGCAATTCCAAACATTTTGGACAGCTTTGGACGTAGTTGCCGTCTGGACTAAAGTCTTACCTAGCAGCAATAAGGGGAGGTGGCTAGGTTTATTTATTTATTTATTTATTTATTTGACTTATACCCCGCCCATCTGGCCTGTAAGACCACTCCAGACGGCTAGCTTTGTAAGATGGAGGTACCAGACAGGACCCTTACAGTTATCTAGAGACTGTGTAACTCACTAGAGTGTGAAAATAATAAGGATTGCCTCCTTGGGAATGCCATATACTTCCATTATAAGCTTTAAACCATCAACATCATGCACACAGAACATAATGCGAATATGGAATTGCATAAAAATGCATCCAAGCCCAATCTTTTGTTTCAGCTCTATATTTGGAACGATCATTAGAATATGTCTTTAAATTATAACCTTATATAAAACATTACATTTTCCCAATAAAAAAAAGTTTTCATGTCACAATTGTTTTTGAGGACAAATACTCAACTCTTGGGTGACAGGAACAGAATAAAGTGGATTGCTTCTGGACTGCTGTTACAGTTTGAGGCAGTGACTAAATTTCCTATTAACCTTATTGCTCTTTCCAGCGAGCAAGTCTTAATCCCTTTTTCCATCAATCAACAATAATTAGAAGTTGAGTTCTTAAAGATTCTGGAAAAGTCAAACATACTTACTGGGATAATTTTCCTTCAATAAAAGGAGACACAGACTGTCACATTTGCCTTAGCTGTTCTAGGAAAACAGTGACTGAACTAAACCATCTAATTGCCTAATTGATTACTGTTCATATTTTTCATGCAGACTTTAGAAGTAAATCTGTATATAATTGAGAAACTATTGTGTTGGGGACTCAAAGCACCATCTAGCCCTATTGAACTGGGATTTATCTCTCAGTAAACATGCACAGAGTTGAGCTGCTACATAAAAAATTGTAGGATTGTTTTATGTCTGGAGAGCTGTTACTGTTGTTTCCACTTTTTGAAGACAGTTGAAGAGTGCTGGAACATGAATGTGCTGGTGGAACATGTATGTAAAGTCAGTAGCACATAGTGCTTTGAGAATGAGAATAAAAGATGTGAGTACAGAGGTTTGACCTCTGTCCATGGTGATAAGTAGGTCATCAGTCAGTATCAATAAAGCTGTCTGAGAAAGGTCCATAAAATAAAGAGGAACTGAAGGTGAACCATGCCCATTTTTGTGTCAGGAAAACTTAATTTATTTCATGAAAGTTCAGTTCAATATTGCTATAGAATATTAGTGTTCTGGTAAAAATTACAAGAACAGATACTAAGGAAAAATGTCAGAGCCATAGTGAAGGTAAGAGGCCTGCCATGAATATTTTATCTGTTTAGATAAAAAAATAGTGGTGGCGCATTTTACATGGCTTCTTTAAAATAATGTATCAATAACATTTAAACTTTGGGAATGGGTAGTATAAATGACATTTGGCCCTAAATAGGTTAAGTTGTTCTCCTTTCAGGTTGGAGAAGAACTATGGATGAGTTCAGCCTTTTACTTGGCAATAGGCCACTTATCTTCTGGAACAAAATGATTAGTCCCATAGCTCCCTTTTGCCTGCAGTGGTTATAACCAGTAATTGGTACTAGTTCTCTGGCAGCCTGTAATATTCACAGTTTGCAGTGAGACAAGTTACTTTCTTAGTACCCTTCTGCTTTTATTTTGAAGTTAGTCTTATTGCCAAGTAAAAGGCTGAACTCATCCATAGTTTGTGTTTGGGTTATTTTGTTTATCACTGTTAGCCACACAGAGTAGTGGTCTGCTCAATGACTGACTGACTGACTGACTGACTATTTGCACTCACAATAAACACACAAGGGTGTAAGATTCATTTTATTTTAATCCAGTGGTAGATTCAGTGCCAACCCAAGACATTTGGTGCATGAGATGAAGATTTTACTCCAACCGTATTCTTTGTAGAGAAGCTGAGCAAATTGATAGTTGACCATGACTTTAACGCAGGTAGCAGGATGCTGTCTTCTAGCAACTCCGAATGTATCATAACATGATTGGAGACAGACTTGCCCAGCTATGTTTTCTAAGCATGCTTAAAAACTACTCTAAAAAAATCAGAGGCAAGGCAACAGAGATTCAGAACAGTACCTACAAAATCATCAAGGCCCCCATATATAATTTTAACAGAATGAATACATAGTACATAAATTAGATAAGAATTTTTAAAAATTGATGAAACATGGAAAGCACTCCCTCCCCCACGTACACAAAAGGGAAAAAGACAAAATAAAAAAATATCACTCAAATCCCTCTCTCCTAAAAAAACCAGGTAAAACGAGCTGTGCGGCTGGTGAGTGGTAGGGCCACTAGGGAACACATCAGTCCGATTCTGTTTAAATTACATTGGCTATCAGTCACTGTCCGGGCCCAATGCAAAGTGCTTGTTTTGACATATAAAGCCCTAAATGGCTTGGGCCCTGGATACCTAAAGGACTGCCTCCTTCCATATGAACCTACCCGGCAATTAAGATCTAGCCAGGGGGCCCTTTTGAAAGAGCCATCCCTCAAGGAGGTAAGAAGGATGACTTGTAGACAAATGGCCATTTTGGCAGCCACCCCCAGACTATGGAACACCCTCCCGAGGGAGATTTCTCTGGTGCTGCCGTTGATGAAGTTTCGGTGCCAGGTCAAAACCTTCCTGTTCCAGAAGGCTTTTAATTGAAATAATATCAACTGTGGGTCATCATGGCAATTTTTAGAGCATTATATTTTAAATTGTATTTTAATTGTTTTATATTTTTATTGTATTTGCATTGTTATAAGCTGCCAAGAGAACTTTGGGCAGTGTGGGTGGCATGTAAGTTAACTAAAATAAAATAAAATAAATATATTTTCATCATATAGATACATGGTTTACGGATAATACCGTAAACTAATTTAGATACATGGAGAAACCAAAAGTTTTTTACTTCTTTAAAATAAAATGTTTAGTGGTAAGATAGTTTTAAAAGAAAAATTCTGCCTTACAGTATAAGGCATGTAATTTTACTGACACTTGTCACATGAATAGACCCAGCAATAAAATATCCAGACATCATGAATCTCATTTCTTTCTATCTCTGACTACTGTGGAAAGGGATTAGATGTGGATCTGTATTATGCCCTCTTGTATTGCGGTGTGAAATCTCAGAAGCCAGCTGAAGAGGTCTAATCTTCAGACAAACAACCTGATCTTTTTCCTAACGATAGGATTAATAACCTGTAGGTGAAGCAATGATATTTGTAAACACACTTCTGACTTTCCCCTAGGGCTGTAGTTTTGAATGTAGTTCCCTTCTATATGCAAAGGGGCCAGCAGAATTGTGATAAGAATTCTGACACCTGCCTCCTTGCTGTGCCCTCAAATGAAGGTGAGGCAACATGCATGCTATTGCATCACTTACTTGGTTTGATGTGAAAGGAAAGATACTGTATATACCTTGCAATGAGAGCAACTTGACACTACTGCATAGGTAAATATGCTGGCAGAGAGATTCTGATGAGAGAAAGACAGTCAAAAATTGCTTACACAGTTGTTTTGCTGTTGCTGCAAATGAAAACAGGGAAGCAAGAGGAACCCACAAGCTTAATTGTTTATGGAAATGTCATTGTTCATAACATTTCTCATTGTTACTAGAAGATGCATTTGAAAAAAACATATACTGTATATAGCTGATATGTTCATAAATAGGCTGATGATTCCATTTTTATTGTACTTGGCTTTAAAACAGAAGCAGTCACATAACGTTTCACTTATTTGAGATAGAGTACTAATCAAACCAGAAGCTTTCAATTGTTTATTCTTTTGCAGTGTGCTTCAAGCTTCCAAAAATGTGCATATGCTTTGCAGTTCTTTGTTGTGTAGGTTAGTCAAAGGGTGCCAAGAAAAATCTTTTATGTGTTTGATCATACAAGCATGCATTGTATTCTTCACTATATAATACTACATTATATTGGGACATAATGTGATATATATGTATTCCCTCCATTTTAAGATTATTCAGAATGCAGACTCTGGTTTCAACATTGGTCTCCCTGCTTTTTGCTGTTTGGAGTTTGTTTGGCTTTGTTTGCCTTTAGTATCTTGCCTGATGAAGAGTTCTGGAACTTGAAAGCTCGGACAAAATGTTGTTACCTTTGAGTTGGCCTAATAAATGTATTAATATGGTTGAAAGGTTGTGGTTTTAAATAACTACCCGTTAAAATATTGTTATGTAACTTGCTCTTTGGAGAAGTCAGTGCAGTGTTATTTGTTACTTTTCCATTTCAGGCTACATCTGTTTATTCATATGTATGTATTCGTGGGTGGTGGAAAGGGGCAGGGATGGGAATAAAATGGTTTTGGTTGCTAGTTAATTTGTTTGAATTTATATAAAATAGGCATGGCTTATCTCAGAAATAAGATTTCAATTGCAGTCTTACATATTTTGGTGCAATATTTTTATTAAGGTTCAATGACAACCAGTAAACCAAGGAAAGGACTGGAAGGTTGTGTTCCAACCATGAGTAGTCCTAAAGGTATGGGAGTAACCAAAAGAAAGTTGCCATGGTCAGATTGTTTGTTCAAGTGAAACATTTTTTAGATATGCAAAACTTTCGTATTGTCAAAAGAGAGCTGCTATTCCAAATAAAACCATAGCAGTCTTCATACCAAAACTCCTGTTCCAGGTGAAACCCTCCTAATTGATAAACTATTCCTGCTGGATACTGCAGAGAGAAAATGACAAGGAACCTCTGAGGAGAGGAGAAAATGCTTGCCACAAGCTGTTGATTTTGAGGTGACAATTACTTTTCTATTAATAGCTCTGTACTGGAGATATGAAGAACACTTGCTGAATTTCTCATTCTCATCAACATAGGTAGTCTCAATGTTGATGAGATACCTTGACAAAGAATTTATAAGCCACATGAGATTCTTTGCCTCCAAAAGCGAGGAATAAGACAAGGAGAATCATTTTTTCTTCTTAGTGCCTCTAGGATTTGTGCAAACTCTTTGTGTGAAACCAGTGCCCTTTTTCTTTAAGAGACAAAATGGACACAATAAGCACAGCATGCAAAACATGAAGATAAGCCATCTAGTGCTTCTGATCTGTCAATGTTCATGCAAAAAAGCTACATGTGTTGTTATTTTGCACATTTTGTCTTAACCCATTTGTTCTGTTGGTGTTATTTGCACAAATTTTCATAAAATTTCACGAAAACAATCATTCTCTTCTCTTTTTGAGAGTACCACAAAATAGCCCTGCCTTTTATGGTGCAAAGGGGATAATTTAGCTGATCCAAGGTAAGATGTATACCTGTTCTCTGTCCTTTTATCAGATATGTGTTAGATGTATCAGTCTTGCAAGACTGTTATGCGGATGCTCAGAATTTGGATTGGTTTGGGAGTAAAAGGGTAGCTGTAACTTATTGGCATAACAAATCAATATAAATCTGTGGTGAATTGCCATGAATAAATTCAACATAAAAATTTGCTGTTGTGTGGCTTATCACACAACTTGGCATATAACAGCAAATGCCTGCACTGAGTTCTTAAGTTACGGCAATTAGCCATGGAAATTTATGCCAAATGAGTTATATTGATGTATATACAAAGTGGGATTCTGGCCACAAGGAGATATTTTTTAAGCCTAAGCCATGACTATGAGATGTATTTTCCCTGAACAATCAGAAAGTTCTCAAACCTGGCAACTTTGAAGAAAAAAAAGGTGGGAACACTGTAGGATTCTTCTATGTCGATAAGCAATTGGGCCCTATCCATCCATCCATCCCTCCCTCCATCCCTCCATCCCTCCATCCATCCCCCACCCAGCTAGTCAATTGACTACTCTGGGCGGCTTCCAACATATTTAATAAAACAATATAAAATATAACAACATTATAGACATCAGTAATCAAATTATTCAAGCTGGAAAGAGAAAAGAAAAAGTAAATCAAATAATAACTGAAGGGAAGGCCTGCCTAAACAGTCAGGTTTTCAATTGGCTTTTAAAGATGTGTGCTTGTATGAAAATATTTGCTGCTGTATTTGTATTTCATGTTGTTGATCATTCTGATAGTCCAAGTGACTTTCTGTATAAGTTGTTGTCTATTTAATTCAGTTTATGTGGATATTTAGTTATGCTTTCTTTAGATACATAAAAATAAAAATTAAAATTAAATCCATGATCCTGTTGTGTAGCTCTGCTGGTGCAGTGAGAGTGGCATCACTGGCAATTTCTGTTAATTAAATGACTCCTGCTCCAATGTTAGGTTGTGCATGACTTGCATGTAATGAGACAAAATCATACATAAACTGAAATCAAGGCAGAGACTGTTGAATAGTCAACAATTTACTATTGCCAAAGATATGCTGACTGAGATGTGCAACAGGATTTGAGCCATGTTAATGTATTCATACGATTATATTAATACTGAATTTTTATTTTCTCATGGTAGAGTTTCGATTACAAACTAACAAAGCATAAATTACTATTGTGGCATTAGTGGCAGGGTTTGTTATTTTGAAAGTAAAGATTGAGAAGAGAGCTAGGAAGACTAGAAGCAAAAGATATTTGAGACAGATTTTATAAGAGCACTTCAATAAAAAAAAATCCTGTCCTTTAGACCTTAGCTTCTATTTGGTTTTATCCAACTGTTCTTCAACAACAACAAATAATAATAACCTATACTTGGACCCATTTTTTAAAAGTGCTGTATAAAATCTGTTATGAAAAAAATCTATAATTTCGCTTTGTTGTGAGAAAATGATAGGTGGTTTTCTGTTTCTGTGTCCTTCTATTGCTTGTTAAATTGTAAAACCAGAGCATTTGTTGTATACTTTTCATTAGGAAACTTTGGACTTATTTCTATTTGCAAATCTGCTTTTGGGGCTATAAAAAACCCTGACACCATTATCAAGTGGCAAGTTTTGCTTGAAATCTGATTTGGTAGTCATGGTTGCTTTTTTTAAAAAAAAAAACAGTATAAGAAGTGAAATGAAAAATGCTGTGATTTGTACAACAGAATGCTTCGCTTACAGCAAAAAAGCTGCGATTGCTGCTCTGTTCAACCAGAAATTTTTAAAGACAAGGATAATAGCTCTAAGAGCAAAGTACACAAAACCTGACCCACTAGCCTCCTTTTAGCTTTTATCTCCCAGTTCACTTTCCTGGAAACACTTCTATTTTTCTTTCAGTTGAAATACCATATTTCCTTTTGAGACAAATGTCTTGCATACACAGCAATATTTTTGTGGGCTGCCACTCTCTCCCTCCTTCCCTCACACACAACACACACAAACAATCTGGATAGAGTAATGTCTGTTGTTCATGTTTGACCCTTTAATCATCACAGAGATGTCAGGAAAAAAAATACAGAAGAGAGAGATAAATGACAGTTTCTGCCTTTACCAGCTATTCTCAAGTTGGTTTGAAGCCATTATTCTTCAGGAGAGGATGGGATATTTGAAAATGCACACAAAAAGGAAATTCTAATGTAGAGTATATCGCTCTTTTCAGGCTTGATATTTTTGTTCTTCCTGTCCCTCCACTTTTCAGGTTCTGAGGCTCCATAGGGCTCCTTTTTGCCCTGAGGAAGGCTTTGGAAGCCTCAGGATGGACGGACTTTAATGGTTGTCCCAAACCCAGTAGCCGTGATCCACTTATGATATGTTACTATTAAACATCCTTTCTGCTCTGCAATAGGTTTATAAATTGGCATAGCATGTCAGCACTGTATCACCTGTCAGTTTGTTTAAAAAAGAAGAAGAAATAACGGGAAAGATGAAGAGGATGGATGAAGGAAAGGGATGGAGAGCAGGGTGATGTGAATAGGATAAGAGTTTATGGTCAAATGGAACATTTTAGCAAACTAAAGGTGCAGCATGAAGTCTTGCAATGGGAAAATTAACATTTCTATGTAACCCAAGAACAACCTTCCTTTGTAATCAAATCTTTAGGCAGCAGATTATTCCCTCCCTTCTGCATTTTTCCTGCACTAGGTTGCACAGCATTTCTGTTTTGGGAGAATATAGAGACAAAGTATGTCTTTGGTTCTGTTTGCAAGACTTCTAGCAAATATGTTCTTTTCCAAGCACTTGTGAGGTGTAATCCAGGAAGTCAAGCCTATGACCAACATCATAAGGTCAACCAGCGGTTGATTTCCAGTAGTCTTGTACCTCTTTTTGGGGCATGACTTTCAGCAGGAAGAACTGATGAAAAAAAAACCTGTACACTGAGGTCCTATATCTTCTTACTCACAGAGAACGAGTCACTTGAAAGGGGTGTCTGTTAGCATCATTTTTTCCTAAGTGGAAGGAATGGTGGCCAGTGGGCTTGATGAATCTTGGCAAATTCTCTGTCATATCTTTGTACCAGTGAGAAAAACAGAGACGGCCTGCCAGGCCCACAAACTGCTTCCTCTGTCCCCATTAGTATGCAGTCACCTATTGCTACCACATATCGCCTCCTCTTCTGGGTAGTGGAAGGCACTACCAGCCATTCCACAGCCATTTAAATACTTACTCTTCTCTACTATCGCAGGCACTTAGAGCCCCACATCCATGGAGAGGGCCTTGGACTATTCAGTAAGGCTGAAGTTGGACACTACAAACTTGTGTCCTAAATTGGCAGCTTGTGTTTTTCTAGAAGACGCTTGATATTAAACAATATAAGGATGTTTTTAATGTTTTAAAATCTCTGAAGAGTGAAATTTAAAAAGTGAAGTTACATAAATTGATTACAGTAAACAATAATAACGACAAAGAATCTTGTGAAATCTTAAAAGATAATCACAGTTATTGTGGAATATTTTTTATGGACTACTATCCACTTTATAAAACACATTAAGGGTTCTCATTTGTTAATACTATATATGTATGCGTAGAATAATAAATAAATAATGAATAGTGGCATTAAATGACTCTGGAATGGGAAAAGGGCAGATGGTGAACATTAAATTAAAGCTAATATGGGGAAAGTAAACACAGTTAGCTATTCACAACAACAGTAATTGGTGGAAGCACATCCATCCTAGCATTACCAAGCTAATTAACTTTTATACTGGTTTAAGAAGCCATTGTTCATATTCATTCCCAGGCTGGGAAAATCAAGTTTTGCTATTAGTTCCAGCTATTTAATGCTAAATCCTGTCTTCATTGAAAAGGTGCTCTGAAGAGTGCAGCAACCTCCACCTCATCTCCTCTTTAATATGAAAGGTAAAATATGAAATCACCCTAGGCTGGTGGACATGACAGCTGTCACTTCAGAGGATGATACTGGTCAGTGATGCCTCAGAACCCTTTTGGCAGAAATAATAATAATGCTACCATAGAATAAACAGCTACCAGTGCAATACAGGTAATTTTTGAAGTGTTACTCCTGCATTTGAAAGAAGCGGTAGGATTTATGAAAGTTACAACAATGACTATATTTTTGTGAAGTGGTTTATATATACATATTAACATTAAGAACAGTCGTGACTTCTTGAATTGAAGAGGCACAAAGAGGAAAAGATTTTAATTGTAAGGTCATTTATTTACACACTTCCTGCTTTTTCATTTTTCCTTCTTCTGTCAGCATTGTAACCATGTTTGCATAAGTTGTATCTGCCCTGTCACTAACCATGGTTTCCAAATTACTTCACTTAACAGCTGCAAGTTTTGGCCTGAGTTATGGTTACCATTAGCATTAACAGTGGATGACATCCATTTACAGATAATGCTACCAAGAGCATGTTAAAATATGACAAGACAAGGAAAAAGAAAGTGAAGGCACTCCAAAGAGGGGAGAAACAGGAAGGAAGGAAGTGTGTATTCTGAGGTTTATTGTCTCTTTTGCAAACTACTGTTTGCAAACAACTCTTCTTTAATTGGGGAAATTTTAAATTGTGTATTCATATTCACATTGGCATTTTAATGTTTCTTAAGTTTGCTTAAAAGTAGAGTATTTACTTCACTCAGAACTCAGAAGGCAGTGTACCAAAACATATAATATTAAGAGATAATGCATTGGATTTTTCTCGCATCATTATTATGGAGAACTGTGAAATGATGGTTGATTTGCAGTCCTTTCAAATTCCTTATTGGGTTGTGTGCTGTTGTTTTTTCAACCACACAAATTGGGTGGTTTTTGTTTGTTTTTTGCTGGAGGATGGGTAGACAGTTGGTTTATGTATTGTTGGTAGCCATTCAGATTTGTGGCTTACCATTAGATGGGTGGGAACTAACCAACCAATACCAAAAAAGTACTTATTGCTAGCATTGGAAATGGAAGATCATTCCCCCCCCCTTCCAACAAGAAGCTTCTGTTTGCTGGCTTCCCTTGAAGCATCATTGAGAGGAAATTACCAAAGGAATTATGTATGTTGTAACAGACTTGCAAGAATTAAGAAATATTTGGCTTGAAATCCATATCAAAGATGTTGGTAAGGGCTTTGTGGCCCGGCTTCTTCTCCTAAATAGTATAAGTAGAAAAGAAAATACATCTTTACCCAGCGTGTTGTTAGTCTGTGAAACTCCTTGCCACACGATGTGGTGATGGCATATGGCCTAGATGCCTTTAAAAGAGGATTGGACACATTTCTGGAGGAAATGTCCATATCAGGTTACAAGCCATGATGGGGATGTATAATCTCCAGCCTTAGAAGGAAGGTACCTCAAAATGCCAGATGCAGGGGAGGGATATCAGGAAACAGGTATTTAATTGTTTCGTGTGCTCCCAGAGACATCTGGTGGGGCCATTGTGAGATACAGGAAGCTGGACTAGATGGGCCCATGGCCTGATCTAGCAGGGCTCTTCTTATGTTCTTATTTGATGAAATGCTTTTGCAACATGCATGCTTTGTTTAGTAAGGAACAGAGTAGATGTCTGCTGTTTCAGACTCAGTGAAAAAGTCTCCCAAAAATATTGAAATATTTCTGTTGCCAACTGTAGAAAAAGAATAAGTGTTCCATGCAGAATTCAACAAAAAGCTAATATAACAGTATATTTCCTATGCAAAATTACTAAACCTTCTGCTTCTGTGCAATACGGTTATTAAATGATAGGAACTGGCAGGCTAATATTGACCTCCAAACAGGATTATTGGAATAGCAGTCAAGTTATCTAAGTTCTAGGAATTTCCTTTTTTTCCTTGTTTCTTGGTCATGGCCAGTCCCAAGTCCAGTACTGAATTTTTTTATTTGATTTTTTATTTTTATTTTTTATATACTGTCCCATTAGTGTGAGGCACTATTCTGGATGGTTTACAGCAAGATAACAAAACACAACACCAATGAAATTAAAATAAAGTCAATAAATGGATAAAATCAGATGCAACAAGAGGCATGATTTCAAATTTAGGGCAGCGTGCAAGGCATAAAAATCAGGCATGGTAGCACTTGAAGGCATCTCTAAAGCAACATCTTCAGAAGCCTTCTGAGTATTAAGAGAGAGGGAGTCAAGCCCAGCTCCACCAGTAGTTGATTCCAGAGTGTTGGTGCCATAGTGAAGAAGGCTAGGCTCCTCATAATTGATTTCCTGGCCTCATTAATTTACTTCCTGCCAACTCTTCTATTCATTGACAAATTTTGTTGGAGACTTAAATACATTTTACTTGTGCTCAGTTTGGTTTTGACTGTGTAAACATTTACACCAAAGAAGCAGTGAGAAGAGGTACTTAGCCTACTTCTTTTCCCCCAAAAGCATTGTCTTCAAGTAGCTTTTGCTTGTCCAGAAGTAATGTGTTTCTTCTTTCAAATGTCTGATTAATCTAAGAACTGTGAGCAAAAAGACTTCTACATTAATTCTTGTTTTATCAAGTTTCCATACGTCCATTTGGATATAGTTAGCATTCTGGAATAAATGAAAGCCCTAAAGACTCAGTATTCATTTTAGTAGAGTCAGTTCCATTCCTGAAAGATTACAGGCAGGCTTTCCAAAGTAAGAAACCTAAACCTGGTATATTTCTAGAAAAATAACTAGCGAAAGTAACCAATAAAATTGTCAATTCCAACTGTCCAATTTACTTCAGAGATATCTCCTGTGACTCTGATACTGGTTAGTACCTGAACTTCTAAAAGAAGTAACTGAATGAACAAGTCTCTTGGGTTTAATTATTGAGGCTTTTTCAGATGAAGAAAAATGTCTTCATTTATTTGAAGCACTTTATTTCTTACAACATTTTATAGTAGGCCTATCAATTCTTACCACTAGAATGTCAAACAAAAGCACCAAAAACACTGAGGCTGCAATCCCATACACATACATGGAATGAGCTCCACTGATTTTAGTATTCTCTTTTTATATAAAATATTGTAGTGTAAATGTTATATAAAAGTAGTTGTAAATGTAAAGTCAATTAAGATTTTTAATGGCATTGAATATTGCTGTGTGTTTCTGATCTGCATTCTTTCTAAAACCAAATAAATCCACACAATCTCAGAATGGAATGTGAAATAAAACGTAGAATACATATTTGATAGATGTTCAGACAGGGCCTGGCGTGCTCTGGTCCATGGGGTCACAAAGAGTTGGACATGACTTAATGACTAAACAACAACAAAGATGTTCAGAGCAAGAGTAAGGAAGCAAGTAGCACCAAAAATGACTTTATGCAACTTAAACATGGTCCCCAAGATTTTCACTTTTATTCCATTTGGGGTAATTTATCCCTGTTCTTTGACCACTGCTTTAATGCATCACAAGTTTCAGTTCAAGATGACATCATACATCATGAATGCATTAATGATTACCTACTGTTTACCTACAAACAGTATACGCAGTATACCCTCCGAAAGAGTCACTGTGGGAGATATATGGATAACATGGTTTTGATCAATTACTTTCAGGATTATAGCCAAACATTTTGAGTCGTGCGGTCTGAAACTAATTTCAGGATTCTAGCCAAAAAAATTGAGTTGTGCAGTCTGAGAGTACTAACCTGAGCACCATATTTGGCATTGAAAGTCCTTCCTCAAACCAGCAAGCGAACAATCCCTGGCTATACCTTTACTTTGAGGCAGGGGGGCAGTAAACCTATTCATAGAAGTACTATTGTGCCACATTGCAAGTGTTCTTGACCAAAGCATGTCTGTGTTGTCTTAATTATATTTCAGTTGCCAAAAAATTTGATTTTGTGGTGACACCAGGAGAGATCTAGGGACTCCTTGTGATGTATAATGATAGAGAGGCAAGAATTTTGCACATTCTGAGAAATATATCAGGGTTATTTGTAAATGGGAACAAGATGCCTGTTTTCACAGGTTGATTGCATGGAGATAAGCATCTGTTTATCTGCCTGTTTTTATCAACCATGGTCACCTGACATTTATATATGAATACATTTTATATGTGAAGTGAATTTTGAGTTATGATCTCTGCTATATTAAACACAGTATCTTATGTGCCTGGAGGGTGAAAAAGCAACAGCATGTGCTTCCACAAGGCTTCTGTTGCTCGCAATTAAAAGGCCTTGTGCTTCTATTTCCCTTAATGGATTTTATCAAGTAAGAAAAAAAAAAGAAGAAACAAAGAGAAAACACAGAAGGGCTGCAGAGTGTCATCTGGAATCCCAGTAAATGTCATGAATGAGGCAGTATGATTGCACAGTAAAAGCTTTGTCTGGACACACCCACAACCTCAGTAAAAAAGGTTAATGTTTATTGTATAAGAAAAGTTCTCTTTCAGGAAAGCACTGCATGTTTCAATAGCTTTTCTAGCAAGAAAATAGTGTAGTTCAGAAGAATGTGAGATTCCTGGAGGAAGGGGAATGGGTGGATCCCTCTAATTATTCTCCTTTATTGTCCCCTTCCTATCATAATTTTAAATTAAATATCCTTCCCTAAAATACATCAAATACAGCAATGTAGAGGTTATAAAAATATCAATTTCAGCTATTGATTCAGTATTTGGATGTGTAGAAATGTGTGTGGTGTGTGAGAGAGAGCGGTTTGGAACAATGCTGTGGCAGACATACATACACATCTCCTCCCACCAAGCCTCATTAAGCCAAAATTCTAAAGAGAGCCCTATCTTTTAAAAGCAGAGCAAGTATTGTCCTGATGAGTCAGGGGCAGCCCACCAATTGGCAGACCCATTGGGTGATAAATGTCCTAAGACCCCAAGGCTGATGACACATTTTTCATCATTAATCCAGCCCATTGTGAACTGGTCTACTCACATTGATTCCAACTAGGGGGCATCATCTGCTGTTAAAAGGGTGATGACTCGCTAAAAATGAAGGCTTGAAACTAATCAAGTATAGTTAGAACCTCTGCTGGCAGCTTGCTTAGATAGCCACAGGGCAGTAATATGACAGCAACAGACACTTGGACAGGCACTTTCCAGCTTTGTATGGGAATGCAGCAGGCTTCCTTGAAAATACTCTTTGTCTTTTGTCCCTTTTTAGATGACTCTGCAGTGTTAAAAATATAGAGCATAAGAATGGGATTCTGAAATATAATATAATGTACTCTCTGAATTATCCGTCTGCAAAGAATTCCCTTTGCAATAACCTTCAGCAGACTAATGTCTCTGTCTCTGTCTCTCTGAGTTTCAGCACAGATTCTTGTTTAACTAAGAGATTTTTCTTCTCTTGTGTATAAGTAACACTGGTGCCTGACTTTGTGTCTTTAACCCTTTTTTATTAGTATATTAGCTGAAAATTCTGTGTGTGATTTTTTTAAAAAATGAAGGTGTCACTCAAAATGAACTCCAAATAAAGCTGTAGATACCATACTGTATATCTGAATGTATGTCTTCTGACATGCTATTCTTTTGCAAGAATGGGCAAGATATTAATTTGGTTGCTTTGCTTGTTTATATATCACTAAGCTTGGTCCCTTTTCATTACTGGAGGTGTCTTCTAGTATGTTTGGAGAAGTTTTCAAAATTTGAAACTGTTTGTATTGCTTGAAGGGGCTTCTTCCTTATAAAGAACTTGGTTCCTCTCTAAGCCTTTTCTACTCAAAAGTTCACATTCAGGAAGTGACACTATTTTAATTGGTAATATATGCAGTCATCAACCATAGTTAAAAGCACTGCCCCAAGTAACAATTTATTATTGTGGCAGCTAGTGCTTTACTGTGATTTTATTTTGGGTGGATGAATAAATAAGATCTAATAATGACTTCTCAGTATCAAAAAGCCTCATTTTAGGATTTGTTCTGACAGCTTAGCATGACCAAGATGACCTTCTGTAGCAGTGTAGCATGCAAACATCAAAAATAGTTCTGCAGACTACTATTATATGCTGATGCAAACATTGAGCATTTGGACATCATGCTTTTTAATTCCTCCTTCACCATTCCCGTTTAGGGTTAGAAATAAGGATACTTTGTATCCTGGTTGGCCAGGTACTTTAACATTGTGAATGCTAACAGCTTTCTGATGACTGGTAAATCGACACACATATGTTTTACAATTCACTTGAATTAAAATCCTGAATTTCTTTAACTAAATCTAAGTGCACCTTTCGGTTGTTTCTTTGCTCTTCATTTTCTTGACTTTTTGTTTTGTAATTGCAGTAGGCCTAACCTGTTGTATGAAAAATATTGGAACCTACAAGGCTTAACCTCTCCGTAAGCATATGAGTGAAACAAGTAGGAGACTTATTAGTCTAACCCAGGGTTGAAAACCCTAATAAAAAGACTCATTGTTTGACATCTAATGCTAGGGACGTTCATTTGCCTTCCTGATTTCTGAAAAGTGCAGTTTTATACTGTGGTTCTGCTGAGGACAATAGCAGGTGTGGGAACTCAAGGAAAAACATGCCGACAGGAAGGACAGAACCACTGACTTCACTTCATGTGAAGAACAAGGCCCTTCTTTTAACTTTCAAGTTTTAAAAACTTGCATTACAACTCTCAGAATGGCCAAATCAACATGACCACTGGCATAATCTAGTCCTGCTTGGTTTAACGGGTAGATCAGATTATTTACTGTAATATAATTTATTATATTATATTGAAAGTAACATGTTACTTTCATTCTAGATATATAGTGAAATGTTAGGTCAGAAAATTGTGCAGCCTTCTCCAAAATTAGCAGTAAAAAGATATTTACAACACTGTTACCTCTATATATCAGAATTATACTGCTACACTGAGTTTTTGCAAATATTTTTTAAAAATTCATAATAGTGTGAGGAAATTCTTGGATACAAGGCTTAACTAAACTAAAAATCACATTTTAAAAGGAGAGAGGGGGTTTGGCTTGTTTTCCTGGAGGTAATCTGGAAATAATAGCAGTTCAGTAAAATGAGCAGTGCTCTTTTCTGCAAAACATTGTGAAATTACATAAAACTTTTAAACATATAATTTGAAGATGTTACACAGTTCTGGTCTATTGGCAGCCTGTAATACATTAGGTACTTGCATTTATCCTAATCATGGTTAAATAAATTAAATACTACCCCATCACATATTTAGAAATGAGGGGAAAACTTTACTTAAAAACCCCACCCAACCCAAAGAGCATCACAGTCAGCCAACTGTGAAATTACTGATCATTTGGATTTCCCCCCCTGTTTTTGACAGTGTACAGTGAACTAGAATTGGCACATTTTCTGCAGTTTGCAGCACTTCTACTTCACAGTGTTTTATACCAATTTGCTGTAGTTGATTACATGTCCATCTTACTAGAGCAATTCTTTGAGCATGCTAGATGGGTTATAGCAAATTTGTAGCATAACATGAAGGAAGATAATAGAGTAAGAAAATGATATTTTTGGCTAATATGTTTTTGTTCACTAAAGCCAGACAAATATATAACATTAGAAAAATGTCCATGAATACATGTTTGTAGGGAACTAGTACATGAGCGGTAGGAACTCTTAGGGTTGAATTACATAATTATGTCTCCATATGATTAATAAAGATAGACCAGCTTCCTCTTTACTATTCTTTCAAAAGCAGATAAAAAACATATTATTTAGACAATCCTTTGGCATATAAAGTTATAGTGAAATGGGGCTGTAGATTAACTCTACATTTTATTGGTGTTTTATTTGCATTTTAATCTGTTTTCATTTTTTAATGATTGAAAATAAAACAGCCAACATTACAATGCCATTGTACAAAATGCTGGTAAGGCTTTACCTGCAATATTGAGTACATTTCTGGTCATTGTACCTCAAAAAAGACATTGTGGAACTGGAAAAGGTGCAGAAGAAAGGGACTAAAATGATGCTGAGGCTGGGGTACCTCCTTTATGAGGAAAGACTACAGTGTTTGGGGCTCTTTAGTCTGGAGAAAAGGTGTCTGAGGAGGGACATGATTGAGACATATAAAATTTTGCAGGGGATGGATAGTGGATAGAGGGAATACAATACTAGAACCACTCAAACTGAGCATTGGGAGAGTGAGAACAGACCAAAGAAATATATTTATTCACCCAGCGTGTTGTTAGTCTGTGGAACTCCTTGCCACAAGATGTGGTGATGGCATCTGGCCTAGATGCCTTTAAAAGGGGATTGGACAGATTCCTGGAGCAAAAATCCATCACAGGGTACAAAACGTGTATATATTTAATTAATACATGAAGAGCAGGGAAGCAGTGTCACATTAATAAATGACTAACTCGAGATTATTCACCCAGGGCATACCTTCAGAGAACCTCTGCCCACATGGGATCAATCCATAATGCAGGTGGTATTTAATTCCTTTATATCCTTGAGAAGGCATTTCTGTCCTGCAGAGAAACAGAACGGTTTACTCTTCCCTGCTGGGTACTAAGCTGGATGACACTTGATCAGCAACAGAAAACATGCTTTTTTTATAACTGGGCTCCCTTAAGGAGTAGTAACCAACAGGTTATAGATATCTGTGAAATGGACTTCCTGGCATTGCCCCAAGACAATGGTCAATCATTTGGTGGCCATACCTTTTCTCTTTTATTTTGGTAAGACCTCTTGTTTTCCTAATCCCTGCAATTCCTTTACAACACAGAAGTCCCTCAAGGCTGATGAAGAGTATCCCAGATCCAGACTGATTTTAGAAGATATGGCATCTGTCTAGGTTTGCTAAACACCTGTGCATAATCTGCTCATCAGCCTTTCCATTCAAATTGTTTGAGACCACATTCACATTGATTTTTGGAAGCATTTAGAAATAATAAATTGGTCTGCATGTTAAATGTTTTGTAACCTGTGAAATAATCTAGGTGCTAATAATATCTGTAGGGGATGAAAAGGAAATATATGTGTGGAGGGTATAGGTATAGAGTCCTTCTGAGGTATTCCTATCTTAAAGTGGACAATTTATAATATAATATAGGATCTTGACCTTTTAAGTATTCTATCCCAATAACTGATTATTCTCGACCTAATTAATATTAATAGCTTAAAACTTTTGGGGAAGTAGGTAAAATGGGCAATCCATTTTGAAATCTGTCAAGAAGGTAATAGTGGAATTGACTGTTCAGATCATAAACTCCTTCTTTAGACAAGGGATATATGCCCCTGTGTCTGAAGGAGACAATGATCCAGCCCATTCTTAATAAGTCCAACTTGGCAACAGACAACTCACAAAATATTTTTCCAGTTGCCAACATACTGTTCATGGGAAAGCTGATTGAGAGGGCGGTGGCTTACCAGCTGCAGACATTCTTGGAGGGCACCGATAGCCTTGATCCATTTCAATCAGGGTGTAAGTCATATCATGGGACTGACAGTTCTGGTTGCCTTGCTTGATGACCTGCTAAGGAAGGCCAGCCAGATGAGATAACCCTGTTGTTCCTTCTGGATATTTCACCAGCCTTTGATACTGTTGACAAACTCACTATCCTCCTGGACTGGCTAGTGAGTTTGGGGAGCAGGAGGTTAATGTTATGTCGTCTCTGATCCTTCCTTGAGGGTCTCTCCAAATGTTATAGCTTGGGAGTGCTGTTTTGACCCTGTAGGTTCCACAATGTTGGGTGTCACAGGAGTCAATAATTCCTCCAGTGCTGCTTAAGATCTATATGTAGCCACTGGGGGAGATCACCCAGAGATTTGGAATGTGTTCTCATCAATATGCTGATAACATGTAGCTGTCTCTCTCCTTTTCATCTCTGTTGGGGGAAGCCCTGCACTGCCTAGACTCGGTTATGGATTGGACCAGCGTTAACAGGCTGAGGCTGGATCCTAACAAGATGGAGATCTTGTTTTGTTAGGTGAGGACTGTGGTTGGTCACGTGGTGACGCTGTAGGTTAAACTGCAGAAGCCTCTGTGCTGCAAGGTCAGAAGACCAGCAGTTGTAAGATTGAATCCATGCAATGGAGTGAGCGCCAGTCGCTTGCCCTAGCTCCTGCCAACCTAGCAGTTTGAAAGCATGTAAAAATGCGAGTAGATAAATAGGTATCACCTTGGTGGGAAGGTAATGACATTCCATGTCTAGTCGTGCTGGCCACATGGCCACGGAAACTGTCTTCGGACAAATGCTGGCTCTATAGCTTGGAGTCGGGGATAAGCACCACCCCCTAGAGTTGGACACGACTGGACTAAATGTCAAGGGGAAACTTTACCTTTTCCTGGTTGGTTAGGGGGCTTTTGTCTGCTCTGGACAGGGTTACACTCCCCCTGAAAGACCAGGTTCATAATCTACGTGTGCTTCTGGACTCTGCTCTCTTGATGGAGAAACAGATTTTGGATGTGACAAGGTCTGCCTTTTTCCATCTTAGATAGATTGCCCACCTGCACTCTACCTAGACAGGAAGTCTCTGATAACACTATTTCACATGTTGGCAGCAGGTGCAAAACAGCAGCCGGGCTGATCTTGGGGGGTTTGAGATATGATCATATGACTCACTTGCATTGGCTGTCAGTTTGCCTCTGTGTCAAAATCAGGGTACTAATGCTGATATACAAAGCCATTAACAGTTTGGGATCTTGCTACTTATTGGAGTGCCTCTTCCTGAGATCAACCACCCATGTCACTTGCATTTCCCAAGCTTTGGTATTGCTAGAAAGTCCATGACTAGGACTTTTGTTTAGTAGTGGCTGCTTATTTGTGGAATACTCTACCTGTGGGGTTGTGCCAGATCTCTTCCCTCCTAATACTTAGAAAGGATATAAAATGTACAGGACATCCTCTCTTTAACATTTGCTTTTCTTTATTTTCATCTATCCTTACATGTTGATTGTATTTTGTAGTTTTTGTCTGTTGCCCATCTTGGGTTCTCAGGAAGTGTGATTTGAGTGGGGTATGATTGTTTTCTTTTATGTTTTAAGTTCTCTGTTGGAAATTGCCCAGAGTAGTGGCATGTCACTATACAGTGGGGTCTCGACTTACGAATGACCCGACTTGAGAACAATTCGAGTTACGAACCTGCCCTATAGGGAAAGTAAGGACTCGACATGAGAACTTCCCTCGAGTTACAAACAGGGAAAAAAGTCCCCCCTCCCTCCCCTTAGAGGCTTCTGGAGGGGGGAAAAGGGTCAGAAACTTAAAAATAAATACTGTACTGTTAAATAAAGTCACTTACCAGGCCTTGGTAGCCCCCCAAACCACAGGAAAAAGAGCAGGAAAGAGCTAAAAGCCGACACCCAGAAAGAGCCTGGCAGCCATTTTGTGGTTTTCCCCGCTCCTCTCCCCGCCTATCAGCTGATCGGCTGGCTCTGAGCAGGCTTCCGGAGGCTTGCTCAGCACCTAAAAAGCCTGCCTGAGTGCCTTTGTGCTGAAAAAATCAGCACAACATGCTTTAAAACATTATTTAAAATTGGCTTCGTTTTTTTTAAAAAAGAGTTCTAAAGTGCTGCCTTTAGTGTTCCCTGCCTTCCCTGAACCTAAGGGGAAAAAAGAAAGAAAATATCCCCCTCTAGTGGCAGAAGGCAGAATAGCAGCTTCCCATTAGTTTCTATGGACAGAAAAGAGCAGATACGGATTAAATGGTTTTCAATGCATTCCTATGGGAAATGCAGATTCGACTTAAGAACTTTTCGACTTGAGAACCACCTTCCAATACGGATTAAGTTCTTAAGTCGAGACCCCACTGTATGTTGCAGTGTAGCATGATGTAAGCTGGCATGGGTCTTTTTTAAAGGAGAAAGACAGGATAAAAATATTTGAAATAAACAAATAAATAAAATATAGAAATTTAATAAATAAATAACAATATGTATGGTTGTGAATAGGCCAATTTGATTTCTTTTTCTTTCCAACGGTGAATGCTACCTGAATTTATTTGAAATGCAAAGGATGCCACATCAGGAAACAGTGTGTGGAAAGAGCTGCCAGAAGAAAGAACAGGTAAACTACTTCTGAGTACTTTCCATCTAGGAAATTCTGGCAATGCTTTTCAGAGGTAGCATTCAACTTGACGGCATAAAGTTTATTAAAGAAGCACAACAGCTTTAATTGTAGTCCGTATTCTTACATGATAATGGCTCGGAAGAAAGGATTAGAACGATTATAGCACTCCAGATTATATCTTTCTTTCTTTTTTGCCCTTTATTTTTCATTGTTCTCAAAGCTCTTAATATTAATCTCTGTCTGCTCTCGTATATGCCATTATTTTGGACTAAACCTTCTCCATATTCCTCTTTCCTTCTCAAAGCTATATAGGTTCAAATTGCCAACAAGCCATGTTGGAGCTTCTGAACAAAGTAGAGACCAGACTGCTTTTCCCCTTGACCATCAAATACTGTTTTGGGACATTGCTCCAGAAACAAATGTTCTGTTTAGCTGCTGTGGCTAGGAGTTTTAATAGACAATTTTTTTTTCTTCTCCATGGGCTGTGTTTTAAAAATCATTCTCAAAGGAAGAATCAAGAATATCTTTTAGGTACTAGTCTTTTGAATGGATAATATGGGGATCCAGACAAAGGTAAAAAGGAGGTGCAGTCCACATATTTAGCTCCACCTCTAAGGTCATGTGACTTCTGCTGATCGCTCACGTGGTGATGTAATATTTGTAGCAGGGAACTAAGGGAAAATCCCTTATTTGATTTATATTATTAGGTTTTTAAATTACACTGGGATATTCAGTGTGATGTGCTGGATAGAGTGACAGAGCACTACTCAGGAGACCTCGGTTTGTGTTGCCACTCAGCCCTGTAAACCCATGGGGGAGGGGGACTGGCAAAATCTGTCTATAAATATCTTACTTACTTTGAAATCCCATCAAAATCACTGTAAGCCAGTTCCAACTTGGCAACACACATCACACATACAAAACATGTGGGAAAACTCCACAACTAATCTTCAACATATGATGGGTTAGGAAGAGCACTTTGTGTCTGTTATATCCCTTTGTGCAAATAATGTATAACAAGAATGGTTCTTTAACCTTGAAGTGTGTGTCAGATGCATCTGTTTATCTATCAGATATCAAATCCTGTAGGAAGACAAACACATCACTTGGAGATAGGGTAATTAATCATTTAAAAGCTGACATTAGCATATGTGCAGTTAGGTAAAGGTAAAGGTTCCCCTTGACATTTAGTCCAGTTGTGTCCAAATCTAGGGGGTGGTGGTCATCCCCGTCTCCAAGCCATAGAGCCAGCATTTGTCCGTAGACAGTTTCTGTGGTCACGGTGCCAGCACGACCAGACACAGAATGTTGTTACCTTCCCACTAAGGTGGTACCTATTTATCTACTTGCATTTTACATGCTTTTAAACTGCTAGGTTGGCAGGAGCTGGGACAAGCAATGGGAGCTCACTCCGTCATGTGGATTCAATCTTACGACTGCTGGTCTTCTAACCTTGCAGCACAGAGGCTTCTGTGGTTTAACCTGCAGCGCCACCATGCTGTGTGTGCCGTTAACCCTACATTTATTCCCCATATGCCCCACAACATTTGAGACCGTGATACATGACATATTTACCCAATTCCCTGGACTTCTGCTAACCAGCCAACACAGTTTTTGTACTACCTGCCCTTCAGTTATCCATTTGTTCAGATGCACGTATGAAGCACTGGTGTATTATTTTATTTTATATGCACACACTGGAGCATTGTCAGGATTCTGAAGAATTGGGATAGTTAACAGGAGTGGTAATATATGAGTGTATAATTGAAGATATATTTGAGTGCCTTTCATATTCTCTGTGATTTTTAATTTACTGACTAGAAGGAATTTGAATAGCTTTCCTTTAGCATGGTATATAATTAAAGTTCAATGTCAAGGTGATTTTCCAAATAATTGTTCTACCTATCTATTTATAATAACTCCAGGAAGACTGTTATCTTTGACAAACTTTTCTAAAATCAAATAAAGACAGAATACATGAGGCTTGCTCATTTTAGAGCACTTAAGGAAAGATGATCAGTTTCACCATTAAGACATTAATTAATTTTCAGTTTTGCACACTCACACTACCCGTTTATATTTTCTTAGAAGACAAATTGCTATATATCTTTAAACAACTCTCCATAGCTTTATTACAAATGTAATAAGAACATTGCTTAAACAGTTATTTTATTATGGCACACAATCATACAAACAATACATATTTGTGTAAATGTTCATCATTGCACTTTAAACCTAGCTGGTCCAATGCCAGATTTGAATGACAATTAAAAGTGCATTCTTCCTTTGTTTTCTTACCTGTGAGAGTTAAAAAAAATACAATGTTTAGACTGAGAATAGCACATTTCTACTAAATGCTTTTGATCAGCTATTGTGTAAGGCCTCGTGTCAGCACCAGGAACAGTGGAGAATTTGTGGGGTCTTGCATGTTCCAGCAAGGGGCTGAACCATTGCTTGCCATCTCAGTACCCACTGCCATTGAGCCCCAGCTGTCGGGTGATAGTGGAGCACCAGTATCTATAGACACTACCAGTCTATTCTTCATCATTATCATTTACTTGCTTCCTTAGCAATCCATTGGTTTCAGTGCTAGCATCACTTTTGTGGGATAAGCCTATTCATGAGTCTCAAGGAAAGGAAAAGCTCACGACCATTCTGTCCCTTATGTCCACATATACTTGCCTATCTGATGGAGCCTAGTATGCATGCACATGGCAGAGGGCAAAGCTGTAAGGAGTGGTGGTGTATGTCAGTATTACCCCGGCAGCCAGTTCTGTACAGTGATTATTTCTAAAGTACATACAGGTATAACCAAGTTAGCACAGGGCTGTTTACAGCCTTTATGAATCAACACAACAAAACTGAATATTGCTGGACAAGGTATAATTTCAGTTCTTGGATCAAATATTTTCTAACGTATTAAATCCTTTAATTCTTTTGGAGGAGTGGGATAGATGGATAGAATAGACTGGAAAAAACACATACACATGAACTATAAATCCATTCAGTCTATGATGGAATCTTTAACTGTTCCCTTTCTTGGCATTAAAAAAAAAGTCTATTATGCAGCAGACATATGGCTTTATGGACAATTAAAGTTGGAGTGTCCAAAGATCCTTTAAAAAAATGATACATGAATTACTTTTTGTTCAGATTCCCTACTTTACTCTTGTCAGCATTGCTTTAACTCTAGTATAGTTCAGTACATTTCTCACTTTTCCTATCTTTTTCTATTTACAATGTTTGGTGCACAGTTATACAGTATTATGTTCATATGTATTCATAGGATACATACTTGATGCTTTGTTAATGGACATGATGAGTGAAATGCTATTATTCTGTTTTTTGTTGGTTTTTTTTTTTTTGATGTCCCTGTATTTCTAGCTGTTAAATTTTATAAGTAGTCCCATTCATGAGATATAACTAAAGCTGGTCATAAAGAATACTTACATAGGTTTGTTGTTAAGCTATGTAGGCAATAGAAGATGAACATGTGGGCTATGCTGACAGTTTAAGTGGTGTCAAGAATAGGTCCAGAATAGGTTCTTTAAGATGTAATATGCAATAAATATATAAAATTGGCATAAAGTTTTCACATTGTTCAGTGCTATATATTTTTAAATATAAACACTTTATTTTTTAAAAATTAAGTTTTCAAACACATATAGCACCAAATGAATTCACATTTTCCAGGAACAGTAAGTGGACAGGAAAGATTGTTTAAATATAACATAAAAGTCCACCACAAACATGCAAAATCTTCAGGGTCTATGTCCCCTTTTAAACACAGACCCTGAAGCTTCTCAAGGGCAGCAAAATGTAGACCTTTTCATAACCAAGTTTCCTTGGTGATTATCAATGCCTCCTTCCAGTCTTGTGCAATGAGAAGACATGCTGCCACCACTAAGTAAAAATATTTTGGACATACACTTAAATAGTCTCTTCTAAAAGTAGATAGCAGTATTAAATCCTATTCCCAAACAAGCTTCAAGGCAGAAGAGTGAGAAAATATTACAGATATTAAAGTTGTACATATTATTGATTGCCCCACCTCCAGATACTGGTAGTGTTGCAATATGTTTAAAGGGAGATGAAGGTCTCGCCTGAGTACATGCAGGAGGAGATTAAATATAATCATTCAATTGACAGATTGCTGATGAATTTATTTTAGAAAGTTTTATTTGGCTTCTAATTCAGAATCAGTGAATATCCTGTTCATAGAAGCCCTTTAACAAAAAGAAATTTTCTTTTAGCAAAATTGCAGAATTTATCATCACATTTAAATTCCAGATGGTACAAAAAAAAAAGTTGTGAATAGAAAAATGGATATTGCCAATTTCTGAATCCTTTTACACCAAATCAATAGGATATGTTTGGTGAAGAGATTCTATGATCTCATTGTAGAGGGCAGGAATGGAAAAGCATAGATGAGGGTGGGGAGTAAAACAAACCTCTCATTTTCCATCTGTATCCAAGACACAATAGTGTTATACATCATATCTATTAATTGTGTAAACCAAAGTGCATCAAAACATGTTTGTAAATGTGGTAAATTCCATCCACTAAATTTTGTTTGTGTATAAATACTAGGCACAGCTAAATAAGATCTTTTGTTCAAGAAAATGAACTTGTTAAATAAGGATTGCCATCCAGACAATACTTTTGTAGACATAATAATAGGAAGAACCTGGAAAAAAGGAAAATAAAGTGCGGGGAAGAGTGCTGCATAGCATAAAAATGTGGGGTTAAAAATAGGCTGCTGTGGTAACAAGAAAAGTATTTGAAATGTGGATCTATCTCAGGACGCTAATGATTTCTTGAACTGAGAGGATGAACAATGAAGAAGTATGTAAGAAGATGAAGAAAGAAAGAAAGAACATAAAATGCAGAAGGCTAAAATGTGTTGGTTGAAATTACTGTAGAAGGAGAAACAGAAGATACAGATCATTACAGCTTGATATTTCAAGGTAAAATAAATGGGAAAAGACACGCAGGAAGAAGTTCCTGTATGAAAAACTTGAGAGACCGATTTGGATGCCACACAATGTCATTGAGCAAAAGTGCCCCTTCCAGAGTCAGAAGTTGGGACTGTCAGTTGAATTTGGCCCATTTATTTGAGCAGCACTTAAATTACATTGGCTATATGAAAAAGTGGGATCATAACTATGAAGCATTTGAAAATTACTGATTGTGTGTCTATGTGTTTTTGTATTGAAGAGGGAGAAATTATTGTAAAAATCTTTGGCTTTTTTGTCACTGCAGGTTCAGTAAAATCTAATTGTAAATAATTGTTGGAGTTAGCTAGCATTACTTGCAGTTACCCTGCTGTGTTAATATAAATGACAGTTTTCACCACACTTTATAATAGAAAGTATTATTGTGTGATCAGAGTGATTTAAAAGGTAGGGGCTTGTCCTCTTGTAGATGAACATATTTTTAATAGGCATTTAATCCTTGTGAGAAGTGCTGTGTTGTGACAGTCCTTAAAGATGGATTCCTGTATTTATCTGAGAAAAGGGCACAGTACAGGCAGCTGCAGGACATGCTTCTCCAGCGTACGTGTCTGAACTCTGACCTAAAGATATCACCCTTGTGAAATGAGTCTTCATGCCCATTCAAGCCTTGACCCCTTTGCTTCGGTCTGCCATTGACTTTGCCAATTTACGATGGGGATCTACCATTGCTTGTTTCATATTTACTGTCAAAGCAGCTTTGAATGGTAATGACTTGATGATAACCTGAGTCTAATGGGCATCCTATAGGTGAAAGGCTGTTGTTGCAACATGGATCATACAAGCCTTATATATTTCTCTCTCTCTCTTTCTCTTATAAGTGTGTGTGCAATGTTAAATCGATTCCTTCATGATCATAGTTATGTAAAATCTGAAGCGTGTAATTTCTAAATAGAAAGTGATCTTGAAAAAAAAGACATTTAATATGAAGAAATTAAGTATTTTTCTCTTACAGGGACAGAATACAGGTTGGATTTTTCTATGTTTTGTACTGATTCATGCAAACAACAACAACAACATTGGGGGACTTTTGGTTGATCCCCTTGTGCTTAGTTTCCTTTATTTCTGTGGTGGTGAAAGACAGCCAAGAAAAGCATTTAAATATTTCCTTTCCTATTTTGCCATTATTAATTAATTCTTACTCAGACACTTTTGCTGGAGCTCTAATGGTGTCAAAGCCCTTTCCTCCCCCATGCCTTTCCAAATCATTTGAATAACACTGCTCATTTAGAATCAGGCTTAACCTCAGTACATCCAGGCAATTTGAATTCTTATTCTTTATTCCTTCCCTCCTCCATCTAGTATCCCCAGTTGTTTAATGCTGATTCAGCCATGCATTACTAGTCAACCTTATGTATAAGTTCCATAATAAATTAAATAAAGCTCTGTGTGGGTCAGCTTAGGCTACTCCGATTAAAAAATGATTTACTAAAGAGACAGAGGGACAGTAGAAAGTGCTGTTAAATCAATTAGGAGTCCATTGACTGTCAGCCTGTTGTACATAATAGTGTATTAAAATGCATTCTATTGTGTAAAAAATAGACTTCTTCATTGAAAGTGAATTAATATTTGCAAGCATATTATGTTTGAAAAGCTATAAACATTCAAATTTAATCCTTCATTTCAGGCTAAGCATATATAGCTAAAAATGTAATATCCACACAAGTATGCTTATGCCATTTTAAGAGCAAGATCCCACACAGTGTTAAAAGTGAATCAAACTTCCAGCCTCTGTCTCTGCAGCCAAATACCTGACTCAATTAAGCATCTAAAAGCTTTAAGAACAATAAATTTATGCTAAACATATCATAGTATGCAATAACTTGTCAATGCTACTAAGTAACATTTTATATGCAGAATCAAACATTGAAATTAATTAAATTTTCATAGGCTGGTGGTCCCAAATTTCCTTATATACTATAGCCTTGTAAGAATACACACTCTGTAGATTCTCACTGTACCTCCTGGAAAAAGAGCCAGCCTGTGTAGCCCTTGGCAAGCTGCACAGTCCCAGAGCACACTCAGAAGAAGGGAATGGTAAACCTAAGAACTCTATATGTAGAAAACCTTGAAAAGGGTTATTATATAAATCATAATTGACTTGATGGCATACAATTATTAGTGCTCTCAGGGCAGTCTGCCATATGTTAGTGAAGGAATAATATATTGTTACAAGAAAATTTTAAACAAGCATTCTAGATTCTGTCTGGATTCAGACATTCAAGGAAGAGTTAATTTTACTGCATATAGGATGTATAAAGAACAGGGTTTCAGTCACCATCTTAAAGCATAGTTATTTCATGTGTCCTTCACAGATGCATGCATGGCTGTTACCTGATTTGTATGCACATGATTTTGAAAAAATACCATTTTACTTTCACATTTATAGATTATAATTTAGATTTATAACTAGACATGGGGGACAAATATAAAAACGAATCAGGATATTCATTAAATATCATTTATTTGTCAGATGTTTGTTGCTTCAGGGTCAGATACCCCAACAAATATGAAGTAATGCATATAACACTTCTATATTCGTCCCTTCGTTCCCTATCTACTTATGCCCCCTCAGATCAGGTGTTCCTTGGGGGTCTAAGCAGAGAGGGGTTTTCCTTTCAGGCAGCTTCTAAAATGGCTGAGAGATGGCTTAGTTCCCTTTTCCTCCTCTTCCCATGCTGGCACGGCATAAGAAGAGGAAAGGGATCAAAGACTGATCAAAGGGATCCCCCAGCCACTGCAGGTTTGCTTTGATCCCTGCTTTCCCTCTTCTTGCTATGCCCTGCATGAGGCTTAGCAAGAGGAGCAGAAAAGGAATCAAAGCAATCCCACAGCCATGGCTGTGCAATTGCTTTGATCCCTGCTTTCCCTCCTCTTGCTGTGCCACATGGGGCATAGCAAGAGGAGGGAAAGTGGGGGGAAGACCTGATGAATGAAAAATTGATTAGTTGTTCATCAGGTCACTGGGGGGGGGGCAATTTGTGATTAAAATTCAAACCATCTCTAACAATATGGATTATCTTGGCCTTGCTCTCCAATGACATATCCTTACTCTCAATAATATTTTCTATCCCCTTCATAAGTGCCATTCTCTCAGTCTTCTTCTGTTGTTTGTTCAGGGGGACGATTCATTTGAAATGTGGTGTTACAAGAGAGCATTAGAGATACCATAGACTGCCAGAAAGACAAATAAATGGATGCAAGGCCAAATAATGACTAAATAAAAGAAGTCATGGCCTTGGGTTGCAAGAGCTGAGCAGGGCTATTAATGATAAGACCTTTTGAAGGTCATTAATTCATGGGGTCATCTTAAGTTGCAAGCAACATCACACTACATATCAAGAGCAAACACATAATTATAGTATGCTTGATAATGGATAGATGGCATTGGCATTTGTTTTGAGGTGATGTAATCGATTACAAAAGCTATATGTATGATGAACTTATAAAGTAAATAAAATATGTTTGTGCGAGAAATTGAAAAGTCATTGCTTAATTGCAGTTATCAAGTGATGATCATGTGTGTATGAACCAGCAACTTGTTCACTAGGTATGAATGAGAAGGTTTTTCTTAACAAGGGCAATACTTTTATGGAGATTTAGGAGATTTCTCATATGATGTCTCCTGCAAATAAGTCTAAGTAATCAGATGCCTCTGTTGTGTGTGTGTGTGTGTGTGTGTGGTGTGTGTGTGTGTGTGTATGTGTGTGTGTGTGTGTGTGTGTGTAAATTCACCTGATCTAAACTATGTTAGCACTGAATGGAAAGAAGGTGGTGTGGACATAACAAAGCCTTTTGAACACAGCATGAGAACAGCAAGTGTATCGCTGTGGTTGTTAGCCACATCGACACACAGTCTTCCTAGAAGGACTGATGCTTAAACACAATATATTAAAAATGTTGGCATTAAAAAAAGAGACAGACATAATTTACAATAAAAATTCAACAAATAAAACCTTGACAAAAATATAATATATCCATGTAACAGCCATAATCAGGAGAGTGGAGAGCAAAAGAAGCAGAAAAACCCTCCATGAATCGTAACAGTTTAAAAAGTGTCTGGTAGTCTCATTGTAGTAGTGAATGTTTCTTATATTAAGTTTCTGCAAGACGTCTTCTATTTACAATATAGTACAAATTTTCCACTGTGAAAGAAGGGGGGGGGTCTTACCTCCCTCTCAACACTTCTAAGATTAATATTTTCTAATTGTGCATAGGTTGAAAAAGATAATAAAATCTGTATCATTAAGCATAACTAGAATACATAATATAGGTGACATCAGGGGAGAGCTGAATTATGTACATGGGGAGTTCACTGGCACAGATTGATATGTTTTGTTGTTGCTGCTGCTGTTGTTCCTGTTCTGGAAGACGCGAAAGCGTAGGAAAGCCAGGGTGCCAGCTGGGGAAAGGTCTCCCAGGATCCAGGATCCCAGGACAACATAGAAATAGTGCGACAGCTTTGTTAGCCCAATACTGAGCTCATAGGTGCTGTGGGTTTGCACTTAACTGAAAGACAATAATTTGTTCACAAAGTAAAGAAACTATCTTCTCTCTCTTCTAGAATGAACACAGTAAAATGTATGTGCTTTTATGAACTGAATGAAGTTTGTTTCCCTAACCCTTTTATCTGTGACCAGACAGAGAAATAGATCGCTGCAGCATAAATAAAACATAATCAGAAATATTGTGATATGTTTAAAACTGGCATGTTGAGAACCTCTAAGAGAAAAGCAAAAAAAAAAACAAAAAAAACAACCTTCTCACATTGCATGCATCGTCCTGTCTCCTCCCATTTTGGGGAGGACATTTTCCATTTGTCATTAATTTTTTGTAAGTGGTTCAATGTAACTGCACTGCCTTAATACACATATTTCACCAACACACCCACCTTCCTGGCCCCTTCACAGAGCTGAGGAAGTGTTTATTTGCCAATATCGATGTGGTTGTCTTCTGAAGCCATATCACAAAATTGCACATTGCGAGTGGAAGGCTTCTTTTTGGTTCATTTCCTGTGATTGCACATGCTGAAAATGTACCAAAACAGAGCATTACGTGCCTTGCCAAAAGTGCAGAAGCCCTTTACAGGGGCCAGAAAGGTGTAGTTAGAAATGCTCTGGGGAAAGGCTGGTTTACTCCAGCAAATATTTCATCTGATTGCCACCTTTAGAAGTGAAGCAACCTGTCTCCACAGCAGACTAAATACCCATGCACTCAATCTCGAAGTTGGTAGCAAAGTTTACTCTGTTTCTGCTTTGTCACCTGTTGTTTAACCTAATGGTTAGGTTAACTAAATTGTTTACCATATTTGCCGGCATATAAAATGACTTTTTTGGCCCAAAAACATGCCTCCAAATTGGGGGGGGTCTTATATGCTGGGTGCACTTCAGTTGGGCCAGGAAGGAGTTGCTGCCACCGCCATTGAGTGAGTGATGCGGGGAGGAAGGCAGGCGGGCAGGCAAGCGGTTGGTCCGGACGGAGGGAGGGAAACAGAGCCGCCCATGCTTGAGTGGCCAGAGCCCGCCGCCAGAGAGCTGCTTCCCCTCCTCCTCCTCCTCTGCTGCCACCGCCCAGCCGGCTGCTTCCCCTCCTCCTCGTTCTCCTTGCCACTGAGCCAGCTGCCTGCTCACCCGCCCACTGCCGGAGAGTCGCCTCCCCTCCTCCTCCTCCTCCTCCTCCTCCTCCTCCTCCTCCTCCGCTGCCACTGCCCACCTGGCGGCTTCCCCTCCTCCTTGCCCTCCTCGTCGCCGGCCATGAACTTCCAGGGCGGGCCCGGGCAGAGCCCCGGGCAGCCACCGACTGCACCGCAGTAGAGCCGTCCACTCTATATTTTGAATGGAAATGTTGGGGGGGTCGTCTTATACGCCCAGTCATCTTATACGCCAGCAAATACGGTAGCTGTTTAACTATTCATTGATTAATGGGCTTCTGTGTTGCATTGCAGAATCTGTGCAAAATAAACATCAATATTGTCTTGTAAGTAGATAGTTGGTTTGTAAGAAGCATGACTAAGTTCTCACAAAGAATGAGGAGGGCAACAAGGATAGTCAGGGGGCTGGAAATCAAGCCCTACAAGGAAAGACTGAAATAATTTGGCATGTTTAGCCTCAAGAAAAGAAGACTGGGTAGAGATAAGATAGCACTTTTCAAATACTTGAAAGGCTGTCATACAGAGGATGGGCAGAATCTGTTCTCAGGCATCCCAGAATGCAAGAGACATAATAATCAGCTCAAGTTACAGGAAGCCAGATTTTGTTTGAATATCAGGAAGAACTTCCAGTTTGATCAGTACAAAAATGGAAGCAATTATCTCAAGAAGGGGTGAGTAATTCAACACTGGAGGCATTCAAGAGAACATTAGATAGCTATCTGTCAGATATAGTTTGATTTGGATTCTTGCATGGAACAGGGGGTTGAATCCAATGGCCTTATAAGCATCTTCCAACTCCATTATTCTATGATTCTGTAATGCTATGATTCTATGAAATTATATATTATTTTCTTTTAATTCAGGTAGTTGTGTAATTTCATATTTCATACTAGAATGCTTTTCCAACATAATAAAAAATAGAACTTGCTATAAAATAGTAATTGTAACCTAGATTTCTCTGAATACTGTTGGAAGAGTCATAATGAGAAACAGTATTAGTGTCCAGAGTAGTGCTGTAACACTAAATAAATAAATAAATAAATAAATAAATAAATAAATAAATTATTAACAGACAAACAGGATGCTTGGAATTCTACAAAACAACTAGGTGTTGTATAGCAGGGGGGTCCTGCATTTTGTATTAGTTCATATTTGTATTAAAGATTTGCAACGAATTGTAAAAGATTTATTGGAGATACAAAATTAACTGTAACATTCTGAAGGCAGCATTGAGGGAAGAGACATACAACATTTATAAAGGAAAGACGAAATGATAGATTTGATAGATTTAAGTACTAATATTTTTCCAGTGCACTATTTTTGTGGCAGAGTTTTGAATTTCTGGTAAAATTCCTTTTGCTTTGCAGTAGAAATTGAGAGACTCACAGAGGAGAATAACAACAAGTTCCCCAGAGTCCAGTCCTTTTCTCATTAACTGGTACTTAAAGTATCAATAACTAACTCTGAAACATTTGTAGGAGACAGAATAAAAACATTATTTACTTACAATTGTGAACAGATCAACAAACAACTGCCACCAAGAGAAGAAAGAGAGGGAATTAAGCATTTAGCAGAGAGGCAGGGCTCTCTTTAAAGTGAACAGCTAGAAGGAATGAGTGGTTAGTGCTGGATAGACAGACAATCAACCCAGCACAGAAAAAGAGTGACTCCCAATCACTCTAACCACAGACAGCATGCGAGGTTGCAAATAAAACTCAAGCAGTTTGAAACTAAGTGAAATGTTATGTCAGGAATAAGAAAATTTGAAAGTAACAGTACTAGCAGTATATCCCGATAGGATATCTTTTTTCTTTCCTTTGTTGGTGTTATTGCTGTTGGTCCTGTGTGAGAAAATAATAATTTGTATTTCTCTTCTTGACTTGGAAATGCTTGATACAAGTGGGTAGTTGGTGGTATCAGCTAAACCAATGATGAGTGAAAATGTTCATATTTTAGTGTTTGTTTTTTAAAAACTTCAATTAGCATTTGAATGTGAAATAACAAAGCTTTGTTAATCTCACAAAAATTACCATATATAAAATGCACTTTCTTTTAACTTTACTGTGGCTAAGTGGAATGCTAAAAATCCATACATTGATCTGTATTCCTGCCTAAGGCTAATGAAACAATGCCTTGTTTTTGTAATCAAATAGATTGACTTTTTAGAATGGCCTCTAAACTAAAATCCCAGTGGCATTAATAATGAAAAAATCTTCTATGCTCGTTTTCCTTCTCACATCACTTTCTAACATAAACATTGATAGTATGGAAAAACACTTATTGAGTCTCTGAAAGTTGTTTGTTGATCTCCCTTTATTTTTTGTGTTTCTTTCTTCAGCTGAGCAAGAAGCTTCAGAGTTGCCACCAAGTCTTTGTCTTCAACTTAGTTGGAAATACGCTCTGTTGTATTTGCATATATTTCATAGCTCAGTTGACATCCTCCTTATGTATGTAGAGATATATTGCTTTTTGTCTGTCTTAAATCCTTTCTGTAAGTCTTGAACACTATTAATATTTTGGAATGTTCAGCACATGTAGAGGAGAGTGCTCTAGCTCTGACTTCCCTGTTATCATGTGTGTTATCCTGAATTTGGGGCAGATGTCATCCTGAATCAATGGAGGATCTCTGTGTGAATTGGAACTACATAGTATTATCTAGAATCCTTTTCAATCTGGCTTCAAACCTGGTTGCAGTACCTCTAGACCACCCTGGAGGAGTGAACTAAGAAGAGAGTGCTTGGGGCCTGTGATGTCCCTCAGGATTCTGTTCTGTCCTCCATGCTATTTAATATTTATTTAATATTTAAACCATAGGGAAAGGTTGTCTGTAGTTGTGGAGTTTGATGACACCAGTACTCTGATGACATCCAACTCTATTTCTCCTTTTCATCTAACTTCAAGGGAGCTGTTCCTGTTCTTAACTAGTGTCTGGCATCAATAGTGAACTGGATGAGGGAAAGTTACTCCAGACAAGATTCGGCCTGTGCTGGATGGAATTATACTCCCTCTGAAAATTCAGTCTCACAGATGGAGTATTGTTAGACTCATTCTCCTGGACCTCTCTTTTGGTCAGAGTTGTAGGGAGTTCCCATGGATTGCAGAGGCTCTCAGGTTTAGAGTCATCATCTTCCATGTGTTTGGGCCAATGAAATTGGAAACAAAGGAGCGAGGAACTGTAGCAGTCCCCCTATTTATGTGGTAAATATTTGGGAATCTTAACAACTAAAAAAAGCTTTCGTATAAATAAAAAGGGAAATAATTTTTACTGTTAGCCCTGCTGTGCCTCTGTATTTTTTCTACCGAGAATGATGGGCAGTATTACAAACTTACTGTAACAGGCAGTGTGTTTCCATATCCAACTGGAAGGAACAGACGTTAGCAGTGCTATCAACCAAGACAGCATTTATTTTCTCTATCTCCTAAACAATGTCACTGTTTCAATCGGGCAAACATGTGTTTATCAGGACCTTCTAGTTTAGCCACCTGCTGTGAGCAGATTTTTTTTTAAAGAAAAACTTCATGGTTTATGGGCTGTCATTTAGCATCACAGATAATTCTTTTACTCTGTAGGCATTGATATAGTTTTATTGATAATTACCAAGGGTATGATTTCTTTCTGGCCATATGGCAAATGATGAGGTAGCTTCTCTCAGATAGAAAGCTAATGATTGAAGAAGGTATAAATACCAAAATATGATGAAAAATGATTGCTTGCAGAATAGTCTGCTGGGTAAAAGAGGCAGCTGTCTCAGTATTTCTCAGTAAAAATTGAGATTAACTAGAGAAACTGTATCCTATATGTATCTGACTGTAGGTGTTAAGAAAAACAGAGGCAGTTTCTCAGGCTGCAGTTGTCAGCATCCCTAGCCAGAGTGGTCATTGCCCTTGGTCCAGCTGTCAGATTGGCTCGATCACCTGCACAGAGGCATTGCACAAAGATGGAAGGAAGGTTAGTTGTATATGTGGGTATAATGTGTTTGGGGGCTGAGATACCATTAGATCCAGTTCCTTTCCCATTCCTGCCCAGTACCACACCCCGGAAAGCCTGGAGCCATTTGGAATGAAAGTGCAGTCTTCAGATGTTTTAAATATGCAAATAATATCATAAATTATTAGAATGATATATCAATGGCTTAGAAAACATCCTGTTAATTTCATAGTGGTGTCTGAATTTTTAGCCTTGGCTAATTTTCTGTTGTGTTCACAGTTTTGGTTGAACAATTATTTTGAATGAATATATCTTGGAAATTGTGCCATTCTTCATTAGGATCAAACTGCATATAAAAAAGAAATTTTATAAGTGATTCTGTATATATTGTTTCTGATTTTTTTTTATGCCGACGCAGGTGCACTGTATTAGTTACACATAATCCTTTCTCAAGTAAAAAGAGCAACAGAGCATTGCTAACTAGAGAGTTGTGTCTGTGGAAATAATTCCAGAGATAGGTAATAAAATCACAAATAAAAAAATCACTGATTCACTCTTCTAATAAAGTCAAAGGATTTATTAAGGCCTCAAATTGGCCTCCCTGCTCTGAGGATCTTCAGCTTACTTTGAGCTTTGGGACTTCACCCCTCCACCTTTGAAAATTAAATATTTAATATTGCCTTGTCTGTGCTTACTATAGACTGTGCTTATCATTCATTTGGGTTCTGTGTCAGAATTCATTGGGAAGAGATGACTAATGTTCCTTGCCAAAATGAAACCTCTCACTTCCTTTTAACCCCTGGGATTATGATGGTATTACCACTTCAGCAGTCTCCTAGCACTGCTTATGTTAGAATTGTGGTTTGATATCGTGCAGATTAATCCAAGCAGAGCCCTGTTTTATTAATTTGCCACCAATGAGATTCTTCTTAGCTGAACCATTACTTTTGAGTGACTTAATGTGCAGAAGGACTATGAGGAATTCCATTTGGAGAATAATGCAGAAAAATGTAGTGATGAAATGTGCAGGATAAGAGTATTATTAACATTTGTTTAACTTTTACAGTATTTCACGCCACTCTGTGATCTCTTCTTGTAAATACCCATCCTGGATTTTGTGAGCAATTGCACTGACATTGCATAAGAAAAAAAGATGGCATTTGTGTTTCCAAACAGTTTACCTTGAAGAATTTAGAATCACAGACATGTAAAAAATAGTATTTAAATAACATAAATAGCATGTTTTGAACGTTATTTATGTTACTTAAAAACTATTTAACTATAGATAATAACTGTGTTATACTTTAAGTTTTTGCTTCAAGGTTTTTCAAGTGTTTGAGATATATTGTATAATTTTTATAAGAAAAACCATATCTCTTTTAGCTTTGCAGAGACTTTGGTACTTGCAAAACTTTTGCTTTGCTGAAGTTCTCTTAACTGACAAGAAAGCAGCAAGTTGTAGACAAATCAGGTGTAGCTGTTCCAACAGTTTCATTTATTGATAAACTGTGCCTAGAACCATGTCACATAAACTGGCATCAGTCGAATGGCATAAATCACACTTACAAATTATGATCAGTTAAGAAGTCAGTTCTTATATTCTTTATTGTGCACCAGTCACATAACTTAGAACAAGATGAAGAATACAATGTCTACTTCTTAAACACACACACAAAGGGGGAGGGGTCAGCCAGAAGCCTTTTCTTCCACTGCAAATGATCTAAAGTTATTGTGAAAAAGCATGCATAATCAAGACCTTAAGCTATTTCTCTGCATTGAAAGTGAGTAGCTGTTAGTTCTCTGCCCTTAAAGCTGTGGAGCCTTGATTGTCAGCCTTTTATCATCAGCCTGTGTTGCTGTTTCCTTCCTAACTGCCAGATGGAACTGATGGTTCAGATGTAGCTGATGTGATTGAATCTTATCCTTTTATTTCACTTCCATCTATGAAGTAATAACCCCTTTTGACTTCAAGCAGTACATCTGTGTCTTTATCTGAATCTAGGGGCACCTCTGTGATATATACTCATATTTAAAACAGGAAATGGTTCACACTTTTCACAGCAATACGAACACAATTTAAAAATTGCATTCAAATGTCAACAAATTCTTGTTGGTTTGGTAAATACAGATAACAGCATCCATCCTCAGTGGAATGACTTTAAAAAAAAAATCTCTGTTTTGTTTTTAATGCCGAAGTTTTGGCAATGGAAAATGTAACTGTCAGTACATTATATAAGATTTTGGACCCTCCTAGAAGACAATACACTAAGGAGCTGATTAAAACAAATACCCTACTGTGCTCAAGTAATGCTTTACAAATGAAAAAAATGAGTCCCCCTTGCTCTTATTATCTGCAATGTATTTATTGTATTTGTAAGTGGGGGTCTTTATAAATAAGAGTGATGTTCTGGATCATCTGTTTTGTTTTGCTACCCTGTTTCCTTGAAAATAAGATAGGGTCTTATATTATTTTTTGTTCCATAAAACACATTAGGGCTTATTTTCAGGGGCTGTCTTATTTTTTTCATGCACAACAATCTACATTTATTCAAATACAGTCACGTCATCTTCTTCTGGTTGTTGTGCAATGGTGGATGGTGGGGTTTCACTTAACTTATTTTTGGGGTAGGGCTTATATTACGAGCATCCTGAAAAATTATCCGAGGGCTTATTTTCAGGTTAAGTCTTATTTTAGGGTAAACAGGGTACATGCATTCAGATACAAGGCTTTTCAAAATGTTTTTACTCTCTTAGAAAAATAAAGCTCAATCAAAGAAAAACAAGTATTGTCTAGTGGCTTGTTCACAGTGATATGGTCAGAATCAACATCATTTCAACTGATGCAACAAAATGAAAAACACTTTAAAGGTGTCACAATAACCCTATCGTACACAGAGCTGATTCAGTGATCTTAGAGGGCTTGCGATCCAGAAGAATGAGAATAGGAAACATACATAGCTGAATTTTTTAGAACACAAGACAAAAAAACTTAGTGTGTGGCTTGTTTGTTTGTTTGGGTTTTTTAAATAGTAGGCTGAGTTACAAGCTTATTTTGGAGAGGTGTTTTTACTTGCATTAATTTTGTACTATCCCAATCTTTGATCTTTGTTAATGTTTAAATTACATACCTGCTTCTTGGAGATTAACCACGGACCAGCATAGATAGACTGTCCGTGCCCTTACAATTGCATAAAGACTGATTTTGCAACACTGGAAAGATAGATACCCACCACCAGTAATCCAGTGGATAGAAAACCTTACAACGTTATCAATATACGAACATATGGCACACAGAAAGTAACTACACATGAATATATTTTTTGATATTTGTAAACATTTCATAGAAGCTTATATATAGGTATTCTTTTGTTTTGTTTTTCTTTTCCTCTGCTTCCCTTACTTTTTTCCTTTCCATTTTAATTTGCTTTTGCAACATGATAATGTTGTGTCTAGACCTATTGTATTGCTATTTTAGCTATTATTTGTTTTGTGATAATTTTAAGTAACTAAAAACATTTTTAAAAGACAGACCCAACATACAACTAAGCAAAGTTGAACTTGATGAGATTTCTGATGCATTCAATGTACCTACCCTAAGAGATATTTTAATCCATAGCATATGAACAAAGCCATTCATTTTGAGAAAAACAATGCTACTGAAAATAATAATAGATTTTCAGTTTCATCTAGTGGGGCAGCATGTTTCACAATGTCTTCTATGTATCCTTTATTTAACTTTTTCATGCATAGAACTTTAATAAATTATTAGCTGTGGTTGTGCAAAGCTTATAAAAATATGACCCTAAAGAAGACATGGATGTTATTTTATATTGTACAAATGTAGAAATTTATTGCACAAAAATATACTAAGCATTCTTGCTCTGGCTTCCTTTTCTCTGAACTTGCCACGTAACTGCTTTATCCCAACAGAATCGCCACTGATGGAACTTCTTCTCTTAATAGAGTCTCCCCAACTTTTGCAGACTTACTCAAAGCCCATTTTTGTAGTAATGGCAAGGTCTGCAAAAAGAAAGGGGGAAATAAAGTTTTGCCATGCTGGTGCTGCATTACATGAGATTTACTGTAGTCTTCTGTGCACTGTTCATAGCAAGAAAATAATTCAGTTTCTGACACTGTTTCTAATGATATCAGTTTAGATAGATTGTGTGTTTAAAACACCTATAAGGAATTGATCTTGGTGGTGCTTAAACACCTTCTCCACCTATGTGTGCTGTCACCCAAATGGCAACCCCCACAAACACTTGTACTAAGTTTGTGGTTGCTGTTTGAACTTCTGAACAGGGACTCCTTCTCTTGGATTATCTGTATCACCAACCCAAGCAAATAGCCAGCCATTTACAATGTTGCTTTAACTCTGTCACAGCCAGTTGTTGACTTTACGCAGCCCTTTGGTAAAGTAAGAACAGTTTTAGTGAAACACAGCTTCTTTACTGTATTGACCTAAACCATTTATCAGGGCACTGATCTGCAGTATATATGGCTAGAATATCTTAGAACTGCTATTTATAAAGTAATATATGGGATTTAAAACCAAACACAGTTTTTGTTAAAACACATACAGAGAGAGAGAGAGAGAGAGATATTAAATCGACATGTTAAAAAACAAACCAAAAGGTTCAGGGAACAGGTAAAAGAATAACAGTGTTTCAAACTGTCAGTTTCAACAGTAATCCTAAACCTTTGTTTTTCATCTTTATAATTTTGAAGGCATTCTGTTCTTTATAGATAGACAATGAGACACTTCATTTGACAGAAGTACTAACAAGACCACATTGTTATCCCCAAACACACCAAACTCACTGTCAGTGCCAAACTCTAATCTGCATCTTTAACTGACAGCACTAACTAATATTGCTAATTAGCAGAACTGACTGACTCTCTCACTAACACATACACACCTTTATATGCAAAAACATATGCCTCTAATGGAAAGCAGAAAAACAACCCCCTTTTTTGTTTTCCATAACTTGCTAAAACTGCAACCTTTCTTTTTGAGAAGTTAAGCACACACATACCAAGTAATCTCAAAACGGACAATAGATCTTTATAACACACACACACACTTTCAATGTTTGTAATCTTTAAAAGTACACACAAACATGAGTTTGTTCAAATGTGTTATTTCCATTTTCATATAAGATTACACATTTTTTCAGTTTAGAGAAAATCTTCTCTTCTCATGATAAGAATGTAACAAAATATATAATTATATCCTGTGACTAGTAGAATGATTTTGCAGTTCCTCATCCTTTCCTATGAAGATAATATAAGGAAGGATTTATACCTGTAGCTTCAGTGATTCTTTTTTCCTTACATATTTTTAGCTTCCTTAACTATGATGAATAGTGAATTAGATTGTTATAAACGTTGCTGGTTCCCTTAGGTGACAAATTGGAACAAATACATAGACAGTAAATGCTAAATGCATGTTGCAATTCTGTTACGTTCCCGAGAACACAGAAGATTTCAAAATTTAAGATTTGTTCTAATATGCTTCACGGCATGACTTGTTAATGTGTCACAAGTGATGGGGCAAGAAGTATAGAGTGTGTGGAGTATGGATAGAAGAATTTATACTTGAATTGGCCACATTTTGTTCTCAGACTTAAACTCTATTGTGCTTAAATTATTAAGCATATTGATGAATATTTGTTGATCAAAACATAGCATTTATGTTAGTCATAGCCATGTATTCAGTAGTTGCAATGGATTGTGGCTCCTTCTGCCTACCAAACAAGAAAAATCTGGTCAGTAAGAAATCCAGATTGATTCAGGAACATTTATGTTTCTGAAAGAGAAAATAAAAGCCTCTGAGGTGAAAGAGTTTTCATTTTACCTTGTTTGTATTCAGAACCATTTATTTGTGGATCATAGAACTTATTTATAAAAGTGTCTTGTGTCTACTACTAAGTGTGGTAAAATGAGTAAATCTCCAAATATTTTTAGTTTTAGCCTTTAAAAGGGTGGGACACATGAGGCTAAAGAAAGGATTTTTCAGGAAACTAGAAAAGATTTGTGCTTTAACGGTCAGAAATGGGGGGCGGGAGGTTAAAGTAAAGGTCCATATAATAATTGATTGTGTGCAGAGAAAGCATTTTTTAAGTCAAAGAAAACAAGAAGAACATTTCAGAATAATGTGGCAATTCAAACTCAAGGAATTAGAAGTTCAGTGACATCTTAACAAGAGTCGTTCTTGACATCATTAAAATTCAAGCCATTTGGGGGGTTTACAGGTCAAAACTATCCCAAACTGAGCCCAGATAATCTATTTCAAAAGCACAGAACATATTTACAAGATGAAGTATTGAATATAATGAGCGCTTAGATAGGTCTCTACTAATTCAGTTCACAGATTGAGGTTTGAATATGATAAATTAGGTTTCATGTGCATCTTGAATTAGAAGAAATTACTTCCTTTATAAACACTTTCTCAATACAAAATGAAATGGAAATGAATCGAATACTATGTTTTCAATACTACACAGGAAGTTTGAGTAATTCAGAAGAGTTTTAAATTCTGTACAGAACTATAATCATACATTATATATCACAAATCTTTAATATAAATTTCTATATGTTTGAAAATGACAGTTTAAAAATGGTGAAATTGATAGCTAAAAATAAAGTGAAATACTTGTATGCATTTTGCATTTTAACAAGCCTGCTGTCTCATTGGAATGCACTGTCTTTTTGTGCTACAGTTTATTTTTGGAATTTAATAAGGCACCTGTCATATCTGCCTCAAGGCTAAAGAATATAAAGGGGGAGAAATCCAAAGTACTGTCATGTTTGAATGACATGGGGCCAATTTTAATTTTTTATGGGAGGTGACTGAAATTAGCAAGCCTTAGTGGCAAAGATGCATTGCTGTGCCATCTGCTTTAAATACCCTGAGTTGATGAGCCAGTAATGATGTAGCCCAGTGACATTCAGTGGATAGATTGTTCTCTTTTCTGGTGGAGCTTTGTTGGGTGGAAATCACTTTTGCTGCAGTTGCACATTCTTTCCAGAATCATTGCTCTTAAGTTGTACAATTGTATCCATTGTCCATTAATATATAATGGCAACACCAATTTCTTTAAGACTTTGGACATAAGAATTGGCAAGACTGAAATTATGGAATGCACTGGCATTAATGGAGAGCCACCTGGAGAACTGTGGTAAATTAAAAGATTTACAGGTGAAAGGTCAAACGTAACAATGAAGAGATCTGATATAGCAGTAGAAAATATGATACCCTGTTAAGCATGATGAAATTTCAAGTTTTGGTCACGTTTCTATTCTGAAGCATGGCTTGTTATTACATCTTTGGTTTTTAAAGGGTCCTTTTGCCAGGTTTGAAGAAAACATTGAACTGTGTCTTCTTTTATGTCAAAGATTGAAAGCCTTAATGTTGATCCCCAAACATACATAACTGGAAGCAGGGAACATGGAAAGCTTAGGTTTGAGACAGCTTAGGCAAACAAAAGCAAGGTTGTCATATCTAAAGTATACCTGAGACCATCCTGAGAGAAACATTCCATATTAAAACTGAACACTTGCAACAAATTTATTTCCTATGACTTTTTTCTCCATTAAAGGTTGAAATTACAGTTAAAATATATTTATAATAATATAATATGACTGGATTTACTTTGGTATCAGAAGCATTAAGACTTTTTGAGAAGCTAGATTTAATACTCACATAGCCCAGAGCTGAAATTTTATATTCACATGGAACCCACCTTAGGACAATAATCAGTGTAATAAAAATAGTGAATATTCAATATTCTCATCTTTAAAATGTTTTTGAAGAAGAGTTTCTAAGTTAATCAGTGATCAATAATAGCCTGATGTCTGTAGAAGTCATATTAGATATTTGATGGGCTTGAATTCAACCATGTAGTTCATGGCACTTCCTTTGTCACAAGGCCAATCCCTGATATTGCCAGTCAGAACTAAGAAAGAATCCTACTTAAAACCGTTGAATGCTGTACCAGTCAATGATGGCAGTGCTGGGATGGATGGGCTAAGACTGCTTCAGTGTAAGGCAGTTTGCTGTGCTTCTGCATTCTGAAACTAATAAGAAAGTCTTCCAATGACACAATGGCTAGAAACTTGTAACTTCAGTTTTATTATTTATTTATTTTATTAGATTTATACCGCACCCATCTAGACAGATAGTCTACTCTGGGCAGCAAGTATACTAGGTACGTACTAGACAAGCTGGTTTTTACAGGCTAGTGGTTTTGTTAATTCCACATATAAAATTGATCCAAATATATTTGGCTTTGTGAATATACCTAGTGCATTCTTTCCTATTCCTTTCTAATAAGTAAACAATTTAGCCCAGATATGGACAGACAGTTCCTTTGTTCCTGCAGTGCTTTAGCACAAAGAGTTCTATCAACGGTTGTTCTGGGTTTTTCGGGCTCTTTGGCTGTGTTCTGAAGGTTGTTCTCTGTGCTGTCCTCTGAAAATGCCGGCCACAGAGACTGGTGAAACATTAGGAAGAACAACCTTCAGAACATGGCCAAAGAGCCCGAAAAACCCAGAACAACCATTAGATCCCGGCCGTGAAAGCCTTCGCGAATATAGTTCTATCAACACTTGGAAAAAGGAGTCCTTACTGACATTTGACAATAGCACTTGTTTCATGCAGCCATTAGTTTCCTCATGAAAAAATGGGAAATGGAGATCAGAAGAAAACTGCCAGCCCTTTTCAGTTTGACCACTACATCTAATGTCCAACAAGAAGTGGTTTTTGGACATCAATGCTGGTGACCTCAGCAGAGTACACTGGCGTCCTCAGCAGAGATAGTTAAATAATCAGTACTTAATGGGGGATGTTAGCTTTCTATGAATGATTACAAGAAAAGAAGGTGAGAGAATGGAACAATCACTGTACAGCACAGATTTACTTGGTTCTAAATATAATTCCATTTTTTAAAAAAGTAGGGGAGAGATTTCATAATTTCCATTCAATCTGTTGGTCTTTTATTCCATCAGATACTTTTATCAAATACATTTCTTTAATTGAGTCTATTCTTTTTCAGCTTTTTTCCCTAGAATTGCATGCTTTAAATATTTTATATTTATTCATCTTTCTTATGATTGTGGTATGCAAATTCTGCTTCACAGAGGCTGGTATTCAGAGATATTTAGTAATATATCAGCGATCAACGCTAATATGTTTTCTTCACAGAGACAGCAGATGAGAAATCCAGTTAGAAAAGTGGTCTCCCTGTATCATTCTGAATGCTTACTTGGCAGCTTTCTTTTTCTACAAAGGTCAAACAGACCATAGATGTTCAAGCGAAGCCTGTGATCAGATGATCCATGAGAAATGTTCACCTTTACCTAAATTTAGCAAGTAAACACTTTGCCCTATGCCTTTATACTTGATCCTCATTTCTACCATTCCTTTCTGGTTTTAATGGGAGAACTATGAAATATTGCTATGTCGTTAGAAGAGATTGGATTGTTCAAAGGCATAATTTCTTGGAGATATATCAGATTTCCAAATCTTTATTTTCTCTTGCCCTCCCCCTTCTTTCATGTAGAAATATTTCCAGCTCTCTGATGTGTGCAGGTGTTGATCTAAATGTTACCTTTGAATCTTTGCAGTATGTTGTATCTCCTGCTGGTGGTCAAGGCAGAGTTAAATAACCATATGGCTCCTGTTGCCATGCTCTGTTAGCAGTCACTCATGACCCTAGCAGATGGTTATGCTTTGCTTTAAGAGACTATTTCTTTTTCTCCCCTAAGGGCAAATCATCCTGTGTCTGAAAACTTGGCCTTTTTTCACACTAAAAAGAAATATTTGTGGTTGTAGCTGAGCTTTCAGGAAAAAAAAAGATGCAGCACAGAGGGGAAAAAAAACAACACAACAAAACAAGGTGGGGGGAAGTGCATTACAGTGTTTTCCATTAAACAATACAGTAGTGGTAAAATCAAGCAAGCTTAAACAAAGAAAACCCATTATCTACAGTACAAAGCATTATCTTTAGTGCCAGTGTATTTATTTGCCTGAATTTGGGGGCTCAGAACAATTGCATTGTTTGAACCTCATTCTGCTATATTAAGGGGAAGTTGGAATGCATAAATTAGTTGACCATTTTTTAAACGCCACCATCTGCTGATTATGAGTGACAAACCATGACATGCAATATGACTTACCTGTATGACCATTCATGAAAATAAATAACTGGTATAAATCTTCCTGCCCTAGTATTTTTGTTGTTGTTATTTTTGTTGTTGTTGTAATAAGAACTGGCATACAGGAAGGGATGTGTATGAGAAAGACATAGAGAATGAGAGGGAATTTTCTAATGCAAAAATTTCTCTTCCTGAGGTGAATGAACAACTATCTTTATTATTTTCTACTCACTTCTTTGCTCATTTTTGAAATTGCATAGTATCTCCAGCATATCAGGACATTTTGAGCATACAGAATATGGTATAGAAAATAGTATATCAGTCAGTCTTTATTTTTGCAGTCTCCAACCCATTACAATACATACATGTAATATTCAAAATAAATGGAAGCAATTAAAACATTTCAAGATAGTTAAAGCACTATAAATTAATTAAATAGACTACCCATACATAGTTTTTTTATAATAATATTATATACAATCAATCAATCTTTATTTTGCAGTCTCCAACCCATCAAAATATGTACATGTAATATTTAAAATAAATGGAAGCAATTAAAACATTTCAACATAGCTAAAACAGTATAAATTGATAAAAGAGATTACCCATATATTGTTTTTGTTTTTTTTTAACGCCAGGGTTAGGTAGAGATCAAGATTGTTTTTTGTATTCTTTGGGCAGAGAGAAGGAATCTGGCCACTGATTCTGTGGTTATCTTGTTTGTGTCACTTAATAAATATTTTGTATGCCAAATCAGAGTCCTACCTGGGAAGACATTCATTACAGTATATACTGTCTCAGATAATTTATAGTTTCTTTTTTGGCTGGGAATAAAGGCACGATATTTTAATCGTATTTTAATTGTATTTTATTCATTTTATATTTTATTGTGTTGAATTTTAATTGTTGTAAGCCGCCCAGAGACCTTTGGCTAGAGTGGGCGGCATATAAATTAAAATAAAATTAAATAAATAAATAAATAAATGTGGCAAATGCCATGTGTTTTGACATGGGCCATGAGGAAGAGTGCTGAATGACCAATGTCTCTTTGTCCAACAAGATTGGGACAGATGTACCAAACCACTTCACCAGAGGTGAAATCTGAAACCTATTGCCTCTGACCTGAGTCTGTAGCACTCATTTTGAAACTTATTTTAAGCAGAGAAACCTGGGTCACAAATCTATTTGGCCATGATTTTTGCACTCTGTGGTACCCAGACTCATAAATACCCATATGGGGTCAAAAGCTAATTTATGTTTGTGATTTTTTAAAGTGGTTTACTAGAAGAAGTATCACCCACTCTTGCTTTCGAATTGTATACAATGACCATGTGACCTTTTTGTTGTACAGTAAATAATATTTAAGACTAAATCTCAGGAAATGGAAATCAGGTACTGTTTGAGCACTGGAAAAAGCTATCATTTTGGGCAAGGGGGCAGAATGCAACAGTAGATGTAGCTTGATGTCTGCACACCTACAAATGAGATATTCAATATCAATTCTTCATCTTGACACCTAGACTAACTGCAGATATCTTAGTTCTAGCATCCAGACTAATTTTTGGTCTGAGAAGTATCGTTGAGAACTCAAAAGCTTGCACACCTCTGCAGTATTTTGGTTGTCCTAATTAAACAAACGGCCCAGCTATAGATTTTTGTCCACACTGCAATGAACCATCACAGCTATCTTTCTTTGTTTCCCTGCAAAAACTAGCAGTGTGTCAATAGCAGAGGGACATTTCAAGAAATCATCAGAATTACAAAATATACAAGCTAAATATTATGGCTAGTGTGTGAAATGTAAAGGAAGCCAGACATAGCACTGTTTGACATCTGACTCCTAAACAAGGTGATTATCAGGTTAAATATTGGTATAAATAATACAGTAGGGATAAATGAAGAAACTTTTATTTGAGAAGCTTAGTGGTCTGGGTTCAGGAGCCAAAGCCATTAATGGGTATGTGCCACTTGCAGAGACTTACCAAATGAAGCGCCGTTCAGAAATCTTTGTGCAAAAGTTGGTTCATTGATGCTTATTACAGCACATGAAATTCCTGGAATGAAGATGAGGAAGTGTCCTAGAACTGAAGCTGCTAGAGGAAAATACTGGACTACTGACATAGACATAGGAAACCGACAGTTTCACTTTATCTTTCATTTTAACTGTATGAATGTTACAGTGGCAGGTGAATGTACTGAGAAAAGTTTTCTTCTTCACATAGGTTGGTATATAGTAGAGGCACTTACATTAGTAGGATTTTGTTCCTTGCACGTGCATGAAGCCTCCACTCCTGATGTGGTGACGGAGATAGTTAGAAAAAATTATTTACCATTTGAGCTGATGACTGCTGGCTTTGATCCAAAGCACTGCTTGAATAATTTGAGGAGATAGGATAGGAGAGACTGTTGCACAATCCCTTCCTTCTGATTCCTCTAATTTTATCAAAACCACACTGTGACAGTAGCATGCAGCTAAGTGATGGCCCCTTTTTGTCCAGCACTTGTGCTCAGAAATTCCAAGCAATTCCCTCTTCCAACTGCTGCCTCTTTTACCATATTATACATCATTCCAGATTGTGAGAGGTGTGACTGTAATGGAGGAGAGTGTTGAAAAGCTAGCTGATTGCCATTCTCCTTGCAAGATTTCTTCACAAGGTTTAAACATCTAGATCTTTCTGTTTCAGGATCCCAGATGTCTACCTCTATTCCTATGGTTCTCCATTTAATTACTAGAAGATAATTGATAATAAATTGCTTGAAACTTTGAAGAAACACCTGGGAGATATTTTTTAAGTAAGGTAGTCAGTGAATATGCATTAATATATTTTGTATAGGTGCAAGAGCTGGTAAAGAACTGGTTAACCATAAGGTGAGAAAAATATATCTTGGTGACTTGAGCCACTGGAGAGTTAGAACATTATCACATTTAGTTTAGATGTAAATATAGTAAAGCACCAGAAAATATCAACATAGTCATATTTGATTTCAAAAAAGAAAATTATTTAAAATGAGGAAAATGGTAAAAAGGCAATGTAGGGGGCCACATATCTCCAGAATGCTTGGGAGAGATGCAAAACTGCAATTTTCCCCCAGAAAGGTCAGGAAAGGTAACACAGTCAAGTCCACCTGGAATGTTTTGTGATGTAATCACATTGAGTGTATATTACTGTATGCAATGTAGCTAGTATGCCATTTGTATCTTGAAGATGACAGGACATGAATTCCTGTTGAAAGCTTGATATTTTATTCTTTTTTTAAAAAACGTTTTTACTTGGAAGCTTAGCCCATTAAATTTCTTGAGTCAGTTCAGTCTGTTTGACTGGGACTGGTCAACTTTTATTATGCTCGAAGAAAGTAGAAATGTTTTTAAGAGGTTTCTAATTAATAAGCTATATGAGGCAGGGTGTGGGGGAGAATTATTCCAAAATTGTAAGATTTTCCCAAACTTTCTGTGCAGAAAAGAACACTAAAGTGGCCAAAGGAGATGCAGATAATTAGGGATGGGGGGAAAATGATATTTGGGTGACAGCGAGATTAAAGACATTCTAGAGGAGGAGGAAGAGGTAGCATAGAAACTGAATTGTTATTTTCATTGTCACCACAACTGATAGTTGAACTGATACACTAACCATGAAGGCAGAGATCACTAAAGAGTTTTAAGGGCTTGAGTTTGCAAGTGAGGAGAAGGAAAGTCCCCAAGCAGCCTATAAAGAGTGATGACTACTGGATCAGAGGGAGATCTGAATTATGCATTCATGGACAAGAGTTGTATGCACTTTGACAGAAGGCATATAGAATGAAGACCATGAGTCCTCTGGCTGTATGCCTTCTGTCAAAGTGTATACAACTATTGTCCATGAATTAATAAGGATAAAGACTTAATAGGGTCTGAGTGCTTGTGTAGTCATTAGCCAAAAACTCTATAAGCATAATAGAAAGTTACAAGAAAGGGTGATTTTTAATAACATTTTGAAATGTTAGAAGTGCAAAATAACAGTATTTCTCCATCACATATTCTCTTCAAGAAATGCTAATGATGATGATGAAACTGCAACTATATTCTTTAAGTGGATGTCACAAATGGGATATCCAGTGTCAACAGTTACATAGTACAGTGGGGTCTCGACTTATGAACTTAATCCGTATTGGAAGGCAGTTCTCAGATCGAAAAGTTCTTAAGTCGAATCTGCATTTCCCATAGGAATGCATTGAAAACCATTTGATCCGTATCTGCTCTTTTCGTCCATAGAAACTAATGGGAAGTTGCTATTCCGCCTTCTGCCACTAGAGGGGGATATTTTTTTCTTTTTTTCTTTTAACCTAAGATGACTTAGCTTTAAAAAAAAGGAAAAAAGAGTTCGTAACTCGAATCTAAGTTCGTAAGTCGAGTCCATATATTCCTATGAGAACGGTTCGTAAGTCGAAACGTTCGTATGTCGAGCCGTTCGTAAGTCGAGACCCCACTGTACTTTATTGGATGATCAAAATAAAAACACATTGAATTTAAGGAAAACTACTCTATTTGACATTTATGACTATGTGGCTGTGTGGCATCCTTTTGTGCCTACAAATACAAATATCTGTCAAAGAACTATATCCATGATATATATGGAAACCGTCTTAATAATAATATTAAAAGGGTTGGGGTTACTAAGATACACTCTATGTGAGAGAAATCCTGGATAAAATTATCACTATTCCTACAGCTGATCCCATACCATGTCTCATATTTTTATATGAAGATTATATTATATTGCATGATCCAGTATCTGGATATATGATGTCCCTTGATTATGTTTTGGGTTTTAATGATGAAAAACAAACCCATTAAAGTGAAAGGCTAATACATCTGAACATAAGACAGACATTAAATTTACTGAGAATCATTACCAAATCTTCAATTCAACACTTCCTGTTTGAACCTACTCGTGATATCCCTCTTCAGCTTTATGCAAGTGAACTGGAACGTTATAAAATAAATGCATGAGGAGGGGACTACAGTGGTCATGTCCTCTTTGTCATCCTTTATGCACAAAGAACAACTTGTCTGACTGGTTCTCCCCACAAATTTGGAAACCTGGATAATCAGATTTTCAAATTGTCAAACAGATGCAAAGGGATTCATAGCTTTTGAGAAAGCACCTGTCCACATACACGGGCAACTGAAATGGAGATAGAAGGAGATAAGGGCTGCATAGTTCCCATTCTTGCACCTTACACTGTTTTAGACCAGCTGTAAAGAGCCTTCCAAGGTTCAGTGATGTCAGCATGAGGTAGAACACTCATAGGATTAGCTAGAATGCTAGAATCAAAATTCTCTAAGAACAAAATTGCTATGGTATTTCTGTTGTTGCTTCGGTCAAAGAGTGTACAGATATTTAAAAAAAACAAAAAACAAAATGCAGACAGTAATTAAGTCATTCTCCTTTTTATATTCCAAACTTTTCAACATTCCCTCTTTTCTTCTAATTTTAAATGCAAGCCTCTCTGTCAGTAGTGGTTGAAAAATAGGCTGCCCATTCTAAAACTGGACAAGTTTGGTCTAGGATGTCTGATGTTAATAGTTTTGACAGCAATGAAATCACAATGCTTTTGTCACTTGCAATTTAATTTGGCACTTCCAGGTCTGCTACTTGGGTGGGAAATGTGCTTCCATTTGACCTGATCTATCTGATCCAGCTTCAGAACCAGCATTTATGGCTACAAATGAGGTGGGCACAGCAGCTGCAAAATCCAGATGCCAAGCTTGAGAGTTTATATTTACAACAGTGCCATCTGGGTCTCTGGCTAGTTTCTGTTATTATCTCTTGGCTGCCTTTATAACTGGCTTTGCTGGGGAATAGAACAGCCTGTGAGATATTTTCTGGGTCAGATCATTTATGGGAGTCTCTTGTCAAGTTTGATTCCATTCCCCCCCCCCCCACACACACACACAGTATGCTGAAATGACGGTGGTTTTGTTCTTTTTATCATGGAAGTATAATTTTTGGACATAGTAAAACAGTTCTTAATTTTAAAAACAACTTGAAATATATTTGAATATCAAAAAATTAAATGACAAAAATCTACTTGACAGTTGCTTATGCAACATGTATAAAATACTCAAGAGTTAATCTACATAGTCAAGCATACAGCTGTCTTGAATCTATTCAGGTTGTGATCACATGGAGCAATAGATTGCAGTTTACACCACTTGTGGATCTGTCCAGTGAGTTCTTTTTCCTGGCAATCATGTGATTCATGGGGAAAGTGCTCCGCTCTAAATCCAGTCTGTGCCCAAGGGCTTCCACTTTGGGGGGGGGGGTGAGCTGGAGTGATTTCCCAGAAGATGAAAGGGTTGCTTTCCCATTAAAACAACCCTTTCTGGTGGGATCAGATGCATTCCTTTGCAATCATTTGATTGCACCCATCAAGTTATATAGCCATTTGAAAAGGTTTTCACATGATATTTTTTCAATGTCATGTTGACCTCACCAGGCTTTCAATAAAAGGGTTAATCTTAATACATGAGTAGAAGGACACGCACACTCCTTACAGTTGGAGAGCTAAATCTGAAGAAGAGAGCATTGTCTATGCATGAAGTGTTTAATTTTTAAAGTTTTTTGATTGTGTGAACTTGCAAATAGGGATAGCTCTCCTCTCCAGATTTAGCTGTCTACATCAAGGAACTAGGGTAGAAGGAGCATAGACTGGCGTGCTCTTTTTGCTCACAGATCACAATCATTCTATTGAATATGGCTTTTACTGGTTTCCTCAACACTTTTATGTTCATGGTAGCAGTAATTAGAACTCATCATGCAGTACCACAGTCTTCTTACCTTAAAAAAACCTGAGAAACAGAAGGATCTTTATAGAGGTACAGTGTGCACATTACACTATTTCTGAACAAAATATGTAAATTAGCTTGAACACTAATAATTGTTCAGTTTTTTTTTTAATTACTGTAAATGTTCATAGAAGTAAAATGATTGGTTGTTGTACTAATTCCTGCTTGATCTACAGAACATTATTAGTAATCGTGATAAAGCTAGAATAGATGGAGTCAAGGGACTATTGTTTCCCAACTAAGGACAGGGGACAGGGCTCAGGAAATGCTTATTTGGTGCTTGGGAAGGTGGGACCAAAAAGAGTTTCTTTGAGTTTCATGGGCAAAGGGTGGGCCATATGAGGGACTGAATGGATAGTTTTAGAGACATTACAGAAGGAAGATGAAGAAAAATCTAAGACACATATGTTTAAATTGTTTCATAAGAACAGACCAGTGTGGAATATTGGTTAGAGACTTGGGAGATCCAGGTGCCAGTTTTCCCTGAGCCACAAGACTCACCTAGTGACCTTGGGTCAACCACTCACTTTCTTTCTCCACTGGTGTCTTGGGGCCTAAAATGGAAAGAGGTATGTGTATAGCTCCCTAACATCTCTCCTGTGCTCATAAATAAACTTCCAGATTCATCATCATTGCTTGGAAACTGACCATGAAACCAAGCTAACCTAACCTTTACCAGCTTTTATATATGGACCTTGGCCTTGGTTGAAAGGGATTACAGACCGCAAGGTATTTCCACCTAGTCTGAAATAGGCCAAGATGATCAGACTCCTGGGCATCCAAAACTCTGATGAAGGGAAGACCATTCAGCCAATGTAGCTGTTTTACTAGGCATCTCAAGTCCCCAGCAAAGGGTACATATTATAGTTCAGAATTACAGTTTAGAGTGGAAAGTCCTGGATCATCATCACTCTGGGGAAAATAACAAACATGGAGAAAAATAAGTCACTTGGAGAAAGGAAGCAAGGTGTGTGATTATACTTTACTCAACCATGAGAAATGCTTTCAGATCCCTACTTATCCACAAAAAATTCACCGGATATGGACTCTACAGCTTAACTTCTCTGTCATCTCAGCCTCAAAACATTGTTGCTCCATATACCATCATGGTCTCCAGGACTGTTAATGGAACTATATACATGAAACAGAGGCTGCTTCATGCACTCTTTATGACAAGCAAACAGGTTGCCAATATATTGAGGGGAAAGGGGCCATTAACACTAAAATGCTAAATCCCAAACCCAGTCCTCTATGTGACATATATTTATGACATTTTTCTGATCTGGACCTATGGAAAGAAATCCCTAGAAAAATTCCACCAGGAATTCAGTAACTTTCACGCAAACATCAACCTCACCCTGGAACAATCTATGCAACAGGTGCATTTTCTAGACACCACTGTAAAACTAGAACATATGTGAGCAAAATGTAGCAATCAACCCGGTATACAAAGCAATAGCAAATGTAGGCGGGGAAGAACACTTCTGGTCCTGGGCAGTATAGGAGAGGAAGAGTGCCAGGAACCTTCATGAGGTATATGCTGTGGACCAAATTTGGGCATAATTTATCAATGCATGGCAACAAAATTAAAAATTGTCCTAGATAGTTGGTCCCATGGATGGTTAGAATGGAAGCATGCAGTTTTGGAAACCTTCAAGATGGTCTTAAACAAGGGAATTAGTATTTGATAGCTGCCTTAGGCTGTGTTCTTCAGAGAAAGAGTGGGATAAAAGTGCAATCAATCAGTGGTTTGACTCTAGGGAATGAAAGGGAAACTTCTTTGGATTCATGATTAATTGATCGAATTAATGGTAGCTGGCTAAGCATTAGGGAGGACATGCTTCAAGAGATAATTAGATAGAACTAAAAGGTACCACAAGAAGTGACCAGCTGTTGCTTTAACCTTCTGGCACATCTTGAGTTGAGGATGCTCCGGCAATGGCCAGTACAAAGCTTTTAAAGTGATGGGTTTGAAGGAACTGTTTTAGATTTCTTTATTAGGGTGGGGACTTGGTAGTCAGAAAGGGATTTGTGCCTTCCTGACTACCAAGTTAATGTTTTCTACCTGAACAGAACAAGGGAGTAGACATACAGACCATGAATTTCAATTAGAACAGAGGCCCATAGCCTGAGGGACTAACATCAAGATCATCTTATTTGTAGCTGCCATGAGACCTTTGTCCCCCCAGAACTTCTTTTTTCAGAACAAAGGATTAAACCACCATTGTTGCTAGTATTGTGAGTGGCTCCACCCTCTTGCTATACAGAAGTCCTATATATGTTTCTAAATGGGCTTACAACATGCTTCTGTAACATGTACCCGCCATGGTAGCATGTTAAGAAATGCTTAGAAGGGAATAGCAAAAAGAAAGGGGTGGGGTGGGGAAGAGAAAGAAGCCTTTTATCTTTGAAGATAAATACACTGCAAAATGTGAATCAGGAAAGAAAGGAAATAATTCATTTCCAAACTCTTCTTTAAAATCCTGGAACCTTCAAAAGTGAAATGTGTATTTAAAAGGTGCTGATGTTCTGACAACAAAGAGCTTTTAGAATAAAAAGGGTGTTTCTTTTTCAAATGCAGTCTTGAAAAGGGAAAAAAAATGCAGCAGCAAAATGCTAGCGGTTTTCCAGAATAGGCAGTTAAGAGTCTCTCTCTCTCCCTCCCCCTCCCTCCCTCTCTTTATTTCTTTTTTCTTTCTTTTCATCTTTTTCTGTTAAACAAAGCTGGTAGAGGAAAGTCATTCAGCAAGAAATCATGAAATTATTGCTGTTTTACATTGTGGCAGCAAAGGCATAAAAAAGATTTTTTTAAAAAAAGAGTTTATATTACTTCATCAGGAAGGAAAAATGTCTATGAGCTTAGGCCAGTTCCTCCAGGTGTTGTGATGCCAAAAGAACACATTTCAGATCTCATCTAAACTGTGAATGCGAAAACAGTTTGTAGTTTCCTTGAAAATATCCTTACATTGATTGACACAGTTTCCATACTGAAAATAATAGCTTGGGGGCTGCCCATATGGTAATTTCCAGTGCTGCAATTTTCATACTGTCTCTAGCTAGGAAACAAATTTCTTACCAAACTATAGGAGTTGCATACAAATTTGTCACTTGAGAACATAGCCATTTGTTGACACATCTCTAGGCCTTGTCAATAGAAATAGGCAATAGAAACTTAAAGCAGAATCAGGTTTAAGTGGGAGCTCTTTACTGCTGCTTGCTTGGGAACAAAAGTAGTTTTTCATCTCCTTTGAGAAGGGACCAGAAGTTCAAAGATATTTTATTAGGAAAAGGAGATTATTGCTTCTATGAGTTGTGGTGGAGGTAAAGGAAAAGATTAGAGGAAATGATTAGAAACTAAAATCAACACAAGACAGAACTCTCGTGTGTCTAAAGTCATTGAACAGGAATTCAGCTAAATCTGGACAAAGTCACCATTTCCCTTCAGGAGCTGGTACTTTTTAAAGAGTGTTTGTGACCTTGGTAATTGGTGTGCAACTTGTGCCCTGCAGATACTGTTGTAATAGAACTCCATTAATTCCATTATTATTGTCTGTGTTGCAAGCTTTCCTCTAAGCTGGGCATGTGCGCATGCTCGCCTGCCTCCGCTTCCCTGTGTGCAGCTGTCTTCCGATCCACACAGGGAACATGTTACGTTCTGGTCGTGACAGAACTCTGCATGCGTGGGGCTGAGTCGTGCACGTATGCAGGGGCAAAGTTGTGAGAAAGTGAGGTGGAGCCCCGCTCAGCAGAGCTGAAAGTTAGAGAGTACGTTGCTGTGTTGGATAGCATTTATGAGAGCTGTAAGCCAAAAGCATTTGGAGAGCCACAGTTGTCCATTTCTGCCTTAGACAGATGGCAGCTTAGTCTTGGAAAGGTCACCAAATGAATCTTCTTTCTTTTGAAGGTTCATAGTGCCACAGGTACATAGGCCTGGCATAACTCAATTACAGTAATCCCTAGTTGGTTTAAAACACAATATAGATCCCTGAGAGGAACTATTTGTGTCACTTTTATTGTACTCACTGCTTGGCTTTCAATTTGTTTCTATTGGTTACTTAAAGTGCTAGTTTTAAACTTTAGAGACCTAAATCAGGTGCTCTCCAGATGTTTCGGACTACATGCTCCATAGGCTGTGCCAGAGGATAGATGGACATCCATATGAGACAGCTGACACATTGGGACTTCTCTTTGATTCCATGTCACATGTCAGCTCCAGCCTAATGTTCATTTAGTGGGCAGGCTTGATTTAAAGCTGAGATACTTATACTGCAGAAGAGCTACCAAGGACGTTTCACATAGCTTCTCTTAATGCATTTCTCATGGGTGTCCCCTCCATTAATTGTGTCTCTTTATGGCTTTCTTTATCTGTGCTTTTATTCTATTCTATTCCTTGCCTTTTATTTTTGCTGGATACAAAACAGATTTTGGATGTTAACTATACATTTTTCCTTATATCAACTTGCTATTTTTCTTACATAGTGGTTTCCCCCCCACACATTTTCTTAATCCCATGAAAAAGAATTGGCAGACAGAGATGCATTCATTAATATAATTTTCTTTTTTGTTTAGCCTTAGCTTTCAACATTTCAGAAACTGCTCAGTCCTGCATGATTAAATCTTTCAGACTACATAAATGCATTGACTCGTATCCACACCTAGGTTGTCTGTCAGTGCAGAAAATGAATAAATGAATGCATTCAGCAAAACATGAGGTTAAGTTAGGACAGTGCACCTGGTTTTTATGACCTTAAATGAGACAGCTTAATAGAAGTCAGTGCTTAATTATTTCTTCTAAGTAGGCAATCTATATATGAGAGAGTTATCTTTAAGTATTAATATATTACAATCATAAATATAAACAGCTTTAAGATTTCTGAACATAAATTCTAGCTCCCTTAATCCCAGTATGACTTTAAAATTTTCATTATATGTTTGGTATCTTGTTTCTATAGTATCTATTGATATTTCATTTAAATGAGAGGTCAACAAGCTATCGATGCAAATGCTACAATGAAAACTTCAATCTCAATCAAAGACTATAAACTTTATGACAGTCTTTGTGGTGCATACATATACACAATATGGCACATTAAATGAATGGAAACCACATATCTTGGTATTCTGAAAGAGAATCTCTTAACACCTTTGGCCAGAGTCACCAGGAGCCAAAGTATCTTCTGGCAAAAACAAATTCAGCAGCGTAGCAGGAGTTGTTGTGGTTCACTTGTAGATGAGGTGTAATAAAACATTTGAATTGTACTCTTCCAAATGACCAAATAAATAATCATTGCACAAGAGGGCACTGATGTTATTGTGCAGCACAGCAAATCAACCTTCTACAAGGCAAGGTTGTGGGGGCAGCCCAAAGAAAAGATTATAACTTTGGATCTGGAATTCAGAGCAGCACCACATTTGGCGCGGGCGTAGTAGGCTGTCTGCTCTTGCTCTGTGCCAAGTATGGGGAGGTTTTGGCAAAGGGTTTGTGACTTATGATTTTTTAAAAAGGAAAACCGTTTTGCTGTGCACAGAAATAGGCAACCCCAAATGTCTCCAGATTTCAAACAGATCAAACAATCTGAAAAGACCAATATTGCTTCTGTTGAAAGAGAATAGTTGGCCCCACCTGCTTTTTAATTTTTTTTAAAGAATCCAGGCTGCAGTAGCTGAAATACTGATCCTCAAAAAGGAAAAACTATGAATTTGTTACACAGGTTTATAAATGAGAGTGTTCCAAAGTAGAAACATTGTTTCCTGTGGGTAAGGCTTTAGGGCAGCGATGGCAAACCTATGTCACATATGCCACAGCTGGCATGCAGAGCCCTTTCTGCAGGCAGGCGAGTCATAAGTCGCTGGATCGTTACTCCACCCCACACAGCCAAACCTGAGAGGGTGGCTGCAGCCGTGGTGCTGCCACTTCAACAGGTGAATTTGGAGCAGCTGACGCTGGTGGCGGATCCAGAGTGGGGTCGAGGCACATCCATGCCCGGGATTCCCTCTTTCACTGCCACTTCCAGTTCCACTGCCACCACCACAGCACACCACTCACTGGTTTTCCCCCCAGTTTGAACACACGAGTCCAAAAAGGTTCGCCGCCACTGCTTTAGGGCAATAAAAGGTCACCAAGACAGTTAAGATCACCAGAAGAGGCCTTTCTCTCAGTCCCACCACCTTCACAGTGTGTTTGGTTGAAATTCAGCAGAGAGTCTTCTCTGTTGCTGCTCCCAGATTTTGGAACACTCTCCCATGGGAAGCCAAGTTAGTCTTGTCTTTGCTGTCCTTCCACAAGCAGACAAAGTCTATTCTCTTCAGGCAGGTTTTCTCTGCTTATCTAGAAGGCATTTTAAATGGATTGCTGTGCCTTGTTGCCTTTACATTTGTTTTTAGTATTGATTTTAATATTTGTTTAATTTTTTAACAAATTGTACACATACTGTTTTTAGCTTTGATATATATTTTTTAAATGATGTAACCTGCCTTGGATCTTTTTTAAGGAGAAATGTGTGGTAATATATTTTAAATAAATAAAATAATAAATAAAAGGCATTTTTTAAAAAAACATGGGGGGAACACTCCAGTTTTGCTTTAAAGAAAGTAATAGAGTGACATCCCTTCAGAAGGGGACATTTTGCATTGTATCTCCAGGAAATTAGCATACAATTTGAAAGGCATATTGCAAGTATTTCTGTATTGCAAAAGCACAGAGCACTTGTGTTTGTCCCAGCCAACTTTCCCTCTAATTTTCAGCCATGTTTGGTGGGGCTTTGCCCCTTGCACATGGGATTTGGCCCCCATGCGTGTGTGATCCCACTTGCATTGGGTTCCAATGGAAGAAAAGGGGACTGGAAGAAAAGGGGCTGAAAATGATCACTGTTGGCGCATGGAGAAGGAGGAAGGCTGCATGGAGTGGGGCAGAGTCATGTGTGCGCAGGCATGCACCTTAGCGGGAACCTTGGTCCCAGCCCTTCTTGCTTGAAAGCCTGCCAGTAAAGGAAGTTTCCACCTGAGAACAGAAGCACAGGAGAAGATGGGGCCAACCTGAAATTTCAGGGCAGTGCATTCTAAACACTGGGAGCAGTCACTGAGAAAGCCCTCTTTCATGTCCTCACTGAACAAGCTTGGAAAGGTAGTGGAATTCACAGAAGGGTCTCCCAAGTACTTAAAAGCCAAGGAAACTATGTGGAGTGTACTTGGTGAGTGGAGCTCCTTCCCGCAGTGGTTGCAGAGCTATATAGCACTCCCCCCCCCCCAGGATGTGATTATGATGAGGAATAATGGACCTTTACAGCATGGCTTGTGGTCTGAAGCAGCATGTTACAAAGTCATTCAGAACTTTAAAAGATACTGCATCATGCAAGCCCTGTATTTAATGTTCACATTCCTTGAAAACAATTATGTAGCATATAATGATCCAGAAGATTTGGAATAAGTGGCAGTCATAGAATTGGTGTGGTATATCTTTAGTAAGCCCAACATTGTTTGTGTTGCATCACAAAATACCAAGAAAGAAGTAGCATTTGGTAAAGCATTCTTCTCACTTCATTTTCAGTTCATCAAAGTGGTGCCTCCTGGAACTGAAAACAGACTAGAATGCAATCTTTGATCTGCAGTTTTTGTATTTCCAAGCTTGCTCTTTGAGCTACAGCGTGCACTGAAAATGTACATTATACATTTTAAAAATGCATAAACATGATAGTCAGTGGGAGAAAATGTCTATATTTAAATAAGGTTCACAGTAAATATATATGCTTTTTAAATGTGCACAAATTCTCTTGTGGAGGGGATGCAAATGCAGCACAGATGTGAGTCTTTGTATCAGAGTAATACAGATGTGAGCAAGAATGAATGTTTGGTAGAAGTCAGGAAACGTAAGCATTATAAATCTGCATATTTAAAGTTAAGCAGCTGTAGTTTAGTTTGAAAGCTAGAGGGTCACTCCTCTGGCTAAGAGATAGATCACACTTGTTGAATTTTTAAAATACAATGTTTTCTAGTAAAATTTTATATGCCTTAATGCAAGCGTTATCAATTCCAGTGTGATTTTAGGGGGTTAAAATATCATCCTATACAGAGTTGCTGCATTTCCTTTGAAATTAAATCTATGTGTGTAAAAGACTTCTCGCTGTGCAGGAAAAAAGTGAACATGAATAAACAGAGTAGTTCATTTGTAAGTGGGGCGATTCCTTTTGCTCATGCATTAGTGCTTGCAGTACAGAAGAGTAGTAATTTATTGATGCAGATGGCTATGTAAAGTGCATGCAATTTGTGAGAGGGCTTGACCCTTGACTGATGGGCCATATGTTGCAAAGCCCCAGAGGCATCATTTGACTGAGCTCTCTTCCTCTCTTTGGCTATGCACCTATGGTCCTTGTTCAGTTGCCACTTATTGAACTATAGTCTTTCTAACTTCCCCAATAAATTTCTAACTAATGGCTCACAAGGCCATAAATTTAACTCCTTCTATACAAAATAGTACAGTTTTGCTTTTTGCCACATGTGAATTATTTGATCAATGATATATATGCACGTTTGTTGTTTTGACTGTATTTAAAATCAGTCTATTCCATGGACTATATTCAGAAGCACTACCAGGCAAGAACACTTTCCAAATGTTATGTTTTGCTGCATTGCATGTGCTTCCGAGTTGAGGAAAAGAGCTTGGACTCCATTGTTAAAAGGTTCTGAAACACTGAGGCCACAGTCCAGCCAAAGTCCGTCATAGTTTAATCTAATTCATTCTAGTTGGAAAATTAAAAGCATGCTTTATTTTCTCCCTTTGAAATAAGCGGAATGTAAAAGCTCCCAACTTTGTCTAAATTGTGCCCCTAGTATATTCAGTTAATTCTTTTCTTTCAACTTTGTCTAAATTGTGCCCCTAGTATATTCAGTTAATTCTTTTCTTTCAACTTTGTCTAAATTGTGCCCCTAGTATATTCAGTTAATTCTTTTCTTTCATTCCATTTATATTATAATTAAGATGATGAATACTACAATTTTGGAATATGTCTATTTAAGTTGTTAAAGCCTTGATTGTTATCTCAAGAGTGAAATCAATGGCTTTTGGAACAAGCAGTGATGCTCGGAGGAAACCCATTTAAATCTGTGGCACTAATTCCTTACATTGTTTTCAGTGGTCTTACTCTAACTATGACTTAGTTTGAATTCAGAGCATCATCTCAGGATTTATTTTGCTTCTGAAACATTGACTATATTAGAGAAAATAGTTGTTTTAGATACTGTTAAAGGAATTTTTCCAGACACATTTTGCACATACATTTTGCTAGGAGTATATAAGTGGCCTGTACCCTCTTAAGCAACTGCACTAATCATCTTTTAACACATGGATCTTTAGCATGTTGATCATATAATCCATGTTTCCATATATATATCATTTCAATCTAATTGATTTATGTATGGAAACATGGATTATATGATCAACGTGCTAAAGATCCATGTGTTAAAAGATAATTAGTATAAAGTATGGCAGAGGTGTGTGCAAAATTCATTGTTTTAAAGTATAAATTTTGTGTGTGACAATTTAATGTCTTTGAGAAACTTCTTATAATTGTAGAATATGTAATATGTCTGGGTATATATGAACATAGTTTCATGTTTTAGTAAGATTAAAGGCAGAAAATTTCAAGGCAGGGAAACTATTATGATTTGATGTGCTCATCAGCCCCTAGCAATTGATATTATATTGCAAATAAATAACTTTTCCTCTAGTTTTCCATTCCTTTTTTTCATGCAGGTTTTTCAACATTCTATTAAATCTTGTATCTGGCTCACATGCATTCCAGGTATCCACGGATGCATATTATTTAAAGGCTGTTACTTCATAATTAATGAGGCTTTGTAGACAACATTGATGTCAGTGGGATTTACCAGGGCAAAGGTCTCTTTCCAACCTATGATACTAGAAACACAAAGTCTGATTAAACTCAGTAGCACTTGCTTCTGGGGGAAAATGCAGACTTACAGTGTAGTGCATATTTTCATCCCCCCATCCAGAGCATATATTACTTTAGCAAAATGGCTGAAGTACATGTATTGGATGGAAACGTGAAAATCTGATAGCCTCTGCATTTGTACTGATTTAGAATTTGGGAAAGGAGATGATTTTCTTGTCTGTTTACAACTGAATCTAATGAAATGGACTGAGGTCCATAAAAAGCTTATATTAAATTATACTAGCCCTCTTGAAGCAGAAGAATACATAGAGAATAGTTTAAAACCTTAAAATAGTTTGCAGATCTGCAATTACCGTATTTTTTGCACCATAAGACGCACTTTTTCCCCACAAAGCAGGGGGGTGGAAAGTCTGTGCATCTTACGGAGCGAAGAAAACAGATTATATTTTCCTGTTTTCTTCTCCTAAAAAATTGGTGCGTCTTATGGAAAGGTGCGTCTTATGGAGCGAAAAATACGGTATGTAAAAGCGATAGATTTTTGTTGTCCATAAATAAAATCGTGCAGCTGAAGCCTATATTGAAAATCAGGGCATTAAAAGTGAAAGGTTGCTGCAAAATATTTCTCAAATTATTCATTAACTCATTTTACTAAGCTTAGGTGCTGCAAAGTGGGGCATAAATTATTTAGTGTTCTGCCTTGTACAATTGAGGTTAGGAGGATGAAGAGTTTAATAAAAGTTTGATCACCAGATGAAAATCAGTCAGACTGAAGTCTGCTTGGATTATGCATTATTTCTTTGTTTCTGTCTACATAGAATTAGCTTAGTTGTTACTAATGGTCTAAGTGTTAGGAATGTGAATAGTACTCAAAACATTTCTCAGTCTTAGTTTCGTTGATTTTCCAGATTTCCCCATACTGAAACTTCTTGCGAAGACTTTCCTCTGCAACAAGATTTTTCTGCTCCTTACAAAAGCAAGGTCCAAATCTCATTTTTTTTCCTGCCCACCCCCCAAGAAACTGCCATATTCTGCAAAGTTCAATGCCCTTCCAAAGAAAAGATACCATATTTGCAGGAATTGATGCAATTGTGTGCAAATGGGTTCATCTTCTGCCACAAAACATCCAAGGAAAATTCTTCAACAGAGAAGTCTCCCTATAAGTAGAGGGATTCCATCCTTTCCCTCCCCACTTCATTTCCCATGCAGGGTGAGAGGCTTACTCCCTAGTAAGTATGCACCACATTTAGATCAAATCTAAATCCATGGTAAGTGAAACTGCAGTGGCCTGCTGTGATTCAATTCTCACTAGTGCTACATCCTCCATTCTGATGGGTTTCAATGTGTGTGTCTGAATATGTCTGCCCCGGGGGGGGGGGGAATAGGGAATCTCTTGCTGTCCAGGAGTTTCTGAATGGGATGGATTATCTAGATCCATTTCAATCTAAGTTCAGGCCTGGCTATGGAACAGAGACAGCTTTGGGCAGTTTAGGGAATTATCTATGCACACTTTAGAGGGAACTTTAAGTAGGACCACCGAATCCGTGGGGATTTGATGAGTCAACTTCTCTATAGTTTACACTAATTCAAATGGGCCTAACATAATTCACAACTAGAGTGGGCCCATTCAGGATTCCAGTCATTGGAACTTACAGAGACACTGACTCACCCACCAAGTGCTCACTGATTCAGTGGACATACTCTAATGCAATTTATTTCGCTAAGCAATGGGACTTCATCCGATTTCAACAACAACAACAAAAAGCAAAAAAACAAAACAAAAAAAAACACCACAGATTATTACAGATGATCACTTTCCCAAAACTATTTTATCAAATCAATCCTGAACTCTCACAAGAATTTGAAATGAGTACACTGAGGCCATGGTACTTAGGTTTAACAGACAGCAGTGCTAGGAAAAGTCAAAGATAGAACTGTGCTCTTTTCTTTTCCTTTTTTTACTTGAACTCTCAGAATTCTCCAAACATTCCCAAGGCAGAATTCTGCCCATTTCAGCCCACAAAAACAGACCTACAAACACTTACATTTTGCTCCCCTGGAAAAAGGCCTACTTTGGAGATTACACAGTCTTTCCCAGCCTTGTTTTTGTTTTTAAATAAAAAGGAAGGCACTACAACTTTTCTGGGGAGGTGTAGTCTTCCTGCCAATTAGGGTATATAGAGGGTGCATTTTGGAGAACTGTGTTTCCCAGGAAGTAGCATTGCAGCTTCTGTTTTTACATTAAAGGGTGAAGGCCATGCAAACCCTGAAGTAGACTCTGCTTCAGTAACGCACAGAACTAGTAAACCATGGTTATATTTGCCATTCAGTTGTTTTCCTTGCTCTCTCATAGCCAAGTTTATTCTTTGTGTGTATGTAGTGATTTGAATGGTTCATAATGATCAGCAGATCAATCAATGTGTAGATAGATAGATGATAAAGAGACAGAAGTATCTTCAGGTCAATATTAGGCCAAGTACAGTGGTGCCTCGCACAGCGAGGTTAATCCGTTCCGGATTAACCCTCGCTGTGTGAAAGCATCATTGAACGGGGCAAGAAAACTAATTGGAACGCATTAAACAGTGTTTAATGCGTTCCAATTGGGCTGAATACTCACCGTTCAACGATGCTTCCGGGTGGCTGGCAGCCATTTTCGCGCCCTCCCCTCGCTGAACGAGGGTGCGAAAATGGCTGCGATCAGCTGTCCGGGGGTCCAAAATGGCCGCCGGAACAGCCGGCCGCAGCGTTTTCGCGCCCTTGGTAAGCGAGGGGAGGGCGCAAAAACGCTGCACGCAGCCATTTCGGCTGTTCCGGCAGCGTTTTCGCACCCTCCCCTCACTTACCAAGGGTGCAAAAACGCTGCGCGTGGCCATTTTGGGGTTGCGCGGTGGCCATTTTGGACCCCCCGACCAGCTGATCGGCGGGTCGCAAAGTGAAGGTCGGTAAGCGAACCACTTACTGACCTTCGCTCTGTGAATTGTGCCCTATCTAGGTGCCATTTTGCAATCGCTTTTGCGATCGCAAAAATGGCACCGTTGCGCGGATTCGTCGCTCTACGGAGCGACCGTTCTGCGAGGCATCACTGTATAATATTTCAGCAAAACAAATGTTCATTCATGTATAACCAAGTGGATGATACTGTTATAAAACACAAGACAGGGCTTGGGGAAATGAGACAATTTTGTGGAAAGAGACATGGTAAGGTATATTTTTGAATATAACTTCTGTTTCATGATACAGCAAAACCAACAAAAGGATGTTGTAGCACCTGAAAGACTAGTAAACTTTACTTGGCATAAGCTTTCATGGCCTGCAGCCCATTTCTTCAAATGAATGAAATTGGCTGCGATCTACAGGCACTTACTCTAAATAAAACAACCTTGTCTTTATGCTGGCACAAGAATCTGTTGGCCTTGCTGCAAGAAACTAACATGACTAACCATCTGGAAATTTCTATTTAAAGTATTTCTTCAAATGCATATTTGAATTCTGTAAAAAGAAAACGTGGATGTAAAAGCAAATATGGATAATGATGATAATGTTAGTGACAGTGACAAGAATGGCAATTGAGAATTTAATATAGCAAACAGCCTTCTGTTTATAAGAACAAAAATCTGATGGCCAAAGCATCATATAGATTATGCATAGATATATATGTCTCACATAGAAAGATATGTGGCCTACTGTTCCAGAGGAAAATGACTGATTCTTTTGCTGTTCAAACATATATAGTGCAAGGAAAAGACTGAAGGAATTATTCACAGTAGAATCTAAAAGCAACGGGACACATCTCATAATTAATCATCCTTTTTTTTGCTGACTTTAGCAAAGATGTAAATTTCTGTGTATCCATTTGTTTACTTCGCCCAAAGGAATCCCAGAGGAGTCAGATTCTCTCTGAAGCTACACGTTTGTTTTTACCCAGTGCTGTTCCTTTGGGCCTCCAGCATAGTTATTTTAAGCACACAGCTTCTAACAGCTACAAACCTTGTGATGACTGTGACCTAAAAAAAGAGGGAGGGGGTGATACAGCATAGAAAGCAGCAGTAAGTTTTATTTAAAAAAAAAAGATTTGAAGTGTATTTGTGTATATATGTAAAATAGTATTGGTAAGCAGAGCAGCTGAAAATCTAAAAGAATTATATCCATCTATGTTTATGTCTTGTCTTCTTTCCCTCTCTGGACAGTGGCTGTGGTGTTCTCAGATTGTCTTCTTTCCAGGCACTAAGCAGACTTATAGGTGTTTTCTTCAGCAAGGTGTCATCCTCCTATGTCTTCAGACCATGCCTTGGGATCTCTACTATTAGGAGAAATACTAAGAATACAAAATAGCTGTGTGCGCTAATCCTCCATAGTTCTTTGCTGTCAGAATCCACCAAGGTCTTAGTTTTCTTTTTATTTTGAACTGTAAGACACAAAAGTATAGATTTCCACTGGGAAACTAAATTGTCTGCAGTTTATCTCTACAGTAGTTTATATCTTGATTACACTGATGCTTGAAGGTGAAAATGCATGGTTTTTACAATGAGTATTTCTTCTTCTAAAAATGTAAACCATCAAATCTGCTCTTTTTCTCACTACTTTAGCTGTTCTTTATGATGAATTATACTAATGTAATAAAGGAAGCACCTGATATGGTTTTCTGTTTTCAGTCTAGAGAAAGCAAATTATATACATACACAGTATATAGTATGTATAAACCTTGTCAAAATCTTATACTGTGCAAGTTAATGCATATATGCTTTTGTAGCTAATCTTTCTACTGGTGGACAAGAGGTTAAAAAGATTTCTGATCTAACTTTAGCACTAAGAAACCAAAGGAAAAACCTAGAGAACTAAATGTTTGGTGTGGCCTTTGAAACAGCACAAGCAGTGATGCTGAACGCACACAGTAGCTTATTGATGTAACTCAATATATTTAGAAGTGTTTGTTAGGTTGCTTTCATACCTGCTTAAGTATGTGGCTCTGTGAAACAAGTCATTTATAGGTGGGCCATCAACTGTACACTAATTTGCAGCAAAGTTAATGCAGCTAGACCTCTGGATGGTATGTGTTCAGCAAGGTTTAAGCAAACTCTGAATTCTGTTCGTCCATGGGCCAACCACAGCATTCCTTATGCTTGCCTTTCAAGAGGTATGATGCATCCTGAATCCTCTTAAGACACTGAAACAGCATGAACTTATCAGCATAGTAAGAAGAAAGTGAAAGTTTCAGTTGCATGAAACAGGAAGCACTTTTTTACACTGTCAAAAAAAGAACTAATAGGCAACCTGGGTAGAGCCAGTCTGGAACATTCTTTGTTAAGAAAGCTAATACCTTCAACTTATAGTAAGTCAGGGAGTTAAGGGAGTTGGATAAATGCACCCTTTTGCTTATTGCTAGCAGTAGACTATTCGTTGTGGAAGAGCAAAATGATCCCCCCACTCTCCTTCTGTACCTGTAGAAATTTGAAGTCTCCAGAAGTCTAAAAGCACAGGGAAAACATTATGGGGTCTCCCAATTACTGCAGAAATGAATCTCTGAATTACCTGAAGTGCTGTGAATGGATTTGCTACTCTCAGAGAATCAGAGCCCTAGCACCTAGGAGTAAGCTATGTTCCGTATGTTGCATCCCTTCCATTTTCACTGTGTCTTAACACAAGTACAATGTGCTTTCAGCAAACCTGCCCTCCTGGTGAATGGGTGTACGTTTGTGGCCTTAATTATTTTGTGACTTACATGGACCTAAACAACTGAGATTTCTTTCTCTTCTCCTGGGGCAAAGTTTCACTGCTGTGCAGATTTTTCTATTCTAAAGGAGGTACTGTACCTTGTTACTGTTATAGAAATATGCTTTCTACGTCTTAAAGAAGAAAAACTCTTTTCTTGGATTATGTGCCAATTTCAGTGAACCAGAAACTACAATCATGCCTGTGAATTAGATAGTTAGGGGTCAACCTTAGATTTAGTTAGCCTTGTTTTAGTGGATTGGCAGTACAAAACATGTACTACATTCTGCAGCTAAAGAGTACAATTGGGGTTGAAGAAAACAATACATTGTGTCTATGGGTCAGCAAACAAATGCAATTAGAAGAAATGGAAATAGAAAGTACATTTAACAAATGAAACAATAATCTGCAAACAATTCCTCTTTCAAGGAAATCAGTTTATGGTAGTTTTTGTGATTGAAAAAAGGGAAGTTCATCTATGAAGGAGTTAGCATCTTTCACTAAGAAGTCTTAGAAGTTCTGTTATCTTTCCATTGTTTGTGTACTAGACCACCCAAGTCTTCTATCCATCTCTATTTCTCTGTTTTAACCCTGTGCAACTTTTTTTCTTTGTGTAAAAGATAAAGTTCTGTTTTATTTTTTCAGAAGAAAGCTTTACCTTTGACTAATCAGTTCCTTTGAAACAAGTATCATTAAACAATGCTTATATAAAAATATCTGGATATTAACATGTAATGATTATCAATATAATTATATTTTATGGGTGAATTGTGGAAGTGGCTCAACAGCCTTTGAAATATTTTGGAATGCTCAATGGAACCTGAAAGACTTGCTATACTAATACTCCATTAGATGGAAATTCTCCACCCCCTTTTTTAATGGACAGTAGCTAGCAAATAGTTAATATCAATATTGCTCTAACCAGTGAAATGTATTTACCTATATATAATTTTTACCAACATAGAACTTATGGGAAAAGTCAGATCCAGCTAAAAGTGCTGCTGAATATCAGAAATGCATAAATAACTGAGAGTGTGATCAGATGGTTATAAAGGTGTGCACCTGATTGCACTGGGAAAGGTTGCTTTAAAAGGAGAGCAAGTGACCCTTCCATCTGCCAGAGAATTGCTTCAGCATGGCCCAAGATGTATGAGCTGTACAGCTGGTCCAAAAAAGGTCCATCTTGGGCATGGGTTGAGATTGGGCTGGGGTGCATTTCCCCATATGCTGTGTGATCTCTAGGAAATCGATAATGGATCATTCCACATATGGTTCAAATTGCAGTCTTTTCCCTGTCTGATCACACCCTGAGCTAGAAGAAAGGTGTTTGTTATGCCAATCATACATTTTCTTTATTTTAAAATTTGTTATTATTTATTTATTTATTTATTTGATTTGATTTGTACCCCGCCTATCTGGTCCAAACGTGTGTCAAGTTCCATCCAACTAATGGCGAGCAAGCTTATAAATGAATGACTTCCAAAAATAGTTAATCTCTTAATCGAGGCGCTGTGGTTTTTACCAAACCTAGCCAGCAGACCTTATGGTAATACATACTTGACATGATGAGTAACCCAATTATAGCCTTGTGATTTCATTATTTTTTCTAATCCCTTTATCATCCCATCAAATGTGGTAAATATCACAGCATGTTGTCAGGGTATCTTCCATAGTTTCAATTTTGCACAATGTATTTTCTTCCCACCCCTCCCCTGAATTTCCTACCATTCAGCTTCATTGGACGAGTTTCTCTACTCAGGTTTTTCTACAACAGGTGTAAATATATGCTCTTCTATCATGTCACCCCTCCTGCTGTTTTAAAAGTAAAAAACCCCACACAGTGTTAACTTGACTGTACAGCTGCCAGGCTTGTTAAAAGAAAACCATATTGTCCTTGGTGCTTTAAACAAGATCATTTTAAATTAACAGTATCTTCTAGGAAGTAATGAGACAGTCCAAACAGAGAACAACCTTTCTTTACTATTAGCATTTTTAAATCTACTGTCCTTTAGATTTATGCAATTAAGATGTTATAGAAATGTTGCACTTCACTTAGGCAACACACATAAGATAAATTAAAGGCAATATTTATAACAGCCCTCTCTTCCCTAGAGAGACTGATAAGCAACTGAAAGCTACTTACCAAGTAGAATTAAATCAAGCTGTTCTGTTTGGTGCTTTGCCATACCACATAATAATTCATTTTATGCTCATCCATGAATTTGTCTTTTTCTCCTCCCCCTCAAATAATGGGCGAACACTTTAAAACTAGTTACAGTTATTCACACACACACACGCACACACACACATTTGTTTTCCAATAAATTGGGCTGAGCAAGTCAGTAAGCAGTAAAACCTTTTTACCCAGATCCAATTTCTAACTTACAATTTTGAAGTTATTTGTAATGCTGCTTTAGTTGCTATGAGAAGCAATAACTCAGATGCTTTGAATGTTGCAGGAAAAATCCATACATTGATCATTTCTGATCATTAGTCATATTCATCCTTCACAGTTCTCAAATGTTAGACTCCTAAGAAGTAATACAACTACAGTGTACAGACGAGAGCTCCGTTTTACGATGAAATCGCCTAACGATGAAGTATTTGCGATCGCAAAAGCTATCGCAAAACAATGTTTCCTATGGGGGAATTTCGCTTTGCGATGATCGGTTCCCTGCTTCGGGAACCAGTTCTTGCAAAACGACGATTTTCCTACAGCTGATCGGCGGTTTCAAAATGGCCGCCGGGTAAAAAAAATGGCCGCCCACTGTTTTCTGGGATGGATTCCTCGCTACACGGGCAGCGAAAATGGCCACGCTATGGAGGATCTTCGCTGGACGGTGAGTTTCAAGCCCATAGGAATGCATTAATCAGTTTTTAATGCATTTCTATGGGCTTTTTAATTTCGCTTTACGATGTTTTTGTTCTACAGTGATTTCGCTGGAACAAATTAACATCGTAATGCGAGGCACCACTGTATATTCACTGAAGTTGAGTGTTTCCAAGTAAAATTGTAGATTGTGTGGTTATACCAATACGGGTATGAGGAAAATTAGGAGAAATCACTTCACTGCTAAATGTGTTCGGCTAAAGAGAGAGAGAGAGAGAGAGAGAGAGAGAGAGAGAGAGAGAGATTGTGGTGCACTCACAAAGATAATATGCTGGTTTGTGGGAGTGCCCTCCCCAAGGTTGCTAAGCCACATTGTTGTTGTAGTGAGGGCATACTCTCCTAGCAAGATGTGGCTGCTTCTGGGAGGCGTGGCTACCCATTCTTCCTCTTTCTCATAGTGATAGATAGCTAACTTCAAAGCCTGTCTTTGGGTCAATCCTAATGGCATTATGTGACCATTGTTCTATCTGAACTCTGTCAATAATCTGCATACTGTCAACTATCTGTGATCTTATAAGGTTAATAAATGAGCGTCCGCCTGGGGGCGTTGCCCCAGAGCTGGATCCAGCAGTGTATATGGAGGACTCTGCTGGCAGACATCCCTGCATGTGTGGCTGACTTCTTTAACTTCTCTCTCTAAGACTATTTGCTATCCTAATTACCTGTGATCACATAAACTATCAGCCTTCTCATTTCGTGACCCTACACTGGCTATCATGCTAGTCCAGTGGAACCTCACAAATGGCTCAGTGGTGATTTCATAGCCTTGTCTTATTTTAATTTTGGTTTTAAAATTATAATAGTAAAAATAAGACCTCCATTTATCTGTAATTACAAGCCTTGTTTCACAATCCTTAATTTTCAAGTTTGTTTCATTTTTTTCTGGTGTGTGTGTGTGTGTGTGTGTGTGTGTGTGTGTGTGTGTGTGTGTGTGTGTGTGTGTGTGTGTAAAAAATTTTTATTCTGGTTTGCCAACAGTACTCAAAGCATTTTACAATATCTAGGAATGTAATAAAATCTATATAAAAAAATTAAAATGAAGCAACCATACAGTAAGTTAAATGCAGTGGACATAAATGAAATTACTATGTATTTATATGTTTGTTTGTTTAATTTATATACTGCTCCATTTAGTGGCATGCCACTACTCTGGCTAGTTTCCAACAAAAGCATAAGAATAAACATAAAGAAAACAATCATCCACAAGCCCATGCATTGTCCTTCCTTAATGTTAGATCAGCCTGATGCTGAACAGTTTAATTAAGGCAGCCATTTATTAAGTACCCGAGTCCAAGAGAAAGCTATTTTTTTCCAGTGCTTTGAAGGAAAGTTCTATGTGGTTGTTTTGCATCTTGCCTTGACCACTGCCATCTTTATTTCACCTCACCTAAAAAGGACATGCAGGACCTATAGGAGGAATTGGAGTTTCTTAAATGATGCCACTAATGTCAGAACAATTCTAGCAGTACCATTTTTTGTCATCTGAAAAATAAAAATTTGCTACCACAGCTGGTTATTAGGAGGGGGGAAATAATGCAACATAGGTTATTTTCTGTGGAGACTAATTCAGGCTATGACTACGTGATCAAATACAGATGTATTTGCTGTGGGTGTAAAATGGTGGTGATTTTTTTACTGATCACACGACTCAAAGGCCAATTTGAATCAGTTCAGCCCTTTTTGCTCCTGATGCAAAGTTCTTTTCTCTGCTGCTTGGGGCTTCTATTTTTTCTCAAGCTGAAGCAATTTCAGTGGATTTTCCCATGTGATCAGTTGTCTCTTGCTTCAAAAGAATAAGCATGTGACTATGAGTGGTATTCTGGTGGTATACTAAGCTGGGTGTGATGTTTTGGGAACATTCACCCCTGAGATCATCCTCCTTGGTTGCCCTGAAGGGCTTTATTTAAAGCAAATTACTGAGTTTAGTGCTAGATTATTTTATCACTACATTGTTGTACTAATTTAGTGCCAGATCACCTCTATACAGAAAAAAGAGAGAGGGGGAAAAATCTATATGCAATAGAAACAACTCTGACAAAATACATCAGACTACTATGTCTTTGTTCATTTTAGAGAACTTTGGAAAATGGTCCCTTTTTCTTAGTACCAAGCAATACTTTAAACAACCCACTGGTTTTACAATGAACTATAAAATGAGACCCAGAGATTGACAAAGGGTGAGATCAAAGGAAGGTAGGGGGGCTGGGGGCTGTGGATCAGGCCACATCATACTGAGGTGTCAGTGTGAACATTGGCACAAAAACAACCTGCAGTCTCCCTGTGATCACTTACTCTGAACAGACTGCAAATCAAGCTACAGCTAAGCTGAATTGCTCCCATTCAGATTGTGAATGTTGTCGCAGCCTCAGTTTTTAGTGGTCTAGATTTGGCCTTCAGCTCCTATTAACCCAAGCCAACATGGCCAGTATTAGTCAGAGGTTCTGGAAGTTTCAGTATAGAATTGAGACCTCTCAATTGAGAGACCTCAGGTTACTGCAGCAGTTATCACTGCAGGGATAGCTGTTGTTAGAGGATGTTTTTTCCAGGCATGCCAACTGAAGTTGACTACACATCCTTCGTGTCATGCTCATTTATGCACCAACAAAAAAACAAAATAAGAAACCAAAATCTATCTTTACAGATTTCCTTCTTTCTGCCCTACAAAATTGATTAGATTGTTCTGTGACATCTGCAGAATTTCTTCCAGTAATATCACATAGTTAGAAATCAAATAGGTAGCTTTAAAATGTAATGGCTGGAATCAGAAGCTTTTCACAAACCCACAGTCACCCTTGGTATAGGTGCTAGCTGTAGAGACAAATCAATACACCTCTCTTTTTTCCTGATGAGTATAAGAGGATACTGTCATTGCCCTGTTTTTATCTTTGACTCTGCATTAGAAACCAACTTCATGCTGGGGAAAATCATAATTGCTGGGTTATATGCAGTCACCTGAATGTCATAATCTGCTATTTTTCCATCTCTCAAAATGCTTTACGTGGTTTATAGTTGCGGTGTGCAGGTGCCTCATAGAAACTAAGCAATACCCCTGTGGGGTCATTTGGAATGGAGAGTAAACTTAAATTTGATTTTCTAAAATGCTGAAGTGTAAAAGAATGACCAGTCATTTACAAGGGTATACTGAAGACTTTGTACCTACTATATTTTATTTATTCTGCAAAATACAAACTGTAACATACAGAGGCTGAAATCTTGTTGCTTAGCATAGAAAGTCATAGTAGAGCACTCTCATTGAATCAGTAGGGACTTGATGAGTCAACTCTTCTGTAAGATCCATTGGTTCAAATGGGAATACTCTAGTTGTGAGTGTGCTATGCTAAAGTAAGCAACAGGATTTCAGGTAGTAAGTGAAAACATACAGTACATCTTCAAAGTTCAAATCACTTAATTGATTTCTGAAATCATTTACTTGGAACGTAAACTAATGTGAATACACAAGATAAGGCAATGTAAGTATTTATAGAACAAAAACAGTGCTTTAAATTGGCCTGGAGAAGAAGGCTTGAGATGATGTCTTCAGAGGTCTGAATCCAGTTTCTGACAATTACTCAGTGGATTTCCTAATGCCTTCTCAAGGCAACCCCTCATAAAATGCAGTGCAGTAATTGTGATACTTTTACTGCTGTGACTTTTGATATTAATGCTTGTTTGTATTACTTCACGTCTTAATCTTCTCCTTAGGAATAACTAGCAGTGACTTTTAATGTTTTCATTAGGGAGCAGTAGGACAGAAGTTGTCTCAAATAAAGAGTTTATAATGGTATGCAAGAGTTATTAAGAGTATAAATTCTCAAAGTTATCAAAGCATGGATAATAGGCAAGAATATTGTCAATAGGAGTGAATTAAGGTAGGGCCATCCAACCAAAGCTAATGGATGGATTCTGTCTACAAGTGCTATCTAAGCTTCCTTGCATCATTATTGTCCTGTACTGATTTTCTACGTGGAAGTGAAGAGATTGGACCTGAAACTTTCCGTATTGAAAACATATGGACTCTCACTGAGCAATGCAATTTTCCCATTGAGACCAAGAGTCAGGAGCAGAGATACGCCACTGCTATCCATTTTTCTTTTGGAATAGCACTGCTTATAAAAGATAAGAGTATTATTTACACAATTCCCCATATGTTGAATGTTATTATCTGGACAGAAGAAGATTCCAGATTATCTGTTTGTAATACAAGTATACTTTTCATTGTCTTGGATAAAGTTGAAACAATTCTAAAAAATAAATTTATAGTTTTATGTTCAACCATGCAACCATCTAGGCACACTGTTCCCCCTTATAGTAAGAAATATTAGTAACCAGTGGCTTGGATAAAGAGTGCTCAGATATGTCTCTTGAGGACAAGAAGACCACATAAAATAAGAACCATTGGGCATAGCAATGAAATTACTGCTCCAGAAATGGTTTACCACATATATTATAAATTTTACAGGCCCACCAGTTCGCTCAACTTACAAATGTCAAACATGATTTAAAAGGTTATTACACTATCAAGATGGGGAAAGAGGAGGATTTTTCTTAGCTAAATTTCAGTTTCATCCTTTAATACATATTGCACCTACTAAGCTCAATATAGACCAATAAACTACTTTTATCTTTAGCAAGAGTTTTATGAGCCAAATTGGAAGAGCCATTTCCACTTTTTGTATTGGATAATTTGATAATCTCTGGCTAGTCGGATAAATCTTGCAAGTCTGTATTTGTTACATAGTTCTGAAGATTGCTGTTACTGACAGAAATGATTTGTTTTAAAGGAATGTATTTTAAAGCATGCAAAATCTCACCATTATGGTATACTACACTTTGGAGGAGAGAACAGGTCAGTGCCTTGAGGAGTTTGCAGTCTAAAAAAGGGAACATTTGGAGAAAGAAGAGGCAAGTGACTTGGAGGGTTAAATAGGAAAATAATATTTGGTTGTTTCAGTTGCATAGACTTGAGTAGCTTGGATATGGACTTAGTTACACTAGCTGATGGCAACCAGGGGGTGGAACCAGAAGCTTTATAGAAAAAGATGAATAAAAGAAGGTTTTGAAGGAAATTAGAGAAACAGCGTCATGCAGGTTTTTAGAGGGCTTTTTCCAAGCAAGGCTGAGAGAGTCCAGACTTTTGGTTGCAGGAGACTTTTGAATAGTAGTGGACAGTAAAGATGGAACATCAAAGAAAAGGTAGCCTATGAATATAAGGGAGTATATATATAAAAGGGAAAAGTTGTGGATGCCTTGGAAGTAAGGATCACGTATTGATGCTTGATGTGGAGGCAGACAGGAGCCAATAAAGAATTAAGGACCAGAGTGATGACAGTTGTCAATTGTTTTAGCAGACAAGCGCTGGAAAAGCATTATAGAACCAACATGAGATGACTGACTAAAAAAAGGAAGACATTTGTAGTGGTTTAGTACATTTTTGCATTTTTGGAACACACTAGAATGTAGATAGGGACGTGGTGGTGCTGCGTGTTAAACCTCAGAAGCTTCTGTGCTGTAAGGTCTGTAGATCTTCAGCTGTAAGATTGAATCTACACGACGGAGTGAGCTCCCGTCGCTTGTCCCAGCTCCTGCCAAGCTAGCAGTTGAAAACATGTAAAAATGCTTGCAGATAAATAGGTACCACCTCGGTGGGAAGGTAACAGCATTCCGTGTCTAAGTCGCACTGGCCATGTGACCATGGAAGATTGTCTTCAGACAAATGCTGGAACCAAGGCTTGGAAACGGGGATGAGCACCACCCCCCAGAGTTGAACACGACTGGACAAAAATTGTCAAGGGGAAATTTACCTTTACCTTTAGAATGTAGATGCACAAAATGTTGGCTGAGAAGATGGGTAATAACATGCATAAGTGCATAAGCATGCATAGACAGATACACCCAGGCATGCATATGTGCATGCACACACACACTCAGCATACAGACACTTCAGTGTTTTGAGTTATACTTTTGGATGGAAGGTAGGATATTAAGTAAATATATACCCACAAGCAGTGTGCACCCATTACCTAGTAACCTGGACTGGGATTTCTGTTTACCTATTGCAGCACTGTTTTCTTCCCACAAACCAATTGGCTTTATCAGTAATTTCATATGAAACGTGGCTGCAGGCTGAGCATCCTTGTCTAATACATCACATGCTAAAATAGCCAGAGATGAAACAGTCAATATAAATCTTCTGCAATCCATTTTAATTAGCTTATATGTATTTTAAAACTCTTGGGCATGGGTGTCCATGGGGGAGGCAAGGAAGGGATCCCCCAATCCTAAATTGGTGTTTCTTTAAATGTGCACAGGTAAAAACTACAGTCAAGTCAACAATCCATAGGTATTAATAGATTTTGCCCTCTGCTTCAAATTATTTCTACAGGCATTCTTGCTTTTGGGCTAGTATCCTGTTCACAGTGGGTGGTGTGTACGTTTCTACAAATGGAGCTTCTGCAGTCTGCTGCTTGCTACCATACAAGATAGATTGCCATTGTTGTTTTCAGCGTGGCTTACACTTGCTCATGGAAGCACTCGATACCTCCTTGCACCAGCTCTATAAATAGTCCACTTGAGGCATTATGGTTCTGGACTTAGTTTTAAGCATTGTGGTGCCCCCCCCACACCATTTATGTTTGTTTTGTTTTAATTTTACATGTACTTTGCTTCACAGAGTTCTGTTGGAGGGGTAGATTTAGTTTAGTATGGTTAATTTGCTTGGTTAGGGTGCCTCTTAAACAGAATGAACCTATATAAACAGAACAAACGATTGTGTAATGGATCTCTTTTGGCATCATATTTTAATACAGTGGTACCTCAACTTATGAACTTAATCCGTAAGTGATCATAACGACCAGATATAAATAGAATAAATAAATAAAGTATTGGAATGGTGTTTGCAAGTCGAAAAGTTCGTAGGTCGAGGCACCATTTCCCATAGGAATGCATTGAAAACCAATTAACGCATTCCGAGTGAAGAAAAAATAACAAAAAAAAAATAAAAATAAAAATAAAAATAAAACACTCCAGGTCCCATGCTGGGACTGCAAAAACACAAAAACCAAAAACACACAAATACGAAAATAAACATTGGAGCAAGTCCCATGCTGGGACTGAAAAAAAAAAAATCACTGAAAAACAAAATAACACAGCACAGAAACATAATCCCCCCAGCCCAAACCCACCCTACAAAAGCCACCCAGAACAGTTTCAAAAAAGTAGAAAACAGTACTTAATGGTCCAAAGCCTCCTGGGGGTCCCCCGCCGCTGCGATCACCACCGCCATGAGGCTTGAGCCTGGCCGGGGTGCTTCAGCCACTTGCCCCTGGCCACAGCAAAGGCAGTGATCGCCCAGCACTCGGAGACTTTAGCTGGCCAGGGTTTGGCTCAAGCCTTCCAGCACTGGGTGACCGCTGCCTCTGATTGCAGCAGCGGGGGCCCCCCGGGAGATCTCCCAGGGCTTCCCTGCTGCCATTGGAGACCTCCTGGGGGTTCCCTGCCACCACAATCGGCACCTTCAGGCTTTCCCGGGGGGGTAGACCGGGCCTACCTGGGGGGGTTTCTCCCAGTAGGCCCGGTCTACCCCCCGGGAAAGCCTTAAGGCACCAATCACGGTGGCAGGGAACCTCCAAGAGGTCTCCGATGGTGGTGGGGAAGCCTTGGGAGCTTCCCCACCACCATTGGAGACCTCCTGGTGATCCCCCACCACCACGATCGGACCCCCAGGAGACCTCCGGAGATGTGCTGGGGGTCAGATTGCAGTGGCGGGGGATGCTCAGGAGGTCTCTGATGGTGGCAGGGACGCCCTGGGAGACCTCCTGGAGGTCCCTTTTCCTAACTGTTAGGGCAAAAAAGCAGCCTCTTCGCCACCAACAGTTTGAATGGAACAAAAAAAAAAAGCAAGGAAAATTTGAATTTCCCACCCTTTCCCCCTGCCTTTTTTCATTCGTAGGTCAAGGCTCTGCAAGTCGATGCAGATTTTTGCAAATGGAGCCATTCGTAAGTCGAAATGTTTGTAGGTAGGGACATTTGTAAGTCGAGGTCCCATTGTGCTTTGCTTAATAGAGTTCTGTTGGAGGGGTAGATTTAGTTTAGTATGGTTAATTTGCTTGGTTAGGGTGCCTCTTAAACAGAATGAACCTCTACAAACAGAACAAATGACTGTATAATGGATCTTTTTTGGCAACTGTATAGGGACTTCAATTGTGACATTTCAATGCTAGCTATTTTTTAATAAAGCAACTTTGTCTCATTCTCAGTGGTGTCTCTCAAAGGTACAATATAGTACAAGAAGGGGGAATTTTGGCTTTCCAGATGTTTGGATTATAATTCCTCCATACCCACATTCTGTTGGGTACTGCTGCCACACTTCATTCTGACCTTCTTAGGATACATTTTAGATTTAAATCTGAGTGCTTCCCTTTGTCCACATAATGTTTCCATTATATCTGGACAAAAATAATTTCATCTTCCTTTTCCATAGAAATTAAAAGAATCACAGAAGTCTAAATATACTTCTGTCTTCAGTGGATACTACTTGTATCAGTAAATGAGAACTGAAGATGGTACAATACTAGCCATGGTCCTTATGCAGGATGTAAAGGACAAAATGATTTCATCTCTGGAACTTTGATCAATTTTTTTCCTTATCTCACCACCCTGAAGCATAAAGTCTGGTGCTGTGAATTCACACAGTTTTCCGAGTATGATGTCAAGAGTAAATTAAAGCATGAGGCAAAAATGTTCTGTTTGGGGAAAATGCTTAAAGGAACAGCTCAGCATGAAAGTGAACATTGAATTATTCAAAATTCACTACCTTTGTTATGTTTGTCTCTGTGTCTCAGTGGGAATATGGGATCTCATGTATTGTGTTTGCAGAGAACTCAGATCACAGGGTTAGTTATTTTCAGCTCTGAAATATAATTAAACTAAAAATAGAGGCATTTTATAATCTTGAAATACTAATTCCTTTTCTCTGCTCCACTCCCTGTTTATTTTCTGTAAAGGAAACAACTGATACGATGTGCCTGTACTTAACTATAACATTATATTATATTAACAGATAGCAGTGGCTTCCAGATAAAGTATTTAATCTACCAATGGCCTAAACTGAGACTATATTTTCCAGGACATATAAATATTTTGTATTGTTTGTGCACTGGTCAGGAGGAAACTACTTCAAATCCCAGTTTCTAACAATTTATAATGGTATATCAAAAGACCCAGATGAGAAACAGTTATGACCAACAAGCTGAGTGGTCTGCATTTCCTGACCCACAATTGCTAGATTTAATGGGATATAAGCATCAAAACCTGGAACAGCAGACAGCCAAAGGGTCATAGAAACTGTTTAGGTTTAGTATAGATTACTATTTTATCTATTTTTAAAATACTTTGCAAATATTATGGAAACAATTAGAAAGAGGGATGAGATTTCCATGGAGAAATGAGACAGGAAGAAAAGAAGAGTATGGACCATGAGTATTATGAAAGCTCTTTAGAGATGTCTGGACTGCAGTTGTCACAATCCCTCACCATCGGCTTTGCTGATGGGAATTACAGTTCAATCATATTTGGATAGCCACAGTTGCCCATTCCACATTCTTCAGCCTTCCTCCTCCTCCTCCATGCACCGATAATGATCCTTTGGTTTCTGGTTGTGATGGAACTCCGCAGGAGGGGTAATCACATGTGTGGGATAGCAAAGTCGCATGCTCAAGGGGCAGAGCCCTATGGAGAGGGGCTGAAAATTAGAGGGAATGTTGCATCAAGGTAACAGCAAGGTAGTCTTTTCTGTGTTCCAGGGACCACTGAATCCAGAATATAGCTAGTTCTTGAAAACATTTGTTGTTTCTTCACAGGGAAGAGAAGGAGGGAACAAAGTAACTGAGGCTGCAGGTCAGACACTCTACTATGCACTCTGCCTTCTAGAAGGACTTTAGAGGAGAGGAAGTCTGCCATGGGCTAGGCAGGCAGAAATGGCAAGCTAAATATGTTATTTGGCCAAGGTTCCCCATATAATTTGTGGATAAAGAGAGTCTTCAAAGACACTTGAGATAGAAAAAAGTGAAAAATACAGGCCAGGACAGTCTTGCCATTGACTGTTATATAAGGACCACAAATGAAGTGAAAGAGCAGATAATCAGAGGTCCAGCATATGCAGTGGAGAATTTAGTCACCCATCTGCTTTCTGCTCCCAGTCCTGGAAAGGCAGTGTGTGTTTTGTAGTGTCAAATTGTAGTGTCAAATTCTGAATAATATTTAGACTCAACTTCAGATCCAGTCATTAGGACCCATATTAATATGACTTAGTGAAAAGCAGTTAGATTTCTACTCTGTGGCACGAGACTCCATTCGGGAAACACAAGTTTTCCAGAGTTTATGCATCCAGGATCTCTACCTCGCAGTACTTTAAGACAGTGGTTCTTAACCTTGGGTGACTCAGGTGTTTTTGAATTGCAACTCCCAGAAACCCTAGCCAGCACAGCTGGTGGTGAAGGCTTCTGGGAGTTGCAGTCCAAAAACACTTGTGTAACCCAAGGTTAAGAACCACTGCTTTAAGATGCCATAGCCTAATGGGCTATTGCTGCTACCAAAGTCTGGCAAATCTCAAATTTGCCCTGATATGGTATCCTAACAAAGTATATTTATTATGTTTAGGACTACAACATACATTTTAATAAGATAATAATTTAGATACATCAAAAATGTGTCTTGATTGAGATTAAATTAATTGACTGCTGGTGTAATCCTATTCATGTCTACCCAGAAGCACAATACAATCATATGACTGTAGCATAAAAGATTGTAGCTTAAAAGTGGCAATACTATTTCAAAGGCACAGTGTATTGTGCTTTGAGTGTACTTTGCTGTGAAACGTTATTGTGGAATTTCTTTGTACGTCTTCTTACAGTGCACTGTTATTGCTAAGCAGCTATTGTTGTTTTTTTCCAAGGACAAACATCTCATAGCAAGTAATTAAAATGTTCTCAGAAAGTTGCAGAAGTCTTTTTTTGGATTGTTTGCAAGAAAAAAAATTAACAAAAAACACCTGGCCTGAACAGCTAGTACACTTTGGCAAATTGTGTGCTCAGAAACAGATGCATTTATTTAACTCACAAAGAAACTTTGAAAGAAACTAAGAGCTGCTTTAACACATGGGGGGCAGGGAAATAGCAGGCATGGAAACCTGGTACTTGTATATGAAAACTGTATTCTGTTGCGCAGTGGAGGCTTTCAGTTTGCTAATCTGGCACTGAAAAGCTTTGAATCCAGATAGCCAGCTTAACATATGGTCACTGTAGTGAAGTTTTCTTATTTCTTCAGTGGTCACTTGAAGTTTATTAGAATGTAGAAATATATAGAACTATAGCTGCCTGAGTTCGGTGGCTGTAGACTAGAGATTGGCACCAACTGCCAGTTCAGCGGACAGCTGAACAGTTGTTCTGCAGTTTGGCACCTCGCCCCTCCAACAGGAGCCCACTCAGAAGCAGCAGCCTGGCTTCCTTGACCCATGCTCTCCAGGTGCTGCTGCTGAGTGGGTGGGGCACTGAACTGCAGAACATTTGTTCAGACATCTGCCGAACCAGCACAAACTGCTGAACCGGTGGTTCGTGCCCATCTCACTGATTGTTGCTGGTCACTGATTTATTCTGTTGAACTGACTAGTTCTACTGCTGTGGAAAAAAAGCCTAGCTTTCTATGAATTGCTGCTGAGGTGAGAGCTACTTGTGCTTCCTCCCCAGACCATGGATGCTGGAGAGTTGGCTTGAGTGACGGCGTGGCACAGCCTCTGAATTTTCCGTGAAAAGCAGAATTTAAAGCAGCAGCTCACTGTCACAAAGCTGCGTTCGACTGAAGTACAGAACTAGAACTAGAGAAGCCCAGAAAGTTCAAATGTCAGGATGGGGGAGAAAGCAGGACTAGGGAAACCAGAAAAGGAGGAGCGAAGGAAAGCCTCTATTGGGGCCATGATGACTGTTGGCAGTTGGAAGAGCTAGCCTTGAGGTGGTTGGGTCTCAGCATGGAGAACTTAAATCACTCAAGCATATTCACCTCAAGTGTTCACTGTGTAACCTGCATAATTAACTTGTAAACCACCCAGATTTACAAGTGTATATAAACACCACACTTTTGTCCAAACCAGGCACAACCTACAGTGTTCACAGACATAATCTGGACCCAATTGTGAAGGTGGTGGGACTGAGAGACAAGCCTCTCCTGATGATTTTAATACTTGAGCAGGCTCATAAAGGGGAGTGTGGTTCTTGAAAGAGTGTGGGCCCAAGCTATTTAGGGCTTTATAGGTTAGAACCAGCACCTTGAATTCAGCCTGGAAACGGATTGGCAGCCAGTCATTCTTCTGATTCCTGGATGAAAATTTATTGGAAACAATGGAACCTAGGTATTTTGTAATGTCCTGCCACTTAGCATCATGCTAAAAACAGTTGACTTAACTCATATTAGTGAACTATTCTGCTGGACAATTTTACATTGCCTGCTTATTTGATTAATTCTTCTTGAGATTCCAAGGAAGTCCAGAGTTCTCCAGATTCATCTTTGAACACTTGACTGAACATTTAATGATTCATTCTTCTGTGCATTGCAAGATCAGGAGGGAAAACTGTTGGACTAGGGAAATTATTTTAACTGGACTGTTTGTAACATATGGATGAATTCATAACAAATATATTTCTATAATGAAATTATGGAAAATACAACACACACACACACACACACACACACACACACACACATATCAGCGTGTGTGTCCCAAGCTGTTTTCAGTTGTGTCACATTTGTGATTCATCTATACATCGTTTGTACAAAATGTTCTTATCTATTTTTCATTCTTCTCTTATTTTATACTAGGACACTGTTCCTTGTGTTTTATATCTGAAATGTGAGCTCAGTGCCTTCCTGCATAAATTTCTTCCTAAAACCCTGAATATAATATTAATTTGTAAAAGCAACCTTGGTTATTGATAACTGCAGCTTTTTCTAGTAGCATTATCACATGATATACACAATTCATTAGTAACAATAATACCTATAAAGATAGTAACCATTCATCCTGTTGGACAAAGTAGTTGTAGCTCAGTTATCCCTGGCTTACTGAATATATAGTTTTTTTGCTTGCAATGATAAAGAGCATTGGAAAGTAATGAACAATCTTGTCAAATAAATCTGATCTGATATTACATAAGTGATAAAATTGACTGATCAGCTCCTATACCAGAGATGAACAGTTTCAGTCCAACATTTATGGAATGAAAAATGTTTTCCCTGAACTGCTACAAACAGACATAATAACTGATGAAACTGTAACTGGAAACTGATGTAAACTAGGTGTAATAAATTTAATCAAGCCTTGGCAAGACAAATTCTGTATAACTAGACATGTATTTCTTTAGGGTTTAATATTAGCACAGGAAAGCCACCAGTGGGACCAATAGTCTTAGATGTTTGTCCTGTTCTAGCTGAAGGTTTATTAAGAATTTTGCAAGTTTTATTCAGTTCTTGGATTTTTATAGGTATCTTGATTTGAGTTTCTACCTTTTTCCAATGCTCATTAGCTGTAGAGGCCTCGCTAAACTTGGCCTTTAGGGAATGAAGCGACTGTGACAGATGGTGAAGGAATAGAATCGCACTGGGATGTTGGCTCTCCCTTTGTTTCTGCCTCACTCTGATTTCTTCTCCTCATTTTTTTCTCTCCCTCCTATAGTCTTCTCTCTGCATTCAGATGTTAGATTCCTATGCATTTAGCCCTAGGGAGAATAATGGCAAGAACTACTTGTACAACTCTTTATAGACCACCTAATAATAGCTTTCTCTGATGTGTTTTTACCTGGACAAGTTGATTTGTGGTTTTGTTTTTACTCTTTTAAAAGTCCTGCCACTAGTGGAAAATAAAGTACTTAATTTATCTTCTTTAAGGCTACAGTACAATAGATTCATTTCTGAACAACAAATATTTTATGTGATTGTTAAAATTACAGAGCTAGGAAGTATGCCTCAATTCCAGACCTCGGATTCTTTGTAAATAACTCCAGCAGTGGAATCCTCTTCATAGCTTCTCAGAAGTAATCCTCACTGAGTTCAGTATGGTTTACTTGCAGGAAAGTATACATAGGATTTCTGCTTTAGAACAGCAGCTCACATCAGCCAGCAAATCAAGTTCTAATCTCTTCCTTGGGCTATAACAATGGAAGTTGCTTGTGTTCATATCTACAAAACTTTATGTATATGTCTAAATGCTTGCCTTTTGTGTGAAGTCTCTTCACTCATAATATTAACATGCCAGGAAGAAGTGCAGACTTGCAACAGGCAGCACCATTTTCCAGACAAATGGTAATGAGAACCATCCACAGTAATCAGTGGACAAATCTAGAATTTTTGTTGGACACAGTGGCTAAAGTCTCATGAAGTAAATTTATGCTTCCATAATTATGATGACCACTGAAATAGGAAAATTATTGGTAATTAAAGAGATCCTGCTTCAGTTTCTGGGCTCTCTTGATTTGTCAGAAATTTACCTGCAATTAGTTTATTTGAGGGTGAGTCAGGTGGCCATTATCAGAACAGGACTTATTTAATTACAATCAGTCAGATGGAGCTTACACTATTAGGACAGGCTCTGTTCTTTGTCTCAGAATACAAGTCTCCACTAGCATACACAGTAGGATTTTGTAATCTGTGCAAATACATTATTACTCAGTTCCCTCTTCAACATGGGTATAATTCAATGCATAGCTATACTTGAACATCTTACCACTGCCAAGAAGTGAGGAGCAATCAGTTGGAATGAATAACAGGTATCTATGTTTTGTCTGAAAAGAAGTGGATGATTATGTTCAGCAAAATCTGCTTTGTTTAGATTAAATGTGGTTTTTAGAGGAAGGAAAATGGCATGCATTTAACAGAAAACTTCTTTTATTATCTAGCGGGAGTCTGGGGAATGAGGACATTCCACTATATTGAATAAATAACTGTTGAATGTGTGATTTTATTTCACATAATAGTAAAGCTTCTTTGGGAAACTGATCATATTCTGATCAAGGGTATGAAAAGGCTAAAGTCTTTATGAACTTTTACCTTTGCTAGCAACATGCCCAACTAAATTGCATAATTAAAAGTGTGTGTGTTAATATTCATGGTTAAGAGTGTATAATATTTGATATCAGAAAGACCTGTTTGCGTTAATCTTTGGGTATATTATTACACCTCTCAATATGAACACTGGAGGTTTCAAAGGCTAGAAAACTATTTCTTGAACCTGAAAAATAGTATTAATGTATTCTTAATTTATTGTAGGATGCAAGACAACAATATATTATTTTTTACGAATTCCACTATATTGAATGCTAGTTGTTAAGGCAGAGACAGATAGGGAGTTGACAACCTCCTACATACATTGACTGGACTGACATTTGCTTAGCGGTAACAAGCTGCCATACTGCAGTGCCATGGGGGCTTTTGGACTTGATTTAAGAGTGCTGACACTAACTGCTTGTTATTTCATATTTTAGAACTGTCAAGAAGGAAACTGATGTCAGTACAAAATTATTGGATTGCTTTAGATCACGTGGAAAGGTTGGCTCTATTGACAACAACAAATCAGAAATTGAATTACTGACCCATCACCATTTATACCGATGATAGGATAAACTTTTGTCAATATCCATGAAAGTGATGATGGGACAGAGCTCTTAAAAGAAGAGCAAGTACATAATCTGTAAAAGTGTTGTCCACTGTGTTTCATTTCAGTGAAAACATATTAAAACCTCTGAAGCCATGCTTGTCTTTTCATATATATGAAGAGTGTCATATATATATATATATATAGTGCCAATTCATAGACTGAGATCCTAATGCTTAGTGTAGTAAGTCACACTAGAGTAGGCCTATTGAATCAATGAGGATTTGTTAAGTCAACTTCTTGGTGAATTTCACTGATTTCATGTGAGCACATACTCTTGTTATGAATTATTTTAGCATAATAAATCACAAGTAGAGTGAGCTCATTCAGGATTTCAGCTAATAGAATGTATGGAGGCGTTGACTCATGAATGTATCTTCTTTTATACTTGTGTTAAAGAACTTTGTTTTTTTCTGTTTCACTACTTTTGAAGTGTGATTACACAGTAAGAGAAATGCAAATTCATTATCTCTGAAATCACACTTAAGAATTTGGGTTTCATGGGTCTGTTTGCACTAACTGGGCACACAGAGAGGAAGAAATTGACTAAAAAGCCTTGTTTGTAGCTTGTTAATGTCGCTCTCCTATAGCTTTACTATTTTAGCAGTAAACAAGGGCTGAGTAGCAATTTCCATCTCGCAAATCCTTCTCTTTCTTTCCCTCTTTTTGGGGAGTGATGGTGCTGTCTAGGTACCCCACTAGCTGCTTCACCATCACACCAAATACAGCACACACCAGTTCAAGTGAACACGTTAGCTGATCCAATGTGAATGGTGGGAAAAAGTAGAAGCCCCAGAGTTGGAGGGAAAAACTACAGATGGGGGTGGGACTCTGGGCTGATTTGCTATAACACCATGTGGTCAATTAAAAATGTGAATCAGAAAGTACCAATCCCATAGAATTTCCCAAAACTTTTGTCAGTGTAGTCACAGATTTATGTGGTAGTACCCAATGGGAGGGTAGTTGATAGAAAGTGTATATTGGCTTAGGTATGTAATAAAGCAACTCGTGGACCAACATAAGTCTATTATGAATTTTTATTTTTGTGGTTTTAGTGCTCAGAAGCAGAGGAGACATTATTTGTAGAATTTTAGCAGTTTTTAGAATATTTAACAGACACTGCAGCACTTGTTTGCTTGCAGTGCTAAGATGTGCCTACCAAACTGGTTTAAAAAAAGGACATTATTCAGTTATCTGCTCTTCATGTGTGGTATAAATGTTTTATCATTGTAGACTTTTAAAATAGGCATTGGCTTGTGACCTCTTTAATGCTATGATGTTTGGGATTATTGTGATTTGTTTCCCTTTGTTGCTTCAAGCCCATCACGCAGGTCTTGGGGGCTTCTGATTTCTCTAATTCTATCTCAGAATATACCAACTGAAAGCATTTAGCTGAGATTAAAGCAGATTGAATGAGATAATCCCTTTGAGTGAGCAGCTTCAAACAGCTCAGACACAGCTCTTTGGGGATATGAACTAACTCAACATGAGCTAATTCCTGCTGCATTTCCTTTGTGGTGCATTAGGCACACCAGTTGTGCTATTTTTGTTTACTGGACTCCATTATGAATACATTTTTGTAGTGTGAGAAAGCAGTAGCATACATTGAAACCTAGGGTGTTGCTTCTTTTATGTTAACCCATCTCAGCAAATGCAGTCACATGAAAACCAACCGAAAGCTGAAGATAATGACTGAAGCTATAGAGATAGGTGACCTCAAGGGAAAAGGGCAATAAAATGTAAAGGGGTGAAAACAGGATTGTCTCACTCTCAGTAAAATGATATCACAAGATATTATAAGCCCTGTAGATAGCTATGCTGATAGCTATGCTGCTGTAGCTTTTCATAAGGATAATGTAAACAGAACTGTTTACAAGGGAAAAGTAGGAATAATAGGAATGTAAATAAGTGTCCCTACCTTTTGTGTTTGGTTTAACATATGTAAAAAGTGCATGAGGTCAAATGCAACAAATGAATCTATGTCAGGGTCATTGAATATTAGCATAATCAAGTGCAGTGCCTTTGAATGTTTTGCATTTTGGACTCTGCATTTTTTGTACAAAATCATAAGACTCTTTGGACCCATGAAAGTAAAGTGCTCTGACATATAACCATCCTCTGTATTATGATGTTGTCTTTCCTTGTTCTGTTTGGGGAAATTGACAGTCAGGTCTTTATCTGCCTTCTCTTCCTGGCCAGGCAACTGGTCACCCATTAGGCAGGCTTGGAGGAGAGCTGATCACTGTTTTCTTGTGGCTAATAACAGTGAGGAAACACCAACCTTTGCCAGGATTTGTACTCCCCAACTCTGTGGTACCATTCTAGGCTCTCAGTGGGCAAGGATAGGAAGGTTTAAACATTCCCATCCTCATGCACTGAGTAGGAAGTGAAAAGAAATGTATGTATGTGCACATTTTTGTATGTGTGTATATATGAATATTGTGGTCACTGACTAGAGAGGGGCACAAATCACTGATTAGGTGGTTCATCAGATTTTGTTTTTGTGCCAAATAGCTGATCTGTGGTCTCCCCTCCCCTCCAGAGGGTACCCATTCAGCAGCAGCAGCACCCAGAAGAGGTGTGGTGGGGCACTGCTCCCGAGCAGGCACCCAGTGAAGGGAGTGGGGCAGTGTTCGGCCAGGAAACATATTGTGCCAAACCATTGAACCAGCAGTTCATGCCCATCTCTATTCCCGACCCATCACCTTGTGCTAGCATTCAGCCCAATCCCAATCTTGATATATAAACCTAATTTACAGTATATTTTGATTCCCAATCCTGAGAAACTTGATCTAAAATCTAATACAAAAAAACCTGAAATTATATTCTATTGAAATTATTTACCAAAGTAAAAAAAACTAAAGTTAAACATGTTGCCTGTAACTTCTGTTAAATAAGCCACAAATTTACGTGAACGTTCAGGTTTGTCATAGTACATAGAGGCAAAGGCAGACTGATCTGTAGACTTGGAATGCCTGTCATGAACCATATTGGTATCTGAGTAGTCAGTTGCTGTTGTTTATTTTTCACACAAAAGGAGGATAATGGAGATTCCAGTAGAAGGTGACCGCTCACAGGCATTAGAAAACATTGCAACTTTTTCTAAAGAAGGAGCTTTCTTGTCTTTCCATCAGATCACAACTCTATATAAATCATTTCTTTTTCTTGAAAAAGGTTGATTATCTATTTTGCTACCCCCTTTGCTGTGCTAGCATATGACAGAATACATACAAGAAGCAGTTAGAACACTTGACTTAGTGAAGAAGGCACTGGACAGAAAGATAGCTGTTCACTAAACTGTAGTCTTCAGAGAGTAATCATATTTATGCAAAGTATCTATTATTTGAAAACCACATTTTATTATTTTAGTTGTATCAACCATCATGTCTGATATACACTGATAAAACCTCATACATGCATTGTTTGTATGGAAGTGTCTGTTTAGGGATCTATTAATAATGGATATCATCCATCTGTCTCTTGAAAATGAATTTTCATGATCTTATTGTTTTGTGTGTTGTGATGATGCTCAGAGTTGCTATATAACACAAAAGAAAGGATTCACCCTACTGATCAGACCATTGGGCTGTGAAAGCAATAACAATCGGCCAGGTTTTTTTAATCCTTCTGATGTCCTTGCTCTTCCTGTATGTGTTTAGAATTTTAGTATGATTTCAGTGAAGAATAAGACTGGTACATAGTTCTCTGTTTCTGCTCAGGATATTACTCTAGCAGATCTAAAGGATGAAGATTGGTACAGGAGGAAAATCCCATTGATGCTGAAAACGCATGGGAGAACTCTGAAAGAGTAACAGCTGACTAAAATGCCACATAAAGTTGTTTAGCTGCCTTTTTCTTTTATTTCTTCTGAAATCTTTGAATAGTTGGGCAGCAGCTTTTATTTGCACATCATACTATATATTAGCACCTTATCACTCTGATATATTTTGGCTGTTGGGCACAATGTTTTGCTGATAGTCAAGTATGTTTGATTTTTTATGACAGCAGGAATTTTCCAGGTAGTACGACATTTTGGGGTCTGTTTTCAGCATTTAATTTGGAAACGCTTTTCATGGTCTGGCACAGGCTACGTCTGCTTTCGACAGCAATGGGAGTATTGTTTATAGAAGCAGATACAAATACACACCCTTCTATGTATCATATCTGAGATTCCCAAACTTTGGGGTCCACATGATCTTGGACTGCAATTGCCAACAGCTCTAATATTGACTATTCTAGATAAGGCTTCAGGGGTTGAAGGCTAAGAACTTCTCAGGCCTTCGAGTGTGAGAATTACTGCATTCTATTGTGTGAAAAAAGGGTTGCAACCTCTTCATATTTAGGCAGCTTACTTCATTGGACTGGACCATGTGAAAGGTTAAACTAGGAAATCTTGTAGAATATACTTTACAAAACTTCACCTTTTGTTTAATATATGGTGGTGCCTCGTTTGACGAGGATAATCCGTTCCATCGAAATCGCTGTAGGGCGAAATCCTCATCAAGCGAAATAAAAAAGCCCATTGAAATGCATTGAAAACCATTCAATGCGTTCCAATGGGCGAAATACCTGCTAGTCCAGAGAAGATCATCCATAGGACCGCCATCTTCTGATGCCTGTGCAGCGAAAAATGCCTCCTAAAAACAGCGGGGAGCCATTTTGAGCAGTCGGCAGGCATTTTGAAACCCCGACGATCAGCTGTTTTGATCGTCGTAATGCGACGAATCGGTTCCCGAAGCAGGGAACCGATCGTCGCAAAGTGGATTTTGCCCATTAAAACATCATTTTGCGATTGCAATTGCAATCGCAAAAACATCGTCGTGAGCGGATTCGTCATCAAGTGGGGTAATCGTTAAGTGGGGCACCACTGTACAATCAACTTTGACAGCTTTATTTGTGCAATCCTATATATACAGTACTTTCATGAGTTTGTGATTGTTACCTAATACCACTGACATCACAAGAGCCCAAACCTGTAGTATTTTCTTAAATCAAAATGATTATCTTTATTAAATAGGTCTGAATTAATATTTAGGTGGTGAGATAGTTTCAACTCTGATCCTAAACCTTGAATATATGATAGTAATTGCCATTTGAATTATTGGGATGTAAGTATGTAATTAAGGACTGTAATTCCTCTTATTTATCTGTAGTTGTAATATTTATTTCTGTCAGCATACATGGGGAAATAGATGTACTTTGTTCAAGGATCTGGGGTGTAAATGCACTTGTAAACTCCAAAATGTACCCATGCAAGTTTATGCAGATACCCTTGGGAACAGTATACATATACAAGTGAATCTACCTTATGTTTACATTATTTATTATCCAAGTATGAGATTGATCATCAGCCGTGCTAAACCAACATGTTTGGGTTTAATTATATTTAATGGAATAGAATAGGACAACCTGGATTGGCCAAATTCTGGACTGCGTTATAGTGTGGTGTGTAAGATGATAAAGCCTGACCTCCCTATGATTTATATTCTACTGGTAGCAGACATTGTTTCATTTCTATTACTATCACTAACTAAACAGAGACTTCCTTATGTATACTTGCAGCCTGCTCCTGCCACACAGTGATTCCTTGGGAAAAGGAAGAACAGATAGATGTAATCTGATTTATATACTCTGAATGGAAATCTTCTGAGTAATTTCCTCTGCTATGTTACAGTTGCTCTACTACTTCATTATTCTAATGATAAGATTATTATAACTAGCAACCATGCTTTGATTATTCTTTCCACTACAGTACTCCTAACTCTTTCAGTTCCATAGACCATAAAAGGGTTTTGCACCAAAAGATGGTGGCATTGTTCACAGGCCCAAAGAGGCTCTCTAAAGGCACCAGTATGATAGCCAGGCCGCTACGTGCCACGCTGTCTGCTTGCTCTAGATCAGTAGTTCTCAACTCTGAGAAGACTTCACTACTAGCTGTGCTGGCCAAGATTTCTGGGAGTTGTAGTCCAAGAACATCTGGGGACCCAAAGTTGGGAACCACTGCTCAAGATGGTAACAACTAGACCTATCTCTTATTATAAGTCTCAGAAGTAACCACTATTAAACTGGAGAGGCCTGTAAGATTTTGAGAGCTATGGGAACAAACATTTGTGTTCAGTTTCCCCTCAGTCTCCCTCCCTTTCTCCCCAGTTTAGATGGGAGAGAGCAGTAATTCCATTCCGAACTTTGTAATTGAATTATATAGGCATCTCAAGCCTGGGAGAAATGTATCATATAATTAAAATGAAATAAAATATCCACAGTCCACTTATAAAATTACATAGGTGTGTATGGCAAGGTAGAGCAACTGAAAATTGGTAGATGAATATGTTGGTGTCACAGTGGTGTTGAGGGAAAAGTTTTCATCTTCGCCTTTCTTTATGTTGTAAAAATTCAGTCTGAGGGACATACACAACCCAAAGACAAATACAGAACCATTCAATACAGATTTTTTTTTCCAGAAAATTATCTAGACTTCCAACATGTTCATGTTGTCTGTTTGAAATATGAGGAATCTCTTAATCCCTTAAATTCTTTTTCTCCTTTGCAAGTGAAGTACATCAACATCAGCAACAACTAGTCCGAACCTTTCTCTCACTCATTGTCAACAATAGTCTGTGGGTCTGTCAAATTAGACTTTGCCATTGAAACTGAAAGGAAAATGACATTGAGGGTTTTGCAAATTGTAGCCCTGCAATGGAATTTCAAGGTTTCTCTTTAGAAATTACATGTTACATTGACTGTATAAAACCTTTGCCTTGTGTAGCTGACTCTATTTTCCAACTAACATTTGTTAAACATTCATTTAGCATATGATATAAAATATCTGAGGGTAGAAGTGCCTTGAGGTCTCCAGTGTGTAAATGACATCTAAGGTAGTGGGGCATTTTCAGTTTGTAGACTGTTGCCTTGAGGAGACTCTTTAATGAGTTGTCGTGAAGCCTTTTACAGCTTATTGTGGATGACATTTTGAGGACACTTGCAGTTGGTACATGAAAGAACAATAAAGCCAACGTTCTTTTCTCCATGCAGTCTTCTTTTCTAAAATATGTCCATCAGCCTTCTGACTATTCTACCCATAATTGGATGTTTTCTTAGAATATGAAAGTTGCATTTGCTGCCTTTTTACGTTCCAGACATTTTGTCATGCAAAATTAATATAGCATTTATTTATTTATTTATTTATTTATTTATTCAGCCACTCTGTTACCAGTGGTCTCTGGTCTATTGAAAACCTCATACTCTAAATTTCGATTAATCCAATTTTTTGTCAATGACCAAGGAAGGTGTTAGTGGTTGCCACCAGAAGGATCAGGTAGGTCATGACTGTATTGAGATAGGAACTCAGATCTTATAAATTCCACATTCATTTCCCTTATGTTGTGAAAACTTTCCAACAACCTGACATTAAGAATGACATTAACCACAATTCCCCTAAAATGTGAACATATTCATAATGTTCTCATTTTTCAATGTTTCATTGGTTACAAATATGCATGGCACCAATGCTATTCTTCTGTACTGAGCTCAGTGTTTATATTGGATTTGATACACAGCAAATTATTTGCTGTTAAGTCCCATTTCAGTTAATTCAGTTGACGTAAGTTCCAGGATTTCCCCCCAGAAGGGAAGGGTAAACCATTTCTTAATATTCTCTACCTAGAAAACTCTGAAAAGGGGTGCCATAAGTCAGAATTGACTTGACATTATTATCATCATCAGGAAGATCTTGGAGAGAGGCTTTACTGGACAGAGTGTGTGCCCTGTATGTGTGTGTGCTTGTACTTTAATGAGGCAAGGCAGAAGGTGGGAAAGTGCTTTGTGTGTGTGTGTGCATGCACACCTCATCCTCCCTTTTTGAATCAATTCAAATTATCACGTGCTTGAATCCATCCAAAAGGATTCAACATTTTTAAAAGTACTAGGTTCCTTGGTGGACAGGGAGGCGGGACTTCAGACTGATTCACGTTTCCCATTGTGTCATCAATGGGGAAAAAAATATAGAACAGCCCACCTCAAACTAGTAGTATTATCTACAGTTTTTGATAATGTGGTCTCTCCTTACACTAATACATGGCTACAGTCGATTTTAGAAAGAGGGCAAGTTCTCTGCAGAATTTGTTGAGGAAGAAAACAGTATGCTGGAGTAGGCCAGATAACAAGTCAACAGATCGGGGAAAAGTGTAGGAGGCAAGGACATGATGCCTATAATCTATCTATCTATCTATCTATCTATCTATCTATCTATCTATCTATCTATCTATCTATCTATCTATCTATCTATCTATCTATCTATCTATCTATCTATCTATCTATCTATCTGTCTGTCTGTCTGTCTGTCTGTCTGTCTGTCTGTCTGTCTGTCTGTCTGTCTGTCTGTCTGTCTGTCTGTCTATCTATCTATCTATCTATCTATCTATCTATCTATCTATCTATCTATCTATCTATCTATCTATCTATCTATCTATCTATCTATCTATCTATCTATCTATTTATTTATTTATTTATTTAACTTATATGCCGCCCACACTACCCGAAGGTCTCTGGGTGGCTTACAGCATTTAAAATACAATAAAAAGGCAAAATAAAAGGGCAAAATAATTAAAATGCAATTAAAATATATATTCTAAAAATTGCCATCAGACCTACAGCTGATATTATTTCAGTTAAAAGCCATTTGGAACAGGACAGACTATAATGACAAACTGAGGGAAATATGAAGAGAAAGAGTGATTGGGAGAGTAAGGCAGTTGTGGGTCATCCAAAGCAGCTGGCATGTTTTCAAGCAAAGAACTGGCTCCACTTAAAACATGGTGGCAACTTTGAGCAGTTGGCTCAACAAGTATGCCCAGGAGGGGGAGTTGACAGCAGCAGCTAAGAGAAACTAGAAGAGGAAGCAGGAGGAACTGCTGCAGCAGAGCAAGTGAGCAAAACAAAGGACATGGTAATGGCAAAGTGAGGCAGGCTAGGGAGAGAGGAGGTCCTAACAGTGTGAGCAAATATGCCCCATTGGTAGAAAGAGCATCATGCTTCACACCTTCTTTATTCTGCTCCCTGAGGCACCCACCTCACCTAATGATAGAGGGGGTTGTGGTATTATGAAAAGCTTCTTCTGTTGTTTTTGCTTTCTCACGGTATGAATTTATTTCATGGCAAATGAAGATGTGTGGTTTCCATAAACATCTGAATTGTTCAGTTTTTTCTAATTACTTTGTATTTGGTTCACTGCCCATTTATGCTCATAATAAAAGCAGATAATTTTATTTTATTTTCAAAATTATGTTTCTCTGTTATCTGGTATCAAAACTGGAAGAATTGTTTATTATTTATTAGTTGAATAAAAATACGATTCACATTGTTAATGTATTTCCTATTACATAAATATAATGATGTAAATAGTAAAGGATGCAATGCTATAAAGTTGAAGTAGGTTTTCCTACACAAAGGCATGTCATAGTTATTATAAATTGGTGGCCTAAGTCTCAACTATAGAAAACTCATTAAATCAACTAGTAAATCAACATTTATATAAATCTCATTGATTCATTGAATCTATTTTAACTGAGAATGGCAATTAGATTTAGACTATAGCATTTATTTTCCCACTGTGAATGAACTGTTACTTTATTTAGTATCTTTCAGTTAAAGCCAAAGAAATTAACATTTCCTCTTCTTTTTTATTTTTTCTATGTCTCACATGGATTTCCAATGTGGATTCCCTCTTATGATTTTTCTAAAACCATCCTCCTCTAAATCTAAAAGGTAAGTAACTGCATCACTGTAGTTCTGATATAACCGTTTATTCATTTTGATATTTCTATTGGTGAGATATGTTCTACCAATTCCCTAACCATATGTATGTGCAGACAATGTTAAACCAAGGATGATAAAAGTTATTTTTTTGGACTGCTAATTCATAGAATATGCTAACCCATGCTGATTGGGATATTCAAGGTGGTGTATGTCAGAAAAGTATCTTTCCCCACCTTTGTGTTAAACCATGGTAGCATTACAAGGATGAACTGAGCAAGCGCCTTTCCACCAAAGCTTGTCCATAAGAAGAGTAGAAGCAGCTTGTGGTATGTTCAGAAATTGCAGTTAATTTTCTTATGGCTAGTATAAACAAGACAGTTTCAAGCCATGGATTGTAGAAATGGCTTGTTTTCACTAACTGTGGTTAAAATTAAAATTAACAACATAATTTCAGTTTTGGACATAATTCTAAAACTCTGACTGATCCAAAACAAGAGTGTAATATTTTGATTTTGTTGTAACTGTGTAGGACAACAAAGTCTAAATGGGTGTACGAGTCTGAAACTACATTATAATATTAATAGGCATCCTTCAGACTTGAGAGACTATGGTAACATGCTCTGTATGGAGGACTTGCAACAGCATCTAGTGTGGCTGAGAAGGCCAATTCGAGAGTGACAATCCCTTCCACACTGAAGACAAATACAATCTGTCCCCTGTCCAGCTCCCTGATTTTGCTGCTTTCGAGACTGCCTCTTTGCCTTGGCCTGCTGGACAAGTGTCTCTTCAAAATGGAAGAGGTCATGATGCACTGCCTGCCTCCAGGCTGAATGCTCAGATGTCAAGGTTTCCCATCTGTTGAGGTCCATTCCTAAGGCCTTCAGATCCATACCTTGCAGATATCCTTGTCCATACAGTGGACCCTTGACTTACAGACGGCTTGACTTACAGACTTTTTGAGTTACAGACTTCTCTGGCCGCAAAATTTAGGTTTTGACTTGCAGACTGAGATTTGACTTACAGACCAGAAAAAAACCAAAATGGAACAAAAACGGCCTGTTATGGGATTAATCGGTTTTCAATGCACTGTAGGTCAATGGAGATTTGACTTACAGACTTTTTGACTTGAGAACCGCCTTCCAATATGGATTAAGTTCTCAAGTCAAGACCCCACTGTACCTTGCCAGCTGTTGTCTCACTCTGGGGTGATTTCCCTGCACTAATTCTCCATACAGAAGATCTTTTGGAATCCAATACTAATATTATGTGTGAAATCAGACATGAAAATCTATGTATTGGTTTTACTAGGATAATTTCTTCTTTATTAACTAATTGCAACAGTATATTGAATATAAATTGGATGCTGAACTTTCTGGGATTTCAGAATCCTTCCTCCTTTTTCTGGATTAGATCCAACAACCAAAATTCTGTTCAAGGTATCAAATATCATTACACTGTCTTAAATGTGCTGAAGAAGCCAGCCCAACAGTGAAGATTGTGCAATCAGTTTTGTGGTTCCTCTATCAACCAATTGAGCAATGCGATGGTAGAAGTCTTTAAAGGAAATATTTTTCTACCTTGGTGCAGTTGTAGCTACTGCAGGCAAAATGCTGAGTTACATCTATGTAGCCAGCTAACAAGATTCTGGCCAGTGAATTACTGGGAACTTTTTAAGTACACAATTAATGTAAGATCCATTGATTCAGTAGGCCCTATCTAGTTAGGGGTAGCAACTGGAATTAATCCCTTGGGTTCTGTTTACTTTAGAAATTAAACTAAAGTATGAATATTGCTGTCTTCCCAAGTTATGCTGTCTCAACTTTCGTGAACGTGATGACTGTTGGTGTTGCCATGAACTAAATGCCAGTTTGCTTAGTTTGTTTTCACAGTATCCTAAGTCCTGTACAGTGTTGCCAGAGTGTGAAAACTGTGATTATGCTGTATCTGTTTTACTAAATCTTCATTTTAAGAATGAAATCTTGGGTGTATAAAGTTACGAGCCTTTAGATTCAGAGAGGTTTGGGTACCAAAAGGATAATCTTGCAGTATTGGACTTCCTGTTTTTGTCACCTTCGAGAGCCATAATGATGTGATGTTATTAAGCTTCATGCTAACAAACATATTTCTGATAAGCAGGACATCCTGCTTATATTCAAATTTCATAAATTTCTCTGTGTTTTGAAACAGTGACTCCATTATTTATCAATAGTTAATGATTTAAACGTTTCTAGATTGCTGTTGTGATTCAAGTATTTTTAGGTTGTTGCTGTTTTTCTGTATTTTTAGTAGAAAATCTCCATGTCCATCTGATTCTTCTACTCATTTTCCCTTCTCTTCCACTATCATTTTCCCCCTTTCAATATGCACCTCTTTGCCTTCCTTACTTTTTACCATATGTAGTTGTTTGTCCTGGTAGTGCACTTCCTTTCTTCTCCCCCTTTCCAATTTTTTTTTTTTTTTTGGCCTTGGGTTAAGGAAGAGGAGGGGTTTGGTTACTGACTGATCTCTGTAGTCATTTATATTTTTATTAAAACCACTACAGCTCTTAATAAGAAAAAAAAAGTGCAGATCGACACAGTATGAACTAGAGTGAACCAAATAATGAATCAGAAGAAAGCCTCAAATGTATAAGTGAAGCCTTGTCTCATTATATTTGTTTGATATGGTGTTGAGCCTCTTCCTGAAAGAAATGTGGCAAAGCTGACCTCAGCCTCATGGGAGATGAACCTTTAGTTTTCTGCTCTGCTAGTTGTTCAGTCACACTGATTCAGTCTTTAGGGTTAAATTGAGCAGCTACGTAATGGAAGAGCATTTCATCATTAAAGAAGTGACATTTGTGCAATGTGTAGCGAGGAAAAGGAAGCAGGATGCCTTCAAAATTTAATTACTACTCTTGTGCAGCATCTAACCAATTCGGAGAGCAGTGCCATATCTGGGGGCATCTTCTAGTACACATGCTTTTTGGTTGGAAGCAGTATGCTTCTGCTACACCATGGTTGTAGAATCTGTAATTCCCGAAGTGTTTTTTAACCTCTGCAGGGGCATGTGTCCTGCAGGATGGCTATGAATGCATTTCTGAATTGGTAGACAGTTTTATCACTGATGACTGTTTCATGTGTTTGTGTAGGTAAGGGTGTGCATATATTATAATATACTTCTATTAGGGCAGTGAGCAGGAGAGAAATGATATGTCCAGTCTGTATTGTTAGTAACAATTTTACAAGAGGTGATAGAAAAACAGAGGATTATGTCCTACAATACTGTGACAGCAACGGTCTTATGACCAGTATAAAAATGAGCTATTATTGGTAAGTATTATTTTTCTGGTTTAGACCTCTGGGAAATAAACCATCTGTCTATTTATTTGATATATATACAGACGGGTGGTGAGGAGGCAGCCCCACTGCACACATTCAGATATGCTGTCTTTACTCAGTGGTATTTTTTTTTTTTTGATAATTTGACACTGTTACAGCATTGTCAGCAGCATCAAGAGTCACTAGGGACTGAACAGCTGGATGTTTTATAAGGTTTTATGTTTTACATAAGGAAACCATGTTTTCCTTTTCACACTGTAAAGGAAAATTAAAGCTCTGGGTATCGTTAAAGCTTTGAAAGCTTAGGATGTGTCAGTTTTGTTCCCTCAACACCTAAATTGAAAGCTCATTGTGAGGTCACTTAGAAAACAAAAGCAGACATTCTAGAGTAATTTTGTTAATCAGCATTAAGTTCTTTGTAGTTTTGCCACTGAGATTGTTCTCAGAAACATTGGACTAGTTGTTAAGGCTTGTTAAGTGAGGGGAGGTACTGAATATTCAAGATTAGTGTCCATTATCAGATTACTTTTTTTCCTTTTCCTCAGATGAGAATTCTATACAGGATGTTAGATAAGATATCTTTTAGTCTTCACTGTGCACCACCCTGCAACACAAAATTACAGAGAGCTTGTTTTTACTTATATAACTTTTGCGGGAACAGAATTCAGTCTGGTGTGTAATTCTACTTGTATCAATAACTAAGTTGCAGTGACATAGGAAGGGCATGCCCAGTGATCGAGATTGAATTTGGCCTCTTTTGATACTACGTATGCAACCAGATGGCTGCAAAATCCCACCCCTGATCACACCAGAAAAAGGTGCTTTTATGGTAGTTATCTTTCTTTTTGCCATCTTGAAACATATTATGTTGTTGTTTTCTTATACCGTTATTGTTTTATGTGAATTGTTTTATGAACTTGTTGTTTGCCACCCGGAGTAGACTTTGGTCTAGATGGGCAGGATATATATTAAATAAATTTAATTATATAAATTAAACTGACTCTTGTGTCTGCTGGGGAATTGCTCCAGCCCAGGCCCGAAAAGTAGAAGCCTTACAGTTGGGCCAAAAGGTCCGGTTTGGGAACAGATGAGGATCAGACTGGAGTTCATTTCCCTGTGTGTCTTGTGACTGCTGGGGAATAGATCACACCAGACCATAAGTACTAGTTCAAGTGAAGTCTCATATCTGTTGTTTCTTTCCAGACTTATGATGCATATTTGAGAAGAAGCATGTATTGTATGCCTGTACCATGATGTATTTGGAGAACTGATACTCATTTCAAACCTGTTTGCTTTTAAAATGAAAAATTAAAAACCAAAAATTTCATTTCCCCCGTAACTGAAATAATTGTTACATGTCTTAGAAAATTGCTTACTTAATTTTACTTTCTTGCTTTCATGTTAGTTCATACAATTAGAATGTTTTTAAAACTGCTTAGTTACTTGTTCTTTACATAATAAAATTGTATGTTCTTTCATAAACACTACTCATATCTGTAGATGCAAGATTTTAGTTTGAACCTACAAAAATGGATAGCTAAAATAGATAAATGTTGATAGATACATGCATGTGAATTCAAAGTAGCTGCCCTTGTTTCAGCAATCTTCTTCAAAGAGAAAATGGCTAATTCATGCTATTAGTGTGTCTGTGCAGGACCTAGCAGGAGAGTGAGAGCATGAGGTTTTAGAGCCAGTAATAAACTGGTTTGGGCTAATAAGTAATAACTGTGATCTTGGCACCTTTCTTAAATGAGCAATAAAAAAAGACATTCACCATGAAAAATTAACGGTGTTATGGAGATGTTGGAAGTGATTTTCTGTGTCTTACGGAGGGATTATGAGAGTGATGAAGGATTTGAGCCTTTGTGAACAGGAGATCATAATTTTCTCCAGTTCTGTGGGACGTACTGTGCTTAGCAATGAAAGTATGTGTAATAAAATCTGAGTTTGAAATATTACCTCCAGCATCCAGAACTTTATTTCATTTGCATTCTCAAAGGAATGTGCTATTCAGATTAACCTCTTCAATACTGATAGTCACCACTTTTTAGCATGTGTAAGAAGGACTGAAAAGAATACCTTTTGCCACAAGCAAAATGACACCTAAACACTCCTTGAAGCATTAGGCTCAGCTGATACACTTGGAGTGTTCATCTCATGCATGTTGGGGAGTTTTGGAATGTGGTTATTCTGTTTTGGTGCAGAAAAAGCATGGAGAGATCTGCTCAGTTTCTCCCCTTTCCTTAGAAAAGAACAGTGATCAGCCTGGATGCTTCTTGGTTAAAAGAAACAGACACTTTTACTTATAGTACATGCCTGTCCTCTTTTCTTTTATATGATATTGAATTAGCTCTCCACACCTCTGTCTTCTCCGGAGAGCAGAAAATGTAGTGGATAGAGAAGCCAGCTAACAAAGGAAGTGATCCGAAGGAAAGAGCACTTTCAAGTGCTCTTAATTGTTGAAAAAACCTTTATGCTTAAGTTAGTTGCAGGTACAGGGCATGTTCCCCATTAATATCCCATATTAAAGGAGTGCAGGGTTATATTTTTCTAACAATACAACTATAGAAGCTTCACACCAGCTTTGCTAGACCAACAAAAAATTGGTAGATGTAGGATGGTGAAAGTGTCTGAAAATTGCAACCACTGATAAAGTTATCCCACCATGCCAATTTTTGGAAATTGACTCCTTCCATCTTGCAGTTTCCAACAGATTTCTCAGAAGGAAGGGGACTCAGGAACTCCAGAGAGTGGTGAGAATGGGATTTTTTTTTTAAAAAAAATCTAAACATCACTGTGGCTGATGATAAAATCAACTTTACGTGGTGTAATTACAGAACAGGATTTCTTCCTCTATCTTGAATTATGAATTTAGTGAACAATGAATGATGTTTGTGAGAGTTTCTGCTTGACTTTCAACCAAAGTTCCTGTTAAGCTGGGTGCACATGACTCCGCTTCCCTCAGCTGTCTTCCTCTTCTGCATAGCGATCGTGTTAGGTTCTGGTTGCGATGGAACCCAGTGTGTGGGGGTGGAGTCACACATGCATGCAGGGGTGGAATTGAGAGAGAAAGAAAGGCGGAGCCCCACCCAGCAGGGCTGAAAATTAGAGGGTACGTTGTTTTCAACTAAGTTTGTTGTGATGGGAGAGTGATCAGTAATGAAAAAAATATAATTCAAGCAGAATCACACTGTGCATGTAGGGATAATAAAATCATATACCATTGAGCCCTGTGATAGCCAGTGATAACTAGCAACTCCAGTAACTCGCAAGTTTTATAAACTTTGAAAACAAAAATGTAGCTCTACAGGGGTAAAAGTGAATGGGAAAAATTGCAGTGGATGGAAGAAAGAAACAGCCCTGTAGGGAAAGAGTAAAGTACTTTCTCCCCTGCTGTTTTGCCTGTTCAAGCCATATTGAAGTTTGTTTCCACTAAGGAGATCCTGTTGGGGTTTTGTTAATATACGGTTCTATGTAATATTTCTCAGGCAAGTCTACGTATGGGATATAGTGCATAGGGGAATTGACTTGTACAAAGCCAGTTTATTAAAAATTAAATTGTATGAAGGCTAAAAACAGGTTAATTATATGCACACTTATATTGTTCCCATTCAGTCATTCCCTGTTCTCTCTCTCTCTCTCTCTCTTTCTCTTTTACGCAGACCCACACAGACATACGCATAAACATCTAATACTTTGGCATGTATAATATATGGCATATAAATCATGAGTAAAGCCTTGACATTTCATTTTAGTAAAAGTATAATTAAACTGAAGTATGCTATAATTCTATAACTTTTATCAAGAAATGATTGAATCATAAGGAACATAATATAGCACCCATGTAAGCTAACTTGTTTTATGTACCTATTAATTAATTCTAGTTAAAAGGACCAAAGATTCTTCCACACTCAAAGATGTGATCCCAATATATGTTATTTGGAAGAAATAATATGATGTTCTTGCTGTGAGGTGTTTTGAGAACATAGGTAACATGAAACATGGGTTTTGAAAATGTAAATAAGTAAGTTTAGTTATTTGTAGATATTGGCATCGTCATTGACTTCTGCTGTTCCATTCACATTCTTTGTTAAATAGTGTTTTCTCAGAATAGCAATATTAGATAAAATTGTAGACAAGCATCAAGAACACTGTGTCAAGTGAATTATATCTTTCTAGAAGAGCTGCCCCCTGGAGAAAAAGGGTAGCTCAAAGACATACTGTATATTTTTTTTATTGCATGTGCTCCACAAAGTGTAACTACTTCAGGGAGAAACAGTCTCAGCATGGGAGAGAAAGGTCATGTAACTCCCCCAGAGGCTGGCTTTATCCCACCTATAGTGCTGACAAATTTGTGTGTCTGTGTATAGCCGCAAAAAGAGCAAATATTGTGAGATGCAAAACTAAGGGGGAAAAATCCAAAGTTTGCCTATATATTCCCTTTTATACATTACAGGCAGAATTACACAGTGTAATTTGATGTAGTAGTACATCAGGATGTCAGCAGAACAGAATGTGTGGTGTTGTATCTGGTACAAGAATGGTGCAAGATAAAAGTGTGGGCAAATCTTCATAGATGTTTTGGGGTCTCTGAAACAAAAGATCCTTCTACATCAGTAGTTCCCAACCTTGGGTAATTCTGGTGTTATTGGACTGGAAATCCAAGAAGCCTTCACCACCAGCTGTGCTGGCCTAGGTTTCTGGGAACTGCAGTCCAAGAACACTTGGGTTACCCACATTTTGGGACCAAATAATGGGGCAAAAAATGGACCCAGTAATAGTGTGCCCAATGAAGTGTGGGGTTTAAGGATTGCTGAAGTTGTGTTAAACCACAATTGGAACTAAAATGCTCAAAGTTCTTACAGTAATCATGCAATAGAAGTGATCAGTTCTGTGAATCTGTACTTGGGCATACCCATATAATGGAGAGGCAGGGAATGCCACTTTTCTATAGACCAAAGATAAGAGGCAACTAATTTGCAGTCTGCTTTTCTTCCCCCATCTCACTACCTCCCAGGGGAGGTTGGTCCATTTATGTAAATGAAGTACTTCTTCACTAGGCTCATGCTGCTCCCCATCATCCAGACATCTCTTGCCTGTTCTTTACTGGCAACTAATCTAGGAGTTGCCATGGTATGCCACACTTCTCCTTAAGAAAACTTACTCATGTTAATAGGCCTTCCAGGTATTACTTACAGGGATAGAATTATCACCAAGATCCCCAGTGTTCTTGCTTGCATGCAGAGCAGGAACATCTTCATAGAGTTGCTGCTTTTCAGTGGAAAAGACAGCAGTGGAGGAGGAGTGCTAAGCACTCCCTCTAAGCTTGGTCATTATATCAATGTGAATAATGCCTGAATAGGACTTCTGTGGAACACAGCAGGCAAATCCCTTCCCTACAGAAATACAGGGGGAGACATTGGGCTTCCAACCATTATATGAAAACGTAATGTATGGGAGAGGTTTAATCAAGAGGCAGTGTAAATAAAGGAGAAACAGGAGGGAAGTGTAGATGACCTGTCCGATGAATGGATTCTTATGGAATGTACTGATGAGTGGGGGCAGAGTTGATGGCCTTGGCTCAGTTATTGTGGGTGATGTTGCCTGGATTGGTGGATTAGCATAGCTGAGCTTTAGCTAGTATTTTAGAAAATTGTTATACCCCTCAGACTTTGGTTTCTTTACTCCCTCCCTACTGTAATCTTAGTGTGGGTTTATGGGAGTTGCTGTCCAAAAAAAAATATTTGAGGGGGAGTGCCTGGATGGAGGAAGCTGCTTTCAAGTAACTAGGCTGTTCCTGCCTTTTGCTTGTACTACTGTGTAGTCTTGTGTTGATGAATATCTTACTTTCCTGTAAAGAAGCAATGAGTTGAAGAATTGAAGCAAGCCTCCCCAGGAACCTTTTGAAAAGCTCAGTTATTCTTCTGACAAACGCACTCAAATAGTTCAAATATGTGAACCATTTGAGTGAAAAACTGATCTTTGTTTGGAAGGTGTGTAAAGTTTAACAGCAGTAGCAACAAACGTAGCAATAATAGGTGCCTAGTATATTTCTTGGCAAGATAACTTTTCATTTGTGTGCCACGTCTGATGAATCATACTAAAACAAGCAGTTGTACTGACTTCTTGCAGCAGAGGCAACACTTAGTGATTTGTGATTGTTGTCCATTCATATTTAGAGAGGAGAAGAGGGTTTCACAAATTATTTCATACAATTCATAAAGGGAATAGCTTTAAGTGGTGTTGAAGTGGCGAAGTACTAACCCTTTATTTTGTCTTTAAAAGCTCTGTCAAAACTACAGCGGTAACAAAGCCTCACTGTTGCTATTGCAGAATCAGCAAAGCTGGTTGGTAGGTGAGCAAAGTGCAGCAAAAGGAATATATTCAATTCGTTTTTTAAAAAACCCTCCAGATTATGAAGGTGAGATATTGTGCTCCTCTATCCACAATTTAAAATGTCAGGGAATGGCCCAAAGTGCTGCAGATATTCTGCCCACATTGCCAGGAAGAAAAAGGATGTCAGGCTTTACACACCAAAGGGCAGCCTGAATGTTGACAGCACCAATAGCAGCACTCAAGATGGTGAACAGGATACCCTCGTATATTCACTACCATTCATAAAGTGACACCACACAAGGGCGAATCCCAAAAGACAACTCTGTTTTTTATCAGTTAACCACTTCCCACTACTTGGCATCAAGAACATTTAAATGATGGCTTCTGCACTTCCTGTATCCATTTCATTTCATACTGTGATTTCTGCATCTGTAATCCACTTTAAATAGATGCTACAAAACTGTAAGATGACCTATACTCTTACTTAGTTAGATCTCAGAGGAACTGTTACCTGAGATCTGTTGGCAGGAATATAGTGACAGAGCTAAACTTCTGCCAAGCCAGGAACATATCCACAATGCTGGCATAAAGGAAGACCAAGGTGAAGGTCTAAGTAATTTTCAGGATCTCTTAACTGGAGAGGTTTGGATTCAGTATAGAGCCTGCTGGCCTATCTTGGCTAGCAAGGATTGTACTGCAATTCTGACAAAGGGTTGATTTTATAAGTTGTAGTTGGTCCTACTTAATAAGTGTTCAATATCAGTACTGGAATATATAATTATAAGAAATAATTTTAGGAATTTTTTTTAGTTCCCATCTTCTTATTGAGGAATTTATCTGAACACTAAAATTATATGTAGACATTCATCTACTCATGTGTAAGGGTAAATGGAGGCTTAAGATATGGATGTGCATATAAGCCTTGTCCTGAATATCAGTGCACACCTGGCACCTTCACACGTTGAGCTCAAAGCTCTCTTTAGGACTCTGTGATGACATGGAATTGAACATAGATAAAGAGCTCCAGTGATCAGAAACATGCTCTGTTCAGGGTTCCTGATTTTCAATCTCTGTCGAGAAGAAACATCTGTAGAAAGTTCTGTAACTGTACTGAGTTGAACTCTCAAAAGGTCAGGCTCTCCGTTGAAGGAATTCTGTAACTATAATGTTTTAGTCTGTCTGCCTGTCTCTCTCTCTCTCTCTCTCTTTCTCTGTGCCACATATTTTCCTTGTAACAGCAATTTTAATATATATAGTATCACATAGCAAGGTCTTTATTCAAATGCATAGTAAAGAATTCACAAGTAGCCATAATGAACCAGGATAAAGTGAATATTTTCTTCTTGCTTTTAATACTCTTTTCAATATATTGTATATTGCAAAATGAAAAGAAATTTTAGTTTAGCAAAATATTTCAGGTTGGACAACACCAAAGTCAGAAGGACTGAGAAATGTGAGGGGAGAGAGAAAGCATTTTATCAGCCATCTACGATGAGCTTGTAATTTTTTTATTATTATTATTATTTGTCCTTACCATAAGCTTATGGAGAAAACTGTGCCTTATTACTGCAATAAGAGGCCAAGTTTCAGAAAGAATGCAAGATACAAGTTAATAGTAACAAAATAGTAAAATTGACAAAGGTTTTATTTTGCAAACAAATTGAAATGGCTTTGCCTTTTTATTTTTCTGTTATGCAATTGTGTATGCTGCCATCTGTCTGTATCCTTAAATGTGGGCTAGACATCTTTCAATTATACATCTAATTACACTGTGACACATTCAGTGCTATAAACAAACAGAAAAGCAAACAGTCCACCTAATGGTCATGATGGCTGACAAAGTGCACTTGAATGTGTAAAGAGAACAGATGAATGACCCTGTTTCAGACTTTGTCTTCTGTTTTCATTCATTAGTGCCTAGTCGTTTGGCTTGCCTGAACATATGCATCTTTAGTTTGTCTCCATATCATTCCACAGTCGAATTGGCTTGAATCTGGAGAGATGATGGACAAAACCCAGTGGAAGAACATTTCTGATCTAACATTCAGAATCATAGCCAGAATGCAGTTGAGAGACTACCACACATTGTCTTTGTAACAGCAATTTTAATGAATATTTGCAATGTCAAATTGTGTAACTTGCTAAATGGGCGCAAATATTTGCTTATCAAATTTGATGATTGTATAGCATTCTGCAAAAATCCAGTAATCAATACTATATTATACTGTATTATTGGCCATATTGTATTTACTGTACTAGAGCAATATGTGCACCTTAATACAATTGTCAAGGTTTAAGAACAAATCATTCCGCAATACACCACCAGCTATATTTTACTGCTTTATTTCTCTGTACATTTTTAAACTTTAATTTTATTTTGGCCACTAGAGTATTTCTAGCCAAGAGAACTATAAATGAAGCTATTTCAGAAAAATAAACCATAAACTATGTTACAAGACCCACAACTGCTTTTTTGTGAAAGCAGTCTAACTGTAAATCAGGTAAAGACACAGTGGAAAATGCAAAATCTCAGTCTGAAACATGTGGTATTGTTTATGCTTCTTCTTCCTGATTTGTTTACTGTGAATGTTAGAAATTTGTTGGCTACAGAAATGCCATTCAACTATGCTTGTGCAGTTTATACTATAAGATACTACATTACACAACACTACTCCACAATATAACTTTTTGAGAATCATCAATTCATATGGTTGCCATAAGTTGGAAGCAACTTGATGACACTTACAACACACTCTACTCTACTCTGCTGACCAGAATCCTGTAAGGTGTGTGCCCAGTGGAGCAACAGGCACTGATCTTGACAGACAGAAAGAAACCTTTATTGGCATACTGCCTCCGGTAGGCAGTGGAAGACAGGAGGGCCTGCCGTGCTCTGGTCCATGGGGTCACAAAGAGTCAAACATGATTTAACAACTAAGCAATAACAACAAAATTAAAACACAGTAAAATTCAGATAAAACATTCAACAGCTGACATGTGGCAGGGAACAGCCAAATGCATATTTAGGCCTCGGCATCCTGCGACAGCACGCTGCGTCACCTCTGCATGATGAGGTAGATGTATCTGGCTATTATCAGGGTAAGTTCCTTAATAGTGCCACGTAGGAGATGTCAAATTTTTCTCAGGTCATACCATCCAGAATGGGAGGAAAGAAAAGTGCTTAGATAAGACAGGCAGATATCCTTATGCAAGACACAGTAGAACAATATACAGCGGACCCTCGACTTACAGACGGCTCGACTTGCAGACTTTTCGAGTTACAGACTTCTCTGGCCGCAAAATTTAGATTCGACTTGCAGCCAGAGAATCGACTTACAGACCAGAAAAAAAACAAAATGGAATAAAAATAGAATAAAAACCACTGGTTATGGGATTAATCGGTTTTCAGTGCATTGTAGGTCAATGGAGATTCGACTTACGGACTTTTCGACTTGCAGCCACCATTCCAATACGGATTAATTCCTTAAGTAGAGGGTCCACTGTATGCTGCAAGAATTCAACCACTCCCTGACCACAAGGGCAGACTCTCAATTCTGTGGGTAAACACATATATCTGCCCTGTGCTAAGTTCGAAGGTACAATATTGCACCTAGCAAGGGTAAATGCCCATCGATCTTGTAGATGCTCTAAATGATAGAGGTAATTCGGTCTTCTGCCATGGGATAGGGGGAACTGAAAATATAGTGGGGAACAGACCCTTTGTGCAGCACTATGCAAGGTTTGTCTCTCAATATCCAGAACTCTATTTTTGATTGTATGGAATACCTTGGAAAGGGGTATTGAACCCAGCAGATCTAGTGACAACTCCAGGGTCTTGATTTTCTTGAGAAATAGAGCCAAATCTTTTGAAAATACACTGTCAGAAAGCAGTGCTTGGAATAGGATGTCCTGGGCTGAGAAGAAACAGATTCTGATCCAGCATTTAAAGAATCTGAGCCAAGCCAGGGTCTCAATCCTGTATTGACTACCTTCAAGGCATAAGGTTGCATAGGAGACACAACGGGGCAGGCCAAAGATCGTATACAGAAAGTTGATTGGACCCTTTCAACGGAGCTGTGGAGTGCGGTCATCGAGATGGGGACACCATAAAAAAGCTGTGCTGCTGATTTGGCATTAGAAATCTGCAGCGCATCGGGGATGTATTAGTGGCCCCAAGTACGATGGAAGTGTAAGAAAGCTTTGCTGACTTAATTGCTGTCTGCTGGTGAGCTGACCATGTTTGTCTGTAATGAAAAAAAAAAGCACTCAAAAACTTAAACTCTCTGACCTGCTGGATAGATTTGCCATTGAAAGACCAAGAAAAGGGTTTCCATGCTTTACCAAATACTATAATTTTAGATTTCTTAAAATTTAGTTGGAGCTTATTGCGTATCAGGTAGTCATGGCAACCACTAACTAGCTGCTTTAGCTGACTAGTTAGTCTCCTGACCCTTATGCGGGACAGGAGAACCATGTCATCCGCATATAATAGAATTGGAATTTGTATAGGGCCTAGTTTGGAGATGTGGCCATTGATGCTATGTAGGAGTGGGGCAAGATAATAAATAAGTTAAACAATGTTGGCGGCAGAACACAGCCTTGCTTCACTCCTCTGTTGGAGAAAATCTGATTAGAAAGCCCCCCCCCCCGTATTGACATTTTTATGCGACAGGTGGCGCCCGCATGCAGTTTTTGAATTAGAAAGAGGAGCCTCCTACCAATGCCAAGCCTAGAGAGCTTTAACCATAAGATATCTCTGTCTATGGAATCAAAGGGCCCTTTTAGGTCTAAGAAAGCTGTAAACAGATGAGTGTTATGCTGTGAAGTGTATTTGGAGATCAGATGGGATAAGATCGTGGTCTAGTGTAAACTTTCCTGCCTTAAAATCCACTTGTTCATGGCCCAGGATATCTTGGTCTAGAAGCCAGTCTTGTAATTTTTGGAGTAAGTAGCTGGCTTACAACTTTCCAGTGATGGCAAGAAGGCTTATTGTCTGTAATTTGCAGGGAATTTCTTATCACCCTTTTTATGGATGGGAATCACTTTGGCCTGTATCCATGCTTTGAGCATGATACCAGATCGATTGACAGAAGTAAATAGAGCAGCAAGAACAGGCACCCACCAGTCGGGGTCAGCCTTTAGCAGTTCTAGAGGAAGGGCATCAGGACCCAGTGCCTTTCTAGTTCTAAGGTGCCCTATGAGCTTTTTTATTTCACTAGTTGTGACTGGGGAGCATTCCAGGAGATTTGGGGTAGGAGCAGATCAGCTGGCACTGTGGGCTTGCAGTTATCATAAAAAGTGGCCAAGAAGTGCTGTTCCCATGTCCCAGCTGGTATATAGGGAAGGTCCTATGAGTTCTTATTGAAGATGGAACAACCTGAAACCACCTCCCCAAATTTTTTGTTGTTGCCTATATTGATACCCTGGGCTAAATGAGACCAGTGGTCCAGAATAAAATGATGATGGAGTTTCTTAATGGCTATTCTGAGGTTGTTTTCCACCACAAAATACTGTAAAGGGAGCCTGGAGGCCCTTGAGGTTCTGTAGTAATTATAGATCCTCCGCATATCCAGCTTCAAAGCAAGACATTCCTTGTCTAGCCTAGGACACATGTCTGGGGCCTGTCTGTTCTGAGATTGTTGAGGGAACTGGCCTAGCTATTATCGTGTCTGTTAGGTTTTCAAAGCCTTTGATGTGATCTTCAGGGTTTACTGAAGATAACCAGTTGAGGGAGCCTTGAGGTGTAGCATCTTGCTTAATTGCTTTTTTGAAGAGATACTTTGCACTGTGGTTCCATTTAATTCTTGGCAGGATTAATGGGCACTCATGAAGTGCTGTGGGCAAAACTATAGAGTCTGTATCAAGAGCAAGACTAAAACATAAGGGGAGATGGTCACTATCAAGGGGCTCACCCACCCAGAACTTGGCCACACATGGTAGCAGGGAAACAGGGATCAGGATATAGTCAATCATGCTGAATTCATAGGGGGAAACATATGTGAACTCACCATCATCATCGAGCTCTGTTAGCCAAATTAAGCCTCTAAGTAGACAAAGGTTTGCCAAATGAGTCCCCGCATCATTGATTTGATGGTCTTTTGATTGCCTCTCTGGGACATAAAGATGTAACAGGGAGGCATCACTAGACGTATCCAATACACAATCTGATATGGCCTCACCCTGACCTACTCTAGCATTGAAGTATCCTGCTAGCAGAAGAGGAATCCCTAGAAACCTAAGATCAAGATCATCTAAGGCATGATTCAAGACTTCCCATTGACAGACCCTATGTGACTTAGAGGAGGCTGGGGCCATATAAACATTGGCTATCAATATTTCTTGGTTCCCAGTTTTAAGTTTTATAGCTTGGATTTTGCAGCTACCATCAAACGTGAGAACGTAGTCTGAAGATAAGCAGTCGGCAGCCAGTATTGCAAGGTCTCCAGACAGGCAGCCCTTTGCCTTGAGCCTCTGTGCTGCAAGGCAATATGAGACATATCCTGCTAGTAGTACAGAATAAACTGCCCACATTTCTTGAAGTAGGATAATGTTAAAGCCTCAGAGAAGATTGATAAACTCAAGGTCCTGCAGCTTCCTGTATGACCCAGCCACATTCCAAGATATCAATTGGAAGGCATCAGAGGGTCCGTTGATGGGCAAGTGGCCAGTGTGTCAGTTGGCAGACAACAGTGGGGCATACACCATCGGGTTCAGCAGCAGGCTGGGCCCACCCCGGATGGGTTGCCTACGGCAGGGGTAGCCAAGGGTTCTAGCAGTACCTGTGGGTCCATGGGGCAGCCACTGAGCTTCGAGCAGTTGTGAATATCCACACTCACATTGATTGACTTTGAAGTGGGTCAGGAAGTTTGCAGTGGTGCCAGTGGTTCCTTGCTCTGCCTAGTCTCTTTGATATTATGCCGTTGAGGGGGGATTGATGACTGAGAGGATTTGCTGGAGCCCCTTCTGCCATGTTCCGACTGGTTATCCTGTAATCTTTGAGCTGCTCCAACGAACTGGGCACCAGTAGACTGTGGAGAGGTCGATGACAGGAGGTCTGCTGGGGTGTAAGTAGATGAGATGTCAGGGTGCAATACCTGCTCTGGAGGTGTCTCTGCCTGGGTATGTTTCTTTTGTGGGGAGATCCTACCCTTGCTAGCATTCATCCTTATAGAGGGCTCATTGGGGTTAGATATGGTGGGGATATTTGTCCCCTAAGAGAGTAAGTGGCCTTCAAGGGTGCTCTGGGGCTAAGAGGGTTCAACTAAGCCCAATAGCTTCAGATGGCCTAATGGCAGGGCTATCCCTGTGCTTGGCAAAGAGCCAAATCATAGAATCATAAAATAATTGAGTTGGGACTGTATATTCATTGAATTCGTCCCTGCTCAATGCATAGAAAATCCCCATATCCTGCACAAGATCCCAAATCCTGTGAAGGATAATGCCATTGTCAAGAAAGAGAAACTCCTGAAACATTTAGGAAATCACTGAGATTTTTTGTAAGATTTTTGTCCTGGGCAATCTTTCATAGAGAAACATTGCAGTGCAAATAAAAAAAGTGACAGACACATAAACCCAGCTTCTTTGTAAGAATGGGGATCTGAGAGATGCACATTCTTATTTTGTAGTAAACGTATCACCACAATACCTTTCACTTTCAATATTAATTTCCAAAAGTGGGATTTTTTTTCTAAGCCACATTACTTTACAATAATCCTACTGACTTAAAACAGAAAATATAATGTTTGAAAAGCTAGGACAAGCTTGTTAAGTATCTGGATGGCTATAGTCTGCTGATAGAAATATATTTAAGGTACAAGAAGCATTGGGCAGCCTTATGCACCAGTTGGGTTTTTGAGAACAGAACATGAACATGCACATACACACAGAAAGAGAGCAATATGGTTAGTGTCTGAGTATATGATCATGTAGTTTGTATGAATTTCTTATTAACTAAGGTTTCATCTTCAGCCCAGTGGTTTGATACTATTTGGATGGTGTTTGTCTTTTTGATTGATGTAATCCTCTTTATTCTGTGTAACAACCCTAATTGTCAAGATTTGGCAGGTGTCCATTGTATAACAGTCAAATAATTTGCCTACTTCAAGTTTTTTCCGTATCAGCTTAATGTTATTTGGGCTCTTCTTTTGTTATAGCACCATATGAAGCCTCCCCTTTTAGACCCTGTGATTTGAGTCTTCATTCACATGTCTTTTTATGTAAGAAACTAAACACCAAACAAGAAAGAAAGAAAGAAAGAAAGAAAGAAAGAAAGAAAGAAAGAAAGAAAGAAAGAAAATAGTTTTATTGAATTTTATGACAATATATCCAAACAACAAATGAGTTCATTTAATCCTAATTTGATATAACCTAGGTGCATTATTTGGAATTTGTGCCAAGGGGCAGACTTCATTCCATTGTCTTCATTCATTTCTATCTGGAGTGCCAATAAAACATTCAATATTAACAAATCCAGATATTTAATTTCAAGAAAGACAGATTTTTTTAAAAAAAAAAACCCACACATCTATGGATATGTCTGGTTCAGAGTGGCACATATCAGACTCTCACTTGAATGGAAGAAGTCCATATTTCTCCTCTCTGAAGAGAAGCGGTGTTTTTCTTGCTGCCACTAAAGGGAGTCCTCCTTTGGGACCTTGTTAGATGCTTTCATGTGAAGACCATTTGACCCAGCTCTGATTAGCGAGCAAGCTTAGAAGGTAAGAGTGGTTGGGGGATGCCTTTGGCTAGTGTACTCCCCCCTTTCGTCAGAAGGAGAAAACTCTCAGTGGAATATATTAGGGATAATAACGGGGTAAAAATGTCAGTTGAAAGAAGTGGGATAGATAGTGCCTCTAAACACACACACAATAGCCAAATGTCTATTTTTTTCTACAAAGAGAGGTGTGTTACACATAACTACAACTATTCTTATTTTCCCTTCCAATTGTGATATTTGTACGTCTTCTATAAAACCAACATTAATTAATATAGGTTTCTGAAATAAAGCATGTAGATTTCACTGAGTTTTTTCATTGCCTTAATATAATCAAATTATATATTTTGCTCGTTTATAATATATATAATATATATATGAGCAAAATATATGCTTCAATATGAACTTTTTTCTAAAATCATTTTTTTTGTTTTTCAGAAGTATTCATTACTGTTGTTTACAGAATATTTGATGATACAATCACATTACTTGTCAACACCTCAAGCTGAAAACTCCATAGCCCTCTTCAAGTATTGTTTTGAATGTGTGGGTATGGGTTCTTTATGATCCTGCTGTCCTTTCACATGTTCTGGTCATTTAAAAAGAGTTAGTGTTAACCAAGAACATGAAAAAGAGAAAATATGATTAAGGCCATATATGTCAGGTTGATTCCTAGATTATATTTTTATGCACAAAAAGTCTCTAACTCTGTACTCTCAGATACACACACACACACACACACACACACACACACAGAGAGAGAGAGAGAGAGAGAGAGAGAGAGAGAGAGACAGACAGTCAGTCAGTCAGTCAGTCAGTCAGTCAGTCAGTCAGTCAGTCAGTCAGTAATTTAGGCATGGCTGTCCAGATATTTTACCTCATGCCTTTAAGAAACAATTTAAGGGTTCACAAAGTCCTTTAGATTTCTTCAGGTTCCTGGGTCTAAGCAACCTTTCACTAAGGCAGCCATACTTTGAGTCTTGCTTTATTTTGTGCTGCCTGTACCACAGAGATTACTGCTATATCTTTACTTTGAGTTTCGATCCACTTCTAAGAAACATGGTTTCTGCCTGAGCCTAATTATGCATCTTCTTTGGACCTTTTAACTTCTTCATTTTAGATCAGTAGTAGGCATCCTTCAGTCTCAAGAGACTATGGTAACGTGCGCTGTATGGAGGACTTGGAACAGCATCTAGTGTGGCTGAGAAGGCCAATTCGAGAGTGACAATCCCTTCCACACTGAAGACAAATACAATCTGTCCTCTGTCCAGCTCCCTGATTTTGCTGGTTTCGGGGCTTCCTCTTTGCCTTGGCCTGCTGGACAAGTGCCTCTTCAAATTGGGAGAGGCCATGATGCACTGCCTGCCTCCAGGCTGAATGCTAAGACGTCAAGGTTTTCCATCTGTTGAGGTCCATTCCTAAGGCCTTTAAATCCCGCTTACAGATATCCTTGTATCGCAGCTGTGGTCTCCCTCTGGGGCGATTTCCCTGCACTAATTATCCATACAGGAGATCTTTTGGAATCCGGCCATCAGCCATTCTCATGACATGCCCAAGCCAACATAGACATCGCTGTTTCAGCAATGTATACATGTTAAAATTCCAGCTCATTCTAGGACTACTCTATTTGGAACTTTGTCCTGCCAGGTGATACAAAAAATGCATCAGAGGCAACACATATGGAACGTGTTCAGCTTTCTTCCTTCCATGTACAAAGGGTCCAGGACTCACTGCAGTACAGGAGTGTGCTCAGGACACAGGCTGTATAGACCTGGATCTTGGTGCATGCCGTCAGCTTCTTATTAAGCCATACTCTGTTTGTGAGTCTAGGGAACATGGTAGCTGCTTTGCCAATGCGTTTATCCATGCAGAACTGATTTTAGATCAGTTCTACATGAAAGCTGTCCAGGATTTAAGATGTGGCAACAAACTCTTGCCTCCCTGTTTCAGCTTGTCATTCCCTTCGCTGGCTAAGGAAATGGGCCACTTTTTTTGTCCATCTCCCACTGGTGGTTCAGTAATATCAGCAGAACTTTTCTCCACTCTGTTCCTAACTGTTAGAGCAGTATGATGGTGGAACCAATTAACCTTGAGTGGTGGTGAGTGGTCCTATACTGGATGCATTCAAAAGATACTTAGACAACCACCTGGCAGATATCCTTTGGTTTGCATTCCTGCATAAAACAATGTGTTGGACTTGATGGCCTTATAGACCCCTTCCAACTTCACTATTCTATGATTGCCCCGAGAATCAATTGGCCCCCTCATACAACCTCTGAAGGAACACATAATTGCTTCCTAAGTCACAATAAAATTAATTGAGTGAGGAATGTTCTTTGTTGTCATAGTTGCATGTACACAATGATTACTATGAGTTGCTTAAAGAGACAGACAAAATATGATTAAGTTTTAAAATCTATCTAGTACTGACAGCAGAGTGGGAGAACAGAGACAGAAGCTAAAGCAAGAGGCATAGCATAGAGACAAATAATTGTTGAGGAAATAAATTTCTGTTTCACTTATAATTTTTATTTGAGTATACATCTTCATTTTTTGGTGTGATAAATTATCCGTAAGAACAATCTAAAAAACTGAAGTAGAAAACTACTGCTGAAATCAGTTTATCTTAGGGTGCAATTATGTTGCCTAAAAGAACCCAAGAGTTGTCTTGATCTATATGGTATTGATTAGTGTCACATGCTCTTTGTGTTGCTGTTCCCTTCTTCTTGGGGCAGCCTTCATTGAACCAGGTTGATTTGGTGTGGGGGAACCACAGTGCTCTTTAAATCTCCTTAAATGGATTCCAGTTGGCACTTTGGTCTGACCATGGGTCTGTCCTAACTCCACCTGCATTCCATCCTTGTCCATGCTATGCAGTTTATGTTTTTCCAAACATTTGCAGTAGGTGGGTTGTTTTGTCGTTGTTCCTTCAAATTTGTGAATATTTTTCCCTCTCTTTATAAATCTAAGTGGCATAGGGCTACCTCAACGTTGCAGAGAGTGTATTTTCTTTCTTTTTTTTTTCTGGAATTGAGACTTTCTTCTCATCTCTTTTCACAATCTATTAGTTGTTCAATATGCTATCAAAGCCTATAAATGCAACAGTAAATACTAACAACAGAGAAGAAGAAAAAAGAGCCCAAAAATAATGCAGTTATAAGAAAAGGGAAAAAAAAGGAAAAGAAAGAAGCTAGCATAGTATTTCTATGGAGAAGCTAAATTCACCAGATGAAAGGCAAACCACATGCCAGTCCCTATGTGATTCAATGCTGCAGTTAAATAGTTTATTAAAAGAAAAGAAAAAAAGAAAAAAGAGAAACAGTCTGGACAGCAGGCTGTTTGGTCAGAGGATTTCCTGATTGCTGGTTTCCTGATGGGACAGCATCCCATATCACCTCAAACATATCATCAAGATGTTATCACAGAGAACTTCTGCATACACATGACCATTTACACAACCAAAACTGCTTTAAAAACACAATATGATGTAGAATGATTTTAGATAAACAACCTCCTGATGGGCATTCAAAAACAAACTATTCCTTGAAGAAAAATGCAAATTTCCCCCATGTTTTTCATAATGTTATGTAGTTTGGAAATTTTGACTTAATTTGTATTGTGCTATACTTGGAGCAATTAGAAAATTATATTGCAATGTAGTTGCACTCTTGGTCATTTCTATGGAGAAAAGGTAGATATGAGTGATGTTTACAGATCTGTAGTATAAATTGTAATTAATTCATTTTTAGTACAAGTTGGTGTTTTAGTGAAACTCTCTGTAATAATGGTGCATGTTTTGTGCTGATAAGCTATTTTTCCCTCCTTGAGTGGTCTGTGAAACTGTAGTGGTGGTTGGTGCATTTTTAGAATTTGATTGTTTCAAATAAAGCATAAACCATTTTTGGTATTATTTTGAAACTGTTTTTATGCCTTACAGCTGCAGTTTATTCCAGACTTAGGTCAGAAATAGAGGTCAGGAATAGTCCATAAGAATTGCTGAAAGCATGTTAACGTTGCAGAGGTGATTTAAGTTGCCTTTTTGGTTTGTCACATTAGACTTCATAAGGCTCCTGTGCTTAAATCCTGAAAGCCAATCACCAAACAATGGAAGCCGGTAAGTATACTGTATTCCCAGACAGGAGAGAAGTTGCTGATGTGACATTCAGACATTTTCATTAGTTAAAGATGCTCTTCTTCTAACTGTAGGCTCTTGTAGGAATTTATACTATGGCAAGCAAGACTGCCACCACTATAGCCCCTGATGATACCATCTCCTCCCTGTTCCAGCAGCCAATGAGAAAACAGTTTTATTCAGGCATTAAAATGGCAGTATGGTGGGTATGCTTAGAGGGGAGAATCTAGCCCTAATATATTTATCAATACTTCATTGTACTTTATTCTGATTGACTGTAGAGATTAATTTTTAAGGCAAAACAGAATTAACCAACCTACTTGGGCCAGAAACAGAAAGGGTCCAAAGGTCTACCATTTCTGTCACTGCTGTGCATTTTTCAGATGATCATTACTAATAGCCTTTGAACTGTTCTATTATTTGAGCAGTAGTGCAGATGTATGTCAGTAATCCTCAACTTAGTTTAGCATAATTCAACTGAAAATTTTGAAGGAAAAAAGTGATGATCAAAAATATTGCCACACAAACTGTCAGAATGATGACAAGCTGAATAAAACTCCAGAGGGCTCAATCAGACTGTTGTTGTTGTATAAATCACAAAGAAGATTGCTTGTTTCTTTACCATTTTGACCTTGCCTTGGCTCTTTTGTTGCATATCTCCTGTTCTGCTGATGCAAATATTGAATCACTTGCTGATGTCCTGTTGATATACATCAATAATAGCAAATACCATGTCTTTCAGTCTATTGTATACCTTCAGACTGCAAATTTTTCTTTCAGCTCTTTGCTTGGGTGCTGTTCTCTACCTGAACAGAGCATCTTTTCCTTGAAGGGACAGGACCATTTCACTGTCACTGTATATTGAGTGTTCATATATTGAATGTTAGATTAAAAATACTCCATTGTTCAGGTAGTCAAGTTGTCTCACATGTATTAAATTCCAAGTTTCTGGAAGAGTCATATAGTGTCATCAAGATTTATATACAGGATTTATAATGGTAAACAAAAAGAATAAGCCAAACTGCATCTTAAGTCTGTGCTTTAAAGCACATGCTTATAACTGATGGTTCTCTTTCATAAGAAGAAATGGTGTGAAACCATAATGTGGATACAGGACCAGAGGATAGTGAGAGGGCCGATTTTGTTGCAGAGTTTAAAACTTTGGTTAAATTTCTCTAGCTGCACAGCAGAAGAGCAGGGATTCACAGAGTAGCATAGCTTCAAGTTCCCCAGAGTAGTCCACCCCTTTTCTTATTAACTGACACTTACAGTCTCAAAAACTCACTCTGAGACATTTGTAAGAGAAAAAAACTATGCTATCTATTCCACTTGTTTCATTAGTCTCCATGGCTGCTCTCCCTCTTCCTTTTCCTCTTTCCATCACCTTTTTCTCTGTCTTTTATTTGGCACTTCCACTCTTTCTAAACATCTGTCTATATATGTATTTATAATTAAGAATACCAGTTTGCACTGGAATAGCTTTGTATGCTTGTAGAGTAGATATGCATGGATGGATTGCTAGTATATTTGGCAGATGAATATTGAATTTTGATTAGTTGGCATGACTGAAATATAATGGATTGGAATCTGATCTGTGGGAGCAGTTTACTTAGATTTGATAGTTGGGGGAAAAATAAGCTCTGCTTATAATCACTGAGAAATTGTCTGTTCAAGAGTTTATTAGATAAAATCTGTCTAGAGAGCCTAGAGTGTATGTCAGAAGTGAGTCTGTAAAAAAATAATTATGTTCATCTTGAATTACAGAAAGAATACTTGAACATCTTACTGTTGTTTTGACCTTTAGCATTCATACCTTGATTTCCAGGATGCAATGGGAGGGATACAAGCTGATACTGGCTAGTGCTTTTGTCGAAACTCAGGTGGCTGAATGGTGTGCCACAATGGCCCATACAGCTGACACAATTGCACCCAAATGCCGTCTCCATTACTGAGCCTGTCCTGCTCAATGGCACTCTCAAGAACTACAGGCAACGAAGCAAAAGACAAGAAGGCTAGAGAGCATTTGGAGACGGGCCCCAATGGTACTTAAATTAAGAACCACAAAAATCTCAGCTGATGCCTATTCAGCAGCAGTGAAAAGCTGCTCAAAGATCTTTTTATGCTGTCTGGAAAAGCAACCATCAAGCAAGATTGTTCCATATCATTTGTGATTTATTCAGGGCTGATCAAGATGATGGACCTCCCAGTAAACTTCCCTGCGACCAGTTTGTGGCATTTAAAAAAAAAAAGTGGAGGCCATTCGCCAAGACCTGGACCACAACATTTTGGCAGTAGATCAGGTTAAAGGTGTCTACTGTATCAGCTTGTCTGGATAAATTTCATCAATTTCAGCCTGGTTCATCATCTGAGGTTGACAGGGTGCTAAATTGCTATAGGGCTACTACAACCTCCCTAGATCCTTGCCCGCCCTGGCTTTTAAAAGCTGCCAGACTGATAACAACAGAATGGGCTACTTCTATCACCAGTGCATCTCTCTTTGAGGGTCAGGTTCCCCAGACCCTCAAGGAGACAGTTATCAAACCTATCCTGAAAAAAAAATGAACTTGGCAGTGGATGATTGTAATAACTATTGTCCTGTTGCCAATGTTCTTTTTCTAAGCACGCTAGTGGAGAGGGTGGTGGCAAACCAGTTTCAGAGACTCTTGGATGAAACCAGTACCTTTAGTCCATTCCAGTCAAGGTTCAGGCTGCATCATGGCATAGAGGTGACATTAGTTGCCCTGTGTAATGTCCTTTTGAGGGAGATCAATGGTTAAAATGTCCCTGCTGGTCATCCTCGACCTCTCAGTGATCTTTAATACCCTCAACCAAGTATCATCCTGAGGAGGCTCTCTGGATTGTAGATTAGATACCTGGCTTTGTCCTGGCTCCAATTCTTTCTGGAGAACTGTTCCCTGAGAGTGCAACTTGGGGAGATGGTCTCCACCACTTGTACTCTCAGTTGTAGAGTCCCTCAGGGTCATCTCCCAGTTGCAGAACAATATTTATATGACTGCGGAAGGACATCTGAAGATTTGGAGTGGCATGTCATCAAAATACTGATGACACACAGCTCTATACTTCCATCCCTCTGCAGTGGATGCTGTCCCGTACCTTGAGTGCTGCCTGACTGCGGTACTGGAGTGGATGGAGCCAACAAGTTGAGGCTGGACCCGGACAAGACAGAGGTCCTTTGGTTGGGGGTTCCTACAGTCCATGGATTGGGTCCCCCCCTTTCCTTTGGGAGTGTACTCTCTCTGCGTAGGATGAGGCTCATAGTTTAGGTGTCCTACTGGACCCAACACTTTCTATGGACACTCAAATAGCATCTGTGGTTTGGTTTGCCTATTTTTCTCTCATGTGTCAGTGTACCTTGAGACTGGATCCCTCACCACACTGATCCATGCACTAGTAATCTCAAGATAGACTACTGCAATGTTCTCTATGTGAGACTGCCCATGAGGCTTTCATAGAAACTTCCACAGGTCCAGAACATGGCAGCCAGTTTATTGAGAGGAGTGAATAAATATCATTATATCACCCCAATTCTGGCAGGTTTACACTGGTTACCTGTGCATTTCCATGCCAGCTTCAAAGCGATGGGCTTAACCTGTAAAGCCTTAAAGAGTTTGGGACCTCAGTACCTGGCAGAATGCCTATTTCCAACTGGATTTGCCAATCCTACAAGAATATCTCAAGCAGGTCAACTGAGGATGCTAAACACTAGAGAGGTCTGGAGGGAGAAGACGAGAAACCGGGCTTTCTCAGAGACTGCTCCTCGGCTGTGGAATGAACTCCCCCTTGCAATTCATTTGGCCCCTTCACTGGTGGCATTTAAAAAGTCACTTTAAAATTTCTTATTTAGGCAGGCATTCCAAAACATTATACTCGTGGATTCAGCTGAGCCTATATAGCCTACTTTATCCAGTCCACCATTTTAAATGTTTTAAATGTTCTAAATGTTTTTTGCAAATTTATTTTTATGTTTGGATTGCACTGTTCATTTGTATTTTATTATTTTTATATTCTGTTTTGTCAGATTGTATTTTAATTATGTTGTTTGTGTATTTTGTAATCCACCCGGAGTGACCTTTGGCCAGATAGACAGTATAAATAAATAAATAAATAAATAAATAAATAAATAAATAAATAAATAACTTTACTTTCATGCCAATTTCCTGTGTCTCTCATTTTTTTTGTTTGTTCAAATCAAATTATTTTCATTATATATTTTGTACATAACTAAGAAAAAGTAAAGCAGACCACAAACACACAACAATACAGTCATCACATGAAGCTGAATATTACCAGAAGGAAAAGTAATTAACTAAAATAGAAAAACTCTTTCACAAAATAGCTGAACCATAAATGACGCTGACCTGCATCATGGAGGCTTCAGGTGAGGCAGAATGGAAAGGGCAATTCCACATTTTTGGCTGGAGTTTGGCGGGGTGGCAGTGTTGTTCTTTGAAGTCAGTACTTTCCATAGTGGCTTTAAGAAGTGGTGTCTAGTTTTAATGTACTAAAAGGAGCCTGGGTGGTGCCTGTAACCACCTGAGGAGTGTGTGACCTGCCAGTGTGAAAATTAGTAGAAAAGTTTTTGCCTCTCTAGGAAGTAAAGTTGTTGCACCTTCTTCCTGCATGTGGATATTCCCCCCATGTATGTGTCCCTCTGCATATTTATTCATATACTGTACACTTATTCCTTTCAATGTTTATTTTTATCTTAATTTGTTTCAATAATCTGTTGCATTTGTGAAATTTTTAGAATATAAGTTTAGTTTCCTCAGCTGCTTTTTAAAATTAAGACTAAAAATTAAAAGTTAAAAGGCCTGGGGAAGGGGGGAAAGGGATTGCCTGCCACAAAAGACTTTGTATCCTCTCCCTTCCCACTTTTGTGATTTCAGCATTCTATGTCTGCTTTCTTTATTATTGTTTTGAAAAAAGGGAAATACATATGCAGGAAGAATCAAGAAATTGCATGCTTTATATAAACTTTGGTCCTTGATGCAGGGGTTACTATTGGGCCTGCTCTAGTTACAACTTACTACATTAAGCCACAGGATTTCAGTCATGTGTATATATACTGTAGGAATACTAATGCATTATATAAAACCTTAGTGTGCTGGCTTTGTCTTTTGTTTTATTTAAATAAAATACGTTGTATCAGAATTTAAAGCACTCAGAAAAAGTATGCTTATTATAACAAGAAAAACATAAGAGAAATGAACACTACGGAATTCCAGCTCTGTATGCTAAATCTCATTTCTTAAAGTGCATAAAATGCTTTTTAAGTTAAAACTGTTTATTACTATGCAAACACAGCATGAAAACAATAATTGCATGCATTTCCTTGAAATCCCAACCTATTGTATTTTTAACTAGATGACAAATAAATACAATTTGTGCAAAAATGCCCACCCTCTGATATCTTCTGTATTATTTTAACATTTTAAGAATAATAAATGATGCTTGTCACAGCATAACTGTGAGTCCTCTGCTTTGTGTTTGGTTTGTATCTTCCAAAGCCCTATCCAGTGAGCAATTTGGCCAGAGCATATGATGACACTACAAGTAAAATGAGGCAGTGATCCGGAATGGGCACCAGTCAGCGGTGAAATTACACTGTCCCTCAGTGAATGGCAGTGTGTCATCCATCTGAAGAAAGTGAGGTCCCAGAGAAAGTTCTCAGTTCCCTTCATGTTTCCAATAAGTGGATAGTAACCAGTATAGATCTTTTAAATATAAATAAGACTGTATGAGTATACCTATTAAATGAAATTTTAATAGAAGAGGACATGCTGCATACTGAAAATTCTGTAAGGGAGAAAGAAAAATTGGTCTTGATTTATATTGCAAAATGATGGGTTTAGTCATCTTTTTTTACTGAGAACTCATGTGCTTGCTCTCTTTTCATTACTGTACAAGGAATGTAATTTCAATATGGTTATATCACATTTTCCTATTTCCTATGTGTTTTTGTCGTCTATGATTTGAAACACAGAATATAGTGTGGAGACAGGGACATTTCACATTTAGATACAAGGCTGAATTCAATGTTAGTCTTATCTAAACTGATAAGACCAATTTGCAATTAATTGGGCCTACACCTTTTGTGATTAATATGTCCCATTAAATTCATGGGTCTGCTGTAGGGTCTGCGTATGGTAAGACTTAACTTTGTCTGGATAAATGCAGTAAGGCCAAATTCAGAAAAGTGTGAGACTTTCTTCCATTGTTACAGCACTGATTTTCAGTAAAAGTAACATCTGACAAAGTTGTTTGAAATATACTATAAAAAGGATGGGAGCAAAAAACCCAAAGAGTTGAGTACCATTCTTTAAAATTAAACTGCAATATTTTATGTTTATTCAGATTAGAATATTGATCTCTCAACAGTATTTCAATGATGGGCTTCTGTACAGATATTAAACACAACAAGTTAGTTAGTTCACTTGACATTTGTACATAGATGGAAAATACTGTCATTTTTGGAGATCTTTTCCTCCATCGTTGTGGATAGCAGTTTCAAGTTTGAATTTGGAAGTCGTTTTTCTCCTGTGTAGTGTTTCTTATTATGCAAAAGTGTGCATGTTAATTCTTATCAATATTTTTTTTCAAAAAACACTAGCGAAAAGCAAGCCAACAGCTGCTCTTCACTAATACTTTTAATGGATATATATTGTGATGCTGAAAAGCATGCCCCCATGCCATATGTGCCACATTCAAATTGTCTAACGTGCTGACACAAAACAAGGCAAAAGGATGCAGCATTTGCCATCTTCTAGCCTGGCTCCACAGAATGTTTGACACAAGGTAGATGTTGCAAGGCTCAGATTTCAAGAGGAATCTTTAGGATTCACTAAAATCCAACCCAAAAAAGATGCAGACTTCAACAGCCCCAGACTTTGCTCCAACTTGTACAACAGCTCTACAGTGTGGAACAAACAGAAGGGAAGAAACTTCTTCTTTAAATGCTCCCTGCATTTCTACTGCAGATTTCATTAGGATCAACACGACAAAATCCAGGGAAGGGAATTTGTCCAGAAGGTTGTTATGGGTGGTAACAGTTTACTGAAAGGGTGCCTGTTTTCTAATGCTGTGGCTTTTGCTTCCAGAAAAAGATTCAGGCTGTCATGAGTTTTATGGACAGATCTCAAGATAGGGATGTGCACAGCAAAAATATTTGTTATGTTTCAGTTTCGTTTCCTTTCTTCAGGGAGTGCCACTATTATACACTGGTCTCTCTTTATTTGATTGCTCTTTTAGTGGTTTTGTTTCAATTCACTCCCACCATTTTTTCTTTCTGGCACCAGCAGTCCAAAAAACCATAAAGAAACCATAAGAACTACACCTAAAAAGCAAATACAAGGAAACAGAAATTCTGTCTCCTCCAAAAGCAGGCAACAGTACTTCCACAAAAATCTAAAAAAGCCCTGAGATTTTTTTAAAATGCACTTTTTTGAGCCACCCCATTGGAACTTATAGCTTCCCAGGGCAGGCCAGTACTCAAGCTTAGAGTGGAAAGCCCCTGGTTAAGCAGCAACAAATTGACTGCTGCCACCACTGGCTCGGAAGCATGTGCGTCTTCCTCCTCCAGGTTCAACTCTGCTGCTCTGTGCTGCTGCTTGTTTTTTCTGCTGTAGTGTTGGTGGATATGGTGCCACCTCCCACATTAAACATACTCTTAATCTCACCTCTCTCAATGTATTCAGGCTGGAGGTGGATGGCAGGCACGCCAGGATGGGCTATGGTGATGAGGCAAGAAGAGGGAGGAGAAAGAGCTGGGCATAAATGGGATTTTCCCCAAGTGACAAAGTGAGACCTCAAGATGGCCAGTAAGGGGCAGAGAGTGACTGGCAGAGGTTCCATCTTATTCCCTGGATGAAACAAAGAATTCAGTTAGAGTGACAAATCTTTTCTCTGTCAAGCCACTTTCAGGGTAATTTTGGCAGTTTTCCATTTGGACTGGATATGAAGTTTCTAATTTGCAACCATCCATTTGGATTGTGACTGCTAGAAGAAAAAGCTAAAGAAATGAGAAAAATCTGGATTTATATCTTTTCCCTAAAACGGTAAGATATAATCTTCCTCCACCCATTTTCTTTTTTCTTCTTTCGTTCATGTGATTTCAAGTCCCCTTTTGAGACACATTCTACAATGATTGTCTTTCTCAGTGCAGTAACACAGTTGTACATGGGCTTAAATGAAACCATTTATAAGCCTTTTCCAAGACCACTTATGTTTATATTATGGTGCATGTGGCATTAACAAAGTTCATCTTCTGTTCATTTGGCAATTTGCCAATGAACTAAGAGACACTTCAGGGGTTATTTGGTTTGTGTTTATTTGTGCGAGAAATATAAAAATGACAGTTTATCTGTTTAGCATAGCTCATCTATATGCATAGCATATCCCACAGCTAATCTTTTCAAGGAATTAAAGGGAACTCAAAAGAGAGATTATAATGTGTAAACAATGGTGGTTTAGATATCTTGCCTACTGGCCTAAGGTCACTCCATAGATCCTGCAGAGTTTACCTTCTGTATCAGTAGTTAATTAAGGTGAAACATGAGGTAATTAGGGCTAATCCCAGTGCTATCCTGCTGGCCTATTGCCTTCCAGGCTATCCCTGACACCAAAATCCTTTTTCACAGCTAGTGAAATGTTGCCATTCTTTGAACGTATATTTAAAAATTTATGGCCATGTACATTGCAATCATTAAATCCAGTACTTTGACTGAAATGCCCCCCCCCCCGAAGAAGGAATTATATAAAATATTTCAAAGATTCAGAAACATTATTATTTTCTTACAAAGTAAAATGTTGCCATGTTGTCATGAAAAAAGAGATTGCTCACTATTTACCTGTGCTGTTTCTGACAGGGTTTCTGGAATAGCTGATTTCAACAAAGCCTTGAATGTGAGGGCACAGGATTGGGTTGCGCATCTGTAGAAACTGACAATCCTTGAACAGAAGACAAATATAATAGCACATTTTAAAAGTAGTCTTTCTTGTAGCTTTTCAAGAAATTGCCACAAAATAACATCACTTGTGTTTATTTCACATTTGTAGCAGGCTTTGGCCTTAATCTTATATCCATTGGCCTGAAAATTAATCCCATGGCCTTGAATTAAAAGTCCTTAGGTTGAATTGCAATTAATGTTGGTTTTACTCAATTTCTACTTTTGTTAATGGCTCATGTGCCTGCTCCCTTCTCAGTACTAGGCATGATTCTCTCAGCAGTCTGTCACACATTTAACAGAGAAATGTTATGAGACCATTACATGGGCAGATTTAAGATGCAGTTGCTACAGTGTTTTCAGAATTTCTGTGCCATCTTATTTCTGTAGAAGGCCAGGGGTCTGCACTCTGTGTGTGTGTGTGTGTATGTGTGTGTGTGTGTGTGTGTGTGTGAGAGAGAGAGAGAGAGAGAGAGAGAGTGAGAGAGAGATCACGACCCATTACTATATCCCTCTAACTCCTTACAATAATTGATGTGTTCTAATTTTTCTGTATGGTATAATAAATTTGAAATCCATCCACAGGGAATGAATGCGTTATACAGATCATGGATCTTTAATTACACCCTATGTCCCTTTCAGGAGACAAGGAATTCAGCTACACTAATTCAAAGAACAAATTATTGAAAAGAAAGTTCTTCTTTGTGGCCTCTGTGAATCACACCCTGGGTGATTCGTGCCTGCACAGAGTCTCATCGGAAGATTCTAGAGCTTCTGTGGTAGCAATTAACACATTAGAAATATGCCTGTCCTCACCCGTATAAGTACCTTGGCACCAAGCGTCCCCTTTCAGTTTCTCTCAACCACCGCTTTGAGAGCCTCATATTTCTGCTTTTGTGAGTAAAAGAGAAAGAGAGCTTATTCTTGATTCCTTCCTGTTATCAATCTTTTTCTTTTGAACTATTATGTCAAACTCTTTATCATCAGAGATTTTTCCTTTCCCGTCGCTCGGCCTCCGGCCGCAGCACCCTCTCCCAATCATTGGTTTTTCTCCTCAATTATTTTCTCCTTTTCATGGCCCCTTTGGGCCTGTTTAAGCACTGCATTGACTGTGATAATAAGATCCCACTTTCCGATGGACACACTAAGTGCCTTTTCTGTTTGGGAGAACAACATCAAACTTCCTCCTGTACCCACTGCAAAAATTTTAAGCACGTAGTTCTTCAATCTCACCTCTCGAGGCTAAAACTCCAACTTTGGGAACAATCCTTACAACCATTTCAAATGGCCCAACCTCCCTGTAGAGCCACTTCCCAAACCAAAGCAATGGAAAAAGCCATTACTGAATCATCGAAGCAATGTCCATCGGCTACACCAGCACATTCCGATTCTTCATCTCCGTCGTCTAAGACCTCAAAGACATACAAATCAAAACCCTCCATACCGAAGTCATCAACTGTGAAAACAACTTCTAAATGTCAGAGACCTACTGAAGCTGCTCCAGCTCCAGAGCCTGTTCCTCCTAAACGAGCTAAACAGTCTAAGCCTGCAGACATCCCACCATAACCACAACTCTCTGTATGAATTTCAATCGGATCTCCCTCAGATGATGACAGACTTTCATTTCATCAACCCTGTTCTCAGTCTCCAGAATGGGATGATAGAGTTAACAAACTAACATCCTCTCCTCCCAGTCCACAACCTTCCATTCCTTCCAGCAATCCTTCGGTTATTCCATTGGCCAAGGATTCCCATCCCAAACAGCTCGACACCATTCCATATTTGATGCCCTCGGATCGACCACCAATCCCTAGCCAAGACCATCAACATCAATAATCTCGACAGCTCGCTTCATCGCGTGTGGTTCAAACCCACACTCAGCACATGCATCAGGTTGCCATTTGTCCCGATCAGTGCTCTGCTCGACAAATTGCACCAACTAGTCGACCAGGTTCAATAATACCATCTAATAGTCAGCCTACCTCTCGACAATCATCCGACTTACCTGTTCTGCACCTGGCAGCATGGGGGTTCTCTTTGTTAATGAATGTTCTTCACCATGCCCCCCCCAAAAAATCCACAAGGAAAGCCTACCTGTACAATGGCAGAAAATTTAATCCTTTACCAAATCTTCATCATCCTCCATCAATCCATCACTTTCCACTCTTCTCCACTTCCTCCTACATTTTCAATCCAAGGGCCTCTCCATCTCATCCTTGAGAGTCTACTTTTTGGCAATAATATCATACTAACCTCAAATTCAGTAGCAAACTTCTTCAAACATCCAACAATGAAACATTTTCTGAAAAGTCTTCCTCATATCTACCACGATACTCAACCTCCCTCTCCACAATGGTCGCTAACTCTTGTTTTGAAACAGTTTACCAAATCTCCTTTTGAGCCATTAGCTACAACTGACTTAAGACTCCTCACCTTTATAACAGCTTTTCTCGTAGCCATCACTTCAGCTCTGCAAGCTAGTGAATTGGCAGCTTTATGCTATGACTACCCTTATCTACATTTTTTTCCTGATGAGGTGAAGTTATTCATGGACATTTCTTTACTCCTCAAAATTGTCTCTCAACTTCATCTTTCCCAGCCAATTGTCCTTCCTTCATTTTTTCTGGCACCTTCTTCAAACCAAGAAAAAATACTCCATATGTTGGATGTCAGAAGAGCTCTTGCTTTTTATTTCCAGCATATCCAACCTTTTAGACAGTCCTCTCATCTTTTCATATGCCATCAGCTACCTACAAAAGGCCATCAGGTGACTTCCCAACCTATCTCCAGATGGGTCGCCTCTACCATTCAGTTGGATTATCAACTTGCTCAACAACCAGCCCTTAGAGTGGTTAGCCCTCACTCCACCTGAGCAGTGGCAGCTGCTACAGCCTTTCTCGGTGGCGTATCTCTTCTCGACATCTACACCTCTGCCACTTGGGCACAGCCGTCCACATTTATCCATCATTATAAACTCGACCTCTGGCAGAAGTCTGATGCAGAATTTGGACCTGCTGTTCTAGCCTCTACGCTGCCTCTGGGCAAGACAGCTTATTAGTCACCCAGGGTGTGATTCACTGATGCCATGAAGAAGAACTACAGGTTACCCATCAGTAATTGTAGTTCTTTGAGTGGACCTCTGTGATTCACACATCCCGCCCGTCCTCCCCTCTGTCTCGCCATTGTTTGCCTACTATTAATCAGCAGTTGACAAAACTGAAAGGGGGTGCTTGGCACCAAGGTACTTATATAGCTGGGGAGGGGCATATTCTAATGTGTTCATTGCTACCACAGAAGCTCTAGAATCTTCCAATGAGGCTCTGCGCATTGGTGAATCACCGAGGGTGTGAATCACAGAGGTCCACTCAAAGAACTACAATTACAGGTGGGTAACCTGTCATTTCATTGGTGGAGCAAAATGGCTAAAGTATCTGGTCCCAGTTGCACCTGCTCGGTCAGGAGGCTGGTCCCCATCTGTGACGACACGCAAAAGCTGTGTCAGCAACTGTGCTAGTGGGCAAATGCTGGGAAATGTGGTGGTGCAGTGGATGGAAAGATGGTGAGTAGGGAATATAACAAGGAAGAGGGTGGTGTAAGTAAAAAGGGTAGACAAAAAGTAAAAATGAAGAGAAGGAAAGATTGGACAATGGAGGGAGGAGGAAATGAGAGTGCTCAACAGGGCCATGCGAGGTGGTCAAGAGAGCAGGACTAGAATGCTGCAACAATGAGGAGGAGAGAATAGGGATGCTGTGGGATAGGAACAAGGAAAAAGGGAGACAGAGAGTTTGTCAGGATGGGCTGGAAACCGAATTGTGCAGAATGCCAGGAGGGGTTGGGATTCTAAGCAGGCCAGTGAGTGAGTCACTGGACCTAGTCAGGATAACCATATACTATGGAGCTCTCCTCAAGAATGTCTATTGGGCTCAGGATGAATAGTTCATAGGAGTCCTTCTGATCTAAGCTTGACCAAAGAGGCCACCTTCCAACCCAGGATTGTGACCACTTATTGGCCTCAGTAGATTGTCTCAGGCAGATTGCCTGTGAGTCACAGAGATACAGCAATTACCTGAGAGAAGGGCCCCATCCCTATGACACTTACTTGAGAGAAGGATCATACCCTTGTGATACCTCCCTGTTAGAAGGCCCTCATTCACATGATGCTTAGTCAAGAGAAGTGTGACCCCTAATAAGGTAGAAGAACTTATCCTGGCAAGATGTTTAGCATAGCCCCTGTCCCGCAGACACATGCTACTGTGGTGATCGTGCTCTCAAAGATACTTACTTTGGTAGAGAGCCTGGTTTCACAAGGACCTACAAAGAAGCAGTGAGATGACGTCCTTTTACATACTTGTGAGACTCAGGTGAGAGGGTTCTGGGCCCTCAGGCTCTTGGCTCAGAGCCAGGTTGTGAGCAAGACTGAAACAAAGGAATACCAATACCAATAACGTATCAGATTAGGCATCCTTCAGTCTCGAGACTATGGTAATGTATTCTGTATGGAGGACTTGGAACAGCGTCTAGTGTGGCTGAGGAGGCCAATTCGAGAGTGACAATCCCTTTCACACTGAAGACAAATACAGTCTGTCCCTTGTCCAGCTCCCTGATTTTGCTGGTTTCGGGACTACCTATTTACCTTGGCCTGCTGGACAAGTGTCTCTTCAAAATGCAAGAGGCCATGATGCACTGCCTGCCTCCAGGCTGAATGCTCAGATGTCAAGGTTTCCCATCTGTTGAGGTCCATTCCTAAGGCCTTTAGATCCCACTTGCAGATGTCCTTTTATCGCAGCTGTGGTCTCCCTCTGGGGCGATTTCCCTGCACTAATTGTCCATATAGGAGATCTTTTGGAATCCGACCATCAGCCATTCTCACGACATGCCCAAGCCAATGTAGACATCGCTGTTTCGGTAATGTGTACATGCTAAAAATTCCAGCTCATTCTAGGACTACTCTATTTGGAACTTTGTCCTGCCAGGTTATACCAAAAATGTGCCAGAGACAATGCATTGTATCAGTTGAAATGTTAAGACCAGCCTCCTGATTAACCTATGCATATCCGTGAGGATTTATAACATGGTCCTCCCTGTGGAAGAGAGTTTGGGGGCAGTCACACACTTCAAGTTTGCAAGAAGGTGCTGCTAGCAGAGCAAAGCACCTGACTTTATTTAAACAACAGCACTCTGTGGGTGTCCATTAACAATGTGAATCTGTAAATAGAGGGAACAAGCAAGCTAGCACTGCCCCTCTCATGTGGTGATTATCTCCACTGGATCAAACATTTCAGCTTTCTAGATTTTTGATTGCACAGAAAACCTCCACAAACAGAGACTGCTTTTATTCTTCAGATTAATACTGTCAGATACAAGAAATAGGATGGACCAGTGAGGCTAATCTATGCTCACAGATTACTGTGTTTACAGATTAAGGATTTTATTGAACACCCAAACATGGCTGTTGTGTGAAATAATTTGAGGCATTCTGCTAAACTACCTCACAGGTTAAGATTACCACTTTTATTAAAAACCAGAATAGAGCCATCTGAGTACCAGGTAGCCTTTGTACTGCATTCCACCCTGCTGTGTCTGCACACAAGCAAATCCTGTTGAATTTGGTGAGTGTATGGTTTGTTTCTCACAGCATGCATGACAGGATTGATTGTAGCTTTCAACAACAATCCAACCCCTCACCCTGGACATTTAGGAATTAATGGCCAAGGATAATCCTTTTGCCTTGCAGTTCGAGAGATAGAAAGAAGGGACATCAAACCATGGGGGAAGGACAAGGAGGAAATGCAACAATTTGAAACTTCCACATCACCCTTGGTGAGCTTGAAAAAGAAAACACAGAGGCAGAAAAGGATTTTTTTTTCATTTGAGTAGCCTGCAACAGACTCCCCTGCCATCTCACATTCACACTCACTCTTGGTATCTCTCTAGATCAAGTCATTTAACGTTTCTCTCTCTTTGCACTCTAGAGCTGATTCTGCTTTTAATTGATTAATACTTGGTCTCTCTCTCTCTCTCCCGTAGGCTTGTCCCTCCACCCCATAACACTTGCTGCACAACACCTCATCCACAAAGACAAGCAACTGAGGCAGCAGCACAAATGAACCACTTGTGATCTTTTCCCTTCTCCCCTTCCTCTGCTCAGGCCACATGCCCCACTCCAGTGAAAAATGACAGGCAGATACCTGTTTTTATTCCACTAAAAAGTAGTAAATGGTAACCATGATTGTTACAGGTGAAAAAATAATTTTATTCCAGCTCATTACGTATAAGACAATTAAATTGTTAGACAACAATTTACTTCCAAATCATGCATAGGTCAGATAAAGCAATATAGATAATAATATATCTTAGTGTTACAGGTGAGCAGTTTACAGAGTGCTTTGTTTTATGGCTCCACAACCAATGGTGGTACTCACGTTTTGAAATATCCTTCACTGGGAAGCTCCAGAGAAACAACATTCCTCTGCAAATTGTTGCTGAAAAACCTGTCAGTTTATGCAAGCATTCCTACTCTTAGATGCTATAGAATGCTTCTATTAATTAATAATTAATAATTATTTAAAATTGTTTTTTAAATTGTTTTATACTGTTGTAAACTGCTTGGATAACTTATGATATCAGTGGAGAATCAAACTCCCAACCTCTGGGTCTGCAGCCTGAAATCTAAACGAGCTATCAAGACATCTCTCTCTCTCTCTCTCTCTCTCTCTCTCTCTCCACACCCCCCCCCCAGTGAGTGGCCATAACTAGCAGGGGTTTGAACCTGGGCCTGCTGAGTCCTAGTCCAACACTCTATCCACAGTGTGTATCATACAAAAATAATAATTTTTAAAAATCGGTTGTGTATTTTCTTATACTTGGTTTAAAAAAAAGGAAAAGTGCTCTCTTGGACATGAGAAGAAAGTGTTACCTACAGTAATCAGATTTTCTGAATAGACACACCTAAGATCCAGCAATGGGGCACTTAAATTGTTTTGTTTAGCTTTTTGTTTGAAACCAGCAATACAACATGCACAGCACAGCATTTTCAACAGCTGTTTTAAAAGCCTTAAGTAGAGGCTTGAATCAATGATGTCTTTAGTATGTCTTCATTTTTAAGATTCTGACTGCAGGATGTGCAACTTTCTTCATTTCTTTTATGGGATAGAGCAGAAGCTGCACTGTGGATCTAATGATATTGCAAAGAGGGAGGATTCATGAGTGGTTGCCTAGTAACCAGTAGACATGGTCCTAATGACATTCTGGCTGATGGGATCTGAGGAATAGCAGCAGGGACACCTGGCAGCTGTCTACATGTCATACTGTAGAGATCTGTCGTGACAAACTATTGTCCATTTTGTCCATTGGTTTTAATAGTATAGCCCTAAACTAGACATCACATATTGTTTTTTAATGTATTTAATTAGAACCACATGCTACTTTTTCCTTTTAAAAAAGTTCATTCTGCTTCTGACTCAGTTCTTAAATATAATCTTTCTTTAATCTTTTCTTATTGTATTAATTCCTATTTTTAAAAATGTGCATTTAATGAGACTTGTGTATAACTTACTTTGGTGATATTCATTCTAAAAAATAAGTGTGGTAGAACCACAATGGGTGATCTCACATCTACTGCTTCACAATTTTTAAGTCTGAACAGGGAATGCTTGTACTTAATTTGTGACTTCTGTATCATTTCTCCTGTACTAAGATAACTTCTATGCCATACAGCAATACTACTATTGTGGCAGCTTAAAGCATTACATTATAGTTTTAGGCTTAAAACAAAGGGGATTTTTTTTCCTGAACAATACTGGTTTTGTTTCTCTAACAGCCTACAGCTTTCTAAAATAAAGAGTAGATGGGGCATTCCCTCTTCATAAATGCAAAGAGGATTTGCAGCATGACATTTAGAAATGCATTGTATGAGGTTTGCTATTGATCCCCCATGGTGGGGATGAGTGCTCAGAGAGAATAAATGGGCCACTTTTATGAGCTCCTTGTCATCCTGGATTTAGCTGTTTCATTTGCAGATTCCTGTAAATGTTTGTTTGATTCATGGCCGGTAATTTTCCATTGGATAGAGAATCGTCATATCGTCAGCAAATGACTGTATGTCATGAATACTTTCAAGTGGCGCCTGAAAACATTCACATAGTTCCATTGATTCAAACTGTCTCCTACTCAAAACAATCTGAGCTTATTTTTCAGTGATATAGAAACCAGAATCAAATAAACAACATGGAGCCATTGTAGCTGCTTATGAAACAAGTTAACATTGTCCCTAATGGCTGTTGTATGTTTTTCGGGCTGTTTGGCTGTGTTCTGAAGGTTTTTCTTCCTAACGTCTACATGTCAGAACATGGCCAAACAGCCCAAAAAACCTACAACAACCATTGGATCCTGGCCATGAAAGCCTTCGAGAATACATTGTCACTAATATTTGAAACAAGTGTTTCTCAGTGGAATATGAGAAAAGTGTTACATTATTTTGCATATTTGATTTTTAACCATATTTTTAAATATTTTTCATTAAATAGTTATTACCATTTAAATTTCTCCATGATGAAATATGGTTATCAGCTAATATGTCCTGACAATATGTATTTTTGGCAGGCTATGAGGAATCAAGAATAGACATGGGGATGAATTTTAAAATGGCTCCTGATATTTGTAAAAAATTGCTGATTTGTTAAATATTCATCTCTTCATATTAGTCAGTTCCAGAGACCCCGACAAATAAAAAGGGATGAATATTTCCCCATTTTTATTCATCTGCCATAGGAAGAGAGGGAAGGCTAGCTTTCCCTCTCTTCCTATGGCCTTCCCATTCTACCTATGGGCCCACTGATCAGTGGGTGTGGGTGGCCCACAACCACCTACCCCTACAGCCTATCCCCCACCCCTTCCCCTCCCTACTTTAGCCACTGCTGCCATCCATCACCACCCAGCACTGCTGTCATCATCTGCCACCCACTGCCGACACCATCCAGCACCACCCACTGGCTGCCCTTTGCTTCTCTTGGGCAGGAAAGCTAGAGCCACCATCTTTGTAAAGGGCAGCCTAGACTCCCTTAAGGCAGGCCATAGCAGCGGAAACCATTGCAGCAAGCAGTGCTGGATGGTGACTGTAGAGGCCACCATGGTACAGGACTCCATGAATGGTGGTGGTGGCAGCAGCGCAGACTGTGGCAGCCAAGGTAGAGAGGTGACCAGTGGTAGTGGGAAGGGGGTGGGGGGGCAGGCTGTGGGGGTGGAGGGGTCAGCTTTTTTAAAAGATAGCCAGAGGCTGTCTTAAAAAACCTCCTATTGAACTGATGAATAAATTCAGGTTTCATCGGTTCATGGGGAGGAGATTCATGTTTCGTCAACTTTGATGGATCACAAAGCAGGATGACTTGCCAAAATGGTGATTCATCCCCGCCTCTAATCAGGAAGCATGACCACTCATTGTCACAGCTCAGCCACATCCATTTTTAAAATATAGCATAAGTCCCATGAAGATAACAAGTGAAAATGGTTCTGTAAACTTCTTAAATTACAGCAAAGGCTTTTCCAATGGAAAATTCTCCCCTAATAATTTACTTCTTTTTTCTCTGTAAGGTGTGTGTGTGAGAGAAAACAATAAAGAGAGAATAATGAACACACAGAGTGTGATCACACAGACATTTAGCTTTCATTTTGAACCATGTGTGACATGGTCCAATGCAACTATTTCCTAGAGTTCACACAACATAAAGGCAATAATGCTCCATCACAATCCTGACTTGTGCCGAAGCTGGACCTGATTTGTGCCAAAGCTGTAGGGCATTGCTTTTTGGTGTCAAACTGGAGTGACAAAAGGTTTGGTTTAAGAGATCTTGCTTCCATTAAATTGACCATTTCCAGTGTGATCAGACACACCATTGGATTGCAGCCCTAAACATACAAAAAAGTTTCATAACTTTTTGACATGTTACTTACCATCCCGTGAATTTTAATAATTATGCTAGTAATTTTTCACTGAAAATACTTGTGCAAATGTACCTGAAATCCAAAATACTCTTTTCCTGTTCAGCTGTAAATTGGAAAAGCTTTATCTAGAATAAAGTAAATAGCTGATTTCTCTAAATTTTCCATGTGGCTACACTAATAATCTGTACTGTTATGTTGGGATCAGGTATAACAATTAACGTCATTTACAGCAAAACCTTTTTACTCTTTCAGAATATGTTAACAATAACAGTCTAAATGTTACCTGAATAGGATATCTTCCTCCTCTAAAATAAACAGACAAACAAAGATGTAGAAGATAATGGAGGTAGTACAACGGAAGGAAATATCCTTTCCTACTACAGTTGGTGCTCAGATCCAGTAATACTTGCAGATTTGCTCACTGAAATTCATATTTGTAGTATATGTCAAGATGTGGGGTTCTGTTGAGTATTTGTTTGTGAAACTGCAAAGGATTAAATGTGGTCCCTCATGCTTTTTATAGTGGTTATTTATAAGCCCTTCTTTTAATATTTCAGATCATTGCTGTGAATTTCATTAGTCAGAGAGAATGTGTATTTTCTTCTCTTGTTCTTAGATTTTTACCACAATGTGATGGAAGAACTGGCCAAAATGAATAAAAAAGCACTTTCTGTTTCCGTACTTATACCAGCCAGTTCTGCTACAAAGTTTGAGAGAGTCCTGGGCAAGTTACTCTCTGATATTGGTAGACTCACCAGTGAACATACTGAAGGGCAGTTTGATGGCCTACTGCACTGCAGTGGCCAATAAGAGAGAAAGTTCATGGACGGCCAGGTGCTGAGAAGAATAGTGCCAGATAAGATAGAGTTTAGAAAAGTTAACTTTTTGGATTATAGCTCCTAAAATCACCCAGCTAGTGGCTATCTGGCGTAGAGGTTTTGGATGTTGTAGTCAAAAAAGTGACATTTCTGATACCTGAATAAGAGATAGGCAAATCTGTCAGTTTTGCTTCCTGTAAAACACCTTCAGATTTTGTGACTTTTGGTAAATTCCACTAAAAATTGAACTAACATTTGCAACCAATCCTAGTGCCAGATGAAGAAGCTGCAGAAGTCACTTACTTTACCAAGAATGTTTCTATATCTAGTGTCATTCTATGTATGTCTGGTTAACCTATATGGTATAAAACTTGTTCATGTTACTCAGCAAAAGGAGAAGACAGGATTTGCTTGATGTTCTAGGTTGGATCTTCTATGAAACATAGCAAAAACAAACAAAAAATTTAGAGAAGGAAAGAAACATAAGTGATTATTATCAAATACCATAATGCAACTTGTTAAAGTAAGCCAGACTTCACTGCCTAATAATTTACATTTCTTGATTCTGTAGGCATAAAAAGCGTCCGTGTGTGTGTGTGTGTGTGTGTAATTGATATTAATTTTGTCATTAAAAATATACTTATTATTGTAGTTAACTAGCCTGAACACTGATGTCAGTGCTCCTTAATTTACAATGCAGCATTTTAGAAATATTGATTTCTTTAAAAAAAAAGAAAGAAAACTGGGCAAAACCTAGTCTTGTTTCACTAAAGGAATGCTATATTGATTCTATCTGACAGTGCTTTGTCCACAGATCAATGTGGATGGGCAGTATAGACCAGTTAAGAATGAAACAGGGTCAAAAAAGGTCAGCAAACGAACAAGGCATTTGAAATTATTGGGTAAATGAAATGTACATATCATAAAACAGATCTGACAGTTAGTTTTAAAGAACAGTGGCAAACAGCAGTTATAGCAGGAGCCTTCTGGCTCCTCTCCCATCTATGCAAATAAGCTTCCAAACATAACTCCTTTTCTTTCTTCCACACGATTTCACATTAAAAACAAATATGAGTTCTCAAATTCCTACCAGATAAATACAGTGGTGAGGCATTATTTTTCACATCCTGCACACAGAAATGATTCATGCAATACATAGATCTCTCACAGAACTTGTTATTCTTACTTTTCATTTTCTCTGAAGAATCTGCTGTCTGGTTCTTTGTACCTAAGATAGTTCAGGAAATTATTTTTAAAATTTAAATAACTATATGCTACATTTGTCTCTATACAGTTATATGGATAAGCTACTCACTTCTGATTACATTATTATTATTATTATTATTATTATTATTATTATTATTATTATTATTATTATTATTATTATTATTATTATTATTATTATTATTATTATTATTATTATTATTTTGAGGGACCATGTTGGCAGAGTAAGGGGATTTTGTGGCTTAAAAGTCTCTAACTATATAGCAGATAAAAAGTTAAGGAATGCACAGAGCAGAATTAGCTTCAACTGGCACCTATCTAAATAATGCAATCAAAAACACTGGTAAGAGAAAAGAATTAAATGTTCCATTTACTCACACTTCTTCATAGATCAAAACAAATAGCATTTCATAGAAAAATGTTGACTGGTTAAATAAACAAAGTTTAACTAGTTAACTTGCTTCATGTCTGACTACATAAACACATAGTTGGCCCTGTCTTCTGACTTCTCTGGCTACATACTGACTACTGACTCCTTTGGTCTGAATTCTGACTGAAAAGAATGGGGGGGAAAAGACCTTAAGTAGAAAGGCATAGACCTGGAGCTGATTGTGGCTCTGATCATCAGCTTCTTATAGCAAAATTCAAGCTTAAACTGAAGAACGTAGGAAAAATCACTGGGCTACTCAGGTATAATCTAAACCAAATCCCTTATGAATACACAGTGAAAGTGAAGAACAGATTTGAGGAACTAGATTTGGTGGACAGAGTGCTGAAGAACTGTGGATGGAGGCTATTGTACAGGAGGCAGCAACAAAAACCATCCCAAAGAAAAGCAAATGCAAGAAAGCAAAGTGGTTATCCAATGAGGCCTTACAAATAGCAGAGAAGAGAAGGGAAACAAAATGCAAGGGAGATAGGGAAAGCTACAGAAAATTGAATGCAGACTTCCAAAGAATAGCAAGGAGAGACAAGAGGGCCTTCTTAAATGAAGAGTGCAAAGAAATAGAGGAAAAGAATAGAAAGGGAAAAAGCAGAGATCTGTTCATGAAATTTGGAGATATCAAAGGAACATTTTGTGCAAAGATGGACATGATAAAGGACAAAAATTGTAGGGACCTCACAGAAGAAGAAGACATCAAGAAGAGGTGGCAAAAATACACAGAGGAATTATACCAGAAAGATCTGGATGTCCTGGACAACCCAGATAGTGTGGTTGCTGAACTTGAGCCAGACATCCTGGAGAGTGAAGTCAAGCAGGCCTTAGAAAGCATGGCTAACAACAAGGCCAGTGGAGGTGAGGGCATTCCAGTGGAACTATTTAAAATCTTAAAAGATCAGTCTACATCCCAGTCCCAAAGAAGGGCAGTGCCAAAGAATGCTCCAACTACCATACAATTGCACTCATTTCACACGCCAGCAAGGTTATGCTCAGAATCCTTCAAGGTAGTCTTCAGCAGTATGTCGACTGAGAACTCCCAGAACTACAAGCTGGATTTCAAAGGGGCTGAGGAATTAGGGACCAAATTACTAACATGCGCTGGATTATGGAGAAAGCCAGAGAGTTCCAGAAAAACATCTACTGCTTCATTTACTATGCAAAAGCCTTTGACTGTGTGGACCACAGCAAACTATGACAAGTCCTTAAAGAAATGGGAGTGCCTGACTGCCTTATCTATCTCTTTAGAAACCTATATGTGGGACAGGAAGCAACAGTTAGAACTGGATATGGAACAACTGCTTGGTTCAAAATTGGGAAAGAAGTACAACAAAGCTGTATATTGTTCCCCCGGCTTATTTAACTTATATGCAGAATAGATCATGCGAAAGTCCGGAGTGGTTGGATCCCAAGCCGGAATTAAGATTGCTGGAAGAAATATCAACAACATCTGATATGCACTCTGATGGGAGAAAGCAAGGACGAATTAAAGAATCTCATAATGCGGGTGGAAGAGGAGAGTGCAAAAAATGGTCTGAAGCTCAACATAAAAAAAAAAAACTAAGATCATGGCCACTGGTCCCATCACCTCCTGGGAAATAGAAGGGGAAGATATGGACTCAGTGACAGATTTTACCTTCCTGGGATCCATGATCACTGCAGATGGTGACAGCAGCCACAAAATTAAAAGATGCCTGCTTCTTGGGAGGAAAGCGATGACAAACCTAGACAGCATCTTAAAAAGCAGAGACATCACCTTGCCAACAAAAGTCCGAATAGTCAAAGCTATAGTTTTTCCTGTAGCGATGTATTGAAGCGAGAGCTGGACCATAAAGAAAGCTGACCGCCGAGGAATTGATGCTTTTAAATTGTGGTGTTGGAGGAGGCTATTGAGAGTCCACTGGACTGCAAGGAGAACAAACCTATCCATTCTAAAGGAAATCAACCCTGAGTGCTCACTGGAAGGACAGATCTTGAAGCTGAGGCTGCAATACTTTGGCCATCTCATGAGAAGAGAAGACTCCTTGGAAACGACTCTGATGTTGGGAAAGTGTGAGGGCAAGAGGAGAAGGGGACAACAGAGGATGAGATGGTTGGACAGTGTCACTGAAGCTACCAACATGAATTTGAAGAATCTCTGTGAGGCAGTGGAAGACAGGAGGGCCTGGCATGTTCTTTTCCATGGGGTCATGAAGAGTTGGACTTGACTAAACAACAACAACAACAACAACAACAACAACAACAACAACAACAACAACAAAGAGAGGCATTTGAAAACTGAGGCAGAGAGGAAACCAGTTTCATCCATCTTCTAGCCGCCTAGAGTGGTCTAATATGATCAGATAGGCGGGATAGAAATAAAATAAATAAATAAATAAATAAATAAATTCTTGTAGAGGACAATTACTTCAGAGGCAAATCTCCTTATGTGGGAGTTCTCCACATGAGTCAGGACCCTGGTTTTGATGGGACTTGATTCCTGTGGATAACTCCAACAGACAGTTCTCTCTGTTTACACTGGACATCCTCCATGTAAAACAATGATAGGATTGAGGAAGACGGGAGTGGAGATACATAGGAATATTAATACCTAAATAGAACGACTGAGAATGGTGGAGGAGGGTGGAATGAACATTTGCTCCTCCTGGTAATTGCTTTATATATGCCATAAATACAAATCATTTTGATGAGAGAACATCTCATGCTATTGCTACCTTATTTAGGAAGTTTTTTGGCCATTGAGAACATTTTGGTTCTCCTATTCATCCTATTAAGCTTCAGTGTGGAACCATTTATTTTATGTTTTATTTTGATTGAAGCATGGCTCTATCTAGGCTGAAGTAAGAATTCCATTGTAATTTTTTTTGTGGGGGGAGAGGGAATCTGCATAGTGGTATGTTGGAATGATTTGCATCCATAGTATGTACCCCTACAATGTATTGTGTCTACCTCTGTTCATCACAGTAAATCAGTTTAGGGTTTTGAGGGGAAGTATCTCTTGCCCCCTCTGCTACTACCAATGGGTTGAAAGTATGAATTATATAAAAAAATACGTTCAGGTTGACATCTCCCCACTACTACTTACGTTATAAGATGTGGTATTTTAAAATGAGAATCACTAGCTTGCCATTTATTTTGGTCCCCATTCAGCTGTTTGTTTGTAGCTCTCAGGATTAAGTAAGACTCTGGACGTATGCTGAATTCCATAGGTTCACTCTACACCTCAAAAATTAAAATGAGCCATGCATTCAGCACTTGCTGGGAATATATGTTGAGACTCTTATATGCCAGTTACTTTTTTGTGCTAACTACAAATGTGGGAAGTAGACATGGGAGCTTTCTATTCATATCCAGGAGACACAAATACAAATCATGGCACCAAAGGTGCCATGGAGGCCCATTCCCTCTCCCCAGAAGCAGTCCAGTCCACTTTACTTTACTTTTTACTTTTATTAGATTTTTACCCCGCCCCCCCAGACAAAGTCTACTCGCCGGGCTCCGCATGGTGCACGTGTCCGTCATCATCATTGTGCCAACTGTGGAAGTACCAGGATAGCACGAGTCTCCCCGCTCACCTACTGAGCTGTGGGGAGAGGCATGGAAGCACCGATCAGGCTACTTCCACAATTGGTGTGATGATGATGATGATGACAGACATGTGTGCCGTGTGGAGTCCGGTGAGTGGACTTGATTGGGAGGGAATAGACCTCTCTGGCATCTGTGGATCTGCACTTCATATTCATATCTCCTGGATATGAATGTGAAGCTCTCATGTCTAGTAGAAAACCTTCCAGAATCCAGAGATCCCTCTGAGCAGCTCCTAAACTGTGTGGTTTTGCTATGCACAGTATCTATATATTTGCTTATTATGTACTTACTTATCTTTTTTCCAAAGGGCTCAGGTAGCAAAACAATTTAGCAGAAAACAGTGCATTTCAAGTTTAAAGTATGAAACTTAAATTACTTATGGTATGTGGTCTGTGTCATCAGGTTGGAACCAACCTGTAAGTCTCTATAGGCAGAGATGAGTTTTTTCAGATTGACACCAAGAAAGGACCTGGAGTCACCCCTAGGAGTTCTCCATTCACCCTGTGCTCAGCTTAAGAGGCAGGGCTGTGTGCTCCTCAGCTTTATAGGAAGGGATATGTGTCCTTATTACTGCTGAGAGCTATAAGTAACAGCTGTGAGTTCTGGGAGAGCCTTTTGATTGCTGACTCTTAACAGAGCACAGTTTAGGAATAAAGCTGAGGCAGACCAAGGGAATTCACAAGCAGGGACAACTAACAGGAGTTTCATGGGTGAGTATAAGGGAGGAGACCAAGGGGGGAGGCCCCTAACAAAATTTGGGGGTTGGTGGAAATTTGGTGGATTTCCCTAGCTACTTTCAAGGTAACAAAATAAAGGGAAAGGGTATTCATAGAAAAACAGATCAAAGCAAAAAGGCAACAAGGATCAGGGAGGGAAGGGACACATCAGTTGTGGTGACCTGCAATGTTTGTGCAATGTTTGACTTTGTGCCTGAGTGTAACACAGCATACACATGCAGCAAGTGCAAACAGGTGGCTGTTCAAAGAACTGTTAAAAGAAAAATGAGAGAACTGGAGCAGTGAGGCTATAAGGAAAGATTACGTATCCATTGACCGAACTCTTGAGCAGCAACAGCAGTCAGTGGAGGCCCTGGAAGAACAAAAAGTAAAGGCAGAGAAGAATGCCAAGGAAAGAGTAAACATAGTGGAGAAAGCAGCATCGGAAAAAAGTCACAGGAGCAAAATGAGAAAACTATCTTCACTGGTGGGACTGTGAAACCACTTTCAGTTTCTTGATGAAGAATCTGGGAGATAGCAAGCAGACAAAGTCAAAGATCAGACCTCGCCAGAGTACATGAGAGGGACTGATACCCAGCCAAGCAGAGGCACTGAGCCCACACCCTACATAAAGAAGATGAGAAGAGTAGTAGCGATAGTTGGATGAAATCTGAAGTATTCCCAGAAGATCCATGGACCCACCAGGTGTGCTGTCTCTCTGGAATACAGATTAGGGATGCGACAGAAAGATTGCCATCACTCATAAAACCCACAGATACATATCCCTTCCTTCTCACCCATGTCAGAACAAATGACAGAACCAAAAGCAACTTCGAAAAAATCACATCAGACTTTGAAGTTCTAGAAAGGAAACAGACTTTGGGGCCCATATAGTTTTCTCATCCCTCCTATCAGTATTCAGAAGAGGTATAGAAAGGGAAAGGGAAATACACCAAGTGAATGATGAAGGTGGTGTCAACATGAGGAATTTGGTTTTTGGGATCATGGGCTAAGCTTTCTAGAAGAAGGACTGCTAACAAGAGGTGGCTGGCACCTCACAAGGACAGGGAAGAATATGTTTGGCCACAACATGAAGAATTTCATCAGGAGGGCTTTAAAGTAAACTGGAAGGGGGAGGGAGAAACAAGCATGGAGGTAAAGATGGATGATGCCTTACACACAATAAGAGGAATGAACCTAAGAATTCTAATGGGAGTCAACAATAACATTAATAATTGTATTCATTAAAATGCTCAAGAAAAGCAGGCCACAAATCACACAATCTCCAGTGTCTATATACGAATACCAGGAGTGTGTGAAATGAACAAGAAGAACTGAAAATCTTAGTTCAGGAGAGTGAATATGACTTGATAGAAATAACTAAAACTTGGTGGGACAACTCCCATGACTGCAGTATAGCAACTGAAGGATATAATTTGTTCAAAAAGAACAGAAAGAATAGAAGGGGAGGTGGAATTGCAGTATATGTCAAAATACACATTCCTGCACAGAAATACAGGAGGAGGAAGAAACTGGCTGTCTCATCAATAGCATCTGGATCAATGTAGTTAGGGTAAAAAACAAAAGGAGCATAGTAGTTCTAGGCTCTTCAGCATTTTTATTAATGACCTGGATCAGGGGATACAGGAGATACCCCATTTTGTGGATGAAAAAAAATGGTGTGGAATAGCTAACACCTTGGAATAAAGAAACAAAGTTCAAAATGATCTTGATAATTTGAGCACTGCGCTGAAAAGAACAGACTGAAATTTAGCAGGGCTAAGTAGAAAGTACTGCACCTAGGAAAAAGAAACCAAACACACAGTGTAATGTGACTACAAAAAAAGGCAAATGCTATTTTAAGCTGCATTAATAGAATTACAGTATAGTCTGCAAATTCCACAAGGTACTGGTTCCCCTCTATTCAGTACTGGTTAGGCTTGAGTACTGTGTCCAGTTCTGGACATCACACTTTAAGAAGAATACTGACAAATTAGAACAAGTTCAGAGCAGGGCAACAAGGATGATCAGGGGTCTGGAAACCAAGGAAAGATGGAAATAAATGGGCATGTTTAGCCTTGAGAAAAGAAAACCGAGGGAATATATGATAGCACTTTTCAAATATTTGAAAGGCTGTCATACAGAGGAGGGGCATGATGTGTTCTCAATCATCTCAGAGTGCAGGACACACACACGCTTAAGTTGAAGTCAGATTTCAGCCGTATATCAGGACAAAGTTGTGACCAGTTACCTTTTCATGCAGTAAGCCAAAAACAACTGGCTCAAGGCAGCACAAGTGAAGTGGTTTGGAAATATAAGACACAGAATTGCATCAGCACCATTTCTGTTGTCATAGAATTGCTTTCAGCCCAAAATATTTTGGGCTGTATATGTTGTCAAGCATACCAGCACCATGTCAAAAACGCCCAAAATATGGACAGATAAAACCAGGTGGGTGTACCGCAGACAAACCTTGGCCTAACTGAAATTATATACCCAGATCAGTCTCATATCTTCAAGGTTCAATGAAATGTCATGGTCTTTTTTCAGATGGATGATGCTGTCAAACATGGCTCAGCATGCCAGTAAGATCCAACGTAATTTTTTAAAAAGCCAAGAAAAGTTCATTGGTCAGTTTTACTGGAAGGAGTTCAAAATACATTTTCTTGGAAGCCTGCATTAAGCTGTTATTAAAATATATATTTTAGAATGAGGACAAAATAAAATCCCTTGTAGAATATCTCATTGGATGTTGGTTTTGTTCTTTTTCAGTAGATTCCCTTTGGAAACTCCTATCAAGTTTTTATTTCATTTTAATGAAAATACTGAACTGGCCTCTATCCACAGAAAGTTATCAGTCAACCTTGAAGTTTGACGGCTCTTGGAAGTCAAGTGCATATTATTTCATTCCATATCTTCCTCCCTTCAGGATAAATAATTCATTAACTTTTTAAATTTTATTTGTGTGTTTGCTTAATCCTTTCCCATTTGCATGCACTACATTCTCTGTAATTTGTATAAACAGCAAGGTAGTGACAGAAGCAACCATTAATATTAGTCTTTTATAAACATTTCCTCATTAACTGTGTTGGATATATCTCAAATAAGGCATTCATAAGAAGCTGAAATAATGCAGATAGAAATAACCATTTCCAAATGTGTCTTCTCTGAAATTTGGATTTAATGCCAACAGTTACTACTCTTCGCATACAAATTGTTGTTTGGTACAATTTTAGAATAAGATTTTGGACATAATCCATGTGCATGTTGTGTACTTACACACATGCTTATATTTGTACATCTGTTTTGCATCTGTGAAGAAGGATATAGCATTCTTAGTTGATGAAGGATAGAAACATGCAATTATTTGCTTTTTTGAATTATACTGTTTTGTATTTTGATTAGATCAAGTCTGCACTAATGGTGTGTGTGTGTGTGTGTGTGTGTGTGTGTGTGTGTGTGTGTGTGTGTGTGTGTGTGTGTGTGTGTGTGTAGGCTACCTTTGTCTTCATGGGGCACCCAAGGCATTGTTCAACAGTTAGCAATTTAACAATATTTAACAATTAACAGTTTTAAAATACTACATAGATACCATATTTAAGAAAAATTAAATTAAGAGCAAACTCAAGACCTGGCTCTTTAGGCAGGCTTTCCTCCTATCAATATCTAATTTCTTTATTGTCATCTTCAATTGTATTAATGTTGTTATTTTATTTTATTTTATTTTATTATTGATTGGATTGTTGTTAGCCACCCAGAGTAGACTTCAGTCTAGATGGGCGGGGTATTAATTAATTAACTAAATAACTAACTAACTAAATAAATAAATAAATAAAATTATACATCAAGATTAAAAACAAGTTCAAAAACTATTTCAAAACAATTTTTAAAAAATTAAAAATTTCTGTTTAATAAACAAAGTATTACTGAGATACTTGCTGCATAAAAGAGTGCCAGAAAGGGAAGGTCTTCACCTGACAACAAAAGAAGAGGAGGGAAAGGAGCAACCTTGCTTCTGTGGGCAGTACATTCCAAAGCCTGGAAGTAACCGCTGTGAAAACCCTCTCTGGTTTCCTCACCAAATGCGCTTGGGAGAAGGGCCTCCCCAGAAGATCTTAAAAACTGAGAAGGCTCATATGAGGTCCTTCAAATAGCCTGTAGCCTAAGTAATAATCAGAACTTTGGAAACGGGGCAACCAGTGAAGCTGTTGTAATAAGAGATTTATATGCTCCCTGTAACCAGTGCCAGTAAACAGTCTGGCTGCAGCATTACAGTGGTGCCTCACTAGACAGTCACCCCGCATGACAGTGTTTTAGCTACACATTGACTTTTTGCGATCGCTATAGTGATTTGCAAAACAGTGATTCCTATGGGGGAATTTCGCTGGACAATGTTTGGTCCCTGCTTCGCAAACCAATTTTCGCTAGTCAGCGATTTTGACAGCTCCCTCCGTGCTCACAAAATGGGTGTTTTCAGGACCTAAGCTTCGCAAGACAGCTATTTAAACAGTTGATTGGCGGTTCGCAAAGCGGCTTTCCTATGGCCGATCTTCACTAGACAACAACGATTCTTCCCCATTGGAACGCATTAAACAGGTTTCAATGCATTCCAATGGGGTAATGCTTTTTGCTAGACGATGATTTGGCTAAACAGCAATTTCAGTGGAACGGATTATCATCGTCTAGCGAGGCACCACTGTGCTACACTGATGTTGCTTTCTAACTTAGGAACCCTGTTCTCATGTTAATATCTCTGTTGATACCACACACAAGCAGGAAGAATATGGTAACCCTTTGCCATCCATTTCTACTTTTGTCACCCTTTTGTGCCAGAAAGGAGAAACATTTGAAGCATATATTTCTATTATCCCTAGTCTGTCTCTGTCCCTAGTCAGAACCCACAGATTGGAAAGTATAGCTGGGTGAAAATAATAAATTGTAGCCCTTGTAAAAACTGGAGCCAAAGGTACAGAGAAGTCTTCACATCAGTCTGTTTTGTATATGGGCAGGTTGTGGACAGAGCAGGGGAGCACTTTCATATTTCAGAGTATTCCCCTACTCCAGTTGTGAGCTATCTATGCCTTTGTACACCTGTTCCTTTAGCAATTGGAAGTAAACTGGCTACAGTGGGGTCTCTGCTTAAGAACTTAATCCATATTGGAAGGTGCTTCTCAAGTTGAAAAGTTCTTATGTTGAATCTGCATTTTACATAGGAATGCACTGAAAACCATTTAATCCGTATCTACTCTTTTCCATCCATAGAAACTACAGTGGAACCTCTACTTAAGAACTTAATCTGTTTTGGAATGGTGTTCTTAAGTTGAAACGTTCTTAAGTTGAAGCAAATTTTCCCATAGGAATGGACTGAAAACCAATTAATCCGTTCTGGCTGTTTTGTTTGTTTGTTTGTTTTTTGTTATGTAGAGGTGCGTTCGTACATTGAAGCATTAGTTCCCATAGGAACTAATGCAAAGCTGGTTAATATGTACTCTACCACTAGGGGGAGAATTTTTTTTAACCTAAGATGACCTTAAAAAAAGAGCAGGAAAGGTTTTTTTTCCTGTTCTTATCTTGGATTTCTGTTCTCAAGTAGAAGCAAAATTTAGCAAATGGAGCTGTTCTTAAGTTGGATTGTTCTTAAGTAGAGATGTTCTTAAGTAGAGACCCCACTGTATTTAGGAGTAGTTGGCAGACACAGCAACATGGCTCCACATAGCTGCACAGCAACTAAGCTGTGCAGCTACGTGGCTGTACAGCGCTGCCTCAGCGTCATGCACTCACAGCCACTCTTGCTAGCTACCTGGTTCTGTCTGTGACTGGAACTTTGTGGGTGGGCAGGGTTTCCGCTGGTGGAAACTTGGATATAATTAAAGAGCAGCAAGTTGCATTCAATTTTCTACCAGCACTGAGCAGAAATGCCGTACCAAAACATCACAGAACGGTCACACAGTTACATAACTTAGAGGGAATGTTGATAGTTAGCCTTAAGGCCATAAGTAAACTTCCATAGGTCACACCAACATTTTTGACAGTATCTCACAAATAAGTGGTCCTGCTAGATAATTATCATATAACATGAACAATATATTTTGTTTGACTTAATAGTTTTTACTGTGGTACATAAGAGGAGACATGCTGGCCTATCTGCTCTAGCATTTTTGTACTATGAATAACTAGGCATCTGTGAGTAGTCTATAACCAGGAAAAATAATAATAATAATAATAATAATAATAATAATAATAATAATAATAATAATAATAATAATAATAATAATAATAATAGTAATAGTAATAATAATAATAATAATAATAGTAATAATAATAATAATAATAATGATGATGATGATGATGATGATTATGATGATGATGATGATGATGATGATGATGATGATGATGATTAATTTGATTTATATCCTGCCTATCAGGACGACCAGACCACTCTAGGCGACTTCCAATGGGTGCAAATGCACTTCTGTTTATGTTTCTGTGTATTCTACTTATAATTCTCTAATTATGTTGTGCTGATCAAATTCCATGGATGTAAAATTAAGACAGAACTGCCATTTATGGTGGGAATTTGAAAATCTAGTGGAACATTGGGATGGAACTTTTAGCTCAGTATTCTTATACATGGGCAAAGCAGTATTGGTTAACAACAATGGTTTATAGGAGTTATCTCAGGTCAAAAATTGTACCTCCTTTGAAGTTTTTTACAATGCCTTGAGTACTTCTGTCAGTTTCAGTTTCAGTACCTTTTGTCTACAATAATACGAATTGCCTTGTCAAAACAGCTGTAACAAAAGCAATGAAGGCAATAAAGCCAGTTTACTCACCTTCCACTAATGCACCAGTGGAAAATACATTCGGAAGCTTCCTAAGTAATGCAAGCCACTACTTTGTCAACCCCATTCCATGTAATTTCTGAATATAACATGAACATCATGAATCACATCTAAATCATGACCTCGGGTTGAAGAACTACCATAAAAAACACACTAGTATTAGTCATGATGCTATTTATTTTAAAATACCCTTGAAAGCGGAAAATGTTCCTTTTTCTTTTAAAAATTAGCATTTTTGAAGTAGCAGAAATATAATTTGTTGCATCCATCTGCAACAACATTCATGTTCACATGAAAAAAAAAAGACCTTAATTCCTCCAAATCTTAATGCTTCCGTGATATGACCGTGATCTTAAACAACTGTTTTAAGTACACTTCCAAACCATGGTTTTGGAAACAAGAACCATTAGTATTTATCAACAATAAATTTCATTTGGGTGATATCACAAACTATGGTTAAAGAAAATGAATAAGAAAAATAATGGGGTGGATATCTGTTCCCCTTTTTCATCAAAAGAGCTACTCCAGCCCATGAAAAAGTTGTACTGCGGTTCAAAGGACCTTTATAAATAGGATGCCTTACATGACAGAAAGTGGATACTGAATCTGACTCCTTGTGATCAAAGCAGAAACATACATAATTGAAATCTATGTTATTTATAGGCTATAGGAGAACCAGATAATAATCACTCCAGCTCAATAGCTGGAATACTGTTGAGCTTTACACCACATAACTTGGATGATATTATTGGCTGTTGGGTGAACCCCAGTGGTGATTGAGGGACATTAAAAAATTTTCCAGAGACTTCCTCATGACAAAAGGGGTCCCTATAGTGAGTTGGATAGGAAACCTTTGGCTGTAGTTGATGACATTATACAAGTGGCAGGGCAGAAAGTTGTGTTGGCCAATTTAACTGATTTGTGCAATGATATAGGTATATGAGACAAGCTATTCATTCAAAATATATGCCCTGGATCTTTGTATCACACCACACCTGGATTTTTGAAGTATTAAAAAAGGATATATAACATTGATTCATTGACACCTGGGTGTTCCAATTTTGCATTGTGTTCCATGGACATGGAAGGGGCTCCTCAAGTGTGAGCTTCTTAACATATGTAAGAAGCTACAGGAGTACATGAAGCCAGTTCTGCATATTCAATAATCCAGCACTCATAGGAAATACTCTCAAACCAACATGCATTTGGCTGAGTTCAAAGGGACTGCCATCACAGTGCTAAGGATTTCCAACATGAAGTAGTTAAGAATTCTGATCTCCCAGCATTCTCATTCCCACAATGGAAAACCTAAATATTAGGAATATTGTTCCTAATATAGTATTTGTAAAAATCTATGCCACTTCAGCAACAGTAGTCAAGGGAAAATGCACTATATGTTGTGTGGCATGAAAACCCAACTAACCATACATGATGTAGTTTGTGGAAATTAAATCTGAGGTTAAATCTGGAGGTTCTACTGTATCTCATATTCCACAAACAGATTTAATTTCCACAAAGTAGGAATACTTACCTTACGAGTCAGATTTCTGTAACTGTATGCAGATGCTACTATTTGTGGTTGGTCTGCTTCATATACATTATGTCTGAACATAAAGATAATAATTCCAGGAATACAATTGATCAAGGTTCAGATGATAAATACATTTTTAAAATGACTACCACTTGCATATTTTATCTGGCTATTTTATGCATGTGAATCAGAATGTGTACATTAAATTACAAAGTCTTGTCTACTTAGGAATTCCATGTGTGTTGCAGCCCATAGTGGGGAAAAAATTGAATAAGATGGCTCAGTTATTTATACTTATATTCAGACTTCTGATAATAGAGCCTCATTATTAAGAGGTTCCATATGGAGAAGCTTCAAACAACTCTCAGTGCTGATAATAATATGTAGTGCTGCTGTGATCAACAAGATCTGAGCTCACTACACATACCTGTACTCCTGCCCCAGCTTTTTTTTCCTGTTATTGTTACATGTTTTAATCCCACAATGCAAGAAAGATTCTTCAACAATAAATGACTTGTTCCGCTTCCCAGCTAACTTTTCTCTATCCAATGTTGGAATACCTGACACATAACAAAACATGGAGTTCTACATGTATCATATTTGTTTATTATATGTCTCTCTCTTGCTACAAAGCAATATGGCAAAAGCAAAATGAGCAGAAAAATTAACCACAAAAGAAAAATCGCTAAAACCCTACACTGACTTTTGTTGCTTCCTTTCACCTGTTTTGGAAAAACCAGACATTACATTGTTGTTTTCTGTAGATTGATTCAAGCAAACTCTTTTGCTTGATGTGAGAAAGTGGTACATTTACTCTAGTTATTTTACTGGTGTTGTAATAATGGGTGACATTAGCAAACTAACATATCAGTGTCAGTGCCGTAGTAAACAACAATAGCTCCATAAATTTGAATAAATTTAACGGGATATAAATGGAGCGAAGAAGAGCAAGATTCTGCTGGATATTCACAGCAGACATTTTATACAGGAAAAGCTATTCCCATATGCCCCCAAATAGGCATTAAAACCAATGTACCTCTTCTTTGACATCTGTTAGAACAGAATGAGTCTATTTGAAATCCCCTAAACACAGTTTCACAGTGACAAACTGTAGTAAATGAAGCAAAATGATTTTGGGAAAGGAGAATGTATAAACAAGCCAATCAGATGTCATTTGCTTTCCTAGATGATTGTAATATTTTGGAGGAATTGTTAAAATAAGCTGCTATTTGTATCCGAATGTGTCTGCTTTTCCCCTTCTGCTGTACTTCTGTTCCCTCTTCTTTGTGTGGAACCTGAACAACTGTGTGGAGTCTCAACCCTAGTATGTATCGTTATTATAACACTGAAAAATTTCCTGACTTTTGTGTATGGTAACACATGTTCAGACTTTTAGAAACTTCTAAAACATGAGACTTGCCAGTAAAACCACGGGAAAAGGGCAACTCCAGGGTCAAGATAATTTGATGTTTTCCTGGTTTTTGTTACTGGTGTGAGCTGTATTTTATTACCTGGCACTAGCAGTAAAAATGGTTCAGTAGGAGTAGTCTAACCTAAGGTCAAAAATAGTGTCAGAATAATTGGCAGTAGTTGGAACAGGGGGGAAAGGTACAGGTGCTCAGCCATATAGTAATAATTACTTCATTCTTTTCTATTGACAATATGGCATAGCTGGATAAGATGAAATAGTAATGATGCACTTCCTGAATCTCCTTTCTCACAGTCTCATGCTTCTCCTGTAAAATATAGGAATACCCCCTCATTATGTATCAGTTTGTAGCACTTCTAGCAGATTGTGTCATCTAATGAACAATTAGCCTGAAGTTAATTGCAGTGGGCAATAAACATACAACTTTCTGTGTTGCATATTGTTAACAATGTGTTCATTGTGGATATGTGCTTTAAAAAAACCTCTGACTATGGATAACTTTTGGGGAGACTTCTAATGCTTCTAATTAAACAATGAAGACTTGGGAAGTGATAAGATCAATGAAACCATTATATTTCATTATATCACCTACACTTTACATTTGTGTATTATACTATATTCTGTATGAGTTAAACAGAGGGAGGTTTGTTTCACTAGACGGATAAACCTGTAACCTCCTGCAGAGCAAATTGCAATTAGTCATCAACTGATGTATTTTATGATCAATGTTTATCTGATATGTGTTGATAGCTACAGCCTTTTTGATCCCTTCCATATATTCCCTTCCCTTTTCATTTGTTACTTACCATTCTGTTTGTAATTTTTTCCTTTAAAATCAATCAAAAGGCCCTCAACTTCAACAGAAATTAAATCTGAGGGGCTTCGGTAACTACGTGCTTTGCTTTTATAGTATAGAACTATACCCACGAGAGTAGATAAGACTTTGTCTTTGTTAATCCTGAGAAATCCTGGTAGTTCCATTTGAACCTGCAGGCAAGAAAATGTATGATTTTATAGAATCTTAACAATACAGCATATGAACAGTACTACTTGTATTTGGAAACAATAGAGGGTTATAATTCCATCATGTTATACCCCCACCCCATATACAACATTAATATTCTAAAGTAGTACAGTACATTCATCTGGTCTTTGAGAGAACTGGAGCAGACCTTGCACATTAAGAGGAAGCAGTGCCTATAACAGTTGTTACAAAATCTGGATAGGACAAGACAAAATGTTTCTGAACAGGAGGATATTAAATGTTTGAAGTTGTCTGAACTATGAATAAAGAGCTTTTATTGCTTTCTGTTGCTTGAATCTTAGAACTCCAAATAGTTAAAACACAGAAGGCATTTAGCTTAAATGAATTAGATAATTACTGAAGGAGTGCACAGTCCTTGCTGCTGACCCACACTTGTCATGGAAGGAGGGAACAGATGGTAATGTGTATATTTTCTTCATTACTATAATGGTTATGGAGGTCAGAAAGCCATTGAATAAGAAATCATAAAGAAATAGTATGAGCCTGAGAAGCATAAAGGACTAAGTGCTACCAAATTGCCTTAGGCTTTCCCATTAAAAGAACTCTGTTTGCTAAGCACCAATCATTTCTGTAAAGTATCATTGGACTTAAACTGGTTTCCTGGGAGACATCTTGTTTAAGCAGATTTCCCAATTATACACAGGATGCAGAATTGAAAAATCAGTTGCCTCTTCTGCTAGCTGGTGAAGTGTGGTGTGTTTGTTTATGTGGAGGGAAAGTGTGACTCTGAAAGAACCATGGACTCTGTTTACAAAAGAAATCCTGTATAGCTTACAACAGCGGTCCCAATTACAGGTTTCTTCATGAGCAAAGTGGTTCCTTCCATTTTTATGGCCAAGTGTAGGCAAATACAGGAGCACTTACGAAATGTTTCTGACTGTGCTTCACAGTCCTCAATTCTGTTATCAGTCAATGAACAATATAGAATGATGATTGACATAACTGGCAGCACTGTCTTATGTTAAGAAAAAGTACACATATTAGTAGATCATCTAATCTTTCTCCTAGAAGAAGATTGCTTCCTACGCAATATTTTATAATGGCTTGCTCAGCTTGATATAAAATGTCCCAAACAATTGAGTATACTGTATCATGAAAGATTGCTTTACACCCATTAACCCATTTTTGATGTTAATTTCATTTTCTTATGTTTAACATGGAATCCAAAACCAGTTGTTGTCATGTAGTCATTAAGTCGTGTCCAACTCTTCGTGACCCCATGGACCAGAACACACCAGGCCCTCCTGTCTTCCACTGCCTCCCGGAGTTTGGTCAAATTCATGTTGGTAGCTTCAATGACACTGTCCGACCATCTCGTGCTCTGTCGCCCCCTTCTCCTCTTGCCTTCACACTTTCCCAACATCAGGGGCTTTTCCAGGGAGTCCTCTTCTCATGAGATGGCCAAAGTATTGAAGCCTCAGCTTCAGGATCTGTCCTTCCAGTGAGTTCTCAGGGTTAAGAAAGGTATTCAGAATTTAATAGCTGTATGATTTCCCACTGAACTCACTAGCAAAACTTCCTGTGGATTTGTAATCAAAGTAGATGGGGTTGAAAGTAGTATTATTTTTATTAGGGGTGATGTAGCACTTCCCAGTGTTGATGAGAATCCTGGCAGCAAGGCACAGACTTTCCAGTTTACTGGTTCTGATGCAAACAGTTATTGCTTTACTTAGCGCCATGAAATCTTTGGGACTAGAAATTACTGAGGGATTGGCTATAGCAGCATTTAATGTGTTTTGAAAAATGTGGCATATGCTACAAGTATGCCATCTCAGATTTAATTAGTTACTTCCTCTGCAGGACAAATCACTGTAGTTTTACTTATACAGGAAGAGAATTTAATTTACAAAGAAAAAGCAAGGAAAGGGGGGTTCCTAGGTGTGCTCTCATTTGAAGCTACATGTGAACTACATGTGAACTGATTGGCATTGTAAGTGCATCAGTGAGTACAGCACACAAAAATAATTTTTCTTTCATGGCCAAGCCATTCTGCCACAGTTAAACCATTATCTAGAGGGTAACAAGGGACATTTTAACCCAGGCACAATAGTGAGAACACAAATTGAACACTTCCTCTAATAAAGATGCTGTGTCCTCTGGCTTAAAACTTCAAAGACAGTACTTTTCTGAAAGACCAAAAAGACAAGCCAAGTCTACAAAGCCTATAAATGGCATCAAAAAGGTCTTGTCCTTTTAAGCACAAAACTGATTCTTTTTTGAACTGAAAGGGGGTGAACAGACCCCAATTTTTTGCCTTCAGCACAACTGGATCCAAAAAAATTATGAAAGTACCCCTACTTTCAAAGAAAATGGATCTCACAGAGAAGCTAAAAATGTAGTGTTTGATAGAAAAAGCTATTCACTTCCAACAGAGAGTTTAATTAAACAGGCCAGTACAGGTAGTTAATAGATCTAAACGCTGATATAAAGCACAGCAGTAGTAATTTCTTTCCACCTTCCATTCCACCCTTCTCTTTCCCTTTCCTCATTTTCTCATGAGAATGTTACAGTGTTTTGAGTGGAAAAAACTGTTACATTAACATTTGTTTGAAACCCTTCAAAAATAAATTTTCTCATTTATTGAATATTCATATATGGCACCAGTTACTCGTACATGCTGCAGCTGCATGATGTTCTCCTTTTTCTCTTCAGCTCTATGGGCAATGTGTCATCAGAATGCAGACAACATCCAGTTCTCTTTTTTTTGACAAATCTGAACTGGGTGTTGCCATGCACACACTATGGTTTGATTAGGCATCCTTCAGTCTCGAGGGTCTATGGTAACATGCTCTGTATGGAGCACTTGGAACAGCGTCTAGTGTGGCTGAGGAGGCTGATTCAAGAGTGACAATCCCTTCCAGGCTGAAGACAAATACAATCTGACCCCTGTCCAGCTCCCTGATTTTGCTGGTTTCAGGACTGTCTCTTTGCCTCGGCCTGCTGGACAAGGGTCTCTTCAAAATGGGAGAGGCCATGATGCACAGCCTGCCTCCAGGCTGAACACTCAGATGTCAAAGTTTCCCATTTGTTGAAGTCCATTCCTAAGGCCTTCAGATCCCACTTGCAGATATCCTTGTATCACAGCTGTGGTCTCCCTCTGGGGTGATTTCCCTGCACTAATTCTCCATATAGGAGATCTTTTGGAATCCGACCATCAGCCATTCTTACAATATGCCCAAGCCAACGTAATCACTGTTTCAGTAATGTATACATGCTAAAAATTCCAGCTCATTCTAGGACTACTCTATTTGGAACTTTTTCCTGCCAGGTGATACCAAAAATGCATTGGAGACAACACATATGGATCATGTTCAGCTTCCTCTCCTGCCGTGCGTAAAGGGTCCAGGACTCACTGCAGTACAGGAATGTGCTCAGGACACAGGCTCTATAGACCTGGATCTTGGTATATGCCATCAGCTTCTTGTTAAGCCATACTCTCTTTGTGAGTCTAGAGAACATGGTAGCTGCTTTGCCAATGCATTTATCCAGCTCGACATCTAGGGAGAGAGTATCAGAGATCATTGAGCCAAGGTACACAAAGTCATGAACAACCTCCAATTCTTGTGTGGAGATGGTAATAGAGGGAGGTGAGTCCATGCCCTAGCCCATGACTTGTGTTTTCTTCAGGCTGATTGTTAGTCCAAAGTCTTCGCCAGCCTTGCTAAAGTGATCCATGTGTTGTTGGAGGTCTTCAGCAGAGTGGGCAACAACAGTTGCATCATCTGAGGGAGAATACCATGTCAGTGGTGGACCTATTAGCTTGAACTCCACACTGTGATTTGGAATAGACTCTGCATGCAAGCACCTGGAGTCTCTTCTGCACAACACGGGAAAGCAGCTTCCCTACAATTCTGAGAAGAGAGATGCTGCAGTAGTTATTGCAGTCACCCCTGTCTCCTTTGTTCTTATACAATGTGACGATGTTTGCATCCTTCATGTCCTGTGGTACTGCACCTTCCCTCCAGCAAAGACAAAAGATTTCCTACAGCTCGGTGGTGATGATCTCTTTATCCTTCTCAGGTGCCTTGCCAGAGGCGAGGGAATCCAAGGCCGCTTTTATTTCTGCTAAAGTTGGTTCACTGTCCAACTCTTCCAAGACAAGCAGGCACTCAATGTTATTTAGTGCCTCTTTGCTTACTACATTCTATCTGGAATATAGCTCAGAGTTGCTGCACCCAGCATTCCATCTGCTGTGCTCGGTCCTGCATGGTCACGCCTGTAGCACACTTCAAGGGAGCAGATTTAATCTGTATTGGTGCGAAAGCCTGTTTGATGCCGTCATACATTACTTTGATGTTACCTGTGTCTGCTGCTATCTGTATCTGAGAGCAGATAATCGTTGGAACATCTCCTAGCAGCCTGTTGTACTTTGCTACGAGCAAGTCGAAGAGCCTGCAAGTTGTACTTGCTAGGACAGGCTTTGTATGCTGCTAAAGCTCTCCTCTTATCCTCAATGGCTGGCATCAACTCCTCAGAATGGGCTTTAAACCAGTCTGCAGTCTTTATGGTCTTCTTGCCAAATGTGGTCAAGGGGGTGTTATAAACAACATTCTTGAAATGTTCCCATTGTTCAGGTGCATTTGCATCAGCCATGCCTGGAAGCGTTTCCTCAAGTGCTTGGGCAAATTCCTCCACTCTTCTGTGATCACGAGTCTTGCTGATGTCAATACATTGTCTTCCTTCCTTTTTCGTGTGATACAATCTCTGCTCACAGTTTTACTCTACTACACACCAGGGAGTGATCAGTATCGCAATCAGCACTCTGGTAACTGCATGTGATCGTAATACTAGGAAGGCTAGAACATCTAGTGAGGATCAAATCGAGCTGATGCCAATGCTTCGATCTTGGATGTCTCCAGGAGACTCTGTTGAAGCTTAATATTAAAGAATGTGTTGCTGACACAAAGACCATAATGACAGCAAAACTCCAACAAACGTTGGCCATTTTTGTTCATCTTCCCAATGCCAAAACAGCCTAGGCAAGTGGACCAAGAACTGTGATCAACGCCAACTCTAGTGTTAAAGTCTCCGAGATTGAACAGTGGTTCTCTCTCGGGGATTTTTTTTTTTTGATAGTAGCTGCCACATTGTTGTAGAATTCGTCTTTGACTTCTGTTGTAGATGACAGTGTTGGTGCATATGCACTGATGAGGGTGACCGGTCCCTCTGATGAGTGGAGCTGCAGAGATAGGATTCTTTCACTCCCACAGTAGGTGGAACAATGGATCTCAGCAGAATATTTCTGAGCGCAAAGCCAACACCATGTTCCCTGGTCTCATTCAATGTTTTTCCCTGCCAGAAACTGAGAAGTTTCTTTCTCTGACAGATCCCATGTCTGGCAATCTCATCTCTTGCAGGGCAACAATGTCCATCTGCAGTCTACTCAGTTCCATGTCAATGACAGCTGTCTTGCACGCATCGTCTATTTCCTGCAGGTCATCAGAAAAGCCAGGGGTCATTGTCCGAACATTCCAGGTGCCGAACTTTATGGCATAAGTTTTCTTATGATAGTTGCATGGTGCAGGGTTATCGATCTGCTTGTGAGCTTTCACCCTAAACCCCACACACCCCATGAGGTTAACAGACCATGGTGAGGTAGCACTTTACTGGCTGGAGACTGCCCAGCTTAAGGTGGGCGGTCGCTATCTAGTGAGGTGCATTATCCTTTCCCACCATCAGAAGTAGCCCCTGGTGTCATGCTCTATGCCAATTGAGCAAAGACTTATAACTGGTAACTGCTACTTTCCTTGTTGTTTCGACGCTGTATGTGAAGCTGGAGTGCCCTCTCCAGAGCACGAAGCCTGGGTAAAATAATATGGAGGATAGGCTGTTACCCAAGCACCAAATCCCCCCTCTCCACGTCGCTGAAAGTGGAAAGGCAAGAGCCAATACAACTGTTTCCAGTTACATCGCAGTAGTTGCCAGAACGACATGAACTGCCTCTGGCTCCAGATCTTGCCTCGAGGTTAACTCCTGAAGCCTTTCCCATCAGTGGATATAGCCACAAGGCAGTGGAGGGTTGAACTCGGAGTTTTCCTTCTCCTAGATGGGCTGCCTTCCAAGGCTGACGAACACAGGCCCCCAGCTGCCGGACCTTGTCTTCCAAGAGGACCACCAACTTAGTGCATTTCTTCCCAGGCACCTGATTGGCAAGAAAACAAACATACCACACACGTTACAAGTGCAACAGATCCTGCACTCTCCATCTTGACTGATTGGTCCGTGAATTAAAAAAGGGAGGAAGTCTAATCCTACCCCTAAACCTTTCCTACCCCCCAGGTGTATGCAATGCTTTTTGGCTTTCCTATTTACCAGATTAGAGGCAAAAATGGAGAATTGATGGTGCATGCTTCTGTCAGCCCACATTTAAAGCCAGAACCCCACCCCCTCAGACCATGCAGTCAGGGAGAACCTAGAAGAAAATACCTCACCAAATAAAATGTCCTCCCATACACAGCTCACCTCCTGCCTCAGTTCCTCTTCAGGAAAAGGGTTGATGCATGGATATAATGGTGCACTGAATGATGGATAAGTGGCTAAAGCTCCATCCTGGAAAGATGGAAGCTTTGTAGGTGAACAGTTCTCAGACCCTAGAATTGAGGAACCTATATGTTTATATAAAGGCAGGCATCTAGCCCAGCAATTCTTTTGGATGCAATCATGACAAGTGCCTCAGTGGTAAAAAGTGCTCATTATCAGCTTCACCTGATACAATAGAAACCAACATTTGTGGACAGGGATAAACAGACTTCAGTAATAGGACTAGATGTTCATTTCCTTCAATCCACTTTCCAAATCTCATCTTCTTAATTGGCAGATCATGGAGATTATTTGCTAATGATGCAAATCATGTGATACTTGAGGAAGAGTGTCATACATACACCATCCTGCTGACTTCATTCTCTAAAGTAATCCTCAACCTTTAGCCAGATTAGAAGTGCTATTTTAGTTTGAAGAGCTGTTTGGAAGAATAAATTTGTTGTATAATCTTTAACGAGTCAGCCTTTCTTGGAATTTTTGGAGCATTCTTATCAACGTAACTGATACAACCAGAAAATGTCCTCCCTTGCAGATCTCAGGCCTAAGGTAGCAAGCATACAGGTATCAGCCAAGAAGAATTTTTATCTTAGGAGTGCCTAAGGTTCCAGAACAAACTACATATGTGGAAATCCTATCATCTACAATGCCGTTAAAGATTATGAATCCCTGTCCTCTTTTCATGTGGCCAGCCTACTAAGAAGGCAAAAGTGCAGATTGTCAATGTGAAACAAACGTCAAGTGCTAACTTTTAGGCAATAAATAGGTAATTTCTGAGATTTGCTTCAGTAGCTGAAATCAAATACATTGCAATTACATTGTTGTTGCTGCTGCTGCTGTTGTTGTTTAGTCATTTAGTTGTGTCCAACTCTTTGTGACCCCAAGGACCAGGGCATGCCAGGCCCTCCTGTCTTCTACTGCCTCCCAGTGTTGGGTCAGATTCATGTCCGTAGCTTCGATGACACTGTCCAACCATCTCATCCTCTGTCGTCCCCTTCTCCTCTTGCCTTCACAGGCTCTTTTTCAGGGAGTCTTCTCTTCTCATGAGATGGCCAAAGTATTGGAGCCTCAGCTTCAGGATCTGTCCTTCCAGTGAGCACTCACGGTTGATTTCCTTCAGAATGGATAGGTTTCTTCTCCTTGCAGTCCAGGGGACTCTCAAGAGCCTCCTCCAGCACCACAATTCAAAAGCATCAATTCTTCAGTGGTCAGCTTTCTTTATGGTCCAGCTCTCACTTCCATACATCACTACTAGAAAAACCATAGCTTTGACTATGCGAACCTTTGTTGGCAAGGTGATGTCTCTGCTTTTTAAGATGCTGTCTAGGTTTGTCATCGCTTTCCTCCCAAGAAATAGGTGTCTTTTAATTTCATGGCTGCAGTGATCATGGAGCCCAAGAAAGTAAAATCTGTCACTGCCTCCCTATCTTCCCCTTCGATTGGGACCAATGGCAATGATCTTAGTTTTTTTGATGTTGAGTTCAGATCATTTTTGGTGATCTCCTATTTCACCCTTATTAAGAGGTTTTTTAAATTCCTCCTCACTTTCTGCCATCAGAGTGGTATCATCTGCATATCTGAGGTTGTTGATATTTCTTCCAGCAATCTTGATTCCGGGTTGGGATTCCTTAGTCCTGCCTTTCGCATGATGTATTCTGCATATAAGTTAAATAAGCCGAGGGACAATATTCAGCCTTGTTGTACTCCTTTCCCAATTTTGGACCAATCAGTGTTTCCATTTCCAATTCTAACTGTTGCTTCCTGTCCCACAAATAGGTTTCTCAGGAGATAGACAAGGTGGTCAGGCACTCCCATTTCTTTAAGGACTTGCCATAGTTTGCTGTGGTCCACACAGTCAAAGGCTTTTGCATAGTCAAGAAGTAGATGTTTTTTCTGGAATGAGTGGAGATTTAGTGAGTAATGTCTCTGTAAGGTCCATTGATGCAATGGGTCTACTCTAGATATGAGTTTCTACTGGAATTCAGACAATGTGTATCTAAAGCTGGTTAAATAGAAGAGTTTTAAAAAATAAAATAGCTTAAAGATTGCTGAGTTTAAGATATTGTTATCGCCATGGTATTGTCATGTTTTGGTGGGATAAAAGTACAATGTAAATGTGGCTGCAATACAGGCCAGTTAGATATGAATTTTCAGTATGTGACTGAGCATTGGAAATGGAGTGGGAATAAGGCTGTGATAAGGCAGCTGAACTAAACTGACCTTTGCTGCTCTGCCTTGACGCACGTACCGCAGCACAAGGGAGGGCAGAGAGGGTTTTAGACTTTAGCTCCCATAATACTTCACTGGTGCTGAAATGTGACACTTCCTTTTGTAAGCACAGGATTTGAGGGCATGATTGCCATATGAAACATCAGAATGAATAAATGATTTTATACTTTAGCCAAGGCTATAAAACAAATAAATATGATTTTAAGCAACATCCATATTATAGATATATTGGGAGATCCATCTTTAACATATGTCTCTGTGTTAGAGCAAAATAGTAGTAGCAATATGATTTGCTAAAAATCTTTTTTTTCTGGTATGATTCTATTTGTGTTCTTGGTGCAGTCTCAGTCTAGTAGGTCATATGAAGTAGGTTTGCTCACAGAGAGAAACGTAATAGAAAGCTGAATACATATAGCCACAGACCTTGTGTGACTCAATGTTCAAAATATTTTTGTGTAGGCTGTGGATTGTTTTTGACTAGGTTGAGAAGGTTCTTATGAATTTAAGTTAGGACCAATATATTTAGTGCGTTAATAATTCAATTTAGAGCATTTATGAACAGCAGAAACTGTTCATAAAGCAGAAACTTTCACGGTAAGAACTCCATTGTATGTTTCTAAAGATTATGCATATAGGAAGTGTTACAGTTTTGCTTTCAGACATGTACAGAATACTCAGAAATAATTTTTTTTGTCTGAAACAGTAGGTGTGGATGGCTGTTAATCATCACTAGGGAGGGGCCTTTTGAATTTTAGTGAGAGAAAAAGTGTATTTTTTTAAAAGTCTATTTTTTCATTGATTCCTAAAAGAGAACTTCTAAAACACAAATGACCCATATTCATGAAAGAGGGGCACATAAATGTTTTGCGTTCTTTTGTGTTCGTCTCTTTTATTTAATTTTCTTTTCATCTTTCAGCTATCAAATTACCAAGGAATGTTTTCATCCAGTGGTGTCATGAGAGCTGCGATAAGCAACCAATTAGAATGTACATAGAAAGCAGGATTTTTAAATCTATAAAAGGGCATGGACTGGTTGGAATTCAGTAAGAAGTACTCTTGTAGATGGAATTGCTATGTGCTGCTGAGTTCCTGATGCTCTCCATCTTGTACTGAACTACCTGGGTGTCTGTGTGCCTCTATCTTGGAACCTTTCCTTTGGGGGGGTATTTTCTTTCATAATTTGGGAGATTTTTACCCCTGTGTCTTTTGTTATTTGTGCTGATGTCTACCTGGCCTGCCTGCTGGACTCAAAGAGGAGAAGGCATCAAATCATATGAAGAAGATAGATTTCCCCATATTCTACTAATTTAGGTAGAATGTGGTTTTGACTTTACTTTCCCCTTATTTGTTTACTTGCTTGCATTCTGGTGGGGGTTTTTTGGTGGGGTGGGGGTTATATTTACTATTTTTCCCCTGGGAAATAGTATTTACTTTTGATTGACTTGAAAAAAAAATCACTGGTATTTATTTAATTTAGTGTGTATTTATTCAAAGATGTGTGTTTTTGTGGTTTTTTTAAGGATTTTTTTTTCTTGTTTGCTTTGAGGTGTGCTGGGCAGACAGCCAGTGTCTAACTGTCAGGCTGCCTCACTGCCTTTTCCCAGTGGGTCTGTTGTTCCGAGTGGGGGTCACTGAATCATCGTGTTATTTTCTGTTTTCTAATTTGGGGGTGTTGTACTGCTTTTTGAATTGATTGATGTGTTAACAAGGTATGTTTTGTTCTGTGCATATGACTGGTGATGATGGGGTATCTTGGACGAGGGAACATCTTTATCTGATCTCTGCTGGTGATGTGTAATGCAAGAGACTTTCTTTCTCTATAAATAAGTATCTCCATAAGTCTGATAATGATTTTTCCTTTGTTACCTGCTTTAGAAATAGATAGATTCTCCGTTGCCTTACCCTGTTCTGAATGTATCACATATGATGCTGGCAATCGTTCATAATCTTTATGTGTTCTTTTCTTTCCAAAAGTATAGATATAAATTGTCAGGAGCTAAATTCATTGGACAGCAGGAACTTGTGCAGATTCTTTGTTTTATTATGCAGCACTGAATTTCATTTTTTTAAAATAGAGGCTTGACATATAAATAGATAGATCTAGATGTATTTTAGGCCAGGATGCAAAGGGGTAACTCAAGACATGATTAAGACTGAGGTCTAGTTGTGTATTATTGTAATGACAATAATATTGGGACTTACTTTTTGTTCCATTCTTCTTCAGCCATATGCTAGAGAGACTTTCCTACCACACAGGTATGCAGGTGATGGGCATTCATTTATTCTGGCAGTCATAATGGGATTGAGTACACCATGGGTATTGTTGTTCTTCATCATTTTATTTCTTATTTCTCAGCATTGCTGGTATTTGAGGCAGACCAAATGGTCAAGCATAAAAATTAGGAATCAGTTGTTAAAACTTTGCAAGTGAGATGGCAGGCTTGCACAATCACTGATTTTTTAAAAATTTCAGACAGCTATTAGGAACTGTTTTAAATTGGTAATCAAAATTTTTAAAACAATGCCGCTTACTGAAATTAATTTGGAGAGTAGACTGATTTGATTTTGCTTCCATAGTATTTTAATTTCTTGCTTTAATGTTTAGTACTTTGCAATTTTTGTACCTTCTGTACCTTTGAGGTAGCTCGTTGATGGAACTCTAATTTCTATAAGATATGCTCTCCTTTTTTCTTTTCTTTTCTTTTATTTTTTTGCTTATCCAGAAATATAATGCCTAGCTGAAACAGTTTTATCTATGATAGCTCGCTTGTCCCATATAGTATTGTAGTATTCCATTTTGTAAATGGAAGTGACTGGATGAAAAAATGGATGAAAAAAATGTGATTTAGGAAAAATCACCATCAGACTTATGGAAATATTTGTTTATAGAGAAAGAAAGTCTCTTGCATTATACATCACCAGCAGGGATGAGATAAAGATGTTCCTCCATCCAAGATACCCCATCACCACCGGTCCTATGCTCAGAACAAAAGCGATCTTTGTAACTTGTTTATACGTGCACATATAAGTGATTGGTGCTAAGTAAGGGCATCTAGGTATGATATGAGGAGCTGCTTCTTTGAATTTTTGACAGGCCTACATATATCAGTTACATCTTGCTTCATAATTATTTTCTGATAGCATCTAGTGAAAATAACTTGAACTTGGATTGTGCATATAAACTGAATTTAAGCCACAGTTTTGATAGTTGCTTATTAACATTATTACCCAGAAGGTGACTGGGGTGCTGTCTGTGTGACAGTTCCTCAAACTCTACATCCATATACTGTGGCCTTTTTGTTAACATAGTTTGCAAATTGTACTACTGTTAGGCCTTTATAATTTTCTATCATCATTTGGTGAAGTGGAACTGTACTGTCATGGAAGTAAGTTTGAAGTCTATTTGACACATACAACGATTCTTGAGGCTGACAGGTCCACACTCATTTATGTTACATGGCAAATATTGTGGTGCCCTGCATAGCAACGTTCCAGGATTAATGTCACTATCTGGATTCGTCGCTATGCGGGGGGGGGGGGGGGGACTCCGTTTAATGCGTTCGCTTTAATGCGAAAAGCTTACCGATCATCGCAATGCAATGTTTTGCCTATTAAAACATCGCAATGTAATCGCATTAGTGATCACAAAAAACACGTCGCTATGTGGATTTGTCGTTAAACGGTATGCTCATTAAGCAAGGCACCACTGTAAAGGCATTCTGTACATGCCTTTGGGTAGTGGCACCAGTATTTTGACAGATATACTCAATTTTTCCTATTTGAATCATCAGATTCACTGTACTTCTAAAATAATATGATGTGTGTGTTTAGTCATTTAGTTGTGTCTGACTCTTCGTGACCCTGTGGACCAGAGCATGCCAGGCTCTCCTATCTTCCACTGCCTCCCGGAGTTGTGTCAAATTCATGTTGGTTGCTTCAATGACACTGTCCAGCCATCTCATCCTCTGCTGTCTCCTTATGCTTTGAGTACCACCCTCATTCTATCAAAGTACTTGTTCCTAAATAAGAATTTAACTTCTTGTAATTTATATTGGGACTTTCATGGCTGCCTAGATATTTACAGGTTTTCTGCTCCTCTAAGCATTGAATAAACTGTTCATTAGTGTGCTTGTAGCTATTAACCTCTGAGAATCTGCCTCTTTTGGTGTGGATAGCGGCACATTTATCAATACCAAAATTCATTTTGATATCTGTACTGTAAGACGCAGTGATGCTTAAAAGACTATTACTCCTAATCGTACAATTATCATTGTCATTACCATTCATAATAGTCACCAATTTTCCTGTTTTATGTCCTTAGTTACATTATTTTGAAGAGGTTGGTCATAATACTAATGGGATTTTAAAAATATATTACGATTATTGTTCAGTGATTAAAATAAATATAATTTAAAAGCAGAATGTTTAGGTTTGCTATAGATCACACACACACACACACACACACACACACACACACACACACACACACACACACACACACACACACACACACACACACACACACACACCCTCTGGTGAATGTTGCCAGGTTTCTCAATTAGACCACTCAGTTGTCCATCTTCTGTCTTTTTCTTTTTACTGTGTTCCTCTCCATGAGTTAATTAATGAATATTAAGAAGCAAAATTATGCTTACCAGCATGCATTACCTTGCCTTTTCTTGAAATTGTTGTGCTGACTCCCTGCTTGAATTTCTCCATTAGTATTTCTCACTTCCCTTTATTCTTTGGAGCTATAAACAAGCTTTGTGTAATTTCTCAATTTCCCTTCCTCTCAGCTTATTTCCTCATTGAAACCATTATTAAGTATATTGAACACTTATCCCAATACTGATCCCTGGAGTGTTTCACTCAACTTCTTTCCACTCTGAGAAGCAGCCATTAATTACAACTCTTTGTTTCCTATCACTTAGCTAATTTTTAATCCACAACAGGATTTTACTTCTCTACCCTGTGGTTATTTTCCTTAATAGTCTCATCAAGGGCTTTTGACAATCCAAGCAAATTGCTTGAAAAAGACCCTCTTTTATCCTCTTTTATTAACTCTTTCCACAAACTGTGATGTTTGAGAGAGGCAGGATTTTTCTTTCAAAGAGGTTTGACCTTATCAATATATACTTATCCAACTAGTGTATTATTCTGTCCTTAATTATGTTCTGTGGCAGCCTCTCCTGAGTTAGGACCGAGGTGCTCATCAATCTCTAATTCCAATCTTCACTGTAATATTGACAGCTGTATACATCTTTAAATATTGTCCGTGCTACATTTGCATTTAGGGTCTATTTAAATTCTTCAGACATGGTGATTTACTTGACTTGGAATTCCCATGTTGTTCCATAATCTTCCCTTTAGAGATTTGCTCTAATGCTACAGCACACTTGTACCATACTGTGTAACAGAGATATCTGCTCCATCTTTAATCATAAAGATTAATGCAAATAAGCCAATTCTTTCCCCTGCAGTCCATTAATCCTCTCTAATAGTACCCTTCACCTTTTCTTGGCTTGGAAGATTCACTTACTATGAAACCCCGCAACTTGACGTTTAGCATTCCCCTACAGGTCATTTCAATGTCTTTGTAAAGTTAGAAAGTTTATTTGAGGAAGATAAAATCCCCTTTAAAAATAAAGAAGGCTAGCTAGTTCTGTAATATAACAGCGTTCACCAGCTAGCTAAAATAAGGTCACTAAAGAGGAAACATAACACCACTGCCCTCTTACCGAGGTCATATTAGTTGAAAATATAGTGTTTTATACTTCTCAACTTGATGATAGATAAGATGCTTATTAACAATACCAGTATGTGTATAATGATTATATAAGTTATGTGTGAGCAAACTAGTAACAGCACCACATTGTGGCCCACAACCTATTTTTAAAAGGTCCCTGGGAGCGAATGCATCAGATCTCTGGCAAGCTTGATGGAAAGGAAGAAATGTACCGAGAGGCAAAGATGTCAGGGGGAAAAAAGAGCTAAGAGAAGATGGCAGACAGAGAAAAAGGGATTTGTCTCTCAGCATACCTAAACTTTGTGGCAACTTCTGCAAGATTAACTAGTTTAATCAAATCAAATAAAGTAGTTAATTTAGTTAATTTCAATCAATTAAGCTTATTAGTCTTGCAATGGTGCTGTGAAGTTTTTCCACAAGGGGAAAAAAATTGAGGACATTTGAATACTTGGTTGCTTGAAAATCCCAAAAGGGTTGACAAAAGTCTGAATTGACTTAATGACACATAATTAAATAGTTAATTAAACCTACTTATTTTCATTACCCTACTTATTACATCAATAGCATTGCAAATGAAGGGAATCCATATAAAAATAATATAAACAGTTTGGTTTATGACATGTACAGGTCTAAGAACAGAGTTCTACAACCTGTAGAATCAAGTGACATCTACTTATGAGGGTATTGAGAACGAAAGATATTTCCTTTGATACACATGTATGATCAGAATCAGAATGTTACTGTAAAAAAGTAGCTTATTTAATTACTAACACTGTTGAACTAAAAAGAGGCTGTTACTGTTACCCTGTCTGCAAAAATCATGTGTAACCATTCCTAGATACCAATGAGTTTCCATTTCTCATCACTAGAACAGCTATACACGAAAATGTTCACTGGTTCACTCAGATAACCAGTTCTGATTATTGCACAAAATAGTGTTTAGGAATAAATTTAAAAACTGCATTTCCCTTGACGCTTTCTTCTCAGATGCTTTGAATTACAATCCCCATGCACAATCCAGTTGAAGTTTGGATGGGATGTGAAGTCCAACATATCAAGTGACATGTTTTCTGAAATTTTCGAGATGTATGTTTTAATGAATAGCAATTTAATTGACAAATTGGATTGTCCTGGGTATCCATTGTGGTGTACCGGTTAGAGTAATGGACTTAGACTCAGGTTTGATTTTCCCAGCTCTATTATGGGAACTCTATGGGAGGTGCAACTGGTAAAACAACTCCTTAAATACTTATCTTGAAAATCCTAGTAGGGATACTATACGAGTCAGTTCAGACTTGACAGCACATCACAACAGAACAAGTATAGACCTTGTTTGAGCATATCTAAAGTGTGCAAGCAGGGAGATATTCAGGAAGGTTTTGTGTCACTGCAGTGAGATCAGACTTCTCCAGGAACAGGAGCAAATGGCACACTAGTTTTAACTGTGCAAATGCACTCCTGCCTGCCTATTTTATCTAGAATAATTAATCCAGAAGGGATATGGTGGAACTCTGAATACAAACACTTTTTGCAAAGAAGTACCATCTCTACCTGGTGGCGCTGTGGGTTAAACTGCAGAAGCCTCTGTGCTGCAAGGTCAGAAGACCAGCAGTCGTAAGACTGCATCCATGTGACAGAGTGAGCTCCCATTGCTTCTCCCAGCTCCTGCCAACCTAGCAGTTCGAAAGCACATAAAAATGCGAGTAGATAAATAGGTACCACCTCAGTGGGAAGGTAACGGTGTTCTGTGTCTAGTCACGTTGGCCACATGACCACAGAAACTGTCTTCAGACAAATGTTGGCTCTGTGGCTTGGAAATGGAGATGAGCACCGCACCCTAGAGTCAGACACGACTGGACTAAATGTCAAGGGAAATCTTTACATTTACCTACCATCTCTAATTCCCAAACAATCTCCTCTTTGTTGATTTAGGAAGCAATGCACACTTACATGACAGTAAGTCTTATTAGATTTATTGACTCCTGAGTAGACATACAAAGGTATGTTCTGGTGATTCTTGGACATGTAACCTCCCACTGAAATCATACCATAAATTCCTGAGTCCTGAACATCTGTGTCACCATTCTGCCTTACCAATACAGTGGGTTCAAATAACAGAATTGACTGGAATCAGTTTCTAAACATTAAAAGGATGTAACATTTGTTATTTTTGTAAAAGAATCAATTCTGAACAATATGTTATTGCAACATTAAGAAAGATGTAAGCACTGGAAACGGATAATGAAAATTGTCGTTACTATTGCAACATAGCTATCATCACACTGCTTCTGTCTGTCTTAGAAGAACCCTGCCTAATTATTTGTTATTTTTCCACATAGCCCTTGCTTCTTGCTCACACACTGAGTAGAGATTACACTGCCCTATTAGTCCTTTTAAGGTCCAACGTATGCCAGCAATGCCATGTGTGAACAATCTGCAGGCACCATTAGCACTGCTTGACTAGCTCTTGATAACACTCACTATGAAGTCAATTAAAGACGTCAGGAGGTGGGCCAGACTGCTTTCTTTTACTAACAACAATCCTTAGGGGGTGGAACCCAGGGATTTGGAAAACAGGTGATTTTAGTGTTTTCAATAGGAGCAAAGAAAAAAATATCCAGACTGCTTCTCTCCATCATTTGGCACACCTTCCTTCATTTCCTCTTCTTTCCCTATTTAAAAACAAGTTTGACAGATTTTCCACTTTGTAGGAAGCTAATGCAAGCCAAGTGACTTCAGTTCACATTAAGGAAAACAGAGACAGGAGCAAGGAAGTCGAGTGTCAATTAGAAACTGGCAGATCGTGCTAGCCCTTATTTGGGACCACAGTGCTTTATGCAACTATTGTGTATACACCATGTACTGTTTTCTATAGGTTAAAGATACTTCATAATTTATTAAATGTAATGGGCGGATTAACTAACCTTCTACTTTAAAAAAAGGTCATTGCTATCTGGTATTTCAGGCAGCTATCTGCTGCACATACCCTTGATGCACATGTTAATAAGCATGGCAGCAAACCGCTTATTGATAAACCCACGAGAGCTGGCATTTTCTTGTTAGAAAATCATCCTTGCATCCAAAATTATAGTCCGTATGCTCAATGCAAAATTCTAGTTTTGGAACAAAAGCACTAGTGTACTTGCCTTTTAAAAAGAATATGAAAACCATGTAAAAAGTTGTTACAAAAGAAACTGGGGCAAGAGCCCAACCAAATGGTTAAGAAATCTGAATTCTGTTAGTGCAGAATATATCTGCCTTTTTTATTATGGCTGCAGATTTAACAGATGTATACTCAGAGTGCAAATAAGTTCTGTCTCTCTTGATCACTGTGCATTTATTAACCGTCACCAAGATCTTTGTCATTCCATTGTTCTTGAAAATTGCATGGGGGTATCCCCTTCATCCTCCTCATCTGCCTGGCTAAAGAAAGCAACTGTCCCAAGGTTGCCCTGTAAATATAAGAATGACACTTCTGACTGGTTCTCAGGCCAAATCATATGTACGCATATTGACTGTTTGCTATTATGTGATCTATTCATTTAATGCCTTCATCAGGTCAGGCCTTAGATCTTTTAACATCATGTACTAAGCATCAGTGGGAGGAAACTTGCTTGTGATGGGATTATCACATGAATTAATTATTATCTGATCATGTAAATCAGCTCTGAACCTATCTATCAAGATAGTTTTGGAGCCTTACTGTGGAATGATATGTTTTATTAACAGCACCAATGTTCTGATCATATATCAGAGTGTTTTATTTGTTCACACTCATAGTTGCCCAGATGTTCAGAATTCCTCTTTGATCATCTTTTTTGTTTCTTTATTATTCTTTTTGATTCTCCTATGCCATTTGATTAAAGAGATGTTTCTTGGTTCCTATTTAAAATGGATTTTACCACTATGTTCAGCGCCCAGAATAGTGCTGTGCACTAATGGGGCAGTATACAAATGAAATGAAAAATCTGGAAAATCATGCCCAAACAGTTCATATATGTGTGTCTGCTATGAAGCATAGGTTCCTCAGACTATGCAATGATGTCCTCCCATATATATCAGTTAAAAATAGAGTCTCCAGTTGGTTTCTCTCCCATTTACAGGTTTTTTTTTTGTTGGCTTTTTAATTTAGATTGTGTTTACATAAGGAAAAACTAGAAAGTATACTATGCAATTACTTGTTTCCAAATGTATCATTTATCTTTCAGGTTGTACTTATGATATCTCATTTAACCTTGCTTATTGAATATATGGAAATACAATGGAGAGAGTTTTCTGTGTTAATACTTATTATTCCAATTACTTAGTTTCCATCTGGCTTATTTATTTCCACCCATCTCACACTGGGCTCAAGAAAATTGACATAACTTATCTACAGGAATGTGTGATAAAGATAAAATGAAAGATTGTTTACTGGGCTAGAGAAGCTTTTTCTTTTCAAAAGGCTCAGAAAATAAAATGTGAAAGATTATAAAAATGGAAATGGAAATTCCTGCAAAGAGAGAAAACACATTTTTAAAACACCTCAGTGGAGATTTTGGAAATACAACCTGACTTACTATATATTTGACTATGAATATTCAGGCCTTTAGGCCTATGAGGTAAGGTTCTACATACAGTCTTAAACTAATCCACTATTTTCCCTCTGATTTTCTTGCTCCTTCATTTTTTTCCTCAACTTACAACCCCACAATACCTGACAATCTACAGGCCACAATACTATTGCTTATGTATGTTAGAATAAGTATAACAGCACTAGTTAAACAGTTGCTGCTGGTGTGCAGTGTGGAATACGATTGGCAATGGTTGTGTCTGTGCTTTATGCTATCTCACTTACTTAGGAGTCTGGCCAGTGTCTCTATATCCAGTTGTTATTAATCAACCAACAACCTGTACCCCCATTTTCTACAATAATGAAGGTGTACGATTGCCATAGCTTTGAAAGCATGCAGGATAGGCACTTTAACTTGTGTGCATATTAAGGACACTGTAAGATAATGCATTTTAGGGTTCTTTCGTTTTTAGAACTAACTAATTCACTTTAATCTGTTAAAACCTACCTGTAGCCAGTAGTACCAAGTGATTCAATAAACAGCAGAAGCCAACTTTTTTTGACAATAATCAGCCTCTACCTGAATCAAGGGTTCCTCAAACTTTAGTCCAATATTTTTTTCAGCTGGAGTAGAGCTAAAACTAGATTCCCCAACTTCTACGTCTGGCCAACTGAGTCCTCTTCACTTATTCTGGAGTAGTATAGGTCCTTCTAGGTAACCCTGCTGTCTGCAGAACACTTGCTGTTTCCTAACTCCAGTATGTGTGCAGATGCATTTATATCTGTCTATAACAAGAAATGAAAGAGGATTCCTGTTGTCTGATACTTTGTTATTATGTACTGTCAAGTCTCCTCTGAACTTATGATGACCCTATGAATGAGTGACCTTCTTGCAAACTCTAGGCCTGCTACGGTGTGGAATAAGTGTGTTGGAATAGAAGAGAAGATTGCCTGAATTGTGAGGTGGAAGGAGAGGGAAACTAGTGAATGGTATTGTTGTTGGATTGCCCAGATTAGATAGGTTTTATGGCAATTCTGGCTATTCTACCTGGTGAATACTACCTGGTACAGTGGTGCCCCGCCTTATGACGATAATCCGTTCCTGGAAAATCTCTGTTAAGCGAAATCGTCGTCATGCAAAAAACAATTCCCCATTGGAATGCATTGAAACTCGTTTAATGCGGTCCAATGGGGAAATTACCTCGTCGTCCAGCGAAGATTGCCCATAGGGGAAGCCATTTTCTGAGTGCCAATCAGCTGTTAAAATGGCTGCCCTGCGAAGCATGGGTCTGGAAAACACAGGGCAGCCATTTTGCGGAGCCGGAAAAATTGTCATTTTGTGAACAAATGGTTTGCGAAGCAAAGACCTAATCGCTGTCAAACAAAAATCCCCCATAAGAAACATCATTTTGCAATTGCAAAAAAGTCATCGTCATGCGATTTTGATGTTCTGCGGGGTCGTCGTCATGTGGGGCACCACTATATCTCTTTAACTGGTATAGATTCCCAGTTTTCATTTTAAAAGAGTATGAAGGTGTAGCTGCATTCCAGTTACACCTCTTTCAAACTATTTTATTGCTATGGCTGCATTCTGGAATTCGATCCCAGAGCATTCTGGAAGGAAAGGGATTGAGGTTTAAAGCTATTTAATACAGTAATATTGAGAGACATACAGGGCAGTTGCCATTCAGGGGTATGAAATATTGCTTTCTAAAAGAATTTTAAGTACCTCACCAAATTATGATTCCTGGATTCTTTAGGATGGAGCCATGACATTCAAATGTTATGAAACTGATGTAGTTGTGTTGTGAAACTACACCTAATGACTTTAACCTTTGGCAAAAAATAAAGGAGAAAAAGAATACAAGAGACAAGCAGACTATTGTAAAGACTAGCAGATCTATTTCCGTGTGAGCATTTATAGATTGTAATCCACTTCTTCAGACACAGGATAGAGGCTTCCAAACTGGGAAAACTATATCTCTTTGATATCTGCAACTTTTAAAGTTGCATCATCATCATCATCATCATCATCATCATCATCATCATCATCATCATCATCATTATCATTATCATTATTATTATTATTATTATTATTATTATTATTATTATTATTATTATTATTATTATTATTATTATTATTATTATTATTATTAAGAATAAGAATAAGATTAAGAATAAGATTAAGATTAAGATTAAGATTAAGATTAAGATTAAGAATAATTTTTGCTCCAAAAAAAGTATTAGGGCTTATTTTCAGGGGATGTTTTTTTTTTTTTCATGTACAACAATCTATATTGATTCAAATACAGTTATGTCATCTTCTTTTGGCTGCTGCACAATGGCGGAGGGCGGGGTTTCACTTAACTAGGGCTTATTTTTGGGGTAGGGCTTATATTACAAGCAGTTTGAAAAATCCTACTAGTGCTTATTTTCAGGTTAGGTCTTATTTTTGGGGAAACAGGGTAATGATGATGATGATGATGATGATGATGATGATGATGATGATGATGATGATGATGATGATGATGATGATGATGATAATAATAATAATAATAATAATAATAATAATAATAATAATAATAATACACTCATTGACCAAGAATATGAAAATATATTATTTAAATAAAATCACATAATATCAGGAACATGTCACCATCAATTCACCATCTGGCTCTTTTATGACATTAAAATTAAAAAAGTTCTAAATTGGACAGCAGTATTGAAGGATATGAAAGGTTTTAAAACACCACAGCAGTCACATGATATAAAATGAAATTAAGAGACACATTTAACCATCAGTATGCCACCCCAACTCTCCTAGAAAGTTAAGTTAAACAAGAAATCTTGAGCAAGGGTGGGGGCACTCAAAGTGGTTAAGACACTGCAGCAATCTATTGTGGCAGCTTAGTATTTGGCCATTACTTTACTAGTAATATTAAAAACTTTATCGAAGAGCAGCAAAAGAATATAAAATTCATCAGATCTCTGGAAATTTTTGAAAAGTAGGGGAGAGAAGATCCATGTTGGCATAATTTTCTCTCAATGGGCTACTCCAGATTTCTTTGAATCATGACAAATAAAAAATGTAGCCATCCTTTGAATTTCCAATGATAGTCAATGTGTGGTATAAATATTTGGATTTCTGCATCTCCAAACTAGTAGAAATCCCAAGTCAAAGCAGACTGGTTCCTAATCAGTCTCATCCAAAATGGTCCATTTTTGGAAATGCTGAACTAGTTCTAAACTAGATCATTGTACTCATCCCTAATACTTCAGCAAACTGATGTACAAAATGAGATGAGTGCTAATAATTAAATACATATATATCAATACAATATTTGGTTTTATTTTGTTTTTAAGTATTTGACTGGGTTTTCCCCCTACCATTTTTTTACAGAAAAATTTGATCAAAAGTAACTGTGGTCTGAAATAAAAATAATTTGATGTCATCTTCTGGCCTGTCTGTTCCACCTAATTTCATGAACTGGATTGATATGGCTACTTTTCCTAATTGGAAAAACAACTAGGAATAAGCAATAACATAAAATTATTTTTAGAAATGCATTTTTAATTACTGAGCTGCTTAATTATTGAGTATCATCTAAAGTATCCTGTGAATCTTATCACTATGCAAATGTATTCAGTTTTGGAAACAATTAAATGATAATAAAGCATTCTTTTTTTCTTTTACCATATATTACCGTAATGAAGCTGTTACCTCTCAGTGTGAATTTTAATGAGTTTTAAGTAACATTTTAATGAGCTCAACATTATCATAAACCCAAGGATTAGACTAAATTGAATTTACTGGGAAAAGAGAAAGGTTCATTAAGAGTTAATTATATTGTTTAAGGAAGAATATTATTCATTTTATGAAGTTGTCTCAGCTAAAAGCCCACCAACATATCTGTGCTTACTAATAGATATAATAATGTTGTTATTACACTAACATGACACATGGACTTCTTTGTTATTCTTTTTCTGTGGAATTAACAAAGTAGTGTATTGTTGGTAAACAGACTGTCCAATAATGTAACAAATGTGCTTTACTGCATTGTATATAAAGTCAGATATAATCCCTTGATGTCCTTCACTTTATAGTTTACATACTGTTTTTTGGTGTGTTGTTGTTGTTTTGCAATTTAGTTTTATAATGTAAGGACAGTTCTATTTGAAGAAGGAATGAATAACAGACTATAGAGATTTGGCACCATGAGTTACATTGCCTACGATCATGTTACTATATGAAATTTACATATGATCTAAAATGTGCATCTACATGTTAGACCAGTTATGTTGAAAAGAATATAATTATGGTGTTAATGTTAATTTTAATGAAAATTACTATGTTCTTACATTGGCTACTTGAAATGGTTGGTGCAGGTTGATAATTTGCTACATTACTTTAGAAATAAAAAAAATCTTTAAAAAGGCATCATTTATACCATTTTTGATTTCCTATTTACAACAGTAATGTCTTATGGTCCTGGGGAAACCATCCCACCTGCCAGGGGAAGCAGTAGAAACCCCTGGATCCCCTGCCCTGGCTCCTCTCACCAATGAAGGTTTCCACTGTCATTTCATTCCTGATGGTGGAGCTTCAACCCCAAGGAGTATGGAAGATACACATATTAGTTGTGTGATGGGGAGCAAGGAGGGAGAGGACATGGATTAACTGCATCCTGAGTAAGAATATGAATCTTGTAGCCTGTTGTTCTCTAAGGAAAAGAATCCCTCTTTTCCTCTTGCAGAATTTTTTCTCTACAAAATATCAGGCAAAAAACCAAAAATAAATAAACAAAAAGGGTGGGGTGGAATGAGAGTGACTCTTGCTTTCACATAAGCCAGCAAATCTCAATGGTGCAGGAAGTTTTGGTGAGAGTAAAAAAAAAATTCCAAGAAATGTTTTGACTGTTGATTGCACCCTTGGCCCCTAACCATCTCCACATCATGGAGCATATTCAGACTGCCATTTGTATAAGGTATAAGGAACTCCCCCTCCATTGCTGTCACTGAATGGGGAGGTGCCAAAAGAAAAAAAAATAGCCAACAAGTCCCTCATAACTTGTCCTGCCACCAAGGGCACAGTTTGAGTAGATCAGACACCTCAGTCCCTTTGGAACTCCCTCCCACTTTGGATTGCTATCTAACAACTATTTGGGTCCTTACATAATGATGCTTATGTAGAATATGAGAATATTCCTTTGAAAATTAGAGCTATACACTTAATAGAATCCCATGAAACCACTGGAAATCCAAAGTGCATAAGCCACTATTAAATTAGAGTTCTGCATGGTCTCAAAGACACTGAGAGGAATCATCCAGCATATATATGTTAAATGATATACAAATACAAATATTTTTATGTTTGAGGGACCATTCTCTCTCCTTCCCCCGCCCGCTACTTTTCTATGTATGATCTACGAATGTAGTTACTGTATATCTGAATGTACAATGTGACTTGGGTTGATAACCACACTTAACACAATTATTCTAAGACTTCTCTTTAATTAGAATTGTAATTTATACTGATACTATTTATAGATTTGAAAAACATTAATTAGCAAGGATATGCACGGAAATGTTGACCTGAAAAGTCAAGCAAGGCTTTTGTATTACTACATTTTTTGGCATGATATGACAGTCCAATGAGATTTGAACACCATAATGTGACAACACCCATAAGCAGCCTATGTGACAGCCATTTTTACTAGATGAGAAGGATAAGGGCAGAAAAACAGATGTTGGACAGGAAAGATAGAAATGAGGCATGCTGTACCATTCAGTATTGCGATACTTTCAGACTCAGTTAAGATAAAATTTTGTCCTCTCATCAAAATTTCTTTCTACAAAACAAGACAGTTTGACCTCTTCCTACTCAGCTTATTCTTGTGTTTTTCTGTTAATTTCCTTTTATGTTCTTCTTTTCCAATTATAAAACATTCTAGCAATGTCAACAGCATTGAGACTTGTTTATTACATTTACAGAAAAAGACATTGGAACAATTAAATGTATTTTATTTTCCAGTGTTACAGGTTACATTGGCAAGAATCCAACTTCCAGTTTACACTTGGATAAGGGAAATCATATACTCGGCAGCAAATTGTTACTCATTAATCATGTACTGGTTGTGTTCCTGGATGTGCACATGATCACAATTTCTAGACAATACGGAGACTCCAACTCAAGCCATAACAGCTAAGAATAGAGCTCACATTTTCTTCCCCTCAAAGAAAATCATTTGCTTCTTTTTGAAATAATATAGTGCATAAAAGGTGACAGCATTCCCTAATATATACACACATTTATCTATATACATATATATACATCGTGTCATAATCTTGTCAGCCAGTGGAAGTGTTTTCATCACTCTCTGGCGCTCCAGTCTCAGCTAACTAAGACGTGTGTCCTTTTTTTTAAAGGAACATCTTAGCAACAATTCCTTTTTTATATATAGTGATTGACTGAGAAACTGTGGACTGTTAAATCATAACAGTTTAAATGAATTTTAATATCTCTGCAGCGTCTGCAGAGTTAAAATGAATTTTAATATCTCTGCAGCGTCTGCAATCAATTATTTAAATTGTTTTTATTTCAATTAGTCCCCCTGCTGACCAAGGGGGTCACAGGTCTTTAAAATAACCAGTGTACACATGTGAACTGCAAGAAAATGCTGCTCCGCAGAGTGTCCATGTTCAGTCTTCTAGGATACTGTACTATCTATAGAGCAGCACATAGAGATAGTATAGTTTTTCAGTGCAAAAGGACATTAAATAAACACATTATACTGTTAAATTGTTTTGATAAATCTCATTATCTAAAGAGTTTTAGTGGTATGCATAATACTGTGCATTTTCCAAAACTATTTGGCAAATTGCTCTGAGGTCTTCAATTAAGAATTATTAAGCATTTAAGAAATGTAATAAAGCAGAATTCTCTTACATTTCTGTTGTGTGATTTACCAGTTTCATAAGCAGGATGAATATATCCAGCAAGATTACCCCTTTTCCCCTAAAATAAGACCTAACCTGAAAATAAGCCCTAGTATGATTTTTCAGGATGCTCATAATATAAGCCCTACCCCAAAAATAAGCCCCAGTTAAGTGAAACCCCGCCCTCGACCATTGTGCAGCAACCCGAAGAAGATGACAGGACTGTATTTGAATACATGTAGATTGTTGTACATGAAAAAAATAAAACATCCCCTGAAAATAAGCCCTAATGTGTTTTTGAGCAAAAATTAATATAAGACCCTGTCTTATTTTCAGGGAAACAGGGTAGAGGGAGAAGGAGTTGTCCATTGGGGACATCAGAAGACATTTTAGTACTGTCTGAAATGCTCCATTGTCACATACACAATACTCGTAAAATGATTTTAATTTGTTCCTTAGAAAGTCTACATTTGCAGAAGTAAAAGTGGAAGAGAGAGAGATATGTTTGGAAATGCTTATTGCTTTCTCGCCCTTCCTTGGCTGTCAAAACAAAAGTGACGCCTTTGAAGATTTATGGCCGATGTGTAATGAGATTGCTGAATGTTAACTGCAGCATTCAGAATTCATTAGGGGCTGTAAGCAAGGAGGGATAAGGTTATTGGGACTTCAGTACAGTGTATATAGGTCATATAACTTTGTTTTCAATCTCCTAGTTTACTCATAAATATTTTATATTCTGGATTAGAAAGAGACCTCCACTCCTCATGTCATCCGACAGTCAAATAAAATATTTCAAGAAAATATGGAGATGTCAACTTGCATTCAGCTGAACACAGTGGCTGAAATCCAGTAGTAAGTCATGATTAAAGTAGAACCATTGAAACAGTGGGGATTTGAAGAAGAAACCCCTCCATAAATTCAATTGACTCAACAGTCCTACTCTGGTTGTAAGATACTCCCAGATTTGTGTTTTCTAGGTAAAGAGTAATCAGAAGTGTTTTACCATTCCCTTCTTCTGGGGGTACCCTGGGACTGTGCAGCTTGCCCAAGGCTATACAGACTGGCTTTACTCACAGGAGGCGCAGTGAGGGAATTGAACTCCCAACCAGATACCTAATCTACGGAGCTATCCTGCCAGCTCAGCATGTATAGTAAAGTCTTTTCAAAAAAGTAAATGAAACTACACATCTGGGGTGTGACTTGTAATCCATGGAAGCTCACACTGAAATAAAGCTTTTAGTCTTTCAGGTAACACTGACATTTTGTTTTATTTTTGTTTTGGCTGCTATATTCTTACAACTATAGCTTTAAATATTAACGTTCCATCCAGGGCTCAGCTGCAGACCAAAGAAACAAGCAAACAAAGTCTTGGGAAATTTTCCCCAGGAAGGAAACTCGCAAATAGCTGTTCTGGTCTCAAATGAGCACTTTTTATTGTGGTCAGCTGTTTATTCTCTCACATGCCTGTGTTCCCTAGGAGTAAATAGTCCCCAAGACTCATAGCAGCAGATGTAGACTCTGCCCCATCCTAAAGGAGTGTGTACCAAACTGGACCCCAAACAGATCTAAACTCTCCAAAGCTTTGTTAGGCATTGCCTAAACTGATACCTAGTAAAGCAGCCCCTCCAGTCTTGGTTTATTTGGTGGGGTGGCCTTCCTCCATACTTTGCTCATTAAACTCCAGAAAGAAAGGTTTAGATATAGCAGGGTTTATTGAAACTTGAAAAGGGAAAACAATTAATGGATTTATAAAACACTTAGAGCCTTCCAATCAAGTTAGGTGTATTGTTTGACAGTCTAGCTTTATAATCTCTTGTTGCCTAGTTCCCTTCACCAGGAAGTCTCCATTTTCCTTAACATCCTCAGTTCTTGCCACTTGTGAAGTTGGTTCTTCATCAGTTGTACGCTAGCCCCACAGCTCTGTCAATACTGAACAACCATTGCTAATGACAATCAGTATGTTCACAACAAGGGCAAGTACACAGGGACACTTCCTTAGTGTCTCCAGGGGTCATTATTGTAGATATAATATTGGAGGCTATGGGTTTTCATCCAGGGCCAATATACTTCTGAGAAGTCCTCCTGAGTGTCCCCACAAGCCCCTTCTTCTGAAACCTTCTCCTATCTAATGGTAGAGACAGAATTCATCCCTCCAGCCTCTTCAGTCTGACAACTCTGCTTCTGCAAATCTCTCTCCATTGGGGTTTCTGCCTCTGTTTGTGGCTAAGCGGCTTTTGTATCCCTCATGTGCCTGGGCCAAACCACTTTCTACCTTTCTTCCCCGGGGGTCTCCAGGGCACAGACAGGCCCTCAGTTTGAGACCCAGTCTCCTGGGAGTGGGGTTTTTCCTTCCTTCCCAAATCCATCTGTTTAACCTTTGAGTCTTCCAACCTTGCAGTAGACTCTATGGGTAGCTTGATCAATGCTCCAAGCACTGGATGGGAGTGTGATGGCTCTCTGCAAAAATTGACTTCACATTGAGCCAGAAGAGTGACAGCTTCTCTCCTTCTTCAGTCCATTTTAGACCTTAGTAACCTGATGTGCATGCCTTTGCCTAGCAAGAACACTCCCCTCTTTGGAGTGCATGTGTGGACTCATCAGCTTTGGGAGAAGCAACCCATTCTTCTCCTCTGAAAGTCCTGAGGACAGCTACCAAAGAATTGGCTAACCTTGTAGTAATGCCTGCATACAACCAGCCAGAATAAATCAAAGCCTTGAGGGACCGTCAAGGATAGGGGAACCCTTTATCACTCTAGGGACTCTGCTCTCTCCTCCACCCTTCTAACATCCTGCACAGTTTAAAGTCCCTTGTGACATTAGGAAAACCTTGAGCCTTGGCACCAAAAGCCAATAATTTGCTTTGGATAGATTGTGGTGGAAAATTATAAGACCACTAGCACCACTCAGAACTTCAGCAGGTGATCCAGAGGCACTGGCCAAATGACCCCCCAGACCTGATCCCTCCCTCAAGCGCTTGAACTTTGATGGTGCCTATTTGTTATTCCTCAGGATGTCAGGGGCAAGCAACGATCTGAACATCGCCATCTATTGTCAGGATAACATGTCAGCTGTTCTGCTAAATATGCAGGGCATACACATTGCATGTGTGCCCAGACCACCATTATGTTATCACACAAAAAATTGACAGATAAACATGGCCATTTTTCAGAATTGAAAATATAAGTACTATTTCCTATTGTACACCAAATCATATGACTGGTGTATGATTGGAAATGCCTGTGTATTTCATTCTTATCTTGTAATAATTCATCACTTACTGATGTTGTACCAGTGGCTGTAACTAAGAGACCTGTATTTGAACAACAACTATCTACTTAGAAGCAATTTTTTGCTTTATTATGTGTACAAAAGACTTCATTTTATAAAATGAGATATCAAAAAGAGAGAGAGAGAGAGAGAGAGAGAGAAAGAGAAAGAAAGAAGTACTAATCTTGTACCATCATGTTAACACTTACATGGTGTCTGTTACTTAAGTATGATCAAAGTTAATGAGATGTATATGTGCTTTTATTTAAATTTTGATGTCCATGTCTATGTGCATGTGTTTACAAATAGGCATTGTGTATACCCACAAATGCTGCGCGCGCGCGCGCGCGCGCGCGCGCACACACACACACACACACACACACACACACACACACACACACACACACACACACACACACACACACACACACACACACACACACACACCTACCTGTGTATGTAAAACATTTATTTCTAGTTTATTTGTATAGAAGGAACAGGAAGAAACCAGGCATTTCAAGAGAAGAATTCAAATTTTTCCAAATCTCCTGGTAGACCTGTACTTCCTCCTTCTAGTTTAGCTACTTTGACCATAGGCTATGGGCTCATGGGACATGGACCAGATTGAGAAGTAGAGGCAGACAGATGGTTATTTGTAATCATCATGTAAATGTAAATCCCATTAAAATGTGTGTGTTGCTTCAAAAAAAAAGGTCTGAGAATTTCTATAGTAAAAGGAAGGATTAAGCCATGGACATATAGATTAGAATAATTTTGACCCTTCTATTCATTTTCATTTAAAACACTCAGACTGCTTTAAACAAATTCTCAGAGTCATGTGAGAGGAAATGAATGAATTTTCTATAGAATTCCTAGACTTTATACACATTAGTTTGACCTCAGTCTGGATTTGGGCCTAAATTGGCAGGTGTCTGTGAAGAGTTGCCTTGGTAGCAGGTCTTTATTCCTACTATAGCAGGTGCTTAGCTCCAAATGTTTATCTCCATACTGATCTCATGAAATGAAGTCTCATACTCTTAGTAAACTTTTACTTCCAAGTGTACTATACTGAAATTCAAATGTGGTACGGAACTTCAGTAACATCTGTATTTCACAAAGAGACATCCAGAATGTCATAATTATTATATGTGTGCTGTAACACAATATTGTGTATTTTTCTACTAATTCTACATGGGATGTATAATGAATTTGGACATGCACAGGTTCCTTGTTCTGTCACATAAACAGATAATTTCTTAGCTAACTGTCCTTTGGCTGCTGGTATAAATGCATTATGATCATGTGGGTAGGCAGAATCAGAAACCTCCTCCTTTTATTTCCCATAACCTCATATTCCAGACAAACCTCCAATATGAAAATATATGCATTACAGTGTTTCACTCTCTTTATTCTTATAACATTTAGCACCAGTTTTACTCTCATTGTAATGGTTGGAGTAACTGAAAACTACACACATGCAGTAGCAGATATCAGTAGACTGCCACAAAATATTGTTTAAAGTTAGCTTTCTATCATTTAAAATTGGCTGTTGTGAAATATTATAAAGTGGCAAACTGTAAGTAGTATTGGAATATTTTATTTGTGCAGTTATAGTTCTGTTACATCTGTGATAATTATATTAATGTCTATGTGGGGGAAATTGTAGAGCCCATTATACTTACCCTGGGTATAGCCTTATGAACTTTGTATCCATGAGAATTAAGAAGTAGGTGGGATATAACTAATTTTCATCAGACGAGAATACAATTTTGGGCTTAGTCTTTTGATGTGATATCTGTGGAAGATGATTTTGAAGGACACCTTTTAGTCTGCAGATTTCATATTTTAGAGAATGTGCAATTCTTTCTAGAATCATATTTGCAGCAGTTTCTTTATTTCTTCGCTTCTGTGTCTAGACATAGTGTACATAGACAGCTCCTTTCTACTGGAAACCAAATTAACCTTTAATTAGTTTCCCTCTCTCCTAGGATTTACCTGTGTGTCTTGAAAATGCTAAAATGATAAGCAGAAACCCATATCTGGAGCTGAGAGCCAGATTTATATGCAGGCTCAAGTCAGCCCATTCAGTGGCTAATCCATGTGCATATAAATTTTATCCTTGCATGTAACACACGGAAATGGAAAATGTGCAGTTCAAAATGTTAAAATGGAGCACATTTTATTAACAGCAGAAGCAGTAAATTAAATCTGCCTGTAAGCTGAAAGAGTGAGTGAGTTTTACTGAACTGTTTCAGAGTGCTCCTTTGGTGAGACATAGGCTTTCCCTGATTTCTCAGAGGGCTCTTTTTCCATTAAAGGTGAGGTCTTTATTAAAGTTATAATGAGACTCTTAGATAGTAGCTGAACTACAAAAGAGAAGATGCTCTAAATTATGGTAACTCATTTTGTGTCATCAGAGCTAACCTAGAGATTGAGTCTTGCGTGAAAGACAACTGATTCAGTGGCTATCATTTCTAAACTTAACCTCTCCCTTTGTTGTAACATATTTTACAACAGAAGGTAGGTGGTATTGCATGATGTAGATTTCTAACAGTTCACAATGACCTACAATTTGAATTTTCTTCCTTTTTGTTTTCTCTTACCATACCTGCAAAAATATTAAAACAACACAAAAGAGCAGGTGCTCTACTACCACTTACATATCTGTGCACTTGTTACTACAAAAAGTAAGAATACACCTGTCACAGTTAAGGTAAAACTGCATAACTGTATCACCTGTCCTTTGGCCCAATTGGCTTTTAAAAAGCTACTGTGGAGGTAGCTGCCAATTTAAAATCAGACACTCCAGATTTTAAAAAGGTTACTGGCAAGGTCCAGCGTGCTGCTTCCCTTAATGAAAAGAGCCCAGTGTCAGAATGGCAATAATGCTATAAGGATTTTTCCTCCCCCAAAGGTCAATCTGGCCAAATGTTGCTTGGCAGGTGTGTCTGCAGAATCAAAAGGGAATTGTGTCTGTATGAACACGTTTATATGAGAGGTGCTTCTAGGGAATATACATGAATAGCCAACATTTCTATTGTGTAAAAGGGCCTCCTATGAATCTTTTTTAAAAAAAAAAAAAACTCAGGTTACAGTAGCAGGTTCTGGGTGGGTATTTTTTGTTATCACACACAAATACGGCTATTTAAGAAACTGACCTAGAAATTTTTTTTCTCTACTGATATTTAATAAATCTTGCCTTCACATTTCTCTTTGTTTTTGTATCAGTGCTACGGGATGATTTCCGCCAAAACCCTACTGACGTTGTTGTGGCAGCAGGTGAACCAGCAATTTTGGAATGCCAGCCTCCTCGAGGACATCCTGAGCCCACTATCTACTGGAAAAAGGACAAAATCCGAATTGATGACAGAGAAGAGCGAATCAGTGTAAGTCTATCCTTTTGAGACAGGAATCTTCCTGAAACGGGGGTTCACTATGGATTTTCAATAAAATCACATCAAGTTATAAAACTCAATGAGATATAAATATGAATCATGTAAGAACCTCTTTTAGGTTACCACAGCATACTACAAGTTAATTCCTAATAATCTATCCATATAAATGATGTCAGCTGTTCTGAAAACCTTAGTGCTGAAGCGGAAGACTAAGGAACTGAATACAGTTTTCATCTTGGCCCTAATAAAGCACTACTGTTTTGAACATTTTCAAATGCTATGAAGTAATACGTCAAGAATCTTACATTATTGTTCAAGGCATTGCAGTTAAATAGTGACGGCTTGGGCGTAATCATTGTATTAAAAAGTTATGCTTTCCTGTCCAATAAGATTCACAGAGGGCCTCATTTTACAGATACTGTGGCAAGTGGGCCAGAAATTTGCTTTTTCTATGTCTTGTATAATGAAAATGATGCTTTGGAAACTACATGTGGCTAAATTCAGAAATAATCAGGGTGGAGTTCTGAAGATTTGAGCTGGCTGGATAACTCAGTGAGCTAGAAATATCTGGATATATAGCTAGAAGTCAGGAGTTTGATTTCCCACAGGGATTTTGATTCCCCACTGGAAATCACCACAGGGATTTTGATCCCTAAGAGGATTTTGATTCCCCACTGTGTCTCCCAGCCGGTGTGGCCTTGGGCCAGATGTACAGTCCTAGAGCACCACCAGAAGAAGGGAATGGTAAGTCACTTTGAGTACTAGAAAACCCTAAGAAGGATAAGCATAAGTTAGAATTTACTTGACGGCATGTAATTATTTACTCCAAAGAGCTGATGCCACCAGAAGATCCTCCAATGCCTTTTCCATTTTACTTTATGATATAAGGCTTGTAAATTGCTTTATGCAGGTACTGCATAGGTAGGTGGAACAGCTATCAATATTGAGAAGTCCAGAATTTTCCTTGCCATTTCCCTAAGACTGTGAAAGAGTTCTGAATGCATTAAAACTTACAGGTGTTTTTTCTTGTTTCTTCACAATAGATACGAGGTGGAAAGCTTATGATTTCAAATACAAGAAAGAGTGATGCTGGAATGTACACTTGTGTTGGCACCAATATGGTTGGAGAACGAGACAGTGATCCAGCAGAGCTAACTGTCTTTGGTAAAAAAAAATTCTGATATACTTACTTATCTCCCATCCTGAGCTACAGCCACAAAATTTTCACGATTAAATTCACCAAACAAGTGTCATAGTGTAAAATCTGTGCTATAATGGCTAATTTATATAATTACCCTTGCATAAACTGTATCTTGAAATTCACTGTGATTTGCTCAAGAATTCTAATCTATTAGTAGAATTCTACCATGAAACACCCTCCATCCTTGAGTATAAAATTTAAGGCCTGTCAGAGAACCTCAAGAAATGGCATAATATTTACAAATATAATCTAGCATAATACTGCTATTTGTCACAAATTTATCAAATATAGTCAAGAAAACTATAGTACAATGGACAGATTGTGCTGCAAAGAGTTTTCAGAGTCATGTAGTTTATTTAAATTATTTCTTATTCCCCTAGGCTGGTAGATCAAAGCGTTTGTAACACTGCACAGGAGAACTAGCTGTAGCAGACCAGACCTGTTATTCAAGAATAATTTTTATGACATTGTTTGGTTTCAAACTGCTTGTCCTTTTTAATTTGTGTAGCAATTGGGTTTCTTGTGCTGATGATGGCATCAAAAGCTGACAATGTGTAGGTGGTGGAACTTCCACACTGAGCATGCCAAATAGAAAATGAAACAATCCAGATGATTCAGTAAAATGAAATAATCAAGATGATTTCCCCCATGAGAAAAGTTTAGTATAGGGAGGGTGTGCTGATATGATCTTAAATCTAAAATTATCCTACTACTAACTAGGTAATAAATAATACTGTAAAACCTTATTATAGCAGTATTCTCAGCAATGACATTTTATATGTCATTAGTAGCGTTTATGTAGGCATCAGTTCAAAGTGTCTTGAATAAGGCCAAAAAAATCAATGGGGCAGTATTCTGCTCAGTAATAGTAGTGGTGATGATTTCCACCCTCTTCTATGTTCTGTTTTGTAGAGTTATGTTTAACATATTTCAGAAATTGTATGTTGTTGTTCCTTCAGTGTCAGTCAGTGTAGGGTGATTATTAGAAAGCTGTAAGACTTTCATATGTGATCAAGAATTCCGCAGATTAGCTTATGGCCTTTGCACACTGATGAGTGCTATATCAAAATATTAAGAGTGGGTTGGTTTATCCATTACATCTATTGGTAGAAGTTAGCTTGCATAATACTTATTGAAGGATATTAATTAAATTAATGAAGGCCTTCTCACCTCATTTGCAGTGTTACAGATATAGGGAAGCATTTCCTGTAATGCTGAGCAGATTGCTGTCTGAAACTGCAGAATATTTCAGTGCTAAGAAGGTATTATTAGAAATACATATGTATCCAGCTGTTCAACCATACATTCCTCCTAATTCTTTCAGCTTTTATTAGGAGTTGTCATACAGTTCTCCAAAATCCAGCAAATGACATCCATTTAGCTATCCATGAAACTGTAGTCATAGAATCATAGAAAAGTGAAGTTGGAAGGGCCCTACAGACTACCAAGTCCAACTCCCTGCTCAATGCAGGAATACAATCAAAGCATATCTGCCAGGTGATTATCCAAGTTTTTCTCAAATGCCTCCAGTGCTGGAGAACTCACCAATGCCCGAGGTAACTGGTTCCACTGTCGTACTGTTCTAACAGTTAGGAAGCTTTTCCTGATATTCAACCAAAATCTGGCTTCCTTTAACTTTTTTTCTTCTTTTTAAATTTTTTTATTTAACTATAACATAAACATAAACATAAAATACATAAACCAAAATACAAAATTAACTGTTTCCCCCACCACCATTTTCAACTCTCCTTTCTTAACCTTTAAATTATAAGTTAGCTTATCATTTATGGCTATATTCCATATTTCATTATACCAATCATCCATTCAAAATTCAGATTTTGATTTCCATTACCTAGCTATTATTAATCTAGCTGCTGTTAATAAATTGGTAATCAATTATTCAGTCATCCTATATTCCACATTCTCAAATATTAATAACAAAGCTATCTCAGGATTAAATTCTATATTTTTTCACATATGTCTTTTAGTTCCTTAAAGATTAGTTTCCAAAATCTTTATACTTTTTCACGTTCCCACCACATATGAAAGTATGTACCAATTTTCTCCTCATATTTCCAACAGACATTCAGATAACTAGTGTTAATTCTATTTAATGTTGTCGGTGTTAAATACCATTGGCCTTTTGGGAAATTCCCTCTCTTTTGGAGGGGGGGGTGACTCTCACTGTGAAGAGTGAGGTTCGCAGCTTGGACCCGGCTCCCACCATGGAAATCCAGGTGGTGTTTGTGGTCCACTCCACCTATTTCCATCTGTGACAGATTGCCCAGCTGCATCCCTATCTTGATGTTAGGGTGCTCACCACTTTGGTCCATGCCCTTGTAATCTCGAGCGTAGACCACTGCAATGTGCTCTATTTGGGGCTACCTTTGAGATTGCTGAGGAAGCTTCAAAAGGTGCAGAATGCGGCGGCCAGACTTCTCAGTGGGACGAGAAAATATCAGTATATTTCTCCCACTCTGGCTGCTTTGCATTGGCTGCCTGTTCATTTCCTCATTAATTTCAAAGTGTTAATGATCACATATAAAGCCCTAAACGGTTTAGGACCTCGATACCTGGCAGAACACCTCTCCCCACCTAGATCTACTTGTAACACTCGCTCTAGTCAGGAGGGGCGGCTGAGGAGCCTAATGCTGACGGAGGCCCAGAAAGAAAAAAACAAGAAACCGGGCCTTCTCGGCAGTGGCCCTCCGCTTCTGGAATAATCTCCCCTCTGAGATTTGCTTGGCCCCTTTGCTGAGTATTTTCAAGAGCCAACTCAAGACCTGGTTATTCAGGCAGGCCTTCCCTCTGGTCACCATCTGATTTATCGTTTTTTTATCTTGAATTATTTTTTACTGTTGCTAAATTGATATTACAGTGGTGCCTTGCTTAACAATTACCTTGTTAAATGACAAAACCGCTTGATGATGAATTTTTTGCGATCGAAAAACGATGTTTTGATAGGGAAAAATTGCTAAACAATGATCGGTGAAAAGCATTGTTTATAGCTAACACAGTCTGTTGGACCCAGAACTCCTTTGTACCTGTAATTTTCATCTCGACGAGGCCTTTATGATTAAGAGCCGAGTTGAAATCTTCTCTCAGTTCCTCGATGTGTTGAAGACTGAAGATTATTGTCTTGGTCCCTTTCTCTCTCTCTCTCTCTCTCTCTCTCTCTCACTCACTCACTCTCTCTCACTCTCTCTCACTCACACACACACACACACACACACACACAAAATCAATTCCAAATAAAGTGATCATAAAAGTTTTGCCAGCTCACTTTCCTGACAAGGCTGTTTCATTAATGCCACTTAAGCAGTGCAGGTTTTGCAATGAAGATGCTGATTATAACATTAGTAGGGAGTTTCTGGCATCAAGAAATCTGCCTTACATTCTTTAGGTATTTGAACATCCTGCTTAAGGTATCTGATACTAATTTAAATGTTCTGCTCTAGAAAGTAAGTCATGTGTATCTTGGCCATATATTTAAAATGAAACCACAGCAGGAAACTAGGATTGGCTTACATTGAAGAGTGAAAGCAGTTTAATAATATTTCTGGAAAATATACACAAATGTTGAATAATGTAGAGGAAGGTTAATTATCGAGTTGCTGATTAATGATTCTTGCATATATTGTATTCTTCAATTTTTTCAGGAATCAATCCCTTATTGTTTTGGTCCTGAGATATTTTTGACTTAATACCAAGGATGTATTTTGGTGTGTCACTCATCTTTAGGTTCCCATACAGTGAATTTAGCTTGAGGCATTGCCTCTGGTGAAGCTGAGTAAGAGTAAGCAGCATGGTTATCAGGATCCAGTGGGAACTGTAAGTGAGGCAAGAACAAAAACCTGTACAGTCAGGATTGTTCTTGCATAGAATTAGGATAGGACTATAATAAGCACACCAAAGTAAAAAAGAGAAGGCCCTGTAACCAGAGATCAGAAAGTGAGTGGAAAGTGTTCATGTGATAACATTTAATGAACTAAAAAAAAACCCTTTAATTAAATTATATTTACATTGACTAAACTCCCCACTGACATGTAAGTAGGAAATTTGGTAAGCTGTATGATGTGGAGAGGGGGGATTTGCTGCTTGGGTAACAGCCTATTCTCCATATTATTTTACCCAGGCTTTGTGCCCTGGAGAGGACACTCCAGCTTCGCACACAGCGTTGAAACACTAGACGCTGTTCCAAGTCCTCCATACAGAGCACGTTACCATAGTCTCTCGAGACTGAAGTATGCCTATGCTATGTAAACTACAGCTGATTTCTAGTTCTTTTTATTCACCCTGGTTTGTGTAATTTTGTTTTGTTTTTTGTGGTGGTGGTGTATTGTCACGTTGATTTGTTTTAGTATTGTATGGTGCAGTCACCTCTGTAGGTAGCTGTTTCTTTGGATTGCAAGTTGTGATGTCACTAGTTAGGAGTGGTGTTGGAGTATCTAAGCCCTCTTGCATCTTTCCTGAATCGTGTCGCATGGCAAATATTGATGGCTTCCAATCTGAGGACTGAAAGCAACAACTGACTTCAGTCCTATTCTTGTGGATGAAAACATCATAACATGGAAGTATAAAATATATTAGATATAATAATTTCCACAAGGTCTCATGAACAGTGTTATAAGAAGAGTGAAAAAGACGTGTGTCCTAACATTAATTTGACCAGCTAAGTGGTATCCAGCCTGGTCTGGATGTGGTTACACTCCCTCTAAAAGACCAGGTGCACAATTTGAAAGTGCTCCTGGACCCAGTTCTCTCTATGGAGAAGCAAATTTCTGCTGTGACCAGGTCTGTCTTTTTTCAATTTCAGCAGATTGCACAGTTGTGTCCCTATCTGTACAGAAAATCCATGACCTCATTAGTTCATGTGTTCATCTGTGAAGATTCTAAGTCATCCAAGTGAGGTTATCTGGAAGCTGAATCACAGCAACTAGAGTTCTTTCTTGTTAGGTTGAAACATTTTGCTACTCATCCAAGTAGCTTCTTCAGTCTAAGAACATATAGATAACCTCACCTGGATGACTGAGAATCTTCACAGATACATAATGCTATACATTTGGGGGCAGATACCCTGAAGCTGGTGCAAAAAGACTGAAGAAGCTACTTGGATGAATAGTGAAACTTTTCAATCTAACAAGAAAGAAGTCCAGTTGTCATGACTCAACTTCCAGATAGTTCATGTGTTGGTAATCTTGAAGATCGATTACTGCAATGCTATGTTCAAGGGCAGTATGGAAGTTGCAGTGCAGAAGTTGCAGCAGGTACAGAAGTTGCAGCAGATCCAAAATTTTGGAGTTATAGCAACCTGCATATTACACTTTTCAGAGGTTCGGGTGGAAGGGACATTGGGTGACTGTCAATCACATAGTAGCAGCTGATTGTCCCTTCTCTACCTTAGATTCCTTTTCCTGTTTTTATTTTTATTTTTGATTTTTTTTACTTCAGTCAGGATTCTGTGTCAGTTAGGTTCTTTAACAGTGGCAATGTTTTGTGTGTGTCCTTTCAGTCAGCACTGAAATTAACATTTAGAGTCTGAGTGAAGTACAGTAGGACTGTCATATCAGTAGCCATGGTTTCACTTATCCACTGCCTGAAAATATTAAATTTAAAAAAACCAGAAATACGTATGTGTTACCAATGTGTATTACCAGAACTGGCCACTAGAGAATATGTTATATATAGGATTTTTGTATTTGCACTTTCTGGCAACCGCAGAGGACTTAGAACTGATCCCCCACAGATAACACAGTCTGACTGTATTTATGAAATCAGTCAATCATAATAATGAAAATAACCAGTCAAAATCTTAAGCTATTTAACAAGTGTATATGTTTGTATTCTGACATATATGAAGATTTTGTGAGTAAAAGAGATAATTTTTCATTCTTTCTCAACTCTAGAATCTCAGACTAAGTTTATTGAAAGTATTACAGCTGACATAAATCTAACTCAACCTATACAATAAGCAACAGTATATTTGAGAGTGACTTGTAACTATATATTAATCTACTAATCTTGCAGATCTTTATCTGGATTTTCTCCATTGTATAGCTGGAAGTTTTAAGTCGGCAATTTCCACACACTCTGCCAATACAAAATGCAGGAGTCAGGCTAGTTTCTTCTTTGAAATAAGACCATATTTCCCTGATCCTAGGCCACCTTCACTGTCTTCCTGTGATCTTCCATGCCAAATTCAAGGTGTTATAAGTTAACATGGACTTATAAATTGTGACTTATAAATCTTATTAAGTTATTAACGTTAATGGTTTGGGAACTCTATACCTGTCAGATTATCTCTCCCAAAGATCTACTATCTGTGCCACCCATTCCTCCAAGGCTTCATTGTTATGGGTGGCCATCCTGAAAGAGGTCCATAGAGCATTAACTGAGGATCATCTTACTGGCAGAAAGCAGCAATGACTTCATATGTCTTCTATTGTAAGTGAAGGAAGAAAAGTAAAGGCACAACTTAAATTCAACATTGAGAAGATGAAAATCATTACTATAGAAGAACTACACAATTTAAAAATAAATAATGAAGAAGTTTAAGTTAAAGATTTTTTATAGGTAAAGATAAAGATTCCCCTTGACATTTAGTGCAGTCGTGTCCGATTTTAGGGCACGGTGCTCATCCCTGTCTCAAAGCTGTAGAGCCAACATTTGTCCGTAGACAGTTTCCGTGGTCATGTGGCCAGCGCGACTAGACATGGAATGCTGTTACCTCCACACCAAAATTTTGTATACCTCAGTTCAATCATCAGTTCAAAGGAGACTGTAGCCAAGAAGTCAGATGAAGATTGAGACTTGGAAATACAGCAGTGACGGAACTAGAAATGATCATCAAGTTAAAGGATGTTTCCGTGAAGAGTAAGACCAAAATCATCAGCACTATTGCATTCCTAGTTAATATTTGTTGTTAAGTCGTGTCTGAATCTTCACAACTCCATGGACCAGAGCACACCAGGCCCTCCTGTCTTCCACTGCCTCCCGGAGTTTGGTCAAATTCATGTAGGTAGCTTCGATGACACTGTCCAACCATCTTGTCCTCTGTCGTCCCCTTCTCCTCTTGCCCTCACACTTTCCCAACATCAGGGTCTTTTCCATGGAGTTTTCTCTTCTCATGAGATGGCCAAAGTATTGGAGCCTCAGCTTCAGGATCTGTCCTTCCAGTGAGCACTCAGGGTTGATTTCATTAAGAATAGATAGGTTTGTTCTCCTTGCAGTCAGGGGGACTCCTCCAGCACAACAATTCAAAAGCATCAATTCTTTGGTGGTCAGCCTTCTTTATGGTCCAGCTCTCACTTCTATACATCACTACTGGAAAAACCATAGCTTTGACTATGCGGACCTTTATCGGCAAGGTGATGTCTCTGCTTTTTAAGATGCTGTCTAGGTTTATCATTGCTTTCCTCCGAAGAAGCAGGAGTCTTTTAATGTTATGGCTGCTGTCACCATCTGCAGTGATCATGGAGCCCAAGAAGGTAAAATCTGTCACTGACTCCATATATTCCCCTTCTATTTGTCAGGAGGTGATGGGACCAGTGGCCATGATCTTAGATTCTTCTGATGTTGAACTTCAGACAATTTTTGTGCTATCCTCTTTCACTCTCATTAAGAGGTTTAATTCCTCATCACTTTCTGCCATCAGAGTGGTATCATCTACATATCTAAGGTTGTTGATATTTCTCCTGGCGATCTTAATTCAGGTTTGGGATTCCTCTAGTCCAGCCTTTGCCATGATGTATTCTGCATATAAGTAAAATAAGCAAGGAGACAATATACAGCCATGTAATACTTCTTTCCCAATTTTGAACAAATCAGTTGTTCTATATCCAGTTCTAACTGTTTCTTCCTGTTCCACATATAGATTTCTCAGGAAATAGATAAGGTGGTCAGGAACTCCCATTTCTTTAAGAACTTGCCATAGTTTGCTGTGGTCCATACAGTTAAAGGCTTTTGCATAGTCAATGAAGCAGAAGTAGATGTTTTTCTGGAACTCTCTGGCTTTCTCCATAATCCAGCACATGTTAGCAATTTGGTCTGTAGTTCCTCTGCCCCTTTGAAATCCAGCTTGTACTTCTGGTAGTTCTCGGTCCACATAGTGCTGAATCCTGCCTTGGAGGATTTTGAGCATACGCTTGCTAGTGTGTGAAATGAGTACGGTAGTTGGAGCATTCTTTGGCACTGCCCTTTGGGATTGGGATGTAGACTGATCTTTTCCAATCCTCTGGCCACTGCTGCGTTTTCCAAAATTGCTGGCATATTGAGTGTAGCACCTTAACAGCACCATCTTTTAAGATTTTAAATAGTTCAACTGGAATGCCATCACCTCCACTGGCCTTGTTGTTAGCCATGATTTCTAAGGCCCACTTGACTCCACTCTCCAGGATGTCTGGCTCAAGGTCAGGAACCACACTATCTGGGTTGTCCAGGACATCCAGATCTTTCTGGTATAATTCTTCTGTGTATTCTTGCCACCTCTTCTTGATGTCTCCTGCTTCTGTTAGGTCTCTTCCATTTTTGTCCTTTATCATGTCCATCTTTGCACAAAATGTTCCTTTAATAGCTCCTATTTTCCTGAATGGATCTCTGGTTTTTCCTTTTCTATTATTTTCCTCTATATCTTTGCACTATTCATTTAAGAAGTCCCTCTTGTCTCTCCTTGCTGTTCTTTGGAAGTCAGCATTCAATTTTCTGTAACTTTCCCTATCTCCCTTGCATTTTGTTTCCCTTCTCCTCTCTCCTATTTGTAAGGCCTCATTGGACAGCCACTTTCTTGCATTTCCTTTTCTTTGGGATGGTTTTTGTTGTTGCCTCCTGTACAATTTTATGAGCCTCCATCTATAGTTTTTCAGGCATTCTGTCCACTAAATCTAGTTCCTTACATCTGTTCATCACTTCCCCTGTGTATTCATAAGGGATTTGGTTTAGATAAGGGATTTGGTTTAGTTAATATATATGGATGCAAAACCTAGACAGTGAGAAAAGCCAACAGGAACAAAAATAAGTTCCTTTAAAATATGCTACTGGGAGAGAGGTTTGTGGCTATTGCACACTGCCAGAAAGATGAACTGGGTCCTAGATCAAATCAAGTCTGAATTCTCTCTAGAAGCAAAAATGATAAAACTCAGGCTGTTGTACTTGGGGCATATCATGAAAAGATAACACTCAGAATAATTTTAGGAAAAGGTGAAGGCAGAGGGAAACGAGGAACAAAAAACATAAGGGGGATTGACTGCATAAAGGAAGTCACATCCTTGAGTTTTGGCTGTATATGTCAGTATATTTTAGAGGTCACTCACTGATGGGACTTGACTTGATGGCACATAACAACAAACAACAAATAGGTGACTTAACATATAAATGTAATCAATGTTCCATTGAAATAAAAGGGAGTTGTGTGATAAATACAAAACACAAATGCAAGAGTAGGCAATAGCTTTATATACCACTAAAAAACCTTCATACATACAATACATGAGCTTTAATGGATCAAGGCCACTTCAGGCTTGTACCAGTGTTATATCACTCTTCAAATATTTTAGTACTCTTCACAGAAATAAAGTCTATGGAGAGGGGTTTTATTTATGCAGTTGAGGCTTGCAAAACAGCTACATTAAATATGCTGTATGTGCTTTGCATCCTGCCAACCTAGCAGTTCGAAAGCATGTAAATGTAAGTAGATAAATAGGTACCACCATGGTGGGAAGGTAACGGCATTCCATGTCTAGTCACACTGGCCACGTGACCATGGAAACTGTCTATGGACAAATGCTGGCTCTACGGCCTGGAGATGGGGATGATCACCGCGCCCTGGAGTCGGACATGACTGGACTAAATGTCAAGGGGAATCTTTACCTTTACCTATGTGCTTTGCAGAATAAAAGCCAGTCTACGTAGTCATGAGCAAGCTGCATAGCTCTGTGTGTCCTGGAAAGGGTCACCATAAGTCAGAACCGACTTGATAACATCATCATTATTATTCTATGGCTATGATTTTATATGTTGAACAGTTCTGTAAAAATTGCAATTTTAATTATGGCACCAGAATATATGGCCAAAAATTTCTAAAAAGAGAGGCATGTATCTCTTTTAAAATTTGCTATGAAATTAGCTAAAATCATATATAAAAATATATTTTGAGCATTTACACGATAACTGCATTTTTGTCTCCTGAGAAATTAACATTGTAAGCAAGTTGTGCAGGTGATTCAAATCCAGTTAATCTCACATAAAAATGCTAATTGCATTTGCAATAGTATTCACTGTGATCATTTTATAAAAGTATAATTAGATATGGGATACATTCAGCACACACTCTGGATGATACATAGGTAGAAAACGACATGGGAAGTGCAGAAATGACGCAAACTGGAAATAATAGATACTTCAAATCGTCCATTCTTCTGCATGTCTCAATCTGCACTTTTGTAAAATTTCTCTCCTTGAAAGCTTTTTAGTATTCTGTATTTCTCCTTGAAGAATGATGTGTTCCTGTAACTCCTATAATAGGGAAGATTTTCACTTGACTTACATGATCTCCTGAAGTGGTAACAAGAGATAGGACTTTTGCAATCTGTTTTTGTGTTTCAACATTATAAACAAATACATTTATCATGCAGTAGCTGAACCTATTGTTCACTTGCTTCATTGTGTGAAAGGGGTATAGCAAATTCCTCTCTTTTACCCCTTGTCTTCATTGTATTTCTACAGTGTAAAAGCCCATGTCTGAACTGAACATGATCTAGTGTGCTGTTGGGCAGAACCTGTGATAGATTTGCACACAGACCTGTTTGTCCCCTCTTTTCATAGCAAAAGTAACCAAAAAGAACAGGAGCATCAATTGTAGGTGTAAGATGTATGTAAAGAGATATCATTTTCCATCCTAGTGGGGATGGAAAACAAGTCTCTGGTGAATATACGGGCAGTCTATGTGCTGGATTGTTCTCAGACACTTGGAGTAACATATCACAAACCTTTCTAATGTGTCACTCTTGTTTTCAAGAACGACCCACATTTCTCAGGCGACCAATCAACCAAGTGGTTTTGGAGGAAGAAGTTGTAGAATTCAGATGCCAAGTTCAAGGAGATCCCCAGCCAACAGTACGCTGGAAGAAAGATGAAAATGACTTGCCAAGGGGAAGGTAGGAAGAGCACTAATTGTTTTTGTTTCTAGTAATTCTTATTACTATATTTGTTCCCATGAAATGTTGTGAATCTGGAGGGAAAAGATGTTATGTAACCGAACATACTGCTTGATGAATGTTTGTTTTTCCTATACTTAGTAGGTATTTTGCCCTTAGGCTCTCAGAGGTGAAGGACAGATATTCTGTACCCTAAAGAGTTTTATAGAAATAGGATTATCTTTGGCACACTGGAATAAGAAAAGCTGCATTCAGTGTTCTATATTTATTGCCAAGACAAAGGAACAGGAGCCCAGTCTTTCACTGCATGCGATCATTAGGTGTACTTCCACAATTTTAGTGTTGTAGAGAGTGGTGGTGTAAAGAAGTCATTATCTTCTACAGGTTGTATCACATTTTCATATTATGGGAACTCACTGATTCTCTGAAACTAGTATTACAAATCTAGCAGAATTGTGTTGTGTTAGGTAAAGCAAATTTAAGAAAAGCTGGATGGATAAACTGTATATTATTCACAGAATGGATTCCAGAATTCTTTAAAATTGAGTATTTTAAACTTAATCCGTTCATCCTCTTTTCCTCTAATTACAGAGTTATACAATTGGAAGATATTCCAAGGGTGTCCAAGCCTTTTTTAATAACTCCCCCCTAAATTGCCAAATAACTTTATTATTCATCACTTCATGGGGTCAACTTCATGCTTTGTGAGTCGTCAACTTTTGGCGACTTACGAAGCGGGATGACTCGTCAATATGGTGACTCGTCCCCATCTGTAGTTACAACTAGAATTTTGAATTGTACCTGGAAACAAAATCAATAGCTATTGAAGCTGTTGCAACAAGGGAGTTGCAGCTGAAGTTTTCAAAAGCATCTGAGTGTGTGCCTTGGGACTGTGTCACTGTGGTCAAAGCAGATACCTCAAGGATTAAGTTCAGATGGCACAATAGCTTCAGTCAAGCAAATGCAGTCCTGTCACATGTCTGAAACCTGATTTATACAAACAAATCTTTTTGATTATCTTAACTAAATAGAGTAATGTGCTACATTACCATGTGGAGAAATTGCATGAATGAAACTGTTTTACAAGGACAGACGTGCATGTTTTTTATGAAATAGCTGGCTTGAAAAAGAAAGATGAAATAATGGATATTGCTGTTAAATCTTTGTTCAAACTTTCATTTTGTTTATCTGCCTGTCTTCCACTAAATGGATTCAAGGCAACTTCCAGTATATTTAGAGGACAAAATCCAGGTAAATGAATTAATAAATAACAATATTAAAATCATTTAAACCATATTAAAGCAACTATTTTTAAAGCACATTTAAAACAATTTAAAAGAACGTTAAAAATCCAGCATGCCCATTAAAGATCCTTCTATTGTAGCAAGTCAGATGCTCAGTGACTGTCTGAGCAGAAAATCTTCACTTGCTTCTTTCTTGCAGGCCAGAATTTAATTTATTTATTTATTTTAAAAAAATGTTTTCTCCTTGCTAGATGAGATTCCATTCTTCTCATAACTATACCTTTTTCATTGTGTTCATTGAACACAAGTCGTTTCGGGCTTGCATTGCTTCTCTTTCTTGATGAGGACAAGAAAATCTGGAAGTGTTCATTACATCATGGTCATTGATTATCTTTTCCAATTATGTGAAAATTAAATTAAAAATCTATGTTTCACCTGACCATGAACACTTCTGTCTTGTCCTGACTAAGGGACAGTTTGTTTGCACTTATCCAGGCCATAACTGACACTAGATACCAATTCAGAGCTAAAACAGCTTTCTTGGGTTACAGTGGGAAAGGAGAAACAGATTAGATGTAGAGATGGATGTGAACCACAGTTCAGCAGTTCAGTCAAGTTCAGCACCTCATTTCCCTCCTCACCTTTCCAGTGTGACTGCCCATTCATGAGTTGCAACATGGGCTTCTCTATTCTGGCAGCTGGCCACTCAGACAAGGAGGCATGGCAGGGAAGCCTACAGCACTGCCTTTGAGAGGGCAGCTGCCTGAGGTTGGGGAGGAGAGAAGCACATGCTGTAATCCATGATTCAGCAGTTGTGCTGGGAATGTGGGGAGGGAAACCTGCATCAATTGGGGAACGGGCAAACATGCAGAGGAGGCAGGAGAAGGGAATGTTCAGAGGGGAGTGTGCAGCACTCACGTAACACCTGTTCAGGCACAGTACCAAACTTGGTTGAAGCACTGAACTGTGGTTCATGCCCATCTCTAATTAGTTATTATTTGTATACTTATTGCAATGAACTTCCAAATGCTAGACAACATCCCCTGCATTTCCATTTATATATTGTATGCAGTAAGGCCACCATATCCGTGGGATCAGTACCTGCAGTTTCACTTATCCATTGCCTTAAAGCAATCAATCAATCAATCAATCAATCAATCAATCAATCAATCAATCAATCAATGTTCCCAAGGTGCATTAACAGGTCTAGCTGCTAAATGAAACCAGATACTTTGTTATATACAGGTGACGTAAGGGAAATGCACTCATGGCCTGATGTCTTTGAGGGAAGCAGCTTCCAGTGAAACAGGAAAGCTGCATTTGTAGGGGTGGGCAAGGGGGAGGTGGCAGTTGCTGGTTTCAGAGAAGCCTCCCTTGTGAGCAGGGGTGCAGGAAACCTAGTCCTTTTTCAAGATTAGGCCAGGGTGCCCTCTCCCAACTATGCATGGACAGCAAAGAAACTGGAAGTAAGTGCTTCACTTATCTGCTATTTCCAGCATCTACAGCGGTGTTGTTGTTGAAACTGATACCCCATGGATACCACAGTCTTCCTGTATTTTAAATTACATAAGAGTCATGAAATAGCCCTAAAGTGGCACATAAGCCATAGACTGGGGGCAGAACAGGACTCCTCCATCATCATATTCTGAGTTCACCCCTCCAGGAGAACCAAAGCCACTGTAAAAAGTGGCTGCAGCTCTCATCCCAGGGAGGTAGTCGAGAACCTGTCAAAGTTGAAGGCATCAGAATCAAATGAAAGGTTCAGCAAAACTAACAGTAATGTTCTCAGCACAGATCACCAACTAAGGTAATCAAAGCTATCTTAATCATACAATCAATTCTGAACCCAGATTAAGCTGGATCTAGATAATCAGTTTCATCTAGGAACTCATGCAACTGAGAAGCCACCATATTTCTGAGTACCTTACCCTGAAATCTGGACAAGTACAAGGTATTTAGGGATGTTTTCCGCAATTGGCTTACTGCTATCTTTCCTAGACACATAAAATCTTGCCTTGCTGTAGAGAAGCATTCAGCAATATCGTTACTCACTCAAATAGCCTTTCCCCACTACAGTAGTCCTGTATTGAATCATGTTTCCATGTAGTCTTGCATCCATAGCATAGTCCTGTAAAAACAATGCACTGAATCTAGACAACATTTGTTGCACTTATGTTCCACTTAAATGAATATGAAGGGTTATATGTAAGAAAATTAAGCTGTATTATTTTTAATGTACATGCCCTAGTAAACATTTCTTCTTTCTGTGAAACAGATATTGACTTGTAAATTTATTTCTTCTGCTAAATTTTCATATATATTGCATATTAATTTCAACATATTTGTTGACTTTAACAGAAGATTCATTGCAATATTAAAGTACTTTCTGTACATTACTATTGTTAAAGCTAATCTGGATTTTTCTCTCAATTTGACCATTTGAATATTTGTAGTTGTCTGAAACAGAACAACTCAGAGATTACAAAAATAGCCCTAATCTCTTCATAAAAATAAGATGAGAGATAATGCAGTTTGGACTTGCAGTCTCCTTCTTGCAAATCTTCCCTCTATCCTGTGATTTGGTTTTCACTTTGGTGCTTTTTACATTTACATAAATACTTACCATAGCTAGTACTAATTAGATTTCATTTTAAACTCTACTTAAGAAAGTAAGAAGTTCTTTCAGAAACAGATTAGATCAGAATTCTCCCAAGAACATACAGTATGGACTTACTCTTGTCTTTTGCAGTTTCCCCCTCAATATTTATGGACCATGTTCAGGTGCTAACAAGTTACTAATATGTTATGGAGACATGGTGGCATGAGAAAAATAGGACATACTGTAGTTCATTCAGTGCAGGGTTTTTGATCAAGATTATAGCAAACTTTATTCTAGGATCTCCCCATTTTGAATCAGTGCCTCAAGACTGAAATGCATTTCCTATTCACAGTAGTGGCATTTGGCATACATGTGTTCTATATGTGATTTGACTGTTTAGTGGATAAGATTAAACTAGTACTCAGGATACCTAGGTTTAAATTCCATTTAAGCTAGAGAAGTTTATTGAAGGAATGTTACTTGTGAAACTTTAAATACCTCACATACCTCAGAAGCTCAATCAAGTCAAAAGCACATGATACACAGATATTCTCGCCCACCAAAATTTACCATTGCCCAAAAAAGAAGGAATAATTGGTCATTCTTGTTCATGGCAAGCTACTAGAGGTGAACTCTTGAATTAGTAGTTTAATATCCATGGATAAGATGATTTATAGGTTGAATGGTAGCTTTTAAAATATGGGCCAGAGCATTCCAATGGGGTTTGGGTATCATTCTCAAAATGTTTGGAAAATACAAACTGCACAAGAATAGTTTACCTCTCCAAGCTGCTTATTTGTATCAGCAGTTACTTCTTTAAAATCTGTTTGACACAAATAAGACTGACACATATGTATTGAAGGGCAGTGAGATCCCTAAATGATGGAAAGCATCACTAATGCCTTCTAACCAAATAGGGCCAGAATCGAGCCTTGAGTCTTCAGCTTTATTTAGGCTTAGGTATGGAATCACTGTTACTCTGAGGTGTAGGGGATGACATTTCTTTGGCTTAACATTTAATAAAATTTGATTAGGGTTTGTGCAGCATTTCATGTTTTCAAATTTCCAGCAAAGCCTGGGAGACCAGCTGCATAGTCTGTAATAATGCAGCAAGTGATACAGGGTTTTTTCCCCCTTGAGGATGGGGAAAGATTTTCTAAGTTACAAGTTAAAAATTTGCAACACACTGTAATGACTGCTTAAACCTTTACCATGAAGGACGATAACAGTGCTACCTCTTGTGAGACAGAAGCTACTGCACTGAATGAGTTTGTCAGTTTCCTTACAAATATCTGTCACACAGTTCTTTTTGTATTCTTGCTTTGAGTAACTGGTTCAGTTGGGTAAACACATCTTTAATGAAACTAGAGTTACAGTTTGTAGTTCTGACTTGCATGCACAGACATTTTCTGATTAGATTAGTATTGGGTGAAGGAACTGAAAGAGGCAAACAGCCATACTATATCAACAGCAAATAGTGGTTTAGATTCTTCCTTTTCAGTTCAACGAGGTAGGGGAAAATCAAGAAACAAAGGAAAGTAGTATACATTTGCTGTCACTGTAATATTAAGCTCTTAAGTAATTATGTGCTATTCTACAAAGCAACTGTTACAGAAACCCTAAGAAGCAAAATTGTGCTTTGGTTGATTGTATAAAAAGAATAATATTCCTGTTCCCAGCCCGCACCAACATTGAATAAGATGTACTTTTTAAAAAAAGAGTATGCTGGTTTCTCACCAGAATTTTTTTAAATAAATAAATAAATAAATAAATAAATAAACTGAACTGGATTGTGGTTGTATAAAATTTGTATATAATTATAAGGGAATAAAATAAACATATTTTTATCCTTAACAATGTAAGAAATTTTCCATTCCTCTCTTTGTCTAGATCAGAGACAAGCCATTCCAATTCTTTTCTTCCTCCTCCTACTAATTCATCCTGGTGTAACAACAAAAAAGAGAAACCCTGATGAAATTATCCCAAAATTCAGCATAGTGAAAAACCAGAAAAGATGCCCCGATATGACTTTTGGCTGCTCTGCAGCTATTAGTCCTGAAGTTATGCCAGCAGTAACCTAGTCAATATCCTTACCCTCAAGTCAACATATTAATAATACAGATAGAAACCTAGAAAAAGCCATGCTGAATCAGACCAAAGGCCTATCTAAGTCCCTCATTTTGTTCTCGCAATGGGGAGCAAATTGTCCATTGGAAATTCATCAATGAGACACGAGTGAAACATCTCTGCCACTCTTTCCCCAGCAACTGATACGCAGCATGTTTGTTGTTATTACACATAGTAAAGTTCACCCCCTGAATGAACAATCTTCAAAATGTCTTGTCCCCCACATCCCTGCTGAGTTCTTGCAAACTAAAGACTGTAGATCTCTTGTGAAGTCAATCCATCTCATACATGATCTTCCTCTTTTCCTGCTGCCTTCAACTTTTCCCAGTCTTATTGTCTGTAATATGCAACATATTGCTTCTGCTACTGGATGGTTTATAGGTAGCCTGAGTAGTAGCCACTTCTGGTTCTAATCTCCTTGAATTTATTGAATTCCCTTTCAAAGCCATTCAAGGTGGTGTCTTAAAGCAGTGAATGTTACTATTTAACTGTGTATTAGATCAACCCCCGGGCCACAGAACAGTGCTAGTCTGTGGCCTTGGAAGGTCTGGGCCGCCGGGACAGATGAGCGGTGAGCAGTGAGTGAAGCTCTGCCTCCTGTCAGCACACTCCTACAAGGTTCTAAAGCTGCTGCTGATCTGACAGGAGGCGGAGCTTCGCTCCCCACTCCCCTCCTGCTGCTGCTAGATCAGCTGTGCATGTGGCAATATAACCTGATAAGAGCCTGCGTTCTATTAGGTTCTAAGCTGCTGCTGATCTAACAGGAGGCAGAGCTTCAATTGCAGCTCACCTTCTGTTCCTGCTCACCATCTCCTTCATGAGCTCGATCCAAAGTTATCTTCCAACAAACTACTACATAACAAGTACATCCCCCCCCCCCGGTCCTTGGGAGAATGGTCTTCAACTAAACTGGTCCCTTGTCAAAAAGGTTTGGGACCACTGTACTAGAGAAGACCAGAAGTATGCTCAAGCCAATTTCAGACTGCTCAAGCCTTCTGTAAGTTTGACATTGGCTTGCATATCATTTCTGTGGGGACATTACATGGGAAATGTCACTTGTGCTCACCTCTAAGAGATTATCTGATTCACATATTTTCCTGATCGCAGCATGGGAATTGTGGATTGAGCTCTGAACTAGGGTAATGGCATTTCAGTTATACCATAGCTTCTCTATGGGCCACTCTGGAATAGGTTCAGCAGTATCTGCTCATATTTTATATGAGCCTTACATATCCACCCCAATCTCTCAGTTTCTTTAAGTAGATAGTTAAGGAATTGTAGGTGTGTTTCTCTTTTGAAAGAAAACTGCTACAAAGAACATTTACATTCTGTGGACTGCATGCCCAGGTATTTCACAGAGTTTTCTACAAGACATAATCAATGGGAAAATGACCTTTCAATGAAATATGAGTTAATAATGCTGTAATGCTATGTACTTTAGTCTAGTTAATCTCAGCACAGATTGTAACTAAATGCAACCCTGTGTGTATTGCAAATTAATTAGAAGCAAGACTTCTTTGTGGCATGAGGGATCTAATCTTTGGTTACATCAGCAGATTTTAAATTTTAATTAATAACAATTAACTGCCTTAAAGGAAGAGACAGAAGGGAAATGTGATTTCTGATATTAAGCATAGCACTTTCAATATCAGCTCTTGTTAAATCTGTTTTGTTTCCTAGTTTTCTGTGCTACCCATCAAGGAGAGATTAGTTCAATTTATGAGAAACACAGGAAAGACAATAGGGTGTTTCTTAACAGCTTGGCAATGAAACGGAAAAAATTGATGTATTATTTGTATGCTTATGTACATCTGGAGAGGTTATAGGTAGTCTCTAGATTATTTAGTTATCTAGTTTTTAACAGAGTGCATAACTGCCACATGTGTGTTATCTGATTTTTAAATACGAAGGTGGGAAAAGCATGACAGTAATCTTTACTTTGCCAGAAATACCTACATGAATTAGTTCTGATGTGCTCTAAGCACTTCAAGACTTGGGATATACCGTATTTTTTGCACCATAAGACGCACTTTTCCTCTCAAAACAAGTGGGGGGAGAAGTGTATGCGTCTTATGGAGCAAATACTGTCCCCTCCACGCCACCATCGCTGGCTTCCGAGGCCTCCGGAGGCCTCAGCAGGCCCCATCGCTGGCTTCCGAGGCCTCCGGAGGCCTCAGCAGGCCCCGTGGGGGCTTCCCCCCGGCACCATCGCTGGCTTCCGAGGCCTCCGGAGGCCTCAGCAGGCCCCATCGCTGGCTTCCGAGGCCTCCGGAGGCCTCAGCAGGCCCCGTGGGGGCCTCCCCCCGGCACCATCGCTGGCTTCCGAGGCCTCCGGAGGCCTCAGCAGGCCCCATCGCTGGCTTCCGAGGCCTCCGGAGGCCTCAGCAGGCCCCGTGGGGGCCTCCCCCCGGCACCATCGCTGGCTTCCGAGGCCTCCGGAGGCCTCAGCAGGCCCCGTGGGGGCTTCCCCCCGGCACCATCGCTGGCTTCCGAGGCCTCCGGAGGCCTCAGCAGGCCCCATCGCTGGCTTCCGAGGCCTCCGGAGGCCTCAGCAGGCCCCGTGGGGGCCTCCCCCCGGCACCATCGCTGGCTTCCGAGGCCTCCGGAGGCCTCAGCAGGCCCCGTGGGGGCTTCCCCCCGGCACCATCGCTGGCTTCCGAGGCCTCCGGAGGCCTCAGCAGGCCCCGTGGGGGCCTCCCCCAGGCACCATCGCTGGCTTCCGAGGCCTCCGGAGGCCTCAGCAGGCCCCGTGGGGGCCTCCCCCCGGCACCATCGCTGGCTTCCGAGGCCTCCGGAGGCCTCAGCAGGCCCCGTGGGGGCTTCCCCCCGGCACCATCGCTGGCTTCCGAGGCCTCCGGAGGCCTCAGCAGGCCCCGTGGGGGTCCCCCACCACCACCATCGCTGGCTTCTGAGGACCTCCAGGAGGCTTTCCACTGGTAAGGTGCTGCTTTTTACTTTTTAAAAAAATGTTCTGGGTGGGTTTTGGAGGGTAGATTTGGGCTGGGGGTATCTTTCTATGTTGCTTTGTGTTTTGGTAATTTTTTTGCAGTCTCAGCATGGGACTTGCTCTGTTTATTTATTTTTACTTTATTTTTTGGTATTTAAATATTAGTTGCTGCTTTTTACTTTTAAAAAATGTTCTGGGTGGGTTTTGGAGGGTAGATTTGGGCTGGGGGGTATGTTTCTATGTTGCTTTGTGTTTTGGTACTTTTTTTGAAGTCCCAGCATGGGACTTGCTCTGTTTATTTATTTTTACTTTGTTTTTTGGTATTTAAAAATTAGTTGCTGCTTTTTACTTTTTAAAAATGTTCTGGGTGGGTTTTGGAGGGTAGATTTGAGCTGGGGGGTATGTTTCTATGTTGCTTTGTGTTTTGGTACTTTTTTTGCAGTCCCAGCATGGGACTTGCTCTGTTTATTTATTTTTACTTTATTTTTTGGTATTTAAAAATTAGTTGCTGCTTTTTACTTTTTAAAAATGTTCTGGGTGGGTTTTGGAGGGTAGGTTTGAGCTGGGGGGTATGTTTCTATGTTGATTTGTGGTTTGGTACTTTTTTTGAAGTCCCAGCATGGGACTTGCTCTGTTTATTTATTTTTACTTTATTTTTTGGTATTTAAAAATTAGTTGCTGCTTTTTACTTTTTAAAAATGTTCTGGGTGGGTTTTGGAGGGTAGGTTTGGGCTGGGGGGTATGTTTCTATGTTGCTTTGTTTTTTGGTGATTTTTTTTTTGGCAGTCCCAGTGTGGGACTTGCTCTGTTTATATATTTTTATTTTATTTTAATTTTCAGTATTTAAAAATTAAGTGCGTCTTAACGTCCGGTGCGTCTTATGGAGCGAAAAATACGGTAATACTTCTGTTTGATATTTGATTAACTTATTTCATCAATGCAGAATTAAAATTAGAAATCATTTCATTTAATTCCACTTGCCCACCATGCTTAATTTCTTTTACCAGTCAACAACAAATCTTAATGTTTCTCTCATTCCTAGCCGCTGTTGAACCATTAAACATTTGCTTTTATAAGTAAAATATGTCAGCGTTTCCTACTTTCCCAATTGCTTCAGAGTGTCTGAAGAATGCTAATATTTTTGTTACATTCTGAGATGCCTAGAAACTGGACATCTGAGTGCTTGAGGGTTGAATTACAATATTAGAAATATCAAAAAAGTAGTACAAACTGTCAGATAAATATGTTTCAAATCCACAACTCTTTCCATCCTGCTAAAATAATGGAAAAAATTATGCAGCTTTCATCTGAATTACTTTTATGCCATTTTAGTTGTCTACGTCATTAATGCTAACAACTGGCTCAGATGATTTTAAAACAAACAATTCAATGCAGTCATTCATTAATAATGTTAAGTCTTTATTAAATTATACTACCCTATAATTGATTACCTTTTGATTTGAAAAAGATTTCAAACCATTGCATAAGTGAAATGAAGTTGGGGTGGTGTCAGCTTTCTAGTGCTTTCTTGGCCAGGAAGCAACAATATTCTTTTGTATTCAGTGGAATGGACAAATTGGATTACACACAGGAGGCTGAGATAAAATTATCCAAAACCACATTTTACACGTCCCTTGAGGAATAATAATTTTTTAAAATAATAGAATACCTAATTAAAGAATTCCCCAGAGATATATGTTCATCAAATCCAGACAGACACCCTTGAAGGACTTGATCTAGGCCCCTTCAACCTGTTATCCAAAATGCACAAACCAAAATCTTAAAAGAACCATGGTGTCAATATTAGTACCATCATTGCTGTGGTGTCTGTATGCATCCTGAAACCATATCTCCCCCAATACACCTAACTACACAAGACTCTCAACTGATTTTGAGGAAGCTGCATTCCATTCACAATCTCCAATATGACATCCTACTGGCCACTAATGATACTGAAGCACTTTAGAGCAACATCTTGCCCAAACTATCAAGAATACCATTCTGAATGAGGTCAGAGCACACCTAGTCATCAAAGTGATTTTGCACTCACACACCAATACTTCAGCTTTGGCAATAGCATGTATCTCCAGATCCATGTGAGCTATAGGTACACATGGTTCCATAGTGTGCAAACGTATTCAGGGCTCACCTGGAGCAATGCTTTCTCACCTTTTAGGCTTCAAAGCCTCTCTTTTGTCTGAGATATATTGGTGACATCTTTATCATCTGGACTTTTGAAAAGGAATGACTTAAGAATTTCGACCAATGATGTTCACTATGCCGTCAACCTAAATCTAGACCAGTCTATATCACAGGTATACTCTCTGGACACTTCCATGCAATTGCACAGTGTGCATTTAAACACTTCATTATACTGAAAACCCAATAATTATTAAACTTACTTACATGCCCTAAGCATTCAGAACACACTACAAAAATCTGTTGTCTACAGCCATATCCTCCAATTTAATTATATCTGCTGAAATCCACAAAATAGATATTCAGAATTAATGGATTTGCAGCAGGCATTTCTTAAATATCATTTTGAATGAGGTAAAAAAACACAAATTGACAGGGTAGGATGGGTACCTAGAAATAACCTAGTACAAGACAGTGTCATGAAAGTGACAGAACACCACTGATAACACCTACAGCTCCTAAATGGGATCACTCACATCCATCATTAGTGTTCTACAGCCCATTCTGGACACACAAGAGACTGCACAAAACAAATACAGAGACAGGAGCAAGACCCTGCTATAAATCTAGATGTCAACTCTATCACCACATTTACTCTGAAAGAAGCATTACAGGTCCCAGTAATGTCACCCACAACATCAGGGGCTCATTTGTTTGTGTTGTAATGTGGTCTATGCCACCTTTTGCCAGCAGAGACTTCCACATTCTATGTAGCATAAACAAGACTGTGCCTGTGTGACAGAATAAATTAACATGGATCTGGCATCAGAAATGGCAACAAATCAAATTCAGATATACTTGGAACTATCCAAATATGGCATTAGCTCATGAATTCCAAATATTTCCAAATCTGAATGCATGTCTGTTTTTTATGCCTGCATTCATCTTTACTTGGTCCTCACCTCCACAATGTATTCTTACACATAAGTTTATATCTAAATATTTTGCTTTATGTATCTCAGGAACAGATTGTAAACCACAATAGCTCACATTGAAACAAATATGCTAGTCTTCAAGGTGCCACAGTATTTGGGTTTTATTTTTTGTTTCAATGTTATAAATGCTGACATATGTTAAAATGGCTACCTCTTTGAAAACATCCATATCCATGTTAAGGTTACATATGTCAGTGGAACTGAGGATTTTTTTCTATTCCCCTTTGTCTTGTAGGGCTCTGTGATGCCAAAAATGTGCTCTAGAAAGTTTCACAAGAAGGTTTTTAGATTACCAAAGGCTTGCAGTTCAGAAGGAGGAGTGCTGATTCTGCTGGAAATATGGGGTTCTAGAGGAAGATTATAGTTTGATTATGACTCTTCTCAAAACTGCACTTAGGTTTTGGTCCTGTAGTAATATAATTATATTTACAATGTTCACGTTGATTGCCATTTCAGTTTTAGGGAGGGTTAATTGTGTTTTGTCTAGCAAATTTTCAACATTGCAGAATAAGTTAGGGCTTGATTTTATACTGACTGTTAAAGAGTTGTCAACAAGTTCTAAACAATACTAGTCATATTACCCACAGCTTTCTGACTAGGAAAGTCAGTTTTCATCTCACACTCTCTAGGTGTGACCGTGACTTCAGACAGTTTCACACTATAATCCAACGGCTTTAATATTGCTTTAATGTTTTCCAGGCTTCCATATCTTTTTTAAAAGTCACAGTGCATACAATGGTTTACATTGCTTTATCTGCTACTTTAAATGCCATGTTGATTTTAAATAACATGTTACTAGGAAATCATAAATGTTTTTAGCAAAAAAAAAATCTATAAGATATATCAGATATATGCTGTAACAATAGCAAGTGTTGGTATCCTCAGAATCCTTTGAAAGAAATAGCTGAGGTACAGTAAATTATTTACCATGGTTACTTCTGAGTTGTAACTATCTGAAAATTAGTTTCCTTCTTGTTTTATATTATAAAATAATGTTCAAATTAATGGTTAAAATACAGAGGTAAATCTCATATGTTCACAGGTACCATACCTTCATTATCATGTTTGTGTCCAAAGCAGTTTCCCCGATATCAGCCTTTCGAGATGTTTTAAATTATAATCCATGTTTTCTCTGACAGTTGGTTTAACTAGGTAAGACTGATAGGAAGTCTAAAATGCATGAACAGACCAGGTTGGGGCATGCTGGTCCATGGAACTACAGCTTTAGATGTTAAAATGGCTTGATGATTTTTAAATTATTGACAACTGCCTTAGTAGTGCACAGGCAGTATTTATTTATTTATTTTATTTATTTAATTTATACCCTGCCTATCTGGCCCACCGGACCACTCTTTTCTATCATAGACAGCTACATCTTAGTACATGAAGGAAACTTCCTCTTAGATTTCCTAGAAGAATTTTGATCTTTTCACCTTGCACTGGGAACTGAAAAATCCAGCCCATAACTCTTTGTTTGAAAGAAAAAGAAGGCAATTAGCCTGTGAGTTATACCAAAGGCAATGCAAAGATGGCAGAGTGGTATGATTGTGATTTAATTACATGACAGATCAATGATATGTTATTTATTTTGAGTTATATCTCCAAAAAAAGAGAGGAAAGAGGTCCAAAGTTTTGTAATTTATTGAGACAATATGTATACAAACTGCAAAATGTTATCAAACTAGTTCTGCAGGCAGTGGATAGGATCCAGCATTGAATTTCTGCTGAATTTCATTGCTCACCTCAGGAGAACTGGGATGACATCTCCCTTCACTTCCTACTAACATAGCCTTCTGAGGTATCAGAAACCTGTCCTAGAAGATTCCTTAGCTCTCCGGAGCAGCTTTCAAAGGTGTGCAGTATGATGTAGGAGGAGCAAGATTGACTATTTAGGGTAGACTGGTCCTATTGGGGAAGACAAATAGCCTTGTTGTCTTGCACATTATGCTGAATATGATATAATGTTTCATAAAGCTGCATGCCTACTATCATTTTTCTTCATCACTAGCTTTTAAACAACTGACTTGCTTGCATAGCAGTAGCACACTGGCACATTCTGCAGATACATAAATATCCATAATTAAATGTGACCACACAAAGAAAATGTTTGTTTCTTGTTATTATATATGTAGCAGACATTTTCCACGAGAAGAGTGCTGGGAGGGGGGGTAGAAATGATAATTAAAATCTATGTAAGGGGATAGCTTGCAAAAAGTGGGATTTAAATTATCCATCCATGTTTTTGTTAAGGTGGGTTCTAGATCAGATCAATGTTGGAGTCTTACTAGAAGCAAAAATGACTAAACATAGGATATTATGCTTTGGCTCTATCACACGAAGACATGACTTACTCTGAAAAATAAAGTGCTAGGAAGAGTTGAAGGCAGTAGTAGTAGGAGAAACCTAACATGAGATGAACTGACTCAATGATGGAACTACAATCTTTAGTTTGCAAGACCTAAGTAGTTCATGAATCTTGGAGGTTTTTATACACAGTTGATGAGATGTACTGTGAGCCATTGATTAGATTAGGTATGATAGTATGCTATGACCTTAGAGATCATATGCTACTAAATAGCAGGTGGGACATTCATTTTTTTAAATAAATAGCACATGAAGTTTGGAATCTAGGCCTCCTCTTTCTCATCTTCTCAGGCAAATAATTTGGAGCCAAGTACCTCCACCCCAGTGACTTTCAGTGATGCTACAGCCTTGTTGCCTTGTTCCGTATCATTAAGTTTGTTTTGATATGCCTGGCTGGAAATTCTATGCAGGCATGTTGTGCAATGTGCCATGATAATTTTTTTAAAAAAAGCTCAAGCTCATCATGGGATGTCTACAGTAGCAAAACTGGAGTAGGAAAAGTTCCTGATCTCCCTGAACCTTCCTGTAATCTATGATAAATAGGGTTTTTTCCCCCTCTCATTATTATTTAAAGAACTATCCAAAAGCAAAAAATATATTATAAAATATAATATGATATAAAATATAAGTAAATGCGAAAATATTTGTGTGAGGTACTTGTGCAAATAATGAACTTAGATGCATTTCTAGAACGTATCTAGAAACAGGACTACACTATTTTGTAACTTGAGCAAATGCTCCTGTGGTTCAAAAAACAATAATGTGATATTGCTGGTTTTATTTATTTAATTTTATTTAAAATATTTTTATCCCACCTTTCTTCTTAAAAAGAACCCAAGGTTGCTTTATATAGCAGAAATAATTCATGGATTTCAGTGATGGTTTTGATTTTTAAAATTTGCTGGCCAGAATCCTATTACATATGCTCATATACCATAGGTTAAATAGCATAAATTTCAATGGTGAATTGCTACTAGTTAAGAAAGCACTAGCTGAAGCTTGTATTCCTTATTGTGTCTAAATCACATTATTGCTACATGATGAGGAATACAAATGCCGACTCCTCAAGTACCATGTTTTGCTGAAAATAAGACAGGGTCTTATATTAATGTTTGCTCCAAAAAAACACATTAGGACTTATTTTCAGGGGAGGGTGTGTTGTCGTTTTTTCATATACAACAATCTATTCAAATACAGTCATGTCATCTTCTGGTTGCTGCACAATGGTGGAGGGTGGGGCTTCACTTAACTGGGGCTTATTTTTGGGATAGGGGTTATATGATGAGCATCTTGAAAAATCATACTAGGGCTTATTTTCAGGTTAGGTCTTATTTTCAGGGAAACAGGGTAGTGACAATTGGTCACTGAGGTGTACATTGCTTGACTGACAATGTAATACATACTGTAAGATACAAGACCTTGACCACTAATTCATGATAGCTGAAAGCACAAAATTCTTATATCTGAACTACATTTAGATATTTCAGATTTGCTTGTTTTATATTATTAATGATTTGACCTACAGATTGTGAAAGTATTGGCACAATTAAGTTTTCTAGTTTTTCCTCCAAGAAAAATACAAAGCTCTTTCAACTTCACTTTGTCACAGCTGGTTAACAATCAATCTCAATTCATGGCACAGTGATGCTAGCACATGTCCGGGGGCCAAACCTGATTGAGTTGCATTTTTTTTCCAGCAGTACTTCATATCAGGAGGGAGGAAAATGTCTCCATGGCATGGACTGTCAGCACATTGTTGTACCACTGTCATTAATCAAACCACCAACAAAGTCTGCATTCATTTATATGATCCACAGACGGCTAAATTTCAAAATCAAGATCACTGCACTTTATGAATTTCCTATGCAGTAATGTTGTTTCATCTGTTCCCATATAATTTTTTTTCTGTTTAGTACAAGGCAAACATAATTGCAGACATTACTTAAGAATAAAAATAACTGAATGTGGCATTTAACTACCTACTTTTAGGTTCTGATTTCAACTTTGTGCTGAGTGACTTATAGAGAACAGGCTATAGAGCTTTTAAAAGTTGTAACAATTGCAACCTTGAGTGAAAATAAACTGTTTTCACAAAACTAAACACCATAATTGTATTTATTCAGTATTATTTCTCCTATTTTATATTATATTCTTATTATGTGGGCTTACAAAATCACATGGATGTTAGAAATGCTGAACTGTTTCAATGTATGTAAAAAAGCTGAAATAATTTTGTTTAACAAGCTGATTACTAAAGGAACAAACACCTCATTGCATGAAATGTGGTACAGGAAGGTGCAGTTTGGATGAGGTTTCTCCTCTTGGCTTATGGGAACAGACTTTGAAAGGCAAGAGGCCCTGCACTTAAGTCCATAGGGGATCTCCATGTTTCTTTTTCTTCTTTTCTTTGTAATGAGGGATGAGCAAGGAAGGGATGTTTTCCCAACAGTGTCAAAATATCAGACTGAACTGATGCACCAGTTTTAAATGTGCAAATGCCCTCCTTGCCACTCCTAAAACTTGGAAATCTAGGCACAGGGAAAAAGGCAGGAACACACACAAACTTCACGACTGTGTTTTCAGGGGGAGTGTACCACCATTGGACAGGCTGGATCTCTAGATCTAATCTGTCTTTCAGTTGACCAGGAATATCTCTGATTAGTTCTTTTTAGGAAGCACCTTGGTTCTTTTTAAGGGGAAAGGTGGGGATTTTTTAAAAAAGTAAATAGATAAAGTTTCAGTTTATTCACTCTCATTCCTTTACGTCACACCAAAATAACGTCCTGGAATCTATATAACTTCCTGGAATCTACAAGGAAAAGAGATAAGGAGTTGGATGCCATCTGTAACTTGGTGACATCAGACCCCAAAAAGCTGGAAACAAAACATAACCCTGAGGGACTCCACAGATCAACAGCTAGAGTGTTAGCCAGGAGTTCCCCACCACTATAAAACAGTGCCATCCAAGAGAGATGACCAAGAAGGATACCATGACTGATGGTACTGAAAGCTGCTGAGAGATATAACAGAACCAACAAGGATATATGTCCTGTTTTCAGAGTGATCAGAAAGGGCCGCTCTTGCAATCTCCACCCAAATTAAGGTGACCAAATCTGTTCCATCCCACAACCAGACCTGATACGCGATTGAAATGGATGTAGATAATTTGTCTCATCCAACAATCTCCTGAGGTTGAGAAGCAACCACATGCTCTAGTACCCAGGAATTGTCCAGGAATGGAACATTAGAAACTTGGCCAGCAATTCTCCAATACCATGGGATTCAAGCAGGGCTTTTTCAGCAATGGTCTTACTACTGTAAACATGCTGGGATCCTATCATACTGCAGGGAGGCATTGACCATTCCTCTAACGTATTCAGCCAGTAACTACCCCCACCCCCGGCACTTTTATAAGCCAAGAAAGGGAGGGGGTCTATCATATTTTGAAAAATCCTTTTTCTAATGAAATCCTGTGTAGCATATTTTTCAGATTATTTAAATGATGTCCATATTTCTCATTTATCTCTTTTTCAAAATTTATCATTATAATTTTAATTAGTATGTTTCCCTTACTATCAAAGATAAATGCTATTGCTATTAAGAGACTACTATGAAGCTGAAATGTTTTAAAGATATTTTTGAGATTACCAGATGTGAAATATGCAACTCATGTAGTTAGACTAGAGGTAAACCTGATATGTCATATACTGATAACTGATGTGTGTTAACTCTATTTTATCATAGTGCTCCAGATCAAGGGCAGAGCGAATGATATTATTAATAAAGCCTTGATACCACATGAACATAGCAATACTAATTTTATGGCTGTAAAGTTTTTAAGTAATGCATAGTGCAATAAAAGTGTCATGAAGATTAATGGTCAGTAGAATTATCTAATTCCACACAATAAATTATCTTCCAGAAATGAATTCAAGATAGAATAAAGCTAGTGTATTCTCACTGAAAAATTAAAGCTGAGCAGTGATTCTTATCTTCTCTATTTCAAATTCAGATATGACATCAAAGATGACTACACCTTGCGTATTAAAAAGGCTATGAGTACAGATGAGGGGACCTATACATGCATAGCTGAGAACAGAGTTGGAAAAGTTGAAGCATCTGCCACACTCACAGTTCGGGGTGAGTACTGAAACATTCAAAAGAGGCTACTATATAAATCTGATAATTTCAAGAATAATCTGTCAAAATAATTGAGATCAGATTTTTTTTCAAATGTATTAAATGGAACCTTTTTTTTCCCCAGAACTTCTTATTATCTATCTATCTCTCATTCTGTGGCCATTAGTTAGTTGAAAACTGTAGTCTAGGTTATATGAAAACTATAGGATATAAGGAGCTCTCAGAAGAACTATTAGTCACAGTAGTCCAGAGTAGACAATTTCAAGAAGTCCAGGGCCTGCACACATCTGTTCTTGTACCTTGGAGGGCTGCTTTTATGATCTCCACCAAAAATCAATGTGTTTTCCCCCTACAAAAAAGGTGTGTGCTTTTTTTAACTTGAGGATCTCTTTTGCACCTCTACGGGCCAGAATTACTTTGTAGGGTTAGATACAACCCACCCATACTGTACAGTATTTCATTTAGGCAAGGGGACCTTTCAGATGAGAAATCCAGACTTCTTTTAGTGAACATGCCAAAAGTTGGACAGAGAACTTTGTATGTGCAAACCATGTAGTCTATCAGTAACCCACAAGCATATCTCAAATAATCTCCTTAGTTTCTGATACAAGAGAGGGAAGAGCATTTAAACTCTTGGATCCTGAATTTATATTAGAGAATGTGATCTGAGCTTTTGAAAAAATAGCTATGACTATTGTCTGCACCAGGAGAAATTTCATGATTTAGAAGAGTTTCACAGGGGGAAAAAACCTAAATTTGGTCAATTACATTTACTTTTTGTTTTGATATCTACAAGGTTCACCTATTCTGATTGTTGACCACTGTATGTAAGATTTTATTTCTGAGATTTTTGAGGTAAAACAGCACACACTTTGCACTTATTTTCCAATTAATATGCCTCTGGAAAGTTCTGTACCTGTACTTTCACCTATAACAAATAGCAAATATGTCCTTACAGTGGTAAAATTAACAATGAAAAATTAAAGACAACTAAGTCTTGTAAGGATAGATAGATGGATTCAGATGACATATTTTCTATAAAGAAAATATGTGATGGCTTTATTTTACTCAGGAAGATGGAATATATTGGAAGCAATGGGTATACATTTAGGCCATTCAGTGAGCGGATGTTCAAACCTGGACAAAGTGCATTATTTAAACTCATGAGCCATGGAAGTCTTTTGAGTTGGGAAGTTGTTTTGTGTGCCAAATACAAAATGGAGAGTGGATAAAAGGAGGAAAGAATCGATTTAGTAAGGAAATTGGAAAGAGGTTTTCATCTGTGTTTTGCCTTCAAGGATATGGAATCTATCCCTGATTACTTTTGTTTACCCTCAGTTTAGTCTGCATTTTACCCTGCAAATCATATGGCAATGGGTCATTTCAAGAGTAATAGAGCCTGCTTTTGTTTTTCTTACAGTTAACCAAACATTGGCAGACCTCAGAAAACTTACTCTTTTTTTAACTGCAGAATCCCTAACATCACCATGGCAAAAGTTCATAAAGGCCAGAATGCTGTCAGCAGTCACAGAATGTATATGCTCATCAGGCAAACTACCTTGTAGTTGCTCCTGCAATCTCTGGCTTGCATTTATGCATGACACAGCTCACCTGATTAAAAACATCTTGCATGCACAAGAGGGTAGTGAATTCTCCATTGTGTGTTGGCAAAATAAAAAACTGCATTCACAACAAACTGTTGTGTATATAAACAGGATAAACAAGATTTTAATCCATAATACCACTTGAATCCCAGTATGAGATTAAGTATAGTAGTAGTAATATTGGTGGTGGTGGTGGTGATCATTATGATTCTGATCTCACAACGATACCCACAACAACTCTTAAAAGTAGCTTTGGCTGAGAGGTAGCAACTAGTCCAAGGCCACTCAACTCTGGGAGTAGATGTGATCTTAATATGAACCTGTCTGTTTCAAGTCCAGCATTTTAACCATTACAGTGAACTTTATTAGCTGTCTCAATTCAGTGCTTACTATATAAATGGTGAAGTAAGAAAAATCCGGCCACCCAGAGTTGTGCAATAGGAATATATCAACAGTAGTAAGTAAGCAGTCTTACTTTCTGAAAATGTTAGTCTCTCTCTCCCTCCCTCCCTCCCTCCCTCCCTCTCTCTGTGTAGTCAACTTCAAAAACTATTTAATGTAATGAGTATAACTCATATTGTGAGTTAATACTGTGTATTGTACATGTTAGGTGCACACATTAAAAATGAATATCAAATATATTTTATTTCAAGTTTGTGTTCTAAAGATTTGGCAGAGTTACAAAAGATTAAAGAAACTTTTTTTTGCTTTAAGAAGGGCTCTTTTTTATATGTATACATTAAATAGAATAATCCGAGTGTTTGTTGATTGTTTTATTACAACTTGGAACTCATCCAAGATGCCAACTTCCATTTCCATCTTTTAATACTGTACATAGATACAGATTTAGTTGGATTTGGTGAATTAGGATTAAACTGAAAAGAAAAGAAAAGAAATAAACATAGTGATTTCACAAAATGGTGGGAGAGAGTTATCTGAATATGAAGAAAAGGAGGTTTGTAATGATTCAACTGTTGAAATGTTACAAATAATATTTACTTCACATAAGAGGTTTTGCAGAAGTTTTCTGTTTCAATCTGCAATTTTTTAAAAACATAAGATCTCAATGTACACTGTATTTGATGAGTACGTTTCCATGTTATGGTTTGAGAAGAGCAAACACAAGATTTCTTTTTGGAAAGAAATAGAATCATTCCCCTATAGGTATGTTTTTTAAAAAACCCCATAATAATACTAGTCACTGGTTAGCTGCACATTTCATATTCCTTCATAACTTCATTCATAGCATATTTTATAGAAACAAAAAATATTCACAATAAAGCTTGGCATAGCTATATGAGTAGTGAGTAGAACAAAGGGGACAGAGGAATCTGTTGGACTCACTGGAGCTTGAACTTAAGCAAATTAAGGTGGAAAAGGGAAATATATAATTTAATTGATTTTCCTACATGAAAGAAGATTTCTCATTATCTTTCCTCCTGGCTTTCTAATTTAACTAGCCATAGGTAAAGTGTTTATTCAGTACAATGGGAAATGTTATATTGCAAATATATGTAAGACTTTTGAGATTTAAAAATAGATTAGAAAAACCAAGGAATGTAAAATTTGAAGTGACACGTCTAGAAAGTTTGGAAATAAAAGCCAGATACTCAAACCCCCATTGCTTTTAATAGCTGTAACAGAAATTATTCTATTTGTGTGTATGATGGGGATGCTGTGATTTGAACTTCCAGTGCCAGAATATTTTAATAAGAATACACTAATAATACCAGTAATACACACTTGATGTCTTGTCCTATGCAGTTTTTGCTTAAAAGTATGTCTCATTCTATTCAGCTGAGCTTACTTGCAAGTAAATGTGCTTAGGATTGTTTCATGTGTTGAAAGTCATGAATAGTACTATGTATTTTAGTTGTGTAATATTTCTGCCTGTTCTCGAGGTCCTTGGTTAGTTATTCTTCATTTCCTATTAGCTCTTCAGTAAATATTACACATTAGCTGAAATCCTGTTGCTTAACATAGGAAGTTGCACTAGAGTAGGCCCATTGAATCAGTGGGAATTTGGTGAGTCAACTCCTCCATAAGCTCCATTGATTCAAATGGATCTACTTACTGAGTCACAATTACAGAAGCCATTGTTTTTCTTATACAGCATTGTTATGCCCATGCTTCATCCCTAGTACGTATTAACAGTGTTGCCATACTGAATGGCAGAGCTACTTCCTATACAGACAAAAGATAAAGATGCCAAAGAAATTTTTAAAAAACCATAGAATTCACAGTAATAGCTGCAAAATTGCCAAAGTTATAATCAGTCACCTATACGCAAAGGTTTTTGCCCTTGCTGTATAAGAAGTTCCTAACTTTCACTATCTGACCTAGTTGTTATGGTCAGATATCCTATACCTATAAAGCAGCTGATAATTGTGTTGGACTTTTCCATGGGGGAAAGGGCCATACTTCTCCCATCTTCTTAAACCCTAGTTCAACAGGTGGATTCTTCTAAGGATAGTACAATCCCTCTTAATAGGTCAGTAGCTGTGGAATCTATACAAAGATTCTGACTTTCCATATAAGCTATATGGTAATGAAGTGTTCCGAACTTGAGATCCCTGAACAATGAAACAGAACAATGTAGCTCATATCTCAAAGTCAGCTTACTTTAGAATTCAAATCTTCAGAAATTTGTGGTGATGAAGTGCATTTAGCAAAGCCTGCCTGCCATGTATCACTGAAATCAATAAAATATAAAGTGTATTTTCAGAAGCATGTTCTGATATTTGTATATCTTTTCAAAGTTAAGTTCTATCAATGTTATGGCACATATTCCAAGATACCTGAGATAGCAGCCTGAAACAATAATCTAGTCTCAACCATAATCTTACATTTGAAAAAAAAACAAGCTAAAAACAACAACAACCACAACCCTGCCAGTCTTTTCAAATACATTGGGTAGAATTCTATAGCATATTTCCTCTGGTGTAACTCCGCCAGTGAATTAATGTAAGTTAAACAACCATTGTAGGCATTTTCTTTCACACACTGAGTCATGTCATTGGTATGTGGTAGGAGGTGCCTACAAAGATGCCTAAACTTTTTACAATTTGTCTCTGAAAGTTTCATTGACAGAATTATACCAGTGGCTGTTACTAACAGGATTCTGTCAAGCCTTTTAAAAAAGAAGAAAAAACATGATAGTTGAATAGTATTTATAAAAACACATATATCACTGTAACTGCAAGCTTGTGAACATCTACTGTGAACATAGTGGACCTTCCTTATTGACAAATAGGCTCATCGCTGGGAAATTTTCAGATAGAATGAAAATGATAACAAATACTTGGAAGACATGAAAGTTCACTTAAATGCTTTACAGTGAGAGATCTTTCAAATCCAAATGAACACTGCCAGATTTACAGCTCACATTTCCAGTAATTGTCCATATGACATTTTTTTTTTTAAGTTACATGAAATGTACAACCTCCATGCCTTCTCTAGAGGTTGAGATCCAGTGAATTCTTTGAGGTAGGTTACTGAAAAACAGAGCAAAGCAAAAGAAAAGAGCTAAGTGTGCTGCTCACATACCCCATATTGCTTCAAGCTCTCTCTGGGTGGTTTACAAGTTAATTATGCAGGCTACACATTGCCCTCGCCCTCTGGTGAGCTGGGTATTAATTTTAATGACCTCACAAGGATAGAAGGCTGAGTTAACCTTGAGCCAGCAACCTGGGATTGAACCCCAGGTCGTGAGTACAGTTTTGACTGCAGTACAGCAGTTTTAACCACTGCACCATGAGGCTTCTTAGAGAATGGCATACATGATGTCTGAAGGGCATTTGTGTTGGAAATGGACAATGACAGTTTCTTTCTGGCAGAGGCATGCTTCTATTAGTAGCTTGTTCAGTTATAATCTTCCCCAAAGGATCTGCCCATAGATGGAATAAAGATACTAAACTGAATTAAATAGATTCTTCTATAATTATCTGGATGAAAGCCCATAGTACAGATAATTGTTCAAACCCTTTGATTTAAAACTTTCATTTCTTATATACTAGTTAGATACTAGCAAATTTCCTATGTAGTTGTTGAAAGCTACTTAAGGAGCTTAGACTAGGACAGGGATGGTGAACCTGTGGCACGTGTGCCACAGCTGGCACGCAGAGCCCTCTCTGTGGGCACGTGAACTAAAAGTCACCATCAAGAAATACGTATCTGTCCTCCAATCCCAGATTTCAGCATTGCCCTCTGCTGGTGCAGTGGTCCAGTAGAGGGGTAAGATGGCGGCCATTACTGGTCTAGCCCAATGGGGAATTGAAGGACCAGTAAGTATTTCTCCACCCCTGTGGGAGGGAAGCATTTAACCCTTGCAATGCAGGGGCAGTTGTTCTTTTCTAAACTAAATCCTCAGTATTCAGGTTTAATTGCAGTGTTACACTTTGAAATAAATAAGTTGGTTTTGTGTTGCAGTTTGGGCACTCTGGCTCAAAAAGGTCCACTTCACTGGACTAGGACAAAAGTAAATAAAAAAATAAATAAAAACCCCTCTAAACTTCAAATTATCATTACTGTCATCATTAGGAATAACAGCAGCAATTGACACTACTTGTCCTATCTCTGCTGCCTACAAAATGGAAAACTGATTAAATAAAGGTCTTAACTGCTGTGCAGAGTATACTGAGGGGCATAGCAGTTTTCAAAGGAACCATCACTGTAGGATAAAACTTGTGCTGTACAGAAAATGGGGAATTATTATACTTCAAATATATTGCAATACATAGAATTGTTGTTTTTTTAAAGATCTTGCTTCAGAAACTTAAAAGAAAATGAAAGATTAGGCAATTATTTTGCTACTTTGATACGAGAATTTAACCTGTTTCCTTCTTCCTGCACTGGAAATAACCGGTGCAGCCCTAAACTGTTCCTTAAAATACACTGAGTAATAGCAGGACTGACAGCATCCCCCTCCCCACAACTCAGCAACTCTAATGTAGTGACAGACTTCTGGTAGATTGAAATAACTTGTTGCAGCAACTGCTTTCCATCTTAGTATGAATCTGAAACAGAAATAACCTGTCGATCACTCCACATTTTTAAAAGAAACCAGAAACAGTGGTTAAGAGGTACTGAGTTGAAACCCCTGCGGTCAAAAGTTATTTGTTATGTTTTCATCAACTCTGTCAGTGATTGGGGAAAGGATGTAGTAAGTGAGCTTCCATGTCTGTTACCGAATGAGGGGGAAATGGTGCCTTGGGCTTTTCTCCAAACTGAAGTGCAGTCTTGACCAGCCGTGCTTAAAACTTAATTGGTATTTAAATCAGACAGTGATGCTTGTCTTTTATTGGATTGACATTTGCCAGTCGGTAGGTTTCAATGATATATTCGTCAAGATCTAGATGTCTGGTCTAATACAAAGCTGCTTCACTCCCACCAAGCATTAGCAATGGCATTTTACGATGTCACATGAAACTATCAATGTTACTTAAATGATTGATCTCAGACAGGTTTCTCAAGTGCTGTACAGGTAACTTGGCTTCAATGAATGCAATATCTAACTTGAATTAGAGAAAGAAGCATTTAATTCAGGGCAACATAAATGAATTTAGTTTCAACTGCATATCCAGAGTTAGTTGTAACATTACGCACCATGCATTCTGACAGATTTTCTTTTTTTTCTTTAATTTTGTTATGTTCTCACCACACCATTGTAATGTCTCCAGCTCGCCCCGTTGGTAAGTAACCATCCTTTTATCCATTTTAGCATGGTTTCATACAGTTTTTCACCTTTCATTTTGTAACCATGTAGTATTATATTTTTCAGTATTACTTATCTGATGTGCAAGCAAAGTGCTAGAAATATTATTTCTACTTTGTGTCTGTTCCAGACCCAGATTATCCTTAATTAATAGAAAGATGGACCTTTATTAGCCAGTGCTCCTATTTATCCAAAGCATACCTTATCTTCTTTTGCTGTATGTCCTGTATGACCAGAGTTATTATTTGTTTTATTTGGCTAGCCAAATATTTGGCTGTTGTTTGGATAAATGTTAGTAGTGATATGTTTCAAACTGTAAAACAGTAGGCAAAGTTTCAGCTACAGATTTAAAAGACAAACTGAAATCCATGAAAATAAGATCCATTGGCATAAAATGGCTTCAGATAACTCTCATTGGGTTTTCAAGTGATTGGAACCAGATTTATCCATACTTAGAAACAGATCCATTGAAATCAGTGGAATTGAAAATAATCATGGCTTAATTACATGTCATTGATTTCACCAATTCTACTAGTACATATGAATATGGCTGGCTCCAATACTTCAATACTGTGTTCCTGATTTTCCTCTTAAAATAATGAAACATTTGCATCTGTATTTCTAGCATGATCTCTAAAGTACAAGGATTTATTAGAACCATTGAAAAATATTTATACAGGGTTGAACTAAGAGCTCTTAATATTAAAGAATGTGTCAATGTTTCTTCCATTTTCTTCTGAAGTACTACATTTGCAAAACTTTGAAATCATGTAGAACATTTTGCCCTTTACTTGAGAATTGGTGATACTGTCCTACAGTATTAACAGTGAAAGATTATAAAGAGAGTTTATAAAGATTTTGAAATTGATATTTTTGTTTTACAATATTCCAAGTGAAATAAAAATAGTTCTTTTATAACATTTTAAGTGTGATCTCCCTCCCTGGCAGTATACCTTGGGCATGTATGGTGCTGCATACAGAATAACTGTTCATCATTTCAGATATTTAATCTTCATCTATTATTATCATATCCTTCTTTTAAACAGGTGCGACAATTTAAGCTTAAATTATTCCTGTCTGTTTGGTCAAAGCAAGCCATTCTTAGCATATGGTACTCAGCGTACATATGCGAAATCAAGCATGGTTCTGCCTGAGGTAGATGGCAGCTGGTGAATGTAACAGCTCAATACCAGATTTCCATTAGCAAATCAAAACATTATGAGTAATATCTGTATTGCTCATCTCTGAAATAGCTGTTCTTTTATTTTAAGCTTTTGAAAAGATTTCCTTCAGGAGCTTGCAGCAGATGGGTTCTAGAAGCTCGATATTTATTCCTGTTTAGACCATTTGCTTCTATCATTGCACTCATTTGAAGACTTTTTCAGATGAACATTTTCAGCCTTTTTTCTTTTTGTTTCACTGATATAGTGCAAAGAGTTTATTCGAAACACAATGAGTGACAGTTTAATAGGGTAAATTAATTTAATCCATAGTTTTGTTCTCTTGTGAGAAAACTTAATTGAAGAATGTAATATGTCTCAAACAAGGAGTGAAAAAAACAAAACAGGAGTGTTCATCTTCCCAAAAAATGTCAGCATCTGATTACTCTGCCAGGTGTGTAAAATATAAATAATTAGGAACATTTAAGTTCCAGTATGATCAACTGTAGTCAACATAACATTATTCCTATCCACTACAATTAGCCTAAACAAGAAAATCATAAAGCGCTGCTCAACTTTCAGTTCATGTCAGAGGACTCAAGCACAGCTTTTCCCAAGTCCTGGTTACTGAAGTCTCTTACCTAGAGCTGCCTGGCAATGGATCTGGAAGTCTATGCAAAGTATGTGCTCTTAGAGACCTTTTTTTATTTGAGTATCCTATAGGTCTACTTTAACTTCAACAACGGAAACAAAGTTCTTGAAATTCTGGACCTGAATCATTTCATGGGAGTATTCTTGAACTTCAAAGCAGCATTATAGTTTCCTATTTTTAAACTTAACTATACTCCTGACATGATGGATTGGATAAACAGAACTTCAGATTTAGAAACATAAGCTACCTCTGCTTTTGAAGAAGTGGGTTATTAAGGCAATGAATCTCAATGTCTAAAGATTTAAACAATTAAACTTCCAGTCCTTGTTCAGACAATAAATTCACTGCAGTAGGGAACGGACTTTTAGAACGCATTTGTTTTAGATCTTGCAGCCTGAAGGCACATGAGTTCCATCATGAATTAAATATCTCATTTGATACACCATTTCCTTTGAGGTAAACATGGTGCTAATAAATCATGAAAGTCTCAAATGAGCTCCTATGTTTAAACCGCAAGGCTTCCAAAGAAATATTAATTACATTCCAAAGAAATATTAATTACATTTCATAAAGATTGGTTTTAGATATTAACACTTTCTTAATTTTGACAATGTTACATTGGTCTTTCAAGAGTAACATTTCAATATAAGTTTTTTTTCCTTTTGAGTACAGCTACCACTGGATTAATCCTTATGTGACAGAGCTTATTAATATTTTAGAGTGTATGTACATATGCATATATGTGTGCACATGTATGTGCTCTCTCACACAGAGACACTCTCTCATTCTCTTTCTCTCTCTCTCTCTCTCTCTCACACACACACACACACGGGGGGGGGGGCAGGAAGAGAGAGATGATATGACCAGAGTTTCCATTAAATTAATATGTCTGTCTATATTCTAATGAATTTAATGAAAATTGTCAGAGTTGCATTTGCTGCTTCCTTTTTACTCCCTACCAATTAATGTAGTGGTTAATGTGACACATTTTGTGCTACTAAATTGTACCTATCTCATTCATCTTCATGAGATTATCAGTACAGCCAATAATTGTTGAATTGGTTCAGTGTACCTTTGTCTGGATGATACTTTGCAACCCATATTCCTGAACATATTTTTGTATTAAATAACATCAGTGTATTGAACAAAAAATAGATTGTGCATTCTTACACTAACCATTGGCGCATAAAACTCCAGAAGTTTCCTTTGAAATATTTCAAAACATTTCTTGTAAGACCAGTGTGAAAGATTACCTTAGGAACAGGGCATGGTTGTTGTTGTTTAAAATGACTACAACCTTATAAATTCTATTTTAAAGATCTGCTTGTTCTGGCACACACACACAAAAAAGAGCTAGAGACAGAGAAAAGAGTTGCATTGTTACCTTCTTTAGTAGCGTACCATTACATACAAGTCGTATTTTACTGCCTCACTTTAATTCCTGCCATAGAATACAATCTTCTGCTGTAAAAACAACTCTGAACATGATGTGATTAACCTTAGGGTCCCATCCTCTCATCTCAAAACCCACCTCGTACTTGGCCTGTGCATTCTATTCATGTTCAACCATCTCATTTCCATATCAGCTTACTTGCCCTCCCAAGCTGCTATTAGCATAACAGAGCTTTAGCATGACATTGATTGAAGCCTGAGCTTGCTGAACACAATATCAAAGCATAATTTGCCAGAAATCAAATCTAATTTACTGTGTAGAGTATTTGCATTGCTCTAAAACAGTATTTCTAGGGGAAAATGTCCCAGACCTCTCATCTTAATTGTTTTTGTTGTTGTTGTCTAATATTGTTTCATTCTCCAAAAAGCATGTAATGTATTTTTTCTGAGAACCATTGGTTTTGACTTACAAATGCCAATGCCACATACATGAGTTATATTCTGTTTTTTATGACTCTCTAAATGCTGGCCCACAAGCAACGAGTGGCAATTTCTTAATAGCCAAAACCTTTGTTCATTACACTGTACATGTTTATTTCAATGTCTGTTTGAATATGATCAATCTTTAAATGATCAGATGTTAATAAAGTAGTATAACCAGTGTTTTTAACAGTTGTTTTAATTTTTGTGGATGAATTCTGGATGGCAGGGCAACATACTTCACTTAACTGTTCTTTTCAGAAGTATATGTGATTCACATTTAGGCATTTAGCTTCCCAACTTTGTGTATCCTTTAATTTTCTAAACAAGGTAGTAGCTGGGCAGCAATCCAGCAGTGATTTTTGACTTTTAAAGGCTCATGCCCCCACCATACTGAGACTCCTAAAGACTTTCCCAGGGCAAAAGGGAACCCTAGTGAGCCTCAGAACCTTAAACACAAACTAGAAGAATGAGAAACTTCCATGGTCTTAAATTAGAGTGGACTGGTAGCCCAGATAGGCGGGGTATAAATCAAATTAATTAATTAATTAATTAAATGTTTCCAGTACTCAATCCAGGTTACACTGGCACAACTGGATTTTGCCCATTTCATGGTTAAACTGTCCAGTCCATGTAATAAAGCTCTGGAAATGAACATTATGTACATTATAAGCTACTTTATACATATATGATAGATATTATATGAAGTCCTTGTGATATCAAAGTAGGACCAAATGGATTATGTTGATTTAGCCAACAAAGTACCATTGGGTATATGGCTTCAGCTCATTTATCTTCTTCCACTATTTCATTCTACAGCTTTGCATTCTGATGGTTAATACATGGGACTTGATCAATGTCCATAATGTCAATAATGATGAATAATTCCATAGTTATCTTCCACTTCAATCATCTGTATGATGTTAGTTGTTAGGGACAGTTTGCTGTTAATTGAGATCAGGCAAGTCACAGAGTATTTATAGAAGAATGTTTGATAATTAGAAATTAACGTTTGTCCCCCATTGCATGCTATTACTATTCTTTGGGCTGGATTTATTCCACATGCCTATAGCAGACCCTTTGCAAGGAAACTGATCATTAGTCGTAAGGTAACTCCCATTTATATGAAGGACCCTAATATGGGACTAATTTTGGATTCAGGCAAAAATTTCATTTTGAGGCGTATAAGTCAACTTTTGGCTATTATTTTTGTCTTAGAATGTGTGTTTTCTTTTACTAAGCAAAATGTTTTGTTCTCTAGAATGTACAACTGTAATTGTAGCACTTTTCTCTTTTCTCTACTTCATACAATTGCTAAGAATTTTCATTGCTTAATATCATATTTTCACCTCTCATGTCATAGCACCTCCACAGTTCGTGGTAAGACCACGTGATCAGATTGTTGCCCAGGGCCGAACAGTGACTTTTCCTTGTGAAACTAAAGGAAATCCCCAGCCAGCTGTATTTTGGCAAAAAGAAGGTAGCCAGGTGAGTCCTCTAAATGGGAATGTTATTGTTCTCTTTTTCCTCTTCTAAATCATTATGGTGCTATAGTAGGTAAATGTATGCAAATATTCCTGTTGTGAAGTCATTATTTTTGAAAGCCAAAATCTTCACCTCACCTTAGCATGTTCATAAACTTTCCCCTCTCAATATGTTTTCACTGACTTCATCACTGTCAGTGCTGCTGTGTTTTAGTTTCATAAACCCTTATGGGATCTAACTGTGCTGATTAGATTTTAAGTTCGTAATGGATAGTTCAATTAAAATATTGTTGCAGTGTATTGCTATTCTGAAAAAGGCAAATTCCATGCCAGGAAAGAGATTGGTAATATAACTGGTAGTACTGTGATGCATTTTTTCCTGTCTGTGGCGCAGTCTAGGGACAGGAAAATATACTTGCTTAAAAGAATACTTGTAACATTCTTTGTTATTCTGTATGTGGACTGTCTCTACATGACAGGACATTTCAATGAGCAATATTCAAACAAAATCCATTTCCTCCAAGCAGAAGAGAAATAAGGAATTTTTTTTCCTCATGTACCTCCTGTAATTTTGGCATACTGTTTCAAGGCTCTTTTATTTTCTTCCTCTGTTTGTCACTTGGATTCTGCCTTTCTGTGGTTGCATTCTTCTGCCTGCCATTAGCCAAAACAAACCTGCTGCTTCCACTAGTGGCTTGCCTTGGGCATTGCCTACAGAGACAGAGTATTGTTTAAAATTCTCTAGCTTTCTCTTTCATTCCCCATACTACTCTGGGAGGTGAGAGGGATTCTTGTCTGGTATTGGCCAAGCAAATTTACTCCTGCTCTGCCTTTGCCTTCATCTTTCTGGCATTATTCACTGAGAAATAATACTGGGAGATTTACTTTGTTCCAGAAGAAACATGTTCTTTACTCTTTTTCATCTTCTCCTGCTTTAGCTATGCAATTAATTGTCCATATTCTTGATCATGTTCTTTTGTTGGATTCCTTTAGTGATCTGGAATGTTTTGATTCTCCCCTATGCTGGTTTGCTTCTTATTTATAGGGTCATTTGATTTAGATAGATGGATCTAGAACTAGATACAGATATATCCATTCTGAAGGAATTTCCATTCTAAAGGAAATCAAATCTATCTTGAGTGCTCACTGGAAGGACAGATCCTGAAGCCGAGGCTCCAATACTTTGGCCATCTCATGAGAAGAGAAGACTCCTTGGAAAAGACCCTGATGTTGGGAAAGTGTGAGGCAAGAGGAGAAGGGGACGACAGAGGATGAGATGGTTGGACAACTCAGGGAGGCAGTAGAAGACAGGAGGGCCTGGCGTGCTGTGGTCCATGGGGTCACGAAGAGTCGGACACAACTTAACGACTAAACAACAAAAATGGGATGTTATCTTTCATCTATGTTTCCTTGTGCTGGGGGGGCATGGGGGTTCCCAGGATACTCTTCTGGGTCCCTGATGTCTTCTCTTTTTTTCCACAGTCCTCAGATCAACATAGTAGAACCCATGGATTGCAGTAACACTTATTTATTGATGATACTCAGAAATATCTTTTAACCCCAATTCATTCTTCTAATGTTCCAATTCATATTTCAGATTGCTTTTCTAATATTTCAGCTTGGATGCTCCATCACTGTCTAAAACTTCGTCTCCCTAAAACTTATTTATTTATTTATTTATTCCACACAAGTTTTTTTCTTTCAACAAGTTTTTAAGTAATGCTAATGTTATTGCCCACTCTACAGATTTGCTGGAATTCATCTCTCTCTTCCCCCCCCCCCATTTTTTCTGTAAGGGCTTGGGACATTACTTTGAAAATAAGATCCCTTTTGCATCTCCTTAAAAGTTCCCTAAGGTCAAATTGTTGGCACTATAATTTTCAAAGCAATGGGTAGTGTTGTTCGTTACATTACTACTTTTGTTGGGAGTTGCTGGGTAGAGGGAGTATTGCCACTTCTCTTAACTATGTATAGTGACTGGATGGGTTTTTCCTCTCCTTTCTAACTTGAAAATGAGCAAGATTCAGAGCAGCACAGGATCATGTTTGCTACTGACTGTATAGTTTAGAGCAGAGTAGGCTAAAGTGGCCAAATAAATAAATAAATAAAATCCCAAGGATTGCCAGGAATTGTCTGTTTGCTCAAACATCTGATAAGGCTAAAATTAGGGAACTATGCTTGTTATCTTTGATCTTCCAGGGAATTCAGGATATATAAGTACCCTAGCACAGAGAAAAGCAGAGGTATTATCTTCACCCCGAGTTCATTTCACACCCGGAGGTATGCCATTTTGATGGGTCTATTCCTTTTCTATCATTGCTAGTTGTTCTTGCTTTTGCTTCATTACACAAATCATACAGTATGGTGAAACAACTGCTTGAAAGCAACTAGTGTATTTTTGAAAAGTGCAAGATTGCTGAGAAAAACCCCTCCAGTCACCACACACAGTCAAGAGAAGTGAGAATAGTACCCAACAAAATATTCCTTCATTGAGGAAATCTAACCCCTTTATTGAAATTAAACAAAGAAGAAATGTTCACAAACATTTTAAGAACCTTCTTGTAAAATGGTCTTAATAACATGGTAATGTTTATGTAAAGTGGGCTTATAGTGTCACACTTGAATCTAATAAAGTGGACATCCATCATGTTGTAATAAAGAGAAGAGCATCTAATTAAAGTAGGACATCATTTGCAGGATTAAAGTCATTTAGCGTAATTGAAAAGTGTTAATACCCTATTTTATCCTCTTCCATTGGTATTACTTCAAGGGTAAAACATTTTAAGGTGAAAATGTGTCTTGTGTCTTTAATTGAATGTTATTACCTACTGATTGTAACATGTTGAAGCTGTTTAATTACAAACTTGCAAAATTAATTACAATCTTGAAAACCAGATCCCAGAGGGTTACAATGTTCTGTTTTGTTTATTTATTTTTTATTTTTGGCAAGTAAATGTAACATAAAAATTGATACCTCCGTTGTTTATAATCAAACATAGTTCAGTGTGATTCATTATATTCACATGTTATTTCTTAATTGAGCTGCAGTAAAGCAACAGAGGTTAACCAGGTTAATGTTTCCATCCTAATATGAAAATGCCCAGGCTTTGTAGTGAGACATCAACCTATTAAATATTTTTAAAAGTCCAGTCACTGTATTTTATCATCAAAATTAAGTGCATGATATTTTAGTTTTGCCTGAATGAGAATGTGCCAAGTGTCCTAATGTTTTTATCTTAATGCTTAGTTACAGTCTACATTGGCAGTGCTGTCTTTCCCTCCTTGTCAAGAAAACTCTTCTTAAAATAATAGTTATGTGGCACTGTTAAACTGAGCTATTTAACATTAGCTGTATAGTGTACACACACCATAAATCATAATACATTTTTCACTTAAGAGACCTTTTCTTCCATCCTATCTTATTATGTATAGCCACTAGAAAGGAGTGCGACCATTTCCCAAGATTTTTCTTAGTGCTAGTTTATGCATCAGCAGTTGATTTCTTATATTTAGTAGCTACCACTCTGGACTGCAGTCGTATGCCACAAAATGTACCAGCCTTATTCCCAGGGAATGTATTTACTTCTTGATCCCTTTTTCTTGTGGGCAAAATATAGGGACTAGATAAAAGCTACAACAAAAACTGCCAGAACAGCCACTTGATAATAAAAAAACCTATGTTGAAACTATTGGAATGTGAGGTACGCACATTAAAACAATATTTTAGAAAGCAAAGACATTAGATTTACTTGTCTATTAACTTTTTCATGCCCTCAAACCAGCCAAAACAGAATGGCATGGAATAGTAACTTCTACGTAGAGCAAGCCAACCTAATTCACCAGTCACATATGATTAGAGGGGGTGGCTGCAACAAGTCACAAGCCTTCAACAGGAATCACACTCCATTTGGTTAGTCTGTTGTAGTCCAAAGCAGCCAATGAATACACTTATTAGGAATTGGAGGCTTTACCTAACACTTCTTCCTTAAATACATTTCCTTATGAAGCACAATAATTTATGTGTGATTCCTATATTTTGTTCTGTGTGTCAAACAACATAGCTTTCAGTAAAACATCTCAGGCACATATGCCTCCAAATAATGATACAGCAATTATAACCTCCAATTGGTATTTTATAAGAGTTAAAAATCCATTCTTAGAGTACAGTTTTTCTCATGAATTCTATATTCTATGTCTGATTTACAAAGTGAACACCACATAAACGTGTGACCAACCACTTGTCTCTTAGCAAGGCATACAATAATATATGATTTGTGTCTTTCTTATCTTATTGTATTACTGTGTCCTAGGTTTTTCAAAATCATTGGTGACTCATATTTTTTGCACTGGTTTTGATTATGCGTCTTTGCAGAATCTTCTCTTCCCAAACCAGCCTCTCCAGCCCAACACCAGGTCATCAGTGTCACCAACAGGAGATCTCACTATTACCAATATTCAGCGGTCTGATGCAGGCTATTACATCTGCCAAGCACTCACTGTTGCTGGAAGCATTTTAGCAAAGGCTCAGCTAGAAGTTACAGATGGTAAGAAAAGAAAAAAAAACCTATGTTATTTCTATATTACAAAATAACAGGGAGAAGTCAATATAGTTATATGTGCTAGAGAAGCCACTTTTGAAAGAAACTGCCACTGGCTTATATCTGACCCATGGCCTCTTCATGTCATATAAACCTTTGTTATTTATTTCTTAGAGGAATTTATTATAGTACCATCTAGAGATATAGAGAGGTTTATTGGTGGCTGCTTTAGTACTCTGGGATTACTTGCTGAGGGAGGCCAGGATGGCCTCCTCTTAGGGTTCCTTCTGACAGGAGGTAAATCCATTTAAAAAAAAAAGAGTTATACCTGGTAAGGACCTTGGTTTATTGTTGATCTTTCAGTTATACTTTGACCTGTGTATATGTTTTAATTGCATTTGTTTTATTTAAATCTTGCTTTTGTTGAGTGTTGATTATAGAAGAACGGTGAGGGTATAAAGAATAAAACACTAAATGGCAACACACAATAACTACATTAAGACATGCTATACAAATATAGAGTAAAAGGCATTAGGAACAACATGAAACTAATAAACACAGCCATCATAAAATAGAGCCACATGAATTCAAAGGTCAGAGAAAATTTTAAAAAAAGATCTTTGACATAAAAATGACATCAGGGTAGGTACCAGCTGAGCATGTCTGAGTACTCCATAATACGGCACTATCCTGAGAAGACCCTTTCTCTAATATCAAATTTCAGATGCTTAGTGCTTGAATGGTAGAGGAATCTGATGAAGGGCATTTGATGTGCCACTTTTAGTGTTTCGACAGGCATATATGGCGAAAGGCATCCTGTTTCCAAGCCAGAGAGAACTTAAAAGGTCAGTAGTAGTTCGTTGAACTAAGACCTAGATAGCATACAGGCAGCTGAAGTCAGAATAGCAGTATAAAGATCGTGATAATGACACTTGGATTGTTAGTAGCACTAAAACTAATGAAGCCAAAATTCCTATTTGGCTACTAATTCATTCTATTCTAAGACTGCAATACTCTCTTTTAACAGACTCATTAAATATCTTCTGACAGACTTTGATTAATTTTTACCATTAAAAATGGAGAGTTACATACAGATCCACTTTTATGTGCCCTATAGATACCTGAACCTACCATGAAAATATCTAAAATACACTGATTCTGAATAATCTGGTTTCAGCAAGCACATATTCATCATTAATGATGGGTGGAGAGAATCAGCAGCAGGTTATGGTGGACTGAATGTGGGCCTGATGTTTTTCTTTGTTTTTTCAAAATATGATAGTATTTTTATGACAAGGAAAGATAATTTTTTCAATATCCTTGCATCTTTACAAGTATGCTGCTAGTTTCTGGAAATTAAAGCCTAACCTTTGCTCAGTGACCTCTTTATGTCTTACCCTTCTTTCATTCTTGATGACAAAATGATGCATTTTCATACAATTCAAATTTACATGTAGATGAAAGAGACATTTTAAATTAATGGAAGAGCAGTATTTTTCTTAAAATCTGTCTACAATGCTGTCTGATTCAGTGCCATGGCTGTGATTGGAATAAATATAGTGCACAAATATTGGCCAAGAGAACACTGAGCTGTTAATGTTTGCACCTGCTTGTCCTGAAAAGATTTACTGCAACAGGAACTGAAAGGAGCAAGTCAGGTTCAAGGATATCCATGATAGGGAATTCTTCCTTCAGCCAGTCAAGGCTTCTAGTCTGTCTTATTCTCCATAAATTTATAAGAGTAGAGATATATGTAAGGAAAATATTTTTTAAAAAGAGATATAAGAAAAATTAATAAACTGTCACTGATTTTTCCATCTGTTCAGGTAGATGTTAGTACTGTAATATTATGTGATATATCTGTACTATATCAGGCTCACATCATGCTCTTTATAGGTTTTGTTATTTGTTAAGTTTGTATCATATCCTTTCTCCAGTGAATTCAGAGCCACATAAACAAGTTCAGTTGTTCGTGCCTGTTTTTCAAAACTACAGGGGTTTTTTTGTACCAATTAGAAAGGCCACTTTCCAATATGAGGATATCTCTTTACCCAAATAAAGTATTGAAGCATTATATTTTGAACTGTTGTCTTTTTAGCTTTTTGTTTAGCCTTTTCTCCCCCTTTTGGATAACGATTTAGCAGTGAAGCAACTTACTGGTTCCATTAGACTCCATTTAGTTTGCTCTAAAGCAGCTTACATCCAATAGAAATGGCTGTGGAAAGTGAAAACATATGACATAAGCAAAAAAGAAAGAAGTGCATAATTATACTATATATAGTTCTACTTCAGTTGCAACGTTTTGTAGCTTCTATTGGAATTATTTTTAACTCAAGTATTCATATGAGAAGAGATTACTAACTGTTATAAAATGTGCTGAGCCGAGAGATAATCTTGCTGATTATGGATTGTGGCAAGAGCTTTCTGTATATTTGAAATTCAGATATGCTTCCTTGAAAAAATACCATGTAAATCATTCTCTCCTTCTCTCATGGAGAAATGAAATCTTTTCTCAAAAAAAAAAAACTAAAACAATCTGGGCCGTTTTCTTCAAAAGAAAACTAGGTAAGCATCTCGGACTTATAATGACTCATTATGCAAATATACTAAAAGCTTCACTATACCTGTCAGCATGAGTTTAATACAGAAAATTCAGTTATTAGTTCTACACAGTTTAGCTTTTGAATATTAAAAGCCAATCTCAGTTTCCTCTCATTTATTCATTATTGGTCAAGTTTATTGTTGTTTTGTGGTTTTCTGTCTGTATTTGAACCTATCACTGATTGTTCTGTTTCTAGGTAAAGCCATGCTTTGTATTTTAAAGGTAGTGTTTTTACTGCCTAACAATGTCTCTTGTATTGGTCAGCAATTGGATAACTTTTTACGAAATGATTTGAATCACTAATTTAAAATGTAATGAACATCATCTAATATCTTCAGTCTGCTTTTGCAGGTATAAAGTAAAAGCTAAGTAATTTTCTTAGGTACAGTACTTTCTTCAAGTAAGCAATAGTTCATACATGTAACCATTTTCAAAATGTATCTAAGAACTGGTTGTACTCTGTGGAACCATTCCACAAGGTGAAGCTCTTCTGCATGTATTTAAAGCAGTCTTCTAAAAATTCTGGAAATGTTTCATTTGGTGTACACGTTATAATTACAAAGCCAATATAGTAGTTTATAGATTACTGGATATCCTACTTGTTCATTTAACCTGTAGCCTTCATGTCGTGGAAGCCTGTATTAGTCTCACCCTTAATACCCTTGGAAATAAAGGCTCCTTCTGGCCAGGAGACTTTCAATTACTTTATTGATCCTTTTGTATTTAAAGGATTATGATCTACTCATTTAGTCAGTAAAAGCTAATTATGTGCCAATGATATTGTCTTTTTTTCTTTTCTCTTAAAAGGCTTTGAAAATTCTGGTAGCTTGCTTTAGCTACCCCGTTAAAGGGTAGAGGTGAAGGCTAATGCTTTCATAGATTAATAATGGTGACTAGAAATCTTCCATATTCGCCTCAGTAGAATGCTTCATATGGAGCAATGTAAATGAGGAGAAATATCTGCACCTTCTCCGAAAATCCCAGTTCAATTACTGGTGTTACATTATGTGCTGGTCTATGTGGATTTGTGTTGCATCCTTGAATTTCAGAATACTTTCATTCAGTTTTTGTCTGAATAATATGAAGACAGAAGAAACAGGCTTTTTCAATGTAGTTATACTAACACCAAGGAACAATCTTAGTTCATTTTTATAATGTAATATTTGTATTTTCAGTCAGGTCGGAAGAAAAAACTATATTTTTTCTGCTTAACAGATGGTTCAGGATACATTCAGCAACCAAATTATTTATGAAAAACTGTTCTCACAGGAACAGTGAACATGAGCATTTACCTCATCTTAGAGATATCCCACTGGTAGCAGAATGAAGTATACATGCAGCCATGCACTTATAAGTCACAGAAACATTTATAAAATAACTCAAGCATAAAAATGTATAAATTTAAGTGAAAGATTAGTATTAATAACTTTAAAATATGATGAATAGATGTGATATATAAGCAATTAGCCAGTTTGATTAAATATGAAATATTCCTCACTAGAGAGCAGTTCATTCAGTCAACTTATTGAAAAGTTAATTTTTATGCATGTTATAGTTAGAAATTGTCAAAATCCAATGTAGAGCTTGCAGTAGCATAGGAATATTAGGCCTCTAATCCTTGCAGCTATTTCTATCCCCAGAAATTGGCTCCGCAGGAGTTCCAGCCTTTTGGAACTTATTTTTCAGAGAACATAGCCCAGTAAGGGGGGAGGGATTGTCTCCTCCCCACCTCTGCCTGCAGAAGCTGCTTTCATAAGCACTGTGACCCCATCAGATAATGGACAAAGGTTTTGATGATATATATGCTGAAGAAAACTAGAAGAAAAATCTTTTACTTTTCCGTTTTTAATTGGTGGACAATTTCTTTCCGTTTTGTTACCATTATTTCTGGTGGTACAGTTTAAGAAAGAGAGACAGAGATCTCAAACGCTTGTTTTGACCGATCCTCTGTTTTAAAAAAATTATGAACAGTAAACTCCATATTCAAACCCAGTGGAGACTGGTGACTACAGTTTCAAGAGGGCAATGAATCTGATTTGGATTTTAGAATTTATAGAAGCTAAAAAAGGTATAATCAACCATAAGCCCTCATAAGTTCAGTATCTTGGATATCTCTAGGTAGCATTAGTCCAGTCTAAAACCTGGAGTGGATCCACAGCACCCACAAAATCACTTACCTGAAAAAAACTTTTTTAAAAAAATTGTTTATCTTTGCAAATAGAGTTTGGTTGACAAATAAAAGTCTAAATCCCCTCAGGGCTGACACAACTACAGTGGTGCCCTGCTTAACTATTACCCCGCTTGACAACGAATCCGCTTCACGGCGATGTTTTTGCGATGACTATTGCAATCGCAAAACAATGTTTTAATGGGCAAAATCCGCTTTACGGCGATCGGTTCCCTGCTTTGGGAACTGATTCTTTGCATTATGACGATCAAAACAGCTGATTGTCGGGTTTTCAAAATGGCCTCCGGCTGTTCAAAATGGCTCCGCACTGTGTTCAGGATGGATTTTTTGCTGCACAGGCATCGGAAAATGGTCACCCTATGGAGGATCTTTGCTGGACGCTGAGGTATTTTGCCTATTGGAATGCATTGAACCCGTTTTCAATGCATTTCAATGGGCTTTTTTTATTTCGTTTGACAAGGATTTCGCTGTACAGCGATTTCGCTGGAACGGATTATCCTCGTCAAGCGAGGCACCACTGTATAGGCATAAATGTTACTGAATACCTTTAATGCATCTTCTTGCCTAGTGGTAAGTTCGTTTTTTGAAGGCTAAGTTTTAAAAGGTACCAAAATATATGGCATTAAGTCATCAAATAAAGAAACATATACATATACATATACATATACATTATCTATCTATCTATAGCTAGTTAATTAGTCAGTTAGTTAGTTAGTTAGTTAGTTAGTTAGTTAGTTAGTTAGTTAGTTAGTTAGTTAGTTAGTTAGTGAAGCTTATATACCGTCTACCATAGTGAGATCACTTTTCATAAAATGAACAAAAGTTATATACAAGATGTGCTGCTTATAGAACCAAGCAAGAATAGAATTCCCATCACCCCTCCAACAGACATTACAACTATAATTTTAAAAGGTGAATACCTAATGGCACCTGATGTAAAAATAGAAACCCTAACAAAATTACAATAAACCAAAAATCCACATACATTAAATAGACAAAATATAACAAAACATAACAAAACTTAATATAATAGGGGGGGCAATGAGGCAGTTTATAGAAGGATATTGCTGAATGCCTCCCTAAACAATTCGCTTTTAACATGTTTTCCAAAAATTTGGAGGGAGGAACCCTATCTCACTTGCCAAGGAAGTCAATTCCAAAAAGAGGGTGCCACTACTAAAAATGCCCATTTCCTGGTGGAACCTTCCTTTATCTCTCTTGCATTAAGCACCCTCAATAGTAAGGCCTGAGAGGATAAGGATATCCAGCTAGATATGATGAGGGAGAGACACTCCAACAGGTAACAGGGTTCAAAACTGTTAAGCGCTTTATAACTCACACCTTGAATCTTTCTCAAAAGCTAATAGGATGACTGCAAGATTAGGGAAATACCATCAGCCAGAAATTACCCTGGCAGTCAGATTCTGGACGTACTGGTATTTCTGTACTATCTTCAAGTAGTCTGTTCTTGACATTACTCATGTGCGCGCCAAAGTAATATAACACACGTTAAATCCACAATATGGGCTGGAACCAAGCAACTGCAAGGGTGGGGGAATAGTGTTTCAGCCATAGGAAGGTTTTATACCATTCTCATTTTTATACATAAGGATAAAGTTGTACAAGCAGAATATCTTTGGATGTAGGCTCATTTTTTCTGTAGGCACAAGGTGGAAAGCCATATGTATTTAAAATAGTCTCTAAAAATTCTGCTTGAGCATTGTGTTTTATGCTTCAACTTGTGACTTTATGTAAGCACTGGTATGTGTCAATTGATATTAACATTTTACTTGGTTTTCTTCATATAGCTTGAATATTATTACAGTTTGCTGTGACTCACTGCAGTATTATTTTTGTTATTAATTTCTCTTAGATAGAGTCATTGAAGAACAATGTTTCATTATGTAGAAAATATTTTTGAGGACATTGACATCTATTCAATATGCTTATATATTCTTTTATAGAGATGATTCATAACTAGAATGTACACAGTAATACCTTGTAAAAAAATAAATCTGTTTTATTCAGTTTTAACAGATAGGCCTCCGCCCATCATTCTTCAGGGACCTGTAAACCAGACATTGGCAATAGATGGAACAGCTTTGTTGAAGTGCAAAGCTACTGGTGACCCAATGCCAGTTATCAGCTGGTTGAAAGAAGGATTCACTTTCCTGGGTAGAGATCCAAGGATATCTATACAAGACCAAGGAACACTGCAAATTAAACTTTTACGAGTGAGTAATGTTTAAATCACTTGTTAGCTATTTTGAAATAAAGATATTAATAATTAAAAGAAATCTATGTAATTATGAATTTAGTTCAGTTCAAGCAGTCAAATATTTAGTAACTGTTTTGTTGGTGGTGGCTATACAAGTACTATCAACAAAACACATCAGCCAAAGTCCTTTTATCAAGCGATAGGGATTCCTGTTCTCATTGACAGAAGGTAAAAAATTCATGCATTACTGATTCAACAGGATATAATAATACCATTGTGCTATGCATCAAGCCATATCTAATTTTCTCAGGAGCACCATCTTTGACTGCTATAACATATTGGCTGAAATCCAATACTGTAGTAAGTCACAACTAGAGTAGGCCTATTGAATCAGTAGAATTTGCAGAAGAGTTGGCTCACTACTGGTTCAAAAGATCTAATGTATTGCATCTTACTAGTGGATTTTAGTCACAGAAAGGTCAATACGATTCATATTCTTAAAGTGCATTGCTTTTTAATCTTGCATAAACCCATAAACTAACCTGCATGTCAGCCCATCTTGCCATCATGACTGAAAACTCTTCATCTTTGTACAGAAGTCTGAGTTTGTTTCTCTGTTGGGTGGATGGGTGGATGGATGGATGGATGGATGGATGGATGGATGGATGGATTACCCCATTAGTGCAAGCACTACTAAGGGGAGTTCCAAGATAAAACCTAAAAATCCCATAGACCCCCACATAACAATACAACAATAATATGCCAATCAAAAAAATGCAAGAAGAGATACAATTAGAGATGCAGGTATTCGTATTCTTATACGAATATCCCCCCCACGGGTGGAAATCACGAAGGCCTGGCCCCATGAGGCTGGACAGTCCACTCATCATTCCGCCGCTGATGCCAGCTCAATGGAGCCTTCCTATCGTGCCATTGTCTGCAATGGATTAGCCACTCCTGGCAGGAGGTGGGATGAGAAGCCTCTCTTGCAGGTCACGGAGTGGCTAATCCATAGCAGACAACGGTGCGATAAGAAGGCTCTGTTGAGCTGGTGTCAGCGGCAGAATGGTGAGTGGACATGGGGCCACCTGGGGGGGGGATATTCGTATTCATATAAGAATACGAATACCCCCATCTCTAGATATAATCATACAAGAGAGAACAAGAAAATATATTAATAGCATCCAGGAAACTCAGTTGTTGAAAGCAGCTTTGAATTGTTCTGTTTTCAGTGATTCCCTGAACATAAGGAGGGAAGGAGCCTGTTATATCTCTGCTGGTAACCTATTCCAGAGACTGGGCACCACTACTAAGAAAGCCCGATCCCTTGTCTATGCCTTTCTGAGCTCCCTTTGTGCAGCCACGTTTAGCAACATGGATTAAGAGGAGTGGGTGAAACAGGGAGCTGATTCCTGGGAGAGGCATGCTGACAATTAACAAGGTCCTAAACCATTAAAGGCTCTATCGGTCATAACCAGCACTTTGAATTGAGCGTGGAAACTGACGGGGAGCCGATGAGTGTTCACTAAGAATATATGATCAAATTTTCTAATCACAGAAGAAGGTTTCCTTTATTACTGTGGTATGCTAGAATAAGTTAATTGTTTAATGCTAATAGAATAAATGTTGATAGTTCTTAAAATAGAAAGTTAGTTACATTTTACAAAAAAAATCACAACTGCATGCTGTAATAGTGAACCAAGCAAGTCCCCAGTTTGGTGGGGAAATACTCAAGTCACAAGCTGCCCTTAATTCATGCACGTTTCTAAAACATAACATTAACATTTTCCCCCATTAATGCTTACTAATGTTAGAAGTTCTGAAATGAATTTTACAAATCTTTTTTAAACAGGACCCTTAGTTTACTTAACTATAGTTAATCTACAAATGACTAAAATGGCAGAGCTCAATGAGTTAGGTATGTGACTGCAGAGCCAGAAGTTGGCAGTTAAATTCCCCACTGTGCATTCTAGAGGAGCCAGCCTGTGTGATCTTGGGTAAGCTGCGCAGTCCGAGGATTATCCCAGAAGAAGGGAAGAGTAAACCAGTTCTGAGTACTTTCTACCTACAAAATCCTTAGAAGGGTCATCATAAGAATTGACTTGATGGTACATGATTATTCATTATTAAACAATGATAAAGATGGAAAGAAATGGAATTTATGCAGGGGTTTAGCTGCATCCTTTCCTCTGATTGTTAATAGGAAACTAGCATCATGTGCACCCAAGACACTGTGTGAAAGGATCCTGTGGCTGAACCCATTGTTTCTGCTCTCTATTCAGCAAATTCAGAATGATATTTATTTATATTACAAGATAACAGAATTACATTTTTTCTTTGGAGTTATCCATTCTTTTGCAAAAAATTTGTACAAAAAGAATACATAACAGAGATATGATATATACAAAGAGACACCTATAAAGTCTGGAAAGAAAATCTATATGTTGCACGCACAGTTAAAATTTTAGTGCAAGTACAGTTTAGTTGTGTCAGCAGTAGTGCTAACACTTACTTTTATTATCATTCCTTTTTCACTGCCTCATAAATAGGCAGCTAAAGAGTATGAGAATGAAAGGCTATTTTGTTTCCTGCCACTATCTCATCAGTGCTCGTAAATGAATTGTTAACCTCCTTGGAACAAAATGGAATTTATTAAAAAATGTATGCTAGCTTTCCTTGAGTAAACAATTTATCCTTCCTTTCAAGGCTAAAGGCAGGTTTGGGCCATGAAGGTTAATGCATTTTTACTGTAGAGCTAGATTAAAGAATGCGCTTGAATAGTCAAGATTCCCCAGTAGTGTTAGAAAGCAGCAATTAAAGGTTAGAGCTTAGTGATTTCAAACAAACTTTCAGAGCATTGATGATGGGCTTCTGGCAAGAATCCACATGTGAGAAGCTTATAGGGTACACTTAGCCATGGACATAGCCCTATATGTGTTCAGTGATGCATGTCCTTTAATTGCTTTGTTAAAGACACAAGATCTATAAAACAGCCTCAAACAAAATTAAGCATTTCTGTGTAAGAATTGAGAAGAATATCCACAGAAGTATATATAATTTTATAGCATTAAGATTACTGTTGATCTCCTACATGCAAAAATATTCCTTCATTATCACTCTGAAGAATGCAGAAAATTGAGTGTAACAGGTAGATTCTGTAGATGTTTATGAATCTGAACATTTAAATTGTTTTGCAAATATTAGTTTTAAATTTCCCCTGAAATACATTTTGCCTTAAACTTTCGCAGTTCAGGACTCAACCTTAATTCTTTTGGGTGAATACATTCTCAGGAAAAAATTAAAACCTCCCCATCTTTCCTTACGTTGATTGTCTACAGGCAGCTATTTATATAGTATTAACTTAATGTGATTGCTAGAAAAACATGAGGTGATTATAATTCTAACCTCAGATCATAACAGCGAGGAAGCAAAGAAGTAGACACTCCAGTCACCTTGGGCAACTGGTTTCTCATATGGTAGAGTGATAGGTTACCATAAATAAATATAGTAGCTGCATTTGTGCAAAATTTGATATATTTAGAGTTCTTAGGGGCAGTTAAGGAAATAATTATGTTATGCATGGCTAGTTGCTTTTCAAAAAATATGTTTTTCTCTACCTTTCTACTTGACTTGAGCAGTAATGATGTGCTGAACTATTATCAAGGTTTACATGCACGAATCTATGTAGGCTGATTAGAATCACACTTGAGGGTCATTCTAAAGATTAAATAATAATGATTGTTTAATTCTTAATATGATTTGCTGTCTTTTTTCTCAGGAATGATTGTCCCAGCTCCTGTAATCCTACATTAATTCACACACTTTATTCCCCTTAATTATGTGCTCAAATGGGGTTGATTTATCATACCATAATAGCTACATATTTGTATAAATTTAATTCAAAAGAAGCTGTCTCTGTTATAAACCTATGCCTGGCGTCCATAATGGGCTGCATAATGGCAAACAAATTGAAACTTCATCCAGACAAGACACGGGTGCTCCTGGTCAATTTGAAGGCCAATAAGGGAATAGGGATGCAACCGGATGCTATATGAGGTTGCACTCCCCCTGAAGACTCCAGTCTGCAGCTTGGATGTGCTCCTGGATTCATCCCTGAGCCTGGGTGCCCAGGTATCAGTGGTGGCCAGGAGTGTACTTGCACAGTTAATGCTGGTAGTCCCACTGGCCTGTTCCTGGAGATGTCTGATTTTGTTACTTGATACATACCTTAGTTATATCCCTCACTGATTACTGTAACATGTTGCATGAATGTGGATATGTCTTTGAAGATGGTTTGAAAATTTCAGCTGATTCAAAATGCAGCTGCCAGACTGCTGACTTGGGTCAGCTATAGGAGGCATATATAATGCCCTAGCTACAATTGCAGTGGCTACTACTGCATTTCTGGGCCCAATTCAAAGTGCTGGTCCCACCTATAAAGCCATATACAGCTTAGGTCTAGTCTTTCTGAAGGACCAGATGAGCCTTTCAAGCCTTTAACGTCTTATAAGAAGGCTCTTCTCTTGGTCCAATTGTTGTTGCAGCCATGTTTGATGGGGACATGAGAGAAGGCCTTCTTTTTGGGTGCTCCCAGCTTACTGAATGCTCTCCTTTGGGAGGCTAGGTTGACCAAATCCCTTTTATCCTTCAGCCAACAGTTGGTGGAAGGATAATGGGAAAGGGGCTGCTCTAACCAACCTCTTCAGGGAGGTTTTTTAATAACTTTGACTGAGATGCTGTGTGTGTGTGCGTGTGTTATTTTTCTAAACTTGATTTAGAATTTTTATTATTTTTAAATTAATTAATGGATTTTAAATACTTATTGCACTTTTACTTGCTTAATTAGGGGACCTTGGAGTTCTTGATGCCCCCCAAAATCTGCTTTTCATAGCCCCTATAATCACAAGAGAACTTTTTGATCCTTTTTTTAAAAAAAAAAAAATTGAAGAGCAGGGGTTGCTAGGTTGCAATGGTGGCTGTATTTGAGGCCAGCAAGGTCAAATGTGGGCCCATGGACTAAAGTTTGTTGACCCCTACTCTCAGACAGTTGAACACCAATGTAGCAGCTGATAAGAATTGCTCTTAAAATCCTAAAGAGGCCTGTCACACATCACATATTGATGACAGGTGCCTTTCAGTGTCAAGTGAAATGTTTGGTTGGCTCACATAGTTTTAATATTTGTCATGGAAAAGGGGGAAAAGATAATGACAGAAATATTCCCAAAATGTTTGCAGATCAGGTGCGTGCCTGCACACATACAGAGAGAGCATTTTTGAAAATCTATAAAACATCATGGCATTAAGACCACCCCTACCTTTTAAATCCATATACAACACTTCACAGAGTGGATACGATTTTCTTCTTTTATCTTCAGTGTCAGCATCCTACCTGATTGCCTTCTGTGTTTGGAGTAACAGACACAGCAGGGTTAGGGTTTCATGGGGCGTTTCATATGCAACCAATGAGTGTTTTTCATTGATCTTACAACCAGGCCACAGCCCTAATGTATAGTATTAGAAGGTTTTTCCCTGGGAGGTGGGAAAGAATGATAGACAACTATGACAGAAGGGGATGAAATAAACCTACAGTATGTATTTTCCTATGAAGGCCTTTTTTCTTTTTTCAAACATAGCTACCATCTTTTTAATACAAAAATCTTAAATGAATTGTGAGATGCAATATGACTCAGAGAGAGATTTCTTTCACTGTAAAAGATTGTGAAAATCTAGCAAAGTAATTTCAATTATATAGTAATGGAAGAGAATTATGAGCTAATTGGGGGCTTAACTGTGCCCTTCTCATGGAAAAGAATCTATGGAAAGTTTAATAACCACTTTATAAATTGTTTATACTGGTAAAGCTAATGGATCGGTTCCAGAATCTACCTTGTGTAGGTGAAAACCTCACTGCTGGAAAGTGCTTCCATCCTATTTCCAGACATCCACCCACCTCCATATGTCACTGCTCACTTTGTTCAGTAATATCCACTAACTCTCTGTATAGCGTTCCCAGTAAAACCCTTGGGATCACAGTATTAGTGATGACAGTTTTCAGAAATTAACAAGCTCTGCCCTTTCCTGTGCCCCCCTGTGATGAAAGGCACGTGCTCCCAGGGAGCCTCAGGGGGAATTGGATTTTTAAAAATTTCTTAAAAACTGATGGTGTTGTCTGCCTTGTTTATATGTTATATCTTTGTCCTGTCTTCCTTCACCCCCAAATTAAGCTCAAGACTATGTATGCAGCTCTCCTCCTCCTCCTCCTCTTTTTAATGAGACAGATCATGCTGAGAGAAGGTGACTGCCCTAAGGTTATGAGTACGTTTCACAGCCAAATGGGGATTTGAACCCATGTCTCCTAAGTCCCTGTCTAGCACTCTATCCTCTATACTACACAGGATGAGGACAGGGAACTCTATGCCACCCCACTTCCATAAGCCTCAGTCTGGATCTTATCTAATGTTTTTCTACATTATGGGATATTTGGGCAAATGAGTTAACACAGAAGGGCTTGATCATCTGCTACAGTCTCTCACTAGGGAAATCCGAGCAGTCCCAAAACAAAAATGAGGGCATAACAACTATGATTAAGTAACATCTCTGAGGCATTTCCCTTTTGATTCTGCAGTATGTTTGCATGGTCTTGGATATCTATTGAAACTCAACCAAAGTATGCTTGCTGTAGCATAAAATGTGTTATTCAAATGTGTTGTCCAGCTGTTTTATTTGGGTAGTATGCACATTTAGCATTTGTTGTTATTATTAATGGAAATTAATTCAGCTATCCTAGCTTATTAAGGAGTTTGTGAATGTGGCCTGTTTTTCTACCATAACTCATCAGGTCATTGCAAATGTAATATATTCTTACTGTCCAAGCCTAAACCTGGAGGAGAATTCATGCTTTTCCAAAGCTTGCAGTGTAGCTCACATAAATGATGTACAAAGTGCATATTTTGAGAAATATGCACCAAAATATTTTATTCAGTAGAAGTGAATTCTGTTCAGTATTTCTGTTCAGTATTTCTGTTCAGTATTTCTGTTATGTAAAATTGTTTATACGTATATTTATTGTATTATCTTTTAATGTTGTTAGCCGCCTAGAGTGGTCCTGACACGACCAGATAGGCGGGATATAAATTAAATAAATAAATAAATAAATAAATAAATAAATAAATAAATAAATAAATAAATAAAGTGGGAGAGAAAGTTGAAAGGGCTAAGGGGCATTTGCACATCAGCAGAGGAACTCAGTACCAAATCACATGCTTTTCCTGTTCTGTTTCGCTTTGTGGTGAGACACATTTTAAAAAAATGAAGGTAGGTCTTGAACACTACGGTGTTTAAACAGGTGTTCATTTTGTGAGTTCTGAAAGAGTTTTCTATATTTTTTGTCAATAAATGGAGACATTTTGAATAGCAGAGTACAGATTTAAAGAGTCATCTGCCCTTATCCTTTGTAGTCTTTCTTAATTACATGAAATAAAACATTAGCATATGAAATCTCTCTATATATAAATTATTAGTCTAAAATAGAGACATTAACCTGATGCATAATAATTGGTAGAGGAAGCTTGAATATGAATCAAGTAGGATTAAGGAATTATTTCTGTATACTAAATGTAAAATATCATTGAACTATTGTTTAGGAAATATTTGGATTCAGAGTGTAGGCGAATTCCTCTTAGTGTGCAACAAGGGATATTTAGAAAAAATAAATGAACTGGTTAAGTAAAGGAATTGACAAGAATGTCCTCAATCATTTCTACACATTTAGATATCTGACACTGGGACATATACATGTGTTGCTACAAGTTCAAGTGGAGAGACATCTTGGAGTGCTGTGCTAGATGTAACAGGTAAATGAACATTTTTACTGTATTATGGGCAAGCAGAGGAAAAATATTGATGGTGGAGGTGGATTAGATCAGCCATTCTTTTTTTGGTCATGGCTTGTATAGGAGCTCTTCTCAGGTTCCAGGGCCCCCTGTCGAACAAGAATACAAAACAAACAGATGAACAGAAAAAGAGATATTTTTTTCAATCTATAGTCCCCTTCAAATGTGCCAACACCACTCCCTCCCAAGGGCCATATGGCCCCTGTTGAGAATAGTTGGGTTAGATAGTTCAGGAGCCATACCTTTATTTGTGCCTATAGTTTCACTTATGGAAACAGTGTATCTTTACACATACAGTGGTGCCTCGCTTGACGACATTAATTTGTTCCAGCGAAATCACTGTAGAGTGAAATCATCATCAAGCGTAAGTAAAAAACCCAATGAAACTCATTGCAAACCGTTCAGTGTGTTCCAATGGGCAAAATACCTGCTCGTAAAGCGAAAAATCGGTTCCTGAAGCAGGGAACCAATCAATGTTAAGTGAAATTCCCCCATCTAAACATTGTTTTGCCATTACAAAAGCGATCGCAAAAGCTTCAGTGTTAAGCGGATTTGTTGTCAAGCGGGGTAATCATCCAGTGGGGCACCACTGTACAAAATTCCAGTCATGCAAAGAGCTTTGCTCCTTTCCTTCTCCATGCAACCTCTCCTCTTCAAAGCAGGTTTTGCACAGAAGGTGAAATCACCTTCTTATTCTGTTGTTAGAAGTCATTTGATCAAGAAAAGGGTTAACTGAATGTGCCCCAAAATGATGTGTACAGACACTCCTCACTTAATGACCTATGTGTTTAATGACTGCTTGGACTTACAACCAGTTCTCCAGTATGGGGAATCCCCTTTCTCAGTCTTTGTCTCATTCTGCTGCCAAACCAGCCAGGATCAATGTCCAAGCTTCCCAAAATAGCCCCCTTGCCCATTGTGGGGGCTCTCAAACCAGCCAGGAGCAATGCATAAGCTTTCATTTGTTTAGGGTTTTTTTACCAAGCTGGTGGCAACACTGCTGCTGCTGCTGCTGTTCCAGCTGGCTCCAGCTCCTTCCTGCTTCTGCATTTAAGTTCCTCGTTTATTGACCAATTTGCTTAATGACTGAATTGTAAGAACGGAACTCAGTCATTAAGTGAGGAGTGCCTGTACACAATTTTGTTCACTGAATTAAAAGTAGGTTCCACACCTTGAGCCAGAGTGGCCCTTTAATATATTGATAACCCATGTGTCTTTCCCATGTCCCTCAAACTGCAGAGATGGAGATAAGTGAGTACGGATCCTTAGCAGGCAACAATTTAAGTAGCAGGATGCATTCACATTTGTGGTTAATTTGGGTAAGCCCACTTAAGACATTTTGTTACTTTCAGTGTCTGTATAAATCTGGTTGAAGGATCCAAATAAATGTTATTGTTAATTTTGCTGGAATTCTTCATCACAAATGAAAATACAGGTAGTTAAATTGACTACCTTTTCCTATTCTATGTGTTGCTTGATTTATCCTCAGCTGTAGAACAACACATTTTGCATCCTGGAGTCTTAGGTTCTTTCATATCCATTCAAGGAGTTTCAGCAGCTGAGCTGGAAAATGCTTCTGAATGTTGCTTGCCTATTTGAGTAGGCTGATTGAGACAGACCAATGGCCAATCTCAATTTAAGGCATCTTCATGTATCTAAGCTAAAAATGTTGTGATGGGAAAAGTGCCAACTGTCAAGCTTCTCTCTGTTTAAGCCAAGCAACCTTTGTCAAGAAGAAAATGCATTAGTCTATTCTAAGGGGTTGTGTCGAGTGAATATGCTAATATTAACTCAAATTAGTGTGGTCTTTTCAGACAGAGTATATACACATCACCTTCTACTATTCTCTTGGTTCATATCAGATTGGGTTACTATGCTACCTCCCTTCCATTCAGGCATTTGAGATTCTCTGTTTTCACATGTGGGGGAATGGTAGGTTCTGCTCATTCTCATAGAATACAAAGTTCTTCAGCACTAGAACAGCAACCTTGTGCCTACAGCTTTTTGTACAGGGACTCTGCTAGTAACTGGGGCAAAACCACCCACACATGAAGCCATACAGTGAAGCTAGGTATATACAAGACAGAGCTAAAACATGCCTTTTTTTTCCAAATGTGTTCAACTTTAATTCTAACCTTTTCTTTGTTAAAACAGGTTTTGTTTGTTTATTTCTTTTAAAAGTGTACATTGTTACCATTTGTCTTCTACAGAATCTGGGGGGGCACCAGTTAGCAAAAATTATGATTTAAATGACCTGCCTGGGCCACCATCCAAACCTCAGGTCACTGATGTCACTAAGAATAGTGTCACCTTGTCTTGGCAGCCTGGCACCCCTGGAAACCTTCCAACTAGTGCATACGTTATTGAGGCTTTTAGGTATGTTCAGAATCTGTTGTTTTTGTATGTCAGTATTATTATGGCCATTTGCAGGTTTGTCAGAGAGATAAGATATAATGGTAAAAAAATGTTTATGCATATGTGATATGACTTTAAAACTAAAACAGTGAATGAACAGGTCCTGAAATATACTCCATTGGTTGGATTTGCAGGGATACAGATTGACCAGCCTTTCATTTTAGAGGCAGTACAAACACAAAGTAATGACAATGATATCCAAATCAGAATTCTGGCCAGTGACTGAAATATTTTTCACTTACCATTGGAGTTATTCAGAAGTTTTTTGACTGCCTTATGTTCATTGTAATATATATTCATCATTCATTCATAACAGAACGCTCAGAGAAATGAAATTGTGCTCTCTGATATCTGCAAAGGCACTTAATTGACACAAAATTGAACAGCAGTGACATCCCATCAGGCTGACTGGGATGCCATACATTTCTGTTGATATATTTAATAGCACAGGGAAGGCATAGTGCTTTGATCTATCTTTATGAGAGTCTTGTCAGTAATTAAACAGGAAAAGTAGTCACCGAGTATTATTCTTTTGTAGGTTTTTGTAGGTTTTGTAATTTTGCATGCCAGCTTTGGGCAAAAAGGGCCAAAGCTTTTACACATCTTTTGTATTGCATTTTATTGAAAGTATTCATTTCGCAGAGTTGAGCTTTTTAAAAATGTGTGTTCAAAAAAGGTGTTTCTACCTACAATTTCTATTTTGCAGACATTCTTTCCTGATATGCTATTAAGTGTCACTAAAGAAATCATAATTGTAAGCTATTTTGTTTGTGTTGTACTCCCTGTTGATTAACTCAGCTGATACAGTTATAACTAGCTTATAGCCTTAATAATGTCTTGTAAATTTATTTTGCTTCAGTGATTTACAGCAGAAGATTGAAATTCAGCCCTGAGAATTTTCTAACCTTGCCTTCCTTTGATCAATAGTCTTCCAATATATTTTCATTTCAGCCAGTCGGTGAGCAATAGTTGGCAAACGGTTGCTAATCATGTAAAAACAACACCTTACACTGTGAGAGGACTCCGTCCAAATACGATTTACCTGTTTATGGTGAGAGCTATCAACTCACAAGGTTTGAGTGACCCCAGCACCATGTCAGACCCTGTCCGAACCCAAGGTAACTTCATTCTGGTTTTCAGGCAACACCTTTGAAGTTCACAAAATATAAATAGCATGTTCTCCCTGCCCCTTTGTCATGCAATTCTAATATACCTTTCTGTCTTAACATGGCTAAGAAATAAAATCCAGGACAGGGCTATGGTAGTGAGTGAATGATCTACGAATATATCAAGCATATAGTGAATGTAAGCAGAAAGTTTTGTTGTTGGACAAAAGTGAGTAATGAAGTGCCCAAAGGATTTGGGATTAGTGCTATTCAAAATTCATATATAATCTGAAGACAGGGAATGCCAGCAAAGTAGTTAAAACTACAAATGACATTAAACTATCCAGGGTAGTGAAATGACTAGTGGTGTCATAAATCCCTTCAAGTCCCCAGCTGAAATCTTTCCCCAACATTCTTATTTGCTTTTCCTTCCAACATCCCTCGGAACAATAATTAGCTTTTTCTTCTCCCTGCATCTCCCCCCTAACTGGTGCTCTGCTTGTTCTCACTTCTCCTTCACTCCCCACCTTCTTTTCTCTTTTAACTTTCAGAATGGGTTTGGCACCCTGCAGAAGAAGCTATAGACATATGTTATATTTTCATTTCTCCATGATTGCATCTAGGTGGCCATATTGGCTCAGAGACTCATTGGGGGAGTCAACATAATGGATGTAATGCTGCCCTCACTCTTCCCAAACTCTCATAAAAAAGTAACAGGGTTGCTGCTTCATAATAAGAGGGAAGATTAGTGGAGTGACTCATGACAGGGCAATGGGAAATTGCAAAAAGAAGAGACAGTAGGGTGGCAAAATAGGAGGAGCAAAAAGAAGGAGAAACAGCAACAGTTAGAGGGGAAGAGAGAATGCAGTGAGGTGTGAAATGACTACAAGATAGGAAAGGGGATAAGGAAAAGAGTGCCAAAGTAGAAGGGACAAGCATAGGGTAGGAGAGGTAGTTTGCAGGAAGTGGTCTCCAAAAGGTATCTTTGCCATGCCTCCTTAACCATGACAGTGTCAATGGAAATTCTAACTTATCTGCAAAGTGTTCAAAAAGGACATCCACGAGCAAGATAAAAGGCAGTGAAATAATGAACTTTTTAAAATTAGCTATCTGTATTACTCTTTAGCTCAATCATTATCAGGATGGCAGAATTCAGTAAGTTTCTCCAAAGTGAATTATCAGTTTTTAAAAGCATAACTTGCCAAATGTTCCAATGGGAGTCTAAACTAATTATGACCATTGAGGAAAGAAATATTATAGCTGTGACAGACAGCTTCATGAACATGCTGATTCAGTATGCAGAAAAAAGAATAAGGATATGAGAGAACTTATTAGAAAAGGTATTGTGTATGGAATTTCCTATAGCAATTGAATAGATAGATACAAACGTGAGAACAGAATGTTGGATTAAGTGGAACAAGACAGCAGGAGTCCTTTTCTTCTCCTTAAGCCCTCTATACCATGAGTGATCTGGCAGAATAAGCAGCAGAAGTAAAGTTGGGAAAGATGGCTCCTTGCTCTGCCTATGACTGTGGCCTCGTGGATGGATGGATGGATGGATGGATGGATGGATGGATGGATGGATGGATGGATGGATGGATGGATGGATGGATGGATGGATGGATGGATGGATGGATGGATGGATGGATGGATGGATGGATGGATGGAGGCTAATAGGCAATGAGAATGGATGAAATTCCCAATATCAACTTCTTGTAACCAATTGTTAATTGATCAAAATCGGATTACTACAGAACTGGTAGCAAAATTTTGGGCGGCATGCCATGGTAGGCAGAATAGATAGCCAAACCTAGACATTGGTCTTACATTGTCATATTTGTAGTTTTAGTGTCTTTTGCTTATTTGACTTGGCTTTTTATAGTATATGTCAGTACTTGAAGCTCTGCATTTAATTTTGTTTTATTTATATGGCTCGATGCTGTAACAACAATAAAGTAAAGTAAAGTATATCAACTTCTTTACTTTTAATTTCAACACCTGATTGTGATTATTATTGTACCAATTAGAAGATGTGGCAACCAGACTATGTTAAGAAGTGGAGCAGGTAGCAGGACTGGGCAAAGGACCTCACCTTCTTATAAAAACTATTAAATCTAATAGGTCTTTAGCCAAGGCCAAATGCATAGAAACCATTTGCCCACGTCAGATTCCCTATGCAGGATAGCTTGAACAGAGATAGAAAACGGTATATGTATATATGAGGAGCATATATGTTTTATTTCAAAGGTCCTACATTTTTGGAAGGTGAAAATGAAGCAGCATGAAGCAACCAAACAGGCTGTGATCCAAAACCAGAGCTCACTCCCCTTCCCTTGTGCCTGTTTAGCAGGCTGGGTGGGTTTCCCCAACTACCCACAGCATCGATAGGCAGTATTGCTGTAATAAAAACATTTCAGTAAATGTCCTAATTTTAGGGAAGCAACAATGCAATGAATCTGTTTTAGGTACAGTCAGGTATGACATGGAGGCACATTCACCCTAAGCCCTTTCTAAAAGAATTAGTAAGAAACCATACTGACAGTGACATTTGCACTGCCAATTGGCAAAGCAATGTGCTGAACTGTGTATTTCATTCATCCAAAGCTATTGGCATTTGATCTATGTCTGCCTAAAATATAATGGTATGTTATCTGTGTCCAATGTCTTCACCGTGTGTTCTTCCATGATATCCAAAACGGGGGGGGGGGGGGGGGGAAGAGCTTTAATTAATTTCTGCAACTTTTCTTCTCTTAAAAGGATGATATAAATAAATACAGATTATTTTGTTGCAAGCTATTTATTCCTGTTTGGACTTATAAGTCATAAAGCTGTTCCAAAAGGAAAGAAAACAAACAAAAAACCATGGAAGTAATGTCAATATTCTATTATCACTATTGTTTAAAGGAATGCAGACATATTACTGCCCTTATGGAAACAACTTATCTATCATTCACAAACCTGCATAAAGGCTGGCCCACAAAGGACTGTTTGGAGTAACATAGGCCCTTGTATGTGAATTTCTTCATTGTTCAATGTTCTACGTTATTTGCTGCCCACTGGGCTTCTGCAAATCAAGGACACCAGTTTTTTTTTTGTACTGAAACCCAGCTTCCATCTACAGACTGAATTCACTAGACAAAGGGCTGACAATGTTTCTTGAATGTGTGGCAGAGCAGAATTGAAAGTAATACCCATGTTCCTAGACCCCATGCCTCCAGCTACCCTTATCCATGAAAGTCTTCCAAGGAAGTCTAAGAAACAACATCCCTTGTTTCCTGGATTTGCTACGAGTGCTCCTTCCTGCTGTCCTTAATGTTGTTAATGACACTGACCAAGAACAGCTGACAGCTTCTATCATCGGATTCTGCCTGGCAGACTGATAAAATATTTTTTTTCTCATTGAAACAGTTCTTTTTGTTTGCACTGAAGTTTCTGTTTTCATAAGCTGTCGGCCAGCCCCATGAGCTCCAGCATGTACAACACTGACAGCCTTTGTGGTAGCCTGTAGTTTGGTGAAATTACATAATGAATTAAAATGACACTTAGCATAATATTTTGATTGAATTTCAGATGGCACTTTCATCCAAATCAACTTCACAAAGAAAGCTGACATCTTGGAGTGGGGGGGGGGAGTATTCATACTAGCCATGACAAAAGAGAGAATCAGCTTAAAGCAACGATGCACGTTATCAGTTAGGTAGCTGTCCGTGACCACTTACTTCAGTGCCCTGAAAGAACTGTAGCAACTGTCATTATATATACTGGCTACCTTTGTAATAATAAGCTACAATTAACATTGAACCTTGTTACTTGAAGTGTTCTTATTAGCAGATTCCTTTTATTCATCCATGTGAATCTACTTTTTTTTCTTTCATCAAACAGTTGTGATGCTTTCACTGGGTGGCAGAAAACAGTACTGGCCCCTGCAGTGATTCTGCAGCTAAACTCCTGTTGTATAGTTACACAAAAGGTATAACTTTTGGAAACAAACTGCCATAGGTGCAACATATAATGTTTATGGAGATTTCTGATATCATTTTGCTTCTAAAAAGTATGCTGTTTGTGCAATTGTGCAACAGGATTTCAACCACGGAGTCTAATAATCCCTAAATAATAGGTGATCATTAAAATATCGACTTTACCAAACAATTTCTACCATTTTCATTACAGTCACGTACTAAGTGTTTCCCCAATCTCACTGTAGCACTATCCATCAGGGTCTGTTTTTAATTCAAGACTTTATTTCAAGTCCTAAAGACACATCGTTTCAAAGCTAACAGCCAAAATTCTATTCTGCTTTTTGAGGAATAACATTTCTATTTCCCATTGTGCAGTGGAGTGTGCAACAGGACACACAATCACTTGTGCAATCAAGAGGACACTGGATGCCTGAAGGAGACCCTGAGAATCAGTTTAAAACACTTGCATGATTGTCCTCAAGGGATCACACAGGGTACTGGCTTCTGGACAGTGTCAGTCATTTGCTGGCTATCAATATTGACGTTTATTGGATTAGGAAGAACTCCAGGCATGCAGAGGGTAGTGGAGTTTTTTAAAAATGCTTTAAGACTTTAACAATTCAGTACAGTGGTGCCTCGCATTACAACATTAATTCATTCCAGTGAAATCGCTGTAGAACGAAAATGTAATGCGAAATAAAAAAGCCCATAGAAACGCATTAAAACCTGATTAATGTGTTCCTATGGGCTTGAAACTCACTGTCCAGTGAAGATCCTCCATAGCGCAGCCATTTTCGCTGCCCGTGCAGCGAGGAATCCGTCCCAGAAAAGAGCAGGGAGCCATTTTTTTTAACCCAGTGGCCATTTTGGAACCGTCGATCAGCTGACCGAAAACCGTCGTTTTGCAAGAATCGGTTCCCTAAGTAGGGAACTGATCATTGCAAAGCAAAAAAAACCCCATTTAAAACATCGTAAAGCGATCGCTTTTGCAATCGCAAAAAGTTTGTTTTGATGCGATTTCGTCATTAAATGGGGCACTTGTCTTGTGAGGCACCACTGTATTTTTTTTCAATTGTGCACATGGTTTGGCACATATGTAGTACCCATAAAGTGAACAAAATCTATGGTAATTTTTCATAAATATTAAAGGAAATACATGTTTTACACTCTCCATCCTATTTGCATAAGTAATAAAAATGTCCTAGTGTAAGCTTACAGTGAAGTAAAATAAGAGATTAAACATTTGGCATGATAAATGTTACTTTTATCATCCTTAAACTGTGTTGCTATAACTTTCTGAATTGAGAAGTGAGGGTTAATCTTTGCATTTTATGGGTAACAATATATTTGTAGTTTCCCAAATTGTTATTTATTTATTTATTTATTTATTTATTTATTTATTTATTTATTTATTTATTTATTATTTATTTATTTATTTATTTATTTATTTATTTATTTATTAACAGCTGTGATGCTCTATCAAGGAGTAGGAGATGTAGCCCCTACTAGCTTGTTGACCTTTAAATCTGAGTGTCCACTTTAGGCAAAAGATAAATAGGTGGAACGGATACTGTTCCTGTTTGTGTCACTGCCATTGAGGAATGAGAGGAAGACACAGCTCCACAGGATATATCTTTGCCAATGATGCTAGAACCTAGAGCTGATTCCAGTCTACTTCAGCATCATGGGCTCCAGGAGTCCTGAAATGAAGGGTAAAAGGGACTTTTACTAGCATAATTATTTACATATTTTTAAAATGTTACTTGATTTTGCCATATTACAAGCCTGGCAGTTATTTGCCTTTTTTGGATGTTCTTTGTACATTCTTCTCTGTTGTCAATTTGGAATTGTTAAGCTATTTTTACTTTGTAATCAAGAGCTTTGGAGCCTATGCAAAACCTCATCATCATCTTTATTTGAGGTCAACAAACAATTACATTTAATAGAACACCCATTAATACAATGGAAATACAAGTTTATGATAATACCACTTTAAATATTGCTTTGGATGTTTATTTTATTCACAGGAATAATTTGCTTAAATGTGCTCTGAGACCTAATTGTTACTAGTGTCAAGTGCACTGGGATTGGGGAACTGAATCCATCACACATCCAAAATTCATGCTACAGTCATATAGAACAATTCTGTGTGTGTAAATGAACTATTAGATGGAAAAGGCTATAGGAATACCCTACCCTCTTCAGCAAACAGAACCATAATGTGCTTCCAGTTCTCAATGAGGTGAAAACAGTACAGTAATAGTGCTGAAGTGGTCAGCTGAGTGTTATTCTGTCATGTTGACCACAACTCCACTTACTAAATGGAGTGCCTTTTTCTGTTGTGAGGTCCTAAGTGGGTGAGAGAAGGAGGCATTCTCATAATAAAGATGGTACATTGTGTCCTATTACAGTGAAGGGACTTCATGCATTTGGTAATGTTGCTCTGTGAATACCTTTCATATGTTTAGGTGATCCTAATTCAGATATGCAAATTTATATCAGTTTTGCTATATTATATATCATCGGTCTGAGCAACATACTTGTGCACAAGAGACAGACTCATTTCATGGCTTATTTCTTTTCTTGCCCTGGCTTTGCTGCCAAATGCAGATGAATTTAAGTACAATTCTACAGGAAAACATTTGTGTCTAGAATGCTTGTTCTAGCTCCTGCAATTTATTGCCTTTCATGGACGCAAATGGTAGTTAAATATTGCAAATAACGCACACAATTTTACTTTACCTAGATTATTTAAAGGAAATCAGTTCTTTACATTTTTAATGTTACAAAGTTTTTATATCAAACATATTGCTATAATTCTTACTAAATGCAAAAATGTATATCTTTGTTGTTGTTTAGTCGTTAAGTTGTGTCTGACTTGGTAACCCTATGGACCAGAGCATGCCAGACTCTCCTGTTTTCCACTAACTCCCGGAGTTTGGTCAAATTCATGTTGGTAGCTTCAATGACACTGCCCAACCATCTCATCCTCTGTCATCCCCTTCTCCTCTTGCCTTCACACTTTCCCAACATCAGGGTCTTTTCCAAGAAGTCCTTTTCTCATGAGATGGCCAAAGTATTGGAGCAGGTGTCTTTTAACTTCGTAGCTGCTGTCACCATCTGCAGTGACCATGGAGCCCAAGAAAGTAAAATCTGTCACTGCCTCCATCTCTTCCCCTTCTGTTTGCCAGGAGGTGATGGGACCAGTGGCCATGATCTTGGGTTTTTTATATATTGAGCTTCAGACCATTTCTTGCACTCTCCTCTTTCATCCTCATTACAAGGTTCCTTAATTCCTCCTCACTTTCTGCTGTCAGAGTGGTATCATCTGCATATCAGAGGTTGTTGATATTCTTCCAGCAATCTTAATTTCAGTTTGGGATTCCTCCTGTCTGGCCTTTTGCATGATGTATTCTGCATATAAGTTAAATAAGCAGGGAGACAATATACAGCCTTGTCGTACTCCTTTCCCAATTTTGAATCAATCAGTTGTTCCATATCCAATTCTAAATGTTGGTTCCCGTCCCACATAAAGATTTCTCAGGCGATACATAAAGGTGATCAGGCACTCCCATTTCTTTAAGGACTTGCTATAGTTTGTTGTGGTCCACACAGTCAAAGGCTTTTGCATAGTCAATGAAGCAGAAGTAGATGTTTTTCTGGAACACTCGGGCTTTCTCCATAATCCAACGCATGTTAGCAATTTGGTCTCTAGTTCCTCTGCCACTTCAAAATCCAGCTTGTACTTCTGGGAGTTCTCGGTCCACATGCTGCTGAAGCCTGCCTTGGAGGATTTTGAGCATACACTTGCTAGTGTGTGAAATGAGTGCAATTGTACGGTAGTTGGAGCATTCTTTGGCACTGCACTTCTTTGGGATTGGGATGTAGACTGATCTTTTCCAATCCTCTGGCCACTGCTGAGTTTTCCAAATTTGCTGACATATTGAGTGTAGCTCCTTAACAGCGTCATCTTTTAAGATTTCAAATAGTTCAACTGGAATGCCATCACCTCCACTGGCCTTGCTGTTAGCCATGCTTTCTAAAGCCCACTTGACTTCACTCTCCAGGATGTCTGGCTCAAGGTCAGCAACCACACTATCTGGGTTGTCCGGTACATTCAGATCCTTCTGGTATAATTCCTCTGTGTATTCTTGCCACCTCTTCCTGATGACATCTGCTACCATTTTTGTCCTTTATCATATCCATCTTGGCACAAAATGTTCCTTTTATATTTCCAATTTTCTTCAACAAATCTCTGGTTTTTCCCTTTATATTGTTTCCTCTATATCTTTGCACTGTTCATTTAAGAAGCCCCTTTTGTCTCTCCTTGCTATTCTTTGGAAGTCAGCATGCAATTTTCTGTAACTTTACCTATCTCCCTTGCATTCTGTTTCTCTGCTATTTGTAAGGCCTCTTTGGACAGGCACTTTGCTTTCTTGTATTTCATTTTCTTTGAGATGGTTTTTGTTGCTACCTCCTGTACAATCTTACGAGCCTTCATCCATAGTTCTTCAGGCACTCTGTCCACCAAATCGAATTCCTTAAATCTATTCTTCACTTCCACCATGTATTCATAAGGGACTTGGTTTAGATTATACCTGACTAGCCCAGTGGTTCTTCCTACTTTCTTCAGTTTAAGCTTGAGTTTTGCTCTAAGAAGGTGATGATCAGAGCAACAATCAGCTCCAGGTCTTGTTTTTGCTGACTGTATAGAGCGTCTCCATCTTTGGCTGAAGAGAACATAATATGATTTCAGTATTGCCCATCTGATGATGTCCATGTGTAGAGTCACCTCTTGTGTTGTTGGAAAAGAGTGTTTGAGTGATGATCAGCTTGTTCTATTGACAAAACTCTATTAACCTTTGCCATGCTTCATTTTGAACTCCAAGGCCAAACTTACCTATTGTTCCTTTCATCTCTTGACTCCCTACTTTAGCATTCCAGTCCGCTAGAATGACAAGAACATCTTTCTTTGGTGTCAGTTCTAGAAGGTGTTGTAAGTCTTCATAGAAGTGGTCAATTTCAGCCTCTTCAGCATCAGTGGTTGGTGCATAAACTTGGATGACTGTGATGTTGAAAGGTCTGCCTTGGATTTGTATTGAAATCATTCTATCATTTTTGAGATTGTATTCCAGTACAGCTTTCCCCACTCTTTTGTTGATTCTTGCCCACAGTAGTAGATACGTATGATAATCATCTGAATTGAATTCGCCCATTCCTGTCCATTTTAGTTCACTGACGCACAGGATGTCAATGTTTATTCTTCCCATCTCCTGTTTGATCACATCCAGCTTACCAAGGTTCATAGATTCTTACATTCCGGGTTCCTATGCAGTATTTTTCTTTGCAGCATTGGACTTTCCTTTCACTTCCAGGCGAGTGCACAGCTGAGCATTCTTTCGACTTTGGCCCAACCACTTCGTTAGCTCTGGAGCTACTTATACTTCTCCTCCACTCTTCCTCAGTAGCATGTTGGAGGCCTTCCAACCTGAGGGGCTAATGTTTCAGTGTCTTCTATTTTAGCCTTTTGTTTCTGTCCATGAAGTTTTCTTGGCAAAGATACTGGAGTGGCTTGGCAGTTCCTGCTCCAGGTGGATCGTGTTTAGTCAGAACTATCCAGTATGACTTGTCTGTCTTGGGTGCACGGCATAGCCCATTGCTTCTCTGAATTACTCAAGCCCCTTCGTCACGACAAGGCAGCAATCCATGAAGGGGTATCATTCTTACTAAATGCAAAAATGTGTCTCTAAAAGCTATTAAAATAGGTTTCATATATAATGAAAAACCTTGTGTAATTTAAAAATCAACAGTGTTTATTCATATTCTGTAAAGTCCACCATTTAATTTAATCTATTTGTTTTAAAAAACAAATATCCTTATTGAAATTGTTTTATCAAGATTATTAAGCTTTTCAGTCATTTAGCAAAATACTCTTGTTCTGTTGTGCCTGCACAAGACAAACGACATGACTTCCAGAGCATTCTCATAGGAAATGAATGAATCTCCACATGGAATATCAGGTACATGCATGCCTATTGGTGTCCTTCAAGTCAGAAGATACAAGCAAGTCTCATTAATTTACTGTAAGAACATGCTGGGAGTTATGCTTTTTGTGTTCCATAAGAACAACTAAGCAACAGGATTTTGACCATTATAATGAACTGATACTTCTGAGTAACTTTCCTCTTTGAGATAATACATGTATGTGACTATATACTGATGTGCTTCCTTGGCAGATATCAGCCCACCCGCACAAGGTGTTGATCACAGGCAAGTCCAAAAAGAGCTTGGAGATGTCATTGTGCGGCTACATAATCCTGTTGTGCTGACTCCTACTACAATTCAGGTGACATGGACGGTAAGCTTGTGGAGCGAAATATACAGTGGAATCTCTAAGCTTATCTCCTTTCCATTTTTAATTGTTTTTAGCTGCTGCAAATAGACAGTACAAAACATACAAGGTCTTCCCTATATATTTTTTGTTATACACTGTATTGTTCATGTATAGAGAGAAAAAAAATCAAAGTACTTGTATGTCATTCCTTAAAAGGTAAACAGAATTTGTAGCAAGTACCATAGCACAGAATATTGTGGGTTCATCCAGTTGGTAATTCCAGTTAGAGTAAACACATTGAATCAACAGGACTACAGTAGATTGACACTTATGTAAATGCTAATAATTCTGTGTCTACTTGGGAATAACAATTGATTTAGGCCAATATGTTTGATTTTTTTCAATACTGATATTTACCAAATTGTGTCTAAGGGTATAGCTTGAAGTATATATGAGCGTAACTTGAAAAAAATTTCTTTATGAGTAGCCAACCAAATGATATTGATAATATTTTAACACTTCTCCTTATCTGAGTCAATGCAGTGGTTCATCTTCCATCCAGGCTCAGTTTCCTAATAACTTTTATTTTTTCTAATAACTTTACATTGTCCTAGAGATCATTCCCTGATTATTTATACCTAAGATAAAGAATGATATTTGATTCTTTATTGTGAGCATCAGTGATGACAAATTAGCTATCGTGTTGATGCTGTTACCCGTAACATTCCTCTAAAAACAGTGAAGTGAGTAGATTTTGAAGACAGAGCTTCAAAATGCAACATTTCTCTGCCTTTTATTTCCGGGAAAGAATCTGTAACCATAAAAGCAGACATTTTTTAGGTAAATGAGTAGTTTTGCCCTTCAGGCAGTTTCCTTACAAGAAAGAGAAGATGGGAAATAATGGAAGATGGGAACTGTGAACGATTCACCAAGGCTGCACAGAATTCCAAAAGGAGGAGATCTTTATAAGATGAGCTCTGCAGTAGAGATAGAAACAATGAATACTGAATGTTCATAGATTTATTTAAGCCACAGAGTTTATGTATGAATATTTATACACTGAAATGTACATAATTATGTAACAGTGTGTCATATGGTTATGGTTCTCTCCACACAGTTTTGGATTCACAGCCAAACATACATTAATACCTCACAAAGATCCTTAAAACTAGATTTCCCTAGTAGCTTGGTTGAATGTCCTGTGATTAGCCTGCCAAAATTAAGAGAAGTGCAATAACAATCACAGCAGAGGACACTGGGTAGTGTTTCCTCAGTTGCCCTTACAGCATTGACATGGGGTGGTTATCCCTTAAATAGGTAAAGGTAAAGGTTACCCTTGACATTTAGTCCAGTCGTGTCCAGCTCTAGGGCACGGTTCTCATCCCCGTTTCCAAGCCTTAGAGCCAGCGTTTGTCCATAGACAGTTTCCGTGGTTATGTGGCCAGCGCGACTAGACATGGAACACTGTTACCTTCCCACAGAGGTGGTACCTATTTATCTACTCACATTTACATTCTGCTAGGTTGGCAGGAGCTGGGACAAGTGATGGGAGCTCACTCCATTGCGTGGATTCGATCTTATCAATGCTGGTCTTCTGACCTTGCAGCATAGAGGCTTCTGCGGTTTAACCCACAGTGCCACCATGTCCCTTATCCCTTAAATAGAAGGGAGCTTATATTTCAGTAATTCAGCAGAGTCCAGACCTATCAGTAGTTCAGGCAGGTTTGAAGGATGATTTGTAGAGACCACTTTCTCATAGACCATTGCAAAACTGATACTGAAAGCACTGATATGGTTGAGGAAAGAATTTTGGCCCATGAAAGGTTATGTGTAATAGGGAGAACCAACCTAAAGTGAACTGAATAAATTTTCAATTTTTGTCAGTGTTCTTTTTTTCTCAAAGGAAAAGAGGAAAGATTTTTCTGCACAGCAAAATAACAATTATTATGATTACTAATTCCAATTTACATGCTAGAGGAGAAAAGCAGTGACCCACTACCAACAAGCAGTACACAGTACCCACTAGAGACATGTGAAAATTGCTTCAAGGAAGAAAGACAAAAAGAGGAGAAAACCAGAGCAGCTAATTAAAAAGTTTCCAGTACCCAGGACAAAACCAATTAATTAACGAGAGTATCCAGAATAACATCCATATTGTCCTGAGAATGAAGCCAGGATTATTAATTTAACAGAAAGATGCAGTGCAAAGTAGCTGACAAATGCCAGATGAGCACTGACATTTTGTTTCAACCTTTTTGCAGTTTGGAATTCAGTTTGGCAGGTGACAGGTGATACTTCTGCCATCTCAACTGCTGGGACACATCCACCTGCCTCTTCCATTTTCTCTTCTTCTCTTTATGCCTTTTAGATAGCCTTGGAAATGTTTTACTCAGTGATAGGTTAAAAGTTTTTGTGCCTAAAAAATAATTTTTAAAAAGCCCTGAATTTTACAGCTTTGTATAAAAGTCGATGAAGTGGGAACGAAAAGGTGCATAAAATTGATACCTTAAGAAGGAAGGACAAACTAGAATTGTATGGTTATATACACCAGTATTCATATTTTACAAAGCTTTTGTTATTTAGTAGTTAAGTTGTGTCCGACTCTTCGTGACCCCATGGACCAGAGCACCCGAGGCCCTCCTGTCTTCCACTGGCTCCCAGAGTTGGGTCAAATTTGTGTTGGTAGGTTCAATGACACTGTCCAACCATATCATCCTCTGTCATCCCCTTCTCCTCTTGCCTTCACACTTTCCCAACACCAGAGTCTTTTCCAGGGAGTCTTCTCTTCTCATGAGATGGTCGAAGTATTGGAGCCTCAGCTTCAGGATCTGTCCTTCCAGTGAGCACTCAGGGTTTATTTCCTGCAAGTTGTATAGGTTTGTTCTCCTTGCAGTCCCAGGGACTCTCAAGAGTCTCCTCCAGGACCACAATTCAAAAGCATCACTTCTTCAGCGGTCAGCCTTCTTTATGGTCCAGCTCTCGCTTCCATACATCGCTACTGGAAAAAGTATAGCTTTGACTATGCAGACCTTTGTCGGCAGGGTGATGTCTCTGCTTTTTAAGATACTGTCTGGGTTTGTCATGGCTTTCCTTCCCAGAAGCCGGTGTCTTTTAATTTTGTGGCCACTGTCGCCATCTGCAGTGGTCATGGAGCCCAAGAAAGCAAAATCTGTCACTGCCTCCATATCTTCCCCTTCTATTTGCCAGGAGGTGATGAGACCTGTGGCCATGATCTTAGTTTTTTTGATGTTGAGTTTCAGGCCGTTTTTTGCACTCTCCTCTTTCACCCTCATTAAGAGATTCTTTAATTCCTCCTCCCTTTCTGCCATCAGAGTTGTATCATTTGTATATCTGAGGTTGTTGATATTTCTTCTGCAATCCTAATTCTGGCTTGGGAATCCTCCAGTCCTGCCTTTCGCAACTTAATAGCTGTGGTATGTCATCACTTGGGTAGATCATCCTTTTTTTAAACCCATAATCTCAGGTGCGCATAGGTCATGGGATTGTGAGCAGTAGACTGAGCACTAGGATTATTTTTATAATCAAACGGTGAACATAGAGTTGGATTGACAACAAATGTGACAAAAAATTACTAAAATAGGCTTGTTTTTCTCTTGTATTTGCATAAGCTAAAATTAAAATCAGACACATTCATATCTGCCATGCTTCACTTAATTAGGAAATCGCATTGATAACATATGACCTACCATTGTCTCAGTAACACAGAAATTATGACTTCTCTTAGATAATACATAATATTACTGAGAGCTACATATTAGTTTATTTGATTACAAGGCCCACCAAAAGTGTTGAATAATTTGAAATAATGAATGAATCAAAAAACTGTTTTACTTTGATGATGCTACAGAGACAAGGAAAAGATATTTAAACGCCTCTAGTGTAATATTAAGTTACAGATTTTAGAAATTCAACATTTAATGATTTCAGCATTATAAATTTCAGTTAGCCTTATTGTGGCCTTAATAAATAAGCTGCTGATAATTAATTCTTAAGATCATCAATATAATTTGGAAATTAAATTTGCTTCCTAAAGATATTTCCCTCTAGAAACACATGAATATTTTTAAAGGCAAGTTGGCAAGTTTATAATTTCACCAGAAGGCTAAATTGAAATTTGTGTCTCTATTGGAAAAGACAAGTTTGTATCTGCCTTCACTTGCTGTTTCCTTTACCTTTCTCCATTCCCAAGCTGCCCTTATGACTGGTTTTCAGTCTCACTTCCTCTTTCCACAATGAGGAGAGGGATAACTAGCTTCCATTGCTTTTTCCTTTGGATGCTGATTAAAGCAACACATAAAAGTCTAGATTGTAAACCCGAGTTGCTGTAGGGAAGGAGTTAAAATATGGAGTGCATTTGTTTCACAAAGAGAAAAACTGTACCTTGCATCCCTTTAAACCTGTATTTTGAGAACAGATGCTTTTTCAATTATTCTGGGGCTTGGTAGAGAATTGTGGGAAATATTTAAGACATCTGCAGGAGATGCAGGCTGTAATTTGTATTCTTAATAGTTTTTCTTTCTCTATTAAGTATATAAAGTCACTCGTTTGGTAGAAGGAGAGAGGCACTCCACATCTCACTTTTCTACTACATTCTTGTTGCTTCACAGAGATGTAATGTAATTTGTAGGTCCTTGAAGGAAAAGGAAAGGAAAATGGTAAAGGCTAAACATCATAATTTGGAAATGTTTAGAAAAGAATGGAATAAGGCTTGGATTTAATAATAATGCTGAAAGAACAACAGAGATGTTGAAACCAAAGCAGATGAAAGTAAGCGGGTAGAAATAGGATGAAAGGAAGATAACTGTGTGGGAAATCCAGGAGAGTATTGGAAGAGAAATGACTTTCTTTCAGTCTTCTTCAGTTAGAGTGGATATTGGACTGTGCAGTTTTCTGCAATCTGAGTGTGAGAAAAGGATTGGAATACACTGCTATGATGCAGACATTACACAGTTTGAACTGCTTGTTTAGCCACAGTTTGGCTAAACAAGCAGCTATTTCAGTTCATACAGAATGCATAATCTGGCTCTTGTCTCTTGTGAATGTGCCTTTGGTATAATATATATAAAGATGAACCAGTTCATCACTTCAGGCCTTGCTTCTGAAAATTAAGCTACTACAGAAAACAGAAGGCAGTTTATGCCATGTGTTTGCTGCTATGTGAGGGACCCGGGCACTTTTTCCTCTGCAAGAGGAGAGATAGTGCGGTACAAATATGTCGTAAACAAGAAGGCTCCAGTGAATCAAGTAATTCATTAGATGAACCCATATTAATATATAAAGATGTTAATATACCATACACATTGTTAGTGTATAATATACCTCATAAATGGACTAGGTTGTGGCTATATACGTCAAAGTATTCACAGGAATTGGAAGTGTGTTTTGTTGTAAACACTAGGTTCATAAAGTCTCAATGTCCATAAAACATTTAATTAATGAAACTCAAATGTGGATAAAAACAATTTGTCCTGATTTACACACTCTCTTTATTTAGAAGCAGCTGCTTAATGTTCTTCTTTAAAACACAGCTTGATTCCTTCAGTATTAACAAGCTATTATTGTGAGTTATATCACTCTTTTAGTGCATAAATCCCCTTAAAGTGTATCTAGAGAAGTTTATAAAATGCAAGTGTTACATTGTTGTAACATATGTTACAAGATTTTTAGCAATGGTGGTTTTTATGAAATTCATTTATGCCTTGATCTCATAAATTTAGTTTTAAGTTTCTTTTTATATAGCTATTGTGTGTTTTTTCTTGTCATAAGAACTTGATTCCCAATGGAATCAATGGCATTAATGACAGTGTAGACAGAGTTTGGTAAAAGTGATTCATATGGAGAAGATATGTCAGGTCTTTAACATTGCAGTTTCTCAGGTATAGCCTAAGCCAATATAACTGTAATTCTGGAAAAATTTTCATGAGTTTAGCCAGCTATCCAGAGAGTGAAGAAATCCTGCATATTGAGTCTTGATTTGGTGGTTGAAATTTACTGTTCATTCAGCTATATTACACAGACAGACCAGGTGTGGCACCTCTATAATACTATTTGACATTTTGCTTGACCACCGCACTAATACTCGTTGCATTTTTATTGCTCATAGAAACAAAGCTACCTATTTTTTGTAAATATCTTTGTATCTCTTTCTGTGGCACTAGAACAGCCAATGTAGCACAATTTTATTTTAAAATCCAAGCTGAATTCTTGGTAGATGGCAACTCAAAGGAGATGAGGTAACCTTCCTCCTTTATCTGGTGTTGGAAATATTTATCTTAATTTTATTTCAGGTTGATCGCCAATCCCAATTTATTCAAGGATATCGAGTCATATATCGCCAAACATCCGGTTTATCTTCCCCATCTATGTGGCAGACCCAAGAAGTCAAAGTTCCCACAGAACGCAGTGCTGTCCTTGTCAACCTTAAAAAAGGAGTTACTTATGAAATTAAAGTTCGACCTTATTTTAACGAGTTTCAAGGGATGGACAGTGAATCAAAATCTGCCCGTACCACTGAAGAAGGTAAGTAAAATAGGTTAAGAGAACTAATAGGCCAACAATTTTTGGAAAATCATTTGAAATGCTCAGGTGTTCCATAATGCTCCAAGTATACATATACAGAGCCATAAATTGCAATTTGGGCCTCTGTCGTACTCTACTTAAGACTGGGTCATGTGAAATTAGCATATGTATGGGAGGCCAGAGAGAATATGTATGGGAGGCCAGAGGGGAAACCTTTGGAACTGAGCATGTAGCAGCTATTATCAGACCCAGGCTGACCTTTCCTGTTTTGTGTTTGCTTCTGCCTGGGTAGGAGCACCTGAAGACAGTATGCATGCTCAGGGCAGGCAGGTTCATTTGTTTTCAACAGCAAATACCAAAGCAGCTGTGCACACAAATTTGTAATGGCACATGCAGTTCTAGTTGCTCAGTCTCAAAAAGATGTTGTACATCTGCAGGAGGTTGGATTACAAAGAAGCTAGCAACCAAGAAGCCAGCCAAGTCCTGTCCATATAAGTAAATGCTAAAACAAAAGTGCTTTGGAACTTATTAGTTCAGAAAAAGAGATGGCTGAAGGATAAACATAAATAATGACTAAAATCATATTGTACAGTTACACAAACCACATAATTCTTGGAAGTAAATTACCATACGTGAACAAATTTCAGTGAACATTAACTGTTGCATACATAGTCACACAACTCAGCATGCAACAGATAATGCCTATGGAGATGTCTCAACTTACAACAATTCATGTCTAAAAGTTATGTCATTTATGTAACTGAGCGAGAAGATTTCAGCCCATGTTTTATAAAACTTTATAAAAAAAATTAATAATATGGAGATTTGCATCTTCCCACACAATTAGAACATGGCATCATCTAATAAAATTAATAAACCATAGATTTGGGATTGATATATTAAAATCCTTTTTTGCACTACACATATTGTGAAAATTACTACCACAAATTTGGTGATGGCCCATGGTGATGTTTTAGATTATTTTAGAAGGAAACTACTTAGGCCCATGCATGAGTAATAAGTTACGAGTAGGCCCATTGAATCAGTGGGGATTTGGTGAATCAACCCATCTGTAGGTTTCACTGATTCAGCAGGCCTATGCTGATTGTGACCTGGTACTGCATTTCAGCTGTGGAGTAAATCTTTTAAAGGCAATTAATTGTAACACTTTGACGGAACAAGCTCAAATATGATTTTCCCTGGGCAACACATCTTGGGAAACTAACAACAAGAATGATCTTGAAGGCATCTTAATGCCAAAGGTAGATAGCACTGTTCCTCTAGATATCGCAGCTGTTATTATGCTATAGGGTAAAGCTCCAAGTAGCATATATCAAGAAGTCTCATATGATAAAGCCTACTTGCTTGTAAGCAAACCTTTTAAAGAATGTCCCTGCCTATAGATATGTTAAAGCCTGCAGCCAGTAAGCTGTTGTGTAGATTAATGCAACCTTCATCCACTCTGCCTTTTGGTGTCTCCTTCAGTACAATAAATGACTATAACAAATTGTACTGTCAACAGTTAAATGTCAGATTCTGGTAGGGTGTTTGTGTGTGTGTGTGTGTGTGTGTGTGTGTGTGTGTTTAGGCTCACAAACTATCTGCTTCTGTAGCAGACTATTTATAGCCTTACATGGAAAAATATCGCAACCACGAAGTGTCATTCCATGGCCATTTTCTTTGGTTCTTTAATTATCCTTATAATTATCTTGAGTTTATGCTTTTTCAGAATTAATCCCAAGTAGATTTTTGTTTTAATGAATATGGTTCACTTCTCAGAGAAAAAGGGCAATCTTTTGAAAAGTGTCACATTTCATGGTTTGATGCATTCTGCTGCTTTGGGAAATATCATTTTCACTGGGGGGGTGCTTAGACAAAACTTTGGGGCTATTGTACTTCTATTATATTTGTTAGGCAAATAACTCTGTATCTCATTTTTCAATGAATGTACATTTCTTCTTGGGCCTTACTGAAAAAAAAAGATGTTACCACTTCCCCCCCTCCCCTTTATCCTGAAGACCAGAAATTTGTCACAATTCAGTATCCATTCATCTCTTGCCTCTTTGGCCTTGTGAAAGTAACAAATGGAATTCTGTTTGGTTGTGCCTGGAAAAGATGAGCAGTGATTTGGGTGCTTTAATATCTGTGGGAAGGAGCTGAGCACTGGAATAATTGACCTGTCAAGAATCAGGGATGGTGTTCTCCACAAGTCAGCAGCAAGGGAAATGAAAGAAAAACCAGTTTAAAAACATTATTTTTCTGTGTGGTCCTTTTAATAACTGCAACAATGTCAGGGAAGTGGTTTCATTTGTTATGAAACAGCATTTACAGCGGTATTATTGTAAAAATGAAGATGGAAAATATTATATATTGCAAGGAAATATTCATGACTGTGTATGCATAAAGGCAAGCAGATAAGTCACATAGATTAATAATACTTCCAATCCCACTGTCACATTTTAAGCTGTAATTGTCAGTGGTGAACAACATGTCTGGAGGATGAGATACCTTTGTATTTTGAATGCTCACGTGCCATATTCAATATGTCCATATAACATTTTTACCATTTTTGATTGCATGATGCAGCAAAGCCAACAGGCATGTCCTGAGTAGATTTATGTATTTACTGTATGCCCTACTTTACTGCCTTTTAGAACCCATGGGGACTTAAACATTTTTATTCATTTCTAAAATATTTAAAAATGCATCTAAAAGAAGAAGAAATTACAATATTGAAACAATATTGATTAAATTAAGGTTAAAACTGATATAGGATCATAGACTGCTTAAGAAAAACAGCAAAACATCTACATTAAAAGGTCCTGATCTGTGACCAAAATGTGTTTAAATAAAATTGTTTCCCCGTTCCTGGAAGGACAGCAGAAAAAGGTCCAGTCTAGTCTGCTCTTAAGGGAGTTCCATAGTGTTGGAGCAGTCACCAAGAAGACCCCCTCTCTTGTCCATCCTAAACATATCAGTGAGTAGAGTGGGGAAGAGACAAAGCCTTTCTTGAAAATCATAAGTCGAGGGCTAAGGATAATTGATGATATTTTTTTTTCATTCTTAGAAACCTTTATTGGCATTATATGATACAAGGGAGTACATAGCACAGTTACATTCCAGTTCCAGGTAAAGGGAGGGGCAGGCAAGGGGTTGTAATAGGTTAGGTTCAGGAAAATTTATGAGGGTTTGGGGTGGGGGGACGTCTTCATAACAGTGAGGAGGAACTCAGCTACTTGACTGGTAATAGAAGTCGAGAAATCGCTCAGAAGTATGGGGGAAGGGTCAGGAAAAAAAGGGGAAAGGGAGGAGAGAAGTGGGCCTAGCAGCCGCTTGCGAGGGATATTGTGAGTTGGACACCGAAGTAAGATGTGGTCCAGGGAATCGGGTTCGGATGCACAGAAATGGCACAGTCTGTTGGAACGAGGAGTTCTTGTAAATCTTCCAAAGTGGGCTGCGGATGGAAAAATGTTGATGAGATTATAGCCAGCCATGCTGGAATGGTAGAATCCATATCTGTCTGGGAAATTTGCAACAAAATATTGCCCTGCGGAATGTTCATATCCAGTGTTCCAGCCTATTTCTGGATACTTTATACCACTGCCTCTCCCACCTGAGTTTTCATCCAGCCCAAACCCAATACCAGTAAGGCATTATTCTGTGACCACTGATCGTATTCAGTCCTGAGTAGTATTTTTAAGTTTTTTTAAAAAAATAAAAAAAAATTTTGAGCTTCTGCAAGGTTCTTCAAACCTGCTGATCATTCCTTGTTTTATATATGTGATTGTGTCTTAGCTCTGAACTGGGAAGAATCCCTGTTTCTTACTCTTCTTGCTGTCCATGGCCATGAACCCTTTAGCCATGCAAATCAGCTTACTTATTAATTGCAATACTCTGTGTCTTCTCTTGCCTCTTTCATGTTACAACTGGATATGGAAGCAAAATGAAGTGATGGTAAAAGTGATATTATGTGCAAAATAACTGGATTAATTTTTTTCCTTTACAGTCTTTTAAAATCATCATCAGTGTTTCTAAATACTATAGAATGGAGAAGATGGGTAAAGCATATGAAATGCTTCTGTTAACAGGCTTACAGTCGGAGGATGAACTCTAGTTGGCACTAGAAATTGGACGTAGGCCAAAATTTTAAGGATACTGAAGAACATTATTTCAATAACAACCACAAAATAAAAACTGGTGTGTGTGTCTAGGACTACCCTTTTGAATTAGAAACAAAAAACACTTGAGTCTAGGCATAATTTAAGTAAGAATGTTGAATAGTAAAATAGATTTTAAAACCTTTGTTAGGGCTATGATTTGACATAGCCCTCAGCTTTCAAATACAGGAAGCTATCATAAAGAATAATACAAATTGCCTTTAGAGCACTCCTCCCATACAACAAAGTGGTAGTCAAACACTGAGAATTAGTGGCAAGAAAACAGAGCATAATCTGTGATCTGATATCTGTTGAACAACTATACACATTTAGCTTGGTGTCAAGTGTTAACTTATGATTAAATGTTACCTCCTTTCCGAATATGAAATAAAATCTCATTAATTCAATTCTTTTACCTTTGCCTACTACAGCTCCAAGTGCCCCTCCACAATCTGTTACAGTCTTGATGGTTGGAAACCACAATAGCACCAGCATCAGCATTTCATGGGATCCTCCACCACCAGACCACCAAAATGGAATAATTCAAGAATACAAGGTAGACATGAAATAAAGCAGGGCAGAAGCATCTAAAAATGTAGTCTTGCATGTCCAGGACTTGTTAATATTAATAATAATTTTGAACATACTCTACAATTATCTTTTCCTTAAAGATGCTGTTTAAGAACTAACAACTGAGAAGACCAGATTAGTCAGCATAGAAAGTGCATTTCAAGTGCCTTATTTATTCCCAGGCTAAACTCAGGGTCAAACTACAAATTAGGCTTAGTGTGTATAGCATATAACTAACTATATATGCAATAGTGGCACAGTAGTGATCAAGTGGAGATAATATTGTGCTTTCATGGTGATTTTTTGAAGGTGTTCCTGGTGTGGTTAACTTACAGTAACAGTGTAATTCAAAAGCAAAATTTATCAAGGATCAAAAAAAATGCACCATCAAACTTAAGATTAAGAGTCTAACATGATCTTTTACTGAAAGATTCAGTGGAAAGGAGTAAGAATGCATGTTTTCAAGGACGTCCCACCCCCATATTGCTGTTATAAAAAGAAGCAATTCCCTCTAGGTAGAGAGGAAACAAGTTTGCAATTCAAAACAACTGCATCAGTTGCAGCTTCTTAATAGTTTTGCATTGAAAGCAAAAAAAAAAAAAAAAAAAAAAACAGACTGAGAGCTGCTTTCCTTCTACCTTCCTCTGTCCTGGGATTTAGTACCTAGAAAATGGAGGCAAATGGTAAATTCTCTGGAAAAAGCATAACCGAAACAACTGTTTCCTTTTGTTTCATGTTAAGATTGCTTTGCTTATGGCTGAGATAGGGTGAGCCACTGTTGTAAACAAAATATTGAGCTTGCAGACAGAATGGTAAAGTTAACAAGTATTAAATGATTCTATGTCCACAGAGTTATCAAAGTAGAACTTTAGAACTCACCCTCCTTGTGTTACATTGTGCATCCAAGCAGCCTGTTTCTCAGGCCATGGTGGCTAATGCTGTCATTTCTTCATATTTATTAGTATTCCCTAAGATTCTGAACTCTAAGAGAATGGGATGGATTTGGAGCTGATAATCTAGAAATTGAGTCTTCCTCCTGGCACAGAGGAAAGGTCCAGGAGTTTTCACCAATTCAGCATCAGCTCCCAGCAGCAGCCTACACATTGTTCCAAAGGTTTCCCCAACCCACCAAAACAAATTTTTAGGTAGCTGAACTGGGCAGGAAGACTGGTGAAACACACAGAGACACAAACACAGACACAAGTGCATGCACATATGCACCTTTCACTCACAAACCAAGTATTTAGGTTTGAGGTACCTAGTTGTTCCAGCTTTGTCATTGCTTTCTTCACACAGGAGGTGGGAAATTGAAGAGGAGAGATTCTCTTTGTGCAAAGGTGTTTCATGCAAGCATGAAGTCTAGAACGATTCATGCAGACAGGAGCCTCTCCTCATCAGATTTGTCACTCTCAGTGCAAGAAGGGGACAAAGAGTACTCCCCTCCTGGTATGATGAATAGAACTTAATAAGTAGTACCTGAACAGGCGTACATGACTTAACCTATTTAATGACTATCACTTCATTATCTCTGAATCTATGAGTGTTGATTAGCAAACAAAAACAATTATATTTGGCATTCTGAACCTGTTTCTGTCACCTTTTACTTGTGTTTCTTATCTGTTGTTAACAAAAGTAAGCTTAACTGTCACTGCCATTGTCTGTGAAAGATCCTGCAGCAGTGTCACCTTCTAGTACTGCTCCTGCTCAGTAGCTGCCCTTCAGGAGTTTCTCAGCCCCCCTGACCACTGGAACTATCTCTTCTACTCATGTGACCATTAATCCTGAGTCAGCTTTCACCATTTCCTTTAGGTGAGAACATGTTGTAGAATCTAGCCATTTGATGACACTGCTCTCTTGAGACACTGAAACCCCTCACAACACTAAGGTGTGGATCTTTTTATGAGGTGGCTGATACCCTTGACTTGTACTTTTCTCCTGTTGTGGCGAAAGAGGAAGACACTCTTTAAGAAGTCAGCAAACTTCCTGCTCCATCCATCTTTTTAAGTCACATAGCCTTTTTCACTGCCTCCAGTGTACAAATATGGAACCTTATTTGGATATTTTGCTGATTGTTTTCATCAGAAACAGGATCACTCTGAACAGACATAGTGTGTATCAGTGCTTACAACATTTGACATTATCACCTTTCTTTGGTACTGTAATTTCACAGATGAAAACATGATTTCTTGAAGACTCTAGGGTGCTAATTAATGCATTCTGGGCTATTACACTAATTGAATATCATTTTAAAACTTAAAAAAATGTAACTTTTTTAAAAATTCATTTTCTCTTTTAAAAACTCATGAATAATTATAAGACACAAAGTTAGACCTTGAAATGACCCATTACGATGGATTGAAAAATGAAACAAACACACTGAGATTGTGCAACACTTGCCAAATATTGGCAGGAGGTTGACCCCAGTTGTATTGCACCATACGAAAATGCTACATCTGATGAATAATGAGTACTATTTAGTGAAAGATGCTGCATTAAGTCAGTACAGTATATGCCATCCAAACCAACAACTCTGCCATCCAACCTTCTTTGTTGCAAGAAAACACTGTGTTTTAATTTCTTTGAGTACTGTAGTTATATTGGGACTTATGATACTCACTGGGCCAGTCACTTTCTGCCATAGAAAACAACCCTGCTCCATTTTCCATTGCCAAATGGAAAGTGTATGGAAAGATTTTTTAAAAAATAGAACATGTTTTCCTTAGTATTCTATTTGAAATGTTTATTTATTTCCTCTCCATTTCTTGAACAGTGTGAACCAGGTCCTCCACCTATTCTTTTTGTGCCTGCAAGACTCTTTTATTGTTCTTTGTGTATCTCTTATCTTTTTTTAAGCCACTAATTTTTAGTTAAGATAGCCATGTATGCTGCTCCATACATGTAATTAGTTAGTAAACAGAAAGACACACATTTACTTCTTCCTCAAAGGTGGCTAGCACACTGCATTCTTTCTCATACCTTTGTAAGAAGCTATTTCTCCATCCTTATCTTTCTGTATCTCAGATTTGGTGCTTGGGGAATGAAACAAAATTTCATATCAACAAGACTGTAGATGCAGCCATTCGGTCTGTGGTGATTGGAGGACTCTATCCAGGTATTCAGTACAGGGTAGAAGTTGCAGCAAGTACTAATGCTGGTGTTGGAGTGAAAAGTGAACCACAACCCATAATAATTGGTAAGTGAATATATGTGTTGCATTTCTTTGTCACTGGCATGTTGTAACAGCCTTCACAAACTGCAGCTCAAGATGCAGCTATACTGAATTGCTCTTTCTGTTTAGAAATATTCCCAGAAGACAAAATCGCTCTTACTTGTATGAAAAATTACTGTATTAAAGAATTGAAACCTTATTACTTCAAAAGTAATTTCAGATATTCCTTTCCACAGATTAGGTTGCTGTAATGTTTTCTCATCTATCCTGCTGATGCCCAAAGCCATGTTAAGAGTTTGTTTTCTGAGCTTTTGGAGTTTAATGTTCATCAACTATTCTAAACAGATGGACTATTTCCTCTTATGCCAAGAAGCACAAGAAGTCTTGGGACTAAACACATGGAAAATCTTATGTTGCTGTTTCTTTGCTTTGAAATGATTGTTTCTTATTAGTTGTTTCCATGCTGAATTAATTGCATGGCCTGAGGCAAACCTAGAACCTTACTCTTCTGAGAAGCTTCTCAAGCATACTTGGGGTGTGTGGGTGTTGAAATATGCAATACAACTGCATTCAGCTGTATGTAACTTTGCTGTGGACATGCTTACCACAAATAAAAGCTGCTTTTGATAAGAACTAGTCCATGCATTCTGAAAAATAGCATAGGAGAATTTTGCTGGAACTGAAGAACAGGGTTTAATGTCTGAACTTCACATATTTTTTTTAAAAGATTTAAATAGATGTATTTAGAAAACTAGCTGCAAAAGGAGCTATATGAGAAGAGAAGTGACATTTCAGAAGCAGCAGTTGAAGTAGAATAGACTCAAAGTACCTTGGAGCTGAAAGAGAGAACCTCATATATTGTTTCCTCTTCAGCTTCTGTTATTTCACTTAACTTATGCATAGAGTCCAACATTGGTGTGATGATAGAAGAAACAGCTGTAAACTTTCACAGTACAGTAATAGGTAGCAATCAAATATGATGTCTCTAACTAATTTTTGGTCCAGCAAATTAGTGTTGCTCTTCATTACTTTCCAATGGAAGAAAGACATTATATTTCATTATATTTTTGTCTGCAGAAACAGTGGAGCATTACAGGTTGCACACATCCCTCGTCTGTATTCTAATTAGCTGAACTTGACAGCATTGTTGTAGGAACATCTGCAGTACATAAAGTAATAAGATACTTTGCCTAAACATATATGTATGTGTATATGCTTATATGTACCGGTATATATATTATTAAACGTAACACAAAGAAATACTTTTGTCATTTTTCTCTGAATAGCAATTCTTATATTAATTCTGTTGAACATCAGTGGGAAACGTACATCCATATTCATTTATGTTCAACTGTGGAAATCACAAAGCATATGTTATTCTGACACTTAAATGAATTATTACTTTTGCACATGTAATTGCAAGGCACTGAAGGGTAGAACAAGCTGCCAGGCAGCAAACTTAAAAGTACATTGACCTAATTTGGAAACCAGCTTTCCTAATGAAGAGCCTATGGGAGGTTTCAGAGTTGTTTGAAAATTCCCTTGGAGGGGTTTTTCTGTTCCACATTTAAATGAAAAGGAATTCATTCTGTATTCCCTTAACATGCAGTTGGTGCACTTTAAGGTGTATTGCATACAGGGAATAACATGACATTCCATCATCTGCCTAGCATGAGTACAGGCTGGAGGAATAATAACAAGTAGTGAAAAATAATGTGACAGTTACTTAGAGCTTATGCCATCATGGAGCAGAAAAAAAAAAACTATTGCTGTCTGCAATGTGAACATTACTGCAAATGTTGCTCCAGCCATTGCCCCCCCCAGCCCCGGAATAAATACGCGAGACAACAGCTTGGATTTAAACAGGCCACACTTTATTTAATTAATTCAACCAAAATTCAAATTCTTAAAAACTGTTAGGGGGCCTGCTGTAGTGCGGAAACAGGAAACCAGGGGTATCAAAATACCCCAAAAGATCGCCATTGGGCGAGCCCCCGGCCCCCATGCTCCCGCTGTCTTACAGACAGCCAGAACCTGGCCGGCCGCTAACAAACACCCCTAGACCTCGAGCCATCTTTAATTGATGACTGTTGATCCAGGAATGGCCCAACGCGTCTTCCCACACCGGCCCTGTGATTGCACAATCGGCAGAGCCGAGAGGTCAGACACGCTGTTGGCTAGGTTGACTTACAAACGGGACTCACCGAGACCACCTGTTTTCCCGCACTACCCGCCACAGCATAAAGACTAGTGTAGCTATGTCTTATGCCCGCCACCAAGCTCCCCGAGCTCAAAAAGCAGGCCCCCCTTAATGTCTTCAAGAAAGATGTCCAAACCCGCCTTGGACAGGTAGACTCCATCCTCGCGAAAAAGGCCCTTATCGCCCGCAGAGATCCTGTGGTGACCAACCACGGATCCGAGGCCGCCGCTGCAGACATCTCGACAAACTTCTCTGTTAACGCCCCGCCGGGCCGTGTTAACCGCATCCAAATTCCGGGCGCCTCGCCAGGCTAGCCTCGGTATAATTGTCGACCACACAATTCGCATTGTTGGATATCTCTGTCTCAACCAAGTGAGATCTCTCAAAATATCTAATATCAGCCCTTTACCAGGCAATCCAGGCAAATCATTACCTCCTAAGTGAATAACCAAAATATCAGGAGGCGATTGGCCAAAGGCTGTCAATCTACCCAATTGTATCCATTTCAAACCCCGAACACCTCGCCAGGTGATGTGCAAGCGGGCTCCTAGGCCCAACTCATTCCCCCACACAGAAGAGGACGCGTATCTCACCGACCAATAAATGAAACTGTGGCCGATGATCATCGCATGTCTTCGCAACTCGCCCGTCGCATCACCTGAAACGAAACCAAAACAGCCTCTGCCTACACATTAGGTAAGGGTCTAATGTAACTAGATATCGAACAGCCCATAGGTAACGCTCTATCTATGTAATAAGAACTTTGAAATTGAAAACCTAACACTCACGTCACTTATAGGTGGTTCTATAAAAAGAGGCGAGGACCCTTCCTTCCTTTACTTCTTTTTCAATCTTCTTTTGCACTATGCTTTCCCAACTGATAACTGAACGTAAGTTTTTGGCAAAATAAGCTTTCCTCTCACCCAAGGCAGGAATCCTAAATCCAAATCGGAAACCTCGCATTAAATAATCCGCATCAGCCTTCTTAGGATAAGACAAAAGCCAAGCCTCCAAAATTTCAAGTCTAACTGGGGTTAGACCCCTTACCAAGGAGACCATTGTTCCCACCTGGTTTATTTCCACTTCCTGCCCCTTTATTTTGCCGTTGACCACTGGCTTTGAAACACATGGAGTTAGCATGTTTTCCTCCACATGTAATACATTCATGCCTAAATTTACACAGGTTTCTGGTGCAATAACCCCTTGAGTTATACTCAAAACAAGGCAAGCGGGGTTGAACTGCCTGTTCCGCTCCAGAGCTGGATGTAATATTAGTGTTTACCCTCCTGTTCAAATGTCCGCTATCGAATCTGTCTCCCAGAATGGGCCTGGCTGGCGTCATGCATTGCAGCCACAAACCTGGTTGAGACTCCTCCCAGCGCAAATTGGGCTGGATGGCACTCCTCATTCTGAATGCCTGGTCGTACAAGAGCCAAGCCTGGCCCGCAAAATCCGTGTACGCTCTATAAATTATGTCGAAATACTGAAAAAGGGAATATGCTCTCCATGGCTGCGCCTTTACAAGCACGCCTGCATAAATGATAAAGCCAGGGGCCCAATTAGCCCAAGTTCTCTCAGGCTTCTTTCTCCTACGCTTCTCTTTCTCTGTCTCATCATCTCTGTCAATCTCCTTGTTGTCCACCTGCCGGTTCAAAAGATCAAAGAAATCCAAATATTCTCCACGCCAAATTTTCTCTTTAACCGCAGGGGTCAAATGGTCACCCAATTGCATCGTATAATCTCCATACGGCATAGCCGTAATAGGAACTGTGTTGTACCCGGTGTTAGGTACCGATGGATGTTGACCGGTATTTTTTCCTTGCTGCACACCAGATGTACCTGGCGTCACTGGAGCCGCACCAGGTGTGCTCCATCCGCAAAACTGCTGTGCGGGTGACGGCCAACAAACATTTGGCCACCCCAAAGGCTGTGTATTGTAAGATGTAGGTGGTACCTGAGATTGTGCAGTAACGGCCCATGGCCAGACCGCATGTGACGGTTGTGAATCAACAGCACCGGCAGACTCACCTGCTGCCATACCAGCCGCATTGGGAGCATCACCAGTCCGTAAAAAACTAGCACCCGTCTCCTCCGAGTTTAAGCCTACTGGCTGCAGTTCAGACTGGGAACTCCTCACCTCAGGCGCCACCATCCTTCCACGTTTTGCTCTAAACGGCATCTTTATGGCAAACGAAGGCCCTTCCTCCACATCCTGTACATTCCCCTCAGGTACCTGTATAGACTCAAGAGCATCACAGCGTTGTATTAGATTTTGTGCAAGAGCTGCCAAGTTAGCCTTGAGCCTACCCTCAGTATCCCTATTAGATCTACGTGGTGCTACACCATGCTCTGATCCTATCTTCCCTGACCTCTGAGCTTCAAGAGCTAAAATCTTATCTTGTAATTTTTTTCCATATTGGCAAGGATTCCTCATCATCAGAAGAAGATTGTTGAGGTGAAACATGAGGAATAGGTCTCTTTTTTGCAGGGGCCTTACCCTTACTCAGGCCACTCCACTTTTTAGGACCCATTTTACCAACAACGTATGTAATGCTAATTCTTATATATATGGACTGAACCACTCTTATTTCTTGTCCAGACGAAAAATTGTATCTTCCTAAACTGTATTAATATTTGTGCTATCAGTATCTATGTGTTTGTTAAAGCCAAAATTATTACTTTTATTTATTTATTTATTTATTTATTTATTTATTTATTTATTTATTTATTTATTTATATATCCACCTTCACCACTCACTAAATGAACTATCAGTTATCTATCAATTATAGCTATCAAGGTTTGAAATCCCCTTACCAATGAAATATAATCCTCACAATCGGTTAATTATCAATTATAGTTACTAAGGTTTTAAATCCCCTTTCCAATGAATTATAATCCTCACAATTCAATCAAACTATTGTTATTAATTTTAAATATCAATTACAGTGGTGCCCCGCACAGCGAGGTTAATCCGTTCCGGATTAACCTTCGCTGTGGGAAACATCGCTGTGTGGGAGGGGAAAAGCCATAGAAACGCATTGAACTTTGTTCAATGCGTTCCTATGGCTTTCAAACTCACCGTTCAGTGAAGTTCCTCCGTAGGCGGCAGCCATTTTCGCGTCCTCCCCTCGCAGAACGAGGGCACCAAAATGGCTGCCATCAGCTGTTCGGCGGGTAAAAAATTGCCGCCGGAACAGCCGAAAGGGGCCGGGGCGCAGCGTTTTCGCGCCCTTGGTAAGCAAGGGGAGCGCGCGAAAACGCTGCTGGAAGCCCTGAAATGGTTGCGCGCAGCCATTTCGGGGCTTCCGCAGCGTTTTCGCGCGCTCCCCTTGCCTACCAAGGGCGCAAAAACGCTGCGCCCCAGCCCCTTTCGGCTGTTCCGGCGGCCATTTTTTACCCGCCGAACAGCTGATTGGCGGGTCGCAAAGCGAAGGTCGGTAAGCGAGCAGCTTACCGACCTTCGCTCTGCGATTTTTGCCCATTGGGGCCATCATTGTGCGATCGCTTTAGCGATCGCAAAAGCGTCACTGTAGAGCGAATTCATCGCTCTACGGTGCGCTCGTTGTGCGAGGCACCACTGTATTAATAGAAGTATTTTACTCCCTTTAACAAAGAGTAATAATTTCCAACTCCAATAAGCCAATTTTTCAACTGTCAATTCTAAATATTAGTATTTTTAGTCCCCTTATCAATGAAGTATAATCAACCAGTGGCGAATTTTAAAAATCAAATCCCTGTAACTCCAATCGCCCTCAGATCATATTAATGAAAGCCTTCCTTCTGATCAACTACACACAAAATTTATTTATTTATTTACCTTTTTTTATATATATATCACTTCAAATTCGCCTTAATAACTGAAGAATTTTAAAATCTAAACCCAACGGAACTCTGATCACCCCAAATCATATTAATAAAGAAATCCTTTCAGATAAATGCAGATAAAATGGCCGCCGCTGATATCCACTTCTATTAATCAACTGTCAACTCAACAAAATGGCGGGCGAATTAAACCTAAAAAGAAAGGGGAGAATTATAAAAGAAAGTCTAATGTTATAACTGACAGAATTATCAACTAAAGCCTGTTTCTTAAATGCAGAAGTAACCCAATAAAACCGAAAATTCTCAAATTAAGAGAGGGCAATGAACTTAAAATGATTAAAAGTAAAAACACCAGAAAAGGAACCCCCTGAGCGAACTCAACTGTCAAATTAAGAAAATGGCGGGCTAACTAACTCAAAGCACCAGAAAAGGAACCCTAAGCACATAAACTGAAAGAAACTCCTTAAAAAGAGGGCAATGAACGTAATTAAACAAGGAGCTAAATGAAAGTTCGACCCGTCGCAACGGGGCGCCGCTGCCCCCTCTTCTTCCTTTCCACCGCCCGTACAGCCCTTAATTATAAATCAAAGAAGAGAAACAGCCCGCTTAAAATGGGTCAGGATGATACTGTGACGTGACTTGTAAACTAGGGCTGAGGGAACAACCCCCTCCTAAGCCCACAAGATCGACTGTAAAGCTCTCATTTATAAAAAACAGCCCGCAATGTAGCTCGCTCGCTCGCAATGCCGCTCGCTCACTCGCAAAGCCGCCCAAAACGGGAAGAGGGCGAACAACGGGGAGAGCTCGCTTAAATAGGCGAGCTCCCCCTCCCAACATGCCCACGTGTCCCCAACGTTCTCGCTTCATCCGGGGACGTTGGGGCAAAAGCCAGTCACGCCGTTCCAGGGCGCAAAACGCCCGTCCGGCGGCTGCTGAATTCTCCTGGATTTCAAAGATTCGCTTTCAGATCCATGTACTATAAACAGCAAGCAGGTTGTAACTGTTATGAAAAGCGTTGTAACTATTCACTGGATTTGAAGCAGCAACGTTTCATTTGAAAACCCATGGCAGTGTTGACATATTGAATTTAACACACACTACTTATATGAGAATACAGTTCTATAGTCTCTCAGTTTCATCTCAGCTTCTGTTGTCTTGCTTTTGTGTGACTTAAGAGCAGTTATGCCAATGCCAAACGTGAGACAATAGGCCTAACAAAGCTGAACTGAACTGTAGGACATCAGAACTAACTTGTTTCTATATGCTGCTTCCAGTTACTATGTATTAGGAAGATATTCATTTACCCATGAGCTAAAAGTATTAACTTAGTTTGAGCCTCAAACTTGCTGTCTTTGAAATTAGACATTTCATCTTTATAAAGCATAGCCAAGAAGACTTTACTTACACTCTAATTAACCAGCATGGGACTTTTGTATTTTTTGCACTGCAATCCCAGAATTCACTAAGAATTCCCCCACCCAAAATTCTGAAAGTCATAGGCAAGAAATCAAAGTGCCCAAAGGTGTTTTCAGGCAATCACAAGTATAGGTCTTGGAAAGTCTCCCCAGTTTTAGCTATGAAGAAGGCTGGGAGATGCTAAACTGTAGGGGAGCTGCAAGGAGTTTAGGGACTTGTAGTCTCTCTGGCCATTATACTCTGTATAGGGTGCATCTACCAGTCCCATAACCCTTTGTGGCTCCCCTGCAGTTCAGACAGCCATTTCCTTCTTCTTAACAGCCAAAGCAAAGGTCACTAGGGAGCCTTTCTGAGGTCTACACCTTTGAATGACTGGAAACACCCCTGAAGACTTTGATTTCTTGCCTATAGCTCTCAGAATTCTGGTTGGGAGAACTCCTGGTGAATTATGTGGGTTGCAATACAAAGAAAGAAAAAAAATGAAAATCCCATGACTACTAATTAAGATCCAATTATTTTAGAGTGTGAATGCTTAGCATAGACTTGGCTAATCAAAAGAGAAAAATACAAAATGCATTTTTTCACAAACAATCCCAGTTACTAGAGAGAGAAAGATTATAAACACTTTGGGTAGAAATATCATTAGAAAACACTACCCAGCAGGGACATCATGTGGACCTGAGAGTGCCTGCGAGGGGCAGTCTGCTTATCATGAGCTGCTTGTGCTAATCAAATTTCTTCAGGTTTGATCACTATATTTTCAAAATATTTCATTTAAAGTAGTATCATCTTTATAATCCTATATTTCACTATGATGAGGCCTTAAATATCTTCAGTGCTGAGGCATGTAAACAACTGAACTACTTACTTACTTACTTACTTACTTACTTACTTACTTACTTACTTACTTACTTACTTACTTACTTACTTACTTACTTACTTACTTACTTACCAAACTTTCTTCCAACAGAGGACCCAAGGTGGTTTACAAAAAAAATTTAAAAAACATATTCAGCTTTTAAACATATTGCAGAAAACACTTAAAATAATAGAGAAAGACATTTTAAAAGATGGATACAACTACCCCATTAACCCCTTCCTTAGCAGTGATTTATTTATTATTTATTTATTAAAAGTCTACATAAAAATAAAGAACTTTGCCTGCCAACTGAAAGACAGCAGAGGGGTCAACCTGGTCTCACATGACACTATCACATTTATTCTGTCATTAGATTTTTGCTAATGATTGCCAGTGAATCTCAGCTGTATATGGTCTTTTGAAGGTTCTCCAGTTGCTGGTCAAGATTTTAGGTGTGTGTTAGTACATTTGCTCTTTGGGATCTAGCTCCCTGACAATGCATTGGAGGATAGTTGTATTTTTATAGCATATTTTCTATCAAAAAATAATGTTTTGTGGTTTTTAAATTGGTGGATGGCAAATAACATCTAAGTAGAGAAATATTGCATATATACAATAAAACCCTTTAAAAATTGTGAAATTAAAACATAATTAGTCTTTCTCCTGGAACAAAGATGTTACAAATTCTTCTATATACTTTTTGTTAAAATGGAATATTCCTATTTGGTTTCTAGAAGGCGATTTGCTCTCTCTTACCTGTGTTGTTAGCCAGAGGCAATTTTATGAAAATGTCGCACTTTGTATAGGCATCACACAGCCAAAAAACCCCACAAACATTTGGCTGGTGTAGAATCTAGAGAGTTGTGAGACGTGTTAACTCCCAGGAAGATTCCTTTAGCAATATGACATGATTTGGATGCTTCTTGAGGCAATACAGGAATCACAATTCAAGTATCTTTCCTGATCCCAGTCATGTAATTCTTCTCATCTGGATTTGGTCCTAGAAGACCTAAGGAATACAGTATATAGGTATATGGAAGATAAGGTGTAACCATGCACCATTTATGACACTACACATAGTACTTCCTGATCACAGGGCATATCTGTTAAGGCATGAGTCTTGGTTTCTAATTTTCTGCCTTTATAGTCCATGAACCAACACAAGAGAGCCTTAACTCTGGTCTGAACCAAATAGTTAAAAAAAACACACAAATTAATGAATATGACATTTTAACCTTTTTAGACCTTTGCCATAACTTCACACACATTCTACAGCCTGGATAACAAGAAGAGAGATTTATTAAAGCAAATATTTATTGTCTGAAATAAAAGAAATATGACACTGAATTACCAAAGGGCTTCAAATACTTGATGCCTTGACACATATTTCAATAAATAAGGAGAATATAGCTGGATCTGTATCAAAGGGCTGTAAATAGGTTTTTTTTAAAGCTATGTAATGGAACCTATCTTGCCACAAAATGCAGGATTAATTTGTAAGAGAAAGAGCTTATATTGGGGATTAGACATCTTAATGACTACAGAATTGTTTGCATTCTGTGACAGAACCTGGAAAAGAGCCTAATTTATCAGAGCTATTCAAACAACTAGTTAATTGCAGTATTTGCCAGTGTTGGGGCCCCACGCTTTGTCATTTACTGGCTAGCAGCTTTTTAGACTGGGTGTTTGGTGTGTGTCCAGTTATTCTACGAAAGAGAGGAAATATAGCATCTGTAGAAACTGAGTGACTTCCCAAACAAGGTCACTCCACATATGCTTTCTGTTACAGATAATTTGTATTGCTCACTAGGAGGTCTGTAACTATTTTATGATTAATTTGCACTCTTGAGGCATCATTTCCTTCTATGCTGGCTTTTGCATGCTTTTTGCTCCCATTCATCAGCTACAGAAGATTCATGTAGGGGGTGGTATTGCAATAGTTCTTTGTTTATTTTTTGTGAAAAATAAATAAAACGATGTGATAAATGAAGAGATTTTGATGTTCCAGCTGGAAACATGAAGTTTTGGTTTCATTTGTCCAAATACTGTCTTCATTTTCTTCCCATCTTTCTGTTGTTTTGACCTGTAGAACTTTGTTCCCTGCATTGAAATGAGTCAGGAACAAAACAGGTGGGGACAGGATTTATATTTTGTTACACACTGTGCACATTTAAAATATTGTGTGTAACAGAAATAAAAACAAAAAAGTTTCAACACCTTAAAGACTAACAGGTTTACTTCAGTGTGTTTTTGTGGAATAACATGAATACCTCTTTGAAAACTAAAAAATCATATAACATACGTGAATATATATTGAATCGACAGATATCTCAATGGGCAAAATTCTGCCAGCGTAAATTGGATCAGGGCAATAGAAATAATTAACTTAAATTGAAAGCTTTCTATCTGACTGTTGCAGATCCCAAGGATCTCCTGGACTCTCTTTTGCCCTGGGGAAATGTTTAGGAGTGTTGGGATGGGGAAGGGAAGCCTTTAATAGTAGAAGGGGGGGAAAAAAAGAAAAAATAGCTGACAAATTGTTGCCACTGTGTTTGTGGTGGTTTTTTCTCTATTAAAATCTCTTCCCTCGCAACCCAGCCTGAAGCTCCCAAAAGCTGGCGAAAGGGAGCCCAAGGGGGCCTGAGAACCTGATAGACTGGGATAGGAAGCTTTCCATTAATTATTTCTGGCACCACAATCCAGTTTACACCCATGTAACTACAGCATCAAGATTTTGCCCAATATCTTCTTAAAAGCGATTTCCTTTTCCTTGTTAATGAGACTATAGGCAAATGTTTTACTGCATCTTCCTAACATGTGCCAAGGGCAAAATGTATTGAGGTCCCATTTGTTAACCAGTTCACAATTTCTGCTTTAAGGCATACTTAGGAATCTGCATCAGCTTTGTCCCCCGCCATTACTAACATTGCTTGGTACGGTCTTTATTTAACCAGGAGGTCGTAATGAAGTTGTCATCACAGAAAACAATAATAGCATAACAGAGCAAATCACAGATGTCGTCAAGCAGCCGGCCTTTATAGCTGGAATTGGTGGTGCTTGCTGGGTAATACTCATGGGTTTCAGCATCTGGCTGTACTGGCGCAGAAAGAAGAGGAAGGGACTCAGCAATTATGCAGGTAAGAATAGAAATTACTTTATAATGTCGTGTTAGGCACAAACATGGCTAAATCAAGAAAGAAGAGAAGGAATGGGTGAAAGCTGTGTGCTTTCTCAGTAGTCTGCAAAAGAGCAGGAACATGGACTTTCAACACATTGCTCTATACAACATTATTATTGCTAAAACAATTGTTTAATATTCACATGAGTACAGCTAATCTAAGACAGTATAGACCATGTATATATTTATTTATTTGGTTAGTCAATTTTGACCATATCAAAAAGCGTACAAATCGCACAGATCCAAAATAAACAGCTAAAATGAGATAAAATACATTTCAATAGTAAAATATACATAAAAAAACAAAACAAAATGTACATATTTTAATTGAGTGATTCACCCCTGCAGGGAACCCCTATTTGATCAATGTAATGAGATCTTATGCCCGTCGCCTTAGATATAAATGTTGCTATATTGCAGACAACTTTTGTATTGGCACTCTGAAGAAAATATGAAAGTCTGAAGTTCACATTCCAATGAGTTGTTTTCCCCAGCAGGGTGGATAAATAGTTTTGCCTAGCAGTGGAATATAGCTCACAGTCAAATAAAATATGTGTAATATCTTCAATAGTTTATTTCTAAATATTTCTCAGACTGAAAACCAATTTTGTTCTTCGATAACCAACCTAAGGATTTTTTTTTCTTAGAAAACAGTTCGATATCTGTTTGAGCACTAATATCATGGACTCTTTGTTTCAAAATTTCTTTTGCCTGAGGGCCTTTTGAAAATAAATATTGACTGGAGAATCCATATTGATCCATATTGTGCTTAGTAAGTTGGCCAACCCAGGAATTGGGCAAAGCCAAACCCATCTGTTCTACTAAGCAGAGCTTGGGAAGTCTATATGAATGCATTCTCTGAGCTGTCATCCAATAGGTGATAACCTTAGTCACTGAGTAACTATAGAGAGAGTGAAAAGCTGTTTCTGCCCTAGCCTCACAAACGGCAGTATTTTTATCAGTCCCCAAGATACTTCTCAGAAAATGAGTCTGAGATAGTACAGAATTTTAAATATGGATCTCCATTCAGGTCTTCATGAAGGATGTGTAAATTTGTTGAAGTCCAATATTAAATAAAACCAGAAACCTGTTGCATGCAAAAAAAAATGAACAAGAAAAGAACAAAATTAGAACTTATGTTTCCAACGTTACTGAATAAGTCCTGTTTAAAATACCTTATTTTAGCCATGACTTAACATGGTGGTTTCCAGCAGGTAAATAGAGCTAGCTGAGGTGCAATCTATTTTAGTGCTTGGAAGTAAATGCAAATATTCCCGCCTTAGACCATGAATAAATGGAAACAGATCTAGAAATCTAAAATGCCATGAATCACATGGCCCTTATTTCATAATTAATTCAGCACAGGATGAAGGGCCTTTAAATTCATCCCGTCATAATCTTTTGTGCATGGATTGATAGGAAGCAAAACTACTGAACACCAAGCACTTGAATAAGACAACTCTTATTAAACTGTACATTTCTATAGAATTCTGCCAGCAATTTGGCACCGTAGCCAAATTGGCACTCCATGTTCTGGAAAAAATGGATTGAATCCACAGTGACTTCTGCCATATCACATGATGTCAAATCATAGTTCAAAGTAGTGCCTATTCTTTTCTGCTCTGTTTTTTACAGATATTGTACACCATAGTATTGGGTGCTAAAGAAGTGCCTCCTTTTCCCACCAATTGTCTGCCTAACCTTTCACCACCTCCCCTATTAACCGTCCTCCTTGATCGCCTCTCCACCACCATTGTTTCTTCACATTTGTTCTCCTTTGCAAATAAGGATGTGTGATTTCTTTATCTTTAACCGGTGATTTATTTATTTATTTATTGGACTTCTATACCGCCCCATAGCGCTACAAGCACTCTCTGGGCGGTTTACAATTTAATTATGCAGGCTACACATTGCCCCCCCCCCAGCAAGCTGGGTACTCATTTTACCGACCTCGGAAGGATGGAAGGCTGAGTCAACCTTGAGCCGGCTACCTGGGATTTGAACCCCAGGTCGTGAGCACAGTTTTAGCTGCAGTACAGCGTTTTAACCACTGCGCCACGAGGCTTCCTGCACATCCAAAAATACACATAAATACAATTTTAAAAAAAAATCAAAGGAGGACAGGAATGGGGTACATCATGTACTGTGCCAAGCCCCAAAAAGGCCTATGGCGACAATATACACACTGATTGAAACAAAGAAACAAGTGCTTCAATAGGGCCAAGTGTTACAAGTGGGGTCGTATCTGTTTACAGTTTGACTCACAGCAAATACACTCGGTCTGGTTTATCACAAACATATATTTCCAGCTGAGGTTATTTTCCAGAAAGAAAGTACCCTGATTATGCAGTCTTAACAATTCTAGGAGACTTACTTGTGTTGCATAGCATAGACATCTGTATTTTAGATTCCTGTACTGTAGATTTCTTCACTATACACAGGGTGCCCAAATGACCATGGCAATGAAGCTACATTTTTCAGACATGTTTTGCACATGTTTTCTTCTTTTGTGTTCAATAAATGTGCTGATGTATGTTAATATTTTCTGCTTTTTAAGTGGTTTGCCAAGTTTTGTTTAGAAGTTAAGATATTTTGATATCACTGACACAGGAAATGTTGCGTCACATTCTCATGTTAGACCATTGTTATTACAACATTAGGATTTAACATATGCACTGTTCACCATTAGATTTTCATAAACATCAGATGTGCTAAATACATAACATGCTTACTCCTTTATTGCTAACGAAATATGTATATATTGAACGCTAGCTTCTGTGTTATGAAATACAGCATGTTCAAGTGGATAGCCTTGTATCATCTAAAAATCTCCGATTTTACCATATATGTAAATAGGACTGCAGAAGAAAGTCCTTTTGAAATATTTAGGAATTTTGATTTTTAGCTGACCGCCATTTGCCATTGGTCAGCACCAAAAATAGTGAGAAACAGTGGTAATGGGCTCATTGCACCCAAAATACTTACGTATATGGTATTGCCATTCATGGTATTATAAGGTTTTTGGCTGACTTGTCAGATGTTGCATTTGCTTAATGATAAAAGCTCATAAAGAATTACATTTCAAACTAATCATAGCATCTACAAAAAGATTGCATGTCCACATTACTGGCTACTGTTAAATATGACTGTCAGATTGTCATTCATCTTTCCCTGCCCCCAATTCCTTATTCCTCATGGGCTGCTGGCTGGCTAGAGCTTAAAGCTGAATTGCTACAACATGCACATGATTTTGAACAACATACATAAGTCATCTTTGAAGGACACATGTGGCCTTTAATTGGCACTTCTTAACAGGTTCTAACTCACACTGTATTTATTTTTCTTGTTTTGCAGTTCAGTCCTTCACCTTCACCCCTGCAGGTACTGTCCATTAGCCTGTCTCTTACCCCAGCAAAATACAAATGCAGCATATAGTTATTGAATTCCACCTCATCATTCTTATACAAAAGCCCCTATATAAGATGATGCACTCTGCACATTAGTCTTTCAGTGTGAAAAATAATGCACCAGTGATTCTAGCATACAATTATAATATAAAACACCATGTCTTTCCTTATAATTCTGCACAGTTCCTACTTGTTTAAGTCCTTCTGTGTCTGATGTTTTGAAAAGGAATTTGTAAAATACTAGTTGAAACAATATATAATTATCCCCAAAAGACCTTAACCAGTAGTTCCCAAACTTGGTACCTCAAATGTTTTTGAACTACAATTTTGAGCACTGACCATTGGCTATGCTTGCATGAACTTCAAGGAATTGTAGTCTAAGAATTTCTGGAGGTCCACATTTGGGAATCACTGACTGAAATCCTGTTGCTTAGTTACACATGCAGAGCAAAAACAATGTAACACTCAGTCTCTTCTAGCTGGCAATTAATGAGTCACCACTGGGATTCTCAGAGGCCTGCTGGCTTGGCATACACTTGAGAATCCTAACAGGGACTCATTAATTGCCAGGTAGAAGTGACTGGATGATGCATAATTTGTTTTCCATGTCCGTAATTAAGCAATAGGATTTCCACCACTGCCTAAAAAAAAAAAAATCATTTAATTACACCAAAGGATTTTGAAGCTTCACTTTCCCATTTTGGGAATCATCAAATGGTATTCAGAGAAGCAGAATTTTCTAGCTTCTTGTTCTTTGTAGATTCTTTCTCAACTTAAATGTATGCCAAACATGATAATATACCCTGTTTTCCCAAAAATAAGACCTAACCTGAAAATAAGCCCTAGTATGATTTTTCAGGATGCTCGTAATATAAGGCCTATGCCAAAATAAGCCCTAGTTAAATGAAACCCTGCCCTCCACCACTGTACAGCAACCAGAAGAAGATGACATGACTGTATTTGAATAAATGTAGATTGTTATATATGAAAAAAAATTAAACATCCCCTAAAAATGAGCCCTAATGCCTTTTTGGAGCAAAAAAATAATATAAGACCTTGTCTTGTTTTCGGGGAAACACGGTACTAATTCTTGGCCAGAAAATTCTCCTACTCCAAGTTGAATTAATAACTATGCCATTCATTTTAATAAATGCTCAGGGAAATCTTTTTACACAAAGTTCAGGCCTGAAATTAACTTTCTGGTTGTAGCCCTGCAGATACTGTCCAGTAGTGGTTATAGTTTCTTTCACAGACCTGATATAACCATAGAAAATTATAGTAAAGAGTTATTAAAGCCATGTGAAGGATAAATAAACTGAAATATCAGAGTGTAAATATCTTATCTAATGTACTGTAGATAAGGAAGCCAGTAATATAGTTATAAGCCACAGCTGAAACAAATAATTGCCATTTAGTTATGGTATACCTCATGCATTTTAAAGCTCTTTCATGACCCAGGATGTTGGAAAGCATTTCATAACAACCATCAACAAAGGAAACAGGAGCAGCAGTCAAAGCAAATAAACAAAAATATTTTTTGCTACATATGGTAAAAACCTCCCAGAATAAAAATGGATGAAAGTAATGAGGGACAGTACCAATTGCACCTCACAGGCAGTCCATACTCCAGGTGCATTTGTTGAGAGATTTTATGTCACATTCAAATATACTTCCTTCTTCAGTAGGACACAGAAAAATGGTGTTTTCTTCAGACAGGATGATATAGAAGAGTGTGGTTACGAAGCCTTCCTGGGCCTAAGCTATTCATGGTTTTAAAAATGATTACCAACACTTTGACTTTTGCCCAGAAATAGATTTGTAACCAGTAGAGCTGTTGCACTGGTAATGCAATATGACCTCCTGGCAGTTTCATCCTGGACCAAATGAAGCTTGCAAAGAATCTTCAAAGAGGACCCCACTAAAAATCTATTGCAGTGATCCAAACTCAGTTTAACTTGGAATATTACTGTTTTTAGAGCTGATCTCCTCAGGAGCTCTTGCAGCTGGATCACCAGCCTCTATTGACCAAAGACACTCCTGGCCATGGCTGCCATCTGATCTTAAGGTGTAACGCCAAACCAGCCACTAGACTGTGAACCTGATTATTCAAGATTATGGTCACTCTATCCAAATCAGGTTGAATCTATGTTCTCTTTCTTGACCAGTTTGGACCTCCATTTTGCCCAAATTAAACCATATTTTTAGACCATTCCCTGCCCATTAGTGCCTCTAAGCAGTTAGAGTTTTGCCTTTCTTACTATTAGATGAAAATAATATTTAAAAATTGCTCGTTATGTGCACAATAATGTCAGTGTAACACAAGTCCCCAACCATTCACAGTAGTTTCATGTTTCCTGACCAGGCCACTAAACACAAATCCCACAACTGTTCCCTAGCAATCAGGCTCAGGGCAAATCAATTCTAAATCTATTTCAGAAGAAAATATCCTTTTACTGTAGGATTCAGTATGGCTGTAAAATATACAGTTACCAAATAAAAAAGTTTTTAAAAAATTGAACACTTAATGGCTAAAATTGTTTTTAGGTGACTACATTGTGTGAAGCTGACAATGTCATCAGTTGAGGCAACATTTTGGAAATTAAACATTCCCAATTTCCCCTCAAAGTCCCCAAGGCTCACTTGAGATATCTTTCATCCTGGGAAAGCTGTTGAAGGCACAGGAGTGGGAGAATCTTTAACTTCCAAAAATTGCCACTACTGGGATGATTTTACCAGCTGGAGCAATTTTCAGAAATTAAAGGCTACCTACCCCACCCCCATCCTGTAGCCCACAACATCTCGCCCACAGCAAAAGGGATTCAATGGGAGCCACAGAGCCTGGGGAGGAATTGGAATTTTTTTATTTTCAAAAAATCACTTCAGCTGATGATGCCGTGATCTTTACGCAGTATAACTTGTGAATCAGGATTTCAGCCAATAATAAAAGCAAAAATAAGAAAAAATAATTGCATCAATTCTAAACAATATATTGGTATCAATAAAGCAATTTTTAACCTTTTCAAGTCAGAATTTCCATTCTGGGTTCCCTACATGCAACCAGTTCTTTCTGCAGCAATGATCTATTTTAAATTCAGTGTCTCTCAAACTCTATTTCACCCCAATTTCAAGCTTTGATCTTTTCTACTGTAACAACTTTTTCCCCCAGCTCTGTAAATTCAGTATTTTCCCTCTGCTGTTCCTTGTTTAGCTTGGAAGAAGAGATTAGCATATTGGTTAAGTATCTATTTGTTTGCAATTGCCAGATGTTAGGCTGAACACATTACCTTACTGTGACCTCATTTCTTCCTAAAACCTAAATTCTTGCGCTGAATTTTTAGGCCTCTCATTAGCACATTTCCCCTTAAATACTAGAATCTTGGGTTTAGTCTTTACTGTAAAACAACAACAAAAACACAACTCTTTTATAACCCAGCCCAAATGGATGAAATATACATTTGTATGCAGAGACGTATTCCCCATGTCCAGTTCCTGTCACATGACACCTAGTTTCCCCAGGTTAATAATGGGGATTCTCTGTGCAGTGACAAGACTGCCATGATATGTTTAATTCTGCCAATATCTGTTATGCTGGAATATGATTACTTTGGCACCTGAATGATTGATGCAAACTGTCAAGCAAAATGTGTTACTGGAAAATATCAGCAGCACACTTGCAAATATTTGGCTTGCTTATGAATAAGCACCATAATGGGGGTGTGAATGCTCTCTGAGCTTGTTTGTCTGGGTTTTGTTTTTGTGTTTACATTTTGACAAATGCAAATGAGAATCTGCAAAATAAATATTGTGCCACCCACGTTACCAACCTTTCACCCCTAGTTCTGCTGCATGAATACTCAAGCTAATACTTTAAAAATAATAATGCAAAATCTAAACATTTTGATAGAATGCCTCCTTCTCTCAAAGCAGGGTCCTGCAAAAACAGTGCTTCTTCTGTCTCTGCCATTAATCACTGTGCAGATTTGCTGTGTACAAATTTCATATTTTTCCTTCAAGCCACCTCTTTATGACCCTCTCACATTTTTTATCATCAAATAGCCTTTTCTGAGGTTAGACCGTTCTCCCTTTGTTCCAGATTTAAACCTTTCATTTCTCTCTCCCCATGATAGCTTTAACAACCTTCTTTGACTTTTCTAAACCATCGTTTTACCTTTCACAATCTGGCTGCTCTTCTCCTGGACTCACAGGGAGCTCTACCTCTCTTCCATCTTTGCCAGCTGCTTCCTTCAGCACCTGGCTTTTTCAGGCACTCTCCTCCCTTCAGTTGCCACTCTTGGAAAGCGCAGCAGGAGGCCACAGTTGCCTGCTGAGATAGGCAGCTGGCAGGATGTGGAGCCTACCACTACAATCTTGACTTGGGTCCTTATGGTTCTTCATGACATGATATATAAATACAGGACTATATTTGCCAAGACCCTTTGGCATGCTTGTTTGGAAAAGAGGAAAGGGATTAGAGTCTGGAAAAAAATAGACAAAAATTGTGGCAGTATATAAACTGCAATTGCATATTTGTACAGTGTCAACTAATCTACAAAGTAGAGCAAAATTATCTTCTTTGCCAGGATTAGGAAATCTTCCAGAGCTTCAGTTATATTTACCTGTAAGTGATGCTGAAATCTAATATAATTTAAGATACAAATATGAGTCGGTGTGATCTTAATGAAGACCTTCTCAAGAGGGTAAATCAGGGTTCATAGTGCAGTATAGGAATGTTTGGTTTCCAGGATAGTAATGTTCAGATACCCAAGCTGACCCCACAAAGGCTCTTCACTCTCTCTCTCTCTCTCTCTCTCTCTCTCTCTCTCTCTCTCTGTATGTATGTATGTATGTATGTATGTATGTATGTATGTATGTATGTATGTATGTATGTATGTATGTATGTATGTATGTATGTATATAACAAATCAACTTTCTCCTTTTTTACTATTTGATTACCTTCCAGCTATCAACTTACAGTTATGTTTTAGTTTAAATCTATGTTACTCCAACACTATCTGGGCACCGAAGCCATTTGTATAATAAATCCCATTGTTCAATTTCCTTTTGAATTGGACAAACATTCAGCACATCTGAAAGGATATCCATTTCTGCCGCTTCCCATACTTTCTCAAAAGTTCCTCTCCTTTCCGTAACTCTGCTTTCTTCCAATTTTTGGAACAGAAGGATGAATCCAGGACAACAGTCCAATTTTTAACATAACATTTTCTGACTGTAGTAGCTAAATAGATCACTGGGTAACTCTTTATCCCATCTATGTTACCTGGTATCATACTGAATAAAAGGAGTTCTGGAGTTAGTGCAGCTTCATTTAACTGTTGTTTAGCATCTGATGACCTCTGTTTCATCTGATCTGCTATCTGGCTAAGAGGTTCATTACTTGCTGAAATCCTGCTGTTATTATCTTTTCCATGGTAGTCTGCCAATCTTTGTCTGATTTTTGTGCCACTATTCCCAAATTTTGACATTGGGCAGACAAAGTCTCCAGCATTTGATATTTTAATTTTTCGGAGGCCATTTCTATCTTTCTAATGATTAGGGTCTGTATAAATAATACTATATCCTTCACCAAAGTGGCCAACCCTCAAATATCTTTCCAAAGGTTCCACTATTTTATCAACACACCAAACCCACATTCATAAACCTCCCCAAGGTTCTTCCTCCCATCCTTACACAGATGTTATAATATATAAGTCAACTTTTAGCCCAACAATTTAGAATGCAACTGTGGCAAAGATATCCCTTTTTCTCCAGAAACCTAACAAAGTTCTATTATCAGAGTCCCACACAGTCCAGCCAAAAAATCCAGACTGAACAGCAGTCACAGAGTTTCAATCTCTCCAATAGATATCCTTATAATCTGTCTAATGTTCTTTCCATTAATCCAAAGATTCAATAAAAAACTCCAGTCTTGGTTTTCCTAGCTCCTCAATCCAGTTGACCACGTTGTTTCAATGTTATGATTCTCAGTCTGTTTTCTTGCTTCTAAAAGCTCATTCCTTCGTATCCAAAAATCTAACAAGATTATCAGAGTCTCACACAGTCCAGGGAGAAAAGTCCAGGCTAAACAGCATTCACATAATTTTAGTCTCTTAAATCCTGTCCAATCATATTTCACGCTGGTATTTTTTCCAGAAACAATTTTTTTTCCATATCACGGTCTCTCTTTTGGCCTTGAACCAGCCTGCTGTTTAAAAGTCAGTTTCGCTTTTGAAGAAGCAGGCTGGTAAGCAAAACTCGCCACTCCTTGTCTTCTTTTGGCCAAATATTTTCACTCTGATTTCTTTTTCAGCTTAGTGGGGTTGTTCATAAATCAAAGGCTTCAACTTACTTTGTTGTTATATATTTTCAATGCCGTATTGCTTGTTCTCCTCTCCTCCGGGGAAGGGGGGTTACTCACAGCTCACTGCCAAAGATGGCTCCTGCATCCTTTCTGTGCTCGGGTGAATTTTTCAGAGGGAAGAACTACTGGGTTGCTGCCCAATCTTCCTCCTTCTGTTGCTCACCAACTGCTTCAGAGAGACTTCTCTTAGTCTCTCCTTTGATCCCTCATTTCTAAAGGTACTCCAGACCGGACAGTTCCAGCTTTTCCCAGGATCTACTCCTGGAAGCTGCTGGCAGCATCGTGATGAAGCCCCACCTCCAGAACATTGATTACTCTCTTTAGTAAACAAACCAACAAACAAATAATGGTCTGTGTGCATGTGATCCCTGTAGAATAAGGCTCCGTTCAGGGGTAGGCAAATATAGCCCACAGATCTCATGCTCTCAGTGTGGTATCTTTGACACCCTTGGCCCCATACTTTTTAAATAGAGATGGTGGTATTTGTATACGATACTAATATCCCCCCACAGGTATAGATAACAAGGGTCCGGACCCCTGGGGCCAGACTGACCAGTCACGATTTCGCCACTGCTGCGAGCTCCATGGAGCCTTCCTATTGCTCAGTTGCTCACAATAGATTAGCCAGTCCTGGCAGAAGGCGGGACGATGAGGCTCTCTCCCAGGTCACAGAGTGGCTAATCCATCACGAGCAATGGAGAGATAGAAAGGCTCCACGGAGCTCGCAGCAGCAGCCGAATCATGAGTGGTCAGTCTGGCCTGATTGGGCCAGACCCTCGTTATCCTCACTTGCGGGGGAGAGGTTCATATTTGTATACAAATACGAATACCCATATCTCTATTTTTAAGTATGAACTGCTTGAACTACCAGGTTATACCTTCTAGAAGGCATGGCCAGCTGTTTCAGGCTATTGCTCCCGACCTTATTTAGGCTGAGGGATGTAGTGCATGGATGCAGAGGGCAGGTGTGAACCTCTGACATTCCAGGGTGCACACAGAGCTTAACTCTCTGGAGTAAGTAGATGTAGCCTAATATCCTAATAGGAATGAATGGTTTATGATGTGTTCAAGGACTGTAGAAGTATGCAGAAAATCAGACTGTTGGACAATACTATTTCTCCTACACTCTTGAAAAAAAAAAATAACACCAGACTTGGTAACAGCATAATCCAATACTATGAGCTCCTGTGGTTTGCTGCCTTTCCATTTTGTCTAGTACAGTATATAATAAAATCAGTAAGATTCTGAAAAAAAACCCACCATGCAAGAAGTATAGCAAATACTTCAGACCACTCAATACAGAATATAATATTGATGAAAACAAACTTTCTTCACATCTTGGATATATCAGATATTGTTATGAATTATTTCAGAAGTTCATACAAAAGTTCAGTATCAGTGCATGTGTAAAGAATGCAACATGGTTATTCTATCTCAACTAATTATCATTTGTGTGGCATTTAATTGAGTTTTACATAATGTGTGGGAAATGGCTGCCTTAATGGAAGCAAAAGATCTATGAACTGCTCACGGACAGTGTGGATGAATCCTTGCCTCCCAAGTTCAGCATTTCACTTTCTCTGAGGTCATTGATACATAACAAATTATAGAAACCTTACTATTACTGTTTTATTTTAATATCCTTTGCAAAACAATAGGACTATGAGAAATTCCCAGTATTGCAACCCATAGTGATCACAATTGCCTTAGGCCTAAGTCAAGTGTGCTGCTTTCACTACAGCATAACATGCTAGCATCTGAAATTTTAGGTTGTCTTCTTTTTAGACCATTTGGAACAAGTTTTTGGATATTTGTGGGGATGCATTGGGGAGCAGAGATTATACCCCTTTGTGCTGGGTGTCCAGTACTGGATACAAAACAGCTTAGATCTTGATGACAAAATAATAGATTTCTGTCACTGAAGGAACAATAAATCAGTTTGTGCTAGTTATATATATAGACTAGAGTCCTGTTCAAAATAGTGTACATGCAGTGATAATCATGAAAGCAATTCTCAATCTTTGGTGAGGATATTGTTCATCTGACTAATTGTGTAATGAATTTTGCAACCAGTGCATGATGGGCATCTTCCCATAGGGCATAAACCACTTGCATGATTACAACTGCATATGCAATTTTTACACCTGACCCTTCCTTGTGGAAAGCTTCCAGAATATTTTCAAAGAACATTTTTGGCACATCAAAATTATTGTATCACTAATATTTACTTCACATCCATTTACTTTTCCTATTTAATGTTTCATGGTGCATAGACCATACACATTTACTGAATAATCACAAAAATACAGCTCAGACAAAAACAAGAAACAACAACAACAACAACAACAACAAAGAAGAAGAAGAAGAAGAAGAGGGGAAAAACATTGTGGCACCTTAAAAACATTGAAATATAATGTCAGTTTTTGTGTCAGTCATTAGAGTGAGAGGAAGTCATATTTTTGTTGTTTAGTCATTAAGTCATGTCCGACTCTTCGTGACCCCATTGACCAAAGCACGGCAGGCCCTCCTGTCTTCCATTGCCTCCCAGAAGTCATAAGCTCTCACTCAAATATCTGAGGAAGTGAACTTGAGCCATAAAAGCTCACATTAAAATATAACAGATACTTTCTAAGATACCACTACATGTTTGCTTTATACTTTTTTAATGTTTTTGTTTTCATCTGATATACTTGTAGAGACTAACATTGCTGCTTCTTTGAAACCTCTTTCTATAAATTCATAAAATGAAAAACAATGTATCTTCCATGGGTCTTCTGTCTTGTAAGTTCAACACATCCATTTATGAGAATGCACAACTCATACATGATTGGGAAAAATGACAATTATATATATTTGCTTATAAGCAGTAAGGAGCCTTTCTGAGTTAAAGATTTTTATGAGACTGAATAAGTTGCAGACAAATCAGAAATAGTTAGCTGAACATTTGGCCACACAAGTCCTGCTGTAGATGAGTATAAATTATTTGCCAGTCATCGAAATGTAGGCAGAAGATTTGATAGAATTTTTGTATGCTGATTATCTGTTCTGAGTTAATGCTTATTAGAAGAGGATTAATCTATATTCATATTTGAGGAACAGCTTATCAGGGAAAGAAATAAGACTTGGCTGCCAACATTAAAGTTTTCATTTGTGGTGGGAAAATGTGGCCTGCTAGAGATAGGCACATAGAAAGCTTTCTTACCTCAAAATGTCAGCTGAGTGTTTATTTCTATTTTGTATTTCTAGCCTGTATGAAGATTATGTTTAACCTTGTGAGATAGTTTTTATAGCTAGTTTTTAGCAACTGTCATAGTATATTTGTATACTTTAAATATTGGTTTTTCTTCAGTGCGTGTGTGCTTAATTATACATTCTGTTTGTAATCTTCTGCCTTTGCATTAGATGTTAACAAGGATTCCTAAAGAATCTATCCTGCACACTCAATAAATCTCTATGCATTATATTTTTTAAAAATTAGTTTCTCCCTTTGCATGCTGACTATACTTCAGCATGTTTAGGAACCTGCATAAGAGCCATGATTATTGGACTAGCTTTTCTGTAAATTTTAGTGATAATAGTCAAGGAGACACATAAAGAATACAAGGAGGACATCTTCCACTTTCTTTTGGGACTTCAGGATGCACCAATTTCATGAAAATCCCTGATTAGATACTCAAATCAGCTTCACTAATAATTTTCTTTTTACACTTACATCTAGAAAGTCTATATTATGCTCTGTACAAATCAGTTAATTATCTAGGAAATGCTGATACAAATATATAGCAATAATGATAATCATAGCATTGACTTTTGCAGCTTACCTGTCCTGAAAAAAGGCAACTAAAGTGACAAATGATAATCCTGTGAGAATGATGTTCTCCTTGTTACTTGTCTATTTTTTTAACTGGGTTGGATCCAGCTTCCGTTGTGTGCAACAGGGCAGAAAATATACTTTTTTGTGCAATAAGTTGCGGAGGAAAGAAGAATCCTTGAAGATCAGGTGTTGGCATGAGTAGAATAGTATGAAATTCTGAAGCTTTCACAAATCCAATATAATGTCATATAATTTAAATAAGAATGAATTGGAGAGAAAATGAGGCATTAATTTGGGTACCAGGAACTTTTTATCCTTTTACTGCAGACACATACATAAAAAGAAAATGCTGGGCAGTTATCTCTTTCACAGGATAAGAACTGCTGCTCCGAGGATAATAGGATCACATTTCATAAATGAAAGTCACCATGACATTCTATTTTTCTGCAGATAGTTTTTCTTTTTTTAAGTATGCACCTGAAAATAAAACTCTAAGAAATGTATAAACAGTAAAAGAGCAGATAGCACTGTTGCTAAACTTTACTGTATAGAAGCTATTTTTAAGATTCAGCAATCATAGAATATTATAAAGAAAAATAACTTTTCTGGAGTAAAAAATCCATTAAAAAAGAAAACAAAAGATTAAAATGTTTTGGAAGGGCTTTCATCTTTAACTAGCACATCTATCTAGTTGGTTACATGGGGGTGGGGGAATCCACTCTTGGTTGCGATAATAGTTTCCAATGCCTATCATCAAAACCCTGTTCCACCCAATCCACTTGTCCACAGTTCGTTTTGTAAGACCATACATACATATTGTGGTGTCTTTCCTACTGAAGCAAGAATATATGGCCCGTCCTGTTCACCACTTTTCCTCATGTAAAAATGCAGCCTAAGTGACAAGAGAGTTCAGCCTCTGACTTTGGGGCTAAATTGTTGATCGATAACAAGATGCAGGCGCCATGTCCTATAATACTGAAACAAAAAGTTATATTTTGGAATTCTCTTATAATCAAGAATAGTTGAGTGAAGCAATCCTAGAACTTTTTGCCTGTTTTTTAAAAAATACTGTACCTTAACTGGGGTAACCCTGTTAGTAAATAAATGAGAAATATGTTCCTCTCTCTCAATATCTGATTCCTTTACCTTAAGCTCTGAAGGAATGTTTCCTTGCTGCAAGTATTTGTGTATGTGGAAGTGGCACCACATCAAGATCTTACTTCCCAAAAAAGTCTCTGGGATAAATGGTATGACTCCACTACCTGAGAAAACAAGAGGAAAATGAAAAAACACAAGGCCAGGAAAGAGGAGAATCCCAAATTAGATTTTACCTATGGTTCTAACCATGTATTTTGTAAACCAATAAACTAGAACCCAGTATCCATTTCCTTTAGCAGGACCAACATGTTTCACTCATTTTGGTATATATTAAGAAGCAGTATAACAATGACAGAGGAGTTTCTGAGTGTCATTTTTCATTTAATATTTTACGTGGTTATACTTGTATTTTGTTTGCATCGATGAATTTTGTATTTTGTTTGCATCATCTCCAGATAAGTATGGCAAGCCATTTAATGTGAAGTTTATTGTAATTTTCCAGCAAGGATAATTGCCCATACTGTGGTGATGGGCAATTCATCATCAGTTCCCAGGTCGTTCAGTGTGGGATCCCAAAGGAGTCCCCTTTGTTTTCATTGATGTTAAACAGTGCATTGTGAAGCCACTTGTGGAAGTGATAACATGGCAACATTTCAATATGTTGTCAGAAGGCTGCAGATATCCAGGTTTATATGTCAACATATGTGCTGGTCACAGCATTTCCATTTTGAATCTATACAGCCATTTGACAGAGAATATATAGTGACTGTAAAAGGAAGAGCTACATTGTTTCAATGACTTTGTCTTTGTATGTCGATAAGGAAACTTTTTTATTTACTTTTTTTTATTCTCAGAAAAATCTTACATGTGTATGCATACTGCTAATTTACACCACATCATGATTGAGGGCCTTTGTACAAAGAGCCAATCCTTACACCTAAACCTAAGTGGTGCTCTTTCATGGTTGAAAGAAGTCTGGAGTGAGCTAGTGCATAACACAATTGATGGGCTATTGTATTTGAATGTAAAATCTCAGCTTCACATTTCCTGTCAGCTATGGAGGTTGACTGATTTGAAGCCAGTCCCTGTCTGTCAAGCTAACCTACTTCACAATGTTACTTCAGTTATGACATTGGAGGAAACCTTGTTTTATTTCCTCCAGTTTCTGATGAAAGAGTGTGCATGCAGAGTTTTACATTTCCATACTGATACTCTAGGAGCTATCTAAAAACACAGCACACCTATAGTCTTCATTCTTTAAAAGCTGGTACTGTAATTTTGGGCTTCTCTTCACTTTGAAGTTTCTCTTCTGATTGGATGCAAGAGATTCCAACCGACTTCCATCACAAGGACGCAACCTCCTAGAGCAGCTATAATTTGAGACAGTAATGCAAGAGTTCCAATAAGCAACCACCCCCCTATGAAGAACACTGCTTTATCATCCAGTGTGCTGATTTAAAAAAAAAAAATCTGATTTTCAGTACCAACATAGACCTAGTCATAGTTATAAGCTGTTTAAGAAACTAAATTTGAAATTGTAACATAAAAGATATACATTCAGACTGGGCTTGAAAACAGATTCATTAATCTGAGATTTCAGGATAATTTATCCTGGCACTTGTACAGTTTATACCAGGTCTCTATTCAAGATAGTTTGGGTGCGAATCATATTGGTGTTTTATATGAGGTGAGAATGTAGTTGTGTTTTATTTTCCCCATGTCTGTTTCAACAACAACAAAGATCACTTTTACTCATCTTATGATGACATGTATATACCTGCAACTCTGGGTAATTACTTATCTATGAAGTACTAACACAATGAAGAGTTTCAAAACAATTTCATTTTAATTTGGCTCAAAGAAATGGGGGAGCAGTGCTTTCTGCAGAATGTGAACAGTTACAGGGTGTTTGCCTCCCATTCATTTTTGAAACCAAAGGGCTATTGATTTTAGAATTCCCCAAACCCATAATATCAAGGGATCAGAAATAAATTGTCCCATGAGACTGTGGCTGGGAGAAATTGATTTAAATCAATATTGTGTAGAGGAAACTTGGAAGTATGGTGCCTCCTTTCTTGTTTTTTAATTACATTGTGTATGCTGCCAATGCTTGAGATAAGTGATCTCATATGCCTAACAGACTTATCTATTCTTTTCTATGCTTTTGTATTTAAAAACCGCGAACAGTCACTTTTCAAAGAGGAGATGGAGGACTCATGAGCAACGGAAGGTATGACTGTTAAATATATATATATATATATATATATATTCAGTGTCAGGTTCTGTCATATTTAAAACTATCATGTTTAATTTTTGATAAGGAACTCTTAAAAAAGAGTAATACGCCATCAGTTGTAACAGTGACAATTCCAGTAGGAATTAAATGGCTTACACCAGATTTTAATGATCTGTTGTACACTTGAGGGGAATCAAGTCCAGATGTTTCATATCTCCCAGATGCCCAAGAAGAAATTAGTAGGAACTATCAGAAGGAATGTGTTCATTTGTTTTCAGGATGTTTATTGCATTAATTAGGCATTAGTAAATGAAGTTGCTGTTGTTTAAGACTCCTTATTGGCTCCCACTAAATTGGTGTGAGTGAACAATTACATACAATCGATCACAAAATAAATGATTCATGGAAGATGAATAGGTTGTAGATTGATAGGACTGGGTTCTACAACTTTGGCTACTCAATTGAAATTGATAAAAGTTGATAATGCACCCATATATCCTCATTTATTTTCTTTGTGCCAATATGGAGATTGTAATTAGACGGTGGTAATAACTTCCAATCTCCTATTTAATCAATATTTTAGCAAAAAGAGATTAGGTCTAATGAGAGTTCATGGATATGGGAAGATTGCTGCTGGATCTTCTTATTGCAGTTTCCATAGAAACCTACATTTCTCTGGGATTTTGCCAGGAGGGATTCATTGCAGGATACAATGGGTATAAATGTTAAGTAAGAACATCAGAAGGGCCATGCTCAATCATACCAAAGGCCTAACTACTCCAGCATCCTGTTTGACACACTTGTTATTTATTTTAAAGTGTGCAAATAAGCAAATAAAGCATCAAATTCTTTTATTTCACATTTTGTTTTCCATTTATCTCACCATATTTTTTGTGTCGCACGTGCTTGGTGAACCATATTCTTTTAATTGTACTGAACATTAAAATGTGTTCAGTCCTCATTTGTCCTCCACATCTGAACTCAAACTATAGGACCAAAAAAGACTGTTGACACAGATAAAAATGCTCTTTTGAAATTTCTATTAATCCCGCTGAAACCTGCTTTCATCTAAAACCATGCAAGGGTGCGCAAAGGAATAGCTAGCAGTTTTTGAATGACAGGCAGGCATTTGGGATGCAGGAAGTGAAGAAATAGTTGCCCAGAGTCCTGGAAATGGCTGATACAGAACAGTCACTTTGACTGATTGTTCCCTTGAGGTGGCAATTTATCATTCATTTCTAGTTTAGGATCCTTCAGTGGCATAGCTTGCGCTTGTTTTCAAGACAGGCAAGAGACTTCCCTTGGATTCTAGCGCATTTTTAACTGATGCCTCCTGTTTTTCACAAAAGATTGGTGCAAGCCTCTGTAACTGGTGATACTTTTTGTATTAAGACCATCTTGGCAATTTTAATATGAAATAATTTTAAAATCTCAAAACTGTTATATTTTGTGTTGTGGCAACTACATAAAGTCTCCTCAGTTACAATTGCATGAAGGTTTCTTACAGATATATTTCATTGCTGATTTTCTTCAGCCGGCCAGGTCTGCTAAATGCAAGTGACCCCAGTTATCCTTGGCTCGCGGATTCTTGGCCTGCCACCAGCCTGCCAGTAAACAACACCACAAGTGGCCCAAATGATCTTGCAAATTTTGGGCGTGGAGGTAGGTTGACTTTTCTTGGTGTTTCTACACAAACCTTGGTTAGTGTTTAAAAGATAGGGTACATCCTTCCTTTAGTAGCATGGAACTTTTATTTTAGAAAAGAAGTTGAAAATATATGCAACAAAAAGGAAAAACATCATGTTCCAATACAATAAAATCACCAATTAAGAAGAAAAGAGATGGCTGTTTTCTGCTATGTGTTGGATTTTTTTCCCTAGACACACACTGTATGTATATGTTTGTTTAAAAAACTTGCATCTTTTAATTTACTCCTGTAGAAATTTATGAGTTCTGAGACACAGCTTCTCAACCAGATGAAACCTAAAAAGGACCTAAATTTAATAGCAGGTTAGAGGAGGAAGTGCATGCAAGCAGAGTCCTGTTGGTTTTTTCAGTTGCATGAGCAGTTCATGGTTTTTTGCTTTGTAGTCTTTAGACACATTGCCAACTGTATCCCTAATTGTACAGACAGTTTTGCAACTAGTTCTGCACTCAATTACACAACTGGAAACTGCTCTTGACTCCCCCTTTTTCATAGTCCAGAATGAGGTGTCAGCAAGCATAACATCATTTGTGTAAACGGAATGACACTGTTCAATACTTTTAAACAAGATAATTTTAAACAGTTCCACAATTTTTCAACCAGATGAAGCAAGGCATGATTATTTTGGTAATGCATTTGTCTTGTAATACACAGTTCAACCAATTACATGCTATTGTCCCTTTTCCCAATTCCTAGTAAACAGTCATATGTTTTAATTATATGTTTAATATATATAAGTGCTATTGCTGTGATCTCTGGGAGCATAGCCACCCTCAAAGTAGGAGATCCAATTGCAGTGGCTTCTTCAATGCCGCAGGAAAAGTGTGCAGCCAGTACTTCTCTAAGACTGGCACTCTGGAGTCTGAGAATTCAAAAAAGGGTAGCTCTGCAGTTTTCCCCTAGATAGGTTGCCAAAGGCTATAGATCCTTGGGAACTATGCCACACTCAGAGCTGTCATAGTTAATTCCCATCCCAATGTAATCAATGGGAGAGAAACACTAAAGGAAAAAAAGCTATAGAAATGGACAAGGAAAAATTCTACTCCTCCCTCTCAGCAGGCCTCTGCTGGCTGTGGATGTACTCAATCATAGATCTTGCTTATCTAGATAATGAACTTTATATTTATGAAGTTCCTTCCCACTGCAAAGCCTTACAGAGGCCAGGGTAGAATGTTCCATGACCATGGTATGCCATGCTAAGGGGTGAAAATCTTCCCAAAGATGAGGTTGGAGATAGACAGTAGTACATACAAATTCATTATGAAATGGTCCGAAGACTTACTTTCTTTCTTTCTTTCTTTCTTTCTTTCTTTCTTTCTTTCTTTCTTTCTTTCTTTCTTTCTTTCTTATTTATTTATTTATTTATTTATTTATTTATTTATTTATTTATTTATTTATTTATTTATTTATTTATTTATTTATTTTATTCACACCCCACCTATCTGGTCATTGCGACCACTCTAGGAGACTTCTTTATTTTGCCTTGCGTTCATCTTTACAAGCATTGCTGGGTTTCAGCTGAGTATTTCCTAGCAACATCATTCTGACATAGTTTGGAAATATGTCTGGAAATGACTATAGGAAGGCCTTCCATGGAGAGTCATCATTTCCAGGGCAAAAAAAGGCAATAGCTGTGACCAGAACAAGTATTTCTTAACATGAACTCTGTAAATTGATATGAGTGAAAGAAAATGTTTTGTAGCATCAAAAGTAATTTTTGAAATATAGATTTGTTTAAAAGAAGTTTTCAAAACCTATTTGATACTGTTAACTGTAATATGGATGTACCAAGATTAAGGAAACAGACGAATATGTCTGTTATGAAATGAACATTTGAAAAATGTGAAAAAATAGTTTATGGACTATCTGTAAACAAAAGGAATAACTAATGAATTAAAGCACAATCAGAATGTTTACAAAAAAAAAGTACAGTTTCTTGGATTTCATTCTGCATGCTGGTGATGATTTATTTCTTGCGTGATTGGTTTCCGGTGATTATATTGTATTTTATGTGACTGATAGGAATAAAGCAAGCCTACAAATACTGCATTAAAGATTCTGTTTATAATTCAGCTCCAAAAAGATTAACATATGCATATATTCAACTTTTTACAAGTTTAAAGATTGTTATGGCTTTCTACATTACACCTTATATAACCGATATGTTCTGATTAACTTCCTTGAACCTTTCATGCTGTTAGAGATTAGCTCTACAGACACATAGGAATGAGTCTTTAATACATTAGAATTTACAAATTTATCTATGCGAATAGATAACTTAGTTTCATTATTCACCAGATGTACAAATTATTTGATATAATGCAAATATACTTTATATTTTTTTATCTGGTGTAACTATGACTTCCTTCATTTTCAACAGTTTAATTTATCACCATAATTTACTGATCATATAATTAACGCTGTTCAAGTCTTGACTCATTGCAAACAGATTTATTCATACTTTTCTTCTCCTGAGCTTTAAAAATATGGTAGTCCTGAGCAAATATACATGTTATGTACATTCATACATACATACTGTACATCTACAGTATTTAGAAAAAGTGGTCTAAGGAGAAGTCAACATTCATTGGTTAGTTCTGTGGAATACTCAGAGTATGCGTGTGTGTGTGTGTGTGTGTGTGTGTGTGTGTGTGTGTGTGTGTGTGTGTGAGAGAGAGAGAGAGAGAGAGAGAGAGAGAGAGAGAGAGAGGTGAGACAGCAGCAAGAGATGGTTTCTTCTGTGATTTGTAGAGTCAATCCTTTCATCATTTCCCTGGAGCACAGACAGTTTCATTGGCCCTGAATGAAATGAGCAATTGAAAACATTCTTCAAGACAGAAATATTCCAAACTTCACTTTCACAGCTGAAGATATAGAGGAAAGATGGTTTAAGGCAGTGAGACGTGAAGGACAAGTAGAAAGTTTGTCACACATGCTGATAGCAAGGAGGTAGTTGTATATCATCTCCCCTTCATTAGTTCATGGACCCTGGCTCAGCTGAAATGCAAACGTGCAAAATATCATACTTATTTTTCTTATTAAAACCTTGATGGTTTGGGGGATTCCTCTGCTAATTTGTTTCATTCTTCTGTTTTCATCCCAGACGTGCTACCTCCGGTGCCAGGCCAAGGGGATAAAACAGCCACAATGCTTTCTGATGGAGCCATTTATAGCAGTATTGACTTCACTACCAAAACCAATTACAATAGCTCCAGTCAGATAACACAAGCTACACCATATGCTACAACACAAATACTGCATTCCAACAGCATCCATGAATTGGCAGTCGATTTACCAGACCCTCAGTGGAAGAGTTCAATTCAACAAAAAAGCGATCTAATGGGATTTGGTTACTCTCTGCCAGATCAGAACAAAGGCAATAATGGTAATTCTGGTTCTTACTTTTCTTACAGTGTTTTTGAAGTAAATCTTTTGTGCATGGTTAGAAAACTCTATCTTGTCTTTCCATCTTCTTATTTCCCTTATCTGACAGCATACCTTGCATGCATCCTGTACCTCTAGGTACACAACTAATGTATTGTGCTATGATTTCATCTTTTCCTAGTGGCTTGACCTACCTAAGTTCCACCCCACTCATTAGGATACATTAGGTTAACTATGTCTCACAGCCCAACCACATCAGCTGTTTATCAGCTAACTGCATGTTGTGCATGTGCTATAAACTAATCACATGATGGCACTGTGACCTTTGCCCTTTAACCCTTAGCCTTACTTTACATCCCTGACTACCGATTGGCTGAGGGATTGTCTAATAGAATGCCACACAACCAGTCACAGGATTTCAGCACCACCAGCTCTCACAACAGCTCAGAAAGAAGTGGCAGCCTATCAGGTTGGTTTCAATACAATTTGTGTGAGGAGAAGTGTTTATGCATGTAAGCAGCTTTTTAAAAAAGCAAACACACTTATGGCCTTGAGAGAATGATATCTTGCACTCAGAGTCTGTGCAAATACTGCAATATTCTTTCCGTATAGATTTTTGAATTTGTCGCTTTCTTCTATAAAGCCGTGACTTCAATAATAATAAAAAAATAAAAATACCAGTGTGCCTTATTTGCTCTAACTGAACAAGAAACCCATTTAGAGATAATAAGAAAAGATTTGTAGCCTTTGTACCCTGTGTATTTCAGCATGATATGAAATCTTATTTTGTAACATTCTCGCTTTTCTGGCACAATGCTGACTTTATTCATCAATCAATCTTCACTTTATAGCACTGGTTTTCTCTGAGGAGCTTCATGATGAGGTTAATATTTTGGTTGTATCATTATTAAACCTCCAAATTCCTGTGAGGCTTCACAATATTTCTACTGTACATCAAAAAGTTTACCCATAGCAACACAGTAGAATTGAAAGAGAAGCTATTTGTGGCAGTCACTGTCTAAAAGAGTCAGAGCTGCATACATTCATAAAGTATAGATTTTGTACTGCATGCTGTGTTATAATTATGCAACCATACCATTGAAAAATGGGTCACAGCTTTAGAAATAGCAGCAAAAAGTTTTGATTTAAATATATTGTGCAATAGTTTGACATTTCCGGTATGAAACTTCTTAAATGATTTTAATTTTGCCATGCCAGATTTTCTCTTTCCTGCTTTATTATTATTTTAGCTCTTATATATCCCAAACCTCTATACAGCTTTCAGTTTATCTATCATACACAAATGTTCCCCTGTATAAGTGTCTCCTTCCCTAACCCTTTTTTCCTCTTCTTTCTGAGGATGAAGAACACAATCATTACTTTAAAGCAGGCTTGTCCAACCTTGGCCCTCCAGATGTTCTTGGACTTCAACTCCCAGAAATCCTGGCCAGCAGAGGTGGTGCTGAAGGCTTCTGGGAGTTGAAGTCCAAGAACATCTGGAGGGCCAAGGTTGGACAAGCCTGCTTTAAAGTGTGCTGTTTATAGGCTACCCCAATGTGCTTAAAGCACTCACTGGATGGTTTACAGTTTAATTATGCAGGGTATGCATTGCCACTGCCACCACCCTTGTGAGCTGGGTATTCAATTTACTGACCTCTGAATGACGGAAGGCTGTGCCAGTCATGAACTGGCTACCTTAGATGGGCTTAAAATATTACAGACAGAAATTTATCAGTATGTTTTAATACAACGGCCCGTATTTTTCCAGTTAGAAAACAGCTCTCTCTATATATGCAGTGGTGCCTCACTTGACATTAATTCGTTCCAGCGAAATCACTGTAGAGCGAAAACGTCATCAAACAAAATAAAAAGACCCATTGAAACGCATTGAAAACCTTTCAATGCGTTCCAATGGGCTGAATACCTGCAAAGATCCTCCATACAGTGGCCATTTTCAGTGCCTGTAAAGTGAGGAATCCATCCTAGAAAACAGCAGGGGGGAATTTTCTTCAGCCGGCAGCCATTTTGAAACCCGCCAATCAGTGAAAATTGGTTCCGGAAGCAGGGAACCGATCTTCGCACAGCAAAAAAAACCCCATTTAAAACATCATTTAATAAAGTCTGTTGTAGTATCCTTAAATACAGTGGTGCCTCACTTAGTGACGTTAATTGGTTCTGGAAAAAACGTTACTAAGCGAAAACATCGCTAAGCGAAATTTAAAAGCCCATAGAAACGCATTAAAACGCGATCAATACATTCCTATGGGCTTAAAACCTCACCTTTAAGCGAAAATCCTCCATAGCGCCGCCATTTTCGCTGGAAAAACAGTGGGCGGCCATTTTGTTTTCCCGGTGGCCATTTTGAAACTGCCAATCAGCTGTTAAAAAAGGTTCGCTTTGCCATGATCGCTTCCCTGCGATCATCACAAAGCGAAAAAACCCCATAGGGACCATCGCAAAGCGATCGCTTTTGCGATCACAAAAACTCCATCACTAAGCGATTTCGTCGCTCAACGGAGCGATCACTATGCGAGGCACCACTGTACTCTATTCCCAGGGACAGGGGAGATGCAGAAAAGAGAATGCAAAATGCTGTTATTAACACTGATTTCTGCCATCTTAAAGTGTTGCCATGGTCTTTTTTTCCAACAATTACTGCATGGAGGATTACAACAGCCATGAATAAATCAATAAATTTAGTTTTGATTCAGCAAATACTGTATCAACTTTTATTCAGCTTATCCTTCATTGTGACAAGGCTATATAAAGTGTGTGAAAGAAAAAAGAAATAATTTTGGGCAATTACACAAACTATTTTCACTCCCTTCCATCCTATTATTATTTATAACCTTATGACAACTCTAACATATTGCTGCTGATGTTGCTAAGATAAAAATACTCTCCCTCTCCCTCTGTTCTCTTTTAGTGTGCCATCTGGATTTTGGGAAATGTAAACAATCAACTTGGTCTCTTTATACTTCTGTAATGTTTCTTGTTTTCAGGTGGGAAAGGAGGGAAGAAAAAGAAAAACAAAAATACATCTAAACCCCAGAAAAATAATGGGTCTAACTGGGCCAACGTTCCTCTTCCACCCCCTCCAATACAGCCTCTTCCAGGCACAGAATTAGAACATTATGGGCTGGATCAGCAAGAAGCAGGGTAATGTCCTTTTTTAATCTTTTAGCAAAATGTTTGATTCAGTGGGCAAAATCTCATGGAGGGATAATTCAGTGCAGAAGTAACTCAGTGTTATGCCTGTAGTAGCTTTGATAGAGCCAATGCAGAAATGTTATTCACAAAGTACTTCCGTTGGTGCATTGTCTAATTGGCTGCACCAGGAACATGTGACTGGTCGTAATGCCCAACACAATTAAGCATGAGCAGGATTTTGCCCAGTATCTCAGACCTGTGGTCTTTAGACATTAAAGACCTGTGGTCTTTATACATTAAAAGGGCAGGTATGTTTGTGGAGCCTATGTCTATTCATATGTAGAGATGCACTAAGTATACAGAGGATATAGTCACTAAAATAAATGAAAGAGAAGTAGCTGAATAGGTTTTTCCAGACTGCAGTCCACTTCAGCAGCATAGCTGTCAACAGAACACAAATGAAACATATAAATTAAATTAAAATTCTGAATGCAAATTTTAAAACCACCCATCAGTTGAAATCATTCATGCTTGTTGAAAAACACCCCTGACAATTGCTTTGTGTTTGGGTGAGAAGTGGTTAACTGATGGAAGAAAGGAGTCATATTTTGGGATTTTCCCTTGTGTGGGGTCATTTACTGGCTTTATGAATCATGGGCACAGAAGCACAATATACCACATTCATAAACTAGAGGTTTTGAAGAAGTTATAATATCTATTGGGTGACAACTTTATCTTTGTTTCCAAGACTACACTGGTTATTTCAGGCTAAGTAATATGTGATACTTAAAACAATAGAGTTTCACACAACTAAAACATATCTTTTTCTGTGTTTTCCTTTCAAATTACACTTTCTTTTGATAATGTTGTGCTGATTAATGACTATGGTTTTATGTAAAGAACATATGTATGAGACAAATCCTAAGCCTGGAAAGCCCAGAATCCTTATAAAATAAAATCATTGCAGTTTACATAAGAATACCATGTTTTTCTATGTATATGATACTACTTTTTCCTAAAATCATTAGACTAAAAACTGAGAGCCGTTTTATACATGAAAGCAAGCTGAGGAGAGAACAAAATGGCCCATACCTTGCCTTTGCAATCAGGCTGCCTCCATTTAGGAGGCCCAGCTTCCTACAGTTAGACTTAACTTCCTCCCATCACAAGCCTTGTGTAACTGATGTCAACTGATGCTGAACAAACCAATTGGAACACACCTCATTGGAGGTGGAATATGTCGGCACTGCTCAGAAGTATTCTGAGCCCAGAGGCTGAATAAAGTTAAAGTGTGATGCATACTAGTATGTAAATGTTATCTAATTTTTAAATGAATGTGTTTTAGGTTTAAAATAAGAAATCAATATTTTGAGTTGGAAAGGGTGTGTGTGTGTCTTATACATGGAAAAATACGGTAACATTATGCCATTTAATTCTATTGAAAAATTTGGTCAACAAACACAAATGGAAGAATTGATGTGTGCAGCTTGTAGACTCATATTTAGTTTGGTTTATCTCTGCAATTAGCATGCAGGATTCAAGTAACTCAGGGGAGAATGTAGCTCCCTACTATCAAGCCCTCCACCTGTCTCTCTGTGTGTAATCATACCACTGAAATGTCAAAAGCTGACTGGGTAAGCAACCAGAAATGCCATTTATGCTTGATGTTATGGGAACTCTTGCTCTCTTCTTTCTCCCACTCACAACAGCCAAATTCTGGCTTTCTCACAGATTTGTAGTGGGAGTTGGAGATAAACATTACACTGTTCTCTCCACATATTGATGGGAAGTTCTTCAAAGGAACTCCATTTATTTTCAGCTGAACATGCTTAACACACTTCATGTGATCAGGATCCCTGACCTGTTGAGCCTTCTAGTTATATAGACCTCTGTAAGCACTTCCATCTGAACACAATTAGAACGTATCTGTAGACTGTCCCCAGCTCAGGGAAGTTGGAAGTAGAAAGGAAGTGTCTGGAGCTCAAATCTCCGTTTTCCTTTCCATGTTTACACTTTAGAATACCTGAATAGGGCTAATGGCTTTGAAAATTTTCACTAGTAAACCTTCCCTTCATTCCATTGCTTTTCATCTCTGTTTCAGGACTCAGTGTCTTTCAAAACGTGAGACATTGCCAAATGTGCCAAATTATATCAAATGCATCCCACAGAGGCCCCTCACCCATGACATTCATGAGAGGTTTATCAGTATTTAAAAAGAAATGGCCTTTGGATTGTTAGTTACTTAGCATGTGCAGTTAAGTCAGAACCAACTTAGTGTAACCCTAATTTCAAGGTAATTGAGATATATGACTGGTTTTGCTATTAAAAGCATACATGTTGCTTGCATTTTTTTTATTATGAGTTACACTGAATTTAGCCAATACATTCAGAATAGTTTAGGATATATTTCTTTCACATTTTGATTCTATCAATGAGGGATTGTTTAGCCTATCATTGTTGAATTAGGAAAGCAGTCATGTTCAAACATGTTTCATGAATGGCACTAGCTTGGCTGTGCTAGGTCAGGGCCAGGTAGATTTTCTGTAGAAATGTACAGTTCTGGGCATGATACCTGATTTCACAGCATAATTTCACTTAGCTGTTTCATTAAAACACATTTTCTAACCACAGTCTCATTTGTTTTGTTACTACAGTCTTAAGTTAGTGATTAATACATTTCACTTATTCAGTGGAATATACTTTCAGTAAGTGTGCCTCTGACTAGTTCTTCCAGACCAGCAAAAATCCTGTAAGAGTACCAGAATCTGCACTGTTGGTTTCAGTATTTTTCTTACCATCCCTAAGATATAAAGCTTGCTCCAATCTAATCAATGCTTTCTTCCATTTTTTTCTTCCCTGCTGAACACATGGTTTATTTTGTACCAGGGTTTGTTCTGTTCATAGTTTATCATTGTGATGCTTTACATCAGTGGTTCTTAACCTTTGTTACTTGGATGTCTTTGAACTGCAACTCCCAGAAACCCCAGCCAGCACAGTTGGTGGTGAAGGCTTCTGGGAGTTGCAGTCCAAAACCCCTGAGTAACCCAAGGTTAAGAACCAGTGCTTTACATGACAGGTACATTTATGTGACAATGGTTCCTGGTGGGAAGCCTTCAATTAGCATATCTTTCCAGGATGGGGGTGCTCTGGAAGAGAAGATCAGTCATGGAAGCTAATTTTACAGAGAACTTCAAAGATTTCCCAAAGAGATGCAGCTTTCAGACACATGAATTTTAACAATGTAGTTTGGACACATTAGCCCCAATCTCCTTCATAACAAAATGTTGTGGAACTTTTGCTGCATTTGGAAGAGCTCAAAGCTTCCAGAAACAGGAATGTAAGATCTTCCTGTTTTCTTTTATCTGCACTGAATTCCTACCTTAAAAATTGTTTGAATTAGCTGAAGTAGCAACAGTATGCATATTGAATAGTACCATAGTGTATCTTCAGTTACTAATTTTCCTTGCACAACTTGATATATTTGGACTGAAATTTACAAATGAATTTTAGCCAAAATCACTGTTGACTGGGACTCTTTTGCATGGCTTTTGGAGAACTGGGTTTTATTTTGTTGTGATTATTATGAAAATATAGGTTATAGCTCCATATAATGCAAGAATTATATCTTCATGTTTTAAAAGTGGGCAGTTTCTAACTCTAAATAATTTATATTGTAGGTATGACAGTGATGGATGGTGCCCACCTTTACCAATCCAGACATACTTGCATCAGGGAATGGAGGATGAGTTAGAAGAAGAAGATGACAGAGTTCCTACACCTCCTGTTAGAGGCGTGGCTTCTTCACCTGCAATCTCCTTTGGACAACAGTCCACAGCAACACTAACACCCTCTCCACGGGAGGAGATGCAGCCTATGCTTCAAGCCCACCTTGATGAACTGACAAGAGCTTATCAGTTTGATATAGCAAAACAAACATGGTAAATGATTGATCCACATGCTATTTAGGAAACTAAAGAAAGACAAAGAAAAAAAACTCCCAAGAAATCATAATATAAGATCAAAATAGTGCTTAGCTTGGAAGATGAGGCCCTTGCCTTCAGTAACATTTAACAAGATAAATCTGTAACTAGGGGCCAAACTAGACAACATGCTAAGCCTGTTTTTTTAGAAGATGTGATCCCTTGAGTGATGAGAAACATCTATCACATGGCTTTTCTCATTTACCTATCTTGCATCTAGTATGCTTTGGTTTTTTATGTTTAGACATTAAAAGGTAAGCATGGACTCAATTTGCAGGTTCTTATTATGGTGGCATAAGTCTGAAGAAATTGTACTGTGGGAAGAAAAATGCATAAATAAAAGGGAATACACAACCCATATAAAATCTAATTTGATCTTAAATATCAAAAAATATATATTCTATTTTCTTGATGAACGCATCATAATGGGAAAGGTTTCATCTGTCAGACACCAACTGTTTAGGCATTGAAGTTAGGCCACAGGTTTTGCTGTGTAAACCTTGCTGTCTATTTCAGAGATGATAGATTTTCTATATGAACACTCTCTTAGAAGAGAATAATGTCCACTGCTACCTTGATAATGACATTATGGCATGTCTGGCAAAGTTGCAGCATTGAAAAGTGCAACTTCCCTATTGCGTTGAATTAAAATAACCTACTGATCATGCGGGAAGTTATCTAAAAATACACATAGCAGAAATTATACAGTATTTGTATTGGGTTTGGGTATTCATAAGGAAGGGAAGGGAAAACTTCAATAACAGAATGACTTGTGAAAAAGCTGCTTGGTGAATGAAAACAAGCAACGTAGACTCCCAAGAAAACAAGTTTTTTCCAAGGACAGGCTTGGGGGGAGATCTCTTAACATGCAGAAATGTCCTTTTCAAAGCAATAAAACATCAGCAAGAAAAGAAATGGTTATGAATGTGAAACAAAATCAAACCACATGCCAAGTGGCACCATGACAGTAATAATGTGGGAAAATGCTTCCTGACATACAAAGGCCACAACTTACATCAAAAGCATTATTATAGGTCAAAGAGGCTTGTGTGCATCTTCTGCCAATGCCATAGCCAGCTGTTTTCCTTGGACAATTTTCAGTACTTCAGCCTCATTTGCAAGCTGCAGCCAATCGACAGGGTGCTCAGACCACCTCCGTCATGGGATATAGCTTGTTTATTTAACAAGCCAGAAGCCCAAACGTCAGCTAATTTGGGTCTAGGTTAAATGTATAATTGTGCCAGTCAGGACACAGATGCATGCCCTGGCATGCTTTCAGCCTGTACCTTGCAGCTGTTATGCTTCCTGTGGTGGCGTACAAACTGCAGGTGCAACTTTTGGTGTCAGTTAGCATCATGCATCTCATTAGGCAGTCTGTATTTCCTAGATGAGGAATTAAACACCCAGGGTAGATCATGATGTATCAGATACATTGACTCTTCCTTGATACTTCACTATCATAAATGAATGCACTTCTGTTAATGTAATGATATCTATAATATGTGGCATTGCTATTATTATTTTTTCCTATCACCTTTTCAAACCGGCAGTGGCCAGGAAGTCAAAAACATGAGTACATTAATCATATACCTAATAATCTGGAAATGCCACATTTGAGGAATTTCGCAGCAAATTACAAAGACTGAACTTCAAGAAATGGAGAATAAAGTTAAAATATGACTTGTAAACTAGAATGAAAACATTCCACAGGAGCAATTCTACAAGCAAATTATGCTTCCAGAATGTTCAGATAAACTAAGGCCACCATCCATTAGTTATTTATTTCACAAAGGAAAATGGTCTGCCTTACGAAAAAGCCAATATATTCCCCCAAAAATGTGCTGCAACATTTTATTGTTATCAGTTCTGACCTGTGAAATAACACAGTTCTAACTGAAGAAACTTTTTTTAGAGATTTTCTTTTTGTATCACATAAAATGCAGTAGAAAAAAACTGATCCAGAGAGAGCCTTGCTCCCATCCTATAACGTTTGGAAATAATCAGCAAAAATGAGCATACTTCTGATTTAGAGCTGGCCACAAATTCTTCAGCACATTTTTCACCCTTGCAGTATATCACTAGGTGTTACTGATACACTTAAAAATTGTCAAAACCACACAGAAGTACTTCAGACTTCTTGTACCACGTTTTTCACCAGGTGAAACAAGTAGACCTTCAAACGGTTTAACACTTGTTGGGCCATGCTTCTTCATTTTTTAAATGTGCTGGTATATATTTAAAAAGTGTTGTTGTTTTAAATGCATTGTGCTGTGTTTAAACACAAAATTTTCCTATTTTAGGCACAGTCAAAGCAATACTCAGCCGCCCCACACCCCAGTCCCACCATTAGGATACGTATCTGGAACTCTAATATCTGATTTGGAAACAGATATTCCAGAGGATGAAGAGGAGGATGATATTGAAGAAGAGGCTATAGAAATCACAAAGCCATTGAGAGGAGTAGAACATACACCAGGATCCAGCATGGACAATCTAGACAGTTCTGTGACAGGTAGAGAAACGAAACTTACATTAAACTCTCTTTGCAAGGCTATAAATGTGTCATAAACAATATGCTGTTTAAGAGCTTCCCCATCCCCCCGCCCTGTCCCTGTTGCCTTTAAAATGTGTTGTTTTTAAGCACAATAGTTAAAGAAGGATCTGAAAACACTTCTGCTTTGCTGAGAATAAGAAAGTTCATGAATTTTAAAAAGCTTTAAAGACATGAGAGAAAACTCAATTATATCCCAGCTTTCATGGAAAGTTCACTCGACAGGGAAAGTAAGTCCATTATATGTGGGCATTGGGTAGATTTTAAAAAGAAGCAGCTTGACTTTTTTTAAAATACATTTTTATCTCAGGAGCAATCTAAAAAGCCAGCATTATAGAATCATAAAATAATGGAGCTGTAAGGGGTGAATAAAGGCCATAATGTCCAACCCCCTGCTCAATGCAGGAATACAAATCAAAGTAAATCTGACAGACGGTTGTCCGCTTACTTATAAATGGCAATCAAATGTTTATTTTTCCTTTTTGGCTGTATAAAAATGTTGAGCACAAATGATTAACAAGGCAGTTTTGATGAATTTTGTTGCAGAATGGAAGAACTTAAACATAGTGCCTTTTTTTCTGTGTGTTCTCTTCATATTGCTAGAGTTAATCATTCTTTCTTTTCTGCCCAAAACTATTTAATTGACTGGACATCTTCTGTTTTTCTCCTCCTATTCTTTGTGTGCCTAGAGAAAGCACAAATAGAATTGTCAAAATCATACCTGAAAACACATTTTTCTCATCCTGAATTGGTAGTAAAATTGCTTTTAACAGAAGATACAGTGGACAGTTGCTTCATTCTGAGATGTGCCCTTTTCACATGAATATCGTGACCTCATTCCAGGGCTCAACAGACTCTCATTTCAACTGATGTTGCACCTTTATTTAACATACTATATCTATATCGACTGAGGTCTATTGGAGCCCAAGCATGCATGGTCTATATAACTCATTAAAACTATTGTACGTCTCTTCAGTCATTGATCTTTATGGGACAGTACTAATTTCTACATGTATTTTCAGGATATGTCTGCTCACTGAAGACATATTAATGCAGTTTCTCTTAATGTTTGCCTTCGTTCCTTGTGCCTTACAAGTTGTTCTGAGCATTTCATTGCCCTTATCTAAACAGTGCAGCCATGAAAACACATTGCATTTTCCACTTACAGAGGTGAGAAAAGGACAGGAATGGAGCATTGGTGCCTCTGATTTCCCCCATCTCTCTCTTGTTGAATTAAAAGAAGTTGTGCTTTATCCTACTTTCCAGTTTTCCCTTCCTCTGTGCCCTGGGGCCAGACTCCTTGCCAAGCTAATTAAGATTTAAGAACTGTAGTTTGACTGCTGTGATTTGAAATCCACAGCCAACTGAAGTTACATGCTTAAATCTTTGCATTTGAAAGACTGGCTTATTAGTCCACAAGCATATTAAGCCATTTTGTTTGAATTTGTTGGCATCTCAGATATAATTTGCTCCTGGCTGTATTTCTGAATAATTTTGTGTATCTCTGCAGTTACTCTTTCCACTAGCAAATCAATGAAGGCCTTATAGTAAAGTATATAAGTATTTAAAATATATTTGTTACATATTGTGTTTTTATATGAGCACCTTAGTGTAGACATAGGTATGTAATTTTTTAAAGAACACTTAGCATACTTACATTTCTACACCACACAGTTTTGATCTTCCTAATAAAGTTGAAGTACATGGATTACTTATGCTTTTAAAAAGTGAACCCTCTGTTCATATTAGCCCCTATCGAACTGCTGGATATATCAGTGGTTTAGGAATCTGGCTTTGGAGCCAGAGATTGAGAGTTTGATTCCTCGCTATGCCTCCTTGACAGGGCTGGACTTGATGATCCACATGGTCCCATCCAGTTTTGTAGTTCTAAGATGATGGTGGTGGTGATTATAAACTACAATACTTTGAAAAAATGCCCAAGCTTAGTCATTATGCCAAGATCTTAAGAAAAAAATTGTTCTTGTAGACCAAAATAAACGCAGTGCACATGTGTGAGAAAGTCGATAAATTGACTAATTTAGATCTTCTCATGAATATAATCATTTGACTTCTTTAATAACTTTATCAAAACATGATCAGTGATTTGTTTTTGTTAGTCTAGTTCAAGTTCAAAAAAGTGGAAAGAATTTTATTGAAGTAGTTTGGTAGACCTAATTCTCTTTGTTAACAGTAGCAGTGGATGGCATTTATAGACATAAGAGCCCTACTGGATCAGGCCAAGAGCCCATCTAGTACAGCTTCCTGTATCTTGCAGTAGCCCCACCAGATGCCTCTGGGAGCACATGAGATGACTAGATACCTGTCTCCTGATAACCCTTCCCTGCATCTGGCATTTTGAGGTACCTTCCTGTTAAGCCTGGAGATTATACATACCCACCATGGCTTGTAATCTGCAATGAACTTTTCCTGTAGGAATCTGTCCAATCCCCTTTTCAAGGCATCTAGACCAGATGCCATCACTACATCCTGTGGCAAGGGGTTCCACAGACTAGCAATACGCTGGGTGAAGAAATACTTTCTTTTGTCTGTCTCACACTCCCAATGCTCAGTTTGAGTGAATGTCTCCTGGTTCTAGTATTGCATGAGAGGGAAAAGAGCTTCCCTCTATCCACTTTATCCACCCCCTGCATAATTTTATACATCTCAATCATGTCCCCCCTCAAACACCTTTTCTCTAGACTAAAGAGCCCCAAACACTGTAGCCTTTCCTCATAAGGGAGGTGCCCCAGCCCAGTCATCATTTGTCGCTCTCTTTTGCACCTTTTTCAGTTCCACTGTCTTTTTTGAGGTGCGGTGACCAGAACTTTGTGCAATATTCCAGGTGCGGCCTTACCAGCGTTTTGTACAATGGCATTATAATGTTGGTTGTTTTATTTTTCATCCCTTTTTTTAATGATACCTGTGAGGTATCATCCAAGACCTGTGGGGGCTTGGAGGCAGGACTGTTAACTAAGTTGTGAGCCGCCCAGAGTAGACTATGTCTAGATGGGCGGCATATAAATGCAATAAATAAATAAATAAATAAAATAAAAACTAAGTAATAGTTTTCTTCACTGTACTTTTAAATTTGAAATTCTGCTTATTTGAATGATTTAAGTTCATTTTTTATTTCAATTGCAACATGAGAATATATTACTTTAATGTGTCAGACACAGTTCACTTATGTGATAGTTCAAATGCATTGTGTTTCAAGCATTGATTTAATTTGCTGAAAATATGGAAAGAGAACTATTTCAGTAGTCAAAATCTTATTGTAGTGAGTTGCACCAGAGTAGGCCTATTGAATAAATAGAGATTTGGTAAATCAGCTCCTCTATAAATTCCATTGATTCAAATGGGCTTAATCTAATTGAAATCTACTATGCTGCTATAAGTAGAGTAGGCCCACTTGAATTAATGAAAATTAAGGAGTTGACTCATCAAATCCCATTGATTCAGTGGGCTTATTCTAGTGCAACTTTATGCTAAGCAACAGGATTTCAACCATTGTGTGATTTCCTGAAAACTGGAAATAGAAAACCCAGCTTAATATTTCAATAATAATATTTCAATAATAATATAAAGTTAACTTTTTTCTATGACTAATAAAGGCATTAGTTGGAAACACATTTAAACCATAATTTATGACATACTACTGTGAAATCATTTTTGGAGGCAATGTGATGGAATCCCTGGTGTCATTGTTAAATAAGCAAATTTGGTTATAGATCTAAATTTCATATACAGGAGTTAATAGACTGTTGAAAATAAGCTAAAAGAGGAAAGCAAAAATCCAAAATGAAATGCATGTTAATGCTAGGTAATTAGACTTTGACTTAAGCTTAATATCATACAATTATCTGTATTGGAAAGTATATTTAAATATAGGATGGAATTTGTACATTTATATTCTATTTTCCTGTCCAGAACAACTTTAATAAGTACCATATATGCAATATATCTATACATTTGACAGTTTTTATGGATGCAGAATCATCAAAACATTCGTAAGCATCAATGAAAAATGAATTTGTGCCACTTAGCCAAATTTATTTCAGTTTTAAATTTCAATCTTTTCTTGCAATCTTTTCCCCACCCCTCCATATTGCTGAAAGGCAAAGAATTTTCTCAAATTTATTCAAGCTGTTAGCATGCACACTGAACATTAAGTAGTTGTTCAAATGTTGCTGAGCAGTAAAATACTATGATAAAGTGGCAACTTGCTGTGCCTCCATTACATCTTCAGCACTAAAATTAATTTATGATCAGTCATCAATTCATTTACATGTCGTTTTATGCTAAATTCATCCTTGCTGATGAATGTGTATCCCTACATCCATTAGGCTAGAGTAAAATCTGTGCCTTATAATATGACCTTGCTAATTGTTGCATTACCATTTTTATAGGAGACAAAATAAACCAAGTCCCTACTTTCAGAGCATATATATATAAAGCCTTATTCACTTTCTTTCCACTGAATGAAATATGCCAAACTTCCTGAGTAAGGAATATTTAAAATAATAATTAAAACAGCAGATAATCATCCCTTCCGTTATCTGTGTACATTCATGTGTGCGCACACCCACATGCACTGCTGTGTTACAACTTCATTGTGCAATTTTCATAACAGTCTGTAGGATATAATGGAGGCACAGTTTCTTGGGCATGGACATAGCAATTATACGTCTGGTGGAAAAAGCAAATAGCACTAATCCTTTTCACCCCAGCTGATGCCATTCCATTGCATGACTAATTCTACTTCATTGCAAAACAGTGGTCTTTCTAGTGCAGCCTGAAAAATAATAGTTTGACAATAGCATATTTCCAAACCAGCTTACACTGAGAAAGAAAATACTGTATATCTTTGTCAGTGATAGCTTTGTTTGTTTGTTTATTTACTGATATTCTGGAGTTTTGATTGTGTGAATTAATTTACAGATGGCTGGTGTCTGTTTTGTTCTAATATGAGAATTCCATCAAATCATTCATCATAGTTGCGGGAGGGGGCGGTGCTTTCCAGAATCCAAATTAAGAGGTGTTGGCTTCCCCCCTCCTCAATATTTGCACTACAATTTAACTTTGTTCTACACATTTCCATTTTTTTACCACTCAATTTGACCCCCTTAAACTGTTTTAAATGTTAAATTACTTTAAGTGATACGATTTTCTCAGACATAAGAACTCAAAGTTTGCCGTTACCAACAATGAAATGATTCATACATTCTGGCAAAGAGGTTTCGTGTGTTTTTTCACTTCAGCAGAAACAAGGTATTAGTTATCTTCCTGCTTATGACAATTACATTTCAAATCATAATATGTGTACTCTTATATTTCTCTTCTGTGCCTGTATAGTGTATTGTGGAATTAACTGAATAAAGAGATCAGTGTAAATATTTGGGCTATAATTATGGCACATCATGAACGCATACATATGTCTATTACATTAAATTAGCAGAATGCAGGAAGAAAATAAAATTGCATGTATTTCACTGAAACTGTTAAGACACAAAATAAAAAATAATGATCTGCTATAAAAGCAGTAATGGTTATCGGCTATTGCTATTTATGCAAGTTAGCAAATGGATTTTCCCTTTGAGCAAAAATGATACTTTAAAGTTTCACTATGACTGACAATTTGACTTCAGTTCACACGGCAGTGAACTAACTAAATCAGAGTTGACACTAGCCTATGTCATCCCCACTTCCCATGAACTGTGGAATAAGTATTATTGATTTGTCCAATTATGTTAAAATATTTCTGATGGGTTGAGTTGTCCTGTCACATGGTACCCATTTAAGACAAAAGCCCATTGGTACAAAGTTGATTCATTGACTAGAATCTTATTAGTTATGCATTCTAGCTTAGAGATAATGGTGCAAACAGCAACAGCAAATTGCCATAAATTAATAAATTGCTGTTTATATTACTCCATATGTGCCAAGTCATACCACTCGTATGCAGTGAGAATACCATTGGTAACTTAAGTAGTGGCAGTTCACTGTTGTGATTTACACTAATTAATTAATTTCTACCGTCCCTTTCTTCCTGTAGAAGAATTTATGTAATTGCATTTCTGTCATTGTAAATAACCAGTAGGATCCTGGCCATTGGTCCTTAATGTATGTGCATAGCTACTGCAATTCTGCTTTGCCTGGAGAAGTCTTGTGTTTTAAAGTAGTATAAACATAGTGGGCTTCTTACCTCCAAGAAGCCACATAATGGTCACAAAAAGTGTTACTTTATGTTATGTTGTTTGGCAGTGTGAGCTAGTTCTGCAGTCACTGACAAAACATATATAAGAATATTTTTTGTTTCTTTGTTTTCATTCATTTGGAGAATGATAGTTGTTCTAGGACCCAGAAGTCTCTTTGTCATTTAACTGGAGACACTAAAAGCAATAAACTTGAGGTACGTGCATAGCAAAATACAAAAAAAGAGAAAGTTTCGCAGCTACTCAATGGAGATGGAAAAATGATGACAGAAAACAAAGAAAAGGCAGAAGTGCTCAATTCCTAATTTAGCTCAGTATTTTCCCAAAGGACAGACTATTATCCTCTAGATAAATGTGAAGTGCAAGTGGAGGGGACAGGACTGCAGCTGGAGATTGATAAACAAATAGTCAAGGAATACCTTACTACCTTGAACAAGTACAAAAATCCAGGGCTGAATGAAGTATATCCAAGAATATTGAAGGAATTGGATGAAGAGCTCTCAGAAGCACTGTCTATTATTTTCTTAAAATCATGGGAAATGGGTAAGGTGCCATGTGATTGGAGGAGGCCTAATGTTGTCCTTGTCTTCCAAAAGGAAGGAACCTGGGAACTACAGACCAGTCAGCATGACATTAATCCCAGGGAAAAATTGATAAATAATTATTAATGACTTCTTTTCAAACTGGGTGGAGGTAACAAGTGGGGCGTCATGTTCCCGGGTGTTACAATAGCAGAGTCCGCTAAGTCAGTCTTATGTCAGAAATTCAGAGAATGCAGAGCCGATATCCAAATACCAAGCCAATTCACACAACATAGTCCAGGGTCAGAGTCCAAAGACAAAACGCACAACGTAGTCCAGGATCAGAGTCCAAAGCCAAGGGTCCAGAGAACAAGGTTCAAGGTAGTCAGGAGTGTGGATGCAAGCCAGAGGTTTGACTTGTTGCTTCCATGGACTTCCAGCCGGCTGAGAGCTGCTTATATAGTAAAAAGAGCCCTTGAACTGCTGGAAGCCTTTTCATCCTGTCAGAACTCAGGGCTAGTTGATTGAATGTTTTTGTGGGCAGCCTTCAAGCAGTCCTCTGACATTTTCATCATAAGTCTTCCCCAAAGCCTGGCCCTCAGCCGATCTACTGGGGGAGGGGAATCTGGAGGCAATTCAGCTGTTTGTGTTTCTAATCGCTCAGCATTCTCCTCAGCTACAGTTAACCCCTCAGGTTCCAGATCTTTGGCTGCACTCATGACATGGGGTAACCTACGGCTCAGTCTGGGTGCTGTGCTCCTCAACATTTTTATTAAGGACCTGGATCAGGGGATGCTAATCAAGTTTGTGGATTACACAAAATTGGGTGGAATAGCTGGAAGACAGAAAGAAAATTCAAAATGATCTGGATGGGCTTGAGCACTGAGCTGAAAACAACAGAATGAAATTCAACAGGGATAAGTGCAAAGTACTGCACCTAGCAAAAAGAAACCAAGCACACAGTTACAAGATGGGGAATACCTGGCTCAGCAATACTATGAGCGAGAATGATCTTGGAATTGATGGTTGCTATAGGTTTTTTGGGCTGTTTGGACTCTGGCTGAATTCTGTCTCTAATTTCTGTCCTCTGAAGATGCCAGCCACAGAGACTGTTAGGAAGAAAAACCTTTGGAGCATGGCCAAACAGCCCAAAAAACCTACAACAACCATCGGATCCCGGCCATGAAAGCCTTCGAGAATACGTAGATCTTGGAATTGTCATAGATCACAAGCTGAATATGAGCCAACAATGTGATATGCCTACAAAAAAGGCAAATGCTATTTAAGGTTGCATTAACTAGAAGTATAGTCTACAAATACTGTGAGATACTTGTTCCCCTCTATTTGGCACCGGTTAGGTCTCATCTTGAGTACTGTGTCCAGGTCTGGACACTGCACTTTAACAAATTTAAACAAGTTCAGAGGAGGGCAACAAAGATGATTCAGTGGGTGGAAACCAAGCCCTATGAGGAAAGACTGAAAGAACTTGGTATGTTTAGCCTTGAGAAAAGAAGACTGAGGTGAGATATGATAGCACTTTTCAAATACATGAAAGGCTGTCATACAGAGGAGGGGCAGGATCTGTTCTCAATCATCCCAGACATGCAGCAATGAGCTCAAGTTACAGATTTCAGTTGAATATCAGGAATAACTTCCTAACTGTTGGAGCAGTACAGCAATGGAATCAATAAGAGGTGGTAAGGGCTCCAACACTGGAGGCATTCAAGAGAAATTGACAACCACCTGGCAGATACCCTTTGTTCTACTTTCCTGCATTGAGCAGGGGGTTGGACCCAACATTATATGATTTAACACTTTATTAGCAGTGCTCTTTAGCTACTACTTTGGCTCAATGCATAGATGGAGTTTACCGAGGCTCCTTTTGAAGCACAACCAAGCCTATGGGCTATGGACAGCAACTACCCTTCCAAAGTATAACAGGTTTTGCACAGTTGCAGCAAACTCAGTGACAAGGTTTGTTTAGACTTCAGAGCCCCCAATAATCATTCTTCATAGACACACCACTTCCTTTCTCTCTGTTCTAACAAATATGGAAGACAAAGAGCTGTTGTTAAACTGGAGGAATGCTCTGAATATGTGCAGGCATCATATATGTTCAGTAGCCCAGGCAGTGTTGTCAGGCTAGTATGAGGGAAAGGGAGTTAGAAGAGTCAACAAAGGTGAAAGGTCAGAGAGAAAATGTGATGGTATGTTCATTAACTTGTTTATTTAGACTGAAGTTGAATCACAGATGCTCTTATTAATCATTGTATAGAATCTCTCATTAAAACTTTTTATACTTGTTACACGTTCACTTCTTGATTTGTTTTATTGATTTATTCACTTTAACCAACTTATTAATAATATCAGTTCTCTCAAGTTCTCTGACTATCTATCTTGACTATTCAATTTCTTTCCTCTACACACTCATTCTCTCTTTTACCTTCTCTCCCTCTTCCCCAACTCTAACTCCCTCTCACTGTCTGACTCTGCCCCACCTGTCCTTTCATAGGCTCCTGCACTTGAGCTTCAGCTATGATTGACAGGAGTGACGTGGGCATTCCGTCACAATAATTAACTTGTAAACCAACCAGAGAATGCTTGAAGCGCTATGGGGTAGTATATAAGCAGCTCACTTTGCTTTTTTTCAGCTTTGCTTTTTACCTGTCTGATCTCTATAGACTCATTCCTTTTCTGCTCTTGTATCTGCAAGTGCAAAACTGTTTTAGATAAACTCTTTACTGCAGTCTGCCACTGTCCTGCCATGAGCAGCTGTGGTCATCCTACAAAACATATAGATTTGTTGTTTTGAAAAACTACGTGGCACCAAATCTGTTTATCCCATCATATAAACACCTTGGAATGCTAAATTTTTGTTACAATATTTCTTATTTTAATCTAGAAATCCTATTTTTACCATGATAACATTTGTAAGCATTGTACATTATGTAAGGCTAAGAGTGACTGTTTTAGACCTCAGGTCCTTACTGACCTAATGAGGAACTACCTGGAGCTCCTTTAGATACTGAGTTGCACTCAAAATTAGGAGTTTCCATTCCATTCCCCCTCAGGTTTCCTGAAAATTAACACTGGGAGTAGGGAGTGTAATCCCTGAAAACTGGGAGGAGAGTAGGCACTTTCCATAAGCATAACTCTTCCATCCATCTCTGCTGTCCTTCCACAAGCAGGCAAAGAACTTTTTTTTTATTCAGACAAGCTTTCCCTTAATGTCTGGCTTCCTGAGTGGGGCTTTTTAATGAATGATTGTGTTTTACTGCTTTGAATGTGTTTTTGGTGTTAATTTTGTTTAGCGTCTTTTAGTGTTATATTTGTTTGATGTTTTTTAGCATTTATATATTTACTGATTTTAGCTTTAAATTGTTTAAAGGGTCTGATCATACTTTCATACTATTAAAGAGCATGCCGGGTTGGTGGGGCTCCTCAGCCATGGAAGGCAGCCCATCTAGGAGAAGGGAAACTCCGATTTCAAACCTCCACTGCCTTGTGGCTATATCCACTCATGAAAAAGGCTTCAGGAGTTAACCTCGAGGCAAAATCCGGAGCTGGAGTCCCGAAGGCAGGTTCTGCCAACTCCTGCAACATTGCTGGAACCAGTTGTATTGGCTCTTGCCTTTCCATTGGACCATTTCAGCAATGTGGAGAGGGGGGATCTGCTGCTTGGGTAACAGCTTATCCTCCATATTACTTTACCCAGGCTTCATGCTCTGGAGAGGACACTCCTCAATTCAGAGCATGTTACCATAGTCTCTTGAGACTGAAGGACGCCTATATAACTTCGGGTCCTTTTGGAGGAGAAAGATGGATACTCTAGCCGCCTAGAGTGGTCGTTCGACTAGATAGGCAGGGTATAAATAAATAAATAAATAAATAAATAAATAAATAAATAAATAAATAAATAAATAAATAAATAAAAATATTTTAACAAAAAGTAAATAAACAGTTGGAAGGCAAAACTTTTATCCAACTCATTATGTACAAAAAGTGACTTTTATATTTTATCTCAAACTTGCAGTGATAAGCTAACAGAATTCTCTCACCTGCCTCATCCAGTAAAAGGGACAGAGAAAAGTAAATTGCAAGAACTCCCAATTTGTGTGGCAGCACATGAAAGCCCTCAGGATTGGCATTTGGGGTGGGGGGATTTCATTATATGTACCCTAATTTTAAAAGTGAAATATTTTCATAATTAATCCAGGATATAAGGAAAGCGTGTGATTTAATAGTGTATGAAAATAAGGGATAGGAGATTTCCAAGGGATAGGAGATTTCCACAAAGGAAACACATCCCTGTCCCTGGAGACCCACTATGCAATGGGAAGTTCACCTCCAATTTTTTTTTGACCTGTGAAAGCCAACAATACTCAATAGTTGTCAAATTAAATAGAGCTTAGGGCTCAAAACATGACAAAATTCTCTCCATGCAACTGGGTCTCCAAGGGGACTTTTGGAGCCAAATGTAATGCAGAATCCATCTCTGCCTTATATCTGTTTGTGCCTGGGAATCCACAGCCAAATGGAAATAATTCATTTGAAAGACTGGATTTTTATAAAAATAAATGTAGAATTATTCCAAAATTGGTTTTACACTAATCTGATTTGAGTGACATTATGTTAAAGTTAATAAATTTTAGCATATGGTGATTTAATATTCAGTTCAAAAATCAGAAATTTGGAAGAGCAACTAAACATGAGATTTAGCTTGTTCCTATTTTCTTTATGTCAAGTTATGTGATTAAATGTGTTCGATCCATGCTGTTGGAAGGAACTTCTATCAGTCTTTTCTGTCAGTTTCCATTTAGTACTAATTCAAAAATTGTAACATTTGGAGGTGGAATGAAGAGAAATCAATTTTAATAGCCCTTTAAAATTCATATAAACAGTTAAGCTATTTCATCTGTACAACTCACTAGCCCCGTACATTTATTTCTAGGTTCACTGGTAAATGGATGGGGTTCTGTGCCTGATGAGGACCTTAACTTTTCTAGTTGTAGCTCTAGTATAGATAGCTTCTCAGATGACTCCATCTTTGCCAGCATCAGTTTTGCACAAGTTCTGGTTGCAGCAGTAGATAAAGCTGGTTTTAGGCTGGATGGAACCAGCCTATCAAGAACAGGTTTGTAGACTTGAAGCTAATGCTTTTTGCATGTCAGGCTATCTCCTATCTCTTTCTTTCTTTTCTTTGCTTGGCAAAATGAAATTTCAGCTCTGCTTAACATGGCTCTAATGCGCAAGATGAGATTATATTTTAATAAAAATTAATTCAATGAACAACAAAAACAAAGCAATGCACAGCACACACTGACTATTCACTTCAGTATAGATTTACTGGCATGCACCTTTTTAAATACTGCATAAAGGAGGCTAATAATTTTTGTCTTGTAATTTCTGATTATTCATTATTTGCAAAATCTTCTCGCAGCCTATAACACTTATTGTGAAGAATTGATCCCTTTTTAAAAAATCTCCACTACTGCTTCTCTCTCGCATCTTTCTTTCTAAATGAATTTTCTGGGAAGATGTTTTGAGTTGGTAAAGTTTATCATTGTAACAATGCAATAGTTTAATAGCTTCATTGAAAGATTGCCTTTTAAGGCACTTACTCTAATCATTTATTATGTTTGACTGCAGGAGCAGAACTAAACAAATCAATTACGGCACCCAGTTAAACAAATTAGTAGCCTTGCTTAAATGAAATTTAGCTTAGTTTCATTTTTCAGATATCAGAGAATAATAAGCTTATAATTCATTTTCAGTGGCCACTTGTTGCCTCCATTCCCAAGGTATGAGTTAAAATGTACATTAAAAGATACAGATGGTATGAAATCACATAGTGAATGTATTTGGCTTGGTGCCATTTATTAAAGTATTTCAGGGAGATACATTCCGAATCGTAGCTTTAAGCCTTATAAAGAGCTGCTGACCAAGATAATCTCACATCTGCTACCATGTGGAATAGTTTTAGATTTTCTCCATATGATACCTTTGAAGTGTGAACTATTGTTATTCTAATTTGGGGTACAACCCATCTTTATCTGTATATGCATTTTATCTCATTTGTACATACATCTCCACCACCAAATTTGCCAAATTTGTCTTTGCCACCAATGTCAGCACCAAAGCATGATTTCCATTACAAGCACAAATGACAGAAGTAACAAAAAAGCAAGCAAACAAACAAAACACCCAGAGTTGGACAGTAACTCTAATACTACCCTCATTTAACTGGCCTAATGAAGTTATTATCTGGCTGGATATCATAATGAGCCAAGGATAGGAGTTTGTTTTACTAATGTGCCCCCTCGAAGAAGAACCAGCATTTGTAGCCTTGAACAAGCTGCTTAGTCCTGGAAGAAGGCACTGGTAAACCATGTTTGATTACTTGCAGTGGCAAGGCTCGCCATAAGCTGGAATTGTAATGGTATGTAATTATTTATTAATAAGGGTGTTACCCAAACTTCATTCTTTCTTTTATCTATGAAAATAGCAAACATTTTTTTTTCTCTGCCCAGCAGAACTGCTACTCAACAGAAATGCTAAAATTGCTACCTTTGCATTTTCCATTCTTATACTTAAGGATCTTCTCTAGTTCTTTCTTAGGTTTTTCTCCAAGATCAGTTTTCTTCTGATTTCTTGATTATGTAGTCATTATTTTTGTCAACTTAATGTTCAGCTGTAAGCCTTCTTTTTCACTTTCTTCTTTAATCTTTCTCAGCAATTGCTTCAAGTCAGTGCTGTTTTCTGCCACTACATTTTCTATTTTTTGTCATTATGGTATATTTTCTGTTTTCTGTCACTGTGGTGTCTTCTGCATGTTTAAAATTACTGATGTTTCTTCCATGAATTTTCACTCCTCCTTCTCCAGCTTTTTGTATGAAATGTTCTCCATACAGATAAAGGCTTCCTTTTACGCTATTAGAGCCACACAATTTCTTCTGAGTTTGTTTTCATTCTACAAAGGCAGAGAGTAACCATGTAAACATTCCCTTCACTCTGGCAAGTTCCTTCCTTCATATTTGGCCTTGCCTTCATTTTGGGATGACTTGTGACATGAGGCATGCGATAGAAAGCCTGGCGGGATGAGAGGAAAACAAAAGGCAATTCACTTTCTACTGGTCCCTGGATAAGATACCAGCCTTTGTATCTTATCTTTGTAATTACCATGTATTCCAATGCTTAAACATCCCATTTTCTTTTTTAAAATATAATTTTAACTCTGCCTTGATCCCTACTTCTGACATCTCATGCTCTACTTAAACGCGATGTGTAACATTAGATTTTTCTTTTGCATCTTTGCGCATTCACAATTTTTCCTCCTTTGGACTTTAATCCAATTGCTTCATTAACAACACTCCCATTTATACTTTTTCTTTGTTCTTCCCAGTAGCTGACTGAGTGCATTCAAACCCGGGAATTTATCTTCGAACATTGTCTCTTGTTCTATTTTGGATTGTCTCTTAATAGAGTTTTATGGATATAAAATATTCATAAAGTCTTACTATTTCAACCTTCTGCACAATAGGAGCGAGAGTTAGTGTGAGAGTCACTGCCATTGTTTATGAAATGTAATCTCCCAGTCTTACCTTCCACTACTGCTGCTATGCAGTCCATGCCCCTCAAGAATTTCACCACCCACCACCACCACTGGCCTTACCAATTGTCTTTTGCTGATGTAATTGTTAAATTTTGTAAAGAATGCATGTACCTCTGTCTGGTATCTCAGCTTTGAGTATTCCATCTTTTTTCTTTTCTTTTTTATTAACAACTTGGGATAAGGTAAGGGGTATAGAAGGTAAAGGGGGATATGGGGGGAGAGAAAAAAGGAGGGGGGAGAACACAAAATGTACTGACATCCAATCTAGTCATGTTGCAATATCAAATTGGCTCTCCGCTTTTCTAGAATTTGATTGCCCTCCAGGTTTTAACTTACATTTACATCTTAGTTTAAATCTATGTCATTCAAGCACTATCTGGTGACTCGAGCCATTTAAATAATAAATCCCATCGTTCAGTTGCCTTTTGTATTGGACAGTCTTTCAACACTTCTGATAGAATATCCATTTCTGCCACTTCCCGTATCTTTTCAGTAAGTTCCTCTTGTTTTGGTATCACCAATTTCTTCCAATTCTTGGCATAAATAATTCTGGCTGCAGTGACTAAATATATATATAACTAGATAGTTCTTTGTCTTATCTATATTGTCTGGTATAATGCTCAGTAGAAACAGTTCTGGGGTTAGTGGAACATTACAAAGCAATATTTATTTTTAGCAGAATATGTACTCCTATCCAATATTGTTTCGCTACTCTGCAAGTCCACCTGCTTTGAGCATTCCACCTTGAGTGACACTGCTACTAGTCTAAATTCATAATGGAGGTTTCCTGAGAATGTTGCTCTCATCTTCCTTGATACACTCAACTGCATTGACATGTGCATCCACATTGAAAGGGGGGGGGGGTTAAAAGTAATTGAAAAAATAAGCTGACAAATAGATGTACAGTGGTAGAAAAGACTCTTTTCTTATTGAACTTAGAACTAGATCCTTGCGAGTGCTTGTTAACAATTACAGAATCATAGTAAGCCTTAAATGTCCAAATATGACACAATTGCCGAACTGCAGATATAAAATACCTCAAATATATGAAACAGCAGTATGGCCCAAGTTCTTCTGTCACTTCAGGTGGGATGCAAAGTGCTGCTCCATTATGTTACCATCATCTCCAAGGGGTCTCTGCCTCCATAAACTTCCTTAAATTGCCTGTGTGGCTGCTGGAGGAGAAAATGCAGCAAACCAACCTGTCTTTTGAAAAAGAATGCTGACTCTGAGGAGTCATCTGTGATCAAAGGCAGATGGGAGGGTTCTAAGGTAATCAGTTTCTTGGATTATTGCTCCTGTGTACCTTGTCTCTAAGAGGGTAGTACTGTATTACCAAATCCAAACATTTGATTCTACATAAAGATTACATGGCTACTTTTATTTTTTAAGAAATATGGAAACACTATAAAAATTCTATTTAGAATAAAAATTGAAAAAGTTTTAGAAAAGATAGCTGCATGTATCCGTTCTAGCAAAAAAAAATTAAAAGAAAAAATAAGGAAGACAACAATGTTGTGGCACCTCAAAGACTAACTGATAGATTTTAATGTAATATTTACTGGACAAGTCTGAGGAAGCGGATGAAAGTTCGCATTAAAACATAGTAGTTAGTCTTTATGGTGTCACAATGTAATTGTCTTCTTTATTTTTTTCTTGTGTTTTTGGCCTAATAAAAAAGTAAACATTCTGAAAGAAATGAAGCATTTTACCTTATATATGTAAGTGGGGAAGACTTTCTGCTAATCCAGGTCTATTTAATAGAAAGAAACAGAATTATTCCATTACGTCTGGAAATGATGATTCAGCTAATAGCCAATGGCTAACATATTTCATAAAGTATAAACATGTGCATGCATATACATGGAAACATAAGAATTATTAACTGAAATGATCTGTTCTTGAATGTTTGAGCCCCAAAATAAACCGTTACCTTTTAAAATCTGCCTTATTACATCCAATATTATATGCTCCAATGTTTTCCCACCGCCTCCTCTCTCCTGCACTCCTCAGTGTAACCCTAAAGCTGTTCCTGAAGGACACTGAACTCTCTGAATATCTGAGGTTATTGGGCAGGGTTTAATCAAACAGCAGTGTTGGAAGGACATCACCGAATACAACAGATAGATAATACCAAGATGCAGTACAGTGGACCCTCTACTTACAGAATTAATCCGTATTGGAACTGTGGCTGCAAGTCGAAAAGTCTGTAGGTCGAATCTCCATTGACCTACAATGCATTGAAAACCAATTAATCCCATAACTGGCAGTTTTTATTCTATTTTTGTTCCATTTTGGGTTTTTTCTGGTCTGTAATTCGATTCTCTGGCTGCAAGTCGAATCTAAATTTTGCATCCAGAGAAGTCTGTAACTCGAAAAGTCTGTAAGTCGAGCCGTCTGTAAGTCGAGGGTCCACTGTACGTTGAATATTACCAAAGAATGTGGAATCCTTGTCCAGGGCACAGACCTTTTCTTCTCGGAACAGACACAGTGTGTAAATGTTGCTGCTCCAAAGAAAACAAGATGTTTAATATAATATTACTGTTTAGCATACAAAAAAGTGGTGATCAGCAAATATACAGGAACTTATGTAATCTAATCTTAATAAAATATAGTGCTTACTCTTTCACTTTACAATGATGTGTTCCATAAATAAAATCATCTTCAAGAGTTCACATGTGAGGTAGCCCAAATAATAAACTAAGAATATTAGAGCATTCACATGAAAGGCATTGGTCCATCACTACCATAATATTTTAATTTCAACTTTTGTTTTTAGGCAAACCATATTCCTCCTCTCAGAGGCCTCGGCCAACCAGTCCATTTTCTTCTGACAGCAACACCAATGCAGCCCAGAATCAGAGTCAAAGGCCTAGGCCTACCAAAAAACACAAGGGAGGCAGAGTGGACCAACCTCCATTGCCTCACCGTAGGGAAGGAATGACAGATGGTAAGTTCCTACTTTGAAGTCGTTTCCTTAGTAACTGTACAAGAGGTGCTTCCCACAGTTGTGTGCCAAAGCCTATATGAAGGATTTTCTTGAAGACCATTTGCTTTAAGATACTCTTAAAGAATGCCATTAGTAACCAGTATGATAGCACAGCAATATCACATAAATTTGCTAACATGAATGTTATATGATTAAGTTATGTAACTCAGTCTTTATAGAGGTTGATTTTTTTTAAAAAATGGGCTACATCCTGTTATTAATCGCAAATAGATAAATATTGGAGTAATGAAACTTGTTGTGCCAACCCTTACATGAGTCTTTTAATTGAAACTAAAATTTGATTTAGCTCACTAAATTCAGATTACTTCCATAGCTTCTGACAGAAGGCTTTCTTTCCCATTCAACATTGTAAAACTATTGTTCCCAACTCTTCTCCAATGCACATGGATATATATTTGTGTTCTATACAAATTCAAGTATTAAACATTTACATTGCAGCATTCACATATAACCTCAAAGTATGGAGAAAATGTGGAATTCATCCAGCAAAGTTATTATTTTATTTTTCTGTAACAGGAAACCTAGGACACATTAAAGACTATCAGTTTTCTAGTATCTGGCACCATCCAGATGTTTCAGAATCCACAAGCCCCAGTTCTTGAACATTGGCCATTTTGGCTTGGGACTTATGGGAGTTGTAATGTAAAATATCTGGATGGAAGCAGATTGAGGAAGGCTTGGCTAGAACTTCTCAAATTCAGCTTTTGTCAAGCTCATAGCTGAAATTATGTGCTTTTGCAGTTTTCTAAAAAAATAGACATTCATGATGAAGCCCCCTTTTTGGCATGTCATGTAAGTGCTTTTGCTTTCAGCCCTCAGAAAGATAGTTTCCCCTCATTGTTTACCAACATCAAAGTTAAACAGCTTAATATAATCACACTGTTACAGCAACCAGATATAACTGTGCCTTGAAGACCCAGTTGGGGGGGGGAGATTTGGCAAGACACAACATTTGTTTAAATGGATTCTCATTGTTTGTTAATACTCCTCAAAATATAAAATGTTTGTTTTTTAAAAAAATAAAGCTCTCTCTTTAAAAATGTGTAGGAGAAATCTGCTGTGTTCCAGCTCTGAAGTACTCCATAACTTCCAGCTTCTCCTACTTGAGATAAAATTACATTAGAAAGAAAACCTCTGCTCAGAAGTAATTACTTCTAAGTAAGGACTTACTCCAAAATTTGGAACAGTCATGAGATAACTATGCTGATCATTTGTTTGTCTGGATCATTCAATGAAACATGTTACTGGCCCAAACCATAAACCCCTAAATTCCATTGTATTTCTTTCCGCTCCCTACATTCATCATTTTCATCCATTTAAATTGGTGTAGTAAAAGAATCAATGGATTCTTTGTGGAGAAAGTCCAGCTAATTTGCTTATTAGGCATATAGGTGTATTGTTAGATAAGGACCAGGCAATGCTACGGACAGTAGATGATCTTGACAGTTAGAGCTATAATAGCCACTGGCTGTAGTTATGATCAAGGAAAGTCGCTTATTGCTTAAAGTCAAGCTGCATGATGATGATGATGATGATGATGATGATGATGATGATGATGATGATGATGATGATGATGATGATGATAATAATAATAATAATAATAATAATAATAATAATAATAATAATAATAATAATAATAATAATAATAATAATAATAATATCCCGGGCATAAAAGTAACACTCATTTGTCACTTTGTTAAGATCTATCTTCTATACTTAGTTTTCTGTCTAGTTTTCTGTGAGTTATTGCAGCTGCCTCCTCAGTAATTTGTACTGGTAATAATATTGTACTGTTATGATGCTTGTAAACAACTGCAAGTTGGTGGATATCAGGAAATGGTATAAGATATTGTTTGTGTCAAGCAGCCAAAATGCTATAGCTTGGGTCTGGACATGGTAATGTAATAAAGTTTGACATACTTTTCTATCCAGCACCTGTACCTCTACTAAGCTATCCTAAACAATGGGGAGAGGATACTGGGGAAGGAGGAAGGGGAGTACTGCCACAAGCTCTACACCACATTGATCAGTAGGCCCCAGTTACAGCTAGAGGATAAAGGGGTATGGTGGCTTCCCTTTCATGAACTTCCTTTAAAATTCAATTCTATACTGTACATGCCTGGTTAAAAATAAACTCATCAAAATTCCATAGGATTTAACTCTTAGATAACTCTGTATTGAAGTGCAGACTAACTTAGCCTATCATATCTTTTCAACCAAACCATTTTGTTTTCCTTCAGCTGAGAATAAGTTGGCATTAACCCCTATTTTACAACCAAGGATCCCTTTAAGGTGTGTGGTTGCACATGCGTGCATGACTCCACCTCTCTCCATGCAGCTTTCTTCCTCCTCTGCTCAGTCCCTGTGGTTCCAGTCACACACCACACATGCAGGGGAGAAGTTTTGTTAGAGAGAGTCAGAGCCCCACCAAGCGGGGCTGAAATTAGAGGATACATTGTTTACGACTTCTGTCTGTTTATATCTGTTTAGTTAGTTATTATATAACTGTTGTAAAATCATTAATATTTCACCTGTGTAGTGGCCAGAATCCTACTGGATATTTACACATGCACAAGAGCAATTGCAGAAAATGCCACAACTAATTGAGGAGATGTATGTCAGTCACATTCTTGATGGCTGCCTGGCATACATCTGGCACACACCCCAGAATCTTGTCAATTAGCTATAGTTACCCAAAGCAATTTCCATGATTGCTTTTGCATGGATGTAACTATCCAGTTGTATTTGGCCTATTATTTACTACTTTGTTATTTTTCTAGTCTGTTGACACAATAAAAATCCATATTTATTTACTTTCATAACATAAATATTTTCACAGGGCACATTAATTAAACATGTTTATACTGAAACTGGATGAATTATTCAAAATGAACATAAAAATAACTTTTCGAAGAGATAGTTATGTTAGTCTGCTCCAATATGTATAACAAAAATAAAAAAAATAAAAGTCTTGTGGCACTGTCCGACTGCCAGATTTATTTCAGTGTGAGCTTTCTTGGCATTTGATAAACCTGTTTTTGCTTTTATTTTTTGTTATACATGACCAAATTAAACATATTTTATAACTACTGTAGGTCAGCCTCACATTTTTTAAAAAGTTTGAAAGGTTTTTCTGTCAATATTTCCTTTTAATGTATAACTGGAATTTCTTTTTATTTATTTTTAAATTTGTGTTCTTTTAAACATATATTTTATATGATGAAAGCTGTCCCTATTTTCTCAGTGGTATCTCCTACTCTGACATCAGCCATCTTATTACAATTAATGACATTAAGGAGAATTGAACTGATGACTAAATAGAACAGAGGGAGAAAGAAAATATAGAGTTAACTCATTATAGAACTCATTATATGCTATACATCTCATAGTGTATTTCAGAGAAAATAAAAATAAATTCTTTATTCAAAATGCCCTCCTCTTGGCATCTCTTGTAATTAATGGAGATTTCCAGTAAAGAGCACTGGTAGAGAATGAGCAACATTATGCAATTTTAAGACTCTGTACTAATAATTATTGTTTTCAGTCACCATGCATTATCTATCACACTATTTCATGCTAATCCAAGGTGAGTCAAATGGGAACACATTTCAGCTCTGTTGAGTTTTTCATTGTCAAAAAATAAGAGAATCCCTAGCTCCCTAATTACAGAATTGGGAGAAAAGCCACCACTCTCTAATACTATTACATTATTTTACTAATTAGTTTGCAAATTTCTCTGTCCAAAACTATGGTGTCATTAGTTGCTGCTACTGATGACTTGGCTACTTTCCAGCCAAAGCAAATGGCTGCCAGCTAAGTCTGGATGCCCCAGAGAAATATTTATACTAAGTCTTTGAATCCTGTGGAGAATGGAATGGAACAGAATGGCAGAGCAGTTTTGTGTATTCTGCTTAGTTCTATGCCCATGCTGTCTTACATTTTATCACAAGCAACAGGGATAAGCAGGTTTATGTTCTTGGATTACAACTCCCAAAATCCCATGACCATGCTGCCTAAAAAATAGGGGGGGGGGGTTGAATTGCAAAAATACAATTATTCATATCTTTAGTGACCTATTATAAGAAATAATAGTTGCTACTTATGTAGCAACTATCAAATTATATTCTCATAGTCACCATCCAATTTGTCATATTCATCATTATGGACTTCACCTTTAAAAATGAAGTCCAAAAAGCTATACAGTAAGAAATACATTTGGAAAAACATTTCCAGATGCATTGAAAGCCAAATGCATATAGAACTGTTGGATAGCTAAGTGGTTTAGGGATCTTAGGTTGGGGATTTGATTTCCCCCTGTGCCTCCTTGAAAGGAACTAGACTTGATGATCTGTGGGGTCCCTTCCAATTCTGCAGTTCTAAAATGATGATGATGATTTGGACGAAAAAGAATAAACAAGCACGTACACAAAGAGGAAGAAAATAGTATTTGTATAATTTCTTTATGTTGACTTTGCAATTCTGTGTGAATGGGAACAAGAATAATTATTGGTTCACCAAAGAGATAGCCTGTCCAGTAAAGGTGTTCTCCACAAATTCCTTTTGCTGATTTTCAGGAGCCCTCCTAGCTTAAGTTGGAAACCTTTGGGCCTTTGTATGACTGCCTCATGTCTAATTGCTCATAGTCCTTCTTGTTGATACTGATACAACAAACAGTTTTTATGGGCAGATTGATTCTGGGGCCTTAGGATACAAAGCTACAGAGCCAGATTTTGCAAAACAGAGTTCTGTGGCTCATTTCACTACTAGCCTCACACAGACCCAAAGGTTCCTGGGTTTGCCCCACCAAAACAGAAAAAGAAATATACAAGAAACATCCAAGGTTATTGCAGCTTACAATGCATATGGAATACTAAATGCATCTCTTTAAGTTGTACAAAATTTAGGAATCCAGATACCAGTGACAAGGGGTTCAGAGTCAAATTCAGAGCTGTTGAGGAAAGACAGAGTCAGAGCCTTGCTCTACGTTCTTAATACAAATGCCTCGTCATCAAATATAGCACTTGCTTTAGAAGGGAAGGTCTTATTACATTTAAGTAATTTGTCTTCAAGTACCCTGGTCCATATTGGTTGTAGTGAGAAACCAGCTCTTTACATAAACTGATGTTTCTTTTTTTAAAATTTATTTTTAAAAACAAAAAAATTACAATGACAAAAAAAATACAAAAATACAAATAATACAAAAATAATACAAATAATAGTGCGTATAATACACAAAATTCTACCGTGCACCCCATACCCATGGGAACCCATTGAACAATATTTTTATTACAAACTTCCTTTCTGAAATTGTATAGATTGTTGTTTAGAGGCTTTCCCTTTCCTTTCACTTATACAAATTCAACAAATCTAATCCAAATAGCATAAAAATATTGGAACATTTCCCCTCTTTTCATCTTGAATTCAATAGTCAATTTATCATTTAATGTGATGTCCCATACTTCACCATACCAATTTTCTAATTTAATATCATTTTTGTATTTCCAAATCCTAGCTATTAATATTCTAGCACTTGTCATAAACTTGGTAATCAATTCCTTGATTCTCTCTTCTCATTTCTCTTTAATTTATCTTTACTCTATTTTCTTGATTTCCACATTTTCATTTGTAGATTTATGTAACTATGTGTTTTTATTAATTGTTTGTATTGTATTGGAAGCCACTCAGAGTGGTCGCATAGACCAGATGATTACACATTTTAAAGCTATATTTATTCACAAACATTTCTTGTTCCTGTATATTATGATTAAACATCATTATTTATGATTTTTGCCAATTAATAATTAATCCTGTTATTTCCCCAAATTTTTCTAAATGCTTTTTAATCAATACTCTCTAATGGGTTTTTGATAGTTAATAATGAATCATCAGCAAATAAATTAATCTTAATTGTATCATTTTTTTCCTAATCCTTTAATTAATTCATCATTTCTTATTCCACTAGCTAACAATTCTATAACCATACAAAACAATATTGGTGAAGGTGGACAGCCTTGTCTCGTATCTCAGCCTAGAAAAATCTGTTCTGTTAAACCATCATTAGCTATTACTTCTGAAGTATTATCTGAATATAATCTATAACTCCTCTAATTTTTTTTTTGCCAAATCCCCAACCCCTTATAAGAAGTTTTAATGTTGGCCATTCAACACAATCAGAAGCTTTAAATATGTCCAATGAGGAAACTGTTGCTTTTATTTTTTTTTCCTTTTCTATCTCATATATAATGTTTAAAACTCATCTAGTTAAATTATCCATTTGTCTACACTTAATGAAACCACACTGGTCTCCCTTAATATAATTTGCTAGAAATCTATTAATCTATTTGCTAATATAGCAGTAAAAATCTTAGCATCTTGGTTTATTAGAGATATGGGCCTATAAGATCCTGTATCTCTTTGATCCTTATTGGGTTTTAAAATAAGAATCATTAATGAATGCTTCCAAGAAGCAGGTATTGTCTCTCCCTCCATTATTTTATTGTAAAACATTTTTAACTTAGGTGTCCACATGGAACTAAAATGCTTGTAATATTCTGGACCCAATCCATCAGGGCCTGGTGTTTTACCATTTTTCAACTTATTAATAACTTAAGCTGCGATCTGAAGATGCTGGATTTTTTCCCCTTTTCCAAGCGGGTTTTTTGGCAGATTTATCCCTTCTCCTTGACATAAAGAGGTCCAATTAAGAATAATTATTGTTATAATAAGCTTTTCATTAGGAGCAGAGCTATTAGAAAAATCCAGCCACTTATCGGACCCAAAAGTGAAAATAGTTTTCAGTTTTAAAACAACACAGTCCTTCGAGAGTTTAATTAAATATACTCATTCCTTATCTTTCCCTTCAAAGATTTATGCAAAAAGAGACAGTCCTCTAGAAGAAGAAAGAAGAAGAAATGCATTTAAAAAGCTTTTTGCCATGCTGGGCGATATGCAGGTTCAGCTCTTAACTGGCCATTCCCCCAAGCGGAAGTGACGTCTCCATAAGCTGATGTTTCTATAATTTGGTTCCTCTACATTTGATAACCGTTGGCTGAACATGTCAAAGAACTGTTCCCACTGAAAAGCATTGCCTCTGTAGGGTTATGAGATGACATTAAATTTTGTTTTGGTAGCAGTTCATTAACAGTTTCAGTTTACTAGAAGTTATGAGTTAAAACCTAAATCTGTCCATTGTCTTCCATGATTTAAATAAGATACTATCAGTTGCCTTGGATGATTCTGAATAATCCAAGTACACACAGCTACTTTTGTAACACATTATATATAGTCTTTACGTCCCAAATAAGTGATGCTCTATTCCATAGTTATGGCTGGTTCACAAACATACCTCAGCCCTATTCTATTTTTATTGACCGTCCAAGGTATGAATTTGTGTTGCTTATAGCCACTAGGCCATATGTGTAGAAAAATTCCTTTGATTACTGGGGAAAATATTTTGTTGTTGGTTTTGGTTCATACTGTGTTATAATTACCTGATCAAATGTTCAAAAGATGGCCAAAAGGGCTGTGTCAAAGAGAGACAACAGTTGTGAAAAGCTATAGCTATATTCCCAGTTCAGAAAGGGAAGCAATCAAACTGGCACAATAAATATTTCATACAGCATGATTCAAAGGATTGGAGACTGTCTTTTGTAGAAGGATTTAGTGAGTAGTGGTATGTAATAATCTTGCATGCTTATTTGGAAACAGCATGAACAAAATGTCAGAATGCACCCATTGAAAAACTAAGAATTGTTACTTCACCATTGCCAGGTCCAAAAACAGGATGCAGGAAAACAATTTGTTACACTGGATGTATATATATATTTTTTAAAAATTCCTATCTCAGGAGGATAAAATAAATTCAAAATGTTCATTAATATAGTGTCTCAGAAGAATAAATCAACCAAAACATGCACAACATTATTTTGTAAAAGTATTTGCCAATATAAAATATTTTAATAATGTTAGTATCACCTTTAAAAAAGACTTGTGAGATGTAGGCAATTATATGCTTGAAATCAGCACAAGCTGATTTAAATTCTTAAAAAGCTGATTTGCACGTGCTACACTGCTTTTAAAGATTTGGGTTTTTTTCCCCCCAGAACTTAATGTATTTATTTATTTATTTATTTATTTGATTTATATCCCGCCCATCTAGTATAATTATACCACTCTGAGCGGCTAACAACAGAAAAAAAATACAAAACAATATGAATCCATTAACATCCATATTAACAAACATACTAAAAATAACAAATAATAGTTAAGAAAAGAAAAAAGAAAAAATTAAATTAAATAAATTAAATTAATTTAAATGCTGGCAGGAGGGAAGGCCTGGACATAAAGCCATGTTTTTAGTTGAATTTTGAATGTACCCAGCGTAGGGGCCGCGCGAATCTCAGAAGGGAGATTGTTCCAGAGGCGAGGAGCCACCGCCGAGATGGCCCGGTTTCGAGTCTTTTCCCTCCGGGCCTCCCTCGGCGTGAGGCTCCTCAACCTCACCTCCTGGCTCGCTTGGGTGATCCGGGTAGATCTTGGTGGGAGGAGGCGTTCCGCCAAATATCGAGGTCCCAAACCGTTTAGGGCCTTATAAGTGAGCATTAAAACTTTGAATTCGATACAGAAACGGATGGGCAGCCAATGCAATCTGGCCAGTATAGGAGTAATATGATGGTATTTCTTCCCTCCCGTAAGGAGTCTGGCCGCTGCGTTCTGCACCATCTGAAGTTTCCGTATCAACCTCAAAGGCAGCCCCACATATAGCGCGTTGCAGTGGTCTAATCTTGAGATTACGAGTGCGTGCACTAAGGTAGTGAGAGCCCCCGTGTCGAGGTAGGGCCGCAGCCGGGCAATCCGCCAGAGATGGAAAAAGGCGGAGCGGACAACCGACGCCACCTGTGTTTCCATGGTGAGCGCCGGGTCCAGGTGTATGCCCAAGCTGCGGACCCCACTCGCCGGAGCCAGGGTCGCCCCCCCAAACAAGAGAGAGCCACCCAAGCCACCAACCACAGGGCCCCCCACCCTCAGAACTTCCGTCTTGTCCAGGTTCAGCCTCAAACCGTTCTCCTGCATCCATTCCAGTACAGTCCACAGGCAGCGCTGAAGGGACAGGACGGCATCACCTGCAGTTGGAAAAAAGGAGATGTAGAGCTGAGTGTCATCAACATATTGCTGACACCTCGCTCCACACCCCCTGATGACCAGCGGCCTCATATAGATGTTAAACAGCATTGGGGAGATAATCGAACCCTGCGGGACCCCACAATTGGAGCTCCACGGGGCCGAGACACTCTCCCCAAGCTGTACTCTCTGGGGGCGGTCCTCCAAGAAGGAACGGAGCCAGGCTAATGGCAAGCCACCGATTCCCAACTCGGAGAGCCTCCCCAGGAGGATACCGTGGTCGACGGTATCAAAGGCCGCCGAAATATCGAGGAGGACCAACAGAGACATTTTGCCCCTGTCAGCCTCCCTCAGCAGGTCATCTGTAATGTACTGTAATGTGGCCATATCTGTAATTTACAAATCCATGAGAGAAACAATAAACACTTCTATTTTTGTAGTGTGAAATGCTGTGTCCTATATTAGGGAAAGTTAATTCTTTTAATATATATATTAAGTAAACAAAGTCAGTGTTAAGTGACATAGGTTTTGTTTCATTTTGGCTTCTGCATTGCTGTGAAATCATTTTGGAATCCTTTATTTATATATATATATTCCAAAATGATTTCACAACAATGCAGAAGCCAAAATGAAACAAAACCTATGTCACTTAACACTGACTTTGTTTACTTAAAACACCAGGCATGGTCAAGTAAAAACTTCTTCTGGTGAAAAACATACAGTATATGTCTGTTACACTGAAAAAAAATCTTAATCCAGTGAAATATGTGGGGTAGATATGTTTGTGGATTTAAAAATCATATCCTTTTTGCTCTACATCATTAAACATAATTTACATGTCACTGAAATTATGAGTTTATTCACATTTTTTTAGATCTTCCACCACCACCAGACCCACCCCCTGGTCAGGGTTTAAGGCAACAAATAGGCTCTGGCCAACGTGGAGGTTCAACAGAGAGAAAAGGAAGCTCTCTAGAACGACAACATACAGCCACCGTAGATGACACAAAGAGCTCTTTGGATCGTCAAGCTAGAACATCACTAGAGTGGCAGCGGCAAACCCAAGAATGGATAAGCGCCACAGAACTTCAAGGCCAGCAAAAGCAAGCATTTGGATCAGGTGTGTAGCAGCACCTTTTAAAGCAGCTCAGGCAGTTTCCTAACTATATTCTATTATAAGATCTCCTACAGGCAGTGAAGGTCAAGGCTTACATGGATCTTCAGTCAAAAGAATAACACTTGACCTTCAGTTTGCTCCTGCAATGGTGAAGCTATAGTACAGTACTAAATCCTAAATGCATGCCTTTGTGACTTAATAAGGCTACATACAAAGGGGAGAAATGTACATTACATCTTATGTGTGATCGTATCTATCTATCTATCTATCTATCTATCTATCTATCTATCTATCTATCTATCTATCTATCTATCTATCTATCTATCTATCTATCTATCTATCTATCTATCTATCTATCTATCTATCATACATTGGTTCCATTTTTTTTTAGTCCAGCTGAATTTGGTTTGGTTTGTTTTTTTGCATGCACAGTGCACCAAAGTCCTTATTTTCCACTTTTATTCATACCTATTCCACCAATTTTTCACATTTTGACTGTTTCCCTGTAATAAGCTCAAAGTCAGCTTTGCAAGCGTTTGGGGTTTTTTAGGTGGTGGTAGGTGTTGATTGTATTTCTTTTGAGTTGTTTTTAAACAGATAAAGTCTCCTTGGTAAGCTTGGAGCCTTTTTTTAAGTCAAAAAGATTTCTTTGTAGATACATTTCTGCAACTTTCATTCAATCCTTTTCTCAGCTTAGGTGGATTAGTGATATTGTTTTATTATGTCCTGAAGTATTTTAATGACACACAGAAACAAAAATATCCAAACCCTAGGTAAAGGTAAAGGTTCCCCTTGACAATTTTTGTCCAGTCGTGTTCGACTCTAGGAGGCGATGCTCATCCCCGTTTCCAAGCCATAGAGCCAGCGTTTGTCCAAAGAAAATCTTTTGTGGTCACATGGCCAGTGCGACTTAGACACGGAACGCTGTTACCTTCCCACTGAGGTGGTCCCTATTTATCTACTTGCATTTGCATGCTTTCGAACCGCTAGGTTGGCGGGAGCTGGGACAAACGACAGGCGCTCACTCCGTCGCATGGATTCGATCTTACGACTGCTTGGTCTTCTGATCCTGCAGCACAGGCTTCTGCGGTTTAGCCCGCAGCACCACCATGTCCCCTATCCAAACCCTAACTGTCCATTAATAGAATGAGGAGCTTCAAAAATCTTTAAGTGACAATTAGTCTATTATTTGACCATTTGTACTGTGAAGACTGATGTCAAATTCATTTATTTTTATGATTAAGTAGCACTGAACTCATTAGAATTTGAGGTTGGGAGTTCAGTTCCCAATGTGTCTGTGAAGCCTTGGGTAAGCTCTACAGTCCCAGGGTATCCCCAGAAGAAAGGAACAGTAAGTACCTTGTGCCTGAGTGCCCTATCCCTAGAAAACTCTGGAAACAGTTGCCATAAGTCAGAAGTGATTTAAAAGCACTCTCCTCCTCCTTATTTAAAAATGCAAGACACAGTCTTTGTCTAGTGTTATACAGTATAACAGATACAAATTTTTAACCAAAAGCCTAAGTATCAGTTAATTGATAAAATACATATGCTTCTGCAACTCAGCTCTCAAGCAGTAAATTCACACAGAGATTTCATTTCTTTGACTAATGTTTTTATCAGAAGATGAACTGCAAAGGAGTATCATTTGAACAGAAGAATTTCATGTTATCATGTTTCATACCTGGCTGGATAGCTCAGTGGTTTAGGTATCTCACTGCAGAGCCAGAGGTTGGAAATTTGTTTCCTCACTGCCAGTACAGCCAGCCTATGTGACCTTGGGCAACATTTGAGTGGTCCTTCCATTGACATAGGAGATGTTATTCTCTCATGAGAAAGATCTAGATACAGTGGTGCCCCGCATAGCGAGGTTAATCCGATCCAGATTAACCATCGCTATTCGGAAACATCGCTAAACAGAATAGAAAAACCATTGGAACGCATTAAACTTCGTTTAATGCGTTCCAATGGGCCCCAAACTCACCGTGCAGCAATGTTCCTCCATAGTGCAAGCATTTTCGCACCCTCGGTAAGCGAGGGCAGGGTGTGAAAATGCTGCGCGTGGCCATTTTGGGTCTTCCGGCGGCCATTTTGGAACCGCTGAACAGCTGTTCCCCCGACATCGCAATGCGAAGATCGGTAAGCAAAATGCTTACCGATCGTCGCAAAGCGATTTTTGCCCACTGGAACCATCGGTATGCGATTGCATTAGCGATCCCAAAAAATGGATCACTATGCGAATTCGTCGTTAAACGGTGCGCTCGTTATGCGAGGCACCACTGTAGTTCTTCAGATTGCTTCAATGTGTCCCCATTACGGTTATTGATGCCCCCTCTCCATCCCTGCCAGTGCCCTTTTTTTGCAATCATCATTCTACTAGCCGTGGTGACTTCCCCATTTTTTGTTATATAAAAGTAAGTGACAGTGCTACTGCAGCATATCAACCTAGCATGGCATGGTAATATTGTACCGAAAGACACCTCCTGTGTATTAGAACTGTGCTGTGTCAGTTAAGGAAATATTTTTTTTTAATGATGAACATCCATTGTTGCAATCCATTGAATATGTTATTAAATAAGTTTAATAAAACATATGGTGAGTGAAACAGGTTTTTAATGGGGAAACATTTCATTGAAAGAAGAGGATAAAAATAGTATATATTCTGTAGTATCAATGAATGTAATATGAATTTGTATAGTACTGTATTGACAATAAACTGCATTTATACTGGCCAGTACTGCTGTCTGTTTTTAACTTTTATGCCAATAATATGTTTGCTCTTCTACTAGTAGCTAGTGCTTCAGTGGTCAAAACTAATATAATGCACGTATAATAGGCGATACAGGATCCCCTTGTCTTGTTCCCCAATATAACTCAGACCTCTCAAATTCTATTCCATTATTCATTACTGTGGCATGCATGGAGGCCCAGTTCCCTCTAACTGCTCACTCACTGCATGGTGCTGGGATCCTTCAGAGATGGTGGCATAGCAATTGCGGCAGGAGCCTGGCCAACTTTCCTCATCTCTCCACCTCCCTGCACAGCTGAACACTTTGATGAGGAGGCAGGATGTGGAGTCTCCCTGCTCAGTTGATCAGTGGCTGGCTGCATGAGGAGGTGGGGAAAGCCAGCCTGGCTCCTGCCATGACTGATACGCCACCGCCACCACTGAAGGACCCTAGCTCCACAGTGAACCTGGTGAGTGAGATAGCCAGTTCTGGGGGAGAGAACTGGGCACCTGTGGTGCCATGAGTCATATTTGAATACAAACAGCCCATGTCTATTTAATATTCTACAAATTGCATCGGCCATATTGGACTATGTGGATGCAGCTTGTAATAAAACTATTCAACTTCGGGCCAAGAAAATTATAATTTTTCGAAAGGTGTGTGGCAACATAATCTTCCCAAATCTTACAAAAGTCAGCAGTAAAGCCATCAGATCCTAGTGTTTTCCCCTTTTTAAGCCCTTTAACAGCTATTTTTAGTAAAAATTACTGGGGCATGAAGTTGATGTAATTATCAGTTACTCCAATCTTCTGAGATTGGAGTAATTGATAATGAGGTTACAATGTTTTTATATTTATATCTGATGTTATTTCTGTTTCATATAATTCTTCATAGTATTCCTTCAAATTGTAGGTATCAGTTGCTGTGACATTACCATTGTATTACCATTTGTTTCTATAGAAACAATTGTTCTTCATCGTGGCCTCTGTGAATGCACACAAAAGGGTTAAGTCAGTGCCTGCGCTCGACCTCTCAGAATTTTCCAGAGCTTTAAGAAAAAAGTAACAAAGTTTAGGTTGCTCCCATAGCGCATGCTCCACCTGCTTCAGCCGTCAGTTCCATTTTTCTGCTATGCAATTTGGAACCCCCCGCTTTGAGCTTTGTTAATATTTCCTTCGGATTGAATTTTTTACGGATTTTTCAACTTTGGACTTCTCCAGACTACTCTTTCTTCTGTTGCCTCCCGACCATGGACTCCAAATCCCCCCTCCCCGCTCTTTTTGCCTCACTGCACTGCCTGACCAGTTCACAGTAAGACTATCCATTTTATTTCACCCAGCTTATGTCCTGTTCCAGACCTTTCAATCAGTGTGTTTTATGTTCACGAAAACTCCCTTTTTCTGATGGTCATGATCGCTGCCTGTTTTGCCTAGGCGAAGCCCACCAGCCTCAGTCCTGTAAGCACTGCAAATGTTTTACCAAAGCAGCTCTTAAGGCTAGGCAGCAGAGACTTACATTCCACCTTTGGGACAGGACCTTATCTTCCTCGAAACCATCAGAAATGAAAATTTCTTCTCCTTCTGCAACCCCCCGTTCTGAGGTTAGAAATATCTCACCTCAGTCTTTGGTGAGCAAAGCTTCAGATAAGCCAGTGAAAAAGGCCACCGTTGCAAAAAAGTCATCCTCATTTGACGTTGAAGGCAGCCTCGAGCTCCTCCGCCAAGCGTCTGAAACAGACCAAACCAAAGACAACGGCTAAGACTAAAGAGCACCACAAACAACTGCCACCAGTCTCGACATTGGTGCCTTCTTGAAGACTCGTCTCAGGATCGAGAATCCATATCTGAGGCAGGTCCTTCTCTTCCTCCTAGACAAACTGAGCCTATACCACCTGAAGGTGTCCCTTCTCCAACACCAAGCCAGCTTGCCCATGCTACTCCAAGCTTGGCTTCTGCCCCTAATATCCCTGTTTCTACCAGGCGGGCATCTTTGGCTCCATCATCGTCATCGATGGTCTCAAGACCGGACTCTCCACCTCAGAAATGTCCAGCTAAAACCAAACATTTATCTCCAGATCAATGTTGATCTCCTCTACACGAAGTGGTAGTTCTCCCTCGGTCATCTCGGTGTTGACATAGAGACAAATATTACGACTATGACCATGCCGAATCCAGGAACAAAAAAACATTGATGTCAACAGGATTATTCAGACTCCAACTCCTCTTTGACGTTGAGTGGCCATTGTAGAAGGAAGAAGAAAGTAAAATATGTATATGCATCTTTCTCTTCTCCTTCAACGTCCCCTCACAGACACTGACGCCAAAAACATCTCAACATTGACAAGAACAAGGAGGCTGTACAACATACTAAAAAGCATCCATCAGAGCCGATCCCACCATTCTCGGCATCAACTATCATAAGGTCTTCTCAGCAAACTGGTTCGTCTTCTCATGGCGTCGACAGATGCACTCATAAGAGACCTCATCCACCATCAACATCAGAACAAGAAGAGATGTTCTCAGCTGACTCCTCTGTTCCGGAGGATGATGCCCCTCAGGAAGCATCTGCAGAGGAATTGCCAGGAGAGGTGGCAGAATCGGATGCAGCTGACAATCATGCATCCTTACCATTTGAGGATTTTTCATCTTATGTGCAGATGATCTCCAGGATGGCCAAAACCCTCAAAATGGACATTGAACAACCTGCTCCACCTTCAGAGGATCTTATCTTTGGGGACATAAATCAAGAACGATCCCCACCTCTCAGTTTAACGTTCATTCTGGCTTTAATGGACATAATAAAGGACGCTTGGAACCAACCCTACCCGTTTCAAGGCGCACAGAGAATTTATATCGTGTGCATGGGGGTGACACAAATTTTCTTCTGAAACATTCTATTCCCAACTCACTTATAGTTGAGACAAGTTGCTCATGTCCTACTGGGAAATCCCATGTGACTCCGACAAATAAGGAAGGAAGAAATTTGGAGATCCTTGGTAGGAAAATCTATTCCCTTATTTCATCCCTCCTTCGAGTTACAAATTAGCAGACAACCTTGGGGGCCTACCAGAAGCAGCTATGGTTACGAATTCTACCAGCCCTCAAATTAACTCCTGATGATGTTTGGCAAGGTTTTTTTGAACACCTATGAAGAAGCCCAGACTGTTTCTAAATATTAAAGGTTAGCATCCAGGAATGCAGCGGATTCTGCATCCAAGGTCCTCATGTCAGCTGTCACCTTACGAAGACATGTATGGCTCAGAGCTGCTAATATCACGGAAGATGTAAAAACACGGGTCAAAAACTTACCCTTCGATGCCAAAGGACTCTTCAATGAAAAAACTGATGGGAATCTGGAAGAGCTGCATAAAAAGACAGCTAAGTCTTATTCTATACAACAACAACCCAAATACCAGAGATATCAGTGGCACAAGCAATATCCTCAATATTCACAATCTACTCAGCCTTACAAATCCTTCATGGGCCAAAATCGGGCCAGATCATCACAGGCATCATCCTCTACCTCTAACTACCGTCCCCAGCCATCTCAGCGAAGACAACCTTACAAGCCACCTGCAAAAAAGTCTAAGCAGTACCTTTGACGCCACCATGACACCATTCAGAAGGGATCTGAAAGCCCGGCTACACCCTTTTCTGCAAAATTGGATGAACATCACAAAAGACTCCTGGGTCGTAAACATTATTCAATTTGGCTACCGGCTGGAATTTACAGAGTATCCTCCTCTAGGACGGGACAAGCATACAGCCTTCGATCCTGCTCTAGAAGAAGAAGTTCTCTCTCTCCTACAAAAGCAGGCCATTCAAATAGTTCCCCAAAGAGAAATAAAAAACAGGTACTACTCCTGTTACTTTGCCTTTCCAAAAAAGGGAGGGATCAGGCCAATTCTGGATCTAAGAATGTTAAACACTTACCTTCATCCAAGACACTTCCGAATGATGACATTGGACTCCATAATCCACCTACTAAGAAAAAAGAATTGGTTTGTAGTAATAGATCGCAAAGACACCTACTACCATATAACAATCCATCCCAACCACAGAAAATACATTTGGTTCATATTCCAAAATACCATCTACCAATACCGAGCCCTCCCATTTGGGCTCTCAACGGCCTTAAGAACATTCACGAAGTGCATGGCACCAGTGGCGGCCTACTGGCGTCTACCTGCTATACCTATTCCCGCCACTTCCACTTGTACAAAAGACCCTGATCAGGATTTGTCAAATAAAAGTGGAGGCGATACTCATTGCACCTTACTGGCCTTGTCAGGCTTGGTTCGCCACACTTCAAATGATGGCCTCAGACTTCATCAAATTGCCACTTCTACCACACATCCTCACACAGGATGCAGGCAGTATACTCCATCTGGATCCAGAGACTTTGCATCTGACAGCATGGAGAATCTCCCCGCTATCAAGGAGGTTCTAGATAAGGCTAGAAAACCTTCCAAAACCCTTCTATATAGTTAAAAATGGAAGAACTTCCTAAAATTTGCTGAGACCAGACATCTGGAGACTTCTCCCATCTTACTGTCGATTTTACTCCAGTATCTACGTTACCTTTTTGATCACAATTTGACTCTTTCGACCCTCAAGGTCTATATTGCTGCGATTGTCTCGTTTCAACTTAGAGAGTCAGACTTGCCAAGACTATTCTTTCACCCTACACTAAAGTATTTCTTCAAAGGACTTACTAACATTAGGCCACCTACTAAACCACCGACACCTCAGTGGTCCCTCCAGTTAGTTCTACATGTGCTTATGCACCCACTTTTTGAACCCATGGCCACATGTGATCACTATTTTTGGTGGCCATTATATCTACTCGAAGAGCAAATGAATTAGCGGCACTTAGATTGGACCAGCCATACTTGCAGTTTTTTAAGGACAAGGTAGTGCTTCACCCAGACATATATTTTCTGCCTAAGGTGGTCACCAACTTCCATCTCAATCAGCCCTTGATGTTGCTTACTCTCTTTCCGGATCCAAAGACAGATACTGAACGCATGCTCCATACCCTGGATGTGAGAAGAGCATTAGCGTTTTATGTCTCCTGTACCAAAGAGTTCCATACGTCGCATAGACTGTTCCTGTGCTTCTATGGGCAGAAGAAGGGCTCTCCAGCTCCATTGTCAACCCTCTCCAGATGGCTTGTCTCCACCATTTCACTAGCATATGAGCTTCAGCATAAAACTCGACCTGAAGGCCTTCGAGCTCACTCAACTAGAGCCAAGGCTAAATCCACAGCCCTGCTACATGGTATTGACGTGCCTGTCATCTGTAGGACAGCTACATGGTCTAATGTGTCAACTTTCATAACTCACTACAGATTAGACCTCAGGGCTAAAAGAGAGACAGGCTTCGGGAGAGCGGTGCTGACATCCATTCTTCAGTGATGGCCCTCCTTCTGGTAAATGAGCATGCTACTCACCCTTTTGTGTGCATTCACAGAGGCCACGATGAAGAAAGACAGGTTACTTACCTGTAACCATGGTTCTTCAAGTGGACCTCTATGAATTCACACAGCCTGCCCAGCCTCCCCACTATCCGTCACTGATTAAGTCTATATAAGCTCAAGCTTCTGTGGCGGATAAATGGAACTGAGGGCTGAGGCGGGTGGAGCATGTGCTATGGGGGCAACCTAATTTTTTTTACTTTTCTCCTAAAGTTCTGGAAGATTATGAGAGGTCCAGCGCAGGTGCTGACTTAACCCTTTTGTGTGAATTCACAGAGGTCCACTTGAAGAACCGTGGTTACAGGTAAGTAACCTGTCTTTCTTCTAGTGGCCTTCCTTTTTACTGTGTACAATAGCAATTTAGCATTTTTATTTCCATATACATAAGAGTTCCTCTTTAAATAGCTCGTTGGCACTTGGGTTTTACTTCTAAGTTCTGCTTTGGTTCTTGTTAATTTGGTGAATATTTTATTAGAGCCTGAATTCATGTTTTTCTGACAGTTTCTTTATCTTAGCTTCTAACTGTTCTTGTGATCTGTTTCTCTCTTTCTTTAATCTTGACCCCCTCCATTATAAATGTCACTCTTAAATACATTTTAAGAGCATCCGGTAAAAATATTGGTTTCACCTCATATTTATGATTTGTTTCATTTAAAAAAACCTTGATATAATTTCAATTTTTTCAATAATGTGTGGGTTTGTGAGGAGGCTATGTTATCTATCCATCTATCCATCTATCCATCTATCTATCTATCTATCTATCTATCTATCTATCTATCTATCTATCTATCTATCTATCTATCTATCTATCCATCTATCCATCTATCTATCTATCTATCTATCTATCTATCTATCTATCTATCTATCTATCTATCTATCTATCTATCTATCTATCTATCTATCTATCTATCTATCTATCTATCTATCTATCTAATATCCAGCCTATCTGGTCTTACGACCACTCTAGGTGGCTTCCAAACTGAGATTCCAAATCTAAGCTAGAACTTTGATTCCAAATCTTCAGTTTATTCATTGAGATATTATTAGCCCATTGGACTTTTATTAGAGCATGGTCAAATACTAATATAAGAGCGAAATCTGTGTTAGCTAATAGTGGAGCAAGTGATTCTGAAATAAATATACAGTATATCATGTAACAAGTTCAATATTTATTTGAAAAGAAATAAATTATATTTAAATTATGTAGTATATCACCTATTAAATTCATATACTGTAATTTTAAAAAGTAGAATATATTAAGGGATGTTAAGTGCTTGCATTGCAACTATATGGAACAGAAATGTCCACATTGTTTTATTCTCCTATCTCCAATCTTCCCTCCCTCCATACCCAACAGATGACATTAAATGATGTCACAATTAGTTACAATTAGTGGGACCAAGAGCTATTGATCCTGTGAAAAAATCTCAGTTTCATAGCCTGCATTGCAATATGTACTATAAATCAGAGGATACAGGGAATGCTAATCATATTTATGGATAACACAAAATTGGGTGGAATAGCTAACATCCTGGAAGACAGAAACTAAATTAGAAATGATCTAGATACTGTAGGCTTAAGCACTGGGCTGAAAAAACAGAATGAAATTCAACATGGATAGGTGTAAAGTACTGCATCTAGAAAAAAGAAACCAAACACACCATTACAAGATGGGAGATACTGGCTCAGCAATACTACGAGCAAGAAGGATTTTGGAGTTGTAGATCAGAAGCTGAATGTGAACCAACAATGTGATGTGGCTATTTTAGGCTTCATGAACAGAAGTATAGTCTCCAAATCCCATGAGGTACTAGTTCCCCTCTGTCTGGCACTGGTTATGCCTCATTTTTAATATTGTGTCCAGTTCTGGACACTGGACGTTAAAAAGGATGCTAACAAACTGGAACAATTTCAGAGGAGGGCAACAAGGATGATCAGGGGGCTGGAAACCAAACCCTATGAGACTGAAAGAACTAGGTATGTTTAGCCTTGAGAAAAGATGACAGAGGGGAGATATGATGGCACTTTTCAAATACTTGAAAGGCTGTAATATAGAGGAGGGGCAGGATCTGTTCTCAGTCGTCCCAGAGTGCAGGACACATAGCAATGGGCTGAAGTCACAGGAAGCCACATTTGGTTGAATATCAGGAAAAGCTTCCTGACTGTTAGAGTAGCACAACAATGGAATCAATTACCTCAAGAGGTGGTGAGTGCTCCAACACTGGAGGCATTCAAGAGAAATGTAGACAACCACCTGACAAATATCCTTTGATTTGTATTCCTGCACTGAGCAAGGGGTGGATTCAATGGCCTTATAGGCTCCTTCCAAATTCATGATTCTACGATATACTAATATAGGATTTTAAAAGACCTTTCAACTATATCGTAACTACATATATTACAGTGGTGCCTCGTATAGCGAGGTTAATCCTTCGCTATAGTGAAACATCGCTGAACGGATTAAAAAAAACCCATTGGAATGCATTAAACATCGTTTAATGCGTTCCAAATGGGCCGAAAACTCACCGTTCAGCGCAGCCATTTCGGGGCTTCCGGCGGCCATTTTGTCCGCCAAACAGCTGATCGTCGGGGCTTCGTTTTGCGAAGATCGATAAGCAAAACGCTTGCCAATCTTCACAAAGCGAGGTTCGCCCTATCTAAACGTTGTTGAGCGATCGCATTAGCGATCCCAAAAAAGGGATCGCTATGCGATTTCGTCGTTGTACGGTGCGCTCGTTAAGTGAGGCACCACTGTATTTCTTATCTCTATAGACAGTTGTTTCAGGAGTCTTCCCCATGCTTGCAATTATTCCAGCAAAGTAGTATGATGGTTGTTGTGGGTTTTTCGGACTCTTTGGCCATGTTCTGAAGGTTGTTCTTCCTAACGTTTCGCCAGTCTCTGTGGCCGGGATCTTCAGAGGACAGCACTCTGTGCTCTGGTGTAGATCCCGGTCGTGAAAGCCTTTGCGAATACAAAGTAGTATGATATTACAGCTGGGTTGCGTATTGTCTTCTACAAGAGATCAAGCACCCGCCCCAACCTTGAGGAACTCAGGGAGTTTTCCAACATAGTTTTGACATTTTAATAGTTTTTCCCCTTTCTACTCTCTTTAACCATAACTGCATTCTATTTCCTTGAGAATTCTGTTCTTGTTGAGTTTTTGCTTTTTCAGTCAGATCTGAATCTTCATCACTTTAGTTGTTCCATTGTAGTTGTAACTCTAGTTTTATGTCCAAGTCCTATAATCAATTTGAAATGAAATCCCCAGTCATTGGCTTTGGAGTTAAATGAAGTAGTAAATGGCTTCCACTGTCTGCGCTTCTAAATTGTTTGAACAGCCAAGTCCTGGAAGATTTCAGTCTCCTCTCCTTCATACAATGACTCATTTACATTGCTTAATGCATGGTGTACTAATTTTGCTGTGCAAATTTTAGTAGTATCTTTTCAGCATGCTACTTGCTCAGGACCCACTCTTTGAACTTTTTCCAAGTCTTCTGATGTAATCTTTACATCCAGGCAAAGGTCATGAGTGCATTTCGGAATTGTATATTTCAAGTCCTCCATATTGTCCCCCTTTTAAAAATTCCTCATACATAAGTTCTAATGGCGATTTTGATTTTCTTGATTTTCAACTTTATCTTTCAGTAGTCTTAATTCATTTTCCATAACATCACTTCTAGTCTGTTGGTGCTGAGCTAGTTCAAAAGCATCATTAGCAATCTTCTCTGTTTGTTTAATGTTAGCTTTCATTTCTGCCAGTGTTTCTTTTACTGACACTAATGCTGCTTTCATATCTGTTTGCAAGTCTTTCCTTAATTGCTTTAAAAGCTGTTTCATATCTTCACTGAGCTCACTAGTTAATTTGCTTTTCCTTCATCCCTTTCCTTTCGTCTTACCCATTGCCATTTCACTATCAGTGTCGTCCGAGGATTCCACTAAATCACTTTGATCTTCTGCTTCAGAAAAGGCATCCAGTCTACTTTCTTTTGCCATCTTCTTTGATCTTCCCATTCCCATGTTTATTTGCAAATGTTACTTAACTACTGGCCAACTTTCATGGTTTTATTAGAAGCAGGCATAAAGCAGAGCAGATCTTTTATGCTGCCATCTTCCATGGCAGCAAGCCGTACCTTCCTGTGTGTGAGCTACCACCTGGGGTCTGGATCTTTATCTTCATTGTTTAAGGCCTATTTGAAGGAAATGAGATACTTTCTATTGACTATAATTAAATTGCATTGTCACAGGGCATCGTCCTGGAAACCTTGAAAACAGAGGTTATATTACCTTTATTAAAGAGAGCTACTATGATCTGAATGCCCAATGCGGTATGTGGTGGATAAAGTGATGGACTAAGACTCAGGAGCCCTGGGTTTGAATCTCCACTCAGCCATGGAAATTCACTATATAATTGGCAAAACTTCTTCTGAAAATCTCACTTACCTTGAAAGCCCTATTAGGGTCTCTGTAAGTCAGTTCTGACTTGAAGATTCTGACTTACAAACGTACAGAGCAACTATGGACAGGAGACAAACATCTAGTAAACAGTTTCCAACCTGCCTTTCTTTGGGGAGCTTGCTGAAAAGATGGTAAAAGAGCCAATGTCCAGAAACACCTGGAGGATACATACATACTTGATGTTTTCAGTACAGCTTACAACCTGACTATGATACTGGGACAGCTGTGGTCTCCCTGGTGAAATACCTGTCTGGACAAAGGTTAGTCAACTTTGCTGATATTGTTAAATCTTTCAGCAGCCTTTGATACATTGAATCGTGGTATATTGTTGGAGAGATGTGACTCTTGCTGGACAGCTAATACAGTGGTTCAGTGTGGTCAGGTGACTGAGGGTCAACAAATTGAAGTTGAATCCAGAGAAGGCGGAGGTAGTGGTGGTCACTTGGCAACTGATAAATCCAGCTGGCATTTCTCTGGTGGTTTATGGAGAAATAAAATTGCCCTTATGAACCAGATAAGACGTTTGGGTGTCTCTTGCTGTAGAAACAGGTGGGAACTTTGGCCAGGTCTGAGTTTCATCATCTGTTCCCGGTCCTGAAACGTTCTCCTTACTTGAAGAAGGTAGCTGTCACCATGTGATCCATACAACTGTAAGCTTGAGATTAGACTACTGTAATTCACTCTGTATAGGGCTATCCTTGACTACAACTCAGAAGCTGCAACTGGTAAACTATGTACCAGTTAGACAGCTAAACAATTAACAGGTATTTTCTGCTATTTTCATATGGCATCTAATTTGCACCAGAAGCTTTGGCTGCTAATGGTTTTCTGGGTTCTATTCATAGTGTTGATTGTTACATTTAAAGTCCTACACAACATGATACCCACATACCTATTGTACTGCCTCGAACCCTATGAGCCTATGCAGCAGTGGAGGTTGTCCAGAATTGTCCTTCTAAAGGTACAAACTGTTAAAGCTCCCCAGATTGAATATATTAGAGAAATATCTTTTTGTGCTGCTGCCTATATATTTTAGAATTCTTTTCCCGAGTCCTTGAGAAGCATGACATCTCTGCAGGGATTCAAGAGGGGATGTAGGGTGGAATTGTTTTTATTGGCATTTGGATGTTAAGAACCTCCTATTCTACCATTTATATGGTGAATATTCATTATGGGTAATGTACTAAAGATTAAATTATTGATTAGACTTTCGGTTGTTGTCAATTTTTGTTTGCATTTTTATCACGTGAAGCATTTCATTACTTGATTAATATAATGTGCTGTGCATGATTCTGGCTGTCTTTGGACAGAAAACAGTGTACAAATGAAAATCATACATACATACATACATGCATGCATGCATGCATGCATGCATGCATGCATGCATGCATGCATGCATGCATGCATACATACATACATACATACATACATACATACATACATACATACATACATACATACATACATACATACATACATACATACATACATACATACATACATACATACATACATACATACATCACCTCACAAATCCTATAGGAATTCTGAAGCCAAGTCCTTTGGTATGCATTCTGTGATTTTTCTGCTCTATTTACAGACCAAACAATTCACATTTTAAACAAGGATCATTTTTCTATACAATATTTAAAATTCCAGGATATATTAGTTGCCGTTCTTCAACTAAAGTTACAATTTGTGGTCTTCTATGGGAAATCATCCATATCCAAACCCTAATGGAGAATCCAGTGTGTGAAAGAGAACAGAACTCTCTAAAATAGTCCGGTGCTCCACATGTTTGGTATATTCCATATTCACAAGCTTTATAAAAGAAAAGCATTTAAGTTTCATAAAAGAAAAGGCATTTCCTTGTAGAACAAGCCAAGGCACATGACATGTTGTCTTGTAAGTTTCATAGGCCAACAAAATGTCATTTTAGTAAAATGGCATGTTCCCAAACTGCTGTAAAATGAAGTGAGACTAATCTTCTCAAATGCTGAAAGTATGTGAAGAATATATACTGACCCAGTGGTTATGTGAAATGAGAGAATACTCATTACAAGCAAAAAATCCTGACTGGTACAGGAGGAGCCCTATGTATATAGTAGTCACCTAAGCATTCCACTACGCTGCTGAATATTTTCAGACAATATCAACATGCTCGACAGCCTAACTTTCTTGTTAGAAAGCATAGGGGATTCATTTAACCTTCCACTGGTCTTGGACAAGATGTACCAAACTAGCTTTCTAATTACTGTAGTATGGAATTAGTGTAAGCAGTGCATATTTTATTTCTTCCATTTGGGGGTGGGGGACAGGTACAAATCACAGAATTACAGATTTGTAGAACTGAAAGAAACCCAAAGGATTATCCAGGCCAATCCCTTGCCAATGGGAAAAAACCCACAGATAAAGCATCCCAGACAGAAGGCCACTGAATGCCTCTTTGAAAATTTGTACAAAGAATAGTTCATCACCTTTCAAAGTAACCCATTCCACTGTTAAGCACCTAGTACTGGCAGGAAAATCTGGGTTTAGTCAGAAAATGTTTCCTTATCACATATTTCTAGCAATCAATCAGGCTTTATTGATCACTTCGAAGTTTCAACTTTCCCACTCCCCATTTTGAAGGAAAACATACATACAAAGTTCCCAATCTTCAGATTTTATTGTTGTTACAGCATTTAAAACCATATGTGTATGATATGTAGAATTGCCCAACAATATTGCTGTCCAATGCTCAAGACAGTCCAGATATCTTTTATATAAGACTATAATAATACTCCTGTTCTTTCCATTATGTTTACAGAAGAAGCACTGGTGCCATATAGCAAGCCTAGCTTCCCATCCCCAGGTGGTCACAGTTCTTCAGGTACAGCATCTTCTAAAGGATCAACTGGACCTAGAAAAGGAGAGGTCATGCGAGGAAGTCATCAACGTAACACCAGTGACCTCATTGATGTAGGATATGTTGGATCAAACAGTCAAGGACAGTTTTCTGGTGATTTATGTAAGCCTTTTTTTAACATAATAAAAGTAAAAATAAATGAACTTTGTGACAAGAACAAGACAACAAATGCTTACCTTTCTATTCTGTTGGACTGCATATGCAGAAACCATTAACAACATAACTTCAGTATATGATATGGCTTGTTAACTGGGCACATCCTATCAAAATTTACAATACAGTAAATATAAATCCAAATATAGTCATAGAGACATAGTCCTGGCTTAGTGTACCAAGGAACAGAATAATAGAAACATAGAATCATAGAATAGTGAAGTTGGAAGGGGCCTATAAGGCCATCAAGTCCAACCCCCTCCTCAATGCAGGAATACAAATCAATGGATTTTTTGGTTTGTTTATTCATATTCCAAATTTCTCTCCATAAGGCACCCAAGATAGCTCATAACTAGAGATGGGGGTATTTGTATATGTATATGAATACAAATATCCCTCACAGGTGGAGATAACGAGGGTCCAGCCCCATGGTGCTGGACGGTCCACTCACCGATCTGACGCTACTGCAGACTCTGCGATCCTATTCTATCATTCTGGACCTTGCGATCGGCAAGCCATTCTTCGACCTGGCAGAGAGGCTTGTCATCCCACCTCCTGCCAGGAGTGGCTAATCTATTGTGAGCTCCAGAGTGATAGGATGGAATTGCGGAGCCCGCAGCAGTGGCAGATCAATAAGTGAACCATCCAGCACCATGGGACCAGACCCTCGTTATCTCCATCTCTACTCACAACTGCTAAAACTATACAATGATCAACAGTTTTAAAATATATACCATATATATACCATAATAAAAACATACATGAAGATTAAAACCAAGATTAAAAGCAATTAAAATTTAAATCTCTAATAAACATAGCATTCCTGAGAAATTTATTGCTTAAAAGCCTTCCTGAAAAGGAAGGTATTTGCCTGATGACTATTGATATGGTACAAGTCTTGATGCTGTTCCAGATAGACCAATTGTCCACCTCCTGTTTCTGCCACTTGGTGTCAGAAAACCAAGCAATTTACTTGGATTTGCATCTAAACAAATCTACTTCTCTTTAAGAAAGAGTTTTTTTCTTTAACAGGTCCTTTTGAAGAAAATCAAAATCAGGTGGTTGGTTGGTTGGTTTGAGTGTTTTAAAGTAATAATTTAAAGCTTCCAACTATGAAGTCCTCACCTGGATATAAGCTTTAATGGAAAGTGTCATAGTGCTAAACTTCACACCCCAGAATAGAGGAAGCTAAAATATAAACTAAGCTTTCAACACTACATAATAGCACGGAAAATAACAGACTTTCAGAGGGGAAAAGGAAATAAAGTCCTGATACTATCATAAGCATAGCATTAGATTTAGTCCTTCTTTTCCCCAGTGATTCTCCATGAGATAGTCATTTTGTAGTGTATACTGTCATTGACATGTGCCTGGAAAGCTTCCTGATATGATACTCTGGTTACTAGGGAAATACTCTCTGTATTGTAAAGAATGAAGTATTTTCATGAAGAGTGATTTTTATTTTCCTACAATAATTGTTTACATTTATATGTTGCATTTAACAAAACTGATGTTTCTTATGGCCTGTTTAAAATTATGTGTGATGATGTATGTATACAAGTTAAAATCAAAGCATCTTAAAATATAATCATGTTCTTGCTCTTTATTTTAACAGAGTAGTTGAACAGAGACATCTCGAGCTGCTCTCAAGGGCCATCAAGGTCTGATCTCATGGAAGTGATGACACTAAAACAGTGCAATGAACATTTTCTTTATTTATGTACTTACTGTTAGAAGAACTGTAAATGCAATGTAAAGACACACAGCCACACATATCCCACAGATACTCTACTTGTGTTCTTCTCTCTACTACACCTTCCACCTTAATCTATTTCTTAACAAGCATATATAAAGAAAATCACCCTCCAGGATGATATGGATTTCCCTTGTACATAATTTCTTTTTATTGCATTGCTATGCAAGCTCACCTTTTTAGCTATGTTCATATTAATGTCTGTTCTTATTGGTCTGTTGTACTATATGTGAATTAATAGGCTGTGGTGCCATATAACTTTTAATTGTGTAACTTTTTATGTTTAAAGTTTGCACTGCAATTTCTTTTGTTGGTGATAAGCACAAAACTCTTACTCCTTGTGACATGAAGAAGAAGAAAAAAGACTGAATGTGAAAGGAGTCTATGTACTGTAAGCTATGTTGGATAATGCTGGATGTAATGAATTATGTTAGGTGGTTTTCCATTTGGGTGTAGAATTAGGAAGTTGACTGGCAAAACTGATGTTAGCAAAGGCTTATTGGGGCATCAGGGATGGAATCCCATGTGAGATAAGCAACATGTTGCTTTTACCATTTAAAGGGGTCGTATGATAGACGCATGTGTTCAAGACCAGATTAGAACATCAAAGCCTTCTCTCTTCTTAGTATCAGTTTCCATTTGCTCAACACAGTTGAACTTGTGGGAAGGAAGTCAAGGTGTTTCACTAAGGCTTTCCCCCCTAAAATAAATATATTACAGTTTATATAAGTACTCTAAATGGTTTGCTTTTCTCTTCAGGAAACATGAACCATATGAACTAGCGGAATACCTAGCAAGAGTTCAAGGTGCAATTTATGATTGAGATATCCAAGCTGCTTCCAAAAAAAAAAAAAAAATCTAGACTATAGCTGTGTTCTGGCACTTTAACACTGGTAGTTTCTACACATAGGGTGGGGACAGACATGGTACACTAGTTCTGCTTCCTCTGTCCTTGTGTTCATCACCCTCCACCTATACATGCTGACGAACTCTAGTGGAGAGCCTCTTATATCTGTAGATGCATGTTATGCAATTTAGAACTGTGAAAAAAATGGATTCTAAATCTCACAGTAATGATGCATACCAGAGTATATTCAGAATGAACAGGTGCTCCTTAACAACTGGAGGGATTGAAAAACAGGACAGAGGCAGGCAGAGTTTGTGTTCTTGTGCCTACTCCCATGTCATGACTACACATCTTAATGTGTCTGAACAGGGCTTGTTTTTGTTCATCTTTCCAATACATGTACAGTACAATGGAAGGTGTAGAGCTGCATCACTTGAAATTCATGCCATGATTATTTTTATGCAGACTAGACATATTTTTGTGTTGTATTATCTAAAATTTCCAGATACTAGAACCCAGTTCATTTGTACTTAAACTTCAGGTTGAAATGTTTGAAGAGAAAGCAATGCTAAATTTGTGCTCAGTTTGAAGTTAATATGTCTTTTGCCAATTCACCACATTATTGGAAACTGGATAAAAAGAAGAAAACATCTTTGACCTATTTTTGATGAGTAAATTTTAAGCCTCTTCTTATGAAAACATGATGCATGTTTATACACTTTTTGAATAAACCAAACTCTCTGTAAGTGGACATTAACAAAAGCATCTTGTCTCATCATTAGTTCTCATGACTTCCTCCAGTTTCTCTACAGCATTTTTAGTTCTCTGTTAGAAATACTGTTCATGTATAATAATTGCATTAAACATTTTATTTAAAGTTTACATTGCCACAGTCACTTCATACAGTCATGTCATTATGACAAACATCCATTTAAACACATCTTGCATACAACCAGGCCATGTTATTTTAGATTTTGCTTTGGGACTGACACTACTATTAAATGAAGTACATTTTTAGAACAAAACTAAAACAAAAAAAAAACTGCCAAATATGCATTGTTTTTATTACATTGCACTGGGATAATTGATAAGACAGAAAGTTTTCATTAGCAATTGTAAATCAATATCGCAATTATCAAATTATCCCAGTTACTTGAAAACAGAGCACTGGTGAACCAAAAACAATATACCTACATATGCATCAAAGAAAATATTTTTGTTTGAGTGTCTGTGACCAAGGATTTTATGTAATATTTCTTCTTATTAAAATGCTGGATATAGGTAAAGCCATTATTTTATAAATGTACAGAAACATTCAACAAATGTATAGAAAACTGGATTTCCCCCCTTTTCATGAGCTGAATATGTTAACATGAAGGTGGGCACCATGTTCAAGCACTACTCATCTGGGGTTGACCAGTCCTCACACTTCTAAATTTAGAAGATTTGAGGAGCTTCTAAATTAAATTCTTCATAGTGCAGTCAGTTGCTGATTGGGAAAAGGAATTTAGCAAAAGTGTTCAATTCAAACTGTGTGCCTGTTTGGCCCTTCTCGTTGATTTGGTAATCAGTGATACGAGTTGAAAAGCCTCTGGCAGCTTTGAGGAATTTAGCAATAGGCAACTGTTGTTCTTTGAGGGTCTTTTTTCATAAGCTCTCAATTATTCTGAGAAATCTGCACTCCAGCCATAATTATATGTGCCTCAACTTTTTCTGCAGTGAATTGTTTTACAAAGGTAGATTCATATGATCTTTTTTTACTTTGGAAAAACATCCCACCGGGTGACTTAGATTATAAAAATATTATTTGTATTCTGAGTGTCTCAGCAGGTGCTGAAATTACTCATTAATCTGAAATTTTCAAGAATCAAGACATACAAATAGAAGTTGACTCATGATCAACTTTATAATGCTGATAAGTTTATAATGCAATGATATATGAGGATATATTTCACAACATATTGTGGCAAGCTTACTTTTCACATAAACAAGGTCAATAAGAAGTGATCAGTTGGACTTAACTGAAGTATACATTGGCTTTTGGTTTACAGCGGATTTCCATGCTACCAGAGCCAAAAAAGTTATTATACCCAATTGAGCTGCATGCATCCTCCTTTGAGTAAAGTATGTTTTTAGTCAATGTTGTTATAGTCCATTTGTGTGGACTGTATCACTAAACACCATTTTGGTGAAACCAAGCATCCTAGATGACATACTACTGTAAAGGATATAACAATAGAATTAGATCTAGTTGTGCTGATAAAAGATACCCAGAGTAAGTACAAGCAATTTCTGAGATCTATGCAACCAGAGGGTTCCAGGTAGTGTTGTGATCCAAATTAAAATATGTATGTGGCAAAAGTCCTCATAGGTGTGGTGCTACCTCCAGAATGCATGAGATTCCACTAATATTATACAGTGGTGCCCCGCAAGACGATGTTAATTTGTTCAGCGAAAATCACTGTCTTGTGAAAACATCATCTTGCGAAATGCGGTTCCCCATTGGAATGCACTGAAATCCATTTAATGCGTTACAATGGGGAAAAATCGTCGTCTTGCGAAAATCACCCATAGAGAAACCGTTTTGCGAAGCGTGGATCAGCTGTAAAAAATCGCTGCTTGCGAAAAACAGTCCTGAAAACTCCCGTTTTGCAAGTCACAGACTCAGCTGTCAAAATTATCCTGCAAAAATCGGTCCCAAAAATGTTTTGCGAAGCATGGTCCAAAATATGGTCCAGTGAAAATCGCCCATAGGAAACACCATTAGCGATCACAAAAACTCATTGTGTAGCGAATTAACCATTTTGCGAGGTAATCATCTAGTGGGGCACCACTGTATATGCACATTGCAATGTGCACATTAAAGCCACTTTGAAATATTTGGTGCTCCAATAAACCATATGGCCTTCCTGAATATAATTTTCTCTTATAAACTTGTGCTGAGCTTTTGTGGAACACCTTACACAGCAATTCCTCTTTTTAAAAAAACCAACCTGAGTATATATAGCCATCCCCAGTTCCTTGAGATATGTGTTCCATATTTTGAGTTGGAATGTTTTGTGTCAGTATTATATCTGTGCAGTACAATAATATCACTGGCTATTACTGACTACTAAATAATTTTCTTTATTAATATTTTTATAAGATCATATAAAAGGTAATTTTAATGTATAGCAACCACCCATTCTTCTAAAAGGTGTAGCTTCTTTCTTTCTCTCCTTCTGTCTCTGTCTCTTGCTGATTCAATGTATTTCAGATGTTCACAAAACATATTTTTTAAAATGTACTGTAATTTAACATTTTTTAAAAGAAAAACTTTTTTTCCTTTTTTATAATTGAAAATATTTCTTGTGCATAATGTGTCTAAAGGAAGGGATGTAGTGGCAGCACTTAGAACTGTTTTCTAATTTTTTTATAAAATTGTTCATTATCAACAGTTTGTTCAGTCACACACACACACACACACACACACACACACACACACAAACACACACACAAGATTATGACCTCTTAATGTGTTTCATGTGTTAGTGAAGCAAAATTTAATGGGCATAAAGTTGGTTAATTGTAATGTTGAGTGTGTATTGTATATTTACTGGGGAAAATAAAACTTCCACATTTCAAATCCATGTTAAAGAAACTTGAATTTAAATCTCTCCATATACAATGATCATAGAAAACTGATATGGGAACAACCAAGTAATTCTAACTTTTGCTATGCTTTTTTCTTTTATACAAGGTAGACTAAAGATGACTAGTCTTCTTGTCCTGTTGTGGCTTCTTGTATTCTTCAATTGTAATTGGGCTGGATCCGGATTTAGGCATTTACAGCTGCACTAGTAGATGCTGACTTTCCTGCTCCCACTTATCTATAGTTTCTCCAGTCCACTGAAAATTATAAAGGATCCTTCTGAAAGGAGTAAATTATGGCAGAGAGGGGTGTCTGTCAATGGAAAGCAGATTCTTGATGCAACCAATTATTTTTTCTGATATAATATGTGCAAAGGAGGAAATGGAGTTCTATTACAAAACTTATTAGTAAAATCCTTAAACACACCACCAGCATTTGATGTTATAATAATCAGAAATAATGGTGGAAGCACATGTGATGAAGACTTATTTTACTATATTTATTTGACCACATTGTTCAGATGGAATTGTTTCTAGAGAGAAAATGTTCTTACTGTTATTTGCCAACAAATCACTTCTGTTTTATGGCAGTCCTAACAGAATTTTCAGAGTTTATGAGCTATTCACGGAATGGTTTACCTCAGAAACTCTTACTGTGAGTTTCCATGGCCAAGTAGGAATTTGAACTCAGGTCTTCTAAGTTCCCATCTGACACTCTATTCACTGCATGACAATCATGTGGACCGTAGGACACAAAGGAACAGGAAGCATGTACTATGAAGCTATTGAAATCATGGTTTTTTCTACCACCACAGTCATCTACTACAAAACCATGCCCAGTGGCTGTAAACCAGTGGAAATCGGCTTCTTTAACTACTTGATGGTGGCTCCTTGCTAACAAACAGTGGGCATACTTTTGTAGAAAGCAGTGGGGATATTTCTCAAAGAAGACTGGACATGCATGTTGGTAACACTATCAGCATACATGTCCATTCTACAAGCTTCTTCATTCAAATGAGCACATATTTCTTGAATATGGAAACTACCTTCTCATGCTCACATGGGAAAGGATCTTATTAGCAGAAAACTGCTGGAATTAGTTATTAACTAATAAGTGATGCACAGAATCTTTTATCAACTAAGCGGGAAAGACAATGTGAGCAGCAGTTGGTGTTCCGAAGTACTAGGAAATCAAGTTCCTAGTATTATTATTAAAAAGATGAGTTTGTGGTATTTCCCCTGTGGTTGTATTCTTATGTATCTTTTCCTGCACATTAATTAGAATCACACATATTAAGAAAACACACTATTGTAGAGCTGACAAGATAAATGGGGGCAAAAAAAAAAATTAAAGTGGGTAAAATTCCACATTTTTGCCTCCAATTCCATATTTTTGCCTCCAATTCTTCATGTCTTCATGCCATAGGCACCAGTTTAAGAGACTGGATGTCTTAATAGTGTCTGGCCTTTTCAGACTTTCGAATCAACTATAAATTATAAATAAAGTCTATGGACAGGAAAGGAAAAGTCTTAGAGGCTTTTCAAGGCTATGAAACCAAGAATTCAAATGGCCAAACAAACAAGAGGTATAACTGTGCTGTATCTAATCATGGGATTAGAAAGTTTAAATTCAAGCTGTGCGGTATCAGCCATGAGATCAGAACATTCAATTCTCTGATCATGCTTACAGATTCAACATGTTACACAATTGAAGAAAGAAGTTTTTCTGTGGAATATAAACATGCTCAATGTCTGCTTAGAGTCATCTAAGGACTGTATTCTTGCACCTGTACATATACTCTCCAACTTTTGATGAAGGACATAGTAAAATGTAAAATCCCACTTCTGAACATGGATAACTATCTGAGCTCCTGAGCATGCACATATACCATTAGACACAGATCCTTCTACTCTGTTAACTCTAGAATAACTGAGAAGAATAGCCACCGTTTCCCTCTGTTTTTGGTGGTACCTGGCAGTAACAAAGATTTTTAAAAGCATCTTGAGCAGTAAAAACCCAGAGACTATATTATTTTAAAAGCGGGAGAAGCTCACTGTATTGAAGTAGTTTCAGTGGGAGAACATATGCTTTTTCAAAAGCACATGCATTTTTAAAAAGCATTTTTTAAAAAAATTGATTGCCCTGATTTTAATGCTGGGAGCCTCTAACGTCTAAGCAGCTGCTGTGGTGTTGTGTTCTCTCACACCACAAATCACATTCTTACCGAACATTCATGGTTAGGTTGTGTATTCAAAGTGCAATGTTGCTTATTGTATTTAATGTTGTATTTAATGTGGTTTAAAGAACTCACTAATATGCACAGGCATCCCTAAGTAAGGCAAGAGTTAGGGTAAAGGTATTTGTTAAGCTAAATTTCCTTTCTGAGTACCAACTAGAGTAGACTTATTGTATGAATGGGACTTTATAAATCAGCACTTATAAAGACTTTATAAGCCTTCATGGATTGCTGCCTTGTCGTGGCGAAGGGGCTTGAGTAACTCAGAGAAGCTATGGGCTATGCCGTGCAGGGACACCAAAGACGGACAGGACATAGTGGAGAGTTCTGACTAAACGCAATCCACCTGGAGTAGGAAATGGCAATGCCACTCCAGTATCTTTGCCAAGAATGCCCCATGATCAGAAACAAAAGGCTAAAAGATATGACGCTGGAAGATGGGCCCCTAAAGGTCGAAAGGCGTCCAACATTCTACTGAGGAAGAGCAGAGGACAAGTACAAGTAGCTCCACAGCTAATGAAATGGTTGTGCCAAAGCCAAAAGGACGCTTAGCTGTGGACGTGCCTGGAAGTGAAAGGAAAGTCAGATGCTGCAAAGAAAAATACTGCATAGGAACCTGGAATGTAAGATCTATGAACCTTGGGAAGCTGGAGGTGATCAAACAGGAAATGGCAACAATAAACATAGACATTCTGGGCATCAGTGAACTAAAATGGACAGGAATGGGCAAATTCAGCTCAGATGATTATCATATCTACTATCGTGGGCAAGAATCCCGTAGAAGGAATGGAGTAGCCCTCATAGTCAACAAAAGAGTTGGAAAAGCTGTAATGGGATACAATCTCAAAAATGACAGAATGATGTCAATACAAATCCAAGGCAGACCTTTCAACATCACAATAATCCAAGTTTATGCACCAACCACCATTACTGAGGAGACTGAAATTGAACAATTTATGAAAATTTACAACACCTTCTAGAACTGACACCAAAGAAAGATGTTCTTCTCATTCTAGGGGACTGGAATGCTAAAGTAGGGAGCCAAGAGATAAAAGGAACAACAGGGAAGTTTGGCCTTGGAGTTCAGAACGAAGCAGGGCAAAGGCTAATAGAGTTTTGTCAAGAGAACAAGCTGGTCATCACAAACACACTTTTCCAACAACAGAAGAGGCGACTCTATACCTGGAAATCACCAGATGGGCAATATCGAAATCAGATTGATTATATTCTCTGCAGCCAAAGATGGAGAAGCTCTATACAGTCAGCAAAAACAAGACTTGGAGCTGACTGAGGCTCTGATCATCAGCTTCTCATAGCAAAATTCAAGCTTAAACTGAAGAGAGTAGGAAAAACCACTGGGCTAGTCAGGTATAATCTAAACCAAATCCCTTATGAATACACAGTGGAAGTAAAGAACAGATTTAAGGAACTCGATTTGGTGGACAGAGTGCCTGAAGAACTTTAGATAGAGGCTCGTAACATTGTACAGGAGGCAACAACAAAAACCATCCCAAAGAAAAGCAAATACAAGAAAGCAAAGTGGCTGCCCAATGAGGCCTTAGAAATAGCAGAGAGGAGAAGGGAAACAAATTGCAAGGGAGATAAGGAAAGCTACAGAAAATTGAATGCAGACTTCCAAAGAATAGCATGGAGAGACAAGAGGGCCTTCTTAAATGAACAATGCAAGGAAATAGAGGAAAATAACAGAAAAGGAAAAACCAGAGATCTGTTCAGGAAAACTGGAGATATTAGAGGAAAATTTTGTGCAAAGATGAACGTGATAAACGACAAAAATGGGAGGGACCTAACAGAAGCAGAAGACATCAAGAAGAGGTGGCAAGAATACACAGAGGAATTATATCCGAAAGATTTGGATATCCCGGACAACCTAGACAATATAGTTGCTGACCTTAAGCCAGACATCCTGGAGAGTGAAGTCAAGTGGGCCTTAGAAAGCCTGGCTAACAACAAGGCCAGTGGAGGTGATGGCATCCCAGTGGATCCATTTAAAATCTTAAAATATGATGCTGTTAAGGTGTTACATTCAATATGCCCAGCAAGTTTGGAAAACTCAACAGTGGCCAGAGGACTGGAAATATCAGTCTACATCCCAATCCCAAAGAAAGGCAGTGCCAAAGAATGCTCCAACTACCGTACAATTGCACTCATTTCACACGCTAGCAAGGGTATGCTCAAAATCCTCCAAGGTAGGCTTCAGCAGTATGTGGACTGAGAACTCCCAGAAGTACAAGCTGGATTCCAAAGGGGCAGAGGAACTAGAGACCAAATTGCTAACATGCGCTGGATTATGGAGAAAGCCAGAGAATTCCAGAAAAATATCTACTTCTGCTTCATTAACTATGCAAAAGCCTTTGACTGTGTGGGCCACAGCAAACTATGGCAAGTCCTTAAAGAAATGGGAGTGCCTGATCACCTTGTCTATCTCATGAGAAACCTGTATGTGGGACAGGAAGCAACAGTTAGAACTGGATATGGAACAACTGATTGGTTCAAAATTGGGAAATGAGTACGACAAGGCTGTATATTGTCCCCCAGCTTATTTAACTTATATTCAGAATACATCATGCGGAAGGCTGGACTGGAGTTATCCCAAGCCGGAATTAAGATTGCTGGAAGAAATATCAACAACCTCCGATATGCAGATGATACCACTCTGATGGCAGAAAGTGAGGAGGAATTAAATAACCTTGTAATGAGGGTGAAAGAGGAGAGTGCAAAAAACGGCCTGAAACTCAACATCAAAAAAACTAAGATCATGGCCACTGGTCCCATCACCTCCTGGGAAATAGAAGGGGAAGATATGGAGGCAGTGATAGATTTTACTTTCTTGGGCTCCATGATCACTGCAGATGGAGGCAGCAGCCACGAAATTAAAAGATGCCTGCTTCTTGGGAGGAAAGCGATGACAAACCTTGACAGCATCTTAAAGAGCAGAGACATCACCTTGCCAGCAAAAGTCCGAATAGTCAAAGCTATGGTTTTCCCTGTCGTGACGTATGGAAGTGAGAGGTGGACCATAAAGAAAGCAGACCGCTGAAGAATTGATGCCTTTGAATTGTGGTGGTGGAGGAGGCTCTTGAGAGTCCCCTGGACTGCAAGGAGAAAAAACCTATCAATTCTAAAGGAAATCAAGCCTGAGTGCTCACTGGAAGGACAGATCCTGAAGCTGAGGCTCCAGTACTTTGGCCATCTGATGAGAAGAGAAGACTCCTTCGAAAAGACCTTGATGTTAGGAAAGTGTGACGGCAAGAGGAGAAGGGGACAACAGAGGATGAGATGGTTGAACAGTGTCTGCGAAGCAACCAACATGAAATTGACACAACTACGGGAGGCAGTGGAGGATAGGAGGGCCTGGCGTGCTCTGGTTCATGGAGTCACGAAGAGTCGGACACGACTAAATGACTAAACGAACAAACAAACTTCTGGATCTCATCGATTCAGTAGGCTTATTTTAGTTGGAAGTAACTGTTGGATTTATTATTCCACTGATTCTCACAAGTATTAAGTATAGTGGAATTTACTCTGGTGTGTATGCAGATTTTCAATCTAACCATCTAATCACATCCATTTTTACTCAGAAGTGTTCCCTCCTCTGTTCAAGAGATTTAATTCCTTGTTAATGTGCACAGGATTAACATTTTACAGTATAACCTTATGAATGTCTATTTGAAAGTAAGTTCCACTGACACCAGTGAGACTTTAAATTATACACGCTGAGATCCTAAGGCTGCAAGTAAATCTGCCAGGGGACCCGGTTTATTTTGGCCAGTGTTATTTTTGTAAATGTTGACCTGCCATTCAGCAACAGTTCTACTTTCTAGTTGAGACTGGCCTCTAGGATACTGGCCTTTATTTATTAGTTATATTTATATCCCATCTTTCTTCTGCTGAGCTCTGTGTAGTATATATGGCTCTTCTCCTCACATCATTCCCAGTAGGTAGGTCATGCTGAGGGAGAACGACTGGCTCAAGGTGATGCAGTTCATTGCTGAGCGGGAACTTGAACCTGGATCACCCAACTCTTATCTGACACTGTAATCATTATATCACACTGTCTTTCTTCTTTGATTATGGCTGAGCTGCCTATGTGATATTTGATTTTGGTATTTGGGGTCTACTTGCCTCCTCAAAGAATCATATCAAGAAGAAGCAATCAAATTATGATCTTTATTTCCATGTATACCATAACTGACAGTAAGTAGAATGCAAGCCAGCAGTCTATGAATGGCTTTTCCCCCTGTTTCTTTTTGACTTTATTCCCTGGCATATAAAATATGGAGAATGTCAGTGGTGATATCTATCAAGGTGCAGTAAATGCAGACTACAAGAAATGAATGTGCACCACATAAAACTAAAATAGAAGGTCATTCACTAAAAAGCAGCTTCTAAGGGAAGACATAGGCATGTATAATTCATTGTCACGTTTAATTTGATGTTCTGACACTACCTGTGGTCAAGATGTGTTGGAAGGTAACACAGAATAAGGGCGGATTCACACAACTGCTTTTTTTACCTGTTTAAATTAATATTATTTGACATTTTCTGAGGCTATTTGGTATACTGGACTGATCTGGCGAATGCTTCAATATATGTCCAAACTTGGATTTGTCACAACTTGGTCCAAAATGTCATCTCTCTTCTCAGTGTTGTAGGGAAGCTGCTTGCCCATGTCATAGTGAAGGGATTCCAGGTGCTTGCTGACAGAGTCTATGCAGAATCACAGTGTGGACTTCAAGCTAATAGGTCCACCATTTGCATGGTATTTTCCCTTCAACAGTTGCAGGAGAAATGTAGGGAACAATAACAGCAATTCTTTCTGGCCTTCATAGCTCTTACAAAGGCCTTTGATTTGGTTAGCAGGGACGGCCTTTTTAAAATACTTCCCAAGATTGGATGTCCACTTCGACTTCTTAACATCAGCAAGTCCTTTCATGAAGAAATGAAGGGCACTGTAGTTTTTGATGGCTCAACATCAGATCCCTTTGACATATGAAGTGGAGTGAAACAGGGCTGTGTCCTCATGACGACTCTGGGATTTTTTTTGCTGTCATGCTGAAGCACACTTTTGGAACTGCAACAGATGGTGTCTATCTCCAGAATGGATCAGATGGAAAGCTCTTTAATCTCTCTAGATTGAGAGTGAAGACCTAAGTCCAGCTGAAATGCATGTGAGATGTCCTCTTTGCCGATGATGCAGCTGTTGTTGCCCATTCTGCTGAAGACCTCCAACAACTCATGAATCGTTTTAGTAAGGCCTGCCAAGATTTTGGATTTACAATCAGCCTGAAGAAACCACAAGTCATGGGCCAGGGCATGGACTCACCTCCCTCTATTACCATCTCTACACAAGAATTAGAGGTTGTTCACAATTTTGTGTACCTCAGCTCAACGATCTCTGACACTCCCTCCCTAGAAGTTGAGCTGGATAAATACATTGGCAAAGCAACCACCATGTTTTCTAGACTCACAAAGAGAGTATGGCTTAATAAGAAGCAGTTGGCATATACCAAAATCCAAGTCTATAGAGCCTGTATCTTGAGTACACTCCTGTACTGCAGTGAGTCCTGGACCCTTTGTGTATGGCAGGAGAGGAAGTTGAACACGTTCCATGTGCGATGTCTCTGCCACATTTTTGGTATCACCTGGCAGGACAAAGTTCCAAATAGAGTAGTCCTAGAATGAGCTGGAATTTTTAGTATGTAGACATTACTGAAACAGTGACATCTACATTGGTTTGGGCAGGTTGTGAGAATGGCTGACGATGGGATTCCAAAAGATCTCCTGTATGGAGAATTGGTGCAGGGAAAGTGCCCCAGAGAGAGACCACAGCTGCGATACAAGGATATCTGCAAGTGGGATCTGAAGGCCTTAGGAATGGACCTCAACAGATGGGAAACCTTGACATCTGAGTGTTCAGCCTGGAGGCAGGCGGTGCATCATGGCCACTCTCAATTTGAAGAGACATTTGTTCAGGACACCAAGGCAAAGAGGCAGTCCTGACACCAACAAAACCAGGGAGCTGGACAGGGGACAGATTGTATTTGTCTTCAGTGTAGAAAGGAATGGCACTCTCGAATTGGCCTTCTCAGCCACACTAGATGGTGTTCCAAACAGATTACCATAGTCTCTCGAGATTGAAGGATGTTGTTGTTGTTTAGTCATTTAGTTGTGTCCGACTCTTAGTGACCCCATGGATAAGAGCATGCCAGGCCCTCCTATCTTCCACTGCCTCCCGGAGTTGGGTTAAATTCATGTTGGTTGCTTCGATAATACTGTCCAACCATCTCATCCTCTGTCGTCCCCTTCTCCTCCTTCCTTCACACTTTCCCAACATCAGGGTCTTTTCCAGGGAGTCTTCTCTTCTCATGAGATGGCCAAAGTATTGGAGCCTCAGCTTCAGGATCTGTCCTTCCAGTGAGCATTCAGGCTTGATTTCCTTTAGAATTGATAGGTTTGTTCTCCTTGCAGTCCAGGGGACTCTCAAGAGCCTCCTCCAACACCACAATTCAAAAGCATCAATTCTTCAGCAGTCAGCTTTCTTTATGGTCCAGCTCTCACTTCCGTACATCACTACAGGGAAAACCATAGCTTTGACTATTCGGACTTTGGTTGGCAAGGTGATGTCTCTGCTTTTTAAGATGCTGTCAAGGTTTGTCATTGCTTTCCTCCAAAGAAGCTGACGTCTTTTAATTTCAGGGCGGCTGCCTCCATCTGCAGTGATCATAGAGCCCAAGAAAGTAAAATCTGTCACTGCCAAGGCGGACCTTGTCGTACTCCTTTTCCAGTTTGGAACCCATCAGTGTTTCCATATCCAGTTCTAACTGTTGCTTCCTGTCCCACATATAGGTTTCTCAGGAGGTAGATAAGGTGATCAGGCACTCCCATTTCTTTAAGGACTTGCCATGGTTTGCTGTGGTCCACACTGTCAAAGGCTTTTGCATAGTCAATGAAGCAGAAGTAAATGTTTTTCTGGAACTCTCTGGCTTTCTCCATAATCCAGCACATATTAGCAATTTGGTCCCTAGTTCCTTGGCCCCTTCGAAATCCAGCTTGTACTTCTGGGAGTTCTCAGTCCCCATACTGCTGAAGCCTACCTTGCATAACCTTGCTAGCGTGGGAAATGAGTGCAATTGTACGGTAGTTGGAACATTCTTTGGCACTGCCCTTCTTTGGGATTGGGATGTAGACTTATCTTTTCCAGTCCTCTGGCCACTGTTGAGTTTTCCAAACTTGCTGGCATATTGAATGTAGCACTTTAACAGTGTCATCTGTACTTGTTGTTAGACAAGCTTTCTAAGGTCCACTTGACTTCACTCTACAAAATTTCTGACTCTAGGTCAGCAACCACATTACCTGAGTTGTCCGGGATATCCAAATCTTTCTGATATAGTTCCTCTGTGTATTCTTGCCACCTCTTCTTGATGTCTTCTGCTTCTGTGAGGTCCATACTATTTTTGTCCTTTATCATGCCCATATTTGCACAAAATGTTACTCTAATATCTCCGATTTTTCTGAACAGATCTCTGGTTTTTCCTTTTCTATTATTTTTCTCTATATCTTTGCATTGTTCATTTAAGAAGGCCCTCTTGTCTCTCCTTGCTATTCTTTGGAAGTCTGCATTCAATTTTCTGTAACTTTCCTTATCTCCCTTGCATTTTGTCTCCCTTTTCTTCTCTGCTATTTGTAGGGCCTCATTGGACAGCCACTTTGCTTTCTTGCATTTCCTTTTCTTTGGGATGGTTTTTGTTGCTGCTTCCTGTACAATCTTACGAGCCTCTATCCAAAGTTCTTCAGGCACTCTGTGCACCAAATCGAGTTCCTTAAATCTGTTCTTTACTTCCACTGTGTATTCATAAGGGATTTGGTTTAGATTATATCTGACTAGCCCAGTGGTTTTTCCTACTCTCTTCAGTTTAAGCTTGAATTTTGCTACAAGAAGCTGATGATCAGAGCCACAATCGGCTCCAGGTCTTGCTTTTGCTAACTGTATAGAGCTTCTCCATCTTTGGCTGCAGAGAATATAGTCAATCTGATTACGGTATTGCCCATCTGGTGATTTTCATGTGTAGAGTCACCTCTTATGTTGTTGGAAAAGAGTGTTTGTGATGACCAGCTTGTTCTCTTGACAAAACTCTATTAGCCTTTGCCCTGCTTCATTCTGAACTCCAAGGCCAAAATTTCCTGTTTTATCTTTTATCTCTTGGCTCCCTACTTTAGCATTCCAGTCCCCTAGAATGAGAAGAACATCTTTCTTTGGTGCCGGTTTTAGAAATTGTTGTAAATCTTCATAAAATTGTTCAATTTCAGTCTCCTCAGCACTGGTGGTTGGTGCATAAACTTGGATTACTGTGATGTTGAGAGGTCTGCCTTGGATTCATATTGACATCATTCTATCATTTTTGAGATTATATCCCATTACAGCTTTCCCCATTCTTTTGTTGACTATGAAGGCTACTCCATTCCTTCTACGGTCTTCTTGCCCACAATAGTAGGTATGATGCTCATCTGAATTGAATTCGCCCATTCCCATCCATTTTAGTTCACTGATGCCCAGGATGTCGATGTTTATTCTTGCCATCTCCTGTTTGACCACATCCAGCTTACCAAGTTTCATAGATCTTACATTCCAGGTTCCTATGCAGTATTTTTCTTTGCAGCATCTGACTTTCCTTTCACTTCCAGGCACGTCCACAGCTAAGCGTCCTTTTGGCTTTGGCACAACCACTTCATTAGCTTTGGAGCTACTTGTACTTGTCCTCCGCTCTTCCTCAGTAGAATGTTGGACGCCTTCCAACCCAAGAGTCCCATCTTCCAGCATCATATTTTTTAGCCTTTTGTTTCTGGTCATGGGGCTTTCTTGGCAAAGATACTGGAGTGGTTTGCCACTGCCTGCTCCAGGTGGATTGCGTTTAGTCGGAACTCTCCACTATGACCTGTCCGTCTTGGGTGGCCCTACATGGCATAGCCCATAGCTTCACTGAGTTACTCAAGCCCCTTCGCCACGACAAGGCAACAATCAATGAAGGGGAAGGACGCCTACTATTTAAAATATTTTACTCCAGCTTTATCCTAAAAAGGACCCAAGGTTCCAGGGAAAAGGACGTTTCTTTAGTTATTCAGTTTATTTTATCCTGTCCATCCCGAACAATATTTTAGCTCCATAATGAGTAGTTTGCTGAGAAGCAGTGATTTACCAAAATAGATCAAATACAATTCATATTTAGGTAGGTTGGCAGGAACTACACTTTTATCCATAAGAGGCTGAGCCACATTTAGACATCTGTAACTGAGGTAGCAAGACTAATCCTTCCCCTCTTCCCAAAGCAGCTCCTCTAGATTAGAAATGGGAGTTTCATTTCCATTTCCCAGGAAAGATGAAGACAAATCTCACCAGCACAGGTTGCCAACTTGATTAAAGCCTCCCTCCAGAACCCACTGATCCATTTGCTGCTCACTGCATGGCATACACAGCTGGCACCGTCAACAGCGCACCAATCATGGCAGTAGCCTGGATGATGCTGCCCTGCCTCTCTGCTTGTCCAGCCACTCTGGTGAGGGAGCAGGTGATGAGTCTCCCCACTCAGCCACCTGTGCTGGCAACGTTCATCTTTGTCTCCCGCAGTAGACATGTCTACTCTAGAGCCATGAAAATGCTACACATGGAGTTGTGGAACTCTGCTGGCTAGACTAGCCAATCTATCTGATGTACTTATACCTCATTTTTGTCCTTTGCATCTATCTACTTTTGCATCAACCTCCTTACTTATCTATTGTATTTATACCCCACTTTTATCCTTCAAGAACAGAGGAGGACAGGAGATACAATCCCCAATCATCAGAAAGTGAAACTATCCCGGTCCTGCATCTGACCTGTAGGTGTAGTTATCTATTTATAGAGCTTATAGACAGTCTGACTTATGAATCATTACTCAGGGTGGTTCACAAAATCTAAGCAAAGCATGCAACCAAATTAATAAAAAAAGAAATCACAAAACAAATGCAGCAAAACCAGAAAGGTCACCTTAAAACTGAGACCTGATAAATTAAATCAAACCAAATTGAATAAAACATAACAAAATAAACAAAAATACACCAGTAAAATAAAGAATAATAAATAACCACAAATATAATAAATATAACATCATCATCATTTCTCAAGTCAATTCTGACTTATGGCAATCCTTTTCAGGGCTTTCCAGATAAAGAATACTGAGAAGTAGTTTATCATTCTTTTCTTTTGTGGTTGCCTTAGGACAATGTAGCTTGCCCAAGGCCACACAGGCTCATAAGAGGCACAGTGGGGATCAAATTCCCAACCCATCTAGATCTATTAGCTATTGGGCCAGTTAACAAATATAACATATGTGTAAGTTATATCAGTACGTGTTCCTTGTATAGTGCCAATTTCTTCCAGATTTTTGGGATTGTGCTGCTTAGAAACATAAATTAATGAAATGGAACATCTGAAAAGGATCTCATTATATAGTTGTATTAGGGCCGTGGATGGAACTGCAGGTTAAATCACTGAGCCACTGGGCTGTTGATTGAAAGATCTGCAGTTTAAATCCATGTGATGGGGTGAGCTCCTGTTGCTTGTCCCAGCTCCTGCCAACCCAGCAGTTCGAAAGCATGCAAATAGAAGTAGATGAATAGGTACTACCTCAGTGGGAAGGTAACAGTGTTCTGCATCTAATCATGCCGGCCATGTGAGCAAGGAAAGTGTCTATGCACAAACACCAGTGCTTCAGCTTACAAACAGGGATCAGCACCGACCCCTAGAGTTGGACACAGCTGGATTTAAATTGTAAAAGAGAAACTTTCCCATTATATAGCCGTATTACAACCCCTTCTATTGAATTGGATCATTTGAATTAAATGCTCCTGCTCACTCTTACTTGAGAATGACCCACAGTAAACACAGTTGGAGTTACTGTGTTACTTCTAAGTAAACATGAACAGACTTGTGTTGTAAAAAACAATAACACCCTACATATATGAAGCTGATGCAGAAATTAAAGAGACTTACAGGTATGAATGAGTGCAAAGTCATGAGGGTGTACACCTGATTGTTTTATCATCAACTTTTTGTAAACTCATATCCATAATTATCACACTGCACTCAGCCAATTTTCTGAGAGGTTTGGGTGGCTCTGCAAAGTTTCATTTAGAGCCAATCAGACATTTGGTCACTACCTGTCAGACTTTGCTTAGGTTCACTCAGCATTTGATCTTACTGTGCCAATTAGTTGTGTCAACTGTCCTCAATTTTGGTGAAACTCTGATTTTATTTTACTTTTTTAAAGATGTAGATTAGAAAAATTGAGATAGGAAAACTGTAGTCTCGCAAGTGTTTATTTCATATTATTTTTTTAAAAAAATATTCTTATTACTTGTGATCTAGATTGGACATAGTGCTTCACATTTTTATCTGAAGTTACCAAATTGCAACTGGCTGACAGGTATTTGGTACTGTGCCTTCTCTGCTAGCAGGTGTACTGTACTGTCTGACACGTTTTGAAATTGCTAAGCTAGTGGTTGCTTTTTTTTTTTTACAGTTATAGGATGGAGATCTTTCCAGCTGTTATGCTCTGTGAGAAATAGAGTCAGACTGAAAATATAGATGATCTTGATTGATCTCATGTAATCTAGAAAGCTGAATGCTTATTACATTCTTGTTATTTGATTCCACAATTTTTAAATGGAACAATGTGAATTACTACTTCTTCCAGTCATAAAATCCACAAAATTCTATAAATGTCTTCACAAGATCTGTCCGAATAAAGGTATATCTGTTTTTTCAGTGAGCTCTTCGGAACACCTTTGGTTCAGAATAGCAAGCTATAAAGCAAGGTACCAAGCCATAAATCATCATGTAGCCTGGCATTGATTAATTTGTTTTTCACTGCCCTAAACCATCCAGGAGCTTTGTTGGCCACCTGGCTCCAGTATGCCTATAATGTTAATGGCACACACTTAGGGAGTCATTCTCATACTGCTAGAGACATGGTTGTTTTTAAGCAAAATTCTTGGCCAGTAAATTTCACCACTGCTCCTACTCACAGATCTCTGAATGGAGTCATGATACAAATTTTCCTCTTCTGAGGAAGTAATAGAAGAAACGAAATTCTCCTATTTACTAATTCAGAGCTATGTTCACTCTAAAGAGGTTGAAAATGTGTGTGTTTGAGTTTGTGTGATGCTGTCAAGTTGCATCCAACTTCCAGTGACCCTAATAGGATTCTCAAGGTAAATGAGATATTTAAGAAGTGACTTTCCAAGGCCAAGCAGGGGCATGAACCCTGAGTCCTAGTCCATCATTCTATCCACTAGACCAAGAGATAAAGTTTTCAGCATGAACTAGTGCAAGGAATAAAACAAAAAGTAAAAGAAAGATGGCCATACTGGATCGTGCAGAATTGTTTTTGCTTTTGCTCTACTTCATATTGTTATGTCTACCTTTCTCACTTAAATCATTACAAATCTAGCAGAATGAGATTGAACCCACAATATAAAATGAGAAGTAAGGTCCAAGTCTAAATTGAGGCCCATGTGATTCAAATGAAAAAGTTTTGCTGGCATGATACAAATCTATTCTTATCTTACAAAAGCAGATTCCAAAGAAACACAGTTTGACATTGCTAACTAACTACTGTAGAAGTAGGTCAGAAAGTGTTAGTTTTACAGAAGACTGCAGGCAGAGGAAAAATCTCCACACAAATCTTTATTCTTGACCTTCCTGTTTATCAGAGCTTTTTTAAAAAAATATATTCCTCTCTCTTATCTCCAGCAGATACAAGACAGAGAAACCATGAAATTAATATTTTCCTGAATCTCTTCTAGTGAACTCCCTTTAGATCAGTAATCAATTCTTCTTTCTTTATTTTTATTAGAATGTTGTACAATTCAAAATCATGGATGGATGTGAAATATAGGCAAAAACAAAAATAAAACTATTAAAATGTTGAGACAATCAGGCTATTTATAACCAAAAGTGGTCAGAGCTTGAGATCTGTGCAGAACCTTTTCCTCTACTTCAATTGCTGTTGAGGAGAATCAATGTCGATGAGTGGGTGGGTTTGGTGCTGTTCCACTGCAATGCAAGTGAAGGATTTGCCAGCTGTTGTCCAGAGAATGCCTGAGTGTACTTACAATGCTTTCCCACTCTTTGGGGAAGCTCCTTCAATGCTTTTAGATCTAGGATTCAACCTCCTCAGAAGGGCTCTAGGCTTTTAATTGTTATTAACTGTATATACTTCACACTGTCTCTCTTATTCTTAAACACATTGAATAATCAAAGAGATCATGGCAGTAGCATTTCTAGTGCAAACTGTCCAGTGGGAGGCAATTCAGTTGTACCTTTTACAACTAATCAGTTAAAGTTCTTCCAGTCAGAATATAGTATTATGAAGATACTGAGTTCTACGCTTGAACTATGAAGGACTTTTCTGATGTAATGTTTTTCATTCAGGGAAAGTCTGGCAAAATTATTCTTGCAAAACCATGTGATCATATTTACATTTGGCTTAAATTAAATTGCAAACGGGATTCTGATATGATAACTGCATATAAAATGGTTGAAATGACATCTGCAGTGGACGCAGTCAGAAGCAGAAAATTAAAGACAGTGGCACTGTTCCAAAATAATCAGTTTGTGGACTGCAGCCAAAATATTTGATATTCTCTTTTAGAGCACATGGAATGTCTTAATTGATGTTAATGAAATGCATTATTTCTTAATTTTATTTTAAGTTGCAGCTCTAATCTGGAATTCCCTTTGTACTTGTTGGGAAACACTAGATTTCGGTGGATTCCATACTATTGCCTTTGTGTCAGTTTGTGGATTCATTTACAGAGTTTCATTTCCCCCAAGGCTTCCTTTCCTACATGTTATCACTTATGATATCTGGAACACTGACACTCTCTGCTTATTCTAGCAATGGTTCCACAAAATGTCTCCCTGGGTTTCATCCCTGTATATATTGAATGCCTGGAGCCTGTACTCATTTAGTCACAATAGCAGTATATTTGGGGAGACGGGAGATTCACTGCTTTATCAAAGTAGATGTTTTGCATGCAGAAAATCTCACAACATCCTGGATTAGGGCCTGAGTACACGAGCCAAAAGAACCCCAGTTCCATTGACTATTTTCATACCTCTGTTATACTGAATTGTGGTCACACAGTATATATACTAGTGGGAATGTTTCCATTTGTTTTAACATTACTGATTCATTTCTTCCTGTCTGAACCATTATAGCTGGCTATGCTGCTCTTAAGTTTGTATTGATTCATTCTCTCTACTGTTTTGGGGGCAATCAGCCCCCCTTGTCCTTTAAAAAATAAAATAAAAGTGATACATTAACAGTGCAACAACTGAGGCCAGAGCCTTCTCGCCTCCTCTTTTCCCTTCCCTCCTTTACTCACTTTACCCAGCCTCCTTGCAAGGGTTAAAAAAAAGAGAGAGGAGAAACAAGAAATGCCTCTGCTAAAGCCCTTTTTCAAAGAGGGCAGGAAAGGCTGTCTCTTTCAATCTATCTCTTGCTATTTTTACCAGCAGCACTTACTTGGCTATCCAAGGGATTGTAAGTCTTGTTACAAGTTGATTTTTCAATATGTCTTTAAAAGAAAAAAAAAACATTTAAAGGGTCAAACACAGTGGCCATAAAGTGGCTACAGCACCCAGGAATCCAGCCCCTTTGCAAAGGAAATAAATCAACAGCAATGTTCACACAGGCTGAAAGGAATGGAGCGATTCATCATCGGTACAAATTACAGTGAGGGGCAAATACACTGAAAATAAACTGCTAGCCAGGAAAATGAGTCAATCATGGCCATGCATCATGTGACCAGAAATGTTATGAAATGGTCTAACTGGGGTATAACTGGGATTCATTTGGCTTGTGTGGTCAGGCCCTTAATATACTCTTCAGAGACTTTATAAAGAGGTTCTCTCCTATTGCCAGTGATGGCTGGTCTCCACTACAGCTCCTGGTCTAGAAAGCAGGGCAGTTATTGAGAGGCAAATTGAGAAGTAACTCCTGGCAGAGCTAACAAGAGGTACAGTTGGGAGATATGCTGTTTGAACCCCAGAACTGAGCAACCTTGGAGAGCCTGAATAGCCCGGGAGAACCCATCACACAAACATACTTCAGGGCACCAAGGAACTGAGGGTGGATTAGATGCAGTTTGCTGAGGCTGGAACCAGTTATTGTGAAAAACATTCTAGAGACGTGTTCTAGAAAGGAGCAAGGATAATAGCGTCTGTGTGAAATAGTCCAGGAGTGCAAGACTACAGAAGATATGAGAATAGGAGGGGTGTTCTCCCAAACATCCTTCTTCAGAGTTTCAGGGCATGCACAAGATGAGGGGAAAAGATGACCCAAGAGTCAAGAAGACATAGAGAACTGTTTGTGGAGAACAGCAACAGAGCAGAAATTTCAGTAAGCCATTACAGGTGAATGTACATGGCAGAAAAGAGGAAACCTAAACTATTTACATTTCTCTGGCAGGTGGGACAGACACAGGAAAGGTAGGAAGGAGGTTGTCACCTTGCATTTCGAGGAAGGAACTGCTGCTAGCTTTCACAAAGGAGTTTAAAACATCTCATCAAAAATGAGAGGGGTGTGTGCGTGCATACGTACCAACATAGATTGATTCTGGGAAATGAAACTTTTGAGAAGGAAGAATCAAACATTGTAACCTTTCTTTTTTCTGTAGACTCTCCCCCCACATATCTGACTCCTGCAAGTTTATAAAAAAAGATGTACATAGGCCATGAGTTATAGCAGATCAAAGACGGAACAATATTTTTCTTTCTGTTCATTGACATTTTAAAGTGCTATTGCTAGAAAATGACATCTGTCGAAATAATCCCTTAAGATGTTTCTCATCACCATGATGCCACAGAGAAAGCCAGCAAGTATTTCTACAGATGGGGCAAGGGGGATTATGATGCTGTGGCAATCCATTTGTCATTGTGTCCTATAAAATCCTTGCTGCACCTGATTGCTTTTATATGAAGAGAAAGTTTGCTCAGAATACAGATATTCTGGGGATGGTATTCTAGGTCTAACAATTTAAAACAAGCAAGTAAAAGGGGAAGCTTTCCGAGCTGCACACTGCAAACGTGATCAAGGCAGTATTACTGCTGTAGGAGAGTGCAGCCATGATCTTGTGCTAGCAGAGCAAATCAACATTCTATGAGATGATTCTAAAAATGGGAGTGTCCCAGACAATAATGGCCAACAGAAACCCAGACGAGAGCAAGAAGTTATCTGGTTGCCCAAGTAATCTTCCTGTACTGTGCAGAAGGCAAGCTGCAAGCGGAAAACATTTTCCTGTCTTTCAGTGCAATGCTGTGCAGCACAGTGTGATCTCAGCGGCAATAATAAAAATAGACCTTAAGGCAAATGACAGGGTAATGTCTCTATTCAAACCCCAGTTCTGCATTTGAAATAGCTGAAGGATGCCTGGTCATCGTTGGTGATTGCAACAATTGGAAGTGTAGCTTTTGCTCAGCAATTTAATGAGACTGTCTAGAATTTAGTCATGGTTCAGGAATTATTTGATAATTATCCAGTTAATGAACTAGCACACAATTTCCTTTTCTGTTTGTCACAGATTTTCTAACAAAGCAACAATGACACTGTTCATAGCAACAACTCTAAGAGCCATATGTGGCATGTGGGTGCCATGGAAGCCTATTTTTATAATTTGGTGCTGGATACACAGCAGGCCAGGAAAGAAACAGCAATACACTATATGTAAGAATATACTTTTTGGAGGACTACAACTGGACAACTCAGAGCAGGATGGACCTGTGCCATGTAGAATACAACTCCCTGCTGTTCAGTATACAGTTAAGCCAGTGGAGTGGGAACACCTTTAGGATTGATTTGCAAGAATTAAATTTGTTCTCCCTCCCGCCGTTACTTAAGACCATAGTACAGTATGCGTCCATATTGAAATCCTGATTTTAAAAACAACACTGAATTGTCTAGCCTTCATCTCAATAAAACAGTGAGAGTTATTTAGTAAAACAATTTTCTTCCAAACCCATAACACATATGAATATTGAATGAGCCTATATAGATATGTACCCAGCGTGTAATGAACATTCACATTCAGAAGGATTAAGGACGGTAATAAACCTAGCTACTTATTCAATTGCTACATTGTCAAGATGATAACTAATAAAACCACACTGAAAAGAGCCCTCCAAAAGTGATTTAGATTTATATTTTGTCAATGGTATGCTCATAAAGGCAGATTTCATGAACCAATAAAGTCATTCAAGGGAGGTGTGCATTCCAGAATTACCTATTAAATGAAAAAAAAAAAGTCAAAGGTATTTGTGACACTGTGTGTTTCATGTCATTGTCTGATAAATTTGTTAGAAAGACTAAAGGGATTAAAATGGTCATTACTTAGGCAAGGATTAGTAATAAATAAGCAAAAGCTTTTTGCTCAGGCCTTAGGTGAACAATGGCACTTCAGAAGGCAACACTGGCAAACTGCCCAACTCCTTCGGGAAAAGACCACAGGGGCCCAGCATCCTTTTGTAAGCAATCAAGCTAAAGAATGGACACTTCTTCCCAGTATATTAAGAACACCACAACAGGGCACACAGTACGAAGTGATTAAACAACATTATTGTACAGAAGGGATGGGGAGTGGTTGCTATATTCCATTTTGCAACTGCTTTTTCACAGGGCTGGACATTTTTTGAAATGCCGTCTGTGGTCTGCACACCGCACGTTAATGTTTTCCAAAACATTCAAAGGTTTAAACCATGGTTTTGTATCACTATTATTGTACTTAGTTGTAGAAAAAGCTTTTCATCAAAGTGTTTAGAGTTTGATCTACATAGTTTTTTTCAAAGAATAAAATGGAATCATGGGAATTGGAAAACTAGAAAACCAAACAGGAGTATTTCAGAGTATGTCTGAAATTTGAGAGACAGATTTGGTGCAGGATTTCTTCAACTGAGAGAGTAACCAATGGAGAAATACTCAAGTAAATTATAAAGACTACATCATCATAAAAACAAAAAATGGGGAAAAGTAAAATAGATCATGAATTAAAAACAAAAAGTGCAGATTGTTACAGCTAATCATCTAAGGTAAATTAAATGATAAAAGAACAATATGAAGGAGAATAAGTTACAGTGGCGTCTCTACTTAAGAACTTAATCCGCATTGGAAGGTGGTTCTCAAGTTGAAAAGTTCTTATGTTGAATCTGCATTTCCCATAGGAATGCATTGAAAACCATTTAATCCGTATCTGCTCTTTTCCGTCCATAGAAACTACAGTGGAACCTCTACTTAAGAACTTAATCCATTTTGGAATGGTGTTCTTAAGTTGAAACGTTCTTAAGTTGAAGCAAAATTTCCCATAGGAATGGACTCAAAACCAATTAATCCGTTCTGGCTGTTTTTTTGTTATGTAGAGGTGCGTTCGTACATTGAAGCATTAGTTCCCATAGGAACTAATGCAAAGCTGGTTAATATGTACTCTACCACTAGGGGGAGAATTTTTTTTTACCTAAGATGACCTAAGGTTAAAAAAAGAGCAGGAAAGGTTTTTTTCCCTGTTCTTATCTTGGATTTCTGTTCTCAAGTAGAAGCAAAATTTAGCAAATGGAGCTGTTCTTAAGTTGGATTGTTCTTAAGTAGAGACGTTCTTAAGTAGAGACCCCACTGTATTGGTAAAGAACTTCAAAGACTAGTTTCAATACAAAACAGCAACATCATTCAGAGCTGCCACATCCAAAGTCGAAATAGCCACAATGACATCCAACTCTTATAGGAGAAGAATTACAGTTCTTTCTATAATGTTTAGTCTCCATCCAGCAAGAATTGGGGAACAAATCTGAGAACTGATTTTATATTGCCAGTTATACTTGAGACCTCCAGCCAGCAAGACAGAGAAGGTCTCAGGCATAAATGGCAATATAAAATCAGTTCTCAAGTTTGTTGCATGTTGAATTAGATAGGATGTGAAGGGTTTCGGTAATTTTTTCAAAGGCTTCCTCTCAGTTGGTGGTCCACTTTACTGCATTGAGGGTTCCTCTTTCTAGATAAGGTGTGTAACGGTACAATAATGTCCCCAGCTCTTGGAATGAATCTTCTGTAGTATTGAGACGTACTGTGAAATCCTATATCTTTTTTTGTTGTCTGAGGCTTCTCGTTCTCAATAGTCTCCATTCAATTCCACACAGGTGTGATGGTGCCACTAAGTATTTGATATCCCTAGATTACTCAAGTGAGGCCAAATTAGCACTTACTGAACTTATATTTCTATAGTCCACATAAAAGTAAATGATATTTCCAGGCTTACTGAGCACAGGCGAACTCCATCTCTTATCACTTTCCACTGCACTTCCCCATTTATTCACTAAGAAGGTGAATATATAGACGGGTGGTCCCCAATATATATGTTACAGCCAGCAAGAATAATTCTTTTAGGGATACAGAAAGTATTCTTTTATATTTTTGTAGCAAAACAATTATTAGTGCTTTAGCTTCAGGAGAATTCCAAGTAGATTTGAACTTGTTTAACTCTCCAAACATAAATTTATCTAACTCTCAGATCAGTGAGGAGTATGTAAATACTGCCACAATTACTGTGCTTAATTTACACAATATGCAAATATGTAAAGTATGCAAATAAGACCTCATGATTTGCGTAATCCAGCTGTGCACATGTGGAAAACTGGAATATGGCAACTTGTTTATTCTTCATCTGAAAGATATCTCCAATTTTTGAAATATGGATAGGATGCATATTTTATAGCTTGTCTTTTAATTAGGCTTCTCAGTATCCTTTATATAAGGAAACAGACATAGAGGCACATAGTCAATCAGAGATTCCAGGAATCATTGAGATATTGAGGTATTTGGTTCAAGACAATGGAGGCCTTTCAAGAGAATTGGTACTCTCCAAAGAACTTAGAAATGCAAATTGCCATTTCAAACTGACCATATTTGTACCCTGGCAGGAAACCATTACTCATGTCATAACTTGGCTCTGTGTAGCACATGTCAACAAGAGATATGGCTTCAGTGAGGCTTTTCTGCTAAGGAAGATAAATTAACCTGCTTTCTTAAAGAAACACCTAGGCCCACCGAAGTCCCTTGTTATATGGAGCTGTATTTGAAATCCAAAGTTTCTGTGCATTCATCAAAGCACAACATTTATTAAACACTTCTTCAAATGAATATTCAGAGCTGCTGTAAACAGTCAGTATTGCTGAATCATTAATTTGTCCCCCAACTGCTGAATCCTCTGCTCTGTATCCCATTGGTTGGTTCAGCTAGAACCACCTCTTTTTAACTAGGCCATTTTAATTCTCTTTTTCATATGTTTAGGTAATACAAGGAAATATATCCACGTTCAATAGCAAAAATCCTGTTAGAAGAAAAATTACATCTAACTGACACAGGACTGGGCATATGCTAGTCAGGATTGGGCATGCAACCAGGCATGTGACTAAAATGTGAACTGCACCAAGTTCGCAGAAGATCAAAAATATAGAGTTGAGCAGATAAACCACCCAATGACCATACCTTTCTCTAGTCTGGATTAAGTCTCACTAAAGTTGTCCACCCAACAGTGCATCCTGTCAGAAGTTCAAGACATTAACTATCTCACCCAAGTTGGATGCAGGAAAAGAGTTGGATATTATCTTCATATTGGTTACATTTATCTCAGAAGTTTCATGTGATACACAAATGAGAAACACCTTCGCAGGGTTTTTTTGGGGGGGGGGGCAGAGTCCTTTTTTGGATGAGGAAAACGAAAATCAGAATCCAGTCACTACTGGTGGATTGTGGAGTTTTAGTCCAAAAACTAACCTTCAGCAGCTCTGAATATTAGCGAAGTGATTGTCTACGTATGGGTATTTCTAAATGTGATCTATAGATCAATGTTAGCCAAGACCTAGAGGTAACCATTAACATAGCATAATGGATCTGAGGACTAGCCTTACTTACAACTGAGTAAGTGAGCCTTACCTTACAAGATTTAATAAACGATCAGCCATTGTCCTTGCCTTGCACTTCAGAAAATAAATATAAAACAATGGTCATGCTTTAAGTTCCAACCATTTCCTTTTATTGCATTTTTTAAAGCTATATGTACCACTAAAAGAAGGAATAAACTCTGAAAAGAACAGCTGTAAGAATGACAAAAGATCTTCCCAGGAAATCTCCTTTTGTGATGACATGAGGAGGTACATTGGAAGGGGGGATAACCCACAACACTTCCTCTTCTGAGAAAAGAGACAAGTCACTCCCATAAATAACTTAGGCTTAGGTTTGCTCATCTGGGTCAAAATGATAGCTTTCTGAAGATATTTAAAGAAAGATGAAGTATGAAATCAAGACTTTATCTCAAGAAGGCATATCTGAGGCTCCGGTCCATTTTCTGCACTTTTTCCTTTATTTCCTCTCACAGTTTGAATCTGTGGACTTATTCCCATATAATCCTTAAAACAGATATGGGGAACATATGGCTGTCCAGGAAGTTTGGTTTTATAACTGCCACCTTCCATATCCTATATGATCAATGGCAAGTGATTGTGTGAGATGTGATCAAAAATATCTAGTGGACTAAAAATTTCCTCCCTGCTGCCTATGGCATACAATTAATCATAGAATCACAGAATAGTGGATTTTTAAGAAGCCTATAAGGCCATTGACTCAAACCCCCTGCAGGAATCCAGATCAAAGAATATCTGACAGATGGTTGTCTAGCTTCTTCTTGAATTTCTCCAGTGTTGGAGAACTACTTCCTGATATTTTGTAGTCATACTGCTCTAACAGTTAGGAAGTTTTTCCTGATACTCAAAAATAATCTCACTTCCTGTAACTTGAGCTCATTATTACATGCCCTGCACTCTAACGTGACTGAAAGCTCCTGCTCATACACTGCATGACAACCTTTCAAGTATTTGAAGAGTGCTGTCATATCTTCCCCCAGCCTCCTTTTTTCAAGGCTAAACATGTCCAGTTCTTTCAGTCTTTCCTCACAGGACATAGTTTCCAGTTCCATGGCCATCCCTTTTGCCGTCTTCTAAACTTATTTCAGTGTGTCTGCATACATATTAAATTGTGGTATCCAGAACTGGACACTTTACTCAAGATGAGGCCTGACGGAAGCCAAATAGAAGGGAACAAGTACTTCACAGGACTTGAAGACTATACTTCTGTTAATGCATCCTAAAATAGCAACGGCCTTTTTTGCAGCCACATCTCACTGTAGGCTCATATTCAGCTTCTTATCTACAACAATTCCAAGACCCTTCTTGTATGTAAGATTACTGAGCCAAGTATCCTTTATCTTGTATCTGTGCATTTGTTTTTTTTTCCTCCTAGGTGTACCGCTTTGCACTTATCCCTGATAAATTTCATTCTGTTGTTTTCAGCCCAGTGTTCAAGTCTATCAATATCTTTTTGAACTTTGTTTTTGTCTTCCAGTGTATTAGCTATTCCACCCAATTTTGTGTCATTCTCAGATTTCATGAGCATTTCTTGTACCACCTCATCCAAGGCATTAATAAAAATGTTGAAGAGTACTGGTCCCAGAATTGAGCCGTTTGGTACCCTACTTGTTATCACCTCCCAGTGTGAGAAGGTGCCACTGATCAATGCTCTTGGAGTACCATTATGTAACCAACTGTGTACCTACCTGACAGTAGTCATTGGGGCTTTGGGACCAATATCAAGAAAGTTCACACTGTATTATAAGCAGTTGCAGATCTCAGAAACAGCACCATCAGAGCTACAAAAAACCTGGAAATATTAGGAACAGCATACATACTGCACCAATATTTAACAGATACTGTACTTAGGTTTTTGGTTAAAACTTGGATGCTATACAGCACCAGTCAAGGTTTTTATAATTTTGATTGACTGTGCCTGGTGTTTTTTGATGATGATGATGATGATGATGATGATGATGATGATGATGATGATGATGACGACAACAACCATCACCTTTGGACTACAGAGCTGGAAGGACTCTATAGATCATCAATTCCAGCCCCTCTTAAGTAGGCACCATGGGGAACTGAATTCCCAACCTTTGACTCTGCAGCCAAAGACCTAAGCCACTGAGGTGTCCAGCAGCTGATGTCAGACTGATTTGTCTGTAGTTCCCTGGTCCCTCCTTTTTCTGGCCTCTTTTGAAGACAGAGACTATGTTAGCCCTCTCTCAATCATCTGGCACTTCACCCATCCTCTATGATTAAAAAAAAATAATAACAGACAGTGGATGTGACAGTTCTTTAGCCTTCAATACTCTTGGATGCAGTTAATCAAGCCCTGAAGATCTGAACTCATTCAGAATAATAAGGTATTCCTTGACTATCTGTTTATCAATTTCTAACTGCAGTACTTTCCCCACCCTTTATAATTCACATTCACCTGTAGGGTCTGTGTTCTGGGGTAAACACTGAGCTAAAATAAGAATTGGGCACTTCTGCCTTTTCTTTGTTGTTTTTTACAATTCTTCTTGCCCCTCAAAAGATATCAGGATAATTGAAATCTCCCATTTCTACTATATTATGTCCCTTTGAATTTCTTGCAGTTTGTTTTTCAAAAGCTTTGTCTGCTTCTTCTTCTTGATTAGGTGGTCAGTAGTATACTCAAACTACCATATTTAATTTTACCCCAGTGCAGGGACGTGGTGGCGCTGCGGGCTAAAGCACAGAAGCCTTTGTGTGCTGCAGGGTCAGAAGACCAGCAGTTGTAAGCTAGGTTTGTTCTCCTTGCAGTCTATGGGACTCTCAAGAGCCTCCTCCAGCACCACAATTCAAAGGCATCAATTCTTCGGCGGTCTGCTTTCTTTCTGTCCATGGAGTTTTCTTGGCAAAGATACTGGAGTGGCATTGACAATTCCTGCTCCAGGTGGATTGCGTTTAGTCGGAACTCTCCACTATGACCTGTCCGTCTTGGGTGTCCCTGCATGGCATAGCCTATAGTTTCTCTGAATTACTCAAGCCTCTTTGCCACGACAAGGCAGCAATCCATGAAGGGGAAAAAAACATCCCAAAGAAAAGGAAATGCAAGAAAGCAAAGTGGCTGTCCAATGAGGGCTTACAAATAGCAGAGAAGAGAAGGAAAACAAAATGCAAGGGAGATAGGTAAAGTTACAGAAAATTGAATGCAGACTTCCAAAGAATTGCAAGGAGAGACAAGAGGGCCTTCTTAAATGAAAAATGCAAAGAAATAGAGGAAATAATAGAAAAGGAAAAACCAGAGATCTGTTCAGGAAAATTGGAGATATTAAAGGAACATTTTGTGCAAAGATGAACGTGATAAGGACAAAAATGGGAGAGACCTCACAGAAGCAGAAGATATCAAGAAGAGGTGGCAAGAATACACAGAGGAACCATACCAGAAACACTTGGATATCCCTGACAACCCAGATAGTGTGGTTGCTGATCTTGAGCCAGACATCCTTGAGGGTGAAGTCAAGTGGGCCTTAGAAAGCCTGGCTAACAACAAGGCCAGTGGAGGTGATGGCATTCCAGTGGAACTATTTAAAATCTTGAAAGATGACGCTGTTAAGGTGCTACATTCACTATGTCAGCAAGTTTGGAAAACTCAACAGTGGCCAGAGGACTGGAAAAGATCAGTGTACATCCCAATCCCAAAGAAGGGCAGTGCCAAAGAATGCTCCAACTACCGTACAATTGCACTCATTTCACACGCTACCAAGGTTAGGCTCAAAATCCTCCAAGGTAGGCTTCAGCAGTATGTGGATCGAGGACTCCCAGAACTGCAAGCTGGAGTTCGAAGGGGCAGAGGAACTCGAGACCAAATTGCTAACATGCGCTGGATTGTGGAGAAAGCCAGAGAGTTCCAGAAAAACCATCTATTTCTGCTTCATTGACTATGCAAAAGTCTTTGACCGTGTCGACCACAACAAACTATGGCAAGTTCTTAAAGAAATGGGAGTGCCTGACCACCTTATCTATCTCCTGAGAAACCTATATGTGGGACAGGAAGCAACAGTTAGAACTGGATACGGAAACACTGATTAGTTCAAAATTGGGAAAGGAGTACAACAAGGCTGTATATTGTCCCCCTGCTTATTTAACTTATATGCAGAATATATCCTGCGAAAGGCAGGACTGGAGGAATCCCAAATCGGAATTAAGATTGCCAGAAGAAATATCAACAACCTCAGATATGCAGATGATACCACTCTGATGGCAGAAAGTGAGGAGGAATTAAGGAACCTTGTAATGAGGATGAAAGAGGAGAGTGCGAAAAATGGTCTGAAGCTCAACATCAAAAAAACTAAGATCATGGCCACTGGTCCCATCACCTCCTGGCAAATAGAAAGGGAAGATATGGAGGCAGTGACAGATTTTACTTTCTTGGGCTCCATGATCACTGCAGATGGTGACAGTGGCTACGAAATTAAAAGACACCTGCTTCTGGGGAAGAAAGTGATGACAAACCTAGACAGCATCTTAAAAAGCAGAAATATCACCTTGCCAACAAAGGTCCTCATAGTCAAAGCTATGGTTTTTACTGTAGTGATGTACGGAAGTGAGAGCTGGACAATAAGGAAGGCTGATCACCGAAGAATTGATGCTTTTGAATTGTGGTGCTGGAGGAGGCTCTTGAGAGTCCCCTGGACTGCAAGGAGAACAAACCTATCCATTCTAAAGGAAATCAACCCTGAGTACTCACTGGAAGGACAGATCCTGAAGCTGAGGCTCCAGTACTTTGGCCATCTAATGAGAAGAAAAGACTCCCTGGAAAAGACCCTGATGTTGGGAAAGTGTGATGGCAAGAGGAGAAGGGGACGACAGAGGATGAGATGGTTGGACAGTGTCATCGAAGCAACCAACATGAATTTGGCCCAGCTCCGGGAGGCAGTGGAAGACTGGCGTGCTCTGGTCCATGGGGTCACGAAGAGTCGGACACAAGTAAACGACTAAACAACTGCTTTCTTTATGGTCCAGCTCTCACTTCCATACGACACGACAGGAAAAACCATAGCTTTGACTATTCAGACTTTTGTTGGCAAGGTGATGTCTCTGCTCTTTAAGATGCTGTCAAGGTTTGCCATCGCTTTCCTCCCAAGAGGCAGGCATCTTTTAATTTCGGGTCTGCTTTCTCCATCTGCAGTGATCATGGAGCCCAAGAAAGTAATTTTGTCCTTTATCATGTTCATCTTTGAACAAAATTTTCCTCTAATATCTCCAATTTTCCTGAACAGATCTCTGGTTTTTCCTTTTCTGTTATTTTCCTCTATTTCCTTGCATTGTTCATTTAAGAAGGCCCTCTTGTCTCTCCTTGCTATTCTTTCGAAATCTGCATTCAATTTTCTGTAACTTTCCCTATCTCCCTTGCAATTTGTTTCCCTTCTCCTCTCTGCTATTTCTAAGGCCTCATTGGACAGCCACTTTGCTTTCTTGCATTTCATTTTCTTTGGAATGGTTTTTGTTGCTGCCTCTTGTACAATGTTACGAGCCTTTATCCAAAGTTCTTCAGGCACTCTGTCCACCTAATCGAGTTCCTTAAATCTGTTCTTTACTTCCACTGTGTATTCATAAGGGATTTGGTTTGGATTATACCTGACTAGCCCAGTGGTCTTCCCTACTCTCTTCAATTTAAGCTTGAAGTTTGCTATGAGAAGCTGAGGATCAGAGCTGCAGTCAGCTCCAGGTCTTCTTTTTGCTGACTGCATAGAGCTTCTCCATTTTTGGCTGCAGAGAATATAATCAATCTGATTTCGATATTGCCCATCTGGTGATTTCCATGTGTAGAGTCGCCTCTTGTGTTGTTGGAAAAGAGTGTTTGTGATCACCAGCTTGTTCTCTTGACAAAACTCTATTAGCCTTTGTCCTGCTTCGTTCTGAACTCCAAGGCCAAACTTCCCTGGTGTTCCTTTTATCTCTTGGCTCCCTACTTTAGCATTCCAGTCCCCTAGAATGAGAAGAACATCTTTCTTTGGTGTCAGTTCTAGAAGGTGTTGTAAATCTTCATAAAATTGTTCAATTTCAGTCTCCTCAGCAATGGTGGTTGGTGCATAAACTTGGATTATTGTGATGTTGAAAGGTTTGCCTTGGACTCGTATTGACATCATTCTATCATTTTTGAAATTGTATCCTATTACAGCTTTTCCCACTCTTTTGTTGACTATGAAGGCTACTCCATTCCTTCTAAGGGATTCTTGCCCACAATAGTAGATATGATAATCATCTGAGCTGAATTTGCCCATTCCTGTGCATTTTAGTTCACTGATGCCCAGGATGTGGATGTTTATTCTTGCCATCTCCTGTTTGACCACCTCCAGCTTCCCAAGGTTCATAGAACTTACATTCCAGGTTCCTATGCAGTATTTTTCTTTGCAGCATTGGACTTTCCTTTCACTTCCAGGCACGTTCACAGCTGAGCATCTTTTCGGCTTTGGCCCAACCACTTCATTAGCTGTGGAGCTACTTGTACTTGTCCTCCGCACTTCCTCAGTAGCATGTTGGATGCCTTCCGATCTGAGGGGCCCATCTTCCAGCATCATATCTTTTAGCCTTTTGTTTCTGATCATGGGGCATTCTTGGCAAAGATACTGGAGTGGCATTGCCATTTCCTACTCCAGGTGGATTGCGTTTCATTGGAACTCTCCACTATGTCCTGTCCGTCTTGGGTGTCCCTGCATGGCATAGCCCATAGCTTCTCTGAGTTACTTAAGCCCCTTCGCCACGAAAAGGCAGAAATCCATAAAGGGGAACCTTTACCTTTACCTTATATTAATCCAGATGCCTTCTTTAGGACAACCAAGCTCTTTCTCCTGTATTTCTGTGTAAGAACATATAGTACAACTCGATCTCCCTTACTATCCTTTCTCTCTCTCTTTTGAACAATTGTTATTCTTCAGTTTCTGTATTCCAGTCATGGGAGTTATCCCACTAAGTTTCAGTTATGATTTTCAAGTCATATTTACCTTCTTGAGCTAAGATTTCCACTTCTTCTTGTTTGTTTCCCATATTTCTGGCATTCATATATAGACAACAGAAATGGTGTGATTTGTGGCCTGCTTTCCTTCATACATTTTTATGAAGACTATTATTGGTCCCACTGGAGCCTCTTGTTCTGTTTCTCTCGTTGTGCATAAGCCTTCATCTGCCTTTACCTCTGAGTTTGTGTTTCCTCCTCCTTCCTGTTCAGTTTAAAGCCTTCCAATTGTGCCATTTGGATAAAATAAGAAATGGATGTGCATCTGTGGCTTTTATGAGTGATGGCAAACCTTCCATCACATCCCAAATTTATCCTCCACAGAGAAAGGGTACCTGGCAGGTCCATGGATTTTCCCAGCAAATTTCAGTTTAAATATCATGCAGCAGAGAGTCACAACTACTCTTCTCTTCTTCTGTTTGTAAGTAGCATGTTCAGTGACTCTGCTTGGCTGAACTTTGGCCTCTCTCATGTTCTCCTGCAGGGTAGCCTATATGTATTCCTCTGAATGCTATCTGCCAGACTCCTTTTCAAGAATCTGAAAGTGGTTATGTGGCTTCACTGGTGCAGTATGTTTTTTTCTTTTGCTCCTAGCTGTGAGCCATGGTGGAAGCAAAGGCAAGTTGTTTGTCCCCAAATACTTGCCATTAATAAAGGGAGGAAATGTGCACAGGAACACATTATTATATTTTTGGACATATCAATTCATCAGACATACTCAAGAATTAAGTTCAAATTTAAAAAAAAAACATAGTGGTGGTGGGTTTTAGTACTTAACTGCTTTTTTATGTCCACTCATTGACCATGGATTTAAATCTGAGTTCCACTGTTCAACTGTCTCAGTATTTCTGTAGCACTTATGGCTACAGGTCTGACTGTGAGTGAAAGTATTACTTAATAAAGCATTTAACAAATATGTTTCAGAGACCATCATCAAAGTGATAAACAGTGAACTGGAATGTTGTCATGCAAATAAGTTCATGCTCAAATCAGAGTCTGAATATTTACATAAAGCTTCATTCTATCAGCTGTTTCCATTTATATTTCCAGTGAAGCAGACAATGGCCATTTAGCTGGGGCATACAACCACCACCCAACGTGGCCATAGAACCAGAACCACTTGGTGCCATTTCAGTAGATCAATAATGTCTGAACTGCACTGATCCATTGCTATTAGTTGGAAACCGCAATAAATGCAGATTTTGTTAGACTGAGTTGCTACAGAAGTACAAATGATATACTTGGGTATACAAAAATTGAGCACAAAAACTTCCCCTTTTCTTTAGATGGTATGTTATTCAGTATGCAAGAAGGGGCATATTGTTCTCTCTAAGTCTTCATGTTCTGGGGGAGGGAGCTATCCTTAATTATGTACTTTGCCGCATGAATGCATATCATTAATCGTACACTGTTTCTACAGTATTTATGTGGGCCAAATTCTCATCTGAAAGAAACTAACTCCAGATGTACATAGAGCCAGGCTAATTTACTAGTGTGGAAAGTGATGCTAGTTATTCATCCCCCAATAGGTTGGAAATTTGTTTCTTGTTTGCAAAGGGAACAGTTGTACCCCAAGAATTTAATCGTCCACACGGAACTTGACACAATTTGAAATAATATTATTAGAACCTGACTGAAAACTACCAAACATGGCAAATTCAATTTTTATTTTTCTCAGTTCAAGCCAAGGTAATTAAATGTTTTCACTATAGCCAGTTAACAACTATAGCCAGTTGTGTCAAGTTAGTGTCAGGTTTTTTTTTTTTTTGGCTGAATTATGTTCCTATAACACAAGCCCTTGTTATGTCCATCATTCTTGCCAACGGTTACATTTACCCTGCACAGAGAACCATTACTTTGTAAATATTATTTTACCACTCAGTCTTGGGAAGTGCTAAGTATACATAAATCTCCATTACAGCTCCTTCTTTCCTTTGTCTCTTTTATGTAACATGATGTCAGCTTAGCCTTGACCTCATTATTCATGTGAGTAGTTGTTTCCTTCATGGAAACAAGATATGCCATTAAAAACTACTTTAGCATTTTTCTTCTTTAGGATTTACCAAACTCTGCTAATAGGAAAAGACAAATCTACTTCTCTTGTAAATGTGTACTCTTCTAATCTGAAGCAATTCTAAACTGTGTTTTCTATACATGAATATTTTGCCTGAACCACTCCAATAGCATAGCATGCCAATGTAGGTGTGCTAGGCTGTACTATTTTTAAAGATCTGGAGTAAAGGATATCTATCTACCAATATTCTCTCTAATTTTCCAGAGCACTGTGCAGAGGCTCTTCCCCCCTACATGTGGGATTCCGGCCACAACCAGAAGCAAATGGGTGAAAACACCAGCTTGTACACCTGTGCTCACATGCGCCCACATGCCTTAGAGCAGTGGTCCCCAACCTTGGGCCTCCAGATGTTCTTGGACTTCAACTCTCAGAAATCCTGGCCAGCAGAGGTGGTGCTGAAGACTTCTGGGAGTTGCAAGACCACTGCCTTAGAGGGAAAATTGCTGTCTACTGATTTAAATATCACCAAAGCTCCCTGATATGCTCTTTGCAGAATTGTTGTTATGTTCTATCAAGTTAGGATAGACTTACAGCTTTTAGGTTTTTCAAGGTGAGATATTTAAGGAATGTTTTTACCAGCTGCATACACTCCAGTGAGTTTCCATGTCAGAGCTGGGGAATTTAACCCAGGTATCCTGAGTCCCACTTCATTACTCTATCCACTTCACCACACCAGGTACCACATCTATAAAATTATCTAATCCCAAAATGATATAGGCATTCACATATTCTTGGAGAGGCATTGATATTGCTGGATGAAAAAGCCTACTTTGCCACTTACTGGTAACATGGCTTCACACACTAAGGAAGATTTGAAAGATGTTAGATCACTTTTAGGATTAATATATTTTCATTCATTTTCTAGTGTCCATTATTGGTGTTATTTCTGATTGGAGGATGCACTTCAAATAAATAAATTTTCTATAGAATTTTGTGGGGAGAAGTTTAAATTCTTGGCAGAGTGTGAAATTTTGGTTAAAAACATCTAGCTAAGCAGCAGAAAGTGCAGACTTACAGAGCAGAATTAGCTTCAAGTTTCTGCAGAGAAGGTAACCGCTTATGACTTGTCACATCAACTGGCACATGAACAGACTTTAGCTGCATACATACTGTACATACTGCTAAATGACTGACTTTAACACTAACTGAAGACAGACTAATGACTGAAAGAAGTGGGAAAAACCTCTTAGGCTGAGATACATGGCTGTCCTCAAAATCTGAGGCAGAAAGGGAACTTCATGACTTGGTTTCCAGGATACTTTGGACTTTTCATTGGCAGTTGAGTTGTCAATCTCCTCCTGCTTTAAGCTTCCTGGTTCTGTTATAATACTTTTCATATTTTCCAAGTCAGAATTCCTAACACTAAGTCATCTTTTTTTTAAAAAAATCATCATTGTATATCTCTAGACTGCTGAAGCAAAATTTTGTACTTCATAGAGTCCCAATTCAATGTGAGTGCTGTTTCAGTTTTCCCTCAAACCACTTCAGATTGGTTTAAAAAATGAAGATATATCTCTTCTTCACATCATTATCTGAATAAATTCCAAATCTAAAACACATCTGTAGTTACAAGCAAATGAAGGGTGCAGAGTGTTTCAATATTCCTAGTTGCAATGGAGTCAGCAAAACTAATCACAAAGCTTGGTTTGGTTATTGTGTAATCTGAACTCAAGTTGCCATTCTCTCTTAGCAACCAAAGAATAAATCCATGTTTCGGAGGAAAGAAATAAACCAGAGAGAACAAAGAAGGATGCAGTAAACAAAACAAAGCTCCTTCATTGGTCTAGCAGCAATTGAGCAGTGTGTGCCAGTATGCTGCTTACAGCCAATAAACTAGGGTTTCTGCAGTCCCCTTGGCTTATTGTGTTGTGAGACTGCAGTAAGTCACTTATTTACAGCTTCATCTCTTGACATCCATTATGACTTGGAGCTGCATATTTTGAATATGTATGTATGGTGCATTTTCTCCAGAGCTTTTTCACTATTGGTGGATGTGACATTTTCTCCTTTGTATTTTATGTATCTCATGAAGATAGTACACAATTGTATTTTGTTAGGAGAAGTGCCTTCACATTTCCTCATATCTGCAAATATTAACTTGGCAGGGACATGACAGACTTATGGAAGCAGATTTTATTTCTTCTACATTGGAGAATTTCAGTGACTTTTCAAAATCTCAGTGTTGCCAGTAATTGTCTGTCTGGTAAAACAAAGGAAAACTAAATGCTAGAGTTAAGAAACATACTGAAAGCATTAGGGAAATGAAAACTGCTTTGTTAGACAAACACAACAGCAGAGCCCTGCACCACATGAATCCAAAGCAACCACCTGGAGAAGGAAGGAAAGCTGAGACCATTCAAACAGACTTTGAAAATATTTTGTCAGCAGGGCATTGCAGTAATTTGGCTGCAGTGAGAAATTATTACATGCAAATGGACTGATGGTGCAGAATGCAAAATATTTGCTTAATATTTTTCTCAGCATCAGTGAGTTAGTCCCAAAATCAGTAATCTTTGATTACAACCCTAGAAGCAACTGATAGAAAACTTTTTCTTCTTTTGAGTTTATTCAGAATAACTCATGTGCATACCGTTCCTCACTGTAAAAGAAAATTGGTTTTTAAAATGTCATAATCTACATGCTCAATTTCTGCTGCCACTTGCTCCTAAATATTTTCTTCAAGCGTTCTAACACTATGAGGCTAATTGGCTTTCTGCAAAGTAAAAAAAAAAATTTAAAACATTCCCTTACGATTCTAAGCACATCCAACTCATCTTGGAAAAAAGCACAATTTGTATCATTTTTTAAAATCTGCAAAACAAGTAATAGCTTCCATTCTAAGAGCACTTCGCGTGGTAGCACTGCAGAATCTTCACTCTTCCCCCCCCCTTTAACAGCAGTTCACTATATGTCACTACAACTCAGCAGCCTTTCAAAACTATCATATGGACAGAATCTAGAGCTGCTCTTAGACAAAAACAGAGTGGAAGATTCCAGTAACAACCAATATCTAGAAGTCCCAGTTGAGTTGATGAGTACTAAGCAGCTGGAATTTAATCTGCTTCAAAATGGAAATCACACAAACACTTCACAGAGAGAAACAGGGAAAAGTTCTAAAGTTCCAATTTTCATATCAAAGATTACTGCCCAAGCCCAGCCCTCTTGTTATACATTGTGGAAAGTTACTCTGCCTGCTCTTATGTGACTACACTGCCAAAGGTTTAGACTCCTGACACCTTACTGCATGTCTGGAGGCTTACACTTCTAACAGCTTACTGCATGTCTGGAAGTCTTATGGTGTCCAGTTCATAATAGTTGTCTCTTAGCAATCACAGACAAAAGAAACCTGGCTTGGATCATAGGTGTTTATAACACCAAATGTACCTCCATACAAGAAAATGTAAATCAGATACATAGAGCATAAAATAGCACATTAATTTTAATTACTTATCAGCTTAGTACAAAAATGATTATTGATCCTTTTCATTGAATAATTTACTTGCTGGTTTTAGGAATGTTACAAGTGGGACCGACAACAAAATGTGTGATGTGCCAGACTGAAGAAAGCTTTACAACAGAACAGAAAAGCAATAAATATGTTCAGATAATGTTTGTTCCAGCTGTTTCTTTTTTTTCTGTTTTCTGTTGTTTATTTGACCAGAGGATGCAGAGGAGCATGACGGATGGCACAATGGAGAGGCAAAATGGCCTGTATAATTTGCCACATGCGGTCTCAAAAGGCAACAGAGTTGTCTCCATTGTCTGCAACTATTCAGGTGAAATTGTCATAAAAGATCTACCACTAAGCTCCATACGAATGAATGCTTCAACAAAATGTGATTCTATGGGGTCAAAACGTCCAATATGGATGCATAAATGTTAACTGTATTTCTGAGGAAATTTTTTTTTTAAATGGTAATTCTGTAACTACACAGTTGAAAACTTTTAAATAGAGTCCATTACAGTAGCCGTTACTCACTTACTGTAACCTTGTGAGGGTTCAGGAGTCAGCTCCTTTTCCTTTTAAAATAAATAACCAACTCTCCACGGCTTAGAAATGGGGGGTAACATTTATTGGGGTGTTTAATAAGAGTCCAGTATCAACAAATGCATTCCAAACCTTCTCCCCTTTAGACAACGGGTCTGATGGGGGGTTCCAATCTTCCAATTTGAAGGGATCCCCACCCTGGTTATTCCAGGGTCCTGGCCACTCAGGTGGGGTGTCAGGGTTTAATAATAGTCCCTCCTCTCCTTCCAACAGGGGTATGGTGTCCTCTTCTCGAACGTCCACCCAATCACACTCCTGGGGGTGTTCCCCCATCTGCCACAGGGTTCCAGGAATTCCCTCTGCTGATTCTTCCATATCCTCCATTCTAATCTCTCCCGCCATTCTCTTTCCACCCTCTCTTTCCTCTCTTAATTTCCTCTGCCACTCTTTAGTTTCTCGCTCAGCCCAGTAGGATGGTTAGGGGTTGAGTTCTCGCCTCCTCCTGGCATCTGCCTCTTCTTTGGGGACTCGTAGTTTTGCAGTCTTCCCTGTCCATGGAACTTCCACCCAGATCCACTCCCAGCCTACTGGCAACTCTCCTTCCCCCCCTTCTTATACCCCCCAACCCTGCCTCTACTACTTCCCGCCCTTTTTCTCCCACGCCTGCCAAGGTAATCCCGGTTCTGTGAATCATTAGTCTTTTCAAATCTTCCTCTAGATTCCCTGGGGCCTTTTCCAGAAAGTCTTGTCTTCTGGGGTGGGGGAACTGGCAGATTCTGGCTCTCTTTCTCAGTGGTTGGCAGGAGGGGCAGCACTCCTGAGAGAGGGGTCTGTCTCTCCCTCCCTCCTTCTTACAAACCTGTTCACTCTGTGGCCTCTGTAAGAGAAAAGCTAACAATATTTTTATTCATCTGGATAGCTACTTATGGCTATCCCATGAATGGTCTGTGATCCAAGCCGAGCCCCCCCCCCCGCTGTATCCTGCAGTAATGTGTGGATTTTGCTGAGAATCAAGATGGAGGGAAAGCAATGGGATTGGGGCAGGGTGACGTAGCATGGTTTATTTCAAATTAACACATTTCTGGGGTTCAGAAGTAAACAAGACAGCATATGATAAACTACAACTCTCTCCCCCTTTAATAAAAATACTCAGTTTCTGTCTTCCTCTGCATCAAGTCATCTGAAGCATAACTTGAAATAGGCAATCAGATAAGTTTCTATGATCCCAGTCTGCGTGATGGGCCATGAAATAAAACAGGAAATTCATCAGACTGTTTTGAAATTAACCAGCATTCAGTTTAGTTTCCTTCCTCAATACATCTGCTAATTCTGCTTCTTTTCTCCACACTCACCCAATCACACACTCGTAGAAGCACCAAATGTTTGTTAGAGAAGTTATCTTCTTTTAAAACTTTTGTGTGATTTCAATTGTACTTTTAATTGGGCTCACAAAGTACGATCAACATTTTCCTCTGCCTTTAAAGGAATTGGATTCCTTAATCCCATACATTCACACCAACAGATCTCTCTGCACTATTAACACAAAAACCTTACATTATAGTGCAAAATAGTGGTGTGTGCTATTACCTTGGAGTGAATATTGACATTTTAATTTTAATTTAATTCACATTATTACAGGACAACATGTGCTGTTTAAATTAATGTTGTTTCCAAGGGGTGAGGGAAGGCACAAGCTACCAAAAACATGAGCACAGTCTTTCAAAACCTTTCATTAAAAAGGAAATTTTTGGTGCTTCAAAAGAAAAAGAAAATGCAGAGATGCACTACCTACAAGCTTATTATAAAATCCTGACGATGCAGTTATGATACAGCTGCTAGCAATTCATCACCTAACTTCTCTTTATTTCTACTGAAAGCTCATTTTAGTGCTTAGAATTATGCTAGCAGATGCAAAACTTTCTGTGCTTACATATCATAATTTTTACTGATTAACAGTTTAAACTATACCATTCTATATTCACATCTCTTCTTGCCCCTATTTTCTGTTATGTTTTAAACTACACCACAAGGATATTATTTCATTTAAAGTATAGTGCATATAGGAACTGCATAGTGCAATTTACCTGCACACATGGACACCTTTAGATATCGGTACTAGATGTTACTAATAATAGTATGGATGGCAGTCATTGGTTTACTACATGGAAACTGCTTTGTTCCAGCTTTCTGGCATATATTAGTAAACTTTTTGAACATGGTTAGATTTTTGGGACAAGCCCTGCCCCGTTTGTTACTGCTTCATTCACCATTTCAGTTTAGAGCCTGAAGAAAAGAGAGTTGCTCCTTGTACATAGGCTCTACAAGTGTGCAAGAACCCTGGTTTTCCAAGATTTGTTCTCATGAGTATACCTACACACGAGCAGCCAACCTTTTCCTCTTCCAACCCGGCACCCAAACCATAAACAAAAGTTACAATAGAGAGGTGAGGGCAAGGCACTCGCCTCTGTGTTTAGAATGCCAGCAAATATGATGACCAAACACAATCCATATTTTCTTATCCTCTGCCCTAGAAGTAATCATACCAAGGGAATTCCAATCTTATGGCTGCTGGTTGGCTACTGAAGGCGTCTCCCCTATAGCCTTCCATATGCAACTACAGGAGTTAAATTACTATGATGTATATTAGCAATATCTCTTCTCTCCCAACAAGCAACTTTTTGAATAGGATACCAATTATATTTTAACCTTCAATCCCCAAGGCCGGCTTCATCACAGTAGGAAGGAATGGGCAAATCATATAGCCCTAATATCCACCAAACCTCCCCAGATTTATCTGACCACCAAAACAACACATTGTTTGTTTCACCTGCCTGCCTGCCTGCCTGTAACAGGACCCAAGGTGGTTCACAATATTACACTCACAGAAGTCTGGGTGGGCATAATTTACCCTTTAAATGCAATCTCTCTCAGCCAGTGTTAGGTTAGGAAATCCTTTTTTCTTCAGAAAATGAAAGTAGATGCCCAGTCATTTTCTGAGTTGGAGGACAAAAATTCATTTTCTAGCCTAAAATGGGCCCAGGAACTGAAATTACATTTAAAGGGGGTGTGGTTTATCCAGGGTGGGGAAAAACAAAAATGGCATCCAGACCAACCAATATCCCCCATCCTTGCTGTACTGAGTGCCTACGCCCTTTGATTATTCTTTATGCTAAGCAGTATCAGGCCATTGAAGTCCTATACAGGAAACCATGGAGGCAACAAGTCACTGTTCATTCATTTGTTTGTTTTTAAAGGAGCTTGTCTGTGAAAACCAAATGATAGAAAAAGTTAGGTGTGACACCAAACCTCAGAACAGGGGAGGGATAATAAATGCACCTCTCCCCTCCCCAAATGAGTGAATTAATAATAAGGTGAGCCAACCTTTGTAGCCAGGTGTATTTAGCTTACTCTAAGGCAGCATTTTTTTCACACCCTTATTCATCTCAGGTGAAAGACACTGGTTTCACAGAAAGCTGGGGACAGCTTAGGACCAGTAAACTCGTTTTGTATAAAAGCAGACCATGGTTCTTTCTATCATTCTGTTACAGTAATTAACTTGCAGCAGCCAGATGGGGATGGGAACATTTAACAATTTTATCAGTTCTTCCCCACTAGTATGAAAGCAACCCTTCATAGATTGCTGCCTTGTCGTGGTGAAGGGGCTTGAGTAACTCAGGGAAGCTATAGGCTATGCCATGCAGGGACACCCAAGACGGACTGGACATAGTGGAGAGTTCCAACGAAACGCAATCCACCTGGAGTAGGAAATGGCAATGCCACTCCAGTATCTTTGCCAAGAATGCCCCATGATCAGAAACAAAAGGCTAAAAGATATGACGCTGGAAGATGGGACCCTCAGGTCGGAAGGCGTCCAACATGCTACTGAGGAAGTGCAGAGGACAAGTACAAGTAGCTCCACAGCTAATGAAGTGGTTGGGCCAAAGCCGAAAGGATGCTCAGCTGTGAACGTGCCTGGAAGTGAAAGGAAAGTCCAATGCTGCAAAGAAAAATACTGCATAGGAACCCAGAATGTAAGATCTATGAACCTTGGTAAGCTGGATGTGGTCAAACAGGAGATGTGAAGAATAAACATTGAGAACATGGGCATCGGTGAACTAAAATGGATGGGAATGGGTGAATTCAATTCAGACAATTATCATATCTACTATTGTGGGCAAGAATCCCAAGAAGAAATGGAGTAGCCCTCATAGTCAACAAAAGAGTGGGAAGAGCTGTACTGGGATACAGTCTCAAAAATGATAGAATGATTTCAATACAAATCCAAGGCAGACCTTTCAGCATCACAGTAATCTAAGTTTATGCACCAACCACCAATGCTGAGGAAACTGAAATTGACCAGTTTTATGAAGATTTACAACACCTTCTAGAAGTGACACCAAAGAAAGATGTTCTTCTCATTCTAGGGGATTGGAATGCTAAAGTCGGGAATCAAGAGATAAAAGGAACGACAGGAAAGTTTGGCCTGGGAGTCCAAAATGAAGCAGGGCAACGGCTAATAGAGTTTTGTCAAGAGAACAAGCTGGTCATCACAAACACTCTTTTCCAACAACACAAGAGGCGACTCTGTACATGGAAATCACCAGATGGGCAATACCGAAATCAGATTGATTATATTATTTGCAGCCAAAGATGGAGAAGCTCTATACAGTCAGCAAAAACAAGACCTGGAGCTGATTGTGGCTCTAATCATCAGCTTCTCATAGCAAAATTCAAGCTTAAACTGAAGAGAGTAGGAAAAACCACTGGGCTAGTCAGGTATAATGTAAACCAAATCCCTTATGAAAGAGGAGAGGAACATTTTGTTCAAAGATGGACATGATAAAGGACAAAAATGGTAGGTATCTTACAGAAGCAGAAGACATCAAGAAGAGGTGGCAAAAATACACAGAGGAATTATACCAGAAAGATTTGGATATCCCGGACAACCCAGATAATGTAGTTGCTGACCTTGAACCAGACATCCTGGAGAGTGAAGTCAAGTGGGCCTTAGAAAGTCTCGCTAACAACAAGGCCAGTGGAGGGGATGGCATTCCAGTTCAAATTTTAAAAATCTTAAAAGATGATGCTGTTAAGGTACTATATTCTATATGCCACAAGTTTGGAAAACTCAACAGCGGCCAGAGGACTGGAAAAGATCAGTTTACATCCCAATCCCAAAGAAGGGCAGTTCCAAAGAATGCTCCAACTACCGTACAATTGCACTCATTTCACATGCTAGCAAGGTTATGCTCAAAATTCTCCAAGGTAGGCTTCAGCAGTATGTGGACCAAGAACTCCCAGAAGTACAAGCTGTATTTTGAAGGGGCTGAGGAACTCGGGACCAAATTGCTAACATGTGCTGGATTATAGAGAAAGCCAGAGAGTTCCAGAAAAACATCTACTTCTACTTCATTGACTATGCAGAAGCCTTTGACTGTGTGGAGCACAGCAAACTATGGCAAGTTCTTAAAGAAATGGGAGTGCCTCACCACCTTATCTATCTCCTAAGAAACCTATATGTGGGACAGGAAGCAACAGTTAGAACTGGCTATGGAATAACTGATTGGTTCAGAATTGGGAAAGGAGTACGACAAGGCTGTATATTGTCTCCCTGCTTATTTAACTTATATGCAGAATACATCATGTGGAAGGCTGGACTGGAGGAATCCCAAACCGGAATTAAGATTGCCAGAAGAAATATCAACAACCTCAGATATGCAGATGATACCACTCTGATGGCAGAAAGTGAGGAGGAATTAAGTAACCTTGTAATGAGGGTGAAAGAGGAGAGTGCCAAAAAACGGTCTAAAGCTCAACATCAAAAAAATAAGATCATGGCCACTGATCTCATCACCTCCTGCCAAATAGAAGGGGAAGATATGGAGGCAGTGACAGATTTTACTTTCTTGGGCTCCATGATCACAGCAGATGGAGACAGCAGCCACGAAATTAAAAGATGCCTGCTTCTTGGGAGGAAACTGATGACAAACCTTGACAGCATCTTAAAGAGTAGAGACATCACCTTGCCAACAAAAGTCCACATAGTCAAAGCTATGGTTTTCCCTGTAGTGATGTACGGAAGTGAGAGCTGGACCATAAAGAAAGCTGACCGCCGAAGAATTGATGCTTTTGAACTGTGGTGCTGGAGGAGGATCTTGAGAGTCCCCTGGACTGCAAGGAGAACAAACCTATCAATTCTAAAGGAAATGAAGCCTGAGTGCTCACTGGAAGGACAGATCCTGAAGCTGAGGCTCCAGTACTTTGGCCATCTCATGAGAAGAGAAGACTCCTTGGAAAAAACCTTGATGTTAGGAGAAGGGGACAATAGAGGATGAGATGGTTGGACAGTGTTACTGAAGCGACCAACATGAATTTGACACAACTCTGAGAGGCAGTGGAAGATAGGAGGGCCTGGCGTGCTCTGGTCCATGGGGTCACGAAGAGTCGGACACGACTGAACGACTAAATGATGAATATGAGAGCAAGGGCTAATGGTTTTAATTGATAAAGAACTTTCATGGATGACAGAAGAAGAAGAAGAAGAAGAAGAAGAAGAAGAAGAAGAAGAAGAAGAAGAAGAAGAAGAAGAAGAAGAAGAAGAAGAAGAAGAAGAAGAAGAAGAAGAAGAAAATTTCATGATCACCATATCAAAAAGCTGTATTTCATAAAAACTTTTATTCATGTTCTCAAATCTTTGAAAAGCTTATCTATGGTTCTTTCACTACAAAAAAATCTTTCTAAAAACTGCGCAGAGCAGACAAATTTTGATTCGAAAGCGGTACAGATACATGAAATTTGCAAGGGAGTCATAAAATATCAGCACATTAAAACCACCAGACTTAATGGGTCAGGACCTAAGACATGATGATTCCACATTCTGGTGATTTAGGCAAGTGGAGTAGAATGATGAAAGTGGGTCAGGAAGACATGCACCCAAATCCTTATTTAGCCAGAGTGTTTGGTGCATGACCTTGGCTTGTCACTATATCTTAACTTTATCTCACAGAACTGTTGGAAGGGGGAAAAACGAGATGTGTTCATTAATTCAGCTCATGCCAATAAAACAATATACAAGTGAAATAAATATTAACAATATAGGTTTTCTCACATTGATTCCCATATATAAAATCATATCAGGAAATTGCTGATCCTTGAAAAATCTGTTTTGATTGTATATATCTGAACCTTTTGTTTTTGAAAATCTATTAAATCTTTTCCTAGTTGTTTTGATTGCTGTGATTTTAATTGGGAGGTAATACAAAGATTTACTTATACTTGAACCTTTGCTCAAGTTTTGGTTTCTTGTTTTATTTATTTTGTTTACTTCGATTTTTAACAAGATCAGCTACAGTTGAAACTGCATAGTATGTCATGCTTCAGGATAATTTTCTCTTCATGTGTTGAGCAGAAGATAGAAGGACTCTGCTGCTCAGTGAGTTGAAAGTAATTTGGAAAAATCTCATTCTTTAGTTTATGATAGGGCTGTGTATGTGACAGCAGTGGCAGCTTTTGTAAACAATGGATGGTTTTCACATTTGATATAATTATGGGGCAATGAATTGCTCACAGACACTAAACTTGGATTCATTTTTGTTTAGAGTAATAAGTTCAGCTTCTGTTTGTAGATCCTGCTAATTTAGGACCACCACATGGCAAAGATGAAATGTGCCTGCAGATTTAATGGGAAGTACAATTACATGGATGAGCTTCCTCTCTCTCTCTCTCTCTCTCTCTCTTTTGATGCAGAAATAGACAGATGCAAGCTCTGAATTCAGAAATCTGCTTTGAAAAAGCCTTTTTTTTGCTCTGACCTAACAGTCATTTGATGATGGAGCTAGAGGATAATATATTTTATTGTTTGTGGTCATTCAGTTCTTCACCTCGTCCCTTTCAAAAAATACTAATTATCATTGGATGAAATACTTTGAAACAGACTTCAATTTTCCCTAGAAAATCTACCACAAACTTAATTTCAGTGATTAATCTTTGATGGACTTTCTTTTGTTGTCCTGTGACTAATGATTATTAATACCACCTGGGCAAAGAAAATTATCTAACATTAGAGCAACAAGATGACTGAGCATTTGACGGTTTTTAGTGGGCCAACACAGCTGTCGAGAAAGAAAAAAAGAGAGAAAATTATGCTTCTTATGACCACTAACTTGCAATTTAAAAAAAAAAACCACAGCTTTATTTGCTCAGTTATTTTCCATTCCTAATACATGCCTTTTGAAGAAAAACTAACAAAGGAGGGATATAAATTACATTTTAGTTGTTTCTGACATCTTAAAATTAATATTATCTTGATTTGCCATTCATTGTATAAATCAGACCAGTAATCAAGCATGGGAACAATGACACAGGAAATCTTTAAGATGTGACTTTCCTATCATGGAACACATAGCAAAAGTGTGCTTTTAAAACAGAGATGCTATTTTATCACATTTAGGACAATCAAATGTAGGAGGAAAAAGCTGTGAAAGAGATTATTTCAGTCAGTGTGAGAACCTGTTCACACGATCCCTTGAGTAAGTGTGCTTTTTATGTTAAAAATCAGCAAAAGCATCTTTAGCATCCAGAGATGGCTTGTTACTTTAGATGTGATCACATCACATGGTAGTGTATTTCAAATGTTAGTATATTTATTATTCTTTTAATGTATCTTGATTTTATTATTTAATTTTTAATGTTCATTTATATTTATTTTTTAAATATGATTCATTTGGACTATTCTGTTTGACAACCCAAACTTAAAGGACAAGTGACTTCACAACTTCGTATCTTCTAATTTTCTTTGTAGGAAATATATTAACATATCACAAATGATACAGATAAATAAATGATGGCCATAATCTGTTCCTTAGCATAGTAGACTGCACTAGATTAGGCCCACTGAATCAACTGGGATTTGATAAATCACCTTCTCCATAAATTCTAATAGGCCTACTCTGTGACATACTTTAGCATAAATTGCAATTAGCGTAGACTCATTTGAATAAATGGAATTTACAGAATTGAGTCACTAAATCCCCACTGATTCAATGGGCCTATTCTAGTGTGACTTGCTATGGTTAACAACAGGATTTTGGCCATTATTTTAAAAGTAAAGTATAAAAATGTATAAAAATGTATAAAAATGTCTTTAGGTTTGCTGGCAGGAAAACACTTGACGATTATATTGCATGATTCTTACTGAGGACAGGGTTAGAAAGAACTGTGAGAGCTCCAAAATCTTGCATATGGTGCTTAGTGTATGCTAAGGTGGAACGCCCCATTAAAGAACCACCTTTAGTCACAGATATGATCCAGCATAACTCCACTGGTGTCAGTTTCAGCAGTGAACTCCCAGAAATTAAGAACTCAGCATAGGTATCAGAACACCAGGTCAAGCAACTTCATGTAACAGCAAATGGCTGCATGAATTTCTTGACTTGTGGCAATTCACTGCTGAAATTTACACTGATAGAGTTACACTGGAATGCATAACAAACAGAATTCTGGCCTAAATGTTAAAAAAAATATCTGTACATAATAGCTTCCACGTGTTTCCCTGGCATTGGATACAAAAGTGGGAGACTAGGGGAAAACTGCTTTGGCAGTAGCAGAATCCTAATTATGAGATAGTTTCCCAGAGAACCTTTCAAATGAGACACCTTCCTAGAGAAAAATCCATTTTAGTGCAAGGACGCTTTAATATTTATTAACTATTCCTTGTGATTAGTTGAAAGTTAGTTGATTTTTAAAGCTAAATTTCAATTTTTTACTGAATTCTATTGTAAACTGCTTGATATATAAATACAACAAATACATAGCACTGAAGTGACAGGAGAAACCTACTGGTGTAGGAACAGTGTATGTGTATTAGTACCCCCATGGCCGCAGTCAATTGTATTTCTATTAAATTCCATGACATTTATGTTGCTGTTTATTTCAACAATGATAGAATATTTTTGGTAAGGCAAATGTCATAATCTGATCCTTTGTGCTGAGTAATTTAAGGAAACAGATATTTGCTTTCCACAGTATACTAGAAGTATGACATCAAAGGATCGATCATTTAATTACAAATGCCTCATTTAGAATGTTGTCATCATAGTTCAGGCTCCTACTATACAACTGTAATTGAAGTTGCTTCTTGTCAAAATAATATAAAGATGTTTTTGTCATCGGCAGAGCATTGGCTTTAGTTATGATGCTTTAAAAGCCATTTATTGGCTTTATTTCATTTAGAGAGTTCCTAAAGCAGCAGCAGAACAGATGCCTTCCTGTCAGCCAACAGATGACCAAAATGACTGCATAAAGAGGTTTTGATCTAGTGCAGTAGTATTGGTCTTGAATGTATTATAGTAGTAATGAATATGTTGACATTTCAAATTTAAATTAGTAATAATGATACAGGTTACCATAAACCATTTGTATAATTGTTCGCACGGCTAAAAACAATTCCTTTTTATGGTTGGTTTCTTCCCTTATACAACTGTATACAGAGCTTATTAATTCTATGCATCCCTTGTTTCACCTTCCCTTTCTTTCCTACAGTGAATGATGAAAGTTAAAATCTTAAATATCCATGAGAAGTAGTTCTCTGAGCCCTAGAGCTGACTTAGCCAATAGACAAAAAACGTGTGGTTTCTCGAGGATAGAAGCTCAGCTTAGCCTAGTGATATCTATATATCACTTATGAGAACAGTAATGTGCCATTGCTCTCCAATTTTCTACTTTATTTTCTGTGCTATCTCACATACAGGACAAACTTATTAGCTTTCCTGCAAGAACTGGCGATGCTGCAGACTGTGATGAACTTGAAAATGGGCACAACTTCGTTCGGTACAATGACTCATAGAACACAGGTTACCCAAACTAATCGTAAGCAGTACAAGAAAGCAAAGTATACGTTAAGAGATTCAAAATCTCAGTCTGAATAGTCTTGGTCTGTAAAGCAACTGGAAGCAAAAACCCCATGCAAAACGAACCAGGTAGATGGAGCAGACCCATCCTACAACCTTGTCTGCAATGTCAAGGTGAGTATACACAAAGGCCCCATTCCTCTGCTGCTTGGAGTCACTGAGATGTAGTCTCAAATCCTGCACGGACAAAGCCTTGAGGGGCTTGCTAAGACCCAAGCTATAAACTTCTCCTCCCAAATTCTGCTATTACAAATTGAAGGCAGCTATGCCTCATCATCTTTTCTCTCCTACTTATAATGGTCTTCCAAAAACAAATAATAAACATTTGGGACAAGTGAACCCTACCAAGGGAGTAGGAAAAATGTCTGATAATCTGATTGTGCTCTAAGACTTGCTAGCCATTCCTGGAGCTATTTGGAGTGTTTACTGTTCTGTAGATCCAAAAGATGACTCAAAGTCTATAACAAAATGGGTTCAACAGACCAAGACAGCAAAACCAAAACAGTTATTGCAGCAAACTGCCTGGTAAATCTTGATGACTGGGCAAGAGATCTATTTTAGGTCAAGCTTGTCGCACTTCTGAGGGTAAAGGACCTGTCTCAGATAAGTAAGTGGTGGTCACTTGTGACTACAGTGACTCCTTGCCCAGGACACTATCTCTTTAGGGAGAAGTGGTTGTAACTGAAAATGGGGGTGTTAGTATACATATACGAATATCTCTGCACAGGTAGAAATAATGAAGGTCTGGCCCCATGGGGCCAGACTGTCCACTCATGATTTTGCCACTGCCGCCAGCTCCGTGGAGGTTTCCTATCACACCATTCTCTACAATGGATTAGCCACTCTCTGACCTAGCATAGAGGCTTGTCATCCTGCCTCCTGCCAGGACTGGGTAATCAATTGTGGACAACGGTGTGATAGGAATGTCCGATTAGCTCGAGTCAGTGGCGAAATCATGAGCGGACAGTCCAGCCCCATGGGCCCAGACCCTCGTTATTTCCACCCGTGCAGGGATATTCATATTCGTATACGAATACAAATACCCCCATCTCTAGTTCTTACATAGACAAATTGCAATATAAGTGTATTGGTATGTATTTGTGCCATAACTCTAGACCAGTAGTAACTGGGCCTGAGGTATGACCACGGCATCAAAGAAATGATGGAGGAATCATCTCTGAAGATCACCACCTTGAAGGTGAAATTGAAAAGCCCAATCTCCGTTAACAGGCAAATGGCCTTTTAAAAAAGTTGCCCTTTTGCAGTGTCAGAGGACATCGGACAAAAATCCTGAAATAATGTGGGGAAACAAACAACAAGCCAATAGTAGGCAAATTTCAAGTAATGAGTTGTTGTGACAGTTGACCCATCTGTGCATTATGCAGCAACATAGTGCATGCATCTCAATATATCTAGTACAAGTATGCATGTTGCACCAGATAAAATGTATCTGGTAAAACATGCATACCTAAAAAGGTTATATGGAAAGATTAGTTATAATAAACAATGATGATGCTACTGATGACTCAGATGTAACAACCAATCAGACTTCTTGAGAGATTTTTAAATACCCTGCAGGAGTGCACTCTCTCTCTGATGCTTGTTCTCTGGTTGACAATGAGGAAAACATGAAACCATAACATTTCCAGGACAATGGGAGATGAGAAAAAACATGCTTTGACTAAAATAAAGGCCCAAGTTTGTCTACACTGGTTACCAATCTACTTCTGTGCCAAGTTCAAGATCCTGGTTCTAACATATAAAACCCTAAACATTTTGGGGCCTTGCTACTTGTTCCAATGTCTTCTGCCAAGTTCAGCTGCCTTTCTAACCTGGTCCTGACAGGTGTCACACCTGCGGGTGTTAACTAAAGATGGGATATTCGTATTTGTATTCTGAGGATATAAACATGAATAGCAGCACCACAAGTGCCACAGATGTCCATTCTCTCCCCCTGAACCAGTGGGTCCACTTACCAACCATTCAGCATGCAAAGTAGTCTGTCTACTCACCTTTCAGCTTCATCATCATGCCACTTGTGGAAGGAGCCCAACCAGCTCTTCCCCACCTCCCCATACAGCTGACCACTCAGTGATCAGCTGTGTGGGGAGGTGGGGATGAGACAGCCAGGCTCCTTTCACAATTGGCATAGCAATGACAGAGCTGAGTGCTGCACGCCAAACAGTGAGTGGACCAGCTGGTTCTGGGGGGGACAGAATGGACATCTGTGGCACCTGTAGTGCTGCTATTTGTATTCATTTCTCCTGAGATATGAATACAAATAGCCCATCTCTAGTGTTAAGTCTATGACAAGCCTGGAAAATCATAACCAGAAACCGGACTTTCTCTGCAGTGGTGCTATCTCTATAGAATATTCTCCTGCAGTAAATTTGACAGCTTCCCTCTCTTTGCATATTTAAAAAGCTCCTAAAAACAGAACTATTCAGAGAAGCCTTTGGGGAAAATCTACCCAAGTAACTGGGACATTGTAGGAAGGAGGAGAGGAATTATGCAGTATTGCATCATGTTCTGGAAATTGTTTCACTGCGTGTCTTGGGTTATGATTTATATCTGGGATAGCCTACTGTGTTTATTACTGTATAATGTATAATTAATTTGCTGTACACCACCCAGAGTAGCAATTTGCTAGTTGGGTGATATAATAATAAATAAATAATTATTGGTTGTGTTCAGAATTACAATTCTGTTTGGCTGTGCCAGCCTTTCAGAATACCTGCATTTGATTCTTTATTTTCTTTCACCATTTTGTAACTTTTAAGTCCACCCAGAGACCAATCTCTGTGATATTTCTACTTTAGATTTCTTTGTTGAATGTGTTACACTTCTTTTTCACTGCAGACTTAACAAAGTTTAGTCCTTCTCAGAAATAATCCATCTTGCAACACCTGCTGCTTTGTGCACATATAAAGAACTTCTCTGTTTCAGAAAATAGAGAACAAGCTTGGAGACTTTTGAGTTTATTCCACATTATTTGTCAGACTTCCCTAGTTCAGAAAAAGGGATACATCCTACAACATAATCCTTTCCATCTTTTAGTGAGTTGGGAACTCCATTCACTTGCAAGAGTTGAAGGATGTGGTAGCAGCTACTCAATTTAAGTTTGTTTCATAACAAGTAAGCTCTTTCCTCAGATTTTCATAAAAGCTGGGTGGGGAAGGAGCTTTATAGAGGCCTAGCAACTTGAGAGTAAAAGAGGCCTCCTGACATCCTGTATAAAAAGCAGTGGTTCACCCCATTTGATCAGTATAACTTTGCTTCCCAGTGACCTTTACCTTTTGAACTACAGTGGGGTCTTGACTTGAGAACTTAATGCGTATTGGAAGGCGGTTCTCAAGTCAAAAAGTTCTCAAGTCAAATCTGCATTTCCCATAGGAATGCATTGAAAACCATTTAATCCGTATCTGCTCTTTTCCATCCATAGAAACTAATGGGAAGCTGCTATTCCGCCTTCGACCACTAGAGGGGGATATTTTGTTTCTTTTTTTCTTAGGTCAAGAAAGGTTAAGGGAAGGCAGGGAAAATACAGTCCAGGCAGTACCAGGCAGTCTGAAGACTGTCTCCCAATCCACTCCCTAAACGCTGGGAGGAGTGAGGAAGCAGACAGGCACCCTTTTCACTGGCCAACAGTTAACTGAAAGTTCACTTTTTGCACTTTCGCTGCCCCCCACGTGGGTTTTTTTCAGTTCTTAACTCAAATCTAAGTACTTAAGTCAAGTCAATATTTTCCTAAGAGAGCGGTTCTTAAGTCAAAATGTTCTTAACTCAAGCCGTTCTTAAGTCAAGACCCCACTGTATATTATCCCCAGCTGCTCATGCCTTGCTGAAGGTTCTATTTTTACTCCCTTGCTGCCTGACCTGAAGCTCCCTCCTAGAACACCTGGATTGAAAAACAATAAACACCAAGTCTCTCTTTATACTTCCTTGAGAAAAGCTGGGAGGCACTAGTTCTTACAAAGATGCTAAAAGATGCATGTCGGCCCTAATAAGACTTTGATCTCCCACTATGATGTGAACAGCTTCACATGACAATCTTTCAGCAGCCCCAGCCAACACCTTGGGATCAGAAGGTGGCCTTGTACCTTGAGTATGTCCAAGTCCCATAAGATGACAGGCTCACTCAGGAGCAATCCTTCAACCTGGTAAATTGTCATTAGAATAAATATCCCTCTCACTATAAGACTGACACATTTCCCCATAAAAATGATATTCAAAATCTATGACAGAAATGCAAGTAAAATTAGAAAGTGGGCATATGATATGATCACTGGTTCTAGGTTATCATTTTAAAAAAGATGAACATACCTTCTTTGAATGAAAATTCCTTCTCACATGCACACAAATGCAAAACTATTAAGAATATATTGATGCCTTATATTTTCCTTTTCCTTTTTATGGTTATAGTGTAATGATGCAGATAATGTGATAATGTACAATGCAGATGGAGTCATCCTTTAAAAGATGGTATAATATTATAACAACACAATGTGTTGTTCTTTGACAACCAAAGTGTTAAAATTGCCCTTTTAAAAAGTGATTTGTTAGATTTCTTTTGCAACAACGGTCTTCCAGAAACTGTTTAATTTGGAAGGAATTACAGCAAAAGAAAGGAAAAACAAAGAAAATATTTTGCAGTTGAATTAACAGGACGTGGGTAGATGTAGGAAGGGAAGAGAGCACGTAACTGAACCAAGTACATTCTTTCACACCCCTCTATTTTTGTTACGGATGAATAATATTTGTTCAGTGATACTCTTAAAGAATCTTCATTAGTATAGATTTAGTTTCTGTTTTCTAGTTTTAGGAGAGGAAAGACAATCTGTTTTATGTCATGGGTTTCTAACAAATCACAAAAGTGATCCCTACAATAATAGGGCCTGGATCCTTCCTTGTAGTTATTTATTAACACACCACTTAAGATCAACAACAAAATTAATGAGCCAGGACTTTATCAAGCCAAATATTATGTTTTCTGCTTCCTGGTTCAGTAACGTGTGCATGTCAATCTTAAAGTCAAGAACATATTAAAAGGATTCAACAGCAGATGCCCATTTTTACATAACTACTTTTAATGCTGCCATTACACACTGATCTGCAGGTCATGGCAGGGATGCTGCATAGGCATCTAACATTCATCTACTGTCATTTGATCATTACCCTAGTTGCTCTAAATTCAAAACTATTTTGCACTGATACCTGACTGCACAATGTTCTGTGTTATTAGATCAAATATGCCTAGAGATAGTTGATCTCCGAGCTGTTATAAACTGTTCCTGATCATCTACTATCTAAGATATATAGCCTTCAAATAGGAAATATATATTTTTAGGCTGAAGGTTGTTAGACAAAGCTTTTCCTAACCATGATACAAGAAGTGATTTATTTTCCTGTCTCACTCTCTTCTCTGGCCAAATATATTGTGTACAGTATTGGTTTTCAAAAATGTGAAGCTGGTGGGCACAAAATAAAAGTATACTTTTTTGTGTGTGTAGCATTAAATTCAGAAAATTGGCATGTACACATTACTGAACAACGAAGCAGAAAGCATATAATGGTGTACCCCAGAAATTGAGTTATTTAGGGTGACCCAAAAGGATCAAATTATTTGTGTAAATGGAGAATTTCTACAAAATAATTTAGATGATACTACATGAACCCAAAAGCAAAGCAAAAAAAGTGTGCAAAAAAAAGAGAGTTATTCTAAAGAAAAATATTTGTTCGGTTCTCTCTGGAAAGTAATTATAATTTTTATTTATTTTATTTTATTTTATTTGTTCTATTTTTACCCTGCCCATCTAGATTTGGGAATCTACTCTGGGCAGCTTACAGAATATAAAGATAAAAACAGCATTAAAATAAATTTGATCATAAAGATCAATAAAGGAAATAGGATTCAAGATGGGATAAAGAAGCTATGTAATGGGGGGGGGGGGGGAGAAGGCCTGCCGGAAGAACCAAGTCTTCAACTTGTTTTTAAAAATTCCCAGCAAGGGTACTAGTCAAATCTCCAGGGGTAAGGTGATCCAAAGATGATGGGCCACCGCCAAGAAAGCCCAGTTTCTTGTTCTCTCCTTCTGGGCCTCTCTCGGGTTAAGCCCCTCAACCTTCCAGTCTGGCTTGATTGAGTGACGAGTAGAGCTAGGTGGGGATAGATGCTCTGCCACGTATCAAGGCCCTAAACCGTTTAGGGCTTTATATGTAAGCATTAGTATCTTGAAATCACTGTGGAAATGAATGGGTAACCAGTGTAAGGCCATCAGAGTGGGGGAAATATGTTGGTGTCTTTTCACCCCGATTAATGATGTGTCAACCGTGTTCTGGACCATTTGTAATGTCTGCATCAGTCTCAAAGACACAGGAGGCAGAAGAGCAAAAATTGGAAGCCAGGTCTAACATATAACAAATTGTTACAACACTATACACCATATAACACTGTTGTGTGTAATACGTGTGCTACGGTTGCCCAGAAACACATTTTAAATTGAATGGTTAGAGGTATGCAGATTTGTGGGTTTGGAGAACTCAAAGGATTCTACTGTTGAAGCTTTATTTTTAAACCACAGCCTGCACACTTCTACATAAGAAATTTTATCGTTGCTTAACTCTTCATCTTTTGAAGAAAAATGGAATCTTCCTATACTATGTAAGAGGTTGTTAGCACAGCACAGCAAGGAATGTAAAATCCATGTTTGATACTTTTCTGAAACAAAATGAAGTTAAATGTAGTATACACTGGTGCGCTGAGAGAGACAAAAAATTCCAACATTGGCAGTACCCCAAAGACTGCTGAATATAGAGCATAAGAACAATGTCAGAATTGGCTTGTTGATGTTTCCTGCACAATGGCTCCCAAGGAGCCTATATCTCATCTACAAAAGGACACCATCTGTTGAAAAGGGTGCTGCCAGTCTCTAAATTCACTCAAGCATTGCAGATTTTCAATCCTGTCCTTTTCTGTGATGTCCTTCAGATAATGTTCCTTGCATATATAACTTTCTCACAGTCATAGATAGGTTCTAAGACTGAACACTTATATATAACATTAAAATGGAGACAGCCTTTTAAAATTCTTTTTGTTAAGGATACATGTTTGGGTGTCTTAGGTACCTTTTAAGCCACTCTTAGTAATGTTTTATTTTTAAGGCAATGTTATAGAGAAATAGAACTCTCTTTTTTTTTTACAAATGTTGTAAAGTTATATGAACAGATATTTATTCAACGGTTGAAAAAAGCAAACTACTGTAAGGTGGAAATAATACAATGTAGTGAGAGTCACAGTACATATTACAATAACATAATAAATGAATTGGACAGAATCAACCCCAAACAGGCCATTTTGATCAAATACATTGGCTGAAATCCTGTAACTTGGTGTAGTAAGTGAGGATTTGGTGTATTAATTCCGCAAGTTATGTTGAATCTAATGGACTTACTTTACTTGTGACTTACTTTAGCATTTGACTCTGAAACTTCTGGAGGAGTTGACTCATTAGGATTTGACTCAGATTCAATAGGCCAACTCTATTGCAGTATATTATGCCAAGCAACACAATTTGAGCTATTAACTATGCACAGTGGTGCCCCGCATAGCGAGGTTAATCCGTACAGCGAAAAGATCGCTGTACGGAGCAGGAAAACCCTATTGGAATGCATTAAACTTAGTTTAATGCGTTCCAATAGGCGCCAAAACTTACCCCTCCAGCGATGTTTTCGCTGGTCCGGCGGCCATTTTGGAGCCGCCGATCAGCTGTTCGGCGGCTCCAAAATGGCCACCGGATGACCCGAAATGGCCCCCCATCAGTGTTTTTGCACCCTCCCCTTGCTTACCGAGGTCGCAAAAATGCTGCGGGGGGGCATTTTGGGTCGTCCGCAGCCATTCGGCAGCTCCAAAATGGCCGCCGGACACCCCAATCGTCGCAAAGCGAGGGCAGCGATTGGGGCAGCTCCGTATAGCGATCCCCAAAAAGGGATCGCTATACGGATTCTTCGTTATACGGTGCGCTCGTTGAGCGAGGCACCACTGTATTTAAATGACAAGAGAATACTTGTCATTTGTAGGGTTTGTGACAGTTAGCAGCAGTGGCCAAGCTGCTTGGGGATCATGAGGGCTGTGTTCTGGCATTTCTCAGGAATCCACATTGGGAAAGATTTTTCACTAAAATAACTGCTGAACTCAGGTGCAGGTATATATTTGGGAATAAAACGTGTTATATTTATGTTCTTGTCTGTTGATATACAGTTTCTAAGTTTTGTATGGACTTAATTGCTATTTAGATCCTGAATTGAAAGTTTCTTTACAGATTTATTGCAGTGTTTTTATTTCAAATAAATAAATAAATCATCATCATGATCTTAGAACTGCAGAGTTAGAAGGGATCCTATGGATCATCAAGTCCAGCCCTTGTCAAAGAGGCACAGAGCAGAATCAAGTTCTCAGTCTTTGGCTCCACAGCCAAAGGCCTAAACCACTGAGATATCCAGCAATTTTTAATAATTATTTAAAAATAAGTTATTTCTGAGTTTTATTCTGGCTCTGTCTAAAATTTAAAATATTAAAATATTTAAAAGTTTAAAATATCTTGAAACAGGAAAGTTAAGAACATGAAGATGGCTTGTCTCATCTTCACAAATTTGCACCTCATCCTAAGAAAAGGCAAGGTACTTCACGGCAATTTTTACACAAATTGCATATAAGTGCACAACATGTACTAATTGCGTAACTTATCTACTTCACACAAATTGCACAATGGGGCACAGAATTTTGAAAATAATACCCTTCAGAATGCCTAGAAGGGCTTTATATGTTGCTAACAACTCTTTTTCTTATTTACTAAAAAACAGTCTTTAGACAAATATGTTAGCACCAATATTTAATATATTATCTATTGGGAAAATAAATAACATAATTCTATAGCATTTACAGTTCGGGAGCATAAACATGTATTTTCCCAACAGTTAACCCCATATTCCCAAGACTTCAGGCAAGGTTATATTTTTCACATTTCATTGTAAGTCTATTCCTGTCTTTTTCTTTGTAACCTTTCAGTTTGTTTCTCACCTCCCTATTCTGCAAAGACATCACTTCAGTAGAGCTAGAAATGTTCCATATTGGATTCTTAGCCTCTTGTCAGTCTCACATCCTACAATAAGCTGACTGGGTTACAGAGGTCATTGTTCATAGCTTTCAAGATGTCTCAAAGACCTTGGGATATCAGTCAGTGGCTGAAACAGAACCCTTTAAACAATATACTTTTTGTAAATATAGTATAGGAGCATATGTGACATTTCATTTTTAGTTTTGCTTTATACCTTGGCCATGAAGTCTTTATTATTATTATTCCTGCCTTTATTATATTTTCTAGTAACTTTCCATCTTAATTAAAGAATAATAAGCACTCCTCTGTATTGTCTGAAAGTGTATACACCATTTTTGTTACCAACTGTTACAAAGAACTAGTGCAAATTGATCAATGGGAATTTGTCCAGGCTTCAATACTCATAATGTCTTAAAAACCTTTAGCAACGCATGGTTCAACGAAAATTGATGTTTCAGATACAGTGGTCACAGCTTCTTTACGGAGAAAGAAACTGGCCACTTCAGTTAAATTTTGGTACTGCAACATATATAGTGCTTATTTGTCCCATGTAATGAGGGTGCATCGAGTGGTGGCCGCTTTTTGGTTGGATAATTTACAATGAATCATTTTTGTGTAAGAAAAATCCTTTATATATGCAGACACGTACTATGTCAATGAAGCTCAAAACTTCATTAAGTGGTGGCCAGTGCCAGTTGATTTTATAAGCTTTTCCATTGCCAAAAGACTGAATACTTGAAGCAGGAAAGATAAACACACTCGTTGCATTATTCAATAGTCAGAAGATTTCAGTACTTTTGTTGTTGTTTAGTCATAGGTTGTGTCCAACTCTTTGCGACCCCATGGACCAGAGCACGCCAGGCCCTCCTGTCTTCCACTGCCTCCCAGAGTTGGGTCAAATTTATGTTGGTAGCTTCTGTGACACTGTCCAACCATCTTGTCCTCTGTCATCCCGTTCTCCTCCTGCCCTCATACTTTCCCAACATCAAGGTCTTTTCCAGGGAGTCTTCTCTTCTGATGAGATGGCCAATTCAATTGGAGCCTCAGCGTCAGGATCTGTTCTTCCAGTGAACACTGAGGGTTGATTTCCTTCAAAATGTATATGTTTGATCTCCTTGCAAGGGACTCTCAAGAGTCTCCTCCAGTACCACAATCCAAAAGCATCAATTCTTCAGCAGTCAGCCTTCTTTATTGTCCAGCTCTCATTTCTATACATTGCTACTGGAAAAACCATAGCTTTGACTATGAGGACCTTTGTTGGCAAGGTGATATTTCTGCTTTTTAAGATGCTGTCTAGGTTTGTCATCACTTTCTTCCCCAGAAGCAGGTGTCTTTTAATTTCGTAGCCGCTGTCACCATCTGCAGTGATCATGGAGCCCAAGAAAGTAAAATCTGTCACTGCCTCCATATCTTCCCCTTCTATTTGCCAGGAGGTGATGGGACCAGTGGCCATGATCTTAGATTCTTCTGATGTTGAGCTTCAGACCATTTTTTGCACTCTCCTCTTTCACCCTCATTAAGAGGTTCTTTAATTCCTCCTCCTCTTTCTGCCATCAGAGTGGCATCATCTGCATATTGGAGGTTGTTGATATTTCTTCCGGCAATCTTAATTCCGGTTTGGGATTCCTCCAGTCCCGCCTTTCGCATGATGTATTCTGCATATAAGTTAAATAAGCAGGGAGACAATATACAGCCTTGTCGTACTCCTTTCCCAATTTTGAACCAATCAGTTGTTCCATATCCAGTTCTAACTCTTGCTTCCTGTCCCACATACAGTGCTGCCTCGCTTAACGATTGCCCCGCATTACGATGAATCCTCTTTACTATGATCTTTTTGCGATCGCAATTGCAATCGCAAAACGATGGTCTAAATGGGGGAATTTCGCTTAGTGATGATCGGTTCCCTGCTTCAGGAACCGATTTTCGCTTTACGAGGATCAAAAACAGCTGATTGTCGGGTTTTCAAAATGGCCACTGGGTGCTTAAAATGGCTCCCCACTGTGCTTAGGGATGGATTCCTCATTATACAGGGAGCAAAAATGGCTGCAATATGGAGGATCTTCGCTGGACTGTGAGTTTTTACCCCATTAGAACGCATTGAACAGGTTTCAGTGTGTTTCAATGGGGTTTTTAATTTCGCTTTACGATGTTTTCACTTAATGGCGATTTTCCTGGAACAGATTATTGTCATTAAGCGAGGCACCACTGTATAGATTTCTCAGGAGATGGATAAGGTGATCAGGCACTCCCATTTCTTTAAGAACTTGCCATAGTTTGTTGTGGGCCACATAGTCAAAGGCTTTTGCGTAGTCAATGAAGCATAAGTACAGTGGGGTCTCTACTTAAGAACTTAATCCGTATTGGAAGGTGGTTCTCAAGTGGAAAAGTTCTTATGTAGAATTTGCATTTCCCATAGGAATGCATTGAAAACCATTTAATCCGTATCTGCTCTTTTCCGTCCATAGAAACTAATGGGAAGCTGCTATTCTGCCTTCTACCACTAGAGGGGGATTTTTTCTTTTTTTCCCCTTAGGTCAGGGAACAGTGTTAAAAGCACTTCTGACGAAGCTAATTTTGAAGCAATGGACTGAAAACCAATTAATCTGTTCTGGCTGTTTTTTTAATGTAGAGGTGCGTTCGTACATTGAAGCAGTAGTTCCCATAGGAACTAATACAAAGCTGGTTAATACATACTCTACCACTAGGGGGAGAAATTTTTTTAACCTAAGGTGACCTAAGGTTAAAAAAAGAGAAGGAAAGTTTTTTTTTCCTGTTCTTATCTTGGATTTCTGTTCTCAAGTAGAAGCAAAATTTAGCAAACGGAGCTGTTCTTAAGTAGAATTGTTCTTAAGTAGGGACGTTCTTAAGTAGAGACCCCACTGTAGATGTTTTTCTGTAACTCTCTGGCTTTTTCCATAATCCAGCGCATGTTAGCAATTTGGTCTCTAGTTCCTCTGCCCCTTTGAAATCCAGCTTGTCATTTCTGGGAGTTCTCAGTCCACATACTGCCTTGGAGGATTTTGACCATAAGCTTGCTAGCGTGTGAAATTGTACGGTAGTTGGAGCATTCTTTGGCATTGCCCTTCTTTGGGATTGGGATGCAGACTGATCTTTTCAAATCCTCTGGCCACTGTTGAGTGTCCCAAACTTGCTGACATATTGAGTGTAGCACCTTAACAGCATCGTCTTTTAAGATTTTAAATAGTTCAACTGGAATGCCATCACCTCCACTGGCCTTGTTGTTAGCAGTGCTTTCTAAGGCCCATTTAACTTCACTCTCTAAGATGTCTGGTTCAAGGTCAGCAACCACACTACTGGGTTGTTCAGTACTTTAGCTATACATAAATGTCTATTTTACTCATATCAGTTTAATGCATACACCCAGCCTTACATCCAATATAGTCTCCCATTCTTTTTTTTATTTTTAAAATTCTTTTTTCTTTCTTTTGGCTGGAATAAATATAAATATTTTTAACGGATCTGTAGTATACTGTTCCAATCTCTTTAAAAGAAAATTGAGCCATCTGTGCGTAGCTTTGTCGTTGGATGACTTCCCTCTAACTCCTATAGTTATGTTTGTTGTCTGCAAAATTATGTTTAACATGAAATATGTATTGGTGACTCCAACACAAAAGTCTGGCTCAGTTCTTGTGGTCAGCTTGGCCAAAATGATTTACATCTCTTCTTTCATGACGCACTTCCATGTCTTATATTTTGAGATAACATACATTTATGGGAGACCACCAGGGATGTTTTAGTATTTATGCATGCTACAGATCTAACTACACCAGGAGACAATTACGTCATGTCTCACAAACAGTGTTATACAGCAGAAATTATATTCCTTTTTCCATAGTCAATTTGCTTAACTGATTATTTGAAAATGGGCTGAAATAATACCTAACAGCAAATATTTTCTCCAGTTAACAGAAACATTCCAAACTGCAGTTCACAATCTTGATTCAGCCTGCAAGTTAAAAGAAAGAATTACATTTTAAAGCTTCCTATTGATACCATTATTTCAATGCCAACTATATTGAAGCTATACCTTTAGTAGGTCAAACAAAGTCCTCAAATGGTGTTCAAGCTTTCAGTTTCTTAAGAAATTTTTATCTCAGATGGTAGCCAACATAGAGGCCAAATCTACCATATGACTGAAAGCAGAAGATGGAGTCGCTCAGATGCTGACCTGTTATTTTCAAAAACCATTGCAGAGTTATTTTCAAAAATCAGTGCAAAACTGGTAGAAATTTGTTGTTCCAAAATGTAATTTAAATACCTTTTTAAAGAAATATAAAACCACATAGAGAACAGATTTGCATTAGGGAGCTCAAGATCATCCGTGATGGAAAAGAATTATGGACTGAAAAGAGAAATGTAACCAGGGAAAAATGCAAAGAAGTCTCCAAAAGAAAAGGACTTCAGTAGATGACAAATGAAACTGAAAAACAAGAAGCAAAAGTAAAAAGTAACTGAAACATGTGTGTGATGAAAGAGTACTATTTTAATAATCACTGCAAAGGAATAGAAGAAAACAATTAAAATGGCAGAGGAGAACCAAGATATTTCTTCTGTAAGACCTAAGACAGCGAAGGGACACGTAAACTAAGATTAGAGGTGTTAAAAGGTCATGGGGGAAATGTCTTATCTCCTCATGATACAATAAAGAGAAATTGAAACAATTACTGAAGAACTATGTAAAAGAGAAGCAAGAATAATACATTTCTTTAAAGAAGACTCTTTCAATGAAGCACCTGAAGTTTTAGAAAGTGAAGTGAAAGTTGTTGTGAAAGCACTTGGAAGAAATTAATAGGAACAGATTACATTGCATACCAATAGTTCAACATACAGAGACTGAATCTATCAAAACTCTAATAAGGATATACTAAGAAAGATAGAAAACAAAAGAATAGCCCCAACACTGGGAATATTTAGTGTACATTCCAATCCCCAAGAAAAGAGTTGCCAAAGAACATAGTAACTATTGGACGTTGCATAATTTTTGCAAGCAAGTAAAGGATGCTCAAGATTTTACCAGAAGTTCTGTACAGAAAGATTTCCCCAGCCATCAGCACATTTAGCCTTCCTGCACTTTACCCACACTAGTGTACAGACATTGTCTGAACATTTGCTTCTAAAACATTGTTCCTATAGCATTTTACCAACTGGAGAAACTTTGGTATTCTTGAAGGTTCCTTATATATCAGGAATTTAAAGAATTTGATAACAGACTAGTAACAATGGTCAGAACAGGGTTAGTTAGTTATGTGCCAACAAGTTGGAACAGACTCATAGTGACCCTAATAGGGCTTTCAAGGTACATGAGGTATTTAAAGAGTAGTTTTACTAGCTCAACTCCCCCAGTGCGTTTCCATGGCCAGGTGAGTATTGAAACCTTGGTTGTCCACATTCTATCCACTACACCACACTGGGTACCCAGAGCATCCGTACCTCTGTGTATTAGATAGATCTGTGGTTCTTTTTGTGTGTTAGAGTCTATTTACATTCTTTCAATGTAACAAATATCTCCTGAGTTATGAAGAACATTATTTGTAATAAAATAAAATAAAATCAGGCACACTGAGTCTCATTTTCAGAGGTCAGCTAAACAATATTGCTCCAAACTTTTTAAATGTCACATTGCAACCTTGTGTAATAGTTTAGTGCCCCATGATTCAAAAAATGACCTTTTAAAGCCTAAAATGGATGAATAATGTGTTTTTACAGAAAACCTGTTGTTCTGATCTGTAATTAGTAGAAAACCTTGACTTGTATGTTTGATTTACTGAGTTAAAATGCTTTCTAGCTCATGACTGCCTGACAAAGGTTCTTCCTTGCAAAGTTCACTGGTGAGCAGTTTTGGTGCTAAATCTCACTTTTGTCAGTGAAATCCCTTTAGGAGAAGAGATTTATGTTAAGCTGCTTTGTGCGTCCATCCCCATAGGAAACTATAACCAGGTCTCTCTCTGCACCTACTTCACACATCAGAGTAGCTGTTGATATCCTTAGTCCCCCACCTTTTCCCTTTTGCTTGTCTTTTGTCTGTTTTCACCGTCCTCTTTGCTTTATAATCGCTCACACCCATTTATCACTGGCTCACTCGGGTCTGCCTACACTATCTTCCATTTTTGTCATGGTGCACTGGTACATTACAAATACAATTAAACCTTTTACGATACTGCAGCTTTTGGCTATCGCATCCCAGCTTCAAGGCTGAGAGATTTCTGATATTACCACTGATATCAGTTCTTTCCCATTTATCGGCAGTGTCCGGACTAATGCAGAAATGTTGCATTAATTAAAGGAAGCATCCAGTAATGCTGCTGTTTTTGCCAGTCTGACACTGAATTGAAGCCTGATGCCTGCTCATGTTTTAAGAGCCATTCATCACACATGTCATCCCAAAGCAGCCAGCTGTCTGAGTAAAGCCTCATTTGCATTTCATCAACTACAGTCTCCCTCTTCTTTCCCTTCCATCCTTTATATATGGAGCTTTGGGTTTGAAAAAGAGCCTAGTCTTCAAAAAGCAGCTTAGCAAAAATTAGTATTCCATTTAGAAAGATTTAGAAAGATGATTTTTCTTTAGTGCAGAGGTCTCAGCATTGATCCTGAGAAAATATGTCACATAAACCTATACTCTCTCTCACTCTCTCTCTCTCTCTCTCTCTCTCTCTGTGTGTGTGTGTGTGTGTGTGTGTGTGTGTGTGTGTGTGTAAAAATATATCCAGTTTTCTCCTTTATGGCTTAAGGCAAAGCATGGCTAGATCTGTGCATTTAGTGATTTGAAATTATAAAATATTTTATTTTGGAAGGTTCTGGGTAGGTTAGTCATTGTAAAATATGGCCAGCTATAAGAGATGTTATTACCAAGTTTGATTACATTCTAGTTGCAACAACATGAGCATGGAAAGGCTTAAATATTTTCAACTGTATGCACATTTTTATTAGGAAGAAAATGAACTAAACTTTGAAATAAAGTGTGCTTAGAATGGACTTGTTAGCAAACATCACCAAGTATACTGTAGAAAGATTGTAATTTTACATTTTTTTGATGTATAATATTTAAAGAATAAATATACAACATTTGAAAAGTAGCGCCAGTTGTGATATCAGCTAAAGGCACTTTCCAAAAAGAGTCAATAGGAACTGGCAGCTCTTTTTCTTAAAACCCACACTTTTTGAAGGTTTCATAGATAGTTCTCAAGAGTCTGAGTCACACCTCAGAAAGAATGAGTGTTTTATTGCTATTGTATTTTCATGCCTGAAAGGAATGATTAAAAAGCCTAACATTAGATAACACCAAGGATAAGAAAATAAGAAAATACGCCTGGACCATCAGTAGGCAATTCACATTGGAGTTGAGAAAAACAACAGAAGATGTGTTCTGACATCAGAAGAGGAAAGCAGATAAAAAGAAATGCCCTTTTACATGCCAGGAGCTCTTTAAAAGTAGTTTGTTAAAACAATATGCAAGTTTACTCTTGATTCTACTGAAGCAAATTTCCAAATATTATGACTTCTAACTGAAAGCATCTTTTCCTTCTGTTTTCCACAAACAAACAAACAGATTTCTTACAAGCAAGCAATAACTGCCTTAAGACTAACCACATGGTATAAATAGTACTTGGGACAATGTCGGTTCTTTTTATTTGTTTCATGACTATTACATGAGTATAGGTAAATTAATTGGTTGTATAGTACTACAAATGGGTTGACTGAATGGTTGAATGTTGAGTGAGTGACAGTTAGACCTTTATAGCTCTTTTGGAAGTGGGGAAGAATCTGCCTTAATGAAGCTGAGTTATGTCTGTGTGCTTTATCCCATCCAGATCAGTATATAAGAATGAGTGGGTGATTAGTTTTCTCAGAATGGCTTGAGACAGGGTTTAGATTAGATGGAATTAGGAACTTGAGAGAGGAAGGGATGAGAGAAAATTTAGACAGGATTGCGAATACTAATTGTTATAATTGCAAATAGATCAAGCTTAGATTACAAACAAATACAAACATTTGAAGATATAAATTTTACAAATATAAAGATTTACTTAGATATATGGTAGGCTGCTTTATATACCTAATTGCATTGTTGTCATTTTAACTCCTAGAACTTTAACCCCTAAGTGCTAGAAAGTAGAAAGCACCTTTTGTTTTTATATACATTGTTTTTGTCTTTATTTCCAAGTTGCAGTTATCTAGTAATAAAATCCATGTTGGTTGCTTGACTGTAGCTCAGCTAAAGCAGGAGACGGACTAAATATGAATTATTTCCAGTAACTATATATTCTTAAAGTACCATATCACTTTACATATTGACAAAATTTTAGTCAATATAGAGTACATTTAATGCAAGCACTCACATCCAACACTCATATCCATCGGGAAGCTGAAAAATCTTGCTGAAACATGTCCTGCTTGTATGATCCAATTCTTATGTTTTAGAAGTCTCCAATCAAGGTTTTAAGACACACACTTTCCTTTGTAACAGAATTTCCTTGGAAAATGGCTTCAGTTCCTTCACTGAAACTTTAGATAATTCCAGCTAACCAGACTGCTTGCATGAAAACCTGGTTTCACTACGTTTATCAAAGCTTGGGGCATGAGTCTTGTTGTAAAGGATCTAAAACATAAAAATACAAATGTATTTCCAGAAAACCCCAACAGTATCCCTTCAATACAACCTTGTCTTCACATACTCACCATGTACTTCCTAGAAGAGAAAACTCTTACGCAACAGCAGTTCACACCCCGCTCTCAAATATCCTCAGAGCACTTAATTACAGCTGTTGAGCAACTCTAGCAGAAGATTTTAAAGTGAGAGAACAGATATGGTTCAAAAGGCACAAACCTAATTTCTTATTCCAAACTCATAATAAGCATGTATAGTCAATATTATTATTCAAACCATTTGAAGCAAGAGATTTTAACTTGAATATCCATGCCATTTCCTTTTGCACAAGATTTTTGGACATTGCTTCCTTACCTGTCTTTGTAGTCACATATAGAACAAAGAATTTAAAGCCATCTTCTTTGTGACTGATTTCAACAAAGCGGTGCATCCATCACTTTGTTCCTAATTCTAGATTAGTGTTCTTGCATCCTGACTTTGATTGGCCTGTTTGTTTATTAAAATATTTTTATCCCACTTTTCTCCTTGAAAGAATCCAAGGTGGGTGTATTGTGCTCCCTACATATGTTTTTGAGCAATCACAGCTAATCAGGTACACTACCCTTCAATAGTCATTAATTTGCCCTTGTTTCTCCCACTGCAGTGGCCACACGCAAAGCAAGTTCCAACACAATCTTCTGAGAATGTCCTGTTGATCTCTATAGGGCTGCACAATGACATAGGGATCAATGCAAGATTTTTCTTGCAAGATTTACTGCAAACTTTCTTTAGTTATTACAGTTCTACAAGGAAGCTGAAATATGCATAATATAACTGCCTCCAGGTACTGCTTTGGGCTTGAACTGATAGGAAGGCCCTAATAAATGTTGAACTCCTGCTCAGAAGAGTACCAAACCAAAGAATAATTTTCTTCCTTGACAAGAGCATCAGTAGTTCTCATCAAAAATTGATGGAATTATCTCATATGTTTGTCTGAAAGTCAATACTTGTATGTGTCAGTATTTTGTCAGGGAAGAGAACACTAGTTAAAATGCCTGGCCGCAACTGTACTAACCAGTAGCTTGAAAGTCAATGCACAGAGATGTAACAAGCCTGACATAAAGTTGTTTCTTAAAAGAAATATAGCCACACACTCAAAAGAAGTCAATATCTTTTCTTTAAAGGTTTGTCTTACAAAGTCAGGTATTATGTACTGAACAAGGGCAAAGCAATAATCCTACTATGAGAGATACCACGATGAGAGAAGAGTAGAAAAATCACATATCATTCTGGACTATAATGTGTAGTAAATGCACAGTACGGAAGTAGGATGGATTATATTAACCACTTAGTTAGCAAGTATAGGTGCAAACAGAAAACCATCTAGTGGCCTATTGCCCTTGTGCACGGGGGCATAAACTTCTGCCCCATATTCTTTTGTTAGATTTAACCCAAAATGAATTTGTATATAAAAATAAGGCAAAAGTAATACCAGTAGTTGAGTACCTGGCTGCAGAAACGGAAGCTGAGAGTTTGATTCTCCACTGTGCCCCACCCCCAGGGGAAAAAACCCCCAGTCTGTGCAGCCTTCTGCTAGCTGTGCAGTCCCAAAATGTCCCCAGAAGAAGGGAATGGTACACCACTGCTAAATATTCTATATGGAGAAAACCCTGGAGCATCACTATAAGTTAGAATAGATTTGACAGCACATAACTGTTACTGTTATTAATACTGTTGTTTAAGTTCTATCACTTTAAAGAGTCTCGAATTTTACCAGCAACTCTGTGGAAGCCTGTATCATGTCTGTTCCCACTCCACTCCTCGTGGTGACTGTAAAGAGAAACAAATAAAGTAGACAGAGTGGCATGTTCATCGTCCCACAGCAGTTTTTCTCTGCCCAACTGAAGGGAAGTAATGAAGGGAAAAAACGATTATCTGCCTTTAGTAATTTTTGTAGCTACTCTTTGATGTAAATGTGTACTTGGTAATTTAACAGTACAGTGGACCCTTGACTTACAGACGGCTTGACTTACAGACTTTTTGAGTTACAGACTTCTCTGGCCGCAAAATTTAGGTTTGACTTGCAGACTGAGATTTGACTTACAGACCAGAAAAAAACCAAAATGGAACAAAAACGGCCTGTTACGGGATTAATCGGTTTTCAATGCACTGTAGGTCAATGGAGGCTTGACTTACAGACTTTTTGACTTGAGAACCGCCTTCCAATACGGATTAAGTTCTCAAGTCAAGACCCCACTGTATGCCTTGGCTCAAGGCCTGGGTATGGTAGGAAGTAGTTTAAAGAATACAAAAATTGTCTGAGTAGATTATCTTGTTAAGATGTATGGACTATCACTCTAACTAAAGTGCTATCCAGTCATGCAGAATAGGAATAACTGTACATGTGTGGAAATGCAGAAGGACAGCCCCACCCTCTCCTTTATTACTCTTTCATGTAAGGAACCAGACTCTGAAGATGACAACATCCTCCAAAAGTGTAGCTTCATGTTACCAAATGACTAGATTTGAACCCCTGCAAAGCCTTATATCTGACCATCCCTGTGTTTGTGTGTGTGCTGATGGATACTGGGAGTTTGTTTGGAAGGGTGGTTAGGGGAGGCCACAATCCCAGAACAGGAAGATTTAAATCAGAAAAAAAATGGAAAAAACAAAGCCTTACTGGTCAGATTATCAAAGGAGCCTCCAAGATACTAAAAATAATCAGAGGACTATCCTGCTCCTCTCATCAAGCACTGAAGTTAACCTGTTTTGGGTATATACAAGGACTTTCCCCTTGTTCTTGGAGTGTGTTGAAAACAAGCAGTGCTACTACCAGGAAGCCTCAGTGAAGTCACAATCAACATACACCAAGCCCTTCCAAGATGCTCCTGGGAATCCAGCTAAATTTCACCAAATCGAGAAACCACTAGGGAACTACACATCCAGTAATCTTCTCCTTAGTGAGCAAACTCCAAACTTGCAAGGAAGGACAAAACCAAGTTGAAGAAATGTAATAATTCTGGGGAAATGTTAGTGTAGCCAAGTCTAGTTTTAAGGTACTGAATTTAGAACCAACATTCTCTGACCTCTCAACAGGAAGTGCACCAAATTGAGTATTTTAACTTTATTAAAGAATTAAGAGAAAGCTAAAGTATGAGAAAAGGAAAATATTTCTAAATCCATACATCAATTATGCATAAAAGAATCACCAAGTTAAAAAGTATAATAGTGCAAAAAAGTGTAATAATGCAAAACAACAACAACACTCCAGCACAAAGAAATTAAGAAAACTATCTAGCATAAGCTAAACTCTGGAGGACCTAACATAGTGAGGTTTCTGAGCTAATGAAGAGTGCCACTTCCTCCAACAGTATATAGTGCTACCATTTGAGTCTCCATTTGCTGAAGAATCTTAGTAGTATTATCTTTACCACCACCACCACATTCCCTTGGATGACCACTCACAGCCAATCAGTGGGCATTCCTCTGAAAACTGTTCTCTAGAACCGTGGTCCCCAACCTTGGGCCTCCAGATGTTCTTGGACTACAACTTCCAGAAGCCTTCACCACCACCTCTATAGGCCAGGATTTCTGGGAGTTGAAGTCCAAGAACATCTGGAGGCCCAAGGTTGGGGACCACTGCTCTAGAATATCCAGTGGTGGCTCATTAAAGTACAAGTGTGCCATTTTGTGACTTAGCTTTGAAATTAAATTCACTGACCTTGGGCACCAGCTTATCTCTCCTTAGACCAGATGGCTGGCTTTCTGTCAACCTTCCTCTTGTTTCATCACCTATTCCACCAGCTCGCTGGCACCTCAAGATGGAAGCGGATCTGGTTCTCTAATCGACATGCAAAAATTTACATGGAGGCATTTGCAGATCTTCATCACATTGTTGTTGTCAATTTTATTATCAGCTGTTTGTAAAAAAAATGAAAAAGAAGTCTTTTCTAAAGAGCATAGTTTGCTATACTGATTAAGATCCTTTGGAATTATTTCTCTTTTACCCAACCACAGATGTGTTCAGGCCAAATAAAAATAATTGTAAACATTAGTACAGAGTAGTGCTACAGAAATGCTTTAATTTTAAAAGATATATGTTAGAGATCTGCTGACTTTGTGTAGCTGCTTTAGTAAATGATGTATGAAATGAAAAGGCTTTCTCAACCCAGTGAGCTTTCAACTAGCAGCCTGTGTGATATACTATCTTCTAATAGCTGCTAGGAAGGAAGGAAAAAAAAGAAAAGAAGGGAGGAAGATTTGGCTAACAATTTGAAAATTGTATTTAAATTCAGAGCTCTTTTTCAAAATAGTCTAGTGCATCTTTTCAGTACTTGGCTAAAGCCGGTAGAATGTTGATAAATATGAAAGTGTATGTAGATTCTTGACTTCCAATCAAAACTGAGCCATGATGAAGTTTTCTCAGTGGCCTTTCTCTTTCCAGTCTAATTCATAGCACTGTTGTGAATATAATTATGTATTGTAAAAAACTGAACATACTGAAAACTAATATAGAATCATAGATATATCTGTAGTTCTTTCCCTTTCCAATGTAGTTGTTAATGTGTCTATTAAATTTTATTACCAAGACATTCTTTCCTATTAAATCATTGTTGTCATTGGGACAAACCCTGTTGCATAGTTTTGCACTGAAGCAACCTGGAATGAGTGCTAGAAATATTTAATTTAAACTGATGGAAAGTTACCTATCAGCTCCCCATGTTTTAGGCTGTGAGGCTTCCTAGGGCTCCCTTTTGCTCTGGGGAAACCTTTAGGAGCCTTGGAGGGATTCGTTTTTAATAGTACAAAATTGCTCAGGATCACCACAGCTCAGATGAGGGCCACTAATCCAGATCCATAAAGTATAATATCCTAACCTCAGATTTATATGCACAATCCATGCAGGGAGAATAAATTGGCTCCCTTTGAAGTTGTCCTTGTATTCACATAGGCTGTTTGCATGTAAGCTGGTTTCCTGACTGAGTGCTACTGGCTATGTCTTTTCTTGCAGTATTTTGCATTGTACTTTTTGTTCTTATGTTTAAGCGAGATTTTGTTGTTACTCTGTGTTATTGATAGCCAGCTTGGTAGAAAGTTGGACTATCCAAGTACTCAATCAATAAACATATTAATGTACCATAGTGAACTGAAGGTACTGTTTAATATAAGCCGATCTCAGTCAGCATTTAAAAAGAAAAAGAAAAAAACACAGTCGCTTGAGGTTGGCCTAATGCTGACTTGGCACTCTTTTTCTTGGCTCAAGAAATAAGAGGAGCTGCTAAAACGGTGACACAAATTGATGGTAATAAATTAGTACATTCATAAAAGGCCTTCCAATTTTAGTACTAAAAGCACACCATTATAAGCACCATAATGTAGTTTAAAAAGCACACTGATAAGTGGCAGTATTCAAATCCATTTCTGTGCCCTTTTGTGTTCTTATCTACCCGAGGCCAGTAGACAATCCAGCTTTTCAATAACCTTTGGCACTCTACCATCAGCAATAAAATGTGTGCTCCTTTATATTCCCAGGATTTCTTTAATTAGTATCACCTGTGGTATGCTCTGTTTGAAGCTGCATCAGCAGCAAAACACACCTGCTTTAGTGCCTGCAGGTAGAATAAGGTTCAATGTCTCAGGGCTCCTGGGAGTCTCATCTCTGAGCCCTAAAGCAGTACTAGACCAGAGCTACAGTTTAATACCTGTCATCTTCAGTGATCCACTAATCCTGGTAATTATTGCCTTGATGAAGTAAAATGATAAACAGTGTTCTCTTATCAGCCTCTAAAAGTTCCAAAGAAACTACTTCCTTGTCTTCTATCTGAGAGAAATTGTTTCAGATGCTAGGCAGAACATAATGGAACAATTCAGATAGTCATTGTCTGAAATGTTTGACATTTTTTAATTGTGTTATTTGCATAATCATTTTTAATCTACCTTTCCTATCTGGAAATACATAAAACCTGAGGCATTTTATTATTCTAGAGATGTATATATGCAGTTCATTATATGTGTGTTTCTGTATATTCTAGAGTTGCCTTACAGGTAACTACACGACTGTGCATTTTAAGGGTTAAGAGCAGTCACTTTTATAAATGAATCAGTGATACGAGTGTGGTTGCAGATTCTATAAAGAAACAAATTGCAAACATAAAGGATAAAGTTTGGCATTGTTTTTGTTTCTTTTTAGTTCTTTCCCTTCATTGACTTTTTTTTTTTGCCATGACAGCTTAGTGTGTAATACTTTCTCAGTGTCAAAGTATTACTACAATACTAAAGCTATTAGAGTGATTCTTTACTGTATTTTAATTGTACAAAAATATGGTGTCACATTCTACATTCTCCCTTAAGCAAAGGAGCAATTTCCACAAGCTTTGAGTTGCAGATGCATACACTGAAACACGTTCAGTTCAATCCTATAAATGTGTGTGACTAAAAAATAGGCAGACGAAAAAATGGTGTGTGAGAGAATATCAACAAAAGTCTTCTGTCTCTCTAAACAATACGTAATAGAACAGGCAGCATTCTTTCCTCGAGGGAGTAACAAGATAGGAATGTATCACAACATCTATTTACAGCTGGAAGATATTCTTTTACTTCACTACCCTTCTATAATCTGGTATAATTCCAGAGAAAACCAAAGCTTGACCTTTAGAGATGAAATATGGACATGGCATTTTGAATTGGTTGCCAATTCAGGGCTAACTAAGATGTGACTGAGAGGGTTTGTTTCAAGTCTATCCAGATTCTGATAAGTGGCTGCTTTCAAAATCAAGGTACAATGTGGGTGTTCAGTGCAAATCATTTTGCCGTGATGGGTGCTTTGTTCTCCTTGTTGCATAAAACCAGGAAGAGTCCATTATTTGAAGAAAATTAAGATACATATTCAAGCTCTACTAGGAAATGGATTCTCAAGATGGTGTAGGTAAAATACAATATTCCAGCAGGGTCCTTGTGGCAGAATGCCCACGTCACTCCTGTCTATCATAGTTGAAGCTCAAGTGCAGGAGTCTATGAGAAGACAGGAGGGGCAGAGTCAAGGGGACAGACAGAGGGAGGCAGTTAGAGAGGAGATTTAGAGAGAGCTAAGAAGAGAGAATTGGAAAGTTGGAGAGTTAGAGAGAAGGAGAAGGAGATAAATGGAATAGTAAAGCTAAATAGATAGAGAATATTAATGAGTTGGTTAATGTGAAGAAGTAAATACAACACCTGAATAAGCAAACATATAATCAAATATAAGAAGTTTAATGAGTGATCCTAAACAATAGAAGAACGTATGTGATTTTAAAAAACCAAAAGACAAATACAAAAGTTATATTGGCAGCATGTGTCTGATGCATATATAGTGCAGTGCGGATGAGAGATCCACTAGTGGTAGCGGAAGAAAGAGTAAACGTATCCAGAGGGTGAACCTGTGTTTGAGGGAAACAAACAAGGGGACACTGGGTGGAACGTCACAGTCCTCTTTCCTCTGACCTTGATTTGACCATATCTCATTTATTTTTCCCTTCTGCATGCCAGATTATTGCCCAGTGTGCTCTCAAAGCACATGTATGAACTTACACAATTTGAGACACACTCTAAGAGATGCCTTTATTTATTTATTTATTTATTTATTTATTTATTTATTTATTTATTTATTTATTTATTTATTTATTTAACTTATACACCACCCACACTACCCAAAGGTCTCCGGATGGCTTACAACAATTAAAATACAGTAAAAAAGATTAAACAATCAAAATACAATCAAAATATATACTCTAAAAATTGCCATCAGGACCCACAGTTGATATTATTTTGATTAAAAGCCTTCTGGAACAGGAAGGTTTTGACCTGGCACCGAAATGTCATCATATTGCTTGAGACACTTGCTTTACTTTGCCTAAGGATAAGGCCAACCCAACTTATTCTTATCAATAAAATACTATATGGTTTTTGTAGATTTTTTGGGCTCTTCGTCCGTGTTCTGAAGATTGTTCTTCCTAATGTTTTACCATCTGTGGCCGGCAACTTCAGAGGACAGGAGTCAGAACTCTGGAGTTATCAGATCCCAGCCGTGAAAGCCTTTGAAAATACTATATAGTAGAAAACGTGATATTGCTATACTCAATGGATGTAGACTGTTTGACCGAGTAACTGTACTCTAAATAGAATGTGCCTGTTAAAAATGTTGATGATATGCATCCCAAATATTTTTTGTTTTTACTAGAGGTGGGGGTATTTGTATAAGAATACAAATATCCCTGCACAGCTGGATTTAACAAGGATCTGGCCACTGGGGCCGGACAGTCCACTCACACATCCGCTGGTGGTGGTGGCCCCGCTCATCCTTCCAATCGTTGGAAGTGCCATTCTCTTCCTGGTCGACTAGCCACTCCTGGAAGAGGGAGGGAGGACGAGTCTCCCTGCAAGGCTGCCATGCAGCGCTGTAGAGCAATTGGAAGGAAGAGAAGGGCCACTGCCAGCAGACATGTGAGTGGATGGTCCAGCCCCAGGGGCTGGACCCTCATTAACTCCAGCTCTGTGGGGATATTCATATACAAATACCCCATCTCTAGTTGTTACATGAACAATACAATCTTAAAGATGCTTAGGCAGGTAAGTGTGCATACTACTGTAACCTTAATTAACTCTAAGCATGTTTGAAAAATCTAAATATTTTTACCATAGATGTGATTTCAGTGGCTATCAAATAAGCACAACAATAATAGGATAAATATTTATGTGCTGTGTTGTATGTAACTGCAGGGCCCAGCTGTCCAGTTTGCCACCCAAGTGAATTCCCTTGGTCCTTGGTCTGCCATCGTGTCCCTAGGGTTGTTTGTTCTATTGTTTTCTCCATTGGAGTGATACATTGCTGTATCTTTTTTTTTTGCTGCAGCTGAAGTAGAACAATCTATCATCCCAATCATTGCAGCAAAGGACCTTATGGACTGGGAGTAAATCATGAAGCAACGGGAAAAGAAAAAGCAGGGGAAATTATTTTCTGCAGAAACAGCTATTTTCTGCCAGTGCCTGTCTCTACATATTATTCCCTTCATGTATGAAATTGTGATGAGACAATACAGCACAAAAAAGGAGTCTAATTATTTTACAAATAAGATGTATCTAATCAATCCAAATACACTTAACATATACTAGGCTGGTTTGTTTCCTACCTCCATTTGACTTAGTGTTTTAGTTGTGGTTTTATTGTTAATGTAATGCAAATACTGACCCTAAAAAAAATAAATGCTCTGTCAAGATCCATACTGAAAAGGCAATTGAGATGTATTTCTATTATAGATTCATTCCTATACTGACATCTAATATGCTTTCAGCTAGTGGTGGCACTATAAACATAACCTGTTAGCATAAGTAGCAGCTTTCTTCTTTAATAGATAGTGTAATGTAATCATTTTCATTCCTAGGAAAAGCTTAGGTGAAATATATAGAGGCTGTTACTCTCTACTGTTCCACAGCAGCAGCAGACATACCAACTCTCTAATACATGTACAGTGGTGCCTCACTTAGCGATGTGAATCTGTGCAGCAAAAATCGCTGCAAAGCGATAACATCGCTAAGTGATTTAAAAAGCCCATAGAAACGCATTAAAACACATTTAATGCGTTTCTATGGGCTTAAAAACTAACCTTATGCAAAAATCCTCCATTGCGGCGGCCATTTTCAGTGCCTCTAAAGCGAGGCAACACAGCGGGTGGCCATTTTTTCCCTGGTGGCCATTTTGGAACCGCTGATCAGCTGTGCGAAAATGGGGGCTTTGCGATGATCACTTCCCCGTGATCATCACAAAGCGAATTTTCCCCATAGGAAACATCGCAAAGCGATCGCTTTTGCGATCGCAAAAACAACGTCGCAAAGCGATTTTGTCACTCAACAGAGCGCTCGCTAAGCAAGGCACCACTGTATTGTTCATTGTGTATTTACCTGGAAGTTCCTAACTCCTTTTTCAATAATCCATTTTCTTCAAGAAGACACAGCCTAGAAAGCTGCCAGGAATGCTGTAAGGCTCTGGACCATCACAAAGATAGGTGATCCATAGTTTATATGTGACTCTGCCTTGACTACATTAAAGGAAATTATTTCCCATAGCCAGAAAAACATGCAAATGCTAGCCAGATTGACACATTAGCAGCCAGCCAGCCAGTCAAAAATACTCTTCATATAAGGTACCTTTGAATTGGCCAGTCCAGTGACCTGGCAAGACATATAGGCCACTCCTGAGGCATTCAATTTTTTTCTAATCAGTACAGCTTAGTCAAGAACTGCTGGAGCATCCTTGTGGTAATGTTGATACAAAATTGTAATGTCATGCTCCTCTGGACAGATGTGAGTTAATCCAAGAGGCAAGGAATATTCCTGAGCTTATGTATTTGGCCAATACTGGCCAAAATTCTGTTGGGGAATGTTATGTACAAAAATGTAATTGTAGAATTGTTTTTTGTTCTCTGGGTTGCCCATTTTCATCCTGCTGAATGTGTGATGAGGTGCACAATTATATACATATGCAATAAGTAGATCCAGAGGAGTGTAACGGACAGCATAGCGAACAAGTACAATTGCTTGTGAACTTTCTGAGAACAGGAATCCCATCCTGTGCCCCATTCTTCTTTTTTCTTTCTCCATGTGCCTCCAGAGGCAGTTCAGAACTTGGAAAAGACACAGTAGAAAGCCATTTTCTGCATACCCAATAGGCTTTTGCAAGAATATCTCTCTGTCTGATTTTAATATGTGAAGAAATTCATATCACTATCGGCATAGCCTAAAAGCTTAATATCTGATAGCTGCATTTTGTTGTTTTTGGACAATCTAGCCATAGTCACCACAAATCAGATGCTACTGTGGTAAGGATATTAGACAAGTCATTCTGTACAAGATCCAGAATAGCTGACTTCACAGTGGCTTGAAACTTCAAGTTAGCTGACTAGTGAAGTTGGTTTAAAGCCTATGTGACATATTACTTTCTACAATTATCACAATTTGAGGGCAAACCAAGTTGTCAGTAGGGGCCTTTGGAACTGGGCAGCCCATCAAAATACAGAATACTGAAAAGGTCAACTGGAAATGGCATAGGACTATATTTCATAAAATATAGGCATTGCATTTTAGAAATCTTATTTGTGTGACAAAAATCATGACAAGAACATAGCTTGGCATAAAATCAATAGACTCAGTCAAGGCCTGTAATAAATAATAGAAATAAGGAACAGCATACATTTAACCAGTTTTCATTACAGGTTAAAGCCACTGTAATTTCCTAGGTGATCTCTAGGAACTGCATAATTTTCAAAGAAAAATCAAAGCTAGAAGAACCAGCATTTGAAAGCAAGTAGAGGTGGCATCATTGTAACAGAAGCAGGACATACTCCAACCACTTTCCTCAGGACAGACCAGGTAAATCAGGAACACTGGGGTTCCACTTCCCAAAGATGTTCTACGATTCTGTGACTGATAGGATATAACTAAGTAACTAACTCATGTGCTTTGAGATAGTTATGTGCTATCACAACAGAACTAATAGTGACCCAAATAGGGCTTTCAAGAAAAGTGAGATAATTAAGGAGTGTTTTTACTCATTCCACTCCCCCAGTGAGTTTCCATGGCCAAGTGGAAATAAAAACCCTGGTCCATCATGCTATCCACTACGTTATACTAGCATTCATGATTCCTTATGTTACTATTGTATCTGATGTGCCGGAATCAGATATTGCTGATGAACCAAGTTATTTTAAACTCTTACAAAGATCTATTTTGCAAAACTCCAAATATATTTATTTATTTATTTATTTGTTGAATTTTTACCCCGCCCATTTAGTCAACCGATTACTGTTGGCGGCTAACAGCATATACAATGAACCATTTAAAATATGGTACAAATAATATATCAATAGACAAAGAATCAAGGTGAGAGAACAAAATAAATCAAGAGGTGGCTGGAGGGAAGGCTTGCCTAAATAGCCAGGTTTTCAGTTGGCATTTGAAAATGCCCACCGAAGGGGCCATATTCTTCTTTGTTCCTGCACATTTTAGGAATTAACAGTAATTTATATTACTGCTACCAGGCATCATAGAGTTGATTTCCTCTAATTATGAATCTCCAAGTTTTTTACTCCTATGTTTGGTGGAAGCTCTGCCCTCTAGCTCCCCCTACTGGATCATTATGATATGCATCTTATCACAGTATTGTATAAAGTTGCAAATTGCAATTTAAACAGTTTTAAGCCTTTCAGATATATATGCAAAATTGGAAATCTGTAATATATAATGAGCAAGAACATCATGTATTTAATATAATGAAAAAACAACAAACTTGTGGAATGTGTTGTTTGACTAGTTTATCTGGTTTTAATATTGAACTACAAAGTCAAACTAGCCATACAGATATATGCATGCAACCTTCTTCTTTCAGAAGACATATGCTTGTGAACACCGACTATTGGGGGAAGCAACAAAAGAAATCCATTCTCTCAATTTCTTTCTGGGCTACTGTGGGAGCGAAAAGGCTAGGTAACATAAGCCATTGGGCTGATGTTCTTACGAAAATACTGAATTTTTAATGGTTCTTTGAAAAAATGCTTCTAGATATTTTTCACATGCCAACTACTAAGTAAATAAGTTCTGAAGTTACTGTTTCAGCAAAAGACAGATGCATTCATCCCTACTACAGTAGATGCACTGAATCAATGGAATGGTGTTAAATGCTGATTGATCAAGCTCTTGTTGATTCAAGTTTATTTTATTATTTATATTATTTGTATGCCGCCTTTCTTCCCATATGGGACCCAACTTGCTTCACGGCAACTGAAACTAAAATTATAAAATGCATGCATGTAGGTATGTAAAACATTTTTATCCCAACTTCCTCCTTAAAAGGACCCAAGGTGGCTTACATCATTAAAAGACAATATAAAAGCCAACAACAATGAGTATACAAATACTGGAAAGGATCAAACAAATACCATACCAAAAATAAAAAAAATTAATAAGTATTTTAAAAATCCATAAGCAACACCTAAAGACACTCAAAGCAGTAAGCTGCAACAATGCATTTTTAAAAACCCACTCATGGAAAGCTTGCTTGAAGAAAAAGGTCTTTGCCTGCTTGTGGAAGGACAGCAAAGATGGGGCCAGGTTGGCCTCTTCTAGGAGGAAGTTCCAAAGTCTGAGAACAGCATCAGAGAAGGCCCTCTTGTGTCACTACCAATCACACCTGTAAAGGCAGTGGAGCCAAGAGAAAGGCCTTTCTTGGTGATCTTAATACTTGAGCAGACTCATAAAGGGAGATATGGTCTTTGAGACAGCTTGGGCCCAAGCCATTTAGGGTTTTTATAGGTAAGAAACAACACCTTGAATTCAGCCTGGAGATGGGTTGGCAGCCAGTGGAGCTGCTGTAACAGGTAGTTTATGTGATCCCTATAACCAGCCCCAGTCAGCTTTCTGACTGCTGAATTTTAGACATTTCCAGACACTTTCCACACGGAGAGCATTGCAGTAATCCAGCCAGGATGTACAGTACCAAGGCTTGTATCACCATCAGATCAGATCTCTCCAGGAACAGACATAGCTAGTGCACAGTTTCAATTGTGCAAATGCACTCCTGACCTCCACCAAAACCTGAGCATCCAGACTCAGAGACAAATCCAAGAGCACCCCCAAGCTGCTCACCTGTGTTTTCAGAGGGAATGCAGAGGGCTGCATCCTTGTTCCTTAATCTGCCTTTCAACTGAATAGGAGTACCTCTGTCTGAATTAAGTTTCAGTTTAATCACCCTTATACAGTCCGTTACTGACACTAGACACTAATCTAAAGCTGAAAGAGCCTCCTCTGATTTAGATGGCAAGGAGAGATAGATTTGGATATCATCCTCAGACTGGTGACACCAAACCCCCAAACTCTGGAAACCTCTCCCAGCATTGCATGTAAATGTTAAGTAACACAGGAGACAAAACAGAACCCTGGGGGAATCTACTGGCCAGTGGCCAGATAGTTGAGCAGGATTCTCCCAGCACCATCTTCTAGGTTCTCTCCTCCAGGAAGGACCAGAATCGCCACACAACAGTACCTCCAAGTTCCATCCCAGAAAGATAGGCCAAAAGGATACCATGGGCAATGGGTATCAACAGCTTCTGAGAGGTCCAGTAGAACGTTATCTCTTCTGCTTTATAATATATCATTTGGAAAGAAATGTTTAGATGAAAAAGAACATGTAGATGAAGAGAGAGGAGGAGGAGAAAGAAAAGAATGAATTAGGGTCAAATTAACTAATCTGAAGGCACAATCTAACAAATAAATCTCTTGTAGCCACTAATGGAGCAAATTTCAGGAAGGCTGCAATCTTATGGGCAGAAAGGAATGTCTGCCTTCACATGCCCCCTTAGTTACAGTGTCAGAAAGCTCTCATTTTCTTCCAATCATTGCTCTAATTGTCATAAGAGCACAAACAAAGCATGAACATCTAGTCTTGTCAGGGAAAACTGAGGAAGGCTTACAGTCAGTAGGAGGGCTGTCCTGAGAGTAGTGTCATACTAGAAATCTTGAAAGGGGTAGACTCCTTTACAGAACTACTCTGGGTGACAACAGCAGGCCCACAAAAGTGATTTAAAACTGAGTCATGCCAATTACAAAAGTACTAGAGAAAAGTCAGGGCAGCAACTAATACTAATAGGAAACACCAATAAATGCATGTTCTGGTCGTGACAAATATGTAATTTTTGGATACCCAGCTGTGTCCTATGTAATTTTTTGATACCTAGCTGTGTCCTTTAACAAAAGAACCAACAAAAAGAGAGATAACTATGTATTTAATCCTACATTACATTGAGGATTTAATGCAAGATGCAAGTGTTACTGAAGTTATTGGGAATAGCTGTCCAGTGTTATTACATTTGTTTTATCTGAAAATGAACCTTGTCATGGACAGTGTCAGTTGACAGAGAGACCTTCTCTAAAATGAAAGAACTGGCTAAAGGCAGAAGTCCAGAGTGTCACAGAAACACAGGACTATAGAGTTGGAAGGTTATTTTGATCCAACCTGTTGTTGATGCAAGAAACCAATAGCTACAGGATTCCCAAAAGATCAAACCTATTTAAAATCTCCACTGGGGAGAGTTTACCACCTTCTGAATGAACTGATTCCACTGTTGTTATTGTCAGTAAGATTTTCCTAATGTTTAGCTGAAATCCTCTTTCTGTATTTGGAATCCATTGGATCCTACACTTTGGAGCAACATAAAACAATGAACTCTACCCAGCCACAAGGACCGGGAATCACTACATACAAAAGACCAGCTAATGACACCCATCAACCACAGTGACAGATAATCTCTCCTTCTTATCACAACAATACACCCACAACAAAACACACTAATCACCCATCTACAGAAAAAAACAAAAGCCCATCTCACAGCCATAAATACTCCACTCCCAAGCCAACTATACCAGAGCACAGAGTGCTGTCCTCTGAAGATGCCGGCCACAGAGACTGGTGAAACGTTAGGAAGAACAACCTTCAGAACACGACCAAAGAGCCCGAAAAAGCCACAACAACCATAAACAACCTTGCTCATCTTCCTTATGACAAGTGGTTTCACACATCACCTGGAATCCAAGTGAGCATTTTTGAATTTTGGTCTCACATGAAGCCACCAAACTCTGTACAATAAAGAATGCCATGAAGAGTCACAACGAGGATATATTTGCCTTTCTGTGTTACAATTTCAACTTCATCTTGTTTGTTTCACAAGCTCTATGCATTGTATAAATACATCTGAAAACATGGGTCATTCTCTCAAGTTGCTTCATTGTTTTTTCCTATCTGTTACCAACCCAGTTCCTGGTGCACCACTTTTCCCCAGAGTTTGGTATCCCTCTGTCCGCTAGAACATTGCTCGTCTCCCTACTAGGCCTTAGTTTGAAGGCCTTTGCAAGACTTCTAGCAAACATGTTCTTCCCAACACCAGTGAGGCAAAACCTATCTGTTGCCAGGAACTTTTCTTTATGAAGTGCAGGCCATGGTCCAAGAAGTCAAACATTTCTCAATGACACCAACTGTGCAACCAGTTGTTCACAAAAAAGAAGCAGGAGGACTGTTGAGACATACTGCTAATAACATTGAAACAAAGAACATAGCAATTATATAAATAAATCAGAAGCTGAGAAAACTGTTGGACTGTTTAAAGACATAGAAGTTAAAACAGTGTTAAAGAAGATGGAGAATGGGGATTCAGTACAGCAGGAGTCAAGGAGGAATTAGATCCAGTATATAGGGATAGTTTCCAAGTATTGCTCTTACTCAGAACTGAGTTTTATAAGCATGTATTCCAAAAGCCCCACCCAATTGCTGGCATTTAAGCAAAATTCTTCTCATGAGGACATTTTTTCTTAAAGAAGCCTTCATAAAGAAACCTGAACAATCCCTAGAGATGGTCACTTCTTCAAGAGACCACAAATCTCACTGGTGTTTTCATACACTTGTATTCACTGCCACATATCCTTTATTCATGGGATGATGTTCCCCATCTCTTGGGACAATGATCCCGCAGTGCTTTCCCCCAAGATCCCAGTTTGTTTGAGGCGGTATGCTTTTTTTTTGTACCATCTGGCTCAGAAGGCTAGGATTTACCATTAGAGGAGGATTCCTCCAAGAATGGGATGAAAGAATTTGATCAGGACCACATGTATGAAATAGCATAAAAGGTGTCAGGATGCTCACACTATCAGTGATAGTTTTATCAGCTGCTAGTGCTACTAATACGTATAGTAGTTATTTGAATGTTTCAAAGGTTTCAGATGATTCAAGCCGCATATAAAGCTTTTAGGTAACTCCTGTCAAAGCACAAGGTGTTGTCACCATAAATAGAAAATTTATGGTGCCAGCATCTAACCAAAATATGTGTATTGGTCATTTCTAGTATCATCCTTCCTGTCTCTCTCAAACCTGTGGTGCTAAAATGACAACACTTCAGACCCTACCTAAAGCAATTATTGTAATAATGCACTTACATGTATTCTTTAAAATAGGACTGCTTATTTGTTTAGCATCAGGAATATCTCTTGCCTCTCTACCAGGTGTTATTTCAAATAGCTCTGTGCAAACATTAGGAACATGTTGAAGCCTTCTATTGAATCTATACTGAATCTGTGGGAATCTGAAAGGAAATGAATGCGCGCAGGAGAGGCGTCATGCACGCCTTCGATCTCCGCAGCTTTTTTGCTCTCTCAGCCCAGCAAGATGCAAACAACAAGGGCCACGTGATGTTTTTGGCGCGAACGAGCGCTATTTAAGGAAGCGACGGCTGCTGGAAAATTCTCTTTCGCTTTGGCAGACGGAGAGTTACATCCCTGTGGTGGCTTTTCAGACGGAGACTTGTGCTTGTAACGGTGGGAGGGGGGTAGTCTTGAGCTACCTCCCGGTTTATTGTTTCCCTGTTTCAGCTCGTTAAGGGGCCTGATTCATTAAACTTTTACTATTGCTGAGGTACGGAGGAGTTAGATCCAGAGGGGAGGTTGGAGTGGTAGTGCAGGCGAGCGGGCGCGCCAGCTCGGCGCTGCCCAAAGAACAGCTATTGGGCGCCCCCTCCCCCCACCTCCCAGAGTAGTTCTGACCATCAGCTTTTAGGCAGTTACTCGGGAGGCTTCCCGCGCTGACCGCTAACAAAAAACGGGCGAGCGTAAGCTGCGCCTGGCTGCAATCACCTGTTTGGCAGCTCCCCCCCCACTCCCTAAGTAAACTTGAATGGTGGCAATAGGGTGCAAGGAGGGCGAACGGGAAAGGCGAGTGAGGCGTCCAGTCACCCTCTTGGGCGGATTGTTTGCAGGATTGTTTGCAGGAGGCGAGGAGAGCGAGCAGGGGAGCGCGTGGGCGTGTTCGCCCTGCTGCGCGCCAAGAGTCATCTGCCGTTTCTCCCCTCTACACAGAGGATTAGCCTCTGGGGATCTGTGGGGATCCCGGTGCCTGGGCTTCCCTTTCTTTCCATTTGCAGGGTGTTTGGGTGGATTAAAGCTGGGAGGAAATCAGCGAAGCTTTCAGTCGCCCTCCCCAGCTATTTGATTTCAAGCGTGGAGTCTCTGCAGCAGCAGGGGGTTTCACTTTGGGCTAGGGGACATTGTGTGGCAGACGTGGGGTATTTTATGTTTGGCTGGCATTTTCTAAGTTCACCTCCGTTGTTTAACTGCCTCTCCCTCACCCAGTTTTTTTTTTCTTCAATTCTAGCTGCTAAAGCAGCCAATTGGGGAGGGGGGTTCAAGTGGGCTCCGTTTTTGTTTCATTACAAGCCAGGATTGCTTGCTCCTGTCCCCCATTTACCAGTTAATTACATTTAAAATATATATAATTTTGAGGCATTTCATTAACAAGGGGGGCTTAATTGATTAACACATTAGGGCTGATCTGGAACAAGGGCATAAATTAATTGTTTGGTGGAGTGGTATTATTTGCGATGCACATCCATATATACTATATATCTTAGGGATTGGATAAAGGGATACACAATTCTTGAGATAGCCTGGACCCAGGCTATAATACGTAATAATATTATTAAGAAGATATATAGTAATACTATTTACAGTTTGCAGGTTTTTAATTTGATTTGCCTGTACAATAAAAATACTCAATTCATTGGGTGCACATACAGTAATTACTAGACAGACATATAAAGTTCAGGATCTCAGGGACTACATATACATTAATAATAAATACTATCAATAGGTATATATATATCTCAATACTATTTACAGTTTGCAAGTTGCTAATTGAATTGCCTGTACTGAACAAAGAGAGCTCAAATTCATAATAATTGAGGTACCCATTTTGGTGCGTTGCATCGGTAATTACCGGTAATTTTAATTGACAAAAGTATTTTTTTTCCAGCTGATTATGTAATTCATCATAATACGTTGTTGGAGGCAAAGTTTATTGTTGTTCTTATTGTTCTTATTATGGTTTCTCTATATTCTTGCCATAAGGGTCAACAATAACAGATATGGCCTTGAAAAATTGGTTTAATTATAATAGCAGTTACAGTGGACCCTTGACTTACAGACGGCTTGACTTACAGACTTTTTGAGTTACAGATTTCTCTGGCCGCAAAATTTAGGTTTGACTTGCAGACTGAGATTTGACTTACAGACCAAAAAAAAACCAAAATGGAACAAAAACGGCCTGTTACGGGATTAATGGGTTTTCAGTGCACTGTAGGTCAATGGAGACTTGATCTACAGATTTTTTGACTTGAGAACCTCCTTCCAATACGGATTAAGTTCTCAAGTCAAGACCCCACTGTACTCTCAACTGTCAATTCATATATAGATACATGGGAGCAGCAATTAACCACAGAATTTAATTACAGAATGTTGAATATAATAGAACAGCTGACTTAGGGCACCTTGAACACCCTTGTCAGAGTTGGCCCTACATTCTTGGAATGTTTTGGGATAGAAGTTGCAGATAGTTCCCACAGTTTGTGCAAGGCCATGACACATAGATTAGACAGGGGAACTAAGAGCATCAAGAAGGCCAGACTTAAATCATTAGCACAGAAATTAACAGATTTATTATTCTTGAGCCTGCCCAGGTCTCGGACTGCAGCTAGGCGCAATGAAGGCATGGCATCTGCAACTCCAAGGGTTTGTACTATAGAGAAACGATGTTCATCTGCTCCAGTAGCATCTGAGACAGCAGTACTATATCAAGAATGGGCATGAGGAGGTCAGACTCAGAACCTTAACCTTGTGTGGATTACCGGTAGGACGGGATATCTTTATGCACGTACACCATTGCACCGGGAGCATAGACATTCAGTGGTTCTTTCTCCTTCTCAGAGAAAGATACCTTGACATTGTTCTTTGCAGTGTGGTAACGAATCTGATTGCCATGATGTGCTGAAGAGACGTCAGGCCTTGCAGAGAGTCTGTATAGAATTAAAATGTGGATTGCGAGCTATGAAGCCACCACTGGCATGGCATTTTACCTCAGACTGTTGCAGGTGAAAGGTAGAGAACACAACAGCCGCATTGAATGCCGGGGGCTTGCTCTACTTGGTAGCCACCCACAAAATCAAGTAGAGACCCAGCCAAGTCACCTACTGATTGATTAAGGCGGCACTCACCATCACAACAATATAGGGAGTTGCAAGAAATTAAACGGGCAGAGGTAACCCTGAAAAAAGGGACCCGGCCAGTTAAAGTTGAAAGGAAAATTAGGCAAAGGGTGTATAGTAATTCCTTGGCCCATTGCCTGATGAATTATTTTCCATCAATAAGGATTAGGGTAGCTGTAGTTCTAGGTTAATATGTATTCAAATGCTGGGAGGCAGTCTGGGGCTACTCCTAGACAAACAAATAAGCAAAAGAGTGCCAGTTGCATATCTAACTTGTATCGGGATAGAACTTGACACAGTACAACAAATGTCAAGGTTACTGTAGTATAACAGGGGGGACCTTAGATCTAAAATAGGGGGTTTTTAATGCTTAGAAGACAGCATCACTCAAAGATTTACAAAATAGTTAGAAGTGGATGGTGCTCGGGCATCTGGCATGATGCATGGCAGCAGGATTGCAACACGGGAGTTCTAACCTTGTGGCATTGTCCAATTATTGGCGACTCCTTGGCTTTGAGCTGGCAAATGGTTAAATCCAGTCATTTATCTCGGGTGTGACACCTTGACGGTTATATTGGGAGCAACCCTATGTCGCAATCTGAGTGGGTGATGAGATTGGTTAGGGCCTTTACATTGCGGGCTTGGCAATTAATATTGGTGCAGGCCAGCTATGTGCTGGGCATTGGCAACAAATGATGGATGCACTATGATGCAAACAGATGTAACGGCTCAAGAATGGTCTAATGAGAAGGGGCGGTGCAGGGGATGTTTGAGTCCTCATCGCTCCTGTTTGTTTGGAATGCACGTGGGAGTAGTGGGTGCTCAAATGAATCAAATAAGTTTGGGGGCTATGCAGCATTGCTGGCATACACCAAATCCATGCTTCAAACGCATGTGCTGCTAGGCAAGGGTGAAAGGTAGAATATTCCCTTCAACACATTGATAAGTCCCTGGCTAAGTATCAGTTTTGAAACTGACTAACTTAGTCTTAACTGGGGTAGGAACTTCAGACCTACAGTTGGATACTTGTTTATACAGGATAGTTGTAGGATCCACTGCAGTGGCCCAGAGGAGTAGAACTGTTAGGCTGGTGATCACCTGTAAGTTATATAAAGTACACTAGGACCTTACCTAATGTGTAGGTAGGGGCATGGCTTCTGTCTTTACAGGTCCCCTTGGGTGCGGAAGGCATGGCAACTAATGATCATTGGTCATAGTTATTTTCATAGGCAGAGCATTATGCTGCTGCTTCCCCATGGGGGAACATTTTGGCTTAAGCCCAGGCACATATAACCTGGAAAGGGCCGAAAGGTAGGCAGTGGATTCAGCTTGGGGTGATGATGGCATTTTGCCAGTTACCACCAGATGTGCTTGTTGCTCACCCTCGAGGCAAGGAGTTGTCTAAAATTTCAAGTAAGGTTTTGAATCTGGACATTCTGCATGACCTTAAGTCGTTGAATGCCAGGTATCCTACAAGGCGGATCTTATGGTCCAATATTATTCCTCGATTAGCCGGGCAAGGTTGGGTGAGGACTGTTGCTGGTAACAAGGCTCGAGCGAGCTTTAAGAAAAATGTGCAGTTCAGGGAAGGGGGACCCATGCCTATTAGATTTAGAACTGAGAAGGGGGATTAGGGAGTTACCAAAGGAGAGAGGGAGCAGAATACCTGAGATTTAGGGATCCCTCAACAGTGGCTACCATGAGAGGTGATGCAGATCAAATTAAGCAGTTAAGATGTGGGCCGGCTGGTTGTTACCACAAATATGTCAGACCACTACCTAACCTATGGCAGAGGCTGTTTATATCATTTCAGGTGGTGAGACCCGGCAGTGACGATGATACTTCATGATTGGAGGCATAGTTTCGTCCATTGGGCGGCATATGGTGCTGCATCTTCCCCATGTGGGAATGATTTGGGGGCTTGGTGCCCATGCATTTTGTCTTGGAATGGCATGCCTGGCATGAATTGGTTACAGCTTGGAGGAAGGACATCGTTGGAAAATGGGCCTCTGGGCATTTTGGTGGTACATTTGATTGGCAATGGTTGGTATAGATTGCCAGAAAAGGCACTGATGTCTTGTCGCGCGCGCACACACACACACACACACAGACACAGACACACACACACACACACACACACACACACACACACACACACACACACACACACACACACACACACACACACACACACACGTGACATGCAATGGTTACAATTTGGAAGGATTACCTCTTTTGGAAATATGCCTCCAGACACCTTGGTGGTTCATTTGGGGGGCAATGACTTGCCCAGAGTGCCAGGAAAGGCACTGATATTGAACAAGCTACACGCATTATATCCCGCCATGCAGATCATTTAGTCAAAAATTATACCACGCTTAAATCAGCGTGGAGCACAACACATTGATAAGGTAAACAAGGCCCGTCATCAGGTCAATAAGGAAGTTTGTAGAGGTGTCAGCAAATGCGGCCTCGGGTCTGTGATTGGTCATCACAGAATTCAAACATCCAACTTGGAGTATTTCCGTAAGGATGGAGTCCACCTGTCTGATGCAGGTTTGGACATTTTTTTTGGGAGGATTTGAGAGGGGGCCTGCTGGTGGAACTTGGTCTTTCTGGTGGGTACATGGGACATAGCCGATGCTAGTCCTCATGTTTTGGCGGGTAGTGCGGGAATAACTGGTCGTCACGGTGTCTCCCTTTTGTAATAATCTTAATGCAAACAGCACGTCAGTTCTGACGCTTTCTGCGGATCGTGCGATTACAGGGCCGAAGGTAACTGATGCGCTGGAACACTTTCGCACCAAAAGTCATCAAATATGATGGCTGGAGGTCCGGGGTGTTTAATTGAGGCCTTCCAGGTTCCTCCGGTCGCTAGACAGCTGGAACCTGGGGCATGGGACTCGCCCATTGACATATAAGGAATTATTTGGTGTTATTTCCCCGCACTACCGCAGGCCCCCTCAATTCTGGTTGGTTTATCTGGTTAAAAAATTGGTTTTAATAAAGTGTGGCCCATATTTAAAACCCAATGAGTTGTTGTCTTGCGTCTTCATTTCTGGGCTTGGGGGAGCAAATGAATGCGCGCAGGAGAGGCGTCATGCACGCCTTCGATCTCCGCAGCTTTTTTGCTCTCTCAGCCCAGCAAGATGCAAACAACAAGGGCCACGTGATGTTTTTGGCGCGAACGAGCGCTATTTAAGGAAGCGACGGCTGCTGGAAAATTCTCTTTCGCTTTGGCACCCACCCGCCCACCCCTTTTTTCTAGTGTGCTTTTGGGGTCGCCTGTTTTAGGGGCCGGATAGGAATTTTTGACCTCTATCCTGATTGGCTTTTGGATGGGGGGATTTTTCGCCTATCCCACACTAGATAAGGGCCTTATTGTGTTGTGGCATTTGATGGTGGTGTATTATACTCGGTCACACTGGCGGGTAGTGCGGGAATAACTGGTCGTCACGGTGTCTCCCTTTTGTAATAATCTTAATGCAAACAGCACGTCAGTTCTGACGCTTTCTGCGGATCGTGAGATTACAGGGCCGAAGGTAACTGATGCGCTGGAACACTTTCGCACCAAAAGTCATCAAATATGATGGCTGGAGGTCCGGGGTGTTTAATTGAGGCCTTCCAGGTTCCTCCGGTCGCTAGACAGCTGGAACCTGGGGCATGGGACTCGCCCATTGACATATAAGGAATTATTTGGTGTTATTTCCCCGCACTACCGCAGGCCCCCTCAATTCTGGTTGGTTTATCTGGTTAAAAAATTGGTTTTAATAAAGTGTGGCCCATATTTAAAACCCAATGAGTTGTTGTCTTGCGTCTTCATTTCTGGGCTTGGGGGAGCAATACAGATAAACATTAAAGATGTCAGAACAGCACAAATGTACTATTATGCCTGGAGTGAGAAATATTACCAAATAGGCAGGATCCTGCAGTGAATTAAATAAAAATACTTTTGAGGTAACATTGCACAATAAATAGCTGCAGCAGTTCCCTTTTATCAAGGTGCAAATTACTTAATTCAACAAAGTAAGTATGTTGCTATGGTTTAATTGTTGCTTTGGTGCTGGAGATCAGCACTAAAAATGAAATATGAAGCATTTACATTTTCATAGTTGGAAAATAGATCTATCAGGCATGCCACAGTAATTGTATTGTCATTGAAAAATGCTCACCAAATCTCTAGCTGTTAGACAAAGCATCCATTTAATAAAATGTACTGACCATACAGCATTACTGTAAATTCCACATCATTTTCAATAATATCTCTGCTTTTACTCTATGTCTATGATTATTATCTCTGACCATAAATCATTGTTAACCTTTAAAAAGGTTCCAATCAATGTACATATTTCTTATCTCTCCATATTACTTTTGCTTAGTCAACAGTCATTTAAATCATCTAAGTATATCAATTTTAAAAATGTTAAGAACAGATCTAAACATCTTGTAACATCTTGATGTATAATAGAATGGTAATGGTTTATACGTATAGAAATTTTACAATATATTTGCATTAGGGAATTTTGCTCACACAGTCTGCAATTGTCAATAAATTGTTTGATTTTGCTGGGTTTGTTCATTCTAGAAAAGGACATGTACCAGTATAATAATACATATATTGAGATACACATATATCAAAATAGTTCAACGCCGTTAGAACATTCTCTAATACTTATTACTATAAAAAGCAAGTTAAGGAAAATAGCTAAGTGTTTATGCAGTTTAGAGACATTTCACATGTAGAGTAGCAGTCATGCAAGGACCTTAGGATTTTGAGGTAGATACCACTGGGAACACAGCTAAGCTTCATCCTCTTATAAGGATGAAGGACCAATGTGGTACTGTGGATATCCTGGAAGCCGGAAAAATAATGTTGGTGTTGTCACATCTCACAGTGGTGACTGATGTCCTTTGCAACTAGTGGGCAGAGGATAGGGCTGCCAGTCATTTGACTGCAACTCTCAGAAACTGTCAGTCAACATGGCTAAGATGAAACCAAACCTCTGAGTCAGCCAAATGTTTTCTGGTTGGGAATTAAATGAGTTGTATCCCTCCATCCAGAGAATAAAGTCACTCCTGCATATAAATGCCATACTGAGATAGTGATTCTTATAAATATGTGACTAACATTCAGCTGTGAATTGACTAATAGCTCATATACAGTCAGCCACAACTATTTACAAGTGCAAGCAACCTCTTAGCTGAGAGAATAACCATGACATCATGGATAAACTATGCTTTCCTCAAAGTACAGGAACTATTTATGTACTCAGATAATATTTAACAATACACCATGGGGGAAAAGTTGCAGACCTCACATGAATTTGTGACCCCCAAATAATTTTCAACATCATTATAGACATAGCAGATTACTGATCAGAAAGATGAACTTGTCCAATCAGTGTAAATGGAAATGAGTTTTTATACTAGACCCAAAACAAGCATCCAATCTGCACTGTGACTTCCAGTGCATGTGGAAGCTCTTCACAAGCACCCTAGGCTTACATACATTTCATATGTTATAGATTAATGTTGTGTCATGCTGTGTGATGCCTCTTATAAGAAAAAGCTCTTTATGTGACTTCTTAAAAATTATGGAGAGAGAATAGGTATATATACCTGTGTGCACTCTCTGGAGTGTTTTATCAATTCTCCACTACTCTCAGCAGGAGGGATGATACAATCTTGCTCATTTTGACATGAAATGTTTCAAAATATGCATAGATGTACACAAATTATGAAGAAAATGGGATTGAAAAATGATCAGTTTAGTAGTAGCATATATCAACTATGTGAGTGGATAAAACTTTTAGATATATTTATGGATTCTAATATTGCGCAGTTGATCTGCTATGCAAATATCCTGCGATTATTTTAAATAACAGTTCTTCCATGGAGGTTTTCTAGGCAGTTGCCTGGTACATATAAAAACTCCCAAACCTCTATTCTTGTCATATTTTTTTTAATTAGTGGGGGAGATGGAGATTTAACTAGAACATTCATTCCCCCCTAATAATACACAATGAGAATAGAAACAAGTTTGGGCACAATCTAACAGCTCAGTCCTCAAGTGCCTGATTAGTACCATGTTTCAAAGGCTACATGCAATTGCCATACTTACTCCGGGGTAGCTCCTGCTAATAATGTTAACAGGCAGGATATAAATGGAGCAGCATTTGTTGCATTTATAGACCTCCAGGCTAGCAATAAGGTTTTGCTGAGAGAGAAATCTATAGGTTCAGTAGCACTGAAGGTCATCTAAAGGTGAAGACAGAGAGAACATTAAAATGGAAGCAGGAGACTTTTCAGTCAGACAGCTTGAGCATTGCTTGATTCTGTATGTAACAAAGTCTTCTATAGGCGAGGTAGTCACAGACCTCATGGACCTCTAACATTGTTTCTGATTTCCAGATAAACAGTGGTTTTTAGGCTTTTCATAATGCTCAGACCATGTGACCACTTTCAGTTAGGGTATAAAACTGTGACTAGAGTTTCAATGAGCCTATGGATCCCTTATGCAAAACTCTTCTGGGAACTAAATGGAGCATGGGAGAGAAAAGAGTGATGAGTGATTCTAGCAGAACAAAGTAGCCCATGAACTTCTGCCACCACCCATATTTTCTGGAGAATGACACTGACAACAGAGTGATATGTAAGGACTAAGCACAATAAAAGTGTTCCTGGTATTTATTTATTTATTCAGTTTATACCCCACCCATCTAGACCGAAGTCTACTCTGGGTGGCTAACAATAATACATAAAAGTAAAAGCAATATAATAAAATAAAGACAACAGTAATAATATAATTCAAGATAGCAAAAGTAATTAGGTGATGACAAGGAGGGAAAGCCTGCCTAAAGAGCCAGGTCTTAAGTTTGCTCTTAAAAACACCCAGTGAGGGAGCCAGACATATCTCTGTGAGCAGACTGTTTCAGAGGTGAGGGGCCACTGCTGAGAAGGCCTGGTTTCTTGTTCTTTCTCTCTGGGCCTCCCTTGGTGTTAGGCCACTCAGCTGCCCGTCTTGGCTAGAATGAGTGATTCGGGTAGATCTAGGTGGGAGGAGGCATTCTGCTAGATATCGAGGTCCTAAACCATTTAGGGATTTATATGTCATCATTAACTCTTTGGAATCAATGTGGAAATGAACAGGCAGCCAATGCAGGGCAGCCAGAGTGGGGGAAATATGCTGATATTTTCTCACGCCAGTAAGAAGTCTGGCCGCCGCATTCTGCACCATTTGAAGCTTCTGCATCAATCTCAAAGATAGCCCAACAAAGAGCACATTATAATAATCTAATCTCAAGATTACAAGCACATGGATCAGAGTGGTGAGTGCCCCAACATCAAGATAGGGACACAGCTGGGCAATCCTCCAGAGATGGAAATAGGCAGAGCAGGCCATTAACACTACCTGGGTTTCCATGCCGAGCACCAGATCCATATGGACCCCCAAGCTGTGAACCTCACTCTTAGTGGTGAGAGCCACTCCCCCAAAAGAGAGGGAGTTTCCTAAACCACCGATGGTGGGACCACCCACCCTCAGGACCTCCGTCTTGTCCGGGTTCAGCCTCAGTCCATTATCCTGCATCCATTGCAGGACAGCCTCCAGGCAGCACTGAAGGGATGGAATGGCATCTACTGTTGTTGGAAAAAATGAGATGTAGAGTTGGGTGTCATCAGCATACTGATGACACGAAGCCCCACACCCCCTGATAACTCCACCCAGTGACCTCATATAGATATTAAACAGCATTGGGGAGATAATTGAGCCCTGTGGAACCCCACAATTGAGACTCCATGGGGCTGATACACTCTCCCCAAGCTGTACTCTCTGAGGATGATCCTCCAATAAGAATCGGAGCCAGGCAGGCACCAGACCAATGATTCCCAACTCGGAAAGCCTCCCCAGGAGGAGGAGGCCTTAAAAGGCCAGCCCTGCCCCAAATTTGGCCTCTTTTGATTTCATGGCTGCTAAACAGTCTGCTCGATAAGCCAGAGTGAGAGTCTGGTTGCTTTGTGGCACTGGATAGGATGTTATAGCCTGGGTTTCCTGATTGTCATATTGAACAAAAGGGGCATGGATGATTTTTACCTATCTCATTCTTAAACTTACAGGGCTCAAGGGGAATATCTGGGGCAGTGCCATGATAAATAAGTCACAATTTGGAGGGTAGTGTGGGGAGATGGTGGTAGCGGTGAGCCCCACAGGGTGCCATTTGATGATTGGATGCCTGTGAATCATGAGATTCAGGTACACAAACAAGAAGTCTTCTGAGGCTGCCTTAAATTATGATAATTAGGATGGAGATGAGATGAGGCGATGGATGGCTCACCAACTGAGCTAGCCAGGCAAGAGGCAGAGGACTTACCCCTGTCAGAGAGTCAGGTAGTGAAAGGTTCATGTCCTTATCACCAACCATTCCTTTGGCTTGGAAAAAATGTGCAAGAGTGGAAGCTTAATCAGTTTTTACCTTGAATTTTTAAGTGCATATGTGACTCTTACTATGTACAGTTGTTTGCCATAAAAACAAGTGGAAGGAGTGACAAGCCTGAAAAAACTAGTGAGTTGAATGATCTTCAGATTAATAGATATTTAGGGTGTAGAACTCATTCCTACGAAAGTGAAGTATGTTATTTACCTATGTGGAACTGATTGACTAAGATGATTTATTCTGACACTGAGTGCAATTATAAGGCAGTTTATTTATAACAACATCATTCAAGCTTAAAGCACCAAATAATTTCCGTTTTTCTGTCCTAATTATTTTCTACTATTTATGGCTATAGATAGGAACCCTTCTTATTCTAAAGATGCTGAATCAAGTCAGCAGTAGTTTCACAGAGCTTGCGTTACATTGGTCATTGTCAGGACTGAATCTCCCTAAGGAGCATGGATCCTTCGGTCAGGGAATTCCTCAGCCACAAATCTACCACCTTTACATTGGGGCAAGTCCTCAACCTCCAGCAGTACGTAGCCTTTGCTCCTAGAATAAGCCTGATCTTAAAATAACACTTTACTTTTACCCAGTACTTTGCAAGTACAGACACATGGGCTTTGTAGTTCCTCAGAACTCACAACAGCTCAGTTAATTCGGACTTCTCTGATAGCTAGTCAATGACCGTTATCACTCCTCTGGATTTAGCCAAACCCTGCTGATCCAAGAGACACTCCTTGTTGAAGATTTTTTATGATTAATATTTTATTAAGAAAATATATAGTTTCACAGAAACAGTTTGTTTTTGCTCAAGCATAGCATAAAGAACAGGTTCAAAAGAATATACAGTTAAATGCAACAACTAATTCCATTAAAAATAACAAAAACTAAACAGGGCTAAGGTGGGCTAGCCCCACCTCTTTCTTTTCTTTACTTACATGCTTTCTCCTTCAAGCTACACACTCAAATCATCAATCCATCATCTTGGACCTGGAATAGAACAAGAACTCCATGAGAAGTTCACAAGACTCCCTCCCACATAACCTATTGTCAGTTTTCTACATTACTCAGACCTCCTCCTTCTTGACTATGAACCAATCAACTCAAAGAGGCGTAACTGTCCATTCCACCCATAATTCTCATGAAGGTGGTTTATCTCCATTCCAATTAGGAAAGAATTTGTTGTGTCTATACTCTCTGAGCCTCCATCCTTGTCTGCTTATCAGGATGCACGCTGTACCAGGCTGGCTGTAAATTAAGAAAAACAACCTCTCTGCCTTTCTCACCTTCCTATGTCTTCCTTTCACTTTTAAAACCTAACAGACTCCATTTTCTTTCTTTCTCATTTACTACAATTCCATTTTCCTTTAATCTCTGACCACAAGTCCCATTCTCCTTCAACTCATGGCAGTCATAAATGACTAATCTTGAAAAATGATCAAGTTCTCGTAAAGCATAAAAAAGAGCACAAGTCCAGGAGCGACAATGAATTCAAAATATGGTTGTTGTGGTTTTTTTGGGCTCTTTGGCCATGTTCTGAAGGTTGTTCTTCCTAACGTTTCACCAGCACTCTGTCCTCTGAAGATGCCAGCCACAGAGACTCGCGAAACGTTAGGAAGGACAACCTTCAGAACACAGCCAAAGAGCCCGAAAAACCCACAACAACCATTAGATCCCAGCCATGAAAGCCTTCACAAATACAAATTCAGAATATCTTATTCCTCACTGATCTTTCTCACAGATTCAAACACATAGATGTGATGGAAAATTATTATACTTTCCCGGACAGAATCATGTCCTTAATTGCAAACAGCACATATACTGTATGTATCTATTTCCATTCAGTATTGTTACCTCATATGAAACAAATCTCGCTGTGGAATACCTGGGCAAAGTGTCTGATACAACCTCCTTCTCACTAGCAATAATATTGCTAGTCAAAGAAAGGGTATGAACTACATCATAAAGAGAATGTGAGGGTTAATTAGTCATAAAGTTAAGCAACAAAAAGTAGCTCCCAATGAAATGTTATAATTTTAGGCTTTGTGAGATGAATCCAAAAGGCTCAGTTCATGAAACAGTGATTCATGGCTAATAAGGGCAAATGCCTTGGGGAGATGAATATATGCTAGCCCAACATGTTGACCTTTCCAAAGACATAGCAATTTAATTATCTACTTTGAAAAGCACAATTGCAGAACAATTTGAACCTGATTTATAGTCACATGCTTTATTCTTATGAATAAAAGTAAATAGAAAGAAAGTAAGGCACATATTCTGTAGGCTCTTAAGATATTTTTTTCTTGCTTTTGTTGTTGAATTGGTACCACTCTTCCATTAATCTACGAAATTAGTACTCATTAATGTGAATGTATAGGAGTTAAGACAAAGAGGAGGGGAAAAAGAGACCAGTGTTGCTGCATTTCTATCTGAGTGATAAGAGATACGTACTTTCTAAGATTTTGCCATGAGAAATACTGGCTGAAATCCTATTGCTCAGCTATGCATGTGTAACAAGCTGTGGAAGCAGTATGAAAAAAAAGGCAAGAAGGCAGAGGTAATCTTGACAAAGTACTTCTGCAGGCATATTGCACAATGGTTGCAACATAAACAACACAGTCAATTGTGCAGTCGTGGCATGAACAGCCTTCAGAACCAGTACACATCCACAAGCATAACCTGAACGGGATTTCAACCATATGCCTGGACAAGGATCTCCAACAGCTTCCTTGGCATAAATGAGAGACAGAGTAAGGTATCATCACTGTGTTGGTGGCACCCACCCCCAAACCTTGATCACTTGATCAGCAGGTTATTGTATATATAAAGTAGTATCACAAGAAAAAGAAACTCTTGGGGTATCTAAAGGGGCAGAAGAACAGCTTCTAAACACTACTTCTAAGAATACTCCACCATATAAGACTAGACCTTGTACAGTTCAAATAAGCTATATACTTAGAAGAATACTATAATGGATGATATCAAAAGTATGAAATGCCTAGCAGAATTAACAGAGAAACATTCTCTATGTCTAGCTCCTGTCACAACCAAGTTAAGAAGTACTTGAATCCAGACCAGAAATAATCAGTGTAATCCACAAAAGCCCAGAGTTTAAATTGCCATCAGACACTCTAACACTTATAAGAAATTCAAATGATGGAAAGGATGATCATTATAAAGGTGACTGTAATCTGAAGAAGGTTTTTCAACAAAGTGAGTTAAAATTGCTTCCTTCAGTGAAGTTGAAACACAATCTATATTCATTGAAGCATTATTTCCCATGTCATTGTGACCAATCCTCTCTGATATTTTTAATCAGGCAGAATGGGCATGAATCAAGTAAGCAGATAGTCGACCACAAAACTCCAAGTACTTTATCCACATTATTATCGTGAACATGCTGAGATTTATCCATCAAAACAGGGCAAGTGTTCATCTCAATTGAAGTCATAGATAATGGTCCCCATGTGGAATTAAAGTTAGAATGAGTTTGAGTGACTTTATCAGTGTACTGTTCTGCAAACTGCTCACACTGGAGAACTTCATCAAAAGTCTTCAGAGGCTCAAGGAAAATGATTTCTTCACCATCATCACTACCATTTTGAGCCTTAAAATAAATACTAGTCTACATTTAATTAAATTTGTTTTAAACCTTTCTCCACAATTGCTCTGATATATCTAAATGTATGCCACAAGGGCCACATAAAATAAAAAAGTTTGGACTTTTCAACTGTGAGAATACACATAGGGCTATTAAGTCAATATTTCCCCATTCCAGAGTTCAGTCAAAACTTCAGCAGCAGACCTGACAGTCCTAGTGGCCAGAATCTATCTGGAACAGCAGGTCTCAAAAGATGTGCCACCTTAATAGTTCCCTCACCTTTCAAAAGACAGGAGCTCTACTAACACAAAACCTGTCAGGTACTGATTTGTACATGGAAATGGAATTACTGCAAACTCCTCCATCCATAGACATTTTTCTGCCCAGCAAACCCAAAAATGAACATTAAGCATGCATCCTGTACAATGCATATGACTAGATCAATGCCAGTTTCAGGTTTTCGCAGGTCCTTGGACAATATGCCTTCAGTGGCCCCTCTTCCCAAGTGAGCCAATCTCCTCCTGAGTTTTGTCATTGCTACCTCCTCCCTTTGAGTCCAATCCAGAAGAGGAATCAAGAGTGTTCTTCCTATTTGGTCCAATCCCTGCTCACTTAGAATGGAGAAATGAACAGGCCATGACAACAAAGTAGAGAAAAATGGTAAAAATATCAGAATCACAGGAGCATTTCCCACTTGGGGGGGCAGGTTTCAGCAAGTTTCCTATGATGCTGACCCTCAACACTAGTATTTCTAAGTCAAGCCATGGATATATATAACATTAATGTCATTAATCACTTGGTTCCAAGCAATATGCTTAGAGAGGAGCAGTTAACGTATCCCATCTCCATCATTGCTTCCTCCATATGGGGAACAATGTGACTGATGAAAAGTGTCCCACTTGCAAGTGGGCTGTACATTTGTAGTGAACACCATATACCTTTGATGCAGGCCAATGTTGGGAGGCGGAGCCAGAGAAACCAGGAGAGGGGGTGAGTGAGAGAGAGAGAGATGAGTTGAGGGAATCAGTTCAGTTAGAGAGAGCTAGAGAAGAGAGAAACAGTTTGAGGTTTGAGGCAGAAAGAGTGTTTAAGGAGTGATTAGTCAGAGTGTGAACTGTATTAATTAAGACAGAAGAGGTTAAAGTAAAATACTGAAGCTTCTGTAACTTTAAGAATGTGCTTAAGAACTAGTCCTAAAACAACTTGGAATCAATAAACCTGTTTCTGTTTAAAAGTTAAGTACTGAATGGACCTCAGTCTTTCATAGGAAATATAGGTTGATAACGAGATCAACTGGTGGGAGCATGTTAAAAGGCATGTTGGGATACTCGTCTGAGCCCTGTGTTGGGTGAAACAAGCAGAGGCCACTGGGGAAACGCCACATCATGTGACTACCTGGGAAGACTAGGGCTCTTGCTTTCACAGGAACCCTGCACATGAGCTAAACCTCTTGTATTTAGACATGTTGTTCTCCATGGGGTGAAAGTGATCACGGAGACACAAGGGAGACCCAGCTAGGACTTGCAGGTTTTGATTCAATTCCTGGATAGTTCCAATGGTATTTCTTTCTGGAAGACAGACATATGTTCCAGAAAGACAGACATATGTCTTGGGGCAGACTCCCAGGTGTAGATTGATTCATCAGGTTACAGAATTTATTTTAAAGGATGGTGGTGTGCAGGTGTGTGGCTGGGGCTGGGCATCACTGGGTTTCACTTGTGACCTGACATTTTTTAAGTTCTTCCCTATTTTAGGGGTACTCTGACTGCAATCACAGAACTGAGCTAATTCTGCCATGAGATACTGGTGAGACAACCTAGTGGTTTTCCATGCATTGATAACCTACTTTGTGATCAGAGCAGGTGATGAGACTAGTATGGGCCTTCACTTGGTGAGCCCTGCAATTGAACATTGTCATGCAGGCATAGCATATCTGGGAACGGAATGACAGCATCACTGATGCCCTGTCCCACCAGCAGATCAAGTGGTTCAGGGCGTCTGCTCCAGGAGCCAGCATGTGCCCTGAGACTCTGCCTCCTGAGGTTTGGCAACCTGGCAGAATAAAGCAGAGTGCTCAATAGGGTTGGCATCTCCAAGGATGCACAAGGGGTATTTCGTAGTGTGTACAGAGTTCCAAGAATTCAAGTTAGAGAGGGACTTAAGGGACTTACTCATATAGGAAAGGGCTATTTTTTAAAAAAGTCAGCAGGGTTACCTGACTCTATGTCGGATGTTCGCATCTCAAAATGTTAGAAAGGGGATTGCCCGTTTTTGTAAAGAAGGGGTCTGGTGAGACCTCTGCTACAAACCTGATTTCGCACTTTGGCAGGCTTCTCTTTTAGTTGGACTCCGAAGTTAATAACATGGTTAATGTTAATACAATATGACCCTAGTTTACCCCATCACCTGTGTCTCACCTCATTATTCTGGGATGGGAGAAATAAGTATTTTGCTAGTAATATTTGCTAATAATAAAGAACTGGTGCAGATAGAAAGTATAAGCTGCACGCTTTTTTACTTCTGCATTCTAAAATGCTTTGAACATCAGTTTTGTCAGCTGCTGTCTCCTACATGCAGGTGACCTTTGCTCTGTTGCTAGAAATTATTCCCACAGAGATTTAGCAGATTCAGCCAGATAACTGGCAAAAAGACACTGAAGTTTTGATGATAGCTAAACCTGGCTTTTGTAGGATAGTTTCTACATGCTGTACATTTATTTTTGCCCACAAATACACTAGTATAAATATTGGAACGGGGTGGGAGGGATGAAACAAGACTGAGAATAAAATATTAACATGATTTATTATTTCCAAAAGAGAAAAAACATTGGTTTTAAGCTAAATATCTTGGTTGAAGTTATACCCTAAAAGCAAGGAGTTTCAAACCATAGATCAAGCCTCTATCACAGAACATGGATGCAATTAGGTGCCCTTCTTGTACCTTAATCTTATTCCAACAACCTAGTAATAACTACACACCATCAAATCTTATTCCAGTTTACGGCGCCTCTTTCCAGGGTTTTCCAGGTAAAGACTACTCAGAAGTGGTTTATCATTCCCTTCTTCCTGAGACATTCTGGGATTGTGTTGCATGCTCAAGGCTATAAAGGCTGGCTTTTCTCACACTACAACATAAACCCGCTAGCCCACCATTCCCTATATAGTGCTTCACTGATGTTGAGGAAAAGCTAAAATTAAACAAACATTTTGATAGCATCTATAAACAGCAGATTTGCACAACAGTTCTGTCCCCACTTCATAATCTGTACTAGTCCAGTTCACTTGAACCATATTTAATGCTATTGTTCTTAAGAGGTTTATGCCCAGGTAAGCATAAACCCATTCATTTTATTTTTGTTTTGCTCTGCAGGCAGAGATGCGCAACCTCCAGAGACCTAGGGCAGTGTTTGCTGTCCCTACGAGCTCAGAGGGCTATCTGAAATGCCTCTCAGTTTTAAAGCACTTTTTTTGCCTAAATGGCTAAACAAATCTCCTTAGCTGTAATCAGTCCTCATTGCTTTTAACTTCAGTGATTTACAAACCCACCATTCATTTATGTGGGAGAGACAACACAGAAATCTGTCATCAGCCATAACAATATGATGGCTTGAACTTCCATGAAAAATTATTGTGATATTTTAGCAAGCTGTAAATGTTCACTTACTGAGGCATAATTTCACTAAGTTAAATATGGTATATTTCACAACAAAATGCATAAGACTGCAGCATAAATCTGCTCTTTGTCAACATGAAAAATGAAGGATAAAGATATTTTTATTGACTTTCTTAGTGTCCTTTCTATTGTTGTCTTGAAAACCTTCTGAGATACAAGATTTTGTTCAAAATCCATATCTGTTTTTGGATTACCCAAATGGCTGTCTTCCACTCAAATGCCTCAAGTGTTTCATTCTAATGACTTTCTGAAATCTCCCAAGGGTACAGAAATGGACTTTTCTTGTCTTCACTGGAGAATGCCCTTATGTGGCTGCTCTTAGAGTGTGCATTGGTATCAGGATGAGATGTCAAGGCAACCTTTCAACAGAATACAATCAGTTTTGACCCTGGTGCTACTGGCACACTGAACAAATTCTTTTTTTTTTTGCAAACACTCCTACAGAAGAAATTCCCACAAATTCTTTTATTGTACAGCATCTCTTGAAAAATGATTCACCCATTTCACTTGCTTGCCAGAGTCCTGCTGTTACACTAGCGTAAGTGTAATAGTGTACATTTGGCAGCAAATTGCTACTTGTTAAAAAGTTACAACTTGTACAACTTGTATCCCTTGTCACATGACAGCCATGTGAACTGGGGAACAATGAGGAATGTGAACACCAACTCATTCAGTAGTGTCACTACATCCTTGTATTTATGCTGCCGTAACTAATAGGATTCTGGCCTCTATCTAACTGTTTTATTAAAAAATGCATATCTCACATTTCTCATTCTCAATGAATAACTAATGTCAATAATTAAAATGGTTAAATTATATATAGTGTTAAAAAATATAGAAAAGCAGCTAGTAAAGCAGAATTAACAGGATTTCCCAAGGGGCCCCTGCAGAGAAGGGTTTTTCCCCCCAAGGACTCTCACTAACCACACCTTAGATGGTTGGATGGGTAGCATGAACTCCCTAACCTACCTGATTGCCATATGGGAGGAAACAGTCCATTAGCTATCCTATTCTCTGTCTATTTGCAGCTTCAAAAGAAAATAGCCTGCACACTGAATTAAGTTCAGATATCTGCAGCAATTGCACCCAGGCCTCAGTCCACAACTCTCTCTTGCCCTCCTCATCCTCCCCTTTTATCCCCAACTCCACTCTTTCCATTACAGAAATCCTCTCATCTTGCCACAGGTGTTCCTCCCTCCTCCTCTCACCCAGGTGCTCCTTTTTCTTGCTGTCATCCCCTGCCAACTCTTTAACTGAGGCCAGTGTGCACTCCTCCTGAAGATGTGATGATGGGCCAGATGGCCTGCCAGGGATAAGGAGAATCAGCCTTACAATACCATACATATAAAATTACAAAAGCATTAGAGATGTAAATAACCATTTGTCCTCCTCTTGCCATTCCTTGTGCAAGATATATTCTTTTCAGCCCATAAGAGGATGAGGTATTTGTAATGCAAGAATCAGTTTTGTTTAAGTGAACAAATAATGCTTTTGCACAAGTGATGCAAACTCTGGGAAATGGCTATGGCTGCTGCTTTGTTGCATGGATTTTGAAGGATTAGAATTATTTGCATTTAAAAAAAACAAACCAGTCATTCTGTTCTTCATGTGTGTGAGAGAGAGAAAGAGTGTGTGTGAGACAGATTTCTTTCTCAAAGGAATAGGGACATAGTTTTCTACAGGGACAGTTTATGCAAATTACTGGGCTTGGGAAGAAAAAGCTTGGGAAGAAAAAATAGCGCCTTGTTCCACACTCCTTTGTGAAGCAAGAAATTTCAAAGGCCTTGAAAATACCTCAGTGAGATGTCTCATCTAGTCAACCCTTCCTAAATAAGGAGTGGGAAAGGTCTGAGGCCCTACTGGACTACATCAGCCGTGGAAATGGTCATGAGAGAGAGAGAGTCTAAAAAGACTTCCTTGGCCAAGGAAGTTTTTGAACCTGAAGGCTTCGAGACATTTTATTTTATTTTTTAAAAAAAGAGCCATGATGCACTTTACCCACTTCGGTCTAGATTAACAGATCTGGAATATCTTTTTACATCCCCAGAAAATATATCTACTTTGTTGTCTGGATAAGTGAAGCATCCAATCAGCATGCTGAACTTTTCTATATAGTACACAACCTATCCAGAATTGGCCACGATTGGCCTCCATCCAGCATTTCTTGTGACCAATTTCCAGCATTTTTAAAATCAAAAGTGAAGGCCATCCACCGGAATCTCGCACCCTATTTGAAAACAGTGGATCGAGCTGAGACATCTAATGCAGTGCCTTGTCCATTGAGAATTATTCAGTCTCAACCTGTGATGTCCGTGGAGGTGGACAAGGTCCTTGATTGCTGTCAAGCCAACACCTCCTTCCTTGAACTTTGCCTGGCCTGGCCAAGCCAGTGATAACTGAATGGGCCACTGAAATAATAAATGGGTCTCTTCTTAAGGAAACTCTCATTAGACCCATTAGGAAGAAACTGAGCTTGGTGGAGGACAATACTGGCAATTATAGGCCCATCGCCAATGTCTCTTTCCTTAGCAAGGCAGTTGAGAGGGTGGTGGCCAAACAACTTCAGGCTCTCTTGGATAAAACCGATGCCCTGGATCTATTTCAGTCAGTGTGGCGAACAGCCCACATGTCACTCCTGCCAGTAATTTTAAAGCTCTAGTGCAGGAGTCTATGACAGGACAGGAGGGGTGGAGTCAAGAGAACGGGGTGTGCCAGAGGGTCTGTTAGGGAGAAGACTGTGAAGTGTTTAGAGAAGATACTGGACGGTGTTTTAGAGAATATTAAAGAGTTAAAAGGAATTAGAAGTACATAAACAGTCTGAATATATCGAGACCTTGATTAAAGTAAATGAATACAAGCAAGCTTATAAGTAATCAAATCCATGTTTATTGAATGAATGATAATAGAACATCCATGATTTTCCTTCTGTGATTTACTTACTACTTCATAAATAAATCTTTTTATATTTGGCAGCAAGAGTGTAAGATTCATAATTGATATAGTGAGGATACCATCCTCTGGTGGCATCCTCCAAAGGTGAACCTGGGTGAGGGGCAAAACACACAGGGGTCACCAGGGGTGCGCGACAGTCAGGCTTCAGGCTGTGCCATGGCATGGAAACAGCATTGGTTGCCCTGCTAGACTCAGGGAGGCTATCAGAGGCAAAATGTCCTTGCTTGTCCTCTTTGATATCTCAGCCACCTTTGATACTGTACTGTTGACCATGGTATCCTTCTGGAGAGGCTCTCTGAGTTGGGTATTGGTGGCCTTACTCTTGCTTGACTCCAATCCTTTTTGGAGAGCCGTCCCCAGATAGTTCAGCTTGGGGAGAATGTATCAGCCCTGTGTTTCCTCAAATGTGGGGTCCCACAGGGTTTGATAATCTCCCAAATGCTGTTTAACATCTATATGAGGCCGTTGGGGGGGGGGCTCATCCAGGGATGTGGAGCTTTGTGTCACCAATATGCTGATGACACCCAGCTCTATATCTCCTTTTTTCTATCTGCAGTGGATGCCATTCTGTCCCTTGGGTGCTGCTTGGAGGCCATTCTGCAATGGATGCAGTCAAATAGGCTAAGGTTAAACCTGGACAAGACAGAGGCCCTGCGGGTGGGTGGCCCCAATGACAGTGATTTGGGGAACTCCTTCTCTTTTTGGTGGGTGACTCTCACCACAAAGAATTTGGTTCAAAGTCTGGCGGTCCATCTTGACCTGGTGCTTACCATGGAGACCAAGGTAGTGTCTGTGGTTCAGTCTGCCCATTTACATCTTCAGCAGATCACCCAGCTGCGACCCTATCTAGACGGGGGGCTCACCGTGCTGGTCCATTAGCTCATAGTTTCAAGAATAGACTAATGTAACACTCTCTATGTAGGCTTTCTTTGAGACCGATGCGGAAGCTCCAGATGGTCCAGAATATGGTGGCCAGGCTATTGACAGGGGTGAAAAGATTTCACCATATTTCCCCCACCTTGGTGACCTTACACTGGCTACCTATCTACTTCGGTATTTCAAGGTGCTAACCATTACATACAAAGCCCTAAACTTGTATTTTACCTTAGTTTATTTTTATGTTATATGTAAACCACCTAGTGTAGAGATGTCCTAGATGGTATATAAACAAAGAAAGAAACTTATTCATTCATTCATTCATTCATTCATTTCAGCAACTCATCCAGTGGAAGCATTTGGAAAGAACACTTTCTCCCCAGTCAGGAAATGAATAGACCAAACAGAAGAGATAGGGTGAAAAGGGACACACCATTAACTATTTAGGGGCTTCTAACCTGCAATTATTTAGGGGCTTCTAACATCAGATATGCTGATGATACCACTCTGATGGCAGAAAGTGAGGAGGAATGAAAGAACCTCTTAATGAGTGTGAAAGAGGAGAGTGCAAAAAATAGTCTGAAGCTTAACATCAAAAATTATTGTAAGCCGCCCAGAGACCTCTGGGTAGTGTGGGCGGCATATAGATTGAATAAATAAATAATAAATAAAAAAAACCAACCTAAGGTCATGGCCACTAGTCCCATTACATCCTGGCAAATAGAAGGGGAAGATATGGAGGCAGTGACATATTTTACTTTCTTGGGCTCCATGATCAATGCAGATGGTGACAGCAGCCATGAAATTAAAAGACACCTGCTTCTTGGGATGAAAGCAATGACAATCCAAGACAGCATCTTAAAAAGCAGAGACATCACCTTGCTGACAAAAGTCCGTATAGTCAAAGCTATGGTTTTACCAGTAGCAATATATGGAAGTGGGAGCTGGACCATAAAGAAGGCTGACCGCCAAAGATTTGATGCATTCAAATTGTGGTGCTGGGGGAGACTCTTGAGAGTCCTCTGGACTACAAAGAGAACAAACGTATCCATTTTGAAGGAAATCAACCCAGAGTGCTCACTGGAAGGACAGATGCTGAAACTGAGGCTCCAGTACTTTGGCCATCTGATGAGAAGAGAAGAATCCCTGAAAAAGACCCTGAAGTTGGGAAAGTGTGAAGGCAAGAGGAGAAGGGGACGACAGAGGACGAGATGGTTGAACAGTGTCTTCAAAGCGACCAACATGAATTTGACACAACTTCAGGAGGCAGTGGAAGACAGGAGGGCCTGGCGTGCTCTGGTCCATGGGGTCATGAAGAGTCGGACATGACTTAACGACTAATCAACAACAAACCTGCAGTGGGGTCTCCAAGTAATATGTAATTTAGGTTAAGGAACAGGAGCCCTTCCTGGCCTCCTCCCCTACCTTCTTAGATAAACCCCCATCCCTGAAGCTTTGTATCACTTACAGCCTTGCTCCAGTTAGCCAAAACTTGGGGAGGTCTTCCCACACCCAATTCTACCTCACGTCCCATGACCCAAAATCAATCAGGACTCAAGTTGGCCTCAGAGAGTGTCCCCCATCCACGTGCTTGAATTGCATGATTTGAAGGACCCAGATGAGGACCCTATTTGCCTAATGGCATCCCCTGGATCTCCTTACTACCAACCAATTCCTTCAGAAAAATTGTGGCACATTTCAATTTGACAACCACCTCCAAATCAGCCCCTGTGCCCCATGGAAATCAGCATGGGATCAGCCAAAAAAAAATTCCTGAGCTCCTTTTGTTCAACATGCCAGTCAAGGAATCAAGGCCCAAAATTCTCCAAAGCAACCAGGAAACCTCATTCTGGAGCCACAGAGTAGGCAGGCAGAGCCAACAGGGAAGGAAGTCTACATTGTGGGAGGGACAGTCTTTAAAGGTTCCCAGTTCCCCAGTCACCAGCACAGGCAATCCATTAACACAAGCATTTCTGGCAGGTCTTACCTTATTTGTTATATCATCATGTATATTATAACAAAATTGGTTACTATACCTGATAAAGAACTTTGGAAATTAAAACTGGTATAAAATGAAGACATAGAGAATTGAAATAAAGGAGTCCTGGGTGAAGAATTGATGCCTTTCAATTGTGGTGCTGGAGGAGGCTCTTGAGAGTCCCCTGGACTGCAAGGAGAACAAACCTATCAATTCTAAAGGAAATCAAACCTGAGTGCTCACTGGAGGGACAGATCCTGAAGCTGAGGCTCCAATACTTTGGCCATCTCATGAGAAGAGAAGACTCCTTGGAAAAGACGCTGATGTTGGGAAGTGTGAAGGCAAGAAAAGAAGGCGACGACAGAGGAGGGTTGGACAGTGTCACCAAAGCAACCAACATGAATTTGACCCAACTCCGGGAGGCAGTGGAAGATAGGAGGGCCTCGTGTGCTTTGCTCCATGGGGTCACAAAGAGTCGGACATGACTAAATGACGAGACGACAAGACAATGACGGGTGAAGTACTGAGTTTCAAAGGCAATAGGAAGAGAGACCAAAACATGAAATGGATTGACTCAATAAAGGAAGTCACAGCCCTTGGTCTGTAAAGTCTGAGCAAAGTTCTTAACATTAGGACCTTTTGAAGGTCATTAATTGTAGTCTGCAGTAAGTCAGTAACAATTTGACAGCACATAAAATAACACAACAACTGAACTTAGACATGAGTCAAATAGGGGTCATTCTCTACATATATCTTCCATCCCCATATTCAGCTGCACCAATTTAGTATATACAGATGGGAGACAGTGAGTTTGCTTCTACAGAATTGTGAGAGTCCAGATGGTCTCTATGCTGGTTTCTGACATGCATTGCTGCCATGTTCCAGAATATTTCACGAGTTGATTTCCTGTATTATATAACTGGGCCTATAGCATAAAAACAACATTGCTTTCATTCTCATCAGTCAATTATACTGCTATCCACTAATCCCACCTCTAAATTCTGGTAGAACTATAAAGGATTAACAAATCATCTCCTCATCTATACTGTCTATTCTTTCTTCTTCAGCTTTTTAACACCTTTCTCACTAAAGACCTCTGAAAGGAGGAGTGTTGACGGCATGATTAAGTTGGCCTGGAATGTGTGAGAGCTGCTTCACAAAAATGTCTCTCAAATCAAATGAAAGCCTTAGCAACAATCATGCTACTAGCATAAATTACACTAATGTTTCGTTTAGGCCTATTAATGCTATCAAAAAAAGGGAACTGCACACTCTTGATTTCTAAATTGTCCCTGGAGTTTTTCATTCCTAGGATTGTTAGAATGCAATTCCTTTCTTATTCACACAGTACATTCTCATCACAAGAAGCTTTTCAGGAAATGGGTGGAAAGACATATTGTGAGAAATGGTCCGTAGTGGCATGGAATATATCTTACCTCCAATTAACTGATGTAGTTTACATTATAGTATTTTAGCATAAGAAACAGAAAATTTGATGTGGCCTATCTAGGTAGCTAAACATCTTCTGTAAGGAAACAGAGCCAGCATTTTCAAGTATTCCATTACCAACATAAGAATCTATAGAGTAAAACAGCCTGTTTAAAATAAGTCTGACACTTCCCTCCTCCCGAACTGAAGTCAGTTCATGTTCAATGCAGAAATCTTGCATTGCAATTTAAAAATTGCATAATGGAGCTGTGCTGCCTGATCTTTCTTTCTTTCTTTCTTTCTTTCTTTCTTTCTTTCTTTCTTTCTTTCTTTCTTTCTTTCTTTCTTTCTTTCTTTCTTTCTTCCTTCCTTCCTTCCTTCCTTTCTTTCTTTCTTTCTTTCTTTCTTCCTTCCTTCCTTCCTTCCTTCCTTCCTTCCTTCCTTCCTTCCTTCCTTCCTTCCTTTCTCCCTCCCTCCCTCCCTTGCTTCCTTTCTTCCTTCATTCCTTCCTTTCTTCTAGCCACTCAGAGTGGTCGCATAGACCAGATGGGCGGGATACAAATCAAACAAACAAACAAACAAACAAACAAACTCTTTCCTACCATTAGTTCCCTTCTTGTTTAAATGTTTCTACCATGTAAAAATTGTTTTATATATATTTATTGTGTTATTTTATGTTGTTAGCCACCTAGAGTTGTCTTAACCCACCAGATAGGCAGAATAATAAATAAATAAATAAATAAATAAATAAATAAATAAATAAATAAATAAATAAATAAATAAATAAATAAATAAATAAATAAATAAATTCTTTCCTACACAATGGAATTCATTCAGAATTCATTCACACTCCATTTTCTTCTTCCCATTCTAGAAGTTAAATACTGATGCTTTGAATTTTCAAAGCTGGGGCCTTGTCTACACTGACTCTTTCAGAGCAGACTGTTGTGGGCTAAATCTTAGGGGTCAGGTGGAGATTTTCACATCCCAATGGCAGTTCAAGCAACCCTTTGGCCCATAGCAAAATCCAGTTTCTTGACCAGTTCTTTAAGATAAACCAAAGCAAATATTATTATTCTTTTAAAAAAGGTGATAGTGGTTCAGTGATAGCCTACCAGAGTCTGAAAAGAAACTCCACTTTCCCTGCCTGTTCACTGAGGAGCAGAGGAAGTGTTCAATGTCCAGAAGTGGCTCACTTATTAAGCTACTTCATGATATCAGGAATTCCAATCAAAAGGAGCCTTAACAGTCAGGAAGCTTTTGGTTTGTTCCCAGTGACTGAATCTGGGGAAAAAAACCAAAATGAATGATCCTACCCACACCAAAAAATAGAATCCTCTGACAGGGGATCAGAAATGTGCAGGTGGGAGTGGTTTGGTTCACTCCAGTGACTGCGGAATGCAATCTCTGGAAAAAAGAGTGAACCAATCTGTCCCCACAGCAGACCAAACAGCAGACCAAATAACCTTCTGATCAAGCCATAAATTAGTATATATGACCAAAAGTGGAGGGGGAAGGGTTGAGGCTTGTTTTACAACTAACAGATTTATTTCAGCACAATCATGACAATCTACATACAATAGATGTGTCATCAAGATCCAAGTTAATCTTATAGGTGTCACAAACTATTTTTTTCTTTTTACTGAAGTAACTTTGTGAATACTGTATTCAGATCATGTTCAGATCATAACTCATATTATCTTGATTCATTGCATCTTTTGAACAGGGTTCAAGATGCTGAGAAAGTTATTTCAGTGTCATTCCAAGAAGAGGTAGAGTGATTTTTCAGAACAAGATGGAATATTGGGATCATGGTTCAATGCACAACATGTCTTCATTTGCAATATCACTGGAACCAGCAATCCTAGAACAAATGTCACAGTGTTCCAAACTGAGTTTTAAAAATAACTTCTTGGCAGATTCAGATACCACATAAGAAATAAGTCAGTGACCTGGTTCAGAGAAATCCCATCAGGAAAAAATTTCAAATGTCTACTTCAAGGAATTTCAAGCAAAAAAGAAACAGATGTTTTCTATCAGAAACTAATGTTAAAGAGCTACCAGTACTCATTTCCTAAGCACATATTCTAGACTGTAATCATGTACTCCCTTCTTCAGCTTTAATAGATGCAGCAGAATGTAATAATTCATAGTCTGGCTTGTTGACACAGCTTGCTTCAGCTGTTCACAGAGTAAGTTGTTTGTTCACTCAATCTAGAAACACGTCAGCACTCTGTAGACAAACAAGAAGGAGCTGTTGTTTTTGACAGTGGTTGCAGTTGTCTACCACTTTCCAAGGGACTTTGAAAACATGTAATAAGTGTACAGAATCACATGCAGTAAATTTTTACTGCTGTTAACTTTGACACTCTTATTTCCATTAGGAGAAATAACAGACTCCCTCCAATTTCCTTTGTTCAGGCAGAGTAAAATAAGGGTGCAATCAATCAAAATCAGAATGGAAATGAACAGGAGTAACCAAGAATTTGACTCTAGGGATTTCATGTCTTCTTTATTTGCTGGAAATGATGCTTTTCAAATAATTACACTATTTTTAGGTATCAGTTTATGAAATAGCAACTAACATTTTATTTTCTGAATAGATCAGCATTGCAACCTCACAACTACTGACAGAATTTAGTAAGTACTGCTTGTATTCAGTCTCACCACTTTTATGAGGGTCATGTGACAGAAACAGAGAAATGTACTCCGCATTATGTCGAAACATCTAGGGTTTATGAATGGTTAGGAAACTGATGAAGTGATTTGGCAGTTAAATATCCTCATGCATTAGTAGGCTGTTTTATTGAAGTGCTTCACAGAATTCTATAAGCTCTTTGGTCTCTAATATTTTCTAGGCTTCTAAAATTGCAGGGATGGATCCAAACTTTTCATTCCCCTCAGAGAAGCAGCTTCTGTTAATTGGAAAAGAGTTCTGCACATCAAAGGATATCTTCTGTGAACAGACAATACTTCTGTGACTGAAACAAAAACCTTTAGATACAATCTAGTAGTTCTGAAAAAACAAAAAAAAATCCATATGGGTTTTTAAAAATCAGTGGTTCCCAACTTTGGGTAACCAAGTGTTCTTGGACTACAATTCCAAGCTGGTAGTGAATGCTTCTGGGAGTTGCAGTCAAACAACATCTGGTCACCCAAGGATGGGAATCTCTGATTTAAATTATTAAAACTGCCTAGCCTCACAAGATTTGGAATAAACCCTGTTTTTCTTGTATTACTAACACAGCACTAGTGGTACTAGATGGGACTGGAACATTACAAAAGGAATCTTAGAAGTTATACTGAATGCCTGTAGTTTATTAATTCTAATACATTTCGAGAAAAGATAATTTATTTAATATGATCTGATAAAATCTTTGACTAAATCAATGCTGAAAAAGCAATAAACATGTAAATATACGTTTCAGGACAAATATTGTTGATTTCCAATGGAGACTCAGTGTAGACCCAATGTAGCTAGCCATCCAGCCACAATGCTCTAATTAATACTCATTATTCAAAATAGTTTGGACATAGTAAACAACTCTTGGTTCATCTGGGAGGTAGGCCTCCAGTTTGCCAGTTTCATATAGATGTCATGTCTTGTTAGCTAGCACCATTGACACTGTTTCTGCTTGACTTCTATATTCATTTGTGCTTTGCTAGTAAGACAGCTAATAGTGTTTTTTTTTCTTTTGTTTTATTGATCTTTTGGCTCAAAAAAGTCATTAAAAAAGAAAACAACTCTTTATTTCTTTCTATAAAGATGATTTTGTGCATGTCACAAAATGGGTCCTAAGTATGAAGTACAGTTTGTTAACATTTATCAGTACTCCAGGATATTATGTAGTCTGTAAGGGTGCATTATATTGAAAATAATAATGACATTTGTCTCATTCCATCATAAAATGTCATGAATCTTGGTGTAGAACACCTTTCAGTTAAACTATCTGGGTTATTTGAGCTAGAAAAGTCACATATTACATAGATACAGTATCAGCAGTAGCTAATTAATGACTCTGCTAATGCACTTTCCCCTGGAGTTTTGAAATTATTTGTGTTACACACTTTACCATCTACAATACTTTATTGGTTGCTAGCTTGAAGGGGTTAATGTCGGATGACCAACTCTAACATACTATAATTGCTACTGATTAGTTTTATGTTGTAATGAAGTAATAATGACCAAAATACCAGGCATTTCTAGGGAATTCATGAATGGCTGGTTTTGCTTCAGGCCATTAACCCCACTCATTAATACATCTGAAGTGACTATGCAGTGGTGGTGGTTGTTATTATCAGGAATAATACGAAAACAATTCCCAACACTGTAAAATTAGCTGATAAACTTAGAACATTTGCAAGTTTGATAATATGAAGCATTTTTCATTTTCCAGAAGTGAAAAGATTCAACTATTCTAAAGCCCCAAGGAAATCAAGACCATGCCATATATATCATAATTTGTAAACACTTTTGACAAAATAGTTTATTTTCCCTAGCTTTGAAAGGCTTAAAAAAACAGAGGGGGAAGCATTCCGTAATCTGCTGAGGGGGGGGGAGGGAGCTGATGTAGTCTCACGTTAGATTTCTCCTTTGAAGCAAGTTATAATTAGTCACAGCAGACTTCAGCTGACCAACAATTACACAGTTTGTCTATATAGGTAAGAAATCATTGTATCTAATAGAATATTGTTTACATGTTCTCTTTTCTTCTCTGAAATGACGATAATAAGAAAGATTATAGCTATCAGACTCCATATTTCCCTTTATCCTTTCCTAGTTATAGATCTAAAAAAAACTGATGACCAACTATTTAATAACAAAATAAATCAATTAAGTACCAGTAGTTATTCAGAGTACTGGATAAAATAAGTTTTTAAAAATAGAAGAAGGAATAGAAAATTGTACTTATCCTTTTCTTAGCATTTCAATTCAAAGAAATTAGGGTTCATCTCCCTCCTCCGCCCCGTGGAAAGAAATCTCCAACTGTGTGACAAAATAGAAATAGGAAACTGCATTTATTTATCTAGAATATTTGTACCATGACTTTCAGGTCCTAAAAATTCTTGAGCATAGCTAATGCACAAACAAGCGCACACACTTATCACAGTTCTGGTCAATTTCAGAGCCCTTTTAATTAAAAAAATCCCAATCAGCATAGTGGTTGTCTCATTTGTTCCTCATATTGTAATATTCAGCTGGTACTGGAAGCACAGTCATCAGCCCTTAAGACTCTTGTGTTATGCTGAGGGCTCCAACCCAGCATGTGGCAGTTTGTGTTGAAGGAAACAGTATGTCATGTGAGCTTTGTTCTAGATTACTTCTTCATAGCATGTAGTTGCATCAAATTATTTCCCAAGTCTTTTAGCCATATAAAAAATCCAAATAGTTTGGTCTGGAATTTCACTGTTTCACTACTAGATTGGATTAAATTAATTCCAGCAATCCAGTATAATGAAAAAGCTCACATTGGCACAGTAGCAAGGTGCTTTCTATGCACACTGCCTGTTGAGGTTGAGACTGATAGGAGCTATCATTCAAAAATGCTGGAGGACACCATCTGCACACAAGTTCCATGAAATGGACTTTGAGAGTGAAACATAAAGAGTGAAAGAAAATTTATATGGCAATTTTTTAAATCAAAGGGCTTAATGAGAATGTCATTTGCAATGTGAATAGATATAAGGCCTAGGCTTACCCGAAACCTCCTGTTTTCTCCTGTGCAGTGGGCCATTGAAAGTTGTGGTGTGTGGTGAAAGTTGCCCTCCATTCCTGCTGAACAACCTGGCAGTCCTTCCCCATGCCCTGTTAAATATTTGCTGACAATGAGAGGGTGTGTTGCCCCAGGAAGGCAGTTATAGCACTGACTATGTGACCAGCCTCAGAAGGAAGGCCTTCAAGACCGAAGAGAGTGGGTCTCCCTCTGGTCTGCTAAAGTTGGTAGAGAGCACACTATGGTTATGGATCCGTGTGGTCTCTGGTATCCTGTCATCTATAGTTGAGTTCCAGCAGCTGACCAAGTCACTTAATTAAACTGGCAAGAACATTAATGCTCTGGATCCAATCCTATATTGGATTAGGAACAAGTACAGTTTGGACCTTATTTCACACATCAGCAAATGTGTCATCTCATTTCTTCTTTACTCAGCTACAGAACCAGATAACTCTAAGTGCACAGCAATAGTTTTGTAAGATGTTTGTTTGATCACCTGACAGCACTATGCACTTTCTGGCTAGAGTCTCTGTCCCTTTGATTTTTAACCTGTCAGGTGCTTAATATGACCGTGAGTACTTAAGGACTTCAATTGTAGTCAGTTCTGAATGTTCAAGAATTCTTATTTTGAGGAGGAAGGTTTGTTAAAATAAGTTATACAGTAATTAAGAAGAAAACATCTGAACATTTAGAAATATAGCCAATTGGTCACTTTTCACTGTTACACTGCTTTCAAGATGCCGGTGGATGATTTCAGAAATGTCATTGATTCCCACTAAAATCTCTGTTTTCATTAATTTCATTAGCACTATGTTCCCAGGGGTTTCTTGGGAGGAAAGCAATGAGAAACCTAGACAGCATCTTAAAAAGCAGAGACATCACCTTGCCGACAAAGGTCCGCATAGTCAAAGCTGTGGTTTTTCCAGTAGCGATGTCTGGAAGTGAGAGCTGGATCATAAAGAAGGCTGGCCGCCAAAGAATTGATGCTTTTGAATCGTGGTGCTAGAGGTAACTCTTGAAAGTCCCCTGGATTGCAAAGAGAACAAACCTATCCATTTTGAAGGAAATAAATCCTGAGTGCTCACTGGAAGGACAGATCCTGAAGCTGAGGCTTCAATACTTTGGCCATCTCATGAGAAGAGAAGACCCCCTGGAAAAGACCCTGCTGTTGGGAAAGTGTGAAGGCAAGAGGAGAAGGGGATGACAGAGGATGAGATGGTTGGACAGCATCATGGAAGCGACCAACATGAAATTGACCTAACTCCGGGAGGCAGTGGAAGACAGGAGGGCCTGGTGTGCTCTGTTCCATGGGGTCACAAAGAGTCGGACATGACTTTACGGCTAAACAACAACATGTTCTCAGGCCATTCATGCACAAGGAGATGACAAAGGGGTCTGTGGGGTTAAGTCATCACCACACAGGAAAGCTGCTGCTGCAGATAACAAGAGCTTTATGTTTGAACTACTGTATATGTAGATGACTTTCTGGTTTGCATGGGATCTTTCCCATCAATATTGTCTAAACCCCCCCCCCCCCACTGTTCTCTCTGCCCCTGCAAGGGGTTGTTCATGTTGGACCCTGCTGGTCCACTCCAGGTCCACTGGATGGTTCTTGTCAGCCGAGGTCCTTTCTCCTTGTCAGCCCAGGTCCTTACTCCTATGCCTATTCAGCATGAAGGTCCCACTCCAGCTGTCACAATCTTTTGAATTGCCATTCACACTGCCAGCGATCATGCTGGGTTGGAATAGAAGTAGAAACATGTGGGGTTGGGTTAGGCATTGTTGCGTTGGTCCCAGCGCACATTTCCATGGATTGGCCTCTGGCAGGATTAAGAGGCTTTGTGCAGGGTCATGGAAGACCTGGCAGGCACTAGATCTGGGGCAGGATGTTCTTTGGCAGGGCCTGTGTAATAAAAGAGGACCTCTGGACACTATGGGTCATCAAGCCACTGCAGATCATTGCTTTACACATCCTCTGTCTTCTCTTCCTCACTGCTCTCACCCTCTGCTGTTGACTCCTTCCCTTTTATAACTTTCCCTCCTTCCCTTCCCAAAGGTTATCCCATTTTTCCATGCCTTGGCATCCCTGGTTCTAATTCAGGCATTGAAGCTACTCCACACTGGGCCTTCTCTGTATACAGCCCTAGTGATGGATGCCAAACATAGTACTCCATGGGGCGGTAAAAGGCATCAAGGTTGATTCTTGCTCTGGATTGCTATCCAACCCCTCACACACTCCTCTCTGATTTTTTTTCCTAAACCCAAGCTGCTACATTCCTTCGCATCAAAAAATTAGATACCATTCCCGCATCATCTGCCTGATAGCATGTTTAGTGTGATGTAAAGGCCACCAGAAGGTGTGCTAGCCTGGTCTCCTGAATTCTGACTGGCTGGCTTGAAGGTTAACTGCAAGTCAGGTGGACCAGAGGAAAATATATTTTCTTCTAATTCTCCTACTTTCTGTTTAACGGATCATGGGCTAAGCAGCTAGCATGCCACATTTGGACATGGTTGCCACAGAGTTTTTATGTGCCCCTGTAATCTCCAGGATTGTTATTCCTGGGTGACACTCAGCTGGTCATTGAAGAAAGGTAGATGCATTGGATAAATATTCAAGTAGCCCAATGCTCTGGATCCATGCCTACTGCAGAGTCAGGAGTTCTGTTCCTATAACCAATAAAGTTGTGGCCTGAATTTTTTCATCAAAGTGTACTTGTGTTTTTCCCTGCTTTTTTCCCCTTCCTCTTTGGTACTGGGTGCTGTTATGCACTTTATGTGCTATCAAGATGGACCCAATTTATAGCAACTCCATAGGTCTTTCAAGGTAAATGAGATATTTAAGGAGTGGTTTACCAGTTCCACATCCCCAGAGCACCTACTATTAGCACCAGAAACACAAATTAACACAAATACCAACTGTGGCCTCTAAAACAGGAGCTGAGTAACACTCTCCTTGACCACTTGTACCTTCTTCTTCTACAAATGAATTGTTTATAGGGGAAGAGGAGAAGAGAAGGGGAGCGTTGCTGGTGGGGGAAGTAGCAGAAGGAGATCAGGATGCAGGATGTAATTGGGTATTGCTTGTGCTACAAGGAGTACCCTGCTTGATCTATATTTCCTCATGAGAGACCCCTTTTGATTCATTGAAATGTTCTTAATGGACATATTTATGTCCTTTCATCAGGTTCCTGATCAAGCCTGCCAAATTCACAGCAATATATATCAACAACCAATCTGTGAGTGCTGAAAGAGATGTAAAACAACTTGGAAGCGAGACAGAAGAAAGACAATTATTACAGAAATGTTGAGAGAGTGGGAGGATCAGGCATAAGATTTTGATATAAAGGTGGAAACGACAAAAGAAAGAAGTGGCTCCACATAGGCTTTCTGAGAGTTCCTATATGAGAGTAATTGAGACTTGGGAGCAGTGTGTAAACTCCTTGCCACCATTAGCCTTCAAAAGGATATCTGTTTGAATGAAGAACAAAAAGCATCTCTTGATGCTCTCTGTATTTTCAGTAGCATGTGGATGGGAAAGCAGCCAGGAAGCATCAAGTCCTTTAATGATGCAGGGAATCAATTCATGCCACTTATGTGTCTCCAAAAAGAAATGCATCAACAAAAAGAAGAAAAGCAACAACACATATCTGCATAAAGTGCCCATAAACCAACATTTTATCAATTGAATGGAAGTAAAATAAAGTCTATCATAGTGGATGTCATTGTGACTAGGACCTGTGTGTCTGCTCTTCAGGTGCTAATTGTGGATAAACATCTGCAGGGCTCAAGAAGAAGATTGTAACTATCAGCTAGGATGCACTGTTATCCTAGTGCAATGAGGCAGCATCAACCTCCACAACAAAAAGATTGTTAGGAGGGAAATGTTTGTGATTAGACATGGGAACAAACCATCGCCTCAGCAGTTTGTGCCAGTTCGTTTAGCAGCTGAACGCTCAGTGAACTTCAGTGCTTTAAAGCCCTGCCTCCTCTAGTGGGTTCCCACTTGGAGATAGCACCCTGATTTCCCTGCCTCTGAGTGGGTGCTTGTCAGAGGACGTGGGACTTTGAAGCACCAAACACCTGTTCAGCCACTGGACAAACCAGCACAAACCATCGAACTTGCTGTTCGTGCCCATCTCTATTAGCGATGCAAGAGTTTGGAAGGCATAAAGCTGGCTTTAAGTCAAGATAAACTGTTAGGATAATTTTAAAAAAAGAAAAAGTATACAACCTCTTCATTTGGCTGAATGATGCAAATTTTATTACTTATTTACTTTATTTAAAATATTTACAGTATATGCTGCTCTTCTCCTGAAGGATCCAAGGTGGAAAGGGAAGAGTCCAAAAAGCATCCAAAAAGCAACAACAACAAAAAACAAATGGGGTCTTAAAAGCTTTATTTCCCTCCTCTTTATCTCTTCATCCTTCTCTTCCTTATCCTGTCCAAGATGGATGGAATTTTTTTTTTAAAGGTATTCAAGCCTGGCTCCCTCAAGCTGCTGGTGTAAACTGCAACATTGTTAGTTGAGAACAAAGAGGGAAGGAGAGGAGAAACGATCTTCCACTGCTTTAAATGTAAAGTCCAGTTGTGATTTCAAGCCTGGCTCTTGGCTTGTATGAAGCACAGTTTGATAGGTAAATAAAGACAGAGAGGTAAATAAAGACAGATAAATAAATACATAAATAAAGATAGATAAATCTTGAGATTTACGGATGCCCGTTAGAGAGGTTTTTATGGTGGATTCTTGTTTTTTGTATGCCTATTTATGTTACTTTTTTGTAGCCCTCTGGACTACTGGCTTGCCACTAGATGGCCAGGATATAAATCCATCCATTCATTCATTCAGTAGATGACACTCAGGTATTTTCTAGAAGTCTTCACATTAACACAGACTGATTAAGATGTCTTTCTACTTAAAAGCCCATTTAATAACTTTTGGTAATATTACTTGACATTTAAAATCTCAGATCTTAAAAAAAATCAGATATTTTTCTCATCTAACTCCTTCAGGTCCCTTGCAAGGATGAGCACAGCTGGTGGTTCCTTCTGCTTCTCTCTCACCCCAAATAACCTTGACTCTGTACCTGAAACAGCCAACCTTGTTGACTTTCAATTCGAAGGACTGGTACTTTCCCACACAGCTGAATCATTCTTGCTTGTGTTTCTGCTCCCCTGCCACAATACATTTCCTTTTTCTTATAAAGTAGAAGTTTCGATGGAAGAGGGAGACTATAAGAAACAAAGAGAGAGAGAGGGAAGAAGAGAGAGAGAGACCTCTTCCCAGTTCTAATTTTGACATCACAGATCAGATGCTGAGTTTGAAAGCAATGTGTACACACTTCCTGGTAGCTTAGATTTCAATGTCTTCATTGTCAATATTAAGGTTATGGAATTTTTGTGCAGTAATGAGTTTTGTCCTTTTCATGTTCAACTACAGTCCTGCTTCTGAATTTTCTTTTTCAATCTTCCCCGTTATTATTTCAAAATCATGTATGTTTTCCATCAATATTATGTCCTTTGCACAGCTTAAATTACGAATGTTGCTTCCATCAATTTTCACACATCAGGTCAGGGAGATAAAGACAGACACACCCACCGGTCCAAGATCTTCCTCACACAGGATGTGGCAGGACTCTAGCTCCTATACTTGGGTCTTTTTACAGTTTTTCTTTGAAAAATATGGCAAAGTACCATTGGAAAATTGGAAAAGAGAAATAAGGTCATTAACTCATAAGGCTGCCCTAAGTCAGAAATTATTTGATGGCACATAGTAGCAACAAGATTGACAAAGGGAAACAGAAAAATCAGTTCCCTTAGTTTTCTTGCCATAGGGCCAGTAGCCAGAATACATCAAGGCTTGGGTTTTCTACTCCTCTCCTGTTAAAAATATTTCTCTCTTTTCCTTATACATTTTTAAAGTCAGATTTTGAATTGGACTTGCTTTCCAGCTGCACGAGAACTCACTGATTTCCATTTCTCTCTAAATACTAAAACTCATGGTGCTGCTTCTCCCAGGATCCTCCATACATGCTGAAATTTTTCGTTTTAAGAATAGTCAGTGTCTACCAAAGTAGCAACAAAAGGCTGAAAACAGTCACTGTCATGCCAAAGGAGATCCACATTCTTTTTTTAATTTTTCAGAGCAAAAACAAATACAAAAATACAAAATACTTACTATACAATCTAAACTACCGTGCACCCATACCCCTGGGACCCCTTGGAGCAATACTTTTAATATGAAACTCCTTTCCAGAATTGTATTGGTTGTATTGATTGTTGTTTAGAGGCTTTCCTCTTTCCTTTCACTAATACAAATTCAACAAATTTACCTCAAATAGCATAAAAATACTTGAACTTATTTTCCCTCTTTTCATCTTAAGTTCAGTAGTCAATTTATCATTTAATGCAATGTCCCATAGTTCATTATACCAATCTTCTAATTTAATGTCATTTTTATCTTTCCAAAATCTAGCTATTAATATCCTAGCATTTGTCATAAAATTGGAAATAAATTCTTTGAACAATAATCGTTTTATCTTATCAAAAATTGACAACAAAGCAATTTTAGAATTGAATTCAATATATTTTCCAAATATATCACATATTTCCTTAAAAATCAGTTTCCAAAATTTCTGAATCCATTTACACTTCCACCACATATGCCAATTTCTTCATCACATTTCCAACAAGCTTTAGAATAATCTGAATTTATTGTATTCAATTTCACCTGAGTCATATACTACCTTAAACTGATTCAATTTTTTCCCTTTATTCTTACTGACATTGATCTTATAACTCTTATCCTACAAATTTTTATCCAGTCCTTTATTTTAATTTTTGTCTTTAAATCATTTTCCCAAGTTGTTTTCAAACCTTCTGTTTCTGTCTTTTTCCTCTTGTTTCCAAACTTAGGTTATATATTCTACTTACTACTCCCTTTGTCAAAGCACCTTTCTGCATGTCTTCATGTGATGATAGAAATTGTTCATAATTAGTACATTCTCTACATTTGCCATTAGTTTTGAGCCACTCATTTGTCCAACTATCTAATTGGATATAATTAAACTATGATAATTTATTAGTTTGAAGTTTAATATTTATTTATTTATTTATTTATTTATTTATTTATTTATTTATTTATTTATTTGATTTATATCCCGCCCATCTGGTATAATTATACCACTCTGATCCTTCAATCTCATTTTAATCATCCAGTCCTTCAAACTGGCAACTTTTTTATCCTTAAAAAAATCAGCTAAACCCTTCAAGTTTGCTGGGAAATTTTCTATTTCAGTCACTAATTTTAATGGTAAAGTAAAGGGACATAACTTCTTTTTATATCTATCCACATTTTAATAATTTGCTGGAACTGCAATGCAAATAAGCTACACTTTACCATAGCAATACTAATTATTATGCACTTTCAACATAGTCCTTGATAATGAGTAGGTCGCTCAGGGCTGTGACCCCCATACATATTGCATAGAAATAAGACCCATTGCAATCAATGAGGTATATCTCAGAGTAAACATAGTTCCGTTTGGGCTATATTCCTCTGTCAGATGTACTGAGCATTTGATGTATTTGACATGAGAATATATGTTTCATAAAATAGTTTCAAACTTAATAATTGAAGCTGACTTGCTCAAGGACAGATATTGACTCAGTCATGAAGCCTTAATTTGAATATCTGTTCTATAGCTTCTAATACCAATTTATACAAACCCCAATTGACTTTACAGCCTACAGCTTGAGCTTCACATGAGAGAATAATATATAAATATACACACATATTAGTCAATATTACTTACTACAGATCCTCTGTCAAATATCAGGAGCCAACTACTTACAACTTCAGATCTGATCAGAAAGAAAGATAAATCTTCTAGAGATGAAAAGTGTATTAGTATAATTGAAGTAACAATTTGGGATACAGGATTTTATGCAGTTACCTATGCTTGTATTTAGTAACCATTTCACATATTTGTAGGTGCAATTTGTTAGTTACTTTGATAGCCTTCAGGTTCTAAAGTGGAAAAGAATGGTGGTTTTTTAAAAAAGAAATAAAATATTATTTTGTAGTATATTTATTATGCTAGAGTAAGTCACTGTTAAAGGAGGCCCATTTGAATCAATGTAACTTATGGAGGAACTGACTTACCAAACCTCTATTTAGTAGGCCTATTCTAGCGCAATTTATTTATAGACCACCGTAATCTAAACAATAAGACTTTGGTGAATACAAATTGTTGCATGCATAGGTCTGGTTATAGTTTTTCTTCCTTTTGTACTGTTACCTGTTATTGGAGTAGACTGACTTTCTGTTGCCTTGCCTCTGCTTTTTTTTTCTTTAGGATTATTGGAACGCCAGAAAACATGAAATGGGGAAACATGAATGGGAAACCCAAAAGAGGTTTTTCTTATGTGGAATATGAAAACAAAAGAAGTGCTCTCAGGAAAGAAACCAAAATCAAAGAAATGCAAAAAGTTTAACTGCACATCCCTAATCTTCCAGCAATTTTATATACTGGTGATCGTGGGTTTTTCGGGCTTTTTGGCCGTGTTCTGAAAGTGGTTCTTCCTAACGTTTCGCCAGTCTCTGTGGTCGGCATCTTCAGAGGACAGCAAACTGTGCTCTGGGTAGGCTTGAGAGTGGGTGGAGTATTTATGGCTGTGAGAAGGCTAGTTTGTGAGATAGGCTATTGTCCTGATCAGGAGATGGTTGATTAGTGTGTTTTGTTGTGGCTGTATTGTTTTGATAAGGAGGGGAGATTATCTGTTCCTGTGGTTGATGGGTGTCATTAGCTGGTCTTTTGTGTGCAGTAATCCCCTGACCTTGTGGCTGGGTGGAGTTCCTTGACCTTTTGCACTCTGTGTTTTTGAGAGCTGGGAGCCAGGTTTTGTTGAGTTTCAGACATTCCTCCTTCCGGTTGAAGTTTTGTTGATGCTTGTGGATTTCAATGGCTTCCCTGTGCAGTCTGACGTAATGATTGCTGGTGTTGTCCAGTATTTCAGTATTTTGAAATAGAATTTCATGTCCAGTTTGTTTTATGGCATGTTCAGCTACTGCAGATTTTTCTGGTTGTTTTAGTCTGCAGTGTCTCTCATGTTCTTTGACTCTGGTGTGGATGCTTTGTTTTGTGGTTCCAATGTATACCTGGCCACAACTGCAAGGTATCCGGTATACTCCTGCAGTGGTGAGGGGGTCGCTTCTGTCCTTTGCTGAATATGGTGTCTGACTGGACCGTCTCTGTGAAGTGGGAGTAGGAAGCATAGTGCAGTGCTTTTACTCCTACTCATAAACCAGTTACAGGAAGTAATATTAGAGGCTCATCCTCATTACACTTAAGCTGTGGGGTGCCACAAGGCTCTATTATTTTTCTTCTGCACTGTTTAACATCTACATTGACATGACAGTTCTGTTTTACCTTGTGGTTAGAGTTGTTTGAGACAAATCAGGTGTTTGGATGGTGTTCATATCCTATCATGGGATAGATGAGGGCTGATAAAGCAAATTTAGTTGTGATGGGATGCAGACTTTTAAATTAGTGGTTCTTGGGTCCAGGAATTGGGTAGGCAATGTGTCCTGGATGGGAATGAATTTTTCTTGAAGGAATAGATAATATATAGTTTGAGAGTACACCTGGATTCATTTATGTTAATGAAAACTCCTAGACGAATATTTGTCCTACTTCAAACTCCCATATTTCCCATTATTAGCTCAAGTGACATTGGTGGTTCAATGTGCTTTTGGCCAGCTTTAGATGGCTTGCCAGCTACAACCATTCCGACTTCACACTCTGGTAAGCTCTCACTTAGACTACTACAATTCACTGTGTGTGTGACTGCCCTTGAAGATGGCACAGAACCTGCAAATAATGTAAAATGTGATGGCTAAACTGCTGGCAGGGAGATCATTTAAAAACTACATTAAACCAGTTCTAAAGGAATTTTGTTGGTACCAATGCAATTGCAAATTACTTGAGTGCTAGTTGCTTGAGGAAGTGTCTCTGAGAAAACATATACCTGCCCAATTGTTAAGGTCTGCTGGCAGATCTTTCCTCTGTGTCCTGTGAATGATAACAGTAGATTATGTGAAGATGTGGGAAAGGATTTTCTGTTGCTAAATATACTTCCCTTGGAGACTAGTGGGCACTAATCTTAGATTCATTTTGGGGTTTCCCTAACAGCTGGCTGTTCACTAAATCACCTGAGGCTTTGTGTTATTATTGCTTGGTTTTTGGTACACCAAAGTATTTTATTTTGATTAATGAATAGTATTACATAGCATTAATTCTTTTAATTTGTTTTACATTCTTTTCAAGTTATTTAATTGATTGTACATAACCCGGATATATTCGGATAAAGAACAGTCAAGAAATATTTTAATAAATGCATACGTGCATATATATTCTTTCTCAAAAATGAAACAAAACTTTACTAATGCAAGAGGAATTAACTACAATGTGTTCCTTTGTTTGAAAAGCTGTACATTCAGAAAACAATCACAGATAAATGATCCTGTTAGAAATTTAACTTTTAAAAGAAAAATCCTTTTGTTTATTACCTTGAGATATATGATGATTGAGTTCAGCTTGTGACTTATTTTTTTAATTAAATCATATTAATAATGGCCCACCCTGTTACACATGACTCTATAAAATGTGTTCGATAAGAGTCTGCTATTGGTTTGTTAATTAATTTCCTGTGATAAAGCTTACAAATGGTGGCATTTTTCCATGGCATGTTGAACCTACATAATAGACCATCATTCTAGCAAGACTGTGTAACTATTAACAACAAGGTTTGCTATGCTCACTGGGTTTCTGCTATTAAGATTTTTAATCTAACCATAAATAATATTGACAACACATATTGAGGAGGGTCAAATTAAAATTCTACCCCAAAATAATCACCTTGGGATGATTAAGAAATGGCATCCAGTTCAATCATTAGACAGGAATTGAATTTCAGACATGATGGTTCAATGATTAGAAATACCTGGACTGGTTTTAAATGCCTTTTCTTTTTGTAAGACTATGGAAAACTCTTCCAGCAGAGTTAGTAAAACAGAAAATCACCTACTTGCTGACATAGCAGGTCTTCAGATGGGACCATAAAAATTTGAGACGTCAAAATCTGAGAAAGTTTCATGGGAACATAGTTTGACATTTATTCGTATGAAATCAAACGTCTTACAATTCAGTATGCATTATTTCTTTTAAAAAGGAAAATGTCCTGCTTATATACCACCCCGTAGTGCTTAAAACACTCTCTGGGTAGTTTACAATTTTTTAAAAATTACACAGATGACAATTTTTTAAAAATTACACTCCCCCTACTCCTGTGAACTGGGTACTCATTTTACCAACCCTGGAAGGATGGAAGGCTAAATCAACCTTCAGCCAGCTGTCAGATCCGTTGGTATCAAACGCTGACTGTGAACAGAGTTTTGGCTGCAATACTTCAATTTAGCCACTGTGCCACAAGGCTCTTCCAAGAATAAGAAGGGAAACAAAAAAATAGACAAGTTTGTTTATGTAGAAAAAGCACAGCTACTCTCTAGATGCTTACCAGGCAAAGAAACCAGACCAACCAATTAAAATTCTACCCCAAAATAATCACCTTGGGTCGATTAAGAAATGGCATCCAATTCAATCATTAAACAGGAATTGAATTTCAGACACCATGGTTCAATGATTAGAAATACCTGGACTGGTTTTAATTGTCTTTTTTAAGACTATGGGGAAATGTATATATACAAATGTATACAAAGAAACAATGTATGCAGAACTTAAATGTTACACTTGGGAAGGTATATCTAAATAACTAGTTACAACTATAGTCGAAGCTCCCTACCTGAAGCAGTCAGTTACCATTATACCAGTAGTTTTTTTAAGTGTCTATCTTTTTAATTAAAAATAACTAGAGTAGTTACTTTTAGTTAGCCTTTGAAACCCATTGCAATACCACAAGCTGCTGGGTTATGGTACAAAATGCACTCTGCTCATCTCACCTTGACATCTCATCTCAGCATGCAAGAGAGCACAAACATGAACCAGCAGTACAAACCAGCACTTCAACCATAAGATATTTATTCTTCATTATTTAGTGAGTACATTAAAATAAGTAGAAAGTACCATTTCACAGCATATTGAGTTATCTCTGTAAGTTACAGTTACCAAAAGTCACAATAAGTTACTTATTGGACACCATAATTAGTTAGCTCTTTGCAACTAGTTTCTTCCAAGTTCTGGTTACATGTGGAACATTGTTATATATTTACTCAAAAATTAGTTAATGTAGGCATCTGTCAATCTCGAGAGACTATGGTAACATGCTCTGTATGGAGGACTTGGAACAGAATCTAGAGTGGCTGAGAAGGCCAATTCGAGAGTGACAATCCCTTCCACAATGAAGGCAAATACAGTCTGTCCAGCCCCCTGATTTTGCTGCTTTCGGGACTGCCTCTTCGCCTCGGCCTGCTGGACAAGGATCTCTTCAAATTGGGAGAGGCCATGATGCACCGCCTGCTTCCAAGCTGAACACTCAGATGTCAAGGTTTCCCATCTGTTGAGGTCCATTCCTAAGGCCTTCAGATCCGGCTTGCAGGTATCCTTGTATCACAGCTGAGGTCTCCCTCTGGGGCGATTCGTTGTTGTTTAGTCGTGTCCGACTCATTGTGACCCCATGGACCAGAGCACGGCAGGCCCTCCTATCTTCCACTGCCTCCCGGAGTTGTGTCAAATTCATGTTAGTTGCTTCGATGACATTATCCAACCATCTCATCCTCTGTCGTCCCATTCTCCTCTTGCCTTCACACTTTCCCAACATCAAGAGGAGTCCTCTCTTCTCATGAGATGGCCAAAGTATTGGAGCCTCAGCTTCAGGATCTGTCCTTCCAGTGAGTATTCAGGTTTGATTTCCTTTAGAATTGATAGGTTTGTTCTCCTTGCAGTCCAGGGGACTCTCAAGAGACTCCTCCAGCACCACAATTCAAAGGCATCAATTCTTCAGTGGTCAGCTTTCTTTATGGTCTGGGGCGATTAACCTGCACTAATTCTCCATACAGGAGATCTTTTGGAATCCAGCCATCAGCCATTCCCACGACATGCTCAAGCCAACGTAGACGTCGCTGTTTCAGTAATGTATACATGCTGAAAATTCCAGCTCGTTCTAGGACTACTCTATTTGGAACTTTGTCCTGCCAGGTGACTCAAAAATAAAGCCTTTTATTTTCAGTAGGACTGCTTCAAAACCTTTAAAAACCCTGATGTATATAATATCATTATTATGCCAGACTACTTATAATCTGCAGCTAAGAGAGTAACTACATGGGCATTTGTCCCACTGTTTAGTCCACTGTGGAAATGGAGTGGTTTGCCTCTTTTGCAAGTGATCAGATGACATAAATGGCAGTGAGAACCAGCCCATACCCAGGGCATTCTGTACCCACAGTTTAATACAATTCCTGTTGTAAAAGTAAAAGAAAAACCTAGATGGATGATATAAGAAAAACTTAAAATTGCAAATGATGGAACACAGACAGAGTTCTAACTCCTGTCCTCTGAAGATGCCAGCCACAGAGACTAATGCAACATCAGGAAGAAAATCCTCCAGAAAACGGCCAAACAGCCCAGAAAACCTACAACAACCAAATAGATGTGCCTTAGCACTAAATTGTCCTGATGCATAACTTACTTTGTGGACAAGGAGCCATGATTACAATAGAATATGGAGAAAAAGAATGGTTTCCATAAGCAAGGGTGTCAGACAAGGGTGCATTTTAGCCCTTTATCTGTTCAAACTGTATACAGAACTTATCATACAGAAAGCCATGCTAGATTCAGATGAAGGACAAGTGAAAATTGGAGGAAGAAACATCAATAATTTAGCTTTTTTATAATTTGTTTTATTTCTTTTTAATTTGTAGGCCACCTTTCTCCCAATAAGGGACCAAAGATATACATATGATTCCATCTTACTGGCAGAAAGCAGCAATGATTTAAAACAACATTTGGTGAAGTTAAAGAAGAAAATTCCCAAGCAAGACTGATATTGAACATTAAGAAGACAAAAATCACAACTATAGAAGAACTATACAACTTTCATGCTGACAGTAGTAAGTTGCAACTACAGGAGGTCCATTGAATCAATGAAATTTATAGAGGCAGTGACTCACCAAACCCCACTGATTCAATGCACCTGTTCCAATTGTAAATTATTACTGAATTTCAGCTATTGTTGGCAGAACATGGCCAAGGACACAACAGTGTCAGGATGCTGGCAGAACCTTCTTTTACTTTAAAACAATGTTTAGAAAATGAGAGAATAGCCAGAAGGAAATTCTTCCATCCATTGAAACACTGCACTACCAGAGTTACTGCTTCATTTATTCTTTCCTGAAAGCGGTTGATATGGGGAATGGACAGGCAGCTTTCCCTCCTTTTCATTGATGAGGTCTGTTTCTATTGTGCAGATGGCTGAAGTGGATAACATACGAACAATACAAATACCTATTTTGTTTTGCTTTATTTGCATCCCTTTTCTAGCCAACTACCACACTATAGAAAAACAGATCCATAGAATTGTAGCAGGCACGCATTCAATGTACTTTGGAGTCATTAAATGTTAGATTAAAAACCTTCCAATAGACAAATATCATGTAGACACATCAATTGTGTACTGCCTTTGCTTTGCCAAAAGGAGTAAAATGTCATCACTGCCGTTAAGAACACTGGGATTGTGTTGAAATAGCCTCCAAATTATTTTTTGAAAGCATTTCAGCAGCTGAGCTTTTTCAGGCATTAATCTAATCTGTTATGTGAATTTGATTCAAGGGCATGTTTCCCAGCTAGCCCTACACAGTACAAGCCCTGTCAACTTTCAAATAACAAAATGTATTTACATTTGCTGATGTTCTGGCTGTATGCGTAGAGTCACATAGCTAGCTTAGCCTGATTGTCAGGAAAGCTTTACAGTTCTGTCCATGCAAAATATTCTCTCATTACTACATTATCCTGAAAAGGTTCACACGTACAAGCAAATATGGGCCAATTTCAGATGAAGGCTCTGTATTTTGAGATTACTGAGAAGCCATTATAAGACATTACTTGAGCTCTTTTAATTGTTCTTTGTAAACAACTGAATACTGTACACATTCTTACTTTTACTCAAGCTTTAAAAGTGCCACAGCAGCTTGTTTTTAAGGCAAAGGCCAGCAGGTTACTCTAATATAACACTTTATGCAGCATCCTTCACTTTATTATTATGAAGATTTATATTCTCTCCATTCTTCAAATAATCTTTACTATCTCCTGCTGCTTTGAAAGCGTTTTTATGTAGAGGGAGATGGCTCATCTGTACACCCTATAAGTATGGATGTATTTTCTGTCTGGTCTCTTATTTGCAGTGGTTAGACTGTTGGGTTGGAACTTGGAGGATTCCATTCTTACTGAGACAATGAAAACTCATTGTCTTTGGCTGCATCTATGCAGCAGGAAAAATACGGATTAATTTGTGAAAATCAGGTCTCCCCTGGTGAATTTGTTATAGACATCCAAATTTGCAAGAATCAGCAGGGGAAGGGGCAGACAACTTGATTTATACTGAGCTCGAAGGGTAGAAGATGCCTTAACAAGTTAAGAAGTGCTGACTGGCAATTTCCACCTCTCTCTCTCTCTCTCTCTCTCTCTCTCTCTCTCTCATATCTCCAAAGTGCTCTAGCAAAACACTGTTCCATCACTGAGGTGAAACCTTTTTCTTTCATACATTTTTGGCATTTGGTTGAGAGGAACTGACCTCCAAGAGTACCCCTTTGCTTTGGATCAGGTGATTACAATGCCAAATACAGACAAAAGCAATCTCAAACCATTTTAAACCATCCCATTGGCTGAAAAATAAAAAAAATGATTCCCCATTCAAAAAAGACAATTCCACAACAGGTTTCCCCACCTGGTTCTTTATGTTATATAGATACCAAGCTTCAATTCAAATGTGTCATTGCCCAGTTTAATGTAAAGTGCAGAGTAAATGGCCAATGTAGTCACCCTTTTAGCCTGATCTGCTTCACATGACAGTTCTGAGGTGATGTAGGAGAACTGAAACCATCTATGCCACCATTAGCTCACTGGAAGAAAGGCTGTATAGAAATGTAAATATTGAATTATCTCTAATGAACTCCTGAGATAGGAACCAGTTGTCCACAGACTCAGTTAAGGAAACATACATTGATTCACTGAAATCCTACTGAAATGTTCACATTTCAGTATGTATGTATTTATTGAGTTATAGTTAGTCCCAGTGAGCAAGTCCTTTGCTACAAAATGACTTGAACCCACCCATATGTAAATACCTGGTCATTTTGTGTGAGTAAGCTGAGAAAATGAAATTTGTTCAGATGTGTTTTTTTCTTCTTCTCTTAACAGCCAAGAGTAACTACCACTGTATTCATTAAACAGGTGATGAGAGGTGGAATACCAAAACAATGATCTATATATTCTGGTATTATCTAGTCACCACCCATAGTCAGGGGCAGTGGAGCCCCACCCCTTCTTTTGTCACTTCACTCACCCATGGACTGAGACCAGTCAGGAGAGAAGGAGCTCTGCTACCTGTAGAGGTTCTCCCTCCACACATTGATTGCCGTCCACATGTAGGAGGGGACAAAAGCAGCAGACTGAGCACGCAGGGCTAGTGTGTTCTTCCTGAGTGTGGCAAGCATACAGAAAGGGATACTGTCTTAATAGACCATAGTCAGTGTTCAGATTCACAGAAACTAGACACCATAAAAGACAAAATATGATATTTTGTGCTTGAAGAAAGACTAGATAAAAATGCACCAGTCATGTCTGTAGTTGTGCCTTCTTTCCTTCAAATATCCATTTTTAAATGAATGAGGGATGATATGCCCAGTTCTAAACACTTCAAACAAACAAAAGAGCTTAGAAATCAATTGACACAATGATGGAGTATTCCACCTGGTCTCTAGGGGAATCGTTATTTTTAAAAGGTTTTATTGCTTTTATGGTTTTTCTGTCCGTTTGCCAAGTGGATTAGTTTCCTACTGAATTTGTAATTTGTCACACTGAAGTCTGTTACATTTTGTATGTATTGTTATAGGTTCCATAGTATTAACTCACTGCCGCTAAGCTCACAGTCATTAAGTTTTAAACATCAGCTACATTTCCATATTTGTATAATTGGAAACATAACCTATAGTTTCGGCATAAGATGTAATGGATCACAGTACATAAACGGTACAGTGCAGAATGGAATCTGTGTGCTAATATTCTATTTCAGATTCATGATGATATTTTCTCTTAATGGCCTGAAGAAATACATAGAGTTCTCAGCTTGTGAGAGATGTGCATGCTTAGAGAATTAAGAAATAAAATAGGGGTGAAGGAGAAATTGCTTCGAATATTTCATGTAATTTTACTTGGGATATTAATGTATCAGCAAAAAAAATGGTTCTTTTAAAATCAGAACTGAAAGTTTAGTTGTTTTGTGAGGCCTTCTTCAAATCATTTTCACTGTGATGTTAAATTCTTCAGTTGCTTCACAAAAAAAGTAACATTCTTATTGACCACCTAAGAGAATAGCAATGATGTGTTGCCTTTTCAGGTCAATTATATTGATTGCAAGCGTGACATTTCCAAACACAAGTTCTCATTTTCTTCAGTTAAAATAAATAAGACTGTTTCCCTCCTGTTTCAAAGTTTAGGAAGGTGTGCAAATATCCACATTTATATTTTAAATGATTTTTCTCAGTTATGTACTGTTCATTTTTTCCTCTTTAAAACCGCAATTAAAAATTTACAGTATTTTAATTGAAAGCAAAATGATCATTTTGGTTTAATTCTATAACTAATTCTCATTTTTATTCAAAAACTCTTCAATATGTTGTCTAACTTTTACTACAATATGGGCTGTTTCTGCATAATAAATGGGAAAAATGATTGAAGAATATGAATGCAAGAAGCTGCCATTCTATGTCACATAACCTAGGCAACTTCTGTAAACTCTGACTTGTAATGCTTCTACAAGGTTTCAGACGGAAGAGATGCACAGACTATAGTTTGGACATTCTACATGCAAATAATACAGAATTCCACCATAGCTCATAGTTCCTAACAATGATTGCTAAGGTCCCACTGATCACAGCCGGATGTCTTTCTGAGCAAACATGTCAAATTGTTTCCTAGCAGCATTGTGAATCTGGAAGTGCATGCACAATGTGGGCCAACAGACCGTTCTAAACAAAATGTTTATTTCCCTTGAAGTTCCCCATCAAACACTGATTCTAAGCGAAATTCCTCTGACATCAAGATGTTTCTTTTTCTTATTTTCTAGTCATTTCTTTCATGAGTTCCAAGAACTTTTTGACCATCCCCAAACTCTTGGTGGAGTTTTATATAGAAAGCAAAATAGCACTGGACTCTGCCTCTAGAATAAAGCAACAGCAAAATATTAAAATGAAATACATCTGCACTTATAGGGTGTGCTGATGGAAAAGGCTTCAGGAGTTAACTTAGAGGCAAAATCCAGAGCTGGAGTCCCAAAGGCAGTTCGTGTCATTCTCCCAACTCCTGTGACATTGCTGGAACCAGTTGTATTGGCTCTTGCCTTTCCATTGGACCATTTCAGCAACGTGGAGAAGGGGGATCTGCTGCTTGGGTAACAGCCTATCCTCCATATTACTTTACTCAGGCTTCACGCTCTGGAGGGGACACTCCTCGATTCATATATATATGCCTCTAGGATAAAACAACAGCAAAATATTTAAATAAAATTATAATTATAATTTTATAAAATTATATATATAGTAGGCATCCTTCAGTCTCGAAAGACTATGGTAGCGTGCTCTGTATGGAGGACTTGGAACAGCGTCTAGAGTGGCTGAGGAGGCCAATTCGAGAGTTACAATCTCTTCCACACTGAAGACAAATCCAATCTGTCCCCTGTCCAGCTCCCTGGTTTTGCTTCCTTTGTGACTTCCTCTTTGCCTCGGCCTGCTGGACAAGGGTCTCTTCAAATTGGGAGAGGCCGTGATGTACTGTCTGCCTCCAGGCTGAACGATCGGATGTGAGAGTTTCCCATCTGTTGAGGTCTATTCCTAAGGCCTTCAGATCCCGCTTGCAGATATCCTTGTATCGCAGCTGTGGTCTCCCTCTGGGGCGATTTCCCTGCACTAATTCTCCATATAGGAGATCCTTTGGAATCCGGCCATCAGCCATTCTCACAACGTGCCCAAGCCAGCGTAGACGTCGCTGTTTCAGTAATGTATGCATGCTGAAAATTCCAGCTCGTTCTAGGACTACTCTATTTGGAACTCTGTCCTGCCAGGTGATACCAAAAATCCGTCGTAGGCAACGCATATGGAAGGTGTTCAGCTTCCTCTCCTGCCGGGCGCAAAGGGTCCAGGACTCGCTGCAGTACAGGAGTGTGCTCAGGACACAGGCTCTATAGACCTGGATCTTGGTATGTGTTGTCAGTTTCTTATTGAGCCATACTCTCTTTGTGAGTCTAGAGAACATGGTGGCTGCTTTCCCAATGCGTTTATCCAGCTCGACATCTAGAGAGAGGGTGTCAGAGATGGTTGAGCCAAGGTACACAAAGTCATGAACAACCTCCAATTCTTGTGTGGAGGTGGTAATAGAGGGAGGTGAGTCCTCACCCTGGCCCATGACTTGTGTTTTCTTCAGGCTGATTGTTAGTCCAAAGTCTTGGCAGGCCTTGCTGAAACGATTCATGAGTTGTTGGAGGTCTTCAGCAGAGTGGACAACAATGGCTGCGTCGTCTGCAAAGAGGAAGTCCCGCATGCATTTCAGTTGGACTTTGGTCTTCGCTCTCAATCTAGAGAGATTAAAGAGCTTTCCATCTGATCTAGTCCGGAGATAGACACCTTCTGTTGCAGTTCCAAAGGCATGCTTCAGCATGACAGCAAAAAAGATCCCAAAAAGTGTTGGTGCGAGGACACAGCCCTGTTTCACTCCACTTCGGATGTCAAAGGGATCTGATGTTGAGCCGTCAAAAACTACAGTGCCTTTCATTCCATCGTGGAAGGACCTGATGATGTTAAGGAGACGAGGTGGACATCCAATCTTGGGAAGTATTTTGAAAAGGCCATCGCTGCTAACCAAGTCAAATGCTTTTGTAAGGTCTATGAAGGCCACTAAGAGTGGCTGTTGTTGTTCCCTGCATTTCTCCTGCAACTGTCTGAGGGAGAATACCATGTCAGTGGTGGATCTATTTGCTCGAAATCCACACTGTGATTCCGGATAGACTCTGTCTGCAAGCACCTGGAGCCTCTTTAGCACAACACGGGCAAGCAGCTTCCCTACAACGCTAAGAAGAGAGATACCACGGTAGTTATTGCAGTCACCCCATTCACCTTTGTTCTTGTACAATGTGACAATGTTTGCATCCTTCATGTCCTGTGGTACTCCACCTTCCCTCCAGCAGAGACAAAAGATTTCATACAGTTCGGTGATGATGATCTCCTTACCGCATTTCAGCTCTTCAACAGGGATGTTGTCCCTTCCAGGTGCCTTGCCGGAGGTGAGGGAATCCAAGGCCGCATTTATTTCTGCTAGGGTTGGTTCGCTGTCCAGCTCTTCCAAGACAGGCAGGCACTCAATGTTATTTAATGCTTCTTCGGTTACTACATTCTTTCTGGAATATAGCTCGGAGTAGTGCTGCACCCAGTGTTCCATCTGCTGTGCTCGGTCCTGGATGATCACACCTGTAGCAGACTTCAAGGGAGCAGATTTTTTCTGTAATGGACCTAAGGCCTGATTGATACCATCATACATTCCTTTGATGTTACCTGTGTCTGCTGCTATCTGTATCTGAGAGCAGAGCTGAAGCCAATAGTCATTGGAGCATCTCCTGGCAGCCTTTTGGACTTGGCTACGAGTGGCTCAAAGAGCTTGCAGGTTGTACTTGCTAGGACAGGCTTTGTATGCTGCTAGAGCTCTTCTCTTATCCTCAATGGCTGGCATTAACTCCTCCGAGTGGGCTTCGAACCAATCAGCCATCTTTCTGGTCTTCTTGCCAAAGGTGGACAAGGCGGTGTTGTAGACAGTGTTCTTGAAGTGTTCCCATCGTTCAGGTGCATTTACATTAGCTGGACCTGGAAGGGTTTCCTCGAGTGCTTGGGCGAATTCCTTCACTTTTCTTTGATCGCGAGTCTTGTTGATGTCAATACGTGGTCTTCCTTCCTTTTTCGTGTGATACAATTTCTTTGTTCGCAGTTTTACTCTACTACACACCAGGGAGTGATCAGTATCGTAGTCAGCACTCTGGTAGCTGCGTGTGATCGTAACACTAGGAAGGCTAGAACGTCTAGTGAGGATCAAATCGAGCTGATGCCAATGCTTGGATCTTGGATGTCTCCAGGAAACTCTGTGTTGCAGCTTCGTATTAAAGAATGTGTTGCACTCACAGAGAGTGCTTTAAGCACTATGGGGCGGTATATAAGCAGCATGCTTTGCACGCTTTGCTTCATGGTCAGGTTTAGTAGGCTCCAGTAAACCCCACACTCTTTTTGCACCAAGTGGCAATGGGGAAGGAGCAGAAAAGGAGACCCAAATGTCTCTTCTGGATACAGCTAGATGTCTTGATATGGGAAGTATCCAACTATGTTATTCAGCCACAAACAGGTCCTGGACTATATGCGATGGGGAGAATTTAGTGCTGTTTCCAGGAATGAAACTAGTTGCAGAATTCAGTTGACTGCACAATCAGTTGCATTCCTAGGGACAGCAATAAAAGATGTACTGCAACCTATGCAACTGGGAAGACAAAAGGAATGTTGCTAGCACTCTTTTCTTTCACCAATATTGCAATGGGTTTAATTTCAGATGAACAAATAGCAGTACCTACTTGCCAGATCATACTGCCAAATTTAAGATTGCATGTTATGTTTTAGGATTTGTACTTCTCAGTCTTATCAAATGAGGATGGTTCTACAAGTTCACTTTATCACTAGGACATCAAGGTGAGAAAATGGCCCTGGAGTAACTAGACCTTGCCACATGAAACTGCTTACCAAGGCTTTTCCCTATGCAATATCAGAGCAAGCGTGGGAATACAAACCTTAAGGAATACCAGAGGTGAGATTTCAGAGAAAAAGAAAAAAAAGAATTGCACATCAACACTCTCTATTAATTGATTCATTTGTTTGCATCATTAACTTTGTATCATATTGTTTAGTCATTTAATAAATATGCACTTCTTTTGGCCTTGTATAAAGAAAGTCAGTTTACTTTGTTTATAAAAACCTCTTTCCAGTAGATGATTCAAAGCTGGGGACATCCAAGTAGCCTGTGAATCTCTGCCAGCATACAATCACACTATTTTTCTGTACAGAAACAGTTTCTTAGTAATTGGAAACCACCCTATTAGCATGAGCTACTGCAGCTGTGAAACACACTGCCGGATTCTGGTAATACAATTAAAGACGGATGGTCATTTCCATGAAATAAACCAGTGCCTCCATTGTAAACTATTGCTTACAAAGGTATTATATTTATGCCAGTTTTGTATAAGATGTTTGGAAAAAGTAAGACTGCCCCATTAAACTAAATGTATGGGGAAGATACATAACAGAAACCCTGATGCATCAGAATTTTAAAAAGGACCCAACAAACTTGCACTGAACAAGTTGTCGAGTATTTTCTGACCCCATGAGAATTCCATGGTAGCATTATGGTTAAGGTTACTGGAGAGCTCAACATAAACATCTTACATTTTCTGAGCCCATTGATTATTTCAAACATACTCTACCATGGGGCCAGCCTACTGAATGAGTATGTTATTTATTTGGTTGTGTGGGTTTTCTGGGCTATTTGGCTGTGTTCTTAAGGTTTTTCTTCCTAATGTTTCATGAGGAAGAAAAACTTTGAGAACACAAACAGCCTGGAAAACCCGCAACAACCATCAGATCCTGGCCATGAAAGCCTTCGAGAATGCATTGTTATTTATTTCTTTAAATATCTATACTTCACAGTATTATGGTTTGCCAGGGGAAAAAAAATCAAACTGTGAGAGATTTTTTTGTTCAATGTGTGACATTTGTTTGGGCAGAAAAGTACCCTGATGGCAACACAGAACGTTTATTGGGCTAACTGTGCCTGTTCATGGCAAATGGCTGCAACTTGGAAACATTTTTACAACTCTTCAGGGCACAACACCAGACGGGATGTGAGTCTGATTCTGTTTGGATTTGTCAAAAAAAAAAAAAAAAGTACGCCTGGAGTATTATAATGTCCCATTCTCCATCACTCCAAAGTTTACATTTTCCTAAAGTAATCACTGACTCTCCACCACAGATCTTCTAATCTGTAATAATGTCATTCAGTTCCTGAGAGTGCTTCTAGATTAAGTACATTTTTAGCAAGGTAGAATTCTACATCACAAATCTTTGATAATGACAAACCACAACAAAGTTATAATGAACCAGTGCCAAATAATCCTGTCCACTGATTAATGCCTTACTTCCATGCCTGCTGAATTTTGAGTCACATTTCTATCTCTCTTCCTTTTACCCTTCCCCTCCTCTTCCCTTTCAAGTTGAACCATGGTCACCCTAGACCATTCCAAACACCATATAAAATGCTTCACAATGGAGGAAATGAAACTGCTATATGGTAATATCTGTGAATAATAAAAGTGAATAAAGCTTCTGCTGAGCTAAGTTCTGCAGGCTTCAAAAGTTAAACAGGATAGACTATAACATTTATACTCACAAAATCCTCTAAGAAATTATTGCTTATGGCCAGTGGAATGAATTTCACCATCCTTTTTTTTCTGCTCACTGATCATGTATTATTTACAAAGCTTGAGTAACAGCCTTGCTCTTATTGGAGTTTTATTTACAACTTTACATGCTGTTTGTAATTTGAGTGACGGGAGGGGGGGAGAGAATTTTTCTGGGCTGGCATTATTGTCTGTGTATCCAACACTAAACAATTGCTTCTCCCAGCATTTAAAATTCAAAGAAAGCCCTGCCTCTTTGTTGTGTGTTCTATGCCTCTCTTTCTTTGCTTGGTAGTACAGTGGTGCCCCGCTTGACGATTACCCCGCTCCACGATGAATCTGCTTTACGATGAGGTTTTTGCAATCGCTATTGCGATCGCAAAACGATGTTTAAATGGGGAAAACTCACTTTATGACTATTGGTTCCCTGCTTCGGGAACTGATTCTTCGCTAAACGATGATTTTAAAAGAGCTGATTGGCAGCTCTCAAAATGGCCACCTGCTGTGCAAAATGGCTCCCCGCTGTGTTTAGGACGGATTCCTTGCTTAACAGGCACCGGAAAATGGCCGCCCTAGACCCTGATGTTGGGAAAGTGTGATGGCAAGAGGAGAAGGGGACGACCGAGGATGAGATGGTTGGACAGTGTCTGCGAAGCAACCAACATGAATTTGACACAACTCCGGGAGGCAGTAGAAGATAGGAGGGCCTGGCGTGCTCTGGTCCATGGGGTCACGAAGAGTCGGACACGACTAAACGACTAAACGAAACGAAACGATGGAGGATCTTCACTGCACAATGAGGTATTTCACCCATTGGAACGCATTGAACCGGTTTTCAATGCATTTCAATGGGTTTTTTACTTTTGCTAGATGACGATTTCATTCTACAGTGATTTTGCTGGAACGGATTATCGTCGTCAAGTGAGGCACCATTGTGCTTGTTTATTGTTGTTGATTTATTCACTTGGTTACAAGTATGAGTGCAATAAAGAAGGTGGTATATACAAATCTGTAATTTCAGGCATCTGTAAGTAAAGCAATTTTTAAAAATTCTTTCTTCTACAAATGTCTCAGAGTGAGTTACTGAGACTTTAAGTGCCAGTTATGAGAACGGGGAGAACTTGTAGCTATTCTCCTTTACGGATCTATGTACTTCTAGTGTGTGACAACTACCAACATGAATTTGACCAAACTCCAGAACGCAGTGGAGGACAGGAGGGCCTGGCGTGCTCTGGTCCATGGGGTCACGAGTCGGACATGACATAACGACTAAACAAAAACAACTGTGTGACAAAAAGAAAATGTTACTACAAATTGTCTACTATGTTATTTTTTGTTGTTTAGTCATTTAGTCGTGTCTGACTCTTTCTGACCCTTTGGACCAGTGCATGCCAGGCCCTCCTGTCTTCCACTGCTTCCCAGAGTTGGGTTAAATTACTGTTGGCCGCTTCGATGACACTGTCCAACCATCTCATCCTCGGTCGTCCCCTTCTCCTCCTGCCTTCACACTTTCCCAACATCAGCGTCTTTTTCCAGGGAGTCTTCTCTTCTCATGAGATGGCCAAAGTATTGGAGCCTCAGCTTCAGGATCTGTCCTTCCAGTGAGCACTTGGGGTTGATTTCCTTTAGAATGGATAGGTTTGTTCTCCTTGCAGTCCAGGGGACTCTAATAACTATGTTATTAGATATCTTAAAAGAAGATGCTAACATGGAAGTCAATGTTTTAGAAGGGATCAGCTTTTTTTGAGGTTATGGAAATTATATTTGAATTTTAATATATTGTTGGTCTTTGACCATAAATAAACAATTGATTGATTGACAAAAAGAAAATGTTACTACAAATTCAAAACTCTGAAACAGTTCATTACCTTAATTTTCATATTTGAAAAGTTCATATATTGAATTTCATTAGATCAGTTGAGTGTAGGATATTTCAAATGAATCAAGGTAAGGGCATGAGGTAAAACTGGAAAATATGCCTTTGTTCTTTCAAAACCATTTGCTAAATATTTCTCCAGTCTGCTTTTTCTCTTAAGCCTACTTAATGTTTCACAAAAGCAGTAAGCCACTCATGCTGCAGCAATATTTGTAAATGTCTGAACACTTGACAAATATGAATTTTGGTTTAATTTATGAGTGGAAAGGCAAATGCAGGACCTTGATATAAATGATACATGAATAACCAAGGTCAAAAACCATAATATACTTTTCTGTATGGAGCTTAAAATAATAACTCATAATGAGCATGGCTAGAGGTCAGAATGGAGGTCAAATGTTTAGGAGAAAATAAACAATAAACTCAAGTGTTAATACAAATATTGAAACAGTAAATATGCTATTAAATACACTCAGCATTTAAACTAGTGTATGAAGTTGTGAAATTCTATACAATTCCATTGCTATAACTGAGAGTAATTTTGTTTGTTTATTTGTTTGTTTGTTCATTCGTTCATTCGTTCATTCAACTTCTAAACAGCCCATCTGGCTACAAGGCCACTATGGGCAGTTTGCAACAGAGTAAAACAATAACGCTTCAAAAATATAGAACATAATGGTTATATAGAAATCAAAATAAAAAACTAAAATCATAATTACAGCATCGTTGTCTAGTCGTTTAGTCGTGTCCGACTCTTTGTGACCCCATGGACCAGAGCACGCCAGGCCCTCCTATCTTCCATTGCCTCCTGTAGTTGTGTCAAATTCATCTTGGTTGCTTCAAAGACACTGTCCAACCATCTCATCCTCTCGTCCCCTTCTCCTCTTGCCATCACACTTTCCTAACATCAAGGTCTTTTCCAAGGAGTCTTCTCTTCTCATGAGATGGCCAAAGTATTGGAGCTTCAGCTTCTAAAGCACTCATGGTTGATTTCCTTCAAAACGGATAGGTTTGTTCTCTTTGCTGTCCATAGCTTTGACTATGCAGACCTTTGTCGGCAAGGTGATGTCTCTGCTTTTTAAGATGCTGTCTAGGTTTCTCATTGCTTTCCTCCAAACAAGCAGGTGTCTTTTAATTTTGTAGCTGCTGTCACCATCTGCAGTGATCATGGAGCCAAAGAAAGTAAAATATATGACTGCCTCCATACCTTCCCATTCGATATGCCACGAGGTGATGGGACCAGTGGAGACGATTTTAGTTTTTTTGATGCTGAGATTCAGACCATTTTTGGTGCTGTCCTCTTTCACCTTCATTAAGAGGTTCTTCAATTCCTCCTCACTTTCTGCCATCAGAGTGGTATCATCTGCATATCGGAGGTTGTTGATATTTCTCCCAGCAATTTTAATTCCGGCTTTGGATTTATCCAGTCCTGGCTTTCGCATGATGTATTCTGCATATAGGTTAAATAAGCAGGGGGACAATATACAGCATTGTCGTACTCCTTTCCCAATTTTGAACCAGTCAGTTCCATTTCCAGTTCTAACTGTTGCTTCCTGTCCCACATATGGATTTCTCAGGAGATAGATGAGGTGGTTAGGCACTACCATTTCTTTAAGAACTTGCCACAGTTTGTTGTGGTCCACCCAGTCAAAAGCTTTTGCATAGTCAATGAAGTAGAAGTAGATGTTTTTCTGGAACTCTATGGCTTTCTCCATAATCCAATGCATGTCAGCTATTTGGTCTCTTGTTCTGCTGCCCCTTCGAAATACAGCTTGTACTTCTGGGAGTTCTCGGTCCACATATTGCTGAAGCATACCTTGTAGGATTTTGAGCATAACCTTGCTAGTGTGTGAAATAAGTGCTACTGTACGGTAGTTGGAGCATTCTTTGGCACTGCCCTTCTTTGGGATGTAGACTGATCTTTTCCAATCCTCTGGCCACTATTGAATTTTCCAAAATTCCTGGCATATTGTGTGCAGCACCTTGACAGCATCATCTTTTAAGATTTTAAATAGAATGCCATCACCTCCACTGGCCTTGCTGTTAGCCATGCTTTCTAAGGCCCACTTGACTTCACTCTCCAGAAGGTATGGCTCAGGGTCAACAACCACATTATCTGGGTTGTCTGGAACAGCCAGATCTTTCTGGTATAATTCCTCTGTGTCTTCTTACCACCTCTTCTTGATGTCTTCTGCTTCTGTTAGGTCCCTACCATTTTTGTCCTTTATCATGTCCATCTTTGCACAAAATATTCCTTTAATATTTCCTATTTTCGTGAATAGATCTCTGGTTTTTCCTTTCCTCTATATCTTTGCACTGTTCATTTAAGAAGTCCCTCTTGTCTCTCCTTGCTATTCTCTTGAAATCTGCATTCAATTTTCTGTAACTTTCCCTATCCTCCCTTGCATTTTGTTTCCCTTCTCTTCTCTGCTATTTGTAAGTCCTCATTGGACAGCCACTTTGCTTTCTTGCATTTCTTTTTCTTTGGGATGGTTTTTGTTGCTGCTTCCTGTACAAGGTTATGAGCCTCCATCCATAGTTCTTCAGGCACTCTGTCCACCAAATCTAGTTCCTTAAATCTGTTCTTCACTTCCACTGTGTATTCATAAGGGATTTGGTTTAGATTATACCTGACTAGCCCAGTGGTTTTTCCTACTTTCTTCAGTTTAAGCTTGAGTTTTGCTCTAAGAAGCTGATGGTCAGAGTCACATACAGCTCCAGGTCTTGTTTTTGCTGACTGTATAGAGCTTCTCCATTTTTGGCTGCCGAGAACATAATCAATCTGATTTCAGCATTGCCCATCTGGTGATGCCCATGTGTAGAGTTGCCTCTTGTGTTGTTGGAAAAGAATGTTTGTGATGACCAGCTTGTTCTCTTGACAAAACTCTATTAGCCTTTGCCCTGCTTTGTTTTGAACTCCAAGACCAAACTTATCTGTTGTTCCTTCTATCCCTTGACCCCCTTCTTTAGCACTCCAGTCCCCTATAATGAGAAGAACATATTTCTTTGGTGTCAGTTCTAGAAGGTATTGGAAGTCTTCATAGAATTGGTCCATTTCAGCCTCTTCAGCATTGGTGGTTGGTGCATAAACTTAGATTACTGTGATGCTGAAAGGTCTGCCTTGGATTTGTATTGAAATCATTCTATCATTTTTGAGACTGTGTCCCAGTACAGCTCTACCCACTCTTTCGTTGACTATGAGGGCTACTCCATTTCTTCTTGGGATTCTTGCCCACAATAGTAGATATGATAATTGCCTGAATTGAATTCACCCATTCCCATCCATTTTAGTTCACTGATGCCCATGTTCTCAATGTTTATTCTTCCCATCTCCTGTTTGACCACATCCAGCTTACCAAGGTTCATAGATCTTACATTCTGGGTTCCTATGCGGTATTTTTCTTTGCAGCATCAGACTTTCCTCTCACTTCCAGGCATGTCCACAGCTGAGTGTCCTTTAGGCTTTGGCTCAATCACTTCATTAGCTCTTGAGCTACTCATATGTGTCCTCCACTCTTCCTCAGTAGCATGTTGGACACCTTCCGACCTGATGGGCTTATCTTCCAGCATCATATCTTTTGGACTTTTGTTTCTGTTCATGGGGTTTTCCTGGCAAAGATACTGGAGTGGCTTGCCAGTTCCTGCTCCAGATGGATCACATTTAGTCAGAACTCTCCACTAAGACCTGTCCATCTTGGGTGTCCCATGGCTTCTCTGAATTACTCAAGCCCCTTCACCACAACAAGGGAGCAATCTGCGAAGGGGAAAATATCTGTTTTAGGCATGTTAAAATCAGACTGTGGCTCCGACATTACTTCACCACCTTGAACACACACACTTGGGGAGCAAATGATAAATAGAAAAAAGAAGGCAAATCCTCACCTTTTTTTTCCAGGCCTGGTCAGGGGAGAAGCCTTTGTCTGCTGATTTTTTTAAAGTTGCTCTTGCTGATGTTATTCCAAAGACTTTTGTAGATCTGGGAGAATGCTCTCCAGTACATGGCCTGCAGCCTGCCTTCGAGGAACACAGCTCCCTCCACTACCATTTTCTATAGTTTGTCCACAGTCACTTAGGTGAGTCAGGCAGCCTCATAATCATCCATTCCCCTTGTATCATTTGCTGGCTTATTTGGAGGGTTGCCAACAATGAAAATATGCCCCCCAAAATGGGGTTTATTACAAAATTAAGTAGAAATATGCTATAACCCTTTAAAAAGGTCAAAATATGACTTTTCAGGCAAAAAAGAAAAATCAGTTCTCACCCAATTACTCCCAAACATGGTTTAACTTATAAATTCAAATAAAGGTTGCCAAAAAATGACTTGTCATTCAAATCCTAACCCTACTTATAACTGAAATGAAAAACAGCCTGAGAGATGACACCTGCATCATTTCCATTACTGCCCTCAGTCCAAAGGTATAGCAAAAGCTAGCTCTCCTCCTATGATAAGCATGCCATTCTTCCTGAAATATGTCAATGGAAGTTTAGACATGGCTTCCAACCATGTTAACCACCTACTTCTGCATGAGCTTCACATAATGTAATCAGCTCTGCTACATATTTTCTTAACACCTTTGCATACTTTTAGCAAGGGGTGTAGCTGTAAAATGGTGCAGATCTTCAGGACTGATGAAATCTTCCTGTAAGCAGCACCTGTAACTTCTTCCCTTCCTTTTCTATATGTAATGGTAGTTTGGCTCTCTCAGTTGTGCAACTGAACATGTTAAAAGATCCTTCCTTCCTACCTACCTTTCTTCCTTAAACCACTATGCCATGAAAGCCCACAAGACATTTGTATAACGGCTTTTATAATTTTGTGTTATAGAACAAAATAATGGAATATTTCCTTGTAACCTAAGGCATACGTTAGAAAATGAACAAGGAGAAAAACAGGAAAATAATCAGAACCCAGTATGAATGTTTTGATAATGAAGTTCAATGAGGTTGCCCTGCTACCTTGAGAAGACAGATCTGGAAACTGCCTAATGGCAGTTAGTGCTAGCTAAATTGATGGAGAAGGTCCCATGGTTCACTTATCCTTTTATGCAGCCAAGTGGGGTTATTGAGAAGTTAAATAATATATAATAATCATAAGTCCATCTCTTACAGACGTTGGCATGTGCCACATGATGTAAATCACAGCAGTGAATTTCCAGTAGTTAAGAAGTTGATGCTTGCATTGCCTGTCATACACCAAATCATGCAACTGGTGCATTACACTTAATACAAGTGTCAACTTCTTAACTAGCACAATTTGCCCCTGCAAGTTACACCATTTGACCTTCGCCGGCATATGTAAGGAAAAGTATTCTGTTCATATATCCTAGGATCACGTTGTGACATTGAAACAGGTTAAAGGGCAAAGGGAAAGTCCATGACCCAATTATATCCCCTGAGGATGGGCTGACAGCCACATTCACTTTCGAAAAAATAAAATTGGAAGTGGCCAGAAAGTCTTGTTTTGTTTTGTCTTGACCACATAGAAAGAGATTTTTGGTAAAATAAAGCCACGTGGTCTGTGTTAGAGAATAAACATTACTCCATGAATGCAGTTTTCATTGAGGAATGGGTAGAAGGCTTTTGGGAGGGCATAACCATAGGGCTCCAAGAATGGATGGCCTTGTACAACCATAGACTGACTATGTGTTATCTTGCCCTGGATATAGTACTTTCTCATATTTTATTTTCTCTTTGTTCTGCTCATAAACCATAACCAGTATGGTCTTCACAGAACTCTACCAGCATAAACCCATATTGTTTCAAAGAAAACAAAATCTGTAAAAATTGGATTGCATCTCACCAAACATCAGAGTATTAGTGTAGAAAAGCTCGATCAAATATCTTAGAAATTTTCAAATATACCAATACAATACTCAATGAAAGTCTTATTTGACCTTAGCTTTGTAGTCTAATCATACCTCAGCCATAAAATAAAGTGAGACTTAATGGCAAATCAGATTTACACTGGAAAGAGAAGAATAAGAATGTATAAAATCATTGGATATATTTGATTAACTGTGAAAAGTTGAAAAAAAGACATATTGAAAAATCCAGTAAACTAAATTAAGCACATTCTGCCCTCTTAACAAGAGCCCAGACTTCCTATCTCCCCTAGGTGAGGAGAAAATCTGCTATAGAAGTATGCTTTTAGAGTTTTTCCTAAACTTATTACTATATTTGCTATGTACATCAACATCCATGTAGTGCTTGATTCCAACAATTAAGTTTCAATGGACGACAAAGAATTTTATCCTCTTTTTTTTGTTACATCAAGATGAATCTATCAGTGTTTAATTTTTTAAAAAAATCCGAAACCTTTTTTTTTTTTTAAAAAAAAAAGTATGTTTGCAAATTACTAAAAATAATTGTGGAATTCCTTGGGATGGGTAAGGCAGCAAAACCCTGTAAAGCAGAATGAAGAGTACCAAAAATCTGTACAAAAGAACAGTGGTTGCAGTATAGTTATGCAAAATTGTATACCAAAGCCCAGTTGCATAACAGTATTGTCAGCACAGTTCTCTTAGAAGCTACTTAGAGGTATCTGACATTCTAGCACTGTTAACCTTGCAGAGCCCTAAAATGTGAATTCTCCAATGGTATTCATGAATCTTATATACATGACCAGCTGTCTTTACTTATGATACCATTCCTAGCATGCAAGCAGAGGTCAAAATTAAATTTTCCTATTGAGGTAGACTGTGCCTGCATGGTAGTAAATTGACCTAATATGATCATAAAATGCTTAAAGTGCTCATATAAATCTTCAGATGCTCAAGTTAATTTCAGGCTGCACTGCACACTCTTGCATCCACCTATCTTCTGTGTACCTGTTTTTTTCAATTATATCTTTCCATGACATAATAAATGCCACAAAATAACCCTGAAGCACCTAGCCAGTGGCATAAATCATGATATCATTGTAAAAGGAAGGTATAATTACAACAAGATAACAGTTCAAAACTGCTTACAATTTACTTCTTGTCTTTGACAAATAGTGGAGAAAATAATTGCCAAAAGACAATGTATAACATTGATTTAGATCACTTGTTATGCATATATTGTATATGCTGTGGGAACCATGCTCTTTCCAAAAGACGCTCTTCACAGAGCTGCTGACACACTAATTTGTTTAAGTTTATAAGATGTACATTTATAATTCTCCACTTTATTTATTTATTTATTTATTGTTTGTTTGTTTGTTTGTTTAAACTTTTATGCCACCCACACTAACCAAAGGTCTCTGGGTGGCTTACAACAATTACAATACAGTAAAAAAGATACAGTAAAACAACTGAAATACAAATAAAATATATACTCTAAAATATATACTTTGTTCTTCCAAATCCTTTTCAGATACCTCTGCTACTATCTATACAGAATACATCCTTTGATCAAACTATATTTTAAGTGCACTTTACCATTTTATAATGCTTTTTCCCCACAGGAACATTTTAAATCTTGCAATAAGAAAAGAAAGATGCTTACAATTTGTTGGTAAGCTCCTTCATTCCATGCTTGTTTGTAGGCTGCTATGTTATGCCTTCTTGCTAATAGTATTTGGTTATGAGGCATGAACTATATTGCAGGTGAATAGGGTGTTCTGCATGGTCAGGAACCATACAGTATATATATATAAAACATTCTCCACAGGGTAAATAAATATAAATCCATCATCAGAAGTCAAGTGGGAGAAGACTTCAGTTTTGTAGGACCTCTGTGACTGACCTTAAACCCTTGTGTGGACAAAAACATTTGTCATGGACTTTGTTGTTATGTGCTCTTAAGTGACCGCTGATCACTATGAATTAGTGACCTCCAAAGTATCCCATTATTAACAACCCTACTCAGCTCTTGCAAACTCAAAGCAATAGTTACCTTTACTGGATTAATCCATTTCATATTTGGTCTTCTTTTCCTGTTGTCTTCAACTTTCCCTAGCACTTTGGTTTTCATCCAGTTAGTCTTCTTATGATGTACCCAAAGTTTTTCTTTCTAGAGTGACTTCAGTTTTGATTTGATCTGGGACCCACATGTTTGTCTTTCTGGTGGGCCATGGCATTTGAAAATGTCTCATCCAGCATCATATTGCACATTTCTAAAATTTCAGGTTCTATGTCACAAAATTCTTCTTCAAAAGAATCTGTCATCTTGCATCTCTTCTGTATAACTCTTTAATATATTGTCTCCAATTTTTATTTTATTCTGATCATTACCCCCATAATAGTTTGCATCTCTACTCTGTTTAATTTTTTCCTCTAATTTCTTGCATCTAATAGATATCTCACTTTTTCTCATTTGTTGTTTTCTTCTGTTTCTTTACATTACTAGTTCTCTTTGTTTCTGTCTGATAGTCACTGAAAAATTACACTCAGGATTCTGACCCTATTTCCTCCACCATTTATTTTAGCTTCTTGCTTGTCATTAACTATTTTAAGTACTTCTTCAGTCATCTATCTTGGTTTTCCTTGGACTTCGGCCCACTTCTTTGTTGCTTTGCCATTATTGTTTCATTACTTTTTAAAAAGTGAGAAGTAAAAAGTGCGTTGGTATTAGTAAATGACTTAGTGTAAAACTTAGAAGATTCATGTCAAAATGGCACTGAAAATACCTTTAATAACTTACAAAAGTAACTAAAATTCCAATAAAGCAACTTGGTTCTTACCAGTTACATTATTTCTTAATGGGATGATCACTGTGCATAAATGGGAAAAGAAAGGCAGAGGTAGTGATCCCAGAATGGCAGATTTGAATTATCAGCCTTGCACTGGAAGATCAATAATGACATTAGATAAAGAACACCAGCAGCTTGTGAATGACATGATTCAAAGTTATCATGTCAAAATCCAAGCTACCCATCCGTTACCCTTTCCCTTTCTACAGTTCTGATGTCACACGTTGAGACATCTACTTCTTCCCACACATGAGGTGGAACTTGAAAGGCAACTGTCATGAAGATGGTGGTGAGGTGAAGCAATGGATACAAGACAAACATTCAAAATCCCCAATTGGTGGAATGAAGAAACTGGTTTTACTTTGGGGGACGTGTATTACAGGGAATATTACAGAGAAAGATATATATAACATATGAAAAATGAAATTCTGAAGTTTTGTTTCCTTTTTTACCTTTTGAAATATTTCAATATGTGATCAAGTTATGAGTCAAAAGTGAAACTTTACAGCTGATTCTCATGCCATTTGTGGAGAGATGCAGAATAGCATGAATCTTTGTTATGAATGATTGCTCAACAATTAGCACAGCCATATCCTGTTATACTTATGTTTTAATCACTCTCTCCTCCTTGCTTCTTTCACATTAGTTGGCATAGTGTTACTGATAGGAAATGGCAGTGTAACAATAGTTGCAGGAAGGAAGCAAAGTCAGAGAGTTAAAAGTGATAGGGCAAATTTTCTTGACATCTCACCTCCAGTACCCTGTTTGGTTATTTGAGCTAGATAGGTGCTAAGTAGCACTCCCAAGAAGAATGATAGGGTAATTAGAAACATGAAGCATCCAAGGACACACAATGGCAAAAATACTCCTGTGGCGATATAGGAGCACTTTTAAGTTCACTGCAGAATTGATGTGATGAGCACGCCAGGTAGATGGCACACTCATGGCAAGCGAGCAAACCCTTTTAAGATGGCTGAGAAACTTCAGCTAGGGGAAAAAAGCTAAGTACCCTGGAAAGAAGGAGAGAAGACACCTGGCAAAGGTACAGCAACATCACGAGAAACATCTGCATGAGGCAGCTGGAAGCCAGATAAAAGGAAGTGAAGATGGGGCTTTAGAGGGCTGTTGCTTGGTGAAAGAAGAAGGAGAGAAGTGGGTTGATGTCGCAGAGAAGTGGTTGCAGTCAGATAGTGCCAGGAGAGCAGCAGGACTTCCTTCCACCCAAGGAATAGCCACAGACTAACAGCAGAGCCCCTTCATGGATTGCTGCCTTGTTGTGCCAAAGGGGCTTGAGTAATTAAGAGAAGCTATGGGCTATGCCGTGCAGGGACACCCAAGATGGACAGGTCATAGTGGAGAGTTCTGACTAAATGCGATCCACCTGGAACAGGCATTGACAAGACATTCCAGTATCTTTGCCAAGAAAACCCCATGAACAGAAACAAAAGGCTAAAAGATATGATGCTGGAAGATGGGCCCCTGAGGTCAGAAGGTGTCTAACATGCTACTGTGGAAGAGCAGAGGACAAATACAAGTAGTTCCAGAGCTAATGAAGTGGTTGGGCCAAAGCCAAAAGGATGCTCAGTGGCAGGTGTGCCTGGAAGTGAGAGGAAAGTCTGATGCTGCAAAGAAAAATACTGCATAGGAACCTGGAATGTAAGATCTGTCAAGGATAATTTCCAGGCCTTAACAGAACAAGGTGTGTGTTAATGAGCAGCCATATTGTACAGGTGTGTAAGAATGCTGAGTCATGCTAACTCATGGATGCTGACTCATGGATGATGTAACATCTAATGTGATTGGTCACATGCAGATGTGTATATGTATATATATGTGAAGACATAGAGAAGATGTATTCCTGATTTGTGATGAATGCTATACTGTTATGCTGCCAGACTGAATATATCCTGTAAATACACATTGGTGAGTGGAGAAGCTGCCTGTGTGTGTGTCAGTTATTTGTACTACCTGGACTGATCAATACTCTGCTGATTCTGCTGAATTTCCGCTGATTTCGCACTAACAAGGTCTATGAATCTTGGTAAGCTGGATGTGGTCAAACAAGCGATGGCAAGAATAAACATTGACATCTTGGGCATCAGTGAACTAAAATGGATGGGAATGAGTGAATTCAACCCAGACAATTATCATATCTACTATTGTGGGCTAGAATCCCATAGAAGAAATGGAGTAGCCCTCATAGTCAACAAAAGAGTGGGAAAAGCTGTAGTGGGAGACAATCTCAAAAATGACAGAATGATTTCAATACAAATCCAAGGCAGACCTTTCAGCATCATAATAATCCAAGTTTATACACCAACCACCAATGCTAAAGAGGCTGAAAGTGACAAATTCTATGAAGACTTACAACACTAGAACTGATACCAAAGAAAGATGGGACTGGAATACTAAAGTAGGGAAACAAGAGATAAAAGGAGCAACAGGTAAGTTTGGCCTTGGAGTTCAAAAAGAAGCAGGACAAAGGCTAATAGACTTTTGTCAAGAAAACAAGCTGGTCATCACAAACACTCTTTGCCAACAACACAAGAGGCAACTCTACACATGGGCATCACCAGATGGGAAATACTGAAATCAGATTGATTATGTTCTCTGATTATGTTCTCTGCAGGCTCTATACAGTCAGCAAAAACAAGACCTGGAGCTGATTGTGACTCTGACCATCAGCTTCTTAGAGCAAAACTCAAGCTTAAAATGAAGAAAGTAGGAAAAACCACTGGCCTAGTCAGGTATAATCTAAACCAAATCTCTTATGAATACATAGTGGAAGTGAAGAACAGATTTAAGGAACTAGATTTGGTGGACAGAATGCCTGAAGAACTATGGATGGAGGCTCCTAACCTTGTACAGGAAGCAGCAAGAAGAACCATCCCAAAGAAAAAGAAATGCAAGAAAGCAAAGTGGCTGTCCCATGAGGCCTTACAAATAGCAGAGAGGAGAAGGGAAACAAAATGCAAGAGAGATAAGGAAAGCTACAGAAAATTGAATGCAGACTTCCAAAGAATAGCAAGGAAAGAAAAGAGGGCCTTCTTAAATGAACAGTGCAAAGATATAGAGGAAAATATTAGAAAAGGAAAAACCAGAGATCTATTAAAAGAAAATAGGAAATATTAAAGGAATATTTTGTGCAAAGATGGACGTGATAAAGGACAAAAATGGTAGGGATCTCACAGAAGCAGAAGAGGTGGTAAGAATACACAGAGGAATTACACCAGAAAGATCTGGCTGTCCCATACAACCCAGATAGTGTCGTTGCTGACCTTGAGCCAGACATCCTGGACAGTGAAGTCAAGTGGGCCTTAGAAAGCATGGCTAACAACAAGGCCAGTGGAGGTGATGGCATTCCAGTGGAACTATTTAAAATCTTGAAAGATGACACTGTTAAGGTGCTACATTCACTATGTCAGCAAGTTTGGAAAACTCAACAGTGGCCAGAGGACTGGAAAAGATCAGTCTACATCCCAATCCCAAAGAAGGGCAGTGCCAAAGAATGCTCCAACTACCGTACAATTGCACCCATTTTACAGGCTAGCAAGGTTAGGCTCAATATCCCCCAAGGTAGGCTTCAGCAGTATGTGGACTGAGAACTCCCAGAAGTATAAGCTGGATTTCAAAGGGGCAGAGGAACTAGAGACCAAGTTGCTAACATGGTATGGATTACAGAGAAAGCCAGGGAGTTCCAGAAATACGTCTACTTCTGCTTCATTGACTACGCTAGAGTTTTTGACTATATGGACCACAACAAACTGTGGCAAGTTCTTAAAGAAATGGGAGTGCCTGACCACCTTATCTGTCTCCTGAGAAATCTGTATGTGGGACAGGAAGCAACAGTTAGAACTGGATATGGAACAAATGATTTGTTCATATTTGGGAAAGGAATATGACAAGGCTGTATATTGTCCCCCTGTTTATTTAACTTATATGCAGAATACATCATGCCAATGGCAGGATTGGATGAATCCCATGCCGGAATTAAGATTGCTGGAAGCAACCTCAACGATTTCTGATATGAAGATGATACCACTCTGATGGCAGAAAGTGAGGAGGAATTAAAGAACCCTGTAATGAGGGTGAAAGAGGAGAGCACCAAATATGGTCTGAAGTTCAACATCAAACAAACTAAGATCATGGGCACTGGTCCCATCACCTCCCGGCAAATCAAAGGGAAAGATATGGAGGCAGTGACAGATTTTACTTTCTTGATCTCTGCAGATGGTGACAGCAGCTATGAAATTAAAAGACACCTGCTTCTTGGGAGGAAAGCGATGAGAAACCTAGACAGCATCTTAAAAAGCAGAGACATCACCTTGCCAACAAAGGTCCGCATAGTCAAAGCTATGGTTTTTCCAGTAACTATGTATGGAAGTGAGAGCTGGACCATAAAGAAGGCTGACCACCGAAGAATTGAATTGGCCACCTAATCAGAAGAGAAGACTCCCTGGAAAAGACCCTGATATTGGGAATGTATGAAGGCAAGAGGAGAAGGGGATGACAGATGACAAGAAGGTTGGACAGTATCATTGAAGCTACTATCATGAATTTGACCCAACTCCGGGAGGCAGTGGAAGACAGGAGGGCCTGGTGTGCTCTAATCCATGGGGTCACAAAGAGTCAGACATGACTTAATGACTAAACAACAACAACAAAACAGCAGAGCCTTATTGGGTCATGATCCTGGATGCTAAGGATGAGGGGGAAGGCATGAGCTAGTCAACCAGAGCTTTTATCAAGGATGGTACAAACTCGCTTTGAGAAAGGCTAAATTGTGCTCAGGCAGACCATAACTAAGGGGATACTCAGTGACAATTGAACTCAGTTGTACTATGACTCTGAATAAAGAGCCCGCATATCCAAACTCTGAAGATGAGCCCATGGAGTTTGTGTCAGGGAACCCAGCAACTGCCAACTCCAAAGTGTTGGAGGCTAGCAGCACCCCCAATTAACATAACAATAATTAAAATTCCTCCTCCAGAAACTCCATGCCTTCCCACAAACACCTTGTTTCATCTCCTGTCAATCCAACTGCTGTGAATTATTCATTTGTGACTTTCTAGCATGCTAGTAATGACTCGACTACTTGTTATTTCTCCTAATTTTTCCTGTTTTCACTGTTCAGCAACTTACTGCAAATACTAAATACAGACTAGAATCCTATTGGAGATTTAAGTAGCTGTAATTGTGTAACTGCAGCAGGAAATTGCCACTAATTAACAAATTGCTGTTCACATTCCTGATCACAAACCAAGTCATACAACTGGCATGAGGCCACAAATTCAAGCAGCAACTTATTTGCTGTCCTCTGAAGATGCCAGCCACAGAGACTGGTGAAACGTTAGGAAAAACCACCTTCAGAACACAGCCAAGAAGCCCAAAAAACCCTCAACAACCAGCAACTTATTAATTAACAGTGTGCTACTGCAGTTGATGTTATTGTACACTTACTATAGCATAAATCTCCAATAGGATTCTGGCCACTACAGTATAACAGAATGCCTGTAAATATACCATTGAAAAAATTGTCTTTTTATTTTTTTTGTGGGACTCAGGATCTTTGCAAGAGTGATTGGTGGGAAAAAAGATACAAAAGAATAAGCAGCATGGCTATAGATTAGACATATTGGACAGAATGAAGTATGGGACTGGTAAGAAATGCCACAGCATTGCACTGCTCCATTTCATGCAATGCCCACTGTCCTGTGCAACACCATTTCTCAATGTGACTCTAGAGCATGAAGGAACCCTGAAAACTGGTTTCTACCTATAGAAGGATCTCTAGTACAGTTTTTCATGAATATGATCTGTTTCTGGGAAACTGCAAATAGTATAGACTACATTTGATATTAGTTTTTGAGTGTATATGAGGTATGGGATCCAAGAGTTGCTCTTGTTTTTTTGTTGACACTTATGTAAATTTATCGCTGATTTGACAGAGGTGTCTGTCAGGATGTTCAATACCACATTCATACTATTGTAAAGGAACATTTGGTTCCCTTGAATATACTCCTTATAGAATCATGATCTATGAATAGATCTTTACAACTGCATGAAAAGGAACAGAAACAGCCTATAATAAAGAGTAGTGAGCAGAAGAGCCATGACCAAGCTATTCCCTGTGTCTGCTGAACTGCTCATTCTCTTGAAAGAACAATTTTGCAGTCTGCCAGTGAGCTTTTGCCAGAATATGTCTGACGAACCAAGAAACACATTCTCTGACATGTAAAAAAATTATTGATTCTGCCACTATGCTCAATCAATTTCAGCACGCATGACAAACCACAATGTTCAGGTTGTACGTGGAGAAGTCACTAGGTTCTCCCTTTCCTTTATGTAACAAAATTAAATAATTTTACAGATACTGTACAGTGAAAATATTTGCTTATACACACGAGTTAGTAATAGTGTTTAAACTAAATGAAATGGCAGCCTGAGCTTTAAATGTTTATATAGAGTAAAATATATTACAAGACAAGCTGGGCTTTTTATTTCCTTGGACTCCAGGAATGCTACATTTGTTCACATAGGACTTAGATATTGGAAGAAGCTGCTCTTTAAAAAGTCAGAGTGGTGACATGTATTTTGTTTCAAATTGAAACGGAACCATTTATAAACTTGCTAATCAGGCTTTCATGTTATCAAAATCTTTTAAAAGGTTTAACCCAAGGGTGACATGTTACTATCACTGCACAAGAGTGCACTGATGTTATTGTACAGCAGACTGAATCAAACTTCTACAAGGTAAATCTGGAAACAAAAGTTTATAACTTTGAAACTGGACTTCAGCATAGCACCAAATCTGGCATAGATATAGCAGACAATCTGTTTTTGCTCTGGGCCAGATTTGGGGATATTTGAGCAAAGGGTTTTTTAATTATGATTGTTATTTTAAAAACTGCTTGTCCCCCATGCAGAAGCAAGTGACTCCAAATGTCCAGAGATTTAAAATAGCTAATAGAAATTGAAGATACCTTTATAGACCATTAAGAAACACCATACGATTCACAAGCATTTGTGGATTAAAACACCACTTCATTAGGTTTGTATCAGTGTGAAGAACTTAAAGTCTAAATGTTTATGGCGGATTTTGCCAGGCACTTTGATTTTGGATGTAAAGTCCAAAAAGTTCTTGGCAAGGTGGAAATGGCCAGACATGTCTCTCTTAGCTGTTTTTCTTAGATGTAAATTAGGAAAGTGGTTGCTCTTTTATGGTTACAGCTTAGGCATTTGTGGCTTGAGTTTAACAACCCAGTTAGTTATCTTAAAAGAGAATGGCTGGCCCCTCCTGCTTTTTTAAAAAATTTGGAAGGAATACAGCCTGTAAGAGCTGAAATATTGATCCACAAAAAAGGCCTTTCAAAAAGGACAAACAACCAGTTTGTTATAAAATGAACATGTGAAACAGGCTTGCCAGGAAGAACGTTCCAAAGTAGATGCATTATTGTAGCTTTGTGGGCCTGGAAGGAAGATGATTGGATAGGAATGAAAGGACACAGAAACAGTCAAAAGACAAGGTTGCCTTGAAGAGTAAAAAAATTTTTTTAAAAAAAGCAGGCTTTCTTTAAAGAAAATAATGGATTGATTGTCTTCCAGAAAGGGACATTTTGCTGTGTATATTCAGGGAACTAGAATAAGTTGCAATTAGCTGCAGCAATTTACACACCAATAATATTCTGGTCACCAAAGATAATTATGTAATGCTGTAATTTTACAACTATTACATTTGGAACAACTATATATTTGGAACACATAAACACGATGCATCTGAAATAATCCACCTATAGATTGGTGAAGTCGAACCATCAGATTATATACCTGCATAGTATTTGGAAAAAAAACAAAAAGTGCTGCTAATATACTTACTATAGTACTTAGAGCAATCCCGGTGTGGTTTACAATTTAATTATGCAGGCTACACATTTGAGCAAAATCACAAATGATTTTGATATTGCGGTATATTTGTGGGGGATAGGTTCCAAGCCCCCACCACAGATACATGAAACCTCAAACAGTAGGAAACCCTTTAAAGAGAGTGAGAGATAGGCGAAGGGCAACAGGAGGAGGTAAGTGCACATGCACGTTGTGGCGTGTATGTGTGCACTGCAAGCTGAGTTGCAGCAGCAGCAACTGCAGGTAACTGAAACTGCTGATACTAGTTTCAGGGATACAGGGGTCCTACTGTATTTGTACTGCAACACAGTTTGCCAAGGCTTTGAGGGTAATATAGGATCAGTTTAAATACTGAAAATGTGCAAGCATATTAATTCAAGCCTCTTCTTTAAAAATCTGTATATTTTAATTAGCCACATTCATGGCAGAAATTGGTGAAACTGAGGAAAGATGAACATTTCCGATTTAATTTTCTGTTGCTCTGTCCTCAACCCCTTTCAACTGCAGTCAGACATGAAACAGAGAATATTTTTCCATAAGTCACTGAAGCTAGCAGAAATGTGGGCAACTTTGATATGAATGGGGAAAGGGTCAGTGACTGCTAAGCTCCAACACCCTGATAAGAATTTTAAATCTCACATTTATCCCCAATGAGTATCTGATGAGCCATACCTTGCTCTGCTGACAGAGTTCACTAAAAACACATTACAATAATCACTGCAGTGTTCTGTCAAAGCTGGGGAGCAGATCACTACAAAAGGGATAATCCCATTACCCTGTTCACAAGGGAAGTACGTTATTAAAATAAAGGCATTTTGCCCTATTTGCAGGCTGACATTACAATTGGTCATGGTCATTCCAATTAATATAAATAAATGAAAATGTGTATTTTTCTAGCACACACACAGCAAACCGTAGCAGCATGCATGCAGTAGACCAGGCCCTTTGCCTGAACTAAGTGGGAAAGACCAGCCGCTAAGTCTAAATATTATGAGCTCTTTTTTTTCCTGTGCTGCCAAGTTGCTCCTGACTCATGGTGACTCTGATAATTATCACCAACAGGCCTGCCCAATACTTGCAAACTCAAGGTCATCTGTTTTTTTTCCTTCTTTATTGTTCCATTCAATTTGTTCAACGATTATTAAAATAATGTTTGCTTCCATGCGCTGATAAATGAAAAATTGCATTTAGGCTTCTTCTATTTCTGTCATCCTTTAAATCTCACCTTGTCTGTTGGTAACAATTTAAAAAGCTTTTTAAAATCTTCATTGAAGCTTCTCTTTTCTTTTGACTACAGGAACAGTATTTCTGCATTCTTCCCTAATTATAATATAGTGGGCTTCAATGCACAGTTCTTCTGGCTCATGATTAATTGAATTTAACAATGCAAATTCTTTTTTTTACATGGTCCTTTAATCATTCAGGATTGGTTTAGTGTTCTTCTTCAGCTTTACACTAATATTTTAGATTAACAGTACATGGCTTGTATCTGCTTGTACTCTTGTTTTTCTAGAGAAAATATGGATACTCTGCCAGGTTAGCTCAGCTAACACCTGAACCCTCCCACCCCCCAGAGTCCTATGTAACATCATAGACCTCCAGGGGAAAAAACCATAAGACTGTGTGCATCACCGCTGGAATTTCTCTCAATAAAGAGTTAATTCCAGGATGAAACCAAACAATTATAAACAATCATATCAAAATTTATCTGAGTGTCAAAGTATAAACATTTTCATTGTTGGAAACAGGCAACATCAGTTTGTCCATTTATGGAACCTTTATTTATCTACATTGCTTCTATGTTCTATATGCACATTACTTCACAGTTGCTGCAAAATACAAAAGTCTTACAGCTATGAAGAATACTATAGGTACAAAAACTTAAAAATATATGAAACTGAACTTAAGTTCTAGGCAAATATTTAAGTCAGAATAATATATTTCAATTAATTAATTTCAATTAAACAACTTCGGCCATGGATACCTGAAGAACCGCCTCCTTCCATATGAACCTACCTGGTAGTTAAGATCTAGCCAGGGGGCCCTTTTGAAAGAACCATCCCTCAAGGAAGTAAGAGGGATGGTTTGTAGACAAAGGGCTTTTTCGGCAGCTGCCCCCAGACTATGGAATGCCCTCCCAACTGAGATTCATCTGGTGCCAACGCTGATGATGTTTTGGCACTAGGTCAAAACCTTCCTGTTCCAGAAGGCTTTTCACTGAAATAATATCAGCTGTGGGTCCGATGGCAATTTTTAGAGTACAGTGGTGCCTTGCATAGCGAGGTTAATCCGTTCCGGATTAACCTTCTCTATGCTGAAGCATCGTTGAACGGGGCAGGGATTTCCATTGGAACGCATTAAACATGGTTTAATGCATTCCAAATGGGCCAAATACTCACCGTTCAGCGAAGCTTCTTAATGGCCGGCAGCCATTTTCACGCCCTCGCCTCGCTTAACGAGGGCGCGAAAACGCTGCGCGTGGCCATTTTGGGCCATTTCCGGGCTTCCGGCAGCCATTTTGGCCGCCGAACAGCTGATCGTCGGGCTTCGTTTTGCGAATTTTGCCCTATTAGAAAAATGTTAAGCGATCGCATTAGCGATCCGAAAAAACGGATCGCTATGCGATTTCGTCGTTATGCGGTGCGCTCGTTAAGCGAGGCACCACTGTATATATTTTTAATTGCATTTTAATTATTTTGCCTTTTTATTGTATTTTAAATGTTGTAAACCGCCCAGAGACCTTCGGGTAGTGTGGGCGGCATATAAGTTAAATAAATAAATAAATAAATAAATAAATAAATAAATAAATAAATAAATAAATAAATAAATAAATAAATAAATAAATAAATAAATTGTAAGTTTTTAGCTATAAAAATTGCAGAGAAAAATTGCATTTACAGTGTTAAGTGTCTGGAGTACAGCAGGAAGACAATGCTCACGATTAATACAGACAGCAGGATAACAGAAGCAGTTGCACCCATTCATACTCTGAATCACAGAACCGTAGAGCTGGAAGAGATTCCAAGAACATCTCATCCAACCTCCTGCCAATACAAGAATCAAACTCATAGGACAACTGTAGGGAAGAGAAAATCTTTTGCACAGAATATCAGAAGACGTCTTGACATTATTAATTCTGAGACTATTTTTCTAATGTGCAACATGACTGAATTCGTAGTTCAGCACAATTATTCTGCAAGAGTCAATGTTAAGATTTGTTCATAAATCAATAACGTATATGAGGTAGCCTCATGATCAGAAGTATATTTAAGAGGCAGCACCTATTTCTAGAAAGTAATCCTGAAGAAATCTAAAACTAATTTTAGATTTTAAAATCCAGCATCAAACGTTTAGCTTTTTGGACCATTACACAATTAAAGGAAGGAACAGATATTTTATATATCTTGGCCTTAACCCATTTAAGATGACATGGAGAAGACTATAAAAACTGAGAATAATGAAATAAAATACCTAAACATTCCTGACAGATTTTTTTGACCTGTCTACAAGGGAGCTTCTGTTCTTTCTCAAATGTTTTCTGGCCATTTTGGCTTCAGTTCCACAATCTATTCTGAATTGTAAACACAGCAAAATTGTTTCATTCTTCAGCCTGTCAAAATTCAGTAATGGACAGTTTCCTATCCACTCTCGCCCAGTGTTGGTATACTTTCTCCTCGTGTAGAATAGCCTTCCCCATTTACATAGGTGATAATTGCTAGCTCAAGGACTGCACACATCTCTGTGAGTCCTATGTATTTACCATCAATAGGCAGCCAAGAAAAACAACAACAACAGTGAAATATTTAAGTCTTCAGAACCTTTGCACAGAATGATTCTCTGCTCCTTTTATTTGAGTTTGGACTGGGCTCAGGTGGGATGGAGCATGCAATGCAAATGTCCTCTTGTTGCACCAGGACAGAACTCATTATTCATGCATTATGCATTCAGGCATTATGTCAGCTTAGAGAATGGAAATGCAGCATAGAGAGCATTTTTCTTTCAAGTGTTTTTCCATCCCTTTAAATCATATTCGAAACCATCAATATGTTTCTCTCTTTTGGCTCCTTGCCTTTCAGCCACCTTCTGTCCTTTCTCCTTTCTTCAGCTACCTTGTGGTGGTTGTCTAACAGCATTCACTTGCTTTTACAGCTAATAGTTTATGGAGGGTGCAATGGATTTGACTTCACAACACTTTAACAAAATGTTCTGTAAACTTCAGTGATTACAACTGAGTGTGAGCACTCAGGCTCTTCTAAAAGAGCACATGAGGCCTGAACAGAGAGGTTCCAGGTGTAAGCGTACTCCTAAATCAGCTGAGCTGAGTCCGGGTACCCAGCAGTACCACTTACTCCTTTCCCCAAGTCCATTCTAATAATCAATTAACTGAGGAAGAACAAAGATAAAAACCATGAGTTTTGGAGTCTGCCAAGACAAACAAAACTCAGGCAATTAATGGACTCAAGTAGCATATCTGTGGCCTAACAAATAAACTTGCAGGTTTGCTGTTCAAGAGACCAAATGCAGGATTTTAAGAATTATTGTTTTATTAGAAAAATAAAGAATTTAGAGATATTCAGTTTGTTTGCAAAAGCATAGCTATCAAGTACATTTCCATAAATCAAAGCTATAAAAATAAAATAAAAAACTCTAAAAATAGCTTGAAAGGTAGGCAAGGCATAGCCCCCCTTTCTCTATCCTTACTCTGAACTACATCCTAGCATAACAGTAAAAACTAGCAATTGGAACTCAAAAATCCATCCTAAAAATCAAATCCAAAATCAAATCTAAAATCCAAGCTAAAATCAAGTCCTCTCTCTGTCTCCATTCTCCATTTTCTTTCATGCTGGGACCACCCTTCTTCTCCACTCTTCTGTGATAGTAACCAATCAGTGTAAAGGGCTGTCTCTTCACACTCCACCTCCATTTCCCACAGGATGTGCAGGTGTTGTTGACCATCGTCCTGATGTTGTGTCTTAGCTCCTTATCGTCTCTGGCCAAGTCAGCTTCATGGAAAATTCCAGCTGGCTCTAGGAGAAAAAGCTTCTCGAAGCATCCAGTTATGCTAACACAGACCAATATGGATTCCTTCTACACAATTCCATGACTACAAAACCCATTCAGAAATTATATTTTAGCCGTAATAACCTAAACCATGACACTATTGGAAAGGGCGGGGTGGACAACTCCATCACCATAATCCTGGAGGTCAGAAGCAAGTAACTGCCCATCTAGAAGCAAAAGGTAAACTTTGCAAGATCATCTTTAAAACATAATTGCTGGCTGAAAAAATTGTGTTGATAATGTAGTGCTATAAGGGGGATGTAGATAGTAGCTAATCAAGAAAAGTAAAAGTAAATCCAAACTACTGCAGTTTTGGAACTCTTTTTTCAGGGACAAGAAGTCAACTTTACACCAAAGGAGTTACCCTTATTATTTTATCCTTATTGTATCACAACTGACTTTTTTTCCCATATGCTGCCTGAAAAATAATTTATTGCTTCTAGCGTCTCTCAGAAGAACTCAACATAAAAAGTACAGATAGAACTGCCACAGCAGTTAAAACATGTAGTTGTTTCTAAACCTACAACAGTGTGACAAGAACAAAAGACAAAGGCTATGTGCTTTACATCCTGGAGAAAAATAGATGTATAGTCCTGTTGTCTTATGACAAGATGTTTCAGTAAAGAGCAAACAAACCAGATAAACTCTCAGATATTTTTAACTTTCAAACAAAAGGTAAAACTGTATGTGACATGACAGATCTTCCAATATCACTTAGGATTCATCCAGTTGGATATTCCTCCCCCCTTTGTGCCAGCTGGCATTGCTGGGTGCCTAAAGAGTGTGGGTTATACCTGGGTGTATTTCCATACAGATTTTCAAGGGCCCTTCCTCTTCTTTTTAAGCAGTCAGCTCCTCTTTAACAAACAGTTCAAGGTTATTTCAAAATTTTTGAAGAAACATGGAAAAAACTGTTGATTTTTGTTGTTGTACCAAACCAACACGAACTTGACAGTTTCCAACAGTAGTTCTTGGACATGGATATTTATTGTTAATTTGTTTTTCAGATCTGTTCTCTTTCAAATAAACTGCTTTAAAACTTTGAGTAGATTCTTTAAAAATAATATTTTCCTGTGGATTTTTGTTTTCATTGTTGTTTTAGTAGATTAGTAGTAAGCGGAAAGCTTCTGATACGAGAAGGTGGCGTTGCCTGAATTCCATCATCTGGTACAAAGTGAAAAAAATTAACAAAAACCATCCACAGAAGATAATAAAAAACAAGAAAGCTAGAGTTCTTGTTACTTCCTCCATCCACACATCCAGTTTGCTCCTGATTAAGAGGTGGTTCCATTGTCAATTGATTCAGATTAGTTGAATATATCTACATGATATTACTGGAGACTTGAATAATTCCCTTCCACTGCAGTATTATTTTCCCTAGCTTGGAAACTGTTCCCTCCTCTCCAACAACCTGATTGGTTCTGTGATATGTCAGTCTTTAGGAGACAAGAGAGCCATCTGGTGACAGAGCTGTGAAAAGGCTGTGAAAGGCAACATCAATGGAGGAAAAGAGACAAGGGTAGAGAATGGTAAGGACATGAAAACTGGGGAGGGGGAGAGGTGGGAAATGATGTGGAAATTGAAATCAGAAGAATCCAGATTACACTGAAGGAAAATTGAGTACCAGATATGAAAACTTAGTGATTCTGGATCTATGGAAATCTATGCATGGAAAGTACCCATGGTTCTAATCCACATACTGTGTGGGGATGAGACCTTTGTTGCTATTGGTACTGTTAAATATCTGGATAGTAGGGAAAATACCAGCATAATCTATGCAAAATGAGCACATACTGCATCTGAATGTGTTCTTTCTTTTAATAAAGCAATTGTACAGATCTTACACATTTGCACATGTAACTTAGTGTTACCTAATTGGCTTGCTTGCTTGTACATGATCTATGTAGTGTTATGTAAGAGTGTCCCTGTGGCATACAGCTCTGCTCTCACCTGTCCGTCACAGATGGGCAGGGGAACCTCAGCCAATGAGAGGACGGAGGGTGATGCAGAAGGGGGAGGAGCTGGATTATATAAGGTGTGTGTGATGTGTGAAAGAGAGAGTTTTGGAGAGTTTGAAAAGATGAGAGAAGTTGATTGAGAGAGTGAGATAGATTTGAGAGAGATAGTCAGTGAGGGAAAAGTCTGTGTGATCTAGTAATTGAGAAACATGATTAACAACTTGATTTATTACCTGTGATTCACCCTTTTTATTTTGTACAAATCAATAAACACTTTATTTGTTTGAAAGAAAAATTTGTTCTTTGTGAGTACTAAGGATAGGTTGGTGGCAGCAAGTGAAGAAAAGTAGTGAGCACTCTTGGAGGCCTGTATTGGTAGAGGCTTGAGAGTGGCCCGCTACAGTCCCTTATACCATATCTCCAGTTTAAGATCATCCTCCTTACTAGCTGTACATGTAAAATAAGAAAAGGACCTTAAGAATTCCATTCTTCCCTCTCCACATCCCTTTGCAACAAATGACAACTTTGGATATATATTTCCTTTCTACATGTTGTGACTCTATTACAATTTCTCTCCACACAAATATAAGTGCTTTATGACAAATACTGGGAGATCCAGGTATTTAATATCTGCTCCATGTGTAGACTGGTCTTTCAAAAATTAATTTTAAGACTTTTACCTGTTTAATCTTTCACTTTGCAAAGACTGCTGGGCCTGGGGATTGGTGAACTTTTTTTCTTGTAACTTATAATATAATATAAAGAATAGTTTGTCTGTTAAGAAGGTAGTTGCTTAAGCAAAAAATCATAACAGTGCTTGGCACCCTAAAAGCCACTAACCTAACTCAAAGATATGCCAAAATCAGAGGACTGGTTTCATGGGTTTTAAGGTTTGGTACATGAGTGCCCACAGTGGTGTAGTGGGTAGAGTGATGGATTGGGGCTCTGGAAACAAGGGTTCAAATTCCCACTTGGCCATGGAAACTCACTGGACCAGAGTAGAACTGGTAAAACCAGTCCTTAAATATCTCACTTTCCTTGAAAGTCCTATTAGGGTCACTATGAGTTGGTTCTGACTTGATGGCACATAACTAATTAACAGGAGGCTAATAATGTTATGAAGGCTGGATTGCTGCATAAAGTACAAGGATACAAGTTCCTTGGCAAAAAGGCAATATACAAAAGTAGTATCTGTATCTGTATCTCTACCTAGTATCTTATTGCTAGTCACAGGTAAAGTAGACTTATTGACTCTGTGTATTTTACGTAAATATTGAGTACTGTACAGCAATTGATTAAATGGTCTATTATCTAGTTAAAAGTAGCAGTGTGGAACTGGCCTGTATAAAATAAATAAACACTTGCAGAGGAAATTTCTTTACTACAGTATTGTCAGATTTTTATTAGTGGTAATTATTATTATTTATGTTTGGTGTTTGATGGTGATTTATGAATCAGAAGTGTGTCACCTGACCCAGGAATGTAGCCATATCCTGCACTGCCTAAACAATCTCCCTCTATCAACACTACATTATGTTCATCATAATTCCTATTGCTTTAACAAAATGCTTGTTTAAAAGAAGCCATGTAAGCGTTTCTATAGGGAATGTTCTAAAGCAGTGGTCCCCAACCTTGGGCCTCCAAATGTTCTTGAACTACCAGAAGCCTTCACCACCACCTCTGCTGGCAAAGATTTCTGGGAGTTGAAGTCCAAGAACATCTGGAGGCCCAAGGTTGGGGACCACTGTTCTGAAGGATCTCTAACAGCTACTTTTTAAGCATAAGTCATCATGATGAGTATTATTATCTTTCGGTTCTGTATGTCCACACTTGCTTGTCTCTGTAGCCTTATCAGCATATGTTTTCATCTTTACTTAGGCCTTTACTGCTCATTTTTAGCCTGAATGGAAACTGGTTCTGTTTTTAAGATTCTTTTCTCTCTTCATGCCCTTTTCATAACCTGAGAAATGATTGCCTTGGAAAGACATGTGTTTACATTGAAAGCATGTGATTATCATCTAGGAAAGGCATTTGTTTATCGCAGTCATGCAGGTCAATGTCAGACACCTGGACCTGGGAAACCAAGGTGTTATCAGTTTGCTTCTGAGCCAAATGCTTTGAAGAAACTAGTGTTATCATTTTGCCAATTAATATGGTTTCTTTTTATGAATGTACCAATTAGTGGGTTGTTATTTTATCATTTTTCCAACTAAAAGTATAGTGTTATGATTCTAGTCAGAATGCAGGCATTATTTGCCTTAAAGGTATAAAAGACCCCCTAAGGTCTTTGTTCAGTAGTCTTAGTACAGGTCATTGTTAGCTAGTGCTATACATATCCAGTTGGAAATGGATATCCCACTTGGCAAGACATCCAGACTTCATTTCTTTCATATACATATACCTTTAAAACACAACAGATCTACGAGTATTAAATCACATGTAGGTACGCAGAAGGAGGGCTTGTACAGCCCACTTTGAAATATTAGATGGATTTTGTAGTGAATTTAAAAGAAAAACAATTAAATGTAACTTTTTCTTTTTAAAGTTTTAAATTGGTTTTAATGAACACTTTACAGACAAGCATCAAAGTATACATATCACATATTCAAAGCAAAAAAAGTCTCTGCCTATCCCACAAATCCAGCAGGGAAGTAGCCTTTATGTCTTTAGGTAATTAAGAATCCAATTTATTTGTGATCTACCAGTCTATACTTAATCTGAATTATTTTTATATTTTGAATTTGTTTGCCTGCATGTATAAAAAATTGAAGCCAATATAAAATGACACAGAGTTGTTATAAAAATGACACCAAGTTGTGTGTTTCATCCATTACCAATGTCCTTGGTAACCCTTTCATACATAAAAATGGGTCAATTTATAAGACAAGACACTTTGAGCATAATTTTGCTCTCCTGAATGTTACCATCACATTCACTTCCATATTTGCAGATCCACACATGGGTATCAACTTTTACAACTCTTTACTGGTGGCTGACCTCCCATAACAGAACTCCCAGGAGACCTGTATGATAAACTGTAAGATAAATAAGGTGAAAGTTTTAATGGTGCTATCATGGGTGCTGATAGTATATACGATTATAACTTCATAACTTCCAGTCTTTTTTTTTTATATTGTTGTAGCTGGATATATGGGTTTCTATTTTTAATTTAAACTACTGGATTTTCATTACATTTTTAATTTGCAGTCCACAACTTAATATTTTGCATACATATTTATTAAATTACAAATATTGCACCATTCCTCTTCTTTACAGTTTTGATGGTTTACAAATTCGTTAGCATACAAATAAGAACAAAAGAGCCAGCAATAAAAACAGTATTAAATCAGGCAATACTCTCCTATAGAAATATCAGCATAAAGAACAGTTCCACCTCAGCAATTCAGCTGCTCTACTCCCCTGGAAAAGCAAATGGGCTTTATATGTCTTAAAAATCATGTATGTTATTGCCCATCTTCAGATGTCCTAAAGACAAAGGACCTCTACGGAGGGCAATGTATATATATTTTTTTACCACCCAGAGAACTCAGTTTATGAGGGTAAATAAATGCAGTGAGTAGATTTTAAAAAGAGAAAGAAATCAATGCCAAAAAGACCACATTCCTTAACTACTTCCTAACATCTCTGGACAATGGATTTTTTAAAAACTGCAACTAACTAGCCTAAGCAGTTTGTTGGTCTTATAGAAAAAAATGCATTTTGAGAAATGCATATCCTAAGAAACAAATTGCCACTGTCAAAACCAGCAACTGGTTAACTATAAATGGCCAATACAGTGGGGTCTTGACTTAAGAACGGCTTGAGTTAAGAACATTTTGACTTAAGAACCACTCTCATAGGAAAATATTGACTTGACTTACATACTTAGATTTGAGTTAAGAACTGAAAAAAAACCACGTGGGAGGCAGGGAAAGTGCAAAATGTGAACTTTCAGTTAACTGTTGGCCAGTGAAAAGGGTGCCTGTCTGCTTCCTCACTCCTCCCAGCATTTAGAGAGTGGATTGGGAGACTGTCTTCGGACTGCCTGGTACTGTACTGCCTGGACTGTATTTTCCCTGCCTTCCCTGAACCTTTCTTGACCTAAGAAAAAAAGAAACAAAATATCCCCCTCTAGTGGTCGAAGGCGGAATAGCAGCTTCCCATTAGTTTCTATGGACAGAAAAGAGCAGATACGAATCAAATGGTTTTCAATGCATTTCTATGGGAAATGCAGATTTGACCTGAGAACTTTTTGACTTGAGAACCGCCTTCTAATACGGATTAAGTTCTCAAGTCAAGACCCCACTGTATCATTGTCATGGTGCCTTAATACCTCTTCAGTCCAAGTGCCTAAGCCTTCTGAGCAGATATGGGAGTTAGGAGACACCTGAGGCAACTGAAGAAATATGAGACTTTCGTCAGCTGTATCAAGATGTAATGCACAGTCTCCTGCACAGAACAGAAAACAGTATTCAAGGTATATAAGGCATCTAACCAGCAGCTCCAAAGGCTAATCATGATGAGTGTCTATCCATGAAGTTGTTTCCAAAATCACATATGGTTTCTGAAACCAATTTTGAACATCTTTTAAGAAATGTCATTGGAATTTCAGGATCTGGAACTTGTTGTACTCTTCAAAACAATGGATACAGTTCCCAAAGGGTGAGACCTATATATACAAAAGGAATGTCTTGCTTCTGCTTAAAAATAGAGTCTAGATTTTAGGTGGTGTTTGAAGCATTTCTTGTAAAGGACACTGAAAATCTCTATAGTTAATCAATACATGATACACTGCTGCTTTGGTTAGATTAGGACAGGAGAAAGAGTGAGCATTTAATGATTTCAGGAGGCCCTGTATTAGTATACAACAGGAAATGTTCAATTGTACATTGTCCTGCTTTTGTAGATTTATCGTTTATTTACTAAAAGCATTTATTCATCAAAATATTTGCTAATGGCTTTTCTAGCTATTAGGATTCAAAATATAAGGCGTTGTAGAAAATTAGTCAAAATTAAAATTAAAACTATTTTAAAAGCTTTTTTTTAAATTCTAAAACCCAAACCATTTAAAACCCAAACCACTGTACAGTAGAAAAGCCTAACACAGACTGCATTACACTAGTCTAATCAAAGGGTAAGTAATATATTGCTCTCCGTGGGCAAATTTGTATTTTCCAGAAAAGAACACATCTGGTATATCAGGTGAATCTGGACAAAGGCACTTCTGGCCACACAGAAGCCACTTCCAGAGGTAATAATAGGTCCAAGGGCACATCCAAACTGCAAATGAGGGCACCTTCAGAAAAAATGCAACCTCATCCAGATCATGTTCCCATCCCAACCACGTAATATTTTCTCTTGACCAACAGAAGTTCTGTCTTGCCTAGATTAAGCCATATTGGACAAAAAGCAGCCAAAATGATGGAGAAATGGTAAAAGAAGACTTTCCAGCAACAGTGATCTTCATATCCTAACTGACACTTAATAATAAATCTCACTGTCAGTATATACGTTTTTGGCCTATGGTATCCATTGCCTGTTCTTTGTTACATTTAGACTTTCTTGTACATAACATCTGTACTTTCTCTGAAATTCTCCTCTCTCCTTATTAAAACATGGGTGCGCAGCTTTACAAGCTATTGTGAAATGCATTTTAACCTCTTTAGATGCATTGAAGCTAATGGGATGAGAAAAAGTAACTTTCTGTTTCAGAAAAACAAAAAGATGAGTCTCAAAAATGCCTTGAGCAGTAAAACTCTGTATCTGATTCAAAGTAGGTCAAGTCCCTCTCTATTAGAGATCCCAAAAGTAGAAATTATAGAATCTCCGTATGTGGCTAGAGTTGTTCTTTAAAAGGCAGAAATATTTTTGAAAGAAACTCCTTAGTTTTAGATTTGGAAAAGTTTCTTTTTGGAATCTCACCCACGGCAATGTAACCAGGGTAAGGCAATTGACTTACACTAGATGTCAAGCCTTTACATTTTCTCTGCCAGATTGCTAGAAGGCTGACTTGTGCCCTTGTTCAAGGAAGCTACCTGTGCTGAATGAGCTAGGTGTTGGAAAGGAATAATGAAGAAGAAGAAAGCGGAGGGGGAAAAAAGGATTAAAATTAACATTCAGACAACTCTGTGTTTATTCTATGCAACAGATTTTTCTTCTCTTTTTTCCATAACAGGGTCATTTTAGCTCTGTCACATCTGTCAGTGTTTACACTGAACCAATAAAGAGCAAAGGAAATGTAATCCCATCTGTAGTCAATTATTTCATGTTTTCCAACTTTATACCATTTCTATGGGATCATTCGCTAATAGCTTAGCTAGAAAGTAAACTATTATTGCTAAGAATGCATTAACTCCAAGATTTAAAAGTTCAACTAACTGTGGTCACACAATTTTAGGCATATAGGCAACACTAATATATGGTCTTCATGCAGCTATTGCATGAGATGATTTCTTTAACTCAAGCAATATGTTTCATAGAAAGAGCAAAGTGTGTCAAAAATCTGTAACAAGGAGCACTTTGCTCAGAACAAATTGTCATGTATTTTATTTTATACTTTGAGAAAACATTCCAGCATAACTTCCCTGTATAAATTTGCTGTTTTCATGTACAAGCCATGTGCATGTGCTCTGTGTATGGGATGAGATACATACCAAAAATAACATGAAATTATACATAATGCTCCTATTACCTCTGGAGTTATATTAGAATATGTGAGGTACATCAGCAATCCAATGCATAATGAATTCTGCTAGTCATGTTGAAAGTAAGTAAAGATGTTTTTCTTTTTCTACTACTTGTATAGTGATTTTTTATATACAAAGAGCTAGTCACTGTGAAACCAAAAGTGTCTGGGTAAAATCTGGGACTTCTAGTTATTCTCCTTCATGTTTCCCTGTGCTGCTCCTGGCTTCTGTATTTATGCTTTGCTAACTAAAATGAATTAAATGACAATTCCTCCAATACTATTATGTGTAAGGATAAACGGGCCAAGTTAAGGATGGGACTGAAACCTAAGAAGATAATGAGAAAGGTTCTAAGTCTGTACTTACAACTGTATGTACAATTTTAGACTATACACCTTTAGTCAGGGACCATTATCTCTCTCCTATTTTTAAGCTGCTGTTAGAGGATCTAAATGCAACCAACAAAATAAAACAAAAAAATTAAAAAAAAAAAACAGTATAGAAGCCTTATGCTTACAAACACCATAACTGAGACATGTTAGCAAAACACAAAGTTTAAACACATTGACAATGGAACACAAAATGTTGAATTCTTAATAGTACATCTAAGAAGCATTTCAAATATAATGCACATGGTACTTGTGCACATAATAACTGTTTCCTTTTGTCAGGCACAGAGATATTTTTATCCTGCTATAAAAATCTTTATTCTCGGAAGATCAGTCTCATATACAAGGCAATAATCATAATCATTTTATTCTCTCAGTTCTATTAAGATTAAAAACACAATCAAGCTACAAAAGCAAAGACTTTGTAGCACTTACTATTTTCAGCCTAATTTACTTTTTAATTAGAAGGCACAACAGTTAATCAGAGGAATGCGAGGATTTCTGGCAACATTCAGTATCTAATTTGATAAAAATTTCTACTTATATTGCCAGCATAGCAGCTTGGAAAGTACTCTTCAGAACAATATGTCTTTGTTCTTACATTACCATAAAACAGCATGTGGGCTTTGTATACGTAGGGCCAACAACCTGTTTCTTTCTCAGTTGTGCATATAACTTGCAAATTTCTTCCAAAAATCTTTCGGGATGTTTTGCAGATGTCCAAAATGAGAAAAACACATGACACAAAAGGAAACATTATTAGGAGGGAAGAGGAAGAAGACAAACCTGGATGCTCAATTCTTGGAAAGAAACTTAATTGAGGAGTATGTTCAGTTCATCAGGACATAATGTGACATTGAAGCAGGAGCTAGCTTCTGTTGGCAGTGAGACCTGCAGCCTGGAAACAGTTCCAAAGATGGTCTTCTGTTACATTCCTGCCAAGTGTGCCCACAGTGCTGAGAGGACAGAGATAAGGGTTTCTTCCAAAAAATGCTGTATTTGGCAAGATCAGGTTGAATATGTATGCCTTATTTCTAGGTCACTATCAATATTTTATTACAGGAAGAAGGATATTTCTAACAAAACTCTCTTCACCAAATTACAGTTCCCAATTTTATTTAGAAGCCATAGTGGTTTGTTTGCTTATTTGCTTCTGTGAAGTCTTTCTATGTCACCTTCTGAAGCAAAGCATACCCAAAGAAATTCACAGAGTAAAAAATAAGAATTTGAAAAGAAGCCAGGAACAAAGTTCACAGAGTATTATGCCTATAACACAGTTGAGATCCACTGTAGAAGCCTCTATGCTGTGTGAATGTTCACTGTCCCAATATTCTGGTGAGCTTGCAGTACACTGACTGTTGAGAACTGTAGTTTGAAGACAGGGAATAGTAAGGGGAAACATTAGAAAGGAAGGGGACTGGTAGGGCTTATACTTGTTCTCTGACCTACATTGTATCTTCAGTGTTATATTAGCTGATGGCCACCTGTCCAGTAACTATGCTACTACAGTAGTTTATGCTCACATTTGTGATGATATGGATTTTTTTCTCTATAACTTCCAGAGTCTTCAGGCTGTAGCCGCAAAGGAACAAAGACACATGGTTGCTTCTTTCAGACAGTTCTTATGCTTCCCTAAATATATGTAAGAGACAGATTTTTCTTAACTGTTTTTTCCCCCACAAGGTATCTTCAACAGAGGTTAGTTTGTGCTGCCTTTTGTACTAAGACAGGATAACTGAGTTGTTCTTTACTGTCATTGGGTTACCTTATAACATCTGCTAAAATTCTAAGTAAGGGGAATAATTTTCAACAACGGTATTTGGAACTTTTAGAATTCGATGTCTTCTGTTTATTCTCAGCAGAAAGATTTCAACTGACCAATAGTTCTGATGTTATTACAAAAGCTCTCTACAATAGTCATATGAGGAAGGAAATTGCAATATGTTATTTCTATTTCGTAGCTTAATAATAAGGAGGGTTTAGATTTTGATGGATATAAGCAACTGTCCTTTGGGAACAGGGGCAAATCCACAATTTCCTCTCACAAAGGTCACACAATCACCATCTAGGATGAAAAGGTCATGACCAAGGTAGCCCTCCAACAGGGAATTAAATCCCTCCACAACATTGCTACTCCTGAGTTCATTTCTCATTGTTAAAAGATAGTGCCAATGTGTGTAATAGTAATAGGGGCAGATTATACTCTGTGGATCATGATGAGTAGTTTTGTTCATAATTGGTCCCCCATAACTGTAGATTAAAAGTCACTTGTTGATGAATAATTCTTGTATATATCCTCCCTTAGGTCAGAAATATGCAGCATTGTTCCTATATTCAAAATGAGTATCATGTTGACTGCAAAAGCAACTATTGTTGTCTTACTGTGATACAATCCTGCCTGTTTATGATACACATTCTTCATGTTTTGAAAAGAAAAGAAGCATGAAGCAATTTCTGCTTGCATTTAAACTGCTGAAGATATGGACTATACCCCAGAAGTCCTCAAACTGATATCAAACAGTATTAAACCTGTTTATCATTCTGCCCTATGAAATACAAATACAACACTTAAATGTCAAAAGAAACACTAAATGGAAATTACTATCACTTCTGCAAGATAAGTATCTGGGCACAGGCATCTTTTGAAGTAAATGAAGCAGTAACTTCATGCCCTAAACATTCGGTATCCCAGTCCGATGAGCAGTCAACCTCTCCGGCAGAAAGAAATGTGAAATTTGGAGAGCTGCTGAGAAAAATGCAGGTGTTCATGCACTATCAGCACAAAGTTATTTAGCACAATTGTTCCTGTAATTGCAGTACATTGTGAATGTTCAGTGTTCAATGGTCCCCGAAACTCACACTTCCAATTGGATGATGATAGGTTCTCCTTGTGGCTTACACTGAGCTGTGAAGTATTAAATTCTAGAATTTTCCATCTGACATCTGCTGCAATCCCCCAGATCTCCCGTTCGTTCTCCTTAGATGTGCTCTGGCATTTAGCCTTTCCCCTTTTTGTCTTCTTTTATTTGAGGAGGTGCAGTTACACATGAGTTCCAGCTTCATATGCCTGAACCAAATGTGTGATCCCCCCCCCACCATTTATTATGGATTACTGCTCAATTATTATTTTTTATGCCAAAACTGTTGGTTTAAGAACCAGGTTAAGTCATGGTGGCTCAAGCTTTGCAAAGCCAAGAAAAGCGGAAGCAGAGACTGATGCCTTAACAGACATGAGCATAATCAGTAATGCTGTTGTGTTATGCTTCCTTTTTACTTATTTTGTATGCACCCACACTTTGCCTTGGTTTTTCACACCCAATTGTAGACAGGGAAGTTTGAGTGCATGGGATTTCCAAAGATATCACACCTTCTGCTGGTTCTATATTGTCTTATGACACTTATGAGCCTTCCTTAGAGCTGATCCATATCTGTTTGTTCTTTACATCAGTAGTCAGCAGAATGGGTTAAACAGTGAGAAACTGAAGACCTTCAAATCTTCAAAAGGATCTATAGTGTTCTTGTTGCTAATATCTTGGGATAGAATATCTGGTGCTAATGCCACCATTGTGAGTAACAACAAAACTGTAGCTTTAAAAAAAGATTCCAATTATCATCTAGTCCAATCCCCTATGCATTCTGAAATCTGCAACAAACTCCATCCCTAGCATATGGCCATCCAACCTGAGTTGGAAAGGGCTGATGCTGTACATTGTACTTTTGAACAGGTTGTATTGTTGAATTCCCCCCCCCCCGGAATCATTAACTGGAACCTATGTTCATGTAATATGAATCTATCAATTCAGATCCTACCTTCTAGATCAGCAGTAAACTAGCTTGTTCCATTTTCTAAATCAGCCATTCTCAGTGGGGGCCATATGACCCCTGGGGGCCTCTGGCACATTTGAAGGGGGCCACAAACTAGAACAATTCTTCACACACTGCCTTATAAGGTTTGTTATCCCTCTTGTACAATCCTAATTTGGCCTATATTTCTTTCATATTGTGTTTATGGTTGTGGCCAAAACAAGATTGAGATTGGCTGTTCTAAACGACAATTCTACAGTTAGTTCAAGCCTGCTATCATTATCACCTCTCAGTCTTCTCTTCTCTAGGCTAAACATACCCAACTCCTCCATGCATTCCTCATTAGAATTCTGTTTCCATATCCTCTACCATCCGGGTAAATTAGTTTTTATTTTTATTGTAAATATGTTGCTGTTTCTCTGGTACATTAAAAGGAACATTATTTTCATGGTGGTCTTTAAAATACTCATGCAAAAACAAGCAACAAACTCATTAACTGGATTCAGGATTATAAAATCTTAGAGACAATTTTTAAAAACAGAAGGCTTTGCTTTGGAGACAAACACCTTCCATATCTAGTGGACAGTGACAATGTGACAGGAAAGAGAGAAGATATGATAAATATCATCCCCACTCTTCTATTTGTATGTAGAAGTTCAGTGAAATTCTCACAACCTTCTTACTAAGTGTGCCTTTGTATATGTACAGATATAATTGTAGTATGTGAGAAACAATCCTTTGTACAAAGAATTAGTAGGATTAAGGAACCTCACCCTGTATTTGTGTCTTCAGAAAGTGAGGACAAGGTCCATCACCTCCAGAAGCTGATCCTCTGACTTTTCTCCCTTATGCACTCCCTCCAATCAAGCATATAGAACCTGATACTGATGAGAAGCCTGGAGTCAAAGGATAAGGAGCTCTAAGCCAGTGGTTCTTAACCTTTGTTACTCGGATGCTTTTGAACTGCAACTCCCAGAAACTCCAGTCAGGACAGCTGGTGGTGAAGGCTTCTGGGAGTTGCAGTCCAAAACCCCTGAGTAACCCAAGGTTAAGAACCAGTGCTCTAAGCCCTTTCTCATGTCTGTAGTCTCATGCCTCATACATGATAATAGGATGCCTCTGATGCTCACATCCATCCATGTTCACATCCAAGTTTATGTCGTAGTGTGTCACCTGACACTGTGAGGTCAGATTTTATTGTGGAATTACTAGCAACCTTTGTATGTTCCCTTTAAGAGGTTTTTGGAGGGAGGGATCTTTTTGGACTGGGGTTACTTACTCTGACTCAATCCAGTGGAAGCAAATTGTTCCGTATCTGCCTCAGATTTTGAAGACAGCCATACCTCTCTAAATAAGAATTCTTTTCCCATTCTTTTTAGTAAAAATTAAGTTAGAGCTACGTAATTAGTCAGTCATTTATTGAATCAGTTATGAAGCTAATTAATTAGCTAACCTCTGTTCATCTAACCCAGTGTTTCCCAACCTGAGGGTCGTGACCCTCAAGGGGGTCACAAAGTGCTTTCTGAGGATTGTGAGTCATCTTATATGTGTTGTTGCTGTTTAGTTGTTAAGTCGTGTCCGACTCTTTGTGACCCAATGGACCAGAGCACGCCAGGCCCTCCTGTCTTCCACTGCCATTGGTCAAAGACACAGTCAAAGGCTTTTCCGTAGTCAGGCATATGTGTCACATAGAGGACACATAGAGGATATTTGTTGTACACTTGTTAAATAATTTCTTCTTTGACCTTTCAGAGTGGGATATTAAAGTTAGTGGGTATGTGTATGTATGAGAAACTGGCCCTTAGGAGTGGGGAGAGAGAAGCCTCTACTTCTGAGAAGGAATGACCTTATTCCATTAAAATGCCTTTTAATGCAAATTTGTATGGGGGGTCCACAGGTTACTTGACTACTATAAAGATGTGTCAGGACTTGAAAAAGGCTGGGATCCACTGATCAAACCAGTTAATATTTTTCTAAAGAATGCTGTTTGTTCTTGGTCTATGAAGATCAAGAACCTTTTTATTATTATTCTTTTTCTTACCAATGTCTCTGAGTAATTTACTGAGACAGTAACTGCCAGTTGAGGATAACTAACAATAAGGTGTGGTCTACTACAGGGAAAATTAAAACTAATTCTGTTCCGCAGGTCTCTGAACTTTTATCCACTGCATAGTTCAAGGTTTTTAAGGCACTAAACTTCCATAGGTAAAGGTAAAGGTTCCCCTTGACAATTTTTTTGTCCAGTTGTGTTCGACTCTAGGGGGCGGTGCTCATCCCCATTTCCAAGCCACAGAGCCAGCGTTTTGTCCGAAGACAATCTTCCGTGGTCACATGGCCAGTGCGATTTAGACACGGAACGCTGTTACCTTCCCACCGAGGTGGTCCCTATTTATCTACTTGCATTTGCATGCTTTCGAACTGCTAGGTTGGCGGGAGCTGGGACAAGCGATGGGAGCTCACTCCGTCGCATGGATTTGATCTTACGACTGCTTGGTCTTCTGACCCTGCAGCACAGGCTTCTGCGGTTTAGCCCGCAGCGCCACCACGTCCCTGCAGCGCCACCACGTCCCCAAACTTCCATACTCTGCCAATATTTATAACTAAAACATATCCTTTGGATGTACTAAATTTCCTTTGCATTACAGAATCTCCCTGAAGACACTGGTACTAGTAACATTCTGATTTCAAAATAAAACATGTGTATGTTTTATGCAAATTTGCCAGCAGCTGCTGCCATAGAGATGTCAATGGAGGAGGAAACCATCAATGGCTTCTGAACCACCACTCAAAACTTCACTAACCCTGTGAAAGACATCACTCATCAATAAGCCTAGATATAAAGTATTTCATAGTTTCATCCAAAATGACAGTGAAATATAAGATGACCCTGAGTAAAATCTGGAATAAAAAAAGGGAAATGTGGCAGTTTTCAGGACAGTTTAACCTGCTATATCTGTGGCAATTGTTGTCTGGTCAATTTGAAATCTGGTGCATTTGTAATGTAAAGGTAAAGGTTCCCCTTGACATTTAGACCAGTCGTGTCCGACTCTAGGGTGCGGTGCTCGTCCCCTTTTCTAAGCCATAGAGCCACTCTTTGTCCGAAGACACTTTTCATGGTCATGTGACTAGACACAGAATGTCATTACCTTCCCACCAAGGTGGTACCTATTTATCTACTCGCATTATATGCTTTCGAACTGCTAGGTTGGCATGATTGTATTTGTAGACTTATTCAAATAGATTGTTGATAACATGTTTTATAAGCAATGGACTTGCAATGCTTATTGTGGCAGAGCCCTTTCCACCCTTTTTCTTTCTTGAAATTAACAGAAACACCTTGTAAAACTTTATTCTTGGTTATTGAAAATATATTATACAAGATAGAAGCTGAGTATTTATATATGAAAAAAACAGGCAAAGGCTACCTGAAATGTCACCATTTTGTAAAACTGACAAACAATAAAAATAATTCCAGTAAGGCTTGAATAGAAAAGAAGAAGAAGAAACTCTAACCACTATTTTCTCAGTATCTTCATTTGAGAGAATGGCAATAAATCACAATAAGGTAATAGACAGGTGTTGTGGAATGTTATCTCAAGTTATGGCAGATAAAAATAAAATAATAGCAATACAAGGGAAATGGAGTTAAGCCTTCTGCTACCTTGCAGTCGTATCTTTTGGTGCAGATTGGTCTGTGATACTTCCATGTGAATGGCTGCATTTTGCAACCTGACTACAAAACTATCAGTATAGTATCAAACTGGATCAGAATTCTATTTTTTGAAATTAAAATATTATTTGCTCCAGCTAGCAGACTTCAGCGCCTGTAACATAATCGGTAACATGAACATTGACATTTCATGCCAGAGTATTTTCATTTATTATACAGCAAGCAGATCTGGAGCTCAGCCCAGTGAAAACTTTAGATGGCTTCCTACACATTAATGAGTGTGTTGATAAGCATATTATCTCAAATGGAAATGTTATTATTTTGGTGTAACATAAATTTTGCTTTTCTGAATACTTATCTATATCCTCAGTTATTTCTGTGGGATACAGAGTTATTTATACGATCCTGCTAGTTTCCTTTAAGCTCATTGTATATCTTATATTGTTTGTCTCTAGTCTAGTCTACATATTTATAGGTCTAGTTAGTGAGTTCAGGAATGCATGCTCAGCTCGGCTGGTGAACATGGCTGGAATACTGTGCAAACAATACCTATTTATGTGAATGCTCAACTAGCTGTAAGAGGTAGTTGATTGCCAGAGTCCTGCCTTAATAAAAAGCTCTTTGAGTGCTACTCGAAAAACAGCAGGGAAAGAACTCACCTATCTTGCTTTACCTAGGAGTTCTGGAGCCTGAGCACAGCCACAGAGAACCTCCTCTTTGGAGCCACCACAAAGCAGGCCTCTGAAAGTAGTGGGTCTGTGAGCAGGGCCTCTACAGCAGACCTCAAAGCCAGGGCAGGCTTGTCATGGTCAGGTGGCAGAAGTTCTCTCTCTCTCTCTCTCTCTCTCTCTCTCTCTCTCTCTCTCTCTCTCTTTAAATAACACATTACCTGTTGATGGAATTTTTTAAAACCAACATGCAAAGCAAAACATTATTAATGCATCACTGATAACTTTATTTTCAAAAATTTCTATTAAACTTTGAAGAATAATTACATTTTTAGAAATGACCAGAAATTGCTGAAACCTCATCCACCAAATAAGGTTTGAAGGAACAAAAAAACATTACTCCTAATGGGAAAATGGTAACAGTTACATGGTTATTATAAATGTATTGAAAATAGCAATATTTTAATTACACAAAAAGTAACATTTATACAAGTAAAATTATTACTTTTAATGCATTGTGTCCAATCCTGTCATTTCCAGCCAAGTAAATACACAAGCAGTACAGAAGAGGAGTAAGCTTGTTGCTCTTGTGTTCTCTCACCGATTTATCTCAACTTGTATGGATAGCCTATGCATTTACATGTTCTATGTACATTGGTTTTTGAAATGCAATGAGCCTTCTTATGCACATAGGCTCTCTCTGTATGTATTTGCAGGATTTCACTCATAGCTTTGGACAAACCCATCCCCACCCTACCTGTTCCACTAACGTAAATCCATATCCCTGTATTTACATATCAAGGTCTCCACACAGAGATTCTCAAAAGATTCTGGAGTTCAAATTCTAAAAAGATAGATCCTGAAAGTCAGCAGTCTGCTCCCCCCTTGAGGCATGACTTTGTCCCCTCTACCAGCGCCGTAGCCATTCTTAGATTCCTGGTTTTCAAGTAATTACTTCAGTATGTGAGTATAAGCCTTTAATTTAAAATGGAAGCACATCGTCTGGAAAAGGAACAGTTCGAAAACGTTTAGATTCAAATATGAATTAGCTGTTAACCTTCAATGACTTCTCTTCAATTTTTACTTAGAGGGTTTGCTAGCAATACCATCTTCCCTAACCTTTTGTGCTGTTCTTTGAGGCAATTCTGTGGCAAAAGGCTTCTTGAAGTCCAAGTAGATTATGTCTGTTGCTTCATTTCTGTCAGCTGTCATTGTCACTCCCTTGAAGAAGTTAATCAGATTTGTTCAGCTTGACCTCCACTTTAAATGGCTTTGACCTGTCTAAGTCTGTACCTGTTAAAATGTTCTCTAGTCTTGTCCTTACTCAATGATTCTGAAACCTTCTTCTGTACTTAGTTCCTATTCTAAATATAGATGGCATATACACTTCCCTCATGTCCCTAGTGCATTTTTCTTATTCTCTTATCAGCAAAGAATTACATATCTCTGCCATTGGTTTCCTCATTTCATCTTTCTATGAAAAAGGAATAAATTATTTCAACAATTTTTGTTGTTTGCTTCTTTCCATTTTTTCTCACAACTTCAACACTTTATAATATTCTTCTGAAGTTACATTCCAAATGTATACTTTCCCCCATATTCAATGTCTCCTTCAGCGATGTTTGTGGCATATTTGACCAATAGATATGTTAAGTTCCTGCCAGCCACAAGTTGATACTTTCAATTTTTCTAAATGGCTTTTCCTCAGGATCTGACAGTGTTTCAAGGCACAACTAGCCAAAACCAACTATTACAACTTCCATTGAACAATTTCAGATGTACCTATTATGGATTCACCTGGGTCCAAAAATATATGGCTAAATCCAGGGTCTGATGCTCAAGAGGGCAAATGCTCCATAAGGTGTCTATTTCTTCTCTATCTCCTTTGTTTCTTTTTGCCTCCACATGATTCTGGGTTTAGCCTTAACTTAGAGGTGTATGGAAGCTTCTCAACCCTCTCTGTATATGAATAAAGGATATACAATTCTTTGTATGTTCTCATACAAAGCCACTGTGTACCCCTTAGAAGACATTTATTGGACACAAGCATTCCACCTCCTGAACTGAGGATAACTTAGAAATCTGTGAAGTTTACATTGCAAGGTGAACTCCTCTGTCTCACAGTTTCCAAAAAGATGCGCCAACTAGTGCCAATGAGCACACCTGAAACCTCCTTTTCCAAGGTGAGGCCTTTGTATTCGAGAATGGTGGAAAAGAAGTGATGCAGTATTTTCTCCAATTACAATGCTACTTCATGGACTTCAGTTTGTTCACTTTTCCATAAAAAAGTTCTGCAGGGAGAAAAGATATACTTCAGTTCACTCCTGCATGTTTTTTTCTCCCGCCCTTGTTCATATAACTCAGTTAATCTACCTAAGGGCAAGGAAAACATTATGGCAACAAAATCAGAGAGAGAAAACCCAACTAGCCTGCAACTACACTGGGGGAAAATGCAGGAAATACTTTGGGTTTGGAATGGGCTGATTTGCTTTTTTGTCCATTGATTACACAATACTGTACAAAGGGATTACACAATACTGTACAGAATTCTCTTCCCCAAAATTTCCCCCTCTATTAATTGGGCTTCTACTTTTTAAAGTGTGTGTGTGTCTGTGTGTGTGTCTGTGTGTGTGTCTGTGTGTGTGTGTGTGTGTTTGCATTGGTTCTAGTATATGATTGCTTGAACTGATGCAGAAAGGCCGGACAAGCCAAGTGCATGCGCCCACACACTAAGCAGTGCCGTCCCAAAGCACCTTCCACCTCACCTCTTATTTCATGAGAGAGGACAAGACACAGAAAGGTGTGGGGGGGAGAGCAGTGCCAGCACATACTCACAACAAGCAAAACCATTCTGCATGGGCACCTTCTGCTCCATGGGTAACACTCTTGTTTGTTTTTTAACAGCTGAAAAACAGAAAGCAAGGCTTCTCTCAATCCTCAAAAGTTTTTTATAGATGGATATTGAGGAGATCAAGGAAGGATTGAGGAAGAAAAAGCCTTTTTCTACCATGTTAATGCAGTTCTTTGTCATACTGCACTTGCAAGACTATAGATAAAACTGCAAGCAAGGAGCTAACAAGTCTTTTCTTCCTCTCCACACTATGAGGCCACTTAAGTTAAACAGACCTGAATTTCCTGGTACGACTTCACAGTGAGTGGATGCAAGTGAATTTATATCCCCTCCCTCTGTAGTCACATTCTCAGATTCAGGTCCCACCCCATCCTAACAAAATTTCACAGCTTTCCCATCACCAAAATTCAATCAATAGGGCATTTAAAATCTCAATTCAAACTAATCTCCATTCAAACATCTCCTATAGCAGTTAGAAACAGATGGTGGAGAGTGAAAGCTGATGTAGATCATTGGAAATCCCATGTACATGGATGATTCTCAAGCTACACTTTAAAGAGTGTTTTTTCAGTTCTTAGAAAGCATTAGTTCCAGCAGTTTCTATGACAGTGGGAAACAGATGCTTATAAGCAGTAACTGAGGTATACTTGATAGAACTCAAATGATCTACAGGGGCCCATCTTCATGTTTGTTCCTGCAAGTTCTTTCCTGTGCTCTGCACAGGATCTAGTATTTCAGTTTAGTTCAATTGAGTGCAGGCAAAAGGGCCATGAGATAACTTGGGTAGATTGGGGAGGAGGATAACATAGATAAATTCTGATAAAATTGAAAGTGAGATTTAGACACTTATTATATTACTCAGTATGGATTATGGGTGGGACATGGTGGCACTGCGGGCTAAACCACAGAAGCCTGTGTGCTGCAGGGTCAGAAGTTGTAAGATTGAATCCATTCAACGGAGTGAGCTCCCGTCGCTTTGTCCCAGCTCCTCACCAACCTAGCAGTTCGAAAGCATGCAAATGCGAGTAAATAAATAGGTACCACCTTGGTTGGAAGGTAAAATGGCGTTCCCTAGTCACGCTGGCCATGTGACAACAGAAACTGTCTTTGGACAAGCGCTGGCTCTACGGTTTGAAAACGGGATGAGCACCACCCCATAGAATTGGACACGACTGGACTAAAAATGTCAAGGGGGCTGAAGAAGCTACTTTTAAAGCTTTAGTGTTCTTTGAATGTCTAATTTCAAAATATTTTCCAGACTCTTTTGGACAGGGGCCTGTTTAAATTTGAGGCAGAATGGCACCAAGAAACAGCTGGTGAAAATATGTGAATGATGCTTAAGTAAGACAGGTATGAATCCATTGCTTTAAGACCACTAGTTGCAGTTGTGAGTAGGTTACAGAAAAGCACAATGTTGATTTCAGGAAACTTTGGTTCCAGTCTGTGTGGATTATTTGTTAAATGTTGAATTGCAGGTGTACAGCCAAATCTGCCTTTTGTTGCACCTTCTGGCTTTAGACCCAGAACAGCCATTGTGCCGAACTGTCATTTTCCAGTCCAATACTGTACTTCTGAGAAGGTTCCAGTACCTGAAAAGGATTATGACCTTTGAAATTTAACCATCTTCCTTCTCTGTGTTTCTACAAGCAAATGCTCAGATAATTAAGATACTTAATACAAGCTGTATTAAGGAAATCAGGCAAGAAACAAAACAAAAAATAAAAATAAGAGACAAAAATGTTGTGGCACCTTAAAGACTAACTACTATACTTTAATGTAGCTTTTGTGAATCAAGTCCACTCCCTCAGACATAAGAGTGAGTGACATAGACATATAACAGCCATATTTATATATGGCCCCATGACCAGGTTGGGATATACTATAGATAAAAGGCAAAGTGACAATGGTTTGTTAGTAAAGAAGCTGGCTATCAGGCTGTGAATAGCATAACTGGCGTAAGTTGCAAATTGTGTTGCATTTCACAGTTGGTAATGACTTAAGAATTCTTAAGGAAGCAGTGAGAGGTTTCAATTTCCCTCAGGTCATTGGAGATCTTAACTTTGCATCACTGTCCTTTAGCTAAGCCACTGAATTTGGCAAATGGAAACTGTATGGCATAGCAGATGATGAGAAACATAGATTTGTTATAGTGCACTCAGGTCTACAAAGCATTTAAAATCAGTACTTAGCTTTAAGCATCTGAACAGTCTGAAAACTGAAGTGCTATAACCATGTGTTCTGTGCTCCCTCTGCTGGTCCAGCACCAGGTAGATTTTCTGAGAAATGGCCAAAGCTGAAGTGAAACAAAAGTGTCAGGCATTACTGTGTATGGGCATCAATAGTGGCAGGGGGTAAAAGATTGTTTTGCCTGCATAACATATACATCTAAACTCTTTCAATAGCTACTGATATTTTCATTAGGTTGTTTTACTGCGGTGACCCCACAAACACACCTATGAGGTACTGGAACCATAGCCAGCGCCCTTCCCCAAAAAACACTTCATTTGGGTTTTTAAACATATTAAATTTTTTAAATGAAAAAAAATTGATATCAAGATTTTGTTTTCGTGATTGATGGTAGCCAAAAAAGAAAAAAAAGAGAGAGAGGGAGGGAGAGAGAGAGAGAGAGAGACAATAACAGACAAACTACTAACTGAAGGCTGACATCAAATATGGCATGTATGGCATACTTTCTTAAAAGAAAGAATATATTTAAAAATGATAGATCTGTTAAGGTGTGCAAGAGAGCTTATGTAGTCTTGATTCTTTTTTTTTTCTGCATAAAGTTGCCCAGCAATGGTGATCTCATCAATAATCCCAGAATAAAGTTGCAAATGTAACAGACATTAATCAGGTAGGTGGTCAATGGCACCTGAATCTGGGAAATAAGTCCCATTAGTCTCTTGGTGATTTTCTCGGACAAAACATACACCAAGGAACTTTCTGCAAAATAAAATAAACAACAAAGTCTATTAGATTGGTAAATTCTAAACAGTAGAATAAGCTTGTACAATGCAATCTAACACCTCATCAAGATGTATATATCCTGAATTCATCTAAACTGCAGGGTGTTATTGCACCTGGATGTTATATATATTAGAGAAAGATTTTGATATTATTCTAGATTCTCTTTCCACTCTGCCATTTTGTTCTATGGATAACGTATACATTGCTGTAGGGTTCACAGTTAGAATTTAATGGTAAAAGGGGTGGCACAAGGGTCCAAACAAATATTTTAACTTTTAGAAATGACAATTAATTTGTCATTTTTAACACATTCTCTCTCTTTTTTTCCTTTTAGAAAATCATAGGAAATTATACATTCCATCCTTTGACATCAGCCATGGAAAAATGCAAAAATTGAACCACATTAATTATTCACTTGGTTCAATTTTAGAAGGGAAAAATAGACTCAGGGTACATTTTCAGCACTAGTCTGTGAAAATTAAACCAGCAACTCCATTTATTTTTAATGGAAATTTTGTGCCTAATTCTTCTTGATAGGTCACTTCGAAAATTGTACTCTCAGTATTTGCGTATGGTTTCCAAACTATGATTGTAGCGCAAGTAAATCCAAACCCATAGTTCAACATTATGTCAGCTTTGTTTATTGAACAATTCTGAGCTGTTTAAAGGTTTTATCCTAGACAACAATTCCTGCATGAATGCAGCAGGAATTGCAGAGCACTTCTTCCACATGTTCTTGTTTCCCACATCAATTAATTCCTAGGCTTACATGCCAAGATTGAAATCTGAACCATTGTATAATTTACTGTGGATAGAAAAAAGAAAAAAAGAGGCAAGTACTTCTGATTTTTTCACCCTGGGAGTTCTTGACATACAGTACTGATACTTCTCCACATATGATTCAATTTTCAACAAATCAGTGTGTTCAGATTAATTGAAGATGTTTAACCATATGTGCTACACTTAAAATATGGTCTTAAAATACCATATTAGCCTTAGAAAAACAGTATACAAGAGTTGAATTAAGACTTAAAAATACATCATGACTTTTGCATGGTGTATTTCTAAGGCTGTTTGAAAGGCAGTGAGTCTTGCAATGGTGGGAGAAAAGACTAAGCAACAAGACCTCAGTGGACCCTTACAGACACTTAGGAAGTTACTGTATTCCCATCACCATTTGATATCATTCATGTACATCCCTTTTGCAAGGTCCTCCAAATTGTCTGTAAGACAAGGAGACTCAGACAAATAAAAGAGAAAGTGCACATCTTTATCAGCACACAAAATACTATAAAAGAGAGGAGGGAATATTCACACAGAAGAAAAATGTATTTATAAACATGGAAACAGTTATATGTCATTTTTGTGACCACTGTGAAAATAATCATTTCCATTCTTCTCCCACATGTTCTTCACAGCTATTCGAAATCTCCTCTCCACTTTCTATAGGGAAAACTTCCACTAGGATTTGCCCAACACTTCGTGGCATCTCACTACCTTTCAGCCTGTGGTTGTAAATAGGACATCTGGTTTTCTATGATGCAGAAGAAAACAGAGGTTATAGTCCACAAAAAGATCACACTGCAATAATCTGTTTGCTGTTATGGGCCTTACTGTCATAAAATACAGAATGCATCTAGAAGAATTCTATTAGGATATGTCCTTATTGCCAGATCACCAGATTTGTTCAGAAAGGGCAATTTGGCCTTCCATACATGTCTATTAGTATGTATTCATACTACTGAAATAGTGTTAAGTGGTTGGAAAATGGGGGAATGATGGTTTCAGTTGTCCTTTGAAATACAAGCTTCTTAGCTTCTACCTGGAACAAGCAAGCCAGAAGATGGGGAGAAACTGTTCGTTAATTGGAAGGTTTTGGCATCACTGTTTTATTTGAGTGAGAAGGAATTTTCAAGCATAAAACTTCAGTCTTGGTATGAGCTAATTAATAAAATGGGTTTCAGCTGAAGTAAAGTGGAGGGGAGCAAATGTACTATGCAGAAATTACCCTGTTCTTCAAGAAGGTTCACTGTGACTTGAGGCTTGAATGATGAGTTCCCTAGAAAGGTTTAGAAAATGGAATGTTGGGTATAAAAATGGAAAAATTATTTGTTTAGTTTAGTCTAGTCTCTCTCAGGAGAATAGTATGCTCATCTGCTGCTTTGTTACCTGATTTGTACTCTGCACATGTTATAGAAACATGCTGAAGCCCTTCTTAAATGTGAGTATTAGCTCAGGATAGTTTGTTTCTTTGTGGGAACTGTTCTGAAACTGCCTTTGCCTCAATATATTTTGAATAATAGACCTTGCTTTTGGATTTTTTGAAACTATCTTTTGGAACTGTTTGAAATTTTATCTTTTTGCAAAATCTTCAATAAAATAATAAAATGTTTAGAGCAGTTTGATTATCTTGGGAAAGGAGGGTTGATTGGAGCCTTGTGGAACAATGATAGTACTGCAGACGAAACTCTGCTCATAACCTGGGTTCAATCCTGGCAGCTCAAGTAGCTGCCTGAAGTTTGACTTAGCCTTCCATTCTTTTGAGGTCAGTAACATACAAGTCCAGCTTGATGGGTGGTGGTGTCAATGTGTAGCCTACATAATTAAACTATAAACCACACAAAGAGTACTTTAAGTGGTATAATGCAGTATATAAGCAGCACACTTTGATCAGTACTTTTAAAAGGACCTTGCCCTTATCACCTACTAGATTCCTTATACATTTGTGGATATTTTGGTATTCTTATCCGACAGAGATGACATGCAGTCTGAAATATTCAGCCTCATGAATTTCTTGGTAATTCCATGAAGCACTGAGCAGTCAGGGTGACTCAACATGTTGGAAATGAGTATGAGGCAGGAAGATTTCCTGCAGCCATCAGCACATTTAGCTCTCCTGAAATCTACCCGTACCAGGAAAGCCTGGGCAGTGTTGAATGGTTAGTATGGGCCTCTCTGACCTGTACATAACCTTCACAGTTAGAAAGAAAGTCAAAACTAGTATTACCATAGTCATTAAAAAATTCCTGGCATAGGTAATTATTTTGTGGGTTCATATTTTTTATACTTTTCTTGTTTTTAAAAAGTACAGTTTTTTTTACATCAATGAACACATCAAAGAAATTGAAGAGGAAAACTAATTACAAATTTGGCTGTAGTCTATTGTACTCATTCATTATAGAGCTACAAAATCAGCCACAGCCTGGCCTCTTGACAGGTGTTAAAGATCAGCAGCTGTAGAAATAGACTGATAGCTATATTAAAGTTCCACACCTGCATGAAGAGAGTCATTCATCTATCCCAAGAACTTTGTCCTTTAGCCATCACATAAGTGTTTCTTTTGGTAAATGTGTTGTACTATTGTTTCCTAAGTAAGTAGTAGCAGTAATTAAATCTATTATATCTCCTGTAGGCAAAGTGAACAGTGGTAATAAAACTGGGGAAAAATATTGCCCACATTTTAATTGGCTAGATTTGCAATCCATCCACTATGTGAGAATGAAATGTTGGTGAATGAAGAAAGAGGTACTAAATTTTTCTTATTGCACAGGAAATTGCCTGGCCACTTAGTTTTAAATTTAATTCAAAGTAAAATGCTATTAATAAAAATTGTTCATGACAGGAAAAGTTTATTCAGTAAGCCATAAGGGAATTTCAGTGCATTTTATTACATGAGTTTGTTGCACTATATGTAACGAAAGGGATCATTAACACATATACTAAACATGGGCATTTTTTCAAATGCAAAGACAAGATGTGGGACAGAGGACCTTTTGGATTATCACTACAGCAATACATAAAGTCTTAAAGCCCCCTAGCCTTCACACCAACTTTCCAGGCTAGCGTGTGGTGCATTTGCTATTTACTTTTTAAAAGCCATTTGCACAATTGCTAAGTACAAGAATGACATACCTTCTACCCCAGGTTTTACCATGCTGCACTAAGAAACATAAAAGGCTGAACTACAAATCCATACACTACCCTATACAATACTATTCATCCAATGCAAAGCAGTGCCTATGGCATCAGAACACACTTAACATTAGAGCAGAAGCCCTTTACCTCACTCTCACTTTGCAGGACTTTATACTGCAAGTGTCCTTCCCAGAAGAGTGGCATGTTCATGCTGGAGAATATTGTTGTTCCAGAAGTGCATCAGATATTATAACAATCAGGAAGTCAGCCAACCGTTTTCTTTGCTAGCTTTAAAATTAAGACCAAGTCCTACACACTTCTTTCATTGCAACGTTTAATGACAGGATGAGGCAGCTGTAAGGAAACAGTTTGGATGTATTATATTTCTGAGTCTGATCAAATCATAATAAGTTGAACTATGGTAGACCTTAGAGGGTTGAAAGAAGAATACCAGTTGTGATGCACCGGACCCCCTAAAGGGCCGCTGGGCATTTGGCCAGAGAGTTTGACTGGCACTTACCTGCCACCTTTGCACTGGGGCAAGCCCCAAGACCTCAGCAGTGCGTAGCATAAGCCCTTTGGACAAGTCTGACTTAAAAAGAACACTTTGCACTTACTCAGTACTTTGCAAGTACAGGCACATGGGCTTTGTGATCCCTTAGAATTCACAACAGCTCAGTTAGGTAGGAGTCTTAAATGATAGCTAGTTTGTGGCCCTCTCCACTCCTGGATTTAGCCAGACCCTGCTGTTCAAGAGACCAGACCTTTGGTAGAATTTTTATAATTAATTTTCATTACAAAAAGAGTTTCATTAGAAATCAGTTTATATTGCATAAGCATTAGCATCAGAAACATATTCAAAGATCATTTGCAGTTAAATAAGATAACTATTTCCCATCTAAAATAATAAACACTAAAAAGCTAACCTAGGGTATGCTATAGTGAGCTAGCCCCCCTCTTCTTCTTTCTCCTTTACTTATATCCTCTCTCCTTCATGAAATCAAACAACACACAAACCATCACATTCCATTCTCCTCCCTCACCATCAATCACTTTCACATAACCCATCTTCCATTTTCTACCCTCCTAACTCCTCCCTTCTTCATGGCCTTTCTGGCTGTTAACCAGTTAACTTTTTAGAGTCAACTTTCTCCTTATTCCCATGAAAGTCCATGTGTTGTTTATTCTGTAACAAGCTTGGAATGTTGAGTCTTCCAGGGGCTCTCAATTTGGCCTTCATGGTTATCTCAAAACAGGCTGTACAGTCTTCAGAAAAACACTCTCATGGCGCTTAGAAAAACACATTCCAAAGTCTCTCAAATCATCTTTACACAAAACCTGTATGACTCAATTTTACATTTCTCTGACTACATATCCCATCATCATGACACATTTCTGATCACATATCCCATCATCATGACACCAGTGACTTAAACGGCTGTTCTAATGAATTACCTTGTTTGAAGAAAATAGTTTTCAGAGGCACTGTACAGGTAATTTCTGCAGGTTTTAGTTTCTTTCATAGCTTCTTGTCCTGGATCAAGGATAAAACTCCTGAATAGTCAGAGATTTTTTTAAAAAAAGACAATGATATCAGAATGGTCAGATTTTCATATATGGGCTGCAATCTAAGACATTCAGTAGGAATAAATCCCATTGAACACTGAGATTTACTACTGAGTAAGCATGTACATGATTATGCTTTTGCAGTCTATGAACTACCATAAAACCCACAGTTCTGTTTTTTATGAACACATGCCCAATGTAGACTTTCATAAGGAGGATCAAAGCTCTAGTTTTTAAGAACTTCATTTTGAAATGTTGAATTACAAGGAAGAGGACGACGTTCAAGACAATCGCATTCTGAAATGCATGAGAAAATATTTCATGTGTCCCAACTGGTCTCATGTGTACAACTGTTGAATTTATAGCCTTCTGCTACTGTTTTATTTGTAAGATTTGTAGACAAGAAGGAAACAATTCATGCTTTATAGAAATAATGATTCATGTAGGGAAAGGGTAAAAGTTGAAATGTCATGGGAATATTGATACTTGCATTATGATATAATAAAAGAATACAGAATATTGACTATTCAGCACAGTTAACTGATGGAATCAAAACTAATAAATTAGATACTGATCTGAACAGTATCTCCCATTTTGTTTTGTTTTCCATAGAAAGCTGACATGTTTTTATAAGCAGTAACAAATGTGGGTGTCTAAAGACTTCCTGAATAGCCACCACATCCTGAAGAAGTATATAGCTGTTGTCCACTCTTGGTTATATTCTCTATATTCACTCACTGTTTTGCTCTTTTTAGAGAAATATGCACCAATTTGTCACTTTTCTAAAGCTGATAATATTGCCAAGTCCCTATAGCAATGTATCTATTGTACATTGCTCCTCGTAAATGAAAAAAAAATGCATCCATTTTAAATAAAAGAGATGGGGAATTAGATTAAGTGAAATATACACAAGACCTTTCTTTTCATATGTTGTATCCAACCAAGTTTACAGTAAAGTAGGGTCCAGATGCTAGCCTCCCATCATTTTTTCTTTTCCTTTGAAGAAAACTACCTACAAACCTGCATTTAAATCATTAGCAGTGAGCTCTCTCTTTCTCTCCCTTAATGTATGCACAAACTGGTTATCTTATAAATATGTGTAAAGCCTAAATGAGGAATTAACTGACAACATGGATGTGTGTTCCATTTCTTTTTTCATACCTAAAAAGTCATCAGAGTTAACTACTTTTGTATATGGAACTCTATACTGAAAAAGTACCACAGTTGCTCTTGAATATAATAACAAGTACTGTACCCAGTTGCATCTCCTGCTTCCATAAATAATTCTAAGGAGCCAACCATACCTCCTCTTAGAGAACTTTTTTGGTATTTGTTACCTTGCCGCCTGGACTGAATGTGTTATGCTGACATCTTGAGATGCCATCACAAAATAAAATTTCAAATTTACCTTGTCCTGATTAATTCTTCTGAAAATTGCTTTGCAATAGTGCAGAGCCCATGGATTTAGAGCTTATATCAAGAGAATGCACACCAAATGCACAGATTAATTCTATCCCCCACAGACAGAAAGAAGTTATCCAATGAAAATAATCCTAAAGGCATTTTTCTCCAAGCACACAAGGCATACCCAAGCCCACAACTGATGCTTAACTTAAGTATTTCAGCACAGCAATCCATACATTACTGACAATGAACATGGGAGTGTGTTTATGGATTCCTTACAAACCTCTGTGACACTTGGTTTGAAAACCATATGGATGGGACAAACAACTAGTTATTTGCCACCCAAATGTCACTCTTATTCTAGAGTAGCTGGTGACAGATTTGTAAAAATGGGATGCAAATGTCTTCCTGGGTAGAAATGTTAGCAACATGACATGGAAAGCAATCACAGAGACACAATCACTCTACACAACTGCTGCCACTGAAACATGTTTTTGTCCTGTGTTTACTAAAATCAAGTCTCCAGACCAGGATAAAGATTGCTACACTACTGAAACAAGGTATAAACTATAAAACAATTGGGAAAGGGAGGAGAATAAGTACTGACAGTTCATAATATGTAACAATTAGAGCGAATGAATATTTTGCCATTCAGTTAAAAGGAATATAATGGGTGGATCATATTAGTTATTTTTTAAATGTTCAGAAAAATTATGTACTCGATTCTATACCCATTTATTTAAAAATGAAAAGCACCAGCAACCCAAGGACATTGTATTAGTGTTCTAATAGAATGCTTTACACAAAGGCTATCAAAATTGTATATGTTAGCATTTTCTGCAAACCACTCACAGCCTTTCAAATCAGCTGGAAAAAGGATTTCTACATGAAATGCCTGAATTCTAGAGCTCTGAAATAGAGCTCTTCAGTTCAGTAATATAATGAACATAATTCTTCTTTGTAACAATAGACTTCATATGGGAAATTCACACTATACTTTTCTGATAGAGACAGTTGTTGTCCTTGCTTTCATCTACCAGCTGCTTCACAAATCTTCTATGTAGAGATATGAACTGGTGGAGGGCCCAGTTGAACAGCATTCTCTTACACTACAGTGTTAGTGATGCATATGCTGAGGAAACAAGTTCACCTTTCAAAAACATTTGGTGAGACAATCTCACTCCCTCTGTTGTTCTAAATGAAAACATTTTTTCTGTTGGGATGAATCGGTCCCTTTCAGTTCTTCCAGAACTACAGTTATTCTCAGAGCTCTATAATAACTGCCCTAAATATCTCTCCTAATTATGAGCCACATTCAAACAAGGTAAATATGTATATAAGTTAAAAATTAGTATGTATACATCCCTTCACAGATTGCTGCCTTGTCGTGGTGAAGGGGCTTGAGTAATTCAGAGAAGCTATGGGCTATGCCATGCATGGACAACCAAGACAGATACGTCATAGTGAAGAGTTCTGACTAAATGCGATCCACCTGGAGCACGAACTGGCAAGCCACTCCAGTATCTTTGCCAAGAAAACCCCGTGAACAGAAACAAAAGGCTAAAATATATGATGTTGGAAGATGATGTCATGAGTGCACCCGAAGATCTGAACCCAGAAGGGTTAACTGTGGCTGAGGAGAATGTGGAGAGATTAGAAACAGCTGAGCAGCCTCCAGATTCTCCCTCCACAGCAGACAGGCTTCAGGGCAGGCTTCGGAAAAGACTCAGGGAAAGAAGAGCAGAGGATCGCTCTAAAGCTTTCCACAGGGACCTGCGCTCACCTAGCCCTGAGTATTAGCAGAATGGAGAGCGTTCCAACAGCTCAGGGAGCTGTTTTAGGATAAAATGAGCTTCAGCAAAGCAGGAAACTTCGTGGAAGCAAGGTGTCGAAAACCTGTTTGGCATCCACGTCTCCTGCTCCTGTACCCTGGACCTTGACCCTGGATCTGCGTTGCATCGGACTTCGGACCTTGGCTTTGGACTACATGCTTTGTACCCTGGACTCTGACCGTGTATCTGGACCTGGACTTTGCCTTTCGCTCTGCGCTCTGTAAGTTTGTTTGGAACTCTGGCTTTGAACTTTTGGTATTGCTGACCTTAGACTGATTATCGGACTCTGGCTTGTCGTAACTCCCGGGAACGTGACAGATGAGCCCCTCAGGTCAGAGGTTGTCCAACATGCTACTGAGGAAGAGCGGAGGACAAGTACAAGTAGCTCCAGAGCTAATGAAGTGGTTGGCTGAAGCCGAAAGGACACTCAGTTGCGGACGCGCCTGGAAGTGAAAGGAAAGTCTGATGGTACAAAGAAAAATACTGCATAGGAACATGGAATGTAAGATCTATGAACCTTGGGAAGCTGGATGTGGTCAAACAAGAGATGGGAAGAAGAAACATTGACATCCTGGGCATCAGTGAACTAAAATGGAGGTGAATGGGTGAATTTAATTCAGACGATTATTATATCTACTATTGTGGGCAAGAATCCCATAGAAGAAATGGAGTAAAGAAAAAGCAAAGTGTGCTGCTTATAGTGCTTGAAGCACTCTCTGGGATGTTTACAAGTTCATTATGCAGGCTACACATTGCCTCCCCAGCAAGCTGGGTATTAATTTTACCGACCTCAGAAGGATAGAAGGCTGAGTCAACCTTGAGCCGGCTACCTGAGATTGAACCCCAGGTCGTGAGCACAGTGTTGGCTGCAGTACAGTGGTTTAACCACTGCACCATGAGGCAAAAGAGTGGGAAAAGCTGTATAGGGATACAGTCTCAAAAATGATATAATTTCAATATGAATCCAAGGCAGACCTTTCAACATCACAGTAATAGAAGTTTATGCACCAACCAACCAATTGACCAATTCTATGAAGACTTACAACACCTTCTAGAACTGACACCAAAGAAGGATGTTCTTCTCATTATAGATGACTGGAAAGCTAAAGTAGGGAGTCAAGAGATAAAGCAACAACAGGTAAGTTTGGTCTTGGAGTTCAAAATGAAGTGGGGCAAAGGCTAATAGAGTTTTGTCAAGAGAACAATCTGATCATCACAAACACTCTTTTCCAACAAACTCATGGAAATCATCAGATGGGCAATACCGAAATCAGATTGATTATATTCTCTTCAAGGGACGTGGTGGCGCTGTGGGCTAAACCGCAGAAGCCTGTGCTGCAGGGTCAAAAGACCAGCAGTCGTAAGATCGAATCCACGCAATGGAGTGAGCTTTGTCCCAGCTCCTCGCCAACCTAGCAGTTCGAAAGCATGTAAATGCAAGTAGATAAATAGGTACCATCTCAGTGGGAAGGTAAAACGGTGTTCCCTAGTCACGCTGGCCATGTGACAACGGAAAACTGTCTTCGGACAAGCACTGTCTCTACGGCTTGAAAAGCGGGATGAGCACCGCCCCCTAAAGTCGGACACGACTGGACTGAAAATGTCAAGGGGAAACTTTACCTATATTCTCTGCAGCCAAAGATGGAGAAGCTCTATACAGTCAGCAAAAACAAGACCTGGAGCTGATTGTGGCTCTGATCATCAGCTTCTTATAGCAAAATGCAAGCTTAAACTGAGCTTGCGCTAGTCAGGTATAATCTAAACCAAATCCCTTATGAATACACAGTGGAAGTGAAGAACAGATTTTAGGAACGGGATTTGGTGGATAGAGTGCCTGAAGAACTATGGATGGAGGCTCATAGCATTGTACAGGAAGCAGCAACAAAAACCATCCCAAAGAAAAAGAAATGCAAGAAAGCAAAGTGGCCGTCCAACAAGGCCTTTAACACAAAGATGGACATGATAAAGGACAAAAATGGGAGGGACCTAACAGAAACAGAAGACATCAAGAAGAGGTGGCAAGAATACACAGAGGAATTACACCAGAAATATTTGGATATCCCAAACAACACAGATAGTGTGGTTGGCTGACCTTGAGACAGACATCCTGGAGAGTGAAGTCAAGTGGGCCTTAGAAAGCATGGCTAACAACAAGGCCAGTGGAGGTGATGGCATTCCAGTTGAACTATTTAAAATCTTAAAAGATGATGCTGTTAAGGTGCTACATTCAATATGCCAACAAGTTTGGAAAACTCAACAGTGGCCAGAGGACTGGAAAAGATCAGTCTACATCCCAGTCCCAAAGAAAGGAAGTGCCAAAGAATGCTCCAACTACCGGACAATTGCACTCATTTCATACGCTGGCAAGGTCATGCTCAAAATCCCACATACTTCTGAAATCCTTCAGCAGTATGTGGACTGAGAACTCCCAGAATTAAAACCTGGATTTTGAAGGGGCAGAGGAACTAGAGACCAAATTGCTAATATGTCCTGGATTATGGAGAAAGCCAGAGAGTTCCAGAAAAACATCTCATAGGCATCCTTCAGTCTCAAGAGACTATGGTAACATGCTCTGAATCGAGGAGTGTCCTCTCCAGAACATGAAGCCCGGGTAAGGTAATGTGGAGGATAGGCTGTTACCCAAGCAGCAGACCCCCCCTCTCCACATTGCTGAAATGATCCAATGGAAAGGCAAGAGCCAATACAACTGGTTCCAGCAATGTCGCAGGAGTTGGCAGAACAACACATGCTGCCTTCGGGACTCCAGTTCCAGATTTTGCCTCGAGGTTAACTCCTGAAGCCTTTTCCATGAGTGGATATGGCCACAAGGCAGTGGAGGTTTGAAATTGGAGTTTTCCTTCTCCTAGATGGGCTGCCTTCCATGGCTGACGAGCCCCACCTACCCAGCCTGCTCTTTACTAGTGCAAAAGTACGATCTGATCCTTAAAACTTTCCAGACTCCCAGGCTTATGCAAATCTAATTGGCTTTCCTATTTACCATATTAAGGCCAGATACAAAATTTAAGAATTTCGCGCACTGTTAGGTGCGCGGTCCTGGGACACGCTCTTTTAAAGCAGGAAGTCCTACCCCTAGGCCCCACCCCCAGGCCATGTGCTCAGGAGACAAAAAGAAAGCCCAGGGGAAAAAAAACTCAGCAAGGCATCCATGCAAACAGACCTGGCCTTCGCCCTCAGCCCAGCTTCCTAGGGAAAAGGGGTCCTGGGTCCTGGGACACACTCTTTTAAAGCAGGAAGTCCCACCCCTAGGCCCCACCCCCAGGCCATGTGGTCAGGAGACAAAAAGAAAAACATCTACTTCTGCTTCATAGACTATGCAAAAGCCTTTGACTGTGTGGACCACAACAAACTATGGCAAGTCCTTAAAGAAATGGGAATGTCTGACCACCTTATCTGTCTCCTGAGAAATCTATATGTGGGACAGGAAGCAACAGTTAGAACTGGATATGGAACAACTGATTAGTTCAAAATTGGGAAAAGAGTAAGACAAGTCTAGACCTGGCGCTCACCATGGAAACCCAGGTGGCATCAGTGGTCCACTCCGCCTATTACTATCTGTGGCAGATTGCCAGCTTGATGGTGGAGCCCTCACCACTCTGGTCCATGCACTCATAATCTCAAGATTAGACCACTGCAATGCACTGTATGTGGGGCTACCTTTGATATTGATGCGGAAGCTTCAAATGGTGCAGCACGCAGCGGCCAGACTACTTAGTGGAGCGAGAAAATACCAGCACCTCTCTCCCATTTTGGCTGCATTGCATTGGCTGCCCATTCGTTTCCGCATTGATTTCAAAGTGTTAATGATGACTTATAAAGCCCTAAATGGTTTAGGACCTTGATACTTAGCAGAACGCCATCTCCCACCTATATCTACTCGAGTCACATGTCATAGCCAGGAAAGACGGTTGAGGGGTCTAACACCAAGAGAGGTCCAAACAGAAAGAACAAAAAATCGGGCCTTCTCGGCAGTGGCCCCTCAACTTTGGAACAGTTTGCCACCAGAGATTCACCTGGCACCCTCGCTGGGTTTTTTAAAAAGCTAATCAAAGACCTGGCTGTTTAAGGAGGCCTTCCCTCCTATCAATACTTGATTTTTCTTTTTATTTAGTTTTTTCATTATTTCTTCCCATCTTGACCAATGTTAATCTTGTTAATTTAAATTGTTGTTTTAACTGTATATGTATATTGTCTTATGAATGATTTTATGTAAGCTGCCCTGAGTAGACTTTGTCTAGAAGGTGCGAGATAAAAATATAATAATAAATAAAAATAAATAAAATAAATGTCTTTTAATTATTTCAGAGATATAATAAGGCCCTCTAGTGAATTACATGTAGCTAAGAAAAAGGGTTTTATTAATTTTTATTTCTTTGCTCTGGGTAACATTCATCATCTCATATCATGTAGTACATTCTTCCAATGCACATTTCATGTCTTATTTATAGTTGTTTTTTCTTCAAAACTGTTCTCTTTTGAAAATAACATTGCTTAATTACATAACAAGGTATTTAAAAAATTAAATAATTTACATTCTTCTATTCATTGACAGTCTATTACCACAGGGCTTTTTGCTTGTTTACAAGGTATGCTATGGTTGCTTTCATACCATAAAGGCTACTTATGCCAAGCACATATGTTTGTGGACTGTTTGTCTCTAAATTAAAAATGCACAGAGTAATTTGTTTTTCATGTAGTCCATTTTGCCTTAGAGCTATATTAACATCCAAGTCCTTTTACAAAATACCAAATAGAACAAAAGACTTTAAACTGAAGTGTCACTTTTCTAGTAAACTAGCCTCCGGTTAATTTAGCCACAACCATTGTCCTTTTTACAGAACAAAGCTCCTAATGAAAGGACTGAATATCAAGCAAGGGTCTTGAAAATCATTACCAAGTATGACACACCACATTGTCAATAACGTGTAGGGGGAAACAGCTGTTTATTTGGCAGCCATGTATAAATATTTGCCATGTAATGTCATTCTGTCTGAAGAAGTGGACTTATCCATGAAAGTTCACATTAAAATACAGTGTTTAAAATGCCACAACATTTTCTTCTTTTTCTTCTTCTTTTGTTTTTACTCCTGTTTTTGTTTTGTTGCCCGATATAGTTTACTTCACTGACAGTATGCTTAGAAATCACAATGATTGTTCCACTGAGGTGTTTTTTGTAATTGGAAGGTGGAGAGTGTCTATGTCTGGCAGAATGTTGCTGAGCACGAGTCCTCTACACTTCAGAAGAATGCAAAAAAGGAAAAATCATATTTTGTTTGACACCTGAATAACTGCCTTGAGGCTATAAAGCTGAGGGCCTTTGACTGGAACTGTATCAGTAAAAGCTGATGTAGTCTGTGCTGAGAAGAACAGGTTGAATATGACTGAGATATTTATAGAGTATGCAATAAATAAATAGATGTCAATGTGGTTGAGGAGTGCTTCAAAGAGATAACTGAAATTATTTTAGTCATGACGACACTTAATAGAATAAGAGGCATTTTGGTCTGTTGACAGTAACAGATTGTAAACTTGTTTTCTAGGGAGTTCATTGCTCAAAAATCACATGGAAATAAAATGGCCAAGTTGCAGCTTGGTATTAAAGTTTCCTCTGAATTATTTTGGCCACAGGTTTCTGGGTACTGTGAGTACCCAGCTCACTGGGGAGGGCAATGTGTAGCCTGTATAATTAAATTGTACACTGCACAGAGAGTGCTTTAAGCACTATGGGACGGTATATCAGCAGCACACTTTGCTTTTTGCTTTGCATTTTTATTGGGGTCTATAGATAGAAAGGGACTGTGCTGTGAAAGCCAGTACATTTATTTCGTAAACATTATGTTCTGTTATGCATTTTGTTCTGTGATAGTGAGTGTACCAGTAGCCTTGCAAATACAATAGAGAATGTTAGGTTAAAAAAAAAAAAGCAAAGCGTGCTGCTTATATACCACCCCATAGCGCTTCAAGCACTCTCTGGGCGGTTTACAAGTTAATTATGCAGGCTACACATTGCCCCCCCCCAGCGAGCTGGGTACTCATTTTACCGACCTTGGAAGGATAGAAGGCTGAGTCAGCCTTGAGCCGGCTACCTGGGATTTGAACCCCAGGTCGTGCGCACAGTTTTAGCTGCGGTATAGCGGTTTAACCATTGCGCCATGAGGCTATGATTTTTAAATGACTTCTTTCTACTCTGACATTAGGAACTAATTTTTCTCAGAAAATGTTCAAACCATGTCCACCGTCTGGACCTGATGAGTGTTCCACTTTCCCCTCCCCCCCCAGTCGTATTTTTGTGTTCTGTGTCAATCAGAAAAATGAATAGCAGTGTCATTTTTTTGTTACTCAATACAAAATATTTTCCTTTGAGAACTGTTCTCTCAACAGTTCTCTCCAGATTACTTTTGGCCTTCTCTTTTGGCCTTCTCTCCAGATTACTTTTGATTTTCTTCTCTCCTTTATTGTTTCCCTATTTTTAATTGTTGTTGTAATTATGCTGTTTTATGTTATTGTATTTTATCTCTGTTGTTGGCCGCCTAGAGTAGTCCACCACAACTAGATAGGCGGGATATAAATTAAATAAATAATAATAATAATTCTGTTCACAGAGGAACACTGTAGCTTTTGTAGGCGCATATGTATACTCATATACATAGACACCCAAACACACCCTGACATGCATGTATGTGAGTGTATGTGTGTGTGACTATGTGGTGTGTTTGTGTCTCTCTCTGTGTGTAAGTAATGCATGTTTGTGTAAAAATGAAAGAGGCATTAGACCCTGAGTGGCTATGACTTAATGGCCACAATCAGAGGAACAGCCTCAGACACTGAAATATAATAGTGTTACCAAATAACTGCAGAGCTAGAGTCTAAGTTCAGCAACATTCCTCAGTGACCCATGCCAGTCCATGAGCTGTAGTATCATGGATTGGTAAATATGGGCCATCATGGCCAATCAGCTCTACTTTTAAACAGGTTACAAAATCAGTTTTAAACAATGGGCAAAGTTTACCAATTGAACGGTTCTAGCTGAAAGACATAGGTTTTCAATTTTATGTTGCACACAGAGAGGGATGTGTGGTTGTCCTCTACATGCCTGCTTCATGCTTTTCTTCACATAATGATAAAACCTTTGTCACCATGTACACTGAAGATATTCTGCTCTCATTGGCTTCTCAATACATTTATTTTGTTTCATTGAAAATTCTAAATGGCCAGTTGTTTGCACTGTCATTCTTATGAATAAAAGCTACATAGACAGTTTGGTAAGTTGCTTTCTTCAAAAGTGACTGAAGAGCCAGGTAGCAAGAGATAGGCATTTCCTCCTCTCAGCCTATATTTTTTTAACCTTTGGTGTCTAGAGATCCATATAAGATTCCAGCAGTGGCAGCTGTTGAGAAATAATCCTTTCCAGTAGGCTGAACTTTTGAGCAAGTTTAGACAAAGGGCTTTATTCCCATGAAATGCACCAGTGAGATCAGACACAGTAAAACAATTTTTAAAAGGTTAAGAAACTTTCATAGAACCACCTCAAGTCCCCCCACCCCCAAAAAATGCTTAAATCTTGGAAAGAAACATCTTACTACTGTTGTGAGAAGCTAATATAGCTCAGCAGCACAGTCAATTTCAAGGTATCTCATCAAATTTTCCAATAAATTTCTTTCTGTACTGAAGTCTTACAACACCAGCGTATTTTCTTACCTTATCACAGATGTTTCTCTGTAGGAAATTGGGAGAGTGCCTCAAATATCATCTCTGGGTTTTTGTTGCTGCTGTTGTTGCTCCTGCTCATTGAAATAATAACACATGAGCAGATTTGTCATGGCGTTATGTAATAAGTTATGGCAAGATCCAGTGAATGGTTTGCCATGAAAAAAAAAAATTTAGCTTTCAATTTTTAAAATTATATTTAAGACATGGAAAAATAATACGTTTCAACTGGCATATACCTTGTATTTAACTAATGATATGTATCATAATTCAAACAGCAGTACATAGTTGACTTTATTACTGTCAAAGACTTGCACCAGACAAATTGCGGGCAAACCAGTGGATATTGTCTATCTGGATTTTCAGAAGATGTTTGATGCGATTTCTCACCAAAGTCTACTGAGAGAACTCCACAGTCAGGGGATAAGAGAGCAGGTCCTCTTATGGATTGAGAATTGGCTGAGAACCAGAAAGTGGGTGTCAATGGGCAATTTTCACAATGGAGAGAAGTGAAAAGCGGTGTGCCCCAGGGATCTGTCCTGGGAGTGGTGCTTTTCAACCTGTTCAATATGGAGACAGGGATAAGCAGTGAGGTAGGCAAGCTTGCAGATGACACAAAACTGTCCCAGGTGCTGAAGACCAGAAGAAATTGTGAAGAGCTCCAGAAGGATCTCTCCAAACTGGGAGAATGGGTGGCAAGATGGCAAATACATTTCAGTATAAGAAAATGTAAAGTAATGCACATTGGGGCAAAAAATCAAAATTTTATTAATGGGTTCTGAGCTGTCTGTGATGGATCAGGAAAGAGATCTTGGTGTGTTGGTGGACAGCTCAATCAAAATGCCCACTGCAGTGGCAGTGATACCCATGCTAGGTATCATTTTAAAAAGGAATCGAAAATAAAACAGCTAACATTATAATGTCATTGCACAAAACAATGGTAAGGCCGCAACTGGACTATTATGTACAGTTCTGGTCGCTGCATTTCAAAAAAGACATTGTGGAACTGGAAAAGGTGGAGAAGAGAGCGACTCAAATGATGACTGGGCTGGGGCACCTCCCTTATGAGGAAAGGCTACAGTGTTTGGGGCTCTTTAGTCTAGAGACACGGAGCCTGAAGGGGGACATGATTGAGATGTACAGTTGTGCCTCGACTTACAACCATAATCTGTTCCAGAAGATGGACGTAACTCGAAATGGTCATAAGTCAAAGCACCATTTCCCATAGGAATGCATTGAAATGTGATTATTGTGTTCTGGCCGAAGGAAAAAAAATCACAAAAAAAATCACTGCAAGGCTAATTGGAAACATGATTAATCCCTTCTGGCTGAATGGGGGGGAAAGAAATAAAAGACATCAAGCGTGCAAGACCCATAGGAAATGCACAGAAATGAAATGGAGCAGATTGGAAATGCACAGAGAGCAAAGGGAGCAGGTCGGAAATGCAAAGAAAACAAAGGAAAAAGCAAGGGAAGCATGCAAGACCCATCAGAAATGGGGGAAAAACCCAAAAAGCAACCAAACCCTCAAAGACCCATCAGACATGAGGGGCAATGCCAAAAAACAAAAAAAACCCAAAACCCATCGGAAATGGGGGGAAAAAACCAAAAAGCAACCAAACCCGCCAAGACCCATCAGAAATGGAGGGGAGCCAAAAAACAAACAACCCCCCAAGATCCGTTGGAAATGGGGGGAAAACCAATGAGCAGCCGGACCCCCCAAGATGCATCACAGCACAGAAACATAACCTCCGCAACCCAAAACCACGCTACAAAACAAGCAGAACAGTTTTTAAAAAACAGATAACAGCACCTTACCTCACCAGGCAGCCCAAAGCCTTCCTGCAAACACACACACACACACTCAGAAGCAGAAGCAAGGCAGTTCCAAGCTCCTCCGATCCCACACAGTCTAACTGCTGGGGCGAAAGAGCTACAAGGAAGCAGCCTCGTCGCCACCTACAGTTAGCAATTTGAATTTCCTGCCTTTTCCCCTGCCTTTTTCTGTTCATAACTGGAACCTCTGGTCTCAAATAGAAGCAAAAATTTTTGGCCTGAGCTGGTCGTAACTTGAAATGGTCGTAAGTAGGGATGTTAATAAGTTGAGGCACCACTGTATAAAATTATGTAGGGGATGGATCAAGTGGATAGAGGGAAACTCTTCTCCCTCCCACACAGTACTAGAACCAGGGGACATCCACTCAAATTGAGTGTTGGGAGAGTTAAAACAGACAAAATAAAATATTTCTTTACCCAGCATGTTGTTAGTCTGTGGAACTCCTTGCCATGGGATGTGGTGATGGCATCTGGCCTAGATGCCTTTAAAAGGGGATTGGACAGATTTCTGGAGGAAAAGTCCATCACAGGTTGCAAGCCATGATGGGGATGTATAATCTCCAGGTTTAAAAGGAAGGTACCTCAAAATGCCTGATGCAAGGAAGGGGTATCAGCAGAAAGGTTTCTAGTTGTCTCATGTGCTCCCAGAGGCATCTGGTGGGGCCATTGTGAGATACAGGAAGCTGTACTAGATGGGCCCCTGGCATGATCCAGCAGGGCTTTTCTTATGTTCTTACAATACAGAACAGAACAGAAACATGTAACATAGCAGTGTATGACAATGTATTGAATTCACCGTAGCCATTGAAGGACTTTCACAAATTGAACTTACAGTGGCTTTACTACTTTGCCCTCTGGGACAAAGATGAACTGTCAAACAGTGTAGGAAGTTGATGCAATTTCTTGTAGGAATAAATCAAATAAATTATACAATTCAATGCCTAAACAAATTATCTAAACATACCAGTCAACTCATTTGAGACCATTAAATCTAGCTCAGTGAGTAAAAAATGTGGGTAGGGTTATGTTGAGATTTTTGTTTCAAATGATTGATACAGGCATGAGGACATGTTAACAAATACTGTACATTTTTTTTTGTTTTCTATTATATGAAAAGGCTTAAAACCTTTGCAGGGATATCATTATTGTAAATTTGAGTATCAAACCAGGGATTGCAAAATCTGTGTCATTTCAGTAGTTGATGAATTAGAGCTCTCATTGTCAATGCTAAAGTGTGTGATTAATTCATTCACTATATCAATGTGCAGCTCATTCTTGTTCAGTTCAGAATACAACTAGAGTGTGTGTAGTCAGCATTAAGTAGGCCAGGTTTCCAGTTGGTTTATAAATATGTGTGTTCATGCTATTTAATGTTATTCTGATGGAAAATTTGGTGAATGTTGAATGAAGCACTTTGCACATGAGTGTAAGTATGTTCATTTAATCCCTTAGTTTCTTGTTGACTGAACCAACGTGATTAAGGCCGCCTTTTGTTTGTAGTGAATGTCCAGTTGATATAGTGCAAATCCAACTATAATCTCATATTTTGCAAATATTTTCTGTGATCATTGCTCTAAATCCTGCATTGGCACCCCTCTGTGTTTAGGAGAAGCAGAGTTGGGCGTAAGGTTAGAAGCAGTCATAGTTGGTCTAGAGAACTGGGAATGTCCACAGGGACAAAAGAAATGCAGGACAGCACTCCTTATACCTCCATCAGTGTACAAGAACCAACTTACAATTCAGGAAAGGCAGCTCATAATTAACTCATTCCCCACCAAGGTGATGAGAATTTGTCTATTGCATAGCTAATAATTATTACCAAGACTCCTGAAATTGTGATACCTAGACAGTCCGCAGATGAAGCAGCTTTAGTCAAGAATGTATAACTCTGGTTGCTGTGAGTTTTTCGGATTCTTTGGCCGTGTTCTGACAGTTGTTCTTCCTAATGTTTCACCAGTCTTTGTGGCCAGCATCTTCAGAGGACAGGAGTCAGAACGCTGTCTGACTCCCGTCCTCTGCAGGAGGAGCAACCAGCAGATCCCAGCTGTGAAAGCCTTCGAGAATGCAATGTACAACTCTCTTACTCATGCTACAGCAGCTACTCCAAGAAAAGAACTACAAAAATACCATCATGAAAGTAACCACACCAGATTTGTGTTTCTTGTGTTGAAATTTACAAGTGAAAGCATATAGAATGGATGTAAATCCTCACAACTTCACATGCAAGGATGAAGAACCATACATTTTTCCCTTGATCCACAAGTTACTGAGTTATTTTGTTCTTATAGACAATAGAAGAAAGTTAGAATACATTTGATAAATATTAAGGAAACTTACACAGATAAAGGAAATTGTGTAACACAATCATCATCATCATCATCATGTGCTGTCAAGTCAATTTTGATTTAATGTTATCTTTTCCAAGGTCTTCCAGGTAGAAAAGTGATTTACCATTCCCTTCTTCTTGGTGTATTCTGGGATTGTGGGGTTTGCCCAAGGCTACAGAAGCTGGCTCCATTCACAGGAGACACAGTGGGGAAATGAACCCCTAACATTTAGCTTTGTGGCCAAATACCTAAACCATTGCACAAAATGATGGCCACATACAACTTTAAGGATAAGAAGTATGGGGGATGTTATTTATATTCAGTCACTCCATGCTTGAACAGGGTTGTGCTTTGCTATTGAAAAGGAAAGGACATCTATTTTGCACACAAAGATTTTGTGTATATAATGGACATCCTGATAAGAAAAAAATTAGCACCCGATTCACACCTGGTTGTGAGGAATTTTGTGGGCTAGAATATTTCTCATTCAAGTGTTTGCCAATTTGAGACAGACTAAAAAATTAGAATGAAGAATTAAGTGGATGTTCTTTACATCTCTGAAGGGCAAGTTGTCCTGAAGTAGATATTTACCCATCCTCTCCTCATATATTACTCTTATTCATTCATTCATTTATTCCTACACAATTGGGGTCTGTATTTCACTGCTGGCTCTCTTCATATTTGGTCTGTTGCCAAGATGTGCAATATTCATTTTACAACAGGAGTGGACAGTTGTGGAAGATGCAAAGGCCACATATGTACCTTTTTCTATTCTACTAGACCCACACAGGACCTCACTCTCCCATTTTCCTGGAGCCACAAATAATTAGAAAGCCTGATCCAGTTATCTAAAATTCCTTGATATGGGGTAGGTTAGAATAAAAATTACAGTGAGAAATGTGCCCCTTTCAGGCCTCTCGAATTGTAATTCTTCTGTTTCACACACTTTTGTTTAATTGTGTGAAACTAAGGTGCAGGGACTACCCACAAGCTCACCATGTGCTGCACATGGCCCATAAATCATGCAGTTTCTACCCCTGCTTTATAATACAATGGTGCCCTGCTTGACGATGATAGTCCGTTCCAGGAAAATCGCTGTTAAGCAAAATCGTCGTCAAGCGGAAAAAACCCATTGGAATGCATTGAAAACCGGTCAATGTGTTCCAATGGGGGAAATACCTCCTCGGCCAGTGAAGATTGCCCATAGAGAACCGCCAATCAGCTGTTTTAAATCGCTGTAATGCGAAGCTTCCATCCATTTTGAGAAGGGAGGGAAGCCATTTTGCGGAACTGGAAAAATCATTGTATAGCGAACAAACGGTTCGTGAAGCAGGCTCCTTATCAATGTAATGCGGATTTCCCCAATAAGAACCATCATTTTGCAATCACAAGAGCAATTGCAAAAAAGTCATCGTTGAGTGATTTTGACGTCATGTGGGGTAAGCATCAAGCGGGGCACCACTGTATTACAATTCAGCACCATACACTGGTCATCATTTGCCTAGATGATTGCAAACTTTCCCTTCTAGTCTTCCTTGCCTTGTGTTTGTCACCTCGTGTCTGTCCAATATCCTTCTGCTAAAACTTCCACCTCTCATTGCTCTGATCTCCCAATAGCCCTTTTAAAATTCTTTTTCTCTCATCTCAGATGCAGCAGAAGCTCCTGTACATATCTACATATCTTCCAGTGGTTCCCAACCTTGGGTCCACAGATGTTCTTGAACTAAAACTCCCAGAAGCCTTCACCCCTGACTGTGCTGCTCAAGATTTCTGTGAGTTTTTGTCCAGGAATATCTTTTGGGAACCACTGTTTTAGACCTTGCTTTCTTTTATGTCTTTGCTCTTTCATCCCAGGACACTCTTACTTGGGATCATTCCTTTTCCAGATCTAACACTGTCCGAAAGTCTCCTGCTTTCTCAAAAATACTACCCTTTCTTTACTGCTTCAAATGTTGGAACTGCCTATCTGGTGTCTATGTAATATTTCCCACAAATACTTCCTAAAATCAACCTAGTTTCCATATTCCACTGCAACTGAGCTTTTAAGTAAGCTTATGCATCCCTAAGCAAAACCACTGGAAACTGCTTTTCTGTTCATGCCTTCTCTCTATTTTCCTACTGTTCTCTGTACTGTTCCCTCTCCATCCTGTCTCAGAACTGCAAACTCCCCAGGACAGGGACCTACCTTCTTCTCTTGTACCCTTTAAAGTTCCAGGCATGCTGATAATGCTGTCAAAATAAACAATAATGGATAGAAAAGCATCAAATCGCACCTTCAGCCAAACCACAATGGTTTTCTGGGTGGTCTTAGACATAAATTACAAAACAATATTGCAGTTGTCTGATGCAAAATTGTAGGTTTAAAATCAGAAAAATTCAAGAGCCAGTAAATTAAAATATGCTTTCTTGTCATCTCCCAGAGTCACAATATTATTACATAAAAGGAAACAAAGATGTAAGACATATTGCTTCTACACCCATACTTCAAAAACTATTTATGTATTTTACAAGCAGCAAATCACCCAAGGGGTTGTCTGTCTTTGAAATGTGGTTGGTTACATTTAATCAGTGGGAAAAATATGTTGTCAGTATTTCTGTTCTGCATTTCATTTGACTTTCCTCATTTTTTTTAACTGTCTAGGTTCATTTTCTTCAAGGCACTACCTGAGTTTAGCATGTGCTTTATATTTATATTTTTCATTAGATTTTAAAAAAACCCACTATATTTGGTGGGGGGGGATTCATGTGCCACTTACTATGTTCTCTTCTATACCTCACTAAAACAGTCTGCTTCTCTAGAGCCTGTTTCAGTTGCAGCATCACAGAGTTGTCCAGTTTTCACTGCTTCAACTGAAGTTGAATTATAAGCAAAGCAAGTGAATGGACTGACTCAGGATGTGACTACACAGCCAAGGATATGTGAATTCACTTGCATTCACTTGCTGAATTTGCATGGGGGAATTCAAATCTGTTCAATTTAAGCAGCTACACAGGGAGATAGGAGAAAAGTCTTCTTTGTTGCTTCTTTGCAGTTGTATTGAAGCCCTGTAGGGGGCACAGTTAAAAGGAACTGCTTAAAAGGTGTAACAAGAGTTTCCTCTTCTGGTTTCCTCATCAAGGGACATGGTGGCGCTGTGGGCTAAAACACAGAAGCCTGTGCTGCAGGGTCAGAAGACCAAGCAGTCGTAAGATCGAATCCACGTGATGGAGTGAGCGCCGGTCGCTTGTCCCAGCTCCCACCAACCTAGCGGTTCGAAAGCATGCAAATGCAAGTAGATAAATAGGGACCACCTCGGTGGGAAGGTAACAGCGTTCCGTGTCTAAGTCGCACTGGCCATGTGACCACGGAAGATTGTCTTCGGACAAAATGCTGGTTCTATGGCTTGGAAAAGGGGATGAGCACCGCCCCCTAGAGTCGAACACGACTGGACAAAAAATTGTCAAGGGGAACCTTTACCTTTACCTTCCTCATCTCATTAGCTTGGGGGTGGCTGTTTCGGTACCCTAGCTAGTGGAAGAGCATTGGCACCAAAATATTTTTTTAAAAAAGTATTGCTGAGAGATGTTTTGCTCACCCTTAGATGTAAAACAAAAAGAGGGGGGAGAGAAAGGGGGTCTTGGTGAGAGTTCCGAGAGTGGCTTTGCTTCACCTTTAGCTGTAAAAAAAAAGAAAAGAAAAGAAAAAGTGTTGTCTGTGGACTTTGTGGTTCCTGAGTGTTTGCTAGTGTGGTGGCTTTTCTGTACTGGTTCAAGCAATCACATGACCGAATTGATGTTAATTTGCCTTTTGAGTTTGTTTGTTTTGTTTGTTTTTTAAAGAGTAAACACCCCAGTGGCAGAAGGGGAAACTACAAATTAAAGGTGGAGGGAACTTCCAGCTGAATCACATTCCTTTTTGTATTGTGTGATCAGTGGGAAAAATGTAAATCAGCCCACCCCAAACCTGTAGCTTTTCCCACATTTTTTCCAGTATAGCTGCATAGTTTTACACACACACACAAATGCACATACACACACCTTAATCCTGAATTTGGAGTAATTGCTCTTTTTTTCACCCAGTCCAAGTGAGTGGCTTGCATGCATAACATACCTTCTTTTTCTCCTAATACCAATTGTAATAATAACTTTTAGAGTACATCGCATTGCTTGAGATTAAAATTTGATTCTCTCTCTATTGTTTATTCACATAGTTGGCAGAGAACAGCTATTGGAATGCAAGTTTCTTGTCATAGCTTCTGGCACTTTTCAGTTTTTATATGTGAGAGAAATTTTTCAATTTCCAGTCTTTGGCCTTTCTGATGAAACTGCTCACTAGGGTGCTTACTGTAGCAATTCTGTATTGTCTTTGTTTAATACAGACACATATCCCTGAGGAAGCAAGTGGATTACAATTGCTTATTATACACAGCCCACTGAGCAGACAATCCAGTAGTGTGTTTTGCTCTGCACCAGCCTTAAATTCCATTTTTTAAAAATTGCTAGTTATATTTTAGAAAATACTCTGCAGATCTCACTGGCAGTGCTACAAAAGGTAGGTCCCTAGGGGCATTTGCTGTTGAATAGTATCTTGCTGATTGCTATAGATTCCAAAATCTAAATTCCCATGAATAGTAATAGTATGTCAATATGTAGGTGCACCCAACTGTTCTGAAACCTTACAAATTGCACTTTAAATGAAGGTGAAAAGTCAAGGCACGAAAAGGTCAAAATGCACAAACATGTTATACTTATTTTCCATCTTAGGAATGTCAACAATTTTCTAGCCATTGAACGCTCAGATAGTCTTTTCAAAATATTTTAGGTTCATGTAAATACAAACTCTAGTTTTCATCTTTTGAAGCAAATCTGTGGATCGGATTACCTAACTGTAGCAGATTTCTTGCTACTGGTTGGTCAGCACATGCACCAAATTTTATGATTCTACCTTTCCTCTTCCCCACCAGTGAGTAACTGTCCTTCTTCATCGTGGTCTTCTGTGAATGCACACAAAGGGTTAATACCAGCGCCAGCGTTGGGCCTCTCGGAACGTTTTCTAGCTGCAAGAGAAAAGTAACAATGTTTAGGACTACCCCTACTGCGCACGCCCAGCCTAACCGTCCCTCAGTTCCATTTTTCCGCCTAGCGGTTTGGAGCCTCTCGTCTTAGCTGCGTTTATTGCTGCGTTATTGCGATCTATCTGATTTTTGGCTTTGACCTTTGCTTCGCTCACGGACTACCCTAGCGCTTTTTCCCTTCAACTTGACGACCCGGTGTATATTCTGGCTTACTCGGACTGTGTTTGGACTGCTCTGCCTTATCCTTGGACTTGTCGTTTCGGTTTCCTTACTACCCTATGTCCCCTTCAGGGCCGTTCAGCAGGTGTGTGGTGTGCGACCGCAAAATCCCCCATCAAGACGGCCACGATACTTGCCTGTATTGTTTGGGCGAGTCGCACAATCCCAAAGCTTGCCCACACTGCAAAGCCTTCACTAAGGCCGCTCTCAAGGCTCGCCAACAGCGCCTTAAACTTCATCTGTGGGAGTCAACGTTGTCTTCCACGGCGCCCTCTGAGGGGGAAATGGCTTCCACTTCTCGAGCAGCTCCTGTTCACTCAGTCGTCTCCAAAGTTTCCAAAATGTCGAAGAAATCCGCGTCGTCGAAATCGGCCGCTCCTGCTTCACCCGAGCCTCCGGCTCCGAAAGCTAAGCCGTCGAAATCGTCCAAAGCTAAGGCGGCCGCCCAGCTTAAAATGACATCTATTCCACTTTCTCCGAGCTCGGGTTCCATCCCATCGCCAATTCTTGAGGAGTTGTCGAGGCGCTTCGGGGCCTCGGCCGAGGCACCCGCACCTCCTCCTGCTCGACGTACTGAAGTGATACCGCCTTCGGGAAGGTCTTCCCCGACGCCGAGCCAGTTAGTCGCCGTCACTACTGGCCTCGCTTCTGCCCCACATAGCCCTTTTCCTGCGGGCCAGGGGTCGCCTCCCGTGTCGATCTCGTCCGTACACTCGGACTCGAGATCTCCTCGAGAGAAGATACCTCGATCACCTGTGCGCTCGAGGTCTAAATCTCCTCGAGGCAAACGTTCTCGCACGGAGAAGCATGGCTCCCCGAGTCGGTCCCCGTCCTCCGGCCGCTCGAGGTCGAAGTCTCCTCGACAGAAACGATCGAAGAAGAGGCATCGAGCTTCCACTCAGTCCGACTCTAGCGATCGCTCGGACTCGAAATCCTCTAAGCGTAAACGCTCTAAGAAGAAGCACCATTCTCATCGACGTCGTACCAAGCACCGACGTCGGTCCTCTTCTTCCCGTTCGGCGGATTCCGACCGCCCTAAGCGTCGTAAGCACCATCGACGTCGACGCGGCCGTTCGCGGTCTCCTCCTTCGTCGTCGACATCCGCCTCTCGAGACCGGTACCGCAAAAAGATCCGGTACATATATGTCTCTTCTTCTTCGGAGTCGACCCGACCTCGACGCCGACGTCGGGCCATTCGAGCCAAAGACCACCCTCTTCCGGTACCGGTTGCCCCTCCACCGCAACCGGCCCCTCCCACCTCGGCACCGACCGTGGTCCCCGTTCGACCCCCGACAACGCAGGTCGACGTCGAGAAGCCCCCTCCAAGGAAGAAGAGGGACGTCTTCTCCTCTGATCCAGATGAGGTGTCCACGGAGCGGTCTTCTGACTCCGATCAGGAGCCACCCCCACCCTTACCACCGCATGATTTACCTCCGGGTGATCTGGTGCTTTCCGATACTGGCGATACTCACGCTCCTTCTCCATCTGAGGATTTTTCTTCTTACTCTCAGATGATGTCCAGGCTTGCCAAGACGCTTAAATTGGACTTGAATCTCCCTTCCCCTCCAGGAGAGGACTTGTTCTTTGGAGACATAAAACGAGACAGTACCGCTCCCCCCAGTATAGCCTTTGTGCCTGTAGTTATGGAGGCCATCAAGGAATTCTGGGCTCAGCCTGCGGCTACACCTAATGTCCCTCGTCGCACAGAACACTTCTACAAGATTCATGGGGCCGATACTCATTTTCTGCTCAAGCATCCCATTCCAAACTCACTCATTGTTGAAACAAGCTGTTCAAGGCCTTCGGCCAAAGCTCATGTTACTCCAGTCGACAAGGAGGGTAAAAAGCTGGAACTCATCGGCAGGAAAATCTACTCCCTTGTCACCTTGCTACTTCGAGTCATAAATTATCAAACTGTTTTGGGAGCTTATCACAAACAATTGTGGCTCAAACTTTTGCCTGGGTTGAAAATGATACCTGAAGACACCAGGCAAGCTTTTCTTAACTCATATGAGGAAGCTCAGACGGTATCCAAGTATGAACGTCTTTCCATCAGACATGCAGCAGAAATCTCTGCCAGAGTCCTCATGTCTGCCATCTCTATCCGGCGCCATGCTTGGCTCCGTTCTGCGGACATAATGGAGGACGTCAAATCAAAAGTTGAAAGCCTCGCCTTCGACGCTACCGGGCTGTTCAACGAAAAGACCGACTCCCATTTGGAGGACCTTCATAAGGCTAAGAGAACTGCTAAGTCTTATTCTGTTCAGACTCAATCTAGACAGCGACGCCCTCAATGGCGTAAATCTTATGGACAGTATCAATCTTCCCAACAATACCGTCCTTACAAACACCTTCCTCAGCAGCGCTCTGGCCAGTCCTCTTCTTCTGTCCAGGGCTATCAGGGATACCGCCCTCGTCCGCCCCATCGCCGCCAACCTTTTAAGCCACCTGGCAGAAAACAAAAACAGTATCTTTGACTTTCGGCCCCCCGTTTTCACCCACTCACCACCTACCACCCGCCTTCAACCGTTTCTTCACAACTGGTCTGTCATCACAAACGACACTTGGGCTCTAAAAATTATTCAGCACGGTTACCAGCTGGAGTTTATAAGATCTCCTCCGCTGGGTTTCATTACTCATTCTCCCTTCGACTCCTCGCTAGAGGAAGAAATATCATCTCTCTTAGAAAAAGAGGCCATCTCTACAGTACCACCTCACGACGTACAATGCGGGTTTTACTCCCGCTACTTCGCCGTCTCAAAAAGCGGAGGAGGCATAAGACCCATCCTCGATCTAAGACTCCTCAATACTTACCTGCGACCCAGACGGTTTCGGATGCTTACCTTAGAGTCCATCATGCACTTGCTGAAAAAGAGCAACTGGTTCGTCCTTATAGATCTAAAGGACGCATACTTTCACGTCACTATTCACCCCGACCACCGCAGGTTCCTTCGGTTCATCTTTCAGGACACGGTCTACGAATTCCAGGCCCTGCCATTCGGTCTGTCCACAGCTCCCCGGACCTTCACCAAGGTTATGGCTCCGGTGGCGGCTTACCTTCGTCTCAGGGGCATTCACGTTTACCCTTACCTGGACGATTGGCTCGTAGTCTCCACCTCGAGAAGGCAATCCCTGAAAGACACAAGATTCATTCTGTATCTTCTTTCCAATCTCGGTCTCACTGTCAACAATCAGAAATCCCGGCTCATTCCCTCCAAGACAGTTCAATACATAGGGGTCTGCTTGGACGCTGTAAAGGGTCGAGTCTTTCTTCCCCCGGAAAGAATACACAAGATTCGACGAGCCATCAGGAAATTTTTCCCCGGTGCTCGGGTGACAGCCCACCATGCCCAGCACCTCCTCGGCCTGATGTCTTCTACGACGCCGGCGTTAGCGCACGCTCGCCTCAAACTCCGGTCGCTCCAATCTTGGTTTCTCACCCTTTTCGACCCCATGATCGACAGTCAAAGGAAACGCCTTCGTGTCACCCCGGAGCTCACCAGACAACTCCAGTGGTGGATGTACACACCCCATCTCACGGTTGGCCGGCCCTTTCGTCCACTCCGTCTCACCGTTCAAGTTACAACGGACGCCAGTCCGTCCGGCTGGGGGGCGCACTGCGGGCGCCGCACCATTCACGCCCTCTGGACGCCTCAAGAAGCCATGTTCCACATCAATTACCTGGAACTGCTGGCGGTTATCAAGGCCTTCAAGTCCTTCCTCCCTCTCCTCCGCGGCCGCGGAGTTCAGCTAGTGACGGACAACACTACCACAATGCACTATGTCAACAAGCAGGGAGGAACCCGCTCTCATTCACTCCTATATCTCTCCATCCTCCTTTGGGAATGGTGTTACCGTCATCATATCTACCCGGTGGCCATCCATGTAGCCACGGAGGACAACACACTTGCCGACACTCTGAGCAGGCTTCACTATCAGACTCACGAATGGGAGTTGAACCCTCTGGTCTTCCAGGACCTTTGCAACCAGTGGGGGACCCCAGTGCTGGACGTGTTCGCATCCCCTCACAACGCAAAATGCTCCCGCTATGCCTCCCGGGCAGGTCTCGGTCACCACTCGCTCGGCGACGCATTCATGATTCCATGGAACCAGGGTCTCTTGTACATGTTTCCACCGATCCCGTTAATACAGAGATCCTTGATCAAACTCCGACGCTCGATGACTCCGGCCATCTTCATCGCACCCTTTTGGCCTCGCCAAGTGTGGTTTCCCACTCTAGTCAGCATGGCTGTGGACTCAGTAACCCTTCCAATGTGGCCAGACCTACTGACCCAGGAAGCAGGCAAAGTCCTTCACCCCGACCTCGACACGCTCCATCTGACGGCGTGGAGGATCGTCCAGAAATTCAGGAGGTCTTGACCAATGCCATCAAACCCTCCACGTCTCGCTTGTATGCCTACAAATGGAACAGCTTTCTGAAATTTACCCAGCACAGGGATCTCACCTCCTCACCTGTGTCTCTTTCCACACTTCTGCAGTATCTCCGTTACCTGTTTGATTTCCACCTGTCTATCTCTACTATCAAGGTGTACCTGGCTGCGGTTGTCTTCTTTCAGCCCAGAGCTTCTCCCTCATCCCGCTTTTTCTCCCATCCTACCGTCAGGATGTTTTTGAGGGGTCTCTCTAACCTCCGACCTCCCGTTCGTCCTCCACTCCCTCAGTGGTCCCTCCATTTGGTTCTGCATGCCCTATCCAGACCCCCATTTGAACCTATGGCTACCTGTGACCTCAAAATGCTCTCTTTAAAAACGCTATTCCTAGTGGCTATCACCTCTGCTCGTCGAGCTAGCGAGTTGGCAGCTCTCCGCCATGACCAACCTTTTCTTCAGTTCTTTAAGGACAAGGTTATGCTTTACCTGGACGTCTCCTTTCTTCCTAAGGTGGTCTCCGACTTCCACGTCAACCAGCCACTTATTCTGCCGACTTTGTTTCCGTCTCCGACGACTGATGTTGAACGCATGCTCCACATGCTCGATGTTCGACGGTCCTTAGCTTTTTACGTATCCAGGACCAAAGACTTTCGCCTGGCCAACAGACTCTTCCTTTGCCACTTTGGCCCTAAGAAGGGTTGCCCGGCCTCGCCGTCCACGCTCTCTCGGTGGCTCGTGTCTACCATCGCCCTTGCCTACGAGCTCAACCACAGAGATCCTCCACAGGGACTTAAAGCCCATTCCACCCGGGCTGTTGCCTCCTCCACTGCCTTACTTCGTGGCGTCGACCTGCCCGACATCTGCCGGTCCGCTACGTGGTCTAATGCCTCTACCTTCATAACCCACTACAGATTGGACGTGAGGGCAAAAGAGGAGACCAAATTCGGGAGGGCAGTGCTAGCATCGGCTCTTCAGTGACAGCCCACCATCCGGTTAGTAAGCGTGCTAATCACCCTTTGTGTGCATTCACAGAAGACCACGATGAAGAAAGAAAGGTTACTTACCTGTAACGATGGTTCTTCAAGTGGTCATTCTGTGAATTCACACAATCCCGCCCGGCCTCCCCTCTGTCTGTCTGTCACTGGCATCTCTCTGACTCGAGGGCCTATGGCGGACAAATGGAACTGAGGGACGGTTAGGCTGGGCGTGCGCAGTAGGGGTAGTCCTAAACATTGTTACTTTTCTCTTGCAGCTAGAAAACGTTCCGAGAGGCCCAACGCTGGCGCTGGTATTAACCCTTTGTGTGAATTCACAGAATGACCACTTGAAGAACCATCGTTACAGGTAAGTAACCTTTCTTTAATTAGCAAAGGACACAAAAGCAAATCAGCCTGTAGCCTAGGGCAAGAACTACATATGAGAAAAATGTTGTGCCATAGTAGATTAAAGGTTTCCAAACTGAGGCCATGGCGCATACGTTTCCCCTTTGCTTTATGTTTTCTGTCCACCTAATGTGAGCTAATATAACTTATGTAAGCTGAAATGCATGGCCCATTGGATGTCATGCCATTCCATTTGTCCTTGATGTCATTGTCTGTTTCACACAGCAATATTGAATTGGTGTGTTTCTTTAAATTACTTTATGAGTATGCACATGTGCGCATCTCCGAATCCCACCATTGCCTAGCTAAATCCATTAAAATGACAACGAGAGCAAAATGAAAATAGAAATGCTCCCACAGACATCATCAAGGCAAGTGGGTGGACTGAATCACTGAGGTTACTAAGAAGCAAGAGGAATGTATCAGAGTGCTCAAGAAAATGCTAAGATTTTTTATCAGTAGAACAAATTTAACCAATATCAAATACCAGAAGCGCACTGACAAAAACCACACAGATGCACACTATTTACTGAGCATCCACAGTGCTTGGTTATTGGACAATACAAGGAGAGCATCTCAATAATTAAGTAATTAAATTAATAAAGCTATTGAATGTTGAATGCCAGGTTGAAATAAAATTGAGAAAACTGGGATAAGGGAAGTGAATTGGCTTTCTTGAGCCCAGTACAGCTTGTGGTATCCTGGAGAAAGGAATGACTGGTTTGTTAGAACTTGAACAGGAGCATAGCTATTAAGGGATGGAGCTCTACTTGACATTTTCTTGCAGGTCCCACTGGTCTACTTAAAAGCTAATCCCAATATTACATTCAACTATAGCAAGATAAAGGGAAGGAAAAACCAATTATAGTGCTTGGCAGACAGGAGCCACTGTGATTATTAATGGCTAGAGTCAGAAGGTGATAGGGAGCAGGACTGTCTCTGTCTTGAATCATGTCCCCACACTCACCCCTTCAGGATTTCTCTGTGTAAGCCAATGGCTATTATTTATTGCTATAAGCAGACATTCAGTATTTGAGGACTCTTAGTGAGGGAGGAAATCTGGTCTACCAGCCATCTCTGACTTGTAATTTGCAGGCACCACCATGAGCAGAGGCATTGTGGAGAGGAAAGAGCAATGTTCTCTTCCTTTTCCAGAAATCATCATCTCCATGATTATTGTTGGGAGGGGGAGGGGATATATTTATGATGCCCAGCCTTCCCTCAAAATCTATTCGAAAAGGAAAAGGAAATGCAAAATATTGCCTCTTTTCCCACCTCATGTGGAAATGTTTGGGAGAATATGGGGCGTATTTTTATTTGCTCTGTGGTGCTGGAAACTGAATGCCGTTTCTTTAGGTCTGCACTGAACAGACACATATATAGATAGATGGACAGAGGAAGAATAGGGAGGTTAGGTTCAGAATGGAACTGTCCATTTGCTTTCTCCCATCTCCGAAAGGCCAGCTATTAGACAAATTAAACTCCGCTCTCCCTCAGAACTGACTTAACACCATATAAAACCAGCAAAACATTCCACTGAGGATTTTTGAGCATAGAAGAGTCTTCTAAGATCAAGCAGACCTTTTCAGCTGGTTGAGTCCAATGAAAGAAACTTTTAATGGAGGTGGTTGATGCCTTTTTTGTTTTGGTTGTAATTGTTTTGTTTGAATTTTTATATATTTTTAAACAATTAAAGTTGTCTTAGTCGCTTTTATGCAATTGATTTTTATTGCTTTATCATTTTTCTTAGTCACCTTAAGTCTCATTTATTGGGAGAAAATGAAATGAAAATCTAAAAAGTCCAATTTTAAAATGGAGCCTGTTGACATATATTATCTAAAAGGTGTATTACTATACTGGTGGGATTTCCAGCAGATTTAGAATGCACCTACAAATAGAAGTTATATAACTGGCCATGTCTCTTCAAACTGCATTCTTTAATCTAAATATGATCTAAATGAGGAATTAGTTAAACTTCAATATTTGATGTAAAAGTTCATCCCACAGAAACTCCAAATGAATATTAAAGCTGCATAGAGGTCTTTCTTTCATACATAAAATGAAAGCATATGGAGAGAAATTGATCTTATAGAGAAGAGATTCCCATATGGTGTAAAGGAAGGAATTTCTTCCTAGATTGAAATATGGATCATCTTTTAAAACAAATTCAAATCACAGATGGTAAAGCTCAGACTGCAAGAGAGAAAAAATCCTTGTTATACCAGCGGAATAAAGCATATGTTCCAGCTAAATGCTATAAATAGTAGCAGCTAGATAATCCTATGAGACCTATCTGCATAAAGAAAACCAGCAATCGGCAATGTATGTATGGGGATTTTTTTTTCCACACTGCCTATCCATCTAGTGGTAGCACATTTTCCTGCTTATCATGTGTGCTAAAATCCTGTGTTTGGTTCAAAATAAAGCTAATTTGCATTGGCATAGAGACTTAACTCAGTGGTGTATTATTACTGTGTAAGCAGGTGTAGAAGCAACTGCAAATAAATGCTTGCTGATGGAATCCCAGCAGGGTTTCTGATGAGTTTTCATTTTGTTGAACCTTACCAAGGAAATTACTGTGTAAAAAGCTTTGCTATTAGTTCTTTGCCTGAAAAATCATTTAGTTACACCTGGCCTGATTCATAGCAATTATACTAACTATGCCTAGAGGCCATACCAAAAATCTTATCCGCCTTCTTAAGCCATGATCTGAAATTTTTCAGTGTAACAGTTTAAAATACTCATCAATGAATAAATTATGAAAACAAATGCACATAAATGATAAGAGGGAGTAGAACTGTTCCTGTTTTAACTTTAAACTATAATAGAAAGCATTTGAAGTTGTGACTAGTATATTACATAATGCACAACTAGGAGGGGACATCATCATCATCTAAAAGGTAGAAATAAGAGCATTTTGTAGTGAATGGATTCAAAATAGGTACCAAAAGTATTTTGAGGAATGAATGAATCCTAATCCTAACCTACTACAAAAGAAATATATGTTGACTAATGTCAAAATATTTTGCCTGTGAATATGTGCAATATAACACATAAAAATGTAGTTGTAGAACTGTTTCAGTTCATGATTTTTATTTTTCACTGTGTCATTCTAGCTTTAGACTATTCCCTCACCTCCGTCCTTCACTTTCATGGAGAAGGATCTCACATCTAGTTACCTGATTCCCTGCACAATCCTATATATGTTTACTTGGAGATAAACCTTACTAAGTTCAGTGGGATATAGTGTCACCTAAATGTGCATATGCTTTATTTTTTTAGGATATTAAAACTGCATGTTGAACTGAGGATCGAGTAATGACAACGTATCATACACCTTTTATTCACATGTCTACTTGGAATGTGACAGCTGCCATGTGCTGAAAAGACTCTAATCCGAACAGCCTTGACATGATTTATGTGTGCCACTGCATCAGGCTACATTCATTTATATCTGAAAACACAACAAAATGCAAAGCATGTGTTCAGCCACCCCCTACATGCTTAGAAAGCAATAGGTTTCTTCCATATGAAGATAAAAATAGCAAACATTTATGAACTTCCCACTAGTATTGCAAAAAAGACATGGTGGAGACAAATGGAAATACCATCTTGGGGGAAAGTTTTCTGTATGCTACAAAGCAGTGTAGCTTTTGGTCAGTCGTTGTTCAGTAACTGCTTTTGCAGTCTTCCTTTTATTTAACTAGAATGTTTGTTTCATTCAGTATGGTTCTCCACATTAAAATGAAAGGGATGTCTGGACTGTTAAGACTTTTACCATTTTCCCAGTAGATAAAAGTATGTATCTCAAATAACATTTTGATAATGAGATATTAAAAATAAGATAAGGGTACATTTACATATTGTTCTTTATCCCGTGCTTTCTGGGTGGCATACATGGGTCTCCTGCTTCCTGTTTTATCTTTATAGAAACCTTACAAAAACTGTGTGAGGAAGGTCAGACTAAGAGGCTGTGGTCAACCAGTGGGTTTCTTTGCTTAAACTATGGCATAGCTTAAGCCCAGTTCTCCCATATACTAGGCCAACAATTTAACTACTACAGTATATTGGTTTGCTTTTTATTTCTAGCTTTATCAAGTACAATGAATGTTCAGGAGCACATTATAGTCCCTCAGAATCACATTTTGTTAAGAATCCACATGCCTGAACAACTAAACAGTTATAAACAGTGCTCTCAAATTTCAGCCATTTGCCATGTACAGGTTTGTTTTTCACAAAAAGAAAAGAGCAGGGACCAAATACATCTATCAATTTTTGCCATTCAGACAGTGTGTTGTCTCAGCCAGTGTAGTAAAGGGGGAGGGGGGAGTCCTGTACCACTGTTCAGCATATCATGATACAGAAGTTATGTACTCTGGTTGTTTGTCAGCTGGTACCATCCGAAAAGGATGCTGGAATTCTCAGTAGAGCCAGAAAATGCAATAATTGGACATTCAGCCATGGATCTGACTTAGATATATCTGACTTAGATATATCTGCATTGCGTGTATTACTGTAACACCCAACACTCAGTTCAAGTCTTTTTGTTTTGTTGCATGTAGGCAAATGTTTTTCATTAGTAGTGATGTTGGTGTAACTGAAGCTTGAATAAATCCCAGAATGAGACTCTGGACCATGCCCAGACTGAGACATCTCTACTTACTCATTCATACAGTCACTAAAGTTGTTATCTTAGCCATACTCCAGCATGGCTATATGAGACACTTCTCTCACCTGTCACAATGGAATGTGAACTGGGTTCTTTGCCATCATCATGGTATGCCTGCCATTCCTACACAAGGTACAGAAAACATTATGTAGTAATCCATCTTTTCCTCTCTAATGGTGTTGGTGGAGGTGGGAAGAAAGAAGCAGTGGGAAGGGTTAGACAGAAATATTAGAAATGGAAGACTCCAAGAGTTCTATGTCATGTGACACTACGTGAATGAGACAAAGTAATTACACATTAAAAGTGTTATTTAGAAACAACCTTGATTGGTCTCCTTTTCACATGAGTGTGGTGGAAATATCAATATGGAACTGCAAAATCAGTATTAGAGGCAAAGGCTGTGTGGTGTTCACCCTCGTGCCCCTTTCTTGACTATCAAAACTCAGAGCACACAAAGGCAACAATCCGCTCTTTTACACTGCTGCCACCAGGTGATCACTAAATCACCATTACTTCAGGAAGATAAAGATTCAGGTCCACACTTCAAGGTCTTTTAAATTGAACTTTTGTTTATTGATTACAGAAATTGATATTGATTCATTAATATCTTCTTTAGGTAAATTTATTATTAACAACAACCTTCTATTTGATAATACACTCCTAACTCTAATCACACCTCAGAATTCCCCAAACTCCACACTCTAACTACTTCTCTTCCTCCAAAACTATCTCTCTCTTTCTGACTCACTCTGACTGCGCCTTTTATAGCATCTCTCTCGACTCCACCTCTCAGCAACATGAATATGCATGAATAATTACTTAACAAAACACGAACCATTGACCTAATAAAGGGGAACACTACAGACCTTGCTTTATATAAAAGCTCCTTATCCAAGCAAGACCTTTCAGGGTATTCAGGAGACAACAAAGTGGGTGCATTGGTGTCTGCTTCAAAGCAGTCTACTCAAATAGTGTCGTCCTCCTCCTGAGCCAAACTATTTCTGTTTGAGGTTTTCAAAAGCATGAGATAAGCTTCAGCACCACTCTTAAGCTGGGTATCCAAGGAAACCTCTCCCTCCAGGCTCCCCTGTGCTACAGTATCCAATTCTACTGCAGTAGGAAATTCCTGACCCCCTGGTGAGAGTGTAAGTGCAAAAACATTCTTAACAAGCTCTATCAACTGCAACCCATCTCCATATTCAGATCTTTATCAGTCACAGACCTCTCTGGCCGTTCAGGGGTTAGTGTAGTACAATCTTTCAAAGTACTATCTCCTCTCTGTTCCTTAATACAGGAAGGATCATAAGGGTTTTCCAAAATACCCTCAACAGCCATTTTGGTTACCTCATGGTCCTTTTCTAAACTGGGGCATCGCTGAATAGAATTGGAGGTTAGGGAATCAATTTTTCCCTCAGGGATTGTTAACTGCTCCCTCATGGAACATGTTACTTCAAAAGCACTCTGCAGATGCTCTATTAAGTCCCAACCAAGTAGAAAAGCTGCTGGTATTTCATCTGAAATGGCAACCTGCCACTTTCCACACCAATTCCTATAGACTACAGTGGTACCTCGCTAGACGATTACCCCGCGGTATGAGGAATCCGCAGGATGGTGACTTTTTGCAATCGCTATAGCGATCGCAAAATGATGTTTCCTATGGGGGACTTTTGTTTGATGACGATTAGGTCTGTGCTTTGCGAACCATTTGTTTGCAAGACGGCGATGTTTTCTGGCTCCACAAAATGGCTGCCCTGTGTTTTCCAGACCCATGCTTCGCAGGGCAGCCATTTTAACAGCTGATCGGCGCTCAGAAAATGGGCCCCCTATGGGCGATCTTCGCTGGACGACAAGGTAATTTCCGCATTGGAACACATTAAATGGGTGTAGCGGAATCCAAAAGATGACGTCATCCCTGCCTGTCAATCAGAGGATAGGGCAGGGGAGGCGGAGCCAAAAGGACAGTTAAGACAGCTGGAAAAGACAGTTAAGAGATGGTTGGAATGAGATAGGGATAGAGTTGGAATCAGGGAGAGACAGAGAGAGTTAGGGACCACAAGATGTTGAGAAAGTGTTAGGGTTTAGGAATAGATAAAAAGGAGTTCAGAAAAGAAACTGAAAGATTAAAACACACATGTAACAGGCAGAAATGAACTTATAAATAAAACATGGGAGATATTGATTTAAAGTACACAAGAGTTTTGAATACCAGTGATTGAACACATGATTTATTATACATGAATACCTGAACCGGTTATATATTGATTTCCTTTTTATTTGTTCATTAATAAAAGAATGTTTAATTGAAAACTTGATTCCTAAGCCTCGTGGCGCAGTGGTTAAAATGCTGTACTGCAGCTAAAACTGTGCTCACGACCTGGGGTTCAAATCCCAGGTAGCCGGCTCAAGGTTGACTCAGCCTTCCATCCTTCCGAGGTCGGTAAAATGAGTACCCAGCTTGCTGGGGGGGCAATGTGTAGCCTGTATAATTAAATTGTAAACCGCCTGGAGAGTGCTTGTAGCGCTATGGGGAGGTATATAAGTCCAATAAATAAATAATAATAAATATGAGCAACTCCTGTGTGTGGGGGACCTGAATTGGTATTAAGAGAATACCTGGTGGCAGCGAAAAGGGCGTATTTACCTTTGTAGAGCCCAAAGATATAAAGGGCACAAAGGGAGATCACCACAATGGATTTCAATGTATTCCAATGGGGAAACTGTTTTCGCTGGATGATGTTTTCGCTTAACAGCAATTTCAGGGGAAGAAATTATCATCGTGGTGCAGGGCACCACTGTATTTGAATCTCAGCCACTTTTAACTCCATGGTTTCCTTCCCAATCCCTTTTGAGGTCATTGTACAGTTTGGAATTATGTCATCCTGGGTTATCAGATCAGAATGTACTATAGAAATTTGAGATCCTGTGTCCCTTATAGCAATGCATTTTTTTAGGAAGAACAACCTTCAGAACATTATCTCTTCACCAGCATTTCTGAGAAGGGTATTGTCAATGTACTACAAGGGCTTCAGGAATGACCTGCTCCTCAAGATCAGTAGAAGCAGTGGTTGTCATGGAAATAGGTCTATGGTTACTGCTTCCACTTGCTTTAAAAAATGCACTTAATTGATTTGATTATCATTCTTCCCTGTATTAGGTTTATTTCGCACACACTGGAATTGTAAATTGCCTGGCTGGCTGCAATTAAAACATTTATAGTTCTTTCTCTCAATCTGAGGCAGTTTGATGAACTTTGACTTGGGGTTTATTTGGTTTGACAGGCTTGTTCTTGGCAATTTAGGTGAAAGACTACCCTGGCCTTCTCTTCCTGTTATTTTGCTGAGGTGATTTTTATTAAAGGGTTTTTTTTATTGTTGTCCCAGTTTGGTCTGTTAATTTTTAACTATGAGAATCTTGGGTCCCTGTACTCATTAATAAAGTCTGCCTGTTCACCCGCTTATAGTAGATTTTTAGGATTTTTGTCCCTAACTAAATAACATAATTTCCCAGGTAATATGGAGTAAAATTGTTCTAACCCAATCAAATTCTTCATTTGTTCTAGAGAAATGATCTCTCTTTCCATCCACTTCTCAAGACATTGCAGCAATTTAGCTCCCAACTGTGAATAAGATTCCTCCTGCCTTTTAGTAAGAGAGTGAAATGTTCACCTCAGGTGTTCAGCATTAATCCAAAAGCGTGAATAAACCATCTTTTTTTACACCTCAGAATCTCTCACTTTCTCAAGGGGCATCTGGGAGTACAACTCAGCCAAATCTCCACTTATTTGAGCCCTCAAAACAATCATCCTTTCATCATCTTGTATTTCAAAGTCCCAGCAGGCGTGCTCAAAAGCAATGAGAAAAGATTCGGGACAGTCCCCTCTTTTATATTGGGGAAACTTCTTAAGATCAATTTTTGAGAGAATTCCCCCTCCAACATTGTTGTTATTGTTAACGTTATTGTTTGGAGCAGAAATTTCTAATTGTCTCATCTGTAATTGAAAATCCATCTCTTTTTGTCTTAATTCCATTTGTCTAGCCTCAGCTTCAGCTTTTTCTTTGATTTCTAGTTCCCTTTGTTTGGTCTCTTGCTCAGCTCTGAGCTGTAGTTCCTTAAATTTAAATTCCCGTTCCAGCTTCCATTTTTCAAACTCCTAGGAGCTTAATCCCAGAGCACAGAGTGCTGTCCTCTGAAGATGCCAGCCACAGAGACTGGCAAAACGTTAGGAAGAACAACCTTCAGAACATGGCCAAAAAGCCCGAAAAACCCATAACGACCACAACAACCATTAATTCCTTTTGTTCCTCTGAGGCACCCTCATCAATTTCCTCCTGCTCTATTTGAGATAAAGGGTCACTGTTCCTCTCCATTTCTTGAGGTAAAACCTTAGCCTCAGGACTCCCCCTTTTGGTATGTTTGGGTGGCATTTTTACTTCTGAGATGATTAGTACAGTGTTTACTGATTTTTAAAAGACCTGTATTTCTTCTCTTACTTCCATTCACTAAAATAATTCTATTTCAAGCAAAGGCCTTTTCTTCTCCTCCCTCAGATCCGCTCTGACCCCTGGCTTCTGCTTTTTCACAAGCGCTCTCTAAACTCTTAGAGCCTTGAGCCTTAAGCTAGCCCACTGATCCTCAGATCATGAGGTAAAATACAAGAATTTTCTTTCAGAGTCGTTCCCTAGCTTAGACCCCCCCCCCCCGATCTGGGTTCAGAAGCCACCACCACTAAGCTTTTCCCAAAAGCTCTAGTGAAGAACCAAACTTCTTTGCCTAACTCTAATCACACCTCAGAATTGCCCAAACTACACACACTATTTACTTCTTTCCCTCCAAAACTATTTCTCTCTCTCTGACCCCTTGACTCACTCTGACTCCGCCTCTTATAGCATCACTCTTGGCTCCCCCTCTCAGCAACATGAATATGCATGAGCAATTACATAACAAAACATGAACCATTGACCTAATAAAGGGGAATGCTGCAAAGGTTGCCATGGACACTGTGGCCTGGAATCTTGCTGCATTATCCCATGTCTACAGCAGTAGCTTTGCTACTGGGGATGAAAACATCATGACTGTATAAGTTTAGCCTGTCTCGAACCTACTATATTCATATGCATTTTATTAAGCGATATGGACTACAATTAGACATTAAAATATATATATATATATAAAATTTAAATAAGTGTATGTGATTCTTCAAATAACCTCCTGTTTATGAATGTGGGATATTGTGCTTCTGAATTATTCAAAATCCCACAAAATGGTCTGATATTGCTGCACAATATCATGCCCATATTGCCAGCAGGAAAAAGGATGCTAAGCTTTACATAGCAAAGGACAGCCTGAATGTTGATGATACCCATGGCAGCTGCCAAGGGTCTACTCTACAGGATACACCTTTGTGCTCACTACCAGTCAGAAAGTGACACCAAGCAAGGGAAAATTGAAGCTAAGTCCTTTTTATATAAATTCACCACTTCTTACTGAAACAGAAAGCAATTGTCAGGGCTTTTTTGCAACGAATGTTAATGGGGGAAGACATTCCCCAGCCACAAAGTAAAAAACAAATGCAGCTGAAATGAGTCAGCTTCTAAAGATTTGTTCTCTATTCTTTTAAAAATATATTTTCAAATATTTTTACAACCAAACACAGAATTCTTTTGCCAGCACACAAGCCTGTTTGGCCAGGAAGGAGTTAAGAAGTTCTCCTCCTGAGAGTCAGCTAACTGGGTCGTGACTAAAAGGGTCAACTTTTCAAATTGCCCCAGGCATGGAGCAGATTTCCCCTTTGAAGACGTGTGCCAGGAGCCTGGTTACCCAAATGTTTACTGAAGACACTTGAGACTGGGACAAACACAATTACTCTTTCTAAGGCAGAAATATTTTGTATATACAGTGGGCCCTCGACTTACAAACTTAATTCATTCCGGAAGTCCGTTCGTAAGCTGAAACGTTTGTAAGTCGAAGCCAAATTTCCCCATAGGAATGCATTGAAAATTAATTAATGCGTTCATATTAGGGGGAAAGGGTCAGAAACTTAAAAATAAATAAAAGAAAACCACTTACCAGGCCTTGGTAGCCCCCGAACTGCAGGAAAAAGAGCACCAAACAGCTAAAAGCCGGGAGCCTGGCAGCTGTTTTGTGCTCTTCTCTGCTCCTGCGCCCCTCCTCTCCCCGCCTAACAGCTGCTCGGCTGGCTCTGAAGAGGCTTCCAGAGGCTTGCTCAACACCTAAAAAGGCAGGGGAATAAAGCTCCCCCACTTTCAGAAGCCTCCCGGTGGCAAGGGAAAAGCAGCAATTTTTTATTTCCAGCTTTATTGTCCCAAATGTAGGAGTAGGATTTCTGCTTATTGTGTATTTCAGTTTTGTGAACTGTTCCTTTATTTATGGCAGAGAGAATGATCATTTATTTATGAAGAGAGAGTTTTAAAATGCTTATGTCTAATTTCTTGCCTATATCAAATCTGATTTCTTCCAAACTAAGACTCATTCTGTCTTTTGTTGTAATTAGAAGACAGCATAGATTTTAGACATTAGAGAACTGTTTTAATTTTCCCTTACAGTATTTAAACCACTTACTCTGACACCTTTCAGAATCTATTTCTCTTTTTTAAAAATCCCCCTGTGATTCTTCCTTGTCTTTCAAGTGAGCATTTTCTCAGATTTACTATTAACGTAATGCCATGCAAAAATGAAGATGTAGCCATATTTTGTCAGTGCTAAGCAATGGATGCTGTTGTTCTTGTTCTTTCTTCTGTTATTGCTATTTGCAAATGAGTCTAAAATGCTTAAATAAAACTTTTGCATTACTCCACTTGCAGTGCCTGAATCCTTAGCAGAGATTTTAGAGTTTGCCGAATATGCAAATCCCAAGCTGGAAGGCTAACACAAATCAAACTGGTCCCCACAGTGCAGCTTTGAACAATTCTAAATATTCCTGTCATGTTGCATTCCATATAGCACGGCCATTACTCCTGAAATACATTTAGACATCTCTGAGGTGAATGTAATGGATGTGATGATATGGAATTAGAACCTGTTTAGAACACTTGCTGCTAGAAGAGCCATCTTAGTGATATTCAGAAAGAGCAAAATTAAATTAATTTCTCAGTCTGTCAGTCTCAGGCAGATCATAGTAAAAGATTTTGTTTCATCAAGATAATAATGCCTTCTGGAGTGCTGTCCTGTTAAACACACTGCTTAGCCTAAAAATGTGCAAAGAGCAATACCTCAGTCCCACAGCAGATTTCCTTCTAATTGGAGATTGTTTGCTGTCTTTATATACAGTCTGCAAAATACGTTGAAAGAAAGGAATGTGGGAAGAGACAAAGCTTGAGACTTTTCCTCAATTGTTCTCAGTATTCTATCTTATTGGTTGGTTTATAGCATTTATTAATATTCTGCTTGCAACAAACAGTGCTATATCCTTACTCAATAATATCTGCAGAACGTATTAAATGATGTCTGTGATTTAAGAAGCCATGAATCAAATCCAGAGAAGCTGTTCATGGTTGGAAGGATCCTCCTGATCATTGAGAGCTCTGCCTAAAAAGAGTTCAGTCTAGGAAAGGCTTCTGTAAATGAAGTCAGACAAGTAATTTCCACCAGTTCTTGCCAAAGTGCTTCCGGGAGGTGGGGGTCAGTTCTCTGAAACATATTTTTAGATTATCATGGCAGCTATACTGAGGGGGGGACCTCAATTGTTTCCATGCTGTTTCCTCAATTTTCTGGGTACTTTGACATTGTAATATCTTCTCTGACCCCCCATCTTTTGGGATCCAAACTTGTCTTCTGAAAACCTGGATTTCTGGGGAGACATTAAGCAGCATGGATTTTGGACAATTTCCATGTGAGCCTTCCCCCACACCCAATTCTCATTTTTTCATTATTGATTAGCTGGGGTCATTTCTCCTGTGTTTCCCCCATGGTTTCTAGCAATTATTATGACTCCAGGTGGCATCTCCTAGATACTTGATTTATTGATATATCACTTTTTTTTTCTTGAAAAAAATCAGAATATTTAAGAACAGCATGCTTCTAAAAAGAAATTGGTCAATTTCAACAGAGTAGATGCCAAAACTGGTTCAAATCACCAGAAATATATCAATTTCCATTCAGAATGTGGCCACCAGTTTAAATACCATATGACTAGAAGCTGACTTTTTAAAAGTCTGAACAGAAATTGATTAGGAATCGCATACATACTGATACTTACAGATACATAGGGTTTCGGTTAAAATTGTATCTATTATATAGTCCCAGTCAATGTTTTTATAATTTTGATTGGGCCTAGATTTTCTGAGTAATAACAATAATAATAATGTTCCATCAAGTTAATTCTGACTTTTAGCTACCCTTTTCAGGGTTTTGTAGGTGGAAAATACTTACAAGTGGTTTATTATTCCCTTCTTCTGGGGGCACCCTAGGACTGTGCTGCTCACTCCAAGCTCTTCTGCCTGGAGGCATAGTGGTGAATCAAACTCTTGACGTCTGGCTCTGCAGCCAGATACTTAAATCAGTGAGCAATCCAGCTAGCATTTTCTCAATAGATCAATTTCAAAAGGTTTTAAACCATATTGAACACATTTATAAAATGTTTTGAATTGAATGAAACTAAATATTCATAAAAATAAATACTAGTATGACTATAGGAAGAAAGATATTTATGAAATCTGCAATTTTGTCCCTAGGTATTCCTTCTGATATGATATGACGCTGGAAGATGGGCCACTCAGGTCAGAAGGCGTCCAACATGCTACTGAGGAAGAGCAGAGGACAAGTAGAGGTAGCTCCAGAGCTAATGAAGTGGTTGAGCCAAAACCGAAAGGACACTCAGCTGTGGATATGCCTGGAAGTGAAAGGAAAGTCTGATGCTGCAAAGAAGAATACTGCATAGGAACCTGAAATGTAAGATCTATGAACCTTGGTAAGCTGGGTGTGGTCAAACAGGAGATGGTGAGAATAAATATTGACATCCTGGGTGTCCGTGGGCAAAGGGCAAAGGCTAATAGAGTTTTCCCAAGAGAACAAACTGGTCATCAAAATGCTATTTTCCAACAATACAAGAGGTGACTCTACACATGGACATCACCAGATGGGCAATACCGAAATCAGATTGACTATGTTCTCTGCAGCCAAAGATGGAGAAGCTCTATACAGACAGCAAAACAAGACCTGGAGCTGATTTTGGCTGTGACCATCAACAAAATTCAAGCTAAAACTGAAGAAAGTAGGAAAAAACACTGGGCTAGTCAGGTATAATCTAAACCAAATCCCTTATGAATACACAGTGGAAGTGAAGAACAGATTTAAGGAACTAGATTTGGTGGACAGAGTGCCTGAAGAACTATGGAAGGAGGCTGGTAATATTGTACAGGAAGCAGCAATTAAAACCATCCCAAAGAAAAACAAATGCAAGAAAACAAAGTGGCTGTCCAAAGAGGCCTTGCAAATAGCAAAGAAGAGAAGGGAAACAAAATGCAAGACAGGGAAAGTTACAGATAATTGAATGCAAACTTCCAAAGAATAGCAAGGAGAGACAAGAGGGCCTTCTTAAATGAACAGTACAAAGATATAGAGGAAAATAATAGAAAGGGAAAAACCTGAGATCTGTTCAAGAAAAATGGAGCTATTAAAGGAAACTTTTGCGCAAAGATGGACATGATAAAGGACAAAAATGGTAGGGACCTAACAGAAGCAGAAGACATCAAGAAGAGGTGGCAAGAATACACAGAGGAATTATACCAGAAAGATTTGGATATCCCAGGCAACACAGATAGTGTGGTTGCTGGCCTTGAGCCAGGCATCCTGGAGAGTAAAGTCACGTGGGCCTTAGAAAGGATGGCTAACAATAAGGCCAGTGGAAGTGATGGCATTCCAGTTGAACTATTTAAAATCTTAAAAGATGACACTGTTAAGGTGTATACCCAATATGCCACCAAGTTTGGAAAACTCAGAAGTGGCCAAAGGATTGGAAATGATCAGTCTACATCCCAATTCCAAAGAAGGGCAGTGCCAATGAATCCTTGCCTAACCACTTTATCTGTCTCCTGTGAAATCTGTATGTGGGACAGGAAGGAACAGTTAGAACTGGATATGGAACTGTTTGGTTCAAAATTGGGAAAGCAATACAACAAGGCTGTATATTGTTCCCCCTAATAATTTAACTTATATGCAGAACACATCATGCGAAAAGACTTTAGGAATCCCAAACCAGAATTAAGATTGCCAGAAGAAATATCAACAACCTCCAATATGCAGATGATACCACTCTGATGGCAGAAAGTGAAGAGGAAATCAACCCTGAGTGCTCACTGGAAGGACAGATCCTGAAGCTGAAACTCCAATACTTTGGCCATCTCATGAGAAGAGAAGACCCCCTGGAAAAGACCCTGCTGTTGGGAAAGTGTGAAGGCAAGAGGAGAAGGGGACAACAGAGGATGAGATGGTTGGACAGTGTTATTGAAGCTACCAACATAAATGTGACCAAACTCTGGGAGGCAGTGGAAGACAGGAGGACCTGGTGTGCTCTGGTCCATGGGGTCACGAAGAGTCGGACACAACTTAATGACTAAACAACACTAATTCCTTCTGAAAACCCCAAAACCTAGAATCAACTAACTTCATCCACTACTACGATTGTTATAAATGCACAACAAAACAGAGGAAGAAAGAGAAATGAACACTGCATTTTACCATGTTTCTTTGAACCATACCTATTAATTTTCAAAGCATATCCGAAGGTGAAAAGAAAACTTTCAGTGTAAGAGAAATTTATAGGGCTGATAAAAAGGACAGTTGTTCCTAAATCCAGAGTTTAGGAGAGGGACAAACAAAGTTTGTGTTACCTAACATAGTGTTGCATCACTAAATATACTGGGATATAAGGTGGATAAGTTACTTTGTATGTATGTGTGCATGCATGCATAGCTTTCTTCTTTTGAAGTTGTTTTTCTTATACATTTTCCAAAATATACAGTTACCACTCCCATTTATGAGTCACCACACTGGGAGAAAGGTAGCCTACAAATGTCAATCACTCAGTCACTCTATCAATCAGTTTTAAAGAGGTAGCTGGCTAGATGGAGAAGAGGTGATGGAGAAACACCAGTGAGCAAATTGGAAAAGAACAAGGAAAAGAATCATAGTCCCCTTTTACCTTCTTTCCACTTCTTGACTAGGGCCTGTGTTGGAAGAAAATACAAATACAAAGTACAAATTCTGGATTCTAAGTAAGAGGCCTGAAGATAGAGCCCCAGACAGCAGTGTAGTAAAGCCAGGACTCACAGGGCTGAAGTTTTGGAGTTTTGTAAGTAGAAACAACTATGACATCAACCACCATCCTGCTCAACCTTTCCTTTTCACTCTGAGCTTCCCTGCAATTCCCATGACAGTTGGGAGAGAAATTGATTTTCCCCAGGAACAGTATATTGTTAGAAGCAATTATGTTATAATGCAAAGTATTTGAGACTGGTTGGGTGTTGAGTGGGCAACAAAAAACTGTTATGTTTATAAAATACCCCCTACCCATTTCTTCACATAGACCTATCCAGCTGCGGACTCTTCTAAAGGGACAGGCTGGCTATGGGGAACTGTTATGTTGAGTGCTGCCCTTCCAATTTTCCACCATAGTTGCCCTAGAGCAATCTGGAGTACCCAGGACTGCCTATAGTATATGAGATGTTAACTGGTTGTTTATTGTCCAGAGAATGATAGCTCTGCATTTCTCCAGTAGTCTTTGTGCAGCTGTCATAAAGAAACACCTAAGTAGCTGCTGCCAGCCACCCAATAAAGTCATAAACTCATTGAGCCAAACAGCCTGGCTGAATTGACTCAATAAGTCCTAGAAAGGGGACTGCCAAAGAGACCAGGTAGACCAGCCTGATCCACCCAGGAGCTCTCTGTAGTGAGTATGTCAGCAGCAGTGGTGGCAACTCTCCAAAGTGAGGTAAAATATACAAACATCATTTCTAAACACAGTACAGGATATTTTGTTGTGCTACATAGAGTGGGTATACTTTTCTTCCCAATGTAATTTATGTAATGTTTGCTGTTCCTCATTATTAATGTTCTTGGCAATTTTCTGGTGACATGTGAGCCTGCCTACAAGATGATTTCAGGAAAATGAGAGTGGATGGGCTAGCAGATCTGCTGTTAGTGTACAGATGTGAGAGCTGTGTGAGAGAGCTATAACTTCTGACTGTTTATATTTGCTGATAATTTGATGAAAGGCTTCTGCTATTCTGTGCTCTCTTGGGGTTGTACTTAATAAAAGTATACAGTGGTCTGCGCTGAAATAATAGGCTGCCTCAAGTATTGCTGCTTTTGTTGACTTTCTACATACTACACTATTTTATGATGGAGAGTGGAGAATTTTATGAACAGAAATATTTCCACTAGATTTATGTCCCATTTATATGAAGCCAATAGATTGCAATAGCATGTGTAAGAACAGTGGAGCAAAAAAACAACTGTACTAATGTCAAGGTGATGGATTTCAGTTATAAAGAATATGTGTAAGAGTAAAATAAAGACATAATACTATCTTAAGGCACTTTCCCTTTGATGGAATTATATATGAAACTACCATATGTTGTGAAGTCCCCAGCACTTCAAAAAGGTAATGTTATGCAAAACCACCTACTTGATGAAAACAAAGACAGAGATGGGAGATGGTGGGGGTCATAATACATCACAATGGCATACTGAACTACATTTAGTTTTGGTGTCCTGTTTCTTGCTGATTGAGTGAGACTAGTTACCTAAAGTCATAACAGATTACAGCACTAATCACACAGAGGGATATGATAACATTATCCTCACATGTTACAGCAGACAGTATGAACTTCCTTTCAGATTAGAGGCTGTAAGAAATGTACTATTGTGGCAAGAAGAACAGACATGATGGCAGTTGTTGGGTATACAACAACAAATCACAGTCTTTTTATAAAAATAAAGTGTGGGAGAGGAGGCACTTCAATACCTTATTGTACTGGTTGTTCTGGGTTTTTCGGGCTCTTTGGCCATGTTCTGAATTGTATTGTACCTTTATCAAGCCTTTGTGTCATTGGGCTAAAACTTCAGTGGATAAGCTGTTCTACCAATTGCTCCATGTTTGCCAGTGGCTTTTATAGGTCAAGTCTATCCTTCCCTACCAGTACTGCCTTTGTAACCCCACCTTCTTTCCCTTCTGTTATATTTTCACTACTCAAAGTTGTGACAACAGGAGCAATAGCATGTATGGTAGTGTAAGTCCATATACAGCACAAATACAGTGCAATGCCAATTTAAACGTGATTACTGGAATTATACACTAGGGACGCTACGTGCTAATCTCTACGTGCTAATCTCTAGACAGCAAATTGGTTAACATGAAGGGAAAAAATCCTTTCCAACTACCAGCCAATGCTTGGTGCAAACCATGAACCAAGAGCAGAAGGATGGGTTGCACTTCCTGCTTAGCCCAAATGAGCCTAGGTTTTGCATTGCCTGAGCCAAAACATGTCTCATAAAATTTGGAAAGATCTGAGATCTTATGATTAGTTGCACATCAGAATTTCACCCTCATGGCTGATTGTTAGGGCCATGTATACGCAAGTTCCAGCAGCAGCTTGCTCACACTCTCCTTCAAGTCACCATAACCCTGCTTGCAAATAAATGCTTGTGGGGGGTCCCCTTCCAAGAACAATAAGAGGATGAGACATGGTCAATACCTTTCCTTGATCACTATGTCTTTTTATTGGTGTTTTTCAGTAAAGCACAATGCAATTCATACATGGCATATACAGTGGACCCTCGACTTACAGACGGCTCAACTTACAGACTTTTCAAGTTACAGACTTTTCAAGTTACAGACTTCTCTGGACACAAAATTTAGGTTCGACTTGCAGCCGGAGAATTGACCTACAGACCAGAAAAAAATCAAAATGGAACAAAAATGGAACAAAAACAGCTGGTTACGGGATTAATCGGTTTTCAATGCATTGTAGGTCAATGGAGACTCGACCTACAGACTTTTGGACCTGCAGCCACTGTTCCAATACAGATTAATTCTGTAAGTAGAGGTTCCACTGTAACTGCCATGATACAAACATTAAAAAATCATACAAACATTTTTTTAAAAACCTGATCGCATACAGTATATGTTGAAAAATTTCATTATCTCACTTCCCTTTAGGAATTTAGTCTGGTGCTGTTCTGCTTTTTTGTCAGTCCACAGAACTTCCCTTCCCATAACCCTTCAAGCCCACAAGCCAAATTGGAGATCCGTTTGTAGAAAGAAGTTGGAAGTAACTGTGATGGACAGTTTGAAATACCCCCAAAAGACATCTCGGCCAAATCACATCTTAGCAATGAAGCAACGAATCTGTATGAGGGGGAGATGTGACAGGTTGGGAATATCAGTTTAACTGTTAAATACTTTCTAGCTCTCAGTGACTTTAGATGGGGTTAGGCAGCTAATTTCAGGATTTCCTCAGGCTGAGCAAAAGAGAAGGCTAAAGGTGTTTTGAAATGAAAGGAAGAGTAGATTGTTCATTCTAGAAAGGGCTGTTTTTAAGAAAGCAATTTCATGGCTAAAATACTTGAATTGGGATCACTAGAACCTAAGCTGCATGAGAGTTGTGATGTCACTTAATGGCAAGGCTGAATCTGGTATTCTGCTGTTATGACAGAGGGTTTGCTTGTGGGATATTCTTCCTTATCTGACAAGATACCTTAGTTTGCTTTGGATACCATGCATCTTGACTTAAGTGAAGAAGGGGTGTCATTTACTATGCTGTCTCATGGGTTGGCACTGAAGAAAATAGTAAATTAAAATAATAACTCACACATTATAGCAAGCTCAAAAATATGGCCCAAAATGAATTATTTCCCAGCCTGTAGCTGTAGTAGTTTGTGCTTAAGGTCCTCATTAAAACTCTCTGGTCATTAGATTAAATTATATTTACTAAAATATATTTGATATAGAAATGATATAGAATATTCAGTATCATTCTGTTACTGGTTTCCTGCCAACTCCCTTACATTGTCTTTTGTGCTGAAACATTCACCCTCAAGCAGTAAAAGCAGAGAGAATTTAAACATTAGAACAGAAAGACTTGCCTGTTTCAAAATTCAGTGAGATCTAAACACATTGAAAATGCTGGATATTAGTTTGATTCTACAGCATCACAAGTCACAATGACAACAAATAAAACATTTATTCTTTACTAAAGCACAAGAGGGACAGTTGAGTTTATTGTCTGAAAATTTGACCTAGATATGCTGCACTCAACATTATATATGATTTAATTATAATAAACAATTTTAACAAATTGCTAAACATTCCTATTTGAATTCCTTACCATTTCCCCTTTTATAGTTTCCAGATTTTGCAATACCCCCTTTCTGCCTTGGGCTGCAATTCATTAATAAAAACAGTTTGGAAAAATACATATGACTATGAAAGGTGAAATCAGAAAATGAAGTCATATGGATTTTATTCTAACAAGAGCTGTAGCCTTTTGGTAATTCTTTCATATTGCCTGAAGTATTCATAACCTGTGATCCTTCTGATCCCCAAATGTTCTTGAGTTTTCTATTGTACTGTCTAACAGCTGACAGATTAAAATGGGGACACATATACTGTCTTCAGCACGCTGGCTGCAATGAGAGGGGGGTTGTCTAGCAACTTGTTCATGTGTTCTGATAAAATTTCAAACTATACAGCCCCCTACAATGTTGAAAGAAGTTTTTTTTACAGTTAGATGCTACCAATTATCTGTAAGTTGAGGATTTGAAAAGGAAGCCTCCCAGGAATTGTGGTGGCCTCCATGTGGGTTGAGGAAAGAAGCATCTGTATATACTTATAAAATACCTTGCCTCCCACATGAGTGCATGGGTGGTAGTTAAAACTAGAAAAAAATGGGAGGATAGGACGACTGCTGGAGCAATGAAAAATTATCCAAACTGCTTCTGAACTTTTACCACTTCTTAACATTGCATACTAGTAAGTGGTACACAATAGTGGCTGAGGTCTTGTGGTTTTGTATAGTAGGTTGCAACTAGAGTAGGCCTATTTGAATCAAAGGCATTTATGGAGAAGCTGACTCACCAAATCCCCACTCATTCAGTCTGTTCAACTTAGTACATAAAGGAACCAGATTCCAGTCTATCTGGATAATTTGCTTTATTTGCCCCACACAGATGGCCGTACAGGATGATCACTATGGAGGGGGAATTCGGATCTTATTTCAGGTGTGATCATACAGAGAAACAGATCACAATTTTGACTGCTCATGGAGTGGTCCAGTGTGATCTATTTTTTGGTAATAACAATGACAAAAAAGGGAAAAGTACTCCAGCCCAACGCCAATCTGGACCATTTTGGTCCTGTTGTAAGGCTTCTACCTTTGGGGGTTGGCTAGAGTGATTCCCCAACAGACAGAAGTGGTGCTTTAAGACAGTGATCCCCAACCTTTTTAATACCAAGGACCAGTTTTGTTGAAGACCATTCTTCTAAGGACCGGGGCAGGGGGGCCTGCTGCCGCCAGTGTCCGTGTATGGGGTGGGACGTGGGGGGGGGCATCCATGCATGGGGGTACTTGTTATGCAGTAAGCTGTTGGAGGATAGCTATGAATCAAGCATATTATATGTATTGTGCCATTGGTCCCCCCACCCCAGAATAAAGAGGCAAGACACAGGTGTTGGATTAATTAGGGCCACACTTTATAAAAACAGGTAACTTTAATTCTTGTTGTTCCCAAGCACGGGGGCCTATGGTAGTGTGGTATCGGGTTTGAGGCCGAAGGTTGCCTAGAGTGGTCTTATAGACCAGATGGGCGGGGTACAAATCAAATAAATAAATAAGTAGATAAGTAAATAAGTAAGTAAGTAAGTAAGTAAGTAAGTAAGTAAGTAAGTAAGTAAATAAATAAATAAATAAATAAATAAATAAATAAATAAATAAATAAATAAATAAATAAATAAATAAATAAATAAATAAATAAATAAGGTCTCACGAGAACATCTCTGCAACAACATTCTGGCAAGTCCTGCACCCCATTGTTACATGGTTTGGCCGGTGCCTTAAGCAACCACCCCGGGCCTGTAAGTCCCCTCTAATTGGCGACCCCTGGCCTGGGGAAGGCCCCAGCATGTCCTCCCCCTGGCACTGTAACAATCCGCAGCACCGTGAGGTTAGTCGGGCTATCACCTTCATTATATTCCCTGGGCACTCACCGATAGTTGTTGTTTCCACAGTACCCGCCAGTGTGACCAATAAACAAACCTTAACATTCAAAGACAACAAACATACCAGTATGCAATAGGTGAAAAACCCTGCTAACCACAAGCAAATCTTGATAGCAGGGGAAAAATTCCTATCTGGCCCCCAAAAATGCAAGCAGTCAGACTCACACTGGATAAAGGGTCGGTGGGTAGATGGGAAGAGAGCCTTGAAAGAGGCTGAGAGGGTGGGGAGATGCAGTTACATGCTGCAATCCCAAGCCCTCTCCTCGGGATGCAGAACTAGATTCTTGTCTCACCTCATCGTAGTGGGGGTGGTGGCAATGAAGCTCCGTTTCAGCAACATGCACCATTATTTCTATTCAGCAACATGCGCCATTATTTCTATTATCATTACAATGTAACATATAATGAAATAATAATACAACTCAACATAACACAGAATCAGTTGGCGCCCTGTGCTTGTTTTCCTGCAACTAGATGGTCCCATCTGGGGGGGATGGGAGACAATGCCCCCCAAAGTGTGTCTTTTATGTCCAGTCTACTGTGTAATTTAGTTTTTGTTGCAGTCATAGCAGAAAACCCTGCTTTGCAAAGATAGGATGTTGGAAATGGAAGCAGGCTTTTCAGTGCTTTTGTGGCAATTCCAGGATATTCTGCCTTTACTTTGATCCAGAAAATATGAAGATTTGAAGTTGTCTCAAACATACTTTTAAGGCCACCGTCATTTGCGATCTTAAGCAGTTGACCCTCTTCTAGCACGGATAAAGTTGATTCACTTTGCTTGTTCAGAAATGGGTCACGGAGCCATTCCTTCCCAGTTCAAAAGCTGAGATAGATGGATCATTCACCAGTTAAGAGAAAGAAGTCACTGGCTCAGTCTCTTTCAAAATATCTGCTACTGTTTGAAGCATATCAAAAATCCCAATGTTTACTCGTCACCCTCATAATTCTAGTTTGGCTTTGAATGCAGCCACTTTACCTGCTGACTTAAACACAGTTGTCATTCTCCCCTGAAGTGACAGATTGAGTTGGTTGAGCAGGTTGAATATGCCACACAAGTAAGCAAGTTTTGTAACCCATTCTGTGTCACTAAAATGTGCTACCATTGGTGATTGTTTTTCTGTAAAAAAATCTCTGGAGCACTTCTCCTAATTCAAAAACTCTGGCCAGAGAGCTACCTTTAGAAAGCCATCTCACTTCTATGTACAGTATAAAAGAAGATGTTTGTGCTCTGCATCCATCTCCTCACGGAGCTGTGTGAACAGTCGTGAGTTAAGGGCATGCACTTTAATGTAGTTGATCATTATAATCACATCCTGCAAAATGTTGTTAAGTTTAGGTGGCATTTTTCATCTCCATGGATGACACAGTGTGTAGACTCACATTCAGAAGCAACCTCCTTGACCCGAGTAGTGAAATAAGAAATCCGTCCAGTCATGGCAGCCGCTCCGTCTGTGAATATACCAACACAAAGTTCAGTTTTCCTCACATGTAATCATTCAAAGACTTGAATAGTTATGCAGCTGTGGTGTTGGTTGGTAACAAAAGTGTGCGTAACATATCCTCATGCACGTCCTCCTGAAAAATATATCGCACAAAAACAAGCATTGTTGCCTTGTTGTCAACATCAGTGGACTCGTCCACCTGGAGTGCATACCATGGTTACTCTTTAATTCTCTCTAACAACTGTGCCTCAATATCCTCTGCCATTTCATCAGTTTGTCTACTTATAGTGCTAGCTGAAAGAGGGACATATGCCAGTTTTTGAACTGCAGCCTCCCCTAAAAGTTCACGGCAAATGTCCTTAGCAGCAAGCAGGATCATCAATAGTAAAAGGCTTCTTAGCTTTAGCAATGTGGTTAGTGACCGAGAATGATGCTCTCAGTGCAGACAGATTTGATGAAGTGGTAGCCATCAATAATTGTTCTGTTCTTCGTGTTCACATTTTTTTTTCTTTTGAAAAACTCCAAAAGCTTGTCTTTTAATGCAGGATGCTTGGTCTCCATGTGGCAAAGCAATTTTGATGGTTTCATGGCTTCATTGGATAGCTGCTCACCACATATTATACAAAGCGTGCTTGAAGAATGTGAATCACCCATTGCAATGAAACCATAATTTAAGGAGGACTTATGATATTTTCTTTTAAATGCAGATTTCTTTTTGTTGGCAGTCTTAGGGTTTTCTACTCTCTCATCATTTGGGGCCTCCCCCAGCAAACTTCCATGGCAAACTCCCTGTTTGCTCTCCTGTTCACAAGCTGTGGTCACAAGCTCCCTGGGTCTGCCTTTATTTGTCAGCTGTGCTTTGTCTGGAGTCAGGAATCAAAAGGCCCTCCCAGAACTCACAGCTGCTACTTATAGCCCTCAGCAGTAATCAGGACTCTCCCCTTTCTGTTAGGCCAATCACATGGCTCTTCCTGTTAAGGACACACCCCTTCCTGTTCTACTAAGCACACAGCTCTTTAAGTAGAGCACATGGTGCTTCTGTCTGGGCAATTCTGAGGGGTTACTTCAGGCCCTTTCTTAGTGTTACTCTAGAGAAAAATCCAATTACCTCCCTATCTTTGTCTCCTTGGTCTCCTTCCTATCTCTTCTGTGAAAAAAAAAAAAAACCCTGTTTGCTCTCCTGTTCGCAAGCTCCTGAGTCTGCCTTTAGCTTTATTTTTTAGCTGTGCTCTGCCTGGAGTCAGGAATCAAAAGGCAAACAAAGATAAACAGGCCACAAATCACACACCCTTCAGTGTCTGTATACAAATGTCAAGTGTATGGGAAACAAACAAGAAGAACTTGAAATTCCAAAAAGAAAAAAGGGGGTAGGTGACAAAAAATACCAGTGTGGCTTCACAAAAAGCTCATGGAGGACCTAAAAACAAACAAACAAAAAGACATGTACAAGAAATGGAAAGAAGGCCAGGCCACCAAGGATGAGTACAGACAAGTAGCAAGGAAATGCAGGGATGGCATTAGGAGGGCAAAAACTGAGAATGAGCTGAGGTTATCTAGGGACACTGAAAGCAATAAAAAGCATTCTTCAGGTATGTGAGTAGCAATAGACAAACAAAAGATATAGAGGCACAGCTCCACAATGGAGATGGAAAAATGATAATAGAGGAGGACAAAGAAAACGCAGAGGTGCTCACTTCCTATTTTAGTTTGGTCTTTTCCCATAAGACAGACTATGAACTTCCAAACAAACAGGAAGTGCAAGTGGGGGGGGGGATAGGATTGCCACTGGAAATTGATAAACAAATAGTCAAGGAATATCTTACCACCTTGAATGAGTTCAAATCTTCAGGGCCAGATGAACTGCATCCGAGAGTACTGAAGAAACTGGCTGAAGAACTCTCAGAACCACTATCCATTATTTTCTTGAAATCATGGGAAACTGGTGAGGTGCCAGAAGACTGGACAACCAATGTTGTCCCTGTCTTCAAAATGGACAAAAAAAGAGAGGAACCTGGGAACTACAGGCGTCAGCCTATCAATTCCAGGCAAAATTCTGGAACAGATCATAAAGCGGTCATTGTCCAAACACCTAGAAAAATGCAACAATAACTAGAACCCAACACAGATTTGTCAAGAACAAATCCTGCCAAACCAATTTGATCTCGTTTTTTGATCAGGTCACCCCCCTGATAGACAGAGGGAATGCTGTAGACATAGTATATATTGACTTCAGCAAAATTTTTGACAAAGTGCCCCATGATATCCTAATTAGCAAACTAACTAGGTATGGACTGAATAGATCAAGTGTTAGGTGGATGCACAACTGGCTACAGAATCATACTCAAAAGGTGATGATTAGCCTGGGCCTGGTGCTCTTCAATATTTTTATTAATTACCTGGATGAGGGAGTGCAGGGAATGCTTGTCAAATTTGCAGATGATAGCAAATTGGGCGGAATACCTAATACCCTAGAAGACATAAATAAAATTCAAAATGACCTTGATAGGATGGAGCACATGACCGAAAGCAACAGACTGAAATTCAACAAGGATAAGTGCAAAGTACTGAACCTCAGGAAAAGAAATCAATTACACAGTTACAAGATGGGGTATCTGGCTCAGCAAAACTATGAGGTAGAAGGATCTTAGAATTGTCATAGATCACAAGCTAAATATGAGCCAACAGTGTGATGTGGCTACAAAATGACCAATGCTATTTTAGGCTGCATTAATAGAAGTATAGTTTCCAAATCCCACGAGGTGCTAGTCCCCCTCTATTCAGCATGGGTTAGGTCTCACCTTGAATATTGTGTCCAGTTCTGGACACCACACTTCAAGAAGAATGCTAACAAATTGGAATAAGTTCAGAGGAGGGCGACATGGATGATCAGGAGTCTGGAAACCAAGCCTGATGAGGAAAGACTGAAAGAATTGGGCATGTTTAGCCTTGGGAAAAGAAGACTGAGAGGTGATATGATAGCACTTTTCAAATATTTGTCGTACAGAGGAAGGGCAAGATCTGTTTTCAATCATCCCAGAGTGCAGGACACGCAACAATGGGCTCAAGTTAAAGGAAGCCAGATTTCGGTTGAACATCAGGAAAAACCTCTGAACTGTTAGAGCAGTACAACAGTAGAAACAGCTACCTCAGGAGTTAGTGAGTGCTCCAACACTGGAGGCATTAAAAAAACATGTAGATAATAACCTGGCAGATATGCTTTGATTGTAGTACTGCATAGAGCAGAGGGTTGGACTTGATGGCCTTGTAGGCCCCTTTCAACTTAACTTTTCTATGATTCTATGATTAGTTAGTTTGGTAAAATGTGTTACTTGATGTAGTCCAATTGCTGAATATATTTAAATATACTAGTTCCAAGATTAATAATGGGACCTATTGTGACCAACCCCCCCCCAAAGAAACAGCTCCTTCTTTCATGCAGAGCCTTACATTTTCAATTACACAATCCATGTTAGATTGTTTTAGACCTAGTCATTAAAATTCTCATAAAAAACAAATGGATCTATAATTTTAAAAGTTATGTTTGCTTTCTTATTTAAAAAGCACCCAGAGCAATGTGGAGTATGGAAAATCATGTTTTGGTTTCAGGCAAGGTTAGCATATTTTACGTGATATTGTTTCTTTCTGAAAATGCTAGTACTGGAAGACTATACCCAAATTATTGCTGGCCTCACACAGATAAGAATTTAGTTATTAGACTCAAGGTCAAACAGCATGTGAAAATGAAGATGATTTTCCCTGCCTTATATTTCATCACAAAAATTCCTGTGAAGAGGAAAGCACCAGAACCCATCAAAACACCATCAACAAGACTGAAGAGGGTAAGAGTAGAATGCTAATTTTTATAGCTGAATTACCTAGGCACAGGGAAAGCACTTTTTGAAGCTGAAACACCACATATATTCCAAGCATCCTTGTTTATTTGTTCTATATAAAAAAGGAGGGGGAACCCTCTAATGAAGTGCGGAGGTGAAGGTAGCTTTGAGAGGGAGTGAGTGAGTTAGTTAATTAGGCAATATCCTCTTGAATCTTTGAGATAAACTCTAGGTCAAAAGCATAAAAATTAGCATAACATTCATATTAATATGTTTCAGAATCTGATAGAGCAGAAGCTTGCACTTGGAAATCTGTGTAATCACAGGCATCTAATTTTCAAAGGAGTTTTGGGTGCTCATTATGGTGATGGATGACAGTACTGAAAACATCAACACTTAAAAAAGAAAGGGGAAAAAAGGTCTACCCTGCTTTGTGTGCTCTTTGCTTATGGTTCTCATGTATGGTGCTACTGCAGGAAGCAGAAGTAAGATGGTTCGTAAGAAATGTATGTTACTGGTAATAACTAATATCCCACAGTAATCCACTTCACTCCAACAGACAGGTCACTGAGGGTGGGGGGGAGGGGAATGACAATGGTACCAAAACACTTCTGGGATTGCTATGATACAATTCTACTTCAGCAAAAGTGGTGCTACATCATGATGCCAAATGGCATCTCAGCACAGAATACCAATGAGACGGGTTGGCAGCACAGGCAGAATGAATTCACAATACTGTTTTCTTCTCTCATCTCTAGTGTTCAGTGCTGAATCTCAAAATTAGGAGAGGAACATCTGAATGCATCTGAAAACTATCCTAGTGACATTTGTGAGACTTCACAGATTTAACTGCAAACACTTCAAGATAAGCCCTAATGTGTCCCTTTGTTGTTGTTTTAATGAGAACAAAGTATGGATATTGTGGTTTATATGGGATTTTTCCCTCTCTCTGAATAGGCACATCAATTTCTTGTTTTCCTAAATAACTATCTTGTGTTCTGTTCCACTTTGTATAACACTCTACTGTTAAGCAACAAGCAATTGCATAGTACAGTAAGTGTCTTTGATCCCTTGTATCCCAGGAAAAAAAATCCTCTAGACAGACTGTTGGTTAGGGTCATTGGCTGTGTAGCTAATTTCTAGATATGAGAAAATAACCCAATATAGAATGGTAAAATTAGAGCTTACAGTCAACAATATATATATCATGAAGCATGAAATCTAATGAGTTTAAGGAAAGAAAAACAACCATAATCTAACTGAAGACAATGAGGATTTGACTTCATATTTTCTGGAGTGCTCAGATCAATTTTATAGTTCTGAAGTCTTCTATCACCTTAAACTGTGTCAGGCTATTTCTCCATTTACCTAAATATTGTTTGTTCTCACTAGCAGCAGATCTGAGGAACTCACACAGAAATCTTTCTCATCACCTGCCACCTCAGTTTCATTATTTTATTTAAGTAATATCTCAGATGAAGTTCTTATTAATGAACGTAAATACATTTTTGAAGATTTCATTTTTGAAAAAGCCCTTCAGAAGTCTATGTCCTATTGGCCAAAATCCTGTTTTTGGCATAGCATAATTGTCTGGCAGCAAGTTAAGAACTCAGTGTAGACTTTATATGTTGCACACTGAGTTGCTTTACTCAGTATGTAATATATTACATCTATGCTGATATCGTAATTTGCAACATACATCAGCAATAGGATTTGGGCCATTGCCTTCTTGGGTCTTGCTCCTGTGCTATGACTATACAGTGGTGCATTGCAAGACGAACGCCTTGCGGCATGAAAAATTTGCTAAACGAATGGGTCTGGCTAAGGTTTTGGTGCCTCACAAGACGAATGTTCCTATGGCCCTGCTTCGCAATACAGATGTCTTTTTACTTGCTTTTTACCTGCTGAGCAAGCCCCAGGAGTCTTCTGAAAGTGGCGCTTTGCCACGGCGGTGGCAGTGGGCAGGCCCACCACCCCATCCCACCACCCCGTGGCAAAGCGCTACTTTCAGAGGCTTCCCCGGGGGCAGGGGGAAAGCACCATTTTTTAATTTCCAGCTCTTTTTCCCTGCCTTTTTCGGTGCTGGGCAAACCCCAGGGAAGCCGCTAAGACCCAGCGCCAATCAGCTGTGAGGCGGGGAGGGGGGCAGGAGTGGAGAAGAATACAAGGCTGCTGCCTCCCTGGTGCCGGCTCTCAGCTGTTTGGCGCTCTTTTTCCAGCTTTTCGGGGGCTACCAAGGCACTGTGAGGAGCCGGGCTCAGTCTACAGTACCTGGTGACTTTATTTCAATTGTTTTTGTTTCTGACTTTTCCCCCCATAGGAACGCATTAATTAAATTTCAATGCATTCCTATGGGAAAACGCGCTTCGCAAGATGAAATTTTCGCTAGGCGGCATTAACTGTGGAACGGATTAATTTCATCTTGTGAGGCACCACTGTATATATACAGTGGATATGAAAAGTTTACACACCTCTGTTAAACTGTCAAGTGTCTGTGATATAAAAAATGAGACAAATGAGACAAAGTTCATTTCAGAACTTTTTCCACCTTTAATGAGACCTATGAACTGCACAACTCAGTTGAACAACAAACTGAAATCTTTTAGGTGGAAAAAGATTTCCCTCCACCTAAAAGATTTCAGTTCATTGTTCAACTGAGTTGTACAGTTCATAGGTCTCATTAAAGATAGAAAACGTTCTGAAATGATTTCTTTTTCTCTCATTTTTTTTTACATCAAAGACACTTGACATTTTAACAGGATTGTGTAAACTTTTTATATCCACTGTATTATATATAGTCTGGTCCCAAATAAGTCTTAGCATGAATAGCATCCTATTTCATTAGTCTCTAATTAAATCATAATCTCAGACCAACTTGTATAAAATATAGAAAATTCTCTTGTAATTTTTTTCCTGGTGGTTCTTTAGTCATATTTTTTCTTTTTTGAGTGCATTTTGTTGATTTTATTTATACCTTAATGAAATCTGGTCATTTATGTACTTTGATTAGATTTAATTCTTAAGTGAAAAGAAAGAAAATGAACATTTCCATCAAAATAAAGAGAAAGCTAAAGGTGCCATTCTGCAAACAGTTGAATATCTTAATAAACCCCTTATTTATGCTGTAGTTCTAATCTCCCAGAGTGTTACACCATTTTTTCCAATGGAGAGATAGCTACACATTAAAATATATTTGAATGCAGAAATAAATTTATCTGAATTTAACAAGGGATTTCTTCAAGACAACTGACCATTATGTGGAAAACTTGTGCAATTCAGACTGAAGATTTACTGCACTACAGGACAATTGCTGTTTTGGAGAGCACTTCTAGAACTGACACCAAACAAGGATGTTCTTCTCATTTTAGAGGACTGGAATGCTAAAGTCGGGAGTCAAGAGACAAAAAGGAACAACAGGTAAGTTTCGCCTTGGAGTTCAAAATGAAGCATGACAAAAGCTAATAGAGTTTTGTCAAGAGAACAAGATGTTCACCAAAAACACTCTTTTCCAACAACACAAGAGGTGGCTCTACACATGGGCATCACCAGACGGGCAATACTGAAATCAGATTGATTATGTTCTCTGCAGCCAAAGATGGAGAAGCTCTATACAGGCAGCAAAATAAGACCTGGAGCTGATTGCGGCTTTGATTATCAGCTTCTTATAGCAAAACCCAAGCATAAACTGAAGAAAGTTGGAAACACCACTAGGCTAGTCAGGTATAATCTAAACCAAATCCCTTATAAATACACAGGAAGTGAAGAACAGATTTAAGGAACTAGATTTGGTGGACAGAGTGCCTAAAGAACTATGGATGGAGGCTCATAACATTGTACAGGAGGAAGCAACAAAAAGCATCCGAAAGAAAAGGAAATGCAAGAAAGCAAAGTGTCTATCTAAAGAGGCCTTACAAATAGCAAAGAAGAGAAGGGAAACAAAATGAAAGGAAATTGATTGCAGATATCCAAAGAATAGCAAGGAGAAACAAGAGGGCCTTCTTAAAGGAACACTGCAAAGATATAGTGGAAAATAATAGAAGGGGAAAAACCTGGGATCTGTTCAAGAAAATTGGAAATATTAAAGGAACATTTTGTGCAAAGATGGACATGATAAAGGACAAAAATGGTAGGGACCTAACAGAAGCAGAAGACATCAAGAAGAGGTGGCAAGAATACACAGAGGAATTATACCAGTGTGGTTGCTGACCTTGAGCCAGATATCCTGGAGAGTGATGCTGTTAAGGTGCTACACTCAATATGCCAGCAAGTTTGGAAAACTCAGAGGATTGGAAAAGATCAGTCTACATCCCAATCCCAAAGAAGGGCAGTGCCAAAGAATGCTCTAACTACCATACAGTTTATTCATTTCACAAACTAGAAAGGTTATGCTCAAGATCCTACAAGGTAGGCTTCAGCAGTTATGTGGACCGAGAACTCCCAGAAGTACAAGCTGGATTCCAAAGGGGCAGAGGAACTAGAGACCAAACTACTAACATATGCTGGATTATGGAGAAAGACAGAGTTCCAGAAAAACATCTACTTCTGCTTCAATGACTTCGCAAAAGCCTCTGACTGTGTGATGCACAGCAAACTATGGCAAGTTCTTAAAGAAATGGGAGTGCCTGACCACCTAATCTATCTCCTGAGAAATCTATATGTGGGACAGGAAGCAAGTGTTAGACTCTTGTAGCCACTGTTAGAACTGGATCTGGAACAACTGATTGGTTCAAGATTGGGAAAGCAGTACAACAAGTCTGTATATTGTCTCCCTGCTTATTTAACGTATATGCAGAATACATCATGCGAAAGGCAGGACTGCATGAATCCCAAGCTGGAATTGCCAGAAGAAATATCAACAACCTCCGATATGCAGATGATACCATTCTGATGGCAGAAAATGAGGAGGAATTAAGGAACCTCTTAATGAGGGTGAAAGAGGAGAATGCAAAAAATGGTCTGAAGCTCAACATAAAAAAAAACTAAGATCATGGCCACTGGTACCATCACCTCATGGCAAATAGAAGGGGAAGATATGGAGGCAGTGACCAATTTTACTTTCTTGGGCTCCATGATCACTGCAGATGGTGACAGCAGCCATAAAATTAAAAGACACCTGCTTCTTGGGAGGAAAGCAATGACAAACCTCGACAACATCTTAAAAAGCAGAGACATCACCTTGCCAACAAAGGTCCGTATAGTCAAAGCTATGGTTTTTCCAGTAGTGATGTATGGAAGTGAGAACTGGAGCATAAAGAAGGCTGACTGTCGAAGAATTGATGCTTTTGAATTGTGGTGCTGGAGGTGACTCTTGAGAGTCCCCTGGACTGCAAGGAGAAAAAAACCTATCCATTTCGAAGGAAATCAACCCTGAGTGCTCACTGGAAGGACAGATCCTGAAGCTGAGTCTCCAATAATTTGCCCATCTCATGAGAAGAGAAGACTCCCTGGAAAAGACCCTGATGTTGGGAAAGTGTGAAGGCAAATGAAGAAGGAGATGAAAGAGACAGTTGTTCAGTGTCACTTGCATAAATAGTACTCAAGTAGGTCATGGACAACATAAGGAGAAAACTCTGTACTTATTTACAGAATTTTCGATTCAAATCTAAAATATTTCTAATGAGATATTCCTAAAATTATACACCATTTAAAATCAAAAAGTTCAGGTTAAATAAGCCATCATGTAGGAAGTTGTTAGTAAATGGGAAGTATTTGTTGCATAATTTGATATATTATGCATTTTTCTGATCATTTGGTGTTATAGTTTGACAAAACTAGCAGTTTCAGAACAGTTACTCAGATTCAGTGATACAGTATAATGACCACACTGTTTAGTAAGTGACACATACTCTATATATGTATATATAAAGATATATATGAACATACTGTTAAAAATTAGATATGACTGTTTGCTGTAAGTACAGCCAACGAGGCAAAAGTGTGCTACTATCATAGACTGGAGCACCCTTTTGCTGTCTCTTCTATTTGTTCAGCTTATAGGTCTCTTATCTTTTTAATTGCTCTCCAGTTATGATATATATGGAGTATTTAATGACTTTGATACAAGAACTACTTACATAATATATCTCTGTCACAGAAAATAGTCCATAGTTGGACATTAATTTATGTTATTTATTAAACATAAGAACTAATGTAAATTTACCAGCATATTTTTTTTTATAAAACCAGCAACTGTTAGCACAGTGCAGATCAGTGTTGGCAGCTTTGCAAGTGATGATGAGCTATGTGTACCATTTGTTTCAGGTGTTGAATGGATAAATGAGCAGATCTCCTTTGACAAGCACCCCTCAAGCCTTGCACTCCAGGTGGTTGTCCTGATTGTAAATTGCTCTGCATTGATGCATGCATTTGCAAATCAGGTAACAAAGTTGCTAAATGGGATATAAATTCAATTTAAATTTCTAGCCCTGATTGTATATTGCTAACCAATGAATATCACAGGTTGAGCAAAGGACACAGCTATAGGGGGGGGGGGGGGAATCTGGTATCCTTTGTGTCCAGAATCACCAACTGACAGCAGTGATTTCAGGGGTTGTTGCTTCTTCTGTGGCTTGTACAGACTATGCAGAGAGCCCTTTAATATTATCTGATGTAGGCCATATAGTAACCTGTATAGTCTTGAAAAATTCATCTGAAAAAAATTCATTCCAAATTTCCTTGACTGCACTGGGATAAATCCAGGAAAACAACATCAAATTTCATAGCAAGTTGTTTTCCTTAAGAAGACAGTGATAAAATTCACAATTGCCATTTATATAAAAGCTGTTAATGGGTTATGGCTATTATTATTTTAATATAATTCTAGAAATACAGCATATAGGATGGAATATTCCAATCAAAGGAAAGGGTGAGAAATGTAAGAATCAGCAATTTATAGTGAAATGCAGAAACAAAAGTCAAAACAAATATTCAACAGCAAGAGTTGTTACATGTGGTAACTTTATCCACAAGTTACTGTACTTGAGGCAATGACTGCTTAAACAAAAACATAAAATCAGTGCAATGCAACCATATGCATTTGATTAATCAATGACTTTTAAATCATCTGCTTATGTTAAAAGGATTGAGAAAAAGCCTCTTTGTTCTTCTTCTAATAAAAAACATGTTAGCAGAGTCTGATTGTAATCCACATAAGTGTTGTGTCAGTTCAGGAAGGTTTGCTGAACTCTAGTAAGATACCAAGGCTCCTGGGATTGTTCTTTCTTCTGTTTCTCTGACACCACCTCCTTTTGAAGAAAGTCACACAGAACAGAAATTAGAAGGGAGAAAGTCCCTCTTCCAATCAAGGAATATCATTTTTCAGCAACCTCATCATATTTTGTGAAAGATGTTGCCAAATGATGAAACTCCCTTCACAAAAGAAAACCTCTCATGAATATTCATTTGCATTCCAAGAGAATTTGATTGTCTCATTCTCCACTCCCTCTCTAAAACAGAATTAATGACCTTAAATAGTCTCCTCTGACATTCTCTTTGTCCTCAGCTAGGTAAGTAATTTAACATACTGCTTCTTACACACACACACACACACACACACACACAGAGAGAGAGAGAGAGAGAGAGAGAGAGAACCTTATCTGAACACACATTGTGGTAATTCTGCTAATCTTAGCATTTTGCTTTTATGATAACATTTGATGCAATTAAAAATGAGAACACATTTAGTTCTGTCTTTGAGAGCTGCTTCATGCATTACAATGCAAGAAGGATCAAAAGGACAAAGAATGAGTGATGTTCTCTGGTGTTTCTATTAAAACAGGTGAAAGTGAAATTTAAGGAGCAGTTCTGAGATATGAGCTTCACAGCCAGTTTCAGACTCAGCGGTCTTTCAACAGGGGAAACAGGAAATTCTAGTACAGTATTTCCATCATTCACACGTCTTTTAACCACTTCCATGAATTTGTGGTGTAGCTTCAATCTTAGTTTTTGTTTTAAACCAAATTAATCCTTCACGCAGAGTCAAGCATCATACTCCATACACATTGCCTCCTATCAGGACTGTTGTCAATAGCAAAAGCAAACATGATGAGAAAAACAATTACTGTTCACATAGGGAAAACTTTGCAGTGTCACTGTACAATGTTTCAGTCTGTGAGTAGTTTGTTTGAAAAAGTACCCTATATCATTCCTAGAAGATGAGATAATGAGGGTTGGGAAAGGTCAAAGGATAGTGCATTTAAAAAGTAACAAGAAACCTAACTTGCACTGCAGATCAATGTAGAGTGGTGCACCGCTTGACGACGATAATCTGTTCCAGAAAAATCACTGTTAAGCAATATCGTCATCAAGCGAAAAAAACCATTGGAATGGATTGAAAACCGGTCAATGTGTTCCAATGGGGGAAATACCTCATCGTCCAGTGAAGATTGCCCATAGAGAACTGCCATTCAGCTGTTCAAAATCACTGTAATGCAAAGCTTCCCTCCGGAAAGCAGCCATTTTGAGAAGGGAGGGAATCCATTTTGCGGAACCGGAAAAATCATTGTATAGCGAACAAACTGTTCACGAAGCAGGCTCCTAATCAACGTAATGCAGATTTCCCCCATAGGAACCATCGCAATAATGATTGCAAAAATGTCATCGTTAAGTGATTTTGACGTCATGTGGGGTAAGCGTATAGCGGGGCACCACTGTACAGTAGTTAGGTGGTTATAGGCGACATGCTCAGCATTGTATTGGAATTTGTGGATTGCACAATCTATATTGTCCATATGTACCAAAGAAAAGAAAAGAATATATAATGATAAATTATTATGGAGATTTCTCTCTGAAATTGTATTATTTATTATTCAGGTTATCTGCTGCTCTGGGTGTTGCAGATTTGCAATGTGCCAGTCACTACACCATGTAATACTCTTATATTTTATTCTATTCAAGGTAAGACTTCCTTTGTATCTTTTGCTATTACAGATTCATAAGTATTACTGCAAATGTTTCAAGGATAATTTGCACAATGGGGGTTCAGTATTTAATGAAAGTGCTTCTTATTTTTAATTACAGCATTTAAGTTCATCTTACTGTCAAGTGGAATACAGTTTTGTTGATTTGAAATTTGGCTTCTGGGACTCCCATTAAAAACACTCTATACAACTTATTCTCTACAGCAATCGTGTATACATAAACTTCAAAAGCAATGTACATAACTTCACAGGACCCAAAGTAATTTTACTAATCTTACATTCATCCTTAATCAACAATGCAAATATAATAGGCACCTCTTTAACTTGTTGAAACCCTAGTCTATCAGATTCACTTCCATGCTAAACATATTTCAAAGCGAGGGGGAAAACCCAGAAATTATTTAAAATATTCAAGATGTTGGGCATTTGAAAACAAACATTTATATCATATAGATCAGTAGACTGCATATTGCCCATGGGCCTAGAAATATCATTTTAAGATTATTTCTGTTCACTAAGGAAATCACTCGGGTGAGTAATTCTCACCACCATTATCTGTCTGGAGTACCTTGGATTTTCTTTCAAATCTGTTGCTCATCATGGTCACATACTTCTTCAGCATATTCTGTGTCTCAGTCTTCTCTTTTATCAACTAGGTGACACAGTACCTTGATAAATCATCCCCATATATTAGGATATATCTATTATATCCCAATGATGGGATATTAAGAGGCCCATACCTATCACTGTGTGTCAGATCCAGCACCCTGGTGCTTATTCTCTTGGTCCTATTAGTCTTTTCTGTGTACAGTTTATGCACCTCGTTGTGTTGGTCGCATCATGTGGATTTATCTTGATACCTGTAGCAAGTTTTTGTTTTTGCAGCTCAAGAACTACTTTTTGATCTCTGTGTGCAAAGTGATGATACTGTGGCTCCATGCTGTATTTATCTTCTCTCTGAGCTTGCACTGTGTTGATCTGCTGCTGTTCATGTAAAAGACTGAGTTTCTAGAAACCATTGCATTAAACTGCTTGAAAACATATTTCACCATATTTCATTACTGTGAACTGTTCATATATAGAGAAACCTTTATGATCCAAAACGGATGCACTTAACATGTTGCATTGTAGTCAGGAGCAAACAATACATCACTTATAGTAGTCTCACTTATTTCATTAGGCAGTTCACAATGCCAACTGCTGGTCACTTTTACTTCAATTTTCATGGACTCACCATTAGCAACATTAATATTTCCACTAGATCTTTTATCTAGATTTGTAGAGAAATCTTTCTGATGTGTTCAATGATTAGTAAAACCTGAGTCAATTATCTAGTAATTTGATTTCTGTTCACAATTATGAGCCATGCATGTCTTCTGTTAATTTTATTTAGAACTAGCACAGCTTCTATTGGTTGAGGAATCTCTTGGGAATGGGCAGTCCTTAGTCACATGATCCATCTTCCCAGAGCTCCAGTAGCTGCATGATTGGCAGTGAGGTGTGCTCATTGCCTTTCCCACTCAGCAAGAAATGTGAGCCACTTTCAGTTGAGGTCTCATGGGAGCTCTTTTAGTCTATGCATTCTTCCTTCAGGCAACACAAACACTATTGGAATCTTTGCTGTTTGCTAGATAGATCAAAAAGTATCAAAGCACTCACCCACTGATGCTGTGAGAAATTGCATTTTCTATCAGTCAGCTCAAAGCGAGTTAAACTTAAATGACCAAACACTGTTAACAGAGCAGAAATGTGCTTTTCACAATCTTATTTGTTGTTAAGATGGAACTGTAAAAGCTCCCTAATAAAAACTGCCTTTGATTTAGAGCTGGAAAAATCATAGGATCTCTCAAGTGCTTTTAGCATCTCGTTAGTAGTTTCACAGCCTTTAATAAACATCATCCACTCATCTGAGAGGCTTTGTGGAATTATTGCTTTTTCTATAGAATCCTCATCTTCCCATTTAGCTGTGGCCTGTGGATCTATTGGTCTTTGTCTTTGTCTTTGTATACAACCATGTACTTTTAAAGCTCTCATGTCAGACTGCAGCCTTTCTTCAACTGAGAGAAATTCAGAGACATAATTCTGGAACTTCTATATATATCTGGAGGTATTCAGGAGAAATTTAGACAACCACCTGACAGATATCCTTTGATTTGTATTAATACATTGAGCAGGGGATTGGACTCGATGGCCTTTTAGGCCCTTTCCAACTTCATAATTCTATTCTCTTCTATAGAATCTATAGAATCATGAAGTTGGTAGGGGCCTAAAAGGCTATCTAGTCCAATCCCCTGCTCAATGTTGGAATACAAATCAAAGGATACCTCCTGAATGCCTCCAGGTTTGGAGCAATCAGCACCTCCCAAGGTAATTGGTTCCACTGCCATACTGCTCTAACACTTAGGATTTTTTCCCTGATATTCAACTGAAATCTGGCTTCTTGTAACTTGAGCCCATTATAGTGTGTCCTGCACTCTGGGCTGATTGAGAACAGGGCCTGTCCCTCCTCTTTATAACAGCCTTTCAAGTATTTGAAAAGTGCTATCATATCTCCCCTCAGTCTCAAGGCTTTCTCTTCTGAACAACTTTGGTTAGAAATCTCAGGGAAAAAACACAACTTTTTTCCTTCAGCCAATTATGAGGTGGTTTTTTTTTGGGGGGGGGGGGTGAGAGAGAGAGAGAGAGAGAGAGAGAGAGAGAGATTAAAAACGTGGGGTGGGGTGGGAGAGAACAATCAATTGCAAACACTTAGAAAAAGAATGAAGCCTGAAAAATACTTATTAGCTTTATGTCTGTTTCTCTGACTGGGCCCATAAACTGTGGCAGAGTTTTGAATTCCTGGTTAAATTCCTTTTCACTACACAACAGAAACACAGAAACTCACAGGACAGAATAGCTACAGGTTCCCCAAAGTCCACCCCTTTCTCATTAACTGGCACTTAAGGTCTCAATAACTCATTCTGAGACATTTCCAGGAGACAGAATGAAAAACATTTCTTCACTTACAGTTGATGGCAATTACAGAGTGTGTGTTGCTTTTTTACCACACTCATATTAGCTGAACAGATCAACAGTAACAAACAACTGCCACCAATCCAGGAAAGAGGGGGAAAGAGCACTCAGCAGAGAGGCAGAGTTCATATTGAAATCCAAGACTGGAAGAAATGATTGGTTTGTGCTTGATAGATAATGACCTCAGCCCAGAAATAGTCCCTCCCAGTCACACAAACCACAGATAGTATGCAAGATTGCAAACAGAACTCCAATATTTGGTTCCCTCACCATTCCTGCAGTGAGTGGGGGGGAAACACCCTAGTGGCCTAGAAGAATCTTCAGATTCTCTGAGACTTATCCAGCTCCATGGGAAGGTGAGTTCTGACAGAGTCTGCCTCTATATACTCTATAGAGAGATAGCTTCAATTGGAACCTGCCCTCCTATAGGGCTTTTCAAGTCTCAGGGAATCTCACAACTCTTGCAGGCCAGTGAGGTGCTTTTCTGCCCTCGGACCTGAAGAACAGCAAGGAAGCTGAATGGAGGTAGAGGGGCTGTTGTACCTCGTGTCAATGACAGAACTGGCAGCAATAGATTGCCACTAACTAAAGAGTTCTTGTTTTCAGTTTTGGGGTGTAGGCAATTTGGTATCATTGTTCACTTTAGTGTACATTCTGAAATCAAAGCAGAAACTTTTAAACTAACAATAATCTGTTGCTGCCAGTGCTGCTATTCCTTTTGCATAATGAAAATCTATAAGAGACAATTGTCAGTGTGTGAAACTGCAGTTTGCCACTAAGGTATCTTGGCTTTCTGAGAAACAAGATTTGGATTTATTAATTCATTTGTTCACGTTACAGAATCATGGAAGGCATTGTGTCTCTTGCACACCCAGAAAAGATGCTTGTTATCCACCATTTCTGTTCTGAGGAACTGCAGCTCTCATGTGTACATGGAGTTTTCCATCCTGTCAGAAGTTCATTGAAATGAATGAGACAACCTGTACACCACAAACTGTTATGCACATTGGAGCACAGCAGGTGAATAATTTATTTCCTAAGGAAAGCAATTAAACTTCCCCAGATTACCATTTCACACAGAATAAGCATTGTTAATTTCTAGGAAATGTATCAAGGGTATGAACTTTATGACCTTGGCTATCCCACATCATGTTTTTATAATTTTGTTCTAGTAGTACAATTTACAAATCACTGAGAATTTGTAGATATAAATTGAAAGAAAGGGATATATGAAGATTTCAGAAGCTGAACACTGCTAAAACACTGAGATATATACCTAATACCGCAGTTCTGAAAACTCTCTGTCACTATTCTCACATATCAAGAATGACATTGTTTATATAGCCTATATTACATGCCTTCAGCAATTGTCTTTAACAATGTGTGAATTTTAATGTGTTAATTCACTGCACAGCATTAAATTCATCTACCCTATAAGCAAAATGCAATGACTAAATGTAGTGCTATAAAAGTAACACTAACAACATTAAACATTATTAAACATTGTTATTTATTGTTGTGCTGTCTACATTGGACACATGTTTGCACACACCCTTCCGTTAAAAGGAAGTACACATGTCCCATAAAGAATTCTGAGAAGGTCTAACCAACAATTGCATCTTCTGGTGCTTTATATACAGGCAATAACTAATTAACTACTTTTACATGGGCCTCTATAATGTACTACCATAGACATTAATACAGAAAATATAGTGAGTAGATATCCAGGGGGAAAAATTAACTGCCAATCCAGCACAACTATGTCAGATCACAGCAGCCTCTACAAAAGCCACACAACTGAAAACAACTAGTCTCCAGTCTTCTGTGGATAATTTAGTTTCTGAAATCATTAGTGTGGAATGTGCTTTTAGTGTTTGAAGAAAATCCTCCTTCGAACTGGGAAAGGAATCTGGGATTCCCTATGACCCTATAACCCCAAGACCCTGTCCAAACCAGTTTGCCCTACACAATCCAATGTTTCAAAGAATAGCTATAAAAATCTGTATTTGATTCTCCCCATATTTACAACCAGTACACAATTAATTATCTGTTGTACACTTTTTAAATTGCATTTTGTATATTTGAACCACATAATATGTTTTATGAACTGGTTGTACATTTCTAAACTGCATTTTGTATATTTTAGCCTCATAATATGTTTTATGAATTGGTTGTATATTTTTAAACTGCACTTTGTATATTTTAGCCATAAATATGTTTTATGAGCTGGTCACCAGAGCGTAATAAATAAATTCAATGTGGGATTATTTGCATGGACCCTCACACTAAAAAGAGCTTTCTTTATAGATTAGCTTTGAATATTAATGGCTCTGAATAGGGGTAGGGTTCTAGCCCTAGTCCAAGAAAGCTGCAAATATTTGGATAAAAGCTTTAGGATTCTGGCTCTTGTGTAGTGTATTACTCTTCCTTGTACCCAGTGAAGTAGGTATTTTCCACCTCACTCAACCATAGATTACAACATATTTTGAATAAATTAAAATTATTTAAAACACAATATTTAAAAACAAGATAACCCCAAGGGGGACTCTCTTGGAGTCCCCTTAGTCTGCAAACCAAGTTTCAGTTGTTTATGTTTCAGAGTTATTATGGAGCTAGACACATACCTGTACTATCCTTTATCATTATAGACTGAACAATTATATTCAACATTTTCAGGTAAAATATTGCTATAAATTGGGGAAAGGTAGAGAGAAAAATAGTAAATGGAGCCAGAAAAACTGCTGACATTTTTTGGAATCGTTAATGGCAAAGTTGCCAGCTACATTTTGCACTAAGGAAACTACAGGTAAATGGCAAAGAAGAACTAGGAAGCAAAAGCACAGTGGTTGTCTCTACCTTTCTGTTAAGGATGTGCTTCTAAGGCTAAGTGGTAGTGTGCCTAGGAATCACATTGACAAACAGATTATTGCTCATACAATTTGGAAAACACACAATGAAACTCCAGTAGCAGAGTTTTGCTCTATTAACTTTCCTTTGGATTTAAGCCAATGCATTTTAAATAGGGCAGTAAAATATACTCTGTTCTTTTTCGATATATAACATATGGAACAACAAGTCTACTTTTAGCAAAATGCACTTCCTTCCTTCCAGCCCCTCAGTTTTCTATTTGGTGCTTTCACTGGAATGTAGAAAATACAAGCATAAAGAAGATACTGCAATTTTGTACTTGTAATGTCTGTTTTCCTTTACCGGACAGTTCCTCAGAGTGTTTAAATCAACTGGAATGTAGTACCTAGTGTTTTCTCTGTTCAAACTGCAAGTATAAGTATTCAAAAGAACATATTTTTCTGATTCTGCATTGTAATTAGGATTTTTCTTGAAGAAAGGATCCTGCTTTTAAAGGGGGGGGGGAGAGAAAAATCCAGGTTTTATACCTCCTTGGCTGAATATTGTGAAAAAATTTTGAGAGGGTCAGGCTTAAACCTGGAAAGAATTGAAACCATAATTGTAGCAAAGCTTTAGATTCATGTTTACACATGACCATGATCTACACCTGAGCTCTAACAGAAGGTAATTGTATCCAGACTGATATACATTTCAGGAGTGCAAAATTACTATATTTCTATGTATGAAGTGTGCATTTTCCCAATAAGTATTAAACATATTTGCAATTTGCAGAGCTATTTAGCTGATGGCATTATTATAAGGCCATAAAATGTGTATTTTGAACAGATGGAACTACAGACCATAACTGTATCTGCAAAGAGGCATGAACAGATACAGTATAAATATTATGAGTAGAGATGAATGCCTGCAGAGTCTATGGAAAACAGATAAGCATTCCAGCTGGGAGGCCAGTTTCCCCAGGAAGAATGATATACATATCTTTTTTTCCCCACAGTATCAAATGTCATCTTTGCCATCTTCCGTATAATAATGCCCTTTGGATATTGGACTAAGGATTTTAGCTGGTATCACTATAGTACCATTTGTTGAAGGCTCCATATTCACTTTGGATAATCTGTTTCACTAGGATAGAGATAAACAATATGTAATGCTATTTAGTGTTTTCGTTGTTGTTGTTTTTCTTTTCCCTTTTTAAAGGAATTCTTTTTCTATGGAATTACTAATTATCTGTCACATAGTCAACCATCTCAGTATTTCTTAATAAGCTACATTGGGAGTGGGCATCTATTAAGGAAAGTTTCAGCATTTATGAACATTCATTCATGAACTCTGTTATTTACAAGAAAACTAATACATCAACTATCCTTATAGAATGCTACTAAATCTCATGCATTTATGTATCTGGTTGAAAAACATTGAGACCATTTTTTCATTGCCTTCCTATTATTTAAATACAGCAAATTTAAACAACAAAAATCATTGGCTTATTCAAGGAGTGGTGTAGGTGGGTTTATTTCCATAAGGCAAGTAAAAAAATAAAAACTTCAAGTAATAAATAAACGTTAATAATATTTGGGCAACAGAAATAGAGACAACATTCTGTAATTACTAATCATACTGCGTAAACTATATGCATGACAATAATGTATTTTTACTTGTATTACAGTACTCTGATATCATAGTGAAAAATGTTAAGAGTGTTAATAATATTCGCCTCTGGCATAGATTGAAGAACACCATTCCAAAGATATTGGCCAAAGGAGAGAGATGTTAAGAGATGGGTCTTATTTCAATTACAGTGACTCACATTTTGACCCTCCCTTAGTGTAACTAATAATTCAAGTAGAGAATTCAAGGATGCAAGGCTTCTCAGCATAGGATGTTCAAGAAAGGAAAGGATATTAGATCAGTAAGTAGATTTTAGAACACAGAGGATTCACATCTGTGAATTCTGTTCACACTTACCTGGTACTAAGCATAATTTTATTTTGAGTAAATACAGGATTGAGTAGACATACAAGCATATACAGTGGTGCCTCATTTAGCAACGTTAATCCGTTCCAGGAAAAACATTGCTAAGCGATTTAATCACGAAGCAATTTTTAAAAGCCAATAGAAATGCATTAAAACGTGTTTAATGCGTTCCTATGGGCTTCAAAACTAACCTTAGGTGAAGATCCTCCATAGGGGCGGCCATTTTTGGTGCCTCTAAAGCTGGGACACACAGTGGGTGGCCATTTTGTTTTTCCGGCTGCCATTTTGATCAGCTGTTTAAAAAGGGGCGCTTTGCCATGATCGCTTCCCCACGATCATCGCAAAGCGATTTTTCCCCATAGGGACCATCGCTAAGCGATTTCATCGCTCAAGAGAGCGATCACTAAGCGAGGCACCACTGTATAGTATTGTTCTGAGTTTTGGTAAGATTACAGATAAATAGCATTGCCATATAATGAAACTGAGAAAACAAGGAAATCAAGGAAACCATGAGAACTGCCAAATAATTAAAATCATAATAATATCATTTTGAAATATTATAATTCATTGCACTGTATGCAAAAGAGCTTTAGAACTCACTTAGAACAGAATAGAATGATCCATTGTCAAGTGGTAAAATGGGAGAGTGCAAGGCAATGATAAAATGGTGTTTGTATTTGAATCACCAACATTCAAACCATGACTAATAACTATGTATCCTGGTGGTGGAACATCACTACTATGTGACTACACATACTTTTCAAAGCTAGTTTCAGGTCTGAGGGTCTGCAAAATTCACTGGAAAGAAAACATTCACAAATTCTCTGAATGTGTTTTTACTTTTTTTATTAAAAAAAATCCATGCTGAGCTTCAAAATGGCTTAATGTCATCTAGAGTTCAAATAGAAAGCAAGCTTCAAAATATTCAAAATATAAAGCACGCTTCACAAATATTATTAGGAAATGAATAGTTAATTTCAGTGAACATTAAGAGTCACCATTCAGAAAGAAAAAACTGCTTTCTGATTGAGGCTTGTTTCTGGCAAAGGATACTCTTTTTTTTTTCCTTCAGAGACTGCCACTCAGTTGCTAGCAAGAACAGGTTAAAAAGGACGGTTTTATATCTTATGTATTGGTTGAGGGAATTCAAATAGTACAAGTTAAGATGAATTTCAGAACATTACAAAGGTAATCTATTTGGGAAATGGTAAGAGGGAATAAGAAGGTAATTTATTTGGAAAATTGTGTGAGGGAATTTGGGGGTCTTTGAATAGATTTCTTGATGTGAGTCTATGCCTTGTCCATCTCACAAAGGGGTCTGTCTGAGAGATGCAAGGACAGGGAGGGCCAAGATACATCCAGAACCAGGGGGAGAAAAAGAAATAGTGAAGAGATTTATTCAGAGCAAGCCTAAACAGAAGACTCTGAAGAAGGCCAAAGGCAAAAGCAGCCCAAGGGTGGCACAGAGACTGGGTTGTTGACATCATTCAGGGTGGAGATGAGGATGAGCTGTGGAAGACAAAAAACAAAAACACTTCTGCAGCAGCTTTTAGGAACAGCTGAAGTCTGAAGGGCTCTGACTTATTGGCAGAGCATGATGTGCATGCACTAAGTCCCAGATTCTGTCCCATGAAATAACTAGTTAAGACTAGGAAAGAAATATGTGTGAAAATTGTTTACATTCAGTATCAACAATACTGGGCTAGATGGACCAGGAACATGAATCAGCATAAGATAGTCTCCTGTATTCCTGTTTGTATTATAAATCTGTTTGCCACCACCATACTATCCTGAATTCACCTTGTCTCATTTCAGAAGCTAGGCAGAATCAGCACTGGTTAGTATGTGAATAGTAGAGCACCAGAAAATAGCAGGTATCTCCAGACAAGGTTAGAAACCCTTGGTCTGCTATCCTCCAGAGCTATTGACAGTAACAGTTAACAATACTGGGCAAGGTGGATTAATGGCTCAACTCATTGTAAGGTAATTTCCCATTTTCTTATGTTAAGTATGGGTTACTGGCTGAAAAGTTGCTTGTTGAATGTGAAGGAGGAGTTGAGGGGAAATCAAGGTGCTGTGCAATCTACAGCATGATTATCTAAGCCACTGGTTCTTAACCTTGGGTTACTCAGGAGTTTTGGACTGCAACTCCCAGAAGCCTTCACCACCAACTGTGCTGGCTGGGGTTTCTGGGAGCTGCAGTTCAAAAGCATCCGAGTAACAAAGGTTAAGAACCACTGATCTAAGCCATAGTACAGACTGATTGTCTGTAAATTGCCTGAAGTGAAGATGGATATGGAAATTGTCATTTTGTCTTAGGTACTGTGCCAAGCGGAGGATACAGAAGATTATGGCAAAGATGCATCTTCATTTAAATTAAAAGGGAGAACTCTCTCCCACCATATATGGTAGCAGGTTGGGGAAGTTAAAGTAGAATCTGGTGTTGGTCAGGTGAAACAGTTCGCAGAATGGAGACATATTTTTCCACGTGTGATAGGATTGAGACTTTGTTCTCGGATTACTGGAAGGATCTTTCTCCAGAAAGATTTTCTAGTGAAGTAGTAAACTATAGAAAATATAAAGAAACTATGTTGTACCTTATGAAAAATCAAGCTAAAAAAAGCACATTATACTCATGTATTACTATTTTTTTCTGTGAAGAGTGAAAACCAAATCACTGACTATGACAGGAGGATGCCTAGCAAAGGCTGCTGCTCAAATTTTCAGGCTTACAGATTAAATTCTCAAAGAGCTTAAATTTAAAATATGCCAGTATTTCTGTTGAGATGCCAGCTGTCAGATCTATGTCAGGATATTTTATGATGGAAGCCCAGAAAAAAAAAAAAAACAGCTCAGTCACAGAGAAGAAAAATTTGCTTGGATTATCTGCTGGGGCTTCTGTCATGTAATTCACTGTAGCTGCAAAGAACCATCACTCTGTCATGTCTAAGAAGCAGTGGTAGTATGTGCTGTGAAGCAATAACATGTAAATATGTGGGTCTTTAACAAATTAGTCAAAAATGTAGTAAATAAATATAAACAAGTGGTTTGGCAGAATTTTAAATATATGAAGTTGGTAGGTGGTGTGAGATACGGAGACAATTCCAAGATGTCAAGAGGGTGCAAAAACATAAACTCTGTATCCTCAAATGGACAATTTGTGCAACAGCAAGCGAGGATACTCTGTGTTATAACACCAGCAGGATTTTTCACACTACTGGTGCTGAACAGGATTCTGGCCACAGTCTTTATCCATTTGTGTTGTAATTTTTTAAAAAAAATCACTTAAATTATATTTCGCACACACATATACTCTCTGATATGATGGACACTTGGGTGTGACATGTGAAGGAAAGTAGAAGAGACAGCTGTTTAAATCCTGATGTTGTATATTCTCTTCATAAAAAAAACATTGCCTTTGATTGGAAGATACCTATTCACTGTCACCATTTGTGATGATGGACAGTTGTTTGGATGCATGATGTGCCAAACATTCAAACCAAGTGGTTCAAGTTGAGCATAGCTGTGCTTGTAACTACGTTTGAATAGAGCATGTAGGACTACACTCCTCATGAACTGTTGAACCACCAGTTCACCTTCTACAAAGCCCCAAAACATACAATGAAACACAGGAAGACGATGGACTTGGATGATTCTTCAGGTCCTAGTACAACATGTTTTGCTGGTGGTGCAGTGTCCTAATTCAAAGCATGCCAGTGTTCCTCTATTTGGTACACAAGCAAATATTTGAATAGCACTAATGCTAAACTCTGCCCCCAAGATTCAACAGAACACTTCTTACGCCCTTTACAGACATGAAGACAGAATTTGGTTGAAGTGATGTTTTCATTTGAGGCAAATAGTAGAGAAGGGGAGAGATAAAATTCATTTACTGTACCTATTTTGTACTTTGTACCAACAAGCTTTGAAACGTTTCAAAGGGCATGCAGAGGATTTTTTTTACAAAGAAATAACCTCAAAAAACATTGAGAACATCTAGATTAGTCCAGATATAAAATAAATGCACAACTGATAGCTGGACTCCAGGTGACAGAATTTCATGATTCCAGAAAATAAGGCAGCAATATTTTAATTCTGGTTTACAACCTCTATTGCATATACTTCAGTCATACATTGTTTTGAAAAAAAAAAAAAAACACCTCTTGGAGCTGTATCAAATCAACTGAAATCAACTGAAATTTGCCCAACAGTAAATAGTAAGTGTGCACCACAGGAAACTGCTTTCAGCTCGGAAGCAGCATACTGCAAAGTCTGAAATACAAGCAGTACAAGTAAACAAAAACTGTTCTGCTCCAGCCCCCAGTGCTAAGTTATTGCAGATATTTCAAAGTGAAAACACAAATTCTCAATATACTTTAAACATCGCCTAATTAAAGTGTGCCAAACACTGATTTCTTAAAAACTCTCCCATGTCACTATTTCTTAGAAAAATAGATCTTATCCATGTTCTTAGAAAAATAGATCTTATCCATGGTCCATTTCAGATGTACATGCTTTAATCTGGATTCCTGTATTTAGCCGGAGGTTCGACTCAGTGGCCTTATAGACCCCTTCCAACACAGTTTTTCTATGATTTTTTGATTGCTCAAGATACCATGTGAATTTTTGACTAGAGAAATATCAGTCCTTCCCATTGTAAATTCTGGTGATGAGAGCCAGCAGAATTATAAAACAAGACTCTGGGAGATCAAGTGAAAGGTCTAAGGTGCATCAGGGAAGTCTGCCTGTTTCTAATGAACCAAGAATATCCCTAACAATCCTTGGGAATACTTTAATTCCCCAGAGTTTGGTTTTGTCTTTTTTCCCCCAAAATCCCATATTGAGGCAACACCTTTATATGCTGACCCAAAACAACACAAAAAGGATGTAGAAGCACATGCAAATACATACATCTCATCTGCGAATGTCCAAAGATTGCACAAACAGATTTGAAAGTTAGGCGTGACAGAGTGGCAAAGTTAGTGAACTGGTCATTATACAAAAAATATAACTTGCACGTCTCAAAAAACTCATGGGAAGGAACATCAGGTAGAGAAGGTGTCAGAAAATGAAGAAATCAAGATCCTGTGGGAATTCTAGATCCTAACGGACAGACACTTTGAACATAACACACCAGACATAATAGTAATAATAATAAGAAATGTCCAAATCATCAACATTGTGATTCCAGGGGATGACAGAGTTGAAAATAAAGAATTAGAAAAATTAACAAAGTACAGACACCTGGTAATCAAAACATCTCACCTCTGGAAGAAAGACACTTTGATGGTACCTGTAGTCTTTGGAGATTTGGGAACACTACCAAGAAATTTCACACAGAACTATAAGCAGTTGCAAATGTCAGAAATCACACCACCATCAGAGTTACAAAAAAAAAATAATAATAATATTAGGAACAGCATACATATTGCACTGATAATTAACAGATACTTAGATTTCTGGTTGAAACTTGTGTCTGTCATATAATAACAGTCAATGTTTTTATAATTTTGACTGTGCCTGGAATGTTTTGTAGTAGTAGTAGTAGTAGTAGTAGTAGTAGTAGTAGTAGTAGTAGTAGACGAAGAAGAAGAAATAGAAATAGAAATAGTTGTTGTTGGTGTTGTTGTTGTTTAGTCGTTAAATCATGTCCGACTCTTCGTGACCCCATGGACCAGAGCATGCCAGGCCCTCCTGTCTTTCACTGCTTCCCGGAGTTGGGTCAAATTCATCTTGGTAGCTTCGATGACACTGTCCAACCATCTCATCCTCTGTCGTCCACTTCTCCTGCCTTCACACTTTCCCAACATCAGGGTCTTTTCCAGGGAATTTTCTCTTCTGATGAGATGGCCAAAGTATTGGAGCCTCAGCTTCAGGATCTGTCCTTCCAGTGAGCACTAAGGGTTGATTTCCTTCAAAATGGATAGGTTTTTTCTCCTTGCAGTTCAGGGGGCTCTCAAGATTCTCCTCCAGCACCACTACTGGAAAAACCATAGTGTTGACTATGCGGACCTCTGTCGGCAAGGTGATGTCTCTGCTTTTTAAGATGCTGTCTAGGTTTGTCATCACTTTCCTCCCAAGAAGCAGGCGTCTTTTAATTTTGTGGCTGCTGTCACCGTCTGCAGTGATCATGGAGCCCAAGAAAGTAAAATCTGTCACTGCCTCCATATCTTCTCCTTCTATAAGGGGAGTAGACGCTGTCTAGGGGGTGGGGTAAAAATCTAATAAATACTGTGGTGCCTCTCTTAGCAATATTACTCCGTGCAGAAAAAATCGCTCATAGAAATGCATTAAAACACGATTAATGCATTCCTATGGGCTAAAAACTCACCTTTAAGCGAAGATCCTCCCTAGCGCCGCCATTTTTGGTGCCTCTAAAGCGAGGTATCTGTGCCTGAAAACAGTGGGTGGCCATTTTGTTTACCTGGTGGCCATTTTGAAACCGCCGAGCAGCTGGCCGAAAATGGGGGCTTTGCGATGATAGCTTACCTGCGATCATCGCAAAGCAAATTTCCCCCACAGGGACCATCGCAAAACGATCACTTTTGCGATGGCAAAAAGTCCATGGCAAAGTGATTTCATCACTATACGGAGCAATCGCTATGCGAGGCACCACTGTAAATAAATAAATAAATAAATAGTAACAGCAACAGCAACAATAACAACAATAACAATAATAACAATAATAACAATAATAATGTGTTGTCAAATAAATTCTGATCTACGGCAGCTCTTTCCAAGGTTTTCCATTTATGGAGTACTCAGAAGTAGTTTATTATTCCTTCTTCTGTGAACATTTTGGGACTGAAGCTTGCAAACTGGCTCTTCTCTCTCTGTGGGCACTAACCCACTTTGCTCTTCACATTCTATTTTAATATACCCCTTTTCTTTTCTTTCTTTCCCCCATCTCCTGTTTCTTTCTTTTGGTTTGGAATAAACGTAATTTAATAAATAAAATAAACCAGGTTATTTGGTAGATGAAGTAGAAAATCTCAGAAATACCTCTCCCCAGTTCAAACAGCAGTACAAACAGTGTTGTCTTTTCATAATACTCTGCTTGAGACAAGCCCATCATTCCGTTCAATGATAACACCTGCCTTGTACATAATATGCTCTATGTGTTTATGAAATTATCCATAAATTATTTGTGTAGCCGGACAATCAATGCAAAAACCTCCAAACATGGGTTCTACTGTAATTCTGGAGCCATTTTTACTAACAGAAACCCATTACAACATTTTTTCCTGAACAGGAGTACATACAGAAATTCCATCAGACTGTAAGATTTTCATTTAAAAAAAAGTCTGCTTGAACCAATTTCTGTAGTAGATACCACTGGCAGAGCTCAAGGTTTCTCACAAAAAATAATTTGTATTTATTTTTAATTTAAAGTATTGTTGCTACATGCTTGTGGGGGGTATTTTAAATTACACTTCTGTTTGTTTAGGATTAGGAGATTGGGTTGGAGGAGAGGGGGTGTCTAGAAATCACTCCTGTAAAACCAATGACAATATTTCATAGAATTAGATGGCAGAGACAGGTTTCTGTAGCCACATTCCCTTTCAATAATAGTATATATTTTGAAGCATATAATTAACTCTGATTCCTCCTCATTAATCCTGTGTTTCATTGAAATGAAATAATATTATTGTCAGCTCCATAAAAGCACACACCAATACCCAGCTAAACAGTGCTATAGAGCAAAGTGTGCATGCTATTTTTCAGAGACCGGAAGAAGAACAAAGCACCTAGTAGCTGGCATCTGTTGCACATTTTACATTTGCTGGCACTATATTTCAGCAAGGAAGCCAAGCCAGCTCAAAGGCCTACCCTGTAACCTCTAATCTTAGAGAGCAGAACTCTATTATTTGCCACTAAAATGAAAGGATGCCACATTGAAACAGATGTCTTCAGCAGACATATCCTTATTATAGATGAAGTTTAGGCAAATGGAAATTGAGCCACAAATTTTATTCCGTAGATTATGGGTCTAAAGAGTCTTCTGGTTAGGCTTGGCATTTACAAACATGAATTAGACAAGCACTCAGAAAACCAAGCACTAATTAATGGTCCAGCAGTTCTGCTGAATCACAATGAAAGAACAAGGAAGGTTGGGAAAGGAATAGCTTAGCAATAACCAAGCACAGGTCATACCGCACCTGACACTGTTTAGTGAGTCCATGTTGTGCATCTCAACAAAGCATTTTAATTAACTCAGGAGTATGTGAGACAGTAGCTCTCTGAAGAAAATCTTCCAGAAGCCCTTTAATAAAAACAAGATGGGTGTATCACAATATGATATGAGAGTTTTATGAACACATGCCAGTGCAGGTGTTTGAGTGAAAGCAGAGGGATTTAAGATGATCTCTGTATTTATGACAGTTAAAAAAAGGGGCCAGAAACCAGGGTAAAGTTGTTTTAAATATGTCATTTTAGCTAGCATATCACATTATTATGAAACTGCTGTCTCCAGCTTTAAGTGTCTAATATAAAACTATGAACATTAATATTTCATATATCTGGATGTATTTCCATGAGCCTCTAGCATTGGATTAGAGAGTCTGGGTTCCAAACTTCAATGCCCCCCTCCTTTTGACAATTTATCTTCTCCAAATGTGCCTGACAATTAAACTTAATCATTTCAATAATATCCATCTCTGCCTGTGGGCACAATGAAAACAGGACTTAAACATGGGGTTCATGTTTTGTTACATGAATCTTTCAGGAAGGAAACATTCGCTCATCCACTGATAAGTCAAATAGCATGTTGTATTGCCCTTATGGTAAAATATAAAGCCTGATTTCTGAAGAATTTATTTTCTGGCACGGAAGGTTCTGTGCCTAAACTTAACAAGGAATGAATTGAACTTGAATTTATACTTTGTGACCACTCAGAGGCATTTTACATAGGTTTTATGAATTAAAATACTGGCATAGTGTAAAGAACATTCAGAGTTAGCAAAATGGTATTCCTTCAGCAGACAACAAAAACAAGATGGCAATTCATGTTTCGGAAAAGAACTACTCCCTCAGAGGTTTAGATCCAAATCTTGAGTGCTTCCAGGTGATACAAGATCCTAGGACCTGAGCAAGATTGATATCAAAGGTGGTCTTCACAAGCACTGTGAGGCTTCATTTGGCTTAGAGGATCACGGAAGAATTTTACAAGCACGAATAGCTGAAGATGAACAAAGAGACAATGCAGGATATGCTTCACCCAAAAGCTTGTTTTTAAGAATCCTGTGTATGTGCATGCATACCTACATGCATGGACGTATAACCACAAGTGTACAAGGTGAACAGAACATTCACATTTCCTTTTGGAATTTCAGTAACTAAATACAAGCATAAATGACACCACATTCTGATACAGAGTACTTGATTTTTGTTCATTTTGAAAAATTACCTGAAATAATTTGTTATGTTTTAGATGGCAACTTTTTCTTTTAAAGAATATTTATGCAAATGAAAATAACATTTTTAAAAAGCATTTATATATTTATTTCTCACATAATATTTGTACATGAGCTAGTGCATTTTAAGTTGGTTTGCAACTTTATTTTTCTATGTGTATAAATAAATATGCCTTAAATGGAAAGGAAAAGATTTCATAGCCAGCGATCACTGGATCTAGCCTGCACTTACGAGCACTGGCCAGAAACCTATTGTGTCATAGAACATAAACTGGAAATTGTATAAGTGATGTGCATATTCATTCTGGCTGACTGCTGCATGCTTGGATGTACCCAGATTGTACACTTGGTTGCACACCTGGGCAACGGATGGTGAAAAAAATGCTTGTGAGACTTCCCTTACATAGTATTTTATTAAGACTTTGGTCACCATTTTTTACCATTACCATTGTTAATATATAATACAAATATATTTTCAGTGTCTACAGTAAGTGGTAATTCCTTCATGCTTCTCAGTTACAGTATTAGTCTAAGAATAGCTCAATTCCCAATTTTTATTGAATTAGTTTTATTTCTCAACTCATAAATGCTGTTTTCTCACTGGTTCATGTGGTTTTCCATTAGCATATTCCCTGTCGCTAATGTGAATTTGAGTTATTCCTTTTCAGAGTAAGCAATACAGTGTGATTTTGATGTTTGGGGGAAAATAAATGCCAGTACAGTGGTACCTCACTTAGCGATTGCCTTGTTTAACAATGTATTTGCTTAGCGATGAGGTTTTTGGAGCGATTTTGCACTCCGTTTAGCAATGTTGCCTATGGGGAAATTTCGCATAGCGATGTTTGGGACCTTGCCTCACTTAGCGATGACAGTTTAGGTCCTCCTGTTTTGCTTAACGATGTCCGTTTTCGCTATTTTTAAAGTGTCTTAAAATGTTCAAAAACTGTTTTTAATGCTTGGGATCGTTAGCGCACCTTGTAAAACCTTTGCAAACTTAATTTGGCTTTGTTCTGACCCTTCGTTAATTTTTGGTGAATATTTTTCTCCCCCATTGGAATGCATTGAACTGCAGGTTTGACAGCTGTCAGGCACAAAAAGTCTAATTTAATTGAAATGAATTTAATTTAATTTAAAACTTCTTATTCCCCCCACTAGGTTCTGAGGCTCCCTAGGCATGCCTTTCAGTCTGAGGAAGGGGGACCCTTTGAGAGGTTTGGGACTGTTGCGGGGATGGGGTCTTCTATATTAGAAAATTGGTACTAGATTGACAATGGCACTTTTCTAATATAAAAGGCTTCTCCCAGCTGTAATTAGGTTCCCATAAGTGTCCACAGGGCAAAAGGGATTGCTAGGGAGTTTCAGAACCTAAAATGGGGGATAGGAAGTTTTGAATTAAATTAAATTAAATTAAATGAAAGATTTCCATGGCTGATTCATTACAACATACGTGTGTGTTGTAAAGTTATGCGAATTGTATTTTGGCCATTAGGTATTTATGTTTGTGTATGTTCTTTTCTCATTCAGTATGTTTGTTAAGCAATTATCTTGTATAACTGTAGTAGTAGTAGTAGTAGTAGTAGTAGTAGTAGTAGTAGTAGTAGTAGTAGTAGTAGTGATATCCCTGTTCCACCTAATAGAAAACAATGTTACAGATGAGAGGGGCTTTGCACTCCCTTCAAAGTGTGATGAATCTATCCATGGAGGTATTGCCTGAATCAGGCTAATAATATCTTGAATATCCATGTGTGTTATTCATCCTTTTATAGAACAAATACTGGTGTAGCATTACTATTTTCTCCTAGCAGTGTTTACATATAGAGTTGCCTCAGAAGGAAGTCTTGGAGTAAGAGTCTGTACCTGAGTACATAGTTGTGTTTTTTCTTCTTCTGGTATTTAATCTAATGTGAAATTTTGAGGTATTGCTGCCTTATTGATCATTAATTAAATTTGTTTGACCAGATGGTGCCCAAATATAAAGATTCTTCATTATTATTGTACTGTCAAATATCTTTTCCATACAAGCCTCTCGGATTTCTTTTCTTTTCATAATCTAAATCCACAACTGTAATGATACTAACAAACAAAATTTGTTACTATCATTTGTTGTAAATTTGGGACATGGATTGTTGCTGCTTATTGTGATTTTGGAATAACTGCAGAAATCTTAAGGGGAAAGGGGGGATATTGCTTTTTCATTTAGTGTCTTTTACAAAAAGCAATCTATCTAGCAAATCACTAAATGCAACTACAAATGCAGTAAGACTAGCACAAATGAAGCTGTAGAAAACCATTCACTAGAGATTCAAATGCTATTGAATAAGCCTGTATAAATCAGGTCTATAAAATCTAAGCAGATAGCTCCATCAAAATCAATCTGGCTTATTTGCTAGCTGACTAAGCAGGAAACTTGTAAATGCAGAAAGAAAACTGACTAGGTCTTGTTCAATACTGCTATATTTTGTTATAAAGCTTTGACTGGCACTCATTGGGACTGTGTGTTTTTGGATTAAAAAAACAACAACATAGGGTCCTGAATAACACAATATATTCCATCTTGCTTTCAGAATTCAAGACTTTGATATTAGAGCAGCTATTTGGATCCAAAACCTGTCAGCAAAGGTGAAGCAAGTGAGATAGGATGATGGGAATAGTGTGTCAGTGTAGATAAAGACTAGGCTAGGCAAGGGCTAATAGAGTTTTGTCAAGAGAATAAGCTGGTCATCATAAACACTCTTTTCCAACAACACAAGAGGCGACTCTATACATGGAAATCACCAGATGGGTAATATCGAAATCAGATTGACTATATTCTCTGCAGCCAAAGATGGAGAAGCTCTATACAGTCAGCAAAAACAAGACCTGGAGCTGATTGTGGCTCTGATCATCAGCTTCTCATAGCAAAATTCAAGCTTAAACTGAAGAGAGTAGGAAAAACCACTGGGTTCCTAAGTTATAATCTAAACCAAATCCCTTATGAATACACAGTGGAAGTGAAGAACAGATTTAAGGAACTAGATTTGGTGGACAGAGTTCCTGAAGAATTTTGGATAGAGGCTCGTAACATTGTACAGGAGGCAGCAACAAAAAGCATCCAAAAGAAAAGGAAATGCAAGAAAGCAAAGTGGCTGTCCAACGAGGCCTTAGAAACAGAAGAGAGGAGAAGGGAAACAAAATGCGGGGGAGATAGGGAAAGTTACAGAAAATTGAATGCAGACTTCCAAAGAATAGCAAGGAGAGACAAGAGGGCGTTCTTAAATGAACAATGCAAAGAAATAGAGGAAAATAACAGAAAAGGGAAAACCTGAGATCCGTTCAGGAAAATTGGAGATATTAGAGGAACATTTTGTGCAAAGATGGACATGATAAATGACAAAAATGGAAGGGGTCTAACAGAATCAGAAGACATCAAGAAGAAGTGGCAAGAAAACACAGAGGAATTATACTATCAGAAAGATTTGGATACCCCGGACAACCTAGACAATCTAGTTGCTGACCTTGAGCCAGACATCCTGGAGAGTGAAGTCAAGTGGGCCTTAGAAAGCATGGCTAACAACAAGGCCAGTGGAGGTGATGGCATTCCAGTTGAACTATTTAAAATCTTGAAAGATGATGCTGTTAAAGTGCTACATTCAATATGCCAGCAAGTTTGGAAAACTCAACAGTGTCCAGAAGACTGGAAAAGACCAGTCTACATCTCAATCCCAAAGAAGGGCAGTGCCAAAGAATGCTCCAACTACCGTGCAATTGCACTCATTTCGCACACAAGCAAGGTTATGCTCAAAATCCTACAAGGTAGGCTTCAGCAGTATGTGGACCAGGAACTCCCAGAAGAACAAGCTGGATTCCAATGGGGCAGAGGAACTAGAGACCAAATTACTAACATGCGCTGGATTATGGAGAAAGCCAGAGAGTTCCAGAAATATATCTACTTCTGCTTCATTGACTATGCAAAAGCCTTTGACTGTGTGGACCACAGCAAACTATGGCAAGTCCTTGAAGAAATGGGAGTGCCTGACAACCTTATCTATCTCCTGAGAAACCTATATGTGGGACAGGAAGCAACAGTTAGAACTGGATCTGGATCAACTGATTGGTTCAAAATTGGGAAAGGAGTACGACAAGGCTGTATATTGTCCCCCTGCTTACTTAACATATGCAGAATACATCATGCGGAAGGCTGGACTGGATGAATCCCAAGCCGGAATTAAGATTGCTGGAATAAATATCAACAACCTCAGATATGCAGATGATACCACTCTGATGGCAGAAAGTGAGGAGGAATTAAAGAACCTTGTAATGAGGGTGATAGAGGAGAGTGCAAAAAACGGTCTGACACTCATCATCAAAAAAACTAAGATCATGGCCACTGGTCCCATCACCTCCTGGGAAATAGAAGAGGAAGAGGCAGTGACAGATTTCACTTGCTTGGGCTCCATGATCACTGCAGATGGTGGCAGCAGCCATGAAATTAAAAGACACCTGCTTCTTGGGAGGAAAGCAATGACAAACCTCGACAGCATCTTAAAAAGCAGAGACATCACCTTGCCAACAAAAGTCCGAATAGTCAAAGCTATGGTTTTTCCTGTAGTGATGTATGGAAGTGAGAGCTGGACCATAAAGAATGCTGACCACCGAAGAACTGATGCCTTTGAATTGTAATGCTGGAGGAGGGTCTTGAGAGTCCCCTGGACTGCAAGGAGAACAAACCTTTCGATTCTAAAGGAAATCAACCCTGAGTTCTCACTGGAAGGACAGATCCTGAAGCTGAGGCTCCAGTACTTTGGCCATCTCATGAGAAAATAAGACTCCTTGGAAAAGACCTTGATGTTGGGAAAGTGTGAAGGCAAGAGGAGAAGGGGATGACAGAGGATGAGATGGTTGGACAGTGTCATCGAAGCAACCAACATGAATGTGACACAACTCCGGGAGGCAGTGGAAAATAGGAGGGCCTGGCGTGCTCTGGTCCTTGGGGTCATGAAGATTCGGACACGACTAAACGACTAAACGACAATGACGACGTAGATAAAGAGATAACTATTCTTTTATTTATTTATTTTACTTCCTTTCTATTCCTTCTTTCTTCTGAAGTAGGGATTCAAGAGAGTTTATATATACTATAAATAATACAGTAAATCACAATATTAAGATATAATTGAGCAAATAAATATTGTTAACCCAGAACATTTAAAAAATTTATCAGAAAACAATGTGCAGAAAACATGTGCAGCATCCTCCATTAAAATTACTTTCTCAATAGTCCCTTCAGTTGTCTGACTCAAAATTATTTGTTTTGCCTGCTGGAGGAAGGATGGAAGAGGAAGACAGTCACATTAGTCTCCCAATGAAGGACATTCCATAGCCTGGGAAGAGCCACCAAAAAAGAGTGCTCTTTAGTGCCCTCACCGTATGTGTTGTATGGCTGCAAAGATGAAGATAAGAGCCTCCCCTGAAGATCATAAAATATGTTCCTTCAGATAATGTGGAGTCAAGACATATATCACTTTGTAAGTCATCTTACCTAACCTTTGTATAGGGTACATGGGGGGGAAAGCTTAGTAGTCAGAAGAACAGGAGAATTATATATACCTATAACTGGCAACAGAGATGCCGGATTTGGGATTAATTTAACTTTTAGAATACAGTAGGGCCTCCTTATCCACTGGATCAGTATCCGCTGATTCACATACTCTGAAAATATTAAAAATATTAAAAGAAAATAAACCCAGAAACAAACTATTTTCACAGACATATATTACCAAAATCAGCCACTAGTGGGAGTCAGAGATCATGCTATGAATAGATGTGAAGAATACCTAACATGGTATTTGGTGCCATCTAGTGGCTAGTTCTGATAATGAATGTCAACATTATTCTCACTGTTTTCCCCCTTTTACAATGCTACCACATTTCCCCGAAAATAAGACAGGGTCTTATATTAATTTTTGCTCCAAAAAAGCATTAGGGCTTATTTTTAGGGGATTTTTTTCATTTACAACAATCTACGTTTATTCAAATGCAGTCATGTCATCTTCTTCTGTTTGCTGCAAAATGGTGGAGTCCAGCCTTTCACTTTACAAGGCTACCCCCAGAGACAGTATTTTTTTATTTGAACATATAAATCTATAAACTACAAACAAAATACAGTATAAAAGAAAAAGAAAAAGAAATTTAAAAAGATTTCCCCTCCCCCTTTAGAGGACAGAGATTCCAACCACATTAAGTCCCAAATTTCCCCAGTTTCCATAGAGCATTGAAAAAAAAAACCACATAAATCATTTTGCCCTAAGCTTTGATCTGTCCCTGGGCCCAAACATATATTAAGTTCCAGCTTTGTTTTGCATAGTTCCTTGGTTGTTCTCGTAGTGCTTCTGAGAGTGTGTCTAGTTCTGCAATATCCAACAGCTTCTTCAGGAACTCCTCCATCGTAGGTATGTCTTCACTTTTCCATTTTTTGAGCCCAGAGTAACCTAGCCACTACAAATATATACATCAAACAATATTTAATTTTCTTATCAGTAATTTCTGGCATAATATTTAGTAGTGCTCCTTCAGGTTTAAAATTTAATTTTTGTTGAGTGACTCCTTTTATTATTTCCCACAGCTGTAACCAATAACCCTTGACTTTTTCACATGTCCATCACATATGATAATAGGTTCCTACTTTTTTTTACATTTCCAACAAATATTGCTGCTACCCTCTGACATTTTTGCCAGCTTTACAGGGGTGTAGTGCCATCTATAAAACATTTTGAGGATATTTTCTCTTAAGTTTACTGTCTTAATCATTTTATAACATTATTTCCACTTCATTGTCCAATGATCAATATCAATATTATAACCAAAGTTACTTGCCCATGTTATCATCGTCTCATTTATCCTCTCATCCTCCAGATCATATTCCAATAGGTATGTATACATTTTTATTTTATTTTCTCATCAGTGTAAATCCAGTTTGTCCACCTGGACTTCACCCTCAAAGAAGCCCATATTTGTATCTTTTTTATATCTTGATTCTAGTTTATTCATTGACCACCAATCTGTTTCCACCCCTAGTTTCTCTAATTCTTGCTTATTTTTTATATTTTGTTCTCTATTAAGTAATTCTTTATATGTTAGTAAAGTTAATAAACTAAAGAAGTCTCCAACTAACAAGAACTTATTAAACAAGATAACTATTTTACAGCACAAACTTAATCTATTAGAACAAGAAGAGATGGAGAAAAAAAAATTGTGAGACAGAACTTTTTTGAAAATACAAATAAGCCAGGAAGATGGTTAGCATATAGAATAAAAGAGAGAGAGAAAACAAGGATTACAGAAATACTGGATAAGCAAGAGAAGGAAATTTATACTCCACAGAAGATTGAAAAAGAAATCGCAAAATTCTATGCCGGACTTTTTAAGAAAAGAGAAGTAGAGCAGGAGAAGCAAATGGAATACTTGAATAAAACTCTAACATGGAGGCGTGACTCTCAACAACTCAAAAAATTAAACAAATCAATCACAATGGAGGAGATTCAAGAGGCACGGAAAAAACAGAAAAGTGGGAAATCTCCTGGACCAGATGGACTACCAGCTGAATATTATAAGGCTTTTGAAGAAATCTTAACTCCTCAATTTAAGAAGTTAACTGAAGACATTGAGTCTAAGGGGGTTATCCCAAATTCATGGAAAGAGGCACATATTATGTTAATACATAAAGAGGGGACCGAAAAGAATAAAATCAAGAACTACTGACCAATCTCTCTCTTAAATGTTGATTACAAGATCTTCACAACCATCTGGGCATCAAGATTAAAGGAAACATTGGTAGAAATAATGCATAAAGACCAAACAGGTTTCATTCCTAAAAGGAAATTGTCATCAAACATAAGGACAATAATAGACATTTTAGAATATTATGAACTACATCCAGAAAAGCAGATGCTGCTAATCTTTTTAGATGCAGAGAAAGCCTTCAATAATGTCAACTGGGAATTTATGTTGCGACAACTAAAGAAAATGGGAGCGGAAGGAAAATTTCTACAAATAATTAAAGCAATATACTCTAAGCAGGAAGCCAGGATTAAGGTCAACGGAAATTTAACGGAGGCATATCAATTGAACAAGGCACACGACAGGGTTGTCCGCTATCCCCTCTTTTATTTATATTAACTTTGGAAATCTTAAACAGGCAGATAAGAGTTAATGAGAGAGTGAAAGGATTAAAAATCAGAGGTGAAGAATTCAAGGTACAAGCCTATGCAGATGATCTGGTAATAATACTTGAAAATCTTCATGGAAATCTAGAGGAAGTATTGAGAACCATAGAAGATTATGGACAAGTGGCAGGTTTTACCTTGCAAACAAACTCCTGGCAATCACAAAAACTTGGACAGCTGTGCTGAGAGATGAATCCACTAATACACAAAAGCTATGTGCTGGAGTTCTAAGGTAGTTTGCAACTCTATGTTGCTCAAACTGAACCCCTATTCCCTGATCTCCTGCTCAGCTAGTTCCAAACATCTTTGTCCCATCTGGATTATGCTTCAGATTGTTTGCTCTCATCCAGTCCCAAGGGCATTTCTGGCGCTGGACACCAACTTAGAACAAAACAAGTTTCTTGCAGTTGCAAGTCTTTCCTTCTTTTATCTTTCTGAATGTAACTGAAGATGGCAAACTGTAAGCAAACAAGCTTTGTTTTTCTGAAAGTGCTCTCAAAGTGATCCTTTATATGTAGTGCTGGTTACAATGAAATAGGGTGGATTTTTGGGAGACATGTAGCTATTATATTTTCTCAGGTTCTCTGTTCTTCTGCTGTTCAACAAAAGGAATTAACCATATTCTAAATACTCCCAACAGTATTGACTACTGCTGAGAAAAACAGAAGAATTAAGAAAAACACATATCCCCTGTCCAGTTTTCAGCATTAACTTATCCCCCAAAGTGGTAAAGATATCTCCGAAACAGCCCTAAAGTCAGATTGAAATGGATCTAGAAATGGAGAATGATATGGACACAGACATTTGTATCTGCTCTCTTAGGTAAGATATAATCTGAATAACAATTTTGAACCTTTACATACAAATGTTTTTGTGGGGCAGGGCTCTTTCAGAATGGTTTCCAGAGAACTGTAGAAATGATACATATATATTTTGCTTTGGACGCCTTTCTACAATATAGGACCTTGAAAGACATTGATCTGTCCAAACCATTCTGGGTATATAGAGAGGAATGACCCTTTTTTGGGCTGAGTGTTATGAAATCTGATGTCTTTCACTTTGGTCTACCTATTTAAGGCAATGGTGACCCCATAATAGACAGAAAGAGACACACTGGCAGAATGATTATCCAAATGAAAGGAAGAGGCAGCTTCTGCCCATCATTACGCAGCTTCTCTGTGTGATGATGTCTGGAGTATGAAAACACAGCCAATTTTGAAGTGCAAATTAAAACAATTCACGTGCACTTTTTGGGGAGGGAGCAGATTTTTTACATGAGTTTGCAGAGTGCAATTATTTGTATTCACATCCATGATTGACAATACACATACTCATGACCCTCTTTCACATAGGATTCTTAGAAAGCAACAATTGACTGAGAGTTTGTTAATCACCTTCTATCGGAGTTTGATTGAGAGTATATTATCCTACTGTCTCTGTGTATGGTTCACGAGCTGCACAGTGGCAGAGAAAAAGGCAATTCAAGGGGTGATCAAGACGGCCCAAAACATCATTGGCTGTTCACTCCCCTCTTTGGAAGAATTGTATAAGAACAGATGTAAGAGGAAGATATCTAACATACTGAAAGACTCCTCTCATCCGGGATATCAGCTCTTTAAACTATTACCATCAGGAAGGAGATTCAGGGTATTGAAAGCAAGGACAAGCAGATTCAAGAACAGTTTTTACCCAAGTGCAGTATTGAGTTTAAATGCGGGGCCATAGGTTTTTGGTGGAATTTTAATTGCTGAGAGAAAACGGGGTATCTATATTTGGATGGTGAAAGTTGTGTATATTTTAACTTTTTTTTGTAGTGTTGTCCAGTTTTACCTTGGGGAAGAGCACCTCATTTCGTTGCACCCACTTGTGAGCGCAATGACAAATAAATTTCTTATGTCTTATGTCTTAATCCACATGCACTAGTTTTCTCTATAAGACCCTGGATGTGCTTCCCTTCTCCCATACTAAAGAATTTCTAGAGGTGTAAGGCAGAATCAAAGGTATGCTTGTCTCTAAAGTATTGATTCTGTTCAGAGGAAATAGCTAAATCATTCATTTCTCCATTTAAGGAGAATCCAGGGAACGGGTCAAATGAATCTTCACAAAAGTGAATACAAAGTTGTTATTTTCCATTCCCCTTACTTCTTATGTTATCTATCTTGACCATCACTAGGTGGGTATTTAATGTATAAATAACAGATAAATAAAAATTAAATTTGTATTTCATCCAGCAAGATTAATCTTCTTGAATCTGTGTGAGGAAAAAGTATGTCATTGCTTTTAGAAGCAGTTAGTGGCACTGGCAACATGTGAAAAGGTTTTGTGATGGCAGCACCTTGTATGTGGAAGTCCTCTCCCCAAGGCCATCTTCCTCTATATTGGTGGCAAGTGAAGACTATTAAAAAAAAAAGCATTTGGCTCTGTTGATGTTGAATTTTATTGACAGTTTTATTCTTTTTATTCTTCAAGGGACTTTGGTGTTTTTTTTTAGCTTGTTGTAAATGTTGTATTTTGGTGAAAAGCAGGGTATATCTTGAAGGCAGGCAGGCAGGCAGGCCAGATTCTCATTGCTGATTTCTGTCTAAGGGAAATCGTACAATATAAATCTTCATGGCGATTGCTGCTCATTAGCAAACCTATTAATTAGTGGCAATTTGCTGGCAAGATTTTTGTGGGTTCACTTACATAAATTTACAACAGTATTCTGATCAAAGAAATTGAATAAATCTTTTTTTGTTGTTCTACCTTAAAATTTCAAGGTTGTTGCATCTGAGAAGCACCATTCATGCATGAAGCAATTAACTAATTTGAAATTTGTTTTCATAGATTGCATGGTGCAAAATCATGACCTGCTTTAAAGGTATTTTACAGTTTGTTCAACAAGATCAGTTCTGAGTGTAAAGTTCAGTCTCCCTACCAAACCCTGCAGGACATTACATTTTTGTTTTGCATCCCATAGTAATCAGATGATTTATTGGTTTTTTAATATATTTCCAGAAGGAAACAGAGCATACCTCTAATGTTTTAAAATCTCCTTTGTTATTCCTAACTCTTATACTAATATTAGCTTTTGTTAAATTTTAATGAATCCACTTTTATAGAAACCAGCTGCAAAAAATTACTATAGAACTATAGAAAACACAATTTGCCACCAAGCTAGTCAATTTTAGTAGATCCCTATAGTGTCTTATACCAAAGAAGCTATGATCCCTATATGAGCCAGGTAATATTCGTTTAGTAACAAAGCTAATATTTTTAACTTCCTTTTTGTTGATGTTTCATTTGTTTCTGTTTATAGAACTTTTCAGCACTGTTATCATTGTTATACTTCAGTGAGCTCATAAAACACTAAGAATACCTGGTGTTTTCTTACTATTTTCTAGATTTCTAACCTTTTGCAAGCACTTAGTAATTTATATTTGTATAGATTTGTCTATGACACAAACATATTTCACTATCCATTAGGGAATGCTCCTATTATCAGGAAGCCCATCAAGCAGAGAATGATAAAGTTCTTTGAACATTACAGATGCCTAGTATGTAAATTGACAACAGAGGCATAAAAGGAAATGTGGATTGTAGTGTTCCTGGCAACATTAGAAGGAAGTTAATGATATAGGTGGATGTGGAGAGGAAGATAGGATAGGACAACACTACATAGGAAGCAGCCACAGGAAACAGTCTTGTCACACAAGACAATGTTACACTGAACCTCAACAAACAGAATTATTGTCTTTTAGCAAGGCTAGAATGCTGTCTGAAGGCTCCTTTCTCCCTTTCTTAGGACTGTTTCAAATCTGGCTAGGCTGATTAAAAACATTGTCCTTATTCAATTCTCTTTTGAAGCATATAGTTCTGAAGGAATCAAAAGATGCAATAAGAGAGCTAGAAGATGACTGCAACTCAGGAAGGAAATACTGTGCTATAGCTTCTATTATCCATTGTCCAGAGATTCACACTGATTTGAGAGGCTGAGCACATAATGCAACACATAATCCTACACAGGGATAAGTTCTAAGTGAGCACTGAACAAGCAGGAGCAAGAGAACATGTTTTTCATGAGCAAATAAGCACAAATGCTCATAGAAGTTCAACATGCTCTTTGCTACTCCCATTGATTCTCCTCCCCCAGACTTTCCTGGCACAAAGGAAGGAGGAGACAGTGGTGTTGAGAGTGCTGCAGTTCTTCAGCAGATAATAATATCCTATCAAACAGGGGGCTTGGACTACAAATCTCAGTATCCCAATGGGAATATGATATTGTTGCCATTTATGTCCAACAAGGTGGGCCTTCTTCTTGGTATAAATTGACAAGACTAATGCCACATTTGAGAAGCCCTGGGAGCCCCATTAGGAGCAGGACAGAAAATAGGAGCGTGTGGATCAGTGGAGTTTGCTTGATTTTCACACACTACCTTTTACATAGAACCATAGAGCTGTAAGGGCTTCAACAGTCATTTAGTCCCATTCCCTGACCATACAGAAAATCTCCTACACCACCTCTCTTAATATTGGCACCTCACCTTCTCCTTAAAAACATTTAATGAAAGAGAGTCATCACCTTCCTGAGAAATCAGGTTTGCTCCATCATCCACAACAGCCTTTCAAACATCTGAAGATTGCCATATTGCTATTCTATTGCCTTCTAATAATCTCTTTTTCAATTTTCTCCCATATAAAGAACACTGCCTATTTTATTTTGTCATAGATATTCTCCCAGGGGTACTTATTATAGCTACTAAAATAACAGAATTAAGTACCATTATCAGATGGTATAAGTGGTACTGAACACTCAAGAAAACTGTATGATATATAACTGCTCTGATTCTCTCATATACCTGTAGCAGACTGGATTTGTAAAGATTCTTTATAGTTCCTGTGGTTACAATACTATAAGGAACCAAAAAAGACTGAGGCAGTGCTTTCCTTTGCAATGTCATCTGTTGGCTAGCAAACAAGGGGAAGAGTGAATAAGGAAGATCAGATGGAGCTCCTCTTTATAATCAGTCCCTAAAGTAAAGGTAAAGGTTCCCCTTGACATTTTAGTCAGTCATGTTCGATGCTAGGGGGTGGTGCTCATCCCCGTTTCCAAGCCGTAGAGCCAGCGTTTGTCCGAAGACAGTTTCCGTTGTCACATGGCCAGCGCGGCTATACACGGAACGCTGTTTACCTGCCCACCGAGATGATACCTATTTATCTACTCACATTTACATGCTTTCGAACTGCTAGGTTGGCGAGGAGCTGGGACAAAGTGACGGGAGCTCACTCCGTCATGTGAATTCGATCTTATGACTGCTGGTCTTCTGACCCTGCAACACACAACGGCTTCTACGGTTTAGCCCGCAGCGCCACCACATCCCAATCAGTCCCTAGACTTATCCAAACTTCATTTCAGGAACTACAAGTTTGCAAGCATACAATGGTAAACAAGTATTTACATTTTCCCCTTCCTAAAACTGAACAAGAGAGCAAAAAATACAGAAATAATACTCCAAGTGACCACAACCAACTTGACAAACTAGTTGGAATGGGGAGAAATGCTGGATGCATTCTGTCACTGTTACAATACCAAAATTATATTTTTGCTTACTGTTGAATTTCTTATCAAGCAGATTAATTTATTACCTGAATTATAATTGGGCAGAGCAATTGAACTAGAGTCTGTAGAATCCCACTTTTCTCAGTTGGTTTCATTAACCGCTTCCCAATATGGACAGCAATCAAGACACAAACACTGTTACCATGCAATTATTATACTGTTGAGAAATTTAAGTGGCAAGCAAGAATTTAGGACCAAGAGTTTTGAAACATATGCTGACCTATAAAAAGTACTGCCAAAACACAAGGAACAATGTTTTTCAAAAGCTATCAGGAACCAGCTGCGGCATAGAGCTGCAACCACTAAGAATTACAAACTTGGTTCTCTGGTAATACAGGTAAGTATGATATAGTTCAGTCCATGCATAACAAGTAAACATAACACTCAATGAAAACTGTAGAATCATTACTGGATGCCTAAAATGAAGTCCTATTGATAAAATGAATTACTTCGCAGGTATTGCATCCAGTGACATATTAATTGTACAGCATATTAATTGTATTGTGGTGCTTCTGACATGATCAAAGAAAGAAGGCTGAACACACAAAAATTCTTCAAGAATGTAGACTGGTCTTCTAAAATTATACATTATAAACACTGATTTAAGTATTTCATTGGTTATTTAGATTTCTTGGTTAAGTAGGACTGAACATCAGCATGAGATACATCATGCAATTCATATAATACACGTATTTAATTTATTGCAAAAAGAAATATACAATTTCTAGCATATTTTTACTGGAAGTTGCTTAATGTAACAAAAGAATCTTCCATCTTATTCCAGAACTGACAAGCAACAATGCTTATAAATATAGAGATACCAATGTTGACTATTATCTTAAAAGACATGATCTGTCTGTGATTTATTTCCTCCTGAACACTTTTGTCAGTTAAAAGAAAATATTTGCCTTTCTCTTGAACTAGAGATTTTTTTTAACTGCGTTAAATTGTTTAAAAAGACATTATAGCCATCTTTAGTTTTACTTATTGGTGGCAGTGCCACCACTGGGTTTTTATTATGCAAATTGCTGCAATCTGGTTAGTTCCTTCCTTTTTCTTTACAAAAGGGGGTTGCAAGTGCTAATCAAAGTGTTGCAATTTCCATATTAATGATGTTTTCATAAAGACACTTGCTTGATATGCAGTGTGAACTGAATGGTGACGTTTTATCCTCTCTTTTTTGAAAGACAGTAATAAAATGTTCATTTTATGTAATAAAGTATGTTTGTTTTGAAACTAACAGCAATTGTCCAGTATTGTTGCTTTTTTGTCTACAATGGGTAATATAGCAGCATTTGTAACTTAAACACAGTAGCAGACAATAATGATAGACTTTTCAAAGCACTTATTGCAACTTGCTATGAGGGGCAATGTACATGTATATTCTAATACAAAAAAGATGTAGATCTACTGTAGCAGATAGTCCAGACAACACCTGTCCATCATTGCGGGACCTTGATGGGAGAGCCAATAGAGGGGCCAGAGAGGAGTTTGAGGAGTCAGGAAGAAGGGGAGAGAAGGCTGGAAAGAGGCTTGGGAATTGGACCAGGAGGGTTAGAAATAAATAGGGAAAGTTAAAAGAGTGATTTGAATGAGCCAAACCTTGTTTAATATATGTGATTCACTTCCTGTGATTTATATTACAATTCCCAACTGAATATTAACCCTACCCTGTTCAATAAACTGATTGTGTTTGGCAGCATAAGTGTTCAGTACTTAATTGATGTTAAAGAAATAACATCTGGTGGCAGCGTGAGGAGGAGGAGGGGTGTGAGCCTTTGTGAGGACAAAATAAAACAGGGGCCACAAGGCGAGCACCACACCTACAATATACAATCCACATACTCAGAAGTGATCCTTCTGAGCAACTGGATAGTACTTGTAGTAAAGTTGATTGCAGAGCTCTAGATTAAGCAGCTCTTAATTTGGGCAAAAGCCACTCTTTATTCATTCAAGAGACAGAATCAGGATAGTCATTGTAGTTCCTTGGCTGGAATGGTCCCAAGAATTCTCAAAAATCCAACGGTCTTCTGCCGTAAATGCTCAGGATTAGGCCATGTTGTCAATGTTTCTAAATATGTAAGGATTTTAACTCAGTCAGCCTCTGCCAAAAGTTTATGGGGAATTTACTTTCATTTCACCATGAATTAGGTAACTGCATCCTCTTCATTCACCCAAGATGAAGAAAACCCCTTTTATCCAATAGATGGGAGAGTTTCTGTTGTGGATCTGTCCCATCTCTAGGTTTGAGAAATTCAATAAACAAAGGAAAAAACAGGAAGAACAAGTCTAATGGCTTGTTTTCCTCTTTCTTAGTCGAAGAACCCTCTGATACATGAAAACCACAGTGGATTAACAAGCGATCACTTTAATCACTTGGCCACTTCATCACTTTCCAGAAGGGAAACCCCAGTCCTTAAAGTAGGGCACTCTGATATTATTCTCCTTTTTGAGAATTTTTGCCTTGCTATAAAATAGTAAATTCTTTTGAAATATTATTTGCTGTTAAAAAGCAAAGTGTGCTTCTTATGTATTACACTATAGCACTTTAAGCAGTTTATAATTTAATTATGCAGTTTATAATTTCCAAGCAGTTTATAATTTAATTATGCAAGCTATACATTGTTCCACTAGCTTGTCATTAAATGTCTGAAATAAAATCTCTCTGGGTGTTTGAAGTGGAAAGAGCCAATTTAGTGTAGTGGAGGGAGTGTTGGATCACAATTCTGAAGCCCTGGGTTAAAATTTCCATTCAATGAAGGCTCATTGGAGTTGAGGGATGGCACTGGTAAAACTGCTTGTACACAATTCATATACATTGAAAATCCTACTAGTGTCACCATAAAACAGAATCAACTTGATAGCACGTAACACATGTTCAGTAACATATCTGTGATTAATGTAACAAGGTATTTCTTATCACAATTAATATGATCAACAATTGTATAGTGGCTACACTACTAACATATACAAGTAGAAGAACATGCAGATTGAGCAGATTATATTGCTATTATATTACTATTTCCCATGTTATTCCTAAGAAACACACACAAACGAGACCATGTTGGCACTGACACTTGGAAACGATCACATTGATTCATCCCAGGTGATCACCTTGTTTTACAGATTAGTAATTATGTACTGAAGCCAATCATAAAGAGGCAGGAGCTAGACAGAACTGAAAAGCATAGAAGGAAAAAAACCATAGTAGTTCAGATGTTACCTGAAAAGTCCAAAGTAGTCCCATGCATGATAACAGCATGTGATATACCAGCCACTGCAATTCCTTAAGACAAGGCCAATGAAAATGTTGTAGAAGCACACAAAATCCTATGACATAGCAAAAAAAAAATCACATTGTAAATTCCCAAATTTTCATCCAGGAATCAGTTGCATAGTCTTGGTTTACATAGTTTTACTGCAATAAATTACAGCTGGATAAGTCATCTCTGCAAGACTAACCAGAGCTGATATGTGATGGGTTACTGTGCCAGTTCAATGAATATGGATGAACAAGACATTACAAGTACTGTATTTACTTAAGTGTCCAAATAAATATCTTCCCAGACCACAGTGTTTGTGTGTGTTCAAAATATTTTTTATCATTTTTACAATGCATGTCTGAATTCACTCTAAGAGCACCTAGACAGATTGCTTTAATCTTAGGATAAGTGGACATTTTATTTTATTACTCATCACTGATAAAAAATTTAAAAACCCATACTTTACTAATACGTTCAGTACTCAATACTGCCAATAGACTGAATCCAAACTAAGTTAGGGGATGATGACGCTGGCCATTTATTCCACAATCTGTGATGGAATAGGCTCAGATGAATTTCAATTAAAACCCAGCGATTACATCGTGCAAAGCTTAGCATAGGAAAGCCCACTGTAGGAATCATTTCTTTTTTTAGTAGGAAATTACCTTATTTTATTGTATTTTATTTTATTTGGTCAGGCCGCAGGGCTGTTTTAAACATATTTCAACTGGCCTGACATCACTTGTGTCTGCTTTATGCTCTGTGTGACCACCTGATCCAAAGTCAAAGGAGTATGCATAGGGATATCAGTTCTTGTCAACCAATTGTCTTCAAACAGTATTGCTGTAGGGTTGTGGTGTTTTTTTTTAAGTTTTCAAGGCAGCGTTGAAACAATGTATTGTTAGGTTACTTAAAGAAGACTAAACTGAAAAGAAAAGGTAGAAATTGGCAATTAGCATTTTCGCAAAGGCAGCCTTTGCTGTTAGGAAGGTCCAGGCAAACACAGCTCTCCGTTTCTGCCCCTGGATTTCTGCAAATCATTTGCATGGAAACCTGATCTGATCAAATGTTGACCATACTGAATCAAAGTGCATTTTCTCTCCTGTGTAGATGCGTCCTCACTTGAGTGACATCAATCCCACTGGAATCCAATCTGTACATATGTTGAACAATTCACACAATTAGAAAGAGGCCTGGTATTCGCTACAAGCAAAAGATGTATTACGAACAAAAAAGAAATGGTTCACATGAATCCACAGTTCTATTTTTGTGCAGCTTACTTTTGGAAAAGTCATCCATAATAGATTTCACTCTGGTAGGCAGTTTCTCCAGGTCATATGTTCAATATATTGTGTATCATGAAATGTCTGTCTGTTGCACAGCCTTTACATATAATCTCAAATAAAAGACTGTGGTCAGGTATTTCTAAGGGAAACAAATTCACTGAATCACATTATTTGCTGCTTATTATTAAGCATCAAATGGCTCACAAAGTTCTTTGTTGAACCATTTGAAACAGGCTATCAGAGTCAAAATGATATAAAACCACATGATGCTGTATTACAGTTTTTCTCCTTTCATGTAGCAATTGTGGTTCTGAGAGAAAATAATAAAACTCCAGCAGGGTTATATTTGTATCTGGTAGATTTGTTCAGCTTTCAAAGAAATCAAGAAAATATTTAGAAGAAAAACAGAAGGTTACAAAGCACCTCAGGAATGTATACATTGAGAAGTATCAGCTATGAAATTCAATAGTGGTGGAAGGGAGAAAATAATAATGGGGGAGAGTGTGATATATTGTTATCCGTGCAATATGTAACACTACCGCCCCCAGAGAGTTCAGCTTGGGGAGAGAGTCTCGGCCCCGTGGAGCCTCAATTGTGGGGTTCCACAGGGGTCAATTATCTCCCCAATGCTATTTAACATCTATATGAGGCCGCTGGGTGGGGTCATCAGGGGGTGTGGTGCTTCGTGTCACCAGTACGCGGACAACACGCAGCTCTACATCTCCTTTTTGCCAACTGCAGGAGAAGCCGTCCTGTGTCTTCAAGCACTGCCTGGGGACTGTACTGGAATGGATGCAGGAGAACGGGCTGAGGCTGAACCCGGACAAGATGGAAGTACTGAGGGTGGGCCCTCCCACAGTTGGGGATTTGGGAAACTCCCTCTTCTTTGGGGGGGTGACTCTCCCTGCAAAGGATGGTGTACGCAGCTTGGGGATCCATCTGGACCCGGTGCTCTCCATGGAGTCACAGGTGGCGTCGGTGGTCCACACCGCCTTTTTTCACCTTAGGCGGATAGCCCAGCTGCGGCCCTACCTGGATGTGGGGGCGCTCACCATCTTAGTACACGCGCTCGTAATCTCAAGATTAGACCACTGTAATGCGCTCTACGTGGGGCTTCCTTTGAGGTTGCTGCGGAAATTACAGGTGGTGCAGAATGCGGCGGCCAGATTACTCAGTGGAGTGAAAAAATTCCAACATATTTCGCCCACTCTGGCCGCACTGCATTGGCTGCCCATCAGGTTCCACATCGACTTTAAAGTGCTAACGCTTACGTACAAAGCCCTAAACGGTTTAGGGCCTCGATACTTGGCGGAACGGCTACTCCCACCAAGTTCTACCCGGGTCACACGGGCGAGCCAGGATGTGAGGCTGAGGAGCCTAACGCCGAGGGAGGCCCGAAAAGAGAAAACAAGAAATAGGGCCTTCTCGGCAGTGGCTCCTCGCCTTTGGAATAACTTACCTCCTGGTATTCGCGGAGCTCCCTCGCTGGGCACCTTTAAGAACCTATTAAAGACTTGGATGTTTCGGCAGGCCTTCTCACCAGATAACTTTTGATTTTCTTCTCTCCTTTATTGTTTCCCTACTTTTAATTGTTGTTGTAATTATGCTGTTTTATGTTATTGTATTTTATCTCTGCTGTTGGCCGCCTAGAGTAGTCCACCGCAACTAGATAGGCGGGATATAAATTAAATAAATAAATAAATAAATAAATAAATAAATAAATAAATAAATAAATAAATAAATAAATAAATAAATAAATAAATAAATACTTCTTGGTATGTGATACTGGCAAGACATTACAGGTAAAAGATCTAGTTACAAGGTAAAAGTTTCAGTTACAAATTGGATGTGTGATGCCATTCTTGCAATTAATGATTGTGTGAAGGACAAAAATGAAAAGTAGTTGTGATGGACACAATCAGAACCTTGTCAAGGATCAACACACATTCCCTATTTACTCTTAAATTTGAACCAAAGGGAGCAGTTCTTCCAAAGGAACCAAAATGTGTGGATGGGGCTGATCTGGGGGTACATATGTGGATTGGAACTCCAGTGGAGAATAAATGGTTTTAGGGCATTTCCCATCAGTTCCTAATCTGAATGACTTTCATGTCTGGTTGATTGAACTGCATAGTTAAAATGTTCATATCCCTTGATGTTAACATAAGAATAATACTTTTTTAAAAAGAGGCTATTCCTACATTAATTGACAGTCATCAAGAAGATTATGAGAGGTCAAATGATGTATATGCGTGTGAAGCAGCTTCACATTATTGATAAAATGACAAATGGCTGCATCAATATATTTCGCATGGTAAGCAATAGACGGCAGGTGTGTAACAGTAAAAGAAAGTTGGTCATTTGCAGAGACTGCAATAAATTTTGATTAAAACCAATCTTGATGAAGATTTGTTCAAAGACTCAATCAATAAACCATATCATTTTATTTAATAACTATTATATTAAGCAGAGAATGAATTGGCAGGTCCAGAGAACTGATGTGGGTACAGAAATTAATACTGACCGATATGGAACACGATTGCTGATAAAATAACACAGTGCTTTTTAATTGGCTTATTAGCTATTTGATATAAGGAATGTATCTGTCCCTTACAGAGACAAGACATGCTTCTTTCTTTCTTTCTTTCTTTCTTTCTTTCTTTCTTTCTTTCTTTCTTTCTTTCTTTCTTTCTTTCTTTCTTTCTTTCTTTCTTTCTTTCCCCACCTTCCTTCTGTTGAATGTCAAGCCATGTAACTGTTGTGTGATAGCAAACAACTACAATGACTTCTTAACTGCTGAACATTATGCTGCAGGTATTACGCCAGAGGTATTATTTAATAGGATCCCCTCCGTTTTGTACCAAATGAGCAATGTGCTAGATTTCTCAAAGAAAGTTTTGCCTCCATCTTCTGGGTCTGTTTGAAAGAACAAAGCTTTGGATACACCCACCAAAGTTTCTCAGATAATGTATGGATTTAATTTGTACATGATCACAATGCTAAATTGAGTCACTAATAATAAAGTGTCCATAGAACAGTGGATCCCAAACTTGAGTAACCCAGCTGTTCTTGGACTACAACTCCCAGAAACCCTGGTGGTGAAGACTTCTGGGAATTGCAGTCCAAGACCACCTGGGTTATCCAAGTTTGGGAACCACTGTCATAAATGAATTCTTGCAAACCCATGGTGTTTGTGGTTGACATCTTTACCAAGAATTTCTCCAACTTTAAATTATCCTTTTAAAGGTATGGTACTAAATGTTCTGGTAAGCAGGACAAACAGCACAAAAGTGGTGTAACATGTTCAGATTTTCTCAGTTCATTAGTATCTGGGCAGCAGCATTTTGAACCAACCAAAGCTTCTAATCTAAACTCTGCATAGACAGAGTTCCTACTCCAGTCCTCTGAAGATGCGAGCCACAGAGACTGGTGAAACGTCAGGAACAACCACCTTCAGAACACAGCAAAAGAGTCCGAAAAACCCACAACAACCATCAGATCCCGGCCGTGAAAGTCTTCAAGAATACAATAAACAAGAAACACTGGCACTTCTTTGTTTCTCCATCTCCCTTTTTAACCACTCTAAATTATTTGCTGTCATCACTAAACTTGGCCACCTAATTGTTCACTAACAAGTCCAGATCATCTTTTTACAAGTTAAAAAATACAGGTCCACTTGCTTGCTTGCTTGCTTGCTTGCTTGCTTGCTTGCTTGCTTACTTACAATTCCTGCAATTCTTGCAGTTCATCAGTGGTCCACAAAATAAAGCTTAGAATTGCAAAGTGTAAAAACATAATAAACATAATGTAAATATCTAAAAGCTTAAAACAGCAAAATAAAACTGAACTGTAAATAAATAAAACAACAAGAGTGTGAGATTTTAACAACTTAGCAGATTTTGAAAGAAACAATGATTGACAGAGATGGGAGAATAAGAAGACCACAATTTAGGTGCCAAGCATACCTCTCTAGGTAAAGCATTCCAAAATTGGGATATCATCATTTTCTCTGGATAGACTTTTAGTTGCCTTTCCACATTTTTCAAAGTCATCTGGAGAAAGATCTCTCAAGATAACTTTAAGGTCTGGATAGCACCCCTGTTTCGAGACCCTATGCCTAGCCCACTTGCAGGGGTTCTCAATTTGATAGGAGGTAGTACTCCACACCTCTTAGTAAAGACTACTGTACACAGAAGCAGTGCCCTGAGGACTGAGGGAGTGAAGTTAACATCCTCGCACTCAGAGTTATGTGTTTTACGTTAATAGCCAGGCTGGCCCTTTAGAAGTTCCATTGCTCAATAAAAGAGCCTGTTTCTACAAGTATCTTCAGTGTTGTCATAGAAGAGTGTGCAGAAGCTGTTCACAGTATTGTTGAGGGTTTGGGGGCAGTCCACCTTCAAAGTGATTGCATTGGTCCAAAGTACCTAGCCTTATGGATTTTTGGACTTCCTAGAAGCACTGCCAAGTCTGGGGAAACTGCAGCAATGGGAAGCACTGGTATCAGGAAAGTTCTGTAGTCTTCACCACAACTGACTCTCCTGGGTTCACCCACCCAGATTAAAATAAGGTAGTGTGGCTAAGTGGCTAGAGAAGGATCTCCTGAGCCCATTTACTTTCACAAATACTTTGTCCATGTTTACTTGCTTCTTCTAAATAATAATTAAAAAGGAGATCTGAATTTTAATGAATTTGATTAGAATCTCTTCATACCAAAAAGATATGTATAATTCCTCTACAATTGTAACAACAGTAATAACAGCAATATCAGCATTAACATCAGCAATGATGATGGCGATGGCGGTGGTGGTGGTGGTGGTGGTGGTGGTGGTGATGATGATGATGATGATGATGATGATGATCATCATCATCATCATCATCATCATCATCATCATTATTATTATTATTATTATTATTATTATTATTATTATTATTATTATTATTATTATTATTATTATTATTATTATTATTATTATTATTATTAATGTCTTCAGACTGTTAATATTTAAAAAGGTACATAAAAGGGCAAAATTTATCCAGGGTTTCTCACATGGAAGAGTAAAAAGCCCCCTTTGAGATAAAATGACATGCCAATTGACAGCTTTTTAAATTGCCCTTCTTGACAATGGGAATAGGAGACACATTTAGCCTTGTCTAGGGCCTTGAAAACACTGGCATTCCATCTTCTGGCTCTGCATTATGAACAAACCTGGAGTCTTTTTGACCTTGTGAATTCAGCTTGAGCCAAGCTAAGTTGAAAGCCTTAAATCAAGATCCTGTCAGAGTGTGATGATTCTTGTAAGAATGATAACCTGCAGATAAGGCAAAATGAAATTTAGTTGGTGCTTGTAATGGCTTGGACCAATACTAGGAATGGAAATGTCAATCATGTGGCCTCCTTCCAAGGTTAAATTGGAACTTGTGCTTGACTCCATAGATTGGGTCCCTTGGCAATTGCTTGCCTCACATTTGGCACAAAAGAGGGCAGAGAAGGGTCTGTTAACAGGAAAGGATAAATGGCCAGGGAACATGAGACAGGTTTTTTTTTCTTAACCTGCACATTGGAGAGATGTGGAAGGAATTGACAGGAGAAAGAAAATGTCTTGATCTGAGAAGTGTTCTAACATCTTAGGAACAGATGGAATTATTTTATTTTACTGGATACTGAATAAAGCTAAGGCCACATTATTTTCCTCCCCCACCCACAATGTTCTGTTCACTCAGATTTTTAGAAAATGTTCCTGCAATTCTTTTTAAACATTTTTTCACAGCTCTCCTTGAAGTTCATGTTCTGAATAGTACGATCCCTGTGGATTATTTTAAAATATATCCTAAGAATGTTTGCAGGATCAGTGCTGCCATCTTGAATTATGCTGTGTTTTGGATTACATCTTCAGTCACATGCACATACAAAACCACTCAAACATTCAGGCAGAATGTAGTCACTAAGTCCTTATGAATGCCCCTGGGGCATTTTTACTGTGTGAGATGCTGTTGCTGACAATGCACCATTGTTAATGAAACCAGGTTTTGTGTCAATAAAAGCCACTTGTTCCAGGTTTATAGAAATAGCTATGAACATTTACATTGCTGATGAAGTGCAATAAATGTCCCCATGGTAGTCTTGAATCATACCAAATCATATACTCAGGCATATTTTGAGCATGAGGTGCCTTAATATTTAGTGCTCTCTTTAGCAGGGGTGTGATTTTTGGATATTTTTGGATTATAGATCACATAATTCTCCACTCACATGACAGACAGACACCTAAAAGTGGCTCATTTAGGAGAAAGAACTAAACTGGAAGACCCAGCTTTGCCCAGCTTTGGGCAGACCTCAAAGGCATCCAATTTGGCTTTTCTCCCAAATGAGCCACATTTATGGGTCAGACATAAATCCCAGAATGGCAATCCAAATATCCCATACCTACTGTTTAATATTTCTGGTCTTTCTTCTAAAAAGGTACTCATAATAGATGTCAGAATCCTGTTCAGACAAACTGCATGTGTAAATGCACCAGTTTGACTTTGCTCTCACTCATGGACGAATGAATAGTACCAACTTGTGGAAGTAGAATCTAGAAGTAGAAGCAAGCACACGTAGTCTGCCAGACATAATATTCATTTTAAATATTTGTTTTGTCTGCTGGCTACTTTTAAACAAACAGCAGCAAGAGGAGGGGTTAAAATGATCTTATCCAAATAGTATCATTGTCTTTAAATATCCAAATCCAGCTGGATAATAATCTTGTTCAGATAATCACAGAAAAGTATAACAGAAGAAAATATATTAGAAAAGAGGCCACAGTCCTTTGCAAAAATATTTGTTTCTTTCCAGAATTACACTGATATCACAGTGTCAGTTTGACGGAATTTCCTTCCCAGCCCTACCTCCTACAGCTCTGGTACTTCAAAACAAGTACCAGAGGATTTCCCAGGCCTCTGAGGCAGGTTTTCGGGGTGCATGGGAGGAAATTCCTTCTTCAATCTATGAAATCAGTACTCTGTGTTTCAGGGAATTTGAACTAATAACATACAGTGATGTTTCTTATTTTGAAAAGGATAGCACATATGTGCTAAACACTGGATGACATTTGTTAAAAAGCATCAACATTAAATATAATTAAATATCATCTAATATGTCAAGAATAATTTCCTAACTTGGCAGAACAAGGTTTGTATTAATGAACATCCATGATTGTACAGGTGTGCAAGAATGCTGAGTAATGCTTAGTCATGGATGATGCAACATAATGCTGAATCATAGATGATGCAACATCTGCTATGATTGGTTATATGCTAATATGTATAAGTATATATATGTGAAGCTGAATTGATAATGTGTCTCCACTACTGATCCATTGCTTGATGTCATGCTGCCAGTTGGAATTGCTGTATACATTGCAAATATGCTTTGGTGTCAGGAGAAGCTGCCTGTGTACGTGTGAGTTATTTGGACTGCCTGGATTGGACAAGACTCTGCGCCAGAGATGTCAGCTCTATGTGCTAACATAATTATACCACTAACTTGTGTTATTTCCTTTTCTGAGATTTTTCACCTCTCAGTCTGATGTATTTCTATTTATGTTTTTGAAGAGGCCTTCTGTTTACTGTTAACTGTATTTGCATGTTATGGTTTACTCCTGTAGACTTTAATAAGATGGATTTTGATGATACATCCAAACAATATTTCTCCCTAACACCATATCTAGACCCTTCCCAGATAATAGCATTTCAATTGTGTTTATTAGGCCATTTCATATTTCTTCAGACTTATTTTTATCTACGATCCATTCACCAACTAGAACACTTTAAACCTAATGACATTTTATCATCATGGGTGTTCCTCTAATGCAGATGTATTTATCAAACATTTGTGCATTTTCTAGGATTTCATCCAAAATAGCCTCAAACCAGACAAATGCTGCAATAAGTGATGAAACAAAACAATCCTAGAGTGCAAAAATACATCCTTCCTCTTCATTTTGCATTCAGTTCTAGCCAAATTAACATCTGACTAATTAAAGTACTGCCAGGAATTTTAAATATCCTATTTTTAAAAATGTTTGGCTGATAATATACTTTTCAGATTTTTATACAATTTATTTTAGACACATAAATGATATCAGTTTCCCACAATTAACATTTGATTTCTGCTTTTAAGGAGGGGGAGTATTCTTGTTTGTGAATTATCTTTGCCACACGGCTATTTTCCCCTAGTGATCTGAAAGTCTTGTTATTTTAGTCTGTCTCTCTGCTACCACATACACACAAACACTACATTTTTGTATTGTATCAGATAACAGAACGATAGTACATGCATGAAGCAATATTTTAAAATATTATTCATGCATTCCCTTCTGCTGTCTTGCCTTCCCTTGCTATGTCTTTGGATAACCTTTTGTCTAATTTCTTAAGCCATCCCCCTCCTCTGCCTGACACTGTGCAACGTTTCCCCCAACCAAATACATAAGACTTGTGTTTTCATCACATTTCTTGTAAACATTGTACAACAGATCCTTCCATTTCAATAGTTAGAACAGTCAATATGTCATTAAGTCACAGCAGCTAGGAGAAATTCACCAGATCAAACATCTATGATTTAGAACAATTTTTGCTTGGTGCATATTTTTGGTTTTAATGCCATATGTTGCTACAGCTTCTATTACCTTGATATATTCTCCAACATAAACAATACTTTTTCACTGTGAAATCTAAACTATTGCAAGAAATGTACAGGTGGGGGGAGCTTTCTCTCATGTCTCAGATACAGGGATGCTAAGATAACTCATGTAGGTAAACCAGCACCATCAATATTCATGGGCATTTTGTGACTGATTTCAGTGAAATCTAAATCTAAATCTACTAGTTTAGTCTGTCTGTGCTGCAACACTGTCACTCAAATATTCCTGTGAAATTCCAAACAGTCCACAATTGATGTCCCCAGTAAATTGCAATTGTACCTCCCCTTTAAGAACCAGTTTTGACTCTCAATTATTTCAGCTGAAAACAATGAGATATTCCAGGATAATTTATGGATTCAAAATTCAGCTCTGAGTGCAATGGTCACTTTCCAGTGCAGAACTATGCACCTAACATGACTCCACACTTACAAAGAGATGTATATACTCTGTGACATGGCATATACAGCTGACTGCACACTCTCTGGGGAATGCAAAGTGCACAGAAGAGACAGACACCTGTCATACTGTACATCAAAAACTCACAAAGCACCCAAGAGTTTTGTAATTGGACCTTACTATTATGAATAAAAAAATTCATAGTTTGTCATTTCAAAATGAAGAAATACATTTAAGCATGCAGCATCTGGTGCAAAATATTCACACACACACACACACACACACACACACACACACACACACACACACACACACACACACACACACACAAAAGTGCATAGGAAATGGGGAGTATGTCCATGTGCCACTCTCCACATTTTTTAAAGTTTTACAATGGTGATTTGGAACCAGCAATAAGCACTTACAAGAATATATCTGTTCACTGTAAGAAAATAGTTTGCTACTCATTTATTTCAATTAAATAGTGAATAGTAACTATTGATGAATATGTTTTTCCTACCACCACACCATTTTAATTGGTCTTTGTTGTTTCAGTTGATGAAAAGAGATTTATCTTCCTTTCCTCAGACTCCAGGTGAAGAAAGGCTGGGGATAGATAAATGAGAAAGAATGTTACCCAGCTTTCCCCTATAAATTTGCATTATAATTTTGTAACAACAAATGTTAATATTATCTATTGTGCAACTATCTGAGGTGTATTACCTGATTTTCAGTTCCTTCCGTGAAATATACCATGAGGACTGAAGAAATGACACAAACACATTATGTCCTTCCTCACTTCATTCCCCTTGTGTGACGACAACTTGCACAAGCTTGGCTGAGAGGATTAATGGCAGATTTGACTCTAGGAAATAATTACAGGGTTTGACAAGACATTTGAGACTTTGGTGATAAAAGAGACTGAAGGCTTCAGCAAGAAAGTAGAATGCTGACAGGCACAATGTGCTCATTATGGAAATTTTGAAAGAGAATGAAGATCTAAAAATAAGCAAGGTATTGAAGCACATATTTTATACATTAACCAGAGTGCAAGCTTCTTGTGATTGGTGCACTACTATCATCTACATCTTCTGAGAGTAATGAGGGTCTCTTTGAAAAGCTTAGTGTAGTTCTTGCCTATGTGTTTCCTTTCTATTCCCTTCTCATCGGGGGGGGGGAAGGTTCTCTCCATTGTACTGTCTAGTGAGAAAGTAGAATCAGTACCATTTCTTTCTTGATCCAATTCCTGAGCATGTAAGCATGCAGTCTTGTTAGAAAATTGGTGACAGAATCATAACTGAGAAAAAAGTGAGTGAGCAAATACAGGAGTTGATTTATTCTCATCTGCTCTCCATCCTCAAAATGTGTACAGACCCTACTAGAGCTGAGTAAATGTTAATTTCTGAAGATGTCTGAAACACTGTCATATAAGAATTTTCTTTTTCCTTTGTTGCTCCTCAGAATAGAACCCAGACCACCCTTTCAAATTATAAAATGATTTTTTTAACAACAGTGGGAAAACATTTCTGGCAGTATGAGCTTTTTAAAGCTGGAAGAAATTAACTTCAAAGATGGTGGCCCTTTGTCAGAGATCTTTAAGCAACGTCTGGGTGACCACCTATCAAGGATGCTAAAGCAGTGGGGTTTCTGCATGGCACGCTAGCTAGATTAGGGTGTGATCAGTCTGGCGTTTAGCCAACTGTTTGGTCTTCTGAATTTCCCATACAATTGCTGGATAGCTCACTGGTTGAGGCAAGATGATAGGAGTTGGATTCCTCACTGTGCCTCCTTGACAGGGGCTGAACTCGATGATCCATAGGGGCCTTTCCAGCTCTGCAGTTCTAAGATTCTAACTAATTCATATCATGAAATGGCTTAAGAGAGCCACTTAATGATACAGTGGTGCCTCAACTCTCGACCGTCCCTGCTTATGGCCAATTCGACTTACAAACAGCTCCGGTTGCAAATTTTGCTTCTATTTGCAACCAGAGCTTCCACTTACAAACAGAAAAGGGTGGGGGGGGGAAGGCGGGAAATTCAAATTGCTAATGGTAGGTGGCGAAAGAGGCTGCTTCTGTGTAACTCTTTTGCCCCGGCAGTTAGAGAATGTATAATCCGAGGAGGCTGCCTGCTAAAGTATAGTGCTACTTTATGCTCTTAAAAAACTGTTCTTGGTATTTTGCAGTGTAGTTTTCAGCTGGGGGGGTTATGTCACTGTGCTGTGATGGGTCTTGGGGAGGGTTATTTTTTGTTCACCCACATTTCTGATGGGGGCTTGGTTGCTTTTTGGAGGTTTTTTCCCATTTCTGATGGGTCTTGGGGGATTTATTTGTTTTTTTGTCCCCCCATTTTGATGGGTCTTGGGGGTTTGGTTGCTTTTTGGGGGGGTTCCCCATTTTCGAAGTGTCTTGCATGCTTCTGTTGCTGTTTGCTTTGCTCTCTTTGCATTTCTGATCTGCTCCCTTTGATTTATGTGGATTTGCAATGGTTCCTGTATGCTTCCCTTGCTTTTCCTTTGCTTTCTGTGCATTTCCAACCTTGTCCCTTTGTTCTCTATGCATTTCCAATCTGCTCTGTTTTCTGTGCTTTTGCAATGGGCCCTGCATGCTTTCCCTGCTTTTCTCCTCCTCCCCGAGGGGGAAAAAATTCCAATGAATTTTGCAGTGATTTTTTTGGGGGGTGTTCTTTTTTCCTTTGGCCGGAATGGATTAATTGCATTTCAATGCATTCCTATGGTAAAGAGTGCTTCGACGTATGACCATTTCAAGTTATGACCATCATTCCAGAAAGGATTGTGGTCGTAAGTCGAGGCACCACTATACTGGGAAATTAAACACTTCTGTAGAGGGGCAGAGGAAGTAATTTTTTACACTGAATTAATAGAGTGCTGTTTTTTCTTTTTGTGTGTATGTGACTTGTCTTAAAGGTTGTGTTGATAACCCACCCACAGCCAAATTCACCACTGGCCAATACTTGGGAGGAGCAGCAGAGGAAATTATTTTCCATTATCATGAAGTGTCACTCCTCTAAAACTACATCATGATACAGGAAATTCAAAGAGGAAGGAGCTGGACCAAATAAGTGTCACTTTAGATGTGTCTTCCATTTGGATGTACTGTATTTTCCCGAAAATAAGACAGGGTCTTATATTAATTTTTGCTCCAAAATACGCATTAGGGCTAATTTTCAGGGGATTTTTTTTTCATGTACAACAATCCACATTTATTCAAATACAGTCATGTCATCTTCTGGTTGCTGCACAATGCTGCACCATGGTGGAGGGTGGGGTTTCACTTAGCTAGGGCTTATTTCTGGGGTAGGGCCTATATTACGAGCATCCTTAAAAAAATCATACTAGGGCTTATTTTCAGGTTAGGGCTTATTTTCGGAGAAAGAGGATAGTTTAGTAATCCAGTAGTGTAGCAATTTAAGATGCTTCAAGCAGAAACCAAAAAGTTTCTCAAATCACCCTTTATGGGAAGGCTAGACCTGTTTAATATCTGCATTGCCAGCAACTGTTAAATGTACAAAAGTTCTGGGATGAGAAAAAGTGATAAAAATTATTACAAATAAGGGGGGGGTCATGGGACTCAATGGGTTGCATCTTGTGCATCCCTATATTATAAATACAGACTCTAAGAATAACTCAAGCTTCTGTACCCTAAAGCAACTGTGAAAGCAGTGTTTTCAAGAGCCTATCTACAACATACTGCCATCTCCAGTCATTCTGAGGTTGCCCTGGGTCATTCTGAGCTTGCCCTGGGTCATTCCGGTACTTTTTGGTACAGATTTGCTGGATGCATTGGGATGCACTGAGTTGTCCTAGTACTTGTCCACCAAGGATGGGGACTCGTGACTTGAATCTGACTTCAGTTGCATCGGTGACTCACCTTTAAAAAAAAAAGACTCAAGACTCCACTCATGCCTCTTTACCCACTTTTCTAAGTCGCGTTTTTGAGTCCCTAGCCCACACACCCTTCCTCTACTTCCCTCCTTCTTGGCAATCAATAAACACTACCTGTGGGGGAGGCAGTGGGGACGACACGGAGGGATGCACTTCTAGGGTCACCCTCCCTGCTCCAGAGCCTCTCCCAGCTCTTGAGCAAGGGCCCCATGCCCAAGTCCATGTGCACTACTGCAGCTTAGGAGGCCTCTACGGCACTGCAGAGGGACATACAAGACCATTCTTCTCTCCTTATTTTACATGCCAGTCGCTCTCAAATCTTCACATTTTCAGTATAAAGCTTTCTAATTTTAATTTTAAAATTATTTTTACTTTTCACTTTTGTGCTGTGGTGCAAAACTGATAATATAAAAATTAAAAAGCAGTGTTAAGGAACAGATGCGGTCTTCTCTTCCTCTTCCCATCGACTTCATTCTCTCCTTCCTTGCTTGTTTGTTTTACTCACCCATTGTTCTCAAACTTTCCCACTTCCAAATTTAATTTTTGCTTACTTCAGCTTTCACTATTGTCCTATGGTACAAAGACTATAATCTTTTTTAAAAGTAAAAAGCAGAATGCAGGAATAGCTTATATCATTCCTGAAATTAAACAGGAGTGGCAGCAAGACACAGAAAGGTGGAAAAAGACCCGCAGTAATGTCATCAAATGACATACACTCACAAAGTGCACAGGTCAGCCCACATCAAAACAGTACTGAGTTTCACACAAGCAGATCATGCATGGGAGTAAACTGGAGCAAAGTCATACAAAAATACAACACCACTCAGTGGTGGAGTAACTACTCCCAATAAAGTTTTTCTCCTCCTGCTTTGATTCTTCTAATTCTAGTTTCAGCTTTGTGTCATATGGTCACTGGAATGCCATACCAATATAATGGGTGTAAGGAACAAATGCCCAGGGTGCATGGATAATTGAGAACCAAATACAGTAAAAGAAAGAAGAAAATGAAGTACGAGGCCAAAAAGGGAGGTAAATAGTATTAAGGTGTGGATGGGTTAAAAAGCATTTTATTATAAATGCTGGTTTCTAATAATAAAAGTATGTCTGTTGTATCCCCAAGATACAGTAACTACAACAGTCTGAAAACAGACAAAACTTGGGTACCTCAGTGGTCTGGAAGTCAATGCAGTTCTACAAGCAAGTTTTAAATGTCTAGAGGGTTTTGACTGCACAGCAAAAAGCAGCTGAGGTGACAGCCAAACATTTAAGGAATAGAAAACTTTGAAGTTATCAGTTAAGTACCCCTTTATTTTGTCTATGGCATAGCTTAGAAGGTAATTACACAAAATATTAAACTTGTGTTTTTTTATTAAGGACAAAGCTGCATTCTAAATCCAATACTGGACTCAACTAATTTGGATCCTTGACACAAAATGAGAACAATTAGTCACAGTATTTTTCTAACCAATTTCTACCAATCATAAGAAAAGTTGCAAACGTTCACAATTATCTATTTATAAAATAATTCTTTATTGTTTGATAGAATTTTGTTTTCAATCAGATAATTTTGTTTCTAAACAGGAACAGTAGGCATAACATGGGGCACAAACCAACCAAGATTACAGAGTAGATTTTTGGAGGGAAAGGAAGGGCTCTACTCTTCTGACAACGCTTTCCTCTCAGAAAATATTTTTCCCACTTTGTGTGTGTGTGTGTGTCTGTCTGTGTGGGGGGGTGTTAGTTTCTTTTTAAAGGGCTATGTCTCTTCATTAATCTCTACAAATGGGAAAACAACCCTAGAGCCAAGAAACTGATTTGAAGGAGAAAAGCAGGGCTTTCTCTCCCCTTCCATATTTATGTTGCTGCAAGTTAAAGAATTTAAAGCCTCTCTTTATAGGATTGTGGCAGTGACCCAATTTGAGATATCTTTTTGCCACAAATATATTACATTTATTTAATTAATACAAATTATTATAGGAATCCAAAGTTACATTTCTCATATAATAAGTATATAAGAAGGAAGAGGCCTGTTTGCATTTATTCTAGCTGCATAGAAATTCCAAATCTGAGTCATTTATTCAGGAAGAACAGTCAGATGCAAATGCCGCATACATTTTTAAAATGTGCATAATATAATTACAACTGGAAAAAAATCATTACTCCGTGAACGGTATGAACGATTGACAGCCCATGAATGCATCGTTTTTTAAAGTTATTAATGAGCTTTCAGGATACTTCTTGATACTGCTTTGCTGCATTGTGAATTATTAGATCATCAGCAACCAATGATAAATAATGTATTTGCAGTCATTCCACTGGATATTTATCCCTATTTGTCTACATATATGCACAGACATCCAGTCCTTTTAAGAAGAGGATTTCCCCCCAGCATAATAAACAACCTAGCATTGATTTGCAAAGGTTTTGAGATCAGAGATTACTTGGAGTTCAAGAAAGAATGAGGGCATTAGACTGTTCTCATCTATTGCTTTCTGCAGTACAATAGTGAATTGTTTGAATAATATGCAAATAAAGAATGGTTTAATAAAATCAGTTCAAACCTCTTTACCTTTATGTATTACACATAAACCAATACATTTCACTTTTTTCTACTTAATATAAATAAGAACCCTTATGAAAATCTTGCTATAACATATACACGGATGACAAAGTTAAAAAGGTAATTGCCTTGACTGTTTGTGGATGGGCTCTAAGCAGGCGATTTGGATTATAGGAAACTGGTATCATCTGCAGGGGAGAGTGTGACAGAATAAAAAAATGAAAATGTACACTTGAGAAAAGAGTTTACATGGTGTTTTTTTTTTTTTTACTCCATGGCAAAAAAGCAGCTGAGGTGATGTGAGCGAAGGAAGGAAAGTGAGCCGTCCTCACAAGTGTCAACAGAAGAAGGAGGCGGAGGATGCGCTGTGGGAGAATTGATAAAACTAGATGAGGAAGAAGGGGGCGTCAATAAAGCCATAGAGGTGTTCCTAGCGGAGAGGACGAGAGACTGGGGGGAGGAGTCGAGCGAGTGGAGATGGGATGAGGTTATAAAGGAGGAGAAGGAAGAAAGGGGGACAGAGAGAGAAAAGGAGGAAAAGGGCACTCAAACGAGAGAGACAGGAGCAGAGAGGGAAAGAATCGCGACTCTGGTTAAGAACTTTCCCAACCTTATGAAAGAAGACGGCTTGCTGCCTCTGCCTAAAGAGTTGAGTCAGGCGGGAGTCCGTGAGTCCAAAGAGGGATGGAAACCGGGAGGGGGTATGGCTTTTCGCCCTACGATGGACAAGGCAACCCCTGGTGGTGTCAGCCCTTACCTACCCAGATTGGAGGGGTCGACCGTGGTCCATCCCTGTTGCAGGACTACCTGCTCAGTTCTGACTGCGTCGGTTGCGAACCCGAACGCAACCGTTCGTTTTGGGGTGAGGAAACAATGAAACATAAAGATGTGGCGCCTGGGACTAAACCCAAGAAGTATAACTTGTTAACAGATGAAGAGTTGCCGGACCCATTCGGTCCAGAGTTATCTGATGTTAAAGTTAATAAAACCAATCCGTTTTTGACTGTTACATCGACTCCGGCTATTATTCCCGCCGATTCCCTTGGTCCGCCCTCTTCAGGAAAAGAACCCAATCACAGTGGCGCCCAACGTGGGGCGGACCAATGGGGAGGCAGGGAAGAAATGACGAGGATGTTGAAGACCATAGAGAGGCAAGAGAAGATGATTGAAAGTTTGACGGAACAGCAAATGTTGGTTACCAGACACATGATGAAGCTGGGGATGGACGATGAAAGAACCTCAAAGAACAATGTGTTTATAAAGAATGGTCTAGTGGCCGGCCCTGCCCCCATCAGGATACAAAAAATGAGTGCTAGCGATGATCCGGAGGCGTATCTACATACATTTGAGCGCGTAGCGGTGGCTGCAGGGTGGCCTAAAGAACAATGGACTTTAATATTGGTACCTTGCCTAACGGGACTATTGCAAGAAGTGGTAGACACCCTGAGCCCCCAAGAAGCCGCACAATACGAACCCGTAAAGACAGCGATTCTAAGGACTCTTAATTTGACGGAGGAAGCGTACAGGAAAAGGTTCAGGGAGCTTAAGTGGAAACCTGGGGTGCATCCACGAACCTTAGTGCAAAGAATGAAAGCTAACATGACTAGATGGGTTAAACCAGAAGACAAATCTAAAGAACAAGTCATGGAGGCGTTTGTGTTGGAACATTTGGTGACGACTTTGAGCGGGAATCTGAAAGGGTGGGTGCAGAAGAATAACCCGAAGCAGTTGGAAGAAGCCATCAAGCTGATCGAAGACTATTGCGCCTCAGAAGAAGCAATCAAAGAAGGTCCCGCCTTCTCAGGGGAACGCGGGAGACCTCGTGAGAAGGCGGGGACGCAGACACAAGGCGGCGGAGTGAAGAGAGGGATGGACGTGCCAGGAGGAGCTCGTCCTCGCGGGCGCCCCTTCGAACCTATGGGGCCGAAACCAGTGCGCCCAGTTACAGTGGACGACCGCGTGTTTGGGGGGCTTGTGTGTTACGGCTGCGGGACCCCGGGCCACGTGCGTCGGGATTGCCCTGGGACAGACTGCTCTTGGGTAGGCGGATCGAATAATACCCAAGAGAAATCTGGGAAACAAGTAGGTTGGGAGGTGGTTGCATGGGTGAATGGGGAGAAGAAACAGGCGCTAATTGATACAGGATGCGGCAGAACCTTGGTACGGGACATAAAATTAGAAGGGGTGGAAGAAGGGTTTACAGTGAAGTGCATACACGGAGACTCTAAGACCTATAAGACGACGTGGGCCGAAGTTAAAGTTGGAGAGGAGAAGCGGAAAATGAAAGTGGGGATTGTTCCAGGACTTTCGAGAGAAATGTTGTTGGGAAGAGACTGGGTGGGTGATAGAACATTAGCCGAATGTAAAGAAGTGATGCAAGGAGACTGTGTTAAAATTGAAGTGGGAGATGATTTCTTGCAGGAGACAACACGCGACCACATGCGTATGTTGCAACAAGATGACGCCACGCTACAAGAACACCTGCGAGCCGCGCGTGAGGTGGGCGAAGTAGCTGGGGGAAAAGAGGGGATGATTTTGGACAATGGGCTATTGTATAATGTGACAGGAAAAGGGGAAAGGAGGTTGGTGGTTCCACAGAAATGGCGTATGGCGATTTTACATTTGGCCCATGATATTCCTATGGCGGGGCATCTAGCATATGATAAGATGAAACCCAGGATTGAACAACGGTTTTGGTGGCCAGGAATGGGGAAAGAAATAGAAAGTTATTGTCAGACATGCCCAGAGTGCCAGAAAACTCAAGCCAAACCCAGACCAGGAGCTCCCTTAGTACCCATGCCCCTAGTGGACCAACCCTTCCAGAGAATAGGGGTGGACATTGTGGGGCCCCTTCTCAAGTCGGCGGGGGGCCACACACACATTCTGGTTATTATAGACTATGCTACCAGGTATCCAGAAGCAGTGCCCTTGCGGTCCACAACATCTAAGGTGTTAGCTCGGGAATTGTTACAAGTCTTTACCCGGCTGGGTTTTCCAAAGGAAATCTTGACAGATCAAGGCACCAACTTCATGGGACAAACCTTGAAGGAAATGTGGGGATTATTGGGAGTAAAACCCCTCCATACAGCAGTCTATCATCCTCAGACTAATGGATTAGTGGAGAGATTTAATAAAACACTTAAAGGGATGCTGAGGAAGTTAGTGATGGAGAAACCGAAAAGGTGGCACCTGCTAGTAGCGCCATTAATGTTCGCAGTGAGGGAAGTTCCACAGGCATCCACGGGATTTACGCCTTTCGAGATGATGTATGGTTGGAACCCCAGAGGTATACTAGATTTGGTCAAAGAGAAATGGGAGAGTGGGAGAGATGAGGTACAAACGAACGTTAAACATGTCATAGAGATGAGAGAACATTTGAAGTTAGTAGCCTCCTTGGCGAGGGAAAATTTGGGAAAGGCCCAAGAAGGGCAGAAACGGAGATATGACGCCAAAGTTAAAGCAAGACAATTCGAACCGGGACAAAAGGTTTTGTTATTGATGCCAGCAGCTTCATCAAAGCTATTCGCCACTTGGCAAGGGCCTTATAAGGTGTTGAGAAAGATAGGAGAAGTGGATTATGAGATCTGGATGCCTGACAAAGTTAAAAAGAAAGGCATCTTTCATGTAAATTTGTTAAAGGAGTGGAAGGAGAGAGAAGCATTATGGGGGGAAGTAAAGGACGAAGAATTTGGCCCGGAAACGAAGGATTTTTTGCGTCAAGGAGTAGAATTAGATTTGGGAGAAAAGGAGACCGAAGCTTTTGAGGAATTGAAACAGATACTAGCTGAATTGCCCAGTAGATATGCTCCAGATTTTTCCAGGCCTTTCATAGTTCAGACTGATGCTTCAGACCGAGGAGTGGGAGCAGTGTTATCACAAGAGAAGGACGAGGTAGAATTTCCAGTAATGTATTTAAGTAAGAAACTTACCCCTAGAGAGCAGAAGTATTCAACTATTGAAAAGGAGGCTTTTGCGGTTAAATGGGCTATACAGGCTTTAAGGTATTACTTGTTAGGAGCACCCTTTACGCTCATCACAGACCATGCCCCATTACAATGGTTAAACAGGATGAAGGATGTGAATCCCAGGTTGACCAGGTGGTACCTAAGTTTACAACCATTTACCTTCACAGTGAAATATCGTAAGGGAAGTGCCCATGCTAATGCGGATTACTTTTCCCGACAGGGAGAGATGCTACAGCAAACCGAAGAGAGGACGGCCCACTCCTCAGGGGGGGCGTGTGAGCGAAGGAAGGAAAGTGAGCCGTCCTCACAAGTGTCAACAGAAGAAGGAGGCGGAGGATGCGCTGTGGGAGAATTGATAAAACTAGATGAGGAAGAAGGGGGCGTCAATAAAGCCATAGAGGTGTTCCTAGCGGAGAGGACGAGAGACTGGGGGGAGGAGTCGAGCGAGTGGAGATGGGATGAGGTTATAAAGGAGGAGAAGGAAGAAAGGGGGACAGAGAGAGAAAAGGAGGAAAAGGGCACTCAAACGAGAGAGACAGGAGCAGAGAGGGAAAGAATCGCGACTCTGGTTAAGAACTTTCCCAACCTTATGAAAGAAGACGGCTTGCTGCCTCTGCCTAAAGAGTTGAGTCAGGCGGGAGTCCGTGAGTCCAAAGAGGGATGGAAACCGGGAGGGGGTATGGCTTTTCGCCCTACGATGGACAAGGCAACCCCTGGTGGTGTCAGCCCTTACCTACCCAGATTGGAGGGGTCGACCGTGGTCCATCCCTGTTGCAGGACTACCTGCTCAGTTCTGACTGCGTCGGTTGCGAACCCGAACGCAACCGTTCGTTTTGGGGTGAGGAAACAATGAAACATAAAGATGTGGCGCCTGGGACTAAACCCAAGAAGTATAACTTGTTAACAGACGAAGAGTTGCCGGACCCATTCGGTCCAGAGTTATCTGATGTTAAAGTTAATAAAACCAATCCGTTTTTGACTGTTACATCGACTCCGGCTATTATTCCCGCCGATTCCCTTGGTCCGCCCTCTTCAGGAAAAGAACCCAATCACAGGTGATAAGAGCTACATTCCTGCAATATTATATACATCATGATAATATATCTTAGCATGTGGAAATTTCATCAAAACATTGTGGTATACCTCCACCACCTAAAATGTATGCTCTCATTCAGGCTGCTATCCAAACAACCTTGTAATACTGATGATCAGACTCATTGGGGATAAGAAGTGCTGTAATTTTAAAGAGAAAAAAGAGAGACAAAAGAGGACTCCCCTCCTTTTTTCCCCCTACCTTGTGAAATATTCTTTTCGCTCAGTCTGTAATGCTACAAAAAGTTGTGTTGGGATTCCCTATCCATTCCATTTAACTGCTGTATCTAGGATGGGGGGAAAATGTAAGACGGTTGGGGGAGGCGTTATTTTTCTGTTCCCTCTGATGAAACTTCCTTGTGTACTGCAAGGAAAGCGGTTAGCATGTCCAGGCTGTTCTAACATTAGGAGATCAACCTAATGAATTCCCCTTACATTTGCTTTTCTATCTGAATGGATCAGAAGGGAGTTAACGCTGGCCTTTCTCTCTGCACCAGTGTGGCTATTCAAAATTTTCCTGATCAAGACAGAACAAGGAGGTTCTCTAATCTATGCATTGCTGTACTCTTCCCTCTTGGATAAACTGTTTCATATTTCAATACAGAAAAACTGTGCTGTCTGATAACAGTTAGATAAAAAAATTTTTTCCTCCCACTGGGCCAAAAGACTATTAAGATGAAAGACTGATGCACATACCACAAAGGCCTCTGATCTGGCAATGAGGTTTCTATGTCACCAAGTTTAGTGGACATGTCTCTTTGTCTTTTCCCTCTACCAGGATTGTGTACAATGAACAAAAACAACAAGCACAGAACAAAACAACAGAATACACTTTGTGTGTCTCATTGTTAATTCTACATTCTATGTTTTTCATGTAGAGTATAAATGCATGTTGAATTGTAGAAAGCGGAGGAAAATATTTAGTCATGCTCAGAACAAAATATGATGGCAGTGACATTTGGGCTAAAGAGGTTAACAAATAAAATGTTGAGATGGTGACAGTTTGACAGTTCTTCAACTCTGTAGCTAGTCATGAGCAATTCCTGTGAATGTATGAAAAAAAGAAAGGAAGACACACCAAATCAGATGTCAGAAAGAAAGAATAGTACTCATATCCAAGAGACTACAGTACATTTATTTATTTGTTTGTTTGTTTGTTTGTTTATTCGATTTTTACCCCGCCCCTCTAGACAACGTCTACTCGGGGCGGCTTACATCAGTTAAAACAAGTTAAAAAACATATAAAATGCATTTATACTAATTAATTCTAAACAAAAGGTTTCCAAGATGGTGGTATACAAAAAGAAAGAAAGAAAGAAAGAAAGAAAGAAAGAAAGAAAGAAAGAAAGAAAGAAAGAAAGAAAGAAAGAAAGAAAGAAAGAAAAAGATAGAGAAAGAGAAAAGGAAAATGACTTAATTGACTGGGGGGTAGGCCTGTTTAAACAACCAAGTTTTTAATTGGCTTTTGAAAACCCCCAGCGAGGGTGCCAGCCGGATTTCAGTGGGGAGTGTGTTCCACAGCCGAGGGGGAACCACCGAGAAGGCCCGGTTTCTTGTTTTCTCCTTCCAGGCCTCCCTCGGCGTCAGTCCCCTCAATCGTCCCTGCTGGCTATGTCGGGTGACTCGGGTAGATCTGGGTGGGAGGAGGCGATCTGCCAAATATTGAGGTCCCAAACCGTTTAGGGCTTTATATGTAATCATTAATACTTTGAAGTCAATGCGGAAATGAATAGGTAACCAGTGCAGCACAGCCAGAGTGGGGGAGATGTGCTGATATTTTCTCACCCCACTAATAAGCCTGGCTGCTGCATTCTGGACCATCTGGAGTTTCCGCATGAGCCTCAAAGGCAGCCCCACGTAGAGTGCGTTACAATGGTCTAGTCTCGAGATTACGAGCGCGTGGACTAGAGTAGTGAGGGCCCCCCGATCAAGATATGGCCGCAGCTAGGCAATCCGCCATAGATGAGAATAGGCAGAATGGACCACGGACGCCACCTGGGTTTCCATGGTTAGCGCCGGGTCCAGATGTATTCCCAAGCTGCGGACCTCACTCTTTGGGGCAAGGGTCGTCCCTCCAAAAGAAAGGGAGTCACCTATGTCCCACTGACGGGAGGGCCACCCACCCTCAAGACCTCCGTCTTGTCCGGGTCCAGCCTCAATCCATTTGACTGCATCCATTCCAGTACGGTGTCCAGGTAGCGCTGGAGGGACTGGACGGCATCCACTGAAGTTGGAGTAAAAGAGATGTAGAGCTGTGTGTCATCAGCGTACTGGTGACACAATGCCCTACACCCTCTGATGACCCCGCCCAGTGGCCTCATGAAGATGTTAAACAGCATTGGGGAGATGATCGACCCCTGTGGAACCCCACAATTGAGACTCCACAGGGCCGAGACATTCTCCCCAATCTGCACTCTCTGGGGGCGGTCCTCCAGGAAGGAGCGGAGCCAGGCAAGTGCCAGGCCACCAACTCCCAACTTGGAGAGCCTCCCCAGGAGGATACCGTGGTCAACGGTATCAAAGGCAGCTGAGATGTCGAGGAGGACCAACAAGAACACATTGCCCCCATCGGCCTCCCTCAACAGGTCATCCAGCAGTGCGACCAGTGCCGACCAGCTGTGCATAGACCTTTCTCTTCAGATAAGCTTTCTCTCAGTAACTGGCTGCCTGATGAGATTTTTAATAGATTTTTGTACCTTCCTGCTTTGAATGTGTTTTTAGTATTGCTTTAAAAAAAAATTCTTAGAGTGGAATTTGTTTTATCCTTTTAAATATTTGTATACGTTTTAGCTTTAAGTTTGGTCTTTTAATAATGTAAGCTGCCTACTTTTTAAGGAGGAAGGCAGGGCTAAATAAATAAATAAATAAATAAATAAATAAATAAATAAATAAATAAATAAATAAATAGAGAGAGAGAGAGAGAGAGAGAGAGAGAGAGAGAGTTGCAGATGGGTTTGAGGTTGCAGGGTAAGGGTGGAGGGGACTTTTTGATCTGTCATCCAGTCTTTGACAAGTACAGTATGTTTGTTTTAGGGTCATCAGTTTTTCACAATTTGATTGGTACCTAAAGACTATAAAAAGATGATTTGCAGGCCAACCAACATATTTTCTGATGTTTTGGAGAAAATGGGGAAAAGGTGCAGAAGAATTATACATGCTATAAAATTAAAAAGTAACTTTCCAAGGGAGGAACAGACATCCAATTTTCAGCCACAAAAATTGTCACCCTTTACATAAACATCCACTTGGTTTTTCAATCTTAGAAGTGCCTTATATGGAAGTAAATTCAGATTACTGCCATTCTTCCAATGTAATGAAATCAGTCACAAAATGGGATTAGAATATAGCACTTCCCAAGTGCTTTATAATTATTTAGGCATTTAAGCCAAGCCATTATGAAGCAATCAGTTACAAGTGCAAAGCAAATCCTTCTGTGATGCTGTTGAGCAGGAAAGAAAAATAAAAATTAAAAATGGGGAAGGAAAATTACTCCTCCAAGGGAACTATTTTTTATATTCATGTTCTCTTGATATGACAGCTATTGTCTTTTCCAAATATTTCCACTCAAAAGCAGCCTGGCCTATCTGCAATGTATAGATTCCACCAAAACCTCACCTGGTCAACTCCATCTATTTGTCACCTGCCATACAGTTCATGAAATTTGTTTATAGCCAGCTGAGAAAAAGATATATAAACTCACCCACATGAGAAAGATGTTGGATTTATAGACAACTGACGAATGAGTTTGGAATGAGAATGTGTATGAGAATAGCCTACAGTGTGTCATTATGCCATGACATGAATATATGACATCTACCCCCAGCTGATGCTGGAGGCAAATGAGCTATGCTGCATCCACTGGAGTAATTTCTCATCCCTGAGGTTTCTCTCTTCATTTTTCTTTCTGAAACAATATATAATAAAACATACATTTTACAGCCTGATCCTAACACTTGCTGCATCAGCAAATAAACTTCAGCTCATAGCACACATACTTTTGGTTCATGGTACTCTGGCTGACAGTTCAAAGCTAGCTAGTTCAAAGAAATAAGGACTTAGGGCAGAAAGAGACACATTTGAATATAACACCCATCTTTTGCACAGTCTAGGTTTGCTTCTCCTTGCATCTTTGCTTAAAGATCAAGTTGCGAAAGTGTAAAAGACTTTTGTCTGCAGAGACTATTACTGTACAATCAAAGTGGATAGTATTGGGTGCTATGTATCAGTGGCCTTACAATGGTTACAACACCGCTTAGTGGAGCAGTGCAATTTAATAAAGAAATTTAGCACCAATCTGAGACACAAATAATTACAGGAATGTAGAGACATATGTCCAGGACATATCTAGAATTATATGCTTACTTAAATACAATACACATACAACTGAATTGGAACTCCGCTGTGGTTACTGATATTTTAAGTCTTAATACTAACTCTGGGTGATTTAATTCATATAAGCATTACCAAGTTCATTAAAAAAATTCTCTCCCCCTTGAATTTTGAGCATGGGTAGGCAGAAAATTGAAGAGAGAGATAAAAGAAGGCAAGGTTAGGAATTTATTGAGCAAATCTTATATGAATGAAATGTTTTCATCACAGAATTAAAATTTCTAGCTGAATTTTTTTTCAAACACAACTGGTTCCCCCACACACACACACTCTAACCTTCTCTTTTCCGTCCTGCATAGCTGTGCATAGAGGATACACAATGTCTATTTGCATTTTTAGATCTGAGATTTCAAAGCTGACATTGCTACCTCTTTCAGAAGAAAAACCTGGATCACCTGAATTGAGAAGTATCCTGAAACTGCATTCTTCCTGGACAATTTATTTCTCTATTACTTTGTATAATCAAGTTGAATTAAATAGAGTGTTATGCTTTGGAAACAAAGATAAATTAAATATTAATGCTGTAATCTATCAATTACAGTGATGCAACTAATGGGTCAAAATGGCTTTGTGTGAACTTTTCAGGATGGATTAATAATATAATGAATGTTGTATATTCACAATTACAGCAGGAAATAAAATATTGTTTTAGTTAATCCCCTCATTTTCACTGATGGTAACTGGTAAAGCGACAATATGAATATTCATTGCAGTCTTTTATAATGTGGGGCCTACATAGGTAAAGCAAATATTAACAAGCCATTACAACTCAGAAAAATCTAAGGGAATCAATTTTTAGAAATCTTACTAATTTTCCAGAAAGCATTTTTATGCTGAGAACATTAGTGGCTAAAGTATAAATTCTAATCTTAGAGTCATTTTATATATTGCAGCCCCTTTTCACAATGCTGAAAAGTGATTCTCTACATTGTGGTGGTCTACAAGAAAACTGGCTCTTTACAACAGGAGTTGGGAGCTTACTGGAATGTAAATAATTGCATGTATTGCCTCTACAGCTGTTATAGCTGCCATTAGGGAAATGAAGCCCCAGTGTGAAGATGCTTCATATGACTGAATAAAAAAATTAGAGAAAAGGGAATTCAGGTATTGCATGTTGGTCATGTTGTATTGCTATCCCAAAATACTTTTCAGTAGCTAGCATGTGGATTTCTATTATCCCTAAGAGTATTATTTTAATGCAACAGCGCTCCAAATAACATCATTCTGAAATATTACAGTGGCAGTATTACAAATGCTTGCATTTAATATGTAGGTCAAGCTGGCATTTTCAGACAAGGGCTGACTGCACTTCTGGTTGAGGATTAGCCATAGTCACAGCTGGGACTCTAAGATGACAAAATGCAAGGGTTCTTTCTATCTTTGACACCTAAACAGATGTTGGAAATAGCCTTTAATTAGAGCTGAAAACATATTAGTGTTGCAGACAGGTGACTGAGGCAGTTTATCTGTGCTTGTGAAACAAGACTTGAAATGCTATAGTTAAATCGCAGAGACTAAACAAAGACAGCTAATCTGCATGATTGAGAAGAGAGACTCTGATACTCTGATTGGTTAAGAACTTTTTTTTATTCCAGTCACAGGCTATCTCTAACATGTGCATCCTCAGTGCTGATCTGACTGCCACTCTGGTCTCAGGTATGAAGGTTTGTTAGCAAATGCCTTCAGGTGCACCTCTTCCTATATAAGTGGGCCCATGTGGATGAACCCTAAAAATGTCCTAGATGGTGGCAACAATGCCAGTTCTTTGGTAGGTGCTGGGAAGGGGTGGGTTGTCATTTTAAGTTTTCATAAACTCCAAATTGAACTCAGAACCCTGCCAGAGGTAGAGCAAGTTAAAAAGTGAGAGAGGTTAACACATTGATCCCCTTTTCCTCTAATTCTTGCAACAACATATGTCACCTTTGAGTAGAAACTGCTGTTGCACTTATTCTGGCTTCCTGATGAGAAGGTTTGGGGATGGTTAGCATTTTTTTGTAATAAGTACCTTTATGTGCCAACATCATATTCCATTACATGTGCAAGTGCAGAAACCGAAGCACCTTTAAATGTTGATATTACCACATTTAAAGCCTTCTGCCACTTTAAAGACTAACAAATGTTATCTGAATAAATAGTAACAAGCCCCAGATGAAGACATAACCTATCTTGGATCATACCCTACTTATCAGATTTGTAAAATGGGGTGGAGACAGTGAAACTTTGTTTGGCTTTCTTAAGAGCCAGCTAAATTTTGGCTTTTTTGACAGCATGTTATAGTGGTGAGAATGATAGACTATGAAATTCACTTGGTTACTTTACATCGGCCCTGTTGTCTCAGTCCAAACAATTTCATAGAGTTGCTGCTAAGACAAGTGCAGTTTTCAATATTGCAAACCATTATTTCTAATCACAGGGTGGCTTTGTTAAAGCATTAACCTGAAGTTTCCCACTTCCTGAAGTTGAGGCACCTTTCTTTCTTTAATTTGTTTTATACCCTGCCCATCTAGACAGATAGTCTGTCTCAAGACTGTGATGGAGGAAGGCTCAGGAAACCTGGCTTCAAGTCCTTGCTGAGCTATAAAAACTGACTGCAGTGTAGGGCTGATAAAACCAACCAAATATCTCACTTATCTTAAAAATCCTATTAAAGTTGCTATTATTCCATCCTAAGATCTCAGGGCAGAATACAAAAATAAAAACTTAAATATTTAAACATATATAAACATAAATATTTTTAAAAAATTTTTAAAACATTAAAAGCTGCATAGTCCTTTAAAACCAACAACAATTAGGTGGAGTCCAACTTGACAAAAGGTAGCACACAGGCTGTTAAGAAAACTGCTCTCTTTAGCCAACACCTGCAGGCCTGTCCCTGCCTTTCCTCTTTCTGTGGAAACAGAATTCACCACATTCCAATCACGGGAAGACAAGCAAGGACCACCCTTTTAATCTAGTTTACTTCCAGCGGAGAAGGGGAGTGGTTGTTGTGTTGTTTCTTCTTGGAGGAGGGCGTAAGGGGCTGTGTAGCTGTGAAACATTGAAGGAAAAGAAAAATCTTCCAGGAAAAGTCATGCCTAATAGTAAGTGGTAAGGCATCCCTCGCTCTCCAGGGCAATTCAAAATAGAGTCATCTGTTTATTCTTCCTGGATAAATAACTGGCATTATTTTATAACTAACATGATACCGTTTTATTATTTTTAAAAAAATGTTTACAGAAGGAAGTTTTACTATAAATCTTGCATATAGAGCCAATGCCAGAAACTCCATTTTGTGAAGCAGAATATACTCAGTTTACTATTCTTCCAAGTGGAGCCTTCAGGCTGCAGGCCTGCACTTATTTACCTGGAAGGAACTACAGTAATTTAATTCAGTGAGATTTAGGATTTAAGTGCCCTGTAGGCTGCTCCTCATGTTTCAAAATCTGTTAATTATTTTGTTCCTCCCTTGCCTGAGTTTTTATCTGCTTGTAAATTTAGTAATTGAGAACAAAGATTCTTATTATGTATACTGCTCTGAGTGGTATCCCCCCCCTCAAAAAAAAAAGAAAGAAAGAAAAGAAAAGAAAAGAAAGAAAGAAAGAAAGAAAGAAAGAAAGAAACAGATTGCCTGATAAGCAAATTGTGTTCCTTTTTTTAAAAGCAGAGCTCAGAAAAATACCTTTTTAAGAATAATGAATATAATAATTTGCTGAAGCAATCCATAACTGAGCAGGTGCTCTTTTGGTTGCAGAGTATCCTCTTACCATGGCAAGATTGAGCTGGATTTAGCGTGTCATTAAGTATTTTCTTCTGTAAATTTACCTCTGAAAATTTACTTAATAGTTTTGGGATTATTGTTTATATAGAACCAAGTTTACAATAAATGGTTGATTTGTATCCTGCCTTTTTAACAGAAACTGCAACCAAAAGTGTCTTAAAATCTTTTAAAATGCAGATTTTAAAAGATACCTTAGGGACGTGGTGGCGCTGTGGACTAAACCGCAGAAGCCTGTGCTGCAGGGTCAGAAGACCAAGCAGCCCTAAGATCGTAAGATCGAATCCACGCGACGGAGTGAGCTCCTGTCGCTTGTCCCAGCTCCCGCCAACCTAGCGGTTCGAAAGCATGCAAATGCAAGTAGATAAATAGGGACCACTTCGGTGGGAAGGTAACAGCATTCTGTGCCTAAGTCACACTGGCCATGTGACCACGGAAGATTGTCTTTGGACAAATGCTGGCTCTATGGCTTGGAAACGGGGATGAACACCGCCCCTTAGAGTCGAACACGACTGGACAAAAATTGTCAAGGGGAACCTTTACCTTTACTTTTTAAAAGATACCTTATAAGTATTGAGACATAATTATATCACTTGTCATATTAAAGCAGAATATAGTTAAAAGGATTTAATAGGCTAGATTAAAATAAAGTAGCACATCCTTAAATGTCCCTGCCCTTAGTGTTAGTTGCCAGTTAGTTGCTATCTAATCTACCTGTTTATTGTGTGCAAGCAAAAGAACAAGAAAGTTTTTTTCTCTTGTACAGTACCTGCAGTCTGCTTTCCTACTGTTTGTTTTTTGGTTGGTAATATGGAGGCCAAAGCTCTATCTCATCGCAGTTGTTAAGTGGATGTAGTTACTTGGAAAAATAAAGGCATTTTGCACATGCCTTAGAATACTCTTGTAATCAGATTATATTAACTTTGACAAAGTCAGCTGTATCTAGACTGCATGCCCTTGTCTTTAAAAGCAGCTACCCTTAATAATCTGTATCACTTATGTTTAGTCATCCTATCTATCTATCTATCTATCTATCTATCTATCTATCTATCTATCTATCTATCTGTCTGTCTGTCTGTCTGTCTGTCTGTCTGTCTGTCTGTCTGTCCTTCCTCTTCCTTGTTATCATTCATTTTTATATGGTGCTTATCACTGTGTTAGGAAATGTAAAAACATTTTTAACCTCTGTTATATCTTTGGTTTTGTGGAGGTGAAAGAACTGCAAACTAATGACTAATAGAATTGAGAACTGAAAAAGAAAATCTTAGCATACTATTTGTGCAAATATCTATCTTTTTAAAACACACATACATGCATTTTCTTGAGGTATAACAATCTGCTTAGATACATAACTGTACAGCAATATCTATTAGTAGAAAAATCAATGCTGGGTAAGTCTGAATTTTTGTTAAAAATTCATGGCATCCCATTTAAATAGCAAAATAGCCTATATGTAACCTACTCAAAAATGTTGATTCTGTGCATTTCAGTAGAAGTAGCACAGTATTCACTGCAGGGAATATTCTTAGTATATCAGAAGCTCTTATGATGATGTATTACATGTTGTCATGGTATAAGGCATTGTACCAACATGGTAAGACACCGTCCTTGGCCTAAGGGTATTGTCATCTCAATCAGAGAGAGAATAGATTTCAAGTGTGTGAAACATCAAGGGGAGAATGATATTTGAAGCCTCTGCTGAATGAGGAGAAAAAACAGACCTCTGCACCAAGCTGAGGTGGTCATTCCTATTATACTGTGGTTCACCACATGTACTTGAGTTTGTCTTCAGGTGATAGATAAGAGACTAATCATAGCAGCTGTTGCTGCTATAAAATATTATAAAATAGGCTATCCACATCAGTCTGGTATTGTATATGTTTTGGCTGATCATACTAACAAAGAGACAGTAAGTGAGGTACTTATCTGTAGTTTAGTAAGATGTTTACGTGTCATGTCATGTTTTGCAATTGACTATTATGCCCCCCCCCAGCATTTTTGTAACTTAACTAGCACTATTGGGTGTTTTAGTTGGGTGTCAAGCTCAGGAGAAATAAATCTACACTTTTTGTTATATAAGCAGTGTTTTTTTACAGCTAGTTACATTAGATAGGCAACATGCATAATAAAATATTGTCCAAGCAGGCTGCTAAAAAATTAGAGGTATAATTTAGTAGTTACTCTGGATCACCTAATAGTGCAGTCCAGCAGAAAAGTACATCATGGAGAAAATGATAATAGAAACATAAGAATAAAAAAGGAAAGAATATTTAGAATTCCATCACAAAGCAGCAGAATCCTGTAAAACATGTCAAACTACGAATGCTATAAATATAAATAAATACTATTCATAGAGTGAGTCTTACTTTTGTTAACGTCCATCATCATCATCTTCCACTCAAGCTGGTAAAATGTGAGCTGGATCCATTAGGTGTGTTTGTAGCTGGTTGATAGGGTGTAACCAAAGAATACCTATTCTTAGTTTCTTACCATCCTGGACTGAAGTGACAAGCATAGTTCTGGTACCATTCTGTCTTGGATTTAGTGTTATCCCATGTCTTTCTGAAAGATGAAGGAGCAGATATTATGCTTATTCAATATGCGGATAATATCAAACTGCAAGGGGTAACTGTCATAAGACAGAATCAGAATTCAAATTGTGTAACAGATTGGAGAACAGGACAAAACAAAGAAAACTAGTTTCAGTAGAGAAAAAAGTAACACTCAACATTTAGGCAGAGAAATCAAAGATACAGATACAAGGTGGGTGACATTTGTGTTGGCAGTAGTGTATAAAAGTTGTATCGCCCCATCTTGGAATCCTGGTACAGCACAAGCTAATGAATCAGTAGTGTGATGCAGATGCAGTGCAAAGCATATTTAGTGAACCTCTAATAATAATCATGTACCAAGTAAAGTCTGACGTATGATAACTCTTTCCAGGTAGAGAATATTCAGAAGTAGTTTATCATTCCCTTCATCTGGGGGTGCTTTATGATTGTGTAGCTTCCGAAGGTCATAGAGGCTGGCTCTACTCACAGGAGCCACAGTGGTGAATTCAACTCTCAACCTCTGGCTGCACAACCAGATGCTTAAACCACTGAACTTTCTAGCCAGCATTAACTAAGGTATTGTGTTCTGATTAAGAGAACTAATAGTGCCAATCTAACTTGTTTTAGTCAGACTTCTCCTGGAATACTTTGTCCATTTTGGGGTATTACAGTCTATAAAGGATATTGGCAAACTATAACATGGCAAGAGAAGGGCACAGGATGGCAAAGCTCTTGTGGAACATGCACTCCATTATTAAACTACGGCTACCTTCCATGCTATTTTCTATGCTTAGATGTGTGCTGGAATTGAAACATTTGTACAATCCTATGAAAGTTATCCATGTGAAAAAGTTGGTTATATGAAATAAGTAGAGTAGGGATGTACAAATCAGCTGTACTCATTGGATGGGGAAGGCAGGAGGGTGTGAAGTTGCTGGACTCATATTCACTAGGGTTTGAAGACATTGTCTGGGAGAATACTACGATTTTATTGCTTGTTATTTTCTAGTACATTAAACTGTAAAGAACTCTAAGTAAGGTGGTACAGATTTTACACAATTTTAGTTAATATCTTAGTAAAGTAAATGAATGATGAAAACTGAATTCCCCTCTCATTTGTGATTATTTAGGGCATCTCTTTGATAAGGTTGATATCACCAGTGGATCCAAAGAAGCTCCTTCTACTATAATTGCCAAGCTGTGTTACAATTAAATATGTTGGTGGTTCTTTGAAGAAAGGGAAAAAAGATTCCTCTTATCCCAATAATTCATCCATTCATTCATTCCAAAATGCTTTTCTTCCCTCTTTGTTTACTGAACAGAGTTCATTTCAGAAGCAACAAAGCCAGCATCTGTTTTAATAACTTGTTCAGAACAGCTAGCAGATTTCACTCCACCCTATATAGCAAGGTTAACTGCCTGTGAAGCAACCCCGCCTGCTTAATTATTTTTGTTTATGTACTTACTGAAGCAATATTGGAGTTAGTAGTTGTAAAAACAAGGAAGAAAGTGTTTTGAAAACATATCTTTTAAACAGCTTGATAGATATCTATGAGGTAAAGAATACCAAATACGTAATTGTTCTGTGTGACTGGGAGCAGTCATCTCAACCAAGGTAGAGCTGTTTTATCACTCTGTTTCTCATCTGTTAATGATCCTGTATGGTGGCACATATAAGACCATTGGGGTCAGGTGGCCATATACTTACAGCTGATGAGGGACTAAAGGAGACAACCCAAATCTTACGGGGTGGCCCAATAAGAGAATTGTAGATGAAGCAGAAGAAAAGATGCCTTGCTGCAGCATTTGTAATGGTCTTATAGCTGGCAGAAAATCAACAGCTATATGCACCATATGTGCTGATAGTGATTGACTAGTTGGTATCTTTTTACAGCCATTGACACAATTTTGGAGATAAGAAGATTCAGAGATTGGAGAAGCAGTATTTGAAAGCTCAGCAAAGGTAGGATTAAAGGTTTAACTTTAAACATAAGCTCGAAACAGCTTGAAAATAAGGCTTAATATGAATAGTTTTATTTTCAAGTCTGACCTTACAGCTGAGACTGAAAATTTGTCTTGTAGTCCGATTTTCACCTTTGCTTTTAAAACACTGACATAATTTCCTGAAAAATTACATTCACTATACTATCTAGGATTGCCTCAGAATTTAACAAGATGTGAAATTGCACTGGAAATGCAGGCATTCAGTGGATATCGTCAATGTTCTCAAACATTCTGCTGAGCTACCTACAACAGGATCTGTTTTGGTTTTTTGGTAGAACTAGAATGATGGTTGTATCTTATTTTCAGGATGAGCTCACAGCTCTTCAATGCAGATATCTATACTCTGTTACCTCTACCAAGAAGATTTCTTAATTACTGCAGTTAAATTTCTTTGTTTTAAATGGCCAGAAGTCAATTTCGCTGATAGTTTTTAAAACAATTGCATATTAGAAATTCTTGCCAAGCCAATGAAGATCATTCAGAAATCTGCCAGTACATTGCACTTTATTTTCTATGGAGTGTGATGTAAACATTTCTGATGGAAGGAGGTCTTTATCTTATTGCTAAAGATACTGTAAAGAAATTGTGAAATCCTTCCATGTGAGCCAAAGGGTGAACTTTGGGGAAGCTCTTCCAGCTTATAAATAGAGCTATGCTAGAAGTACCGCTGAAGAATTGATGCTTTTGAATTGTGTCATATATTTGAAAAGTGCAATCATAACTCCTCTGTCTTCTTTTCTCAAGACTAAACATGCCAGTTTGTTCAGTCTTTCCTCATAGGGCTTGGTTTCCAGTCCTCAGATCATTCTTGTTGCTCTCCTATGAAGTAGACTATATTTCTGTTAATGCAGCCTAAAATAGCATTTGTTTTCCCTTAGAAATTTGCACTTTACCTGTTAAATTTCATTCTGTTATTTTAAGCCCAGTGTTTGAGTCTATCAAGGTCTTTTTAAATTTTGTTTCTGACTTCCAGAGTTTTAGCTATTCTACCCAATGTTGTGTCATTCAAAAATGTGAGAAGCATTCCCTACACCTCTTCATCCATTTAATAAAAATGTTGAAAATCACCAGGCCCAAGATTGAGCCTTGTGGTACCCCTCTTGTTACCTCCTCCCAGTGTGAGAGAGAACCACTGATAAGCATTCTCTAAGTACTATTCTTTTACCAACTATATATCCACCTGACAGTTGTTCTATCCAGCCCACATCTAGTTAGCCTACTAATCAGAATATCATGGGTACTTTGTCAAAGTCTTTGCTGAAGTCAAGATATATTATGTCTATAGCATTCCCACAGTCTGTCAAGGAGATTATCCAATTAAGAAATGAAAAAAAAATCTGGCAGGATTTGTACTTGACAAATGTGTGTTGCCCTCTACTTATTACTGTATTGATTTATTCAGGGTCCTTGCAGAGTGGCTTCTTTATAATCTGCTTCAGAATTTTCCCTCGAATTGATGTCAGGTTGACTTGCTTGTAGTTCCCAGGTTCCTCCTTTTTGCTCTTTTTGAAGATACAGTGGTGCCTTGTTTAACGATGTTAATTGGTTCCAAAAAATCCATCGCTATGGGAAACATCATTAAGTGAAACACCATTTCCCATAGGAATGCATTGAAAACAGGTTAATCCGTTCCAATGGGAACAGATTAACGTCCTTAAGCGAAAATCCCCATAGGAAACATCGCTAAGTGAAACAATGTTTCCATTGGATTTCAATGAGGGAAAAAACAAAAAATCACCAAAAATTAACGAAGACTCAGAAGAAAGCCAAACTAAGTGTGCATAGGTTTCACAAGGTGGACTAACTACTCCAGCCATTTAAAACATGTTCCAAACATTGTAAGACACTTAAAAATTAGCAAACACGGACATCGTTAAGTGAAATTCCCCCATAGAGAACATCATTAAACGATGCTGAAAATTCCTCAAAGAAACCCATCACAAAGCGAATACATCGTTAAATGAAGCAATCGCTAAGTGAGGCACCACTGTAATGGTGTTAACCATCATCTGACACTTCTTCCATCCACCATGATTTACAGAATTTAATGGACAGTGTTTCTAAGATTTTTTCAATCAGTTCCATCAATACTCCTGGAGATAGTTCTTTTAGCCATGGAAATCTGAACTAATTCATCAACCGCAAACCGCGATCCTACTGCCTCCCATTATTCTTTACGTTTGCTTGGAGAGTCATAGGCTGTCTTTTGGGAAAAGACCTGAGCACTTCTGCCTATTCTTTGTCATCTTGTGATGATTCTTGATCATCTCTCCCTTTTTTGATTCTCCCACATAGTCACTTCAGACTTCATCTCATTCTTTAAACTTTCAGCATTTATTAACTTTGGTCCAACAGGGACATTTGCAATTGTTTCAGTCATCAGCTTCACTTTTTCCTCTAACATGGAGAATAAAGCGTTCCAGGAACTACACCTGACAGTTCTTTCTTGCGTCCATCCTCTAACTTAGAGGCTTCCATAATACTATATTGACCAAATTACTTGAAGTTCATGCAGAAAGATAATTTCTGACATACAGTACCTATTTTTATATTGCATACATAACAAGAACTGATGAAGCCCATGCAAAGTGTGAAGCCCAGTTATTTGCAACTATGTGATCTGCAGTTTCTTGTTAGCGGGGGACTGCCAGAACAAGCATGGGGCACTGAGTGTGGAGATGTTATGCTCTGTGGTTGCAGACAGGATTCTGCCTAATAGCTTTTGGCAAAATCAGGTTTTGAATCATTAATCAGGTTATTACAAGAACAGACGGTTTGCCACAAGTGAAATTCTTATCAATTCAGGAGAAATTGTCCAACAACTCTTTATTATTATTTTAAATTTCAGGTATCCTTAAATATATGTTTCATGTATCCTTAAATATATGTTACTGTAATTGCTGTAGTCTGGTTCTATGGTTCATATCTGTGTCAAAGTGCTGCATAGTTTAAACAAGATGACCCTAGATACCTGAGATGGTTGTTGCAAAGACAAGGCAGCTTCAAATGTTAATGATATATAAAGCAGGAAACATGGATGAAATACATTTTCTGTAAACTACATTTTCTGTTTTTGTGTATTTAGTTAACATCAGACATCTCATGGGTCAGCATCCCATGCTCTTTTGCTACAGGAGATAAATGCAAGATAAATATACAAACAATTCAGGGATCAAATGATACTGGAACAGAATGAGTTGAACAGATAAGGGACAATGGTTTTATGAATTTAGTTGTAATACATTTACAACATTCTTCACCAACACTAAAATAGAATTAACTGTACATTGGCAGTCAGCAATATCTCTAATGGTCACTTGTTTGAAATTGTTGTTATGCTACATTATCTCTGCTCATGTAAAAGTAATGCCTCAGGGGAAAGACTAGAGTAAATTAGATCACTTCCTCCTGATGTGTGAATTTTTCACAAGTGTTTTTTTTTAAAAAATGTGGGTGCTTTCAAACATAAAATCCCAAATATAACTCGTAGAACTGGTTGTTCCAAGCAAGACACAGTTTGGAAAGAGTAGTGGAAATCAAAAGCTTGATGGAGAGTCACAGAGAAAAAGACTAATCTCCAAAGGTTTTAGTGGTAAAGTAGAATCAAAGGAAATATTAAGAAAAAATATTAGATAAATATAATGCATGGTTAGTAAAGGCCATCATATTTATAGATGAGCATCATGCTGCATGTAGACAGTTCAGAAATACATGGAGCATTTTATTGTGCGCTTTGTAAATGTATGCATGTTTTCTTTCTTTCGTAGAACACAATATAAAAGTACAGTTATTTGAGGCCTCAAAGCTTAAAGCCAGCACTTATATTTGGCATGTAAACAGCCAGAACTTGTGAAACTGGCAAAATAGAGGCAGAAAAGGTGAAGAGCCTAGATCCAGTTAATGTCTTGAAGTCCTATTTTTGACCAACTGCAGTTGTGAACCATTTTAAAGAAAGAGACACTCATAATGCACCATAATGATCTAAACATAATAGACTGCTATCATATCATCCTTTGGTGCCATGTTATTTCAGTATGATGACATAACGAAAATTATTCAGTTAGTTGTAAATGGAATGTACTTCTTGAACTGAATTAAAATCGAGAGTTCAGTCACTTTGACTTCATATGCTTTCAGCAGCATCTTCTGTATGATGACTTTAAACAATTGCATTTTTCCCCTTCAGCAATAACAGACGGTGAATGGTCTGGTAAATAAGACAGAATACAGCTGGTTTCATTAGCAAGTGTCATGATCACAGCCTATTTTTCTTCCTTCTGTTATGCAGCTATATATTACTTGTGAAAGAAAAAAATGTTTCTCAAAGACACATTAATGCAAAAGAACTCAACAATAATTAATAGCCGTTGTATATCTCTCTGTGCAATTCAATGTTAAAACTGTTCCAGCTGCCAAAATACAAGCTTAAATGGCTTTCAAGGGCATGCAGGCTGCATATTCAATGAATGAGTACCGGTCCATAATCAAGGGGAAGAGGAACTTTAAAAGACACGAGACTTTCTTCATCTCCCCACATCCACCCCCCCTGCCCAATCAGACACTTAAGCCATAAGGAATTCTTTGAATCAGCTCTGCATACTGACAATTCTACTTTACTGTCTCATCTGTATGGCATTCTCTTAGAATGAACAGGTAGCTAAAAGTGCTTCTTATAAATAGTTTTTTTTAATCACCAAGAGATCATGTGTTAACTTCTTATTAAGAAGCTCAGCCATGATGACTTTTGTGCACAAGTAATTTGAATTTTGTATTTGTGTTGTGTAACTCAGGATGCTATGTTGTCTGTTTCGTGTCTTGTTCTGGGAAAGGCTTTATGAATAAAGAATCCATTGATGCAAAAAGATTTTGATGGTGTTATGCTAGGCTACCATTTGTTATATTGGGTTGGTTTTTTCCCCCCAACTAGATATTGCATATGTTAATATGGAAACATTTGCAGACCTTTTCAGATAGTAGACAATAACAATTCCAATGATTTGGAATTTGGTGCACACATGCAAGCTCTCTTAAGACTTAAAAAATCTTGAAAGTTCTAGCTGAAATGTATTAACTTTTTTCTTTATCAACAAGATGCTCTTTTCTACTGTATAGTAGCGAAATAGAGAATTTATTTTAAACATCAGCTAGATAATGAGCCTCGTGGCACAGTGGTTAAAACGCTGTACTGCAGCTAAAACTGTGCTCACGACCTGGGGTTCAAATCCCAGGTAGCCAGCTCAAGGTTGACTCAGCCTTCCATCCTTCCGAGGTCGGTAAAATGAGTACCCAGCTTGCTGGGGGGGCAATGTGTAGCCTGTATAATTAAATTGTAAACCGCCCGGAGAGTGCTTGTAGCGCTATGGGGTGGTATATAAGTCCAATAAATAAATAAATAAATAAATAATAGCATTGGAAAAATCAAGTTGGAAGGTAATACAATTTTATCCATGAAGATTCTCAGTCATCCAGGTGTGGTTATCTGGAAGTTGAGTCGTGGCAACTGGACTTTTGCCAAGTATGGATGACTAGCAAAACATTTCAACCTAACAAGAAAGTCCAGTTGCTATGACTCAACTTCCAGGTAACATATTTTTATGGCTAAACCAATGTAATTAGAATGATAAGGATAATTTCCCCAATTCTATAGAATATGTGTGATATAGATATATAGACAATTTGTTAAGCTAGAATGTAAATATGTCTAGGAAGGAAAAATTTTGCTTCAGTAAACTATATTTAATGTGGATGACTATGGAGTTTAATGTACAGTTCTTCTTGAATAAAGATAGAACCAGGTCTATTCCTACTCTGTTGTCCAATATTCTGAGGTTTTAGATCAACATATGCTGTTATCTATCTCTTACTTGCTTGTGCTTCATAGTAGCTCTATTTGTATGCTTGTGACACCTTTTCACTTGGACACTCAGTAGCATTTGCCAAAACTCAAACTTAAACTGAAGAAAGTAGGAAAAACCACTGGGCTCCTAAGGTATAATCTAAACCAAATCCCTTATGAATACACAGTGGAAGTGAAGAACAGATTTAAGGGACGGGATTTGGTGGACAGAGTGCCTAAAGAACTATGGATGGAGGCTCATAACATTGTACAGGAGGCAGCAATAAAAACATCCCAAAGGAAAGGAAATGCAAGAAAGCAAAGTGGCTGTCCAACGAGGCTTTACAAATAGCAGAGAAGAGAAGGGAAACAAAATGCAAGGGAGATAGGGAAAGATACAGATAACAGAATGCAGACTTCCAAAAAATAGCAAGGAGAGGCCCTTCTTAAATGAACAGTGCAAAGAAATAGAGGAAAATTATAGAAAGGGAAAAACCAGAGATCTGTTCAAGAAAACTGGAGCTATTAAAGGAATATTTTGTGCAAAGATAGACACGATAAAGGACAAAAATGGCAGGGACCTAAGAGAAGCAGAAGACATCAAGAAGAGGTTGCAAGAATACACAGAAAAATTATACAGTAGTGCCTCGACTTACGAACTTAGTTGGTTTCGGAATTTTGGTCGTAACTCAAAATAGTCAAAGGTTGAAGCAACATTTCCAATTGAAATGCATTGAAATGCAATTAATTGTTCCGGCTGAAGAAAAAAAATCACAAAAAAATCACTGCAAGGCCGATTGGAAATGTGATTAATCCATTCCAAGTGAAGGGGAGGGAAAGAAAAACAAGCAAAGCATGCAAGACCCATCAGAAACGCAAAAAAAAAGCAAAGCCCATTTCTGTTGGCCCATCATCCTAGATGCTTGGAAATGAGTTTCATGATTAGGTGGTGTCAGAATGAGTGGCATCACAGTGTGGTCTCTCAAGGATTCAGCTGATGTTTGTAGGGAGGCCAAGCTGATTTTGGTTTCCTCCCAGTTGGTATTGAGTAAGAGTATTCAGTAAGAGTATTTAAGACTTCCTTATTGGAGGATGGGGCTTCAGAATGAGTGAGGGCAGTCTTCTGAAAGGTCCCTTTCTTAGGTTTAGGTGCTTGATTCCTTGGTTGCAGAGTTGACAGAGATGCTGGGGAGAAAAGATGACTTTTTGGAACTTCTGTCTTGGTTTCCCAGCTGTTAGTGCTAGTCTCTCTTTGTGTTGAGTTTCTCTGAAGCAGGGGTACAAGAGATGTATCTGAGAAAACTCTAATAGGTGTACAGTGGTGCCTCGCTTAGAGATCGCTCCGTTGAGCGATGAAATCGCTTAGCGATGGGGTTCTGACCATCGCAAGAGTGATCGCTTAGTGATGGTCCCTATGGGGAAACATCGCTTTGCAATGATCATGAGGAAGTGATCATGGCAAAGCAACCCTTTTTAAACAGCTGATCAGCGGTTTCAAAATGGCCACCGGAAAAACAAAATGGCCACCCGCTGTGTGTCCTCACTTTAGAGGCACCGAAAATGGCTGCCTCTATGGAGGATCTTCACATAAGGTTAGTTTTGAAGCCCATAGGAACGCATTAAACACGTTTTAATGCGTTTCTATGGGCTTTTAAAATCGCTTAGCGATTAAATCGCTTAGCAACGTTTTTCCTGGAATGGATTAACATCGCTAAGTGAGGCACCACTGTAATCTGAAACTTGGCTAGAAAAGTTTTCATTTTGAATAGCATGAGTGGGATCACTGCATGTTCAAAGGAGAGTTGTACCCTCTTTTGACCCTTGGTGTGAGGAAGCCATTTAATGGTTTTTAGGTCTATTTTGTGTATTTCTGTCATTAGCAGTTGACTTAGAGAAGTTAAAACTGTCTCATGTGAGTCCCATCTCCTCCTGTTGATTGAGATAGGTGCGATTTGCAGCAAGATCTGTGTAGGCTCAAAGATATTCATGCTCCTTGCAGCCTCCCTTATGTGCTGAGCAGGTTGGAGTTGGGGTTTTTTGTGGCTCAATACTGTTGTTTTTTCCCATCTGGTTGCCTTGCATGTTTCTTTTTAATTGAGGATTTCTTAGTGCCTGGGTCAGTGATTCCGTGAGTTTCCCCAAGGCAAATTCAACTGCATTCATTTTGTGACACACCCTTTGTAGATTATTAAATATTGCAGTGATGGTTTGAGCTGTGAGCAGACAATGATCTGCTAGATGGGTGGGCAAATGTTCAATAGCAGCATCTGAAACAGGCTTAATAAGGGTATGCAGGGAGGATTCAGCGTCATGCCCCTCAGTGGTTAAAGGTGTTTCATCCCCCAATGTTGCAAATTGGTTGCTTAGGGCTATGGGGTGTCCTGCAATTATGTTACTCACTGAGCAGTTGGTTGTTAGAAGCTTATCTATTTTCAGTTGCTTCGCTGCTTTGGCTGGGTGGTAACGTGGGCTTGATCTATTACATTTATTTCCCATTCTGCCTAATTACCCTGTGTTTTAGTTCGGTAGGAGTTTGGGAATTTGCTAATTGCAGATTCAATGTAAATTGCTTTAACCACTGACGACAATCTCCAGTTAAAATATAAAATATTTAAAATGGGATTTAAAAATATTTATATAAAAATAAAAACTTCAGTATTCAGAAAAAGGCTTATTTTGATGGCGAGCAACTCGGCGAGAGTGGTTTGTTGATGGAATCGGCAGTTAAGATCATGGTAAAACAATGATAAGCAGGTGACAGCAGCTGACTCTTCAATAATAAAAGCTGCAAGCAAGAAAACTTATTTCTAAAAACTTAAAGGATAAAAGAATAAAAGCATAGAGGGTGTGGGGCTTAGAGCATGCTTGCTCTTTGTCCACCCATTTTGTTCTTGATAGTCAGATGAAGCCTTAGCGGTTAGCTGGTCAGAGTCTTATTTAGTATTTTTGTGATTTGCAGTTGGCCTCTGGTTAATTATTTAAAATGATATGTTATTCGACAGAGTTTAAAACTGGTAGTGCACAGATGGCTCCTTGAGAGCCTCACATGAGAGTTTCTTGCAGGAATGTTTAATAACAAGGAAAGACGCTAAACATTAACATTCCAGCAGTCGGCACCTTGACTTCTAGGCTCCTTGTCTGATGTTATGTGAGGGGGAGTATATTGGTTATAAAATACTGCTCAGCTCTCAGACACTGAGTGTCTGCAACACAAACTCCTCTTCTCTTCTCTAGGCTTATTATCAGCAAAGAGGCTCTCTCATAAGTAGAAGGTTCTCAGAGGATTTACCTTGTATCACCAGCTATGGCTTAAAATTTCTCAGAGCTCTGTCTCAGCACCACCAAACGCTGACGCCGCCCAACCGGAAGTCCCAAAAAGCAAAGCAGAAAGCAAGCAAACATGCAAGACCCATCGGAAATGCAAAAAAAGCAAAGCAGAAAGCAAGTGAACCCTGCAAGACCCATCGGAAATGGGGGGAAAACCACAAAAGCAAGCAAACCTCCAAAGACCCATCAGAAATTGGAGGGGAACCCCAAAACAATTGGAAATGCAAAAAAAAAAAAAAAAGCAAAGCAGAAAGCAAGTGAAGCGTGGAAGATCCATCGGAAATGGGGAAAACTAAAAAAATTCCCCAAGACCCAGCACAGCACAGAAATATAACACTCCCAGCCAAAAATCACACTGCAAAACCCACCCAGAACAGTTTTTAAAAAGTAGAAAGCAGTGGTGCCTTGGCTTACCAGGCAGTCTGAAGCCTCCTCCGATCGCACTCACTCTAACCGTTGGGTCAAAAGATCTACAAAGAAGCAGCCCCTTTGCCTACCAACGGTTAGCAATTTGAATTTCCCACTCCCCCGCCTTTTTCTGTTTGTAACTGGAAGCTCCAGTCGCAAGTTGAAACAAAATATTGCAGCTGGAGCTGGTCGTAACTTGAAATGGCCGTAAACTGGGACATTTTAAGTCAAGGCACCACTGTACCAGAAAGATCTGGATGTCCTGTACAACCCAGATAGTGTGGCTATTGACCTTGAGCCAGGCATCTTGAAGAGTGAAGTCAAGTGGGCCTTAGAAAGCATGGCTCTGATCCAAAAGGGGGGGGGAGGAATTGTTTTAGTTAGTAGTGGGTATATCTTTTTATCTTTTGTTGTTCATCTACCTGGTCTTGTAGTGACTTATGGGTTAGTGTTTTCACTTTGTCTATTTTGTAATGTTATATTCTAAATAAAATTTCACAAAAAGACAAAAAAGCATGGCTAACAACAAGGCCAGTGGAGCTGATGGCATTCCAGTTGAACTATTTAAAATCTTAAAAGATGACACTTTTAAGATGCTACACTTAATATGCCAACAAGTATGGAAAACTCAGCAGTGGCCAGAGGATTGGAAAAGATCAATCTACATCCCAATTCCAAAGAAGGGAAGAGCCAAAGAATGCTCCAACCACCGTACAATTGCACTCAGCATGCTAGCAAGGTTATACTCAAAATCCTCCAAGGTAGGCTTCAGCAGTATGTGGACCGAGAACTCCCAGAAGGACAAGGTGGATTTCGAAGGGGCAGAGGAACTAAAGACAAAATTGCTAACATGCGCTGGTTTGTGGAGAAAGCCAGAGAGTTCCAGAAAACATCTACTTCTGCTTCATTGATTATGCAAAAGCCTTTGACTGTGTGGACCACAGCAAACTGTGGCAAGTTCTTAAAGAAATGAGAGTGCCTGACCACCTTATCTCTCCCTTGAGAAATCTATATGTGGAACAAGAAGCAACAGTTAGAACTTGATATGGAAGAACTGATTGGTTCAAAATTGGGAAAGGAGTATGACAAGGCTGTAGATTGTCTCCCTGCTTATTAACATCATATGAAAGGAAGGACTGGATGAATCCCAAACTGGAATTAAGATTGCCAGAAGAAATATCAACAGCCTCAGATATGCAGATGATACCACTCTGATGGCAGAAAGTGAGGAGGAATTAAATAACCTTTTAATGAGGGTGAAAGAGGAGAGCACAAAAAATAGTCTGAAGCTCAACATAAAAAAAACCCCCGAGGATCATGGCCACTGGTCCCATCACCTCCTGGCAAATCGAAGGGGAAGATATGGAGACAGTGACAGATTTTACTTTCTTGGGCTCCATGATCACTGCAGATGGCGACAGCAGCCACGAAGTTAAAAGAAGTCTGGTTCTTGGGAGGAAAGTCATAAACCTAGACAGCATCTTAAAAAACAGAGACATCACCTTGCCGACAAAGATTCGCATAGTCAAAGCTATGGTTTTTCCAGTAGTGATGTACGGAAGTGAGAGCTGGACCATAAAGAAGGCTGACCACCGAAGAATTGATGCTTTTGAATTGTGGTGCTGGAGGAGACTCTTGAGAATCCCCTGGACTTCAAGGAGAACATACCTATCCATTCTGATGGAAATCAACCCTGAGTGCTCACTGGAAGGACAGATCCTGAAGCTGAGGTTCCAATAATTTGGCCATCTCATGAGAAGAGAAGACTCCCTGGAAAAGACCCTGATGTTGGGAAAGTGTGAAGGCAAGAGCAGAAGGGGAAGATAAAGGATGAGATGGACAGTGTCGTTGAAACTACCAACATGAATTTGACCAAACTCTGGGAGGCAGTGGAAGACAGGAGGGCCTGGCATGCTCTGGTCCATGGGGTCACAAAGAATCGGACATGACTAAAAACAAAAATATGTGGATCTCTTATAGATTCCCCTTCTTTTCTTGCCTGTTGCATATCTGTCTTGTATCAGCACTAGGATTTGTCTGCCGTTATTTCCTCCAGTTTCATTACTCTTCACTTCGGTTGTAATCATCTCCGAATTTCCATTACGTGAAGAGTGTGTATCTGACAATAGGATCTTTGAGGACTGTTTGGTAGCTTGTCTCTTCTTTTGGAGAGGAGTTTCCTCTTTCTCTGCTGATGGCTTTTCCCCCACATTTTCAGTGTGTACCATTGGTTTCCCTCTTTTGCAGTCACTTCTCTTGATTTCCTTTTCCGTTCTGCAGAGTTATTTGGACTTTATTCCTTAAGTCATCTTGAGTTACATCTAGCATTTCAAATAAGGGTTTAAAATCCTTCCTTTTCCCTTTTTTTGTAAGATGTCTTAAACTCTTCTTACCTTTGTTCTTCTTATTAACCTTGCGATTTGGTTGTCTTACGGGGTTCGTTGACCTTTTGTTTTTTGAGGCTTTGTCTTTCTTTTTAACTTTGAACTTTGCCAGTTCCTCTCTAGTACTTCTTTTGGGTATGCTTGGCATAGTCTTTTTGGTGGTAATTTGAGGTATTAAGGCCTCATTCACTTTATCTAGATCTGGCCTAGACAGCAAAGACCAACCTTGATTTGTCTACATAACATAAGAAAGTAGCTCTTCATAGGAAAGGCTAGCGATTTTCTGGATGGTGTTAAATGATAAATTAAAGTTTTCATCAGCTTCTGCGCACAAGGGGGCATTCGGTTTCTGACTATGTCCAAAAGGATCATCTATAGGTGGAATAACCCTTTCCTTCATTAAATCAACCAAATCTCCCAACAGGTCTTTTATATCCTTTACTGAGTCCCTTATTTTCAAGATAATATTTTGAGGGAAGTGAATACCTCCTTCCAGTAGGGTTGGAGTTTGATTACACTGAGACTTATTGTGTATAGCCAGCTTTGGTCCCTTAGCTGCACTTTCATTGAAGATAGGGAGCCTTGTTAGATATTCAGCTTGGGTGTTATTGTATTCAATGGACATTTCTACAGGGTTAGCCATGTTGCATGGAGGGGATATAAAGTATTCCATTCTCAGCTTGCCAAAGTGATCACTTAAAAAAGCTGTTCAAGTGACTTAGTTCCAGATGTCCCTGATCAGCAACCATATTTGCAAATCAATGATTGGGCTACATGGCTCTTCTTTGCAATTTGATTTTTGTCTCCAGGTGTAGTCTGTTACCTTAGTTTGCCTGCTCCTTCTTTGTGTTCTGTTATCACTCTTGCTACTCTGAGGTTTGTCCTTTAGTAAATGATCTGAAATTTCAGTATACTTGCACTTCTTTCTATGCTCAGTAACAGGGGTAATGGACATAGGAGTACATCTCAGCACCTGTTGCAGCACTGAGGGAGATAAAGTTAAGTCAAGTACTTGATCAGGTGACTCATCAGTAATTAAAACAGGTTCTCCCATTCTCTGTAGATTCTCCATGGGTTCTGGTTAAAGATGCGAATCTCTGTGTTATATTGGTGAAAAACGGAGAGTGGAGGTGTGGAATCAGTTAATGGAGCTAAAGTTTAGCAACTTAGAGTCCTATTATTTAGTATTTTAGTAGTTTGTAGTTGACCTCTGGTTAATTCTTGAAAATGATATGTTCTTTAACAGATAGAGTTTAAAAACTGATAATACACAGATAGTTCCTTCGGAGTTTCTTTCAGGAATACTTAATAACAAGAAAAGACAATAATCATTAACATTCCAGCAGCAGGCACCTTGACTTCTTGGCTCCTTGTCTGATGTTATCTTACATCTAAGATAACATCAGACAAGGATCTAAGGCCTTCGGATCCCACTTGCAGATGTCCTTGTATTGCAGCTGTGGCCTCCCTCTGAGGCGATTTCCCTGCACTAATTCTCCATACAGGAGATCTTTTGGAATCTGACCATCACCCATTCTCACGACATGCCCAAGCCAATGTAGATGTCACTGTTTCAGTAATGTATACATGCTAAAAAAAATCCAGCTCGTTCTAGGACTACTATATTTGGAACTTTGTCCTGCGAGGGTGATACCAAAAATGTGTCAGAGACAACACATATGGAAGGTGTTCAGCTTCTTCTCCTGCAATGCACAAAGGGTCCAGGACTCACTGCAGTACAGCAGTGTGCTCAGGACACAGGCTGTATAGACCTGGATCTTGGTATATGCCGTCAGCTTCTTATTAAGCCATGCTGTCTTTCTGAGTCTAGAGAACAATGCGTTTATCCAGCTCGATAAATAGACAGAGAGTGTCAGAGATTCTTGAGCCAAGGTACACAACATCATGAACAACCTCCAATTCTTGTGTGGTGACAGTAATAGAGGGAGGTGAGTCCACGCCCAGGCCCATGACTTGTGTTTTCTTCAGGCTGATTGTTAGTCCAAAGACATGGCAGGCCTTGCTAAAACGATTAATGAATTGTTGGAGGTCTTCAGCAGAGTGGGCAACAATGGCTGCATCATCAGCAAAGAGGAAGTCCCGCATGCATTTCAGTTGGACTTTGGTCTTCACTCTCAATCTAGAGAGATTAAAGAGCTTTCCGTCTGATCTAGCCCAAAGATAGGCACCTTCTGTTGCAGTTCCAAAGGCATGCTTCAGCATGACAGCAAAAAAGTTCCCAACAAAGGTTGGTGCGAGGACACAGCCCTGTTTCACTCCGCTTCGGATGTCAAAGGGATCTGATATTGAGCCATCAAAAACTACAGTGCCCTTCATTCCCTCATGAAAGGGCCTGATGATGTTAAGGAGTCAAGGTGGACATCTAATCTTGGGAAGTATTTTAAAAAGGCCATCCCTGCTAACCACGTCAAAGGCCTTTGTGAGATCTATGAAGGCCACAAAGAGTGGCTGTTGTTGTTCCCTGCATTTCTCCTGCAACTGTCTGAGGGAGAATACCATGTCAGTGGTGGATCTATTAGTTCGAAATCTACACTGTGATTCTGGATAGACTCTGTCTGCAAGCACCTGGAGTCTCTTCAGCACAACACGGGCCAACAACTTTCCTACAGTTCAGTGGTGATGATCTCTTTACAGCACTTCAGCACTTCAACAGGGATGTTATCCTTTCCAGGTGTCTTGCCGGAGGTGAGGGAATCCAAGGCCACTTTTATTTCTGCTAAACTTGGTTCGCTGTCCAACTCTTCCAAGCTTCTTGGGTTACTACGTTCTCTCTGGAATATAGCTCAGAGTAGTGCTGCACTCAGCGGTCCATCTGCTGTGTTCGGTCCTGGATGATTACGCCTGTAGCAGATTTCAAGGGAGCAGATTTCTTCTGTATTGGACCTAAAGCCTGCTTGATACCATCATACATTCCTTTGATGTTACCTGTGTCCGCTGCTATTGTATCTGAGAGCAGAGCTAAAGCCAATAATCGTTGGAACATCTCCTGGCAGCCTCTTGGACTTGGTTACGAACAGCTCAATAACAACTGTATTGTCAACTGAATTTGATGATACTCCTTGTCATTTAAGGAAAAGTGAGAAAATAAAAATCCTGTTGCATACTCAGTAATGCCTGTATTATTACTGCTCAAACGCCAGTAATGCCAAATTTCTGACTGAAGAAAGGGTTGAATTTGGGGTCGTTGCTTGTAAATTTCATAGCTTTGTTCTTTAGCTTTGCAGCTAAAGAATGGAAGTCCCAATAATATGTCTCAAACCCATAAAGAATGTGAGATACACAGTATGACAATGAGAATTGCAAAGAAGAAGCAGAAATTTCTGTATTTTCTCTAGCAAAGCATCCTTCATCGTTTGTAGGATCCCATTCCTACGTTCAGCCACCCCATTCTGAAAGGGTGAATATGGGCTTGTCTTCCTGTGTAAAATACCAGCATCTCTTAACCAACTTTGGAACCTTTCAGACATGAACTCTGTTCCTCTATCTGCCTGTATTTGTGCCACCCGCTTATCAAAGCATTTCTCCACATAGGCCACCCAATTCCGGAAATGTTTATACACCTCTGACTTATTTTTCTTCTATGGAAGAAGCCATAGAAAGGCTTGAACATGGGGAGTAACAGTGAAAGTAAGGGAAACCAAATGGTGAAGCACAGCAATAGCTCTTAGCTACATTAATTTTGGAGTGAAATGAGTAAAGGGGCTACACATATCAGAAGTATATGTGTAGTCACTTTACTCATGTAAACATATAATCTAGAACAAGTTCTAGAATAGGACCTATAAATTAGTTTTATTCTGACACTTCATTTTATATCAGTTTAGTATAACTGTTTATAAGGTTTATCAGAAAGATCTCAATTTGGAGCTCATTAACTCCACTTCAAAATGTTATGGCTAACTTCTAGAATATTACTTGTTAAAGAGGAGTGAATATGTGGTTAAAGTGCTCTTTGGTAGGGCCATTTTATTGAAAAGGTATGGTAGCATATCTTGATTGTCAACAGAAAATACAATATCAATATTTTTAAAAACAAGTAAATTTACCAGATTAGAATTTTTTCACAAGTTCCCTGGGGCTTAATTTAAGGAACTTGTTTAGAGGAGCCTAAAGTACATACAGAGCTTGTGCCCACTTGACTCACACCACATCCCTGCATCAGTGGAGAGCTAGCTGTTTTAGCGTGTTGCATCAATCTTGTGGCATCATCATCAAGTACTGGGAGGTCGGTTCTGACTTATGATGACCTTCTGAAGAGTTTTCCAGATAGAAAATATGCAGTTTTTACCAGTCCCTTCCTCTTTTTTTATAAACATTTTATTAGTTTTTCAATCTATCTACATTAGTTTGTGCTTGTCAAACATTGTGTTACATATTTTGCTTACAATTATTTGTTTTTTACATCTCAATTTCTTCCCAGTTATCCCCCAAATTCCAAACATCTTTCAAACATTCAAACCATTCATATACATATTTTGATATATAATATGGCTATTATCATAACACTACTTTCATAATATACAATATTCTCAAGTCTTCTAATAGCATTCTTATTAAAGGTAGTTCCAGATCCATACTCCATCTTTATATCTTGTTTAGTTTACCTAAAATGAAAGACCATATTATATCTTTATCCTGATTAGGGCTCCCTTATTTCAATTTAATTCTACTTTTTAATATAAAGAATACAGTATGCCCTTTTACAATTCTCCATGTTAAATATATACATGTTTTCCAACATTAAGGGGCCCCTTCTCGTTTTTCCCTTTTTCATCTTTCTAAGTAATTCCCTCTCTCCTTTCCCTATTTTCACTTTGTGTTTTTGTGTCTCTAAGCATTATGCCATCTTTCATGCCCTCTGAAACTATTTTGTGCATCTGGTTTATGTCCACTAGCTCTTTAAGCACTTGGTCTATCTTCGATGGATTTTCCAGGCTTTTTTTGGTTAATTTTACTATTTTTGTCCTCTTGTCTTCCCTTAGTACTCCCCTCTGGTCCAAAATTGAGGTTTCTTTTAGGTTGGTTTCCTCCAGCTACTCTTTTGATTGGCATACATCATCTGGCACATTTCCTTCTTCGTTGTTCCCAATTACTTGTTGACTACAATTTTCCCGATGTTGATTGGATAATTTTGCTTCTTGGTAGTGGGATCTCACTATTTCTAGTATTGTTTGAAGAGTAGATTTTGTTTCCTCCCAAAATTGTCCTTGTGCCATTCTGTTCCAGATGCCCACAAACTTAAGCTAAAGTTCAAGGCCCCCAAGTCTCACAGTCCAGTTCGATGTAGAATGCAATGGTTGTATCCACGGCCTGATGGCCTAATTTCCACGGGTTTATGCCAGCTAGTCAGTTTGACTAAATAGGCCTGGACCAAAATTCAGAAGCCCCAAGTCTTACAGTTCAATTCTGTGTTTGTAGCCATGTCCTGGTAGCCTAATTCCCACATTTCTGCATCGGCAAAAACTGAGATTCCAAGTCTCTGGATATAGTTCCAAAAAGTTCTCTTTGGGCCAAGGTACTGTTTAAAGAAAAATCCACTTTAGAGTTAATTTTATCCAGCTGGGCATAAAAAAATCAAAGAGAAATGAACAAGAATGTTCAAGATCAGTGTTTCTAGGCGTTACGCCAAAAGAGTTCAGGTAGACAAAACATGAGTCGAAACTTGTCTAGTAATAACTTATGAGAAAATTCCCAAATTATAATGTTCTTAAAGTATTTTTAAATGTATTTGAATGAGTACAGTAGTTAATTCAAATTAATCTTCATAATATTTTTTTCATATCAACTATCCTCTCTCCAGATTATCTGCCACTAATAATTCATGAGAGTGATAGAAGGTTCTTTTTCCTATATATAGGAATTGTATTGTCCAGGGGTAATCACAAGCAATTAGTTATCTCACCCGTCGTAACGTTGATGTTGTATCCAGTCCCTTCCTCTTGTTCTGCTCCAGGACTGTGCAGCTTGCCCAGACTCCTCTTTTAGCAGCCACAGTGGGAATTGAATTCCTAACTTCTTGGTCTGCAGTTGGGTACTCAATTCACTGACCTATCCAGCCATCACCATTTTAAGTGAACACACATTTATTAGAGTGTAAACTTTTTCTGATGCTGCATCTGACAGATCTGACAAAGTAGATCCAAGAAAGTTTCTGGTTTAATCAACATAATCTTCATCATCTTAGAACTGCTGAGCTGGAAAGGACCCAATGGATCATTGAGTCCAATCCCTGTCAAGGATGCATAGTGGGGAATTGAACTCCCAACCTCTGGCTCTAGAGCCAGAGCCTAAACTACTGAATTATAATAGATTTGTTAAACTTTGCTTTTCTGCAAGAGTCTTTGTTATCAGTTAAATTGTGTCTCAACACTGAAAATATATAAACAATTGCTGCTGCTGATTTTCAGAATGATTTTCTACCTCTAAAGCTCTTGTTAATGGATTTTTCTGAGAATGTAAAATATTTTATATTATTTAATCTACCCTTTCCCTCCAGAGTAGGAATCGTTTCCCCTTAGTCATAGTGTCATGGTACTAAGGCATAGTGATAGCTCCACAAGAACCACTCATTACTGCAGCCATGAAATTTATTTAGCTAAAATAATAAATCATATCAATAGAAAGGTTTCCTACAGCACTGAATGAGAACCCTCACCAGTTCCTTTTTGCCAATCACTGGAGAGAAGGACTGCCTGAAAACAGAAGTGATTCGAGCACAGCATGCAAACTGCAAAATCCATCTAAAAGGCACAAGTGATGTTAATATTGTTCATGAAATGACATTTAAACCATGCATGCCATATAACGTACCGAAAGGGGGGTATTATAGAATTGGTTGTGGAAAATGGGCAAATGGTATGCTGTGCAGAAATGTGTGTAAGAAAACTTGAATGGCTTGTCTTAGTAAATAAAAACAGCTTCAGTGCAGAGGAACCTTGAACTTTTCCTAGTTACAGTTTTGCCGCTATACCTCCTTCCCCAAAACTGTGGGCTTTTAGTTTTGTTTTGTTTTGTTACTCTGCAAGACTTTGATTACATGTTTTCTTGGAACATGTCAAAGAAAAACTCAGCTTGTGTGGAACCTATTGGACTGGGAAAGCATGGAAATAAAAAGGGCATTCATTCAATGCTGCCTGTCTTTGTGAAAATGCCTTCATTTCTTGGTCTCATGAAGCTACTGAAAGTATATGCCTTTCTGTCTATCTGAATAGGCTGGGTCATATGGTTAAAATACTGAAATGCTCCATTATGATATGGGTGTCACCAGCATTGACAGCCAACATATCTCAGTTTAACCATGACATTACCTTAGTTCAAAATCCACAATGGAACTTCTATGAACTTTAAATGTATAAAAGCTATTGGATTTTCCTCAAAATAGTGACAAGTACAAAATCTTATGCTTCAGTGGTTTTCATTATATATACAGTATATTTATATCAGATGTATAAAATGCACACACACGCATAGAGATAAATTACTTAATAATAATTGATAACCAACTCTTCAGATAAAAATATGTATTTATAGCCAACTTAAACTATTGGTAATGAAGTGATTTTAAAAATCCTCTTCATCCATTTTTACAGTGGGGTCTTGACTTGAGAACTTAATCCGTATTGGAAGGCGGTTCTCAAGTCAAAAAGTTCGCAGGTCAAATCTGCATTTCCCATAGGAATGCATTGAAAACCATTTGATCCGTATCTGCTCTTTTCCATCCATAGAAACTAATGGGAAGCTGCTATTCTGCCTTCGACCACTGGAGGGGGGGCATTTTGTTTCTTTTTTTCTTAGGTCAAGAAAGGTTCAGGGAGGGCAGGGAAAATACAGTCCAGGCAGTACAGTACCAGGCAGTCTGAAGACTGTCTCCCAATCCACTCTCTAAACACTGGGAGGAGTGAGGAAGCAGACAGGCACCCTTTTCACTGGCCAACAGTTAACTGAAAGTTCACATTTTGCATTTTCCCTGCCTCCCACATGGTTTTTTTTTTCAGTTTGTAACTCAAATCTAAGTATGTAAGTCAAGTCAATATTTTCCTATGAGAGTGGTTCTTAAGTCAAAATGTTCTTAACTCGAGCCGTTCTTAAGTCAAGACCCCACTGCATATGCAATAAACTGATGCAATGAAAATAGTTGTGACAGTAGTTACCAAAAACAAGGAGACAGACACAAAAATACTGGTAGACAAGTTTGCCAAAATGTAACATTTCATCCTACAGCACATTTGATATATAGACAATAAGGTCTTTGAAAAGCAGCATTTAAAATGTGCAATATTACAAAAACATTACTTGGGTTTGTAACCCAGCTCCACTCACTTCTGTTGAAACAGTACGGTACAACATTATCCTGGAAGCCAGAAAGCTCAAGTGAGCAGAAGTACATGTAAACATAATATCAAACCCAAATGGTTATGCAGGGGAGGCAAATTTTAAGCTGTTAAGAAGGGATTTAAAAACAAGAATTGAGTAACTTGAATGCAGCCTACCGAGTGAAATCTTCTTAGCCATCTACATAACATTTCTGATTGCTTAATTAACCAATGGGACATGACAGAGTGTGAAGTGTGTTTTATTAATTCTTACTTAGTACATTAGGCACAAAGGCAGAGGCCAACTACTGTCAACACAGTCAGGCTTAGATTAATAATCCACAATTTGTGCACTGCTGCCCTGAATTGCAATTAGGAAACAGAAGTACTAAAAATATTTATATTGTTAATGAAATTACGGGGCTCTGAGCTGTAGCTGTAATCAATAGTTTTCTTAGCCTCAGAGCAATAAAGTGGGCTGATCAGTCTGGAACTAGCAGCAAATCAACTCACAATTCATGAAACATAGACATTATGAAGAATTTTTACTTTGGTTAGTTTTATACCCATTATTTATCAGAATTTCTTTTAGGATTCCGTAGCCTGCCTTTTTCATTAACATGAAAGCAGCTGAAAATAATTAGTTTTTTTTTTAAAAAGCAAAGCAGTGAAAACTGATATCAATAATACATGCATTCAATGGAAAGCATTGTGAGTAAACTTGGACATTCCCTGGGCAACAGTGTGTAGCCAGTTAATCCTTATCTAGAGGCATTGCACTTTAAACTTGCTGATGAGCAAAATGACCTAACTGTTCTTTTTTTAGGACCACAAACAACAATAATTTCTGTTAATATAGAGGTCATCTCTTCATTTAAAGAGGAACTTTTAGCTTCACATTGCATCCAAGAAACTCAGAGAGCATTGACCAGAATTTCCTGGGATGTGTTTAGTTGCTAAGAGGCCCCATGAACAACACAGAAGTGCCATTTTTGTAGGACTGGGTACTACAGTCCTCTCAAGGGACTATAATGAAGAGGATAACATAGAAATCTTGATGATTGAAGTGGCTGTGTGTATAATATCCATTTTAAAATAATCTAATATGCCATTTTGCTTTAAGAAGCCTTCTAATATGGAAAACCAAAACAATCAGTTTCTAGGGCACACTCTGGAGCTTGTTTTTCATGCTGGGTGTAGAGGAGCTCTCTGTAGTTCTGTTGTCATGGACAGATCACTACCTGTTGAGGGTTAGATTTACTGGAACTCTTAATTTCTGCAGGGGTGGAGGGCCTATTAGGATGCTCTTGAGGAGTTTCCTGTGGCCTCAACAGGCGATCCTGTCAAAGCTCTGGCTGATCTCTGGAATGGGAAATGGCCAGGCTGGTAGACATAGGGTTGCCAGATACATGGGTAGGAAAAGGAGGACATAGAAAGCCAAAAAGGAGAACAAAGGAGGACGTATTGGGGGGGGGGGTGTCGCTTTTGGAATTAGGTACTGGGTAGAATAGCTCTTTGATTGCGGGGCAATACCATGATCATTCAACCTACTCAGTTTTGAAAGGTCAAGACTGGGAAAGTTAGATTTTTTGGACTACAAAACTCAGAATCCACTGGCCACTGTTTTCTTTTTTTAAAAAGTGTTAAAAAATAAATAAATAAACAAAACAAATCCACATATACACTTACTGAGCTCCCAGGACCAATGGAGACTATTCCTTCCTTTATTAGAGACCCACCCACCCCTTGTTTTATTTATTGATTTTTTTAATTTTTATAACGCCCATCTGGCTGCCAAGGCCACTCTGGGCAGTTTTTAAAAAGAGAATTAAACAATAACATAAAAAACAAAATAATCAGCAATAATCAACCAAAATATAAGAGCTACTAAAACAAAGTACACTAAGAAATCACATTAATTAAAGCATAATAAAGTGAAATAAAAAGTTTAAAAAGTTTTGTGACAGATTTGAAACACTTTATAAAAACCAGGGGAAAAACAGAAGGTGTGGATTTCTCTCTGCTTGAGAAATGCAAAGGGTGGAGAAAATGGATTTGCAGACACAACACACACACACAAAAAGCCATTTTCTCCACCCTTTGCCATTTCTCAAGCTGAGAAAAATATGCTTCTGTGTGTGTGTAAATTTCCAGCTCCCACAAGCATGGGGGATAACTCTGCACATGCTATTGGCTCCTGGACCAGGAAAAGCACTTTGTACGTGCCCCAGAGTCAGGGGTGCATAGGGTCGGGGCAGAAGGGGGGGATAAAAGTGCCTCCTCTTCCCTGGCTTTAGGAGGAAGGAGGGACTGGATCGCCCCCTGTTTCCCTGGTTCTCCTTTGTCACCCATGCTTTTTAACATCTACATGAAATCGCTTGGAAAGGTTGTCCAGAGTTTTGGGGTTCGGCATCACCAGTATGTGGATGACACCCAACTCTATCTCTCCTTTCCACCTAATTCCAGGGAAGCTGTCTTGACTATAAACCAGCACTTGAGCACTTGCTTGGCATCAGTAATGGGCTTGATTAGAGCAAACAAACTGAAACTTAATCCAGACAAGACAGAGGTTTCCTGGTCAGTCAGAAGGTAGATGAGAGAATAGGGATACTACCTGTGCTTGATGGGGTTACACTCCCCCTGAAAACTCAGGTCCGCAGCTTGGGTGTACTCCTGGATTCATCTGTAAGCTTGGATGCCCAGATCTCAGTGGTGGCCAGGAGTGCATTTGCACAGCTAAAGCTGATGTTCCAGCTGCACCTGTTCCTTGAGATGTCAGAATTGGCTACAGTGACACATCTCATCTGGATTACTGTAATGTGCTCTATGTGGGGCTGCCTTTGAAGATGGTTCGGAAACCTCAGCTAGTGCGAAACTCTGCAGCCAGACTACTGACTGGGGCCAGCTACAGGGAGCATATAATGCACCTGTTACAAGAACTGTACTGGCTACCAGTCCATTTCAGGGCCCAATTCAAAGTGCTGGTCATTAGCTATAAAGCCCTATACAGCTTGAGTCCAGGCCACCTGAAGGACTGTATTTCCCTATCTGTGCCTTCTCGGCAATTACGATCAGCAGAAGAGACCCTCCTCTCTGTCCCATTCAATGCATTCCAATGGGGTAAAAACTCACCGTCCAGTGAAGATCCTCCATACGGTGGCCATTTTTGGTGCCTGTATAGCGAGGAATCTGTCCCTAAGCACAGCAGGGAGACATTTTAAGCACCCGGTGGCCATTTTGAGAACCCGACGATCAGCTGTTTTTGATTGTTGTAAAGTGAAAATCGGTTCCTGAAACAGGGAACCAATCATCGCTAAGCGAAATTACCCCATTTAGACCATCGTTTTGCAACGATGGCACCATTACTTTCTAGCATTTATATAAACGACCAACATACATTTCCATATTTCAGGAGTTTTATCTATGTTGATGATCTTGCCTCGACAATCCAGGGGAAAACCTCTTAATCTATTGAAGACTAGCTAACATCTGCATTAGAAGATTGTTCTTTATATTATTAAAACAATGAGCTGTAACCAAACCCTTCAATAACACAGGTCTGTGCTTTCCACTAAAAGAACAGTGAATCAGAGAAGAATCTCCAAGTTAGCAGGGAAAGCAATGTTTTGGAACATTGCCCTATCCTACATTATTTGGGCATCATTCTGGATCAAACCCTGACCTATAAAAATGTTTTCCTAACACTAAATAGAAAGTTGCTGTTAGAAAAGAAATACTTGGGAAACTGGCTGGGTCAGCCTGGAATGCAAAACCACAAACAGTAAGAACAGCATTGCCCCTGTGCTATTCCACAGCAGAATATGCTAGTGCCTTGTCGTATAAATCAGCACATGCCAAACAAATGGATGGAGCTTTTAATCATGCAGGATTATTACTGGCTGCCTAAAATCTACCCTCACTGAAAAAAATCTATTCTTTAGGTGGCATTGCCCTTCTGTAAGTATGTTGAGAGGTGCTAGTAAATAATCAATGGAATAAAGTAATACAGGATCTAGCTCATGGACACCAACTCCCTACCTATCCACATATAAGAGCATAGCAGCAACCTGGGGAAATACCAGATTTTATAGAAGTAGAGAACAATTTCCAGGGGCAGGGCTGCAGTGGGGGAAAGTGAACAAACATATATCAGACTAATGGTGTCTGAGTGAGCCATGCTGAATATTTGCTGGAGGAAAAAGATGTAGGAGAAAGGAAAGGAACAATCATCCCAGAACAGTCATGGTTGACTTGCTGGAAACAGGAGCACTGGCATTCTACACTGAGATGTTTTCCTTCTACGTACCATGGTTGACTGATACATTTCTCTTCCCAGGTTCCATACTAGGCTATTTTCTTTTCCCTTGGATAAGTATATATCAGAACATGCAGATGAACTTGGTATGGTTTATGGCCTAAAGCACTACACATAATCAATCAAACAAAAATGAAATAACACCCATTTACTGAACTTTTGCTTCATTTTGAGCTTCTTGGATGAATCAAGGACAATGACAAATCTATTAAATCCATATGCCTGTAATATGTATGGTTGTCATAAAAAGGAAGTGGCATGATTAGTGCTCACTATAACATTAGAAACTCATATTGTCAGTTCTAGAAAATGGAAGTTTTATTTATGGGAGTTGTGAGTCTCAGAAATTATATGTATTATTTTGGCAGTCTTTGCTGATATATATTTCAAGGAAATGAATTAGTATTAACAAAAGTGGTAAGGCTATATACATTTTGCAGTATAAGATGCTGGAATGAGAAGGAAAATATTTCTGTACTCAGAGAAAACTAAAGAATTTAAAGTGGGAAATATTGGCAATAGTTGCATTATTTAATTAGTTATAAGGCTTACTGTATGTACATTACAAAGTGATGTTGTTTTGTTCAATGACTAGAGATTTGGGAATTTTCTTAGCAATCACAGTACATGGTTGTGAATTTTAAGAAGAACTGAGCACCCACTTGTACCTTTAAAATAAATGAGAGCCATTTGTACTTTGTGGCTTGAAAATTAAGCCATAGATGTTATGTCATTGTCCTGTGCCATCAATACTTGCCCCCAATTTCCTTCTTTTCATTCATCATCCACAAAGGCCAGATTTGTGTACACTTCATGGCAGGTGAAACCTGTGGGGCACATACTAGTATGAAAGTGGTAAAATTATGTCCCTTCAGATCATCCACAAGCATTTTTCTTTAAAACATACTGATAAAATAAGTTCTTGACTAGCCAGTGAAGACAGTTTGATAAACACTGTTACCTGGAAGAGTTTAGTATTTTTAAAAAAAAAAATCTTTCAAAATATAGCTCATTTTTATGTGCAATGCAGTTTGAGTTTTGCATTACTGAAATGCTTCCATGGGAACAAATCCATCCAGTGATGAAAATACAACTCTGCAGTCTTTGGATTAATGACAGTCCCTTTGGATCACTCAAGTGTGAAACATACTTTTTCGTTCTGCCAAGATCAAAATGCACAATGCAGTTTTTGAAACTACTTTTAAAAAATGAATGTAATTACTGGATGAGATTTCTTCAGTGGGGAAAAATATGTCTAACAATGACTTTCATGATATCCTCTTCTTTTATAGTATGTTTTGTGGTAGCAATGATTTATATAATATTCAGCCATAAAATCGGGTGTGCCTTTGGGTCATATGTTTTATACATGTAGATAGATCTATATATCTTTATCTCCTGGCTCTAACCATTAGCATATAGAAACTTTCCCCCCTAAACTGGAGAAAAGAAGTACAGTATACCACTTTAGCATCACACATACTTTACTTGTTGAAAGCATGATGTATACCTATCAACCCAAAAGGAAGTTCTGTTAGCTAAATAGACCTCATTCTCAGTATGAGGTTATGAAATTGCAGCTTTAATTTGGTTATTTATTAATAAGGAGTATGCTGTGTATCACTGGGAAATGCCATTTCTCCTCTGGCATGGAGTAGAAATCTACAAAAGAGCTTATCAAGAAGCTCTCATGTAATGTCTAGTTTGCACTAGAGGCAAGGGAGTAGAACATGATGCAGGTTCGTAATAACCATTTGCTATACATATTTTAATGCATTTCAGTAAAGAGGCAAACAGTGAAGTAGAGAAACTACGGAAGGAAATATGCCCTGTATATATAAAGGAAAAACAACCATGGCAACAACTTTATAGCCCAGATTATGATAAAATGTATTGTACACTATTACTCCAACTACTATACAAAATGTTATTTTATGCATACTTAGTATATTGCTTAGTATATTATTGACCCCTCTATCCAGTATGCATAATTCTTTTAGACAAGTTGGTGTTCTACTTTATCATATCCTGAAGGATAAGAAGCAGCTTTTCTATTTCATTACATGTGGCACATGTTGTTATAAATTACATTCTTGCATATTTTGGATTTATGCTGAGCATGAGCAAGACTGTAGTAACTATGTGTCTCTTTGGTTTAGTCTTTTTGCAGGGCACATCAGTCAGCAAAAGAAGTTCACAAAAAGACCAAGAGCATAAGATACAAGGGTAAGGGTAAGTTGTTATAGCCAGTGGCTTTCAGACTTACAATGAAATAAACTAATACTAGAAAACTTTCTCTGTGGCAGCAATCTAGCTTTTCTCAATAAAGAAAGGTTATGGTCTACAGCAAGGCTATCAAACCTTGGGCAAAAATTTCCATATTACTCCCAGATTCAGAAGAAAAACATCCCTTTTCATAAGGTTTGTGCAGTTCCCTTTCAGCAATAATTTCTTTTGCATGAACAGTCATGCTGTAGAGTGTGTTAAGATACTCAGCTCTATGAAAGGCCAAAAGGGTTACTCTGACTCCATTGCCACCTGAATTGCCATTCTGCATTTGCACCAAGATATGTGATATTTATACTAGAAACTTGTTTTTGCCCTCTAAATTTCTGTAGGTTTGGCCATCTTCTTTCATTGGTGCATATGTGAGAATAATGATATTTTGTTTTCTTCCCAGATAAACATGGTGATACATAGGCATTTAAAACAGATATCCCACAGATCCATACCCACATCCTCTTAGTATGCATGAACATTTTAGATGTTTAGATTTCATGATCTTGGAGCTGTGGGACAAAAACAGACATACAGCTTTTAAATGAGGAGGGATTATTAAAGACAAAAACTCAACTAGAGAGCTAAGGAATAACCTTTTCATGGTGGCCCCAAATGCAACTACAACCAAGCTATAATCAAGATTTTAAAAACACAAGGATTCTATAAAGAGTATACAAGACTTGACAGAATATTACTTAGTACAGAAAAACAACAAATTCAAAAAGTATATAAATTCTTTTTGCAATGGGACACCCAAGAGGAAGAAGTTAAGGAAACAATGTTAAAATGATCTAAAAAATTTGGATATACTATAGAGCTAGAAAATTGGCAACAAATGTGGACAAAGAAATTAAAGCTGACACTAATTTTTTATGTTGTAAGCCACCTAGAGTGGTCGAAATGACTAGATAGGCGGGGTATAAATAAATAAATAAATAAATAAATAAATAAATAAATAAATAGATAGATAGATAGATAGATAGATAGATAGATAGCAACTTCTTATAAAGAAAATCTATAGATGGCATCTTCCTCCACCCAGACTTGCAAAAATCTCCACAAACACATCGAACAAATGTTGGAAATGTAAAAATCAGGAAGGAACCTAATACCATCCATGGTGGACATGTGACATAGCAAGAAAATATTCGATTAAAATTTATACATGAATTAAGCAAATGTCTAAGCAAGAAATAGAATTTAAACCAGAATTTTTTTTAATTGGGACTGTGTGTGTTTAGTCGTTTAGTCGTGTCCGACTCTTCGTGACCCCATGGACCAGAGCACGCCAGGCCCTTCTGTCTTCTACTGCCTCCCGGAGTTGTGTCAGGTTCATGTTGGTTGCTTCGCAGACACTGTCCAGCCATTGGTTTTCATATGTTGGTAATTGGGACTATTACCAAATAAAATAAACATGCAAAACTACTATTTAATATCACATGTTCTGACAGCAGCTAGATTTGTATGGGCACAAGTTTGGAAGGAGGGAGATCCGCCAAAGGACAATATGACTGTAAAAAAAAATATTAGAATGTGTGGAAATGGATAGACTAACTAAGAGATTGAAAGGACAAGAAAAATCAATTTATTGTTTAAGGTGGAGTTTATTTTATGAATGGTGGAAAACAAAAGTTTTGTAATAAATAGAAAAGTAAATGGATAATATGGAGAATATCTTACCAAAGAAATATTTTAGTAAACAAGATTGCTTGTAGGCTTAGCTTTAGAAAATGTGCTGTTTTTAGATGTAGATACACATACAGACGAGCACTCTGTTTTATGACGAATTGCATTACGACGAAGTTTTTGCGATCGCAAAAGCGACCGCAAAACAATGTTTCCTATGGGGGAATTTCGCTTTGTGATGATCGGTTCCTTGCTTCGGGAACCGATTCTCGCAAAATGACGATTTTCCTATAGCTGAGTGGCAGTTTCAAAATGGCTGCCGGGTAAATAAAATGGCTCCCCACTCTTTTCTGGGATGGATTCCTCACTGCCTGGGCAGCGAAAATGGCTGCGCTATGGAGGATCTTCACTGGACTGTGAGTTTCAAGCCCATAGGAACACATTAATTGGGTTTTAATGCGTTTCTATGGGCTTTTAAATTTCGCTTTACAATGTTTTCACTGGAACAAATTAACATCGTAACGCGAGGCACCACTGTATATACATATATAAGATGCTGTTTTTTCTATAGTTGTAAATTTTATATTGGGGAAATAAAAATTAAAAAAACAAAAACAAAACAGGCATACATTATCTTCCATTATTATAGATGACTGGATATGATCAAATACTGCAGCCTATGCAGGTGTTCACCTGTTCATACAAAGAGCTAATGTGTGCTTTAATTAAACAAAAGACCTTGATAGTGAAAAATATAAGCAGTTATTTTAAACCATTAGCAGTTATTTTAAACCATTAGGTAAAGGTAAATGTTCCCCTTGACAAATGTTCAGTCATGTCCGATTCTAGGGAGTGGTGCTCATCCCCTTTTCCAAGCCGTAGAGCCAGTGTTTGTCTGTAGACAATTTCTGTCTTCACGTGGCCAGCACGACTAGAGACAGAATGCTGTTACCTTCCCACTGTGGTGGTACCTATTTATCTACTTGCATTGTATGCTTTTAAACTGCTAGGTTGGCAGGACCTGGGACAAGCAGCGGGAACTCACTCTGTCGCGTGGATTCGATCTTATGACTGCTGGTCTTCTGACCTTGCAGCACAGAGGCTTCTGCAGTTTAACCGCAGTGCCACCATGTCCCCCTTTAAGCCATTGGTTTTCATATGTTGAAAAGCTATGAAACCTTGTGCATGGTGGAATTGTATTTTGCTTTAATAGAATTAAATTCAGATATAATTTCTATTTCCTGATCATACAGAAAGATGTACTAATAGCATAGACATAGAAAACAGTGATATTATATTGAGAACTACATTAATCTTATCCCTTGCCTTCTTGGCACTCCCTCGCCACCGACCAATCCAACATTTTGACCATCTGGGAGCAATACAAAAGAAAGGCCCCTTCCACATACATGCAAAGTATGATATTCAGATGCAGATAATGATATTCTTAAGAGGAGCTTTCTTGAAACACTTTAACTTCCACACACGTTCATGCTGAGTTATGTTGTCTTTTTGGTAGCCAGGCTAAATTAAAAGAAATACTTTGGGTTGGACTGGAGAATAACAGACTTCTATTTTGGAAAATCCTGTCATACAGGTGAGATCTATTGATCACAAGCAAGTCAATTCAGGTAATGATTCAGGTAGAGTTTTATTTGGAAAAGTAATGGACCTCCCTGATTCAGGTCATGGAATGCACAGAAGCATTTTAGGAAAAACTTCAAGCATGAAGACTTCGGAACAGTCCATTGATTCTGCATTATGAATTGTACTTACTATGAGAAATTCTGCTTCCCAACTATTAGCCTTCAGTCCTTTCGTTTGTAAAGAAGCTGGTATTTATATAATAGTATAGATGTCAGTGCAACAAACCAGTCCCAGAAGGTTACAATCAATTTTCCATTACGCAGGGATATGACATAACATGAAATCTAAACAATGATTATATGATAGCCAGAAATTCTCAGAACATACAAGAGAAGTCAATTATTTCTTGCAATTATCCCTCTGGATTAAGGGTTACCAATGGCTTAAGAATGATTAATAGCAGCATCAACAGAATGATGTATGAATTTATAATTTTCAACTGTTCACAGACTGTCTGAAAGGACAAATAGGATCCACTAGCTTTTTTATATTAGTGGATTTTTTTTAATACAGTACTAGAACAATATTTAAAGAGAGGGGAAAATGTATTTTTATTACAAACCATGAAACAGATCTCTTGAAATCAATTCTTCCACAGGTACTTTCATTTAGACTGCTTTACCTATGTGTGGATCATCTTGGCCATGGCCTTCCGTGACACATCCTTAACACTTGCATTCTTTTTCCTAATTCTTTCATTGCTGCCTTTACGAGTCTTCTTTAGATATCTTGGCTGCAGTCTCTATTTTGATTGATGATTGAACCAAGATATACAAAATCTCTATTTCAGTTTCTTCATTGTTAATGCTAACGTTATGTAGTTCTTCTGTAGTCATGGTTTTTGTGTTTTTAACATTTAACTGCAGTCCTGCTTTGACACTTTCTTCTTTCACTTTCACTAAAAGTTGTTTCAGGTCTGCTAGTAAGATGGTGCCATCTGCATATCTTAAATTGTTGTTTTTCTTCCACCAATTTTCAGTTCTCCAACATCTAAGTCTAGCTTTCTGTATACATTCTGTGTACAGACTGAACATTTAGAAAGATAAAATGCACTCTTGTCTAATACCTTTGCCTAAGGAAACCATTCTGTCTCCATATTCTGTCCTAACAGTAGTTTCTTGTCCACAATACAAGTTACACATCAGGACAATCAGGTGTTGAGGTACACCCTTTCAGAACAACCTATAGTTTCTCATGATCCTTGCAGTCAAAGGCTTTGCTATAATCTATAAAGCATAGAGTGATCTTCTGAAATTCTTTGGTGCCCTCCAGTAGGCAGCGAATATTTGCAATATAATCTTGAGTGTCTCTTCCTTTTTTGGATCTAGCTTGAACATCAGGCATTTCTCACTCCTTATAAGGTAAACGCCTTTGTTACAACACCTTGAGCTTCACTTTGCTGGTACAGGAAATCAAAACAATACTCCTGTGGTTGCTGCACTCCTAGGCATCGCTTTTTTAAGGGATTGGAATGAATATTCAGTGTTTCCTGTCTGTGGATGATTGTTTTGTTTTTCATATTTGTTGTTGTGTTCTTGTTGAGTTTTCACAGATGCAGTCTCTGCAGCTTGAAACAGTTCTAATGGTAGTCCATCTATCCCTGATTATTTATTTCTTCCTAGTGCTTTCAGAGCAGCTGTTACTTCACTTTCTAGAATTGCAGGTTCTTCATCATAGGATTTCTCTTCAAAAGAACCTGTTGTCCTTTTATCTCTTCTGTATATGTCTTAAGTATACTGTTTACACCTCTTTTTTATTTTCTCCTGGTTCGATAGTGTGTTTCCTCTTGGTCAGTCAGCATTCCTAATCCAGGCTTGAATTTCCCTTTGATTTCTTGGATTTTCTGGAAGAGAACTCTTTCCCCCCCTTTTGTTGTATTCTATTTCTTTGCACTGATTGTAGCAGCAGTTCTATTTTTCTCTATGTGACAGTCACTTTAAAAAGTGCATTTGGGGTTCTGACCCTATTTCTATCACCTTTTACTTTTTCTTTTCGCCTGTCCTTTGCAATTTTAAGCATTTCTTCCATCCATCTAGATATTTGTTTTCTTTTTACTACAGGAATTGTCTCTTTACTTCCTTCCATGATAATATGCCAGGTTTCACTCCATAGTTCTTTTGGTTCACGGTAATAGAGTTTAGTAATCTGTTATTTATGTGGACTTTAAATTCATCAGGAATGTTATCTGGAAGTTGACTGAGAATCTTCACAGATCCATGACGAATGTTGTTTAGAGTATATTTTGGAGCAACAATTCTTTTAGTGTTCTTTTTCTGCTTTTCTCTATTGTTGGATGTTAACAGTTCATGATCAGTATCACAATTCATTCCTGATGTTGTTTTGATTGGGAGAATACAGCTTCTCCATCTCCTGCTTTGAACTTCATAGTCTGTTTCATTTTTATGTTGACCATCTGGTGATTTCCATGTGTACAGCTATCTTTTTAGTTGCTCGAGGCATATATTTTCAAGAAACAGATTGTTAGCTTCATAGAACTTTATAGTCTACAGTAAAGCGCTCGACTGTGGATCATAAAATATTTCATTGTGAGAACTTTTGAGCATAGAATTTTTAATGTCCATTGCTTTCCTTTCTAAAATGTGTATATCATGATGACTTTGTTATTCTGATATCCTGACCTTCCTGGGTAGAAAGAGTAGGGCTGTTGATATTCATTGAAGGTATGCTTGAAATCAGCAGTGGCTGTATGGTGATCAGTAAGCTATAGCAAAATCTAGACAAGACATGGGCCTTTTGAAGAGATTGTTATCATCTTGTGAAACTGGGCATGTAGCTTATTTGAGCTGTTACTGCACTCCTCCCGAACAAGTAGATGGTTAGATGGGGATGCTCCTGTCTCTGGCTTTGTCACTTGAGACTCAGCTGTTCTCATTGGCTAGGAGTGCTTCTTATTAGCTTCAGATATTTCAGATAACCATGGCCTTTCTTGAACAGGATTAGTCTGGCCACAGTGATTCATGGTCTGGTAAGTTTATGATTGGATTATTGTAACATGTTGCATGAAGCCTTTGAAGACAACCTTGGTGTTCCAGCAGGTGCAGAATGCAGTAGCCAGAAGAGCAATTCATACAGAGTCAGCTGAAATCAGATGACACCATTTTAATAAGGACCTTTTTAAAATTTGGGAAAATGAGAGAAGATTAAAATGGCAGAACATGGAAAACTGGGGAAGCAGTAAGTGGTGAAAGAAAATAGAGAACAGGGAGCATAGAGGAAGAACAAGATATTGAGATTACATATCTCCCTTTCCTTAGGGAGGAGCATGAGGTGAGGTGAATACAAAGGAAAGGCAAGAAGAGCAACCCCACCCATGGCAAAGCTTTACTGGTCAAAGATTATTTGATGGGTATGTACAAGGCTGGATATCAAAAGCAGATGAAATAGTAAGAGTGCTGTTTTGAAATCATATTGATTTAGGGTGCCAAGATCAGATACAGTCCTAAATATACAAATGCTAAAGATTTTCCCTGTGTGCAAACAGCATGGATTGTTCTAGACTGGTGATATATTGGTGATTGTTCTAGATTGGTGGAAGCTGATATATACAGTAAATAACTACTGAATCATCAGGTTTGGGGTACAAAATTTTATTGATTACATTAGGTATTGGATATTTGGCTTAATATATCTAGAAGTTTCCAGGTCACCTTACAGAGGATATAGTGGTGCCTCACTTAGCGATGTTAATCCGTTCTGGAAAAAACATCGCTAAGCAATTTTTAAAAAGCCCATAGGAACGTATTAAAACACGTTTAATACGTTCCTATGGGCTAAAAACTTACCTTAAAGCGAAATTCCTCCATAGCAGTGGCCATTTTGGGTGCCTCTACAGCGAGGCAAAACAGCGGCGGCCATTTTTTTGCGGTGGCCATTTTGGAACCACCGATCAGTTGTTTAAAAAAGTTCGCTTTGCCATGATCGCTTCCCCGTGATCATCACAAAGCGAATTTTAGCCATAGGGTTAGAGTAAGGGTTGGAGTTAGTGATTATCTAATGTTCAGTACTAAGAAAATGTAGGCTGGCTGCTATGTTGCTCTTAGTGAACTTTTGCATACAGTATTTTCACCCTGAAGTCATATTGTTATTAGATACATGCTAATGAAAGTATTTTAGGCAAGTGACCTTTTCTTTATTCTTGGCGCAGCGAATGCTTGCGAGGAATTTATGTTCCTGGTGAAATGGTAGTTGGTTGAAACATCTTCAACAGTGGTTCATACACTACCAAGTTTTCTTTTATCTGTTCCCTTCTGTTTCAGTTTCAAAGTGCAAGCCTGGAGGCTCTAAACATAAAATAATGGATGTATATCCCAATTGGAAAGCCTGGGGAGTTCAAAGGGGTTTGTTTCTGTTGTGGATCCGAGGGACACCAAAAGAAAAATTGTCCAGGAGTAGATTGTTCCTGGATTAAAGATTGGAGTCACCTGACTGGGGGGGAAAAGGGATCAGAAAAAGGAATGGGAAGTGTTGGCTTATGTAAATGGGGAACCCAAACGGGCTTTAATTGACTCTGGAAGTGGGAAAACTTTGGTGAAGAACTTGAAGGGGATTGTTGGAAAGGGGGAGGTTATGGTCAGATGTATAAATGGGGATGTAAAAGCATATCAAACGACTATAGCAACTGTTGAAATTAATAACATAAAGAGAAAATTGGAAATTGGTATTGTACCTGGATTAGCTAGAGAAATGTTAGGTAGAGATTGGATGGAAATGAAAGAATTAATGACGTCTATGGAAGTTATGCAGGGAGATATGTGATATTGAAAACATAAATGAAATGTTTGAAGGTGTATCAAGGCAAAACACTCGACTTTGGCAACAAGATGATGATTCTTTAACAAAATTTATGGAAAAAGCAAGAGAAGAAGGGGCAGTAAAGAGTGGAGAAGTAGGATTTGAATTACGCGATGGTTTATTGTACAGGATATCAATTGATGGTGTAAAACAATTAGTGGTACCTAAAAAATGGAGACGGAATATCTTACAATTGGCTCATGATGTACCGATGGCTGGGCATTTGGCAGTTAAAAAAATGAGTGCTAAAATATTACAAAGATTTTGGTGGCCCAACATTTGGGCGGATATAGAAACTTATTGTAAGACATGTGAACAATGTCAGTTGACTCAGCCAAAGCCAGAACCAGGGGCTGAGCTGATACCAATGCCTTTGGTTGATGTACCCTTTGAACGAATTGGTTTAGACATAGTAGGACCATTAACTAAATCAAATGTGGGTTACAATTATATTCTAGTGTTGGTAGATTATGCTACGAGATATCCTGAGGCAATTCCCTTAAGAACAACTTCTGCTAAAGTTCTAGCAGAAATAACAGCACCCTTGACAGATTTAACCAAAAAGAGGAAATGTAAAAATATAACATGGGGAGAATCAGAACAAAATGCTTTTGAAAAAGTGAAGAATATATTAAGTGAGTTGCCTCATCAATATGCCCCGGATTTCCAGAAAACTTTTATGGTGCAAACTGATGTTTCTGATAGGGGGATTGGAGCTGTTCTTTCCCAAAATGATGGGTGAGAAGAACATCCAATTATGTATATTAGTAGGAAATTGAGCGAGAGGGAAAGACGATATGCTACCATCAAGAAGGAAGCATTAGCTGTAAAATGGGCCATTCAATCGTTCAGATATTATTTACTAGGTGCTCCTTTTATTTTGATGACTGACCATGCACCGTTACAATGGTTAAATAAGATGAAGCACTCCAATGCTAGGCTTACTAGATGGTATTTGTCATTACAACCCTTCTCTTTCCAAGTTCAATATAGGAAAGGGAAAAATCATATTAACACAGATTATTTTTGTCGGCAGGAAGTGGAAGAAAGTATAGAAGCCGAGAGGACAGCACACTCAAGGGAGGGGGCATGTGAGGAGTAAACTGTTAATAAAAATTCTTTATTTAATAATTCTGGATCCTCATTTGTGTCACCTGAGAGAGAAATGCCCAAAGGTAACCGAGAACCCACTCACACAGGGACAGGTGGTACAACCTCCAAAAAGTTGATTGATTAACACCCAGATGGGCCAAGAAGAAGGGAGGAGCTAGGAAAGTAGAAAATGGAAGATAGGTTCTGTGTTCACTATTGTTCACTTGTGTTCAATTGTGTTCAGTGATTTGTGATAATGCATATCTGTTCTGATGATGGTATGAGCATGTAGCTTGAGAGAGAGAGAGAGAATATGAGTAAAGGAGAAAGAAAGAGGGGGGCTAGTCTTTTATAGCCTACACTAGGTTAGCTTTTAGAAGTTTATTATTTTAGCTGGGAAATAGTTATTTTATTCAACTGCAATAATCTTTGAATATGTTCTTAAATGCTACTGCTTTTGCAATATAAACTGATTTTCTATGAAACTCTATTTTTCTAATAAAAATACTTTTAAAAATCTTTATTGAGGACTGGTCTCTTGAACAGCAAAATCTGGCTAATTCCAGTAGTGAAGAGGGCCACAGAATTGCTATCATTTTAGAGTCCTACCTCACTGAGCTGTTGTGGGTTCTAAGGAATCACAAAACCCAACTGCCTGTACTTGTTAAGTTTCTAAGTAAGTGCAAAGTGTTCTTTTAGGTTAGACTTGTTTCAAAGGGCTTATGCTATGCACTGCTGGAGTGTAGGGATTCGATCCCATGCAAAGGTGGTAGATAAGTGCCGGAGAACTCTCTGACCGAATGCACCACGACCCATTAGTGGGCCAGGAGCATCACAGTTGTAAATCTCCCTATTTTGTGTTATTGTAATACAAATTTATTTCAGTTCATTGGTCTGATAATAAAGTTGTTTGAAGCTTGCTGAAAAGCCATTTTGAATGTAATCATGAAATAAACTGACAAAGTGCTACAGTTGTTACTTATAGTTCATAGGACTGTGTGTTTTCAAATTGTTTGCCATTTGCAGTTAATTCAGATGTACATTAAATTTAATTGTACCAGTGATCTGAAATATTTTCATGCCTGTGTACCGTAAAAACCGATAACTAGTAGTGTGTTTGTATGTGTAAACAACCCCTCCCCCCATATGAGCTAGGAGAGTGAAGGTTAACCTGATAAATAGATTTCAGAGAAATCAACACTACAAATCTGAAAACAGAAGGACAGATACTAAATCTGACTATATATAGTGCCAAAACTCCATTATAAAAGCCTGGTACAAATGGGACAAGGCCTTTTCCAGTTAGAAACAAACATTTCCCAAAATGCACTGTTAAAAATGTAATGTCTGCTGTTATCATTTTCTCAGCTTGAGCCTATGAATATTTCCTGTAAGTTAAGTATTTAATGGAGTTAAAGTATACATAGGACTGCAGCTGTAATTTCATGTAGAACCTATTCTTCTTTGTGGATAACACCATCTAACCTTCAGACCACATCAGCTCAGAAATATGTGCCCTGAGTAACTGGCATCAGGGATGCTATTTTTAGTTTTTGCAAAAACTTAAACCTTTTTTTAAAAGGGTCTACATTTACCCTGAAAATTAGTTAATGACATTTACAGCAATCTAAAAATGGTAGATAGGATGCCCACTATTTAAGGTGCCATGGTACTTATATTTTTAAGACCTTGATTGTGGCCTGACAGGAACATTACTACTGTATTAGGCAGAGAGAGCTTTTTAAGGTGACAGATCACCTGGAAATGGTTAATTTGCCCCCTCAACTGCAAATGATATCAGCATTTTCTAAATGCCAGGTTTTGGGGAAATACTAAGAGCAGACATTGGGTTGCCTTCCCAGAGATATCTCCTGAAGTGCAGCACTGGTGATTTCTAGGTGTTGCTTTCCACAAAAGCCCCTTGTATTCCTTCCAGCATGATAAGGAATGAGGAGGGGCAATGAAAAAGAAGGAATGAAAGAGAACATGATAGTGGAGGTGGATAGAAGGACATAACCGGGGGTGGGAGGGTGGGGGGTAAGAGGCAGTGAAAAGAGGCCATGAAAAGGAATACATAGGGGCCTGGTGACACAAGCAGTTTCTCTAGATTGGTGAAATGGTGGAGGGGCAGAACTGTTTTTCTTATCAGATGATGCGGCAGGCCAGCCTTTCCCACCTCTACTGGGACCATATGTTTGTGGTTCATTCCTTTTTTTTTTTTAAATATATTTTTTTATTTATTTATAACTATAACAAAAAAGTCATATACATAAAACATATACACTTACAACACAATAACAGTGTTCCCCACCACCATATACGGGACCTCTTGCCATATTCTTCTTTTTCTTCTTCTTCTCATTCTTCTTCTTCTATTGTCCTCCTCTCCAGAACTGCATAGATTCTTGATTTGGAGCTCTCCCTTTTCCCCTTATTAACACATATTCCAAAAATTTGCCCCATATTACATAAAAATTATTCTTTTTCAACTCTCCTTTCTTCATCTTTAAATTACAAGTTAATTTATCATTTAATGCTATATTCCATATTTCTTTATACCATTCTTCAATTTGTAATTCAGTCTTTAATTTCCACTGTCTAGCAATAATCAATCTAGCTGCTGTTATTAGATTAGTTATCAATTCTTTAATCATTTTGTCATATTCCACATTCTCATATATTGATAACAAAGCAATCTCAGCCTTACATTCTATATCTTTTCCACAGATACAACTTAATTCTTTAAAAATTTGTGGTTCATTCCTTATAACTATATGTTGCACCTTTGGGGAAACTCGTACTAGGTGATATGTATGACTGTCAGGCAATTTAGGGCCCAGAAAAATCTATTTTCATCCTTTATTAAATGTCTGATAAAGTAACTTTTAGGGCTTTTAAAAAATAGTGTTGCCCCAATTTTTCTTTTAAGCATACAAGAAGAGAAAAAGCTACTTTTATTATTTCGCAATAGGTGTGCAATCCATGTAATGAAAAAGGTTAAGATCTGCAAATGCAGATGGAGTTCCTGGCATCAACTAGAATATTTCTGACAATAAATGGGTACACAGGTGAAATGTGGATGATGTAGTTTATTTTATGGTGTGTTATGGATTAGATGAGAAACAAATTAATATAAAGGAATAAAAATGGGAAATGATGAAAATATTTTTGTTTACAGCTTTCATTGATTTTATATTTTTAGCAACATGTTCTTCTAGAAAAAAACATTTAGCTACAAGGTTATTTATACCCATGCTACATGTGTAAAGTAATGTCAGTGGGGTTATTTGTAAAATAATGTGTGCTCACGATAAATGTCAGTGACTAAATCTTATTGATTAAGATGTATCTACAAAGTGGCTCTGCTGGAGCCACTTTGTAGATTGTTTTAGAAAGGATATAAGGATATTAAAATCATGGATCTGAATGAAGCATCTGCTAAATACAAATGATAGATGATGCTGGGAAGGCAGAAATAAAAATGTATGAACGAAAGTGGGTTCAAACTTTGAGCCACATTTGTTAAATTCAAAACAGAAAATTACCTGCAGAGGAAAGGACAGCATGGTAAAGTCTGAATCTTGAATCCCAGAGCTTCAACTGCATAAGAGCCACCTTACCCAGGGATATATTTCCTGCCCATCTCTTTAGGTGATACCTGACAAATGGAAAAACTGGTTTATCCTTATCGTCCTCTGTTAGTGCTTCACAACTTTCTAGTTGAATATAGTAAGTTACAAAGGCCATCCATACTGGACCATATACCGGTAGATCTAGAGGGGTTCTCAGACATGACCATTCACCTACAGAAGCCCACCAAAGCCATTCCTCGGGGAAACCAATTCACACATCATCATCACATAAAGAGAGACATGGTAACTTAGCCTCCCCACCCCATCTACATATGATATAATCTTAAAGATGCCTCTGAAGATTTGAACAATGAACACCATTAGCTCAATATAGTTCTTTCTTTCAATGTAAAAATTAGAACACTCAACTACATTATATTTCCTGTTTACCATTGTCATCTACACTTTACCTTTATGTTCTTTTTCTGCAATTGAGTCTCCTGATGTCACATTTGCCTTTCCATTCTTATTAGACCAAAGACTACAGGGTAGAGCTGTCTGAGATGTTCCCAGTCTCGCTGCACCCATAGAATTTGGTTGAGGGGAACTAAATTATAGGATCAAGCTGGAGGTGAATTGGGATACATTAATTTCATGTTACCTCTTGTTTGCCTGGATGCTAAACACTGACATGGTTCTGAACCCAAAATATCAACAGTAGCTTGAAATAAGCACTTTCATTTGCTCATTTTTCTCTACCCATCTTTCAAGAAAGGAAAAAGTGTGAGAGCATGAAATAACAATTCTAATTAGGCTATTTAGGAAGGACTTCAAATAAGAAGGAAAATCTTAGATAGCCATCAAAATCAGGCTTGCTAAAGTCCACCATAGCCGCAGTGAAAATTGCTCCAGCTGTTAAAAAGTAAATTCCAAATTGGTAAGAATGTAATCCAAATTAATCCAGTGCCTCCTTGGCAATACCCAAAATTGGTATTTAAAAGAAGCCCATGGTCATGCAGGAAAAAGAGACTTGCATCCTTGTTCTGCACCACTACGTAGGTACTCAGATATCTGAATGGAACATAGGTCAGATGTGCTGGAGTCAGAAAAAGGAAAGAGCCTTTATTTTTCTTGTCAGTCTTAGATTGTTAAATCACAAGCTGATCTGGGGCCTCCTTGCTAGACATATTATCGCTTCTAAGAGGCATCCCTAGGTATTTTAAGACCTGACAAGATCTCACTGATTCTCATAGCCCAAAGAAAGCTGTTACTTTCATAGTATGTAATAGCACAGCTTCCAAGTGGAATGAACACAGAGGATACCACTGATTCTTGAGGCCAACCAGCATGTCTGAAGAAATAAAGACACTGTCTTCCTGTGGTATTGGTGGGACTTCCCTCAAGTGTTTCCTTTATTCTGAAGTCCCTGTGAAATCATTAATGTTCAGATATTTTATCCAAGAGGGCCTACTAGTAGAGGCCAAGAGTGCAGAAACCTTATGTCTGAGCTGAAATACTGTAGAGGAATTCCTTAGTGGCACTGCTGTAAAGAACTGGAAGCCAGAGAGTGTTACTTGTATCCTGCAAGTTCCCAATGGAACTGAGGAACAGGAGTAGTGTGGGCCCTGCATCGAAGGGCCAGATGACAGAAAAGGATCATTATTTGAATTCAGGATAAATTTGAGCAGGAAATTATTGAACCACAAATTATTCAATCCAGATGTGTTGAAATGAAGTTGGAGCCCTGATCTCAGCAAAAGATCTTTTACCCAAAAGGAGATGGTGAACATTCTTCCAAAAATTACTCATCAGCATCTAAACCTTCTATTCCTGTAGTCATAGAGATTTGATTATGTGGAATGTGTGACCCCCCTTTTATGAAGTCTGGGGCTTGCTAAAGCCCACCACCACAGCAGATTCACCTGAGGAAGGCCCTTTCTGCACTAATACATGGTGGGCAAAATTTGGCTCTTGAGGTTGCTTCGAAGTCATTTTGCATGTCTCCTTTGTCCTAGAGATGGTCTAAGAAATTCTTATTTGGTAATGGAGATGGTTGATTTGTTGCATCAAATCTCTTTACACTTAAGAAACAAAGATGCATGTTTGATCCCTCCTTTTTTAACTCTGCCAAAGGGAGCCAGGGTTTCTTGGAGAAGAAAATTTACATGGACCTTTCCATGTCTGAGACACTCAGATAGTTCTTTTTTAGTGACATAAGGACATAAAGGCTGCTGTTTGCAGTTTGCAGTAACTTTCCTTTTCAGTATAAAGGTAAAGGTTCCCTTGGCAATTTTTGTCCAGTCGTGTCCGACTCTAGGGGGTGGCGCTCATCCCGCTCTTCAAGCCATAGAGCCAGCGTTTGTCCGAAGACAATCTTTCCGTGGTCACATGGCCAGTGTGATTTAGACACGGAACGCTGTTTACCTTCCCACCGAGATGGTACCTATTTATCTACTCGCATTTGCATGCTTTCGAACCGCTAGGTTGGCGGGAGCTGGGACAGGCGATGGGTGCTCATTCCGTCGCGTGGATTCGATCTTACGACTGCTTGGTCTTCTGACCCTGCAGCACAGGCTTCTGCGGTTTAGCCCACAGCGCCACCACGTCCCTTCCTTTTCAGTATACATTATGTCATACTTAGGAGTATCAGGCAACTACAAAATAAAAATAAAAAATAAGACAAAAATTTTGTGGCACCCTAAAGGCTAACTGCTATATTTTAAAGTGAGTTTTCATGGACAAGTAGGAAGAGAGGATATATATATAAAGGTCATTGACAGGTAGGTGTGAAATGTCACAGTATCAACAACCTGTGCCCAGAAAAAAAAAAACCCAGTGTCATATATATATAGTTGAATCATGCATATAGTTGAAATATTATGGAGATATGTACTTATAGGCAGTGCAAATATATATAAAGGGAAGTAAATACTGAGGTATACTAAGAATCTGGAGCTCTTATACTCCTTTTCTAGTTGTACTGTTGTTTTTCTCTCTCTAATTACAGATCCCCTTGCTTACTGAGAACCTAAATCTTGAAAACAAAAAAGTGCTTTTGAAAAGCATTAACATGAAGATATGAATTAACATGAAAACCAAATACATATTTAAAACTTGAGTATTTTCTAATATTCATAAAGTTTAAGGTACCATATTGTAGATTCTTTTCAAGCAGCCATAGCCCACTTACCTGTTATAATCGGATGTGAACACAGAGGTTTTCATTGCCTCAAATCCACTGGGAACTGTTATTGTACATACAGTACATGTCTGCTTTCATGCTGATGGGAGGCCAGAAGCAAGAGAATGTCAATACTAAAGAGATTCTGTTACATTTCACAATACTGCTGTTGCTAAATAACTGCTTAGATCTGAACAAAAATCCAATAAATATGATTTTATTGTTATGCTTCAAAATATTAAAGCAATCAGCTCCACAGATTTATATGGAGGCTACTGCTGAGTAGGCAAAGTGACTAGTACCCAATACTGTACTATTGGCGACTGGTTTGGTAAATTAAATCCCTCTTCTCTGTATCTGCAAGATGCTGAAACAAGAGGCCTGCTTCAGCTAGCTGTCTAGGCCACAGTGATTAATTTGTAGTGACTACTGAGATTAGGAGAGTAATTATGATTCTGGTTTCTGTGCTTATTTTGTCATTTGTAATGTCCATTATATAATGCTTTCATCTTCTATTTCTTCAATATTTTTTACATGCACAACAATCAAGTACATCATACTTACTTATCTGTACTGTCCACTGTAACATTTTGAAATTTAGAGAATGCCTCGTGATAGAAATGACATACCAAATTCTGTTTGCTTTTGAATCTTTCTAAATAGTTTTAAATTGTTTTCTGATAACCTGGTAATAGGCACAAGCATATGCCTAGAATTTTATCTTTTGAACAAGTTAGCAGTTTCATAGTCTCCCTTTTGCACATTTTGTATTAATGTTACAAATGCAGGAACAGGTGATACCTTTATTGGACTATTAAAACAATAGAACAAAGAATAAAAAATAAAGCAATCTTTCAATGATAATTTATCTTCCTCAGGTTTTGCACCAAGTTTTAATTGGTAGTTCCAAAATCATATGTTTATATTAAAATTCCAAAAGTTTCATGGCCACTGTTGGGCACAGGTGTAGTTTTTTACATGGAAGTAGCTGTAGTCTGCAAGATGCCTTTGGAGGAAGGGTGTGGTTTCAGTCTCCTCTTCAACCTGTGGTTTAGAAGTTATGATTTTTTTGGGTTTTTTTGTGTGTGATTTTATGATTTGTTGTTTCAGTAAACAGAATAAAAAAATTGTAACATTCTGCATAGATACCTACTTACACAGGCTTTCCTTCCAGATCAGGATGAGTGATAGTTTGACATTTGAAATTGGTGCTGGTCAACATAGCTCCGTTTTCTTGAGTAGGGTTGTGATATGGAGGTCAACATGACATCAATGTGATGGTGGCAACACATCCCTTAGCACTCACTTACTTCCTCCTATTCCTCTTCTGATGTCAGCTGAGCAAATGGCATCTGAAAAACTACAACCTCTGCCTACAGAGACCCACTGTGGTATTGGATAAACCAAGAAAAAGCTACCTACATGCTGTGTTGACTTATGCGAATCAGGGGAAGTAACTGCAAACAAGAAAAGGGGTGGAGTCTTCATTAACTCCCCTGTTCATGCCAATGGTGGAAGAAATTAGGACAGGCAGGTGTGCATTATTTTTGCCGCTGCCAAGCTGCCTGCCTGTCCCAGTGTGGCTCCTTTATATTATTATTATTTATTTCATCTAATTTCATATCAGTCTCTCCTGTCTTCTGCTTAAAATTGTTGTATTTTGGTGGATTTTGGAGACTTGTTTGTTTCTGTAGGAGTCTGTGGCCTGGTGGACTTTGTGACTGTGCCAGTGTGCCGCTGGGCTATGTGCCTTTGAGTATTGTTCTTGGTGTTCTGTTGTTGTTACATAGTTGTTTAGTGAATGGGTGTCTTTGTATGCCTCCCTGCTTTTTTCTGTTGTGCTACCTTGCTCAGAGGGTCTCTATAGTGCTACATGGGTGACACTAAACTCATACTGTTCCTTCCTCTTTTGTAATTTTTGGTTACTTTACTGCTGTTTACATTTGTTGATGGGTGAGGTATATTCTGTGTAGGCCTCGCAATGACTTTTCTCTCTCATGCATTACTGACTGCTTTTGGAGTAGATTAATTCCCTGCTGCCTTGCCTGTTTTTGGAGTAGTTTTTAAGGGTTATTTAGGGCTTTTGCAGTGCCAGAAAATGAAATGAATGACCTAGAAGAGGCTTTCCATTTTATGTAAAGCAAAAGGATCAGTTTGTGTGTGTGTGTGTGTGTGTGTGTGTGTGTGTGTGTGTGCGCGTGTGTGTGCGCGCGCGTGTGTGCGTGCGAGTGAGAGAGCACGCACGCATGCACGCACGCGCGCACACACACACACACACACACACAGAGAGAGAGAGAGAGAGAGAGAGAGAGAGAGAGACAGACATATGAAAGAGGTTCCCTCTGAAAGAATATGAAACAAATGAAATATGAAAACTTTCATTGTGCCCATCTCTTACACTGGAAACCTTGCTGTCTTTTTGCTTCCTCCACAATACTCTCTTCCTATTGTCATTCTAGAGCACTGGTTGTAGCCAAAGAAGCTATAAAAAGGAAAAAATGTGCAACTAATTCCGTAAAGCAGCCTTCTGTTTCTAAGCAAAAGAATCTCAGTGCTATTGCACATGCAACAGTTTTTTATGTGCAGTGTTGTCCCTTTTTCCTGGTGTTTGTACAAGGGTTTATTCAGTCCTCCCTTGGGAATGTAGAAGCTCTGCTTTCAATGAGGCAATTGCTGGCTCATGCAACTGCATACCAGCAGTTGCACAGGATGCTATGACTACGGAATTGTTTATGCTCCATGTTTCCTAACAAGATTCTGCCAAACGGTTTTGGAAAGTATTCCGAAAAATATGGTTAAGCATTTCAGGGTTCAGCACCTTACCTGGGTCTTCCAGGTACTAATTTGAGGGATATCACTCTAGGTATACCTCTCTGACTTTGTCCTGGGCTGGATTTTTTTATGTACAACCTCTAGGCACTATGAGGGAGGGAAGTATTTTGTTGATACTCAAGAAAAGGTGAAGCTAATACTCTTCTATGATTTGTTCTCTAATATCTGAAGCATTTATTTACCCTTGACAGAGGCTTCCATTTTCTACTACATTTTCAAGGCTCTTTCAGATTTCTTTTGATTACTTTTTGAGTTTGCCATAGAATGGCAAAGTGTTGCATTGATTTTTCCTTTGCAGTGCACATCTGCAGCTTCTCCTACAGCTTGAAGGTCCTGATTTTTTTTAGGGGGGACCCAAAACAACCCTATGGAAGGAGTTGCCTTGTGACACCTTCCCCTGAGGTTTAACTGAAGTATAGGTGATTGGATAAATTACTGCCACAGAACTGACTGTACATTGAAAGACATGCCACCAGTTCTGAGAACAGCATTCTTTGGACAGATGAAACTAAGATCAACCTGTACCAGAATGACGGGAAGAAAAAAGTATGGAGAAGGCCTGGAATGGTTCATGATCCAAAGTATCTGGAAAACACGGTGATAGCAGTGTGATGGCATGGGCATGCATGGCTTCCAATGGCATTGGGTCATGATGTGACAGAAGGCAGAAGCAGTCAGATGAATTCTGAAGTGTATATGCATATATTGTGTATATGGATATATTTTGGAACAACCAAGTGAATCACCTTTAAATATCTTTAAAGTAGTGTGTGAGAGCACATGCTGCAGTTCTGAAGGAGGGTTTCCTTTTATTTTTAGACTTATGTTATGAAGGGAACGTCTAGCAGTCAAAATGCCCATTTCCATTTCTGAGAATATGGCTTATGTTGGCAGGAACAAACAGCAAGTATAGTTTCACATTGCTAGCTGTTTCCCCCTGTAGCAACTATTATGACCGTTCTTGAGTTTATTCCTAATTGTCCATGAAGGCATAAACAATTATATTATATTATTATATGAACAGTTTACTATTATTTGCTCTTCATTTTATATGCACCCATCAGAGAATGTCAAAACATGTTTCAATATACAGTGGTGCCTCGACTTACGAACGTCCCTACTTACGACCAGGAAACTTATTTACCTTTTACCCTCTAAAAATTTATATATGCTGACATTACTCCCTTGATTTGAAAGGAAGGATCTTGGTCACATGTGGCCAGTCGAGCGTCGCCACCGAAGCCTTGCCGCCTGAGCTGCTGCCGACACTTCCTTTGCCACCGCCTGGTGGGGCCGCGCTCAGTCCTTGGCTCCATGGGGGCAGTTCCCTTTCTCTGCCAGTGGGTGGCTCCTGGGTGGCCATCGAAGAGCAGCAGGTGGCTTGCCCCCCCCTGGGGCCACCCAATGCTGCCTCCCGCTCTGGAACTGGCTCCAGTGGCTGCTCGCCGGGGTGGCCGCGGGCCTCGCCGCTGAAGCACCACAACAGCTGCTGCACAGAGGGCAAGAGGCTTCTCTAGGCCCAGCTGGCCAGCATGGAGGCGCCGCTGAAGGAAGCCAGTGGTTCGGTTGCAGCTGGGCCAGAGAAGGGGGTGGGAAGGGGGCGATTGGGCTGCCGGGGACCCCCCCCCCTCTAGGCAGACAAGGAGGAGGAGGAGGGAAGAGGGTTACGGTCACGTCCTCATTACCCCCAAGATTTTCATTTTTATCCCATTTGGGGTAATTTAACCCTGTTCCCTGACCACTGTTCTATGGTGATAGAATGGGCCATTTTGCTGTTGTTCACTTGGTTTTAAAGCTTGAATAGTTGGTTGTTTGGGTTTGTGCATTACTGCAAGGATAATGTTCTTGAAGAGCAGCTATGAATAACAACAAAAAAACTTGAGCAAAAAATGACGTCTTTGAGAACGTTTTTAATAAATAATGTGACAAAAATTACTTTTATGATTATTGAATTCTTTGTATGCAAAATTATGGCTAAAATATGAGGTTTCTTACATGAACGTAATGAAAAACATTAACCACATGGGTTGTTTCCTCTGTACTGAACACCCTTCTCTATTGTAACCAATTCTTAAAAATCAGCTAAATGAAACTTCTGAGACCCCAGTAAATACCAAAACACTCCTTTTTTTCTTCCACTGAGGCTAGGCCTGATAAATGTCCATAAATGAACACACAGTTTTTCATTAGGACGGATGACGAAAAAATTATATAATCACAAAAGGGATCATGAAAAAAATCTACAGAGGACATCATTTTGTAACTTTAAAAGCAACTAATGGCTCTATTTCAGGTGCATTGGAAATCCAATGTTGAGATAGGCCACAGTGAATTTAAGAAACAAAAGTTCAGGAAACAGGAAAAATGTTCTGTTTATGGCCTTTTCTAGTTTTTCTACCTTTACCATCTGTCAGCATTCAAACATCCCCATTACAGACATAGAGCATTAATAAAACATGAAAATACAAAACAAAAGCTTAACATCTTACAGTAAGACAAAAATGGTTAATAGTTACAATGTTTTACAAATAAAGTTTAGTGATTGTGCTTTTAAAACCAAAAAAGATAAACAGTGCATTACAAAAAAACAAAAATAACCCCCCTCCCCCAAAAAACCCAAGATCAAAACATAACTCCTTTAAGTGGCACTTCTTTAAGGTGAATTGACACTATAAAGTAGAGGTCTGAGATTTGGGCCAGTCATGATGATGATGGTGTCATCTCCCATTGATGCATAAAAATGTCCATTGCTTTCTTGATTTGTGTTTTAGTAGCACAGGAAGTCAACAATGGCTTGTATATTTGATAAACTCAGGACATAACCGCCAGATTTTCACTGACATGCCTTATTATCCTAAATAACATATGCAGTAAAGAATGTACTTCCATGATTCAATGGGTTCAAATCTAGACAAATAAAAGTACATGAGAGTTTGAAAACTCAATATATGAAGTTGTATTTTTGTTTCAAAGGGATCTGACTACTGAAAAAAAATGCAATGCCATTTGCGCCATGTGAGGTCTGTAACACCATTGTAGCTTTAAAAATTTTTTCTGTATAGATATCATTCTGTGCAACTTGCCATTGTACAATCAGTGATAATCTATACATGAGATTATAAATTGGTTTTATTATACTGCACTGCCACCAGTGGGAGCAACCCTTCTGTCCAAAGTTGGAAGCAGCAGCTAGCATAGCACCACAAAGAAGAGTTGAATCGCTGTCATGGACAGAGTAAATGTACTATATTTAGCTTAAAGGAGTAAACAGGGGACAAAATTATGGCTGAGGTCTTCAAAATAACATTAAAATCAAGAGTAACGTTCTGGTCACATGAAAAAAAGATGAGGAATTGTACACTCTGATTGCATTGAACATTATTTCTGGCATCAAATATCATCAGACATGAGGCATCTTAAGTGATAGCTTACTGATTAGATTTCAAAAATTTGTTACAGTACATCTTTTCTTCAGCTTTCAGTTTCCTGTAAAACAATAATGGCTGGGTATTATCTTTCTCACTCAAAATATTTGTACACAGTATTGAAAATATATATACTAAAATAACTTTCTGTCATACTAGAGAAGGATATGATTTAAGCAATACTTCAACAATGCTTAAGTTTTTACTTCCAAAGAAGAGGCTTGTATCTGTTTAACAAGTCTGTCATCAACATGCCACAGTATAAGATTTTAAATTTAACAGAATAAATGCCTTAAAAAAAATCCTCTATGGAGAGAATGCACTTTAAAGATCTGCATTGGTATTTACTAATGGCCTTAGCCTTGGAGCATGGCAAATGTGTTTTGTAATGTGATATGTTTATCATAAGACCTCTTGCACATTATGCCTACACAGTTAATATAAACTGCAGTCAGCATTATGACTACTTATTTCTTGTCTTTCATATTTTATACAAAATACAGCTAATAGCAAAGAATTGTAAAGAAATGTAAAGAAGTATAAAATTATGCATAGTTCATCCATTATTGATTTGTGGATGAAATATAAAATGGTAGCACAACTAAAATTATGTTTATCGAGTCTATATCTTTGTAGCCTAACCAATTAAAGGGTAAAGGAAAATTAGCTTTGGGAGACAAACATTTGTATTTTCACATTGTCCTTAAAGCTCTCTAATGATGACGGAAACTCGCATTACCTGTAATTCTTCTTCATCCTCTCCTTGCTCACATGTTCCAAACACCTGCATTTCTGCAATATTCCTTCGACCTAGGTTTGGTTGTTCGGTCCTTTGTCTACTTCCTGATCCTCTGGATGACATAGAGCTTGAGGAACTGGGGTCTCTAGTGTTATTTGATGTTGGAAATGTAGGTCTACAATATGGCAGAATATCCTCTATGAAGAGAATTACATGTTATGTTAATATTTCTGTAAAGAGGGGCTTGATATAAATGTGTTCCTTCTTCTAGACCTACACTCGTATTTCTCTAATGATCATAGCCTGAAGCATAGCAAATGTGCTTACAAAAATGGCAAATATAAACTAGAGTTATTGAGAAGAACAATTAATCTTCAGTAGCAAACATACTGCAACTACTGTATAGCACAGCGTTGGTAGTCCTTGGTATCCACTGGGAACTTGGCTCCTTGTTGATGCTAGTAGATCTGATGGAGATGTCCAGTGCACTTTACAGTCAGGTTAAATTGGATCCTTTTCAGCTAGTTTGGCTTGAAGATGTGTTCAAGATATTTGCATGCCGCAAAGCCACCACCTCCTCTTTAGATCCTTGCCCATCATGGCTCTTAAGATCAGAAAAGGAAACAACTATGAAATGGGCTACTTCTATCATTAATGCATGCCTACAGGAGGATCATTTATCTTCCTATTTAAAGGAAATCATTATAAGGCCAATACCTAAGAAACCTACTTTAGCAATGGATGATCTTAACAACTATAGACTTGTTGCCATTACTCCACTCCTTGGCAAGTTGATTAAGAGGGTGGTGGCTGAGCAGCTGCAGGGGGTTCTTGGGGCAAACAGATAGCTCAGATCCATTTCAATCAGAGGCCACATCATGGAACTGAAACAGCAGTGATTGCCCTGCAGACAATCTCCTGAGGGAGGCAGATGTGGGGAGTATAACCCTGCTGGTATTCCTAGATCTTTCTGCACCCACTGGTACCTCAGTGCTCTGTTTTTCAGTGGATCCAGGCTTCCTTGAGGGCCAATCCCAGATACAGTGGTGCCTCGCATAACGATTTTAATTGGTTCCAAAAAAACACGTTATGTGAAACATCGTTATGCGAAACACCATTTTCCATAGGAATGCATTGGCACAGATTGCCGTCCTTAAGCGAAAAAACCCATAGGAAACATCGTTAAACGATACAATGTTTCCTCCATTAGAATGTATTGAAGCTGACTCAATACATTTCAATGGCTTTGCGAAGTCAATTTTTGCAAATTTAAGTGTGTCATAAAAGGGTCAAAAATGGTTTTAAATGCTTGGATTAGCTTCTGCACCCTCTAAAACCGATGCAAAAGTTAATTTGGCTTTGATCTGACTTTTCGTTAATTAATGGTGAATTTTTTCCCCCCAACTTTTGACAGCTGTCAAAATCTGACAGCTCCATTATTTCCTATGGGGGAAGAAAAAAATCACAAAAAATTAATGAAGACGCAGCAACTGTTCTAAATGCTTGGATTCATTAGAGGACCCCCTAAGTCATGTGCAAACCTGATTTGGCTTTGATCTGAACTTTCGTTAATTTATGGCGAATTGTTTTCTCCCCCATAGGAAAGCATGGAGCTGTCAGATTTTGACAGGTCCATTGGTTCCTATGGGCCGAAAAAAAAATAGCCATAAATTAACGAAAAGTCAGATCAAAGCCAAATCAGGTTTGCACATGACTTAGGGGGTCCTCTAACGAATCCAAGCATTTAGAACCGTTTTTGACCCTTCTAAGACACTTTTTAAATTGAAAAAAGAAACATCGTTAAGTGAAGCAGGGGACCTAAAATCGCATTCGTTATGTGAAGCATGGTCCCAAACATCGCTAAGCAAAAATCGCCCATAGGAAACATCGTTATACGGTGCATATTATTTTCTAAAAAAACATCATTATGCGAATTCATCGCTAAACGATGCAATCGTTAAGCGAGGCACCACTGTAGTATAGAGTAGGAAGTATAGAGTAGGGAAACACTGTCAAAACCTTGGGACCTCCATTATGAGGCCCTGTTGGGATCAGCCATTTCCTCAATGCTTATCTATATGAAGTTGCTGGGAGAAGTCATATGGAGATTTGTTGATGACACATACTGATGACAACTAATCTTTCCCCATTTGCAAGTGATACTGCAAATACTTGAGTGCTAATTTGCATTGATAATGGACTAGATGATGGCATAAACAGAAACTAAATCCAGATAAGATGAAGATCCTACCGTTGGGTGGATCAGTGGAAAGGTTAGATATGGTGACACCTCGATATGGTGACACTTCCCCGGAAGGATCAGGTTCACAGCTTGTGGGTACTCTTGGATCCAGCACTTTTTATGGAAGTGCAAATCTCTGCTGTGGCCAAAATGCCTTTTATCAACTTCAGTTGATTACCCTGCTGTGCTCCTACCTGGATAAGAAATGCCTAACAACAGTGGTTCGTATGTTGGTGATCTCTAAAATTGACTATGTAATATTCAACATAGGGCTGCCCTTGAAGTCAGTGTGGAAACTTCAGCAGGTCCAAAATGTGGTGGTACAGGCATGCTTTTACTGGCTCCATGTTAGTTTACATGCTCAATTTAAGGTGTTGGTTATAATATATAAAGCTCTTGGTGTTGGTTATAATGTATAAAGCTCTTAACAGTTTAGGATCCCAATACCATATCCAACCCACCTGCTCCTTGCAGTCCATGATGTTAAGAATTGTAACCTCCCAGGAGACAAAAAACCCCCAACATTTGGAACTGAGTTTTTTTCAGTTGCGGTCACTTCCCTCTGGAATATGTTTCCTATAGTGGTTTACTAGGTGCTATCTCCTTTAGGTTTTAGCAAGCTAATTAAGACAAAATTATATAAAGCTGCTTTCTGTTAGTGGTGAATACTAACCTTAGATGCTCAAATGGCTTTTAATTTATGTATTTCTATTTAAAGGTGGGTTCAATGTTTTAGCTAGTGGCAGGGTTTATTGTACTTTATTGCATTCTTATTGTATTTATTATACAAGGTTTTTTATTGTATGATTTTTTTTGTATGTTGTAAACCATTCCAAGAGTGATTACACTAATGGGGCAGTATAGAAGTGGAAATAATAAATAAATAAATAAATAAATAAATAAATAAATAAATAAATAAACAAACAAACAAACAAACAAACAAACAAATAAAATGCAGCTTGTGAAACTCTGGACCTTTCTTTCCACTGCCCAGTAGATAATCCATAAGATGCCCAACATGGAACACATTATCACATTACTGGGGAAACAGTGATCTTGATCAGGATGCAGCAAAGATTAGGAAGAAGGGGATAATTGAATGTCAACCCACACCCCCAATTCTAATACACCCCAGGATCTCTTTATATCTACTGCAAACAGTGGCTGGAAAACAGTGGTCTAGAACAGGATTGCTGCGGAAAGGGTAGAATTACACACACATACACACAGAGCCTGGTTGCTCATCGATAGAGATGTGTGCACGTGTCAATGTGAGGCCCTGTGTTTGGGGAGGGGAAGATGAACTTGGGGTCTGTATTTCTATATGAGCGAAAAAAGGATTGCGTACTATAGCCCTATACTTCCCACATGCCACCAGCAAAACTCTCCACACTCAACATTGCCCATCCTTCCTGTGATATATTCTACATCTGTTTGTCTGCTCTCCTCCAGAAATGTCTTCTTTCATATTAATGCTAAATGGATAACTGGAAGAAAAAGAATAACCAGTGGCAATGATTGTATTCTCCTCTGATCACTGAGTATGTACAGAAGAAAACCATAACTGCTTGTTTCAGACACTAGAGAGATGATGTGCATAGATTGTGAAGACTGGTGGATTTAGAAAATCAATTGCATATTATAAGACAGACATTTGTATACTTAAATGTATGTTGTGCCCCAAAGCTGTACAATCCTATGTCCATAGTGCATGTTAGTGATTTGTGTTCATGCATCTGAAATTTGTAGATAAGCTTGTATTTCCTTGTTAAGACTGCTGCCTCATGTAGCTCAGAACTGTCTAGAGTACCAATGGCAGTAGTTCTGTAGGGCTTTGGATGGCATATTTCCCAGCCTTACATCTTGTGTGGAGAGGATGTGCTCCAGTGTAGCATATTTTAAATATTTATCAACAGTCATGCAGTGAAACCAGGGCTCTCAGATTTAAAGCTCTGGGACCTTCTGAGCAACAAGGAACTAATGACATCCTATGCTATGCTCCCCCAAGCTGCCCTGTTCCAGCTGAGTTTAGATGCTCTTCCCAAAGTAGCTGGGGGACAACTGGATTCCCCCCCCCAATTCTATATCAGCATCAATTATTCAAGAAACATTTGGCTTATGAATGTATCTGTACTCATGATTCAAATGCCAGGAAACTATACGATATTGTCATGAGTCAAGATCTTCTACAGCAGTGGTCCCCAAACTTTTTCAAACTGCAGACTGGTTTAGTGTGCGTGTGCGGGGTGTCCATGTGGGTGGGTGGGGCAAGGTGTGTGTGCGTTTCTGTGTGCATGGGTGGAGCATCTGTCCATGCATCTGTGTGTGTGTGTGCATGTGTGGGCGGGACATATGTTTGTGCATGTGGGGGGCATGTATGGTGCCATGCATGCATGGGGGAGTGTGCGGGGAGGGTGAGAGATCTTTCTCCACAGCCTGGTCCTGCACGGCCTGGTACCAGGCTGCAAACCGGAGGTTGGGGTCCCCTGGTCTACAGGATGCCCTTTTGAGTTCACTACTATTCGTAAAGAAACATCAAGCACGGGAAATTCCAGAACCCGACTCCTTTTTTCACCAGTTTACTGCTTCTCACCTAAACATAAAGCAATTGGCAGGGCTGTTCAAAATTAAAAAGGGGGTGTGGCTATGGAGTTAGCAAAGATTGCCACTTGTAACCAAGGTTGAAATTATCCATAATATGTAAAAGACAGAGAGTGAAGAAAGATAGGGGAAAATCTACTCATTCAAATATGGTGTTCGTGGTAATTTTTATAGATAGCACAGCCCACCAGAAAGGCAAATAAGTGGATCCTCAATCAAGTCTGAACTCTTACCAGAGCAAAATGAGTCAATTGAGGCTTCTCTACCTTGCACATACAATGAGAACAAGAACTGTGCAGAAGAGACAATTTTTCAGGGAAAAGTGGCGGTGGTGGTGCAGTAGGAAAAGACGAGTACTTAATGAGATGAGTTAACTGAACAAAAGAATCCAGAGCTGTCAGTTTGTAAGACCTGAGCAGAACTTATTGAAAAATAAAAGTTTGCTAGGAAGGGGGCAGTAGCGAGATAGAACATTGTAACATGAGTTGTTCTTGGTTTGCAAGATCTGAACAGAGCCGTTAATGATAGGACATTTGGGACATCATTAACTCATATAATCACCACACTTCAGAAGTGATTTGATGGCACATAATATATTTGGAGTATTTTTTCTTAATTACCAAGCAGTTCTATAGTAATAAGGTGGGTGGAATGGAGACTATGACAAGGGATTATAACAGGATATAGCTACCAAAGCTCTGCTAACATCAGGTAAGACCATCTTGAGACACAACGTAAAAAATTAGTAATTTCACATCTGAAACAAACGAGCTTCTGAATATTTGTTCTGTATTCTTTTAAAATATATTTTTAGAAATATTTTTAGTATTTGTATTTTTTACATTTTTCAATATTCTTTTGCTGTCTCAGTTTTTACAGTCAGACACAGCATCCCCTTGAAAGCATAATTCTGACAATCCTGTTTGGTCAGGAAGGAATTAAAAAGTTAGCTAAGAGTCACCTAATTGGGTTCTGATTCATATTGCTCCAGATTGAGCTGATTCCCCCTTTGAAAACAAATGTGAGGAGACTGGTCTCACACACCCAAAGAGAATGTTTACTGAAATACTCCCCTCTCTGCCTATGAATGTATACAGTGTTTCATTTTGGGAAGCTTCTGCTCACGTTTGTACTACACAGGCTCAATCTTCTCTTCTAACGAAGTGGCTGTTTGTTTTCTTTTTTGAAAGGCCTTTTTAAAGGATCAATAATTCATCCCCTGCAGCCTGCATTCTTTCTAAATAAAGAGGATCTGAGCCCCCTCCCATTCACTTTAAAGATAAGCAAGATTGGTCTTTTCAATTTATATGAGCCATTTTAAATTTGAAGATGCTCTGAAAGGGAGGGCAGTTTTACTAATGAAAAAACCAACAACTCAAAAACCCTATGCCCAAACTGCCCCAACTTTGGCACAGAGTCACAGCAGACTGTCTCTTACAACTTCATCAGTCATCCAATTCTCACCCAAACACAAAGCAACTTTCAGAGCTATTTTTCAACAAGTTCTATAGTTATGTACAAGTGCATCAAATCTGGTGCTGATCTGAAACCCAGTTTAAAAAATATAATTTTTGTTGATGCTCCTCTTGTTGTGGGTTTTTCGGGCTTCTTGGCCGTGTTCTGAAGGTGGTTTTTCCTAACGTTTCGCCAGTCTCTGTGGCCGGCATCTTCTGAAGATGCCGGCCACAGAGACTGGCGAAACGTTAGGAAAAACCACCTTCAGAACACGGCCAAGAAGCCCGAAAAACCCACAACAACCATTAGATCCCGGCTGTGAAAGCCTTCACGAATACATCTGATAGAATACTTATTTGCTCTGCCAGCACAAGATCATTGCTGCACTCTCAATCAATAATAATTACAAGCTATGTCTGTTGTAATGCAAAGGCATCAAGAGCCTTTAACTTTAGAAAATACCTGCTTCTCAATTATTTATATCCACCAATCCAGCAGCATGCACTTCTGGACTAAATGTATGGGGATGCATGACTATATGGACTGTTACAATGAAAGCTTGCACTTTTGCTATTGCAATGCACACTTGCACTTTTACATTTACCACTCTAACCAAATTAAAATATATCTAAACGTTTAGAACTTGAGGGCTATTGTGTTGCCATCAGGCCATGTGTTTCGAATTTCATCAGCAAATGTTGTCTCTTGCTCTGCATTTTTGATCCAGAAATCCGAAAGCTACAACTGAAGACCTCTGTTTATAGTGATCTATTGCTATTTATAATAACACTGCAGTTTTGTGCCAATTTAACAAATTTACTGCTCAATTCCAATTTTGGTTTTGTATGAGTGCATCTCCTCTAGGGACTATCAATGGCTATATTTCTTCTTGGATTATAGATTATGGATGCCTCTGCCTTTATATATTTTCTCCTATTGAGCCTCTTGTTACCTATTAAAATGGGGTGATCTGGTGTGATAAATCTGGTTTTCGTAAAACATTCTAGGTTGAAATTTGTATCCTATGGTTCCAAAGGCCACTTATTCATACTTTTGTTATTATGGTTGTCTAGCTTTTAGACAACATTGGATGGACTTTGATGCATTCTTTGCTTTTAAAAGAGCCTCGTGGCGCAGTGGTTAAACCGCTGTACTGCAGCCAAAACTATGCTCATGACCTGGGGTTCAATCCCAGGTAGCCAGCTCAAGGTTGACTCAGCCTTCTATCCTTCCCAGGTCGGTAAAATGAATACCCAGCTTGCTGGGGGGCAATGTGTAGCCTGCATAATTAACTTGTAAACTGTCCAGAGACTGCTTGAAGCACTATGGGGCGGTATATAAGCAGCACACTTTGCTTTGCAGCATGCTTTTACTAGCACAAAACACAAAGTAAAACACTATGAAGTAAAGAATGTGTTTCTTTACATGTTGTTGCAACTTATGAAACAGACATATACAACACTGTATGCAGGTACAATAATCATCATCTGCTCTCAGGTCAATTCTGATTTATGGTGACCCTTTTCAGGAAATACTCAGAAGTGGTTTATAATTCCCTTCTTCTGAGGATGCCCTGGAACTGTGCAGCTTTCCCAAGGATATACAGGCTGGCTCTATTCGCAGGAGGCATAATGTGCAAGTGAACTTCCAACCTCTGGCTCACTAGCCAAATACCTAAGTCACTGAGCTATCCAGACATATATGCAGGTATAGAAGATATAAATCTTTAAAAGGTTTTTTTTTTGGGGGGGGGTTGCCTGTGGTTTTTCCCATTCTGAAGTAGTTTAATATTCACATGGCTTTTGCCCATTGTACCCTTAGATCCTAAGAACGGGGTCTGGTTAAGAGTTTAGTGCTTTGTTTTTGTTTTGTATCACAATATAATTACATTGGGGGGGGGCAGATTCATGTCTGGGATAAGCAGAGGCAGCTTGCCTAGCTTTTAAGTCAGTGGGAAATGGGGGTTAGTGACTGTGCTGTGACACTTTCATAGAAGAAAAGCTTTAATTAACACATTCAGCATATCAAGTCACCTTGGAGAAGATGTGTTTTTGCTGGTGTGCCATCTCGCCTTGCTACTTTGTTTCCTCGCAGTTTGCTGTCACTTTGCTGTTCCTGTGATTCTCGGCGCTCTCCTGAACCTGTCCGCGTATCAGAATGCTGGCGGCCTTCTGCTCCTTCTTTCCTCTTATAGCCTGTTCCTTTTCTCTCCGCTGCTCTTTCTGTTCTTGGTTCCATAGAAGAAAGCTTTGGCAACATGAGAGGCCGAACTTCCAGTTGTGATTTGGACTGGGCGGTGGGAGATTTTATAGCAGGAGGGGGCACTGGAGGCGGCGGTAGATCTATAAAGAGACAGAAGAGAAAAAAATATAACTTGGCAACTTCTTCATTGTCATTGTTTTATATATATAGAAGATCTTAAAAACCAAGTAGGATCTAATGGGGACTGAAATGTGTGTATATATGTATTTCAGACCCCATAAGATCCTACTTGGTTTTTAAGATGTTCTTGGGAAGACTTTCTCTTGGTCCCACAACCTTCTCAAGCTTGTTTGATTGGGACATGAGAGAGGGCCTTCTTGGTGGCTGCTCCCAGACTTTGGAATGCAGTGCCCCAAGAAACCAGGTTGGTCCCCTCTCTCTTTTCCTTCTGTCATCAGGAAAGGACCTTCCTTTTCAGGCAGGCTTTTAAGCAATAAGTAACAATCTGGGGAATGCTCTATTTATTAAATGTAAATACTTTAAAATATTTTTAAAAAATGCTTTTTAAATGGCTTTTAATTTTCTTGAATGTTTAATTGTTTTTAATATAGTTTGGTAAAGTATTTTAAAGTTATTGTACAGTTTTAATTCTTGAGAGATGCCTTGGGTCCCCACATGTGCACACACAGTGTTTGGTCCACATAGGTTCTACAATGCAACTTATAATCAAAACTTAACAAGTATGTAAAAGCTTTAAAAATACATTTAAAAATCTTAAAACGTGTCAAGCACCAGAGCTGAAGGCAAGAGAAAATAAAAATCCTAAAAACTCATCTGGAACAAAGAAAAATGCTTAAAACTGAACAGATGTGCCACCTAACTTCCTGAAGGAGAGTCCTACTGGTTGTATATTGCTGCCAAACAGAAAGTCCTATTGTTTCTACCAACCTGCCCTCTTGTGGTGGAAGGATATAGAGTAGGACCTCTAACTTCATGTTTTCTAGTGTTTCTGTAGGTTTTGGAAGCAAAGTTTTTTCAGACATGTTTTCTTTGTTTGCATTAAAAACCTCTGAGAAAGATTCCACCAGCATTTTTGTTTAAATACCCTTCTGTCTTCAGGAGCAGTGCCTTTTAGTTTCCCTCTTCAGAAGTGAATATAGCCAAAAAGTACTATCTAACATTGCCAATCTTCAGGAGTTTCATCTATGCTGATAAACTTGCTTTAACAGTCTTGGGGGGAAAACTTTGAAGTCACTGAGCACCAGGTAACCTCTGCATTAGAAGATCTTTCCTTATATTATGAAAACAACTTGCTGAAACCAAACCCTTCAAACCATAGGTCTGTGCCTTCCACTTAAAGAACGGAGAAGCAGAGAGGAATCTCCAAGTTAACTGGGAAGATTTTAGAATACTACTGTACCCCAAAGTATTTGTGCATCACTCTAGATCGAACTCTGACCTACAGAAAACATTGTCTAAACATCAAAGTGAGTTGCTGCCAGATATAACATACTTAGGAAACTGACTAGGTCTGACTGGGGTGGAAACCCACAAACAACAAAAACAATAGTGTGCTACTCTGCAGCAGCATATGCTAGTGTCTTGTGGTATAAATCAGCACATGTCAAACAAGTGGTTGTAGCTCTTAATGAATCATGCAGGATTACTACTGGTTGCCTGAAACCTACTCCCATTGAAAAAGTCTATTATTTGCCTGGTATTGCCCCTCCAAAAGTATGTTGGGAGCTCCTAGCCAATAATGATCAAAATAAGGTAATACAGCACCAAGGTGATCCCCTTTATGGACACCAACCCCTTGATGATGGTAAAAATAGAGAAAAAGTTTTCTGTGCACAGCTCAAACTCTAAATATTAAACCAGAAGAGGACATGTCAACCCTTTGGAGAACAAAAACAGCAGAAGTTGCCGAATGGATGAACGTGAAGTGTGTCTCCCACAGGGCAAGACTCTAACTCGACTATCTGGAAGTCATTTAATAGACTTCAAAGCAAAGAAGATCAAAGAATAATCAAGTAATATGTGGCTGTTTGGATACTAGACACATTTTACGTGACTATGTAGAGATTCAACCAATGCGGCCCATGTGCATTCAGTTTATACCTCACCACATGTATAAAAGAAGATCTAAAGATAATGCTACTGAAGTAGCCCATATCTGGTAAAAGATACCATATTTTTCCATTTATAAGATGACCCAATGTATAAGATGACCCTCCCTTTTTTAACCCCAAATTTGAAAATTTGATCCCTGCGGGGCTTAGCAAAAGGAAGGGAAAAGTAGGGATCAAAGGGCTGCACGATCACTGAGCCGGGAACCAGCGGTGGAGGCAGCAGCAGCAGGAGGTGCAGACTGAGGCAAAGAAGCAGCCAGGCCAGCCGCCTCTCGTGTGGCTGCCCATTGACTCCCGCCACTGCCCAATCTCAAGGAGATGATCGCTGGAGGGGGGATTGGGCGGCAACAGCAGCAGTCAGTGGGCAGCCACACTCGGCCGCCTCTTGCTGTCACCCGTTGACTGCTGCCGCTGCCGCCAATGGCAAGGAGACGATCAATGGGGGGGTGAGAGGGCGGTGGCTGCAGCAGTCAATGGGCAGCAGTGAGAAGCAACCAAGCCTGGGTGCTTCTTTGCCTCAGTCTCTGCCTCCTGCTGTTGCCTTCTGTGTATAAAATGACCTTCATTTTTTTCTCTAATTATTTTAGGAAAAAGTGTCATTTTATACACAGAAAATACAGTAAGTCTAAGTATTTTAGCATTTTAATTTGTTTTTAATTTTACCTATATTTCATATACACCCATAATTTTAAATTTTGCAGCACTAGTACAAATAAAACCAGACAGACACCACATTAAAAAAGAGATTTTTTCAAGACCCCACCCCCAAGGCTGTTCCAACCTGAGTGGCTTTCCATATCAGCACCCAGGTCGGTGGATTTCCAGACATGCAGTTCTTCTGGGGAGCTGGGGTGACAAGGAAATATGGAACCCTGGGCAGAGGGATATAAAGGAGAGGTGGAAATGGAGGAAGAGGTGGACTTCTGGGCTTTTTCATGGACTGGGAGGCTTGCAAGGCAGAGGTGCAGGAACTAAGGAAAACCATAGCTCTGAGGACTGGAAGGTCATACATCACAAGGATCCCTGGACTGGCAAGTGAGTAGACCTCATAGTCCCACTGGAGGTAGCAGAGCAAGTACAAAGGGCCCAGCAGCATAAGTGTCACTCCTATTGTTGCGAAATGAGGCCAATCGCCAGTTGACTGCGACAATCCATTCCCATGTAGTGGCATACCTTGCCTCACCCTGTTATGGAGTGTCTGTGACGTCCTGGAGGAGAAGGATTTTATCTCCCCCCGCCGAGTCCACTACCCTGACTCCTGGCTCAGCCTGAGGAAGGGGGGAACTCTTCACATTCTTCTTGGGCATATATCTATGTTGGCTTCCCTTGTTGACTTTGAAGTGGAAATAATACATATATTTACAATGCTAAGCATTGTAAATCATTATATATGTTTGCTTTTCTGCAACCTGACTCCGTGTCATGGAGGGGGAAGCTGGGCCACTTACAGATCTCCGCCCGCCCGTCCCACAGCCCCCATGGGTTCCTGACAATGAAAAGGATCACACAGGAACTGTAGATTCCTTGAAGCAGAAGTAGGAAATATTTAAGTGTGGAATGTTCAGATAAAAAAAGATATATATTTTTATTGTTTCTGGAAGTTAACAAAAAGAGAAAGAGAAAAAGAAAAGGAAAGGGAAAGAAAGAAAGAAAGAAAGGAGAAAGAAATGTAAGTACCACTCCATCATTTTAAACCTTCTTCCCTCCTCTTTTCAAATGAAGGGAAAAGAAGCTCCACTGTATACTCACTCTTAAGTTATTCCCCTACAAAGCAAAGTAAAGCGTGCTGCTTATATACCACCCCATAGTGCTTCAAGCACTCTCTGGGCGGTTTACAATTTTAATTATACAGGCTACACATTGCCCCCCCCAGCAAGCTGGGTACTCATTTTACCGACCTCGGAAGGATAGAAGGCTGAGTCAACCTTGAGTTGGCTACCTGGGATTGAACCCCAGGTCGTGAGCACAGTTTTGGCTGCAGTACAGTGGTTTAACTACTGCTCCACCAAGCTCTATACCTGAAAATATTTTAGAGTTGAATCATATACTGTCTATATGTGTCTCACATTATTTTATAAATCGTATTAAATAATCAGTGATTTCAGACTAGGAGATATGGGATAAACCAGAACTTTCTTCCATGAAAATCTTGATTGAAATATTTGTCCTCTTGAAAAGTCAGGGTTGCATATTTTAAAAATATTACTACTGCTGCTTCTATTGCTGATAATATACATTTGTAATAGATTAAGATGATGCCGATTATGGTTCAAAAATTAAAGGTGGAATATTAAAAGTGCATTGCGCTTATTAATGGCCCCTTTTTTACATAATTTAAAGAATATTACATACATTACACACACAGAGAGAGAAGTATTTCTCGTCCTATATCTCTGTTCCTTCATTAACAATTAATATTTTTAAATGTTAAGAAAAGCTGTAGTTCAGGCACAACAGTATGCATGGATATTGTAAAAGTAAAAAAAATGTTCAAAAGTTCATTAGGCAAAGAAAAATATAAAGCTGCTTTGCATCAAGAGCAGTGGAACCTGATGACAGGTATACCTCAAGAGAGCAGGCTGAGGAAAATGGGTCTGTGAGAGGTGTAAATAATAGCCATGTGCTTGTAATGCATTTTATCCCAATTGCATCTATTGCACAAAGAGGAAGAATTAAATGTTAAGATCCCTGCTCCTGCAATTTGTAATGAATGTATCCCAGAAAGGAAATGAGAATGCATTCCAAATCTCAGAGCAGCTGTGCGTTCTAGTTAATGGGTCTACTACGTATTTCATCTCAGCCAGCAAAGGGGAAACAGTAGGCAGAGCTGTAATAATTAAATTAAAAGAGCACAGATATCATTGGCCATATAGTATATGTATCAAGACATATAATATGGACCAATAAAATAATTAGTTGCATCAAGTTTTCCAAAATAGCAATCACTGTACTTCCTTGCTGCTTGCAGAATAACAGCCCTTCAAATTATTGTACATATAAAACAGAAGTTTATTACATGACTGATGAAAGAAAATTAGTTTGGCTTTTTGCTGAAACATAATGTAGTGCCAGTTTTCCTCCTAACACACATTTCTTGTTCCCTTTGTTCTCTTCCTGCAGAACACGGATACAGAATCACCCTGATCTTGTATGATGTTATATGTGTATGAGTGCTGCAGCCAGTTGTTGTTGTTGTTTTTGCCATCATTGTAACACCATCTAGGTGCAACTTTCATATAGTTTATGTACATGAAAAGACATGTATCTGCGCCTTTATTTTTATTCTTTTGATTTTACTACCATGTTCTAAATTTAATTCTAAAGGCTATTAGCATATACGAAACAGTTGCATGTACAAAATAACAGATTATTAATTAACTATATCTACACATTTGTTACGTTATCGCTTCTCGGCCTTTTGGCTAAGATCAATTGCATCTACATGACAAGTAGTCCACCTAGAAAATTTTCCATGTGCTGTTTCCCTATTAGAATTAACTTACATATTGGGGTTATATGTGGGCCCTGGATTTTAAAATAAGTTTATTATTACTGTAATAAGCAGCTATTAGTTCTATAGATTTCAGTGAAAGCAAACACCCTTAAGGCTGCCTTTAATTGCAGCCTTGAAATACTAGACATCACTCTCATTTCTAGAACTTGGGTTCATCTGCTGAAGCTAAATGGTGGGAGATTCACAATGGATAATAGGAAACATTTCTTTACACAGCACATAACTGCAAAATTCTTCACAACAAGATGTAGTAATGGCTTCCAACATAAGTGGCGTCAAAAAGGGATTAAACAAATTTATGCAGGTTACAGACATATCACCTCCCTTATAAGAGGGATTGTGCCCCTGTATACCAGTTAGTGAAGAATGCAAACTGGAGGGTGCAGTTGCACTCAGGTCCTCCTGGTTGGATTCCTAGAAGCAACTGAGTGAACATAATACTGGACTAAATAGGATTTAAGAGTGCCTCCAGAATAGGTCTTACATTCCTAACCTTTCTATTCATATGTTACTGCTTAATGGAATTACTGTTTTGTTCAAAACTCCCTTTCAAGAAATATATTACAGTGGTGCCTCACATTACGACGTTAATGCGTTCCAGCGAAATCGCTATAGAATGAAAACGTTGTAATGCGAAAATAAAAAACCCATTGAAACACATTAAAACCCGTTTAATGCGTTCCAATGGGCTAAAAACTCACCGTCCAGCAAAGATCCTCCACAGGGAGGCCATTTTGGTGGCTGTCTTGCAAGGAATCCATCCCAGAAAACAGCGAGAAGCCATTTTATTTACCCGGTGGCCATTTTGAAACCGCCGATCAGCTGTAGGAAAAATCGTCGTTTTGCGAAGAATCGGTTCTCGAAGCAGGGAAACAATCATCGCAAAGCGAAAAAAGCCTATTCAGACCATCGTTTTGCGATTGCAAAAACATAGTCGTAATGCGGTTTCATTGTAATGCGGGGCACGACTGTATTTGTATTTCTATCAAATGCTTAGCTGCCTCAGAAATTTGAATGTGCTGTAATTTGTCCCAGATAACAGAGTCCCCCCAAAGCACCAGGAGATATGTAAGAAACATGCACATATTCACATAATTGATTCAGGAATTACAACTTTTTTGTAACTGAATGCAAATGTACACTGATACACACAATAATTAAAGAATGCAGGCAGTCTTTAAATAAAAGTAACTCAGTATCAAAACATTCAGTTAAAATGCAATTTGGTATACGCCAATAATGACAACCACAAAGTAATATGTTCTTCAGAGAAGGCTTTATCACAACCTGCGGAGAAGGTAGAGAAACTTTCATTACAACACATCATTCCTTGCTGAGAGGAATCCTTCAAATCAAAAAGGAAACTTTTCAGAGGTCAACACTATTTCACCCTTGCAGTATTTATTTAACAGCTCAAATCACAGAGAAAATCCAGAATCAATCTGCCTTGTCTGCTGTAAACTGGCACACTTAGTTATTAAAAAGAAAATGGATGCCTCCATGGTGAGAAATAAAAAATAAATCACAGAGTGACATCAAACCAATATGTGGAACTCAGAGGTAACTAGTAAAGGTCAGCTGTGCTCAATTCTTTCATTTATATGTGTCTGCATAATGCTGCTGCATTGTTGCCTGCTTAAAGGAAAACAATTAATGGATGCTATTTTATAGCATGTCCTATAGGGAAAATCTTTCATATTTTAATACTCTTTTTAAAAAAGTAGCTGCAATTTCTTCTCTAACTGAGAAGATATAGGAACCATGGGAAAAATAATTGGGGGGTGGGAGAAAGAAAATCAATGCAGCTAGCCAGTTTAAAATTGGAAGAGGAAAATGCAAATAATTACTCAAAGTGCTTCAAATGTAAGAGCACTTTCAGTCGAAGCAATTTAAAATTGTCTCATTAAAATTTTCTTTCCAATGAAGACCAGGAAAGCTGTTTGCTAAGCATTGTAAATCATTATATATGTATTATTTCCAGTTCATAGAGGGGTTGAATATCTTAGCTGGATATACTTCATTTTATATATAAAGGCATATGGCAAACCATACTCCCTTTGAACCCATACAAATGGGTGCATCCAAGACTCAGCAAAGCATTTATGTTGTAGGTATTTTCAATCTGTAGTAGCCTAGTGCCTTCACTAATTCCAGGTTAGTACAGTCTACACTGATAAGCAAAGAAATGTAGGAATTTCAGATAAACCTCACCTAGCTCTACCTATGTGAAGAATAAAATACAGCTTAGCAATCAGTAATTATCTTCTCCCCCAATAACTTACTTAGTGTCACTATAAATGGTAGTGAATTAAATTTATTTACAGTGGTGCCCCGCATGACGATGATAATCCGTTCCATAGAAATCGCTGTTTAGTGAAATCATTGTCATGCGAAAACCATTTCCCCATTAATGCGTTCCAATGGGGAAAATACATTGTTGTTCTGTGAAGATCGCCCATAGGGAAGCCATTTTGCGAACGCCGATCAGCTGTTAAAAGGGCTGTCCTGCGAAGCATGGGTCCCGAAAACATAGGGAAGCCATTTTGTGAAGCTGCTGATCAGCTGTAAAAATCGTCGTCTTGCGAAAAAATGGTCCATGAAGCACGGACAAAAACATCGTCCAGCGAAAATCACCCATTGAAATCATTGTTTTGTGAATCGCTATATAGCAATCGCAAAACCTCATCGTCATGCGGATTCGTCGTTTTACGAGGTCGTCATCTATAATAGGATTCTAGATAATGCCTCCTTTGGTCTATATAGCTTATTCTAGACAATATTAATTACAGCAAAATAGTTCAAGGAAATTGAACCAGAAAGGCAGCTTACTGTCCTATATTTCTAATAAAGGGGAAAAAGAAAAATAACAACTATGTAGGGCTCCTGAGAAGGTTTCTTTTCTCGTATTCCAGCCAGTACAGATGCTTTCATATCAAGTTTAGTCAATTTTTCACATGGAGCCTCTTACATGAAACTAATAAAGCCTGTTAAGACATCTATAAATTCTTGCAGAAGGCCATTTCAGTGGTTCTATAAATATAGACTTCCTGGCATAATTTTGGGATTTATACCATACATTCTCCCGTAACACAAAAACTAAGCAAACAAACAAAAACAAAAAATAAACAAGCATGCAGAAAACTGCTGTAATAACCTCTTGAAATCAGATAATATTCTGACAATTCAGTTTTGCTGACAAAGAAAGCCTGGGCAGAAGCCAAGAGGCCCAGGTGCATTGTGTCATGCCACTATTTAATGTAGTCTAATATCAGATAGATGTTAGAGAGAGAAAATACTCAGAATAAAGTACAGATAATAGCATGGACAACCACTCATTGCAAAATTACTTTTGCTCATCATGCTGTGCGCTTTGTATTAAATTTTTCTGTCAAGTGGCAGGAATCACAGGGAGAAGTGGCTTGAAAAACCCTTCTTGTAACCCTGGATAAGTATCTATAATATTAGGCTTTCATATGATAATGGCAAATGATGCCCCTCTTTGAAAAAATTCTGACTGGTAATGAAAGTCCTAATCAGATTGTTGTTGTTGAAAACCAGGAGGTGGGGGGATGATGCCTCTGCTAGCCCACTACCTCTTTTAGTGAATTGAGAAAACTTGACAAGATGGGTGAATCTTTGGGAATATATCTTACATGCATTTCCAACAAACCCCTTTGGTTGTTTTATGAAACTGAAAGGTGGTGGTTTAATAAAAGCTGGCCCTCCTGAGGCATTTTCATTAAAGGCTCTCTCTAGACAACATCACAATGTTTGCATTATCCTGCTATACTCCCCAGAGAATACAAGCATTACCTTTTCAGCAGGAGTCGATATTGTGTGTGAAGGCATGAGAGGAGATGATTAGATTTTGCCTTTTGGTGCACAAAGTAACCGTGTGGAACAATACTATCGGTTAGCATGGAAATTCAACCATTTGCTGCCTGCTATTTGAATGCCAAATTGTTTCTCTGACGGGAAAAATTAGACTATAGAGGATTTATTTTAATGAAGATTTTAATCTCATGAATGCATTATTTTCCATTTTGTACCCATTTACAATGTCTGCTCTCAAACAAAGTCATAGTTAATAGCTGGTTAAGGTATTACAAAGAACAAGCACACTTTTTATGTATGTGTGTCCCAAGAAAATTCAGGACAAACCGAACACAATGGGTGATGCCTACAATATATTATACTGAATGCGCATACCATGAGGAAATACCAGACTTTTCACTTAGTATAAGCTTTGCAGAAATATTGGTTACACATTGGGGGAGAGCACAACTAACAATATTTACCATCTGTGTAGACTTCTCTGCGCAGCTGTCCTTGCTGGTGCTTTTGCTTTTTGGCAGGTCGAACCTTCTGAATAACAGCAGCACTCATATTGCTGTCGGTAGAGACAGGGCTGGTAGGTCTAGGGCAGTGTGAGGCATGATAATGTCGACGGCCTGAAAAGAAAGAAGTTAGTAGCTTAGCTTGTTATTTACTTCCCCTGTGGCAAACTTGGTTCTTCTGTTTGTTTTAAAGATCTAAAACAATAGTGTAAAATCAGTTAGCATCATTATCTCCCCATAGTGTATCAGTAGGAATTTGAAAGTAGAAAACATTCCTAGGCGATCTAACATTGGCCACCGGTCTCATTGACTCAGATATATTAAGAATAAGTTCTTTCACTCTCTGCTTACAAGCCTGAGAATGGAGTAGTTCGTGCGTGAGAGAAAGAGGCAAATTTCTAAAATACAATATAACACACACTTTTCCCTCTATTTTCTTTGATGAATTGTTGTATGCATGTTCTTCCCCTCTGTTTCCTCTGCATGAGTTTTGTAAGATCCTTCATCTAGCAGATAATTTTTATAAACCAGCTATGAGACTTACTGAACCTTCTTCCTGGTCCTGTGAACTATCTGCTGTGGAAAATGTGCCTCATAATTTCTGTGTTGGTGCAGCTTTTCCACCCATTCCTCACTCTCTTATAAATCAGTAGTAGTCACTAGGGAACCAATGAAATTATAACCTATCGACTGAAACTGCCTTTGCTCCGATCCCCAAGACTTTACAATGTTATTGCTGCTCCTTAGAAACTGCCAGTATTTTAGTTTATATATTGCTGCCACCACAGCTTAGTACCTTTTATTTCTTTTATGAAACCTTTTGTGTGCTTTGCCTACAAAACATTACAAGGCTAATCTCTGGCACTTTCAGGCAAGACTGTCAAATATAGTGGTGCCTCTCAAGATGAATGCCTCGCAGGACAAAAAAACCCGCAAGATGAAAGGGTCTTGAGAGTTTTTTTGGTGCCTCACAAGAAGTCTTGTGATATTTTTCATCTTGCGAGGCACGTTTCCCATAGGAATGCTTTGAAATTTAATTAATGCATTCCTACGAGAAAAAAGTCAGAAACAAAAAAAGCAAAAAGTCACTTACCAGATACAGTAGACTGAGCCCCACTCCTCACAGTGCCTTTGTAGCCCCAGAACAGCCGGAAAAAGAGCGCCAAACAGCTGAGAGTTGGCAACCAGCAGGGAGGCGGCAGCCATTTTGTGGTCATCTCTGCTCCTGCCCCCCCTCTCCCCCATCTCAGCTGATCGGCGCTGGGTCTAAGAGGCTTCCAGAGGCTTTTCTAGCACGGAAAAAGGCAGGGGAAAAAGGGGGAAATTAAAAAATTGTGCTTTCCCCTGCCTTTTTACATGCTGGGCAAGCCCCGGGAGGCTTCTGAAAGTGGCGCTTTGCCACAGAGGGGCCGCCCCCCCGCAGCCAGCGCCACTTTCAGAGATCCCCTACCAGTCTTCCCAGCACCATCGGAAGACTGGTGGGGACCTCTGAAAGTGATGCTGGCTGCGGGGGAGGGGGCTGCAGCCAGCTTTTTTTCCCCATAGGAATGTGTTAATTAAATTTCAATGCATTCCTATGGGAAAATGTGCTTTGCAAGACGAGATTTTCGCTAGACAGCATTAACCACGGAACGGATTAATTTTGTCTTGCGAGGCACCACTGTATACACATCTGAAACCTTATGAAAATGTTCCCAATTAAGGTATGGTTTAGATGGTTCAGTCATCTGCAACTTTCTGTGTTCTGAAGAGACATGGTGGGACAGTACTACAGATATCAGCAAAGTTATTTGGTGGTCAAATGAGACAAGAAGACTGCAGACACATTAAAGCTCATATCACAGGAAAAGCGAAGTTTACATTACACCCACCCACCACCAAGTTCTTATTCAGTGTAGACTGAAGTTTGTCAGCTTTGCCTGTGCAAGTTGTTCCTCTATTCCAGTAATCTGTGTAAAGTGAGGTGCATGTATCTGCAGGGTAGGGACAGAAATCAATTTTATTGGATTCAGCAGGAGTGCAGAATACAAAAAGTAGAATCTTTTAAAAATTTGTTGCAAGAAGAAAGGTACCTCATCCTCACATATTTGTGAGGTTTATGTGACATTTCAGACAAAGTATATATAGAATATGGCACACATCTTACAATGTAAAAGGCTAAAGTGTGTATTTGGAACAAGAATAGAAAGATGGGTAAGTGAGATTTGAAGAAAAGTAGCAATATTGAAACTGACAGTGAATCTGGCTCTTACAGTGTGGCCAGTTTTACTAGAAAAAAAAAGGAAGTCCAATGTTATCTAAACAAAGTTTCCCTCAATTTGCCTTGTTGTTTGTGTTGGGCAGATCGTATATGCATGTGCATATTCAAATAATCATCCTTGCAGTTGGAAGTGAACCACAGTTAAAGACCCAAGAGAGATGAGGCTTACCTCTCCATAATCTTGTGATTGCACATAACTTCCCACAATATTAATGGTTAGTTATGCCAGCTTTAAGTGCAATGGACACAGGTTACAGTGGTTAATCTTTTGCCACTTGCATGCTGTCATGATGATGGGATATATAGTCAAAAGCATGTTGTGATGATGGGATATGTAGTCAGAAATGTAAAATGGAGTCAGGTTCTGTGTGAAGATGATTTGAGAGACTTTGAAATGTGTTTTTCTAAGCACCATGAGGGTTTTTCTAAAGACTGTTATAGCCAACATTCTGATAACTTGAAGGTCAGATCGAGGGGCCCGTGACAGACTCAACTTTCCAAGCTTGTTACAGAAGACATAAACATCACCTGCACTCTCATGGAATTAGAGGAGGAGAGAGGTGGTACAACCTCAAAAAGTTAATTGGTTAACAGCCAGAAAAGACCACAGAGAAGGGAGGAAAGTAGAAAATGGACAATGGGTTATGTGAATGTAGCTTAGCTTACTGCTTACTGATGATGGATGGAGACTGATGATGTTTTTGTGTTATTCCATGAAGGAGAGAGGATGTAAGTAAGGAGAAAGAAGGAGGTGGGGGCTAGCCCACCATAGCCCACTATAGCCTGCCCTAGATTAGCTTTTAGAGTTTATTATTTTAAATGGGAGTTATTTTATTTAATTGCAATGATCTTTGAATATGTTCTTGATGCTAAAGCTTATGCAATATAAACTGATTTCTAATGAATCTATTTTTCTAATAAAAAATTAGTATTAAAAATCCTTACTGAGGACTGGTCTCTTGAACAGCAGGGTGTGGCTAAATCCAGGAGGTGGAGAGGGCCAGAAACTAGCTATCATTTAAGAGTCCTACCTAACTGAGCTGTTGTGAGTTCTAAAGAACTCCCATGTGCCTGTGCTTGCATAGTACTAAGCAAGTGTAAAGCGTTCTCTTTAGGTCAGACTTGTTCAAAGGGTTTATGCTACGCACTGCTGAGGTCTAAGGACTCGATCCAGTGCAAAGGTGGTAGATAAGTGCAGGCCGAACTCTCTGGCCAAATGCCCAGCGACCCTTTAAGGGGCCGTGAACATGACATATGCCATTTCAGAAACAGGCGAATTACTCATATAGTTCCGTGAATCAGACAATCTGGATGTTAAAAATTTTACACTGAAGAGGTTTCACAGTTAAAGATTTTTTGATCTGCACAGTCAAGCATTTTGCAGTAAACTATAAAGTTGTGTGAAGCACAAATCTGTTTATTGCAAATAGATGCACCAAACAGATGGCTGTACACATGGACATCACCAAATGAACAATATAGAAATCAAATAGACTATGTAACTGGAAGCAGGAAATGGAGAAGCTGGGTTCTCTCTGCCAAAATAAGATCAGGAGCAGATCTGGTAGTGATCATTAAAGATTGACACCATGGTTTGTTGGATCGGGTCCACAGGTATTATGCAGGCACCTTGGATTCTATGCCCCATCTCCTCCTGCAGGTGCACCCTCAGAAGCAGTGACTTGGGCTTCCCTGTCCCTCCTGCCTGTTTGACTGGGTGCCCATGGGAGGAAGTGGGGCACAGAATCCAGGACACCCATGGAACATCGGTGGGCCTGATCCAATGAAGTGAACTGAACGAATGAACTGCAGTAAATGCCCATCATGTATTGTTAATATCAAATATTAGAATAAAGCTGAAGAAAAACACTAAAAAAATCAGAGTGCCAACATATAACTTAAACAATATTCCCAATGAAGTCTACGTAAGAAACATTATTAAACTCAATTGTCTTTGAACCAGAAAAGCTTGACTTTAAACCAGAGATATTATTGAGGAAGATTTTTAAAAAAAAGATAATTCATGTAGTAAAAAGAAAAGTAAAACCTAGATGGATGATACTTAAAAGTTGTAAAGGACAGGTGAGAAGCAAAAATAAAAGATGACAGAAATAGAGGCAGAACCATGGGTGCAGATTTTCAGTGAATATCATGTAGAGACAAAGAGAATCACTACTACAACCAGCACAAAGAAATAGAACACAATAAAAAGGAAAAAAAACCAAGAAATTTCTTCTGAAAAACCTAAGTAACCAAAGGGAAATTTAAGTCTAGATGAGGAATGCTGAATGACCAACAAGGAAACACACTATCTCTGACCAGGAGAAAATGAAGATAAGCTGGAAACAGTATTCTCAGGGCCTGTACAGAAGAGATAAAAAGATGATAGACTCTGTTGAAGAGGAATCCTATGTGAAGAACCTGCAGTTTCTAGAAAATGCAGTGAAAGTTGCAGTGAAAGCACTAGGAAGAAATAAATCACCAAGAGTAGATGAAAACCCGATAGATCCATTCCATGCCACAGAGACTGACTAACAAAATCCCAAAAAGAATATGCCAGCAAATACTACAAATAAAACAATGACCCACAGTTTTGCTACATTCAATATACATTCCAGTTCTTCTGAAAGGAGATGCCAACTATAGGACCATTGCTCTGATTTCTCATGCAAGAAAAGTGATGCACAAGGTCTTGCTACAGAGACCTTTATCTTATATAGAGCAAGAAATGCCTAATGTTCAAGTTGGATTCTGAAAAGGAAGAGATACTCGATATCATATTGCAAATATCCCCTGGCTACTAGAGTGCACTGAAGAATTTTAGAAGATCAATGCATTATATACAGCAAAACCTTTGACTGTGTGGATCAGGAGCAATTAAGGAATTAGAAAACATAATCAACTATAGGGCTATGTCACTGAAGACCAAGAACAAGACCATCCAGTCTTGTATTCCTGATCACCATGCATGGATCTGAAAGCTGACAGGAAGAAAACTGGTTGATTTCGAATATTGTGCTGTAGGAGAGCTTTGGTCACCCAGGTGACTTGACGGCACATGACAACAAGGTCTACTTAGAACTGTCTTCTAGCTGATTGTATCTATGATGTTGAGTGAAGAAAGGAAAGAAAATGTATCTTTGATGGAAATCTCTGATCAAATATATACCATGCCTGTGAACAACTCTCACCTCCGACAGCATCCTGCATTTGACGCCTTGCTACTTTAAGACCAGCATATTCAGCTGCTGCTGCAACAGCTTGTGCAAAATCTGCATCTGTAAAAAAGGATCCATCGGATGAGCTAACACTAGACCGTCCTGATGAAATGTTGTCATCTTCTGAAGCTGAACCCCATCCATTGATCATGGAACCTGTCACAGAACTCTCCAGATCTCCGACACTTGAGGCAGGTGTTTGCTCAAGGCCACGCAAAAGAAGCCTTCTGTTTTGCATCTTGGCCATTTCTATGTCTGCTTCTTCTTCTTCTTCTTCTGGTGCATCAGTATCCATGTCTGATACAAGAGGCCCCGAAATATAACCATAGGTATGTGGGGGAGAAATAGGCCTTGGAGGTGGTGGAGGGCTCACAGTTTGACGCCTGTGTGCAAATAAATAATTATGCAGTGTTATACATACATACATACATACATACATACATACATACATACATACATACATACATACATACATACATACATACATACATACATACATGTTTATCAAGGTTTGAATGTCTTTATGAGCAAAAATCATTGATCATTGTACAAAATGGAATAGCAGTTCAGGTTCCCTATTGACTAAAGAGAAAAAGTGTTGGATAAGGGGAAGTGGGTAGCAGATGTATGTGGGTGTGCAGACCTCCTTCTTGTGTTAAACCATGAGTTGGTAGAAAATATATTTAGATCTACTGGTAAGATATCTGAGTGATGAGCGATGTTTTCTGACTGCTAGCTGGGCTAGTGCTAAAAGAACTGTAGCAATACCTGTTCATATCTGATTCCAATTTGTGATGTTGGTTCTGATCTGAGAAGCTCCCCAGCAATGTGTGGGAGGTCATCCATGCTAAACTATCTGTTTCAACTTGATTATACTGTATGTTTTTGATGGCCAGTGGTTTTTGGAAAAGGCATCTCTCAATCTCATTGATGGAATTTATCTGTATATTACAGTGCTTCTATGATGCTCTTGTCTAGGTATGAAGCTCTTCCCATGTAACATCATAGATATGGGACATGCTCACTGACACATCTGTGATTGTGCCCCACTCAGAGATGTAAAATTACTGAAAATTTCCATTTTTTTCTGGAAAAATAAAGAGAAAAACATCTTTTGGTTTTTTTTAATGGAATTTTTTGGAAATTTTACATCTCTAACCCCACCCATATTTATATGATAACAGGTAGAAACATTTGTACTATCTCAAGTTCTTTTAGTAGCTGTTGTGCAGATGTGTGGCATTTAAATGTTTCTGATATTTATTTTCATTTTTTTGTTATTATTTCTAATATGTTCTGTAAACTACCCTGAGATAGTTAAGAGCAGCAACCAAACAAATACATTAAATAAAGCAAGGAAGAATGAATGTATGAATAAATGGGAGAAGACAGGAATATTCAGAAAGCCTTTTTCCACTGAAGGACATGACCAAACATACAGAAAAACTTACAGCGTCCCTCCACTTGTGCTTCTCTCCTCAGATTTTCAGGGGAGGGGGAAAAACAAAGTGTTTGGAGTCTGCCTAGCTTTGAAGGAAAACTGTACTTCCTGAAAGCTCCAGGGTGACATGATTCCTATGCATTCGATTGTCAACTACACATCTAAATTTTGAGTATACTGTCTACTGCACCACGTAGTGGCCTCTAGGTGGTTTGTACTTTAACTCTCATCAGCCCCAGCTAACATAATCAATGTCAGGAATTATGGATCTGTAGTTTTAGATAGTGTTGCTATCTTACATCCCACCAATCTACCAATCACTTTATTGAAGAATCTGGGTAACCAACACAATGCAGAAAAAGACCCTATTTTTTCAAAAAGTGCATTTATACATTCAGGCATTCTTTTACTACATTATCATGATTTGTAAGCTTAAGGGCATACAGTTAGAATGGTGTTTTGAAAATAAGCATGAACAAAAATAGTAACACCAGGAATATTTGAAACTTGTTATGAACCCTGCATCCCATCCAGATCATCTGGGGATTACCAGGTTGAAAAAGGCTAATGGAGACACTAAAAATTGAAGCATCATATTTCAAGTTCTTTAAAACATTGTATTAAAATTACTCTAACAACATATGACTACAGCTGGCACATCATCTAATCCATGTGTTAGCTATATAGAAGGTGAAACAGTCTCTTCTGTACATGCTTTGGTAACAGACCTTCGATCTTGTGGATGTTGCAAATGGCCTACTTCTTCCTGGCAATCCTGTAACATAGGTTGGAGTTCTTCTTGGGGAGAAGGTGTTAGTGTGGCAGTAGACTGATGGCTGTAGGACACTGCTGCTGGAGATGAAGCTGCTCCTCGAACGGGTGGTGTAGGACCCCGTTCATCATCATCATCATCATCTTCTTCTAATTCATCCTGCTGTAGGTACATTCTTGCTGGTGGCACCGGACATGGGATTTCCTGATCATAACTAAGAATAAATTTTAAGCATGTAGAACATTTATGCTAAATTACTTTTTTCTTCTGCTACTTTTTTTGGTCATTTTTAGGTTTAAAGCTATAACAGATTGTTAAAAGATCAAAAATGTAAATATAATTAAAGAAAATCTTAACAACACAAACTCATATAAACAATATAGTAATACTATAGTAATATAGTAATACATAATATGCTCCCCTCCATCTGGAGATATAACAAGTTTTTCCTGCATTTATGGAACCCATTCCCCTTCCAAAACTGCATTGATTCTTGTGAAGATGCACAACCCTTCCCATTCATTAACACCAAGTCACTAAAATCTCCCCAAATACCAATAAGAACATTCTTATCTATCTCATCATTTAGTTTAATATTACACACTAATTTATCATTATTAGCTATATTCCAAACTTATTTATAACAATCATCTAACTGAAAATCTTGTTTAACTTTCCAGTTCCTTGCTACCTTTAATCTTGCTGCTGTTAAATTTGAAATTTAAGTCTTTCATTGCCCAAATATTGATAAGAGAATTATCTTAGGACAAACCTCTTTACTTTTACTTAACTATTTCAGTTATTTCCATGAAGACTCTCCAAATTTTCAGTATATTTTCACATTCCCACCACATGTGGAAATAAGAACCTACTTCCTGACATTATAAATTAGAATATTTAGTATCCATATGATTTAATTTCACTGTAGTTAAATACCATTTCTAGATTAATTTGTAAAAAAATTCCCTTATTCTTGTCGAATACACGTTATTACTTTTTTCTTCCATATGTTCTTGCATCCTTCAGTACATAATTCTTATTCAGAATCATATTCCCATATTGCTTTAAGAACATTTTGTTGATCCTTCACTTCTATTAAAAACTTTATTTATCCGTTTCATTATCTTATTTTCATCCACCTTTTCTTTCTGTACTACTAGTTCTTCAGATCTTGGAAGTTCTTTGCATTTACCATTTTCAATCTATTGTTTAGTCCATTATTAGAATTGAATAAGATTAAACCAAGATGTTGTTAGCAACTTGATTTATTAAGGAACTAGGCCTATAAGACCCAGGATCTGTGAGGCCTTTATTTGGCTTTGGAGTTGAAATAATTAATGAATAGTTCGAAGATGACAGAATCCCGTCCCTTTCTGTTATTTTAGTAAGATGGAGTTTTAACTTAGGTATCAATATTTTTCTAAAAACGTTATAATAGTCCCATCCCAATCCATTTATCCCCAGAGTCTTTCCTACCTTTGATTTATTAATAGTATCTTCTATCTCTTCTGTAACAGGCTGTTCCATCAAATTTCTATCCATATCTTGAGGTGTATTTCAAACATTTTTCTCAATATGTTGTCTAATCTTCTCCAAAGATAACTCCTTCCCACATATATAATTAATGGAAAAGTACTGAAACACTTCCAATTTATCTTTCATCAGTTTGTTCTTTTTACTCATGTCATCTTTTAACTCCTCCAATTAACTCTTAACTTTTTAAATTTGTGTTACTCTAGTCAACATTCTTGAATTCTTATTGCACAATTCAAAATAATCTCCTTTCAAATATATTAAATTTCTCTGAATTCTTTCCACTGTAATATTCTGCAGCTCTTTCTCTTTGCTTGTATTTCTGAAAAAATGTTTATGCCTATCTTTTCTATAGTTTCAAGAGTCAAAAAGCAAAGGCCTTTTAGTCAGTTAACTGAGTGAATTTAGATGATTAGGTTGGCAAAATACATATTTATGAAACATTATTTTGTCTTACTTTTCATTTACAGATAAGCTGTAGTCTTCGCTGTTACTATGCGGTGGAGGATGTACAGGAGGAGGTGGAAGTAGGTCTGCCCAGTTCATACCAGCCTGCTTTGATGCCTTGGGAGTTCTAGCACCCTTCTTATGCCCTTGACTCCCTATGAAAACATATATTTAAGTCACTATATCATACACCCTCGAACAAACAATTGATCAGACCTATGAGATACAGTATTCTAAGACAGTGGTTCTTAACCTTTGTTACTTGGATGTTTTTGAACTGCAACTCCCAGAAACCCCAGCCAGCACAGTTGGTGGTGAAGGCTTCTGGGAGTTGCAGTCCAAAACTCCTGAGTAACCCAAGGTTAAGAACCACTGTTCTAAGAGATTCATACATATGACTAGGTTATTTGGTTTCTGTTATTAGGTGTTAATTAGATGACAATTCACATGCTTATTCACCAAGAACAATATTTTACAGAAAGCTTAGTACAAATATTAGCTCTAGACTATAGAAAAAGAAAATGACAATATACAACTGTGCTTTTAGTCCAAGTCAAGATCTGCACATGTTTTGGAATAATGCATTTCAACAAAATTACATGGGGCTCATAATGTGAATTAATAAATGACTAAAGCACATTAAATCAGGAAATGAATTTTAAATTCAAAATTAATAGAATAGTCTTCTATAGCTATTAATTGCATTATAGATTATCATCTGAAACAAATGAGCTTTAGATATGATCTATAGTTTCTTTCTGTTATTTAACCACTGAAGCCCAACTCACAATATTTTATTTATTTAAGAGATCATACACCAAAAATTCCACAATTATATTAATGAACCTATGCAATTTTTATTCATTCACTGTAATGTTTTGAACACAATGAAATATTAAATTTATTCCAAATGATAGGTAAAGTTGGAAATAATTAATGAAAAAACTAAAATACAACAAAATGAAATTAAAACAGCAAAAGAAAGTATGGCATAAATGTTTTCAGCTTCTCTTCATGGAAAATTATGGCTCACAGTAGAATGATACCAGCTGTAGTAATTTAAACAGCTTTTGGGGAAAATACCAATTATTCAGGTGCCATTGCATTTTGAGTGGAAATTTGACATGAATGTAATCAGAATTTGTACTTGAGAGATAGCCCACTAATTTGTATGCTTCTTGCTGTGACAGCTGTATATTTCTGGGCATTTTAAGTTCCAATAATAGTATTTTTACATCTGAATATTTAAAACAATTTATTATTAAATATTTCAAAGAAAAATCCCTCTGAAAGCCTTCGAGAATACAAATATTTATTTCTTTGATGTATTTTTACCCAGGTCTTCGACTTACAAAACTCATAATATGTAACTGTAAGTTTGCAATTAAGCTTACAAAGATTAATAAAATATCCATGTCCTTATTTTTTTTTTCCTTAGATAAAGCAAACAATTGGCACCCGTAGAGCATTTGAGCAATATGGCCTTGAAAACCTGAATGGCTGAGGCGATATGGTGACCCCCTTTGGTGTGAAAAAATCTTGTTAATGCCGCTGCACTTTTATGAGCATTCAGTGCTGCATGCTTTATGTGGGGGAACCTGAGGCATGAAAGATTATGCCCAAATATTTGTTTGCTTTATCTGACTTATGTCCTCTTGAGGTAGTTCAAACCAAATTTTTGAGATCTATTTTGACTGTACCTCCCTGTACAGTCAAATGTAGCCCTTCAACTGGAGGCTGGCTTAATCACCATAAGAGTGCATGCCAAAGTCCACATGTTTAATTACTGGCTAAAGCTTCTCTTCTCTTCAGAAGGCTTGGTACAGTTGCCACTTTTTGACCCCTTTCAATCAGCATGGAAACTACAACTTACAAAAGAAATAAGGCAAATGGGCTTTTCCACCAATGTTCTTTTAGCGATGGGGCATATCAGCGCTAAAGCAGCATTCAAACAAAGAATCTGGGACATGGAACTTCAAGAGCATATGAGCCAGTTAGGCAAATACAGTGTTGTTACTAATAATGCCTTTACAATATCTTCATATTTGACAAGCACAATGTCAACAAAGACCAGAAGAGCCTTCACATTAGCGAGACTTAATGTTTTACCCTCTAAGCTCATGGAGGGAAGATTTCAACATACACCTATCTCAGATTGCCTGTGTCCATGTAATGATGACCAAGTGGAAATTGTAGGTCATGTTTTACTGTATTGTCTTTTCTATAGAGATCTATGCACCAACCTCCTGAGCCCAATCATTCCCAGATATCCAGGGAGATGAATTTTACATCAAGCAACTTCTTTCTGATAAATACTCCCTTATTACACGCTCTGCAGCAAGGTTTTGTGCAGCAGCAATGGCACAGTGCTTCCTTGTAGTCTCCTGAGCTCACAGGTTGACTGGTTTTGGCATGGGGGTGGTTTATTGTCTAGCATGCAGAGGTGTTATGGTCTCAACTGAAGGGATAATGGCCCGGGGGATAGCTGTAGAGGTGCTGTGTTTTATTCTCCCCATGTTTTACAATCAGTGCACGGTTGATTGTTTGTTGTGCACTTTTTAAATTGCATTTTGTGTGTTTTGACCATGTAGTGTGTTTTATGGATTGGCTATACACTTTTGAACTGCATTTTGTGTATTTTGGCCACATGGTATGTTTTGTGAATTGTTTGTATATTTTAAACTGTATTTTGTATGTTTTATCCATGGATCTGTTTTGTGGGCTGGTCACCTGGCCGTAATAAATAAATTCTACTCTATTCTATTCTGTCCTTATATTACAATCTAATAATAGATGTGCAGAATTGTAATAGAAAAGGAAAAAGGAATAGGTAACAAGTAATTTAGGGCATCATCCTAATACATGTAATCAGTTTTTTATATTAAAAAATGCCACTACAAAAAACCTTTGAAATAACCATTGAACTGCAGAGCTGGAAGGAACCCTATGGATCATCGAGTCCAGCCCCTGTCAGGGAGGCACAGTGGGATATTGAACTCTCAGCCCCTGCTGCCAGATGCCTAAACCACTGAGCTATCCAGCAATAGTGCACTTAAAATGTATGATACCCCCAATCCCAAACTGCATGACAAACCTTGGAATTACATAAATTTCAATATCTCACTACCCTGTTTTCCTGAAAATAAGATTGAACCTGAAAATAAACCCTAGTATGATTTTTCAGGATACTCATAATATAAGCCCTATCCCAAAAATAAGGCCCAGTTAAGTGAAACCCTGCCCTCCACCATTGTGCAGCAACCAGAAGATAACAGCTGTATTTGAATAAATGTAGATTGTTATACATGAAAAAAAAAATATCCCCTGAAAATAAGCATTTTTGGGAGCAAAAATTAATATAAGACCCTGTCTTATCTTCAGGGAAACACGGTAGTTTGTGCTCAGATTTAGGGAATGTGAATTTAGTCTGCAATGAAATTAGAGCCAAACAAACTTCTCATGCACTAGAGTTTCTGCTACGTTTTCTTGTAATTGTAGGTCCTTATATAACACTATGTTGAATGGCTTTTAGCACAACACAAGTGCCTAGGATTGGGAGAGGGCTCTCAGAAATTCCAATGTATTTGCAGAAGCTGTATGTAGAATTTATATTACAATATTGTTTTTATGTGCTATCAAGTCATCTCTGATTTATAGCAACCCTATGAATGAATGACCTCCAAAATGTCCTGCTCTCAACAACCCTGTTCAGCTCTTGTAAACTCAAAACTATGGCTTCTTTAGGGAGTCTATAATATTTGGTATTCCTCTTTTCTGGCTGTTTTCAACCTTTTCCAACATTATTTCTCCCCCAGTAAATCTTGACTTCTCTATCATGATATGCACAAAATATGACAGCCTCAGTTTCATAATTTTTGCCTCCAGAAAAAAAAATCAGACTTGATTTGATGTAGGACCCACTTGTTCATCTTTCTGCAAGTCCATGGTATAAAGCTCTCTTCCAGAACCATATTCCAAATGAATCAGTTTTCTTCCTGACAACTTTCTTCATTGTCTAGCTTTCACAACCATATAGTGATCAGAAATTCAAGAGTGTGAATGGTCTTGGTATTGGTCTCCAGTGATGTGTCCTTATAGTTGATGTACTTTTTCTAATTCCTTCATTGCTACCCTTCCAAGTCTCAGGATTTTTTATGGTTTCTAGGCTGCAGTCCCCATTTGGATTGAGGACTGAATCAAGGTATATAAAAATTTTAAATAATTTCAATGTCTTTGTCAATGTTAAAGTTGTGTAGGTCTTCAGTGGTAATGATTTTTGTCTTCCTAATATTCAACTAGAGCCCTCTTTTGGCACTTTCTTCTTTCACTTTCATCAGAAGTCATTCCAAGTCATTGTTGTTTTCTGCCAATAAGATAGTTATCTGGCAGAATCAAATTATTAAGATTTATCTTAGATTAATGATCTTAAATTATTGATGTTTCTTCCTCCAATTTTCACTCTTCTGTCATCTGAATATAATCCAGCTTCCATATGATATGTTTTGCATATAGATTGAACAGATATGAAGATAAAATGCACCCTTTGTCTGACACCTTGCCTACAGGAAACAATTCTGTCTCTCCATATTCTATCCTAACAGTAACTTCTTGTCCAACATTACAGGTCATCAGGACATTAAAGAACTGATGTAAACCCATTTCTTTCAGAATAATTCATAGTTTCTTTTGATCCACACAATCAAAGACTTAGTTGTAGCCTAAAGAGCATAGAGTGATCTTCTGGAATTCTTTGGCAAGCTCCAATAGCCAGCGGATATTTGCAATTTGATCTTGAGTGCCTCTTCTTTTTCAGAATCCAGCTTGAACATCAAGCATTTTTCGCTCCATAAAAGGAATGAAGGACCTTTGTTGCAATACCTTCAGCATCAGTTTGCTTGCATGGGAAATTGGAGCAATGGTCCTAAATTTACTGCACTCCTTGGCATCTTTCTTGAGGACTGGAATGTATACTGAGCATTTCCAGTCTGTGGACCATTGTTTTGTTTTGCATATTTGTTGGCTTATTCTTAGAATTTTGACAGAGTTGGTCTCTGTGGCTTAGAATAGTTCTGTGGGTAATCCATCTGCCCCTTTTGATTTATTTCTTCCTAGTGCTTTCAGACCAACTTTCAGTGTATTTTCTAGAACTGCAGAAGTACATTTCATTATGTATAATGACTAAGCATATTCAGTATAAATGTACATAAACTTGCTGCCGCACACTGATCCTAACGATAGATGAGGCACCTGTCTTGCTGTACTAAGGTTTCCATAGAGAGCAACGAGTTTATTGGTGTCATTCTTTTTTTTAAACAATGAGCCAGAGTGTTCCCTACACCCACTGTGAAAAATGAGCACTTCCCTATGCTTACGCTAAATCATTTCCCTCCATCATACTCAAAATCGAAGGAGGAAAATATTTGTGAAATTCAGATGTTTGTATTCAAAACCTTACAGAAACCTGAGCATTAGTAGGCACCATAACAGAATAAAGTAGCCCTACAAAGTAATGTAGGATGTTTGTATTTCTTCCTAATATTAATTAATACCTTCTAAATGTGCTCTAGATCAGTGGTCCCCAACCTTTTTTACAGACCGGCTGGGGAAGGTGGGGAACCCCCCACGCTTGTGCGCATGCACGAAGGATCAGGCATGCTCTCGTGGGGCACATGTGCACTTGTGCACATGTGCAAAGGGTGGTGCTCAGGGGCACTCGTGCACGTGCGAAGGGAGCGTGCACACATGTGCAAAAGGGCTGTGCAGGGGGGTGCGTGCAGGGGTGGGGGGAGGTGTGTCTCTGCGGCCCAGTACTGCTCAGGCCACGGACTAGCACTAGGCGATGGACCGGGGGTTGGGGACCTCTGCTCTAGATTCTAGGTCATACTCACCAGATGTACTGCTTCCTCGATCGGAGCTGTTGTAAGACCCTCCTGTATTCTGATCATAGTTTTGGTTGTATGGGATTGTTTGAGCATTATCATTTACTCGATAATCTGTAGATTTAATACAACAAGTTTATATTTCCATCAAACAAATAATTCCTTATGTACTGTACTTGCAAGTTGTCACAATACAGAGGAATATCTCCTTTTTGGAAAAAATGAGAGGATTGCTTACTGGCCTGTTTATTCTTGTTACCAGAAAAGTTCAGAAAAAAGCATCTTTATAACATATATGTTCTCATTAAGAGTTATACTCAGGATATGCAGACCATTAATCCAAAGGCTTACATGGTTTCTTCAGGGCTTGGAGGGGAGGTTCAGGTTAATATAATATATTAATACAAACAAATTTATATTACACTGCATATGCAAGAGAAGAGAGTCAAATACAGGGCACAACTAAAAGATTTTTAAAAGATTGGTGATGGCGGTGAGCAATTATCAAGCTGAATGGAGGCATACAAATAAGTAAGAACTACTAATACAGCATCTTTTTTTTTTTAAAAAAAGATTATATTAGAACCATAGCCATAAGACTATGAAATCTGGAACCTAGCACAAACAGGATTCTAGAGAGGTGTGTGTGTGTGTGCGGGCGCGTGTCCACACACACACACATACACAGACACATTTATAGTCTGGTATTTCATACAATTTGATGAGTAGGGGCAGACTGGCAATAGCCAATGCTATTTATATTATATATTTATATTATATATAGAACCTAATCCAAATAGATAAATGTTCCATCTAAGTATTTTCATATACTTGCTCCTTCCCTCTGTATGTGTCTACGTAAGGTGTTTCTTATCCATATAAAGTATCTTACTCATAAACTATCAATGGATAATGAGTGCATTTCTACTTCTAGTGAATTTTGTTGTATTCTAATAATTAAGGTTGTCTCATTAGTGACAATGGCAATTATAGATAATATTAACATTAATATTAACAAAATCTAAGGTTTGAAAAATTTATTTTCTTCCACAGGAATAAAGAATGTACCAGATAATACAATCATTTTTTTAAACTGAGGAATGATCTATTACATGCATGAAGGTTACTAGAACCTGAGTTTCACTTAATGGAACAAATAAAATAAGTCATAAACAAAGATACTGGATATGAAATAGGAACTATGAAGCACTGTGTGAACTCATCTATTTCTAGTTACACAGGCTAGGGATAAATGATCAGAAATACAGTTTTGTAAGAAGTTCAATAGTTTTGTAAGAAGTTTTTCCAGTAGTGACGTATAGAACTGAGAGCTGGACCATAAAGAAGGCTGAACGCCAAAAAATTGATGCTTTTGAATTGTGGTGCTAGAGGAGACTCTTGAGAGTCCCCTGGACTGAAAAGAAAACAAACTTATCCATTTTGAAGGTAATCAACCCTGAGTGCTCACTGGAAGGACAGATCCGGAAGCTGAGGCTCCAGTACTTTGGCCATCTCATGAGAAGAGAAGACTCCCCGGAAAAGACCCTGATGTTGGGAAAGTGTGAAGGCAAGAGGAGAAGGGGACGACAGAGGACGAGATGTTTGGACAGTGTCACCGAAGTTACCAACATGAATTTGACCCAACTCCGGGAGGCAGTGAAAGACAGGAGGACCTGGCATGTTCTGGTCCATGGGGTCACGAAGAGTCGGACACAACTTAATGACTAAACGATAACAAGAAGTTCAATATAAGAATGAGAGAGACTGGGAAGAATAAGATAAAACATTCATATTGGTATATAATGGTCTATAAATGTGTGTGTGTGTGTGTGTGTGTGTGTCTATATATACATACACATGTAAAGGTTCTCCTTGACATTTAGTCCAGTCGTGTTCAACTCTAGGGCACGGTGCTCATCCCCGTTTCCAACCCATAGAGCCAGCATTTGTCCGAAGATAGTTTCCATGGTCACGTGGCCAGCGCGACTAAACACGGAATGCCATTACCTTCCCACTGGGGTGTTACCTATTTATCTACTTGCATTTGCATGCTTTCGAGCTGCGAGGTTGGCAGTAGCTGGGACAAGCAACGTGGATTCGATCTTATGACTGCTGGTCTTCTGATCATGCAGCACAGAGAGGCTTCTGCGGTTTTACCTGCAGTGCTACCATATCCCTTTACACATACATAGGGGGCCTAATTCATATTTCCTGTAAGAACATGTACTTAATTGATAGTGTTAGATGACATCAGTGTACAGAAAAAGGAAAAAGAAATCAAAGGGATAAATCCCATGTTAGCATATTTTGTCTAAACCTAGACCTACTGAGGGAGGCCGACAGGGGCAAAGTGTCCCTGCTGGTCCTCCTCGACATCTCAGCGGCCTTCGATACCATTGACCACGGTATCCTCCTGGGGAGGCTCTCCGAGTTGGGAATTGGGGAACCTGGCCTGGCTCCGTTCCTTCTTGGAGGACCGTCCCCAGAGAGTGCAGCTTGGGGAAAGTGTCTCGGCTCCGTGGAATCTCAATTGTGGGGTTCCACAGGGGTCGATCATCTCCCCAATGCTGTTTAACATCTATATGAGGCCGCTGGGTGGGGTCATCAGGGGGTGTGGAGCCCAGTGTCATCAGTATGCTGATGATACTCAGCTCTACATCTCCTTTCCACCTACCGCAGGAGAAGCCGTTCTGTCCCTTCAGCGCTGCCTGGGGTCCGTACTGCAATGGATGCAGGAGAACGGGCTGAGGCTGAACCCGGACAAGACGGAGGTGCTAAGGGTGGGTGCCCCCACAGCCGGGAGTTTGGGAAACTCCCTCACTTTTGGGGGGGTGACCCTCCCTGCGAAGGATGGGGTACGCAGCTTGGGGATCCATCTTGACCCGACGCTCACTATGGAACCCCAGGTGGCGTCGGTGGTTCGAACCGCCTTCTACCATCTCAGGCGGGTAGCCCAGCTGCGGCCCTATCTCAATGTTGGGGCGCTCACCACTTTGGTGCATGCACTTGTACTCTCAAGATTAGACTACTGTAATGCGCTCTACGTGCGGCTGCATTTGAGGCTGCTGCGGAAACTACAGGTGGTGCAGAATGCGGCGGCCAGACTTCTCAGTGGAGTGAAAAAATTCCAACACATTTCACCCACTCTGGCCGCACTGCATTGGCTGCCCATCCGATTCTGCATCAACTTCAAAGTGTTGATGCTTACGTATAAAGCCCTAAACGGTTTAGGGCCTCGATATTTGGCGGAACGCCTTCTACCACCAAGATCTACCCGTGTCACTTGCGCGAGCCAGGAGGTGAGGCTGAGGAGCCTAATGCCGAGGGAGGCCCGGAAAGAAAAGACAAGAAATTTGGCCTTCTCGGCGGTGGCTCCTCGCCTCTGGAATAACCTTCCCCCTGATATTCGCCCGGCCCCCTCGCTGGGTATTTTCAAAAAGCAACTAAAAACATTGATGTTTCGGCAGGCCTCCCCCCCCTAGTTAATTCCTGACTCCTCTTTCCTTCTCTTTCCTAGTGTTTTATCCAATTGTTGAAAGTTTTCTACTTTGTATAATGGTTTTTATTATTGTTGTTCCCTTTGTTGTGAGCCGCCTAGAGTGGTCTATTGACTAGATAGGCGGGATATAAATAAAATAAATAAATAAATAAATAAATAAATAAATAAATAAATAAATAAATAAATAAATAAATAAATAGCTTAGTCCTATTTTACTATCCCACATCCATTTATCTATTCAATAAAAAATGAGTTAGCACAAACACATGCATAGATGTGCATCCTGAAAAACAAAATTATCAAAGTATTGAGGCTGTAATACTCACAGTAGTGTATCTGCATGTTCTACACACACTTTGTGTATGTGTATGTAACAATTTTTAAAACCCTATAAAACAAGTTGCGATAAAAAGTATATGGCAAACTATAATTAAAAATGGCACAGCCAACAACAAGGTAACATGCTGAATCATGAATCATGTCAGAGTCATATGCTCTCTGAATCATACTGGGGACAAATAGATCAGGTAATATACAGACTGATTTATTCTTGATTGATGCAACACTATTCTAATAGAACATGCCCTTTGCAAATCAAGTTATTAAGCAAACTGCATTTTCGCCTTTTTTGTTGTTTAGTCGTTAAGTCATGTCCGAGCACACCAGGCCCTCCTATCTTCCACTGCCTTCCGGAGTTTGCTCAAATTCATGTTGGTGGCTTCAATGACACTGTCCAACCATCTCGTCCTCTGTCAACCCCTTCTCCCGGGTCTGTTCCAGGGAGTCTCCTTGTGAGATGTTCAAAGTATTGGAGCCTCAGCCTCAGGATCTGTCCTACCAGTGAGCACTCAGGGTTGATTTCCTTTAGAATGGATACGTTTGATCTCCTTGCAGTCATGGGGACTCTCAAGAGTCTCCTCCAGCACCACATTTCAAAAGCATAAATTCTTCTTTAGGGGCGAGCTCTCACTACTGGAAAAACCATAGCTTTGACTATGTGGACCTTTGTTGGCAAGGTGATGCCTTTGCTTTTTAAGATGCTGTCTAGGCTTGCCATGGCTTTCCTGCCGTACTCCTTTCCCAATTTTGAACCAATCAGTTCTTCCACATCCAGTTCTAAGTGTTGCTTCCTGTCCCACGTATAGATTTCACAGGAGATAGATAAGGTGGTCAGACATCCCATTTCTTTAAGGACTTGCCATAGTTTGTTGTGTTCGACACAGTCAAAGGCTTTTGCTTAGTAAATGATGCAGAAGTAGATGTTTTTCTGGAACTCTCTGGCTTTCTCCATAATCCAGCGCATGTTAGCAATTTGATCTCTAGTTCCTCTGCCCCTTCGAAATCCAGCTTCTACTTCTGGGAATTCTTGGCCCACCTACTGCTGAAGCCTACCTAGTAGGATATGAGCATAATCTTGTTAGCATGTGAAATGAGAGCAGTTGTACGGTAGTTGGAGCATTCTTTGGCACTGCCCTTCTTTGGGATTGGGATGTAGACTGATCTTTTCCAATCCTCTGGCCACTGCTGAGTTTTCCAAACTTGCTGGCATATTGAGTGTAGCACCTTAACAGCATCATCTTTTAAGATTTTAAATAGTTCAACTGAAATGCCATCATCTCCACTGGCCTTGTTGTTAGCCATGCTTTCTAAGGCCCACTTAACTTCACTCCAGGATGTCTGACTCAAGGTCAAGAACCACACTATCTTGGTTGTCCGGGACATCCAGATATTTCTGGTATAATTCCTCTGTGCATTCTTGCCACCTCTTCTTGATGTCTTCTGCTTCTGTTAGGTCCCTACCATTTTTGTCCTTTATCATGCCCATCTTTGCACAAAATGTTCATTTAATAGCTCCACTTTTCTTGAACAGATCTGTTTTTTTCCTTTCTGTTTTTTCCCTCTGTTTCTTTGCATTGTTCTTTTAAGAAGCCCCTCTTGTCTCTCCGTGCTATTCTTTGGAAGTCTGTGTTCGGTTTTCTGTAACTTTCCCTACCTCCCTTGCATTTTGTTTCTCTTCTCTTCTCCGCTATTTGTAAGGTCTTGTTGGACAGCCACTTTGCTTCCTTGTATTTCCTTTTCTTTGGGATGGTTTTTGTTGCTGCCTCCTGTACAAAGTTACAGGGATCCATCAATGATTCTTCAGGCACTCTGTCCACCAAACTGAGTTCCTTAAATCTGTTCTTCACTTCCACTATGTATTAATAAGGGATTTGGTTTAGATTATACCTGACTAGCCCAGTGGTTTTTCCTACTTTCTTCAGTTTAAGCTTGAGCTTTGCTATAAGAAGCTGATGATCAGAGCCACAATCAGCTCCAGGTCTTGTTTTTGCTGACTGTATAGAGCTTCTCCATCTTTGGCTGCAGAGAACATAATCAATCTGATTTCAGTATTGCCCATCTGCTGATTTCCATGTGTAGAGTCACCTCTTGTGTTGTTGGAAAAGAATGTTTGTGATGACCAGCTTGCTCTCTTCACAAAAATCTATTAGCCTTTGCCCTGCTTCGTTTTGAACTCCAAGGCCAAACTTCCTTTTGTTCCTTTTATCTCTTGACTTCCTACTTTAGCATTTCAGTCCCCTATAATGAGAAGAACATCTTTCTTTGGTGTCAGTTCTAGAAGGTGTTGTAAGTCTTCATAAAATTGGTCAATTTCATCCTCTTCAGCATTGGTGGTTGGTGCATAAACTTGATTACTGTGATGTTGAAAGGTCTGCCTTGGATTTGTATTGAAATCATTGTATCATTTTTGAGATTATATCCCAGTACAGCTTTTCCCACTCTTTTGTTGACTATGAGGGCTACTCCATTTCTTCTATGGGATTCTTGCCCACAATAGTAGATATGATAATAGTCTGAATTGAATTCACCCATTTCCATCCATTTTAGTTCACTGACGTTCAGGATGTCAATGTTTATTCTTGCCATCTCCTGTTTGGCCACATCCATCTTACCAAGGTTCATAGATCTTACATTCCAGGTTCCTATGCAGTATTTTTCTTTGCAGCATCAGACTTTCCTTTCACTTCCAGGCACGTCCGCAACTGAGTGTCTTTTCTGCTTTGGGCCAACTACTTCATTAGCAATGGAGCTACTTGTACTTGTCCTCTGCTCTTCCTCAGTAGCATGTTGGATGCCTTCCGACTTGAGGGGCTCATCTTCCAGCGTCATATCTTTTAGCCTTTTGTTTCTGGTCATGGGGCTTTCTTGGCAAAGATACTGGAGTGGCATTGCCAGTTCCTGCTCCAGGTGGATCACGTTTAGTCAGAACTCTCCACTATGACCTGTCCATCTTTGGTGTCCCTGCACGGCATAGCCCATAGCTTCTCTGAATTACTCAAGCCCCTTCACCATGACAAGGCAACAATCCATGAAGATATTCCACACATTACAACAGAAAAATGTGTCCTTAAAAGACATAAAGCACATTCAGATGTTTCAGGTAAAATCTTAAATCAATTCATTTTAAGCTGATGTGCCCAGAGCAAAATATTTGGTGTAGTACTAAAAGTAGGATAATGAATGCAAAGAATAGGGCAAAAATTAGTTCATTTCCATTTTTAGAACCAGCCATAATGGAAGCCTACATATTTTCATATGCGACATTCCTGTCATTTATATGGATGTATAGGTTTAATTAGCTTTCATTCACCATTAGAAGAATGGAGTGACCTATTTTAAAATGTGAGTTCAATGCCTATACTTTGCATCTGGTTTATGAATTAAAGATGTGGTCTCAGTACCATCCAATCACTCATTTGTTATTATTAAATTTAGATTAAGCTCAAAGCCATGTGAAAAATTTTTTATTTAATTCTCTTTTAAGATACAGCCGCTTATTTTGTTAGAATAAATCCAATCTTCAAAGATTATTGTAGTGCTAATTAACTCTTTGAGTTTGTTAATTGGGAATTTCTAAATCTAAAGGACTTAGATGCCCACAGTGCTCGATTTCTCCTGGCAAGTTCTACACTTGAGTAACCAATTATAAAATCCAGAAATGATTTAAATAACTCTAGACCTACTGAGGTATAAGTAGTTTCATTTGTTTATAGAAACTGAGAACCTGAAAGTACAACTGAATTTCAGTCTTAAGAAATCTCCAGCACACATAGAAAGAATGCAAAATTCTAAAAGTGATTTACCTTTATTTAATTTGTTTTGTTCCATAATGTTGTACTGAACTGGTGCAGTCTCTTGTTTTTGTTGTGTAGATGGCTTCCAGTGTTTTTCATTTGAATCACCACTGCTGCTGTTGACATTATTGCTGATATTTGACTGGATGAGTTGGGTGGTTGCATAAGGAGTAGGCTGCCCTGGTTGGTTGACAAATCTTCCATCTTTTAGATTTGGGCTATTGAAAGTTTTCATCTCATTGATTTTGTTGCTTAAGTCCACATCACCATAAACTGTTGGGTCAGGTAGCATCAGATTGGTTTGCTTGTTTTCCAGCTGATTGTTGTAATTTGCTATACAGTCAGCTATCCCATGAAAGGAAAGGGGGGGGAAACAGGAAAGGTGCTCAGTTATAACACAAATTTTTATCCTTGAGATGCTTAATTTGTATGTGTACTTGTGTATGTGCACAATTTTATGATATAGTATTCCAAAGCAAAAAATAAAAATAAAAAGATAACAATATAGTTGCAGTGGACAGAAAAAAATATATAGATTTGGAGCTGTAGTTCAGAGACATGCTTTTTTAACTTTTCATGTATGCATCCCTATAATGGCATGACAGTCTTGATAACTACAGTTCTTTCCAGAAACATGACAAAATACTTCCTTCATCAAGGACCACGGTAATGACATCTGCTCACTCAACTGTTTTGATTGTAAGCTATCTGTACTTGTAGCACAACACATTTGATATCCAGCAATAGAATTAGTACTATCTTGCTTGTGTTAGGACCAGTATTTTACTCTGCAGCTCAAACTCAGTAGCCCAAATCCTATTGCTTAGTGTTTATCAACTGCACTACAGTAGACCCAATGAATCAATGAGGATTTGATGAGTCAACTCCTCTATAGCACAAAAGATGGAGGAGAGTGTTGGACATTTACTGGCACCTTAAATATTGCACAGGTCTAGGATGATGGGTATTTGATTGTGGAAGGAACAGAGCTCTGGATGAGGAATCTAATAACGTTAATGCCTCAATACTAGGATTCAGCAACCTTAAAAGTTCTAGAATATGTGTTATTTAGCTTCTATCAATGTAGTCTAGTAAATAGAAATGGGTAACTTTAATTAGTCTATCTGAATAACACTGAGAATAAATAAGCAAGAGCTAACAGAACCTAAGTTCAAAGTTAAGTCTTTTAATTACATTTACCTGGCCGGCTGTATGTGGTGAGGTTAGTATCACTGTTTCCATTTCCTGAGGTGCAGCAGTTTATGGAGCAATCATTATGATTATTCCCGGTGTTCGGCCATGTATCTGCAAGCCATGGCTGAGCAGCAGGTTCATTGATGTTTAAAAGACCTGGCCTTCAGAAGACAGAGACAATAATGTACAAAATCAGCATATTTTAAAAAAGAAGCCATAACTTAAAATTTCACAGTGGCTGCTGAAAAATCTTTTAACAATGCTCCTGTGAGCACAGATGGTTTGCTGTATGGAAATCGCTGCCACAGGGAGAACTTGGAGCAGCATCCATGAGTTCACTGTATGAACCTCCGTTTCTTAATATCTGCTATGGAAGTCTAACATTTTGTAAAACTTTTTATGTGTGGAGCACCTCAGGCCTTTCTATTTCTAAACTTTGTTCGCAGAATGACTTATATTATCTTTTGCTACTGAGCAAATGTAATGTAATGTTCTTCTTTCGACTGGAATTTTCTTACATCAGCTTCTGCATCTGGTGCGAACCCGTTCTTTTTACCGCTTTGGCTTTATGTCATGGGATTGTATTCTTTAATATATTTCAGCTCCTGAATTTTGCACTTCTCAACGCACTGCACCATTTATTAACTCTAGTAAGCAACAGTATCTATTGCTGTCCTTGACAAGACAAATTCCCTCATATGAGTTGTCCTCTACTTTGGTTTTCACTTCACACTTTTCCTTCAAGTCTCTCTTTAAAATCTGACTTTTTGTTAAACCTGGCACTTCACAATGGTCCTCTTCATTAAAACAAAGCTTAAATGTTTGCAAATACTTTTGCTCCTATCCACCTCTTGGTACTTTTGCACCTGTGTCCTTTGTTCTTTCTCCTATTCATTCTGAAAATCAAAATTGTAGGCTCACTTGGAAAAAAATTGTGCTTCTTGCTTTTGTTATTCTGTAAGACCTTACAAACACTGATGGTATAATGGACCCCTTTTAAGAAAAAAGCAACAAAATAAATACTTTAATAAATAAGTGTACTAGTAATGTATAAATGAGATAGCATTTTTATTCAATATTCTGAGTAAACAACTAAGCAATGCTTAATTCCTAAAATGCAAAGCCTGCTCAAACATTGTACTTCCCTTATCTGGAACCCCCAATTTCAATCCATAGATTTTCCCCCCTGCTTTTTAGTATTCGGCGATGAGGAAAAGGCAGTATCTTCACACACAATGAACCTGTGGAATTCACTGCTGCAACAAATGAAGACTGTTGCCAATTTGTATAGTTTTAAAGTGAGAATGGACAGATTCACAGAGGATGACGATATCTATGTCTATGTATATTCCTTCAATTTTTCTCTCTGTATATCAGTTGCTGAGAAGAATACCAGGAGAAAGATGATGTTGCATGCAAGTCCTGCTTATAGGTTTCCCATGAGCAACTGGCTGGCTACTTAATGAACAGAATGGTGGAATCGGTAGGCCTTCGAATGACTTTTCTTAACTGCATAATTAATTCAGTATATACTAGCCCACTATTTAGTTTATTTCCACTATTTAATCTGGTTAGAACTAAGTTAATAAGCAAAATTATAGTTTCTGCAATCAAATGTAGGTTTGGTAGAACAGCCATTCTCAGTGGGGACCATATGGCCACCTGAAACATTTGAAGGGGGCCACAGACTGGAGAAAATTCTTCACACACCATATCATAAGGTTTGTTTGTGACTTCTATAATATTGATTCAGCCTAAATTCCTTTCATATTGTGTTCATGGCTGTGACAAAAAAGTATTGAGAATGGCAAACAAGTGTAAAAATTGTCACTGACTTCTTAAAACATGCAACAAAAGAAGGTGTTAACTCAGTTTTGGACAATGAACTTCAAGAAGGATGCTGACAAATTGGAACAAGTTTAGAGGAGGGCAACAAGGATGATCAGGGGGCTGGAAACCCTATGAGGAAAGACTGGATGAATTGGGCATGTTTAACCTTGAGAAAAGACTGAGGGGAGATATGGTAGCACCTTTCAAATACTTGAAAGGCTGTCATACAGAATAGGAGCAAGATCCATTCTCGATCATCCCAGACTGAAGGACACACAACAGTGGGCTTAAATTACAGGAAGCCAGACTTTGGTTGAATACCAGGAAAAACTTTGTAACTGTTAGAGCAGTATGGCAATGGAACCAATTACCTTAAAACGTAGTGAGTGCTCCAACTTGGAAGCATTCAGGAGAAATTTAGACACCTTGCAGATGCCCTTTGATTTGTATTCCTGCAATGAGTAGGAGCTTGGACTCAATGGATTTATGGGCCCAACTTCATTGTTCTATGATTCTATGATTAATTAAGTTAAATTTGTCTGGTATTTATGAAGAAAACCTATGAAAATCAAGGTCAAGAGGGGATGCAAACATCTTTTCTAATGATTTTAAAGTGAATAAAACGAAAAGGAGATAGTAGAGGAAAATATACAATGATACAATCAGCAATGGGAGGAGAGGATTATACTTTAATGTCTACTCTCCAAATGTAAATCATACTAATTTCTTTAAGGAATTTTGAAGGATTTGGAAAAGAGGAGGAAACGGTTTGTAATAATGGCAGGTAATTTTAGTATGATGACAGAGATAGAAAAAAGATAAATTAAATTCTATTACTTAAGAATCCTTGTGGTGCAGTGGTTACACTGCAGTGCTGCGGCAAAGACGCTGCTCATGACCTAAGTTCCTGATTGACTGGGTAGCTGGATCAATGTTGACTCAGCATTCCATCCTTCCAAGAGTAGTAAATTGAATACCCAGCTTCCTGGGTGGGGTGGGATGTGTAGCCTGCATAACTGAACTGTAAACTGCTCAGAGAGTGGTTTAAGCACTATAGGATGGTATATAAGCAGCACACTTTACTGAGAAAATTAATATGATTTTTGAAAAGGTTTTCATGTTATTCTCCTCCGTTCATAAGAGTTACTTCAGAATACATTATATATTTGTATCTAATAGTTTGATTTTGAGAGTACTTAATGCAAATAACAGATCATGCTTTGCACATATTAAAATTAAATATGACCACAGAGAAGTTAAACGATAGAGATTAGATACTAGCATTTTTCTGCAAAAGAAAATAATACATAAAATAGAAAAGGAAATGATGGAATGATGGGAAATAAATAACAGACCCTACTGACTCTGAAGAATTTTTTTTTCATAAATCAAAGTATTAAAATATTTATGGTGATACGAAAAGAGAACTGTTTTTATTACTAAATACATTAAAGAAGCTCAAAATTGTTTTATGCTAGGAAGGCGAATGGAAAACCTGACTCGGAGAGTGCTAAATGTAATAAATGGAATATCTAAACAAAAGGTAAAAATTGGTGTAATTTCATTATATATATATATTAAGCCAACATTTAAAAAGGATAATTACAGTACTAGGTTTTGATACATGTTTTAAAAGAATAATAGGTCAGTTGTATATATAACAAAAAATAAATAAATAAAAGCAAACAGAAAGATTTTGGTGATCATTCATCTTGTGGAGGTTGTGCAGCAAATTCTCATGGGTAGCTCCGAAATTATATGTTTTTATTGAAGTCCCACAGTCTTATGGCCACTGTTGGGGGCCAGGTATAGCTTCTTAGGTGGAGATAGGTATAGTATACCTGGCCCCCAACAGCAGCCAAGAGACTTTTGGACTTTAATAAAGACATACAATTTTGGAGCTACCCACAAGAACTTGGTGCATAGCCTGAGGAAATTTTATTATCAAAAGCCCGGTTTGTTTTCCCCCCCTTCCTCCAATAAAGATATCACCCGTTCCTTCGTTTGTATTGTTTTAGGCACCACATGGCCTTTTCCTGGCTTTTGCTAGAATATTGAAGCCATGTCAATAAGAATAAAAGGTAAAATCATAATTTAGTTTGGAATGGTACTTTACTGAAATTGAATCAAGTAGATGATAATTATTCTAAGGTGTGCTGAAGAGGGCAGCAGAAAGTAGGGACTTTTTCTCATACAGTGGTGCCTCGCTAGATGATGATAATCCATTCCACTGAAATCGCTGTTTAGCAAAATCATCGTCTAATGAAAAGCATTTCCCCATTGGAATGCATTGAAACCTGTTTAATGCATTCCAATAGGGAAGAATCGTCATTGTCTAGCGAAGATCGGCCATAGGAAAGCCGCTCTGCGAACCGCCGATCAGCTGTTTAAATAGCTGTCCCTGCGAAACTTAGGTCCTGGAAACACCCGTTTTGCGAGCACCGAAGCAGGGACCAAATATTATCCAGCAAAATTCCCCATAGGAATCACTGTTTCGCGAATCACCATACCTGCTTCGCTAACCGATTATCGCAAAATGAAGATTTTCGCACAGCTGATTGGCGGTTTCAAAATGGCCCCCGGGTTAAAAAATGGCCACCCGCTGTTTTCTGGGACAGATTCCTCACTGCACGGGCAGTGAAAATGGCGGCACTATGGAGGATCTTCGCTGGACAGTGAGTTTCAAGTCCATAGGAATGCATTAATCGGGTTTTTATGCGTTTCTATGGGCTTTTAAAAATTGCTTTACGATGTTTTTGTTCTACAGCGATTTCACTGGAACGAATTAACATTGTAATGCGAGGCACCACTGTACAGCTATACGGGGACAATATATTGATTTTATATTAAGGGGAAGGAGTAACGCCCATTGCAAAGACTCAATACAGTTCTGGAATAGAGATGGATTTATTTATTTATTTATTTATTTATTTTTATATGCCCTCTTTGTCTTAAAAGATCCGAGGTGTTTACAGTATTAAAATAAACACCGTTGGTGTGAAGATAAAGCTCTTCATCTGCTTGCAGAAGGTCAACAAAGATGGGGCAACTCTCCTGTTCCAGAGTCTAGAAACAGCAAAAGAGAAGGCCCTGTCCTGTGTTCCCCATCATATGCACCTGTGAAAATGGTAGGACTGAGAGGAAGGCCTCCTCTGATTATCCTAATACCCAAGTAGGGCCATAAAGGGAGATGCAATCTTTTAGATTGAGTGGACCCAAGCTGCTTAGGGCTTTATAGGTTAAAACTAAAGATCGGGATGAATATAAAAATGGATTGCTTTTTCTGACAAATGTAGCTGATTCATTAAATATTTGTTAATCTGTATTTGTAGGTTCCAGAGACCTCCACGAATACGAAGGGATGAATATCAACCCGTTTTCATTTGTCCTTCATATTAAAAAAAAACCCACAAAAAGACCATTCTGTCTACCAGACACCGATAAGCTGATCAGCAGCAGAAAGGCAGCCACCACCCCACACAGCCACCCCATGCCACAGCCTACCCCCACCCCCTTCCTTTCCCTACCTTAGGCCCCACCCCCACCGACACCCTCTTACCTTAAACGCGGCTGCTGAGGTCTTCTGGCCTTGGAGACACACATGTCTGCCTTAAGGGAATCCAGGCTGTCCTTTGCAAATATGGCAGCTGCAGCTTCCCTACCCTAAATGAAGCTGCAGCCCCCATCTTTGCAAATGGCAGCCAGTCTCCCTTTTTACACGCCGTTGCTGTAAAGGCCTGATAGAGACCTGGCAGCAGCTACTAATATAAGGGGTGTGTGGTGGGTGTGGGATGGGGGCAAAGGTAGGGAAAGAGAGGCTATGTGGGGGAGTCTGTTAGGGTGGCTGGCTGTATGGGGGGGGTGGCTGCCTATTTGCTTCTGATCAGCTGATTGGTGGCCAGTAGGCAGAATGGGCTTCTGTGCCATGTGGTAAACTCTCTTGGGGGGACCCAATTTGTGGGTGAATAACTCAGATGTTCGCTATCCAATCTTCACCAAAATTGGCAGATGTGTTGGGGAAAGACATAGGAAGCTCCGTTGTGATTCTAGAGTCTCTAAGTACCCGGGGGCAGCTTTCTTGGGGTGTCCCCTTTGTGACTATATAACTCGGGGGTCCGTGATCCAATGTTCACCAAACTTTCAGGAATTGTAGAAAAGCATCCGAGGAAGCTTCCCTGCAAATTAGGTATGTCTAGTGGTTGGGGGCCAGTGTTATAGCCATTTAAAGTGCAGACAAATCAACAGATTGATTTGTTTACTCGTCAAAAAATATCTGTATATTCATATTTGTTGATCCGTTAACCTCGACGAATAATGGATCAGAACAAATCACCATTTTTTAAAATTTCTTCCCATCTCTAGTTAAAACCAGCACTTTGAATTGTGCCTGGAAATGGATCAGCAGCCAGTGCAGCTGCTGTAATATGGGAGTTATATGTTCCCTGTAACCAACCTCAGTTAACAATCTGTCTGTGGCATTTTGGACTTTCTGAACATTTTCCTAAGGCAGCCCCATGTAGTGTGCATTGCAGTAATCCAGATGAGATGTAATTGAAACCTGTTCATTTAAAGGGTAAATGACTATAGGTTGTTACTCTCAAATGGTCCTGGGGAGGGAAGCACTGTGTATTTAGATATTTGTTTGATTAGAGGTTTTTCTAATGTTTTTGCTTTTTTCTATAAATTAAAAAAAAATCTCACATACTGTCAGTTGTTTACTGCATGATGCAAAACTATTTACAAATAAAAAAAGAATTTGAGAAGACCACATAGATATTTGAAAGCAGTTTGATGTGAACATTGCTGCCCCTTGTTTCTTTTAAACATGTTAAATAATACGTACATGGATTTGAAAGTACTGTTTTACACAGTTAAAACAAAAATTGAAGCCAGAAACAGACATTAGAGATAGCCTGTGACTGAAAAAGAGATTCTTAACTAATGGGTATATCCTGAGTGTCCCAGCACATGCTTCTCTCACCCCTGTCATTATACAGATTAAATTCTTTTGTTTGATTTTTGGTCTTCAGAATGTAAGCAGAGGGCTCCTCTGAAATCTGATTTCATAGGCGTGGAAAGATCTGTATTAATATACTCGGCCCCAATTACAGGAGATCTCTAACTTTGTTTCTGTCCTCACAGATATACAGTGGTACTTTGAAAGACGATTACCCCTCAAAATGACGAATCTGCATGACGATGAGATTTACAACCACCATTTTGCTTCGCAAAACAGTGATTCCTATGGGGGAATTTCGCTGGACGGCGATTTGGTCCATGCTTCACGGACCATTTTTTCGCAAGACGATTTTTACAGCTGATTGTCGGCTTCGCAAAATGGCTTCCCTGGGGCGATCTTCGCAAAACGGTTGTTTTCGGGCCCGTTTTTCACAAGACAGCGATTTAAAACAGATGATCAGCACTTTGCAAAGCGACTTCCCTATGGGCGATTTTCGCTGGACGACGACAATTTTTCCCCATTGGAACGCATTAAACGGATTCCAATGCATTCCAGTGGGGAAACACTTTTCGCAAGACAATGTTTTTCACAAGACAGCTATTTCAATGGAATGAATTAACATCGTCTTGCGGGGCACCACTGTACATGATTCATAATAATGCTAATCCTCTTATTTCAAATGAGATGCTCAGACACTACTTGCAAAAAGTCAACATCAAACTTACAAATCCCCCTCAGAATTGTATTTTTGAAATTTTTCCACCCTATATATTACTTTCTTCAATATAACAAAATGAGTCTCTGTTGCCTGATATGTTAGCAAAATAATAAAAGAAACAAATAAGTTACATTCATTTGGGACTTACTTACATTCTACAAAATTAAGTAAGTACAGTTATGAACAGAAATATGTAATGGAACATGAAATTCAGCAAGACTACATAAATACTCCTTTGTGCTACAGAAGAAACCTCTTCTGTCTTCTAATATAACTTCTAATGCGACCAGATATAACTTGATCCAACATCTATCTTGATCCATGTGTACCAACCCCTTTCTTTTATATCCCTTCCAGTAAGAAATATACAAAACAACTTCCTGCCAGCAAATGTTTACTGTAAGTCCCACAGTTCTGGGCATTATTTGCAATAATACATTGCAAGGGAAAAGAGCTATTTATAACTTATTTCTCTGTGGGAAAAGAGACGCTATAATATGGCATTTGACAGACCGAACTATCCCTTGTGGTTACCTAAAAGAGCTATGCCATATCTCATCCCCCTCCCTCGCCCTGGAAGAAACTGGAATTTAACTGTTAGAAATACAAACTACAGGATAAGGTCAAATGGCATAACAGGCACCTTTCTGGATTCATCTGATCAAGGGAAAAAAAGGATTACATGGACAAGTTAGAAAGCACCAACAGTGGAATAGAAAATGACATAAAGTTGATGAAAAGACAAGGAACACAGGTGTATGTCTCCAGCACATTCATAAAGCATTTTGTGGTGATGGATATTTGTGAACTACCTTGCATTACAGGCCATCAAATATTATTTCTAGTCCTTCCAGATAGTGTTTCTAATTCTGACTTCAGGTTGATAAGGTAAACAGAGGAGTGAGGGCTCTCATTTCCTCAGGGATAAAAAGAACTCTACCCCCTGTGAAATGGCAGATACAATAGAATGTGATCAACAAAACACTTTTAGCTGATTTAATTTTCTATTAAAACAGCTTTCTACAGTCACTTGAGCTCCAAAATACAGTGAAACTCTAGCTGTTAGTCTATGCCAGAAACAGATGCACTGCTTAGGCCACAGGGCTACTGCATTATCACTGCACAGGAGTGCAGTGATGTTATTATGCAGCAAAGCAAATCAACATTCTATAAGGCATTTTGAGAAATGGGTCACCCAAAACAAAAATGTGTAACTTTGGAACTACTGTAGGCCAAGTTTGGCACCGATGTAGCAGATGGTCTGTTCCTTGTCTGCATCAAATTTTGGGAGTTTGGGCAAAGGATTTTTGAGATTTGATTTTTTAAATTGTAAAACTGGTGCAGAAACAACCAGTCTTTAACACCCTCAGATTTAAAACAGTGTGCTGTTTATATATCACCCCATAGTGCTTGAAGCACTCTCTGGGTGGTTTACAAATTAATTATGCAGTCTACACATTGGCCAACCCCAGCAAGCTGGATACTTAATTTACTGACCTCAGAAGGATGAAAGACTTGAGTCGGCTACCTGGGATTGAAGTCAGATCGTGCACAGAGTTTTGACAGCAGTACTGCACTATAACCACTACACCACAGGGCTCTACAGTTTTATAGTAAGACTTCTGGATTTAAAAAAAATGTGCTTATAGTTTTCTCACAACTGTATGGGTGTCTTCACTATATTTTGGACTTCCTACTTTGAAAAAGGCTACAGAGAATACAGAAAATTTTAAAAAATACACTCAACCCTAGACTTACGAACATCCCTAGATATGAACTTTTTGATTTACGAACGGCTCTGTTGGCAAAAATTGGCATCAACTTGCAAATGGAGCTCGACCTACGAATGAGATTGAGGCTCTGCTTGCAAGTCAATGCCATTTTTTGTGAACGGAACCGTTCGTAAATGGCTCCCTGCAAAAAGGGCAGAAAATTCTAATTTCCCGCCCTTTCTCCCTGCCTTTTTGCCTTCATTGCTCTCAAAGGGCTTTCCGCCCAACATCGGAGCAAGCCATTTGAGAGCTCTGAAGGCACCGATCACAGCGGCAGGGACCCCCAGGGAGGTCTCCCATGGTGGTGGGCAAGCCCTGGGAGACCTCCTTGGGGGTCCCCTCCACCGCGATCAGCACCTTCGGAGCTCTCAAACGGCTTTACCTCCGACATCGGAGCAAGCCCTTTGAGAACTCCGAAGCCAAAAAGGCAGGGAGAAAGGGCGGGAAATTCAAATTTCCAGCCCTTTTCCTCTGACTTTTTGCCTTTTGAAATGCTGGAACAGATTAATTCCATTCCCATGCATTTAAATGGGAAATGGTACTTCGATGTACAAACTTTTCGACATGCGAAATGGATTAAGTTTGTAAGTCGAGGTACCACTGTAACAAGCTTTGGGAGTTGCTTGGAATTATTGCAGATGACTACCAAGATGAATCAAAGGCTTCTGTTCTTTGCCCAGTAGGTCTATATATCTCTATATGACTCGTGGAGAAGTCAAACACCCTCCAAGGGCCTGACCTGGGCATACCTGCCCTTGCTACTCTGAGCCTCCAGCATTGGTGCTTTGTGGCACAAACCAGAAAGAAAATACAAGAACTCCACATCCGACAGTGGTTAACATGTGTGTGTGTGTGCGTGTGTGTAAAAAACAGCCTGAGGTCAAGATAGGGTTAGTGAAGTGAACTCGTTGCAGTATGAAATTGTGGTTTGAAACATCTGTTCAAAAATTTGCTGAGACCTCTGTTCAAATTACAATAAAACCTCCATTGTTTGAACTAAGGGGAAAAGGGAGAGCTCCAAATCAAGAATCTATGCAGTTCTGGAGAGGAGGACAATAGAAGAAGAAGAATGAGAAGAAGAAGAAAAAGAAGAATATGGCAAGAGGTCCCGTATATGGTGGTGGGGAACACTGTTATTGTGTTGTAAGTGTATATGTTTTATGTATATGATTTGTTTTTGTTACAGTTATAAATAAATAAATAAAAATTTAAAAAAAAGAAAATGTCTGAAAACCTCAATGATTACTGCTTTCTTTAAGCGTTTGAAGCACTGGGTGGATTATTTGCATCCTTATTAACTCTCAGAAAGTCTTGTGCTTACTGTGTGCATGTGCTTTGTATTTGTAAAAGGAGAGAATGCTAGAGAGCAAATGAGAAAGAACTTGAGGAGAGAGAAAGAGCTCTTTGTGTTGCTTCTAGCTGGTGCCAAGGAAATGCCTGTGTGGCATTAACATTTCTCAGAAAGGTGTCTCCCAGTCTCCACGTCTACAGCATATATAGATCATGAACACGAAATTTAGCAAGTGCCCTTCCCCCCACTTATGCACCGGGGGGGGGGAAAGGCTGAACGTAGCTAGTATATTGAGCAACCAATCTCAATGGGGGCAGTATGACTCCCTGGGGGGCCCTGGCACATTTGATGGGGGGCACAGAATGGAAACAATTCTTCACACATCACCTTATAAGGTTCAGTATGGTGACTTATACAATCCTGATTCAGACTATATGTGTTTATGGTCATGGCCAAAAAAAAAGGTTGAGAATGGCTGCTCTAGAGTTACATTTGATTTAGGCTATACTCTGTAATATTATGGCATCAGCTTAATAGGTGGTCTTTCCAACTTTATTTTGAATAGGCAGCAAAGCTGGTGTACGGGTGGGGAGAGGAAATCTTCCAGAGATACCAGCAGTTGTGGTACATGACACTGTCCTGACACAAGTAACTATCTCCATAACTGAGCATGCCTATAAAGAAGGATTGAATGAAAAAGTAGCATTGGTTAAGTCATTTAAGACGGAACAGCATCTTCATTTCTTAGAATACAGTAGCTTCATTTTTATGTACCTCTTTAAACATTTCCAGCAGGCAATGGTCACTGTAATGTTTTACGTTTTTATGTTTTCCAATTAAAGCTTTTTTCCCATTACTATCCTCGCTGCTTTTTAAAATTCTCCTAAAATGCCACAGTTTAGATAATTTAGCTCTCTGTAATAATCCTTCATAGCAGATGTACTTGTATTTTGAAGTTGAAGTGCTCCCTCTGCTGTGGTTTTTCTGAGGTACGTTTGCTCAAGTCCAAAGTAACTGAACTATAGCTTATTCTATTGCATTATATTTTAGAAACCAGCAAGAAACAATATTACCTGCTTCCACTGCTTACGGCTTCTCCTCCTCTTTGATACGTTACTAAAATGTGAAATAAAAATAGTACAGTGGTTAAGTTAATTTTTTCAGTGTGTTCTCCCTGGATTTGGAAAAGAGCACTACATAACTATTTTTGTACCTTGTTGTCAAATTTAAAGCAGTTCCCACAAATGTAAATATTGTAAATGTGGGCCTTTATTGTATGGTACCATAGTGCCACCTACATATCACTATCATTCCACGGTTTCTTCCTCCCATAAAACTAAACTAAAAATTAAAAAAAAATTTTTTGGCGCCACCACTGTGTCTTGTACTTTATAAAACAGACTGTAATATACTATAGATGAATATTTCCAAACGTTTCTAGATAAAGGGAAATAGTTTAGACAGGATAATGGCTGAAAAATGTTATTAAAGAGAAAGCTCCAAATAAACTTGCTGTACTTTAGCTGCTGCTTCCAGGTTAAGCAATGGGTTAATGAAAATTAGCTTCGGTGCAAATGATGATGGATTCCTCAGCTATGCAGTTCCAAAACCAGGAATGTGTTTTAAAAGGCAGCCAAATTCTCTTCCTTAGAAGAACTCCAAAGTGGGGGTCTGCAAGCCAGAGATAACTGCTTGCAGCGATTACAATAACAGGATTAAATCACAGCAGCCAATGGTATGTGGGCCTTTTACTGAGAGTGCTGCTAAAGATGAGTGCCTGTTACCATTTAAATTCAGTGGAACTAAACTATTTGGATTCTGAATTATAGAAAGAAAAGTTTTAAGTTTTAAATACAGCCAGCATTTCAAACCACTCCTTGTCAAATCTTCCTGCTGGGTGTTGTGTAGCTATCGCTTATTGCACCAGTACTAATTCCAATATTTTCATCTTTACAGTCCTAAAAAGTCATCTTCTATGAGAAATCAGACACTGAGTATAAACATACTTAAATGTAAGCTTCTGAATAAATTCACCAATACTAATTATATGCTTAAATTTATCTATTTTTTTATTTTCTCTCCAGAGCCCAGATTGAAGCTGAGAACAGTCTAGTAAGTGTATTAGACACATGCTGGAAAACAGTTCTGAAAGTTGAAATAACCATGCTTAAATATATTGTATAAAAATGTTCATATTCCTACAGGAATCCATTAGTCCCAGCATCAACAACATTAATATCTAAATACTGTACATAATATCTGATTATCATAATGATACAATAATAATGACTTTCTGAACCATTATATGTTTAAGCCATAAATCTTCACAAGCAGTGGCTACATACTTGATGCTAGGACTGTTGTTTTTTTTTAACATTAACGGGTGGTGTTTTTTTTAATGATACCAATTTATGAACAGAGATCTATACACAAAATATAACATTAGTTCAAACTAGAGAAGACTCACTGAAGTGGATGGGACGTCTTTAACTCCTCTTTGATTCCACTGGGCCTAACAGCAAGTCGTGTCCAATCTTATAAGGACACCTGGCCTTGTTATGGATCGAGTTCAACATTTTTTTAATAAATAAGGGTATCCGTGAAACATTTAGCTCATATCTGTCAGGATCAGTGTGCCAAGTACAGATAGACTATCATGATTCACTGCTGAAGTTCAGGGTAATTACCAGGTGAAGTTTAATACCAATTACTTTGCTTTTTCATATTTTATATCTTTTGCTGTTCCTATGGCATGATGTTTGTCAGTGTTCAGAGTGAAAGAAGTTTTGCTACACAGGGAGTTACAAACAACATCAAACTTAACAGAGATTTTCCAACTTCCTTTAGATGACTCTCTGCTTAAGGATTAAACAGTGGTCCCTAATCAACAGAAGGGAATGCTGTTTTCCCTTATACAAAGCCCTTTATTACTGAACAGTTCATTGTGTAAGATAGGATATAAATGGAGAGATTTGCAATAATGGAGGCCAACAGAATTCAACTATTCTATAAATTGGTATGGAAGACTATGAGATGTGCTGCAGCCTTTCAAAGAATATAAAAAGTTACACTTCAGATAGCAGTGATACATTGATAACATAGGTACAAGGATGTTAAGGATACCTTAAGTAACATTAGTGGTGCTTCTGTTATATAATATGGTGCCTTGTTATAAGGGAAAAGGGAAAAGAGGAAGTGACATAGTATCACACAGGGGCATGCCGAACCGACAAGGGAAAAGTGCAAATATATACCTGTTGGTGTGAAGGTAAAAGACGGGACTGAAAAATCAAAACATAATAAAAACCAGTTATTAAGCTGAAGAAAGAAAGAGAGACCGTACAACATTAGTATAAATCAAGGCAGCAACAGAACATAAAGCAAGGGTAAATACACCCACAGCGGTGTGTGAATAAAACAAAACTTGTGATTTTAAAAAGAAGCTTTTTTCCACAGATACACTTTTTGAAGAAGAATGACATTCTACTGCAGTATGCTCTTGAGAGAAATAAGAGTGTGGTTTAGCCTCTGAATGACCTTACTTTAGAGCATTATATTTTGTTGCAGCACCATGTACAAATAAAGATCCCACAGTATGTAAAATTAAAGCAGACTTATGCTTACTTTTACAAGTGTATGCAAGATTTTGCTTGACTTTTAATTTCACTGCATCAAACAAATAGAATAATATAGGCACTTACTCATTTGGTAAGGGATCTGAAAGTACTAGGAGCAACTATAAAATAGCTTGGTTTTATTTTACGTGGCCCTGTAACTCTGCCACCCTTTACTGTAACAGCAAATCAGTGTTATAGCTAGCTTTTAAAACTATCTTCTTATAAAGAACATAGGGCACACATAAATCTGGTTTTATTATTCTGGTTTTAAGACTATTTTGGTATTTTTGATTAATAACTACAACAATTTAAACAGAAATTCTGAGAATATAATACTTCTTCCTTTAAAAATACCCACCCTTCAGCTATCTCAGTCCCCGTGAATCTTAACTGAATCAATAAAACCTCTAATCAAAAAGGATAGCAACATTTACTCCATTTTTTTCCTAGCACACACTTCCTCTTCTGCTGAACAATAGAATATATTTTCTGTATTGCTAATGGGAAGAAGAAAGCCATGAAAAGCTCCTTAATTCTAAGAAGAAGAAGAAAAAAAAATCCTCAAGTAAAAGCGAGAAAAACAGCACAATAGTTTCTAAATAGGTTTTGGCCTTGAAATTTAGGTTAGCAGGCAGGCCACAAAGGGATGATGGAATGGCTGAGATATAGATGTGCCAATAGCTCATATTTTGCTGCATATAGATCTGATTTTTGTATTAGAAATAGCATCCTTAGGTCTCTAAGGGCCCAGAAAAGCCTAATTTAGAACATGCTGCATATGCGCCTCTGTTCTTACCAAGCCACTTTATTTCTAGGAATATTGGCACTGAGCAAAAAATGAAAACCCCTAAACAATTCAGGCACTGTCCTTCATTTAGAGCAGTGCTTTTTTCATCTCAGGAAACCTATTGTGATTCTCTTTCTGTGGGTTCTTTTCACATAGTCAAAGGAATTTAGTGTCATTAATGAGGAAGATAACAGAGCCACAGTAATAAAGCTTTCACACCAACACACAAAATAGTGCATTTAAAATAAGTGTTACTCAAAAGACTAAAGCACACCCACATTAATTTGAAAATAACAAGGATATGAGAAGAGACAAAAGAGTCTTGTCATTACATTCTTGCAAACTAAATCCTCAGCACAGGGTGGGGTACGCTTTTTTATTTTGTTTTTGTTTTGTTTTTTGCGGTGCTTTGCTTTGTTTCCTAAGAAAACAAAGAGAGGTCAGTCTCTAAAAAATCCTTAGATACCAACTTAATTATCAAACCTTACATTTTTTTTAATGTTTTCACTGGTACTAATGAAATATGTATGTGTATGAATACAGAAATATTTTAACAGTTGTCAAAGCTTCATCCTGGATTCTCACAAAGAAAGAAAAGGAATTAATGAAGTTCACAGGTCCTCAGTTTTTATGTTGACATGTCTGACTTGATGCTCTGAATGCTAACAGATGATCTTATAATTTACATTTCATTGAGGATAATCATTTTCTTTCAAATGTGTGTAAAAACTTTGTTTCAAATAACTGTTATTAACATATTAATGTTTCTAATTTTTGGAATGTTAATTAAAACATACTGGAGTCACCCACAAAAATCTGTAAGACACAAAGATTGCAAATAGCTTTAAAAAGGTACCAGAATTTCAAAAACTGCATGCTGTGGATTTATCTCCATGTACATGAAAGTAGCAGTATTAGTCTACCATTATACAAAAGATTGCATGGCACCATGCAATTAGTAAAGTGAAATCAGAATTGGTTAAAACAGTATGAAGGATATCACTGAAGTTTCCCAGGGGATCAAGAACCCAGCTTCCTTAGGTTTGCATAGGATTTACTGAACCACAGTTTTGCCACTTGTTTATTATTTCTATTTTGGTTTGAACAGTTCTATTTGAAAAAAGTCTGCATTCTAGAACACACTAAAGATTCTGCATTCTAGAGTACACATCCTAAAACATAATTTTCATTCCTCACTATCTTTGTTAGGAAATAGTTGAGAAAAATGTTACTATAATTTTTAGAGCTTAGTCTCTATTATATTACATCGTTCAATGACTGCGCTCAGAAATACAACTAATTAAGAGATCAGAGTTTATAAAGTTACAAAGAATAACATGATTGTTAGGTTTTTATAATGAGAAACAGCATGTTATTTTTATTTTTAAAGAAAAAAATTAAAATATGTTCCCAGTACATTGGTCAAAAATGAGGAAATGTGATACACAGAAAAATGTGTAGTGTTGTCATAATTATAATTGTGTTAAAAATTAATGATGTTGGCCTTCATTTTGCATATTAAGAGTAATGTGGCTACTTTTAATGTGGTATTTCCAAGCTCTGTGAAAAACTTGCAGGTTATAAACACTTATGGCTTAGAGAGTTTCTTTGCAGTTTCCATTGCTTAAGAATATTTGGTTCTTTAGCCCAGTTAAATGTCAACATGTTAACCACTAGTGGTAAGAAGGAGCATGGTCTTTTACTAAAGGAAGTTACTAACATATTCACATTAAAAAGCTTGAAATCAATGCTTGTTTGAACTTTGATGTGAAGCCTAAAATGCATCAAGATGTTTCTCCTATTTCCAACTCCATCTCTATCATAGAAAACGATTACTTTGCTACTTCAATTAGCCTTGACTATTATTACAACCCTATGATGGATGTGAAGAAGTTTTGGTCCTTTAGATGTTTTAGACTTGAACTCCTCTCAGGTCCAGCTAACAAAGCAAATTGTAACATATTAAAGGAACTGAAATCCAAAACACCTGGAGAACCAATGATATGCTGTATGGTGTTGATACAGTTCTCACACTCAATGCAGTATTAAAACATGGGATTTCACCTCACTGATGAGGTAAAGGCATTCACTTCCATCTCCCCTCTAAGATAGTACTTTCACTAGCTCTGTGTGCATCTCTCAATATAGGTTTATTGTGCCCAAACTGATAGAAATTGACACTGAGCTAATGTTGGCAGACTCCATTATCTGGGAGCAATAAGTAAATTTGACATTAATGCTATCCATTCTTTCCTAATGCTAATTTTTATATGAGGATTAGAGAGCTTCTGATCTCAATGTATCATCACAATCATCAATCTGGCAGTGGTATCAAGGATTATTTTTAGCTCCTCCATTCAACAAGAAGGGTGCATCTCAGACAGTAACAATTACCCATAATTTATAACATCACAATATGTTATATGTGGTCTGCCCCTGAGAACTATGTAGAGCAGGCTTCTCCAACCTGATGACTTCTGACTGGCCATGAAGGTTTGGACATGATTGTTTTACATGTGTAGAGTGCATCATTTTGGGAAACACTGGTGTCAAATCTTCCACCAGTGCAGCAGAGCATCTTGATAGTAGTGGCTTGTACCGTATCAGTGATTCATGATCATTACTGGCTTCCAGCTATAAAGAAAAGTGCAAGCAGACTGACCTATAAAGTAATTACTTGTAGATTCACTGAACGATACAAGAAGACTGTCTTCTCTCATTTGTACCACTGCACTAGATTCAATTGTCTACCAAAACCTTCCTGATGTTACTCTGATGTTAATCAGAATGGATAGAGAACATAAAGATTATTCTTGGTAATAATTAGGGTTGATATCTCCCTCCTTCAAACATACCAACATTTTAAGCAAGTTTCAATAGATGTTATTAGACCATTCTATCTGGGCTCACCTCTGTTTAAACCAAGAGAAATTTAATTACTTGGGCTGTATACATTATTCAACTGTAATTAACATCATAGGATTAATCTTTATTTAGTTTATTTTTATCAGCTTCATGTATTAGAGGGGAAAATGTATCAGATTTTAAAAGGGCACCACAAAATACCTTTTCTGATGCCAGCATAAGTACTAGCAAGTCCATTTCGTTTCTTTCTGTGGCGGTATAACCAAATGCTGAAAACCATTAGTATAATCCAACAGGCAGCACCAATTCCAGCAATGAATGCAGGCTGCTTTACAACATCTGAAATCTGCTGGGCTAAACTGACTTGATCTTCTGGTGAGACAGGGTTTCCGTGAGAATCTGAAGAAGAAGGGCAACATATTTTATTAAAACCTGGAAATGGTGGTTATATTTAATATGCTGTAAATTTTCCATACTACTTTACTTCTTTTATTTGCTAGAAGTACAAAAACATGAGAAACAGGGTAAACACATTCAATTGTCTACCAAAACTTTCCTGATGTTACTCTGATGTTAATCAGAATGGAGAGAGAAGATAAAGATTATTCTTGGTAATAATTAGGGTGAGTATCTCCCTCCTTCAAACATACCAACATTTTAAGCAAGTTTCAATAGATGTTATTAGACCATTCTATCTGGGCTCACCTCTGTTTAAACCAAGAGAAATTTAATTACACAAGAAAAACTGCCATTGTGCAGTTCTGCCTGATACTAATAAGTATGCAACATTGTTATTAAGAGCTGTTGTTCTGTGGCACCAAGGGCTTTCCAGCCTACAGTGACTTCATAAATTCGCTGGATAACTAAGTGTTTTAGGTATCTGGCTAGAGATTGGGAATCTCTACTGTGTCTCTTTGACAAGGGCTTGAAGACTCAATGATCCAAAGAGTTCCTTTCCATCTCTGCAGTTCTGTTGTTGTTGTTGTTGTTGTTGTTGTTGTTGTTGTTGTTGTTGTTGTTGTTGTTGTTGTTGTTGTTGTTGTTGTTGTTGTTGTTGTTTAATTTAAAAATACCAGACAAAGTTAAAAGTTCTAAAAACATTTAGTGGTATAACTGATTAACTGATATAAGTTTTAACCAAACCCCCCCAAAAAAACCAAGTTAAATATCAGCACAGTATGTATACTATTCCTAATATTCCTATTTTTTTTAAGCTTTGTTGTAGCTTTTACATGCTGTTTTAATTCTTCCATAGTTTCAACTATTGTTTTCCTTTCTAAGTCATATGTTTCACATAGTCTGGCATTTACTTTTTCATTTTGAAAGTTCCCTTTCTGTTCAGTTGGGTATAGGGAGTTTTCAGTTAAGTAATTTATATACTGCTCTTCCAGTACTCCTGTGAGGAGCTTGAACATTATTGGAAGGCATGTAATCGGTCAATAATTACTGGGTTCATTGCCCTTTTGATGATATTTTATTATCAGAAATGTGCAACCTGTTGTCATTGAATATTCAGGTGTAACATTTTGGAGTAAGTGATTAATTTGCACTGCTATACGTTGATGGAGACATAGGGATGTGGTGGCGCTGCGGGTTAAACCGCAGAAGCCTCTGTGCTGCAAGGTCAGAAGTCCGGCAGTCGTAAGATCGAATCCACGCGATGGAGTGAGCTCCTGTTGCTTGTCCCAGCTCCTGCCAACCTAGCAGTTCGAAAGCATGTAAAAATGTGAGTAGATAAATAGGTACCACCTCCGTGCGAAAGTAACGGTGTTCCATGTCTAGTCACGCTGGCCACGTGACCATGGAAACTGTCTTTGGACAAACGCTAGCTCTATGGCTTGGAAAAGGGGATGAGCACTACACCCTAGAGTCAGACATGACTGGACTAAATGTCAAGGGGAACCTTTACCTTTACCTATGTTGATGGAGACTAGTTAGATGCTTTAACCAAAATGCTTTAACATTTGATAATTTTTCGATTTTCGGTGAGAGTCCAGGCTTTGAATTTATGTTGTTCCAGTAGCTTTGCAGCAGCTTGTCCTGGTTCCTCAATGGGGTCTGCTGAGCTGTGTAACCCATTCATCACCGGATGCCCAGCGGCTTAGCCACCCAGAGTGGTCGACCAGACCAGATGGGCGGGAAATAAATAAATAAATAAATAAATAAATAAATAAATAAATAAATAAATAAATAAATAAATAAATAAATAATAGCCTCTGATGTGGTCCTTGTTGTACCAGGCGATGACTGATCCAGCATCGATTTCTGTTTATTTCCTCTCATCATAATTGATGGTTGGTTGGTTTGGTTTCTCAGCTGAGACCTGTCTGGCTTAGGAGACCCTTCAGCATAACTTTCAGCCTCACTGAAGTGTGCAAGCTCATCCATAAGACTTTTGATGATGTAGGGGATGATGATGATGGTGATGATGATGATGATTAACTCTCAAAATACACATTCTTAAACAAATGACTAATTTACTACTTTTATATCTTTTATTGCCTTCCTACCCTGTCCTTCTCATCTCCAGAGTTTCATTATTTTTGTTAATATTATATGGAGGGTGAATACAATTTTTGAAAGTACTTTTCACTGGCCACTGGAAATGTTACTTCATATATTTCATATGCCATCATCTTTCATGATCCTGAAATTTCTCGGTTATCTGAAAGCTCAGTAAGTGTATCTATCCTGCTTACTGGTTATCTTTTCTGAATTTCATGGTAATAATATCCATAGTTATTAATATAAAGTTAGGCTGCTTCAGATATTATGGAAAGCCATTCCTAAGCACCATAACAGACAGGTGAGTTTTAATCGTTTAAAGTGTACTGCAACTAATTAATTTAAACTGTCTTCTACTACATCTTATTTGTTATCTCGTGGCAGCTGAACTGAAATATGGGGAGGAGGATCACACCATTCTGTTTCTGTTACAATCATTTATCACTTCTATAGCACTGTACAGGATAAATATATCACTTCCATGAATAACTTACTTCTACATTATCATCACAATTTATCCATCTTTTTAAAAGTACCTTGTTTCATATTTTCAAGCATATTTTATTATAATAATGTAATTCCTTACCATCCCATGAAAACCTCTTATCAACTTGTCACAGAAGATAACTAGCACAGTATAAAATTTCAAGAAACCTAGAGAATTTTACAAGACAAACAGAGGGCCACATTCTCACATGCTATTAAGTACACAATTCATACAGTGAGTGTCTCAAGTAAGTAGAACATAACAAAAGTCTCCCTGAATCTTAACAGCTTTAATGGCACATATGGAGGGACTGTATTTGTAACCTAATTAACACAATGGCAATGATACCACTTCAAGTATTTGCATACTTTCTTATGCTCTAATATAGAAACAGAGCATGAATGAACACCCTCCTGTGGACTCAAGTATTAGAAAGGCAAGTTTGCTTGGCTTCAGAAAGTCAAGACTTAAAGAGTAAGTTTGAATATTCATCATGGTATAATAATGAGCATAAAGACTTGCACTGAACTCTATGAAGAACTTGGTACATGTCAAGCCTACCCATATCCAAATGCTTTATGTTCACATCAGCAGATGTTTCTCTCTAACATGTGCAATTATTTGAATGAAGCTTCTCATAAATACAGGATATACGGTATGCTGAAAAAATTATTTGCCTGAAAGCCTGTCTGAAGAAATTACTGGAACAGCAAAAATAAAAAATAAAAGACACCACTTATTTGATGCCTCATCTACTGGGACTAAGAAGACCTGGATTCAAATTTCTGTTTAGCCATGGTAACACTCTGGGGTGAGTGGAGACAATGAAAAACCACTCCCTGGGCTTTTCGGATACTTAAAAAATGCTGGCAGGATTGCTATACTGTATATCAGACTCAACTTGCCAGCATATAGCAATTGTGCACACTCAATAATTATGCAAGGAACATAGGAAGTCAATATCAAATGAATTCTGTTTATATCTGTGGTTTCTTCAGCTACTTATGCAGTAACAATAAGATTGTCAAATATGATAGAAAAAGGAATGATGGATAAGTGGTCCAGGGTTGAGCCAACATTACTATTGCTGAAATTTATTTTATGCAGTTTATTCTGAAATGCTGACACTAATTTACAACAGAGTCAACAGCTGAGCAGGAAGGTCAAACATGTGGTCAGAAGATTCTGAGGCTAAGGTTCTGTCATACAAAGAGAGTGCTCACTTGTATAAAATTCATCAAAGCACTTATATTGGAGAACGCACAACTAGCTTTCGTAGTCTGTGTTATGGAGGACAGAACTGAATGATTCTAACATGCAAGAGAAGTGAATGGGACAGAATGTTGCAGCAGCAGCAGCACTGGCAAAATGCGAAATTCATCAGCAAACGAGGTTTGTGATCAACCTTCTGCTGGCTTTTATTTATACTAAAATACAGCTGTGGGTAGGCTGTGAATCTAGAATCTGTGAAGTAGAGTTGAAAGGGGTCTCTTTTGCTAAGGCTCTCTCATGAACTCTGAGATTTTCAGAGCTATTTCCTCAAAGCTTATGGGTGGAAAGATACAGTGATGAGGAATGCTATGGCACCAGTGTAAATGCTGGACATGCGGAGAACAAAGAAAGGTACGCTTAAGCTCATGAAACAATGAAAACCTTTAAATTTCCAATCAAAAATCATATGGTAAGCAACCATAGAGAAGAAGAGCTTCTGCAGCTTTCCTAGAACAGTGAAGAGCTTATTTGGCAGAAGCAAACCCAGTCTACTAAGCGATTCTCATTGCATATCACCAGAAAACATCTCCTGCTTTTCAGCTCCCAAATGAAAAACAAAGCAGATCAAATTTGAAAAGGCTTACCTAACTGAATAAACTGTGGCTCACTTTTCACTCCAGGTCCTGCTGCAGTACTTGCTGCCACTTCCACACTATATCGAATACCAGGAACTAGGGATGGAATTACTACAGAAAATGTGGAACCATCCACTGTCTTATTTATATGGTACCGACTTTCATTGCCAAGGCACCAGACCTACAAAACATAAAGCAAGTATTGTGTGCATAGGCTTTAAAAGAAGAGCTGTAAATAATCCTATGAAATGTGCCATATGGTATTTTCTTCTTTACACAGTAAGCCATTTTAGCTCAGTTATTAGAGCTGTTGTAAAAATTGTTAACAAAATGATATAAACATTATTTTTTAAAAAAACTGAACTCTCTGAATAATTTGTGGTTAAGGCTACAGACCTGATGATACGCAACAGACATTTTCTGCTGTTTTTGAAAATTCAGAACAGCCCATATGGTAAACTGTGTGCAGCACAATGAAATGGTCTACAGCTGTGAGAATTTTCAGAATCAGAGGTTTTGAGTAAACTGATGTGTGCTGTGGTCCAATCCCTTTTCCCACAACCTTCCTAACATTAGCCAACATGTAAGTGCATTCAACTGAATGTCATTATCGGTATCTATTTTATCAGAAATCCTCCCAAGAAAAACTGCAGTTGGAGAGGCAGAAACTCAGTGCATATTCCCATTCCCTTCTATACTTACAATTCTGGAATGCCCAAAAAGGGCTTGGCACTTACCTACTAGCTACAAAATGTAGTTGGATCTATAATATTCTCATCAGGGAACAGACAATAGGCTTTATATATCTCAGCAAAAATAGGATGTTTTTCTACTAGAGATAAAAAGCAATATACCTCACACACACACACACACACACACACACACACACACACAGAAAGAGAGAGAGAGAGAGAGAGAGAGAGAATGGTGCCTCGCTTTGCGACCTTAATCCATGCAGGAAAAAAAATTGCTAAGCGATTTCATCGCTAAACGGATTTGAAAAGCCCATAGAAACACATTAAAACACCATTAATGCATTCCTATGGGCTTCAAAACTAACCTTAAGCGAAAACCCTCCATAGGGGTGGCCATTTTCGGTGCCTCTAAAGTGAGGCAACACAGCGGGCGGCCATTTTGTTTCTCTGGCAGCCATTTTGAAACCGCCGATCAGCTGGCCAAAATGGGGGCTTTGCGATGATCGCTTCCCCACGATTATCGCAAAGCGAATTTTCCCCATAGGGACCATCGATAAGCGATCGCTTTTGCGTTCGCTTAAACCCTGTCGCTAAGCGATTTCGTCGCTCAACGGAGCGATTGCTAAGCACCATGTGTGTGTGTGTGTGTATGTATATGTGTATATATATGTGTGTGTATGTATGTATGTATATATGTACGTACGTACGTACGTATGTATGTATGTAGGTATGTAGGTATATTATCTCACAATGTGTGTGTGTGCATATAATTGTGTGCATCTCACAATTACCCTATATGTAAAAAGCACCAGTAAAAACAAAATATCAAATCATTAAAACTGTGAACAATTTCAATAGAAAATAACTGAGTGTATTAATAGCCACTATGAGGCTTTTCAGTTCATCCACTAATAATCACAGTAAAAGCAAATTTAAAAATGCAAATTTTCTACAGGAAATCAAGCAGTGTTGTGATCAAGCTGATGTCTCTTCAGAGAAGGATAACCTATTTGTCTTGAATAATAAAGCTGCTTCTTCCCTAAACCACTGAATTTTAAAGGTCAGGAGATAAGGGTTAATTTCAGTTATTTGAGCAGCCAAACATGGGAAGAGATGGCTCTATATTCATACTATAGTGCCAGGTATTTATGACTTGACAGATCAAAAGCAGTTCTTTAAACTTCACCTAGAAACCAACTGGCAGCAGATGTAGTTGACGCAGGATTGGCAATGAATGCTAAAACATAAAGAATCACAATAAATCACACTACATGCAGTACTAGTTGCAGTTATGTTCACCATGATCAGAGATAAATAACCAAGATAATTATTTAAAGGGTTTAAGCTGATGGAGAATCCTGGGTGAAAAACTTCCTATCTTTATGCCTTTGGACATGTCAAAGCATCCTAACAGGTAATTCAATACTGTCAAAGCATCCTAATAGGTAATTCAATAAAAGATAGTTCTACAGTGCTACACACAACATAACTCCATGTCAGTCATTTTCTTCTTGTTGTTGTTTAGTCGTTAAGTCGTGTCCAACTCTTTGTGACCCCATGGACCAGAGCATGCCAGGCCCTCCTGTCTTCCACTGCATCCCGGAGTTGGGTCAAATTCATGTTGGTAGCATTGATGATACATTGGCATATAATGCATTACAAATAGAACAATCTGATTAAAACCACAAGGTTATGCTACCTAAAAACTAGATTACACTACTTTGGTCCTCAGAAATAGTGAAGTGAGAGATGGACATCAGGTTCTTCAGGACTGCCAGGTTTAAAAAATAAAAATAAAAAAACCAGCCCTTTAAAATTAAGAGGAATCAGACAATTCTAGAAAAAGATAATACACAACAGAAGCTTTTATAAAATCAATATACAATTGCCATTGTTACAAGTGATATTAACTACGTCATTTTGGCATTTCAGTGAAAAACTAAAATGTTTTAGTATGTTTGGATTCATTCATGGCTGATCTAAAGTAACATTAAGGAGATGAGCACATCAGATACTTCAGTGCTATTCAATAGGTCAGTGATCCCCAACCTTGGGCCTCCAGATGTTCTTGGACTTCAACTCCCAGAAATCCAGGCCAGCAGAGGTGGTGGTGAAGGCTTCTGGGAGTTGTAGTCCTAGAACGTCTGGAGGCTCAAGGTTGGGGACCACTGCAATAGGTCACTGCTTTCTGCTCAGCTGTGCCCCTAGCTGAACTCAGAAATGTTGATCCTCAAAGCGGGAAAAAGGAGAAGTATACTTTCATTAAATTTCTTTGTCTTCTCTGACTTAGCCTGAGGTGGCAAAAATATTTCCTGATCTTTTCATACATGTGAAACTTGCAAGATGACACTTTATAATCACATTCTGGAAAGCATCTTCATATTTTAAACTATTTTACTGTGACAGAATGGTGGGGGAGAGAGGTCAAATGCTTGGAGGCCAATAAAAAAAGTATTTTAATTTTAAAATAGTTTAAGAATAAATGCATCTGCTTTATATATAAAAGAGGATACACACTAACAAAATTATCCCCAAAATTCTTCTCTGCTTTATGATTTATATTTAACAAAATAATTAATAGAGATATCAATAAGCTGCCTGTTTCTACCAGTTTTAGTCATTCTGGTTGGTTTTGCTTATGTACTGCTTTGACCACACTCAACATCCCTGTAAGGCATTCTCAAAAATATGGAAAACACAAATAATGATGTAAGTGTGTCAACCCTGCCCCGCATTGTTGTTTTCAACAAACAAAATGGACAGTCTGATGACATTACTACATTGTATCATTTTTACATATCATTCGCAGCAGTAGGGTCAATAATAATTCATAGAAAAAAGAAATTAAGCCAAACATCATGTGTGCTTATTGGATATATTATTAACATGCTCTCCCATTTATTTATTTTTTTAAAAAATAGAGTAATAAAATGTATGCACAGGGAGGTTTGTTAGATGATGCAGAAGAGGTTGCTGTCTAGGCTGCCACTGTTAAATGTCCAGGTTTCGATGGATTTTTTTTTAACCCTGGGTTATGCTAGAAAATTACAGCAAGAGAAAATATACAGCAACCACTTTAAATTCTGTCAGCTCACTGTAAAATGTACCTATAGAAGTTATAGACTGGGGAAATGGTAATACCTCCCTTTTAAAAACAGCTGCACTTTTCAGGTGTTCATATCAAACACTTCAACCTACAATTTCCCTTGGAAGTCTTTCCTCTCCCCCATCTTGTATATTTCGGGCAGAAAAGGGGAGTAAAGCAGCCCAAGGTTTTCATAAATGTAGGGATCTCTGATACTAAATAGGTAAAAGTCTCAAAGTCTTTGACAGAAAATTGTGCTACATGAGCCAGAGAGAGGCTGCATGTTGCTTCTTTTCAAGGTAACAGTTTTGGCTTAGAGAAGCATAGATGCATTATGCTCACTGGAAGGACAGATCCTGAAGCTGAAGCTCCAGGATCCTACTGGGATATGTCACACAGTTACACTAAGCTGCCACCAACCATTCCCTTTAAGAAGTCACACAGACCAGGGATGGATTTTTAAACAATAAAAAGAATAAGGTTTATTTTAAATACACACAGGGAAAAATAAAACAATCAGGTGAATAGGATAAAGTAACGTGGCTTATTCTCACTCATACATACACACAGTTTGGTTCACACAGAACCTTAACTTGAAGCACAGACCCTGAACCTATCAGTTCTGGCTAACCAACAGACACCTGAACCTATCAGGTTGGTACTCTGACACACAGTAGTACCCTGTCTGACACACAGACTCCCACAACAGCTTCTTCTTCCCAGCTGCTGCTTCGTCACATCCCAGTGTCTCTCAGCATCTCATAAACTCTCACCACACAGGCATCACATATTTATACAGTACAGCCCCTCCTCCTGATGTCCCGCCTTCCACTCCCCATAGGATGGAACTTTCCCTCCAAACCCATGACAGACAGGTAACATCAGTGCTGTATGTAACACCTCCCCTCTTTATAAGTTGTTTTGTAGGGGGAAAGCTAAGGTGCTTTTCACCAAAAAACAACCTGAATAAAACACACAAAACAGTTATACATACCATATCATACTTACTTATACTTACATTCTAAGTTAAACATTTACCATTTAGGCATTTAAACATTTACCATATACATTACATCAATTTACCTTTATTCTTACAAACCAAATTCAAAACCAGGTACATTTAACCTTTTGTCATCATTATATCCACATAGTCCATGTTCTTTCGCCGTCTTCATTCTTCGGGTCTTCTTGATAAGGCGTCAGCAACACAGTTCACTGACCCTCTGACCACCTTCACTTCAAAGTCATAGTCCTGTAGGTTTAAAGCCCACCTCATAAGTTTGCTATTGTGGGTTTTCATTGTCTTTAACCATTGCAATGGTGAATGGTCAGTACACAGAACAAAATGTCTTCCCCAGATGTAAGGCTTGGCCTTCTGGATCGCGTAGACTATGGCCAAACACTCTTTCTCCACGGTTGCCAAATGTCTCTCACCTTTCTGAAGTTTCCTACTCAGGTAGGACACCGGATGCTGGTCACCATTCTCATCCTCCTGGCACAGAACTGCTCCTACCCCGCTGTTAGACGCATCGGTGTAGATGATGAACTCCCGGTCGAAGTCTGGAGCCCGCAGGACAGGATAGTTGATTAACGCCTCCTTCAACCTCTGGAACGCCGCCTCACAGTCGCTGGTCCACGGGATGCGGTCATCAGCCTTCTTCCTCGTCAGATCGGTCAGCGGAGCCGCAATCTCGCTAAACCTCGGGATGAACTTTCTGTAGTAGCCCACCAACCCAAGAAATGATTTGACCTTTTTCTTGGTGTTGGGTCTAGGCCAATCACGAACTGCTTCTATTTTGGCCTCCAGGGGTTTTATCATTCCTCCCCCTACCATGTGACCCAAGTATTTTATTTCTGGGCTACCCAGCTGACACTTGCTGGCCTTTACTGTTAGCCCTGCTGCACTTAACCTCTGCAGCACTAACTCCAGGTGTATCAGGTGATCTTCCCAGGTATTACTGAAGATCCCTATGTCGTCAATGTAGGCCACTGTAAAGTCACTGAGCCCTGCCAAGGTCTGGTCCATCAGCCTTTGGAATGTGGCTGGTGCATTTCTGAGACCAAAGCTCAGGACTCGAAACTCATAGAGACCAAAAGGGCTACAAAAGGCAGTCTTTTCTTGATCCCTGGGATCAGTTCTTAATTGCCAATATCCCTTTACCCGGTCCAATGATGAGATGAACCGACAACCCCCTATGGTTTCAATCAGGTTGTCTAGCCTGGGCATTGGGTAGGCATCAGGAGTGGTTACACGGTTTAATTTCCTGTAATCAACACAAAACCTAATGCTCCCATCAGGCTTGTCCACAAGGACTATCGGAGAGGACCAAGGACTAGAAGAGGGGACGATTATGTTCTCCCTCAGCATCTCGTCCAGCTCCTTCCGCACCTTGTCCCTATAGGGTCCCGTTACTCGGTATGGGGATACTGCCTGCGGGGGTGCATCCCCTGTGTGGATCCGATGCATCACTCCCTTCACTATCCCCGGCTTGTTGGAAAACACCTGTTGATATTTACTAAGCAGCATTTTTAGTTCTTGCTGCTGGTCTTGGGTGAGTGCAGGACTGATCTTTACCTCCTCTGGGTTGTATTTTACTTCCCCTCTACCCTCCCAGAAGGGTAATTCAGCTTCCTCACTCTCAGCTGCTTTTATAGCAAATAGAACCCTCTGTTCCCCTCTGTAGTAGGGTTTTAGGGCATTCACATGAACCACCCTCCTTGCTTGGTTCTCCTCCTGCTCTATTAGGTAGTTCAGGTCTGACATCTTGGAAATGACCCTATATGGTCCTGCCCATTTGAGCTGCAGTTTATTCTCTCTGCAGGGCCTAAGCCAAAGCACTTCCTCCCCTGGGTCAAAGTGCCTCTCTCTAGCTTTGTGGTCATACCATGTTTTCTGTCTGACCTTCTGAGCTTGCAGGTTTTCTGCTGCCAGCTCTAGATTCCTCCTTAGGTCATTCATCAAGGTGTCTATGTATGTCACAACGTCTTGTGGGTCATCCTGGGTGACCTGCTCCCAATCTTGCTTGATCAAATCAAGGGGCCCTTTCACCCCTAAGTGTGCAGCAGACATGTCAGAGTGACCCCTTTGTAAGATCATGGGGCGATACTTTTCAGGTACCACCAGCTGACTTCTGATCCCATCTCCCCCTTTTGAGATATTCCTCAGGGTTTCTCTATATAAAACTCCCTTTTTCTCCAGAAATCTCACTGGGGTTTCAGGTGTTAGCTGGGCGTCAGTCACCTGTTCAAAACACTTCTGGAGAGTGGCGTCTGCCTTTTGCTCCTGTCCAAATCTGCTGTCTGTGGTTAAGGTTTCCACCACAGCTTCTGAACTCCCCTCTGCTTCCGTCTCTGGCTCATCATTACCCCCCTGAACTGTCCCCGTGGTGGCTTGTGAGCGTGTAATCACTAGCACCCGTTTCACATGTTCAGCCAGGTCATTTCCCACGAGCACGGCTGCTGGCAGAGTCGATGAAATCGCTAGCCTCCAAACTCCCCTCCAGCCTTGAAAGTTGACAGGTACCTCTGCTACTGGCAGAGAGATTACCTGCCCCTCAATCCCTGCCACCTTCATGCTCTCATTTGGGATTATAAACTCCCGAGGAATAATATCTGGATGGCACAGGGTTACCTGGGAACAAGTGTCCCGCAGCCCCCTATACTGACGGTCAAGTATTCCTACGTCCACCCCGGCTGTCTCAAACAACTGAGAATCTGTTTTCACCAGCAAGCAGCGCTTTACCTCTATAAGAGGACCATTTTCCTCAGCCTGATCAGCAGAGGTAGCTGTTCCAGACTGAGTAGCCATGGCAACAGGCTCCCTCAGTGACACTGAGTCTTGCTCTTTCTGGACACAGAACACAGCTTTTGGCTTGGTCCCACTAGAATTCTGAGGCACCATTCCTTTTAGCTGCTTTAATTTCTCACACTCTGAGATTAGATGACCCTTTCCCTGACAGAAATAACATTTTCTGGTGTATTTTGATTCTCTCTCATCTTGTTTTGGTTTTCCCTCCAAAATCTGAGGTCTTAGTTTCATGTCTGAGGGCTTCCCTTCACCATGGGCCCCTCCCCCTTGCTGGCTTTTCCCTGGTCCCTGAGAGTACTTGCTGTAGGTTTCTTTGGGTTTACCTACCGATTTCCCCTCACCCAAGGGCTTTCTTATTTGGGAAATAAAATCCGCGATCTCTGCGGCTGCTGCCACAGATTTCGGTTTCCTTTCCCTCACCTCGAATTTCAATTCCCCATGCAGGACTGAATAGAACTGTTCCAGCGCTATCAAGTCTTTAAGCTGCTCATAGGTCTCTGTTCCCTCCTGCGATAGCCATTTCTCAAGCAGCCTCACCAATTGGGCCCCCACTTGGGTAAAAGTCTGTTCTGGTTTTTTGGTGAGGGACCTGAATCTTTGTCTCAGCTGCTCCGCATTTATCCCATGTCTGGCAAACACCAGTTTTTTAAACTCTGCAAAATCTTTCATCAGTTCCTCAGGCATCTCGGCATAAACCTCAGCCAGGCTACCACTGATTAAAGACCGCATGATGGTCATCTTCTCAGTTTCCCTCACTGAGAAGTCCACAAACGCTCTTTCCACTAAGGAAAAGAACACCTCAGGACAATCTCCCTTGTGGTACACAGGGAATTTCTTCAGGTCAGCCTTAGACAATTGGCCTCCCTCAGAATCCCTATTGTTATTATTGTTCTGGTTCATCAGTTCCAGTTTTCTTAATTCAAACGCCATTTTCTCTCTCTCCATTCTTTCTTCCCTCTCCATTCTCTCTCTCTCTCTCTCTAATTCAAATTGCCGCTGTTTCTCTCTTTCCCTTTGCTCCATTTCAAATTGCCTTTCCCTTTCCTCCCTTCTTTCTCTCTCTAATCTTTCCTCCATTTCCCTCACCCTCAGTTCATGCTGTTGGGCTATGAGTATTTTTCTGAGTTCTGGGTCTTGCTCTCCTGTGCTGTCACCTTGCACTGAGCCAAATTCATCCTCAGAACCTTGGTCAATCTGGGGGTCTTTCACTTCACTCATGTCTGCTACTTGGCTTCGAGTCAAGGGCATAACCCCCCCTCAGAACAGGCTGCTTTAAAAAGTCAAGCCTCAAAATAAAACGACCACTTTTTTCCTTCTTGCCTCAGAACCAGCTCTCCCTAGAGATTGCTGCTGTTCTTCAGCACTTAAATTGCAACAGTATCGAGTCAGAGCCTACCCCCCTCTGCTGGGCCTCTCAGCTGGCAAGCTAGATCACTGTTACTACGCAGTTTTGCCTCAGCTTTTTTCCCGCCAAAACTAGGCTGCCTCAGAGCACCTTAATCTAAGTCTCCCCAGTTGGCACGTTCTTCTACTAGCGCACCTCCCCGTGAGGTACACCTAGAAGATTACCTACGCGCCTCAGACTGTCCCTGACTAGACCCCCCTTGCTCTGGGCACACCTGCCAAGGCTTTGCTGGACCGCTGGACAACTGGACCAGTCGTATCCCACACGCTGGACACCAATCAATGTGACAAACCCAGACCTACTGGGATATGTCACACAGTTACACTAAGCTGCCACCAACCATTCCCTTTAAGAAGTCACACAGACCAGGGATGGATTTTTAAACAATAAAAAGAATAAGGTTTATTTTAAATACACACAGGGAAAAATAAAACAATCAGGTGAATAGGATAAAGTAACGTGGCTTATTCTCACTCATACATACACACAGTTTGGTTCACACAGAACCTTAACTTGAAGCACAGACCCTGAACCTATCAGTTCTGGCTAACCAACAGACACCTGAACCTATCAGGTTGGTACTCTGACACACAGTAGTACCCTGTCTGACACACAGACTCCCACAACAGCTTCTTCTTCCCAGCTGCTGCTTCGTCACATCCCAGTGTCTCTCAGCATCTCATAAACTCTCACCACACAGGCATCACATATTTATACAGTACAGCCCCTCCTCCTGATGTCCCGCCTTCCACTCCCCATAGGATGGAACTTTCCCTCCAAACCCATGACAGACAGGTAACATCAGTGCTGTATGTAACACTTTGACCATCTCACGAGAAGAGAAGACTCCCTGGAAAAGACCCTGATATTGGGAAAATGTGAAGGCAAGTCAGAGGACGAGATGGTTGGACAGTGTCATTGAAGCTACCAACGTGAATTTGACCCAACTCCGGGAGGCGTGCTCTGGTCCATGGTGTCACGAAGAGTCGGACACAACTTAATGACTAAATAAAACAATCATGCTTTGAAATCATTCCACCAATAAAATTTCTCAACACTACATATGTGAAGTTTGAGGTCAGTTATAACTAGTTAATCATTCAATCATCTTCTTTCTTTAAATTACAATTAAACCACACAATTGCCAATATTCCTGATATGATAGTATCTTAGACTTCAATTACTCCAATGCTTCAACTGATTTACATACATTTGTCATAGTACACTTTTATATAGCATGATTTTAGGCTGCAATTTTACCAAGGAATAAAAACAGTAGAGGTGAGGTATTTTATCCTGCATCTGTGTATGTATGTATGTGTATGTGTGTGTGTGTGTGTGTGTGTGTGTGTGTGTGTTCATATTTTAGCCTTTTATATGTGTGTCTTTTTTATCAGAAAGACTCATTCTAAAAGCATACATAAATTCTATAAAGACAGACTGAAGGATGGGAGACAGTTTCATTGTAAATTGATTTTCACCACCAGATGGAGCCAAGTAACCACAGAAAACTTTCCTATTCCTACCTTGCCAGTATTTTGCCTTATATTCCCTTATAAGGTACATTACCTTATATTCCTGAACCATTCCATTCTGTGTGTCCTCTGGGGGAGGCTGCCAAGTTATTACAATCGCAGTGCCATTTCCATCATTCTTGGTTACTGAAACACTTTGCGGAGGAGCACTAGGAGCTTATTTGTAGAAAGAAACGCAATTTTAATTAAAACGGTTTTTCCAGTCTGGATTCAAAATATATTCTGCCACATGGGAATACAACTGCAACTTTTATATAAATATATTTAAAGGATTAATACCATAATATCAGAGATATTGTTCTTGCGGGATTTTTAGAAAATATGATGTCACTTTTAAAATATCTGTTCCAGAGCCTAGAACAGTATTTCTGAAAAGCAGTTTAACCCACAATTTGTTTTCAAACCCCACTCTCCCCAATGTGATTTTACAAATTTTTAAATGTTTTGCTGTTCAGTTACTTTAAAAAATTACAGTAAAATAAATAAACACCCTTCTCAGCAATATCCTGGGAAGAACAAGCACACCAAAAGACAATATTACATTAAATTGTTCTATAAAATATCATTGTTACTCTTTTATTACGTCCCAAACTTTGCTTGGCTAAGTGGAGACAAGAAGGGATCATTCATCTTACAGAGTCCCATCCCACGTATCAGAAACTTTGTTAATACCTCTGTATAGTTCAGAGGTCACAAAAAATCCATGGCAGTAGCAAGACTTTCTAACAAAATCAAAAAGTTGTTTCAAATGTCTTATTCTACCAGTGATCAAAGATTAAAGCTGTCCTGTGTACCCTCAGTAACTGCTCAGGAGGATTGAAAAAAACCCCTCTACAATAGCATATTAGGTGTAAGGCAGTGTGGAAGAATGAAGGAAAAATGTTGAGAGTGCACAGAATATTGTGGCAAGAGATCACATCTCTCTGGGTCTGCTAATAGATCTTGTTCTATTAGCAATGTACTCAATGGTTTCCTGGCCTTAAACTTTCACCTAATGTTTCCTATATCAACCCTTTTTTGGCATCCCTAGGGGTGACATCAGGTTTGGTGGGTTGAGGATGGTGGACTCACTGAGCCCTGTAACTAAAGAGGAGGGAAACTTTGTATATCATTTTGTAATTCTTTTGTTTTTCATGAACACAGGCAGAAAGTACCAAAGTGTGTGCCTTTCATTTTTTTGAACTACAGTTGTTTGATGGCTAAAGGTGGTCTTTACTATCTATCTTAGTGATTATCAAGTACAGTCATTTGGGTTGTCCTATGAACTCAGCAGACAAGGAATCAAAAAATGTAAGTATAAGGGAGAAAAAGAATACAATTCCTCCTATGTTCTAGGGGGGATTTCTCATATATATGCTTTGAATATCTATTTCTATGTCAACAAATAAGACACATAACTATCAGTCTTTGCTCTCACAAACTTTCTAGGGACAGATGGCTGAGTTCCATTTGTTTAAAAAATGCACATCAAAGAAAACCAACAAATGAGCCTATTATGGAGAAGGAAACCAGAATACAGTACTTCAAAAAGAAAAGATAAAGACAGATATGCTACTACTTGCCTTCTTCCAAAGTTTTGGCAAATTTAACTTCACTGTCAGCTCCTTGAAACTCGTTAAAAAAAGGCCGAGCTTTAATTTCATAGTTTACTCCTTTTTTAAGCTCGGGAATGACAGCACTGTTTTTTGTTGGTGTCCTCACTTCAAAAATCAACCACTCAGATTCCCCCTGTGCAGCAGCTGTTGGCCGGTACAAAATTTTATATCCTTGAATATATTGGGATTGTTGATCTACCTAACAATGGCAAGAGAATAACCGTATTAATTGGTTAATATGTATCATGTAGTAAAATACGATATAAATCAGGGCAAACTGTGACATCCATTCATTTTTTTCTCCAAGATATTAATATTAAAGTAACTTAATATGGTAGCAAGGTTCTGGTTGGCAGGGACTTAAAACTGCTACTTTGGGAACAATTCAGAGAACAGTGAATGTGATTTTTTTTTTAAAAAAATCACCTCTTTGTGATATCACAAATTGCTTGCAAAGCTTTAAAATACCCTTTTGCTGTGTGACGCTGGTATCTTAAAGATACAACCAAACACCTCTTGGACACAAGATACACAAGTCCTTGGCAAAAATCTGTATTCTTCCAGGCAATTCGGCGGGCAACACTAAGCCAGCCCCTTGTATTTCACAGAAATAAGTCATAAAAATACTGTACCTTACCAATGTAAAAGTAATGTAAAAGTCTGTATTATGAAGAATGTATGATATCCATAAAATACAATGCAATCATAATATAAGCAACTATAATTCACTTTAATCATACTGGCTTTATTATAATTAAAAAAGGAATATAGTATTTTGAAATAAGATATATAATTATTTCACTCATGAGGAACAGTGAGCAAAGTAAAGGAAAACTAGATGTATGGCTATTCAGGGTATATGGAGATACAAAACACAATGATTTATTAAAATGCCTTTACTACAGTGTTAGAACATATTAGAAATAGACTGAAAACCTAATTAACACTGAAGCATTAAAGTTTACAAGTTTATAAGACTATCAATATATTTTTCTAAATAAACAATACTTGGCAATGTATGGTTTGGGGAAAGGGGGCAAATCATTTACATTGTTTATAATAGGCTCTACCCATACATTATAATTTAAATGTTCAGAAAATAAGGAGAATGATCAGGCCCTCCCTGTCCAGTCCTTGCTTCAGTTCAATCTAGCTATTTCTCAGTTGAAGGAAAAATAGTCTCCCACATGTATAGATTGATTCATGTTCTCCTCCATTCTACCTGATCACATGTATGTATGTATCTAATTAGCAGGCTATAGTGATAAACTTCATGCAGTCGTTAATTGGTTAGTATTCAAAAAAACTGGTTGTACTTTTCCCTTGAACACAGTGGATTAAGAAAGGGCAGCCAGTTGGCACAATCTACATTCCACTAACTGCACTTGGTTCAATTAAATATATCCAGATTAAGCAAATCACTTCCTCTACCCTCACGTTTTCAGCTGGTAGCACTACATAGGATGGCTTATTCTGTTTTATGTTATCATCAAGGGGATGAATAAAATAACATTATTTATTGGGGAAAAAAGAGTGGATATATATGCAAATTAATATAAAATGTATTAGAACTGTGCATGGTTCTGGTCAATTTTAAAACTATTTATACTGTTTGAAATATTTGTGTTCCCAGTGTAAATCAGAGAAAGAAGCTATAGACTGTGTAAATCTTGGATTATATAAGAGTTCTACATGCTTCCCATCACATGTAAATATCTAGAGGATTTATATATTGTGTTATGCCAGCATCTCCTGGTCCAGATAAATGTTATGGCCAAGCTAATCAGATAGACTAATTTTGTAAGAGCATTTATATATTACAGGTATGTGCAGAACATTTATGCAGAAAAATCTGTATAGTTAAGACTGGACTCCCCTAGTTACTGTACTTATCACCCTCAGATCTTATGCAAAATGAGTTGAATTAATTTAATGTAACATGTCTATATGTTTCATATACAATGACTGAAATACAGCAGTAATCGGAGTATATACTTTACAGCAAAATTTTATTTACTTACTGTCCAATGAACTTCAATTGAGGAAGAAGAAAGAATTGTTGGATTATGTAGATGTAGAACCACAGCACCTAGCTCTCGCTGTACTTGCTTGTGATCTACCCCTTGACTTGTAGGCGGAACATCTGTGACAATTTTAGCAAACAAACATTACAAATTTTAACAAACAAATATGACAAATCACTTCAAAAATGGTTAACTAACATTCTCGTCTGGGAGAATGTTAGTATATAGGAAGATAATATATGTTCTTAGTTATGTTCAATACTGGGAAAATTTGGAGAGAGGTAAAAACAAAATGAATATGTAGCCCTTGCTTAAAACTGCAATAATGGTGGCCAGTTATCAGGTTTGGCAAAGTTTAGAAACAAAAAAAATTGTTTTTGCAGTTGAAATGCAGCACTTCTTCAGAAACAAACTAAAGTACCTCTGTCAATTGTGCAGCTTTCAGTCAGAATTGGATAAACTCAAAATTTAGTCTACCTAAATTTCAAGTGTCATGTTGGTGGGCTACAGGGTGAAGAGTTGAAACTAGAAACTAGATACCGTATTTTTCGCTCCATAAGACGCACCTTTCCATAAGACGCACCGATTTTTTAGGAGAAGAAAACAGGAAAATATAATCTGTTTTCTTCGCTCCATAAGATGCACAGACTTTCCACCCCCGTTTTGTGGGAAAAAAGTGAGTCTTATGGTGCAAAAAATACAGTATTTCATAGAAACCAGATATCTATAAATGAATTCTTCTTAGAAGGTACCATGCATCAAGGATCTGTTTCATTGCAACCATTCTGCAAGGTGAGGGCAGGGAGAGATCTCTAATATTTAGACAATCTCACTGAATTAGATATCTGCTAGTATAGGCAGAGGCTGGGAGTTTATATCCCTGCTGTACATCCCGGAAAAGCCAGAGAAGAGGGGAATGGTAAACCACTTCTGAGCACTGTCTACCTAGAAAACCCTGAAAAGGGTTGCCATAAGTAAGAACAGATTTGACTGCACACTATGAAGAAGATGATGATGCAAAAAAGTATTAATAATAGATCAATTTTAGGTAACATTTACATAGTTGAGCAGAACGGGATTAGAATGGGGAAGAGCTCCAGATCTCCTCTCAATATACTGTATGATGGAATGGGATTTTTATACATTGTCTCCTGTGCAGTCTTAGGACCTGTTGTTGTTTAGTCGTTAAGCCATGTCCAACTCTTTGTGACCCCATTGACCAGAGCATGCCAGGACCTCCTGTCTTCCACTGCCTCCCAGAGCTGGGCTAAATTCATGTTGGTAGCTTCAATGACACTGTCCAACCATCTTGTTCTCTGTCATCCCCTTCTCCTCTTGCCCTCACACTTTCCCAACATCAGGGTATTTTCTAGGGAGTCTTCTCTTCTCATGAGATGGCCAAAGTATTGGAGCCTCAGCTTCAGGATCTGTCCTTCCAGTGAGCCATTTAGGACCTAGTAATTCACTATATTTTATGTAATCTACAATATTTTATTCCAACTCACAATTTATAAAGTTCATAACTTGTGGTTTTGTCACCCAGTGCTGTCTGCTAATACTTACAAAAAGTTAGATGTCTATATGTTACTAAAAGAACATACACAGAAAAAATAACCACGTTGTTTGCTAATGCAAAAAAGGGCCCTATTTTCATTCATGTCAAAATTAAAAGGAAGTTGGGCTGGTGGTGAGGAAAAAAAGAAAATATATATATATTGTGGAAGTTTAACAGATGTTGTCCTTTTCTGCTTTTTCTTCTATTTTCCTTCAGTTTTGCCAACATACTGAGACAGACTGACATAGATACTTCTTTGGAAATGACTATGTTCATTTCGTTCCACTTCCTAATATAACCTTGTTTCTCCCCCAATAATCATAGAATCATGGAACTGGAAGGAACCTGTTTGCTTCATGCAAGTCATTATTTTGTAGATGGTCCTCCAAGCATGTTTAGACAGGAATGTTTAAATTGTTATAACAGAACCTACATGAAAATGCTATTGAAGAGTGTCCAGAAATATCAGCTGTTCCAACTTAGATGTTTATCCTATGTGTGTTTAAAAAACCACATAAATGCTAGCTTTTAAACAGCTGTGTTGGCTTTCACTTTGTTTCTGAGCCCAATTCTAGGTACTGGTTCTTTTCCACAGCCTGCTTGGGACTAGTGGTCTCTTGAAAGATCACCTTTCCATGCATTAGCCTTCCTGAAATCTGCAATTGTCTTCTGAGGTCATGGTGGTGGCAGTGGTTATGCAGAGGTACCTCCATAGGGTACTTAGAATGGCTTCATCTTTCTAGTCCTTTGGCCAAGCGCTGAAGATAAACACTGTTCTGGCAAAAGGTATTTTTATTTGTTCTGTTCTGTTCTGCTCTATTGATTGATTGATTGATTGACTGCATTTATACCCCACCCATCTAGTCAATCAACTACTCTGGGTGGCTTCCAACATATAATAACAATTTAAAATATAACAAGATTTTAAACGTCAATAAACAGGTTGTTCAAGATGGAAAAATAAGGAAAAAAGAGGAAGAAAGTTCTTATAATTAATCCCTGGTTTTATTACATCAAAGGTTCAGGGGGTTTGCTGTCTGTCTGTCTGTCTCTCTCTCTCTCTCTGTGTGTGTGTGCAGGTAAATTACCTGCAGCAGATGAAAAAATTGGAAAATATTGTACATAAACTTCTAAGAGAAATGGAAGATTACAAAGAGAAGTGGGCAAATTCAGTTGTGTAAAAGCCCTCGACTATTCATTCACTGGCTTTGATTTTGTTGAGATAACTGCATGTTCTTGTAGATGTTTCCTCATACCTCTAGAATCTAGATCATGATCTTTGAACAGTTCCCCCCACTTAAGGTTGTTCTAACCACATCACTATAGCAATATGTGCACAACCTTATGTATAAACCTATGAGTGGAATGGTGTCTGCAAGGAGTTCAAATGGAATGGGGGTATATACTGCAGACAGAAGTCTGCTCAGGCAAGATAGCTTTACATCTTCTTCCTCCCATTTGAATCCAATGTCTCAAGCAGTTACATCTGTGGAATTGGAGAATTTTTGGAGATCAGCAGAAATTTCTGATGCAGGAGGTTGATAGTTTCACACTGTTCTATAAAAAGCTATGCCTTGTGAATGATTCATTATCAATAAAACAGTAGATGGGAAACACGAGAATAGTAATCAGAATTGGAGACTAATCTTCATTTTTCTTTTCTGGATTCTCATCTAGTAATTTCTTCAAAATAGTAGATACAAAAAAATTTCTCAACACATTATCTGACATGTTTCTGCATTTATATCTGACAATATAATGCTAGATGGCACACAAAGATATACAGGTGACTTGTAGTTTTGTTTCATTTTTCTAAACTTTGATGAAAAAGCAAAAACAAAAAACACCCTTTATTAATGCTGACTAAGTTTAAATGGGTGCAAGGATCTAGATGAGGAGGTGTCTTTGCAGTATGCAAGTGCCTTCTTCACATCTTCAGGACATACCAACTGAAACTGATCCAGTTTAACCCAACTAATTGATGTGTTGGACATCTCCTTCAGAAATACTCATATCAACAAAGAGTTAAGGTCCCAGCGGATGCTATCAACTTTGCATTTAAAGCGAGCTGCTAGTCTATTGTGTTATCCTCATTTGACTGTAATAATACTACATTTGTCTGGAAGAAATGAGGCCATAGACAACATGGAAAATTTCTGCCTGTTGCTTAGAAGCAGCTTCAGTTAGATGGGAATAGTAGCTTCTTTTAGTGACCTAAGATTATTCCGATGTCTTCCAGATGTTTTCTGACAGTCATGAGGTAGCACTCCATGGAGCTTCCTCCATCTGCTCTCTACACTTTTGTTGCTTCATCTTCCTAAAGTGTAGTACTCAAGATGAGGCCTAATCAATGTTGAATAAAGAGGAACTAGTACTTCACAGGATTTGGAAACTATACTATTGTTAATGCAGCCTAAAATAGCATTTGCCTCACACTGTTGGCTCATATTCAGTTTGTGATCTTTCTTGCTTGTGTTATTACTGAGCCAAGTATCCCCTATCTTGTAACTGTGTGTTTACCTTTTTCCCCTAAGTATAGAACTTTGCATTTATCCCTGCTAAATTTCATTCTGTGTTTTCAGCTCAGTGCCAAAAGACCCTATCAAAGTCTTTTTGAATTTTGTTTCTGTCTTCCAGGGTATAAGCTATTCAATCCAATTTTGTGTTGTCCCCAAATCTAATAAGCATTTCTTGCATTCCCACATCCAAGACCTTAATAAAAACGTTGAAGAGCACTGGGCCAAGGACTGAGCATTTTGGTACTCCTTTTGCTACTTCCTTCCAGTGTGAGAAGGAACAATTGATAAGAACTCTCTGAGTATGATTCTGTAACCTCCTGACAGTTGTTCTATCCAGCCCACAGGTACTTAGCTTGCTAATCACAATATCATGGGGCATTCTGTTAAAAGCTTTGCTGATGTCAAGATACATTATGTCTACCCCATTCCCACCATCATCAGGGACAATCAAAATATGAGAGAAGATTAGTCTGTCAGGATTTGTTCTTGACAAACCCATGTTGGCTTCTAGTTATTACTGCATTGTTTTCAAGGGACAACTTTATACAGTGGGGTCTCTACTTAAGAACGTCCCTACTTAAGAACAATCCAACTTAAGAACAGCTCCATTTGCTAAATTTTGCTTCTACTTGAGAACAGAAATCCAAGATAAGAACAGGAAAAAAACCCTTTCCTGCTCTTTTTTTAACCTTAGGTCATCTTAGGTTAAAAAAAAAATTCTCCCCCTAGTGGTAGAGTACGTATTAACCAGCTTTGCATTAGTTCCTATGGGAACTAATGCTTCAATGTGTGAACGCACCTCTACATAACAAAAAAACAGCCAGAACGGATTAATTGGTTTTCAGTCCATTCCTATGGGAAATTTTGCTTCAACTTAAGAACGTTTCAACTTAAGAACACCATTCCAAAACGGATTAAGTTCTTAAGTAGAGGTTCCACTGTAATCTGTTCCAGAATTTTCTCTGGGACTGATGTCAGGCTGACACGTCTTTAGTTCCCAGATTCCTCCTTTTTACTCTTTTTGAAGAGAGGGACAATGATAGTGCTCTTTCAATCATCTGGCACTTCCCACATCCTGTATGATTTTAAGAAAATAATAGACAATGGTTTTGAGAGTTCTTCAGTCAGTTCCTCCAATACTGGTGGATGCAAGTTCCTCTGGCCCTGGAGTTTTGAACTCATTCAAAGTAATAAAGTATTCCTTTACTATTTGTTTATCACCACCAAGCTTAAGTCTTAGATATATATTTTACCTTGTGTTTTTACTGGGTCAGATATCTGGCTAGGATCACTAATTCCATATGCATTGGCTGCCCGCACAAGGAAGAGATAAATTGCATTTGGTTTCAGTCCTTTAACTGCAAATGTTTCTGTTTTCACATTTTCTGCTACAGTTTGCCAACTGCTACCAGCTGCATGGCTAATGATAAAGCATAAACATATAAACACAACAGGTTAGTGCTTGTTTATGGTGTAACAACTTAAGCACTATCAGATCATACAGAAGGCATCATACCTGAAGGCCTCTATTATATAAGAGGTTGGAGTTGCACCTGAATTCAAATTAGGCTTCCAGGACAATGTTACTGTATTTTTGCTGACATCAGCAACTTCAGGCTTTGATGGTGCACTGGGAATCAAGTTAGGGTCAGTGGGTCTTGGTGGCTGTACTGGAACTCCAAACTCTAGTAAAGGACGATAGAGAAGATATGTGCAGAAAGCCAACATACGAATGCACCAGTATGCTTAATTTATTACATAACTAGAGACAATGCCTATATTTATGATTTTTCCTCTATACAGAGACATTCTGATTAATTTACCTTGGACTTCGATATAAGCACTCCATGATGCTTCACCACTTGGAGTTGAGGCAATGCAGGTGTACCGGCCAGTGTCGCCCAACTGAAAGGGGAAAATAAAATAAGTTCTTGAAATAACTATTTATCAAGGATCATATGTCCAATATGTTTATGCAACAAATACATTTTACATTTCTATTGCAAGCATTTGCACAGGAACGAGCAAACTGTTCCAGAATCAACAACTGGTGGCAACCCATTCCATTGTATTGCTACTTTCTGTATCTGTCTGTACATGCATGTTATTCTGTTAGACTGTAGAAAGAGCTCTAAGAGTTCTGTGAAACTAGTAAAAGATCTGAGGGAAAGATACTAGTATGTGCACATGATCTGCTCAAATATTATGAATACAGTATGTCAATATGAATGAGGAGTATGCTGGTGTGTAAATGGAAAGAAGAGCATTCAGAAGGGGTTTGGTGAGGAATATATGACTGGTCTACAGATGAATTAGCTAAAAAGCACTGTGGATATAAACATAGTGCAGACGAAAGCAGTGGGGAATCGAAGCTGTGAGTAATCTTTAAAACTATATTGCATTATTTTGTTAGGAGACTGTTCTTCAGAGTTTCATATCCAAAAATAGTGTAATTCTAAAAGCAGATGGCTCATGTCATGCTTTGGGACTTTCTGGATCTACCCAGCCACTGTTGTTGGAAATCAGATTTTGGGCAATATTAAACATTCCCTGGTTCAGCAACTCTCATCTTACATTTGGCTATGCTAAGGTTAACTTTGCAATATGCACTGGACAAGCAAATCCCTCAACTCTCTACTGCTAATTAGTTATTTTGCCTAAACTGTCACTTTTCTGGCATGTAGGGTCAGGTCCTAAAAGAGTTGTGGAAAGAAGCTATATCAGCTCTTCAATAATTGAACTAAATGTCTTAAAAATCCTTATTCTGCCATTTGATGAAGAAACTGAATAGCTTTATGACATCACTTCTGCCTTCCAAGATCCCGTGAGACAATTTCTGTTTCTATAAGCTCCATTAAGCTATTATTATAATTAATAAACAGGTTGCAACCAGCATTTCCCAGAAGAGAGCATGCGTGATTTATTCATCAGAGAGCAGGATAAGGATTGTTATTTTCTACAGCTTCCATTTAGAAAACAAGGCTGTAAGTAAATCCTTCAGAGATATTCAGTATTGAAATGATCCTGGAAATGTTTGGATATACATTTCAGAAAAATAATGAGAGAATACTGGACAGAATCCAACTGAATATATACATTTCACAGCAAATTGTCACATGTTGAGAAGTTGGTGCTTGTATTTCTTATTGTGTGCCAAGTCATGCAACTAGTGTTTCATGCAATGAAAAATTCAAGTGCTGGCTTCTTGACTTGTGACAATTTGCCACTGAGATTTATTTTGTTGAACGTATGCCAGTGGGGCTAAGTAATAAAATTCTGGCTACTAACTATTGCTGCGGAAAGTATAACAAAAACACACTATGTAGGGCTGCAAACAGAACTCAACAGTTTATTTTACATATGAGATTAAAGAACAATAAGCTATTATTTAGTAACCTAATCATTTTGACTCCCATAGATGAAATATGATTAGACAGCTTTTAGAAGTGGGAGACTGTGAAGAATTATTACAGGCTTGACAATTTAAGTTCCCTATTATACTCTTATTTACGAAAAAACATGAGTTAGACACGTGATCAATGAGAATGTCTACAGTACAACTAGTGGTCTTTTTTTGAGCTTGCCATTATGCTGATAGTCACAAATTTCTTCAGAGAAAAATGCAAGATAAATACTAACTAGGAGTGTCACTACAAGATGGAATCAGTACATATGTCTTGTACACTTGCATTCTCACAAGATGTCCCAGGTCACAGCTGAAAGTGATAGTGCTGGTTCTCAGTAGTTTAGATAAAATAGTTGCAAATTGGACAATCAGCAGGATGTGTGCACTGGACTAAGCCCACTGAAAATACTACTACAGAAAACATACAAAAGTTTGAGCTTTAATCCAATGGAACATGCTAAAAACACATTCTGTGGTATGAACTGCTGCATGGGCAGGCCTCTATACAGTCAGATATTGTATGAAAAGATACCTATATATTTGGCCTAGTAGTATGAACCAAGTTATCCTAAGCCAAAAAATTTCCAGCAAGTAAGAACTGTCCTGAAACCATTAGAAACATGCCCTGCTGCATGGTGAGAGCCATGAGGACTGCCTGCAACTTGCAAAGGTGCACATAGGAATGAATCTGATGGAATACTTTGGCATTTGGAGTTCTTCAGGGATTGGGATTATTGAAGATCTCCATGCTGGGAGAAGTCATTCAAAGCTCTGGATTGAAATACCACCAATATGCTAATAACACTTAGAACTACTACTGCATCTCACCTGTCACTGGGAGAGCAATCAGGACCCTTGAATGCTGCCTGAGTTTGATAATAGGCTGGATGAAAGTGAACAAGCTGGAATTATATACTACAGTTGGAGGTGCTGCCACTAAGTTGAAAGTCACACATAGGGACTGGGCTTCAACCTGTTCTAGAAAGCATTATGCTTCCCCTGATAAATCAGTCTCATGGTGAGACTATACTTCATTTTTCACTGAATCTGCATTCCTAGCTGGAAGGGGTAACAAGGACCGCCTCTGGATAACTTTACTTAGTGTTCTAATTATAACCTTTCCAGTGCCAATCTGATGGGACAATAATTATCCATTCTTTAGTTACATCACATCTTGACTACTGCAATGCACTCTATTTGGGACTGCCCTTGAAGGTATAGGCTCTTCAGCTGGAGCAGTGTGCAACAGCTAGGCTAATAACTTGTGTACAGTACTGCTGTCCTAATATCAGAAGACTTTCACTGGTTGCCAACTGCTTACTGAGCCTAATATAAGGTGTTAATTTAAAAGTCCTACACAGCATGGCTCTGGCTATTTAATGGGCTTTGTTTGTTGTTATTAACTAGTCAGATGTTAAAATCTTCAAAGGAAGCCCTGTTGGAAATGCTGACAACTGCAGAGGTTCATTTGATAAGTACATGGGAGAGTGGTTTTCCTTGCATGGCTCCCAAATTCTGGAATGCACTGCCCTTAGAGTGATTAATAGTTTCTCTTCTCTTCTCTTCAATAATGATAAGAAGGCATAACTTTAAAACTGGGCTGTGAATTGGTGTGATTTTAACTACTTACAGGTTTATTAATTTTAATGTTTAAACAATCTTTTTATTTGATTGTAATTATTCTGTGGCTGGATCTGTTTTTACTATTTTATTATTATGTTTTATGAATGTAAGCTACCTTAATTAACGGCAGCAGCAACAACAGGAGCAAAGCAACCACCACCATGTCTATGGCTACAGCCTTCTCCCATGTATAAATACTTTTACCACTCCTTCCATAAAAGAGCAGTTTTCTAAATTAATTCTTAGAAAAATTTTACACATAAAACCTGAAATAATGTACCATCTGCTCCATTATAATCTACGATACTTTGGGAATTCACAAAAAGCTTGAAGAGAAGAATAACCCCCAATAACATTAATATAGTAATTTAACCTTTAAAATTAGAGGCAAAAACACTCCTTCCCTCAACACGAATACCAACAGCAAAGAAAACCTAGACATAAAGCACTGCACACTTTCATTTTCAAACTACCTTGGCATATCGAATCTGTAATGCACCCGTTTCCAGCTGCTTGATTCGAGAATCCTGTGTAGAGATGAGAACACCATCTTTTCTCCAGAGAATTGTAGGCATCAGAGGACCTGCAGCCACACAACTGAGCACTAAAGTACCATCCACAGCTACAGTTTGATTCACAGGACCCTGCCGAATGACAGGGGGAGGCCGGTCTGCAATCACTGGTAACAGAAACAACAGGAAGAAAGAGAAGATTTCTGCAACTGGAAGCAATTTTATTTTATCATCTAAGGAACAGTGGTTGCTTTAGGCTTTAAAAGAATCTGCAGATAATTAAATAAGTAATTAAAGTAGAAGACATACATTATTCAGAACACAGTAATATGTTCTTCAACTACAGAATATCCAGTATTATTATCCAGTCCCTGGCACTCACTTAGCTCTCTTAACCTTCAAAGAGATGAAGACTCTGAATAAATTTCTCACCTTCTTTGAATAAATGTCTTACCTTCTTTTTATTTATTTCCCACATCAAATAACAGTCTGCATTTATTAGACAGTGGGAATTTCTCAGCATTTCTGTTACTGAGCATTAGCAGAGTGGAAACAACTCAGAAGAGAGGCTATGCAGGCATGTAATACCAGTTTGACTTCCAAAGTTTTCTGGATTTCTTTGTGGTTTACAATTTAGTAAAACCATTACATATAAATTACCATTAGAGCTAAGCAAAGATTTTTTTCACAAGCATTTTCTGATTTATTCTTTTTTTTTTCCTATAAAGTTCCAAAAATAAATCATTTTTACAAAATGGTCAATCATTATATTCCAATATACAACAGGTCTGTGAACTGTATGAGTAGTCAATTAATTGATCTGCTGTTTGAACATGCTCATAACATTCTCTAATTAATGTGAGCAAGAATCAACTATAATTTCATGAAAGCTTGAGACTGGTTCACACAACAAAATAACAGAAACCACATGGACAAAAATTTTAGAGCTTGGAAAAAGCATGCTAAACCTACTAACACATTGACATTAAATTAAATTTCCATGATATGAAAAAAATACTATTTTATCCAATGTTTTAGAAACATATTTGCTTTGAGATAAGTAATATAGACTATATCTGTATATGTATACTTTTCCGGAGAAAGAATGCACTCATGTATATTTGCATGAGAAAGGATTTAACACAAGTAATTTCTAACCTGGATAATTCAGATATTTCTACACAACCCCCCAGAAACATTAACTAACAAAGCCAGTTTGAGTTTCTTATGACTATAGCCCCACAATGTCAGACATTCCAAAGCCAGGAACAGATATTGGTCACTGTGACCTGTATAGCCTGTGGAGAAATGAGACTGCAGGTGGGGAGCTGCACAACCTTTGGCTAAGGTAATTGTCCCAGGCAAAGTTTTGGCAGTGTTCTGGAAAGAAGTACATCTGAAAGTGATCAAAGAAATTAATAGCTGTGTACAGAGTTAGTCTAATCTAATAAACAGTCTAATAGTTTTTATACTGAAACCAATATCCTTAGCTAACTATATAAAGAAGTAAAAATAGAGGTCAATGGTGACAATCTACACAACACTGTCTGTAAACTGCATGGTTCATTCTAGAAACAATGATTAAATGAATAATGTTAATTCTATAAATTATAAATTTTCAGGTTGGCACTAACAACGTTAATCTCCCTCTTTGAGATATTCAGCACCAACAACTTAATTTTCAGAACTAGTGTTCCAAGTTCTGCAGTTTCCCAAGATCAAGGTATTCTGCAAATCCTTTCCACAAAAGAGTTACATTGACACTTAGATGAAAAATTAATTCCATTTATTTATTAACACAATCATCATGCTTTGATTTGCATCATTTACTATTTCATCTAATGTACTGGAAGTATTCTACTAAATGTAAATTAATCTTTGTCTTCTTCCTTGAAAAGGTACAAATAGCTCTCTAACATAACTCATCTATATTAAACAACATTGTCCAATAGGCTGACTTCTAATTATAATAATTATGCATCCTCAGGTCAATTATGACTTATGGTGGCCCTTTCCAGGGTTTCCCAGGTATAGAGTACTCAGAAGTAGTTTACTTTTCCAATTTTCTGATGGTGTTCTGGGTCTGTATGGCTTGCCCAAAGCCACACAAGCTTCTTCTAAAGATGCAGTGGGGACCTGAACTCTCAGCCTTTGGCTTCTCCAGTAAAATTCTGTTGTTCCTCAAAAACACTCTTATTTTATTTTCTACCTTGTGCCCTACATTCTTTACAGTATCTTCTTGGGAGACTATTGAGATGAACAATATTTAGGTACAGTTCAGATGTCAACATCCTAATCCAAGAAGCCATGGATTGTTAGACTGAGAATACACCATGTACTTACTTTTTCCTTTCACAATGACAATATTCTAGTTTCTTAAACGAAGATCTATTAAGAATTTAAGAATTTATTTATATATTTTATTTATTAGATTTCTATCCCACCCCCCTAGACAAAGTCTATTCAGGGCATTAATGTTCCATTAAACATTATAAACTAAAACAATTAAAACAATTCAGAACAATAATGTTAATAATGCTCAAGATGGGAAAACAGAAAATTATAATAAGAATAAAGTCAAGTATTGACAGGAGGGAAGGCCTGCCTGAAGAGCCAAGTTTTCAATTGGCTCTTAAAAACTTAACTCTTAAAAAAATAAACTTCTATAAACATTACCATCAGTAACCTCCAAGTATGCTTTTGTTGTAATGCTTCCTGCAACATTTAAAGTTTGACAAATATAATATCCAACATCAGATCGCTGGACGTTTGTAATAGTGAGGTCACCCGTCTGAGAGACAGAAAAACGATTGGAAGACTGAGGAGGTTGGTATGAAAAAAGCAGATTCTGTAAAAAAAAGAGTAGTGGGGAAAGCAGCATATCAGGTAGAGTATTGTCAATACAAACGTACATTTTAATGTTCAGAATCTTCTATAGAAGTCCTTGGCCTTTTCTCTTATTAATATAGTTGAGCCACCATTGGTTCCATTTTCCAGATACAGAGAATATGTTCAGTATTTCTCTGCATGCTAGATGCCCATAGCAGCAAACTCCAAAAGACGATCCCTTCATTAGTTGCTCTCAGTAAAAAAGAATGGTAATCAAGCCTGAGTAAGCCAGCAAAGCATTTCTTATATCTTTGTACTCCACTGTAACACTGAATATATACAAATATGAATGAAAAATGCAAAACTTCTGATATTTGTACAAACACCAAATGAATTAATTAATAAGTATGCAAATATATTATGTAGTTTTAATTTGGGATACCACAGCCCATTTTGTAGCACATACTTTGCTGAGAACATCAACAAAACACATATATTTTATACAATACTTTAAATATTTGAAAAATAATATTTTGCTACATTTATCTTCTTTTTTTAATTGATGGAAACTGGCAAATGAGCTTTGGCTATGCATTTTTATGGTAGGTAAAGATAAAGGTTCCCCTTGACATTTAGTCCAGTCGTGTCCGACTCTAGAGGGCAGTGCTCATCCCCGTTTCAAGCCGTAGAGTCAGCGTTTGTCCATAGACAGTTTCCGTGGTCATGTGGCCAGCACGACTAGACACGGAACGCCGTTACCTTCCCACGGAGGTGGTACCTATTTATCTACTCGCATTTTTACATGCTTTTGAACTGCTAGGTTGGCAGGAGCTGGGGCAAGCAATGGGAACTCACTCCGTTGTGTGGATTCGATCTTACGAGTGCTGGTCTGACCGTGCAGCACAGAGGCTTCTGCAGTTTAACCCATAGCACCACCACGTCCCATTATTTTTATGGTACCAACCCCAATTATATATACTGTATCATATATGCCATTCCTGAGTAGGAAGCAGAAGTTATTACACAAAAACAGAGTAAGAATCAAATAGTTGAGTGAATCCTGCACACCTACAGAAGCCTTTGAACACAGTCTACAATATACACTGACCTGAGATGTCCAAATTTGTTTTGTATTTCATTTAAATGTAGCTAGTGACCGTGCTTTATTTGTTTTATGTATGTCATGATACTTACTGTATATTGTATTTTCTACTGTTGATTTTAATGTGATTTGTCATGTTGTGAACTGTCGAAAGAGTGTTTAAACAATGGGGCAGTATACAAATTGAAATAATAAATATATGAACAAATAAATATAAAACAGCAACGTCAAAAATGAGTTTCACATATGGCATCAAATACTAAATTCAGCTTTCTGTTCATAATTTAAAAATACTCAACTTAATATTTCATGAAGATTTGTTTTTTAGCAGTCCCCCACCCCTTTCTGGTAACAATGTCTATTCCTGAAACAATATGTATCAACTTTCATTACACTTTTTAGTCCTAACAGAGTCTTATCATTGATCTTCTTCTCATTTTCATGATACACATTGGCATGTGTTCAACAAAGCCGATAGCAGCAACATCTTGCTTTAAAATTTGGTTTCGGGCAAGACACAATCTCAAAGCAATCTCTGAAGATAGCAAGATACTTGAAAAACTTCCTGTTTTGGAATCCTGTGGGCGGAAAATGCATTGTTGGGTGGGTTAAATAAAGGAATATGTATAATCCTCTGATCCATGTTGTGTTTGCCAATTTTAATATTTTTAAAGCATAACTACACTAACAGTTCCTCTCTGTAGTCTCCATATGTAACTGCTGACTCCCGAAGCACATAGGGTGTGTAATGACAGTCATCCTTGTATACCTTGCTTCTCAGCAGAATTAGGCTGCCAGATAGTTGTTTGGTTGCAGTCCATTTCAGCTAGGAAACAGGCTGCATGAGGATGCTGCTTCTAGTCTCTTACCTACAGAACCAAGAATGCTGGGAAAGAGGATACATGCAGAGAAACTATCTTTGCTGCCATTTTCAACACAATTGCTAGGATGCAGGTGGGCTTAAAGCCTCTGCCTTCTCCTAGTGATCCTGAGGAACTTCACTTGGAGGAGACTTTTAAACCACTCCTTAACCCATTGATTTTGAGAAATATCACTGGGACTTGAGTGCAGCTTAAACCTCAAACCCTTGTTATCATCAACAAGAGATTTATATACGTGTTTTTATACATGTCCTCATATGGGCATCTGTGTGGATATGTACATGTGCTTATGCACATGCTTGAGTATAGATGATTGGAGTGCAATGATTTCCAGGAGTTCAATTGAATCACCTCCACTGCCAAGGGGTTTAGTATTTACATAAGCAATTCTCCAGCAATGCCGAATGAGGCAGAGTTTGCAGGTACATTCCGGAAAAGATGAAAGGAAAACAGCTAGGCATTCAGTGAGTGTTTATAAGATGGGAGGGGAATGCAATCTGGAGAATTAAAAGACATCAGTGTTATTAGATGTATTCAAGATAGTTTGACAAAGTTTAGGATGAATCCATTTTACCTGACTTCCTTCTCTTCGCCAAAATATTGCTGGTTGAGGGTTTCCAGTTGCTTCACATTGGAAAGTCACAGTTCTGCCTAATGCAGCCACCTGGTCACGAGGTTTCACCACAAAATGTGGAGGTTCTGAAGGGAGAAAAAACAATAAAATTAGAAGAATTTACTTTCTTGCTATTCATACTATGCTGAAATAAATGATTTGGACCACCAAAAAAGAGGATTTAAAAGGATACAAATATGCACACAATGTACATACACAAATTTATATGGAATTGAGTCTATATACCTGACGAATTAACTCTGGGCTATATATGGATTCTTTTTTTAATGCCAATCAAGGCAAAGAAAGTGGAGGTTGTACAAAGAAAGATTTTGTACTTTTCATGTCAAAAAGCCTGGTTAAAGCAGCAGCTCATGCTCCATGGTGATCTGTGCATAGTGAGAGTTGTGTAAACTCCTTTTCCATTCCCTCTCCTCCTACCACCCCCAGCCCTGATAGTGAGTAGAGTTCCTGACCAGCCAATAAGTAAGCCAGAATACGCCGTAGACAGACACCTTGATCTGAACAGAACAGAACAAAGTAAATACAAACCAAAAAAAGTCAGCCATACAAAATATGCCTGTTTTTGAACCCTGGGTTGTTAACTGGTAAAAGCTCTATTTAGTTGATACTTACTTGCTTCTCTCCAACACTCTCAATGGGGAGCGTCAAGTTCCTTTCCTCTCTGTTGTTACTTTCAGCACATGACAAATAATGTGTTTCTAAAAGAGAAGCTCCTGTTTGCATGCACTCTGGGCAAACAACATTCGGTGAGCAGAAACCTCTCCTTTGCAGAATTCTGTGCTCCAAATGCAGAGAGTGATGCTTGAGAGAGAGAGAAGCCATATACTCCACTGTTCAAATTTTGGAGAGAATTGAGTAAGTAATAACTGAGCAGGGTTAAAGTTGATGGATATTGAGTCCCACATCAAAATTTTATAACAGGACATGTCTATTTAAAAAATGATACCTGGCTCAGCCAGTTTCTGATGAGGGACTTGCATAGGAAAAAACCCTCATAACAATGAAGAAAACAGCGCTCAGCTTCAACATCACTTTTAATAGGGCTGATGCTTAGAAATGCATCTCTTTAACCCTTTATGTCCAAATTTCCCTTCATTTTGCTAATGAACATAGGGGAAGAATTTAGAAGAGTATTCTAAATGTCACTGCAAAAGAAAAGAAAAATTCCCTCACATGATGTACTAGTAACTATTACAGTGAAAAAATGAAAATGATTGTAAATTCATGGGTTAGATAGATAAAAGTCATCATCATTGATTTACTGTAGCTTAGGAGTCATTTAACAGCTTTCATAAGAGGCTTGATTTTGATGTAAGATGGGATCCTTTTTTTTTTAATTTAACTCAAAAGCCCCAGGATTGCTACCATGTAAATTATAACCATTTAAAAATCTTCAGTGCAATTACTGAAGAGGAATGAATCTATAGCAACAGTGAAGCAGAATACCTCCTTCATTTACATAGGCAAGGGCATGTTCAAACAAAATCTATATGTAAATGAAGGCAAATTTGAAACATCTGCTCATCGTGACATTATAAATACTGCCAGCATTGTCCAAACTGTTTGATTTATACAGACGTAAATGGCCACTTCATCTAGCAGTAAATAGAACGTCAAAAATTATGTCAGTTGCATTAAGCTATGGCAGTTGAATGTATTAGGCATAGTGACTGAACTGGAGTAGAAGAAAATACTCTTTCAAAAACCTATGCTTGCAGTGCAACCTTGCAAAAAGAGAGCTTAAATGAAATATTGTACTTCTGTGAGATTTTAGAGTTTAATAACTTCTCCAAAATGTTTTAGATAGAATTTTATTTCAGATTGCATGCACCATTAGTGACAAGAAACAATACAAGCCAATCTGGGTTAAGTTAGTAAAGTAGTTGTGTGTGTGGTTTTTTTGATGTTGTTTTGAGGGGAGGTATAATTGAGGATAAACGCAATTTTTCATGACACCATGATAGCCTATTATTTTACTGTGATGGCATTATGGGGGGGGGTGAGGGTTTGTGAAAATCAGCTTTAGCTAAATACTTTTGAAATGATCCCAAGTGAAGTAAATATCAGAAGCTTGTTAAAATATGACTTCAGAAAGGTGTCATTTTAAACAACCAGGTGGCCATTGCCAGGGTAAGCACTGTGCTGCCCTCAGATGTTGTGGGACTATAATAAATCCTATCATTTCTTACCACATGGGTTATGCTCAATGGAATCTGCTCTCCAACAAATCTGGAAAATGTTTTCTATATTCTATGTAGTATACTGAAGAGTACATTAGTAGAAAAAATATGTTTTTTATATATGTATATCTAGTATGGAATTTTAGCTTTCTAACTTGTTGAAGCATTAGTACAGTGGACCCTCGACTTACAGACGGCTCGACTTACAGACTTTTCAAGTTACAGACTTCTCTGGCTGCAAAATTTAGATTCGACTTGCAGCCAGAGAATCGACTTACAGACCAGAAAAAAACCAAAATGGAATAAAAATAGAATAAAAACCACTGGTTATGGGATTAATCGGTTTTCAGTGCATTATAGGTCAATGGAGATTCGACTTACAGACTTTTCGACTTGTAGCCACCATTCCAATACGGATTAATTCCTTAAGTAGAGGGTCCACTGTATATGAAACATGCTGATAACATAGGAACTAAATCAAGTAAGAAATAACAGTTCTACTGATTACTGTTTGTGTGTCTGAAAATTAGCAAGTTTATGAAAACTGAATATAATTGCACCTAAAGTTGTGACAAACAGTGGAATTTCTGATCTGCTAAGATAGGAACCACATCAGGCCTGAAACCAATTATTGGCCCCAGTTAGAGCAGACCCATGGAATCAACGGAATTTTAGTAAAACAATTAAAACTGTCCAGAGTAGACACGTTCTATATAAGTTAAATGAATGAATGAATGAATGAATGAATGAATGAATGAATGAATGAATGAATGAATGAATGAATGAATGGTGTTAAGTTTATTATCAAGGAAGGAAAAGACTGAAAGGCTGGCCTAGAATTTAGCCTAGAGTATTATTATGACTGAATGAAAGGCTACTATCTTCTCAATGAAGAAATGTACAAAAACTGGCCTAAATCCAAGTGTTAGGCATAACTCATTACAATTGCTATAAACCAATGGAGACAGTTAGAACTCGAGATTTTTCTTAAATTTCAAAAATCATTTTTTTCAAAATAAAAAAAATATCTACACATAAATATTTTGATTCCTGAACATTATTATTATTATTATTATTATTATTATTATTATTATTATTATTATTATTATTATTATTATTATTATTATTATTATTATTATTATTATTATTATAGAATCCTGTGCAAGATTCCCCAAAAGGAGTACTGGCCTGCACAGAATGTGACAGTTTCCCCAAATCCTGCACAAGATTCTCTAGAAAGGGAACTGAACTGTGCGGAATCAGGCAATTGTGCAGATGGCATCTTTCTTTCACAGTGTTCCCCTAAATCCTCCACTAGGTTCTCCAAAAAGAGCACCAAGCTGACCTTGGTTAGATTACTGCAAAGACATCCATATAGCCACCCTTTATCTTGATGACTGCACATTTAATTTGCCACTGAACACAGTAAGAATGAAAAGGAAAACAGACTTGCAAATTATACAGAAGACTGTGACTGTCCAACATTTTTAGAGTGGTCTAAAAAGTCCAGATAGGCGGGATAGAAATAAATTGAATAAATAAATAAATAAACATGTTAAAGTTCCTCCGCAGGAGAACTTTGTTTTTACAATGAAAGATACTAAAATTGTTTTTCAGAGTGAGCTCCATCTTGGTCTGTGTCAGTGAGAAGAGGAACAAAAGATGTAGTGTATATATATTTGCTAAAGTTTGTGGTAAAACCTTTTTTGTCTCTCATATAATCCCTAAATTTTCTATATGGTATGGAAAACCGAATAGTTTTATGTTTATTTCAAAAATGAATCAGGAAGAATTTTAACTCAAAACAATAGCAATACAGTTTCTTTGGCATACTGCAAATATCATTCTTTATTTTGTACCATCTCTTCAGTTAAAAATAAAAAGGAAGAAAAAAAGGACATGAAATCATGGCACTTTTGTACATTGTGCATCATCATGGTACTGTCCTTTTGGTTCTTCTCTTAGCTTTAATTTCCAATCTAATGTAGCATAGTTACAACATTTGGGATTGTTTACCTTTTTTTAAAAAAAAAAGAAAAAAGGCAACATGAGATGATGGAAATATGTAAGTTATGTGTGATATGGAGAAAGTGGATAAAGGGAGTCTCTTTCTGTTTCATGATACCAAAATTTATAGTAGTGATAATAAACTGAATGGCTGGAGATTAGACAAATACAAGACATTACATTTTCAAACATAGTTAAACTGGAATTTTCTAGTGCAAGATATAGTGAAGACTTTCAAGTTGTGCATCTTTAAAAGGGATGCTAAACCAATGTACTATCAATGGCTGTTCGTGAGGTATATATATTTACTCTGGTACTAGAGGCACTATGCTTCAGTTGTTGGAGAATGCAAGCATGAGATTGTTGTCATATTCATATCCAGGTGACTACTATAGGAATAGAATACTGAACTAAATAGGCTTTTGGTCTGTCACATTTTCAGCTCTTCCTGTGTTCAACCAATAATCTAACAGGAATGCAGAATTATTTTTTCCTGCAGATCATCATTAGTAAATTTGACTCAGGAATACATTATCCATTCTACAGAACTTCTTCCAGCTTTCTGATTATAATTCAAACAGATTTGGCTCATGTGCTTTAAAAATTCTCTCCTTTGTATTAAGTCCTTCCATTAAAAATGAAATCAAAGGAACCCCCATGTAGACTTAATTCTTTATCCCTTTCCAACTTTTTTTTTTTTTGGGGGGGACAGTAAATGCTGTAAAAAGTGTTGTTGCAAGCCAAACACATGGAAATGGATTTGTGTACTTGTTTTTGCAAAGTGGTCCATATCTATATTTCTAAATACATTAATTTGGACACCCTTTCTTCTGCCCTCAACAAGTGCACTTGGAGGACACAAGAAATTCTATACTGGGAAATACCCTTAAGTTAAAGTATTTCAGGATCCAATCAAATCTTTCTCCACCAAATCTGGTGGAATGACAATAGATCTGATTAATCTCTACAGTCCACATCAAGTCTCATGACACTTGGCACATAGCAACTAAACCTTACTAAACTAATTACAAAAAAATAAATTGATTAAAATTTATAAATTTAGGATTGTTATTTTTAATACAGGCCTTGCTGGAAGGAATGCAAATTTATGTTTATTTACATAATGTACCAGGGCTTGGAACACAAATCTCTCTTTTAAGAATTTGCACACCTGTAAGACATATATCTGATATTTCTTAAAGCAGGAATGAATCATAATTTTATTCAGTGAGAGCTAAATGAAAGCTTAATAATAAAAATTTAACATTGTAATAATTAAAACACATAAAAATAAGCAAGCCATTACCTTTGATGCTTGCCACAAAATTTACCCATACTTCATGCAGAATGTGGGCTTTTGCAGTCTGTCCAGTCAATTATGAGTGAAAGCTGAGAGCTGATTTGTTGGCAGATATGGAAGGGTATGGATAGAAAGGGAGAGAGATGTTCCAGTCACAGGAATAACGATGATTAGAAGGTGGCGAATAAAATTTCAACTTACCAGACACAACTAAAAACAAAACAAAAAGAACAGAAAACATGGAATAAATAAATTCAAACATAAAATGAAATAAGGCAAAATGAATGTGCTTCTAATTATATACTCCACTGTGTTGGTGTTCATTCAGAAAAGAGCAGTATTTAATTAATAACAATAATAAATATAGGTTAAAAGTTATTTTAAAACCTACAAACTACTATTCATCAAAATACAGCTATCAAAAGAAAAAAACATATTCATGATATACATGAAACAGCATGGAACAGATGGAACTACATAGATTGCTCTTTCCAGTTGTAGAGAAAGCTCAATTCTAAACATAGAGATGTGAAGCATGAAAAATGGAGGAGATACAAGAGATATGCTTTGGTGTGAAAAAGATCATCCCACTGAGCACAGTACATAGACTTCAGCACGATGCCCCCCCAACCTGCTATAACATATGAAATAATTTTCTACTACACACTACGCACTGAGAAACAGTAAAAAATGCATTATGATATATCATTTGTTAGCTAATCTAGGAATAATTTTCATAATCATCATCAGTGCTCAAGGCAATTATACTCCCTGAAAGCAAGATGGGGTAAATGCTACTCACTGTCTCTCTCGTACTGGGCAGAATTGCCTTGTTCACTAAATAACCAGCCTTTTCCACCATTTTCAACAGAGCCAATATTATTATTCCTTTGCTACCACTCAAAACATTTGCTTGCCACACAATAAATGATCAAAAGGCATTTCTACAAGAACTAAACCTGAAGCTGGTACAGGAAGATTCTCTTCTATTGTGACCAATGGGAGGGAAAGTAAATCCCCACCCTTCTGAGGGGACTGAGGACAACAAACAAAGGCTTCCTTCTACCCTAGCTGCCTCTAGGCAGCAGGGCTAGGGATGAGGGCATGGATTTCCTACATCTTTCTCTGGGACCTTACTTAGGGTTGTTGTATCAGCAATTTCTTGATGGTTTGGCATCTTGTCACCAGAGGGGCTTGGAAGGCTCACTGGAGGAAAGTGAAAGTTTAAACTATAGAGTTTTAAAATTTCTTTCTGTAATCAGTAAGAATATCCCTAAAGTACAGGTAAAGGTAAAGGTTGCCCTTGACAATTAAATCCAGTCGTGTCCAATTCTAGGGGCTGGTGCTCATCCCTATTTATAAGCCAATGAGCTGGTGTTTGTCCATAGACATTTTCCCTGTTCATGTGGCTGGCATGACAAGACAGGGAACACCGTTACCTTCCACCGAGGTGGTGCCTATTCATCTACTTGCGTTTGCATGTTTTCAAACTGTTCAGTTGGCAGGACCTGGGAGAAGCAACAGGAGCTCATCCTCTTGCACAGATTCAAACTGTGGGGAAACTTGTGACCTTCCAGAAGTTGTTGGACTGCAACTCCCAGTAGTGAGGAATATGGGAAAGAACAGGCCAGCAAAATTTACAGAAATAAATTTACAGAAATAAAATGAAATCTAAAAAAATAAATAAAATAATAAAAAAGTGAGCTTGCTTTTGTGAAAATAACTGTTTCAGTGAATACATTGAATTTATTTATTTATTTAGATTTATACCTTGCCCATCTAGACAGATAGTCTACTCTGGGAGGCATAACAAAATTTAAAAACAATAAAACCAATAACATGCGAAAATCCAAGATGTAAAAATATAGATATTAAAATACAGCAGGAGGGAAAGCCTGCCTAAATAGCAATGTCTTTAGTTTACTTCTAAAGACACCCAGAGAGGGAGCCAGGCAGATCTCTACGGGCAAGTTGTTCCAGAGGTGAGGGGCCACTGCCAAGAAGCCCGGGTTCCTTGTTCTTTTTTCCTTCCAGGCCTCCCTCAGCATTAGGCCACTTAACTGCCTGGCCTGGCTAGAACGAGTATCCCTGGTAGAACTGGGTGGGAGAAGGCGCTCTGCCAGGTATCAAGTCCTAAACCAGTCATATCCAATTAGGGCTTTATAAGTAATCGTAAGAACTTTGAAATCAGAGTGGAAACGAATGGCAACCAATGCAAGGTGGCCAGTGTGGGGAAAATATGTTGGTGCCTCTGAATATAATATACCATGGTGCCTTGCAAGACAAATGCCTCTCAGGACAAAAAAACTCACAAGACAAATGGTTTTGGCAATTGGGTTGATGACTCGTAAGACAAATGTTCCTATGGCTGTGCTTCACAAGATGAATGCTTTCCGTTTTTTGTTCCTGCCTCATGTTTGCTGATTTTTAAATGTTTTTCTATGATGTTTAAAAAGTTACAGTTTTTTGATTGCCATTTTTTAAATCATCTGCACAATATGTATGGCTTTAAAGAGCACTTAATAAACCCTTTGTAAACCAAATTTGACTTTGTTTGCCCATAGGAACACATTAATTAGATTTCAGTTCATTCCTATGGGAAAACGTGTTTCACAAGATGAATTTTTCACAAGACAACATTAACCGCGGGGCAACACTATATAATATAACTCTGAAATAATTTACATAAGATTGGATTGACAAATTGTAAATGTCAAAGTATAGTATTCAGGTTTCTAGGAGATGTTCAACATATCTTAAGTCCTCATTTGGTTTTAGGCAGAGATTAAAAATAACTCCTGCAAGAGTATACTTTCCTAATTAGCAGGTAAAACACCTGCACCATGCTACCCTCCAATACTCTGAGAATATGCCATCTGTCAAAATTCATTAAGTGGGAGAGACACAAGTTTGAGTTCAATTAACAGTGTATGGGATGAGCAGCAGATAAATCATAAAATATAAAATGGATATAGAAGGCAATTATAATACCATGTTTCCTGGATGTAAAACCATTTAGTATGTTGTAAATTAATGTATAAGACAATTTGATTAGATATGTAGTACTGACAGTAATAACTTCAATAGACTTTTTAAAAAATAACATTTATTCTGGATACAACATGGGTAGGGAGACTGCAAAGAGAAAGGTTTTTCATAATGAAAACTACAAGTCATTTTTACATTTTTACAATTCAGTTTTAGATTTCACTATAACATACACATTCTTGATGAAGCTGGCAGTGGAGTAGGATTGAGATTGAATGACAGACAAAGGTAAAGGTAAAGGTTCCCCTTGACAATTTTTGTCCAGTCATGTTCGACTCTAGGGGGCAGTGCTCATCCCCGTTTCCAAGCCATAGAGCCAGCGTTTTGTCCGAAGACAATCTTCCGTGGTCACATGGCCAGTGTGACTTAGACACAGAACGCTGTTACCTTCCCATCAAGGGGGTCCCTATTGATCTACTTGCATTTGCATGCTTTTGAACCGCTAGATTGGCGGGAGCTGGGACAAGCGACGGGAGCTCACTCCATTGCGTGGATTCAATCTTACGACTGCTGGTCTTCTGACCCTGCAGCACAGGCTTCTGCGGTTTAGCCCACAGCGCCACCACATCCCTCTTGACAGACAATACACTTCACCAAATGTAGTAAAGATTTGGCCTTGCCTTTTATATGGTTAAGGATGTCCCCATATGATCTCATTCTTTCATTCAATGATTTAGTCCTTCTAATTTAGCCCGGAAGCACTTAGCGACTCTACACATGGAAATCACCAGATGGGCAATACTGAAATCAGACTGATTATATTCTCTGCAGCCAAAGATGGAGAAGCTCTATAGAGTCAGCAAAAACAAAACCTGGAGCTGATTGTGGCTCTGATCATCAGCTTCTTATCGAAAAATTCAAGTTTAAACTGAAGAGAGTAGGAAAAACCACTGGGGTAGTCATGTATAATCTAAACCAAATCCCTTATGAATACACAGTGGAAGTGAAGAACAGATTTAAGAGCCTAGATTTGGTGGACAGACTGCCTGAAGAACTATGCATGGAGGCTCGTAACACTGTACAGGAGGCAGCAACAGAAACCATCCCAAAGAAAAGGAAATGCAAGAAGGCAAAGTGGCTGTCCAACGAGGCCTTAGAAATAGCAGAGAGGAGAAGGGAAACAAAATGCAAGGGAGATAGGGAAAGTTACAGAAAATGAATGCAAACTTCCAAAGAACAGCCTCTGGAATAATCCTCCTCCTGGGATTCGCGGGGCTCCCTCGCTGGGTATCTTCAAAAATCAATTGAAGACATGGATGTTCCTGCAGGCCTTCCCGCCAGACAATTCCTGACATTCCTTTCCTTCCCCTTTCCACTGTTTTCTACTTTTGCAAAGTTTCCATTATTTATGCTGTTTTATATATGTTTATTTTTATTATTCTTTGCTTGTTAGCCGCCTAGAGTGGTCCTGAGCTGACTAGATAGGCGGGATATAAAATAAATAAATAAATAAATAAATAAATAAATAAATAAATAAATAAATAAATAAATAAATAAATAAATGAATGAATGAATGAATGAATGAATGAATAAATAAATAAATAAATAAATAAATGAATGAATAAATAAAGAAAGAAAGAAAGAAAGAAAGAAAGAAAGAAAGAAAGAAAGAAAGAAAGAAAGAAAGAAAGAAAGAAAGAAAGAAAGAAAGAAAGAAAGGAGAGACAAGAGGGGCTTCTTAAATGGACAATGCAAAGAAATAGAGGAAATAATAGAAAAGGAGAAACCAGAGATCTGATCAGGAATATTGGAGATATTAAAGGAACCTCTTATCATGGACATGATAAAGGACAAAAATGGTAGGGACCTAACAGAAGCAGAAGACATCAAGAAGAAGTGGCAAGAACACACAGAGGATTTATGCCAGAAAGATCTGGATGTTCCAGAAACCCAGATAGTGTGGTTGCTGACCATGAGCCAGACATCCTGGAGAGTGAAGTCAAGTGGGCCTTAGAAAGCATGGCTAACAACAAGGCCAGTGGAGGTGATGGCATTCCAGTTGAACTATTTAAAATCTTAAAAGATGACACTGTTAGGGTGCTACACTCAATATGGCAGCAATTTTGGAAAATTCAGCAGTGGACAGAGGACTGGAAAAGATCAGTCTACAACCTAATCCCAAAGAAGGGCAGTGCCAAAGAAACCTCCGACTACCGTACAATTGCAATCATTTCACACACTAGAAAGGTTATGCTCAAAATCCTGCAAGGTAGGCTTCAGCAGTAGGTGGACTGAGAACTCTCAGAAGTAGAAGCTGGATTTCGAAGGGGCAGAGGAACTCGAGACGAAATTGCTAACATGCACTGGATTATGGAGAAAGCCAGAGAGGTCCAGAAAAACATCTACTTCTGCTTCATTGACTATGCAAAATCCTTTGACTCTCTGAACCACAGCAAACTATGGCAAGTCCTTAAAGAAAAGGAAGAAATATTCACAACCTCCGATATACAGATGATACTACTCTAATGGCAGAAAGTGAGGAGAAATTAACCTCGTAATAAGGGTGAAAGAGGAGAGTGCAAAAAAAAAAAAATGGTCTGAAGCTCAACATAAAAAAACTAAGATCATGGCCACTGATCCCATCACCTCCTGGCAAATAGAAGGGGAAGATATGGAGGCAGTGACAGATTGTACTTTCTTAGGCTCTATGATCACTGCAGATGGTGACAGCAGCCACAAAATTAAAAGACCCCTACTTCTTGGGAGGAAAGCGATGACAAACCTCGAGAGCATCTTAAAAAGCAAAGACATCACCTTGCTGACAAAAGTCTGCATAGTCAAAGCAATGTAGCGATGTATGGAAGTGAGAGCTGGAGCATAAAGAAAGCTGACCGCCGAAGAATTGATGCTTTTGAATTGTGGTACTGGAGGATGCTCTTGAGAGTCCCCTGGACTGCAAGGAGAACAAACCTATCCATTCTAAAGGAAATCAACCCTGAGTGCTCACTGGAAGGACAGATCCTGAAGCTGAGGCTCCAATACTTTGGCCATCTCATGAGAAGACTTCCTGGAAAAGACCCTAATGTTGGGAAAGGGTGAGGGCAAGAGGAGAAGGGGACAACAGAGGATGAGATGGTTGGAGAGTGTTACCAAAGCTACCAACATGAATTTGACCCACCTGTGGGAAGCAGTGGAAGACAGGAGGGCCTGGCGTGCTCTGGTCCATGGGGTCACAAAGAGTTGGACATGACGAAACAACAAACAATGAAGATATTGCCCTAATATCTATGTGGTGCATTCTCACAGTGTGATAACATGTTCTCAAATACATATTCTCAGTTTTTTCTTTTCTTTAAATTTTCTTTATACATTGTGTGCTTTGCAGAACAATTACCATGTTAAGTTTTTAGCACACATCTTCTTTACTTAACAAGCGCTGGCTCTACGGCTTGAAAACGGGATGAGCACCGCCCCCTCGAGTCAGACACGACTGGACTAAAAATGTCAAGGGGAACCTTTAACTTTACCTTTTTTCCCTTTCTTGCTTGTGGCTACTGTAGTGTAAACATTCACTGTTACATAGCATAATACTTTGAAGTGTAATATAAAATGTAACATTTCAAGAAAGCACGTAGATATTAAATTACACCAGTGGACCGAATAAATTTATAAATGGTTACTACAGAGAAATTCAATAAATCAACGGAATGACTTAATTTTTGCTTTTTATAATCTTGGTGATATTCAGCAACAAGGTCTGCTGGATGAAATAGATACCATTTCAAAGAAAACCTGAACCCCTGCGCTTCGCACACAGTCACACACATATGGTAGTGTGCTGCAAACTGCTTTGTCTTTTTAAAGTGAAGATGAACGGTGAACAAATGCTTGTATCCCCAAGGCTATGATATCACCATTATTTGAAAAAAAAACATGCTAAGAAATTGGATTGGTTCTTTTTAAAAAGAACTCATTTTATTGCTCATTACTTTTTACTGAAATATAGTTATAGTTATCCTGACTGTAAAAGTAATTAATTTTAGTATTCATTAGTAGGTAGTTGTGATTACCATTTCTTTCACCTTTGCAAATTTTATTCAATATTGAAAATCTCTTCCACTTTTGCAGGCTGCAGCCATTTCCCTGTTGAGAAATTACCTCTGTTTCCCTCCCTCCTCCTCCCTTTTTTCCCCAGCTTTTCTTTCTTGAAGTCTTTGTTTAAGTTTAAATTCAGACCCAAGGCAGGGAGGTCCCTCAACAGGATAAAAACAGTCGGAGAAGATTCTTGACATTCCCAGAAGGTTCCCAGAGATATACCATTTGAGGATGCAAAAGTATAAGCATCTTAGAATTATAACATACAGTTCTCCAGAATGGAATTCCCTCTGCTGCTCACCCATGCAAAGCAAAAAGTGTGCTGCTTATATACCACTCCCTAGCCCTTCAAGCACTCTCTGGGTAGTTTACAAGTTAATTATGCAGGCCACACATTGCAAACTGGATGCTCATTTTACCAACCTTGGTAAGGTTGCTGAGTCAACCTTGAGCCAACTACCTGAAATCGACCCCCAGGTCATGAGCACAGTTTTGGCTGCAGTATAGCAGTTTAGCCACTGTGCCGTGAGGCTACATGACACAGTATCATATAGATTTAGACCTCTCCTGGGTCCATTTCTCCTCAGTGCTTTCAGGAACCCAACAACTTTGGGTGTTTTTCAGGAGCTAAATTTTAATGAAATTGATAAGCTGTTTCACTTTTTTAAAAAAAGAACTGGTGTGTAAAAGTCTTCAAAACCTTTACTGTTACACTCATTTGTGCAAACTGTGTGTACCTTAAGGACTGTCACAAAATTACATGTTTTTTTTAATTAAGAAATGAACCCAAAAAAATCTTTTGTGTGATCCTTCACATCCTGAAAGATACTATTGAAAAAGTTGCACATTTTCAAGATTATATGTTGTAAGGAACAGATCTGCCACTCTGGCCTTCCTAATCTTTCCTCCTTATATTTACAAATCAATGAAAGCAAAGAATTTATGTCCGTCATTAAAAAAAAAAAAGACCTTCTGAAGACCCTTCTGGTGGCACTGGCATTTTATATGGAGGCTAAAATGTGACAAAGACAACCACTATTATTAATACATGGCATATGTGTGCTGCATGGAGTAGCATTACAATTCAGAGGGCTCATTCAGCCACATGTCTGGAATTGTGCATGCCTTAGAGGAAACATGTATACCTGGAACTGTGTATGCCTTACAAGTGGTAGATTTACATTGAGTAGTTGCTCTCATATACCATCTATGGACTTTAAAATTCAAAAGCAATATGCAAGGTAGATTTGTAAGGGGAAGTTATTTAAAATATTAAAAGCAAACACAAAAACATGTCATTCTGATTTGTGCTAATTAGTACAGCTGTATCTTTGCCAGAATCCAGACTTAATGTTAGTGGACTTATCTTACATAAATATTATTTCTGGGGAGGAAGTTAGAATTTAAGTTTTGAAGGAAATTCTGTATACAGATATTAGATGACTGGAGCCAGTTATGATGAGTTTTCCCTTTGGTAAGTGAAAAGAAATAGTTATTTTCTCCTGGAAGGAGGAAGAGTATGTTATGGAAGTTAAATAAAGAATTGAATCCAAAATGGGTATTTTGTTAGGTAGACCAAAATATATTGAAACCTAAGCATATACATTTTTGTCTTGTTTTGTTTTGTGTACTCCAAACCTCAGAGACACACACATAAACTTTGCCAATGTGGTCTGGATAGCCTCATGGCCCAGGATAGGGCAAGCTTGGACTTAGTTTACTGTTGGAAAGGCAGCTGCTCACAGTGCTTGTTGGGAATTCCCCAAATGGAGTCCAAAAACAAACAAAAAGGAATGAACACGCCGAGTAATGGCACTCAGGGCCTGTCTGTAAGAATTCTAAAGAGCTTGCTCATTTGTAACAGAAAAACAGGAAAAATATTGTAGCTTAGTACTACTATGACAGAACTGCAAAGCTTATTATAAATGTTGAATTGTATGTGACGCTGATGTCTATCAGAAAGATACAAACTGTCTGGAATTTTGAAAGTCTGTAAAATCATTTCAGCAGACGAAGATTCTTGACAAATAGCCTAGGAAGACTGCTACTTTATAAGAAACTATGCACCTAAAATCAGTACTCCATTCATACTTTGTGAACTTTATTTAAAGAAAAGTGTTAGTATGACTGCTTTGTATCAATGTATGAACTGTCATGGGACAGAAGATCCATACTTCCAGAAAGAGCTCATGTTACATATAGGTTGTGACTTTACAAAATTCATATGGGAAACGTGGAGATGGATAGTGCTGGCAGAAAAAGCAAAAAACAGAAACCAAATAAAATCCTAGCCTTCCCCCCCCCCCCATGGAAATAATAGGGCAGACATTAATTAAACAGATCACTGCTTCCTATACATTAAATTTTTTTATTTAAATTTGTTTATTGAAAACTGAATCATGGAAAAGAAATAGAAAGAATGTGAGGTGAAATGGTTCCAATTCTTTAAACTTAGTTGTTTAAAAAATATTTTATACCTTTGTAACTGATGAACACCAAGTTCTCCATATACAAAATGCTCTTTTGTTCACAATACAAGTGTTTGTGTAATTAGTTAATACTTGAAAAATAGGATGTGTAACAAATGAATTTGGTGATCCAAAGAATATCTAAAATCCAGCAGTGATTATGTGTTATATGCTGTTAACTTGGAACTGACATATAGTGACCCTAAGAAGGCTTCTGTAATGGAGAGTTTTTCACTCTATTTGCATTAAATATATCTTGTTGTGATATTATTGCCACATAAAAAATTGATTAAGTTCTTATTTTAATTCATGATAGCTAAGCTTGGCTCTTCTTGGATACCTTTTTGTATCATGACACACTGAAAGGCAGACTGAAATATGACAACCCCAGTGCTGAAACCAGCGAAAAATGCTTCCATATGGCAATATCTCTGCATACGTTTTGTAGCTTGCAGAAGTTCTCAAAATATGGATGTTCCACATCTTTGAGAATCTTCAGACTGATGCTATATGTTGCCAGGATCCTCTCCTGGAGGAGCAGAGACTTTCAGTGATGTGCAGAAAACCTACCTATTAAGCAGCAGTATACTTTGTAACTATTTTGTGGGAAAGCTGCCATGTCACCTCATTTTCAGTGACCTCTTCATGATGGCTATAAAATGTAGATAGGTCTTCATTTATTATCTGCAGTGAGCTAGATTAAACACATCAGATCTGTGAAAGATGTGCATGGGGGAGGGGGGATAGTAGAACATATTTTATTATTCTTAAACAAAGGAGAAATTATTTGAAGGATTCAGTGGCAGTCTCTTCTGTGAATAATTGCTAAGCAGAATGAAAAACCATAGACAGTGATGACAAAATTCTGAGAGAAGATAATGAATTTAGTTACTTTTAAATTCTTATCAGAATAAAAACAGGAATGGAGTTTATATTTTTTAATGGCTTAATCTGTATTTTTGTTTGTTGAAACAATAAAAAGATGATTGCTTGGCCTGTACTTAGAAGATGAAAATCTAGTTTCAATTGTTTTTATAATAAGAAGCACGGGTTGTTTTCCCATTGCTGCAGATTAAATTTATTTGATGATGGAAATGGGGCCACTATAATAAAACCTATCTGAATTTGTAGTAAGAAATCTAGATGGACTGCTTGACTGCTACTGAAAAGGGAATATAGAAGTCAGTCTACGAAGTTACCTTGAAATGTTACAGATAATTTTTCAGAAAGGTATTATAGCTTTCATGGATAAAGTCTCCTTCTTCAGACATATTGAGAACAAAACTCGGCCACAGGTTTATATCATCTACTTGATAGTGAGGATGGGACCAAATGTGAGGACATGGGATGGGACCAGTCTAAATGATCTCTGCATACAAACATCTGATGAAGAGCTTCCGAAATGATAATAGCTTAACACAAGTATTTAAGAAGCAGAAGATGTTATCACTCTAAACTCAAGGTTTGCAATATTGATTCCCCAAGCCCAGTTACTATTTTCTCAGATTCTTGTGGCAGTGACACTGAAAAAGGAAAGGGAAGAAATTTGCCTTCCAGGCCCAGTTGAACACCAAGGTTCCTTTGACCTCTTCATCACCAAAGACTGGTGAAGGTGGAATAAAATTCATATGATGAATTTGATCCACAGTTTTCTTCACTCCCCACTCTCCTTTTGTACTTGGAACATTTCTTGGAATATTCTTGCAGTTAAACTTCATTTCTTATGTCTTGCACTATAGCTTTTTGTACCTGTACCCATGCATACATATAAGCACAAATACCTTCTTCAGTCCGGTAGTGTAGTGGCTGTGATTTTTTTTTATTTTTTTTTTTTGTGATTAAAAATTTGTTCTTCCCTTCCTAAGGCTTCCCAGTGATGAAGTGAATAATATGGAAACCTCAGGGAATTTGGAAATATATAATTTCTGGAAAAAAAAAACACTTCTGCTGACATCATTATTCATTATTATTATTTTTATTTATTTCATTTATACCCCTCCCATCTGGTCTCGCGACCACTCTAGGTGGCTTCCAAATACTTAAATAAAAACAACAAATATACACAAAAATTGTGACACCATCAGCCTCATGGAACAGGATTTCAGTCCTCATCTCTGTCCAGTATGAATGAGATCCACAGTCACACCTTCTGTTTTCACAGATTGTTCGGATAAAGCATAATAGTGTAACTTAACAGAAACAGAATATGTCCCTGGGTGTTCTTTCCACATGACTGCATAGTAGAGGTGCAAGAAGTTTGTGCTAAGCAAACTATAATAGGCAACAACCATCATCCAGAACAGGATTACATAGAAAGAGAGTTTTCTTTTCACCTCTACATATGGTTCCTGTCTCTAGCCACTACAACTTTGCTTCCTATCTCACATGTTTCTGTTCCAAAGCCTCTGTTTCCTGTCTCACAGGCTTCTGTTCTCAAACCTCAGCTGCTCTGGAGACAGCATTCCTCATACTTTCTGCTGATCTGTGGTCTTACTCTTATGGTTAATGACTCTTTTACAAGCTGTCAGATTCTTAGATAATTCTTGTATTTAATAAGAAGCATAATCATGAATATGCCATGCTCAGGGAAGACTGCCAACTACTGGAATTTTGATCTTCATAATTTCTATTCTATCTTCATTAGTAAATTGATTAGTTGCATGTACTATGAAAAAAAGAAGGAAGAAAGCTGACAGTCATACATCTAACCAGGATGCTTGCCAACTTGAAAATGCTGCTGGTTGAAGGAAAATGAGATTTTTAGGGAGGTTGGAACATGTGAGTCAGATGTCATAATTTGCAGAGCCTTGACAATGAAATGAAGTTGCCACCCACCCAGTTTAGCACTGGCATAACATGGGATAAGGTGTTTATATAAAAGTGAGCAGTTTATGAACAACACAGAATTGTTTTAATTAACTATGGCTGTAACTGCATGCCATAACTGCACTGAATTGAAATTGCAGCAACTATTACTACTGCATTTTAAAAATGGTTCCAGTGCATGGTTTTAAACACTGTAATAGGGCTTCTACCATCAGGCAGCTAATGTTAGGAGGTTTCCTGGCTACTGACAGCATAGGAAGGATGGCAGCAAAGTTTTCAACAATGCAACATGCACTGGAGTGGCCCCTTAGGGAAGAACAAAGTTGTCACCTGATGAGTGCTGGGAGGCTTCCAGGCTACTTTGGCAAGGACCAGCCTGTAGCAATGTCCTTGCCAGGCCTGGCAGGCAGCTATAGCAGCTCCATTTTCACTGTATGTTGAGTGAGTGGGCACTTTTGTTGTTGTTGTTTAGTCGTTTAGTCGTGTCCGACTCTTCGTGACCCCATGGACTAGAGCACGCCAGGCCCTCCTGTCTTCCACTGCCTCCCAGAGTTGGGTCAAATTCATGTTGGTAGCTTCGGTGACACTGTCCAACTATCTCGTCCTCTGTCGTCCCCTTCTCCTCTTGCCCTCACACTTTCCCAACATCAGGGTCTTTTTCCAGGGAGTCTTCTCTTCTCATGAGATGGCCAAAGTATTGAAGCCTCAGCTTCAGGATCTGTCCTTCCAGTGAGCGCACAGGATTGATTTCCTTTAGAATGGATAGGTTTCTTCTCTTTGCAGTCCAGGGGACTCTCAAGAGTCTCCTCCAGCACCACAGTTCAAAAGCATCAATTCTTCAGCGATCAGCCTTCTTTATGGTCCAGCTCTCACTTCCATACATTGCTACTGGAAAAACCATAGTTTTGACTATACAGACCTCTATTGGCATAGGTGATTTCTCTTCTTTATAAGATGCTGTTGAGGTTTATCATCGCTTTCCTCCCAAGAAGCAGGCATCTTTTAATTTCCCAGTTCCTTTTCTCAACCCTAAGGACCAAGCTGGTGATGGTCCCTCTTTATTTCGCCGCCACCAGAGGATTTCCTTATCCTCGCTATAAAGACCTTTGTTCTGACACTTGCTGCCAACAACAGAATTAGTTTTATTAAAGGGTATAAAGGGTAACTCAGAATCACAGATGGTCTTTATTCATTTTCATTAGATCACAATCATTGAAATATTATATTTTTTGTTTGACACTAGATCACTTCTTGTTTACTTATTTTCAGTTTAACCACTTTTTATTTATTAGTAACAATTCTCTCTCTATCTCTATCGATCTCTCCCTACAAACCTCACTCCTTCTTCTCTCTAACTCTCTAATTGACGAACTTCTGCCTCTGCCTCTCCTGGCCCCTCATTGGCTTATGCACATGAGGTTCCGCTGTGATTGATAGGAACGATTTGGGCATCCGTCACAGCTCCTGTCACCATCTGCAGTGATCATGGAGTCCAAGGAAGTAAAATCTGCCACTGCCTCCATATCTTCCCCTTCTATTTTCCAGGAGGTGATGAGACCAGTGGCCATGATCTTCATTTTTTTTGATGTCGAGCTTCAGACCATTTTTTGCGCTCTCCTCTTTCACCCTCATTAAGAGGTTCTTTAATTCCTTTCTGGCATCAGAGTGGTATCATCTGGATATCGGAGGTTGTTGATGTTTCTTCCGGAAATCTTAATTCCAGTTTGGGATTCATCCAGTCCTGCCTTTCGCATGATGTAGTCTGCATATAAGTTAAATAAGCAGGGAGACAATATACAGCCTTGTCGTACTCCTTTCTCAATTTTGAGCCAATCAGTTGTTCCACATCCAGTTCTAATTGTTGCTTCCTGTCCCACATAGAGATTTCTCAGGAGATAGATAAGGTGGTCAGGCACTCCCATTTCTTTAAGAACTTGCCATTTTTGGTTGTGGTCCACACAGTCAAAGGCTTTTGCGTAGACAATGAAGCAGAAGTAGATGTTTTTCTGGAACTCTCTGGCTTTCTCCATAATCCAGCACATGTTAGCAATTTGGTCTCTAGTTCCTCTGCCCCTTCGAAATCCAGATGCTACTTCTGGGAGTTCTTGGTCCACATACTGCTAAGCCTATCTTGTAGAATTTTGAGAATAACCTGAGTGGGCACTACCAGTGGCCAAGAAGCCTCCCAGCTCTGGCATGTCTTGCTTTTATGTGAGAAACTGAATTAAAACTTGTGTTTCAAATGGTTTTGTGGCTATTTGGAGGTAACCCATAGTGGAAAGCTTACTGTGGGTTATTTGCAGACATGTAGTTCCTGCCCACAGTTTCTCTGCATCTAGAGACTCATCTAATGGCCACAACTACAGAATTCCTATACAGAAACATATTCAGAGATGTGCTCAACAGTGATCTTCTAAGTTTTAACACAAATAACTGGCAGCAAACATTATATGCTTGTTTTGAAAGGGGTTTCCCAATTTGCCAACAAATTTTAATGTCATACTGGTACAATCCATTTAAAGTATGCAAAAATGCTTCCTTTATATTACTGTTTCCACCCTGGTTTTCACGAAAATGTGGTGTTGTTCTTTTTAGGGATGCCATGGTGGAACCACATGATTGCCACATGTTTATATGACTACCAGCCCTGCTTTAATCATCTCATACTTCTAATTAAAAAGGAACCATTCACTCTCTTATGTAATAAATCTGTTAATTAACATCTTAGTTTTGTTCATGTAATAAACTTTTCCTACGGCAAAGATTTAACAGCACTACTGGTGGTGTTAAATCCTTTCCTGTACAATAAGAAACCAGATAATACATTTCTATTTAATGACTACAGTGGGCTTATTTTGGTCACACAGAGTAAATGTTTTATAGTTAATCGAACATTCTTACGTGTTTTTCTGAGGATTATATTAAGCACCATAGAGGCAGCTGTATGAACCCAAACAGAGCTGGGAGAAATTACTTTTCTGAAACACAAATCCCACAATATCCTAGCTAGCATAATATTTGGGCGTAATGGCTGAGGGATTCTGGGAGCTATTCAAACGGGTAACCTGTCAAAGTTCTGGAGCTACACCTTGCCATTTTAAGAGAGGAATACAGGTTGCCATATTGTTTCATCATGAATCAGCTGATATGAATCACAAAAAATGTCCTCGTCTTGCTTCTAAACTTCTAAAGTAGTTCTTGCATTAAGCTCTTCAGTGTATCATCAAGGCTTGACAAACAAACAAAAATCCAGTAAAGGAAGTCTGTATTTTCACACACAGTTTAGTGAGCAATATTATCATTACTAATCAAACAGACTTTACTGATAATCACAGTGGACACAACATGAAGAGATGTCAAAGGAAGTTTCCACAAACATAGTAAAATCCAGATGGATGAGAATCTGGAAACTAACTCATAAGCAAGACAAAACAAGAGAGAATATTACAGCAATTAAGCCAAGGGGACAAAATGATATGACATAATTGTCTTTTAGCCAGGAATGGAGGTAAAGGTAAAGGTTCCCCTTGACAATTTTTGTCCAGTCGTGTCCGACTCTAGGGGGCGGCGCTCATCCCGCTCTTCAAGCCATAGAGCCAGCGTTTTGTCCGAAGACAATCTTTCCGTGGTCACATGGCCAGTGTGATTTAGACACGGAACGCTGTTTACCTTCCCACCGAGATGGTACCTATTTATCTACTCGCAATTGCATGCTTTCGAACCGCTAGGTTGGCGGGAGCTGGGACAAGCAACGGGCGCTCACTCCGTCGCGTGGATTCGATCTTACGACTGCTTGGTCTTCTGACCCTGCAGCACAGGCTTCTGCGGTTTAGCCCACAGCGCCACCACGTCCCTGGAATGGACAGCGCCAGGAATGGAAGCAAGGGATTATCTGAAGAGTGATATATATATCCAAGTTCCAAAATTTTATAGTGCAACAGAAACAGTAGTCTTCTGACATAAGTATCCATGTAAAAATTTGAAATAGCATTGATTCAACTTGTCTTCGTAACATGTCAGCTCTCTCAAGAAGTGAAAAATTATCATAAGAACATAAGAAGAGCACTGCTGGATCATGCCAAGGGCCCATCTGGCCCAGCTTCTTGTATCTGACAGTGGCCCCACCAGATGTCTCTGGGAGCACACAAGACAACTAAATTCCTGTCTCTTGATACCCCCCCCCCGCATCTGGCATTTTGAAGTATCTTCCTTCTAAAGCTGGAGATTGTACATCCCCATCATGGTTTGTAACCTGAGATGGACTTTTCCTTCAGAAATCTGTCCAATCCCCTTTTAAAGGCATCTAGTCCATATGCCATCACCACATCTTGTGGCAAGGAGTTTTTATTGTGTCTTGATCAGATATATGAAATAAAATGAAAATACTGTACCAAAATCAGGAAACAAACATATGCGTTACCTCCATACATGTACCAGTGGACAGCACAAAGGGGGGAAATGCCTGTGCTTCCAGCACTGTCTGATGAAGTGGACGTACCCATGAAAACTCACATTAAAAAATATAAAAGTTAGCCTTTAAAGCGCCACCATGTTTTTGTCTTTTTAAAACTTTTTATTTCTATTTTGCTTTTAACTATAATGTTTGAACAGACTAACATGGCTACCCCTTCTACAACTACAACTGTTTCCAAATGCATCCTTTAACTGGAAGCAAATACTTTAACTCTTAAATTGTTCATATTACTAATAGCATAATTCTGAGAGTACAAAATGTCTTCATTTTCCATTTCCATGATGGAACATAACTCTCCATATACTGAAAGAAAATCACATTTGAAATGCTTCAGTAGTTGAATAGAAATCCAACAATCAAATCAGAGTGACCTTCCTAGCTTTTGCCAATATGTGTTCCTGTAGTTATTATTTATGGATACAATAAAATTATGGTTTACATACCTCAATTTCAGTTCATCTCTAGAGTACAAATAGGATCTCAAAGCAGTTCTTACCTTGAACTGTTAAGGTTGCTGATGCTTCTGCTTTTCCCACCATATTTTCTGCAACACAAGTATAAGAACCCATGTCTCCTGCCATAACTTTTCGAATTTTCAAGGTGTGATCATCACGGATTTCATATCTTAAAACAAGGGACAGATATATATCAGAATGATTTGTCTCATCATTGCCTCCTGAGATTGAAATAAAAAACCTGTAAACTACCAAAATTTTCTGTATCAATTGGCCAAGGTCAGTAAAGTGAAACATATATGATCAGTGCATAGATACTTTTTCTCCAATACCTTACATTAACAATCATTTTTTGTTAGAGAAATATTCATGAGTGGTAGCAGTAGTAACAATAATAACTTAGCAGCATCAGCAGGCTGAAACTGGTGTTTGCAGCTTTAAGTGATTAAATATAGAGTCTATTAAAATTTGCTAATATGTCAGGTAAAGCAGCAATAGGCAGACCTTCTCCCTGTACTACTGTTATTTCCTAGACTGCCTCAGACCAAACTCCAAGCCAGACAATTGGTCAACACTTTATCTGCATCTAGAGACTCAGGTTAAAGATGTGAAGTTCCTAACACTGAATGTGGGTGGTGATGGAAATGTTTTGTACATTTAAAAGCACAAGAGCATGATCCAAGGACTTGTGCCTACTTGTTACATGCTCCATAAATGTTGAAGTAGCACACTAACGGGGTGGAAGAGTATGAAGGAGATGCAAGCATTCATTTTCCTTTTATGGAAACACACATCCATCTCTTCTATTTCTAAGAGTTCAATTCTATGCCTCTTTACTCCCTATTATGCTCAGTGGAGCTTAATACCAGTACAGTATATTTAAAATTGTAACCAAAGAGCCTGCAAGATCTGTAGGTTGTGAGACTTGCTTTTAATAAGGGATGTGCACACACATTGCCTCAAATATAATATCAAGCTGTCAAATTCCAAAACAAAACAAGACAACAACAAGAACTACCAAACTCCAGCACACAGAACATTTACAAGATTTGATGTGATGAGAAGGGAAATGAAAAGTAGCTGTGAGAGAGAAATACTTTGAATGAGAAGGAATGTTCATTCTCCAAAATCTTTCCTTACTCAGATAATAAAAGGTTTATTATTGCACTATATGTATTAATTGACTTATCAAGCCCACAGTATCTTCAGCTCCAATAGCTGAATTTCTGAATGGCCACTGTTTATCATATAATTTTCTCTTTGTATTTTCTGCAACTCCCTCTGTATTTGTGATCCTGTGTGTGTGTGTGTGTATTTCTAAAGAAAATCCAAAAAACCCTTGTGCGATAATAAATGTGTTTTTCTTTCAGGCAAGATTTGTGTGTGTGTGTGTGTGTTTTACTACAACAAAAGAATATGCCAATGCCTCTGTATATACAGACACACAGTAAATCAAAGACCAAACCTTGTTCCAATTTATTTTGAAAGATGGAGAATTTTTACTGTACCTTCCTTTAGGTAGTTCTCCATCATCTTTTCGCCATCTTACTGTTGGCACTGGGTCACCGCGTGCCTCACAATTAAACTCTGCACTGTCATCAACAGTTACTGCCAAATTACTTGGTCTCTTCACAAAGGATGGTCTTTCTAAAGTTAAGAACAAGACAAAATGCAGGAAATAGAGATCACACCAAAAGACATCATGATAAAATTATACATGTAATCTCCAATGTACAATTTTATGGACTGAAGAAATGTAGGGAATCGTGAGAGTTTAAAAAAGAAAAGTGATGGAAAAATTAAACTTCTTTTATATTTGCACCAAAAAAAAAAACCCCACACTGAACAGAGGATAGTAGAACACCAGACCAGCTGGTCTGCAAGAAATTCACGATTTTGAGATTATGCCCAAGAAATTAAACAGGTTTGTGGATACTAGACATATGTCTGGCTGCAAAACCAGATCCGTGATCTCCTCCTTTGTCCATTCTTCCTAAATGGAGAAGGAATCAATACTACAGACTAGTACAGCTTCTTCCATCCAAGGAAAAATAGGCTCATACAGCAAAGCATTAAAAGGCTGCTGCAAGATAATAAAGAGTGAGTATATAGATAACAGATATCACTTGAATACCCAGAAATAGGGCATCAGATGACATGAGAATGCATTCCGATAGGGAACTATGCGCTGAACTATAAGCTCCATGATTTCCACAGTGACATCCACAGTGTGGTCCTTGCATCATGCCAGGTTATCACCTATGGGATGGGGCGTTAGGCTTAAAAACTGATTCATGAATGTTAATAACCATTGACAGTTGAGGATGATGGGTCTTTAGTCCATCAGCATTTGTGACTCAAGACTGGGTATTCTATTCCGGGACACAGTCATTTGCATGTCTAAATATTGTACTCCTCTATCCTGACCAGAATATTGATTAACAAGATTCAATATAATATTCATCTGCCAAATCTGTATTTATTTGTAACTTCTTAAATATAAACAATCCCATACCTAAAACTGTGAGCTCTGCTACTTCACTCTCTCTTTCCCCCACCATGTTTGTTCCAACACAGACGTATTTGCCTGCATCATTTTTTCTGGTGTAGGTGATCATCAGCTTTCCTCCTCTGATCTAGAACAAGAAATACATTAATAACAACAAGTAACAACTTCTCTATAAAACTTCAACCTAGGGTATAAAAATAACCTTGCACACAATTTAAAAAAAAATTATAAATGGTTAAGCATTCTGGAATCTTATGCTATACTTTCTAACAGATCAATAAACCAGTAAATCAGTCGCTTGAAAATAGCTGTGTTCAGATCCAATCCTTGAGGTATGAGAGGTCCATCTACAAATGTTCCCCATTCTGTTCTATCTTCTAAAGCAGTCTACTCTGGGACGTAGTGGCGCTGTGGGCTAAACCGCAGAAGCCTTTGTGTGCTGCAGGGTCAGAAGACCAACAGTTGTAAGATCGAATCCACGCAACGGAGTGAGCTCCCGTCGCTTCGTCCCAGCTCCTCACCAACCTAGCAGTTCGAAAGCATGTAAATGCGAGTAGATAAATAGGTACCATCTCGATGGGAAGGTAAACAGCATTCCGAATCTAAGTTGTGCTGGCCACGAGACAACGGAAACTGTCTTCGGACAAACGCAGGCTCCACGGCTTGGAAACGGGGATGAGCACTGCCCCTTAGAGTTGAACACGACTGACTAAAATGTCAAGGGGAACCTTTACCTTACCAACATTTATTCCCCTACTGGAAGATTTAATAATGGAGGTTATATTTTGATGGCATGTCACCATGTATTCACCTTGGGCAGCGGGGAATGCTCTAGCCTCAACCCCACTCCCCTTTGTTTCCAGTTTTATTGCCCTCCGCCTTCTAGTGAGTTATGAATGGGTAGAGCAAGGGTGAAGAGGAAGAGAAAAAGCTTGAAAGTTTTGAAAACATTATTATTAAATAGGTCTTATGTCAGTATCATAATGCCAATCTCATAGTGCCAATTTGTACTTGGATTTAATTTAATTTATCGCTTATTTACCTATAGTGAAAAGTATAAAAATATTGGTAATATTAGTAGAGAGGTACAAATACTCTTTTGAACACATTAGGTTTCCTTGGGAATACAAATTTAAAATATAAAACTAATGGATATTCTTCAATATGACATATCTTTCTTGTGCAACAGAAGTGAGTACATTATTCACAATCTACTATTACATAATTCTTTCTTGTTTCTAAACTAAATTTTTCATAATATGAATATTCCATGAAAGATGGAGGGCACTTAAAATATAATTTCGAATGTATTATTTATTTATTTATTAGATTTCTGTCCCGCCCAGAGTAGACCTTTGGTCTAGATGGGCGGGATAGAAATTCAATAAATAAATTAACAAACAAATAATACATTCAAAATTATATTTTAAGTGCCCTCCGTCTTTCATGGAATATTCATATTATGAAAAATTTGATTTAGAAATAAGAAAGAATTAAGTAATAGTAGATTGTGGTAAATTTACTACTAACTCCTCTGATTGAACTCAATGGGAAAATTACTCAATCAAGGTGTACTATTTCATCAGTACTGGTGTACATAAAACTGGGCTGGAGTTTTATGTTATTGGCTGCCTTTTTAAAGAATACTTGGATTATATTTCATTTATGGAAATATATATGAGACCTTCTTAATAAATATTATTGGCACCTACAAACTACTTTACAGAGTACCATTATCCTCAGATTTCTCAAAGGTTTGTTATGGATAAAAAAAGGAATCCATAAGATATTAATTGACACTGATGATAATTTTTGCTGGACAAAAATATTTAGAGCCATAATTCTTGGAACAAGAGTTTTGGAATTAGAAAAACGTTTAAGAATATTTCAGCACCTCTTAAAATATTGAGAAGGCAACTGCCCAGGCTTTGCTAGTGTTGTAGACTGAAACTGATTCTACAGCTCAGATGGCAATAGGTATAATTTTAGCTCAGTAAGGCAGAGTCCGTATTGCTACTGATAACAAAATAATACAACATGAACTCGACCTATTATACAGTGGGGTCTCTACTTAAGAACGTCCCTACTTAAGAACAATCCAACTTAAGAACAGCTCCATTTGCTAAATTTTGCTTCTACGTGAGAACAGAAATCCAAGATAAGAACAGGAAAAAAAAACTTTCCTGCTCTTTTTTTAACCTTAGGTCATCTTAGGTTAAAAAAAATGTTCCCCCTAGTGGTAGAGTACGTATTAACCAGCTTTGCATTCGTTCCTATGGGAACAAATGCTTCAGTGTACGAACGCACCTCTACATAACAAAAAAAACAGCCAGAACAGATTAATTGGTTTTCAGTCCATTCCTATGGGAAATTTTGCTTCAACTTAAGAACGTTTCAACTTTAAGAACACCATTCCAAAACAGATTAAGTTCTTAAGTAGAGGTTCCACTGTAGTTTCTATGGATGGAAAAGAGCAGAAACGGATTAAATGGTTTTCAATGCATTCCTATGGGAAATGCAGATTCAACATCAGAACTTTTCAACTTGAGAACCACCTTCCAATACGGATTAAGTTCTTAAGTAGAGACCCCACTGTATCAAGTACAGTAGCAGAATTCGCAGATGCAACTAATTTCTGGTCATAGATACTAAATTGAAAAGAATGGCTGAGAGAAGCCTCTTTTAAAACTACTTTTTATTGGATTATTATTTTTCATAATAGGCTATATCTGTATTCGGAGAAGGAAAACTCCGATTTCAAACCTCCACTGCCTTGTGGCTATATCCACTGATGGAAAAGGCTTCAGGAGTTAACCTCGAGGCAAAATCCGGAAATGGAGTCCCGAAGGCGGCTCATGTCGTTCTGCCAACTCCTGCGACGTTGCTGGAACCAGTGGTATTGGCTCTTGCCTTTCCATTGGACCATTTCAGCAACGTGGAGAGGGGGGATTTGCTGCTTGGGTAACAGCCTATCCTCCATATTACCTTACCCAGGCTTCATGCTCTGGAGAGGACACTCCTCGATTCAGAGCATGTTACCATAGTCTCTCGAGACTGAAGGATGCCTATGATAACTGTATTTCCTGTAGTTGCCAACGTGTAACTTTATTGCATCACACTTGCCAAACAAATTATTTTCCTAAACCTTCCCCAAAAATTATAGATCTGTGTGAGACTGATCATGAATGCATGGTAGCAGATGGATAGACTTTCACAGATGAAAGAATCTGAAATGGTTAAGAAAATAAAGAGAAGAATGAAGGTGCAGAGAGAGAATATAGAATGTGGAAGTTATAAGCAAGTGTTGTAACTGGGCATCAGAACAGATACAGAAGTTTGTATTCACTGACTTAGGTCAAAAAGAGGCATTAAAATAAATAAAGCATTTCCTGATCTGAGTCTAAAGGCCTAAAAGGAGACCTGCTTTTCATTACTTGTTTTTACTTATGCATTCCTGCACATGCTCAATTGTCACTTTGGATCTTTCCACTAGGAGCTATAAAAGAGTAACCAGTTTGACTATTTGGCAAGACCAACTTTTCACATATACTGTGTGTATTAGTGTTTCTCCAATTTCAAAAGCAATAAAGTTTTCTTGTTTTATTACTGTGATTCACTCTGCAACTCTCAGCCACGGAACACAAGCTGTGCTGAAGGACTATCCTTCCCCAACAAGAGCTCCATGCTATATGTGGTAATCCTCCATGTGAAAATCTCTGATTTTCCAGAGTCCCAACTCATTTGGAGAGTCCCTACAGAGCTTCACTTCAAACTAACTGCCCTCCACATGTAAGAGAATTACAAAATTGAACATGGAGGGATGTGACTAGAGAAATCCCCACTATCCATGCATACACATAAAGAAAATAGAAGGTTTATTCTTCAGCAATATATACAGCTTTACACAAAACTGAAACCTTTCACCATATTTAGGGAACTGGGGTGTGAGGGTCCTTTTCAAAAAGCAGCTGACATACTTCTCTCAATATATTAGATATTTATGTCTTTATTGTAAGTGATCAAAGGAAATCAATTCAAACATTAAGAATGCCACTCTCCTGATTTCACAATGCAGCTTGTGTGATGAAACGTGAAAGTCTTTTGCACACATTGGAAAGGCTCTTATGCATGTCACCAATTACTAAAACTTCTTGCCCGTCACAAAAGGTGATTTTCAGCTCCATCTATCAGTTCAGATTCATTTCAAACTGGTGAGCCAGTGAAAACTATTAACTGCTACAGTTAAATAATACAGGCAGTGGATTTCCTACTTTGACCTGCAACCAAAATTCTAATCCCATCTGATTTTAACAGAGGAAGTGTGTCTGTAATAATCACAGCTTGGAAATAACAAGCTTTGTAAAATATCCAGCTATCCCCCTCCTTTTCAAAAATAGCATTTTAGGTACGAAACCTATTTTTAGTTTGTACCACTTCTGCAGAAAGAGGTCACACTATCACCTATAGTTTGAAATAGAACTATCTTGGCTTCCTTCTGAGTGACAAAAGGGGTTAAAGGAAAACTAGTCCCACAGACAAAAGGAATTCTGAATATCTATCTCCTTACAAGAGTCTGTAATTCCACTGAGTGTTAAAAAGATGATACAAAAATACAGTACCATCTCTTCCTTTAATCCCACTTTACTGGATAATTTCCAGCCAGGCTCTAACATTTAATTCCTGCACAAAGTCCTTGAGCATATAGTTGCATCCTTGCACTAGTGTTCCTGAATGAGGCACAATATTGGAATCTATTTGAATTGACCTTCACTTTCATACTATGGGACAGTCACATTGGTTTACTTTCAGAAGTGCATCCCTGTACAGCTCCCAGTACCGCTGACCATGGTGTCCTTCAGCAGCAGCTGAGTTTGCCCTTAGTGCCATTGTTTTGTGGTGTCTTGGTTCTTCTCACAGCACTGGCTTATTCGCTTATTCATTTAAACATTTTAATTCCGCCTTTCTCCTTAAAAGGACCTAAGGCAGTTTACATAATTAAAAGACAATATTAAAACTAACAACTGTGAGTATAGTGAAAAGGATCAAACAAATGCCATGCTAAGAAATATAAGTAACACCAAAACACATTGAAAGTAGTAGCATACAACAATCCACTTAAAAACCCCACTCAGGCAGCCAGAAACTCAGGAAAAGTTGCCTGAAGAAAAAGATTTTTACCTGCTTGTGGAAGGACAGTCAGAATGGGTCTAACCTAGCCTCTTGTGGGAGGGAGTTCCAAAGTCTAGGAGCAACAGCAGAGAAGGCCCTCTCCCGTGTATGCACCTAATACACTTGTGAAGGTGGTGGGACCAATAGAAATGCTTCTCCTGATGATCTTAATACTGAAGCAGGTTCATAAAGGGAGATGAGCTCCTTGAGATACCTTAGGGTTCTATATTATCCTCCATGACATTTAACATGTACATAATTGAGAAGAAGTATTCTGAATATTTGGAGTTCATTGCCAGCCCTATAGCAAGATTCAGCTTCAGTTTAGATGGTCACCATTTATTTATTTGCTTTGATATAATTTATTATCTTCATTTGTATGCTGTTCTTTTGTCAAACACACCCAGATTGGGATATACCACAATACAGACAATAATTACTCATATAATACAATTATCAAATAATAAACCACAAAAATTGTAAAAATGCAAATAAAATAAGCAACAATTTAAAGCCCACTGAACAATTTCATCTTACATATATTATCACATAAGCAGTCAAATACCAGCTTGCTAATATTGAAAGGTTCACCAAAATAATTCTGTCTTACATCCCCTCCTGAAACTCTGCAGGAATGACATACTTCTTAGGGGCTCCGGAAGGGAATTCCTAAGCATAGGGGCAGGCAGCACAAAAAGATTATTTCTAATATATTTAAGCTGACAAGCTTTAACCGTCGGCATCTGTGAAGGCAAGAGGAGAAGGGGATGACAGAAGACGAGATGATTGGGCAGTGTCATCGAAGCTACCAGCATGAATTTGACCCAACTCTGGGAGGCAGTGGAAGACAGGAGGGCCTGGCGTGCTCTGGTCCATGGGGTCACGAATAGTTGGACACGACTTAATAACTAAACAACAACAGTCTGGGCAACTTCAACTGGCACAGAGCCTCATATAGATAAAGGCTGTTCAGCAGGTAAGTGGGTTATAAGTTTTGTGGGACTTTAAAGGTAATAACCAATACCTTGAACTGAACTTGGAAAAGGAGTGGCAAGCAATACAGTAAAATAGGTGTAAGCCAAGGTATCAGTCATGCATGCCAGATCAGTCTGCTTGTCCCCAAACAGGTGATGGATAAACAAAGTCTTATTTTCAGGAAACTTGGAATTATATAGCATCAAAGTCACTTCAGAGCTAGAGGAGTCATCTCACTCCATGTACCTCTAGATGGGAAAACAGTTGTATTGCCTCAAGCAGAGCTCCCAAGTCCTAGACTTGACAGCCATCTCAGATGGATACTGTGGCTGAAAGTATCAACGGCTACAGAAAGACCCAGGAGGACCAGCAAGATTATCAGGAAATTATCTTGCAGGGCGACCAACTCTGTTTCAGTTCCATAGCATGGCTTAAACCCTAACTGAAATACAGTGGTGCCTTGGCTTACGAATGCCCTGACCTACAAATGATTTGAGTTATGAACAGCTCCGGACGCAAAATATTGCTTTGAGTAATGAGCAGAGCTTTGACTTACGAACAGAAAAAGGCAGGGGGGAAAGGCAGGAAATTCAAACCAATGGTGGCAAAGAGGCTGCTTCTTTGTAGCTCTTTCACCCCAATGGTTAGAGCAGGCGGTTAGGGAACTTTGTTACTCCTGGGGTGCAGGAGGAGGAAGGAGAGGCAGGGCCGCACAGGTCTACTCACGAGTAAGCGCCATCAAAGATGCAGGTTTACTCATGAGTAAGCGCCAACGAAGGTGCAGGTCTACTCGTGAGTAAGTGCCTGCCCGCTGTCTCTCCCACTCCTTTCCTGGCGCTGCCACTGCCTCTGGCAGCCGTTAAAATTGGAAATGCTGAGGTCTAAAATGCAAGTCTCTCCCCCCCCCATCTTCTCTCTTTCTCTCTATCCTCTCTTTTTGTGACGAGGAGCTCTGTGCTGGAATAATGCTTGCTGATTGTTGATGGAAGCAGCCTGTAAAATGCAGTTTAGACTCAAGTTTAGACTCTACCCCCCATGCTCTCTTTTTTTTTTCCTTTCCTCTTTTCCCCACTGTTCCCTCCCTCCTTCCCTGCCCTTTTTTAACCTAAAAGGTGCTTGGTTTGGCTTTGTTGGAAAGGTGCTTTGACTTACGAACGTTTTGACTTACGGCCACCGTTCCAATACGGATTAAGTTCATAAGTCAAGGCACCACTGGAGTTCTAGGCTATCCATTTCCTCCAAGACTGTGAGCAGCTGGTTGGCCACTACCCTCTCAATCAAGAATGGATATTAGCAATTTTTCTATAGTTATTAAAATCATTTGTTGCTAAATTTGATACAGCCATACATGTCTCATTTAAACAGAAATGTAAATAGTCCTTCCAAAGAGATAAATTAACGATGTGTGTGGCCCATTCCCTGGTCAACACCTTTGCTGATTTGAAGAACCACAATAGGCAAGGATTTAGACAGCAGGTGAGTGACTTGTCCACATCTTCAGACCATACCAACTAAAATTGATCTAATTTAATCCAACTAGATTGTGCTTTGGACATCTTCAGATCTGTTGTTATCAACAAGGAGCCAAGATCCAGATGGATTCTTTCAACCTTGAGGGCTGCCACTCTATAATATTATTGACAATTATTTTTGTCTTCAAGAAATGAGGACATGGGCAACATGCAAAAAGTTTTGCTTGTTGGTTAGAAGCAGCCTCAACTAGTTGGTAACAGTAGCTTCTTTTAGTGGACAAGTTTATTCTGCTATCCTCCGGATACTTCTCTGGCAGCCATGGAGTTGAACTCCATGGGAGCTTTTTCCATATGCTCTCTAGTCTTCTTCATTGTTGCTTCATCATCCTTATGTTCTCCATAAACTATGGAGAAGATTGGATTCTGAAGCAAAGGGAGTATTTAGGAGTGATCATGCCTGCATCACAGATCAGTTCTGAAAACCAGTGAGTGACCAGAGTATTGACATGTCTCAAGTGCATCAGCCGGAACATTTTGGAAACCAATAGGATCGATCAGTCTTGAGCCATGGACCATAATAATAGGACCTTATGAAGAAAGACTGACTAATCCCTATGAAGAAAGACTGAAAGAACTGGACATGTTTAGCCTTGCAAAAAGAAGACTGAGGGGAGATATGATAGCTTTTTTCATACAGAAGAGGGGCAAGATCTGTTCTCGATCACCCCAGATTAAAGGGCATACAACAATGGGCTCAGGTTACAGGAATTCAGATTTAGGTTGAATATCAGGAAAAACTTCCTGTTAGAGCAGTACAGCAATGCAACCAAGTACTTCGAGTGGTGGTGAGTGCTCCAACACTGGAGGCATTCAAGAAAAATTTAGACAACCACCTGGCAGATATTCTCTGGTTTGTATTCCTGCATTCAGCATGGGGTTGGACCCGACGGCCTTATAGGCCCCTTCCAACTTCATTATTCTATGATTCTATGATCCTCCTTCCCATGGAGAGGTACAGTTGTGTGGAGTCCAAATCTCAACAGGACGTGATCTCAGCATGATTGATTTAATTTGACATGAATACCACGTCTAGAATGTGACGTGCAACATGTATTTACTGTATTTTTTGCTCCATAAGACGCACCTTTCCATAAGACGCACCAATTTTTTAGGAGAAGAAAAACAGGAAAATATAATGTTTTCTTCGCTCCATAAGATGCACAGACTTTCCACCCCCCTGTTTTGTGGGGGGAAAGTGTGTCTTATGATGCGAAAAATACGGTAAATATCCAAGGCAAGATTTAACATTATTTAAGGCAAGATTCAATGTTGCTAATAAATATTTATTTTAGTTGGCTAATTCATATTTTTTATGTTCCAAGCAATAATGCTTCACAGCACAGTTCTCATTTTCTACTGAAAAGATCAAAGTATTCCAAAGCCTATTCATACAGCTCATATGAAGATGACTTTTGAAGTCGCACCTCAGCTTTTTAGATTTTCCTTCCACTTCATAATTAGTTTCAAAGTTTACATAGCTGTGCTCAGAGGCTTAAGCATTCTGATCACAAATGACAATTTAGAATGAAGAGTGAAACACATGTGGTGGAAAAGCAAGATTCGTGTAAAGCCACATCCGGCAGTCTAATACGTTCATTGGCTGTAAGAAGCATGTTCACAGTGTGAAGTGCTTCACTACAGCTGCCTACAGCTAGAAATCTATCCCTGAAAACTTGACATCTTCAGGAAGATAGGCCTCTTATTATCACTGCAAGACATATGCACACAAAGATGACAGTCAGTTATTGAGATAGATGAACATGCACATATAACGTACAATGTACTGCATACAAATGTCATTTTCTTGCCTTTGGCAGAGATTGTTTGAGTGTGCCAGAAAAGGACGCCCTTTATCATCTAGAAAACCAGCAGTGCATAAGGTTTGAGGAAGATCTGAGGTATGGAAAATAGAATGCTAAAAATAAAATGCTGGCATATATTTACACATATATTCTAAATCATTAGATTATATGCTTATGTTTATAATATCAAATAATGGTAATACTGAACAGATACCACAAATTAATGGAATCAATATGAATTGAGTTACACACAAAGACTAAAAAAAGCAAAGTAAAATATTTAAAAATATATCATGCATCACTTTTACTAGGGCTAATGGAAGCTACTCACAGGTTTAGGGAAATATTCTGTATGGTGAATATTTTTAACCCTTCTAAAAACTTTCTGAGAAGTAAAACTGTTTAAGCACATCATAGTTTGCTTCTCTCTGAGATCGCTTTGTTTTCTTAGAGTGACAGAAGCAAAAGTAGTGAAAACTCAGTGAAGAAGAACAGAAAAATATTGATTAACATCACATTGAAAGCATTTAGGGGGAAATGCTTGCTGCACAAACACACATAAACACACTGGAACCCTATATTAAGTCCCTGTATTAAGCAACAGAATATAATAAAGATATATTCCATTTCTTTAGAATATCTGGAAGAGCTAATTTTTAAAGAGCAACTACATTTTTTAAAAAAAACAACTAAGTGATGATACAATTAGTCATAAACCATAATCTCAAATTTCCTAGTTTCTCATAAAATTTCCTTTAGCTGAAATGGTCCTTAGCATTTTGGGGCATTAAAACTGGGTGACAGAATGTGATCTCACTGGATTGGATAGATTTACTCGGTTGTATTTAGGTCCAGTTGAAATAAATGAATAAGTTAGCCATAATTTCAATTCAGTTGAGTATGGAACTCAAGTCATCTAGTTCTCTCTTAGGGTCCTCTTGTCACATACCTGTAAGACAAATGCTCCAGTGAGGACAAACTGAAGTCCTTGAACTGTAGGATTGGCAAACAGCTGACTGTACCTGTGGAGCCACGACCTGGGGGAGAAAAGTCAGCTGCAACACTGGATGAAGGGAAAGACCTCCTCCCAACCCACAAGATCAATACAGAGAAAGGGCCAACAAGAGATAGTTAAGAGAGTCCCAACCTTGGAAAGATCTCTTTGTGGACAGAGAAGAATCAGCCTTTACTCACAAAATGTCCTAGGTCTATATAGCTCACAATGAGCCTTGGGCAAACCGCCTAGCAAAAGCAGTATGTAAGCTCATGGCTCCTGAAGACTCAGTGATGGAATAAAACTGTTCATTGCAGTTTGCTGGCCAAACATTGCTGCAAATGATGTTGACTATCTTGGTACTGCTCTGTGCTCATATTCTCTCCTAGCTACTAATCTTGGACATCAGCCTTGACCTGGATATGCCTTCTTGGAACTGATGATACTGTTAAGACTTGCTTGACTGCTTTTCTGGGCTCTTTGAAGCCTCATGACTATTAATGTGTTTCTTCAACACCTCCTGGAAGTGACCACTGGGAAGCAGGACATCTTTGAATACAATATCTCTTTTTAACCTGTCACCACTCACCACTGCTTTTAAGCTATTTGCCAAAACTGACATTGTATAATATTAAACAGTCTGATAAATCTATCAGTCAAATGTTAGTGAGATTTAAAACAGCTGTACAAACTTTATGTGGTAGTACTGGAGGAAGAGGAGGAGGAGGAGGAAATATTCAGAGTGGGGATATAAAGGAATATGGGAAAGTGAAAACATACACTGAGAAATTTATATGGGAAAAATTTTACTAGTCTAAGATGCACTGAAATTTGACTTGGTTTAATAGAATGTTTCCCAAATCAAATGTATAGGCTTTGTATTCCAGGTAATTAAAGCTGAATAAAATAATATGCTGTAGCAGTGGTTCCCAATCTTGGGTACCCAGATGTTCCTGGGCTAAAATTCTCAGAAGCCTTCGTCACTAGCTGACCAGGATTTCTGGGAGTTGCAGTGCAAGAACATCTGGAGACCCAAGATTGGGAACCACTGTGTTATAGCTATGCTATTCTGCTGAACGAAATGAACATCAGACCACCCTCCTAAGCTTTTAAATAGTCTGAACTTTACAGTAGTTGTTGGAAGAGAAATGTTTTGGTGGACTGATGGCTCTAGTGCCTGATGTTGTAAACTGCCCAGAATGGCCTTCTGCTAGATATGTGGTATAAAAATGAAATCAATCAATCAATCAATCAATCAATCAATCAATCAATCAATCAATCAATCAATGCTAATCTCTTCTGGCTCTGGACATGAAAGTAACTGAAACACAATCTGAGTTTTTCAAACATGGCCCTAAGAATCAGTGTTGAAGAAATGAAATTTTGAGATAAGGGCTTTGTCAGTAAGTCTTTCAAACAGTGTAAGGCCGTTGCCTCAAATTTTTAAAATGGGCAAACTTAATGTGATCTGTGAGGAACGGATGGGAAGGGAAGGAGGAAAATTAATTTCATATGCCCTTATTTCCAAAATTTAAAAAGTAATGAACAGAAAGGGATTTTTTTATGCAACTAACTGGAAGGGAAAGGATTTGGAAGAGTAGTCCAAGAACCTCATCAGTGATTCAATCCTGAATGTTAAGAGTTTTTGGAAGTTACTCTTAATTAGTGGTTTGTTGATAAATTTTGAAATGGAGTTTTTGAGACAGGGCCCTAAGAATCAGTGTTAAAGAAATGAAATTTTGGGATAAGGGATTTGTCAGTAAGTCTCTCAAACAATGTAAGGCTGATGCCTCAAATTTTTAAAATGGGCAAACTTAATGTGATCTATGAGGAATGGATGGGAGGGGAATTGGAGGAAAATTAATTTCATATGCCCATATTTCCAAATTTAAAAAGTAATAAACAGAAAGGGATTTTTTATGCAACTAACTGGAAGGGAAAGGATTTGGAAGAGTAGTCCAAGAACCTCATCAGTGATTCAATCCTGAATGTTAAGAGTTTTTGGAAGTTACTCTTAATTAGTGGTTTGTTGATAAATTTTGAAATGGAGTTTTTGAGACAGGGCCCTAAGAATCAGTGTTAAAGAAATGAAATTTTGGGATAAGGGATTTGTCAGTAAGTCTCTCAAACAATGTAAGGCTGTTGCCTCAAATTTTTAAAATGGGCAAACTTAATGTGATCTATAAGGAATGGATGGGAGGGGAATTGGAGGAAAATTAATTTCATATGCCCATATTTCCAAATTTAAAAAGTAATAAACAGAAAGGGATTTTTTATGCAACTAACTGGAAGGGAAAGGATTTGGAAGAGTAGTCCAAGAAACTCATCAGTGAGTCAATCCTGAATGTTAAGAGTTTTTAGAAGTTACTCTTAATTAGTGGTTTGTTGATAAATTTTGAAATGGAGTTTTTGAGACAGGGCCCTAAGAATCAGTGTTGAAGAAATGAAATTTTGGGATAAGGGCTTTGTCAGTAAGTTTCTCAAACTATGTAAGGCTGTTGCCTCAAATTTTTAAAATGGGCAAACTTAATGTGATCTGTGAGGAATGGATGGGAAGGGAATTGGAGGAAAATTAATTTCATATGCCCATATTTCCAAATTTAAAAAGTAATGAACAGAAAGGGATTTTTTGTGCAACTAACTGGAAGGGAAAGGATTTGGAAGAGTAGTCCAAGAACCTCATCAGTGAGTCAATCCTGAAGTTACTCTTAATTAGTGATTTGTTGATAAATTTTGAAATGGAGACACACATCATGGCCATTTCTGTAGCCATACTACCATCAAGAATCCAAAATGCAAACTGTGATGTTTGTCCACACTAACAAATAAGTTTTAGCAGCTTTCATAGGTAATGAATAGGTACTGAATTCTTCAAGGCTAGCGATATAAGAAATATGTACAGCATTCATCACTGTCACCCGTCTTAGTTGTCTTGACAAGAAATAATTTTCAAGATCCATGCAATTCCTTGCCTCCAGGTAAGAGTGAGACAAGGAATGTTGGTTTCTCATCCAAAACTCAACAATTTATATAAAATGTCTGGACAAAACTGGTGTTCTTTCCTTCTGAAAAGCAAAGCACATACACAGAGAAACCAAACAATAATTGGCTGATTGGACAATGTGTGTAATCTTTAGAATTCCATGTAAGAAATCAGGAATCACTGTAACTTTATGCAAGTTGTGTTATTTCTATTAAGTATTATGTTGCACTATATTTCTTACTTTGCCAAAACAAGAGAGAACAAAAAAGGCAAAACCTTTCAGTTCTTTTATCTTGATAAGAGGATAATAAAAAATACCTTGTCCTCTCCTGAAGAAAGGAGTGGAAAAATGCAGGAAAAAAAAGTTCTTGTTTTCTGTGAGGATGAGACAAGCAAGGATTTACATCCCTGTTTAAGACCAAGCCATGCCAAAGACACCTTACAGCTGGAGTAGCTTCCAAGAAGCTGCTGGGGAAAATCCAATTTGTGTGTGTGTCCCAGCCACGTTCTGAGGGGAAGAGGAATGTTCAGGGTAGTGGTAGATCCCTGCATTATTTCTGTGGTTATTACTATTATGCCTTTGATTCACAGGAATCCTGCTTTTGTTCTTTCCTCCAATTTTTGTTCTGTCTTTCAATTGTAAGGAAATTATTTACAGAACTGATGATACACGAAGTCCTATAAAAGTTTTCTGAAACAATCAAGCAATCTTTACTGATACTGCTTCTACAGAAAATAAGAAATAAATTAGCTGAGGATGAAAATCTAAACTGTACATTTATTGGTTGTTGTGGGTTTTTCGGGCTCTTTGGCCATGTTTTGAAGGTTGTTCTTCCTAACGTTTCGCCAGTCTCTGTGGCCGGCATCTTCAGAGGACAGCACTCAGTGGGTTGTGTAACCAGCATTTATTATGTGACATAGAAATGCAGAATCTGTGCTAGTCTTTGCCACAAGAAGTATAACAAATAACTATATATACAGAACTCCCCCACAGCAAACAGATTATTCTGAATGTGTTTCTTTCTCAATTTGTAAGGCCTAGATATACAGAACATCCTGCCCAGCCCTAAATCCAATTGCTACCATGTGAGAGTGCAGGCTCACTGATCGCCCTAAATGTATGTAAGTGTTGATTTACTATTCAGCAATTGATTCAACAAATCTACATGGGACCAGAATAGGATTTAGGTCACAATGTGTAATAAAACTTCAGATAGGCTTCTTTGGAAATGCTGCAATAACTGAAACCTTCAACTGCTTACCAGCACAGTATCTTATATCAATGAGACTGAGACCACTACAGACAAGATTATAAAATGAACAAAATTCAGGTGTTTATTAGGGAGAATATGAGTTATTATTCAGACAGAAGGATGACATCATGTTAGCATACAGTTCTCATTTATTTGGGATTAAATATGTTGGCCAAAATGCTATTGGCTTGCTGCGCTGGCATAATTTCAGTAGTGCAAACAGCAGTGGTAAACTGCAGTAAGTTAATAAGCCACCACTTCTATCCCTTGTTATGTGCCAGTCATGTAAGCTGGTGTACAATTAGTGATACAAGTGGCAACCTGATAAGTAGCAGCCATTAGCATGCCTGCTACTTTGTATTGAATCTTAATAGCAGTTGGAGGCTTTGGACTGAGTATCTGAAAAAAGACTAATGAGAGAATATGCCTTTAGCTAGAGGTGAAAGAAGTGAACTATGTCTTTAGCTAGAGATGAACCAATGAGGGGAGGGCAATACATTTGACTGATTATATTACCAACTAGGTTATGTTACCAATGTCCCTCAGAACACTCTTAATACAGACATGCCATGACTTATCCAGTATTTTGGGGTGAGATGGACCACAATCTCATTTTCACAATGTATGTAAATGTTAATTGAAATCCAGTAGAAAGTCACAAATACAATTAGTCCACTGAATCAATAGAACTTTCATAGATGTTGAGTTACTAAATCCCCACTAATTCAATGAACCTATTCTAGCTGTGACTTACTACCGAATTTTAGCCATTTTGAGCCATTTAAAAATATAGTCTACAAAGTCCAAAGCTTCATTAGGAACGAGTACTTGGTAGGACCACATAGCTTAAATCATCAACTTTCTACATCTCTCAACACCATGAACATGAATAATAGTTTGGTGGGGATGCTAGAGCTCATTATGTCACTCTAGTCTAATTCCCAAAGTGCTCACAGGAAAAAAAAATGTTAAACCAGTTCAAAGTCCAAACACCATGAATTTCTCATGATGAACTGCACTGGCTATTGAACTCCTACTCTCCTACATATAGACTAATATCTATTCCTTTTATGTCTCTGCAAAGACTGAAAATATAAAGCATCTTTCAGAAGCAAGTATTTTCCATAGCAAGGTTTCAAAATGGAAGATTTCTTCTGTCATCAGCATGATGCATAAACATCAGTGATCCCTTAATGAATATTTGTGCAGACTGATGATAGGTAAACCACTTCAGAGTACCCTCTCTTGCTCTCTTAAATGCTCTGGCTCAAGTCTTGTTTGCTCTCTGTTGGTGGTTTACCATTCCTTTGAGTAGGCTGAAGAGACCTGCTGAGATAATTGCTTTAGATGTCTTGGTCTTTTCCTGTAATTTCACAGTGCAGTTAAAATCCTCAGACAATATTGTTGTTAGAGATAACTTGTAAAACGCATCAAAGACAAATAATAGCATGGAGATAATGAGCTATATTGTGAATTCAGGATCCTGGCCACCACAGTTCTCTGTCTCAGTGACTGACCTTTTTACACTTCTCTTGGAAAAAGAACACAGTGGCCCTGCCTTTATATGTAAAATGACATTTATGCCAGGACTTATTGGACTGTCTACTTCATTTATCTTTTGTCACAGCTATTGTTTACAGAAAGTTATGAGAACCACATTAAAACTAGGCAATTCAAGACATGAAGCTAATGCTTTTTACAAAAAAACTCCTACCTTTTCCATGATAATATTGAAGCACTGAGAAAGGCTTTCACTGGGAGCCTGTGTGGCAGGATGACAACCAGGGACGATATAATCCAATCCCAATTCAGTTGCTGAATTCAGACATAGCCCTCTCATCTCTCATACCAGAGCTTGCAAATACATGCTTTAGCAGGCTAGAATATCGAGGAAGGTGTTTTCCAAAAATGTAACTTTACCCAGCCCTGACTATTCTTTTGTAGATATGCCTACTAGATTCTATGCGTCAGCAGCTTTAGGGGATTTTGAAAATGCTGGGAAATAATTTGTCTTGATTTCAGCAAAACATGTGACAATGTTCTCAAATTTACTTACACTAGTTACAATATTCTAATGTGATATGGGGCTGTCTTAATAAAACCATAGTTTCTAGTAACTGAAACAACAGCTGTGCATCTTTGCATTAATCACAGTAATAGCTCCACTGTTTGCATTGATTAGGCCTTCTCTGCGCTGGTCAGTTCTGGGTGCCACACTTTAAGAAAACTATAGACAAATTGAACAGGTATGATAGTGCCACACTAGTTAAGGTGAGTCACTGTAATATATCTTGATACACTATGATACTGTGCTTCAAAAAGAAACATTATAGTATTTTTCAAATGTCCAAAGGGCCACTGAAAGGAAGAGGAGGCAGATTAGCTCTTAGCTATTCTGGAGGCTCAGGATTGCATGTAATGAGCATAAATTTCAGGAAAGTGGATTTTAGCTAAACATTACAAGATGCTTCTTGATGTTTAAGAGTGTGACAATTGATTCCCTGTTTAGAGGGATAGTTTCTTGCTAGAGGTCTTCAAAGCGGACAGCCATCTGTTGGGTTTGTCCTACATCTGGGTCAGCTGCACTGAGTGGAAGTGTGGTGGGTGGATGAGAGCCTACAAACCTACTTCAACTTTATGATTTTAGTTTATTTTACTCATTCAGTGAATTTATGCCTCTTCTCTGAAGTTTGAAAAGCCAAGGAGAAAACTTCTTTTCTAACTTTGGCCTAAATAGCTGGCATAATGGCTGTGTTGTTGTTGTTGTTGTTGTTGTTGTTGTTGTTGTTGTTGTTGTTGTTGTTGTTGTTGTTGTTGTTGTTGTTGTTGTTGTTGTTGTTGATATCCCGCCTATCTAGTTGGTTAAGACCACTCTAGGCGGCTTACAACAAGAATATTACAATGTAATTAAAAACAATTTTAAATAAGGGGAAAAACTTTAGACAAGATGGGACAGACATTAGGAAAAGGAAAGAGAGGGAAAATCAGGAATTGGCTGAGGGGAAGGCCTGCCGAAACATCAGTGTTTTTAGTTGATTTTTAAAAACACCCAGCGAGGGAGCCACGCGAATATCAGGGGGTAGGTTATTCCAGAGGCGAGGAGCCACCGCTGAGAAGGCCCGATTTCTTGTCTTTTCTTTCCGGGCCTCCCTCGGCGTTAGGCTCCTTACCCTCACCTCCTGGCTCGCGCGGCTGACATAGGTAGATCTTGGTGGAAGTAGGCGTTCCGCCAAGTATCGAGGCCCTAAGCCGTTTAGGGCTTTATACGTAAGCATCAACACTTCTGGCAGATACCCCTGCGGCTGAATCTTTGAGAAGCAGATTTCTCAAGCACAAGAGCATTTCTGCCAGCATAGATAGATTTTGGAGAGCAAAACAGACATCTGCCTTTTCCAAGTGCCTATAGGTGGCACATTTTAAGCAAAAATTGCACTGTGTGGGTCCTGATGCACTGTGATACTGTTTCAAATATAAAACAATACTTCCTTTGCAGAAAAGCTCTTTTACATATTTAATGAGAAGATGACTGTATTATCTAAATGTACATGCAATATACTGTACTTAAAAATCTTGTGACATGCAATTTTGAAAAAACAACAATCTACAGTTATGGCCAAAAATATTGCCACCCTGGCAATTCTGTCAGAAAATGCAAACCTTCTCTCAGAAAATTGTTGCAGTTGCAAATGTTTTGGTACTCATATGTTCATTTATTTGGTTTGCATTGGAACAACAAACACACACACACACACACACAGAAGAAAAGTCAAATCTGATACAAACCCACACAGAAACTTGTTTGTTTGTTTGTTTGTTTGTTTATTCATTCATTCATTCATTCATTCATTCATTCATTCATTCATTCATTCATTCATTCATTTTATACCCCACCCCTCTAGACAGCATCTATTCGGGGCAGCTTACAAAAATCATAAAGTATCATTGAATGACAATAAAACATCACAATCGCAATCGTAATCAAAGGCAATCATAATCATAATACATTTAAACAATAATATAGTATGATCAAGATGGGAATGAAAGAACAGAAACATATAATTCAAGAATTGAACTTAAAAATGCACTGGCCAAAATTATTGGCACCCTGTCTAAATTGTAAGAAATAATTTCTTTTCAAGCATGTGATGCTCCTTTAATTTGTATTTAGACACACCTGTTGCAAGTAAGAGGTGTGGGCAATATAGTAATCACATTTGCAACCAGTTAAGATGGAGAAAAGTACACTCAACCTTTGTGTTGTGTGTGACACTGAGCATGGAGAAAAGAATGAAGTGTAAAAAGTTGTCTGTGGATTTGAGAGAAAAACAGTGGAAAAACATCGATAATCTCAAGGCTACAAATCTATCTCCAGAGATCTTAATGTTCCTATGCCCACTGTGCACAATATTATCAAGTGGTTTAAAGCAAATGGCACTGTAGCTAACCTCCCTGGACGTGGATGGAAGAGCAAAATTACTGAAAAAGGGTTGTTCGAATGGTGGATACAGACCCCAGATTAACTTCCCAACAAATTCAAGCTGATCTGCAGACACAGGGTACAACAGTGTCAGTTCACACTATCCATCGCCATCTGAATGAAAAGGGACACTATGATAGGAGACCCAGGAGGACACCACTCTGACACAAAGGCATAAAAAAGCAAGACTGGAGTATGGCAAAACCTATGTGACAAAACCACAATCCTTCTGGGAGAACGTACTGTGGGCAGATGAGACAAAAATAGAGCTTTTTGGTAAAGGACATCATGACACTGTTTACAGAAAAAGAAATGAGGCATTCAGAGAAATTCCCTACAGTCAAACATGGTGGAGGTTCAAAGATGTTTGGGGGTTGCTTTGCTGCTTCTGGCAATGAATGCCTTGACTGTGTGAACAATATCATGAAATCTGAAGATTACCAAATAATTTGGGGGTGTAATATAGTGGCCAGTGTCAGAAAGCTGCGTCTCCACCGGAGGTCATGGGTCTTCCAGCAGGACACTGACCCGAAAGACCCTTCAAAAAGCACTCAGAAATGGTTATAAACAAAGCGCTGGAGAGTTCTGAAATGGCCAGCAATGAGTCCAGATCTGAATCCCATAGAACACCTGTGGAGAGATCTCAAAACAGCAGTTGGAAGAAGGCATCCTTCAAATCTGAAGGACCTGGAGCAGTTTGCAGAAGAAGAGTGGTCCAAAATTCCAGTAGAGAGGTGTAAGAAACTCATTCATGGTTGCAGGAAGCGATTGATTTCAGTTATTTTTTTCCAAAGGGAGTGCTACCAAATATTAAGTTAAGGGTGCCAATAATTTTGGCCAGTGCATTTTGGGGTTTATATGTGGGATTGTATCAGATTTGACATTTCTTCTTTGGTTTGTGTGTGTGTGTGTGTGTGTATGTGCGTGTGTGTTGTACCAATGCAAACCAAAGAAATGAACCATGTGAGTACCAGAACATTTGCAACTGCAACAATTTTCTGAGAGAAGGGTTGCATTTTCTGACAGAATGCAAGGGTGCCAATATTTTTGGCCATGACTGTATCTATAATAGTTCATATAAATCAACTAAATCAAATCAAATCAATCAATCAATCAATCAACCAATCAATAAATCTACTTAAGACTTACAGTTGGAAATAACAGGGATTTTTAATGAAAACATTCTAATTCTTAATGGCAATAATTTCTGTATTCCTGAAGTTGGAATAAGCAGCCTGCAGCTTTCATGTTAACATTTCCAAATGAAAAATGTTGCAAAAATATTTACCTGTGGTCTAAACATAAATCAGTGTTTTTAATTTATTCATAAGGAGGAAAATCATGCAATTTTAAAGTCTGAAGACCTGACAAAAGGTAACTGACAAGAATATTATAGCAGAAAAACTCAACTCACTAATTTCTTTTCTGGACTTTAGGCAGTCTGTAGCCACCCTGTTAGCGTTAACTCTCTGGTGCATCCTTTACCATACAATCAGTTGTACTGTTATGTCTCTCTGTCTTTCATTAACTCTTGAAAATAGCTTCCAGTTGCAAATAAAACCACTTCAGCTAAGTTACCCAAACCTCAAAACCATATATATAGTGACAGAAAGCATCTACTTTTCTGGCGAGTCCTGCAAGGGAGACTTGGATAAAGTCCAACATCATGTATGTCAGATCTGTTTGCTATCTGCTCTTGGCAGAATCCTGAAAAGAGGTAATTGCAACCCTGCACAGTTGAAGAAACCGGAGACCTGAGACAAATATTATTTTTTTGTACTTCTGTGCTTTGAATTATATTTTTCACATACCAGAAGCCATATAGGAACTTCAGAAATGCAAAGCTATCCAAAGCAGAATGTGAAATAAGCAAAATATGAAATTACTAGACTGAAAGAAAACAAAATCTTATCAAAGCAATACAAACAAAGACACACTAATCATTCACATCTGTCTCCAAGAACCAAGTGAAAGAACCCTTCTCCATAATTTTTAAAATAAAAATCTTTTTGATTAGGAGAGTGTAATGACTATGAAGTCAGCATATAGATCAAGGAGATTTTTATTTTTATTTTTTCCTAGCTGTTCAGAATTTACTATTGATAATCCAGGATAAAACAAATAGCCATGTACCATCTCACAAATGATAGGCAGCATGGGATTACGGATTTCAAAACTATAGACAGAATAGAACATGAAATATAACTTTTTTTCTGTTAATTGTTAAGACTAAGCTTAAGCTCTGCTGACTGCTACTCCTTCTAGCCTGGGACTGCTGGAAATTATTTGAAGACTGTCCTCACCTTGGGCTAGCATGGTTAGGTCAGATGCAGCACAAGGTATTTGGGATTTGATTCAGTTACTGCTTCACTATTCTGAGTGCTAAGTGGGGTATTCCTCTACATGCTTTTAATGATTTTTATGGTCTGGCTGATTTGATTATACGGTTTTACAGTCAAATATGCTTTTACTTTTTTTCTGTTCAAAAGGCTGAAATTGACCAATTCTATGAAGACTTACAACACCTTCTAGAACTGACACCAGAGAAAGATGTTCTTGTCATTATAGGGAATGGGAATGCTAAAGTAGGGAGTCAAGAGATAAAAGGAACAACAGGTAAGTTTGGCGTTGGAGTACAAAATGAAGCAGGGCAAAGGCTAATAGAGTTTTGTCAAGAGAAACAAGCTGGTCATCACAAACACTCTTTTCCAACAACTCAAGAGGCGATTCTACACATCGACATCACCAGATGGGCAATACTGAAATCAGATTGATTATATTCTCTGCAGCTAAAGATGGAGAAGCTCTATACAGTCAGCAAAAACAAGACCTGGAGCCGATTGTGGCTCTGATCATCAGCTTCTCATAGCAAAATTCAAGCTTAAACTGAAGAGAGTAGGAAAAAACACTGGGCTAGTCAGGTATAACCTAAACCACTACACCGTGGAAGTGAAGAACAGATTTAAGGAACTAGATTTGGTGGACAGAGTGCCTGAAGAACTTTGGATAGAGGCTCGTAACATTGTACAGGAGGCAGCAACAAAAAACATCCCAAAGAAAAGGAAATGCAAGAAAGCAAAGTGGCTGTCCAACGAGGCCTTAGAAATAGCAGAGAGGAGTAGGGAAACAAAATTCAAGGGAGATAGGGAAAGTTACAGAAAACTGAATGCAGACTTCCAAAGAATAGCAAGGACAGACAAGAGGGCCTTCTTAAATGAACAGTGCAAAGAAATAGAGGATAATAATAGAAAGGGAAAAAACAGAGATCTGTTCAAGAAAAATTGAGAGGTTAAAGGAACATTTTTTGCAAAGATGGACATGATAAAGGACAAAAATGGGAGGGACCTAACAGAAGCAGAAGATATCAAGAAGAGGTGGCAGGAATACACAGAGGAATTATACCAGAAAGATCTGGATATCCCAGACAACACAGTGTGGTTGCTAACCCTGAGCCAGACATCCTGGAGAGTGAAGTCAAGTGGACCTTAGAAAGCATGGCTAACCACAAGGCCAGTGGAGGTGATGGCATTTCAGTTGAACTATTTAAAATCTTAAAAGATGACACTGTTAAGGTGCTACACTCAATATGGCAGCAAGTTTGGAAAACTCAACAGTGGCCAGAGGATTGGAAAAGGTCAGTCTATATCGCAATCCCAAATAAGGGCAGTGCCAAAGAATGCTCCAACTACCATACAATTGCATTCATTTCACACACTAGCAAGGTTATGTTCAAAATCCTCCAAGGTAGGCTTCAGCAGTATGTAGACCGAGAGCTCCCAGAAGTAGAAGCTGCATTTCGAAGGGGCAGAGGAACTCGAGACCAAATTGCTAACATGCGCTGGATTATGGAGAAAGCCAGAGAGTTCCAGAAAAATATCTACTTCTGCTTCATTGACTATGCAAAAGCCTTTGACTGTGTGGACCTCAGCGAACTATGGCAAGTCCTTAAAGAAATGGGAGTGCCTGACCATCTTATCTATCTCCTGAAAAATCTATGTGTGGGACAGGAAGCAACAGTTAGAACTAGATATGGAACACATGATTGGTTCAAAATTGGGAGAGTATGACAAGCCTGCATATTGTCTCCCTGCTTATTTAATTTATATCCAGAATACATCGTGCGAAAGGCCAGACTAGAGGAATCCCAAACCGGAATTAAGATTATCGGAAGAAATATCAACAACCTCCGATATGCAGATGATACCACTCTGATGGCAGAAAGTGAGGAGGAATTAAACGACCTTTGAATGAGGGTGAAAAAAAAAAGAGCACAAAAAATTGTCTGAAACTCAACATCAAAAAATGAAGATCATGGCCACTGGTTCCATCACCTCATGGCAAATAGAAGGGGAAGGTATGGAGGCAGTGCAGATTTTACTTTCTTGGGCTCCATGATCACTGCAGATGGTGACAGCAGCCACGAAATTAAAAGACACCTGCTTCTTGGGAGAAAAGCAATGACAAACCTCGACAGCATCTTAAAAAGCAGAGACATCACCTTGCCGACAAAAGTCTGCACTGTCAAAGCTATATGCCTCTGCACAAGAAACCAAAACCACTGAACTATCCAGCCAGCTAAATGGGAATACTGGGATACGATTTTCCCTAGAACATAGCAATCTATAACAACCAGCAGCTTGTCACACAGCTGAAAAACTTGGATGATTTGCATGGCCTCTGTCCTAAGCAAAGTCATCTTGATAAGTGAATGTGAATGACTATTTGCACTTTCTCTATATTGTATTATGTGCATTGCATGCTTATAGGTTAAATAACATATCTGATGATTTAAAGAGGACACAAATGAAGTTAATACTCTCTTATTTTACTGCAGAAAAGTATTCAGTTACAAACAAGTTATTCTCTTCTATTCTACAATTCATAGTTGTTAGGGGAGGGGCCATGCAAATCATCCAAGTTTAATCTTCTTCAATCTAAGTTTAATATTTCAACTTGCAAAAAAAATCATCCTCAGGAGTCTGGTCTTCCTTCAAATTCAATTTTATAAGAGCATTTCTCAAACTACATTATCCATGGGAGATTGGAAGCCAGTAGTTTACAGTTGTGTCACTGTCTTGTCAGTATGCTGTGTGATAGCAGACAGATTGCTGTAACCAGAAAAGACTGTGAAAAAGATGGAGCTGAAATTTCACATCATATTTACCTTATTATACCTTCTATATAGCATTGTGCTTAAGATTACTAAAAGTAATCAAAGAGTTACTTTGTACTTCTGCATAGAGCATTTGTTCCCAATGTTTTGCTTGGAGTCCAAAATGTTTTCATATTATACCTCAAAATCTGATAGTTACTCATGTTTCTACAGTTTGTGGCAGTTGTAATTCAAAACCATCTAGGGTCCAAAATATGACAACCACTGATCATAGAGACAGTCTTTCATTAAAGGTCTGTGAGTGAATTTCCCTTTGGGGAGGAGGCATGATATATATGTGTCCTCCTCTGAGAGTAAAATAATAATAAAAAAGTTAACTAAAACCATATTTGTTAAACATATTTGTAAAACATTATTTTTATTAGTGGCTAAAATGAACACATCATTTTAGGCTCTGCAATGGAAAATGTTCAAAAACCACTTCCACTTTTATTTCCAAATTATTGACTCATCCCATCACCTGGGAAGTTTGTCTAGTTAAATATCAAAGATTTTTGCCATTCACACCAAACAACCCAACGTATAAGCAGTTTTTTTTCATCATAGATGAAGGCTATCTGGTCCCTAATGAATACACTCAGGCGTGTGAAAAGATTAAAAAGAAATCTGCAGTATATTAGATATCTGAAGTAAAACAGCAATTCCTAGCTTTCTTAAACACTGTGGACGGGTTTATTTCCTCCACAGATCTTCTTTAGTAAGGTTCTAGGAGCAGTCAAACATGAATAGTGTAGTAACTAACTTAAAATCACCTATCACAGCTAAAATCTGTAAAAACAGTCAAAGACAAGGCTACAGTAATTACAGTGATGGAGAGAAGCAAAGCATAAAATACCACCTGTTGAATATTTTGTTAAACAAGAATTTAGGGGTTAAAATTACTATCTCTTCAGACAATCCAAAATCATAGTTTGTTGTCTCCTCTATGACCCTTTCTGTATCACAGCAATTCATCTCCTTTGGATGGAGATTAATTTTTTCCTAGTTTCTTTCATCTCTTACACATAGATCTCTTTTGGCTGACATAGATAATGACTTTTTCCATTTCTTTTCCTCTCTGTCATCCAGCTATTTAGAATTTTCTTTGAAACAAAGAAAAATAAAACCCTGAAAACTGCCCAAGAAGATTAAATGGTATTTTGAAGTAATTTGTTATTGATATCATTATAGCAAACAAATAATTTTTGATTGGTTTCAGCTTTGATTCAGCTATTCTTTCCAGAATGCAAGAGTACCATAATTTTCCAACCTATTCTTAGTATCATTTTCCCCAACACATAGTGTCCATAAACTTAATTTGGCAAGACAGACAAAACATTTCATATTTCTCATGTGCTACTTAGGGGATTTGGCAGAACAGAAATGAAGCTACAACTAATCCAAACCACAAATCATTCAGAATTTGAGCTAAGCACACGGCTGAGATGAAAATGTCCATGCATTATTCATTTTTTAACTTTGCACTTAAAAACCAGAAATCAAAAACAAAAAGATGAATTGCTTCTCAAGGGTTTCCTATTAAAATATGAATTACAATGATTCAGAATGAATGATATGCAAGTATTATTATAAGTGTGTGTGTGTGTGTGTGTGTCTGTGTGTGTCTATATGTGTGTCTGTGTGTGGGGGCAGTATGTCAACCAGCTTCCCAGCCAAACCTTGCACATTCTGAAGCCAAATGCAAATTAAATCACTGTTCAGCCCCTTTTAATGTATGTGAAAAGGATTACATATTTTTGCATAACTTTCTCTACCCTTTTGTTAATGCATATTAATAAAGTATGTTTTGACAATACAGCTATGGAAGATGATGCAGGACAGGATAAGATTGACCAGGATCCTATAGAGGTTATCTGTTTGAGCAACCAATGTAGCATTCTTCAGTATCTGTGGTTGGAACATAGGCTTGAATGATAGTTATGCTGGTAGGTTTTCCAAGAAATCTGACTGGTATTTTGTAATCAGACTGCATTATAATCTCTAATAGAGATGTTTCATTTATTTTGTTTTTTGGAATCCCAGAATTCTCTATTCTGGGAGCCTCACCCTACAGACAAGACACCTAAATGGAGGAGGAGGAGGAAGCGGCCGGAACACGGCGGAACAGACGGAGGCCAGTGCGGGTTGAGCTTTGGGCACGGGGTCTGCCGCGGCCGGAGGTTCCTGCCTGGCTTTGCTTGGCCCCGGGGATTTGGTGGAGCTCCTTCGTGAACGATCGGAGGCCGGCGGGATCCCAGAGGAGTGGAGGAGAAGGGGGATCGGAGCCGGCCGGAATCAGGAGAGTGTAGCATCGTCCTGGGGACCAGGGAGAACTGGTGGGTCCGCTGGGTCGCTGGGGCTTTTGCGAGCCGGCGCCATGTTGGCGGCTCCCTTTCTTGTACCTGGCCTCTCTGCTCGTTATTTTATCTCTAACAAAGGCGCTCACCAGACTGACTTCCAAGAGCTGGGAACGGCAGGGACTAAGCTTTTACCATCCTGGCTTCTGGTGCTACTGGTGCTTCAGTCCAGGCCTGGAAACATCATCAATGTGGGCCCAGAACTAATACTTAAAAACTGCAAGTCTCATCCCATGCATAAGAACTATAAATTAACTCCACCAACGAGACCAACGATAAGGCCACAGGTTGGAAGACTGAAAAACTTGAACATATGGGGGGGACAGCTATTATGATTCTCTGTTATTAGTAATTTTTTTTATTGACTATTTAATTTTATTTATTATTAAGTTTGATATTGTCGGTTTATATGTTCCTTATTGTTAAATTTATTTTAGTATTGTATTGTATAATTTTTCTTTTAGTATATTTGTATTAAGTTATTAGTTCTTTTTTCTTTCTCTTTTTATTTAATTTATTATTTCTCTCTCTCTCTTTTTTTTTTCTTTTCTTTTCTCTCCTTCGTCATGGAATGGGGGGCCTGCCTTCCCAGCGAGGGGCCACAAAACATCTCTGTGATTACGGGTAGAGGGCGATATGGCGTTGACTCTGTCCCTACACGTGTCAGAAGAACTACGAACAGATGTCTAAAGGCTGTTCCTTGTTCTGAGACGGAGATCAACCCCCAGTATCGAGGTAGCCAGACCAGCCAGCCCTCTACTCTACGCCTGGTGTTGTTGAACGCCAGGTCTGTATCTAATAAAACCCAACTGATTTACGACCTTATTTTGGAGGAAGATGCAGACCTGGCCTGTATAACCGAAACATGGATTGGCGGAGAGGGGGGTCCCCCCCAGCTCTCATCTGTCCGCCCGGTTATGCTGTCCAACACCAGGGTAGACTGGAGGGACGGGGGGGGAGTTGCCATCGTTTATAAGTCCACCTTAGAGGTAATTAGGCGCTCCTCGGTGGTAAGACCGGGTCTTGAGGCTCTCCACATGTGGATTGGGGCTAGGGATGGTATTGGGATCTTGCTGGGTTACCGTGCTCCCCGCGACCCAGCCACCTCCCTACCGGAGCTGGTGGACTTTGTCTCCGCAGCACTGTTGGGCTCCCCGAGGCTATTGGTACTGGGGGACTTCAACGTGCGTGCGGGGGCAGAGTCTTCCGGTCCAGCTCTTGAGTTCTTGGAGACCATGGCCTTCTTGAACATGTCCCAGCATGTTAACGGCCCTACACACATGGGCGGCCATACATTAGACCTGGTCTTTTCTACCAATGGGAGCGAGAGTGGTCCGATGGTGACTGACCTTGAGTCGGTACCCTTGTCATGGTCGGATCACCACCTAATAAGATGTACCACCAAGATGGCTCTCCCCCCTCGCAGGGAGCCCGGACCTATTGTTATGGTCCGCCCTCGAAGGCTACTGGATCCGATTGGATTCCAGGATGCCATGAGAGGGATTACGGCTGACCTGGCTGGCGCTCCTGTCGAGGCTCTGGTCGAGGCTTGGTTCACTGTCGCGACTAGTGCCGTAGACACGATCGCACCTAAACACCCTCTCCGCCGCAGAGATCGCCCGGCGCCCTGGTTTACCCAGGACCTCCGGACGTCGAAGCGGGTCAGGAGACGGCTAGAGCGCAAATGGAGAAAGGACCCGACGGTTTTGAATCGTATAGCTGTTAAGGTCGCTACTAACCTTTACCAGGCCAAGGTAAAGGCTGCCAATCGAACATACCTCGCTAACCGGATAAGCGAGGCATCCAATCAGCAGGCAGAACTATTCCGTATAGTACGTGACCTATCCGGAGTTGGCCCGGGAGACAGGCCTCCCCCTAGTTTTACACCGGGCCAATTTGCAGCATTTTTAAAATCTAAAGTGGAGGCCATCCGCCGGGACCTCTCCCCTTTTTTGAACACAGTGAGTCGAGCTGAGATGTCCAGCGCTCCGTCTTGTCCGGTGACTTTTGACTCCTTTCAGCCCGTTTCGCCCGACACTGTGGCCAGGACGCTTGACCGCTGTCGTGCCACCACCTCCTCTTTAGACCCTTGCCCGGCCTGGCTAATCAAGGCAGCCAGGTCCTCAACAACAGAATGGGCCACTGTAATAATTAATGGGTCTTTCCTTGAGGGCAGATTTCCCTCTGCCCTCAAGGACACACTCATTAGGCCCATAAGAAAGAAACCGAGCTTGGCGGCGGACGAAATTGGCAATTATAGGCCCGTCGCCAATGTTTCTTTCTTAAGCAAGGTAGTTGAGAGGGTGGTCGCCGATCAGCTTCAGGCGTTCCTGGATGAAACAGATGCCCTGGATCCATTCCAGTTGGGATTCAGGCCGCGCCATGGAACAGAAATGGCATTGGTCGCCCTGTGCGATGACCTATTGAGGGAGGCCGACAGGGGCAAAATGTCTCTGCTGGTCCTCCTCGACATCTCAGCGGCCTTCGATACCATTGACCACGGTATCCTCCTGGGGAGGCTCACTGAGTTAGCAATAGGCGGCCGGGCATTTGCCTGGCTCCGTTCCTTCTTGGAGGACCGACCCCAGATAGTCCAGCTTGGGGAGAATGTCTTGGCCCCGTGGAGCCTCAATTGTGGGGTTCCACAGGGGTCGATCATCTCCCCAATGCTGTTTAACATCTATATGAGGCCGCTGGGGAGGGTCATCAGGGGGTGTGGAGCTCGGTGCCACCAATATGCTGATGACACACAGCTCTACATCTCCTTTTTTCCAACTGCAGGAGATGCCGTTCTGTCCCTTCAGCGTTGCCTGGAGACCGTACGGGAATGGATGCAGGAGAACGGGCTGAGGCTGAACCCGGACAAGACGGAGGTACTGAGGGTGGGCGCTCCCACAGCTGGGGATTTGGGAAATTCCCTCATTTTTGGGGGCGTGACCCTGCCTGTCAGCGATGGGGTTCGCAGCTTGGGTATCCATCTGGACCTGGCGCTCACTATGGAAAACCAGGTGGCGTCTGTGGTCCGTACCGCATTTTTCCATCTTAGGCGGATAGCCCAGCTGCGACCCTACCTTGACGTGGGGGCCCTTACTACTTTGGTACATGCGCTTGTAATCTCAAGATTAGACCACTGTAATGCGCTCTACGTGGGGCTACCTTTGAGGCTGCTGCGGAAACTTCAGGTGGTGCAGAATGCTGCGGCCAGACTACTCAGTGGAGTGAGAAGATACCAACATATCTCCCCCACTCTGGCCGCATTGCATTGGCTGCCCATCCGATTCCGCATCGACTTCAAAGTACTGATGCTTACTTATAAAGCCCTAAACGGTTTAGGACCTCAATATCTGGCGGAACGCCTCCTCCCACCAAGATCTACCCGTGTCACTCGCGCAAGCCAGGAGGTAAGGCTGAGGAGCCTGACGCCGAGAGAGGCCCGGAAGGAAAAGACCAGAAATCGGGCCTTCTCGGCGGTGGCTCCTCGCCTATGGAACAACTTACCTCCTGAGATTCGTGCGGCCCCCTCGCTGGGTACTTTTAAGAAACAACTAAAAACATTTATGTATAAGCAGGCCTTCCCAACAGCTAATTCCAACAGTTAATTCCTGACGATTTTTTCTTCTATACTCCTATGATCTTTGTGTGTGTGTGTCCGACTCTTCGTGACCCCATGGACCAGAGCACGCCAGGCCCTCCTGTCTTCTACTGCCTCCCGGAGTTGTGTCAGGTTCATGTTGGTTGCTTCGCAGACACTGTCCAGCCATCTCATCCTCGGTCGTCCCCTTCTCCTCTTGCCATCACACCTTCCTAACATCAAGGTTTTTTCCAATGACTCTTTTCTTCTCATGAGATGGCCAAAGTACTGGAGCCTCAGCTTCAGGATCTGTCCTTCCAGTGAGCACTCAGGGTTGATTTCCTTTAGTATTGATAGGTTTGTTCTCCTTGCAGTCCAGGGGATTCTCAAGAGCCTCCTCCAGCACCACAATTCAAAGGCATCAATTCTTCGGCGGTCTGCTTTCTTTATGGTCCAGCTCTCACTTCCATACATCACGACAGGAAAAACCATAGCTTTGACTATTCGGACTTTTGTTGGCAAGGTGATGTCTCTGCTTTTCAAGATGCTGTCAAGATTTGTCATCGCTTTCCTCCCAAGAAGAAGGCGTCTTTTAATTTCAGGGCTGCTGTCTCCATCTGCAGTGATCATGGAGCCCAGGAAGATAAAATTTGACACTGCCTCCATATCTTCCCCTTCTATTTCCCAGGAGGTGATGAGACCAGTGGCCATGATCTTAGTTTTTTGATGTTGAGTTTCAGACCGTTTTTTGCACTCTCCTCTTTCACTCTCATTATCTTCGTGTATTTGTAATGTTTTTAATATTTACTACTGCTGATTGTAAGCCGCCTAGAGTGGTCGAATCTGACCAGATAGGCGGGATAGAAATGAAATAAATAAATAAATAAAATAAATAGGAGGAGGAGGAGGAAGAGACCTAATAGTTTGGGGTATATTTCACTTCACTATTAGAACCACACTGCTTCTTCTGTTTTTTAAATAATAAAATATTTTGTAATTATCTGACTGAAATTAATTTGAAAATAATCCATTTCAATTTGCCTACTCCAAAAACTACAATGCTTTGAAGTTCCATTATTTCATGATTTTGAATTACCTTCATTTATAAGTTTAACATTCAATTTTCCCACTGTATGTGCAGTACCTGACTTTCCTTTTGGATATGTACATATCACTTAGTAGACATCTTATTGGTTTTCATCCAAATGCTTCATCATGACAGGCTATTTACACTTGTCCCTTGACCTCCAGTAGCTGATTGAGTGCATTTTTTACTTGGAAGTGTTATCTTTCTGCATCATTTCTTGTTTCAATTTGGATAGCCTCATGATTGGGTTTTTGAACTAGAACATATTCAGAAGTTGTTTACTTCTACTGAGCAGTGGTACATTCAAATCCCCTTCCCCATATTAAATTTTATATCTAATAAGTACTAATATTACACATGATTTACTCAATTTCCTCTTGCTGACAGAAAAGACTGTGACTTGCCTTCAAATATTACAAGACAGAAGCATGTAGAGTGGCATGGGCTAACCTGCAGCCTGTATACAGTGGTCCATAATGACTTTCCAGTGACATCAATCCTCCTAAATTCCCTTCACAGCATAGGGATCAGTGTGGGGGGGGGGAGGATTCTCCTTCTGCACTCTCTTTCTCAGCATAATCAAGCTTTTGGACCTTCTTTTCCAGCAGGACTTATCACAAGAATTAGTATGAGAAATTTAGATAAAAGTTAGTGGAATGGGAAGATTATTATTTATCTCTTTCTATCTGAACAGTGTTGCTCAATATCACTAGGAGAAGAGTAATATTACAGCCTCTCCTTCCTCCCTGTGATCTGCAAGAGGATGGGAGTGAGAGGATAGTCTGTGTATATGTGTACACATGCATTTTGTACTTGTGTGGTACAGTTCCTGATCCACCACTGCATATTTTTCTGTGTATAAGACATCCCCATTTATAAGATCTGCCCCCACCAGTTTTCTAACCCAAAATTAAGAAATAAATATTTTAAACATAAAACAGAACACATTTTTATTTAGTAATTAGGTAACATTTACATATCAGTACTGTCATATTATGCATCACACTTTAACTTTATTCAGCTTCTGCATTCTGAATGCTCAGACATTATGAGTCCCTGTTGCATCTGAGCACCTTTGCAATTGATTTGTTCCTCATCAGATGATGTCAGTTACATAAGGCTTGTGACTGGGGGGAAGCTAAGGCTCGTGATTGAAGGAAGCATGTTCGCAGAGGCAAGTTATGGGCTGTTTTGATCTCTTTCCAACTTATTTCCGTATTGTCCGTGTATAAGATGACCCTCAATTTTTAGTCTAAAGATTTTAGACAAAAGTATTGTCTTATACATGGAAAAATATGGTAGTTCTCTAGTGTATAATAATTGCCCAATCAGGTATAGGAAATGTCAAAGGGCCAGCTTGACAATAAGATGATTAGGTATTTCATGCAGCAGCAACAGTAAAACTAGTAGTATTGTGGGAGCTTTAAGAATAATATAATACAAATGTGAGCTTTTACAGATTACATACTGCCCACATTTTCAGACAGTACTTCATAGAAACTCATGTCCTTATATGTTTTTCTCAATGGCAAGTTGCTGTCTCACTTATGGGATGGATCCAAACTGGCCATTCTGTGAACAGAGGAGCTTCATACTTGGTGGAATTGAACAAGGTCCAGTATAGAATGCTGCTCTGTAAAATGCAACAGGGAGAGGATATATGGGGGCAGGGAGAGAAACATAATTGTGTCTGGTATTGATAGGACAATGGAGTCAATCTATTGTCTGTGAAATAATTTTTTTCAGTTGAGTTAGGAAAACAGACCTCAACATTATCAAGATCAATATATTCTTGAAGAATAATCAAGATCATTGCTCATCAAGACTGAAGCAGAATGTTCTTTTCTTGTTAAAAAGTAGCTTATGTTTTTCTACTTCATGCAGCACCACTGGATTAAAATTATCATAAAAGTGAACCCATATACTATATTTCATACATCTGCTTTCTCTCTTATTTTTCATTAGCCAAAATAATTATCCAGCAGTCTCAGATACTGTTAAGAAGCTGATGTGAATGCTTTTCCAATAACTAGACTATGTTATACCTTATTGGCAAATCTTGAAAAGTTAAGTTAAAAATTAATTACTGATATAATTCCAAGCGCATAAATTAGCTATCTACACAGAATGTAATTTTCAAAACTGCTTTCTTGTTTTTAAAGATTAGCTAATTCACTTTTACTAACTTCTTTTTTTAATTGAATGTTTTTATTTAGCTTAGAACAAGTCAGTGTGTGAACTACTTAGTAAGGCCACACAGCTGTGATTATAACAGTAATTCAAGGGTTAATGTTACATTTCAGAAAGAGTGAAGTTGCTTCTCATCTTAAAATTGATGCAATACAGTACTACCATAATTACTGTGAAACGAAGTAAGTACTGTAATAACTAACCCATCATTTGCAACTATTTATTCCTAGTTCTAACTAAATTTATTTCTTGAATTCCAACCTGCATTGATCTATGGCAAATTAAAATATGCATTGGAAATAAGGAGTATTTCACCACCATTTTTCCAACACCATTATATTTCCCAGACTTTTGTGTTGCAGCTAAGCATTTGTTCTCCATATTAATGTGCTACTCTTCCATCACTTAGACTGCAGTGCTTGACTAGACTTTTTTTTAAAAGTAGTTCTGGAGTAACTTCACTGATATGTAACTTCAAAACCTGCACAAAACTGGGAATAAATCATGTAAGCTAACTGTTTAGACAGAGATGTTTCAGTGTGAAACTGTGTTCATCATGGTTTCATAACCAGAACATATCTCAGTCTGAAAGCACTGTTTTTACCCTATCATCACTATATTTATTATTTATTTTTAAAGGTACAAAGCAGGCTTCTACTTTGTTAAGTTGCACAGAAAAATAAAAATAGAATGAGAAGAAAATACAAATTTGCCAGAACGACACGAACACACTCCGGCTCCGGATTTTGCCTAGAGGTTTACTCCTGAAGCCTTTTCCATCAGTGGATATAGCCACAAGGCAGTGGAGGTTTGAAATCGGAGTTTTCCTTCTCCTAGATGGGCTGCCTTCCCAGGCTGACAAGGCTCACCTACCCAGTCCAGGTGGATTGCATTTAGTCAGAACTCTCCACTATGACCTGTCTGTCTTGGGTATCAAACTGACACAACCTGTGTCATGTAGAGGGTCTCCCTCTCTCTTTCTTGAATATACTACCCAGTGGTTTTTCTCTTTCTTACACACACAGCTGGTCTGGAGAGAGCGCACTCTTTTAAATGGTTGTGGGTGTTGGAGGTTTTTATGGACCAGGATTTGTACAATCTATAGCAAAGATGCTGCCTTCACATCAATGAACAGATAAGCAACCTCTTCAAAAGCACGTGTGCATACCTGTGCATGTGTTTGCATACAATCACACACACACATGGAGCAGACTGTGTGTAGTTAAAGCCTTTCATGTGCACAATCAAAAACAGTTTAGATGGCCTTACTTCATGCATTAAAGATCAACTGAAATAAAGTCTATCTCATCTGGCGTCTCTCATGCTTCATTCATCCAGGCTGTTTTCACCAAACTGTTAATGAGCTACACTTGCAACAAAATGAGCTAGTAATTAAGTGGTGGATTTATTAAACAGTAAAAATTAAAAAGGAAATACAGGTTTAGATTGCAAAAGGCAGGGCATACATCCCATTGTGTAGATAAACTATTTGCTATTGGCCCAGCAAGTCCAAAGAACTGTTATTCCTCACACACACACTTTTGGGGCAGTTCATGTTTACCAGGAAAACCATTAAAAATGCCATTTACCATATACACCTGGAAACAGTACAATTATGTTAAATTTCTTTAAGGGAATGTGCATCAATTTATTTGGAATCAGGCTTTCTTGCTAGCTCACAGTAGTCCTACCTACTCACTAACACTCAGGCAAACGTGATAAGTAGGGGACAGCTCCAGCTCCACTTTCCTCTGTCTCTGGTTTTGTCATCTTAAGCCAGGGTTGGCAAACCTTTAGCACTCTAGATGTTTTGGACTACAACTCCTACTGTCAGGATATACTGACGAATCTGGGAACATAATCCAAAACATCTAGAGTGCCAAACATTTATTTGCCAGTATTTGCTAAACAGGGTGATGAGTCTGAACAAGCAAGTTTCCTGGAAAATTGACATTATAATGTACATGGAGAGCCGCTGCCACCCCACCCACAGTGGAGGTCCTCCTCTCCTGCGTCATTGCCCTACATGTCTTCAATGCAACAGGAATTTTTGAGTGCAGTCAGATTGGGATCTGTCCCGCGGTTTGTTTTGTTCCGGGAACAGGCTTCTTTGTTCCTTTTCCAAGTGACCACATAATGTACTGGTGATCACAAAGCAGCCTGTTCCTAATCTTGGCCTACCCTTACTTTTTTGGGTCCCTGTTGGGGGGGCAGGTAGGATTGCTCTATTTTGGTTTAGTTCAAGTATCTGTGATCATTGGGATTGAATCCTTTTAATGTTCAAAACCAGGGAGACGAGCTATAGGTCTACTTTTACCTGCTACAGACTTGCTCTAAGAATCTTGGGTTTCATTGGAGATGAAGAAAATGACCTGCAGATCTTCAAAGCATAGCATAAGGAAACTGGTATTTGACTGACTATAGAACTTTAAAGCCAAGAAGCACTAGCAGTGTGCATGTTTTGTTCTTCATCAGGGTAACCAAATGTGGATCCCCATGGCTGTGCTTGTAGCCCCTAGCCTTCCCTCACCTCTTTTTTCAGATTTAATCCCAAAAGAGAGGTTACCTACCTGTAACCATGGTTCTTCAAGTGGTACTCTGTGAATTCACACAACTGGATAGCTGCACCTGCGCAGGAATCCTCGGAATCTTCTAGAGCTTTAGGAAAAAAAGATTAACAACATGTTATCCCTACTGCGCATGCTCCGCCCATCTAAATCCCCAGTTCCATTTTATCCACCACCAGTCATACTCTGTAAAGTATTAGTGGAGCAGTGATGGATAGAGGGGAGGCAGGACGGGTATGTGTAAATTCACAGAGTACCACTTGAAGAACCATGGTTACAGGTAGGTAACCTCTCTTTCTTCAGCGTGGACTCTGTGAATGCACACAACTGGGTTGACTGACTAGCTTGCTTAACAGATGGAGGGCTGTCACTCCAGCAGAGATGTTAGGACAGCTCTTCCAAAGGCAGTATCCTTCTTGGCCCGGAGGTCCAACCTGTAGTGTGTGATGAAGGTGGACATGGTGGACCAAGTTGCTGCCTTGCAGATCTCTGGAATGTCCACTCCACTCAGCAGTGCCGTAGACGTCACCATGGCCCTGGTGGAGTGTGCCCTAAGGCCCTCTGGTGGGTCTTTACCCTGCAGCTGGTAGGCCAAGCCGATGGTTGACACAATCCACCTAGAAATCATAGATGGAGTCGCAGCAGAACCTTTATGTGAACCATGAAAACATACAAATAGCCTGGGTGAGGTGTGAAAGTCCTTAGTTCTGGTGGTATAGAATGCCAGCGCTCTCCTAACATCCAGTGAGTGAAGCGTATGTTTCATTTCTGAGGATGGATTGGGGAAGAGCGTAGGTAATGAGATCGGTTGATTAAGGTGAAAGCTTGAGACCACTTTAGGAAGGAATGACAAGTCAGGGTAGAGGACTACCTTGTCTTTGAAAAACTGCAGGTAAAGATTGTCATGACGCAACGCTGCCAGCTCACTAGCTCTTCTGTCCGAGGTGATGGCCACTAGGAAGAGTGTCTTAAGCGATACCAGTTTGATATCAGAAGTTGCCATAGGTTCAAATGGCGGCATTGTGAGGGCCTTAAGCACCAAACGAAGAGACCACTGTGGTAAAGGTGACCTCGTGGGTGGATGCAAATTCAGAATGCCCTTGAGAAAAGCCTTTAGAGTTGGGTGTGAAAACAGTCTAGCCGACTCTGATTCTCTAGGCTGGAAGGAGATTATTGCTGACAAATATATCTTTAAAGGTGAGAGTGCCAAGCCTTGATCGAAGAGATGACGTAGATAAAGAAGCAACGTATGAAGTGATGTCAGTCGAGGTTGCAAGTTCCTTGATTCTGCAAAGCGCAGGAAGTTGTTCCACTTGTAGGAGTATAAAAGTGTTATAGAAGACTTCCTTGCTTGATTGAGGATCTCATGAATTCGAGTTGAATCCTCCAAGCAGTCAGATGTAGGGAAGGTAGGTCCAGGTGAAACACCCGGCCTGCATCCAAAGAAAGAAGATTTGGAATTGATGGTAGTCTCACAAAGTCCTTCACCATAGCTCTGAGAGTGGTGAACCACAGCCACCAAGGCGCTACCAGGATAGCGTTGGCCCTGTCCTGCCTGATCTTGACAAGCGTCCTCTGCACCAGTGAAAAGGGTGGGAATAGATAAAGAAGATGATGAAGGCATCCCCCAATGATGCCTGTCCCCATCCGGCACGGGAGCAGAACCTTTCGCATTTTGAGTTGGCTGACATGGTGAATACATCTATCATCGGAATTCCCCTCTTCTGACAGATTCTGCAATGTGTCAAGGTGTCCAGTTCCCATTCGTGAGTCTGTTTGGATAGAGGACTCAACCAGTTTGCCAGCTCATTTTCCTGTGTTGAAATGTGTATTGCGACATGGTGTTTGTAGCACCACTCCCAAAGGACCACTGCTAGGTAAAGTAGTGACATAGACCTTGTGTCGCCTTGTTTGTTTATGTAGTACATGGTCGTGATGTTGTCCATGACTACCTGGACACCACGACCTTGTAGCATCCTCTTGAAGACTCGAAATGCTTTTATGACAGCCCACATTTCCAGATGATTTATGTGGACATGGTGCTCTCTTGTAGACCAAAGGGCATGCACGGTGTGACCGTCGCAGTGGGCTCCCCAGCCTGTCAGGATGGCATCTGTGGTGACCTGTACAGTTAGGCATAGCAGTCAAAAGGGTTGCCCTATGAGGAGATGCGTTTGTGTGCGTTGACCTTCACTGGATCGAAGTGAGCGAGAAACCAGGCCTGCAACAATCGCATTTTGAGTCGTGCATGGGGAAGTGCCGCGGTGTTGGGCGTGTTGGGCTGAAACCTTGTGATGACACTGGAACACACACACGGCATTGCACAACTTGGTGACGTGCTCTGGTGTGAGGAAAACTCTTGCTTTGGTGGAATCCAACCACCCCCCTATGTAATCTATCACTTGAGTCGGAATTAGCTGGGATTTTTTCAGATTCACCTGGAGGCCCAGATCTTGAAGTGTGTGTAGGACAAAACCTGTGTTGCGGATGGCCTTGTGTCGGGAGGTAGACACAACCAGCCAGTCGTCTATGTATGGGTAGATGGAAATTCCATCGAGGCTATTGGCGCCATGCATTTTGTAAACGTGCATGGAGCTGTGGAGAAGCCAAAGTGGAGAGCGCAGAATTGAAAGGCAAAATTTACAAAGAAAAAACTGAGATATTTTCTGTAATGTTTAGAAATATGGAAATAGGCATCTTGGAGATCCACTACAGTAAACCAGTCCCCGTGATGTAGCAGACAGATGATTGCCTCTCATGTCACCACATGGAAGCGCCGAGGACGGAGGCAAGTGTTTAAGTCCCTTAGATCTAGAATAGGTCTGATCCCTCCGTCCTTCTTCGGTACTGCGAAGTACCGGGAGTAGAAGCCTCTCGGTATCGCGTGTGGTGGTACTCTTTGTATGGTGCATTTCTGATCTCTTCTTCTAGGGCTGGTGAGTATGAAGTGTATCGGACATGACCTAAGGGAGGAGTTTCTAGGAATTCTAAACGATAACCGAACTGTATTATACTGAGGACCCACGTGTCGTTTGTTATGGATTGCCAATTTTGAATGAAGGGGGCTAGCCGAATAGTGGTTGAAGGGCCTGAGTCAAAGATAATGTTTTCACTTCTTTGCAGGAGGACGATAGGACGATCTGCGCTGGGATGTGGCCTGTGGACGGAAAGGTGTGGTTGCAAAAGATGCCTGGGACGACCTCGGAGTACCCTGTTGTCTGTAAGGATGGTAAGTCTGGTTAGATGAAGTGGACTGATATTGCTGTTGGCCATATGGTTTGCGCCACAAGTATTTCTGATATTTTGATTGTTGTTGAATGGTGTATGACTTTGCTATTTTATTGGTCTTGTGAAGATTTTCCATTTTATCATCTGTTTTCTCATTAAAGTCCTGTAGCATCAAAGGGCAGCTCTTCAATGTGAGACTTGGCCTCTTCTGTTATCCCTGAAGAGCGTAGCCAAGCATGTCTCCTTAATCCTATAGATAAGATCATTGACTTAAAAGGCCACATCTGCAGCATGTCTTGATGCCAAGCACTGGTGTTTAGCTTCAGCGTATGTATTAAGAAGCATAGCCTTATTGTCTTCAGGGGGTACCTCCAGGGCAGGGAGGACCCTTGTCCACAATTGCTTCTGGTATGCGTCCATCACTGCCTGATAGTTTGCCACTCTTAACAGGAAGGCTTCAAAGGAGTAAAGCTTCCGTCCGAGAATGTCAAGCTTGTGCCCCTCTCTATTAGTAGGTGTCACTTTGGTTCTAGGCACAGACTTTGAAATGTTAGACTGTACGATGATTGAGTTAAGAGTGGGGTGTTTCAGTAAGAACTCAGCATATTCACCGTGTGTACGGTAAAGGTTTTTAATCCGCCGTGTGACAGGTAGAGTTAGGCGGAAGGGACCAGGACTCCTTCACAAGCTCCATAAGGGCAGGGATAAAGGCTAGGCTGAGTGGTGCTGATCTGTCTTGTAAGATGTTTCCAAAAAAAGAGATCTTCCTTTGGTTGGTGGGGGTTCGTGTCCATCAGAGAAGGGCAGTTTACAGGTACACGTTGCACACGTTCTAAAGTGTCCTGACGGGGACATAAAGCGGGGGGAAGATCGGGAACTCACTCAGAGCCTTGAACAATAACTGAGAAACCAATACTGCAGGCAATAGCTAAGTCAAAGTGGTCCGAGTACACCAAGGGAAGCAGTCTGTAAAAACGGTGGGGAAAAGGTAATCGCGGTCTAGCAGTCCAGAGTTGGTTCGAGGGGTAACGATCGTAAAGAATAAATAATTCGAAGTCCAAAAACGTAATCAGGAGGCGATATGAGTCAGAAAAAAACTGTAATTTTAAGCAATACTATGGAGCTCTAGTGCAAGGTTCCTTTCACTAAGGCAGAAAAAAATGGAACTGGGGATTTAGGTGGGCAGAGCATGCACAATAGGGGTAACATGTTGTTAATCTTTTTTTCCTAAAGCTCTAGAAGATTCCGAGGTTTCCTGCACAGGCGCAGCTACCCAACTGTGTGCATTCACAGAGTCCATGCTGAAGAACAAACACATTATTCAACACACACACACACACACAGAGAGAGAGAGAGAGAGAGAGAGAGAGAGAGAGAGAGAGACTATTTAACATCTTCTGTACCATTTGAACATGATTTTTCATGACCGGAAGCAACGGTTCAGCTGCTTCTATTGAGGGTGATCTGCTATTTTTGGCAGTCTGTGCTGCCTCTAGGATCCAAAGGGTAGAAACATGGTCTCTAGATCTACCAAAACTCCCCACCCTTTCCCTATATGTTTGCTGAAAGAGAAGACACACAAAAATGTGGGCTCCCATAATACGTACAACTAATTGCAGAGACACTAATTGCATGTTTTAGTTGTCCCTATGCACAGATCTTCCACTGGCTTTTATTTTTTTAGAAACAAACTTACTGTAATTCTTTCATCTTTGTCATCCAGAGGGGAACCATCCTTCTTCCATGAAATTGTAGGTTCAGGGTGGCCTCTTGGAGGTTGGCATTCCATCACAGCTGGCTCACCGACTGCTACCATAACATCAGAAGGATTTTGTCTGAAATCATCACGCAGTACTGAAAAGGCAGGGGGAAGAGATAGAGATAAAACCAAAACATACATCAGTGATGAGCAATCTTTGTACAGCATTTCTTACAGAGAAGAAATGGATTTTTCACTTAGGTTGGAATACGAATTCTTCCTTCTTTATAGCACTATGTGAAGCACAGGTATCATTTCTTCTACTGCTTGTCCATAATTAGTAAGAAATATTACATTCCTGTGAATAGTGAACAATGCAACTTTGATGGAAGGCTTTAACTTTACCTAGTTATTGACGTACTATTTCCATAATTGCATCCATTCTTATTTTTCATTTATTGTTACCTTGTTCCTTCAGGTCTTAGGTTTTTACTCATGTTTTGCAGCATTCACTAAAAAAGGTTGACAATCACATGTGCACTTACCAAACAGAAGGTGTAGAACAGGAATTCTAAAATATTTTCAGTGAGTGCACTCTACAGGATATTTGTCTCCAAAATGTCAGTTAGCTTGTATCCGTGTCTTTGTACTTGCATTAACACATAATATATATAAAGGAAAGCCAGATGCACTAAGTAGCCCCATGAGAAAAGTCTGCTACCTAGCAGATGATCTTTTAGGCTGCAAGAGAACGTGGTCACTCTAAGCTTAAACAGCCAGACAGGAGGTAGAATGTGTACTGGGTCACACATGAGATCTTCTGCAAACATTTATTTTGGTCCCAGTCTACCACCCACTGCCAAGAGCTGGATCCATGATGACTGCAGTGCACATCCTTGTGTATCAGATTAGCATTTTTAATATAAGAAATACATATGCAAATGTATGTCTGAGGGCATATACCACTGAAAGCAAGAGAAATGCAGGTAGACCACATGCATTTAGATTTGGAATAAGTATACCAATATAGGATAAACATGCACTACACTGATCTAAATGAAATGTTTTTCTAAATATATATTTGACTGTACACTAACCTGAAAGTAGTGTACTTCAATTGTCAAGTGATTTCAATTACACATGCTAGTAGTGCCTTACTTCTGCTTGAGTACACATTTGAATGCAAGCCTTTATAGAACCCATATATTGTTTCCCTGAAAATAAGACCTAATCTGAAAATAAGCCCTACTATGATTTTTCAGGGTGCTCGTAATATAAGCCCCCAAAATAAGCCCCAGTAAACTGAAACCCTGTCCTCCACCTCTGGGCAGCAACCAGAAGATGACATGACAGTATTTGAATAAATGTAGATTGCTGTACATGAAAAAAAATAATTAATTAAATTAATATAATCTGGAGAAGAGGACAATAACAGAAGAAGAATATAGATGGAGGAAGAAGAAGATTAATGCAAGAAATCCCTATTGTGGTGGGGAACACAGTTAATTTGTATTTTGGTTTATTTATTTTATGTTTATATGTTATAGTTAAATAAAAATTTAATTAAAAAATTAATATAAGATCCTGTCTTATTTTTAGGGAAACACAGTAGTTTTTCTACATGTAAATATGAAAATCATATTTTATGAAAACCTGTATCACATTTTGTACACCATCTCCAAAGCCGAGCTGCTAAACTTGCTACATACAAACCCGTCTTAGCCCCCCATTACACTTTTTCTCCTGTATCAACAGGATTTACCGCCACAAGATCAAGCATTACCACAGCAATATTCAACTCTTCCTCATTCCTCAGTACTACAAGAATACCTACTATATGCAAGAAGAGGGGGTTCATGGCAATAAAAGAAGCAAAATCTGCACTATGTAATGTTGGTATGATTCTAAGTACCCTTAGCAGTCTCTCTATTAATGGAAAGTAACCCTCTCAAAAAAGAAAAAAGAAAGAAAAAAAGAAAAAAAGCAGAAAGTATGTACACATGTATAGAACTATTCCTTTACTCCACGCCTGGCACAAAGAGAATGAAGACATCATCTTTAGAAAAAGAGACAGAACCCACAGCAACCAGTGATCCCCAAGAAATGCCTGAACCTGGGATCCTGGAGTCTGGATTCTCAAGGAGAGAATGCTATGGGTCCACATGCCCAGAAGGAAGCAATACATGAGAGGCAGATCTACTTGCAACTCTCTTCCCAGTAACTCGCAGCTAAAAAGGAAGGTCACAACCTTTACAACCTGCTGCAACAGAAAAGTCCTCATAAGAAAAGAATCCCAGATATTGATATAAATATAGATACAAATACAGATATAGGTACATATCTAGAGGTTGCTGCTAGACAAGACTGTGGTATCTCCTGCTTTAAAAGCATCAGTTTGCGGCTTGAAGAACTGCTGGAACAACATCTTCACCAGCTCTGGACACCTCACCCTAGTTTGCTCTGCTAACTCCCTGTACTCGAAAGGTGATATTGAATACTTTATGATGAAACATTTCACTTGTCACTTGACTGTTGTGAACTGAGACAGCCTGTAAGTGACACTGGGCCTGTCTCTGGCTTTGCCTCTTGTCTTGTACTTGTCTGTACAGTGCTCTGAGATTTTCATGGGCTTTGATGCTCAACCACCTTGTTCCTAATATTGTGTGCACCCTCACTAGGTTTTATGCACATGACTGGTCTAGATGCTGTCTATTATCATTTTCAAACCACTCTCAAAGCCTTGGCAGAGGGGAGGAGGGAGGGCATTGGGATAATCTGTCATGATGCCTGACTATTCTTAAACCTGGGAGGGGAAAAAATCAACACTATTTCAAAACGTCCATTTGTGCTTCCACTTAAATGTACATTTTCAGATATTTAATTCTATTAGAATACATTATTATGAAATGGATACTTAGTGCTATTTCTTGGTGAAAGAGAATTATTTTAGCTTTCTTTTCTATGAAAAATAGAATGAGACTTCTGTAAAACCTTCCTCCGTAATTTACTCCTTTTGATAAGAAAGTGATAAACAAGAAAACCTACTACCTGAAAATTCTCCTGTCGCATTATAACAAAGCAGCTGGAGCCACAACAAGAACTTATTTAAAATAAAGGATGACCTTATTAGTACAAGATTTGATCACAAGTCTAAAGTCAGAAAATATTTTAATAGGTTCATACCAAAACGGGTTGTTTTTTTTCCAAAAAGAAATCTAATTAAATGTTCCTTGCAAATCCTAAGTGCTTGTCCTGTCTGGAGTAGTCATAAACCTAAGATGAGCACTCCTCTAATAGTTATTTGGACTTTTCCCAAACACCTTTGAAGTAACAAAGATGTTCAAGTGCTACTCTAATAAAAGCAAATTGAGTAATTTCTATACTTAGTATAAAGTCCATCTTACATGTGCACTTTTCATCAATTACCGTATCTAGCAGATCACAATATTCCTTAGGAAAACATCCTAAGGAGGCATAGATAGAGAGAAAAAAGTTTTTCATTGACTATTAATTATTTTGGCTCTAACATTACCTAATGAAAAGGTGACTGAGTGTAAACTATTACAGATTATTCTGAAGATAGTAGTCATGTAATTATTTTTGCAGCTGTAGAATTAACATGCAGTTTGGAATTGCCTTAGGCCCTGGCAATTGAATGTGAAGTTAAAAATTTAAGGACTACTTTTCCTGTTGAAAAATAGTATTTTTCCTTGTCTTTTACATTTCTTTTGAAGATGTATTAGAAGTATACTTAATAATGCAGTAAATAATGTCCCTTTAGTTATCGAGAGCTCAATTTTAGTAAATGTCTCTCAAAATAGTTGGAGATCAGTAGTATATCACAATACTGTATCACAAATGGAATATGCAATGGAATGTTACTGTGTTGAATGCTCTGAATCAGATTTTTGTCCAGCCAGCCATGACCTTGTCTCAGCTTATCCACTGCATCCCTTCTTTTCACTCACTCCCTTAGACAATCAATAATCTTTGGTCAGTGAGCCCTTTTACAAATCTTAGTGAGAGTGTCTACAGGATTTTTTTTCAGCATCATAATGACTATGTCAGCATAATTCTTGCACAAACTACACACAATTACCATGCAATGTATCTAATGGTCTATATTAAAATAGCAAACACATTAATGATTCCTGGGAGAGCACCACTCATGAACCTCATGTTCTCCTGCCCTTGTTCCTTATTGTGTCTGGGTGGCACCATTTTGGCTACATTATGATCAGCACTCAAATAATGATTTTGCAGTTAGCATTCAAGATGGAACAGTGACCAATCAAATGGCTTTAATGCTCAGTGCATATCTTTGACCTTAGCTCTGGTTCCAGGCCCCACAACCTTCTTTTTCTGAGCACCTTTCACACTTTGCCCCTTAGAGAAGCATGAAGTTGCCTTGGTTCCTTCTGTGGTCTGTTTCTAGAACCAAGATAGAAAGCTATCATTGGAACCTGAACAGAACTGATTATCTTTTCTTGAACGCAATCTGTTACTGATTAAAAATGAATAAAAAGCAGATATTAACTGCCTTTTACATAGGTATTGCCCTATGTACAGGGAAAGTTGCTATCTAGCTAGGAATTTATGAAATGTCATGGTGTGTGAAAACTGAATGCTTTATCAAGTGTTTTCTATATAAATAATACAATCACCAAGCAAAGTAATAAACTTGATCTCAAAACTCTCTTTAATGTAACCAAAGGGTAAAAGGGTAAAATAGAAAAAAGTTAGTTTTTGGACTCTAATTCTCAGAACTCTCCAGCCAGCATGGTGAGTGGTTGGGTATTCTGGAAACTGTAATCCAAAAAAGGAACTTTTCCCATCTCTGACTATTACCTATAGCAGTCAGGACTTCCTTGATGACAAAGAAAGCCTTGGATTATTTGCAATCATTACTGAAATTAAATTCCAGTACTATTCATACCTACTTCTAGAAAGGTTAAACAAAACCCACTCTTTTGCCATCCTAATTGTTAAAGACAAAAAGGTTGGACAGGGTGATGTTAATATGAAGTCACTTTATGCACATTTTCATGGTGTTATTACCGGATTTTTCCTCCATATGACGCACCTCTCCATAAGACGCACCAAATTTTTAGGAGAAGAAAACAGGAAAAAATAATCTGTTTTCTTCTCCTAAAATTTGGTGAGCCTTATGGAGAGGTCTGTCTTATGGAACACACCCAAGACCCTTTGGAGGCTCACACAGCCCCCCCGGAGGCCAGAGGGTGCGTAATCGCCACCTTCTGGGACTCTTCTGAAGCTTCCCAAGACTCAAAAGAGTCCCACAAGGTGGCGATTTTGCCCCCTCTGACCCCCAGGGGGGCAGAGTGAGTCTCTAAAGGGTCCTAGGGTGTGTTCCAGGACTCTTTAGAGACTCACCCTCCCCCCCGGGGGTCAGAGAGGGCAAAATTGCCACCGTCTGAGACTATTTTGAGGCTTGGGAAGCTTCAGAAGAATCCCAGAAGGTGGTGATTTTGCCCCCTCTGACCCCCGGGGGGCCAGGGTGAGTCTCTAAAGGGTCCTAGGGTGTGTTCCAGGACCCTTTAGAGACTCACACTGCCCCCCCCTGGGGTCAGAGGGGGCGAAATTGCTACCTTCTGGGATGCTTCTGAGGCTTCCCAAGCCTCAAAAGAGTCCCAGAAGCTGACGATTTTGCCCGTGCTGGCCCCGTGGGGGGTGGGGGGAGTGGCGCAAGGGTCCGAGTGAGCCTTCCCAGACCCTTGCGACATTCCCCCCACCTGGAAGCTGTCGATTTTGTGGGGGTGGGGGGAGCTTCGAGGGAAGGCTCACTCGGACCCTTGCAACACTCCCCCCATGGGGCCAGCGGGGGCAAAATCACCGCCTTCGCTCCATAAGATGCACAGACCTCCCCCCCACATTTTTTTTTGGGGGGAAGTGCATCTTATGGAGCAAAAAATACGGTACATCATCAATACTGTTATTAAGAGTGAGGCTCAAAAGGCAAGAGTTCACAGGCTGTATTTAATTTTCTTTCCAGTTTTTTGTCAGCTTGCATGAAATACATTCTTTGGTGGGGAAAGACCTCAATGAAGGAACATTGACTGAATGAAAAAGCAATCACCCCCAAGCTTTATCCCAATGACAATGTCTTCTTTTTTTAAGTGTTCCATTTCTGATTATGTTTGTTCTTTGGCTAACTGATTGCAGAAATTCTTAAAACTGATAGGAAACTGTAGTAGAGATGTGCCTGTTTTTCATCCTTTCCTGCAGACATCCACATCTTCTCTTTAAGGAACTTTCTTCCACTTAATCAATGAATTAAAAGCTTATTATATCCTTTCTCAGCCGCTCTCCAGTTTACTATTTATACTCTATGTGAAGGAATGCAATCACTTATTTATTTATTCACACAATATTATGTCTTGTTCCCATAAATGCCATTCAGAATGGTTTAAAAACAAGTACTTTAAGATATACCAAGAATGATTATAGTCAAAATAAAAAAGGAAGGTTAATTAGAAAAGTGAATGCAATTGGACGAGAGAGAGAGAGAGAAAGAGAGAGAGAAAGAAAGAAATGAAGAAATGAAGAAAATGAAAGAAGAAAATCCAGCACAGCTGAGTAATCGAAATGAACAAATCTGCTCTCAGTGCCCTGAAGAATATACTTTTTAGTTTGGAGCAGAAAGAAGGAAAAGTAAGGAAATAACTGGATGGAAAGAGGAAACACTAATGCTATTGTATGTTTTTGTGTGTCAGTTTACTGTATAGGGAAGATAGACTCACTACAGTTCTCTTCATATATTACATTGTTTTCTCTAGGACAGAAGTTCAGCTAGCTTGTAGCAACAACCCTTTTTTTAAAGAGAAAAATGCCAAAGTGTGTGTTTTTTTGATACTTTTCTAATTGGTAATCCATGGGATTCTCTAAACGTAACTAACAAATAGCTGTAACATAAATCATAGTACCTCATAATATACTGCTACTTTACTTTCTGAAGACACCATCTTTACTTGGTGATTTTTTTCTTTTCTTTTTAAAATACTTTAGATCACTTAAAACCATGAAGGGATATGATATGAAAAATGTTCTTCATTAAAATTCCTGGTCACTCCCTTCACTCTTCAGTTTGAAAAGAAACAGATCTCAGTAAAATTACACTTCCTCAGATAAAAACACAGTACTAGCATGATCTGTTAAAAGGTACACACTCAGTAAATAACATATTACTACTTCTTTGACATGAGAACTACTGCAGAACAGCTATTTCCTGCACTATGCGAATAGCAAATTTCCTTGTAGCAATTTTCATGCCAGGAATAGTGAAAGAACAAGCTACAGACTACTTCAAATGATACTGGGTACAAAAGTAAAATATTTTGTGTGTGGTTTTTTTTTTTTTAAAAATTGGTATCACGCAACATAGTTCAATTTTTTTTCTTCTAACATGTTCAGGACAGCTTCCACTCTTGTTTAAAAACCCCGATTTCCATAATGAAATAGAAAATCCACAGTGTTTCTATGCTGTTATGTGTTATGTGTTATGTTTTTTTTTTTTCCCCCGAACGGATTAATCACTTTCTGATAGGTCTTGCAGTGTTGTGTGGGGTTTTTTTTTGGTGATTTTTTTCCTGGACCCAGCACATTCCAATGGGGCTTGCAATGTTGTTTTGTTTTGGGGTTTTTTCCCCCCTTCAGCTGGAATGGATCAATCACATATCCAATGGATCTTGTAGTCTTCCTTTCTTTCGTGATTTTTCCCCCCGGCCGGAACGGATTAATGGGGTTTCAATGCATTCCTATGGGAAATGGTGCTTCAACTTACAACCAATTCGAGTTACGACCATCTTCCAGAATGGATTAAGTTTGTAAATTGAGGCACCACTATAATCTGAAGAAGTCCATTGGGGGAGGAAAAAAGGGCACATTTTACTTCAAAATTCAATCAGGGAACAGATAAATTATATACATATACGTTAATGCTGGGCGGGAAAGAATTCTCAATGCAGCCTTTTAGAAAAAGTGAAGCCTGGATAACAAATGATGGCACAGACTAGAGGAGGAAATTACAGGGTTTATATTGAAAAAGTCTGTTACAATACTGTGGGGTTATCCAGTCAGTGGGAGAAATATGTATTAAGCCCTCAGCATTGAACATGTGAGGTGACTAGAATTGAGATTAGTAGAAGAACTGATTACCAGTTAGTGAGAAACTAGAAATTTTAACTTCCTTAGCTATTCCCTTTAGAGAACTGTAACAGGTATCTTGCAGATTTTAGACACTAGTTTTCACCATACACATATGTCCAGTTACTGGATGAACAAAGGGAAATAATAGGTGTATATTTTACTGTAGTAGCAGAATTTAGTTAAGCAACCATACAGTGGAAGATTTCTATAAGAGGGCTACACACTCAGCTTGTCAGAAATCCAAACCCTGATGTCATTCATAATTTATAAATGTTTATAATTATCCCAGCAGTGGGATAATTATAAATCTAGAAAATGAAGTGCTATGGATCTTAAACAGAATAAGAACCAGTACACTGACTGCCCTGGGGCAGACCATTCTTCTGAGCAATCCATCAGCTCCATTGGCATTGAAAGTTAATGAGAAATTTGTGATTTTGCACAAGGGTTAGTGTTACTTTAGTTAGTTTATAATCCTTGGTTATAGAATTTTTGCAGTAGTACTTAGTGATGAAAAATATCATAGGTGGCTGACAGATCTACAAAGGTTATCCCCGAGATCTTCCTAGTTTCAAATCCATCCCCAATATGTTGCATTAAATGTAGATTTGTACTGTACAATTCTTCCTAGGTCTAAATCCCATTTTGAAATGAGTCATGATTCCACTACTTCCATTAGACAGGTAATAAGAATTAATTCTAGGACTTTATAAAGATGACAAAGTAGTCATCGGCCTGACATTTTTTGGGTCTGTGGCTTCTTCACCAGATTTCAAAACACCAATCACTCATGCCTTTCTTCAAATTTTTGGAATTTTGATTTTTTTGAGAGAGTCAAGATAATCATTAGAGAAACTTAAAAAGCATTGTGTTTTTTTTTCTGTGCTATTTTTTTAATCTGTTTTACATGGATGTCATCCAGGCCTGCTGCTTTCCCATTTTTGCAGCTACAAATAGCTTTTTCCAATTTGCTTAAGCTATATGTTTGCATGGTCACCAGTGCATGTTTCATTTAAGCTTTAATTTCCTATGGCAATCTTCAGATTTGCTATTAATGATGAATTAATGGGCTATTTGATTTGCTGAAATGTTTGCACCAGTAGTTGTTATGGCACTTTAATAAACTTCGGATCTTCTGACTATTTCTTGACATGTTTACTTCTTCTGCTGAGTTTTATCAAAGTGTCTTTTAGTTTCTAGACAGAACAAATTAATCTATAGGGTGTCAGGTTTGAAAAGGCTGTTCAATATTCAATACTGAACTTCAATCTTTATTAAAATAATGATCTGACACAATGCTAATGTAACAGTAATAGTTGAAACTACTATATGATGAATATATTAGCGAAGGCCCTACAGGCAAATGGCTACTCCAAAAATGAAGTCACAAGAGCTATCAAACCAAGAAAACAACACTGAACTGAAGAAGAAAAACAGCCACCCACAAATAAAGTATTTCTGCCATACATCAAAGGGGTCACGGACTGCATGGGGAAACTTTCAAAAAAAAAAAAAAAAAAACCCACAACCTACAAACAGTATTCAAGCCCACCACAAAAATACAACAAATGTTACGGTCAGCAAAGGACAGAAGGGACCCCCTCACCACTGCAGGAGTATACCAGATACCTTGCAGTTATGGCCAGGTATATATTGGAACCACAAAACAAAGCATCCACACCAGAATCAAAGAACATGAGAGACACTGCAGACTAAAACAACCAGAAAAATCTACACTAGCTGAACATGCCCTGAAACAAACTGGACATGAAATTCTATTCCAAAATACTGAAATACTGGACAATACCAGCAATCATTATGTCAGACTGCACAGGGAAGCCATTGAAATCCACAAGCACCAGCAAAACTTCAACAAAAAAGAAGAAAGTGTGAAGCTCAACATAACTTGGCTCCCAGCTCTCAAAAATACAGCATGCAAAAGGTCAATGAACTCTACCCAGCCACAAGGACAGGGGATCACTACACACAAAAGACCAGCTAATGACACCCATCAACCACAGGAACAGATAATCTCTTCTTCTTAGCACATCAATACACCCACAACAATACACACCAATCACCCATCTACAGAAAAAGACAAAAGCCTATCCCACAGCCATAAATACTGCACTCCCAAAGCCAACTACACCAGAGCACAGAGTGCTGTCCTCTGAAGATGCCGGCCACAGAGACTTGTGAAACGTTAGGAAGAACAACCTTCAGAACACAGCCAAAGAGCCCAAAAAACCCACAACAACTATACTATATGATGAGTTAAAATGGATTCAAAATTAAACGTAGGCCTTTGCTGACACAAATATGAATGAAATCAACAATAAAATGATAGTGCTGCTTGCTGTGTTTCACATTCAAAGAAAGAACTGAATATGCGATAATGTATATGCTTTGTTGACCAAAAAAGTGCTTCCTAGGAGAATTCTGATGAATACATAGACAAGTGTTTATGTATTTACCTAAACAAGTGATAAAGAGAGGACATTTTGTAAATGAATCACATGCAGAAAACAAGTCAGAGACACAAAAAAAGCAATGAGACAGAAGAGAGAGAAATAAGTTATACTATCTGAAACATACCACATATACACAGTCAATAAACAAACAGGACTATGCTGAATTTCTCTAATTCACAGGACACAGAAGTGGAACGAGACTTAGAGCAAACAACAACCTCAAATCCCACCAGCTCTATTATCCACTTATTAATGCAGAAATAACCAATAAAGGTGTGAGCAAGGAGGCGAGATGGAGACACCTCTCTCTGGAGCACGTTCCATTCCATTGGAGGAGGGAAAGAGAAGAAGAAGCTCAGGAGTGACAGCTCTTCTTGAGATGACTTCTACAGGTTCTCTCAAGGGGGCTCCAGAAGGGAGAGCCATTGAGGGTTTGAGGGGGATGGGAGAGTTGAAAGAGCAGTTAGAAAAGGCGGGAAAAGAGGGTGAGGGGAAGGACCAATCAAAGGAGGAAGAAAGTGAAAAAAAGGACAAGTGAGGGAGAAGTAACAGTAGTAGAGGCGGGAGAAAGCAAGAGTGAGAGGAGGAAGAAAAACCTACCACTGGGATGGGAATGGATTATTTATTTTATTTATTTATTTATTTGATTTGTATCCCGCCCATCTGGTAGGTCAGTACCACTCTGAGCCCATAGGTGGGAGAAAACCCCTGGACCCATAGGTGGGAGAGACAGAAAGCGCTGAGAGAAGAAGCAGATCACAGGTCAAGAGTTGTCATTCCCATGAAACCATCATACTGGGGAGAGGCAGAAACCCAACAGTGGAGATGGAGACTGAGGGAAGAGAAGGACAGGTTAGAAGAAGAAAGGAAAGAAAGGGCAGAATGGTGAGTGCAAGAGACGAGGAGGAGGCGAGGGCCTTGGGAACCAGGGGAGAGAATGCGGTGTGAAAAATAGCTGGGAGATGTGTCCGTGCCCTGTTGCCACTATCGACTAGGATGGCAGTAAAGGACTGAGCAACCGGGATCTTGGAATTTTAGTTATGGGAACCTGTTTGTTAAAGACAATCGGAAACCCTTTTCAGGCTGTTGCAAGAAAAGGAGAAAGACAATGTTCAAATTGATATAATCAGTTTTATTGATGTTTCTAAAATAAAAGTTAAAAACATTGCAACTGGAGTCTGTGTCTGTACCTGAAGACACGGGTCCACAAGAGGAGAGAAAGCAACTGACTCTCAACACGAACCCTCACAAAAGGAACAGCTGTGTGTGATCAGACCACATAACCTCAGTTACCTTGCACAATCAGCCCTCGCATGAAAGGTAGTGGGGGCAACAGTGTTGAAATTCCTGCCTCACATTGCACATTAGAACTGTCAGTGAGTAAAGCCAGCCCCCTACCTCATCACACCACACTATGTTTCATTATTTAGTCACACTGAGGACAATCAGTCTAGGTTTTTAGATTCTAAAGTAGCAGAAAAAATCCAAGTAGTTTGGTACCCTTCCATTTCACACCATTTTACTTCAATCTGGACTTCATGCAAATTGATCCAAAATGGCCAGAGTCAGTTCTGAAGAAGATGCAAAGCACTACCAGGGAACCCAGGTTTCCCAGAGACATGTTTGTGGACAAAGTGGCAAAGTGGAAAACAGGATGTTGGGCGAGGCAGTTTCTAGTTTGTTCCAGCAAAACTCATTATGTTCATCTGAGTTCAGCTTCATAATGCCATAATGGGAGAAGTTATAGGTTAAAGACAGAAACTCTAAAATATGACTTCTTGTCTCAATTCATGGTTTTAGGCTACCTTTGGTTAATGTCTTCTTTTCCACTGTGGGATTTTATAAAGGAGCAACATTTTATTTTACAGTTTAAATTGTTTTATAAATGTGATCATAATAAAATCATTTATTTCTTACATACCATTAGTTTTTGATGGGTGGAAGAGCTCTAGTAGCATTATAATAGTCTTCTGTTAAGTTTTTATGAGTACGTAGGAAATGGTATACGTCTTTAATCACAATACAACTTATGATCATTGCAAATATCACGGAACAAGTAAATAAAAAGACTGTGTTAAACAGAGAGTAGAACAAAGGCCTAAATCCAATTGTTAGTCTTAACCAACTAGCAAGTCAACATAAGAAAATCCTAATGATTTAATATATCTACTCTGTTTGGGACAAGCAGTTGGATTCAGGCTACAGTGATGAACCCCTCTAGAGCAGTGGTCCCCAACCTTGGGCCTCCAGATGTTCTTGGACTACAACTCCCAGAAGCCTTCACCACCACCTCTGCTGGTCAGGATTTCTGGAAGTCCAAGAACATTTGGAGGCCCAAGCTTGGGGACCACTGCTGTAGAGGATCTCTAGATTTCATGTTTTAAAGGGTTACATGGTATGGTTGGCTTTAATTATTTTAATGACTGCTGCATTTAATGTTTGATTGAATATGTAGTTTTAATATTAATAATTATTGTTTACTGTGTCGTTACTTATTTATACTTAGCTGTTTTGTAATAAGTAATAATAACAGCAACATCTTTCCTTCATATGTGCTAAAGGGAAAGGACCACAGTCAGCGACTGATATTAAAGACAAAATGCCTCTGGGGTGGGCGCAGACTAAATCTAGCATTATGATTAGAAGTATAATGTGTTAGTTAATTCAGGTTCAATTTAATCAGCCTTGATTAAGAGCCTGCAGGACCTGGCTTTCTTGAATTTTTCTAAAGTACATCTTTAAAAAACTATGCTAAGATTACACCAGCCTGGACCCATCAGATACTAGTTAGATGAAGTGGATTCTAATTCACAAAAGCCCACATTAAATAAATCAGTTAGTCATTTCTATTTTTTCTAGATGTGCTAAATATGATGTATATTCCATATATAGTTAAGCCCTTAGTTTTACTTATGGGTTTAGCACCCAATACAGATTATATAATTATCAATTGAAATAAAGCACTTTTGCTTGGAATATAAATAAATGATTTCAGATATTAATCTACATCATTGAAGGTTGTCATTAGAATTAAATAAGCGAAGACGTGAAGAACGTTAAGCATTCTAAACACATTTGTCTACACTGTATTATAGGGGTGTGTATTTTGGATTTCTTGCACCACAACCCCCATAATTCTTTTCCAGGAGTCCTGCTTGCATGACCCAGACTTTATAGACCCCCCAAAATGTGCTCACCTCCAGGAAGACCCAGCTGGCAGGCCTGGTGCCTCAGACAGGCCGAACTACATGATTGGAAAGCTGCCCTTCTAGTTGCCTGGAAGGTCTGCTTTTGCTGGCAGGATCCTTTGTCTTTAAGGTCTAAGTACTGCAGGGGGGACTCCAAGAAAGGAAAATTATCGTATTTGTAGTGCAAAGAAAGCCAAATGCACATCCCCTATTCATTTACAGGCTGTCTGGATAGCTCAGTGGTTTAGGTCTGTAGCTGTTGAGTCAGATGTTGGGAATGCAATTCTCCACTGTGCTTCCTGGAAGAAGAGTCAGCCTGTGTAGTGGTTTACCCCAAGAAGAAGAGAGTATTCTCTACCTAGAAAACCCTCTAATGAGTTTGTGTTGAGAATCAACTTGGTGGCACATGATTGCTATTATTAAGAATGGTATCAATACTGGCTTCAGTTGCACCAACTTTGTTCCTATTTAGACGCTGATTACAGATGAGAATTCTCAGAAATATGGCAGACCTCTTGATGGGGGAGGGTGGATTCCAATGAGTTACCAAACTGAAGCCGCTTACTTTCTCTATGAAGCAGAAAATGTAATGTTCCAGATAAATGTTACTGTTATGTGCCGTCAAGTCAGAAGCAACTTATAGCAACCATAATAGGGCTTTCACAAGTGAGATATTTACCAGTTCCATACCATACCCCCTGTGAGTTTCCATGCTGAGAGAAATTCAAACCCAGTCTTCCTGAGTCCTACTCTGTCATTCTCCCCACCAAACCATGCTGAGTATCTCCAAATAAATATTAACATATTATTAACATAAAAATAAATTAGGTAAATAAGCTAATGGTTCTGTTTACCTCTCCTCCTACATGGGTGAATCACAAAAAGCATCACTAACTAGAAAAACATGTACCACTGTATACAAATTCTTACCTATAAAATAACACAGGAGCCAACTCAATGATTCTATGATTTCCTCTCTGTGACATGTCTCTATACTAAACTAACAAATAAAAAAAATTGTGTTTAACACTACTTGATCATTGTTTGTGAAATACAATTGCTATTCAGCTTGCAGATCTTCAGTTAATTGTATACATCATTTGCTTTCCAGTTCTCTATATAAATAAAACTCTTAGTAAAATCCCCTCGCTAACGTGCACATAATTGGTGGGAGGTTTTAGCACTTGTTAAGACCAACTTTTACCCACAGATGAATCAAGAAACATTTCTCCTAAAGAATATTTAATTAAATGAGGGTTTGTTGGGTTAAGCCTTTGCCAAACCATACACATAGTCATATATTTTTCTTTGGGCATCTTGTTGAGGGCGTGAGCAATGTTATGAATGTAAATAAATACTCATCAATAGGAGCTCTGTTTTTCTTTAGGAATCTCTGTACAAAATGGGAGCAACTTTCAGTGAGTTTGGTGGATCATCGGGTTTAACTTTGCTCCTTCATTATCTACTTTGACTAACATTCTATTAACAAGGGAGTTAAATTTATTCTGACACATTGTAATAGGTATTTGTGCAACATGTACACACAGATGCTGAATTTACTGAGAAACCCGGTGTGCCATCTGTTTAACTAGATTTGTCCTCTATTAAAATGATAAAATAAGACCAATCCCTTCTAATGTTTCATTTTTATCTCCGTGATATTTCCAATGGCCAATAATAGTAACAGTAAGTTGCAGTGTGCTTGAGATTAACTGCTGAAATTAATTAAAAGAAACCTTATTTTACTTGCTCCTTACCACATAGCTATCTGTTTCAGTCATGTTTCTTTTTCATTTGCATCAACGTATTTTTAATAGTGGGTGTAATCAATACAGGGCACAATATAATTGTACGAAAGAAAGAAAGAAAGAAAGAAAGAAAGAAAGAAAGAAAGAAAGAAAGAAAGAAAGAAAGAAAGAAAGAAAGAAAGAAAGAAAGAAAGAAAGAAAGAAAGGCCAGCACTGAATAGGACATTTCTTAAACCTGCTAGTATATCGGAAATGTATGAAATTTATACCCATTTGTGTATATGTATATATTATTTATTATTTTATTTATATATTTAAAATATTTTTACCCTAACTTTTGCCTTAAAATGATCCAAAGCAGCTGACATCATTTAAAAGACAGTATTTAAAAGCTAAAACAGTAAGTATACAAATATTTAAAAATAATTAAATAAGTTTTATATTTAAGCCAGTAAATAAAATATTGAAAAAAATATCTGTAGGAATGTGTGGAAATACTAACAGATAGATATCCAAATTGCCTATATATTTTTCTGAAATTGTGGCACTGTGTCCTCTGCCAGCATCTCACGAAACTCCAGCGCCCATATTTGGAGGGCGAAAAGTCTAAGAATAATTTACAGCTTGGAATTAATTAGTGAAATAGGATTTAGTATATTTTCATTCTTGTAATAAAATTTCTATTTCCAATGTCTGGAAAAAACAATTTCCCCATACCCATAACTTCCTGATAGTTTCAAACAGTCATTGAGGAATATATCTTTTCAGGTTTGGTGAAGCCAAATGTCCTTGCTATGGTGTTATCATTAATATAGTGCGAGAGTTTCTTCAGGTAATGTTTCCTCACTGGCAGACTCTCATCCACTGCAGTAACCCTGAGGTACCACCCACTTCTATTTGGTGACACTTTTGTATTTCCAGGGTGACACTAAGGCATTAATGTGGTAGGTGGCTTTTTGCTTCCTGCTTCAAAGTTGGGGAACTTTGAACATTCCACAGTTGTTACATCAGTTGTAATAATAGAAAATTTGTATTATTTGACCTTTGAGCTATAGAGCCTTTATTTTGCAAGTGGGTATTTTTTTAATATGGAAAAAAAGGCCCTGGTAATTTCATTTCTGGTAGATTGTGCTAGATTTGGTAACCTTGAGCTACAAATCCATGGCTATGGGATGGGAATGTATATGAGTGTGTTTTTAATGGACGGATGGATGGATAGATCAAGACCATTAGCTATTCATATACTTTTACACTCTTTTCTCCCAGGCAGATCCCTTTGGAAAAGCTATCAAAATGATAAGGTGGTATTTGTCAAGGATGCTGGCAAGCCTTTGGGTCTGATCTTTGTTAACAAGTCCCAAGCCCCAAGTCTGAAACTCTGTTGAAAACAAGCTTTTATCCCTCAGCAAGAGAGAGAGAGAGAGAGAGAGAGAGAGAGAGAGAGAGAGAGAGAGAGAGAGAGAGAGAGGAGTGGGTTGGGTTCCAAGTCAAGTCCAAGTCATTGGAAAAAAAACACAACAACCTCAGATTCAAGTCAATGTGTGACTTAAGTCAAACTTGACAGTGAGTCCTGCAACTCGAATCCTCCTCCCTAGTATTTGCTATTTGCAGGAACGGCTAAGTCCTCCAAAGGCTGGATTTGATTCATCCACATCACTTTTTTATGCACAGTATGTTCAGGCTTGGTAGATGATAATCAGCTTATATATGAGAATACTTGTAGATGAAGTGGCTAATGAACAGTGATGATTGTTTCATACCTAGGAGTGTTTACCTGTTTGTGGGTATTGTGTATGAAGATATGCACTCATCTGTGACTAAGACATTTTTGTCTGTTGTCATCAGCCAGCATCTAGGGATTTGTTCTTGGTTTCCTTTTACCATGTTTATTCTAGTGTAACTCATCCTGTGATTTCTAGAATGCTTAAACTAACTGTGCTATAAGCAAATGGTAATACTAATGCAAATCAAAGCATGCATTTCAGATTCCCCAAACATGATCTCAGAATCAGTAACTTTCTCTCTTTTTTTCATTATATGTCACAAGGTATTGGTTGTTCTTGAATATGGCAGGTCAATGCATATTATGATGTTTGCTCAATCAGCACAAATATCCCACTATTCTTAAATTAATTTAAGAAAACAGCTGCAAAAATACCTTGCATAATATTGAAACTGAGTTAGCAGACCCATGTCATTGGATTTAATATTCCATTTTCTCATTTTTCTTTCTTAAGAATCTCTTTAGCACAATAACTTGTTATTTTTAATGCACAACTGTCAGAATGCATTTTCCTTTACAGGGTTTTAATAACCCATCCTAAAACAAAACAAAACAAAACAATGAATAAAGATTTTTTTCCTGCCCCAAGGGGATCTTTAGTCTAAATTGACATTGAGGAAGTCAGCAGAGGAAGGGAACAGATGAGAATAAAAGCATTTACAAATTCTTAAACTTGGCAGAAATTAGAAATTTACATTAATGGATCAAGCTAAAGGCCTCATGGGAGAATCATCTTTGGGCAATTCTTCAGTTCTTCTTATGCTGAGGAGAAAGAATACTGTGGACATGATGAAGTACTGAATTTAATGCATGGGGGTTGAAAGAGGCAATGTGCAGGCATATTCTCGCTATCAAGCAACTGATAGCAAAAATAAATTAGACAATAATAAATTAGACAATACCTGTGAATATGGATGCAGTGAGAAACAAAAACTAATGCTCTCAGTGCCCCCTCTTAATCACCTCAAATACCTGGCCACTTGTTTTTATGGAGACGTGAGGCAGTGGTAGTTATTGTTTGTTGCTAAATATAGGATATGAATTTCAATGCAATGAGATCTTCAGACCATTTGAAGATAACTGATGAGACACCCTGGAGTCAGTACGGTCTCATGTGAGTAGAATTTGTCTTCCATCTACAAAAGCTTTGACTCAAACTAAGTAAGTTAAAATAAAATACCTCAGTTGGATTGACTTGTGGATGGTAAATTTTATAACATGTAAATTCATCTGAAGGTAAATAAAGATATAATTTAGGCACACATAAGAGTAAGATTATGCTTACTGACTGATTTGTCCTGACCAATTTTATAATATTATCATGGAGATTTAAGGTGTTGGATTCTGGGGACGAATATAAAAACAGATCTTTTTTTGATGAATGTAGCTGATTCGTCATAAGTTTGTTGATCTGTATTCATCAAATTTTAAGTCCTGACAAATATGTCTTGACCAATATTTCCCCATTTTTATTCGTTCCCCCATACAAAGGGGGAAAAAGCCATCCTATGGCTTTTCCATTCTGCCTATTGGCCCACCAATCAACTGATTTGTGAACCAATAGACAGCCACCCACCCCCACATCCTACCTTTTACCCCCTTCCTCCCCCTTAGACCCCCCTACCCCTGCCAACACCTTCTTATCATAATTGTCGCTGCTGCCGCCAAGGTCTCCATCAGGCCTCTGCAGCTGTAGAAATGGAAACTGGCTGCCCTTTGCAAAGATGGTGGCTGCAGCTTCATTTAGGCTAGGGAAGCTGCAGTTGCGATATTTGCAAAGGGCAGCCTGGATTCCCTTAAGGTAGCAGGGTGGCGGTGGGGTAGCAGCAGCAAGTGGCAGTGGCAGTGGCAGTGGGGGGCGGGGTTTTAGTAACTCCCCTGAATTTGTTATTTCTCGGTTCATCGGGACAACTTTGTGCTTTGTGAGTCATCAACTTTTGATGACACACGAAGGAGGACAACTTACCAAAATGGTGAGTTATTCCCATCTCTAATTCTAAGTTTAAAAAAAATGTAAAGGGAGGCTCTGAAAGTCTTTTTATTAGTATGCAACTCACGGGTTTGTGTGTGTCCCATCTCAGAAATCTTCCCATAGGACATCCTAGGATGTCTCATATTTATATGGAAGCAATATATTTGGTTAAAATATTTTTACTTCAACTTTCTCCTAAAGAAGGGCCCAATGTGGCTTACATTATTAAAATTAAAATGCTTCCTAGATCAAGATGTCTTACATGCTGAAGCTGAGAGCAATCCTACTTACAGTCGGAAAGAAGTTCATAGCACATATGGTCTTCCTTCAGTGTCTACATAGGCCTGACTCAGGACATTTAACTTTTGGCTAGGGCTGAATTCTTTTGTTATATAGGACTCATATGTGAGCAAATGGACGAAAGATATCTGCACTCTCATGCAGCTGTAATTCCTCAAATGCCATGCAATTTGTTTCGATGGGTAATAATGAATACAGAACTTCTGTTTCAAAGGAAACGTTATGATATCATGGACATTTATCACTTAGAACTTGGTTACCATATTTTTAAAAAATCTTGGTAACAATATTTGGGGGCTTTTAAAGAAATAGGGCCAGAAAGAAAAATTCCAGTACAGTGGTGCCTCAACTTACAAACGTCCTGACATACGACGATTTCGAGTTGCGACCAGCTCCGGACGCAAAATTTTGCTTTGACTTGCAGCCGGAGCTTCCAGTTGCAAACAGCAAAGAGGCAGGGGAAAAAGGCAGGGAAGTCAAATGTAGGTACTAACCGTTGGTTAGCGAAGAGCTTCTTTGTAGCTCTTTTGCCCCAACGGTTAGAGTGTGTGCACTGGAGGAGGTTTCAGACTGGCTGGTGCTGCTTTCTGCTCCTGAGTAAGTACTGTACATTTACTTTGTTTTGCAGGGTGGGTTTGGGTTGGGGGGTTTATGTTTTTGTGCTGTGATGTTTTTTCATGGCTTTTTTCCTTTTTCCGCCCCATAGGAACATGTTGTTGTTATTATTATTATTATTATTATTATTATTATTATTATTATTATTATTATTATTATTATTATTATTATTATTATTATTATTATTATTATTATTATTATTATTATTATTATTATTATTTCCAGTTCCATCACATTCCGATGGGGCTTGGTGTGTGTGTGTGTGTGGGGGTGTTTTTTGTGATTTTTTCCCATCCCCATCAGGTTACAATGAGGCTTGGTGTGTGTGTGGGTGGGTGTGGGTGTTTTATTTATTTATTTATTGAGCCCCACCACATTCCAATGGGACTGGCTGTGTTTGTGTGGAGTTGTTTTTTGTGATTAATTTTCGCTCTGTTTGTTTGGTGTTTTTTTATTATTATTATTTTCGGCCGGAATGGATTAATGAGGCTTCAATGCATTCCTATGGGAAATGGTGCTTCAACTTATGACCATTTCGAGTTACGCCATCTTTTGGAATGGATTATGGTCATAAGTCGAGCCACCACTGTAGTGACTAATTGTTTTTATTTCAGCATGTATGAAAAAGCAAGAGACACAGAGATCTAAGCTGCTAAAAAAACTTAAGTTTAGGCTACAATCATTGCACATTGAGCTTGGAACTCATCCTGCTGAATTCTGTGGAGCTTATTTACTGAGTAGAAACACATAGATTGTATTGTTAGCAATTAGCAATTCTTTGGGAATGATGGATTTCCTTATTAAAGTAAGGAGTATTATGAAACCATTAAAAACAATGTTTAATGGCTTATTATTTCCAAGCTTAAAGTACAGAAGCGTTCTAACAGTTCAAGTTGTCCTTTTCATTTGTCTTTTCTATTTCAACTACATTTTAATTGTCTACCTGACTTTTTTTTTACCTCATTATTTGGTAGAAATAGGCAGTTATGTTAGATGATATGTAGATTAATTTCCATGTAGAGTTCTTAAATTATTTATGCTATTAGTGAATAATGTGCACTTCCATTGTTTATGGCAGTGCTGCCTCTCATTAAAAAGCTTCATCTTTCTTTTAATTAAATCTCCAGATACTTTAGAGCAGACTGTGCTTCCATAGAATGTGAGTATGAACATTAAGTTCTTCCTATGTTTTTCCAACTGAATTTGGCTGTCCATTTTGTATGATTTTACTGAATTCTCTGCCTTCCAATCTGTTTTTACAAGTAGCATAAATATAATTTAGGCATTCTTACTCTTAGGAACATTATGATAATTTATCATCTCAAGAAAGGCTGAATAAATCAGCTGATTTTATTTTGTTGATAAAATGAAAAAGCAGAATAAAATATGCAGTCTTCTTTTGAGTGCTGTTGCTTTATTCAGATTCATTGGTTGCCAATATACAATGAGATATATGTTAGAAGCTTTGAAATATTGTGAAGTTTTTGTGTGGTACTAGTGTATTTCACAAACACATTCCAACAGAAACTACAGGATCTCAAAAAATGAGCACATGATCTGTAGTATGGTTGATGGGGGGGGGGGGAGAGAAGCAAGAACAGCTTGCAATGTGGCTGTAGTCCCTCTGCGCCAAATTATTTTGAAGGGCTGTCCAGGACTTAATGAAATGGTGAAGCAAACATGTGAGTACGTGCCACACATATAATGGAGAAACATATACACCCTTTAAACTCTCAAGTAAACTAATGTTGTCATGCCTACTCCATAAAATGCAGACTAGAAAGCTAGCTTTCCATTTCCAAGCCCTTTCCTTTGGGGTAGGCAACCTGAGAAAGAACAGCTACCAAAAGCTCTATGAACATGTATGTCGCCTGTAAGTTTGCCAAAAGATATCCTCTCATCTTTAGAAATTTAAAAAATGGGGAGGCTTGGAGTTAGCAAAGATCGTTGCTGGAGCTCCACTAGGCATGCCTCCCTCACTCCTTGGATGGTACCAAATGAAATACATTACAGTAAAATACAATAAATTAAAAGGAAACGAAATGACATTAAGTGAAGACATTTAATTTTTGGTTTGTTTCATATCCCACTTCTCCAAGTTGCTGAAGTCAGCATCCATGGTACTCACAATAGCTCTGTGAGGTAGGTTACATGGGGATGTTTCCAATTCACAGCTACTAGTAGTTTTTAAGGGCAACTGTGAATCAGTGGCAAAAGCCTGATTCTTCCTTGCCCCTTGCTGCATACTTCGAAATACAGATGCCAACCACAGTTCCATTTAGCACACCTTACTCAGTCCATGATAAGATAAAAGAAAAGAAACATGAAATAAAATGACATTTACTTTTGGTTTATTTTATATTCCACTTTTCTTCAAAGTTGCTGAAGGCAGCACCCAAAGTTCTCACAACTTTGTGGGGAGACCTTCCGATTTACAGTTTTGGGAGCAAAGTCATTTAGCTCTCCTTTTAGAATCAAGAAGACAAATGCTATACCAAAGGCTAGCCAGTGAATCAGTGACTGAGACATGATACCATATTTGTTGAAAAGAGTATTCTTTTCTCCTCTGCCCCATATTGCATGCGTCACAGTATGTATCATACTTGAGCTTTCACTCCAGGTACTCTTCTCCCTCCACCCCACCCATACTGCTCCAACCCTTAAGATATAGGGCAGTTTGGTTAAAAGACTCTTGGATATCACACGAAGGTAGAACGGCCAGCCTGTCACCACTTTGCTCTATGTCTCTGCTACCCCAATGACCAGGTGAAGCATTTGGGTTCTTTTTCGTTACATGCAAAATAAAGATTAGTGGCGAAATGGAAATACAGTGATTGTGTTGTGTTTTCTTTCTCCCATGCAGCAATGATACTTAAACAAGCTACCAACCAATCTTCATTTTCATGTCTCAAATCCTGATATGAATAATGGTTTCATAATCTGTTTTTACATGCACAATATACATTCTTTCTGACAAAGTTAAATATCCAGTATATCATTTAAAGCATGCTTTGGGAAATTTAGCCTAATCAGGGGTTTTCCAATAAATTACTCATCTCTAACGAAACTGTCCTGGTTTATCCTGCTAACACAGGGCATGATCTTTGCTCATGCAGGTAATTGCTAAGGCAGAAAATTACAGCGACTATGACAGTACTTTTTCAGTTGACCAAACAAAATGAAAGGAAACAAGATTTTATGCTTCATGCAGAGTTTCATTTAACTCCTGATGGTTTTTACTTATGAAAGAAAAATATTTTGTATTTATTTATTTCCTTTGATGTTTTTATATTACATTGTAATGCTGAGTATTAGGGCGCAATATATTGGAAGCAAATCTTTAAGGAATGACAAGTAAACCATGAATTATGAATTTATGTTGATTTTGAAGAATGTTTTAAACCTGAGCAAGTGTTCCAGAAACTTGGAGCATATCTGTGAAAATCACAGATGACACTACACCATAAAGGTCGATTATAGCAGAACAATTAAGCAAACATTGGCACAATAATCTTTTTAAAAATGTTCTGTAATACATTTTAGTGCCATGGCATTCTCAATTAAATCAAGCGCTCTCCATTTGTTCTGCTCCATAGGGTTCAGGGTTCCAGCCCTGCTATTACAATTGAAGCTTAGCCCCCAAGCCTGAAAAATGGTGCCTGAAATAAAGACAAGCCGAAGCACACACTCCAGTACAAACCTATGCGATTGGAGCTCCTAATTAAATGCAAAAGCATGGCAGAAAAACTATCTATGGGTAGGCTCCCCCCTTTGAAGTCAGATACAATTATTAATTGTAATAATACCAAAATCTCAGTTTTGACATACACCATTTTTCTTGAATTACTGGTGAACTGTGCATCCATCTGATCCTGTATGTCTCTTTACAGATATATTACAAGAAAATAGGGCATTCTGCCTAGCTTCATGTCCAGAAAGAAGGCTCACAGCTAGCACTGGTGCAGGAACAAGAAGCTTGGGCAGAGCCTGGACTAGCTAAGCCTCAAAGCCTTCCAGTCCAGATCTTCCTCCCATGTGAGCATCATTTAAGTGTCTATAAATTATCTATCCATCAAGTGGAACTCCCAGAATAGAAGATTACAGGGTGTGTAGTTCAAGAAACTCCAAATCCTACCACTAGTCTAATCCCACTAACCACCACTAATCCTGCCACCACTAATCCCATTAATCTTTTATTTCCATAGAAGAACATGAGACTAAAAATTGATATTGTATTCTAATCTAAAGGACCATTTTTCCAAATTCATTCCACAATAAGAAAGGCAATGGAGACACACACCAACAGCCTGCTTTACACAGTAGCCAAATAAATGTATATTGAAAATCGAGCAGAGAATTAGCGCAGAAAGATTTGTCCACTCATGTACTGTACTCTTTCCAATGCTATTCAGATACATGTTGCATCTCATATCATAATTACAATAACATCATAATATGGATGCACCCTCCTAGTCCACCACTTTGTGCAACGAAGTAAATCCAGTTCTAGAACATCTACAACTGATGGCTATCCAGCTTCTTCTTGAATATCTACTGAAAGAGAGCCTCCCATTCCAATGTTAACCAGTTCCAGTGAAGAACAGTTCCAGTGTCTGATAAAAACATTTATCATAATGTTCAAATAAAACATACCCTCCTATAACTTACGCTTATTAGATATAGCCTATTTTTTTCTGGAGCAGGAGAGAACAAATTTCTATCTTTTTCTGTGTACCAGCCCTTCAGATATTTGAAGTGTATGACAACACTCCCCTTCAGTCTCCTTGCTCCAGTTGCATCAAGCTGTTGTCATATGGTTTCCCTTGACTGTAAATCATTGCCCTTCTCTGAACATGCTCCAAGCTGAGAAGAGTCAATAAACATAGGAAAAAACTGTTTTCCAGACTAATATTAGATGGCTGATCATTCTGGAATAAGAGCTCAGATGATCAGTTCTATAACTAATTTATGAAACCTCCTTTTCAGTGAAAAAAACTTAATCCATATATGCCTTCCTTTGACTAAATATTCTAAAAGGAGCTCTTTTTCCCTGAAGAAAACAGAATGTAGAAACTAATATAAGATATATAAATGGTTGCATTTGTCTTTTGTTTCTATGTAAGGATTATTTAAAGAAGAAAGAAAAAACAAGAAGTTTATTATTAAACATTCAAAAGCTATACCATCTCCACTTCAACACTGATAGCTTTATGGCTATAAAAACATAAAGACGCAAAAGGGCCTAGCATCCAGAAAAAAAGGCTAATTCACTTTGTTACCCACTTTCCCTGCTGTAGCTGCTCTCCTAGTCGTACTCTCAAGCAGAAGGAGTAGTGGCATTAGACTGTCATGTTACGGCATGACAAAGTATGAGATGAGGGAGGGAACCTGATTTGAGGACTTAATTCCAATGGCTTGAGAAAGTATTTGTGGTGGAGATCCAGGTACTTACCAGGCTTATCCCTGTATAATGAGAGTTTTTGTTTGTTTGTTTGTTTGTTTGTTTCGGAAGAGCTTCTAATCTTCATCCTGCTTTTCAGAAAGCAGTAACAGATTTCTGAAAGTGTTTTCCAAAGCGATCACTGGCAACCTCTTCCTCATCAGAGACGCAGGGCAAAGTGAGGCTTGAAAATAGGGCTAAATATGCAGGCTGTATCAGAATCAATACAGATGGGGTGGCCTTTCATACTCATGTACCTTTACATTAAAAAGATGTGAAATGGCTAAGACAATGACTTGGATTAAAAAAACAGAATTCATTTGTAGAAACATAGCCACTATAAAATATCCACATTACATAATCCCTATCGTAGGTGCTCTGAATCATTTGAGAGAATTGTAGAAAGTATTCCTCTTTGGAAAGGCTCATTCCTACTTGGGAGTCACACCCTAAACCAGATGTATGGCAAATTATGGTTACTGTATACAGTATTTTACAAGGCTTGCATCAAACAGATGAATTGCATCCAAATCTCATTATCTGAGAATATCTCTATGTCTAGTAAAGGGCTTTACCGAAAATGATCAGAAATGCTGCCTGGAATAATACCCTGTTCTCCTTTATTGGAAGATTTTAACTAAGTGCTGAAGCTTATTTCAAATGGTTGTTGACTGACATGAACAAATCAGTGTGAATCAGACTGCACAGAGCCAGAGCTCAACAAGTCATCACTCAATAGTGTGTCCCTAAGGGAGAGGATAAGCAAGGATAAATTGTCATTTAGCTTAATTCTTCAAAATGAACAATATGGGCAACACTGCATTCTTCCAGATACATTCTATACATCAACAATTTCCTGGGCTCTCCTTTTCTCTGGTTTAAAAATATATTCTTTCTGGATTGCTAGAAACACAAACAAGTAGGTCCTAAATTAAATCAAGCCTGAACTACAGTGGTGCCTCGCTTAGCGAGGTTAATCCGTTCTGGATTAACCCTCGCTCAGCGAATCCATCGTTAAGTGAAATAAAAAAAGCCCATAGGAACGTATTAAAACTGATTTAATACGTTCCTATGGGCTTAAAACTCAACGTTCTGCGAGTTTCCTCCATTGCGGCGGCCATTTTGGATGCCTCGTTAGCAAGGCAAGACAGCGGTCTCCATTTTGTTTTAGCGGCGGCCATTTTGAAACCGCCGATCAGCTGTTCGCTGTGCTTTGATCGCGTTCGCGCAATGATCGCATAGCGAAAAAAGCCCATAGGGGCCATCGCTGAGCGAACGCTCCAGCGATGGCCCGGGACCCCTCGTTGTGCGGTTTCATCGCATAGCGAAGCACTCGCTATGCAAGGCACCACTGTATCTCTGGAGGCAATGATAAAACTGAGGCTGTCCTACTTTTGGCCACCTAACGAGAAGGCAAGATTCTCTGGAAAAGACAATAATGCTGGAAAAGGTTCAAGACAGCAAGAAGAGATGAAGACTAAATATGAGATGGACTGACTCCCTAAAGGAAGCCACAGGCTTGAGTCTACAAGAACTGAGCTAGGACTGTTCAGGACAGGTCATTTTTTGAGACTGCTCTATCATAGGGTTGCCATAAGTCTGAGGCAACTTGACACCATATACCAAGAGCAACAATTTAGTTGGTTTTGCCTTAAAGGCAAGGAATTGGCTAGAATTGAGTTTTCTATCCACTTCATCTATCTGACAGCTGTTTGTCACATGATTTATAAGGTTGACAAGCACCCCGTTTAATGACAAAATCGCATAGCGATTAGGTTTTTGCGATTGCAAAAGTGATTGCATAACAATGTTTTGAATGGTAAAAAATCGCTTTGCGATGATCGATAAACTGTTTCGCTTACCGATTTTCGCATAGCGATTTTTTCCAACAGCTGATCTGCGGTTCCAAAATGGTTGCTGGAAAAAATAGTCATCCGCTCTTTTTGGGACGGATTCCTTGCTTACCAGGCAGCGAAAATGGCTGCCGTATGGAGGATTTTCGCTTAAAGGTAAGTTTTTACCCCACTGGAACACATTGAAGGGGTTTCAATGTGTTTCAATGGGATTTTTAAAATCGCATAACGATGTTTTTGCCGCACCGATTAACATCGCTATGCGAGGCACCACTGTATGTTATTCCTTGAACTAACTGTTTGAAAATTAATAGGGGGGAAATTAATTGAAAAAAATGGCCAATTCATCGATTTGTATTCGTACAAATCAATGCCACCAATGAATACATATCAATGCATTTTAGTGATCTTTTATTTGTTGATATAAAATGGCCCCCTGGCACCTAGACACCAAAATTACAGGGATGGTTCCTCCAACACTCCTCTACAGTCCCTCCAGGTTTGGTGAAGATTGGGTTTCAGATGTCCCACTTGTCCATAACTTGGATGTTTAAAACCCAATCTTCACCAAACTTGGAAGGATTGTAGATAAGAGCCAAGGGAAGCTTCTCTGTAATTTTGGTGTCTCAAGGTTTCCTGGGGACTCTCTGACCTCTGAAACCCAGACATCACCAGACTTGCAGTCGGCTTGTAGAGGAGAGTCAGGGAAACCTTTCCCTGCAAATTTGGTGTTTCTAGCTGCTTGTGAGGGCATTTCATAGGGTTTTAAAGTAAAAAAAATGAATTGACCATTCGATCAGTCCATTCATCAGAAAAAATCCTAGATTTGTAATTCATGATTCATCCACCTTGACAAATCATGAATCAAACTGAATCACCATTTTTCTAATTCATACCCACCTCTACTGCCTAGCCTGATGAAAACTTCTGTGGAATTGGAAGCTAGTTTATGTTGGAGTTTTTTTAGTGGTCTAATAAAGATACAACTCACCCTTTCCTTCAGATTGTATAAAAAATTGTGGCTTTTTCTTCTTCAATTTCATGATAGCTAATTGTGAGATTAGACGGAGTGAGCGCCCGTCGCTTGTCCCAGCTCCCGCCAACCTAGCGGTTCGAAAGCATGCAAATGCAAGTAGATAAATAGGTACCACCTTGGTGGGAAGGTAACAGCGTTCCGTGTCTAAGTTGCACTGGCCATGTGACCACGGAAGATTGTCTTCGGACAAAACGCTGGCTCTATGGCTTGGAAACGGGGATGAGCACCGCCCCCTAGAGTCGAACACGACTGGACAAAAATGGTCAAGGGGAACCTTTACCTTTACCTTTAATTGTGAGATATTTCTGCAGTCAGTTTTAACTAAGCCAGCATTTTGAGGCTGATGTATTCTTTAAATGGAAAGTAAGTAAATATGTAAATATAAATATGCTTTATGAGATGTAAATGAACACTTCTCTTTGTATATATACATAAGCCACATACATTCTGGGAAAATTACAAGCAATATGATACTTCCTTTGACTGAAAAATAATAGAGATATAAAAGTCAGCAGACTTTGCTTTTGTTTTCCCACTGTAAAATCGATTCACTGCACAGCAAAAAATGATGCACAAGAAAAATTATAGCACCTGCTTAAACCACAGGAATTCCATTTAATCATTATTAGTAAAAGAGATAGGAAACATTTCAAAAATGGAAATACTTGATTCTGCCAAGGAGCTCAGCTTTGTTATTTTCCCATCACCAGAAGTTTCCATTTGCAGAAGTCTTATAATTTCTATTTTGGCTAATGAAGCAGTCACTATCAAGATAGTTACATGCATTTTTCAACTGAAATTAACAGTGCTTAACTTATGTAAGAAGTTTAGCATATGCATCAGTACAATATGGGAATAACATAGCAATTGTGAATCATATAGCTGGCTTATAGTTACACATGCTGAAGATTTCACCATTAAAAACAATGCGGCGTACACATGCACAAGTGAGTAGTGAATACTCCTTGAACAACTGGTGTGTGGCAATCACATTGCTCTGGCTCATGTAGGAGATTGTTTCCATGTACCAATGGGAGCTGTTGGAAGGCGAAGCCAGAGAAACTAAAAGGGAGGGGTGAGTCAGAATCTGGAGAATTTAGAGAGCTCAGTCAGTGGGAGTCAGAGATGAGAGTTTGAAGTAGAAGTTAGTCTGTGATAGTTAGAGAGACTGCAAAGAGAACAAACCTATCCATTTTGCAGGAAATCAACCCTAAGTGCTCACTGGAAGGACAGATCTTGAAGTTGAGGCTCCAATACTTTGGCCATCTCATGAGAAGAGAAGATTCTCTGGAAAAGACCCTGATGTTGGGAAAGTGTGAGGGCAAGAGGAGAAGGGGACGACAGAGGATGAGATGATTGGACAGTGTCATCTAAGCTACCAACATGAATTTAACCCAACTCCGGGAGGCAGTGGAAGACAGGAGGGCCTGGTGTGCTCTGGTCCATGGGGTCACGAAGAGTCAGACGCAACTAAACAACAACAACATTAGAGAGTGTGGCAGAGTTAGGAGTGTGGAACTTATAAAGAGCTAAGTGAGTTAAGAGTGAAACAAGTTATTACTAATCTAATGAATACCTTAAAGTCTGTGAAGAACCTGTTTAAGCGAACTGTAATCAATAAACCTGTTGTTCAACTTTATAATCAGCTTGGACCTCAGTTTTTCTAATTAAAAAGTGTTGACAGAGGTGGCAGCAGAAGGGAGAGAACGTGTTGTGGGCCTTAGGCATGTGCAACAATCTCAGGACACGTGAGGGGCACTTCACAATTGGTGTCCAGTGGCAGGATATGAAAAAATCCAGTGAAGCCAAAGTTTAAAAGTGCATTTTCTGGAGTCAGGGGTACCTTTTTAGTTAGCTCTGTGGTAAAGAAGTGGGTGACCTGCTAGAGCTTTTGTGGAAAAGCTTAGTGGTGGGGCTTCTGAACCCAGATCTGGGGGAAATTAAGATAGGGAACCTACTCTAAAGAAAACTTTTACCTCAGGATTTGATAGACCAGTAGGCTAACTTGAAATCCAAGGCTCTGAGAGAAAGGCAGCAGTAGTGGATAAGAGTGGAAGCAAGGGTCAAAACAGATCTGAGGTGATAGGTAAATAAGAAGTTTAAATAGGAAAATTATTCTGGTGTCTTGAGACAGGAATTGCTAAGACACAGAAACTGAGTGACAAAGGAGAGCAGCTGGGTATAGTGCAACATGGTGTAAGGAGAAAACCATGTGCACAACGACATTGCATGTGTGTGGGGAGGAATAGAACAGAACTTGGCTGCTATGTTTTGATGTGCTACATCACCTTTGCTACTGGCTTTATATTGGTTTTATTAGGTGTTGCCTTTACCATTGGTTATTCTTTTATTTTGAAAACAAATATTGTCTGTATTCAATCCACCAATAATACCTGTATGTCATCCAGTTACTGCTTTAAAATAAACAAGAAAAGAAGCAAACAAATTATAATTATACTTTTTGCAGGTTATGTCCTAATGTGCAGAACACATTCTTTTCCATTTAATTGAATTCAAAGGAATGTAAGATATACTGAGTAATTTTCTATGACAGGTGCAAATAAGAAGAGCAAACAACAGTGTGGAAAGGACTAATAAAATTATATTTAATTTGAAAGGGTATGGAATTTATTAAAAATGTATCAATAGCCTTGATTGCCTTTCTTCAGACTGAAAAACAACCACCATTCATGAACTAAAAATGCACATGGTGAACTACTGTTCCGCATTTTCTTTTTATATACATAGATTCACACACATCCATATCCTATGCATCCAATATGAAATGATTACCAAATGCCAAGTAAATATTTACAGATGTATCACTGTGGAGATCAAAAGGAATTCCATTTTGACTTCTTGGATCTATTACTAGCTAAAACTAGACATGGAGACAAGCCAATAACCAACTGACTCAGTAATATAACCAGATTATTTTCATGTAAGCAAAGTATGACTATGCCAAAAACTTTAAACAATCTTCTGTCTGATCTTCTGACACACCTTAAATAGTATGTGGAGAAATAAATCAGAAACTGTGGGTTTCTCCCTTCTATTTCACACCAGATATATTATTTCATCATTTCTCTAAATGTCTAACAGTTTCATAATTTATAGACAGAGAAATACTGTATATGATGAAAGTATTGGAAAAACACAGTCCTGCATGCTTCTGTCACTAAACTTGGGGGGGGGGGTTATGTCTCAGAGGTTTTAACTCCACCCCTTCATTCCTGTTGCTTTTTGTTAGTGTCAAGCCTCACCTAGTTGAGTTGGCTAGGGAAGGGGGAGCTGGCAAATGCTGTTCTCGAAACAGCACAGTCAACAGAGAAGCATCAGAGGATGATGACAGTACACATAGATGAGGGGCTCATTTGTCCCATGGAGATGTGTCAGTTGAAGAGATTACAACAAAAGCACAACCAGCATTTCAAGGCTTCCTGAGAGCTCTACTCTATATATATAGAAGAACAAAGCCATAAACTATAAGTATTTTGTTTCCTTTAACCAAGAACTACCTAAAATAATACTTTTCCTATTTCCAAAGGAAATGGGGACACTGATGAGATCTTTTCATGCTTTTCTCTGTAACAAAAACAGATTACAAAATCCCTCTAACAGGATGCATTTGTAAAATACCGGTAAATATTAAACATTTGTCTGAGTTTTATGACAATAAAACTGCTTTGATTTGGATTCCTGCATTGAGCAGGGAGTTGATGGCCTTATAGGCCCCTTCCTTCAATTAATTTTCTATGATTCTATGAATCTATTTGCAAAAGTAGCCAGATCAAAATAGAGCCATGGAAGAACCCTGTAATCTGAGTTTGGAAATGGTGTCATACTTCTTCTGTCAAACACTACAATCTTAGAAACATTTGAGAATAGAATGTGCATTTTGTATTTTTAAAATAATCAAATTGAAGTTTTTCCTTCTGGAAAACTGTCCACATACATTTCTTCTTACATTTATATAGATATGCCTTATGCATCAGTAGTAAATATCAGTAACACAACAACAAAAACAACAACAGTCCTATAAGCAGTTGCACATCTCAGAAATCACACCATCAGAGCTACAAAAAACGGCAATATTAGGAACAGCATACATATTGCATCAATATTTAACAGATACTTGTATGTGTTATATAATGGCAGTCAACGTTTTTATAATTTTGACTGTGGTGTTTCTGAATCATCATCATCCGCTTTTCTTCCATGGGGACACGCCTTGTTGAGGCGAAGGGGCTTATGTGCTTCAGTGAAGCTGAGAGTTATGCTGAATGGTCTCCCAAGCCAGACAGGTCTCAGCTGAGAAGTCAGACCAACTATGTCCACCAACCAATTATGATGAGAAGAAATAAACATAAATCCCTACTGGATTGGTCATCACCCTGGTCAACAAGGACCACGTAAGATGCTATAGCCCATGGGCATCTGGTGACAAATGGGCTACAGGGCTCAGCTACTGGAACAACGTAAATGCAAAACTTAGACTCGCCAAAAATTGAGAACCAATGAAATGTTATTCTGAGGCAAACCCAGCAACCCATGATTTTCAAAAAAAATGATGGAAATTTGGAAAAGGAAATACCCAATTAGTGTATTGGGTAGTGACATAACAGAACAACGATTAATTGGCTGGTGAAAATTTATCATATGGAGTAAAGTGTTTTCAGAACTGGAATTGCAAGAACTAGAATAGGTGGCAAAATCAACACAGGACAATGATCCTAATATGGAAGACAAATGGAGGGTAGAGGTAGACACAGTAGTAGAAGAAAACATCAGTAGAGGAATAACCTATGGAACAACCCAGATATTATGAGTGGACAGAACAGCAAACATAACAGAAGGAAAAAACAGTAACCCATATTAGCCATAACACAGAAAGACAAAGGCTCCTCAATTTGGGCCAATTACAAAGTAAACCAGTAAAAGATCTACTGAATGATGCAAATGTTGTCATAAGAACAATCCTGACAACACGCTAAAGGAAACAAGCCAGCTAATATATAGCACAGCTACCACAGTAAACATGGAACTTGGTTACAAACTGCAAAACCCCCAGAAAACTTATAGCATCCCAAAATGGAAAATTCAGCTAGAAAGAAAAATAAACAAATTAAGTGCAGACACTAATACAACTTAAAACACTTGAAAGATTCAAAAGTTAAAAATGAAAAAGTAAAAGCCAGACTAGGCAAAATATATGACCTAGAAAGGAAAACAATTGCTTGAACTATGGAAGAATTAAAATAGCGGATAACAGCTACAGCAAAGAAAACTGAAAGACATGATGGATACTTGAAATGATAGAGAAAACACACAATTTCAATATTTCTCAGGTGTAGTCCATGTACTGGTTTATTTGTCCAGCTGTTTAATTTTGTTCAAATTGTTTCTTATATTGAGCCTTTGTTTCTGCTGTTTTCAAAACATTCTCCATTTTCACTGCTTTCAGTAGTTTTTCTCTGCTTGTACTATAATCATTTAGGTGTCTTTTTTTTCCTTCCTCTACTACCACCTGTATTTGCAGTAACCCACGGCCTCCGATTTTTCATGGTAAATATAATCTGCCCACATTGCTTTCATGTGTGATGCATGTTCACAAGTTTCTGTGTTTGGAAAGCATGATCATAATTCAACATGAGCATGGCTAAAACTGGGGACCCTTAAGAAAGAAATCAAAAGCTTGATTTTTGCTGCAGAAGAACAAGCACTCCTAACCAACGTGATAAAAGCTAAGATCCAAGGAGTTAGTGTTAACAGCAAATGTCAACTCTGCCAAGAAAAAGATGAAACTGTATCACACCTCATCTGTGAACATCCGAAGATTGCACAAACATATTACAGTACAATGTTAGACATGATAGAGTGCCAAAGTTAGTGCAGTGGTCATTATGCAAAAAATATAAGTTACTGGCCTCAAAAAACCCATGGGAATATCAGGCAGAGAAGATGACAGAAAATGAGGAAGTCAAGATCTTGTGGGATTTCTGGATCCAAAGAGACAGACACCTTGAACACAACACACCAGATATAGTAGTAATACAATGAAGAAATGTCTGGATCATTGACATTGCAATTCCAGGAGATGCTAGAGTTGAAAATAAAGATATTGGAAAAACTAAGGAAGTATAGAGTCCTGGCAATCAAAACATCTTGCTTCTGGAAGAAGCACACTTTAGTGGTCCCCGTAGTCATTGGGGCTTTGGGAACAACATCAGGAAATTTCACACAGTACTATAAGCATTTGCAGATCTCAGAAATCACACCATCAGAGCTACAAAAAACGTCAATATTAGGAAGAGTATACATACTGCATTGGTATTTAACAGATACTTAAGTTCTTGGTTAAAACTTGTATCTGTTATATAATACCAGTCAATGTTTTTATAATTTTGACTGTGCCTGGAGTTTTTGAATAATAATAATAATAATAATAATAATAATAATAATAATAATAATAATAATAATAATAATAATAATAATAATAATAATAGCTTGTACAACAGAAGTACAAGCTGGATTCCGAAGAGGCAGAGGAATTCGAGACCAAATTGCTAACTTGCGCTGGATTATGGAGAAAGCCAGAGAGTTCCAGAAAAATATCTACTTCTGCTTCATTGACTATGCGAAAGCCTTTGACTGTGTGGACCACAGCAAACTATGGCAAGTTCTTAAAGAAATGGGAGTGCCTGACCACTTTATCTGTCTCCTGAGAAACCTATATGTGGGACAGGAAGCAACAGTCAGAACTGGTCATGGAACAACTGAGTGGTTCAAAATTGGGAAAGGAGTACGGCAAGGCTGTATACTGTCCCCCAGCTTATTTAACTTATATGCAGAATACATCATGCGGAAGGCTGGACTGGAAGAAACCCAAGCCGGAATTAAGATTGCAGGAAGAAATATCAACAACCTCCAATATGCAGATGATACCACTCTGATGGCGGAAAGTGAGGAGGAACTAAAGAACCTTGTAATGAGGGTGAAAGACGAGAGTGCAAAAAACGGTCTTAAACTCAACATCAAAAAAACTAAGATCATGGCCACTGGTCCCATCACCTCCTGGGAAATAGAAGGGGAAGATATGGAGGCAGTGACAGATTTTACTTTCGTGGGCCCCATGATCACTGCAGATGGAGACAGCAGCCCCGAAATTAAAAGACGCCTGCTTCTTGGGAGGAAAGCGATGACAAATCTTGACAGCATCTTGAAAAGCAGAGACATCACCTTGCCAACAAAAGTCCAAATAGTCAAAGCTATGGTTTTTCCTGTCGTGATGTATGGAAGTGAGAGCTGGACCATAAAGAAAGCAGACCGCCGAAGAATTGATGCCTTTGAATTGTGGTGCTGGAGTAGGCTCTTGAGAATCCCCTGGACTGCAAGGAGAACAAACCTATGCATTCTAAAGGAAATCAACCCTGAGTGCTCACTGGAAGGACAGATCCTGAAGCTGAGGCTCCAGTACTTTGGCCATCTCATGAGAAGAAAAGAGTCCTTGGAAAAAACCCTGATGTTAGGAAGGTGTGACGGCAAGAGGAGAAGGGGACGACCGAGGATGAGATGGCTGAACAGTGTCTGCGAAGCAACCAACATGAACCTGACACAACTCCGGGAGGCAGTAGAAGACAGGAGGGCCTGGCGTGCTCTGGTCCATGGGGTCACGAAGAGTCAGACACGACTAAACGACTAAACACAACAACAACAACAACAACAACAACAACATTATTATTATTATTATTATTATTATTATTATTATTATTATTATTATTATTATTATTATTATTATTATTATTATTATTATTATTATTATTATTATTATTATTATTATTATTATTATTATTATTATCAATTCTGACTTATCGCAACCCTTTTCAGTATTCTCCAGGAATATGAAAAAGTGGTTAACTATTATTTTCTTCTGGGAATGCCTTGGGACTGTGCAGCTTGCTCAGGGCTACTCAGGCTGCCTCTACTTGGAGAAGGCATCGTTGTTTATAAATCATCTTTACTGATTTATAAACAACAATATGACTACAGATACAATGTTATGGTGAATGGTGCATACCTCTATAGATGTAAGAAGAAATATATGTGGCCAGGAAATAAAGACTTCAATTTGATTATTAAATTGGGCACAAAACAAAATCTTAAACATACAGCACTCTATTGTATCTTGGGTCCCCTCAGACATTCTGGTTGCAGAAGCCAGAGCATAATAGCCAGGAAGAGTCCACAATGTAAGAGAAAAATCAAACATCCATATTAGCCTTTGCAACAACTATACGGAAGTTAACATGGATGGAAAAAACATATTACTGGAAGAGGGATATGGCATTCTTTATGCAGCCCATGGTGGCAAAGTGCAGATGAAAAACAAGGAGAAGCTAGGACAAGAAGAAAGTTGCTGAAAAAGAGTGTGCACAGAATCAAACTGCAGCCATAAAATGGTAAAGACAGAAAAGGTAAGGAAGCAGAGAAAATAAGGGGCCAAGGGGAACAAAGGGAGGGAAGGAAATTCTACTTGTAATAGGATACCATTTTGGCAGAAAAGCTGCTCATTTTCACCAGGAGCCATTCATTTGTTTGTGACTGGTATTGTTAGATCTGAAGAAATCATTGTCAGTGTACAAAATATTTATTAGTCTGCCTGTCATGAGAACTGCAGCATTATCTGAAATGCAGTGGACATTTTTAATATAATAAATACAAGTGAGAGTTTGTTTCTCCCCTGCTTTTTAAGATCTGGAGAAATCCAATAATAAAAAAATACAGACTGGTAGAAAAAGATGGAGACATAGAAACTAAAATGTAACAAATGTTTACCTGACTTCCAAGTTTGTCAATTTTTTAAATACTCGTGAAACAAACAAGTTTACAGATGTAAAGTAATATGTAAAAATAGTAGAGATGCTTAATCTTCATGGTGTTTGTGCCAGCTTGAAGCTAACTTATCTATATCTAATATTAGCTCAAGTCCTTCTAAAAATGAGGTCATGCATCGGTGCTATTTACAAGTGGAACTGTCACCTGAAAACATCAACTTGTCAAATGCAGCAGCCAGTTAAGAGAGGCCATGCACAGGGAGAAAGTGACATGTTCAGGGAGCTGTTGTGCTGTTGAACTTCCAATTAACATTCAGGTATAATTCAAACTGCAATGATGACCTTTAAATCTATGAATATTTTAGATTTGTGATATACTGTATAAAAGATTGACATGAAGCTACCCATAATCTAAGAAAAGATTCAGAGGCCCTCTTGTATAGCCCAATACTGCCAAACACACTTAGTCAAAATTAGAGTGTTGGTCTCCCCTTTGAGAATATTTCACCCTCCGAACAACGTAGTGATGCACTGTGGCAACCTAGAACTGATTCCATTTCCCATGTTCTCTTTAAATACATGTATGCAGACATAAACTGAAAATTGATAAGGACTACATTCTAGTGAAACAATGAGTGTGAGTAGACACATATGTACGTATCTAGATTCACAAGGATCAATGATCTGAATAATCTCAAATTTTTAAGAAAAAACGGGGAAATTGTCTCCTAAGATATTGCTAGCTGAAACTAATATCCACACGCTCTAAAAGCGATGCATGGTTTTGACTGTTTAGGACTGTTTTTAACATACAAATGCATGCAAGTGAGGTATGAAGATGAGGCATGCTATCTGAAGCAGTGGTTCCCAATCTTGTGTCCCCAGATGTTCTTTTATTACAGCTCCCAGAAATCCTGGCCAGCCTAGTTAGTGGTGAAGGATTCTCAGAAATTTAGTTTAGAAATATCTGGGGAACCAAGATTAGGAGCCACTAATCTAAATATAATCTAATTTACTTATTTTATTTCTATGCTGCCTCTCTTTCAATTAAGAGACCCAAGGTGGATCCAATTTGGCTCACACATTATTAAAAGATATATCAGTTATATTTAATATATATAAATTATTATATTAAAAATTAAGTATATGTTCATTAAAATAATCACCTAACATTTAAAAAAACCTAAAAGCTAAATTAAACTCATTATTGCCCAGTTAGCTGTTAAAAGCCTGCCTAAAAAGGATAGTCTTTGTGAAATTGTTTCAAATATACTGAATCTCTCTTTAACAGTAGTTTTGATGATGCGTCAGGCATAAATGAGAACATTTTTTCTTCAGTAAGGTAGGTACCAAACAAATGTACAGTGGTGCCTTGAGTTGCAAACTTAATTCGTTCTGAGATGATGGCTGTAACTCAAGTTGGTTGTAACTCAAAGCACCATTTCCCATAGGAATACATTGAAATGTGATTCATCCGTTCCGGCTATTTTCAAAGGTTAAAAAAAGGGCAGGAAAGGAGGGAGGGAGGGAACAATGGGGAAAAGAGGAAAGAAAGAAGGTAATCACTGGGGTACATAGACCCCTCAGAGAAAGGATTGTGCTTTTAGGCACAAAAAGAGAGATAGAAGACAATTGGGGGAGGGGGAGAGAGAGAGTTTGGAGTCTTTAAAAACAAAACAAAAAACAATAATTCCAGCAGGGACTAAAATAGGGACTGATGCAAAAGCAGTTAATTCGTCCACTAGGGGGAGATTTTAAAAGAAAACCCTGACCTCTAAGGTTAAAAAATGGCAGGAAAGCAGGGAGGGAGGGGACAATAAGGAAAAGAGGCCTTTTTTCGGTTGTATCTCAGAGTGCTGGTTGCAAGTCAAAGCAAAATGTTGCGACTGGAGCTGGTTGTAACTCAAATTGGTTGCAAGTCAAGACGGTTGTAAGTCGAGGCACCACTGTAGTACTTCAATAGAATGACTACATATGCCAGTTACAGTTTCTCATGGCAACACACCTCACAGGATTGCTGTGAATAATATAGTTGGGTGATGAGATAGGTTCACCTAAACTTCTGAAAGAAAGCAATTTGCAAACAAAAATATACACATGGCAAGCTTGCTTTCAAGCAATTGGTGTTATTTTGTTTAGGTTCATACTGGTTCCATATCAGCCAACACACTCTCAAGCCACTTCCTTATCTCTTGCGAAGTATACAATAAAAATCGAGGTAAAACACTCCCTGGGTGCAATAAAAAGCAGCTTGAGGGCCGCATAATGATCCAAATGTTCCACTTCCTGTGCTGTCAGCACTGGTGACAAAAATGGAAACATCAGGAATCCTAGCAAAGACCAGGCTATGGATACAGCTCAGGTAGTATAGGGGAATACATACAAGCAAAATTACAATACTGCAGTACCAACTGAATAGAATAGACTATGTATACAAGCACTGCATGGGAAAAACAATTGGTTGCAGCCAGGGGAAAAAAAGGATCTGGACTGAATCAGTGATTCAGTCATTGATTCTTAACCACTAGGAACAAGACATGGAAGCAGGCAGAGGCTATTCTTCCTGTCAGCAAGAGAGAAAATAAGGTTTTTCTTATTTTGAAGGAAATGACCCTCCCTTGCCTCCATTTGGGAAATATTTTAAAAAGGAAGTAACAGCTTTAGATATGGTTCTTAGGATAAGCTGGAGAATGGACTTTATAAAATATGATCAGTCACTTTTCAAACTAACTCTCATCTTTCATTGAGACTCAAATAAGGAGCTCTAAAGGAGTGGTTCTCAAACTTGGCTCCCCAGATATTCTTGGACTGCAACTCCCAGAAATCTTGGCCAGCACAGCAAGTGGTGAAGGCTTCTGTGAATTGCGATCCAAGAACATCTGGGAATTCCAGTTTGAGAACCACTGCTCTAAAGTATACAATTTGAATTCTCATATATGTTGCTGAATATTTCACTTTTTTTTTCATTTTAAAATAAAGAGAACTCTAAGGTTTTGAGGATGCAGAAACTGTCATGGTACATGTTCCTGACTAAACAAATATAGGATTAAATGCAATATTTGGTACTTCAGAGATATTTTCAAACAATGGTACAATTAAATGCAGAATCCCAGAGAACCAATGTTTTGATTTTTATAAAAAGATCCTGGTAGGAAATTTGTGTGCAGACATTTATATGTATTGTTCTTCCTAGTAAATCACAGCCAGGCTAATTGTCCCAATTTAGGTATAAACAGTGCCATATTTATATATTCTCTAGTTTATGAATAGTAGATTAAACTGATTTAAAAGCAGAACATACAGTATAACAAGAATTAAAGGAAGTAATCCTGAACCTTGCATAAGCATCGTGCCTACAAACATCCATTCATGCACACTATGCATGTAAATGTTTTTCCTGTGTTTAAAAAGCTTCTGTTTTGTTTGTCTTTACATAAACTGCTTGTTTGCTTGCTTTCTGTAAAGAAAACCACAAATTGCAGCACAGTATTTACAGCGCATTTCAATATCTGTGATGGATCTCAAAGTGGCTATTGTACAACAAAGGAATCGCAAAGACAGACTAAAGAGGTAGACAGCAGAATTGGCTATGTGAAACAATTCCAGTGCATCTCTAAGGGCCTCAATAGAAATCAAGGCTTACTAGCACATTACCTAAATTAATATCCAAGGTGTCTGTAATATTTTATAAATGTGTTGTCCTTGCTGACAGATTCTGACCTCTCTCCCAGAAATATCTCAGCATTCCTATGACAGCCAAGTCTACCAGGCCTACAGTTTATTACCTTGGCCAGAACCTGAAAACTAAAGTAAATAATAGCTTGACATCCTATACCTTTTTAAACAAAACATTAATGTGTCTTTTATCTCTATCCTAACCTAGACATGAGGATGTATAGAAATATATGTGCATTTATATACCTGTTTCTGAGGAACTCCAGTTTGATCCATGAAAGACCATATTGAAATAAAACTATTAGACCTTAAAGTCCTACAATATTTTGCCTTTCACCCTCCTTTTGCCAAAATGCTGAGTCAGATTAACATCCCTACTTCTTTGGATTTTTTTTTTATTACTCTAGAACAAATAAGCTTGAACAACAACAACAACAACAACAACAACAAAAAAACCAGAATTCCAAACGCCAAGGAGTGAAATGAACTGTTTCTACTATCTACTAACATCTGATAAATGGAATTGCTGGGGAAGAGTTGCACTATGTGAATCTTGAACAGATTCAGAAGACACTTTTATCACAGATCATTTAATGAAGATTAATTATGCCTAAACTGTTAAAAAGAACATTATATATTCTTGACTGAAAAGTTTAGTGAATCCAAACAGCATGTAGATTCTATTTAAGGGGACAAATTAGACAAAAATGACTATAGGCTAGTCATAAATTATAATTCAGCAAGCAAAACAAAAGTAAAGTGTTTTGCTTATATACTACCCAATAGCATTTAAAGCAGTTTCCGGAGGTTTTACAGTTTAATTATTGAGGCTATACATTGCTCCAACTCTACGAGCTGGATACTCAATTTACCAACCATGGAAGGACAGAAGGAAGGCTGAGCCTTCAGCAGACTACCTGAATCCATTGGGATCAAACACAGGTCGTGAGCAAAGTCTTGACTGCAGTACTGCAGTTTAATCCCTATATTTCACAACTTTCCTGTCATGGTGATCAGTTATGATCTCCCCTCTAATCAGTTTTTATTTTTGAACTGTGGAACCAAACATTTTACCTGCTTTCTCTCTACGTACAAATAGCATTGCAATATTATTACTTAGAAATAAAAATATACATCAATAAGAGATAAAGTTCTAATTCCATCTTTTTTTTTCCTGCGAAAAGAAATAATTTCTAAACTGAGAACCATATGATTTTGTATGATATATATTTAGTAGCACTATCAGCTTAGCTAGACGATATTGAGAATCCAACAGGAGATATCAAATTTGTGACATGCCTATGTCATGATGGGAGGCTGACGTGGGTTGGTGGAAGTCTCTTTCTCTGTTTGTGCATTTGTTAATCAACTGTTTATGCTTTGAAGTTATGCTTTTGGGAAAATTAGAGTTATACATGGATTTTGAACCACATGGGGTTCCAGTTCCCCTAACCCTAGTGTTGCTGAAGGGAGAATTGTATGTACCTACATTTTGCAGTGGCAATGTAGAATTCTCAAACAGGTGTCTGAATGTAGTTGTGGGATCATGAAGAGATACATCCTAAAACTTAATGCCAATATGGGAAAGATTCTGCAGGTTGTATATAGTGTTAATCAGGTTCTGGATGAGTTGCACTGCGTCTGAGGATTTCTTTAAAAATGAAACCTTTGGACTCATCAATGTCTAGAGAATCAAAAATGGAAATGACCACAAAATATTTGTCTTCTAAAAACTCAGAATCTCAGAAATCTCCATTCTACCAGCAAGATCCACGCCTAAATTGCGCTCGCCTAGAGAAAGGCAGAACTGGAAGTTTCAGTGGCTAGGCTGAGCTCTGGCATAGCTTCCTCTTAGAAAAGGAAGTTGCTCTGGTGCTTGATGATGGGAATGTAGAATTCTGGGTATTGGAATTGTTGGGGTTTTTTGTTTGTGTGTTTTAAGATACATCCCTAATTGCCCCCAAGAGAGCTTTGTACCTTCTCTGGATTCTCCACCTGTTGTGTGACTTGTTACAAAATGATCCAGCCCCATAGTGACAGGAAACACAGGCTGAAGATCTGGCACTATTTTTTTGGTCACCAGAGCATTTCTTAGTCCATTTTAACGTCCTGAAATGAAGTTGTAATAATTTTTAATATGCTTTGGAACTGGTATGCTTTTAAGTCTACTTCCATCCCAACCTTGCCTGCAATCTAGTCTACATAAGAGATCCCACTTATGTGTCTGCCGGGAAAACTGGTTATGCTAATAACTACATTATGTCCTTCTCTGCAGTAGACTAAACAAAACTGGAACTCTTTTCCTTTTCTTAACGTTCACTTCCTTCTTCTGTATTGGCATTAAGGAAATCTAGCGCACTTATTGATATGCTTAAAAATTCTTCTGAATGCTCCATTCTTTTTCTAGATTTGTCTCTGTGGCTATTGCAGAGCTTGGAATAAATAATTAGAATCAACAAATGAATGTATATAAACAGTCTGAAAGAAAGCTCTGAGGATGACAAGAAATTATAATAGATACAGACTAAATTTAAGGGGCTGCCAAAGAGCAAGAGTTCAAAGATGAGATTAGTAGGGCCAATATTGCTTCAGCAAATGTCATCTGCAAAACTTTAACAAGATGTAAATAAAGACTATTCAGCATGATTTAGCAATCCAAAGTAAAGCCACGATCCTGACAGTACTTACCACATAAGATAACAAACTAGTGACTAATAGGCGAAACATAAACATTTAGAAATCATCCTGTGAATAATTCCTTTCTCCTGTATTGATATTTTTGCCTTTAGGGACCAGCCCAACCTCTAATTGTGAAAAAGAACTCTTGGAATAGACATTCTTCAGCAATGCTGGAGTTGTGCCAAAAAATCCAAGTTAGAGCTGAGCCAAAACTCCCAACATTTTTCATGAACAGTTTTTGTACTGATGAAAACTCCTGTTCTGGCAGTTTTTTTAGCATTTTGTGAGGAGATGATCATTTATTCATTTACATTTCTCTCTTTTCAAACTGTCTTTTGTAATACTATCACACAGATAAATATATGCACAATTATATATGTACAATTGCTGGTGCTGGATTTATTCTAAGCAATAGAAACTCATTCACTGTTATATTTAATAAAGTAATTCGCCACCCATCAACATGTTGCAGGGCAACATGCAACAACAATACAACTCTTTTGTCACAAAACCAAATATACGGTCTTAATTCTTTGTGGAGGTCTCTTCGGTCTTGAAAACAGCCTTTGTCCTAACCTGATCATGCCAAAAGGAAAGTTGGGTAAACACATTTAATGTGTCCTTGAGGTGTCCTCCCAAAAGAAGCTGTGATTTTTGAAAGACATACAATGTCACTTCCATCTCAGCTTCTCTCTGATCACATAGTTCTGTGTCCAAAGACAGTCATATAATAAATTCATAAAAATATGCATGGTGTGGAAACAAAACCAGATAGAGAGAACACAATAATTACTTTGATTCTCAGTAAGAAAAAAAAGATTTAGCACAATATATATACTACAAAACCTAAGGAAGACCACTCGTTGAGACTGTTCAATCATCTTTGAAAAAAATCATGTGATTTCTTTTTAAAGATAATTCAACACTATAGAAGTTAAACAAAAGTTAAACCGAAGCTGGGAAACAGTATAACTATTGTTTCCATGCAAAGAGTGGGATCTCAAGGATAGGGCAAATGGTCTGCACACATAGTTCCAGTTCCAGTTCAGTTCCAAGGTTGAGAAAGACACTACCCATCATATATATACCCTAAATATATATCAGCGGGTAAGCCAAGTGGCTTCCCAGATGTTGCTGAGCTCCAGCTCCTATCAGGCCTACCTAGCCAAGAAGACAATGGTAAGGTATGACAGTAGTAGTACATTGCCAACATCTGGAGGGATGAAAGTTTCTCCCTTAGATGTAAGACCAACTGAGTGCAATGAAACATATATCTAAACATGCATATATACATACATCTAAATATACAGTATTGTACTCAAAATAAACTTTTGCCCAAATGAGGAACTTTTAATTACAGAATGAAGTAGACTCTAGCTAATGAGTGTGAGTGAGTAAGGGACCTATTATGTGAGTAAGGAACCTATTATACTAGAACACATTTAGTGGTGTTCTCAACTGATTCCAGTGTATGCTGGAAGATCAAAATAATATACAACCTCTCTTTTGGTTTTTGGCAGAAAAATAATACTTTTTAGCCGCACATTAATGACACTGGTATTTTTTTTACAATTCTCAATAATTCAGCATTTAACTGTCTTTTAAAACTATTACAAGACTTGTCTTTCATAGCAGGAACATCATTCTAACAATTTCATTCTGAAGCAACTGCTGCCTGCCAGTTTTCATTGTTGGATATTAGTGAACATAATGGCATATTTATAGAAGCCTAATTGGCTGAAACAAGCAATCTGATTGGAGGAACCACATTGCTTTCTAATTTTTAAACAGAATATACATTTCAGCACAGGCATATGATTGCCAATATAAAACTAAAAGGTTAATCAGGGCCCCCAAAAGCTTGAACAAAAACTTACAGGCAAGAAAACTTGTATATTCAGGGACAAAATCTCAAAACAGGCAAATGCATCTGTTGTATAAATTAGCATTTAATATACATTGTTAAAATATGCTCTTTATACAACTAGTTTCATAATTCAGCAGTTATGTTACCATGTATCACTCCCAGGTCCATGTGGGATGCAGTGAAATTTGGATCAAGAAATGTTATACATATGGTCTTAATTGCCTTTTGCAATAAAGCCAGTATCCAACATAAAGAAATTTATTCCAAAACGCCAGCTTGCAAAATTGGTTTTCATGTGAAGCTTTCCAATAAAAAACGAAGCAGCAGATGTGGCTTTGGCTATTGACTGGTTAGGGCATTTTCCCCCTCCAGCTTGTGAACATGCACCAAATGCCACACATCTCTTGAAAACCACCAGTTTCCTTTGAGGGAAGTGGTGAGATCTTCAACATGAGGCAGTTGTCTCTAGAAAGCTGCTGAAAAGACACATGTTGACTACTACTATCATGAATGTTTGGCGTGTTTCAGGTGCTATTCTACACGGAACACAAGATTTTGCATCATAGGATAGAGGTTTAGTTCAGCAACAATTACATCTGAACAGTGTTGCAACTGCTCCAGTTTTGTCCATGCAGATAAAATTTAACAGTTTAGAGAATATAGAGACAAAGGTCCACACAGACTAAAGACCTCACAAGACACAGGAAATCATTAAAACATGAAGATTAAAAATTAAATTACAAAAAAAGAACAATTGGTTTAGCATAAAACCAGCTACATACTCTGTTTCCCTGAAAATAAGACCTAACCTGAAAATAAACCCCTAGCATGATTTTTCAGGATGCTTGTAATATAAGCCCTACTTAAAAAATAAGCCCTAATTAAGTGAAACCCCGCCTTCCACTATTGTGCAGCAACCAGAAGAAGATGACGTGACTGTATTTGAATAAACGTAGATTGTACATGAAAAAAAATAAGCAAAAATTAATATAAGACCCTGTCTTATTTTCAGGGAAACAGGGTAGTACATAGGTAGCATCTAAATTCATTCAATGTGTCAAAATACAACACGATTATATCACCACTGTGCTATAAGAGTTACAAGTGGCTAGAATGTCCCAAAGGTAGGAAAAATGGGAATATATACTAAATTTCATACAATTTATGATAGGTTAAAAAAATGAAGATGGTGATGACCTAGCATTCTTTTCTTTATTCATTGGTACAAACAAAAACTCATTTTATAACATTTAGTCTTGTTAATGCAAGCAGTATATGCACCTTACTGCATATAGCACAAGACAATGCGCACACATGAATACAGAAATTATGGGGAACAGTAACTTTAGAGAAATTGACAAAGAAAAATGACAATAGGATCTTTGCAAAAAGATACCTTCTATAAAAGCTCACACCCTTTTATAGATTTTATGATTTCCTTGTAATAAACACAAGAATTATGAACACGATATCAACAATTTTGGAAATCTATTTTATAGACCGACCAATACCACAAAAAAACTTATTGGGACAAAAAAACCCAGTGAAACTAGAGCCATTTTAATAATACCAGTTGACTGTACTTGGCATTTTATACTTTCTCTTCAAAAACAACAACAGCACACTTGTTATACTGCAAATTTGAAAAAAAATTAAAAAACACATAAATCTGAACAGTACTGTATTACATATATTGTAGCAGCTACTATGTATGAATGAGGATGCTGCATTACAGAATCCTGCTCAAGAAAGGATCATTTCACATATTAATACAGAATGGACTTGTTTGTGGCAGCAGCACATACAATTCTAGCAACATTCATATAAGGCAACCCCATGATCAATGTACAGTGGGGTCTCGACTTACAAACTTAATCCGTATCGGAAGGCAGTTTGTAAGTCAAAAAGTTTGTAAGTCGAATCAGCATTTCCCATAGGAATGCACTGAAAACCAATTAATCTGTTCCGGCTGTTTTTGGTTCTTAGGTTGAGGGGCATTTCCCATAGGAATTAAGGCAAAGCTGGTTAATCCGTTCCTACCACTAGGGGCAGAATTTCTTTTTTTTCCTTTTAATCTAAGATGACTTAGGTTTAAAAAAAGGAAAGAAATGAGGGAGAGAAGGAGGGAACAGACACCTTTTCAACAGAACACCCTGAAAAGCACATTTTCAGCCAAGACAAGTACCTTCTGGAAAAAACCAAGCATCTTTCAGACAACAGATCACCTTGAAAAGCACCTTTTAAATCAAGACAAGCCAATACAAGCACCTTTTGGGGAAAGGGGGGGCAGCAAAGGAGGGAGGGAACACCTTTTAAAAATCCAAAAATCAAAAATTAAAAAAGCGCCAAAAAATAAAAATACAGTCCGTACCGCACTGTACCAGGCAATACCAGCAGTACCAGGCAGTCTGAAGACTGTCTCCAAATCCACTCTCAAAACGCTGGGAAGAGCGAGGAAGTAGATAAGCACCCTCTTCACTGGCCAACGGTTAACTGAAAGTTCAAACTTCATGCCTTCCCCACCTCAAACACGTTTTTTGGTTTGTAACTCGAATCTAACTGTGCAAGTCGAGTCAATATTTTTCTATCAGAGTGGTTTGTAAGTCGAAATGTTTGTAACTCGAGCCGTTTGTAAGTCGAAGGTTGACTGTATTCTCATTTTCAAAACTGTTCCTTCAAGTGGAAGAATAAATTAAGTAAGAAGGGGCAGCAGTGTGAGCTGAAGATATTGTTAAGATGATGCAGTTAATTGCTAACAACTAACATAACATGAACAGTAGTTACCATAGGCAAAATTATGGACAGAAGCAATTCTTCCAAACTAAACATGATTTGATCTTTAAAGCTGCATGATGTAACATTCTGAGAATATAGGCTCTTCAGATTCCACTCTGCTTCCTCCTGCTTACTGAGAGAGAGAGAGAGAGAGAGAGAGAGAGAGAGAGAGAGAGAGAGAGAGAGAGAGACATCCAAATTTCTATTTGAAAAGCTATTTCTGAAAAAAGTCACATTTCTAGGAAATCTTTAGGAAACCCCAGGTATCTTTTAGAAATTGTATAAGAGACTGTTTTCCTGCTGGAACTTTTAGAGCTATTTTTCTTTTGTATGCTAATTTGAAGCTACAATTCAAAGCTTCCAGCCAGAAAGCTCTGACCGCAGCAATTAACTTTGTGGGAAATACTGCAGTGCTGAACTCTGTCCATGGAACAAACTGATATAAAATTAAACTGTCCCTTCAGGAGGGATTAAAAAAACATTCAACATCATGGATTTTTGTCACTGTTGTAACCTTAACAAGATTTATGTAATGTGGAGAGTGGGAGAAACACCAGCAACATCAGTGATGAATCTGGCACATTACAGAGAACAAATGTTCTGTTTGGAAGAACTTTATATAACAAAAACAACAACTGTATTTGAGAATGAAATAACCCCAATAAAATGCACAGGGTAACAATTAAAATATAGGTATTTATAACATTTTAAAGGTTGTTAAGGTTGTTCTGCCATTATTTTGATGCAGACATTTCAGAGCTGCATTTCAGGATAAGCAGGTTTGTGCTCAAAAACCACAAATAGTTGCATAATTACCTTACTATATGTAATTTCTCTTATATATTTTGCTCTGAAAACACAAGTGCACAGCTTGGAGATGCTCCTGGATTTATCTCTGAGCCTAGATGTCCATGTTTTTTGGGGTGGCCAGGAGTGCATTTGCACAATTAAAATTAGTGTGGCAGCTGCGCCCATTCCTGGAGAGGTCTGATCTGGCCACAATGACACATACCTTCATTACTTCCCCGCTAGATTACTGTAACACACACTATCTGGGGTTGCCTCTGGAAAGTGTCCAGAAACTTCAGTGGGTCCAAAGTGCAGCAGCCAGATTGCAAATGGTGGCTGGTCAAAGATCACATAACTCCCTGTTATAGAAGTTCCAGTGGATGCCAATCTGTTTCTAGCCACAGCTAAAATTGCTGATTCTAACCCAGTGGTTCTTAACCTTTGTTACTCAGATGCATTTGAACTGCAACTCCCAGACACCTCAGTCAGCACAGCTGGTGGTGAAGGCTTCTGGGAGTTGCAGTCCAAAACTCCTGAGTAACCCAAGGTTAAGAACCTGTGTTCTAACCTTTAAAGTCTTAAACGGCTTGGGTCCAAGCTATCTCAAGGACTGAATCTGGCTTTAGCCTACTCGTGTATTAAGATCATCAGGAGAGGCCTTTCTCTTGGTCCTACCACTTTCACAGATGTATTTGGTGTGGACATGGGAGAGGGCTTTTTCTGTGGCTGCTCCCAGGTTCTGGAGCTCCCTCCCATAAGAGGCCAGGCTGGCCCCAACTTTGCTGTCCTTCTGCAAGCAACTGAAGACATTTATCTTCAGGAAAGCTGTCTCTAAGTGACTGGCTGCTTTAATGGGGTTTTAAACGGATTGTTTTGCCTTACTGCTTTAAATATGTTTTTGGTTACTGTGTTTTTGTGTGGTATTTGTTTGGCTTTTTTATATCTGTATACTTACTGTTTTTAACTTTAAATATTGTATTTTAAATTGATGCAGGCCACCTTGGGTTCTTTTTAAGGAGAAAGGTTGGGTAAAAACATTTTTAATTAAATATATTTTTTAAAGTAAATGCTTTTGCTTTTGGTATATACAGAAGTATTCTGGGAAGAAAGAATGAGCTCACTCCATGACTGCTTATGGATCTGCCAAGATTTGCCTCTATAGTAGATACTATATATTGGGAAAATTCACACAGGAAAAGGCAGTACTTCAAAGAAATCACACCTGAGATATTTAAATAAATCAACTCTCCAGTGTTAATTGTGACAGTATGATAACTATGGGGGAAAAGACTTGATACATTCAATAAATACATAGAAACACACAACTGGAAAGTACAAGCAGAACATACCTACTATCCCACCAAACTATTTTAAATTATTGCAAGGCTTTACACTTTCTCCCAGTGGCCATAATCTTATTGCTCAGTTATACAAACAGCACAATTTTTCAAGTGAAATTGCTACAAGAAATGTCCATAGATATCTGTTGTGTACCAAGTCAAGCAACTCAGTATGCAACAAATAATATCTAGAGATTTCTTAACGTGCAGTGTCACACTTCCAAAAGTTCTGCATAACTGTTCAAAAGGACATCAGCAGACCTTTACAGCAAAATTATTAAGACTACAATCATTTGCTATAGGAAAATCTTGCTCAAAATAAAAAAGGCTTCACTTTCTGAACTCTTGTGGTATTGCTCATTCTTTTCTTTTTGAATCATAGATGTAGGATCTTTTACCACCTGGAACTGTTTATAATTAGCTTCTTAAAACCTATATTCTGGTTTAAAAAGAACACAAAGAAGCAAACTTGCACTATGTTTCCACAGATGGTCAGCACTTAAATATTCAGTGTGTGATCATTTTTCTCTCTGTGACCACCTGGTCTCAGCCCAAAGCACATGCCCCTTAAAAGTTTAAAAATCTTGGTGGCAGAGAATACCAATATAGTAGTGTAATTTCTAAACCATTTCCCCCTCTGACAAGCTCCAGGTGGCACGCTGATTCCTACTTTATCGTCACAACAATCCTGGTAAGGTGGTTGGCCTGTGAAAGTATGAGTGGCCCAATTTATTTTAGTCTCCCATGTGTTGATTCATCACATTATTAACTACATCTTATACATAAAAGGACTTACAGCAGTTATTGACTTATATGCTTATTGTATATATTACCAGTACGGAACACTTGAGTAAGCAAAAAATATTTCCATTCATGAAAGACCCTCCTCTGAATGTCAACCAATCTTTCTTGCTTCTGCTTCTGAACCACCATGACTCCCTTCTTTGGGAGAGAGACAGCATGAAAATAAATTATTAAGTAAATAATTAGTCCACCAAGTCTAAGAGAGGGATGTGAGGAACATCTACAATCTTTTTGTGAATGGAACTCTGTTCCGAAAAATCAGCAGTAGCTGAACATGCCCTAAAACAAGTTGGACATGAAATTCTATTTCAAAATACTGAAGTACTGGACAACACCAGCAATCATTATGTTAAGACTGCATAGGGAAGCCATGGAAATCCACAAACGCCAGCAGAGCTTCAACAAAAAAAGAAAACTAAAACTAAACAAAGCCTGGCTCCCAGCACTGAAAAATACAGCCTGCAAAAGGTCAATGAACTCTACCCAGCCACAAGGACCAGTGATCACTGCACACAAAAGACCAGCTAACGACACCCATCAATCACAGTGACAGATCACATCTCCCCCTTATCACAACAATATACCCACAACAAAAACATGCTGATCACCAAAATCACCCAATCTCCTGAAAAGGACTAAAGCTGATCCCACAGCTATAAATACTCAACTATCCAACAAACTGCAACAGAGCACAGCCAGAGTTCTGACTCCTGTCCTCTGAAGATGCCAGCTACAGAGTCTGGTGAAACGTTAGGAAGAAAAACCTTAAGAACATGGCCAAACAATTCGGAAAACCCACAACAACCATCGGAACTCTGTTTTATGGGTAGAAAGGATGGTATGATCTAAAGCAGTGGTTCCCACTTTACTTCACTTTTTACTTTACTTTATTTGGACTTATACCCCGCCCCTCTAGACAAAGTCTATTCGGGGTGGCTTACAGGAGTAATAAAATACAATACAATACATAATGATAAAACCTCTTAACAGATGCATATATAGATTATCAAGATGAAATAATTGAGAAAGAATTAAGAAAGAAAGATCAATTAATTGACAGGAGGGAAGGCCTGCCTAAAGTTTTTAAATGGGGTTAAAAAAATGCCCAGCGAGGGAGTCAGGTGGATTTCCATTTGGAGAGTGTTCCACAACCAAGGGGCCACTGCCGAGAAGACCCGGTTTCTTGTTCTTTCCTTCTGGGCCTCAGTGTAATGCCCCTCAGCCGTCGGTGCTGGCTTTGTCGAGTGATTCGGGTAGACCTGGGTGGCAGAAGGCGATCTGCCAGGTATCGAGGTCCCAAATCGTTTAGGGCTTTATACGTCATCATTAAAACTTTGAAATCAATGCGGAAACGAATGGGCAACCAGTGTAAAGCAGCCAGGGTGCTTTGTTCTCCTCGTACAAATTCTTCACTTCCCTTACAATTTCTAATTAATTCTTCCTATAATCTAGAAAAAATAGTCATTAAAAATGCACGCTGTTAAGGCTCCTACACCAAAAAACAGTCCTTCACATGCCTCTAATAACTTGTCTTTTCTCTCTCTCCAGAATTTTTAAAATGCTGTTTTTGAGCAACAGTGCTAATTCGGTTTGTGCGTTAGCAGATGGAATTCTTGATATCAACAAGGGGTTTGTTTTGCTAGAATCCTAATATTATCGGCATAGTGTATAAAAATACTGGACTTCTGCCAGAAGGAAGAGAGCTCAGTTTCTGCTGCAGAAATATCCAGAAATGGAGTGTGATTCATTGAGACAATTGCACTTTAGAGTTACTATTGTGTGACCAACAATACTTTTTGACCTTATAATGCAATCTATAAAGCTATAACCACATCTTGTATCTAATGGTAATGAGTTTATGTTACTCACATGCTGTAAAACATTGGAAGATCCAAGGAACAAAGGAAATTAAAATGAGATGAAAATAGGATGAGAGGGATTCCTAGTATCTTTCGATACAAGAAGGATGAGTCATAATAAATGTTAGCCTGGTAGAATTTTGCATTCTGTATAATTAAAAACTGCAAATCAAACCAGTTTACTGTCAGGCTATATTACCTTATTCAATGGAATTGAATGAGTTGACTTATTTGTCTGCCGTCTCAGGCATCAATTAGAAACCAGTTCTTTAAAACAGCATAAATTGGAATTCAGATTATTTCCTAGTAATAACTGTCTAAGAGTGACACACTGTTGTTTCCAAGTACTGTATTGCATTAGTTTTTCTTCAGTTAATCAGAAGATATGCATCCTAAACATCTCTGAAGGTCCTGAAAATTTCATCTAGGATAGTAATGTAAAAATACCCAACCTATAAACAACTTGACAGGGGTTGGAAAAAATGCCTTGTCAGGTTTGGCTGTATTGCCATTTGTGCATTAAAAATAATATGGTTACAAACGTGTTCTAATGACTGAAGGAGTGGACAGTAGAATGAAAGCGCTAAAACAAACTAAGAGAAAGGCATTGTTTAAGCTTTACATTATTTTTAACAAAAGACAAACACAATATAGCATATTCTCTAAATAATTAACAATGTAACAGCAAAGAATTAAATAGAAAGCCACTAAATATAGATAGATTAGATAGATTAGATAGATTAGATAGATTAGATAGATAGATAGATAGATAGATAGATAGATAGATAGATAGATAGATAGATAGATAGATAGATAGATAGATAGATAGATAGATAGATAGATAGATAGATAGATAGATAGATGTTCTGCTTACTGTACTGAACAGCTCCCTCCTTACTGATCCCTGTACAGTTGAAGATGTAAGAAAGCGTTTTCCCTCCTTTTAAGATTGGCTTACTGAATGATGCATGTAGAAGTATAAAAATGATTTTTTTAAATATTTATTAAAACAAATCAAAATACCTCTGCTTGGTTTCAGAGTATCTCTTCTCACTCCTTCCCGTTCACAGAAGACTTCTGTGCTAAAAGAGCTTTTTTTTTTTTTTACTGAGGAATGAAAAAGCAAGCCATCTCCTTGGTTCTCCTCTCCCCTTGCATTCTTATATTGTGCTTCCCCCACCTGTTACAAAGAGTCAGGGGACTCTCTAATTCTCTACCTTAACCTCTCAGAGGGGACTGAAAAGCCATCCAAGCTTTCCTTTAGTCCCTAGGAGTTGCCATTTAGTGCTCCACAAAGGACAGAGCCTTGAGGAGCAGCTGCTACCAGTCCAGTATATCTGTCATACCTGTAACCAAGTTATACTTTGTTTTAACAGAATCAGAGATGGATGTGACCGGAGTGTCATTTAGTGATAGCATTATTCTTGTTATAACAATATTATTCTCATCTTGTACAGATGGAGATCCACTGGTTAGTTCCCTGAGGATGATTAATGCCTATTTAGAGCTGAGGCTATTAGACAAAGGAAACTATTAAAGAAACTTACTTAGTATCAAATAGTTTCTGATAATTATCATACCATATTAAATTTGCCTTACTTTGGCAATATGTGGGAACATGCAGTAGATTCTCAACTCTAAAGAGTGTTAGTTGATGCTGATTTGGACCCAGTGTATTGGGAGACACCATTATGTGCACAGGACTGTTGGACTGCAGGGTGCAATGAGGCTTTATCTGCCTTTCAACATCTACATGATACTACTGACGAAGGTCATTTAGAGGTCTGAACTGAAGTACCATCAATAAAAGTTGATGACACACAGCTTTCTTGTTCCCATCCAATAATCCTCGGGAGGCTTTTGGGGGATGGCTGAAGACAAATTAGTTGCTACTTGATCCAGACAAGATAGAGGAAGCAGCAGAACTCCTCCCTGTGGTTGCAGGTGCAGAATGATGCCCCAGGAGGGACTACATCATCATGGGTAAGTTCTAGCCCTTTAAATTCACACCCTTATCAATAAAATACATTCTCTATTTAACTACTTAGAAAAGATGTGGGGCAGGTGGAGTGATATTTTATTTTAGTATTTATTTTTCTGAAACATTTTCTACACTTCAGAATGTTTAACATGGTTCTACAGTACTACTCACATCAACATTCTCAATATCAAAGTACTATATGAGTGATACTGCTGCCTAATGATAACTGAAATCCTAAAATCAACAAGTATATGGCACTTTAGAAGGGCAATAGAGAGAGAATCTCCATGATAAAATGCATATAAGGGGTACCCATTCCCAAGTATCTCTTGATAAAAATTATGTGCATATTGGTATGTCTAAAGACAAAACCAAATTTGAGCTAAGACGAAAGAACCAACACTACTGCTTTCTCATTAATATTAATAATGGCCAGATTTTTAAGATGCCTAGAAGTTTAAAAATCCGTTAATTAAACAGTACAGCAAACTCAGTTCCTGTAAATCAAGAAAACAAAAGAGGATACCTGCCAGATACAAGGACATAAACATCACTAAAAATTCCACCCCTCTTTAATTCTGTTCTACTTCTTCTGCCAGAAATTCTGATGAAAGGTAAATATCAAGAAGGAGGGAAGTATGTGTTTTCTTTATGGATGGGCAAACATGGCCAATTAATCCTTCCACAGAGTTTAATAGCACTTTGTCCAGTGGGCAAAATCTAAGATAAAATTAATTTTAAAAATGCTGTGAGGCATTAAACCTTTAATCCATGATTATTTGTCCTCCAAGGTGGCAGATGGCAAATCTTCTGCTGTTTAGACTTCTGCCATGGTACTAGCATCTGTTTTCCCTGGGGCAACCACAACAAGGAGCACAATATACTGGAACATCGTAGCTCCTTAACTAAATACAGAAATCTGATACACTATCTGAAACACAAAATTTTGCTGAATCATTGCCTAGAATGATATTTGCAGACAGCAAATTTACATTGATGGGGCATTTTTATTAGGACTAGTGAAGTGTATTACTTCAAATGGACTGAAAACGTGGTCCTAAAGCTATGATAGAGACAAACATGCATACATATAAACAGGTATTGTTATAGATCGCACATATTGATCAATAATATTCTGCAACAAACTAATACTTGCTTTATAGAGGAAACTATATCTCTAAAATGTATAATGTGTGCTAACACAAATTAGTACTTAATAACTAGCTTCTATTGAAGGGGATGTGTGTGATAGAGCAGATACAACATAGGGATAAATAGGTAGTTTGAGGTATTCTCCCCAAAATATTACTGCCTACATGAAACAGATACAGGTGGGATCATTTACACAATTTTCCCATAGCACATAATTCTTTTAAGCATGTAGGAGTCAGGGCTTATCTAGACAATGTCCAGATGAGTACAGAGAGCTTTGTAGACAGTTACAAGGTTATCCTTCTTTAGTGAAGAGCTAGTGTGGTCCAGTAGACATAGTCCTGAGAGAATGTGGAACAGCTGGGCACAAATCCCATCGCAAAGACAGAACAGTACTTGTATAGCCTTGAGAAGTCACTCATGCTAAGCTTTAGTTTTCCATCTGCAAAACTGGAACATCACTGAATTTCTTCACAGTACTGATTGACTTGTACATAAGCACAAAAAAAGATGTTTTTTTTTTCTCAAAGCTGCAATATAAACATTAAATGTTAATTGCAGAAAAGAACTTCCACCCACATTCTCAACTATATGTATAGGTTTTTATGCATAGTTTCAGCAGATGCTTATGCATGTGGCCGGTCTTTACAGAACAGCTAGGCAAGGTATGTCACATAGACTGTGGTGCTAGAAATATTTCAGTAGCCTAAGCACTAGACTTCTGAGCCGCACTCGTGAGAAGTTCTCCAGAATTTTTTCCTCCTTTGGAATTATTTTCAAAGTGAGTTTTCATTTCTATCAAAATGAATGAGAGTGATAAATTCCTGGCACAGCACGAAGTCTCATACAAAGAAACTACTTGCATACAATTTACATTTAAATTTTTCTACTTTCTTCATAAGCAGTGGAAAAGCATACAATATTTATCTTGTCAATATTTCTTACTAAGAGAGTCTTCCACAAGGAATTGGTCGATATTTTAAGTGACCTTTAATTATGTGAATTTCATTTTCACCTTTTGCCTACAATGTTTAACTGACCGAAAAGTACACAAAATTAATCTCTTGGCCTTTTATGCACTGAAGCCAAGTTTGATACAGGGACTCTGAAACCTTTTTTTTTCTCAACAGTTAAAAGGTGAAAAGGTCTATGATTAGAAATGACAGGTTTGAATATCAGTAAATCAATAATAGGCTTTGAGTTGACCACAGCGATAGGTTTATGTACAAAGGTCACAGCATTTAAAAGGTTCAGAAAATGTTAATGAAAGCTCTTCTTTCAACTCTTTCATATTCTACTACTTAAAAAAAAAACCCACCTGCTTAGTGTATTAGAGATTATATGAAAAGCTGAATACAGAAAAATCCATATCATGAATGCAAAAGTGTGATACATAACAGAAAATATTCTGATAGTCAGACTGGAAAGGAATATAATATATACAAGCACAGGACTGATGCCTGCTTCTACATGCAAGCTGTACCAATCATCCCAAAGTCAATGCCAGATCTACAGTTTTTTGCAGAGGTAAGAGTCTGACCTGCTGTTTTCCCAATTATACCTCCAAGCTATGGATTTTATGTAGTAAATTCTATTTTACAATTCAGAGATACTTGCTTTATTTAAAAGAATGGCTTATCCAACTTTGTCAATGTATCACCATACCTTTGAAATATGTATTTTTCAATACAAGTCCATAATAAATATGTAATGTTATCAAAAACATCTAAATATTTAAATGAACTTTATTTCCATTAGTATATTCACACAGCTACTTCATTTTGGTTTGCTACATAGCCTTCAGCATAAACACTGGGAATTATGATTAATGTAGTTGATGAAGAAATGCATTTTAACTTTTTTAGCCTTTCTTCCTAAAAACTTATGTTGATCACATTATGGTTCAGTGAATCTTGCTCCTATGTATCCTCATCATAGTGCCATTAAGTCAATTCCACTTATGCCGGCCCTTTTCAGGGTTTTCTAAGAAGAGAGTAGTCAGGAGCGGTCTATTATTCCCTCCTTCTGCTGGTGCTCCAAAACTGTGCAGCTTGCCCAAGGCCAAAGATACTGGCTCTACTTGCACCAGCCACAGTTGTTTATGCCACAATGATGTTTATTGTTTAGCCACAATAATGGGTGGCCAAATTAATCCCAGGCTATAGAACTAGAGATAATTTATCTACAGTTTGGGATTAATTTAACCACCCATTACTAAACACTGTTTATAGAACAATGCTTCTTGAGAAACAAACTGATATCAAACAAATATTTTAAAGGTCATAGTCAGGTCAACAACTTGTACCCAAATACAATCTCTGATTTGGGGCCCTGTATAGATGTATTTGCCATGTAGTCCCAGTCTTATGTCTGTTGAAGTGGGCTCGTCCACGAAAGCTCACATTAGAATATAGCACTTATCTTTAAGGTGCCACAAAGGGAGGGAGGAGCATTCTTGGTAACTGTGCTGTCTCTTGTGGCATTAGACAGAGATAGCAAGGGAAAGAAGGATTTTTAACCTGCTTTCCCACACTTGCCACCCAGTGCAACCACTCTTGTGCCCCCTACATTCAGCAGTGCCCAAGGTATGCACTTGATAATCACAGATAACACAAAATCTATGACTGGGGTGTGGAAAGCTAAAGGTATTGAACCACAGCATGGAAATTATATCCTTATTCAACTAGTTAAAATATTACACAGACCTATCTAAAGCAAAAAAAAAAAAAAAAAAAAAGATGCTGCTAAGGTGCTACACTCAATATGTCTGCAAATTTGGAAAATTCAGCAGTGGCCAAAGAACTGGAAAAAATTAGTCTACATCCCAATCCCAAAGAAGGGCAGTGCCAAAGAATGCTCCAACCACCGTACAATTGCACTCATTTCACACGCTAACAAGGTTATGCTCAGAATTCTACAAGGCAGACTTCAGCAGTATGCGGATCGAGAATTCCCAGAAGTACAAGCTGGATTTCGAAGGGGCAGAGGAACTACAGACCAAACTGCTAACATGCGCTGGACTATGGAGAAAGCCAGAGAGTTCCAGAAAAACATCTATTTCTGCTTCATTGTCTATGCAAAGGCCTTTGACTGTGTGGACCACAAGAAACTATGGCAAGTTCTTAAAGAAATGGGAGTGCCTGATCACCTCATCTGTTTCCTGAGAAATCGATATGTGGGACAGGAAGCAACAGTTAAAACTGGATATGGAACAACTGATTGGTTCCAAATTGGGAAAGGAGTACGACAAGGCTGTATATTGTCTCCCTGCTTATTTAACTTATATGCAGAATACATCATGCGAAAGGCAGGACTGGAGGAATCCCAAGCCGGAATCAAGATTGCCGGAAGAAATATCAACAACCTCTGATATGCAGATGATACCACTCTGATGGCAGAAAGTGAGGAGGAATTAAAGAACCTCTTAATGAGAGTTAAAGAGGAGAGTGCAAAAAATGGTCTGAAGCTCAACATCAAAAAAACTAAGATTAAGGCCACTGGTCCCATCACCTCCTGACAAACAGAAGGGGAAGATATGGAGGCAGTGGCAGATTTTAATTTCTTGGGCTCCATGATCACTGCAGATGGTGACAGCAGCCACGAAATTAAAAGATGACTGCTTCTTAGGAGGAAAGCGATGACAAAACTCAACAGCATCTTAAAAAGCAGAGACATCACCTTGCCTACAAGGGTCCCCATCGTCAAAGCTATGGTTTTTCCAGTAGCGATATATGGAAGTGAAAGCTGGACCATAAAGAAGGCTGACTGCCAAAGAATTGATGCTTTTGAATTGTGGTGCTGGGGGAGACTCTTCTGCAAAGAGAAAAAACCTATCCATTTTGAAGGAAATCAACCCTGAGTGCTGACTGGAAGGACAGATTCTGAAGCTGAGGCTCCAATACTTTGGCCATCTCATGAGAAGACTCCCTGGAAAAGACCATGATGTTGGGAAAGTGTGAGGGCAAGAGGAGAAGGTGACAATAGAGGATGAGATGGTTGGAAAGTGTCATCAAAGCTACCAACACGAATTTGACCCAACTCCGGGAGGCAGTGGAAAGCAGGAGGGCCTAGCGTGCTCTGATCCATGGGGTCACGAAGAGTTGGACATGACTTAATGACTAAACAACAACAACAACAACAGCACCTCCATAACTGAACAGATAATTCTGAAAGCAACCAAGCAGACAGTGAAGCTAGATTATTCACCATCTGTCAGGAAAGCAGCTCACCAGTTGTTTATTCAGTATATGATTATGGCTGAGTATTGAGTTCTTGGATCAGGTTGCAAACAAAACAGAAGCTTCCCCCAAATTATAGAACACAAAGAAGAGCAGTACTTAATCTGTTTTAAAGGAATACAACACACATACCTACAACTAGCTGTGAATTATAACAACAATTTAAAAGAAGCAGGCATTGCAAATTTTTCTTAAACTTTTCACTCGCACTTTCTCCTGGCCATTTCTTAAATCAGTGATGTTTGAGAAGCAGTTCAGTGTCTTGCTACAGGCAATATTTAGAAAAATGGGCAGAGTAAATAACAGATATTGGTCCACAACAGAGTTAATGCTGCCCATTCTTGCTGCAATCTGGGGGGTAATTATTTCATTCTTTGCCTCAGGCACCAAATGTTTTTGATCTGGCCCTGCTGAATATGAAGTGCTGTAAATAATGGATCAGAAGTATAATTAATATGTAGCTCCATTTAATTACTGTTTCTTTGAGTTTATAATCTTCCTGTAGCATTAATGAAAGAGCCTCATTGTAAAGGATGAGAAACTGTTTCCATCACACTTAGAATTCATGTGATTGTACTGCGTAGTGTTGCTTATTTGCTTGTTGAACTAGTTTGCTGCCAAATGCATCCTTCCAGGGTGCAGGGGGTGGGGGTGGGGAGAATCAGCTTTGGTCCAGTGTTGGAACAGAAGAGAAGGTTGGATACACCTTGCCCCAGTAGTTCTCCACCATCTTCTATACTTTCTGAAAAGTCCTCGGTAAAAGATTGAAGGGGCATACACAGATAAATTGGGAAAGGGGAGCACAGACTAAAACACAATTGGTTCCATTAGCAGAATTCCACCCATGGAACCATGGATCCAAACCCAGATTAAATTATCTGTAAATAATGTTCAAATATTAATATCCTTTTTCTCCTCTTTACGTGTATTTTTTTTACATTTCCTTATTTTACATTTCTTCTGTGTTTCAGAAATTCAACTGTATACTTCAGCTCAGAGCATACAAGTACTTAGAATCTAGAGGACAATAATGAAAGGGGGCTTTTATTAAAACAAGTGTGCTCAACAAATTCATTACCTTCAGTTTTTTTAGCTGGACAGATCATTTCTTCCATTTAAAATAATATTAATAAAAAAGCTTTCCCAAGTTTATTGACGTCATGTATATAATACCTACAAATGGAAAAAGGAAAAGGAAAAAAATTGATAGGCACTGTCGCTTTTATGGGGGGGGAAACCCCTACCTTCCTGTGGTTTTCCAAAGCATTCCAAAGAGGTTACTTACATTGCTTTGAAATGTTGAGTTATGGGAAGGCCATAGCTTGAGACCAGCAGCTGAGACAGCAACAGAGATGAAAGTTATTTAGTTCTGTGATTCAAGGGGAAACACAGCTGCTACAGCTGGCCTTCTCAGATCTCAACACTTACTACAATGATCGAGAAGGCGATAACGTGTTCTGTCTCAGTTTGAAAAATGCATTCATAAAAATAGTCTTTAAAAAGGACCAAAAAAAATCTATTAATCACACTTCAACTTGGAGTTTGGGGCACTAAAGTGGAGCTAGGCTTACCCAAAAGAGATCTGATACATTATGTGAGTTATCTATTATCTCTCTTCAAGCATGTCTATGTAACCTGAACTGCATATCTCACATGTATTTTTATGAGACGTGAACTCTCTACTTTGTGTGTTTTAAATGCTGCCTTTCAAGATAAACAGAAAGAAAATTTGAACTGATAAATTTTAAGTCAGAATTCTAATAACAGCAGTTAGCCACAAATGAGATGGAGGTATCTAACGAAGCTACCAAAATACTCAAATTATCTAAAAATGGAAAAGTGGTTGAATATTTTCCAAATATTGGCTGAAATCCTTCTGGCATAACTAAGGCTGTGGAAAGGTGATGACATCACCCAAACAGATGATTTTCAATAATTAAAAATATACAATTTCCTACATTGTTCCATGGCTTTCCAACTTGCATGTAATCCTTGCAAATACGGGGAGCGGTGAAAAATGTTTTAAAAATGTTTTTTAAATATTTTCAAAACTGTTTTGAATCTTAGCTAATGTTTAATTGTTTTTAATGTATAGTTTGGTATGGCATTTATAACTGTTATTATTGTATGACTTCTATTGTTCTGAGCCACTTTGGGAGAAAGAAAGAAAGAAAGAAAGAAAGAAAGAAAGAAAGAAAGAAAGAAAGAAAGAAAGAAAGAAAGAAAGAAAGAAAGAAAGAAAGAAAGAAAGAAAGAAAGAAAGAAAGAAAGAAAGAAAGACATTTTTAATTACTGAAAACCTCTCTTTTCTGGTAATGTCATTTGGTGGTGGTGGTGATTTTTGGCAATTAAAGACTTTAACCTTTCACCTCACACCTTCAAAATGATTAAAATAATTACACAGTTGTCAGGGAAAGCTGTAGAATAGAAATAGGAAGTTTTTAATTGCCTCCTGCTCCTGATGGCATCACCCTTCCACAGGCACTAAGTTATGCAACAGGATTTTCAGTTACTATTTATAGGTGCCTCTGGGAGCACACAAGACAACTAGGTACCTGTTTCCTGACACAATTCCCCTGCATCTGGCATTTTGAGGTACAGTACCTTCCTTTCAAGCCTGGAGATTATATATCCCCATCACGGCTTATAACCTGTCCTCTTGAATTGGCTCAGTGAAGGATGTAGGAAGCTCCGTGTTAGAGTGGTTCTGTTAATAACTTCATGTTTATTATCACAGAGTATTGCTGGGAAAATCTGTTGGTGATGCTGAAGTTGCACATGGTTCCATTTTGTCTCTAATGGTATTTAACTTCTATATGACACTACTTGTAGATGAAGATTAAGATCAATATTCAAATTATATCTACTTTACTTCTCTATTTCATATGAATCAGAAGAGATTGTGAAAGTTCTACACTAAGGTCAGGAATCCATGATGGGCTAGATGAATGCCAATAAACTGAAGTTAAGTCTTGACAATTTGAGGATTCTGTGCATATGTGATTAGGTAGATATCGTGGTCTAGATCAGTGGTTCTTAACGTGGGCAATAATGCCCCTCAGGGGGCGATTTCATTTTTCAGGGGGGCGGTAGAACGAAAAGGGGCAGTGTGGGGGCGCTGGAGCAGAAGGGGGGTGGTAGGGGGGCGCTGGAGCAAGCCAAACCTGTGAAGATGGCTGCAGCCTTTTTACAATGTGCATGAATATATATTTTCCTCCAATTTTAATTTAGTTTCAGAGATTTCATCTTGAAATTTTTAGTTCCTGCATTGCGGTTTGTTTTTATGCCCTTTTTATATTTCTTTTTGCGTCTTAAAATTCGCTTGCAACTAAATCATTAAATTTTACTTTTTGGGGGCATTTGATTTTCTTGGAATTGAATTTTGTTTTCAGGGGTCATTGCATTTAAGTGTCTTAAACAAACAAACAAACAAACAAATAAGATATCACCGCAGGGAGGGGGGCGATGATAACTTCCTAAATGGCTCAAGGGGGCGTTTCTTTCAAAAAGGTTAAGAACCACTGGTCTAGATCACTGGTTCTTAACCTTTGTTACTCAGATGTTTTTGGACTGCAACTCCCAGAAGCCTTCACCACCAGCTGTGCTGGCTGGGGTTTCTGGGAGTTGCAGTTCAAAAACACCTGAGTAACAAAGGTTAAGAACCACTGGTCTAGATGGTATAACAGTTCCCCGATACATGGCTACAAAAGAAGGATCTGAATAACATTTTGCTCCTGAATGACTTGATAGAGTAATGCCTACTATAAGTTCTTTCACTCTGATGCAGCTATATGAAAATGGTTGGTGACAGAAAAAGTGCAGATAGAGTAGGAGTCAAAAAAGCAATTGGTCCAAGCCCAAAAAGTAGAGGATCAGTTCCTGCCTCAGACACAAACAGCTGTCTAACTCATTGTATCTTAATCAGCGTGATAAATACACTGTACAAAACAATCAATCAAATAAAGTACTTACCAATCAAGTAAGGTTAGAAAGTTTTAAAGTACTTCCTCTTAATCTAACCAAGTGAATGGTTTTGTCCAACATAGTGGAATAGCCAAGGCTGTCATTTCATCATAAAATCAATAGCTACCATAAACGCACATTGAGATCACCACAAGCAAAGTCACTAACTTGGACAAGAAACTCACTGGGTGACCTTAGGAAGGTTACATTCTCTTAGCCTGACCTACCTCTTAGGATTGACAAGAGGATAAAGGAGAACCTTATATGTGAGCTCACTAGTCAGGATACAAATGTAAAAGGTATCTAAAATAAATCAACATAACTTTACAAAGACAAAATTGGAAACCTTCCAAGATCTAAACTCATACTGTTGTTGATTCCAAAATGTACTTAACTTAATAATTTACATAACAGGATTTAAAATAAAGATATTACTGATCTTCAAATGTATTTATTTAAAGTGAGTAAAATCTTTCCAGTGAAATCAAACCATAATAAATTATGCCAGATAAATTGAATATAGTGAAAGGAGTTTTACGATAACATTTAACATGTCCATATTTTTCCATTTAGTAACAACTTGACTAGAAAAAAAGTATGTCAAGTGCCCATGCAAGAAAAACGTGCTGAAGACTTATGGCTATTTTTACTTGCCCAGAGAGTTGCATTGCTTCCCGATTTTGAACACAAGGTGCTGACGTCAAACATAAACAGTAAAATAAAGATTTTTCAAAAGATGCTGATAATAAGTGAATGCTGGATTAATTCCAGGACAGAAATAAATTGTTCAAAACTTTCACAAAATACAATTTAGCCAAAATACAATTCAGTCAAAGTAACAGAGTGTCATAAAGTTATAATTAATTCCCAAATGTATGGAATTACTATAATACATTGGATCTGTGCTTAGTTTGTACAGTAATTTGAAAAGCCTTTCTGCAGTTTACTAGAGATTTTTAATTTAGTGAAAGAACTTGGCAAGTAAAAACCTAATTCTAGTAGATAATCAGCACTTTAATGTTTTCTATCAAACTGCAACCAACCTTGAAATTATTTAAAGACTCTCATTTAGAGTTACGGAACACTGATCGCTAAGGAAAGATTTTAGCATATTCTAGACTTATGAAAACACTATTTCATGACACTGAAATGTAGGTAACAGTAGCGGTGTGTATTCAAATTGAGAATATTACATAATATTGATGTGTTTTTAGCGATTATTGTTAGGTGTTATTTTTGCATTTCTTGCATAAATTACCTAAGTAAGAGTTTTATTCTACTCTACTAGGGTTCATATATGAGACAAACAAACAAAAAATATAGAATGGTTTTGACAAAATTGAAATCTAGACTTCTCTTAAGTATGCATTTGCTTCTACTACAATGTGAACAAAAACACTAGATAATTTTAAGGAATAAATTTTTGTTAATTAAAACCTACTTCTAGTCAAATGCGTATTTAAAAGTAATACTAGAAATGTATATGTAGTATAACATAATCTAGTGTGTTAGGTCTAATATGTACCTGGAATACGGATCAATCAATATTTACATACAAGTTGATGTGTATTTATTTTAAATAGTTTAATTGCTTTGTGATAGATAATGTTCTCCACTGCCCAAACAACTAATTTCAGTCCTTGCATTAGATTAGCTTCTGAGATGTATACAATTATGCAGGGAATGGATAAATGGAAAGCTCTTTTCCCTCTCACGCAATACCAGAACCAAGGAAATCTACTCAATTTGAGTGTTGGGAGAGTGAGAATAGAAAAAAACCTTTTTTACCTAGTGTGTTGTTACTCTGTGGAACTCCTTGCAACAGGATGTGGTGATGGCATCTGGCCTAGATGCCTTTAAAGGGGGATTGGACAGATTTCTGGAGGAAAAATACATCACAGGTTACAAGACATGATGGGGATGTACAATCTCCAGGCTTAAAAGGAAGGTACCTTAAAACACCAGATGCAGGGGAATGGTATCAGGAGACAGATATCTAGTTGCCTGTGTGCTCCCAGAGGCATCTGGTGAGGCCACTGTGAGATAGAGAAGGCTGGATTAGATGGGCCCTTGGCCTGATCCAGCAGGGCTCTTCTTATGTTCTTATGACAAGCCTATAGAGTTTTACCTACATTTAAACAATGGTTCTGTTTAACTGACCTCAGTAATTATCTGTAGTGTACCATTTCCCATAACTGTTATTGACTGCAAAGAAACTATTATGGCTAAAAGATGTTACATTGAAACAGTTCTTGAAGATGAGAAACTACAGTATGAGAAAATCATATAAAAAACTTTAAAAAGATGTGGTTAAAATAAGAAAATAAATATGTGAAGCAGTCTTCTCTTTCTTCCTTGACATGAAAACAAACAAATCCTCAGTATGTTAATAAAAGCTTTGGCAAAATCAACAGTACCCCTTTCACAGCTATTAATTGTTTTTTAAAAGCACACAAAAAAACCCTTGTCTGCTACCACTTTGTAATACTATTTAATCATACATGGAACAATGCCTGGGACGACCCAGGAGAGATGAAATGATTCTCATATTTTGATGAAAGCTTAGAGCATTCTCATTTTTTCTCTCATTTGCAAAAATCGATAAATAAAACAAACAAGTAAGATCTGCAACAACTGCAATATGGACTGTTTCCACATGGGATTTCATCCTGTCATGCCCTTCTCACCACTCGGCTCCGTTCCTTCTTCCCAGATTTTTCTGTTTCCACCTTTTCATTAGCTAATCAATACAGTGGTGCCTCGCACAACGATTGCTTCATACAACGATGAATTCACACAGCGATGGGTTTCTTTGAGGAATTTCCCCCATCGTTTAACGATGTTCTCTATGGGGGAATTTCACTTAATGATGTCCCTTTTTCGCTCCTGTAAAAGTGTCTTAAACTGTTTGAAGCCTGTTTTAAATGCTTGCAATCGTTAGCCCACCTCCTGAACCCTATGCAAACTTAATTTGGTGTTGTTCTGAGTCATTAATTTTTGGTGATTTTTTAAAAATTCTCCATTGAAAGCCTTTGAATGGTCCGTTCAAAGGCTTTCAAAGGAGAAAACAAAAAATCACCAAAAATTAACGACGACTCAGAACAACACCAAATCAAGGTTGCATAGGGTTCAGGAAGTGGGCTAACGATTGCAAGCATTTAAAACAGGTTCCAAACATTGTAAGACACTTAAAAATGAGCGAAAACGGACATCGGAAAGGACTTCAAAAGCACTGAAGCCGGCTTCAGTGCTTTTGAAGCTCTTCCGTTTTCGCTCATTTTTAAGTGTCTTACAATGTTTGGAACATGTTTTAAATGCTTGCAATCGTTAGCCCACCTCCTGAACCCTATGTAAACTTAATTTGGTGTTGTTCTGAGTCGTCGTTAATTTTTGGTGATTTTTTGTTTTCTCTCTCATTGAAATGCATTGGACGGACAGTTCAATAGAGTTCAATGAGGGAAAAAGAAAAAAATCACCAAAAATTAACGAAGACTCAGAACAACACCAAATTAAGTTTGCATAGGTTTCAGGAGGTGGGCTAACGATTGCAAACATTTAAAACAGGCTTCAAACAGTTTAAGACACTTTTACAGGAGCGAAAAGGGAGAACGGAAAGGGCTCTTTGATCTCTGTTTCCCTTTTAAAGCTCTTTCCAATATCCCTTTTCGCTCCTGTAAAAGTGTCTTAAACTGTTTGAAGCCTGTTTTAAATGCTTGCAATCGTTAGCCCACCTCCTGAAACCTATGCAAACTTAATTTGGTGTTGTTCTGAGTCTTCGTTAATTTTTGGTGATTTTTTTTCTCTCTCATTGAAAAGCATTGGACGGACTAACCAGTTTTCAATGCATTCCTATGGGAAATGGTGTGTCACTTAACGATGTTTTCACATAACGATTTTTTTATGGAACCAATTAACATCGTTAAGCGAGGCACCACTGTGTTCCACTACCACAAATTTGTGTTGACTGCCCCCCCTCCTTAGGGCAGGGATGCACAATTTTGGAAGGGTTGAAAGCTATATGTCCGACTGGCATACAGATGCTTTGGGGGTCATGTTTCCCAACCCAGGAAAGGTTGAAGGCAGCAGGAAAAGAGGAAGGCCAAACACAAGATGGATTGACTCCATCAAGAAAACCACAGCCTTGAGACTACAAGGGCTGAGCAGGGCTGTTGAGGCCAGGACATTTTTGAACTCTCACTCATAGAGTCACCATAAATTGGAGGTAACTTGATGGCATGTAACAACAACAATGTTAACATTTTCCAAAAGAAAAAAAGAGGAATTCATATATACTTTTAAAAATTAATTTTTTGTTTCGTAAATGTAATCTCAATGAATAACATTTCATATCAATTAAAATAATTCCTTAAAGGATATCTATTAAATAAAATATATGCAATAATGTGTTGTGAATGATTGTAAGTGAATTGTGACTGCACTCACAAAAATCAGCTTGGTGGAGGTACATGGCTTGGGAGACACACTTTTATACACCTCTACCTCCAAGGTTCCCTCTCTGTTTTTTGTTGCTGTTACTGGCTACTATTTCCTCTTTAACGTGCAAAGGCAATCACATAAGGTTCCAAATAAGAAGAGTAAGTTTGCTGTTCGTGTACAAGACAACAATAAATTATTACTTATAGTGATACAGTATAAGCATGTAAACCAAAATGATGAAACCAAATGGGGTGTTGGTGAGAAACATTTAATCTGATTTTGGATAGTTCATTACAGTGGACTAAAAGGTGACAGAAATATGAAATTTCACTTCATATTTTAAAGGATGAAACCGATAGGGTAGAAATTAAAAGCAGAAGTAAAGCATGCTGTCTATATACTGCCCCATAGTGTTTAAAGCACTCTCTGGATGGTTTACAATTTAATTATGCAGACTACACAATGCCTGCCCACCAGCAAGCTGCATGTTCAATTTACTGATCTCAAAAGGACAGAAGGCTGAATGAACCTTGAGCCAGCTACCTGAGACTGAACCCAGGTCATGAGCAGACTTTTGACTGCAGCTTAACCACTGTGCCACAAGGCTAAATAACACAAACATTTGTATTTATACATAAATATATGTGTAAAAATAATCATTACATGTACTTGAATATTTACAATCATAATTATTACAGAGTGGAAATCTCTTTTTTCAGTTGATACAAAAAAATGAACAGAGGAATTTAGTCCATGAGTGACAGTGTAAAATTACTCAAAGAAATTTAACACTGGTTAAATAATAGAAAACACCTTTCTCCTGCTGTCAATCAACTACTTGCAGAAACACAGGTTGCATATCTGTAGCTGTAGTTCTTTGAGTGGTCAGCTATAAATTCATACAGTATAGCTTGACCCCTATCCAACCTTGGGTAACCTGATGTTCTTGGACTGCAATTACCAGAAGCCTTCAACACCAACTGTGCTAGCCAAGGTTTCTGTGGGTTGCAGATCAGGAACATCTGGGTTATCCAAGATTGGGAACCACTGGCCCATGCAAAACCATTCTCACAATGTTTCAGAGCTAAGCAGATTTAAAATCTGACCTTGCCAAAAAATCCATCACACATATCTAAGCACATCCAATACTCTTCTCAGTCAGCTTTGCAGTTGAGAAGGAAGCAGAGTATGACTATGAGGAGGAAAAGGAGCTTTGTAAGGTCACAGATTCTCATTTGAAGAACTAGGATTTCAGGCAAGCAACTTGTTCTTCTTGCACATACATTGGTGGCCAAAATAACTGCTTGTCCGAAAGTTTAATCTCTGTTTGCACTTCAGTCAAGTACAGTGGGGTCTCGACTTAAGAACTTAATCCGTATTGGAAGGTGGTTCTCAAGTCGAAAAGTTCTTAAGTTGAATCTGCATTTCCCATAGGAATGCATTGAAAACCATTTAATCCGTATCTGCTCTTTTCTGTCCATAGAAACTAATGGGAAGCTGCTATTCTGCCTTCTGCCACTAGAGGGGGATATTTTCTTTCTTTTTTTCCCCTTAGGTTCAGGGAAGGCAGGGAGTACTAAAGGCAGCACTTTAGAACTCTTTTTTTAAAAAAACGAAGCCAATTTTAAATAATGTTTTAAAGCATGTTGTGCTGATTTTTTCAGCACAAAGGCACTCAGGCAGGCTTTTTAGGTGCTGAGCAAGCCTCCGGAAGCCTGCTCAGAGCCAGCCAATCAGCTGTTAGGTGGGGAGAGGAGCGGGGGGAAAACCACAAAATGGCTGCCAGGCTCTTTCTGGGTGTCGGCTTTTAGCTCTTTCCTGCTCTTTTTCCTGTGGTTTGGGGGCTACCAAGGCCTGGTAAGTGACTTTATTTAACAGTACAGTATTTATTTTTAAGTTTCTGACCCTTTCCCCCCCTCCAGAAGCCTCTAAGGGGAGGGAGGGGGGAATTTTTCCCTATTCGTAACTCGAGGGAAGTTCGCATGTCGAGTCCTTACTTTCCCTATAGGGCAGGTTCATAACTCGAATTGTTCGCAAGTCGGGTCGTTTGTAAGTCGAGACCCCACTGTATGTAGTAATTGAGAAAGGGCAGAAGTTTCAACCATGTTGCTGTGCCACAGGTTTCCACTAAAGGCATCTCTTTCCAAAGGCCACTAAAGAGGCCATTGCTCTAGCAGGACTGTTGATTTCTTCTGGTATTGGCTGTTGATATAGCTAGTATGCTAGTATTATAATACAAACTGTCCACATAAGGCATTGCGAGGAAACTGGCTGACATGAACTCCCTGATAATAAAGAGGCTGTTTGTTTTTTCAGAAAATATTTGTGCTATTGACATAAAAAGCCAAAGCTTGATGCACATCAAGAGCATGCAATTCTTCTTAGCAGAAAACACACAAAGCATAAGAAGTCGGCAGAATTATCAGTTGATTCAATGGAAGTCAAAAACAATATTAGGAAAGAAGTTGTAAAGCATAATTTTGAAAGACCAGAAGCAGTGGATCACCTCTAAATAAAAATAATTGACTTGTTCTTCATGGAGAAGTGATCACCACCGGAAACACTGTTTTAAAGATCAATAACCTGAGGACTGTAATTGCTAATGGTTTGAAGGGTGGAGCCATTGGAGCCATCAAAACCAGAGGTAAAGTCCTGAGATATAGTCATGGCCAAAAATATTGGCACCCTTGCAATTCTGTCAGAAAATGCAACCCTCCTCTCAGAAAATTGTTGCAGTTGCAAATGTTTTGGTACTCACATGTTCAATTCTTTGGTTTGCGTTGGAACAACACACACACACACACACACACACAGAGAGAGAGAGAGAGAGAGAGAGAGAGAATAAAAGTCAAATCTTATACAATCCCACACAGAAACCCCAAACTACACTGGCCAAAATTATTGGCACCCTTAACTTAATATTTGGTAGCACCCCCAAATATCCCTCTCTACTGGAATTTTGGACCACTCTTCTTCTGCAAACTGCACCAGGGCCTTCAGATTTGAAGGATGCCTTCTCCCAACTGAGATCTCTCCACAGGTGTTCTATAGCAGTGGTCCCCAACCTTGGGCCTCCAGATGTTCTTGGACTTCAACTCCCAGAAATCCTGGCCAGCCAAGGTGGTGGTGAAGGCTTCTGGGAGTTGCAGTCCAAGAACATCTGGAGGCCCAAGGTTGGGGACGACGGTTCTATAAGATTCAGATCTGGACTCATTCCTGGCCATTTCAGAACACTCCAGCGCTTTGTAACCATTTCTGAGTGCTTTTTGAAGGGTCTTTCGGGTCATTGTCCTGCTGGTAGAACCATGACACTGGCCAGTAAGTTGCGACCCAAAATTCTTTGGAAATCATCAGATTTCATGACACTGTTCACATAGTCAAGGCACCCAGTGCTAGAAGCAGCAAAGCAACCCCAAAGCATCTTTGACCCTCCACCAGCTTTGACTGTAGGGAATTTCTTTGAATGCCACATTTCTTTCTCTGTAAACAGTGCCATGATGTCCTTTACCAAAAAGCTCTACTTTTATCTCATCTACCATAGTACGACAGGGTGCCAATAATTTTGGCCAGTGCATTTTTGGGTTTCTGTGTAGGATTGTATCAGATTTGACTTTTCTTCTGTTTTTGTGTGTGTGTGTGTGTGTGTTCCAACACAAACCAAAGAAATGAACATATGAGTACCAAAACATTTGCAACTGCAACAATTTTCTAAGAGAAGGGTTGCATTTTCTGAAAGAATTGCGAGGGTGCCAATATTTTTGGCCATGACTGTATATACAAAGAAATACCCTATCATTACTGGCTTAGTATTCTATTTACTGTCATAATATAAAAACATTAACTGGAACTTTACTTAATACTTTTTCATACAACTTACATCTTAAACTTTAGTGACCTTGTTTCATAGGTCAACTACTATTTGTTTATTTATATCCCACTTTACTCCCAACACTAAATAGTAGGTCACAATAAAATTAACTGAAATATTAAGGCTACAATAAAGTTTACCTTTGCAATCATGTAATGGTGTTCACAGTATGTTTATCTTCCTCTCTCTGCCATGCGTCTGAAGTATGCGAAGAGGGAAAACTGCTACATTACTGTGTTACACACATTTTTCATGAATGGTTTTTTTTTTACCTAAACCATTAAACAATCAACTATCATGTCTTGTTGTGGTTTTTTGTTTGTTTGTTTCAGAAGCTATTCAAGGGTGCTTCTGGAGTACCACGAAAGGATATCATAAACGTGTGAGGGAAATCTGAGTAAACCAAAATAAGAAACAGTGAGTGAGATCTAGCAGTAGTCACAATTATAGTAGACCTACCAAATCAGTGGGGAATTGGTGAGTCAGCTCTTCCATAAGTTCTATTGATTCGGTTCACTTACTCTAATTGTGGCTTATTACTAGATTTCAGCCATTACATTAAACAAAATCTTTTGAAACTGGCACTATTATCAAACATGTTTAATTCAAAGTAAAACCAAACAGGCAAACAAATTTTACTTGGTGATTCACAAAGTAGTTAACCTTCTCAAGAATTCTGTTTGCTTTGGGTGAAAATTCAGTTACTGCTTAGAGCCAAAAAATGATTTGCACTTTAATTCTATTCCAAAAAAAGAGAGGAGAAATGCTAACTGCAAATTAAAAGGTACAACAATAAATTAACAAATAAGAATGTATTTGAACTAGATGATTATACAGTGTGAATACAATGGGTTCGAACTACACAGATCACTCTTTTAGAAAAGGATTCTTTCTAAAATAAATTCAGCTACAAAAAATTGAATTATTCTTGAAAGACAATGTTGGCTAGCACTGTTCCTTTCTTTCAAGTATGGCTCTGACACATTTAAATTATTTGTTTAGAAAGCAGGATGCATCTCTTTTCAGCTAAGAAAGAGTTCATCACACATTTAAACATATAGAGTATGCTATTAAAAATTGTCATGATTTTCAAAATATGTTTTTATCCCTTATGAAAAAATGGTTCTTATACACCCTGTCCCACGTGCAGACACCCATCCGCACCCCCATATTATCAGTACTGGCAGAAAAGAGATTTCCCTTGATTCCTCTAACCCAGAGGTCCCCAACTCTTGGTCCATGGCCTGAGTCGGACCGGGCTGCCAAGATATCTCCTGCACCCCTGCACACACTCATCCTGCACAGCCTGTTTGCAGCTGTGCGCACACTCCAGCATGCCTGGAGTGCCACGCAGCTGTTTGTGTATGTGCACCAGCATGAGCGCACAAGTGCTGTGCTGCTGTTTGTGCATGCACACAAGCACGCCCGTGCCTGTGTGAGCGCTGGGCTGCCGTTTGCACATGTGTGGGAGAGCACGTGCTTGTGCGCATGTGCAAACAGCAGCACAGTGCTCACACAGGAGCAGCACACTCGTACGAGAGAGAGCGCACTATTGTTCAAACATGCATGCGTGCGCGGGTGGGGTGCCCTGCCTTCCCCAGCCAGTCCGTGGACCGAAAAAGGTTGGACATCGCTGCTCTAACCTATTCATCTTCCTTTTCTGCTAATATATTATTGTCTTGAAATGCATCTTTGCACGTTAATCTTTATCTTTTATAACTAACTTTGCATTTAATAAGTTTTTTAAACCATTTAAAACACATGTATGCTGTGTATTAAATGTGTGTACGTGTGATGATTATCCTATTGGACTTAGATTTTCCTGCCACTAGCAATCCTTAGTATTGCAAAAGGGTAAGAAAAGTATTAAATTCTTGCTACACATCTGCTTTACTACCTGAAGCTGTTACTTAATTCAAACTAATGTTCAGTATTGAATTTCCTCTTTCTTCTTGCTCCACAAGTGTGGTTACATGCACCAACTGCATGTCCTCCAGCCTTCTCATTAACCTATTCTCTCTTCAGTGACAGTATTTCCCCAGAGAGATATGTCTCAGCAATTACACTTGCAAAGTAAGATTGTATTTAAAGGTAAAGGTAAAGGTTCCCCTTGACAATTTTTGTCCAGTCGTGTTCGACTCTAGGGGGCGGTGCTCATCCCCATTTCCCAGCCATAGAGCCAGCGTTTTGTCCGAAGACAGTTTTCCGTGGTCACATGGCCAGTGCGACTTGACTTAGACATGGAACGCTGTTACCTTCCCACCGAGGTGGTCCCTATTAATCTACTCACATTTGCATGCTTTCGAACCGCTAGGTTGGCGGGAGCTGGGACAAGTGACGGGTGCTCACTCCGTCACGTGGATTCGATCTTACGACTGCTTGGTCTTCTGACCCTGCAGCACAGGCTTCTGCGGTTTAGCCCACAGCGCCACCACGTCCCTTGTTAAGATAGTATTTACCTTTCAATAATTAATTGCAAAATAAAGCACAAGTAAACGTAAGATACAGAGTTGAGGAAAGGCATGTGTTATGACAAACATATCTTTCTTTAGTGGGTTAGATTATGAGTTTGTAGGTATTTTCTGAAGTTTGTGCTTTCTTGAAGAATCTGCAGGGTTTGGGTTATGTGTCTGTGTGCCAAACATATGTTTTGCAAAAGTACCTTTTTGCCAAGCACAAGTTTTGTGCAAAATACGTTTTTTTCCATAGAAAATACATTCCTTGTGCAAAATACAATGAATTTTGCTTGTTTGTTTGTTTGTTTGGTTGGTTAATGTTGATGTTGACAAACAAAGTGTTTCTCTTATCTGAGTCTTTCTACTCAGATAAGAGAGAAAAATGTGGTGGTTGGCAGTTTGGATTTTTCTAATAGAGATGTATGTGTTTCAACACACTTTTTTTGTTCATGGACATCAAAAACTTGGAAGTAGTGAATAGATTCTCACTAAAGAAAGCATGTAGACACATCTGGTGAACAAAATCAAAACTATATGAATAGCATATCCATCATGACTGAACTTCTCAGTGACCTGCACAACAACATGTACTTGCTGCTGTGTGGCATTTTTATTGTACCACTGAAAGTTAGGGCTTTGTTCTTTCTCAGTTACGGGAATATCAGAGCATCTTTCATTTACATGCTCATAAAAATGGAAATGTACACAGTAGTCCTTACTGCGTCTAATTGAGAATATGTTCCCCACTGAAATTACTTAGGCTAAGGTACAAAGTGTGGGATACAGAATGCTTATTCTGACACAGAATGTTGCTACTGGTGAGCGCATGAGCACCCAACCCTCCCTGAGGAAAAAAAATGTGGAAAAAGAACACCCATTCTAGTTTTATGTGAATCCATCATGTTGGGTTGACATAATTTTAATGCATGCTTTTGCGATATTATGTACTAGCAGAGTGATTAGAAGATCACTGTACCATTTATAACAGGGTTTTCATGAAGGCTATGCCATCCATGCATATATGAGTATGTACTGTAATACTTGTCACAGTTGGCATCAAGTTACAATGTTCTGCTGCGGAAACATTAATTGCTTACTTACCTTATGTCTTCTTAGCTTGGGGCAAAGAAGTCTATACCATATTTCTTCTTTCATGTGCATGATTTAGAATGTTTTCAAATTAACACAATGTTCTAAACTTTATTTGAAACATTAAAATATAATTTCTCAGAAGAGTACATCTGTTATGTTTTTAAATTTCCATATTTCTATAGTATTTTATAAATGGAAAATGTTTAGTCCTTGTATTCCAAATTGTAGAACGATAACATCCAGAAGTGATTACCATTTCTTAGAATTACATTTTAAAAATTGCTCCTGAAAACAAATTTCAGATAATCTCTACAAGTGATCTTAAACATAAATGTAGGGGTCAGGATTATTAGACGAGGAAATAACATATTTTTTTCCTTAAAAAAATAGTAAAATGTCAAGGACAATATCCAATTTTAACTTGAAATCATTTAGATAGTTGCATACAAATATGTGTGAACATTTCCTTTCTCTTCTAAATCGTCTTTGTTACCCTGCTAAGCACTAGCTTTGAGTTTTTGAAACTCTGTTACATTTTTAAAGATATCAGAATGGAATGAGAAAACAAAGAAAAACTGCTGTCCATAATTTGATAGGGCAAATATTCCATGACACGTACAGGAACTATTAACTGCACATACATAGATTCACTGGATAGGTTCCTGCTCTACTGAGTACTGGTCTTCAGAACTGTCTACCTGCCACAGAACAATTATTTGGAGTAGCCTATTCATGAATAACAGCCCAGTTCCCTCTAACATGCAATCAGATAAATTCTACCCTTATTGTAATATTTTTTTTCCAAATGGAGAGCAAGATGCCTACAGAGGAGATTCTTGATCACTCGTAACCTCTTCATGAGCTCTCAAGAAGACTTGCTCTCCAGAAGCAGCTCCACCAGCAGAAAGTGAAAACAGGGACATGAAAACCTATGCTCCTCCATGCTCATGTGGTAGAGAAATCCAGATAAGATAATAGCCACAAAAATTTTCCACTTTCAGGATTTTGGTTTCTGAATACATAAGTATTTTAATACATTAGCAATCACAACTTTAGTTTTAAAGGAAGCCTCTACCAGCCCTACTGAATATGGAAAAAATACATAAAATAAACATATTAAATGTAAGGCTAGTTTTAAAATGTTACTAAAGGACTCTCCCATACAGCTTAACATTTTGCTGTGTCATGAGGCTATATCCTATTTTTTTTTAAAAAGGACAAGTTCATTTTTATTTTCATCTTCTTTTACAAACAGCATGAAGTGGGAAACTATACATTGTATCTTTGTGTATGCACACACATGCATATATAGTGAATTTTTATAAAATACGCAACACAGTATCTGCTAGGCTTGCATCAAACTATGTATGCCATTTAATTAGAAAAATGGAACATGACTCCTTCTTGAAGACCTGTCAAGCTTACTCCTTGCTTGGAGGCTGGAGTTGCTGCTAGAGTGTCATTAAAGGCAGCTGCCCACTGTATTTTCAAGTGTAACAACTTTTGTTTTTCTTATATAATTGACATATATGAAAAAGAGGCAAGATACCTTTTTTGAACCACCTTTCAAAGACTGTGAACAATATAGAACAATTTATCGGCCAACAACTTTAGATTTGCTTGCACATTTTCATCAACATTCAGGTTCCTTACAAATAATTTTTCATGCAACATTCCTTTGTTCATATTACTGATAGTGCACTAATATACTTTACTCATACAATTAAAGAAAAAGCTTGAAGCTCCTATTTAGGTTCATCCATTAAGGACAGAGATATATCAAGACTGACAGTACAAAGGAGAGAGAGCAAACAGTTGTAGGAGAGGCAACTGAAGAAGCTGAACAGATTCTATTAATAAGGAAAGGAATGAAGGAAAGGAGGGGTGTGAAGTAAGAAATAAAATATTAGAACTCGTTTGTGCTAAGCAGCAGAATAGTGAAAAGCAGGGTGACTAAAATGTATTATTTTTCTAAAAATCAAATTTATTTTAATCATGATTTAAATAAAAAATCATTTAAAACATTTAAATAATTTAAAAAATGTTTTAAATGTAAATTGTGATTTAAATTAAATTGATTTAAATCAAATCCATCCTGGGAAAAGTGATTCTATCTTAGAAATATACACCAGTGGTACTTAGGCTGAAACATGTCAGAAACAGTGGTGTTTAATAGCATTAAAAGGAGGACAGTAACTTTGTATTTCAAGGCGATTAGAAAAAGTGAGCAATAAATGTGTTATTTCTCAGGTCTACTATTTTTACCTGTAAAACTGTTTCTGCAACCAAGGCAGTGTGTTTAAAAAGTGCTATCAGATATCCTTTTGTAGACATAGAACAACACTTAGAACAATAGGGAACTTATGCGAGGCTGTTGTTTGTGGATTATAGCTCTGCTTTTAATACCATTCTACCAAATAGGTTGTTTTTTAAAATGATCAACCTGGGATTACCTCAGGAGATCTGCATGTGGATAAAGGATTTTCTGACAGATAGGCCACAGTCAGTAAGGATGGGATCTCACCATTCTTCTACCCTGGTACTAAGTACAGGAGCTCCCCAGGGCTGTGTGCTAAGTCCCTTCCTCTATTCCCTGTACACACATGATTGCACCCCACTGTATAACACCAATGCAATTATTAAATTTGCAGATGATACGACTGTGGTGGGGCTCATAAATAAGAACAATGAGTCTGCTTATAGAAAGGAAGTACAAAGGTTGATACTTTGGTGTAAAGAAAATCATCTCACACTTAACATCAAAAAAACTAAAGAACTCATAATTGATTTTAGGAGGAAGAGAAATGTACATTTACCACTGTACATAAACAGTGAGTAAGTGGAGAGAGTTGGTAGTTTTAAATTTCTGGTAGTTTTAAATCTCAGAGGACCTCTCATGTACTATAAATGCCAACATGGTAATGAAGAAGGCACAGAAAAGGCTGTATTTCCTGAGAATGCTCGGCAAGTTAAATTTATCTCAGCATTTACTTGTCATACTATCGTAGCACCATTGAGAGTGTCCTAACCTATGGCATTCTGACATGGTTTGGGAGTAGCTCTGTAGCGGACAAAAAAGCTCTACAGAGAACCATTAAAATTGCCCGGAATATCATCGGGCTCCAGCTACCAACCCTGGATGACATCTTCACATCCCGCTGTCTGAGGAAGTCACACAGCATCCTGAAAGACTCTTCCCATCCTGCTTATAACTTTTTTGAACTGTTGCCTTCTGGCAGAAGATATAGAACAATTAAGACTCGGACCACACGTTTTCTCAATAGTTTTTATCCCAGAGCTATAATTGCAATTAATAATGAGCTTAAAGACCACCAGTAGTGAATAATTAGTTGGACTGTGTTACTTGGCCTGCGGTGTAGATGTTTGTATTTTTAGTGGGGGACTTTTAGTGGCTGGGGAGTGTTTGGGGAATTTTATGCATGTGCATGTGTCTGGTCTCTGGGTGTCTTTGAATTTCATTGTATGGGTATATTGTGTATATACTTACAATGACAATAAATTTATGATGATGATGATGATGATGATGATGATGATGATAGAAACTTTGATCTCACTTCCCATCAGCAATTCCTTGCTGGGAGCTATGGGCATTCACACAATATGGTGAGATTATGCAGGGAAAAACAATGTGATATAAATATAATGAAAATATAATGGAAGTTCACAGGAGCTAATTTCACATATAGGCTAACAGGATCTGAAAATCCTGAGGCTGGTGGTAGATTGTTCAGTGAAAGTATCCAACCAGCAATCAGCTTCTCTGAAAAAAAGCAGTGCCCGCTTTTAAAAAAATGTAAGTAGGACAAAATTTGATGGTATATAAATTTTCAGGAATTTTACATATTTACATTATGTTATTATCTCCAGTATTTGACTTAGTACACCTTGGTGACTACTTTTGAGCTATTATAGTCTTGTCCTTCTCATCCATATACCCTTGGCTATTGTGAGAACCCAGTGCCCTCTAGAAAGGCTTTTGGTTTCATCCAAGGTGGCTCTTCTTATGTTCATGTTTAAAAAAAAAAAGGTGAAGGAAACCAGAACACACTTTATTACATAAATATTATTTGGTTTCCTTTTTTTTTAAGTTACAGGCAGAAGAAGGCTAATTAGGAACAGATTCAAAACGTGGTTTCAATGTGGTAGCACTGAACCCCATTTCTAGTTATGCAAGACTGAAAAAGAAGTGTTGTGAGGAAGAAAGGGTATGTTCTAGCCACAGAAATGTAGTCCACATTTTGATCTTAAGCATGGTCTTCCTCTCCACATGAACTATAATTTCTCTATCCCCACTGAGCTTCATTCTGGCTATGCAGAGTAAAGCTACAATATCCTGGAGCTCTCTGGCTATTGTAATCCTCAAAATGGTATCTGTCACACTAATTTCATAAAATCAGTCTTGATGTCAAATAGGCATATTCATTTCATACACCTCCAGTAGTTAAAAGTTCTACAAATGAAATTAGGCTCTCAGTCACAGCTGCATAAACCTACCATCTCCAGAATAAAATTGAAAGTGACAAGTGTTCAGTTACAAGGATTTCAATTGAGTGAAACAAAAATAAACAATTCTCTCAAGAAGGCAGTAAGAGAGAAAATATTCATTCCTTTCAGATCTAGCTGGTTAAGATGAACAAGATTATCTATACAGAATGGCACCACACATAATTTTTCAGCCTCCGACCATTTCTGTTTTCAGGCTAGAAGTTGAATTATTTCAAGGTTTTTTTTAACTGGTTATTTACTGGCAGGTTAGACTGATGTCTTTTACATCTTTCGAGTCCCTGAACAGCCATGTTAGAAAGAAAATCCAGCATGCTTCCATTTTACATAGTACTTTGAACTTCAAAGAAGAATGGAAATTTCAGCTTCTAACACCTATCGGATACTGTCATCCGTTTGAAGCCTCTTTTTGAGCTGCACAACAGGCAAAATCCTGTTATTTTAATCTGTTTTAAGACACTAGACAGACATCAATCTCAAATGTGATACTTTGTGTAGTGTTTCTTCTTTTTCAGCACTCAACAGGACAGATCTCTTTATGTTGACTAACAGTGCCCAAAAAGTGTAAGCAACTTATGTTCAAATATACACAGAGATATGTGAACAGTGTTGTACCCTGAAAATCAATCAGCAACTTCCAGTTGGCGCTTTGCTAAAAGACACCCGTGAGATTTTTCAAGCATGTAAACTGCACATTAGAACTGCCAGGTTCCGTCTGCTGCCTGATGCAACTGAACCTGACTCAAGGGAAGAGCTGACCTTGGGACAAAGGATCAGTGAACAGGAGGTAGAGGTTCTGTCAAAAATAGGAGATGGCCACCAAATCCATTTTTTCGCAGACTAAATTAACTAAGAGAAAACTCCGCTATTCAGTCAGGTGCCTCACTGCATTGCAAATGACAGTACCAACAGAGATCTTGGGTAACAGTTCAGTCTACATGACTCCTGCAGTTCAAAGATCCTACCAGCATCATTATGCTAGTAGTTCCCTTGCCAACCCATACCTGGAAACGAGAAACACTTTCCTCATTTGAGGGATTCTTCCATAATCTGATCTGCCTTTGAGAATGGAGATTGACAGCATAGCTAACATCAAAGGGCTGTGCAGTCAGAGTGAGGAACTGATGTTCAATTCAGCTTATAAACATTTGAGTTCCTCTTCCATATCTACCATTTGCCAGTTACATCCAGATTAGTTTTCTATAAAAGGCTCTGTAAAGGCTTGATTTTGAAAACATTTGAGAAGCTTCAGCTAGGGCAGAAGGTAACTGACCATGGATTTGTTGATACTAGATTTTTGCTTCCGAACCCTGTCTAAAGTGCTGGTACCAAACTCGGAGCCAGCATAACTTATTTGTTAGGATGATAAAGTTTAAATTGGAAAATCCATGTTCTACTTTCTCTCTCAGCCTGATTTGAGTCACATGGTTGAGTGATGATTAGGAGGGGAAAAGGAAAGCCACAGTCACTACCTTGATCACAGTGGAGGAAAGATGCGATATAAATGTAAACAACATTATAATCCTAATCAAAAGATAACATAACTTTAAAGCCTTAAACAGCAGTAGTAAAAACAATAACCACAACACAGACTACTTTTATTACTTTAAAGCACTAATATGACTATTATACTAAAGACCTTACTACTTTAAAGTCCTTATTCCCCCAACTCCTGTTTTACTTTGGAAATGACAATCTCAGAAGAGATGACACAGCTCTAAGAAATATTGTAATGTCACGTGTGAATGAATACTATAAGATCTCATGAAAGGCCTATCAACATAACCATCCGTCAAGTCTATGCTCAGCTACAGATGCTGAAGAAGAAATTTCAAGCTTTTATGAAAATGGCCAGGAGACAATAGCTCTCACATAAAAAGTGGAAGTGCTGATAATCATTGGGGAATATAACGGAAATACAGGAAACAAAGAAGATCTAAACATGTTGTACGATTTTGCATCAAGGACGTAGAAATGTATAAGAGAGTAACTCGCAAAACTGTGGGACGAAACCAGATATATTATCAAGGAAAATGCAGTACCATTCCTGTAGTCGAAAGAAAGGAAAAACATTGATGGAAACTAACAAAAGGTCCTCTCTGCATGACGTAAAATTGCTGCCGTGGTTGCACTTTGCCTGACCATTCAGAAATTACAAGCACAGGAAATCTACGTAGAGGCCGAGGGGGAGGGATTGAGCTAGGAGCCTTTATTAGGCTGGCTCTCCCGAGGGCTCAGCCTCTTTTGGTGGCAGGACATCATGGCCCACTCTTATATGTAAGAATGAGAGCAGCTGGTCACTTCAGGGCCAGATGGGAATTTTTAGCTTGTCTCCACAATTGGCATGTGAAAGGAGACAAGTGTTTTTTCGACCACCCCATTATTAGAGACCTTTGGGTAGAGTGGGCGGCATATAAATTAAATAAATAAATAAATAAATAAATTACTTCATGGTTATTAATATTAAGAGGACACACTGATTTAGGTTGTAATTTTTCACAGGTAGTGTGAAAAATAAGAGTTTTTGTGAGTTCCATTGGGACACCCAAAGAGAGTGTCAATCATCCCACCTCCCTGATTGGTTGAACAAGGAGTTATATGAAGGGGAATGGGAACTAAAGCAATCTCCCGGGCAGCAGTGCATCTAGGGTCATGAGGCTCGTGACTGAAGCAGTGGGGGGATTCCCACAGTTGGGCGGCTGAAGATGTGCTAGACATAGGTCAGCGTGCTTCAATAATAGGAACTCGCCCCTTGGTGGCCTGATCCAGTAGTAAATGGTACACTGGAGTCAGAGGACAATTTTCACACTATAGTAGCCCCCCTTGCGGTAAGGGGAAATCAATGTTTTAATAGTTTAATAAAGTTGTGGCCCTAGTTTTATCCAACACCTGTGTCTCAACTCTTATTCTGGGCTGGGCAGGCAAAGACAAACAACTAGGTTTGAGATTAAATGAAGTCTGAAGTCTAAAAGCTAAAAGAAATAAACTGAAACTAGGATATTTTGGAGATATCATGAGAAGACATGGCACAGTGGAAAAGATAATAATACTTGAAAAATGGGAAAGCAGGAAAACAGGAAGACCTAATATGATGCATTAATTTTGTAAAAGAAACCACAGCCTTTAGTCTGCATAACCTAAGGAAAGCTGTTCATGGCAAAACCTTTAGAGGTCATTAATTCACAGGTTCACTCTAATACAGAAGCAACCTGACAACAAATAACAACAGCTCTAACTATTTTTACTAAATAATTTTAAAGTGATGATCTGACTTTTCTCCTGTCTTATATTAACTGTCAGATTTCAGTGGTCTGTTCTAAAGCTTCATGTGACATGAAACCCAAAATAAGTATTCTTCAATCAAAGGAATACGGTCAGGATGTCTAAAATATTGCAGCATCAGCTTCTCCTAAACCAGACCACCCTCTAAGCTACCACATTAGATTTCATCCTTTATAAATGTACTGCTGGAATATTACAAATTAAGTCTGTGGAAGTTTGTTCCATTAACAAGATGAAGCATCAGAGATGGCCACACAAATAGAAGCTAGTATTTTCTCTAGCCCAACACATTTCACACAAAAAAACTTGAAGGGACACTGGTATTTAAAGAAGAACTGTCTCTTCAGAACATGAACCTGCTTTTTCACACCTGAAGAGACTCAATGAAGAAGCTATTTGTCTATGCTATAGTTAAGAAAACTATAATTCAATAAATTAAAGTGTTTCCGTGATTGAGTCTATAATGTGTATATCCAGTCTGCTCGCTGACATCTCACTATTTACATAATGGTTGTCCTGTTTTTCATTTTGAACTCCTCTAAAAATATACTATGCCACTTCAGATCATACCCATCTGATGAACTTTTTTGCTTTTTCTTCACTCCCTACCTCTACCATAGTTATCACAGAATCTCCTAAATAAATAGAAAAGATAATTCAAAGCAGAGGAGTAAACAACATTGCTAATCAGGGTTTTTGTCTTTAAAATGTAGCCCTAATTTTCCTCCCCCATTACTATCATTCTTACAACAAAGGCTGCAGTTTTTTGCCTGCAATAACGCAACATAATTCGATTATGATGTGAGAAATTTAGATAATACTGCTTATATCAGGGCTAATGATCAAAGGCATAAGGCTCTTGATCAGTTGCCTGTGGTGCATGGATCTCTCTCTCTCTCTCTTTTAACAAAGCCAGTTTGACAGGCTTTGCTGCTTTCTTCACTGCCTGTTACCAGAGAGATATTAATAGATGTGGCTACTATGAAGTTATTGGAAAACTCACAAACAATTGTTTAGAAATGCCACACAGAACAGTAAGTAATTAGACATTTCAAAATGAATCTTCTAATTAACAATTATTAGAGATCTAATTTGCAAATCCCCTAATTTCTATAAAATGGATGAATAAAGCCATCTCTTGAAATTATTCAGAATATTGATTTACTCACAATACCAAACTCTAACAGATCTATTAAGGATGATTAAAGAACCAGGAAGCATTAAAATCTGATATTCTGATAACTGTATAAGGAGACATATATACATAATAGTGTCCTCCTCTCATTTTTGACAAGTATGTCAGAATTGTGTAGAGATACACAATTTAACTATTTATTATGCAATTTATATGCTGCCTTTCTCCCCACAAGGGATTCAAGCAAGTTCACAACAATTGAAATATTAATAGCTATGCCTCAACGTCCAATATTTAAACATATACCCAAGAAGCAGCACTTCCTTATATTTCTATCACTGATTAACTAAAGTAAGGACTTTATTACTATTGTCCTTAATTATAATAGCCAAACAACGGAACATACAAAACTATCTCACAGATTTGTTGTTTAGTCATTTATTCGTGTCCGACTCTTCCTGACCCCACGGACCAGAGCACACCAGGCCCTCCTGTCTTCTACTGCCTCCCGGAGTTTGGTCAAAATCTCACAGATTACACTACACCAGATCAGACCAAAGATCCTGTCATTGCAATACTTATTCTGACAGGCAGGAACTTTTCAAGGTCTCAGGCAAAACCTTTGATTCTTCCCCTTCAGGGACTGCTAGGAAACCTGCACCACTATTAATTCACAAAGCAATCCTTTTATAAAATAATCAACCTATCAAACATTCCAGTACAAGCATCATAGTATGATGTTTTAGAGATTCCACCAACTTCCATAACAATCTGCAAAGGTCCAAGAAAACAAGTCATTTTAGAGTTCTCCTTTCAAGTTTGCTGAAAGGACGGTTAATAAAAAGACATAGTTGCAGTTTCCAATAGCAGTTCAAGTACTTCCATTCTGCTCCAAGATCAATTTCCATGTGAATTTTTTAAAGAACGCTTTTAGTAAGAATACAATGGAGATTAAGTTGAAAACTTAAACTGTACCTTTCAGAAAGAGTTGGGGGAAAGTATGAATTATGCTTTCACAAAGAGAGCAGTCATCATGTCTATCACCCATAATTATCACTTTCAAAAGGAGGAAGAAAAATAGGAATAAAAGATACATATAAATTAAAAAGCTAGATGTGAACACTATCAGCTATCTGACCTTGAAAAACTCACTTTTTCCACATAACATTCTTTATAGAGTCCATAATTTGCTTTTCTATTACAAAAAAGAATACTGAAATACCATTTAAAAATTAGCTCAAAGCTAAAAAGTATTTTATACCACATTAAAATTGAATTGGGGGAAATCAAGTTCTAACACATCCTTGGTATTGCAATTTGTCTTCAAAGTTTGGAATACATTATACAATTCCTGTGTCTCTACTATAGGTTTTTAGTTTTGGTTTTTGGTGTTTTTTTGTATCTTGCATCAGGAGGGGAAAATATACTTCCTATCTTTTATTTTTTAATTGGAATATGGTAGGCAGGATGGGTTTGATGTAAATGAATATGGTAGGCAGGATGGGTTTGATGTAAATTGGTTCAAATCAAAATTTCTATTTAAAAGTGGATTTTTGATAATGTAATTTAAAAATATGTATTTTAATTTAAATCTTTTTTTCAAAAGTAATTGATTGGAAGGTATGATTTTTATGCCAAACAATAGGATTTTAGACATTCAGAATAGACTTCGATCTAGATGGGTGGGGTAAAATTTTAATAAATAAATAAATGAACTGACCTCTGAACAATCTGTAATACCAATCTCCTGAGCATGGATCACAGGTGTAAAATGTAAGGTACCACAATTAGCATACTTTATCTTAATACTTTATCTTAAGAAATGCCATTAGTATTTGTTTCCATAAGCACTTTATAGTATTGAACAATACAGTGGGTAAAATCCTGTGGCATAAAGTTACACAGGTGTAAACCAAATCCAGTTCCAGAAATAGCTAATTTAATTTTTTTGAGTGCTTATTGTCCTCCATCTTTCAGGTTCCCCTGAGGAAGCTTTTGGTAGCCTTGGCATGGGGGGCTTTAAAGGGTCAAAAATCATTGCTGGATCACTTTTGCTATGATCGGGATCCAGATTATGCCTGGGTAACTATATGTACCAAGATTTTGCCCAATGCATACTAGGATGGTTTCTATAGATTATGGTAACACAAAGTTAATAATTTACTCATATTTGTGCTCTTTTTCCTAATGAGTGGTTGATAATATTCTACATGCCTCATATACTGTATTAAAGTTACAACTGCATTACAATTTTAGCAAGGTTTCAACAGGATTCTCTCATGTTTCTTTTATTTTTATTCTATTTATTCTTTCTCATACATATTCCTCTCTCATATATATTCCTTGGTTCTTTTAGATAGATAGATGGATAGACGGATAGACAGACAGACAGACAGACAGACAGATAGAGATAGACAGAGAGATAGATAGAGAGATAGACAGAGAGAAAGAGAGAGAGAGAGAAACCAAGGAAAGTGGAATTCTAACTAGGCCACAGAGAATCTCCAACATAAATTCTTGGCAGTATCAAACCTGAAGTTTCCATGATTCTATGGAAGGAAACCACTTCAATTAAAACTGTTTAGACTGGTATAGTTTTATACTACATTTGTATTCTTACTGAAACAAAGTTAGGTCATTTTGCAAGGGGAAGGAGAATTAAATATTTTTAGCAATTCTAGACACATAAAACCCATTCTGAAGTGATCTATCAAATACTGGGAAGAGGGACACTATTCAAAGTTGTAAATACTTTCAGAGTGCCTGCTTTAGTTCCAGAAAAACATATGCTCACTATCACGTGTATTTCAGTATCCTTTCTCTATAAAGCCCCGTGTGCCACTGAAAAAAGAGTGTTATGCTTACATTTCTGATTTATTTATTCACCTTTTTAGGTGAATTCTAATGCTTGTTCAAAGTACAGACGGATTTATTGTGTCATTTGTACTAAGATCTTCTAGAGATATCAAGTTTTCATGTCTTTATTTCTCTATAAAGAGAATAGATGGGCAGACTAAGTTGTAAGATCATGTTTCTTCACTGTCCATATCCTTTTGTCCATCGGCTAAACCCCAGTGGGTGAGGTTATTCAAGACAGGATCAGGTTCTTTTCCCAGGGTAGTAGATTCCAACAGCTATATGTTCTGTATACACTTCTCAATATTATTTGGAACATTACATAATTACATTAGAAGTGGAACATTCCCTCATTTGTTCTTTTCGTTTTAACAAAAATAGGCATAGTTCATATTACCGATTAACACTTGACTGAAAAAATGGTAGCTCTAACCAACATACACAGACTCATTCGTAAGAAGAAATGTAAGCATTTTCTGTATTAAGCTGGACATTTAAATATTTGTAAAAATTGTCATTTTTACCTTTTAAACCACAATTTAAAGCATGATTTATTTATTTTAATGGGATTTTTATGATTTAAAGTAAAAAAAAATAAATTGTGATTTAAATCAATTTGATTTTTATCCATCCTGATTTGCACTCTTTTCCCAAAATAATTTTTATGCTTATTGTTCCCCTTATCTGCTGCTGGGGAAGAGTAAAAGAGAACTAAGTCAATTGTCCCCTTCACACCTTGAAGCATATCCAGCTGTACATCACACTAACAACAATAGAGTTCAGACACATTTTGATGTTTTGGGGGTTAACAGGCAGCAAGTGTCGGAGCTATGTCATTCAAACCAGACTTTTTCCAAGAATGGGAGATCAGCACAGGCTGTGGGTCAAGCTGTTGGTCCAGTCCAGTAAATCTGTCACCTCTGCAACAGAGAGAAGGCAGAGACAGGGCCATAGCTGGTCCATTCATCTGAAGTTCCAGGAACCTTGATAACAACACCCTTTGTGCATTCAGGGGTCTGCAAACTTCTGTTTGGCTAAGAGCCATCAGTATGATAAGCAGAAGTGTTGTGACTAATATTCTGTAAGTCTTGCAACCCTCAAGAGCTTGCACTTCTTAGGCTTCCCTACAGCTGCTACCAAATGAGGCAACAGGGGTTAAAATTTGAAGTGAAGGATTACTGCAAAATGTATTCCCCAATGTAATACTACCAAACAAACTTGTTTTTCAGTGGTTAACCAAAATGTCATGTTATGTAGTTGAGATATCTCTAGGCTCAAAATTTAGATGCAGCAGACAATTTATTTAGCCGGAGAGAATCAACTGAACCTTCTTCTACAGAAACTAATTTCCTACAGAAAGTATGTACAGTAGGACCCTCATATTTGTAGGATCAGTATCCACAGTTTTGCTTATCCATAGTCTGAAAAATATTAAAAATATTAAAAGAAAAAAACCCAGAAATATGTATTTCCATTATGTAGATACTATAACTGTCCACTAGTGGAAGCTACACACACACACACACACACACACACACACACACACACACACACACACACACACACACACACACACACAGTCCTACTGTACTTACATATTTATAAACCATGTCATTCTAAAATGTTGAAGAACAAGTACTGGCAAATGAAGAACTATGGTGTACATTTACCATTAAGATGAGCCTACCTTTTTATGTATTTTGTGCTACAGTTCTTTGGTGAGCTGCTACATAAATATTATGAAACTGCACAGACCAGAATAGTACGAAGTGAAATAAGTGATGTTAAGATAGTGCCTGTAATAATATGCACAACACTGTCAAACACATAGGCATGAAACACTCAGAGCTACGAAGATGGATTTAGTGATAATATATAAGTATCAAATGTTTCCTGAATATTAGACAGTACAGGATCAGTTGACTGTCAGTGGCCCAAACCCTACTGTGTAGATACACAAGCTTAAGTGCAATAGCAGTGAATTTTTCATTGTTGAAGAGTCATTGCTTGTGTTCCTTGTCATGTCAGTCATGTGACTTAGTGCAAGGAACCCAAGTGCCTTCATAACTAGTGGCAACTTACACTATGATTTATGTTGCTACATTAAAAGAGCACATGGAAGCAATAGGATTTCGTCCAATATTCAATATGATGCTAATCAATATTTTACAATCAGTTTAAATTTATGTGTTGTTTTATATGAAATGTTCTCCAAAACTAAAATTGATATTCAAATCAATAGCTGATTTTCAAATCTATATTATTAAAAGACAATTCAGATGTCTTGGTTGGAATCCATGTATTGCAGCCCAAATTATTCTTACACAGCAAGAGATCTTTACAGCTCAGTGCATCTTATTTGAAAAACAATTTCAATATAAAGGAATTTCTTCTTTTTCTCTGATTGCTTGTGATGGGAAAACCCCTAAATGTAAAAAATCTGGACTATTTGGGGACCACTCTCAACTTCTATGAAAAAATGGAATGAAGTGACTGACTCAAACCTACAAATTGTCCTATATGTAAGATTTATTTCTTATGGAGAATAGTTAGATTTTAGGATCAACTTAGGAACCAACTCTTATGCATCAGACAGAAAGTGCCAAGGCTCTGTTGTATTAAGCCAGACCATATTCAGAAAGCAGGAGGCCAATACTGTCCATGACTCAAGCAGTTAGTTCAGTTTGAATAGATCAATCACCTTCACAAAAGGGAGCAGGAAGAAGCAAGGTTGTTGGCGATCCATTTGTTAAAAGTTCAGGAATCTGGATAGGCAGGGCAGAATAGCAGGCAAAGTGGTGAATGTCCATGTTGTCTTCCTCAAAGGTGACACCACATGCAGAATGCGTAACTCCTAGCCAGCCTCTTCCTGTTGATCATCTGTTTCCAATGAGCACTCAGATATCCTTGAAATGCTCTCTGTCCGTTTGCTCTAATCTTTGCATCCTGTGCCTCCTTCTGGTGAATCTGAAGGACTTTAATTCTGAATTTTGAATCCCAAATCTAAATCTGGATGTTCTTGTTAGTGCACATCCCTACTGAGTTCCTCTCCCACACCAAAGTCCTCTAGCTGCATGAGGTCTTCCTCCTCTTCCACAGATGATTCAGGCTGGACATGACACCAACTCTGCTCTGAAGATTAAAACGTCTACTGCCAGCAATTCCCAATTACACTGACTGTGAGTTACTTTTCAAGCCCAATTTGAAACTTCTACAGACTGGATCAATTGTAAGTGACTGAGTTGAACCACTGTGGTATACTACATTTAATGCAAATTCATGCCATTCCTCCATCAGGCCTATATAATATCATGTTCCATATTTTTCTTGTTCATCTTTTCTAACTGTAGTCACTTACAGTATTCTTCGTGTCTTTTTGGTATTTATTAATAAAAGAAAGAGATACTCAATAAATTTTCTAGCTTTACAAGTGTTAGTATCTATTGTAGACATATTCACATACTTAGCACTGTTCTCTGTGGAAGTAAAAATATTTTCTAAAGCCTTCAAATGCCAGTGCGTGCATTATAATGAAACACAAGCTTCTATTTGTTTCCCAAGAACTTTTTTTTTAAAAAACTAACTGTTACTTGAAGCACCAGTCATTACCATTTTCTTTTACTAGTGTAAACAGAAGCTGTCTTCTAGACTCCCAGCATCTTGTCTAACATCTTTCCATGCAACATTTAAAGTGTAATTATTTTCTCATATCCATTAACTTGCTTCCTGTTGCTGCCTCAAACTTCTCCCATCAATCTTCACTTGATTGCCTGTGTTATTTACAATCAGTGCTGTGATCGCAGTGATCAGCTATCTGTCATGACTCTATCAAATATTCTTTTCCACTGGGACAGATATCTTTTCATTGACCTATTCAATCTCTTCTAGATTTATCTACTCCACTACTACTACTGTAAGACTTGTTTGACATCAGAAATTATGTATGAAAGAGCATATTCCGCACCTATACAGGAAAATTTAATATATAGATTAAGAAACACACCAAAACAGGATGAGACAGAAGTACACCAGTGTGAAATCAATTACATAGGGTGTATAAAAGCGTATGATTAGACAGGCAAATATTTAATATATTCTGATAACAAGGACTTTCAAAAGAGTACATGTCCTCCATCACATTAAAGTTTCCTAGAAATTCTGAAATCTTACTGCTATGACTTCACTAGCTAGCTATTTCAGGAAATTTGAGGGAACATAACCAAGGATCAATGACTTTTCTCCATTTCCAATCTCGTAGGCTTTCTTGGTATTTTACTTCACAATCCTTCTACCTCATTCTATCAATATTGCTATGCGCATCAACAAAGCAAACATTGATTTATCCATCCAACAGTGAACGGAACAGTTTTCAGAATATTATCATTTTTAAAGCACCTTAAGAAATTGATTCAAGCAAGTAGTGGACAAATGATTACTCAAAACGATGTGGTAGTGTTTGCCAAAGGTTTGTACCTCTGTGTGTCAAGCAGAGACTACTACACTGTTTCAATCTGGATAGTATCATTGTTCATTAACTCATTATTATCCTTACATATGAATTAACACTAAAGCAAAGGAGGTAGCATATAATTATCTTCTTCTGCACCACTGTCCATATATTTCCTCTCTGTTCAGCAACTCATCAATGTATTTTTAAGTCTGCTATGTTCTTAAGGAATGTATCTATCATGGTGACCATGGTATAGACAATTTTGTTTTGATACAAAAGTAGCTTCAGTGTATCCTTACATGCTTATTGGCAATCACGATATTTTACAGCTAAAATTCTTATCTTAAAAGTTAGGAGTGCTGTTCTGAATGTCTCAACAAAACATCCCCCCGGGAAGGAAATCAGTATATCTAAAGTGATACAGACTAACCAGTGATATTACCTGACATTGAGTAGAGTCACAAGTATTTATAGTTATTTCTCTGCCTGTTAGCATACATCATAGCATAACTTGTGGATGGAGAAAATTCCACAACATTCTAACATTTACATTTATTTTTATATTTTATTTATTTCTTTAAAATATTTATAACCTTCCTGCAGCTCTCCGGATGGAGTAAATTCTTAGGCATTTATATTTTATTTTTCCATGAGCACTTCCCAAATAAAACAACCTAATATCAAAAGCAATACAGAATATCCTGGGTTTGTATCATATCAAAAACGTTTATCGGCAGTACTCCATAAGATCACAAATAGCAGGCCGTTAAAGAAGCTGGTGCAAGGGTCTATGATTGTGTCAGGGCAATTACTCCCATAACGTTCCAGACTACTTTGCCCTGTGACATTTATGTTCTATAGAGTTTCATTCTGTATTTTAAAGGCCAGAACCCTAGTGCATCAAACTATTCATGTCAACAGATTGCAGCATGAAGTTATTTGACAATTTCACCGTTTTTGAACTGAGGCATCCAGAACTTTGTTATCTGAACAGAAGCCATTATTTGCACAAAGAAGATCAATCCTCTACCCCTAAACCAATTTAGTATTCCCTCCACTGGCCTTCAGTAGGATCTTAGCCATGTCATTTAATACCTGCACAGATCTGCAGTGTCAGGTGCTGTCATGCTGATGATACCTAACTCATGAGGCTACAGGAGTCTCAAAACACTGAATTCAATAAAATACTTTCCATTTTCTTCAGCCCTATTATAATATACTGCAGTTTTCTAAGAGCACAAGAGAAGGGATAAAAAGGGAAATAGTGGCCTGGATGTCTTTGTTTAGTAATAAACTAATCCAGGTTGACTGAACTGAGAGGAAGAAGCCGTGTTCAACATTTTCTGCATTATTCTTTTTGTTGTTGTTGTTGTTGTTGGTATTAGATTGGAATTTATTTTCAGACAATGGCATGTAGCATCAGCTAACACTGGTACACCAGATGCAACCTCACTTGGACAGAGACAGCCAGGTCACTATTACCCTTTTTATCCATTCTCTTATTCTCTTAAAAATTGCAGTATTTTATAATGCGGCTTAATATGACTTGGATATAAAAACTTTAAATTCTTCAAAATAGTTACTTGACTGTTCACCAAGACTACACGTATGTAGCATAATAGACAAAATCCTGGTGCTTAGTGTACATCAAATTGCAACTTTCAATCCATGCCTCCCTAGTAAACAAACCATCCCTGAAATGATCCTCAGGTGCATGTGTGCATATCCTAGGAATATGGTAGAAATGCTTTGTTTACCATGGAGGAGCAGGCTGAAAGGTACAATTGGGCTTAGGAACACAATTTCAGCTCCAAAATAAAAAGCAATCTTCTTGTTGCTGTTACATGCCATCAAGAATTACTTATGAATGAGAGATCTCCAAACTGTCCTCAATAGTTTTGCTCAGCTCCTGTAAACTCAACATTGTAGTTCCTTTTAGGGATTCAATCCATGTTGTGTTTTATCTTCCTCTTTCCCTGCTATCTTCAACCTTTCCCAGTACTATTGTCTTTTCCAGAGAATCTGGCTTCTCATGAGATTCCCAAGCAAAGATACTCTCAGTTTCATCATTTTTGCCTTCAGAGATAGTTCATACTTGTTTCATCTAGGACATAGGTTGGGAAACAGGGGTAAATTACCCCAAACTGGGTAAAAGTGAAAATCCTGCGGGTAATGAGCAGAGTGCTACACCCCCACCCCCACCCTCTGCAGGCAAACTCCAAATTGTAAGCCACCTCTCCCTGTTACTTCCTGGTTGCAGCAGGGCACTTGTAAATCCTCCGTTAGTTGAGAGATCGGGAGATAAGCTCCTTGATTGGTTGCAGCTGTGGATTAGCCCTAGGCAATCAATCAATCAATCAATCAATCAATCAATCAATCAATCCATCTGGGGCTTCTGAATGACTGCTTCCTCCAGAAATGAATGCAACCAAACAGGAGGCGGGGAAAGGATCAAGGAACATGCAAGGGAGGGAAGAAAGGTGCGAGAGACCGAGGACTTCATCAAGCTTATTTAAATGTACAAAATGGAGGGAGGAAATGTAGGGAGGGTGGGTGGGTGGATGGATATGTGTGTGTGTGTGTGTGTGAGAAAGAGAAAGAGAGAGAGAGAGAGAGAGACTGACTCAAAACTGTGAAAATGAACAGGCAAGCAAAAGAAACTTTGAATTAAGGCGGGGGGAGGGTGGCTTTTTAAGGTGCTGTCTAGGTTTATCATTGCTTTTCTTCCAAGAAGCAGGCATCTTTGAATTTCGTGGCTGCTGCCACCCTCTGCAGTGATCATGGAGCCCAAGAAAGTAAAATCTGTCACTGCCTCCATATCTTCCCCTTCTATTTGCCAGGAGGTGATGGGACCAGTGGCCATGATCTTAGTTTTTTTGATCTTGAGCTTCACACCATTTTTTGCACTATCCTCTTTCACCCTCATTACAAGGTTCCTTAATTCCTCCTCACTTTCTGCCATCATTAAAATTGTCAGCCTTTACTTTTAAGAATGCAAGCTGCCTACTATTTTCACTATAATTTTTAAATGTGCATTTAGAGAAAAAGCATATCTTTTTGAAATGAGCCAGAAAGTCTTTCTAGCCTATGTGTTATACTAGTTGATTAAGATTGCATCTACACTCATTCACATTTGTTTCCAGCCAGTAGCCTGGCCTAACCGCAAGGTTAGGAAATATGAAAGCCAACCCAAAGTAGCATGTTTGATTTTATAAAAATTCACGAGTATCATTACCATATGCTTTCCTCACCAAAATAGAAAGGCTAAATACCATCTGTGCAAGATAGTCTAATTAGTAGATTGGACTACAGAAGCTCTGTTAGCTCATATGTTTAAGCTCATGCCCTCTTGTTCATTCAGGAAGAAATAAAAATGGAAATGCTAAGAAAATGGACAGCAGCAATCCTTTAAAATCAAGGCAGACTGAAGTTAACTAAGCTCACAGATTTTAGCCATACAATTCTCCCCATGGGAGGTTCCTATTTTTCTTTTCTTGATGGATATGCTTGGCCCAGCACAAGCCTTGTGAATAAACTTGGCACCACATGAATCAGATTTTAATAAGCTGAAATGGCATGCTGCAGCAGACTGCTATTTAAAGGGAACAGTATACTATAGGGACTTTCTTTTAAAAAAAATTGGCACCAAAAATAGAAAAACAAATGATAAAAGTATACGAATAGCCCCTAAAATAAACAATGCCTAAGCTTGCACAAATGACTATGTCAATAATACACACAAACTATTAAGATTTTACAACTATTGTAACATGTATGCATATGAACAAACAATAAAAGTATATCATATAGACCAATAGTAAATTAAATAGCAGAGCAGTACCACTTCTTACGTAAAGCAAAGCAAAAAAGCCAAGTGTGCTGCTTGTATACTGCTCCCTAGCACTTAAAGCACTCTCTGGGCACCCTACAATTTAATTATTCAGACTACACATTGCTCCTCTCCACCCCATGAGCTTTACCGACCTCAGAAGGATGAATCTCTGAGTCAACCTTGAGATGCCTACCTGAGCCTGATGGGATCAAACTGAGGTAGTGAGCAGAGACTTGACTGGAATACTGCAGTACTGCAGCTTTACCACTGTGCCATGAGGCTACATACCTTCTTATGCACACAGTACCACATGATGCCTACATATTCAGTGGAACACCAAATCCCTGACAAAAACTTTGCAAAAATACAAAAAAGGAAAGAAATCTCTAAGAAGATTCCTAGACCCCTTCCAAATAAGGACTGAGTAGCCTAAATGGGCACAGAAAACTCACTGACTATTTGAGGAAAGGGAATTAGAAGCCAAGAGGATGAGGAAATGAAACAATGTCACCTATAAGAAGGCAGGTAGACTGGCTGATTAATGAATAATTAATGAATTCAACACTACAGTGTTTGTATGTGTCACTTTTAAGTGACTGAGACTCTCAGTCTGTGTACCTCTGTAAAAACATGAATGAAAAGATGGTGCGCACGCACGCACACACTACCTAGCCACAGAACCATTGGAACCTACTTACTTTAGAAAATGGAGATAAATGGGTGAATCAATCTTCTGTAAAAACAAAGTCAACCCTTAAAAAACTGATCATTAATCTAGAAGTGAATCCCTTATGCCAAGGCATTTTTCTTTATCGGAGAATAATTTATGAATGTGCTTGTAAAAACATGTAATGACTTTAACCAAAGACCTTTACAAGAAGAACAAGGACATAGTATTCTGAAAGCTGACAAGTCTCAACAGCTTGTGATTAGCTTTCACTTTACCATTCGGACAAAAAACCTGAGCAAACAAATGCCTCTAAAAAGTAGCTGAATATATCAAATTGTAAACGCCTGATAGAAGACATTCATTTTTATGTATTCAAACAGTATTGCTCTAGCAGTTTTATTGGTATCAACAATTCATTTAAAAGATATGAAACTCTTGCTGTTACTGAAGTTGTAACTAGTTTAATAGTTTCTTGTCTGCATGGCTTCCAGAGTAAGTATTTTTTGTATACACGGAATGGATGTGGAAATCTGTCGGTTTCATTATTGTTGAGTTTCTCCATGCCTGACTCACATTCTCATTCTGTCACATTTAAGTATCAAACTGACAGGTGTTTTTTTTTCACAGCATGGAAATTAATTTAAATTTCAGAGCACATTTTCAAAATATATACATTCCTATACAGATTTTTTTTATGACTAATCACATTAATCCACCTTTTCTTCACATGCCTACGGAAGGCATACATATTTCCGATACATATACTTTTTGTGCACTTTTTTGTAAAACGCATTGTGGGTCTTGCAAACGTATGATTTTTCCAGCAGATGCCTTCTGTTTTCAGTCTCTGGGTTTGCGAAGCTGGTATATTTGTTCAGAACCTCACAACCACCTCCTTCATTCCTGGCATATATGTGTGAATGCAGGATTCCTCTGCTGTAAAGGTTATACATTTTAGAATTTTGTGCTTCTTCATCTATAGATTTTACAGGAAACAAATCTATTTTCAAATCAGAGAAAATATATTTAATACATATATTTTAATGCACTACTTTTGACACAATTCTCAATTATGAATGGAATGAGGATTGAATGATGGTGAGAGGCAGAAAGATGTGACGGTTTTTCAAAATTGAACAATCAGCACAGAATTTGGATGCTGTAGTTTTAAGTACAAAACATCAGATAAAATACTGTGAAACATATCTAGCCATAGTACATAAATAAACAGTGATGGATTCAGAAGTCTGTGATTGACAGTGACCATTACTGGATACTAAAGAGCAGCACAACTGGACACAAGTTACTGTGAAAAATTTAAGTTGTCAACAGATGGTGTTATAATGCTTATTTAACAGTGTTTGTCAATGTAGCATTGATGCTTCGGGCTACAGTAAATTAATCCCACAAGAGTCATGCTTTATTTGTTCTTTTAATGATAGGAAAGAATTCTGAGGAGTTTATCCAGAGTAATAAAGTGCTTTAAAAAAAGCAGTTTGGCCACAGTGTTATTGATGTTCTTCTTCACATACTGATAAGCCCTGAGGAACTTACTTAACACAGTCCTCTGCCAATATTAAACAAATCACACTATATGTTCTTCCACTGTATACAGATTAAAACAGCATTGTTTCATCCCTCTGTTCAGAAATGGGACAAACTAAAATCAGAAATTAGCTCTGTGGAAAACCTGCAATGACAGTACATTTTTACCCAAACTGAAGGCTCCACTAATCTCCTCAGTTCTTTCAATATTGAGCCCATTAAAAAAAATTACTGTATTTTGTAAGACTTCTTACAAAATATGAAGTCTTACAAAATGCGAGTAGATAAATAACTTTTATAAGATTTTGCTTTTTATACTTTTACTTTTATATTCAAATTTATAGAGAGGTTTACTTTTATTTCCTATGTTGTTTCCACATAGGATCTACATTAGCCCACTAGTTATGCTGGAAACCCAGTCCATTCCCCTCAGCTTTAACAGCAGCTATGATTTTTTTTCTTGAAATGCAAAAGCATTTTCAAATCTAACATAGTGTCAAGTTATTGATTTTATGTTGTTTGTTACTCTAGTGAGTATTTTATCAGTTTTAAGAGCATTTTAAAGCTGTACAGGCATGTTTCATGAATTCATTATATCTCTGAAATTTATGATTGTGCAAGTGTAAGATTTGGTTACATATATAAGTATGGTTCTTCAAATTGTGATCCATGTATCCACACATAAGGGTTCTGTGACTGAGCAGACCTCGCTTCGCAAAGTTCCTGAGTCTCAAAAGTGAAAGTGCCTCTCTTCCTATACCACGCACACAGTGGTCCCATTTTCCTCAGTCCCAACTGTCCAACACTAGAAAAAAAAATTTGGAAGGGCAAAACAAGAGGGGAGGTGGGCAGGATGTGTGGATACATGGATCACGCACTGGAAGAACCATAGTTACGCAAGTAACCAAATCTTCTTTGTCATAGTGTCCATGTATGGACGTATGGGGTGATTAGCAAGCTAGTGTTTGAAGATGGGAGTTATGCCAGGCCCGACAACAGAACAGCCCTATGAAAAGCAGAATCTCTCTGAGCCCTAAGAGCTAGTCTATAATGTGTGACAAAGGTTAAGGGCTGGGACCATGTGGCTGCCCAACAGATGTCCTGGATGCCTACACCTTGCATAAAGGCAATAGAGGAGGAGATTCCTCTGGTAGAGTGGCTGCAGAAACCATGAGGAGGTGGCTTGTTTGCAAGTTGATAGGCCAAAGCCACAGATAGAGAGATCAATTTGGAGAAGTGTTGAGAGGAAATGCCTTGTATTTTTTGGGGGAAGAGACGGACGGACAGACAGACAGACAGACAGACAGACAGACAAAAGCTAAAAAAAGAATTTATGTCACACATGTCACTTGTACGTTTTTGCATAACCCACATTACCTTTTGAAAAAGAGCTGTTTGTTACTATCACAGAGTTTGGTACCACAGAGTTTCATCCATTGTGAAATCTAAATCTTTCTGACACTATGTTTATAAAATGGTAGAGCTGGGTGGAGCTACTTCCAAAGTGGTGATAGAAGACTGCAGAGTTTTGCAGAGTTGAGTAGGGATGTTGAGTTGAGTTGAGTTGAGTTGGCCGCCTAGAGTAGTCCACCACGACTAGATAGGCGGGATATAAATTAAATAAATAAATAAATAAATAAATAAATAAATAAATAAATAAATAATAAATAAATAAATAAATAAATAAATAAATAAATAAATAATAATAATAATAATAATAATAATAATAATAATAATAATAATAATAATAATAATAATAATAATAATAATAATAATAATAATAATAATAATAATAATAATAATAATAATAATAATAATAATAATAGGGATGTAACAAGGACTTTTCTTTTTTTCTTAAATATTACTTCTTGACAACAAATCCCTCTGGGACTTCCATGGACATTGGGATATTTCCCAGAGCAGTAGCAGAGACAAATGCTGACAAATGTTGCTTCATTTGTTCATTCCTCTTCCCCTGATTTATTGTCAAAGTTTAAATCTGACAGACTTACTTTGTTTGTGCCTGAAGTATTATCCTCTATGGGACTTTTGCACCTTTTTTTTTTTTTTTTGATCTTGTCAATTTCAAGTTCTTATGGTGGTCAGTTTCAAATAGTTGTGTTAGCCCTCCTTGCATTATATAGTCCAAAACCCATTTGAAACTGACCAGTGTTAAGTGTCACGTTCCCAGGGGGTTTCAACAGGCAGAAGTCCAATATACCAGTCTAATATCAGAAGTCCAGAAGATGCAGAGCAGATACCAAAATGCCAAAGCCAAAACACAAACCACAGTCAGCAGTCAGAGTCCAAAGCCAAGGGTCCAGAGAACAAGATCCAAGGTAAGCAGGAATGTGAATGCAAGCCCGAGTGTTGACTTATTGCTTCCACAAACTTCCAAGGCTCTGGGTGCAGATTTTATAGCAGTCATCTAAACACTTCATCCTGCTAAAACTCAGGGCTGATCGACCTGATGTTCCTATGGGAAGCATAAATGCGATCTTAGTGTCATGAGTCTTTGCTGAAGCTTAGCCCTCACCCTAGCTATTGGGGGAGGAAAATCTGGTGGTGATTCAGCTGTCTGTGCTTCTAATTGCCCAGCATTTTTCTCAGCTGTAATTAACCCCTCAGATACCAGATCTTCTTTGGCTGAACTCATGACATTAAGGGCCTCAGATTTTGAAGCACAACAAAGAGATACAAAAATCCCACCAGTGATAATACCTCAGACACAAACCTCAAAATTAATCCTAGGGAATCCTGAGATGAACGACATGACTTCATGCAATGTCTAAGGAATTATGTGCATGATTCTGTGGGAAGAAATAGCATATTCTGTCATCCAAGAAATTCTAGGTGAGAAAATAAAAGAAAATGGCAAAAAAGCATTGAAAGCTATGGGACAAAGACACATTTAAATTCATAACCTGACAGGTGACAATTTCTTATATTATTTTCTTTAGATAAATAATCCTTCTTTACAAACTGTGGGATTCTTTACTACAATTATCTGTAGTAGGGATTTCAAAAATGCAGCATTCTTCGTGTGAAGGATAACATCACAACAAAAGTTCCCCATTTCATAAATTTATTGATCATAAGCTCAAAGTAGAGAAAGCTCTGGATGTTTCCCCTTTTTCTTTCACACGAATGGAAGTAGCTCTCAAAGTATTCTTCCAAATCTCTTCTTCTTTCTTCCTCATTTTATATTTAACTTTCATGTTATCTTCAACTCTGACTTTCTTTCATCCCTCCTCCCTGCTGCATTCATGTGCAACTTCTTCCTACATCAGCCTCCCTTACTTATCTCCTTCTTCCCTTTGAAGGGACAGATACACACCCCAGAACTCCAGTTTCCAGTGCCTCCCTGTTTCACACTGAAGGAAAGCGTCAAGGCTAGGGATATGCACAGCAAAAACTTCCATATTTGATTTTTTTTCCATTTTTGGGTCCTTATGTTTATCATGAAAGGGATAAACTCTTCTGCATTATTTTGATTCGTTTTTCTCCATTCATTTTTACTGGCAGTAATAGTACAAAAGAGTTCTAGTGGCATTTATACTATTCCCCTTCCGCATCACCAGCGAAAAAGCAGGAATAATATATAACCAGTATTTAACCCATAACAAAGAAACAAAGATAGACAGACAGACAGATGATAAGCTATGGATAGTTCTCCATTACTTCCAACAGAACTCAAAGCAGCACTCTTTGCCTCACTCTGGGGCATTGCTCTCACCATTTTTATGCCACAGCAAACCTTGCTGCTTTTCATCCTCTTTTCTCCCCTTCCCATCCCTCTTGCAGTTGCAGATTCATGTCTCTGCACCAGCTGGCTGCAATGGGGAATGGTTTCCTCCATCTCCTCCCTTTTCTCATCTGCCTTCTTCTCACACATTGAAAGAAGCACTGAGGAAGCCCAGATCAGTGGATAGACCCTGCCAATAGCGATAGAGGCAGAGATGTGCACAGATTCTCAACATCAACCAATCCAGGCACTTTTAGTGATTCAAAATTTCTAGTCCATATCCTCCCAGACATTCAGATGATTGATTTTGCGCATTAATACAGCATTAATAAATTATTTTTAATTTTTAATGATGCATCATCATCCTCCAGACAATGGTATATAACTTCAAAAGGCAACTTGGACACACCTACAACAATGAATTTCTGTTGTCTGGAAAAAAAACAGTGACATGATTTCCATTATTTTATATTACCCCTCTCCCCTAACACATCTGGAAAAAATGAAAAATAATTCAACACATGATTCGACAACTATTTTGGACATACTGTATACTGCTGGCTTCTATTTTAACCTTCATGTCAACCTGTTTTCCAAAAACACAAGAGGTGACTCTACACATCAACATCACCAGATGGGCAATACCAAAATCAGATTGATTATATTCTCTGCAGCCAAAGATGGAAAAGCTCTATACAGTTAGCAAAAACGAGACCTGGAGCTGATTGTGGCTTTGATCATCAGCTTCCTAGAGCAAAACTCAAGCTTAAATGGAAGAAAGTAGGAGAAACCACTGGGCTAGTCAGGTATAATCTAAAACAAATCCCTTATGAATACACAGTGGAAGTGAAGAACAGATTTAAGGAACTAGATTTCATGGACAGAGTGCCTGAAGAACTATGGAGGAGGTTTGTCACATTGTACAGGAGGAAGCCAAAAAAATAAAATAAAATCCCAAAGTAAAAAAAATGCAAGAAACCAAAGTGGCTGTCCTACGGGGCCGTACAAATAGCAGAGAACAGAAGGGAAACAAAATGCAAGGGAGACAGGGAAAGTTACAGAAAAATGCATGTTGACTTCCAAAGAACGGCAAGGAGAGACAAGAGGACCTTCTTAAATGAAGAGTGCAAAGAAATAGAGGAAAATAATAGAAAGGGAAAAACCAGAGATCTGTTCAAGAAAAATGGAGATGTTAAAGGAACATTTCGTGCAAAGATGGACATGATAAAGGACAAAAATGGGAGGGACCTCACAGAAGCAGAAGACATCAAGAAGAGGTGGCAAGAATACACAGAGGAATTATACAAGAAAGATCTGGCTTTCCTGGACAACCCAGACAGTGTGGTTGCTGACCTTGAGCCAGACATCCTGGAAAGTGAAGTCAAGTGGACCTTAGAAAGCATCGCTAACAACAAGACCCGTGGAGATGATGGCATGCCAGTTATTTAAAATCTTAAAATACGATGCTGTTAAGGTGCTACACTCAAGATGCCAGCAAGTTTTGGAAAACTCAGCAATGGCCAGAGGATTGGAAAAGATCAGTCTACATCCCAATCCCAAAGAAGGGCAGTGCCAAAGAAGGCTCCAACCACCGTACAATTACAATCATTTCATGCGCTGGCAAGGTTATGCTCAAAATGCTCCAAGGCAGGCTCAGCAGTATGTAGACCGAGAACTCCCAGAAGTAGAAGCTGCATTTTAAAGGGGCAGAGGAACTCGAGACCAAATTGCTAACATGCACTGGATAATGGAGAAAGCCAGAGAGTTCCAGAAAAACATCTACTACTGCTTCCTTGACTAATCAAAAGCCTTTGACTGTGTCAACCACAACAAACTATGGCAAGTTCGTAAATAAATTGGAATGCCTGACCACCTTATCTGTCTCCTGAGAAATTTATATGTGGGACAGGAAGCAACAGTTAGAACTGGATATGGAACAACTGACTGGTTCAAATGGGAAAGGTGTACGACAAGGCTGTATATTGTCTCCCTGCTTATTTAACTTATATGCAGAATACATCATGCAAAAGGCAGGACTAGATGAATCCGAAGCTGGAATTAAAATTGCTGGAAGAAATATCAATGACCTCAGATATGCAGATGATACCACTCTGATGGCAGAAAGTGAGGAGGAATTAAAGAACCTCTTAATGAGGGTGAAAGAGGAGAGTGCAAAAATGGTCTTAAACTCAAACATCAAAAAAAACTAAGATCATGGTCACTGGTCCTGTCACCTCCTGGCAAACAGAAGGGGAAGATATGGCGGTGGTGACAGATTTTACTTTTTTTGGGCTCCATGATCACTGCAGATGGTGACAGCCGCCACATATTTAAAAGACGCCTGCTTCTGGGGAGGAAAACAATGACAAACCTAGACAGCATCTTAAAAAGCAGAGATATCACCAGTCCGAATAGTCAAAGCTATGTTTTTTCCTGTAGTGATGTATGGAAGTGAGAGCTGGACCATAAAGAAAGCTGACTACCGAAGAATTGATGCCTTTGAATTGTGGTGCTGGAGGAGACTCTTGAGAGTCCCCTGGACTGCAAAGAGAACAAACCTATCCGTTTTGCAGGAAATCAACCCTGAGTGCTCTCTGGAAGGACAGATCCTGAAGCTGAGGCTCCAAAACTTTGGCCATCTCATGAGAAGACTCCCTGGAAAATACCCTGATGTTGGGAAAGTGCGAAGGCAGGAGGAGAAGGGGATGTCAGAGGACGAGATGGCTGGACAGTGTCATCAAAGCTGACATGTGTCATGTTGGTACATGAATTTGACCCAACTCTGGGAGGCAGTGGGATACAGGAGGGCCTGGCGTGCTCTAGTCCATGGGGTCACGAAGAGTCGAATACGACTTAACAACTAAACAACAACAAAAACCTGTTTTTAGATAAATATCTGTTTTTAAAAATTCAGGGTCTTTATGATTATAGGAAGAAGTAGAATACATAAATTCATAAAGAAACCCACAGTGTATTCCAAGCTTCTCTTCCCCTATGTGCCCTGGTCTTTTTATGTCTCTATTTATTACCTGTACATTTTGCAAAGATAATCAAGTATGTTTAATGAGGTATGTAATTGAAGCAAACACAAAGCCTCTAAGACTGCAAAACCTGGAAAATGTGGTTTTCCATTTTTATTTATTTATTTATTTATTTATTTATTTATTTATTTATTTATTTATTTATTTATTTATTTATTTATTTATTTATTTATTTGATTTTTACCCCGCCCCTCTAGACCATGTCTACTCGGGGCGGCTTACAAAATAAAACAAAACAGTATAATCAGTATAACATGCATCAACGATCCTCTGCAACTGCCAACTACAAACTGCTCCTTCAGATTATTTCCTGTACCTGACATTCTTAACAGGAAATCTCAGATAAAAAACAATGGTTCTTTATAGTACTGAAAACTAACATCTGCATGCAAAATTATATCACTCCTCCCCACCAATGGATTAGTATCTCCCATCATAGTCTTTTTTACAACTGGCAAACCTCTCAGGTGGTTAGTAAATCTGGAAGATGAGGTGTTATTAACCGACCTTAAAACAACTGTTATTATATCAAAATGCACGACAGAGTGATGCCCATGTGACCAAACTTTTACAGATTATAATTTCTATTTGACAGATTAGACAAAGTAGCCTGTTTTAAGACATTACTTCACCCCACAAAAAACCCATATGCAGTATTCCAAATCTACTCAGTGGCTGCAAAATAAATACTACTGCTACCTGTAAAACAGCTGGTATCTTTCTCAAGGTGGTAACTATCCCCAACCTTTCCAGGTATGTCTAACATCACATAATGGCACAGATGGATCCATTGTCATGACACCAATATACTAAGTAGTATATGAGTAGATTTCCAAAAACCCCATGTCTTTAGTTTGTGCTAAAATACTTATCAACACAGATGATAGGTGCTGTTCCATGTTATTGAGAAGTGCAGCTCCTGCCCTCATTCTCTTAAAAAAAGAAATGTTCCAGCCATTCTGCTATCACCATTTCCATCACTCTCCTGCAAGTGAGCTTCCACTATTTACAGGAGCTTTCCATGTGAATCTGGCCACCTGGAAATCAAGATGTCAACTCACATGGAAAACTCCAATGGATAGTGGAGCTAGGGAGGGGACAGGGCTTCAACTATTTTATGTACATAGTTTCTAACTCATGACTTTGGACAGTGCCTTAAGGTTCTTAAATAGATAACTGATAAGTGGTATTATGATCTTTAAATTGTGAATTTGAAACAGTTGGGCACTAATGATTTTTTGAGCACTCATGTCAATGTCCAGAAAGTAGGAACAGTTCAAGTGAACTCTGCCATAGCTAAGAAAAGAGGTTTTGTTCGTTTGTTTAATACTCTGTTCTGAGTTAGCCTATCACTATTTTTTATTTTTGATATATTTAAAAGGAAGAGCATATATAATTCTCTCTTACTGCCCGATTTTCATTTTCCACAACAGCTTCTCATCTTTCTACCAAATAAACGAGAAAAATAGAACTTATAGCACTTGTGTATCTTTAAAAGGAAGAAGCAATTTATTTTACTGCTCTCTCCTACTAACAACACAGTTTTAGATAAAAGGGTTTGTTTTTTGTACTTATGGAACAAAAAATAATAATTCAATTTCTCTCTGTGTAACCTCTCCCTTTCAAATTCACTGTAACTAGTTTAAAATGGATTACAGTTCGACAGCTGTCAGAAATGAATAGTCATCTGAATTCATTATCAGCATTTCAGGGAAAGTATCTCTCATGCTAAACAAGCTGTTCAGATTTCTTTTCTGGATCAGCTCCTCTTACCATTGCAATGGAGAATTACATTAATTAGAGCCACCCAGGCAGATTCCATGTTTATATTTCAGCAGCCCTGAAATTAAAAGACGCCTTCTTCTTGGGAGGAAAGCGATGACAAATGATGACAGCATCTTGAAAAGCAGAGACATCACCTTGCCAACAAAAGTCCGAATAGTCAAAGCTATGGTTTTTCCTGTCGTGATGTATGGAAGTGAGAGCTGGACCATAAAGAAAGCAGACCGCCAAAGAATTGATGCCTTTGAGTTGTGGTGCTGGAGGAGGCTCTTGAGAGTCCCCTGGACTGCAAGGAGAACAAACCTATCAGTTCTAAAGGAAATCAACCCTGAGTGCTCACTGGAGGGACAGATCCTGAAGCTGAGGCTCCAGTACTTTGGCCATCTCATGAGAAGAAAAGAGTCCTTGGAAAAAACCCTGATGTTAGGAAGGTGTGATGGCAAGAGGAGAAGGGGACGACCGAGGATGAGATGGCTGGACAGTGTCTGCGAAGCAACCAACATGAACCTGACACAACTCCAGGAGGCAGTAGAAGACAGGAGGACCTGGCGTGCTCTGGTCCATGGGGTCACGAAGAGTCGGACAAGACTAAACGACTAAACACACATTCTTCCACTTGTTTCAATTTTCTGAATATCACCCTATTTCACTATGATTAGCATGAAACATGTATCTAGGCTTTAGTACAGCTAAGTAAAAAGATAAAAAGCAGCATTTTTTTCCATATGCTGTTAAACTTCATGTATTCTAACCAAGGTACATACATAGCTTGGCTCTTCTCCTCAAAGATACAGTGGGGAATTGAACTTGCTACTCCTGGCACTAGGTATATTTGGACTACAGAAAACACTCTCTTTTAAATGTGCTCTACCATTACAACAGGACTAGTCCAAATGAGATCCTGTTCTCCGAGTGGATGAATTCAAGATCCCACCACATTCTGAATCAGAACAGATGCATCACAGATAATGGTCAAGTGGATGGAATATATAAACGGCAACACTCCAACATTTGTCACCACAATCATCATAACACAGTTCTTTGGGATACATCTCTTCATTACTGACCAAGCAAAATGGTTAACAGGGAGAGGATGACTGCCCCAGGTACCATACTTTCTTTGTTATGCTTTTTTTCGTCTTACATTTTCACAAGTAGAAGTACTTGGCTGACTGAATTTAAGGAATCTATATTCTTTAATGTTTTCAAGACAGTGTTCTGACAAAACATAAAGCAGGTGCATCTAGAGATATGCTTTCCATAATCACTAAGTTGTTTCCATTCTCAAAAAGTATCCCCATTGAATTTTTGGAATTACCCCATCCCAGTGCATGCCCATGCTCTGCATTGTCCCCTTTAAGAGGCATCCCTGTCCTTACAAATGGATGTTTTGGAGACACAAGTGGATACAGAGGGAGAAAATAGAAAGAAATGTATGTTTTCTATTGTAACGTAGAACTGAGCAGCTAAATATGAAAAAGTCACATAATTGCATCCCGACAGTTTGGCTACAAAGGAAAGGAGAGAATGTTATTATTTTAGTAATAACATTACTATAGGCTTTTTATCAGTGCAGTTTCATATAACTTGCAGTGCAGCCACAAGCATGCACAGAACCCAAGAAATATTAATGTGCCATTTTCCTATGCTAACTACAAGGTTCTGTCTGACACATTACACACAAAACTAAGGTTTAAAATAAGTTTTATGTAAATGTTTCAACACTGATAGTCTTCTACCCCCTCTTTAAACACTGTCAGCTAATTTATACTGAAAAACCATTTATCTAAAGCAGCCATTCTTAATGGGGGGACCCTGGCCCCCTGGGGTCCCTGGCATATTTGAAGGGGACCACAGACTGGAAACAATAAGCCTTTTAACCTAAACATAGATTGTTATTTCTACAGCTTCACTGCTAAACAGATCCTACTTCTCTTTGAACCCTGGGTGCCATATATGGAAATATACAAAAATGAGACCTAGTGCCATGATAATACTCCAGTATTGAAAAACAATGTTTATGAAACTTCGGCTGAAATTCTGTTTATAACATAAGCCAAAGTGCAATTTTCAGTATACAGTGATCACCAAGGAGGAGAATACTTAAAATTACACTTTGGCTTATGCTACAAACAGAATTTCAGCAAAAGCATTGCTGCCACAATTGTTCAGGGTGTGTGCATGCACAAAGCCAGTGAATTGCAGCAGTGGCATTTTATTTACTAGGGAGAAACTGATGGAAATTTAAGCTTTAACTTACGGTACAAAGAGGATGTTAGCCTTTGTTAACCAGTTACCTGAGGCTCTGAACAGGAAAGAGGTTTGTTTATTTATTGCTTTTTACCTTTCTTCATAATAAAATGCAGCATATAAGACAAAATTATCTATTGCTTTGGAAGAGCTTTTCATGCTTACGCGTGCATTGCTCATTGTTCCATTGTGAGCCACATTAATCAATGTTGGGGCAGTGCTGTAGAAATAAAGAGCTCCCTCTTCCACTAGTGATTTATTACAGAAGCCAAAATACACTTGACACAAAATAAGCTGGTATTCCAGAGATTGCCACCAAGAAATTAAAACAGCACTAAAGGTTTGTTAATATAGACATTTACTGCCTCAAAAGCAAAGTGTGCTGCTTATATATTGCCCCATAGCACTTAAAGCACTCTCTGAGTGGTTGTAAGTTAATTATACAGGCTACACATTGCCTCTCCCCCAGCAAGCCAGGTACTCATTGTTACATACAGCACTGATGTTACCTGTCTGTCATGGGTTTGGAGGGAAAGTTCCATCCTATGGGGAGTGGAAGGCGGGACATCAGGAGGAGGGGCTGTACTGTATATATATGGGGATCCTGTGTGGAGAAGTTTAGAAGCTGAAGGAGAAGCTGAAGGAGAGCTGAAGAGAAGAAGCTGGTGTGGGAGTCTGTGTGTCAGACAGGGTACTACTGTGTGTCAGTCAGTACCTACCTGATGGGTTCAGGTGTCTGTATGGGTAGCCAGAACTGATAGGTTCAGGGTCTGTGCTTTATTTAAAGGTGTTCTGTGTGAACCAAACGGGTGTATGTATGATTGAGACTAAGCCACGTTACTGTATCTTATCCACTTGATCATTTTATTTTCCCTGTGTGTTATTTAAATAAACCTTATTCCTTTGTTTGTTAAAAATCCATTCCTGGTCTGTGTGACTCCTTACAGGGAATGGTTGGTGGCAGCTTAGTGAAACTGTGGCATATCCCAGTAGGTCTGGGTTTGTCACATTGATTGGTGTCCAGCGTGTGGGATATGACTGGTCCAGTTGCCCAGTGGTCCAGCAAAGCCTTGGCAAGTGTGCCCAGAGCAAGGGGGGTCTAGTCAGGGACAATCTGAGAGTGCGTAGGTAATCTTCTAGGCTTACCTCACGGGGAGGTAGGCTAGTGGAAGAACGTGTAACCTCAGATTGGGGGGACTAGATTAGGGAGCTCTGAGGCAACCTGTTTTGGCGGGGAAAAGGCTGAGGCAAAGCTGAGGGAAGCAGCAGTGATCTAGCTTGTCTGCTGAGAGGCCTAGCAGAGGGGGGTTGACTCTGGCTGGCAACAGTTGCAAGTTAGTGCTGAAGAACAGCAGCAATCTATAGAAGGCTGTTTCTGAGGCAAAAGAAAAAAAAAGTGGTCGCTTTATTTTGAGGCTTGACTTTTGAAAGCAGCCTGTTCTGGGGGGGGATTATGCCCTTGACTCGAAGCCAAATGGCAGAAATGGGTGAAGGGAAAGACCCACAGGTGGACCAAGGTTCTGAGGAAGAATTTGGCTCAGTGCAGGATGAGAGCACGGGAGAGCAGAACCCAGAACTCAGGAAAATGCTCATAGCCCAACAGCATGAACTGAGGATGAGGCAATTTGAAATGGAGGAAAGGGAAAGAGAGAAACAAAGGCAATTTGCCTTAGAGAGAGAGAGAATGGAAAGAGAAGAAAGATTGGAGAGAGAGAAAATGGCGTTTGAATTAAGAAAATTGGAACTGATGAATCAGAACAATAATAACAATAGAGATTCTGAGGGAGGCCAATTGTCTAAAACTGACCTGAAGAAATTCCCTGTGTACCACAAGGGAGATTGCCCTGAGGTGTTCTTTTCCCTAGTGGAAAGAGCGTTTGTGGACTTCTCAGTAAGGGAAACTGAGAAGATGACCATCATGCGATCTTTAATCAGTGGCAGCCTGGCAGAAGTCTATGCAGAAATGCCAGAGGAACTGCTAAAAGATTTCGCTGAGTTTAAAAAACTGGTGTTTGCCAGACATGGGATAAATGCGGAACAGCTGAGGCAAAGATTCAGGTCACTCACCAAGAAACCAGAGCAGACTTTTACCCAAGTGGGGGCCCAACTGGTGAGGCTGCTAGAGAAATGGCTATCTCAGGAGGGGACAGAGACCTTCCAGCAGCTCAAAGACCTGATAGCGCTGGAACAGTTTTATTCAGTCCTGCATGGGGAACTAAAGTTCCAGGTGAGGGAAAGGAAACCGAAATCTGTGGCCGAAGCGGCCGAGATCGCAGATTTTATTTCCCAAATAAGAAAGCCCTTAGGTGAGGGGAAATCTGTAGGTAAACCCAAAGAAACCTACAGCAAGTACTCTCAGGGACCAGGAAAAAACCAGCAAGTGGGAGGGGCCCATGGTGAAGGGAAGCCCTCAGACATGAAACCAAGACCTCAGATTTTGGAGGGAAAACCAAAACCAGATGAGAAAGACTCCAAGTACAGCAGAAAATGTTATTTCTGTCAAGGAAAGGGCCATCTAATCTCAGAGTGTGAGAAATTAAAGCAGCTAAAAGGAAATGTGCCTCATGATTTGAGTGAAACCAAGCCAAAAGCTGTGTTCTGTGTCCAGAAAGAGCAAAGCTCCTTGTCACTGAGGGAGCCTGTTGCCATGGCTACTCAATCTGGAACAGTTACATCTGCTGATCAGGCTGAGGAAAATGGTCCTCTTGTGGAGGTCAAGCGCTGCTTGCTAGTGAGAACAGATTCACAGTTGTTTGAAACCGCAGGGGTGGACGTAGGAATACTTGACCATCAGTATAGGGGGCTAAGGGATACTTGTTCCCAGGTGACCCTGTGCCATCCAGATATTATTCCTAGGGAGTATATAATTCCAAATGAGAGCATGAAGGTGGCAGGGATTGAGGGACAGGTGATCTCGCTGCCAGTAGCTGAGGTACCTGTGAACTTTCAAGGCTGGAGGGGAGTTTGGCGGCTAGCGATTTCATCGACTCTGCCAGCAGCCGTGCTCGTGGGAAATGACCTGGCTGAACATGTGAAACGGGTGCTAGTGATTACACGTTCACAAGCCACCACGGGGACAGTTCAGGGGGGTACTGATGAGCCCGAGACGGAAGCAGAGGGAAGTTCCGAGGCTGTGGTGGAAACCTTAACCACAGACAGCCGATTTGGCCAAGAGCAAAAGGCAGATGCCACTCTCCAAAAGTGTTTTGAACAGGTGACTGACGCCCAGCTAACACCTGAAACCCCAGTGAGATTTCGAGAGAAAAAGGGAATTTTATATAGAGAGACCCTGAGGAATATCTCAAAAGGGGGAGATGGGATCAGAAGTCAGCTGGTGGTACCTGAAAAGTATCGCCCCATGATCTTAAAAAGGGGGCACTCTGACATGTTTGCTGCGCACTTAGGGGTGAACAAAACACAACAGAGAATTACACAGAATTTTTACTGGCCTGAAATAGGGAAGCAGATCAAGGAGTTCTGTAAACAATGTGATGTGTGTCAGAGGCAGGGGAATAACCGTGACAGGACCAAAGCAAAGTTGTGCCCTTTGCCTGTGATTGACACTCCGTTCAAATGCATAGGGGTGGATATTGTGGGACCTTTGCCCAAGGCCACAAAGAGGGGGAACAGGTTCATTCTCACCATTGTGGACCATGCCACGAGGTACCCTGAAGCCATTCCCTTGACTAACATTGAAACTAACACAGTGGCAGATGCCTTGGTGGGGTATATGTCCAGGATGGGATTTGCCTCAGAAATAATCACAGATTTGGGCGCATCGTTTACATCGAAGCTCATGAAACGGTTATGGCAAATCTGTGGAATTAAACACAAGGAAACCACTGCCTATCACCCTGAAAGTAATGGGTTAACGGAGAAGTTCAATGGGACTCTGATGCGCATGATTAGGGCTTACTTGGCAGAGAATCCAAACAATTGGGACCAGAAGCTGCAATCCCTTTTGTTTGCTTATCGATCAGTGCCACAAGCCAGTACCGGGTTCAGTCCGTTTGAACTTTTGTTTGGGAGAAGGGTGAAAGGGCCACTTGATTTGATCAAACAAAATTGGGAACAGATCACCCAGGATGACCCACAAGATGTTGTGACGTATATAGACTCTTTAAGAAATGACCTAAAGAGAAACCTAGAGCTAGCAGCAGGGACCCTGCAAACTCAAAAGGTCAGAAAGAAAGCTTGGGATGACCAGGAAGGCAGGGAGAGGCACTTTAACCCAGGGGAGGGAGTGCTTTGGCCTAGGCTCTGCAAAGAGAACAAACTGCAGCTGGGTAGCCCAGAAATAAAATACTTGGGTCACATAGTAGGGGGAGGAGTGATAAAACCCCTAGAGGCCAAAATAGAAGCAGTTCGTGATTGGCCCAGACCCATCACCAAGAAAAAAGTCAAATCATTTCTTGGGTTGGTGGGCTACTACAGAAAGTTCATCCCGAGGTTTAGCGAGATTGCGGCTCCGCTGACCGATCTGACGAGGAAGAAGACTGATGACCGCATCCCGTGGACCAGCGACTGTGAGGAGGCGTTCCAGAAGTTGAAGGAGGCCCTCATCAACTATCCAGTGCTGCGTGCTCCAGACTTCGACCGGGAGTTCATCATCTACACCGATGCGTCTAACAGCGGGGTAGGAGCAGTTCTTTGCCAGGAGGATGAAAATGGTGACCAGCATCCAGTGTCCTACCTGAGTAGGAAACTCCAGAAAGGTGAGAGACATTTGGCAACCGTGGAAAAGGAGTGCCTGGCCATAGTCTACGCGATCCAGAAGGCCAAGCCTTACATCTGGGGAAGACATTTTATTCTGTGCACTGACCATTCACCACTGCAATGGTTAAAGACAATGAAAACCCACAATAGTAAACTTATGAGGTGGGCTTTAAACCTGCAGGACTATGACTTTGAAGTGAAGGTGGACAGAGGGTCAGTGAACTGTGTTGCTGACGCCTTCTCAAGAAGACCCGAAGAATGAAGACGGCGAAAGAAACATGGACTATGTATATATTTTGGTGACCAAAGGTTAAATGTATCTGTTTATTAAACATACTTGGTTTGTATGAATAAAGGTAACTTGATGTATTGTAAATGGTAAATGTTTAAATGCCTAATTGATATGGTTATCCTAGTGTAAGTATAAGTAAGTATGGTATTGTATGTTTTGGAACCAGGTTGTTTTTTTGGAGAAAAGCACTTTAGCTTTCCCCCTACAAAACAACTTATAAAGAGGGGAGGTGTTACATACAGCACTGATGTTACCTGTCTGTCATGGGTTTGGAGGGAAAGTTCCATCCTATGGGGAGTGGAAGGCGGGACATCAGGAGGAGGGGCTGTACTGTATATATATGGGGATCCTGTGTGGAGAAGTTTAGAAGCTGAAGGAGAAGCTGAAGGAGAGCTGAAGAGAAGAAGCTGGTGTGGGAGTCTGTGTGTCAGACAGGGTACTACTGTGTGTCAGTCAGTACCTACCTGATGGGTTCAGGTGTCTGTATGGGTAGCCAGAACTGATAGGTTCAGGGTCTGTGCTTTATTTAAAGGTGTTCTGTGTGAACCAAACGGGTGTATGTATGATTGAGACTAAGCCACGTTACTGTATCTTATCCACTTGATCATTTTATTTTCCCTGTGTGTTATTTAAATAAACCTTATTCCTTTATTTGTTAAAAATCCATTCCTGGTCTGTGTGACTCCTTACAGGGAATGGTTGGTGGCAGCTTAGTGAAACTGTGGCATATCCCAGTAGGTCTGGGTTTGTCACACTCATTTTACTGACCTCGGAAGGATAGAAGGCTGAGTCAACCTTGAGCCGGCTACCTGGGATTGAACCCCGGGTTGTGAGCACAGTTTTGGCTGAAGTACAGCGGTTTAACCACTTGTGCCATGAGGCTCCTTAAAACGTTTTCTTTTCACCTGTCAGTCACCTAAGTATCTAACGTTCAAAACAACAAGTTAAAAGATATTAATAAAAAACTAATTAAAGATATGCCAGTATCTCTTGTCACATTTTCTATTTGTCTTTTGTCTTTTACCTTCTTTAATTTGAAAGTATATATTTTTTGTATTTATATTCAAAGTGTATAGTGTATCTTTCCACCAAAACAAACTTCCAAAAATAATAACAAACAGTTATCTGCCAGGTGCCCAGCATTACCCAGCACTTGCCACTGGAAATGGTTTACATATGATGGTCTTTTTTACTGATATTTTCTGATAGAATCAACAAAACACAAAAAGTATCTATTAGTAGCTACATAAACTTCTGAAGCTTCCTGGTATCACGACGTCAGTAATTTGGGACAGCTAGTAAAATACTGTCTTCTTCATGGGCAGTGCATTTCTGTGGAGACAGAGGAGATTCTCTAATTTGTTATCTGAAAGCTTTTTCCCTGAAAATGTGAGCAGAATTGTAACTTTATGCATAATGCAATTTGAGAAGAGTTTGATCCATAACTCTGGAGTTTATCAACAAACCATAAGATTGCCTACATGACATGACGGAAGCTGTAAGACAATTTCCAGAAAAGTACTCTACCCACAAGAATATCCTAGAAAGTGATGCTTACCATGGACAAAATCTAACACACATACTTCTGTATGACAGATTGTATTTGTCTTCAGTGTGAAAGGGATTGTTACTCTCAAATTGGCCTTCTCAGCCACATTAGACACTGTTCCAAGACCTCTATTCAGAGCACTGAAGGATGCCTACTACTCCTGTCTACCCAAGCTACCCCACTTCCTCACAAATATTCTCTGGAGGATAATATCCCAAGTTTCCAAAGGAAAACACATTTGGGAGAAGGGGAGAACTAGAATAGGAAACAGTAATCTACCAGCTTTGTCTGTTATTTGGATACAGCTTAGTGGACAATATCCCAGCACATCTCAGTTTGTGCAACCAGACGGACATCATTGTCAGCAGCAGATTGCCAGTAATTAAAGACTTCAATTAGCAGCAGTCTGCTGCTGCTGTCATTCTCATTCTGCAAGCATAGCAAGAGGAATAGACAGTGACAATAAAAAAAAATACATATATCTGCCTTTTCTTCAGGGATACAGGTTGATTTCATGCACGACAGCTCTTTCTGGAGGGCTGGACCATAAAGAAGACTGACAGCCGAAGAATTGATGCTTTTGAATTGTGGTGCTGGATTAGACTCTTGAGAGTCCCCTGGACTGCAAGGAGAACAAACCTATCCGTTCTGAAAGAAATCAACCCTGAGTGCTCACTGGAAGGACAGATCCTGAAGCTGAGGCTCCAATACTTTGGCCATCTCATGAGAAGAGAAGACTCCTTGGAAAAGACCCTGATGTTGGGAAAGTGTGAAGGCAAGAGGCAAAGGGGACGACTGAGGATGAGATGGCTGGACAGTGTCATCGAAGCTACCAACACGAATTTGACCAAACTCCGGGAGGCAGTGGAAGACAGGAGGGCCTGGCATGCTCTGGTCCATGGGGTCACGAAGAGTCAGACATGACTTAATGACTAAACAACAAACAACAAGAAGGCAGCCCTTTAAACAAGTAATCAGTTCCAAATTATGAAGGAAATACAATAAATACAGTTAATCTTTTGAATATTTTTGAATCAAAATGAGGCACCTGTCACCATGCAGGAGAAAGAGACTTAAGATCATATTAAAAAGTTAACTTAAAATATAATCACTGAAATAGCTGGAAAGAGGAAGGAATGAAACAGAAAATATGATACCTCCATCATATGAATCTATGGTACAGCCAAACGTAGGGCAGAAGTGGAAGTAATTAATTTTATTTGCATATATTTGTCTGAATCCTCTAGCATCTTAAGCAACCATGACAATCACAGGTATGCCCTAAAAGAAAAGTAGGTGACTTTCTTGGGTAGACTCAAAAGCATGGAATTAGAAACCTTCCCACATTCCACTTCCACATAAGAGGAGCAAAAAAAAAAAAAAAAAGAACTTTGTTTTTCAGCTGGGTGAGATTATAAAACAGTAAATATCACAAATATTCAAAACTATAAAACAAAAAAAAATATTAAGAAAGCTGTAGCTACAATGGCAAGCTGTATCGCTCCAGTTTGATTCACAGCCTGTATTACAACTGAATTCATAGTCAGTGATTACACGGGGCTGCATACTGATGCAGGAGTTCAATGCTCACACTCAATGCAACACAATTCTCATTTCAGCCCACAGTCACCCCCCTTCTTTCTTTCTCTCCTCTGGTCCCACCTCTTTTATGGTTTGCTGTCAAGCTGCTCTGCTTTGAAAGAGTGTTCCAGAAAAGCTGACAGTGTTCCAAACTTCTTCTTAACATGTACAGAAATACCATATAAGACAGGAATGTTGTGTTCTGGGTTGCTTCCATTTTATCCATTATTTATTTATTTATTTATTTATTTATTTAAAATATTTCTATTGCACTTTTCTCCCTAAAAGGACTCAATTAGGGGGAAAGAATGTGGAGGGGGTTCTTGTGGTCTTGAACATCATGCCCCAACTACCTATATCATGGAAACACCATTCACAAACACATACTCCATCTTTACAAGAATGAATCAAATGATAATACAGGAAAAAGTATGCCCAAAACAATCTGTTTTTGAAAAAAAAGCAGAAGCACACAGTGGCACAGAAGGGGAAAATGCACTGGGCAAAAAGGGCCAGACAGTTTGAATTGGCCTTTGCATTATGTGATCAGAAAACTGTAGCAAATCCCACAGCATCAAATCACAGCCTCAGTTACAATGGGAATTGTTCCCACGCAACACACGCACAGAACGTGCAACTGAGGTAAAAAAAAAAAATAGAAGAGAAAAATAGTATTGATCCAATAGTTGCTCTACTCTTAGGAAAAACTGAAAGGTATGCAGAAATAGTCCTATACACATTGTCACCAACATTGAGAACTCTTCATTTTCGAAAGATATTAAGGTTTTTCTACATTAGTTAGTTTTTGACAGGCCAACCTACAATAATGTTAGTACACAAAATTTTAAATACATTTAAATAACTGTACATTCAAATAGGATGAACTTCTGAACATAATTTTTTTCTAAAATTCTATCTATAAGAGAAATGCCCATGTAATGAAAAAGACCAGGATAAATTAAGGCATTATTCTTAAAGGAGATTAAGTTTACCTTTCCTTTTAAATTTCTTTCATTTAAGCCTACCTTCTGATGCTATAAATCCCTTTATTCATTGTTATCTCTTTAACAGGGCTAAGGCCCTGGAGGAATCTTTGAAGATATGTGACCTATTGTTAATGAACTATACAGAAGACCTTCTTCAAAACCTAAAAGCTTTGAAGTAAGATCTATTTCTAGAGGTGAATTTGAGCCAACATACACTTAGGCTATACCTGTCAAGTTGTTAGACAGGTCAGCTGACACTGAAAAAACATGTTCATATTATGAGAATTTTATTCTGAGTGGAAAGTTGAAACATAGACACAGTTACTGCAAAGCAAGAGTATAGTAAGAGGCCATAGTAAAGAGTAGTCAATTAGTTCTTCTCATACCAAATGTGTTATGATAAAAATTCCAGCGGTTTATAACCACAGTCTAATCACAGCACTTCTTCGCCTCCTTCTGCTTTTAATTGGGAAGCAATACATTTGGGAATCTTTTTTTAAAAAATGTGTTTGCATGGTGTCTGAAATAAAAAATTAAGCAATTTTGTTAAAAGCCTCTAAAATAAAATCATGTCCAAGTTGATCATTTTAACAGAGATGCACTATATTAGCCAATGTATATCTACTAAAGATATAATAAGAATGAAACTATTAATTCGATGTTAGCATTTGCATTTTGACATTCCTATTTAATTTTGCAGTAAAGAACTTTTAAAATTTTTCATAGTTTGCAACAAATAAACTTCCAGGCTAATGTCAGTTCATTAAACACTTATTACCTAGATGCCTGTGAATGTAGTAGGCAAATAATTTTTTAGAGCCCACATTATTGAAATTACAGAAGCTGTCTTTTAATGAATTAACCATTAATCTTGTCCTTCAGGCAATATATTTTTGGCAAAGATTGGAAGCTATATTTTGTATTTGCAGGACTAAAAACCTACATTTATCTCAAGAGTTTCTTGAAATGCTTCAACAATATAAAATTTGGCATGACAGTGGACAAAGGGTAAGTCAAGTTCTTAAAGGTGCATGAAATCTATTTTTCACATGCTTCAAAATTTATCACCTTGATACCACTTCCCTGTGGCAGTTCTGTGTCTGCATTTCATGATATACAAAGGCAACAATACTTGGATGTTCTTCCACTGAATCTACCACAAAAGATGTGACAACACCACCATCAACAAAGAACGTAACTATATATATTATAGGCTCTTAACCTTTTCTTTACTATGAAATATCTTTTGTTGCCATGGATCACAAAGATTTAACTCAAAATTTAAAACCTGAAATTGCATCAAATATTTATTTAAAGTTTCTCATGAAGAGTCTTCAAATTTGGAGAGAAGGGATAAATAAGTTAATCTGTTAATGCACACACTCCTATTTATTGGAATGATTCCATACACATTTAAAGTAGTAGTAGTAGTAGTAGTAGTAGTAGTAGTAGTAGTAGTAGTAGTAGTAGTAGTAGTAGTAGTATCATCGCACTACCACTGACTGACTCTCTCTTTCTGCGGCTTCTGTCTGCACAGTAGCAAGAAATGTCACATGCTGTCTCTCAGCTACTCAGCATCATTCTCTTGCATGTTCTCATTACAGTACTTGAAGAACATGGGGGGAGGGGGATAACAAGTCAAGCTAAACAATTAATGCACCTATGCAAAATGCAAGTGTTATTACAAAGTTACAATGTTACTTTATACATGGAATGAATTGCAGAGAGTCTCCAAAAAGAAAGAGAAAGCTGACCAGAATGAGAGGAAAGGAGAAGTGAAGGGAGAAGGATTCAAGAACACCAAGGGATGTGATAAGCAGAAGCGAGGCCCCCCCCCACAAGTATAAGGGGGAAAGAAACAAGAAGAAAAGAAAATAGTTGTTGTGGGTTTTTCGGGCTCTTTGGCCGTGTTCTGAAGGTTGTTCTTCCTTTATAGGGAAGAACAACCTTCAGAACACAGCCAAAGAGACCAAAAAACCCACAACAACCATTAGATCCCAGCCATGAAAGCCTTCGCGAATATATAGAAAAGATAATGTTTTAGAAAACAACAGAAATGTGGAATGTAAGTGACAATATAGGCTTTTCTTAAGTCAAGAAAAGAGAAATATATAAAATATTACATAATTAGAAGGGGGGAAAGGAAAGGAAGCCCACAATGCAGCTGCATGAGTCACAACTGGCTCTGCAAGAATAAAAGAGCTTAAAGGGTAAGGTTAGAACATCTATTTAAATATTAAGTTCTGGCCTGTTGAAACAAATACACATTGGCTGGAACAATGTATATAACTCCTCTGTGAAACTCAGCTGCCTGGTGAACTTCACCTGTTTCTATCTCTCACTATATGTCCATTATAAAATGTTATTATATACACAGAGACATACAGAAAGAACAACTATTCTTATTGGCTAATATGTAAGGGTAGCAAAGCAAGGTATAGAGATGACAATGAGCAGTAGAGGAGAAGAGAGAGAAAAACCCATTGCTCTTGGTGTGTTTGTTTTATGCTGTTTTATTAATTTGTTCTGTTTTTATTCTTTTCTATTTTGATTATTATTTACCTTTATTGTTATATGACTATTTGCTTTACTTGTTTGTTAAACATCCAGAGTACTCACACTAATTGGGACGTATAAAAAGGGAATAAATAAAATACATGATGCAAATGCATAAAAATAACAGAACTGTGTCGTGAAAATCCATCTCAAGTTTCCAGCTTTTGCAGAAGCCATGATATCAGACAAAACATATTGTCAATATTCTACCTTTTTTGTTTTGCAAGAAATAAACTTGTTAGTGCTATCTACTGTTTTTAGCCAATGAAGTCACACTTGTGACTAACATATTTTTGCATCCAATATTTAAAATGATAGCATCCCATTGATCTATACATACAACATACCCCTTGTTCAACCACACAAACTGTGTTGCTGTTAAAAGGTGGAAGGGGAACTAATGGGATTCTAACTCAGGTAAAATTTGATATATATGCTAGTGCAAAATATAGGGAGATGAGATCAAAAATATAGTAACATTCGGCACAAAAATGAACCTTTTATGAATGGACAGTGAGCAAGGAAGTTGTTTCCATATAAATACAACACACCCTACTTTCAACAGTGTTGTCGCTACATGTCAGATATGCCAAACCTACCAAATAGACACCTCTCCATGATTCATCAAGAGTATTCAAAAGTTTTTCTCAGCACCCCTCAATTCAAGCTGCTCTCAGCAGAAGAAAATTCAGAAATGCAAATGAATGCTGTTCCAAAATGAGTTCTCTGAAAGCTAACATAAGATACTGCCTTATACAATCACACCACTGCTTTGTTTGGCACAATACTGTCTATTATTCACTTGTAATGGCAGCTCTCTACAATCTATTTTTTCCAGCCTTGCGTAAAGATGACAGAAATTGAACATGGAAGCAAGGGTGAGGATATTGTGACTCTCTTGCCCACAAACACCACAGTTATTCATTCTCCAAGTTCTAGCTACATCTCAAACACATTGCAAACACCTTACTGGATAGCTACAAGTTTTTCAACTAACAACTGAGAGCTAAATGTAGTGCACCTGTGAGAATTGGGAGAGTTTAAGACTTAGCTTGGTTCACAGCTCATTTTACCAAGGACATCCATATAATGTTCTGTTTTAACTTAAAGCCACTTTCCAGATATCTGTGAAATAAAAATATCAATCATTAGGCATCCTTCAGTCTCGAAAGACTATGGTACCGTGCTCTGTATGGAGGACTTGGAACAGCACCTAGTGTGGCTGAGGAGGCCAATTCGAGAGTGACAATCCCTTCCATATTGAAGACAAATCCAATCTGTCCCCTGTCCAGCTCCCTGGTTTTGCTGCTTTTGTGACTTCCTCTTTGCCTCAGCCTGCTGGGCAAGGGTCTCTTCAAATTGGGAGAGGCCGTGATGCAATGCATGCCTCCAGGCTGAACGCTCAGATGTCAGGGTTTCCCATCTGTTGAGGTCCATTCCTAAGGCCTTCAGATCTCGCTTGCAGATATCCTTGTATCGCAGCTGTGGTCTCCCTCTGGGGCGATTTCCCTGCACTAATTCTCCATAGAGGAGATCCTTTGGAATCCGACCATCAGCCATTCTCACGACGTGCCCAAGCCAACGTAGACGTCGTAGACGTTCATAGATTATGAAAAAAATTCTGGCAGAAAGCTGAATTTATTTGATACTACATCTACTTCTACCAAATGCACTCCTATGCTATACTTATTCCTCAGGGCACTCCTCGTTCACAGTTTTCTTTACACACACTTGGCAATTGCACAATAAAGACATTTTTAAAAAATGCAAATATGATATGCTTAATTCCATTTTACACACATTCTGTTTTTATGCTTTGGGGAAAAGGTTACATTTGATAACAAATTGATAGCTACATGTTTTCCGCCTAACAACTGAGGGTTATATTTACTCCTCCTCTCAAAACTGTACATTATAAACCTTGTGAAGAAATATTCTGGGGACTTCACTGAATACCCAGGCTAATGAAAAGGAGCTCTTGCAAAAAGTGCAAGCGGGCCCAAAATTGCCACCCACCCTTGCTGTTCTGGACCCTTCCCAGCCTTCCTCCACCATCATGCAGGACCGGCAGGGCCGAAATCGCCACCCCCTTGCCCTCCCAGATGCTTCTTAGCCTTCCCCCACCCCCCGCGGGCTCACTGGGGCCGAAACTGCCACCCCCGTAGCCCTCCGAGACCCTTCCCATCTTTTCCCCACCGCAGTATGTTTTATTTTTAATTTTTTTGTATTTTTTTCCTTTGACCCATATGGATTAATCAGTTTTCAATGCATTCCTATGGGAAATGGTGCTTTGACTTACAAACCTTTTGACTTATATCCACAGTTCCAATACGGATTAAGTTCGTAAATCAAGGCACCACTGTATTCACCTCAAACAATACTTAATCTGGGCTGGATTACAAGTGGCAATGAGATATCAACCATTCCTCCCCACCTTCCTTCCTGTACCCAAAAAAAGGTGAATAAAGGAAGTGCAAATTGAGAATATATTTTAATATTCTAACAATACCATGCACATCTCAAAAACTTTCTCAATACAACTGTTCAGTTTTCAGCTATCAAGAGGAAGGTATGCTATATAAGATATATAAATGATCTTCCATAAATACAGCAACTGATCTCATGTATTTGATCTCTGCTCATTCCTTAGACATGCACTTTTTTTGGAAGTCTTTTGCGTGGATCCTGTGGAAAGACATTTATCATAATACCTGGAACCCTCTATCTTAAATAATAGTATCTAGATATTTAATCTATAGGTTAAAGGGGTGGGTCATACTTCAATACACATACAATGTGAAATACGAAATTATCGGCTAAAGCTCAAATTAGACAAGAAGAGCCATTCACTTTCAGGGTGCAACTAGAATGTTAATAAGGGCACCAAGCATCAACAGTATTATTTTTTTATACATTTTAGATCTTTCAAACAAATACAATTTCAGTGAGTTTTGAGGAAGTTACTAGCACTCTGGTTTACTGATAAGACAACTTCCCCTAGACTATTATGAGAAGTTTAAGAAACAGAATAGGCTGTAACTCGCTTCAGCTTTCCATAATTTTGATTAAATGTATGTAAATCTCCTTTCTGGAGAAATCTACTGTGACAACCATCTACTTTCTCATTCTTTTCAATATAAACTGCACTCTGAAAACCTGGTAAGATGAAGCATACATTTTTTAGCAACTGTGAATATTGACATATATAGCAACCCAGCATGTTATATATGAAAGTCTAACTTTTTTGTTTACCTGTTCTTAAGCAACCAATCAACTCTTATTCCCTTCTCACCACAGGGGGTTTAAATGACTTTACTCTGAGGCAGAGTTGGGTTTTATTTTCAGTTAGTACCAGTTTAACAGAGATTATGTAAAATTCTCTCCTGAGTCATGATTTTAACAGACTAAATGATTCTTCTTTTTAATATTAATGATCCCATGTCTTCATGTCAAGTTTCTGAGCACATAATTTTTGTAAGTAAACATTGTTTCTTGTTTTTACTATTGTCGGACTGGATATTTTTGCTGGTCAATGTATATAATTCTTGGACTTGCTTATAATTCTAAGCCTATAATTGTCCTGCATTTTGTTGTGCAACTAAACCAAACGCAATAGCAAAGGAATGGAGGTAAGTCTAATACTGCATAGAAATTAACACACAACTACTGACAACTACATACAATATAAGTTGGTTGAAGCTGGCTAAAAAAGAAACAAAACTCTTAATACATATTTCAAACAACTTCTAGAGTTCCCAGTAAAAATGTCCAAAGATTTTTATGCATTTTGAACAAAAGAATGAAAAAGTGATGCTTTTTGTAATCATATCAGCCTATATCAAGTAAAGCCAGTGCTGATTATAAACATGATTTGTCTCTATAAATTAAAGCAATTTCCCTGTGACATCTGAAGATGTTACATCAACATTAAATGTTAACATAAAGAACTTTGTGGGTCAGTGGTTAAACCGCAGTACAGTACATCCACCAAGACTCATGACCTGAGTTCGATCCCAAGTTTCAAAAGAATGTAGCATTTCCATAAATTTATACAAATTATTTTTTTAAAAAAACATGGTGACCTGCCCAGTTCTGCAATAAAATTAAAAATTTTGAGTCCCTGGCAGATCGCCTCAAAGTACTAAATAGTGTCAGAAACACTAACAATATGCATTATGGAAAAATAATCTAGATCTATTTCAATCTTTTTTTGTAACCTATGTTTGGCATCAAAATAACCTTGGCTGCTCTGAAACAAGTCTTAATACTGGGAGAAATGAGAAAAATGATTGGGCTGATTTGTCTGGAGTTCTCAGTGGCTTTTGCTATCATCAACTACACAGGACTAAATTTAATTTAAATTCCAGCTAGAGTAGATGCACCAAAATGAATGAGACTAGTTAATCACAACAAACAATTTCAACAGGCCTACTGAATTTACCTCTAATATTAAATTTTGCTCATAGTACGTAGCTTCTTCCCTGCACCAAATTTCAGTGATTCCATTCCTACATGGATAGGCAGTTCCCAAAGCTGAGGCTATGAGACTGGCAAGTCAGACCCAAAAATATATTTTTTAAAAAGCCAAATCTCTGGCTTACTTGGTTAGTTTGCAATGTCACTCAGAAATTACCACATATAAACACTGTGAAACATAAAAAGATTAAAATATAGCAGAGTGGCCCATTTCAAAGGCTTGAAGCAGGTAAAAAAATACAAAGATCATACAAACTAGTTTGCCAAATGATCTGAATGTGAGTAACCAAAAGGAATCTCAACACTTTAAAACAAGTTTTAACCTGCATCTGTATCTACAAAATACTAAGGAAAAATCACTCAGGACTGGTTTTGTTTAAACACCCTAAAATATTAATATTATTTTCCCTATGAAAATAGGTCAAACCCAAGAGTAAAATTATTCATGATAAAACAATGCATGACTTCATTTTGAACTAACTGCTGTGGTTTTGCAAATTGACCGAAAGCATTTCTCTACTTTTTTGAACAAAGGATAAATTGTTCACATTGCTTTTACAACTTCCCTATCCAAAAAGTTTCCAAATTAAATCATGTGGTTGCTTCAGACATATTTCATCATTATTACTTTCAGGCATTGAAACTCCCAAGGAACGTTTGATCTGACAGAGCTCATTAAACAATAGGTGAAAAAATGAAATGCACAAAGGCAGTATTAACTAAAATGTAATACTTAAACTTTTGTTGACTTAAAATTCTGGCTTCTATAATGTCTCTACACTAGAATTTTCCAGCATTTTGACAAGTAGCTTAGTTTCATCTGACAACTTTTATTAGTAAATCTGATTAGATATATGAAATACATTAGTATCCATTCTGCAGGATCCAGAATAAACACCCCATTATTTTATTATTGTATTGATACGGTAATTCAGGGCCTTAATAACTTGGTATCACCTACAATAATTTTAGAACAAGGCTTATCTATCAAATAAAAATAAATAAAAACCAACAAAAAGATGTATTCTATTACTATTAGATATGCAATCTAATTGGCTGAAAACATTATCCACTCCTGCACCATTAAGATCCTCTTGGTATTATTTTTATGCCTACTGAACACCTCACATATGCACAAAAACCTTTGTTCTCCAAAATCTAAGAGCACAGGGTGATGGCATTGATTGAAGGTAAAGATAATCTCCAGACTTGGGATTTTCAATTTCTTTTCACTACAACTACCAGAATTTTGCAGGAATTCCACCCCAGCTGGAATTATAGCCGTTTTAGGAAAAAAAAATAAAGGAGCTTCTCAGAGGAATTTCAGGATACTCACATGGTCCTAGTTAAGGCTATTTTGTAAACGGTTATTAAACCACTGGTGTGAATGGAACTTTCAATGGAAATGCGAAAGCATTAGAGCACAACAGTATCTGTAAAGCGCTCTACGTGGGGCTACCTCTGGGATTGATGGGGAAGCTTCAAATGGTGCAGAATGCAGCGGCCAGACTCCTTAGTGGGATGAGAAAACATCAGCATATCTCTCCCACTCTGGCTGCCTTGCACTGGCTGCCCATTCATTTCCGCATTGATTTTGAAGTGTTAATGATGACATACAAAGCCCTAAACGGTTTAGGAGCTCGATAACTCGCAGAACGCCTTCTCCCACCTAGATCTACTTGAATCATTCGCTATAGCCAGGAAAGGGGGCTGAGGGGCCTAATGCTGAGGGAGGCCTGGAAAGAAAGAACAAGAAACCGGGCCTTCTCGGCAGTGGCCCCTCGACTCTGGAACAGCCTTCTGTCAGAGATTTGCCTGGCTCTCTTGCTGGGTGTTTTAAGAGCCAATTAAAAATTTGCCTCTTCAGGCAGGCTTTCCCTCCTGTCAATACTTGATTTTATTTTTTATTTTAACTTTCTGTTTGTACTTTTCCATCTTGAATAATACTAATATTGATTTAAATTGTTGTTTTAATTATTATTACTATATCTTACTGTAAGCCGCCCAGAGTGTTGTTGTTTAGTCGTTTAGTCATGTCCGACTCTTCATGACCCCATGGACCAGAGCACGCCAGGCCCTCCTGTCTTCCACTGCCTCCCGGAGTTGGGTCAAATTCATGTCGGCAACTTTGATGACACTGTCCAATCATCTCACCCTCTGTCATTCCCTCTTGCCTTCACACTTTCCCATCAGGGTCCTTTCCAGGGAGTCTTCTCTTCTCATGAGATAGCCAAAGTATTGGAGCCTCAGCTTCAGGATCCGTCCTTCCAGTGAGCACTCAGGGTTGATTTCTTTCAAAATGGATAGGTTTGTTATCTTTGCAGTCCAGGGGACTTAAGGATTAAACAACAAAGATGCCTTGGGAGAGGCCTGCTATAAATTCTATGTGCTCAGACAACTAGATCTGAGAAGACCACTTACAAAGCTGACTCTTGTCTGTCACCCACTCCTGCCTGCCAAGATTCCTTGTGGCTTCTGATGAATGTGCCTTAACTTGCTCCTGATAAATAGGACGATTGTTTTATTTTTCTGGATCTCCAGCTTGATCCAGAAACTGCGAATTACCATCCCATGTGTGGAAAACTGGCCTCAAGGACACAATCTAGCACTTGCTGCCTGTCAACATAACACTCTCCTATCATAGCTGATCTTCTTGCCTTGTCAAACAAGATAACATGTTTTCCTGTATTTGCTACAGCTGCTCTCTTACGTTCTATTCCCCACATTCTCTTTCTCTTCAGTATAGCCATGTCTGAACATAAGAATCAAATACTGTATTTACCTCTGGTTCAGTGGATTCTGAGGAGGATAATTCCACACAGTTCCTTCTATGCAAGGAAGGATTAAATTTCAAATTTTCAAGAAAGCTTCAAAACAATAGAAATTTAGTTATTTTAACTAAGTAACTAAATCAGCTGAAATAATTTAATTAGCTGACTATCCTAATTACTACAGTTACATGGGATGGGTGGACTACTTTCATAAAACATTTAACAGAGGTGACTGGTAAATAAAATCAACTGATATTGTTAACAGTGTTGGTTAAATTCTCTGTAAGCCACTCAGGGAATTTTTGTTACGTATTGAACGGTAGACCAGTACTATAGATAAATGCACAAATGACTAAGTAAATAAGAAGCAATAATGAACTCAAAGTCAAATGCAATGGTATGACATATTCATTCACTTCAACAGAAAAAGAGCCACCATCTCCAGTGGCATTAAAAAAAATAACACATTTCCAAAAATAACATTAGAAGGAAGGTAAGCCAAATATTTATTTTCAAAGTTAGTCATAACTTTTTTAGACATCTATCCCAAACCTTTAAAAGTATATGTTGTATTTTTACTTCCAAGAAATATGAGGCAGAAATCAATGCCAAGAAGGAAGCCAACCCAGGAACCTGACTGTTACTTATGTATTTCTGGCTCACCATACGCCTTAAATTTAAGGCTATCCATTACTCCACCCATACCTATGGCTTCCATCCAGTAAAAGGTCTGTTGACTCCACTGGATGTTTTGTGCATGCGAATGCTTGAATTATAGTCTTTCTTCTCTTTTTGATCTCAGTCTCTCTTTCCTTATACTACACACTAAATCTGCTCTGAAGCTCCTCTGCTGTGTGTGTTTTTTAAAAACTACTTCTATGTTAAGAAAAACCTATTCTTTCAATCTCCTACTTGCCTTTTTAAGATGTTAACTTTCTTACACATTCCTGTTCCAGATAACCACAACTGACTCATTCTTGTCAGTAAAGCAAAAACCCATTTTACCAAAATTCTCTGCAAAGACTACACTTTCAAATATTTCAGTTCCCAACCCAATAATTATTAGATACTACTTGTAGAATTTATAATTCCTATTTCATAATGAGATCTCTGAGCTATAACACTCATTAAAATGAAAACACTATAGTGTTTTTAATGCAATTGAAATTAAAAAACATTCTGATTTAATTCTTTAAAATTATTAAGTTTTATCCACCTTCTTCAAGTGCCCTTTTGGGCTCAAAAGTAAAATGACAATGAGATTAACACCTTTCCTTAAGAAAGCTTTCACATGTTGCAAAAATATACACACAGAATTGGAAGGAAAGGAGAATCATAATACTGTTCACATAATGATGATGATGACGACGGCGACGACAATCATCATCATCATCATCATCATCATCATCATCATCATCATCATCATCATCATCATCATCATCATCAACCATGGATTGTACATATCTGAAAAATTTGGTCTCCTAATGAAAACCCAAACATCTGAAAAAACAAGAATATATTTACTTTAATTCAAAACCCAATGTCAAACTGAAGGAAATGAAAAGTGTGATCATAATGTGTACCCAGCTGATGCTCTTAAACCTTACCAGCATACATGTTCCTGCAATCATATAGATGTATTATTTATTTAATTTAATTTATATACTGCCCCTTTAGTGAAAGCACTATTCTGGGTAGTTTAGAGATTAAAACTTAAAAACCCCAAAAGTTTTAAGAGGCATGAGGAGAAATCTGCCTGATACCAAAAGGCACAGGATAGCACCAGTACAATTCAGCTACCTGAATTTTTAGAATCTTTTCCATTTGGGTTTTTTTCTTTTGTTTTTGTGCCTTAAACTTAAAGCCACATGAAGTGCCATGGTAGGAAAACAGTGTACAGTAAATAAATCATGCAACTTAGCCTAATGATAGATGCTACTAACAATAGACACAGTTTTGGCAGCACTCCTGTTATGTTGTAGTATGTATGTCATTGCCTTGTTGTAAAGGCAGCAAGATAGTAGATCACCCAGCTCCCATGCTACATCCTTACATGATGAACTCCAGATACAACTGAGATGCTCAATTTGGATCTCAGCTACAGCATGTCAATTAGTTATTTAAGCACATTTCTTCAACAAGCATGTATCCCACACATTCCTAATATATCTTATAGCCAGAGTGGATAAAAATTAGTGGTGGTTTGTCTCTTGAATTAGATTTTCATACATTGAATCACCTTTTAATAACATGCTTTAATTTAAGAAAAACCTATGTGATTTTAATTTTATACTCTATGTGTGATAATTCTAAAAGTCACCTTATTAAACAGCAACTATACATTCTAATTTTGTTGCAATAATACGCAATATCTTTATAGGCCACTAATATATATATATATATAAATCATACAAAATGTGAGATTTTGTGGGTAAATCTCACTTCTTCAAAGCAAGTAACAAAAGTGCAAATGTTTGTGCCAGGTTACTCTTAGATGTAAAGTTCTTGACAAACTGAATTTACATTTTATTGTGTTTACATTATTTTTTAAAAAAGTTTTGCAAATAAGGTCCAACAGTTCATGCACCAGTCTGCAATTTTATGCACTTCCATAGTTGTCCATATAAATTATTTAGGCTACTCTTTTTAATCTCCTCTAACACTCTGCCTAGTAGATACAATTTAAAAAAAAACCTTGTACTTCTTAAACTGGGTTTGTGGATTCAGAGATGCATATTAGTTAACAGCAATATAGGGAGTTAAGAAACAAAAGATGCAATCAGCCTTGCTCAAATCCAACTGAAGTTATTCACATCCTATTATAATGGAATCATAGAATAATAGTGGAAAGGGGCCTATAAGGCCATCAAGTCCAACCGCCTGCTCAATGCAGAAATCCATATCAACGGCACTCCACAAAAGCGCAGAGCTGCCTGGGCGGAGACTCTTTGCCCACCTACTCGAAGAGTGACAGGAAGAAGACGGGCAGGCCTGGCTCAGTGTGAGTTTTTAAAACACGCCTTGTAGCCTGCATCATCCTATTCCCTGCCTGACGAGTGAAGGTATGGGGGTAGCTGGTCGCTTTGGGGCCAGATGGGAATTTTTGACCTGCACCAAATTGGCTCTAGGCTGCAGGTGGTTTTTCGCCAATCCCATTCTTATTACCAGGATTCACATGGGAGCTAAATAAGTCACTGGCAGTACGGTCACAATGGCGGGTAGTGCTAAACAGGGTAGGTTCAGGTGAGTTCCAGGGTGGGCACCCAGAGAGAGCAAGGGATCCTTTCTCTCAGAAATGCATTTACAAAGGTTTGGCTCAGGGGAGGGAAAACAGGGATACCCCAGGGGACACTGGGCACTTGGAGTCTAGAGACTTGTTTAGAGGGTGGCCCCAGGGTACTTCGGGTGAATGGCCGAGAGGGTGGGAGACAGCAGATTCAGCACTTCATAAGAAGGGCAAAGAAGGACTAAGCTGTCCCTGAATTTAAATAGTTTGTTGTCAAGCCTCCTAGGTTAAACTTGCTGCTGAGAAATGTCAGGTCAAAAAATGGAAAAGCAACAGCCATCCAGGACCTGATCCCGGAAGAGCATACTGACATGGTTTGCATTACAGATACTTGGTTGGATGAGGCTGTAGGTGTTAATTACACTCAGCTTTTCCACCAGGAGTCTCTGCAGTGGCCTATCGGACACGACTTAACGACTAAACAACAACAATCATGATTTCATCCCCCTTATCAGGTGTTACATTCTCTCAATTTTTTTTTTACCAAGTTTGAATGTGTTTATCTGAAAGTGGGAGCCTGGAACAGAACATTTACACACTATCTGTGTTAAACACACCATTATCACTTTGGAAGTTCACTGTCAGGTATTCATAGGTAATCATATTCTGTTTTGCTTTGACCCAGTCCAATCTCCACATTATGTATGCTGCATTTAAATATGTGGCCCCAGATACATTATTCCATGTTCCTGAAGAAATGGATTGTAATTTCACTCTGAAGTGGATTGAAAACTGACATTTGAAACACATTTCATCAAAAAAGTGCTACAATAATTTTGTTTATCTTTTTGTGTTTTGATGTATTCGCAAAGGCTTTCACGGCCGGGATCTAATGGTTGTTGTGGGTTTTTCGGGCTTCTTGGCCGTGTTCTGAAGGTGGTTTTTCCTAGCGTTTCGCCAGTCTCTGTGGCCAGCATCTTCAGAGGACAGTTTGCTCTCCTCTGAAGATGCTGGCCACAGAGACTGGCGAAACGTTAGGAAAAACCACCTTCAGAACATGGCCAAGAAGCCCGAAAAACCCACAACAACTTTTTGTGTTTTGCTTTTTTTAATACATGTGCTTTTGTTAGCACATGTAAAAGAAGCAACTGCATGTTACTGCAGTTTATGCAATCCCGTGAACTGGTGACCTCCAAAATGTCCTGTCGGGTCCTGCTTCTCATAGCCATCTACCTCACTAGTTTGGAAAGAAAAAAAGGAATCTAGATGGTTCTTTACTTTAAAACAAATTGTTTTTTCTCAGGGCCTTTTTTTTTTTACTTTATAACAGGATATGTTAATCTAATCACATTCTAATCAATCTAAGGCATGTGATATTGCATGAGTATAACATATGACACAAATTCATATGAACGTAGTTCATAAAATCATCAAAAACATCAGGATAACTTGTTTTGCTGGGTTTTAGGTCTTTATGTAGTAAGTTCATTTTGTCCCATTTCCTATCAGTATGAAAGTAGTTGCTTTTTAAATTATACATAATATTTCAGATTTATGTGCAAACTTATTCTTCTCCCTAATATATGTAGTTTAGTATGTTACATTTGGTTTAGACCTAAAGTACCTTGATTTCTAACAGAAATTTTCTCCCTGAGTCAATCTACCTGCTCTCTTTGCTCCTCACAGTATTTGTCATTGAAAGTGCCAACACCAAGGCAGGCCACAAAATCCACAACTAGAAATTGGGCATTCCCTTATTGCAGAACAAGTTACTGCTGACAGTTCGCCAACCATCATCCCTACTGACTTTCAGAAAAACGTTAAAAACTAAACTTTTTAGAACAGCCTTTAATGATGTGAGCGCTTGACATAGCATTTGCTGTGTTAGTGTAGACAGATAGTTAGGATGTTAGACTGGGGTTTCAATTTTAAGTTTACTATTTTCGTTCATTGTGAACTCAAATCCCATTGGGTATTATGTCCTATTTTTATTACTGTGTTTGTCTACTATTCATTATTAATATGTTTAATTGTTTATTTTCTTTCACTGGCTGTAGTCTGATACCCTGGCTGTTTGTACACCACCCAGAGAATGCTTGTACACTATGGGGCAGTACAAAAGTGTAATAAATAAATAAAATAAATAAATATTTCACCTAATAAACTCATTTTTCTTTGCAAGGAATCAAATGAATTTGTTTTTAAATGAAGTTGAAACATAATTCTTCCCAATCTATGATTTGCATAGGTATCTATCTATATGCAGGTACAGATACACAGCCCAAACGTTTATGCATCTGAAAAAAAATCACTGTTAATAAATAATATACATTTTGCGCATGTCTGGCATCAACTATTCTTAAACATAACAAGCAGCTGCAGGAAGGTCAGCAACAGGCATTAAAAATAAAAGTAGAAAATTGCAGTGGGAGGAGAGAAGGATAGTTCATAACACTGCTGTGACCTATCAAAGCAAAGCCTGTACAAAAGAGTGAACCAGCCATCTCAGAAACACTCACAAAAGGGAAAGAAATAAAGAGAGAGAACCTAGTCTAGCAATGTCCCATGCTTGGCTGCAAATTGGCTGCTTTTTCAGACAGTGAGTCCAGAGAGGTCAGCCTGAACCCTTTCCCTGCTCTACCCCATTTAGACACTTTTCGTAAGTCAGTGCACAGGCTGAAGTCCAACTAACATCACTATCCTGTGATGCAGGTTCAAAAGTTATAGATTCTGAAATACATTACAGTATTTTCCAAAACATCTAAAGCATTATTTCAAATGTGCATGTTATGCTATGTAGAAACACTACAATCCTGAGAGACAGTAATTGAAAATTGCTTCAAAATAACTATATTTTAAAATAAATAATAATCAATGAAATGACACTATACAGCCTTTTCCACATGGCCAAGCATGGTCCTCAGAGAATGCGTTGTTTTCCTTTACTTTTCAGCCAATGTAGTATGTACATTTCAAATCCAGACAATTTTAACCCATGGGTGAATTTTCCAGTGAATGCTGTTGATTCTAAAGTCATGAGGGCAGTGAATCCACTCTAGGATTTAGTCTGAATGTTAAAAGATGTATCGAGTGTGCTGAACCTGTTTTGTGGAATGGATTCACTGCTCCTATGGCAACAGAGTCACCAGCCTCCAGTGAGTGGTTTATGGTTTTCCCAGCCTCACACAGTGATTCACCTGTTTCAAAATAGGCTGTACAATAGAGGCCTGGACACATTTATGAAGTTAAAGTGACACAACAAGACACCATAGTATTAAGGCTTCAAGATAAGAGTGTGACGTGTTTCAGGGCTAAATTTATCATAGAATTATAGAATAATTGAGTAGGAAGGGTCCTATAAGGCCATCGAAACCAACCCACTGATCTGTGCAAGAATCCAAATCAAACTAGACCTAAATGATGGTTGTCCATTTTTTTCTTGAATGCCTACAGCACTGAAGCATTCATCACCTCCTGAGATAACTGGTTCCATTGTCATGCTGCTCTAACAGTTAGGAAATTTTTTCCTTGATATTTAGCTGAAATCTGGCTTCCTGTAATTTGAGTTTATTGTATGTTCTACACTCTGGAATGATTGAGAACAAATTTGGGGTTAGTTCCACCTACAGTAGTACCCCTAACTTTCTCTAAACATACACTCAACTATGATGGCCACATGAACATAATTTCACATGTGATTAACAATGCTGTAATTTCAGGCCTTTTTGGAGGGAAGTGTGAGTGTGTGTACAAATAAAATAAAGATATAGTTTGCTTCAAAATAACAAAGGAGTAGTCTGTTATTCTCAAGTTCTTTGACAAAAAAATGAAATAATTCTAGTCTTGTATTTTGGCACACTGTAGAGGGATGTGGTGGCGCTGTGGATTAAACTACAAAAGCCTTTGGGCTGCAAGGTCGAATCCATGCCACAGAGTGAGCTCCCATCGCTTGTCCCACCTGCTGCCAACCCAACAGTTCAAAAGCATGTAAAAAAATGCAAGTGGATAAATAGGTACCACCACAGTGGAAAGGTAACAGCGTTCTGTGTTTAGTCATGCTGGCCACGTGATCACAGAAACTGTCTATGGACCAATACTGGCTCTACGGCTTGGAAACGGGGATGAGCACTATCCCCTAGAGTTGGACAGGACTGGACAATTTGTCAAGGGGAACCTTATCCTTTACCTTTATCTAGATAAAGAAAGCCATATCTACAAGTTTCCATATCAAAACAAAGAAACATCCTATCGTAAAGTCCACATGACTAACAGAACTGGAGCCAAACAACTACAGTAGATAAATTATCTACATTGAATCTTTTACTGTACTAGTGACAAATTGGGAGAAATCAGTCTTGTAATGTACAAAATGTAATGTTCAGAAGGGAAAAGAAAAGAAAATGGACAAAAATGAGGTAATCATGCTTTCCTAAATTTATGTTGGAATGGAAAAGAAAGTAAGGTACTCCATATGTACTTCCTAACATCTATAGCTCATCATGCACACCAATGGAGTTACACAATCCAGAGCCAACATTTGTAAACCTACTTAGCATGGACTCAGCATATATATATATACTGCAACAGCCTCTTTAAACAAAACCAAGAAAGCACAATTCACTTGTTCTTAACCACAGTTCTAAGATGCTAATTATGAGTTATTTGCATGATATTCATTACAGGAAAATAATCTGAAAGATACAACACACATGTAGGGATGCTTAGAGTGCATAGTCTGCAAAATTTAAGGTTCACAAAAAACAGTTGTTTAAAGGAAGAACATGAACACACACACACACAATCTGAAGCAAAAAACTGTGTCTGAAGACCTGCAGCAGTTTTCATGCTGCCTTATTTCACTAATCCTTCTCTTCTGAGTAATATGCTACACATCCAAATATCTCATCTATTTGCAAAGAATCTTTATATTGTGCATTCTGCCACTTGCGAAGCTTTCAAAGCCAAGGTACTCAAGCTATTGTACACTTAAATTACAAAATATTTTGGCTGAATCTTGCAATTCATCCATGATCTGCCTAGGAGCAAATGCAACACACAAAGAAGCTCAGTTTCCATGAGTCCCACATGGATTTAATCTTTGATTAATTGAACAAAAACTTTTTTAAAAACCCAGACGTTATTTCTTTTAATCACAGGAAAGATAACTCTTCTGTGGCTTTGCTGGTAAGAGAGCCAGCAGATGTCTGTCTGGTCTGGAGGGAATTTCCCTTTCTCAGGAGAAAACAGCTTAAATAGAAGAGGGGCAGCCATATGCTTACTATGCACTGCTTAACAGATGATGTAGAGAAGCATCCACTACAATGGTGAGGAGACTTTTTAAATTAAATTTCATTTAACATTCAAGGCAATCAGCTGAAAGCAATTTACATGCTACATCCAAGTTAGGTCAGATGATTGTCATCTGAATTATCTGGACACAAAACACAAAGCTAGTTCATTGAGCTTACATGATTGGTTTAAGTAAATGTTACAAAGAAGATGAAATCAAAATGAGTTACTCTTGATGTTCAACTAACTTCAAGGTCATTTAAGGTTTACATTACCTTGAGGAACACGACTCTCTGAAACTGTAAAATATGCCCTTTCTTAGGTACATGATAATAAATTTATCGTAAATTGAAATTTGCAATCCCAGTAAAAATTCTCTCTTTACTCCAAACAAATGAAAACTTAAAATATTTCCAACACAAAAAAACCAAAAACAATAAACCTTCAGAACCTCAAGCATACTTAAAAATTTAACAGAGGTATACAGTTGGATCAGACATATTAAACATGTATTTCAGAATTCCATTTGATAAATATCTCTGGAAAAATCCACAAGCAGAATGTAAGAGCAATCATTGTCTCCCACAGTTCTCCAGCAAGAGGTATTCAAGGACATGCTGACTCTGATACAGGAGGAAGCATAAGCCATTATAACCAGTTAACAACAACATCCTTATGCCCCAAGAATGTATAAACTCCTTCTGAAGTCTTCTTGTGCCAGCAGATTTCATAGTTGTAGCATATTGGGAAAAATTATAAGCATCTAATAGTTAGCTCACATAGAAAGTCGTTTTATAAGAGAAAGAAAAAAACTATTTTCACACTATGCATAATATTATAGATAATTTAAACCACTTGGTTTTTCTACCAACCTCTTATCTAAGCTAAAAAGCCCCAAGGATCGTCTTGCCTTCACAGAAGCATTTATTTACCCTGGATTATTTTTGTTGTCCTTTTCTAGTTTTGCAGTATGCTTTTTGAGATACTGTATGGTGATCAACACTGTATAGAGAGTTCTGCGAGAAACAACATCACAGCTTTACAATCAATTATTTTAAAAACTTTCCATTTTAAGTACATAAGGCTGTCTCATGTTGCCTCATACTCCACAAAGCCAAGATGAGGAAGTTTAGGCTGATGCCTTAACAGACACACATGTCCTTTAATAAGCAGTGATATTGTGCAAAGTCAGGAATTGTGCTTGAGATTGCAGCATTAGTTAAAAGTGATTGACACACTTCATCAACTGTTAGTAAGACTAGAAGTAGGATTTGTTAACATCATTCCCGTCTTGTAAAAATATTAATTAATTCCACTGTTCACTGCATTATTATTTGCCAGTCATTAAATTAGGAAGAAATTAGCACTTTGTACATACTCTGAATTTAGTTAACATTAGGCTACAATTCTACATCTACTCAACTGGAGATAAACCCTACGAGTGATACTTACTTCAGAATAGATGAGCACAGAGCTGAAAGTACACTCCCAGAAAAATTTGATAAAATCCACAATGACTCCAATTATATCACAAGTCACCAAACTATAGAGGTTCAAAATGATGCCAAATCAGGTTCCTTTTTTGCTCCAGCTTCTTTATTGTTAGGGACGTGCCACAGTTTCTGCCCTGTTTTTCCTGCTAGTTGTCTGCTCACCCCTTCTCTATCCTGTTCACCACCCTCTCTTGCTCATCTCTCAAACACAAAATATCCCCATCTCCACAAAGTCTTTGATTTTTTTTTTGTCTCCTTTGTATCTCTGTTCATAAATGCAAAGGACCATTTCCTCTTTTTTTAAAACCTGTGCTTAATACCACACATCCAAAGATTTATTACCACAGAAGGGGAACCCATCACCTCCAGCCCTCAATATGCCCGAGAACACAGTGTGCACACTCACCCACGCTGCGGTATCTCCTATTGTGTATATCAATAATCCAGATTAAAATTTAGGAAAAAAGTGCAAAAGTGTGGGAATCTGTTACAAGTGGAATCAGACCAGTTTGAAGCTAACCCACAGTAATTATATTTTCCTGATTTATTGCAATGGTGTAGTTTCTGCCTAGGATTATACTGCCAAGTGGTAGACTAGAGTTATTAAATGTTTCTTCATCTAGAAAAATGTCTGCAAACAGAAAATTAGCCTGCCAGATAAAAGATAAATGGTTATGTCTATTCATCTTGATGCCACGGAATATTCTAACAGCTGGGAAGTTATTTTTGTTTGTTTGTACTTCTTTTTTCGGGTGGCTACTTTGTCCATGCACCAGTGCCATTTTATGAAGACTGGGAGAAAGAAAGAAATATAAATTAGTGACCTCCAAGAAGTCCTATAATCAGTAACCTTACTCAGGTCATGCAAACTAAAGACCATGGATTTCTGTGCTGATTCAATCTATGTCATATACAGTCATGCCCTGCTTTACACTTATCCCACATTATGACGAATCCGCTTAATGTTGAAGGTTTTGCGATTGCAAAAACGATTGCAAAAAAGATGTTTTGAATGGGGGAATTTCACTGCACGACAATCAGTTCCCTGTTTCAGGAACTGATTTTCGCTTCCCGACGATCAAAACAGCTGATTGTCGGGTTTTCAAAATGGCCACCGGGTGCTCAAAATGGCTCCCCACTGTGTTTAGGAGCCATTTTTCGCTGCACAGGCACCCGAAAACGCCCGCCCCTATGGAGGATCTTCGCTGGACGGTGAGTTTTTAGCCGATTGGAATGCATTAACCGGGTTTTAATGTGTTTCAATGGCTTTTTTATTTTCTCATTACGACGTTTTCATTCTACAGCGATTTCGCTGGAACAAATTAACGTCGTAATGCGAGGCACCACTGTACTATTTTCCTCATTTTTTTTGCCCTCAACTTTCCCCAGAATTATTGCTTTTTCCAGCCTTATTTTCTCATGATAATATGGCAGACTCAATTTAGTCATTTTTGTTTCTAGAGAAATTCAAAAATGTGACATCAGAGATCTACTATAAACCACCAGAAAGATGAATAAATAGGTGCTTCTTTATTTAGGATACTCCAGCTTCACATACAGCGTTGAAACACTAGACGCTGTTCCAAGTCCTCCATACAGCGCACATTACCATAGTCTCTCAAGACTGAAGGATGCCTATGCAAATGTGGAGAGGAAGCAGAAACTGCTCTTCACTTAGTGAACTTCAAGGTAACTAGACACAGATTGGAACATTATTTGGGCTTAATGCTAAATGTATAAAAATGGGGTCAGCTGCTATTTAGTTGGAATAGTTATCTCTTGGGAGATGCTATGCTTATTTGCTATCCTGCTGCAAGGAATGTACTTCTTCTATGCTCTGAAACTATGATGAAGCTGTGCTACTAGAATAGTTAATTTTGTTATTTTCTTTTGTGATTGCTCTGTATTGCTCCTGCTTCATAATTTTAATTATTTGTGCCAGAATGTTTTTTTGACTTTTTTTGCAAGTGTTGAAATTGTTTGAAACCTTTTGCTCTTTTTCACCATCTTTTAATAAAACATAAAATTTCTTCATAGAATTGTTTGCCTTTTTGAATTAAGAGGGTTTGTATTACTTAAATTCAGGACTTGCCTTGACAATCTACATGGAGCTTGGATGTTTTGTGGGTGTGGTCGTATTTCTATTTTACAAGACTGGCTAAGAGTCAAAGTGCTCATCCTTGTAGATTCTGGGGAACTACTTAGTTGGGTCAGACTAAGGTGTTGGGTGGTTGTCTGGCAAAAAAATGCCCCCAGCCAATCAGCACATTTGGCCTTTCTGATTTTACTCAGGCTGCTAGAACAGTGTGGCTCAGTGGTTAGTGTGTGTCTCCCTAAACCCAGGGATCCTTGACACAGCTGACCCAGAAAGAATGTCACAAACATTTGCCTGGTTCTAGTAAAAGCCATGGTTTTTCCCAACAATTTTGCAACTGAAAAACTGATTATTTTTTCTGACTTGTCAGACTCTTGCGCAGTAACATTTTAAATCAATTAGGAACTAGTGACACTGAAACTTGTCCAGAAGGTACAAAATCAGGCAAAAATAATGGTGATGATTTAGTGAAGCTTAAAGACAAAAACCACTGTTAAGGTAGTATACCACTAACCCACAGACGTAAGAGGAAAATATTTGTATAGTGGGGTCTCTACTTAAGAACTTAATCCATATTGGAAGGTGGTTCTCAAGTTGAAAAGTTCTTATGTTGAATCTGCATTTCCCATAGGAATGCATTGAAAACCATTTAATCCGTATCTGCTCTTTTCCGTCCATAGAAACTACAGTGGAACCTCTACTTAAGAACTTAATCCGTTTTGGAATGGTGTTCTAAGTTGAAACGTTCTTAAGTTGAAGCAAAATTTCCCATAGGAATGGACTGAAAACCAATTAATCCGTTCTGGCTGGTTTTTTTTGTTATGTAGAGGTGCGTTCGTACATTGAAGCATTAGTTCCCATAGGAACTAATGCAAAGCTGGTTAATACGTACTCTACCACTAGGGGGAGAATTTTTTTTTAACCTGAGATGACCTTAAAAAAAAGAACAGGAAAGGTTTTTTTTCCTGTTCTTATCTTGGATTTCTGTTCTCAAGTAGAAGCAAAATTTAGCAAAAGGAGCTGTTCTTAAGTTGGATTGTTCTTAAGTAGAGATGTTCTTAAGTAGAGCCCCCACTGTATTTGTTTCTACATACCTGTTAGCAAATAACTTAGCACTTAACAGTATTAGGGTTTCAGTTTCTCACTCTCCTACACGTGACAATGTAGTCATGTATGGCCACCAGTAGGGATAGCTGACTGTAGTGAGTTGGGCACCCATCCTGGACAACCAGACCCCACTGTATATGGTTAACCATGTTAGACAAGTGCAGGAAAAACAACTTCAACTTTGTTCAATTAAGTAGACTACAGTCCAGAAAAGTTTGTCCAAATAAAAGTTTTTCTCTTTTTGTTTATTTGATCAATTGATCGTTTGTTTGTTTTAGAGGAAAGTCAGGCATTAACTTTTGATCCAAACAGGTGTCTAACCCTAGTTCATACACCTTATTATACTTGCAATCCAATTTGGCAGTTCACTTGCAGAACTTCCTCATTCTGTGGAACACAAAGGAACCACAACCCTCCTTCTTAATACAACCCAACTTGCAGGACTAGGAAAATCACTGGAGCTAGGGGTTTTTTTGGGGGGGGTGTGTGTGTGCTGAAGCAGGCTGTTTGGAGAGAAAAGGGCAAGAATGATCTGTGATGCTAACAGGCATCTATTACCATCACACTAGATGCAAGCCACAATCTTAACCAGCAGATAGCAGTAATCGGGTAGTGGTGCAATCTGACTAACAGCATGATATGAACCTGAAAATTAGAGCCATGCTAAATACACAATGCCACAGCCCACAAAATATAGGAAAGAGGGCTGAAAGCCGCTCTGACAGGCCTAGAAACACATTCTACTTCTGGCAGAACATCAACATTAGCACTTCAAAACAGTGTAAGTAAAAGGCTTTCTGGCACATGATTGGGCAAAGGTATTCACTGACATATGGTTAGCATTAACATTGGTTGCAGATTACCATTGTGGAAAGAACTAGGAATGACTGAATCTGTCTTTACTGTTAGTAGGCCAACTCTGCCTATAATATCTGCAACTAATTTCCAGAAGGATCAAGAACAAAGTTATTTCAAGGACTGCATTCTAAAATTTGAACAGTTTTACCTGTCCAAGTATACAATACAGTTGGAACCATCCCCAAATGATAACAGTAATACAATAATACAATAAAAACATTATTTACAATAAGTCTACAGAAAATCAACAGAGCTAATGTAGGTCTGAGGACCTTTCCAGTATGTAAATGTATATGAGGAAGATTTACTGCTTTCTCTCTGTAGCTCCTTTGGGGTAAAAATTACACAGAACATAGCCATCCTCATTCACAGTCCTTATTTTTACACTGGTGCAAAAAATTCAACTATTTCAAGGTAATAAGGCACAGATTAAAGTAACACTAATTACTGGCACATCTTTTAAAAATATAACTTCACTGTAGACCAAGTAGTATAATAGAACAGTTACGTATTCTTTATTGTTATGTGTACTGAATAATAATTGCAAGCCCTCAAGTTGATTTCGACCTTTCCAGGGTTTCTCAAGTAGAGAATATGAATAGCAGTTTAACGTTTCCTTTGGGGGGGCACTCTGGGGACTGTGCAACTTGCCCATATCATGTATGAAACAATCCTCATGCAAATCCAGAAACTATCATATAAAAGTTTCTTTTGGTAGTTTTGGAAAGTTAAAGGTAAAGGTTCCCCTTGACAATTTTGTCCAGTCGTGTCCGACTCCAGGCGGCAGTGCTCATCTCCGTTTCCAACCCATAGAGCTAGTGTTTGTCCACAGACAATCCTCCATGGTCACGTGGCCAACGTGACTAGACACAGAATGCCGTTTACCTTCCCATCGAGGTGGTACCTATTTATCTACTTGCATTTTTGCATTTTGCATGCTTTTGAACCGCAATGTTGGCGGGAGCTGGGACAAGCGACGGGGGGCTCACTCCGTCACGTGGATTCGATCTTACAACTGCAGGTTTTCTGACCTTGCAGCACAGAGGCTTCAGCGGTTTAACCCACAGCGCCACCATGTTTTAGAAAAGGCAAATGTAATTTGCCAATTTGTATATGACTTGGTCAACTGTCACTTTGCTTTAGTGTTAATGAAAAAGTATAGGCACTATCATTTCTGCCACAAAAAGACTGATCAAGTCTGGATTTACATTCAGATATTCTAGGCCCTATTTTCTGCTATGGCGTCAATCCTGACTGGGTAATTGACTAAGTCTGATGCTTGGCTGCAAAGCCAGAGGTCCAGATTCTTGTTCTCACTGTGCTTCCCAGAAGACAAGTCTACCTGTGTATCCTTGAGCAAGCTGCACAGTCCCAGAGGGCCCCAAAAAGAAGGGAATAATAAACCATTTTAGAACACACTCCGTCTAGAAAACCATATTAAGAGTCACCATAACTCTAAATTGACTTGGGAACTCATAATTACTATGTAATAAGGTACACAAGGTATGTAAGGTATTGAAGGAGTGGTTCCCACCAGTGCCACTCTTGTGGACTATGAAATATTATCATCAAATATAATTCAGAGTAAAAAGTTTAATATTCCTTTTCTATCTCTAGTTTTTCATTTCAGGATACTGTGTACTGATTTATTCACTGGTGTATTTTTTCTTGTATTTTTTCCTAAAGAACGTTTCCTAAATAATATGAGTTCTTGTATTAAAAAATGTGTTACCTCTGTTTTAAGTGTGACTGCTCATGCAATTTGCTAATTCTTAATGTTTGTAATTCTATTTAAAAAGGAACCTCTTATTTTGTCAATGCTTGTTGTACTGCTGAAGTCTCCTCTAACAATGGTTGTGCCTTTTAAAAATTGTTCCTATTTGTGTAGTCTGAAAATTCACGCTGGTCCTTGTTAGGAATGTATATTGCTCTCATGCCTTTACCACTTTAAATGTAACATTTTATATAATTGTTTCTGTAGCAGCTAGTTATTATAAGAACTTTCTAACTTGGAATGTGTACCCAAATTTGCTTGTTCTCCTTCATCCTTTATTTGTGTGTGTGTGTGTGTGTGGGGTGATTGCTTTTACTAAGCTTATGCGGGAAGGCCTTTTCAACTATGAATAGGGTTAAATGCATGATTGAAAAGAGAGAGGGGGACCTGCCTTCTCTCCATAGTCCTTTGACAGAAGAGTTCATATTGAAACTGTTTTTGCTATTCCTTCTTCTTTAATATTTAAAATGTTTATGCCATTGCCAGATTTTTGCCTGGACTATTTAGATCAACACTGTATTTCCCTTGTGAAAACTGACATCTATAGAGAAAATTACCTAGCATAATTTTGACAAGAACATGCCCTTTACCACATTGCAGAGGACCTTTCACTACCAGAAAGCAGGTCCCTGCAGATGGTAATCTGAACCTTGTTCTACTTAACAAAAACAAAAACATGGAATTGATTTAACTATACAGTATTTTAAATCCTCAAAAGGCCCGGTTCAGAAAGTCAGTAAGGGAGTTACAGAGACTTCAGCAGAAATATTTCATCTTTTAAAGTGAGCTACTGCTTCCATATTACCATTGCCTTTACTTACAGAGAACTTTTTAAGAGCTGCACTCTTTTCTACTTACATGCCCTATCAACTCCAATCCATACAATCCCTTCAGCTGTGACTCCAATAGGTAACCTAAGTAGTGTAGTTAAGATGGCTATGCTCAGAATAACGTAAAATAATACAAAACAAAGTACTCATTGTGCAGCCAAAACTGTAATCTTGATAAGATCCCCCACTATTTCTAAATTGTTTAGAGGAAATGCGTTATTACTGGACAGCAGGTATAGTCTGTCCCTTGGCTTTCCCCCCAAACCTTCTCTCATGGGAATAATATGATAAAGTTTGCTTACTTGCAAGGGAGGCTAAAGAAGCAGGCTACACTTCATAAATCCTTTTGCCAAATAAAAAGTCTTAGTTTTGAAGACACAAAAAGATTCTTTGTTTTGTTTTGTTTGAGACAACAGATCAAAGCAAAACAAGTGTGCTTCTTATAGCACTCTCTGGGCAGTGTACAATTTAATTATGCTCCTCCCCCAAGCATGCTTGGTAGTCAATTTACCAGCTTTGGAAGGATGGAAGGCTGAGCAAGCATCCAGCCAGCTGCCAGGGACTGAACCCAGGTAGTGAGTAGATTTTGCTGCAGTACTTGTTGGTGTAAATTAGCAGAGTTTTGTCCCAGTCCAGGCAGTCCAGTTGAATCACACAAAGGAAGACAGCTTCTCCCAACATCAAGTATATTTACAATATATACAGATGTTTTAGCAAAATAAACTGACAGCTTTACATTAATTAGAAGAGATACTACATCTTCTCCACATGTCCAGAGTTATACACATGCACATTTACAGATAGCCAATCAGTAAGGACAATGCATCACCCCAGACACTACTTCATTTAATACACAATCTGCATTTCAGCATTTTGCACACCTGTCAAATATGGCTGCTGATTATCTTTGTTCTGCCTCAATGTGGAAATTATCCTTGACAGTACTTAAGTACTATAGACTAACATGGCAATCTTTGGGGAATAAACAAAACAAGACAAAACCAATAGTTGAGATCCCAGATATCTCTTATTTTATTTGTTTGTTTGTTTGTTTAACTTATATGCCGCCCACACTACCCAAAGGTCTCTGGGCAGCTTAGAACAATTAAAATACAGTAAAAAAAGATAAAACAATTAAAATAAAATTAAAATATATAGTCTAAAAATTGCCATCACGACCCACAATAGATATTATTTCAATTAAAAGCCTTCTGGAACAGGAAGGTTTTGACCTGGAGCCGAAATGTCATCAATGTCGGCGCTAGATGAATTTCAGTTGGGGGTGTTCCATAGTCTGGGGGCAGCTGCTGAGAAGGCCCTTTGTCTACAAGCCATCCCTCTTACCTCCTTGAGGGATGGCTCTCTCAAAAGGGCCCCCTGGCTAGATCTTAACTGCCAGGTAGGTTCATATTGAAGGAGGCAGTCCTTCAGGTATCCAGGGCCCAAGCCATTTAGGGCTTTATATGTCGAAACAAGCATTTTGAATTCGGCCCGGGCAGCAACTGGTAGCCAATGTAATTTAAACAGAATTGGCTTGATATGTCCCCTCGCGGCTCGATTCTGGACCAGTTGCAGTTGTCGAACCGTCTTCAAAGGCAGCCCCACGTAGAGCATACTGCAGTAATCTATACCAGATGTTACCAGTTCATGTGTAACTGTCATGAGGCTCCGCTCGTCCAGGTAGGGCCGTAGCTGGTATAATTTCCGCAGCCACCAAGTCCACCTGGGCTTCCAGAGTTAGACTGGAGTGCAGGAGCACCCCCAGGATGCGGACACTGTCCCTTAGGGGCAGGGAGGCCTGGGGGTGGGGCCTAGGGTTGGGACTTTCTGCTTTAAAAGAGTGTGTCCCAGGACTCTGGGCCTTTTTCCCTAGGAAGCTAGGCTGAGGCTGAAGGCCAGGTATGTTTGCATGGAGAATTTGCTGAGTTTTTTTCCTGGGTTTTCTTTTTGTCTCCCCCACCGCATGACTTTCTGCTTTAAAAGAGCGTGTCCCAGGAAGTTCTCAAATTCTCTGATTGTATCTCAGGCTCTAATATGGTAAATAGGAAAGCCAATTAGATTTGCATACACCTGGGAGGCAGGAAATTTGTAAAGGTTGGATCATACTTCTGCACTATTAAAGAGCAGGCCGGGTAGGTGGGGCTCATCAGCCATGGAAGGCAGCCCATCTAGGAGAAGGAAAACTCCAATTTCAAACCTCCACTGCCTTGTGGCTATATCCATTCATGGAAAAGGCTTCAACAGTTAACCTAGAGGCAAAATCCGGAGCAGGAGTCTCGGAGGCAGTTTGTGTTCTTCTGCCAACTCCTGCGACGTTGCTGGAACCAGTTGTATTGGCTCTTGGTTTTCCATTGGACCATTTCAGCAACGTGGAGAGGGGGGATCTGCTCCTTGGGTAACAGCCTATCCTCCATATTACTTTACCCAGACTTCATGCTCTGGAGGGGACACTCCTCAATTCAAAGCATGTTAACATAATCTTTCGAGAGTGAAGGATGCCTATGATGAACCCCATTCAGGACAAGGAAATGTCCCTCCAGCCTGTCCGACAAAGCACCCACTAACAGCACTTCGGTCTTGTCTGGATTTAGATTCAATTTATTAACCTTTATCCAGTCCATTATCAGGTCCAGACATAAATTCAGCACTGAAATTGCCTCACCTGGATTGGTGGAAAACAAGAGGCAGAGCTGAGTGTCATCAGCATATTGCTGACTCCTCAGCCCAAACCTCCTGATGACCTCTCCCAGCAGTTCCATGTAGATGTTAAACAGCATGGGGGAACAGTATCAAGCCCTGAGGAACTCCATGATATAAACGCTATGGACAGAGCAACTGTCCCCCAGCACCACCCTCTGGACATTGTCAGCCGTAAAGTGGTGCCCCCAACTCCCAACCCAACCAGCCTATCCAGAAGGGCACCATGGTCGATGGTGTCAAAAGCCACTGAGAGGTCCAGGAGTATCAACAGGGTCACAATCCCCCTGTCTCTCTCCCGGCAAAGGTCATTGTACAGGGTGACCAAGGCAGTCTCCGTACCAAAACCCAGCTGAACCCTGACTGAAATGGATCATGAAAATCTGTTTCATCCAGCAGTGCCTGGAGCTGCCCAGCCACAACCCGCTCCAACACTTTGCCAAAATAAGAGAGGTTTGTCACTGGTCAGTAGTTAACCACCAGCCTTGGGTCCAGGTTAGGCTTTTTTAGAGTGGCCGAATTACTGCCTCTTTCAAGGTGGTAGGGACCACTCCCTCTCTTAAAGAGGTATTCACGGCCTCCAGGACCCAAGTGTGAACCCCCCTGGCAGATCTTCCAATTAGCCAAGATGGGCAAGGGTCGAGCGGAGTGGTAGTACAACGGACAGATCCTGTCCACATCCTCAGGTCTCAACAATTGAAACTCATCCATTAAGACTTGACCTAAGCACGGCACACTGGACACATCCTCTGATTCTGCAGTAATGGTGGAGTCCAACCCACTGCAAATCTAAGCGATTTTTCACTCAAAATGAATGCCAAACTCATCACAGTAAGCTGATGAGCAGTCCAGGACCTCCACCAGATTCCCCAGTTGAAGAATATCCCGGACCACCTGAAACAGCTCTGCTGGACGACATTCTGAGGAAGCAATACGGCTGGAGAAATATTGCCATTTCGCCAACCGTATTGCCACAAAATAGGCCTAGTAATGGGCTCTAAGTCGTGTTCGATCGGACTCCCAGCAAGATTTCCTCCACCTGCACTCCAGCCGTCTCCCCTCTCGCTTCATCACCTGCAGTTCAGAAGTATACCAAGGAGCTGTCTGGACTCTGCACTTAGGTGCAATAGTGTCAACCACCCGGATCTCCTTATTCCATAGGGTTACCTGAGCTTCGACAGGAGCACCAACCATATCAGAGGGATAATCCCCCACAGCATTCAGGAAACCATCTGGATCCATTAGTCTCTGAGGGTGGATCATCTTAATAGATCCCCCACGCTTGACCAGGAAGTGGTCTGACAATGACAATGGGGTCACAACCAGCCCCTCCACATCCAAATCACCATCTTCCAGACCTGTTGAGAAAACCAAGGCATGGCTGTTGTCATGTATCGGGCTGATGACACATTGAGACAGCCCCATGGTTGTCATGGCAGCCATGAAGTCCTGAACCACCCCAGTCTTGCCCCAGCCTCGGCATGGATGTTGAGGTCTCCCAGCACCAACAGCTTGGGAGTCCTCAACACCGGGTCCAAGACTACCTCCATCAGCTCAGGCAGGGAGACTGTTGGTACACAGCAGGGTGGGCGGTACACCAACAGAATCCCCAATCTGTCTCGTAAGCCCAACACACAATACAGGCCCTCAAGACCTCCTCTCAAAGAGATAGGAAGCCTGGTCTTATCTTATCTAAATCTTCCTACAAGTGATTATAGGTTTCTCTTCAAAAAGGCTCAGGGTGGAAAAAAAAGAGTAAAATTTCATTCCATAGAATGAATACAGATCAACCTAGAAACAATGGGTTGTGTCTCCTACTTTCTACTTTTTTTCCTACACAAGTGACTAACATCCATCCTTACTGCCCTCCCCATCCCACAAAGTCCATTGTGTATGCCACTTTCCCAAGCGAATATTGTTGTCCATATTGCTCAACAATTAACTAGCAACAAGGAGAAATCTCTATAATGAACTTCATTAGTCATCAATATTCACACACCTTTATGAATACTATAGTACAGAGCAGTATAGGTTATTTCTAATGTAGAACTTCAAAACTTTACTTACTTGAGGCAATTTAATTAGAACAAAATCTAATTAAAATGGAATGTAGTGTGATGCACTGCCTAGGATAGGGGTGTGATGTGGAAAGCCTCAATTTCAAACCTCACTTCAGCCTTACATACAAAAGCCTTATGTACCTTACCCCTTTCAAAGTGAATGGAATAATACTGGTATATTGCATAATACAGTAGTGGGTTAGTTATAAGAAGAGCTTAAAACACTTGAATGAACTGCATGTTGTATTAAAACTGGAGCTGGAAGAAGTGATGGCAACAAAATGGGCTATTCTCTTTGTTCTATAATGCAATATATATGTTTCATACATAAGAGAAACTAATGTGCATCTAACCAAATACAAGTGGTGCCTCGCTTAACGAGTGCCTCGTTTAGTGATGAATTCGCATAACTATGTGTTTTTTTAGAAAATAATATGCACCGCATAACGATGTTTCCTATGGGTGATTTTCGCTTAGCGAAGTTTGGGACCATGCTTTGCATAACGAATGCGATTTTAGGTCCCCTGCTTCACTTAACGATGTTTCTTTTTTTCAATTTAAAAAGTGTCTTAGAAGGGTCAAAAACGGTTCTAAATGCTTGGATTCGTTAGAGGACCCCCTAAGTCGTGTGCAAACCTGATTTGGCTTTGATCTGACTTTTTGTTAATTTATGGTGAATTTTTTTTCCGGCCCATAGGAACCAATGGACCTGTCAAAATCTGACAGCTCCATGCTTTCCTATGGGGGAGAAAACAATTCACCATAAATTAACGAAAGTTCAGATCAAAGCCAAATCAGGTTTGCACACGACTTAGGGGGTCCTCTAACGAACCCAAGCATTTAGAACAGTTGCTGAGTCTTCGTTAATTTATTGTGAATTTTTTCTTCCCCCATAGGAAACAATAGAGCTGTCAGATTTTGACAGCTGTTAAAAGTTGGGGGGGGGGAATTCACCATAAATTAACGAAAAGTCAGATCAAAGCCAAATTAACTTTTGCATCCGTTTTAGAGGGTGCAGAAGCTAATCCAAGCATTTAAAACCATTTTTGACCCTTTTATGACACACTTAAATTTGCAAAAATTGACTTCGCAAAGCCATTGAAATGTATTGAGTCAGCTTCAATACATTCCAATGGAGGAAACATTGTATCGTTTAACGATGTTTCCTATGGGTTTTTTCGCTTAAGGACGGCAATCCGTGCCTACTGGAAAGGATTAACCGGTTTCCAATGCATTCCTATGAGAAATGGTGTTTCACATAACGATGTTTCACATAACGTTTTTTTTTGAACCAATTAAAATCGTTATGCGAGGCACCACTGTACATAATAACTAACAGCATTTATTTCGTACGCAGAATTCTGTATCAGCAGAATGTACACGGAATGTGAGGCTTTTAAAAAAGCTCCATGAGAGCCTCATGCTGACCAGTAACTACTAGAACAACAGCACCAGAACAACAGTATCTCTACTGCTCTATAACTATAGCATACATCTTACAACTTATATTTTCTGAACTATGCTTTATCTTTATGATAAGGATGGTAAGACTTCATGTTGGTAGCAGAAAACATTTTTTTCTTAATAAAGCCCTAAAAGACAAATGTAAAATGGGGAATTGGGGCAGCTTCTTACCTGACGTGTGTATCCTATGCTCTGATAATCATATATGAAGATACAAACCCTTATCTTTATTAGAACAGATCTGAAACACTAACATTAAATTCAAAAGCAGTATAATTCTTTTTAAAGGCAAACAACTAATAGTTCCAGTTTAAGTTAACATTCACATTGGCCAAGCATAGCCGAGGCAAGCCATTAAATTAATAAAGAAAAAGAAATCAAGGTATGTCTATTTGCTCAAAAGCAAGTCTTGCACAGCAGTTTAACATGCAAAAATCACCATAACTGCAAAGGTAGAGATTGAAAGGAAAATAACGCAACACGCAACTATATGTGTGAGAGGGTGAGGTTCTCCCAAAGTGAGAACAGGGACCAAAACAGTTGTCTATAAAGCAAGGAGATAAGTTCCACGATAGAGAAGATTTGAAAAGGGGAAGAGATAATTACGGGACTACAACATGCTAAACTTGTGCTAAGCTTTTATTCCAGCAGCACGATTCATCCAGATTCTTGTACCTGAACAATCAAACTTGCAATTAAGCCCATATTTTTTTTTCTCTTGATGGCCAGTAATAAGACAAAACAAGCTAATTGTAAAACGTGGCAATGTGAAAAAATCCTGCTAGAACAATTAGTCAACTTTTATCACTTCAGGGAACACCACTTAAATGCAGAGTTGACTGTTCTGCCTAGTTAAAGAGATGAAGAGTCTGACTACTACAACTCTTTCCTCAATATGTGACTAATAAGCTGCAACTTGTACCTTCCAGCGCTCTGAAAATTAAGATGATGACATTTCCACATCAACACTGAACACCACGAGCACTCTTCTGAGAAACAGGGTGCTGTCAGCTGCTTATAAAATACACTTGCTGTGTTTCTTCTTACTGGATTTCCTAGACATTTCTTTTCAAAATTTCACAGCTATCTTCTGCTACGTGCCCTCTTTTTTATAACAGAGAAGGAACACACCTATTATGAAGAGAAAGGTGCCTCTAAATTAGTACATGAAAATTCTTCTGAGTAGTGAAACTCATCTTATCTCACTTCCATTCTATAAAGAAGAAAAACCCTTCATTTCCCTATTAATCCATATTTTTTTTGTATACTGTATATTTCTCAAAATTCCCAAGGAAGAAATCATGTGAAACAGCTGATAAGAACTCTGAGAGGTCAACTCTGTATACATCACATGTCCTCAATCTGTTGCTCTTCAAAGGTTTTGGACTTCACGTGCCATCAATCCCAGCATATAAGACAAACAGGTGTATTCTGGGTGTTGTAGTCAAAGCATCTGGAGGGAACAGAGGCACACAAAAACATATATGGAAGCATGGGGGGGGGGGTGAGAAGTGCGGCTACAAAGACATCAAGCCAAGGCAAATCTCAGGAGATTGGGAGTCAAAGACTGTCTTGAGGAAGCTGTGGCAAATATAAGTGAATTAAAGACAAAAAGTACCCCCCAGAAGAGAATTTTTTTAATGTTACTGCTCACTCAGCACACTCTTCAGACAAGGGCCAAAGGGTAAAAGGAAGGAAAAGGCCTCCTCTGATGTAGATTAGCTTGACATTGACTAGTGACTGATGCTCTGCTTTCCCTGCTGATGAATTTCAGAAAAAAAAATATTGCGCTATCCATCTCTACATTATAGATATATTCTTGTTCTTTGCTTTTCTGCCTATATATTTCTGTACTGTATAAAGTTTTTCAAAGGCAAGACAAACCTACAGCATTGTTAAGTATATGTATTTGGTCTTCTAACATTTCATTTTTAATTCTATAATTTTTTTTTCAAATCTCTCTCTCTATTACAGTACATACATCCCAGGACACCTATCATCACAATGTAAAACTATACAAACAATCTAATATTATCCAACCATCATATAGAAAACATTTTAGGTTTTTTGGGTTTGTTTGTTTTCTTTTTAGAATATGCATGCTTTATTATATTTCCAAATATAGTAGAATTACCTAGAAAGTGTTTCTATGCTACATTTATTTTAAAATAAATCTTGTCTTTCTCACCAAGGCTTTCATTGTAATCTAAATCAAGATGACTTACACAAGGGCAAAAAGCTTAGAACTGATTGACTACACCAGCAATTTAGGAACGAAACAAGCCTGACTCCATTAAGTGCAGAACTGATATATTCAAAATACAATGGCCTATAAAAGTTAACATACAGTTTAGACAGTGAGTTGATGTACAACAACAAAATAGCACTGACTGCATATTATGTAATTACATAATTATGTAATGAAATTACACCTATATGTGCCCAACAGGCCAACCTTACAATCTCACAGGTTATTTAATCAACATTAAATTACATAATTTGATACATATTATCAAAAAATGCAAATATATATATAACTTTCCAGATAGGACAAGAGAAGAAAGACATAAATGTTTACAAGGCATCCACAAAGTACATTAAATTATTTTAACACAGAAATTACAAGGATAAGGATTCATTACTTACTGTATCTGAAAACTGTGGCAAAACCCTTACTTATGCCAATGTTTCACAAAAGACACTTTTAAAGTGTTCTTTGTTAAGAACACTGCACAGAACACATCTTGGGTTTGATGATCAACAGTGCATACCTAGGTGGCAACAGCTCTGGAGGACTAGCACTACACACACCAATATGAACGAAAACCAAACAATAAGTGCACAGTAAATTAAAGTTTGAGATCTATTACCATGACAAAAATGCAAGGCAACTGAAATGAATTAGAAAATGTGCTACTGTACACCAAGTAGATACAAACGTGTACAAGACTATTGTTGTTTCTGTTTGTATTGATCTGACTCGATTTTGGGCTACCTAAATTGCTTAAAATGATTCTTCATATTTTACTCCATACCACTCTGATGTTGTTTTTGTTTTTGTTGCTATTTTAATTCTTTCTTAATAAAACTAGCTTCTTGTATTTCAAAACAACAAAACAAATGTAGTTATTCCAACTCACATAGCCACATTTATCCACTCAGCCAAGTTCATTGTCTGCTTCCATACATGCATTATTCCATACAGACGCTGGCAGAATGCTAGTATTACACAGTTAAATCAAACAAGTTTTTTTCCCACAAACCCAACTATTTCTAACCTTATCTTTTTTCTTAAAGTTCAGCACAAGCAACTTACAATAAAATAGCTGCCACAAAAAGAGAGGAAAGGAGGACTTACTTGCTACTTCCAGTGATGCATTGTGGCTAACAGCTTCACCAAGATAATTCCTTGCTACACAAACGTAGACTCCTTCATCAGGCCTACTTTTACGGCCATGAACTATGCGCAAGAAAAATAAAGATCCACTTGGCAACAACATCCGATGTGAACGAGGATCGTCTTTGTCAGTTTCTACCCTTTCCCCTCCTTTATACCATTCAATAGTTGGTACTGGCCTGCCTTCAGCCTTACAGTTCAAAGTTGCTGGTTCTCCTTTAGAAACAATTAGATCCGACGGATGTTCAACTATTCGAGGTGGGAAATCCTCCTGACGAAGACGAGAACCTAAGGGGGGAAAATTGCAGATTTAAATATTTAACTCCTTCTTTATTGATAACTTTTTAACATTCACCCCAACAAGTTAATATTTTAGTTATGTCTATTATTTAATATAGGAATCAGTCAGAAGGTCTAGGGTCCAGTCTTCCCTATGGTTCATCTTGGGTCCCACTGCAAACACCTACTGAAATCAAACTTCTATTCAACTTCTGATTTAAATAAGAATAATAAAAATGTTTCAAGGCTTATGTGGGTTATGTGCCTTATTTTGAAGGTTCAATACACTTTCCAGAGCCTTCCAAAGTGTGATTCTCCTTGTACTAAGGTGAGACAGTGATTCAGTATGAACCCATGGGCCATATGATTGCCTCCACATAATTTAACATGCATCCCACCTCTCAAAGGATTTTGCAACAAACATTTAAGAACAGCACAGTACTGGAAACAACGTTAAACATAAGCTCACTACTGTCATGAAGTCAATGAAAATGAGGCAAATTTCAATATTTGAAATTTCAATACAGCTTTTCGGTTAAATTCTTTGGGTAAAAGAATACTGGCTTTACCTGCTTCTTAAAGGACAGTAGAAGGTGGCAAATTCACTGCACAGGACAGAAACTTAAAAGTCCAGCTTTGTCACTCTTTGATACTGTGGCTAAGCCCACCTCCATTCTTTTCTTATTTAAGATATGCAAATAACCTGGCAGATATTCTCCATCCTTAGAACATTTCATAATATGCGAACTGCCCTGTGAAAGAGGCATGCCTTCTGATAATGAGACCCTGAACTCTATAGGGATTCAATGGTCAATTGAACCAACTGGTTTCTGAGATACAATCCCTGTGCCAACCTGGTATAGTGGTTGTGTCCCTGCAGTTACAGAAGATTTAGTTGTATCCTAAATCAGCTCATTCCACATTTTTTCTACCTTTCTGCTGACAACCAACAGAGCAGTTTTGCTGTCAGTTCCCTCTGCTAATAGATCTAGCACAAATACGTTCTGCTGACATGGAGGTAGCTATAACACTACAAAAGGCTTCAGCCCATTCTGAATCCACTACAGCTGGTGCATATATGGGTTAAGATTACACTTTCAGGATAGGTTTTTAGATCAGTATGATTAAATATATTATCCTGTTCCCTTTTTCATACTTCAGCCATAATAGCTTATTCCAAAGAACCATACCACAATTAAAAACTATTAGCATAAAAATGCAAATTTGAAGTACTAAACAGTTTGACTACATTACACAAAATTTGCATCAGTTGCCTTGGTTGCCCACTTAATAGCTCTGAATAGCTGAGTATAAAGTTTGAAGGACCAGTTACACCCATGTGAATATTTGAGATTGCACCAATAATGTTAGAGATCCAGCTTTTTAGCCCAGCACTGAAGCTGGTCTGGCCAGCAAATCCCACATGTTAAGCCATTTTACAGATAGCCCATGCCTTTAGAAAAATTTTTCTCCCTTAAGAATTCAACATTACACCTTTCCAAGGGGCTTTGTGGACTCAAGACTTTGTTTTCTGATTTTCTTGCTGATTTTATTCCTATCTCCCCATATATAATTGACCAATTAATTCATTCTATATTCTATTTTAATATTTAAATACAAGCTTTTTAAGAGTTTGCCATGAAACACAAGTAAAATACAGTTATTTTAGTGATATTATGACCAAAAAACATACTGTATATAAGACCAAAAAATAGAACAATTCACAAGAATCATGTGCCAAAATGGTCAGAAAAACTAATCATACAACCTCCCAAAAATCCAGATTTAAAGAATGTAGGCTTAAAAAAACCGAAATTTATTTAACATAACAGCAGAAATTATAATTTAAAAACCAGTGGACCAGTAAAAAAACTAGTAAAATTTTTCACACTGCACCTTTCCTGATATCTGAAAGTCAGGAAATATCATCCAAAAGACATTCCAGAGCCTCTCTGATTTAGAATGTTTGTTTTTTGACCGGATAAGATGTGATATAGAAATCAATAAATTCATTTCGAAATGTAATGTTTTAGTACTGAAAACATATGGGGCTGGGTGCATTTAAACTATGTCATGGGCCCTTATCCTTCCCAATAATCACTCCCCCCACACCCTCAAAAATACCACTCTGCCACTCTACCACTAAAACTGTATTAAACAAAAGATAGTAATTAAAAGCTCAGCAGTTTTAAATTATAATTCTAGGTCCACACATTATACTGAAACTTGAATTAAATAAGAAAGACCATTTTACAACCTTGCAGAAGGAGATAACTGATTTAGTTTTCATGCATTAACAAAAAGACAAATAAGGAACTGTCTATAAACGTATTTTGAGGCGGACCAAAGTACTGTACGTAACAGTCTTATTTGGAACACTGTGTAAAATTCCTTAAAATGTATGGGGCTGTGATTCTCACGAAATGAGTGCCACAAAGGGAGCATTAACAGCAAATCTGATGACAGCCGCCAGAAGGGATGTACTGGTTGTGGTACTGGAGTAATCTTCTTCCATGTCTATACTTTTAATTTTCCCTCCTTACAGTCAAGTTATTTAAGTTGCAATTTGTGTTTTATTGAGTAGAAGCAACTTTATGTATCAACATAAATCCTACAAACGGCACAAATCCTGTAATTTTCTTGTCAGAAATCAGTCCCAGAAGGGACAGTTTGTGAACACAGAAGCACTATACTCATCATTCACATACTTTTATCTACAAGGAACCCACATTTTTCTTTGAAAAGCCCACAAACACTTCATTGGAGGTATAGAGATTACAGAGATAGAGGAACCTAATAGATACAAAATTCTTTAGTACAAAGTTCGCATTTCCAAATGCAAAATTCAACATGCCAAATATTCCACATATTTGGCTAAGCAAGCAACTATTATGCTTACAAAGCAGCTCACATTTACACATGTATTTGCAAACAAATGCCAACAACACATCAGATGCTGTGCAAACCTGAAGTGGGCTGTCAAATTGTTGAAAACATGACCTATTAAAAAAGGAGTCTGGTTTTCATATGGGCCAGAAACAAGTACTTTAAGAAGGACTCACACATAGCACTATCTTTCAGCTTTGGTCCCTTTATCCATAACAAGGAATACATATAATGTTTCACTTGCAAGTTATGGTAAATATTGCTAATATATATTAAATGCTTTTAGAATTCAATCCTGACTTCTGGGGATGTGAGACTATATCCCAAAGGCATTTAGCTAAATATGTGAAACAGGCAAGCGGTTTTCAGACTTTTTTTCACTACAGCTATCAGCAATCAGCAGGAATTCCCCCAACTAGAATTTTGGTAGTTTTAGCCAAAAAAATTCAAGTTCTCAAGGTAAGTTTCAGGATAGAGTGTTTCTTGCCAATGCTCTCTCTGAAGCCATTAAATGGGTGGACCTTTTTAAGCTCGATAGGATATAAAAAGCATTAGTAAAGCATTAGTAAAGGTAGGTTTTTGAAAAGACTTCTATATAGAGTTTAATAAACAAAGAAATAACTGTCTCCATGGAACTTAGCAAGTTCCACCCATGTCTTTCTCCATGCTTCAATGGCTGTTGCTGCAGACAAAGCTAGCCAGAACACATGTGGATGGCCAAGGTTTGGCCATCAAACCTTAATATTAAGCACACATTTAAACTGAGCACTATCTGATCCATACAAAATACTCCTTAATGATACACAGTCTTGTGTCTCATTACATTTTTCTGTATTATCACTCAAATTTAAATGCAGGATATGAGCAGTTAAACGACTTCTGTTAAATATTTTATCTTTCTAAAAATTATAAAAGAGTTACTGGTTCAGAAATACATAAACATGACACAGAGAATAATTTATATTTTAAAAAATTAGTATGAAGAAAAATCTTTCCCCTTTTTTCCCTCTCTTCTTAAAATGCCAAATATGTAACAGCTTTACTCTTTTAAGGACTGGATATAGGAAGTGCCTGGCTAGCCATGAGGCGCACCCAGTGTGCCTGTGGATGCATACTGGTCCCAAAGCTTTACATCAGGCACACAAACTCCGACACAAAGGTGTTGTTCAACTACAACTCCCATAAGCTCTAGCTAGCATGGTTAACGGAGAGAAATGTTTTTAGCTGCAGCTATATTTTTATACTGTTTTGTTTTATTTTGTAAGCCACCCCGAGTAGACATGGTCTAGAGGGGCGGGATAAAAATCAAATAAATAAATAAATAAATAAATAATACGGAAGGATGTGTTTGTTTTTTTTAAAGCTCTCCTTTGCAGCCTGTGTGCACTCCACGTGGAATTTTAAATGACATTCCCAACCCACACAAAAACCTCACAGCCAGAGTGGCCAGTATGGACTCTATGGTTGTTGTGAGAACACTCTAAGCTCCAGCTTAGATATTTACATTCCATCCCATAGAGTAACATATGCAAATCCTTTGAAACAATCATCCCAGGACAGTGCTTCTACTAGTAGCTTTACTATACTTGCTTTACCTTTTTCTACGCACAGGTCCATTCCTAGAATTGGCCTGCCTAAATGTCAGCAGTCAGTAGAACCAAAACTACACATTTCTCTCCCTCTTTGTTTGTCACTTTCTTCTCTCTCCTTCCCACCCTCTTTGCTCCCTCCTCTCTCTCTTGCTCCCTAATCCCTCTTCACCCAATAAGGATGCACTGATTCCTGTTAGAGATCTCAACTGATTGTGAAGAGAGGACTTCTGAAATTAGGCAAGCACCGCAAGATATCAGACTCAAGGTTGCCAGTTGTTCATCCCTGCTAAAGAGGTCTACTTAGAAGTAAGTTACAATTCCAGATGTATGTACTCTATATTACATATACATGCGATCACAGTCTAAAAATCTGGCAATAATTTTTGCATCACTGCTCAGCTTCTCCAAGCCTCTGTCAGGAGCATTTTTAAGGAAAAAAATAATCAGCTCTGATATATTCTTGAAGGCTATCACGGCCGGGATCCAATGGTTGTTGTGGGTTTTCCGAGCTGTTTGGCCGTGTTCTTAAGGTTGTTCTTTCTAACGTTTCACCAGTCTCTGTGGCTGGCATCTTCAGAGGACAGAAGTCAGAACAGAGCACAGACAGAACTCCTGTCCTCTGAAGATGCCAGCCACAGAGACTGGCGAAACGTTAGGAAAAACAACCTTAAGGACATGGCCAAACAGCCTAGAAAATCCACAATAACCAACCAATCAGCTCTGAGTTTGGTAGTGGTCTAGGATGTTGTCATGAAACTTGCACAAAGTGCCACATCTCTCTACTTTTATGCCATATTACCAGAACAGGGAACTGGAAAATTGCCTGACGTCATTTTCCCTTCATTTCACCTTCCATGACAATTCTCTATTTAATATATATGTATATATAAATAAAGTGATACAGTGGGGTCTCGACTTAAGAACTTAATCCGTATTGGAAGGTGGTTCTCAAGTCGAAAAGTTCTTAAGTCGAATCTGCATTTCCCATAGGAATGCACTGAAAACCATTTAATCCGTATCTGCTCTTTTCTGTCCATAGAAACTAATGGGAAGCTGCTATTCTGCCTTCTGCCACTAGAGGGGGATATTTTCTTTCTTTTTTCCCCTTAGGTTCAGGGAAGACAGGGAACACTAAAGGCAGCACTTTAGAACTCTTTTTTTTAAAAAACGAAGCCAATTTTAAATAATGTTTTAAAGCATGTTGTGCTGATTTTTTCAGCACAAAGGCACTCAGGCAGGCTTTTTAGGCGCTGAGCAAGCCTCCGGAAGCCTGCTCAGAGCCAGCCGATCAGCTGTTAGGCGGGGAGAGGAGTGGGGAAAACCACAAAATGGCTGCCAGGCTCTTTCTGGGTGTCGGCTTTTAGCTCTTTCCTGCTCTTTTTCCTGTGGTTTGGGGGCTACCAAGGCCTGGTAAGTGACTTTATTTAACAGTACAGTATTTATTTTTAAGTTTCTGACCCTTTTCCCCCCTCCAGAAGCCTCTAAGGGGAGGGAGGGGGGACTTTTTTCCCTGTTCGTAACTCGAGGGAAGTTCGCATGTCGAGTCCTTACTTTCCCTATAAGGCAGGTTCGTAACTCGAATTGTTCGCAAGTCGGGTCGTTCGTAAGTCGAGACCCCACTGTACTAGCTGAGAGTATTTGAAAGCCCACACTGCAATCCTCTTATCAAGAACACCTTATAAAAGTTCTGGATGAGGAACTGTCACAGAAATGTGCTGGTGCCTGGTGTATCGATACTGAGTAGAAATGAAACTAGATTTTAGAATTAACAATTGATAGGCCAAGATAAAACTAAGGCCTGGATTTGGAGCTCTAGGAAGCTCTAACCCTGAAATATTCACACCTGACCTAGAAATATTTTTGGCACACTTAAAATAACAATGTAATTTTCCTTACTGCCCTTTTACCTTTTCATGTAGCAGATGACCCATCACTGGAATGCTTGTAGGAGGAAGCAAGCCATAATTGTTGTAACATTTCACAGTACTGAAGGCTATAAATCAGGGCCCAGGAAGAAGACACATCAACATACCAAAATATAAGAGGATACCCTTATCCCCAGACTTTCAGGCACATCTTAAGCACAGGTCAAGGGAACATGGGGGCACAATATGCATATTTCTGTATAACCAATAGATTAGCGTAGTTGCCATCAATTACCCAATGAGGGACTGGATCCAAAGCTGGGGTACAATTGACCAATAGAATTGTAGCATTTTATTGCTCTTTGTCTATATTATTATAAAATGTATGTACTCTATATGATCGGGATTTTATCTGCTTTTAAGGGAAGTCCCACCTGACCTTTTCTGTTACTTTGCTATTCAAAATAAAATCGGACCTTTGGTTCAGCTGTCGCGTTCTCGCCTGATTCCTTGTCGGAAAACCGAAACCCAAAATTGACCAGTAACATATCTGCCTATAAAAACTTAGCGGAATGCTTTTCAGCCATTTCTCTTCCTTCATGAGATAGCTCTCTAACCTCACATTTATGAGGTTCACTAAGAAGATGGAACATGTATTCTATTTCTGGAAAAAAAATCCATAGAATCTCTCCCCAACCCCATTCCCAGGCAACCTAATTTAGCTCTCACAGTGCAACCAGGTGGACAGCTATCTACTGGCCATTCTTTCTTGTAAAGATTAAATATTTTGTTGGTGAACAGGTTTGTCAGTGACTAAAGACATAACTGCAATGAGAAATTATATTACTCTGGCTCAAGGGGGTTCTCTACACTGCTGCCAGTAAAAAGCTTCTACAGACATATGAACTTCACTTGCTACAAAAGGAGATGCATTTATTGTACTGGATTTAGAAGAGAGAGACCTAGACATTAATTCACCTTGGATCAGTTGTGACCTTTAATTCTAACCTACCTTACAAACCCGCTGTGAGGACAAATTACAGGAAACGCAAGGCTCAAAGAACAATTGAAAGTGTTGTTTTATGGTGGCACCTGTCATACTTAGGGTGTCTTAGGTTCTTATTCTATTCTTTTTCCTATTTACCATTTCTGTGAAACCACTACAGGTGAGATCCTTCAGAGTTTGAGAGTCGGTGCCATGATTCTGTTGGCATCACTAAGCTTTCTTTCTCATCTACACCTTGTTTCAAGAAGATTACTGGTGATATCTTTTTGGAATGGTCTTTGACCTGATGCTGATTTTTGTGGTTCATGCGAGTTTCATACACTGTTTAATATGCTTGTGAGGCACATGTTATGGAGGAAGTATGGAAAGGTTTAAAAGTTATTATTATTGATACATAAGTATAGATAAAATATTTGCAACAATAAATAGCACTCTAGGATAGCCTTTGTTAAAAAGCTATGAATTAACCTGTAGATGACTACTGTTTCTCTTCTCCATTTGTGGTGCCCCCCCCCCAGACATCTTTGCATTCAGGGCAGGTGATGGGGGGGGGAATAAGAACAAACGGTATTTCTCTCCAAACTGTTGCTGGCAAACAAACCTATCCCTTTTTCGGGACAGATTCAGATACAGTAACTGGTTACAGTTTCACAGATATCTAGCAATAAGTCAGTAAGGCTTGCTGCTGAGCAGATGCGCACAGGATTATATTGTCAGTAATTCAGGTAAGCTTCACAAAAAATGCTAACAGAAACTTGTATGCAATGGTAAAATATAAAATGAAAGCCATAAAACCTGACATCAATTGCAGCATTTTCCCATGAAATAAAAGGTTAGAAGTACACTGTACTAATTCCTTTTCAAAAGCTTCCTGAAGAACCTGTTATGAATCTTCAGATGCTCCTTGTGTTTTCCCACTTAACTTCTATTCAAACATCAAATGAAGTTTTTCAAAAGCCTACCGCACAATAGTGACACTCAAAGGAAAAAAATTAAAGAGCTCTGGTTTATGTGAATTATTAGCCTCTCTGACAGAACCTAGTAAAACAAAATTTTAAGGGTAATTTTGTAGAGACATTTATACTTTCAAAAAACAAAATATTTCAAATGGCCTTTTAAAGGATTAGTAACAAATCCCTGAAGGAATGCAGTCAACCTCAGTCATTTTTAAACCATAAAGTCAACTTTCCCAACATTCAGAGAGCTTTAGTGAACACACCAGGTTAATGAGGCACAGAACGAATAAAAGGTGTGATGGTTCTGCAGGTAAATCAACATGATCACTCCCTAGTGGTGTCTCTCATCTAAAGGGATAGAACAACAAAAACGGTTTCAAAATGTCATTCTTGCTGGGGAAACTTTGAATGTGAACTTTGGGAATTCATTTTTGCAGTCCATAATACACTGCTTTCAGTTGATGTGCAAAATTTAAATGGAAACCTAATGTAAAGAGTTTTAGATAATGTTTAAACCATCATTTCCTTTTCAAGGGAAGATCACTGCTGGGCCCAAAGAGGTTAGCAGGAATTAAAAATGCTTGGGGATCAGCCACAGCAGCAAACTTCAAGCACATTAAATAATGTATTTAGTATCCCTTGTGTGTCCAGGTGGAAGAAAAGATTTCCTTTAGGAAAGAATTTTAAGTCTTCAGAATGGTGTAATGCAAACAGATTATGCTGAATATTTGATTGCTTAGAGACAGTTTTCAAATAATGACAAAAGAAGTCCAATTTTAATTTCAAAAGAAGTTATATTGTTTCAGCAGAACACTTGCAGGAAACAAACGTCATTCCGAATTCAACATTCTTAAGCATTTTAAAAAATGTAATAGTACTGCAGTGCACTGCCTAAAAGTTTAGACTTGGACAAAGGAAACTCAGGCACAACCTCCAACTAGTCATAAAACTCACTGGGTGATTTCTACCTGTCCTTTCGCCATTATAAACTATCTCACTGTGAAGATACAGAGAGATTATGCTTGTCATTGTAAGAAGGAATGAATGGAATAGGAATGAATGGAATATTTCCTCTAAAATTCTTTTGTTTTGTTCCTAGACTACAGCATTTTGAAAAATGGATTACTTAGAAGAAACTCTTGAAGAACTAAGGCATACTCAACTCAATATTGGGAAGAAGTGACTAAACATTCCAAAGAACTTTCAGACAACAAGAGATTACTGTATCTCAGAAAGGGTTGTGCTCTTCCCTATTGAGAGACTGGATGGCCAACCCGTCAGGGATGGTTTGTCATGGATTCCAGCATTGATTAGATGGCTCTGGGAGGATCTATGATTCTATAGTGAATTGAAACCACTTGAGCTTCACATTCTAGAATACCTGCCATCGTTTGTACATTTCCCCTATTCCAACTCAAGCTGTGAATTTACTACCATTTTTCCATGTTTATCAGAATCCTCTGAATACACTGTCTGAGTACAGTGGCCAAAACCCTAATAAGATTTTAAACCAGTGGGACACAAATGGGAAACCTTTCAGAAGCAAATTACATAAATTTAAGAAGTCTGCACAAACATTATATGTTGCACGCTGAGTCATGCAACTCAGTGTGCAAAATATGCTCTCTATACTGATTTCTTGAGGCAATTCACCTCCAAAAGATAACACCAGTTATATTACATTTATGATAACAGGATTTTAGTATCTTTAAGTAGAGCAAGCCATCTTCAGTGATACTGTGAGCAATGCATTGTATTAATCAAATATAACTGAGGCATTATATACCATATGCCTTTGATCAAAACGATACATTTTTCTGCCCAATAAACACAGTGATACAGTGATAATAAAATTAAGAATCATCTCATATGTGAGAAAAATGGTACAGACAAGTCCTTCTTGTGTGGAATTTATCACATCCCAAATGTGTCATCCTGTCTCAGTTCAGTGAAAGCCAGGTTGCTGAAGTGGACAGATGAACAGACTAAGAGACCTGGGTTTGAATCCCCTTTCAGCCACAGAAAACCATTGGGGGTTGACACTGATGAAATCACTCCTTAAATATTTCAAATACAGTGGTACCTCGACTTACGAACTTAATCCGTATTGGAACTGCATTCGTAAGTCGAAGTACCATTTCCCATTGAAATGCATGGGAACGGGATTAATCTGTTCCAGCATTCAAACAAACAAACAAACAAAGAAAAAACACCAAAATAAAAATAAATATAAACAGAGCAAGTCCCACGCCAGGACTGCAAGAAAAAAAACACAAATCCAAAAACAAAACACAAAAACGTAACAAAACCCACCCAGAACAGTTTTTTAAAAAGGACTTATCAGTCTGAAGCCTCCCAGCACTCCACTGCCTCCGCAATGCCCGGGGGCGAGCGGCTAGGCACCCAGCTACCTCAAGCCTCCCAACGCTCCACTGCCTCCACTCTTGCCGGGGGCGAGCAGACAAGCACCCGGCCAGTTCAAGCCTCCCAGCGCTGGGTGACCGCTGCCTCCGATCGCGGCAGTGGGGGACCCCGGGAGGTCTCCGATGATGGCGGGGAAGCTCCCAGGGCGTCCCCGCCACCATCGGAGACCTCCTGGGGGTCCCCTGCCACCACCAGGAAAGCTTGAAACCCCCGCTGCTGCGATCGGACCCCCAGGAGGTCTCTGATGGTGGCAGGGAAGCCCTGGGAACTTCCCTGCCGCCATCAGAGACCTCCTGGGGTTCCTTTTCCTAACCTTTGGAGCAAAAGAGCACTCTCTTTGCCACTAACGGTTTGAATGGAATGAAAAAAGGCAGCGTACATTTGAATTTCCCACCCTTTTCCCGTGCCTTTTTTCGTTCGTAGGTCGAGGCTCCGTTCGCAAGTTGAATTAGATTTTTGCAAATGGAGCCGTTCGTAAGTTGAATCGTTCGCAGGTAGAGACGTTCATAATTCAAGGTCCCACTGTACCTCGAAAATCCTATTAGAGCCCCTATAAGCTGAATGTAACTTGATGACACATAACAAAGTAAGTTAAAACCAGTTATTTTACAGACATTAAATACTGTCTTACCCAGTTGTGTAAAATCTTTTTTTTCGTAAGTTGATAGTCTAGCCAGCATTATCACACACTTACTTACTGGCTAAATTTAGGAACTCTACACTTTAGTTAGAAATGAGCTGGTTGGTTCTATCCAGCTGTTCAAACTAGTTTGAAAATAATAATTAACCTATTCAAGTTGCCCAGCAGGGTGCCAAATGTGTCAAATCCTCTAGGGAGCAATGTTGAGCTACATCGGACTATACAGGTACATCTGCTAATCTTCCAACTAAAATAACTTGTCTGGTCCTCTGGGTTGAGAGAAAAAAAGGGGGGGGGAGAAAATGTAACCCTAGGATTTTGTTTTTAAGAATATAGAAGGGAAAGGGAATTAACAAGGAAGAAGGAATACAGAATATTATTTTTATGTCCCATCAAATTGCTTCTCACTTACAGCAACCTGAATGGAGGGCTCCAAGTGTGTGAAATGTCCAAAGAGTGGTTTGCCATTGCCTTTCCCATGACTTTCCATGGCTGAGCACAGATTTCAGCCTATGTCTCCTGAGCCCTAGCTGAACACTCCATCTGCCATTCCACACCAGCTAAGGGAATTACAGCCTGAGAAGAGTGAGAGAAACAGATCAATGTATACCAACCATAACACCTTCTCAATGATTGTGCCAAACAATAAGAGTGCATGCCAACAGCCAGGAGTGCCTAGGTATTAGGAAATGACTGTAATGGGCATACAGGATGAACTGAGAACAGTGAAAATGGCAGCAGGAAATTACAGGAGGACTGGGGAAGCAGTGGACAGGTAACACAGTGGAATGGGCAAAAACCCTGGGCGGTACCAGCAGGCAGACTGAAGCAGCAGACAGCCTCTGGCAAGTAGGAAATGTGACAATGGCATGGGGCAAAGCACCAATGAGCGAGCGAGCACAATCTTGGAGTAGGCAGACAGAGCAGGCAGCATACTGCAGTACTGTGAGCAGAGTGTTCCCATTGTCTCGTACTTAAAGGGGCCCCTTCAGGGAAGCCAAGCAATGGTAGGTTGACCTTAAGGAAAATATTTTTCTACAGATCCAGGTTCCAGGCATGAACAGTGTGGCTGACACAGGTGTGGACCTGTGTTGCAGTCTCAAAGCTTCAGAGGATATAGACCACTTGACCCATAACATCATTCTCTTCTTCGGCCATACCAATCAAAGTCTCCAGCTCTTCACAAACCTGTTTCCAAAGCACAAAAGCAGTAGCACTACTGCTGCCCAAGTGTCAGTTTGACTGCTGATGACATCCTTGTCCTTCTGTGGCACATCAGCTCTTTGGTAGAAAAAAAACTGTCTTCGCCATCTTTTTGGCCCCTTGTCCTGGCATGGCTGGATTGCACGAAGACATAAATGGAACATGTCTCTCCCCCCCAGCCTTGGGAAACCCATGACAACCTCAATCAGGAGACACAGAGTTCTCTGCCTGCACTACCCTTGGTGTCAGAATGTCCCTAAATTTAATTTCCTAAGGAATAACTCCAGGATGCCTGAGAAATAGGTTTCACTTTCATTTCTTCCCCTAGCAAGCAGAAACCTTGGTTTTTCATTTCTAATCTATTGGAGTAAATGAGACTCAAAATATTAGGAACTATTATCACAGATATTTGGAACTATAAAATTCAGATTCAGAGCTATCTAAATATGGCATTATTTTTTTGAATTCTAAATATTCTCTTTTTTAAGGACAAAGGTGGAATAAAAATGTTTTAAATAAATTAAATAAAATACTTCTCAGGGAATGCACATCTTTATTGCATATGTAAGAATATCTGCTAAAGAAGACAGTCACCAAGCATATAGGGAAGCAAAGACTAACCAAAGACGAGTCTTGAAAGACTAACCAAAGGTAAGTCTTATTTAACTAGCATTTTCCAATTTTTTGAAGGCTTCAATAAGAGTAATGGATGGGCTATTACTATAGACATAGTAGAATGCTTACAAGGAAGTACATTAAAAGCTTCTAGGTAAAATTCAGAGTTAAGGGCAAGAGGTCCTCTTACAGCTGAAACCAAGGAAAAGAACAGGAAGCAGAATAAATGGGCAATTTACCACACATGTAATGTAAGTAGTTGTCCCACATACTATGTTTGCCATAGAGACCAGACTAATCATTGTGGAAAATTTTTCACTTGATCAATGAGGGCAATTCCCATGTAACTTCTCAGCCCCACTCTTGAGATTTCTTTCTGGGGAAACACTGAGAGAGAAAAAAGCAAATGATGTCTATAAGGAACAATAATCTTTCTATTGTCTATGTGAGTCAGCTCAGTCCATGCAAAAAACATAGCACTCAATGAAAACTGGAGAATTATTCTTGGATGCCTGAAGCCAACCCCTATTAATAAAATGAACTACCAGCAAACATTGCATCAAGTGTCATACAAAGAGGTAGCAGCTAATACTGAAAAGCTCAAAGCAGCTGCATCACATACGCACCCACTCATCAGCTATCATCTCACCCTTCCCACATCAAAATGAAGTAAAAGGGTGTTTTTTTTTCAGAAGTCCTACAAATCTTGATAGAATGTCAGAGAATATAAGGCTTACAGCAAGGGTAGGATCACTGCATGCTTAAAGAAGGGAGCAGTAAGACTATTACTGAAAAAGCCCTATAAGTTTGAAATAGTTTACACGGGCATCTATTTAATTTTTGCACGTTCTTGGAACATGGTTTGATCTCTTTCAAGAGGTCAATTAAATAGTGCTTCTCTTTTTCTCTGTCCTCTCTTTTGGTTCCAGCTACCAACTTTCAACCTCTAGCCAATCAGAAAACAGGAGTATTTGATAAATAAGTCAATAACTAATCATTAATGGATGGGTGGACAGACAAAAAACTGTAACCAGGCAGACAAACACAGACACAGATACACTGCCCTTTCATCATGGAAGATTTTCTTTCTCCCCACTTTAGCAATAAATGTCATCCAGATAAATGATATCAGCTATTTCTAAGGCATAATGAAGAGCACATCACTTCACTCAAATGGGTATTTAAAAATAGAGTAAAAATCTTTAAAACACTCTGTACATTTAGGTCTACATAAAAGAATTGACACCCCTGCATCACAGATTTCCAAGAGAGTGGAACAGTTAAAGGGAATCATCTGTAAAGTGAGCTACCACATTTTATTTCTGTCCATGTTGTCCCAAAGTTTTTTTTTTACTGCCTATGCAACATGTGCCAAAATATCATTATGAGCAGAATTTGCACAACACGTTTAATTATCTCAACTCCCCTACTCCTTTTTGCACATCCGGTTACCACCTGTATAAGATATCATGGAATTGAAAAATGAATCACCATTTGTACCTTAGAGGAGTGGCAGGGAATCAGGAATGAGGCAGGGAAAATTAATGTCCAGTATAAAGAATGCTGCTAAAAAAAAAAAAAATGAACCAGAGGTTATTGAAGCGGCTGTAGATTCCATAGACAGATGGTGTCAATAGACTACTCTATTAGTCAAGTTTGGCAGAAAAAGTATAATGACCAGTTTATAAAAAGTCACCAAAATGCAATACAGCAGAAGGAGAACGCATTAAGGACATGGTTTTGCCATCTGATACGAGGCATCTCTTACCACATATCTTGTAAATCCAGCTATTTTTCACATCAGTTACTTTATAGTTTCCTCTATAGACCCTAGCAGAAACTAAAACCAAAGGGGAAAAACAGTCCCCCAAGAGCAGCTGGGTCTAACAGGTGAAAAGAGTTAATCTAATGCTTTAGAGTTAGACCTTTTCTATCATTCATATAGACTTGGTCTAGGAATGAGTTTTATATTCTAAGCTGTCGTATTGAAAAATGGTAAGGCCCAAGTTTTGAGAAAGTTTATGAAAATGACTGTTTAGAAGTCCTGAAATATAAGACATAACATACTGTAGATTGCTATAAAGAAGAATAGTAAATTGTCAATTTAGGGGATATGTAATGCATGCATTGAATATAATAAATAAATATAAATCAATCAATCAATCAATCAATCTTAGTTTCTCTCTTGGTTTTTTAAACATTTTATACTGATGAATTATTTTGACTTATGGCAACCCTGAATTGGTGACCTCCAGAAGGTCCTATTAACAGCTATGCTTGGTTCTTGAAAAATAATGTTTAGGCCATGGCTTCCTTCATTATATCAAATCCATCTCAAAATAAGTCTTCTTTTTCTGCTCTCTTCCACTCTACTCAGCATTACAGTATTATCTTCCCACTGAAAATGGCCAAAAATGTTGGGAGAGGGGAGAAAATAATAGGAATTTAATCATCTTAGCTCCTAGTGAAAGCTCAGGGTTGATTTTATCCATTTCCATAATAAGATGATAGAGGTTAAAATGAATTGAGATGCTAAATAACATCTCATTCTTATTATCTCTGTATACAGTACTTTAAAAAAATCTGAGATCACTATCCTTAAAGCACTACTGCCAAGACTTTCTGTTCTGTGGAAGCCCAATAGGATACTACTGGTCCTAACCTCAGTTGTTCCAAAACATTACAAAAAGTCAAGAGAAAGTCTGGACCTATTTATTGTAGAAATTTCAATCTCTATGGTGAACTCTCAATGTGGCAAGTTTGAGGACTACATAAAACCATCTCAGAAAGCTTTTTTTTAAAGTTAATAGCTTGAACATCAAATTTCCACATCTGTTAAGAACATGTGGCAGCACAGAGGACAAAAATGTACCAGGACATAAAAATTTTAATTGTAAACATATTAAAACAATAAATAATCTTAATTTATTCAATTAAAATAATCAGTTTGATAACATAATTTTAAAAGAAATTGTGACTTGACTAATTATAGAATTACTTCCTTTTTATTCAATGGGGGAAATACAAATTCCACGTATTACATATATTCTTGTTTGCCCTTATACTCCAACATATTTCATATATTAATAACAATAACAAAGTACTGCTGTTCTGGGTTAATCTAGAAATAAACTTAATTTAGCAACTAATACATTTGACTAATTAAAACCAGTACTCTGCCTTTGGAACAACACTATGTACCTTATTTGAAGAACATTTTTTCCACTGGTATGCCATAGCCCACAAAATACAAGGGAAGTCACTGCAAACATTTAGGAAAGGGGTAAAGCATTATTACTGCATAATTACTACATTGTGTCTGGAAATAAGGCCAGATGTTTAATCCAATGTGTTGGGTTGGGTTTTTATCCCCCTTTGCAGCTTGCCTTCCATGTGGGAAGTAAGAAGCACTAAGAATGATCCTTTGTTCAGACAGCCATGCTAAACAAGAACAGAGAAAGGTTGAGAAATACTGTTACTCGTCACAGACTAATGGGGCCCTAATCTTTTCCAACACCAGAAGGCAGAAGGAATAGTTTCTGTATCATCCACTATTCCATATTTTCAAAGACCATAGCCTTGGAACAGGGTAGAGAGAAAATTAATTTTTGCTGAGCTAAAAACTATAGACATTTTCTTTGTTAAAAGATCCCTCTAACATGACATGGACAACCTATATGTCTAACATAAATTCTTCCAGTACATTCTCACATCCAGTTTATTACACACTGTAAGCTACAGTTGTGTACATTTGCATTTTAAGGTCACACATTATGGGAGCTTTCGTGTTAACACAAGGTTAATTATTAGAAGAGATCAAAAGGCCACAGAATTTAACAGAGTTTTGGTACTTAATTATTTGCCTTAGTGTTAAATGAGTTATGGGGGCAGGGAGGGGTGTTAAATAGGATCTCAAATCCTGATTTTAACATTTATTTCTGTCATCTTTCACTAACAAGGAATTACTGTGATTCAGCTATAGGCCTCCCTCATTTAGCATTAAGCTGCTTATAATTAAGCCGATGCAATATTTTTTCATAGGATTCACAACTGTTTATTTCCATGTTTTAAAGCTTTAACATTTGAAATTATACCAGGAATGCACTCTCCTTAATAAAAGTCATTTCTGTACAGTAACACTGTTCAGTAACACTGACCTCATTCTACATCCATGCATGCAAAAGTACTGTATATGGACACATTGGTATGTATATCTCTCTGAATATTTCACACAATTTTAAAAAATCTGCCTCCCAAATCTTTCATATAAAGGTGTGGGGAAGCTTGCTGCTGTACAATTTCTCCTCCAGTTTCCCAGTCCTTCAAGCAGGTCACTTGTCACATTTCAGCTATTTCAAACTACACACTGGGAGCCATGCATGAAACCCAAATACTACAAGCAGTGCTCTGGTACCAGAAATAATACATGCCCTTTTGCACTGTGATGAGGGCACAGAAGCATGTACCAGGCAACAGATTTGTTATCTTACATATGGCATCCGGCCAGGGGCATCTAGAGCTCAGACATTTCAAGACGACTTCAACTAACTCTCTCTCTACCTCAGTGGTATACCATAGGTTGCCAGCATCCAGAACAAGGCAAGTATTGTGGGGTGCGGGTCTTGTGCCAGATCTGTTAGGCCAGTGGCCCCCAACCTTGGGCCTCCAAATGTTCTTGGACTACAACTCGCAGAAGCCTTCACCACCACCTCTGCTGGCCAGGATTCCTGAGAGTTGAAGTCCAAGAACATCTGGAGGCCCAAGGTTGGGGATCACTGTGTTAGGCAATGTGTGGCCTGGGAAGGGGGAAGAGTTAAAGAAACTCTCAGGGTGGTGCCATGAAGCGGCTGCAGAGCCACTCAAGATCCACCGTGATGGCGTTAGCACTTGTGGTGGCTCAGACTGCCACGCCAGGAAAGAGGAGCACGAGGAGCAGCTGTGGGAGGGCGCCAGACCAGCACACCCCTAAGAATTCTGAGCCCAGGGCAAAAGCACCTGTAGCTTTGCCTTCTTCTCTGTCCATCTCTTCATATACACAAACACACTCTACATCACCTCCATGCCCTGAGTTGGAGAGGTGAATTGAGGCTGTCACTGTTCAGATTCCTATAGTAATTCCCTTTCAAACACTTTGGAAGTAAAGTTATCAAACTATTTCTCGTTAGCTTCCACTGAGACCATATTTATCATCCTGGGTAGCTCATAGTAAATCTCCTACAAAAAATAACAGCCAACCAGTAACGATTATAAACAATAATAATGTTCAAAATCTTGACATAGCAAAATGCATTACAATCATTACAAAATTTAAGAAAATTATTTCTTATTTGCATGAGGGTACAACAATTAAGATGCAGTTTTATTATAAAGTGTCTGCATCAAATTAATATTACTTTGATAAGGGTTTTCCATATATTACTACCCTAGCTGAGATCGTAGTAGGCTTACTTCCTTGTATTTGCAGATCTATTTTTATTCAAAATAACTCTCAGTGGCTTCCTAAATAAATCCATGAGAGACTGCTGGCAAGTGCCCTGCCTAATTCCAACAGCAAGCTTGGTATTCTTATGACAAAAAGGCCTATTCTTTGGAGTAGCTGAACCTTGGAATGGAAAAGAAATAAGGAACAATGTAGGAAAGCAGTCTAATGCTATTGGTGTCTCACTCACATGGGGATGGGAAAATAGAGAATAGCTGACCTTGCAAGAGTAGTTCAATAGGAAAAGGTATTTTTTTGGGGGGGGGAGGTCTAGTTTTGGAATCATGCTTGCAAATAGAAATGTATTCTGTAGTGCTTAAACAGAGAAAACAAGACATACATAATGGTTAACATGTTTGTCACATTTTAATGCCAGAAACAAGTAACTTCTTAAAGCAATAACAAAACTTTAATGTATACCCCGAGTGTGCTTTTTATATTCTCATTCTGAAACTGAGGCAAATTTCAAAAAGTTCTTCAGCACAGAGCTTAGCAATAATTTCTAGGTTCTCTGCAATATAAGCAAAGCTTGAAAGATCTCCGTACATTCAAATAGCCTAACAAGTCTCTACATGTTTTAATTATTTAGCTAAACGACAAGTACAGCTTATGTTGCACTAGACTTGAAGGCTAAAATAATTAACACTATAATATCTAAGCACATGGAATGGACAAGCATGAATGTGCCTAGTGATTCCAATTGCTACAGTAAAATACAGTTATCTTCCTCCATAATTTTTCCAATATCCTATTAATTTTTCAAAACTGGAGGTAGATTTATAGTCATTTGCAGTTTATTTCCTTCTTCTTGCATTTCTGACAGTTCTAGAGGGAAAAAAACTGGCCACAGACCCATCAAACTCTCCTGCCCTGACTTAAAACGACTCAATGGCATATTCTTTATCAATAAAATTTAACAGCAATACTGTACTTTGAACAACATCAGCAAGCCTAAGAGAAACTGAGATGAGTTGAAAGAGTCACACAGAATAAACTCAGATTATTACGTGGGCTAAATCTAGTGGTACTCCAAGCAACAGGAGATCCACTGACACCAGTGAGACTCATGTCAGTGTTAAGAAGCTATTCTAACAAGTACTACATTTTGATTTAATCTCATGCCATTTTCAGTTAGGCTCCTGTAGGTTGCAGAAAATAAATACTCCAGCATATTGTTACTGCGGCCAAATAATTTTACCATACTGATATCAAATACACCTCATTATACTTTTATCCTTCCTTCATGCACTTAAAGAAGTGACTACAACTACTGAGGCTCATCTTGATCCTAAACTTGATTCTCTCCTATGGGGCTCCAATAAATGCAGACCAGGTTTTAGCATATAGGCCTACAAACACATAAACATTCCCACTGCTTAACTATAAGATGGTTATAATTATGTAAACAAGAGTATGACTGAAATTCCAGAGACTACATGGGGATGTTTATATTCTGGTGATGTACCAAGTTAGATGTCAACTTCCTTTATGCAGCTGCAGCCCTGGGGACACTTGACATGCTCGACATGGAGCAAATTGCAATTTCTGAACTGGCTCATGGAGAATCAAAAATGAAAAGCAGGAAGTGCTCATTATCTTTTTCATTTTCCACACAACTGCTATTCATAAAACATTTTTATTTATACTGAAAAGTTATGTACTTTTATCATCCACACAAAGACCACAGAAACAGTAACCCAAAAAAAGTTTTCTATTTGTGGAATAAAATATTAATTTTATGATTTACCCATTATAACATACATAGGAGTCAGAATTTTAGAATTCCAGATAATACCTATATAAAATCCCCCTAAATGCTTCATCAAATAGTTGAGTGGGGGGAGGCTTGGTGCAGTAATTCTTACAATAATCCGTAATTTATATACTGTATATAATGTGGATGGGGGTGAAATGAAAAATAGCCTACAGATATCCTCACAACTAGTTATATATAGCAAAGCCAGTTAAATCCAGGCACTAAAGGACAGTGATGGGGGAACCTCTTCTGATCTGCAGTACCTTAAGACTGGGTCCAGAACAAATACATCAATTTTAGATAAAACTATTGGAAAGAGGATTCACTAATATGCTAAGTTAGAAATAGCATTCTTTTTACTAAACCTTTAGAAGAACACTCTTTTAAAATTCATTATATATTACTATATTAAATTAGTAGTAAAAATATTGAACAGCATGTTTGCTCAGATATATGTACTGCTGAGTTTAATCATCATTATTCTCAAGCTAGCACATTATGCAATTGCAGCCTAATTCAATCAAGAACTTTGCTTGCTTCTTTGTGTGTATAAAACCAACAGGATGTGTCTAAGGTTTTGCATATACCTTTGGTGAAAGTCTAAGGAAAGTTGTACAGAAACTATATTCTGGGCTACTGGAAATGAATTTCACTCATTTAAAATACTTCTTCACTGAATTTTCCCTGACTAGCAGAAACAGAACTAGACATGTAACATAGCTTAGTAAACTTTTTTTTTTAAAAAAAAAAAGACAGATCAATTATTAGACCTACTAGGGCATAACACTGTTTATATAAGACTAAGTGCAATGTCCTGACCTCTGAATTTCCCCTATGACCTCAGAAAGAGAGCAGAACAGAGTCCCGTCTCTTGCCTCAGCTCCGATGAATTAGATACTTAGAAGACAACTCAATGCACAAAAATGTAGTCACACAAGGCATTTTAGAGATGTCCAAGCAACCCTGTAATAGGTTTTGGGTTTTGTTTTTTTTTTAAACGATGAGATCTGAAAAAATAAGTGCTGAGTAGGTCTGACTGAAGGGGAAATAATACCCCAGCCATGGGAGTGTGTTCATCACCACCAATCAACTCAAAGCTTCTTATTAAGTAGTACTTACAGAGCTCAGTAAAGTCACCTCCAAGAAAAACAATGTCCTGCCAATTTTTGTTTAGAACAAATTATACACTTGAAAGCTAACTTATGGAAATTCACGTTTATAATTAATACCAAAAATTCTGCATGATTTTTTTTAAGTTTAAAGACACTCACTGATTTTATTTTACTACAATTCATTATAAAGAGTATACTAAATAACTACTGAGCCAGCAAACTCAGCCTGGCACCCAGTCTGGTTGTCCAGGACGGGTGTCCAACTCACTACAGTCAGCTATCCCTACTGTTGGCCATACATGACTACATTGTCACGTGTAGGAGAGTGAGAAACTGAAACCCTAATACTGTTAAGTGCTAAGTTATTTGCTAACAGGTATGTAGAAACAAATACCCAATAATATGATAAATATAACTTCTTTGATTTTAAATGGGAACAATGTGTATGTAAGAATACAAGTTCAAAGTGTTAATGATGACACAATCCTCCCTTGACCCCTGCCCGGCCTAGCTAATCAAAGCAACCAGGCCTACAACAACCGAATGGGCCACGGTTTAGGACCTCAATATCTAGCGGAACACCTTGTCCCACCTAGATCTACCCAAACCATTTGTTCTAGCCAGGAAGGGCGGCTGAGGGGCCTAACACCAAGAAAGGACTGGAGGGAAAGAACAAGAAACTGGGCCTTCTCGGCAGTGGCCCCTCCACTTTGGAACAGTCTGCCCCCAAAGATCTGTCTGGCTTCCTCACTGGGTGTTTTTAAGAGCAAACTTAAGACCTGGCTCTTTAGGCAGGCTTTCCCTCCCATCATCACCTGATTTTCCCCTCATCTTGAACCATATTAATACTGCTTTTTATTTTATTATATGTTTTTATTAGATCTATTATTGTTAGCCGCCCAGAGTAGACTTCGGTCTAGATGGGTGGGGCATAAAATTTAATAAGTAAATATATAAATAAAAAGATATAAATGTAACATATAAATAAATGATAAAATGCTAAAAATCATGCCTCTAAAACTACAAAGGGGGTTTCAGTGTATTAAAGGTTGAACAGATCTCAGGACAGAATTGAAGGCATAAGGATACACTTAACATGAAAAATTTGTCTTATTTCTTCACAAGGAAAATACGAACTTAACGCAAGAAATGAAATCATACAACATCTGTAGCCAACATATTTTCAGAAGAAAAATAACACTGGAAAACTTTCATGTGTTTTCAGTGGTGAATCAAGAAGAAGCCTTAAAAGTTTATTTGCAGCCACATTCATTTATCCTGTCTGAGGCATTTATTAGTCATCTACTCAACTTGTGTAACGGGGGGGGGGTGGCAATTCCATAGCAGTGATGAAGTTTACCCAGCAACACTTGCTTAATGGGGGGGGCAGTTCTTGAAGGAAGCCTATTCTATTTCAATATATTAAGGAGTTCTAAATTATTTTAAATGTCAATTTGATCAATTCAAGAATATGAACAAGTACAGAACCATTCAGAAGATGATACGCTTAACATGAAAATTATATTTTAATGTAAATTTCTATATAAAATTTACAATAATGCATACACTAGAATTCTCCTACAAGATTACTTAATTTTCACCTTTCTTTCATTACACATATAATGGAGAGAAGAAAACAAGAGTTTCTTTGTTTGTGTACATTAGCTCAGAGCTGTAAAAGTCACTCAGTGGAACTTTACTACATTTTCACCCTTTCCTTGCTTGTAACAACATTTCTAGTCTCTAAAACTGCATAGTGTGCAGCCAGAGTAATCACCCTTCGCTCTTGATTCACAGAGCCTGAAGAAGCAGATTTTGTATTACACAAGGAACAGTTTTACCATTTATTATTTTGTTCTTCCAAATAAATGAATAACAAAAGTCCAAAACAACAATAAAACCTCTAGAAAACTAGAGAATCCATATTACATTTCAATGTAAACATAAGATTAGGGTTCATCTTTATGCCTTTCTCTTTATCACTTTTTATAGTCAAATACTTTTACTCAAAAACTCTGTGTGTGTATGTGTGTGTGTATATAACTACAATATACAGTACTGTTAACAGTTGAGAGTTCCTTTAAAGTAAGCATAGAAATATGAAACATATGTATTAATACAAAATAAGAAAATATTAGAGTGTGCAATTCGTATCATGCATAAAATGTGAAAATGTATGCTACCACAGTTAAAGTCAGACTCACAGCTGCAGACTACATTCCACCCCCTCCATTATTCCATACAATGGACCTGAGAATTTCCTCAAAAGGAGGCCACATAATGTCACCCATTAGTACAATGAAGTTTGCCTTTGTCAGAGCATGGCAAAGGCAGGACGGGGGGGGGGGGAGGAAAAAGGAGAAAGGGAAATGGAACAGTGGCCAATAGTAAAAACATACCTACAAGAAAATTCTCAGTTTTCTACTTGTAAGACTGAGCGGCAAACCTATACCCACTTACCTGAGGGTTAACTTTCATCAAAATCAATTGGATCGCACTCTGAGTAAATATATATATTACTGTGCTGCAAAAGATTTATACGTACTTACCCTGAAGTAAACCTCACTAGTGGGAATTTGTTTTGAATAAATATACACATATTTGTAAATACTGGGCAAAATCCTGTTGCATACGTAACTTTGTGCCAGTCTTTGGGAATCTCAGGACATGGGGGGGGGTTTCATATTTTAAAATCATAGCTGGATTGACAGCAACAGGATCACACGATGGTGATCCAGTATTTTTAAACAACTATTAAAGTCTCTCCCCCCCCCACACCTCAATTCCAAGCCCCCCAAAGGCTTCCCCACAGCAAAGTAGTGGCAGTTTCTGAAGCAAGGTAAAAGCCATCCTAGTCATATAATCTCAGATTTGCCAACAAACACTAGCCCTATTTGGACTGGAAGTATCCAGAAGGTATGGAGGTGTGCATGCTTCCCTTGCCTCTTGCTAAGCAACTATGTGCCATGAAAACAGATTTCATTTCAGATTACTCTAGTATTTCCACCCTTTGTAAATGTTTGTGTTCCACTAGTAAAATGTAAGCGGAGTATGTATCATTCTAATTAATAGTTTAACTTTTTAAATTTTTCCATTGTCAGTTTCCACATTTTGTGAACTGTTTCATATTAATTTTAAAGAAATTAACATGACCAGACGGTCCACGTCAGCTAGATTTTAACTATGGGGTGGAGGCCTGGAAAATTAAATTCTTTTTTTAGAACGGCAGCCTGTTTGTCGAGACTTGGTTGCCTGTGGCTAACACAGAAACTAGAAGCATCTCTGCAGAGCTTGCAAGAAGCATTTCTTGCATCTTTTCTCTCTCACCTCCAAGGCCTATGCCACGACAGACAGTAGATTTTTAATTATGCAACTATTTATTACAGATACCCATGAATGGTCCAAAATATAAAACCTCGGCGTTTCTATGGGCTATACATGCCAGAATGCTGAAAAACCCAAGACAGAGAAACAGTTGGTTTTTTTTAATCATTTTTTCCCTAGCAAAACATGTCTTCTTCTCATCCAGCCATATTCCTACTTACAGACGGCTCTATTTAATTTTTTTTTCTTCATTACAGCTTTTGAAAAGCGGGATAGTGTACAGTATTACTACTTTAAGGCTTTTCCAGCAGGATTTAACAAGTATAAGACAAAATGCTAGTCACAGCACATGTCTGGGTGGAGCAGAGAAACCTCAGAAATGCTGTGTGCTGAGCCAGATGAGCCAGAGTTCATGCCAACATGACAGTCATGTGCCCATCAGATGCATTTTTACAGAACAAGAGCACATGCCATGTTCAACTCTTTCATAGAGCTGTCCCAGACTGATTCTTTGTTTAACTGGCAGGCAAAAGAAAACTATCAGAAATCAGGTGTTGAATGCAAGTCAAACTAATCAGCAGCAAACCCTGTGGAAATGTGATGAAATGGCTGAGCTGCAAAAGTTGGCCCGGATACAGGATGGTAAGTGAAACTTCTGGGTGGGAAGTTTGTTAAAAGTGTAGGAATGACTTCGAAATCCATGTTCTCCTCTGTGCTAAGACTTGCTCTAATTTCTGATTTAGGTGATACAAATTGCACAAAGAAGTCTGCTCAGGTTATTATATACTTAACAAGGCTGCATACTAGTAATACTCTCAAATTCTAGAACTGTAGCATGCTCAACTACGGTGAAGCAATGCAAAGTTACATTTCTCTTGAGAAAAGAAAAATCTAAGTAGAAGTCACCATCTGGCAATAGATATGAAGTGCACATATCAGGGAATTCATATTTACTGGAGAAGACAAAAGTCAATAAAAGAGTACTGAAGGCAGAAATAGAAGCCCAGTTCAAATTATCTTAAGGTAAAAGGTAAAGGTTCCCCTTGACAATTTTAGTCCAGTCGTGTTCGACTCTAGGGGGCAGTGCTCATCCCCGTTTACAAGCCATAGAGCCAGCGTTTTGTCTGAAGACAATCTTCCGTGGTCACATGGCCAGTGCGACTTAGACACGGAACGCTGTTACCTTCCCACCGAGGTGGTCCCTATTGATCTACTTGCATTTGCATGCTTTCGAACTGCTAGGTTGGCGGGAGCTGGGACAAGCGAAGGGCGCTCACTCCGTCACGTGGATTCAATCTTACGACTGCTTGTTCTTCTGACCCTGCAGCACAGGCTTCTGTGGTTTAGCCCACAGCACCACCACGTCCCTCAGTTCAAATTATCTTATATGAATGTATAGCTTGCATAATTAAATTGTAAACTACCCAGAAATTGCTTTAGGTGCTATGGGGCGGTATATAAGCAGCACACTTTGCTTTTACCTTATCTTAGATCAGAAACATAGTCACTGTTTACAAGATTGAAAATAAATTTATTCCTTTGTAAGTCATTTTAATTAATAATGGCCAAAATCTTATTCCTTAAACTAGGAAATTGTACTATAATAGGCCCATTCAATTAATGAAGATTTAGTCAACTCCTCTATAAATTCAATTGATTCATATGAATCAAATTGATTCAAATGACAGAGCAATCTGTAAATTAGATGAACAAAATAAATAAGCACGTGAACAATGTTCATCAACTTGTTTTGTGCTGCCATCTAGATTCACTCTGAATGTAATAATAATCTGTTGGTTGTTTTAAAAGTTTGTTTACTAACCATTATTTCTAAGTATCCTTTCCCAAAGTTTATAGGTTCCTTTCCTCTCCTGCTGAAAACTTAGTAAAAACTAGAACTACAGTTAAGTCACCACTTTAATTCCTTGATGAAAGTACAAATTTGTGAAGTGAACAGTTTTGTTTTATTTTTCAGTGCCAATGCACACAAGAATTCTGCCCAAATTGCTGCCTAATAATTAACACATAAAAACAATAAGACAAACATATACATCACATCTTTAGCTTATACGATAAGTAACTTAAGACAACTCCAAAACACTTTAGGCTGAATATGCTTGCATATTCTCTCATGAGGAACTCTGCTAAGGCACAGTATGTTTCCTATTAGACAAAGCAATCTCACCCACTAGCAATTATATGTGAATATACTTCCTTGCTGTACAGATTAGGAATGTCCACAGTTGTTCGCTGGAAAGAGAGTAGCTAGCCATCTATAAGTTGTGGGTAAAGGCTGGCTGGGTGATCAAACGACAGTCTCCCCAAATCTTAGCCTTGGGTCCCCAGAAGTTCTTGGACTACAACTCCAAGAAGCCTTCTCCACTAGCTGTGCTGGCCAGTTATAATACAAAAACATGTGGAGACCCAAGATTAGGAACCACTGATCTGGTTTTCACATGCAAATATTCTCACATGGTGAATGCTTGCTCTTAGTGCATACTCTTCCAAATGCCCATCTTTCTCAACAGTACATCTTCTCTCCACCATTTCAGGCTATAATGCCTGAAAGAGATGCATTACTTCTGTATACCAGCACCACTTAAACAAAATACATTGCATTTCCAACTGTATTCCCTTTGTTAAACTTTACTGTTGATGAAGTTACCAGAAAATGGAAAAAAAAATGAATGAGATACTGATACTATTGCTACAATGTACATTTTACTAAAATTTTCTTGATCAGAAAAATGTGTTGCACATTAGAAAATCAGAAATATTTGCTATATATCAATGTACTTGGAAGGTTGTTTCCAATCAACATCCTTGAGTCTTTCCACTCAGAAATGCACATCTATTACTCACTTTTGCAGAGAACCAGTAAAGTAGTGATTCTGCAACTGTATTCTCGAAGGCTTTCACAGCCAAGATCCAATGGTTGTTGTAGGTTTTTTGGGGCGGTTTCGCCATGTTCTTAAGGTTTTTCTTCCTAACATTTTGCCAGTCTCTGTGGCCAGCATATTCAGAGGATAATAGTCAGAACTCTGTTCTGTGCTCTGGTGCAGTTTGTGGGATAGCTGAGTATTTATAACTGTGGGATCAGTTTTTGTCCTTCACAGTTCCAATTTACACAGTCTATCAGTGTTTTGATTATGCCTCTCTTTTTTTAGACCTTGTCATGGTCATAAGCAAATCTGACCTCCTATTGGGGCACAAGGTCTACAGAAAAACACCACACACAGACATGACATCCAAGAAAGGGAGTTGGCTCTCTATTTCTTTTTCCATGGTGAACTGTATATTTGGGTGGCTGCTGTTGAGGTGGTTGAGAAATTCTTTCAGTTTTTCTTCACTATTGCGAAACAACGTCCACAGAAAACCAACCCACACGTACTGGTACTTACACAAAAATTCCAACCACCACCCACGACAAAAAAGAGGCACAATTAAAACACTGGTAGACCGTGCAGATCGGAACTCTGAAGCTCAATTTCTCAGCACCGAACTCAACCATCTCAAATGGGCCCTACAGGCAAATGACTATTCCAAGAATGAAATCACAAGAGCCATCAAACCACGAAAACAACAACAAACTGAAGAGGACAAACAGCCAGCCACAAATAAAGTATTTCTGCTATACATCAAAGGGGTCATGGACCACATGGGGAAATTTTGTTGGAAAAAACACAACCTAAAAACATTATTCAGGCCCACCACAAAAATACAACAAATGTTATGGTCAGCAAAGGACAAAAAGGACCCCCTCACCACTGCAGGAGTATACTGGATACCTTGCAGTTGTGGCCAGGTATATATTGGAAACACAAAACGCAGCATTCACACCAGAAACAAAGAACATGAGAGACACTGCAGACTAAAACAATCGGGAAAAATCGGCAGTAGCTGAACATGCCCTAAAATACGCTGGACTTGAAATTCTATTTCAAAACACAGAAGTACTGGACAAAACCAGCAATCATTATGTTAGGTGGCACAGAGAAGCCATTGAAATCCACAAACATCAGCAAAAAGCTTCAACAAAAAATAAAACTCAACAAAGCCTGGCTCCCAGCATTGAAAAATACAACCTGCAAAAGGTCAACAAACTCTACCAAGCCACAAGGACCAGTGAACACTGCACACAAAAGACCAGCTAACAACACCCATCAATCATAGTGACAGATCATCTCTCCCCTTATCACAAGAATACACCCACAACAAAAAACACGCTGATCACCATAATCACCCAATCTCCAGAAAAGTACAAAAGCTGATCCGAGAGCTATAAATATTCAACTATTCCACAAACTGTACCAGAGCACAGAGTTCTGACTCTTGTTCTCTGAAGATGCCAACCACAGAGACTGGCGAAACATTAGGAAGAAAAACCTTAAGAACACCGCCAAACAGCCCCAAAAAACCTACTACAACCATTCTGCAACTCCTTGTTACTGACCACACATCATTCTTATAGGGGTGCGATGAACTTTTAACAATATGATCAAAAACAGTCCATAATAATACAATTTCCCTATTTAGGCATTATAACCTAATACTGTGTAGGGCTTTAAGTATGGCAGACACATATTAAGTCATATGCCCTATATCTCCACATACCAAGAATGTCATGCATTCTGAAGTGGTGTCTGCATGTTCAGACAGTGCTTGTATGATCAGAAGACCTGGTTTTTCAGATATGGCAATAATGTAAGCAATATAAATAAATCTGTGAATCATATGGATGATTCACCAGAACTTCACTTTGAATGTGAGAAAATATGGATGACATCTGGGCACTGGGAAACTTGTGATAAGACTTATTTGCATCCCCATCATACATAAAGCCCTAAGCCGTTTCAGGCTTTAACACCTGAATAGGGCAAATGAGACAGCCTATCAAAGCATTAGAGGTGAACACAAAGTAAAAATAAAATGTAAAACATTTTCATCTATAATGCTTGCACATGGTAACAGAACTATCCCTTCTACAACTACAGCCTATCAAAGGTATTTCAATCCCCACTTGAAATGCAAAATTGGAACAAGTGTCTTTTCTGCATTTTTTGCATTTTGTACAAAATGTGAGTAATGGCTTTCTGTAAGTGCATGCACACATGCATGCATTCATACACAAATGTGTGTGCGCACACACACAAAACACAAAAAGGTACAGTGAGTGGCCAAGAAGTCTACCCAGTGCTGCTACAGTTGGTAGCTCATACAAGAAGGCTAGTTATCAGATTCTCTGACAACACATTTCAGTCTTACAAATAGACACTCTTCATAATCAACATTACTGCCCATCTTGCAGCAAGGAGAAAAGTATTTGTGCTTTCTGAATTACTACATGAAGATGAACCTGCACATCAGATTTAGCAACAGCAGCACTAAATCCCCACTGGTTAAATGCTTCCTTTGGTAATTCTGAGATACACACAATTTTATCACACTTTGAGCCACATACACCCCAGAATTGCCAAAAGAACCCTTTAAATAACAGCCACTTGCCCCAGTTGACAGCATAATCCCTTCTGCTCTTGTGGAACCACCCAATAGGATTTTAGCCAAGGCCTCTACATTTTCTGAAGCTAGTTTTGTTCTGTATTTTTCCATCAAAGTGCTAAAGTAGTCCTTTCTCTATTTGTTACAAAGATTGATCAAGTGTATAATCTCTATTGTAGAAGACTGTTAAAAAAATAATTCAGAATCCTACAAAAAGTCCTTTATAGCAAGAACTGAAACAGAAAGAAATGACACATACAAACAAGCCATGAGGCATTTCTCCCATCTGTAAGCTGTGGGAGAGAGATATAATGGCTGTCTGTCAGTTGTTTCACCAGGTTTTAAAGACATCACCAACAAACCTTGTATCAAAGAAAGTTACTACAGTATACAAATCACTGTTAGTCAAATGGCACATACTGCCAGGACAAAACTAAGATGAATTCAACCCTCCTGACACCACATTTTTTATAGTCCTTCAGTAACCCAGTCACTATCAGACTCAAGCTGGTTTAAACAATCCAGCCTTAATCGTTGCCAGCTTGTCTAAACATCTGCCAAGAGACTGGCAGCTTAACAGGGCAGCATGTAGATCAACCACTTGCCTGATGGCAGAATGAGAGCATTTTCAGAGTAGAAAGCATTTGCCACAAGGGACAAGTGTGACTGCTCTCTGCCCTCTTGACACCTGACACTAAAGTGCACTTTGCACCTGGCAATATCAAATAAAATGAAGAGGGAATGGCACCTTGCAATGATGCCACTCTGCTTGTAGCAGATGCTGACCTTGCTGATCAGCATACGAAATGACAGAGGGAACAGAAGACGTAAACAGCAAGATATTCTGAGTAATTTTTTTCACACCTACTGTCAACATGCTTAGGGGAGGAGTTAACCTTGCCCCACTCTAATACATTCTTTATGGCTTCACTGCCATATCTGGAGAGCAGAAACTCCAACTTTAACAGGCAATGACACCATTTTCAGTACAAATCTCATTCTATTTGCAACTCCTGTATTCACCCAGGCTTCTACGTTTATAAAGTTTTTACGCTTTCTTCTGCTAACATCTGAACGTTGGAATATTTTAAGAAACTGCTCTATTATTTATTTCTGTATCTGTGACGAGAGGTACTGGAAAATGTATTTGAACAGAGTACAGTTACATTCAGATGACTAGCCATGTTAGTGTATACAGAATGTATACAGTCTACAGAATAAAGAAAGTGTTAGTCATTTGCTGTCTGTGAACTCCAGCAGCTTACATTTAAAACAAAACATTTTCTGATGAAAAAAGACTTAAAGCTACCTCTACTTCAAAGCGAAGAACTCTTTCTGAAGGTGTGAGCAGACACGGGAATTTGAATCCTGGTCACATTTAAAAGGCTTTCATCTTTGCTGAAATCTATTTTATCTCATACTACAGCGATCCTTCATTCACATGGGAGATGTTTCTTCTCCCATGAGAAGGATCCAAAGAGCACTTCAGATGGCTCCATTTTCTCCCTCTTTCGGTTACTGATGCCTGCATCAGCCTTTTCCCACCTTTTGTCATGGCTGTCATTCCAGTGGCCATGAGAACTTCCCTCTTTTTGTTCTTTAATATAGTTAGTGGCAGATCACTACAGCAATATATTGATCTACCATGGATACTCCCTGATATCTGAAATAGTGCTGCGTCACTTACGAGAATATTACCAAAAAGTTGTAAGAAGAGGAAAAAAGAGGAGAAGGTATCTCTGCTGTCCTTTCCCAACCCACTGTATACATCACAGGGTTGTCACCACAGAGAATGCCTCCCACAGCTCTGTCTGGAGTGAATTAAGCAACCACACAGACTCCAATCACACCAAATAAACTGCAGCCTTAGCACTGTGCCAGAAAGGAGAACAGCTCACAAAGGGGACAGTACGAATCGCTCTTACTTAAAACCCACATGGTTACTGGAATATAGACTGAAACAAGCCACACCAAAAGTTTAAAAAACAATAATAGATAGCTGTATGATGGTCCGATTAATCCCCAAGTGTCTAAAGAAAAACTATACTGCTTTCAATGTTATTTCCCCCTACTTCTTTCAAATTTAAAGGCTGGATGCAGGAGCTATCTAATGTGAATGAAATAACTCAGCTCATGGATGGTGCCTCCGTCTTGCTCCCCAGGCACTACAACAGCTCATCTCATTCAGTAGGGTCCATGAGACTCATACAGTGACCCCATTCAGGCACTCTCTCATCTTGGCCTTCCTCACACAGTTACTCTGAAGACAAAATGGGGAGGAGAGCTATTATATCAAAGACCCTGAGCTCACTGGGGGAAAGTGGGATGTAAATGCAACTCTCAAATAATAATTAAGACTGGCCTATGTGCCAACTGGCATTTGTTATATAAACTGGACATGGATTAAAAGAACCAACTTCTTCAATGTTTCTCAGCTGACCTGGGGAAATATCCTGTGTGCCACATGAAGATAGGGACATTGCTATTTTAATGATCATACAAAACAGTGACTTTTAATACTCTCATTAAAGGTAAAATAGAACATTTGCTATAACGGGTAGAGGAAAAATTAAACATTATCTATCTTCTTCATAATATAGGCCATTCTGAAACATTTTATAGAGTTGTTTTTTGGGGGGGGGCAGGGTCAGATAAAAGCACTCTTGAAAAAAAGCTTGTTTTGCACCTTTATAAATTTTTTACTGTGATTTACACTAGGTAGTCTGCCAATTCTAACACTACACCAAAGCCAGTGCCCTGAAAACTCTTTGACAAAGACTGCGGAACCTGCTTATAAGGCTGCTACATAGAATAAACCCTGGAGAGCTGCAGAAACCCCACAAGGGTAAGCATTCACTACTAACACTATATGGAAGACTAAAAGACTTATTGCTCCTTTATTGGTATGCAACAAGGATCATTTATCCTTACCAACATTACTGAACATTTCTCAAAGAGGTCAAACCCATCTCCTGAACATTGCCTTATTTAATGCTATCTTTCTCCAATAAAGTTATGGTCTATTTAACACCACTTATTAGTGTCTGCCTCTTTCTTATGTGCCCCAGGCTAAAATAACCTAAACAGATAAATCTACGTTGTAGCAAACTCCATCCTGGATGACTGATCTACATTGTAGCAAACTCCAACCAGAGACTGAACCAAAAACAAGACTTATTGTTGAAGTTACTGTACTTGTTTTTGATAAAACCTGGGCAGACAGAAACCTGGAAGTTTCAAAGATTGCCTACCATATCATACACAATACTTAGACCTCTATATAGCTCACCCAAAACTGGAATATGTTGGATGTCATCTACGGACATAAAATTATTTGCATGTGATGAAAACATGTGTCCTACAGATGCAAAGGAGAAATAAATATAAGTAGCATTGGTTGAAAATACATGATTAGAGTTAAATAAGCCATCATGGTATATGAACTATATGATATTACACAAATCCTTCTTGCTACATAATTGCTAAGATTGAAAATCTTAATAGTGTTCACAATGCCACATTTAAAAGTATCAGAATCATTAGATTATAGACTATTCAGCAGCAGTTTGAGTTTATTTGCAAGAGTGTCTCCAATTTGTAGCATAAGGGCACAGAATGTTTTTAATCCTTGAGGCTACGAGCCAACTAAAGACGATCCCTTTTATACAACAGAGAGAGAGAGAGAGAGAGAGAGAGAGAGAGAGAGAGAGAGAGAGAGAGAGAGATTACTAGCCTGAAGGTCAAATCACATAGGATTTATCTTTCATTTTTGCCCATATGGCAAACTATAAGAATCTCATGATATATAAGGAAAATCACAGGTGCAAATGCAGTTCCTTTCACTATATATACTGATACACACATTAGAAACCTACTCCTAGTTGTCTAAAACAGGCAAATAAAGAGGAACGTGTGCTAGTCTTATGTGTAATTATATGCATTTAAATTTTCTACACAGTGGCATTATCAATACAAAAAAATGTTTTACACAACTCGTCTTTCTATTTCACATAATGCCTTTGAAATTGGGATCTGGGTCAAAATTCCCATAGATGAGGAAAGATGTGGAAACAGGTGCAGGGTTCTCTGCTACCAAGCCCCACCTTTGAGATTTATTGAGTATGTTGTAAAAAGCCCAGCAAGTGTAGGAAGCTTAATCAAAATGACACAAATTTCTGCTTTTGTAACTGCACTATGAAACAGAGGAGGCAAAGCAAATGTACCAACTGACCTTAAACTATGTAATCCACTGACCAAATATGAAGTATGTGATTCCCAAGTTACTTCAGTGAACCAAAGTTCTATACTCACTGTTCTCAGTAATACCGAGTTTACTATTCAAATTCTTCTTTCAATTATTTTATTGAAAACAAAAGAGAGGTATTGGTAGATTGCCACTGATTAAAGGCTTCCATTTGAGATTCTGTGATGCACAGAAAGTTGCATGCACTCCAAAACTGCAAAAGAAAACCTTTAATCAGCAACTATGTGCCACTGGTAATAACAGCATCCCTGTTGTAAAGGTAGACTCTACCCAACAGGACTGCAACCTGAAAATAAACCAAAAGTTGTGTAAGCAAGTGGTCTAGGTCAGTGGTTTTTAACCTTGGGTTACTCAAGTGTTTTTGGACTGCAACTTCCAGAAGCCTTCAGCACCAGCTGTGCTGGCTGGAGTTTCTGGGAGTTGCAGTTCAAAAACACCTGAGTAACCCAAGGTTAAGAACCACTGGTCTAGGTCATCTTTCAGAGCTCCCTTCTCAGTCAAATAAAATACAATAAAACATGGTGTTGTTCATCTTTCTAAAAGAGCCAAGATATAATGTACACAAATCCAGACCCAGCAGGACTACCTTTGATCTCTGCTTGCAGGAACTTTTAGATTATGCCTAAATAATTCATAGCCAGTTTTTTTTAAATACAGTACTAAGTATTTTAAATGTTCTTTGAATAATGAATATTCATACCGTAGAACAGTTGCTGCTCATTATAATACATAAAGGACTTCACATTTTCTGTCTAAATTCAGTATGTATGGTTCTCTTACATCTATGGCATCTTTGCAATATTACTACGTATTATTATATTATTAAAGGCACTGTTAGCAACACTGATTAGAATTAATGTTACATTAAAAAACCCAATAAGAGTGCAGATATACAACACTTACTTTTACTGCTGTGGAATCATCCTGTTTGAAATTACATACCAAGAAGTAAAGAAACCAAGCTAAATAGACAGAAGTAAAGAAACAACTCTAGGTAGACAATGCAAGCCTTTACTCAGACGTTTTTATTAAGAAATGTCCCAACTGTGCTCAGACAGACTTGCATCTAGGTAAATATGCATAAGTGTTTGAACTCAGTAGTGTTTAAATTTAGACCTATAAGGAGATCACACTGACTTCACTTTATACCAAAGAATCAATCAGTTCCACCTCATAGAAAGAACTTTGAAAAAACCTTGAAAAAAAAACTTCTGGAAACTTATGAATACCAAAAGAGATACCAGAAGTACCTCTAAGACTAACAAGTTTTTACTTTTCATAAGCTATTCTTCTGAGGTGTGCTCAGACATATTAAAATTATCAAAACCAAAAACTAGTTAGTCTTAAAGATGCTACAAGACTCCTGGTTTTTCTGCTATAAAAAAGTAAGTGTGAAACACCAACATTTTCACACTAAGGGTATAACTTTAACCATAAACAGAAACAGAAACATGGTGAGGTTTTTCTTTTATTTTCTTACTATATGTCTGGATTTTTGTTTCACTGCCTCCTCTCTGGCCCCCTTATCTCTCAATAATGCCCCCCCCAATTCTCTTTTCCCCACTCTCTGCTTAATATAATATTTTAAAAAAAACCCAACTCTGGTCCAAGACTTTAGACTAGAATAATTACATAGATTGGGTTCTGATGCAAAACTTGATTATTACAGTAACACAAGCAGGATGTAGTTCAATAGAAAAAAGATGTAAAACATAACACTGAGTATATTACTCAACATGGGGCATGAAATGAAATTAAACTTAACTTGTAACAGTTTGTTTCAATTAGTCTAGATGTAGATTCTGCAAATAAGTGATTTAAATAGTCCTGATTCTATAAACCTTCTAGAAAGTAAGAGAGTGAATTTTTCTGATCATATTCATAGGAAACAAAGGGGCAAAGGTGCCTAGAGCATTAAGGCAGTGAATAAAGAGAAATCAAAACAGGCTTTGCCACCAAAGTCTCCAGTATAAAGACAATTTAACTCCAGGCTATAAGTGTATTTTTATGTACTGGTATACTTATACAGTATATATATATTTACATTTGTTCATATGCATGTGGAACTAATGCTGGATGGCTTAAGAGCTGGAAGCTGAACTAAATGAAACAAACTTGATGGCAGAACTCCATAAATTTCATGGATTTATACGGGCCTACGTTAGTTACTTTAGCATAGTAAGTCACAACTAAAGCAGACTCATTTGAATCTATGGAACTTAGAGAGGAGTTGACTCAGCAAATTGTGCTGATTGAATAGGCTTATTCTGGTGTGACTTACTATATTAAGCAGCAAGAGTTTAGCCAATATTTTGTAAAGATGTGTACGAGATCACTTGATCAAACTTAGAAGTCAATGCCGGGCTTTCAAATGTTTTCTGATTTAGTCTGGAGCAATAGGAGCGCAATTCAATTCAGTCTGTGCTCCAGATCAAGTTGATTTGTAGGCCTTCTACTGGATTGCACTGGAAAACTAAAAAGGCTTTTTTGTTTTGTCTGTTTTTTTAATGACACACATGAAATGTGGAAACAGACTCTACAGAGGAAGTACTTGTGTTAAAACTCAGACAGCTAATTTAATAGTTTGTGTAGTAGGCAGTGGAAGGAAGGAAGGAAGGAAGGAAGGAAGGAAGGAAGGAAGGAAGGAAGGAAGGAAGGAAGGAAGGCAGGCAGGCTTAAGTGATTTGTGATTTGTGTCCAATCCAATTCAGTCCATGCTCCAGAATCAAATCAATCTGCACATTTCTTTCATTTTACCACAGAACCAAATCTAGCCATTAAATTTGTATCTAGAAATGTTACATTTGTCAAAACCTTCAAACAACCCTGTAAAGAGACCTTTACAGGGACCTTTGGGTAATGTGGGTGGCATAATTAATTAATAAATAAATAAATAAATAAATAAATAAATAAATAAATAAATAAATAAATAAATAAATAAATAAATAAATAAATAAATAAATAAATAGGAGAATATTGGTACACTACATTATAAAGGCTGAGCATATTCTCCGATATTGTGCCCGGGCTAAAATTTAAACACAATAATTGTTAGCTCTCATCCTTGTCTGTTCATAAGCAGCAATACAAGCAAAAGTTCTAAATACAGTAGTGAAGGGTAAGAATACTCCTTGTACAAAAAACAAGTTTAGCAATTCCTGAATAATCTTGTTTTTAAAAATTGGAACCTTCAATGTTTCATTCCAACAAACAAATTTTCCCACTCCCATCCCATCAGAAGTTGGACAAAAACAGACATAGACTATAAAAAGTTATTGGAAGTATTTAAAAGAACTAATGGTAACAGTCGAGGATAATTTGTGTCAGTGATACAAACTGCAACCTACAAGACAGCAAGTCAGGCTTTGTTGTCTGAGAACTTACAGACTCGGATGGAGTGCAATACAGTACAGTACTTAAATGACAATTCATTAGTTGTAATACTCTAAGATGCTGACAGAGGGAAATGCCATCTTGTCTTTGTCTTCATGTTTATTCTCAAAGTTTTGCCCACTTATTTATTCAATAACCTGTTTTTTTCTCTATTTACTATAAATTTCCAGAATTTGAAATTAGTTGGAGTGCTTCTCTGCTACGTTATTAAGCTACATTAGGGCCTATAAGGAAGATGTAGACTTTCCATATTGCCTATGAAAACCTATGCAGAGCTAATTTCAGAAAAATCAATAGCCAAAATACTCAGTTTTTAATCATCTTCACACAGATCTTGCTTTTTGGCAGCAATCCTACAGCAGCTTCCCAAAAGCAAATCTCACTGATAAAAATCTTGTTGCATAGTGTAGTAAATCACACTACAGTGGTAGACCCATTGGGGATTTCGTGAGTCAACTCCTCCATAGGTTTCATTGATTCAAATAGACTGACTCTAACTGACTATGTTAGGGCCATTTGAACATATGGAGGAGTTGACTCACCATATCTCCATTAATGCAATGGGCCTACTCTAGTTGAATTTACCATTTTAAGCAACAGGATTTGGCCACTGAGCTCAATAGGCTTTATTCCTGAGTGAACTTTTATAGGACTGCACTGTAAACACTATTTCTTTATATTAAAAAATATCAAATAAGGTGTGGTGTAGTGGACAGTGCTGGACTTCTATTCAAGAAACCTGAGTTCAAATATCTGCTCAGACATAGAAACTCGGTGGGGGCAGCAATGGTAAAAGCATTTCTTAAATATCTTGCATATCTGGAAAATACTACTAGGGTAATTAAGCTGATGGATTATAATGCACACATTATGAAAATGCTGTTTTTGTGCATCACAACATCAACTAGTTCTTATGGGGTAAATACTACAATTGGCTCAAGTATTCTTCACTTTGATTGACATGCTGCAATCCACAATATAAGAAGCAGGAAGTGAGAAAGTGGAGAAATAATCAACTGTCCTGCCTATTCCTCAAACAGACAAGTATGTACACACAGGAAGGGAAACAAAAGATGAATGCAAACTTATATATCAGCTGAAGTTGAGGAAATTTCATATCCTGTATGAACAGTAAACTAACACATACAGAATACATGTACAATTTAAAGCAAGTGAAGTAGAATGAGGAAATAAATAATGAATTCCACAGCACCTTACTGACTCCTGGGCTTATTGTGAAGGGACATGACTATTATTTATTATCATTATGCTTATCATTATTACCATTATTATTACCATTAATACTTGCAAAAGAATTTAGGAAGCAACTCTACCACACTGGTATGACTTCGTTTGCATCCATGATTAAATAAACTTCCCAGCGCCAAGAAACCGAGTTCAAACAGTGACTAATAGCCACTAATCCCTCTATCTGTTCAATGATCTTGCCCTCCTTCCATTTATCACACTTGTCACTTTACACAGGAGAATAAACTTTTAACTGAGGCAAGCACATCAAAAATAGTAATACAGGCCTATTTTTGCAAGGACGTTTGTTAGTAAAAGAGGTGAGTGAGACAGTTTCCTCCGGTGACTGTGATTTACATCCAACATTGTGGTAAAGAGCACTCCAAGAAATAATGGAAACTCCTTGAGTTGGTGACATTACTCAGGAACTGAAGAAAAAAGCAGACAGAAGGTTTCAGGTTTAACCCATTCACCTGTCCTACTCCCACAGAGCCAGCTGCCCAAATGTAAAGTAAACCCTGCCTCCTGGGTTATTTCACATTCAGCACATGGGAAGTAGCTCCTTTTCCTCTCCAGACAGTTCTCATGTCACCTCTGATCAAGGGAATAGGTTTCATAGGATTGTAGCAAATGTTTGTGGTTAGACTGAACGATATAGCACATGTGCCATGCTTTCAGACCTAGCTAGAAAACCTATGGCTATTTTGTAGGAAATGGTGAACATGTAACCGTTTACAGATACATCAACTATTAAGGCCTACTGTAGTGAATATTCCAAAGTAATTATAGCTCAAGCCTAAAATTCACTTTGTATATTATCTTAAAGTTGCCAACTCATGGTGGGTTTGAGCACAGGCTTCAACTTGCTAAAGTAAGCTAAGAAAAGAAAGAACCCCTCTAGATGGATGAAGCAGGGATTATTAAAAAACAAGAACTTATCCGCCTAAGGCTATAAACCTATGCTTACTAAATTCAACCGGCTTGCCTTGTTCCAAGTAAGCATACATAATAAACTTGGTTAACGCATCAGATAATAATTCTACCTTGATCCCTAACATCCCTTCCTCGGACTTCACAAGTATTCTCATGGAGGCTCATTCCAAGCAAATCCATGTCTAGAACTTAGAACAAAGCATCAATGACTTTACACTTCCACACAAATATTTCAACGACCAAGATGGTGTGTCCTTAAGGAGATTTTGAGAGACTCAAAACCTAGTGTGTTAATCACACTTCTAAGTGCCAATTTCCACCAGTCTCTCTGACCTCCTCCCACCCGCCTCCACCAACACCATTTCCAATTCTCTGGAACTGAATCAAGAACACTACTTATATCCTATGGGAAGAAGAAATCATTTCCTCCAGTTTATTTATGATCTATTTTAATTACAGTTCTTGGATACATCAAACAAGTACTAATAGGCCCCTTGATGCCGACTAGGGTGGCTGGTGGGAGCAGGAAGGATACAGGGGGTGGGGGGAGAAGTTTAACCTACAAGATCTACACTAGCTCACATACAGGAAGATGAGTAGCACATATTTATTAAGGAGTAGCGCACCCCGTCACCGCACCAGTCGAGATTTCCTGGCCACACACGCACAAGCTTAAATAGATATGGTTCCAGAGTGCTGTCCCGCAGACTTAAGTGGACTGGCCAGCGCAGAGGCACCTGTGGGCTGGTCTTTTGGTACCAAAAGTCTTGCTTTTCCTTCCCAGAGGTGGGGGTGCAAAGTCGTACCATTCATGGGAGAGGGGATTCAGTTCTACCAAAAGAGGGGAAACCATTTCAATAGGTATATAAAAGGGGGGGGGGAAGTGTCCTAAAAGTGTAAGGAAACGACGTTTAGAAAAATTTGTTCAGCATCTTCAGTGCCTCATGGCTGGTCAGAGGATGAGAGTTAGAAAGAAAAGCTGTCGAGAATTTCCATTGTTGTGAAAGGGAGATTCAATACATTTTTTAATTCGGGGGCCCCCTTAGCCTACCAAGAATCAGAAACGCATTGTTATACTCAGATCCTGTCCCAAATTCCAGGCTGAGGACGACAGTCCGCCCTTGTAGCGACACCACAATAGCAGCAATACTACATAATTAAAAAGTAAAGGGGGGGGCAGCGATTACCTGAAGAGAGACATACTAATCCAAAGAGATAGAAGTGGACAAACTCTGCGATCATTGTCTCCAGGTGGAGCCTGTCGACAGGCTCATGCCAAAAGGGAGGGCTGGTGGACGAGGGGGGAGGGCTTTTCCCCAAAAGCCTCCAACGCTCCTCAATTTGTAAATCCACAAGAGAAGCTTAATAGAAGCGTCGGCGTCCTAAATCCTCCCGAAGTTGAATTGGGAAGAACAGCCCAGGCTCTTCGCAAAGAGTCTTTTTTGTCAGAAAAGAGCCGCGGGGGGGGGGGGAAGAGAAGGAGGAGGAGGAGGAGGGCAGCTCAACACCCCAAAGCGTCGCTTCCTTCTTGCCCCGGGTTATCCTAAACGGCGCTCCTGGGCCACACCGCGGGATCATCCGACAGCAGGCGGGCGACACAAAAGGGTCCGCTCTTGCTTGCCTTTGCTTAAGAAAGGAGCCAAGAAAAAAAAAGGCAGCTCTCACAAATGCGTCCCCCACCACCACCACCAGCACCTCCACCCTTCTTCTTCTTCTTCTTCTTCTTTAGCGAAGTGCAAAAAGTGTTGCTCCGGCGGCCGCTCCTCCGCGCGCGGCGCTCAGGCAGACGGGCCGGCGACGGCGCAGGGCGAGGGCTCGCGGGCAGGGGCGCGGGGCGGGCGCGCGGCGGCGGCGGCGGCGGCGAGGAGGAGCGGCTGTGCCGAGGCGGCAAAAGGCGCGGCAGCGGCAGCGGCAGCGCGGGGTCCCATCACTGGAAGCGAAGAGCCGCGCCGGCGAGGCAGAGCAGCTTCACCCGAACAGCAGCGGGGCGGCTCGTCCCGCCCGCCGGCATCTCCTCCAGCCGGACAGTAGACCGCGCAGGCGAAGCCTCTCTCCTCGCTTGCTTCCTTTCCCAACACCGGGGGACGAACACAAAAGAGAGCCAGGGACCAACGGACGGGGCGCGTGTGTGCAAAACTTCCAAGGGCCGCCGCCGCCGCCGCCCCTTCCTTCGTCTTCTCCTCCTCCTCCTCCTCCGCCTCCGCTAGCCCGCCCGCCCGCCTGCCCGCCAGCCCCTGGTGGAGGAAGAGCGTCGTCGTCGTTCCACGCCGCCAGGCTGAGGGGCTGGACACCCGGCTCTCGGCGGGGCTCTCCGCAGCCCGTGAAGTTTCTGGCGTCACGCTGAGGCAGGCGAGGGCGCGCACTCTCCTTTTTTCGCCTCGCTGCTGCAGGTCTGATGCCGCCTCAGGACACCTTAAAGGAGCCGCACGTCTCCCAATGCTCCGGAAGCGGGAGGGAGCCCCACACCGAATCCTGCCTCAGCAGTTGCAATCCCTTCTCTCCCACGCCAGTTTCACCTTAGCTCATTTATGTGTAACTTTGCCACGATGGCGAAGAGTTAAATAGCTTTTGTAATTGGACAACAAAGGGCGATGCGCTTTGGGGAAGCAGAAGCCGTGGAAACAGACCGTTGCGGTTTGCTTTTGGTTTTCTTTAAAACCTTTGCTTCCCCGGTCTTGGAAAATGGAACTTCCCAGCGTAGGACTTCAAAAAATCCGCCCGGGTAACAATTGTAACCCTTTCGCTTCTATAAAGTTGAAACCAGATTCCAGTATTGGGACAAAGGCAGAAGCAAACTTCACATGTAGATGGTGCTTGTTTGTTTGTTTGTTTGTTTTGGTTTAGTTTGGTTCTTACGGGAATTAAAGTTTATACTATAGATCCACTCCAGTCAAAATATAGGGGGCAGAGGTCTTTGTAACTAATGAGATCAGAAATAACTTCCAACTTCTATAGACTCCAGTAGAGAGCATAATATTTTGCTATTATGCTGACCATCTGTAACTGAGGAGGAGTACTCTAATGCCCCACCAAAACCATGAATTTAAGACTGACTTCTCATGTATTGTCTCAGCAATTTTTAGTCTGTAAGGTGCCCAGAGTTGCAATGTAAAGCTACAGATGGGAATCTGAGAAAAAGTGGATTGTTCAAAAAGACTGGGCTATCTGAGGATATCCCCTGTCCTTTTCTGTCACAGCACTATTGATGGTTTCTCATATTTTGTACATGTTTCCCCATCTTCTGAAAGACTGAAATACTTTTCTTAAGTTTTAATTACTATCAGCCTGAACTCTAAGCTAAAATACTGTGGTATTCTGAGCCCCCCAGTTTCACTGTAGGAATGCACCCCTCAAAAAAATTGTTGTGAAATTGAATTACCGTAATCTCTCAGGCTGAAAGATATTCCTCACCCTTGGCTTGGATTTCAGCTCCCAGGATTCCACTGCTGTGGTGGCTGCAACTCACAGAAAATCCTGCAGGTCTAGAGGACCACACTTTGTTCATCCTTCAGCAATGTTTGTCAGAATCAACTCATACAGTAGTTGCCCACTTCCATCAGGATTTGGATTATACGGAGCCAATGTACTCCTCATTTCTATTGATTTTGTTGTCTTTGGAGAGAGAGACAATCGGCTTCTGTTGAATAACACACAGCTAATAATTTGTGCACTCCTGTTGAAGACTAGCCATGCCATTAAAAAAGGGCCGGGGGGGGGCTGTCTCACATGATGGAACAGAGGAGCAACCTAGTCTACCCCAACTGTTGAAGTGTCCACCTCCTACTGCTTCAAAGAGCCTTGATCTCCATAAAAGGCCACCAGTGCCCCCCCCCATCACTGCTTCTGAGATATCTTTCCTCAGAGCAAGGTGTCATTGGGCAGGATGTCTTGCAAAATTTCCTGTACCATCATAGCAAGGGGAGGTGATATGGAAGTAGACAAAATGTGACTATCTTGATGGTTTTGGCCTGTATCTCTAATCAGCAATTGTGAGGAATGCTAAAATTTACAGTCCAATACCATTTGGAAGCGACCAACATGAATCAATGGGGATTTAGTGAGTCCTCAGATTTTAGATTAGGCATCCTTCAGTCTCGAGAGACTATGGTAACGTGCTCTGAAAAGAGGACTTGGAACAGCATCTACTGTGGCTGAGAAGGCCAATTCGAGAGTGACAACCCCTTCCACACTGAAGACAAATATAATCTGTCCCCTGCCCAGCTCTCAGATTTTGCTGCTTTTGGGACTGCCTCTTTGCCTTGGCCTGCTGGACAAGGGTCTCTTCAAATTGGGAGAGGCCATGATGCACCGCCTGCCTTCAGGCTGAATGCTCAGATGTCAAGGTTTCCCATCTGTTGAGGTCCATTCCTAAGGCCTTCAGATCCTGCTTGCAGATATCCTTGTATCACAGCTGTGGTCTCCCTCTGGGGCGATTTCCCTACACTAATTCTCCATACAGGAGATCTTTTGGAATCTGACCATCAGCCATTCCCATGACATGCCCAAGCCAATGTAGACATTGCTGTTTCAGTAATGTATACATGCCAAGTGATACCAAAACTGCATTAGAGACAACGCATATGGAAGGTGTTCAGCTTCCTCTCCTGCCATGCACAAAGGATCCAGGACTCACTGCATTACAGGTGTGTACTCAGGACACAGGCTCTATAGATCTGGATCTTGGTATATGTTCTCAGCTTCTTATTAAGCAATACTGTGAGTCTAGAGAACATGGTAGCTGCTTTGCCAATGTGTTTATCCAGCTTGACATCTAGGGAGAGAGTGTTGGAGATTGTTGAGCCAAGGTACACAAAGTCATGAACAATCTCCAATTCTTGCATGGAGATGGTAATAGAGGGAGGTGAGTCCACGCCCTGGCCCATGACTTGTGTTTTCTTCAGGCTGATTGTTAATCCAAAGTCTTGGCAGGCCTTGCTAAAACAATTTATGAGTTGTTGGAGGTCTTCAGCAGAATGGGCAGCAAGAGCTGCATCACTGGCAAAGAGGAAGTCTCACATGCATTTCAGCTGGACTTTGGTCTTTGCTCTCAATCTAAAGAGATTAAAGAGCTTTCTGCCTGATCTAGTCCAGAGGTAGACACCTTCTGTTGTAGTTCCAAAGGCGTGCTTCAGCATGACAGCAAAAAAAGATCTCAAACAGGGTCGGCGCGAGGACACAGCCCTGTTTCACTCCGCTTTGGATGTCAAAGGGGTCTGATATTGAGCCGTCAAAAACTACAGTGCCCTTCATTCCCTCATGAAAGGACCTGATGATGTTAAGGAGTTGAGGTGGACATCCAATCTTGGGAAGTATTTTAAAAAGGCCGTCCCTGCTAAACAAATCAAAGGCCTTTCTAAGATCTATGAAGGCCACAAAGAGTGGCTGTCATTGTTCCCTATATTTGTCCTGCAACTGTCTGAGGGAAAATACCATATCAGTGGTGGATCTATTAGCTCGAAATCCACACTGTGATTCTGGATAGACTCTGTCTGCAAGCACCTGGAGTCTTTTCAGCACAACACGGGCAAGCAGCTTCTCTACAAAAATGAGAAGAGAGATGCCACAGTAGTTTTTGCAGTGGCCCCTGTCGCCTTTGTTCTTGTACAATGTGACGAAGATTGCATCCTTCATGTCCTGTGGTACTCCGCCTTCTCTCCAGCAAAGACAGAAGATTTCATACAGCTCAGTAGTGATGATCACTTTACAGCACTTCAGCACTTCAACAAAGATGTTATCCTTCCCAGGAGTCCTCAGTAAGTTCCATTGATTCAAATAGTGCTACTCTAGTTGCAACTTACTGTGCTAAAATAAGTTACACCAAGAGTCAGCCCATTTGAATCAATGGTCCTTTTGAAGAAGTTGATGCACCAAATCCTCACTGATTCAATGGGTCTGCTGTAGTGCAATTTACTATATTAAGCAAAGGTTTTTGTCCCTGAATTCAATAGAATTTATTCCAAAATACATTTTTTTCAATTGGTGACACAGAAATGCAGCACAGATTTCTGTTTGGCTTTTCCTGTACAAATGCATGGATATTAAATAGTACAGTGTCGCTAACCTGAAGACTACGGCTGGTGTCCTTTTGAGCTTCTGCTCAGTGGAGATTCCCACCAGCATATTAATTGTGAGACTGTGGTGCTTCTCCAGGCTTTGCCCTTATGCAAGGAGTAAACTCCAGAGGAAAACCTGCCCGTTGGCACAATGCCATTGTTTGTACAAATGAAAGACCATATTACTATGTTAGCAGAAGTTTCCAAGCTTGGCAGGATATTGGCCTAAGTTTTCAGAACTTTCCAGAAGCAGAGGGTGGAAAAAATAGTGTTCAGCATGAATTGGAATACAAATTCTGTTCTCCTTCATACAGTCAAATTTTGATGCTTGACTCAGAACTTGTCAATTTGAATTTAACACCTCAGTCTGAGGATATAAGAATACAAGATCACCTGAATGGACTAGTAGGTAATTTTTGTGAGATGTGTGATACCATTTTGATCCTAGCCCCTGTGATCACTTTCGCCCTATTCAGGCATTTTGATTATGCCAAGCACAAGTCTTAAGGAAAGAGGGTGCTAGCCATGGCTGTCTCCACTGTAGTTTTACAATGGGTGACTTTTGAAGAGGAGAGTCTCTCTTATCTATAAATGATTGAGAATGCTGGAAAATCCTTTATTCTTCTTTGACTCAGCCTAAATAGGGATTTACTGTCCTCTGGAATCAGCAGGAAACCCACATGAATAAATACAATGGCATGGATTGCGATGCCTTCTATTTATAATACTTAACCCCAGAAATTAGACATATTGTCCCATGAATCTTTCATTCCAGTAGAAAAGCAGCCTGTTACTTGGCATGTTTGATAGATAGTCATTTTTCATCTGGAAGAAATTAAAGGGTTCATTTTGAATAATGTAGTAGTTTCAAATAGGCTCTGGTCTTATATTCCCATAGTGCAGATTCTCACTTCTGAGCAGGCATGGAGGACAGTGGGCCTTACCTTTGAGTAAATTTACATTGACTTACACTGTAAGTTAAGTCAACTAAAGTTACATTTAAAACAATGTGAAAAGTTATTCCCTATTAAGGAGATAATTCTAACCAGCCAAGATGACTGGGGGTTGACTGAATTGAATCCAAATTGTGCCGAATCCAAATCACTCTTGGCCTTAGAGCTATCCTGACTCTGGCTTAACTTTGTGGCATCATAAAGACTACAAGTCTGGACTGAGATATGTTTGGATCTTGATTAACCTGATCCTTCCTCTCGGCTCCCTTTTTTGACTCTTCATCTGTGTGGTCCCAGCCAGTATTGCACTGCATCAGCACATCCAGTTTTGCTGGTAGATCTGAGATCAGCCAGCAGAAGGAGAGACTGAAGGCCCAAAGGCAGTTCTGTCAGCAAAAGAGGTTTCTACCCATTCCAAGCCAACTACAGTACAGCAAACATATTTTTGAGTTTTGATTGCACTGGCTGTTGTAATATTGTTTTTGATGGGAAGTAAGCATTTAGTTTGGATTCATCCCAGTATCTTACATTTGTGAAATTCCAGTTACAGTAAATTCTAACTTAATTTTTAATTATATACATAATTAACTATGAAGCTGTTATATTTACCACACATGAAGCAGATGAGTCAAATTAAAAACCATTAAGTACAGTTCATGCACCCAGACATACATACCTTGTTTCTGAGTCACTTAGAAGCAGTCATTATAACATTACTAGAATTGTTATATACCGCAGATTACACATCGTGAGTTCCTAATTCTTTCATCACTCCTCTCAGTTAATTACTAGATTCCATGACAATATTTTACAGGTCTAAAAGCCCAGTTCTTTGAAGGGCTGGTCCAGACAATGATTTCCCACGCCTAAGATTTGGCACTGCAATGCATGTCTGTGTGTGTGTGTGTTTAGTCGTTTAGTCGTGTCCGACTCTTCGTGACCCCATGGACCAGAGCACGCCAGGCCCTCCTGTCTTCTACTGCCTCCCGGAGTTGTGTCAGGTTCATGTTGGTTGCTTCGCAGACACTGTCCAGCCATCTCATCCTCGGTCGTCCCCTTCTCCTCTTGCCATCACACTTTCCCAACATCAGGGTCTTTTCCAGGGAGTCTTTTCTTCTCATTAGATGGCCAAAGTACTGGAGCCTCAGCTTCAGGATCTGTCCTTCCAGTGAGCACTCAGGGTTGATTTCCTTTAGAACTGATAGGTTTGTTCTCCTTGCAGTCCAGGGGATTCTCAAGAGCCTCCTCCAGCACCACAATTCAAAGGCATCAATTCTTCGGCGGTCTGCTTTCTTTATGGTCCAGCTCTCACTTCCATACATCACGACAGGAAAAACCATAGCTTTGACTATTCGGACTTTTGTTGGCAAGGTGATGTCTCTGCTTTTCAAGATGCTGTCCAGATTTGTCATCGCTTTCCTCCCAAGAAGAAGGCGCCTTTTAATTTCAGGGCTGCTGTCTCCATCTGCAGTGATCATGGAGCCCAGGAAGATAAAATTTGACACTGCCTCCATATCTTCCCCTTCTATTTCCCAGGAAGTGATGGGGCCAGTGGCCATGATCTTAGTTTTTTTGATGTTGAGTTTCAGACCGTTTTTTGCACTCTCCTCTTTCACTCTCATTACAAGGTTCTTTAATTCCTCCTCACTTTCTGCCATCAGAGTGGTATCATCTGCATATCGGAGGTTGTTGATATTTCTTCCGGCAATCTTAATTCCGGCTTGGGTTTCTTCCAGTCCAGCCTTCCGCATGATGTATTCTGCATATAAGTTAAATAAGCTGGGGGACAATATACAGCCTTGCCGTACTCCTTTCCCAATTTTGAACCACTCAGTTGTTCCATGACCAGTTCTAACTGTTGCTTCCTGTCCCACATATAGGTTTCTCAGGAGACAGATAAAGTGGTCAGGCACTCCCATTTCTTTAAGAACTTGCCATAGTTTGCTGTGGTCCACACAGTCAAAGGCTTTCGCATAGTCAATGAAGCAGAAGTAGATATTTTTCTGGAACTCTCTGGCTTTCTCCATAATCCAGCGCAAGTTAGCAATTTGGTCTCGAGTTCCTCTGCCTCTTCGGAATCCAGCTTGTACTTCTGGGAGTTCTCGGTCCACATACTGCTGAAGCCTACCTTGTAGGATTTTGAGCATAACCTTGCTAGCGTGCGAAATGAGTGCAACTGTACGGTAGTTGGAGCATTCTTTGGCACTGCCTTTCTTTGGGATTGGGATGTAGACTGATCTTTTCCAATCCTCTGGCCACTGTTGAGTTTTCCAAACTTGCTGGCATATTGAATGTAGCACCTTAACAGCATCATCTTTCAAGATTTTAAATAGTTCAACTGGAATGCCATCACCTCCACTGGCCTTGTTGTTAGCCAGGCTTTCTAAGGCCCACTTGACTTCGCTCTCCAGGATGTCTGGCTCAAGGTCAGCAACTACATTGTCTGGGTTGTCCGGGATATCCAAATCTTTCTGATATAATTCCTCCGTGTATTCTTGCCACCTCTTCTTGACGTCTTCTGCTTCTGTTAGGTCCCTCCCATTTTTGTCTTTTATCATGTTCATCTTTGCGCAAAATGTTCCTCTAATATCTCCAATTTTCCTGAACAGATCTCTGGTCTTTCCTTTTCTGTTATCTTCCTCTATTTCTTTGCATTGTTCATTTAAGAAGGCCCTCTTGTCTCTCCTTGCTATTCTCTGGAAGTCTGCATTCAATTTTCTGTAACTTTCCCTATCTCCCTTGCATTTTGCTTCCCTTCTCCTCTCTGCTATTTCTAAGGCCTCGTTGGACAGCCACTTTGCTTTCTTGCATTTCCTTTTCTTTGGGATGGTTTTCATTGCTGCCTCCTGGACAATGTTACGAGCCTCTATCCAAAGTTCTTCAGGCACTCTGTCCACCAAATCTAGTTCCTTAAATCTGTTCTTTACTTCCACTGTGTATTCATAAGGGATTTGGTTTAGATTATACCTGAGTGGCCCAGTGGTTTTTCCTAATCTCTTCAGTCTAAGCTTGAATTTTGCTATGAGAAGCTGATGATCAGAACCGCAGTCAGCTCCAGGTCTTGTTTTTGCTGACTGTATAGAGCTTCTCCATCTTTGGCTGCAGAGAATATAATCAATCTGATTTCGATATTGCCCATCTGGTGATTTCCATGTATAGAGTCGCCTCTTGTGTTGTTGGAAAAGAGTGTTTGTGATGACCAGCTTATTCTCTTGACAAAACTCTATTAGCCTTTGTCCTGCTTCGTTCTGAACTCCAAGGCCAAACTTCCCTGTTGTTCCTTTTATCTCTTGGCTCCCTACTTTAGCATTCCAGTCCCCTAGAATGAGAAGAACATCTTTCTTTGGTGTCAGTTCTAGAAGGTGTTGTAGATCTTCATAGAATTGTTCAATTTCAGTCTCCTCAGCAATGCTGGTTGGTGCATAAACTTGGATTATTGTGATGTTGAATGGTTTGCCTTGGATTCGTATTGACATCATTCTATCATTTTTGAGATTGTATCCCATTACAGCTTTTCCCACTCTTTTGTTGACTATGACGGCTACTCCATTCCTTCTACGGGATTCTTGTCCACAATAGTAGATATGATAATCATCTGAGCTGAATTCGCCCATTCCTGTCCATTTTAGTTCACTGATGCCCAGGATGTCGATGTTTATTCTTGCCATCTCCTTTTTGACCACCTCCAGCTTCCCAGTGTTCATAGATCTTACATTCCAGGTTCCTATGCAGTATTTTTCTTTGCAGCATTGGATTTTCCTTTCACTTCCAGGCACGTCCACAGCTGAGCGTCCTTTCGGCTTTGGCCCAACCACTTCATTAGCTCTGGAGCTACTTGTACTTGTCCTCCGCTCTTCCTCAGTAGCATGTTGGACGCCTTCCGACCTGAGGGGCCCATCTTCCAGCGTCATATCTTTTAGCCTTTTGTTTCTGATCATGGGGCGTTCTTGGCAAAGATACTGGAGTGGCTTGCCATTTCCTACTCCAGGTGGATTGCGTTTAGTCGGAACTCTCCACTATGTCCTGTCCGTCTTGGGTGTCCCTGCACGGCATAGCCCATAGTTTCTCTGAGTTACTCAAGCCCCTTCGCCACGACAAGGCAGCAATCCATGAAGACAATGCATGTCTAAGAGCAGCAAAGTGTTACAAGGAAAAAGAGGCACATTTCCTTATTAGACAACCTCAGAATAGAGCGATGTATTATTGGCAGTGGAACACAGGGGAACTGCTGTGCTCTGGTCCATGGGGTCACGAAGAGTCGGACATGACTTAATGACTAAACAACAACAAAATTATTGGCATACCTTTGTGCCAATATACATACAGCTGCTTTGCATATTTTATCCAAATGCAGAATTTTGATTTTGCAAATAGAAAATTATTTAGATGTTTCTATGACCTAGTGCTGTATTGTGTTCAAATTGGATCCACTGGTTCCTAAAGTGTACTGAACTTGTATCCAATAACAATACATATTGCTTGCTGAGGGATTCTGGGAGTTGTGATCCAAAAAGTAATTTCTCTAAGCTCTGAAAATCCTGTACTGTGTGGAAGCATCACAAGCAAAATATCTAATCCTTAGAGAAGAGAAGTACTTTCAAGTTAGAATCAACTTATAGCAACCCTTGTAGGGCTTTCAGGATAAATGAGATCTTTAATGAGTGGTTTTAACAACTCCATTCTCCAACGGAGTTTCCATTGCCAAGTGGGGATTCTAACTCTAGTCTCCTGAGTTCCATCACTCTATCCACTACACCAGTGGTCCCCAGCCTTCGGCCTCCAGATGTTCTTGGACTACAACTCCCAGAAGCCTTCACCACCACCTCTGCTGGCCAGGATTTCTGGGAGTTGAAGTCCAAGAACATCTGGAGGCCCAAGGTTGGAGACCACTGCACTACACCACCCCAGATACCTTAAAAGCTGAAGTTAAATTCCACAAAAGTGCTTCCCACCACTGTCAGCAGCAGTCTACAGGAATGCTGCTGGTCAAGCATGGATATAAAATGCAACTGTGATGTCTTATTCTCATAACGGGGGTATTTCAGAAAACCATGATCACAACATGGACAGACACTATTCCTTTTTAATGTTGCATCTCATTCTTTCATCAGAAAAAAAGTATTGCTTCGAAGTGGAGCACAAATCCTTGCCAATATATATTAATTCTACGTTATTTCCAGTCAGCCTTTCAAAATTCATCATCCTATGATTCCAGGTGTATTACAAAAGAGAATTTCAGCAGTAGTTTTTCATCACAGTGTGCACAAGTGAAAAACTGAACTGGGATGTCTTCCTCCTTCTCCACACCCCTACTAATATTGCATGGTCTTCAGAAGCAAATCCCATTGTGTCAACTGTTTTTCTTCTCCAGCAAGTGTCTTTAGAATTGCAGCTTTATATTGAAAGACTGGGCACCCCTCTCCTATATAAAATGACTGGATTTTTCTCCCCTTCACAGCTGTAGATGATGCCAGATTAATTCCCAAATGAGAAGGCATAGTCTGTGATGCCACTTCAGTACAGAAGTGTAGAATTATCTGTCTGACATTCAGTTCCAGGTCCTGAGAATATGACTCTTCGGTGAAAAACAGACCATTGGGCTGTCTAGTTCTGGACTGTCAAGTCTGGTTGCTAGCAGTTCTTTAGGTTTCAGACAGACCTCTTTCCTAGCTCTACCTGATATTCTCTCTGGGCATCCTCTCCAATTACTAATCAGACTGAACACTACTTAGCTTCTGAAAGTAGGTACGATCTGTATGTTCAGTGCAGTGTTTAATACATAGAGGCATGTATTAATTTATTTATCCTCCAGTGTACAACTGTTTTGTCCATCTTATATGAATCGCAGAATTTGATTTTTCAGGATGCAGAATTATGCAGTACTTTCTGTGATCCTAACATTTCCCTTCTTCTGGGTAAATACATTTATCATATCTGTATATTAAATTTGCATCTGATATTAAAGAAACAGAATCTATAGCTTTATCACAAAATTCCAGTTTTTGTTTTGTCTTGTTTCTTGTTACTCTTTACTCGATTTGCAACATTTATCAAATTCTCAATTTTGATTTATCTGAAATCTGTATGTAATAATAAATGTTTCTAGGTGGCTACAAACTAAAAACAAATGCCAGATTTCTATCAGTGTTCTCTAAATGTTTGTGTAATTTGCCACAGCTAGTTGACAAAGCAACAGGGACATCTTGGTTATGCATTTGGGCACATGACCAAGTTACCCCTGCCACCTTGTTAATTAGTTGCAATTAGCCACAGCAAGTTATCAAAATCTTATGTGAACACCAATTGGATTCTGGCCAGTATCTCTCTCTCTTTTTTAATATAACAGTTACTAAAAAGCATTGTGTTCAGTTTAGGGGCTCAAAATTGTAGCATGATAATCTCTTATTGTAAAACGTTTCTATTTTCAATAGACAATAGATAAGTGGGCACAAACAAGATGAAAGCACCACTGTCATAATATTATTTCTAGAAAACATGCAGTCTTAAAAAAAAAAACACCTGTATACAGAATATGAGTAATTGTATGGCAACATAGCTGAGATAAAGCATGGGGGGAAGTCTGGGATGTCATTGCTGCTCTTTACCCAATGAAGGAATACAAGACAATTGTTAATGAAAACTAATCTCCAATAATGTCTCCAAAAGTAATCTGAAGCAATAGTATCAAAGTTTTCAACCTTGGCACCTATCTCTACTTGCAGTCCATGATACAGTATAACATCAACTTTTTAGTATTATATCACATGTATATTCATTTTTCTTTCTTGTCCTTCTTACAGAAATAAGTGCACATAAATCTATCTAATATCTGTAAATAAATGCAAAGGTGTTATTGTGGTGCTGCAGTGTCAATTCACCTTAGTGTGGTTGTTTTAATTCAGTTAAACACTGGTTGTTTAAAAGACTTGAATAAGTGGGAAGAATTGTGAGACATCAAACCATCAAGATTGCTTTAACAGGAAATTCAGTGTCTAAAATAGAAGAATTTATAGTTCTGAAACCCCATATTTCCATGAAGCTCTCCACATATTGGCAGGAACAAAAAAAGGGCTACATCTTTCTGGCTGTCTTGTAATTCAAGCACTGCCAGGTAGCTCAAAGGAAGCAGTGTTTGAAAAGAGATGGAATCGAGAAGCTACACGGGCAAGAGAGCAAACCAAATCAGGTGTCAGAATGCTGTATAGCAATTCAAAGACATAGCAGTTGTAATGGTTCTGGAATAGACAGTACCTTCTGCTGGCAAAAATCCCCACATGCTGGGGAGAAGTTTGGATTCCACACAATTTCCACACAATTTCAGCTATATCGGTTAGTCCTGTATAGGACTAACCGATATAGCTGAAATTGTGTGGAATCCAAATTTCTCCCCAGCATGTGGGGGTTTCTGCCAGCAGGTTCTGTATTCCAGAGTGCAAAAAATGGTCTGAAGCTCAACATCAAAAAAAAAAAACTAAGATCATGGCCACAGGTCCCATCACCTCCTGGCAAATAGAAGGGGAAGATATGGAGGCAGTGACACATTTTACTTTCTTGGGCTCCATGATCACTGCAGATGGTGACAGCAGCTACGAATTTAAAGGACGCCTGCTTCTGGGGAGGAAAATGATGACAAACCTAGACAGCATCTTAAAAAGCAGAGACATCATCTTGTCGACAAAGGTCCGCATCGTCAAAGCTATGGTTTTTCCAGTAGCGGTGTATGGAAATGAGAGCTGGACCATAAAGAAGGCTGACCGCCAAAGAATTGATGCTTTCGAATTGTGGTGCTAGAGGAGACTCTTGAGAGTCCCCTGGACTGCAAGGAGATCAACCCTATCCATTCTAAAGAAAATAAACCCTGAGTGCTCATTGGAAGGACAGATCCTGAAGTTGAAGCTCCAAAACTTTGGCCATCTCATGAGAAGAGAAGACTCCCTGGAAAAGACTCTGATGCTGGGAAAATGTGAAGGCAAGAGGAGAAGGGGACGACAGAGGACGAGATGGTTGGACAGTGTCACCGAAGCTACCAACATGAATTTGATCCAACTCCAGGAGGCAGTGGAAGAGAGGAGGGCCTGGTGTGCTCTGGTCCATGGGGTCACAAAGAGTCGGACACGACTTAATGGCTAAATAACAACTCTAAGCAGGAAATTATGATATGGAAGCCTTCACAAAACAATTCCCCATACTACATGCTATTACATGTGCTGATCTATTGCTGCATTACCAAGTGTGAAGTTACCTCAGGGGAAAAGAAAGATGTAAGACATTTGGTGGCCACTGTATCATAGGAAGTATTGGAGGCTACAGAAAATAGATATACATAAGTGTTTCCTTCCTAGCATTGTTTTATGCTTGTGGAGAAATATCTGCATGTTATCTACTAACCATGTGTTACTACAGATTGGTTCATAAATATCTTGTTTGGATCTCATTTTATCTTTTCTTCTCTTTTAATATTTTAATACAATTATTTACTTGACATTTTTCAGACATGTGAAAGTGAAAACATTTGTCCACTTTTGTCTCGAAGGCAAATGATGTGGTCTTTAGCTCTCTTAGCGAAACCCGCAGCTCTGTAAATTGTCAAGAAGACAAGAACAATCTCTAGATTTGAATTTTTGTGTCAACGGTTCTGCCATGGAGTATAAGATGGAGATGGGTTAGCAGCACTCTTATTAGCCCTGAAATTCTTCTGTGGTCTTTTTAGTTATTTCTGTTTGAGAATGTCACAGTGTTGTGCTGGCACAGCAAATGATTCTATAAAAGGCAATTCAAAAAATGGGTGCACCCTCCCCCCCCCCATTGTAGATTTTAAATTGGGCACCAAATTTGGTACTGTTGTAGCAAACAGTCTGCTCTTGCTGAGTGTCAAGTTTGGGGAAATTTGGACAAAGGGTTTTCAAGTTAAAATTTTTAAAATGTGAAACTGCCCTGCCCCCATTCGGAAATAATCCAGTAATAAATTACAACTAGATTGCACCCATTGAATCAATGGAACTTACATAGGTGTTAGCTCACTAAATCCCACCACCACCAATTCAATTTGCCTACTCCAGCTGCAACTACTGAATGTTAGCCACTGACATTTAATGCTATGTTGTGAAATATAGTATGCTGCTTCTCAGTTAAGGAACTTGAGGACACAGTGGTCTAGTTTCTGGACCATCAAAGCAGATTAATTGTTATATTACATTCTTTTGCATATCCTCATAAAATTAGACACACTCTTTTGAAGCCAGCAAAAATTGCTTTGTGCAGTCAAAACTTTCAGAGTCCTCCAGCTAACATGGTAAGCTATGGTGTATGTAGGATCCTGGGAGTTTTAGTCACGAAAAGTAACTTTTCCAAGCATTCCCTTGTCTCTCTTACTCTCACAATCTGTTTCTCAGTTCCACCATAACACAGCAGCTGTCCAACTTAGTACTTTTCTAACATTAGGATGAATTGGTCCATATATCACAGCAGGTATCAAAAGAAAAACTCATCTGAATCTCCTCTTATTATGCCACACTCCCCCCACACCACCACCACACACAGAGTTTATGAAGAAGGCAACCTGGAGCTCTTTGGATGTTTCACATAAAACTTCAGTGTGCCCTAGCCAATAACCAGTGCCCAGTGTCTTGTCAATAGTGCAGAGAACTTTAAAAGTTCATGGCAAATGGTTGTGTCAGGCTTGTTTCTTAGAAGTAAGTTAAAAAAAAGCATATGCTACAATAGGTTTCTTTCAGCTCCTGTGTAATGTAATATGCTAACATCATGGCAGCATTCTGACTGATTAAAAAAAAAAGAACAAACACAGATATTATTATTTGTTTTTAAAAACCTATGTTTACTGGTAATCTCATTTTTAAAAAATCTCTTCTATAGATTTGATGTCTGAGTTATCGTAAAGGTTCCAAGCTGCCATATGTAGTCTGGGAAAGAGTATTAGGGTGTCACCTAGTGGAATGTTTGCATCCCATATATATCTTTTAAAAAGAAAGGAAAAGGAAAGGAAAGGAAGACCAAAAGCAAAACGTTTGTGTGCATGTGAGAGAGAGAGACTTTGACTGACACACATTCAGTATACACAATAAAACAGAAGTGAATATTTTTATACAGTATGTGCACATGCATGCACACATGCACATGCACGCACTCACACAGACATACCACCATAATTACTCTAACCATCTTGAAGCCTTCAAGAAAGCGTTTTTCCCCCTCCCCCATAATGTCTGGTTCTGAGACTACATTCATGTCACATAATATATGGGCAATGAAAAAATGCTGTCAAAATGATGTGCCTAAAATGTGCCTCTTAAAATAAGTATATTCACTGTTCAGATATCATGCATTTAATGTTTCAAAAGACATCCATTTTTAAATGACTTGCAAAGAGTTTATATTAATTTAAGAACAGTTTCTGTGTCATTAAAAATAAGTGGAATAAAATAATATACTGCACAGTTTGCCTTTGTCAGTGACAATCAACTACTGGAGATATTGCATGATTTTTAACAGACTAGCATAATAATTTTTCTATATGGTGTTCTCATGGAATTTCTTTGTTTTTATTATCAACAGAATTAAAATTAAGAGAACTAATTAGAACAGTGAAAGAGTTACAAAAGTATCCATACTATTTTTCTTATATTAGTGATTGTATTTAATAAGAATGGAAGTCAAATAATAGGAAATGTTTTAAAAAGAAAGAAAATTATCTGTTTATCTTCCAATTATAATCTACAGTGAAAGCCTTTATTAACAAAACCTACTTCACAGGATTGTTGTAAGGCTTCTAACCTCCTCAAAATAAGTTCAAAATACAGATGTATGTATGTATGTATGTATGTATGTATGTATGTATGTATGTATGTATGTATGTATGTATGTATGTATGTATGTATGTATAAACAAACACACAAACACACAAACACACAAACACACAAATAAATAAATAAATAAATAAATAAATAAATAAATAAATAAATAAATAAATAAATAAATAAATAAATAAATAAATAAATAGTTGCGCATTGTCAATTACCAGTTGAATATATACCACTGGCAGAATACTTCCCCCATCCTTTATCTCCTCCTCATCCCAATCTGATCCTGGGGTGGTGGTATTTTAAGATCAGGTTTGAAGAGACTCTCAAGGAGAGAAGATGAATGAAAAGTCTCATTAAGAAGGTGAAAGTTTTATTGTGCAAGGTTTGCTGTCTCCTTGGTACACTTATCTGATTCCATTTAAACTGGTTACTGTGATTCAGAACTTATTTTTAAAAATGCAGGGAAACATAATTAAATAAATGAATTCTTTCACTGTTTTGTTGTTTTGTTATTTTCCTAAACCTTCAAGACGAGGTGGGCTATACACCGGAATGACAGAAGAGAATACAACAGAACAGCTTGAACAATGAAACAAGGTTTGTGTTGACTTATATACTGTATATGAAGATACATAAAGGGAAAACAGGCAAAGACAGAGGTAGTGTCCATATGGATTGAGGGCTTAAAAAAAAAACCACTGTCTGGAGCAGAATGACAGGGTTCATCTGAATCTCCATGAAATTATAGACTCAAAGTAGAAATGCAGTGATAATAGCAAGCCCTTTGTCATTTAGTTCTGGCCATTGTAATTCCTCTGGGATGAGTTTAAGCTCCCCATGTTCTAAAATATACCCTGGAGCCGAGATTCCTGTTTTAAACATCATCTTAACAGAAGCCAGGACTATTCGTTTTAGGTTTAAGTTCCTTTAAAAAAAAACTTTTAAAAAAACCCTGCTGTTTTAAATTTAATGCAGAAAGTAACAGAACTTGACACCTTCCAGCATCTGTTACTCCAAGGTCAGACTAGCCTGCAAGGCACAAGGCAACTCTCCAGGATGCCCTTGGCTGGCAGCCAAACAGAGCTTCAAAAACCAAAGGGAAAAGACTCTCCTATGTATATCAAATAAGAGACCTATCACTTTGAAACTGCCAAGAGAGAGGCCTCACAGCTCTTATCCCCATCCCCAAGGATATAGGCAGGGATATCCTCCCTTAATTTAAATGCCTGAAGCTCTGTTCTTTTGATCATGCTGGCAACAGCGAGGAATGCCTGAAAAATTAGTAGGAATGCATAAAGGAAAATGGATGCAACAAATGCTCAAGCTTCTCCACAGGCCTAGGGTATTTTCTGTGAGAGGTCCAGTGAAGTGGCAGAGCCCTTAGGAAACCATGCATCACTTCTAAGCCCCATTCACGTAACACAGAAGAGCTGGTTGCATGTTTAGTTCAAGAAAGTGCTCAGCAAAACAATTACAGAACTCCCAGTTCTGATGGCCATTTCTAATTAAGTAAAAGGACGATGCAGGGTAATTGCATCCTTGCTAGTACTGTACTTTAGTAACACAACCTGTTTGCTTCAACCTCTGGTCAGGACTACACCCTTTCAAACCTTTTATTCTGTGTTCTAGGCAGCATGTTACCTGGTAATCTCACACTGTATCAAACTGAAGTTCTGGATTTGAAGTACAGTACTCTGACACTGATGCAATGCCACAAAATGTGCTACACATTCATAGGAATAAGAGCTTATTCAGGAGAAGCAGCTGGCTTGTTCTATAAATGTATCAATGAGGAGCAGGGGTCTAGTGATTAGTCCCAGCCCCAAATGGTCCCATAGAAGTGTGTCCGTGTCATCATGCATAATCAAGGTTCCAGCTCATGTACAAATGTTTGCACAAACAAAAAGGCTGTCTGTAGTAGCAAAAGGTTGCATGCAGAAATACTGGGAGGCAATGCTAGTTCCACCCAATACATACAGGGTGGGCTGGGTTAGTTGACACAGCTCAGCCCATGCAGCAATATGATGATTCTTTTGATTCAGGGCCATATGCATGAACTGGTTCATCTGCATGTGTTTAAAGAATCAGGATCATATCATACACATTGTATGGAAAGCTACTGTAAAGGTAAATATACAATGTATCTCTTCTCCCTCCTGAAATAAACTGTTATTTATCTGAATTCAAATTAATTCCCCTCCCCTTCAGATGTTTTCAAGAACAACGTGGAAAAATAACAAGGTCAATGCCATATCATTCCCTGAGATTCCAGAGGAAGAACCTGAGATTTCAGCGTGGTTTCTTGTAATTTCTGGTCCTTGTGATGTCTTTAGATGAGTCCTTGTGATATCACACATACAGAGCAGGCAAGGCTGGAGAGGAGGTCAGAACTGCATTTGGATCAGCTGAAAACTGGCACAAAGAGAGACTGGATAAATGAGTCCAAGACCCTGCTAACCAGATTATATGGTAATATTTAATTTAAAAAATAGTCAAACAATTTCTTATCGTTTGCTAGGCATCAATGGCTGTAGTACTTGCCACCATTCTTGCTAGATCCTGCATCCTATCCTGCAGCAGACATGAATTCAGGGATGGGGGGTTGTGCTTCTCCTCAGCTTTATGGAAGGCCTACATAGAGGTTTTTTTTTCCCCCCAGGCATTGCTGCCATGGGTTCTGCAAAAAGAATGGCCATGAGTTTTTATGCTGGAACTCACTATTTCCCTTGCTCCAATGGCATGATGGGCCCGAATACATTCACTCACTGCAACCCCCCCCCATCTCCTTTCTCTGATACTGACTTTTTTGATGTGCTGTTTACAAGAACAATGTAATATGTGAGCACCCACACACTGAGCCTGTGAGCCCCGATGACAGATGGAATGGCACTATTCAAAAATTCACTATTCAGACTTTAAAGTTCTCTCACACAAAAAATGGTAATTCAGTGGGGATCTGGTGAGTCAACATCTATGTAATTCCCACTGATTCAATGGGCTTATTCTAGTTGTGACTTACCACTGGACTTCAGCCACTAAATCAAACTTTCAGCTTCTCCAGCACCATTTGGCTAGAGATTGTACTGAGACCCGAACAAAGAGACAGGTTTCCTATGCCAAGAGTTAGATTCATGGGGGAGCTGATGGAGTGTAACTTTTCTTGCATTTCAGTCTGGGAGGCTTTCACTTGATCCTACAGGCAGCTTTGCCAGTTCAAGGGATGATAACACTAGTAAAACAGACACTGTTTTCATTTTCAAATGTAGCTTAATAGATATCTCATCTCAAAACTTGCTCAGACAACTATGGTAAATATTATTCCTAACCTGATGTACAATATTCAAAATGTTCATCTTGTAAAACTGTTAATATTTCCAGCAACACAGAAATTGTTAATTTGACACAATTATAGTGTTCATTAAAGTGCACAGTATGTTTCCATATATGATTGCTCTATGGAATCATATAACTATATTTGCCTGCAAGACTTTGGAACATCATCTGGTGTAAGCTACACAAATACTGCTGGTAAGTAGTATAGGCCTATAATATATATATTAGAGGACCTGGCATGGAACAGATACTACCCATGAAGATTTCTTCATTTAAATCACCACTGAAAAGTTATCTGGAAGTTGAGTCATGGCAGTTGGATTTCTTTCTTATTAGGATGAAGCATTTCACTACTCATCCAAGTAGCTTCCTCAGTTTGAGGAGACTGAAGAAGCTACCTGGATGAGTAGTGAAACATTTCAACCTAATAAGAAAGAAGTCCAGTTGCCATGACTCACCTTCCAGATAACCTCACCTAGATGACTGAGAATCTTCACAGATACACTAAAAGTTATGCCTTTTGCGTAACTGCATAACAGGATTTTGGCCAGTACTTCTCATCTAGTATACAAATAAATATAATTATGTTTAAAAGAAGGGTCACATCTCTTGATCGTTAACTGAGCAATGGAATGCATACCTACTCATATATAAATCCCATTGGATTTATTGGGGCTTGCACCTAGGTATGTGGGTATAAGGCCTATACAAATTTATTTGGAAATAAATAAAACATGTTTCTTCTATAAATAATCATTTTTACAATCCAAAATAAAGCATGATTACAACACTAAATCTTGGTTTAATCATACTTTAGTTCTTTTAACATTATGATATGAACCTTAACATTTTATTATCTTTTGAAATAATTGTGGTTTTCAGATTCCATGCTTCTTGTTTAGCTGCATGTAGAAACTGAGTTATAAATATTACATATACAGAGAATTGCTCTTATTAAGGAATTCTGTGCATTTGAAGCAGAGCACACTTTAGAATATCTTTAATCTACAATGAATCTCATTTTGTTCTCTTTTGTTCTGTGACTTCTTTATTGTATTGTGAATTATGCTGTAATGCCCTCTGCTGGTATAACTTTGTAAATATATCTTTTGATCAGTGGCCTGAATTTATCCATGCATATGTCTATGTGTGGTAAAGGAATCAGAAACTGCATGAAATTTGTGTGGAATTTACATTACAGTATAACTAATTATTAAAACACAACCAAATGTACAAGATTTTCATCAGTGCAGAAGAATTATCTAATACATTTCTAACAAAGACATATGGAATAAATACGACCCCAAAACCCTTTGTTCAATTCTCCAAAAACCTTCATTTAAAATGTAAACCACGCACATAAAAACCCATGGAAACATTAATAATTTTATGCAATTTCTTCCCCCCTCCCTACTCTACCTTTGCTACACCACTATATCAAAATGTATATGGCAAATTTTTGTAAGGCTTACTATATGTAGGTCTAATATTTGATATATTCTGAAAGGACTGATATAATTTATTCAGTTTGCTCATACTTTCTTCATGCCCCTACATACAGCAGCCACTTAAAATATAACTGGACGTGATCCTACAGTTATATCAGAACTTTTCAGTATCTGAACTACCGTACATGTCAGTGATCAGAGGCTGTAAACAATGCTTTAAACAGTTTTCTGGCAAATTGTGAGTATACACATCCAAACATGTGCTTTCAGAGCACCATATGCACTGCCGCTGACATATGTAACAATTCTGTATTGCTTTGATCTTAAAATTTACTATCACTTGAAGCAAAACAAAACAAAAACTATACTGTGTTGAGTCGGCACTTTCTTTCTTTCTTTCTTTCTGTCTGTCTGTCTGTCTCTTTCATCTTTCTCTCTTTCATTCTTGTCAAATGTTTTTCTTTGCCAATCAATCAATGTTTAATTTTCAACATTACTCTTTATCCTAAACCTACAGCAATTTCATATTTTCATGGGCAGCTTACAGAATACACCATCCAGAAAATTAGACAAGAACTGCTCTGTTTCTCTCAGATAAGAACAACACAAGACCTCTGAATTCAGAAACAATTAGCTCCAGTGCCATCTAGTGACTACAGCATATAGTGGCAGTATCCACACTGTAATGGTTACTCGTATACACTGTGTTTGGCCAATAGGTGCAAAATGGACTGGGCCAAGACTATTTGTATAATTTTGTGGTGAGCACAGGTGAAACAAAGAGCCTCTGGCTTGGGCAGAGCACACTCACAGTTCCTTAATGCTCCATCTGTCATTCATAGGGTTTTAAAAGTATTTAACTAAACACACAAAATGATTTGAATACAGGAAAACAAAACTGAACATATTACAGTATAATTAGACTGAGCTACTGGCACCAAAGAAGAAAGTGAATGGCAGGTGAACCCCTCTTCGAAATAAAGATCTCTGGACACCTCAACTACTGAGACTCTGGGGAGGGTCATCACATGCTATATATTCTGTTGCAGCCACTTGGCCATTCCTATGACATAGCTGCAGGATGAAGTCTGGGAGGTGCCTTGCTATGTATAATTGGCCTTTGTGTTCTGGGATATTCTGTTTTTTTCACCTTTGCTAATATTTTCTTCGTTCCCAGGTTATCCTACTGAACTTTACTCATTTACATGATTAGGATTGAATGTGGGATAACAGGAGAGAGTGGTCTCTCTCTACTCTCCCTATAGCATGATCACCAGAAGCAACTGCAGCAGTCCACCTGTTCTGCTGTAAGCAGTACTACAATAAGATACAAAACCACCAGTCACTTCAGTGATTGCTTATGGAGAAAAGTGGGTGGTCAAAGCTGACACAGGTCAAGATGATACTTTCACAGAAGTTACCTATCTAAGCCAGTGGAAGGGACCTGCACCACCCCCAGTAATTCTGGGCATCTCACAGCCACATCTATGCTGGTCTGGCTCAGTGTCCCACTGCATCTGAGTCCTAAGCAACTGTGTATTCCTCATTGCTGGTAGCTTACTGAAAGTCTATTACTCTTATTTGGAACCCAACTTCTGAAACAGTTTTTGTTTTTTGTTTTTAATTTAGCCTCTGACTTTCCTGAGGTTACTTTGGAAAATATCCATATTGGCAGTAAAGTACATTTAACCCAGTATTTAAGGCATACAGTGGTCATAAAATGAATGGTACTATGTACCACCCCCAGACCAGATAATTTCTTTTTGCATTTCCCAATTTGTAGGAATTTCATCCTCTACCCAACAGCCAGAAACAAATACATAAGCTGAAATCTTTTGCTTAGTGTGGGAAATTGCACTAGAGTAGGCCCACTTGTGACTTAATATACTAAGGAAGTCACAATTAGAGTAGCCCCTTTTGAACCATTGGAACTTACAGAGGAGTTGACTTATCATATACTGACTGATTTAATGGGCCTACTCTAGTGTAATTTCTACACTAAGCAACAGGGTTTGGACCATTGACTAGGACAAGGATCAAGACCAGAATGTCACTTTAAGTGCAAAGGGGAGACCAGGTATCAACCTGTGTGCCCTTATTCAGTTACGGGCCTCCCTCCCAATTCATAGGCTCCCTTAGGCTCTCATTGTTCCTGGAGAAACCTTTGGGATGTGAAAGTAGTTGCTGCTAGTCCTGGTGTGCACAACAAAACTGGTGGTGGTGATTTTGCCCTGTGCAGCTGCTCCCAAAGGTTTCCCAAGGACCAAAGGAAGCCTTCGGGAGCTTAGGAACCAGGAGGTATGTAGGAAACGTTTGTTAATAAAATAAGGCCATGGTTGATGACATCAACAGGGTTATGTTACTGGATTTCAGCCATTCTTTTCTTAAACTATTACAGCTCCAGCAGAACAGTGAGTACTTTGTTTTAAGAATGCTAGATGTTGATCTATGTACAAATAACTATAGCAAATGTTTTAAATTATGGAGCTTTGTTATAAATATTTAAATAGTAAGCTCTGGAAGTGTGCAAAGAAGTAGAACAGTCTGTTGGTTTCTGGCACTGTTGAGATATGTGTTCCACCATGGTACTGCAGTTGCTTCTGCAAGGTATGTTCAAGCTTCAGATCAAAACATAAGAGCCATGATTGATCACAGTGAAGGCCTATCTAATCTAGCATTCTTTCATATAGTGCTCAACCAGCTACCTAAAGCACAGCTGACTACTGAGCTTTTTGAACTACTGGTGAAAAATCTGCCGGTCCACATGACAAATACATCTGGGATACAGAAGTAGAGAAGGTTATTTAAGAATAGTAGCAAAGGAAATCATCCTTACATATATCAACAGTCTATGGAACTACATGTACTCATAGTTATATTGCTCTGGAGATACCATCTGCCCCCAGACTGTAAACAACTAAAATGACATATAACATATGGAAGGTATCTATTTGCAAGATATAATCACGTTTATTATAATCAGTGTTTATATTGCTGGCTTTCACTGCAACTGCAACTTTAACTTTTACTGTCAGGCTTTGGTCAAAGAACATTTTCTATGATAAATTAATATAAAGGAGAACAGAGTATATGTCCATGAAATGACAGACAGCTTTTTGGCATAACTGCACTGCATACAGACCACAGTGCAGTAAGGCCTAGCTACCAGACTTGCCTTTATATTTTATGATGATGTTAATATTTTTCAACATAACTGTGTTTATTTCAGCTCACATTGGAATGATGAAATATTCATCCCACTAGTACATATTATCACACAGAGCTCAGGAAGGCAGTTGGATAGTGAAATGAGCACAGTACATCAAGTATTTTCACGAAACACGTAATTAAAGGTTTTCTGGTATGCAGCCTAATGGAGTACAAAGAATAAATCATGTAATCTAAAGGAATGGCACTAACAACTCAATTTAAAGGAGAAGCCCAAGTCCCGGAAGGTTTAAAGCCTCAGGCGACAGGAATTTACTGTTCTTATTCACCAAAATGATCTGCAGATCTCAGTGATTTTTTGTTGTTCTGCTTACTAAAACAGTTCATTACTGAACTAAAAAAGGGCCATCTCAGCAGTTTTATGCTCAGAGTAAAGTAAATAGAGGGTAAAGTCTGGAAGAATTGAGTAATATAATATGACGTTTGATTCTTTTCTACTTCCAGATTTTCTGAGTGATGGCATATAGAATACTGAGGCCTAAAAGGAATGCTTTCTTGAAATGCAAAGCACATTAGCTATTGTTTATGTTTCCATATCATTATGGTAGACTTAGGCTGTCAAGCTGTGTTGATAGCAAAGTTTATGCACAGAAATGTATGTTCAAAATGAGCTACTGCCAAACAGGCAAACAAAAGACTCTTCTGTCACTCAATTATGAATTTATAAGCTAAACCAAACTAAAGTAATATACACAAGATGGGGCTTGTGCTTAATCCCGCTTAGTAAGAGAACCAGTTACACCCAATTCAGTAAGAGAAACAGTGCACCTCTCTTTCTCTCTCATATACACAAATAGACAAAGATACACAAATACACACACATTTTGGAAATGGAAATATGTTTGGTAATGACATGGGTAGTACTGCTTATCATGTATGTCTTAATACCAGCCATGTCACTGTTAACATCAATAGGTTATCCTCTAAATGCCATACATATTATTTCCTGAAGATGCTAGCATTTTAACTCAGTGGGCAAAAAACATAAAAAATCTCATTGTGTCATGTTAGAGCAAAAAACAAAAAAAAAAAGCCTCACACCACATTTTCAAATTTACAGCTAACCCAGAAGGATCATAGGATAACGACAAGGTGTATACCTCAAACAAAGTAGGAGAAATCGTATTTCAACATGCAGTTTGAATGAGCTTATTTCAATCTGCTTCCAAAATGAACAAGTTTAGTAACTCTCTGCTGGTTGTTCCTTTCCCTCTCCTTCCCCTGTAGCAGGTGGTTGTTTGTTTGTTTGTGTGTTTGTTGTAGCACATATACACATTTCAGCTTGCCGCAATGAATTGTTGCACTTCTACCTTTATGCCCAGAAATTGTTGCACTTCTATTGTGGAATGGGGGAGCATTTTGCAAACTGCAAACATTCCAATGTCTTAATGTGTAGATTTTTCTAGTATGGCGATTTTTAGAACATTCAGAGAGGAAAGAAAGAATGGGAGTGAGCAGGCAAAAACTTTCTCCTGAGAAAATATCCAGTTTATGTTTCTCCTTGCAAGATAAAAATGATACAGAGCAGAGGTTTCCAACCTTGAATAACCTAGGTGTTCTTGAACTGCAACTACTAGAAGCCCTAACCAGCACAGTTGGGGGTGAAATCTTCTGGAACTGCAATCCAGAACACCCAAGGTTGGGATCCACTGATATCAAGGACATTCAGCAGCTTCTATCCTGTGATTCAAGAGAATGACTGTAATTCCCACCAAGTGTATGTGTGGTGGGTAAAGACTGCCTCCTGCCTAGTATCCATAGGCTCCAGACTATGTTCTATTGCTGTTGATATGTTCAGTTTGTTGCTACATATGTGTGCAATAAAGAAAGCAGCATATACAAGTTTGTAATTTCAAACAATTTAAAGTAAAGAATTTTTTATTTTTATTTTTTTACTCTTGGCACTGCAAATGTTTCAGAGTGAGTTATTGAGATTAATCAAAAAGTTAATGAGAAAGGAGTGGACTCTGTTTTTGGGCCATGACTTTCAACAGAAAGGAGAGTTGAAAAAAGCTGCTTGTGCCCTAAGATACTTCTTATTCAGAGCCTCATAGTCACTTGCAAGATGCTGAAGAACATGTTGAAGAATTTGGCTGGAGGCATCAGTTATTTCCACATGGGTCAGACATCTTGGGAAGCTCCTTTCCATATCCTGGATCTTCATACCAGGGAGACAGAAATCCCAAAATAGCTTATCAGGTCTGCAAACTACTATCTCTGTCCCACTAAGTGTGGAGTCACCTACCAAGACAGTGCATATCCTTCTCTAAGAAGTTGCATCAGTAATCTATAGCAGTGGTTCTTAACCTTTGTTACTCGGATGCTTTTGAACTGCAACTCCCAGAAACCCCAGTCAGGACAGCTGGTGGTGAAGGCTTCTGGGAGTTGCAGTCCAAAACTCCTGAGTAACCCAAGGTTAAGAACCAGTGATCTATAGAACGGTCCATGGCCACCTCCAAGCCTAATGAATTCTGTGACTGATATCTCTGTTGTAGTGGCATAGAATGCTGCACTGCTTTCTCTGTTCCTGTTGCCCAGAATCACTATCTGGGCAACAGATAGTGGGGAGGATGTGCTATTGATACAGCATGCTTCTGGATAACCTTCCTCTTAGTGCTTGCCTTCTAAATTTGGTACTTTTCTTCTTCCCAGCTCTATTTCTCATCCAACAGAGTCTGTTTTGCTCTGTTCAGCAATACTGTACATATTTTATCTCCCTGATGTGCTAAAGCATTGATAGCTGACCCTCAAACTTCTGTAGCTTTTCTAGCAGGGGAGCCAACAGCATAAAGCAGATATTGCAGGTTACTGTATATACCTCTATCCCCTCCTGGGCCCTTACTAAATGCCCTGAAAAAGACCACTGATCAAGCCAACAGGCAAAATCTTACACTTCTTTTGTATCTTCCATTGCTCCATGCAAAATCCCTGCTCACCTAACTGGTAGGTCACTGAGATTTGGAGTACAGCAATGGACATGGGAGTTGCTGGCTTTGTTTCCAACCAAGTGAATGACTTAGGGGTTATCTACATGCGCTTAATTGGAGTGGGCTGAATTGAGCTAAACAGGATCATTTAAGATCAGGCAGAGATCCAGTATGCCATTTGGTGAGATCCTACATCCAAATGGCATAAACGTCTAATGCAACTCAACTATATTTGGCCTGCCTCCATGTGCTTCACACCATGTGAAAACAACAACAAACAAACAAAAAACAAAAACACCTCCCTGCTTGCTGCCTCTATGGAGAAAGTGCTATAGTGCATCAGTGATGTCATAGCAGACTTGAAAAAATAAACCCTTTTGCTTCCTAAGAGATTAATTTCCCAATATTGTGAAGTAGTTAGTTTCTTTTTAATCCACTTAACAATATACTAGTGTGGGCGGCATATAAGTTAAATAAAATAAATAAAATAAATATCGGGAAATTGAAAACGGAAGTAAAATATTCATTTCCAGGGATTGCTTATACTGGAAACAATCCAAAATAGAGCAATCCTACCAGCACCAAACAAAAATAGCACACAACAACAGCCCCTGGTTTCTAGGTGCCTAGAAAGGTGTGGGTAGGAATGCACTGAAGATGGGCTGGTTCACTCTAGAAATTGCATTGTCTGATTGCAGCAAAATGTTTAAACCAATTCCTCCTGCAGTGGACCAAACAGTATGACAGATGCCTGTCTGATTGCACCCTTACTTCCTCTTAGCTCTGACTTATCACAGAGTATGATAGGCTTTGACCTCAGTAAATGGATATAGGATCAAAACCTCAGACTGTTTGAATTGGGCATGGAATTTAATCAAGGAGTTCATTCAGCTTTAAATTAAGTGTTATACGCTCATTGTGTCCTGTGTGGATTGAAACGATCAGCTGGTATATTTGATTTAAACTATAATTTTTCCCAAAGTGCTAGGTATTTGGAGAATTTAATATCCCAAAATACAGGAAAGTCTTCTCAAGAGCCCGATTTAACTGTCACCAATCCGCGGTTTTTGATGGGTGATATTCTGGCAGAAATTGAAACTTTGAAGCGTGTCCTTTTTGAGTGTAATTTTTACAGAAATGAGCATATCAAATTCCTCAAGCCCATAATGAATGTCTTCCCAGGTAGGACTCTGATTTGTCATTCAAAATATTTATTAAGCAACACAAACAAGATAACCACCGAATCAGTGGCCAAATTCCTTCTCTCTGCCCAAAGAATACGAAAAACAATCTTGACCTAACCCCATCATAAAAAAAACCCACAACAGTGTATGGGTAATCTATTTTATCAATTTATACTGTTTTAGCTACCTTGAAATGTTTACTTTTCTTCCATTTATTTTAAATAGTACATGTATGTATTTTAATGGGTCGGAGACTGCAAAATAAAGATTGAAAATTGATAGGAGAGCTAGAATTTCACGCAATCTGGGTTTTCTTGTGCATTACAAAATTTCAAGATGAGAGCTCAGTCTCCATATAAGGTCATGTGTAGGGTTTCATTATAACAGAGGGCTGAGGCTTATCTGTCTGTCTGCATATATGCACATATATATATGCACACATATGTGTGTGTGTGTGTGTATGTATGTATGTATGTATGTATGTATGCATGCATGCATGTATGTATGTATGTATATGTATGTATACACAATATAAACAGTGTCTGTCTGTCTGTCTGTCTGTCTGTCTGTCTGTCTGTCTGTCTATCTATCTATCTATCTATCTATCTATCTATCTATCTATCTATCTATCTATCTATCTATCTATCTATCTATCTATCTATCTATCTATCTATCTATCTATCTATCCATACCTCGCCCACCTAGTCAGCTGACTACTCTGGGCAGCTTCCAACATATATAATAAAACAATATAAAATACAGACATCAGTAATCAAATTATTCAAGATGGAAAGAGATAAGAGAAAGTAAATCAAATAATAACTAAAGGGAAGGCCTGCCGAAACAGCCAGGTTTTCAATTGGCTTTTAAAGATGTCCAGCGAAGGGGTCACATGGATTTCAGGAGGAGGATTATTCCAGAGGTGAGGAGCTACCTCCAGGAAGGCCCGGTTTCTTGTTTTTTTCTTCCACACCTCCCTCAGCATCAGGCTCCTCAGCCTCACCTGCTGACTAGATTGGGTGATACGGGTAGATTTTGGTGGGAGTAGGTGTCCCACCAGGTATCGAGGGCTTTGTACGTAAGCATTAAAACTTTGAAGTCAACGTGGAACCGAATGGGCAGCCAATGCAAAGTGGCCAGAGTGGGAGAGATATGATGATATTTTCTCACTCCACTAAGGAGTCTGGCTGCCGCATTCTGCACCATTTGGAGTTTCCGCATCAACCTCAAAGGTAGCCCCACGTAGAGTGCATTACAGTGGTCTAATCTCAAGATTACAAGCGCATGTACCAAAGTGGTGAGCGCCCCAACATCAAGATAGCGACGCACCTGAGCTATCCACCAAAGATGAAAAAAGGCAGTACGGACCACCAACACCACCTGAGTTTCCATGGTGAGCGCCGGGTCCAGGTGGATCCCCAAGCTACGAACCTCATTCTTTGCAGTAAGAGTCACCCCCCCCTAAATGAGAGAGAGTTTCCCAGACCGCTGATGTTGGGGCCACCCACCCTCAGGACCTTCATCTTGTCTGGGTTCAGCCTCAGCCCATTTTCCTGCATCCATTGCAGCACAGACTCCAAGCAGCGCTGAAGGGACAGAACAGGATCCACTGTAGTTGGTGAAAAGGAGATGTAGAGCTTAATGTTATCAGTGTACTGATGGCACAATGCCCCACACCCCCTGATGACCCCACCCAGAAGCCTCATGTAAATATTAAACAGTATTGGGGAGATGATGGAACCCTGTGGAAGCCCACAATTGAGGCTCAACGGTGCCGATACCCTCTCCCCAAGCTGTACTCTCTGACAATGGTCCCCCAGGAAGGATCGGAGCTAGGCAAACGCCAGGCCACCAATTCCTAATTCAGAGAGCCTCCTCAGGAGGATACCATGGTTGACGGTATCAAAAGCCGCCGAGATATCAAGGAGTACCAACAGAGATGTTTTACTCCTGTCAGCCTCCCTCAGTAGGTCATCATACCAATGCCATTTCTGTACCTGAAACCCGACTGGAATGGATGCAGGGCATTTGTTTCATCCAAATGAGCCTGAAGCTGATTGGCCACCACCCTCTCCACCACTTTGCTGATGAAAGAAACATTGGCGACAGGCCTATAATTGCCAATTTTGTCCACCACCAAACTAAGTTTCTTCCTTACCCTGCCTTCAGGGAAACACCCATTAATTATTGCTGTGGTCCATTCAGTTGTTATAGGCCTGGCTGCTTTGATCAGCCAGGCCAGGCAAGGGTCAAGGGATAAGGTGGTGGCCGGACAACAATCAAGTGCCTTGTCCACAATATCTGGCGTCAAAGGCTGAAAGAGATCACGAGTCACTGGGCAAGGCGGAGCACTGGACATCTCTGCTTGAATCACTGTATCCAAAAAAAAAAAAGAGAGAGAGAGCTCCCGGCGGATGGCCTCCACTTTAGATTTTAAAAATGCTGCATATTGGTCTGATGAGATACTAGGGGGAGGCTCGTCACTTAGACCAATTTGGATAGGTCACTCACTATAGGGAAAAGCTCCGCCTGCTGATTTGAAGCTTCGCTTATCTGGTTAGCGAGGTGTACTCAGCTAGCAGCCTTTACCTTGGCCAGGTAAAGGTTAGTCGCAACCCTGACAGCTATCCAACTATAAACCGTCGGGTTCTTTCTCCACTTGCACTCTAGGCTTCTCCTAAATTGCTTCATCACTCGTAGGTCCTGATTAAACCACAACGCAGGCCAAGCTCTGCGTTGGAGAGGGCGTTTAGGAGCAATTGTGTCTACAGTCCTGGTAGCAGCGGTAAACCAGCCATCAACCAGAGCACCAGCCAGATCAGCTGAAACACCTCGCATGGCATCCTGGAATCCTACAGGATCGAGTACCCTTCAAGGGTGGACCATAGAAATAGGTCCCTGCTCCTTGCAAAGGGGGAGAGCCACTGAGATGTTACATTTTATTAGATCTGACCATAACAAGGGAACCGACATAAGGTCAGTCACCATCAGACCACACTCTTTCCAATTGGTGGAAAAAAACAATTCTAGCATATGACCACCCACGTGGGTGGGGTCGTTGACATTTTGGGAGATGTTCAAGGAAGTCATGGTTTCCAAGAACTCAAGAGCCGGCCCAGAAATCTCTGCCTCTGTATGAATGTTGAGGTCACTCAAGGCCAGTAGCTTCAGGGACCTCAACAGTGCCGTGGAGACAAAGTCCGCCAGCTCTGGTAAGGAAGTGGCTGGGTCGTGGGGACTGCGGTAACCCAGCAAGATCACCATACCATCCCTGGCCCCTATCGACACGTGGAGTGCCTCCAGACCTGGCTTTACCACCGAGGAGCACCTAGTAACCTCCAAGGTATTTTTATTCCCCCCCGCCCCTCCAGTCTACCCTGGTGCTGGACAGCATAACCAGGCGGACAGGCGAGTGTTAGGGAAGGACCCCCCTCTCCGCCTATCCATGTTTCTGTTATGCATGCCAGGTCTGCATCCTCCTCCAGAATAAGATCGTAAACAACCTGGAATTTGTTAGATACAGACCTGGCATTCAACAACACCAATTTTAGAGTGGAGGGTCAGCTGATCTGGCTACCTTGATACTGACAGTTGATCACAGTCCCAGAACAGTGAACAGTCTTCAAGCTTCTGTTCATCATTCTTCTAACACAAGTAGGGGCTGTGCCAATGCCATATCTCCCAGGCTTGAGCTGACTGCTTTATGAGTCAGAAAAGACCTACATGATCAGGTCAGGTCTTCAGCTGTACATTACCTTCTGTCTGCTTCTTCCCCCTTCCCACATATTTGCTGATTTAATAATACCTGTAAAAGAAATAAAGCTGAAGCCTACTTATATTCTTTTCTGCCAAAGCAATGCACCTAAATGTTTAATGGAAGGAAGGATAGTTTATGATCCTTGGAGTCCTGCAGCCATTTGGCATAGCACAGTCCAATAAATTTGCCCATTCCTCTTTTAAAATTAATTACATCATTTTAGTCCACTTCTAAGGCCCAGTCTAAATTCATTTCTGGGCTTTTGTCACTCTGGGACCAGAGGCAGCATGAGATGGTTGCTGCATTTCACATAGGCAACTGGCTATTGGGAACAGAATGCTTTAACAGATGGAACTTTAGTCTGATGCAGTGTGGTTCTTCTTACATTCTCCTTATATAAATTCTATAGTTAGTCTTCCCAAGAAGATTATGAAAACTTTGAAACACATGGAGGGGAAACCATGATAAATTGGAGTTGAAAGAAAGATTTACATGTCCTTATCATGAACCAAAGTGTTTTTCTATGTTGCAGTTATTACAGAGTATCCCCCTCATACAATTTAAACACTAACCAGACAGGAATGAGAGATATAAAAAATAACTCTGATCCTACTCTAAATCCAGATCCACACTTTACAGCTGATTGGCTGTTTCAGTTATGAAGAGCTTTGGATTTTAGTGCTTCTGCGGTTAATTGATGTTTTGCTTATTTAAGGAGTGTCTTGACCACATAACAAAGTTCCCAGGATAATTTCAGAAGCATCTGTTGAAAATAGGAAAGGGGAGGAACATAGGAAGTTTTGGTATTTATCAGTGTACAGTAGAATACAGTACAGTAGAAGGAGAAGGAGCAGCTACATTTTAAAAAGTTTCCACAACACTAGGAACCGACACTTGACAATCATTCCCCTTACTAGAAAATGAATTGTGGCTGGTTAGGGATTTTAAGTGGAATGGGTATTTAGTATAAAATAATGATAAGAACATCTGTGAATCTTAAAGGAACAGCACAGAATGTCAGATTTCTAATGTGAAAAAATAGAACTATCTTCCTATTATAATAGATGGAACACCAGAAGAGTCATGTCCCCAGTTACACCAGAGAACTGGGTTATTTGGAAGTAACTTAATAAGCTATGGAGTACAGTTGGCAGTACGGCAGAGTTTTGAGTTTTGGTTAAATTCCTCTAGCTCTATAGCTAAAGTGCATGGATGCACAGAACAGAATCAGCCTCAAGTTGCCCAGCTTAGTCTACCCATTTTTCATCAACAGGCACTTACAGTCCCAATAACTAACTCTGAGACACTTTAAGTAGAAAGAATAAAACAAATTTATTTTCTTACAATTATGAACAGATCAAACAGCAAAACTAAAAACATGACTGCTCTCAACAACAGGCCTCAACAGACTGTTTCCAACACACTAAAGAGAAGAATAAAGAAGCAGAGCAGAAAAGTGGGACTCTCTTTGAATTCAGAAGCAGGAGGAAACTATTGGTTAGTACAGTTAGTGATTGACAGTCATCCCAGCACAGAAAGATCCCTCCCAGCCACACCTACTAGAGGTAGCATGTAGGATGCAAAAACTCCAACAGGCAGAATCTAAGTGAACCTAAGGAAACTGGGTTATTGCACAAACACTGTCCTTTGCAAGTTGGGAGAAAAATAGACAACTTCTCAACTATGTCAATGTACTCTACCCCTCTCAACATGTACTGTGGAAGATTTGATATTAGCTGACCCAAATGCTCTTGATGTTGCATTGTTATTGACAAAATTTATCTGATATATTTATTCATTGTATCATGGTGCTTCTGGCATGAACAAAGCAAGAAGAAAAATCTTAAGTAGAAGGACAAATGCCAAACTACATGTTCACATTCTCACATGTCTTTTTATGTGGAATGCACTACCATTTTTGTAGGTTTATATAATTCCCTTGATTTTTTCATGAAAACTGTGCAAACTGTAGTTTGAACAGGGGGCACCTCATGCTATTAGAGGGGAGAGTAACCCATGCCTCAGACCACAGAATACTGGTGATGACAAGGTGATATAAACCTGTTGTCTCATGCAGTACATTTCAAATGGCAGTAAAGCAATAATGCTATCTGCTATCCTGGCCACATGCATATCACTGCTGTTCACCTCTTTTCTCCAACTATTTCATTAGCAATACTTCTGGACATGGTCCTATGTGCTCTGATGTGGGGGTGTGTGTTATTACCTGTCTTGTCCCCAGCATTAGAATGTCCAGGGTCAGCTTTTATGCCATATATATATATATGGCATAAAAGCTGACCCTATATATATATTTACATATTTTTATATATGCATAAAAGCTGACCCTGGACATTCTAATGCTGGGGACAAGACAGGTAATAACACCCCCCCATCAGAGCACATAGGACCATGTCCAGAAGTGTTGCTAATGAAATATGTATGTATGTATGTATGTATGTATGTATGTATGTATGTATGTATGTATGTATGTATGTATGTATGTATGTATGTATGTATGTGTATACACACACACACATATACATACCATATATGCAGTACATATATATACACCATCTGTCTGTCTGTCTGTCTGTCTGTCTGTCTACACACACACACACACACACACACACACACACACACACACACACACACACATACATACATACATACCATATATGTAGTACATATATATACACCATCTGTCTGTCTGTCTGTCTGTCTGTCTGTCTATATATCTATATATCTATATCTATCTATTGATCGATCGATCGATCGATCGATCTAGATAGATAGGTAGATAGATAGATAGATAGATATAGATATAGATATAGATATAGATATATGGTATGTTATATATGTATATGGTATATTCACTGTGTCATCTCCAGGACTGCTGTAGGGTGGCCTACATTGAAAAAAATAATCAGAATAAGACTGAAATATGGAACAACAGTTATGAACTAGAAAAGACCATTAAATGTAAAAATGTGTCACTAGAGACCAAGGCCAAGATAATCTGCACTATAGTGTTCCTGATTATTATGTACAGATGTGAAAAATTGACAATGAAGAAAGTTGACAGGAAAAAGAGAGAAGAACTTTGTGGATATCATGGATTGCCAGAAAGACAGATAAGGAAACATACTGCACATCAAATCAAGCCTGAACTCTCATCAGAAACTAAATTGACTACATAGAATGAAATCCAATTGGTGCAACTAGACTATGTAAATAGCAATGACATCATTACTTGGCACCAGTAAATTTTAGTTGGATTACAATTAAATTTTAGTTTAAATTTCAGGTTTCAAGGCTTTCTAGGGATCTCTTTTGCCATGGGGAAACCTTTGGTAGCCACTGGATGTGAGGGAGGGATCCTTTAAAATCAGAAAAATCACTGCTAGATTACCATCAGTTATTCTGGTCTGCTAGTGGGAACGCTGCCAGTGATCTGATTTTAAAGGCTTTCCCCATCGTGAGGCTCCCAAAAGCTTCCTCAGGGCCAAAGGGAGCTTGGGATTCTGAAGTATAGGGAATAGGAAATTTTAAATTTGATTAAAGTAAGAGTAATGGTGCTAGTGATGACATGATCACCATTTATGTGGTGTAGTTGTCCCTAGTGAGTATTAGCCACTGAGTCTCTTTTACTTCAGGCACATCATAAGGAAGCAAGACTCACTGGGAAAAACACTAATGAAAGGAAAAGTAGAAGGCAATAGGAAAAGAAGATGACCTAGTATGAGATGGATTTACTTGGAAAAGGAAGCCACCGTCTTTAGTTTGCAAGACCTGCACAGCGCTTTTAATGTAAGGGCCTTCTGGAGGTCATTAATTCATAGTGTTACTGTAAGTCATAAGGGACTTGACAGCACAGAAGAGCAACATATCGAGGGAGGCAGCCTTCTCCCTATGAGCAGAGCACAGCGCAGGTATGATAACAGTCCAGGCTTCCACAATTGCCATATAGAGGCCTCTGGTAGTGGATCTACTCTGACTGTAGATTTGCTACTCCACGAATTGAGGAAGAACTCTATGTTATCCTATGTCCTTGAGATACCCCCTGAAAGATAGCAGACTTGCACCCCACATTATCTATCAAATACTTAAATTTAGATTTCAGAAGAGGCATGGGTTGGAACTTATGTTTGGTATAAGAAAATGTGCATTTCATTTTTAGGCCAGAGCCATTGATTTCTATGGCTTTAATTAACAGATCTGTTAGCATAAGAAAGCAAGTGTTAGGTGCCAGAACATAACAAAAAAGTATCTGACAGCCAGCAATAATCCTGAAAAATTTGCAATCAAATTTTGTCTTTGCAAACGTTCTCTTCTATTTGTTATTTATCATGTTTCATATTATCTTTTGTCTGTAGAATGTTTCCACTTATTTTTAATCTGTTTTTTATTTTTTACTTTCTAAAATGATGGGTATCAAAGAGTATAATTATGGGGTTGTAACTGGTATTCAAAAAGCAATAATTTATAGAAAAATAATATTAATGCAAAATTCTACTATATCTATAATCTGTCCACAATCATTTCTTCATTCATTTGGAAGCAAGTCACCTTTATTTAATGGGACTTATACAGTATCTGTATAAGGGGGTCGTGGTGGCACTGCGGGCTAAACCGCAGAAGCCTCTGTGCTGCAGGGTCAGAAGACCAGCAGTCGTAAGATCGAATCCACGCGATGGAGTGAGTGCCCATCACTTTGTCCCAGCTCCTCGCCAATCTAGCAGTTTGAAAGCATGCAAATGTAAGTAAATCAATAGGTACCACCTCAGTGGGAAGGTAAAACGGCGTTCCCTAGTCATGCTGGCCACGTGACAACGGAGACTGTCTTCAGACAAGCGCTGGCTCTATGACTTGAAAACAGGATGAGCAGCACCCCCTAGAGTCGGACACGATTGGACTAAAAAATGTCAAGGGGAACCTTTACCTTTGCCTTATACAGTATCTAGTAAGTATGCATAGAATTGAACTGTATCTGAACCTGACCAGAGAACTAAGAGCATGAATGAAAGAACTGTAAGCAAGACAAGGATGGAAAACATGTAACAGGGAATAATACAGCAATATTAAAAATGGCCATAGCAGCCCAAAGTGTTAGGAAAATTCAGTTAACAATGACTGAATATTACTCATGCCTGTATGAAATCAGGCAATTAAGACAATGGGATGAAAGTCACATCCCTATCCCACCATTCAAGTTCAGCAAATAATCCAACACTCTCCATTCCAGTACTATAATACGGAAAAAAGTAACCCTCTATCCACTTTCTTTATACCACACATACTTGTCCAGATCTTTGACATGTTTTTCTTTGTTTATTTAAAAAAAAAACAACAACCACCACTTAACAGCCCTTTGCCTCATAAGGAAGTTGCAATCTGCATATGTATAAAGTTAAGGCTACTGGCAACAATGTGCATAGTACATTTGCTCCAGGTACCTTTCACCTGTGTCCACACACATCCTGACTGGTAAAAAGTCAGGTCCTAAAGAAGAGTTCAGCTTTTGAGTAATAAAGGCTAAGTTGAATCCAGTTCCTATTCATGTTTTTATGCTGCCTTGAATTTCATAATTTCTTAGCAGGGAAGAAGAAGAGGAAAGTTAATCAATTCAACTGCAAGAGCCTTGTGGCACCGTAGTTAAACTGTACTACTGCAGTGAAGATTCTGCTCATTCTGAGTTCAATCCCGAAGGGCTCAGGAAGCCAACCTGAGGTTGACTCAACTTCTCATCCTCCCAAGGTTGGTAAATTGAGTACCCAAATCATGGGGGGGGGGGGGGCGCACAATGTGTAGCCAGCATAATAAATTGTAAACCACCCAGAAAGTGCTTTAAGCTCTATGGGGTGGTATATAAGAAACTCACTTTGCTTTACTTTTTTGTTCTGTGTAAACTTGGCCTTTTGCAATAATTCTCCCCGATTTCTGAGTTTAGTGAAGAAATGGTGTGGGGGGGGGAGCAGAGGGGAGGGGATACTAGTTTTACAGGCATGTCTTTACAAGGAAATATATAAACCAGCTATTTAAAGTGTGAAGATTTTAATCTCAGAAGAGAAGAGGAAAAGAGAGCTGCTATATTTGTAGACATTCACATCCTTCAACTACTGAACATTAGCAGGACATTTTAGAGCTCCGCCCCCCCTCCCGAATGCTTTTTAGTTTTGGTCTGTTCAATACTATTTAGATTTAAAGGAATGCCTTTGTTTCAGAAAGCACTGTTTTTCATTCATTGCCCAGTTCTCATTTTCTGGATTGTTTCTCCTCCCCCCCACACACACACCTTCCTTTGCAGATAAAAACAGTTTTCACAAGAATATTACTTATTTATTTAAAATATTTCTGTGTCACCTTTCTGCCTAAAAGGACCCAAGGTGGCTTACATCACTAAAACAGTATTTAAGAGCTAAAACAGTAAGTATACAAATATTTAAAAAGAATTAAACAAATACTATATTAAAATGGTAACTATGATCAATATTAAAACACATTTATAATGATAGAGCACAACAGTCCATTTAAACCTCCTCTCAGACCACCAGTCATTAAGGAAAAGCCTGCCTGAAGGAAAAGGTCTTTTCTTTTCTTCAAAGGAAAACAAAAACCAGTTTCAAATTTTAAAAAACTGAATATTTTAGTTGAAATAGTGGCTCAGGATGGATCAAAATATAATGGTAGTTAAGTTTCTAACCATTCTCTTGAAATTACAAGAAAGATTCATATCAACATGGAATATATATATTTAGCTATAACACGAAGTCGGAGTGAAAAAGATTTCCAGAAAGATATTTACAGATGACTTTTTAAAAATTCTAACTGTTCGTAAGACCATTTCAGCCACTCTATTCTTTAATATATTTTAATTAGTACACACCTTTCTTTCTACCAGCAACTCCACAAAGTAACTACCTCTAGTATTTCAGTAGCTACAAGTCTTGTATTAAACACATTTGAAGATACACAGTGGTGTTTATCTTTTTACAGCTTCTTCAGCAATACAACATGGTGAATAAGGTAAGGTGAAAAAAGAATGAATCTTGTGTATAAATATCTGATTTTACAAAAAAAGAAGAACGTTTTTTTAAAAAATCTTGATATAAAAGTCCAGTAGCTTGGGAAGGTACCATGACTCTTTCAAAAAAAAAATTCCCACACTCAGATGGATGTCAATGGTGGTGCCAGTGAACCGTTACACAAAGCTCCCCAACACTTTGTAAGCTCAAAACTGGAAGGACAATTGTAAAGTTCAGTGCTAGAAAGAGATAGTGTGTTGAATACACAATACCAAGCTTTGTCTACTCAGGATTCTGTTGCAAGAGAAGGCTACTTAATCTCCTCCATTTGCCCTGGGGATTCCAACTGTTTTAATGTGTTCTTTTTCAGGGCCTGTGAACTACAGAATACAAGCTGGTAACAACTTTCTTTGGAACTCCTTTGGTAAAACGTAAAGCCTCCAATACAAAATGTGGTCCCAGTGGTACTAATGAGGACAAAGGCAGTCTTTAACTGTTTTTGAAGCTACTGTGGTAGAGGTTTCATATCATTCTTTGGTGAAGGGACTGATTCTTTGGCTTGTTTTATGAGCATCCAGCTAATGACTCAGGATAGAGTACAGCCTCTTTATCCAAGCTGTAAATAATAAAATCTGATGCATCTCTAATCATCTCAGAGATTTCAGGTTTTTGTCCTCTTTAAAAATACTTTAAAGTAGTTAAAGTAAAAAATACTTTTTTAAAAAAAGCTTGGCTTCCTCAAAAAATATGCCAAACATGAAAAAATGTGGTAAAAACATTGAATTGCTCAGTGTCTTTTTCAGCTGGCAGGAAAGTTACGTATTGATCCTACTGACAATGAGAACAGCTGTTAAAACGGGTTGTGCTTATTTTAAAACAGTTTAAAATAAGGTGTCTCCATAATATTAAAGGAAGCATCGATTATTTTGCTACAAATAAAGTCCTTTCTGGTTTGAAAGTGATATAAAATACTCTTCTGCCTGAGGGTCATTTATTTTAGCACACATGTGAAATCCAATTTATTTCAATCATTTCCCCATATGTACACCCCTCTGTTGCCTTAAATTGCACTTTTGGGTAACTAGCAGAAGTGGTGGGAGAGGTGACAGCAGCAACAAGAATCGCAGCCTGAGAACGGAACAGGGATGGAGAAGTACAGGTCCCCATGCTTTTCCCGTGGTGTCTAATGTAAGGAACGGATTGAACCTGCAAAGGAAGATATGATTTCTGTTGAGTCATCTGGGGTGACGATCAGGTCCCAGAAAGAAGCAGAGCCTCATCTAGTGATGTTCTGATATAAAGGCTTGAGGGAACATTTTTCCAACTTCCCAGCGCATCTACCCAATGTGGATAAACCAAGTAGTTTTCTCAGAGAGTGATACTTCCCTAGACCCTGCTGCAGAAAAAAAAGTCACCTCGATCCATCTGCCTCTGAATGACCCATAATCCATCATCAAGACCTCTCGCTGACATTGCTTTCCTAGAACATTGCAAGCTGGTGTGGGAAACCTTTGGACCCCTCTTTTCAAAGGTTTATTAGTGAATATGATATAGTACTCTTCCAGGGAACCTGGGAGAAGGAAGTGTTGGAGCTAGATGGTTTTGTAAGTTATTTATTAAAAGCTAAACCCAGCTCCAGAGGAGGTCACTCTAAGGGAGGCCTTGGGATCCTGGTTTCTACTAAGCTTCAAGCCAACCACATCAGCTTAGTTTCATTATCGAATATTGCAATTTCTCTGGTGATTCCTTGTAATTTCTATGCAATCACTTGCCATATTGTGTTCTTTGCATTTTCTTTGTTGATAGTTAGTGTTTATATACCTCCTTGCTCCAAGAACATAGTATTAACAACATCTGGGTTACTAGTGATAACTATGCAGAACACCTTAAATCTTTACTACCCAAGAGTTGGGATACATTTATAATAGCTCTTGTGTAAAACTGATCCTGTCAATTGTTGACAACCAGCTTACTGTGTTTAATAAGCAATCTCTATACTAAAAATCTCTGTAACAAACTACTTGATTGGATACAGAATGAAAATATTATGGCAGTAGAACAAGAAGGATCCAGTCAGGGACAATCCACTCTAGATCACTGCTTTGTATTAGCTCATCTTATTGTATGCAGCATTTCTTGATCTTAAGGCAGTGTTTGACTCCATCCCTTTTAAAAAGTTGTTCTGGGAGGGCTTTGGAGGGTAGGTTTGGGCTGGGGGGTTATGTTTCTGTGTTGTTGTGTTTTTTTTTTGGTCTTTTTTTGCAGTCCCAGTGTGGGACTTGCTCCAATGTTTATTTTTGGATTTGTTTTTGTTTGTTTGTTTGTTTGTTTGCAGTCCCAGCGTGGGACTTGCGGTGTTTTATTTTTAATTTTAATTTTTTTTCCTTCGGCCAGAACGGATTAATTGGTTTTCAATACATTGCTATGGGAAATGGTGCTTTGACTTACAAATGGTTTGACTTATGGCCACCATTCCAATATGGATTAAATTCATAAGTCAAGGCACCACTGTACTGCTATCTCAAACCACAGTGGGTCTGAGAAGACAATTAAAGGCATTTTCCAACTACTGCCAGAAGGAATACTTAGACGTGAAGTACAGCAAGACTGAAGTAATGGTACTTTCAAAATGTTTCAGACTCTGTAAATGGTCCTTGGATGGGCGACCAATCAAATCAGTTAGAGTCACAAAATACCTAGGCATAATCTTTCAGACATCAGGAACATGGGTAGCTCAAAAAGAATATGTTGCAGAAAAAAACTTCACACTCTGTAAAAATTCTGATAGTTTTTTTACACCAAAGGTAACAATTTCATACCAGCAGAGCTGGAAGTTTACAGAGCTAAGCCGCTAGCTCAGATGCTGTATGGGATTCCAATCTGGGCCAGTACAAATATAAAATCATTAGAAATTGTGCAGTATAAGTTTCTCAGGCAAATATTTGCTGTACCTGGCTGTATTCCAAATGCCTCTCTGAGCTTGGAAAGTTGCCTTCCCTCAGTGCATACACAGGCCTGGCTCAGGACATTCAACTTTTGGTAAAGGATGAATCTATTTCCCTCTGGTCTACTCTCCCTTGTTATGGAAGACTCTCATCAGAGTAAATGGATTAAAGACATCAAGTCCAAAATACATACTTTTGGACTGTCCCTTGATCTCCTATTGACCACTGGGTATGGCAGGGAGAAAAATTTATTAGAGCAGTGCCTATATGATGTTGAACATCAAAATAATTCACCCACCACCAATAAATCATGTCCTTGGTATGACTACTCTATGATAAGTCATCAAAAAACAAAGGCACAATATTTACATGTGCTAGCAGCTCCAAAATACAGAAAGGCCTTCTCATGCGTACGACTTAATGTCATGCCTTCAGCATTACATGAGGTCATTTCAAAGGAATCCAATTACAAAATTGCACATGCCCATGTGGTGAAGGGGTTGAAACACTTGCCCGTGTGCTATTGTTTTGTTCTTTCTATGGAGAACTGAGCAAAGAGGAAATTCACTCCCTGTTAGCTAAGAAGTCAGGTTGTTTGTCTGATTTCTATGTATCTTTTCTGTGCATACCGAAATAAGCAGGTGACGGTACAATCAGCTAAATATTTAGCAGCAGCAATTAAACTTAGGCCAAATACAGAATGTGATAGAGACCAGTATATATCATAATCTCATTTGTTGATGTTTCTTACTAAGCTTACACCCCATACCCTGATCCAAATCCCCTTCCCTATGATCTTCCCTTACCTAATGGAAAATGAATAATAATAAAAATAGGCCAAATATGATTTTAAAATAGTAATTTTTAATAGATCTACGTGTCTAATTTTGACACTGGTGTATTGTATGTATCTGATATCTATGCATTGGTTATCTTGATTTTAATATGTTGATTTTATATCTTTGTAAGTTTTATATTTGTCTTGCTAAGGCCTACAGCTAATGCAAATAAAATGCTATTGCAAGATAGCAACATATATTCCAAACCACTGTTTTAATTTCTCAGGAAGACTATTATACTGAATTAACTGGCTGAATTGGGAGCCAATTATACCATGGAAAAATATACCAACCAACAATGTCTGTCATCATTGCTCCCCCACGTTGAGAATATCAGTAACACATTGTGAGTGGTGTTCTGAAATGTGTGGGTTATATTAGAAAACCCTTCAAAGCTGCTACAAAACACTGATATAGCTTTTGAGTGAAAAGCACTACACTGGTTTTAGGGTACTAAATGTCCCCATACTGTTTATGTCAGTTGCCAGTTGATTTTACTTTCTCCACTATTGCACCCCACAAAACTACTTTGGCAGATTTTGAAATGATGCCACATTTGGGGGTTGTTAGTTAATTTGGTCTTTCTGGTTTTTAGCCATATGTCAGTGTGATTTCTGGAATCTGCTACGGTTAGCACAAAGGCTGCCAGAAGAGAAGTGCCTTAAACATTTCTCCCTAAGCCTGATGGTACTAGAATACTAATGATTTGAATTTATTAGAATTATATGTGGTCCAAATGGATCTGTAAGATCGATGTTGTCTTCATCTATACTGAAGTGAATGAACTGTGGTCCTCTACTTTTTGTGCATTGTAATCTCCATTCACCTTACTTGACACAATAAATGATGATGAATGCTAGAATATGAAATCCAAAAACATTTTCCCCATCCTTGATCTATATTCAATTATTTTTTAAAAATGAATCAATCGATCGATCGATTGATTCATTTTTTAAAAATCCATCCATCCATCCATCCATCCATCCATCCATCCATCCATCCATCCATCCATCCATCCATCCATCCATCCATCCATGATTTATAAGCTGAGCTGTAATAAAAGATTATACAGGTTGCTTGCATCAAAAAGTGCTTGGAATTTTGCCTTTAATTTATAAACAAAGTCTCACTTGCTTTTAAGCTGGCTTTTCAACACTTGCACTGAAAATGTAAAGTGAAAATAAATGTAAGTGAATATTTATGTGTATAAAATATATATTAGAAACCACTGAAGGTTATTAAACTCACAGAAAAGACTCACTGTGGGTGTTTAATAGGCTTTTCTGTGATAATGCATTGGCAGAGATCCAGTGCAAGCTTTACATGCAAAAACCATGCATGTAAAACTTAAAAACAAATGCCTTTTCTACAAAATACATGTTTCTAAAATATTTACGTAGCCACAGGAGCTCCTTGGACCTGATGCCATCCAGCTATCTGCCAGGCATATCCTGAGCTCCAATGGGTATAATTCACTGGGAGGTTCTAGTATGTTAGTTCCTATGTGAACCGTTTTCCACAGCTATCTCTAATTCAGGTGATGCTTACAAAGGAGAACTTCCCAATGAATTATACCTGTAACAATCTGTGCAGAACTTGCAAAAGGCCGAGGTGCAATTTGTTGCCCCAAATACTGAGCCTCCTTTAATTAATAGGACCTATTTCTAAATCAAGAAATGTGTTGACATACCTTAAGTTAGCTCTATAGATTTTCTTTACTCTTCCCCTACGCCTGCCAGTTCTGAAACAGTTTATGATGATTGTAACTACAGATCTTCTGTTTCTCCTGGCTTTTGTCCATTGAGGAAACTTTTATCTATATTTTAGTTGTATAATTTTGGCACTGAACAGGAAGTTATGTGGACACAGGAAGCAGGATTTTTTTCCTTTTTGCATTTTTATGAGTCAACATGGCATTGCGAAGTATGAATAGAGAGATGAATCACACGAGATCTCTAATAATATTTAACTCTCTGCATCAAAACTTGGGCAAGAAAGCTTCCATGGTTTGGCTGGGTGTGAAACCAACATCTGTGACCTACCTTAATGTCTGTGGGATCACTGTGGAGAGACAGAGGCACTTGGTGATTATAAATTACAATGATTCCGCCACTAAAGTAAACACAGCTATATTCACACATCTGTGTTTTATTAAATGAACTGCAGCTGCCAAAATAAGCACTATAGTTTATTTATTGGTGGAAATAAAATTCTGTGCACTTCTCATAAACAAACTTGGCTTTATTAAAATAGGCAATCCTCTTTCCAGAAACAAAATGTTCACAATATACTGCATCCTGTTGGCAAAAGCCATTATTTTGTCAGCAAAGCAAGACACAACAAATGACATCTAAAACATCTTTCAGCTTTACTATTATAGTGGACCTTCAGCACTAACTGGGGACAAAATGAAATCCATTCATGAAACAAATAGCTGCAGATGTTATCATTCAGTATTTTTGTTGAATCTCATGACATCTTGCAGCCTAGGCCATGAACAGCAGTCCACATCAAATACCCCAATCATACACAAAACTTGCCGTCATTCTTGCATCAAACCAATCCATTCATTCCTTTTCTTGCAAGATTTCCTTAACAATCTAGCAGTTGGTGTGCTGTATAATGTTCACAGAGACTCCTTTCCAAAACTTGGCATGTACCGCACAGAAGTTTTAAGCAACTTCAACTAAATACTCTTAGATTCCTCTGCACAGTTAGGAACTCTGATTACATAGCCACATATACCCCAAAATGGACTTTCAGCCACATATACATTGGTTCTTTGTGCTTATTGCTTTGAGAGTATGTGCACCACATGTATTTTGGGAAGGATGGGTGCTGGTCTTCTGTGTGCATCACACCTGCTATATATTTTTAGCCCTCGGGTATCTGAATAAGTACCAAAGATGATTAGCCTTTCTTATGTAACTAGAAACAATTCTTTTCCTTATACAAGACTAGAGGCCATTGTTGTTTGATGACCACAACAGGTAGTAAGATGGAAATTTATACTCAAACTTTTACCCAGTTCCTTCTTTGACTTTCTTTATTTTGGTACTTTAAATAAGAGATTGGATCCCATCTAACTCTTTGAGTGAAAGAAGGATCCTACCTATCAGTTTGCCATGATTAGTTGCAGCAATAATAATAATAATAATAATAATAATAATAATAATAATAATAATAATAATAATAATAATAATAATAATAATAATAATAATAATAATAATAATCCAAGAAACTGATAGGGCTCATATGCCCAAACCAGCACTACTATCTTGGTCACATTTGATGCAGATCCTGACAAACCCATCAATTTTGCTACATTTTTCTTAAGCAGGACTTCAGATGTTTCAAAACGCTTTGCAATGATACAAATGTCTCAGGGAAATAGTATCAATTCAGGCAGAGTCCAGTAGGTTAGAGGCACATGTGAAGAATCCATACATATTTCCTTAGACATGTCAGGTGGGGGTGATAGATATTGTAGTCCAGTATATCTGGATAGCACCAAATTGGTGAAAGCTGCACTAGAGATTAATATATGTTGTTTAAACTGGGGGAAGTTCTCTTTTTGGGTCTCTTTTCTCATGCAATTTTGCTTTGTATGAGCCACTTTGTATTACCTTTGGGTGCCCAGGACCAAGGTAGCTTGTGGACCAAGTATGGAGGATGCAACCTAACTCAGCTCAGAGGCGCTTACGGCAAAAAATGCCATAGAATGTCAGGTGTTTTTGTTTTTTGCTTTAAATTTAGGAACTAACAGCTGCACATTTCTATTGCATGTCTGGAAAATTCCTCAGCATTCCTTCTCCTCCTTCCTCTTCTATATCCCAGGATCCCTTCTCTTCCCTGTGACTTAATTCTTATTGTTGAATAGTGCAGTATGGATTCTTTCATCCTCTTCCCTAACACAGTTTAGCAAGTGTAAGAATACAGCTTTTCCCAAGTGGCCTTTCAGGTGAGGTAAGCAGAAGAAAGACATCTAACATTTATGATTGTATTTGTGGGTGAAATGGCCATTTAATCCTCAATCAATAAATCTTTTTTTTAACTTCCTTTCAAATGAGACTGGTCTTTATCCTGGATGTGTACTCTCAATGAGCTCACTAAGGAAATCTAACACCAAATAAATCCTTACAACAAATTCTGTCACAGGCCAACATTTCTTAACAAGCTCACACGTTTGAGGCCAGAGTATCAACAGCTGTCTTATAATAGCATGTTAGATATTTCTGAAAGCACCCATAACCCCAAAATAAATGTTGTCGGACCAGAGATTCTTATGTCTTTATTTATTAATTTCTTTATTACTTCTAACCTATTTATTTCCTTTCAGCTAAAGAATGCTTGCTGGTACTCTATGTACTTTTTCTTCCAGGGAAGCAATGCTTGAATGAGTGTGGGTTGAAGGACACTGAGCAACAGACTCCATTCTACACAGAACAAGAGGCTGATTAACAGACTGGATCCCCAGAGGAAAAAAACAGTAAAAAGGAAGAGGCCCTCCCATGCAAGCCCAGCTTTTCATGTTGAAATCCAGGTATTCGGTTGCATGGGGAAGGCAAGTATTCTGTGCACAAAATATACTTCAGACAGAGCAAGGGAATCCAAACATAAATATCAAAATACTGATCATTTGGATGGCCTAATTATTGAATATTGCTTGAAAATCTGTCTATCTATATCCCTTATCCCCAGTATAGGATCCAAGACAGCTGAAAACATGAATTAAAAACAGGCATAACTGGCATAAATTAATTATAATAGTGATTATTATAACAGTAAAATTAGAATACTATTATTAATTTATGCCTATTTAATAAATGAAAATATTAAAACATAGTTATACTGTATTAAGAACAAATTCTGAATTAAAACATCTAAAACTACAACAGGAAGAAACAGATAGAATACCCATGGTTAAAAAACAAAACAAAATAAAACAAAAACCCACCCCAAACCCTTCTATCTATGACTGACTGCCTTCTAGAAAAGCTGTGATCTAAATTGCCCAGTTGCAGAATACAGAAACAGAAAGAACTTTGTAAGCTCAAAGAACAAATAGCACTGGAAGATTTCAGCAGGCGACCACAAAATGTTTTCAATCATTTATACAGACTTGAAGACTAGGAACTTTCTTTAAATATAATTTCACATACTTTCAGATTATACATACAATCATGAAAGCTGTGCTACAAATTTATATGCACATATTCAGCCATATTCTAATTCCTTTTATATTCCAGAATAATTCAGAGAAGAATTAAGGCTTCCCAACTTACATAGTGTTTCTCTGGCTTCAATCCAAAACTGAAATGATTTTATTTAAGCTGAATGATGCTATCATTAATCTTTTTATGTTTCATAGCATATATTCCCTGATGAAATAAGTGATTAATCTCCTTAATATCTGGTTGTCTTCTATTGTCTTCTTTCTGCTTAGTCTTATTTAGGATAGTTGGCAAGTGGAATCTGAAAGCATGTTGTGCCTATTTCCTTTATCTCTGACTGAGGACTCCATTTTTAAAGTATTACTATTTGTTCCCCCTTTTTTGAATACTCATAGAGTAGGAATGAAGAAAACATTAGGGTAAGGTCATTTTATTAACAGGGGCTTGTCCTGAGAAAATACTAATTTTAGTCAAGCGCCATAAAAAAGTTTGGGAAAACATGGGTAAAATATTCAAACACCCCCTACTATTTCCATTTATTCTGCATAAAAATGTGATCTTATATTTCCTTGTTAGTCATTTGCTATTTTGTGAGAAGTGAAGGTATTCAGAAAAATTCCAACATCTTTGGATTCCATTTCAACAGGTGCAGGTTGTTCCTCTCTGAACTCAACGCATGTGCACATTGGGAACCAGATATAGTGCCCACCACAAGTACAAATGCCTGGTAGTTCATCTCATAAAATGGGTAAACAAAGCTTACATCCGAACATGGGCATGCTCTGGCACTGAAGGTTCTTTGCCCCACCTGCTTAGAGGTGGGTGAGGCATGGAATGTTTCACACCTCATGTGGCCAGACTGGTGGTGGAGTGAACAGGCCTTACTTAAGGCAGCCCCAGCTCAGCCTCTGCCTCTTTTCTCAGGTGCTCTGTTCCATGGGGATGTCTCAGTTTAGTATTTTGAAAAGTTGTGGCCCTAGTTTCAATCCATCACCTGTGTCTCACCTCTTTATTCCAGGCTGGAGGAGCAAGTCCTTGTATTTTACTATGCACAGACACGTCAGACTACATGGCAGTTATGTCCATGTGTTCAGTTATGGGTCTGAGAGCTTTTACTGAAATCTGTTTGCCTGAGAATCTGAAGACACACCACTTCTGAACATGACCATGGCTGTTACTAAATAACTCTCAACAATCCATAGCAGATTTAGAGGGGGTTCCCAGAGAAATTGGGATCAAGACAAGAGTGCCCCATTCTATGAATGAACCCTGAATCTACCTACTGAAATAATACAGTTGGTTTTCCTTCAGTAAGGAACACAACAACTGCATTTGTTTTCCATAACTCTGGAAACAGCAATCAGATTTCCAGTCACATCCAATATGTTTTACCTAGCTTAAAATTAGCATTCAAACATGAATAGTTTTGATATTGTGATATGTGGTGAGGTTTTTAGGCAATAATGGAACATCTGGCAGTGATTAGCTGAGGTTTTTTAATATCACAAGGAGGTGTTACTAGGCAGTTGGAAGGACGTCTGACTGCCAATCATCACCCTAAAAGCTTGTTGGTTGTCACTAGCAAAACTTTTTTTAATTGGGAGAGCTTTTCGTTGCCACTGGCTGAATTTTTTGTACCAACAAAAAGGGTAGATAAGGCAATGTGCTCCAAGACAGGAAGCAGTAGAAGAACCAGAAACATAGGGAAATGGCTAGATGGGGTTCAGCAATCAATTGAGAGTCATAGATAAAAGGAGGACCCTTGTAAATGGGACAGCTGATGTTCGTATGGCCAGTCACAACAGGCACATTTGTTGCTTTGAAACATTTCTGGCTGTAGATCTCTAGTTCTATATCAAAGTGGACATGGACACCTTGACATTAAATATGTTAAACAGGTTTTGCTAGGCTTTTATTTCCAGATAAGTCAGTTTAATATCAGAGGTTTCAGTTTTAATGTATTTAAAATAATTTGTAGTATCTCAAAGGCGAATGCTTTACTTTATCATTGTGTGTATTTTACTGATTCTAACCAGATGCTTATGTGGTAAGAGAATAATGTGGCATATTACTATTTCTCCTACTGCTGCAGGTAGAAAAGTTACTCCTCATTCCAGTGTGAAAGAATTTCGTGCATACCCACTAGAGGGCAATCTCTAGAAAGCAGATTTAATTCTACATAATTCTACTTTTCTGTGAACGGATGATTATTATTTGGTAATTATCTATTCCTGGACAGTTTACAAGACCTACATAATTGTATTGAATAATCTCCTGCAGTTTCATGAATGAGAATATTATGTTTCAAAACAAAAGCCATTGTCGTATGTTTTAAAAATGGCACAATTATTTTTGATTTAGCTATTGCATTTCTGGTTCTACAAACCTTTAGTCTGTGGCTTTTTTCTTTTTTAGGAGAGTAATCTGAGAAAATTTCACTTTACTTCCTTTAACAAATCAATATGGCCTGATATGTACATGTCCCAGTCTTTATCAGAATACTTGTTGTTAAGCTACATTGGTTTAAAATGAGCAGTGAGTAAATGCAAGAACAGCCAATATACCTAGAGCTTGTGAGAGTGAAAGCACAGAAAATTGGAAACTTTGTGTGCCTCTTTCCATTCAAAGATAAAACATTCCCTAATCTGCCTAATCTATTAAACAGACACTATTAAAGGTTCCTTTCTCCCATGCCAAAATGAAATGTCCTCCCTGCACAGCCTGCAAGAAGGTTTGGAGGAAGCTTAGTGATGGAGGGATTTTCAGTGGCATTTGGGGACTGAATGGGGACCTAGAAACATCACCACATTATTTATGATCCATTTTGGATCAGTGCTGATTGAGAAACAAAATTGGAAACATCACAACATAGAAATTAATTGGATAAAGACATACAATGAGCTAAAAAAATTAATATAGTATATGTCAAACCTTCCACCTTAATACAGTTTTAAAACAATATACAGTATCTCAGAATTTTGGTCTTAATGTGATAAAAATCAGAGGCAACAGTGAAACAAACTGAGGTCCGTATGACCGCTTGGACCTTCAGCTAATTAATGCCAGTCATCTTGTAGCTTGGAGGCATACTCTTTTATTGATGTGACCACATGTGCTCCATTAAGAGATGAACAGAGCCATACAGTTAACTACCTGAACATTCTTAGACATGTTGTTATGTGCCATGAAGTCACTTCTGACTTAGGGAGGCGCTATGAATGAGCAATCTCCAAAATGTCTTGTTCTCAATAACCCTGCTCAGCTCTTGTAAACTCCCATCTGTAGTTTCTTTAGGGAGTCAATCCATCTCAAATTTTGTCTTCCTCTTTTCTCACTGCCTTCAACCTTTCCCAGCATTATTGTCTTTTCCAGAGAATCTTGCCTTCTCCTGAAGTGCCCAGGGTAGGACAGCCTCAGTTTCATCATTTTTGTCTCCAGCGATAGTTCAGGGCTTGATTTGATCTAGGATTCACTTGTTCATCTTTCTGGCAGTCCACAGTATGTCTCATTTTAGACATATAGTCCTCACTAATTTCAATGCCTATGTTGAAAAAGATTAGAACAAACTCAATTGTTCATTGGAATTTATTTAAAATATTGTCCTCGAAGGCTTTCATGGCTGGCATTTAATGGTTGTTATAGGTTTTTCGGGATGTTTGACTGTGTTCTACAGGTTGGAGACTAGCTAACAACCCCCATCAATCACCACAGTGACAGACCATCTCCCCCCTTTATCACAACAATACACCTATAACAAAAAACACCTTGATCACAATAATCACCCAATCTTCTGAAAACAACAAAAACCTGATCGCACAGCTACAAATATTTAACAGTCCTGCACACTACACCAGAACACAGACAGAGTTCTAGCTCCTGTCATCTGAAGACTCCGGCCACAGAGACTGGTGAAATGTTAGGAAGACAAACCTCCAGAACAGCCCAAAAAACCTACAACAACTATTGTTTTTGTCCTTTGAGTTTGACTATTCAGAGACTATTAGGTTACAGTTTTCAGTTGTGAATAACTAATTACATGGATATCTATATCAAGAGTCTTGGTACTGCCATTTAAAGTCTGCATCTTACATCTTGAATCTAGAACACCCAGTAAGCAGGAGATAGCTAGGCAAGGCTAAACACATATGTGGCAACAAACCTGAAATATGAGCCCTCAATCTGATGCAATTTAATCTGTGCCACAGCTCACAATCCCCTTTCTTTGATCCTACCCTCTGACAATCCCTGGCTCTCCTTTTATGGTTCATCATTATGATTCATTAGACCAGTGAACTGTTTAAAGTGTTGCACAGAGCTAGGGAAAAGGGACAGTTTTCCACAGTTCTCCTTAATGTACAAACACACACACACATACCAGGGATACATAGGAGTCTGCTATAGTTCATCACAGCTGTTTCTATTTCATATCAATTTTTTTTTGTCCATGCAGAGCTGATCTAGTGCCAAACCCAATGGTTTGCTTAAACATTAAAATTATATATATATTGGGGCAATTAGTGAGAATGATTGTGGGGTAGGTGTTCCTCCTGTCTAAAACATCATCACCAGATTAGTACATCACCAGAATACTACCCACAGCCATGCCCCCATCCCTTGAGTGAATGAAATAACAGGGAAAAAGTCCATTTGAATCATTCTAGCTTGAAAAAGTAGTAGCCCCTTTACAGCAGAGAAGAAAAACGTTGTGTTGCAAGCGAAAAGGCCAGACTGATTTAAATTTGCCTTTGTGTCATGTGATGAATTAAAAGAAGGAAATTACTCTGTTTTGCATCTGCAGCAAATCTTGCAGCATTTGGCTGTATAGGCGCAGCCTCTATTTTGCCAGCTATGACATGGATAGAAATGGTTACAAGTGCAAGACGATTTTTCTTTGGCTTTCCCTATGCTTTGGAGGGGCAGTGAAGGGAGTGGTGGTGGAAGATGAAATAAGGAAGAGGAAATGCCACACTCACAGTCAATTTTGTTCCTGATGGTCACCTGCATACTTTTTCTTCCCATTCATATCACTTTAACTAAAGAAGACTGCATATATCTACTCTAAATATTTAGGTCTCGGACAGTTGCAACTAATGCAGATGAGAAACTGATGGTGAAGCCATTAGATGCTGCTGCTAATGTCAGTGATATTGCTGAGGACAAAGACCTTTCATGACAGCTTCATATATTTCAGGTTTTGACTTAGAAATACATCCTCCAGTAGTGTGATAAAGAGTTCTGTGTAATTAAAAAGCATTGTGCATTATTTGAGAAGTATTCTAAATCCCACAAAGCAGGAGCTGGCAACTCAGGGAGGAACTAGACTGAAATTTGTATGGCAAGGAATGAGGCAGCAGAACACTGTTGGAGAAACAGTAACCATGATCCAGAGAGAGGAGAGACTGTAGCCTTATTCAAGTCATTAATATTCAAGGGTACTTGCCACACATAAAGGGGAGTGTTCTGGACATGATTCTTTTGAACATATGGATGATGATGAGTCTGAACAAAACAGCCTAATTTCCCCAAGGGCCCATTTCATATGGAGAATATCTACAGATAGCAGAAGCTATCCCATTCAGACTTGTTGCTCTCCACACACTTGGGAAATAGAAAAAGGTGCGGCTGATGTGTTCCTTCTCCTTCATATATTTATTCCTGAATATTAACAACTGAGTAGATGACTATATATATAATTGCAATATATATTATTATATTATTGCTGAGAAGAAATCAGGATAGAAAACTGAAGGGTCACATAAGTGATTCTTATGATGCACATAGACTCACAATAATGACTGGAAGCATATGTTTTGTGGCATAGTATCCTGCATCTATTTTTCACATTTTTCACTTGATTATCCACCAACAATATAACACTTTGAAATGCTTTAATTTTCACAAGATAAAATAGACAGAATACAGCAAAAGCATTGTTTGAAGGGAAGTAGACAGGCAAGGTGGGGAAAGAGAAAGATAATATTAACTTCAAGGAACACATTCATTTCTATGAGGTATGCATAGATGTTGTCTTGGTTTGCTTTAAAATTTCATGTATTTTTCACTCTGCTGATTGTGAAAGCTACCACATTTTGAAAAGTTATTGCACATATCTGAAATCAGTACCTTCCTTGAAGAAGAAAAAAAGAATCTGAAAACAGACATCACAAAGCTTGCATGTGGTTATTCTTTTGAAATGAACTATTTAGAAATAATTAAAAAATAGAGAAAGACACAATGCGGTTTATAGTACACATTTTGCCATCATATTTTCTGTATGAATCAACTACAGCTTGCTTAGTACAGTAGCTACCTTTTAAAAAGTTAGAAGAACAGTGTTTGAACTAAATGAAACGTAGTAACATTTCATCCTGATTTTTTATAGCTACTTTGAAGGTACATTCAATTGAGGGGGGGGAAGTGCACTTCAAATATCATTTAGGATATTAATCCTGTGCTATTTTGGAGGAGAAAGTGTAGAAGGACAATAAAGCCAGTGGGGGTTAGACCATCTTTCTTCTACCCAGACCCAATGGAACTCCCTGCATCAGGGGATCCCAGGCTGTGTGCTGTGGCTCCATGGGGTGACTGGGAACTGAGCTAGGGCCACCATGGGAAAAAGCAAGAAACACAGAGCTATGAAGGCTTTAAAGGAGCTGTTCATAGCTCTATGTCAAACAGGAACTGAAAGTGAAAGCTCTTTGCCTGCCTCTGTTTGCCCCACCTCTATGTTCCTGGTGGATGTCTTTGTTGGGTGGCCTTGTGAGTATCCTGCATCAGGACCTGGAAGGAGGTAGGCCCTCGAGGATATTGGGGGGAGCAGTATGGCTGGGGAGGGATGTAAAGATCCTGTTCCTGGTGGCAGTGAGACCCTCCAGGAAGGGAGAGTCATAGCCAGTGGTCAGTAAATCAAGGGAGCCACAAGCCCAAAATGTTTGGGAACCACTGCCCTACATCCAGGTGCCATGTTAATATGGGAGGAGCCATGTTGGACTTGGAGTGGGGAGAGGAGGCAGAAAGCGCAGGTAAAGAGAGAAGCTGGGAAAGTGAAGAGTGACCTCTAGAGGAGAAGGGGGAGGATGATATAAAAGGAGAACCAGAAGAAGGAGAAGTCAAGAGAGGAAAAACACAAGATAGGAGTTAAGGGACACAGAAAGGGGAGACATAGGAGAAAGAGAAGAATTGGTCAAGTCAACCTTGAGCTGGCTACCTGAGCCTGAACTAGAACTCAGGTCATGAGCAGAGTCTTCACTGCAGTAGTGCAGTTTAATCACTGTGCCACAAAACTCTCTTTACAAGCAGAAGAGACTATTCCTAACTGTAGAGTCAACGTATTCCTGAGTTAGGTAGCACTTTAGGAGTTGCGTATATAGAAGCATTTGCTACATTGAGGATTGGAATTATGAAATTCAGAAGCGTTCAGTTTATGAAAGGTACATTTAAAATAACTTATATCTCAATAGCAGTTTAGTATCTCATTCCATTTCCTGCACAGTCTTGAACAGATGCTACTGTTTCTGGTAAATTAGTGTACACAAATGGAATTTGCAGTAGAAACGATCTTCAAAATGAAAGGAGACATCCTACTCAATATAATGAATCCATTTTGCTCTAGAATAGCATTTGTACTCAATGTTGGCCAGCTCTGAAGACATTCAATGGTTTCTGTTGAAAATGTAATCCAATTTAAATCACTCTAGCTAGGAGAAGCATTTTACTGAAATTAGGCAGAACACTGTAGACTTGCTAATGAGTTAATACCTTGGTTCTCACATAAAAAAGCACCAACACCTGTATGCTCCTTAAGCGAAATATAGTGTCATTTGGCAAGACATTAAATATGGCATTGTTTTGGATTTCTGTTCACTTATGTGCTGCCAAAAGACTCGCATTTTATTTCTTTTCAAGTGCAGCATGCTGATTATCATTTCTGAAAGGGGATTATATTTCTACAGGTGATAGCTCCACAGTCTCTATTGAGACATGCATGTTTTCATGAATTCTTTGATGCCACAAGTATATAATGAATTCTCAGAGCAGTCTTAACATTCATTAATGAATCCTCAGGCCTTCTTATTCACAGTTTTGGATTGAAAACGGAATCCCTGAGATGAACCATGCATTCTAGACCTACCACTACCTCTGTTTTTGCATCCACAGGATGAGTTAGGGAGGCCTCCTGCCCTGCCCACAGGATGCTCCTGTTTTTGCTCACTGTGCAAATGATTCCACTAGAACATCACAAAGTATGTCACAGCATCTGTTCTAATCTTCACAACTGCATACATGTTTTTTCCCAACTGTTATAAAAATGGTGGGTGAGTGGAGGAAGACATCTTTTTTCCCACAGATAACCAGCAGAGAGACAAGATAAGGGCATACAGTAGCATCATTTAATAGCGTATTCGAGAAAGAAACTCTGCATTGATGGTTGTTGTGGGTTTTTCTGTCTGTTTGGCCGTATTCTGGAGTATTTTTTTCCCTATAAGCTCCAGAACACGGCCAAACAGCCTGAAAAACCCACAACAACTATCAGATCCCAGCCATGAAAGCCTTCGAGAATACAAACGCTGCATTATTTCTACAAACAGATGGCTTAACTACTACTGCTGGGCATTTATATAAAATGACTCCTTTAATTCTAGGAACAATGTGCAAGGAGATATCCATTTTCTATACTTTCCCAAATGGCTAATGATTTGCCCTGACCCAGTGATCCCTTAAGTCAGAAGGGCCATGCCAGTTGATGGAAATGGATTCAGGATTAGGCAGTTTGTGACCAGATCAATAAAGTATTTAAATGTGAATGCAACTTTAAGTGTATAAATTATATATCTGCTTAAACACTTTATTTCAGCATAGTTCATTTCCAAGTAGATATAACATGTGAATAGGATGGAAATCTCTATTTTTTCTTGGGGGAGGTAGCATAGGTTTTCAGTAATATTGCACATTATAGACCAGTGAAAATACATTTCTTTATGGCAGGTGCATGCCAAATGTTTCAGCTTCAGTACTACAAGGAGCCCTGTTGAGTACACAGAATCTTTATACTACTGTTGCAGCCTAAAACCATGTATATAGAGGTGAAAATATGTGTTCCATCACTGCCCTGCAACTCCCAACCACCATCTGTTGCCAGGGAAGGTCTGAAATGGAGCTCCTTTGACAAAATGAGTTTGGAAGCCTTGCCAGGATTTCTAATTCAATACACTTCTGCAGCTGAATTCAGGAAAAGCACTTTGAACTCAAATTAGTTTTTTCACAGCAACATGGAGATTCTGGATGGATTGCATGGGGAAGGAGTGTGGAACCTTGGCTCCCTATACATGTTTTCATACTATTGGCATAGTGCAACTCCTTCTTCCTTGTACAGTCCTCCAGTAAGGAGCAGCACATGTACTGCCAAAAAAAGAGGAAAGGTTATGCACTCATTTCCCAAGTGCAGAACTACAGACTGAAACAGCAACTATTCTACTAAATGGCAGTAAGTAAGGAGGGAAACCAGGGGCATCTCAACCTACTTCGTGGTGAGCTTGGCCATTGGAAATAAGCCTGTTTTTCCTAAATGCACAGCTCTACAGTTTCATATTGGATTTGTTTTATTAGCAGTGTGATGGATGGAAAAGTGAGAACTGACACTAGAGCTTTTGAAAACAGCAACTTCTGCTCAGATCTTTACTGCAAAGGATCTGGGAAGAGCACAAAACAATCTCACTTATACTGTATATATCTGGAAAGGCCACATTATAATCTCTCTCTCTCTCTCTCTCACACACACACACACACACACACACACACACACACTCACACACACACACACACACACACACACACACACACACACACACACACACACACACACACACACAGTTGTTCTACTGTAATTCACTTCCAGATTCTATCAAAGCTCAGAGCCAGCTGTTTCCTCTCCAAATCTGGCTTCCTTCTCTTCTGCTTACTCTCATGTACTTCCTGTTTACTTAATGGAGATTGCTAAAGCCTCTTATTCCTGCTTGGCTGAGACCTAAACCAACTTAATTGCCAATTAGTGTCCTCAGCTAGGCAACTTCAGCCAATAGCTATGGCAGTGGCCAATAATTATCTTCTCCTCTGCAGTTCTAGAATGACATTCTACAGGAATATCATTATATGTAAATTATGCTAACAGGATGACAAGCACAAAAGGGCAGTTCAGGCATGTAAAAATGTTCCCTGTGAGATGTAGCTCATGTGGAGAATGTAATGTGTGACTCAGGCATCCCATGGAATAACTCAGTGTTAAAGCACACTTCCAATGTTCCTGTGGATACAGTTGCAGCTACCCAGTGGGATGCTGGATTCATATAACAACACATTTTTCAGTCACCATGAACATGGAATCACTTAGACAAAGGAGGTCCATCTGTGGTGGCCTGTTCAACACTTTTTTTTCTTTTTGCATGAATAAAGCAGCAGGAGCAGCCAGGGAGCTATGTTCCACATGTCTTACCCATCCTTCAGGTTATAAGCAAATGTATGAGCAGTAAGATGTATTCCAAACATAATTTGGTGAATGGGCAATGGAAATGCTGCTGACAAGGAACATATCCATTTGCTTCTCAATAAATTGTACTCAATGCCTCAGAAAACATTTTCCTACAGATGCCCTGCTAGTGATCCAGATGCTGCACAAAAGGGTGCTGCTGATCCAATTTTTTTCCTGCCATCTCCCCTCTTCTTCAGCTTGAACATTCCTGTCTTAGGGCCTGACTCCACAAGGCAAATGTTCCCCACTTCTAACATACTTCCGTTGTACTGAATCACAGTCATGTGGTATATATACCTGGATGAATATTCCCACTTGTTTTAACATTACTGATTCATTTCTTCATATTTATAACATTATGGCCAGCTACAAAGTGGAACTGGTTTATTTCCTCTCTTGTTTCCTGGGGCAGTGCAGCCCCTTACTTACTTACTTACTTACTTACTTACTTACTTACTTACTTACTTACTTACTTACTTACTTACTTACTTACTTACTTACTTACTTACTTACTTACTTACTTACTTACTTTATAAACAATACATTGATATATCAGGAATGGGTTATTGTTTGGCCATGAAAGCAATAAAGAAAAAAATCTATACGATCATGCACACGTCATATCACTAAGGAATATACTGATACACCATTGGAACAAAATAACAGAAGGTTCCCAGTGAGTGGGAAATAAACCACAGTTACTCTGCTGGCTGGGTAAATGATTTGATAATGGCTGTGTGTTGAGTGACTGGAAATTTCTATAATGATCTAATGCAGTATAACTATGGAACATTCGCCTTGTGCACTAATGCCCTTAATTTCTATTGTAAAAATGATACTTGCTGTTGTGGAAGTGGGTTATTTCTCTCCAGCTACAGAATGGAAGTAGCTACACTCGTGCAATTATGCTATACTTTGTATCCATAGGATACAGTGGTAAGGGGGGGGCTGGGCTAGATAACCCTTTGTGGTCCTTCCAACTCTACAATTCTGTTTATGTTGTCAGTCTGTCAAAATTTGGTATTAAAAGTTTATCTTGATTGGCAGAACTTGTTAAAAAAGTTATTTCATCTAATTATTCCTGAAACAAACAGATGTTTTATTGATATAAACAGGTGAATGGTTCTTTGCACAATAACTTTTCAATAAGTAATAGTAGTTTTTCATAATTATATGATGCACCTCCATATAAGTGAACTCTCAGCACTTTGCACTTGTAATTTTAATACTTAGTAATTAAATTGATTCAAATCCAGTCTTTTAGATAGAAGGTGACTGCATTAATTTAATAACCAATTTAATATTTAATACTAATCTAGAAGTCAGTCCCCCCCCCATTGCACTTATATATGAGCAGTGTTCAGATTTCTAGGAGTGTTAAAAAGGGAACTTCAATTCTTTATATTCCTTTATTTTATGAAAAGTGTACTTTAGTGCAATATTCACCAACCACCCATTTTTATAGTTAAGGCAAGTGAAATAACAGTCTAATCTGAATGACCTAAATTAATAAGAAATATAAACTTCTTGGTTGCTGTTTGCATGTATAAGCTAAAAGAAAAATAAAATCACACGTTGTATGTTTTAGACTATAATATGTAAAGAGATATTGTAAAGAAAGGTAATTCTTACATTAAACTTATAATGTTCAATCTGTAAATCATTTAAACAATGTGTTCAGGTTGACTATTATGACACATCAGGAACACCTTTGTGGAAAATAAGCATATTTGACAGATACCTTCTTGTCATTTACAAACTTCCTACGTAAAGTTGTGCCTGTTGTGCATAATTATGTTTAATTTATTGTTCCATTTTGTGTAGCAGCTGGATCTTATGTTCACAAAAACCAGTGGGAGTCAGGCTTGAAGATTGGTGTTCACCCTCTAATGAAGCCAGAGACAGCCAGTAAATGAGGAAAAGTGATTGTGATATTATGTACAGTTATTCATGATTAGGGAGGTAAGGTATGTTGTGTAGCTTTCTCTTGCTTGAAAGAGGTCATTTAGCTTTAGAATACCTTTCAGCATGTTGATTTAATTTCAGACACAGCTGGTCACAACAATGTGCATGCAATGTGAATGAAAATGACCACCCCACCCACACAGTATAAAGCAAACGGGAACTGAATGTGTATCCAAATTTATGTTTGAATCTAGGAATGTAGGTCCCAACTGTGTTATCTGCTCCTATGCATGACTATAACATGCATAGGGGCAGATAACTTTTTTGCTAGATGAAGTTTTAATAAACCATTTCACATGTGGGTGCTGCATGCTTCCCTTCCCCACCTCCACATGCTTGGCTACTCACCAGCTGTAGTGTGTATCCCTCCCCCACCTTCTCTGCACACTCACATGCTCACCAGCTGCAGCACACTTTCCTCCTTCGCCTTCCTCGTGCGATCATCCACTCAGATAAGGAGATGCAGCAGGTAAGCCCACAGTGTTGCCAGTGAGTGGAAAATCACATGGAGAAAGCAGAGGAGGGAAGTTTACTGCAGTCTGAGAGTGGGCAAGCATGCACAGGAGGTAGGAGAGGGAAGTGTATGGGACCCACAGAACCCTATGTGGGTGCTGCTCTGAACCAGGCTGAACCCATCTCTAAAAATTATATTACTATGGATACTACAGTAAAATACTCCATGCATTAACTGGAGCAGCTGGGAATCACATACTGTAGATTTGGATTACTGACCCAAATCCTTTTGTATAGTTATGCAAATTGTGCAACTTTTGAAGGCTAATTGTCCTAAATTAAAAAAACCCACCATAGACATTATCAGTTGCATGCTGAATTACAACTGATAATGTGTATGATGGTTTTTTGTTTTGTTTGTTTTTTTGGTATTTGGGGCAGATTGCCTCCAAAGCTTATGCTGTTGGTACTACACCAAATGAACTAGGTAAGAGCGTTTTGGCCCCATGTGTCATTTTTTCAAAAACTTCAGTGGTACAGGTTCTTAATGGGAGCAGTACTCAATAAATGGACGTCATGGCAATGAAGGGATGAAAGGGAGAAAAATTTCAAGTGATGCAGTACTGCCAATGAGTGTATTTAGAGAATCCTTCACACCACCATCAACTTAGAACTGCAGAGCTAGAAGGCACCTTATGGGTCAAGAAGTCCAGCCCCTGCCAAGGAGGCACAGTGGGAAATCAAACTGCCAATCTCTGGCTCCACAGCCAGATGCCTAAACCACTGAGCCATCCACATGCAAGAACTTTTATGCGTACACCATGGATCTTCCAAATTCTCCCTATGATACCATTGCAAAACATTTTATAAAAGGACTTTTCAAATATTATACAAGACAGCTACTAATGATACATTTTTCTGCCTTCAGTACATTTACATTTTTCTGCCTTCAGTACATTTGGAGATTGTAGCATGCATCTGGTGTCTGATTGTGACTAATGTGCCCATCTAATTTCATATTTACCTTAGGTCATGTCCAGACAGGGGAAGTTGGAACATTCTGGTTGCGCTTTAAAGATTTTTATCTTTAGTGCAGTCTGTTTTTTCCTCACACTTTAGCAATCTTTCCATTCACATTATTTCATGTTTCTTCTCTTATGACAAGGGTCCAAACAGGTATTTGGATCTCTTCAGTTTGTGCCTCTTTTCAATTAATGACTCTCCACTTCCCACCCCCTTTCCCACCTTTTTCCATGCCTATCATTCAGCTGGCCACAGCAACTTACCTTTTTGTTGTTGATAATATAATAAGTGACATAGCACTACAGCAATGCAGCTATCTAGCATGGTAAACATGGTAAATATGGTAAATAAATATTTTATATTTATGCATACAGAGTATTACCACCAATTTTTCATTGATTAGTTTTCAGATATGTGCTAACATAGAGGCATGCTTTTTTCACATTGCTCAATTATTTCGCTCACTACAATGTAATGTCATGTCTCAATGTCTCTTGTGTATCTAGAATAGTGTTGCATCAACAAGAAAATATATTACAAATAAAATATATAAAGTAGCTGAAAATGGGGAGCGGGTTTCTCTGTCATCCTTTTCAATGCCATAACCCACCAGATACATCAGAGGGTTGTCACCTCAGATAACATTGCCCACAGGTCTATGTGGGAGTGAACTAATCAACCACACAGGCTATAACCCTAGCACTGTACCAAAAAGAAGTGGGATAACTCTAAATCAAAGCATGTGTGGATGTCATAATTTGATTAAAACCAAACACCTTCAAAAACAATCCAAAGAGAGAACTATATGCCCTCTGAATGACCCCATATTTTCTAATTCAGTTCTACATATTGTTATTCGTAAAACTATGTGGATTAATTATTTCCCACTTCCTTTTTACTTCTAGATAGCATTTTTGGAGATACAATTAGACTTCTTGAATAAGTATGCACACCTAAGATTGGAGCCTAAATAATTACAAATATTTTGAAATTTATTTTTCTTGAGGAATGTTCTTCTTATGTTTTTTTAAAATTTCAACAAGCTATGTGGGATTAAGGGATGTGGTGGTGCTGCAGGTTAAACCACTGAAGCTTCTGTGCTGCAAGGTCAAAAGACGTGCAGTTGTAAGATCAAATCTACACAACAGAGCGAGCCCCCGTCGCTTGTCCCAGCTCCCGCCAATCTAGCGGTTTGAAAGCATGCAAAATGCAAAAATGGGAGTAGATAAATAGGCACCACCTCGGCGGGAAGGTAAAATGGCGTTCCATGTCTAGTCACGCTGACCACGGAGGATTGTCTGCGGACAAACACTAGCTCTATGGGTTAGAAATGGAGATGAGCACTGCCGCCTAGAGTTGAACACGACTGGACAAAATTGTCAAGGGAAACCTTTACCTTTTTGTATATGGGATTAGATAGATAGAGATAGATAGATAGATAGATAGATAGATAGATAGATAGATAGATAGATAGATAGATAGATAGATAGATAGATAGATAGATAGATAGATAGATAGATAGATAGATAGATAGATAGATAGATAGATAGATAGATAGATAGATAGGAAGGAAGGAAGGAAGGAAGGAAGGAAGGAAGGAAGGAAGGAAGGAAGGAAGGAAGGAAGGAAGGAAGGAAGGAAGGAAGGAAGGAAGGAAGGAAGGAAGGAAGGAAGGAAAAGATAAAGCTGTTTCTGAAGCAGAATGTGCAGCTCAGATTCCACATTCATATGACCAAGATTATCCCCAGTTATTCCTCTTTTTGCCTGTTTTTCAGTTCCTGTCTCCCATCCTACCAAGAACCCTGAGTTGTTCCTGCAAGATCAGGTATATACAAAGACACAGTTTGCCAATCCATACAGAAGTCACATCGTTAGCTAGCAGCAGTAATGCATATTTTTGTATTGTTTTAACAATTTTGTCCTATAAGAATGCATTGTTATTGCATCATTTGCTATGAATAGGAAAGAGAATATTTTTTTCATTTTCTGATGCTCCTTCTGATGGCATCTATTTGGACGATGTAATTCAGGAAATGGAAACCTACATTTTTACCTGGTCTAGCAGGAAGAAATTACCTTCTATGTAATTCCTTTTTTCCGCTGCTGTATGTGAAAGACAAATACTGTATATGATTTAATTCTGCCAATTTTAGTTTGGCATTAATCAAAGTCCAAGCTGGTTTCTGCTGGGGTCATGGCACCAGTGATCACATTGCAAATGTTCAATGGATTGCAGAAAAATATTATGAACATTAAAAAAAAACGTATACAGTGGTGCCTCGCTAGACAGTTACCCTGCATGACAGTTTTTTTGCTAGACATTGGCTTTCTGCGATCGCTATAGCAATTCTCAAAACAGTGATTCCTATGGGGGAATTTTGCTGGACAATGTTTGGTCCCTGCTTCGCAAACCAATTTTCACTAGACGACGATTTTGACAGCTCCCTCCACGCTGGCAAACAGGTGTTTTCGGGACCTAAGCTTCACAAGATAGCGATTTAAACAGTTGATTGATGGTTCGCAAAGCGGCTTTCCTATGGCTGACCTTCACTAGACAACGATGATTCTTCCCCGTTGGAACACATTAAACAGGTTTCAATGCATTCCAATGGGGAAATGCTTTTCGCTAGACAATGATTTCGCTAAACAGCAATTTCAGTGGAATGGATTATCATCGTCTAGCGAGGCACCACTGTATGTGCTTCATCAATGATAAGAAAACCTTTGGCTGTGTTGACCATGACAAACTATGGGGAGTCCTAGAAGACCTTGGGGTGCCACTACATTTGGTGAAGTTGGTGAAATCACTATATGAAAATCAGGAAGCCATTGTATGAACTCTATATAGGAACACTAACTGGTTTAAAAATAAGAAAGGTGCGTGGTAAGATTGCATCCTGTCACCTTTCTTATTCAAATGGTATGCTGAAGTGATCACCAGAAAGCTGGAGTTAAAAGAATCAAAAACTGGTGTAAAAATTGGTATAAGAAACATCAATAACCTTCATATGCGAATGATACAACCTTCCTCTCAGAAACAGAAGAACGTCTAAAATATGCGATCATAAAACACAAAGTGAGAAGTTTGGCCTCTTTTTGAATATTAAAAAGGCCAAACTCATGACAACTATAAATAATCAAAACATCAAAATGGTAATTGGTGGAGAGGAGCTTGAATGTGTGAAAAAATTCATCTTTTTAGTTTCACTGGTCAAAACAGCAATTGGACAGAAGGAAAATTGATTCTTTTGAGCTATGGTGTTGGAGGAGGCTCTTGCGCATTCCATGGACTGCAAATATACAAATAAAGACGTGTTGAAGTGCATAAAACTGGAGATGTCACTTGAAAGCAAAATAACAAAACATAGACTTAGATATTTCAGCCATGACATGTGATCAACATCATTGGAGAAAGCCATTATGCTTGGAATGGTCAGTGGTAAAAGACAAGAAAAAATAGAAAACACCTGAAAGAAGCTGTACAACATCAGAAATCATGGAGAGAGCTAGCTCATGAAATTGCCAAGGGTCAGATCCAACTGAATGGATAATATGGTTCGAACAAGTTCATACTGGCAATTTCCTCTGTTCTCTCTGCTGACTCCTATGTGATCCACTACAGTCAAATCACCCAGGTGCAACTCCATATCTTTTGTTCATTTGTATTTTTCTGCCACCAGACAAAAAATGTTCATCTAGAGAGGCTAACTGCAAGCATAAGATTGTGTGTTTGAGCTGTGTAAGATTTCGAGACAATACACGAGAGTTACAAGCAGAGAGGAACAACTTACGTTTTATCACTCAAAAAATGTATAACAGAGACCCTGTAGTGGAATGCTCATTGTAATGTGGTATGTGTCTGCTTATTTCTTCCTTCTCTGCTAGAGATGGAAGTGATACACACTTAATTCTTCTTCCTTGTGAATTTTGACACATATCTGACACTGCAGTGATGAATGTTAAAGTGAGATCCCTTGCCTTCAGGCAACAAAAAGTTCTGTTCTTCTTCCTTTGTTCTCTATAATTCGTGTAATATGGCTCTAATCTACTGTCCCTTTCATTTGAGAAGTAATGCTCACACAGAATACAGCGAGCACAAAAACATTGGCTAATTGTTGGGAAACATGCCAACAACTCATTGATGCTTCAAATTCTTAGATAAAACAGTCATTGTCCATGTTTTGGGCCATTCACACAATTCAATTGGTTTGTATATATTCCAATTTTGAGCAGGCGATTTCGAACAGAAATCTGCATTTGTGCAGCTGTTTCCCCCTTCATGACTATGAGACATCATCTCAAAAGCCCAGAAAATGCCTCACCATCCTTACAAGTAAGGAGAAGAAAGTTGTAATTCTTTGTTCCTACCTGGAAGAAGAGACAAGCAAGAATTTACATTCCTAATCTCTACGAGAAACTTTTATTCTTGAGAAGAAGACCTGCTTCTCCCTGATGAAATCACTGAATCTTCTCCTAGGGCTCGGAGGTCATTGTTCAAGTGTTGTATCTTTGACCTTTATATCGTTTCAAACTAAAATCACTATGATGAATTTTTTGGCACATGGTTGGGGAAGTCTTACTGGAACAGTTCTCTTTACAACTTTATGTGAATAGACTGTAGTATCTTCCTTTAGCCTCTCAATATCAAACTCAAAATCTCTCATAGCAGTTTTATAGCCTTCTCTCTCTGAATCTGAACTATCATTAAGTCATCTGTCTAATGGCTTTTATGTTGTTTTTAGCCAGAAAAGGCATGTTAGGAAAAGTTGCTCACAAACAGAATGACCCTCAACAACAGTAATATTTATGGCACAATATATCTTTCAAGTAGAAATAAAATCGTTTCTTTAAGTCATGGGAAAATAATAATCTACACATATACTCTACATTTTACTACATTCAATGACTTCCTTTGGAATACAACAAGATATAATTTGCTGTTGTGAACAGTAAAAATATTTACAGTTTTATTAAGCATCTTAAGGAGTTGCCATTTGTTATATTTGAATGAAAGAGAGTGGAAATAAAAAGTACTAAATTATTGTTACAAGTTTCAGCAGCCAAAATCCAATTGGTGACTTATGCTTGCATAAGGAAAACAGGGTAAGTTGTGGCAGCAAATGGCTATTAATTAACAAGGTGGTTATATTCCTGGTAGCATGCCTATGAATGCAACAAGAACTTTGTTCAGTAGTGTCAATCAGTCACCATAACCCACACCATTTTACATATGCAAGCACAAATTCCCAACAGGATTTAATTATTCAAATACTCTGTATAGGGATCTCTCTCTCTCTCTCTCTCTCTCTCTCTCTCTCTCTCTCTCTCTGTGTGTGTGTGTGTGTGTGTGTGTGTGTGTGTGTGTGTGTGTATGGATGTGCATAGCAAAATGTTTTGTATTTGTTTCATTTTGGATTCTTTTGGGGTTGCCTTTGTAGTTTTTCAAATTTTTAATGCACCAATACTTTCATTTTACATGAAACTGAAAGCACCTTCAGGATTATTTATATTGTGTTTTGTAATTTTTTACTGGCATTCTTAAAGCCCTAAGGAACCATTTAAAACTACTCCAAAAAGCAGAGGCAAGACAACAGAGAATCAATCTACTGAAAAAGCAGATAATAGTATAAACAGAAAAAGCAGTAAAGCAGCTGCAAATTAGAAAAGAGAAAATGACAGTATGATGAGTTCAGTGCCACCCACCTGGAACAACAGAGGAACTCTGGGACTGTGTAGCACCATAAAATAGGGGCAAAGAAGCAAGCAGGCGGGCAGGCAGGCAAGCAGGCAGTGGCTGTCTGGCACACAGAGACATCCACTCATCAAAGCAACCAACCAACCAGAACACAACACCAAAAACAAGAGAGAAATGCCCCAAGCTCTGCCGAACCAACAGCAGCAACCAGAAATCACAGCACAGTACTATAATGCTACAGTCACAAAGCCAATCCAATTGGCCCATACTCCTCCACAGAAGCAAATAAGAGTCCCATCCAAACCCACCAAACTATACACCATTAAGAGAATAAATACAAACTAAATTAACCTCAAATAATAATCTAAAAAATCAATTGAACAAGGAAAGCAGCCCTCCAAACACAGAAAATAATAGTAAAATAAATAAAGATACACACACACACACACAAAAAAACCAAGGGCAAGCAAGCAAATAACAGTAAAACATATTGCCAAAGCTCCCCAAACTAAAACTGCTAGAATATGGGGTGATTTATCTCCATCCTCCCACCATTTGATGTGTTATCTTCTCTCTCTCTCTCTTTTTGAGTCTATCAGACAGCTTCAGATTCTTACAGAATTTCTTCATTCCCCCCCCCCCCAGCCTGACTGACCTTCAGTTTTGATTGATAAGTCTAAAGCCTTGGCTCAGTTTGCTTAACTTCCTGCAAGAATCTCCATGGCTAAACCTGTTATTAGTCAAGGGATAAAATGTACACATTATGATATAGAACTTTGCATCTGCTGAGGGTCTCTAGGACATATTTCTACCTCCATTACATGAAGTTTAAGCGAACTGCTTTGGCATTAACACAAGGTTTGGGCTCATTCTATAACTGATCCCAACTCCCATTCTAAGAAGCTATGTTCTACCCTTGCCAGAGTGCAAAGTGTGTCTCTAGTGCTGCTTTTAACATTGCTGGCTAAAAGAAATAGAACAGAGTTACAATTCAGTCCTTCAATAAGGAAGCAGGATGTTTTCTATGAGAAAAGAAGGGACGTGCCTATTCTCCTTCCATATACAGTATGTATGATTAATAAAAGAGAAAATGCAAGAAAGGCATTATTCCAGGTGCACAATACTTACTAGAGCTGTTCAGAGTACTATTTTTGAGCTACAATTCCCCAAATTCCCCAGGCAATATGCCCACTGGCATTGTAGTCATAACACAAATTTGCAGCAATCTACAGACTATACATTTAATCATCATGTTTAGCTCATTGAGCATAATACTCCAGCTAAAAAAAGATAGAAGAAAAGATGTAATCCCTTTGGTTTCATCAACAAAAAGCACAGCTAAGTGAGAGAATGCACAACCCCTCTTTATTTACATATTTTGGGATAAATGGAGGAAAATGAGTCCTCGCTTCTGTAATAACAATAGGGAAGTGTCATTTGGTCAAATACACTTCGCTTCTGTCAGTCTATAGAGGTTTTGGTCCTACTAGATAACCCACTATCCCTTGAGCACAATGGAAAGGTATCTACTAGTGCATTCAGAAAGTGCCTCGCAGTCTCAAGAAGTGATCAGCACAGATGGTAACCCCTGTAATTAATATGGGTCAGAATGGATGGTATTTTAGTTTAAAATTGAATAATTTTGCATTTATAAGGAGAATCTCTGGCTCCTGGCAAATGTGAAACTTAGCATTCCAGGATGAAATGTGAAGTTGTCATTCATACTGTACAGCTGTTAACAATATGTGGAAGCTAATCTTGCACACCTGTACTTGGGCAAATCTTTCTTTTGAGACAATGTGAAGATCTCACTAAAATGACAAAAACTTCCCTGTGGGCCGATTGCACAGTTTTCTTCTTGTTTATGTGCCCTGGGGATGCGTATTCAAAACCTGAGAAATATTTATCCAGATGTTTAGCTATAAGAAGAGCATTGTGCATTGTGGAAGACAATGAACGAGTCTCTGAATGAAATTCATTCTCACTTACTAGTTTTTTACTTTTTTTTGAACAGTCTGTAAGCACTGTTAAGTTTTCTGCTCAACTATGAGGTTCTATGTTCTTTATTTCTTTCTTTAACCCCCCAAGAAAAAACACTATTCTGTGAATTTATGTAGTTGTACATAGCTGAAAAACTAGCAGACATTATTATAGTCTTCCTATGTTTACTGTTTCTCTGCTTTCTGTATTGTCTTCCCTTTGTCAAAACATAGTTTTGAGGCACTTCAGAGCAGGGATTTGGTTGTAGTCTATACTGTGCTACACACGCGGAAGCAAAACACGCGGAAGCAAAACAGGAGCACCGAAAATAATGGATTTTAAAAACATATTCAAGGGAGCACCTACGTATACAGAAATATGCATGTTGATAAATCATGAGGGGTTATGTTATTAAGAGACCCAACAAGCACCTGTGAACCTCCAGGCTGTACAGAATGTTGAAGCAGCAGGTGAGGGTAAAAAGAAAACTGGCAGCGTGGAAGGGAGGAGAGAAATGGGAATCAGCTTATTCAAACCCTTAAGGAATTTTAGTAATTTTTCTTGGATGTTGAAATAGGGTTGTGGGAAATGGATTTCATGAAGCTAAAATTCCCTTTCTATAAAATATATACATAGATATGTCTAGAAGTAAGAAACATTCTCCAGAATCAACGGTCTCTAATCTCACTTAACATACACAGCATTGAGAATTTTAGTCTTGGCACTTAATAGCTGAAATATTGTTGCTTAGCAAAGTAGGTCACAATTAGAGTAGGCCCATTTGAATTAATAGAACTTACAAAAGAATTGACCAATTCTATGAGGACTTACCACACCTTCTAGAACTGACACCAAAGAAAGATGTTCTTGTCATTATAGGGGACTCGAATGCTAAAGTAGGGAGTCAAGAGATAAAAGGAACAACAAGTAAGTTTGGCCTTGGAGTTCAAAACGAAGCAGGGCAAAGGCTAATAGAGCTTTGTCAAGAGAACAAGCTGATCATCACAAAAACTCTTCTCCAACAACACAAGAGGCGACTCTACACATGGGCATCACCAGATGGGCAATACCAAAATCAGATTGATTATAGTCTCTGCAGCCAAAGATGGAGAAGCTCTATACAGTCAGCAAAAACAAGATCTGGAGCTCACTGTGGCTCTGATCATCAGCTTCTCATAGAAAGAAAAGTGGAGATATTAAAGGAACATTTTGTGCAAAGATGGACATGATAAAGGAAAAAAATGGTAGGGACCTAACAGAAGCAGAAGACATCAAGAAGAGGTGGTGAGAATACACAGAGGAATTGGGAAAGGAGTATGACAAGGCTGTCTCCCTGCTTATTTAACTTATATGCAGAATACATCATGCGGAAACCTGGACTGGAGGAATCCCAAGCTGGAATTAAGATTACCAGAAGAAATATCAACAACCTCAGATATGCAGATGATATCACTCTGATGGCAGAAAGTGAGGAGGAATTAAAGAACCTCTTAATGAGGGTGAAAGAGTAGAACACAAAAAATGGTCTGAAGCTCAACATTATAAAAACTAAGATCATAGCCACTCATCCCATCACCTCCTGGCAAATAGAAGGGGAAGATATGGAGGCAGTGACAGATTTTACTTTCTTGGGCTCCATGATCACTGCAGATGGTGACAGCAGCCAGGAAGTTAAAAGACACCTGCTTCTGGGGAGGAAAGCGATGACAAACCTAGACAGCATCTTAAAAAGCAGAGACATCACCTTGCCGACAAAGGTCCACATAGTCAAAGCTATGGTTTTTCCAGTAGCGATGTATGGAAGTGAGAACTGGACCACAAAGAAGGCTGACTGCCAAGGAATTGATGCTTTTGAATTGTGGTGCTGGAGGAGACTCTTGAGAGTCCCCTGGACTGCAAAGAGAACAAACCTCTCCATTTTGAAGGAAATCAACCCTGAGTGCTGACTGGAAGGACATATCCTGAAGCTGAGGCTCCAATACTTTGGCCATCTCATGAGAAGAGAAGACTCTGTGGAAAAGACCCTGATGTTGGGAAAGTGTGAAGGCAAGAGAAGGGGACGCCAGAGGACGAGATGGTTGGACAGTGTCACTGAAGCGACCAACATGAATTTGACCCAACTCCTGGAGGCAGTGGAAGACAGGAGGACTTGGTGCGCTCTGGTCCATGGGGTCACAAAGAGTCGGATACAATTTAATGACTAAAACAACAACAACAACAAAGGAGATAAGTCATCAAAGCCCCACTGCTTCAATGTGGTTACTCTAGTACAACTGACTATGTTAAGCAACAATGGGATTTCAGCCAGTGCTTTCAGGGAGGGAAGGACTCTTAAATGGATATATGTAATGATTCATTGACATTAAAATTAGGTAAGCCAACTCTCCTAAATTTGATGGTGTTCCAGCTCAGCTGAGTTGACCCTGTTATGAACTACAAAATGTTTTTGGCTGGCAAGACTGTAGATAGCTTGTAATTGAGGTAGAGTGTCTTTAGTTTTGGAGGGATGCACCAACTCTGTTCGGTGTATGACCAACTCATAAAACTGAGTCTTCTTACACTATAGGGACATAGGAAAAAGCCTTAAAGCAGGAGAGAACAATGTTTCAGTCTTGTCCATTGTGTCTAATTTGATTGGTAACAGCCATCCAAGGATTAAGGAATAAATATTCATATCATGTATTATGTGATATTCTTAGAAGGCCTTCTATGTGCTATTTCCTCATTTCTGCCTCCTCAACCTTTCCTGAGAAACCTGAACATTACAAGGCTTATTTTACGAGATGCCTAGAAAGCTCAGGACACTCTTGAAGGCCTGGGGAATACACTGCAAAATTGTATTGTATGTTCCTGCTTGTTTTCTCCAATCAACACCCAACCACAGGTACTGTTCAGTTTTAAAGGTCTGCCTATCTAATAGCAAAAGGTCCAGGCTCCAACTCCATTACCATGAGGTAAGAAATTAAGGATGAAATGTGAATAACGTTTGGCATCTTTATGGAAATATATTTCCCTGGAGGATGCAAATAATGCTGAATTTGGTTGATGCATTCTTTTTATTTTTTTTAAAAAAAGTGTTTTTTATTTTATATGTTGAAAATTAAGCATGTTTAGAGCCAGAATTATTTTTATATTATTTATCTCAACCTGCATTTAAATGTAAAACTAACACAATTTTAAGGTAAACACCATGTAACCAATGAATTGGATAAGTCTCATCTTTTGTGTGTGTGTGAAATTAACCTTAAACTAAAAAAGTCAAATAATGCTAGACTAGAGATTGGTAAATTCTTTGTAGTTGTTACTGAAACTTCAGACAGTGAGTATGGCTATTCTTGGCACTTCTTCCAAAATGTTCCCAGCGTGACTGATTGTCACATAACCCACCAGGCCAAAAGCCAACTTGTTTCCCTCCCCTCTTATAGTTCTTCACTAGCGCTGTCTTTCAGACATCAGTTCTGTATAGCTTCCGGCTATGCAGAGCAGGTAAACTCCCTTTCAATTCATCTCATATGTAAGAGCATTCTCTTTGGCATCTTGATATTGATGCTATGCTTTCACTCCTTGGGAAAAGGCTCTTTTTCCCATACTCCACTGAATAGTTCAGCTGGTTTTAGTAGCTGAAGAGCCACCCAGCGTTTAGCATTTATTCAGTCCTGTTCAGTAACTCTACCATTCTTTATTTGCTCAATTGTCTCAAGGAATTCAGGAATTCAACTGGAACACTTTTAATGAACTGTCATGCTTGAATATCAGAGTTATAGCAAGATTAAGTCCATAAGAAACTCTTTGAAGAATGTTCGTTTCATTCAAAATATCTCATTTTAAGTTACTTATTTTAATGATTTTAGTTAAAGAAAGTAACAATCTTTATGTTCTGCAGTTAATTTTTGGTATTTCCTTTCCTATGTCTGGATTAGGAAACCAATCATACAATAAATAGCCCCACCTTACAAATCTGTTGCTGAGCTATACCATTTCAGAATGCAGTAAAAAGTTCTCCCTTAGAGGTAATAATCCCTCTCTGTAACTATAAAGTTAACATGTCAGGAAAAAAATGGTAAATTACGATTTTCCTGATATGTTTTGTACACGCAAATTGACGGGCTTATGAGAGGGACCATTCAAATATTCAGTCTCCTTCCTATCATGGCAAGGAGTATAGCGAAGCATCAGGTAATTCAGCATATGATGTAGCTAGGGTTTAAAGAGAATTCTATCATCAGGTTTCCTGGTCATTTTGTTTATCTATTCTATCCTCTTCCCTTGTACACGAATATTACGATCAATGCTGATATATACTCACCAACGAGCTACAATCTTATAAGATATTTATATAGGACACATTGATATTTGTGTGTTATTATCAGGAACATTTAATCTTTCCCTAAGCATATCCTAATTAATGAAAACAGTAATTCTGATTAGAAAATAGGTTTTACAGCCCTGTTTGATAGGAAGCTGACCATTTTGATTGATAACATCCAGTTCATGCATCCTTGAGTTTCACTGTTCATGATTATCCTGCTTCATGTTTTCACATAAGTCACCCATGACTAAAATTAGGTCATGTTTAGGCACTCTTTTAAATTACAACTTGGAGGCAAAGAATTATTCCATGCACATGTCACATTGTTTTTATTTTTAATTTATGAGCATTTCCCTCAAATACCTACATCTATAAAATAAAACATACACATTTATGGCCTCTTATTTGATTAATGACAGTGATTTTTCCTCTCATACAAAAGTACTAAGAAATAAGGGTATATATTTAAGAATCTGACACACTACAAAGACTTGTAGAATGGAGCACTGAAACGTCACACAATGAGTACAAATAATCTTATCCAAAGTATGCAATGTTTTGGAATTTTCTGTTGAATATATACTCCTAATAAGGATTGTAAATGACACACTAATAAGAAGTAGTGAACCTTATCTGAAAATGTTTAGCTTTGCTGTTAATTTAACAGGTCATCATATGAAACAGTGTAACATGAAGTCTATTCAGTCAACTGTTAAATGAGTCCCCAATATTTTATGTTATGGCAAGTTAAACAGGAAATGTGCTGCCTTCTTTTTTATAATGCACAAGCACACTTCAGTAACAAAGCACAATGCCATCTTTGAAATTACTTTGCCATCGTTAACCAATGTATTAGAAAAAAATACAAAATGCAGAAAAATCTTGTAACTTCTAGAATCTAGATAGAGCCAAGACTCCAGCAATCAACAGAAGCTCTTTCAGAAAGATTGTGCTGCCATTTAAAACATTATTTATTATTACATTAATATTACAACAGTAGGTTGACTGGTGCTGTTTTCCCCCACTTTGGTCAAAAAAGTAAACAATTTAGTGTTAACGTGTCAGAATTAACAAGTTATTTCCAAGCTCTGGGACAGACAACACACTAGTTTTTGCCTAGTTTGCAAGTCTGCATGTTTAACCCCTTGTAGTTTTGCAGGTTTAATTATTTCACCACTTTATTGTAAATGGTTAGGAAGTATGACAAATGTAAGACAATTTTTGAAAAATAGTAAGCCCTCCTTAGATCTACAATACTGAGTAACTACTGACATGTCTGTAATATTCCATTTTTAGGCAAGGTGTTGGAACAGGTTGTGGCTTCTCAGTTCCAGGGGTTTCTCGATGAGATTGATTATCGAGATCCATTTCAAGCTAGCTTCAGGACTAGTTATGGGACAGAGACTGCTTGGTCACCTTGGTGGATGTCCTATGCTGGGAACTGGACAAGGCGAGTATGTCCATGTTGGTTCTACTGGACCTCTCAGCAGCTTTTGATACAATCAACCACTGTAACCTTCTGGCCTGTATCTCTGGAATGGGACTTGGAGACACTCTTAAAGGAGAGAACTCAGAAAGTGGTGCTGGGGGATTCACGTTCAACACCATGACCACTGGCCTGTGGGATCCCTCAGGCTTCTGTTTTGTCTCTTATGTCATTTAGCATCTACAAGAAACCATTGAGAGAGATTGGAGTTCACTGTCACCAGTACGTGGATGACACCCAACTCTCTCTCTCCTTGCCATCTAAATCTGACAACACTGTTTGGGATCTAAATCAGTGACTGGTGTCAGTGATAAACTGGATGAGAGTGGTCAGTCGAAAGGCAGTCAGGGAATACGGATGCAGACTATGCTAGATGGGGTTATACTCCCCCTGAAAACCCAGGTGTGCAGCCTGATGGTACTCCTGTATTTGTCTCTGAATCTAGATGCCCAGGTTTTGGCTGCTGAAGTGCTAAGAACATCAGGAGAGGCCTTTCAATTCTACCACCTTCAGACATGTATTTGATGGGGACACAGCTGTTTTTGTGTCCCCATCAAATGCATTTGATGGGGACATAGACTCTGAAACTCCCTCCCATGGGAGGCTAGACTGGCCCCTTCTTTATTATCCTTCCACAAGCAGGTGAAGACCTTTATCTTCAGGCAAGCTTTCCCTAAGTAAATGGCTGCTGAGTGGGTTTTTTAAAAAAATGGATTGTTGTACCTTACTGCATTGAATGTGTTTTGGTGTTACTTATGTTTCTGTGATGTACAGTGGTGCCTTACATTACGATGTTAATTCGTTCCAGCAAAATTGCTGTAGAACGAAAACATCGTAAAGCGAAATTAAAAAGCCCATAGAAATGCATTAAAACCCAATTAATGCGTTCCTATGGGCTTGAAACTCGCTGTCCAGTGAAGATCCTCCATAGTGCACCCATTGTTGCTGCCCGTGCAGCAAGGAATCTGTCCCAGAAAAGAGCAGGGAGCCAATTTTTTTTACTCGGCGGCCATTTTGAAACCGCCGATCAGTTGTAGAAAAATCGTCGTTTTGTGAGAATCGGTTCCCGAAGCAGGGAAACAATCATCGCAAAGCAAAATTCCCCCATAGGAAACATCATTTTGTGATTGCAAAAACTTCATCGTAATGCGATTTCGTCGTAAAACGGAGCGCTCGTCTTGTGAGGCACCACTGTATTCATTGATTCTTCTAGTATTAAATACTTACTGTTACTGGGTTAAATAATATGTTTTAATTGCTGTAAGCTTCCTTGGGTTCTTTTAAAGGAAAAAGGCAGGTTAAAAATATTTTAAATAAAAATAAATAATTAAATAACCATGGATGTGATAAATTGTATCTATTAAAGTCTTAATTGTACCTTGAATAGCCTGTCTAGAAAACATAATTGTTGTATTCTTTCCCATGCTTCATTAATTATTTCATCTCATTTTTAAATAGCAAAATAGTATAAATTAACCCTAAAAATGAAAGATATTGTGGAATCTGCTAATTAAGGTCTTGCTTTCTGTGACCTAAAATTGACCCTGGGACATTCAAGGCACAATTAATTCAATTTAAGGCATCACTAATCTATCACCCATTATAATCAGGAATGTATAAAATGACTGAACATACAAGGAAGAAATAATTACTTAATATTGTTAGAAATCTTTGATAAAAGAGACATAAACTGGCTATATGGGAGTTTATCCCACTCTGTAGCCCCCTGCTGGAACAGCTGGGATAGAAAATGTTGACTACATAACATTTATATTAGAGTGTTCTAACCCATCCCTAATGGAGACCAATCTGTTCCAGATTCATCTAGCATTGGAATGATTAAGATTGGTCCAAATAAATGTGTTTTTCCTGCTGTGTGGTTGCCTAGATTGCTCCAGTGTGAGGCCGGTGTGTGTGTGTTCTTCCTAAATGTCAGTGGAGAAATGTAGAGATTGGTGTGGTCTGGCTGTGACCGCAGATGACACTGTCCATACTATTTTGAAGTGAGAAAAAAAAAGCATTTTTGTTTTAATTATTTTTTAATTTTTTTTTTTTAAAAATACATTTCCACTTGGACTGAGCTTCAGGGCTGAAAATGATATTTTGGCTGTCCAGCTTTGCCTTTAGGCACATATATTGCCTGCTAGTTTTGCAAAGCTCATGTTGCTGAACATTAGGCAGTGAAGATTACATAGCACAATAGTACAGTAAAGGTAAAAGGTAAAGGTTCCCCTTAACAATTTTTGTCGAGTCGTGTTCGACTCTAGGGGGTGGTGCTCTTCCCCATTTCCAAGCCATAGAGCCAGCGTTTGTCCAAAGACAATCTTCCGTGGTCACATGGCTAGTGCGACTTAGACACAGAACGCTGTTACCTTCCCACCGAAGTGGTCCCTATTTATCTACTTGCATTTGCATGCTTTCGAACCACTAGGTTGGCAGGAGCTGGGATAAGCGACGGGAGCTCACTCCGTCACGTGGATTCGATCTTAGGACTGCTTGGTCTTCTGACCCTACAGCAGTAAGCAGTAGGAAATGAAGAAGCTTAAAGGGTCACTTAAGGTCCTTCAGTAATGAAATAATATAGCACTATTCCACTTAAGAAAATATATTTATAAATTTATAATTATTTTTTATAAAAATAATTTATAAAAGAAGAGAAGGAGAAAAATGAGGATGAAGCATGGCAATCCATACCCCCTTTTCATGTGCTTAAAAACCTAGAATTAATGCCAACTCACAAACAAATTGAAGCAGGGTGTTTCTCAACCAGCTGGCAGCCATTGCAAAACAGAAGGCAGGAGATGGGGAGTAAGAAGGAGTGGGGCACATTGCAACCAAATTGACCAAAATGGACTGATCTAATGCCAATACATGGTTAACTAGATTGTTACTACAGGAGCTGCAGAAGTGATTCCCATGTGAAATGAAGCCGTCTAATGAAGCCCCATCATTCAGACTAGATCATTCCCTGTCACTATTGTAGCCATATCCTTGTTCAGGATTTTATAGGAGGACCTTGGCTCCTCCTATAAGTGGAACCAAAGGCAAAGAACACAGCTGACAAGACAGTACCATATTGAGTGTTTTGTGGAACTTTTATTTTAATTCAAGTTATCTGGAAAAAGCTATGCCCCCATCTAAACCTATGTCTTGTTAGCAGCTGTGAGTATCTGAAACAACTCTTTTCAGGAATAAAAACAGAACACAAAAAATTAAGTTGAATTACAAAAATAATTCTGGTAGGAGACAGAAACATACAGTAGTTTTCACCTTGTTTTGAACTGCTGAATAGCTCAATGGTTTAGGTATCTGGAGTCAGAGGTTGGGAGTTCGATTCCGCACTGTACCTTCCTGACAGGTGCTGGACTTGATGAGCCATAGGGTCCCTTCCAGATGTGCAGTTCTAAGATTATCATTATTGTTATAATTTGTTTTGGTATATTTAGATTACTTATTTGTCTTCTGAGTGAAAAACTCAATAGTTACTTTCTCATTAATAAGGACACATTGCAAATCTCACCTACTCATCATGGCAATTTTACTGTCTAGGGGATAAACTGCCAATGAAAAAGGTAGTCTTGTTAATTAGTTGGAATTTCATTGTTATTAGGTATGGTGTTATGCAGGTCATTCTATGTCTGTATTAGTATTGATGTATTTTATTTGCACCTCAATAACTGCTTATAAATAGTCAATGAAATATACAATGAATTATATTTTATTCCAAAATGACAAGGTTCCATATCTTCGTTTGATTCTTTTAGCCTCTTATGCTTATTAATAAAAGACTGTTGTATATTTTACATGCTATTTTACATTTACAAGTATGATTCATTTTATGTAAGATCTACACACTACATATAATGCATTTCACATTATATGTTTTTAATGTAATCAATACAAGTGAAAAACTGTTCTTTTTATTATAGACTTTTAGAAAAATTGAAATTGTTCATTTACTGGAAACTGGCAGCATACTATATATCTCTTCTTTTTCCTTTTTCAAGAATAAGGGCAGAAGGTGTGATATGGGGTAATATCTTATATTTACAGGCTGGGGGCTTTAACCTTTTTCTCTTCATGTATTCCTAATCTAGACCAAATAGGTTCATGCCTTCAAATTGGATAGGAAACAGAAACTGGTATAGAAATTGGAGGTGTGGGTCCTTGGTCCAGTTCATGAAAGTAGAAGGGTAAGGATAAACAGGATCCTCCTCCCATGGTTACCCTTAAAATCACACTGATTTCAATGGATCTGCTGTAGCTATGAGTAAGTCTGGATCCAACTCAATGGCAAAAATCCTGTTGAATAGTTACACTCATGGAAGGGACATGGCATAACTCACAATGTTGAAGTGCATGCTCCTGAGCCAAGCCATGCAGCTGGTGCACAATGAGGTATCTAAGAAAAGACACAATTTGCCACTGCAGGTTATACCATTTTCCTTTTCATGGTGGCTTGTGTAAAGTCATTGCAACTAGCTGTCACTGCCAATCTTATCCTTCACAAATATGTCTAATTCTGTTTTAAAGCTGTGACCACCATATCTTCTGGTATTGAATTTCACAGTGTATGTTCTATACAGTATAAATACTTTATACTGTTTCTTTCTCCACTTTCTCCACACAATGTATACTTTTGTTACACCTCTATATACATTTTGACTAAGAAGTCACATATGTCATAAACTTTTCACATATGGGAGTTATTCTAGCTGATTGACCATTTTGATGGACTTTTACTGTACCTTCTTCTACTCCACAATATCTTTTCTGAGAACTGGTGATCCGAACTGGACAAAGGACTCTAAGTCTGGTTGTACCACAAATTTGCATGAATTCATAATGATATGATGAGTTTTATTTCTGGTTTCTTTTGGTATAAAACCCAACATGAACATTTTTTTCACAGGAGCCACACACGTTGTCAAGTTAATCAGCATGAAACCAAGATTATTTCCATTGTTAGCCAATGCATCTTTGACTCCATTCTATGCACCTGATATAAAGCAGTCCTGGATGCACCTATCTGAAGAGTGAAAAAATTCCTTAAAACTTGAAATATGTGTAGTTATCAGAAATACATGGCAACTTTTCTCAGTATTTTTAATTTTGCATATTTTGGATACACAAAAAGAGGTGGTATATGTTATTCATTTTAATCTTCTTGTAAAGGAAATGTTTTTTGGGGGATAAAAACAAATTTGACCCAGATGTGCATTCAAATTTCCATCAAGCATTGACAAGATATGATTATTAGGAAGCAAGACATCATTAAATATACTGTATATAAATATTTATTAAGACATAATAAAGACTTTATGCTATTTGTTCATTCCTTTGATAGAAAGGTATTTTGACTATGGATTATATTCTTTGTTTATATATATCAACTATATTTTGTCCATTCAAAGCAACTGACCTCTACTACTGCATGTGCTCATGTATGAAAAAACAAACCCTAAATTCTTGAGGCATTTTTTTAGGAGTATACTGTCCAGAGTAGAAAATACTGTAACCTGCTTTTTATTTTATTAGGATTAGTACCAGTCATTCTTTCTAATATTGACTGGCATGTTATTTCATGAGTAATCCCAATTGGACATATTTAGCTATGAGACTTTTATAATTGAGATGACAGTAGGGTTAATTGTGTAGTGCTCAGAGTTAATAAGGATGGAAGAACTGGAAAAAGATTCCTGATGCACCACTCTGTCATTGAGAGTGTTAATCATTTTGCCAGTTCTCCCCCCCTTCCCCACCCCCATGGCCTCATGTGATGTAGGTCTAGCATACCTAATTGAGATGGAGAGTAGAGAGTTTTGCAAAGTAAAATAGTTAAGTTGCATTCAGAATAAAAGAGAGTGAAATGATGTTTTAATATATAATGTAGAGAACAAATTGCTTGGGGGAAAACTTTGTATTTAGTTTTCCAAAAAATCTAGAGAGGGAACAAATTCTGTCTCCCTATCAATGTTACATCTTTGCATTCCTTCCAAAAATTCAAACAGCTTCATCAAGCTTCGGAAAATAACTCTCAATCTTTCTTTTTTAAGGACTATATTTGTATCTTTCAGGATGAATACTATTAGCCTATGATTATAGCAATGGTGTCAGGTTGGTTACACAACTGTGTATAGGTGAGAATGGAAGATAGGAATATGAAAGTAGAAGAAAATAGTTTGGAAAAATATACTCTACCAGTGTAGCCCAGCGAATTGTCCTCATGATCTGAGGTGGGAGGTGGTGTTCCGTTGTCGTTGCCTCTCTCTAGATCATCGGAGTCTGTCGGAAATAACATAAGAGCTGTTGATGGATTCACAGTGGTAACAGTAGTTGCCATTTCAATCAAATAATGTCCATAGACAAGTACATCCACACATGATAGAAAAACAGACAGTGACAGCACACAGCACACTTCATCTTTCCATGCTATTAGCTGGATGAACTTCTGTAATATTTTCAGCAACATTCCTTCTGGTTTTTAAATACTCTTCCTGATGCTTTTTTTTTTTTTTTTTTTAAGTTTTAGCCCTCTCTTGCACCTTCACCCTGATTTTGCTGCTTCTGAAGTGTTCACTCTACATTCTGCAGAGCAGACAGCACATGCTGGGGTGGACATATGGGGAAGAGGAGGCAGGGTGGTTGAATGCTAGCATTGCTAATTTTCTACCTTATTGTTAATCAAAGCTATTGACTGTGATCACTGCCCATCATTGCTTCATCTCCTGGCAATTACAGACTCAGGGGACTTTACCTCTTTGTGGGAAAGGGAAAAAGAAGTGTCTTGTCAAATAAGGAGGAGGGATTTGATAAGTGCTATTCCTTTGCTGAAGGTGGCGCATTGGAAAAGACAATGATCATACATTGCAAAAGGCAACAGTTTATGATTAAGTGAAAAATAGTGATTCTCCTGGACTGGAAAAAAAGTCAATTCAAAGTAAATATTTCACACTCATGTTTCTAAAATCAGAGATTCCTATAGAAGGTCAATAGCGAAGTGTTATCAAATCATGTGATAATGCATACATACTATTGAGGAAAAGGTAATTAGAAAAAAAAAGACAAAAATTCTATTTAAATAATGCCAAGGTATCTGTCAGTGTATTTTAGTACAACACTACAAAACTATAATTTATTTTCCAATAACATTTAATTTTCTTGAACTGAAAGTAATCAATAAAGGCTAAGAGGTAGAAAGGAATGACAGTAAAACACTTTAAAAATACTCAAATGTTATGCAAAACTAAGAAATATTAGCTTTAGTAGTTTCCTGTTTTGCAAAAGTCAGTCTAACCTGTATTAAACATATGTATATGTCTAATTACTGATACATTCCCTTGCCCTTTATATCTAAGTGCATTGTTACAGAGAAGTGAATTTTCTTGGAAAACAATGCAGCTCTGAAGTATATCTTCAGAATTCCTACAATTATAAAAAAGACCAAGTAGAAAGAGTTACATGTGTATATGTTATGATATAAATAGTGCACTTATTCTTATCATAATAGCAAGAAAAGCAAAGAAAAAGGCAGTTCCTGCTTTGGTAAAAATTACTACTTTTAATAAGGAATGAAGTATAAAGAATTTTAGTCAATTTTTTTCAATAGAAGCATTTTTGTTTAAATGATCATTTTTGTACTACTGAGCCCATGTGTGTACATATATGTGAATGTACTGTTGTTGTTTAGTCGTTTAGTCGTGTCCGACTCTTCGTGACCCCATGAACCAGAGCATGCCAGGCCCTCCTATGTTCCACTGCCTGCCGGAATTGGGTTAAATTCATGTTGGTCGCTTTGATGACACTGTCCAAACATCTCATCCTCTGTCGTCCCCTTCTCCTCCTGCCTTCACACTTTCCCAACATCAGGGTCATTATCAGGGAGTCTTCTCTTCTCATGATGGCCAAAGTATTGGAGCCTCAGCTTCAGGATCTGTCCTTCCAGTGAGCATTCAGGGTTGATTTCCTTAAGAATGGATAGGTTTGTTCTCCTTGCAGTCCAGGGGACTCTCAAGAGCCTCCTCCAACACCACAATTCAAAAGCATCAATTCTTCGGCGGTCAGCTTTCTTTATGGTCCAGCTCTCACTTCCGTACATCACTGCAGGGAAAACCATAGCTTTGACTATTTGGACTTTTGTTGGCAAGGTGATGTCTCTGCTTTTAAAGATGCTATCGAGGTTTGTCATCACTTTCCTGTACAGTATATCTATATATTTTGCCCATAAGGTAGAGGAGAAAGGTGAAGACTTTTCATTAATTTATCCATTCATCTTTGGAACCCAGTAATAACCAATCTCATGTACATCTTTCAGAGCTGCACTGAAGGAAGATGTGTCTACTGCTATACACTATTGTCTTATTCATGTTGCTTTGGGGCCAGTTGTGAATTGCAATAGTCAAGGGCAGCTAGGTAAGCCATGGGATAAATTAAGTGGCAGAGATATAATATTTTCTATTTATAGAGGAATATATTATTAAATTAAAAGCACAGATCTGTTTTGAAAGCAGTCTTCCCATGTCTCATAATTAGCTTCCAGGGCAAATATAACACGTTTGGATCAAAATCCTATTGGGATTTATGCTGGCACAACTGTAGCTGTATTAATGGCAAATTGAAGCTAATTCATGAGGTTCCCCTCACATGTCTGGTCCTGTGCTATTTGCATGACTGGCACCACATGAGCTAGCTTCAATCAGCTATCACAACTTTTGTGATTTCTCTTTCATCAGTGTACAATCCAAACAGGAGTTTGGTTTAACAATCTAATATTAAAAGAAAGAATGAAAGGGAAAATTGACCTTGATATTTTACTGTATTTGCTTGGTATATAGTTGCCAGGGGTCTCTTACAAAGCTTTGCAAGGCAAATGTTTCGATTCAAAATACATTTTACTTTGCTTATTTACAGTACATGACTGTTCCTACTGGAATTCTGAAAAACAGTGACCCCAAGAACTTGCATGCTACTGGCATAACTGGGATTTGTTTCTTTGAACAAGGTGTTTTCTGCAAGCTGATATTGCATCTTTCTTTCATGCCTCGAACGGAGTTGCTCTTTAACCACCCAGAGTGGCCCTGGCTGCCAGATGTACAGAATGTAAAACAACAACAACAACAACAACAACAACAACAACAACAGCTGCTGCTGCTGCTGCTGCTGCTGCTACTACTACTACTACTACTACTACTACTACTACTACTTAAGAAACAGATATTCAGAATAATCTAGGATGCATGAACCAGTTGCAGAGTTCATTGGAACCTGATAGAGACATTTGGAGAAGATATGCACTTAAGTTCTTGCTCAAAGCCTACCAGAGATAAACCCACTATGGACTTCAGAGGGCATTGCTACAGATGCTGGTGAAAATGGAAAGCACACTGAGAAAGAATATGACTTTTTTGTCTCATCCAAAACACTGATGCATAGAGATGGGCATGAACTGAAATATGAACAATAGCAATAACAACAAACATGTACTGGGCTGGTTCATGGTTCAGTTCCTGCAATCTGTTCTGCCAAAATGAAACAAAGTACTGAATTTCATTCTGCTTGGCACTTTGTTTTGTTTCAGCAAAATGGATACCACATCCTCTTCCACTGCCCCCCTGCCTTCAAGAATGCTTGCAGTTGGTTGACCACCGCCCTGTCAATCAAATTGCCCAGGAATAGAATGTTGGCAATGGGCCAGCTCATAGGTGTGCACATATGCAGAGATAGCTAGTTTGGATCCTGGAAGGGAAGCTAGGCCACTGTCTCTGAACATGGTGGTTGTGGATGAGGAAGAGGAGACAGTGGCACGATCAGGTAGGGAAGTGATGGGGGCAGTGGGAAAGGGATGGGCAGGTGGCAGAGGGAGTGGATGCACTGTGTCTCTCTCCCCAGACACAAACTAAAAAACACACACACCATGAATAATCCTGATTCATTGTTTCATTGCATCAGTTCTTCGGCGGTCAGCTTCTTTATGGTCCAGATTTTAAATAATTTAACTGGAATGCCATCACCTCCACTGGTCTTGTTGTTAGCCAAGCTTTCTAAGGCCCACTTGACTTCACACTCCAGGATGTCTGGGTTAAGGTCAGCAACCACACTATCTGGGTTGTCTGGGATATCCAGATCTTTCTGATATAATTCTTCTGTGTATTCTTGCCACCTCTTCTTGATGTCTTCTGCTTCTGTTAGGTCCCTACCATTTTTGTCCTTTATCATGGCCATCTTTGCACAAAATGTTTCTTTAATATCTCCAATTTTTCCTGAACAGATCTCTCTCTTTTTTCCTTTTCTATTATTTTCCTCTATTTCTTTGCATTGTTCATTTAAGAAGGCCCTCTTGTCTCTCCTTGCTGTTCTTTGGAAGTCTGCATTCAATTTTCTGTAACTTTCCCTAACTCTTCTATCCAAACTTCTTCAGGCATTTTGTCGAACCGAGTCTAGTTCCTTAAACCTGTTCATCACTTCCACTGTGTATTCATAAAGCAAAGCAAAAAAGCATGCTGCTTATATACCACCCCATAGCACTTCAAGCTCTCTCTGGGCGGTTTACAAATTAATTATGCAGGATACACACTGCCCCCCCCCCCGCGAGCTAGGTACTCATTTTACCGACCTTGGAAGGAGAGAAGGCTGAGTCAACCTTGAGCGAGCTACCTGGGATTGAACCCCAAGTTGTCAGCACAGTTTTGGCTGCAATGCAGCAGTTTAACCACAGTGCCAAGAGGCTCAGTAAGGGATTTGGTTTAGTAGATTATATCTGACTAACACAGTAGTTTTTCCTACTCTTTTAAGTTTAAAATTGAATTTGCTATAAGAAGCTGATGATCAGAGCCACAATCAGCTCCAGGGCTTGTTTTTGCTGACTGTATAGAGCTTCTCCATCTTTGGCTGCAGAGACTATAATCAATCTGATTTCGGTATTGCAGGTCTGGTGATTTCCATGTGTAGAGTCGCCTCTTGTGTTGTTGGAAAAGAGTGTTTATGATGACCAGCTTGTTATCTTGATAAATCTCTATTAACCTTTGCCCTGTTTCATTTTGAACTCTTGGCCAAACTTTCCTGTTGTTCTTTTTATCTCTTGTCTCCCTACTTTAGCATTCCAATCCCCTATAATGAGAAGAACATCTTTCTTTGGTGTCAGTTCTAGAAGGTGTTGTAAGCCTTCATAGAATTGGTCCATTTCAGCCTCCTCAGCATTAGTGACTGGTGCATTACTGTATCTTGGATTACTGTGATGTCGAAAGGTCTGCCTTGGATTCGTATTGAAATCATTCTATCATTTTTGAGATTATATCCCATTACAGCTTTTCTCACTCTTTTGTTGACTATGAGGGCTACTCCATTACTTCTACGGGATTCTTGCCCACAATAATAGATATGATAATCATCTGAATTGAATTCGCCAGTTCCCATCCATTTTAGTTCACTGACACCCAGGATGTCAATGTTTATTCTTGTGGTTTCCTGCTTGACCACATCCAGCTTACCAAGGTTCATAGATCTTACATTCCAGGTTCCTATGTAGTATTTTTCTTTGCAGCATTGGACTTTCCTTTCACTTCCAGGCACGTCCACAGTCAAATGTCCTTTTGGCTTTGGCCCAACCACTTCATTAGCTCTGGAGCTACTTCTACTTGTCCTCCATTCTTCCTCAGTAGGAAGTTGGATGCCTTCTGACCTGAGGGACTCATCTTCCAGCGTCATATATTTTAGCCTTTTGTTTCTGTTCATGGGGTATTCTTGACAAAGATACTGGAGTGGCTTGCGAATTCCTACTCCAGTTGGATTGCGTTTAGTCGGAATTCTCCACTATGACCTGTCCATCTTGGGTGTCCCTGCATGGCTTAGCCCGTAGCATCTCTGAGTTACTCAAGCCCCTTTGCCACAACAAGGCAGCAATCCATGAAGAGGATTAATCTGTTAGCTACTACTGTTAGTTACTACCAATTTCAATAATTTCCAGAAATTACATTCCAATTTATATGCTTGAAATATATATTTCATCATGAAAATCAGACAATGTGGTTTGACATTTTGTACATTTTTCATAGGTCCCGATATCAATATAGCACTGAAGTATTATTAAACAAAATTAGTTTACAATGAGAAATCCATTCTTTTTTAGTTGTTTTAAGTCTCCTATTAATTATCACCAAACAAACTAGATTTTTACCAAATTAATTAAGAGAAAGGGGGTGATCAGGTTAGATAGGATATATGCTGAGTATACAATAAGATGAATTGATACTATAAACCAAACAGAGGTGGGAGCAAACATTGACTTTCTTTGTTGCTTTCCACAAACTTAACATTACAAAGTGATATTTAAAGACACATCATTTCTCACACTCAGGTTTCAATGTGTTCAGCACTCTTTTTCAGATGTATCTTCCTACATCACTGTGGATTACTGAAGGAAATCAATGAGAATTGATCCAATTTGCAGAACACAGTTCTAATATTGATAGTAGTTTATACTCATTTGCTTTTGCCTAATCTTTTATTAATGATCATCTTCAAAATGCCAATTAATATTCCTGTCTAGAAATTCAGTAATGTGAGCCAGATAAGATCAGAGTGAATGAAGAGATATAACAAATAAAAAAAGCTGAGTAAGTAAAGTGATGGAAAATTAACTTTTAGTAATCTCTTGTCCAAACTCCTTTAGAAAACAGTTATCAGCACTGTACAGTTTTCACCATCAATTGAAAAAAGTCAATTTACTTTATTGTTTATATGAAGAGAAGGCAGAAGAAAGATAAAATAAGGTTAGTAAACATGTATAATCAGTTATGCCATCCGTTTTTCTTGAGAAAGATATGTTGAAACATGAATATACCGTATTTTTCACTCCATAAGACACACCTTTCCATAAGACGCACCAATTTTTTAGGAGAAGAAAACAGGAAAATTTAATCTGTTTTCTTCGCTCCATAAGACGCACAGACCTTTCACCCCCCTGTTTTGTGGGAAAAAAGTGCGTCTTATGGTGCGAAAAATACGGTATACTTTTTCTGGCACTAGTGAAAACTAAAAAAAGTTGTATGGTATTTGACTGTGGCATTTCTATGGTTAGTACAAATTTAACCACTGAATCATATTAAAATGGTGAAATGATGTTAATGACTCAGACAGCAACAATCACAATGTTTCTTTCTTTACTTTCTTTATGAATCTATTGAAGAAGCCTTCAGAATTTTCCATCTTTTAAGCCCAGATAGCTATAAGAATAATTACAGTGTGCTCTGAAGCTGATTCCAGTTTATGGCAACCTTCCCAGTATTTTCTAAGTATTCAGAAATTGTTTACCAGACCTTCCTTCTAGTGGTACTCTGGGACCATGCAGCTTGCCCAAGGCTGCACAAGTGATAGGACATAGCCCCATGAAAGACACATGCCAGAGAACCTATAATTCTATGTAGATATTGTATGGTACCTCATAATGAATATGCAAACTCTGATGTTTGTCTGAGAACAAGTTTTAGTACACTTGAATAGCTACAGTAGATACAAAAGACTGAAAGTGTTTGTACACGTATGAAACAATAACAGATTTTACATGCTGTGTATTTAACTTCTCCAGTTTAGCAGTTTCATGGTTACATACATTTCAGCAACAGTCTTTTCAATTTTCTGTCTTCTATCTTTTCAAAGGTTAGCAATATGAAATATATTCCTAATTTTTTAAAATAATAAACTATATTATCTGATTGCAAATATATTTTTAAAAATCTGCAAGAACATAAAATGAAGAATAAGAATGTAAAGTTTTTCCTTTTTAATTTCCATATTTTGATGTATGTGGAGATTGACCCAACAATAAGTATGAAATACAGCTGTTTTATTAGTGCTTGTAAGCTCCCTTGTTTTTTCTATGCTGTTCTTTGAAGATTGTGGTCTACACCACAGGGGACAATTCATGCAAGTAGTTGTGCATAAAGTTTCCTAAGCCAAGTTCCTTGAATTTCATTGAAAGCAGAAAGTTTTTGGTCTAGTGAATTTCATAGAAGAATTATTCTCCCTGCTCACAAGTAAAAAGTTTGCTGCTTAAATCAATAGATTCAGTGACTGCTGTGAGCAGTTTCACTCTCAAATATGCCCCCATCAGCTCCTTCCTGAAGGAGTGAACTTGTTAAGGGAAAATACTATATAACATTTCCATCCAGACATTGCAAGAAACATATCTCAAGAACCACAGAAATGAGCCCTAAGCATACAGAAATTTTGTTGAGCCAAACTAAAGTGTAAAGCACCAGCCATTTCTAAATCATATGAAAAAATCTATACTGGAGCAGGCTTTCCATCCATCATTTGTAAGTCCATATTACAACCCTGTTGTCAAGATCATTCTCTTCAACGTCTACTTTGTGCTATTTACAATGATGGGCTATTTGTTTTTATGAGCTATTTATAAAGAAAATAGGACTCTAGCAATACAGGTAGAGTTATGTTATATATCTGCACGTGTAAACAGCTGAGATTCAATAGTAAGCTGGAACTAATGTAGGCCCATTGATTTGGTGAGAACTTCCACTGATTCAATAGACCTAGGTCAGTTATGACTTTCTATAGGATTTTAGTCTTTTTCTTTCTCAGCACATGTGTACACGTGTATTCAAGGTGATAACCTTATAATGTGTTCTCATCTCGTTGACTATTTTTCAAAAATGTTTATTTTGTAAAATCAGATTACCAGTGTAATTGTACAGTCCTGGGATCTGGCTGAGCCTAATGCTTCATAGTTCTTGGACACCTCTCTTCATGATGGACATTTCCATCATGAACAGAGGAAAAATTTAGACCTAAAACTGCTCTCTCCTTTCTTCTTTCCTAAGTGACTTGCATCAGCATGACTGTGGACAATGTTTCAGGAGCATATAGGACAGTGGTCCCCAACCTTGGGCCTCCAGATGTTCTTGGAGTACAACTCCCAGAAGCCTTTACCATCACCTCTGCTGGCCAGGATTTCTGGGAGTTGAAGTCCAAGAACATCTGGAGGCCCAAGGTTGGGGACCAGTGATATAGGATACATTAGATATTCTTCATAGAAAACAGAGATAGAAGGTCACACTCAGAGAGAACCTGACTTCAGATCTCGCCTCCGGATCCCATGGAAAATTTGTATGTCTTGCTTCTTGGACATCAGAAGAGGTAAGAAGGCTGTGGACAGATAGGCAAAGAGGACTGGGGGGCATTGTGTCCCTGCACATCCACCCAACACCAGGGAATAATTCCTCTCATCCCCATCACAAAGAAGGAAATAATTTACACAACTGCTACCTCTCCTTCCTTTATTCTGTTTGGACAGACTTGAATCAGTGTGACTGTGGGTATCTGAAAGGCTCCAATATCATAGGGATATGATAGGATTATTCTGCAATATGGTTGTGATTCTTGCCCGTTTCAAGTACATTAAGTCATTCAGAAAACAGAACCACAGTACATATGCTATATTTGGCCAGTTGCTGATATAACTAGGAATGCTGGGAAGAAATTGGATGACCAGAACAGAAGCAGTCCAATTGTTTTCTAAATGATAACAAAATCCATATACACATAGATAGAAGGCCTAAGAATAAGAATTTGTAAGATTTATGAAAAAAATAAATCAATGTAACACTCTTAAGCAATCTATAAAAGTGTGTGGCTTTAGATCTTATTTTTCTGATCAATGTGGTTCCCAAAAGAAAGCACAGAGTCAAAAATTACTTCGAAGTTTATGAACTCAGACCACAGAGAGAATAAACCTTCATCCTAGAATGAAACAGCTGGCGAGGACAATAATCAATAACTGCTCTATCATGTCAAAACTCAGCCTTAGAAAAATAATATCACGTAGGCAATCATGCAGCACAACAAGGGGCACTAAGGATTTAGAGCAAAATGGGCAGATATCTCAAGGTGTTTTCAATTTATAATCGTGTACAAGCTCAGCATGAGAATATTAGCCAGTGGCTGCAATTTTCAGAACTCTCACAGATACCTATGAAACCCCAAAATAATGGCAGGAGGAGAGGAACTACCCTTGCACACAAAAGTCCCAGAGCAATAAAAAATGGACATTGAAATATCATGATTTAAGAGACACGAGAATGCTCAAGCAACAATACAGGGTTTCCCCCCCCCCAGTAAACATAAAACATTCTCCCTATTTCAGACTCTTCAAGCCTACAGAAATAAATAAGAGTAATGGTCAAGTCAAACTAAAGCTTCATAGCCAATAGAGGTTGAGACAGTGCATGCCACAATTGCATACCCAATACTTTTTTCTGAAATTGTCAAATACCATATCTAACTATATCTCTTCCTCTTATATACAACTCTAATTTGTTCCATATTAAACAGATAATTGCAGCACAGAATGTGATTCTATTAAAAAGTACTACTGTGAAGACACTATTATACAATAGTAAATCAGACCTTTAACCAGAAGCACTACTAGGATTAAACACTGGAGATGAAAGAGAGCTTAGTGTCACCAAAAGTGGTCCTGGCAACCATGGATTAGGGTTCAGGAAGATAATTTCATGGTGCAGTGGTGCCTCGCTTAGCGATCACTCCGTTGAGTGATGAAATCGCTTAGTGATGGGGTTTTGGCCATCGCCAAAGCGATCGCTTAATGATGGCCCCCATGGGGAAAAATCGCTTTGCGATGATTGCGGGGAAGTGATCATCGCAAAGCCCCCATTTTCGGCCAGCTGGTCGGCGGTTCCAAAATGGCCACCCGCTGTTTTGCCTCGCTTTAGAGGCACTGAAAATGGCCGCCCCTATGGAGGATCTTCGCATAAGGTCAGTTTCTAAGCCCATAGGAACGCATTAAACATGTTTTAATGCGTTTCTATGGGCTTTTTTATTCCGTTTAGCGAAGAAATCACTTAGCAACGTTTTTCCTGGAACGGATTAACATCGCTAAGCGAGGCACCACTGTATATAGAATGATATCTTTGGCAAACAAACCAATACTGTACTGGTAAAATATAGATACAATGATGCTTTAATGAAATGCCTTCCATTAAAGAGAGATTAGAGATAAGATTGTGGCAAAAAATCAGATCATTTTATTATTAACATCTAAAATTTTGTTAACACTTTTTGGGGTTGTAGGGAAAAAACACACCTTCAATAGTTCAGACTGGGGATGTGGTAGTAGGCATCCTTCAGTCTTGAGAGACTATGGTAACGTGCTCTGTATGGAGGTCTTGGAACAGCGTCTAGTGTGGCTGAGAAGGCCAATTTGAGAGTGACAATCTCTTCCACATTGAAGACAAATACAATCTGTCCCCTGTCCAGCTCCCTGGTTTTGCTCGTTTCGGGACTGCGTCTTTGCCTGGGACTGCTGTACAAGTGTCTCTTCAAATCTGGACAGGCCATGATGCACTGCGTGCCTCCAGGTTGAACGCTCAGATGTCAAGGTTTCCCATGTGCTGAGGTACATTCCTAAGGCCTTCAGATCCCGCTTGCAGATGTCCTTGTATCGCAGCTGTGGTCTCCCTCTGGGGCGATTTCCCTGCACTAATTCTGCATATAGGAGATCTTTTGGAATCCGTCCATCAGCCATTCTCACGACATGCCCAAGCCAATGTAGACGGCGCTGTGTCAGTAATATATACATGCTAAAAATTCCTGCTCGTTCTAGGACTATTCTATTTGAAATTTTGTCCTGCCAGGTGATACCAAAAGTGCATCAGAGACAACGCATGTGGAAGGTGTTCAGCTTCCTCTCCTGCCATGCACAAAGGGTCCAGAACTCGCTGCAGTACAGGAGTGTGCTCAGGACATAGGCTCTATAGACCTGGATCTTCGTGTATGCCATCAGCTTCTTATTAAGCCATACTCTCTTTGTGAGTCTAGAGAACATGGTAGCTGCTTTCCCAATGCTTTTATCCAGCTCAACAATCAGATCTTATTAAGCCATACTCTCTTTGTGAGTCTAGAGAACATGGTAGCTGCTTTCCCAATGCTTTTATCCGGCTCAACATCTAGGGAGAGAGTGTAAGAGATCGTTGAGCCAAGGTAGCTTGGGGATGTGGAGAGTACTTGAAAATGCTTTTGTTTTCAGCAATTTGCCATGTCTTAGCATGTTGAGATTTCTTGTCAAGAATTTTCCTGCATCAAGGAGATTTCTTGTCCTTACTTTTTCTTTTGGGCTTTTGTGGAAGAAATTTCCAAATTCTGCACAGCGCAATACCCTTTCCAGGAAATCTTGTACAGGAAAGAAATACTTTTGTGCAGGAGTGTAATTATTCTATGTAGCCTATTATATCTTCTTTTAAAAAATGACACAAAAATTGAGAAATACCTTAAGAATTCCTGCAAGATTTATCAGGAAAACACATACACATACACAAAACAACAAAACTTGGAGATAAATCTCACGTTGAGGTCAAAGGGTATTTCACCTTAGTTCAGTCTTCAAATATCATCTGTTGGAGCACAACACACCAATGTGAGGTTGGGATCAATTACAAGGAGGTGGAACTCTACATGAAGTGTGCATAGCATACAAAACCTTTCTGCCAAAAGCCAGTTAGCCATTACTTTGGGATTGCAGAAATCAACATTTATTTTGGTTGTTGTGGGTTTTTTGGGCTTTTTGGCCGTGTTCTGAAGGTTGTTCTTCCTAACGTTTCGCCAGTCTCTGTGGCCGGCATCTTCAGAGGACAGCACTTGCTGTCCTCTGAAGATGGCGGCCGCAGAGACTGGCGAAACGTTAGGAAGAACAACCTTCAGAACACGGCCAAAGAGCCCAAAAAACCCACAACAACCATTAGATCCCAGCTGTGAAAACCTTCAACGAATAAACATTTATTTTTCTGGGAATTTTTTTTGCCCCTGTAAGACAGTCATTACAATGTAGTGATCTGGAAGATCCAGTGCCAACCTGCTTATGCAACTGCACATATGGCATGCAGTATGTATGATTTATTTCCAGGCTGCATGGAAAGTGGAACACTGAATAGACAGGGAAGGAAGGAAGGAACACAGGCAAACTAGTGCACTGGCATGGATGGATGCTGAGTAGAGATGGGGGTATTAGTATTCATATATGAATAACCCCACACTTCTGGATTTAATGAGGGTCTGGACCCTGGTCTGGCCCATCCACTCATTCATCTGGCAGAAGCGGCAGCCCTGTTCATCCGTCCAATCACTCCCGGAGTGCTGCTCTCTTCCTGCTTGGCTGGCCACTCAGCAGTCCTGCAGGGAAACTCATCCTCCCTCCTCCTGCCTGGAGTGGCTAGCTGAGCAGGAAGAGAGTGGTGCTCTGGGAGCGATTGGAAGCATGAGCGGGGCCGCTGCCGGTGGATGCATGAACATATGCATTAAATCCAGCAGTGTGGGGATATTCATATTCATAATACCCCCATCTCTAATGCTGAGTTAAGAGCAGTTTCCTGTCATGTCTTGGGGATTATGGTCATATATTCAAATTATATACTTTGAAAGAAAAAGTATAGTAGGTTTAAATTATAGGTGGACAAAAGGTGAATGGGTAGTTGCCATTTTCAGCAGCTTTGGTTGAATATATATTGCATCTGAGAACTCTGGACACAGACTTCTTGGAATATTGATTTTTCCAAATTCCTGGTCACAAAGGGAACCCTGTATGTGTATGTAATTGCTATTCCAGATATCAAACGGCTGCACAGAGGTCTGGGGAAAGGACTGTACATGCAGCCCTGTTCTCCCCCTCGTTCTAAGAACATCTGAGAACTGCTTGTACTGCAAAACACTAGACTTAGACTGCACTGCAATAGTTCAGTCTTCAGATTACTACTCTCTGAAAAACTGTGACCCACGTATTGCAATCTAAGAACAGCTACCTCTGAAATACCAGCCAAAGCTTCTAAAAGGAAGTCTACGCCACAGGTTGTGGCAGACTTCAGTGACAAAGATGGGCCCAGGACTGTCGTGTTATATTGTGGAAGATTTTTGTAAAATTAGGGAGGTGTAGTGCTGTCCCAATTTTCCTTGAAGCAAACGTTTGCTTGCATCTATAGATTTATGTTAGAGATGGGGATATTTGTATTTGTAAATGAATATGAATATCTGTCCCAGCTGGACCTAATGAGGGTCTGGCCCCTGGGACCAGACCATTCACTCACAATGCCATGAAGGTCCCGCTCTTCCCGCCAATAGCACCCAGATTTCTGCTGTCTTCCTGCTTGGCTGGCCACTCAGCAGCCTTGTGGGGAGACTTGTCCTCCTGCCCCCCTGCCTGGAGTGACCAGCTGAGCAGGAAGACAGAGGAGCTTGGGGCACCATTGGTAGGAAGAACAAGACCTTCGCAACACTGGGGCATATGAGTGGACAGTCCGGTCCCGGGGGCTGAATTCTCATTAGGTCCAGCTGGGATGCGGATATTCGTATTCATTTACATTTATGAATATCCCCATCACTAGAAAATGCATAGGTTTCCATCTTTGTATAGGCCTTTTTGTTTTTTTCTTAGTCTGAGAAGAATCTGATTGCTTTACAGATTCATTTCTCTTCTCATATCCTTTCCCTGACCTGAAAAAATAACTGTCTGGGAAGAGTATGTGTATACCAATTAACTGTGTGGGAAGACAGGTTCTTGTTATGATGGTATGTGGTTAGCACCTAGTAGATAAATTTTCTTATACAGTTGTGCTGGGCAGTTAATTAATTCTGGATATGTGTGCCTGGGAACTCAACATGCTATCAATTTGCTTATTAAGTAAATCCTTTGAAGACAAGTACTATCAGTTTGTCAATTAGTGAGGAATCTCCTTATCAATGTAATAATTAGGAAGTTATGCTTTCTATGTTTTGCCAATTAAGAAGGAACGTGTTGTGATTTTAGCCAAGGGGGTCAGTGCTAGCTGCCTACAAATGATAAAAAGGATTTGTGGGCATTGCTGAGTTCTGGTATAGGCCATAGCTATCTGATGCTATACAGTCAACTTTTGAGGGATGTGGGGATTGGAGCAGATGGAACAGGCCTGCCACTGAGCAAGGAACTCCCCATGGGAAAAAGGGTCTTCAAGTTGTATCTTTGCTTTGTTAGGCTGTATTAGGTTTTTATCCCCTCTTATTAGCCTGTATTATTTTATTGCAATTTCCCCTTTGCTTTTACTAATATTCTGTAACCTTCTCCCATTGGTACCCAAAAGAACCTCTTGACTTGACAGAACAAAGACTACCTGCAGATTGAACATTTGATCCTTTAAAGAGAACACAATCCCATCCTTTGTATCTTGTACTCTATAAATAACTCAGCAACCACATGTTACTCGCACTCATAATGACTGAAATTGTGCAAATATTACAGTTTAGGAAAATTAAACAATTAATTTTAGGAAGTTTAGAAAACCTAACCAATTTATCATATACATAACTGATAATCTTTCTATGTAACCATTAGTGAAGGGAGGAGGTATCATTGGCATTTTAACAATTTGAATATTTGCTATCCCTTGTTCCACAAACCTAAGTAGTAAAATAATGATATGGTGATTTAAGAATATTATAAGATGATTTATCAAAAAGCATTCTGGTTTGGCTTTTCACTGGAGTATCCAAAAGTTGTTTGAATTTAAGCTGCTGCATCATTTGTCACAAATGGAGGCAAACTGGCTGATGAGTACATTGATTTTCTTTTCTGTTGAATTGTTAATACATCATTCAGCCAAAGCAAATATGGACACACAGTCTGTTTTATTACTGATATTCTCAAACAAATTTTTTTATATTTGCTGCTGCAGGACATCAGATGGAAGTGTTTTCATATGTCACTATTTTAAAACAAAACTTATGCAATGGCTGACCATCTAACAAAGGAAACAAGGTTTTGAATGGCCAATCAAAGAAGTTTGATTCTACTTCAGCACCTGCTAACAGCTGGCTAGTATGGTGGTTGTGAAGAACCTACAACCGATTCTATGAATTCTGTCTTGCTAGTTGTGATAGCAAAGTGCAATTTGAATTTTCACTGTCTACAGTGGATTGCTCTACTGAAAATAATGCCTGAAAAAGGAAATATGTCTAATTTCTGCCTCTAAATGGAGTACTATAGAGGTCAGAAAGGTGCCTGACTGCCTCAAGGGAAAACTCTATGGCTGTGGATTTAATGCTGAACTGCAGATTTTCTTTTGGTGGGGGTGGGTGGGAACTACACAGGGAGACAGAGGAAATGAATCAAATATACAGATGAAAGGAAAACACCATTATCCAGTTTTCTATTAAATTTCTATACTTTGTCTCAACTATGACTATATGTGCAGTAATATACATACATATGAAAATATTTCATGAAGGTATATAATGAAATCTGAATTATAATAGGGATTACGTAGGTTATTAAAATAGAAGAAAAGATTTGCTTCCATATATTACATAGCTGCCTTTACCTTCTTTCAAACAATTCAAAATAAAACCTTTTTCATGTATTGCTTCTGATGTATGAACCTCCAATTTTTAGTTCTCACAGAGTTAAACAGAAATATTATGGAAGAATCAATTTCTCGAGGCTGCAGGATCATCTCTATATTCTTGTTATTTCTTACTTTATATTCTCTCTTTCTGTCTGCTTACACACATGTATCATTAGCTTTTTTCTGTCCTACTTTTTCTCTTGTCACTTTTACATCTTCGCCTTCATTTCCCCCTCTTTCTACTTGCAACAATTCCTCCTCTTCTGAGGACCATCCCCTCCCACCCCAAAAAATCACACTTTGGTTCCTGTCCCCCCCCTTCCCATTATCTTGGTTGTAAAAGGGAAATCGGATATGGAATTGAGGAAAGTATATGTTGGAAAGGAAGTGCCTAGATACTTAGGAATGGCATGGATGTTGGTTTTGTTACATGAGATGTAATTCAGTTTATATCCTAGGGAGAAAACAGGATATTTTAGAATAAATCTTTGTTCTTTGGAGATTGATGGCCAAAGTGCACATTACAGATAAACTCTGATCAGAGGAGAATATTCCTTATGAAAAATATCTAATTGTCACAGGAAGAGACTTTAAAACTTCACATAATTTGCAAATTAGTATGCTTTGTTTTATGAGTGGATCAGGCTTGATTGCATGTATGATTGTTCAGGTTGTGCTTGAAGAGTGTCCCTAGAATACTACATCTAGCTTCTAATGACAAGCTATCTGTAGCATCTCATTGGGCCCCAAGACTCCAACAAATGTCATGCAAGGAGAAAATATACAGGATGCTATCGCATATTGTGCCAACTTAAAACTGATACAGTCCCAAAAAATCTTCCGGGCTGGGCATTACTAGTTGGCACTAGTTGGTGCTATATGTAACTCAGTTACAAATGGAAATCAATGACATGGAATGCTTATTAAAAATAACACCAGCAAATTTAGCCATTGGTTTGGAGTTTATAATGGTATATTAGAAATAGCATGTGCAACAATTACAGGCAAAGTGTGGAAATGTGTACTAGTTGTTCATCCTCTTACACCCAACTGCTTAAAGAATGATACTGATTTTGAGTTAGTATCTCTATTTTATATATTAAAAAATGAGATACAACTTGTTTCTTATTCCTGGAAACCTTTGCTCCTGACAACCTTCATAAGGATCCCAGGAACAATGTGGAACCATCTCAATTCTTGCTAAAGCTTCAGCTGGAATTTCTTCTTTAGGATAGTATTTAAAAGGGCACTTGAAATATTTTAACCCGCGTTTCTCCTTAAAAAGGACACAAAGCAGCTAACATCATTAAAATACAATCTTTAAAAGCAAAAAACGGTAAGTATACAAATATTAAAAGAATCAAATACCACACTAAAAATGGTAGCTGCTTTGTTCCTCTCCTTCTTTGGCTTGACATATTGCCTTGTTAAAATTCTGGAAAAACTGAAAAGCTTCCACAATATTTTGTAAGCTGTTTTAACAGAGATATTGCCCTGATATAAATCCTAAATTGAAAAACTCTATAATTCTTCATTTATTTTGGCTGACTGAGGATGGAATGCTAACCAACATCAGAAACCTGTGATATACTGCAGGGAACTGACATCCTACCATGCTTAGAAAATGGGCTGCAGGTGCCAAAGTTGCTTCCTTGAACTGGCAGTGTTCTGAGTTAACTTGCAGTCCTATTAGCATAACACCATCAGTGTAACAGTGCAAATTTACCATTTCACTGTCACAATCTGGTGTGGAATGTGACTACTAAGGCTTTTTGTTTGTTTGTTTGTTTGTTTGTGTTTGCCATTGGGTCTGGCTCCAGACTAATGCCACAAAAGAAATGTTGTAAATTAATCCAATAGAGTAGACCACCATAACTTAACTCTTCTTTCTTCTTGCACAGCTACATAGGAACAGAGGATTTTGACTAAGTTTGCGGTGAAGTATAGTATGTGTAGAGTAGTATATGAATTTAACCAGGAACACATCTCGTACAGGAATACTTTGGAACAATATCACTCTTATCTTGAGACTCTGAAAACATGTAAGAGGAGCTGTGGTGAAGAGGTACAAAAAAGAAGCACTTTGCAACAACAACAGAACTGGTTAGTCTAAGTGGTATGCCACAGACACACACACAGAGAAACAGATGGGAGCAGAAACACCAGAGGATGCTACAAGAGTAATTTATTCTTAGGAGGGTATGGGGAGAGGTGTTGCTGGTATGATCTACACCTGAAAAAGTGGACAGATTGTGCAAACAGGAACTGCCAATAAATCCATTTATACTGTAATAGCCTATTTATTAGTAAAGAGTTCATTCACAATCAGCAGATGCAGGATGTGTATAAGGCAAGTATTGTTCCTGTGCTCCTCCACCTTCTTCCTTGGCAAATATACAGACTTAAGCCTTACTTAACAAGGCTCTGCCTTGCCTTTGCAAGTAATATGTAGATTTGGATGAAGTGGCTGATTTCTTCAAAGACTGTATGAGCTCTGGTTTGTGTCCAGATCACAATGAGAAAGGCTACAGTAGCAATTGATGCTGCCATGTGCTGTCATGCAATGAGCCTGACCACTTGGATTTTAGTCAAAGTAAGCTAATCAGTTTACATTTGACTATTCTGGCACAATCAGTTTCAGGTTCAGCATGATAAAATGCAACCTTAAACATATGCCTAACTTGTTTAAAAAAATGGTTACGGGATTTATTCATTGATTAATGAGTTAGGATATTCGAATTAGAACTCTATATCTAAATTTGCAACCTTCTGATTTTTCAGCCAGATGCCTGGCAACAGTTAGCACTACTGTGAGCTTATGTACTCTCCCAATTATATATGCACTCAAGGATTTGTTTTGAAAAAAGACCTGCATTATTACCCTACAGAATTCTCACATACATAAAGACAAAAGAGCAAAAACACCTATTAAGTGCAATGTGTCGCTCATGAAATAAGCACCATCTTTCACAATCAACTACCATTATGTCTTTAGAAAAATATGATTTCCTTTAAATCTTCTCATTAGAATAACAAATACACAGTAATTTTTGGTAATAAGGAGAGAAAATGGCGTAAAACCATAATAAAGAAAAGCCAGCTGAGGAGCCTGGTATGAAACAATGCTATGTATAATTGGTGTTTAATTATGCAGAATTAACAAATGGCAGAAGCATGGGTTGTATTACTTGACCAAGGCTCTTTGCCAACTCAACAAGCTGGTCTAAATGGATGAAGCAACCCATTCGTTTATCAGGCGCCTGAGTGGAACCTTCGTTGCTGTGTTCCCCCGTCTGTGTTGCCAAAAAGAAAAAAACGTAGCAGAAAAAAAAATCTCCTGATTTGCTAAAGCAAGATAAATTTATGTCATTGACACTGGTGAATGCACCAATAAAATCATAAAAAAAGTTTTCTAAACAATGTATTCAGCTGGTGCCAAAGGTTTAGAAACACAACAGCAGCCAAAACACTCATTAGTTTGCTTTTGCAGTGCTAGCATTTCATTGACTGGAACTGTCTGTATTTATTTTTAAAACGTTACCTTTCCTAAGCTATTGTCACTATGCTGGCAATGTTGCATTTAAATTAAATGGCAGCAATGTTAGTTAATTTCAGCAAAGCCCACAATGAATCTTGTGGCTTTTAGAGACTATCAAATTCATGATGCAATAAACTTTCATGAACTAAAACATCTTAAGACACAATGTTTTATCTGAGTTGTATATATCCATGATTATAAAAAGGGACATTTTAAGCAGTGAGATAAAAAAGAAAGTTTGAGCACAGAGTATGACCACGTACAGCAATTCAATGGGTACTGACAACTCTGTTTTATGCCAACATTTTCATGGCCATGTATTATCCTTTCCAAAGGTAAAAGGATATGAAATTACTGGTTGTTGTGGGTTTTTCGGGCTTCTTGGCCGTGTTCTGAAGGTGGTTCTTCCTAACGTTTCGCCAGTCTCCGTGGCCGGCATCCTCAGAGGACAGCAAACTGTGCTCATGAAATTACCTTCATCTTACATGTTGCAAGCTAACAGCATACATAGATAAGCTTCAACTCAATCTCTGTATTCAAAGAACTATTTATGTATGTCAAACGTTCAACCTGTATTACTGGTTCATCAACCCATTATGGCAACAGATCCCACCTTGTGGTTTCCACAGCTTAACTGTATTTCTAGGCATAAACAAACCAACATGTCCTTTTCAATGAATGTTCTAAAAACCTGTAACATCTTTTGGAGTGATGTTTGGGATTTCTGAGATTGAAAATATCTCAGTTTCTCTATTCTCCCCATACCTGGTCTTGCATGTTTGTAGTCAAGAATATCAAACATACTCTCTATGTGAATGGAAATTGGTTGGAAATATTTTAAAACTAGATTTCTCTTAAATGCCAACAAAGAAAATCCAAGGTTTCCTCAGCACAAATATAACATTTTGCCATCTTGTTACTTTTAACAACTTGTTGTTGTTGTTTAGTCATTAAGTCATGTCCGACTCTTTGTGACCCCATGGACCAGAACACGCCAGGCCCTCCTGTCTTCTACTGCCTCCCAGAGTTGGGTCAAATTTATGTTGGTAGCTTCTGTGACACTGTCCAACCATCTTGTCCTCTGTCATCCCCTTCTCCTCCTGCCCTCACACTTTCCAAACATCAGGGTCTTTTCCAGGGAGTCTTTTCTTCTCATGAGATGGCCAAAGTATTGGAGCCTCAGCTTCAGGATCTGTCCTTCCAGGGAGCACTCTGGGTTGATTTCTTTCAAAATGGAGAGGTTTGTTCTCTTTGCAGTCCAGGGGTCTCTCAAGAGTCTCCTTCAGCACCACAAATAAAAAGCATCAATTCTTCGGTGATCAGCCTTCTTTATGGTCCAGCTCTCACTTTCATACATCACTGCTGAAAAAAACATAGCTTTGACTATATGGACCTTTGTTGGCAAGGTGATGTCTCTGCTTTTTAAGATGCTGTCTAGGTTTGTCATTGCTTTCTTCCCGAGAAACAGGCATCTTTTACTTTTCTGGCTGCTGTCCCCATCTGTAGTGATCATGGAGCCTAGGAAAGTAAAATCTGTCACTACCTCTATATGTTCCCCTTCTATTTGCCAGGAGGTGATGGGACCTGTGGCCATGATCGTACGTTTTTTTATGTTGAGCTTCAGACCGTTTTTGGCGTGCTCCTCTTTCACCCTCATTAAGAGGTTCTTTAATTCCTCCTCACTTTCTGCCCTCAGAGTGGTATCATCTGCATATCTAAGGTTGTTGATATTTCTTCCGGCAATCTCAATTCCATTTTGGGATTCCTCCAGTCCAGCCTTTCACATGATGTATTCTGTATATAAGTTAAATAAGCTGGGGGACAATACACAGCCTTGTCGTTCTCCTCTCCCAATTATGAACCAATCAGTTCTTCCATATCCAGTTCTAACTGGTGCTTCCTGTTCCACATATAGGTTTGTCAGGAAATAGATAAGGTGGTCAGGCACTCCTCTTTCTTTAAGAACTTGTCATAGTTTGCTGTGGTCCACACAGTCAAAGGCTTTTGCGTAGTCAATGAAATAAGTAGATGTTTTTCTGGAACTCTCTGGCTTTCTCCATAATCCAGCGCATGTTGGCAATTTGGTCTCGAGTTCCTCTGCCCCTTCGGAATCCAGCTTGTACTTCTGGGAGTTCTCAGTTCACATACTGCTGAAGCCTGCCTTGTAGGATTTTGAGCATAACCTTGCTAGTGTGTGAAATGAGTGCAATTGTACGGTAGTTGAAGCATTCTTTGGCACTGCCCTTCTTTGGGATTATGACGTAGACAGATCTTTTCCAATCCTCAGGCCAGTCCTGGGTTTTCCAAACTTGCTGGCGTATTGGCTGTAGCACCTTAACAGTATCATCTTTTAAGATTTTAATAGTTCAACTGGAATGCCATCACCTCCACTGGCCTTGTTGTTAACCATGCTTTCTAAGGCCCACTTGACTTCACTCTCCAGGATGTTTTATCTGAAAAATTTTTTATGCGTCACTGTATACTTTTTATGGAAGCCGCTCAGAGTGGTTGATTTGACCAGATGAGTGGGATATAAATCAAATAAATAAATAAATAAATAAATAAATAAATAAATAAATAAATAAATAAATAAATAAATAAATATTTTTGCACTCTCCTCTTTCACCCTCATTAAGAGGTTCTTTAATTCCTCCTCTCTTAACAGCATCATCTTTTAGGATTTAAAATAATTTAACTGGAATGCCGTCACCTCCACTGCTCTTCTTGTTAGCCAAGCTTTCTAAGGCCCACTTGACTTCACTCTCCAGGATGTCTGGCTCAAGGTCAACAACCACACTATCTGGGTTGTCTGGGACATCCAGATTTTTCTGGTATAATGCTGCTGTGTATTCTTGCCACATCTTGTTGATGTCTTCTGCTTCCGTTAGGTCCCTCTCATTTTTGTCCTTTATCATGCCCATCTTTGTACAAAATGTTCCTTTAATAGCTCCAATTTTGTTGAACAGATCTCTAGTTTTTCCCTTTCTATTATTTTCCTCTATTTCTTTGCATTGTTCATTTAAGAAGGCCGTCTTGTCTCTCCTTGCTATTCTTGCTAACATCTTGCAGGTGCTTTAAAGCTTAAATCAGACTAATGAATCATTCTAATTTAAGCTTTAATTCACTTCACTTTAGGTTTAGGTGAATTACCAGAACATATAGTGTAGGTTCAATGGCATCTTAAACAGATATTGTACCACAAAGAAGGTAGGTGTGTCTTGGAGAATGTCTTCCTTAAGTCACATTCCAACTCCGTTTTAAAGACAAGACTAACTGTTTTTTATTTATATTAAAATTTGACCTCTGATAAATGATATAGTGAGGTTGTGAATAAATGAAAGTTCAGAAAATATAATAAAATATGCAAACCCCACACAACATGCGGGTCATTTTTATTAAACTGAAGAAAAAAGAAACAGAAGTCTCAAAATATGATACACACAAATATAGATGTTTTTGTGCTACACACAAATAGAAAGAGAAGGCAATGACAACAGAATTTCAGCATGGCTTATGTTCTGTGTATTTGCAAAATTTAGAGACAGCTGAGACTTATATCTCCTTAACCCTGAAACCAACCCTTGACCAGTGTTTGGTAGATACATGTCTCCTCATTTCCTGGAGATGTTCATGTGTAATAATTATCTAGCCTGACCGATTTGTATGTGTGTGCTTTATTTTTCATGAAACATCACCACTATGAGGATAATAGCAATACTATATCTCCTTTCTCACAGTATCTGATGTCAGTAATGGACTGGATGAGGGTAAACGAACTGTGGGTTTACTGAAACATGGCAGAAGCATTTCTGGACTGTTTAAATAGAAACCAGGGAATTCTTGCTTGTCTTACTTTTGCACATGAGAATGGGTAACTGCAGAGTTATTATCTTTGGCTCACAACAGTGTGTGGTATTTTGTGGAGTTCTCAACAAGAGAAGAGAATAGGAACTAATTTTTGTATATGCAAATATGCACAAATATTTATTTAAAGGATTTTTAGCCTGCCCTTCTCTTTGCAAGGACCTGAGGCAGCAAAGAACGTCAATGCAAACAGTACTTTAACACAAATTAAACACACCATTGTGCAAAACAATTGTATCTGCTGCATCACTGCAGGTCTTTTAAGGATTAAAAGAATCAAAATGCTTGTTTCTATCTTTTTAAACAATCAAGAAGTTGTCCTGTGCTTGTTGTAAGTTTTAAGGGGAAAAACACTAATTTTGTACAATACAGTTTAGAAACCTTAATGAGAAAAAATAGCATTCTTTTGCTTTCATACAGAGGCAAGTAATTTTTCAGGACTTGTCAATTTCTTATTGATGTACAGTATCTTGTTAAAAATGAAAAATTCAGCAAGTGTTTTTACATTTCTAGCCCATGGTAGGTGTGTGTGTAGGCCATTACACTCACCCTGAAAGCACAGTTTGGCTGTTTTCCTAAATTCAGCCCTGTATCTGGATACTCAGACCACAGGATGCTTGCACTGTTAGTGCAGGTCAGCTTGGTACAATGACCTGGAGACCAGTGAGACCCAGAGTGTGGGAGCTGGCCACTATGTTTGCCCAGACATGGGTGCTGGTTCTATACCAGGCTATCTTGTGCCAGGGTTGGGGCAGCCTAGGGATAAGGGGATCCAGCCAGTGGTGATTGGACTGGCTGACGTGTGATGGGTGCGATCTTCCGAGGCAGACCAGAGATAGGAGGTTTCCTTTCCAGCCTAACTGGAAACCATAAGGAACAGCTCCAGCTAAAGCTCCAGCAGTCTGCTACTGTTGTTCTTCTCCAACCTACTCTCCCTATTTTTTGTGCATTATATATAGTGTTTTAAGTTGTATAATCTTGAATCTGTCACAGTGTCACTGATTGCAGGGGAGTGGCAGCGAATTTGAGTACAGGAGTGGATCCTGGGCAAGGAAGACAGTTGGTCGGCCTTATCTGAGATAGCAGATCTCATCCCGTGGGATCAGGGAGTAGTGGACTCAACTCAGGAGGGCTGCCACAGTCCTCCATGGAAGCTGGCAGTGGGCTGCCCCTTAGTGGTCTCATGCCCAGAGAGCATTCATACCCACTTAGTATTCAACCATTACATGGTTGCCCAGGAGGGACTGCAAGGATTGCATTGGTTGGCCTGTGGGTCACCCATTGCTGGGATCCATTCATTATGTTGTGCTAAAGCTGTTGCACTGTAGCAAATCCAAGCTGTTGCCTTTCATGCATTTACAATTTATTTTACATCACCTACAATTCCTGTGTTATTTACAACTTTCTGCCTGTTTATAATTCTCTGTAATGTAGTTATTACTGCATACTGGTGCTGTGTTATTAGTGACCTGGAGAGGAAGTGCAGGGCAATCTCACCTATGTCTGCAAAGGGTGTCCCTTAAACACAAACTTTTGTAAAGAGGTCTAATTTGGTAACAATGACTTGTGGCTTAGTTGCATTTTAATAAGAGTATTGTAATGTACTCTACATAGGATGGCATTTGAAAAATGTTAAAGGGAAATAGAAAATGAAACACAAATGTGAGTGAGTCTGTATTGTTCCAGCTAGACTACTGACAAAACCATATTATGAGGAACAAGTGACTCTCTCCCATTAGAACAGTCTCCAGAAACAGTTCAAGGTACTGGTTATCACCTATAAAACACTGCACAGGTTGGGAACAGGCTAGTTGAAAAACAATATTCTCTCTTTGATCCTGACTAGATATTAAGATTCTTGGAAGCCTTGGAAGAGGCTCTTTTCTTGGTCCTAGCACCCTTCGTGGGTGATAGGTATAAGAGAAAGGACTTTGGTGGCCATTTCCAGGTCCTGCAGCACCTCCATAGGAGGATACACTGATCCATTCCTATAGCTTTTTCACTAGCAGGAGAAAAACCTTTCATTCTAACCTTTGCTTATCAAAGCTGGTTTCCCGGGGTTATTGACTGGATGTATTGCTTCTCTTTATTCATATGCTTTAATTACATTTCCCAGCTTTTTTAATATTTAGCTTTTTTGTACTTTACTTGAGAATGCTAGAGTTTTATTAATAGTTTCGTGAGTGGTTTTGTTTTAGTATTTTTAAAATCTGATTGTATGACTGTTAGCAGCCTAATAAATATAACTGTCCTTAGTACACATTCCACACAATGAAACTGCAATACTGTATTTGGATAAACAAGTTATCATGGATAAAATAGTTGATTTTAATCAACTGGATATTATATTTCTCGATAAGCAACAAAGAAAAACATTCTTACAGAAGAACATCAGAAATGCGGGCAATAAATTAAAAAACAAAAACAAGATCAGGTCATCTCCCTTCTCACACTAATTTCAGCAACTGGCATTGTTCCAAAATCTTTGTTTACCAGTTTAAAACAATTGCCAATAGCAGCTAATTTGCTTCATGAAATTCAGAAATCAGTGATTTCCTAAACATTGCATATCATCTGCAAACATTTAGGACTTGACCCGTAATGTTTAGAAATCAAACTTCCAACTTCTGGCTATGTAGCCAGCTGTCCAACTTACTGACCTATCTAGCCAGACAGGGGCGGGTTTTTGGCAGAAGTGTGGCCCAACTGTTACCTCCACTGTCCCAGAGCTTTTACTTAACCAAGCCTTTATTCCTTATTTAATATTCTGTTAGATCAGTTCCACTGGAACACCAGTCCTTTCCAGAACTTAGCACAGAATGTACTGAATATCATCTGTAACTGATAGAACTAAGATATGCTTTTGCAGGCAAGAAAATGTTGGGAAAATAACAATCTTGCAAGCAGCCTAACACTAGGTTTCAGTGGGAAGGGGGCTTCACAGCTTAACATAATTATGCTTTGCTACTAACCAAATAACAAAAATATTTTTCCTGGGCCTGAAGCAGGCCCCCAACCCCTCTTCCTGTTTGCTTGCTTCTATTGTTTGTTGTTCTCTCTTCCTTCCTGACCTCTGGACCATGCAGTTATTATGGAAGACCTCTCTTTTTTTTAACATGGGAGAGAGTCCATCCTTTTTTCTTTTAACTCTTTTATTTCTCTAACTGTAATTAAAAATGATTCTCCTTTCTACTTAAGTCACTAGTAGAGTGATTTTTTTTTTTACATACCAAGGACTGGTAAAAGGACTGGGTGGAAGCTGGGACATTTAGCTATTCCCTTTCATGTATCCCTTGGGTTGCAGTTGATTTTTTGTATTTTATACTCCACAAATTAAAAGAAATTAACTCCCAAATTATTAATCCAATAGAAAACTGGCCTGCTCAGGCTTGCTTCTGAGTTGATCTGCATTATATGATTTGTGAGAAAATAATCAAATTGGTAAGAATTTCATTTCATTTCACTATGCTTTAGCCAAATTTGCTCTGTCCTTCCCCATACTCTTAGCCCAGCTATATCGGCATTTGGCCTCACAGATTTGTCCCAATTTGGAATTAGGCTTCCAGGCCAATGATGTTTTGACAGCTTGTTTTAACTGAGAATATTCTTGGATTCCCTTTTCCTGAGCCATGCTACTTCCAAAACATTACAAGAATCAGGAAGAGAATTAGTATACTGTCTTGTGCCCTAACAGTATGCATCAAATGTATCTATAGGTTAAGCACATGGTTTAGCAAGGTGAAGCAACATGTTTTCAAGTGGTACAATAAAAGAGGGAAATAAGGGCAGGAATTAGTGTGCCAGTGGTACATCAAGGCTTTCAAAAGTGTTGACCCTGGGAGGGCACCATTTGAGCTCTACTTTGGGAAGCAAAATAGTCTGGACCTGATAGAACTTGGCTTTCTACACCATAATGGCAAGAACTACTATGATGTTTATTGGTTTCCTCTCCTTCACAGAAACTTAAAATGCCTCTGGGTTACTTTCTGTGGACATCATTTCCACCCCTGCCATTTCATTAACATAGTCATTCTATCAAAAGGCAGGCAGCTAAAGTCCTTGAATGAAAAAAAGGGGGGAGTGGAGCACCTCAGTGCCACAGATGGCTGTCAGGATGAAATGAAGCTTATGTCTGCTCAGGGAATCAGACATTACTGTGAAATCTGGAGAGAAAAGAACGCAACAGAAGGCAACATTTCTAAAGATGTTTGGCACCAAGCGGTATTGTGAGGGTTAATTTACTGCCAGGAACTGTCGGGCTTTTCATTCTCAGCAGACATACAATAGACAGATTCCCAAAGTGCCCATCATAATCACAGATGCTGAGGATTAATGCTAAAATGAAAGCTTCATAAATATTTAAAAAAATTGAAGCACTGCTAATGATGTAGCTGAGTTTGAAATAACAACCGATCTGGAAAATCTAAGAATATATCATGTAGGCATAGTAGGGCTCTGACTGCTTTTCTAAAACTGATTAAACCTACTCAATTTGTAACAGAAAGAGGTTTATGCATATTAGGGGTTGAACTGACTGCCAAACTTTACAAATTGCAAAGACTAATTACTATAATTAAGCCTCAGATTGAAGAAGAAAATTCCATTTATCTCAGAATGACTTGGTGAAACTTCAACAAAAGAAGGCAAAAGAACTTCAGAGGCTTCTTTCTCTCCCCCCCCCAACCCCCGCAGTGACAATTTTGGAGTACGGAAAGCAACATCAAATAGTGACAATGAAAGAATGATTTTATTAAGGAAAAGGTGGTATACTAAAAAAAAGTACAAATACCATAGTACACCGAAGTTGCAGTTCTAAGCACAATTTACTTGGATTAAATTACATGAAATCAATGAGGTTTTCACCCATGTCAGTGATTTAGGGTTGGCACGAAAAATAAGACACATTTATTTATCACCTCAGTATAAAAATGTAGCACTATGAAGAACAATGGCCAGAATCCTATTACTTATGCACATCAGTGTAAATCTATTAGCATAAATTTTCACTGTTAAATCATTGGCCTAAGCACGTGCTGTCATATGACTTGGCATGGGATATCCAATGCTTATACTTGCTTCTTAACTAGTAACAATTCACACCAGAAATTTATATTAATTGGTATTACATTGGTGTAATTATGCCATTGGATCTCACCAAATACTTTCTGTGTTGTCACATGATCACCCTTTTCTATGTTAAACCTTTGTACCACTATAAATGATTATAAGGAAAATGTTCCAGATCTAGATATAACTTAATCTAAGAACAATTTGATTAGCAATTCACAGGTTTAGTGTGCTATTCATGATACAGAACGTCTTAAATGGCTTAGAAACAGGTTATCTGAGAGACCATTTTCTTCCATGTCTGTCACTTCGGTTCTTCGGTCTCTTAATGTCATATTTAATCCTGGATTTGTCTTCTGAAATACTAAGTACCTTTCCAGTTTTGTGTTAACTGAAAATCTGATGACCATATCCTCTATTCCTTTACATAATTTATTTATAAAATTGCTGAACAATACCAGACTTGTAACTCTTTGGTGAGTCACTTTTTGCTGAGAAAGCTGAGGGCTGGCAGAGGTATCCCACCACTGACTTGCAATGACAGTTCTGCTACTATAAAGCTTCTAAACTGCAACCATGAAAAGGTCACCAAAAAGAAACTTACCAATATATTTTTTTTTACAATAAGCAGTAGCGAATGCAAGGGCCTAAAAATGCATTCTAAGTACAGGTCAAAACTATTTTGGAATATACTAGATCCGCACCCATTTACTGCCCCTCCATTTGTTGCCAACAGCAATTAATCAGATATACACACAGAGAAAGACAGACAGAAAGAGAGAAAAAGATCCTAGGGAACATGTATGTGTGTGGGAAAATGCCCTCTTTGACTCTTACCAGTGTGAGATGGAAAAACAGCAAGTGATGTGATAGATCTATTTTCCTCCTACTTTTTATTGTCTCATTTGGGATTGTTCTATGAAGCCATAAACAGGATCCTGCCTAGAAAGTGAGCCAGGATATAAATAATTCGTGGATTTAGCACTAAAACTTTAAAATTATTCTATACAGGCCCACAGTAAAAGCACATCAAAAGTGGTTCCTTATTTAAAAAAGGAAACACATTAAGGCAAAACCCTCTCCATTCAGATAGAAGGCAATCTTGTAAGCCTCAAGTTCACTTGTTATGTATCATCAAGTCAGAACCAACTTACAGTGACTCTAATAGGGCTTTTTACGTAAGTGAGATAAAGAGTGGCTTTTCCCATTCCATTCCCCCAGTGAACTTCCATGACTGAGCGGGAATTCAAACCCAGGCCTCCCTGAGTCCTTGTCCATTACTCTGTTCACTACATCATACTATTCAGTAATACTGTTAAATAATTCCAGAGATCAGAATTAATGGTCTTATAGGACTCCTTGTTTAGATGTTAACATGTGTTAGTTCAGAACCTTTTATAAGATAGTTAAGCCATCCCTGTCACATTCAGGCTCCTCCTGCTCTTTCATGCAAATGGCAGTTGAGATTTTTCACGGAGATCTTATCATGACAGTACTACTGGTTAAACTAACCTGTTTTCCCTCACCTTGTAGGTAGGCAGAGCCAATCCATGTGTGCAGGTCTTATGTTTCGAATTCTTGGTTGTTCTCTCAATTTGGCTGACAGTTATCTTCTTCCAACATCCAGAATTTTTACCACAGTATGCTGAGGCACAGAGAAATGTTTTAACCTGTCACCATATTCTATAGAAGCAAAAACTTGCAAGCTCTGGTATATATTGCATTTTTAACAAAAGCAATTTCAGGATTATATGCAAGTAAAACATTGAGTTAATCTGTATGATTTATTTAAATATTTTATAAATATAGACAACTACCTAGTTAATTGTTTTGGATTGTACCTTGAAGTAATGCTAGCACAAAATGAGAAAAAAAGTGTGTTAAGAGTGTGTTAGAGTGTGTGTGTGTGTGTGTGTGTGTGTGTGTGTGTGTGTGTGTGTGTGAGAGAGAGAGAGAGAGAGAGAGAGAGAACCAGTAGAATTCATTTTCATTTGCAATTTAAAAAAGAGGAGGGCAAATTCTGAGGAGAAAACGACTGGGAAATCTTCATCTGATGGAAGTGATGCTTTACACACTACATGTGGAAGGCAAATAATATTGAATATCAGAACTAGACATCTCTGAATCCTCCAAATAAAATGAGATAGATCCATCTTACCCCTAGTCAATGTCTGCTATTACATACTACTAAATGAGAAGTAAGAAAGAACAGTCTGGCATTTAAATTAACAATCCAAACTAATTTTGAAGGATAAAGAATCACTTTTCTATTCCTTCTTCAGTATTTCCAAAACCAACCTGAGTGGTCTGTAATTTTCCTTCTTTCTCAACCTGCTTTATACTGGAAACATACATTCCAGAGCAAATTCAGATTTTTTAGTGCTGTGAAAAATGTGAAGCAGGTCCACCCACCCTGCATCTGTCATGTCAGTTTTATTCACAGTGGATTAAAGAACAAGTGACAGCTATAGGCAAGAAAAGTGTTTCAATACTCCACCAGCAAGACACTGATTGACTGAGTTCATAATAGCCATTCACAGTTCAACACCTTCACTGAAAAATGCCAAAGCTTAAGATGTGCATGCTTCATCTGATGCTTTGTTTGATAGGTCATTCACTTAGTGTGTGGGTTGGAATAAAGTGGGTATGCATAACATACACTTTAACACAACTACCTCTTAGGTCATGTTAAAAAAATTTAGACGACTTCAAAAAGAATTTTTCACCTAAACAATCTAAAAAATTTCTTCTGCTCAAGCCCAATATCTCTGTCAAACATGTCTTGCCTCTGTATAAAATTGTAATGTGCTTGCTGAGCACAGTCATCCTCTGCTTTTCAAGGACTATAGGTGTTTGTGTATTTTTTTTTTTTTTTGCTGTTTGTCACTTTCAAATCTTATTTCTCCTTCTCCCATTTTTCACCTTTTAGTTTAATTCCTTTCTATGACATAAAGAAAGACTTAAAATAACTAGATTTCTCTTTAGTTCCTCCCTAGCCCTTTTGGAATATTTTTTTTCACCTACCATTAAATGAAATACTACTGGGACTATGTATCCCCTTGTTCTCATCCTCCTTTCCAGTTCCTTCTTTCTTGCATGCATACGTTTCTTGCACAAGGTACTAGAGCTACTTCCTTCCACCCTAAACACACACAGCTGTTATCTGATTTTGAAAACAAAATGGGATTCACCACTGGAGAACATCAGGCACAGCTAGGAGAGAATAATGCTGTATCTGAGAAGCACTGTCCTTCAGAGTTAATAATATTGAGCCTACTGACTAGGCATTCAGAATCTGACTACAGTTAACACCTGAAGAGAGTGTGCACTAGCCCATTACTTCCACACTCATTCCAGCTACCCTTGGCACATAGAGAGCTACTTCCTTCGGAACATTTTTGCACTCTCCTCTTTCACCCTCATTAAGAGGCTCTTTAATTCCTCCTCACTTTCTGCCATCAAAGTGGTATCATCTGCATATCTGAGGTCGTTGATATTTCTTCAGGCAATCTTAATTCTGGCTAGGGATTCCTCCAGTCCCACCTTTCCCATGATGTATTCTGCATATAGGTGAAATAAGCAGGGAGACAATATACAGCCTTGTCGTACTCCTTTCCCAATTTTGAACCAGTCAGTTGTTCCATATCCAATTCTTACTGTTACTTATGCCACATACAGATTTCTCAGGAGATAGATAAGGTGATCAAGCATTCCTGTTTCTTTAAGAACCTGCCATAGTTTGCTGTGGTCCACACAGTCAAAGGCTTTTGCGTAGTCAATGAAGGAGAAGTACATGTTTTTCTGGAACTCTCTGGCTTTCTCTATAATCCAGTGCATGTTAGCAATTTGGTCTCTAGTTCCTCTGCCCATTCGAAATCCAGCTTGTACTTTTGGGAGTTCTCAGTCCACATACTGCTGAAGCCTACCTTGTAGGATTTTGAGCATAACCTTGCTAGTGTGTGAAATGTGTCCAATTGTACGGTAGTTGGAGCATTCTTTGGCACTGCTCTTCTTTGAGACTGGGATGTAGACTGATCTTTTCCAATCCTCAGTCCAGTCCTGAGTTTTCCAAACTTGCTGGCATATTGAGTGTAGCACCTTAACAGCGTCATCTTTTAAGATTTTAAATATTTCAACTGGAATGCCATCACCTCCACTATATTCCACCTCTATGTAACTACTATACCACAAGGCATAACCATAATTGCTGGGCTTTGACATGTTATCTTCTGTGCGGTTCAGATCCTTTGTTATACCAGTTTCTTCAGAGAACTGTTTTGATGTCATCCCTTGCAAGCTATTTCATGGAGAACACACAACATACAAGGAATAGTGCTCCAGCTCTAGTGCTCCTCTATGTCCAAGGTGGACTTTTTTGGTTCAGCAAAAAGACTGTTATTTTTTGGGGCCAGGATGGAGCAATGCTTCCACAGATGGAATAATCATTTTAAGGGATATTGCTCCTGGTAAAGTGATTATTTCTGGTGTGATTACACTTGTACCTTTCTCACTGTGTTATCACACCCTGAGTACCAATTAACAATGGGAACTGAGTTTCACAGCTTCCAGCCATTTATCCTTCAATTAATGTTGTTGCAGGCTACAAAATTGCATAAAAAGCAAGCACTGTCCAAACCCAGTTATAGATTCAGTCAAATATGTAATTTAGTAATTTGTGGTTTAAATTTAAACCCCTTCCCTTTTTTAACTCACTTATCCTCCACTATTCCCAAGTCAAGGGTTGTATATATTGACCCAATAGCATATCTTGAAAACTAGAGCCAATCAACAATTTTAAGCATCGTTTTCCATTGTCAGTGACCACGAATCAACAAAGTTTGACTACATTTATTTCAGAAGCATTTTGGCTGTAGACCAGTGTAATTGGAAAAGAGCAGCAGGCCACTTATCTTACAAATTTATGATAACTGATAGGTGAGTAATTCCTGTCCTCACTCTATTCACCTTAATTGATGTCTGTTAAGCACAAAAATGTAGCACTCAGGTGCCATATAAAGAGAGGCAACAAATTCTGTGAAGCTCATTTGCACACCAGTTCCAGCATACTAGTGCCAGATTCTGCGGGCTTTCATTGATCTTTGCTGGGTTTCCTTTATTGGTTCACTTCTAAGAGGAATGTTTGGTGACTACACTGTCAAAATACCATGTTTCCCTGAAAATAAGACAGGGTCTTATATTAATTTTTGCTCCAAAAATGCATTAGGGCTTATTTTTCAGAGCATTTTTTTTTCATGTACAATAATCTACATTTATTCAAATATAGTCATGTCATCTTCTTCTAGTTGCTGCATAATGCTGCATAATGGTAGAGGGCGGGGTTTCACTTAACTGTGGCTTATTTTTGGGGTAGGGCTTATATTACGAGCATCCTGAAAAAAAATCATGCTAGGGCTTATTTTCAGATTAGGACTTATTTTGGGGGGAAACAGGGTAATTACCTCTAGATTATTTCACAGATGATTCTACCTAAATCCAGAATTTTTGTCAGGGTCATTCATGAGTAGCAAAGAAGACCCATAATATTGGTGAACGTTGTGACAGGATCAAGGGTGGAGTCAGGAGGGAATTCTGCTCTAGATAACACAGGAGAGCAGAAGCAAAATGTAAGAAGCAGAAAGCATATTAGCATATTAGAAAGGTGATTTTATAAACCAAGTTGTCTGTCTAAAGGAACTGCCACAAGAATACAGGGGAACAGGACATAGACTGACAGGCAAGCAGATAGGAAAGCTGGAAGTCAAGTCTAGGTAAATTTGGTGTGTGGCAAAGACATCTAGAGGGAAACTGGAAAGTCACCTAGACAAGCACACATTGGCGCTTGCTTTTGGGAGTGTATACAACAAAGCTGGGTATGGAGAACCAGTAAACTTATCAGTCTTGTCTTTCAGTGCCTCACCAAACTGCTCCATTGCCTAGAACAGGAATCTCCTGCTTAACACCCTAACTGAACATTTTAATTTTTCTGCGAGAAAACGTTTGCTGCTGTTTTCTGCTATTTAGTGCTTAACAACTTCGGCTAGTTTCCTCTGTTTGGCTGATAGTCTGCATATCAGCTGAACTTTGAAATTCTGTAACAATATTATCCACATACATAATGCTGCCTATATAGGAACCCTCTTCCAGTAACATGCAGACAATGACCCCTTGCTATATATCTCAGTTGGGTAAGCTTAGATAAGCAGGAACTATGAGGTTTTCAGCATGAACATTGGAAAATTACAGAAAATTGCAGGCACCAACTATGTCAGAGGTTGGTACTCAAATCACAAAATCAACTTCCTCCTCCAAGTAACAGTTATCCCTGGGGAAGACACCAAGTGTTCACTAATAGGTTTTTAATTCTTTGTGCCAGACATGTAATGATACACCGTTCTATGTTTAAATGTGATTCAAAGGCTGTAAAAAACTGAAGAATTCATTGGGTTTTTCTTCAAATACAAGACTTATTAAGGTCATTAATCAAGGCTGTTATATTTTATGAGAAAAGATACAACTTATTGACAAACAAATATGAACTGAAATATGGATGTACCCCTTGTTTGAGCTAATGTAAACTACATCTAAACCAAATCCCTTAATAGACAGTGATATCTAAACAAAATCCCTTATGAATACACAGTGGAAGTGAAAAACAGATTGAAGGAAACAGATTTGGTGGACCGACTGACTGAAGAACTATGGATGGAGGCTCATAACATTGTACAGGAGGCAGCAACAACAACCATCCCAAAGAAAAGGAAATGTAAGAAAGCAAAGTGGCTGTCCAACGAGGCCTTACAAATAGCAGAGAAGAGAAGGGAAACAAAATGCAAGAGAGATAGGGAAAGTTACAGAAAATTGAACACTGTCTTCCAAAGAATAGCAAGGAGGGACAAGAGGGCCTTCTTAAATGAACAGTGGAAAATAATAGAAAGAGAAAAACCAGAGATCTGTTCAAGAAAGTTGGAGATATTAAAGGAACCTTTTGTGCAAAGAAGGACATGATAAAGGACAAAAATGTTAGGGACCTCACAGAAGCAGAAGATATCAAGAATAGGTGGCAAGAATATACAGGAATTATTACCAGAAAGATCTGGATGTCCTGGACAACCCAGATAGTGTGGTTGCTGACCTTGAGCCAGACATCCTGGAGAGTGAAGTGGGCTTTTGAAAGCATGGCTGACAACAAGGCCAGTAAACGTGATAGCATTCCAGTCAAACTATTTAATAGAAGGCATATAGAAGGGGAAGATATGGAAGTAGTGACAGATTTTACCTTCTTGGGCTCCATGATCACCGCAGATGGTGATAGCAGCTACGACATTAAAAGACACCTGCTTCTTTGGAGGAAAGCAATGAGAAACCTAGACAAAATCTTTAAAAGCACAGACATCACCTTGCCGACAAAGATCCGCATAGTCGAAGCTATGGTTTTTCCTGTAGTGATGTATGGAAGTGAGAGCTGAAGCATAAAGAAGGCTGACCACCGAAGAATTGATGCTTTTGAATTGTGGTGCTGGAGGAGACTCTTGAGAGTCCCCTGGATTGCAAAGAGAACAAACCTATCAATTCTGAAGGAAATTAACCAGTGGTGGGATTCAGCAGGTTCGCACCAGTTCTACAGAACCGGTAGCTAATGTATTATTGGTTCTGCAGAACCGTTTGTTGGCCTGCTGAATCCCACCACTGATCCTGGCCAGTGGTGGGATTCAGCAGGTTCACACCAGTTCTACAGAACCAGTAGCTAATGTATTATTGGTTCTGCAGAACCGTTTGTTGGCCTGCTGAATCCCACCACTGAAATTAACCCTGAGTGCTCAGTGGAAGGACAGATTCTGAAGCTGAGGCTCCAATACTTTGGCCATTTCATGAGAAGAGAAGATTCCCTGGAAAAGAGCCTGATGTTGGGAAAATGTGAAGGCAAGAGGAGAAGGTGATGACAGAGGATGAGATGGTTGAACGGTGTCATCAAAGTGACCAATTTGAATTTGACCCAACTCCAGGAAGCAGTGGAAGACAGGATTGCCTGGTGTGTTCTGGTCCATGGGGCATAACTTAATGACTAAACAACAACAATAGTAGTTAAAGTGCAGTACTGCAGCCAATAATCTGCTCATGATCTGAGTTCAATCTCAACAGGTACAGGTAGCTGGCTCAAGGTTGACTCAGCCTTTCATTCTTCTGAGAATAGTAAATTGAGTACCCAGCTTGCTGGAGGACAATGTGTCACCTTCAGAATTGAATTGCAGACTGCCCAGAGGATGCTTTAAGTGCTACGGGACAGCACACTTTGCTTTGGTTTGCTTTACTTTGCTTTTTATATAAGCAGCACACTTTGCTTTGCTTTGATGTTGATTTTTGTGGTGTCCACCCAGATCCAAGGGACAGGCAGGAACGTGACAATGTCTGTTACTGCCATGCACTGCCGTATTCTGTTTATAGGCTCACAGTTCTCTTCATGTTCAAACAAACAGAACAATGAAATACAATTAATTGTGGAGCACAGCTATTGTAGATAACACTTTTCACCCATAAATAAGATATTGGTTACTGTGAAGAAGAAAAGAGGACACAAGAGATGAAGCAAAGCAAGATTAAGAAGGATTGGAAGGAGGTAGTACTGTGAGATAGCTAAAGGCACTGTCTGCTACATGATGAGTCTTTGGCAGCATTTGTAGGAAAGAAATCGGAAAGGGAGTTGGGGCAAAACCCATACTAAAATAAATGTCCTTTCAAGCTCTTAAAGTGTACAGTACTTTAAAAAAATCTACCACTTATTTTTCTGAAATCTCTCAGGGTGAGAAAGGATGTGTATGCCTGCATGGTGAAGCTACTTCTATCATATGCACAAAGCATGAGATCTAATTTTCCCTGACATTCAATAGGGAAGACACCATTGGCTTTCAAAAATGAAGATTCAAGCCTAACTCATGACCGAAGAAGAAGTGCAGCATCCACTTACAGCACTTAACTGAGGCAGCCCCTTTTAGAGACAAAAAGGGGAATTTCAAAGAAATATTTTTTCATTGCAATGTAGGGTAATCCTTACTTTTCTGAAGCTTTCCCAAAGTTCTCATGAAAACTCCAGATAACACTTCAGTAAGTCTCCTTCCTCCTCGAGGCTGGGTATACAAGTGCACATTGTGAAACTACTTGCAGATGCTCAGATTAATGATATTCTTTATGTATAACCCATTCCTGGGAAACACATTCAACTGTCCCTAGATAAGTTCACAGGTTTACTGTGACAAAGTTTGAAAAAACATGTATCACTTTACAGTGGCTCCAGGCTTTCCCCTTTTGAATAAGAATTCAAATATAAATGTTCAAGGTGGACCAAAATGCAAGATCCCACAAGTGTAGCACTTGCAGTATACCTATAAGCATTACAAAAGAGCATTTACACCATTTTAGCCCGGGCTCCACATTTGATTTCTCCCAGTGTGTATTGTTATTGCACTTAATTATGCATCAGTGTATTTTTTTTCTTCATATGCCTTGGAATAACAAGACATTTTGCTGCGTCTATAGTAATATGCTGGTTTCAGATCATAAATGTCTAGCCATACAACTGCCTCTAGCAATAATGAAGTACTTTGTAGTCATAGCTGCATTATCTTTATCAGTTAAGGCTCCTTTTCCTGCTATGAAGATTTAGTATACTTGACCAAAAGGGAGAAACAGATTTCCATACAGACCTCCCATACAACTGCTGTTTATATGTGAAAGTTAAATGGAGATTGTAATCACAGCTGTGGAGGTTCATATGTCTTCAGAGAGCACTAAGGCACAGAATTCATTATGTACACTAAAAATATTGGTATACAAGCAAATTTTCTTGAATGCCAATCTCTCACCAGTCACAGAATGTAATGGTTCAAAATGGAACATTGATAGTTGAGAAGCAGTACATTGGAGAAGATCAGTTACTGCTTTATGCTAAAATTCTCTTGCTCTAGGAAGCTAATTCACCATGCTTTCAGATCTTATTAAAACTGATTCAGATCAAATGCTGAAGTTTTGGCAAGTAAAGAAATAAATTATAGAGCTTGAAGAAACGAAATATCTGAAATACCAAAGGCTTTTGGATGGAAAAGATATTGCTTATCAACATCTTTATCCGGAAATCTGGAGAACTGCAACCTTTTCTGGATGCCATGCTTTAGGAAAGATACAAGCAAACAGAAATGAGTTTAGAAGAGGGCAACAAAGTGTCAATAGTATGAAAAATGCAGAACTTGGAAAATTACAAAAGGCCAGATTGTTGAAGATTTAGTTAAGATTATAATTACTCCATAAATTGTTTTAATTAACTATGTGACTACATAGGGATTTCTCCCAAATAGGCTGGGTTGCTAGTTTTCCCAATGACTTAAGTGCCAGTATGAACCAGCCCATCCCTAAAACATTCTTACCTGCACCTTTTAGGCTGCCTGTCGGGGCTACTCTTTTTAAGGGGGGGTACAATCATTTTCTTTTGGTTTGATTCTAGAATGTGCGATTTTTGGGACTGAATGAAAGTAGAAGTTTTCAATTTCCCAATATCATTCAGTATCAATATCAAACAATATTGAAAAAATCAAAAGAAAAGCAATCCACTTCCGGCTTCCTGATACTGTTTAGTAGCTTGGGAAGTTGAAAACTTCCTCTGCGCCTCCGTGGAGTGGGAGAGAGAAGAAGCAATGTTTTTTAAAGCCTAGTAGGCCAACACTGATGTGCTATACCTTAAAAAAATTGAAATTTTCCTTTTGAAAAGAGAAGAAAATAGGGGACAAGGAGGGCTTCTTTCTTTCTTTCTTTCTTTCTCTTTCTTTCTTTCTTTCTTTCTTTCCCTTTCCCTTTCCCTTTCCCTTTCCCTTTCCCTTTCCCTTTCCCTTTCCCTTTCCCTTTCCCTTTCCCTTTCCCTTTCCCTTTCCCTTTCCCTTTCCCTTTAAAGAGAGGTCGGTCAAATAGGGTCTCTTGAGGTGCAGTGTGGTTTCTAGACCAGAAACAACCCAATCCTTTCATGTGAATGAGAGTATTGCATGAAATGACATATAATACCTCACTGCGCTACGTTTAAATTGTCCTTTGTTTAGCCATACAGTTTGTAATGAATTGAAGGATACTTGGGATTGTAGTCATATAAAGATGGAGTCTGTCAGGTTCTGTGTAGGATGAGTTAAAAGCAATGGAATGCGTGAGACTGTTTTTGCAGAGTTACTTGTCTGGTGCAGAGATAAAGCAAGGTCGAAGGGGCCTAGAAGAAAAGAAAACCAAATAAGAATACCGCTTAATTGGAAACGAGATAAAACTCCTGTGAATCTCATGTGCAGTATGGGTGGAGAATTGTGTTAAGCTTTCTTGCGATTAATTGGTTGATAAATAGACAGTGTCAGGAAGAAGGAGGTCCTAGATATGTAGAAAAATGATTGTGTCTGTGAAATGTTGGTTAGTGGCATATTGAGAAATGCTTGCAGAATGTAAGAGAAAAAAGGTTTGCCTTTTAAAAAGAGGAAGGGGGGTGAATAGCCCAGCTTGGAAGTCAAAATGATTACTTAGCTTAGATTTTAGTTGTTTCTTATCTTATTTAGAAATAGCAGCTTTATTTAACTATTGTAATGGATGGATATGTTAAGTGCAACAACTGTATGGTAATGAATCTTTATTTTCTTAATTAAAACAAATATAATTCTTACAGATGACTTGTCTCTTGAACAGCAGAACTTACATCTAAATTCAGTGGAGGTTGGAGATGGTCACTAAGTTACTACTATATTTGAGAGGTCCTACTTTACAAGGCTGTTGTGCTGTCTAAGGAAGCACAACGTCAATGCTTGGTTACTTGGAAAGTAACCAAGGTCAGGATAGTCCATGGGGCTTATGCTAAGCACTTCTGAGGCCTGAAGGACCTACTTCAGAGATAAAAGTGGTAGTTTTTCACCCACAGTGACTCCCTGTCGAAACATCATACTCTCTTTACACAGTTGAGAGAAGAGGATATGAAACACTAGAAGCTTTGACGACAAAGGCATATATGCACTGGAAATATGCTAAAGAAAATGTCAAGGAACATGATGGGGGGGTGCATACTGATACAAATATTTTTGCTGAAAACTTTATTAAAAGCATGAAAGGAAAGCAGGCTGATGTTCTTTCTCTCAACTGAGTTCAGAAGGACAAAGAATTGTTTTGGACAACCACAAAAAATTAAATTAGTGTCCATTATATAGACCACAATATCTTGTGGATGGCAAGAAATAACTATTATGGGGTAAGTGATTATACTTCAATCCCTATTCTTCTTTTGTTTCACTTTATCAGTTCGTCATGAAATGACTTCCCAATCAGGCTTGCTCAAAAAGAAAGCGGAATGAGACTTCTTAGCTGCTTAGCTATGTGTAGCTTCAGTAAGCTGTTACAGCAGGATCTCCGTACCTGCTATTTCAGCTACTGCAGTTTCACTTAATGATGCCTGACCACAGTCCAAAATGATGGGCAGCTCCTTAGTAATCCCCTTTGTCTGCCTCTTTGGGTCAGGCAACAGCAGTGCACCCTCCTGGCAGTTGTTTCAAGGTATGGAACTGAGTCCTCATTTCCTCCTATATGACACACTGCCAGTGGCTCAAGCACTCCTCAGCACTTCACTCCTTGCCTTCTGATCATTCATATCTAGGAGGTATTTGCATTTGGAAGACAGGGGTCACTATTATCCATGGTTTCTGATGTCCATGAGGGGGCTTGGTATCTATCCCCTAGGGATATTGGGGTCCTACTGTATGTACATTTGTTCTTAAGATTAGCTTTTCAAGCTGTGCTAAACAGATACATTTTTTGTACTAACAAAATGAACTCAAGCATGTAGTCTGCATCCCACACTCAGTAAATTTTATTTTCAGGACTTTTGATCATTATGCACAGCATGGATGCTATAAATGTTGCTTTTAACATTGCTTATGTAATACAGATCTGCACACCAGGGACGTAGGTTTCGCCATAACTCCCCACTGTGTGTATGTATGTCAGAAATGGAAAACATGTGGTTCCCACTCTGTAAAGTATAAATTTGTTTCAGTTTGCATGGTAGACTTTCATATCTGGGCATAACATAAAAGTTGAAGTGTAAAATTTAAAGAAGCTGCCCACAAAACCGCAGCAAGAGCCTACTTCATCCCCACAATAAAGCCTATGGATGCTAAGAAATTCCAAGAAGCCAAGAAAAAGCCTTGCTGAAATTTTCTCAGAGATTTTGGTACACACAGCCTGAAATTTCTTGACAGCTGGGATCTGTGCCATGAAGTCTTTGATGGAAGTGGTGGCGGTGGTGGTGGTAGTACAGCCTGTATTCCCACTGTATGTATGTATGTATGTATGTATGTATGTATGTATGTATGTATGTATGTATGTATGTATGTATGTATGTATGTATGTATGTATGTATGTATGTATGTATGTATGTATGTATGTATGTATGTATGTATGTATCATCTAAGTATTACATTATAAGTGTATTTGTTCTACCATATTTCAATGGGAAGCATCATGTGAAACCAGGAACCGCCATCCCTCCAGGAATCACATGAGGCAGCTCTTCAATAGAGTTACACATTATTTGACTTCTTGGAACATCCACACAAATATCACTTCATTGTCTTTATTAATTCCACAGGAGGTAGAGATCAAGTAAGTTCAACACATGGATTGGGTAGTTGGACCTTGAGCCCAGCCATTTGAGTTGCTGCTAGGGAATGCACTTGTGAGTGTGCTGTGTTGGGAATTGGCTAGGCTGGGATTAATTGAGAGTTGTGCCCCACACTTATTTGTGCTGTGTGCACGAGTTGCCTTGCCACTTCCATACCTTGTCTTCTGGTCCTCAAGAGAAGTGCACAATTCTGCTATGAAATATAGTATCATCAGGCAGAGGAAGTTATCTATACTGTTAAAGAGGGAGAGTTTGGCTGCCCCACCTTGGCAACTTTGGAGGAACAGTCACTTTGCCTGATATGTACTTCTGGGGCCATGGGAATAGGCCTTGGGTATAGCTGTCTGGTGGGCACTAATGAATGTGAAGGAGACAACCCTCTGCAGGATGCCCTCCTCATCTAAAATGCTCCCAAAGCCATCCCTCCTTCATAGCTGTTGAAGTGGTGTTCTTTACTTGCCTCCCCACAAATTATTTAGTCTCTGAGTGTCACTGGCCATGTCCATGATGCTTTGGAATGACATCATAACAGGGTACCACCACAAATAATCCTCAAGCTGTGGCCATGGCCTCTATGGGAAAGATGGGAATGCCGTGGGCATCTATGAGGCCAGGCTACAAGACGCCACTTAACAAAATAATTTAATTAAGTATTATATACTGTAAAAACTGAATTGCAACACACACACACACACACACACACACAAACACACACACACACATGCAAGCACAAACTGATTCAACACATCTATGTACATCTTAAAGGATAATCTGTAATGCTTGATCAATAAAAAGTCATCTGGGAAGGTCTAGATAAAAAGAAATATTTGCAGCATGTATCAAAAACTCACAATTATTAACATATGTTTTAATTTTAAGGTAGAAATGTAAAGGACAAGTAGTCACTCCACTGTCTTATCTCATAAACAGTCAGTACAACTTTCAGCAGAGGTGTTCTGTGTTGGTAATTGATTCTTCCACAAAACAACCAACCTGCTTCAATTTGTCACATTTTCTGGACCATCATTTAGGACAGCTTCAAACAACTGTTATCATATTGCAATAATTCAGTCTGTGGGTAACTAATAAATTGATCATTGTAGAAGTTATCTGTGCTTAGAAGTGATCATATGGCTAGTTCAATTTCAAAACACGGCTTAAATTTGTATTAAAATGAATCCAGGTCACCGTAGAATGGTTATATATGTATGCATATTGCCCATCTGGCTTTGAAGGTCACTCTGGGCAGTTTACAACAAAATAAATCAAAACAAACAATAATTAACAATTGTAAATAAACAGCATTATGTTTTATCAATATGAACATAAAAAAGAAACAAATGTTAAACATTATAGCTTAAAATACAGAACAGTAAAACATTTATGCTTTTTTCTCCCCCTAGGAGTGTGCTTTCTACCTGATATAAATTGGGATTTTGATGCAACTGATTTGTTTCCCCAGCCACTATGGCTAATTGTCATAGACCAAGCATCTGGAGAGAATTATATTATGAAACTAAATTAAGCAGAATGATGTGGAAACAATTCCTTCCAAAACTAAAATTGACTTCTGGCACAAGTTTCAGTTGTGAAGACTTTTTTTTTCAATCCTTCTGAGGGACTTTTGGAATTTATCTTGAAATTCAGTATGCAGAAATGGCAGAAGTTTTGTTTTATAAGCCTTTGTGGTTTCTTGAACTTATTTAGATATTCTGTGAATTTATTGAATGTATACCAATATTCATGCTGTAAGTGGAGTTCTGTCCTTCGAATACTGCCAGTCATGTAAGGAGGGGAAGCAGTTTTCCATATTCCTCCTCCAGCACCCTTTAAACATTTCCCATCTATGACACTCAGTGTGGTGTAGTGGATAAAATGATGGGCAAATACACCTGATTTTGTTATATACCTTAATGGGGTGAACTGTAATAAATAAAATGTGGGTAAATGATCCAAGTTAATAAGGGATGAACTACGTAAGAGCATTCACTGAATGCACAAACCTTAAAGTGACAAATCTTCCTGCTAATATTACACTGCCATCTAATGGATAATTACTGTAAAAACACAATAAGTGCTTGAAAGCAGAGGATGACATATAATATATTTATATCATTGCTTTTAGTGTTAAGAAGTGAGAAAGATAAAGAACCATAGCTAAAAAGCAATAGCCATTGCTTATAAGTATAGCCACTGTTTCATTTAACTTGTAGCAAGTTAAATAAATGAAACATAAACTATAAATTGCCATGGAGTTTTCCTCTCTCTCTTGAGCAGCTTGAGATGCAACATTAGAATCCTTACAATAAATAAAGACATCTTAGGAAGGTGGAAGAGATACCAAGAACATGTTGTTAGAAAACCAAAAGATAAATATGAGGCACCAAATCATCAACAAGGGATTACATAGACTTTAAACTGTAGCCTGGCTAATTTGGGCGAGAATATTATGTATTGATTTTTTTGTGCGTCTAATGCTTAGAGGCTCAGAAATACTTTTCATTCAATATTTTCTTATTACAAAAACTTTGGTATTTCCTTATGCATATTTAAGAAAGCCTTTACAGTGTTTGAAGTTTATATTTTTGATTTTCAGTCAGATGTTGTAGAGATGTATTCTCTATCCTTTGGGGCTATAAGCTCCTATATTTTAAAATGTATGTTCCTATATTTTTGAAACATTAATATAACATGACTTGAGTATTTGCTTAAAGCTCAATGTCAGTTTTCATATATTTTAAAATTATGTGCCTACAGTTTTACATAACTATCAGCCTTTTTCAATTTTAAGTACTTCTGCCTACTGTTACCTTACAACTGTATGACTGTTTTCAATTTTTCACTTGCTGTTTTGAAATATGGAACCTAGAAACTCTGTAAAAAATAAAAGGCTTGTAGAATCAATAAGTTTGGAGTTGCCTGGAATTATTGCAGCAAAGAAAATGCTTATACTTAGATACCCAGATGAATTTTGAAATGATTGTTAATGATTATCTGGTTTCATTTTGGGATTAACCCTTTACTGGGATACTGTTGGCTATGATGAACCATAGGCTTCTGTTCTTTGCCTAAGATGTCTATCAATCTCTATAGGATTCCTGGGGAAGCACCCTATCTAGGGATATGACACTAGGACACAGGAGGCCTGGGTTCAAATCCTCAGCCATGTAAACACTGTGGGTATGGAATTGGTAAAATCACTCCATAAATATCTCACCTTGCAACCTTTGTTAGGGTCACTATAAGTCAGTTCCAATTTGTCAGCACATTGCAACAAGAATTTCTCTCAACAGTTGGGGCACCATCCAGGATAGAGCAGAGGTGTGAGGCTTCAGGGCAAGTTGGCAAAAATATTTTCTCCCTTTATATCTTTGCTGGATCATAGTCCCTGTGAGCAAAAGGACTCCAGGACTGCCATTTACAGACATGCTATGTTAGTGTTATATTTATTTAATGGCTAAAATCCTGTTGCCTATTTAGTAGGTGAGAAAAAGAATAGCCTCACTGAATTAATGAGGATTTGTCAAGTCAGCTCCTCCATAAGTTCCATTGCTTCAAATGAATGTACTCTAGGTTACAACTTATAATACTAAAGTAAATTGCAACTAGAGAAATCCCTTTGATGGTTGTTGTGGGTTTTTCGGGCTCTTTGGCTGTGTTCTGAAGGTTGTTCTTCCTGATGTTTCGCCAGTCTCTGTGGCGGCATTTTCAGAGAAATGGAGTGGGAACTCTGTCCACGTTCTGTTGCTGTTCGTTGGATAGTTGAGTATTTATAGCAGTGGGAACAGCTTTTGTCCTTTTCAGGAGATAGGGTGATCAGCGTGTTTTTGTTGTGGATGTATTGTTGTGATAAGTGGGAGAGATTATCTGTCGTTGTGGTTGATGGGTGTCTTTAGCTGTTTTTTTTTTGTGCAATGATCCCTGGTCCTTTTGGCTGGGTAGAGTTCGTTGACCTTTTGCAGACTGTATTTTTCAGTGCTGGAAGCCAGGCCTTGTTCAGTGTCAGACTTTCTTTTTTTCTGTTGAAGCTATGCTGATGTTTATGGATTCCAATGGCTTCCCTGGCAGTCTAACATAATAGAAGACATCAAGGCCCTTTTCCAACACTGCCTAACAACCAGCTACTTTCAGTAGGATAATGAGTTCTATGAACAGACAGATGGAGTGGCGATGGGGAGCCCCCTCAACCCAATTATAGCAAACTTCTACATGGAACATTTCAAAAAAATAGGCCGTGGCTTTGGCACCCTTCACACCCACAGTCTGGTTACGATACGTGGATGACATGCTTGCAATTTGGAACCATGGTGAAGAAAAACTGGAAGAATTTCTAAACCATCTTGACAGCATCCACCCAAATATACAATTAACCATGGAAAAAGGAATAGAGGGCCAACTCCCTTTTTTAGATGTCAAGGTCGTACGAAAAACTGAGCTCCTGTTGGGACACAAGGTCTACAGAAAACCCACCCACACAGACCGGTACTACACAAAAACTCCAAGAATGACGCATGACAAAAAAAGAGGCATAATCAAAACACTGGTAGACCATGCAAATCGGAACTGTGAAGGTCAATTTCTCAGCACCGAACTCAACCATCTGAATTGGGCCCTACAGGCAAATGGCTATTCCAAGAATGAAATTAAAAGAGCCATCAAACGAAGAAAACAACACCAAACTGAAGAGGAAAAACAGCCACCCATAAATAAAGTATTTCTGCCATACATCAAAGGGGTCACAGACTGCATGGGAAAACTTTTGAGAAAACACAACCTACAAACAGTATTCAGACCCACCACAAAAATACAACAAATGTTACAGTCAGCAAACGACAAAAGGGACCCCCTCACCACGGCAGGAGTATACTGGATACCTTGTGGTTGTGGACAAGTATATATTGGAACCACAAAATGCAGCATTCACACCAGAATCAAAGAACATGAGAGTCATTGCAGACTAATGCAACTGGAAAAATCAGCAATAGCTGAACATGCCCCCAAACAAGCTGGTCATGAAATTCTATTTCAAAATACTGAAGTACTGGACAGTACCAGTAATCAGTATGTTAGACTGAACAGGGAAGCCATTGAAACATTTGAAACATTGAAATCCATAAATACCAGCATAGCTTCAAAAGAAAAAAAGAAAGTCAGAAAATGAACAAGGCCTGGCTTCCAGCACTGAAAAATACAGTCTGCAAAAGGTCAACGAACTCTACCCAGCCATAAGGAACAGGGATCATTACACAAAAAAGACCAGCTAAAGACACCCATCAACCACAGTGAGAGATAATCTCTCCCACTTATCACAACAATACATTCACAACAAAAACACGCTGATCACCCTATCTCCTGAAAAGGACAAAAGCTGTCCCCACAGCTATAAATACTCAACTATCCAACAAACAGCAACAGAGCATGGACAGAGTTCCCACTCCAGTCCTCTGAAGATGCCGCCACAGAGACTGGTGAAACGTCAGGAAGAACAACCTTCAGAACACAGCCAAAGAGCCCGAAAAACTCACAGATCCCAGCCATGAAAGCCTTCAAGAATACAAATCCTTTTGAATTAATGGGACATGTAGAGGAGCTGACTTCACCAATTGTCTTTTAGACCAGATGGGCGGGGTATAAATCAAACAAACAAACAAACAAACAAACAAACAAATAAATAAAAAAATAAATAAATGTGCCCACTCTAGTGCATTTTACTACACAAAACAACAAGATTTCAGCCTATGTATGAATTTGAATTTGACTGCTTTCATTCCATGCTGATCTTCTTCACCCCTCCTTTTTGTAAATTTAACAACTGAAATAGATTTTTCTGGTAAAGACATCATATACTTTGCATACAAACCATATAATCAGCATACAACATAATCTCTGTAACTGAATGAATTTGTTGTGTTAAATTAAATTTATGATCATAAAAACACTCAAAATTTAGTGCTAATGAATATAAATTTATTGTTGTTATGTGCCATTAAATTGTTTCCTACTTATAGCAAACCTATAAATTAATGACCACCAAAAAATGAAAAAATAAAAAATAAAAATCCTGTCATTAACAAATCTGCTCATATCTTGCAAACTAAACATTGTGGCTTCTTTAACTGAGTTAGTCCATCTTATGTTCAGTCTTCCTCTTTTGTTTACAGCCTTCAACTATTTGGATTATTATTTTTCCCAGTGAGCCTTATCCTTTCATGATGCGTCCAAAGTGCAACAGTCTCAGTTTAGTTAGCTTAGTATAAAATGTTTTCACGTAACTTCGTGCACTTAGGAATGAAATACCTAACACAAAATTTCTCAGTAATATGTGACATTTGGAATGCTAAATTTCATATGGGAATGCTAAACATAATTTTAAGATAGTTAATGATAATAACTTTTCAGTTAATGATAATAACTTTTCTTATAAAAAATGAAGAAACTAGAGGATTTGAAATTTAGGAGGGATAAGAGCAAAGTTCTAGGCCCAGGAAAACAAACCAAGCACACAGTTACAAGATGTGGTTTACTCTGCTCAGTAATGGCACACACAAGATGGAATTTTGAATTATTGTAGACCACAAGTGGCATATGAGCCAACAGTGTGATGTGGCTGCCAAAAAGACAAATGTTATTCAGGCTGTATTAAAAGAAACATAATTTCCAAATTCTGTAAGGTATTAGTTCCCCTGTGTTCAGCACTGGTTACATTCAGTCTTGAGTAATGTGTCCAGTTCTGGACATCGTACTTTAAGAAGGATACTGACAAACTGGAACAAATTCAACGGAGGGCAACAAAGATTATGAGGCGACTGGAAACCAAATCCTATGAGGAAAGACTGAATGAACTAGGCATATTTAGCTTTGAGAAAAAAAGACTAAGGGGAGGTATGATAGCACTGTTCAAATACTTGGAATATTGTCTTAGGGGCAGTATCTGTTTTTGACCATCCCAGGAAAGCAGGACATGTAATAATGGGCTCAAGTTACAGGAAGCAATATTTCAGTTGAACCTCAGAAAAACCTTTCTAGCAGTTAGAGCAGTATGAAAGCAATTACCTCAAAAGGTGGTGAGCACTCCAGCACTGGAGGCATTCAAGAGAAAATTAGCCATCCGTGAGATATTAATTGAATTTCGATTTGAAAGCACCATGGCACAATGATTAAAATGCAGCACTGCAGTCTAGCTTCTGCTCACTTGACGGGTTCAGGTAGCCGGCTCAAGGTTGACTCAGCCTTCTATCCTTCCGAACTCAGTAAAATGAGTACCCAGCTCACTGAGGGCAAAGTGCTCCTTGCCTAGCCTAATTATGTTGTAATGTGTCCAGAGACTGTTCCAAGTGATATGGGGGTAGTATGAAAGTAAAAATAATAAATAAATGCATTGAGCCAGGACTTGGACTTGATAGCCTCATCGTCCACTTCCAGCTTCATTATTGTATAAGTCTATAAGCAGCAGAGTGGAAGATTGCTTTTATGGAACTGCCTTATAACTTACATCTGGGGAATGTATGAATGAATGCAGGACTGGATAATGAAGAATGTAAACTTTAAAAAAAGGATATTATCGTTTTAAACAAGTTCATAAATCTTGGTGAGCTTGGAAATTATGGTGAATAAAACTGGTGCTGAACTGGGGCTAAAATGGCAGAGAATGAGTTCTGCTACTTGTACATTGTTTAAATTAAACTGCATTTAAACCATCTGGAAATAATGGGAAAACTGTGTGTCATTTGATCCCTCCTTTGTCTGAAAAACATTAAATGGAGGGAATTTGCCAATTAATTATTGGCTGTGGTCTAAGACTACACTTGTGAAGTCTATTTTTTTAAAGTTTAATTACATTAATTCATTTTTAAAATAAGCATATATTATGCTTTATTAGTTAACATGAAATTCCTACCCAAGTTCAGTTAGATGTTAAATGACACATGAGAAAATACAGTATAATTCTGGCAGCAAGCATGAAATGCTGCAAAATCAACAGCCCTCAGTTTTCAGACAGGAGCACTCAAAACAGGAACAGAATAGTAACATTTGATAGCAGGACTATGTTGAGTATATTATATATTCTATACATTTTTAAAATTACAGTACTTCTTCCCAAAATACATCTATCTATCTATCTATCTATCTATCTATCTATCTATCTATCTATCTATCTATCTATCTATCTATCTATCTATCTATCTATCTATCTATCTATCTATCTATCTATCTATCTATCTATCTATCTATCTATCTATCTATCTATCTAGTTAGTTAGTTAGTTAGTTAGTTAGTTAGTTAGTTAGTTAGTTAGTTAGTTAGTTAGTCTGGATGACTCACAAATTAAAACATAATCCCACATAGGACCCCACATAACAACATACATTCAAATAATATGACAATTTAGCTACATGGATTCAGAGAAGCATGTGAAGTGAGTACTTGATTACAGTCTGACAAGACTTGAGGTCCTAAACTTTAAGGACTTTATATGTCATAACCAACACCTTGAACTGAGCATGGAAACTAAGAGGGAAACCTGAAAAGGCAGGCACAGTATTTTGTCTAGACTGTTATTCATAGGCACAGAGATAATTAAAAGAGATTCACCCCTGCTGTATTATATAAGTAATATAATCTGATCTGTATTTGCATATTGTTTCCACAAGCTGTTGTTGCTAATTGCAGCAAGTTTACAAAGTACTGGTCCATGTTTTCATTGTGAGGTCTGTCACCGGCACAATTGAGATGCACCCCAAAGCCTTGTCAATTAGGTGCAATTAGCTGGGCAAGATACACAAATGTTAAGTAAAAACCAAAAGGATTCTGGCCACTGTGTTATTTTTGTTGGTTTAATGTTGCATTATCATATCATATGTTTTAATGCTGTTGTAAGTTCCTCTTAAGTCTCTTGGAAAAAGTAGCTATAGAAACAGAAAGAAGGAGAACAGAAGAGGGAAAGGAAGATAACAAAATGAAATGCTGTAGAATACAATAAAGTGTTGATTGTGCCTTCTCTGAGAATTTTAAAACAATACAGCCCCATGCAAAATTTTTGAAATCCAGAATCACCAGCTAGCCACACACCCTCCCCAGTCTCATTTCTTGCCTCACACAAGCAGGTATGTCTCTGATGAGAAGGATCCTGCTTGTGTGCAGGCTCTACACATGCAGAAAAACCCAGATTTGTCTGCGTTCTTGCTCACATATAAAGCTTCTATGTGTACATGAACTTTTCTTCAGACATGTTCTTGCTTGTGTGAGTGAAATGATGAGGAACTGGAACGGGGATATCTTAGCCCTGTAACTTTGTTAATTTGTATGTGTGTTTCAGAACAACTAAATAGGGCTTGTAGAAAAGAAGTATTTTCAGTTGCTAATTCTGTAAAAAAGAAATCATGTCATATCTGTACATCTCATAGCACAGTGCTTATAATTTTTGGTCTTCTAATGTTTTAAAGATGAACTCCTAAAATTCCTGACCAGTGTCCATGCTATATCAATGCTCTGGGAACTGAAATCCAAAACATCTGGAGGTTGAAAGGTTGAGAATCAATATTTTAGGACACAATTGCCTTATTTTGCTGGCAGGAAGAAGAGACGAGATAGGAGAATTAGCTTTCAATGCTGCCAGAAAAAAATCATAAAAGGCAAAGGGGTTTCTATGTATATTTCCAAGAAAGCTGACTTCAGATTGGGAAAATGTCAAACAATCCTCACAACTTTAATTATTTTACCCAATTTACTCCTACTATTTCTGTGTATGAGTCTGTCATATCATAAGCTATCATTCTTTTGATCAGTCCATTTTGGAAAATGAAAAGAAACAGCTGAATGCAGCTACCATTTTGCTGTGAATTTATTCACTTCCTTGTCTCAATTCATGTTCTGTCAAATCATCTACAGCAGGACCTCTGCTACTATAATACAGGGGAATACTGTAATTTCATGGATATGGTGCTATTTCATGCAGGAATATAGCTGCTTATTATAGATGCTGCAGAATTACTTCTTACCATTCCTAAATGACTCAATCCAAATAGACCACACAATTCCTTTAACATTGCCTCCAGTTATAATCTTTATGTTAGAATGTTACAATGCTTAGAGAGCACTACAGAAAGACAGACTGCAAGGACTGCAGCGATTTCCCCCCTGAACATTCCAAACAAAAGATGATGTCAAAAAGAGATTAGTGTTTTCCTCTCCATGTTGTAAAAAGATCAAATATTAATTAATGGAAGATGGAACATATGCAAATTCAGGCTGAATGAAATTGTATCTGTTACTGTCAAAGATCCATTCTAAAGGAGATCAACCCTGAGTGCTCACTGAAAGGACAGCTCCTGAAGCTGAGGCTCCAATACTTTGGCCATCTCATGAGAGGAGAAGACTCCCTGGAAAAGACCCTGATGTTGGGAAAGTATGAAGGCAAGAGGAGAAGGGGACAACAGAGGATGAGATGGTTGGACAGTGTCACCGAAGCTACCAACATGAATTTGACCAAACTCTGGGAGGCGGTGGAAGACAGGAGGGCCTGGTGTGCTCTGGTCCATGGGGTCATGAAGATAAGGCACGACTTAACAACTAAGCAACAACAATCAAAGAAATTATGTACGTACCTAATAGAAAATAATGTAGTAACTATAGGAGTATTCATATTTGTATACAAATATTAATATATCTGCACAGCTGAACTTAATGAGAGTCTGGCCCCCATGGCAGGACCATCCACTCATGCATTCTGTTGCAGCGCCAGTCCTGCTCATCCTTCCTATCACACCCAGAGCGCTGCTCTCTTCCCGCTTGGCTGGCCACTCGGCAGTCATGCAGGGAGACGGGTCCTCCCTCCTTCTGACTGGAGTGGCCAGCTGAGTGGGAAGAAAGTGGTGCTCTGGGCACGAATGGAAGGATGATTGGGACCAGCACCACAGCAGTATGTATGAGTGGATGGTCCAGCCCTGGGGGCCAGACCTTCATGAAGTCCAGCTGCACGGGGATATTCATATTCATATACAAATACGAAGTAGTAGTAACACATTCGTGAGAAAAATGGTCTCACTGTATACAGATTAAATGCTTAAATTGCTTTGAAGCCTAACCATACAAGAAAGCAACCCTAATGAGGATGTCCTGTTTCAAATAACTGTCAAGAGACTAAGGGTACTACACAATACTATCTGTTGGCTGAGGAGTAACATGTTTTGATGAAAACCTTGCTACACTGGCAGAATTTAAGATAAAGTACTGTCATAACAGATACAGATACATTGGCCAAACACATCTTATATTGGTGGTGTATGTTGCTGACAGAGCACATTAATAACATTTATCTCCCTGGAATCTGTACAAGTATGTCATCCTGGCACTCCAGTTACAAACATCCAATCCCCAAATACGAAAAATGGGAATGCCAGAACAGAGCACCTCCATAGAGGTAAGCAAAAGAAAGAGAATATTTGCTACTATTACATGGATTCTAAAGCCCTGTTCTTGGGAAGGATGCCATGTGTGAAAGGCGTTCTCCCCAAGGACCTATATGATGCTGTTTCATGTATGTGTTCTGCTCATAAGTTAGTACACTAGATAGATCAGGTGAGTTTTGGCTGGTTCTGGCATCAACCTTGTTTGATATTAAAGATAGCTGAAGCTATCTTGCTGAAGATGGTTCCGATGTCCATGGCAACTGTGGGTCTTCCCCAGTCCTTGCTTTATACAATACATTAAGCAGGTACACTGTTGGTGGGATGATGGCAGTCTAGATGTGGAGGACCTTTTAAAAAAAACTTTAATAATCAACATCCTATGAGGTTTAAACTTAGTGGGAATTGAGAAACACTATAGAAATGATGTACTAATTAATTTTGTTAAACCAAGGAAAGTGTTTCTTGTGATGGGGATTTTCATGTCACTTCTCAAAAGTAGTTGGTTATAAATGGTTGGTTATAAATACAGCTACTCCTGTGTCTTCTCCCTCTGGGCAGAGCCAAAGAAGCATCCTCAAGAGAGTCAATTAAACACATAGGAGTACAGAACACTTAGAATGAGAGCAACCAAAAACTGGCTCAGAACTTATTTGTAGTACCTTGTGGCAGTGAATAACCATCCTTTGCCAATATTTTATCTGTATAATAAGATCCAGTGAAGGTTTTTATTGGGGAAACAAAAGTCAATAACATTCCAGTAAGTGTCTGACTCATTTGTCTTTTTAGAAGCTTGGCTATGAGGTTCTGACATTAAAAAGGTGATATGGTTAACATATTTTATGATGTACTCTTACTGCGCAATTTAAAATTTGGGTATATCCTGCAAGATGTTCTGCTGATACAGATGGTCACATTTTCACCCATCACAGTAAAACAGGGGCTCTTGTTAGACTTAAATTTTCATAATATACCTTGTTTTTCACAAGAGTCTGACAACTGAGCTGGGTGCAAAACAGTGGCTCAGAAAAGCAGATAAAGAATGTGGGGACAAAATTCTTCTGCACATGTGCTTAGCTCCAAAATCTGAAATTCTCTAGAAATCTTTTCATGCCTGAAATTTTGTATTATTCACCGAACATTATTGAACTTGAGCAGCCTAATATAAGAAGCAAAATGGCTGTGTTCATCACCATTAAAGCACTGATAGTTAGAAATCTTCATTGTTGAAATCCAAATCACCTAGCCACAGTTCTGGTTCTACTCATCCACCTCACCAGGTACAAACAGAATGATGTTATCATGAAACATGAATTCCTTAATCTCTTCACAATAGACCTAAGTTCTAATATAGGGAAATTACTGAAGAATGTTTAATTTTCTTCACATACGTGCATTTAAAACAAATAATGGAAAAACACTACCAAGTAGGCTGGTCAGCATTCAACAGTGACAAAATTAAGATAATATCTGAAATCCTATGGCTTAGTATAGTAAGTCACAAGTAGAGTTAGGTGCATTGAATCAATGGGGATTTAGTGAATCAACTCCTCTGTAAGTTCCATTGATTTAATGGGCCTACTCTGGCTGTGTCTTACTACAATGATCAAAGGGATTTCAGCTAATGAATAAGTATTGTGTACTGTGAATATTTGTTTCTTTTTAACCAATGGAGGGTTAAGAAAAGATGATAGTAGTAGTATACTTTATTATGGTCAAAGACCAGTAAAATCAAATCAACATATAATTATTGTTTAGTAAAGTCAGGCAGGGTAATAAAATTCCATTAAAACATGATAAGACAACCCCTTCTTTCCAATTAATAACATAATATATCCTTAATATAGGTAAAACCTCCAATGTTAAATGGTTATGTAGCATATTCCATTATTGCCTCGCCCAGCGATAGAGGAGGTCGGCCCAAGGGTGGTATGGTCACTTTCTTATCAACAAAGTTACAGGCAACAGTAGTGGCATGGGATTTTTCCAACAGGATAGCTTCTGCCTTGACCCTGAAGATTGCTATGTGTTTGTTAGTACTTATTAATATTTATATTCCTCTGCAACAATCTCATGTGATGACAGATGACTTGTGGGCTAACCTAGAGTACTATATTGAGCATTTAACGCAATTGTACCCTGATGCTTCTATAATAGTTGCTGGGGATTGCAATGCCAGGATAGGTACAAACGATGAGGCACTTTCTGCACGGTTCAATGTGACCTTCCCAGAACCTATTCTTCATCCAAATTTTAATCACAGGGAATTTAAAGATTGTGGCTGTAATTATGCTGGTCTACACTTGCTGTATATGATCAATAATTCAGGTTTATCCCTTTTAAACGGGTGCACAATTGGTGATAGACCTGGTGATAGAAATACAAAGTTTAGACTAACATATCACTTGTTTTTAAAACAAGAGGTACAATAAATCAAATGTTCCAGGAAACTGAAACATCCTTTGGATTTCCTGCACTGAGCGCTGAATCTCAAGGAATAAAGTCTAAGAAAGTAACTTCCAATCAGGGTTCCTTTTCAATAGGAGGCAAAAAAAAGGCTTAACATATATTGCAGTGCAACTTCAAGAGACTATAAATGATACAAGAATTCTGCAGGAACAGCTTTAATTCTTTGCTTTAGGAAACACATAAAATTATGTTTCATGGTGAATCAGTGAGTTCTTTATAGAGCCTTGTGAGGAACTACTCTTGCCACCTGCCATGAAACTATATAGGCATAACTAAAAGGTATATAAGATATTATTTCTGTATAAACTGAGACCTGCTCGTCTAATTCCTTTAGGCAAGCACCTGCTTTTGTGATCCTTTTGTCCCCTTACAGTATGAGCTTGGCATAAACTCTTCAATGGAATTTATTCACTCAAGGAAATATTTTATTTTTTCTCTATCTCCAAATCTCTTTTAGAGGCATACTGTGTGAGGGATGTTCTCAGCCTCCAGCGCCTATACTTTGATTAGCTTTGTTCTGACACAAGAAATTGCCCCACATCTATAATTGAGAGGCCAATGTAGACTTCAAAAATAATTGGAATTCCCGTGAATTAATTGTACAATAGCTCCACTCAAAGGAATGTATGTGTCTTCTTTAAAAGTCAGTTGAAACCTTATGTGAAAATTGCTTCAAAATCATTTCTGCATGGCCGTGTTCCATATGATGAATGTAATGTCTCAAAACCACTCGCCAAGTTTTGCAATCCAGTTGAAGAGACAGTAATGATGTCAAGAATGTGTAGTATTATTGTGGGCACCCCTCATGTAATCAAGAAAATCATTCAAATGTATTGATCTTGATGCATATCAGAAAATCTTTCAAATGTATTACTTGCCATGTCAAATGCTGCAGTATGAACTATATTTGATGTGTGTACTAAAATATTTCTGTGAGCTATAGAGACAGTATAGGTTCTCAATATACAAAATAGCAGGATTTGGTTACAGGAATGTACATATGAGTTATCAATGAGAAATTATTAATATGAAACCATATCCACCTGAAATTTACATTCCATGATCAGCTAGCTGCATCACATCAGAGTTCTTTGAGGAGTTACAGAAGCTTTGCAAAGCTCAAAGAAAACTAGTTTTCAGGTTTTGTAACTGAAGTGGAAAAAATTGCTCTGAATATGTTCTTACTTTCCAAATATTTTAGTCTTGCAACAACCTTGTGAGATAGGTTAGCTGACTCATGAAGCCACCCATAAACTTCATGGCTGAGTGGAGATCTGAATCTGGGTCTCAACACCTAGGACTATAACCAGAATACCACATCAACTCTCTCTAATACTAAGGAGATACAGTTCCACAAAATATCCAGGTGCTACCTGAGACAGTGAATTTCTGAATATTCCCCAAAGGATTTGTATTCAGTGGCTGAAATCCTGTCCCTTACTGTAGTAAGTCATATTAGAATAGACACATTTTCTCAGTGGGGATTGAGTAAGTCCATTGATTCAAGTAGGCCCACTTTACTTGTGACTTACTAGATTAATGTAAGATGCAATTAGAGTAAGCCACTTTACTCAGAGGAACCAAATCCCCATTGATTCAGTGGACCTGCTTGAGTCTGATTTCCTATGCTAAGCAACAGGATTTAAGCCAGTGTCTGGATATTTCACATATAACCTTTATATTCATATATAATGGCCAAAATTTTGTGGCTTTGCTTAGTTAATCATACTATAGTAGGCCCGCTGAATCAATGAAGATTTAGTGAGTCAATTCCTCCATAAGTTTCATCGATTGGAATGAGCTTACTCTATTTGCATCTTACTTTAATATAGTAGGCCTAAAGTAGGCCTATTTGAATCAATGGAACTTACAGAGTAGTTGATTCACCCAATCCCCAGTGATGCAGTGATTATAATGCTATGTACTATGCTAAGGAAGAGGATTTTGGCCAATGTTTTCAAATGTTAATCGGCATTTTTGATTCAAGAAAAAGTTAATTTATAATTAATTTAATAATGAGATATAATTCCGCTTGCTTGGAAATTTCACTGCCATACAAATTTGATTCAATCATTTAAGTTTATAGATGAGTGTCAGTGATTAAGGCATTATTTGCACAAGGAGAGAATAAAGAACAGTTCTCCCATAATAGTATACATTACAGTTTATGCAATTAAGACAAAATAGTAAAATCCAAGTCAGAAAAAAGAAAGAACTAAGGCAAATATCCTTATACTGAATGGAGTCCTAGAATCATCTCATTTCAAGGTCAAAACAACATAGCAGAGTTGATTGTTATTTCTGAAACTGTCATAGTAAGCTTTACATTTGTTTGTCCATCTGTGACAGGACAAAACCTGTTTATACAAATATAAAAATCTACTTACAAGGAATTCGATTTTTTTCTCACTAAACCAGCTTTCTACAAATGCTGTACTTTTTCCAATTATGTCAAATCTTTTTCACTTCTTTAGCATTGCAATTTTGCAATAACCCCTTCGAGTACCTGACATAATCTGATTCCAGCTACCTACTTAGGTAACAGTAGTCTTGCTGAGTTGAACAAAATCTTTCTAAAATACCATCCTCTTTCCCAGAGCATATACCTAGATAGTCTGAAAAAGTTGGTCATGGCATGAGAGCAATAGGTATCTTTTATGCAAGCCTTTTAAATAAGAATAGGTGTTGTACAAGACAATAATGTGTTTCTTTCATCTGTATGCTAACAACTACTGTATTTAACTTGTAGAGGAAATGCTGGTAAAAGCCATTTTCTTTATTGTGTTACCAAATGATCTTTTAATAGTCAATAACTAAAACTGTCAATAAAAGTCATAACTGAAACTTACAAAAAAAGTTTCCATTTTACTTCTTGCACTGTTTTCTTTCCAGACAGGCCACTAGCTGTCATTTTCACATACAAATCTTGTTATATGTTTGTTTATTGCTTTTCAGCAGTCTCTGTAATCTTCGCGGATCAAAATATTTTACATTTGTCACAGTGACACGTGCAATGGAGAGAAAATATGAACAGCTGCAGGTTTTCCTATTGGCAATGATATCAAATAACAGGCTTTTCAAGAGCATGGTGTCTGATCTTTCTGTAGATAAACCAAGACATGCCTTTCCTTTAAGTTTTATGGAATAAAATCAACTCCTGGGTTCTGGAAATCTATTCAAGTTTTAAAGAGGTCCTGTAAGTCTTCAGGAAAGCTGCCCAAATGTTTGTGTCATAGCTCATTGATCTTCAAGCATCTATAAATAATAAAATTTAATTCATAAAATATATTTTTTTCCTGAACATCTAGTCAGTAACTATGGTGTTAAGAACTTAGTGTCTTATTTCATAACTTGCAGAGTTCACTAATGATAGAAAATAATGCATGGTAGTCTTTAATGTTTTCTTTATTCAGTTCAAGTTGCATATGTTACAGAAATATTTCACCGGATGTTATGCAGGACTGCAGCCTAGAAACAAAGTGTAGAATGTACAAGAAAGCTAAGACATTTTAAATGTTCAGCTAAGGAAATCAGTACAATGTTTGTATGTTCCTTCCTTTTTCTCTCTAGAACTCTTTAGCAAATTTCTGGAACTGGTTGGATATCCATTTAGATTTAATGAACATTTGGGACCATTAGGTACCCACTGCCCATCAAGACAGAACAAATGTGACCAGCACGTCAGCAGAAGTGCTGGCCACGTTTGGGGTTGCATTTTGTCAGCAATAGTGACTTTGGACAAGACACAGTCATGGGTGCCACTATTGGCAGTGTTCCTTCTTTTCACCACATGGCTGTGAGTTGCTCCCTCCCAGGACAAATCGGCCAACAGAAGTGGTTTCCCAGACAGACCACAGATGCTGGCTGCCCGTTTGGTCCACTGGGGGATTCAAATCTATTTGCTGGCCACCCCAGACCTCTGTTTTCAGATGTATGACAGAACCTGGACCCATTTCCACCCAAACTGTGGCGCTTAGAGAAAAATAATTATCTGGGGAGCATTGATCTCAGTTGCCCCCTCCACAATTATACAGGAGGGTTGTGGAAATCAATAAGTCCAACAGCTTGAGACACTGCTGTTTAAGGCAGTCTTCACTATTACATTCTTTGGGGCACTCAGGGTCAGCAAGGGGATAGTTAATTAATTGCATGATGTGTCTAGCCTCACCCTTGATATGAAGGATGCCAGAGGGGAAAAGGAAAACAAACCACCCTGTATACTTCAGAAAAATGGGGTCCCTGCCCAGTTAGAGCCCTAAAAGTATACTCACAGTCCACCCACGGCAGTCTGGCCCCTTGTTTATGCATGCCAGCACCAAATTTCAGTTTGTCAGGGTCATGTGGGCAGCCAGGTGAGTCTGGAGTTCAGTCTTTCATGACTGATGCTGCCACTGTGGCTACAGAATTTGGGTTTCTTACAGAATGCATAATGGTGATAGAGTGGTGGAAACCCGGGGTATATAAAACCTACATTGGGATGGGGGCACCTGCTTACAAAGTTTCTTTTCCATTGTTTTCAGCTCAAAGGAAATTGGCATTGGGCCTGGGTATATGCCGAGTCAACAGGATGCATCAGGCAAGGTGGCTCATGAGGATCCATCCCCTATTCTAGAACCAGAGACTAATGGTTGTTGTAACCAATAAAGTCGTGGCCAATATTTATACCAAAACCAATTGTGTATGTGTAGTTACTGGTACTTGCATTCTGGCCCTAAGGCCACCACTGGGCTCACTGACAACATTTAATCACAGTCTACCTCTCTTGAAATGCAGGCTCAATGGCCTTGGGATTCAGTATGTCTTAAATTCAGAAATATGTCCTATTCACTGGAGCACTTGAATTCATCTTTAACTTTAACCATAATCAAACAGTTAAGAGTTTTGCTGAACTGAGTAATGAAAGCCACTTTTATATTGTTGAGGTTTTCACTAAGAATGGCCATGATCTAATCAGTACATGGTCTTATCTAATCAGTACCTTTTCTAAAAAAATACAAAGTTAGCATTATTTTGATAGAAATGGCTCAGGAGAAATGTGGCACTACAATGCTGATTTACACTGATGTGATATGTTGAAGTATAAATTATTTTTCAGCCATACATATTGTAAGAGAAGCTACAAACGTTGCAAGGCATGATCAGGGCTATTAACGGTAGACATTTCGCAGGGATTACTATAAATTGGAAAAGATATGGTGGCAGATTATAACAAGATGCTGTAAAGTGAAAATTTGGCTCTCAGCATTTAGGTTGATGTAGTGTTTAAACAAATGAATTAAACAGAATTTGACTAAGAATTGATTCGGGTTAGCTACTACACTGATTAACCAATACACCTAAAACTGCATACGGCAAGCCCTATCTTGGTACTACTGTTATTGATCCTTCAGCTCACTACAAGAGGTGCAACTTTGCCCCATCTCTGGAGAACTCAGTAGTTCAAGAGAGGTTGTAGTGGAAGGAACAAACAGCTGTCAAATATTTGCTCCTTTGTCATAAGTAAAGCAACAAAGTGCCCATCAGTTCTTCAGATTAACAAAGAAAGAATTAGTTGTTTTTAAAGGAGTTTAAATCTGACTCCTTTCCAATTGACTGACTTTGTTTGTCTGTTTCCCTCCCTTGCTGATTTTTACACAGTTGGTAGGCTGATATATGTAACGCATTTGGCAGGCATAGTGCAGGAGAAAAGAAAGTATTAAGATGGGGTTATATGAGACACAGCTATAGTTAAGGTAACAAACCAACCCATGGGATGGCTGAGCAAATAAATCAGGGATAACAAAGAGTAGCTGATGCTGCTGCCCATAATTCCTCAGCAGCATCAATAGGTTGTAGGAATAAAAATCTGACAATGGCTGATCTTAAGCTAAGAGCCATCATGAGGTCACCCAAGTAGGATGCTGACAGAATATAACCACCCTGGCTGCTATTTTGAAGCATTATACTGCAGGAGGTGTTTGTTATAGATGCATTTATTAATAAAATTCAAGCCATTGTCATATTGCCTTGGAGTTTCTTCATTTAGCTTCGGAAATGAGGTTTTCATCCCATTGTAGCAAGGATGCCTGCTATGACATAGGCATGTCATGTGTTTCATTGAAAAACACAATATATTTTGTCATTAAAATATTTTTATTTGTAGATGCATAAATTTAATCAGTTAAAACAAATATGAATAATTGATAGAAATATAATAAAATAATAAATAAATATTTAATGAAGCAAGGTCACTAGAGAAAAATGAAAAAAGAACAGTAATGTTTGTTGTGGGTTTTTCGGGCTCTTTGGCTGTGTTCTGAAGGTTGTTGTTCCTGATGTTTCACCAGTCTCTGTGGCCAGGATCTTCAGAGGCCACAGAGGCTGGTGAAACGTCAGGAACAACAACCTTCAGAACACGGCCAAAGAGCCCGAAAAACCTACAACAACCATTAGATCCCGGCTGCGAAAGCCTTCGCGAATACAACAATAATGTTTATTTGTATTATCTAATTAACAATGTGTATGTAAATAGAAAGATGTCTAACAAGCAAAAAATAAGACACTTCCACCAATATCTACTCATCCCTCAACCCCCAAAAAGTTATATATAGGTCAAAATTCTCTTGTGTATTTATGTCTGCATGACACTAAAGATGTAATGTTTGAAGGTGAATTGCCTTATGTTATTATATCATCACAGGTTCTGTCTGTTGTGAACTGAGTCACACAACTCAGACCACAGCAGGTAATGTTCGAAAAAATTTCTTAACTTGAGTCAATTCACCTCCAAAAGTTACATCTTTAACATCATCACGCTGGCATAATCATGCAAGAAAATGTTGGCCACTAATATAGTGAGCCTATTTTAATTCAGTTCTTGAGAAACCTGCCTCACTCCCAGGGACTATAGGAACATAAATTGCAAAGAGAATTCAATATTTCAAATACAACAGTTATGATCACAATCACCATCATTTAGGAGCATTAGTAGTAACTGTCTGACATTCTTCATCATCCTGACAACAGTGAGAGGTATGGCACCATTGTTCCCATGGCATAAATGGGAGAACTGAGACAGGGATACAATGACTTGTCTAACATCAGCTACTGAATATTGACTGCAAGGAGCACAGGTGAGAGGTGTTGCTGTCTTCATATCCAAATTGTGAACTTCCCATAAGCAATTGGTAATCATGTAGGAACAGCATGTTGAACTAGATTGGTCTTTTGTCTACACTTGTGAATTCACCTATGAGCTGAGATTTGTATCAGCATTTTCACCACATAATTTGTTCAGTCATCTATAACATACCTCAACAGAAAAGGCACTATTCTGAAAACTATGAATTTCTACATATTAGCAATTGCCTTAGATTCTATCGATCGATGGCATCCTTCAGTCTCGAAAGACTATGGTATCGTGCTCTGTATCGAGGACTTGGAACAGCGTCTAGTGTGGCTGAGAAGGCCAATTTGAGAGTGACAATCCCTTCCACACTGAAGACAAATCCAATCTGTCCCCTGTCCAGCTCCCTGATTTTGCTGCTTTCATAACTGCTTCTTTGCCTTGGCCTGCTGTACAAGGGTCTCTTCAAATTGGGAGAGGCCATGATGCACTGCCTGCCTCCAGGCTGAACGCTCAGATGTCAGGATTTCCCATCTGTTGAGATCCATTCCTAAGGCCTTCAGATCCCGCTTGCAGATGTCCTTGAATCGAAGCTGTGGTCTCCCTCTGGGGCGATTTCCCTGCACTAATTCTCCATACAGAAGATCTTTTGGAATCCGACCATCAGCCATTCTCACGACATGCCCAAGCCAACGTAGACATCACTGTTTCAGTAATGTATATATGCTAAAAATTCCAGCTCGTTCTAGGACTACTCTATTTGGAACTTTGTCCTGCCAAGTGATACAAAAAATGCATCGGAGGCAACGCATATGGAAGGTGTTCAGCTTCCTATCCTGCCATGCACAAAGGGTCCAGGACTCACTGCAGTACAGGAGTGTGCTCAGGACACAGGCTCTATAGACCTGGATCTTGGTATATGTCATCAGCTTCTTACTTTACTTTACTTTACTTTACCTTTATTGGCATAAAAAGCGCATACAGACATACAAAGGGTACAAAGTACAACTTGTGGGGACAGCCCCTAAAACACTAAAACTTAGGATTGGATTCTCGTTCTGTATTAGTTTGGATTATGTCTAGCAAAAATTTGCCGAGGATAGTCAAAAAGTGCTCGTCGGACCGCTGTAAAATAAAGCTAAAATATGCTTCGTCAGTAAGCCAGGGCTTTCGTTGTGGAAAGGAGGCGAGGAATTTGTCCCTCGCGGTCAAATGAAGTGGGCAATGAAATAAGATGTGGGGTAACGTCTCTACAACATTCATCATGCAGGGGCATAATCTGTTATTGAAGGGGATATTATTAAATCGGCCTGTTAGCACCGCCGAGGGGATTGAATTACAGCGGGCTAAAGAAATCGCCCTTCTGATTTCGGGATTATGCAGTATGGAGATGTAGGCCGGTGGGCTGCCTACTACCAGGGGAAGGTTCCAGAACAGAGGTGAGCAAGATCTGTTTGCGGCACTTAATAAGTTTTGCGAATCAATGTCGGCCAGTCTTTGTTTGACGGTTTTTAAGGCGGCCTGGAACATGAGAGAACCCAAGGTCTCCGGATCTAGACCAATCTGTTCAATCTTCCTTAGCCAGCCATCAGCAGGAGGGCAACTATCTTTTTTTAGATGATAAAGTAGGGTTGTTTGGGAGGGGTCAAAGTATATTCTTAGCCAATATTTGCAAGTTCTGTGCCAAGCAACGTCCTTTACTGGGAGTTGTCCCGTTTCGAGGCATAACGCCTCATACGGCACGCAGTTTGGCATAGCCATGATTCTTCTCAAGAAAACTGATTGAAAATTTTCTAATGATTTGTGATAGGCGTTGATCCAAATAGGGATGCCGTGCAAAGCTTGGGAAATGGATTTGGCATTGAATATTTTGAGGGCTGCCGGGATTAGGCGGCCCCCTTTGTTATAGAAGAATCTGGAGATAGCCGTTGAAGATGTTTTGGCAGTTGCATGTGCCATATTACGATGGCCCACCCAGGAACAGTCGGCTGAGAATAGTAATCCCAGATATTTGAAGGTCCTCACCTGTTCAATTGAGTGACGATTAAAGGTCCATTTGTATATTTTGCGGGACTTGGAGAAAACTAAAATTTTTGATTTCAGATAATTTAAATGAAGTTTGTTAATGGATAAATAGTCCAGACCTTTGTTTATTAATCTTTTAAGGCCCAGCCGAGAGCGCGAAATAAGTACAGCGTCATCGGCATATAAAAGGACTGGGATCTTGCGATCTCCAAGAGTTGGAAAATGACCATCGACGGTTAACAGTTCTGGAGCCAGATCATTTAGGAACAGGTTGAATAAAGTCGGGGCCAATGGGCAACCTTGCTTGACTCCCTTATTCGTAGGGATCGCTTCCGTAAGGAGGCCGTCCCAAGAGCATCTTATTCTGCAGGAGGTGTTAGAGTACAGTTGCCTGATGGGGTTAATCAGATTGGAAGGGATTCCGGTTTTCTCCAGCTTGACCCAGAGTAGCTGCCTGTCAATGCTGTCAAAGGCCGCTTTTAAGTCTAGGAAAGCTACAAATAATTTTGAATTAGCTTTTATGGAGTACTTGTAAGCGAGATGAGACAGGACTGCACAGTGGTCCAAGGTGGAGTGGCCTGGTCTAAACCCAATCTGTTCAATACCTAGGATGTTATTCTCAGTGATCCAAGTGTTAAGATGGACCAAAAGATAGTTGGCGTACAGCTTGCCTGCTATTGAAAGAAGGCTGATTGGCCTGTAATTCTCAGGGAGACAGGGGTCCCCTTTTTTGAATATAGGGGCAACAATGGCCTGCTTCCAGGACTCCGGGAGGGACCCACTGGCAATAGCCGTTGAGAAGAGACCTGCCAGGATAGGAGCCCAGACATCGGGGTTGGATTTCATCCATTCTCCCATTATCATATTGGGACCGGGCGCCTTGCCAGGCTTGAGTGAGGCAATTAGGGTTTTGATTTCTGAAGTTAACACCGGCAGCCAGTTTGGGGTTGCAGATGGTTCAGACACCACGTCTAACGGAGGGGCGGTGTTGTCGAAAAAGGGGTTTGAGAAGTGCTGCATCCAGACAGAAGCCGGGACTGCTTTGGGGTCGTGGCCATTTGCTTTAAAAGAGCCGTTCACCGTCGCCCAAAAAGAGCGAGGATTAAAGTGAATCGTAGCCTGATAAAGTTTTTCCCATAACGCTGCCTCATAATTGTTCTTCTTGATTTTAACTAACCTGTTCAGGTGGAAATTTAAAGAGAAGTATTCTTTAAGTGCTTGCTGAGAATTTAGCTGCCTGAACTTTTTGAAACAGTTTCTGGCCGCCCTTTTGTATTGTTGGCATTCATAGTCAAACCAAGACGGGCTACCCTGACGTGAGGCTGAGCATGAGGTCTTTGCAGGTAGCGCTAAGTTAGAGGTGATAAGTTCTATTAGTTGATTATACAGATTTACCACTTCCGATGGGGAGTTTGCCGAAAGCATGGCGGAGCTGAGTGCCAAAAAGTTGGGCTTCGCTAACAGAAGGGCCAGTTTAGACTGGGTTAGCTTGTCCCACTGAATTTTAGGGGAGCAGGACTGAGCCTTGACAGCCTCAGCCGTTGGGCCCTTGCTCATAGGGATGCCTCTCAGACTAAGTTGGAGAGGAAGATGGTCGCTCAGTTTAAACGCATCTACAGCGAAGTCAGATACTCTAGCAAGCAGCGGTGGGGACACTAGGATATAATCGATTACGCTGCAGCCTGCCTCGGATATAAAAGTAAATTCCTTAGCCTGCTCAAATGAAGCAAGTCCGTTTAGCCAAAGAAAATTTTGTTGGATGCTAAAGTTGGCAAGGGAAATGCCTGCGGGGTTATGTTTTTTATCTTTAGAGGTTCTGGGCCAGCTATAGTAGGATGGCAGCTCAGGCAATAGCCCTCCATTCGGAGTCATTTGGAAGATCTCAAGGCCGTCGCCAACCCTGGCATTAAAGTCAGCGCCTATGATAAAGTTGGCCTGGGGGTGTTTGATAGACAAATCAGCTACGGTCTGTTCGAGATGCTCCCACATCTGGGAAACAATATGCTTATGAGAATTAGGAGGAAAGTAAATATTCATGATCAACGTTGGGAGGTTTTTATCTAATATGCGGACCACCAGGGAGCTGCTGTTTTTTTGAGAAGACAATACTAGCTCAGTTTTCATAGAACTTTTGGTCAGGATCGCAAGGCTAGCAATCATACGGCCATGCTTTTCCCTACGAAAGGCTGGCAAAGTAAAGCTTTGATAACCGGGAAGTGTTATTGCCTTGTCTGTCCAAGTCTCTTGGAGACAAAGGATGTCATGTTGCCTTAAATAATCGAGAAATTCCGCATTATGCTGTTTCTTAGACCAGCCCGCGACGTTCCAGGACAAAAGTTTCAGGATACCCTTGACAGGGGGGGCATCAACTGGGGACGGCGACCGACAGCCTAGTCAAGGTTGGGACGCAGAGAACGCAGGGACTATTGAATTAAGGTCAGGCGGGTCCGTGGATGGAATGTTTGTTGAAGGTTCATTCCCGGTATCATGTAATTGCTTCATAGGCGTCGACTTCTTGGGACACAGAAGTTTTAGTTACTCCAACCTCCAGCTTTTTATCTTGGTTTTGGCAAGTCTTTTTAACTTTTTCTCTTTTTTTAATAACTGCGATAAGAACCTAGGGAGTTTGGCTTCCTAGCGACTGAAGGGGAAGGACGCAGAGAATAGTTTTTGCTCTACTCCACTCTCAACAACAACAACAGCTGCATTCAGCCATAACTTAGAGCTGGAAGACTTATTACTTGCTCTCATCTAAATCAGAACTGAACCTCGGAGGTTTTTACATTTTACATTTTACATTTCACATTTATCATCGATTTAACTTGGAACCTGGAAGCTTACTCAGATGGGCTATTGAAAGACGTTCCGTAACACAAGAAGGAGGACAAGACAGGTAACTCTTACTTGTTAATTTATTGAACAATATGTCTTTGGTTCTGAGAGCCAAGAGAAGGAGGACCAGCCCCTCCAAAGACCATAAAAAAGGGAAAGCTATTAAGAAGCCAAAAAAACAGCGGCAGGAGCCGGCTGTGCAATCTCACATTGATTCGTTTCTGCAGCCGCCTCAAGAGCCTCAAGAGCCTCAAGAGCCGTCCTCATCTGCCCAAGCTCCAACGCCGTCGAGCCTTTTGCTTCCTCGTGAGGCAAGCAATTCTCCCCCGGACTTAATGGGCTTATCGGCTGCTAAAGACACTCCTTTAAACACCTCCCTTGCCTCTGAGGAGGGTGGTTCTGGCTCTGGCCAATTTCCAAAAGACAAGGAAGGTCTGAATGACCATTTTCTATCCTTTCTGCGCGAATATCTGGCTGTATCTAACACCCCATCACGGCCGCAGGGCCCCCTTGCGGATACTTCCCCGTCTCTGGAGCAAAAGTTGGGGGACTCATGCTTGATTGCAGCCCGTGCTTTTTTAGTATTACTGGAAAGGCTGTGCTCAATTGAAAAGCAAATCGCCTCAATTCAAACACACGCGGCGAAAATGGCCGGAGACCAGAGCTCACACCCCTCTGGTGGCGACTTCCGGAAGAGCACTCACTCGGCTGCTAACCTATGCTTCCAAGCCAACACTGCCAGCCTCCTTGAACCTCTAAATGCCAGATCGCCAGCTGTCTCGAAGGAGGACGTTAATGAAGCCAACAACAAAAAAACTCAGCTGATTTGGTCCCCCCGAGACGTGCTCCTGACGCTCCCGGGCAGTGAAGCCCGACAATGGTCCAACAAGCCCAGAATTGCTAAAACATTATCTCTACTACTGGGTCTTAACATAGACGTACTGGATTTAGAGTGTTTTTACTACCTACCAACAGTCAGAGGACATAAGCGGCTCTTTCTTACAATGAAAACTCAGGACCTATGCAACAGAATTTTCAGAAAGAAAAATGATCTGCTTGCCTATAACATCGGGGTCCAGAGAGTCTTCAAGCAGGTGAGTGGGCACCTACGTTTTAAGATGAAGTCCAATTCTTTACATCTGTTAGAACCACCTGCTGAAGAGCCGCTGGGCCTGGAGTGCCGGGATATTAAATCCACCTCAGCACACCATCCAAGGTCAACCTCCATCCACCAGCCCCTTCCCATCGGACAGGCGTCCCATTCTCTCCAAGTTGTTAGTTCGCTGGACAATGTGGAGGCGACCATCAAGAACAATCCATCCCCTCAATCAACCCCACTTTCCTCTGCCTCAGAAAAGAAAGGTGCTGCCTGTGATGAATTGGTGTCCCAGGCCAAAGCCCTTCCTACCCTTGGCCTCCAAGACAACCCCACTCCTTCGGTTCATCAGCTTCTTATTGAGCCATACTCTCTTTGTGAGTCTTGAGAACATGGTAGCTGCTTTCCCGATGCGTTTATCCAGCTCGACATCTAGAGGGAGGGTGTCAGAGATTGTTGAGCCAAGATATACAAAGTCATGAACAACCTCCAATTCTTGTGTGGAAATAGTAATAGAGGGAGGTGAGTCCACGCCCTGGCCCATGACTTGTGTTTTCTTCAGGCTGATTGTTAGTCCAAAGTCTTGACAGGCCTTGCTAAAACGATTCATGAGTTGTTGGATGTCTTCAGCAGAGTGGGCAACAATGACTGCATCATGTGCGAAGAGGAAGTCCCATATGCATTTCAGTTGGACTTTGGTCCTTGCTCTCAATCTAGAGAGATTAAAGAGCTTTCTGTCTGATCTAGTCTGGAAATAGACACCTTCTGTCGCAGTTCCAAAGGCATGCTTCAGCATGACAGCAAAAAAGATCCCAAAAAGGGTTGGTGAGAGGACACAGCCCTGTTTCACTCTGCTTCGGATGTCAAAGGGATCTGATGGTGAGCCATCAAAAACTACAGTGCCTTTCATTCCCTCATGGAAGGACCTGATGATGTTAAGGAGTCGATGTGGACATCCAATCTTGGGAAGTATTTTAAAAAGGTCATCCCTGCTAACCAAATCAAAGGCCTTTGTGAGGTCTATGAAGGCCACAAAGAGTGGCTGTTGTTGTTCCCTGCATTTCTCCTGCAACTGTCTGAGGGAGAATACCATGTCAGTGATGGATCTATTGGCTCGAAATCCACACTGTGATTCTGGATAGACTCTGTCTGCAAGCACCTGGAACCTCTTCAGCACAACACGGGCAAGCAGCTTCCCTACAACGCTAAGAAGAGAGATGCCACGGTAGTTATTGCAGTGGCCCCTGTCACCTTTGTTCTTGTACAATGTGACGAAGTTTGCATCCTTCATGTCCTGTGGTACTCCACCTTCCCTCCAGTAAAGACGAAAGACTTCATACAGTTCAGTGGTGATGATCTCTTTACAGCACTTCAGCACTTCAACAGGGATGTTATCCTTTCCAGGTGCCTTGCTGGAGGTGAGGGAATCCAAGGCTGCTTTTATTTCTGCTAGGGTTGGTTCACTGTCCCACTCTTCCAAGACAGGCAGGCACTCAATGTTGTTTAATGCTTCTTCGGTTACTACATTCTCTCTGGAATATAACTCAGAGTAGTGCTACACCCAGCGGTCCATCTGCTGTGCTCGGTCCTGGATGATCACGCCTGTAGCAGACTTCAAGGGAGCAGATTTCTTCTGTATTGGACCTAAAGCCTGCTTGATACTATCATACATTCCTTTGATGTTACCTGTGTCTGCTTCTATCTGTATCTGAGAGCAGAGCTGAAGCCAATAATCGTTGGAACATCTCCTGGCAGCCTGTTGGACTTGGTTACGAGCAGCTCGAAAAGCTTGCAAGTTGTACTCACTAGGACAGGCTTTGTATGCTGCTAGAGCTCTCCTCTTATCCTCGATGGCTGGCATCAACTCCTCCGAATGGGCTTTGAACCAGTCGGCCATCTTTTTGGTCTTCTTGCCAAAGGTGGACAAGGCGGTGTTATACACAGCGTTCTTGAAGTGTTCCCATCGTTCGGGTGCATTTACATTAACTGGACCTGGAAGGGCTTCCTCAAGTGCTTGGGCAAATTCCTCCACTTTTCTTTGATTGCAAGTCTTGCTGATGTCAATACGTGGTCTTCCTTCCTTTTTCGTGTGATACAATCTCTTTGTTCGCAGTTTTACTCTACTACACACCAGGGAGTGATCAGTATTGCAATCAGCACTCTGGTAGCTGCGTGTGATCGTAATACTAGGAAGGCTCGAACGTCTGGTGAGGATCAAATCGAGCTCATGCCAATGCTTGGATCTTGGATGTCTCCAAGAAACTCTGTGTTGAAGCTTCGTATTAAAGAATGTGTTGCTGACACAGAGACCATAATAACTGCACTACTCCAGCAAGCGTTGGCCATTTTCATTCACCTTTCCAATGCCAAAATGGCGTAGACAAGTGGGCCAAGAGTTGTGATCAGCACCAACTCTAGCGTTAAAGTCTCCGAGAATGAACAGTGACTCTCTTTCAGGGACTTTTTTGATAGTAGCTGCCAGATTGTCATAGAATTTGTCTCTCACTTCTGTAGTGGATGACAGTGTTGGTGCATATGCACTAATGAGGGTGACTGGTCCTGCTGATGAGTGGAGCTGCGGGGACAGGATTCTTTTGCTCCCAACAGTAGGTGGAACAATGGATCTCAGAAGAGTATTTCTGACTCCAAAGCCAACACCATGCTCCCTGGTCTCATTTGATGGTTTTCCCTGCCAGAAGAATGAGAAGTTCTTTTCTTTGACAGATCCCAAGTCTGGCAATCTTATCTCTTGCAGGGCAACAATGCCCATCTACAGTCTACTCAGTTCCATGTCAATGACAGCTGTCTTGCGCACATCATCTATTTCCTGCAGGTTATTATGAAAGCCGTAGTCAGAAAAGCCAGGGGTCATTGTCCGTACATTCCAGGTGCCCAGCTTTAGGGCAGAAGTTTTCTTACGATCGTTGCATGGTGCATGGTTATCGATCTGCTTGTCGGGTTTCACCCTAAACCCCACGCACCCCGTGAAGTTAACAGACCTTACTGGCTGGAGGCTGCCAAGCTTAAGGCGGGCAGTATCTACCTAATGAGGTGCAATGACCTCTCCCACCGTCAGAAGTAGCCCCTGGCGTCATGCTCTACGCCAATCGAGCAAAGACTTATAACCGGTAAATGCTACTTCCCGTGTTGTTTCAACACGATTCTAGGGCCTAGAAAATAAATAGAACAGTGCTTTAATCATGTCCTCCTATGAATGGCTCTTTGAAAGCTTTTGATCCTGGTAAAGATGAATTTTCCAAATACATGTGAGAGCATAAAGAATGAAAATACACTCAATTGTATCTTAGAATCCATTGCACTAACCTTGACTATAAAGAACATTTCTCTATATATATATTTAATGGGAGCTCCTAACATGGGCTGTTTTCCTGCACCCTTTACACATAAAGATTGGTCTTTCAGATACTTCCGAACAATTCCTGAATGATAACAGGATTAGTCACTCTTATATCTACCAGCCACCAGCAATGTGATTCACAATATGACCCACAGAATTCTCCTGAGACCCCAAAGTTCGAAGATGAAGCATGTATGATTTCAAAGCAATTCTTGGCACAATCAACTGCATGACCTGTAAGATGAACAAGCATATCATTTAATTAATTGATTTGCTCCTTTTAATAGTTCTGTTCATCCCTTTCCCCACTGTATGGTGAAGTATTGCTCTTCTTTTATTGATACAATCAAAAAGACTACATGTTAAATACATGGCTGATGGTTAAAAATGGGAATTCCAAAACTTGGTTATAAGCCTGGATAGTTTAAGAGTACTGTAATGGTACATTGTTTTCAGAGGGCTCAATCTCAGATGATTAGATTCTGGACTAGATAGTTAGTGCCATATCTATTTAACACTAATGTTATTGCTATTGAAAGAGGAACTTATAAAAAAAATATGATTTGCCCTCCAACACTGTTCTTGTCAGGGTACAGGAATTCTGTTCCTCATGCACACATCTGAACAAGTGTCTGAGAATGGAAGTAGTGGCTGCTGGAAATACATCTGAAAATGGTACAGCAGCATGAAATTTTGCACGTCAGTTCTATTAATTTCAGAAGGGAACGAGAGTGGATTTTCAGGTAAAGCAAGGAGTGTATGTTGCATACATGTTTGTGTGCACACACAGTGTCAAGATGTCATCAGTCAGATGTTGCCTTGGGCCATATCTTATTACACTAAGAAAACTGCAGGATTTGACCAAACCCCCCTAGTACAACCTATATTTGTCAACCAATTGGTTAATGGAAGCTTGTAAGAAGGAAATGGATGAAGCTGTATTCTCCATCTTGCATTCTCCCAGGATTTAGCAGCATTAAGTTTCTTTCATCTGTAAAGATAAAAGAGCATCTCTCTGCAAGCATCATAAAATGCTGAAAAGCAATCTGTTAAGAGCAGCAAGAATTTCAAGAAAAAAAGTGTTTGGAAGAATTAATTGCAAGCATCTCAATTCCTTTCTTCAGCTTTTGCTTCTTTTTTATTTGCTTCTTTTTTGTCATCTGATGGATATGGTTTTTCCGACTTGCTGTTCTAGAGTGAAATTTGGCTGAAAGGCAAAGTCTAAGCACTCACATAATGCCCACAACATGCACAAACACTTCAAAGCTTCAACAGTATGATTTTCAGCCCAGCATCTCTGATGGTTATTATTGGAGTGGAACTGGAAGTCCAGTAGATTAGAAGGTCCTACTGTGGAGGCAGCAGGAAAAAGTCAGTTCTATTATTTCCATCATGCTTTAGAATTACAACTAATGCTGCGCACCTTCATTTCTTTCTGAGGCTTGTGCTCCCATTGTCCAAGATAGGTTTCTGAATCAAACCCTGCAATTCTTTCCAGGAGCACCCTCCTCTTCTTTGACTTATCTCAGCAAATAAATATTGCATCATCTCTTGTTTTGTTACTGTTATGCAAGTCAAGTCAGATTCAGAGATGACAGGAAAAACATCACTGACATGCCACTATTATCCTGGACTTCTAAGTGTGGAAATGTGCAGAAAGAAGCAAACAAGAGGGGGTTGATCTAGCATATAGAGTACACCTCCAGACTTTCTATTGTTTGGTACAACTCACTGCACAAAACATTTAGTAAACAACCATAACAAAATGAAAAGGACAGCTCAAGAGCACACAAGTCCCTCATATCTTTTTGAGTTACTCATATGAGAGGTAGCAAAAACAAAACAAAATACAAAACAAAATGAGAAGCATTAGCATTCTAACCATTAAAATATTTAATTTCTCTAGCATCCTCAAAAATGTTTTTTCTAGTTTTCAGTTTTTCAACTTGGGAAATGAACTTTTATTCCTAGGGGGAAAAAAAAACAAGGATGAGGCTTTTCCCCCAACCCCATTTTTCTGGGCCTTCGCTTCTCTACCTCACTGCTTTGTCATCTTAATTCTGTTATATCAGAATTAATAGGAGAGGGAGATTCTGACCCTATTCTAATGAGTCATGAACCCAGTTTTATAAATGTGGGTGAAAATTTGACAAATTGACAGGTTACCTACCTGTAATTGTAGTTCTTCGAGTGGACCTCTGTGATTCACACTATGGGTAACCTGCATGGAGCCTCATTGGAATATTCTAGAGCTTCTGTGGTAGCAAAGGAAAATACATTAGCATAGACCTCTCCCCCTGATATATGTATCTTGGCGCCAAGGCTCTCCCTTCAGTTAGGTCACATAAAGAAAAGGATGTGACAGTGGGGAGGCTGGTTGGGATATGTGAATCACAGAGGTCCACTCGAAAAACTACAATCGCAGGTAGGTAACCTGTCGTTCTTCTTCGTGGCCTCTGTGAATCACACTATGGGTGACTAAAAAGCTACTGTACCTGGAGGAGGGTGTCACACCAAGGTAGATGATAACACAGCATGCCCAAAAGCAGCATCAGATTACTGCCGAATGTCCAATGTGTAGTGATTGATAAACGTGGACAGCTGTGACCATGTGGCAGAGGCGCAGATGTCTGGTACGGGAACGCCCCGAAGAAACGCTGTAGATGTCGCCTTAAGGCGGGAGCGTATCTTTTGAAAATAATAAGGATAACGTCTTTCATTTTCAAATTTTTCACAGAAGCAATGATCGGGGTTCTCAACGTGGTGGTTGAAAGAAACTGAAGGAACAGCCTTGGCGCTAAGGTACATATACCGGGGGAGGGGTCTATGCTAATGTATTTTCCTTTGCTACTGCAGAAGCTCTAGAATATTCCGACAAAGCTCCGTGCATGCGCAGATTACCCATAGTGTGGTTCATAGAGGCCATGAAGAAGGACCTTGTTTTTAGCCATTTTTGTTCTTGTGTCTTGAATTTGCTATGCATACACACCAAAGAGAAAATGGTAGAATTTGATGTTTAGTGATATTAACTAACTATGATGACCAGGTGAGCAGAGAAAGCATAATGTAATTCACAGTCTCCATTTGAATTATAAAAATACTAAAGCTCACTTATTCAAAGTATGGGCTCTGTGTACACATAAGTACACCGATGAACTGGCTAAATGTTTTCATCAGGCCATCATTGCAATCTGACAGGATTAGTTTAAAAAAACAAGACCAAATTATGCAAAACCTGCACTATAAACTCTTACATTTCCTCTCCAGTTACTTAATAGTTAAATGTATTTTTGCTCTGTGGGAAATGAAGAATGTGCAATTTACAACGAATACCATTGTTCTTTAATGCTAGCAGAAGGATGAACACTATAACCTTTGATGTTATGCTGTGAGACATGTAAAATAGATGCAACATAATTCAATCTTGAATGAGGAAAGTTATAAGAAAATGTGTTCACTGGCGGACCTATCTAGCTGCAGCAGCCTTGCCAAACAGACTTGGCAAGTTGGAAAAGATTAAGCTTTCTGGAAAGAAGAGTATAAAAGGCTAAAGAACTACGGCAGTTGCTGTGAATTACATTAGAGGATCAGAAGGCATCCAGACCTTGAATGGATCATAGCACAAAGATTATTGCAGGATTTCTGAAAATGCATTAAAAACTAATAAACTTTGAAAATGTTTCACTTCATTGAAATACTAATTTATTGAATGCAATGTGTTTGTTTTATGCAGTAGTTCAGAAGGACCTTTCCAAAAAAACTGGTTATAGCACAAAGACATTCACACACTACTCATTTGCTGTAAGGTTTCAAAATTCTTTCCTCTGATTGATTAAGGAAATGTTTATATTCTGAATTCATCCAACCGTCTCTATTTCACCAACAGTTTTTAAATCAAGAAATCAATGAATGGTGCCCTAGTGCACATATATACTCTTTACCAAATATGATAATTGCTTCAGTGGCCAGTATCCTGTTAATCCTGGTATAACATAAAGTTATGTCACTATACATTTGCAGCGCATTACACCTGACAACAGGGAACTGTGCTATGGAATAGTGCAATCAACTGAAGTGCAATTCACCAGCAGAAGTGCTTCAGGAATAGCACTTCCAGCTAGGCACAGAGCAACTACTGTGTGTGTAACCTCAAATTATGCTGACATAGTAGTTGCACAATAGGATTTTGGTGTTTTGCAAAAATCATTTACTGTCCTCCAATATATTTAATAACATAGAATGATGTTCAGATAAACGTGCTTCGCAGACTTCTGTTCTGCACAACAAGACTCAGAAACACTGAAGTGACTTGCTAGTGATTAGAATCCCTTAAGTTCTATCTAGCAAGTATGGTGAAACAATGTGCCACTGAAATTAAAATGTTATAAAAATTATAGCAACATTATAGAACTATAAAAGCATGAAGGGAGGGGGAAGGAATGCTTTACATCTATTAAAACCTGCAATATGGAGGATAATTTGGAATTTAGTAGAGTACTTTGAGATTTAAACACCACTTGACACATAAAGCAGCCCAAATTCTTTACCCATCACATTCCTTTCTGTGGTTAAATCCATATAATTACATTCAATATTCTCTGAAAACACAAAGACTTTAAAATTACTTACAATGTTTACCTTTTTCCTTTTTCCTTTTTTTCTGGAAAATCCTAAAATAGTAGAGTTAGAAAAAGCTGAAAGGTCTACCAAACTGACAGATTATACTGATTGGGCTGAAATCCAGCAGTAAGTCACAACTAAAGTAGGCCCATTGAACCACTGGGCATTTGGTGAGTCATCACCTATGTAAATTCCATTGATTCCAATGGCCCACTCTAGTTCAAACTAACTGCTAGATTTCAGTCAGGGAGTTATATGAGACAACTTCTGACTATCATTGCTGATGGTGTCTGAAGATGTATCACTCTAGTCAAAGTCCACAATGTAATTGTTCTCCCAATGACTTACACATCCTACTATCTCATGCATACAGGCAAGGGATGTTTATATGCACTGGCACCAATTTTATTCCTTTCTACACATCTGTGACCTCTTGAGTCTTCAAGCAGAACAAGAATCAAAGATACGACAGCACCAGAAGATCTTCATTAGCAATGCATAAAACTGTTCACAAGTAATCTTCAAATTGTACTTTGTGAGAATTATGCCTTTTACAGAGTCAACTAAGAGTCTTTTCCTTTCCTTTGTCCATTGAGCATTAATCAAGGAGAACACTCTTTCCACATTGCCATTGTGTCCAGGAATACAGAAGAATAATTCACAAATTTTAAGTAACTCTGAAAAGCAACTTGCATTTGGGCAACTTGGAAAAATAAAATAACATTAACATTTTGACCATGGAGCTAGATTGCTAGAATGACTAAAGTTGACGGGTTCACAGGGGTGCACAGACTTTGCATATTGTGAAAATGTAAACATACAGTTACCATCTGTATGTGTGTTATCATCATGGAAGAAAAGGACCACAGCTGCCACGGCCGCCCTCCCTTCACAGCAAGGCACCTCGTCTTCCACAGCTCTCCTGCTTTCACTCTCAACCCCGCTTGGGGTTTCTGAACAACTTGGGGGTGTTGAGGGGTTGATGAAGGAGCCCCATTTGAGAGGCCAGTTTGGCTCTCATCTCAGGAGGATTCTGAGGAGATGCGATGTGGATTCGATTTCTGCAGGACTCCCCCCCCCCCAATCTGGGAGACCTGTTTTCCAGCACATGAGATGGATTGACTCAATAAAGAAAGCCAAAGTCTTTTGTTTGTAAGACCTTTTGTTTGGTGTTGCAGTCAAAGCAGGACCAGGAGCAGAGAGATTGGGATTCAGATTTGGGATAAGCTATGATACTATAATCAATCAAGCCACCTTATCTCCAATCTGTGATAGAATGAATCTACAAGTGCCCGCAACCAAAGAAGGTAGCAGGGAGAGGTGGCTTACAATTTGAGGTTCGGTTGCAGGGGGTGGGGTGAAGATATAAAAGCCAGACATTTTAAAGCTTTTTAGCTTTGCCTGCCAGACAGAGGACATTAGCCTGAAAAGGAGGACATGTCCTCCTTTTGCCGGATGTCTGGCAACCCTAGCCAGAGGGAATATTCCAGCTAAAAAGCTTTCATTGCTACTGCCACTGGAACTGAAATAAATGAGCAAATAAATATGAACAAATCCGACCATCAATATACAGAGCAGTGCCATAGCTTCTATTTATTATCCAGTTTTCCTCAGTGAGCAAAGCAGGGATCAGCAGCAGGCTCTGTCAGAATTTTGGGTAACCAATAATTGCCTGAGAATGTTGTCAGGTAATGCCAACAATACTAACAACTCCAGGATCACAATCTCAAGACATAGCTGATAAATTATGTTTAAGCTCATGAGCTGACTGGATAGCTTAGTGGTTTAAGCAGAGCCAGAGTTTGATACCCCTCTGTGCCTGTGAATGGAACCAGCCTGTGTGCCTTTGGGCAAGCCGCACAGTCCCAGAGCACCTCCAGAAGAAGGGAATGGTAAACCACTTCTGAGTATTATTTACCTGGAAAATCCTGGAAAGGGTCACCATATTATTATTATGAACTCTTATATACTAATGACTTGATCATCTGCCATTCTAGCATGGCAGACAATGGCATTGGCATTGGCATTATTCTGTACATCATTTGCATTACAGCTTCCAGGAAGATATTTTAAGTAGGTTGTACACAATCCAAAGTTTGGTCTAGCTAAGATAGCTGATAAATATTTAATCTTTATATAAAATGTACCAGTAATATTCAGAGTTTGGAAATGTTACTTTTTGGATTATAATGCATGGCTGGCTAGAGTTGAAATCCCAAAAACAGTAATCTAAGTTTTAGCAATATTACCTGGCCATCAGATACAGCACAATTAATGACAGACTGAAATAGTTCACATTACTAAAATCAATCTCTCCTCACTAAAACATATCACCCTGCCCATCCCTAAAATATGTTATGATTTATTATCACATGGAGTTTTAGGAACACAGCTGCTAAACTGGAAATGTATTAGTTCAGTTTCAGAATTTTCTGGAACACATTTACAAAAGCATCTCTCTCTCTCTCTTTCTCTGTATGTTTTGTGGCTTTACCAACCTATAATAATGACTAAAAGTCCTCCATAAACTTTGCTGACTGGCAAAAGAGACAGTCATAAATCATGATGGCAAACTTCAAAAAAGCCAATACCATGTTAATTGTATGCTAGATGGCCTGGATTTTGCAAGCAAATGTTAAATCAGAAATTCTCGGCTATGACAAGTATGCTCAATTGAATTACCAAGTGATCTTGTAATGTTACATAAGTACATGATGAACATAAGATGGTACTCAAGCTCTCTTTCACTTAAGTGTTGCAATTGAAGACAACAAAATTGGAGGCAAGCATTGTGAGCAGCCAACAGCACTCACAATGGAGGATAATGTTTGAAAATACCAGACCAGCTGTTGTAATTCTCAGACATATGTGTCACAGAAAAAAAGTCTCTACCAAAGCATACATGTTGCTAAATATAGCAGGACTACAGCACACCTACACATAAAAAGAAATTACATCTATATCAGATTGATAAAGGTAGGGCAGCATAATTACATACTGAATCTCAAAAATCAGAAGAGTGTTTCAGAAGAGGATAAACATTCTCAGCATTGTTTCACCAATGTTCAGTCAGAAATCCTTCAATCATACCTTTCCAAAATACTTCTTACTGAGGCTAATGATGTGGGAATTTTCAACTGTGAAGTGCAGCATGAAGAAAGAAAGAAAGAAAGAAAGAAAGAAAGAAAGAAAGAAAGAAAGAAAGAAAGAAAGAAAGAAAGAAAGAAAGAAAGAAAGAAAGACCTTTTTCCACACAGTAAAGATGTGAAGGGAGAGAGAAGAACATGCAAGGATGTTAAATGGTATGAGGAGGAGGATGGAACAACCAGGAGAGTATGGGGGAAGTGATCAGACAACTGCTTGCCCTGGAACAAAAATGTTTAGGTATACTACTGCTTGTAGAACTATTTTTTTTCCATTCTGAGTCTGGATGACTATGAAAGGAATGCATGCCCCTGAATCACTAAAAGACTATAATGTATAAATTTGTCACTCCTGCTAGATAACAATTTTGAAAACATTTAAAGGAAGCATTCAAAGATGTTGCAATGATCATTTTCTATATTGTTGACCACAGCACAATAATACCAATCCTCCAGCTGGTTTTCATGGAAAGAGAGAGAGCAATGGAAACATTACATTTATGCCAGAAATACATCCTTTTCTGTAAACAATTATTTATTCCCAAAGCTGTACAACCATGTGTGTTTCATTGCCTCAGTCTTGTCTTCTTATTCCCAGAGCAAACTGCTGAATAGCATGTTTCTCCCTTTTCTTGTCACAACTTTCTTCAAAATATGTAAGAAAAATAAGAGGTTTGGCTGAAGTTAGGAGGAAAATTTGTGTTATTTTGGACATGGATTCATAGAAGGAATAGCATTTAAAGGAAGTATGCTTTATAGGATGCAGATTAGAAACAGCAGAAATAAAGAAATAAAGTCACTTATTTGTAGCACTATTTTCTTTTCAAACTCTGCTGCTGGAACCTTTCAGCATTTACAAATAAATTGCTAAGAAAACTAGTTAAACCTAGAAATGAGTCAGACAATAAGAAATCATTTATGCTACAATGTTTTCAGGCTTGAGTCTTCACTAAACCTGTGTCATATTCTCTCAAGGAACAGCAAAAAGGACAAAATCAATGAAAAATGCAATTGTACCCTAAATACAAGTGGACTCAGCAATGATGCAGAAAGTCTGTAGTTTAACTTGAAAACTGTAATTCATCTAAAGTTCTTTTAGCAAAACACCACAAACATGCAGTGTAATATGTGTTCATTTCCATTAAAGAGAAAGAAAGACAAAGAGAGATTGATTCAAGAATGTGTTCCTCTGCTGAGATACTGTTCTGCATTATGAATTCCCTTTGCACAAACAAGACTTTTAGACAGAAAGCTCAGACTTTACTCAACCAATAAAGATCCATTTTGAGCTTCCTTGAAACTAAATTGCCCCTATAGCTGAAGGTTTCTACTCACAACATTCTTTATTTCCCTTTACCTCCTCTCTCTCTCTCTCTCTCAGACAATAAATGAAAGGTTTTTTGGTTGATTTTAAAATTATGAACCATTTAGTCAATTTATTAATTAAAGGTATGAAATCTCAGTATAGGCTTCTTGAAAAAACAACTTCATGCTAAAGTTAAAATTGTTTCATTATTGTTCATAATTCTTGCAATTTTGCTGTGTAACTGTATTTTGTGCATAGCTTTGTACTTGCTTTTACATTAGTGATTGGGTTGATTGACAGTTGAATGGGGGATGTGTGTCACAAGTAACAGGTATGACAGTTGGGAAATGTACATTCATGTGAATAATATACAGTAATTGGAACTGCAAGCTGACTGGTCTGTCTGCTTCCTGGCTGAAGACATTCTGTTTTGTATATAAGGATGTGTATGCATGTGAAAGAGAGTTAGGATAAGTTAGTCAGTTAGAGATTTCAGGAGTCAGAACAGAGAAGAATAAAGTATGAGGGAATGAGAATGAGTGTACAGTGGTTCCTCGCTTAACGGCGATAATCCGTTCCAGGAAAATCACCGTTAAGTGAAAACATTGTAAAGTGAAAATAAAAACCCCATTGAAAGGCATTGAAACCCATTCAATGCATTCCAGTGTGGTAAACACTCACTGTCCAGCGAAGATCCTCCATATGGTGGCCATTTTTGTTGCCTGTATAGCGAGGAAACCATCCCTAAACACAGTGGGGAGCCATTTTAATTACCCGGTGGCCATTTTGAAACTGCTGATCAGCTGTTTAAAAAACATTGTTTTGTGAAGAATCGGTTCCCAATGCAGGGAACCGATCATTGCAAAGTGAAATTCCCCCATTTAGACCATCATTTTGCAATCGTAATTGCGATTGCAAAAAGATCATTGTAAAACGGATTTGTCGTAATGCGGGGCAATCATAAAGCGAGGCACCACTGTAGATTGTTTTGAGCAGTGGCTTTGGTTTGGACCATATAACTTGTAATAAGGCAACTCTCTCTCTCTCTCTCTCTCTCTCAGGAACAGAAATGTATAAATTATGATAGAAGAAAGTAAGGCCTTTTTTTTTTTTTTGCTTATATGCTGAAAAAGCCTGGAACATAGGTTTTCTTTTTTCCCCTTTTTCTTTTCCTGTCCATTGAACCTTTTTGTGTGCGTGTGTCTCTACATCCACACCCTACCCACACCACTATTTCGGTTTATAAACCCTGTGTATTATTTTACAGATAGTAATAATCATATGATATTGTAACAAAGCATTCCACTGGCCAGTGTTCTGACATGTTCTTTCTTTTAAATGGGCAGTATGTAGTCAAGCCATAGCTGAGGAAATGTTATAGCAGCAATGTAAAAGGGATATACTGACTATTTGATTGGATTGGTGATTGTGATAAGCCAAGAGAAGGAAACCCTGGTCAAAAGTTTAAATGTCAACTTCAAATTTAGTGTAGGGGTCTAAGGGTAGTAATAATTTGGCTGGCAGCATACACAGGTACTTAAGGTGTGGGAGCACTGCAGTATTATTTTAATTTTTTTATCTTCTCTTGCAATATCTAATCAATACAGCTTTTAGAAATGAATAAACAAATAAATGTCCTGTTGCAGCTGCTTGAATAGCTTAGCAGTTTAGACGGAGGTCCTGAGGGTTGGTGGCCCCTGCATTGGCGGCTTGGGAAACACCCTCTCTTTGGGGGGGTGAGTCTCACTGCGAAGAGTGAGGTTCGCAGCTTGGGAGTACATCTGGACCCGGCGCTCACCATGGAAACCCAGGTGGCGTCAGTGGTCCGCTCCGCCAATTACCATCTGTGGCGGATTGCCCAGCTGCATCCCTTTCTTGATGGTGGGGACAGTCTGTTCCATGTGCTCATAATCTTGAGATTAGACCACTGTAATGTGCTCTACGTGGGGCTATCTTTGAGATTGATGCAGAAGCTTCAAATGGTGCAGAATGTGGCAGCCAGACATCTTAGTGGAACGAGAAAATTCCAGCATATCTCCCATTCTGGCTGCTCTGCATTGGCTGTCCATTCGTTTCCGTATTGACTTCAAAGTGTTAATGATGACATACAAAGCCCTAAATGGTTTAGGACCTCAATACTTGGCGGAATGCCTTCTCCCACCTAGATCTACTCGAGTCACTCACCATAGCCAGGAAAGACGGCTGAGGGGCCTGACGCCGAGAGAGGCCCGGAAAGAAAGAACAAGAAACCGGGCCTTCTCGGCTGTGGCCCCTCGACTTTGGAACAGCTTGCTGCCAGATATTTGCCTGGCACCCTCACTGAGTGTTTTCAAGAGCCAATTAAAAACTTGGCTCTTTAGGCAAGCCTCCCCTCCTGCCAATACTTGACATCTACTTTTCTTGGTTCTGCTGTTTATCTCATCTTTATTTTAGTATTACTGTAGAATTTAATTGTTGTTTTTAAGTTGTTTATGTACAATATATTGCGAGCCGCCCTGAGTAGACTCTTGTCTAGAAGGGCGGGATAAAAATCCAATAATAAATAAATAAATAAAATTTGTTCTATTTTGCAAAACTATGTTTAAAAATACTGTAACCGTCTGCGTCAGCACTGGTGTAAATTGTTTTGCTGATGGAAGGAGGAAAATTGCACTCAAATGCCTCCAGAGCCAGCAGGTTGTTCTGAACCACCGTTGGTTGTCTGGTAAAGTCTGGTTGCTGTTTACCTGGGCCTTTGGAACCTCAAAGACTCAGACTTCAGTCAATCAGCAGCTAGTGGTGCATTTATAATCTATTTTAGCAATATGGATTTTAATAATATGGATCTTTCAATTGAAATTGAAAAGTGATTCTACTCCTTTACAAAATACTCAAGGCAAACATGATTACAATCAAGCAGAAACAAAGCATGTACAGTAATTGTTACAGTATTGGCCTAGGATCAAAGAAACCCTGACTCAGTAAAAAAGCTCATTGTGTGACCTTGGGCCACCATTGCTCACCTAATCTACTTCCTTGAATTCTTGAAATGATATAATAGATGTATGTTTTGCCTTGAAATCCCAGGAGAAAAAGTAGGATTAAAACATAATAAATAAACAATAACATGAATATATTCCATTCCACTTAGCAGGAAAAAATCTCTCTCACACACAAGGTAATACAGCCTTATGCTCTTTCTTTCTATGCAACAGTTGTGATGGTGGTACTTAATGCCTCTCAAGGTACCTTTATTGGGCACAATAAATACTTTTGAGAAGAGAAAAATCTAACTTTGTATCCTTCCAGCCTCTTTAATTCATCTTTAGTACTGTTATGAAGTGTTGTAAGTGGAATTCAGAGAGCTGCTAAAAGGTCATGTATTTCAAATGAAAACCTATAGACAACAAAGATCACAGTGTAGTCATGTGAAGCAATGACACATATTTTTCAAGCAAAATAATGTTTGAAAAAACTTAGAAGGGAAAATAACTACAGGAATTACCAATTATTTACAACCTAATTTTCACTGCAAATCATACAAGAATGCTGAAGTAGAATAACTACAGTGAAGATAATCTCATATGCTACTAAAAGTATTGAAGATACAATTCCATTTCTGCAGGTTTCCTATTTTTACATTATGTCTATTGCAATATTGATAGCTAAAAATAGTTTCTCAGATGTTATGCAGTTTTTATTTTTTTACACTCTGATGCTATAAAAACATTATAGCAAATGTATTACTCCAAATGTAGCTTATAACTAGAAATCATATAACAATATAGCCACAAAAATAATGTAATTAAATATGCCACAATGTTCATTTAAAGGGCATCTTCTCCTCAAAGTAGTTTAACATGAATAATAATACCCAGTCTAATTAGTTTTTATTGTCTCCCAAATTATTTCAGTTAAATTGTTGCACTTACAATGAAAACAATGTATTTTTAAAAAATGAAACAGACTACACATCATTAATTCTCATTACATTTAAGAAGACTACCTTCTTATATTATGTTTGTTCTATGGAAGCTATATCAGCACAGTTCCATTCTGCAAATCTCAGGTAATATGACAGCCAGAGGGAGCAATTCATACTGCAGCTCCTTTCTATAATGGATAGTGTTTCCTATAGCTGGGTAGTATTTCCTGGAAGTGTGACATTGGCATGGGAAGAAACTGAAGCATTGCCCAAAGCTTCTTTCACATTAGTCTTACCGGATAGTATGAACTCATGTCACAGTGGCTTCCTAAGTAGAAAGATATAGAAAAAGGCAGCCTAACATTTTCAGTACACAGCAATGCAACTCTACACTGTAATTTATTAACAGATTAACATATGTCAATATTGTACTGAAACTTCAGAACACACTAGGAATTTCAGAGGGACATTACAGGAAACAAGATGTATATGCAAATCCTACTGGACAAGATTCTTAGCCATACTACTGAAGTCTTTATTATTATACTCATATCCTTCCAGACTATTGCATGAAGATCTGAATTGCTGCATACTGAAATTGATAGCTAGTGTATCCTCTGCTGGGAGTAATCCTCTTCTAAGGTTATAAGCCATTCTCTTCTAAGGTCAACATTTCTGCATAAAATCTGTAAAACTTGTGATCCAAGGATTGAACTCAAGCCCTTCTGCATGCAAAACTGGTGCTGTACCACTGAGCTATTGACCATTCCGTTACTGATTTCCCATATCGCATTGATTTTGTGTTTATAATTAAGTCATGGTGACATGGTGTTTCTTGCAATCTATAGTACTGACTTAAAAATAGAATAAAATACAATTTCAACTGCACGATGCACCACTGGCATGTATATTGTAAAACGATATAAAATAAGGCTTGGATTTATATAGTCCTGATTTCATAACAGAATGTTTGTGTGGACCCAGCATCTATGTGGGTCTATCTGCTGGACCATTTTGCTATAAAAAACAGTATACTTGAACATTAACTTTAGGATGTGTGTTCTAATTCTGAATTACAGTACATGCAGCACAATACTAGAATGCATTGTTAGACTGACTTCCTCCTCGTCCTTATTGTTGTTGTTGTTGTTGCTGCACCTTTTGTGAAGCACTTTGCAGATCCATCTTGACTTGGAGAATGCAATTTATTCAAATACAGCTTTCTTAGTGATGATGGATACTATTCGGTTGGTACACTCCAAGGATATTGGCAGATCTTGGATTAAATGGATTGCCCAATTCCATTTCAATCTGATTTCAGTTTTGATTATGAGACTGAAACAGCTTTTGCTTGGTGAACAAGGCAAAAGCTGTTTTAGTCCCATAATCAAAACTGAAATCCAATTGTATGCCAGTAATTAGACAGAAGGTGTGTGTCCTTGTTATCTTAGCTGGACATTTTTGGGGATTTTAATAACCATTATCCAAAGTTCTTCTGAGCTGCCTCCCTGGGATGAGACTTAGAGGCACAATTCTGTAGCGCCGTTGGATGTTCATGTAGAAACAGGCTCAATGAATGGTCCTGAGAGATTCCTATTCAATGAGTTGGCCTGTGAGATTTCTTAGACTCTACTGGTCCTAATGCTACTTAGTATTTACATGAAAACCATGGGAAAAGTTCTCCAGAGATTTTGAATTCAGTGCCTCCAATAAGATGATGATACCCAACTCTATTTATGCTTTCCATCTAAATCTGAGGAAGCTGTTTTGGTTCTAAAACAATGTCTGGTGTTAGTAACAGACTGGATGAGGGTAAACAAACCAAAGCTTAATACAAACAAGAGAGAGCTGTTGCTGGACAGTGAAAGGACAAATCAGGGAGTTCAATATATGTTAGACAGAGTTTCACTAGCCAATGAGATATGGGTTCACAGTTTGGGTTACCCCTGTTATCCTCCTTTTGTGGAACTCTGGCAGGTCCAATTTGATACCTGTTAGAGAGAGAAGAAAACACCAACCCAACATGCAAATTATGGGGTAAGGTTTATTGAGGAATAGGAATTCTACAGAATTAGAGAGAAATGGAGCTCGTTGGCTCAAATCAGTTCATCTCGATAAGAAAAAACATGAGAATACCTTTATAGGGCTTAATTCACAACAAGCTGAGATCATAGGCTCAAGAAGTTCTAATCCACATGGAACAGTTTGGATTGCAAACTGCTCTAGTGATTACTTTGCTTACATGCTTTTGTAACCTTGACAGATAGCATCGGACAATGATGGAGAGCAATATGTTCATACAAACTAATTGATTTCATTGGTTACATAGTTCTGTGAATACAAAGTAAATAGAGGTGCTTTTAGAATACAGGAACCAGATTGCTAGCACTCTCCGCTTGTTACACTGACATGCAAAAATGTCAAGCCACTAACAGAATGCTACATTTCCTCTGTCCTTTTATTTCATCTTCTTCCAGACTTTATGTCTACAGTTGCCCATTTTGTCCTTGGAGTTATTATGGGATGGAAAAATTACTTGTGGCCTTATCTGGTAGGAGGAAATAAATATTCAAAACTGCAGGCTTTTTTCTTTTAACTGAATGACCCTTATTATTATACTGGCTTTGTTTAGCCTTAAATCCTATAAAAGAAATTATATAAAATATATTGGAAAAGGGAAAATAGATTTTTGCAACTTCCTTGAACTCGGATTTCCATGTTTTAGTGGTGGGGAGGAAAGTATCTGCACACTTAAAACTTGTGTGCCAACTGCTCCTTGTCATGGACATGTTCGATTTGACTATGATGACACATACCTTAGTTAGATCCCTCTTGGATTACTCTAATATGGTCTAAATGGGACTGTCTTTTCAGAAACGTCAGTTGGACTATTACCCAGGCTGGTTATAGGGAACATATAACAATTCAAAATGCTGGCCATGACCTAAAAATGCTAGGCTATCTGAAATACCATATTCTGCCATATATTTCTGCCTGGACTTGGGGATCTGCAGGAAAAGCCCTTTTGTTAGCACCACCATCCTCAAAAGCTTGTTTCATGAGGATCCAAGAAAGGACCTCCTTAGTGGCTTTGGAACTCTTTTTTTTTGGGGGGGGGGAGGACAGGTTATCTTCTCTATTTTCATTTTGCCAGCAGGCAAAAACCTATTTCTATTCAGTCAGATCTTTGGCCTGCCTGATGAAAACAGGAGCTTTCACTGTTGTATTGGAGATCTAACCTCTACCTGTCAAGGGTAAAGGCTGCTTGTCGAACTTACTTCGCTAGCCGGATAAGCGAAGCATCCAATCAGCAGGCGGAGCTATTCCGTATAGTGCGCGACCTATCCGGAACTGGTCTGGGTGATAGGCCTCCCTCTAGTTTTTCACCTGACCAGTTTGCAGCTTTTTAAAAATCTAAAGTGGAGGCCATCTGCCGGGATCTTTCTCTGTTTTTGAACACAGTGACTCAAGCAGAGATGTCCAGTGCTCCGTCTTGCCCGGTGACTTTTGACACCTTTCAGCCAGTCACGCCTGATTCTGTGGCCAAGGTGCTTGACCGCTTTCGAGCCACCACCTCCTCTTTGGACCCTTGCCTGGCCTGGCTAATCAAAGCAGCCAGGCCGATAACAAAAGAGTGGGCCACCGCAATAATAAATGGGTCTCTCCTTGAGGGCAGATTTCCCTCTGCCCTTAAGGAGACACTCATTAGGCCCATAAGAAAGAAACCTAGTTTGGCGGCGGATGAGATTGGCAATTATAGTTTCTTTCATGAGCAAAGTGGTCGAGAGGGTGGTGGCTGACCAGCTTCAGGCACACTTGGAAGAAATAGACGCCCTGGATCCGTTTCAGTCGGGCTTCAGGCCGCGCCATGGTACAGAGACGGCATTGGTCGCCCTGTACGATGACTTGTTGAGGGAGGCCAACAGGGGTAAGATGTCCCTGTTGGTTCTCCTCGACATCTCAGCGGCCTTTGATACCATCGACCACGGTATCCTCCTGGGGAGGCTCTCCGAATTGGGTATTGGAGGCCTGGCTTTGGCCTGGTTCTGCTCATTCTTGGAGGACCGTCCCCAGAGAGTGCAGCTTGGGGAGAGTGTCTCGGCCTCGTGGAGCCTCAAATGTGGGGTTCCACAGGGGTCGGCTATCTCCCCAATGCTGTTCAACATCGACATGAGGCCGCTGGGTGGGGTTATCAGGGGGTGTGGAGCATCGTGTCATCAGTACGCTGATGACACCCAGCTCTACATCTCCTTTGCACCAACTGCAGGTGATGCCGTCCTATCCCTTCAGCACTGCCTGGAGGCTGTACTGCAATGGATGCAGGAGAACGGGCTGCGGCTGAACCTGGACAAGACAGAAGTCCGGAGGGTGGGTGCCCCTGTTGTGGGTGGCCTGGGTGACTCTCTCTCATTTGGGGGGGACGGCCCTGGCTGCGAAGAGTGGGGGTCGCAGCCTGGGGGTACACCTGGACCCAATGCTCACCATGGAAATGCAGGTGGTGTCGGTTGTCCGCACCAACTTTTTTCATCTTTGGCGGATTGCCCGGCTGCGTCCTTACCTGGACACAGGGGTGCTCACTACCTTAGTACATGCGCTCGTAATCTCTAGATTAGACCACTGCAATGCGCTCTACGTGGGGCTACCTTTGAAGCTGACGCGGAAACTTCAGGTGGTGCAGAATGCGGTGGCCAGACTCCTCACTGGAGTGAGAAAACACCATCATATCTCTCCTATTCTGGCCAAGCTGCATTGGCTGCCCATCCGTTTCCACGTCGACTTCAAAGTGTTAATGCTTACATACAAGGCCCTAAACGGTTTAGGACCTCGATATTTGACAGAACGCCTGCTCCCACCTAGATCTACCCGGATCACCCGCACGAGCCAGGAGGTGAGGCTGAGGAGCCTAACGCCGAGGGAGGCCCGGAAGGAAAGAACACGAAATCGGGCCTTTTCAGCTGTGGCTCCTCGCCTCTGGAACAACCTTCCTCCAGCGATTGGTGCGGCCCCTACGCTGGGCACATTCAAGAATCAGCTAAAAACATGGTTATATGTTCAGGCCTTCCTTCCTGTCAATACTTAATTTTCTTTTTCTTTCTATTTATTTTTTGTTTTATTATATGTGGTGTTGTTTATTTGTAATAATTTTTAATGCTTTATTGTATATTTTTATGGAAGCCGCTCAGAGTGGTCAATCCAACCAGATGAGCGGGATATAAATCAAATAAATAAATCAAATCAAATAAATAATAATAATATTAATTTCCTATATTTATCAAAATTTAAGTTATCCTCAGTATTTTAATTAAGACATTTTAGAAATACTATATCCATAAATCATTATGTAAAAATTAGTGACACTCAACTCTATTTCTCCTTTTGATTTAACTGTGTTTTAATACTATAACTGATTTAAATATGTTTTAATATTTATAACTTATTATCTTTTAACAATATTGTTTTCTAACTGCATTGAAAGTCCCCTTACAGTACAGTAAAGTATACATGGTTTGTGGTTAGTGGAAGATTTGAAAAAGATTTTTAATGTGAATGTTTGTTGGCTCTTCGTAAGGTTGCCAGGATCCCACCCAAATAGAAAGGTAAAGGTAAAGGTAAAGGTTCCCCTTGACAATTTTTGTCCAGTCGTGTTCGACTCTACGGGGCGGTGCTCATCCCCGTTTCCAAGCCATAGAGCCAGCGTTTTGTCCGAAGACAATCTTCCGTGGTCACATGGCCAGTGCGATTTAGACACGGAACGCTGTTACCTTCCCACCGAGGTGGTACCTATTTATCTAATTGCATTTGCATGCTTTTGAACCACTAGGTTGGCGAGAGCTGGGACAAGTGACGGGCACTCACTCCGTCACATGGATTCGATCTTACGACTGCTGCTCTTCTGACCCTGCAGCACAGGCTTCTGTAGTTTAACCTGCAATGCAACCACGTCCCACAAATAGAAAGCTGAGGTACAATCAAGAATAGCCGGAGATGTACTTAAAATATATGATACAGAGAAGGCTTTTGATTCTGACAGTAGCTGAAATTGTCTATAGTGTGTTAATTTACCTGAATATATGAAGCCCTAAAAATATAGTGGTAAATCGTAATTTGAAATATATTAATTATTAGTACAGTGGTACCACTAATATTTCTATTCTTTATTATGTACACTAATTAGTGTATCTGATGATTCAATAATTCAGCTTCTAACTTCATTTCCTTACAGGTGTATGATCCATTCAGAAGGAAATGCAAAATAGCTATCCATCATCATCAATCTATCTTTATTATACAGTCAGCAAACACTGGAATTAGCCACATGCAGGTCAAAGGTATGTCCATGTTAATTCCAAGTTTATCTGTCCTGTGATATAGAATTGACAGATAACCTGAAAAAGGCAGCACTGAGTTTTGAAAATATATCTCTAAGCACTTTGCTTTGATATCTGCTTAATTTTTTAAATGATTTATGGAAATTGTCAATTGATTTAAGTGAAATCTAATTTATACCTACCATAATTATGTAAGCTTGAAGCCTTAAGGGATCAGCATGGAATTCAGTTATACATTCTTTATCATCATCACAGTGGGAAATGCTGTGCTCAGTATTTCATAACACTGTTCAGAATTCTATAACAACATTTATTCTCTATTAACAAGGTTTGTATTTCTATTCAGATAGCACTTTTTAAATTAGTAAAATAATCAATCCAGGTATATATGGTATTTTTTTCTTCATCATATAAGAGCATAATAGCCCTGCTGCATCAGACCAAAGATCTATCTCGTCCATCATCCTGTTCCTCACAGTGGCCAATCAGATGCTTATGAAAAAAAAACACAAGAAAATAGTAGCTTTCCCTTAATATTTCCCCTCAGCAACTGAGATCCAGCAGAATAGTGCTCTGATCCTGAAAGTAGTAGCCATTATGACAACCAATTTTAATGTCCCTGGATTTTTAAAAATCCCTTTTGAGAGCTATATAATTTGGTGGTCATCATCACATCCAGCAATAGCAAATATTACAGTATGAAGAAGTGCTACGTTTTACAGTCATGGCCAAAAATATTGGCATCCTTGCAATTCTGTCAGAAAATGCAACCCTTCTCTCAGAAAATTGTTGCAGCATGTTTTGGTACTCACATGTTCATTTCTTTGGTTTGCGTTGTAACAACACACACACAAAAATAAAACAGAGAAGAAAAGTCAAATTTGATACAATCCCACACAGAAACTCAAAAATGCACTGGCCAAAATTATTGGCACCCTTAACTTAATATTTGGTAGCACCCCCTTTGGAAAAATAACTGAAATCAATCACTTCCTGTAATCATGAATGAGTTTTTTTACACCTCTCTACTGGAATTTTGGACCACTCTTCTTTTGCAAACTGCTCCAGGGCCTTTGGATTTGAAGGATGCCTTCTCTCAACTGCTGTTTTGAGATCTCTCCACAGGTATTCTATGGGATTCAGATCTGAACTCATTGCTGGCCATTTCAGAACTCTCCAGCACTTTGTAACCATTCCTGAGTGCTTTTTGAAGTATGTTTCCGGTCATTGTCCTGCTGGAAGACCCATGACCTTTGGTGGAGATGCAGTTTCTGACACTGGCCACTATGTTGCACCTCAAAATTCTTTAGTAATCATCAGATTTCATGATACCATTCACACAGTCAAGGCATCCAGTGCCAGAAGCGGCAAAGCAACCCCAAAATATTTTTGAGCCTCCACCATGTTTGACTGTAGGGACCGTGTTCTTTTCTTTGAATGCCTCATTTCCTTTTCTGTAAACAGTGCCATGATGTCCTTTACCAAAAAGCTCAACTTTTGTCTCATCTGTCCACAGTATGTTCTTCCAGAAGGATTGTGGTTTTGTCACACAAGTTTTGGCATACTCCAGTCTTTCTTTTTTATGCCTTTGTGTCAGCAGTGATGTCCTCCTGGGTCTCCAACCATAGTGTCCCTTTTCATTCAGATGGTGATGGATAGTGTGAGCTGACATTGTTGTGCCCTGTGTCTGCAGATCAGCTTGAATTTGGTTGTTCTGGGTTTTTTGGGCTCTTTGGCCGTGTTCTGAAGGTTGTTCTTCCTGACGTTTTGCCAGTCTCTGTGGCCGGCATCTTCAGAGGACAGCAACCTGTACTCTGGTGTAGTTGGCTTGGGAGTGGCTTGGCACAACCATTAGATCCCGGCCGTGAAAGCCTTCGCGAACAGCTTGAATTTGTTTGGAAGTTAATCTGGGTTCTGTATTCACCATTCGAACAACCCTTCTTTGTAATTTTTCAGTAATTTTGCTCCTCCATCTACGTCCAGGGAGGTTAGCTACAGTGCCACGGGCTGTAAACCTCTTGATGATATAGTGCACAGTGGACACAGGAACATTAAGATATGCGGAGATGGAGTTGTAGCCTTGAGATTGTTGATGTTTTTCCACAATTTTTTCTCTCAAATTCACAGACAACTCTTTACACTTCATTCTTTTCTCCATGCTCAGTGTCACACACAACACAAAGGTAGAATCTACTTTTCTCCATCTTAACTGGTTGCAAGTGTGATTACTATATTGCCCATACCTCTCACTTGCAGCAGGTGTGTCTAAATACAAATTAAAGAAGCATCACATCCTTGAAAAGCAATTATTTCTTACAATTCAGACAGAGTGCCAATGATTTTAGCCAGTGCATTTTTGGGTTTCTGTGTGGGATTATATCAAATTTATTTTTCTTCTATGTTTTTTTGTGTTGTACCAATGCAAACCAAAGAAATGAACATGGGAGTACCAAAACATTTGCAACTGCAACAATTTTCTGAGAGAAGGGTTGCATTTTCTGACAGAATTGCAAGGGTGCCAATATTTTTGGCCATGACTATGTTACTCTGCAGGGACGTGGTGGCGCTGCGGGCTAAACCAGAGAAGCCTGTGCTGCAGGGTCAGAAGACCAAGCAGTCGTAAGATCGAATCCACGCAACGGAGTGAGCTCCCGTCGCTTGTCCCAGCTCCCGCCAACCTAGCGGTTCGAAAGCATGCAAATACAAGTAGATAAATAGGGACCACTTCGGTGGGAAGGTAACAGCGTTCCGTGTCTAATTCGCACTGGCCATGTGACCACAGAAGATTGTCTTCAGACAAACGCTGGCTCTATGGCTTGGAAACGGGGATGAGCACCGCCCCGTAGAGTCGAACACGACTGGACAAAAATTGTCAAGGGGAACCTTTACCTTTACCTTTTTATGTTACTCTGGGAAAGGGATATTACTACTCCATCTGTGAGCGCCTCATTCACACATCTTTCTACCCCACTTAACTCTTCCATGCTACAAGTTACCTTGGCCATCATGGAACAAACTTCTTTCAAGAACACCCGCTTATCAATTTGATCATGGCTTACAGAACCCATATTCCTTTTGCCAATATTTCTTACTCTGTATCTACAGTGGGCTGAGTCCAGTTTGTAGTCCCAGTTACAATAAACTTTATGGGCAAAATCTTGGTGGTGTAGTTGCACCAGTGTCAACCACAAGTAAGCATCAAAAATAATTATTTTGAATCAAAAGCTTTCTATCCTTCCTCATCATTTCATGTTCTGAGGCTCCCTAGGTCTCTCCTTTGGCTTGGGCAAACCTTTGGGATCCTTGGCTCAAAACTCACCATGAGATTACCATCACCAGGATTGGGACTACTAGTGGTGACCTGGCAAATACTTTTGACTATTAAATGTCTTCTGTCCTGAGGCTCCCAAGGCCAAAGTAAAATGGAGGCATTTGAAAGTGAAAGTGGGTGGTAGTGGAGGATAAGCTTTCAATTTGTTTATATTCATTACTTCCATCACCTGAATCCCATTTATGCCACCATAACTATGGCAACAGCATTTTGCCTACTGAGTTAATGGCTGAGCAATGAGTTAACACTAACATAAGTTCCTTTGATCCAGTGTATCTGTTTTGACAGACCATACCGACTGAGCACTGCTATGCAAAAATGTGCATCTTTTAATGGACACTTTATTAGATTTTGAATGCCAAAAAGCACAATGCTTTTGAGAACCATCTGTGCTACTGTAAAGACTACATGAGGTGTTGAATGTATGACACACATGTGCTGAATCTGCAAATTAATGCTGGTGTAAGGTTTTCCACTGAGGAATCTTCTTTCTTTATTTTGTGCTGATGCTGTATCTTTCAGATTATGTACCTCTTCTTTTCTCATATATTGATTTTTTTTGGCTAAAAATGTCCTTGTGTTGTTTGCCTTTTTAATGTACTTATTTTGTATGAGTTCATTTTCTGTGGCATCAGGAGGCATGATTAATGCTGTAAATTAATGTTTGCTACAAACTGGCTATGCTAGACAGAGTTCATGCATGTTTCATGCCATAACTGCATTAAACATTTTCTTTAAAAATGACAAAGGAACCAACATAATACAGCCATAAACCATTCTGCCCATTTATTTATTTATTTATTTATTTATTTATTTATTTATTTATTTATTTATTTATTTATTTATTTATTTATTTATTACCCCACCCATTTAGTGAACATGCTACTACTCTAGGTGGCTTACAAAATATTATAAAACATCCAGCTGAAAATATTAAAACCATATTAGACATATAAAACATATTAAAAGAAAACAAACAAAACCCTACCCACTCCCATTAAAATCCCCCATCTGGGACATAGGATCGCAGACAATGGACCAGCAATTTGTACAAAAGGGTGGTCCTTGGGAAGGCCTGAGTAAAAAGCCAGGTTTTAATGTGCTTTCAGAATCTCAGGAGGGTGGGGGCCAGTCGCACCTCCACAGGAAGACAGTTCCAGAGCGAAGTGAAAAGGCCTGGTTTCTAGTTGATGCCTTCTGGGCCTCTTTTGGAATGGCAACCTACAACATTAAAGACTGAGAGGTATGGGTTGGATGTGAAGATGACCTAAGGGAGAGGTGCTCTGACAGGTAGCAATGTCCTAAACCATAAAGGGCTTTATAAGTTAACATCAATACCTTGAATTTGGCCCGGAAGCATACTGGCAGCTATGCAAGTGAGCCAGGACAGGTGCAATATGGTCAAATGTGTTACATGGTGTATTGACTTATTTCCAAAAATTAGAAGTCTGAAATGAGATTGAATGAATGAAATGTTCATAAATTTGAAGTCAATTAATTTAGGTTTTGAACTGAAAATTATACTTTATCAGGTGTATATCTATCTGTAACCTTCATTCTGACATTTTTTTTTTTTTTATGATCACATTTGCTTCTTATTTCCTCCCTGGCAGCACATATGGTATTTTCACTTTAGCCTTGCAAGAAGCCTGTGCGAAAACAGAGGCTGAAAGGCGACACCCAGTGATCTTCGTGGCTGAGTGGAAGCATGAACTCGGGCTCCTTTAACACAGATATTATCAATTACACTTAAGGTATAGCAATATCCAAGACTCATAGGGAACAAAGTGTGCTGCTTATATACTATCCCATAGTGCTTAAAACACTTTCTGGGCAGTTTATAATTTAATTATGCAGGCTCCTCATTACACACACACACCAACAAGCTGGATATTCAGTTTACTGACCTCAGAAAGATGGAAGGCTGAGTCAACCCTGAGTCAGAGACCTGAGCCTGGGATCAAACTCAGGTTGTGAGCAGAGCAGAGGATGTGGAACTTATCCCTGTGGGAGTGGAGAGCTGGCTTGGCAGGAGGATGACAATCCCTGGCAAGAGCCTGCAAACAGCTTCCCAGTGGCTAGTGGCCACATCGAGAAGAGGGATGTCTGCTACCCCAGCCTCAGAAAATGTTCCAGCCTCACCTGCTCCAGGGCACCTGAAACACCTAATGGGTCCTGCAGTGTCCACCTCACACACAGCTAAGGTATTGGTGGCGCTAACACCAGCACAAGGAGGAAGCTTGTTGAAGAGCACAAGACCACCTGATACTTAGTAGCCCCCTCTATGGGCCCTTGCTTCAAGAGGATTCAAGACCAGAACCAGATGGACCACACGTTTTCTAAATAGTTTTTATCCTAGAGCTATAATTGCAATTAATAATGAGCTTAAAGACCACCAGTAGTGAATAATTAGTTGGACTGTGTTACTTGGCCTGTGGTGTAGATGTTTGTATTTTTAGTGGGGGACTTTTAGTGGGTGGGGAGTGTTTGGGGAATTTTATGTGTGTGCATGTGTCTGGTCTCTGGATGTATGTGAATTTCATTGTATGGGTATACTGTGTATATACTTACAATGACAATAAATTATTATTATTATTTAAAGGGAACCAAGGCCAATATGCAGTTGATTGTACCCAGGGAAACTTGTGTGGTAAACTTAGTCCCCTGGGGTGCTGGAGGGCATGATAGGGAACCACTTTGGGAAGCACCCAGTTCAGTAAAGAAAAATCTCACCAGCAACTTCAAGCCAATGGAGTTAATGGTGGGAAATCCCAAGGCAGCCAGTTCCTTTGGAGGCAAGTGGGCCTCAAAGGAAGATAAGTGGAAAACCGTGCATGTCCCTGCTCTACACTGGGAAATTGGCATTATGGACTAGTAGAGCAGGAGGTGGAACTGAATGCACATCCCTCCTGTTCCTATACAGGTTCCATATATAGTTTCTTTTATACATGGTATTGTATACAGGATAATCCTGTGAAAGGACTCTAGAATACCTGACTGCATCAGTATGATGATTTCTGTAGGAACTATACTGCTTATCATTGATCACTCTGTGAATTATCCTTTGCTTGGAATTCCTCTAGAGTGGTGGTTCCTCAGTCTTGGGTACCCAGATGGCATAGCGTTCTCAGAAGCTTTGACCTCTGGCCATGATGGCCCGGATTTCTTGGAGATGAAGCCCAAAACATCAGAGAACTGAGCATTAGGCATCACTGCTTTAAAAAGCTATAGTTACTGGTATCATGACATAATTTACAGTATAGTCATATGTATCAACACTAATCACACCAAATGCTGTTGTATCTAGTTAGAGTTTAGGGTTTTGTGTTATTTTTTCCTTCTTGCTTGAGGAAACAAAGCTTTTGCCTAGCTTTCAAGCTGCTGCACTTCTAAATGTTTCATAACTGTCCTTTCAGATGGAACCACACTAGTACTTGTGATCAATGCCTCGTCATGCTGCTCTCTGTTCAGAGAGTTCAGAATACAAGCTGCAACAATCAAAACAACACTTCTCTGGTGCAAGTCCAGGAACTTACAGCAGGGATTAACTTGGTCTTGGGTGTCATATAGCAAGATGAGGAAATTCATTTTCAATGCTCAATGGAGTGCAGATGTAGGGAAAGGAAAAAGGATAAAGTTGCACTTTGACTGTATAGTTTTATGGGTATCCAAATACAGAGAAAAACATGTGTTTGGAAAAGAATCCTGCCACACCAATTCCCTGGAACACTATAGGGGGATAAAAGGGAAATCAAACAGGAATGAGAACGGAAGAGATTTTCCTCACCACCACCACCCTTGTTACCCTGGTCACAGAATGATGTATTTATCTAAGAAAATAAGAACTAGAATGTGAATATTTGCAGAAACTTTCCTGGAAATAAAGCTTGTTTACCTTAGGAACACTAGAATCACTGTTTCAAAGAATTTCCACACTTTTTCAAATGCTGCTTGTGAGGGTACCATAGTGGAAACCTTGATGTCTCACTTATGTAATTACCTGACAGGCAAGCGAAGGTAGACAGAATGAGCTAATATGTGTGTGTGTGTGTGTGTGTGTGTGTGTGTGTGTGTGTGTGTGTCTGTGTGTGTCTGTGTGTGTGTGTGTCTGTGTGTGTGTGTCTGTGTCTGTGTAGGTTGTGTGTGTACACATGTACATCAGCATAAAACTCCTCAAAATAAGCAAAGATTAAGAAGAAGTAACCAATTGCTAAAAAATCGACTAAAAAGTTCAAATAAACTCCTGAAAAGGAGTTTCAAATAAACTTAAGACAAATTCACTAGTACAGCACAGCAAACATGGCAGTATTTTGTGACAGGCAACCACAAAATAAGATCAGTTATAGATAAAAGGTTGGGATTCTTGTTTATATAGATGGAATAATATTGTCTTCAAGATTCATGGAGGGATAAGTCACCAATATAAATCTACATAGTGCTGTTCAAGTGACAGGGATGGGAACTTCCAAATTTTGTATGCTCTTTATTTATGCACCTACTCTAACTGCAACTTATTATGGTAACTATGCCTACTCTAGCGCAATTTACTACTCTAAGCAACAGGATTTTAGCCACTCTATGTGTGTTGGTGGGGAGTTTGTGCATATTATTATTTCTCTAATACTACAGATAACACGACAGTTAGTAAGACACTGTACAAACACTTAATAAAAGTCTTCATGGAGTCACATAACTGTAGGTCAGAAGGGTCCACCACATCATCTGGTTTCAACCTTACTCAGAGCATGCTGCTAAATCCCAATTTTAGATCATAATCATAGGTTGTGAAACCTAAGATATTAGTGCAAATAAGACACAAAAGCTCAATGGCATGACCAGAAAAGCAGAACAGACTGCCAATCTTATAGCTGTATTGTACCCTACACAGGGAAGAGAGAGCAGTTTAGCTATAAGAGACGCAAAAACCTACCTAGTAGACAATGATGGGTTTCTATTAATAAATTAATGTATTTTTAATTTGATTTAGAAAAAAATGCAGAATCACTTTATGGCAGATATAGACTTGAAAATAATATACGGTAACCGATGAAACAGGATCTCATGACTGCCATGACTTATAAAGAAGAAAAAGAAGTTGATGGGCTGGATTCACATTAAGTTGATTACATGAATTCTGAATTCCCTTTTGTGAATGGAAATGTTCATGTACCTTGCCTGCTTTTCTCTTCATTTTACAGTCAACTGCTCCTGTGCTCCACAAATTCACTTCTGTGGTTTGGGGTGTTCTTAGATATTGAGCAAGATATGGAACAGAGCACTCGGATGGAAGAGGGGTCAATGAAAATCTTTCTGCTTGCTCTGTAATATTAACTCCATGCTACTAAAATCTATTTGGGATACCCAGTGTGGTGTAGTAAATAGACTGATGAACTAGGACTCAGGAGCTATGAGTTTGACCCCATTCAGCCACGGAAGCTTGATGTGGAATTGGTAAAACCAGTCCTTAATTATCTTTGTCTTGAAAGCCCTACTAGGGTTGCTATGTGCTGACTTGATAGCACATTACAACAAACAAAATGTACAAAAAAAGTTAATGATTTTAATTGAGGTCCTATTAGTTTTACCAGAAAATAAATGCATATGGAGTAACAAGATGCAGACTATATAATAAAATTTGTACTTTTTAATTAAAACTCTGCGGTTTCAGTAGAAACTAAGTCCAATTCCAACCCAACTTCTTAATATATGTGAAGCTATTCAAATTTGTTTACTTTCATTTTGTTGTTGTTTAGTCATTTAGTCATGTCCGACTCTTTGTGACCCCATGGACCAGAGCACGCCAAGCCCTCCTATCTTCCACTGCCTCCCGGAGTTTGGTCAGATTCAGGTTGGTCGCTTTGGTGACACCGTCCAACCATCTCATCCTCTGTCTTCCCCTTCTCCTCTTGCCTTCCACATTTTCCCAACATCAGGGTCTTTTCCAGGGAGTCTTCTCTTCTCAACAGATGGCCAAAGTATTGGAGCCTCAGCTTCAGGATCTGTCCTTCCAGTGAGCACTCAGGGTTGATTTCCTTCAAAATTGAGAGGTTTGTTCTCTTTGCAATCCAGGGGTCTCTCAAGAGCTTCCTCCAGCACCACAATTCAAAGGCATCAATTCTTCAGCGGTCAGCTTTCTTTATGGTCTAGTTCTCGCTTCCATACATCACTACTGGAAAAACCACAGCTTTGACTATGCGGACTTTGGTGGCAAGGTGATGTCTCTTCTTTTTAAGATGCTGTCGAGGTTTGTCATAGCTTTCCTCTCAAAAAGCAGGAGTCTTTTAATTTCGTGGCTGCTCTTACCATTGAGTCCAGGAAAGTAAAACCTGCCCCTGCCTTCACATGTTCCCCTTCGATTTGCCAGGAGGTGATGGGACCAGTGGCCATGATTTTTATTTTTTGGATGTTGAGCTTCAGAAAATTTTTTGGACTCTCCTCTTTCACCCTCTTTAAGAAGTTCTTTAATTCCTCCTCACTTTCTGCCATCAGAGTGGTATCATCTGCGTATCTGAGGTTGTTGATTTTATTCCGGCAATCTTAATTCCATTTTGGGATTCCTCCAGTCCGGCCTTTCGCATGATGTATTCTGCATATAAGTTAAATAAGCCGGGGGACAATATACAACCTTGTCATACTCCTTTCCCAATTTTGAACCAATCAGTTGTTCCATATCCAGTTCTAACTGTTGCTTCCTATCCCACGTATAGGTTTCTCAGGAGATATATAAGATAGTCAGACACTCCCATTTCTTTAAGAACTTGCCATAGTTTGTTGTGGTCCACACAGTCAAAGGCTTTTGCATAGTCGATGAAGCAGAAGTAGATGTTTTTCTGGAATTCTGTAGCTTTCTCCATAATCCACTGCATGTTGGCAATTTGGTCTCTAGTTCCTCTGCCCCTTCGAAATCCAGCTTGTACTTCTGTGAGTTCTCGATCCACATATTGCTGAAGCCTACCTTGGAGGATTTTGAGCATAACCTTGCTAGTGTGTGAAATAAGTGCAATTGTACGGTAGTTGGAGCATTCTTGGCACTGCCCTTCTTTGGGACTGGGATGTAGACTGATCTTTTCCAATCCTCTGGCCACTGCTGAGTTTTCTAAACTTGCTGACATATTGAGTGTAGCACCTTAACAGCGTCATCTTTTAAGATTTGAAATAGTTCAACTGGAATGCCATCACCTCCACTGGCCGTGTTATTAGTGATGCTTTCTAAGGCCCACATGACTTCACTCTCCAAGATGTCTGGCTCAAGGTTAGCAACTACACTATCTGGGTTGTCCGGGACATCCAGATCTTTCTGGTATAATTCCTCTGTGTATTCTTGCCACCTCTTCTTGATGTCTTCTGCTTCTGTTAGGTCCCTCCCATTTTTGTCCTTTATCATGTCCATCTTTGCACAAAATGTTCCTTTAATATCTCCAGTTTTCTTGAACAGATATATGTTTTTTCCTTTTCTATTATTTTCCTCTATTTCTTTGCACTGTTCATTTAGGAAGGCTCTCTTGTCTCTCCTTGCTATTCTTTGGAAGTCTATGTTTGGTTTTCTGTAACTTTCCCTACCTCCCTTGCATTTTGTTTCTCTTCTCTTCTCCGCTATTTGTAAGGCTTTGTTGGACAGCCACTTTGCTTTCTTGCATTTCCTTTTCTTTGGGATGGTTTTTGTTGCTGCCTCCTGTACAATGTTACAGGCCTCCATCCATAGTTCTTCAGGCGCTCTGTCCACCAAATCGAGTTCCTAAATCTGTTCTTTACTTCCACTGTGTATTCATAAAAGATTTGGCTTAGATTATACCTGACTAGCCCTGTGGTTTTTCGTACTTTCTTCAGTTTAAGCTTGAATTTTGCTATAAGAACCTGATAATCAGAGCCACAAACAGCTCCAGGTCTCGTTTTTGCTGACCGTATAGAGCTTCTCCATCTTTGGCTGCAGAGAATATAACCAATCTGATTTTGCTATTTTCCATGTGGTGATTTCCATGTAAAGAGTCGCCTCTTGTGTTGTTGAAAAAGAGTGTTTGTGATGACCAGCTTGTTCTCTTGACTGTAATGTTGAAAGGTCTGCCTTGGATTCGTATTGAAATCATTCTATCATTTTTGAGATGTTATCCCATTACAGCTTTTCCCACTCTTTTGTTGATTATGAGGGCTACTCCATTTCTTCTATGGGATTCTTGCCCACAATAGTAGATATGATAATCGTCTGAACTGAACTCATCCGTCCCCCTCCATTTTAATTCACTGACACCCAGGATGTTAATGTTTATTCTTCTCATCACCTGTTTGACTACATCCAGCTAATCAAGGTTCATAGATCTTACATTCCAGGTTCCTATGTAGTATTTTTCTTTGCAGCATCGGACTACCCTTTCACTTCCAGGCACATCCACAGCTGAGCGTCCTTTCAACTTTGTCCCAACCACTTAATTAACTCTGGAGCTACTTCTACTTGTCCTCCGCTCTTCCTCAGTAGCATGTTGGATGCCTTCCGACCTGAGGGGCCCATCTTCCAGCATCATATAGCCTTTTGTTTCTGGTCATGGGGTTTTCTTGGCAAAGATACTGGAGTGGCTTGCCAATACCTGCTCCAGGTGGATCACATTTAGTCAGAACTCTCCACTATGACCTATCCATTTTGGGTGTCCCTGCACGGCATAGCCCATAGCTTCTCTGTATTCCTCAAGCCCCTTCACCACGATAAGGCAGCAATCCATGAAGGGGATTACTTTCATTTACCTTTATTGAAAACAGTAGTTAAGGAACATGGATTTCTTGTGTGTTCAGGTGAATTGCATCCTAAAAATAAATGACAGTAACAGCAGCAGTAGTTACAGTCAGAGACTATTATCTGCGCTTGTGCAAGATGTTTTGTTGTCTGGGACTGAACACCATGAGCCCTCACCCCTCAGTCAAAATCTATGTCCTAAACATGCACAGAACAGACCGCCGTACCACCTGGTACATACTGAAACTCCGCCCATTTCAGAACCAATGCAGGATCAGGCTGGTTTAGTACTAGAATGGGAATCCATGTGAAAATACCAGGAATCTCTAGATGGGGCTAGGAAAGTATTTGGAGAGGCACTGCAGTTAGAGTTGATAACAGTGGGCTACTGGACAAATAACCTATCTCAGTGTAAGGCAGCTTCCTATGTTCCTGCAAGACAAAGAGGATTGGAGAAATATTAGAACATTAAGCAAGGGCATCTTGCCCAATATTGTCAACACTAATTGAAGCTGTTTAGATTTTCAGGAAGGGGTTTCTTATCACGAACTGGAGATGCTGGAGATCGAACCAAGGACCTTCCAGGTTCAAAGCTGGAGATCTACCATGGAGGTACAGTTCTTCCCTCAACATTTTATTTCAGATCAGTAGATAAAGGAAACATAATACATACTATTAGATCAGCTGTCTTTTGGAGTCCCCCACAGGGTCCCCCACCTCCAAACTCACCTAAAGAAACAAAGTGCAAACAGAGATAAATATCTGGCCTAAAGTACAGTACATCCTATGGATTTTCTGTGTGCCTTTTCCACTTTTTTTTTTTTTTTTTTTGGCTGCATCTATCTATAAGGAATTATTTTTCCAGCCTGATCCTATTCATGTGGCTGAGCAGGATTCAGTGTTACTGCCATGGCTCTAGCCAGGGCAGGGAAATTGGAGCTTGCCCCAGGGCACCAAAATTTAAAGGGTGCTGAAATTTTCAGGTAAATGTACTGGTGAATGCTAGAAAAATATATGGCAACAATTTCCACTGCATTGACTTTTCTTTTTCTTTTTAAAAACAGATACTTCTTTCTTTTGGAGGACAGCACCTTCTGCCCCCTTTTTTCTTGGCACAGTCTCATGGACATGCCTCAGGACTGTGTCAGTAGGATATGGAGCTACTTGCCACAGATGCCAAAATGTGTAGTTACAGCACCATGCTCCAGCATCCACTGCTCAGTGGCCTAACTGAACTGCTGGATAGCTAAGTGGTTTAGTTATCTGACTGCAGAGTCAGAAATTGAGAGTTCGATTCCCCACTCTGTCTCTTTGAGAGGAGCTGGATTTGAGGATCCATATGGTCCCTTCTAGCTCTGTAGTTCTATAATTACATTTATTATTATATAACATAGTGATAAGGAAGCTGTATTTCTTGGCATTCCTAGCATGCAGCTCTTAGCTTAACTTCAAAAGCCCTCTGAATGGAATTAGTTTGGGCTTCTGGCAGAGCTCTTCATTTCTCTCCCGACAATCTGCTTTGTGGGAAGGGAGAATAAGAGAAGGGGAAAAGGTATACCTCAAAGACAAGGAGAAAGAGAAATATTTTGGCTGTGTTGCTGTAGCTTCATTCACTGCTGGCACACAGAATGTACACTGAAGGTTCTAGAGCCCTCAATCAAACAAAGGTTTCCCTCCCCCTTCCCACTGTTACTGCTATTGTCACTTGTTTATGATAAGTTTTAACTTTTTTCCAACCACGAATATGATGCTCTTCAGTCTAGGTTTTAAAATGTGTTCTCTTTTCAGTGTTCTTGATAGGAAGCAACTTGATATTTGGCAGGATGCCATATCACTGTAATCAATTATTAGGAGAGGCTATAACAATAAAAACACAGTCTTATGTTTGTTGTACTTAGAAGCGCTATGAAATTCCAAGCCTGCATGCTCAGAGTGGTTCTGAGAGATTTAGAAAGGACAAAATGTGGGCTCCTTTCCAGAATGAAGTGCTGCTACAGTGAGCAAGTGGAAGACTGAATTTTAGGTTACAGCTGTTGTGTTATAAGGGGATCAAGAAGCTTATATTAGTTTAAACTATGATTAGCAGAATGGTACAGAGGCCAAGTGGACCTTCCTTCTCTGTTATTTTAGCCTCTGATTCATGCTAAGGCTCCAAAAAAGAAATGACTCTTTCTTTCTCAGTTACAATTTGTACAAATTTCCGATGAAATATTTGATCTGGAGAAGCATGTCAATAAGGGAGTGGAACTTATATCTTGAACATAAATACATTTCAACTCATACTTGAAGGACCCACATTTGAATGATACTACACAATGCTGTAATATTAGCGAAGTGCACATTTGCAGAAAAACTGTAATAACCATAGGTTTGTCAATTTCACTCTCAATGCCCACATGTAATCACCATAAATTTTGGGAATAGGACGTTTGTTCTCTCTCACTTTGGGCTTTAAAATCACACCATTCCTCCATTATGTCCAAAGTTGGACAACCTTAGTTTGTTTGAGAACAAGCTCAAGCTATGATCTAAAAGTAAGGCATAATTCCTAGCTTGTCATTATCTGTAATTTTAAATAAAATAGACTTTGCCAAGTGCAATCAGTATGGGGAAGAGTGTTTTAACCTAAAACTAAAAGTCGAAGCTTTCAATCTTCTCTTTGTGGGCATGGAAGAGGAGGGAGAGAAAGCAAGTTTGTGTCATTTTTGGGTAGAAGTGTGTATCAAAGAAAATATAGTTTTCTCATGTCAGAACCTAGGCAACATGTGCCTTCCTATTCAAGTACACAGATAAAAAACTAATATGGATAGGACATAAATCTATGTCAGAACAGTAATTTAAGTCATCTAAACTAATGCTGTGAGGAGGGCTTGGTTAAGAACATGGTATACTGAAGGATGCAAACAAATTTTATTCAATCATAAGTATTATGATTAATGAAAAAAGTGGAACACAATGTATGCAGTATTTTATACTAGTGCACTGGATTTGGGGTAACCATGGCAGAGGCTGGGTAGCATTATAAATAAGGCAACCACATTTACTCCATTCATCTTCACGTGGGAGATACAGTCACTTTTAAAGTATTCAATTAAAAAGAGAAAATTAGGCAATGCTTTCCTTTTGCTTAAGCCATGAACTGCAAAGTCCTTGGGCTTGACTAACTATGACTATAAGGCATAGTTTGTTTGAAGGTTCACAAAGCAGTACAGACACAATAAACTATTTCACTCCATACGGCACAAGCATTTGCTAAAAGGTAAGTATGACAAAAACACCCACTTCTCCTTACATATACTAATTCTTGAACTTACATGGGATATTTGACCAATATAAATGGGTGTTTTTTGGGGGGGGAGAAAGACTCACATACTGTTTTCTCAGTGTTAAAAATGTGCCGTCAAGTCAATTCCGACTTACAGTAACCCTGTCCACAGTTTTCTAGGTATAGAGTGCTCAGAAGTGGTTTACCACTCCATTCTTCTGGGTTTGCTCTAGGGATGTGCAGCTTGTACATGGCTTACACAGGTTGGGTTTTCTCCTGGAAGGCATAACAGGGAAACAGATCTCCAGCATTTGGCTCCACAACTACATATCCAACTTACAGAGCTATCCAGAGAGTAGCCACACCAAAAATTCATTATCTTGAGTAAGACCTCTGGATCACATGCAAGTAACTTTGGCACAATTTTTGTATTAAATATGCATCTCCATTAAAAGTAATAAACTTTTAAAAAATCATATGCTTAACCCACTTTAATATCTAGCCTGAAAATAATATGTTTATAGCTATATTAACTGTTCAGTGTAGTAGAGTTTGCCATAAACCTATTTGTAGGACGTTGCTCCTTAAAGGGAGAGCTGGAATGGCCCTTGTGATATGATTGAGACAGAATGCTGGGTGCTGCACCACAATGCCTCATTAAGTAAGGGCTGGGCAGGGAGAATTAAACACCTGGAGTAGGAGATGGGGTTATCCAGTATAAGGACTCTCCCAATGAATGGAAGGAGCATGGCATAATGGTCAATGGCAGGAGTGGAGAAGGATGGAATTGGAATGTGTCAGATCTACTGGCACCTTGTGATCCAAGCAGGAGATTGTGCTTCATCCTATAACTCAGCAGTGGATTGATTGCTCTTTTGCAAACCAAGCTACTCTTGCTTTCACCCCTCAGAAGAACTGCAGACTGATGATCTTACATATTGTTACTGGTTTCAATGGTAGTTTGACAGCTTCTGACCAGATTAAATTACGAGCATCCTAGTGAGGTGGATTATGATACAAAGATAAAAGAAACCAGGAATCATGCAGTACTGAGAGAGGAGTAAGACTGTGCTTTCCCTTTAAGTTACAATATTATTTGTATGCATTTTTAATTAATTGAAAGCAAACTGTGATAGAGCAGCATTGAATGACATAATGCATCTTTAGGAGGAATAAAATTTTATCCAATAGATTATGCCTGCTGACTAATTTCAGTGCATCCCCTTTCTGTCTCCATCTCTGACTCTGTCTCCTTCTCCATTATGAGAAATCCAGTTGGAGCATTTGGAAATTCAATACCAATTGCCAGATAATTTGCCTTATGTATTTATGAAAAAATAAGCTTCTGCTAATTCATGCAGAAACAAATCAGAATTTAAGTCAAAATAAAAGCACTATAGGAAAAAAAAAGTAGAATAGTGGGTAAGTGCCAAAAGAGCAGGGATCACTTAACTTAACTTTAAAACATATGAATATGCAATCTTTATTTTTTTAAATATAAGATAGAGGTCTTGCAACTTTTTGACCTGTATACTTTCATTTTAATGAGTCTTGCTTTAAAATAGAAAGGGTTGGTGGTATTGCTGAACAGTGGAACCATTGTTCACTTACCGAAGCAAGTAAATAAATGAAATACTGATGGATGAGTCTCTATAAGTCATGTACACCACAGAAAAAGAACATTGTTTCAGCATCATGTACTTGAATAATCTATTTTAAACAACTCCCAGTAGCAGGCACTTTGCTACCATGGTGCTCATAAAGGTTATTTTCCCCATAGCATTTGCTTTCCAATTGCATTGACACAAAGCAGTTTTCTTCATTCTTTGATACACTGATGTATGCAATCCTGTGGTAATTGTTGCCAGAATGTGTGAAAAAGCAGCACGTATCACAATTAATCACTCGTATAGTATGTGTTACATTTTGTTGTTTCATAAATTATTTCAGATAGGAGTTCTATATTCCCTGTAACAATATCTCACACTTTTTCCTCTTCCTCCTCTTGAGTCTCTTATCTTTCTCAGGGAGAGGAAGTACTGTACTGCCAGAATGCAGACAGGGAGGGAAATTGAGAACTTGCAACCTTTTAACTGGAACAGAATCCTCCCCTAATATTCTTTTTCCTGTTACTAACTCTATAGGGGAAGCCATAGTTTTATCCTCATATGTAATTATATTTGCTACACAAATAGCCGTGATTCTGATCCTTTACTCATATTAAATACCTTTGTCATGCCATGCTCAGCCTGTCTGGAGGCAAACAGTCAGTAAGGAATGTGAACATAGGAGCCAGTTTGATTTCATTGTATGCAATACAGAACTTACTTCATTGGTTTTATCACAATCAAGGATGATCAGGAAACATAACCATCGTGGAGATATGCATATGGCAGAATAGTAGAACATGAAAAGTTTCTGGTTGATTTGTCAATATTTGCCTATTAAGTTACGGTATAGGAAACAAAGTAAATAGCCCATAAAAGGAAAATGGGCAAAACTTTATTGTCGCCAAAATCTGAAACTCTGAATGAGAGTATAAAGGCTGGAGGATTTGTCTAGGACTCTTATCTACATACCACTTATCCCAGCCTGCTAACATAGCAGTACCTATAAGTAGCCATGTGACAATATGCATTCTAAAGCACTGAAAACCAGGTTTCAATACTAATTGCTATTAATGGATTAAAATAACAAGCAGGGAAGGCTTTGTGGATGGTAGGAGATGGATGACTAGGATTCTATACTGGCCACTCTTGCTGTGAAGTAGATTCACATAATGATAAAAATTTGTTGTATAATTAGATCTGCACAATGGAAATGATAGTATTGTCTATGAAAGATTGCCATGAATAAAGACTTCTATTATTATTATTATTATTATTATTATTATTATTATTATTATTATTATTATTATTATTATTATTATTATTATTATTATTATTATTATTAATCATATTCTGAAATAGTCCAGGGGCTACACTCACCCCAAACTGTAACCTTTTAACTCGAAAGGCACCCTTATGAGTGACAATAGTCTGTGCCTCTGCTGTACCATCGTCCACAGACAGTTGTTGGTACGCCTGGGCCAAATCCAATTTTCCAAAAACCTTAGCTCCCGCAAGTGTCGCCAGTACGTGGCTGGCCACTGGTACTGGGTAAGCGTGATCTTGCAACGCCTTATTTATGGTACACTTGTAATCCCCGCAAATGCGCACATCCCCATTTGCTTTTACTGGAGCAACTATCGGGGTCGCCCACAAAGCGTGGGACACTGGTTCCAAGACCCCCTGCTCTACTAACCAATCCAACTCCTCCTCTATCTTTGGTTTGAGGGCAAAGGGAACTCTTCGTGCCTTCAGACGTACCGGGCGGACCCGTGGGTCTAACTGAAGGGAAATGGGGGCCCCCTTATAACAGCCTAATCTGCCATCAAAAACGGATGGAAACTCGCCACAAACTGCATTCAGGTCCATAACAGCAGTCGTGTTGACCCCCTGTATCCCAATTCCCAGGGGCTCAAACCACGCCAGCCCCAGAAGGCTCGTACATCGCCCTTTTACAACCAGGAGATCTAATTTGGCATTAAATTTACCATATCGCACTTTAAATTTGCCTTGTCCCAAGATAGGCACAGCCTTCCTCTGAAAGTCAATTAGGGTGTAATGAGGGTTTTGAAGCTTAGGTCCACCCCTCGGACAGATTCTCCGAAGGGTTTCCGCCGAGATGATAGAAACCGCCGACCCAGTGTCTAATTCCATTTCACAGGGAGAGCCCTCTATTGCAAACGTCACCCTTATTTTAGCAGAACAGGAAGGTTTGGGAAGGCATAACACCTGGAGTGGACTTGTGGAGGGAGGGGAATGCAATTCCGCCTCTAACAGCTCCACCGCATGTACTGATTTCCAACCCCCTGTGCGTCTCCCAGTGGACCTAGAACCACAGACATGGGTGAGGTGACCCCTTTTCCCACAATTGTGGCAAGAAACATCCCGAAAATGACAAAAATGGCACTCGTGCTTCTCCCCACAGCTCGCACAGCTGGCAACACCTTCCGGCCGGCGGTCCCGAGCAGGTGTTGGGCGGTCTCTCTTTCCTTTCGGGGTCTGGCGCGTTTGTAAGACTTTGTCTCCCTCTGAGTCGCTTGTGCTCCTCTCTCGAGCGATCTGATTGGTTCCCAGGCACAGGGAAGACTGCTGGTCGTCCCCCGAATGGCCCCTCTCCCAGGCTGTAGCAAAATCCACTGCCTTCGCAAGATCACATTGGGGAAGCATGACTATCTTGCTTGAAAGCTTCTCGCTTCGTAGACCAAAAATAAACTGGTCTAAGAGTACCTCGTTCAGTCTCTCGAACCCACACCTGCGAGCAAGACGACGCAGGGCAGTCAAAAATTCCACTGCGGACTCCCCAACGCACTGTGAATGCTTACGGAAGTCCCAGCGGCGCGCCAGCTGAGATGGTTGTGGCGTCAAATGATCTGCTAAGGCCTGTATAAGTTCTTGGCAAGTGGCTTCTGTTAGCTGCTTTGGCTGGATCAAATCCTTCACTAAATCCAGGACTTCTGTGCCACATGAGCTGACGAATAATGGCTTTTGCTTCTCTTCCTCTGTTATCTCCCAGTACGCCAGATAGTACGCAAAAACGTCTGCCCAAGAGTCCCACAGCTCGGGGCGGTTCAAATTAAACGGTGGCAAAAGTCCCTGAGCCTCCATCTCTTACCAGCAACGGCTATCACGGCAGCCCTTCCAATAGCTGGAGCTCACGGGTATCCCACCTTCGTCGCCAGTGTTGGATAGTGGAATATTGACGCCTAATAAGAGTCGCAACACAGCAGTAGTTCCACACAACTTTACTGGATAAAAGAGCATGCACACACACACACATATATATACATAAACCCCCACCTCTCGTTGAAGGTTTCCGCCCCCACCCCAATTACCCCAGATCCATGCTAATTGCAGGGAGGGAAGTTATCCATAACAGCTGCTGTTGCATCTACCAGGCTACTAAGAAAACCTGGAAGGACACAGCAAGGTTAATCCCAAGACACAACACCTCTTTTGAGTATTGCTTAGAATTAATTGTATAATTGCATTTTATACGTTGTTTTAATGTGTTTTAACTTATGTAAGCTGTCCCGAGTAGACGTTAGCTAGAGGGGCGGGGTAAAAATCAAATGAATGAATGAATGAATGAATGAATGAATGAATGAATGAATGAATGAATGAATAAATAAATAAATAAATAAATAAATAAATAAATAAATAAATAAAAATAATATAACATTTCCCCCAGCCATGCATGCAACCCCCTCAACACTGTGGAGAGGACATATCCTCTGACTACATTGTAATACCTCCCTCTGCTTCAGGGCTCATATTGGATTCTAGATATACTCTGGGTTAAAATACCTGTTTGAATGTAGGGGAGAGCAATGAAGAGATGGCTTTCAGTCCAATTCTGGAAGAAAGGAAGGTTATTTCTAGAGATGGGCCCAAATCACAAAAAATGGTGATTCATTTTGATTTGTGTGATTCATCGAGGTCAATAATTCACGAATTACAATTTTACAATTTTCTAATGAATCGATTTAATTCATTTTTTTAAAAACTTTAAAATCCAGTTAAATGGCCCCTAAGCACCTAGGGGCATCAAATTCACAGGAAAGGTTCTCCTGACTCATCTCTATAAGCCTGGAAAGGTTCACCCCAGGCATATCCCTGAAAAGTTCACCCCAGACACCTAGGGACACCAAAATCACATAGAGGCTTCTACTATCTCTTATCTACTATCCCTCCCATATTGATGAAGACTGGATTTCAGACATCCAAGTTATACACCCACAAATTGATTTCCCCCAGGAAAGTGCCCTGTAGCAGCTGGCTTAGCAAAACCCAAACACCACCAAACGTGGAGGGATTATAAAGGATAGTCATGGGTAGCTTCTCTGTGATTCTGGTGCCTGGGGGAACTTTCCTTGTGGAGGGGCTCTTTGTGGGTGTATACCTTGGAGGGATTGTAGATGAGAGGCTAATATTTTTTTGGAATAGTGATTTTACTAGTCCTGTCCTGGGACCAGTGCTTTTCAACCTAATCAACCTATTTTAAAATCAAATGAATGAATGAATGAATGAATGAATGACCTGGAGACAGGGATAGGCAGCGAGGTGGCCAAGTTTTCAGATGACAGGAAACATTTCTGATTGGTGAAGACCAGAAGGGATTGTGAAAAGCTCCAGAAGGATCTCTCCAAACTGGGAGGATGGGCGGCAAAATAGCAAATGCATTTCAATATAAGAAAATGTAAAGTAATGCACATTGGGGCAAAAAAATTGAAACTTTTTAAAATCAGCTGATGGGTTCTGAGCTCTCCATGACAGATCAGGAAAGAGATCTTGGTATGCTGGTGGACAGCTCGATGAAAGTCAACCCAGTGTGTGGCAACAGTGAAGATGGCCAATGCTAGGTATCATTCAAAAAGGGATTGAAAATAAAACATTATAAAACATTGTAAAAACCTCTGGTAAGGCCACACCTGGAGTATTAGCCTTTCCTCATAAGGGAGGTGCCCCAGCCCAGTCATTATTTTAGTCACTCTCTTCTGTAGCTTTTCCATTTTCACTATGTCTTTTTTAAGGTGCGGCGGCCAGAATTGTACCCAATGCTCCAGGTGTGTTGGGAGAGTGAGAACAGACTAAAAAGAAAAAAAATATCTAGTGTGTTGTTAGTCTGTGGAACTCCTTGCCACAGGTTGTGGTGATGGCATCTGGCCTAGATGTCTTCAAAAACGGGATTGGACAGATTTCTGGAGGAAGTGTCCATTACAGGTTACAAGCCATGATGGGGATGTATAATCTCCAGGCTTAACAAGAAGGTACTTTAAAATGCCAGATGCAGGGGCATGGTATGAGGAGACAGGTATATAGTTGTCTTGTGTGTTCCCAGAGGCATCTGATGGGGCCACTGTGAGATACAGGAAACTGGACTAGATGGACCCAAGCCCTGATCCAGTAAGGCTCTTATATTCTTATGTACTTTGGAAAGGGACGTGGTGGTGCTGAGGGTTAAACCGCAGAAGTCTCTGTGCTGCAAGATCAGAAGACCAGTAGTTGTAAGATCAAATCCATGTGACGGAGTGAGCTCCTGTTGTTTGTCCCAGCTCCTGTCAACCTAGCAGTTCTAAAGCATGCAAATGCAAGTAGATAAATAGATACCACCATGGTGGGAAGGTGACGTGTCTAGTCGCACTGGCCATGTGACCACAGAAACTGTCTTCAGACAAACGCTGGCTCTATGGCTTGAAAACGGGGATGAGCACCCATTTGACATATTATTTTGATATAGTCAGTGAAAATACTGAAATCTTCCATTATCATTGTAATTAGCCAAAACTGGAGTAATCTTTTGCATTGATTGTATAGAAACTGGTGGTCTGATCATGGTGTATATAGTAAAAACTAGAGACTCATTCTGTGTACAACACTTTATTTATTTATTTATTTATTAAATTTATATCCCGCCTATCTAGTCGCGGTGGACTACTCTGAAAAGTTAGGAGTTTGTTATCCTGTTTTACCACTCATTGTACACATCAGGGTGTATTTTACAATTCAACAGACTTGTCATCTATCAGAGCTTGGGTCCTTGCCTTAGTTTAGGAACACTTTATACATTATTGCATTGTCAGGCAACCCTATAATTAGCACAGCTGGAATTCTTCCTTAGGAAAGACGAGGCCTTAGCCAGTCTGGTCCCCTGCAGGTAAGACCACCACAAATTATTATAATCCATCTACCATAAAGCTGGTAAATACATGCCATGAGCACAAAACAAGAAATAGACATGTTATTAGTTTATTCTCGAAGGCTTTCACGGCCGGGATCCAATGGTTGTTATAGGTTTTTCAGGGTGTCTAGCCATCTTCTTCAGTTTCTTTCTTCCTAACATTTCGCTAGTCTCTGTGTCCCTCATCTTCAGAGGACATGAGTCAGAACCCAGAGCACAGACAAAGTACTGACTCCTGTCCTCTGAAGATGCCAGCCACAGAGACTGGTGAAATGTTAGGAAGAAAAACCTCAAGTACAAAACCAAACAATCTAAAAAAATGACAACAACTATTTTATTAATTTGTTTACTTATTTTATAGCAGGTTTATGGTGTTTTATGGTGAGGCATTCTCACAATAAAGTCAACGGCTTAACAATCAAAAAACATCCCACCAATTAGAACATAAGATAAAACATGCAAACAGCATATAATAGCAATTAGAATATTTTATGAATAGAGACAATAAAAATAAATTAAGATTGTACACTATACTAAATACCATCCTAAGAAGAAAGTTCTCTACCAACTTCCATAAAGTTGTTAATGAACTGAGATAATGACATACAGTAACAGCACCATTCAGATATTCAAGCATGTATACTTCACACATTAGTAAGGGAGAACGGAAACCTCCTCCTCCCATTATTTCGTCAAATAAATGTGAGACGTCACAAAAGGAAAGTGTGTTCTATCCATGAAGGATCTCTATGTGAACCACAACCTTGAATGTTATGCATTTTACACAGAAAATCTCTATGGATAGAAAATGCTCTCCTCTTTAGACATACCACTTTTGTGTGAGAGTAGTAATGCTGAAGGGGTGGGGTTGATATTCCCTCCCTCTTCGCACGGGAAGTACACCTGTCTACACAATGCCTGAACAGGGCTAGTCATTCTGGGCACCACCCACTTAAGGCAAAATCTTCTTCATAAAACTGAAAACTTGAATTAACAATCAAAAGCAGAAGATGTGAGAGAAGGGAAACTTCACTGTTCTATTTTGCCTGATTCACAGCTAAAATGTACTTTTCCAAAGTTGCTTTCCATCCAAGAAGGGAAAAGATACCATGTCTAAATTTTCTTGCATGACAATTTCCATTGGAATTACGATTGGTAGAAAAAGAGTTAAGGAGCCCTCCTATACTCCTATTTCTTCTATGCTTTTCTTCTTTATATATATTCTGACTGCCATCATATTCCCTATTAAACTTTTTCTATAATGTGGGACAAGGGAATGCAAAGAAACAATTCAAGGTGATGCAGATTAATTTTGTTATTAACATTAATGCTTTGAAATATTTATCACTATTACTATCACTCTTTGGTTCAATCTAATTTCTTAAGGATCTAAAAGACATCTGACACAGCACCATAAAAGCCTTAGCCATTCTGTATGCTCACACCTGCTTACCCTGCAGGAAAGCATTTTCAGAGAAATGCACAGGGAATAAATACTATAAGATCTTTTGAAGATGTTCTTCAGAAATTTTAGAAGATTTCAGGGAATGCTTCTAACCATGCTAATTCAAGGCAGTAACCTATCATAAAATTTTAGTCTACACTAGCAGATTTGATATTAAGTTTGCTTATTACAGTGAAGCAATTACAAGTTTCAGCTTGCAAAATCAGAGAAGAGAGGAATAAGAGAAAGATGAGTACAGTCCACCAGGAAGTTTATGTAATGCTTTGATCCATTCTCTTTGGATTTGGGCTCACAGTAGATTTATACTAGCTGTTATAATTTACTAGATAAAACTCTGTATCCTTTTAGCAGCTACAAGACACAGTGATTTGGGACTTAGGCTATGTGTTACAATTTTTACGATGATTCCTATATTCCCCAACTAAACACAACATACATATACTTATTGAAGTGCCACAGTTATAATGATTAATTGTCTTTTAAACGTGATATTTACACTCATCTCAAGGTTTCTGAAAAAAGAGAATTCTGCACTGTAGCCCTTGTGTGTAAAAGGACTTCGGAATATAAACCACTCCCTTGAGCATCAATGTATTTGAGCTGCACAGGGTTTTAATCCAGATTCATTATACATTTTAGATTTTCTGCATTTCAGTTATACTGTTTAATACGTTTAAGCACAATAAAATAAATGACGTGACAGTAAAATAATGCATAATTAAATTATGCTGCATTTTATTACACTGTTGTATTTCACTTTTCCTTCCTATTAATTTCAGGCCCCTCCCCAATTCATATATAAATCAAACAAAGAAAGAAATATCAGTCATCCTATGGTGGAGACTGGTGAATCTAGGCAGAAATCTCATGCACATTTAGTATGAATATATGCAATTGTTTCATGATGATTATTTTTATGATGTTTTATAACTGTTTGTAAGCCGCCCCGAGTAGACTCTGTCTAGAAGGGCGGGGTAGAAATAAAATAATAAATAAAATAAATGGAAGAAGCTCCACTGAACTCAGTGGGGCTTACTTCTGAAATATGTTTGCATTGAATCACACAGGCTGAAATCTTGTTGCTTAGCATAGTTGTAACTAGAGTAGGCCCACTGAATCAGTAGAACTTATAGGGAGTGACTCACCAAATCCCCACTGATTCAATGGGCATAACCACCACCACCATCTCCATAGCTGGAAAGGAAACGATCTTCAGGTGTCAAGAGTCACAGTGGGTAATTGAACTCTCAATCTCAGCCTTTGCAGGCAGAGACCTAAACCACTGAGCTATCCAGCAGTTCTAATATCAAGTTAGTATGTTAAACAACAAGATTTCGGCTACTAACCATCCTATTATTTATATATAGCATTTTCAGGATATCTTGAAACACATGTAATGGGTTTTCTTGGTTTCTTTGTTATTAAGACATGTTCCAAGTCATATTCTGAATTTCACTAATTTCAATGGGATATAATTCCAAGTGAGTGTAATAGCATATGCATAAATGTTCCCAGCTAAAGAGTATATGCATAATTCTTCCCCATTAAAACCATTTATATGTGTTTGCTAAATATTTTATATTGTGTTTCAATATATGCTATCCATTACTGCATCCTATTAAACTTGTAGTTTGGCCAACTATGAACAGAATGTCCTATTTAATTACCATTGGGTTCACCCAAGCCTTTTAAATTCCAGGAAAAAAAATGCTGACTATAAATGCTATCTGTTATAGTATAATAAAATAAAATAGACATGGAAATGTGAATCTTGTGAGTTAATTTATCCACCATCAACTCTATAGCTGCCACTTTCTTATAATCAAAAGTCTTTATATTTTATCCTATCTATACCACTTTAGAAGGGGAAACTGGGAAAAATGCACATAGGAGGTGCTAGCTATATTTCCTGCAAACCCTGTCCTGAAAATAGAGGCTAAAACAAACCAACCTGTTACACTTATGTTCTTAGTTTTTATCACAAAATCTATGAAAGTAAGATGGAGTCTAGCTCATAGGTACAGTATATAAGTGTTCAAGGGAACTCCTGTAGCCCTGCTTCTTCCACTTCTGGGTCTAGTTGTCCTGAATGTTTTGGCTGCAACAGTCTGATCCTGTAAGTTCTTTCTGTCTGGAACGGGTGTGGGTTTCTTCATGTAAATCAGAGCTCTGGAAAATCCATGGTTTGGACAGTTCTTATACCTGTCAAGAATATCCCAAATTCTGCTTGTTCTGGTAAGGCAACTAGGAAAACTGACTTACCAGTTTTATTTCTGCAAACAAAATGTTCCACATCTAATTAAAATCTAATTACTGACATTCTATGAATGCATATATAGATTGAACACTCATTTGTATACTACTATTTTAACATTTTAGGATTTAGCCAACTGGGCTCTTGCAAAATATTTTTATTTTATGCCTATTCACTACTTAATACATCCATGTATCACTGATGGATCACATCACTGATTGACTGTATTTAATACCATCATGGTTATAAAATGCTACAGAGAAAATTATTTAACTGTTTTCTTAAACTCACACTTTCTCGGAAGTTGAACACAATTCTTTTGTTATCGTAATCTCCAGTGGGCACATGTAAAGTGAGTATATCATGGTGAGTAACTGGATACATCTGACTCTGCCTGTCTAACTTGTGACTCACACCGTGCTTCTCATGTCTCACAACTGAACTTCTGGGAAACAGCTGTGAGTCCCACACCGAAACTAAGTACATTTGAGCTCTGCTGATTTATGTCAATTCCTCAGAGAACAATGACATGAAAAATGAACACCACTTGTAAACAAAGATACCATTTCTCTAAGTGCTAAAATTATATATATATTTCAAATATACTGAATTATTTACCGCACGCCTTACACTGCATTAGAGACAGGGAGTAAGCAACATGTGTGATTTCTCCTCTGGATTCCAGTTCTCTGAGCCAACTGCTCCTTTGAGCCACTATTTTTAACCTCTCTCACATTATAAATCATTACTGCCGTCTGGGTAGAATTAGACTCTATTCATCAGGACTGAAGAACAGAATAAGGGAAGGTGTTTTTTTCTCTTTTTAGAAATGTTGCAGTAAAAGATTGGGACTGGCAATCTGAAGCCCATGGATTAAATATTGCCATCTACTTAATTACATGTGGTTGCTGGTGGGGCAGAGGAAGGATACATGGAAAAAGTCAAACGAGAACAAGTGATCCAATTCCTTTTGTTCCCTTGCCCGTGTCAACAGCAGTCTCTTCTTCTTGTACATTTCCTGGCAATCCAGAAAGGAGGAAAGCAAAAGGAGGTGGCAGAGAAGGAACTGGATATAAGTTGTCAGAAAAAGAGTGGAGGCAGAAAACATGATGGTAGAAAGAAAAAGAAAAAACGTAGTCTTGTCAACTTTCAGTACCCATCTCTTACTGTTGCCTAGCCATAAGGAATATGTGGTCCTCAACCAAAGCATGTTTTTTCACTCCTGCAGTGGTTCACAATTCAGCTACAATGAACATTAATGCTCCTATTTTCAGAGTATTGGCTCTCAGTACATAATGGGTTTCATCCAAATATGTTAGTTGAACATGAAACCAATGGAAGAAGTTGGTAATGACTTCGAATTCAGCGGGAATCACGTTCTCCCAATTTACTCTGAATACAAACTACGAATGTTGCACCAAAATGCTCTTTTGATTGATAAAACTGTACTGTCTTTGCTATAATCTGATATATGGGTTTTACATGTACAAAAAGGGAGAGAGGAACATCGAGAAACCAAAACTTAGGTATCTGCCACATTTCAGCATATATAATGAATATGGTTACTGCTTGTTTTTAAAGTAACAACCAAATCATGTTGCTTAGCATACTCAATTGCACTAGAGTAGGTCTATTGTATCAACAGGGATTAGCAAGTCAACTCTTCCATAAGTTCCGCTGATTCAAATTGGCCGGCTCTGTGACTTACTATACTATATATACAGTTAGAGTAAGACTGTTTAAATCTGTGGAACTAATGGAGAAACTGACTTACTAAACTCCATTGATTAAATGGAAACCCTCTGGTGCAGTTTATTACATAAGCAACAGGATTTTGGCCCCTGTCTAAATGACATATTAAGCATTGCATAGACAGTGATTAACATTATACAAAATATTGTTCACTGAAATCATGCTGTGAGAAAGATGGGATGATTTTGTGGAATATGACATGAGCATAAGATAAATGAGACAGAAAGTGAAGAAAGGGTGCTGGTTATAAAAACTAAAGCTTTCAGACCTATATGAACAATAAATCAGGAATTTGGAATATTAGCAGCTTGCAAGAGAGTCTGCTCAGCAAGGTACATAACCATAAGATACACGTATGCTTTCATTAATAGTATTGTAAACAATGAATTGGATAAAAACATAAATTTAGTTAATGCAAGCTTTGTTTCCATTCTTAGTAGTCACATGTTAAAACAATCTGAGACACATTATCAACTTGACTAATAGAATTATATGATTTGGAATATGGAGTGCAATTTGAGCGTAGAATATTATGTATACGTCTGTATTGTACACCAAGGATGGACAAACATGCTGTATATCTCCAAATATTTGTAGACTGCAGCTCCCATAATACTTCAAAGTTAACTACACTGCCCAGGGCAGATGGGAGATAAAGAAAAAAACATGTAGAAGGTTAGAGTTATCCACACCCAGTGTAGTTCTTTAATCATAATTACATGTAGCATCTGAATACTGAAACTATGTTTAAAACAGGCCAAAATCCAGATTATGACAACATGCTCCAATGTGGGCTTGGAAACCACTGGTTATATTAATGATGTTTAGTGATATACATGGGACAAGCCCCCCCCATTGGGCTGGGATTCCTCTTTACATGGTGGCAAGAATGGTGTCTACCCTCCAGAGCCAGAGCTGAGTACAGCAAGATAAAGAAAGTTTTCATTGTAACTTTGATGAAATATAACATGCTTATGTTAACCATACGTATGCATGATGCAGAGAGACATCTCTCTTTCTCCTTGAACATTACCTGTTTTCTCCATCTCTTCAGCCCCCCCAAACCATGATGTTCATAAAATACAGTATCTTTTATGTGGATCTCAGTGGTATGAAAGCATTACCAATAAACATACACGATCCAAAGGGGTGGAAAGACACAGTAAGACTTTGTTTCACATATTGATAAAGGCATTGGTCTCTATAAATCTAGAGGACTTTCTTCTGAAAGTTATGATGGAACATAGTCACCACTTTCAAATAGCAAAAACAAACAAACAAACAAAAAACTACCCAGATACAAATTTTCCACAGAATATCAGAGTAAAAAATGTCAGATTTTCAATTTGATATGGTTAAAAATGAGGTAACTTCTCTTAATTCATAGCAATAAGCCACACCACATGGCAGTGTCAATGCTGACCAGCATAAAATCTGAAATACCCCTCCAGTGTCTCTGACACTGAAGATTTACAACCTCTGCTACTCAAGATTAACTGTAAATAAAGTGGATCTCAGCTGCAGCCTTACATATGCTTTGCCAAACTATTGCCTTTCCATTTTTATGATTCCACATTAGCTAAGGATTACCCAATTTTTGCAAATCAGTTTCCAATTAACAGAGTTAAAAAGCACAAATATAATGTTCTACAGTAGATGCATTATAATTTACATTTTACATTATTAAAATCTCAGAATGTCAAAAAGGACTAGAAATATCTATGGAGCAGACCATATTTCAGACTGCTACTGTGTGTGGAAGTTTTTCAGTATTATTTTATACACCAACCTCTTTGAGTCTTGCACAGAAAACACTTGCAGGAAAAGGAGAAAAAACATCACCGTAACTGATGAAAGAAAGATGGCCCAACTGTAGTGTTTCTGACTACATATTTTGGCAGAGCATATATCAATGGATTCACCACCAGGTAAACTCACAGGTAACCCATCAGCTGAAGAATTAATAGGGTGGTGAAACACTGGAGTCGGCATGGGCATTAGCCACTTTGTGGGTTGCTTTTTGCCTCTTGGAGATGAGGAGATGACAGCCTGGGTTAATGCTTGGAAGCTTCAGTCTGAGATCCCTTATGGATATGTCCCTATTGGGGAGCAACCCTAAGATCCCATGTGTGCCACAAATGATATTGGCCCAGTTCCTTCAAGGCTTCAAATGGAAGCTATGACAGAAAAATTAAAAGCATCGTATAGGAACAAAAGAGTTAGTATGATGCAGAAATGCGACGGGCAGGGCCAGTTATCCCACAGATAAAATTTTAAATAGGAAATAGGGTGTGCTGAAGAAGTCTGCTGCCCTGTCTTCTCATTCTGCACAGTTAGATGGTAATGCTGAGTGGCTGGTACAGCTGGAATGTTCCTGGGTGTCTGAAGGGACTGTATTAGCAGAGAGAAATATTCAAAGTGGCCAAGGAAAACAGCTGCCATCCTCCCCACTTCCAAGCTGCAGATTAAAACGTCCCCTCCATAAATCGGGATACTCAGGCTTCTTGGAAATTATAAAGTAAGAACTGATCTTTCTGCTGTGCATTTTCAAAGTTTAAACACGGATGGGGAGCTATTGCGACCTGGCTGTGAAATGTAAGTTTTCTACAGGAACATAAAAAACTGGCTTAGAACATTGGTCCATGTAGCTTACTATTTGTTTCTGTTTCATTGGGCTTGACCACCATCACCACCCCTCGGATCCCAAACAGGTGTCTTTCCCAGTCTTACCAGCAAATACAAGGTGAACTTTAGAACTTTATGAAAAGTTGGTATGGTATCACACTTACTTTTTAATCTACCTAAACATATCAATCTAACCACTTTTTTTTAAAAAAAAACTTAGATCTCATAAATTAATGAAAGGGATACTCTTATAAAGATGCATTAATATTCTCTTGGTTCTTCCTTAACTCTGGCAGCATACTTTCATACTAATTTCTTTATAAGTTCTATGAATGGCAGAAAACATTAAAATTATTGCAATTCAGGGGAACTCTAAAATACATTAGCATGTAAATGCTGGTTGCACTTCATCAATAATTTCCAATTAATATGAGAAATTCTAATATTTAATTTACAACAGAATGGTTCGCTTAACATATTCTCTCTTTTTTTGGCACACACCTATGGGCATGCATCAGCCTGCAGAAGCCAGTAATTCAGAAGCATGGTAGATAATTGAATTCTTAACCCCTGAGCTTCATAAACCTACTTGAAAGCCATAAAATAATATGATTCAAATATTCCTTGTTTTAGATTTGTACATAAATGATTTCTAAGGCTATTTGACTATCTATGTAGGTGGTAAATATTACAGCATAGTGGAATGCCGCTGGGAAGTGAAAGGAAACAAAATCTTTTCATACCCTCTCACATATAAATCACAGCTAATGTCCTTTATTGCACTAAAATGCTGATTTATTTTCAAGCAGTTCTATTCTTCCCTCATTGCACACGTGCATTTCTCGTTAAGTATCAGACAATGTTGTGCCTGAGTTTCAGAAGGAAGATAAATCTAAATCTATGCAGCAAACTTAAATAAATATTCCAGAGTGACTCTTATCACCTTCACATGTTTTGGTTGATTTAAAAAAAAATCAGTAAGTTTTGATATCAGACTTTCTTTTTTATTGTGTAATAAAGAAAGTTCTAGTATTGCAATGTGATTCCCCCCCCCAGGATAACATAAATCTATCTCCCTCCCCAATTTATGAAGGGAGCCACTGACTCACATCACTTTTTTTTGACCTGCTTAAATAAAGATTTTGTTTGTCTCCTGTTGTATGCAGACAAATCCTCAGAAAAAAAGGAAGCAATATTTTAATTAGAAACTGAGGTAGCTGTTTAAATAGTTAATCTTTTCTGTTTAATATTTTAAATATTAGCATCAATATTTTTTTTCTCCTGCATCACCAACTGCAATATTTTTCAGATTTTTAGGGGGGAAAGGTCATGGATTCCCCTGCCAGTGTACCATCATGTTCCAAACAAGGATCCAATAGCTTCATCCTGACTGTTGCCCAGACTACTACACCCAACCAGCTAACAATGAGGAGTTTAAAGATTGTATTCGCGAAGGCTTTCACGGCCAGGATCTAATGGTTGTTGTGGGTTTTTCGGGCTCTTTGGCCATGTTCTGAAGGTTGCTCTTCCTAACGTTTCGCCAGTCTCTGTGGCCGGCATCTTCAGAGAGGCCTTCCTGGGAAACTGCGATGCAGACCAAGGCCATGGTCATCATGTCTATCTCAGGTGATGTCTTTGTTGGCACGAAGTTAGGCCAAGACTAAGATAGGTTATTTCAGGATAAAAGCCAGGATAAGTATTGTATTTTCCAACATTCCTACGCTGGTAGGGGTTTGGATTCAGCACAGCCTCAACTGAATTAGTTTGACTAGTTAGGATTTTGCCCTTAGAGGGAAATTAATTTGTCCAGAAATTTAAGTTCTTCTAAAAACTATGTATGGGAGAAGCTCTATGACAATCAGATAGATTAAGAGTGAAATAATAAATTAAACATGAACCACAAATCCCAATTGTCTGTGATCTAACTGTCACTGAGGGATCCCTCAGAATCTTAACATCTGGTGCAAATGACGAAATAAAAAATGGTGAATCAAAATTTACTAAATTTATTTGGAGTCAGAATGTAAATGGCAAAATAATTATTATACTGTCCCTTCACCTCAAGATGTTGCATCTGGTTTAGGTCATAGGAAGTGAAAGCAAAGCTTTAAAATTAATTCATTTTTGCCAAAACCATACCATAACAGAAGACATCAGAGAACAATAGTTTTCATTAAAAACGGTTAAACTCTTTAGCAGAAACACTACTACAATAAGTACTACTATTTTCTTCATACTTTCCTCCAGGCCAGATTAGAGGACTAGCTGCTGTTAATCCTTGAAAAGCATTGTGTGACAGTAGGCACTCTTCAGTGCATCATCCATATACTCTCTTTGAAATGAAGACTGCTATGCTTGAAAGCACGAAGTTCCAATTTAGAAAACTGATGCCACAGCATACAATAATAATGACTTCCAAACCAATAAAAATGTAAATCTAAATTTAATGGGCGATTAAATACTCTAGGAAATTAACATTAGATCAACAATTTGATCCTCCATACAAAATGCTTCACTCTTGAGATACAGCAAAGCAAGAATTTTGCACAAGTCAAAAAGATGTCAATATTTTCCACATTGGTGCTAACAACTTCAAATATAAAACTTATAAATGGGTGAGTACTCATATAAAAATCGAACAGCTAAAGTTATGAATATTTGCTTGCAGATAAAGCCACCAGTTTAAACACATGATGCTCCCAAATAAATGTGCATAAGTCTGAAGCCATCACAGTGTTGCAAATTCAGTGAAGCTTCAAGTTTCTTTAAAAATACATATTGGCTCATTTTCTGTTTTCAGCCATCTTCATTTTTTTAATTATAATCTTACCATTACAAATTTAAATTGAAAATTAAACAAGTCAATAAAAGTAATAAAAAACCCCACGCAATAGCTGACAGACAATATATATTCCAGACAAGTTATGTTTCTGACCTAAGTATAAATTGAAATGGCTATTTCCACAGTCTACAACATTTTTTCAAAGGCATGCATGATGACATGGAGGAATATACAGTGGTGCCTCACTTAACGAGTGCACCGTATAACGATGAAATCGCATAGCGATCTCTTTTTTGAGATAGCTAATGCTATCGCTTACCAATGGCCTCTATGGCCAAAACTCACATTGTGAAGATCGGTAAGCATTTCGCTTACCGATCTTCGCATTGCGACACCGGGAAATCAGCTGTTCAGCGGCTCCAAAATGGCCGCCGCAACCATTTTCGCGCCCTGCCCCTCGCTTACCAAGGAGGTGAAAATGGTGGCGCTATGAGGAAACTTTGCTTAACGGTGAGTATAGAAGCCATTGGAACGCATTAAACTAAGTTTAATGCATTCCAATGGCATTTTGCATCCCATTTAGCGATGTTTCCTCATAGCGAGGTTAATCCGGAACAGATTAACCTCGCTATGCGGGGCACCACTGTATATATATGACCATTGTCTTTTAGGTAGACACATAAAAGGGTACCAGCTTTCATAGAAGATACAATCTCTTGAAGTTTCTTGTCATTTTAAATTATGTTGATTTTTCTATTATTATTTTCTTTAAAGCCTGTTTTTTCATTGCTATATTGAACCCATTAAGTTATCCCTTTTGTAATTCTTTTTGGGGTGCTAGCAGAAAGGGATAGTGATGAGAATTTATGAGCTAAGATTTATGCAAGAGAGCATATACAGTGGTGCCCCGCATAGCGAGGTTAATCTGTTCTGGATTAACCTTCGCTATGCGGAATCGTCACTAAACGGGTAGGGAAAATGTATTGAAACACATTTAACTTAGTTTAATGTGTTCCAATACCTTTCTTACTTACCCGTTCAGCGAGGATTCCAATTGCCGGCAGCCATTTTCGCGCCCTCGCTAAGCGAGGGCAGGGCGTGAAAATGGCTGCCGGCAGCCATTTCCGGGCTTCCGGCGGCCATTTTGGAGCCGCCGAACAGCTGTTTGGTGGCTCCAAAATGGCCACCGCAATACCCGATCTTCGCAATGCAGGTTTTCCCCATTGCGAAGATCGGGAATGTTTCCGTATAGCGATCCCGAAAAAGGGATCGCTATACGGAAACATCGCTATACGGGGCACTCGTTAAGCAAGGCACCACTGTATACTTTCCTGCACTGAAATGTCTTCAGCTGCAAGAAACAGTTATTTCATTGAAGGCCCTCTCTAACAAGGTGAGCTTTTTTCTGCCTTCTAATATAGACATTAAGCACTTGTTTTAATTGTTACTTGTATTGTAAAGTGATACGATTTGTGTGCTTGCTTTATATAGATCTTTTAAAAACAAACTCCTGTTTGACCACATCAAAAAACAAAGAAAAATCCTAATTTATAAATTAGAATTTGCTAAGGTATTTCTTTCTTTTTTAAAAAAATAGCATAACAAGCCGCTGGGAAATAATAAAATAAAAAGTAGTCACTTGGCTAATCACAGGAGCCCATTTCCCATCCTGGGACTGAATAAATCTGTGAAGGATATTGTGGAATAATGTCTAAAAATATAGCCAGGGTTTTTTTGCAAGTAGCCAAGTCACCACTTGAACTGGTGGAAACATTTTTTTTAAAGTTGCAAATTCCACCAAACTTTGAAATCTATTAAACCAAATACTTCAGCCCATAACTATTAAAAAAGTAAATAAACAGAAGTATAAAGACATGTATAACATTAGACTATAAGTTCCACCTGTAGCTCTCCATATCTGAAAACCAGGGAACAGATACTTTTTCTCAAAACCGAATGGCTGGCGCTGAAAATAATGACTCCAAATCACCCAGTTCTGATATAACTGGAAATCCTGGAGCCAGTATAAAGTTACCTCACCACTGTTTTTTTAAAAAAATATATATGTGGAAGGCAGCTATAGCGGGCAGATGAAATTTATACTTGGCATATGTCTTTTTGAAAGGGAAAGGCTTTAGGCAAGCAGAAGAATCAATGTATTTTTGGAGAGGTATGGGGTGAAATGCCTTCATGGATTGCTGCCTTGTTGTGGTGAAGGGGCTTGAGTAACCCAGAGAAGCTATGGCCTATCCTGTGCAGGGACACCCAAGATGGACAGTTCATAGTGGAGAGTTCTGACTAAATGCGATCCACCTGGAGCAGGAACTGGCAAGCCACTCCAGTATCTTTGCCAAGAAAACCCCATGAACAGAAACAAAAGGCTAAAAGATATGATGCTGGAAGATGAGCCCCTCAGGTCAGAAGGCGTCCAATATGCTACTGAGGAAAAGCAGAAGACAAGTACGAATAGCTCCAAAGCTAATGAAGTGGTTGGGCCAAAACTGAAAGGATGCACAGCTACAGACGTACCTTGAAATGAAAGGAAAGTCCAATGCTACAAAGAAAAATACTGCATAGGAACTTGGAATGTAAGATCTATGAACCTTGGTAAGCTGGATGTGGTCGAACAGGAGATGGCAAGAATAAACATCGACATCCTGGGCGTCAGTGAACTAAAATGGATGGGAATGGGTGAATTCAATTCAGACAATTATCATATTTACTGTTGTGGGCATGAATCCTGTAGAAGAAATGGAGTAGCCCTCATAGTCAACAAAAGAGTGGGAAAAGCTGTACTGGGATACAATCTCAAAAATGATAGAATGATTTCAATACAAATCCAAGGCAGACCTTTCAACATCACAGTCATCCAAGTTATGCACCAGCCACCAATGCTGAAGAGGCTGAAATTGACCAACTCTATGAAGGCTTACCACAACTGCTAGAACTGACACCAAAGAAAGATGTTCTTCTCATTATAGGGGATTGGAATGCTAAAGTAGAGACTCAAGAGATTTAAGGAACAACAGGTAAGTTTGGCCTAGGAGTTCAAAACGAAGCAGGGCAAAGGCTAATAGAGTTTTGTCAAGAGAACAACCTGGTCATCACAAACACTCTTTTCCAGCAACACAAGAGATGATTCTACACATGGACATCACCAGATGGGCAATACCGAAATCAGACTGATTATATTCTCTGCAGCCAAAAATGGAGACGCTCTATACAGTCAGCAAAAAACAAGACGTGGAGCTGATTGTGGCTCTGGTCATCAGCTTCTTATAGCAAAACTCAAGCTTAAACTGAAGAAAGTAGGAAAAATCACTGGGCTAGTCGGGTATAATTTAAACCAAATCCCTTATGAATACACAGTGGAAGTGAAGAACAGATTTAAGGAACTAGATTTGGTGGACAGAGTGCCTGAAGAACTATGGATGGAGGCTCGTACTGTTGTACAGACGGCAGCAACATCCCAGCCAGAAGGCAAAACCATCCCGGAGAAAAGGAAATGCAAGAAAGCAAAGTGGCTGTCCAACGAAGCCTTAAAAATAGCAGAGAAGAGAAAGGAAACAAAATGCAATGAGAAAATAGTCTTTGCTTTTTCAGCATTTTGAAACAAATGAATTTGTTTGCAACACTTGAAGGAAAATTAAATCACACCCACCATGTAATGTAACTGTGAATCATCCCAGAGAGTTACTCAATTAAATATTTGCACACAGTGCAGCTGATAAGTGAAAGAGCTGCAACTAATTCATTTTGCCTTTTAATTTATCCAAAAGCATTTCAGAGAAATTGTGATTTTCACAAAACTGGAGTAACTACTCAGTGTCTTGAACAGAGTGCCATTATTTCTCTATTATTTTGCACTTTGGATGCTAATGAAGTTCTCTGGCTTGTGCTTGGATAGGAGCTTCTGAAGTTCTGAACAATTAGCCTTATAATGTACATTCTATTTAATGTAAGAGTAAGTTGATCTGTTCTCACTTTTGTCAATAAAGTCTAAGAAGTTGTGAACAAATGAGAAACCATAAGTACATGTGATTTCCTCAGTAGTTCTTTTGCACATACCAAGAGACTGATAAGGGGCCAAATGAATGTAGTGTTATTTTCCATCTTTAAAATATCAGACAGTAAAAATTTACAAGTCCTTATGAAGTCCCCACTCACCTACCACTTCCATATCTCCAGCATAGATGTGAAACATTGGGATGCTTTTTCTGTACTTCTACTAGCATAAAATAGTATGCATATAATATCATAAATCCTTAGAAGTACCATTCAGTATAACTTTTACAGGTATTCATTATTGTGGCGGTGCCATTCCGAAGGTTGCTAAGTCACATGGGTGTTGTAGTGTGAAAAGATATATATTTTTAACATTGCTATTTCTATGTTCTAGAACTTTAATTCTGAGTCTCTGAAAAGAATGATGTTTCTGTAGAAATTCAGAAGGGGAGAAGAGGTGGAATTGTTACTAAATTATTAACAACAATTCTCTACACATGTAGTGCAGTGTGGTGAAATATGCATGTGGTGAAATATGTAACCTGAAACAGGTAGGTTTCTGGACATTGTTAATTTAAGCAGTGTTTTTACCATTGAGGTAGCAAAATCTCTCTCTCTCTTTCGCTTTTACATAGCTTTGTTTCATTATATATATTGTTGAGTTATGCTTCATGCCATTCTGGGTGTCTTCGGACAGAGGAATGATATATAAATGAGAATGAATGAATGAGTCTTCCCACTATACAAATCCTTCAACATGGAAGAGTTGATACTCATACTAAGAATGGTGAAGGTTTGGCTACCCCCACAGACTCAGATCCCTCAGGAGTGAACAGACAACAGCCCTACATGGAGGAGGATCAGCCCTTGACTTGAAGAAGGAATCAGCACAGAGAAAAGATATCAAGTAAAGGTGAGGGTTCAGCTATGGGCAGTTAAAAGTAGCACCTGGTTCCAGGCTAGTCTGCAACACCCACAGGAAGCTACTGCTGGGATGCAGGACAATGGGACTGGCAATGATAATATGGTCAACTACAGCTTCTCTACCCACCCTCCCTTGAGTTCTTCCATCCAATGCAGGTGCTGTCAATGAAGAGAGGATCTGGCTTGACATAGCTTCAGAAACACCGCTGAACTATAGGGACAGGGACACCAGGAGGAAATGGCAGGCCTCTTCTGGTAGCAGTGCTGAATCTGGAAAATATAGATGCTGCGTATGTCCTTGGTTTGGCCCCTACAACCTAGTTTAATCCACTGTGGCTGTTACAGGTGGTGAAATCTGACTGGTGAGGTGTGACAGTTCCTTAGGGGATACTAGAGCTGGAGGAAAATGCACTTTTAAATTTCCTCACTATGTGCTGGTCCTCTTCCTTACAAGGTTTAGTAAGCAGCTGAATATAGCAGCCATTCAACCATCCCCATTCCTGTAAAGATCAAATTACTGTAAAGATCAAATTGTTTTTGCTCAAGAGGTCATGCACCTAACCACATCTCATAATATGTTCATTACATTGCAGTACTGTCTCTTAAGATTTTAAGTCGACTTCTTAATTCTTCTTCGAGGTTATGTTCTATGTGAGTATCAGAGATTCTTACTGCAGTGGGGAGAAAAGCCACAGTTGAAATCTTAATAGAGTGATTTTCTCAATAAGTGACTGTAACATTTGCTGCATCGTACTCTGAATAGTAGAAATTACCTCAGTTCAAACAAAGATCCTTTATTCTCTGCTATGAAGATGTAATTTCTCATTTGTTAGCTTCTCCAGATTGTAAATGATTTAGTAACTGAGCCCTAAAGATATGCAGAGGCATGGCTTGGCATAGTTTAAGGCAAAATAGAGTTGACAAATCCTCTCATGCTACATCTCTGGTACAACAATCACGTTGCTGAGACTGTAGATTTCCTGATGGCTAATGCATTTTCCCCTAGGAGGTCTGGCCTCATTCATACTAATACACACTAAGAATGGCTTGTAAAAATAAGAATTTTCAGATATGTTTCATCACATCAAAATATTTTTTTTATTCTAAAATTTTATTCTATTCTATTGCAAATGTCCCCTGGCTACTGAAGAGCACCAAAGAACTTCAGAAGATCAGTCTATGATACATAGACTCCAGCAAAGCCATTGACTGTGTGGATCTTCAGAAACTGAGGGATGTTCTGAAATAAATAAATGGGTTGCTCAGTACTTGATTGTCCTGATGTGAAAGTTGTTTTGTGAACAAGAAACTCCCATTTGAATAGAACGTGCAGAGTTTCCTATAGGTAAGGGTGTCAGATAAAAGTGCATTTCATCTCTGTATCTGTACAGTCTTTATGCAGAATGTATCATAGGGAAAACCAGACTAGATTCAGATGAAAGAGGAGTGAAAAATCAGTGGAAGAAACATCAATGATTTAAGATATGCAGATGACAATATCTTATCAGGAGAAAGCAGCAATGACCCAAAGCAACTTTTAGTGAAAGCAAAAGAAGTGGCAAAGCATGACTGTAGTTGAACATTAAGAAGACAAAAATCATGACTTTAGAAGAACTACTCAACTTTAATGCTGACAATGTAAAAATTGAAATTATTAAAGGTTTTATATACTTTTGTTGAATCATTAGTCCAAATAGAGACTGAATCCAAGAAATCAGAAGAAGACTGAGACTACGCTATTGTATTCCTGATCACCATGCACATCATGTACAGTGTGAAAGTTGGCGAGTAAAGAAATCTGACAGGATTTGTCTTGAATATGGTGCTGGGCAAGAGCTTTGAGGATACCCTAGATGGCCAGAAAATAAACAAGTGGGTTCTAGATCCATTCAAGCTTAAACTATCTCTAGAGTCAAAAATATTGAAACTGAGGCTGTCCTACTTTAGGCACAACATGAGAAAGCAAGATTTTCTGGAAAAGACTAAGGATGGGAAAGGCATCAGGAAAAGAGGAATACAAAATATGAAATAGATTGATTCCATAAAGGAAACTGCAGCCTTGAATTTACAAGATCTTAGAACAGGACATTTTGGAGGTAAACACATACAATACAAATAACTTTGATTTCATTCATAAATCAGAGGCAATTTGACAGTGTATAACAACAGTTATGAGAAAGCAACTGGCTCAAATATGAAGAAAACATCAGAAGTGCAATGTTTTGTTAACTGAAAAAATGTTTCTACATAAGATATTCAGTATTTATATGTATTACGCTTGTATTTCTGATACAGATGAATAGATTAACAAATTAGATTCATCACTTTATTTTTATGCTATTTAAAAAGATTCTGACCCAAAGAATCTGCAGCTGCTGCAAATCCAGTAGACATAGTTACCATATTTTCCATGTATAAAACAACACTTTTCCCTTAAATTATTAAACAAAAAATTGAGGGTGGTTTTATACACGGAAGGCAGCTGCTTTTCCCTGCCTTTTGTGAAAACACAGGGCTTAACAAAAAGGAAGGGAAGGCTCCCTTTGGGTAAAGCAGCCATGAAAGGGCTGTACAATCTCAGCCCTTTGATCCTGAAGCCCTTTCAGGCGATCGTGCAACCCTTTCTACGGCTGTGTTACCCACTGCCTAAGCCCCGTGGGGTTTAGGAACTGGATAAAGCAGCCATGAAATGACTTCAGGATCAAAGGGCTGTGATTGTGCAGCCTTTACCCAAAGGGAGTCTTTGCTTCCTTTTTGCTAAGCCTCGTGGCTTCGCAAAAGGCAAAGAAAAGTGGCAGTCAAAGGGAGCCCTTTGATCCCTGCTTTTCCCTTCCTTTTGCTAAACTCCATGGCATAGCAAAAGGAAGGGAAAAGCAGGGATGGAATTTTCAAATTTGGGATTAGAGAAGGATGGGTCTTTTTATACATTGGGTCATCTTATAAATGGAAAAATACAGTATATCTCCTTAACCAACCTTGTTAGTAATGGGCTTCTCATTGCTGAACAGGAACAAAGTGCTGTGTTTGCACAACATCTAAAGAACTGACAGAAAGGGAATATATCAAAAGACTGGAAAATCTTAAAATCAAAATTAAATGGGGAAATACAATCAAAGTCATAAACACATGGGCTGTTCCAGTAATCAGATATCCAGCTGGAATAATAGATTGGACTCAAATCCTATTAGAATAATTGGATCGAAAAACATGGAAACTAATGAACATGCATCACACACTACATCCAAAAAGTGATATGGACACATTATATACCATGAAAAATTGGAGGTCATGGATTCTTGCAAATACAGCAGGTAGTAGAGGAAGAATAAATAAGCCTAAATGATTATATCGGTACAAGGAGAGAAAAATTGCTGAAAGCAATAAAAATGGAGAATATTTTGAAAACAACAGAAACAAAAGCTCAATATAAGAAACAACAATTTGAAAATAAATTAAACAGCTGGAAAAATAAACCACAACATGGACCACACCTGAGAAATATTGATGGAAAGCAGTATTCAGGTCCACCATACAACAAGTGTTACTTGGCGTGGCCGTCGGAGAGTGGTCTTTTGTTATCACAGACCACACAGTGTTTAAACGGGTCCAAAGGGGCCATGAATAGGAGAAAATAATTTGAGGAGAAAAAAAACGACGATTGGGTGGTGCTGCAGCCGGAGGCCGAGCGAAGTAGAAAAGAAAAAATCTCTGATGATAATGAATTTGATCTAAAAGTTTAAAGAAGGAATCAAGAATAAACTCTCTTTCTCTTTATTCACAAATGCAGAACTATGAGGCTCTCAACGCGGCAGTTGAAAGAAACTGAAAGGGGAGCCTTGGCACCAAGGTACTTATACAAGGGAGGAGGGGCCTTATTCTAATGTGTTTTTTGCTACCGCAGAAGCTCTAAAACTTTCCGATGAGGCTGCGTGCAGGCACGGATTACCTAGGGTGTGATTCACAGAGGCCATGAAGAACAGGTTTTTATATCCAGGCTAGATGTGCGTCTTTCAGTTGCTTGGTAAACTGATCCACATTAGTCTCTATCTCCAGGTGTAATCATTAATGGTTGGGTAAGCCACTTCTTGAAAATCCTTCCACAGAATAATTGCTAATACTTAAACCCATGTTGGGATTTGACTGGGGCAGGGTATAGCCAGAATCCAAATGTTGAAGTCTGACAGATTAGTTATAACCCATCAGTATGGGCAACTATCATGTGGAAACTGAAGCATATGTAAGAGCAGTATTCAGCAGCAAGCTGCAAAAAGTAAACTTCTGTAGTCTGTATTAGGACAAACTATATACTTTATTTGGTGAGTTTCAGGATCAAATCCAAGTTTGAATTCACAACTATCACTGTGGCAATAATTTGGAGCTTAATAGCAGAATATTGACATACTGTAATTAGCTTGCTTCGACAATGAAGGAATCATTTCTATACTCCTTACACTACTGTAAGAACAGACCTTGAGTCAGCAAAGACATTTGGGGAAAATTTTTGAAGGGTTTTTATGGCTTTTGACAGATAGCTGCATATTTATTTTGTTTTTGCTGTTTTTCACAGACATTTTTTCTCTTCTTGCATTACTTATCTCATTTTCCAACATGCATAATCACAGCGAATGTAGAACAGCTGGTAAGAGCCTTACACTGATCTGTGACAAACTAAACAGATCTGCAGGGAATAAAGTCTTCATGTTGTGCCTCCCAGACCAATATAGTATACAATCTGCTCTCACATTCTCTCTGGAATGCTCAGATGAATGGAGGGAAAGATAATGCTGTGAAAACTGCATGTAGTTGTAACAGGCAATGCTGCATGTTGAGATATTCAGAAGATAAGAAAATATTTACTTCTTTACTTCAAGAAATTTAGTGCTACATTCTCTGAAATCTGCTAGGAGGAATTTATATCATTAATGGGATAATTAATAAAAGCTCCTTAACATGTTCTAGTTCCAAATAACAAACGCACTGAGAAAGTTTATTTTTTAAATATGGGACCTCATTTGGTCTAATAGTTGATCTCAATCACAAGTTAGGTAAAAATCATAACACAGACTTCAACAAAAATTGCCAAGAAAGAAAAATGAATACAAGTTACTCTAACTGAAGAGCAGTAATCAAAGACAGGATATATAACTGGGCACATTGAAGACCCCCCCCCCCCGCTTCCTCCAGCAATAGGACTGTTAGCTAATGTGATTTGGGTGAAATTTATTTCCTAATCTAAAGTATAACATTTGAGGAGTGATTCTTGAAAACAAGTGAACAGTTGGGCTGCAAGCTGCATTCTACCCAGAACCCTTCTACCCAGAACCACCTTTCCCTATGAGCTGTATTTCAGTGGCCGATGATGCCCAAGATATAAGGGGAAGAAAATCCTAGCTAAGGTCCTGTCCAGACTGGCGATTTTGGGTGTGGGTGGATCAGGCTACAAAGGGTCTATTGAAGTTGGGGAAGACAGTGAACAACCTCTTGGGACCCAATTACTTGGTAGTTAAGCACTCCCCTTGATCTTCTGGCCCCAGTGATAGTACATGAATTCTTCTAGCATGCCAGAAAGAGTGACAGCTCTTAAAGGGGAAGAATGGGTCATTCCAAGTAAAAATACTTGCAGACAAGGTATTTTCCCCCTGTATCTAAACCAGTGGTTCTTAACCTTTTTGAAAGAAACGCCCCCTTGATCCATTGAAGAAGTTATCATCGCCCCCCTCCCCACAGTGATGATATTTTATTTATTTATTTACTTATTTACTTATTTACTTATTTATTTATTTACTTATTTACTTATTTACTTATTTACTTATTTAAGACACTTAAATGCAATGACCCCTGAAAACAAAATTCAATTCCAAGAAAATGAAATGCCCCCCAAAAGTAACATTTGATGATTTAGTTCCAAGCGAATTTTAAGACGCAAAAAGAAATATAAAAAGGGCATAAAAGCAAACTGCAATGCAGGAACTAAAAATTTCAAGATGAAAACTCTGAAACTAAATTAAGATTTGAGGAAAATATATATTCATGCTCATTGTAAAAAGGGTGTAGCCATCTTCACAGGTTTGGCTTGCTCCAGCGCCCCCCTACCGCCCCCCTTCTGCTCCAGCACCCCCACACCGCCCCTTTTCGTTCTACCGCCCCCCTGAAAAATGAAATCGCCCCCTGGGGGGCATTATCGCCCACGTTAAGAACCACTGATCTAAACCATGCCATCACTGGTTGTATGATATCACAGCCATGTTCTCCACCTAGTCCTTGACTGGCACAGATGAGTGAAGAAAGGAAAATATCAAAGGCCATATGTGGAGGTAAATTTGGGGTGGCATGGCTATCATCATCATGATAGCCATGATATCCAGAACAATCCAAAATGCAAGGAATTATGTCAACCCATATTAAAAAAAATTATACTAATTTCATGTCTCTTGGAAGCAAACTGTTTGGACGTTCAAGGTCATTTAAGTGTAATGCCCCCCTCCCCAGTTGCTTTACATTAAAAAAGGTATAGCTCACCCAATTATATCTCTGTGAAGACTTTGGCATAAAAGTTGTGATGAACCAGTTTCTAAATGTCATACTGAAGCAGAGGATCACTGGAATGGATAATAGAAAAAATAAACATAATGAAGTTAGATCCTCACACACCCTCATGGCATATGTGGAAAACCATTTTCATTTAAAAAATTGATGTCTTCTTTAGTCCATTAGACGTCACAACACAGAAAGTGGTGGCAAAGATTCACATTTTCCTTATTAAATCATGGTGATGACTGTCGTATACTCATTGTTTTCAACTTTAAATACTGTTCTTCATTTTTGTAAGCTGCCTTAGGTCCTTTTCAAAGAGAAAGGTGGGATAAAAATATTTTAAATAAAGTAAGTAAGTAAGTAAGTAAGTAAGTAAGTAAGTAAGTAAACAAACAAACAAATAAATAAATAAATAAATAAATAAATTTTGGAAGTGCACAACTAAAATGTATGAGATAAAGGCATCGTACCTCAATTCAAATTGCAGGAAGTACATTGTTGAAAAGCTAGTTTGTAACTCATAATGTCTGGTTTTAGAAAATAACATAAATTTTATGAATAAAGGGTACAGTAATTCAATAGCCAAGGCTCTTATTATTATTTGCCCCCATGGCAAGGTTATTTTTGTCAAAGGACTCAAGTGATTGTGAGTACACATATGGCAGCACAGTGCAGACAGTGAAGAGGTCTCTTATGCACGTCTGTTTGTTTAAGGTTTTATAGGCTAGAAAGCAATGCTTTCATTGTCATCTTGAGATTTTTCAAGCATTTATTCCACATTCAGAATTTTAGTGTCATATGCCCACAGCATGAAACTCAGCTTCATAAGTCAATACATTCTTTCAGCAACCAATTATAGTGGCCCTTCAGGGACTGCACTGAGGTTAGATGTCTAGTCATTTATTCCCCCACCACCACCTAAATAAACATTTGAGTGCATCATGCATGGTTACCAGGAATATTCTTAAATAATGTTATTTGGGATTAAACAGATACCAAAAAAAGGCAACTAACCAGTAAAAATCGGTAATGAAATTCTGGAATTCTTGCTGCCTTGTATGTTTTGATTATTGAATATTTTTTAAACTTAACCTAAGAACTGTTATGATTTTAATAGTAAGCCTTTTTGCATTTGCCAGCTGGCAGCTGTAAATGTCAAAGTGCTGACACAATAAATGTACAATTTTGACTGACAGAGAGACCAGTTTCTCTCTCTCTTCTCTCTCTCTGTGTGAATATATACTCATACCTTTGTAAGATACATGCATTAACATTAGTGCTAAAAAAATCATGACATTTTTGAATTACAAACATCTGTCTTCAACTAGCGTAGTCTCATAGATGCGTCCATATATTCTTGGACATCAAACCACATCAATTTCCCTGCAACATAGCAGGTCTTCACCTCATATTAGCATTTCAAAATGCATAAACAAAGTACACAAAGAAATTAACTGGAAGATCTGCTCAAACTATTTAGAGCTTTTGTTTTTATTCTTATAAATGAAATTCTAGGAATTACCAACAACAAATACCTTCATATTCAAATATCAAAGCAGAATATTTTGCTTAACATTAGCCAGTGCAACATGTGCATTTTGTTCAATGGCAGTATGAATATAATTGATAGAATCCAAAGTTCTGTCCAGGGGGTTGTGTCCATACAGTAAGACATGTGGGAAACACAGCTGGTTGACTTGTATTAAATCAGATCACTGGGCTACATTGTTAGGGATTGTTTATGGTGACTGGCAGCATTTCTTCGGAGTTTTCAGAAAGGTGTCTTTCCAAGCCCCATACGGAGGCAGCAAGAACTGAACCTTTGTATGCAAAAATGTGCTCTAAAACTACTGCTATTCTCCTTTACCCCAAAATAGATTTTTTTAAAAAACCTTAAGCTTTGCCCCCACCTATCCTCTGATTTTGCAAGATCCTAAGTGCTGACCAATCTAGCAAGGACGAAGGATATCGGATCTCCTCAATACTCCTGAGTGGTCAGTAGCGCAGGAAGGCAGGGAAGCTTTGGTCGGGTTACTTCCATGACTGGCACAGTGCAAAAGACAACAGGCCTCATGCCACAAGTGGTAAGTGGATGGCCCAGTTCTGGGGGAGAAGGTTCAATTGGCCTGGCCACCTGTGGTGGCAATATTCATTTTCGTCTCCCCCAGAAGATGAATATGGATATCCCATCTCTACTTAATACTCCTGCACAGCTAGAGAAGCAAACCCTGACAAGTAAAGCCTAAGTATTGGGGAGAGCAGTGCAAAATTATATTCTTTGAAAGGGGGATCAGCAGTCAGAATAATGTGTCCAAAAGTCCAAGGAAAAATGTGTCCAGCATAATGTGTTCAAGGAAAAACAAGAGACATACCAAGGAATTTTAGTGTTGGAAACTAAAGTAAGTGGAAATAGGCAAAAAAAAAAGCATAGTAAGATGGAAATGTATACTTACCAGAAGAAATCATGGCATGCAGTGGAAACAATTTAAGGTATAGCAAAAGGAAGTGACAATACCTAAAGATTACCACACTCAGTTGAAAATAATTTTTATTACATGTGGGTGGTTAAGACCTCAGGGAAAAAAGTAGTTTCCAGGCTGATCAAGGAAAAGCAACCACATCTTCAGTAGCACTAACCATGAAGAAAAGGCAATTATCAGATTAAAAAATCTGCTTAAACTAAAATTCTGTGAGCCACATGATGGCATTTAATATAATTCAGATCCTCCATGGTTTGGATATGGTGTAAAAAAGAAATTGTCATCTGAATGCTATGGAAGTATTATATGAAAGAATGCTGTGGGGAAAAACCCAGCAAGATTTGGGAGAAGTGGGCAGACAGCAGCTCTAAAAGCATGAATCAGTATTAAAGACTCTGCTGTAAAATTGATTGAAGTTGTTACCAGAAAACAAGGGCTTCTCTATTTAAAGGAGTAATGCAGCAGTCTATAAAATGTGCCACTACTCAGGGATGTCAGTACCTTATTTTACGGATTAACTCATGCTGATCATTCCAGGTTTTAAAGATTGCCATGAAAGAAAATATGGAGGCCATTCACTCAGAAAGTGAAATATAGTTTGCTTTGTTCCCATTTGTACTCTGTCATTAAAAAAGTGCTGAAGAATGAATGTATTTACTAGGATTCAGTTTGGGGTAGTCAGTACCACAGACAAGTTAAACATTTCTAAGAAATGTGTTCATATAGCAACTATTTGCATTTGAACATCCATAATGAAATATTACTAGAATGCTAATAGTTTCCAAAATATTATTTACAAAGTTAAAAATTGATCAATTGAACAGGTTTTTTTTTACTGTTTGTTTATTCATACTTTAATTAATCTTTTTTCTTCTACATATTACATGTGTACCACAATCCTGAAAACTGAAGATACACATTATTTGGAAACTATAAGGTAATTCCTTATAGGTACCTTAAATGCATGCTTCCTAAGCAAATTGCTACTAATGAGCTGACCAGTGAACACAAGACCACATGTATGCATGGTGCCCTTCCTCCCCAATCTTCCTCCCGAAATTTCTTTATTTGAGTACAGTGAAGTTATCTATATGCATATTCCTTTTGTGTTTGGATATTGCCCACAGATGAGGAATGAACAGATAAGATTGGCTAATTTGATTCAAAAACGAGAAGAGATTTAATGGAAAGAAAATGTATTAACCTCTGTTCCCACCTGCAGCTCTTGAAAAGAAGTAGAGGAGAGGAAGTACCGCTTAACTTTATTTCATGGCTGCAATTTGGACAGGAGTTCTCCCTTCAACCAGCAACACAGCTCACCCCATCTACATAGTTCATCAGGGCCTCTTGATCCTCTTCAAAGAGAATTTTAAAGAAGCACAGGTAGCTATAGAGAGGCTTCCAAACTGCAGTCAGAAAGTCAGTTAAAACTTTGTTTTCACTTTCTTATTTTAATTTATCTCAGAAACCAAGTCAGACAATCAGGATTCAAAATGAATGCAATTGTATTGATTCTCAAGGAATCAGAGTTATAGTTATGGGTTAAGTACCTTCTCCTCCACAGCTCCAGTGTGGAGGATTTAAAATAGAGGAGTTGCAATACACTGCTATCTAATATACATACTTGACAATCCCACCCTAACTTAGAGACCAGGAGCAGCTGTCTGTTCTGTACACATACAGTATATCATAGAAGTGAGTACACCCCCCCCATATTTCATAAATATTTTAGTATATCTTTTCATGTGACAACACTGAAGAAATGACACTTGGCTACAATGTAAAGCAGTGAGTATACAGCTTGTATAATAGTGTAAATGTGCTGTCCCCTCAAAATAATGCAACACAGCCATTAATGTCTTAAACGCTGGCAACAAAAGTGAATACCCTAAGTGACAATGTCCAAATTGGGCACAAAGTGTCAATATACTGTGTGGCCACAGTTATTTTCCAGCACTGCTTTAACCTTCTTGGGCATAGAATTCACCAGAGCTTCACAGGTTGCAATTGGATTCCTCTTCCACTCCTCCATGACGACAACATCTGGTGGATGTTAGAGACCTTGTGCACCTCCACCTTCCATTTCAGGATGTCCCACAGATGCTCAATACGTAGCAGTTAGATCTGGAGACATGCTTGGCCATCTGTACCCTCAGCTTCTCTAGTAAGGCAGTGGTCCTTTGGAAGGTGTGTTTGGAGTCATTATCATGTTGGAATACTGCCCTGCGGCCCAGTCTCCAAAGGGAGGGGATTACGCTCTGCTTCAGTATGTCACAGTTTAAGACTGACACAGGCCTGTCAGAAGTTTATTTACAGTATTTATTTGTGTCAGTTATAGGCCAGCTTTCTCCTAATGAAGGGAGTTAGTACCAAAACCAAACACCCCAAACTGATAAGGCAGATAAGGCTCAAGTGTATTTCAATCCTATATTTCCTAATCAGAGGAGCCACAAGTCACAAAGACCAGCAATAGGGAACTGCTCACAAAAACTATCCATGATGTTATGAAAGGGCATTTATGTTTAATTTTGTTGCTGTTTTAGTCATTAAGTTGTGTCCAACTCTTCGTGACCCCATAGACCAGAACACGTCAGGCTCTCCTGTCTTCCACTGCCTCCTGGAGCTTGGTCAAATTCATGATGGTAGCCTCGGTGACACTGTCCTACCATCTCATCCCTTTTAAGGTGCTGTCTAGGTTTGTCATCACTTTCCTCCCAATAAACAGGCATCTTTTAATTTCGTGGCTGCTGTCACCATCTGCAGTGATCATGGAACCCAAGAAAGTAAAATCTGTCACTGCCTCCATATCTTCCCCTTCGATTTGCCAGGGGTTGATGGGACCATTGGCCATGATCTTTATTTTTTGGATGTTGAGCATCAGAACAATTTTTGCGCTCTCCTCTTTCACCCTCATTACGAGGTTCTTTAATTCCTCCTCACTTTCTGCCATCAGAGTGGTATCATCTGCGTATCTGAGGTTGTTGATTTTCTTCCGGCAATCTTAATTCTGTCTTGGGATTCCTCCAGTCCTGCTGTTCGCATGATGTATTCTGCATATAAGTTAAATAAGCTGGGGGACAATATACAGCCTTGTCATATGCCTTTCCCAATTCTGAACCAATCAGTTCTTCCATGTCCAGTTCTAACTGTTGCTTCCTATCCCACGTATAGGTTTCTCAGGAGATATATAAGATGGTCAGACACTCCCATTTCTTTAAGAACTTGCCATAATTTGTTGTGGTCTACACAGTCAAAGGTTTTTGCGTAGTTGATGAAGTAGAAGTAGATGTTTTTCTGGAATTCTCTGCCTCTCTCCATAATCCAGCGCATGTTGGCAATTTGGTCTCTAGTTCCTCTGATAACTTAACTTACATATAACTTAAATAACCAGGGAGACAATATACAGCCTTGTCGTACTCCTTTCCCAATTTTGAACCAATCAGCTGTTACATATCCAGTTCTTCCTGTCCCACATATAGATTTCTCAGGAGACCGATAAAGTGGTCAGGCATTCCCATTTCTTTAAGGATTTGCCATAGTTTGCTGTGGTCCACACAGTCAAAGGCTTTTGCATAGTCAATGAAACAGATGTTTTTCTGGAACTCCCTGGCTTTCTCCATAATCCTGCACATCCTTTCTCCATAATCCTAGCAATTTGCCCCTTCGAAATCCAGCTTGTACTCCCAGGAGTTCTTGGTCCATATACTGCTGAAGCCTATCTTGAAGGATTTTGAGCATAACCTTGCTAGCGCATGAAATGAGTGCAATTGTATGGTAGTTGGTGCATTCTTTGGCACTGCCCTTCCTTGGGATTCAGATGTAAACTGATCTTTTCTAATTCTCTGGCCACTGCTGAGTTTTCCAAACTTGCTTATATATTGAGTGTAGCACCTTAACAGCATCATCTTTTAAGATTTTAAATAGTTTAACTGGCATGCCATCACCTCCACCGGCCTTGTTGTTAGCCATGCTTTCTAAGGCCCACTTGACTTCGCTCTCCAGGATGTCTGGCTCAAGGTCAGCAACCACTCCATTCTCCCCACCAGGTTCAAGGGATTCTCTGAAGATGCTGGCCACAGAGACTGGCAAAACGTTATGAAGAACAACCTTCAGAACATGGCCAAAGAGCCCAAAAAAACCCATAACAACCATTAGATTCCAGCCATGAAAGCCTTCGCGAATACAAAAATAAATGTTAATTAAGTGGCACAACACAGTGAAACAGTATGCTTAAAAATGTAAGTGCAAATCCTGTGTAAAATACTGCATTTATGGTTCACAGTTGTGGGTCTATTTGCTTTAGACCATCCCAATAAAGCTTTTGCACACTGTGACTGCTAGAACATGGACAACTAGCAAAGCAGACTATTGTGATAACTCTTGGATAGAATGTGAAGCAGTAGCAATGTTAAGTCATTACATTAAAGCAATTTCAGAGTAAAAACAAGCTGTGGGATCCAATCTCAATTTGTATGCTTCTACAGTTTCTAAAGCATAGACTTTGTGTTAGACAAATCAATGTGCGATAAGGGGTAGTGTTGACATTATGGCAGAAGCCAAATCTGCAAATTTTCAACTTCTGCCATAATGCGTGGTTTGCTAAGTGACACCAATGAAATAAAATAAACTAGAAATGCATTTATTATTTCTAAAAAAAATCTAGAACACTATCACCTCAGGAGTCACAGAAAGCAATAGCCTTGTCCCACTGTTGTGAAATATGAGCCCACCTGACTACATTTATGAGAGAGCAAGGAAGTAGAAATCCTGAAACGTATGCAAAATTCAGTCCATTGAGAGCTTTTTAAAAAAAGATTTGTGTTATCTACTTTTCCCAGACAGAACACAGAAATAGATGGAATTTATATTTTGAAATCTGCAAATTGCAAGGTATGAGAAATAAAAAGTATTCAGCAACATGCACACATTTGAAAAAGGTACAATACTCACAGTAGTCCTGAAATGTTCATGAACACATTGTAGTCAGTTAGAAAATGCATATTAATGTCTCAATTCCTGTACAAATCCCACAAGTCCTGGTGTGTGTGTCAAGATACTGTATTTAAGAGTGTGGTCTCCAGTGTACTGCCTGTCACAACATGGCAAAAAACAGCCTGTGGGGACTGTAGTGGGGACTGAGGTACGGTGCTGTTCTATCCACCTATGTTAGTGGTAGTTGTTGCTACCATTGCTGCTGCTGTTGAAACTTGAGATTAAGTAGCTGACAGTAGTAGCAGAAAAAGCATTTCATTAATGTTTCAAACATTATTTTCAGCATTACAGAGGGTGCACTTATTTAAATAAAGGCAATTAAACTAATCATTTAAATTGTGAAGGAAAGGAAACAAAAATATTCATAATAATTCATGTGTTTCCTCAAGAATAATGTGTAATAACTTCTCAAACAATTATCCCCTGCTGTCTTTTCGATGAAGTAATTTCTTTCCAGGAAAATAATCTAAAATAACTTGTCATAAGGCTTATAGATCTTTTGCTACTCGAACCTAATATACACTTATACTGTCCACCTACGTAAGTTGCTTGCATGTGCCACAAAATGATTTAGGGATGATACCCTACATGGATGTTAAATTTGTGTACCTATGAGATATAATACTAAATACAACTGAAAAGAACATACTGTGACTTTTATAGAGTTTTTCCTTTAAAAAAAAGAAAACCCCTCATAATTTGACATTCTGGTTTTAGCATATAATATATACTGAGGATTTCTTTTTTAAAAAGAAATATTTTCCAAATACCTGTCAGACAAATGAAAATTATTTAATGCAGCTTTTTCGCCAAACTCTGTGACTGAAAGATTGGATACATTATTTAAAATTTTACCAATTATAGTACTTATAAGATTCCATTATAGTTGGCTGTATTCCTAAAACCAGTTGCCCTTGGGTCCTTTTAAGAAGAAAAAACAGGTAAAATATTTTTAATAAATAAGCAAATCGAGGAACTCCATTAAGACAACAGAATTATTTGCAGTCATATCACAGGTATTTGATATTGTACCTTCTGACTTGACGATAGATAATTCTGTCTTGATTTGTTTTGATTGCACAGTAATTATGTAATGAGTATTGATACATTTGCAAAGAAATAAAATAATGTACTAAAGTTGCAGCTTTGTTACTTCTCACCAAAGTACAATCTTATGTGCTGTCCCATGAGATATTTTTCCTGACTGGGCTTTAACTAATTAATCCTCAACTATAAATAAACCAATATATAGCCTCTGCAATTCATTATCAATTATTGTCCTGCATTATGGTGCTAAATAATGACACCTCATTTAAAATGTGAAATGAGTCCCATTGATTCTTTTGTCTTTGTAATTCAAATGGGCAATCCCATTAGATTTTATTATAGGTTATTTGTTCTATAATATATCAAGTAGACTGCACAACCTGGGTACTGAAAAGCATGGTTAAATTTGCTTTGGATTTTGAAATGAAATGTACAATACTCACATGCATTAATGCATAAAACCCACTTTTTGTTGTATGCTTTATTAGTAACAATATTTTAATGGAGTTCTCGCTTAAAAGTGGATCCAAGCTAGAAATTCTAGGAAATAAATAAGTGAAAGCTATTGAGTCTGTAAATTAGTTAAATAATCTTATAGATATCAGAGTTACCAGAGCCTGGAATAAAATTATGTTTAATAAATTAGGCTAATCTAATAAATTTTATCCCAATGAGACCAAACTCCATTAATATGATGATAATGTAATTAGGTCCTAGCTAATTTAACATTTACCTATAATTTTAATAGTTTTAACATTTTTAGCTTATCTGTCTTCCCAGGGATGTAAGTAGCAATGAAAGCTCAAAAAAAGTCTGTGCAATGTCTAGGAGAAGAAAAGAGGAAGGAGATCATAACAACATCAGGAAGGTTTTTTAAATATCCTAGTTGTACATGAAACAAATAGTGCCTCATGGGAGCAGTAAGAAAGAGGCCAACATGAGCACAAAGTGTGAATTGTGCATATATATGTATGTATGTGTGAAAGGATATCAGGGCCAACAAGGGTAGCAGCTGGAAAAGTGAGGGTAAGTGGATTTTGAAATAGTGGCATTTTTAAAACTTGAAATAAAGGTCATTCCTTACTAACCTTTTCAATCCAGAAAAACAGAACTTGGAGTTTAAAGGGTAAGTGAATAACTTAAGCATTACTGAGAACTGGAATATGGGAGGGGGGAAGGGAGGAGAAATGCAAGTCAATCATAAGGTTTACTCAAACTGGTTGCCGGACACTTGCTTTAAGGTATTCTTCTGATACTTTTCCAAATGTTTGGGGCTTAAATGCTACTATCTCCAGTCAGTAGAATTTGTGGATTTTTCACCGAAAGCATCAAGAAGAACCCAGGTTGGGGAAGGCAATTTAAAGTACAAAAGGAGCCAATCTGCAGCAGTGAAATACTATTGGAAAAGACAATGTCAACCACAGCGACATATGCCATTTTCTCCTAGAGATTCCTTTAAAACTAAATAATAACAGTTACCTTAATGAATTAAAGATTTTATCCACTATTTTAAATCTAAACTGAATTGGGTATGAGGGCCTTCTAACTATAATCTTACCTATTTAGACCTTTTGTACCAAACTTTTAAGCTTTGAGTATTACTATAATTACAATGGCATGCTTTTCTTCATGTCATAATATCTAGACTGTAACTGCTAACTAAACACCTAGTGTGGTGTCATGGATAGAATGATAGACAAGGAGTCAAGAGATCTGTATTCAAATTCTCACTTAGCCATGGAAACTTAAGGACGGTCACTGGTAAAACCATCCCTTAAAGATATCACTTACCTTGAAAACCTTGTTTGGGTTACTCTAAGTCATATGTGACTTGATGGCACATAACAACAATGGCTATTTCATAGATACTTGGATAGAAAATATCATTAGAAGTTCCCTAGATCCCATGGAAATGTCGTTATAAAAAATATAAGGTAAAGGTAAAGGTTCCCCTTGACAATTTTTGTCCAGTCATGTTCAACTCTAGGGGGCGGTGCTCATCCCCGTTTCCAAGCCATAGAGCCAGTGTTTTGTCCAAAGACAATCTTCCGTGGTCACATGGCCAGTACAACTTAGACACGGAACGTTGTTACCTTCCCACCTAGGTGGTCCCTATTTATCTACTCGCATTTGCATGCTTTCGAACCGCTAGGTTGGCGGGAGCTGGGACAAGTGACGGGCACTCACTCCGTCGCATGGATTCGATCTTACGACTGCTTGGTCTTCTGACCCTGCAGCACAGGCTTCTGCGCTTTAGCCCGCAGTGCCACCATGTCCCTTACAAAAAATGTATTTGTGTGTAAAAAAATAACATTTGAAGAATCATTGTTTGATTAGAAACAATAAGAATAAAACCAACACATTTATCATGTAATAGAAATTGACATGTTTTTAATTAGTAATTAGAACAGTTATGATATGATAACTGCATATCATCCCTGTGTCATATAGTAGAGAGTGTGTTGGACTAGGACTCAGGAGATCTGGGCTCAAGTCTCCCACATGGTCATATGAAATTCACTGGGGAGTGGCAATAGTAAACCACTGCTTAAAGGCACCACATAGTTCAAAACTCTATTAGGGTTGTCGTAAGTCAGAAATGACTTAATAGTTAAAAGTAGAACACTTCTGCTATTTGTGCACACAAAAAGCAATGGGAAGGGCTGCACCTGTGTGTAGTGACTGAATCAGACTTCAATTTTTCCATGTGTTTATTATATTGTTTAACACAGTATGGAAACACAGAATCTCTCAGCTGGAAGATTATAGTAGTTATCTGACATTTCTTTGATTGTGTAGACAGAGCCTATGCAAGACTGTATGTGCCTCAGCTCTTTAATGAAAAGCAAATATATGCATGGTAACACAATATTTTTTCACCTTTTACATATAATAATAAAATAATAAAAGCAATGCCATTTGAAACTGCAGCCTCTTCGATGCATTTTCTGCCTTTTTCAAATGAAGTGATATAGGCAAAAAAATAGCAATCCCTTTACTTTATAAATGCAGGGAAAGGTGATACCTTTAATCAACCATTAAGAATTGAAACAAAAAGAACAGTGAGCTTTTGGTGATAAATTATCTTCTTCATGGGTGTACATCAAGTTCTTGTGGTTAGTTCCAAATTTATATGCTGTTATCAATTTCCCAAATTCATATGGCTGATGATGTTGAGGCCAGGATCTCTTCTTAGATGGAGATCGCTGCAGTATGCAAGTTGGTTTCAGGATCCTTCTCAGTAGTTTGGGATTTATGACCCATCTATTAAAGGAACCCTTACTTTACGTCTCTCAGTTTTCAGGCTTTGGCCTCCAAGTCAATTTTATTTGTGAATAAAAGACTATCATGTCTAGTTCATGTTTTCCTCTCACCATATATAGCCATAAACTGCCACACAATGGTTGCTCTAAGTATTCATTTTCTTTGGAATTAATGTTCTTTCAATAAGCTTTTGTCAAAATGTTAATTGGACCATTTTTCCCAGACTACTGAATATACAAAATTCACACTTGAGTGTCAATTTAAAATTTATAGAAGATAGGTACTTGACACACCACTCAGCAAGGAATTTGCTGGTTTATTTACTTAATTTAAATAACAATGAAGAAATGCTTATATCAGCTTCTAGATCAGGCTGCTGTCATCAGAAATAGATATACACGATAAAACAGCAGCTTATTACACTGAAAATTTGTGGGAGCCAGCAAGAAAATGTTTTTTACAGAAAATTTGCTTTTCCCACCTTTTTAAAAATAAAAAAGAGGGGGAGAATACTGTGTTTTATTCACCAAGTGATTACATTGGAAAATGATTGCTAGAAATTGTGGTACAAATATAGTTCTATTTACTTCGTCCGTCACTGGTGACCGGTTAGCTAGATACACAGAACTGCTCCACTGTTAAAACAAATCCAAAACCAAAGTCTGGTATCAAAAGCCATAGCCGAGGGGTTCTGAATGGTAGATGTTCATGTTTGGTTCCTAATAATTTGGTTCTTTGGCAGGATATGCTTTGCACTTTGGCAGGTACAGAGATAAAGCAAAAACCCTTGAATTTGCCTAATATTAGATCCTTCATTTGCACAATGACTGTTTCAGACCACAGACATCAAGCAAAATCCCACTGATGGTCATACCCCTCCTCCTTCTTTCCCTTCTCTCTGTCGTCAGCTCTTTGATTCACAGACAAAGTGGATTCACAGGGTACCTCTGCCCCCCTAAGGCAGTTTTGTCTATGGATGGAGACATCTACAGCAAAGAATGGGAAGTGTCCTCCTCTCTATTGCATTGGATTTTGCTTTATACCAGCAAAAAACCCTTGGTAGATAGTATTCCATATGGAAAAGATTTAAAAATAGTGTTTCTACTGGGTAGATTTTATTGTACATTAAATGAGGCCATTGATCACTCTAAGGAATAAGCATAATTTATTTATTAGACATAAGGAAATAAAAGCACAACATCAGCCACGGTTCTACATTTTGTCTCCTATCTAAAGAATTGGACTCCCAACCTCTGTCTCTGCAGCCAGATAGCTAAACCACTACTCTATCCAAAGCAATATGTCCCCAGTGGTGTATATGGCAAGTGGAGAATTTTCAAAGGTAGAGAGGCATATGTAAGGGATAGTATTCCACTTTTGTCCTGTTTCTGAATTTGCCGCTGATTCTCACACTTGATCTAAATCTAGTCCTATATTTAGCACAAGACTTATTTAAGCATACATTTGTGTATGTGAGTACAGTGAGCTGGAGGTGAATGCCCCTTTCATTCCCAACCTCCCTGTGTTGTTGGGGAAAGTCTGAAAATGCTGTTGGCGTCATGGAAATCTATGGGTTGTTCTCCTGCTTCATTTCAAACTCTGAGGCTAAGTCCCCTGAAAATGTTTGGTTCAGCTTTGTTTTCTACTTTTGTATTTGAGTTACCACAACTATCTTGCTCTTCAACATCCCTTTATAATTCCTTCCTTCCTTCCTTCCTTCCTTCCTTCCTTCCTTCCTTCCTTCCTTCCTTCCTTTTTCACAGCACCCAAATCAGATTCAGATTAGTAACAGACTCTTCTAAAACTTGATTTTCCATGTTTTTATTTCTGCTAACAGGTTTGTGTCTGTTTATTCTCTTTTGTAAGGATTATCTTATTTGTTCCATACATAATGGAGAGGGGCATTGCTGGCAAAAGTCAGCATAGAACATATTGGTAGATGAGCTTCCGATGTTAGGGTGATGTTATACAAGAATTTCTTGTAAAGGTGTTGCTAGGGTAGATTCAAAGATTCCCTTAGCAGCTAGCAGGGCCTTTTTCATGTCTCCATATCCTTGTTATATGGCCTACTGCTTGTCTGTGGTTTTTAGGACTGGCGTCTGTCTGCAACAGCTGGACAAGAAGCATCTTGTTTTGCGAATAGAAATACAGTGGTGCCTCACACAACGATGTTAATTGGTTCCAAAAAAATCAACGTTGTGTGAAACATCGTTCTGTGAAACACCATTTCTCATAGGAATGCATTGAAAACCGGTTAATCCGTTCCAATTGGAACGGATTGCCATCACTGAGTGAAAATCCCCATAGGAAACATCGCTGTGTGAAACAATGTTTCCTTCATTGGAATGTATTGAAGCCGACGCAATACATTTCAATGGCTTTGCGAAGTCCTTTTTCGCTCCTGTAAAAGTGTCTTACAATGTTTGGAAGCTGTTTTAAATGATTGCAATGGTTAGCCCACCTCCTGAAACCTATGCAAACTGATTTTGGTGTTGTTCAGACACTTCGTTAATTTATGATGATTTTTTGTTTTCTCCATTGGAAACCATTAGACAGACCATCCAATGGTTTCCAATGGAGAAAATTCAAAAAATCATCATAAATTAACGAAGTGTCAGAACAACACCAAAATCAGTTTGCATAGGTTTCAGGAGGTGGGCTAACCATTGAAAGCATTTAAAACGGCTTCCAAACATTGTAAGACACTTTTACAGGAGCGAAAAGGGAGATCGTTGTGTGAAAATCCCCCATAGGAAACATTGCTGTGTGAGGCGGCAAATTTAACAGAAAAAGGCATCGTTGTGTGAATTCATCGTTGTGTGAGGCACCCGTTGTGCGAGGCACCACTGTATGTGTGAGGTTTGCAATGAATTTCACCAAAGTAAAATTTTATATATCCACTTTATTCCATGGGAACAATGCAACTACTGGAGATTCTGTTAAAAATCATACTTAAAGGTGTACCAAAACATGCATGCATGTATAGGGAAGAGTGCGATGGAAGAATCAAAAAAGCAGTGTAGAACTCGAATGGGATAAGATTACCAGTCAAGTTCTGCAGCAAAAACATAAGTGATTGCTTTGTATGTTCTTGGATGGTAACTAGGAACATAGGAACATGCCTTGTATTTCATCAGACCATTCACCTATGTAGCCTAGTATTGTCAGCTTTGGCTGGCAGTAGCTTTGTAGTGTTCCAGCCAGAAAGATTTCCTAGTCTTACCTATAGACACCAGGGATTGAACCTGGCACCTTCTGCATGCAAAACTGTCTGCTTCTGCCTGTAGTGGTCCTTCTGTTAGCGGCTCCATAATACAATAGTTCTTTTAGCATATTTAAAATTATACTGTTTTTTTAACTAAAATACCACACAGTTTGCTTCTGTTCTTATAAAGATCTACTGATACCCGTCTTTTTTGTTGTACAATTTTAGGCCCTGCGGATATTGCTGCACTGCAACTCTCATCACCTCCACCAGTACCACCAATGACGAGGGATGATAGAACAGAAGGCCACATGATATCTTTTTAAGCAGGAGAGTCTTACACTTTAAGGGGCTAAGAGAGACACTGCCCGTGCATGGTTATCAGTATCTGACCAGCAGACCCAGCAGGCAAAAATTACTAGGTTACAGTCTTCCTCATTCAAGTGATATGCACTGTAATTCTTTTCTAATTATAAAAACAATTTCTAATTTTGCATCTGCACATATGAGTTACCCCTTACACTATTATGCAAATTGATGTTATCTTTTGTCTTCATTTTTGGTAATATGCTGGATAGCTCATTGGTTTAGGTATCTCACTGTGGAATCAGAGGTTGGGGTTTGGACTCCTCAGTGTGCCTCCTGTGAGTACAGCCAGCCTGTGTAGCCTTGGGCAAGCTGTACAGTCCCAGGGTGTCCACAGAAGAAGGGAATCGTAAACTACTTCTGAGTATTGTCTACCTGGAAAATCCTGAAAAGAATCACCATTAGCCAAAACTGAGTTGATGTTCAAAAACAATAATAAATGTGGTGGTGGTGGTGGTGGTGGTGGTGGTGGTGGTGATGATGATGATGATGATGTTACTCTACCGACAAAATTGAAAAAACAAGAATATCTAGAAGGCAATAAGTTGCTCACCCCTACTATAGAATGCTGCTTAATTATTTTCTAAGAGTTTCACTTCGATAACACAAATTAAAATCTCTTTGTAAGTAGTTTTGTAAATGCGTTCAATAAGGACCAGGTTATTGAAGACATCAGGGAAAAGTACTGCAGGACTGCAAATGTGAGTAGATGCTTGCAGTATTTAATGACATTTTTAGGCATGCTTTGATTGTTTACAAATGAAATTCAGAAGCTAGCTGCAAGCATGCTGGCGCTAATTTCTGATGTATATTTAAGTGCTAATTTGAAGTTCAAGTTATGGTGCTAAAAATCGGTTGAAATATGTTATCTTCAAAAGAGATGGATGAAAGAAGTGTAGTTCACTGGGGCAAAAACCCTGAAGGAATGTTATTTCATATTATTTCTTTACTGAACCAATTTAAAACAAAGCTTTAAAAATTCATAAGGTTAACCAGACTTTAAACAGGTCAACCACTTCCAAACTGATTTGTTGTAATTATTTCACTTAGATTTAAAATTAGTCTAAGCGAGAAGCAGTTTATTCTACAAGGAGCATAACTGATGATCACACATGTATCCACGCATTTCAGCCTCACCCTATATGCGGAAGGGCAACACTCTACTTTGTGAATGGCACTTCTCAGTGCACATTAACAATATAACTCTTACGCATATATTCTCTGATGTGCAAAATGATTATTTCTGAAACATTTGGTTAATATTTTTAATTTATTTTCTGGGAATTTGACAGTAAAGCCATTCCTTTAAAATGTCTCTTAACGTAAAACCTTATTACAGACAATTCAAGCATGCTTTTTAACCAAGAAATTGTTTTTTAGACAAGAATATTGGTAATGAGGCAGTTCGAGTGATAAATTGAAGTGCACATTAAAATTTAATTGTAATTAATTACGTACACACACCAGTGCCCTTGTTCACAACCTAATAGAACAGAAAGAGTTTCTATTAAAACATATCAATGTGTTAAGGGCAGATAACAATACCAATTAATACAAAAATGCTAAACAAAAAATCAATGAACTTCAACCACATCTGCTGAACAAAAGATTGTTGCAGTACATTACAATGCTTTAAAACTTAAGCCTTGTATATGTTGCTCTCTAGTGGACTTTTCTTAGCATTGCAAGCATCTGTTTATGACTTTCTCAGTGCTATTTTGCTGAACTGTACTGTGCCAAAAATCCCTCACAAGAACTGATCTAAACTTTTTCCACAGGACTGCAAGGAAACAACATCTTCTTTAATTAAATAGTCCCAGTGAAAGAAGATGCAGGCTGATCCTTTCTAAAGAACCCTGGCACCAAAACAATGTTAGAAAAATTTTACAGTAGCATTGTAGCTTTATTGACAAATACTTGTGCATTTATAAAAAAAACTTGCAGAAGAAATGTGTCCTCCAAATATTTGAAGTTCAGCAGTTTCTCAAGGAGAATGACAAACATTAATCATATTAGGTTTCCAATGAGAGAAAAACTTGTGAGGATTTTTAAAACCACATTGAATAGGTGAAAACAAAGATCAGAAGGCAATCCATCAGCAGATTACACAACCTGATCATTGAAAATATTTTACAGTAAAAAAGATTTATAAGGATGTAACTTCCACAACTTTTGAAGTTTGCACCTGAGTGTATTGTTATGAAGCCTTGGGTACCACTGTTGTTCTTGGACTGCATTTCCCAAGGGACCTCACTACTAGCTCTGTTGGCTGGGGTTTTTGGGATATGCAATCCAAGAACATCTAGGTTGCCTAAGTTTGGGAACCAGTACTGTAGCCCAACATAGAATCCCCTCAATGTAGGTTATTTTTGTGACAGAGATCTCAAAACCCATACATAAATTTACATAATTTAGTTTACATAAGGAGAGGCAGAGAAGATCAATTCCAACATACCCAGAATAATTACTTCCATAGTTCTATCTGGAATGAGAAGTAACCTGAACATTTTCCTTCACTGCCCATATTATTATACCACTAACACTGCATATTGTTGTTCTTGTTGCTTTTAATTCAATTAATTTTCTGTTGCCATTATTTCCTCAACCCCCTCATTCCTTCAATCATTTATTTGTTTACTTTCTTTATATATTTGCATTTTTATGCCTATAATCCATGTAAAATGAAAATCTCCACTGTTGTAGTTTCACAGAATCATTCACTTCAGCTATTGTGCAAATGGTGATAAATCTCATTATGTTCTATTGGGATACAATGCCACATTGGTGGTAATGTGGAAAGCTGAAAAGGTGTTTCACAGACTGAGCTATCCAATGCTGAGTACAGTATAGCTGCTACATGCCTGTTGGCTTGTCATGGCAGGTAAGCCTGCAAAGACTTTCCCATATAAAAGGAAGGCTACTGACATGTGAAAGAGGTTATTTCAGAGGGTTCTTTATAACTTAGCTTTGAAGTTCACCCTAGGGCCAAACTATGCAAGATGCTAGCTTTGTGTGTTGCCAGTACAGATACATATTAAATCACAGCCTTCTTAGAAAAATGGAGTGTATCTGAGGCCCATTCATTCCCTAATGTTCACTACTTCGTTCTATTTAGACCTTGAAAGTATAGGTATTTTGCATTATGATATTCATTTTGCATTATGATATTTTTTGCCAAATACAAAATACCGCACGAGAGGCTATCCTACAGAAGCTTACAGGAATCTTAGATAGCACACGACACTACTAGCTTTGATTATCTGGACCTTTGTTGGCAAGGTGATGTCTCTGTTTTTTAAGATGCAGGTTTGTCATTGCTTTCCTCCCAGGAAGCAGGCATCTTTTAATTTTGTGGCTACTGTCACCATCTGCAGTGATCATGGAGCCCAAGAAAGTAAAATCTGTCACTGCCTCCATATCTTACCCTTCGATTTGCTGGAGGTGATGCGACCAGTGGCCATGATCTTAGTTTTTTGATGTTGAGCTTCAGATCATTTTTTTTTTGGTGCTCTTCTCTTTCACCCTCATTACAAGGTTCCTTAATTTCTCCTCACTTTCTGCTATCAGAGTGGTATCATCTGCGTATCGGAGGTTGTCGATATTTCTTACAGCAATCTTAATTCCAGCTTGGGATTCATCCACTCTTCCCTTTCACATGATGTATTCTGCATATAAGTTAAATAAGCAGTGAAACAATATACAGCCTTGTTGTACTCCTTTCAAAATTTTATACCAATCAGATGTTCCATATCCAGTTCTAATTCTTGCTTCCTGTCCCACATGTAGGTTTCTCAGGAGATAGATAAGGTGGTCAGGCACTCCCACTTCTTTAAGGACTTGCCATAGTTTGCTGTGGTCCACACAGTCAAAGGCTACGGGATTCATGCCCATAATAGTAGATATGATAATCATCTGAATTGAATATGCCAATTCCCATCCAGTCTAGTTCACTGACACCCAGGATGTCAATGTTTATTCTTGCCATCTCCTGTTTGACCACATCCAGCTTACCAAGTTTCATAATCTTACATTCCAGGTTCCTATGCAGTAGTTTTCTTTGCAGCATCAGACTTTCACTTCCAGGCACGTCCGCAGCTGAGTGTCCTTTCGGCTTTGGCCATACCACTTCATTAGCTCTGGAGCTACTTGTACTTGTCCTCCACTCTTCCTCAGTAGCATATTGGACGCCTTCCGACCTGAGGGCTCATTTTGCAGCATCATATCTTTTAGCCTTTTGTTTCTGTCCATGGCGTTTTCTTGGCAAAGATGCTGGAGTGGCTTGCCAGTTCCTGTTCCAGGTGGATCGCATTTAGTCAGAATTCACTAATATGACCTGTCCGTTTTGGGTGTCCCTGCACGGCATAGCCCATAGCTTCTCTGAATTACTCAAGCCCCCCTTCGCCATGTCAAGGCAGCAATCCATGAAGGAGAGAACTACTATAATAGCTATTTATAGATTGGGAGCCCAGTTTGCCAGCAGAAAGCATGCAGATCATTTTCTGAGTGTATTGCTTAACAAAGCTCAGGCTGCCCAGAAATTTTGGCTGCAACATACACACAAAATTCCACAACACGATAATTTAACTAAAGTCGTCAGTTAGTATCTATCTAATTCTTCATACTTCTACCGATTTGTGATCCTGCCTTCAATATCACCAGCTGTTCCTGCATTTTCAAAAAATTGAACTCACTCTACACACAGGCCGATAGGGAACTGTGGCTTAAAAGTTTGGAAAATTGATTTCTTGAAATGAAAGATGACCCTGCTATCAAATGAGTTATGTTATTATATTTTATTTGCAGTGAATTACACCAGATTTTCACAGTCTATTTCTGACAGTGGAAGTATTGCTGTTTATGAAAGGGCGAAGGTAATGCTTACCGAATACTTTAACTTAAGGATGTAATGAACACTTGAAAATCCTCAGTGAAAATAGATGTCTTGATGCATGAAAATATCTCATTAAAAGTCAACAGCTTTGATATTTTTTTGCTTCAACACAAAAGTGAAAGGAGCAGTATTTTTTCTATCATCAATATCAGCCAAAATTGTGATTTGCTAAAAATGCAAAAAACAAGGCTTTGTACACAAAATATTTTAGGCTGAATATGCTCTCATTTTACATTGTTCTTATATCCATTCAGTATTGTAACTCATTACAGACCTCTTGTGCCTAGGTTTAAGAACACATTTTTAACCCTTTATTTGTATTGATGTTTGCTTAAATTGCAGGAATATAACTACAAAGTCATTTATTGACCAGATAAAGAAAACCCAGCTCATTGTTTCTATAGGCACCTTCTCTCTGATACAGCCATCAATCATGGAACCATAAGTGAACTAGATGTGCATGTTAACATCTCTGTGTCATATGCTATCACTAAAGTTTTTTTTTCCTTTTGAAGAAATAGAAACTGCTACATACAGAGATTGTTTCTGTTACACACAGCCATCAAGACTATGTGCAATGACCAATGAAAAGATATCCTGAGCAGTCTAGGATTTCTAACTTCTGAGGTTCAGACAGTTATTTGGCCATTTGCTAACATAAAGGGTAAAGAAAAAAAGGCAGAACGTAAAAGAAAACAAACCCAAAGCAGCTTCACAAGAAGCTCACAGAGGACCTGAAAGCAAAAATAGGTCACATATAGGAATTGGAAGAAAGAACAGGCCAAAAAGCCTCTGGAACAACTTGCCCATAGAGATCCACCTGGCTCCTTCTATGGGTGTCTTTAGAAGTAAACTAAAGACATGGCTATTTAGGCAGGCTTTCCCTCCTGCTGTATTTTAATATTTTTGCATCTTGGATTTTCACATGCTATTGGTTTTATTGTTTTTAAATTTTGTTATGCCGCCCAGAGCAGACTATCTGTCTAGATGGGTGGGGTATAAATCTAATAAAATACAATAAAAAAATAAAAGTATAAACAGATAGTAAAGTATTGCAAAGACAGAGTTAGGAAGGCAGAAGCTGTGAATGAGCTAACATTAGCAAGAGCTGCTAAAAGCAACAAGAAAGCAATCTTCAGGTACATTTGTAAAAAAAGACAGAAAAAATAAGTTGAAGCTCAGCTACTCAATGCGGATGGAAAAATGGTAACAGATAAAAAGAAAAGGCAGAAATGCTCAATTATTAATTTAGTTCAGTGTTTTCCCAAAAGACAGTCCAGGCAAATGTGAAGTACAAACGGAGGGGACAAAATTCCAGCCTGAGATTGATAAACAAATAGACCTAGTAATACCTTATGTTGAATGAGTTTAAATCTCCAGGGCTAAATGAACTGCATTCAAGAATATTGAAAGAAATGGTTGAAGAATTTTCAGAACTACTGTATATTATTTTCTTGAAACCATGGATAATGAGTGAAGTGCCAGATGAATGGAGGAGGAATAATACTGTCCCAATCATTTAAAAAGGCCAAAAAGAAGAAACCTGGGAAATACAGACCAGTCAGTCTGACATCAAACACAGGGAAAATTCTGGAGCAGATTCTAAAGCATTAACTCTGCTAGCACCTTGAAAACAATGCAGTAATAACTAGAGATGGGGGTATTTGTATTTGTATATGAATACAAATATCCCCACAAATGTGGAAATAACAAGGGTTATTCACAATTTTGCTGCTGCCCCCGGCTCCACAGTACCTTTTTATCACGCTGTTGTCCATAATCGATTACCCAGTACTGGCAGGAGGTGGGATGACAAGCCTCTCTGCTAGGTTGGAGAACAGCGCGATAGGAAGCTCAGTCTTTGACCCAGTGCTCTTCAACATTTTTCTTATCAATCTGGATGAGAGAGGAAGGGAATACTTATAAAATTTGTAGATGACCCAAAATTTTGTGGAATAGCTAATGCCCTGGAATACAGGAACAAAATTCAAAAAGATCTGGATAGGCTTGAGTACAGGGCTAAAAAGAAAAGACTGATACACTATTTAACAGGGATTAGTGCAAAATTCTACACCTAGAGGGAAAAACAACAAATGCAAAGTTACAAGATGGGGAACACTTGGTTTAGTAATACTGTGGTTGAGACAGATGTTGGAATTGTAGTAAATCACAAGCTGAATATGAGCCAACAGTGAGATGTGGTGGCAAAAAAGGCAAATGCTCTTTTAGGCTGCATTAGCAGATAATCTCCAAACCCCCTGAGGTACTAATCTCCCTCTATTCAGCGCTGGTTAGGCCTCATCTAGAGTATTGTGTCCAGTTCTGGACACCATATTTGAAGGAGGATGTCAACAAATTGGAAAATGTTCAGAGGAGGGCTACAAAATAGTCAGAGGACTGGAAACAAAGCCTTTTGAGGAAAGTTGTGCAGAACTGTGCATGTTTAACCTTCAGAAAAGAAGATTTATTTATATTTATTTATTAATTAAATTTATAACTACAGGTGCATGGACCAGAGTGGTGAGTGCCGCAAAATCAAGATAAGGACGCCAGAGATGGAAATAGGCAGAGTGGACCACTGACGCCACCTGGGTATCCATGGTGAGCACAGGATCCAGATGGCCCCCCAAGCTGTGAACTTTGCTGTTCACGGTGAGAGTCACTCCCCCAAAAGAGAGGGAGTTTCCCAAACCACTGATGGTGGGGCCTCCCACCCTCAGGAACTCTGTCTTGTCCGGGTTCAGCCTCAGTCCATTCTCCTGCATCCATTGCAATACAGCCTCCAGGCAGCGCTAAAGGGACGGAACAGCATCCACTGTGGTTGGAGAAAAAGAAAGAAAGCTGACCACCGAAGAATTGATGCCTTTGAACTGTGGTGCTGGAGGAGACTCTTGAGAGTCCCCTGGACTGCAAGGAGATCAAACCTATCCATTCTAAAGGAAATCAATCCTGAGTGCTTATTGGAAGGACAGATTCTGATGTTGAGGCTCCAATACTTTGGCCATCTCATGAGAAGAGAAGACTCCCTGGAAAAGACCCTGATGTTGGGAAAGTGTGAGGGCAAGAGGAGAAAGGGACAACAGAGGATGAGATGGTTGGACAGTGTCACTAAAGCTACCAACATGAATTTGACCCAACTCCAGGAGGCAGTGGACAACAGGAGGGCCTGGCATGCTCTGTTCCATGGCATCACGAAGAGTCAAACCATGACTTAACGACTAAACAGCAACAATGAGGTAATGAGTAAAACATGGCAGGTGTTAGATCATGATGCCCAGAGGAAGACAATGACTCACCAAATCTTCATTGGTTCACTAGGATTACTCTAGTGAGGTTTACTATACTAAGCAACAGAATTCTGCCCACTGATTTAGAAGATCCAAGCAAATTGGAAACAGCCAGGTACCCATGAAGGGCATGCTGGGAGCTTCAAATTTGGTGATCAATGTCAGGTTGTGGGAGACAACTCATTAACAACCACCTTATTGTGCCTATCCTTGTCTTGCCTGGACTCCTTGGAAAGACTGACAACCCGCTTCTGCATTCCCCTACAATTTAAAATGATGGATTACTTGCACCAAACTTTTTGGCTTGACCGACAGATACTGATGACTGCCCTTTTGGGACTGGCTTGGCTTGAGGATGCAACCCAGTGCTCGCTACCAACAAATGTAATAGTTACTGTGAAAACAGTACCCATATAGTAACAAGAAATTCTGCTCAGATCAAACTACTTCAGAAGAGCCTTCAGATTCAAAGGCCTAGTAAAGCTTCATACAGAATGTTAATACATTCCAAACTCCCTTGCCTGCTGCACTAAATTTGGCAACTCTATGTGCTTCAGTGAACATGTCTCAATGCTATCCAACAAGGACTAGAGCACTAAGCCATTTGAATGGCTACCTTGCATAAAGGTACTATTTTTGTGAATCACACAATAATAAGTAAATTTGCTGTAGTGCTCTGTTTATGTATTTTAAAACATATTTTATATATGTTTTTCCAATACTATTGCAGGTATTTGTTGCTGTTCAAAGACACTGAGTTCACAATTATGTTCATCATATTTCTTTTCTTTCCTTTTTTGAAGGGGAAGGTATGTAATATCAAGAGGCATTCCTTGATCAAAATGAAGTCTTCTAGAATGTCCTGGGTTAAGCAGAAATAACCACCACAGTTTTCAGTCTAGATCTATTAATACAAGCCCAGTTGGTTGGTGGCTTTGAGCAAGGAAATAATTACGGAATAATCAATTCTGCATATTCCAAGAGTCCTAGACCTCTAAAACATGACATGTAGGATAGAAATGTTTCAATAAATCAACAAAAAAAAAATCTGTTTCCTTCTAACTGGTTCCAAATAGTTTGGAAAACTGGAACAATTAAGCAAAGATGATACAGTTTTAAAAAACAACACTTCCCCTCTTTACACTTTGATTAAAGACAATTCCCCCCTTCATGCCTCTTTACTTGAGTTATTACTACATCTTGATTTATTTCATCTTGATGTATTTATTTCATGAGTTTAATGAACTACCATAATAACTTAAATGGACTGCCAAGTCGAATCAATGTGCTTTACATTTTTATTTCAAGCATAAGCCTTATCACCTAGTAGAAAGGCCAACAAATTGAAACAGCTCACCTCAAGTCCTTTGTTCATCTAACAAGCCTATTCAGACTAAGGGGAAGTGAAACCAATGTGGAGGATATATCACATATCTACAAACTTTCATCAGACTGAAGAAGCTACTTTGATGAGTAGTGAAACATTTCAACATAATAAGAAAGTCCAGTTGTCATGACTCAACTTCCAGACCAGATCGTAGTTGTGGCAGTTCTTGGATACCAGTATATAAGAGAAGACTGGCTGTTTGCGAAGATTTGGTGATAGGGATGATCCAGGAAGAGGATATTCACATTCAAATGGCAACCACATACTTAATGCAGACATTTAGGGATGCTTGTCATTTGAGTGGTGACACACAGAGGTAGAGAAGTCATGTTTGTGCCTCTGGTTCCATCTAGTTTTCTGTAAATGCTGAATCTGATTGACTTGTCCTACTCAGAAATCACCATTCCAGGCTAGTTTCCAAAATATTGATTCTCCACCTGGAGAAGAAACTGGAATGTTTTTCCTTAGGATACTTGCTGGCTTATTCTATCAGTCCCATCTAGTCACATGTGATTGATGAATTTGGTTGGCTTGACTTGAAAGTTGCTGGGTTGTTTTTTCCCCTCTAATTTCTGAAATACTGATTTTCTGCCTGTAACAGGTATAGGAATGTGGTGCCTCTGGATGTTTTGTGATGTGTTGCTTCAAATTAGATGTTAATAAAAGAGTTACATTTGCTGAGTTTCATTTCTGAAATATTGATCTGATGTGCATCCATCATATCTTGATATTTCCGGCACCATTTTTTTTTTTGTTATCAATGCCTGTTCCAGTCTGTTCTATTTCATTCTGACTTTTAACTAGTCCCATTAATAACCAGAAAGAATTACTATAAGTAGAAATTAGGTACCACTCCTTGCCATTTTACCTGGAATTAAACTTCAATGAAACAATGGAAAGCCTTCGAGATTACATTCAATGAAACAACTGGAAGTAACTTTTGAGTAAACGTGAAGAAGACTGTGCTGTAAAATACCCTCCCCCTTGGTTTCTTTTTTCTTTTTTTGCTCAGACAACTCAAAACTATTCTTCTGGAAATATCGTTTCACATGCTCATATGGTGATTTTGCCAGCTATGTGCTTTACATTGTGTTTTACAACAAGATCTCCTGATGCCAAGATTGCCACTGTCCTTTTAGAACTCTGAGGTTTCCTCCATCTCAGTCATTGGATGAGTGTGTTGTTCTATGATGTTTTACAAGGAAACATATTAATCATCTAAGTCCATGTCCTAAACCCATTTATTTCTTTAATCGGCTCTTATACTGGCATTTCCCGACTCCAGTGCATCTTGCGTACATTTCCCTGATCCTTTCATCTGTAGTTTTCTTATATTAAACCCAAAAGGACCTGGCCTGACATGAAGTTGGATCAGAAGAAGAATGGGGAGAAAACAGATGCTAAGTCCTTTAGTTTATACTTTATAGCTCAAAATATGGGCCTCCAGATTCTTGTACCTTGCTGTACCTTTCCATCCGTGTGATACAGCCGAAGAAAGTTTTTAAGGTGAAAAATGACTGAAAATAAAATAAAGGCTCTGTGTTTACATATACCTCTCCCACCTGGACACAGCTGCTTTTGGTTATATAAAATATTCAGAGAGCTACACAAAGGCCAGAACCTAAAGGGCTTGTTCTGCTGATAAATACCCTTCTGTCAGCAAAACTGGGACTACACAGCTGGTGGAGTGATCACCATTCCCACTATAGCCCCCCCTACACTGCAAAAATCACCCTCTGTGGAGCTATTTTGGGGGGCAACACAGAGGCTGCAGGGGAAAGGGGAACAAAGGTCCATTGCTCAGCAGGGTTTAGTCATAACATATAGTTTTAGCAATTAGAACTCTTAAGCAACTGCAGATTACTTAATTTGTGATTTGACTGTCTCAACACACCTCAGATGCCAGCCTCTGCCTTGCAACTATAATTGTTTCATTCTAATTCCTGTACTCCTCTACAGGCACCAGATCATTAACTCCACTTGTATTTCTACAGAAGACAATCTTCTAAATTCTGACTGTTACGGGGTCTGGACTGTTCTGGGTTCTGACTAAGCAGGAGGATTTTGTCACTTTTTAATCTCTTGAGTATTAGTATGAGTTGGTCATGTAAACTTCTTATTGCTGGAGCAGATGGATCAGTGGTGATTTGAAATACATATGGCCTTCTCTTTGAATAATGTGGTGTGATAGAATATATCCACTTAGGATAAATGGAGTGCTGTGAAAGGAAACCAGTAAGAGTGGGGAAGAGGGAAACCAGAGTGCAGTTTAAAACATTTTAGATATATAGCTAAGCAGAGAATGATGAAAAATAAAGCAACAATTATGAACCTGAGGCTGAGAGATGGAGCAAAAAAGGAGAAGGGAAAATGAAGGAAAGGTGGGAGGAAAGTTTGATCAAAGCTAGGATATATGTCACTGAGAGATAGCCAGAGGGCACATCTGTATTGGCTACCTCCTAGAGAACACTGCTACCTGGAGAATCTACTTAAACCCAAGATGGGCATGAATGATTAGATAGGAGCTTTCTCTGAATAACATTTCCTAGTAGTTAATCTAAAGCCAGAGGGGACAGAAAAAATAGACTCAGCAGTTTTGCTATAAGACATGTGCACATCTGGGATATTTAACACTCTACATCCCTACCCCACAAATACTTCTGTATGCCAGTTGGGGAATATTCTTAAAATAACATCATATAAAAATTTTAAATTAAGAATTTCCTCCTACTTTATGATTTTCTCATGAAGCACACTATTCATATAATTTTTGCTACTTTTACTTGTTTGGAATATATAATTCAATGCTAATAATCCAACTGAAGGCATTATATTGGTATCTTTAGGACCATATAATTTACAATGTTTGTATAATGTAACACAAAACAAGCTTTTTCTAAACTAATTTGAAAACAAGAGTTAAATTTGCCTTCCATTAGAAGATACTGAAATACGGTGAATGAGCACTAGATGGCAGAGCAAGGCTGAAGCAGGCATTGTAGAGGGCACACAGGCTAAATCCAAATGATTCCTAATAATTCAGATATGTCTACATGCAATATATCATTCTAAAAACAGTGGAGACTGCATCTCTTTCATATTCAGATAGCTCTCTCTGTTAGTTGCTCTGTAATTTATTAGAGACAGCTGATTTCCCCACCTATTCTCTCTCTCTGTGCTGTTACATCAAAAATGTATTTTTTTTAAAAAAAAAAATTATTAGACTTCTACCCCGCCCATCTAGACCAAAGGTCTACTCTGGGCAGAAATAATTTATCATGTAAAAATTTATAGTAGTCATGTAGGAAACAGTCAATACCTATTTGACAAGAAACTGAACTAGTTGCTGACTTCAATGAAAATAAAACTGTATGAGTATATTTAAGCTCATCTACCTTGGTACCACAGGAGAAGTTTGCTGGCAAGATTCGTGGTAGGCTAGGTGTTTCAGATTAAATCTGGGGACATCAAGACATTGATTAATTTAAGAGTTCCTTGAACTGTTTTGAGAAACCTTAAATGTATTTCTGAATACCCCCCCCCCCCCCGTGTAACTAGAAAATACAACAATAGATAGCTAGGTTTAGCTTGGTTCTGCTGACTCCACCCTGCACACTGTTTATATGAAATGACCCATCTGATCACAGACATCTTTAATTTTATTTCTTGTATCAAGCCATGACTTAATAATGAAGTGTTTTACCAATAATAAAGAAGGGAAGATTAAAGCAGCTGAATCACAACCCTACTAAAGGCCCTACTAATGCAAACATTTCAGCAAATGAAACAGCCCATCAACTCATCATTAATGGCAGATCTGATGATCACTACAGGAAATTAGAGATTAAACTTGAATGAAACAAGCAACTGGAGACCAATGACCTTATAAGACCATTCAGCTTAAGCGAATTTGAAAAAGCTATTTGTACCTGGCAAATATGGAAAGGGAGTAGGCCTGGATAATATCCACATAGAAAAGATAAAACATTTTGGCAAAGTCACAAAAAAGTGACTCCTAAATTTCTCTAGTCTTGACTCTCAGGCTTCCAAAAATTTGAAGAAAAGCACCAGTGCTTGCAATTTTAAAACCTGTTGAAGAATGCAAAGATCTTTTTTTAAAAAATCAGGTTGATCTCATGGTCTATTCAAAGACCATTTCTGGATGCATACCTTAATGTGGTGAAGCAGTTTTAGTGTGTCAGTGAGCCTGAGAGCAATGGGTTAAGACTGCATTACAAGCCTCAGCCTAGCACGGTCACCCAAGGTGGAATGGTCACAGCTAAGACATCAGACTAAGATGCATTCAATGGTAATGGTGGCATAAGGAGAAGAGAATGGATAGTTCCAGTGGTGATGGGGGGCAGCTACTTGCCAGCAGTTGTAGCCAAAGTTTACAGTGGAGGAGGAGGCAACAGCAGTGACACTCAAGTTAACTTTTGTTAGTACTGTGCAGAAACTTGTAATGGTAAACCACTGTTGAATTGTTCTTACCTTGAAAATATTATGATGAGACAGTCAAAAATGAAACAAGAAGTAGTGCTGGAAGATGAGACTCTGAGCTTGGAAAGCACTTGATCAGCTACTGGGAAAGAGCAAAGGACCAGTGCAAATAACACTGTTGCTAATGATGCAACTAGATTAAGGCCAAAAGGATGTCTAGTGGCTGACATGCACAGGACTGAAAGGAAAGTCCAATGCTGCACAACACATACAATTGTAATTTAGAATGTGAGAAGTATCTATGAAGGTAAACCTGAAACCATGGAGCAAGAAATGGAACATATAAACATTGCAGTGCTGGGTGTCAGTGAAATAAAGTGGACTGGACTGGGATATTTTCACTCAGACAACTATGAAATGACAAACCTAGAAGAAATGGAGTAGCTCTAATACCAAAGCAGATGTTGGACAGGCAGTTACAGGATATACAGTAATGCAAAGTCTGAATAATACTAATCAAATTTCAGATAAGACCTATAGATGTAACCATAATTCAAGTCTATGCTTCAACTATTGATGCTGGGGAAAAAAGGAAATTGAAAGCACTTGTTAGACCTCACTTTGAGTATTGTGTCCAGGTCTGGACACCACATTTCAAGAAAGATGTTGACAAATTGGCACAAGTTCAGAGGATGGTGACAAGAATGATCAGGGGGTTAGAAACCAAGACTGAAAGAATTGGGTATGCTTAGCCTTGAGAAAAGAAGACAGTAGAGTGATATGACAACACTTTCCAAATACTTGAAAGGCTGTCATACAGAGGAGGGGCAGGATCTGTTTTCAATCATCCCAGAGTGCAGGACACGTAACAATGAGCTCTAGTTACAGGAAGCTAGATTTTGGTAGCATATCATGAAAACTGTTATAACAGCAAGACAGTGGAACTGATTTCCTCAAGAGGTGGTGAGTGCTCCAACACTGGAGGCGTTAAAGAAAAACCTAGACAACCACCTGACAGCTATATTTGATTTGTATTCCTGCATCAAGCAGGGGGTTAAACATGACAACGTTTTTGTCTGGATTTTGCATAGCTATAAGCTTACAACTCAGATGTATTTTATGACTTATTTGTTCAAATCTTATGTTCAGTTTTTATGGATTTTTAAGTATTTTAAGCCTATCATTTGTGTATGTTTGTGTGACTTTTGGAATTTAATATACGTGCCTACAGTTTTTCTTCATAACTGTAAAACTGTCTTGGATAAAATTTTTACTTTGCTACTTTTAAACATGGAACCTAGAAATGATGTAAATAAATAGTATAAATTATCAAGTTCTGGAGTTGCATGGAATTATTGCAACAATGAACACTTAAAATGAGATACTCAGATGAGTTTATAAACAGCTTGTGACTGATTATTTGGTTTCATTCTGGTATTAACTTTTTACTAATGTCAGCTATGACAAATGTCAGCTATGACGAATCATATACCTATTTTTCTGTGTATGACTATAGTTTTGTCTAAAAATTTTAGACTAAAATTGAGGATCGTCTTATACATGGAAGTAAGCTGAGGAGAGTACAAAAACAAGTGGAGGGAAAAGCAGGGATCAAACTGTTCCTGTAGGGCTTTGATTCCTGTTTTCCCCTCCACTTGCTAATCCTTAGCAAAAGGAAAGCAGGGATCAAAGCACTGCAGGATCGCTTTCATCCCTGCTTTCCCTTCCGCTTGTTAAGTCCCATGGGGCTTAAAAAAAGGAGGGGGGAAAGAATCAAAGCAATCCCGTGGCTGTATAAGGGGGAAAGGGATCAAAATGATTATGCAGTTGCAGGATTGCTTTGATCCCTTTCCCCCTCCTTTTGCTAAGCCCCATGGGGCTTAGCACAAAGGGAGAAAGCAGGGATTAAAGTGATCCTGCAGCACTTTGATCCCTTTCCCCCTAACTTGCTAAACCCCACTTAGATTTCTTAATTTTGAGTTAGAAAAGTGGGGGGTGTCTTATACATGGAGGCGTCTTATACACAAAAAATACAGTAATCTTTACCTGAGCATCTGTAAGTCTTACAGAACTCCTAGGGAAGTCAGTAGTCCGAATCAGGATCTGACATGCAAATATATGTTTCAAGCAATCAATTGATGATTGTAACATATGGACATCATGAGATGGTCAATATAGAAACCAAATAGACAATATAACTGGAAGCAAGAGAAGGAGAAGTTATATTCTCTCTGCCATAACAAGGAGTATAATGTGGTACTGATTATGAACTCTTAATATTCAACATTAGGCAAAATTGAAAAAGAAAACCAAAAGAATCTAGTGTCAAAATATAATTCAAACAACATTTCTGATAAATTTAAAGTCCACCTAAGGTATAAATTTGCAAATCAGGAGAACCAGAATGTGGATTGAAACCAAAGCTATTAGGAAAGATTGCAAAATGGCGATTACTGCTGTAAAAAGAAAAGAATAACCTAGATGGATGATGGAACAAACATTTAACATTGTAAAGGACAGGTGACAAACAAAAGTAAAAGTTAACAGAATCAGGTTAAGAAAACTGAATGCAACTTTTCAGTGATTGTCACATGGAGATGGTCCAGAGACTTATTACAATAATCAGTGCAAAGAAATAGAGGAAAGGGAGAAAAACAAGATATCTCTTCCAGAAGATCCAAAAAATCAGTGAAAAATTTAAGCCTAAATTAAGAATGCTGAAAAACCAACCGAGAAACACACTATATGACCAGGAAAAAATAAAGAGAAGGTGGAAACAGTATATTGAATACCTATACAGAAGAGAAAAAAGGATAGCAGATCCCTTTGAGGAGGAATCCTATGATGAAGAACATGCAATTCTAGAAAGTGAAATGTAAGTTGCTCTGAAAGCCCTGGGAATCACCAAGGGAGATGGGATACTGAGAGAACTATTTCAATCCACAAGAGACTAGATCTGTCAAAATTTTAACAAGAATATGCCAACAAATATGGGAAGCAAAACTATGGCCAATAGACTGGCAATGTCTAATATACATTCCAATCACCCCAAAAAAGATGCCAAGGAACGCAGTAACTATAGCTTTAATTTCTTGTAACTATTGCTTTAATTTCTCATGCATTGCTACTATGTAGGCAAATAGACCAACTGAGTGTGCTATATTTTAACCCATGTGAAACAGATAGTTGTAGCCCTGAGTGAAAACAGTGGGCTCATTACTGGATGCCTGAAGCCACCCCTACTGATAAAATCAATTGCCTAGCAGGCATTGTACCCAGTGCCTTATAGAGAAAGCTATCAGCTAATAATGAAAGACCGAAATCATCTACATTATATGTGCATCTACCATCCTTCGCTCCCATATTAAAATCAAGAAAAAACTTTTCCCAAACATCCCTTTTCAAAGAAACAGCAAAGAACACCAGGACTATAATGTGGAAAGAAGTACTCCTTTCTTTAAATGGATGGAACTCCAGGAAAGAGTAGCCTCTTGTAAAATGGAGAATTAGTTACTTGGAAGTCACTTAACAGGCTACAGAGTAGAGTGATAACTCAGTGGTTTAGGTCTTTGGCTGTGAAGCTGGAAGTTGAGAGTTCAACTCCCCACTCTGCCTCTGTGTCAGGGGCTGGACTTGATTATCCATAGGGTCCCTTCCATCGCTGCAGTTCTAAGGTTATTATATTAGTTTTATTATTATTAAGGTGAACCTATGAAAATAGGGCTTTCACATTTACACTGCCCTTAGTGGGTGCAGAGAAAAACAGTCAACTTCACAGTTAGAACTAAAGATGGGGTATTCGTTTACAAATACGAATATCCCCACACAGGTGGAAATAATGACGGTCCGGCCCCATGGGGCTGGAATGTCCACTCATTATTTCGCCGCTGCCACCGACTCCATGGCTGCTTCCTATCGCGTTGTTCTCTGCAATAGATTAGCTACTCTCCTACCTAGCAGAGAGGCTTTTCATCCCACCTCCTGCCAGGACTGTTTAATCAATTGTGGACAATGGCGAGACAGGAAGCCTCCATTATTTTCACCTGTGCAGGGATATTCGTATACAAATACCCCTATCTCTAGTTAGAACAGTGTACTTTATGCCCCTCAATATGTGCTGTAGAAGATTTTACGTTAGCTATTCCAACGTGCATTATTTGGGGGGGAAATCATCTGATATATTTATTAATTGTATTGTGGACCTTCTGAGAGGAAGGAAGATCACACAGTTGCACTAATCATGCTGCACTTTATTTCTACATACTTTCAGTTACATAAACTGCTACTGAAAAGGGCTATCAACTAGTCCTGAGCCTATGGAAGTCATCAGTTTATGGCAGCTGACACTAGCTGAACTCAAAAGTTTCTCATAAGGCTTTCATTTTAGCCCATTAGAATGTTTGTTTCTATCATTTGGACATACTCTACCTTCTCTGTATCTTCCTCAGACTTTGGTGCCCATAACTGAACAGAATATTCTTAATGAAGTCTGACAAAAGCAGAACAGATGCTTACATTTGGAAATTGTACTTTTCTTGACCCAGACATGATACTTCTGTCACTGTAGCCTCACACATTGTTAGGTTTTTTTTGCCGCTATATCATCCTTGTGACTTACATTATGCTTTTAGTCTGCTCAGGTACCTGGATCTCCAGCACCCCATTTGGCTTTTATCTGTCTCAAGAATAATGAAAAACTAATGGTGAATAGATGTTGTAGATTTTTCAGGCTGTGAAGTTTTTTCTTCCTAACGTCTCACCAGTCTCTGCGGCTGGCATCTTCAGAAGACAGGAGTTATTTTTTTTATTTATTTTTATTAATTTATTTATTTGATTTATACCCCGCCCATCTGGTCTATACGACCACTCTAGCCGCCTTACAACATAACATAAAACATTAAAACCAAGAATACTACATAAAACATCCAATAGGAAATTACAATACAAAATGAAGAGGAAATAAATAAAAAGAGTGAGAGAATAAAATCAAGTACTGATAGGAGGGAAGGCTTGAATGTACATCCATGTTTTTAATTGGATTTAAAAAGTACCCAGCGTAGGGGCCGCGCGGATCTCTGGAGGGAGGTTGTTCCAGAGGCGAGGAGCCACCACTGAGAAGGCCCGATTTCGTGTCTTTTCCTTCCAGGCCTCTCTTGGCGTCAGGCCCCTCAGCCTCACCTCCTGACTCACATGGGTGATCTGGGTAGAACTTGGTGGGAGTAGGCATTCCGCCAGATATCGATTTCCTAAACCGTTTATGGCTTTATAAGTGAGCATTAAAACTTTGAAGTCGATGTGGAACCGAATGGGCAGCCAATGCAGTGCGGCCAGAGTAGGAGAAATGTGCTGGTATTTTCTCACTCTACTAAGTAGTCTGGCCGCCGCGTTCTGCACCACCTGGAGTTTCCGTGTCAGCCTCAAAGGCAGCCCCACATAGAGCACATTACAGAGGTCTAGTCTTGAGATTACGACCGCGTGCACCAAGGTAGTGAGCGCCCCCGTGCCGAGATAGGGCCTCAGCCGGGCTATCCGCCAGAGATGGAAAAAGGTGGTGCAGACTACCGATGCCACCTGTGTTTCAATGGTGAGCATCCAGTGCACATGTATCCCCAAGATGTGGACCCCACATTCATGGCCAGGGTCACCCCCCGAATGAGAGAGAGTCCACCAAGCCACTGACCACGGGGGCACCCACCCTCAGAACTTCCATCTTGTCCGGATTCAGCCTTAGCACATTTTCCTTCATCCACTGCAGTACGGCCCCCAGGCAGCGCTGAAGGGACAGGACGGCATCACCTGCAGTTAGAAAAAAGGAGATGTAGAGCTAGGTGTCATCAGCATATTGATGACATGATGCCCCACACCCCCTGATGACCTTGCCCAGCGGCCTCATATAGATGTTAAACAGCGTTGGAGAGATAATCGACCCCTGTGGAACCCCACAATTGAAGCCCAACTGAAATGGATCCAGGGCGTCTGTTTTATCCAAGTGCACCTGAAGCTGGTAAGTCACCACCCTCTCCACCACTTTGCTCATGAAAGAAACATTGGCAATGGGCCTATGATTGCCAATTTCGCCCGCCACTATATTAAGTTTCTTTCTTATGGGCCTAATGAGTGTCTCCTTGAGGGCAGATGGAAATCTGCCCTCAAGGAAAGACCCATTTATTATTACTGTGGCCCATTCTGTTGTTATCGGCCTGGCTGCTTTGAATAGCCAGGCCAGGCAAGGATCAAGGGAGGAGGTGGTGGCCCGGCAGCGATCAAGCACCTTGTCCACAGTATCCAGTGTAACAGGCTGAAATGCATTGAAAGTTACCGGGCAAGACAGAGCACTGGACATCTCAGCTCAACTCACTGTATTCAAAAAAGGAGAGAGGTCCCGGCGGATGGCCTCCACTTTAGATTTAAAAAATGCTGCAAATTGGTCTGGTGAGTTAGAACTCTGGTGAATACTTTTTGAGTACAGTCTTTCAATCAGATAAAAACCAAGTATTACTAATGCCTGACAAATATTGTTATTACTACTACTAAATTGTTATAAATAATATATTATGATGTTGTTATGATTTTAATTTTCATTATTAATATTGATATAGGTTGTGTTTAGTGAAAATCAACATTACAGACATTACGCATTGCATTATGAAATAGCATCTAAATTGTATGAACACACAAGAGGTCCAGTTCATAAAGTAAATATGGATGCAATTCTGTTCCTCTTTCTCCATGAACATCCAAGATACAGTTGTGCCCCGCTTTACAATTACCCTGTTTAACGACGAATCCGCTTGAAGGTGAGTTTTTTGTGATCGCTTTTGCGATCGCAAAATGATAGTTTGAATGGGGTTTTTCTGCTTTGCAGTGATCACTTCCCTCCTTTGGGAACCGATTTTCGCTTTACGACGATCAAAAACAACTGATCATTGGGTTTCAAAATGGCCACCGGCTGAAGAAAATGGCCTCCTGCTGGGCTTAGGGATGGATTCCTCGCTGCAGAGGCACAGAAAATGGCCGCCCCTATGGAGGATCTTCGCTTGACGGTGAGTTTTCAGCCCACTGGAACGCATTGAACGGGTTTCAATGCATTTCAATGGGCTTTTTAATTTCGCTTTACAATGTTTTCGCTTTACGACATTTTCGCTCTACAGCGATTTCCCTGGAATGAATTAACGTCATAAAGCAAGTTCCTGTTCCTGAAGAATGGTGCCTTGAATATTGCATAGTGGGGAATTGACTGTAGGTTGTAATCTTGAATCCAGTGGTTCAATATATGACTGATTTCAGTTTAATAAGCAGTTTGGGGAGAGAAATATTCAGAAGAAAAATGCATGAAAAAGACTGTGTACTTTCATGAGTAAAATTACCTTTTGGAGAGGCTTACATCGATTGTTGTACCCACACACCCATATCTAAAACATAGTAGATGTTTCTAAAATGTAGCAGCTGTTTAAAAATTTGTACACTTGGCTCCACCATCTAAAACACTCAATATTCCCCATGCCTGCAAAGATCTATGAACCAATAATTTCTAAAACTCAGCAGTTCCAAGTGCTAAAAGCTTTGATCCCTAGTGCTGAACAGACACAGATTTCCTAAATGACTAAAAGTTATGTGCAAATGTTGCCTTTTAGAGGAGTATGTAAATGCAATGTTGAATTTTATTTTTGTAATCTCTTTAATCAGAAACAAGGGAATTAGCCAGATGTTTGGAACTCATGTTAAGATGTAATTAAGCATCTGATTGAATTTCTGTGCATATCAAGCAGCAAAGGCTGGTTATTTGCACACAAGGCGGATCACTTTCATTAGAATAAAAATCCCCTTAACAGATGACAATAGGAAGGGATTACTCCAATGGTTTGTCTTTGAGCTATCCCTCCACATGAAAATATTTCAGAATGGCAAAAAATCTTGCTTTATATGTCAATCATACCAACAGGATTTCTTACTGAGTGACACAAAGATCTCTGCTACATCTGTACTGCATGCTACTCCAATCCACTAAGGAATTCCCTGTCTCACAAGCTTTGCTCTCGCCCTTGTTCTCCCTCACACACAGAGTTTCACAAGAGTTATTCTGATTTTTTGGCAAGCTCTTCTTGATATGTTAGATGAGCCCATACACCAGACTCCAAACAACAAAATACCTTCTTTGTTCAAGAGAGACTAATGGATTCTGGTGATGGGATTTTAATAGTGTCAGAGATATCATTGCAATGTCGCGTTAAGTCAACATTACCATTACAAATTAGATTGAGGCACATAATATTGAGATATGGAATTTAAGTGACATTTCACAAAAAAGAGTTAAGTCTGGTACTTAGTTTGTTCCAAATTGATTTGAGCTGTATCTATGTGTGCATTTTAAAATACTATTTTAAAAACTCTGTTTTGGTGATTAGGAAGTAGGACACAATAACCCTCCCCTCCTCATCCACTGGAATTAAGAAAGGGCATGAAGCACATGTTTCATCTGATGCTGTTGCTGAATACAAATATGCTGATACTGCAGCCCAAGCTGATTCCCACTGGTCTCCATGCTTTGTAGCTGACTTTAGCATGGACTCAGGGTGCTAAGACGACACCTCTATTGATCTGAGGGAACAAAGTTCCACACTCACCCATTCTGACTATAATGCACAAACCTTGCTTATTCCACTGAATCAAACTGGATATAAGGAGCAAACACACCCGCTTCTCCATAGGATGTTTCACACACTGGATCTTGTGTATTAAAGTGGCAGTACTGGGATGGGAGTTATAATGATTTGGTTACACCACAGCAATCAGACCCTGCATATGTTTATTTCTAAGTTACAGTGGTGCCTCTCTAGACAGTTACCCCGCATGATAGTTTTTTCGCTAGACATTGACTTTTTGCGATCGCTATAGTGATTCGCAAAGCAGTGATTCCTATGAGGGAATTTCGCTGGATGATGTTGGGTCCCTGCTTCGCAAACCGATTTTTGCTAGACAATGATTTTGATAGCTCCCTCCGCGCTTGCAAAACAGGTGTTTTGGGGACCTAAGCTTCGCAAGACAGCTATTTAAACAGTTGATTTGCGGTTCGCAAAGCGGCTTTCCTATGGCCGGTCTTCGCTAGACAACAACTATTCTTCCCCATTGGAACACATTAAACAGGTTTCAATGCATTCCAATCGGGAAATGCTTTTCGCTAGACGATTTCGCTAAACATCGATTTCAGTGGAATGGATTATCATCATCTAGCGAGGCACCACTGTATTTCTACAAAGACTTAATGAAGTAATTTATTGACAACTACTATGAAAAGGCTGTCTGCATTTTTGTAACAATATTCACTTTCTGGAAAAATGTTGCTAGGAGACTAAAGGAGTTGTAGACCAAAACGACATACTTTCCAAGCTCTGGTTGAATATACTACAGTATGGTTTTTTTGCTCTACTCCACTCTCAACAACAACAACAGCTGCATTCAGCCACAACTTAGAGCTGGAAGACTTATTACTTGCTCTCATCTAAATCAGAACTGAACTTCGGAGGTTTTCACATTTTACATTTTACACCCCACATTTATCATCGATCTAACTTGGAACCTGGAAGCTTACTCAGATGGGCTATTGAAAGACGCTCCCTAACACAAGAAGGAGGACAAGACAGGTAACCCTTTCTTGTTAATTTATTGAACAATATGTCTTTGGTTCTGAGAGCCAAGAGAAGGAGGTCCAGCCCCTCCAAAGACCACAAAAAAGGGAAAGCTATTAAGAAGCCAAAAAAACAGCGGCAGGAGCCGGCTGTGCAATCTTACATTGATTCGTTTCTGCAGCCGCCTCAAGAGCCGTCCTCATCTGCCCAAGCTCCAACGCCGTCGAGCCTTTTGCTTCCTCGTGAGGCAAGCAATTCTCCCCCGGACTTAATGGGCTTATCAGCTGTTAAAGACACTCCTTTAAACACCTCCCTTGCCTCTGAGGAGGGTGGTTCTGGCTCTGGCCAATTTCCAAAAGACAAGGAAGGACTGAATGACCATTTTCTATCCTTTCTGCGCGAATATCTGGCTGCATCTAACACTCCATCACGGCCGCAGGGCCCCCTTGCGGATACTTCCCTGTCTCTGGAGCAAAAGTTGGGGGACTCATGCTTGATTGCAGCCCGCGCTTTTTTAGTATTACTGGAAAGGCTGTGCTCAATTGAAAAGCAAATCGCCTCAATTCAAACACACGCGGCGAAAATGGCCGGAGACCAGAGCTCACACCCCTCTGGTGGCGACTTCCGGAAGAGCACTCACTCGGCTGCTAACCTATGCTCCCAAACCAACACTGCCAGCCTCCTTGAACCTCTAAATGCCAGATCGCCGGCTGTTTTGAAGGAGGACGTTAATGAAGCCAACAACAAAAAAACTCAGCTGATTTGGTCCCCCCGAGATGTGCTCCTGACGCTCCCGGGCAGCGAAGCCCGACAATGGTCCAACAAGCCCAGAATTGCTGAAACATTATCTCTACTACTGGGTCTTAACATAGACGTACTGGATTTAGAGCGTTTTTACTACCTACCAACAGTCAGAGGATATAAGCGGCTCTTTCTAACAATGAAAACTCAGGACCTATGCAACAGAATTTTCAGAAAGAAAAATGATCTGTCTGCCTATTACATCGGGGTCCAGAGAGTCTTCAAGCAGGTGAGCGGGCACCTACGTTTTAAGATGAAGTCCAATTCTTTACATCTGTCAGAACCACCTGCTGAAGAGCCGCCGGGCCTGGAGTGCCGGGATATTAAACCCACCTCAGCACACCATCCAAGGTCAACCTCCATCCACCAGCCCCTTCCCATCGGACAGGCGTCCCATTCTCCCCAAGTTGTTAGTTTGCTGGACAATGTGGAGGCGACCATCAAGAACAATCCATCCGCTCGATCAACCCCACTTTCCTCTGCCTCAGAAAAGAAAGGTGCTGCCTGTGATGAATTGGTGTCCCAGGCCAAAGCCCTTCCCACCTTTGGCCTCCAAGACAACCCCACTCCTTCGGTTTTGTGTCCCAAGAAGTCGACGCCTATGAAGCAATTACATGATACCGGGAATGAACCTTCAACAAACATTCCATCCATGGACCCGCCTGACCTTAATTCAATAGTCCCTGTGTCCTCTGCATCCCAACCTTGACTAGGCTGTCAGTCGCCGTCCCCAGTTGATGCCCCCCCTGTCAAGGGTATCCTGAAACTTTTGTCCTGGAACGTCGCGGGCTGGTCCAAGAAACAGCATAATGCGGAATTTCTCGACTATTTAAGGCAACATGACATCCTTTGTCTCCAAGAGACTTGGTCAGACAAGGCAATAACCCTTCCCGGTTATCAAAGCTTTACTTTGCCAGCCTTTCGTAGGGAAAAGCATGGCCGTATGATTGCTGGCCTTGCGATCCTGACCAAAAGTTCTATGAAAACTGAGCTAGTATTGTCTTCTCAAAAAAACAGCAGCTCCCTGGTGGTCCGCATATTAGATAAAAACTCCCCAACGTTGATCATGAATATTTACTTTCCTCCTAATTCTCATAAGCATATTGTTTCCCAGATGTGGGAGCATCTCGAACAGACCGTAGCTGATTTGTCTAGCAAACACCCCCAGGCCAACTTTATCATAGGCGCTGACTTTAATGCCAGGGTTGGCGACGGCCTTGAGATCTTCCAAATGACTCCGAATGGAGGGCTATTGCCTGAGCTGCCATCCTACTATAGCTGGCCTAGAACCTCTAAAGATAAAAAACATAACTCCGCAGGCATTTCCCTTGCCAACTTTAGCATCCAACAAAATTTTCTTTGGCTAAACGGACTTGTTTCATTTGAGCAGGCTAAGGAATTTACTTTTATATCCGAGGCAGGCTGCAGCGTAATCGATTATATCCTAGTGTCCCCACCGCTGCTTGCTAGAGTATCTGACTTCGCTGTAGATGCTTTTAAACTGAGCGACCATCTTCCTCTCCAACTTAGTCTGAGAGGCATCCCTACGAGCAAGGGCCCAACGGCTGAGGTTGTCAAGGCCCAGTCCTGCTCCCCCAAAATTCGGTGGGACAAGCTAACCCAATCTAAACTGGCCCTTCTGTTAGCGAAGCCCAACTTTTTGGCACTCAGCTCCGCCATGCTTTCGGCAAACTCTCCATCGGAAGTGGTAAATCTGTATAACCAACTAATAGAACTTATCACCTCTAACTTAGCGCTACCTGCAAAGACCTCATGCTCAGCCTCACGCCAGGGTAGCCCATCTTGGTTTGACTATGAATGTCAACAATACAAAAGGGCGGCCAGAAACTGTTTCAAAAAGTTCAGGCAGCTAAATTCTCAGCAAGCACTTAAAGAATACTTCTCTTTAAATCTCCACCTGAACAGGTTAGTTATAATCAAAAAGAACAATTATGAGGTAGCGTTATGGGAAAAACTTTATCAGGCTACGATTCACTTTAATCCTCGCTCTTTTTGGGCGACGGTGAACGGCTCTCTCAAAGCAAATGGCCACGATCCTAAAGCAGTCCCGGCTTCTGTCTGGATGCGGCACTTCTCAAACCTCTTTTTCGACAACACCGTCCCTCCGTTAGACGTGGTGTCTGAACCATCTGCAACCCCAAACTGGCCACCGGTATTAACTTCAGAAATCAAAACCCTAATTGCCTCACTCAAGCCTGGCAAGGCGCCCGGTCCCGATATGATAATGGGAGAATGGATGAAATCCAACCCCAATGTCTGGGCTCCTATCCTGGCAGGCCTCTTCTCAACGGCCATTGCCAGCGGGTCCCTCCCGGAGTCCTGGAAGCAGGCCATTGTTGCCCCTATATTCAAAAAAGGGGACCCCTGTCTCCCTGAGAATTACAGGCCAATCAGCCTTCTTTCAATAGCAGGCAAGCTGTACGCCAACTATCTTTTGGTCCATCTTAACACCTGGATCACTGAGAATAACATCCTAGGTATTGAACAGATTGGGTTTAGACCAGGCCACTCCACCTTGGACCACTGTGCAGTCCTGTCTCATCTCGCTTACAAATACTCCATAAAAGCTAATTCAAAATTATTTGTAGCTTTCTTAGACTTAAAAGCGGCCTTTGACAGCATTGACAGGCAGCTACTCTGGGTCAAGCTGGAGAAAACCGGAATCCCTTCCAACCTGATTAACCCCATCAGGCAACTGTATTCTAACACCTCCTGCAGGATAAGATGCTCTTGGGACGGCCTCCTTACAGAAGCGATCCCTACAAATAAGGGAGTCAAGCAAGGTTGCCCATTGGCCCCGACTTTATTCAACCTGTTCCTAAACGATCTGGCTCCAGAACTGTTAACCGTCGATGGTCATTCTCCAACTCTTGGAGATCGCAAGATCCCAGTCCTTTTATACGCCGATGACGCTGTACTTATCTCGCGCTCTCGGCTGGGCCTTAAAAGATTAATAAACAAGTGTCTGGACTATTTATCCACTAACAAACTTCATTTAAATTATCTGAAATCAAAAATTCTAGTTTTCTCCAAGTCCCGCAAAATATACAAATGGACCTTTAACCGTCACTCAATTGAACAGGTGAGGACCTTCAAATATCTGGGATTACTATTCTCAGCTGACTGTTCCTGGGTGGGCCACCGTAATATGGCACATGCAACTGCCAAAACATCTTCAACAGCTATCTCCAGATTCTTCTATAACAAAGGGGGCCGCCTAATCCCGGCAGCCCTCAAAATATTCAATGCCAAATCCATTTCTCAAGCTTTGTACGGCATCCCTATTTGGATCAACGCCTATCACAAATCATTAGAAAATTTTCAATCAGTTTTCTTGAGAAGAATCATGGCCATGCCAAACTGCGTGCCGTATGAGGCGTTATGCCTCGAAACGGGACAACTCCCAGTAAAGGACGTTGCTTGGCACAGAACTTGCAAATATTGGCTAAGAATATACTTTGACCCCTCCCAAACAACCCTACTCTATCATCTAAAAAAAGATAGTTGCCCTCCTGCTGATGGCTGGCTAAGGAAGATTGAACAGATTGGTCTAGATCCGGAGTCCTTGGGTTCTCTCACGTTCCAGGCCGCCTTAAAAACCGTCAAACAAAGACTGGCCGACATTGATTCGCAAAACTTATTAAGTGCCGCAAACAGATCTTGCTCACCTCTGTTCTGGAAACTTCCCCTGGTAGTAGGCAGCCCACCGGCCTACATCTCCATACTGCATAATCCCGAAATCAGAAGGGCAATTTCGTTAGCCCGCTGTAATTCAATTCCCTCGGCGGTGCTAACAGGCCGATTTAATAATATCCCCTTCAATAACAGATTATGCCCCTGCATGATGAATGTTGTAGAGACGTTACCCCACATCTTATTTCATTGCCCACTTCATTTGACCGCGAGGGACAAATTCCTCGCCTCCTTTCCACAACGAAAGCCCTGGCTTACTGACGAAGCATATTTTAGTCTTATTTTACAGCGGTCCGACGAGCACTTTTTGACTATCCTCGGCAAATTTTTGCTAGACATAATCCAAACTAATACAGAACGAGAACCCAATCCTAAGTTTTAGTGTTTTAGGGGCTGTCCCCACAAGTTGTACTTTGTACCCTTTGTATGTCTGTATGCGCTTTTTATGCCAATAAAGGTAAAGTAAGTAAGTATACTACAGTATGTAGTTAGAATACTGGATAATGACTGGAAGACATAGTAACTCACAAAGGTCACTGAATGGTATTAAATCAGTTATCATCTCTCAGTGAGTATAAGAGGAGAGCAGGGGCTAGAACTAGATACACAAACATGAGCTCTTTCCAGAAAAGAATCTATCTATCTATCTATCTATCTATCTATCTATCTATCTATCTATCTATCTATCTATCTATCTATCTATCTATCTATCTATCTATCTATCTATCTATCTATCTATCTATCTATCTATCTATCTATCTATCTATCTATCTATCTGTCTATTTGTTTATTTGTTTATTTATTTATTTATTTATTTATTTATTTATACTCCACCTATCTGATCGATATGACCACTCTAGGCGGCTTCCAAACATGTAAGAATACAATAACATATACATATAACAAAGATATCAACAATATACTATAAACAATAGGCAATAAACAATAAGCGATTCTTCAAGATGGCAATATGACAAAAATAGCTAAAAGAAAAGAAGAAAAATTAAGTGTTATCTGGAGGGAAAGCCTGCTTAAACATCCACGTTTTCAGATGGGTCTTAAAAATACCCAGCAACTGGGCCTCGTGAATCTCTGGAGGCAGGTTGTTCCAGAGGCGATGAGCCACCGCTGAGAAGGCCCACTTTCTTGTGTTTTTTTCCTTTTGGGCCTCCCTCAGCATCAGGCTCCTCAGCCTCACCTCCTGACTCGATCGAGTTATCTGGGTAGTTCTTGGTAGGAGTAGGCATTCCATCAAGTATCGAGGCCCTAAACCGTTTAGGGCTTTATACGTAAGCATCAACACTTTGAAGTCAATGCAGAACCGAATGGGCAGCCAATGCAGTGCGGCCAGAGTGGGTGAGATGTGTTGGCATTTTCTCACTCCACTGAGAAGTCTGGCCGCCGCATTCTGCACCACCTGGAGTTTATGCGTCAGCCTCAATGGCAACCCCACGCAGAGCGCATTACAGTGGTCTAATCTTGAGATTACGAGCACATGCACCAAGGTAGTGAGTGCCCCAACATCGAGATAGGGTCGCAGCTGTGCTGTCCGTCGAAGGTGAAAAAAGGCAGTACGGACCACTGACGCCACCTGAGTTTCCATAGTGAGCGCCGGGTCCAGATGGATCCCCAAGCTGCGGACCCCATCCTTGGCGGTAAGAGTCACCCCCCCCAAAAAGAGAGGGAATTCCCCAGCCACCAACTGTGGGGGTGCCCACCCTCAGTACTTCTGTCTTGTCTGGGTTCAGCCTCAGCCCATTTTCCTGCATCCATTGAAGTACGGCCCCCAGGCAGCGCTGAAGGGACAGAATGGCATCTCCTGTAGTTGGTGAAAAGGCAAATGCCGAGCCACCAATTCTCAACTCAGAGAGCCTCCTCAGAAGGATACCGTGGTTGACGGTATCAAAGGCCGCTGAGATGTTGAGGAAGACCAACAGAGACACTTTGCCCCTGTCAGCCTCCCTCAAGAGGTCATCACACAGGGCGACCAATGCTGTTTCTGTACCATGGCGCGGCCTGAAGCCTGACTGAAACGGATCCAGGGCATATATTTCATCCAAGTGCGCCTGAAGCTGGTCAGCCACCACCCTCTCGACCACTTTGCTTAAGAAAGAAACATTGGTGACGGGCCTATAGTTGCCAATTTCGTCTGCCGCCAAACTGGATTACTTCCTAATGGGCCTAAATGAGTGTCTCCTTGAGGGCAGAAGGCACTCTGCCCTCAAGGAAAGACTCATTAATTATTACTGTGGCCCATTCCATTGTTGTAGGCCTGGCCAGGGGTCAAGGGAGGAGGTCGTGGCACGACAGCGATCAAGCACCCTGGCGACAGTATCAGGCGTGACAGGCTGAAAGCAATCGAGAGTGACCGGGCAAGACGGAGCGCTGGACATCTCAAGCACAAACAAAGAATTTAGCAGAGGCTTCTGGGAGCTATGTTCATTGTGATCTAAACTATACAACATTTTTTAAGATTGCAATTTGCAGACTCTCTGGAGATGCAGGGAGTTGTTCACAGAAGGTATTTTGCCACTCTGCTGTGAACAGAAGAAATGAAAATATTTTTGACTTGTTTGTTTTTCAGTAGTTTATCCTAACAGATTTTATGCTTGCTTGCTTTAAAGGTTTTGTCTGCTCAGTTATACAGCCACTAGGAAATGATTATTAAAGTCTTCTTTGTACTAAAATCAATCCCAGACCAATTGCAATTGTTATTCTGATCTGATGAGTTATCTGTTTGAGTTACTCTACAGTGGTGTCTTATCCTTGTATTTTCTCTTTTCCCTTGAACATTCGTAGGTATTGGCTTCTTATAAAATGGAAATTGCAAAGAAAATTATTATTTGGCATCTACATGATTAGTAATGGGATCTAATACAACAGAGTAATTTAGGTACAGTAAAATTAAAGTCTTTTTTTTTGCATTATTCTGACTAATATTCAAACAAATCTCACAGCTACATATGTGTACCGAACATGAGAAGATATAGTCTAGTGACCTCTTCATGGAAGTGAGGGTGAAGCACTATCTTGTATTACACAGGCTTTACTTTAGGATTCAGTAAGGATGGATTTGAAAATCCCTCTCCTATCTTTAGCGGATACTTCCAATAACATAAGCCACTCAACAATAGAAGCAAAAACAGACTGTCATCTCTCTCTCACTGCGAAAGTTGTGTGCATCCAATTTCCGTACAAAAATTCCTACAAATATGAAAAAGGTAGATGTGTAACTCAGACTAACACATGGATGTGTATTAATGCGTATCCACTAGATTTTTTTACTTCCCTTAATGTTGAAACACAGTTCCAAAATTCAGTACTGTACATGGAAGGCATCTCCAAAAATAAATAGAAAGTGAAGAAAGGTAAGAGAAGAAAATGAAGAAATTTTCCTCAGGGCAAGAAAGAAAGAAGGAAGTGTTTAGATGAGCTTACCAGGATAGTGGAATTGGGACAGATGGTGTAATTTTCTTCTTCTTTCTTAAACATTTGTGCTCCTCCATCATAAGTAGTGACAGAGATCAATGGGCTTTCACATACAAGACAATATTACCGTGTCTTAATACTTCAATGTAAAATATAGTATTAGTATGGTTGAATAATCAGGTTTTATGAACAGTAGATTCTCATCAAATGAAACATGTTCAGGTTAGCATTAAACATGTTCAACCACTTAATTGTATATTAATAACAAATTACATATCCACACAATTTATGGTTAAAAAGCAGGAGATAGTTCTCAAATAGAATCCTCACTGCCCATGGTTTTTGTTGAGCTATTATTGATAAATGCATTAAAACAATGCACCTTTACTGCTAAATTAGACTTAACTGTTCTCTAATGCAAAGCAATTCAATTTACAACCTATTATTCTCTTTATTAAATCAGCATAACTATGCAGATTACACTCAACACCCATTCTTGCACAGCAGGAAAAGAAATTAAAGTTAAATAATCACATTCCCTTATTTAATCTTAATGGAGCTTCACATACATACGCTGCTCAGCCATGCTGATTTTATGCTGGATTTAACTGCTTAAAAACAGCAGATGCAGGTTTTGCATTGTGCCAACCTTGGGCATTAATATGCTGGTTTATTTCATGCTATGAAGTTATTCAATGCTTGCTAAAATGTTTTAATTCAGTCACATAGTACACACACACTGCTTCTCTTTGAAATAAGTGCCATACCAAACATATATATTCTGGAAAGTGGGTTTATTCTTGCTTTGGCTATTATAAATAAGTATTGATATGAAAATGGATGTTAGATATTAAACTCAATTTTGATCCTAAAGATGTGGATGTTCAGGGTCTGATTCTATGATTCTGTGATCCAGATTGATTCAAATGCAAATCCAAACTGTAATTTGGAAATCCAATGTTTTGCCCCTTTGATTTGCCTTGGGAAACTGCATTGTGTTACACTGGAGGGCAATGAATCATAAAAATGTTTATAATTTTTTTTTTCATAATGGATTTGGAGACTCAGCCCCTTCACATTTAAGTGTCCAATTTATAACAAACCTTTACCATATATGGAATGAGAAATACCAGAATTTCAAGCTGGATTCAGAAAAGTAAGAGGCACAAGAAATCATATTGCAAATCTACATTGGCTACTGGGGAATACTGAAGAAATGCAGAAGAAAATAGTTTTCAGTATTATAGATCATAATAAAGCCTTTGATTGTACTGATCATGAAATATTATGGGCCATTCTAAAAGAAACTGTGTGGCAAACATTTGAATCTCCTATAATGTGTACTCTGGAGAAGAGTACACATTACTTTATTAGGACAAATGGTTTGTAACTGGCACAGATTTCCAAATATATGCTGAAATGGCTGCTCATTCCTCAATAAAGGAAGCCATAGTGTTTCAGTTGCAAGACTTGTGCAGATGTTAAAGATAGGGACTTTCGGAGCTCATTAGTTCATTGAGCTGCCATAAGTTGCAAGTGACTGGACAGCACACGACAACAGTAAACTCAATTTTGATTTGGTTGTGTGTCTCGTGAATTTTGCACAATTTTTCTCATTGACTAGAAACTAAACCCTGTGAGGAATTCAGTATGTTTACTCTCACAAAGAGAAGATTGAAAAATTATACAACAGTCATCTTCAAATAATTAAAGGGTTGTAATGAAGAAGTCAGAACAAGGTAGTATTCACTGTTCTGGAGGATAATACACAAACCATTGAATTTTAATTATAATACAGAAGATTGAGAGTAAATCTTAGAAAGACTGTATGAGCTGTTTAAAAATGGAGCAGATTTCCGTGGAAGGTGTTTAACTCTTCCCTGCTTGAGGTTTCTACACAAGGATTGGATGACCATTCACTAGGAATACGTTAGAAATTGATTTCCAACATCAGCAGGGAAGTTGGACTAGATGAGCATTTAAGCAGTTTCCAGTTCTACATCCTATGATTTTTTTAAAATCTATGACAACAGGATGTTGTTTATTCTTTTCATTGAAAAAAAGTGGATTTCAATACTCACAGCACGCTTCCAACAGACTCCTGCAGATTACATTCTAACTGAATACTAACTGCACTAACTACATAACTGTCACAGACTAAAAGGAGAGGGGAAAAGACACTTCAGCAAAGAGGCCTGTCTCTCTTTGAATTTAGAGGCAGAGAAAAAACACTTGGTTATTTTTGGATTGACTGACAGTCACTCCAGTCCAGAAAGGTCCTTCATAGCCAAACCTACTGAAGTACAGAAGGCAGCATAAGTGGCTGAAATAACTGCAACTGTCAGGTGGATACATAGTTGGTTACAGAATCGTACTCGGAGAGTGCAGATCAATGGCTGGTACCATAGGCTGAGTCCTGGGCCTGGTGCTCTTCAACATTTTTATTAATTACTTGGATGAAGGGTTCCAGGGAATACTTACCAAATTTTTGGATTACACAGAATTGGGTAGAATAAATAACATTCAAAAATACCCTGATAGGCTTGAGTACTGGGCTGAAAACAACGGAATGAAATTTAACAGGGATAAGTGCAAAGTTCTATACCTAGCAGGGGGGAATCAAATGCACAGTTACAAGACGGCAGAGTACTTGGTTCAATAATACTATGGGTGAGAAGGATGTTGGAATTGTTGTAGATCTCAAGCTGAACATGAGTGAACAGTGTGATGTGGCTGCAAAAAAAGACCAATGCTATTTCAGGTCTCATTAACAGAAGTATAATCTCAAAATCCTGTGAAGTACTAATTTCCACTCTAATAGGCCTCATCTAGAGTAATGTGTCCAGTTCTGGACACTGCACTTTAAGACGAATGCCAACCAAATGGAGTATGTTTACAGGGCAACAAGGATGATCAGGGCACTGGAAACCCTGCCTTAAGAAGAAAGATTGAAAGAACCGGGCATATTTATCCTTGAAAAAAGAAGACTGAGGGGATATATGACTAGAGATGAGGGCATTTGTATTCATATACAAATATTCCTGCACAGCTGGACTTAATGAGGGTCTGGCCCCTGGGGTTGGACTGTCCACTCACACATCCAGCAGTGGCGGCAGCCTTGCTTATGCACATGGAGTTGGATCAGAAGAGTCTAGCCAAAATGTTAATTTTAAAAGATGTAATTAATACAGAAAAGGCATTAAGTCTTAAAATATATCTACAGCTATAAACACAAGGCCCCTTTGCAGTTCAGGAGCACATTCCAGGAAGAGAAATACCACTCACTGTATGAAAAACCACACCACGCACATGATTATATGGTGATGATTCAAACTCACAACATGAGGGCATATGTGCTGGCTGCAAGTTGTACTGTAAACTGATTTAGGTACAAATTATGCCTTACACTGAATTTAACAGCATTCAACTGGTGCAGAAGTGAGAAATTAGGACCTTTTTCAATTATAAGAGAACAGAAGCAATGCAAAGCAATGAAAAAAAAATCCCAGACTGAGGACTATAGGGTGAAGCAGCTTCTATACAGAAGAAAGAAAGTGCCATTTCTTGCAAGAAATCAGGAAGGTATTTCTTATGTAGTGTAAAGAAGGTTTGTACACCCCCCAGGAAAAGAACAAAAGAATGCTTGAGGGAGAACAAGCGAACAGAGGGAGTGAATAAAAAACTAAATGAGCTATATTTTGCAAGATATTTCTCTTTTATTTTATTGGATAATGGTTTCAGAAGAACAAACCCTTTGTAGATACAATACTCAACAGGACAGAAATGCAGGAAGTTAACAAACGTATGCAAATATTCAGATAAAAGAAAACATTCATTTGTCTTTTCTTTCTTAGAAGCAGTTTTGCATGTGATTAACAACTAGGTGTATGTGTGTGGGCTTTGCGCTTGTCTAGTCAATATGACATTGATCATTTTGCAAAGCTCTTTGGGATATTTAGTGTAAGAATCACAGTATATTGATTTTCTAATGTATACCAAGGAGTGAAAACTTTGTTATGTGTTGTGTGTGCTACGGCAAACCGCAGAAGTTATCCAAACAATATTATCATTTAAAGTTGTGAAAATATTTTTTGTAATATATCCATGGGTTTTTCTATCATCTGCCATCCTAGGAAAATATTTCTAAATCATGATTGTTGTTTTTCCTAACATGAATTTTGAAACTGGTAATCAGAAAAACAATCACCAAACATTTTTCAAAATATTTGGGTGAATAAAACTGACATAGATTGTTTTATTCCATATATTATTTATATTGTGTCATCGGCGTACATGGGAATTGTCAGAACTGTGATATCAAGAAAGTCACTTAAAGCTACGGACAATGAATATTGCTTTTAATAAGAAAGCTTGTCATTTATTGAATACAATTGGCTTATTCCCCTATGATAATTAATTCATGTAAGCATAAAGGTACAAACAAGGCAATTCAAATATTACCATGTCATACAACCAGATTGATAGATGACATTACACATCTTCCAGGTCTTACAAACAGATTTTACTAGTTCTGCAGGTGTGAAATTTCTGTTTAAAGCCAAGCCACTTAAATTTCACAGTTGAATCACAGGGTTGCCACAAAGTCCACACTGAGTAAATTTCACATTTGCATGCCTTCAAGGTCATTACTGAAGGTGATCGAAATGAGAGCCGACACCTCCATTTATTTATTGTCATGGATCAGGCTTGAAATTTGCACTGACTGTAATCATGTTGATTCCATATCCAAGTCAAGGTTACTGCAGTCTTGCCTTGTCTCATCAGTAACAAAATTCTGTGTGTAAGACAAAAATGTTCAATATATTTTTTGCATGATCAGATCATGCACAATAATTTCGTCAAGCATGATCAATTAATATCTTGAGGTGTGCATGTCCTTCAGAATCAATTTTATGTCTTTTAAAATAATAATATCCCCACATAATGGAAAAGCAAAACAGTCAGTCAGGCATCCTTCAGTTTCGAGAGACTATGATAACGTGCTCTGTATCGAGGACTTGGAACAGTATGGCTGAGGAGGCCGATTCGAGAGTGACCATCTCTTCCACACTGAAGACAAATACAATCTGTCCCCTGTCCAGGTCCCTGATTTTGCTGGTTTTGTGACTTCCTCTTTGCCTTGGCCTGCTGGACAAGGGTCTCTTCAAAATGGGAGAGGCCGAGATGCAATGCCTGCCTCCAGGATGAATGCTCAGTGTTACATACAGCACTGATGTTACCTGTCTGTCATGGGTTTGGAGGGAAAGTTCCATCCTATGGGGAGTGGAAGGTGGGACATCAGGAGGAGGGGCTGTACTGTATATATATGTGGAGCGTGTGTGGAGAAGGTAGAAGAAGCTGGAGGGAGAAGAGCTGAGAGAAGAAGCTTGAGTGGGAGTCTGTGTGTCAGACAGGGTACTACTGTGTGTCAGTCAGTACCAACCTGATAGGTTCAGGTGTCTGTGTGGTTAGCCAGGACTGATAGGTTCAGGGTCTGTGCTTCAAGTTAAGTGTTCTGTGTGAACCAAACTGTGTGTATGTATGATTGAGACTAAGCCACGTTACTGTATCTTATTCACTTGATCCTTTTATTTTTCCCTGTGTGTTATTTAATAAACCATGTTCTTTTATTTGTTAAAAATCCATCCCTGGTCTGTGTGACTTCTTATAGGGAATGGTTGGTGGCAGCTTAGTGAAACTGTGGCATATCCCAGTAGGTCTGGGTTTGTCACATTGATTGGTGTCCAGCGTGTGGGATACGACTGGTCCAGTTGTCCAGTGGTACAGCAAAGCCTTGGCAAGTGTGCCCAGAGCAAGGGGGGTCTAGTCAGGGACAATCTGAGGGCGCGTAGGTAATCTTCTAGGTGTACCTCACGGGGAGGTGCGCTAGTGGAAGAACGTGCCAACTGGGGGCTAGATTAGGGAGCTCTGAGGCAGCCTGTTTTGGCGGGAAAAAAGCTGAGGCAAAACTGTAAAGTAACAGTGATCTAGCCTGTCTGCTGAGAGGCCTAGCAGAGGGGGGTAGACTCTGGCTCGCAACTGTTGCAAGTTAGTGCTGAAGAACAGCAGCAATCTATAGAAAGCTGGTTCTGAGGCAAAAGAGAAGAGAAAAAAAGTGGTCGCTTTATTTTGAGGCTTGACTTTTGAAAGCAGCCTGTTCTGGGGGGGGGATTATGCCCTTGACTCGAAGCCAAATGGCAGAAATGGGTGAAGTGAAAGACCCCCAGGTTGACCAAGGTTCTGAGGATGAATTTGGCTCAGTGCAGGATGACAGCACGGGAGAACAGAACCCAGAACTCAGGAAAATGCTCATAGCCCAACAGCATGAACGGAGGATGAGGCAATTGGAAAAAGAAGAAAGATTAGAGAGAGAGAGAATGGAAATGGAGAGGGAGAGAGAGAAAATGGCGTTTGAGTTAAGAAAATTGGAACTGATGAATCAGAACAATAATAACAATAGGGATTCTGAGGGAGGCCAATTGTCTAAAGCTGACCTGAAGAAATTCCCTGTGTACCACAAGGGAGATTGTCCTGAAGTGTTCTTTTCCCTAGTGGAAAGAGCGTTTGTGGACTTCTCAGTAAGGGAAACTGAGAAGATGACCATCATGCGATCTTTAATCAGTGGCAGCCTTGCAGAAGTCTATGCAGAGATGCCAGAGGAACTGATGAAAGATTTTGCAGAGTTTAAAAAACTGGTGTTTGCCAGACATGGGATAAATGCAGAACAGCTGAGGCAAAGATTCAGGTCAATCACCAAGAAACCAGAGCAGACTTTTACCCAAGTGGGGGCCCAATTGGTGAGGCTGCTAGAGAAATGGCTATCTCAGGAGGGGACAGAGACCTTTCAGCAGCTCAAAGACTTGATAGCGCTGGAACAGTTCTATTCAGTCCTGCATGGGGAACTGAAATTCCAGGTGAGGGAAAGGAAACCGAAATCTGTGGCAGAAGCAGCCGAGATCGCAGATTTTATTTCCCAAATAAGAAAGCCCTTGGGTGAGGGGAAAGCGATGGGGAAACCTAAAGAAACCTACAGCAAGTACTCTCAGGGACCAGGGAAAAGCCAGCAAGGGGGAGGGGCCCATGGTGAAGGGAAGCCCTCAGACATGAAACCAAGACCTCAGATTTTGGAGGGAAAACCAAAACAAGATGAGAAAGACTCAAAATATAGCAGAAAATGTTATTTCTGTCAGGGAAAGGGCCATCTAATCTCAGAGTGTGAGAAATTAAAGCAGCTAAAAGGAGTTGTGCCTCAGGATTCGAGTGGAACCAAGCCAAAAGCTGTGTTCTGTGTCCAGAAAGAGCAAAGCCCCTTGTCACTGAGGGAGCCTGTTGCCATGGCTACTCAATCTGGAACAGTTACATCTGCTGATCAGGCTGAGGAAAATGGTCCTCTTGTGGAGGTCAAGCGCTGCTTGCTCGTGAGAACAGATTCTCAGTTGTTTGAAACAGCAGGGGTGGACGTAGGAATACTTGACCATCAGTATCGGGGGCTGAGGGACACTTGTTCCCAGGTGACCCTGTGCCATCCAGATATTATTCCTAGGGAATATATAATCCCAAATGAGAGCATGAAGGTGGCAGGGATTGAGGGGCAGGTGATCTCACTGCCAGTAGCGGAGGTACCTGTGAACTTTCAAGGCTGGAGGGGAGTTTGGCGGCTAGCGATTTCATCGACTCTGCTAGCAGCCGTGCTCGTGGGACATGACCTGGCTGAACATGTGAAACGGGTGCTAGTGATTACACGTTCACAAGCCACCACGGGGACAGTTCAGGGGGGTAATGATGAGCCAGAGACGGAAGCAGAGGGGAGTTCAGAAGCTGTGGTGGAAACCTTAACCACAGACAGCCGATTTGGCCAAGAGCAAAAGGCAGACGCCACTCTCCAAAAGTGTTTTGAACAGGTGACTGACGCCCAGCTAACACCTGAAACCCCAGTGAGATTTCTAGAGAAAAAGGGGATTTTGTATAGAGAGACCCTGAGGAATATCTCAAAAGGGGGAGATGGGATCAGAAGTCAGCTAGTGGTACCTGAAAAGTATCGCCCCATGATCTTACAAAGGGGGCACTCTGACTTTGCTGCGCACTTAGGGGTGAACAAAACACAGCAGAGAATCACACAGAATTTTTACTGGCCTGACATAGGGAAGCAGATCAGGGAGTTCTGTAAACAATGTGATGTGTGTCAAAGGCAGGGGAATAGCCGCGACAGGACCAAAGCAAAGTTGTGCCCTTTGCCTGTGATTGACACTCCGTTCAAATGCATAGGGGTGGATATTGTGGGACCTTTGCCCAAGGCCACAAAGAGGGGGAACAGGTTCATTCTCACCATTGTGGACCATGCCACGAGGTACCCTGAAGCCATTCCCTTGACTAACATTGAAACTAACACAGTGGCAGATGCCTTGGTGGGGTATATGTCCAGGATGGGATTTGCCTCAGAAATAATCACAGATTTGGGCGCATCGTTCACATCAAAGCTCATGAAACGCTTATGGCAAATCTGTGGAATTAAACACAAGGAAACCACTGCCTATCACCCTGAAAGTAATGGGTTAACTGAGAAGTTCAATGGGACTCTAATGCGCATGATTAGGGCTTACTTGGCAGAGAATCCAAACAATTGGGACCAGAAGCTGCAATCCCTTTTGTTTGCTTATCGATCAGTGCCACAAGCCAGTACCAGGTTCAGTCCGTTTGAACTTTTGTTTGGGAGAAGGGTGAAAGGGCCCCTTGATTTGATCAAACAAAATTGGGAGCAGATCACCCAGGATGACCCACAAGACGTTGTGACATATATAGACTCTTTAAGGAAGGACCTAAAGAGAAACCTAGAGCTAGCAGCAGAGACCCTGCAAGCTCAAAAGGTCAGAAAGAAAACTTGGGATGACCAGGAAGGCAGGGAGAGGCACTTTAACCCAGGAGAGGAAGTGCTGTGGCCTAGGCCCTGCAAAGAGAGCAAGTGTCAGCTGGGTAGCCCAGAAATAAAATACTTGGGTCACATAGGAGGGGGAGGAGTGATAAAACCCCTCGAGGCCAAGATAGAAGCAGTTCGTGATTGGCCCAGACCCAACACCAAGAAAAAAGTCAAATCATTTCTTGGGTTGGTGGGCTACTACAGAAAGTTCATCCCGAGGTTTAGCGAGATTGCGGCTCCGCTGACCGAGCTGACGAGGAAGAAGGCTGATGACCGCATCCCGTGGACCAGCGACTGTGAGGAGGCGTTCCAGAGGTTGAAGCAGGCGCTCATCAACTATCCAGTGCTGCGTGCTCCAGACTTCGACCGGGAGTTCATCATCTACACCGATGCGTCTAACAGCGGGGTAGGAGCAGTTCTTTGCCAGGAGGATGAGAATGGTGACCAGCATCCAGTGTCCTACCTGAGTAGGAAACTCCAGAAAGGTGAGAGACATTTGGCAACCGTGGAGAAGGAGTGCCTGGCCATAGTCTATGCGATCCAGAAGGCCAAGCCTTACATCTGGGGAAGACATTTTATTCTGTGCACTGACCATTCACCACTGCAATGGTTAAAGACAATGAAAACCCACAATAGTAAACTTATGAGGTGGGCTTTAAATCTGCAAGACTATGACTTTGAAGTGAAGGTGGTCAGAGGGTCAGTGAACTGTGTTGCTGACGCCTTGTCAAGAAGACCTGAAGAATGAAGACGGCGAAGAAACATGGACTATGTATATATTTTGATGACTAAAAGTCAAATGTGTCTGTTTATTAAACATGTTGGTTTGTATGAATAAAGGTAACTTGATGTATTGTTAATGGTAAATGTTTAAATGCCTAATAGAGTGTAAGTATAAGTAAGTATGATATTGTATGTATAACTGTTTTTGTTTGTTTTGGGTCCAGGTTGTTTTTTTGGTGAAAAGCACCTTAGCTTTCCCCCTACAAAACAACTTATAAAGAGGGGAGGTGTTACATACAGCACTGATGTTACCTGTCTGTCATGGGTTTGGAGGGAAAGTTCCATCCTATGGGGAGTGGAAGGCGGGACATCAGGAGGAGGGGCTGTACTGTATATATATGTGGAGCGTGTGTGGAGAAGGTAGAAGAAGCTGGAGGGAGAAGAGCTGAGAGAAGAAGCTTGAGTGGGAGTCTGTGTGTCAGACAGGGTACTACTGTGTGTCAGTCAGTACCAACCTGATAGGTTCAGGTGTCTGTGTGGTTAGCCAGGACTGATAGGTTCAGGGTCTGTGCTTCAAGTTAAGTGTTCTGTGTGAACCAAACTGTGTGTATGTATGATTGAGACTAAGCCACGTTACTGTATCTTATTCACTTGATCCTTTTATTTTTCCCTGTGTGTTATTTAATAAACCTTGTTCTTTTATTTGTTAAAAATCCATCCCTGGTCTGTGTGACTTCTTATAGGGAATGGTTGGTGGCAGCTTAGTGAAACTGTGGCATATCCCAGTAGGTCTGGGTTTGTCACATTGGACAAGGGTCTCTTCAAAATGGGAGAGGCCGAGATGCAATGCCTGCCTCCAGGATGAATGCTCAGATGTCAGGGTTTCCCATCTGTTGAGGTCCATTCCTAAGGCCTTCAGATCCCACTTGCAGGTGTCCTTGTATCACAGCTGTGGTCTCGCTCTGGGGCAATTTCCCTGCATGAATTCTCCATACAGGAGATCCTTTGGAATCCGACCATCAGCCATTCTCACGACATGCCCAAGCCAGCGTAGACATCACTGTTTCACTAATGTATATATGCTAAAAATTTCAGCTCGTTCTAGGACTACTCTATTTGGAACTTTGTCCTGCCAGGTGATACCAAAAATCCATCAGAGGCAGCACATATGGAAGGTGTTCAGCTTCCTCTCCTGCCGTGCACAAAGGGTCCAGGACTCACTGCAGTACAGGAGTGTGCTCAGGACACAGGCTCTATAGACCTGGAGCTTAAACAAATTCTGGTTAGGAGCAATATTTCCAATTGATTTCTTATAACTTATAAAGCTTTCTGGTGAGTTCTAAAATAAGGAATGAACTGATAAAAAATCAATTCTTCTTCCTTTTTTTGGAATTTCTTGCAAGCCTCGTAATAAGTGTAGAAGTTTGAGTATCAGCAGGATCCCACTATTAACCCCCCTTTCTAATTTAAACGAAGAGTACCATGTTTCATAGTGATTTAAATTTGGATGTTTACACAAGGTACCTGCACACATGGACTACAGTGACAGGGAAGTGAGTTTTTCTGCTCCTCCACCAGAGGTCAGTATATTTTGAGGTGGATGTGTTATGAAATAATTTCCCCAATATGTACTCCTCTGTCAGGGAAAATTGCTCTCCATTTCTATGTCGCCATGGTAGTTCTCCTTCTGCATGTGCTGGGTCTCTTCTCTGCCAGGGAGGGAGAAGAGGTGAGTAGGAAGAAAGCTCTTTGTCTGCCAGCCTTCAACTTGGCAGAGAGAGAGTCATTTGTTTGGGATTGTTGGAAGGAAAAAGGGAGGGAGAAGAGAAGAAGAAGAAGAAGAAGAGAGAGAGAGGTTAAGAAGAGGTGATTTCATACAATTTTTATATGGAATCCCCACCAAACCACCATTAAATCATAGATTCCATCTGTACCCACAGACTACTAATCCAAGGCATGCCTGGGATACATGTTCTTGTGATTTGGGATGATCCTTCATATAAAAATCATGGGAATACATACATATATGTATACAGTGGTACCTCGCTAGACTACGACCCTGCTGTACGATGAAACCACATATCAATGACTTTTTGCAATCACTATAGCGATTCGCAAAACAGTCATTCCTATGGGGGAATTCTGCTTGACGATGATTTGGTCTGTGCTTCATGGACTGTTTATTCACAAGACGATTTTTTCTGACGATCGTTGGCTTCCTAAAATGGCTGCCCTGTGTTTTCCGGACCTATGCTTCGCAGGGCAGCCATTTTAACAGCTGATGGCACTCACAAAATGGCTTCCCTATGGGCGATCTTTGCTGGACGATGAGGTATTTTACCCATTGGAACGCATTAAACCAAGTTTCAATGCATTCCAGTGGGTAAAGGCTTTTCGCATGATGACATTTCGCTTAACAGAGCCATCTACATATATATGAGCATATATATGATATTTTGCTGGATGAAGAGAGCTAACAGTTTCAGAGAGAGAGAGAGAGAGTTCTATAATGGTCTGTCTGTCTGTCTGTCTGTCTGTCTGTCTCTCTATCTCTCTATCTCTCTATCTATCTCTCTATCTATCTATCTATCTATCTATCTATCTATCTATCTATCTATCTATCTATCTATCTATCTATCTATCTATCTATCTATCTATCTATCTATCTATCTATCTATCTATCTATCTATCTATCTAATTACAGAACTCTGAAACCATTATATACCATTACAGAACTCTGAAACTGTTAGCTCTCTTCATATATATATATATAGATGTGATGAATATACATTGTTCAGTTTTTATAAATGCAGCACTGGGAGAACAAAATGGAGAAAGTTATTTTTGATGTAATTTAGTCTATAAATAAGTGTTTCAAACATTTTCTTGAGCATTCACTATGCTTTCTTAAAAATCTCTGAATCTGCTTTTTAAAAAGCGTATATATTCTCCTCGAAGAATGCTCAGGCATTTTTTTGCAATTTTATTTAGCCAGTAGATGGCTCTTTAGAGCACTTCCTGTATGAAATATAAAAAGTATTTACTTAAAAAAATCACTTGAATTACAGTTTAGTGGAAAGATGAGTGGAAGAGAAAATCAAAACAAACAAAACTTTTTTGCCAAGCTCTGTTAAACTAATAGTATGCATGTGCAGAAATAACATTCTACAGCTCTGGAGAGGAAATACCTAGGCGAGCCCAAAGCTTCTCCATTTTCCATAGCTGACAATAGAATAGTCACAACACCATCCATAATTCAGCTCTGCTGGACCAGTCTTGTCTGTTATCAAATGTTTGTACAGAAGATATCCTGTTGTATTGAATGTGGTGTTAACTTTCATGGGTTCAAATCTCAACACAGCTATAATATTCAGCGAATCTCTCTTATTCTAGATCAGTGGTTCCCAACCTTGGGTAGCCCAAGTGTTCTTGGATTGCAGCTCCCAGAAACCCTGACCAGCAGGGTTGGTGATAAAGGCTTCTGAGAACTGCAGTCTAAGAACAGGCTGGGAACCACTGCTCTAGATTATTGTACAGGTTTTTACAAGAATAAATGAGAAAGTCTGCTCGTGTTGTGCAGAGAAAATAAGCACAAGACATTTTTCCTCCTCTTGTCTTCTTTTCATTTTTTAAAATAAATAAATACAAGATTTGAGAATAATAGTTTTTCTTAGCTGGAAATATATTCATATCCATATTAATAGATTTCACATGTTAGCTCTGGTATGCTATAAAAACACCCTCCACTTAAAAAAAAATCACCGTAGCCATTGTCAGTTGCATGTTGGATCACACAGCTCAGTATGCAAGAGATAATGTCCATACTGATTTCTTGGTGTAATTCCCCTCCAAAAGGGATGTAGTGTGTATTATGCCAGTGAAACTAGGCAAGAAGATTTTGGCCCAAGTATTTCTGGGAAAGCTGACAGGAAAAATTAACTCATTTGAAATATGGTGCTGGATGGTGCTTTGTGGTTACCCTGGTCTGCCAGAAAGACCAACTTGTGAGTCCTAGATCAAATCAAGCCTAAACTATCACTGGATGCAAAAACATTGAAGCTGAGGCTCTCCTACTTCAGGCACATCATGAGAAGATTCTCTGGAAAAGATAATAATCTGGGACTGGTGGAAGGCAATAGAAAAAGAGAAAGACAGATTGACTCCCTAAAGGAGCCCACAGGCTTGGGTTAGCAAGTGCTGAACAGGGCTGTTGAAAACAGGACATTTTGGTGATTGCTCTTTCATAGGGTTCCCATAAGTCAGGTGACATTATGATACATAACTACAATTTTTGCTTGATTATACTGATTAAAAGCACACATAATCATATGCAGTCAGATATGTGCTTCATGGGAATCATGTCTGGAAGCTGCCTAGAGTGGTCATATCGACCAGATAGGCTGGGTATAAATAAAATAGATAAAATAAATAAAAAATAATCACTCCATCATTCTTCTCTTCTGGGTTGTGAAAGGTAAAATACCTTTTTATTCATTTTGCTGTTAATTCCTAAACTGACTTCACTGTGTTCTGCAAAATCCCTATGCAAAATATAAACAAGCTAATCTCCAATATATTTAAAAATGTTTGATATGATGGATTAACCCTCTTGTGTTTCATTAAAGTTGTAGATCCCTTTGACATTCATGCCTCCTCTGTCTCTCCAGACCTTTCTCATTTCTCCATCCAACACCATTATTTATTTTGGACTAAATTTGTAGCAAACAAATAATAGCACAGAATGTTAACATGCAAGAAGTCTCAACACTGAAATCTCTTCCTTGATATCATAACGCCTGAGCAAGCAACAAGGGAGACTACCATCAGAAAAGAGAACATGAAGGGGTGCAACCTGTTCTGGATGGGGTAATGTAGGGCTGAACTGACATCAGGATTGAAGTATCTGCTTTGATTTTTACCACAACTCTATAATCTGTCCTTGTACTATGCATTTAAAATTAAAGAGTTCTGAATCCAATAACAGAACTAAATGGATCTCACAGTCCTTCCAAACGTCCAGCTCTCTATTTCAACAGGATAATTTCATGCAAAAAGGGAGCTAGCTGCTCATGCTGCTACTTCACACAGATTTGTTCCTGAAAGGACCAATGGCTATAATACCCAGAACTGCTTTTGTTCAGGTTTGGTTGGGACAACAGTTTGACCTTCTGGTTCCTTGAGATGTTCACAGTGGTCCTTGCCCTAATCATAATCCATAATCCGTAATAGTGTTGTTTTCTATATGGAAGTACCCTTAAATATTGTTTAGAAAATAGAAGATATTATAACATATAACACTTAGCATACATGCAAAACATTTGAAGAATTTTAGAGTGCACCATCTTAGCATTTAACACAACATCCTTTAAGAAAGCCATTTTCCTCTACTACAGAAAAAATGTGTAGAGAAGATCATGTCTTGCCTAACACAATTAATCAAACCTGTTTAAAACTGGTCAGAAGCTTTTAACACTAAGCTCCTAGCTTTTCAATGTAAACTCGTAATATACTTATTTTATCATTTAATAATTACACATTTTTGGACCACAAAATGGGATTGGAAGGCAATGGGAGAAATGTTGGTTAAATCTGGGAGCCTATATATCTCCAGCATCTTATCTACTGTACCACCTCTAACATTTCTACGAGTTTAGCAGACCAAACACCACCTGTTTACTATGGCATCTATGCTGCATTTCCTGCTTCAACATGTAGGTTTATTCCAGGACCAGACCCCATACAGTAAGCCATATAAAGCTGTACCATCAATAGCATTCTCTTCCATTTAAAACAGCTTATTAGCCTATCACAGCCTAAAAATGAGCATTGTATTATTTTTTTCTCATATCAAGAGGAATTTCATATTTTCATATGTAGTAAATATGTATTTTCATATTTTAATTGCTTTGAAATGATATTCAGGACCTAAGGATTTTTTGAGTATCTATAACATCCTAAACAAATGCATTCAAGGTATGATAATAAAACCAACTTCCTCCGATTAAGGATTATCACTATTATCATTAGCATCAGGATCTGTTACAAAGTGGTTTTCAAGAAGATGATAATGAAACATTTGGAAAACTGTCAAGGGCAAAATGCCAGGTAAATTTAACATCGGAATGATATATGGGCCTGTCAAAGTACAAAGTTTATTTGTTACATCTAGCAGAAAAAGAGGCTTGAATATTTCTGAAATCTAAGTTCAAATCGGCCCTGTTATGAGTGCCAGTTATAATACTGTAGATGGTTTAAAGTTTTTTTTTTAAAGTATAGTACAGATGATGGACAGAAATAGACTTTTGTTCAGATCTGTTCCAGAATAAATATATGTGTGAGGACAGGAGGAGAAGAGTGCACCGTCTCCTCCAGAAAACAAGGACGCTAAAGGGGAGAGAGATGAGAGGGAAATGGCAAAGGAGAGGGAAGACAAGGAAAGGGTTAAAATAGAGGTGTCCCTGTCAGAAGAGGAGAAGGAGAAAGGGGAGGAGTAATGGATAGATGTATGGCAGGAGGACATAAAAACTGGAACAGGAGCGCGGGATTTTCGAATAGAAACAGGGAAGAAAGAGAGAGAGGAGAAGCAGGAGGATGTTAGTAACCTGCTTAAAGACTTCCCCAATTTGAAGGTTGGTGGCCTATTGCCAGACCCAGTAACAGGGAGAGAAGGAGTTACCATTAAAGAAACCAGAGAATGGACAGTAGTGGTGCACCCAAGGGGACGCGGTCTCTGGAAGAAGGTGGTGCGGCCGGATTCCACCTTTAACAAGCCACCCCCAGAGGTAGACTGGGCTCGCCATCTGTGCTGCAGCACTATATGCACAGTAAGGAGTGCACCTCTGAGAAGACCCAATGAGAAGGAGTGATTTGGACCCCAGTTTTGAGGAGAGACTCTGGTTATGACAATTACGATAGAATAGATGGACAGTTAAACAATTGGGACTTGTTGATTCCCACAGAAGTTATTATTGATACACCATTGTTGAATCTGAATAAAAATTGTTATGGTTTGAACAACTCGACTCCACCTGTTTCTGCGCCAAAATCGGGACCACCTAAAACTCCTAACAAACCTTTTGACAGAATGTTAAAATTAAACATATACGCACAAACAAGTCCTGATTACAGTATGTTGTATGTTAGGAACATTACCTTAGACATAGGTTATGATTTTCATTTTTCACCATTTTGGAATCTTCAGTCTACCAGGAGAAATATTTCTTGTATATGCTTTTTAGCCATTTATCCATTATGTAAGATCTTAATTATCCATTTTAATTTATTGTTTCTTTTCATTTACTGTAGCCAATTGTCCTCAACATTCACTTTAAATTTTAATGATGTAGAAAGTTGCATTCAGTATCACACAAAAGGGCAAACAATAAAATCAATTAACTTTTTACTGGTGACATGTTTTTAAAAAACCCAACTCCACAATTGATTCTGTTCACATAAACCTGCTGAGAAAGCTTTTACCCAAAGAAGGCAAACGTACATGTTCTGAAATATAATTCTTGTCTCAGAATTACTGCAGAGCAAATAGAATTTTTTATGTACATCAAGTTGAGTACATAAAATGAAATAACATTGACAGAATTAATGAGCCCGAGAATGACTGGCACCAGGTGTTATTCCTGTTACATTAAGGATTTGGGATATTAGAAAAACTAAGTGTTTTGTCAACGTACATTATGGTCCTTCTTCCCCAGAATAGTTTGCCAGATCCTTGAAAGAGAAATGTTCTATGTCAATCACTCATTCCATTCTATCATTCTTTTCCATCTGTGTATTATTACAAAACAGGCCACAACAGGCACACACCATTTACTGGAGCATCTTGAACAATTTCAGTAAGAGATTTAAAAAATGAGTCCTAAGGCAAATGACTTCTGAGGCATTTTTACTTAAGAAGGCTTTCTAAAGAGGAGAAACCAAACAGAAGAATGAAAAAACTGTATTTTCATATGTGAGAGACTGAAGTCTAGTGACATACCAAATTAATTTTACAGGGCTCAGCATGGCAAGTAATTCATAAGAAGTGTGTTGTATATTTATAGAATAAGGTATTTATTAATACCATTGCTATACGTATACATGTTTATTTCAGTCATGATTCCTGGATTCATTAGTAATAATACCCTCTTTTATTTGTCATTACTATGCTTTTACCACATTTGTGATTCACATTTTTGTAATGCTTATAGCATTGGTACAAATTACAAATACAGTGATTTCATTCTTAGTGAAAATAATAACTCCTGTCATTACACAAAGATTCAGAGGCTTAACTAATATAAGCTGACTAATAGACTAATGTCTAGATTGAAAATTTATCAATTGAATTTGCAAGCAAAAATGATGGCAGGATACATAGTGGCCAGCATCCTATTAGTTTTCCCCCAAGACTAGGGTCAACTTGCCATGGCTATTGCAGCAAAATCAGCAGACTTCTAGCTAATAATTAAAAAGATAAATAATGACATATTATTAATAATTATAATATTATCTTTTTAGTTCTCATATGAACAAGGCAGGTAGGGGAACAACAATGAAGGAAGTTTTACAAGTTTTAAGTATAGATTTACTTTGAAAGTATGGATAATCTGTTTTTTTAATATTTATATCAGACTACAGTGGTCCTTCAACTTACAAACTTAATTAGTTCAGGATGATGCTCGTAACTCGAAATGGTTGTAAGTCGAAGCACCATTTCCCATTGGAATGCATTTAAATGCAATTAATCTGTTTCAGCCAAAGAAAAAATCACCAAAAAAAATCACTACAAGACCAGTTGGAAATGCAATTAATCCCTTCCAGCCAAAGGTGGTGGTGGGGAAGCAATCAAACGTGCAAGACCCACTGCAAAGGCATAGAAGACAAAGCAAAAAGCAATCAAGTGTGCAAGACCTAATGCAAAGAAAACAAACAAACAACCAATCAGCCGTGCAAGACCCATTGCAAATGCAAACAAGACAAAGCAAAAAGCAATCAAGCAGATCGTGCAAGATCGGAAATGGATGGAAAAAAACTGAAAAGCAAACAAACTCCCCAAAACCCATCAGAAATGGGGGAAAATCCATTGGAAACCTCAGAAGATCCACTGGAAATGGGGGCAGAAAATCCAAAAAGCACCAAAACCCTCAATACCCATCAGAAATGGGGGGGAAATCCAAAAAGCAACCAAACCCCCCAAGACCTATTGGAAATGGGGAAAAAACCCAACAAACAAACCCCCCAAGACCCATCACAGCACAGAAACATAACCCCCCAGCTCAAAACCACGCTGCAAAAAGACCCAGAAAATCGCAACTTACCTTACAAGGCAGCCTGAAGCCTCCCTGCAAACACACACACACACATGCTCTCAGAAGCAGAAGGAGGCAGTTCCAAGCCTACGACGGCGACACACACTCTCTAACTGCTGGGGTGAAAGCTACAAAGAAGCAGCCTCGTCACCACCTACAGTTAGAAATTTGAATTTCCAGCCTTTTCCCCTGCCTTTTTCTGTTTATAAGTGGAAGCTCTGGTTGCGAATAGAAGCAAAATTTTGCGGCTGGAGCTGGTAGTAACTCGAAATGGTCATAGGTAGGAGCGTTCGTAAGTTGAGGCACCATTGTATTTCAATCCCAGGTAGCCGGCTCAAGGTTGACTCAGCCTTCTATCCCTCCGAGGTCAGTAAAACGAGTACCCAGCTCACTGGGGGGGGGGGAGAATGTGTAGCCTGCATAATTAACTTGTAAACCGCCCAGAGAGTGCTTGAAGCACTATGGGGCGGTATATAAGCAGCACACTTTGCTTTTTTATTTTCTCTACCTTAAGTTTACATTTTAACATACGGTTAACAGTAGAAGCTAAATCCCTAAAGAGAGCTTAAAGTCTTCAATCTATAATGATCAAATCTAGTGTAGAAAACTGAAGTTAAGAACAAGAAATGCAGAAACGAGAAGTAAAATATCAAGCTAGGAACTAGGAACAAATATCACTGACACTGGAAATTATCATAAAAACAAAAGTAGTTCAGGTGGTTAGATTAGCCTGGTAGAAAACTATTTCCATCCCAGTGGTTGCCACTATAAAAGAACATTTCTCCAAGCAATACTTATCTGTCGACACTGACAACTGAGGGTGCTAAACCACATATAAACTGAATTTCTGACCGAACGTTTTTGAGCCAAATTTGTTGTATTAAGTAACATTTTATTAAGTAACCAGCTCTGTGTTAATATTAACATCACTATCACCAATCTTTTCTACCGTATCAGAGACAGTCATCAGGACAACTCTCAACATGTGGGCAGATCCTTTTTTGCTGCTGTTTGTACTATATATTCACTACCCTTTGGTGTTGAATCACATACACCCTACAAGTGCCTTGTTGGCTTGTACAGCCATCTTAAGGTAAATGTTGTGTGTACACACACACACATAAACATAGCATTTCCTTAAGATGGCTGCACAAGCCAACAAGGCACTTGTAGGGTGTATGTGATTCCAAAGAAAAGGTTGGTGAATATAAAGTACATTAGACTGTGGGCACCTTCATAGGCGTTTATAAATATAAAAACCAATTTTATATTTATAAAACACATGGAGCTTTTCTAAATAATGTTATATTAATTTATGAAAGACAACCACTTACAATAATTCTGATCTTACTTAGAGGCACATTACATATCCATATGGAATGAAGTGTTTATAAAAAACAAATATTGAAAAGTGCTAGATTTGTGAGCTTCTGTTTGCTTTAATGAGACACTCTAGGGCAATCACTTTGCAAATGTGGGTTTTAAAAAAGATCCCTTTGAGAATCCTAGGGAGAAATCAGCTTGGCATCTCAAAGAATTTCTTTTGGGATACATTAGCCTTTTAGATTTTAGGATAGGGAATAAATTGTGATATCAAGGGACAAAAACAGAACTTACTGTGTGAATTAAATGCCAGTGACTAGAACCATGCAAGTAAATCCTATCAATGTCCTGAAATGTGGAAATAATTTAATTTCACAAGTTTGGTAATATGTTTTAGTGCTTTTCCTGTTTGTGAAATTAAGAGGATGTTGTTTCTGGTGTCTCATAGCTTCAGCTGCAATTTAAATTTAAATTAATTCAATTATACATCATTTTCGATTAGGTTTGCAGCTTCTAATCACTTTATTCAAACATTTTATTTTCTCTCTCATATGCGTTTGAAGTTCTTCCCAGGAGCCATAATGTTGACATGGTCAGACAAGTTGTATTCACATAAGCCAAATTAAATATTCACATCATACACATTCCAAACTCTTCTAATATTCCATAGTACTTCAGGGAACATGGGGCAGTGTAAGTGGCATGAAAGTGATATAACTCTAGAAAATATCTGTATATGAATGTCATGTTATTCATCTTGTATTTTTGAGCCTGTTCTCTATAGTCTTCATTTATCCAGACTTTTACAACAAATATGTGTGGAATGTGGTACAGTAGTAAATGAGACGCACATGTGTCTTTTTGTAAGAATTCATTGGCTTGAATCCAAGAATATAGCTGCTAATATTGCCCTACAAATGTTTCAGGAAGAGTTCTACTAGGCTGCTCCATAAGATCTTACAAAGGAAGAATAGATTTTAACCTAATTTTTCTTATATAATGCTGTACTGAATATTATAATACAACTATTTGTGATTAAATACTACTTTCTACTACATTTTTCAGAATTCCTTTCACTGATTGCTTTGGCTTTACTGTTAAAACTGGCAAATACTGAACAGCTAACTTGCTACAAGCTGAATCTAGTTTTTTATTGCCATCTTAAAGGTGGTTGTAAATGAGAAAGCACCATTCCTTGCACCAACATAAATTTGTTATTTTTCTTTTTCATAATCATTAATAGATCATTCCATTCTGTGTTTCCCTTAGACAGGCAAACATGCATACAACTAGGGAATGGAGAGTTCAACTAGGCCTTCAGCAGTAGATTGTGCCTTTCTTTTCTATGTAGAGCATTGGGTCCCAACCTTGGGCCCACAGGTGTTCCTAGACTAAATGCTGGATTTCTGGGACCTGCTGTCCAACAACATTTGGGGATTCAAGACTGGGAAACATAGGGGTAAATCTTTAGGAGCTGGACAATACAAATTATAGTATATGGTTTTGCTGCATGCTGATTCGATGTAAAACAGCCTTCGTGATGGAGAATTTTGTTTTTTGTTGTTATGGGGTGACTGTAATACTGATCTATTGGATGACTTTCAGTAATATTTTAAACTAGATGTTCAAGTCAGACCTGGCTCACAATGGATGTCCTGGTTAAGTTGTGATTAACCTCCAACAATACATTAATTCCAAGTTAGGTGAGATGTGTACGGTTCTACAAAAATCTTGTCAACATATTTTACCTATTTGAAATTTCTTACTAACTTACCATACTGAAGTTAAAACATAATTAGTTCATCTTAAATATATATTTTGGCAAAACCCATGAGTGAACAACACATAACATATATGCTTCATCAATAAAATAATCCCAACTATTTGTGAGAATGAATTAATCACAATATCAGATTTAAGTTTCTGGAAGGAGAGATGAAGATTACTTACATTATGGATTTCAGTACAGAAGGCACAATCTGCAACAAAGACCTGAACAGCTCGAACATTTATTGTACCAGATATATGCTTAATTGCATTTATTGAAGATGTTTTTCTTTTGACAATTACTTATGAAATCCAAATGCTGTCCTACACATAAATTAAAAACAGCTGTTCAGAGTCATTGTGATGTTCATTCCAGTTATAACAGCCATTTCTTTGGTAACTATATAACCAGAGACTAATATTTTACTATGTCTATCTGCACACCAAAATATACCTGCAGGCATAAATTATCACTTTTACACTAAACAATGTTTTAATTTATTACAGGCTTCTAACTGGTGAATATCCTCTCATGTGTTAAAATTATATAGCCTTGGAAATCTGACAACAATGAAAGAAGTACAATTCTCATATTTCTGTGTTGTTTTTTAAACTATAAAAATAACATCATTAAATTCTGTCCCATGTATCCTGTGCAAAAGACAACATAACCACCAAATAAAATGAAAGAAATTGATTGCCTAAAGATGGAAACCTAGTTGTAAATAGTTAACCAGAGGGGTTTTGCAGCACCCTTGAGGGAGTCTTTCATCTTCATTGATGCTTATAACAATGCCTTGAGCCAAAACTAATTAAAGAAAAAAATAGGTGTTTTCTTTGATTTCCTGTAACAAATAGATGGAAAATGGACGAACTGTCATAGTCAGCTTAAGATTTGTAAAATATTTATTTCTTTATCTATAGTATCTGTCTGGCTAAAAGAGAGAGAAAAGAAAAAAAGTGTCCCACTTGTAAACTATACTACTGACATTAAATTTTTGGTGTCTGTTAAAGAATAGCAGTCAATGCGCTGGAACCAAACATAACCTGCAAATTGTACAGCTACTTTCATGAGACTAAGCCCCACCACACTCAACTGAATTTATTTCTAAACATAGGTTGTGGTGGATTGTTATTTATGCTTAGTTTAGGCTACCTGGGTCCACAGAACAGTTTTAAAGCAGATTAAGATATTCCTACAGGGAAGACAGTTGTATGCTCTACTGTGCATATCGAACAGGTGGACAAAGCTATGGCATTGGCTTTGCCAGTTCCCCGTGAAGACTCATTTGGATTTCTGGAGAGAAATGGGGCCATAATACAACAACAACAACAACAAAAAGTAATTATAAAAGTTGATATGTTAATAGAGAAACTATCTTGAGTGGTGATGGATGCACAAGAGTATACAAGTGTGTGTAGCTTTATTATTTTTGTTTGTTTTATTTTTTATCATGTTAATGTGATTTTAGTAATTTAAAAAAAGGGGGGGAAGACTCTATATCCACAGATTATAGCCAAAAAAGACAGTGGGATGGGATTCAGCTTTTTATATAATATGAACCTTTAGCTTTAATGTAATTAGTGACCCTTGTGCAACTTGAAGAAACCAACAGAACTCTTGAGTGTATGGATGCTGGTTTTTTGCTTCACCAATGTGATACTGGATTTAGGCTATTTTGTCCTTCACTTTGTGCATGTCATGGAAAGATCCACTGGAAAAGACAATACTGGGAAAATTTGTGTTGTTGTGTTGAAAGAACACAACGTGGCTATATACCTTGTACTGACAAATAAACATTACATTAATAAAAGTGACCTTCTCAGAATGACCAGTTACCCTTTGTTAATTAAATATCAATAGACTCAATAAAGGAAACCGTTTGGCAACCATCGGGTTGCCATAAGTCCATAACTAGTTGACAGTATATCCACAAATCATTCATCTCTGGAACTCTTCACTCTGCTGTCTGGTCAAGTAACAAATCAGAATTGATATATCATTTGAAATCTTCTTTCTTTATTAATAGTTCTCATTTCTATGTTCCAACTTTTTGTATATATATAGTACTATGTACTGCACATAAGTTTTTTGGTATAGTAGACTTTTAAAGATAAAGTAGGTGAAATCCTGTTACATAACTTATGCCTGTGGAAGGGTAGTAATGCCACAGGCAATGGGTGTTTTTTGTGTGATTAAAAACGTCCTACTTCTGTCTTACAGCTTTTCTCACTTCTGAATAATCCTTTTAACCACATGGAAGCTTTGACAGCTGTGATATGGAAGAAGAAAGTATTTAAATGCTGGAAATCTTCTCCTGCTAATGTTATCCAGCAGCAGTGATTTCTGGTAAAGACTTTCTCCATTCATCCTGTGATGAACAGAAGTTGGAACACCTACATGAAGTTTTTAATTACCAAACTCTCTCTCTACCTGTAACATTGTCATCCTTCCAGAGGCATACTTATTGTAAGCCAGATGCAATATTAGGATAATACTACTGAATTTATAACATGTGCAGTTCATCATCATAATAGAAATTGTATTCAATTTTTTTCCATCTGAATTGAGCTATGATTATGTGCCAGACAGTCATGAAACTAATCCCAGCTTGAATAAGAATAACTTGTATTACTGTTAAATTGAAGGTAAACAAAAATGTGAGGGGGAAAATTTACCTGGCACTCTGAAATAAACATTCCAGCCTGATTTTTCATAGTAATAGTCATAGTAATTTTACATGACTCCTTTTTGCTGTTACTGTTGTTTTTTCCCCAGACATTTTATCAAGGTTCAGTAGAAAAGGCACTAGGACCCTGTCCAGCGCAAGACCACAGGAACAGGTTATAAACAACCCCACGACCCAAACAGAGACCAACCACCTCAGGTTTTGAGTCCAAACAGCAGCCAAGTAGAGGTAAAGGTAAAGGTAAAGGTTCCCCTTGACATTTTCTGTCCAGTCATGTCCGACTCTAGGGGGCGGTGCTCATCCCTTTTTCAAGCCATAGAGCCAGCGCTTGTCCAAAGACAGTTTCTGTTGTCACGTGGCCAGTGTGACTTGGGAACACCGTTTTACCTTCCCACCAAGGTGGTACCTATTTATCTACTCACATTTGCATGCTTTCAAACTGCTAGGCTGGCAAGGAGCTGGGACAAAGTGATGGGAGCTCACTCTGTCATGCGGATTTGATCTTACGACTATTAGTCTTCTGACCCTGCAGCACAGGCTTCTGCGGTTTAGCCCACAGTGCCACCACGTCCCTTTTAGTCAAGTAGAAGGATGATCCAAATTGTGGCCAGACAGCCCAGGAGTCGAAGCCAGAAGGAACAGTTTCAAGGCAGCAGGGTCCGGGGAGGCAAGGCGGCAACAGCAGGAACAACATGGGCAGAAACCTTTGTTGCTGAGGCAAGTTCTGGGAGGGAGAACCAATTCAGGTGAGCCTCATGAATGGCCAAGCAGCTGTTACGCAGGCCAGGGCCTGAGCCTGCAAACACCAGGCCACTCCTGGGTCAGGCTTGGCCTGATCCTGCAGCTCCCAGGGCAGTACAGGCCAGATCCTGACGCATTCTTCAAAGTATAAATTATGACAGAAAGAGAATTACTGATTTATAATATTAATTTGATTCTTATAGAGCTTGCTCACAGTGAAGGTATCTTGTAAGCATTTTTGAATATAAGTTAGTTGGTCCAAAACAATGTCTAAAATGGTAAGAGCCAGAAAATGTAATTTGGGTCGAATACTACTGAGTTTCCAAATTAATGGGTAGGTTACATAACAAAATGGATTATCCCAGAACTCCTTTTGTTTGTTAGATGCTTTTTTGTTCTGAAAGATTTCCAAAATGGTAATGCAAGAAGAACAGAATTTAGCATGGAAACCTTTGATTTCTTAAACAACTGGATTATGCACAACAGAACTGGACTGGTTACACCACACAATAAATCCCCACTCATTTGTTTGTTCCAAAAGATCTCTGAAACAGTAAGACCTGGAAAATATAACATCTGATATGGATATTTTCTAACTTAAATAATTGCAATGGCTACCTCTCAAAATGAGATTCTTTTGTTTGCCTGTTTGCCATGGAAGATATCTGAAACATAAAGAGTTATATAAGTGGCACATTTTTAAGAGCTCGAAGCACATACATTTGAACAGGCACTCCATATTTCCTGCCTTAAACACCTGGAATGCTTATATCTCAAAATCAATTTCACTAAACTCCAGTAGGGCCGCCTAGTAAATAGCTTTTTGTAGCAACTGATCTTAGAAATTGGTTGGACTCCTTTGGCACAAGTTGAATTTACATCCCCATGGAGAGAAAAGCAGGTATGAAAAATAAAAATAAACTGAGAGGCAGGAGGGGACACTAGAGTGAAACTACTGGGTTTTGAAAATAGGCAAATCTGGGTGCTTATATTATATATAGCAGAAGAGCCACAGTAGCAATGGACTGTAACAACACACCTTGCAAAATACAAACAAGTGAAACAAAGTGGCTTCAAAATTCTTATGGACAAAGAAGTAAGTGTTTCACAGAAATCTACCTGCCAGCCTAATTATAGCAGCTGTGCTATCCAACCCCTATCAGTCATAATCTGGAACAGTGCCACTTTCTATTAGCCAGGTAATAGAAGACCTGAAATTATTTATACAGGCCTATGTGAACCACTCCGTTTGCTCCAATGCATTCTGATGACTTAATTAGATAGCCAGTGTAACACATGTGGCTTTCCAGTCAGGTTCATTGCAAAAGACCAGTTCATCAAAGCAGGAGAGTTGTGTACTCTACAGCTAGATTAGAAATACGGATTTCTTCATTAAGTATCATGTGGCTGACTGTGCCTCTTGGTTTGTCACTATCTATTCAGACAATTAAATAAAACCTCATGCTGGATAAACCGAGGCTAATAAAGAGACCTTGAACTGAAGTGCAGCTGGCAATCTTTTCTTTATTAAGACCTGGCAGCCTACATAGTGACAGCCACTACAAGACGAGACATGTGGGGTGGTTTCTTATTCTCTCTCCCCTAGACCATTAATATTTGCCCTTTTTCGGGCATGACATTTTGGTTGATAGGATTTTCCAACCCTTTGTTATTCTCACACACAAAAAAGGCAAAGAATAAACAAAGGTCAACTCTTAGAGCTGTGAAAAATGAAACATTCAAAGGGCTTTGAAAATTTATCGGTGTCAATCAAAATAAAAAGCAACTGTGATGACTGACAAGCCTGCCCCCAGAAGAATGGTCTTTAAAATGGCAGATACAGTGTCCAGTTTAATGATACTGCTTCAATCTGTTATTATGTTTTTCAGAAGATTTAACTGTCTAAAGTATGCAATCCAATTCAGTTTAAAATTAAAGGGATTTTACTGTAAGCATGTGTTTAAAATTCACGTGTAAACATATAACTGGAGCATGCAGCAATGAGAGGGAAACCCTTCCCTTACATAGAAATATTTGCAAGAGTCATATACAATGATTGGCATATGTCATGTAGCTATAGCACTTAACCTCCAACAAATGAAATGAAAGTTTGACATTTATCTTGCACCACTTGACTTACGATAGTATGAAAGAATGATCCTCCCAACTATAGCTTAATATATTGTACAGCAAACAATCAAGAATGGCAAAAATGACATATGATGTTTGCCTGAAGATTACACTATGTTATGATAGAGCACAATACAAAGATGCCAAATATAAATGGCAGATATGCATGATTAAATAATGGCCAATAATATTCTGTTTACTCTACAGTAAACAATAACAACCAAAAAGCAACGTTTTACAGCTATCTAATATTTTAGAATCTAATGCAAATAAATATCTCCAGTGTAGTTTTTCACAGGTACAAAAATTAACAGATTGTTCACCTGTCTTCTTGCTACGCCTCACAGGTTGAAAAACTGAACAGATTCTTCATAGATATTAATTACTGGTTTAGTTTTGTATGTCTTATTTTCAACCATTAAAATACTGGAAACCCCTATTTCATCTAGAAAATAACTGTTAGAGCTACTTACTATCTTCTCAATGGCAGAAAAAAAGTTTTTAAGATCCTAAACAAGTGTGAATTTGTAAAAGACATGAAACTAAATCACAATACTAAGTTCTATTATGCACACAGTGAAAAAAAATAAGTAAAATCAGTCAGTTGTTTTAAAAGTACAAACATGCATCATCCTGGAATCTAAAAATATACTATTTATTGAAGAAGTAAACAATATATCAAGAAAAACAAGTCTTTCTATTTCAAATATGCTTTTTTTTACCCGTGATAGCTAGGGCTATCTTTTTGCTAATATGGCTGAGGTTTTATTACTTGGATTTAGAAATAATAATTTTGGTTTCTGAAATATTAATTTTTATTTGTAGCTTTACTACAATGCTGGACTTTCTGCAAGTGGGAAAATACACTGAGACAGAACTTCAGAGATAAATGAAATAAGGCATACAGTAAGCTGGAGTGACCAAGGTCTATTTTAGAATGTGTGTAAGAAGTACTTTTGGATAACATTTCGGGGTGAGGAGCTTCTTGCTTAGAACATGGGCTGCCCATGATATTGAGCAGACGTTGAGTTGTCCCTAGACCTCAGTAGCTCCCACATTCTCTAGCATACTTGGCATTCCATGTGAATTTGTTTTCCTGGAAAAAAATGACATATACTATTCTCAGCCATATCGGGGGCACATTTTTCAACTGAACTGTTACTTTAGCCCCCTCTCCCTTCAAATGTGCTTCAACACAGAAAAACCTTATTTTTAGGCTGAAGTCCAAATACGTTCCAGTAATGTATCAGCTAAGGATCATTTTATTAAGGAGAGGTAGAAATTTGTTGTGTTTTATTCAAGTGCAAATATTTTACTACCATATATGTTCCACAACCTATTTCCATACTTCTCGTAAGCACCCCACATTAAATGAGAGAATTGTAGAGAGCAGTGGTTCCCATCCTTGGATCTCCAGGTGTTCTTTGACTACAACTCCTAGAAATCCTGGCCAGCATAGCTGATGAAGGTTTATGGGAGTTTTAGTTGAAGAACACCTGGGGATCCAATGTTGGAAACCAGTGGTATATAGCAGGGGTCCCCAAACTATGGCATGTGGGCCACATCCAGCCCACCTTTCCTTTTTATCTGGCCTGGTCTGGACTCTAAGATCTTTCCCACTCCACCCCTCCCTCTCCCTCTGAGGACAAGCTCCACCATGACCACCCACTGCAGGCTGGGGAATCCCCCAGTGCAGAAACCAGCTCCAGAGCAAGATCACTCTCACTGCTGCTGCTATTGCTCCTGCCGCTGAGAACAGCCACCGCCACCATTTCAGGTACCCTCAAAGGCCATGGAAGGAGAGTGGCTTGTAAGGGAAAGAGAGACAGAATGGAAACATCTTTGCCTCCCTTCTCTCACCCAGAACTCACCCACAGCTGGCCCTCTCCCCTCTGTGAAGTGCCTCCCACATGAAGAGAGGACTAGGCAGGACTGATAGCCCTGCCCAGTTGCGCTGAGATTAGTGAGGGTGAGGGGTGGGCACAGCAAAGAACTGTCAAGCACTAGTTTACAGCATTGCTTTTTAGTCCTTCTGCCTGCTTCCTTTCTTTCATACAACTGGGCACTTAGGGCTTCAGTGTCGTGAAGGAGGGAGGTGAGGTGAGGTGAGGTGAGCAGCAGCTGAAGTGGCGTCAGTGACACAATCACGTCAGTGACACAATCACGTCAGTGACACAAAGGGGTCTTGTTCCCCAGTGAGCCTGCTGGAGGCCCACTGGGGAACAAGACCCGGGCAGTCATGGGGAATGAAGTGCTGAGCCTTGACTCCAGAGAGCTGTGTGTTTGTCCTCAAGAGGTGGTGTATAAGAAAGGTTCTCTTTTGCTCCATCACACTATGACATTGTTCTTCTGGAATAATACTAAGCATGCTGGAGGCCCACTCAAGCAAACTCTGTAGATGTAAGCTGTACTGTCAGAAAGTGGGTTTTACTTCTCGGTACCCATGCAGATCTGGCTTAGGAATGCACCCCAATAAAAGGAAGAAAGCAAAATTTTGATCAGAGCAGGATTCTCTTGGTTTCGCAAGTAGTACAAAACAAATCATGTCACAGATCACATCAGACTCAGGGGGCTGGAGTATAACTGTCCAGCACATTTTGCATAACCATGGAATCCACATGTGCATGTGATTGTTATTATTTACGACTTATGGTGACCTTGTCAATTAATGACCTCCAAAAAGACTTGTCCTGAAGACCTGTTTGGGTATTGCAAACCAGAGGTCAGGCATTCAGTCTGTGACTGAGTTAGTCATTGTGTCACCCATTTTTTCCACTTCAGAGTCTGCCACAGGAGAAGTTACATTCAAGATGGTTGAGAGCAATCCATCAACATGTAGTATTAAAGATTATTCAAGTGTACTTTCTTGTTCACTCTGCTCTGTCTGCATCTGTGTACTTGGAACTCATGTTCCTGGCAACACACTAGTCCTAAACCTGTTTTTCATTGTATCATTTCACAATCTGTACATAAAGGAGAAAGATACCCCAGAAGGGTAGCATTTCTCTCCAGGCATGTTACAGTATTAATACATCTGTAGCAGAATGATGGGATATTCAGGATAGGTCAATTAAAGTATACACAATAACTAGACTATGAAATTTCCTGCTAATTTCGATCTGTTTAAAAAGGTTTGGACAAATTCATGGCAGATGGTACTATACATGTCTGCTAGTCCAGCTGCTATATATTAGCTTCATAATTATGCACAGTACACTTTCAAATATGCGTTGTTAGGGAGGGTGCTGTTAAACCCATATTTTGCTTGTGGGCAAAGCAACAACTGGAGATGACATCTTCCACGAATTGCAAAAAACTGTGACTATAACCAGAATAAATTGCAATGTGTGACAATTGATGGAGGACAGAACATGTTCGGAGTGAAGAAAGGTTTGATCAGACAAATCACAAAAGCTGGTGAGGTTGGGCAATTCTAAGTGCTGATGTTTTTGCATTGCCTTATCCATCAGCAAGCATTCTGCAGAAAATATGTAGATATGTCCTGTGTCCTGAAACCTGTTGTTTCAACAGTGAATTTAATTCATCTCATGGACTTAATCATCATCAGTTTCATGATTTTCTGAAATAAACCAATCCTGAAAGTGTTGACTTTCCATATTACACAGCAGTTTAATGGCTTAGCTTGTTTGTTTTATTATGGCTTAGCTTGTTTGTTTTATTATTATATGGTCACAGACCCGAAAATACAAAGATAAAAACATTATATAAGATATACAGAATAAGTAAGTTGTTAGGACATATCAGCAGTATAAAACTTAAGTTATGTGGTTGTCTTAATATAACATTTTACGAATTCTTAAAACTGAGAATAAAAATTGGCTTAGCTGTGAAAAGGTTCTATCATGGTTCTTTCAGCTCAGAAAAGAAATTGATTTATTTTTCACAGAGAAGAATCGACCTCAACCAGTTTTATTTAATGCTGACTGGCTTTGGAAATTGGTACTTTTTGCATATGTATCAAGCCGTATGAACCAATTGAATCTGAAGTTGCAAAGTGAAACAAATTTTATTTGTGATCTATTTGCACATGTCAAGGCATTAAAGGCAAAACTTGTGCTACTTCATGGACAAGTGAAAGTGCATAACTTGGTTCATTTCCCATGTTGTCAAAATTTTCTTAAAGAATGTAAAGCAGAATTTCCTTCTTCAGTTGCAACAAAATTAATTTCGGACTTACAAAAACAATTTCAGGAACGATTTTCTGAACTTGATGGAAAAACAGATGAAATAAGGCTATTTCAAAATCCTTTTGATTGCAATGTTGAAACAGTTCCAAATCAGTTTCAAATGGAAATTATTGATTCGCAGCCAGATGACAAGCTGAAAGACTTGTATAAAGAAGGAAATCTGTTCCAATGGTTGTTGTGGGTTTTTCAGGCTCTTTGGCTCTTTGAGGGCCAAAGAGCCTGAAAAACCCACAACAACCATCAGATCCCAGCCATGAAAGCCTTCAAGAATACAAGTCTGTTCCAACCTGAACAGTTTCCAAATTTGAAGCGATTTGCTTGTGGATTTGTGTCATTTTTCGATACAACATATCTGTGTGAACAAATGTTTTCAAGAATGAAGTATGTCAAGTCCAAGTATCGAGCAAATTCATCAGATGAGCATCTTCAGTCCATTCTAATAATTGGCTCCTCAGGCTTGAAACCTCAACTTAGCAATATTTTGAAACTAAACAAGCAGTTCCATCATTCCCATTAATATTGTAGTATACAAGTACAAGTTTGTTGATGCAAATAAAACTTATTCATTCATTATAGAACTTCTCCCTCCTTCATCCCTCAAAATGTGTAAAATATATGATGTGGCTGTCATAGTGAGAAATATGGAGACCCCTGGTATAGAGGATCAATATCAATATTAGTACACTTTAAAACTATTTAGTGTTCATTTCTGCTTCATGCAAAAAGTTTTAACTTACTGGTTATTTACCAACATCTACCTGCTTGAACACTAACTAGGTATCTATGAAGTACCATGAACAAACTCAAGATCTTAGTCACTGGGTTCTATATTCTGAATATTATTTTTTTGTAGTATGTACCACGTCTTCCTGCGTTGGTTTAGTATAATGAAAGACTTTTAAAAATAATAACAAAACAATTATTTTTGCCAATATAGTAAATGCTTAGTTACTGGCAGAAGTTCAAATATCTTCCCATCTCTTTATTATCCAGCTAAATATTCACACCACAGAGAGCTCACCACTGTGTTAGATAACCTTACCTTTTATGCTAATTGTTCTGCTAGGGCTGGTCATACTCCTAGGGCAGTGCAGACTAAGAAGGCAAACGATCCTTATACGTCACATGTTGATCATCATTACAAAACTAACCTCCTCTTCCTCCTTTTCCTCCTTCAACATTTTCTTTTTCCCAAGATATCTTCAGAGATAAATTTAATGACTAGCCCCACAACAAAGACCAAAGTCAGTTCTGTCCCCGTATCCACAACTCAAGAATGTTAAGTTATATTATCAAAGGCCGTTCGCTTGGCAATGTAATACAGTATGTGACATTATATATCAGCAGTGCTCCTTTACTCTCTGCATTAAAAATTATCAAAAGAAGAGGACAAAAGGACACCAATTTGGTATTAAAATAGCAGTATTCAGAAACTGGTAGAGCATTCCATTCTTTGGTACTATTGTAACCTTTATATCTATACAAATATATGAGGAATATATAATACATTTACTTTATCTCTTACATTTAGTGCCATGTGAGCCCATGTGCATGTGCCATGTGACATGCCTCTGAAAATGAGAGCCTCTAATCCATGGAACTTGTTACGTAACAACAGACCTGTCTCAGGACTATTTTTTTCTCTCAATACTATCATAAACCATTTTTTCATTCAGGAAATTTGTAGAAAAACATCATACATTTGAATTTTATTCCAGTAGACAGTTTTATTTTACACAGTTGACATCATTTATTACTGACTAGTCTGTTCATGACTGATTGTGAGTATATGCATAGAAATGACTTTACACTACTTGAATTGTGGACTGTTATGATTTCCTTGAACATAACACTTCTAATTTGGAACTTCTGTACTTCATATTCTTATATATGAGTAAGTTGTATAAGGCATGAAATTGAGTTTTAAAAAATAGGAATTCCAGTGTGAAACCAATTAAAATTAATAAAACAAACAGGTATCTTGTTTGTTGTTTCTTAGGAGGCAATCTGCATTATTGCTGATCTACAGACAGTAATATAGATATCTGAAGTCAATCTATGCTTCTAAGATAGTAAATGTTGTCGAAGTTCCATGTGTGCTATAAATCATTATAGCACACATGTGGAACATTCAATGACCTACATATAAAATCCAAATATGTAATTAATTGGTAATCTATCATAACATAAGACATAAGACATAAGACATAAGAAATTTATTTGTCATTGCACTCACAAGTGGGTGCAGCGAAATGAGGTGCTCTTCCCCAAGGTAAAACTGGACAACACCACTACAAAAAAAGTTAAAAATATACACAACACTCACCATACAAATATAAATACCCCGTTTCTCCCAGCAATTAAAATTCCACCAACCTAACAATAAAATACCAGGATAATACCATGACAACAGAAAGGGGTGAGAGGAAGCAAAGTATACTATGCAAAAGATCCTTTGGGAAAAATATACAGTATATTCAAATTTCAATCCTGCATCCACTCACATGAGATTAAGAGATAAGTGGCTCTGAATTCTGGGAGAACATGTCTACCATTGTATTGGTAAAATATAACCTGATGGTTTCTACCACACTGTACACAGAAAACAAAATCCACTTGATTCATTATCTGCTCTGATGCCAAAAACAAGACAAAACAAAACAAAATCCTAATTTCTGAATCCTAACAGAAATATCAGAATGCAAATTGGCACAAATTAGGCCATGGTTACACCAGAGAAATGTTCCCCTGTTCTAATGAATTTCCATGCCTTTGTTGTACTGAATAATGGTCATGTGATATATATACCTGGAAGAATGTCCCAATGTGTTTTAATGTTACTGATTCATTCTCTTCTATTTGAATCATTATGGCTGGCTATACCATGCTAACAATTTATTTTCTCTCTTGTTTTCTAGGGTAATTCATCCCTTTACTTTATTTTTTTAATGTTTTAAATGATACATCAATATGTCAGGTGAGATTCCTGTCTGGTAACATTTCCTCTGTTGTGATGGCGCCTCTGGAAGAACTGTATTACACTTAGTAAACCCATCTAGGGCTGTGTTGCTTGCCAGACAGTTGGTAGAACGATGCAACACTACCAATCCTCTAGCATACTCTGCTGTTAACATGAGTTCACCTATGTATCAATATATGGGCTGCAAAAATTAATTTTTAAAAAATATAGCAGGGCAGCCATGTGTCAGTAATGGTGGCTGCGTTCCCCAGTGACTTGGCATCAGAAACAAATTGATAGGGTTGTGCACACATGTCATGCCGCTAAGGAATATACTGAAACACCATTGGGACAAAATAACAAGCCTCCCGGCAAGGGGAAAATAAATTGCAGTTACATCATTGGTTGGGTAAATTATTTAATAATGGTTGTGCATTGTGTGACCGGAAGGTTCTGTAAAGATCTAACAGGAGTATAACTAGGGAACATTTGCCTTATGTGATCACACCCTTATATAGCACATTTTTACCATTACATTTTCAAAATCACCTCTGCAAACCTTAAAGTGAAACAATGTGTTCTTTTTATATGAGATGAAAAAATGCTATATGAAGACTTTATGAAGCATGTATATTTAATATAGCCCTTTACACACCTGTTTTCATAAATATCTTATAAGATGAATTTTATCTCATAAGGAAGAAAGTCAGGATATAAATCAAACAAATAAATATTATTTCCGCATTTTCACATAATCACTGTTATATTATAAGTTTTCAGAACCACCAGTGTTCAGTGTCTTCCAAAAATGTTTACTGGAAATTTGCAGAGGGGTGTGTGTGACAACCTGCATGGTATACAACACTATAACATAGAGTACCTACATATATTAAAATAATAAATAAATGTAGGATTCAAGAGCAAGTACCCCCCCTTGCTGGCATCGATATCTAGCTAAATGTAAAGCACAGAACATTCAATAAACTACCAACATCAGATTATCTCTCACATCAGCATGTACATTCTCAGGTATATATAAAACAGAAAAAATACTGTTGGATAAATTAAATCTTACCTGGAATAAGCTGAGCCAATAACTGATGTATCCAGGACAGGCTGAGTACAGCTACCACGACAGTAAAAGAATAATGTTTCCATTTCATGATGTTTCTGTTCTTGCATCACACCAGTCCAACAACACTTTTGGAAATGTTATCTGCAACAATATTGGGAGAGAGAAAAATGTGACAAAAGTTAACATTGCCGAACAATCCAAAAAATACTTAACATATTCTGTACTGACTTCTTTGCCCAGTTACCACAGGTTTCTTTTGTTTTTGTTTTTTGTTGCTTTTTTGGTAAAAGCCAAAGATTTATAGATGCGTGCTGGTTTTGAACAAAGGTATTTTGAGAAACCAGTATTTTTATGTAGTGGACTGAGTATATGGTCTATGGCTGTGCATTAAAATACCATAAAACATCAGCCAGGTAAGTTCTACTGTAAAATCTTTTGTGCTACTGTAAGGAGTGTAAGATAAGAGTTGCAGGGTAGAGCCTCTGAGTGGACAGAAAACTTTGCTGCTATCTCAGTCTCCTGCCCTGTTGGGCTCTATTGAGGGTAAACATCTAACCTTCCATAGGTGAATGTGTACTTACATAGCAGACTTTTTGAAATCAACAGCTAGCAATTCTACACACTTTAGATACTTTACTGTAGAAGCACATCAGGAATAAGGCATTGCTTCTTGCACCCTGGCCCTAGGCTATTAAGAACTTTAAAGGTCAGAATTTGAGATTTCATTTGTGCCTGGAGACTAACTGGAAGGCCATGCAGCACTGCCATGATCTTTTCACTTTATCTAACTCTTGCTGTCTGGTGGCTATGTTCTCAACTAGCTCAATTTGTCAGTAACATTCAAAACCAGCAGTCTTATGGACAACACATCATCTGGAAACTACCAAGATGCATAGAATGCTCGCCTCATTCCTTCAGAGGAATGTGGCAATCCCCACCCGTTCCCTCCATATAAAAATATATATAAATATGGATATGTATCTGGCTGCAGAGTTCAACTCCCCACATTGCCTCCCTGATAGAGGCTGGATTGAATGATCCACAGGATCCCTTCCAGCTCTGCGGTTCTATGATAATGATGATAATGATGATTCCCAGGAAAAGATTTTTCCCTTGCAGGTGTACATATATGAGGGTCATATTACATGTTACATATATTATACATCATGCAAATGTATATGTTAGTTTTGTTTGCTTTAAAATAAGAACATAGAGGCCTGAATTGGATTGGGTACAAAAACACAGAAAGGAGAAGATTAATCCTTGATTCTGCTGAAATTCTCCTCCCCTGTACATCTGCTGAAAAGGAAAAGAAACAGGTCTGTGGACTGCTGGTATACACAGTACAATAGGTCTGTATTGAGTTTTGCAATGTAAAGCCACACAGATCCTTTTGTTTACAGAAGGGAGAGTTGAAAATATTTGCAATATCTTATAATAAACATTGCTATAATTTCTATGGAATACAAACATATGATTACAAAACGTGCATCAGAAGTGCATTTGATATATTCCACAGATGGAGTGTTGGGAAGAGTCAATTGAATATTGAATATATGTTCTACATCACTGGTTCTTAACCTTGGGTTACTCAGGAGTTTTGGACTGCAACTCCCAGAAGCCTTCACCACCAGCTCTCCTGACTGGGGTTTCTGGGAGTTGCAGTTCAAAAGCATCCGAGTAACAAAGGTTAAGAACGACTGTTCTACATTACTGGATAGCTCAATGGTTTAGGTATCTCTCTGTGGAGCAAGAAGCTGGGAGTTTAGTTTATCAAATTTCTTTATTTAAAATATATTTACCTCACCTTTCTCTTTATAAGGAACCACAACTTGCCTTGATAGGGGCTGAACTCAATGATCCATAGGATCCTTTGCAGCACTGCAGTTCTAAGATTAAGATTATTAGCCCTTTAAACCTTGCTTTGATGTTTCTGACTGAAATCTCTTTTCATCTCCTCACTATATCTCATCTATATCTTGGCTGGAAAGTTGAATTCCAAACACTTCTGTTAGTAATATCTTTGTGCAATATAATAAAGGCAACAACTAGAGATGGGCATGAATTGGAAAAAATAGCAAATCATTGCAATTCATAATTTGTCAATGTTGACAAATCATGAATCATAAATTTACGATTCTTTTCCTGATGAATCAGGGTTCCATGAGAGGAAGCCCAGAAAGGGAAGGTTTACCTTAATGGGCAGTCTCTCCACAGTTACAGAATCCAAACCGGAGTGGTGGTGTCAGAGTACGTCTCTGAGATAAGAGAAGACACATTCGCTATGGACACTGATGGGGGGGGATAGAAAGGAGGTAAATGGCTACAGTGGACAGCTCTTCTCCCCCTGGTGATGCTGTCTTCTTTCCCCTAGACAGTGGTAACAGCCTTCCCCAGACAGAAGCCTCAGGTGGTACCTCTCCAGATGTTGGCAGAGGGTGGTGGAAGACAGATGTCTGGGTTCTGACCCCCTCCAGATCACCACAAGGCACACATTGCTGAGCACCAGCCATGGGTCATTGGTCACCATGGTGAAATTATCCCATAAGGACCCTCTACCCTATTTGACATGATGATAATCCATTGCCTGCCCCTTCCTGTTGCTCATCTTGGAAGACTGTGTGCCAGTGGTGCTGTTCTGGGAGTATGGAGGGGATGAGCCTAGGGATAGGGGTGGTGGTGGTGGTGAAACCTGTCCTGCCATTATTAGTTTCGAGGACTGGGAGGTTTCCGGAGCCTTTGGAACCAGTAACTCCTCAGATTCCTCCAGGAGGAGGAGCGGCAGTTCTTTGGGCTCTGCTTCCACACCTGTCTGCAAGGTCACTGGAGGAGTAAAGGTGGTGGTAGCTGGTCCAATCAGGGGCCTTTTCCTCTTGGAAGACCCCTCTGCCCTTCATTTCTACCTTTGTTTGTACCCTGCTGCCTCCTAAACCACATGTCAAATAAAAGGGAAGGAAAGGAAAAACTAACTGGGATAATATAGGAGAGGGTGTAATAATAAAATTTATTTTTTAAAGGAAAAACAGGATGGTGGGGGAGAAGTTGAACATTTTCTTTAGTATTAATTATTTTTAAAGAGTAACAAGGGGAAGAGAAGAAGCAGGAAAACCAACACCTCTAAATAACTAAATAGACAGCCAGTCCACACCACACACAGACACAAACACTCTGGAATTAAAGGGGGGGAAGGGTAAAACACCTCTCTCTCTCTCTCTCTCTCTCTCTCTCAATCTCTCTTTGTGTGTGCCTTTTAAATTATTCTCCTCTTTGTTATATAATCACAACCCCAGAAGCAGGATTTTCACTCATTGGCTATACATTGGAAGTCCATCATCATGCAAACCTTCTTTACCTGCTTGAACTATGTTTATTTCACATACTATCATCTTAAGTGTAGAAATTAAAAAGATTCAAGCCTCAGGAGTTTTTCAGAGGGCATATAAAGATTCATCAGTTTTTGTGATGTAGCAGTAATAATTAAGAAATCAATGGCAAATTAAAAGTGCACAAACCCTAAGGAGGGGGAAAGCATTGAAGTTAATAAACAGAAAGGATTTAATCAATTTTGAACTTCTCTTAACGGTGGTGCTCTCTGTGTTACAACAAGCTACAAAACAAGTGTACAGTAATAGTCACTGCATCCTTTTTTGCTTTATAACCAAGGCTGTGCCATTTTACAGTGTTTGGAGCATGTGTTATATATCTGCTGTCTCTCTCCCTGTGTGGTCAGCCACACATTATCTGCAGACCAGAAGAGTGACTGATTAAACTGTAGTCTCAGACTCCAGATTGACTTTTCGACTAAGCCATTGTATTGGTTTCTCCTGTCATGACAGACTTTATTTTGTCATGAGATTCGCGCGGCCCCTTCGCTGGGTACATTCAAAACTCAATTAAAAACATGGCTTTATGTCAAGGCCTTCCCTCCTGCCAGCATCTAATTTAATTTAAATTACTTTTTTTTCTTCTTTTTCTATTTATTATTTATGACTTATTATGTTTTGTTAATTGATATTTTGATATTTTGTATTTATGTTATTATAACTGTATATTTTATGTTAGCCGCTCAGAGTGGTACCGAGTTACCAGATGGGCGGGATACAAATCAAATAAATAAAATAAATAAAATAATAAATAAATATTTTCTTTATCCTATTTTATATACCATTGTGACTGTTTCCTCTTGATGGAATACATGAAGCATCTACTGGGTCCAATAAGAACAGAAAAAAAGTATTATACTACTTAATTTAATCAACTTCAACTATTGCTTCACTCGTCGTTTAGTCGTTAAGTCGTGTCCGACTCTTTGTGACCCCATGGACCAGAGCACACCAGGCCCTCCTGTCTTCCATTGCCTCCCGGAGTTGGGTCAAATCCATGTTGCGAGCTTCAGTGACCCTGTGCAACCATCTCATCCTCGGTCGTCCCCTTCTCCTCTTGCCTTCACACTTTCCCAACATCCAGGTCTTTTCCAAGGAGTCTTCTCTTCTCATGAGATGGCCAAATTATTCGAGCCTCAGCTTCAGGATCTGTCCTTCCAGTGAGCACTCAGGTTTGATTTCCTTTAGAATTGATAGGTTTGTTCTCCTTGCAGTCCAAGGGACTCTCAAGAGCCTCCTCCAGCACCAATTCAAAAGCATCAATTCGTCGGCGGTCTGCTTTTTTTATGGTCCAGCTCTCACTTCCATACATTACTACAGGAGGAACCATAGCTTTGACTATGCAGACTTTTGCTGGCAAGGTGATGTCTCTGCTTTTTAAGATGCTGTCAAGGTTTGTCATCACTTTCCTCCCAAGAAACCGGTGTCTTTTAATTTCGTGGCTGCTGTCTCCATCTGCAGTGATCAGGGAGACCAAGAAAGTAAAATCTGTCACTGCCTCCATATCTTCCCCTTCTATTTCCCAGGAGGTGATGGGACCAGTGGCCATGATCTTAGTTTTTTTGATGTTGAGCTTCAGACCGTTTTTTGCACTCTCCTCTTTCACCCTCATTACAAGGTTCCTTAATTCCTCCTCATTTTCTGCCATCAGAGTGGTATCATCTGCATATTGGAGGTTGTTGATATTTCTTCCGGCAATCTTAATTCCAGTTTGGGATTCATCCAGTCCAGCCTTTCGCATGATGTATTCTACATATAAGTTAAATAAGCAGGGAGACAATATACAGCCTTGTTGTATTCCTTTCCCAATTTTGAACCATTCAGTTGTTCCATATCCAATTCTAACTGTTGCTTCCTGTCCCACGTATAGGTTTCTCAGGAGGTAGATAAGGTGATCAGGCACTCCCATTTCTTTAAGGACTTGCCATAGTTTGCTGTGGTCCACACAGTCAAAGGCATTCGCATAGTCAATGAAGCAGAAGTAGATGTTTTTCTGGAACTCTCTGGCTTTCTCTATAATCCAGCGCATGTTAGCAATTTGGTCTCGAATTCCTCTGCCCCTTCGAAATCCACCTTGTACTTCTGGGAGTTCTCGGTCCACATACTGCTGAAGCCTACCTTGGAGGATTTTGAGCATAACCTTGCTAGTGTGTGAAATGAGTGCAATTGTACGGTACTTGGAGCATTCTTTGGCAGTGCACATCTTTGGGATTGGGATGTAGACTGATCTTTTCCAGTCCTCTGGCCACTGTTGGGTTTTTCAAACTTGCTGGCATATGGAGAACTACACCATCCAGACTTCATAGAACTATACCCCTACAGTAGAAAGTTTTGAAGTGAGTGACATTTTTTTCACCACTTTCTGTCTTCCCAAGAGTTCAAGCCAAACATGCAGTTGCTATTGACACACCAGCTCCAGGAAGTATGGAGTGTGTTCTCACTACTAGGGCCAGTACAGGAACACTAATATTTGTATAGGCTCATGGTTCTTGGATTTAGACTTATAAACCTTGGTATTATGGGCTGAGTTTTCTCCCTGTATCTCAAGCTTGGAAGGTCTCTATCTTTCCTAAGCGTATTGAGTCTGCTACACCTCCTCATGGAGGAAGAGAGCTCTGGGTGCTGGACACAAGTCAATGCTGGACATGAATCATGACAAGTAAATGGCCATTTTTCAATGGTGGCTCCATCATTCTGGAATTGCCCTCCCATAAAAACAATTTTGACTCAGACTTAACAGATTTTTAAGAAAACCCTGAATAATCTCTAGATGTATCATTAGATGCAATAATAGATATATATTAGATGTAATTGTTTTGAAGGTTCAATTTGTATTTTGTTATTGGTTAATGGGTACTGATTACCTCTGAGGGTACTTAAAAGAGTATCAAATTATAACCTTTAAAATAAAGGGGGAAAAGTCCTTTCTGAAGGAGCCTGTTGTTTTATATGTTTATATTATTTCAGATCACTCCCTACTGCCCACCCATGTTCAACAACTGCTTCAAAAAAATTCCACTGAGTAATTCTGGGCATGTATAATTGTGAGGAACATATTACACTCCTCAATCTAACATTGTAAATGGTTTAGCAAAAGATGCACTATAAATTAGAGGGCAAATCCTAACCACAGCAAAGTCTAGAGAAAAGTCTGTGAATGTTTGTCAAACCGCTGGAAGTCACTCAACAAATTTTAAACTTTTATAAATGAGCCATTTACACTCTTTCTACCCTCCAATCATCATGGACCACCCTCAAATTTACCCTTCCTACACTGAGAAGTTTCACATTGATCTATTGAGCTTCTTTCTGACTAACAGCTATAACATTCAGATTTTTGGTAATAACAGTGGAGTAATATTTCTCCAGCTTCTTCTTAATTGTTATGACAGTGATTCCACAAAGATATGATTGCCTAGTGCATATTCTTCAGTCCTAGAATAAACATTTTACTAAGCTATGAGATGGACAGAGATGAATTGTACCATGGTTGAAGCCAGTGAGTCTTTCTTGTCTGCGTGCTTTCATATGCTGTTGGATGGGTGACAATAAGAAAACACTCCTCAGTCTACTGCATGAGAGGAAAACAGGCATTCGGCTGTGTGGCATTTTTTTTCTAAATCAGGAAAACAAGGAAGTACTGGACAAGCAAAGTAATGGATTGAGAGGGGAGTGATGCTTTAATTTTGTTGCTATCATCATCTAAGTGTTCAGTGACAAATGCAAACTTGATCTTTATGCAGGTGTACGAAAGAGGTTAATCTAAAAGTGGGAGCAGAAATACAGAAAAAGGACTTTCTGAAGAGAAAAGATTGTGTTATACATACGCAGTATACTCAGTCTTTAATGCCACAAGGGAGATCCTGAAAAATAAGGGTACCTGATTGTATGTATACATAGAGTAGACTGACTTCAGGCTTTCTTTCACATACAAACTGAGATAGGGAGAGGGTGAGGCTACAAACCTCTCCATGCTCACACTTTCAAATTAACTCTTTTTTAATTTGTCTTTATCCTCAGACAATGCTATATAAATGCTCACCACCAAAAGAGCTATTTCTTCAAATAAGGACTGACAGCCACACCACATGGCAATTTTTAACACATGACATGCAATATTAAATGGCGGGATATGGTGGAACTTACAGCTCCATGATTTTTAATCATTTAGTCTCCAGGATGTTGATGAAAATAGGTGATACTCATGACAGCTGCTAATATGTCTTTGAAGTGATACTATTCCTGAACATATTCTTCCTTTATAGTACTACCGATAGAACTATAGATCACTAAAACGAACAGCTGCATTACACTACTTCTACAATAATCCTTCAAACTTGTCTAGGATAAACTAGATTTATTCCAAAAGGCAGCAAGAACAAAGTATTCCCATGACTTGCATTTGTTCAGATATATGAAGTAGTGTATTCACTCTTTACTAGACTGGTAGTAGAAGAAATCTCCATGGGTTTTCAACTACCTGGTAAGGTTCTGCAAAAATCAAAGCCACTATATCTTTAATACTATGGAAAGACATGGACCACAAGCATTTTGGAACAGCTCAGAGGAGTCAATACATTTTAATCCACACTGGCCTAAATGTTTTGCTTTTATGGTCTAGGAAAAAAAAATCTTCCTATTATTGAAACTTGGCATTTATATAGATTTAGGTCTAATTTCTCACTGTGTTGGAGCACCTGCAGAGTCACAAGTTTATTTCCCCAATGCGTTTTCTAGAGGAGCCAGTCTGTTTAGCTTTGGATAAACTACTTGGGCCCCCAGAGCCCCAAGAAGAAGGAACTGGTAAACTATTTATTTATTTATTTATTTTATTTTATTTTATTTTATTTTATTTTATTTTATTTTATTTTATTTTATTTTATTTATTTAATTTATATGCCGCCCACAATACCCAAAGGTCTCTGAGTACGTTTATGGCATTATTGAAGAACAAGAAAGTAGATAAAAGATCCATTTTAATCAGGTTAATTTCTACGGTTCTATTAACGTATAAGTACCTAGGACTTGGTCATCAACAATAAGTGTGGTGGAGGTTCTTCCTACCAGTACGGGATGAGACAACCAAAGAATATCAAAGACAGCTGGTGCCTATCTGACAGGACTAGGTCAGGCGTAATGGCCTTTAATCAGATTCAAATGCTATATTCTAAAACTGGCTGCAGTCCTGATTACAGTGGTGTAGCTTTAAGCTATAACCAAATGCAAGGTTTAATCAAAATTTTCAAAAGATGTATTTCTTCCTAATACATTCCGTTACTCTTTGAGGGGTCAGAATACTTTACTTTCTGGCTTTTCCACTTCAGACTGAAATTCATTTCATGAATTCTCTGATATAGTGCTTGCTTAGTCTACTACTTGCTTTTATGATTTTGGTTGCCTTTTTCTGTTCTATTCACTGCTTTGCTTATCCTCATTATAGATACTATAAATTGTTTCTTCCAGTAATGTAGTAGCACTCTTATATTCATCGCTCTACTCTGGCCCTTCTTTTTGTCTCCTTGATATTTCACTACTAATTTTCTCAAACCATCAATATCTACTTGCACAGTCCAAATTACCTTTTCTCGTGACTACCCTTGTAAGTGATGTGAACACCCTGGATATCTTTTATCCAATCTCTATTCTTTATTTTAAACATGCCTTTAAAATTGATCCAGACCTTTGCATATCAAGGCTTAAATCCTGTCACAGATTGCCTAAATCTCATCAAAGCCACTGTTTAGGCAGTCTAATTGCTGCTTAAACTAGATGGTGAGACTGGCCTCTTTTCACTCCCTCTTCCAATTATATCAAATGTTTACTTTGTGAAATATAGAAAAGCAGAAACTTTTTAAAATTTTGCAATGTATAGTGTGTCTAGACATGTAGTAGACTAAGTCTATGAGCATAGTTGTATTCTATTGAGAACTTCACTATTCCTAGAAATTTTGTTTTCAACAACTGTTTTGAAATTTCTACTTCTAGACATGTTTCTTAATTTAAAATGAATCAGATATATATTACACAGGTAAAAAAAAGGAGGCATTTTTGTACTGTTACATATATGTTACATAAAGGAAAAACAACTAGAAATATATGGACACATTCTTGTAGGTGTCGACAAACCTGTCATGTTTAAAAGAGATGGAATACTAATTATGTTTAAAATAAGATACAAGAATGCCATGCATGAACCACTGCTTGTATTCTGACAAATTAGGCTAGATGTTACTCAATGAACATGCAAAACAGAAGAAAACCTTTGCAGATTCAAAGTAATGCAAACTGTGTGGAATGTTCTGCATGGCATGGGTATTAAAGAATGGGCAAACATTTCTGGCAGGCATGTATTTCTGTGGCCTAAACCAGTGGCCTAAACGGACAGAGAGGAACATCTAAATAGACCCTGTTATATACTGTGTATATTCATCATTTCCAAAGGCTGGGTTCTAAGCATCTGGAAAACAATCTTAAACAGATATATTAAAATATTATGAATACCAATTATATGCATTAAAATATACTTGGTATTCTTGTATAACACTGTATAATTCCTATATTATACTTAGTAAATATACTTGGTAAAATATACTTGCTATATATTCCAGAAAAGCTAGGGAGATTAAAATATATCATATTTATAGACAAATCTAAGATAAGCATGAAGTTGGGGACTCTACCCATCCTGGAATGCTTAACTGAGAAAGACTACAGTGGGTCTTTCAATGAACTTGAGCTTCACATAATTCCCACCCCACGGAACTAAAAAGCTCCGAAAGTATTTTCCTCTAAATTAGAGCAAATACTACTGATGTTTAAATAAACAGGAGGTTGTTTTCACTTAAAATCATAGATCTAGACATAATCTGAGAAGCTCCTCCAAGTTTGACCATCAAAGGAAGAACTGTGAGTGACTGCATTTTTAGTGGAGGAATCCCATCTTACCAAAAGAAGTTCACTGCTGCCTATAATATAGTCTTTTTGGTACCAGAGGATTTTCAGGAATTTTCATAATTTTAAAAAATGTATAGTAGCTTGTACTTTTACCTTTTGATCAGGTTTCATTAGATATTGCAGTGTTTTTATCTTTTGTTGGGCTTTTCTTCACTGCTATTCTATTATACTTTTTTTTTACATTGTGATTTTGTATTTTGTACGTGGGGTGACAAATTTATACAAATGATCTAATATAAGTGTGACTGAATCTACATCTTTTACTATGATTTTAATTCACTCATAGTCTGACACAAAAAGTCTGCTTATTTCATAGTTTAAAATTGAAACACACATATACGTACACAACATATATACCATATATACAGATATATTTAGAAAATGTTTTATGGATACGAGAAGAATTCTCCACCCCACCCCCACCCCCCTACACTCACATGCACCTTTGTCTCTGTAGCATAGCGACAAAGAAATAATTCATATTAGGTTGCAGGATACATTTTTGAATATAGCACTATTCTGACTCAATTTTTATAATCTCTAAATAATATTTAGCTTTAAATGTTACTATGGTATCCTCATCAGGACCAGAAAAAGGGAATTCAATTTTCAAAGATAATTATGTTAGATAACTGCCTTATCCTTTTTCAGAAACAATCTGATAAATACCTAATTACCAGCCGAGTGATTTCAGAGCCACACAGCTGGGTCTGACAGGAGGCTACCAGGAATTAAAATGTGTCCCAGAGCCATTGATGGACAGTGAACTATTTCACTTAGCTGACAAGATGCACAGAATAGAGTATCCCTGGATAATACAAAAAAGGAATAAGATAGTGAACTTTTTTCACACACAATCAATATTGTTTTATGCTTTTGATTCCTCAAGTGATTTAGAAAAGCCTTCACAGGGTCACATTTTCTTTGAAGAAGAGAACATTGAACACTTATTCTGCTCAGTAAAATTTTATTTATTTGTAGATCAACAATTATTACAATGGTGTTGATCAGCAATTCTGATAATGGTGCAAGAGAGAGTAGTGCCATGAAATTTTCAAATCCCTACTGATGCTTCCACAGACATTAAAGCAATGAAAGCCCATTTTCCCACAAGTCCATTATATCGTTATATTCATTCCTGAAAGAAAAAAAAGTCAGTAAAACCATCTTGATCTGAAAGCAGTTCAGTCTATATACCTGCACCCTAAAAGTGTTTTGCAACCCCCAGTATAAGTGTAATAATATACACCGGCAAAGCAGTCTCATATTTCCTCTCATACAAAATTATCAACTGTTAGAACATGTTTTTTTTTTCAGAGTACACAAAATTTATTTAACAGGTTCCTTCCACCTATCCATCAACTTCAGAATCAATCCTATGAGCAAAAAGGTTGATTTCATGTACTTTAGGTATATCAAGTTCGGTTAGTATGCTGACATTGACCTATGTTGTTGTAATACAATGGAGAGCTATACAGGTGCCAAACACAAATAAGGGTAAATGGTAAGGAATGGTTTCCCATAATGTACATATGTATAATTACTATCATTAGAGCAGCCTTTGGAAAAAAACATAAAAATGGTCAGCAGTTCTCTCAAGGGGCCAGCCTGCCTATTGTGAAATGGAAAATAGTTTGATAAGCAAAATTTTCCCTTGGCATTTCCTTCCCAAGCCTCAATCTATGTCCAGACATCCTCTCAAACAATATATTTGGAGATGGGGTGGGGTTGCATTTATGTTGGGTTGGGTGCCATGCTATCTTCAAGAATTACAGTTGTTGTTTAGTCATTAAGTCGTGTCCGACTCTTCGTGACCCCATGGACCAGAGCATGCCAAGAATTACAGTACATCCTCTTAAATGAAGCTTACACGGTCAGAGGCAGTATACCTAATAGTGTCAGATACCAGGAGTATCCCGTCAGGGAGAGTTTTGCTTATTATCATCATCATTGTCATCATCTTAGAACTGCAGAGCTGGAAGGGACCCTATGGATTATCAAATCCAGCTAGTTTCTTCTAATGTAATATTAGCCAGTGCCTGTCAATCATAGACTCTAGAGATTGATATGAAATACGATTTTATAGGGTTCTGCTGATATTATATTTATGTACGTAAAGATAATTTTTTAGGTCCTTATGTGAGAAATCTCCTTCATGGATTGCTGCCTTGTCATGGCGAAGGGGCTTGAGTAACTCAGAGAAGCTATGGGCTATGCCGTGCAGGGATACCCAAGACGGACAGGACATAGTGGAGAGTTCCGACTAAACGCAATCCACCTGGAGTAGGAAATGGCAAGCCACTCCAGTATCTTTGCCAAGAATGCCCCATGATCAGAAACAAAAGGCTAAAAGATATGACGCTGGAAGATGGGACCCTCAGGTCGGAAGGCGTCCAACATGCTACTGGGGAAGAGTGGAGGACAAGTACAAGTAGCTCCAGAGCTAATGAAGTGGTTGGGCCAAAGCCGAAAGGACGCTCAGCTGTGGATGTGCCTGGAAGTGAAAGGAAAGTCCAATGCTGTAAAGAAAAATACTGCATAGGAACCTGGAATGTAAGATCTATGAACGTTGGGAAGCTGGAGGTGGTCAAACAGGAGATGGCAAGAATAAACATCGACATCCTGGGCATCAGTGAACTAAAATGGACAGGAATGGGCGAATTCAGCTCAGATGATTATCATATCTACTACTGTGGGCAAGAATCCCGTAGAAGGAATGGAGTAGCCCTCATAGTCAACAAAAGAGTGGGGAAAGCTGTAATGGGATACAATCTCAAAAATGATAGAATGATGTCAATACGAATCCAAGGCAGACCATTCAACATCACAATAATCCAAGTTTATGCACCAACCAGCATTGCTGAGGAGACTGAAATTGAACAATTCTATGAAGATTTACAACACCTTCTAGAACTGACACCAAAGAAAGATGTTCTTCTCATTCTAGGGGACTGGAATGCTAAAGTAGGGAGCCAAGAGATAAAAGGAACAACAGGGAAGTTTGGCCTTGGAGTTCAGAACGAAGCAGGACAAAGGCTAATAGAGTTTTGTCAAGAGAATAAGCTGGTCATCACAAACACTCTTTTCCAACAACACAAGAGGCGACTCTATACATAGAAATCACCAGATGGGCAATATCGAAATCAGATTGATTATATTCTCTGCAGCCAAAGATGGAGAAGCTCTATACAGTCAGCAAAAACAAGACCTGGAGCTGACTGCGGTTCTGATCATCAGCTTCTCATAGCAAAATTAAAGCTTAGACTGAAGAGAGTAGGAAAAACCACTGGGCCACTCAGGTATAATCTAAACCAAATCCCCTATGAGTACACAGTGGAAGTAAAGAACAGATTTAAGGAACTAGATTTGGTGGACAGAGTGCCTGAAGAACTTTGGATAGAGGCTCGTAACATTGTCCAGGAGGCAGCAACGAAAATCATCCCAAAGAAAAGGAAATGCAAGAAAGCAAAGTGGCTGTCCAGCGAGGCCTTAGAAATAGCAGAGAGGAGAAGGGAAGCAAAATGCAAGGGAGATAGGGAAAGTTACAGAAAATTGAATGCAGACTTCCAAAGAATAGCAAGGAGAGACAAGAGGGCCTTCTTAAATGAACAATGCAAAGAAATAGAGGAAGATAACAGAAAAGGAAAGACCAGAGATCTGTTCAGGAAAATTGGAGATACTAGAGGAACATTTTGCGCAAAAATGAACATGATAAAAGACAAAAATGGGAGGGACCTAACAGAAGCAGAAGACGTCAAGAAGAGGTGGCAAGAATACACAGAGGAATTATATCAGAAAGATTTGGATATCCCAGACAACCCAGACAATGTAGTTGCTGACCTTGAGCCAGACATCCTGGAGAGCGAAGTCAAGTGGGCCTTAGAAAGCCTGGCTAACAACAAGGCTAGTGGAGGTGATGGCATTCCAGTTGAACTACTTAAAATCTTGAAAGATGATGCTGTTAAGGTGCTACATTCAATATGCCAGCAAGTTTGGAAAACTCAACAGTGGCCAGAGGATTGGAAAAGATCAGTCTACATCCCAATCCCAAAGAAAGGCAGTGCCAAAGAATGCTCCAACTACCGTACAATTGCACTCATTTCACACGCTAGCAAGGTTATGCTCAAAATCCTCCAAGGTAGGCTTCAGCAGTATGTGGACCGAGAACTCCCAGAAGTACAAGCTGGATTCCGAAGACGCAGAGGAACTCGAGACCAAATTGCTAACTTGCGCTGGATTATGGAGAAAGCCAGAGAGTTCCAGAAAAATATCTACTTCTGCTTCATTGACTATGCCAAAGCCTTTGACTGTGTGGACCACAGCAAACTATGGCAAGTCCTTAAAGAAATGGGAGTGCCTCACCACCTTATCCATCTCCTAAGAAACCTATATGTGGGACAGGAAGCAACAGTCAGAACTGGTCATGGAACAACTGAGTGGTTCAAAATTGGGAAAGGAGTACGGCAAGGCTGTATACTGTCCCCCAGCTTATTTAACTTATATGCAGAATACATCATGCGGAAGGCTGGACTGGAAGAAACCCAAGCCGGAATTAAGATTGCCGGAAGAAATATCAACAACCTCCGATATGCAGATGATACCACTCTGATGGCAGAAAGTGAGGAGGAATTAAAGAACCTTGTAATGAGAGTGAAAGAGGAGAGTGCAAAAAACGGTCTGAAACTCAACATCAAAAAAACTAAGATCATGGCCACTGGTCCCATCACCTCCTGGCAAATAGAAGGGGAAGATATGGAGGCAGTGTCAAATTTTATCTTCCTGGGCTCCATGATCACTGCAGATGGAGACAGCAGCCCTGAAATTAAAAGACGCCTTCTTCTTGGGAGGAAAGCGATGACAAATCTTGACAGCATCTTGAAAAGCAGAGACATCACATTGCCAACAAAAGTCCGAATAGTCAAAGCTATGGTTTTTCCTGTCGTGATGTATGGAAGTGAGAGCTGGACCATAAAGAAAGCAGACCGCCGAAGAATTGATGCCTTTGAATTGTGGTGCTGGAGGAGGCTCTTGAGAATCCCCTGGACTGCAAGGAGAACAAACCTATCTGTTCTAAAGGAAATCAACCCTGACGGCTCACTGGAAGGACAGATCCTGAAGCTGAGGCTCCAGTACCTTGGCCATCTCATGAGAAGAAAAGAGTCCTTGGAAAAAACCCTGATGTTAGGAAGGTGTGACGGCAAGAGGAGAAGGGGACGACCGAGGATGAGATGGCTGGACAGTGTCTGCGAAGCAACCAACATGAACCTGACACAACTCCGGGAGGCAGTAGAAGACAGGAGGGCCTGGCGTGCTCTGGTCCATGGGGTCACGAAGAGTCGGACACGACTAAACGACTAAACACACATGTGAGAAATCAGAGTTGGACCTAGTACATGGCAACTCACTTAAACCAGATCATTTTGCCTGCAGTCCAGTACTTGCCTAAGCCACAGATCCTTATGTCTCTTTTTCTCAGGTGCATTTGAGCGCTGTTTCTTAGGCATGAAATCTCCCTCCCTCCCTCCCTCCCTCCCTCCCACCTCTCTCTCTCTCTCTCTCTCTCTCTCTCTCTCTCTCTCTCACACACACACACACACACACACACACACACACACACACACACACACACACACACACACACACACACATGTCCTCTCTCCCTCCCTCTCTCTGTCATGCCTATTCTCTCTGTGTGAGCATAAGCTCATACTCTCTTTATTTTATTTATTTATTTATTTGATTTGATTTATACCCCGCCCATCTGGTCTAAAAGACCACTCTAGGCGGCTTCCAATATAGTAAAAACAGTGAAATAATACAAAAAAACACAAACAATTACATAAATCATATTGTAATAAACAGAATACAACAATAGAATAGAAAATACATAAGGAGAGAATAAACAGAAAAGTCAGATATTAACTGGTGGGAAGGCCTGAATGTATAGCCATGTTTTTAATTGACTTTTAAAAGTGTCCAAAGTGGGAGCCGCATGGATCTCAGGAGGGAGATTGTTCCAGAGGCGAGGAGCCACCGCCAAGAAGGCCCAGTTTCATGTCTTTTCTTTCCGGGCCTCCCTCATCGTTAGGATCCTCAGCCTCACCTCCTGGCTCGTGCGGGTGATCCGAGTAGATCTAGGTGGAAGCAGGCATTCTGTCAAGTATCAAGGTCCTAAACCATGTATACCAGTCCGTTTGCTCTTGTACAGCCACACTCTCTTATACAATACCTACTCTCATTTACTCTCTTGTACGTGTGCCTTTTCACACCCACTCACCTGTTCTCACTCTTGTTCTCTTGCTCACTCTCACTTTTTCTTAGACATGTGAAGCATCCACTCTTTCACATTACCTGCCATCTCTCACACTTGCTTGTTCTCTTACATGTACTCATTCTTGTTCACTGATATATGCTTGCTCTCTCTATCTCTCTATTACTCTCTCTCACACACACACACGCATGTGCCTGATTTTGCACACATACTTACTCCTTCACACATGTATACTCATCCACCTCTTTCTCTCCTTTCCTCTCTGTCATATTATCTTTTGCATCCACTCTCACTCTCTCCTTGCCATCTCAGCATTGCTTTTCTTCCTCCTTAGCTCCCATTTCCCCACATTGCTTCTTCCATGAAGAAAGGCAGTGCTGGTTGGCAATACAAAATAAACCACCTATATGACTCTTTCTTCTCTTTTGTCATTGCTCTATAATAAATAATTATTATTATTTAATCATTTTGTAAATTATTAAATAATAGTTGTCATGAGATTGAAGGAGAATGGGACTTGTAGTCAATGAGAAGGACAGAAAAAGGAGTCTGTTAGGTTTTAAAAGTGAAAGGAGTTGAAGACATGGGAATGTGAAAATGGCAGAGGCTGTTTTTCTTAATTTACAGCCAGGCTGGAACAGAGTGAAATCTGATAAGGATGCAAGGATAAAGAGGACCCAGTGCGAAGACGCAACAAATTCTTTTCTAATTGGAATGGAGATAAACCATTTGCATCTCCATGAGAATTGGGGGTGGAGTGAGCAGTTACGCCTATTTGAGTTAACTGGTTTATAATAATGAAGAAGGAGGTCCAATGAATGTAGAAAAATGGATGATGGATTATGTGTGTGTGAGAGAGATACCATTTTGTTCTTGAAGTTTTGTGTAACCGAAAGGAAAAGAATGTAGGTAAGAGAAGAAGGAGGTGGGGCTAGCCCACTTTAGCCCAGTTTTTAGTGTTTATTATTTTAATGGGAATTAGTTGTGTTTAATTATAGTAAACCTTTGAACATGTCTTTATGCTAATGCTCGAGCAAAAACAAACTTTCTATGAAACTATATCTTCTTAATAAAATAATTATAAAAATCCTTATTGAGGACTGGTCTCTTGGATCAACAGGGTTTGGCTAAATCCAGAGGAATGGTAAAGGGACATTGACTAGCTACCATAGAGAAGCCCTATTTAACTGAGCTATTGTGAGTTCTAAAGAATCACAAAGCCCATGTTGCAGTACTTGCAGAGTGCTGAGTAAAGTAAAGTGTTCTTTAAAGGTCAGGCTTATTCTAGGCACAGATGCTATGCACTGCTGGAGGTTGAGGACTTGCCCCAGTGTAAAGTGGTAGATTTGTGGCCTGCGGAACTCCCTGCCCAAACACCATACGCTCCTTAGGGAGATTTGGTCATCACAATAGTAATTTACAGGCAGACTCTGCGTTCTTGCTATTGAAAACTAGTAAATTACAGGTAAAAACTAGTAAAAAAACCTAAGAAGTGTAACCATTACAAGCAAGAAAGTAACTTTGTTCCTGGTTGTTACTTAAAATACAAGTTTCATCCTCGCTATGGTAACACTGATATTTAGCACTTTATATCACTTCAGATTTTTCAGAGCACTTAACATACATGATTTCTGTAAGACTGACAAATATGCATAAAATACAGACAATATTCATTTATTTAAAATATTTTTACCCCACCTTTCTCCTTAAGGAGGACCAAAACCGGCTTACATCTTTAGAAGACAATATTCAAAGCTAAAAACAATGTATACAGTAAAAAGGATCAAATGAAAATAAATAGATTTAAACTCAATAGACTGGATCAGCAGTCTGAGATTCCTTGGAGGTAGGCAATTCTGGGAGACTAGTCACATTTCTTCAGTCTGCTTCTGCACACTATTTAAACTATGGATTTTAATCCTAAAGAAAATGGATACTAATTATTATGAATTTTTAAAAATGAATAATTTTGTAACAGAGGTTAAGATGGGTACTACTGTAAACACTTTGAATGGATTCAGATAAGATGCCACATGCCAACTGAGAATGGAGGAGTTTCTGTCAAGTTAGAATCAGAATAGATTTCAAGAGAAATGTTGGGCAATCCAGCATTTTGGAATGAATGTTATCTCCAGGCCTGTGCCTTTTTTCTCCAGAAATGAGATTTGCCTGATCAAAACTTCTCAGTAAGAGAGAAGTGTACATTAGAGCACTGAGATTCCTTTCATCATGAACATGCCCTGTGAGGATGAAATTAAGGATTCAAAATCAAATGCAGCTCTTGCGAACAGACCTGTTTCCTTATCAATCCATAGCAACTGAATGTGTGAGGAGTTTTCAGGAAAGTAGACAGACTCTCTTGAATATATTCATCATGCAATTTCCTCCAGCCAGGACACGGAGGTTTGTCTTGCTAGGGATAGGAGATTGGTGTGTGTGTGCTATAGGTGACAGCAAGGATGGAAGAAGGTACCATTTTTCACCCTAGAATATACGCTGTCATTCAAAGATAACAAGAATATATCAGCAGCACAGAGGTAGTGAAAGTTGTTACAATTCTATATTATCTAATCACTTGAATAAACCCTTCATTTTTTTTTCAGAAAGAGTGATGGTGAATAAGGGTGGAAAGAAGTACTATTTTAATAGCAGACAGTAGATTTGATATAACGTATTTTTCGCACCATAAGACACACTTTTCCCCCACAAAACAGGGGGTGGAAAGTCTGTGCGTCTTATGGAGCGAAGAAAACAGGTTATATTTTCCTGTTTTCTTCTAAAAAATTGGTGCGTCTTATGGAAAGGTGCGTCTTATGGAGCGAAAAATACGGTATTCCAGCTAAAATGTTCATGTTACAACATTCCTGCTTTAAAACACAGTACCCCATTTTGAAACACTGACATTTCATGGTTAGCAACATTAATACACTACAGACTTCTTCATATTTGCATATAAATTAAGTCAACTATATCAACATTTCTTTTCAATAGTTTATTTAATTTGAACTAGGCATGCGTTTGGATTTTTAGACTTAGTTTTCCATAACTTAAGGAACAGCTAAACAGTATTTATGGGTCTTCTGTGGGGAAAAAAATAAATTGAATCAAACATATGGCTCAACCACATCAAATAAAGATTCAGAGTAGGAAAAAGGAAAATGGTGAACTAATCAAAACTGTGGAAATGGGAGAAAAGACTTAAAATGTCTCTTGCGTGTTTTCAGAGTTACAGTGACTTTCAAAAACTTAATTTATTTGTGAAAAACACCTTTATTTATTTCTGTGGTTATTAACTATTTTATTTGGTGCATTACTACACTTAGAAATAGCATTTTGCTGTTAAAAATAGGTGTAAGCCACAGCAGGGTGTCTTGTGTGTATACACGTAGTTTCATGTCAGAAAAGGATTAGGGTACTTTTTCTCCAGAGTGCTCTGATCACGGAGATGTATGTAAGATGTGCATATGATGAAAGAAAGAAAACTGTTTTAATACAAAGGAAGCAGCAGAGAAAGAGGAGAAATACGTAGCTGAAGGCAGAAACATTTAAGAGGAAGGCCCTTCATGCTTTTTCAAATCAGCTATACAGTCTCTGGTTTCCTGTCTGGTAGGAACACACCAGTGTGGTGAAGTGAACAGAGTGATGGACTAGGACTCTGAAGAGCATGCTTCAAATCCCCACTTGGCCATGGAAACTCAGTGGGGGGAAAAACTAGTAAAATAAAAAATCACTCCTTGAATATCTCATTTTCCTTAAAAGCCCTATTATGGTTGCTATCAATTCTGGTTTGATGGCACAGAACACACACACACACAAGAGTGCACAAGCTGTTAACCTCCATCTAGTGTCTACTCACAAATATGGAAATGACAACTCAATAAGGAATTTCATTCTCTCCTCTTGTTCAGGGTGTCATAAAATTGCCCTCTTTGTGTGGTTCCTCATCCTGGCATGTGAGGACAAGACAAGTGACATTTTATATCCATGGTCTACACACATATATGTACACACACAGCTCTTACATATGTTCCACATGTTAATTGCCACACCTAAAAAACCAATAATATTATTAAATCAAAATTATGTTTTTTCTTGATATATTAACTGCAAAAATGACAATTATCTGAGATCAGAAGTGCAGTGCCCTACTGCTCCCAAAGCCCCGCCAGCATGTGTAATGGTAAAATATGATGGAAATTTTAATCCAATAGTATATGGAGAACAGTGTCTGGTCCAGACATTACACCACCTATGGCTTCAATACTGTACCTAAAGGAACCTCATTAACCTTGTGAGAATCTAGTTCTGAATAACAGTATAGAGAATTATGCTTAAAAATGTGTTTGAAATATGCTTAAATACTATCAAATAGCAACCAACCTCCCTGTGCCCCAAGCTTTTAGCATGTTAGCATGCAGTGATATATACTTCGAAACAACTCCCCCTGTGGGAGTTGCACAAAAACAATGTTCTTCATTTCATTAGCCTTACTCTGGTCTGATTGCAGCCACAAAATGCTTCTTTAAAAGAATGATTTTCTACTTGAAATGACTGAAGATCAATCATTTGCATGATTCTATTATGCTTAGCACTAAGGAAGGAATGCCAAGTAATAATCATGCTCTTTACAATTCTTCCCCCCCTCTAGAATTTACTTAATCACCTACCTTTTCCATTTGATTACCATCTTGCTTTGAATCTCCTGCTTTGCGAGTCAAATTTATTGCTCATCTCTCTCTACTAGTATCTCTGGGAACATGATTTGATGCCAATTTTACCATATGTAAAAATATGGAAGAAATTTAATACTACAGTCTCAGTGCTGCTAATTGAGAAAATGAAATATCCAACCAGTATGGCTTTGATACTGCAAGGTCAGCCTTTGAAAACTTCAGATTGTACTGTAACATGGCTAAACAAGACTTGTAAAAACATCAAAACTGTAATATTTAATACAAGATTGTGATAATCAGGACATGGATTTCATTTCAAATGAAGTCCAAAACGTTTAAGGAAAAAAAGCAGCCCTAAAAACCTGTATTAAGCCAAATTTTAACTTACAATTTCCAGATTACCCCAGCTAATGCTAATTGAGAATATCATGGTCCAAAAAACTAAATTCTCTCTTCTAGAATTGTATGTTCAGAGAACAGCTACTTCCTGTTATTCATACTGCATTGCTAGCTTGGGGATACAAGAAGCCAACAATATATCTTAATTAATTCAGATTATTGCCATGTTGAAGATTGTATAAGATCTTTGTATAAAATTTTTGATGTGTCTAAGATATCTATCAAGATTAGTGTCACTATTTTCCATTTCAATTCAGATGTTGTTTTCTCAGCAAGGCCAAAATTTCATATAAATCTTAGGAGATACATATTCATTCATTCAAATTAGCTAAGTAATAATACAAAGACTTGGAGAAAATACCTCTTTTATTTCAACAATAGTGAGATGAAGCACTATTTCCTGGGTTACATTATAAGCAACAAACTTTGTTAAGAATATCAATACTTAACCACAGCTGGGAATCTGAAGTCTGTTCTTAAATAATCCAGTTCCCAGGACCTTCCTAATATTCCATCTGCTATATAATATCTCTGTGTTGTATTTGGAATAAAGTTCAGAAACATCAACATATTCAGATGATCTGCATGGCTATTTTACTCATAAGTAGAGATGGGCATTGGTTCAGTGCCAGATTGTTTTTCAGACAAACAGATGTTCGGTGCTTTCCAGCTCTGCCTCCTCTGGTGGGAGGCTACTCAGAGGCAACGTCCTGAGGAGGCAGGGCTGGGAACTGTTGAACCACCTGTTTGTCCAAAGTAGGAACTGGCATGAACTGCAAAACCAGTGATTTGTGCCCATGTCTATTTATGAGCAAAATGACTTTACTTTCACCTGCAGAGTGCTGCCTCTGAGTGGGTGCCCACCAAGAAGGCGGGGCTTCATGCTCATCTATACTCATAAGCTATAGTGTATATCATACCTAATATGTTCATGGTTAAGTATAAAGTATTTAAACTACTGACAAGTTAAGCTTGTTCAAGATGAATATGTAAGCCCCAGCACCAAATGGCCACTCACTAATGAGGTGCTGACTGTGTTTCTGAGCACATGCCTAGAAACACGACCAACAGCTTTTTTATATTAGGGAAATTGCCACTATGATGTTTCTATATTGTTTAGATTAACAATTAAACAATATAGAAACAAAATACAAAGAAAAACAAAAAAATGTACATATCTTACAACTCAGTAAACACAATCAAACTTAGTGCACCCATCACTAAGATCAAAAGAGATAATTTTTCTTCAAACTATTGGTTATGATGCCCCATAATCCTTCCAGAATAACATTATCTCTCATTATGGAGTCGGGAAGAAGAAATTTTGAATTGCTGAAGGGCTGGGAAGGGTAACTTTAAAGGATTTTCTTCACTTTCCATACACTGCCTAGCATTCACTCTGTAATCACCCACAGCTACTTCTCATGATTTTTTTTAAAAGGGGGGGGGAGAGGGAAAAATCATGCAAGTATCGATATGTAATATTCCACCCACATAACCAGATTAGCCCTGGTGCCAGAATTACTAGGTTCAAGAAGCTCCTTTCTAGTCACTCTGCCAAACCACCTTGTTTATCCTTGAGTGTGTGAGCCCCACAGAATCAAATATAGTGATGACTAGGGAACCTGTCTGGCCCCAGTGACTTCCAACAATTCCAGTCTACCCTGACAGACAGAGCTTTTTGGATGATCAGAGATCCAAAAGGCTAGGCACTCAGAATCATTACACCCACCTTGCATGTTAGAACTGCCACCACAAGCACAAAAGTGCCCAAAGCCCCTTGTAGCTGGCCAAGGCAAGACCACAAACTACTACAAACCCACCGAGTCAAAACCCCAGAAGGTTGGTTGGAGAATTTTAAAATTGTTATTAAATATAATGAAAAGGCAAAGACAAAAGTTCAAAAAAGTTTTTAAAGCCGCTCAGAGTGGTATAAATATACCAGATGGGCGGGATATAAATCAAATAAATAAATAAAAATAAATATAAAGAGGTTCAAAAAGCTTTCGGAAGAAAAGACAATTTGAGACCAAGTCTGAAGAAATTAAGAAAAAAACATTAGAAAATAACAAAACTAGCCAAACTACCATTAGTGTAGGATCAGAACAGTTCTGAAGTTTACACAGTGTACTCTTCCAGGCACAGCATAACAGGACAGCAATTGAGCACAGCATTTCCTAAGAGGTAAGCTAAACCACCTAAAGTAACTTCTGAAGCCCTTTTTTAGATATTAAACATCGCATTCTGGAACCTTCTGAACAGTCTGCCAATCAGGCTTTGAGTTCCCTTGAATGTTCACAAGGACAAGAGCCCTTTCTGCCCCCTTTTCACACAGTTAAAGTTATTTTCCAGCTAAAAAGCTGACTTGGCCTTGAAGGCCTGGTTGGCAAAAGATAAACTGCAGGTGTTTCTCCTTTCTCATTACTGGGCAGACACTGCCTTTCACATTCTCAATCACCATTCCCAGGCACTAACAGAGAAGAGTGAATATTCCAGAAGAGTACCATGTTCCATGTTTCCCTATTTCTCATTTTATTCTCATGCACAACCTGAAATGTTAGAACAAGGTGTCCTCCACACATCTGCTGGTTCTGCTCTGTGCTTGAAGGCCCTAAGTCAAAATCTAAACAAAATCTAAAAATTCCATCACTTCCTCCTTCTCCATACAGGGAGGTGCTGGTGTTTGGAATTTTTTTTAAAAAGAAACACATGGGAAGTTGTTGCTTATGCAGCACCTTATCTATGTGGAATATACGTTTTGAGGCAAGATTCCATTTATATAGCTATCCCATCTAAGAAGTTACAGGAATTTACCAGATAAGCCAAATATGTGCCTAGTTAATTTGTAAAAATATTAATTAAAATCAGAATAAAATGAACACCCGGATGATTTAATAGCAACTAACTGTATATTTCAGTCAAGGGAAATCTTGTCTCACTACTCTAAAAGAAAGCTTTGAAGTGAAGGCAAATGAGAACTATTTCTTCATACTTCAAAGGTTTTGAAAATGTCTCCCAGAAGAGATTATAGAGAAGAATTAAGTAATTATGAGATGAGAGGGCAAAAAATGATAAATGAAAAGCTGCCTAAGAGAAAACAAAAAAGTAAGAATAAATGGTATATTTATTCCTCATTAATACAACCATTCACTTTTTAAAATCCTTATGCTAGAAAAATAGACATAGATATGAGGGGGAAAGTTGGTTGCTAACATTTACAGCGGTCAAAAATATAATGTATATAACTTTCTATGTACATTTGATCAAATGATTGCAACTGATCCCTCAACAAAGAAGAGAGCTCAAGATCTAAAACTCTAGAATAATGGGCTTCTTAGCTAGAGGGCCTTAGAATTTCATTTTATGTAAAATAAACATGGTATCAGAGCTGGAAACAGGTTTCCATGCCCATACTGTTTCTCTGTCAAATCTAGTGTTTTAAAATATTCTATTAAGATCTCCACACTGCTGTTGAGCCACCTTGAATCCCACTGCCAAGACTCAAGCAGCATAGAATTGATTGCATATCAATTAGCAAGCAGGAAATGGGATACCTGAAGAATTCTCATTGATTTCAGTACTTGATAATGCATGCAACACATGTATTTTGTATGTACTTCCTTCTCTTTTGAAAACTACTTGGGGCAGATAGCAAACTCAGGTATAATCTCTGCATTTTAAGATGGAGTCTGCAGAAGCATATTGTGCTTCCTGTGCCACAAAACATCTGTGCTAAGCCCTGATCCTCTTCTCAAATTCCCATACTGGATGACGGCAGCCACAATGAAGCTGATGGGCAAATGTGTTCTGTCAAGAGGTAAAGAGTTGAATATAATGAATGAAAGAGGGGTTGAACATTGATGGTATCCTATGTGGTACTCTGTGTAGCCACTCTCACTCCAGTCACTTTCAAAACACAGCAGGGTATTTTCTAGACATGGTGAATCTACCACATCTACAAACAGAATATTATGAGGTGATAAATTGATCACCAGATAATAGTGAAAGCTTGAAAATGACACTTTTTGGATCACAACTCCCAGAAATTCTCAGCCAGTACCTGTAGAATTCTGGGAGCTGCAGTACAGAAAAGTAATTTTCCAAGTGCCGATAGCTACCAACCTGATATTTAAAATAATAAACAGCCTGGCTGGTTTCAAAATGTTCATCTGAATTTTATTCAAGCTTTGGGATTTCTAGTAACCATTTTTGATATGGTGTTTTAAAAATGTGCTCCAGAATTAAGACTCTTTTTTCTGTTAAAAAAAGTGGAATATTACATGTGCTTCTCACAGCAAGGAAGTCTCAAGTTTCAACAGCCAGTTCAACTTTTTGTTACAATTCTCAACCTTTATTGCTGATTGGAAGCAAATTTAGAATCTAATTTCCCAAAGCAAATGCAGCTGACTAAAACTAATAGTTCTATGGGTCATGGGGAGGATTATGACTGGCTTTTAAATTACCAAAACTGAAATCATGCAACAGTACAATTTGTAAGTAAGTAAGTAAGTAAGTAAGTAAGTAAGTAAGTAAGTAAGTAAGTAAGTAAGTAAGTAAGGGAAATGTAGTCTAATGAGGAAGATCCATGTATTAGAGTAGTCAAACATCCCATTCTAGCTATGCATCATCTAACATGCTATATTGTTTTTACAAAGATAGGAGAAAGCAATTTCCGTTTCTGCCACAGTTTCAATTTATTAATCTGAATCTCTACTTCTTTACCTGCCTAAATAGAGGCAACAATATTCTTTATCCTTTCAAGTTGTCATTTCTCAGTGGCCATCAGCAACATATGTATTACATACTTTACAATATTAGAAGTGAGAACATAATTTAATTTTAAGAGGATAGGTGCCATTCTTTCCACTGTGGGACATCACCTCACTTATCATTAATCAGCATCTATCCTGTGGAAGCCAATAGCTGTGTTTCTACTTATTGCACATGCCTGCAGGCATAGTTTGAGGAAAACATTCAGACTTACTCCCCAATCAGGACAAGACATATTATAGCTGGCATGTGCAGTTTAATGTTCAGTAGCCATAAAACATAAACATGTTTCTATGGTTACCTTTTCTTGGGCATATATTTTTACCACCCTAACATGCTGAGATTATGTAAAAATAGTATCACAAGGTTATTTCACTTTTTACTGTAAAATAATAATAACAAAAATAAATCAAGCATAGACTATATAAAGCCTGGTGAAGAAAGGAAGAAAATAAAGAAACACTGTGCTTGTAAAAAACAAAAAAAGACAGCTGTGACATCCAATGGTTCACAATTAGTGATTCATTTTTTTAAAAAGGTTGAATTGTTCAGTCTTGTCAAACCATCAGTTAGATTTACAATGCTTCTTGTCTATGTCTGTAGTTATACAGGTATCAGACAAGGTAGATAACATCTCTTATATTTATTTATAACAAACCACATGCTATGCTTTTCTGCCATTGCTTCAAAATCTCCCTTTTTGACACTATCCTCTTCTTGAAGCTCATGATAACAAAAGGAAGCATAGTGAGAATATTATACAATGTTAATTAAAACAGTCTTCTTTCTTAGTCTGTTCTGTAGCACAGCTGCTTAACTAGACTGTGGGCATGCAACTCATACCTCTGGCTAATATTAAAATTGTTTATTCTCTTCATGTGAGATGCTTCACTGATTTTTTTTTCTTATGACTTTCATCCTGCCAAGTCATCTACAGTGGACCCACTGATTCCCTGTATAACTTTAGTAAACGTGCCTGCAGCAGTATTTTAGTACATAAAGAGCAAAATCCTAATTAAATCAGCTTAAATTGATAGCTAGCTGTGAATGTCAATGTTTATTTTATTTGCAATTACATAAACTGTAATAAATGTAGAAGTGATAAGGAAATATTTTATTTGATGCAGTTTCACTACTGCTTGTTAGAACAGTATAAGAAGTTTAAAAAAATTTTTTACAACTTTCAGCAAATGTAAATTGAAGAAACCACTATTTTAGATATGGACCAGAAATTATTCATCCTCATTTTCATAATCCCTTTGCAGGACCTTTTGTATTCATTTATGTTCTACCTGGGTTAATTTGTATTCTTTTGCAGTTATAGTCTCCATGTTAAAAAGCACAATATATACCTTTTGACGATAATTTATAAAGCTTCGTAAAATAAATGAAGCCTGCAAATATAACAAAATAAAGATGATTCTTCATGTGCTGCTTTTTTGCTTAATAATTCCATTCCAAACCGCAGTGATTTTTCTAGAGGAGTTTTTTATGGTTAGCAGCAGCTAACTACAATGACTGCTAATGGGGAGGGGAATGGACTAGCTGCTCATTTTCACAGGCTTTTATGCTAGGAAAGTACATACATGCTCATTAGAGTGCAGTGTTCATTAGGGTGTATGAACCATTCTGAGATATGCATTTAAGCATCAGAAGTACCACCAACTCAACTCTTGCTCACAAGTGAAGACATTACTAAATTATAGCCTTTCATTTCATATAATAATTTAATTCTTCCAAAAACAAGCAAACAGAAAAAACCCCACACATCTTTAGTTTATTAATCTGGAATACTGAACTTCTGTGCCCATGATTCAAAATGCCATGAAATGGTCCATGTCAGCAGTCAGGATGGAGAACATCTTGGGCTCAGTACCATTCACACTTGTGTCAGCAGGAAAAAGGAGCTTAAAATAGCAAAGTTATGAACACTGACAACACCAAAGGCAGCAGTAAAGATGATCTGCATGATGCACTCTTGTGCTGTCTACTATTCACACTTGTCAAAGAACAGCCATGACAGTTGCTTTGAGTTTGAGTGAGAAGAGGTTAATTGATGAAAAAAAGAGTCAGCTTCTGGGATTTCCCCTTGCCTGGTGTCTTTTTGTGAATAGTAGTGAGCACAAGAGGCTATCCTATGTAGACCATCTTAACTGTTGTCATTGGTGCTATCAATATTTAGGTTGCCCTTTGCCGTGTAACATTTGGCATCTGCTAACAATCAAGACCATCCCCAGCCACAAAGCAAAAAACCGTTCACAGCTTAAACAAATGAACTCCTTAATATTTGTTCTCTATTTATTTTAAAACACATATTTTAAATAATTTCAATACAGTATCTGTATTTTTAAATGTTTAAAATTTTTGTGTGTCTCCATTTTTAGTACCAGACATAGAATCCCCTTGCAAGCATGATTCTGATAAGCCAGCTTGGCCAGGACAGGTTTTAAAAGTAAGTTAAGAGTCAATTAATTGGACCCTGATTGACTAGGTCAAAAGTTCAGATTGCCCCAAACGTAGTGTCATTTTGTAGTGTCATTTAATACACTGAGCAACAGGATTGTGGTCACTGTCTTTTATGAGAGATTTATATTTACATTGTTATATTGTTTTTGTTATAGAATAATGGAGTTGGAAGGGGCCTGTAAGGCTATTAAACCCAACATCCTGCTTAATGCAGGAATTCAAATCAAAGTATATCTGACAGATGGTTGTCTAACTCTCCCTTGAATGACTCCACTGTTGGAGCACTCACCACCACTTGAGATAATTGGGACTATTGTCTTATTGTTCTAACAGTTAGGATTCTCTCCCCCCCACACACACACACAATTTACAGGCAACCAAAATCTGATTGCCTGTAAATTGAGCCCATTATTATTTATCCTGCATGCTGGAATGATTAGGAGCAGATCCTGCTGCTCTTCAGTATGAAAGCTTTTCAAGTAATGTTCACATAAAATTGATAATAATTGGATCAATAATAATTGGACCCAGGCTTCAAATTGCAATACGTGGTAAGAAATATACGTGGAAGTTCATTATATATACTATGCAAACTTCACAATGTTCTGTGTAGTCTACTGTGCAGACTAGATAATCTTCATAACTATTCCAGCCTTCATACTATTCCAGAATTTCCCTACCAAAATATTTAGTGCTGATTAGCTTGAAGAGCTGGTACATATATGAATGCTTGGCTTTAGAACAGACTCATCAGGATGATGCAGCTTAATTCATCATCTACAGGGCATGGATGCTCTATGAAAGGATCTAATTAGTGCAATTTTCTCAACAACAGCAACAACAAAAACCCCTGCAATTTCCAGACATGGAATAAACATTTGACTAGATTTAGATACAAGCCTTTCCTGCATGAAATCATTGCATGAAATAGTTATTTATGAAGTTCCTTCAATCTTTCCGCATATGTAATAATTACTATCCTATAGAAATGTATCTGCTGTGGTCAGTATGTGCTATATAATAAGGATTTATCTGTTTAGAATGCACATATATCTTTTATGCTGACCTCGTATCTTCTTTTCCTAAAGTAGTGCTTATTTTTATCATTCAAACAATTTTATGGGCTTTGTTGATGTGTTTTCCCTATAAATTGCCTCAGTTTATGTATATCTTAGTTTAATATTTTATTCCATTCCACATTTTCTATTCATTTTATGAGGAGATATATAGCATCATTTGGTTTAAATTTGTAGTAGCATTACATTTAAGGCTTTTTTATGATGCAACATCACAAACAAGATAACTTTATCTCTTAAATCTTCTTTACTTTTTCTTCAAATAAATAAATAAATAAATGTTACTTGACAGCTATATTAAGTGTTCCTCTCAGACCAGAAGGCATACATAAACACACACTCTGAAAAGGACATCAAAGCTTTGGGCTCTGGATACTCTGTTCGGGTCCAGTGACCCATAAGCATTGACTGTGGTGTTCCAGAAAGGAAGTACACAATGATCCAAATCAAACTATAAAATTGCACAGCAATAATTTGGCTCTGAGCTACTGTGATCAGAATACATATTCCTGTATTGAGCAGGGGTTAGACTCAATGGCCTTATAGGTCCCATCCTACTTCATTATACTATAATTCTATGAATACTATTGGTTTTGTAAAGTAAACTGCACTACAACAGGCCCTTTGAAGCAATGGAGATTTATTGAATCAATGTTTCTGTAAATTCCTTTTATTCAAATAGGCCTACTCTAACAGTGACATTAGTATAGCAAAATCTGTTTGAATGAACAGAACTTACGGGGAAGCTGACTCACTAAATCCTCATAGACTGAATGAGCCTACTTGAATTTAATTTACTATGCTAAGAAAAAATATATTGACCCTTGAATGAACATTATCTGAAGCTGCTAAGTGATAGTGCCAAAACAATGGCAGCAGAGGAACACATATTTTCAGCAAACAAATACTGATGAGGAATGTGCACTGAATTCTTGAAGGCTTTCATGGCCAGGATCTGATGGTTGTTGTGGGTTTTTCGGGCTCATTGGCCATGTTCTGAGGGTTGTTCTTCCTAATGTTTCGCCAGTCTCTGTGGCCAGCATCTTCAGAGAACAGAAGTCAGAACTCTGTGCTCTGGTGCAGTTTGTTTGAGTAGTTGAGTATTTATAGCTGTGGGATCAGCTTTCGCCCTTTTCAGGAGATGGGTGATTGTGGTATTCAGCGTGTTTTTTGTTGTGGGTGTATTGTTGTGATAAGAGGGAGAGATTATCTGTCACTGTGATTGATGGGTGTTGTTAGCTGGTCTTTTGTGTGCAGTGATCACCGGTCCTTGTAGCTGGGTAGAGTTCGTTGACCTTTTGCAGGCTGCATTTTTCAGTGCTGGGAGCCAGGCTTTGTTGAGTTTTAAACTTTCTTCTTTTTTGCTGAAGCTCTGCTGGTGTGTGTGGATTTCAATGGCCTCCCTGTGCAGTCTAACATAATGATTGCTGGTGTTGTCCAGTACTTCTCTGTTTTGAAATAGGATTTCTTTTCCAGCTTGTTTAAGGCATGTTCAGCTACTGCCAATTTTTCCAGTTGTTCTAGTCAGCAGTGTCTCTCATGTTCTTTGATTCTGGTGTGGATGCTGTGTTTTGTAGTTTCAATATATACCTGGCCACAACTGCAAGGTATCTGTTGAGGGGGTCCCTTTTGTCCTATGCTGACCATAAAAATTGTTGTATTTTTGTGGCGGGCTTGAATACTGTTTGTAGGTTGTGTTTTTTCAAAAGTTTCTCCATGCGGCCCATGACCCCTTCGATGTATGGCAGAAATGCTTTATTTCTGGGTGGCTGTTTTTCTTCTTCAGTTTGATGTTGTTTACTTGGTTCGATGGCTCTTGTGATTTCATTTCTGGAGTAGCCATTTGCCTCTAGGGTTCAATTCAGATGGTTGAGTTCGGTGCTGAGAAATTGAGCTTCACAGTTCTGATTTGCAAGTCTACCAGTCTTTTTATTATGTCTCTTTTTTGCTGTGGGTGGTGGTTGGAGGTTTTGTGTAGGTACTGGTCTGTGTGTGGGGGGGTTTCTGTAGACCTTGTGTCCCAATAGGAGGTCAGTTTTGCATATGACCATGACATATAAGAAAGGGAGCTGGCCCTCTATTTCTTTCTCCATGGTGAATTGTATATTTGGGTGGATGCTGTTGAGCTGGTTTAGAAAATCTTCCAGTTTTTCTTCAAACTTTCCCAAATTGCAAAGTTGCCATCCACATATCGGAACCAGACTGTGGATGCGAAGGGTGCCAAAGCCAGGTTCTGTTTTTCAAAATGTTCCATGGTGAAATTTGCTATAACCAGGCTGAGGGGACTCCCATGGCCACTCCATCTGTCTGTTCATAGAACTCATTATCCCACTGAAAATAGCTGGTCATTAGGCAGTGTTGGAAAAGGTCCTTGATGTCTTCTGGAAATATCTGCCGGATGAGTGTCAGAGTGTCCTTTATTATTATTATTATTATTATTATTATTATTATTATTATTATTATTATTATTATTATTATTATTATTATTATTATTATTATTATTATTATTATTATTATCATCATCATCTGTACCTTGGTGAATAGGCTTTGACGTAGTACACAGATTAACTTCAGTGGTACTCAAAAGCTATTCTGAAATCAACATGAATGTGTGAATGTGTCTCCTCAAGCAGGAAGTTAATGAAAAATTTAACCAGGATACAGTGGACCCTCTACTTAAGGAATTAATCCGTATTGGAATGGTGGCTGCAAGTCGAAAAGTCTGTAAGTCGAATCTCCATTGACCTACAATGCATTGAAAACCGATTAATCCCACAACCAGTGGTTTTTATTCTATTTTTATTCCATTTTGGTTTTTTCTGGTCTGTAAGTCGATTCTCTGGCTGCAAGTCGAATCTAAATTTTGCAGCCAGAGAAGTCTGTAACTCGAAAAGTCTGTAAGTCGAGCCGTCTGTAAGTCGAGGGTCCACTGTATGTTATTTTTAGTACTGATACTGTGGTTTGACATTGCTTTTAAGCTCACTTTTAAAAATCTGGACCTACACAGATATTTTCTCCTCATATCTTTTGAATATATTTGTGTTTTCATACCCATTTGTATATGTTACAAAATGAAGCTTGGAGCTGCCTAAGGGAATTAAGAGGAAACCTACAGTGGGGTCTTGACTTAAGAACGGCTTGAGTTAAGAACCTTTTTACTTAAGAACCACTCTCACATGAAAATATTGACTTGACTTACATACTTAGATTTGAGTTAAGAACTGAAAAAAACCACGTGGGAGGCAGGGAAAGTGCAAAATTTGAACTTTCAGTTAACTGTTAGCCAGTGAAAAGGGTGCCTGTCTGCTTCCTCACTCTTCCCAGCGTTTAGAGAGTGGATTGGGAGACAGTCTTCAGACTGCCTGGTACTGTACTGCCTGGACTGTATTTTCCCTGCCTTCCCTGAACCTTTAGTGACCTAAGAAAAAAAAAGAAACAAAATATCCCCCTCTAGTGGTCGAAGGCGGAATAGCAGCTTCCCATTAGTTTCTATGGACGGAAAAGAGCAGATACGGATCAAATGGTTTTCAATGCATTCCTATGGGAAATGCAGATTTGACCTGAGAACTTTTTGACTTGAGAACCGCCTTCCAATACGGATTAAGTTCTCAAGTCAAGACCCCACTGTATTCGTTAAGGCAGGTGTTAATTCATATATGAAATGTAACATATTCTGCTCACAAAAGATGTTATTCTACTACAGAAACAGCATACTGTACACTACATTTTAATTAATGCCATAATCTTAATCTACTATAGTTAGCAGTTTTTTTGTGAACTGATTCTCTTCTTCAAATACAGTTCTGCACAAAACAATGAAAAGAAGTTTGGGAGAATGAACACTGCCCTCTGCTCAGCTTTCTTTGTGTTATATTATTTTAAACATTTTGTTTGCATGCGTAAAGCTTAAAACACCAGTTACCATGGGATTTCATGCAGAACTGCTAGTATTCTTTCATCCTGGCAAATAAATTGCAATTACCATACTGGAAACCAACATTTACAGTAATCTTCCATCATTAAAAGTATATATGATTTATACTGAAGTTAACATACTGAGATTACCATCAACTGTTTTATTACCATAATCATGTGCATATGAATATAAATGAATGCTTCGCTTCATTTGTGTCAACATTTGCAGAAAATAATATGACAGAGAGCAGGACTCCAGGGATTCATCTGACATTATTGAACAGTTTCTTACCCTGCAATATGCCTTTTAACTGCCCAGTCACAGACAGAACCACACAAAAGATTTACAAGTGGTTTTTAGTAGGTCTTACAGATCAGGCAAATTCATAAAGAATGCTGTAGTGGATAGGCGAAAAGTATCATTATTTTTTGAAAGTAGAAATATTTCATTAAGGACATCTCTTCCAGAACAGGATCACACACTAGCCACTTTTACAGTGCTATTGACAGGTAAGCAAATTTGAGTGTAAAATAAAATGTTTTTTAAAAAAAGAATAGGAAAGTGGAACAACACCAGAAAAGAAAAATCTTAGCAGCATTTAAATACATTCAAAGAAAATTGTCTTGCACCCCCCCATTCAATTAAAATCATCAAGAAGTGAAATGTAATAATTGTTTAAGAGCCCTGTGGTGCAGTGGTTAAGGTGCAGCACTGCTGTCAACTCTGCTTATGACTTGAGTTCGATCCTGACAGGTTCAGGTAGCTGGCTCTAGGTTATCTTACCCTTCCATCCTTCCAAGGTCAGTAAAATAAGTATTCAGCTCACGTGGGGGGGGGGGAATTGTTATTTGCAGAATTGTGTTATAAACTGCCCAGAGAGTGCTTTAGCACTATGGCGCAATTTATAGATTGAAATATCAATAGTAACAACACATTGGCAAAGAGCAAAGATGACTGTCTTAGCAAAAATAATAATACAGTAATAATAATAATAATAATAATACAGAAGCCATCCAAATACAAAGAAGAGGGAAAAACCAAGAGAGTAAAAGAAGTAATGGAAGATTCAAAAACAAGCAAAGAAAACAGAGATGCATTTTTTAAAGTGAGGAAAACCTAGATTCTAAAGATACCCTTACAAGATCTTATGAAATATCCTTTTAGTCTAGCATACTGACAGGTTCATCATACTGACTCCTACAGATATGAACCAGGTACTTCTTGACAAAGTAACAACAGCATCCCACCAAATATCTCAAAGAACAGAGGTATACAACTTCTGAACCAAAACCTAGTCATCATAGCTATTAGCCAAACCATAACTTTGTCTTATCCGCCCTAACAGCCATTTAGTTTAGCAATCTTCACCAGATCTCATGGCAGAGTTAACACAGAAGTGGGAACTCTCTTTCTTCATACTCACTGTGCTCTAAATGAATGTGTGGATGGGGGGAGCACAGCTAGAACACTCTGTTTGTCACATGATGACTATAGCTGAACATAAAAACTCTGCATAGGGACATACATTCAGATTTTAAGGATCAAAGAACCCATGATGCTGGACATCCATGAATGGATCCTAATTTGTAATTAGGATGTTGAGGGAGGAAGTAGGCTGATTTGGTTGTGGTAATTGCATCCCCCTCCCTTGACACATTGACTTCTCATTAAAAATCCTATATTTTAGCTGAGGAAGGAAATATATTTGCTTCATATGGATAGCAGCATCACAGAAAAGGGAATCAGCATTAGAGAATCGAGCTGGGGTGGTGTAAAGTTATCTTTGCAATTATCACTATAGTTGAATTCCTGTCACACAACAGGTACTTGTTGAGGGATAATGACATCACCAGTAATTGCAAGTTTCAGTAATTAAAAATATTCTACATGATCTTTCCAACTCCCAGGTAATCCATTTCATTGGACAGAAACGGTAACAGCCATGGGACAGCAGGAAAAAGTCTTTAACTACCGAAAATCTCCCTATTGGCAACATCATCTACCAACAGAGGTTTTTCGTAATGTAAGACTTTAGGAAAGTTTATTCCAGTAAGCTTAAAGAATAATGTGTGAAATCATATAGCCATAAATGCTCTAAGGCAGTGGTCCCCAACCTTGGGCCTCCAGATGTTCTTGGACTACAACTCCCAGAAGCCTTCAGCACCACCTCTGCTGGCCAGGGTTTCTGGGAGTTGAAGTCCAAGAACATCTGGAGGCCCAAAGTTGCTGACCAATGCTCTAAGGAAAGGGAGTCCATGATGTATGGCAACTCCTTACCAGTGAGATACTGAAAGTAAAACTACAACATTTCCTATGAGAAAGAAATGTGAAAAACATCTAAAAAACCCACAGTGGCTGCATAAAGATTTATCAGATGAGCTACAATTTAAAAGGGACATGGATAGGAAGTAAAAGGAGGGGGGAATCACCAAGGAAGAGTACAAAGAGGCAGAGAGAAGGTTAGGAAGGCTAAAACTCAAAATGAACTCAGACTTGCAAGAGAAGTTAAAAAAACATCAAAAAGAGTTTCTCACGTATATTCAAAGCAAAAAAAGGAAGAACAAAGAAAAAGTGTTTTGCTATGTGGAGAGGATGGAGAATTACTACGGGGTGAAAGAGAAGGCCAAATTGCTGAACTCCTACTTCACCTGCTGTTTTACAAAAGGAGAAATTTGTCCAACCTGGTGAAAAAAGAAGAAAGGAAGAAATGTGAGGGTTGCAGGCCAAGACAGAGAAAGAGATGGTACAGGGGAGTACCTGGCTACCTGAAACAAATTTAAGTTTCCAGAGCCAGATAAACTTCATCCAAGGGTCCTAAAAGAGCTTGCAGATGTAATCTCAGTGCCTCAGACTATAATTTTCAAAATATTTTGGAGAATAAAAGAGGTCTCTGAAATCTGGAAGTGAGCATATGTCAAACTCATCTTCAAAAAGGAGCTAAAAAAGGAAGATCTGGACAACTGCCATCTGGTCAGCTCCACATCAGTACAGGGCCATATTAACCCATGGCTGAGCTCGTAGGCTTCCAGGTATTTCAGGCCCCCTGTGGTGCAGAGAGCAAAGTGCCTTTAATCATTGGAGTCCTAGAGCATCTCAGCAATAAAATAAAATAAAATAACAAATTGACAGGCCCCTAGTCACTGTCAGGCTCCTAGCTTCAGCCTAGTCAACCTTATGACTCATACAGCCTTGCATCAATACCAGGATAGGCAACATGAAACAGTCATTTCTAAGCACTTAGAAAAGGACACTATGATTTCTAACACTCAGCATGGATTTCTCAAAAACAAGATAAGATTAATCTTATTTTTTTTAATAGAGTCACAAGCTTGGTAGATAAGGGAAATGCTGTAGATGTACTGTACACTGATGTTAGCACTTTAATGTAGTGTCAGTGTTGGTACTTCCTGCATCCAACATTGTTTTGCTCCAATTCCAAGTACATACACTGCACATGTGTGTTATGTGCCATCACGTCAGAACTGATTTATAATGACCCTAATAGGAATTTCAAACTAAGTGAAAGTACTATTTTTACTAGTGTCTCCTCCACTAGTGAATTTTCTTAGCTGAGCAGGAATTTCAACCCAGATCCCACTCTATCCACTTCATCACACTGCACATACATACCTAGATCTCTACAATTACTATAAGCTATGCATCTGGAGAAGTGGTCTTATTGCATGAATACTCATGCTATAGCAGATTGATCAGTTGTGAGATTACTCCAGAACTCTTTGTACCTTTACCATCTATCAGGTGAAATATTTCTACTGGAGGACTTTCTACAGATAAAGTGACTACTCCAAGTGCAATTTAAGCACCACATCTTGATGCTCATACTTCTGACTTTTTAAAGCATTTATCCTGTATACATTTTTGGTTACAAAGTTGACAAACAAGTAATCAACCCAGATGATTTTATTCATATTATTTCCTTTTCCAAATAAAAAGAAAATTTGCTGTTGGCAAAAGAGTGATTCTAAGAAATACTTCTTTGACTTCTGCAGACAACTTTAGCTAAATTCCATGTCACAGCAGAGGAGGCCACCCAAATGTTTACCCCCAACAAAGCTTCTGAAGTGGCATGCATTTAAAATTAAAATCAATAAAATTAAAGATCATAAAGACAAACAAAACAGAACTTAACAGCATATTAGACCAAAACCAATGCAACAGAAAGAAAATATAATTAAGCATTACAAAGATTCTGAATGGCTTCAAGCAGTGTGCAAAACAATTTGTAAACATGTACCAGAAAAATACCACAGTAACTCCAAAACTATGTTTTCACAGAATCAGTAATCAAGAACAGCAAACTCTCTGATACAAAATTTTTATTCTGTTTTCCAAGTTAATGATTTTCTTGCTTTCAAAAAGAGAGAGAGAGAAAGAAATAAAAAAAGGAAGAAAACAGAAGTGGCAAAATTTATCAAGATTTCCACGTCAGTATCTAGCAAGTATGTATGTCTTTCAGCACAAAAGTGGCAACAGTAATGATAAGAATTTCAAACTGGGCTAACATAAATCTGCCCATTTTGTTCAATGTGTCAAGATTTTACTAGTATATTGCTTCTTGTGTAGAACTTCAAGGCCGCAGGTACAGCTGACCAATTTCAGTTGTATGCCATTCTGAATATGGCTTTTTAATTATATATGTTGCTTGTTTCACATATGAAACATATACAAAAATTGCCAGTCATTTTGTAAATTCTGAGTGGAGAGATTCATTGTCAATATTACGTCAAATTAGACCTTCAAATGAGGATATTATAGAAACATCTATCTTTTCTCTTGCTTACAGAACTTTATCACCTACCCCTTCTATGTTATCATCTACCTCTTCTATTATCTCCTTTTACTATTTCTTATTCTGTATCAGCCTGTTTCAAGACTGATGCATACATTCTAATCATTTACAATTTGTTTAATATATGTTCATGCTAAACTAACCATAGGACAACCCTGATGAATTACATGCAAGACAAGACTGTTTTGTTATGCATGCATAAGACAAATTCAGGCACTTCTGGCTGGCAAGTAACAAGTTGCTGCTAGCATTTTCAGGACTTTGCACATCCACTAGCTTGGCATGCACTTAAGAATATCAGCAGGGACTCTTTAATTGCCAGTTAAATGACATTGAAAACTACACAAATTACCTTCCACATGCATAACAAAGCAACAGGATTTCATTGGAAAAATGATCTCATTAAAGGATTTATTTATTTATTTATTTATTTATTTATTTATTTATTTATTTATTTATTTATTTATTTATTTATTTAATTTATACCCCACCTATCTGGCCCACCGGACCACTCTAGGCGGCTTCCAAATATAAAATCAAATAATAAAACATAGACAAATACATAATAATCAAACAAGAACAGCAATAAAGATAAAAAGGAAAAGTAAGAAAAAATCAAGAGTTGGCTGGAGGGAAGGCCTGAATAAACAGCCATGTTTTAAATTGGGTTTTAAAGATGCCCAGCGTGGGGGCCACGTGAATCGCTGGAGGGAGATTGTTCCAGAGGCGAGGAGCCACCGCCGAGAAGGCCCGGTTTCGTGTCTTCTCCTTCCGGGCCTCTCTCGGCGTCAGGCTCCTCAGCCTCACCTCCTGACTCGCGCGGGTGATCCGGGTAGACCTTGGTGGGAGGAGGCGTTCTGCCAAATATCGAGGTCCTAAACCGTTTAGGGCCTTATAAGTAAGCATTAAAACTTTGAAGTTGACACGGAAACAGATGGGCAGCCAATGCAATGCGGCCAGCGTTGGAGAGATGTTTCTCACTCCTGTAAGGAGCCTGGCCGCCGCATTCTGCACCACCTGAAGTTTCCATGTCAGCCTCAAAGGCAGCCCCACGTAGAGCGCGTTACAGTGATCTAATCTTGAGATTATGAGCGCATGCACCAAGGTAGTGAGCGCCTCCATGTCGAGATAGGGTCGCAGCCGGGCAATCCGCCAAAGATGGAAATATACCTTTGCCTAGTTGATAAGGCTGGATCACACACTTGTACCATTCTCAATATTGCAGTCTATGTATGAACTACCTTTTATGGCATACAAAAATATTTTTAATCACAACATTTTTGTAACCATATGTGAAATATGGTGAGAGCCTGTCCTTTTGGAAATACTAACAGCAGTTTCAAAGAAACTGAAATCAGCAACATGTTTATTACAAGCCATTAAATTTCATATTAATGAACTAAGAATAGAACAGAACAATGAATTAGACAGTCATGTCCTGTGCAATTAAACCAACAGAAATTCGCTTCAAAAGCATAAAGCCTTTTAAAATTGAACCAATGCTTAGTTATGAGGAAAAAATAGTATTTTAGGCATACTGGACTCTGTTATATTTATCCAGAAAGAAACTGTTTACATCATTTGAAACTTATGGGTGTGCCCAGTGGAAGTACAGGAAATTTACTTTTAATGAAATCCTACTCCATATTTATACCAGTCTAATTTCACTAGTATAACTTTCAACAGTGAAATGTTACAAGAATCCAGTGTAGGCATTTTCTATTACACATCAAACCATCTGACTGCAGCATGATCAGGAATGCCTACACCAACTTTTTAACTTGCAGTAATTTGTCACTGAAAGTTATACTGATTGAATTGCAGTGGAACACCTAATTAATAGGATTCTAGCCTTCATACTGGAAATAATTATTCATATTTGTTAACACACATGTACTCTGAAATTACATTGTGTGGGTTTTTAACTTGTGGATTAATGTTTTCACCTTTGCCAAAACAGTTATGCTCCATGGCTGGAAAGACAAGAATGGATCATCCATCATTCAAGGAGTCTTGTGGCACAATGGTTAAACTGCAGTACTGCAGCCAAAACTCTGCTCACAACTCTGGTTCAATCCCAGGTAGTCAGCTTGAGGTCTGCTCAGCCTCCCATCCTTCCAAGATCAGTAAATTGAGTACCCATCTTGCTGCGGCGGAGCCCAATGTGTAGCCTACATAATTAAATTGTAAACCATCCAGAGAGTGCTTTAAATACCATCGGGCGGTATATAAACAGCATACTTTTTTTCCAGTCATTACATACCATCAGTCATTCAGAAGATTATACTACCTGCATAAGTGTGTATTCTATCAATGCCAACTCCATGGAAACATTACCCCCCCCCATGTATGGTTAGCTAATATTAACATAAATATTCATAAATATATCCCTCGTTCCCCTCCTGTTTCCCTTATCCCCTTCCTTCTGCTTTCTCCCCCTGCCAAATTATAATTAAAAACCCCACAGTATACAGTTTATTGTTACAGTCCTTAGACCAATCACTCAGGAGAAAAAAAGACAGACCTTTACAGTTTCAAAAATTCCAAATGCTTTGTAAAACCATTGGCAATTTATTTGTTTATTTATTCATTGGATAAATAAAGATTGGATAAATAAAGACACACTCTACTCTGGGCAGCTCACAACAAGGAATTTAAAAAGAATTAACATATAAAAAATAGTTATACCATCATTTACAGAGATTAACAATCATTCAAGATGGAAATCAGAAGATATTATGTGGTGCCTGGAGGGAAGGCCTGTCTGAATAGCCAGGTCTTAAGTTGGCTTTTGAAGCTGCCCAGCGAAAGGGGCAAGTGGATCTCGGAGAGGAGATTGTTCCACAGACAGGGAGCCACTGCTGAGAAGGCCTGGTTTCTTGTTTTTTTTCTTTCCGGACCTCCCTTGGTGTTAAGCTCCATAGTCGCCCCTTCTGGCTAGAATGAGTGATATGAATAGAGCTAGGTGGGAGGAGGGGTCCTGCCAAGTATCAAGGTCCTAAACCATTTAGGGCTTTGTATGTAATAATTAAAACTTTGAAATCAATGTGGAAGCGAATGGGCAGCCAATGCAAGGCGGCCAGAGTGGGAGTGATATGTACATGTTTTCTTACCCCACTGAGAAGCCTGGCCACCGCATTTTGCACCATTTGAAGCTTCCGCATCCATCTCAAAGGCAGCCCCACGTAGAGCACATTACAGTGGTCTAATCTCAAGATTACAAGTGCATGGACCAAAGTGGTGAGTGCCCCAACATCAAGGTAGGGATGCAGCTGGGCAATCCGCCAAAGGTGGAAATCAGCGGAATGGACCACTGACACCACCTGAGTTTCCATCGTGAGCGCCGGGTCCAGATGTATCCCCAAGCTGTGAACCTCACTCTTCGCAGTGAGAGTCACCCCCCCCAAAAAAAAACACAGGGAGTTTCCCAAACTGCTGATGGTGGGTCTTGTCCAGGTTCAACCTCAGCCCATTTTCCTGCATCCGGGTTCAGCCTCAGCCCATTTTCCTGCATCCATTGCAGTACAGCCTCCAAACAGTATCCACTGTGGTTGGAGAGAAGGAGATGTAGAGCTGAGTGTCATCAGCATACTGATGGCATGATGTCCCACCCCCTGATGACCCCACCCAGCAACCTCATATAGATATTAAACAGCATTGGGGAGATTATCAAACCCTGCAGAACTCCACAATTAAGGCTCCATGGGGCTGAATCCCTCTCCCCAAGCAGGACTCTCTGAGGACAGTCCTCCAAGAAGAATCGGAGCCAGGCAAATGCCAGGCCACCAATTCCCAGCTCGGAGAGCCTCTGTCACGTTCCCGGGGGTTACAACAGCAGAGTCCGATAAGCCAGTCCTATGTCAGGAATTCAGGGAATACAGAGCCGATATCCAAATACCAAAGCCAACTCACACAACGTAGTCCAGGGTCAGAGTCCAAAGCCAAGGGTCCAGAGAACAAGGTTCAAGGTAGCAGCGTGGATGCAAGCCAGAGGTTTGACTTGTTGCTTCCACAGACTTTCAGCCATCTGAGAGTTGTTTATTGGTTATTGTTTATTATTTTATTTATTCCATTTATATCCTGCCCATCTGGTCAATTGCGACCACTCTAGGTGGCTCACAACACAAAATACAAAATACAAGAACCATACAAAAAAGGAATTTTTACACAATTTAAAAATTCTATAAGATGGAAAGCAAACAAAATAAATCATAATAGAGAGCGCAAGGGAGAGAGACAGAAATTAACTGGGGGGGGGGAGGCCTGCCTAAACATCCACGTTTTTAGTTGGTTTTAAAAAATAGCCAGCGAGGGAGCCGCACAAATCTCCAGAGGCAGATTGTTCCAGAGGCAAGGAGTCACTGCTGAAAAGGCCCAGTTTCTTGTTTTTTCCTTCCGGGTCTCCCTTGGTATCAGGCTCCTCAGCCTCACCTCGCGCAAGTGAGACGGGTAGAACTAGGTGGAAATAAGTGTTCTGCCAAGTATCGAGGCCCTAGACAGTTTAGGGATTTATACGTAAGGATCAAGACTTTGAAGTCAATGTGGAACCGAATGGGCAGCCAATGCAGTGTGGCCAAAATAGGAGAAATGTGATGGTATTTTCTTGCTCCACTAAGGAGTCTGGCCGCCGCATTCTCCACCACTTGGAGTTTCTGCGTCAGCTTCAAAGGTAGCCCCACGTAGAGTGCATTAAATTTATATAGCTAAAACAGCCCTTGAACTGCTGGAAGCCTTTTCCTCCTGTCAGAACTCAGGGCTAGTTGATTGGATGTTTCTGTGGGCAGCCTTCAGGCGATCCTCTGACCTTTTTGTCATAAGTATTCCCCAAAGCCTGGCCCTCAGCCTCCCTCTACTGGGGGAAGAAAATCTGGAGGCGATTCAGGTGTTTGTATTTCTAATTGCTCAGCATTTCCTTCATGTTCCGGATCTTCGGCTGCACTCATGACAGCGTCCTCAGGAGGATACCATGGTCGACGGTATCAAAGGCAGCTGAGATATCGAGGAGGACCAGCAGAGATGTTTTACCTCTGTCGGCCTCCCTCAATAGGCCATCCAACAGGGCGCCCAATGCCATTTTGTACCATGGCACAGCCTGTAGCCCAAATAGAATGGGTCCAGGGCATTTGTTTCATCCAAATGCGCCTGAAGCTGATCAACCACCACCTTCTCCAAATGCGCCTGAAGCTGATCAACCACCACCTTCTCCACCACTTTACTAATGAAATACTAATACTAATACTAATACTAATACTAATAATAATAATAACAATAATAATAACAACAACAATTTATTGTCATTGTAAGTATATACACAGTATACCCATACAACGAAATTCACAGACACCCAGAGACCAGACACATGCACACACATAAAATTCCCCAAACACTCCCCACCCACTAAAAGTCCCCAACTAAAAATACAAACATCTACACCGCAGGCCAACTAAAACAGTCCAACTAATTATTCACTACTGGTGGTCTTTAAGCTCATTATTAATTGCAATTATAGCTCTGGGATAAAAACTATTCAGAAAACGTGTGGTCTGAGTCTTAATTGTTCTATATCTTCTGCCAGACGGTAACAGTTCAAAAAAGTTATAAGCAGGATGGGAAGAGTCTCTCAGGATGCTGTGTGACTTCCTCAGACAGCGGGATGTGAAGATGTCATCCAGGGTTGGTAGCTGGAGCCCGATGATATTCTGGGCAATTTTAATGGTTCTCTGTAGAGCTTTTTTGTCCGCTACAGAGCTACTCCCAAACCAGGCCAGAATGCCATAGGTTAGGACACTCTCAATGGTGCTACAATAGTATGACAGAAGTAAATGCTGAGATAAATTTAACTTGCCGAGCATTCTCAGGAAATACAGCCTCTTCTGTGCCTTCTTCATTAGCATCTTGGCATTTATAGTCCATGAGAGGTCCTCTGAGATGTAAGTACCCAGAAATTTAAAACTACCAACTCTCTCCACTTCCTCACCGTTTATGTACAGAAACACTGGCGATGGGCCTATAATTGCCAATTTCATCCACCGCCAAATTCTGTTTCTTCCTTATGAGCCTAATGAGTGTCTCCTTGAGGGCAGGGGGAACCCTGCCCTCAAGGAAAGACCCATTGATTATTGTTGTGCCCCATTCATTTGCTATAGGCCTGGCTGCTTTGATTAGCCAGGCCGGACAGGGGTCAAGGGATGAGGTGGTGGTCTGACAGCAGTCAAGTGCTTTGTCCACAATTTCTGGCGTCACTGGCTGAAAGAGATCAAAACCCATCGGGCAAGGCGGAGCGCTGGACATATCTGCTCGATCCATTGTATCCAAAAAAGGAGAAAGCTCCCGGCGGATGGCCTCCACTTTAGATTTTTAAAATGCTTTAAATTGGTCGGGTGAGATACTAGGAGCAGGCCCATCACTTAAGACCATTTCCAGATAGGTCGTGGATTATACGGAAAAGTTCTGCCTGCTGATTTGAAGCCTCGCTTATCTGGTTAGCGAGGTGAACTTGCTTAGCAGCCCTTATCTTAGCAAGATAAAGGTTAGTTGCAACCCTGACAGCTTTCCAATTATAATGCATTGGGCTCTGTCTCCACTTGCACTCTAGCCTTCTCCTAGTTTGCTTCATCGCTCTCAGGTCCTGATTGAACCATGATGCAGGCCGAACTCTGCATTGGAGAGGGGGTTTAGGAGTGATCGTGTCTACAGCCCTGGTGGCAGCTATAAACCAGCCTCCACCAGAGCCTTGACAGGAGCACCAGCCAGCTCAGCCATAATCCAAGTTTTGGTTATGCATGCCCAGTCTGCATCCTCCTCCAGAATAAGATTGTAAATAATCTGGAATTTGTTAGATACAGACCTGCCATTCAATAGCACAAGTTTTAGAGTGGAGGGTTGGCTGAACTGGCTATCTCAATACTGATGGTTTATCACAGTCCCAGAACGGTGAACAGCCTTCAAACATCTGTTCACTGTTCTTCTAACACGTGCAGGGGCTGTGCCAGTGCCATATCTCCCTCTACCTGTAATCACTCGGATGTTCAGTGGACCCTCGCTGGCGGCGTCAGGCCTTACACTCCATATCAGAAAGAAAAGAAACCCAGGAAAAACATCAAATTAATACAATAGCACAATATTGTGATATAAAGGTTTAACATAGGATACCAAACAAATATAACAAAATAGTATTAAACTGGACAATTAACAGTAATCAAATTAAATTAAAGACAATTAAAATCTAGTATCTAGTTACCATGGAAGTTCCAAGACCTGAATATTGCCATACAAAATCTGGCTATATAGACTCTTGGAGTCTATATCAAAAAGAAGAAACTGAAAGAAACTAAAGTCTTTTTTTTTCTGAAGGACTAGGAATGTTTTTGATCAGTGGGGTGATTATCTCCTTCTGTGCCACCTCATAATGTGGGCAGGTGAATAACATGTGCTCTATAGTCTCAACCTCCCTTAGGGGACAGGTACAAAGCCTTTCAGTGAAAAGAATATTCTTGTACTTCCCTTCATCGCTCTCAGGTCCTAAGAGCGATGAAGGGAGTACCGAGGACCTTGCCAAAGCAAAGGCTCATCTATACCCCTTTACTTCCAGAGATGTTAAATAATTTGCTGGTTCCCCAGAGTTTTTGATGTAGGTCTTCACAATAATATTTTGTATGCTGGAAAGGTCAGCCTTAATTCTATGCTTTACTAGGGTTTTTCTCCCTGATATATTTCTTAAGATAAGAGCACCTGAGGGGAAGGCCAATTTTGAAAAAGTAGCCCTGGACAGACTTGAGACAGTTAGATACACATTTGACCCAGTTGGATAATTTTAAAAAACATTTAAAAAACTGACTGAAATACTGTTGCTTTGTTGCATGTGCAGTGGGCAAATGGCATGACATCCAGTTACTTCTAGCTAGCGATTAATGGGTCCTTGCTGAGATTCTCAAGGGTACACATGGCCACTGGCTTGGCAGTTGCTCAAAAATCCCTATGCAGGCTTGTTAGAAGGGACTCTGTGTTATGTTGTTAGCCTTCTGCACCTATAGAAAAGCAACAGGATTCCATCCTCTATTTTAATATCATGATATAAAAATCTTCACACCATCCTCTATGCTACTATGAAAGCAAATATTTCAGCAACTATAGTCAATTTGGTATGGTCTATAGTCAGGAAAGAGTAAACTAAAACAATCTAACTACAATTAAAGCCAATGAAAATGAGAATGTACAATTAGACACATTTCTTGTTGCTATGTGCTATCAAGCCACTTCAAATGTATGGCTAATTTACAAATTAGTGACTTTCAGAAGGCCTCATCCTTAGTCCTGCTCAGGTTTTGCAGACTCAAGTCTGTGGTTCCTTTCTTATGTCAGCTCATCTCATGTTCAGTCCTCTTTTGCCAGTGCTTTCTACTTTACCCAGATTTTCCAGTGAGGGGAAGAATCAGAAAAAAAAACATTTAGTTCACCTAACTAGCAAAATTTTAGAGCACCTGTTGAGCCCAAACTATCTGACAAGAACAGGACACTATTTAAGTGATTATGGGAATTATGGCACTGTTTGCTAATTCCAGTAATACTAGTTCTCAACAGAGTAAGACAAGGATAATTTCACTTCAAAAGGCCAAACATTTGAAAAAAAAAAAAAGATAAACTTTCTTTTTGCATTCTATATCTTGCTGAATTTAAACTGGAATCTCCCATTAAATGACCACTTCAACATTCCAAAACATTATGATCAGGATTCGGGAGAGATGGTTTCATAACATTCTATGTGATAATCTGTGACCTAAATAATTAATTCAGAAAATCTGTATTATAATTTACTACACAGTTACCATGAATGCTATTACACACACTTTAATGCTATGATTGAAATTTTCTGGAGCCCTTCTGCATTCTGAATGTAAATGAACAGCTCTAAGAGATTTAATTTCAAATCCAGGAGGCAGCAAATGGAGCAGCCCAATTAGCCAGAGATAAATTTTCAGGTATGAGCTTCTCAAAGCATCACTAGAGCCAATGTTTTTACATTAAATAATAATGTACAATTCTGTTGATAAAGATGAACAGCTTCATATTTGACAACTTGCAATAATATAGCCTGATCTGCATGGTGCTGTCTATAGAATACCTCAAGACTTTAATTTTAGTCTGTAACAATTGCAAATGAATCAAAAGAACCATGTTGTTCTTGTCCTAAATTTCAAATTAGTTTAATTTTTGGCAATGCTTTCTTCAGATATATATACAATTCTACCGGAGTCAGAAGTTGCACCTACATGTTTCAGAAATTAATTTGGAGAAGCAAGCTTTGTCTTTAGTGTGCATAACATCATGGCTGTTTGCATAGTGAAATCTCTCAAATCTCACATTTGCCATGCAGGAGAGTGACTTTGAGATATATCTGATTACATTATAATTACTATCTTTGCTAGACTCCATTCTGCCTGAAAGGCTATTTTGTCAAGAGGGATATTGCTGGTAATACCCAAGCATATTCATTAGAGCTTAAGCATGATTACAATATCAACAAATGTGTCACAGAAGTGACTCAGTCAACACTGCTGCTGTGTGCGCTGCACCCTGCATTTTTACTAGAGCTTTCTTCTGACTTTTGATAGTTCTCAGTACGCATTGCTATAACAAACCTCAAAGATGCTCTAAAAAGGCACTGAAATGACTGGGGAAAAGGTAAAAAAAAGTCAGATGCACAACTGACATGCAGCTGTGGCAAGGAGAGAGTGTTTTTTTCACTGAGCTGTCAAAAGCAGCTTTTAGTAAACATTGATACAAGCCAAATACCCAGGAATAAAATAAAAACAACAACACAAGTGAGACAAATTAATGGTATTATATAGAGTTAAGAAAGTGTATAACACCTGCTCAGTAAGCTCAGAGCTCTATTGTGATGCCACAATAGATTGGTGCCCTAATAATCTATCATTGTGAATCTGACATGAAATAATTACCTCAATTTCAAGAATGCTCTGAGAGAGAACATAGTTTTTCTATAGAAAGAGATATACAATTTGGGCAGGTTCTATTCATAGAGATGTAGTTACTAACTGCAATGAAATGTAGGTTAGGAAAGATTGATCCCTATGACCTTAAAATTCTTATTTTTATTCTCATTATTGCAACATTTCAAAACCATTATACATTGCTTGAGTCTAGAGTTTAAAACAGAAGTGGCAGAAATTTAGACAACTTTCTTAAACTGTCAACAATCTGCAATGCATGTTGAAGTAGGCAGTGACAGAACATGATAATTATACCCATTAATGACTGAGAAGTTACATTACCTGCCAGAAATACAGATTCTACTATTGCTCTATTGCCCTTTATAATATTCCCTGAAATCGGGAACAAAGTGAGAAAATAACAGTATAAGATAAAAATAAAATAACAATTCTGTGGATAAAGGATAGGTGTATATCCTTATATAAAAGTTAAGATAACCTTAAATTTTTAAAAGACACTGTCATAGCCAAGTAAAATAGTAATTATCACAGTAAGATTGTCTGACACTGAGGACCACAGATCAGATCAGAAATGGGACAAACTCTGGCCCAGTAGTTTGTTCTGGCTCCCTAAGCAGTAGGCTATAGTAATCTTCTCCCTTATTTTCTTTATTATTTATGTACGTATATTTAAAGTTCTGACATGTGGAATGTGACCTGTGTTGTTCCATTGCAATACAGCTTGTTCCTGTCATCTACTGTGTCAAGTCATTTTTCCATACTTGTGGGATTTATTGAAGATCTTTTATCTTCTATTATTTTGCTGTAAAAGCTGTTTGCTTCTTTTTGGAGTTCCAAAAAGGTTCCCTATTATTTGCCAGTGCCTTTTTTGCCACTTTGTATTCTCCTGTGCATTCACAGTTAATGTTTCCCCAGGTGGTACACCCCCTCCTTCACAACTAAACCTCAGCACACTCCAATGTTTAAGAAAGCAGAAACTGGACGATTTATTGAAAGAAGGAGGAAGTTGAACACGGTTTTAAAGGTTTAAATATGCTACTTCATTACTTCTGAGTAAGAATGAATTAGATTTTTTGGTCTTTAATTTTTGGATTAGACATACATCAGTTGAATAAAGTGATTTCTCTACTGAGATTAAGACTATCTGAACGTGTAACTCTGATTTAATTTGAATTTGGAATACCTCATGCTATGTGAGAGCAAGCTCTTCAGTTTCACATACTTCTGAGTAGCTTTGAGAAGGACGGAATAACATGTTGCTGCAACATGTTAGGATGTTTCAGTAAAACATAAATTGAACCGTAGTCTTTGACAATTTGCTGGCATTTTACATATAACAAACAGCTACTTTTACTTATGTTTGGCCCATTTGCTACTAGAATCTACATCCTGAGCTCTTTCCCAAATGTAAGTTCACTTCTTGAACTGAAAAGTACACTCCGAACCTGGGATTCATGATACAAATAATCTCTTAAGGATGTTTGAGGGAAAATATTACAACAAACAACTAAGAATATATACCGGTATTTTGGATTTTTTTTTTTACTTCAAACCCCACAATTTGCCTTCCTAACTTCTTATTTGAAAAGTAAGCTTCCCAGGAACCACTGAAAAAACTTCCTTTTAAAACAGGAAATTAAACATCCAAGGCATGAAGACTCCCAGCTGAATCTTCCCTCTGTGCGAGCACAGTTTAGGTGTCAGTTGTGCCTAGGTCCAGTAGATTGGGCTCCTGGGCAGGGGAGGGGGACACCCTGCAATGTACATCTCTGCAATCAACCATCTTGAAGTCACCAAAAGAAGTTAACTCACAATATATTTAAAGCTAGGGAATGTTTCTTCCACTCTTCAATTGTTGGGTAGGGCTGTGGGCATAATTTTCTGTTCATTCCTTCTTTCTAACAGAACAAACACGAGTTAAACGGAAACATTTAACTCATGCCGCTCACAGGCAGTGCCCAGAGGAGAAAAGGCAGGGAAGCCAGGACACTGCCTCCAAGGGGCTACTTGCTAGAAGGGTGGGGTGCCAAACTGCTGAACAGCTGATGTGTCAGTAAATGACCCAAGACAAACTGCCAAACTGGTAAGTTGTGCCTATCCCTAGCTGAGATAATCCTTTTTCATGGCAACACGGAATTTCCTCCTGGTGGGGGGGAAATGATCAGACTGGCCCCTTGTTGTCTAGCTTAAGGGATGGAAAAGTTTAAGTTTCTTGAAGGTTTTTGAACAGTTTTATTGAACTCCATGCATGTTTTGAAATGACTTATTTGTTCTTAATTGTTTGGCTTCAGGGCTCCTTTTGGGCAGAAATGTGATTTGCAATTATTTTAATAAATATTTAAAAATAGAAATCATGTATGCTTACACAATAATGGAAATCCAGTAGTAAGTGACAACTACAGTAAGCCCAATGAATTAAATGGAACTTCTGGAGGAGATGCCTCACTAAATCCCTACTTTTTCCCTAGGCCTACTCTAGTTGCAATTTACTACTTGATTTTAGCCAATGCAAGGAAATAGCAGTGTAAATGCACAAGCATAGTTTGCTTTTAATAAACAAAGCCTGGTTACATTTCTAAGCAATATTCACAATACAAAATATTACATAAAGCCATATAGTTTGAGCACAAGAGCTACTTTCTCTTGGTATGCAAATAACACTTGTTTAATTCTTTATACTCTTCCATTTAAACTGCCTTGACAAGACACCTTGATGAGGAACTTGAAAGTATTTGCCTCTTGCTACATGTTACGCAAAGAACTGTTTCTCTACTAATAATTTTTGCAAAATACCTCTGCATACAACTATGCAAGAAGTGCAGCAAGCATCACAGATGGATTGTTAAGAAATATGCAGACAACCCATCCAATGCTTCAACTTCTTAGATGTGCATGAAGAACAAGCTTCTTGTTATATATATGTTGTGCAGTTATACATATGTTGTGCAGTTATACAGTTTATTGTTCAAATTTTTAAAATAACAAGTATTCTGCACAAAACATATTCTGTGGGAACATCTATATCCTATGGGCAAGTATCAAGAGTCTCTAAAAATTCCTTGCTATATAATGTAGTGGTTCCTTTGTCCCAGTTGTGCAGGTGAGCCTGTCAGGATTTGTTCCTTTAAGTGAACAAGGGGTTAAATTTAATATTGTAGTAAAGAATGCAAAGTCATGTCTGTAACATCAAAGTCAGTGGATGACTGATAGGATACAGATGGGACAAGCTTAGGTAATGCTTGTTAAATATGTTCAGCTGTCATGTCTGCTATGATAGGCTGCTCTCACTATTTAAGCAAGGGAATGAGAACAGCACTTCGCCACTCAGTTGTGAGTCTGGTGGTCATTACTTTACTTGAATGTGAATGTTATGTTGCTCTGAGATATCTATGCCAATGTATATATTGCCATGTACATATGTCTGACCAAGTCTAATATATTATGCTATAAGTATTATTAGAACTCTTTCTGTGCATTTTCTCATATGTCCTCATCTTTACTCTGCTTATTAAGGGGAGGTCTTGAAGCTACCAGATAAGAGACTCTGTGTAACTTGTTATCTTAGGCTCCAAGGTTTGTTTTCCCTAACAGAGTGCTCTTGGAAGCTTCATTATCCGAATCTGACTCCAAGCTTCAGGAGAGACAATACGCCATATCAAGCCTCTGGAATTCACCCCAAGCAAACAGAGCCAAGCACTTACATTCCTAAATATTAACTTCAGTACCTCTACGGAAGTCATCAGTTGAAGCATTGTTTCATATCAAGCCACATTCAGTGCATGACTTCTTAGCAAGGGTTCCAGATTTTACAGTTAACATGTATTCCTACTTTATAGGCGTTATGAATGGTGCCAAACCTGCTTTACTTCACTAGTTTTTTGGACTTTCTAAACTAAGGGTAGGCAAAATGCAGCCTGTGAGCCACGTGTTGCCCTAAACCCCAGATTTATTTATTTAATTATTTTTAAAAGAAGATTGTCAGGAAAGACTCCTCATGCTCTTTAGAGATATGAGGGATTTGCCATGTTTTTGAGGGCCTCCCAGTATCATGTGGTTCCCAACCCCCCAATTTTTAAAAAAAAATTCAAAGAAATATATTCTCTAGAAGATGCAAGGAAGGTTTTTATTGTTCAAAAACCCACAATTCCAAAACCTATAAATAATTAAATGATTATATATGCAAGGTATCCTTTGGGTCACGCACCTCCCTTTTTATCCCCTCCACCACCACTTTCCTTTGGGACTGTAGCTCAAATCTGCCTGCAGATCTGAAAAACTGCCCTTGCTCTGCTGCGATCACCCAGGTGTATTTTAAAGCTTTTTGTTCTTGTTGCTGTTGGACTTAGTCCTGTTTAGGTGTGATAATCTGCCACCTTTTATTTTGAATGTTCATTTTGGATTTACTTCATTTTTCTCTCTACACTACCTAGAAGGCATTTCTATAGTAAAGTCATTGTACTCATGAATCTTAGCTAGAAATAAAGAAACTGCTAGCCAGCAAAAATTGAAACTCCAGAAAAATTCCCTGGGATGTTCATATGTTTTTTTTGATAAAAAATAAAAAATAATGTCACATGTAAGTGTGACAAACCCAGACCTACTGGGATATGTCACACAGTTACACTAAGCTGCCACCAACCATTCCCTATAATAAGTCACACAGACCAGGGATGGATTTTCAAACAATAAAAAGAATAAGGTTTATTTTAAATACACACAGGGAAAAATAAACAATCAGGTGAATAAGATAAAGTAACGTGGCTTATTCTCACTCATACATACACACAGTTTGGTTCACCCAGAACCCTTAACTTGAAGCACAGACCCTGAACCTATCAGTTCTGGCTAACCAACAGACACCTGAACCTATCAGGTTGGTACTCTGACACACAGAAGTACCCTGTCTGACACACAGACTCCCACAACAGCTTCTTCTTCCCAGCTGCTGCTTCGTCACAACCCAGTGTCTCCCACAGTGTTCTAAACTCTCCACACACGCTTCACATATTTATACAGTACAGCCCCTCCTCCTGATGTCCCGCCTTCCACTCCCCATAGGATGGAACTTTCCCTCCAAACCCATGACAGACAGGTAACATCAGTGCTGTATGTAACACCTCCCCTCTTTATAAGTTGTTTTGTAGGGGGAAAGCTAACGTGCTTTTCACCAAAAAACAACCTTGATAAAACACACAACAACAGTTATACATACCATATAATACTTACTTACATTCTAAGTTAAACATTTCAAATAGGCATTTAAACATTTACCATATACATTACATCAATTTACCTTTATTCATACAAACCAAATTCAGAAAAACAGGTACATTTAACTTTTGTCATCATTATATACACATAGTCCATGTTCTTTCGCCGTCTTCATTCTTCAGGTCTTCTTGATAAGGCGTCAGCAACACAGTTCACTGACCCTCTGACCACCTTCACTTCAAAGTCATAGTCCTGTAGGTTTAAAGCCCACCTCATAAGTTTACTATTGTGGGTTTTCATTGTCTTTAACCATTGCAATGGTGAATGGTCAGTACACAGAACAAAATGTCTTCCCCAGATGTAAGGCTTGGCCTTCTGGATCGCGTAGACTATGGCCAAACACTCCTTCTCCACGGTTGCCAAATGTCTCTCACCTTTTTGAAGTTTCCTACTCAGGTAGGACACTGGATGCTGGTCACCATTCTCATCCTCCTGGCACAGAACTGCTCCTACCCCGCTGTTAGACGCATCGGTGTAGATGATGAACTCCCGGTCGAAGTCTGGAGCCCGCAGGACAGGATAGTTGATTAACGCCTCCTTCAACCTCTGGAACGCCGCCTCACAGTCGCTGGTCCACGGGATGCGGTCATCAGCCTTCTTCCTCGTCAGATCGGTCAGCGGAGCCGCAATCTCGCTAAACCTCGGGATGAACTTTCTGTAGTAGCCCACCAACCCAAGAAATGATTTGACTTTTTTCTTGGTGTTGGGTCTAGGCCAATCACGAACTGCTTCTATTTTGGCCTCCAGGGGTTTTATCATTCCTCCCCCTACCATGTGACCTAAGTATTTTATTTCTGGGCTACCCAGCTGACACTTGCTGGCCTTTACTGTTAGCCCTGCTGCACTTAACCTCTGCAGCACTAACTCCAGGTGTATCAGGTGATCTTCCCAGGTATTACTGAAGATCCCTATGTCGTCAATGTAGGCCACTGTAAAGTCACTGAGCCCTGCCAAGGTCTGGTCCATCAGCCTTTGGAATGTGGCTGGTGCATTTCTGAGACCAAAGCTCAGGACTCGAAACTCATAGAGACCAAAAGGGCTGCAAAAGGCAGTCTTTACTTGATCCCTGGGATCAATTCTTAATTGCCAATATCCCTTTACCAGGTCCAATGATGAGATGAACCGACAACCCCCTATGGTTTCAATCAGGTTGTCTAGCCTGGGCATTGGGTAGGCATCAGGAGTGGTTACACGGTTTAATTTCCTGTAATCGACACAAAACCTAATGCTCCCATCAGGCTTGTCCACAAGGACTATCGGAGAGGACCAAGGACTAGAAGAGGGGACGATTATGTTCTCCCTAAGCATCTCGTCCAGCTCCTTCCGCACCTTGTCCCTATAGGGTCCCGTTACTCGGTATGGGGATACTGCCTGCGGGGGTGCATCCCCTGTGTGGATCCGATGCATCACTCCCTTCACTATCCCCGGCTTGTTGGAAAACACCTGTTGATATTTACTAAGCAGCATTTTTAGTTCTTGCTGCTGGTCTTGGGTGAGTGCAGGACTGATCTTTACCTCCTCTGGGTTGTATTTTACTTCCCCTCTACCCTCCCAGAAGGGTAATTCTGCTTCCTCACTCTCAGCTGCTTTTATCGCGAATAAAACCCTCTGTTCCCCTCTGTAGTAGGGTTTTAGGGCATTCACATGAACCACCCTCCTTGCTTGGTTCTCCTCCTGCTCTATTAGGTAGTTCAGGTCTGACATCTTGGAAATGACCCTATATGGTCCTGCCCATTTGAGCTGCAGTTTATTCTCTCTGCAGGGCCTAAGCCAAAGCACTTCCTCCCCTGGGTCAAAGTGCCTCTCTCTAGCTTTGTGGTCATACCATGTTTTCTGTCTGACCTTCTGAGCTTGCAGGTTTTCTGCTGCCAGCTCTAGATTTCTCCTTAGGTCATTCATCAAGGTGTCTATGTATGTCACAACGTCTTGTGGGTCATCCTGGGTGATCTGCTCCCAATTTTGTTTGATCAAATCAAGGGGCCCTTTCACCCCTAAGTGTGCAGCAAACATGTCAGAGTGACCCCTTTGTAAGATCATGGGGCGATACTTTTCAGGTACCACCAGCTGACTTCTGATCCCATCTCCCCCTTTTGAGATATTCCTCAGGGTTTCTCTATATAAAATCCCCTTTTTCTCCAGAAATCTCACTGGGGTTTCAGGTGTTAGCTGGGCGTCAGTCACCTGTTCAAAACACTTTTGGAGAGTGGCGTCTGCCTTTTGCTCCTGTCCAAATCTGCTGTCTGTGGTTAAGGTTTCCACCACAGCTTCTGAACTCCCCTCTGCTTCCGTCTCTGGCTCATCATTACCCCCCTGAACTGTCCCCGTGGTGGCTTGTGAGCGTGTAATCACTAGCACCCGTTTCACATGTTCAGCCAGGTCATTTCCCACGAGCACGGCTGCTGGCAGAGTCGATGAAATCGCTAGCCTCCAAACTCCCCTCCAGTCTTGAAAGTTGACAGGTACCTCTGCTACTGGCAGAGAGATTACCTGCCCCTCAATCCCTGCCACCTTCATGCTCTCATTTGGGATTATAAACTCCCTAGGAATAATATCTGGATGGCACAGGGTTACCTGGGAACAAGTGTCCCGCAGCCCCCTATACTGACGGTCAAGTATTCCTACGTCCACCCCGGCTGTCTCAAACAACTGAGAATCTGTTTTTATCAGCAAGCAGCGCTTTACCTCTACAAGAGGACCATTTTCCTCAGCCTGATCAGCAGAGGTAGCTGTTCCAGACTGAGTAGTCATGGCAACAGGCTCCCTCAGTGACACTGAGCTTTGCTCTTTCTGGACACAGAACACAGCTTTTGGCTTGGTCCCCCTAGAATTCTGAGGCACCATTCCTTTTAGCTGCTTTAATTTCTGACACTCTGAGATTAGATGACCCTTTCCCTGACAGAAATAGCATTTTCTGGTGTATTTTGATTCTCTCTCATCTTGTTTTGGTTTTCCCTCCAAAATCTGAGGTCTTGGTTTCATGTCTGAGGGCTTCCCTTCACCATGGGCCCCTCCCCCTTGCTGGCTTTTCCCTGGTCCCTGAGAGTACTTGCTGTAGGTTTCTTTGGGTTTACCTACAGATTTCCCCTCACCCAAGGGCTTTCTTATTTGGGAAATAAAATCTGCGATCTCTGCGGCTGCTGCCACAGATTTCGGTTTCCTTTCCCTCACCTGGAATTTCAATTCCCCATGCAGGACTGAATAGAACTGTTCCAGTGCTATCAAGTCTTTAAGCTGCTCATAGGTCTCTGTCCCTTCCTGCGATAGCCATTTCTCAAGCAGCCTCACCAATTGGGCCCCCACTTGGGTAAAAGTCTGTTCTGGTTTCTTGGTGAGGGACCTGAATCTTTGTCTCAGCTGCTCCGCATTTATCCCATGTCTTGCAAACACCAGTTTTTTAAATTCTGCAAAATCTTTCATCAGTTCCTCAGGCATCTCGGCATAGACCTCAGCCAGGCTACCACTGATTAAAGATCGCATGATGGTCATCTTCTCAGTTTCCCTCACTGAGAAGTCCACAAACGCTCTTTCCACTAAGGAAAAGAACACCTCAGGACAATCTCCCTTGTGGTACACAGGGAATTTCTTCAGGTCAGCTTTAGACAGTTGGCCTCCCTCAGAATCCCTATTGTTATTATTGTTCTGGTTCATCAGTTCCAGTTTTCTTAATTCATACGCCATTCTTTCTTTTTCCAGAGCAATTTTCTCTCTCTCCCTCTCCATTTCCATTCTCTCTCTCTCCAATCTTTCCTCCCTCTCCATTCTCTCTCTCTCTAACCTTTCTTCTCTTTCCCTTTCCTCCATTTCAAATTGCCTCATCCTCAGTTCATGCTGTTGGGCTATGAGCAATTTTCTAAGTTCTGGGTTCTGCTCTCCTGTGCTGTCACCCTGCACTGAGCCAAATTCATCCTCAGAACCTTGGTCAATCTGGGGGTCTTTCACTTCACTCATTTCTGCTACTTGGCTTCGAGTCAAGGGCATAACCCCCCCCCTCAGAACAGGCTGCTTTAAAAAGTCAAGCCTCAAAATAAAACGACCACTTTTTTCCTTCTTGCCTCAGAACCAGCTCTCCCTAGAGATTGCTGCTGTTCTTCAGCACTAAATTTGCAACAGTATCGAGTCAGGGCCTACCCCCCTCTGCTGGGCCTCTCAGCTGGCAAGCTAGCTCGCTGTTGCTACGCAGTTTTGCCTCAGCGTTTTCCCGCCAAAACTAGGCTGCCTCAGAGCACCTTAATCTAAGTCTCCCCAGTTGGCACGTTCTTCTACTAGCGCACCTCCCCGTGAGGTACACCTAGAAGATTACCTACGCGCCTCAGACTGTCCCTGACTAGACCCCCCTTGCTCTGGGCACACCTGCCAAGGCTTTGCTGGACCGCTGGACAACTGGACCAGTCGTATCCCACACGCTGGACACCAATCAATGTGACAAACCCAGACCTACTGGGATATGTCACACAGTTACACTAAGCTGCCACCAACCATTCCCTATAATAAGTCACACAGACCAGGGATGGATTTTCAAACAATAAAAAGAATAAGGTTTATTTTAAATACACACAGGGAAAAATAAACAATCAGGTGAATAAGATAAAGTAACGTGGCTTATTCTCACTCATACATACACACAGTTTGGTTCACCCAGAACCCTTAACTTGAAGCACAGACCCTGAACCTATCAGTTCTGGCTAACCAACAGACACCTGAACCTATCAGGTTGGTACTCTGACACACAGAAGTACCCTGTCTGACACACAGACTCCCACAACAGCTTCTTCTTCCCAGCTGCTGCTTCGTCACAACCCAGTGTCTCCCACAGTGTTCTAAACTCTCCACACACGCTTCACATATTTATACAGTACAGCCCCTCCTCCTGATGTCCCGCCTTCCACTCCCCATAGGATGGAACTTTCCCTCCAAACCCATGACAGACAGGTAACATCAGTGCTGTATGTAACAGTAAGGCAACATTAGAAGACTTTAAGTTCAAAGAGATAATATTTCTAAAACAAAATGATCTAAAATCCAGCAAGGATGAGCTAAAAACTGTATGAGAGATTAACTACCCAAGTCCAACAAGTTACTAACAGTTCCCAATGCACAGACTTTGAAACCATGTATACCAAAGATCTATAGATGTGATATGGCACAAATGATTACACATTAAAAAGAGGAAGGCGACTCGGTGGCCAAGGGAATGCGGTAGTGTCCAACTTAGTCCAGTGAAATAGAAATATTTGTACAAATGGAATATTCTGTGAATATTTATGTATTCAGATGAGTTGTACCACTTATTTTAATATATTAAAAGGTTATACAATGTTGTGGCAACAAAAGTAGTGAAAAATCATATTGCAAAACAAAGCAGTTAAAAATAACATGGCTAAAATCAGTTTGGGTGAACAAATGATTTAAAGTTTTCTTTAAAAGAATGTCCATCTTCAATTGTTTACTCTTGAATTCTCTCAGTTAAGGATTATGTTTGGAAACAAAGTAACAGATGCAAATTAGCATGAGTGTTCAAAAATAACACTAATGCCTCTGTTACTTATAATACATTCACACAAATGTTTCATTAACTTAGTAATGTAATATTAATGAGAAAACTAACTAAAATTTCCAGGTCCCAGTAACTGCAAACTGTAAACTAATTATTAAACCCCATGTCCCATTTCACTTAGTTTTATCTGCACAAGTTCTTTTGCAAATTCCCATTCACTGATCACAAAAGAACAATTTGGGTTACTTCAAGAATTAATTAGACATTTCTATGAAAGCCACTAGAACAACTGCTCCTCCTGTGAGTTCATAAAGCTGTTTAATTTGCTCTTCTATTTTCATTTGGAGAATCTGGCAACGCCACAATAAAACACAGCATGGACAGATACAAAGTCAAATTTGCTACTTAATTGTACACTTTCATTTACTATGTTCATTTAAAAGATGCAAGTGGTAACACCTTTCAGCCTCACCAGTGACACAGCTGGGGCACTATTTCACACATAATACAGAGAGCCTTGGAATAATGTACTTGTCAATTTGTAAATACTATTCTAGTTTATATTTACAACCTGTATTTGCAACTGGAGAGAGGATAAGCATATCCCCTCTCCGATACTACACATTTTATTATGCTTAACAAGTTAGTGTTTCAACAAAGGAAGGGAAATGGTGCTTTGGATTCACTTGCATGCTAAAATGCTTTAGAATAATTGTAAAACCTACTTATATATTTTCTAATGCCATTTCTTATTCATGAGGTTATTTGTCATTGACATTTCTTTTCTTTTCAGTACAATATTTTGTTCAGCTGGAATGCAGAATCATCTTCAACAATATACAGCATTCAAATTGAGATATAATTCATATTTTCAAAAAAACCCACCCCCATTTTATGAATGTGGGATATTATGTATCCATGATTCAAAATTCCAGGAAATGGACTGATGTTGTTGCATAACATTGTGCCCATGCCAAACTTTACACAGCAAATCATAGCTTGAATGTTGATAACACCAATGGCAGTGTTCAAGATGGTTTACACTCAAGATACCATCTTATGCTCACTACCATTCATGAGGTGACACCAAGCAAACAAAAATCCCAGAAGCTGAGTTGTTTTTTCATTAGTTAACCACTTCTCACCTTAATTAACAGATAATCATATAGTGATGGGCCGAATGGTTGACAGTATGACAGGGCATAAGTAGCAAAGCTCTGCTATCATTGAGTAAGACCATACACAGCCACAAAGAAAACCCAGCAATTTCACAGCTTAAATGAGTAAGCTTCTGAATATTTACTTAAAAAAATAATTTATTTTAAAATATTTTTACAACCAAAGACTCCCTTTGTCAGCATGAATGCCTTTTTGGCCGAAAAGTTCTCATCCTGAGAGTCAGCTAATTGGGTCCTGACTGACAGGATCACAATTAAGATTGCTGAAAACTGAAAACTGATTTCCCCTTTGAAGACTTGTGTCAGGAGCATGGTCTCAGAAATCTTGAGAGAATGTTTACTGAAAGCATTCAGGGCTGGGATAACTGCATCTGCTCTGTGCATACTTTAAATATGCCTTGCAAAACTGTGTGCTAATTCCTTGGAGATACATGACAAATGTCCCCCTTTATGCAAAACTGTCTCTCTGTTACTTTTATTAAGCGAACCTGCTTTTTTGACACTTCAAAGAAGAGTTTCTGATACCTTTCATTGTCCTCCCAACATTTCTCTTTCTGGCCCAGAGCTGCAGCAATGTGTCTACTCTGCAGTGTTAGAAAACTTGTTCCATTAATGCTCAATTTTATAACAGTTATTTTTGAAAAGCCATTTTTGACAATCATTATTTCAACCCCTTTACCGTAAAATTGCACTCATTTCCCACGCTAGCAAGGTTATGCTAAAAATCCTACAAGGCAGGCTTCAGTAGTATGTAGACTGAGAACTCCCAGAAGTAGAAGGTGGATTTCGAAGGGGCAGAGGAACTCGAGACCAAATTGATAACATGCGCTGGATGATGGAGAAAGCCAAAGGGGTCCAGAAAAAAACATCTACTTCTGCTTCATTGACTATGCAAAAGCCTTTGACTGTGTTGACCGCAACAAACTATGGCAAGTTCTTAAGGAAATGGGAGTGCCTGACCACCTTATCTGTCTCCTGAGAAATCAATATGTGGGACAGGAAGCAACAGTTAAAACTGGATATGGAACAATTGATTGGTTCAAAATTGGGAAAGGAGTATGACAAGGCTGTATATTGTCCCCTGGCTTATTTAATTTATATGCAGAATACACCATGCGAAAGGCCAGACTGGAGGAATCCCAAAATGGAATTAAGATTGCCGGAAGAAATATCAACAACTTCTGATATGCAGATGATACCACTCTGATAGCAGAAAGTAAGGAGGAATTAAAGAACCTCTTAATGACGGTGAAAGAGAAGACAAAAAATGGTCTGAAGTTCAACATAAAAAAAACTAAGATCATGGCCACTGGTCCCATCACCTCCTGGCAAACAGAAGGGGAAGATACAGAGGCAGTGAGAGATTTGACTTTCTTGGGCTCCCTGATCACTGAAGATGGGGACAGCAGCCACAAAATTAAAAGACACCTGCTTCTTGAGAGGAAAGTGATGACAAACCTACACAGCATATTAAAGAGCAGAGACATCACCTTGTCAACAAAAGTCCGCATAGTCAAATCTATGGTTTTTCCAGTATTGATGTATGGAAGTGAGAGCTGGACCATAAAGAATGCTGACCATCAAGTAATTGATGTTTTTGAATTGTGGTGCTGGGGGAGGCTCTTGAGAGTCCCCTGGACTGCAAGGAGATCAAACCTATCCATTCTAAAGGAAATCAACCCTGAGTGCTCACTGGAAGGACAGATCCTGAAGCTGAGGCATCAATACTTTGGCCATCTCATGAGAAGACTCCCTGGAAAAGACCCTGATGTTGGGAAAGTTTGAGGGCAAGAAGAGAAGGGGACGACAGAGGACGAGATGGTTGGACAGGGTCATTGAAGCGACCAACATGAATTTGACCCAACTCTGGGAGGCAGTGGAAGAGAGGAGGGCCTGGCATGCTCTGGTCCATGGGGTCATGAAGAGTCGGACATGACTAAATAACTAAGCAACAACAACAATGGGCTGTTCGGCTTCTAATTTTCTAGTCCAGAAGCTTATTTTTGTGTCTCTATCTTGGCTTTGTTGAGACATTACAGACCTCTGAGGCTGGAAAACTACCTCAGTGAACAACCTGGCTGTTTGTGGGAATCATTTCTTCAGTTTCCACTTTGTCTTTTTTTCTCTCTCTCATCAAAAGGGTATATTTTGAAGAAAATATTGAATGACAATGAAACCTTAGCTCAACCTTCATTTTTCTAAATGAGTGACTGCATTTCAGCAATAATACTAAAGTGGACTTTGAATTTTGGTACTTGTGAAATGAATGAAAAATCTAGACTGAAGAAAACATACATTTGAAGAAAAATGGCTTTTTCTAGTCTTATACGGCAGTATTTTATACTTCATGTGTTTATTTACTTATTATATTATTTTATTTAGATACACGTACCCATAACATAACAATCTTCACCTGAAATTGCTTGTAGATATGCAGTATATTGTTTGTATAACTGAATGTGACATACTTCCCTCAAAATAAAATAGGAATGCTTGTTGATTACACCAAAAACATCACAATGGTAAGCTTCTTAAGAGAAAGAAACACATGCACAGATGCATATACACATGAACACACGTGCACGCTCGCACACAGAATGTTTGTTCCCTTGCTTGGGATATTATTCCTCATATTCTTTTACAGGAAAGGTGTAGATGTCTTGGTTCATTTGTAACTGGGCACATTGTGGGGAAAATACGAAGTCACAGTTTGTCCCTGTCAGCTTTTGATGAGACACATATCACAGGGCTTCATATCCTGCTCCTCACCAAAACAAAAGAGAAACATACTGAATGCTTCTAGCTAATAAAGTTGATGGATTACTGCTTTTGTTAAAATTTGACCATGATTGGCTTTGATCAAGATAGAAATGGCAAATAAATGAGACTGAGCTGTTGTCATGTGTTATACGTAGCAAAAGAACATTAGCAAAAGAACATTTTCAAGGAAATAGATGGAACCAATGTGTGTATATATATCTATCACTAGAAGATTTGATAGTTTAGGGGTTTAGAGTTGGAACAATATACTGTGATGGTTTTGTTTGCAATATTGGCTTAAAGTCTTCAGTGTTGTATTTGTTACACCTTTGGTTAAAAACAATTTAAAGCTAATACATACTTTTGTAATTAATTGTAAACTACTCTCAACTAATCTTTCTGTCAGTGCTAGTTCCTTGGCACTGTTCTCAGTTTTGCTGTCACAGCACAGAAATATAGTTCATGGCATAACTGACATAACTTAAAAACTTCTTTTAAAAGAATCAAACTAAGAATGTATGATCCCCAATTCATTTTTATTTTTTTGCCATCCATGGCAATAATTTCTGCAACTCCTAAGTAACTATTCTAAAACTCTAAATTTTTATCCTAATCCTAATGTTATACAAATGTTATGGCACTTGAATGCACACCTACATGTGGTAAGGGATTTGGGTGTATCAGGGTAGCTGAAAACAATGCTTTAAGGAGTACTGTAAGTGACTGATGTGTGATCAATATGCTAAGAGTTTCCATACAAAATGGTGTAACTGTACAGACATGCACTTCTTTTGTATAGTAAATCAACATAGGTGACATAGTGGATTTGATTTAAATCATGATATAAATAAACATATTTAAATAAAAAATGATTTAAGAATGATTTAAATTTTAAAAATCAATTAAAAATTAAATTGTGGTTTAAATCAATCTGATTTTTAAAAATCATTGTTTTTTTTAATCTACCCTATAAATTACAAGATTGGCTACTTGAGGAGAATATACTTGCAGAGGAGCAAGCCAGATTTAGGCTGGGAAGATCCACCATAGACCAGGGTCCTATTCTGCACCACCTGGCATCTAAATACTCTGCCCTTAAAGGTGGTGCTCTATATGCAGCCTTCATAGATTTCAAATCTGCTTTTGATCTCATACCAAGGGAACGCCTTTGGTCTAAATTTGAGACCACAAGTATTGATAAACGGCTTCTCCTGCTGATGCAGCTACTTCATGAAAATACGCATTTGCGGATTCTTTGTTACACCGTGGGGATCTTATCCAACCAAGTCCCTGTACTTAATTGAGTGAGACAAGGATGCATACTAGCCCCCACCTTGTTTAATTTCTATATCAATGGCAGCTGGAAATTTAAGTAACCCCAATTTTCACCAACCCAAACTTGTCTCTCGCCCAATTTCAACTCTACTTTATGCTGATGATGCCGTTTTATTGTCAACTAGAAGACTCCTGAGATCCTTCTCCACCTACTGTAATGAAGAACAACTAATAATTAACTATGCTAAAACCAAGATTATGGTGGTGAGTAGAATGAGAATAAAGCACAAACAGTCTCTAAATGGACACCCTGTAGAGCAAGTAGCATGCTATAAATACCTTGGCATAGTTTTTCATTCTTCAGGATCCTGGCTTACTCATGTAAACCATGCAGCAATGAATGCCCAGAAAAATACTGGGGCAATAACAAGATTTTTTCATACTGTTGAGGGCAAACATGTACCATCAGTAATGCAAGTTTTTAAGGCCAGGACTATTTCACAAATGCTTTATGGTTCTCAACTATTTGCTTACACTAATCTACAACCTCTGGAGATTGTTCAGACCAAATTTGCGAGAGCCATTCTTGGAGTTCCACCTTGTACTTCCAATGTGGCTCTCCGCTTAGAGGTTGGGTTAATATCCATCAAAGCACAGGCTAAAGTCCTCATGCTAAAATACTGGCTTAAACTGATTTTTTCATTAGAAGGCTTGGCCCCACTGATCCTACTAGATTCAGAGTGGAAGAAGTATCTAACACAAGAGATATCGAAAATTGGCTTTTCTCCCAGTATACTTATAGCAATGGGTCTTACGGATGCCATCAATGTGGTGAAGTTAAGGGTATGGGACATTGAGCTACAGGACCATGTTGGCCAGTTAGGGAAACATAACTTCCTTAAGAAATCTACTTTTATCACCTCCTCGTATTTAGCCAGCACTATGTCATCTAAAGCCATAAGGGCTTTTGTGCTAGCTAGGCTTAATGTACTACCTTCTAAGCTTCTGGAGGGAAGATTTCAAGGTTTGCCTGCATCAGATTGTCTCTGCCCTTGTAATAGTGACAAAGTTGAATCAGTTGGTCATGTTCTTCTTTTTTGTACTTGTTATCGGGATCTTCGCATGGAGCTTTTATCACCTATTATCTGTAAATCTCCTGGGAGATCAGAGGAGGATTATGTGCAGTGGCTGCTCTCTGACAATACCCCTTATATTACAAGACAAGTGGCTAAATTCTGTGCTGCAGCAATGGTTATTCATAAACAGATGTTTGGGTAGGTGATTTTAGATGGACAATATAATGTTTTTAATATAACACTGCCTGAGGTTTTACCTATATTAATGATATATTATGTTATTAATTGGAAAGAAGGGGTTGTTTTATCATGTTTTAATGGAATTTTATTACCCTGCCCGACTTTACTAAACAATAATTATATGTATCTATTTTATATTGATTAGGTTTTACTGGTCTTTGACCGGAATAAAGTATACTACTGCTTTACCTACCCTGAGGAATTTAGAGAATAACTACTGGGCAATCAAGCAGCTACATGCTAGCTAACATCCCAGTACAGAGAAAGAGGGCAGGCAGGGGAACTTCTTGACAACTATCCTTCATTCAAAAAAAGCAAAACAAATTCTTAAGAAACAAACAGGAATCTGAACCCGAGATTTACCTTTAGATTGTGATCCTATGTATTTAATAAAAATCATTTTTTTTACTTTTTAAAAATACCAACAAACAGTATGCTTCTTAGAAGAATTGTGTCTATTAAATTTTATTTCCTTGTAACAAGATAAAGATTTCCTTAAGAATATTTCACTGCAATATAATTGCATGCCAGCTATGAAAAAACTACCTTCAAATATCTGTCATATCAAATTCCCAACTCGGAGAGCCTACCTAGGAGGATACCATGGTCGATTGTATCAAAGGCGGCTGAGATATCAAGAAGGACTAGCAGAGACATTTTGCCTCTGTCGGCCTCCCTCAGAGGTAATCAAACAGGGCCACCAATGCTATTTCTGTGCCGTGGCACGGCCTGAAGCCCAACTGGAATGGATCCAGGGCATTGGTTTCATCCAGCACAGCCTGTAGCTAATCAGCTACCACCCTCTCAACTACCTTCTGAGGAAAGAAACATTGGTGGTGGGCCTATCATTACTAATATCGTCCACCACCAAGCTCGGTTTCTTCCTAATGGGCCTACTGAGTGTCTCCTTGAGAGACCCATTAATTATAGTCTCTCAGTGTGTTAAAATATACTTAAGATTTAAATGGAGGAACCCTGACTTCTGGATAGCTCTGTGGGGTTTAGGTATCTGGCTGTTAGGGATCCACAGAGTCCCTTCCAGCTCTGCAGTTCTAAGATGATGATATCTCAAAAACAGTGTTATATTTATTAATTTATTTGATTTAATTTTTTTTCTCAAGTTCTGTCAAAAAAGGGAATCAAGGTGGCTTACAAATCACTGAAAGGCAATAACTGAAATATACTCTATTTTTCCATTTATAAGACAACCCAATGTATAAGATGACCCCCCCCCCTTTATAATGCCAAAATAGAAAATTTGATCCCTGCTTTTCCCTTGATTTTGCTACGCCACTGTGACAAGGTTCGTCTTTAGCCGGGGGGGGGGGTTGAGTTGTAAAGGCGGGAAAGAGGCGCTGAGGCGAATCCGATTCTTGAGAAATAACAACTTTATTCGCGTGTACACTCAACTCCACTGGATCAAACGGATCCTTCAATACTTCATCTGTATACTTCTTAGGTCTAACAACTGGTAGACCTGTCTCTTCGTCTACCAAGGGGCCGGGCCAAACCGCTCGCGGTCCGTCAAAGGCCTTAAAGGTGCACTCCGGACGGCGCATATGGTCCCACAACAGGGGTGGCGGGCCCAATCCCCCTCCGGGGGCTTCTGCTGGAACTCAGGGCCCGGGTGGATAACTCTCTGTCCCCCACCATGGTAGCCCACCGGGAAGACCGAGACCCTCCATTCCAAAGGTTCATATGTCCTACCGCGACCGCTAGTCAAAGGAGGCTCTGGCAGCAATCCTCCTTCTTTCAGTAGGTTTGGAAACCCTGGAGTCCCGTCCACCTGGCTCCTCGCGTCTTTCAGCCAATCTGTCTGCACCCCTCGGTTCATACACCTGCCCAGCTCACCTTCCCCCAGCCAACTAAACTCCCGCGCAATTTCTCCCTCTCCTTTCACCTCCTCCCACATGATCAGGTCCATTTCGGCTCCGCCCTCATCCACCAAGCACACTTCAGTAGGTCTCCTTTGCAGCTCCTCCTCACACTCTATTTCTACCAGAATCCCTTCAGTACAGCCACTCGCGCCTTTCGGGCTCTCTTCTTCTGGGGACGGCACACTGGGTCCTACTCCTTCACAGCCACAAAGCTTAGAAAAATGAAGGGAAAAGCAGGGATCAAAGGGCTCCCTTTGACCGCCACTTTTCCTTGCCTTTTGCAAAGCCACGGGGCTTAGAAAAAAGGAAGGGTGCCTTCCCTTGCTTTTTGTGAAGCCCTGTGGCTTCAAAGTGGCTTGTCAAAGTGACCGCTTTTTTTTCCTTGCCTTTTGTGAAGCCACAGGGCATAGCAAAAAGGAAGGGAAGGCTCCCTTCGGGTAAAGATCACAGCCCTTTGATCCTGAAGCCGTTTCATGGCTGCTTTCCTAAGCCCCACAGGGCTTATCAAGTGGGTAAAGCAGCCATGAAAGGGTTGCACAATCGCAGCCCTTTGATCCTGAAGCTCTTTTATGGCTACTTTCCATGAGTGGGTAAAGTATCTATGAAAGGGCTTCAGGTCAAAGGGCTGTGATCGTGCAGCCCTTTCATCGCTGCTTTACCTGAAGGGAGCCTTCCCTTGCTTTTTGCTAAGCCCCATGGCTTTGCAAAAGGCAGGGAAAGCAGCTGCCTTCCATGTATAAAATGACCTTCAGTTTTTTTGTCTAATTATTTAAGGAAAAAGCGTCATTTTATACACAGAATAATACGGTATATGTTAGAGACAGTTCAACTTCATGATCGATACAGAATCCAAAATTACATGCTCCATTCCACTTAAAGTAGCCTTACCATTAGTCTCACTGAGATGGTTGACTCAGTTGGTAGGTTCCTGGGGCCAGTGAATACAATGTTCTCTTTCCACCCGCACCTGGAGCCACTATATTGTGCTCTCCCACATACACTGAATGCCTTTCTCTTGCTTTTCATTTTAAATAATGACAACAAGAACAAAACTGTGCTGTTAACTTGATTCTGACATGTGGCAAACCGACACAGGGTTTTCTAGGTATGGAGCACTCAGAAATGGTTTACTATCGCCTCATTCCAGGAGCACTCTGAGATTTTGCAGCCCTTAAAAGGGAACAAGCAACATAAACATGGTGTGGGCATTATGGGTGCAGCACTTTGCTTCATATTGCATTTGGCGGGCATTCCACCTTTTCTTTATTTTCTTCTTCTTATAACTTAGGTTTTTTTCCTAAGTGTCTGCATATACTATAAGGAGTAATTATGGAGCATACCTGTTGCTTAACTGCATTAAAATGTCATTATGTACAATGACCAAAGTACATTTTCAAAAAGTCAGTGCTGGAATTACACTTAAGCAAAGACATGTTTATTATCACCAAATGTGTACCGAAAGTACACGTTCCTGCAATCCAAACATTATATAAAAACATTTTTCCAATTACTGCAGACTCCCTATAGGGTTTCAAGCTGCTTCATGACATTTTAAACTCTGTAAATAATATGAGCCTTTATAAGGCAGCAAAATCTTTGCTTCTTGCTACTGACCCAGGAAATAATTTTTTTAAAAAAACACATTTTCATAGCAGGGGGATAAAAATGCTTTTAACACATTTATCTTGAAAATTGGTGGTTTTAAATAGTCCCAAGGGATAAATAACCATAAAATATAACATTAGTGATTCCAAGTATTATTCCGAGTAGACACAAATGGGATGTGACTACACCTTGTCATTTTTCTTGCCATTTCTGCTGCTAAAGCTCATCAATCATCGCCAAAGTAAGGCCTTTTTTTAAAATCCAAAAAAGCAACAACACCAACATACTGGTGATTGGAAATTGCTTCTGAAATGTAGGATACAAAGACCTGAACATTCCTAACTGATTAACGAGATGGCGTATTATGATTACAAGTCTACGGACACTTGCCTGAAAATAAGTTCCATTGAACATAATGGGATTTCCCTCTGAGGATGTGATCAGATGACAGGATCATGTAGGATCATGCTGAAAAGGATTGCTTCACTTGGTGCAGTATTCTCCAAAGTAGCCCTTCTATGCACACATGATCCAGTGCTGATCACTCCAGCACAGCTCCAAAAATAGAATAGTTCTGCTACTAAACCAAAAAGGAGTATGGAGCAGAGTGAGCTGGTTTGTGGTTTCCTGTACATCATGTAGCTACTAGAGAAGGGCACAAATTAAAAACTGAATCACCAAATTCATTCAAAAAAGTTGCTAATTTCTTGATTCTTATTCATACAAATCAATGCCTCTAATGAATCATAAATCAACAATTTTAGTGACTTTTGCTTGGTTATTAAACACCCCCCCCCCCCAAGGTACCTAAAGACACCAAAATTTCAGTGAAGTTTCCTCCAACACTCCCATACTATCCCTCCAGGTTTGGTGAAGATTGGAGCTTCAGATGTCCAAGTTATACACTCACAAAGACACACACCCCCGAGGAAAGTTCCCCCCAGGCCACCTAGAGACACCAAAATCACAGAAAAGATTCCCATGACTCTCCTCTACAATTCCTCAAAGTTTGGTGAACATTGGGTTTCCCCATGCCAGGTCCTAAAGGACACTTTGTGGGTGGATAATTTGGATGCCTGAAACCCAATCTTCACCAAACTTGGAAAGATTGTAGGGGAGACCCAGTAGAAGCTTCTCTGTGATTCTGGTGTCTCTTGCTGCATGGGGGGGGCACTCCTTGTGAGTGTATAACTTGGATGTCCAAAACCCAAACTTCACCATACGTGGAGGGCTTGTAGAGGAGAGTCAGGGGAAAGTTCCCTATGAATTCGGGGTCTCTAGGTACTTGGGGGCTGTTTTATAAAGTTTTAAAGGCAAAAATAAATTGACAAATCAATTCACCCATTTTTAAGAAAAAATGTAAATTTGTAATTCATGATTTCTCAACCTTGACAAATAACAAATCTAAATGAATCACAATTTTTCTGATTCATGCTCATCTCTAGTAGCCACAGAAAAATAGCTCACAGGACCATGCTACAAATGGTCCATACTGCAAACTATATTGCTGTCTGATCATACTCTTGAGTCTATACAAACAGGATGGTAATGTGGGCCCATTTATATCCTAATTGTCTACATTAGGGTTGGACAGTCTGTAGCCTGTGAATGATGCTAATTTCCAGTTCCCATTGTTTTGGAATATTGGCCAAGCTGAGTGGGGCTCATAGAAATTGTTTAGTGGCAGTTTTGTCTAACATCTGGTGGGCTGCGAGTTGACCAACTCAGATTTATGCTAACTGGGAGCTGCTTTCCAACATTTCAGGCATTCCCAGTCCTTACTGGAGAAACTGAATCTGGGAGCTTTTGCATAGAAAATGTATGTTCTGCCATTGAGCTGTGGTCTTCTAATTTCTAACACTGCAAGCTTTGAACTAGTTGAGCAGACTGGCACATGATGAACAGAAAATACAATGACATGTTCTTCATCTGAAATATCATGAGCATCAGCAAATATCTGCAGTCCATGTTCATCTTATCCACAGCTCAGACAGTTATATTGAATTCCACAGTTCTGAGTGATCACTTTTGGAGGAAATGCTTTCATATCATGACATGGCAGGCAGACCGAAATGATGGGCGATTACTTTTTGGTAGCAAAGGAAATTCCTTCATCACATTGTTCTGAACATAGCAACATTTTTTTCAGCAGTGTCTATCAATGCAGTGAACAACATGACTGAACTATTTTATAGTCCTCCATAGGCTGGTCATCCAAAACTATATTTAGACTTCTGCGATAGTTACACACAATGCAACTACAGTAAACTGAATGAAATTGCTTTGAATGAACATTGTCTAGAACCATGAATGTCATAAATGTAAAAAACATATCTATGCCCATTGGGTATCAATGGCCTGTTCTATAGACATTTCTTCTTTTTTTTCACCAACTGAGTGGGGAAAATAATTCCATAAGAAAACATAAAAATGTACATACATTTGAGATACAGTTAAACCTGGATAACATAATCTACCTTTGATTATACGGCTGCATTGTTGATTAAGAGCCAAAAAATGATCTTCTTAATCTCTAGTTCTCTTATAAGGTTTCTATACCATTGACCATAATATTTTACTGGAATGGCTCTGTGGGAGTAGGAAGCCCACTAATATAAGGCTTTCACTACTACCTGCAAAGTTGGCTACAAAAAGTGAGGGGGAGTTGTATACTGTAGACTTATAAACCCCAGGACCAGGAATTGGGTAAGCAATCCAGAATGGACTTTTATTTGCCGTAAAAGAACAGATGCATATATCTGGTGTAATCTGACACATCTGTTACTAGAGACTCAGTTGGCCACAGTAGTGTACAGTGAAGCAGTATTCATTGGCTAGCTCGCTTAGGACCATTTGGGGATAGGATAAACTTGCCACATGGTAGTACAGTGGGGTCTTGACTTAAGAACGGCTTGAGTTAAGAACATTTTGACTTAAGAACCACTCTCATAGGAAAATATTGACTTGACTTACATACTTAGATTTGAGTTAAGAACTGAAAAAAAACCACGTGGGAGGCAGGGAAAGAGCAAAATTTGAACTTTCAGTTAACTGTTGGGCAGTGAAAAGGGTGCCTGTCTGCTTCCTCACTCCTCCCAGCGTTTAGAGAGTGGATTGGGAGTCTTCAGACTGCCTGGTACTGCCTGGACTGTATTTTCCCTGCCTTCCCTGAACCTTTCTTGATCTAAGAAAAAAAGAAACAAAATATCCCCCTCTAGTGGTCGAAGGCAGAATAGCAGCTTCCCATTAGTTTCTATGGACGGAAAAGAGCAGATACGGATCAAATGGTTTTCAATGCATGCCTATGGGAAATGCAGATTTGACCTGAGAACTTTTTGACTTGAGAACCGCCTTCCAATACGGATTAAGTTCTCAAGTCAAGACCCCACTGTACATATGCTTGAAACTTTCCATTTGGACTACCACAGTATGTGCTATGTAGGGCTTCCATTTAACATAGCATCGGGGATGGTGCTAGAACAATATGTGGTAGCTAAACTGGGGGCAGAAACAACACACAAAATCCACAAGACTTTTTTTTAAGAGGAACTGTATTGGCTGTCAATATGTTTTATGTCTAAGTTCAAGGTGCTGTTAATAACTTCCAATGACCTAATGGCTTGGGACCTAAATATTTGAGGGATCACCTCTCCTGAGATATATCTGACAAATCATTAAGATCTGCTGACGTAAAAACTTTGTGCTCCACCAGAGCAGGAAACTACATGGAGTCTCAGAAGAGAGCCTTCTCAGCTGTAGTATCCCAGTTGTGGAATGTCTTCTATCAAGTTAAAATCTGTCTATTTACCCAAATATTTGGAAGCAAGTGGGATTATTAATTGGTCTCCAATCTTTCAAATAGTTGGTTACTAGTTCATCGGGAATGGTAAATTGTTATAAATTGTTTCTGAAGTGTTTTAAACTATTTTAATCTAACCTTCTAGAACTGACACCAAAGAAAGATGTTCTTCTCATTCTAGGGGACTGGAATGCTAAAGTAGGGAGTCAAGAGATAAAAGGAACAACAGGGATGTTTAGCCTTGGAGTTCAGAATGAAGCAGGGCAAAGGCTAATAGAGTTTTGTCAACAGAACAAGCTGGTCATCACACTCTTTTCCAGCAACACAAGAGGCAACTCTATACATGGAAATCACCAGATGGGCAATATCGAAATCAAATTGATTATATTCTCTGCAGCCAAAGATGGAGAAGCACTATACAGTCAGCAAAAAAAAGACCTGGAGCTGACTGTGGCTCTGATCATCAGCTCCTCATAGCAAAATTCAAGCTTAGACTAAAGAGAGTAGGAAAACCCACTGGGATACTAAGGTATAATCTAAACCAAATCCCTTATGAATACACAGTGGAAGTAAAGAACAGATTTAAGGAACTAGATTTGGTGGGCAGAGTGCCTGAAGAACTTTGTATAGAGGCTCGTAACATTGTCCAGGAGGCAGCAACAAAAACCATTCCAATCAGAAGGAAATGAAAAAAAGCAAAGTAGCTGTCCAATGAGGCCTTAGAAATACCAGAGAAGAGAAGGGAAATAAAATGTAAGGGAGATAGGGAAAGTTACAGAAAATTAAATGCAGACTTCCAAAGAATAGCAAGGAGAGACAAGAGAACCGTCTTAAATGAACAATGCAAAGAAATAGAGGAAAATAACAGAAAGGGAACAACCAGAGATCTGTTCAGGAAAACTGGAGATATTAGAGGAACATTTTGTGCAAAGATGAACAAGATAAAGGACAAAAATGATAGGGACCTCAAAGAAGCAGTAGACATCAAGAAGAGGTGGCAAGAATACACAGAGGAATTATATCAGAAAGATTTGGATATCCCGGACAACCCAGATAATGTAGTTGCTGACCTTGAGCCAGACATCCTGGAGAGTGAAGTCAAGTGGGACTTAGAAAGCATGGCTAACAACAAGGCCAGTGGAGGTGATGGCATTCCAATTGAACTATTTAAAATCTTAAAAGATGATGCTGTTAAGGTGCTACATTCAATATGCCCAGCAAGTTTGGAAAACTCAACAGTGGCCGGAGGACTGGAAAAGATCAGTCTACATCCCAATACCAAAGAAGGGAAGTGCCAAAGAATGCTCCAACTACTGCACAATTGCACTCTTTTCACACGCTAGCAAGGTTATGCTCAAAATCCTACAAGGTAGGCTTCAGCAATATGTGGACCGAGAACTCCCAGAAGTACAAGCAGGATTCCGAAGGGGCAGAGGAATTCCAGACCAAATTGCTGACACAACTCCGGGAGGCAGTAGAAGACAGGAAGGCCTGGCGTGCTCTGGTCCATGGGGTCACGAAGAGTCGGACACGACTAAACGACTAAACACACACACATTGCTAACATGCGCTGGATTATGGAGAAAGTCAGAGAGTTCCAGAAAAACATCTACTTCTGCTTCATTGATTATGCAAAAGCCTTTGACTATGTGGACCACAACAAACTATGGCAAGTCCTTAAAGAAATGGGCGGGCCTGACCACCTTATCCATCTCCTGAGAAACCTATATGTGGGACAGGAAGCAACAGTTAGAACTGGATATGGAACAACTATTTGGTTCAAAATTGGGAAAGGAGTACGACAAGGCTGTATATTGTCTCCCTGCTTATTTAACTTATATGCAGAATACATCATGCGGAAGGCCGGACTGGAGGAATCCCAAGCTGGAATCAAGATTTCTGGAAGAAATATCAACAACCTCCGATATGCAGATGATACCACTCTGACGGCAGAAAGTGAGGAGGAACTAAAGAACCTTGTAATGAGGGTGAAAGAGGAGAGTGCAAAAAATGGCCTAAAACTCAACATCAAAAAAACTAATGTGATGGCCACTGGTCCCATCACCTCCTGGGAAATAGAAGGGGACGATATGGAGGCAGTGACAAATTTTACTTTCTTGGGCTCCATGATCACTGCAGATGGAGACAGCAGCCACGAAATTAAAAGACGCCTGCTTCTTGGGAGGGAAGCGATGACAAACCTTGACAGCATCTTAAAAAGCAGACACATCACCTTGCCAACAAAAGTCTGCATAGTCAAAGCTATGGTTTTTCCTGCAGTGATGTATGGAAGTGAGAGCTGGACCATAAAGAAAGCTGACAACTGAAGAATTGATGCCTTTGAATTGTGGTGCTGGAGGAGGCTCTTGAGAGTCCCCTGGACTGCAAGGAGAACAAACCTATCAATTCTAAAGGAAATCAAACTTGAGTGCTCACTGGAAGTCACCCTGACTCATTCCCAGCACACCTGACAGATATGGTTGCTCATTACAGCATTTGATTCTGGTCAGGCCTATAATTTATTCTTGACACCCCTAGCTCCAGTACTTTGGCCATCTCATGAGAAGAGAAGACTCCCTAGAAAATACCTTGATGTTGGGAAAGTGTGAGGGGAAGAAGAGAAGGGGACGACAGAGGACGAGATGGTTGGACAGTGTCATAGAAGTGACCAACATGAATTTGACACAACTCCGGGAGGCAGTGGAAGATAGGAGGGCCTGGCGTACTCTGGTCCATGGGGTCACGAAGAGTCGGACATGACTAAACGACTAAACAACGACGACAAATCTATTTGGACTGTTTTAGATTCTTTTAACGTAATTTTACTCACCATTCCCCAGCCTGAGATAAACTGAAACAGGGCAGATTAAAAATATTCTAACAAAAATATGGTTTTACAGCAGTGCTTTATAAAATTTCTGTCTGGCCTCTGTAAGAACACATGGACACTTAAAGAAAAATTATTCTGAGAAACCAACTAAAAATCAAGTTGATATCTGCATTTTAATAATGATGTTCCATTTTCTTTCTAGTGGTACATGCTTCTTAGAAGAGCAAATTATAATAGATATTAGAAATAGAAAAAAAACCTTTGATTGACAAAAAGTAAAATATATATCACTGTTTCCAGACTAATTGAATTAGCATCGATGAGATGTCACTTAAAGAGACACCTCTGCATTGAAACACAGGTTTGTTGCAAATGACCTGTCATTATAGCCATGGGTAGTGTTTATGTCCAAACTAAAAACACTGTACCTCCCAGCAATATTCTCAACAGGAGTTAATACAGCAGGGATGGTGAAATGTCAGTTGATATGATCCACTAGAGATTTATACCTCAGGTGTTATGTTAATTTACTTGCTGGCATACATTAATTGAACCCAATCAATAAGCCCTCTAGTACAGACTAGAAATGCAGACCAAGTAATTTAGTGCCACATTTTAGGTAGAAGAATTTAATGAAAGTCATTTTAATTTGTGTCAATATAGATAATGTAATTCTTCACAATCCTTCTTCAACTTCCTAATTATACAAATGTGTGTCTTTTTGCTTTTCCCATCAGTGTCTTTAAACCAGGTTATAATGTTACCATTGCTGCACATACTCTTTCAAATAATGGTATCCAAGGGGGTGAGAAAGTGTTTGGTCCTAGTGAGAAACTATGCTTAAGATTGCATGATTGCAATTAATTAGGCTGCCATAGAAACTCAGAGTAGATATATGGGTAGAATATATTCTTAATCTCTGAATGATATTAGAGAAGCTTCCACCCATTCTGTTCTATTCTGTTTTTGGGAGCACACATTATAGTTTAATATTGCATTTTAGTTTTTGTTTTCTCTGTGGAGAAAGTTTCTTTTGCTTCCCTTCCTAGGCACTAACTTCCTCTTTTGATAACCTTTGCAGTACCAGCCTCTTTTTGCCCTGCAAATATACTCCTTTCAAAACTATCATAATCAACAAACTCATGCCAAAATCATTTGCCAGGAAAGTTTTCTTTAAAGAACAGCAGATAGGTTTTTTTTTGTAAAATGACTGGATGGGATAACACAAAAGGCAATTTCAGTTTCTCCCCTCCTTAACCATTTAGTGGCTGTATTTCAGTTGTCGTTTAGTCATTAAGTCATGTCCAACTCTTTGTGACCCCATGGACCATGGTCTTTGGTTTCTTCCTTCTACATCTCCAATTTTACCACTAAGCTTAATCACTCTTTAGCTTGTACCCAAGCTGACTGCCAGTATGCCCATACCTAAGACCAACCGTGGATGAGTAGGGGGGACAGGGAAATCATTGAGTAGTCAAAGTTAACAGTGCTACTAGTATGCTAATCAATAGCAGATAGAAGAATTTTCAGGAGAACATGGGGACTGTGGGACAAAAATGCCTCATAATTGCTATGAAAATCTTGTATCCTACAGGGCCTATTTCAATATCCCATCAGTAGCACATAGGTATATATATAGCTATAAATATGCATGAACTTTTAAAATGATACAATGTATTATAATTTAATTTCTAAATGACAGGCAACAAGCTTCAACTTTGTCTGTAAATCATGTTCACTTTCTCCACTGAAATATGTCTACTACTCTGTGCATTTAGACATCAGTTGTTGTTTTTCTCCATCGGAGCTGATGGCATTCTGAACATATTTAAAAGTCACACTTTCTTTCTTAACTACTATACAAGGGGAAGGGGAAAGGGTTTAAGAATTGTTGATCCACCATTTAAAAAAAAAATCACCAGTAGCCACTCACTATATGAAAGATACAGCAGGGCAGTCACTGGGAATACTCCACTGTCATCCCAACAGTCTTAGTAAAATTGTTTTGGCACAATTAATGCACCTTCTGCAAATTGAGCTAACATGTTGGGGAGGCACCAAGACTGCAGTCCAAGCCACACTGAGCACAAGGGAACTACTTCTGAATAATCATGTATAGGATTATGTTACTAAACACCCAATAATATTAACTAAAATGAAGCCAGAGACCAGATGTTTTAAAAAGAGAGAGAGAGAAAGAAGTAAATTATGAATAAACAGAATAGGCATTTGTTACACAGCTTGTTGTCTAGCATTTCAGGCTGGAATCCGGTGCCCACACTGACTTGAAAGCTGAATTCAATATAAATTATTTCTGAGAACGCATACATATGATTTCTATTCACAAGGTGTCAGAAATAAATGACATAAATCATTCAGAGTATTCCATTAAAAAGACTAAAGGAAATAATATTTTAACTATGAAATTTTCTTCAGTATGTACTGGTACGGTCTACAGAACAATTTAGCAAGTAAATCAGTTTTTGAGGCTAAAGGTTCGTAAGTGAAATAATATGAGAGATACTTTTTTCTACACATATTTCTTACAAACAAAAGAATTAGCTTATTTGTCTTTAGGAAAATATGTGCATTTACTTTATCTGCATTTAGTGTTTACCTAACTTTATAATAACTGCAGTATGACTTGTTTAACTATACTGAGGTAGAATAGCAATCTCTGTCTCTGGGTCTTCAATTCATTTCTGTCTGTATCTCTTAAGGAAATGATACCAGAAAGCTAAAAGAGTTATTTCATAAAGAATAGTTTCTGCATACTACTCTTGCTATGGGTAGTATATTAATATTTTCTCTTGACAAATAAATCCAGGATCATAAGCATTCCGCCAAAAGTTAGTCTGACTGAAATAGGGGATGGTCATACCAAGCAGGGTAGAAAATTTTATTTTTCACCCCCTAATTTTACAAAGAAAAAGTACAGACCTCACACTTTGAGACTTGTCTTTCAGACAGTGACAAGGTTGCTAAGTATTATCCATGAGTAATGACCATAATAAAAATGTTGCCCTCCCCAAGCAACATGTAAACTGTGATCAGCTATAACTATACAGGGACTATACCCATTATGGAATACTGAAATACTGTATAGCTACTTTGTCAGTTAAAATAATAAATAGCAATTTCAGGAATTTTAATGTTTCTTAACACACAAGAGTAGATATTTAAATCTTTGCATTGCCATACCATGGGACTAGTAAAAATTAGGTTCCCACACCTGCAGTCTTTTGTAGCTTGAAAGCTTTTATGTAGACTCAGTCTGTAGGAATCACCAAGTTCTATTGTTCAGTATAAATGTGATCAACCAGGCTGGAAGACCACAAGCACAGACAAATGTACACACACAATCTTTTGCTATCTTCACAGATTCCTACAGCAGTGCTGTAGCCCTCTGTTCTGTGGGAAATGAATGCAAGCACTCAGTCAACAAGTGTAGTAGCAATTTGTGTTCATTTCTGCAGATTTTATATCTGGTTGACACTATAAAACACATTAGTCTCCCCTGCTGCTCTTTCAGCCTCCAGAAAAGACATACACATAGAAACACATACATTCATCCTATATATGTTTTTGTCAAGAAATCAAGTTGTTATAGGATGAACAAAAACCATTCTGTTGATAATGTACATTATCAATAAATTTTCCTTACAAACTCTCAATATTCATGCAACCTTAACATAAAGAACCAATTATCTTCCAACATTTGCTGCTCAACCATGCTAAAATTATTCATATCCCTCTAGTATTGTAAAAGGCTTATAGAAGAGTATTTGTAGCTGGGAAATAAGAAACAGTTGTTAGCATGGAAATGGAAATAATCACTCTGTGTTACATATACTAAATTCATGAAAGGGACAAAGTATTTTCAAATATTTTTCATGTTATGTAGACAAAAAATTAAAAGCAATTTAAATATTTGGGGTGAGGGAAAGAATCTGTCTGTCCCATCCAGTTGACCGTACAATTTGCACACGTACTGCAATATTTATTTATTTATTTATTTATTTATTTATTTATTTGCTTGCTTGCTTGCTTGCTTGCTTGCTTGCTTGCTTGCTTGCTTGCTTGCTTGTGTAAATCTTGCCTTCTGATACTCCTATAGAAACCACCAGAATTGCAGATACCTCCCCAGAAAGATAGCAGAAATGATAAACTGGATTCACCACAGCCAATGGTTGATGTGTCCCCCTCCCTTCCCCTGCAAGGACCTTGCGTAACTGCTGGTGAATGAGATAGAAAGGTTGTCTAAACAGGAATACATTTTCATCCCAGGTTACACATTCCTAAGCATTTCCTATTTCGCTTCTATTACCTAGAAACCTTAGTCAGGACATCCAAGTGCTTATGACATTTCTCAAGTGACTCAAGTTCAAGGCCATCAGGAGTCCCCAAATTAATATATTACATACATACATACATACATACATACATACATACATACATACATACATACATACATACATACATACATACATACATACATACATACAGATTTGGAAAGAACACATTGGTCAAGCCTAGTTATAAATCTCTAGTGTAACTTTATTTATTTATTTATTTATTTATTTATTTATTTATTTATTTATTTATTTATTTATTAAACTTATATGCCGGCCACACTATCCAAAGGTCTCTAGGCAGCTTACAACATTTAAAATATAATAAAAATACAAAATAATCAAAATGCAATTCAAATATATACTCTAAAAATTGCCATCGGACCCACAGCTGATATTATTTCAATTAAAAGCCTTCTGTAACAGGAAGGTTTTGACCTGGCACCGAAACGACTATCACTGTCGGCGCCAGATAAATCGCGGTCGGGAGGGCATTCCACAGTCTGGGGGCAGCTGCCAAGAAGGCTCTTTCTCTACAAGCCCTCCCTCTTTTCTCCTTAAGGGATGTCTCTTTCAAAAGGGCCCCCTGGCTAGATCTTAACTGCCGGGTAGGTTCCATTATAAGAATACCTGATCAAGTGTATATGCCTAAATAAAACCAGCCTCAGAGATCTCACTGTCCATTAAAGGCTGAAGTTGTAGCAACCAATTCCTACTGTACCCAAATCAATTTGGATGTTCAGTCCACACTGAAAAGAAATGCTCGCTTCAGTCGCTCAGGGATACATTTTGAAAATTAATATTATTTGGAGGAAGACTAGAACCCAATAGCGTCTATGCAAGGTGAAGACCCACAAAGTTCTCTTGGGGGGGGGATGGCAGCCCAACATATTGCTAAAATCCAAATTAAGTTGGCTATGGCACAAATGGCTGCAAAACAGCCTAAAGAAAGCAAACATAAGATGAAAATGACCGATGAACATTAAAAACAAACCGCTCTTATTGGTGCTAGTAGAATTCCTTTTTCTTTTTGCAGAAGCTGTGGAAGCCTACTGTTAAATTGACAGGGACAGCTAAGACAATGGTCACACCAATGGAATGTTTTCGAGTTCTCCCCCTTTGATTTCGAAATTTAAATTTGCAGTCACATGATGCACTGCCATTAGCAAATCATTTACCTGGCAAGCATGCTAAATGCAGATCATTTCTCACTCGGCCAGAAGCTTCTATTATTTTGTTGTTGCAGGTCTTCTTTTTTAATGTTGCATGGCTGCATGTGTGAAAACCTTATTGTAACTTTTTTGAACTACCGTATTGTTACAGTGCATCTCCTTTTAAATGTTTTAATTTTCTTTTCCCGTGGCATTTATTCCGAGCTCCAGGCACTTATTGAATGGGAAGGAAATAACTTGGGTCACCCAAAAACACTTGAGACACACATCCTAGAATAAATGCCATGTGACCACAAAGCATGACAGGAACACGATAAAAAGTTGTGTAACCACAGGGGGACATTTTGCTGGTGCGACCAAGCTGCTACATTTTAAATCCAGTTCTTTTTGGCAAGTTCAGCAGTACAGCTGGTTAGTTCTTAAACTGGAGTAAAAGCCAACAGATGTCAGCTCATGCTCCACAAAACCTGGGAACTGGAAATTAAGACCTAAATAAATGTGAACCATATGATCAGGAACGATGGCACTAATTATGCTTCCTTATCATCTGCATGCCTAGAATTTGCCTTGATCTTTCATGTGAGGTTTTTCAGATGCACCAGACGGAGTACCAAGGACATAGCAATTGTGTCCCACCTTGTCTTAGTCCTGTATTATTTTATCTTCTTGAATCTTAGTTAATTGAATCCTGAATACAAGTCATAAACTTGCCAATATTCAGCATTTTTTAAAGATAGTATACCTTTGACTGTTTTTATTAAATTACTTTGAAATTTTGCCAGTTTGTAGATTTTTGAAAGTACTGTAGCTGATGTATTTCAAATGTCAGGTCATTACCTAAACAGTTAAGCAGTAGAATTTGGGAGGTTATAATGACAGGCTTTTTTTGTCTTTGCATTTATGTGCGCAATTTGCCTTAACTAAAGGGACAATCCTATTTCCCTTCAAGAAGATCTTTGCAAGAATGTTCTTGTACTGTTCTAGCCCCAAATCATGTCCCATTAAGGCATATACAAGAAATGGATACATGATTGTTTAATGTTTATAGGAATCATTCCATAGGGAAAGGACTTTCAGAAGAAATGAACTCCTAGTTGCATAATTTGGTAGGAATCTCTCAGTAGGTAGAACATACTTCTGTGCTGTTCCTGCACTCTGAAAAATGCCCAGCTGCATTTTTGTGAGTTATACGACTTGCCATATTGCATGGGGGAGCAAGTTCCAATGAAGGCCACCTCCATGAGTGACTTGAAGAGTAGGGACCACTTGAGAGCTAGCTCAGGTGTCCAGGAATTGTGTGAGTTCAGTGCTGTTTCAGTGCAATGCTTCTACAAGAGAAGGATCTGCTGACTGCACACAATCGCCCAAAGGAAATTCAAGTGTATTCATAATGCTTTCCCACTCATTGAGGAAGCTCCTTCAACTATTTCTGTTCATGGAACTTTATATCTGCTTCTTCCCACGTTAGTATTTCCCTGTTCTACCAATGCATGAGGGAAAGCAGACTGAAAATGTCAGTACACATGCATTATTCAAGTGCTTTACTGTGTTGGATCCAAATGACATTTTCCACAATGATTATTTTCATCTACAAATAACTTTTGATCCAATGGTGGAATGGCACTGATGGAAAGGAATGTAAGCAGCTGCTCCACGTGTAGGATGGTTTGGCAGCACCCAGGGCAAGTATCGCACCATCTAACCCAGTGGTGTCGAACTGTGGCCCTCCAGATGTTCATGGACTTCAACTCCCAGAAATCCTGGCCAGCAGAGGTGGTGGTGAAGGCTTCTGGGAGTTGAAGTTCAAGAACATCTGGAGGGCCACAGTTCGACACCACTGATCTAACCCATGGACCTGTGCCCTCTCCTCCCTCTGTTTCCAACAGGAGTGCCCCCAAGGCATGCTCCTCATCCTCCATCATCATCCTGCCTTCTCCCATCTTTCTCCCAGCTCCTCCTCAACTACTTTGCACTGGGCTCACCTGCTGCTACACTGCCACTGCCACCTCCTACAGCAGCTGCATAGCCATACTCTGCTCCTGCCATTGGCACAGCAGGAAGATGCTGCTGGCGAGGCTCAGTACTGCCAGCAACCCAAGAGCAGCCAGGAAGAGGCACAGCAATGCCTGGACCCCTGGCACCCCAGCCTAGCCTACATGGCTCTGGCTGTCCAGCAGCAGCAGGAGCAGCCACACCCCCTCCACCAGGCAAAGTCAGATGGTCGCTACTGGTGCACTCTCCTCAACAGCCAGTCTACTCCCCTTTGTCGCCTGGCACTGCACTTGTGCTGGGCTGCGGGTGGCTGGCTCTCTGTTTGCCAGACAGCCTCAGCAGGCAGGGGTCGGTGGTGGGAGGATAGGGCCACCAGGGCCAGCCCAGCAGTGAGACAGAGCATGCAGGGTGTAAAAGGGCAGATGTTGCTCACCTAACAGGGTTGTGCCCTGAGGTGACCATCCCACTGGTTCCTCCATGCTATGGCACTGCCTCTGGCAGCACCTCACCTGCTGTTCCAGGTGGTTGCCAGAGTCTCCATACCATATTTTCAAGTGTCTGCTTATGTAAGGGGAAACTGGCAAATCAATTCTAAGAACTGTCCTGCCATTATGATCAAACTCTGGATCCAATCCAATAGTGTGATTTTTAAAATCTCAATTGGTGGAAACCTGTTGTTTAGCACAGTATGATGCAACTAGAGTAGGTTCATTTGACTCAATGGGACTTATGAAGGAGTTGGTTCACCAAATCCCCACTGATTCATTGGGCCTACTGTAGTGGGACTTCCTATGTAAATTAACAGGATTTCAACCAGTTTGTCAGAATTATAAAAATGCTCCTTTTCACAATATATATTTATAGTAGTGAAACCTGAAAGTTGCAGCACTGGTATAGGCTATCTCCCTGATGAGCAGGAACTTTTCCATCTCCTCTTAATTAACTTGCAACATGTAGACACAAAATGAAACATATTTCATTAGCAGTGAAAAAGGAAATGATGAAAAGCAACTATGTTGTTGCTCCTGGTTATAAACCAACCCTGCAAGGCAGAAACTTGAAAACCCACAAAAATGCTCAAAAAGCCTCTGAGTGCATAAGACACAAGATTTAATACCTTTAACCCCCTCCAGCTGTATAAATGTCAACATGGCAGTAAATGCTATAATTTTATTTATTTTTTTGTAAAAAATAAAGATTCAGTAGAAGGCTTAATGTCTCCAGCAAAATTAATATAACGTGAAGGAGTTCCATGTCACAGAAAAATAAAAGCAGTTTCAGAGTCTCAGGCAATTAGGATTCAGTCCCACAGGAAATAATAAAGCTATTGAATTCTGAGATATATTTACAACATAGCATAGTTTGAAGGCAGAAGCAAGGTTCAGCATGATGATGATTACAGATTGCTACAAGCTAGCTGCTGCTCTCTTAACTCATTGTTCCATCTGATCTTATACCCCATCATCCTCTCATGAGCTGGCTGAAGCTTTCTGTCAGGACTGGGGCCATGCCAGAACCATGCAACATTAGTGCATGCAGGATTGGCCCCATCCCTCTGGGGAGAACTGCTCTAGAGATTGCAGGACTGGGTCCTTTCCCTGCAGTTGCTGCCCAGCTCCTCAGGAGTGCCACCTGTGGAATCTGAGGGCTGGGCTATATGAGAACAGGCTTTCCCTGCAGACCTTTGTCTCAGCAATGAAGGTCTCCAGCTGTGATTCCTGCCTTGCAATGTCTGCCAGCATCCTTATTTCTGCCTTGCATTTCCTTGCATCCCTGGACCTCACTGCCTTGATACTGTTCCTCCTGACTTCACCTCCTACACTGTCTGACCACAATTTGCATAATCCTTCTACTTGGCTGCTGTTTGGACTCAAAATCTTAGTTGGTTGGTCCCTGCTTGGGCTGTGGGATTGTTTCTTACTTGTTCCTGTGGTCTTGCTCTGGACTAGGTCCTGGTGCCTTTTCTACTGAACCCTGAAACTTTGTATCAGTCAGATGAATCCAATTAATTAGTTTCTGCTGCATCAGCACTCTCAGGACCTCCACAGGTGTAAACTATCCACGCGCCATGAGAAGCCAGACACAGGATTCTTCTCAGAAAACATTCCAAGGCCACAGATAAGGTTTCAAAGGCCTTTGGGAGGTCTCAACCCAGTTGCTCAAATACACTTTCTTAGCTGGCTCAGCTCAAGCAGATTCAAGATTTTACAAGAAATAGAGAGGATGATAAGCCCCATTTATGCTGGTCTCATCAAAATGCTGTTATTAAAGAAACAATTAAAAGTAGTGAAAAAGATCCTTATCTGAACCACCATGTTATGGCTTCCTCTGTACCTCAGAAGCTTTCACAGATATACCATCTATCTAATTATTAATATATTTTTCCCACCTTCTTCCTTAAAATGGATCCAAAGCAACTTGTGTGATTAAAAGACAATATTTAAAGATAAAAACAGTAAGTTTAGTTTAGTTTATTAGTTTAGTTTATTTGATTTATACCCTGCCTATTTGGCCCAACGGACCACTCTAGGTGGCTAGAGTATAGAAATACTAAAATGGATCAAACAAATACCACACTAAAAACAATAAACACAGTCAAAGCAGTAAGGCACGACAATTCATTTAAAAAATCACTAAGGAAAAGCTTGCCTACAGATAAAGGTCTTTGCCTGGTCCCAAAGGGACAGCAAAGATTGGGCCAATCTGGCCTTCTGTGGGAGGCAGACCCAAATCTAGGAACAGCAACAGAGAAGGCCCTCACATGTTCCTAACAAATGTACTTGTAAACATGGCAGGACAAAGAAAAAAGCCTTCCCAGAGTATCTTCCTTTAGGAAAGGTCTCACAGAGCAGTGGTCCCCAACCTTGGGCCTCCAGATGTTCTTGGACTTCAACTCCCAGAAGTCTTCACCACCATCTCTGCTGGCCAGGAGTTCTGGGAGTTGAAGTCCAAGAACATCTGGAGACCCAAGGTTGGGGACCACTGTCATAGAGGATGAAGTGGTCCTTGAGACAGCTTGGATCCAAGCCACTTACAGCTTTATAGGTTAGATGGGAAATATATTTCTGAAATTTCCCCTGCCCCGCATTATGATAATGGATTACATGTTTTCTGTGGAAGATTTATATATGGATTTTCCCCCCCTGAAATTCCTTTTGGAAACGTTAAGACAGATTAATGAGAATTCACTATAACAGTGTAACACGAATGTATCAAATTACCATTGCCTATGCTAATGTATTAAACATAATAATTTTACAAGTATCAGGAGATGCCAACTTAGACAAACAAAATGTATCAAACTAATTCTAAAGTAGATGCTGCTTAGTATTTTCCTTCTTTTTAAGATGACTTGCTAAAGTACTATATCATGACATATTGAAGTACAAAACAGCTACTACCTGTTGAAGTATACTATCCGTTAGCAGATGTTTTATTGCAACTGTGAAATTCTGCAGCATATTAATCTATATGAAAAGTACAGAGAAATCAAAATGAATGTTTCATATGGAACTATTTTAGTTAAATGAATTGACCAATAATAATAACAAAAATGAATTACAGCATTTTAAGATTGTAAGATATTCTTATATAATCGAATGAACAAGCATCCCTTCTGGTGGTTTTCTTCTAAGTTTTTAAATAAGCAGGACAACAAAGCTGAGTAGTAAAACATATGGTTTTCATGTACAATGTTCAATATCAAATGTTCAGTGTTGGGAAACCAAAGAGTTCCAAGAAGCAGGACCAGAAAAGCTCTCCAACTAAGATCTAGACAGCTTCTAACACTCAAGACAGACAACAAAAGAATAGTAAGATTAACTGTTCAACTTCAGCTTGTATATTCAAGCTTGACAAACATGAGCATGCCCCTGAATTATAATGATGTCATTAGCTGTATATTGTATAATTCATCTGTATTCAATTATTTTAAAAAATCCAGTATATGAATGCGGGATATTGAGCTTCTGTATCCACAATCCCTTCATGGATTGCTGCCTTGTCCTGGCAAAGGGGCTTGAGTAATTCAGAGAAGCTATGGGCTATGCCATGCAAGGAAACCCAAGACGGATAGGTCATAGTGGAGAGTTCTGACTAAACCCGATTCACCTGGAGCAGGAACTTCCAAGCCACTCCAGTATCTTTGCCAAGAAAACTCCATGAACAGAAACAAAAGGCTAAAAGATATGATGCTGGAAGATGGGCCTCTCAGGTTGGAAGGTGTCCAACGTGCTACTGAGGAAGAGTGGAGGACACATATGAGTAGCTCCAGAGCTAATGAAGTGTTCGGGCCAAAGCCGAAAGGACGCTCACCTGCAGACACACCTGAAACTGAAAGGAAAATCCAATGTTGCAAAGAAAAATACTGCATAGGAACCTGGAATGTAAGTTCTATGAACCTTGGGAAGCTGGATCCGGTCAAACAGGAGATGGCAAGAATAAACATTGACATCCTGGGCATCAGTGAACTAAAATGGATGGGAATGGGTGAATTCAATTCAGACAATTATCATATCTACTTTTGTGGGCAAGAATCCTGTAGAAGAAATGGAGTAGACCTCATAGTCAACAAAAGAGTGGGAAAAGCTGTACTGGGATACAATCTCAAAAACAATAGAATGACTTGAATACAAATTCAAGGCAGACCTTTCAACATCACAGTAATCCAAGTTTATGCAAAAACCACTGATGCTGAAGAGGCTAAAATTGACCAATTATATGAAGACTTACAACACGTTCTAGAACTGACTCCAAAGAAAGATGTTCTTTTCATTTTAGAGGACTGGAATGCTAAAGTAGAGAGTCAAGAGATAAAAGGAACAACAAGTCAGTTTGGCTTTGGAGTTCAAAACGAAGCAGGGCAAAGGCTAATAGAGTTTTGTCAAGAGAATGAGCTGGTCATCACAAACACTCTTTTTCAACAACACAAGAGGCAACTCTACACATGGACATCACCAGATGGGCAATACCAAAATCAGATTATGTTCTCTGCAGGCAAAGATGGAGAAGCTCTAAACAGTCAGCAAAAACAAGACCTGGAGCTGATTGTGGCTCTGATCATCAGCTTCTTATCGAAAAACTCAAGCTTAAACTGAAGAAAGTAGGAAAAACCACCGGGCTAGTCAGGTATAATCTAAACCAAATCTTTTATGAATGCACAGTGGAAGTAAAGAACAGATTTAGGAACTCAATTTGGTGGACAGAGTGCCTGAAGAACTACGGATGGAGGCCTGTAACATTGTACAGGAGGCAGCAACAAAAACCATCCCAAAGAAAAGGAAATGCAAGAAAGCAAAGTGGCTGTCCAACAAAGCCTTACAAACAGCGGAGAAGAGAAGAGAAACAAAATGCAAGGGAGGTAGGGAAAGTTACAGAAAACCGAACATAGACTTCCAAAGAATAGCAAGGAGAGACAAGAGAGCCTTCTTAAATGAACAGTGCAAAGATATAGAGGAAAATAATAGAGAATGAAAAACCAGAGATCTGTTCAAGAAATTTGGAGATATTAAAGGAATATTTTGTGCAAAGATGGACGTGATAAAGGGCCAAAATGGTAGGGACCTAACAGAAGCAGAAGACATCAGGAAGAGTTGGCAAGAGTTAGGCATCCTTCATTCTCGAAAGACTATGGTAATGTGCTCTGTATGGAGGACTTGGAACAGTGTCTAGTGTGGCTGAGGAGGCTGATTCGAGAGTGACAATCCCTTCCACGCTGAAGACAAATTCAATCTGACCCCTGTCCAGCTCCCTGATTTTGCTGCTTTTGTGGCTTCCTCTTTGCCTTGGCCTGCTGGACAACAGTCTCTCCAAAATGGGAGAGGCCTGATGCAACGCCTGCCTCCAGGCTGAACGCTCAGATGTCAGGGTTTCCCATCTGTTGAGGTCAATTCCTAAGGCCTTCGGAACCCACTTGCAGATGTCCTTGTATAGCAGCTGTGGTCTCACTCTGGGGCGATTTCACTGCATTAATTCTCCATACAGGAGATCCATTGGAATCCGACCATCAGCCATTTTCACGTCGTGCCCAAGCTAACATAGACATCGCTGTTTCAATAATGTATATATGCTAAAAAAATCCAGCTTGTTCTAGGACTACTCTATTTGGAACTTTGTCCTGCCAGGTGATACCAAAAATCCATTGGAGGCAATGCATATGGTGGCAAGAATACACAGAGGAATTATACCAGAAAGATTTGGATGTCCCGGACAACCCAGATAGTGTGGTTGCTGACTTTGAGACAGACATCCTGGAGAGTGAAGTCAAGTGGGACTTAGAAAGCATGGCTAACAACAAGGCCAGTGGAGGTGATGGTATTCCAGTTGAACAATTTAAAATCTTAAAAGATGGCGCTGTTAAGGTGCTACACTCAATATGCCAGCAAGTTTGGAAAACTCAACAGTGGCCAGAGGACTGGAAAAGATCAGTCTACATCCCAATCCCAAAGAAGGGCAGTTCCAAAGAATGCTCCAACTACTGAACAATTGCACTCATTTCCCACGCTAGCAAGGTTATGCTCAAAATCCTACAAGTTAGGCTTCAGCAGTATGTGGACCGAGAACTCCCAGAAGTACAAGGTGGATTTCGAAGGGGCAGAGGAACTAGAGACCAAATTGCTAATGTGTGCTGGATTATGGAGAAAGCCAGAGAGTTCCAGAAAAACATCTATTTCTGCTTCATTGACTATACAAAAGCCTTTGACTGTGTGGACCACAGCAAACTATGGGAAGTCGTTAAAGAAATGGGAGTGTCTGACCACCTTATCTATCTCCTGAGAAATCTATAGTAGGATAGGAGGCAACAGTTAGAACTGGATATGGAACAACTGATTGGTTCAAAATTGGGAAAGGAGTACAACAAGGCTATATGTTGTTCCCCTGCTTATTTAACTTATATGTAGAGTACATCATGCGAAAGGCAGGACTGGAGGAATCCCAAGCTGGAATTAATGCACCTCTTAATGAGGGTGAAAGAGGAGAGCACCAAAATGGTCTGAAGCTCAACATAAAAAACCCTCAGATCATGGCCACTGATCCCATCACCTCCTGGGAAATAGAAGGGGAAGATATGGAGACAGTGACAGATTTTACTTTCTTGGGCTTCATGATTACTGCAGATGATGATAGCAGCCACGAAATTAAAAGACTCCTGCTTCTTGGGAGGAAAGCAATGACAAACCTTGACAGCATTTTAAAGAACAGAGACATCACCTTGCCAACAAAGATCCGTATAGTCAAAGCTATGGTTTTTCCAGTTGCAATGTATGGAAGTAAGAGGTGGACCATAAAGAAGGCTGACTGCCGAAGAATTGATGCTTTTGAATTGTGGTGCTGGAGGAGACTCTTGAGAGTCCCCTGGACTGCAAGGAGAACAATCCTATCCATTCTAAAGGAAATCAACCCTGAGTGCTCACTGGAAGGACAGATCCTGAAGCTGAGGCTCCAATACTTTGGCCATCTCATACGAAGAGAAGACTCCCTGGAAAAGGCCCTGATGTTGGGAAAGTGTGAGGGCAAGAGGAGAAAGGGACGACAGAGGACGAGATGGTAGGACAATGTCACCGAAGCTACCAACATGAATTTGACCCAAGTCCAGGAGGCAGTGGACAACAGGAAGGCCTGGCATGCTCTGGTCCATGGGGTCATAAAGAGCCGGACATGACTTAACAACTAAACAACAAGAACAAGAGCATTCCAGAAGATGGTTGCTAGGAGGTGACAGAAGCAAGAATACCTGGCCCATTCCAGAGAATGCATACTAGAAAGCTATGTTCCACTTTCTGTACTCTTTCCTTGAGTTATGCAACCTGAGGGGGAAAAGCTGTATTGGTCCAAAAACTCTATGGGCATGCTGTGTGCATATTTTCCAAAATTATATCCCCTCACCTTTGAATTAAATGAAGAGGGAGAAGTGGAATTTAGCAAATATTATCACTGGAACTAAGTCAATAAGAATCCATACTATGTTAAAGAAAAACAGTGAAGACAGGGACAAAAATGAACTCCTTTGAAATGTGGTATTGGAGGAGAGCCGTACATATACCACAAAAGCTGGAAAGACAGAAAATTGAGTTCTTTCTAGCAAAAATCAGTAAACTAGGCCTATCCTACAATGCACACCTAATGAAAATATGGAACTGAGCAGAAAAGACAACATTGCTTGGGAAAGTGCGTGACAGAGAGACAGAGTGGGTGGCAGTAGGAAGACAGGAAGACCTAACATGAGACAGACTGTCTCCATGAAGGAAATCACAGATGTTAGTTTGTAAGACTTTAGCATAAGTTGCTGACAAGACAATTTTGCTAGGAAGGGGGGACAGTAGGAAGAGAGAACAACCTAATGTGAGATTTTATTAATCTGCAAGATCTGAGCAGAGCTGTTGATGATAGGACATTTTGGAGGTTATTAACTCATTTTATCACCATCCATCCAAAGTGACTTTATGGCACATAACATCTTTGGAGGTTTTTTTCTGAATTACTACACAATTGTATAGTGACAAGACAGGTGGAGTGGCTGAAACGATGGCAGGATATAGGCACCAAAGCTCTGCTGACATTAAGACTGCCCCTAGCCACAAAGCAAAAAACAGTAAATTCACAGCTTAAACAAGTGAGCTTCTGAATATTTGTTCTCTATTCTTTTTAAATATATATTTTAAAAAATGTTATAACCAGACACAAAATCCCTATGTAGTGCCTGTTTGGCAAGGAAGATGTTAACAAATTCTTCTCCTGAGAGTCAGCTAATTGGGTTCTGATTGGCAGGTCAAAAGTTTGGATTGCCCAAGACCTGAAGCAATCTGGATTTCCCCTTTGAAGACTTGTGTCAGGAGCCTGGTCTCAGAAATCCTGAGAAAAGCTTTATTGAAAGCATTCGGAGCTGGGATAAACACAATTGCTCTGTGCTTTTGTAGTGCAGAAATACTTTGAATATGCCTTACAAATCTGTATGCTAATTCCCTGGAGACACATGAATGAATGAACTTTATTACGGTTACGGACCAGCAGATATATCCAGATGTGACTATAACACAAAAAATACAATGAAAAGTAGTATAAGATAGCAATATAATATCACATGTACACAATCTGTTACAATGCAACTAAATTAGGTTCACTAGACTGAGCAGTTCAGTAAATAAATTCAGTAAACTCTGTACCAGCTCCAGTGTCATCGTCTTAAGTAATGTAGCATATAGAATATAGAGTGGCTAGCAGACATTATTACTAAAGCATTACTAAACCTCTACCTTCGCCTTGATTGGTGCAAGGAGGGAACAGCGACACTTCATTGCTGCTGCACAGAACTTTGCCACTGCTACGGTTATATCAGACTTCTTGTCTGAGAGTAAGAGCACGGCATAAAATCCTCTGGACCTGGAGGCACATGGCAAAATGCCCCTTTCTGTAGGACTGGCACGCCATTACTTTCTTTAAAGCAAGCCTTTCTTTTGACTGTTACTGTGACCTTCCATTGTTCTCCAAACAATGACTGTGACCAATCTTCCTTCCTAGTCCACAAAGCTTCAACAATGTAGCTACTTTGGAATAAGCCTGTTCCATGCATGCTCAGTTCATGAGAAAGTTACTCTTTTGAAAGGCCTTTTTTTTTAGATCAATGTTTCTTCCCCTGCAGCCTGGATTCCTTCCAAATTAAAGACAAAAGGTGTGGGCCTCATCAATCTCTTTCAAGATAAGCAAGATTGGTGTTTTCAATTTATCTGATCTGTTTTAAATCTGGGGACATTTAAGGTCATTTGTTTCTGCATGGAGGGGAGCCAATTTTACTTTTACGAATTCATCTCAAAAACCCTTTGCTCAAACACCCCCTAATTTAGTACAGAGCAAAAGCCGACTGTCTCCTACATCTGTGCTGAATTTGGTGCTGATTTCACAGTTATAGATTTCTGTTTGGATTGCTCCTATATTTAGAATTGTAGAATGTTGATTTGCTCTTGTTGTACTAAAATATTTTAAAAAAAACATAAAACAGAATTTCCACAGCTGCAGCTTCCAAAGTATACCTGCTAGAATACTATCTTAGAAAGCTATTAAAGGCACAGTAGCTTTGTCCCCTTCAGGTAGTTATTGCGCTTGTGATATGGTGAGAAACTAAATCTGTTCATCAACAGGTTAGAGTCCTTAAGAGTAAGTCCCATTGAAGTCATTAGCAATTACCTTTAAGTAAATGTACACATGATAGAGCTATAAATGCATTCTCATCCATGGTATTGAAATGGCCTCAATGCAATTTGTATATATATGTTATTACTGTGCCAAAATGTAGCACATGGAAGTGATGAGAAAGTTACTTTAATGGTTTTTTTTATCATTTCTCACTTGAATTATGAACCTGCGAAGGCATATCAGAGGTGCACATAAAGAAACCCCCAAAAGCTCCAACACCATCCCAAGTTGTTGCTTACTCTTTCTCACAACTTGACGCTTTGGAAATTGAGTTCTATTCTCTTAGAAACCAAATAAATTGAAACAACCCGGTGGCACAATGGAAATGGCAATATTTTCTGCATGTTATTGCTTTCCTCTCAGGGGATTTTGTGAAATGCCTTGTCAAAGCACACACAAATCCTGCAATACTAGAGTGCATCTCAGAAAAAAAAATACTCCATATTCATGTGGCAACAGTGTTGGATAAATGAGCATCCATCATTTGTTTTCTTTCCACATTTGAGACAATGCTTCATCCCTCCTCAGAATAACAGATCTGCTGGAGGGGAAGGGAATCCACCTGTAACTAACAGTCTGGCCTCTGCATTAAAGCTGCCAGAGTCTGAAAGCTGACTGTGACCATTCTGAGCTGCATTGTCTGGAACAAAGTGTTGAAAAGGGAAGGTCTACAATGCATGTAATGGGGTAATCTGCATGACTATGTCATGCCTGATCCTTTGAGCTGGCCCTGCCATTAGGCAAAATAAAACAGGTGCAGCAGACTTGAAATACCACTCAGTAGCAAATGGGTACAGTAGTGATTTGACCAATTGTTAGATAAGAGGAGAAGTACTTGTGGCTTCTGCTGAAATGTACTGCCAAGTAAGAGGAGCCATGCTGACTTCAGTTGCCAAACTATGTGGAGCATCCTTGAATATTGTGTTCTTTGACTTATGTTTTGGGAAATAAGTGCTGCTTTGCTTCAGTCAGCAAAATGTCTGAAGCCAACACCACTGTGCATGCATGACTGTTGTGCTCTGCACACATGGTATGTGAAAATTGCAAAGCCAAGCCAACCTTGCTTTCCTTTTCACACACAATATACAGGTGTGCATACATTGCAGTATGTGATATCCACGTGTCAGTTACTATCTGCTTTGCACACTAGTGCCTTTTTGTGAAGCTGTGCTTCATGCCAAGGGACAAGGTCACTCTGCTCGTAACAGCAGATCAGAAGCCATTGGATTTAAGTTAACGTTTCAGGTGTTTTTACTCCTCATTCAAAATACGACCGTGGCTAATTTGTCCCTCAGTTTATCGCTCAGTCTCTCGCCTGAAGAGAAATGTTCGTTTTGTTTGTTTGAACATAAACATACAAGCCGCTCCTATGCATAGTTACACGGAGGTTAGCCCGCTCGACTATTTGTTAGCCAACTTGGGTTGCACCTCAGCAGCTCTATAAAGCCCCGCAAGACGACGAAACTCCTGACAGGAACGAACGCGGCGTGAGGAGAAAAAGACGCGAGCTCGCGCCTCGGTTTTTTTTTTTTTTTAACCTTTCTCTCCGCTCACGAGGATTGCGGAGGCGGGAAGGAGGCTGGAAAGGGCAAGGCCTCAGTGCAGTTTTTAGCGGTCATGCACGTTCCTTTGCCTTTCGGGTGCCTGTCACTCCCTCCTATCCTTCCTTTCTCTTCCTTTTTTCCCCTGCCTCCACACAGTACCTTCTCCCATCGGACATAGAGAAGTGGCCAACGCGGGCGAGGGTGGAGAAGGAACGGGAAGCGACTCTAAGGAGGAGCGGGTATTGAGGCGCCGAGACAGCGGACGGTTGCGGCATTTGGTGCAGAACAAGCAGCTGCGGCGTTCGCGGAGGAGCAGGCTAGCCCTTTCTACCGCGGCTGCTGAGTCCTCCCTGCCCGCCCTGCAGCCAAGCGCCAGCTCGTGGTGGTGGTGGTGGGCTGTTTCCATTGTGTTTGACGTCCGCGGCAGCGGTAACATCGCGCCTCGCAGAGAGCTACTCCACGCCCTGTCCTTTGGAAAGGAGCGGGGTTGGGCTGGGGGGGGGGAGACGTTGTTCCCGACAGCAGCAGCGACTGCTCCAACAGGGAGCCTTTTATCAGTAATGCAGACACTGCCCAGCTCCCCCACCTGCAATATGCTTTTCAGCTACCAAAAGAGGTGCGTCTTAAGCAAAAACTGGCGCGGGGTGTGTGTGTGTGTGGCGGTGGCGATGCCGGGGCTAGAGAGGGAGGAGAGCACTCTTCCGTTAGAGGAAACGTCCTGAAAGGGTTAAATAGGTTTAGTCCACAGGCTGCACACAAAGCTGGGAGTGCGAAGGAGACTTTTCCTGGGTGGACTGGTTTGGAAAATAAACTCCTTTTCACCGAACACTACGCCAAAAATCAAGACCGAATTTTCAGGTTACATTACCACGAGATCGCATTCCGTTTACGTCCCAGAAGCAGGAAAGCCCTGCCTGCACCTCCTAAGCCAAGCTCTGCAGTAAAAGAAGCGCAGAAACCAGCCGCCTGCAAAGTTGCTTTCCCAAACCCTACCCAGTCTATTAGAACGCAGGGAGATAGACAGCTTCCCCGCTTTCTTTCCTGTGCCATGCCATGCAGTGTGAAATACACGCCTTAAAACGAGACAAGAGTCTTTGAACCCACGCTCGGGATGCTTTTCAACTTCTTCCTTAACATCGGTCACATTCCCACCCCACCCCCGCTCCTCATGTGCTAACTTTCCAGACAATAAAGAGACCGTCAGTGGACCTGCAAAGAAACTTGTTGGACTTGTATTCAGAATTCATCATCTGGTCACACTTCAATTGACTAAAAGTAAATAGATCCACCAAACAGATAAACTCTTACCTGTTTGTTTCAAACCCGAGATATCTGTGCCCCATACAACGTTGTCTTCTCTCCCCACCTCCAACCTTAAAAACAAACAAACAAACAAAAAACCCCAAACCTGACACTTGTAGGCATGTAAAAATCTGGAGTTGCTTTTTTTTAAAAAAACTTGCTGCACTTACCCTCTCAGATAAGGAGGATGTCAGAAAACTAGCAGCTCCATGATTCAGACAGTCCTTGCAACTTTCCTTGGCTCGTGCACACACAGAGAAAAGAGAGACCTTCTTTTGAGTTCAAGCAGACAAGCTATTCAAGAGACTTTTCACTCTACAAGAGGGATGAAACTGGATTTCTTCCCAATATCAGGACCTCGGAAAATCAAATCCTTCTTCAGAAGAGAATTCTTTCAGACCCGTTATCTGTATTACCATTAATGCGCAGAGCAGAAAGCATTGCATACAAATAGATCCAAGTATGTGCTTCTATTGGTAGCTGTGGCAGGCCCCTGGGTCCTACTGCTCCATCGCAGGGAAACTACAAAGCCGCAATTTGCAAGCGGCTTTGGAGGAGGCATGAATGGGAGAGGGTGGGGGCGACTCTCCTTGAATTGATTCGGTACCTCTGCTGTTGTGATACGTGTTGCTGATGTTTAACAGATAAAACCCACATTCAGCAGATGCTATAGACAGCAGAACATCCTTCTGCTTTTATACAGCAGTTATATTGGATTGTGAAGAGAAAGCTGTGGGATATTAAAAGCAAGTTTGTGAGAGATGCTCAAATGAGCACCAGAGGTCTGTCAGCAAGATCTTTCCCTTCAGATTGGCTCCTTGCTCCTGAACACATTTCTTTGCAAGTGGGGTGATCTAATAATTCCAAGATGAGTTCAGTTTAAACAAAGCTTGTGAAGAAGTCTACCTGCCAACAAGAGGCTATTAAGCATTGAAATATGGTTTGCACCACTTCAGGTTTGCAATCTCTGATCCCTGGCAAAACAGAAAGAGCTGATTGGTTTTAGTTTTGTCACCTTGTTAGAGAAATTGCTTTTACCTGACAGGCACGTTTTTTACACCAACCTTTTGTATCCGAAAAAGGTCAGCAAGTACAGAAATAATCAGCAACACTCCCACTTTGTCCTCAGTAGCACAGCTCAAGTGCTTTCATACAACATGGGCTGTCATGAGAGGATGGGGTTGCTGCCAGAGCATAATGCTAGAGGGCTGCTACTTCTACAGTACTGCTGCTACTGCTCCACTGAGGCCAAGGGCAGGACCTTCCATTTTGCTAAGAACCATAGCACTGTGAAAGAATCCATATCTTGACTTTACATGTTCCAATGCTGTTTAGTTTACCAGGGACTCCATTCGTTCCCACCCCTCTCCTCATGCATTTCAAACACCAACTCTATTTTTTTCACTTTTTGGTGGTGGTTGTGGGTTTTCTGGGCTGTTTGGCTGTGTTCTTAAGACTTTTCTTCCTAATGTTTCGCCAGTCTCTGTGGCCGGTATCTTCAGAGGACAGAAGTCAGAACTCTCTCTGTGCTCTCTCTCTCTCTTTTTTTCTTCAAAAAATCAACCCATTTCCAAATGAATAAATCATAACTCAATATACTGGTTAGGTCTTCATTACAACTTTTTTCTTATATTTTATTTCTAATATGAGGAAAAGGACAAAATAAAGTAGAGAGCCTCCTTAGATCGGATCATTAAACTAATGTTTCTCTTGGATTAATAATGAAGAGATCACTGCCCAATTGTACTTAACAGTATAACTTTGTTTCACTCTGTTTAAACATTCCAGTTTTAAAAGAAACACAAAACTGGCTGCATGTTTCATTTCTAAGCAAGCAACCTGAAATAAACCTGTAATTGAAGTAATCCAGTGGATACTCCAATGTGATGGATTAAATAATCCAGAATTTAAGTAACCATCAAATGACATATGGGACTTGGGCAGTAAGACAATGTTTTTAAACACCCTGTTCTGCCATTGAGAAGTATTACTATTTGCAGTGGTAGCTCATCCATTAGGGCAAGTGGGGATCAGTCCCACCTCAGCGCAATCCTCATTTCATCATCATGCTCTTGTTGTCGTCTTAGCAGAAGAAGAGGGCTTGGTAATCAATGTTCCTATGCTCGCCTGCCTGTGAATGTGTGAGAGATTATGCCTCTGTGTCTATGACTTGTGTCCCTGCCTCTGCCCATCATTGGTTGAGGTGACTTGTGTCCCATCAGTTACAATGGTGACGTCTGTCTCATCAGTAGAGCTGCAGAGAGGGGAACACAGAGCAGTACAACTCCTGTGCTGTTGGCATGAGGAGAGAGCAAGGCTTTCACGTTTTACTATTCTGTGTTACATATTGCCATATAGAAGGTCATAGAATGAGGGAAACAGTAGACACCACCCTGTTTTATGGTTCTGCTAGTGCAGTGGGACTGATGTCACTAGCAGCAGCTTGATACTAAATAAAGAATCCTTGACTCAGTTTAAAATTGTGTGTGACTTTTAGAGTCTGATGGCACACAATTCACATGCAACCAAAAATCAAAGCAGGAACTCTTTAATTAGCAGCAATTTGCCACTTGCTGTGACATGATTCTCAACATTTTGGCAGAACTATAAAACAGGATACTGGACGCTAAGACTAAATTCTAAGATTTATTATGAGTGTAAGTATGTCTGTTTTTAACCAGAATACTAGATACTGTAGTTATGAATAATAGGGAAAAACAGTTATAAAAATATATATTTTGGAAACATGGCTACAGAGTCTTTTTGGCAGTGTTGAAATACCATGGGGTAGCCAAGATATTTCCATACTTCAGAATTTTCTGCTATGATTCTGGATTTTGGACACATCTCTTTCTGTTTTTTTCACTCCTTTTTTCCTTTTCTGTTATTCTCCCCTATTGCTATTAACTGTGACCACTTGAGATACAACACTTCAGAAGGCTCGTTTCGCAGCTGCTTTTGTGGCTGCGGGAGCTTTTTGCCTGCCAGCTTGGGTGAGGCATGTGCAGGAAGGCACACAAAGTTGTGTGATGGGGGCTAAGGCAAGCCCTTAAAAGCCTGATTGCCCCCACTATCTTAACTTTTCATTTGAGCGTGGTAGGTAGTGGCAGAAGTCATGAGTTTGAAGGTGAGCTCAAGTGGGCATCCATAGGGGTGTGAGCCATCCCACCTCACAGCATTGAATGCCTGCTGGTTTTGGCACTGGGATGGGGAAGAGGTGGGTGTCCCTTGGGGTCTGTATCGTCTTGAGTCTGGACGCTCATTCGGGCTGTGTCCTTGGAGGGCTTCCAGGTTTTACCACAACTGAGCAAGTTAAGGCCTGTGTCTGGGGCAAGGCTGGCCCCAAGCACACAGTGTGACTCTGCCCTACTTTAGGCCCCCTTTTGAAAGGGGATGTTGTGTTATTGTGTTAATGTTCAATAAAGTGTGGCCCATGTTTACCCCACCTCCTGTGTTGTGCCTCATCACTCCGGGCTGGGTGGGCAAATAAGGGATGGGCTGCAGTCATATACCTATCTAGTTGAAAATAAGCCTCACTGAACTCAGGTTGACTTATTTCTGAGCAGATATGTATGAGATTTTGCTGTAAAACAGCCTATGAGTTCATTGCTCAGCTCAGAGTCATGCTTTCCACAGAAATCTCAATCATTTGCCACAGTAAGCAAACTGTGAAGGGGAGATATGTATATGGAATTATTGGATATGGATGGAGGAAACTGAGAGCAATCATGGCTAAGGATGTGAAGATCTGTCAGTTGTGTCATTGTGTCAATCTCATCAACAGTCTTAGTCTGTCCTGTTTCTATAAGGGGTTGGATTTTTGTTTCCTGCATATAAATGTCTGTGCATTTTAGCATATTTTTCCCCCAAATATACACACTTCGTATTCTTTTCTGAAGGGCATTTACACATTTTTTCCTAATTTGCTAATGTATATTTTTGAACAATATATCTTTTTAGTTGTGTGCACATTTCTGAAATATATGACTGGCTTGTGCACGTTTTCATTCACACAACAAACCTTGAAGAATATGGTTTCCTAAGGCAAGATGCAGTCTATTCTTTTACCAGTCTTGAGGTAGGCGAATGAATATTTCCGTATGAAAATATGAACCCAACATATTTCTTTCCCTCCATAATGGATCACCATCATGTTTCTGCTGCATGTCCTCAAGTGCCATACATTTATATTTACCATAGGAATCTACCACAGAAAACTAGTAGAACACAGATGTACCAGGACAGTCCACATAGTAGGAAAACCTCTCTAATTTTAGTCTTCAGCTTGTAGTTTCTATAGTTTCCATATCCTCTGTGGAATAGAGAAAAGAGTAATAAAATTTAGACCTGTCAGAGTCATGACATTGAATCATTATACAGCATATAGTCTACATTTTGCTACTTTCATGGTGGTTGTTGGTTCCCCTGTTTTTTTCTAGCCTTCCAGAGATAACAAATGCAGAAGAATTATGAAGTGTCTGGCAGGCCACAGTAAATAGTTGGTGTCAGGTGTGGAGGCCTTATATATGATTTTTCTGAAAAGATTATTTATGGACTAGAATGGACAGAGTATTACCTTACAAGTTAATAAGTAATTTGTAACATAATTTAAATGTCTTCAAATGACTTAAAAAGCACAAAAATACAAAAGTCTGGGATAAGCAATCACTACATGAAGAAAAGACCATGTCCTTGAGATGGTCTGGGGCACCACCACAAGAAATGTTAACACAGTTTCAGCCCATGATGTCAGCTGAGATTGACAGGGTCCTTGATTGCTACAGGGCCACTAACTCCTCACTAGATCCTTGCCCAGCCTGGCCAGTAACAAATGAGTGGGTGGAGGCTATTATTAATGGGTCTCTCCTTAAGGACAGGGCTTCCCTCGCCCTCAAGAAGATACTCATTAAGCCAATCTGAAAAAAAAAAAATTGGTGGCTGATGATATCAAGAACTATCGGGCACTCACCAATATTCCCTTTATTGGCAAGCTGATGGAGTGGTGGCCAATCAGCTTCAAGCTGTCCTGGAGGAGACCAATGTCCTAGATTCATTCCAGTCTGGGTTCAAGCTGCATCATGGCACAGAAACGGCAATGGTTGCCCTGCAAGATGACCTCTTGAGGGAAGCTGACAGGGACAAAACATCCTTTTTGGTCCTCCTTGACTTTTCAGGTGCCTTTGATACTGTCGACCATGGTATCCTCCTGGGAAGGCTCTCATGGTTGGGGATCGGTGGTCAGGACTTGGCCTGGCTCTGATCCTTCCTGGAGGACTGTCCTCAGAGAGTACAGCTTGGGGAGATGTTGTTCGTTCAGTGGACTCTCAGTTGTGGAGTCCTCCAGAGGTCAATTATCTGCCCAATGCTATTTAATATCTATATGAGAGCCCGGGGATGGGGTGGGGGTGTCATCAGGAGTTTTGGAGCTTTGTGTCACCAGTATGTGGATGACACTCAGATCTATTTCTCCTTCCATCCTTCTGCAGTGGATGCTGTCCTGTCCCTTTAGTGCCGCCTGGATGCGGTGCTGGAATGGATAAGGGGTAACAAGCTGAGGCTGAACCCAGACAAGATGAAAATCCTACTGGTGGAGGCCCCTAGTGTCTGTGATTTGGGTGCCTCCCTATCTTTCACAGGGGGCACTCTTTCCATGAGGGATGACATTTGTAACTTGGGTGTGCTTTTGGACCCATTGCTATCAATGACATCACAGGTAGTGTCTGTGGTCCGATCCGCTTATTTCCATCTAAAGTGGACTGCCCAGTTGCATTCCTATCTTGACACCGGGTCCTTCATCACACTGGTTCATGCACTGGTAGTCTCAAGATCAGACTACTGTAATGCCCTCTATGTGGGTCTGCCCTTCGGTCTGCCAGGGAGATTGGAATGGGTCCAGAACACGGTGACCAGACTACTGAGTGGGATTAGGAAATACCAATATATATCCCCACCCTGGCTGCCTTACATTGGCTACCTGTTTGCTTCCGTATCAGTTTCAAGGTGAGGGGCAATAAGTAAGTAAGTAAGTAAGTAAGTAAGTAAGTAAGTAAATAAATAAATAAATAAATAAATAAATAAATAAATAAATAAATAAATAAATAAATAGACTTAATATTTGTAGGAGAAAAGAATTTAGGAGTTTGAAGGCTGTTTATTTTTTGTCACAGTAAATATTTAAGAAGACTATCTTTATCTCCAAGATTTGACTTTTCCTTTTTCGACTATTGTACTTCTGAGAAGATTAGTAGCAGTGGACAAAATTATATTTTTTAAATGAAAATATAACGTTTTTACTGGTTAACTTTAGTTCTATTGAAAAAAACTATGTATGTTTAATTTTATTTCTAACTAATAATATATTAAATTTAATATTCTTCTTTTTAGTCAACAGCACTGTGACTCAGTGTGCAACAGATAACACCTACAGAGATTTCTTAACTTGGGGCAGTTTATCTCTAAAAGTTATGCCTTCTGTGTAACTGTGCAACAGGATTTCAGCCATAAAGTCTGTTATCATTTTTAATGAATCTGTAAAACTCTGGCAGCACTAGAGACATTAAAAACAGTAAATATTGACTGAAAGATGTGGGCTGTAGGCATGCATCAGGGAAGCTGTCATACTCACTCTTTGATCTGTAAGGATTAATAAAAGAGAAGTGGGAGGTAGGTAACTTTAAGAGACAAAGTGGGTGGGTAGTTAACCATCTGAGCAAAGATTATGGCTCTGCAGTGAAACAAAACAAAGAAGAATAAATCACTGAGTCATTCTATTAAGACAATTAAAATGCAATTGCTTGATCAATTATTACTGCATGGATAATAGCTTGATTCAGGCAGAGCAAATAAATCATTAAACAACAAACACCCGCTCATGTCCCTGAACCCTATTTAAGATTAAACACTGCTACCTTGAGGGAAAGAGCCTGTGAGACATTTTCCTTCCTTCCTATTGAAATGAATGGCAGTTCTGTAATGGTACTTGTACCATTCCAATTTATTTCACTGCTCAGGGACTTTGAATTAAAATCTTGGTATATTGGTATATAAATAGCATAAAAGTCATTGAAACACTAATCAATGGAGAAGATAACACTGATTACTTAAAACCATAATTTTGTAATTCTTAATCCTAAGAATATTAGAACTAAACTGTCTTTTTACATACAAAGTACTGTGATTAAAAAAATGATGTTAGCTATTTAGTGTTGCATTATGGCTTCAATTTGGAAAAAATCATGTACTGAGATGGCCTAAGGGCATAGCACATTTATAATATATAGGTGTGAATTTACTTCAGCTTCCATCTCTGTCAGGTGTGTGAGGAGGAACCAGAATTTGCAGGTAGGAGATGTCTAATCTTTCTATCTCATAAATTATTCCTGTCACCACCACTACTATACTTCAGTTAGCACTTGGATACAAATGTTCAGCTGATGCCAAGAACTGCAAGGATTAAAAACAGCACCAACTATGATATGCCTGCAATTCCTGCTTTTAGGCTCTAAAGAAGTCTGTGGTAGAAGCAAGGTAGAGGCACTTGAACTAACTGATTAATTTCTGCTGTCAATTAACTATTAAACCACACCATTTCAGCTTGTGGTCTCACTAGACATAGAGACCACATCAGATTAAATCTTTGTCACATGTGGCTTGAGAACTGAGTTGAAGGTACTTCACCAAATTTCAGAGGGTGCTCCCATTGTCTAGTCACAAGATCTTGGTCTGATCCAGCAAAATTTCTTTGTGGTTTAAGGGGACAAGACCAAAAAGGTATTTAGTCCAGAATCCTGTTCCTCCTAGTGAGGAGCCAGAGAGCTATGGGAAGTCTGAAAGTGGGACTTGAAGGCAGTAGAATTCTTCTAATGTTGTCCTTCTCTTCCTTCTTGTTCTTTTTTTACTGGAGGTTGGATGTCATCAGTAAATAGTAATGCTGTTTTGCATCTCAATCACTCTCCAAAGTTCTCTAAAACTTAGTATTCAGGGGTATTCTACTGTCTCTGATCCTGAAGACATCCTATATGTTGGCTACTAAATGTGAGTCAGTTTTCATAATTATCTTTTATTCTGATTTCAATGACTTTCTAATGAGATAAACTGTGTTTGAATTCAACCCACAGAGCCAACAATGCCTGTAAGCAAATTCCTGCTGTCATATGAAGTATATACAGTTGTAATAAAAAGTACTCAACCCCAATTGCAAATCAGGTTTATTGTCAAAATGTACAGATTTGTTTGCAATGAACAAATCAAACAAAAACAATTGAAATAGCTCAACACAATGAATGGTTCAGGTGGTTTCCCCAAATTCAAATGAAAATGCAACTTTTAATGAATTCTGTAATCTCAAAATTATTCAACCCCTTTATGGCAAGCATCTTTAGTACTTATTAGAACACCCTTTTGCTGTTATGACTTGCTGCAAATGAGATGCATAGCCAGACACCAACTTCTGAGCAGTGTTCCTGAGCAATGGTCTCCAGTTCAGTAATATTCTTGGCTTTGCATGCTGCAACTGCCTTCTTCAAATCCCACCAGAGATTTTCTATGGGGTTCAAGTTAGGTGACTGTGATGGCCACTGTAGAATCTTCCAAGGCATCTTCTGCTACTAGGGCTTGGTGGAATTTGAGGTATTCTTGGGATCATTGTCCTCTTGGACAGTCCAATGATGCCCAAACTTCAGCTTCCTCACAGACAGCATGATGTTTTCTCCAAGATTTCCTGATACTTCAATAAATTCATCTTGCCTTCCACACATTGCAGGTTTCCAGTGCCAGAGAATGCAAAGCAGCCCTAGAGCATCATTGAGCTACATCTCCAGCACATAACCATAGGGCACAATTACCTCACTTTAGCAGCTGCACTGGCCCTAAGACCAGTTTCAGCCTCTGCTGGAATCATTCTTGTTTTTTAATATTTTGTGCTTTGTGTTTGACCTTGAACTACCTCTGATCTTGCCTTATGGTTGCTATTGTCCAGTCTCTGTTCGGACCCTAGTGGCTTAGATTTTGGGCTGTCTGGATATTGTCCTTGGACCCACCTGTCACCTGGTAGAGAGGAAGTATTCTTCTTTTGACCTCTGCTTAAGAAAGAAAAAATTATTGGGTTGATACTAACCTAGCAACATGTCAATATTTAACAGCAGAACAGAATATCAGCTCTGTATCAATGAAAATATATCAATTCAGATGCTTTCCTGTCTGATAATGGCTGATAATAAATTTTGAATATGTGATCTTTGCCCCCAAGTGGTATGTCTCCACAGTTGTTTACATATCTTTTTAGCAAGAGCACTTCTGGCACCAGAGGCATGTATGTCTGAATTTGCATGAAGCTGCCACTGCTCTACATCTTTTCTCCTATCTTTCCAGATTAGTAGCTTGTCAGAACAGAACAGTGTGATGTCATCACATTGTTTCAGATCACTGATTGTTGAATGCAGGAGGCACAGCATTCAACAATCGGAGGAAATCCCATCTCATCATGTCATGAACCTGTTACTAGGAAGAGAAAGAAAGACAAACATTGGTGGACTTCTTGTATCTTATTAAAAAGCATTATTTAGTCTGTTCTTTAAGGGGTCAAGAAAAAGGTTAATGAAAACGGAAGAAACAATCCTACAGCATTCTTCTTCCTATTTAAATAAATTATAATTTATATTCCACAATATAGGGATGTGCCACAAACACTTAGAGACACATAAAGATGTGAGTAAAATATGAGATTACTTTATATGGCCCGGAAATAATTTAGATTTTTTTCACTACATTGACTATTATTTACTTCTTTTGAAGTGCAGCAAATAAAAATTGCAAAAAGAAAGAATGTATCCAGGCCAAAATTCAAAACTATTATAATAAGTCTAAACACTGTTAAATATTGTTTAGATTATTAAACACACATCTCTAATTTTCTAATTTACAATACATAACTCTAGAAATGTTCCTTTTAAAAAACATGGTTTCATGAGATACTGAAGCAAAAAGCAGCTATTTTTCTCTCTGTTTTGTCAGAATTCACTCGTTCTGTCAGTGCTTTATTAGAGGGCATTGCTTGTATAGCTTTTAGAGCTACAAAGTTATCAGTGATTTGTTTCTCATAAAAGAAAGGAAGATGGAGAAAATGGGCGCACAAATCTGTGTTGAGCTGGCATTAAAATGCTGGCAAGAATACAATAGAAGTCTCAATCTATACATGCTATCAGTTCTGGATGATATGCAGCAGGGTACTCTTATGGGAATTAATTAATGAACTTTCTTCATCAACTGACAATTATTTTTTGAGGAGACTTCAAGAATCATTGAGGTATAGATATGAAAGGCAACTATAAAATAAATGCTATTTTTAGCAATGGCCAATGGTAAGAACTGAAGTTATCACAATGCATGCCAACATTTGAAGATGCATTTTGCTAAGTAAAATAAATAATGTTCACTACAGATAGTAGTAAATATCCTATTTTTTCTTTATAAATGTAGATTTTAACTTTATAAGATGAGAAACAAGACTCAAAATTAATATGATCAACCAAGTTAATAAAGCAATTAATAAACTTCAAAGTGGCATGGATAACAAAAATTAATTATGGATGAGTTTGAGAAAATATCTAGTTAAATTATTTTTGAAAAAAAGGGAGAGAGAATGGAAAATATTATTACATTAAAGCAGCATGAATTACCTAAGCATCTTGCTTCTGTTTAATTTTTAAATATTACCCTTTGGCTGTTGATTTTTAAAGAATGTTGTGAAATTGCTGTAAGGAGGAAAGAATTTTCTTCCTGTATACAATAAGGATTTTTGTCCCTTCAAAAAAAATTGCCTGTATACATGCACACTTTTGATTTCTCTGGGGAATCATACACATCATTGGATAATTTGATTTTTCTTGATAATTTCCTGTTAGGCATGTAGACATGAGCCTGAACACATGGATTTGAAGAGAAGGGTGTGAGGTGGAGCGTAGAATGCCAGATACCTGACATGATCGCTGTTTCCTTGATTCCTCTGAAAGTCCCCCAGCAGCTGCTTCTTAGGAGGGCTGGGAAATGTGTTGAAATGTGCAACAACTGCTCTTCCGAGCCCTGGTTTTCTGCAAATTATCCTGAGGTATGTCAGAAATAATTTACAATACTTAAAGAAATAAGAATTGGCTATTTTCAAATACTATGGGCAGGCATTTAGGCTGCATTTATGCTATCCTGGCATTATTTGACAGAAATCTGACCTTCTTCTTAAACAAATGAAATTTAGAAGATGAGTATTTCCTCATAAGGAGACCTTTGCCTGAATGATGATTTTAGACTCTTGTTTATCTGAAGAAAGATTATGCCATTGTAGCTAGACACTACTTTTTAGGGTGTATTGCCTTTGATGGTGTTGGGAAAGTATGAGGGCAAGAGGAGAAGGGGACGACAGAGGACGAGATGGTTGGACAGTGTCATTCAAGCTACCAACATAAATTTGACCAAACTCCAGGAGCTGCTCTGGTCCATGGGGTCATGAAGAGTCGGACACGACTTAACAACTAAACAACAACAAACAGCTATCGCCTCTAAATTCTGAGATATCAAGTAGCCATTATAAGTAGTAGTGAGTGAGTGATAAAATAAGCATAATAATAACCTAGCATCACAGACTGCTACATAATAACCACATCTGTGTCTCTAATATGTAAAATGCACACTCTGGACATAAACTACAGCATTTAAACCTAAAAAGAGCTACACATTACATCTAGCTAGATGATCCACACATCTAGAAATGGCCTCATCTATGTAGGGGAGACTTTGTTGTGGACTTTTTATTGTTTAGGTGGTCTTTGCTGTAATACTGGTAAATGAAGCTCAGTGATTGAAGAGGAATATAAAGGAATCAATAAGAATTTGGGGAAGAGTGTGGATAATGACAAAAATAACAGGCACAGGATGATGGATCTAATGCAGTCAATATACCTTACACCTGCATAAAGCAATGTAAGAAGACAGTGAAATATCAGGAAATATTTCTCAACAGCCGTGTCTATCGGTCTATGCAATAGTCTCTCAAGGGAAAATAGAGAGGGAGACTCCATCACTTGAATTATTTATAACAAAAAATAGAAAAGGACATTTACAAAAGATAGGTTTAGAAACAATATTAACTTTGCAGGGAGTGCACATAACTGATCCAATATACTTTCCCCATATGCAATATTGATTATGTTAAATCCACTGTGGATTACATCAGTTTTTCTCAAAGTAACGTTATTTTTTCCTTACATTAAATGTCTTAAATGCACTAGAATTTGTTTTTCTCTGAAAAATAATGTATTTTATAGAACCATTGGTTTACTTGATGTGTACCTCTGTGTGCATGGGGTGGAGTCTTACATTTTAAAAAAAATCTCTGAAGTTTCTTTGAGGTTATTTCCTAGATGGTTTGTGGGTATGTAAGTTTCATATGAGTAATATTTGCACTACTGAATGGACAGATGTTATTGTGCATTTAATAGCTTGCAGAAACTATATGTGGGAGAATCTTTGTGTGCATCTCATTCATACTGTTTTCCAAAATGGCAATTTACGCTGTCAAGGAATTGAAGTGTGAGTGGGGATGAAGGAGACCGAATACAAATGACATAATGCCAGCCTTGAATTATGTGGTATTTTTTCATCTCCTTTATTCTGCCGTGCCCCATCTTCATTCTTGCCTATTTTGCCAGGATGCCATGGATGCTACCTTTTCATAAACTGATGTAAAAAAATCAGAATAAAATAAGCATCATGCACCACAGGTATCCTTTTGAGTTTGAGGAGAAAAGATGAATTCCGCTTGAAAGAGTGGCCCCAGGTTCTGTTGAGGTATTCCTTTTCCATCATGGATTCAAGAAGATACCTGTAGGGTAAACTTGATGTAATTATAGATGTTTGTGTCTTACATTTGTGAAATGTTCATAGGTAGGGATGTGACTCTCATTGTCTCTTGAGAGAAACTGAGAATTAAAAATTGTCTTTTCATAGCAAGATTTCTCTGTACAAGATCTTTTTTCCTGGTCATCTTGTGGAATTTTTTTCTTCTCAAAGTTTGGTGTAAGAAGTACAAAGTTGTGCAGGAATATTAGAATTTATGCACAGAACGCATATTTCTTATGTTGGATTCACCTGAAAAGGCATTAAGCTGTACAGAATTTTCTGCAGAGAACCAAGAGGGGAAAACATAAAAGAAAAATGAGAGTGGGATGTTGGTTCTCTTGGAAACCAATCTCTCTGATGCAGGAAAGTCTTGAGAGTAGTATCAGCATGGAGCAAGATATTCCCTTCCTACTGGGAAAAAGCCTGTTCAGAGTTGCAGCTAAGCATTTAATCCAAGAATGGTGTTCTTTTTCTCCCCGCTCCCATTATTTTTCAGCTTTGAACATTCCTGTTGTATTATAGGCACCAAGTCCTCTTTATTGGTGATGTTTGATTTTTAACTCTTTTGAGAAAGGAATTAAGATATGCAAACATCCAGATTCCCTCAAGTATCCTGATAACTCCCTCAATAACTCCCTTTTGGCTACATAAGTGTTGAAGGTCACTTCCTGAATTTGCTCTTGAAGTAAGTGAGTAAAAGACATTTGAAGTCACCACAAAATGTAAGTCCTATTCATTCCAGCAAGAATTAAATGCCTTCCAATATTAATTTTTTTTAGTTAAATCAACAGTTGCTTAAATAGTTTGTAAATTAAACTAATAGGTTTCTTTATAAAGATATCTGTTCACTGTTATTAGTATAATTTTCTCACACAGTTTCAAAGTTGCTCTTTGTAAATTTCATATGAATATAATCAATACAGGGAAGATATCAATTAAATGTTTAACACTGTGTCTGTTACATAGTAGTAGCTACATGTGGGTGGTATTGATCACTACTGAACACCACACTTCAAACTAATTGATATACAAATTAAGCCAACATGTATCCACTCAGTATTTCAGGCCCATTGTGGATTATCTGGACATAATTTTCCTAGTTAGAATTTTTTATTTTTTCTAACCTGGGAAAGACTTCCAACGTTGTGATATTGTGTTGATACCAAAATATGACAAAGTACATACAAGTTTAATAGAATATTGGTTTTAGATTCATCACAGAATTGATGTCCTCAAAGTTATGTAACAACCCATCACATATCATAATGCCGTTCCATATTTAAGCAGCTGAATATTATAAACAGTTTATAAAGAATTAATACATGAATATTAGAATGACTCAATAATAGATTTTTACAGACTCCAACAGGTTGTTCCTGCTATGATTTATAACATCTAGTACTGATGTGCTTACAATTGCCTATAACTCAGTAACACACAATGGATCTGGCTGTTACATGCTTATAACAGCTATTAATCTTCTATTGGCCCTTCATAAACTATTTAAAAGCAGAATATAAATAGCACCCTACGTGTTCTTCTCCATCATTAGTCACTGATATAAGCTGTTTCAGACTGAACATTTCTTTCTTTATTCATATCAGAGTGTTGCACAATTCACAATCATGGACACACATGAAATATAGCCAATATTAAAAAAACAATTAAAATGTCAAGACAATCAGACTAGCGGTTGGAGCTTGAGATGTGTGTAGAAACTTTACCTTAATTTCACTCATCATGCAGGGTTTAGAGTTGGTGAAGTTCTAAAGCGATGCCTCTGGAAGTGAAGGATCTGCTGACTACACGCCTTTTCTTAGGGGATATTTGAATATTTTCCCACTATTTAGGATGCTCTTTCTATATCCCCCAACTGAACACTGAAACTTCTTAATCTGACTGGTACATATTCCTAATATTGCATTTTAAACATTAAATCCATTAATCCAAATAAATATTTTATACCATTCCATTTTGGGTTAAAAGCTGAAACTCATATGGACAAACAGGTCAAAATCCCCAATTTGAATAGTCCATACTCTTCAGTATCAGTATGAATGTCCATTTAGTTTGGAACTAATGTAGATACTACTGAACTAAATGGACATTCATACTAATATTAAAGGAGCCTTGTGGCACAGTGGTTAAATTGCCATACTGAAGTCAAAACTCTGCTCATGACCAGTTTGATCACAATGGGTTCAGGTAGCTGGCTCAAGGCTGACTCAGCCTCCCATCCTTCTTAGATCAGTAAATTGAATACCCAGTTTGGTGTGGGAGGGCCAATGTGTAGCCTGCATAATTAAACCGTAAGCTACCCAGAGAGTGCTTTAAGCACAGTGAGGTTGGATATAAGCAGCACACTTTTTGGAATTCTCTCTCTCTCAATGTGTGTTTGTATGTGTGATGGGAGAGTGAAGAGACAAACTGATTGGCCCATTCAGATGGTTCAGTGGTAGGTTCAAAGTGAATCAATGTGTGGTTAGGAGGCATGATCTGGAAAATGTTGATTAGGATCCTTATCAATTTTGTCTAATTTTGATAATCATTCCACAATAGTATATTTCTTATATTTCTATTCCACTAAAATACAGTGGTGCCTCGCTTAACGTTTGCTTCGTTTAACGTTTTTTTCGCTTAACGTTTATTTTTTCAGAGGCAGATTGTGCTTCGTATAACGTTTTTCCCTATGGGCGATTTTCGCATAGCGTTTTTGGGACCATGCTTCGCTTAACGTTTTTGGTTTTAGGTCCCCTGCTTCGCTTAACGTTTTTTTGTTTTCAATTTAAAAAGTGTCTTAGAAGGGTCCAAAACGGTTCTAAATGCTTGGATTCGTTAGAGGACCCCTTAAGTCATGTGCAAACCTGATTTGGCTTTGATCTGACGTTTCGTTAATTTTTTGTGAATTTTTGTTTTTTGGCCCATAGGAACCAATGGACCTGTCAAAATCTGACAGCTCCATGCTTTCCTATGGGGGAGAAAACAATTTACAAAAAATTAACGAAAGTTCAGATCAAAGCCAAATCAGGTTTGCACACAACTTAGGGGGTCCTCTAACGAACCCAAGAATTTAGAACAGTTGCTGAGTCTTCATTAATTTTTTGTGAATTTTTTCTTCCCCCATAGGAAATAATGGAGCTGTCAGATTTTGACAGCTGTCAAAAGTTGGGGGAAAAAAATTCACCATTAATTAACGAAAAGTCAGATCAAAGCCAAATTAACTTTTGCATCCGTTTTAGAGGGTGCAGAAGCTAATCCAAGCATTTAAAACCATTTTTGACCCTTTTATGACACACTTAATTTTGCAAAAATTGACTTCGCAAAGCCATTGAAACCTATTGAGTCAGCTACAATACATTCCAATGGAGGATACATTGTATCGTTTAACGATGTTTCCTATGGGTTTTTTCGCTTAAGGACGGCAATCCGTGCCTATTGGAACGGATTAACCGGTTTCCAATGCATCTCTATGGGAAATGGTGTTTCGCATAAAGTTTTTTTCGCATAAGGTTTTTTTTTGGAACCAATTAAAAACGTTATGCGAGGCACCACTGTATTATGATCAAGATTAAATCACCCTATTTAGTTAAGTACAGTATATTTATTAGCAACTAACAGCAATTTGAAGTGTTGAATCAAACTAAGCAGCAGCCATACATGTATTAAGTCATACATATCATACACACATATACCCCAGCATTTTCCAGATTGCTCCATTTCTCAGAGGAAATAAGTGAGAGTCGGTATGATGAGGGGAATACATGGTTAAAAATGAGATCTGGATTCAAACCCATGCTCAAACCACCAGGCTCAGTGGGGCAATGGTAAACCACTCCTTGAACATCTCATATCCTTTGAAAACTCTATGAAGGTTAGTATACACCTGAAGTAAATTGATGTCACGTAATAACAACAAAAAGAAATAGAGATAGCTATTTGGATTAGTTTTGTTATTGAAAATGACAGGTGCCACTTAGCTAAGTGCAGCTTAAAGTTTTGTGTAATATAATATTTAATTCCAAATATGATTATATTTACAACAGCCAGTTTGACAGGAGCGGTCAAATACTCTGAAAAGGATAGTTCCAAGATATAAAATATAACCACCAGTTAACATTATAGCTGTCCTAAACAATCTATGTCTTTTTCTTATTAGGAGAACAGACATTTCAGTACTTACAAAGAAAGCATGTATTTAGTATAGAAAAATGAACATGGGTTTCATTTTGCAATCTTAAAAAGGAAAAGTTATTGTTAGAAAAATGGATGGATCGATAATAATTTTGTTGAAATAAATAAATAATATGATATGATACTTCTGAAATTACTATTTGATCCAGACTAGGACTTACCATAAATTCACTTAAATGAGTAGGATTTAAGTCAGTCCTTACTCACTTGTCCCGTTAATTTCTAAGAATCTGTTCTACATATTATGACTTTGAATCTAAAGCAATGTTTTCCAAAAGCCATAGACGCCTATTTTTTCCTTAACATTTTAAAATGCATTGTCCATTACATGCCTCAATTTCTATTTTTTTTTCATTGAATACTGCAAACTTCAGTAAGTTGATGAGAGAAGAGTAAAAAGATCTATTTAAAAAAATCACCAGGAGACGACAAGCATAAACAAGGTGCTGACACTGCCTTGGCTCTCTAAATGCAGAGTTATATTAATGAAACAAATTAGGCCCCGGATTGGGGCTTTTGAATTCAGTTTAAAGTCATATGGTAGTAATGTGGTTTTTGTACTGGTGTGTGAGTCCTCTTACCTCTTTGGGTTTTTTTAAAAAATTATTATTATTTCTTGCATCTGGTATAGCAAAAGAAAGGAATGCCACATAGAAAACAACCTTAAAGCAGATGTTTCCTTGCATCCTGATGAGACAGGGAGACATCTCTGCTCTCTTCTCCTCTCTTCCAGTAGCTGTTTCTTCACTCACTGTGTGTGTGCATGTATGTGTTTGTCCTGCCTCACAAGCCTTGTCAGTTTCACACACACCCCTCAGTCAGGGCTGCAGAATTTTGTTTATAGCTGTCCTCCCCACCTCCTTTGAAACTAGAGACAGGAGAAGTAGGGAGAAGCAGGGGGAGGTCAGGCGGCTCTTCCATTCTTCATTAGAGCTGCAAGGAAACATCTGTTTTAAGGCTTGAGTGAAAGTTGGGAAGGGAAGGTGTTGGTGGGGGAAGCAGTGAGGGCAGTCTTTATTTACACTGATGAAAGTATTTACATATTTAAATATGTTTTACATACATTTACATATTCAAAACCTTCCTGTTCCAGAAGGCTTTTAATTGAAATAATATAAACTGTGGGTCCTGATGGCAACTTTTAGAGCAGTGGTGTCGAACTGTGGCCCTCCAGATGTTCTTGGACTTCAACTCCCAGAAGCCTTCACCACCACCTCTGCTGGCCAGGATTTCTGGGAGTTGAAGGCCAAGAACATCTGGAGGGCCACAGTTCCACACCACTGTTTTAGAGTATATATTTTAATTATATTTTAATTGTTTTATGTTTTTTACTGTAGTTAAATTGTTGTAAGCCACCCAGAGACCTTTGGGTACTGTGGGCAGCATATAAGTTAAATAAGTAAGTAAATAAGTAAATAAGTAAATAAGTAAGTAAATAAATAAATAAATAAATAAATAAATAAATAAATAAATAAATAAATATGCCAGCACATGCTTTGCAGATTGGCTTACCAGCCAGAGGAAGATGGCTATGAGAGTCAGCCAGGGGGAGGGCTCTTTAAAAATTAACACCTACAGAGGTGTTTGCAAATGGAGAATCAATTTTAATGAATCAATTCCACATCAGAGATAAAATAAACAGCTCTCCGATGGAAGAGAGAAAAACATCACTGCTGCTCAAAAAGACCACAATTCCCTATCAAATTAATCTGCACTTCCATGTGCATTGTGTATTCACCCTTTTTTACATTGATTTAAAGCATATTTTTGTCCATATTTTTAATCCAAAACACAATTTTTAAAATCCATTTTTCTAATATATATATTTTGTTTACATTTCCCATTGATTAAGGTGATTTTAAAATATACTTTAAACACATATTTTAAATATATCCATGTTAAAAATACGTGGATGGTCTTGTCTTTGTCTTTCCCTTTGAAATGCACTGCAGGTTTCAGAAATATATGGATATTTGAGCCAAGATAAGCTCTGTTTCATTGCTATCACATGAGGTGTGAAACAGATTATCTCTGTTGGGAAAAGCCAACCTAACAAATGTCATTTCCATTCCTACTCTGCAGTTGCCTCTGAAGTTAAATAAACTTAAACTATTTAATTTCATTGCATTGAACTATTATCTCTTTGACACTCAAAACAATGAGATGCTACTCTTCCTTCAGTGAAAAAATAAATTATTTTAAAGATATATACATTATTTAACATCCAAGATATTATTTGTTCTGTGTTAGAATTTTTAGACCAATTAAGGAAAGGCTTCTTAGCAATTATGTTTAGTCATAGACGTACTATAGAAATTTTGTTTATTTCTTCTTAACAGATCTTTTATTGGGCCATAAATCACAATTTCTATAACTTTTTCTTGATTTTATTGGCAACCTATTAGTGTTTCTGTTTTGCCTACATTGGGGGTTTATTGCTTGAGCAGATGATCTCTGTGTTCTTTCTCTTTCTGATGGATGATAACTCAAATGCTTTGAGCCTCAGATTTTTAGGTTCAGGACTCCTGATGGATATAGTTCTGAAGCTTAACACATACAAACATTTACAGATGAGATATCATAAATTTATAAGTCTGAATGGATGCAGACAGGTTTATTGGATTGTATTCTACTGGATTAGGCAGAATTTTTTAAAAAAGAAGATTCAGTCTATTTGAAGTTGTTGTTGTTTAGTCATGTCCGACTCTTCATGACCCCATGGACTAGAGCACACCAGGCCCTCCTGTCTTCCACTGCCTCCCGGAGTGGTCAGATTCATGTTGGTCTATTCAAAGTACTATTTCCTATTGTCTGTGCACTTTTAAAAATGCCCAAATTAAACTATACATAAAAATATGCCCACCTTTCTGTGATTAGTTGTACACAGTCATATATGGGATAAGAAAAAAATCAGGTTTAAAAATATTCACATGTAGAAGAAACCAAGAATGACAGATTTCCTCCTCCCACTGCAGAAATCCATTGCTTTGGCATATACATTTGCGTCACTTAATTTCTGTTCTTTGATAGATACATGTGTAGTGAGATGTAATAGCAACCACTGGAAAAGCCAACATGTTATAGTTCTATTAAGTATTTCTTTGTATGTACACTTTGAGAAGGAGGTCTTCCAGGTTGTGCAATGTCCTTGTCTCATGAACAGAAGTTTACATGCAGTCCAGACGTTACCATTGTCTTCTATCAACCCATGTTTTTCCACTTCTGTTTCTTTTTTCTTACCAAATAAAATCTGTTCAGTAGGGAAAGACAGAATAGCTGTGAAATGCCTTTTGTTTGTTAGCACAAGATGATGTCTGTCTGGAAGCACCCAGGAGAAACCGGTTAAAATTCCAAACATATATCTGTTTTATGTATGTCACCATTTATACCTCCAGCACAACCAAAGTTCTGATAGTTCTCACTGAATGACATTCTTCCTTTCATGACTGTGTATAGCATATCTTATTAACAGTTCATATTCTCATGGAATTAAATTGTAAGCCATGTCTAAATAAATCAGCATCAAACTGTAAGAGGTGAGCTTTCCTTAATCTGAACAGTTTCACAGTTTAAAGGCAAGAGTTTTCTTTTCTGTTTGTATCATTTAATTCCAAAGGGACAAGTGTGATTGCTTTTCCAGACTCATTCTAAGAATCATTGGGCTTGTGAAATAAACAGACAAGCGATCACAGTGCTTTTACTGGGAAGGATGACATTTAAATTACTATCGATCTTTAGAAAGTTCAGTTTACATAGGAGACCGAGGATAAATGATAAGTTATTTGGCTAGAGTGTTCAAATAGTTTTGGAACCAGAGCAGAAACTTAATGGGTGAAAATTCTATTTAACGAAAAGTGTCTGAATTTTTTTATACTGTTTTTTAAAGGTTCACTATCAAATTGAAGATATATTTGTGGGTTTCATTTATTAAATGGCTAATGAATTTGATTCATTATATGTTGTACAATATAGTTTAAAACCTGAACAAATCAAGGTCACAACAAATACAATGTAATATCAATAAGCACAATACCATAGCATAATATGAGAAGCCAAAAGTAAAGCCGCCATTAGGTTTGAGAGTTAAAATTAGTTCAAGATTGATGAAAAAGGAATGTATTTAAAAAGAAATAGGATGACCAATGCACAACCTAATCTTGTGCTCTATGAGGACTTAACTGTACGTGAATGACTATGGAATCAGATGCTTATATATTGGAGGGGAAAGTATACTTTTACAAAATCACAGCTTCCCAAATGGTGGGCTGTGACCCCCTGAAGGGGTCATAAGGGGGGTCAACATGGTTATTTTTAGTTGCAATTATTTTTATATGATATTTCACCATGACTGTTTTCAACACTTATTTAATACAATATGGCTTCACTGAAATATTAAAAAGAATTCTGTTTGGGAATTTTCATAGAGGGAAGCAAGGACTTATGAAATACCAAAGTCATTGGGGGCAACACTGATTGACAAAACATATGCGCCAATTGTGTTGCAGAGTCTATGGACACTACCGGATATGATGGACCAATGCCCACCTTCTCTTTCTATTTTTCATGTGTTTTCTTTTGTTGTTGATGTTTAGTCGTTAAATCATGTCCGATTCTTTGTGACCTCATGGACCAGAGCATGCCAGGCCCTCCTGTTTTCCACTGCCTCCTGGAGTTTGGTCAAATTCATGTTGGTAGCTTTGATGACACTGCCCCACCATCTTGTCCTCTGTTGTCCCCTTCTTCTCTTGCCTTCACACTTTCCCAACATCAGGGTCTTTTCCAGGGAATCTTCTCTTCTTATGAGATGGCCAAAGTATTGGAGCCTCAGCTTCAGGACCTGTCCTTCCAGTGAGCACTCAGGGTTAATTTCTTTCAAAATGGATTGGTTTGTTCTCTTTGCAGTCCAGGGGACTCTCAAGAGTCTCCTCCAGCACCACAATTCAAAAGCCACAATTTAATATTTCAGTTAATATTCTTTTTAATATTTCAATTATTTGATGGTCAGCCTTCTTTATGGTCCAGCTCTCACTTCCATACATCGCTACTGGAAAAACCATAGCTTTGACTATCCAGACCTTCGTCGGCAAGGTGATGTCTCTGCACTTTAAGATGCTGCCTAGGTTTGTCATCGCTTTCCTCCCAAGAAACAGGCGTCTTTTAATTTTCTGGCTGCTATCACCATCTGCAGTGATCATGGAGCCCAAGAAAGTAAAATCTGTCACTGCCTCCATATCTACCCCTTCTATTTCACAGGAGGTGATGGGACCAGTGGCCATGATCTTAATTTTTTTTGATGTTGAACTTCAAACCGTTTTTTGCGTTCTCCTCTTTCACCCTCATTAAGAGGTTCTTTAATTCCTCCTCACTTTCTGCCATCATCTGCATATTGGAGGTTGTTGTTATTTCTTCTGGCAATCTTAATTCTGGCTTGGGATTCCTCCAGTCCAGCCTTTTGCATAATGTACAAGCAGGGAGACAATATACAGCATTGTCATACTCCTTTTTCAATTTTGAACCAATCAGTTGTTCCATATCCAGTTCTTGTCCCACATATAGATTTCTCAGGAGACAGATAAGATGATCAGGCAATTCCATTTCTTTAAGAACTTGCCATACTTTGTTGTGGTCCACACAGTCAAAAGCTTTTGCGTAGTCAATGAAGCAGAAGTAGATTTTTTTGGAACTCTCTGGCTTCCTCCATAATCCAGCACATGTTAGCAATTTGGTCTCTAGTTCCTCTGCCCCTTCGAAATCCAGCTTGTACTTCTGGGAGTTCTCGGTCCACATACTGCTGAAGCCTGCCTTGTAGGATTTTGAACATAACCTTGCTAGTATGTGAAATGATTCCCATTGTATGGTAGTTGGAGCATTCTTTGGCACTGCCCTTCTTTGGGATTGGGATATAGACTGATCTTTTCCAGTCCTCTGGCCACTGCTGAGTTTTCCAAACTTGCTGGCATATTGAATGTAGCACTTTAACAGCGTCACCTTTTAAGATTTTAAATAATTCCACTGGGATGCCGTCACCTCCACTGGCCTTGTTGTTAGACAAGCTTTCTAAGGCCCACTTGACTTCACTCTTCAGGATGTCTGGCTGAAGGTCAGCAACCACACTATCTGGGTTGTCCAGGTTATCCAGATCTTTCTGGTATAATTCTTCTGTGTATTCTTGCCACCTCTTCTTGATGTCTTCTGCTTCTGTAAGGTCCCTACCTTTTTTGTTCCTTATCATGTCCATCTTTGTACAAATATATTCCTTTAATATCTCCATTTTTTAACAGATCTCTGGATTTTTTTCCCTTTCTATTTTTCCCCTCTATTTCTTTGCACTGTTCATTTAAGAAGGCCCTCTTATCTCTCCTTGATATTCTTTGGAAGTCTGCATTCCATTTTCTGTAACTTTCCCTATATCCCTTGCATTCTCTTCTCTGCTACTTGTAAGGCCTCGTTGGACAGCCACTTTGCTTTCTTGCATTTCCTTTTCTTTGGGATGGTTTTTGTTGCTGCCTCCTGTACAATGTTACGAGCCTCCATCCATAGTTTTTCAGGCACTCTGTCCACCAAATCTTGTTCCTTAAATCTGTTCTTCACTACCACTGCGTATTCATAAGGGATTTGGGGTTTTTTCTTTACCCCATTAAAAATGCCTTTTTATCCAAATGTGGTGGTGTGTTGTAGGTTACATGGCCATTTTAAAAGGGGTTATGACTTGAAAAAGGTTTACTGTTTTAACTAATGGAAATCCTTTTGGCATTGTGGTTTTTGCCCAAAACCAGGAATGGACTTGTTCATCCCTTGTGCTGTGGATGATATAAAGACCTGAGATACACAGTTTGGAGGGATTCTTTATTTGTCTGGACAAAAATTTTAGTCCTGAAGGGCTAAAGACCTTTATGAGTAAATGTCTGACTGATGCTTACTTAGGCTGTCTACTTGGAAGTAAATCCCAGTCTATTCAGTGGAGTTTCTGTTTAACTTTGTTTCAATGATCTTGAATTTCAGAAGGGGACCATTTTAGATTTCCACCACCGTCCCTGCACCCAAATTATTCTGAACATCTAGAACAGGTGATGGAAGTAGATTGTGACTGACTTACCTGACATGGGCATAGTCAACCCAGGTAAACAAAACAGCTGTCTGGGTTAAAGGTAAGTGAACAAATCTGAATAAACATTGTGAGACTAGGGCAAAGATGCTTGCATTTGCGCAGTAATGACATCCACAGATTGACTTCTTCCCAAACTGCAGATACCCAAGAGACTTCTACTAATGCAATCCCCAGACAGTCTTCTTTTATGAAGACTGCATTGCTTACATGCTTGTTAGAACAGTTAGTTTAAACCAATTATGGATAGTCAATGTGAACAAGCTGTATTAGTCTGTGCAATCATATTCAGATAATTTTAATAACAATAATGAAGTAAAAAGAAATAAAATGTTGTAGCACCTTAAAGGCTAAGTGTTATATTTCAATGTGAGCCTTTCTGGATACGCCCACTTCTTCAGAAGTATAGCTATATATATAAATTGACTCAGTGTGAATATGTTTTTAGGAAATTTTAAAGAATGTCATCCTTATCTCAATGTACCATGAAACACCTGATTCTTCATTAAGAAGGAATGGAGCACTTATACCTTACAATGCAAAATGGAGCAATTTTTTTATTTGTCAATGCTACAGAATGAAATTAACAAGTTTATGAGACCTTAACATTTTCAGTAATTCTAAAGCAAAAGAGTGTTTTCCTACCCACTTTGGTTCACATTTGGCTCACTCAGAAACATTGGATTCCTTTGACATTTCTGTGATAATCTTATCCTAGAACATAAGGTGCAACAATCTCCATCTTGAAGGAAGAAGCTATAGGGAGCCATGTAGGAAAAGAGATCCGAGCAAATAGCACCACTGTTGCAATTCCAGTAACAGGTCCTCAGGTGACTTACTTTCAATAAACCCATTGCATTAAATTTATACATTGACACAATTTGCATGAAAATTTACAACCACAAAGCTGTGTTATCTGAAACACTTTGGTTCTCAAACAGACCTGGCAACTTCCCAGATGCCTTGAGGTTATGGGTAATTTGCATATTGATTTACATAACTATTTAAATTTCAGCATGATCCTGTTATGCAGAGAAATATACTAATAAAAATCCAGAAATATGGGCCTGTGGACTTGGATAACACTTTTTTTAATTGCCTTCAATTCAGTTCAATTTATTTTCTTCATTTCAATTTGGTGGTTTATACCTATAACTTTATTCTTTCATTCTATTTATCTTTGCCTTCTTTTGTACACCTTAAATACTACATCTTCAGTTCTGTTTGTAACATCTCCTGCACATCTTTGAATGGTGATATCCTTGTGTCTCTCTTTCCCTTGACTGCTTTTGTCTTCTTTCAGTCTCTCTTCTCTTTCTGCCTAGAGTAGTATCTTAAAGTCAGGGAATTATTTCCTTGCAACTTAAATTCCAAAGGGAAATTGGTGCTACTCATTGCAGTCTTGCTAACTTTTATTAGGTGAGTGGGAATTTGGGAAGGATGTAGGTGGAGAATAAAGATTAAAATCTCTTTTACCACACTAAGTGGTCCTAATTCAAATGAGGGTCCTGCATGTTTACTTAAGAGAAATATGAAAAATATGAAAAGAAGCAGAATGCTTATTAATTCACATCAATTAATTAAAATACTGGAATTTACTGGTCAGAATCCTGTTTATGCTGGTGTAAAGTTATGCTGACATAAATGAGCTGGGCATTATGCCCAGCAATGTGGAATTGTGAAATTAAATTGTACTACCAATTGTATGTCTCCGGCATGGCTGTGAACCAGTAGAAGTGCTTTGTGGACTGCAATTCTGCCTTGGTGCAATTACAGCTACCACTGGAGCATCCTCAGGTTGCCCATGCGTAGTTACAGAATAGGATTTTGACCAGTGAGTCATTTGGCTCACTCACTCAGTGTCAGCCCGTGCTTTTTCACAAGGTTGAAAATAAAAAGAGTTTGGGGAATATTTACTACTGATGCTCCTTACAAAAAGCATTTCATGAAAAAAATTTAATAATTCTCTTGCATAACCATATTAATCTTTTGAAAACTTCAGGAAGTACAATACTACCTCTTTTCCTCAAGTCTGGATGCCTAAACAAAATTTCAGTATGATCCTGTTATACAGAGAAATATGCTAATAAAATATATATAGAAATATCCTAAACCTTTTTGTATTTCTATAAAAATATAGAAATATACGAAACAAAACACCCTGGTATTAACTGTATTGCTTTACAACGATTATAAAAGACAATCATTTCCCATTATACAGTCATTCCTGTAAAAACAACAATAGTAACCTGTTTATGCTAATCACATTATGCTAATCACAAAGAGAAGGTTCATTAAAAATACTGCTGCATAGTAGAACAAATATTAGCAATTTCTCAGTCAACACAGTGAGAGGTAATATATCCATAATTGACATGTCAGGTCAAAGAGAGCAAGTAGTATACTGCAACTGCAAGAATATTTCTAAGGATTAGATTCAAACTCAGCCCAAAGAACTGTTGGCAATGTCCATCTAGTGTAAACAGACAGTCATTTGATTATTCATTTATTTCATAAAGTTGCCCTGAACCTGCCTGCGGTTGTATATGTGCAGAAGGCTGAAGAAGGTCTCCATGTCTGTATTCCCAACGTGAAGAGTGTTGTAGATACAGCTCATTTGCTAATCCAGTTGTTGGATGGAAGAAAAGAAAGCTGCCTATGGAATGAATGCTGCACATGCAGCTCTCCTACCAATCCAGTTACTGTTTACATTCATACCTACAGTTAGAAAATCAGTAACAGCAATGCCCTTTACCTGCTACAAAAGAACAGTAGCTTGGATCCTTCCCACCATCACTTCACCAGAAACAGCTGATTTTACCCTCTTTGGGGTTTTTTTAAATGATGGGATGGGGAATCCTTCCTTTGATTATTTTGTTGTTGCCTGTTTGCCTGGTCAGCCTAATGCTGGACTCAAAGAAAAAAAAGGACATCAAGTGATAGCAGAGGGAAAAAAAAACTCCCCATATTCTAGGGGTGTGTGTGTGTGTGTGTGTGTGTGTGTGTGTGTGTGGTGGGGGTTGATTGCATTTTTCGTTTCCCCTTTTTTTGCTTCCTTTTCATGGATTTTGGGAAAGGGACTTGTTTGCATCTTAATTATTGTTATTTGGCTATTTCCCCCCATGTGTGTGTAATTGTGTGTGTGTGTTCCCAGTTTCTATGGGTTTTTTTTTAAAATTATTTGGTTAATTTATTGTGTATTTATTTTTTTAAAAAAAGATGTATATTTTGGTGAGTCCTTTTGGAACTGTTTATTTGCTTCTATTGGGAGTATGAGCTGGCAGGGTGGACTTTGAGATTGTACCAGTGTATCACTGGGCTCTGGGGGTTGTTGTCTGGCTGCAGCTTGGGACATTTCTTTCTTGTTATGTGCCAGGCAGCCAGTGTTTGGCTGGCTGGGTAGCTGCTTCCTTGCCTTTTTTCTTTTGTGTTGGCCAGGTCCAGAGGGTCTGTTATGCAGGGTGGGTGCACTGAACTCATGCATTTATTTTCTCTTTTCTAATTTTTGGGTGGTTTACTGCTCCTGCCCCCTCCCCACTCACTGGATTTCGGTTTCTCATGCACTCTTTTGTTTTTTGGGGATAGATAGATTCTCTGTTGGCTTGCTTTTGTGTGGGTGTGTGTTTTGTTTTGTTTTGTTTTTTGGAGGGGGAGTAGTTTTAAAGGGTTTTTAAAAGGCCTTTTGGTATTGTAGAAACACAAATGGGGGAGCATAAAAAGAAAGATTTGAGAGAGGCTTTCCCTGTTGTATAAAATGAAAGGACACACACACACACACACACACACACACACACACACACACACACACACACACACACACACACACACACACACACACACACACACACACACACACACACACACACGAAAATGGAAGTTGTACCCTCTGAAAACATAGATACCCTCTAGATAAAAGAAATACAAACATTTATGCTGTTCACTTCACTAGTAAGGAATAAACAATATTTTAGGAAAAGAAAGGGTCTGTCAAATGCATTCCAATTGTATGGCAATTTTCTAATCCATAGTAAATAGTGCATGGATGTATATATTTGTGCAGGGAAGAGAATAAGAGAGAGTACTATGTTGTGGATAATAGCCAGACATATAACGTGTGAAATACACATATCAGACACATCCATTGATGTCTACAGTAAGATTAATAATAAGCAGAAAACATTTCAGAAAAAGAATCTACCCAACATCATTTTCCTCCTCTGGAAGTGACTGAATCAACAGAATCTTTATATTGCTCCCTCGCTAGCTGTGATGACTTATAGTTAACATTCTAGGATAACAGTACTATGTTCTAAAGGCTTACTCAGCAGAAGTTACTTACAGTGAATACACAGTGCTTGTTCTTATGGGGTCAGTGTGAGCTGAAAATGCTTCATACTCTATTATCATCAATATTACTAGGTAGGGAATACAACCAAATTAAAATGGGGTTAAAATGACCTTGGAGTAAGTGACAAACACCTTTATTACCACTGTTCACAAGTGGCAATAAGTAATGGCACTGGCAGAAGTGGCCATCAAATCTAAGTAATTAACTGAAGCAAAGCACAGAGAAGATACATCAGGCTGGGACATGGGCCAAGAAAAGAGGAATCGAATCATCAAAGGCCTCATTGAAGAACTTAGTAAAAGCATTCTTGCTGATGGCAAGATTCTTATGAAAAATAATAGTATGGCATTAGATTTATGAAGAACAGTCATACAGGGTAGATGGATTTCTCTGTTTCATTTTCAGAATTGTTTTGCAGCTTAGCTCTGCTCCACATTCTATTTCTCCTGCCTTTGAAAACTGCAAGCAGAATGTATGCAGTATAGTTGATTTTGAAAATGTCACGTGTAAAATTTGATTTTGCCAGAGATTGTCCTCCTTTCATGTGATTTCCTTCCTCTTGTGTACAGAACATTTCAAAGCGTTTGTTACTCTCCCTCTGAATGAAGACAGAAAGCAAAGCTTTGAATGAAAAGTCAATAATTTATTGAATACCATCAAGGATCGGTGGCAAGAATAAGCCTACAACAAGATAAGTGAAAGCATTACATTCTAGATCCAGATCTAGGTGATCCCATTTTGCTTTGAGGGAACAGGAAATGATCGGGTTTTCTTTCCATGCACATGATGAATATTTGCTGAAGGTCCATATATCAAATCCATCCCCTCTCTGCTGCTTTACAGTTGATGGACTAGAGCCCAAGAACTGATCTTCTTTAGTTGGTTCTTCTTAATCTACCAGGTGCTTCAGTATACCTATCAGGATAGCCTCTTTAATTTAATAGGTTTCCAGAGGAATAAGCATCTCCCTAAACCCTTAGCCTGGACCACAAACAAAACACAAGATAATCTTTAAGAAACTCAGTAGAATGTCTGTATATGTTGTTCACCAGGAAGAACTTTCTTAATTTCTCTTAAAGTAGATTTGAACTTGAGTCGTTTTTTTGTTATCAGCACAAAGCACAGAAGAGACAATAGTCTGAATCACTCAAGATGGAGTTATGCAAAAGCAACAATAGCTTGTTGCAGGGAAATGAATAGGAGCCCTCCAGTTCTTCCAAGCATCATGAATACAGATAAGGAAGACGTGCCAAAATGGTGCTTCATCTTGGTTTGTGGGTCATGAAACTTGATGACCCACAAACCATGAACTTCCTCCCAGTTGTCCAACGAACCAATTCGTTGGGTCACCAGGCCATTTTTTAGATAGCCTATGGGTCTAACTAAAAAAAAGGAAAGAGCCCCACCCCCCAAAGTCTTCCTATGCCATGCAGGCATAGGAAGAGGAGGGAAAGGATCAAAGCGGGATCAAAGTGATCCCCTAGCTCCGCTGTCTTTGCAAATACAGCAGGCCTGGGGGACTGCTTGGGTCCCCATTCCCTCCTCTTCCTGTGCCCCTGTGGGCATAGGAAAAGAAGGGAAAGGGTCAAAGCGATTCTCCAGCTCTGCTGTTTTTGCAAAGGCAGCAGGGTGGGGCGAATCACCTGGATCTCCCTTCCCTTCTCTTCCTATGCCTGTGGGGGCACAGGAAGAGGAGATAAGGGTGACCCAAGGGTTTTCCCAGCCCCTCTGCCTTTGCAAAAACAGTGGGGTGGGGGATCAATTGGATCAGGCTACGTTCCTCTTCCTATCACCAGAGGGGCATAGTAAAGGGGGACCCAAGCCATCACCCACACCTGCTGTCTTTGCAAAGACAACACGGGTAGGAGATAGCTTCTGACAGGCTTCCCTCCTCTTCTTATATCTGCTGGGGCATAGGAAGAAGAGGGAAGGATGACTAAAGTGATCCCCCACCACTGCTGCCTTTGCAAAGACAGTGAGGGTGGGGGATCACTTCGATCAGACCACACTCCTCTTTCTATCCCCAGAGGGGTATAGGAAGAGGAGTGAAAAGGGATCCAAGCAATCCCCCATCTCCACTGGCTTTGCAAAGACAGCAGGGGTAGAGGATCACTTGAGTCCCCTTTTGCTCCTCTTCCTATGCCCCTCCAGGGATAGGAAGAGGAACATATTCTGACAGAAGCATTCCCCCACCCCCCACTGTCTGTACAAAGACGAGGGTGTGTGGGATCGCTTGGTTCCCCCTTTTGATTTCCAATACCCTGATGGGGATAGCAAGGGGAGCAAAGCCTGATCTAGGCAATTCCGCACCCCTGCTGTTTTTGCAAAGGCAGCAGGGATAGCAGGTCATTTGTGCCCCCCTTTACTCCTCTTCCTATACCCCTCCAGGGATAGGAAGAGGAGTGCAGCCTGATCTAAGTGATACCCCACCTCTGCTGTCTTTGCAAATACAGTAAGGGTGGGGCATTGCTTGGGTCCCCCCCTTTCCTCCTCTTTCTATGCAACAGGGGATCAAAGTGGAATCAAACCGATGCCCCATCCCCACTGTATTTGCAAAGACAGTGAGGAGAATTCCTTTGGTCAGGCTTCCCCTGTGCATGCTGCAGGGGAATAGAAAGACAGAGGAAGCCTGAGCAAAGCGATCCCCCTCTTTTTAAATGGGGTGGGATTCCCCTTGGACAGACTTTAGCAAGCAACCCAAAGAGAAAACCTGTCTCTTCTTATGCCCCCAAGGAACAGCTGATCCCTGGGGTCACAAGCAGATAGGGACAGATGAATGAATGAATAGAAAAGGGTTATATTTGTTGCTTTGTATTCTTTGGGGTTTCTGGACCCCAAGAATATGAAGCAACAAATATCTAATGGATATTCATTGAATATCCCCAGTTTGTTTTTACATTTGTCCCCATGTCTAATCGTGACTCAGTCAGGCTTGATTACTTAGGAATTGCAGAAGGCATGATTTCAAAAGTCAGATGGAGCTCTTAGAAGAAGGGACACCTAGTGTCTTTTTAACCTGAGGATCCATCTAAGGATTCTTCATGGACAATATTTACTGCCAGTGTTTCAGACTGAGGACCATCAGTTAGATTACTACAATGGTAACCGGAAGATAAGGAAGGCATTTGTATATACTTGATGCTCTCATGCATGCCATTTCCAATAATTTTGTTGTAGTAACAGATCACCTGCCAATTGCAAACAAGAATCTATCAAATTCCTTTTGGTTCTGGTTACCACATGCAAGCATTTAGAATGATATGATGCTAAGGTGGTGCCAATAAAATGTACACATACAAACTATTAGACTGAGCTTCTCAATAATGGAAAAATGATGGGAGAATCTGACATCTTCTTGCCATCTTACGTATTTGTTCTTTGAATATTGCAAAGAGATCCTATTCGTGCCCCCACAGATTTAGCCCCCTTCTCTGGTCAGTATGACGAATGAGCAATGATGGTAGTGGTAGAAGTTGAAAAATGAATAAAGCAGGTCTGTAACAGACAGCAGAGTATATAAAAGCATGAAAAACTAAAAGCAATGGTCCTGAGTGGTCATAAGAATGAAACTGTGAAATGGAGATCCAAGGGGCAGATGAGTAGCTTACAAGGTAAGGTGAAGGCATGGACTCTCTATCCAGACTTCTCTCTTCTGTATGTTACAATTATGAGTTGGCAACTTCTATATATGTATAACACTTAGTTTTTGAGTCTTCATCTCTTAAGCGTTCAAGCTAGTTTTGTTCAATGAATTACAAGAATTAATGTTACAAGAACCTAAAGAACCCCATCTACATCTGCAGCTGGTTTCATTCAGCGAAGTCATGCCAGCTTCAGTGACTGACTGCTTTGAAAAACAGACTGCAGAAACTGCAAGGACAATCTCATGTTTTTCTTATTAGGCACAATTCCAAGACTGCAGAAAAGACAAAGACAAAAATACATCCTCTCGCATGGGTTATAGTGACCTACAGACAGCAGGTTTTAACTGAATGCACTATACTTTCTGTGATCACCTACTTTACACATGAAATTATTTAAACGTCCCAAGTCTGAGGTAATTTTTTTTCCTGTTTAGACAAATTGTATCATAAAGCATTCACTAAAACATGTCAGAAAGCACACATTCCAAGGAAGAAAGTTTGCATCTATTTAGACAAAACTATCCCTATTCACTTTGCTTTTAAGTGAGCAGATTGAGGTGAGATGTAAACAACTATCTCCCCCATACATAGTCTCAAACATCAGCTGAAATACAACATTCCTTCTTAATCCCCACAATATCCTCTTTCCCACTCCTTAGTGTATAGAAAATTTAGACTTGTATAAACACACCCACCCACACCAAGCATAAGATGTGTCTGTTCAAAAACCATGAAGAGAGGTCCTATACCAAGACTGTTTAGAATTTGAATCTAAACTTATCTTCTACTTTGGCTGCACTCAAATATAACCACTCATCAGGCATTTGAGCAGCTGGGAAAGGAACTCAGCTGTAGGATTTAACCCACTGGTCTCCCTGTGAGGAAGAGCTATCCCTCAAGGACATCTCTTGTTCTTGATGAGGTCTCTTTTTTCTGAAGTGTCACATCAGATAACTGTTGTTTACCTGGGGAATTCTAGGTGGGATCATGCTTTTATTCTGTGGTATCCTTACGGGATGGGCAGCATTCAGCCACCTTCCCTGGCTCATGAAATGTGTTTTCTTTCTCTGGGGATGTAGCCTCCCTGGCCCCTGAGTGTCCATGGTCTGTAACATCTGGCAGTCACTTCCTCTGTCATGTTCAGAGACTTCTGGCAATTCACTCACAGGACCCCCTTACACAGCATAATACCCCATAATTGTGTGGTTGCAGTGTTTGCTGCACCATACAAGAAATGTCCATTGACACACGAACCCACTCAGATATTTCACTTAAGAGGGAGATTTCAAAATTCTGTGGTAGAATTTTCATTCAGGTGAAATTTTAGGAGAAGTCCTTTAAACTAGAGTAGACTATGTCTAGATGGGCGGCATATAAATGAAATAAATAAATAAATAAATAAACACCTCTAGAGATGGATAAATCCATCAGTTACTCTATTTGCAGATTTCAATAGATTTGGTAAATTTTAGCAATTTGATAAATCTAAAGCAAACTGAAAGAAAAATCTCCGTCCTCCCTAAGGTTAGGCAATTACTTAAACAAACTTTCTCTCATATTCCTATTTTGTAGTGAATAAAAATTAATGGCAGCTATAATCTTATCCACTGGGTCTCCCCCCCCCCAAATCATTTAAATACTGTTCAATAGTGAAATCATTCACTTGGAATCCTGTGTTTACTCACTACGATCCATCTGCTTGTTACTTTGGTGATACTGACATACTGAAGTCCTGTGTTATTAATAAACAGGCTAATACAATATAGTAATAGATATTTCATTCAACCCAGGAAAAATACTTCTGTGGGGAGGTCAAAGTTTTTAACGATGGGCTTATTAAATGTTCCATGAAAGGTACCATAAGCTTTTTTAAAAAATCTGAAAATGAGTTGCAGTCACAGTTAATTTAATTACATGGTTTCACTGTCTTGGGATAATAAACCTGACAGAAAATTATAATAGAGTTATTCCATGGATGAAACCTTCGCTGTTGAGTTCCATTTGAAAATAAAGCAGCATGACTAAGTGGCTTGAAATTATGGCCTATATGTATAGGGATATTATTTGAGGATAATGTTCATCTACAAAATGATGGACCAAAAGGGGATTGAGTGATCTAGTAAGTTATATTTTATCGGTTTCCAGTGTGCTTACAGATTTAGCATCTGGGTTTATACAGATATTGTTGTTGAATATGTCATTAGAAATACAAATGTAAAATCAAAGTCATCACATGCAACAATTTAGCTACCTAATTTTGGTGGTGGTGGGAGTCTTCTCTCAATGTAATATTTAAACATTTTAATTAGTTGCACTGAAAATAATAGCAATTTTATTTTAGTAAGAAGTTAAATTATATACTTCCAACTTAAACAACTTCAAGGGCTATACCTGAATGATACATGATATATCACTATGGTACATGTTTTGTGTATTCCAAGTGTGAGCTTTGGTATCTTGAATCTCAATTATGAAATACTTAGGGAGCAAGACTGGAAGATGTTGCTGCCTGGGATCCTGGATAGCAACTACTAGCTCATCATCATCATCATCATCATCATCATCATCATCATCACTACCACCACCACCACCTAGATCAACTAGTAGCCTAACCTAGCAGAAGATGGCTTCATACGTTCACCTTCAGATTGCTATAGAAATGCTCTTTAAGGCTGCAACCAAATGATCAAATACTGCAGGATTTGCTGTGGGTATAAAATGGAAGAATCCATTTTTTATTGATCACATGGCAAAAAGGCCAATTTGATCAGTTCAGAACTTTTTGCTCTCAAATGCATGGTTTTTCCTCTGCTTCTGGAGGCTTCTACTTTTTTCAAGCTGGAACAATTCGGAACGACTTTTCCCTGTGTGAGCATTTGTTTCATTCTTCAATATGACATGGGGTGTGTCTGTGGGTGGTGTTATGGTGGCATAGGCAGTTGAAGTATGATGTTTTGGTACTCCAGGAATGCCTGCTCCTACTATCTATCCCCTGAGTGTCCCAGAATTTATTTTACATTTCTTGAATAAATGAATTTAGCACGGTGTCATTTCATTGATACATTAGTTTAGTGCTAGATCACCTTGGCACATAAAAAAAAAATTAGCCAGGAGTCACACACCCCAATCTGTTGTTTTCCTCTTCACCAAAGAACCTTCTGAAAAGTCAAATTCTTTTGCTTTCTCTGATGCAGAAAAGAAATATCAATTGAGCATATGCACACACAAAAAAGTGGTGCTTTAGCAAAAAACACTTCCCCTGTTATATCCTGCCTCAGGCACTGGTCACAGGATGGAAATGTTTTCTAGTTCTTCTGATACTTTCCATACCTCTGTTGTACTGAATTGCGGTCACATGGTTTATATCCTGGAATGAACATCCCAAGAACTTTTAGCAGTTCCAATTTATTTCCTCCTATTATGGCCAGCTACACCGTGGCACCAGTTTGTTTTCTCTCTTGCTTCAAGGAGCTCAATCTTGACTGTGTGACCAGGGAAAAAAGCAACAAACTAACTGGGGGATAACTAGAAAACATTTCCCTCATGTGAACAAGGCCTCAGAAGGGAGCACCAGGAGACTGTGGACAAGCAGGTACACACATGCAAGCAGCACCAGTAATCCTCTGCGCAAAGCCTCTCACAAGACATTTTTCCCTTAAACAGCTTCTTCTGGACAGCTCTCTTATTTCTCTCTTATTTATTTATTTATTTATTTATTTATTTATTTATTTATTTATTTATTTATTTATTTATTTATTTATTCATTCATTCATTCATTCATTCATTCATTCATTCATTCATTCATTCATTCATTCATTTATTTATTTATTTATTTATTTATTTATTTATTTATTTAATAGCTTAGTGAGCTATCTAGTGGGCAAGATGAGGAAATAGATATATTGAGAACAGAAAGCCTTCTTAAACCAGTTCCTTTGAATTATGCCACCTACAGGTGGTTTGAATAGAACTACAATTAAAAGGTTTTTTTTTTCCTCTTCTGCTTGTGTGGCCATTTATATCAAAGAGAACTAAATGTCCCAGTGTGACTTCATAGTGACAGAATTCACGTTAATTCACATTCACTCACTGTGTAGTTACACCCTGTCAGATGTAATTTTTGTATCTGAGTGCCAGTCTGCAGATCTATAGTGTACACTTCAGTTTTCCTTATATGGAAAAGAATAGCTAAGGACTGGCAATGTCATTGTAGACCAATCTGTGTGCAGTGTTCTTCTGCATTTATACAGTTCAAATGTGCTGGCAAAACATTTCAGAAATGTATTAACTACCCATCAGAACAGCTAAGCTCTCCCTTCTCAACCCAATCTGCAGCCTCTTTCCTATCGGAGTGTATAGCCTTTGCACAGTGGAACAGTGATGAGGATTTTTAATAATCATAGTCTGTGGTTTATTTGATAAAAGTAGAAGGTAGAAAGGATAGATGTTTCACCTTGTACTGGAACATGTGATAATGCAAAGGAAAAAAGCTAACAGAGTCAACAGTAGAAAGTTAGAAAACGGAGATCAATGGAAAGAAAGAAAGAAAGAGAATTCTACATAATGTTCCCTTGACCAGTTTATTAAGAATAAATTAAACATACTATGCATAGTATCTTTCCTACTGAAAAGGATAATGGTGTCACAGCTGCTGTGGGTAGTTGATTTTTTAGGAGGGGAGCTTTTCACCTCTACAAAAAATGAATCCATCTACAAATGAACCTACTTACATTCTCTTTCTTGGTTCTCACCTTGAATGCTACCTTTAAAGGTTGTTAATGACAGTCTCTCCTTTTTCTTTTGAGTAGGATTTTAAGCAAAGGGTGGGAGATTAGCCTTATATGCTGCAGAAATTCTGTCTTCACAATTCTTAAATTATTAGCCCACTCTTATCATTGAGAAAATTTCATATGTGGAAAAGCCTGAAATTTTATACATTAGAGAGTGATTTTTTTGCTATCCAGTATTCATATATTATGTTGCAAGGAAGTGTCCATCTTTCACAAATGGGCAGCATGGTGCTTGAATGATAGCCGAAAAGACAGCTATTATACCTCCACATTCCAGGATTATGAAAATTATTCCCATTCTGTAATTCTACATTTCAGGTATCTTAAGAACTATTAACTGAAAAATGAAATCTGGTGGGGGGGGGGAATGCAAGTTGTGAAATGTGCAGAACTTTTTAACATTTGATCTGACCATTGGAGCAAGCTGGAAAGCAAAAACAAACAAAAAACAAAACAAAACAAAAAACAGAGCTTTGTATGCTCAGAGCCAATTCTCATCTCAGAGTTTTCAAACTAAGGAGTCAGTAAGAAGCAGAAATCAAGGAACTAATGTTATATGGTTATACATAATCTCATTGCTACTGAGCTGGTCACTGCAATACTACTCTACGCTGCCTGGGGGCCGTACAGCAATGGATGTAGGAGAACGGGCTGAGGCTGAACCCGGACAAGACGGAAGTTCTGAGGGTGGGTGGCCCTGTGGATGGTGGCTTGGGAAACTCCCTCATGTTTGGGGGGGGTGGCCCTAGCCACGAAGAGTGGGGTCCACAGCCTGGGGGTACACCTGGACCCGATGCTCACCATGGAAATGCAGGTGGCGTCAGTAGTCCGCACCGCCTTTTTCCACCTTTGGTGGATTGCCCGGCTGCGACCTTACCTAGACACGGGGGTGCTCACTACCTTAGTACATGCGCTCGGAATTTCTAGATTAGACTACTGTAATGCGCTCTCCTTTGAAGCTGATGCGAAAACTTCAAGTGGTGCAGAATGCGGTGGCCAGACTCCTTACTGGAGTAAGAAAATGCCAACATATCTCTCCTACTCTGGCCATGCTGCACTGGCTGCCCATCCGTTTCCGCATTCACTTCAAAGTGTTAATGCTTACATATAAAGCCCTAAATGGTTTAGGACCTCGATACTTGGTGGAACGCTTACTCCCAACTAGTTCTACCCGTGTCACCCGCGCGAGCCAGGAGGTGAGGCTGAGGAGCCTGACGCCGAGGGAGGCCCGGAAGGAAAGAACTAGAAACCGGGCATTCTCAGCGGTGGCTCCTCGCCTCTGGAATAACCTACCTCCGGAGATTCACGCTGCACCCTCGCTGGGTACTTTTAAGAACCAACTAAAAACGTGGATGTATAGGCAGGCCTTCCCTTCCAGTTAATTCCTGTCCTCTTTCCTTTTTTATTCTTTTTCTCTTTATTTGATTTATTTTGTAATTTTCCCATCTTGCAGAATCATTTAATTAATTAATTGTTATAAATTTTTCTTGAACTTGTTATCCTTTATGGTGTAAGCCGCCAAGAGTGGTTGAAATGACTAGATAGGTGGGGTATAAATACAATAAATAAATAAATAAAAATAAATAAATACTCTCTGTCACAGAATCATAGAATAATTGAGTTGAACGGGGCCTATAGGGCCATTGAGTCCAATCCTTGGCTCAGTGCAGGAATCCAAATCAAAACATGTAAAAATGCAAGTAGATAAATAGGTACCACCACGGTGGGAAGGTAATGGCATTCCGTGTCTAGTCGTGCTGACCACATGACCATGGAAACTGTCTATGGAGAAATGCTGGCTCTATGGCTTGGAGATGCGGATGAGCACCGCCCCCTAGAGTCGGACACGACTAGACTAAATGTCAAGTGGAACCTTTACCTATAGGGCCATTGAGTCCAACCCTTGGCTCAGTATCAGGAGGTTATCTAAATTCCTCTTGAATGCATCCAGTGTTGGAGCACTCACCACTTCTTGAGGTAATCATTTCCATTGTCATACTGTTCTAACAGTTAGGATGTTTTTCCTGATATTCAGCCTAAATCTGGCTTCCTTTAGCTTGAGCTCATTATTGCTTGTCCTGCATTCTGTGATGATCAAGAAGAGATCCTGCCCCTCCTCTGTATGACTTACTTTTCAAGTATTTGAAAAGTGATATCATATCTCCCCTCAGTCTTCTTTACTCAAGGCTAAACATGCCCAGTTCTTCAGTCTCTCCTTATAGGGCATGGTTCCCAGTCTCCTGATCATCTTTGTTGCCCTCGTATAAACTTCCTCCAGGTTATTAAAGTGTGGTGTCCAGAACCGGACACAGTACTCTATATGGGGCCTAACCAGTGCTGAATGGGACTAGTGGCTCATGGGATTTGGGGTCTGTACTTCTGTTAATGCATCCTAAAATAGCATTTGCCTTTCTTGCCGCCACATGTCATCTGTAGGGATGACAGTACTGTAGGGATGACAGTACAGAACCACTGCTCATAGCACTGGTAATGGAAGCATGGCACCTGAGCTGTTTATTTAACTTTGTGTCACATGGGTTCAGTTTATAATCATTTGTTAATACAACCACAATACATATTAAGCTCTTAATCTATACAACGTGTTTCTAACCATTGATAAACAGGTTCCATGTTTGTTAATATTCTGCATATTCCTTTCCTTTGATTTTCAGTGTCAGTCTATCCATTCCGTCTATCTAATCCATTCTGGCACAGTTCGATTTTTTAAAATTATTTCTTGATTTGTAAGTGTTTCTTCATTCTTCCAATATTGTGCAAATATAATCCTTATGGGATTATATGTATTAAATATACATTTTGTTTATCAACACTTTCTGGTATTATACCCAATAGAAAGAGCTCTGACTTAAAATCTATATTTTTTAATTATTATTTTAACAAGCCATATATGGACACAGTGGGCCCTCGATTTACGAACTTAATCTGTTCCGGAAGTCCATTCATAAATTGAAACACGAATGGATTATTATTGTTATAATTTCCCCATAGGAATGCATTGAAAATTAATTAATGTGTTCGTATGGGGGGGGTAAAAAGGTCAGAAATGTAAAAATAAATAAAGGAAAGTCACTTACCAGGCCTTGGTAGCCCCCAAACCACAGGAAAAACAGCACCAAACAGCTAAAAGCTAGAAGCCTGGCAGCCATTTTGTGCTCTTCTCTGCTCCTGCCCCCTCCTCTCCCCGCCTAACAGCTGATCGGCTGGCTCTGAAGAGGCTTCAGGAGGCTTGCTCAGCACCTAAAAAGGCAGGGGAATAAAGCTCCCCCCGCTTTCAGAAGCCTCCCAGGGGCAAGGGAAAAGCAGCAATTTTTTCCCCCAGCTTTATTCCCCTGCCTTTTCACAGAAGTGAAGAAAAACAAAGGATTCTACATTCCCCATGGTGAAACCTGATACCAACACACATCCAGCTCGTTTTATATGTCTGCAAACCCCATCTTGGTAATTTACTTTGACTAAAAATCCTGATATCTCATCATCTGGCCAGAATTTTTTGTTTTTGTTTTATTTTTATGCTTCTTCAGACCTGCAACGCCCAGCTTGAAGAGCACACCTGGAGAACGTGAAAGTTTTCCTTTTTTTGATATTTTAATGGTCCAGTAAGGGTGTTATCCATTCTTCTTTTCAGAGTTGGTAAAAGAACCATATTTCCTTTATTTCTTCTTCTGGCCCCTTTACCTCCATTTCCCCTTGTTTTATTCCATTCTACTAGTTATCAGTACATCACGTGTCCATGATATTAAAAATTGCTTTTGTAATTGACTTTGGGCATCTTTTCATATTCTTTGTATGTGTGTGTGTGGTTTTGTTTGAAATACAGAAAACAAGAATATGAAAGTGGCAAGAACAACTACATTAAAAATTTGGTCAGGATTTCCTTTGTGCATAACAACCTTGACTTTGGCTGTTATAGTGGTGATGGGAAGACAGCTGCTTCAAGAATGGCGAAGATATGTTGGAGAAGATTCTGAAAAATCATCCTTTGTTTCTTGGGGAGTTAGAAAAAATCAAAAGCCTCAGAATCATCTGTTTCTTAGACATGTCATCTGACAGATCCTGGTGCCTCACATTTGTTTAGGACTGAGTCCTTTCCCCAGAGTCTCCTAAAAGCTAGGAATTGGAACAGCCCTTGTGGAAATATTTCCACCTTTGCTGCACATGTTTGTAATACAGGTCATTCCCTTTGTTACCTGTAGCCAATATGAGGGGCAGCAGTGTTGTGTTCAGTAGTAAACAGGTGAAGTAAGTCATTTGTAGTAATGTGTCTCTAACTTTCCAAACATTTTAGTCTCTCATATAAGAAGCTTCAATTTGACTGTGTCATTGTTATGGCTCTTCAGAATTTCCTTCTCAATTTTTTTAACTGCATGATTGCAAGGTAAACAAATGTGCTGCAACTGTTTTTTCTTACTATTCTATGTCTTTTCATCATTTTGAGACTTATCTTCCCTGTCTTTAACTGAAGTGTGAAGGGTTGGGAAGTGCTGCTATCCATCAAACATTGTACAATACCTACAGTGTCAGACAACACACACACTCCTCAGCCACCTGGTAAGCACCTGAATATCACACATGAATATTTCTCTGAAATTTGGTGTTCCGCCCCTTGAGAAATTCAGCACAACACTGAATAAGACCCTTAAGAAAATGCATGAAAATATAAGAAAATTGCTATGCTTTTTATGTTGTCATGTAGCCAGATATATATATAGCCAATATACTTTATGAGAGATTAGTCTAATCTTCATGAATATGATTCTGTGGACTATGTCCAGCCTTGAATATTTTAAGAAAAACATTATTTTACTTTTCACAGACTAAATGACAACGTGATTGCCTATTACTGTACCTGTGAAGTGTGCCATTTCATATAGAGATCCAAACTTGGATTTTCTGTGAATCATAAATGATTGCCCAGTTTTTTTTTTTCCAGACACAAGATTGCATTCATCAACCTCCCTCCCAGCCCCATCAAGGCATATAGAAATAGTAGGCTGGATAGTTTATTAGAATAAATTGCATTTCTTACAGAATGATGGTATTATTGAGGCATCTTTGAATTGCAAATGAATAGAGCTCATCTTGTGGGGATGTTAATGCCTGACAGATCAGAATGAAACAGCCACCAGCTACAGGAACATTTCCAACCTCCTCTGTTTTTTCTTTGTGATCATGTTCGTAGAAGCAAAGCCATTACATTACAAAATTTCTTACAATTTTTTTTTTTTTTTGGAAGGGCTTGATATAGGTTGGGATCATAGAATAGACATATAATCACATATGCCATAAAACAGGATGGTATTTTTTGTATTTGAGACACAAAATTCTCTACATCAATGAGAACCATTTCCATCAACAGCCTTCATGGCTAGGTGGTCTCCTGTTTAGATACATCACTTTTCACATTGCAGGGTGATAGTTAGAGGGGGCAGGATTACTATGTTCTCCTCCTGACATGTTGATTTAATCCTTATGTTGAATAGCGGAATAGGGTTTAAATCAGAATTTTGCTAAACAGCTGAGCTGTAAACTGTGCTCTAGGTCTCCTTTGTGGTTAGCTACATGTTTCTTTAGATGTGCTACCCTTGCATTCTTTAAAATTACATTTTAACCATTGGCCCACCACTCCATATTGGGACCTTAAAGTGTTAGCCAGAGAAACTCTAGCACTTTTCTCAACTTGCACTCCTAATGCAGATCAGGTCCTTGGCCTGCTGAAATCAATAAGGAAATCCCAGATAAATTGTCTGAGTACAACTGGGAAATAGGCATGCACATAACATTAAATGGCAGCTTAAAGGAAAATGTATTATTTAAACATTACCAGATGGCATATGATACTGTGAAAGCTTGAACATATTTGTGTCCTTGGAGTGCTGAAAGTATACATATCGAAAAGCTGATATGTTCCATACCTAGTAGGACTGTACAATTGTAGAAAAGTATGACACAGTAACAAAATAACAAAAACAATATCTGTGGGATTGTGAATTTCATTTCAAGTAATGATTATCCTTTTAAGATATTTGGGAAGAATAGGATCAAATTCAGATGTTAAACTAGGAGCACAGTTACATTAATGAAATAAATCGAGTCCTGGATTGGGGCTTCTGAATGCAGTTTAAAGTCACATAGTAGTCACTGTTGAGAACTTTGGTTTAACATTTATTCTCAGAACATTAGCAGAGTTGGGAGATATTGAGCCTCGTGGCGCAGTGGTTAAAACGCTGTACTGCAGCTAAAACTGTGCTCACGACCTGGGGTTCAAATCCCAGGTAACCGGCTCAAGGTTGACTCAGCCTTCCATCCTTCCGAGGTCGGTAAAATGAGTACCCAGCTTGCTGGGGGGGCAATGTGTAGCCTGTATAATTAAAAATTGTAAACCGCCCGGAGAGTGCTTGTAGCGCTATGGGGCGGTATACAAGTCCAATAAATAAATAAATAAATAAATAAATAAATAAATAAATAAATAAATAATAAATTAGTTTGCATAGACACTATGACACTGAGAGAGTAAAATATCAACTTAGTCTATTAACATTTATACAGAGAGAATAGACATTCATCTGACTGCATAACATGATATTATACAACACATAGCATAGAAAAAAGTTATCTGACTTACAGCAGATAAAATGTCCCCTTTACACGTGACTTATGTACTGTACACTTCTGGGACCAATCAGAAAATACATTACTTCATTTTCACTTGCATACAGTTTCATCATGTACAACAGCTATACAACATTAAGCCCTTAAACCTTGATACCCACGTGTGAATACAATCAGTACAACGACTCAGGTAAAATCAGTCATTTTACTTCCAACTGTATAACATTTATATTTAATATATATTCATATCAAAATCTCAACAGTCACATGCTTTTTGCGTCAGTGTGTGCATCCTGTTTTCAGTACTTTTAATCCATTTTAAGCTTTGTTGTATATTGGGTGAGGGGGCTACAAGGGCTTTTAGAATAGTTGCATTTGTGACTTTCTCCTGCTCGCATCCACTCTTTTACCAGCTGCCTCTCACAGCTGCTAGCTGCTAATGTTATAGTACTGTATTATTTTTACTATCAGCACCTTCCCTTCCCAACCTTCACTCAAGACTGTCCATTTTTTCATTTTACTTTGTGCATCTGGTATAGCGATAGAACAGAATGCCACATAGGAAAAATATATAAACAGCGGTTTCTCTGCAGCCTTACACATGCACAGAGAAACAGACATCTTTCCTTTCCTTACCTCCTCTCTCTCTCTCTCTCTCTCTCTCTGTGTGTGTGTGTGTGTGTGTTTTTCCCCCATTGCAAGCCTTGTCAGTTTCATTTCCCCTGCTCAGTTTAGACTGGAGAATTTTGTTTTGAGGTGTCTGGCTCACCTCCTTCAAAACTGGAAACAGCAGGGGGAGGTCAGGGCTACTTTTTCACTCTATCAGGCCTGCAAGGAAACCTCTGTTTTAATTCTTTTTTCCTGTCTGGCATTCTGTTCTTCCACTATACCAGATGAAAGAAGAAGAAGAAGAAGAAGAAGGAAAACTAGAAAGCTTTGAGTGAAGGTTGAGAAGGAATGATGCTGGTGGGGGCAGCAGCAATGGCAATCTTTATTTACACAGGAAGAGGTACTGTATTTACCTATTCAAAAACTATTCAAGTTGAATTTATTTCACAAGTGAATTAAAATAAATGGCCTTCTTGCTACCCATTAAAACCACATCACTTTCCATCAACAACAAAAGAGTGGAAGGGGATCCATGCTTCCTTGTAGTCACTTAAAAAAATCAATTTAAAACATGCTATGCCCAATTCAAATGCATTTATATGCTGATGGTGGTAAAAATGTTATATTTCAAATATGTCTTTAAAAAAACAGAAGTGCCTGCAGCTTTGAACTGAAAATTATGAAGTTAAAGCACAATCCTACACACATCTCCAATGAGTATTATATTAAATTGAGTTCAACTGATTTATTCATTGATATGAAGTATGGATATAAAGCTTTAAAGACAAACAAAAGAGAAAGAATAGGAAAAAGTAAAGGAGAAAGAAGAAAAAATAATATAGCTACATTCATTGTTAGGAAAAATGCTACATTTAATTGAATTTAAGCTTAATTAAATGGAACTGAATTGTTGTTGTTATGTGCCATCAAGATGGCTCCAATTTATGACAACCCTATGAATGAGTGATCTTCAAAATGTCCTGTCCTCAACTGCCCTGCTCGTCTCTTGTAAACTTTGGGCTGTGGGTTCCTTTAGAACATCAGTCCATCTCATATTTGGTCTTCCTCTTTTCCTGATGCCTTCCACCTTTCCCAGCATTATTGTCTTTTCCAGAGAAAAGATGTGCTAAAGTAGGACAGCATGAGTTTCAACATTTTCCCTCCAAAGATGGTTCAGGCTTGATTTGCTCTAGGACTCACTCATTTGTTTTTCTGGCAGTCCAGGGTATCCACAAAGCTCTCCTCCAGCAACATATTTCAAATGAATCAATTTTTTTTCTGTCAGCTTTATTTACTATCCAACTTTCACATGAATCATTAAATAAATCCCAAATATAAATATTTTTAGTGTCAGTATTATTCAGAATATTTATAAGGAAACTATGTAAGAAGATTACCTTAATTAGACCCAGATTATGACTGCATAAATGCTTGTATCCATTTTAGGAAAAAGACAGCATATAAATGTTTTGAACAAATAAATACATATATACATAAATAAGATTGGATAAGAATGACATACAGTATCTTATTGCGCATTTTAAATTTTATTGAGAATTTTTTTACACTTGTAGAGGATTTTTAAACTGGTCTGGCATATTGACCAATATTTTAAAAAAGTAAATACTATATAGAGCATAATAATTCATGTGATATGACCTGAATTAGAGATATGATTGGTGAGCACTTTTATATGGCTTCATTGATGACAACCAGAGCATGAAGTAGTTTAAGACTGCTATATCCAGAAATGACATGGTTCTCATGCTATAATTGGGCATGCTTTATTCAACAGTAAATGGAAGTGTCGGAGTGCATAGTATTGAGCCAGTGTGATATAATGGTTAGTGATGTCATGGATAGAATGTTGGACCAGAACTCAGAAAATCCATTTTGCCATTGAATTCACAGGGTTGCTTGGACTAGGTTTGACCTACCATGCAAGACTGGAATGAGGACAAAGAGTAGAAAAGAGAGCCACTTACATTTATTTGACTCACTTGAAGAAAGGTAGAATGTAAATGTAACTAGAAAATAACTAATTGGACTAGGCATGTAGTTGAAAATATATTTATTTGTTTATTTCTTTCATAGGTGTTCCAAAGATGAAGGTCTTAGAATGTTATTCTCTGTCTCAGAACAATCAATCTTTCTTGAGGATTTTGGAATGACCTGTTTTATACAATGTGTTTCCAGACTTCAACAACTACAGCAAAATAAAACAGAGACACTGTGCAGTTACCTATAACTCGTAATATAGGAAGAACTCTATGTTACTTTCTGCACATTTTGAATGATTTCAGAATGATTATTTAAACAAAACAAGCCCCTTTGTCTCGAGAGCATATCAGGGGGAAAAAACCCTTTATATTTGCATAATAATTAGTTAGATACAAGCGATTCACGAAGCAGCATCATGTAGACATAGTGTAATGAACACAGTAGACACAGATTGTTAGAGCAATATCAGAAATATAATGAAGGTTGAATATTTGAAGTCTCTGGATTATTTAAAACATCTATAATTAGCAATGAGCTCTTTTAGATAAGCATTAAAAAATCTTAATCATATTGCTTGTAATTATTAGCAGATTGCCTAATGTAAAACCCTTTTGATTTTCTTCAAAAGCTGTGGCTAATAATGAAAAGAAAAACACTGTGCTTTATTTGATCTCATGATCTGCTCTGAAATGACTTAAAGAAACAAGATTAGTTAGGGATGCTTTTGCCTATACAGTGGTGCCTCAACTTATGAACATCCTGACTTACGACCATTTCGAGTTACGACCAGCTCCAGCCGCAAAATTTTTCTTCGACTTGCAGCCAGAGCTTCCAGTTATAAACAGAAAAAGGCAGGGGGAAAAGGTGGGAAATTCAAATTACTAACCATTGGTAGGCAAAGAGGCTGCTTCTTTGTAGTTCTTTTGCCCCAACGGTTAGAGTGAGTGCGATCGAAGGAGGCTTCAGACTGCCTGGTAAGGTAAGGTGCAGATTTCTGCTTTTTAAAAACTGTTCTGGGTGGGTTTTGCAGTGTGGTTTTGGGCTGAGGGGGTTATGTTTCTGTGCTGTGATGGGTCTTGGGGGGTTTGTTTTTTTGAAATTTTCCCCCATTTCCAATGGGTCTTGTTTTTTGGTGGTTTCTTCCCCTCATTTCCAATGGGTCTTGGGGGTTTGTTTGCTTTTGGTTTTTTTCCCCATTTCTGATGGATCTTGGGGGGTTTATTTGGTTTTTGGTTCCCCCCTCCATTTCTGATGGGTCTTGTGGGGTTTTGTTGCTTTTTGTTTTTGTTTTTCCCCCCCATTTCCGATGGATCTTGTGGGATTTGGTTGCTTTTTGGTCTCCCCTCCATATCTGATGGGTCTTGCACAATCTGCTTGCTTTTCGCTTTGCTTTCTTTGCATTTCCGATGGGTCTTGCACGTTCTGCTAACTTTTTGCTTTGCTTTCTTTGCATTTCTGATGGGTCGTGTACGCTCTGTTTACTTTTTGCTTTGCTTTCTTTGCATTTCCGATGGGTCTTGCATGCTCTGCTTGCTTTCTGCTTTGCTTTCTTTGCATTTCCGATGGGTCTTGCATGTTTCTCTTGCTTTTCTTCTCCCCCTTTTCGGCTGGAAGGGATTAATCACGGTACCGATGGATCTTTCAGTGATTTTTTATTTAAGGTTTTTTGGACTGATTTTTTTTCTTCAGACAGAATGGATTAAATGCATTTCAATGCATTCCTATGGGAAATGGTGCTTCGACTTACAACCATTTCAAGTTACAACCGGAGTTCCAGAACCAATCATAAATCGAGGGACCACTGTGTGTCATTTCATTTATTTGTGCTATCATACCTGTGGTATTGTTATGTGTGGTTAAGTTGGAATTGACTTAGAGTGACCCTAATAGGGCTTTCAAAGTAAGTGAAATATGTAAGGAGTGGTTTTATCAGTCCCATATCCCCAGTGAGTTTCCATGCCTGGGGATTCAAACCCAAGCCTTCTGAGTCCTAGTCCATCACTCTATTCACTACACCAGTGGTTCCCAACCTTGGATAATGCAGGTGTTCTTGGGCTGCAATTCCCAGAAGCCTGCATCACCAACTGTGCTGGCTGGGGTTTGGGGGAGTTGCAGTCCAAGAATACCTGGGTTACCCAAGGTTGGGAACCACTGCACTACACCACACTGCCTATCCAGTTAATCTATAGCAAATTATTATTTCCAAAATTACTATAGTGAAAGGACTCAAAATCAAAATGCTACTTCTCTGTTCACTCTTACATACAGTGTAGTGGAAAATGAAGTAAAAATATTTAATAGCGATAGAAGTTTCATTTGTTATTAACACTAGAGAGGTGCTATGTTTCAGTAGATAAGTTCTAGTAATTAAAACCTTACTGAAAGATAAAAAGTGAATAATATGATTTAATTAAAGTTGTGCACTTCAAAAGCTGCATATTTCAAAGACCTTAGATATCAATTACAAAGCCATACATGCTCTGGACTCTATACTGAGGGTTAATAGTAGCAGAGTTGCAGTCGTGTGTAGGGTTTTATGTATGCATCTTGTATTTCCTGATTAAGGATTTCAGTGATGCCACTGAAGAGAGCAAACCTACTGCCGTCTGAAGTGTGCTGCTTTGCTTCTCAGTATTTTGGTTTGCATGGGTTGGCAAAAAAGGCAAAAAAGTATCCCAGTGGCGAAAAATCAGAATCATTATTGGAATGAATTTTGTCTCTGTCATGTTACCTGTTTAAAAAACCAGAGCAGAATAGCAAAGCAGAACAAAGCAAAGCAGTATCTGTGGCCATTGGCTGAAACTTTGGGACATTGTTTCGAACACTTCACAGGGATAATGTTCTAGAAGGTCACCATTGTAGGTTTAGTTCTGTGTGAATTATAGAAAAAGTGATTCTGGGGGACCAAAATGCCCTTTTATACCTAGAATAATCTGGGACAGATCATTGATGATATGAGATTCTTCTTGGATTCAGAGAAAATCGATACACTAATGAGGAAAAGGTAAAACATTTATTAACATGACAATATAATTTAAAAAAAATGAACAGTAAAGTAGCGAATTGTAGAGAAAGACCAGTTTCACACTCTTCTGTATAATGACAACTGTTCCCGGGGATAAGTAGTTGCACAGGACCTTCCAGGATCTGGGTCAGGGGTGGGCAATTAATTTCTATAGGGGGCCACATGAAAAATCTGAACTGTGTTTGGGTGCCAAGCCAACTTTACTCAGGTAAAAAAAGGGGTAGCCCCGGTGATGTGAGTCAGATGAGTGTTCCTTTATGAGCAGAAACCTTCAAAGAGAACAAGAACTGGGAGCACACAAAGCGGGGGCATGGAGAGGTCACTGGCTCTGAAGGTGGGAGGCAGGTAGAGTTGTGTGGCTGTAACTTGAAAAGAGAAGTGGGGTGTGGACCGGGAAGGAAGGAAGTAAGGAAAGAGAGAGACAGAACAAAAGAAGAAAGACAAAAAAGAAAGACAAAAAAGAAGGAAGGAAGGAAGGAAGGAAGGAAGGAAGGAAGGAAGGAAGGAAGGAAGGAAGGAAGGAAGGAAGGAAGGAAGGAAGGAAGGAAGGAAGGAAGGAAGGAAGGAGACAGAATGAAAGAAGGAAGGCAAGAAAAAAAGAGAAATAAGGAAGGAAGGAAGAAGAGGGACAGAAAGGAAGAAGGCAAGAAAGAAAGACAAAGAGAAGGAAGGAAAAAGAGAGGGAAGGAAAGAAAGAAAAAGACAGAAGGAAGGTAGGACAGGAAGGAGATAGTGCTGTAATCATGCACTGGAGAAATCATGGTGGGTGTCTGCGTGGAGATCCTGAGAGTAAGAGCGGGGAGAACTGTATGGCAGGGGGCGCTCCCTTTCCACCAGGTTATTGAGGTGGCTGTCCACATCCAGCAAGTAACATTTCCTCCAGAGGCCAGCGTAAGTGGCGAAGAGGGCTCACCCATCCTCCAGCCACAGCAGGTCCCCTTGGGGGAGGCCGTGGTGTGGGCACCACACTGATGCCGCCGTGGCTGCTGCGAGGGAGCTGCCATGGCTGGGCACCTCGCAAGGGCAAGTGGGGCAGTGGCAGCAAGAGGAGGAGGCGCTGCTCAGGCAAGTGGGCACTGCCGGCATGCTCCTTGCAGCTCTCCCAGTGCTGCTGTGGATTGATCTCGTACCAGTGGTCGGTGAGATGGCCAAAGTATTGGAGCCTCAGTTTCAGGATCTGTCCTTTCAGTGAGCACTGAGGGTTGATTTCCTTTAGAATGAATAGGTTTGTTCTCCTTGCAGTCCATGGGACTCTCAAGAGCCTCCTCCAGCACTACAATTCAAAAGCATCAATTCTTCGGCAGTCAGCTTTCTTTATGGTCCAACTCTCACTTCCCTACATCATTACAGGAAAAACCATAGCTTTGACTATGCAGACTTTTGTTGGCAAGGTGATGTCTCTCCTTTTTAATATGCTGTCGAGGTTTGTCATTGCTTTCCTCCCAAGAAACAGGCATCTTTTAATTTCGTGGCTGCTGTCACCATCTGCAGTTATCATGGAGCCCAACAAAGGAAAATCTGTCACTGCCTCCATATCTTCCCCTTCGATTTGCCATGAGGTGATGGGACCAGTGGCCATGATCTTAGTTTTTTTGATGTTGAGTTTCAGACCGTTTTTTGCACTCTCCTCTTTCACCCTCATTATAAGGTTCTTTAATTCCTCCTCACTTTCTGCCATCAGAGTGGTATCATCTGCATATCAGAGGTTTTTGATATTTCTTCAAGCAATCTTAATTCTGGACAGAGTTCCTACTCCAGTCCTCTGAAGATGCTGGCCACAGAGAGTGGTGAAACGTCAGGAAGAACAACCTTCAGAACATGGCCAAAGAGCCCAAAAAACCCACAACAACCAATCTTACTTCCATTTTGGGATTCCTCCAGTCCGGCCTTTCACATGATGTATTCATGATGTAAATAAGCAAGGGGACAATCTACAGCCTTGTCGTACTTCTTTCCCAATTTTGAACCAATCAGTTGTTCCATATCCAGTTCTAACTGTTGCTTCCTGTCCCATATATAGATTTCTCAGGAGATAGATAACGTGGTCAGGCACTCCCATTTCTTTAAGAACTTGCCATAGTTTGCTGTGGTCCACACAGTCAAAGGCTTTTGCATAGTAAATGGTCATGGATGCAGGCAAATTTCATAGAAAGAGATATATGCATGAAGTGTTCCCTGGACTGCTATGTACATCCAGGTCATGTCAAGGACTGCTATGTACATGAAAGGCTTATAGTGTTGCATATAGAGTGACCTGAAATCTCAGACAGGGCAGTTTTAAGGCTGTACTGAACTTCTTGCCACACTCTCACACACAGCATTCTAAATATCAGAATCACAAATTGTAGCTGAGAATTTAATTAGACTTCTTCTGCTCCATGTCCTTTCCAACTGTAGAGTCTTTTGCCTAGTCTGATCACTTCTAGATGAGCAGGAAAACCCATAATATCTATAGCTTCTTAGGTCAGCCCTGGCTTTCAACTCAGGACTATGACTACATAGCTGGCAAAGGACCACCAGCCTCTGGACTACATCTTTCCAAGTCCCTATGACACAAGGATGTGGAAGGATGTTCTTTTTTTCATTGTTCTTTGTGCATCCATTGCTTATCAGTCATTATCTAAAAGAAAAGCTGTGCTACTCTTCCACCTGAACCAAGGGTAGGTGTGGTGTTACCTTTGCTCAGACCCTTTTTTAAAAAGCTGGAAACAAAAGTCTGTAGTTTAGGCATCCTTCAGTCTCAAGAGACTATGGTAGCATACTCTGTATGGAGGACTTAACAGCGTCTAGTGTGGCTGAGAGGGCAGTTCAAGAGTAACAATCCCTTCCACATTACAGACAAGTACAATCTGTCCCTTGTCCAGCCCCCTGATTTTGCTGCTTTCAGGACTGCCTCTTTGCCTCACTCTGCTGTACAAGTGTCTCTTCAAATTGGGAGAGGCTGTGATGCACTGCCTGCCTCCAGGCTGAACACTCAGATGTCAAGGTTTCCCATCTGTTGAGGTCCATTCCTAAGGCCTTCAAATCCTGCTTGCAGATATCCTTGTATCGCAGCTGTAGTCTCCCTATGGGGCGATTTCCCTGCACTAATTCTCCATACAGGAGATCTTTTGGAATCCGACCATCAGCCATTCTCATGAAATGCCCGAGCCAATGTAGACTCACTGTTTGAGTAATATATACATGCTAAAAATTCCAGTTCATTCTAGGACTACTCTATTTGGAGCTTTGTCCTGCCAGGTGATACCAAAAATCCATTGGAGACAACGCATATGGAATGTGTTCAGCTTCCTCTCCTATTGTGCACAAAGAGTCCAGGACTCACTGCAGTACAGGAGTGTATTCAGGACACAGGTTCTATAGACCTGGAACTTGGTATATGCTGTCAGCTTCTTATTGAGCCATACCCTTTGCCAATGAGTTTATCCAGCTTTGCCAATGAGTTTATCCAGCTCGACATCTAGGGAGAGAGTGTCAGAGATCGTCAGAATCTGTAGTGTAGGTTTCAAATTCCACCCTGAGTGGCTGTTGGTTGTATCACCTCTCCCAACTCACTAAACAAAAGGCTGCTAGGTATTCAGCATTTCTTCCTCCCCCATCACCTTAATTTGAAAGTCTGGGTTTGTAATTGACTGGGAATTGAGGTTACACAAAAAATTTTCAAAGCCCCTACTAGAGAATTACGAATAAAATTTAGTCTGCCCACTAAGTGAGGCCAATTGTAGCCAAATTAACTGTGTTGCCTAGTGGATGCATTTGCAGTAAAATTTTGGAACTAATTTTTAAGAAACATACCTGGCATGGATATCTGCCATGAGTTTTAGAACATTTACACCTTTTTCCCCCATGCATCATCCCTGATATATTGGTGTCCAGCCTAATGAAGATTTGTACTGGTCAATAGCTAGCTTTTTTTTTTAAGTGATCTAATAAAGGTATCACCTGCTCTTGCTGTTGGATTGTGTAAGGACCACATGGCTTTGTTGTTTCATCTGAGTAACCTGGGTTATTTCAATCACTTCTGGATCTAGCTGGTGAGGCTCTGAGTGAGTCAGGCCTTGGGTTAGGATGTATTCATTTTTCCTCACTGACTGAAGTGTGTTTGTTTATACTTTTCACTTGTATTCATTTTAGCCCTTTGCATTTTAAAGAGTGTGCATGTTGCAAATGCCATTCTTCCCAAATGAAAAGTAAGCTCTGCAAATTCGTGAAAATGTCAAGGTGAGCTGTATTTCTTCTCACAATGAGTTTCAGAAGTCCTTTCTTTGAGGCTGTTAAATCCAAAATAATTATTTTGCATCCTTGGCATTAGTTATCTAATGAACTATCTGCTGCTGAACCAAACTTCAGCAGTGCAGCTCGCCTTTGCTTGCTTCCTCTGAGGTTGCGAGACCTCTTCAATCTCACATGAGCAGCTAGGTGGGAGAGCGGGAACAATGCAAGGGATGTTCCCCCCTCTCGTCTTCCTCTTCCTTCACTGGCAGCACAAGGAGGTTAGAGCTCCACCACCCGCTCGCTAGCTGTGTGGCTGTGGGGGTGTGGCAGTGGGGGTTGGGGTGTTTTTTTTAATAACCCCCCACGAATCGATGAATAACTTCATTATTCATTGCTTCATGGGGACAACTTTGTGCTTCGTGAGTCGTCAACTTTTGATGACTCATGAAGTGGGACAACTCACCAAAATGGTGAGTCGTCCCCATTTCTAATCAGTACAATTTATCTTGGCGACTATCATATTGAACTTCTTTTGAGAGGAAACTCACACCAGCATAGTTGTGTGGAGTTATGATGCTTGTGTGAACGTTGCCATTTTGTATGAGGAACAGGGCATTTATGCAAGCAGTGTGCCCTCCTCTTGATTCCATGTGTTTAATTTTTATTGCATTCAGCATATAGGACAACTCACTGAAAGCAACAATGGTTCAGTATTTAAAATGCAGTATATTTGGTTAGAACCCTATGCGCAGTTACTAGGTAATAGGTTCTATTGAATTCAGTGAGATTTACTTTCAAATAGATATGCATGGGTTTACAATGTTTATATACGTACAGTTTTGAAAGTTGGTATACTAAGTTTAAATTTATGCCAATAGCTTTAGATACATATTGATGTTTATTCTGCTAAGAAAAGCAAGCACGTGTCTTTCATGTTGTCCCAGAGGATTGTGATACAAATGTGTCAGTTAATATAACCTTTCAGTTTATGGTGAACATGTACAGTGATTTAGAGCAGTGGTCCCCAACCTTGGGCCTCCAGATGTTCTTGGACTTCAACTCCCATAAATCCTGGACAGCAAAAGTGGTGGTGAAGGCTTCTGGGAGTTGTAGTCCAAGAACATCTGGAGGCCCAAGGTTGGGGACCACTGATTTAGAGCACTGGTTCTTAACCTTTGTTACTCAGATGTTTTTGGACTGCAACTCCCAGAAGCCTTCACCATCAGCACTGCTGGCTGGGGTTTCTGGGAGTTACAGTTCAAAAACACTTGAATAACAAAGTTTAAGAACCACTGATTTAGAGCAGTGGTTCTTAACCTTGGATTACTCAGGTGTTTTTGGACTGCAACTCCCAGAAGCCTTCACCATCAGCTCTGCTGGCTGGGGTTTCTGGGAGTTGCCGTTCAAAAACACCTGAGTAACAAAGGTTAAGAACCACTGATTTAGAGTAATGTTACTAGCCAGCAAATTTGGTTGTGAGGGAAATATTGACTCTTTCAACACTACCACAGATATGAAAGGAAACGGTAATGAAGGATAAATAGTGGCATATTTTAAACTTTAAATCTCTAATCTTTTCAATTACCCCTCAAGTTTGATTGATACATTAATAAATAGTATTGCCAGAATGTTTCATCAGCCCTGTATTAGAAAGATCCAATGGAAAATGAAAATAATCCAAGCAGTACAAAATCTCATTAAAATGTTTACCTAAATTACATGTGATAGATTTTTATTCAGGATAAAATTAAACCATATGATGGTATACTCCTCTCTGTGTTCTGTAGGGCTTTCCTTACATATGTATTGCAAAGAAAAGTGAACTTTGCAAAGATGAGACTTTTTATTAATCACATAGGAGAAAATGGCATTAAACATAGCCCCAACTAGATATAATACAATGTATACTCAGTTCCATTCAGCTTCACCAGGCCAGAGCAGGAATTTCTTGTAAAACCAAATGTAGAACAAAAGTCTCTTTAAAGCAAAGTGGGTCAGGAAAAAAGTCCCCAACATCTTTATTACCCACAGCAGAACATCCACAGAATAAAGCAAAAACAGTCCTGAGTAAACAATCTGTAAGGCCCCCAAATTAAATACAAATACAAATACATAATATTATTACATGGATGTGCCCTTCCAGCACCCTTCCCACCAAATGTATTGAAATTCTATTGTTAATTTAAGATGATAAAAGCTTAGATCATTTTTCTGGGGAAGAGCAGCTCTTGTCCTCTCTGGCTCTCCTCTTTCTTTCCAAACTGAAAATTAGAATCATAGATCTTTACTGAGATTTCTCCACCCATTGGATTGAACCAAATTCAGTGCTGCCTCGCTTAATGGCAATAATCCATTCCAGGAAAATCGCCATTAAGCGAAAACATCATAAAGCGGGAAAAAAAACCATTGAAACACATTGAAACCCCTTCAATGCGTTCCAGTGGGGTCAAAACTTACCGTCCAGCGAAGATCCTCCATAGGGCAGCCATTTTGCGAGGAATTCATCCCAGAAAACAGCGGGGAGTCATTTTGTTTAACCAGCGGCCATTTGAAACCGCCGATCAGCTGTTTTAAAATCGTCATTTTGCAAAGAATCGGTTCCTGAAGCAGGGAACCGATCATCGCAAAGCAAAAAAAACCCCATTTAGACCATCGTTTTGGTTGTCGTAATGCGGTTTCATCGTAATGTGGGGCAATCGTAAAGCAAGGCACGACTGTAAACCATAGATGCTTCCAGGATGCTTGAAGCAGAAAATGACTTGCTGTGATAACTATGAACTTTTGTTAGCTACCATCATTAGAGTTATTTCATGTAGTGTGGTGTAGTTGATAGAGGGAATGAAGACCCAAGATCTGGATTCAAATCCCCACTCATACATAGAAACTCACTGGTGTGTGTGTATGTGTGTGTGTGTGTGTGTGTGTGTTAAAACCATCATTAAGTATCTGACATGAACTTGAAATCCTGTTAGGGTCACTATAAGTGTTATGGAGCTTGTTGACATGTAACAAGTCTAATTCCCAAGCAGAAATTTCACCTTTTCTCAAAGCCAGTATATTCTGTGTAGTCTGAATGAGATGAAAACACACATGTTCATCCTTTAAAATATGTGGAATATAAAACAATACACTTCTTTCAGTAGTTATATTGACAAAATTTCTTGCATACTAGATGAACTCTCATGTATATTAATGGCAGGTTGTCAGCCAGCTGCAGCCGGCTGGGGGGGAGAAGGAGCTAAGTACCAGCATGGGCAGGCCCCCTCAGCAACAGCAAAAAGGTTGTGGGCCTTGAAGGAAACATCTGAGGCAGATGAGGGTGGAGGCCCTAAGCCCATCCCCAGAGAAACAGCTGTAGCTGTAGCTGAGGTAGATAGAGAGGCAAGTGAGCAAGGAGAGGGGGAGGATGCCTGGGAATTTTGTCACTTTTGGAGACTAGAGAAAATAGTCTGCTGGGGGAGACACTGAAAGGAGCTTCTAAGAGGCTTGCATCTCTGGAGGACGGCTGGCTTATCTGAAGGTAAGTTGAAAGATAGAAGCTCCCAGGGATAGCTGGGGCTGCATAGCCTCCTCTGCTTGCTGGATGCCGTGCTGGGGGACTTGGCTGGCAAAGATTGTTTAACAGCCTGGACCTTTCAGCCAAGATGAGCTGCCATGAAGTAACTCCCTTGGAGCTGGGGGCTGGGACAGAATATTCTCTCAGCCCTGGAAGGACTAGAAGGATAGAAAGCTACCACTTCCATCCCTGCTGCTCGGGGCTAGAGGCCCCATCCTGCAAAGGACTAGAGAGACGCTGTTTTTCTTTGCATGCTGAGTCCAATAATGGCTGGAGCCACTCACACAGGTAGAATGTTTATACTGCATTCTGAAGTGGAAACACTAAGTTAGTAGTGGCATGGATGATTTACTGTAGAAATTACTTACTTGATTGCATGACCTTATACTTTTAAAGCTTTGTTTCTGTAAGCCTATAAGCCTCAGATAATCAGCCAGAATTGTCGGTGACGCTTAGGTGATTTATAACAGCAGAAAAGCTGGCTCTTTTATTCTGCAAATGGCAAATATAGTTTGATAGGAAAGCCTTTCAACAAACCAAAGACATTTTGCTCATCAAAATGAATCTGCCTGTGTTACTGAACTACTCACACGGAGAAAACTTCTAGTCCTTACCAACTTGCACATAAACACATCCTTAGGGTAGACTATGACCTCTGTAGACAGTAAGCCTTACCAAGATTCAAAGAGAACTGAAAGAAAAACAATTTACTTCAATATCTGTGGAAGCAGCCAGTTTGAGTGGCAACCCGGCCTTTCCATGAGTTTTTGTGACCTCTGGATGAGTAGAAAGTTGTGCATGAATAAGCAAGCAAGTCCCAGCAAGGCAGATGTTGCACTCAGTGACCTTCACTTGCTGGAGCTGATAATATGTTTGGCTGTCATTCACTGCCCTTTTGAAGGTTTTGCACAGCAGATCAGTGCCAGGGAGACACAGTTGATCCTACAGGCCTTGCCAGAAATTAAGTTTGGATTTAGATTTTCTGGAAGCAATTCTAGCCTTGTTTGACAACAAAGGATCTGCTGTAATAATCTGTCTGTATGCTTTTATACTTGGAGGGAGGGTATGACTATGTCCTCAACTACTTTTCATGTGAGACAGGAAATGGAAGGTAAAGAGGCTTAAGATATGCACATACATATACACATATGGATACATGTGCGTGCACACAAACACATGGATTTTTGTATTTTGAATGGTTCTTGTTCATTCAGCTCGTCTTACTCCCTGTTGGCTGTCAGCAACATTCCTGGCACAGTACTGAATTTGCTACTGTACTGCCACTTACTGTATGTAAATGCAAATCAGTCTATTTGAAATTTGTGGCAGTTTCTCATACATTTAACCTTGAGTCCATAATCCATTTTCTACAATCCAATCCAAATCCAGAGGCATCCACAATCTGAAGAATACTTCATAGTCATCTAGGAAATGTGAATTACCTGTAGGTTCTTTCCTTTAAAAAAAGGCAGATGAAATTGGTTATTGTACCTTATTCCAAGTCCATAAGAATTAACAGTGGAAAACAATGAATCAGGCTGCTTTGTGTATTTCTTTAAACCAGCTTGCTTGCTTCCTGCCTTCAGCCCTTCCTCATTCCCATATTACTTGTTACTTATACAAAAAACATATCTTGGTAATGTGCCTGATCATATGCCTAATTGTGAAGCAAATATGTACCACAACACTTTGTCAATTAGCTGCAATTAGCCACTGCAAGTCATGCAAACCTCAGCCAAACACCCATAGGATTCCACCTGCTATTTTTGTAGGAGTGGATGGTTGGTTTACATAAGTCACTGGAGCATATGCTTGTCTGGTATACATTTAAAGTGACTGGGCTGTCAGACTTTCTATGAGCTTTTTTCATTACCAGCCTCACCTGGCACTCGGCTCTTATCTGTTACTTCTTATCAAATAGCTGTAGCATGCATAGCAGCCACACCCTGGTAAATCATACAACAAGAGGGCTAAACAAGATGAAAGTAACCTAATGGGCATGTCCTTTGGTGATGTTATGGGTCATGCCTATCCCAGAATGTGAATACTGGCAGGGGTGATAAGTGAAATTGTTTGTTATAGATCCAACAGAAGTCAGTCAAACTGGAAAAACACTCAGGTCCATATAAAACAGTTTGAGATACTTAGGCAACCCTGATCAATTACTGTGCCCAGCCCCATCTTCAGTTGTCTTGACTTAGTCTTACAACTCGAGAACTCCCAGAAGTACAAGCTGGATTTCAAAGGGGCAGAAGAACTAGAGACCAAATTGCTAGCATGCATAAGATTATGGAGAAAGCCACAGAGTTCCAGAAAAATATCCATTTCTGCTTCACTGACTACACAAAAGCATTTGACTGTGTGGACCACAGCAAACTATGGCAACTCCTTAAAGAAATGGCAGTGCCTGACCACCTTATCTATCTCCTGAGAAATCTATACGTAGGACAGGAAGCAACAGTTAGAACTGGATATGGAACAACTGATTGGTTCAAAATTAGGAAAGGAGTGCGACAAAGCTATATATTGTCCCCCTGCTTATTCAACTTATATGCAGAATACATCACGCGAAAGGCTGGACTGGAGGAATCCCAAACTGGAATTAAGATTGCCGGAAGAAATATCAACAACCTCAGGTATGCAGATGATACCACTCCGATGGCAGAAAGTGAGAAGGAATTAATGAACCTCTTAATGAGGGTGAAAGAGGACAGCGCAAAAAATGGGCTGAAGCGCAACATAAAAAAAGCTAAGATCATGGCCACTGGCCCCAATACCTCCTGGCATAGAAGGGGAAGATATAGAGGCAGTGACAGATTTTACCTTTTTGGGCTCCATGATCACTACAGATGGTGACAGCAACCACAAAATTAAAAGACGCCTGCTTCTTGAGAGGAAAGTGATGACAAACCTCGACAGCATCTTACAAAGCAGAGACATTACCTTGCCGACAAAGGTCTGCATAGTCAAAGCTGTGGTTTTTCCAGTAGTGATGTATGGAAGTGAGAGCTGAACCATAAAGAAGGCTGACCACTTTTGAATTTTAGTGCTGGAGGATACTCTTGAGGGTCCCCTGGACTGCAAGGTCAACAAACTTATCTGTTCTGAAGGAAACCAACCCTGAGTGCTCATTGGAAGAACAGATTCTGAAGCTGAGGCTCCAATACTTTGGCTGTCTCATGAGAAGAGAAGACTCCCTGGAAAAGACCCTGATGTTGGGAAAGTGTGAAGGCAAGAGGAGAAAGGGACGACAGAGGATGAGATGGTTGGACAGTGTCAACCATCTACCAACATGAATTTGACCAAACTCCAGGAGGCGGTGGAAGACAGGAGGGCCTGGCGTGCTCTGGTTCATGGCATCATGAAGAGTCGGACATGACTTAACAACTGAACAAGTCTTATAACTGGGTTATGGTGGGCACTATGAAGACAGAGTGAAGCCAGTGCTGTGAAAGTCTTCCTTACTCTAAAGAAACTCACATACAAGTCAACTCCATCACCCCACCTTAACATCATCAGAAAAGTTTCTTAAAAGGCATCAACAACCTTCTAATGACCCGTATTCTACTACTACCTACTATTTAAAAACTCCTGTGGCAGTGAGGAAGCAATGAAGTGGTAAGTGCAGATATGCTAGAAGCCATAGTTTTGGACCTTCACACAGGCAGTTCAGTGTACCGGGTCATTCTAAGCTGGATAAAAGCAGCAGCAGAGTTTGCCAGCTCTCTGAATGATAAAGGTAAAGGTAAAGGTTTCCCTTGAAAATTTTTGTCCAGGTTTTTGGCTCTAGGGGGCAGTACTCATCCCCGTTTCCAACCCATAGAGCCAGCGTTTGTCCGAAGAAAATCTGTGATCACATGGCCAGTGCGACTTAGACACGAAACACTGTTACCTTCCCACTGAGGTGGTCCCTATTTATCTACTTATTATTTATTTATTTATTTATTTATTTTATTTCTATCCCGCCTATCTGATCATATTAGACCACTCTAGGCGGCTTACAGTAAAAACAACAATGTAATTTTAAAACTTTACAGCAGAAACGTAAATTAAAAAAAATAAAGAACTTGCATTTGAATGCTTTCGAACTGCTAGGTTGGCGGGAGCTGGGACAAGCGAAGGGCGCTCACTCCGTCACGTGGATTGGATCTTAGAGCTGAAGATCTACAGACCTTACAGCACAGAGGCTTCTGCGGTTTAACCTGCAGCGCCACCACATCTGAATGATAGAACAGCCCATTTGAGGATGACACTGCTCACATCCCTGTTGAGGAATGTGCCTAAACATTGTCTGCTTCAACATATTCTGGCCAGCTAACCACACCTGGTGGGGATCCCACACTATGTGGTAGGACTTCACAAAATGAAAGAAGAAAACCTATCCTGATTACAATTAGGGTATTGAATTTTTGCTCACTTTTAGATAATACCAGGAGTAACAGACCTGTGAGGAGAATGGCACTTGTTGCTAGATATCTTGGGTGTTGTAACAGCAACATCATTGACCTTAGTGAAACACACCTCCAAGAATAATTTGGTGCTGGGTACATTTTCTTCTGGAGGAGGCCTGTCATGAAGCAGCAGTTGGCTTTGCTATTCAGAATTAGTTTGTCAGCAACCTTGCAGTTTCCTAAAAGGCATAAACAACCTTCTAATAACTCTTAGACTTTCTGGAAATACATGTGATATTTTTCTTAGTGCTTACACTCAAACCATGACCAATACTGATGACATCAATGACAAATTTCACAATTATATTTGTTTCACCCTTGATAGTGTGCCAAGATCAGCCATGCTTGGCAATTTTAAAGCTTTAGCTGGTTCAGATAATCAAATGTGGAATGGAGTCATTGGAAAACATGGCATTGGAAACAATAGCCATGGTTTGCTGCTCTTGAGGATTTACAGCAAATACAGTCTGCAAATACAATCTGCTCATCACCATTACATTATTTCAACTTTGAAACCACAATAAAGCAACCTAGATGCATGTGCATTACCAGCACTAGTATCTATTACATTATGTCATTGTTTGAGGTAAATACAAACAAGATGTGCCTAAGAAATGTGGAGCAGACTTGTTAAAAACCAAGCCAGACAATTGATTTGTGCTTGGGTGAGAAGTGATTAACTGGTGAAAAAAGGATTCAGCTTCTGGGATTTTCCCTTGCATGGTTTCACTTTGTGAATAGTATTGAGCAAGACAAGGTATCTTGTAGGCCATCTTGAATGCTGCCATTGGTATTGTTAACATTCAGGCTGTCCTTTGCTATATAAAGCTTGGCTTCCATTTTGCTGTTGGCAATGCAGACAATACTGTGCAGCAAAATAACGGACCTTTTCCCAATATTTTGAGTCATGGATTCAATAGCACAGCATCCCATGTTCAAAAACTGGAGGGTATTTTTTTAAAAAAAGAATTGAATATCATTACTTTGTTCTGCTTTGATGAAGACACAGATATGTGAAATAACTCCCTGTTCTATGTCCTGCCATGATAAGCTTGGTATGCATATATGTGAAAGTGCAAACAAGCTCATTAGTAGTAGTTGATAAGTATATCTGTACTCTTTGGCTCACTTTGTTTGCCAAGTATTCATCAGGGCAGCCTGACCGTCCTTGGCCCATGTCCATGACAGAAAAGCATGAATGCAGCTTTGCTTAGCTGCAGAAGATGGAAGACAGCAGATCAAAATGGAGTCCAGGCCCAACAATACCTTATGAGGAACTCATTCTGAAAGTATATAAACACCCATTTACTGCAGTTGATAAGTTCATGTGTCTTGCCAGAACCGTTTCCCTCTGCATTCTCATTGACAATGAAGTGACCTCACAAATCTCTACAGCTGGCACTGCCTTTGGAAGACTTCGATTCTTCTGTGTGGAATCAATGTGGAATCAATCTTTCTGTTAAACTGAAGATGTACAAAGTTATTGTTCTATCTTCTCTGCTTTATGAAGTGGAGACATGGACTATATCAATGTCTTGCAGGAAATCTCAATCATTTTTATTTTACTTGTCTTTAGAGAATTCTTAACATGAAATGGCAAGATAAAGCCTCTGACACTAAAGTCTAGGATCAAACACAGCTAACAAGCTTTTTTATAATCTTGAAACAGCAACTTCAGTGGGTTGGTCATATCATCACAGGAGGTCCAATGACAATCTCCTGAAGCATGTCCTCTTTGAAGATCTTGTTGTAGGTGTGCGGTTGTGTGGTAGACAAAATAAATGATTGAAAGGTACAGTGAAGACTAATAATATTGAATAAATGAAAACAACTATTGACCATGTCAGTTTGGAAGCTCTCACTCAAAAAGCTGTGAAGCTTGTTTGTACTTTCACATTTATTTTGAGAATTTAAAATGAAAAGAATCAAGAATGACTGAACGAAGAGAGAAGTGAGAAACCAAGGATGTATCTTCTTAATAGCCCAACTAGCCCAGGATCAGCTAACGTGCCCCTGGTGTTTCTGTTTCTTCTGGACTCATGTCAGGCTAGTTAGTCACCTGCCAGTCCATCAACACACTACTGATGAATGTTAACAACTCAGTTCTTCTGTTTTTTTCTCCTAAATGCTGGTTTTGATGGAGGTGGTCATCTTTGAAAACGAAGCTTGAATTATATTCATACAATATAAATCATTCTAATTCATGCTGCTAGATATACATATGTATAATAATGCAATTATTTTTCTGTTGTTTGCACTTTTCTGAATTCTGCAATGGAGTTGTACACTAAAATGCTTCTGTGTTAGGGAAAATTGCACACATAATTGTATAATGGGAAATTGTCTAGAAAGAGTCACTTAGGAAAAATTCTTGCAAAAATATGTATATATATTTACTGGCTACAAATATATGTCTGAATTTTTATATGCTGATTTAATTATTTTCAAACAAATGGATGTGGGAATGAAACAGAAAAAGCTTCTGATAAGTGAATACAGTGTATAAAGTGAAATAGACAGATTTGCCCATCTCTCTTTTTTAAATTTTCAACATGACACCTAGTAAAACCCATGTATGAGAAGTACTGACTAGAAACCTTTGTATGAATAAATAGAAAAAAATATTGAATTTCTTTTTTCAAGAATACATATTAAAAACCAACTTCACTCTCAGGTCATCTCAGAACTCAAGCTTTTGGACTAATACTAGTTTTTCTCTCCTCCTTGTTAGGAGAGTTACTTGATGATCCATAGAGTTCCTTCCATCTCTACAGTTCTAAGATTATTATTATTAGTAGTATTAATACCATGAAATATATCTCTTTCATCAGGTGTCTGCATTAAATTTCTCTTATTTTTGGAGAAAAATAGCAACTTCAACATGCAGGCCTTCACCTCTTTCTATCTGGGTGAATTTTAAAAGCCTTATTGGATTCTACCTGGTTGCCACTGGCGTTTTACCTAGAAAAAAATATCAAAAATTTCTCTCAGTTATTCACTTTACATGAAATTCAGCAACAACTATATTTCTTTCAAAAAAATCCCTCATATCTGTGAGGCATATCTATGCAGGTGTCTAGTGTTCCGATACAACTAATTGTGCCCAGGGTCTGTTAGGATTATGTAACTGCCACTACTGTCTGTTTCCCATATTCCTTCATGAGGCCAGAAGATCCTTGATCTCTACAACCCAGAAATAGAAGACAAGATCAAGGATAAGCAGAGTTTAGAATATTAGCTTAAAATTATTACTTTTACTAATCATTAGTAAACTCTCCAAGCATATCCATTATCTTTCATCCTGGAAATATTTAATTCATTGCATCTATTGACATGTTAAACATTACTTTTTAAATATACCATCGTAGAGGTGTAAAGAATACTTACTTTTCCATTCTCATTGATGTAGGCTGTATTGACATGCCAGGACACCTCAACAAGGATATGTCAGGCCCCATGAGATTATTTCCACCTAGGTGGAAGCGAGACAAGGAGTGTTATTTTTTCTTGTCAGCAACTCTGTAATTTTTTCAGTGTGTTTCAGCACACACAAAAAGTGAAGCACATATATATAGCAGGCACAAAAGAATTTTTAAAAAGGCAGACAATCTTGCCAATGCTTCTAATACTATGTCTATGGAACAAAACAGTGGCTGTAATTATTTTGCACTATTAATGTTACTGGCACTAAATATTATTTTACATAAAGCATTGTTTATGCAGTTTTGCTTGCTTTGTTGAAAGAAAAAAGTTTGGTATTCTTCTTTTTCTTTAGAGTGTACCACCAAATAACTTGCATTCTGATAGGAAGGGAGAATAATTTTGCAGTTCCTTCTCACATGCAAGGACAAGACAAGCAAGAATTTACAAACCTACACCACAGGTAAATTATCTTTACAAGCAAATCAGAGCACTTTTTTCATGTGAACTCTAGATAATCACACTAGAACAAATTTCAGTCTATGCACGCCTTTTCCAGTGTATATACCAGAATCTTCCAGAGCTGCAAATCAGAGCTCATTTCTTATTCTCTCCAGTCACAAAATGGAAAGAAAGGCAGAAAAACAACAAAATAATAAGTATCACATGCTATTGACTTTGCCAATTTTTTTTTACCAACTATGGTCTTTGTTAAGTTGGAATTCAGTCATTTTCTTTCAATATTCAGAACTCTCAATGAATTAGCATGTTGTTCTTAACATTTTATTTCCAAGCTTCCTTAGGGAACCTTCTGAAAAAATAAAGGAACAATCTCCAAAATCCCATCTCAGGATTCACTGAATATTCAAAATGAGGTTTCTATACTCAAAGGCAAAAAATCAGTTTACTGGGGGGCGATGTGTGAATCAACATACTCAAATTCTTTAAAGGCTGTCATACAGAGGAGGGACAGGATCTGTTCTTGATCATCCCAGAGTTTGGGTACATGGAACAATGGGCTCAATTTACAGGAAGCCATATTTCGGTTGAATGTCAGAAAAAAATTCCTAATTGTTAAGGCAGTACAGCAAAGGAACCAATTACATTGGGTGGTGGTGAGTGCTCTAACACTGGAGGCATTCAATTTAGACAACCATCTGGAAGATCTATTTTGATTTGGATTCCTGTACTGAGCAGAGGGTTGGACTTGATGACTTTATAGGCCCCTTCCAACTTCATTAGTTTATGATTTTATCATTCTGTGAATATATAATTAAGGGCAAAGATATAAATCCTTGAGTCCAAGGATGAAGAATTGTAATGTGCTTCTCATTGCCCAGGATGATGAGGAATTTCCTGATCCAGAATTCTGGTAGTTACAATAATAATGGTTACTGTAAAAAAAGTCCACATTTCTGTAGAATCATGTCATTGCACAAATGGCCCCAAACTGATCCTTTATACATACTTGTGACACAAAACGCCTGATATTGTGAGCACTCAAAGTGTATGTTACTGTTGTCCCTGGGTTCTGACTTCCTGACCTGACTCCACTGAGTAACAAGGACCAAATGTTCTTTACTCATTCAGAGTTTTACTTGCATTCAAGCAAAAGTCTGGTGAATGGCTTTTGAGACCTTGCTGCATAAAACTGCAAGGGCAGAGACTATGAGGGGGCTGAGAGGCACAGAAGTATATAGAAATCATTTATTTATTTATTTATTGGATTTGTACTCCACCTTTCTCCCCAAAAACAGAATTCCAGGTAGCTAACAATAACAATACCTTAGAACAATTAAAACATCTTTAAAAGCAGTTGAAAATACCCTCTTTCCCCCCTCCCCACAAAAAGGAGCATCATATTCTTGAATGAAATGGCTGTTTACAACAGCATCCACCTTAACTTCTAAATGCGTGCAGTCCTGCCACCATATATTTCTATCCTGTATGCTTTCAGAATAATACAGAATAGATCAAATCCATCATCTTCTGCTTCATAAGCTACTTGCCTACTACCCACTGACAAGCCCCAACTGTCCCTATTGTTAGTTCATTTCTATTCTCCTTGCCTCTCTGAGTCTACAAGAAAGAATGGGCTATCCTCTTGACAGGCGGCCCCTCTGGCCAACTTGCCAAATGTATCAGATCAGTGTTTCATCATCCTGACACAAACGTCATGCACCCAGAGAGTCAGTTATCTGAACTGTGCAGCCTATTGAGAAGAAGTTTGGTTTTAGCTACAGCTGAGATCAATCTCCAGGACTTTTTTTAGGGGAAAAGAAATAAACTAGAAGTCAGACAATAAACAGAATGTTTTTTAAGTTCAAAAGGGAGTGAACAGTATCTTGAGGCTGATGCAAGCAAGGTTTCCACTGCAATGCTGTTCATCGATTGAGCTCTCAGATGTCAGCTCTGAAGTTCACTAGGGCTTGCAAAAGACATGGATGTGCCTTGCAGCCATTTCGAAGTTCAGTTTAAAAAAAGCATGTTGTGATTTTAAGTTGGCAAAGAAAAACAGATTATACAAGGGAAAGAATGTGGGGAGAACACCCAAACATATTGGAGAATAAAAAGGAACTCCTCAGTGAGCTATTTTTGTTCCCTACAACAGTTATAGAAGACATCCTTAAGATGTTGCCAGCAAACACTGGCTGTGAGTGCCGGTGTGAGTATGGCAGGCACTACTTCTCCAAATGGTTCAAATCCACCAAAGCAGCCTGTCATAAATACCTCTTCTCCTTTACACATTCTTCATTTCAGGATATGCATGTAACATGCTATAGGGGTCATGTCAAGGCCCAGGGCTGGACTCTGTCAAAGACTGAAGCCTTCAATAACTCTGAGAGCATACCAGAAGCCATCCCCTAAAGTCCTGAATTGCTTCAGCTCTTCCTGCATAGCTGCACAACTAAGAGGAATGGATGTTGAATTCCTTCAGGGAACAAGGAAACTATGGGAAGCAATCCCAACCCGACTCTTCACTTTTTCAGTGTACATACCCAAGAGAATCCAATACCACAGAAAATATCTGCTGGCCTTTTAATATTGAGATACAAATACCTGAGGTGTGAAAGGAGGGAGATTTCAGACAAACTCCCATTGCCTGAATATAGATGTGTACCAAACAGAGCTGGGGAAACTTCTTGGTTGTGTAATTGCATGGTTGGTTCTGCAGTTCTGAAAACTATTCCTGGTCCTGGGCAAGTGCCTATCATGCACAAATGTCTCCTGGCCTGGTCTAGTCTTGATTCCTGCTTCCATTTTTGTATCTCAACAAGCATACTACTAAATTTTGCAGGACTCTTTCATGGGAATTTGTGTAGGAAGTTTTGCCACTTTCTTCCTTGTTACATAAAATGTATGTTTCCTTTGTGACTAAAGTAAGATAGTCATGAACTTTTCCTATGACAGCTCATCATTTTATATGCTTGCTTTAGGATTACTTTTTCAAAAGGCAGTCTGTTTGCTTTGTCTTAATGAGCTAAGGAAACTGTAATTAAATGTTCTCTGGTGGTTTCCTTTGGGATGTGAAATTAAAAACACTATAGTCAATAAAACCCTTTCCCATACTTGCCAGGAATCCTGTCTCCTATCTTACGCGAATCATTTGTAAGAATTTTTAAGGCAATAATTTATCTTCACATTTTAAAAGCAGTTTTTTTCCAGAAAGCTAATAAAGAAAATGCATTTCTAACTGATTCACAATTAATGCTAATTCTTACTTCATTTATTCTGTATCCACCAAGGTGTTTTTACATAAGCATTTTGCATATTATTTTACAAATAATATTGTAGTAATATTATTGTCATGGAAGTTAGTTCCTTATGCAAGCAGGTGAAGACCTTCTTCTTCAGGCAAATTCTCCCAGAGTGAAAGGTCTGCATGAATGAGGTTTTAAATGGATTGTGGTACCTTACTGCTTCGAATGTGTTTTGATGTTGCTAGTGGTTTTTCTTTTAGTATGGCGTTTATTTGATCGTTTCTAGTATCTGTATACTCACCATTACTAATGTCTTTTAATGAAGTAAGTTGCCTTGACTAATTTTTAAGAAAAAAGATAGGGTAAAAATATAGTATAAATAGAGTAATCATTTCATCATGAAAAGGGGCTTCTTGGTGTCTCAATAGCTGTTGGAAAGCAGAAACTAGGATTCCCTGTTTCTGTCATTTGACTATAGCTGGGTCCCATTTCTTCCAATTATGAGTCTTTTTGCAGTACAGAGATAATGAAACTCCTATCACTGTAAGGCTCATATAATGGGGAGATGTTTGCAAGTGGAATTGTAAATGTCTCTGAGCTTTCCACAGGTCCATATTTCTAAAATAATTATATCAAAAAGCTGCTGAAGCAGCAGAATATAAGTAGATATTAAACACTGATTAAACACTGATGAATAATTTAGTATGGACAGACAAGAAGAACCTATAGATGATGGGTTACTAGTATCTGTTCAGTCAGCTGTAGCAAATATATGGCCCTCTAGATATTGCCATATTGCAACTATGAGCAAGCTTCATTTTTGATGTCCATGGCTCATAAAAAAATGAATCCTTCACTCAGTGGTATAGCATGGGCAGGATGATAAGAGTGGTTTCCCAGGGCACAAAATTTCCAAAGAAAAAAGGAAAATAAAAACACACACTATGCCACTGCTGCCACCCCAGCATTACAGGCACAGTCAGAGGCCACACATGGCACTTGCTAATCCCAGGGCCACCAATCTGTGCTTGGTTGCTCTCCAGATCCTCTTCTCCAAATGGCACTTCATGATGCAGGTTGATATCCTCCATTTCTTCCTCCCACCTCCTTCCTCCCTCCCTTGCTCCTTGCCTCCAGTCCATGCACACACCTCTGCTTCAGCCAGGCTCCCTTTTCACTCTGCTGATTTCCTAGACAGGCAAGACACTGCTGAGGAGGGGGCATCCACTCCCACAGCACTCTGGCTCTGAGAGGAAAGGATGAGGCAGTACCCTGCTCTGGCTTCGCTCTGTCCCTTCCACTGGTGCCCTTAAGCACCCCTCCAAAAAAAGGGGAGGGAAATGTGTTCGATGGGGTGAGGAAAAGGGAAAGAAAGAATGGGTGAAAAGAGTTATGTGGTGTGTGAATAGCCTGAGCCAGGTGCTCTAGCCAGAGCTCCACACAGACACAGATTCTCCTGAGAGGAGGTGTCATGCAGTCTCCCTCAACTACTCTGCAACCACTTCTCCCCTGCTTATTCTCTCACTATCCTGCACACAATTATCTTTCAATAGGGCATGTTATTACATTCCCCTCCACACTGGTGTCACACACTGCTCCCAGCGCTTATGTCACTGGATGCAGGAAAGGATGTCAGAATTCTCCACACTGCTGGGAGCACTTCTGTAGTAAGGAATGGAACAGAGGGGCTCATGTGTGAAAATAGAAGTGTGATAGCCCCAGATTCTAGTGCAGCCCACCTACAATAACTGTTGGGCTGGTGGAATGAACTCAGGGAGTGCTAATGGTCCTCGGGTTATGGGGTGCAATACTTGCCTTGCTTCAAGTGCAAGCAACCCACACTACATCACTGCCTACAATATCTGGATTCCTCACCCCTAATACTTCTAGAAAATAATCTGATCAGAATATGAATCAGTGCTCCTGAAGCTGCAAATGCTTGCTAATATGCAGAACTGAGAATGAGTGGAGGTAGCAGGAGAGATATGCATAGAAATGTTTGCTACTGCCTGACAATTGTTTGCTATTGTTAGAATTGATTCTCTAATTAAGGAACTAGGGAAATTAAATGATGCCTGGTGCTTTCCTTTGGGGTGTGGAATTAAAAACACTGCAGCCAATGGAATCCCTTTCCATATTTGCCAGGAATCTTCTTTCCTCTCTTATGCAATGGCAATACATGATCATCTTACAAATCATTTGTAAGAATTTTTAAAAGGCAAAAATTATCTTCACTTTTTTAAAAAACAAATATCTTCTCAGAAAGCCAATCAAGAGAAATACATTTCCAACAGATTCATAATTGCTGGTTCTTCATTTAGTCTTTATCAATCAGAATAGATTTTACAACTTCATCTTGCATTGAAGCATTTGTTGCACAACAGATCAGAAGCAGCATTGTGGCATCAAGGGACTCTTAACAGTGTTGAAAGGAGTAGTAGTCATAGTCTGGTACAGGTAACCCAGGGCTGAATACTGCCTAAGGGCCAGAAATTCATTATATTCTTGAGCTCACTATGAGGGACCTAGAATAGAAGCTAGGATCAGGGTTGTATGAGAGTACGGGATCAGATTTAGATTTGACACAAGAGTGGCTACAGTTGGAATTGAATCAAGAGCCAGCATCAGGTCAGTTGTTCAGTTGGTACAAGAGGGTCACCACAGCAAAGTGGTTGGTATGAGATGAAGTTCCAGGAATAAGTAAATTGGCATAGGATCAGGATCAATGAGAAGGTAAAGTAGTATAGGATCAGATCACAGGAACAAATAAGTTAATAGCCAAACTCCATTCTGATGACCCCTGTTAGATTCAGGTACTCCCTTGAGTCAGGTTTCCCTTACTGGGTTCTCATTTCAGATCATCTTCATCTTCCTCCTTTCTCCCAACATTCTCTTCAGTAGGATCCTCCAGCAGTCCCACCTTGTTCGCTATGTACCTTTCCTCGCTTTACTTGTCTCTGGGCTTTCCCATAGCTCAGTGGTTTAGGTATCAGCCTGTGGAGCCAGAGGTTGGGAGTTTGATTCCCCACTGTGATTCTTTAACAGAGGCCGAACTTGATGATCCATAGGGTCTCTTCCAGCTCTGCAGTTCTATGGTGGTGGTGGTTGTCGTTGTCTTATTGGGTCTGAGGTGATGTGCAATCCTCTTAAGTACCTAGCTAAATCTAGTAGATATTCCAGGAGACTTCTACATCCTGTCTCTATTCAGGGTTGGAGGGAATACCTGCAGCCCTTAAACTGTTGCCTGTCCATTCAATCAGGCCCAAATGGGGTGTAGGGTAGGGGACAGGAGAGTTTCTTGCACTGTTGTCTACCAGGCCTTTCTCTCCTTTTTGTTACCAGCCATTCTGGTAGCATTCAGACTTTCCTGTTCAAAACCTCTAGCCAATTCCTCCAGTGGTGCCTCCACATTGCTGGGTAATTAGTCATTCATGTGTTGCCTACTGATGTTGATGGTTTGACTGGCAGTCCTACCATGACCCGACCATGACCATGACCATGACACCAGCATGAAGGCTGACTGTGATGGTCCCAGGTGCAACCAGACTGGTAGTCTGATGGATATTTAAATGTTCAGTGGTTGAACTATTTTGTATTTTTCACAGAGAAAAAAGCAAAGAAAAAGAAAATGCATACACTATGTTAATATCTTTGATTGAAAACTCTATGTGCCAGATTGGTTCGCTTATCTAGCAATTAGTGTGCAGGTTCTCCTGATTCTGTAAATAGGTGTTGTTAAGCTTTTGGGATAAACAAGGTCATAACTTAAATAACCATTAATACCCAACTCTGTGTTGTGATACCACTCTCCAGTTGTAGACATGCTGAGGGTCAATACCCTGTGTGTAAAAGATGCCCATGTAGCAGTAATATGCCATTGCCTGATGTAACCAGCTGCAATGTCTCTTCCTTTGTCACAGTGATGAAGGACGTGTCAAGCATCACAAGCATCTCTCTTTTTCTCACTTGCAGTACTGCAATTAGGAGCCTACTGTGTCATATTCAGAGTTCAGTGACTGTTAAATGTGCTATGCCAGCATCACACTAACTACTATATCAGTCATGTTATATGACCCCCTTGAAAATTGCTGCCAAAAGTTTATGTGTCAGAAATCACTTTCCCAAATGCTTATGAAGTGAAGAATTTTTCACAGCCTTGCAGACATAGGGAACTGTCACTCAAGGCAATCGAGCAGCACAATTCATATTCTAAGATATGCAATTCAAAAGCTTTGCTTGGACAATTACTACCTATTATTTGTCAGCAATGGGTACTGTGTTTAGGCAGATGTTAACCCTAATACTATAAAATAACCCCTGGATATTACTACAAGAAATTTGCCAAGCACCTGTGCATAACTTTCAGTATGAATGATCTTAAATATTGTTGTCAAATATGTGATTGCTCTCAGCTGTCATCAGTTGTGAAAGACAGCAATTCCGATACAATCTAGAATTTTGCTTGTACTGTATGGAATACAGGAATTCTAGTTTTTTATCTCTTTACATGAACATTTCTTCTGTCCTTGAAGTACACTGAATTCATTATGTGAGATAGCTACATTTCAAGCAAGCAAGCAAACAAATAAATAAACACATACCTCTGATTTTTAAAATAAGTGCATGTATAGATTATATATCCATCATGTGCTGGAATTTTTCACAAACATAGAATTGCTTTTGCTGTTGGATATCTTTAAACATATTAAGAAGCCCTATAGAAAAGGGAGCTACAAGTAATGTTCCAGATCCACCGTTTAAAAAAGGTCTTGAGTAGATGCAGTGTACACTGGCATTCTTATAGAGGATCATGATGTCTCCCTATTCTCCTCCAGAAACAGTTGCATGCTTTTAGTGGTAAGTCACATGTTATTAATGGCTGAAAAAAGCTGCCACCCCAACTATCAGCTCACTAAGTGCCCAATTAACATTTGTAAACTGCAGAGATGTACACCAACTGCTTGTTTGACACTGTGGTTTCCCTCCACAAAAGTATTCAAACAATTTTTGGACTCCATATGCATTTTTAATCTTGACAAGTGAAAAAAAATTAGTATTTCAAATTGTGGTTCTGGAGTCCAGTGTTCATTGGACACTTTCAGAAATCACATTTGCCTTGGTTTCATTGATTGAGCACACAAAAGTCAGTACATGGCTGTTGAGGACAGAATGGTAATTAGGTCATATGAGTTCACATCTGAAGAAAGGTACAGCTAGATTCATAACTAAGAAGGAGAGGATTATGTTAAGGAAAATAAAACTGGAAGCATTTCAAAGAAAAAAAAAGTTTATTTAGTAGTACCCATTAAGGATCTATAGCTAATTTAAAGCTTTTTTCCCCATTTAGGTTGGTTTAGGCTATCTCAAATTGTCAGAACAACTCACTGAGGAATTCTCAAGCCATGCAATCTTTCTTTTCCTGAGATAAAAGTGAGATGCTGCTATTTTTTTCTTATCCAGTTTTCCGTAATTTCTGCAAAATATTTCCATGCAAAAGAAGTGTACTTTTTCTTTGAGAAGTATAACACACATACACGTCAAACATGGAACCACTGGCTGATTATTTGTAAAATGTAATTAAAGTGTTAGTCATATTGAAGTGTTTGTTCCCCCCCCCCACACACACACACAATTCTGCTAATTCGGAGATTCAGGGTAAAAGATACTGTACCCACTAGATTTCTAATCTGGCTGGAGAGGCGTTTTGGAAGGCTGAACTATGTCTTTCAGTGGCCACTATCTTCATTTTATTTGCCATTTAAATGGTAAATTTGTCATTTGAAGTGGATTAGGTCACATGTTTCCATTCACAATTACCAGCTTTTGTGGCCCAGATAGCTATTTGGTGCCGTATCCTTGGCTCTCTGAGATCAGCATCCTTGCAACATTGGTTTCTCACATGCCAATATCATTGACAGTCCAATAATTACAGTGGGTCACCAAGGAAAACTCACAGAAAAGTCCTTAAAGTTCATTGGTCTTCTCCAATCTGTGTTCAGTCACTTACTAGATCAATTTCTTTTATTTTCTTTTTTTAATTATATAACAAAAACATAAATGACAAATAGTCACCACTCAAATATACTAGATCAATTTCAAAAAAGAAATACAGTGTTTTAATACAGGGTAGAATGTTGGTTATAAATTAGATAACTTATCCCATTGTTAGACTATGAAATACTCCTTTGAAGAGGAAAGTTTTATTTGAATGCAGATGCTTATAGGAGAAGTTATGACAGGGCTTTTGAAAATGACCTGATTTATGAGTGCATTTGAGATGTGCAAGTTATTTAAGTCCTGAAAAATGCGGGTTCAGCTTTATGTAAAGTTAAGTATCAATAGAGTAATATCAACAAGTAAGATTTAGTTTGTAGGGTAATAAGCAAACAATATGAGGTTCAGATCAGGCAAACATTCTAAGATGGTTATTTGTCTAGCAGAATATAAATAGCTGATATTTTAGAAAACCGTTGTTCAAGGAAGCTCTTTTCCCCCAAGAAAACACATATGCCAAGAACATGCCATTTTTGCATAAATTCACCTATGAGGTAAGCAAACTAAAAAATTACAGTCTCAAACCCAATAGTATAGTTATTTCTCATGATGTCTGTATGAATTCTTTATAGTAGTGATTGCTTGTCTTCTGTCCAATTGCTGAAAATTAGAAACTGAAACACAAATGTACGTTTAAAACTTTGAAATACGGATTCACATTGGATTTTTTAGGTACATTGAGGCTGTTTGACTCCCTCAGTAAGTGGTGCCAGATAGCTCTGCCCAGTATGATACTCTCTGGTTCTAAGTATAGAACCAAAATGTCCCTTTAGTATACTATTCTGCTCAGCTCTCAGGATTCAAGGTGTGTGTGAGGGGAGGATTCATCAAAGGCTGATAAAATAGGCTGACCCGACCAGACAGGCGGGATATAAATTAATTAAATAAATAAATAAAAAATACTTCCTTGTATTAAATATTCACAGTCTGTTAAGGAGTCTTTTGCTTCCAAATTAAATGTGGTATTGTTTGCTTGGAGGAGTTTGGAGATGACATTATTTGTCTTCCAGCATTCTGAGTCATCATACAACTAAGAAAATGCGTGTGAAGATGACACTAAGCTCTTGATGTGACTTCATCAAGACTCCTGGTCCGCTTGAGCTCTCCCCTCAATATATATATTTTGTTATCAGTAAACATCCAAAGAACTTCTCAGAGAATATCAAGGTCATTCCTGAGATAAACATACAGTGTATATTTATCATCATTTGCCACTTGGTAATGTGGAAAGAGTTTTCAATTTGTTCTAACAAAAGTGACTGGAGGGCAGTAGAAAATAACAGTGGGTGTGGACCGAATTGCTTGATAATTCTCCGCAAGATATATGTTTGAATAACTTTCTTCAGATATATTGAATATATATATATCGAACACACTGGATATACTGGACCTAATTTTTTTTTAATTGATGATCTTCTTAATCTACATTGCTCCTCAAACTAAAAAGAATCTATCTCTTAAACCAGTGGTCCCCAACCTTGGGCCTCCAAATGTTTTTGGACTTCAGTTCCCAGAAATTCTGGCCAGCAGAGGTGATGGTGAAGGCTTCTGGGAGATGGAGTCCAAGAACATCTGGAGGCCCAAGTTTGGAGACCACTGTCTTAAATTACATAAATTAGATAATTCTGAAAATTGATTTTTGTGGCTCACTTCTGGAATTCTGAAGTTTTTTATTTTTATTTTTTTCTCTGTTCAGACCTAATCGGGGTCTTTGAAACTTTATAAATAACAATTACCTTCTTATTCTTATTGATCTAGTGGATACAACACAGACACAGCTTGCCTTGCTTTTTTTTTGTTTTTTTATTTGAGAGGATATTTCTTTTTCTTCTTTTTTTGATTAGTGGGCTTTTTGTAGGTTATTTTTAAATCATTGGTTGTTGTGGGTATTTTGGGCTCTTTGGCTGTGTTCTGAACGTTGTTCTTCCTAACGTTTCGCCAGTTTCTGTGGCCAGCATCTTCAGAAGACAGCACTTTGTAACTTTCCCTATCACCCCTGTATTTTGTTTCATTTCTCTTCTCTGCTATTTGTAAGGCCTCGTTGGACAGCCACTTTGGTTTCTTGCATTTCTTTTTCTTTGGGATGGGTTTTGTTGCTGTTTCCTGTACAATGTTACGAGCCTCCATCGATAGTTCTTCAGGCACTCTTTCCATCAAATCTAGTTCCTTAAATCTGTTCACTTCCACTGCGTATTCAAAAGCATTTGGTTTAGGTTATACCTGACTAGCCCAGTGGTTTTTCCTACTTTCTTCAGTTTAAGCTTGCGTTTTGCTATTAGAGGCTGGTGATCAGAGCCACCATCAGCTCCAGGTCTTGTTTTTGCTGACTGTATAGAGCTTCTCCATCTTTGCCTGCAGACAACATATTCAATCTGATTTCGGTATTGCCAGTCTGGTGATGTCCATTTGTTGACTCGCCTGTTGTGTTGTTTGAAAAGAGTGTTTGTGGCGACCAGCTTGTTCTCTTCACAAAACTCTATTAGCCTTTGCACTGCTTCATTTTGAACTCCAAGACCAAACTTACCTGTTGTTCCTTTTATCTCTTGAGTCCCTACTTTAGCATTCCAATCCCCTATATTAAGAAGAACATCTTTCTTTGGTATCAGTTCTAGAAAGTGTTGTAAGTCTTCATATAATTGGTGAATTTCAGCTTCTTCAGCATTGGTGGTTGGTGCATAAACTTGGATGACTGTGATGTTGAAAGGTCTGCCTTGGATTTGTATTGAAATCATTCTATCATTTTTGAGATTATATCCCAGTACAGCTTTTCCCACTCTTTTGTTGACTCTGTGGCTACTCCATTTTGTCTACGGGATTCTTGCCTACAATAGTAGATATGATAATCATCTGAATTGAATTCGCCCATTCATTACAGGTGATATGGGATGCTGCTAAGGTGGTATTCCATTGCTATGCAATTTCATATATAATTAAAAGAAATAAAAAGAGGTAACAAGGATACGACAACATGAAAGAAGATCTTTAGATTGGAATTAGAACTTCAAAATAACCCTAATAACAAACTGGTGAAACATAAATTGAACCTTATGGATGCAGAAGAAATGGCACAACAGATAAAAGCTACAAAGCAAATTTTATTTGAAAATGCAAACAAGCCAGGAAGATGGCTAGCTTAGAAACTGAAGAAACAGAGGGAAAAAAGACAAATAAATAGATTAAAAGATATAAAGTGTACTATACAAACTCAAAAAAGTGAAATACATAGTATAATTATGGACTTTTACACCAACCTCTATAAACCACATGCAACAGACAGGAAGATAAAAGACTATTTGGAAACAGCAAACCTTCCCAAACTACCTGAAGAACCTAAAAAGATAATAAATGCAGAAATAACATTGCTGGAAATTATGGAAAGTATAAATAAAAAAAAATAAGATAACCACAGTCCCAGCTGGACTCCCCGCTGAATATTACAAAACATTTCGAGAGGAATTAGCAGGACCTCTGAAAGATGGTTGCAACCAAACACTTAAATAAGGAAAGATTCCAAAATCTTGGTCAGAAGCAAATATGACACTAATACCTAAGGAAGAAGCTGATTTGACTCAAATAGGGAAGTATAAGCCGGTTTCTCTTCTTAATGTGGATTATAAAATATTTGTATCCATTATGGCAGAAAGACTTAAAAATATCTTACATAATTTCTACATGTAGACCAGTGGTCGAGGAACAGGGGTAAATTACCCCAAATGGAATAAAAGTGAAAATCCTGGGGGTAGTGAGCAGAGCATTACCCCACCTCCCTCCCACCCCCATCCTCTGCAGCCAAACCTCAAATTGTAAGCCACCTCTTCTGTTACTTCCTTGGTTGCAGCAGGGCACTTGTAAATCTGTTCTTTCAGAGATCGGCAATAAGCCTGCTTGATTGGTTACAGCTGTGGAATAGCCCCGGGCAGTCAATCAATCCAGGGCTTGTGAATGACTGCTTCTGCTGGAGGTGATTGCAAGCAAGCAGGAGGAGGGAAAGGATCCAGTTAATGAGGGAAGGTGCGAGAGACCGAGGGCTTAATCAAGCTTATTTAAATGTATGTAGAAAATGGATGGAGAAAATGGATGGATGGAGGGAGGGAGGATGTGTGTGTGTGTGAGAGAGAGAGAGACAGACACACTGACTCAAAACTATGAAAAAAGGAACAGGCAAGACTTGAATTAAGGTGGATAAAAGGGTGGTTTCATCAAGCTTGTTTAAATATATGGAGAAAATGGATGGATGGATGGATGGATGGATGGATGGATGGATGGATGGATGGATGGATGGATGGATGGATGGATGGATGGATGGATGTGTGTGTGTGTGTGTGAGAGAGAGAGTTTTGGCACGGAAGGACTGAAACTCATAAATATTTTGAAAGAAATATAATAAGAAATTCTCTTTTAAGGATTTGGGAAAAAGTTAGATCTAAAATATATGTGAAAATACCTAGATGGGTCTCACCAATGGAAGTGTTTACATACCCAAATTTGCTAAACTTTGAAAAAAATAGCTACTTATAATGAGCTTTTGAATTCTGAGAGACATTTGAAGACAAAAATTTAATTAGAGAACCAAGGACTAATCTTTTCATGGTGCCCTCAAATGCAAATACAATCAATTTATAATCAAGATAAGAAGGCACAAGTTTTTTTAAAAAATATACAACATCTGACAAAATATTACTTACTATAGAAGAAAAACAAATTCAAATACTGTATAATTTTTTACTGCAATGGGATACACAAGATGAAGAATTTAAAGATACAATGTTAAAATGGTCTAAAAATTTTGGCTATGATATAAAATTAGAAAAATGGCAACAACCTGTTAACATTAGCAAATTCCTACAGAGAAAACTTATATAAAATGTTTTATAGATGGCATTTGTCAACAGCTAGACTTGCAAAAATGTTTCCAAATATGTCAAACAAGTGTTGGAAATGTAAAAATCATGAAGGAAGTTATTACCATGTATGGTGCACTTGTGATAGAGCAAAAAATTATTGGGCTAAAATTCACAAGTGGATTAAGCAAATGTCAAAACAGGAAATAGAATTTAAACCGGAAATATTTTTGTTAGGATTATTACCAAATACTGTAAATATACAAAGCTATTATTTAATACTACATGTTTTGACAGCAGCTCTGTTACTATGGGCACAGGTTTGGAAAGATGAAAATCCACCAAATGATGATATAATCATTAAAAAATATATTAGAAAGTGCAGAAATGGATAGATTAATTAAGAGGCTAAAGGGACAAGAAGAATCATCTTTTTATTCAAGATGGAATTTATTTTATAATTGGTGGAAAGTAAAAATCCTGCAGTTAAGGAACAGAAAATGAATTTAAAATGGGATGTCATGAATAGGATCTCATCAGAAGAATTGTTCAAATATACAAGACTGCTTTTATGTTGAGCCTTAGGCTTTTTTTTTCTTTTTTGCATTTAGATTATCTTTGTTTATTGTTAGATGATTAGAGATTCTTACATTTTATGTCTACTGTTTAAATGTGCATTGTACTATATACCTATGTTTTTAAATCTTCTGTTAGAATTTAAAAAAAGACACTAAGCTGCAATGATGGCTTAACTATTTGAAAGCTGATTTCTTCATAAATTATAATTATGCTTTGAGCAAAGGCCACAGTTAGTTATAGGGCACGTGCATATATGTAGAAGTTTGAACGTCCACTCCATGGCATCTTCAGATACATTTGAAACTCTGGACAGCTGCAATTGACCTTGCTCAGTCAGCTGGTCTAATAATGCAATGCAGTTTGCTCTATTCCTATATTTAAAGGCATCTTTATACAAAGAACTGTGTTTGAAACATTCAACACCTAATGAAAGCAATGAAAGGACAAGGAAACAAATATGGAAACCTCCATAGTGCTGAGAGAGCAGGAATTTTACAAACATCTCTGCTGTCTGAAGAGTTGCTTGTGACGTTTTTTAATGCTATATTTCAAATGCTATCAGAAGCTTCTCTTCTTTCAGCTGAATGATCTCTGAACCTCCAGAAGATGGAAACTAAGCATGCTTGAATTGTTTTTGGTCTATTACAGCAGACATGGCACAAATGAAACTGACTTCCAAAGTATGATTTGTGCAGCCCTATATAACATGCATGCATCTGAAATTTATAGCATGCCGTGAACTGCTTAACACTCACCACTCAAATGATTCTCTTTCTACTGCATGCTCTAATAACTGGAGATTTAATACAGGGGCTAACATTTGGACAGTTATTAACATTGTTTTCCTTCTGTTTTACTGCCTTCCAGTAAACACTGTTTTATTTAAATCTAATATTGGGTCCATTCCATTCCTGCAAATCTTTAGATGCTCTCTCTCTCTCTCTCTCTCTCTCTCTCCCTCCCTCCCCCCAATAGAAGAGAAACTCTTCAGAGCAGAGTCTCCTTTAAAATAAAAGAACAAAAGATCTGAGCAGAATCCATGCTTTTAATTCATAGGCAATGTAATAGTGACCCGTCTCTTATTCTTTAACTCTTTCCTTTTGAATACATTTTCCCTTAAGATTTGCTTAATTAATTTAAAAAAGAAATTAGTGGAAGCTATTAGATCCTTTCTTGCTGACACCTTAAAGAAATTTGCGGCTAATTCTGCTAACGAAGTTAGTGAAACATCATAATGATGTAGAGCTGATGTAGCAGTTGAAGTGTCTTATTCTACATTCCTGTTTTATAGGTGTGGAATATGATGTTTGGTTTCATTCACACAACCATTTTATAGCAGTGTCATTTTTAGGTGGGAAGAAGTCCTCCCTTACATTTTTAATATTATTCTACATTTAACTAAATCTCACATGCGGAGCAGAAATAACATGCCATTTGAACACTTTCCAAGAAACAGGCATGTTAAATTTGTGGAAGCAGACATAATAATACAAACTGTGGTATATTAAAGGCTAACTGATTCCCAGTGTGATATAGTGGATCAAGTGACAGACTAGGACTCTGGAGAACAGGGTTGGAATCCCACTTGGCCATGGAAACTTGGGGGAGTGAAACTGGCAAAACCACTTCTTAAATATCTCAGTTGCTTTGAAAACCCTATTAGGGTCACTATAAGTAGGTTACAACTTAAAGGCACACAGAACACAAAGGCTAACTCAATTATTGTAGCACGATATAGATTTCATTAGGTGAATGTTGGGATATACTTACAGTACAAATAGGTGGTAAGATTGATTAGATTGATGAGACTGTAGACAGTGATATCAGAGAAAGTTAGGGCTAATCTACACTGCTCGTTTTGGAGTAGTGTAGATGTGGAGTGTGGGCTACATAGATGTGGTGGTGTGGGCTACGTAGGGTCACTTGGGGGTAAGGTGGAGATGCAAAATGCCATTTGGTGCAATCCTTACATCCAAATGGCATATTGGAGTTCAAGTGACCCTATTTGGCCAGCTTCTTCTAGTTTGAATTTCTGGTGTTTCTGAATTTCTAGAGGACCAATAAGCAAGCTACATCAGGATATCAGCAAATTGAACACTTCCTTTGTTCTTTGATCGAAGGGGAGGGCAAGGGATTCTCCTCCACCGATTCTAGTATTTCATAGGTCCCCGACATGTGGTCTGTGTATTACCTGGGGGCCGTGATGTCCTCACAGGGGATCCATGAAGGTTTGAAGAAGTGTTATGATATTTCGCAATCAAAATAGAAAGAAAGAAAGAAAAGAAAGAAAGAAATGTAGAACCAAATCTTAGTTTTCCTTGCTTGTTTGTGTGAAACATGGCTTTTCTAACCTACTGCCTCTATTAAAAACAAACAAAAGTAAAAATCGGTTATGAAAATAACTGATAGCAAATAACTATTTGATATTTCCACACACAGTGAGAACATGCAAATGAATGACACTGAGTGGCTGAGAGACAGCATGTGACATTTCTTGCTATTGTGCAGACAAGTCAGAAGTGATGGTAAGAGACAGTCGGAGCCAGTGTCAGTGTGAGTGGGCATTCAGACATACTTCTTGATCATGTCACCTTAAAAAGTGCTGCCATTTCAACAAGGAACATCTGTCAATGAGACCCTTCATGAAAAACTTAAAATAAATAGTTGATGCACTTTGGGGTTTTAAATCTTGAGGGACCCTGTGGTAAAGACAAGGTCAAGAACCTCTATAGTATACCATTACTGATGCACTGCATCATTTATAAAGAAAAATAATTTTTGACCATGTCTGAAGGGCCAGTAGAGAAATTGCCTGCAGCTAAATCAGTTTCTAAACTGTTCCTTTAAAATACAGCAATTTTTTAAAAAAATCTTTATAAGTGATACAGCACATCAATGATAGTCTAGCAGAATAATAATAATAATAATAATAATAATAATAATAATAATAATAATAATAATAATAATAATAATAATAATAATAATAATAATAATAAGAATAAGAATAAGAATAAGAATAAGAATAAGAAGAATAAGAAGAAGAAGAAGAAGAAGAAGAAGAAGAGGAAGAAGAGGAGGAAGAGGAAGAGGAAGAGGAAGAGGAAGAGGAAGAGGAAGAGGAAGAGGAAGGAGGAAGGAGGAAGGAGGATTTCACTTCCCCTGCTCCTCTGCAGAGGAGTAGAGGAAGTGTTACATTTGCTGATGTTATGAAGCCACTTCATGATATTGGAAACTGAAAATGGGTGGAGCCTTGACAGCTGGGAGGCTCACTTTTGTTCCATTCCCAGTGGTCACAAACACTGGAAACAGACCAAATCAAAACAATCCTACCAATCAATCAAAACAAAAAGGTTAAAACCCCTGTCATAGGCTCAAAAAAGATGTGGGTAGGACTGCTCTGGGGGCAGTTTGGTTCTTTCCTAACTGTCCCCAGAGTCTGAGTGATCATGAGAAAAAGAGCAAACCAAACATTCCCTGAAGTGGATCAAACAGCTGAACAAATGCCTGTCTGATCACCCTCTTAAATGACCCAGAAAGAAAGAAAAAAAGCTTGCTCTGTTAAGCCTTTAGGAATTGTTCTTATTTTCTACATTTTGAATATTGTGAAACTAATGTTCTTAAACAAATACAAAAACTATTACAATTCTCTCTCTGGCTTCAATTCATTCCAGTTCCCTTACTATTGCTAGCTAAAGTTCACATAAACTAGGTATGCTAGCCACCTGTCAGATGGTGGCAAATGTTTGCTTTAATAAGATTTTGAGGCCGCTACAGTCCTACCTGGAGTTTTCAAGAATTACCTGTTTGCCATTGAATTTGAGCATAGTAGATCACAATTCATCTTTCCTAATATTATTTATAGTAAAAAAACAGTGCAGCCAGTTCAAAGGTTCTATATAACAGAAATATTTGTATATCTTACAACTTATACTATGCACACATTACTTGCTAATGCCTCAGTAAGATTTTTAGAAAGTAATTTAACTCATAAAAGGCATCCATACTATCATTTAACAAAAGACCAATGGATTGTAAACACTGCCTCATAATAAAAATTGTTTAAAAATGCTCACTCCCATTTTTTAGGGATGGAAATATCCACCATTTTTGTTTCCTCTGACACCTGAATATTTGTACCTCCAGTTCTTTGGCCCACCTGGCCCATAATAAAGAGACAAGACACCTGTAATGGGTTGAACTAGGGCTCCAGCCTTATTTAACATTTAAACTATAAATTTATTTATTTATTTATTTATTTATTTATTTATTTATTTATTTATTTATTTATTTATTTATTTATTTATTTATTTATTTATTTATTTATTTATTTATTTATTTATTTATTTATTCAATTTATATGCCGCCCACACTACCCAGAGGTCTCTGGGCAGCTTACAATAATTAAAATTCCCCATCTCCTGCAGTGGGGCCTCCCATAGTGCAGACATCTGGGTCAACAGTTGGGGTTCTGTCCCAACTTCCCCTCCTGCCTTGATGTGGGTAAGTCCCACGTGGGTAAGTCCCAAGCCTCAGATTGATGCTTTCTTCCATCAGTGAATCCCTGGCCAGCAAAACCTGGGTTACCCTCCCTGGCCATCCCTCTAGGCCAGTGGTGTCGAACTGTGGCCCTCCAGATGTTCTTGGCCTTCAACTCCCAGAAATCCTGGCCAGCAGAGGTGGTGGTGAACGCTTCTGGGAGTTGAAGTCCAAGAACATCTGGAGGGCCACATTTCGACACCACTGCTCTAGGCCATGACTTTAAGTGACTGACAGTCAGGGTTACCCCCACTGCACATGCTCCATCCAGCAAGGAAATCTCTGGATCTGCTTTGCTGGGATACTGAATAGGCTAGCATACCAACCCAAGTGCCTCTTTGGAACTCACTGCTAATCACATTCTATTTTGCACTACCCATCAATGCGACCTATTTGAACACCCCTACTCTGCCCTGGAACATCCTGTGAACAAATCAACGTGAGATAGGCAAAAAACCACCACAGTCACCTTTATAAATATGCCAATCAGGCAGGTCATGCCCCAAATTCCTATCTAGCCCCAAAGTGACCAGCTAGTGTCACCTTGGACGCACAAGAAGGCAGGTGGGTCAGTCTCTCCTCCAACAAAGCTGGAGTGAGGGTGGAGGAAGCCCAATATAAAGCTTATCATCCTGTCCCTGCTCCAGCAATTATACGATAAAAAAACCTTAGTTTCCTCACTGCTTGTTTTTTCTGGTCGGGGGAGCAAAGAATTCCCACTTCAGGAGCTCCACCATTACACAGAGCCAGACCTTCTATCTGAAATATAAGGAAATGTGTGAATTATTATAGTTCTTCCAAAATGAATTGAAACTGCATATTTATTTATTTATTTATTTATTTATTTATTTATTTATTTATTTATTTATTTATTTATTTATTTATTTATTTATTTATTGTGAATAAATATGACCACTCTAGGCGGCTATGTGAACCATTCAGATTCAACAAGTACCAGTATGAAAATGATGATGCTTCACCTGCTTGCCATATAGTTGAAAAAGCCAGGGAAAAAAGGGGGAATAAGCCCTATTCTGTGCAAACGTGACATAATACACAATGATTTCATGCCCAGACTTCTTTGAGTTAATCGCCCAAAACCCAGAACTTGGATGGACAAATCTGTCTGCTTTTTTTAAAAAATTACATTTAAATTTAAAAAACAAAAAACTTTCTGTCCTGAAAAGAGATGGGCATGAACTGCCAAAAGCAGCAGTCCAGCTTCCCTGCCCTACCTCCTCTGGATGCTTCTTCTGAGTGGGCACCTACCGGGAGGGGGGGTGTTGAACCAACAAACACCTGTTGTAGTGGTAAACAAATCCTGAATATGAAGCATTTTACAAATCATCAAGCCCAAACTGAAACAAATATCTCATTTCCCCATCTGTTTTCAGTGTCCCCTTTTAGATCATGGATGTGCAGACCAAAAAATGCCACTTGGTGCAGACTTTATATTTTGCTACCTCAGACTATCAAAAAGCAATGCCCTTGCAAGCCGCAACTTTCTGACATTTCTTCTATTGAACGTACAACTTATAAGAATGTCTGTAGGAGGCTCCATGATTACTGCAGATGGTGACAGCAGCCACAAAATTAAAAGGCGCCTGCTTCTTGGGAGGAAAGCGATGACAAACCTAGACAGCATCTTAAAAAAAGCAAAAAAAAAGCGTGCTGCTTATATACCGCCCCATAGCGCTTTAAGCACTCTCTGGGCGGTTTACAGTTTAATTATGCAGGCTACACATTGCCCCCTCCCAGCAAGCTGGGTACTCATTTTACTGACCTCGGAAGGATAGAAGGCTGAGTCAACCTTGAGCCGGCTACCTGGGATTTGAACCCCAGGTCGTGAGCACAGTTTTAGCTGCAGTACAGCGATTTAACCACTGTGCCACAAGGCGCACAAGACATCACCTTGCCAACAAAGGTCTGCATAGTCAAAGCTATGGTTTTTCCAGTAGTGATGTATGGAAGTGAAAGCTGGATTATAAAGAAGGCTGACCGCCAAAGAATTGATGCTTTTGAATTGTGGTGCTGGAGGAGACTCTTGAGGGTCCTCTGGACTGCAAGGAGAACACACCTATCCATTCTGAAGGAAATCAACCTGGAGTGCTCACTGGAAGGACAGATCCTGAAGCTGAGGCTCAAATACTTTGGCCATTTCCTGAGAAGAAAAGATCCCCTGGAAAAGCCCCTGATGTTGGGAAAGTGTGAAGGCAAAAGGAGAAGGGGGCGACAGAGGACAATGCACTCTACGTGGGGCTGCCTTTGAATAGGGTCCGGTGACTGCAACTGGTCCAGAATCGAGCTGCGTGGCTGGTGAGTGGTAGAGCCGCTAGAGATCACATCAAGCCGATTCTGTTTAATTTACATTGGTTATCAGTTGCTGTCCGGGCCCAAGTCAAAGTGCTTGTTTTGACATATAAAGTCCTAAATGGCTTGGGCCCTTTATACTTGAAGGACTGCCTCCTTCCATATCAGCCTACCCAGCAGTTAAGATCTAGCCAGGGGGCCCTTTTGAAAGAACCATCCCTCAAGGAGGTAAGAGGGATGGCTTGTAGACAAAGGGCCTTTTCGGCAGCTGCCCCCAGACTATGGAATGCCCTCCCGACTGAGATTCGTCTGGCGCTGACGCTGATGACATTTTGGCGCCAGGTTAAAACCTTCCTGTTCCAGAAGGCTTTTAATTGAAATAATAATAGCTGTGGGTCCGATGGCAATTTTAATTGTATTTTAATTGTATTTTAATCATTTTATTGTTATTGTATTGAATTTTAATTATTGTAAGCCGCCCAGAGACCTCTGGGTAGAGTGGGCGGCATATAAATTGAATAAATAAATAAATAAAGATGGTTGGACAGTGTCATCAAAGCTACCAACATGAATTTGACCCAACTCTGGGAGGCAGTGGAAGACAGGAGGACGCAGTGTGTTCTGGTCCACGGGGTCACAAAGAGTTGGACATGACTTAACAACTAAAAAACAACAACAGGAGGCCAGCAGTCTGTACATCTCAATAGATTTTGTGTGTGATGGCTTCTTGGCTAGAAAAGAAAGAATGACAAGAAGGGAGCAAAAATGCTTAAGCCACTTTGAGTCTCTTTCAGTGTGCTGAGGATATTTTTTTTCTTTCACTCCCTGATTCCTTCCTGTTGTATGTAACCAACAACCATATTATTTTTCATGAAGTTTCTCTGTGCTCCAGTGACGATGAGTCTGGTTGCACAGCTGTAGGAAGAGAATGATTGTCACAGCATAGCCTGTTAACGATGGCTGTTTGTTCCAGGTCATGTGAATTGGAGATTTGGAGTCTTGCCAGTGGCTGTGGAAAGGCAGCATTGATTGGTTGGATAAATGTCTAGGGCAGGGGGTGTCACAAGGTGTGTCACAGCAGGCTGTCCTATGCAAAGAACAAATTGCATTGGCCTCCCTGAGGCAACTGAAACAAACCAAAGATAACTCAGATGCTTGTACTTACTCTTAGCATTTGTCTGTGAGCAGCATCTTTAGAAGACTCACCGACAGCAAACACAGGCAAGTTGGAATCACAGATAAGAAAATAGGTTCCTTCTCAGTGCTCCAAGAAGAACTTTGATTTAGGAAAAAACAAATGATGATTATGATTGTGTCCATTATTTATTTCTGGAGGCCAGAAAAGTTGTAATCATAGTAGAAATTACTATGGTTCAAGGTCAGATCACAAGTAGGAAATCAGAAGCAAGAAGATGGGGAAGGTATAAATAGCTTGAGACCATAATGATGAGTGCCACACCTCAAATTTGGGAATGAGGCTCTTTCCATCCTTGGCTACAGACTTTGAGATGGGGCACTCACCGTTATTACTGAAAAATCTGTATATGAGAGAAGTAAGCAAATGCAGGAAATGGAAGCAAGTACAGTGGTGCCTCGCATAACAAGTGCACCGTTTAACGATGGATCCGCATAACGATGTGGATTTTGCGATCGAAAAGGCGATCACATTGCAATGTTTAGATAGGGTAAACATTGCATTGCGATGATCAGTAAGCGTTTTGCTTACCGATCTTCGCATCGTGATGTTTTTAAGCAGCTGATCGGCAGTTCCAAAATGGTTGCCGGATGAAGAAAATGGCCACCTGCAGCGTTTTCACGCTGATTCTTCACTTACCGAGGTGGCGAAAATGGTGTACGGATTGAGGCTTTCCGCTTAGCGGTGAGTTTTGACCTCATAGAAATGCATTCAATGGAGTTTAATGTGTTCCTATGGGGTTTTTAGCTCCGTATAATGACGTTTCCGGATAGCGACGTTTTTCCTAGAACGGATGAACGTCGCTATGCAGGGCACCACTGTACAGGAAAAGAGTGACTGAAGAAAGAATACAAAGGAATGAGTTGCTGTTGATGCAAATAAGCTTCAGAGATTAGAACTGGGATGTGAACCAGAAAAGAAAGTGTGAACATTATTTTTCCCCAAGAGCCTGTTTTGCTTCCAAACAATCTAGTATTGTTACACAACAGACTTGCTAAATGACTGTGAGTCCCATCAGCCCTCCCCTCTTCCTGTGTCCTGATGGCAAAAATTCCAGGAGTTCCCACCTGATTTGATCACTCATGGCAGCTTTTATTAAAGGCACAGAGCCAGCCCTTACTGCCCCTTCCCCAGCATTCCCAGGGGCTGAGTTCCCATCACTAAGCCCCAAGAGCATAGTCAGTCCAGCTGGGGTCTCAGTTGATTCCTCCATGGTCCCTGAAAGTCCAGGTCTGGAGAACTGGGCGGGAATGAGTTCCAATCTGGATGCAGTCCCTTTAGGGATGGCTGGTAAAGGTGGATGATGGGGACCAAGCTCCATGGCACTCCTCCTCTAGAAGGCTCCTTTGCTGCACTTGTTTTTGCTTGCAGCTCTAATGCTCAAGCTGGGTTAGGATAGGCTTCATGGCTCACATCAGGTAGCAAGGATACCAAAGCCAGGATGATGCTGGATCAGTGAGAGGCTGCATTGCCTCAGGTCCACAACATCTTCCACAGCTGAACAGGCTAGGCAGGAGGAGATGGGATCTCAGTGCTTGACTGCCTCCTCCTCCTATGTCTCCCCTTCATCTGATGTGGTTGACATGTGGGCTTGTGGGGCAGGGCCAGATGGCCTACTAGGGGCATGGGTGGTGACCTTCTCAATATAACAAAAGAATGTAAAACAATTTGTCAGCCTTGTATGACAGTTAGCATTTCAGTTGGCGTCCTTATATGCTGGCCTGACAAATGTCATGGGGTACCATGCAGACAGCTGAAGCTGGCACATTGTCCATTTCTACACAAAGCCAAAGTGATGCTCAAATTGAATTGGGGTTTTCTTTGATGCTTTGAAGGTTCCAGAACACCAGCTTTTATTTCAAAGAATCAAGACAGACTCACAGTGCCCAGCTAATGTAGGATGGATTCATGGAAGGTTGAAAGCAGAGTAAGGAGTAAATTGCATGGTTCCTGTAATTACCCCTAGCAGGCTGTCTGTCCCCACCTCACGTAGAAATTTAAATAGATAGTGATTTGAAATAATAATAATAATAATAATAATAATAATAATAATAATAATAATAATAATAATAATAATAATAATAATAATAATAATAATAATAATAATAATAATAATAATAATAATAATAATATATTCAATAAAGGAGTATTAATCAGTAGAATATATTTAAATAAGCTAATTTTGTAATTCATTATAAATTTGAATTATCTGATAGTAATCAATAGGGGTAAATTCATTGAGCTAATTAATTAATTGAGTAGTTGATTCTATTTAACATTGATAGCAATTGTTAATTAATTAATTGATAAGTAATAAATAAATATGCATTGGTTATAAGGATTAATTGATTAAGGTGTGCTCTGACCAATGTAGTTTCTTCAAAGGGCAATTGGTTGGACCCTTTCAGGTACCAAGTGTAAACTCTCTGGTGAAAGTTAAAAGAGTTATTCAGGCCAGGAAATAGTGGCTAATAGCGGCTCGGCTTGGCTGTGCGGCCACCTAGGTTGGAGTTAGAGAGCTATCATTACCACTTAATTATTATCTAGCCCCAGGTAACAATGATGTCAAGAAAGGGGCAGGGCACCAGGAAGGGGAAACAACCTGCCAAGAAGAGGCCAGCCCCTCAGGTGTCTCCCCCACAATCCTCCTCAGATGAGTTCTGGCCAGTTTGGCAGGAATTATAAGGAAAAATTTCAGTCCTAGAGGCCCAAAGGATGTCAAGGCAGCCTTCCCAGTTGAGCGAGGTTCAACCACGCAGATTGGCCAGGGAGACTAAAAGCCATTGAAAAGCTAAATTAAAAGCAATGGCACAGGACCTAATGGTCAGGTTTGCCACCCTTGAGTCAGAACAGGTCCCAGAAGTTTCTCCCAGGCATGATGCTGATGAGGCTTAACTGACTCCGAGGGCATGAAGCATAGAGAAGCAGAGAATGTCATCTATTCTTGGGGCATCTGAACCATTGGCTGCTTACCAGGAAGGACAGGATGAGGTGGAAGAGGTTAGCTTCAATATACCACAGCCTTGGATGATCCTTGCAGGGCTACATATAGTTATTCACCATGCACACCCTACAACGCATTGAATACGGGGTTGACCAATATTGCCTGGCTGTGTGCCAAACCGCAATTTAGCAGTTGGGGCATGCCTTACATTGCTCCTTCTCTACTGGTTCAAATGGATACTGTGACTAGCACAGGGGTTTTACTGTACCCATCTGTGCCTAATACAGGCTATAATATGGTTCCATTTGGGGCTTTGCCATATGGAGACTACTCCATGCCCCTGGAGGATCACCTAACTCCAGCCGCCAAAGAAAAATTAGATAAGTTAAATACATAGATGTATTCAACCTTCTCAATAGAGACTCTGAGAAGAAAGATCTGGACAAAGAAGATGAAAAGGAAAAGGAAAAGCGTAGGAGGAAAAAGCTGGATAGAACATGGGTCAACTGGCTTCCAGGTTTTCTAATTTATGCAGGAGTTAAAGTTAAGGCTCAGCCTTGGAGGGCTCATGCCCTCTTCCAATATTTGGATATAATTTATAGAAATTATGTAGATTTTGCGGGTATGGCCTGGCTTCAGTATGACCAGCCCTTCTGCATGTGGAGAGCTATTCATCCTAATATGCACTGGGTTGAGCCCCAGCCATGGCTATGGCTTCAGCACATGACCCCTGCCAAGCCAAATACTGATGATCAGTTTGATAGTGGGGATCTTAACAGGAAAATTTGGCAATAGTGGGCATCTTAACAGCAAAATATCCGCCCAGGTGCAGGGCACGCAGTTCAACCCCACATGCCTTGCTTTGAGTACAATTCCAGGGGACTTTGCGCAAGGAGGCCATGTAGATTTAGACATGAGTGCCTTACCTGCAGGGGTCAGCACCCAAATTCGTCCTGCTTCAAAGCAGGCACCCAGTGACAGAAGAAGGGCACTGGAGGAGGCAAGTAGTTTAGCAGTGGCGTGGGTCCCCCTGGAAAGGGGAACCAGCCCAATTAGGGTTAGGGTTTTATAAAATGGTTAGGTACTTATTCTCATAAAGAAGATGCCAGATATCTATTGGATGGATTCAGATATGGGTTCAAAATCCCAGCACAAGGATAGCGCATGGCATGGAAGAGATCATACAGAATAAAATCAATAGGGAAGTTAAGGAAGACAGGGTTCTTGGACAGTTCTCAATGCCACCTATCAGAAACCTGAGGGTTTCTCCTTTAGGCATAGTATCACAAAAGGCCCATGGCGAGTCCTGGTTAATCTGCCACTTGTCCTTTCCGGGGAGAAAGTCAGTTAATGACGCCATCCCACCAGAATTATGCACCGTTAGATATACTTTCTTTGACAAGGTGGTGAGTATGGGTAGAAGGTGCGGTGTGGGGGCTGAACTGGCAAAATGTGATATTAAATCAGCGTTTAGAATTTTGCCCGTTCACCCTCTTGATTTTAACTTGTTGGGTTTTCAATTTCAAGGTTCATTTTACATAGATTGGGCCTTACCCATGGGCTGCTCAGTGTTGTGTGCTGCCTTCAAGAAATTTAGCTCCTTCATTGAATGGAAAATTAGGCAAAGGGTGCACTGTAATTCTATGGCTCATTACTTTGCTGATTTCCTTTTCAGTGGGAAAAAGAACTCAGGTAAATATAGGTTTATTCTGAACTGCTTCCAGGCATTAGTGAAAGAACTGGGGCGGCCCCTCACCAAAGAAAAGACAGAGGGACTGGCCACATCCCTCACTTTTCTAGGCATAGAACTTGGCACAATACAGCAAACTTCGAGGCTGCCCTTAGGTCTAGAATAGTGTCTCTCTTACACCAGAGAAAAGTCTCACTTAAGGAACTTCAGGAGATAGTTGGGCATTTGAACTTTGCCTGCAGAGTTGTGGCACCTGGACACGCATTCTTACGGCACCTGTGTAATGCTACGAAGGGTCTGAAATGACCAAGGCACAGAACTAGGGTAACATGAGATATGAGAGAAGATCTCCTTGTTTGGAGTCAGTTCCTTGAGAAATTTAATGGAATCTCCTTCTGGAGATCCAACATTGGTTTGACAGCAGACTTCCAGCTGCACTCGGATGCTGCAGGTTCCTTACGATTCGGAATTTATTTCCGAGGTAGATGGTGCTCAGTAATATGGCCAGATGAATGGCATCATGAAGGCATTACAAAGGGCCTGACCTTTTCAGAATTTTTTTCTGATAGTAGGCGCATTATGGCTCTGGGCTGGAAAATGGTCAAATTTAGTGGTCCATTTCTGATGTGACAATCAAGCAGTCATTTATATCATAAACAACCTTATGTCACACTCAGAGGGGGTCATGACATTGGTGAGGGCCTTTTCTTTACGGGCATTGCAATTTAACATATTGGTGCATGCCCAACATGTACCAGGATTAGACAACAGGATAGCTTATGCATTATCACGTCAACAGATGGATCGGTTCAGGGAGCTAGACTCCGGAGCCAGGGAGCTGGCAGAAGTCCTTTCTCCAGAGGTCTGGCAAATTGGCATGAGGATGCATCCAGAGCATTAGGTTTGGCCTTGGCAACGAGGACAAGGAAAGGTTACTCAGCTGTGAGTATAGAATTTCAGGACTTTAGGAAGGTGGTCAACATGGACCCGGTTTGCCTGGCTCCAGTCAAGCATTTACAGCAGTTTATAGTATATCTTAACAGAAAGGGTCTGGTGCCAGACACTATCTAAGGTAAGCTGTCGGGCTTGGCCTTTTACTAAAAAATAAATGGCTATAGGGATTTTTCAGGGGATGATCACATAAAGAAAATGTTAGAGGGATGGGCCAAAGAGAGGGGAAGAGTGCTAGACAGTAGGACATCTATTTCACCTCCCTTATTGGATCGTATATGCGAACAATAGGTGCTACTTTTTAGGGACAAATATGAAAAAGTTTTATTTGAAGCAGCTTCATTAATCGCCTTTTTGGTGCCCTCAGGATTAGCAAGCGGGTAGCTGGAGGTAAAGCAGACAAATCCAGGCTGGCCCTACAGTGGCAGGACGTTAAAGTCCAAGACGGAAAGGTACAAATTTTAATTAGGTGATCCAAGGCCGATCAAACAGGCGAGGGCAAGCAAATTACCCTTGGGCAATGTAGCATAGACAGCATATGCCCAGTTAAAGCCACACGAGCATACCTGATAATTAGAGGGCAGGATGCAGGATATTTTTTCCAGCATGCTGCTAAGTCACTACTGAATAAATATCAGTTTTGGAAATTTACAGACCTAGCACTAAGCAAAGTAGGTGTTCTGGGCACTACATTTGGCACCCATTCATTTTGAATCGGAGCAGCTTCCACCGCAGCAGCCCTGAGTTATAGCTCAGAGGAAATTAAGCAATTAGGCTGGTGGTCATCTTCTAGTTATAGGGGGTAAATAAGAGCCCTATCTAACGTATAGGTAGGGGCCTGGTTTTTGTGTTTTACAGGTCCTTTAGAGTCCGAGAGATGAAGGCACATAGCCGCCTAGAGTGGTCTTAACCAACCAGATAGGCGGGATATCAAATAAATAAATAAATAAATAAATAAATAAATAAATAAATAAATAAATAAATAAATAAATAAATAAATAAATAAATAAATAGTCGTCATCAGTCACAGCTACATACACTGGGCAGAGCGATATGCTGCCACATCCCCATGGGGGAGCGATTTGGGGCTGGGAGCCCATGCGCACATCACATGGAAAGGGCTGCATGGCATGCAGTGGATCCAGCTACTCAGGTTAACGGCATTTGACCATTCTCCACCAGACATTCTGGTTGTGCATATTGGTGGCAATGATTTGCCTAAAGTCCAGGGTAAGGCATTGATCCTGGCCATTATTTGTGACCTTAAATGGTTGAATGCCAGGTATCTTACTAGGTGGATCATGTGGTCCACAATCATTTCTCAGTTAGCCTGTTGAGGCCCAGGAATATTGGCGATGTTAACACGGTCTGGTGGGCTGTTAACAGAGAAGTATGCAGAGCTGTCTGCAGTGGCCTTGGATTGGTGATAGGTTACCAAAGGATCCAAACGGAGAGGCCTGAATTCTTCAGGAAATACGGTGTCTACCCTTTTGACTTAGGTTTGGATGTCTTTTTGGAAGACACAAGCTTGTTGAGCTTGAGTGGCTCAGTGGTGGGCATAGGACATAGCATGGCTAGCTATAGCATATGGCTAGCAATGCTATGTTCTATGCCGGGTAGTGCAGAAAAAGCAGGTATTTCGGTGTGTCCCACTGTATTTTCAGGTAAGCCAACAGCACATCTAACCTCCCGGCACTGTGGATCGTGCAATTACAGTGCCTGTGGTGGGAAGATGCGCTGGGGCACTTCTGGACCAACAGTCATAAACTAAAGATGGCTTGAGGTCTGGGGTGTTTATTAGCGGTCAGCCGGGTTCCTGTTGTCTTTAAGACTGCTGGAACCTGGAGCCGGGGACTCGCCCATTTGTTGATCGAGGGGTATTTGGATACCCCTGCCATTTACCTGTTTCCTCACTACAGTAGGCCCCCTCCTTTTGCCAATTTGAATATGAATTTAAATCAATAAAGTGTGGCCCATATTTAACCCACATCACTGTCTCACATCTTTATTCCAGGATTGGGAGGGCAATCATTGTTTCTTTACACATTTATTATTTGCTTGCATAGCAACAGGTACAGTTTATTTTGGTGCTTAGACTCTGAAACATCTGGAGGGATCCCTAAAAGTCTTTTCACTTTGGCAATCAGTTAATGAGGCAGACTAACAATTATAAATCAAATGTCTTCTACATATTAGATGGAGGAAACAGTTTAATTGTTTGATCCTAAAACTGCATTAGTTCATAATTTGAATGCTTTTACTTCTTGGCTTGAATCCCAGCTTCCAGATGACGTTCAAAGGATACATTTTCACTGTCTGTTGTTTGGTGCTCTACAAGCATTCATAATTCTTCATTCTTTATTATTAGGGTTAACTACAAAAGAAAATCCCTAGTGGGGCCAGGTGCCATTTGTTTGGATAAACTAATTAAAACTATTTTAAAGAAGTATTCTCCCTGCAAGAACACTCCCATTTAAAAGATGCAGAAATATTACCTATGATAGAGGAGCCTGGTTATACCAGTAGCTTAACATCCAGGTTTTGCACTTTTCCCTGAACATACTGTCACTACAATATATTACAGAACAGATTATGAATACTTGATAAATATTCAGTCATAGCAGGAAAAGTAAGATAATAACTTTACTGTTATTTAAGGAAGCAGAATAGCCTAATGATTTATACTGCCGGGTACCTTCCCTCAGCAAGAAATGAAAATACATAGCATTCATTTCAAAATGTTTGCAATCAAATATGCAGGATGTTTGTTTTATAGGAAAATACTTTGCAAAATAGTCCATTTGGAAGATTTTGCTCTTACTTTTTGCACATCTGCTTTTAATTCCATGGCTGACAGTGCTTTCTGAAAATCACATAACATGGATTGTTTCAGTCTATCTGGTAGCATGTGCTAAACAGGCTGATGTCATGATATGATAGCTGGCATCATGAAATCCTCATGTTTCAAAAAAGAAAGAAAAGGAAAAACAAAACAGAACAAAAGCCACATAAATAAATGATAATAATTCTACAGATCCTTCACTCATATCTTCTTTGTTCTGTAGGTCTAGATTCATGGATTAAAACAGTACAAAAACATTTTCAAGTTCTACATCCCAGTGATTGACATGACAGTGGCTGAGGGGAAAGACAAGGGCATGCTTTTTAGCAACACACTGAGTAACATACCAAATGTGGCTTCACAGATCTGAACCAGCAATCTATATAGTGTTAATGAAGTATTTTGCTATAAATGGGCACATCATTGTACCAATAGTCCTAAAGAATAGCACTTTGAGTGGAAGGAATGGTTTCCCCTGAATAAGAAATATTTTATCTACATGTCACCAACATTAGGCTAGGCAGACAGAGAACAAAGCATGGCGATGGGTTATTGCTGTTTTTCCAGTTTGTGTTCTCATAATGTTATTTGTATGAGCAGAAATCTTGTGATGACTGCTCTTTCTGGAGTATGTTAGTTGGAGAAACAATGGGTCTCATTTGTGGTAGGATTTATGAACGTGAAATGGTATCTAGAAAATAAAGTCTCTTATAATTGTGCTATTTTAATATTTATGTCAGGAGTATGGATGTACTGTATGCTTCTCTCATCCACACAAACAGGGAGGAACTGAAACATTGTTCTCCTCATTCTCTATTCTCAAAACAAACAAGCAAACAAACAAAAAACAAAAACAAGGAATTCCCTATCATGCTTGATAAAGTTATTGTATCAACTATGAGAACATTTTGTGCAAAACTGCCAATTTTGTGCAAGATTGTGGAAGTCATTTTGTTGTTGTTTAGTTGTTAAGTCATGTCTGACTCTTCATGACCCCATGGACCACAGCACGCCAGACCCTCCTGTCTTCCACCCTCCGGTCAAATTCATATTGGTAGCTTCAGTGACACCGTCCAACCATCTCGTCCTTGGTCATCCCCTTCTCCTCTTGCCTTCACACTTTCCCAACATCAGGGTCTTTTCCAGGAAGTCTTCTCTTCTAATGAGATGGCCGAAAGTATTGGAGCCTCAGCTTCAGGATCTGTCCTTCCAGTGAGCATTCAGGATTGATTTCTGTGGAAGTCATAGAATTGCTCAAATTGCATGGATTATGTGAATTTTACTTCAGAATATGAAGTACTGCATGGATTATTTGCATTGTTCTTAACCATCAGCCAGTATTTGTGTGTTTATTCGCTCTCTATGCACTTTGCTTTTCAAATAAAAATAGTGGTAGAGACATTTTTGTTCAAATTGTAGAGACACTAAAAATAAAAAGAGAGAGAAACCTCTTTGTCTCATCATATGCTGATCATGAAAAATTTTGTGGGGGTTTAAAATCCCTATCACCTTTTCTTGTCATGTTGAGAAAGTCTAAATTGACAAGTATTCCTTCCATCATTAATCTGAAGATCATAGAGATTGATCAGTTTCACTTCTGCTCATTCCTAATTTAGTGTCCAAAATCCACTGCCAACCACAACAAAGGGCTTTTGTAGCTGGGTAAAAATATATAGAGAATTAAAGCTGATAAATAACCAAAACATATTTTGTTTATCTGAGTGTTGCTTTATTAGAGCTAATACACTCTAGCAGTCTATGTATTATTTATACAGGACTAGGTATTTCAGGGATATATTTTCTTGCAATTTATGCTAAATCTACAGTTTATGACAAATTGGAGGTGATTAGCAACAGAATTCAAGAGCTAAATTTCTCTGATGTGAGTCATAAATGATGAAATCCAGCTTTTGTTTAGATGCCAGTCAGGCTTATAATAATGGCCTCCTCATGAAATAGATTGAAAATTAGCTATTTTTCAAAGAAACATGGATCAGTTGTAATGATAATGCTGTATACAGAATGTTACCATGATGATGACAACTAGAAATGCAAAGGAATTATATTCATCTGACAGAATGAGATTTAAATAGGATCCAAAGATTGGACAATAGGAGCTACTAAAACATCATTTCACTCACACTTGCATTATCAATTTAGAAAAATATAGGGGGAATTCTAAGAGTATTTGTCTTAATAAAGAGAAAATGGAGATTGTTGTCATGATCATTTTTAACACTCCAGAGCCTGGAGCTTTTCTGTCATTGATTAATTGATTGCAGAAGTTCAAGTTCAATTTATCAAGTGGCAGTTTTAGGCAATGGGCTTGGCAATAACGGGAAACAGCTATTTTTTTCCTGTTTTATACAGAAGTGGAACCAGATATAAACCAAATACCAAACAGATATTTCTAAATAGATATCTTGATGGATAGACGACGGAGAGCTGCAAGCAGAGGATAAAGTAAAGAAATGATAAGTTTGGATTAAACTATGGCCACATTTTTAATAAGGTCTCAGATGCACAAAAGTGTGGATGACACAAAGTATAAAGCAAGCCACTAGCCTACCATATTTAATGAGTGAGTCAACACTAGCCGCAGAAGAGCGGCCAACTCTTTCACAAGCTCCACAGCATGTTCAGCAATTGTAAAACTGCCATGACTTGTCCACACATACCTGCCAGTCACATATGAGCAAACTAACCCACATGAATTAACAAAATTAGTTTGTCCAAAATTCTTTTCTTCCAACAGCCCGAGCATTTTACACTGTGAAAAAACTGACACAGAATAATGTGACCAATTAACTTGTCCATTACTGTCCAATCTCAGGAAGCCCACTGAGGAACTGAACTTCTAATCTCTGTCCCCCAGTGTAAGTACCTAAGTCACTGAAGTATTTTACTGTATACGAAACAGAGTGGTACAGTCTGAGATTGGGCAGTCTTAGAAAGGGTAACTGGGCACATTGTTCTGCATCAATTTTGTTGCAGTTTTGAGATAGCTATAAAAGGATGAGGCAGCTGGAAGCAAGCATAGGGCTGAGTGGTTGCTACCTTGGAGTGTGCACTGGGGATTTGAGGGGGTGGGGATGGAAAGGATTGGGGATTTCTAGGAAAATTTAGTATGGAAAGGCTAGGCACCATCATGCATCTGGTGGGGATGGAAAGGATTGGGGATTTCTAGGAAAATTTAGTATGGAAAGGCTAGGCACCATCATGCATCTGGTATTCATGGTACTACAACATTCTGAGATCTGTTCATCATTGTATTAAATAAAATATATTATTTGTCTTTCCTGGAACCAGTTCAGCTGGCTAAGTGAAAATGTTAAAAGAACAGGGATACGACAGCAATTTGCATGTCATTTGTCCTGGCCTGGGCTACCTGACAAAACTGTCCTAATATTAACTTTGAATTACAAAGCATATTGTAATGGGTTACAGAAATGCTGAAAAATAAATCTGCTGGGAGACGATAGTAAAAATAAATATGTGTTCAGGTCTGGATAATGCAAGAAATACTTCGTCATTATTAATACAATATGAGTGATGAATTTCCTTCCTCCTTCTGAAGCATTTCTGCATTTGTGCTTTTATTAGATAATGAAAACCTGTCAGTCACAACTTCTCTAAAAAATGGTATGAAGATAAGTGCTATTAACATATGTCGTTTGTATCCAGATGCCAAGTAGGATCAAATGACACATGCTAACTAAAGCTGAACAACCATAAACTGGTAGCAATGGACCCTGAATCAGCTGTTTGCCAATGGGCTTCAAGTTTTATTTGATATGTTCATCCCAGTAGTGCCTCGAATCACTAAAGTTTTTCCATCTGAAAGAAACATTAGTGGCTTGTGAATATTACTCAATTAAATATTTTTATATACTGTGCAATAAAATGTTTTTGGTCAAAATTGTATTAGTAAAGGTCACTAGTGCAATAAAATTGGCAAAAGTCTTAGCAGAGAATTGTTGCATGAATCAGTGTGCAACAAAAGATGTCTATACTGGCCTCTTAATTTGTTGCAGTTTCTGGGAAGATGTTAACACCGTGTAAAAATTTAGCATGACACTTTGTTGTTTAGTTATTAAGTTGTGTCTGACTCTTCGTGACCCCATGGATAAGAGCATGCCCGGTCCTCCTGTCTTCCACTGCCTCCCGGAGTTTGGTCAAATTCATGTTGGCAGTTTCGATGACATTGTCCATTAATCCTATCCTCTGACGTCCCCTTCTCCTCTTGCCTTCACACTTTCCCAACATCAGGGTCTTTTCCAGGGACTCTTCTCTTCTCATGAGATGGCCAAAGTATTGGAGCCTCAGTTTCAGGACCTGTCCTTCCAGTGAGCACTCAAGGTTGATTTCATTCAGAATGGATACAGTCCAGGGGACTCTCAGGAGTCTCCTCCCGCACCACAATTCAAAAGCATCAATTCTTCAGTGGTCAGCCTTCTTATGTTTCAGCTCTCACTTCCATACACCACTACTGGAAAAAAAACATAGCTTTGACAATGCGGACCTTTGTCAGCAAGGCGTCTTTTCATTTTGTGGCTGCTGTCACCAGCTGCAGTGATCATGGAGCCCAAGAAGGTAAAATCTGTCACTGCCTCCATATCTTCCCCTTCTATTTGCCAGGAGGTGATGAGGCCAGTGCCCACAATGTTTGTTTGTTTGTTTGTGGTTATTTTTATGTTGAGCTTCAGACCATTTTTGGTGCTGTCCTCTTTCACCCTCATTAAGAGGTTCTTTAATTCCCCCTCACTTTCTGCCATCAGAGTGGTATCATCTGCATATCGGAGGTTGTTGATATTTCTTCCGGCAATCTTAATTCAGCCTTGGGATTCCTCCAGTCCGGCCTTCGGCATGATGTATTCTGCATATAAGTTGAATAATCAGGGAGACTATATACAGCCTTGCCGTACTCCTTTCCCAATATTGAACCAATCTGTTGTTCCATATCCAGTTCTAACTGTTGCTTCCTGTCCCAGATATCGATTTCTCAGTAGATAAATAAGGTGGTCAGGCACTCCCATTTCTTTAAGGACTTGCCATAGTTTGCTGTGGTCCACACAGTCAAAGGCTTTTGTGTAGTCAATGAAGCAGAAGTAGAGTTTTTCTGAAACTCTCTGGCTTTCTCCATGATCCAGCACATTTTAGCAATTTAGTCTCTAGATTCTCTGCCCCTTCAAAATCCTGTTTGTACTTCTGGGAGTTCTCGGTCCACATACTGCTGAAGCTTACCTTGTAGGATTTTGAGCATAACCTTGCTAGTGTGTGAAATGAGTGGAATTGTACGATAAGCATGACACTGACCATTGAACAGATATTCAATTGCTTTTGAAATATTTTATTTAGAGCATTAATGAACGTACTACATGAAGTTGCTGCATCACAGTCAGACTATGTCCTGAATATACCTACGTGAACTAATATTGTTACATTTCACAAAATCCCAACTGGATTCTTGTCCAGTCCTTCTTATCAGGTTATGAGACCCCTTTTCCCCCTTTTCATAGAATGGGTGCTTTTTGCATTAAAAAGTACCTGGTTTTTGCATGAATGATGCTCAGAGACTAAACCCTGCTTGTGTGAATTATTTAGTTTAAATGTGCAAAATTCCTCATTATTCAGTTCAGTTTGAAGAAGGGAATGGACTGGAATGTGCAATTATTGCATAGCTTGTCTTGGAACAACATTCTTTTTTTGGGGGAAAGGGTGATTAGTAAATGTTGTTGCTAGTAATTTGACCATGTGGGAGGGAAGACAGTTTACTCAACCCATGAAGATAGCACTCTCCTTTCTTAACACTCTCATTCTCTCTCTCTCCTCTATTCCTCTTCTTTTCATTTCTTTGCTTTTCTTTGAAATTTGCTAACTACTTATGAGCCTGCCGAAATGTTAAGATCATCAGGGGAGACCTGTTTCTCAATCCCACCACCGTTGCAGGTGTGTTTGGTGGAGATGGGGACAGAATTTTCTCTGTCACTGCTCCTAGTCTCTGGAACTCCTTACCATGGGAATCCAGGCTGGCCTGATCTTTGCTGCCCTTTTGCAAGTAAACAAAGTCCATTCTCTTCAAGCAGGCTTTCCCTTCATGACTGGCTGTCTAAGATGCGTTTTTTAAATGGATGGCTGTGCCTTCTTGTTTTTAAATGTCTTTTTAGTATATATTTTATTTTCCATTTTTGATATATTTGTTTAATTTTTCAATAAATATTTATGTATTTACTGTTTTTAGTTTTTAAATACTGATTTTTTTATGTTATAAGCCACTTTGGGAGAAAGGTGGAGTAAAAATATTTTAAATAAAAAACGTTCTCCAGATTTTTATCATCAAGATAGTCAAAGTATTCACAAAACTTCTGGAATTGACTATTGCCAAGTTAATAAATAAAAATGTAGCTGTTCTTTGAGGATTCATTTCTGTTCTTCAGACAAAGGTATTCTTAAAGTCAAGCATCTACTATTTTAATTTTCAATGTACTCAGTTTGCTTGCTGAAGTTGCATTTCAACCATATAGTTTGACAAGCCATGAATATATCCTATGGATAGTGGAATTTATACTCAGCCTAATATCCATCATGGTATCCAGATGGGGTTCATAAAAAGCAGAAAAACAGGCAAATAAAGATGCACAAATAGTATGGAAATATATAGCATATCAGCAAGAAGCAGGCAGGCAAACTAGTGCAGGCTTCAAGTGACATCGTAATAAACAAAGAGTTGCACACCATATAGGTTAGAATGTATTAATGGTTGCCCTGGCACAATAGTCATGGTAGGACAGAGTAATTGGACAGCAGCTTGTGCAACTATGCTGATGTGAAAGTTAAAGCTGAATGTAGCACCAATGCACGCATGAAAAATTCTAAACACCATAAGTTGCCTTCTTTTCTTCCTGTAAGTATATGATGTGAAAAGCTTAGCATATAACAATCATGGCAAGAGAAATGAACTGATGAATAAGCCCATCCCTTCCACTGTATTGAAAAGATTCGGAAATGGTGAAGGCACTCATTAAAAAAAAAGAAAAGAAATAAATGGTTAATGTAGTTCAAGTGTGAGTGTGACGTCATGTACATTAGAGCAAAAGATCATAATTTTGAATATGGAATGATACGATCTAAACATCCATAACTGACCAGGAAAGGAATCCTTCGGCAATAGTAAATATTTCAGTGAACCTGTTGATGAAAGAAGGGCTGAGAGAAGAGCAAGCTCTGCACAAGAAATCAGTTTATAATCAAAGATCAAACTGCCAGCATCATGTAAAGCACTAGCCTCTGATGCATGCACATTTTGAACACATTGTACGACTATGTGTGATGCATCTCACAAAGGACAGTACATTAAATCTGAAAAAGGTGCAAAAGAGGACAGCCAACATGATCAGCAGCCTCTGAAGGAAGGTTAGAGGATCTGGAGTTCAATCTAGTAAAAAGGGTAGGGAGACATGATAAAGATGCATAAAATTATGGATGATGCAGAGAAATTTGTACAAACTGACCAATCTAAAACTTTGCTGAGACACTCATAGGGCTTCAGTCTTATGCCCATTTAACATGTTAATGTTATGTGGACATCAGTAGGATATGAACAGTGAAACTCTCCTCAAATTGCTGTTCTTATGTTTCAAATCCAGCCCAGTTTAAATGGCCCATTTAATTTCTTTGGCTTTTGGCTTGTACTTTTTACTGAAGAGGCATAATACTTTGATGTAGCTTAAAAAATAAGTACTCATTGTCTTAATAAAATCTATATATCTGTTATATCAAAGCTATGCACTTCGGGAGGTTTTTTTTAAAAGATAGTAAATTTAGGTTAATTAAGATAGTTTTGATATGAGTGGTTTGATGTGCTTATGAAATATATGCTTTGTGCATATTAAAAATGTGGATTAAAAAGAATTGCTTGCAGGCTAAGACCTTGTGTGCCAAAATGCAGCCTGCCACTGTTTTATAGCCAAGATATATATCCCTGGGAGTGCACAGCTATAATTTGTTATGTGTTATGACATTTTGCAATCAGTGAATCATAGTCTACAGATTAGGGTTTAGTGCTTCCAATCAGTACAATCACACTGCATTGGCTAAGATCTCGGCCGAGACGCTCTAAGATTGACCTTCATCTCTCAGTTGATAATGGAAGTTTTGAATGTGCAAGGAAATGATAATTCTTCTAAATGCTAGCAATTATGTCAACTGTAGTAATAGAATCTTTCTATACTTCTACCTGCTTTGATACTGTACATTCAGGAAAGTTGTTATTTCCAAGAACTTATTTATTCTATTATTTAATTCCTTGTCACTTTTTGCAAAAATTGCCACAGTGGTGTATAACAAATAGAAAAAAAATAATCACCAGCACTAGGAAGCAATTAGAAATAAGCAAACATTAGTTTTATCAACAATAATTTATCAATAATATTACTCAATGCAATTTGGAAGAAGAAGCTTGGGGAACCAATTGTGGGTCTACAGGTTGCATTCCATACACTGTGATGGGCAAGAGAAAAAGTCCTCTCACATACATATGTTGAGTAAGCCAATACAAATGAGAGTGTCCCAAACATCATCTCTCCTACAGATGTAGCAACCAAATAAGTTCACAATACACAGGTAAAACCAACATGTGAACTGGATCCAGAAAACAGCTGGCAACCAGTGCAGATCTTTCAATATTGGTATTATATACGTACTTCCAAACATTTCACAGCAACTGAGGCTTTCACAAGGTAGCCTTAAATAGAATACAGTGCTGAACAATAAAAATAGCATCCAGAACCTTCTTAGTGTTTGTTTTGACCTTGTGCAGTTAATTGTAGCTAATTGACCAAGTGCTGTGCATCTCTTGGTCATGTGCCTAGTCACACCTCCAAGAAGCATCCTGGTATTTAATCAGTTACCCATTATTAGCTGTGGGAAGTTACATAAACTTCATGTAAACACCAATAAGATTCTTGCTGCTGTGACTAAGGCATAGATAGCTAGCCAAGTCTGCTGACTCAGAAAAGACAGCAGCTGGCACATTATCTGCATTATGTAAATACACTCTGGTTAGAGTTTCAAAAAGTTCCTGTTTTAGACTAAAGTTCCCCAAATCCTTCAGTCAGCAAGAGTGGTGATTTTGAGTGGCCTGAAGTACATGAGGAAAAATGAGATGGATTGGTATTTAACTCCGGTAATATTGAATATAAGAAATAAAAACAGGCCATCTCAATGCTGGAGATACAAAAAGGAAAAAAGGACCTATATGCATATGTGGTGGGCATGTGAAATAAAAAAGAAAGAATGGGCACTAGTTTTTAAAGAAATTTAAAAATTATTGGATGCGACATTCAGATATCGCCAATAATTGCCTTCCTGAATATAATTAAGAATAACAATTTGAAAAAAGATCAGAAAGAGTTGGTTGTTATAATGGTTATAGTAAAGGTAAAGGTTCCCCTTGACAATTTTTGTCCAGTCGTGTTCGACCCTGGGGGGCGGTGCTCATCCCCGTTTCCAAGCCATAGAGCCAGCATTTGTCTGAAGACAATCTTCCATGGTCACATGGCCAATGCGACTTAGACACGGAACGCTGTTTACCTTCCCACCTAAGCGGTCCCTATTGATCTACTTGCATTTGCATGCTTTCGAACTGCTAGGTTGGCGGGAGCTGGGACAAGCGACGGGAGCTCACAATGGTTATAGTAGCAAGATTAATATGGTATAGGGATCTTGCTGGGCTACCTCACTCCCCGCAACCCAGCCATTTCCTTACCGGAGCCGGCGGACTTCATCTCAGTGGCACTGTTGGGGTCCCCAAGGCTTTTGGTCTTGGATGACTTCAACATGCATGCGGAGGTTTCCAGTCCAGCTCTTGAGTTCTTGGAGACCATGGCCTTCGTGGATACGTCCCTACATGTCAATGGCTCTGGCCACACACTGGACCTGGTGTTCTCCGCTGCGCAGAGTGAGTGTGCTCCTATGGTGACTGACCATGGTCAGATCATCGCCTAATTAAATGTAATCTCACAGTGGGTCTCCCTTCCCGCAGGCAGCAAGGACCTGTTTTAATGGTCACCCTTTAAAAGGTTATTGGATCCTGTAGGATTCCAGGATACCATGAGAGGGATTCTGGCCAATTTGACTGGTGCTCCTATTGAGGCTCTGATTGATTCTGGAGTTGGTGACTGGCCTCCCACTAGCATCTCACCTGACCAATTTTCAGCCTTTTAAAAATCAAAAGTGGAGGCCATCCACCAGGATCTTAGCCCCTATTTGAAAACAGTGGTTCAAGCAGAGACGTCCAATGCTCCATCTTGCCCGATGAGACTTAACCACTTTTAGCCTGTGACATCAGCATCTCACTTGACCAATTTGCAGCCTTAAAAAAATCAAAAGTGTAAGCCATCCACAGGGACCTTACCCCCTATTTGAAAACAGTTGATCAAGCAGAGACATCCAGTACTTGATCTTGCCCAAGACTTAACCAATTTCAACCTGTGATGTCAGACATGGTGGACAGAGTACTTGACCACTGTTGTGCCAATACCTCCTCCCTTGACTCTTGCCTGGCCTGGCTAATCAAAGCGGCCAGGCCTATAACATCTGAATGGGCTACGGCAATAATTAATGTGTCACTCATTAGGCCCATTAGGAAGAGACCGAGCTTGGTGGCAGACAATATTGGTAATTATAGACCCATCGCCAATGTTTTTTTCCTCAGCAAGATAGTTGAGAGGGTGGCGGCTGATCAGCTACAGGCTCTTCTGGATGAAACCAATGCCTTGGATCCATTCCAGTCAGGCTTCAGGCCGTGCCATGGCATGGAAACGTCATTGATCGCCCTATTTGATGACCTACTGAGGGAGACCGACATGGGTAAAATGTCTCATCCTCGATATCTCAGCCGCCTTTGATACCGTCGACCACTGTATTCTCCTAGGGAGGCTCTCTGAGTTGGGAATCAGTGGCCTGGCTTTTGCCTGGCTCCATTCCTTCTTGGATGACTGTCCCCAGAGAGTGCAGATTGGAGATTTCTCGGCCCCATGGAGCCTCAATTGTGGGGTTCCGCAGAGCTCGATTATCTCTCCAGTGCTATTTAACATCTATATGAGGCCTAAATAAATAAATAAATAAATAAAAATAAAAGTTTAAAAGTATTGAAAAAGCAACAAACAAATCAGTCTTGAAGACTGGTATAAAGAAATGTGGAGTTTAACAATTAACAATAAATTAACATGTGAAATGAAAACAAGAAGAGCAATGGTAAAGTCTAATGATTTGTATGGAATTCATACTTGGGGTATGTCTTTTTGGAGAGGAAAGGCTATATGCCAGCAGAAGAATCAATGTATTTTTGGACAGGAATGGGGTGAAAATGGTACAAATTGATATTATTGGTCACCTAGTCCCAAGGATGATGGTGGCACAGGTGGGAAAAGTTCAATGTGTATTGTGTGTAGGCATCATTGGGTTTGTATTTTAGCTTTAATTTTGTTATTTATAATTTTTCTATCATCATCATCAACAACAAAAGGATTGGTTCAATAAAGAAAACTCCAAGCTTTAGTTTGAAGTACCTGTGCAGTATTGTTAACAATAGAACCTTTTGGAGATTATTAATTTATAGGGTTGACTGAAGTTGGAAACGACGCTTCGGCTCATAACAATAGGATAAGGTTATCAATGGCTGCCAGTTGCTGGTAATAGAACCAGAGGAGACACTATGGGGCTTATGCCTTGCTTTTGGGCTTCCTAGAGGCATTTGATTGGCCAAGTCTTGAGATATTTTCCATCTGATCCAACATGACTTCTTAATGTTTTCCCCACCCCACTTTATTGTGTTAAACCTAATTTTTATTTTTTCAAGGATCTTATTAAAATGATAAGTACAGGAAGTCATTTTAGTTTTCTGGTAAATACATATCAAAATTTCCATCACATGTTATTGTCAAAAAGCTATAACAGAAGTTAGCGATCTAAAGTCTACAGAACAGATGTAAGAAAATGTGGAGATGGAAGAAGGAAAAACACGAGAAAAGATTATGAAAACACAGGATAATGTGTCAAATTTCTTTGGATTCTTGAATGGTGTATATTCAAGATTAATGGAAAAACATGAGATACAGCCTTAGTTAAAAAACTGCTCCACAATGTCATTCTTTCTCTTCATCACATTCTGGCCATTAATGGTATTTTGACACCCCTGATTAAAATACTAAAATTACTTTGAATGCATTCCTTGACTCAAGTCATAAAGATTCATAGGACAGTAGCCGCAGAGGTATGTGTTATCACATACCTCTTATGTGTCTTAATATTTAACAGTAGCACTGTTCATTTGAAATATAGAATTTCCATTTGGAAGTAAATTCAGTAAGATAAGTAGTTTGCAAAGCTAAAGTGTGCCAAAAACAAAAGCTTTGTTGATACTGAGACTGTAATTTTCTATTTCAAAATGGTCTGTGAACATATAGCATAAATATTTTGAGTATATTTTCAGATACATGCAAGCAGAATCCAACAGACTTCATTTAGGTATACATATTAAATTTTTACCACCTCTTGGGATGCATACCTTGAAATGGAAAGGTGGTTTAAGAGTGGGCGGATTGCCCAGCTGCGGCCATATCTTGATCGGGGGGCCCTCACTACTCTAGTCCACGCGCTTGTAATCTCGAGACTAGACCATTGTAACGCACTCTACGTGGGGCTGCCTTTGAGGCTCTTGCGGAAACTCCAGATGGTCCAGAATGCAGCAGCCAGGCTTATTAATGGGGTGAGAAAATATCAGCACATCTCCCCCACTCTGGCTGCGCTGCACTGGTTACCTATTCGTCTCCGCATTGACTTCAAAGTATTAATGATTACATATAAAGCCCTAAACGGTTTGGGACCTCAATATTTGGCAGATCGCCTCCTCCCACCCAGATCTACCCGAGTCACCCGACATAGCCAGCAGGGACGGCTGAGGGGACTGACGCCGAGGGAGGCCCGGAAGGAGAAAACAAGAAACCGGGCCTTCTCGGCAGTTGCCCCTCGGCTGTGGAACACACTTCCCACTGAAATTCGGCTGGCACCCTCGCTGGGTGTGTTCAAAAACCAACTAAAAACATGGTTATTCAGACAGGCCTTCCCCCCAGTCACCTAAGTTCCTTCCCCCTTTTTCTGGTTCTTAATGTTGCCATCTTGGATAATATTAATTATAATAATTGCATTATGTTAGTTATTTTTCTACATTGTTTTAATGTGTTTTAATGTTTGTAAGCCGCCCCGAGTAGACGTTGTCTAGAGGGGCGGGGTAGAAATTGAATAAATAAATAAATAAATAAATAAATAAATAAATAAATAAATAAATAAATAAATAAATAAATAAATCAAAGAAACCAAGAGCAATGCCGTCTGGAGGCGAGGCTCCATTAAAAGGATAGACTCTTAGCAGAATTGTCAAGGCTGAGATACCAGCCTAAGAGGCATCCACTCCCTTCAGGCTTAATGGTCACATCAACAGAAGATAATTATCACTATGATCAGTGCAAGGGAATATAAAAGAACAACAACATGCTCCATGAAGTTAGCCTCCTCCTCTGCCCTCTTGTCCTTCTGCCATCAAGCAAAAACCTTCATCTTCCAGCGGATGTTTAAGTGATGGTGGTAGCAGGTCTCAAGAATGTGATATTCATTGAATTTAGATATTTTAATGGTTTTTAAAATGTTTTAAACTGTGTTTTTAATTGTGGTTTTAATACTGATATATGTTTAATTGTTCTTTAATATAGTTTTTAAAATGAAATTTTAAATTCTGTGATTATTGCATAGATTTTAATTTATGAGAGCTGCCATGGGTCCTTGGGGGAAAAAGGTGACATAAAATATGCATGCATGCACGCACGCACGCACGCACGCACGCACACACACACACACACACACACACACATACATACATACATGAGGAAAAACAAGAGGAAGACTTCCATAAGGTTCAAGCAATCAAATGGAAATAGATATCTAGATCAGGGATGCTGAAAGACAGATAGGGGAACATGAACAAAATAAAAAGAAGACGGAATCAGTTTACTAAAGTACTGCATGGAAGAGATACAAAGTTAACATATTCCTTTACAGAAGAATCCTATGATGAAGAACCTGCAATTTTAAAGAGTAAAGTGAAAGCTGCTCTCAAAGCAATTCTCAGAAATAAATCACCATGAGTAGATAGGATACTGCTAAAACTATTCTGAGTTACAGAAACTGAATAAGAATACACCAACAAATACAAAAACCAAAAACATGCAGTATACATTCCAATCCTCAAGAAAAGAAGCACCTAAGAGTATAGTTTTATTGCATTAAATTCCCATGCAAGCAAAGTGATGGTTAAGGTGTTGCAAGAAAGACTTTTATTCTATATGGATTGAAAAATGCCTGATGTTAAAGATGAACTCTGAAAAGCAAGGGAGACTCAAAATTATATCACAATATACTAGGGCTACCAGAGTTTACTGGAGAATTTTAGAAGAAAATAAGCTTATGCCACAATAGCAAAGCTTTTAATTATTTGCATCATGGATTATGGTTTTAAAAAAGTGGTGTATCTGAACACATGATTGTCCTGATTTTGTATACCTCAGCTCACACATCAATCCAAGTAGAGACTTCAGCCAAGAAATCTCAAGACTGAGATTCAGAAGGGTAGCTATGAAGGGATTGGAAAATATAATCAAGTTAACAGTATTTCACTAGAGACCAAGGCCAAGATTATCCATGCTATTGTATTCCCAATCACTATGCATGGATTGGAAAGCTGGACAGTGAAGAAAGCTGATAGAAGAAAAATAAATTCAAATAAAATATGGTGCCTGAGGAAAGCTTTGAGGATACCATGGACTGACAGAAATACAAACTGGTGGCAGAAACCCTAATGAAATCAAGCCTTAACTTTCATTAGAAGCATGAATGATGAAACTGTTGTACTTAGGACACATCGGGAGACAAGGCTCACTGGAGAATATAATGCAAACAACAACAACAGCAACATCAGCAGCAGCAGCAACAACAACAACAACAACTGAAGATAACCGGAAAAGAGGAATATTAAATATGAAATAGATTGACTCAAGGCCTTGGGTTTGCAAGAGCTGAGCAAGGTTTACAAGAGTTGTTAGTGATAGGACATTTTAGATTTCATCCATTCCTAGAGTTGCCACAAGTAGCAGGAGACTGCTTATAATAGAACTTACCGGTAATATTTTAGGGTGATGGTGGGGTTTTGACAGCGTTAGCCTGAACTCTCCCATTCACTGTTGAGAATCCTCTTGGGAAAGGTCTGCTTTTAAAATGAGAAAGATGTTATTGGCAGTGGCAGATTGATGATGATTAAATACTTCCTTTCATAATTTTTGTGGGGAGCATGTGATTTTGTTGTATTACATGTAAGCCATATGCACCCCCAAAACTCCAAAAGGAAGCAGCAGTCTGAAGCACTGATGTAGTCAGAGCTGTGTAATAGCACTTCAGCCAATCTCTCATGTTTTATTTCCCCTTCATATATATTCTTTCTTCAATATGTTGCTATGATTGTATTAATCAACAGCACATGCTACCTAAAGAAGTAATACATATAATCAACATGGAAAGAAAAAAAAGTACTTTGATCCAAAAATTAATCAGATGATACCTCCAGCAGCTGACACCCACACATTCTGATGGCATAGAAAGGAGTCTCCGTTCACATTGGTATGGAGGAGTACACAAATGCATCAGTATGGAAATATGCAGATGGTGGGAAGCATTTTTTCTTCTTTGTGTAAATGATGATACAATGATTTAAAGTATATGAAAAAATTTTGAAGAAAAGTGCACAATCTGCTGAGAGGTACACCCCATTGTATATGCTAAAGAAATCATGCTGCACACTGTAAGTAGGACTTTCTTAGCAGCTGCTCCCAGGTCCTAGAACTTACTAACAAGGAAAACTAGGTTTGCTCCCTCCCTTTGTTCCACTGACTTTATTCAGGTAAGCTGGGTTCCTGTGGAATGGGTTTGTAATCCAAATGGATGCTACTTGAAATTGTTCTTAATGTATCTTGAAGAACTGTTCTAATTGTATTAGATTTTTATGTTAATGTATTTGGGCCACAGTTTAGGGGGAAGTTCTAATATGAATCAATAACTCAATTAAGTGATTGATATTATTTGTGCTTGATCTTTTATTTAGAATAAATATAGAAATTAAAATTAGAAAATGGAAACATGAAAGAATAGATGGTGGTATATGGTCCTACCACAACAAAGGCAAAGGTAAACCAAGCTTTAGATATTAAAGTATTTTAGTAATGACAGCTAGGGTGGAGGTCAAATGCCAGGGGACTCTCATACACAATTCAAAGAAGAGTTTGAATTTAAAATACAGATGTTGTAAAGATTTTTTTTCTTTTGCCTCTTAATCCCTAGATGTTATCTTATCCCTTTCTGCAAAATGTTTTTACTCCTATATTTGGCACAAAAATCAATGTCGGATGAAATGCAGTGAAATTTCAACATCAGCTGTTATTCTTTGTGGAGATCTAGTGCTATGAGATGATGAAAAAAAGAGTCTACTTTTCTATCCTAGCAACTGTGTCTCTAGACATACTGTAGCTGCCAGTCCAGAAACTACTGGTTTGATTCTGAGTTTACAAAGGGTCTAGTTACCATTTTACTCCACCCCTTGATATTACTAGACCATGCACGCATGCACGCATGCACGCACACGCACACGTGCACCGCACGCACCCACGCACCCACGCACGCACACACACACACACACACATTTCTCCAAATCCCCCTGATAAAAATCTCTAGGGGATATAGTTTCCTGTTTAAATGCTTGTTTTCTTGCTTCTAGACCTGTTTTGGTTTTTTGTGTTTTTAAAAGAAATGATCATTTTAAAAAACAGATTTACTACAGGCCCAGCAGGAATAATATTTAAATAAATATTATTCTCCCAGAGTCTTTGAGGTGGGCTGCCATTTCTCCTTTTAGACATTGATTTTGGGGAGCAGTTGAAGAGATTGGGGGCTGGAGAAGAGGCCGTGATAGGGCTTTGGGGGGCACAGTTGTGCCACAGAACAGAGCATTAATCTCTTTTGGGGCTGGGTAAGGATTTTTTCCCAGGCAGTTTTGCATTATAAGAATTTATGAAAATCCATAAAGTTATTTATATTTTGGGTGGATATCGCTGAGCTGCTGCCAGTTAAACATGGGAGCTGTCCAATATTCCCTCTAATTTTCAGCTCTGCTGGGCAGAGCTCTGCCCCTAGTGTGCATGACTATGTCTGCATGCGAGATTCCTAACACCCCCACACATGTGGAATTCTATTGCAACTGGAACCAAAGGAGCTGAAAACAGTCATTTTCAGTGCATGGAGGAGGAGGAGACTGTATGGAGTGGGGCAGAATTGCATGTGTGTATGCACACACCTCAGAGAGAACTTTGGAGGTGTCTGATGTTAGACCGTCCATATGGAGTCATTTTTCTCAACTGCTATTTGTTCACTGTTTTAAGCACCCATCCACCTTTTAAAAACACATTGAGGATATGCACCTGTTCTTCATTCCAGTATGTGATTGCATCCATGTTTTTATTTCTTGAACAGACCAGTCTTCATAGCACCTGTACCTGAAAACCACAGGTTTAAAACTGCAGGTAATTTTGACAGTTTTCAGGACATCTATTGTATTGCAGCAAAGCTTTTCAAGGTACACATCCTTAAAAATTTATAACTCTAAATTAGCTGTGTTTATGTGCATCTGTGTTTTCATTCATTTTTTCCCCGAAATGTTGATCAACAGTTCTATTCGAGCTATGCCTTTTCTGCTACTGCTAGTTGCCTTCCCTTGCCCTTTAGGAGAGTAATTAACTGTTAATTTTGGTATGTCCCGCTATGACTGTGATGCTTCTGAGTCTATGCCACTGGCTTTTAAAATGCAGTAGCACTTCACACATTTTGCTTTAGCCATTGGGAAAAATCCTTTCTCTAAGTACTTTCCTACTTCAATTTTAACCCTCATTCGACTTTTGAAGTCGGATGAGGGGTGCAGAACAGGCATAATTAATATTTCATCATTTTTCTTAGTTTAACTTATATGATTTTGTATCTTGTTCAGCTCTTCTGCTGCTGTGATGCCACAGAATGATGACAGATAGTTGGAGCTCGCCCTCTGATTGTTTCACAGGATATGTTATGAGCAGGGAAACAAACACCGACTGGCTACATCATTAATCTATATGAAGTTAATGAAATGCTGTCCATTATATTTGAATTGCATCTTTTCCTGTGATATCATATCTTGGTGCAGTTTTCAAGTGGGCTGCTTTTGATGTCAGATGATTTTAATTGAAGGGTGATCCAGAAAAGGCAAAAAAATATATTTGCTCCTGTGAAACTTTAAAAGGCAGAATGCTTCAGGGAGCTACTCCCACTTCTGTGATTTTGAGTGGTAAACATTAATTGAAATACATGTTTAAATCCAATCTATCAAATATTTAGCAATAGTCCAAAGATGTCATATGCTTCCTTTGTGCACATGAATATAAATGTTTGCTCTGATGGATTAATCTGAGCTCTATTTACCATATTTAAAGATGAGATAACTCAGAAAACTATGTAACAAGACACTGAATATTAATCAGATTGACAGTATGTTTGATTCTCCCTACATAAAACTTCTTATAGATATGTTATTTATGCTGATTAATTTCCTGTATGGGTGCATGTGCTTAGAGGGAGAGTTAAGAGCCCTTTAGTTTGATTTTATGAAACCTAGTGTCCATGGATAAATAGTTCTAAGGAAGAAATAAAAGACCCAAATTTCAGAGGGTATGTAGAGCAAGAGAACAACAGCAAACACGAATCTGAAAAGGAGGTTAAGTTTATTATATTTCTTGAGTAATCTCTATGAGCTAGTGGTTAATAGATAATCAATTTAAATGTCCTGATGGAGAAACTGTGTGGATGTTTGTAGTGTTCTCAAGAGGTTGCTATTATTATATTGAAACTTCTGTGATCTGATTTACGAAATAGAAACTGTAAAGCCATATTTACAAAATGAGTGCTAAATTTTAAATATTTAATTATGTATCATCCAATAAAAAAGCATTTGTGTGGAGTAATATAAACTGGAGGTGCAAAGAATAATGAATCATTTATATATATTATACTATTAATAATATATTAATAATGTCTATGATATCCAAAATGTTAACAGCATTTTTCAGTTCTTCTCTTCTTCATCCTCAAAACACCCTTAATGATGTGGGGTGGAAGTGATAATTATAACTGATTTATAGTTGACTATAAACATACTGTTTTGGCAAGGAAGCCTGCTGAGTTTATTTCTTAAGTGAGAAGACAAAAAGAGAGAGGAACCTTTGCTATGCTGTCCTCTAGCACACGGGACTTGTTACTGGGCACCCTGCAGTCAGGTCTACACAAGCAGTAGAAGATGCATGGCATAGTCAATTGGGTTGTGCCGCTCTGAGCTACAAAGAAAACAACTTTTGAATTCTTTCCATGTAACCCCCTCCCCATAAATTTACAAGTGCACATCAGAATGCTCAGATCGTAGCATTTTGCCCGCTGTGATGGTGTTCTATTTTAAAGGCATACTTTGTTTTGACAGAGGAATTATTCCTGCATGGGAGTGCAGCAATCGATACTGTGCAGCAGAGAAAATCAGAGTTCCACAAGGCAATTCTAAAATGGGAGCATCCCAAACAAACAAACAAACAAACACTTTGAAATAGAAGTGACTCCACGCAATAAAAAATCCCAGAAGCTGATTCCTTTTTTCATCATTTAACCACTTTTCACCAAAACACAAAGCAATTTTCAGGACTATTTTTCAAGAAGTGTGAATTGTAGTGAGCACAGGAGGGTATCCTGTAGATCTTCTTGACTGCTATCATTGGTGCTGTCAACATTTATTTAGCTTGTCCTTTACTATGTAAAGTTTGGTACCTTTTTTTTGCCAGCAAAGGGGGCATGATATTGTGCAGCAATATTGGGACATTTCCTGGCATTCTGAATCGTGGGTACAGAAGCACAATATCCCTCATTTGTAAACCAGAGTGTTTTTGAAGAATGGAATTAAAAATGTGTTCCATCTCATCAGATGAAATTCAAAAGTACAATTCTATGACTTACTGCATGTAAAATTTTCTGGTGAAACAATACCAAGGGGAAATCGGTTTAACTTCACAGAAGAACTCTTGGGTGCTTTTTTGCATGTAATGACACAAACCTGCTTACTTGTATCAGTTTTTTAAACTGAAATGTCATACATTAACAGTTCACATGTTACCTAAGGCATATTCAATGTGAACAAATGTCAAAGGTAAGGACAGCCCTTAACGTGTTTCTGTTGTGTCTTCTCACAGCAACAAATGGGATCACCTGGAAATATGTTACAGTAGTGCCTCCACTTACGACCATAATCCATTCCAGAAAGATGGTCATAACTCGAAAAGGTTGTAAGTCAAAGCACCATTTCCCATAGGAATGCATTGAAATGCAATTAATCTGTTCTGAATTTTAGAATGGAGAGAACCTAGGGTTGAGTGCATACAGGTTACACCACTCACTGAGAGTGGATCATGTTGAGTATTCATTTAGTCGTTTAGTCGTGTCCGACTCTTCGTGACCCCATGGACCAGGGCACGCCAGGCCCTCCTATCTTCCACTGCCTCCCGGAGTTGTGTCAAATTCATGTTGGTTGCTTCGCAGACACTGTCCAGCCATCTCATCCTCGGTCATCCCCTTCTCCTCTTGCAGTCGCACTTTCCTAACATCAAGGTCTTTTCCAGGGAGTCTTCTCTTCTCATGAGATGGCCAAAGTACTGGAGCCTCAGCTTCAGGATCTGTCCTTCCAGTGAGCACTCAGGGTTGATTTCCTTCAGAACGGATAGGTTTGTTCTCCTTGCAGTCCAGGGGATTCTCAAGAGCCTCCTCCAGCACCACAATTCAAAGGAATCAATTCTTCGGCAGTCTGCTTTCTTTATGGTCCAGCTCTCACTTCCATACATCATGACAGGAAAAACCATAGCTTTGACTATTCGGACTTTTGTTGGCAAGGTGATGTCTCTGCTTTTTAAGATGCTGTCAAGATTTGTCATTGCTTTCCTCCCAAGAAGCAGGCGTCTTTTAATTTCGGGGCTGCTGTCTCCATCTGCAGTGATCATGGAGCCCAGGAAAATAAAATCTGTCACTGCCTCCATATCTTCCCCTTCTGTTTGCCAGGAGATGATGGGACCGGTGGCCATGATCTTAGTTTTTTTGATATTGAGTTTCAGACCATGTTTTGCATTCTCCTTTTTCACCCTCATTACAAGGTTCTTTAATTCCTCCTCACTTTCTGCCATCAGAGTGGTAATATCTGCATATCGGAGGTTGTTGATATTTCTTCCGGCAATCTTAATTCCGGTTTGGGATTCCTCCAATCCAGCCTTCCGCATGATGTATTCTGCATATAAGTTAAATAAGCTGGGGGACAATATACAGCCTTGTCATACTCCTTTCCCAATTTTGAACCAATCAGTTGTTCCATATCCAGTTCTAACTGTTGCACCCTGTCCCACATATAGGTTTCTCAGGAGATAGATAAGGTGGTCAGGCACTCCCATTTCTTTGAGGACTTGCCATAGTTTGCTGTGGTCCACACAGTCAAAGGCTTTTGCATAGTCAATGAAGCAGAAGTAGATATTTTTCTGGAACTCTCTGGCTTTCTCCATAATGCAGCGCAAGTAAGCGATTTGGTCTCTAGTTCCTCTGCCCCTGCGGAATCCAGCTTGTACTTCTGGGAGTTCTCGGTCCACATATTGCTGAAGCCTACCTTGTAGGATTTTGAGCATAACCTTGCTAGTGTGTGAAATGAGTGCAACTGTATGGTAGTTGGAGCATTCTTTGGCACTGCCTTTCTTTGGGATTGGGATGTAGACTGATCTTTTCCAATCCTCTGGCCACTGTTGGGTTTTCCAAACTTGCTGGCATATTGAATGTAGCACCTTAACAGCATCATCTTTCAAGATTTTAAATAGTTCAACTGGAATGCCATCACCTTCACTGGCCTTGTTGTTAGCCATGCTTTCTAAGGCCCACTTGACTTCACTCTCCAGGATGTCTGGCTCAAGGTCAGCAACTACACTGTCTGGGTTGTCCGGGATATCCAAATCTTTCTGATATATATGTTGAGTATAGCCGACTGTAAAAAAGTCACACCTGGTTCAATTAGACTTCTTTTTTGATAAGTGTATATAAGATTGTGACCTTTGTTATTTCTCTGTTTCAAAGTCTTCTTGATTTACAAAACCCTGCAATTTGTGTTTCACAGTTCATGCTAAGCTGATTAGAATGAATGTAAATATTCATTCTATTTGTCTGAAATTTTGGTTTTACATGGGCTTTGCAATATATCTTTAAATATGCCTGATGACTGAAACAGAAGTTCAATATCCTAAATGAAATCTCTGTTTTAAATATCTTAGTATCCAAGTTGAGTGTTGTAACTTGACTCACTGTGATGAAAACTGATTTTTAAAAAAAGCTTTATAATTGTGTATTTAGCGTTATGCTGCAGTAAATACATAAATGGATTTTAAAATATGGGAGCTATATCAGTATTCAATATTTTATAACTTTCAAATGAAATGATTAGCATAACCTGGAATAGATCCCTATCTCCATGCATTTATATCCATGTTACATTATTTAATATACACTATCATCACAAATGAAATCTACTGATTTTTTTTTTTTGTTGGAGTTTTAACAGCCTCATTTGCTGCCTGTAGTTTGAATGACTGAGAGGGCTTTTTTCAATGTGAGTGTGAATCTCTTCAGCACTGGCCAACCATTTCCTCCCACCTCTGAATTCAAAGAGAGCCCCATCTCTCTGCTGAGTGTTTTTTTTAAGTCAATCAGTATTTTTTTTTGTTTGATGTTGCTCTGTTAACTACTGTAAGTCATGAAATGTTTTTATTCTTTCTACAACCTATGTCTCAGAGTGTATTATTGAGACCGTAAGTGCAGTTAATAAGAAACTGGGAGTTAACTGCAGTTAATAAGACTATCTGGGAACTTGCAGCGATTCTTCTCTGTAGATTTCTGTGTTTCCACTGTGTAGTTAAAAGAATTTTACCAGAATTGAAAACACTGCAACATTTTATATAGTTACAGAACTCAAGGATTGGCTTTAGTTGCAGCAACACAGGCCCCTGACTATAATTAAGAGACTTCATCTCAGTTCTGAATCTTAAGGCGTAGACAAAAACCAGATGAGGGCTATGAAGCCCCATGAACCACACACTGCAATAGTAGAGAACTAAGAATACTGCTTATTCCCTTCCCACAAATGTGTTTTTCACTCTGTTATGCTGGAATATAAAGGTCTCTTCTATTTCTCTCTATGAAATAAATTTACAGTATTTTGATGGCAGATGCTGTGATATGTTGGCAAGGACAGTTTAAACTATGAGAATGTTGGCAAAGATAGTAAATGTTACTAGAATAAAGCATATACTACTAGAATGCTGGCAAAGATAGTATGAGAGTTGAGCTATATGTTACAGATAGCACACAATTAGAAGTGGCAGTGTCTAGGATTGCCTTTACACAGTGTCTAGGATTGCTTTTACATTGTTAAAACTACTGCACCAGCTGTGCCCATTTCTTGAGAGGGCTGATTTGTTGCTGCTCCCAGACTTTGCAACTCCCTCCCACAGGAGACTAGGCTAACTCCATCCTTGCCATGCTTCCAGAAGCAGGAGAAAGTCTTTCTCTACAGGAAGCCTTTCCCTTAGCGACTGGCTGTCTAAGAGAGATTTTCAAGCAGGATAATTTTTATTTTTGTTGCTTTTAAATCTATTTTAGTAATACTTTTACCTAACATTTTTAATATTGTTTATTTAATTCTTAAAAAAATATTTGAACAATGTACTGTTTTTTGCTTTTAATATTATGTTTGTAATTATGTCAGCTGCCTTGGGTCCTTTTTAAGGAGAAAGGTGGGGTAAAATATTTTAAGTAAGTGAGTAAGTAAGTAAGTAAGTAAGTAAGTAAGTAAGTAAGTAAGTAAGTAAGTAAGTAAGTAAGTAAGTAAGTAAGTAAGTAAGTAAGTAAGTAAGTAAGTAAGTAAGTAAGTAAGTAAGAGAAGCTGAAATCACATTAGAGTTTCAGAGATGTGATTCCAGGGATGTGAAAACCCAACCTGTAACATATAATTTAAATACAAACTACCAGAATGTAAATCCAATCCCTTCCTCATCTCCTACCCATGAATTTATTTTAATCCCCCATGGGATTACCAATATTGAACAATAGCACTTTATCCCATGGCATGTCAAAGGATTAGGAAAATATTTGTTAGAATATTTGCACAAGAAGGCTAATTTAGACTGTATATGCATGCACTGTGGCACAAAAAAATGATTTCTGTGTATTATGCCACTATTTGGATATCTGTGTGTCTGCTTGTTTTAATTTGCCTGAGATAAAAATCCAAGAATACAAAATTATATTTTGCCCTAAAGATATATCAAACAGTAAGTGCAACTATATAATGGATCTCTTCATTGCACTTTCTTAATTAAAATGAACTGTATTTCATTTTTATAGTGCAGTTTCACTAGGACCAACCAGAACAGGAGAGCTGACAGTGACAGGAGATTTTTAATCCCCAGGAACTAAAGCACGAAAGGAGGGTGGACCATTAATTAACGTGGCAGACAATGAAGTTAACTTTGAAATTTTATTTGTTTGAAAATGCACTCCAAATTATTTCCACTATGCATTTTTTTAGTTTTGCATTGTCTTCATCAGATGCAATTTGATCAATTAAAATGTTAGGATAAACAATGCAATGTATCATGTTAAAATGGTTTTGAAGAGGAGATAAATGTAATTAGTGTTATCACAGAATCATAGAATAACTGAGTTGGAAGATGCCTATGAGGCCATCAAATACAGTGGTGCCATGCATAGTGACGTTAATCCGTTCTAGGATTAACGTCGCTATCCGGATTCGTCGCTATGCGGGGGGGGACCCATAGGAACACATTAAGCTCTGTTTAATGCATTCCTCTTGGGGAAAAACTCACTGCTATGCAGGGAATCTTGCATCCGGCCGCCATTTTCGCCGCCCGGTAAGCAAGGGCAGGGCGTGAAAATGCTGCGGGCAGCCATTTTGTTGACCCAGTGGCCATTTTGGAACCACCGATCAGCTGTTTATAGAACATCGCAATGCGAAGATCGGTAAGCAAAACGCTTACCGATCATCGCAATGCGATGTTTTCCCTATCTAAAACATTGCAATGCGATCGCATTAGCGATAGCAAAAAACGTGTCACTATGTGGATTCGTCGTTAAACAGTGCGCTCATTAAGCGAGACGCCACTGTACATCTCCCTGCTAAATGCAGCAATCCAAATCAAAGCACATCTGACAGAGGGTTGTATGCATAGTGTTCAGTTCAGTCTGAAAAGGAGTGAGGCTTTCTGCATGTTCTACATTAAGATATTAAAAGGTCTATTTCGGCATGTTCCAAGCAAAGTCATACAAAAGTTCTTAAGGTGACATGAGCAGTGCCTGCTGCCTGTTCCTCTGTTTCTCTTTTATCTGCTCCATGAAGGCTGGAGAGTGTAGAAGAAGATAGAGAAACAATTGCTGAAAGTGTTCTCCATGCCATTCCCCTGCCCGATCGGGACAGAAATCACATGGAACTTCTTTTCTAGCAGTGGTTGCGGTGGGTGGGTGAGCCAAGGGAGAAGCAAAAACAGCTGCTGGCATTCTCAGCAGCCCTTCACAGTTGACAAGAGGATACTAGAAGTCATGTTCCTGAATCACCACTCCAGAGAGAAAGTGGTGCTGAGAAGTGTGTGCACAGGAAACCAGAAGTGCCAGTATCTATTCCAGAGGAAAGTGTCACTAAGACAACCCACATATGGCACTAAGTGGGTGTGCTGGGTCCTTTGCAAGAAAAGAGAGTGAGGTGGTGGATGGTTCAGGCGGACCAAGCTATTCACTTACCTGTAGGACAATCTCCATGAGTTCACCATTCAATCCCTGACATCATTCCTAGGAATGCTTTTAGGACAGGATGTTTTCTTCCTTTTGTAAACAAGTTGTTTATGGGATCCTTATTGTAAAGCTTGAGTACCTATGGTTTTACTGGGTACAGTCAGTTGAATGACTGTTTTAAAAGCAACTCACTACTTCTGAACATTTCTCTGCTTGGTTCTTTAATAAAATTAAGGCTTAAGTAAGCATTATGGACAGTCTACCATGAGAACAGGCGATTCCTGAAATGCTGTCTTTCTGTGTTTGTCACAGCCTTTGCAAATCCCTTTGTTTTGCTTCATAGTTTCCTTTGTCTTCAGTACATAAGCAGGTTCTTTATAGGTCTGATTTCTTAGACATGGAGATCTGTCTAAATCACATGTGTTGAACACTGATATGAATCTCACCTCTAATGATACATTTGGTCCTGCATTAAAAATTGGAGTTGATCCAGTGTGTTTGCCTAAACCCAAGATTGGCTTCGCTGCTGAGCTGCACAGCTTTGTAGCAAGATGATTTAGTTGTTGTTAAGGAGATGGAAGATAGCTCTGGAGAAGATGCTTTCCTTCTCCAATACAGAAGCTTGTTATACAGAATATAAAAAGCTCCAATGCAGAATCTTGTGTATACAGAATATAATCACTACCACCTCTCACTTGTTAAACAAGTGAGAGGTGGTAGTGATACCACCAAAAAAATACAATATAGGAAAACAGCATACTGGAAGTGTAGATAGCTTGTGACAGCAGCACATCCACCCACATTCATTTATTAATCCTTTGCTCTCACTCTCACTCTTTTGGGGAGAGGGACTTCCCAAGCCCATACTAACAATTTAATTTTCTTTCTCTCACAATACAGCCTATAATATTTCCATGTTTTGTTATTATATATGACAGATTCTGTAAAATTGCTTGGTTAATCTGTAGTGGTCAACCTGCAGCGTTTCCTGAAAAAGGTCTTCGACAATGAGTCCACAGAATTCCTGGGGCTGCAACAGCAGACTGTAAGAATGCATATCCAGAGCAAAGCCGGAAAGCTGGCCCATTCAGCACAGATGATATTGGCAGCAGAGGCAGGTTTAGAGTGACAGTTTAAATATATGCTATTGCGTGAACCTGCTACCCTCTGTTTGAGACTTTGTTCTTTTCTGTGTTGACAGTTGCTTTAGCCAGGTGTAATCCTTGAAACAAAATGAAACAAAACAACATAAAGCTGCATTGCACATAGTTCTACCTTCACTAAGCATCACAGGCAGCTGGCTCTACCATTAGACTTTGTGGATCAACCACTTTAGATGGCTAGTACCGGCAGGGTACCAATGTTGAGAAAGTGTGAGGGCAAGAGGAGAAGGGGACGACAAAGGATGAGATGTTTGGACAGTGTCATCGAAGCTACCAGCATGGATTTCACCCAATTCTGGGAGGCAGTGGAAGACAGGAGGGCCTGGCGTGCTCTGGTCCATGGGGTCACGAAGAGTTGGACATGACTAAATGATTAAACAACAACAAATGGCAGGGTAGAAATGTCATTTTCCTTGGCTGTTCCTCCTGAGTCTCCAATCTGTTGTCCTTTGTTGGAAGCTAAAGCTATGCATGAAACACAGGATGTCCTGATTTCCTAAATTCTCTTGTTACATTCAGATATAATAAAGGATACAGTTCCATTGTCAATCTACTTTAAGCTGTCCAGTTTATTTTTTAGTATCTGTAGAAAAGGCAGGAGGTCACCATCTTGTCCTTTCCCTCAGTCAGCAAAAAATATCTTGGTTGGTCCCAGTTGCATAGATATCCTGGGAGATGTAAGTTAACTTTTTTCCCCAAAGGTAACGATTTTTAACTTCAGCAATGTAAACATTTATGCTTAATATGGGAGGATACTCTAGTAGCTGACCACATGCCTTCTTTCCTTTGCCAACTGCACTGCATATTGGGAGACATGGGAAGAATCTAGACTATTTGTCTGCTCAAGCTCTGATCATGTCACTTTGGTTTGGTGAAGAAGACTGATTATAATATGCAGATCATAATTCTGTTGTGTAGTGACAATGATGAAAATCCAGCATATTGCTGATGCTGTAGCAATGGAATGAAGACATTCTTTCTCTCTCCCACCCTGCAGTCCTTAGCATGGATAGGAAATGAGCTCTAGAAGATTATCCAGCCCTCTGGGGTGGATGTTTGGAGTGCCTCGGGAGGAAAAAATGGTGATGAGTAGCCATGACCCTTCTCTAATGAAAGCTATTTTATCAGTGAATGCATCCTGTTGGATCCTAGCCTTTGTCACTATAAATGTCATTTAAATCTGGACAGGAAACCTTGGGAAGCAAGAGGTTTCTCACTAGTTTAATCAAAATGAAGGAGCATGTACTTGCTGTTTTGAAAGGAAATGAATCGTCTTTTCTTTCTCTCACCTTCTTCCCTCCCTTCCTCTTTCCTCTCCTTCTGGTACAAAGTTTTATATACAACCTTTCTGGACCAAAGCCAAATTGGCTTGTACACAGAGTTAGACCAGAAAAGGCAGATGTCATCAATGTATTAAACAATTAAAAAAAACACTCAGGAATTAAGTCTTGAAATACTAGGATTGCAGGTTCAGTTAAACAAAAATATCAAAACCAAAACAGTAAAAAAAGTCGGTCAGTCAGTCAGTCAATCAGTAAATTTCTCTTTCTCCCCTCAAAAAAAAAATTCTTCATGGAGAAGCCAACTTCCACCCTCTAGTGGCCAGACTATACTTTGTAATTTGGGGTTTATGTGGAGATTAGGGTTACAGAATTTTCACCCTAGAAACATGGCAGAACTTTCACACTAGATGGCACAAAGATAGTTTTTGACTGTTTAAAAAATTATTTTGAATGTCAGTGTGGCAGCATTGGTGTCCCACTGATGTTGGGGGCTACATTTGGGGGACTTGGGTGGTTGCGTGCAGTCCAAGGGGTGCCTGTTGCTTACACTTGATATAGGCCACACTTCGCTATGGATGTCCACCTGAATGTCTGGGAGTAATGGCTTGATACAAATCATGTTAGTACTCATTCAAACTTGCACTGGATGACATTTTTCTTTCATTCATTTTCCCCTTGAAACATGCTACAGAATGTCTCTGGCTGCAGCTTTGAACTGGGTAAGCTAACACATTAATATCGATTTTATGCTTCTTAAAACTTTTAGGTCTAAATTTATCTAGGCAGCAACAACCTTGAATTGAAAAATGTTTTCGTAAAAAAGAAAAAGTAAAAATCCCTTCTCTTCTGTTAATGCTCACCTTATGCTTTAGTCGTTCTTCCAGTCCTAAATTCAGTGGTGCTTTAGCTGAAAGAGGGAGATACTGTACTTAAACCAATTCTCTTTGAAGTGTTTTTAAAAGCACCCCTCAATTCCCACAGCACAAAAACATTAATATAATATATTTTAGAAAGGACATTGCAGAGGTGGAACAGAAAGCCAGGCTGACCCTTTTGGATTAAATATCCCCTTAAAGAAGGAAATATCAATGCCACGGATGAAATAATTGCAGAGAAGGGTTCCATAAATATACTTTAGGCAGAAGTGCTTCATGAGCACTGCATAGTGGATATAATCATTCTTAAGAGGCTGTTTAAAAATTATTCCCCAATAGTTCTATTCATTTCCCCCTTATCTGGATCAGAGCTATATCTTTCTTCAAAGTCTTTTCTCCCCTTCCACTGTGATATTTTATTACCAGTATTTTTCAATTGCTTTTTTACTTTCTCTTGGCTCACTCTCAATTTTGAAACAGCCTATGCTGGATTTCTGGCTTGCATAGCCTATTGTAATACATGAATCTTCTATCAGTGACCCTGAAGTGCATTCATGTAGTACAGATATATGGCTAAAAATGTGTTAACCTTTGGGTGGCTGGGTGGATGCTTTGAACTGCACCCCCCCAATGAAGAAATGGAGGACAAGAGAGAAAAGCACAAGCAATCAGATGGTTAATGACTTCAAGACACTTTTTCATGTTGCTCTAATTTTGAGCAAAAGCACATTGGCTTCCTGTGAAGCGGGGGATTGATTTTCAAACCTAGTATTTGCAGACCAAGCACTATATGGCTCAGGTCCAGTATTTTAGAAAGATGGTTAAAGCAAAAGAGTCCCACACTATCTCTTTGTTCTTCAGAAAATCATCAAAAGCTGCAAGCTACTGTGGTATCTTCTTATGGCTTGTGGACTGCTCTCTCTTTTAAGACCACTTCTATATTTTAATTTAATTTAATCTAACATTTAACATGTTATTAAATCTTCTTTAATATTTGAATAGTTTATTGTTCTTAGCTTTTAATGTTGTGTTTTTTTAATGGTGTAATCAACCTCCAGTCCTATTTTAGGAGATATGTGGGGTAAAATATTTTAAATAAAAGTTTAAAAAATATTTTGGTTTTTTAATGGACCAATTTATCATTTATTTTAGACCATATATTTTATTAGCTTGTTTTAGACACATTGCAGGACACAATTATAGTGCTACCTCTTCATTTAGCTGAAGATGCACATGTGTTTTCCACTGCCCCCTCACATATTGTCTGTCCATAATTATCTTTCACAGTTCAAACTGGTCAGTCTGAGCTGACTAACATATGCTAATCTGCCTCTTTTGTGATGCTGCCTCATTTTCCTTTAAGCCCACTGACTGACTGACTACAACGATCTGGTAAACAACACATTTGCCATTCCACACTGATGAAAAACAATTGGCTCCAGCTTTCAAAATTATAGTTCTGCTTAGCATTCATACTCATACTTGATGGTCTTCAGATAGTGGTGGCTATTGTCCAATTAGTTTTGAGCAGTGCTTGCTACAATATATTGCCTCCGATGCAGGCAGGTCTCCCTAAGGAGCTTAGATTTGTTAATATCTAATATTTTGAAAAGAGATCTAGAAGTCTTGCCATGTGCAAAATGCCTTTTTCTTTGTGTGCCCTTTTTTGTTTGTTTTTGAATGTGTAGATAAAAGTACTTTTGACCATCTGAACAGGTACAGACCTATCTGGACTAAAGCAGAAAAGAGATACATACAATATATAGAGTCTTCTATATGCTACATTTGTGTGTGTGTGTGTGTGTGTGTGTGTGTGTGTGTGTGTGTGTGTGTGTGTGTGTGTGTGTGTGTGTGTGTGTGTGTGTGTACACACATATACATGTACATTGGTACCTCGGTTTACGAATGCCTCGGTTAACATAATTTTCGGTTTTCAAACGAAAATCCATTGAAAATAATGCCTTGGTTTACAATTTTTTTTCTGCAATATGAAGCAACTTTGCATTGTGCCTGGGAGGTTTATAGTGCTGCCCCCATGCCTGCACTCCTATGGGAAACTGCATTTCAAATTGTGAATTTTTCTCATTATGAAATGTCCTGGAGAATCCATTAATTTTGTAAACCGAGGTATGCCTGTACACACACACACACACACACACACACACACACACACACACACACACACACACACACACACACACACACACACACACACACACACACACACACACGTACGTACGTACGTATGTATGTGTATATATATCAAGGAGAATGCATGGCCCTGACCTCTCCACTGTTGCTTTGTTATATGAGCAGAAGGTTTCATGAGAAGTGATTGCTGTTCACATATATTTATATATTTATATTTTATATTCTGGAATTGATTTATTAAAATTGATTCTCCATTTGCAAACACCTCTGTAGGTGTTAATTTTTAAAGAGCCCTCCCACTGGCTGACTCTCATAGCCACCTCCCCCTGGCTGGTAAGCTAATCTGCAAAGCATGTGCTGGCATATTAATTAATTAATTAATTAATTAATTATTGGATTTATATACCACCCTTCTAGACTGAAGTCTACTCAGGGTGGCTCACAACATCAAACAAATAAAACAACAATTAAAAACTACAATAATAATAATATGATCAAGATGGGAGAATGAATAACAAAAGCAAGAAAATACAATCAAGAATTGGCGGGAGGGAAGGCCTGCCTAAAGAGCCAAGTTTTTAATTGACTCTTAAAGACACCCAGCGAGGGTGCCAGGCAGATCTCTGGTGGCAAGCTGTTCCAAAGTTGAGGGGCCAATCCTGAGAAAGTCCAATTTCTTGTTCTTTCTTTTTGGGCCTCTCTCGGCGTATGCTCCCACATGAGCAAGCACCTGGGGAAATTGGTTTTGCTCTTTAAATGAGCAGGTCCTTTCTCTTCAGAGAAGGCCTATAAATGAGCAGGACCCTTCTCTTCATACTCATTATTTCTTGAATGCCCAAAAAGCATGATGGTGAAGGGTGGGGCTTGATGTTCACCTCTAAGAATGTGGACAAAGTAAGGGGCTATAATGCATGAATAGGGCTATACACTGGGTTCTCTCCCTGTTGAGTGCCTATTTGTAGGAGAGGAGCTTTAGCTCCACCCCTCTAATAGAAATCTCAATGAAATATTGTCTGAACTTTGAAGATTAGGTTTTTATTGTTAGCTTTTTTTCCTACTTTGTGATTTTATACATTTCCAAGATTATTATAACAAGAGCAGGAGCAATGATGATGATCTGTACAAAAACAATATTAAGTAATATGACAGAATATTTAAAACAACGAATCAACCAATAGAAATGCAATCATTGGAGTCTGTAAATTAACAAGGTAAATAAATGGTTTTCACCTAGCATTGTGATGTACCTGCACAAAGACTTCTGGCAGTATAGTGATGTGCTGGTACTGTCAGTTTATCCTGACCTCAAAAGACAGACATGAATAAAACCCTCCATTTGTTCTCTCCTGCTACTGTGAGGAGTCATCAATGGTAGTCGCAACCAAACTGGAAAGAGCATTTTGGGTGGTGATAAACAATGTTGACTTTAAGTTACATATTCCCCCATTCCAGCATAACAATCAGCTTACACCAGGGTACTCCAAACTTCTCACATGGAGGGCCACATAATATATTTTTGATGGTTGCAAGGGCTGAAGAAATGCACACATATGTGTGTGTGTGTGCACATATGTGCACATGCTCCTGTCTGCCCACATGCATGCACACACTCCCACCCACATGCATGGATGTACTCTTGCCCACCCGCATGCATACACTCTTGCCTGCCTGCACATGCGCACACACACAATCCCACCCACCTTCGCACTCGCACTCCTGTCCAACTGCCCACCTACAGGCACACACAGCTGCATACATGCATGCACTCCCACCCTCCACCCTAACACACACATCCACTCTTCTGCACACACACACGCATGCACACACATACACATGGGCTGGATAAAAAGGCCAGGTGGGCCAGCTATGGCCTGCGGGCCATACTTTGGTGACCCCTGGCTTACATGCTAATAACATAAGTAACACAACACCAGGATGCTACAAAAGTGAAATTTATTACGTTTTTTAAGACAGAAAAAATGGAACAGAATAGCAGATATCAATATTAACCAAACATAATTTGCACCCACAAACAAGACATACATATTATGCAAGAGATAAATAATTATGCTATGATCAAGATGGTTATCGGTTTATTTAAGCAGAGCCAACTCTGAGATCCAATAATACAAATTCAGAACTCCACTACCAAATCACACATGTTCAAAAGGGCCACGAGCCTAAATTTAAATTCAACTCAACATCATCTGAGTTGATGAAGTCATGCCACTGAGGATAGCACAGTCCATGCTTGATTCAATTTTATAGTTGTTCATGGGGTTTGCTCATCTCTTAGAAGAATATTGAATATTTATGTAACAGAATGAATACTTCTATATTCTTTTTGTTCCTTAAGAGTTAAACTAATATAGTCAAAATATCCAGAGCTTTTGAATCAAAAGCAGTCCATGTTTTCTGTTTTGTTTTAAGGGATGTTAATTAACCATATGATATACATTTGTTCCTATAGGTTTGGAATGAATTCTGGCTTTAAAAAAATCTTGCTTCTCTGTTGCCATGATTTCTAGTCAGTCTTGCTTACAATGTAGAGAAGTTAAAAGATAAATTGCCTTAGACAGTATTTCAGGCTAAATCCCAGAATCTGTCCAGGAGTTGTATGATGCTTTCAGTGAAACTAATTTTGTGTATCTTCACAAAACAGTCTCCTGTTCTGTCTTTTCGAAGTCAACTGGAGAAATCAATTTCATTTGTGAGATTGTATGAGGTAGGTCACTCACTGTGTATGCTCTGGTTTGGACTGTGCTTGACACATTTGAACCAAGACACTAATTTCATAGTATTTTATTGTAAAGCTTCTGTAACTTGTGCCTCCTTGATAAGACAACACCAGCTAGATAGGTCTTAAAATAAAAATGGAATTTTCTAATACTTTATATCCTATGCAGTTCATATCCACTGAAAGCTGAACTGCTGTGGATTTCCTGCTATCAGTTTGTCTCATGATGCCATGTCAGAATAGCCGAATGGCACAATGTAAAGCAACAAAATGCCACGTATGGGGAAAATGTTTTCAATATTCCCACTTATCACAATAGTTATTATATCTCTTAATTTTTAACAGAGTTAGTCTATGGTTTGCATAATTTATAATAGTGTGTCTCCAAGCAAGCTTTTACCCAATCTACCTCTATTATACCACATAAAAAGGAATGGCTATGAAACAAATGATGGCAGAGGGATAAATAAATATCAGCATCTTCTACAACAAATCAAAACTGCTGTGTTTCCATTTATGCTGAAGTGGATGTATTAGGAAAAATTCCCATTCAGCTCACAGCCATTTCTAGTAGTAACTAACCATTAAACTGAATAGATAATGTATCATTTTAATTCTAGTGCCATTAAACAGGCAATTCTCTAGGAAAATCATAGTTGCACTGGATGGCTTTGTAATGAAGAACGGGACATTCATTTGTCTACTGGCAAGCAAGAATGCTTTTAAACATTAGATAGCCTGCATAAATTTCAAGGTATGAGTAATAAATAATTTAAATAGTGCTCACCTTGAGAATAAACAAACCAGTTTTCAAGTACTCACTATTAGAAGCTACAGGTTGATATGTCAATTTAATTTTGAGTAATGGACTTGCTTTGTAAAACTGTGTTTACATAAATGAGCAGCTCTAGTATTCTTTCTCAAACATTTTCAAAATGATGCTTCAAACTTCCTTTTAAACACATTCTGTGATAAGATTCCCCTCTCTTTCTCCTGATGTTTGGTTCGGTTAAACTTGCATGGTGTGATAATCTTAATTTGACTGCTGAAGTAAAAATGCAATTGCCGAAGTTGCAAATTTGTGTGTACAGACATTTTAAAGGTTTTTCGGGATTAAGAGAACTTCAGAGGAACTTGCTTCTTGTGTAATATTGCTCAGTGGCTGATGGCTGACAGCTACCCTTCTTAAATCAAGAATGATTCTGCAAAATGATTGTACATCACAACAATACTTTTGGCCAGATGGGAGCAAGACAGTGCCAGAAAAATTATTACAAAGATCAGCAGGCTCTTAAGAGTGCCATTATAACATACACCATTCTGAATGTGGGAGCCATCACTTGCTCTAACATTACCAGAGTCAAGCAGAAGTAGGAAACACTTTTTTGAGAGAAGATGAACTGGAAACCGGGATTCTTGCCTGTAATTTGAAATGTTGGGTTGCAACAGAAAACTTACTCTATCAAGATTCCCATTGGTTGTTTACACTGGCATAAACAAAATGGTATAATTCCAGCAGCAAGTTGCTTCTAGTTAATGAGCTACTACTTGTACTCCTGATCGTGCACTATGCCACACAACTAACACACAACAGGTAATACAAGTGGTGCTTCATTAACTGCCGTTCTCTGATGTAGTTTATGCCATTGCACTTACACCAAAGTAAACATGCAATAGGATTTTGACCATTGCCTTTCTTAAATAGTTAAAAAGGTAAAAAGTGCTTCTGCTGGTACAATGATGTTGCCATTTTCTTCATCATTTCCTAGGAATGCTGGTACAAATACCAGTTGTTTTGTGGAACATAGATAAATACAAAATATCTAAGTACTCTTCTAAGCTATTCTGAAGCTTATGTTAATGAAAAAATATAGTAATATTTTGAATGATAATTAAATGCTGCAATTAAGTTAAATGTTATAATTAATGCTGCAAGAGCTTTTTTATTTCCATTAGCAGCTGTATTTTGCTTTTGATTTGCCTGTCATTATGAAAATGTTATAATTACATTCCATTAAGAATATCAATACAATGTACAAAAAGCAATGCAGATGTAATACAGTCCACTGTCCATTACAATTTTAGTTCTCAATTAATCATCCCTGACAAAGAACAGAATTAAAAGCTTCACAACTATGTGCTGATTTGAGGATTTGCTGAAAGAGCTGAAAGAGATGGGTAACCAGAGGTCTGTCGGACAGAAGGTTCATATACTTATACACAAGTATTATCATCATTATGCTTTTTTTTGTTAAAGATATACAAAAGTCGTCCTTGTCCAAAATTATGCTGTTTGAAAAATAACAACTTTGTCTGAAAAGAAATAATAAGTTCTGCAAAATCATTTTTATTTAATCAATAGACAATGAGCTTGAAGTTTATGTAAGAAACGAGATGACACAGAAGGTCAAGACATAAACTAACCACCAATTCCTCCATATCAGTGATGGGAGAAAAGTATCTTATGAACTGTTGGTACCCATGGGAAAACAATCATTCAGCTGGGGATAGTGGAAGGCACGAATCAGATTCAGTGGCAAGCAAGTCCCCAAAAAGTGGCTGAGGTTTTGAGCACTGCATCACTCTGCTGCACATGCGTAGAAGGATGTGAGCAGTGTGCACATTGCCCTCCCCAATTCTAAACAATGTGAATAAGCTTTTTGTAGGATTCCCTTCATGCTTTTTCTTTTGCCCTCATACCCACTTAATACTTTTCCATTCAGCTTTCTCTTAGCTGCAAAGGTAATTTGATCACCATATCAGAGCAGCAGATTTTTACACTACCAAGAGAGTTTTGACAATTGGGTGGTTTGGAAGTACATAATAGATAAATTTTACCCACTTGCCCCACTGCCCTCACAGTGGGGATAACAGAATATCTACGAGAGAGGACGACAATTCCAAGCAAGAAAAATATCCCTTTTTGATTTTTTCATTAATTACCCACAGCCATGCTAGAGAATACACTTAGCATATATTTAGAAATGAAGCTTTCTTAAGTGCTTAAAGTTGTCCATTTGCCATACCACATTCTTTCATTCATGTCTGTATCTTGCATTATAGGAGACTCCATGTTGTGACTTGCAAGTGGAAGATAAACACAGGCTTCACTCTGGACTGAGTTGGCCCTCCTCTTTCCCCAGAAATAATGTTGTGGATGGTAAAAATAGGCTGCTGACACTTAACATCCTTAACATCCAGCTTAACCCTTGTTTGCTCTCAAATGAATTTTGGCTTGCTTCTGCCCTTCTGCCCTTCCCTTCCATTTGTTTGATTCTACTATTTAACATAAAACAGTAACCTAAGGTGATTAAGTGAACTTTCTCCTATCAATTTTCTACAGGATAGTGTGTCTTTTATTATTTAGGATTGAGGATTCATATTCAGGATATATTTTTATGTAAGAAGGTACATGTTCATAAAGAATTCATTTACCTTTTATAAACAATATAGCTAGACAATTTTAAATTCATGCCACCATCTCATATGATCCAAACTAGCCCAAACACCTGGCTCTTAAATTATTTCTTTTATTAACAGCAGGAACCAGGAACGTGGGATGTTCATGTTATACGCTGAGTAAATATTATGATTAATTTTCTTTGACATTTTATTAACTAATTAGGCGGCTAATGTAATTACAATATATTATGAAGTTGTTTTTTTTCTAGATTAAGTTCATGGTTTCTTTGGAGTGCTATTAACTGTGATGGTTACATATTAATTTATATATCATAACATGTATAGACAGGTATTTACTGTGGAACATTTATGAGGATCTTCGAGTGTTTATGATTAATTTTACAATGTTGTTATTAACATTTATTTTTAAAAAACATGTTCTATAATGACCATGTAGTCATTATAGAACAATGCTTAGACATTTTTTTCCTGGTATATATTTTAAAGCACCATAGTTCCCTGCTCAGGTATGTGATATGGATTGTTTCCAGTATAATTGTATTTTCTTATCTCAGTTAATCTGTTGTGCTCTCTGTCTCTCTGATATTCTTTCTCCTTCTCAGTATTTGCATACAATGCTGCATACCAGCTGTTATCTTACGTTGACTTTTATTTTTATATTTAGTTATACCACAAAGAGGAAAGAAGGAACAGTATCAAAAAGACCTCTTTCTTCTTTAGGAATTTAGGAAGTTTGGTTGAAACAAATATCAGGCAAAATCCAAAGAAACAAAACAAAACAAGATGACACACACAGAGAAAAAAAGATACACATTCCAAAGAGAGAGAGAGAGAGAGAGAGAGAGAGAGAGAGAGAGAGAGAAACCACAGAACCCTGTGACACCTTAAAGACTGTAATATTTTAATGTGAGCTTTCGTGGACATGTCTGCTTCATTCAACATATGAAAACAAAATGAAATATTGGATGAAATATCAGTTTCACACATAGAACATTTTAAATATTCATTGGCTGTAGGAGTCTTAATAGTTGTTGCAACTGAAGAGTTGTGTAAAAGAGAGAATTTTGGCGAGTGGAGCATCAACGAAAAGTTGCCATCTACTAAAATTCTCTTTTACACAGTTCTTACAGACCCAAAAACACAGTGTACTGAGGTCCTGATTAGAGATGGTCATGAACTGCTGGTTTGGTGGTTCATTCCAGTTTGGATGATAACCCAACAGGTGTTCTGTGGTTCAGCACCCCACCCTCTTTGGCAGACACCCACTCAGAGGCAGTGCGCCAGCTTCCCTGCCCGACCTCCTCCAGGTGCTGCCTCTGAGTGGGTGCCTGCTGGAGAGGCAGCTTGCTGAACCATGGAACACCTGTTGTACCATTGTCTGAACCAGCACGAACCACCAAACTGATGGTTTATGCCCATCAGCTTGTTAGGATGAAGAGAGGTCTAATTCCTTCTCAGGATTATTCTCAACCAAAGGAGAATAAGAATGTGGGAATCTGAAAAGTGGAAGAAATGGTATAAAACAAACATTTATTTCAAAATCATTTTTCTCCTGCCCAAAAATCCACACCTGCCAGACTGCTGAGAGTGAAGTGCCCATAAATGAGGACCTGGCAAGGAGAACAAGGTGTTTAAAAAGAGCAATTGACATGAATGTGTATAACAGCTGCTTCAAACTGAATGGGGCCAGCTTAAAACCTAATGTAGAGCTTATATATAAATGACTTCTAGATGAAATGTAGATAATATGTAAATATTCAACAGCATAACTCTCAAGGTAATCATGGAGCAACTGAGAGAGGGCAGTCAACCTTACTGGAGTATTGGCCACTGCCAGGCTGTGATAAGTCTTGGTAATTGTCTAAGTGTCTCTGGGTTCTAAACTTAATGGTTCTGATTCTGGATGACTATCACTGGGGTAGGAGATGAGTACAGGATGTACCCTGTTGTTTCTATGTACATGGGCACATCTGCTAGAACTACTTATGTTCAGTAAGACTGGTCAGGTTTGAACCCACTGCAGGAATCCTATTGTCTGAGCTCTACACGGATGAGAATAAACAATCAAAAGTTCACTATTCCCTCATCATGATGAAGAGGGAACTTGTATCACGATCTGAGGAAAAACTCTAGGGTTCTCTGCTTCAAAGTACTAAAGGGTCTTCATACAAAAGTTTGGCATTTCTGAACCAACAGGACCTGTAGAGTCCTACAAGGCTTGGTTATCATCCAAGTATATAATGAAGTCAGAAACTCAGTTTAGGTCAATCTTTACTTTGATCCTTCTGCAAATGATACAGAAAGAAAGCTAGTTGATCCAGTTCTGATTAACCTCAAATTTTGTAAGGTTCTCTCTATGAATTTGATCTTAGCCTCTGTAAACATAAATGAAAATAAATCCACAAACTTCCACTCCATAATTTCTCCTTAGTTGGCAGCAAAATGTGATGGACCAAGGCAAGTGACTATCATAAGGATAATAGACTGGTACAGCATAGGCTACAAGAAATTCTGGATCAAAATTATGTGTGTAAAATGAAGGCATTGTCTGTAACCTTTATGGTAGCCTTGAGGAACAAGAATCTGAAGAGGACACTTGACATACAAATGCATGTAGGTGAGATAAAATAAAAAAGAATATTAAGATCGTAAAGCCTGGACACAAAATATACAGAATGAGTGGCTTTCCATCCCATACAACAGAAAAGGGAATGGAAGAGAGTGGGACCAGCTTGGGAATTTCCCTGATAGGCAAGCAGCTTTCTTTCAAAGCCGTTTTTGGGAGATTATACACAAAATGTGCCCCTTCCCTAAATCTTTGAATGCCAGTCCAAACTTTTTCTTTTCATATTTTAAAAAGACCATCTTTCTGCCATGCCTTGAAGTTCTGTAACATTAAAGTCTAGCACAAAAAGAAATTTAGGGTATGAGTAATTTTACAGCTGTACATGCAGGAATGGAGGAACTTATGCACATTTATGAAATTCTCCTGCCACATCCTCTGTATCTCCCATTTAGCTGGTTGTGAAGATGAATGAGTGAGAATTTTGTTTGAGTTTGTGAAAACAGTTTATCAATGTTCAAAGATTTATGTTTTATTTAATAAAAACTTAATGGTCCTGATTCTGGATGAGTATCATGGAGATGAATACCGGATGTACCCTGTTGTTTCTATGCACATGGGTACATCTGCTAGAATTATTTATGTTCAGTAAATCTTCCAGCGTCATATCTTTTATCCTTTTCTGATCATTGGGTATTCTTGGCAAAAATACTGGAGTGGCTTGCCAATTCCTACTCAAAGTGGATTGCGTTTAGTTGGAACTCTCCACCATGACCTGTCCGTCTTGAGTGTCCCTGCACGGCATAGCCCATAGCTTCTCTGAGTTACTCAAGCCCCTTTGCCATGACAAGGCAGCAATCCATGAAGGGGAAGATACAATACACAAAGCCATAAAATAGTTATAAACCATCAAACCTCACATATCTATATCTATATGTGTGGAGGGATTGATTTATATATATATGCTTAAATCATTTTTATATATAAGCATTCAGAGATTTTGATTTCTCAGTCTAGAATGAAGAACTGGAAGGTATTGTATCTTTGAATCCCTTTATATTCAAAGCATAGCAGTGCTGAATTAAGATTGCCACCACTTTTACCCCAGAGGGTCCTCAACATCTGGTATTAAAGGACACTCTTTGTAGCTTTAATAAATTTACTTACTGAAGTGGATTGATGCAGACGGGGAACAATTGGCTATTCTTACAGTTCTGAGGTATTTACAAAATTTGCAAATTCCTTTATGGAGTTTGTGAATTTTGGAAAGAATATAACTTCAAAAATAATTATATGCATTGGAAAATGGCAGATTATTCCATCCCTAGATAACGTATGGTAGCTTATTTGATCCTTACTTTTATTTCAAAATGCTTAACTTCTTCCTTTTTCAGCAGTGTCAAACATGTATCATCATCATCATCATTATTCGTCTTTATCCATCCTGTTGGATTTACTTTTTCTTCAGGAGACGACACCTATATTATCTGACTTTTCAAGTCACAGCCAGCTGACAGGTGTCTATCAGGTAGCAAAACTCCATTCACAGTTCAGAACACGTTATTTCCTACACATCCATCAAACCTGAAAAACCTTAAGGGAAAAATCAATGTCTTAATGAAACTTTGACAACTGCTGAAGTGCTTGGAAATGTACATGATTGTGTGTAGCTCAATGAGCAGCAAGTATATTTCCATTGTGAGATAGCAAGATTGGATCCAGGTGTAATCATATTTAGATTTGATCCACTGAGATGAATGATAATTTTTTTAAAGGGCTGACATTCAATTGATTTCAGTGGGTCAAACCAGACTTACCCACAGTCAGTCATTTTTTTTAAAAAAAGTCACATCTATCCCTGCTTCATTTAAAAAATATTAGGTTTCACTACTATATTATCAGGGGTATGAATGTTTAACCATGATGTAGCAGTAGGGATAGGAAAATCTGTCACTTTAATTTACTCCCCAATTCAATTTGTAAAAAAAAAAACAACCCAAAAACTTGTATTTTTTCCTCATCATAAATGTGAAGAGATTAACAATTTGGTAAAGTCTTCAAAACTGAACTAGAATGAAATTCTATTTGCATGGGCCAAATTAAACGGGTATAGTTATTCCCAGAACATTATGTGGTATCTGCCTTGTATGTATATGTTAATGATGAGGAATCTCTCAGAATAAAACCCTAATTAGATTGGTAGTCCTAATTAACCACTACCATGGTTGAACAGAGAGGCCAGACATTTAAGACATAAGTGCTCAAGTTCTGGGCTTTTTCTAGATGCATAGTTGTAGTTTTGCTATGTGTCGAATTTCATTTTAACTAAATTCAGAGGTTCTTTCCATCCTGGACACAAAGACATTTTGTGAATGTTGGCAGATTCTTCCCAGAAACTGAAATTATAGTCTCACCTATCCATTATGAAGGAATGAAGAGAATTTCAGCAGATGTGTTGAAATTCCCTTTTCTGCAGAGTTATTAAACATGTAAGATCTCAGTCCTCTCTTTCACCTGACCACTCCAGGGTGGATATATGTTGAGCATATTTATTTATTTTTAAATACTCAGAATCTTGGAATGGTTAGACCAGTCCTTTTCAAATGACGTGAATCCTAAATGGCAACAAAGATACGTGAGTACAAGAGATCTATACTGTACTGTTCACAGACAAGGACCTGATTCCCATAAGCAATTGCCTTGGCCTTCACAAAAAGGAGGCAGGGAAGAGGTTTTCTCATGGCTGTGATGCTGATGGCATAGTTGCACTGTAAGTAAGTAAGCATGCTGTCTTGGACTGGGCTTTGTACCTATATTACATCAGTATTGTGCCATCTTCACTGGTTCCTTGTTCTTTTCTGGTCTTGATTCAGAGTTGATTTTGGTCTAAAAACATCTTCATGGTTTGAGGCTACAGCATCTGGATGAACACCTTTTCGTATATGTTTGTGCCTGTAGTCCTGTTCAGATAGATCTCTGCCTCCCACATTCCCACTCACTTAGAATTTTTATTTCAACTTTGCAGTGCAAATTTCAGCAGAACTTCCAGGTAGTGTGGGTATTGTGGGTTGTGGAGAGTGGGACTCATTATGGAACATCCCCATCATGTAACTATTTAGGAGTGGCCCTTTCCAATTGTACAATATCCTCCCTGAAGCAGTCTGTTTGACACGTCTTTGTTGATTTTCCAGTGCCAGGTAAAGACTTAATTTTTCTCACAAATTTTAGCACTTTTTTTCGGTATGTTTTTGTCTGCATGGTTGGATTTAAACTTTAGGGCAGAATTTTTTAAAATCACAGTGGATATTTTAGATATTGTGTTATTTTTAGGTTGGTTTCTTTGCTATTATAAATTGTGTTTTGCTGCAATAGATACCTTTGATTTTCTTTAACTGTATTTTATTTTGTATGTGTCTATTTGCTGAGAGAGTTTTGGCTGGAGGCAGATCGTAAGATGAATAACATTTTTGGTACACTTTAAATAATTGAGACATTGGCTGTGGTCACACCACCCATATGTTCCCCAGTTATCCCCCCGTTACATCAGAGCATAAATTTCAGGTCAAACGATACTTGTCCATTGGTGAATCATTTTACCAGCCAGTGGTATAACCGTGGAACATTCCCCCTCATCAGTAGGCTTCTACCAGTTTTGTTCCAGTGGTGGTTCAGTATGTTAATTAGTGGTATGGCATGTGTGTACATGAGAAATCTATATGTGGGACAGAAAGCAACAGTTAGAACTGGATATGGAATAGCTAATTGGTTCAAAATTGGGGAAGGAGTACAAGAAGGCTGTATATTGTCCCCCTGCTTACTTAACTTATTTGCGAATGGCTGGACTGGAGGAATCCCAAACTGGAATTGCCGGAAGAAATATCAACATCCTCAGGTATGCAGACGATAACACTCTGATGGCAGAAAGTGAGGAGGAATTAAAGAACCTCTTAATGAGGATGAAAGAGGAGAGCACAAAAATGGTCTGAAGCTCAACATCAAAAAAGCTAAGATCATGGCCACTTGCCCCATCATGTCCTGGCAAATAGAAGGGGAAGATATGGAGGCAGTGACAGATTTTACTTTCTTAGGCTCCATGATCACTGCAGCTGGTGACAGCAGGCCTGAAATTAAAAGACACCTGCTTCTGGGGAGGAAAGTGATGACAAACCTTGACATCATCTTAAAAAGCAGAGACATCACCTTGCCAACAAATGTCCGAATAGTCAAAACTATGGTTTTTCCAGTAGCGATGTATGGAAGTGAGAGCTGGACTATAAAGAAAGCTGACCACTGAAGAATTGAAGCTTTTGAATTGTGGTGCTGGAGGAGACTCTTGAGAGGCCCCTGGACTGCAAGGAGATCAAACCTCTCCATTCTGAAGGAAAGCAACCCTGAGTGCTCACTGGAAGGACAGATCCTGAAGCTGAGGCTCCAATATTTTGGCCATCTCATGAGAAGAGAAGACTTCCTGGAGAAGACCCTGGTATTAGGAAAGTGTGGAGGCAAGAGGAGAAAGGGACGACAAAGGAAACAATATCTGACATTTCAATGTATCATTTTAACATTCTTTTTAAAAAAAATTAAGTTGAAGGGCTTCAGTGCCCCATAAAACAATCGAAAAAGTAAATCGGTATCGTGGTTAGCAGGAAGAAAACGAACCAGTAACATTAAAGCACACTGGGACATCCAGGTATATATACCACATGACCACTAAGTACAACAAGGATGAAAAGTTTTGTTACCATAGGGAGACATTTTGCTGGTGTGACCATAGCCTCATTCAGCTCTCTGTTATGTGTTTGTCTTGCTGAAATAAATATTGTAATTCATGTTGTAGTTAATATATCTGCATTGATCCCCAAGCATCACAATTAATAATAATGCTATATTTTCACAGAAACTATATGCCTATAAACACAGAACAATACTTTAGCTTCTTTAATCTGCTTACATGAGAATATGGAGCTGGCAGCTCTTCATATACTGTTGAACTGCAGATCCTATCAGCCGTCTCAGGCAAGGTCTAGGGAGGTGATTATTTCAGTCCAGTAACACCCATAGAGCTTCAGGTGTCCTGCAGGCAACATATACCACTTTTTTTCTTTTTTAATTTATTTCCTTTGTTTTCAACAGTATTGTATTGCATCTGCTGCCATCTGATCTTTTTTTGCCCTTAAATTCCTTCTTGTCCAAAATGTCATTTTAACATATTTATATTTCTTTTTCTCCCTGTTTAATCAAGATTCTTTTGTATGTCACCTACGTACATATGTGTCTATTATTCTTAATTTTTCATATTTACTTGCAATACATGTGTCTGTCTCATTTTCACTCATGCTCTGTTCTGCTTTTCTGTGAAGATTTTCTTTTGTTTCCTCTTTGTACTGTCTTTTGAAAACCAGCCACAGACATCACTGATAGCAATTTTAGAAGCAATCCCAGCATAATTTTAGATGCAATCCCAGCATGCCAATTTCTCATGCATAGTTACGTGTGACAACATTCTAGGTGCACTCATGATTATATGGCTCTCTCTGTGGTGCCATTCCATTTCTATGGCAACACTGCCTATGTACCATTTTATCCTGATGAAACTCATTGCACACTATTGGTAGCTGAACACCTTCATCAGATCAGAGAGATCATCATATGTAGCATATTTGGGAGAAATTAGATAGCTCAACTGATATCTCCAGATCACTGAAAATGTTGAAGCTATTTTTATCCTTATTGTCACAAAATGAAAATAGGATGTTAATATGCCACTGTAATTTTTCATTCCCAACAATATACAATAATAAAATGAATATAAAATAGTATCTGATTAACAGTGTGGCTGCTATCACGATGGCTACCACTTCCAGAATGATCATTCATGACTAAGATCAATCTAATTGCACTTATTCTTTGGAATGGCTAGGAGTGTAAGGCCTTGTGTCATATGATTTAAAATGATTTTTGTATCTTGTTTGGTTCATAAAACAATCTTCTGCGATTATTCTGCAAAGCATACTTTTTGTTCCTCATTAGAACACTGTATGTACTGCTTCTCAGATAAAATTGAAACTATTAAACTTTGGAAGATAACAAGTTTTTTAAAACAACAATTGTACCAACAAAATAAAAACAAACTACCAAATTCAAAGGCATTCTTGAGGTCCATGTCTTCTGAACTCTGTAATGCAATCAGGACTTAAATAGTGAGTGAACCAAGTGGGAATTGCATTGAAAAAAGCAATCACATGGAAATACATTTAATGTAAGTCATCAAAAGAATCCCTCAGTATTTTGTTGCTCTTCTCTGTAGGTCATGGATACAACTGTGCCCTTGCAGATGGTGTGTTTAGTGCATTTCCCATTTTTGCTTAATATTGTCTATGATGTCCTGGGTCCATTACAGCAGTGAGATAAAACCATTTGAAGGGCTATAGTTACCCACTGTATAGGGGTAACATATAATCAATATATTAAGAAAGGGCATCCCAAATGTGTTAAAGATTTGCAGCACCCTTGTAGGTATGTTTATTCAGAAAAAAACCCTCCCATTTTTAAGAAATGACAAATCCCCGAAATTAGCAAAAGCTAGAGACAACATTAAGAGAAAACCACAGCTTCTCATCGGAAATCTTCTTTGCTCATAATGTAATAATGACAATCAGCTCTCAAAAATCAGAGACTGGATATTACGGCTGGTGCATGGGGTTGCTACAGCTCCAGGCCATAGTTCTTCACCAAGCAACATGAACCTGCTGTAGAAGAACAGCTGGATGGTGCATAATGAAGCCACATTGGTAGCAGAATGTTGTAAAAAACCACAGAAACAGAGCTAGATTAACAGGCTGTTGCTTATTAGGATGAATTAATGCTTTGCTTAAAATTACAACCATTCTCATTTATTTTTACAGAAAAGAAGTGATCTGTGAGAAGGAACAATTTCAGACAAATTCTCTTGGGTGAGCTTCAGGATTATATTTATTTATTTTATTTATATCCCGCCTATCTGGTCTTGCGACCACCTTATAGTTATGAGGTGGAGACATGAATATCTTGTTTGCTGTTGTAACAATCATCTCTGTACCATCCACAAGCATGCCTCCCAGCTCCTGGCAGCTCAATAAAAGCCTGAGGAAGATCTTATGAGACAATCCCTTTTTACAAGTATGTATCCACTGTGATACCTTTAAAGAAAGGTTAATATTTTGAAGGCATGAGAAAACTGCTGACTGCTGAAGAATGACAAATGTTGAGCCAAAATTTCTTAGAAGATATTTCTCGAGGAAGTATTTTTGAGATTCTTCTTTCTCTTAACAAGTATATGCCGGGTCAAGTGGATTCCAACTGTCCCAGAATTTTATGTCTGTAAAGCATTCAGTTGTGGTTTAGCAGTCCCTTCTTCTGGTAGTGCTGTGGGACCGTATAGCTTATCCAAGGCCACATATGAGGCAGAGCACATCTTGCCATCAGGGATCCATGCTTTCGGTGTTATCGACTGGATTTTATCTCAGCAGACATTGGGAACATTAAACCACCAGTCTCTCTCTGGCCCTGTAACCAGGCACTCCAGCCCATTGAGCTATGCCAGCTTTTTTTCCTATTCCCTAGCAACAGAAGGGTACTGTTTTCCAACAGAAGAGTGCTATTTGCTGCTGCTGTGACTTGCAATGGGGATGCAAAAAATAATAATGAATGAACAAAATTCTTTGGCTAAAAAAAAAAAAAAAAGGAAAAGCATGAAGTGCTTCAGCCACTGCAAATGGGGAGCTCCATCTCTGAGAAATCATTAAATAATTTCTGCTTCATCAGGGGGAATTTGTGGAAATTGTCTCCCTTCCCAATTTTTCTAGATACAAAAAGGGGGGAGAATTTCTAAAAGCTATTTGTGCACAGCTGTAATATGAATGAAGGGTAAACAGTTGCTATGGAGATACAGTCCTTGTGCTTGTACTGCTTGTGACTTTTTCAGCATTTGCTCATGATGAACATTTGTTTCCTGCCTCCCTATTTATTCTGCTGTAGTCCAGTCGCATTTTAAAGTCTTTTGAATTTTCTTTTTTAAAAAAAAATCTTGAAATTACATTACTTTCTTTATTCATTTATTTTCGTCCTGGAATAATTCAACATGCACACACTTTAAAATGTCAGTGCCTTGATAGGACGTTGAGGTAGTGACTCATATGCCTTTAGGCTGGTTATGGTGCAGTCTTGTCCCATGCTTCAGACTGCATGCAGTTATTCCTCTGACCAATATACTGATTTTATACACCAAGTGATGACCAAAGGACCCAGTTACTAGCTTATCCCTAGTAATTAGGCCCATTGGACATATGCTTAAAGAACTACTAGGCAACTATATTATTAATATTTTTATAATTATATAATGAAGTATGAAATGTACTCTCAACAAACTTCTCTCATCTCTCTTTTTTTCTCAATCTGTACCGGAATATATCCAGTAACAGGCCTTTGAACCCATCTGTGAATCTTGTCTTCCACTCTACCCTTTACATCTGAAATAGCATCCTGTAAGACAGTTGCTTAGTGAATGAAGGTTTTAAAAATAACTGAGTCAGCTACATTCGAGAGGTTTGGCTTGGCCATGAATTTCATGGCCATTAAAACAGTCAGCCTTCCAAAGCCAGAAAATTGCTGACCCATAATTTTCTGGCTGTCTTGTTCATGGTACAACTTTCCTAAAGATTAACAGCCCCTTCCAATTCAGTGAAGCTATGCTTCTCACAGCCACCTTAACTAATATACAAATAATAGATATCGAACTAGTGAAATACTGTTCTGTCAGATATCCCAATAAAGAACATGAAAACCAGCATGCTCCAGCTTATGTGGTGTGAGGAATCTGTACAAATATACAAATGAAAGCTGGCAATAACAATAATGACAGTGAAAATAAATATGTTCAGTGAAGCCAGTTGAACAACTAAATGCATATTTACTACTTTTACTGTATTCATTCACAATGAGAAAGGAGAAGCTACTGTAGAGCTACTTGTTTTCTTCTAAGCTTAAATGATGAATTCTAACTCATTTAAACATATGTGTATGTTTCTTGCAATATATCATGCAACATGCAACAGACTTGTACACTGTGCATATAGGTTAGAAGATTACCTTGTTTGCATTACCCAGCAGAGTGATAAAATATAAGCTTGAATACACTAAACACAGCACTGAAGAAGCTACAGAGTTGTATTTCAACTGTAAATTGAGGGACCTGGCAGTGAAATTGTAAACTGTTTCCTAAGGTTATTGACCTTTGCTATACCTCTTGTTTTGAAAGGAAAAAAACATGGTGGGATAATTTCTTTCTGCCATTAACTTCTCTGTATTTTGAAAAGGACAGGGCGCTTTGTCCTCTGGAGAGAGTATACTTTGACAAAGTGTTTTTCACAGGATTTGCAGGAAACTTTGTGCTGGGAAAGTTCCTGTTGGTAGGCTTTCAGAAATAATAAACATGAAAACAGCAGCCATCAGTTTTGTGCTCTCGTGCTTCCAATCAGTCACACACTTATACTGTACACAGAGACTCAAGTGTACACTCTCACATATACACACATAGTTGCTAGCAAGTAATGGGTGGAAAACAAATGGGTTGGGGAAGCTCAGGATAGGCCTGGAGCTTTTTACAGATTGAAATTCAAAGGGAATTTACCTCAAATCATGATTATCCTATTCCCTTTTTCTCAGATCTTGCATTGTTAATTCTTACAAATGCAGCCTGAATTTATCATATTCATTTATCATAATAAAAATGGCATGTAGACTTCATCTGAAATTGATGCACTCAGCAAAGATTTAAAAAGCCATTTTTACGGACTACAAAATGCCCCAGTCAGAATGGCCAGTGGATTCAGGGTGTGCATCAGAAGCCATTAATTTTAGCCGCCCAGAGTGGTAGAATATACCAGATGGGAGGGATATAAATCAAATAAATAAATAAATAAATAAATAAATAAATAAATAAATAAATAAATAAATAAATAAATAAATTTAGTGGGAGAGTTGATCTGTGATCTGAATTCTCTTGCTTTTAGGGGATATAACTTCAACTATAACCTTTAAACTAGAGTCCCCCCCCCTTGAAGAATTTAAGGGGAGACTAACAGTTCAGTCCAATACATAGTAATCCACATTAACTGTTTCTGAGTTAATTATAATGTATTCCAAAGTAATTAGTTATAAGAGTTAAAAAGAAAACAACATACTTTGGACCTAGGCAAGTGTTTTTTTTTAATTTCATCATAAAAAATAATAAACCTATGTAGCTTGGTGAGCAATTACTTATTGTGTTTGCTGTAACATCATAATCTTCCCATATCTTATGATTTGAAAGGACAAATATGATGAATCTCTTCACTTCATCAAAACCTGTGAAACCGAATTCATATCATACATATTCTATTCCTTTTGACTTACATTTCCTCATGCAAGACTTAAACATTTTTAGTCTGTGTCTGAATGTTTGTAGCTGTGTTTATTCTGATTTATGTTAAAAGTAGTGCATTTTGAATTAGAACTGCATGGATATATTCTGTTGGGGACAAAGACAACTTAGTACAGGAGTTTCTTGCACAGTCAGAAAGACCCTTTTTGGTGAACCTGAAAAAACTTATTGACCATGTAACTTATAAATATGAAGGTATTTCATTAATGGCGAGGAAACATGGATTAAGATCTCTCATGATGCTATGGCAAAATCAGTGATAACAGTCTTGGAAAGAAAAGCCTATTAAGCAGATGGTATCATGCATGAAAAAAAAGTGATCAAGCTGAGAGAAAGAAAGCCAAATCTGCTTATTGTGATAATTAGAAAAGAAAGAGCCACAAAGGAATAGAAAGACAGTGAAATGCAACATCATAGCAAGAAAGCCAGCGGATATGATAATATGAATCCAAGAGAAGGTCAGATTACCATAGAATGGATGAAGGCATAGGAAAATGAATTCTTATAACTTAGAACAAGTTTGGTGTCACACTGTGGGACTTAGATTTGCTCTCTGTGCATCTATCAATATGCTGCTTGATTTGTGGACTTTTTATGTTCTGTGATAGAGTAATATCCAGAGAGAGTTTGTAGTAAAACAATGCATGCCAAGATAAATATTTTCAAGAACAAAGAAATATGTAGAAGCAGTAATAAGTATGGTGTAAAAAAAGAGAAAAAAACCCAGAACAACCTTTATTGAATAGAAGTAGGTAAGTGTACAAAGTATTGATTTATACCTACATAGAACTGGCCATGTTCTTGGACTGAATCTATGGAGGAGTTTCTTTATGCTTCTTTAGTTCTCCTGACTCAATAAATGGCAAATACATGTTTTCACGTAAATTAGTGGGTTAGAGTGCCTAACTGTGGAGCCAGCGTCAGGACTCTCTACAGGGACTCCCAGGATAGAAGCCAGCCAATATCACCTGGAACATGTGTGGATGATAGAAAATCATGTTAAGGGGTCGGGGAGAAGGAAACAAAGATGGTGAAGAAATATAATTTAATAAAGAACTCATTTATGCATAAATTTCAAAAAAAGATAATCAAATATCCAAATACACACACAAGAAAAGCTGAAGTCTGTGTTATACATATTCACATATTGGAGCAGTTATGAGGTTTTCAATTCATTGAGTAGTGGAAGTGGGTTCATTCCGAAGCTGTGAGCTGTTGAACCAGCACAATGGCATGGGCAGTTTGTTTCTGCTGATCAGAAGTTAAATTTCATAGTCGTTCAGATGTGCATATGACTCTACAAATTTCCAATACAGTTTGTGGCTGGAGTGGCAGTCTGGTCTCCTGGTCACTCCTGAGGCATCCTGAAAATGGTGGCACCATGTGGCCGGTGTTGGAGAAAGGACGGGAGCAATTTCTGGTCTGTATTGCACTGGTGTGATGTGAGTGGCCAGCAGGATCCATGGGCAGAAGGACTGCCAGCTGGCAGACCTGGAAGAAGAATTTCTCACTCCAGTCTGCCTGCCTAGCATAAAACCATCCTGGGCACTGGCCAGAGAGCACTAATCCTCCCACCCTACCCAGTTGAGATTCAAGGTTTGTTGCCCAGCAATGCCCCTGTGTGGCAGGGATCCATGGAGTGGCATATGCTCATGTGGCCTCCAGGGAACTTCCATTCCAGATTGTCTCCCAGCTGGAATCTGGGGAAGATTGGTGTCTTTCATTGGGTAGCACTCTGGTCTCCTGGTGAACTGGATCCAGGCTTAATACTGGCCAGAAGGAACTGCTGCTGTAATCAAGAAAGTTGTGGCCTTTTTTCGCCAGTCATTGTGTAGTGTGTTTATTCCTAGGCTGGCCTGTTCAACCATAGGCCAACAAATTCCCAAGGGTTATTACAGCAGCTACACTTAGTTGATTGTACTGCTTACTAAAGTAAAGTATTACTTACTATTTACTAAGTACTATTCTTTAAATGAGCGTTTTATTCTATGTTTTACTTATGTTTCTAATATTATTTTTATTATCTGATTTTTAATATAGTTGTTTAACGCTTTTTAAATATTGTAATAATTTATTATCTGATTTTTAACTTTGTTTCTTTTAAATACTGTAAACTCTCTTGGATCTTTTTGGGAGAAAGGCAGCAGAGAGAGAGAGAGAGTTGTGGAATCCAGCATATATGGAAGAGATTATTCTGCTACAGAAGCTGCAGTTTGAAATCCATAGATAGAGCAGTCATAGAGGTCAAAGTCATTATCCATTTGTTAGATGGGATAGGGTTATCCAGTTAATTATTTTATTTGTTTTAAACACTCTACATATCAAAATTATCCCATAAGATTTTTCTAGGATTGAAAAATGGATCAAAATGAAGTTAGCATCATATTGCAAATTAGTTTCCTAGCTACTAGAACTGAGGGACAGGGGTGTAAAGCTTTTCCTATTACAGATAGACCCCAAGCACCAAGCAAAAGATTAAGAACACATAATATGGAATTCTCTACAGGGGAAATGTCCTAGCAAAAAGGACAAATGAACGTATAGGCTTGATGGAATCTACGTTTGCAAACCCACCTTTGTTAGAAGGTGTCATCCTCAAGGAAATCCATAGTAATTAGGAATCCTACTTAAATGTACAAAACAAAGGATTAGATTTCTGACAATATTTGCAAGTTATAAAAGAAGGAACACCTTTTCAAGCTAGTTAAGTTATAATATTCTTCGTAAGTATATTAATGTTACACTTAATGTCAAAGAGTAAAACTGAAAGAAACCCATCTATTCAGATCCAAAGATCCCTTGCTGGTCAGTCTAATCAGGTTTAACATAATCATGTGAGTGGTATCTTCAGCAATTAATTGGTCCTAGTTAAGAAATGGCATTTGGGCACCCTAGAAATTGCTAACTAACAAATGCTCTATGTGATGTATTGTCTCCCACTGGTGTACAATCATATTTTGAACATTTAATTGGATAGCAAGACCAATTTCCAAATGCATTGATCATCTTAATTAATGTTAGAATAGATGACAGAGGTACAGAAATAAACAGTAAAAAGTCATCAGCATAAAGAAGATTTTAAACTGCTGGGAATCATCCCATGAATGTTGATGTTTTGTGTATTATTGCATGCCAGGCATTCCAAACATAGATCATACCAAAGGAGGAAGTGGACATGCTTTCTGGTACCTCTCGCAAGAGCAAAAGGTGAAGGAAAATACCATTGTACATGTTTTAGATCAATGATTCCCAACCTCGGGTTTGCGAACCACCAGGAGTATGAACCAGGAAATTTAGGTGTTTGTGAAAAATTTGAAAGATGTTGGAAAAAGGCACATACATCAACAGTGTAAGACATGCTACAGGTCAAAAGTTGTGAATTTAATTGAAATTTTTGATCATTGGCAGAGAGAGTTTTCTTCATTATTTAGCATCTAGAAAAACTCTGTTCCCTCACTTTGTTATTTTGGTAAATGATGGAGGGTCCCTCTCTAAACAATGTCTTGCAAACATGCAACTACATTGCACATACTCAGTGGCACTCCCCTCACATGCTCAGCTTTCACTATCCTCCACTTTGTGAACATTCAAGTGCTGTTATGCTGGTACTGTGTATATATAAGCATACACCTTGGTTAGTCCTGTCAGCAATGTACAATGAGTGAGTTCTTCTGGGTCCTTTCTGTCTCTTCTCTTTGTCATCATTTTAAGTTTTAAATTATTTTTCAGTTTGTGTATTATCAGATATGGATCAGTGGGTGAAAACCAGCACAATAAAAAAGCTGAAACATAATGTGGATATTGACCAATAATTTTCAGGACATTAATGCAAAAGAGTGAGAAGGCACCGTTTTAAATTCTTCAGACATATAAAAAGAGAAAATATTCATCCACACATGAATAGGACTGTCCTAAACCCCAGTGTGTAATGTGTGGGGAAGTATTATCCAATGGTAGCATGTCACCTTCCTTCTTCTTGCGGCATTTACAGACAAAACATGTCAGCTATACAAACAAGGAATGCAGTTTTTTTCACCACCTAGCAAAACATCAGAATATGACATTGTTCTTGTCATCAGCTCACAAAGACAATGAACATGCACTTGAAGCGTCCTATCACATTAGTTATCATCTTGATATATGTGGTAAGAATTATATTGTAGCTGAGAATTTAATTCAATTTCTCCTTGCGGAAAAGATGCTGTTTTGTGTATGCTTCAAGAAGAACATGTGAGGAAAATGAACATGATTCCTTTTTCAAACAATACAATGTCTTGGATAATTCAGGATATGTCTGATGGTGGTGAGGCATCAATAATAGGTAGAATTAAAAATAGTAAATTCTTTGCTATCCTAATTGACAAAAGCACAGATGTTGCTTATTTCACTGTTTTGCTTGATATTGTGAAGTATTTGACAGGCAATGAAGTTGAAAACCTTGTGCTTTGTCATCTTCTGCCAGAGCGCGCAAGATGTGAGGATCTATTTAATACTACTGATTATTTCAAAGCACAGGACCTTCTTATACCTTTATGAGAAGTATATACCATATTAAGTTTAATGTACTTCCAGATTTAAAACTGGATTTAAAATCATATATATATATATCATGATTTCCCAAAAATAAGAAAGGGTCTTATATTAATTTTTGCTCCAAAAACACATTAGGGCTTATTTTCAGGGGATGTTTTATTTTTTTTCATGTATAATAATCTACATTTATTTAAGTACAATCATGTCATCTTATTCTGGTTGCTGCACAATGGTGGAGGGCATGGTTTCACTTAACTGGGGCTTTTTTGGGGGGCTAGGGCCAATATTACAAGCATATAAAGGCTTAGGAAGTAGATAAAGGAGCCGTGAAAGGGCTTCAGGATCAAAGGGCTGTGATTGTGCAGCCTTTAACCGAAGGGAGCCTTCCCTTCATTTTTGCGAAGCCCTGTGGCTTCACAAAAGGCAAAGAAAAGTGATGGTCAAAGGGAGCCCTTTGATCCCTGCTTTCCCTTCCTTTTCCTAAGCTTTGTGGCTTAGCAAAAGGAAGGGAAAAGCAGGGATCAAATTTTCTTATTTGCGGTTAGAAAAGGGGGGTCGTCTTATACATTGGGTCATCTTATAAATGGAAAAACAGAGTATATTATAATATAGTAACCCTGAGAATTGCAGGAGGGACACTTTGTTTACCAAGGTGAAACTGACCAAATGTTATTTATTTTATGTTTATTTATTTATTTATTTATTTGATTTATATCCCGCCCATCTGGTCTGGTCGACCACTCTGGTTATGATCTGGTTTATACACAGGATTTCACCTAGTGATTCTTTTCTAACATTCAGGTTGTAATCTCTGATGGAATCTCACCCTATAGTACAGGGTGAGAAAAGTGTGGCCTATGGGCCAGAAGCACCTCCTCAGGGCACAAATCCTACCTCACCAATTGGTATTATTTCAAAAAATATTTTCACCAACAAAACCCATTGATTTACAGATCCACAAAATGGCACACATTTTGCCATTTTGATGGGGAAGAGAGAACTTAATTGCCTCTCACACACTCATGGTTCCTCTCTCTCTCTTTCTCTCTCTCTTTTTTTTCCTTCCAAATTTTGGCTACCGGAGATGTAGATCTCCAAGAGCCAGGGTGGGCAAGAGCCAGGGTGGGCAAGATATTCTCTACTATAGGATATATTTTATTTATTGATCTGGAAATATGAATGGAAGGATCTACATCAAGGTATTTACCCACCCTTTTGGTCTTGCAGCTGTTGTACTGGGTTGCAAAGTGTTATTGGCCAACCTTCTTATTCCTTCTTTGCCACAATATGTTGATTTTAACTTGTGATTGCAGGGGCCATCAGGAAATGTAAGTAACCCAACAAGATTGGATCATATCTTTTGGCAGCATGTTCACTTCAACATATATGTCAATGATTTTACCATATATAATTCATGGGGAGACCTATCTTTTAAAATGGCGATGTGAACAATTATCATTATGTGATATAATTATTTGATTATAACCCATTCTGAATATTTTATAAAGTTAGTATACATGATGATAGATAGATAGATAGATGATAGATAGAGAGATAGAGAGATAGAGATAGAGATAGATAGATAGATAGATAGATAGATAGATAGATAGATAGATAGATAGATAGATAGATAGATAGATAGATAGATAGATAGATAGATAGATAGAGAGAGAGAGAGAGACAGACAGACAGACAGACAGACAGACAGACAGACAGACAGACAGACATTTGCATGTATATGGATAGTTTTACATATATAGCAGCAATGGAAAGAATGCTTTAACCTTATTCTGTTGTCAGATGAAGTTGATGAACTTGCTCATATTGTCAAAGCTGAATTCCTGTAATCCACAGTGTCTGAAAGTATACATTTCTAATTTTTATCAAATGTATTAAGTGCTCAAATTTATTCTGAGAGCAGTCTGCGTTTCCTCTAATTTGTTAAGTGGGATGCTATTCAATTCTGCATTGATCTTAATAGATGCCGTGTAATTAATTACATTAACATTGCTAATGCTCTATATAATTAATTATCTGAAAGAATCCATACTGTTATGTAGCTAAGTCTTGCTGTCTTTTCATAATGAAGCTGTAAAGGATAAAACAATACTCAGACTGGTTGGATAAACATAGAACTCTTGACCCACTGTAGGATTATTGCTTTGTGGTTTACGAACCCAGTTAGGTGAATAATTTATTATCGTCTGTAAACCAGCTGAATATGAAAGGCTACACAGAGCACAGTCAACAAAAAGCAATGTAAATACCATTAGTGCCTTCTGTGTACATAGGCATATCTCCAGAAGGAACATTTTTCCTCTAGATGACACAGATTTGGAAGTAACATTATATATCACATTGTCCCAATGGTAACTTGTTGTGCAGTTGTGGCTGAGGAAGTAGATTTGGGGACCATGGATTATGCTTCCTTTACAATAGACTGCTTGTAAGTTACGGTTTGCTCCTCACAAGGACTGGGAAAATTTGTGTTTAGCCACAGAACTTCATCAAGAGGGCTTGAAACTGAATTGGAAGTGAGAAGGAGATGCAAGCTCACAGGTAAAAATAGATGAAAGCTTATGTACAAAACCAGATCAAGCACCTCTAAGGGGCTCCAATAACAGTGTCCATAAAAAATGGAGGGAAAAAAGCAGGCCACAAATCACACAATGTCCAGTTTCTATATTAGGGGTATTCGTATACGAATATGAATATCCCTGCACAGGTGGAAATAACAAGGGTCCAGCCCCATCGGCCAGACTGTCCACTCACAATTTCACTGCTGCCACTTTCTATTGCACAGTTATCCGCAATGGATTAGCCACTCTCCGACCTAGCAGAGAGGCTCGTCATCCTGCCTCCTGCGAGGACTGGGTAATAGATTGTGGACAATGGCGCGATAGGAAGGCACTGCGGAGCTGGCGGCAGAAGCAAAATTGTAGTGGACAATCTGGCCCCATGGAGCTGGACCCTAGTTATTACCACCTGTGCAGGGATATTTGTATTCATAAACGAATACGAATACCCCAATTTCTAGTCTATATATGAATTTGCTCCATGGATTGCCTGTTTCCTTGACATAGATTTTGGCCTTTGTCTATCAAAAACTTAGTAATCAGCTGAAAGACTTAATTTGGTTTGCTCGTGGCATCACACATTCTGCTTAGATACTTAGAATCTGATTCTATCAAATACTCTCTGACTCATGGATGCCAAGAATGGGCTAAATGCAGCCCTCTAGATGTTACTGGACTGCGACTCCTATCAGCCCTATCCAGACTAGCTGATGCTTGGGAATTTTGGTGAATGTTTATAATAAATAAATTAAAACAAACCAAAAGCAACCTAAGTGCAATTCTGCTTACAGTGAGATTATTCATCCAATTAATATCGTCTCCAAATACTGCTTTGGAAACAGTTTTTTCTATTTAAATCATGAGGGACTGAAGAACATTCAACATGTTAAGAAACGGCTGTATGCATTGTTTTATACAGCAGTGCATTTCAACATGTGAGTTATTCCAAGGAAAATATATATTATGATATTTATCACATGCTGTCACATCAGTTTTGACTTATGGCAACCTTTCAAGGCTTCCCAGCTAGAGAAAACTCAGAAGTGCTTTACCATTCTCCTCTTTTGTGGATCCCCTGGAACTGTGCAGCTTGTTCAAGGCCGCACAGGCTGACTACTTCATAGAAGGCACAGTGGATAATAGAATTTGCAGCCTCTGGCTCTGAAGCCAGATACCTTAACCATTGAGCTATCCAGCTAGCTTATATATATATCCCAAAACATGTTAAGAAACTACTCAGAAATTATTTATATTACTTTGTTAACTATACTGTTATTTCTTTCTGTTATGGCTTGCATAGTAATGGCTTGTTTTCAGATTTCTGCATCTTCCCCCTTTCTGCATGTGATTCTTGATCCATGTTGCAAAATATCTTGCATATACAGCAGATATTCCTGCCAGTAATAGTTCTGGGTGAAAGGTTTTGTGCACTTTTCAATAATAAAGGTCCATATAACAACAGAAAAGTATAGCAACATTTCAGATGATGATGATGGTGATGACTATAGTTCATATGATAAGTTCATCTAAAATCTCTGAAGGCTTTAATACACTTTCTGGGCTTACATGAATAAATCTGTAAGTGTAGAAGTCTGTGAGTTTTGCACATCACTTTTAAAATGAAACTTTTCCAAATAGCCATAGTGTAACTAGTTCATCATGCCCCCTTCATCTAGCACTCCCATGTAATAATTAGAATTCTCTTGAGTGTCAGCGCACATCAGTATATTCATACTATGTGCATTTTTCCTGTTTCACCTGGCTGACTCTAACTCCTACATTTCATTCAAGAAGCACTAATATTTTTAATTTATGGTGCTTATGACTTTGACTCTCACCCCTTTTATTCCTCATATGTTACTGCAATCCTCGGCTTGTCTATTAAAATCATGTCAAAGTTGTCTTGGGAAATTGAGATATTTGCCTTTTGTCTTTCTTTTAAGAAACACTGTATGATGGCATCTACTACCTTCTCCCCAAAATGGCATGTATTTCTGTTCTCTTTCTTCCCTACATCCGATTCATCATCTTCATCGGTATTCCATTGTCCTTGCCCCCCATTCATTCTCAGGAAACTGATGTTTAAAATGTTCCTTAGGAAATACAATCTGTCACACCACTATTAGTTAAGATGATTTAAAGCCATACTATACAGCAATCTCATGACATTCCTCTCCATGTACTATATGTTTGCATACAGCTCTAGATAGCTGTTCATCAGCTAACATTCCTCATCTGTTCCTGAGCTAATGAAATTTGGCACAGCTCCACTGCCGTCTTTATGAAGAGTGACTGTGTGCTTTTTTCTGCCAACTGAAACTTATTTCTTCTCCCCATTATCATTCACATCACCTCTAACTACCTAGATGATCCATAATTTATTAACATTTTGCATTTTCCTTTGATCAGAATCTAAATAAGTTTGAAACAAAAGGATTTCAGGAGGCATCTCTCTGACAGATGCAGCCTGCCCACCTCAGGTAATTAGTTATTAGAATGCATTAATTAAGAGAACAGGGAAAAATTATGAATTTAGGTTACAAAAATGGCCTTGGTGGCAGGCAATTAAGGCAGAAGGCAGAAACAAACCTTCACATTGATCTGCTGATGGCAACTTCAACTGTTATAATGGATACATTTTATTTTACGACAGTAGCATTTCTTGATATTTTTATCATAGTAAAATGTATGCATCATATCTTTATTTTCATTGTATACACAAGTTGCATCCATCATACTAACTTACACACACTGTGGACTTATAAACCTGGTTTGGCAGCACAGTCTTAGCAGCTAATCTCACCTAGCCAATCAGCCAGCAGGACCCACCTTAGTAAGCAGGCTTGGCAGTACCTTCTTACCAAGCACACATCCAGACTCCCTGGAAAAAGTAAACAGAAATTCCAAGGAAGAAGATTAATCAATAGAATCCATGGTTTGGGCCTGAACTATGCCTACTCACCTAGTCTCTCTGTTTCTAGATCAACCTGCAGTGTCACTAGACCCATCTCAGCTGCAAACTGAGTCCAACCAATTACAAAACAAAATCTTCACAAAACAAAATTAGAGAAAGCCTCTGCTGCCCCATGCACAGAGGCCACACAAAGATGTTCCTCCAACCAAGAAAGAATCCATTATCATCAATGCTAGTTATACAGATAGAAAGGCGCTCAGCAGAGCACTAATCTCACAAGGAACAACTAAAGCAAAAAAGCAGTTAACATGAACATTACATTGTGTTCATGTCATTACAGATCTCCCATATAATTTTCCAGGCAATGTGAAAGCCCTTCACAGAACAATTTTCCTAAGTATCTTGTTTTCTTCCCTTTATCTCCTAATTTACACTTTGATTTTTTCATTGAAGTTCTTTACCCTTGAAGTTCCTGAATAAAAGATAATGTTGCTCAGTCATGGGCTCAGACATTATGGAACATCACGATTCAATCAGTCAGAAAACACTATTCAGCTGACACATAGAACAGAAAGAACACATTTGTATAGGGTGGCATTTGTCTTACAATACTGCGGCATAAAAAACTTCTAAATGTCTAGTTCATCATCTAAGTTTGGCTGCATCCTGTATAATAACTACTTCATATTTTGTAATTAAGGTTATGGATTTTACCTTTGTGATAGTACCAGGTATTGATAACTATAGTGTACTTCCTGACAGATTCTACAGAAGTAATATTTCTAGTTTTGGTCTGAATCACAGCCTAACCTTTTAGTTCTAATAGTTTAGTGATTCTACAAACCTTTCTAACTTGTTCTTCATCTGTTATGTGAAGATAAGTGCAGCACTTTTCCTAACCAATATAATATAAATCTGGTCAACATTTAGATACCCACAAAATCCAATTTCTAAGTTATTTGTGTCTCTTCAGTAAGTGTATCTCACTTTTTAAGACGACAGATAATCTGTTCTCTGCTTTTATTGTTATTTTCCTCACAAACTGTTCTCTAGCAGTAAAATAAAGCGTATATAAGCTCTTTAAATTATCTTAGAATTCTCCTTGAGAATCTGAATATGTCCTTAAATTGTATTGTTTCCACAAATGGATACTGACACAACTAAACTCCACTGGAGAAGAGCACATTTAATATGTTTTAATGCATCCTTTTATTAGGATAGAGTGAACATAACCATGAATTTGTTTAAAAGATACCAGTTTTTATTTAGTTTATATCCCCCCCCCCCCAAATACTGTTAGGCACCAACATTTTGGAGTTGTTTATAGGGACATCATTAAGTTAACCAAGGTGAAATATAAAGTACTCCAGTAGATCTTTTTGGCTTGTCTCCAGCTGTTTGTGCATTTTTGTCCTTCGGGCTATTTTTATTAAGTTCTTCAGTGTGTCCTTTCCTAAGAGTGGGTTTCGGTGAAAAACTGAAGCAGTAAAGCCATTACATAGTAATTTGTGTGTGGTTGGGTAGGGGGGAAGAGATGTATGATATTGTTTATTTGGATATTCAGACTAACTCTGGTCACCTAGTCCATTTACTATGGGGGCCAAAATCATGGCTGGGTGAGTCCTAGAATGGAGAACCCTTCCTCCATCTTTTGACCTCTTAACATCTTCCCAAGATGCCTTGTGCCTGGGGAGAGAGTGTGTCAGGAGAGCAAGAAGGAGCCAGCCAATAGGAAAGAGGCTGGTAGAGGTGAGAAGGGCAAATACTTCCCTGGCAGACCAGAAGATGGAAGTTCCTTCTCTGGTTGGCCAGGGAAGTATAAAAATGGGCTCTGATCTCAGCCCAGCAGTCTGCTATAGATCTTCACCCACTCACTCTTTTTATTTTGCATGGTGTTCTGTTAACTGATGCATGTTGAGGAGGGTGAAAGGGAATGCTAATTCTATATTTTAGTTTGTATTATCTCAAGTTTGTCACAGCATCAGTGGTTGTAGCAGAATGGTGATTTTGCACATAGGAGAGATTCCTGGTAAGGAAGATGGGTGGTCAGCCTTATCCCAGGTAGGAGGACTTCTCCAGTTGGGAGCAAGGAGTGGGAGATTGCCATCACAGTCTACCATAATACATGGCAGTGGGTTGCCCCTTAGTGGTCTTGCACCCATTGGATCAACCATCCTTGGTTGCCCAACAAGAGCTTCATAAAAGTGACCTTGGTGAGCTTACTGAGTAATAGCAACTAATTGTTTTCCTGTGGAAAGAAATGAAGATGTTTGGGATATGCGAGCTGGATCATGTAGGGGGATGGATTATGTAGCTTACTTGTGCCACCATGTTATTCCAGCTATGAGAAAAATTATCCCACCACAGTTGTTCCTCTTCATGTAATTTATTAGAATTCAATTGGAAGGAAATAAAAACGTTTGAAGATACAGATACACAGTGGCATACATTTTGTGCAATAGAGCTTAGTCCAGTTGCTTTGTCCTACTGTTATCATATTTCAAAAACATTTTTAATCATCCAGCTATGTACCTAGTAGTTTAAGCAGGTCTGCACCAATTGCTTCAAGTGGAATCCACATGGAACCAGAATACTGCAATGTGTTACATTTATACTGATGGTGAATTTGACTCAGAAAAAGAACCAGAGGGTAAACTGTCCTGGTACACTGACCTTTGCTATAGATACTTTATGTAGAGAATATCTTGCCTAGTAACCTCCTCCAGTTTCCCAGGTCCTCAAGCAAGATCAGAAGTGTTTTTTTCCATCTTAACTGACAATGTTCTCTTTACATAAGTGGCCTGTGTACATAGTGTCCACTGTGTTTGGCAGGGCAGAAGCCACAAAAGCCAATGGTAAGTAAACACATTGAGTCCTGACTAGCAAGCACAGGGTTCATCATGTTCTCTCCTCAGCAGCCTCTGATCAGAAAACCAGTTATTTCTGGTCAAAGAAGAGTTTCCAGTTAGTGAGCACTCTGTGATGTTCTTGCAACGAAGATGTACTGGTGCTGAGAACTGAAGGCAGCTCCGACAGGTACAAACTACACAAAACAAGTAGAAGCTGCTGCTTTTTCACAAGTATGTTTGTTGCCTGAAGCTACCATTTTTGTGGCAAGAAATTTAATCACTTGAAAATTCAGGGAAGTGTGAACCTAAGATGGCAGAAGAGAGGTGTGTATATGGTAAGGATGTCAAGATGAAAATTGTTTTTTATATATTGATTTATGCACTCCCCTGTTTTTATCAGTAAAATCGAAGTAATATACACTCATATTGCTGCACTGAAGTGAGTGGTAGCTCATCTCTCCCTATATGACCTATTACACATTTAAATGTCTTGCATGCATTTGGCTCTGTCTTCAGTGAGACTTAATTTATAGCTTCAGGTTATGTGAAATATCCCCTGTGCCACTGCTAAATGAGGGTGAACCAAAGAACTGATATATTTATATACTTTTATATTACGGATGTCTATATTGATTTCATTTTTATTTGTGACATTGTGTGCAAGGTTTAATTTTTATTAGTTCCCAAACGCAAAACAGGACATGATTGATAGATTTGTGAAAATCGTATTCCCTTTGCTAGCAATTGCCTTTAGCAATTTCTGATGTAGTTTCACATTATCAGAAGTATGTCCCCTTACTACAAGAAGAGAATCAATGGTTGTAACCAAATAGTGATTTACACTGTATTTTCTTAACTTCTTAACAAATAACCATAACAAAATTTTGGTCCTAAAGCACCCAAAATTTGAAGTGCTGGAAAAATTAATTCAGATAATAATAATGATGATGATTTAAAATTTGAATTTGAATTTCTTTGATAGTTTCTCCCATTCTTTTTGATCTAACAAATGTCTTGTTTATTTGTCTTTAGTAATTATACTTGCTGAACCATGAAACAGGACTGAGCAAGATTTTCAGCACCAGAAGCAAAATATGCCAGTCTCCTTATTTAGTTCATGGATGATCAGGTAGTTTCTGCTGTTGTTATCCTATGCCAAGGGTTCCTTCACCCACTAAACATTGTTGCTTTTTACAGTACAAAACGTTGGTGAAAGAGATCTTAATATCGAATAGAAGTCATTACCAGGGGTGTAGTAATATACTGTCTCACTCAATTTGCAACTTATGTCTACTAACCACTTGTGTAACTGATGCCACATACATGTAAAATAATTTTCCATCTCTTATGTCTGAGGAAGTTGATTTGATCCATGAAAGTTCACATTAAAATATAACAGTTTTTAAGGTGCCACAATGATTTTGTCTTTTATCTTTTTTTACTTTTGTTTTTGCCAGAAAAAAGGTTTGTATAACAAAACTTCACTTCTGATTCACATATGATCATGGTCTAAATCTGGTTTATCTTGATCCATCATGAGACATCTTCATAGCAGTTAACTGATATACCTATGCAACCCTACAGACACAGGAACTTAGGTCTTAGAGACAGAAGGTAGCAGAATCACCCTTAAAGATATAGCCTCAGGGATAGAAGGCAGGCAACCTTTTGGAACCAAATAGATATGTCAATTTTTTATTTTTATTGTATATAACACATAAACAGTGGCAAATTGCCAGGACATTACAGCAGCCTTCTCAACCTACTTAGGAGCAAGCAGTGAATGTTCTGGCTCAGAAAAGAGATGGAAAACTCCCAGTGGCTGAATTCTTTGGCAGTGAAACTTCTTCAATTCAACAAACAGTATTGAATTCTCTGGCAGCAGCTCACAATTTGCCTTTTGTAGGCAAAGAATTATATTGGGTGAGGGAATTAGGAAGTCACAAAATAAATGTCACTGATGCCAGTTCCGATCACTAACTACCTTGGTGACATGGCAGACTTGCATTATTTGCTGTAGTCATCACTGTAATATATAAGTTCTGAGCATTGAGGCTGCTCTTAGTGGAGCTATTGTGATGTCTCAAAAACTGGGGGAAGGGAATACACATCTTGGCAGAGTATGGAAAACTATGGCTAAAAATCTCTAGCTATGAAGCAGAAAAAGTTCAGAGACCTACAGAACAGAATTAGCTCAACTGGCCTTTACAGTCACAAAAACTTACTTTAGAACATTGGTAAGAGAAAGAAAAAAAAGTTTTTTTGATTACTTACCATTATGAGAGATCAAAACAAACAACATATTGTAGAAAAAATAATGAACATGAACAGAGTTTAACTATCTAACGAGCTTCATGACTGACTCACAACATGATTTCCTGACTGACTACATAGCTGACTCTGACCACGGACTAACTAATCAAGAAGAGTGAGAAAAGAATTGTTCAGTAGAGAGGTGTATATGAGAGAGAGATAACAGTTGGTTGCTTCTGGATTGATTGACAATCACCCCAGCCCAGGAAGGACCTTTCTAGTCAAAACCTCTTCAAGTCATCATATGAAGGTTGCCATATGTATTTCCAATAAAACCAGCCTAGAATGATGAGTTGATTAGATTTGCTTAGCTGGCTATTCATCTCTAATCCCCTACCTCTTTTCCTGCCTGCTTCTGCCATCCATTACTACCTCCCCAGTGCCCCTCACCAAGTTCCTTTTAATGCCATACCTTGAGAATTATATTTGGTCTTTGCTGCATTATAGTATGCAAAGTCCCAAGTCTGAACTGTAGAGAGTTTTTAGAGTTCTAGCATGGTGCCGCCAAACAAGCAGAGTCTTGCCATAACAGATTATCTTTCATTTTGGTGTCTCCCCCCTGGTTCCCTGTTTTTATCAAGCACTGCTGCCCAACTGCCCACCCAGTAGTTGTAATGCTGCCTTTCAATGCAGGACTTTAACCAATCCTACTATGTTTGGGTTGACTTGTTTTGCTTTGGAATCTTGGCTGTTCTTCAGTACAGTTTTTCAATTTAAATAACTTGAAGATTTTTAAAAGAGCTTTAGAAAGCTGTTGCCAATTTGAGGGGACCAATAGAATGAATAGGCAGGACTGGACACTCAGCTTTTATGAACTGCATTTCATTTTTTATTTCTCTTAGGCTTGCTTTCTAGATTTAGCAAGTTTATCCCTTTCTTTAGGTTTCATAATGTCTCCAAATTCCATATCTATCTGTGTCAGGGGAAAAAGAAAAAGATGTAATTATTTTTTTTCTAAATCAGTCAATGGGAAGGTTGCTGATCTAAACTGATGTGCCTTCAGAACTCACCCTTACCGAATCAGATGGGGTCCAGATTACTCTAGACTGAATTAGGACATTTTATTTGTGTGTTTTATCTTGCTATTGTAAACTGCTATTGAAAAGTCTTCAAACAAATAAGCTATAATAATGTGTTAGAATAATGGCTTATGTTACTTCAGCATATTACTAATAAATAATTAAATACAATTTTTAAAAAATCACAAGTGGGTGCATATTTCTTACCAGAATCTTCATCTCACTCTACCTTTGATCAAAAAGGGCAAATTCAGAAATAGCTTGTGAGGAAGGCAGCATCAATTAATTGTTCCTTGAACCACTCTGTTCTCTGAAAATTGATTAGAGAGAATCACCAGATGTGCATCTAACCTGGCAATATAACAAGATCTCCTTCTTTGTATGTATCTGACTGCTTTTGGAAAAAAAAAAGAAGGCTATTCATGTTTTCAGGAAGAAAAAAAAGAACAAACAATTTGGAATGACTTAGTTAATTAGCCTAAACAGAACAGCAAATCCAACCCATTAACACAAGAAATATTCAAGAGACAGATGGATCAGCAAAGCTGTGCTTTTCCTTTGGTCTTAATTTGAAATTTCTGGGGGAAAAATATGTGCCCTCATCCAATGTCCAATAATATAGGATGATATTCAAAATGAAAATACTAAAATAATGATTTTTCTTTTGGTTCTGGTTCCTCTTATTCCATTTTGGTATTTATTACAAAGAATGTAACATATATTCACAAATTTTCTCATTGTCAGTGAAAAGGGGCATCAAGATGCTCAAGAAAAAAAAACCCGTTAGCCTCTGCAAGATCTTTGTTCCTATACATTTTTTATTGTCAGCAGCAGCAACAGCAGCAACAACAGCAACACAAGCATATTTTATGTGGAAAACATTGCACAAATACATTGGTTGTTTTTTGTGGGGGTGTATTTTTGCATGGACACGTTTTAATGCAAAATACAAGGGTTTCACAATATATATATATATTTGTCTTTTTCCTCCCATTAAACTATCCCAAAATGTGAAAAATGCAGCAAAATGTTATTGTCTACCTGGGAGAAAACTCCTGAATGTTTTAAATTTTCAGATAAAAGAAGGGGAGATTTACATTCTTGTTTATTACTACTGTTACCAAAGACTTAGAGCATGCTAATTGTGGGAAATTAATGTTATCTTTTCATTTCCAAAGCCTTGTTTCCGTAATACATTTTAAATAAATCAAAAGTATTGATTCCCAAAGGGAACAGGAACATGTACCAGCTTTTTTTTGGGGGGGGGGGAGGTTCCAAATTAAGAATAGCAGACATATTTGTATATTGCCATAGTAAATACAGGGTGATCCAAGATGCCTCCAGTTGCCTGTGTGTTTCTTAGGGTACTCTTACAAAATCACTGCAAGTTGCCCTGGTGTTTTGGGAGTTAAAATGCTTCAATGTGAACAAAAGTATTTGGAGCCAGTTGCTGAGTGACATCTGAAACCTTAAAGAAAATTAAAACCTCCCTGGAAACTCTAGTTGCTGAACTCTGGGGAGGGCTGAGATTAACCTTACCAACCCCTGTTTATTCCCCTTTCACCAAACTGAGCAGCAGTTTGATGTCTAGGCATGAAAAGGAGAGGGTGCTACATCTCTTAAAAGACGAGTTGCATTGTAGAATTTCTTTGTGTTTTCTTTCCAGTAGCTATATTGAGACGTCATTACGCTTAGGATTTTGTGTGCATGTCAATGTGAGATGGATAATTTCTTGTACAAGTTTTGATTGGATAAATAGATTTTGATTATACTGTTTTTATTCTATTTTTATTGTTAGCCACCCAGAGTAGATATTTGTCTAGATGGGTGGGGTATGCATAAATGAATGAATGAATGAATGAATGAATGAATGAATGAATGAATGAATGAATGAATGAATGAATGAATGAATGAATGAATGAATGGCTAAGTAGCACTTTCTCCTCTGGAACCACCACCACCACCATCATAATTAACATAATCTTAGAACTGCAGAGCTGGAAGGGACTCTATGGATCATCACGTCCAGCCCCTATCAAGGGGATTTGAACTCCCAAACTCTGGCTCCCCAGTCAGATACCTAAATCACTGAGCTATCCAGCAGTTCATTTTTCGTTTTCTTTCTTTTTTTTAAATGTGTCTAGCTAGTCTTTATTTGCAGAACCATTTTGTTGCTGTTGATGTGGCCTGTCTTGTTGAGCAAGACAGGACACTGATTGGAAACCCTAGGTTATATCTTCCCTGCTTCCAAGACATGTTTCTTCCAATTCTTCTTATTTCATTTTTTATTTGATTCCCACTAAGAACGCCATAGAAGAAACTTCTGCCTGAACCTATCTTCAAGATATTTTAAAAGCATAGTACAGGTCAGCCTCTTCTATGCCACCGACACCAAAGTAGTCCCTCGTATTTTTTCTGCTGCGGTGCCTATGCTTGTTTCAGAATTTGTAGGTGCCATATTTTCAAAATTCTGGTTTGGGTTAAGGTGAGCAATTACATTTGGACAAGGCAACATACTGACTAAAGATTGTAACAGAACACTCTCACTCCAATACATGTTTCCCCAAGCATGGCTACTTGAGGGTTTAGAGTGGAAGGGAAAAAGATGGCTGGACAGTGTCTGCGAAGCAACCAACATGAACCTGACACAACTCCGGGTGGCAGTAGAAGACAGGAGGGCCTGGCGTGCTCTGGTCCATGGGGTCACGAAGAGTCGGACACGACTAAACGACTAAATACACACACACAGAAGTTTTACTTATGAACGTTCGCCACATTCTCAAAATATAACAAACCCCTCCCTCATCTCAGGTCCAGTTCCTCTCATTACATTTACTGTTTGGAATCAGCATAGTACATATATGGAAAATACTGGCGAGTAAGTTGGAATCTTAAGGGGACGTGGTGGTGCTGTAGGTTAAACTGCAAAAGCCTCTGTACTGCAAGGTTGGAAGACCAGCAGTCATAAGATCAAATCCACATGACAAAGTGAGCTCCTGTCGCTCATCCCAGCTCCTGCCAACCTAGCAGTTCGAAAGTAGGTAAATGCAAGTAGATATATAGGTACCACCACAGTGGGAAGGTAACAGCGTTCTGTGTCTAGTCGTGCTGGCCACATGACCACAGAAACTGTCTACAGACAAACACTGGCTCTATGGCTTGGAAATGGGGATGAGCACTGTCCCCTAGAGTCAAACACGACTGGACTAAATGTCAAGGGGAACATTTACCTTTACCTAAGTTGGAATCACAGATGTAAGAAATAAAAATAGTGAAATACATTGTAATAAGAAATGTTTGGAATAGAAAATAATAGGATCCTCTCCCCCACCCCCATGAGTTTTGCCCATGTAGTCCTCCCAGTCCCCTGTGGAGAGAATTCAGCACATGTCCTTAAAGGCTTGAGGAAATTGGTTATTATCATTGTTTACACTGTGAAGCTGAAAATTCTCTATAGAGTTTTAGCTGAAGTAAAATTGGTCTGCAACAGCAAACAGGTGCATTACATGTTAAAAATGACAAACAGTGTATGCTGCATAGTGCATGAATTTCCTACTTGATTTATATGTACACAGAATACTCATATTTGATATCACTAGAAAGCTGTATTGCTTTATGTACTGCTGCATTTATACTTGGCTACTGATTAAAATAGCATGAAATATTAATGGGAGGATAGGGAGAGATTAGTTCATTAACTATAAATTAAAAGTTGGCATCCATTATTTAGCGTGGCTGTTCAGGCTCTTGGTTGATATAATTTATATTGCTTTAATTATTATTTCATTTTGCAAGTCATAACAACACAGGTCATTTGAGAAGACATACAATTAAGAAGAAATTTTAAGATCTTATTTTGGATTGTAAAGGTTGAACCTGCTGTTTAACAGTTGTTCATTTCTCTGATTATTTTTTTGTTTATAGAACAGGGTCTGTGATTCTGAATTTTAATTAACATGCATATTTATCATTGAAATAAATCACAATTCAGATTTTCAAAAATTCCTTTCACAGACAAGACCCATGTTGCCGAATCATTCCTATTCAAGTAGAAAAGTACTGTGCAATATATGCCATTATTTAATATATGTACTATTTAATATATATTATTTCAATATTGTATGTAGAGAGTAGCAGGCATCAGATTTCACAGCCCATGGATTTAATGAGTTTCAAGGAGATTTTCCATGTTAGTCTGTTGCAGAAACAAGAACAAAAAGTTTTGTGATTCCTAAAAGATGAACAAATTTTATCTGGGCTAACTTCTCATGGACCATTTCTTCCAATTCATCTGGAAAAAAAAAACCAGTCCCTGATACATTGCTTCGGGGAAAAGCATCTAAGCAGGGCAGACCAGAGATGATTGTGCATTTATGAATCAGCTACAGGATGGTCGAAGATGGCACCAGTTGCTCTCAAGTTGGTTCACTGAAGTTTGTTCCAGTGATTTTTGAATTAAAAAGTGAGCACCCAGTGTTGTTTGCATATTTATGTTGAAAACCACACAGATAATGCTTTAGCACTATGGAATGGTATATAAGTTGAAACACCAACACCAACAAAGTCTGTTGGTGCAAAGCATGATACCTGTAATGTTGCGACAAGGAGGAAGCCTGATGCTGAGAGAGGCCCGGAAGGATAAGACATGAAACCGGGCCTTCTCGGCGGTGGCTCCTCGCCTATGGAACAACCTCCCTCCGGAGATTCGCACAGCACCTATGCTGGGAATCTTTAAAACCTAATTAAAAACATGGTTATACATCCAGTCAATACCTGATTTCTCTCTATTTTCCTTTATTATTTTCTTTTACTTTATTTCAATTGTTATTGAACGACTATGCACATTCTTGAGTTTATTGTTTTATCCTATATTGTAAGCCACCTAGAGTAGTCCAGATAGGCGGGGTATAAATCAAATAAATAAATAAATAAATAAATAAATAAATAAATAAATAAATAAATAAATATCGATCGATCGATAGATCGATAGATAGATCGATTGATTGATCGATCGATCGATCGATAGATCGATCGATAGATCGATAGATAGATCGATAGATAGATCGATTGATCGATCGATCGATCGATCGATCGATCGATCGATAGATAGATAGATAGATAGATAGATAGATAGATAGATAGATAGATAGATAGATACAACATGGGCGTTTATTATTAAATGATCTAAATATTTTTCCTGTTCAGTATAGCACTATGTAGAAGACAGGAGAGGGTTTAGGTCTGTTGTCATCATGCCTGTAAGTAAATTTGTGTTGAAATCACAGTGAATTGATTTTCTGAAGATTGTTTCTTCATTTTAAGAAATATATATTTGTGACGTTCCACCCAGTGTTCTCTGTTTGTTTCCCCAAAACACAGGTTCGCCCTCTGGATATGTTTACTCTTTCTTCTGCTACCACCAGTGGATCTCTCATCCACACTGAACTATATATGCATCAGACATATGCTGCCAATATAAGTTGTTTATTTATCTTTAGGTTTTTAAATCACAGATGTTCTTTTATTAATGTTTAGGATCACTCATTAAACTTCTTATATTTGATTACATGTTTGCTTATTCAGGTGTTGTATTTACTTATTCACATTAACCAATTCATTAATATCCTCTGACTATCTATTTAGCTTTACTATTCCTTATATCTCATTCTCATTCTCTCTAACTCTCCAACTTTCCAATTTTCTCTTCTTAACTCTCCAATTCTCTCCTCTAACTGCCTCCCTCTGTCTGTCTCCTTGACTCCTGTCTTCTCATAGGCTCCTGCACTTGAGCTTCAGCTATGATAGACAGGAGTGACATGGGCATTCCGCCACAATATCTTATACATCAGCTGGGATAATCATGTGATCTAAACTGCCACAGTTGTAGTAAAATGCAGTTGTTTACAACTGAAAAGCTATTCTAGATTTCCTAAGAAAGTTTTATCCTTTTCTTTATGAAATAATTTCTCTTTTAGTTTTATCACATTCTGATTTCACAAGATGCAAATTATGATTTAGAATGTACAGCCAGTATTAAACCATTCTGTGGACATATAGAGAAACATAATATCATTATACAAAAGGTTAAGATACTACAGGTGTTGTTTTCTGGGTACTTTAGAAAACACAATATACTCAGAGTTCAACCCAATGTATTCAAACACAATCATTACATTAAAGAAAGAAAGATCAATAGGTTTGAAGAGAGCTATTCTTTCAACAGATGCGAATGATGTTCACAGAAGCACATTCTGTGATGGAAAGTTCTTGGATGTGGCAGTGGCTAACATATCAACATGCCTCTTTTATTTGATGTTAATTACACTTTGTCCAGCTGTTCAATACAGAGCGTTTCAGCAAAGAGATCGGAGTAGCTCATGCATGACCAGCTAATTCTTCCTGGATCAGCAGGTAGACTTTGAAATATCTTGGGTCACAAAGGTTAGAATTGTTGTCAGTTCATTACCTGATGAAAGCATGGCCCACACATCTTAAGTTATCATGCTGCTGCTCGTGCATATGATTATTAATCTAACTTGTACAGACAAATGTGTTAAGTTATTTGTAAAGGATAGGACAATTATTGGAATTTCAATATGCCACTTTCACAGAAAAATACTTTTTATATCGAGGGTCAGCAGATCTTTGTCTCGTTCCCTCTTTAGCTTAGTGATGCATTAGGTATACTGGGTCAGGATCCTGTAGAGCATAAGCTCCCAAATACCAACTAATTACTAGTTAGTGAATAATGAAGCACATTAGCCAACATGTATTTCAGCTAAATCAGTATTCCTAGTGTCAACTGTATTTTAGCAAAACATAGATTTCCATTTATTTTTACATTTATGTGATGAAAGGTTATGATGACTGTAAATTTCCCAATTAGCCTTTACAACCAACCTCAGGTAACTGCGTAATAGACATCCACGATTAATTAGCATGGTGCTGTTGGAACAGCAAGCCTTTCTCATAGGTAGCATAAACCTTGTAACATGATTAAAATACAGTGGGGTCTTGACTTGAGAACTTAATCCGTATTGGAAGGCAGTTCTCGAGTAGACATGGTCTAGAGGGGCGGGGTAAAAATCAAATAAATAAATAAATAAATAAATAAAAAGTTCTCAGGTCAAATCTGCATTTCCCATAGGAATGCTTTGAAAACCATTTGATCCGTATCTGCTCTTTTCCGTCCATAGAAACTAATGGGAAGCTGCTATTCCGCCTCCGACCACTAGAGGGGCATATTTTGTTTCTTTTTTTCTTAGGTCAAGAAAGGTTCAGGGAAGGCAGGGAAAATACAGTCCAGGCAGTACAGTACCAGGCAGTCTGAAGACTGTCTCCCAATTCACTCTCTAAACGCTGGGAGGAGTGAGGAAGCAGACAGGCACCCTTTTCAGTGGCCAACAGTTAACTGAAAGTTCACATTTTGCACTTTCCCTGCCTCCCACGTGGTTTTTTTTTCAGTTCTTAACTCAAATCTAAGTATGTAAGTCAAGTCAATATTTTCCTATGAGAGCGGTTCTTAAGTCAAAATGTTCTTAACTCGAGCCGTTCTTAAGTCAAGACCCCACTGTAGCAACTGTGATATGTAAAGCAAATATTTTGTTGTTTAAAAATCACTGTTGTGTGCTGGTATCAAAGACAACCAAGTTCTCAAACATTGTCCAAAACAAACTCATACACAATATTCTACTCCATATTCTGAGACACTAAATTGTTGTAACCTGTACTATCAGTTCTCACTGTAGCATTTAAAACATTATGAACATATTTGCCTTAATTCGACTTGAGCTAGGAAATGTACAAATTAAGCAACTCCACAGTAAATATATGCTCAAAAATGACCAGTGAAATGTTACAAATCAGTGCAGTCTAAATACTCATAAAAATCTTTCATTCAATTGGCACTCACAAGACATAGTGACTTAAATCCTCTTGTGCAGCTAGGAAAAAGGCATAAATTTTAGACACAAATTGCTGTATGTATAGACATTATCTGTTGCATGCTAAATTGTGCAATTCATCTCTCAAAATTAATTCTCTAGAAGTTAATGCTGTTTGTGTAACTGCACAAGAGGATTTAGCCAGTGTAAAATTATCTTGTCATATATAGACTTCATGGAATTGGTACACTCTGCAAAGTTTGTTCTGGTTTATGCCCCCCCCATTGATCTGAGGTGGATCATTTTTGGACGATTAAATGTCTGTAGCAGGGCTAATCCTTCTATCATGTGTCATCAGGAGCTAATAATTCTGCCACTCACCCCAGTCAGCCAGCAGTAGGACATCTTGAGGATGGACATGTGAGTGGATCAGTGAAAGGGCCATGAAGTACCCCTCTGACTGTTTCTTGGGGGAGGCAGGCTGCTGCTCTCTGCTGACTTTGCCTACTTTTCTGTGTCACTTTCAGAGTGAGATAGAGAAAGGGATTGTGGAAGAAGTGAAAGCAATGTGGTGGTGAAGACTGGAGGTAGAGAAGGGCAGGGATAGAGAGCAGCATCAGTGTTTTGCCTATCATTTGTCTGTGTCACCATTGGTGTTTGGTATGCTATATTGAATATAGATAGGTTCATCCCAGATTTCACCAAGATAAGACATGGTAAATAGGTGCATGGAGGCAATTTTAAGGTGATCAGGTATCCATATGGCTTGTTGCTCAGACCTATAAGTCCAGTGGAAACGTATTATTTCCCTCTAAAGTGACTATTTCCTTGTGGTCAGAAAGCCATCCTCAACTCTTTGACATGTGAAAATACTGGAAAAGAACCACACTTAGGAGACAGAATAATTTGCTAGGTGAGCCTCCAGGTGGCTTCATTTTTAGTAACAAAATCCCTGCATGTTAGGTCTTGTAGACAGACTTGATATATTGTGCTCTGGTTGCCATAAATCAGAATTGAATAATTGAACATTATTCAAAAATACCAGGCACAATCAAACAAAAGTATAAAATCATTGACTGGTATTATATAACAGATACAAGTTTTAACCTAAAGCCTAAGGATCTGTTAACCAAAAGCCTAAGGTTCTGCACAGTATTTATGTTATTCCTAATATTGCCAATTTTTTGTAGCTGTGATGGTGGTGTGATTTCTGAGATCTGCAACTGCTTATAGTACTGTGTGAAATTTCTTGATATTGTTCCCATAGCCCCAATGACTACAGGGACCACTGGAGTGCGTTTCTTCCAGAGGCAAGATGTTTCATTTGCCGGATCTCTATATTTTGTTAGTTATTCCAATTATTTATTTTCAATTTTGGCATCCTCTGGAATTGCTCTGTCAATGATCCAGACATTTCTTCATTCTATTACCATTATGCTTGGTATGTTATGTTCAAGGTATCTATCAGTTTGGATCCAGAAATTTCACAAGATCTTGACATTGTCATTTTCTGACACCTTCTGTACCTGATGTTCCCATGGGTTTTTGGAGGCTGACAAGTTATATTTTTTGCATAATGACCAGTGCACTAATTTGGCAACTCTATCATGTGTGATTTTGTAATCTGTTTGTGTAGTCCTTGGACATTTGTAGATGAGGTGTGACACAGTTTCATCTTTTTCTTGACAGTGTCAACATTTGCTGTTAGCACTAATTCCTTGGATCTTAGCTTTTGTCACATTGGTTTGGAGTGCTTGTTCTTTCGCAGTAAAAATCAAGCCTTTGTCTTCTTTCTTAAGGGTTCCCAGTTTTAGCCATGCCCGTATTCAATTACTATTATCATGCTTTCCATCAATATTTCTCAGGTGTTTTCCATGTAGTTTATTTTCCAACCGTTTAATTTATTTTCCAATGGTTGTTTCTTATACTGAGCCTTTGTTTCTGTTGGTTTCAAAATATTCTCCATTTTCACTGCCTTCGGCAATTTTTCTCTACTTGTACTAATATAATCAATTAGGCTTTTCCCCCCTCCTCTCGTCATTTAGTCATTCAGTCGTGTCTGACTCTTCGTGATCCCATGGACCAGACCACGCCAGGGCCTCCTATCTTCCACTGCCTCCCGGAGTTGTGTCAAATTCATATTGGTTGCTTCGATTACATTGTCCAACCATCTCATCCTCTGTCGTCCCCTTCTCCTCTTGCCTTCACACTTTCCCAACATCAAGGTCTTTTCCAAGGAGTCTTCTCATGAGATGGCCAAAGTATTGGAGCCTCAGCTTCAGGATCTGTCCTTCCAGTGAGCACTCAGGGTTGATTTCCTTTAGAATTGATAGGTTTGTCCAGCTCTCACTTCCATATGTCACTACAGGAAAAACCATAGCTTTGTCTATGCGGACTTTTCTTGGCAAGGTGATGTCTCTGCTTTAAAGATGCTGTCAAGGTTTGTCATCGCTTTCTTCTACTACCTGCTATATTATCAGTAATTCACTGTGGAAAACCTGTTAAAGGTTGCTAGCTGTATTCCTGTTTTAGTATGAGAGCAAGGGAGTGGCGGCTCCTGATGGGCAGGGTAACCTACTCATTCTGCCTTTTTCCCTTAGAGCTAATCATTACTTCAAAGGCTTTTTCTGGCCAATCCTAAATGGCGATTAGGTAACCAGTATCCTAGCTGAATTCTTTCAAAATTCTGTGTAAGCTTGCTAGTTAATAAAGGGTTTCGCCCTGGGGCTCCTCTGGCGGACATTTGCATGTTGACTTCTTTGCAACTTCTCTCTAAGGCTAATTGCTTTCTTTGTTCCATGATCACCTACATTTGGTGCCCAACGTGGGGCACTCAAACAAGCACGAAAAACAAGCCATCAAACAGAGGCTTCAAACAGACTTTTGAAAGGGAAATCAACATTGCTTGAAGCAATCAACAGCTCAACATGCACAGGTTTCAAGACATCTCTTCATCCATATAGGGTGTATTCAGTTAAACATACATGATGGGAAACATCCTTTGACCACTTCAAAACAAACAGGAATTAATTTATCTCCTGCATAGAGAGGGTTATTATGACATCTCTGATCAAGTGGAGGATTTATTGAGAGAAATACATACTTTTTGTCCTTTTTATAAGCAAGGAGAAAGCTATAAGCTTTCAGATTGGGATAATATTGGAGATAAGGTTCACAAGATCAACGGGTTTCAATAAAAACCCTTGACACATCTTTGTTGGGATGCAATTTCAAAGATCGTAAACTCTTTGCTAAATCGGTGTCTAGCTCATACTTCAAAAGGCCCTCAAATTCTCCCACCCTCCAGGCCACCTGATCTCCATGAAGCTAGAAGCAATCTCCCTTCCAACGCAGCCTCCGCAGCTGTTATTACAGTCCCTCCTTCTCTGGCTTCCCTTTCTCCTCCCCCTCTCTCTTCCCCCTCCTCCCCCTCCCTTCACCTCTCTCTCTTCCCCCCTCCCCTCCTTGCTCAGCAGTGCAGTAAATGCTATGTGCTGTTATGGCCAAAGCAATTCACAGGACCTAGCCAATATCATCCCACTGGTGTCTGTTTGTCCTGTGCTTCGTAACAACTAAGGACACTGGTTTCATGAAAATTCAAATGAGGGGAAATCAATAAATAGTACCCAAATTCAAGAAATCCAACCTGCTACTGTTAAAAGTACGGATCCAGCTTTTGTCCTATTCAGGAGATGGGTGATAATGGTGATCAGTGTGTTTTTGTTGTGGGTCTATTGTTGTGATAAGGAGGTTAGTACATGCAATATTAAAAGAGCACATCACTCTTTTAAATTTCTCCTTGAAAAACAAAAAGCAGAGGGATCAAGCCCCAGGATGTTCCAAATGTAGTGTCAATAGCATTGTTCACACTAAATCATTTAACTGTATCTGCAGGTCAGCACAAGCTGTTGGCAGGATGGAACAGCCGCTGGTGACTTATAAACAACCTCCTGACCCACAGTGGGAGGGTCCAGCCCCTTTACTAACATGGTGTTGAGGCTATGCTGCTGTGCTTACTCCCAGAGGTTCTTTGTGGATTCTAGCTTGGTGTGTGAGGCCATATCATGGGAAGAATGAGTTGGCATTACAACCTTAAGGACCCCGTTCCGGATTTCATTCCAGCGATGACTGTAACCCTAACCCAGATGACTGTGTGTCATCAGAAGTGCCCGACCAGACCTGAAAGCACTCAGCCCAAAGTTACCTGGGGGATGTTAAAGATGCCGACTGCTGATGCAAAAGAACTCTAAGTCAGCAGCACATCCCAGAGATTTTTGAAACTTTTCTAGCAGCTGTTATCTCTCAGCTGAATGCCATCTGTGTGACGCTGTTGTGTTTTCATTTATGCAATTAAGCTTTTCATACTCCTTGTACCTTGCTGTTGTTTTATTCAATGTATACCAAACTTCTTTTCCATAATAACTACCTGTTGCAAAGCTTCGCCTTCTGGGCTTTGTTGAAAAGATTTATATGTAGTTTGCAAATATATGCAAGAATATATGCCTTTGCTTTTATAGAAAAAAAGGGGAGAATGTGGGAAACCCTGTTCAAGGTCGCTAGCTGTATTCCTGTTTCAGTGTGAGAGCAAACTCTCCTGGCAGGGAGTGGTGGCTCCTGACAGGCAGGGTAACCTACTCATTCTGCCTTTTCCCATTAGAGCTAATCATTACTTCAAAGGCTTTCTCCAGCCAATCCTAAGTGGAGATTAGGTAACCAGTATCCTATCTGAATTATTTCTGTGTAAGCTTGCTAGTTAATAAAGGGAGTTCTCAGGGCATTGCTCTGGGGCTCTGCTGGCGGACATCTGCATGTCGACTTTTTTGCAACTTCTCTCTAAAGCTAATTGCTTTCTTTGTTCTGTGATCACTTACAATTCACCACCTCCAGTTTTTTGTGATAAATATAACCTGTCCACATCACTTTTTGGATGTAGTGCATGATACATGTTCATTAGTTTCCATGTTTTTCAATCCAATTCTTCTAATTCATTTTGGGCCCAATCTGTTATTCCAGCTGAGTATCTTATTGCTGGAACTGCCCAAGTGTTTATGACTTTGATCATATTTCCACTATTTAATTTTTCTATTTTAAGATTTTCTTCAATCTTTTGATGTATTCCCTTTCTGTCAGCTCTTTACGTTTTGTGTGCAGGATGTTATCTGTTTCTTGTATTCCAAATATTTATAATTTTCATCACTTGATAATGATTTTATAATGTTGCCATTTTTTTAACTCTATTCAATCTCATTTTTGGATTTTGTCATGTTGTAGAGACAGAGCTGCACATTTGTCAATTCCAAATTCCATTTGAATATCTTGACTAAATATTTGCACTGTGTTTAGCAGTGATTTTATCTCTGTGGAACTATTTGCATATACTTTTAGATCATCCATATGTAACAGATAATTGATTTTTTTCCTGCTTGCTCTGAAATATGGTAGTCCAATCCAGTTCCCTCCCCCATAATGTTGACATGGGGATTAGTGAGATGTTAAACAGCAGTAGTGACAAAGAATCCCCTTGAAATATTCCTCCTCTGATGCTAACCTCCCCAGCATATTCACCACAGACCAGTTTTCTCTTTTTCTAGGCAGGTGTTAATCCAGCTGTTTGGCAATGAGTCAAATGTCTTTTTGTAGTCTATCCGGGCCATGTTAATATTTGTTTATCTTTTGCATTCTTTAGTTTTATTTTACCAATAAGCAGCTGATCTTTTGTGTCTCTTGACTTATTATTCCCTTTCTGTTCATTTGGATATAGGGAGTTTTCAATTACATTTTCATCATCATCATCATCATCATCATCATCATCATCATCATCATCATCATCATCATCATCATCATCATCATCATCATCATCATGATGTCTCCATGCCTTGACTATATTCACACATATCCTGCAGTATTCTTTTTTTTTTTCTGGCAATACTTTTGAGATTGTCCTCAATCAATTTTTTCCCAGGAATTTTCATAACTTGTGTTATTCATGGAACTACTTCATAAGGATGGCAAGTAGAATTTTCAACAAAGCTTACTGCATACAAAGTGTTTCACATTTTTCTATTCTTTGACACAATCTCTGGGATGTGCTACTGACTTAGAGTTCTTTTGCATCAGCAGTCAGCATCTTTTCTATTCTTCTTCCTCCTATTACAACAGATGTGTATGTGCACATTGATAAAATATTACAAAGTAAAACATCCATACTGTTGGTGCACCAAGATTCTTTCTGTTGCATGTTACAATAAAGAGGCACATATGGAATTCAGCAGGACCTCATACAAAAAGAATGTGAATGCAATATCAAACACATGTAGACTACTTCTTCACCAAACCTCTAATGTTCATTCAGTGAATGTCATTTAGATTAGAGATGAATATGAGAACTATTTCCAAATGCTAAGTTAGTATGGTGTGCAAAAGATTTGTTAATAACAGTCTGCTTGTTACATAAGAAGCTGTGAAAAAAATGAAATTCTACCACATTTCTATACCACCAGCAACAAAATAAGAATCCCTTTAGTTCTTGACAAAACCACACAATCCGCCACCTTAGCAAGTAATTGCATGCTAACCACTTGATAAACTGTTGTGTTTTCCAAGCAGTTCATTCACACTATAGTTTGTAGCAATTAGTCTGTTACACAGGTGGATGTATGCATGTTGCATCGGTATGCTCAAGTAGGGCAATAGGGCTGGGGATCTTTACTTTAATAAATAGTTTAAAATTGGCTTTATATACAAAACAATCGGATCTTAATGAACCATGCATAATTCTATCAAACATTTCAGGCAATAAAGAATAAAAGTTATGAAACTTCAAGAATGAGGCATTGTCGCATACCCCTACCTCCCCTGTTTGTTTTCCCTAACACCTAGGTTCACCTTTGGGCATGACTTTTTCTTTTCTTCCTTTTTATGCTGCCATCAGAGGATATTCTCCTCCCTGTACCGAATATGAATAATGGACCAATGCTGTCAAATATAACAATGTTTGTTGTGGGTTTTTCAGGCTCTTTGGCCGTGTTCTGAAGGTTGTTCTTTCTAACTTTTTGCCAGTCTCTGTGGCCGGCATCTTCAGAGGACAGCACTCTGTGCTTTTAACAATGTTTATTTATAGGTTAATAGGTAAATCACTTAAGGAAAATCATGGATGGTCTTATATTATTCATTCATTAAACGTGTTTTGGACTTTAGATATGTTTTCTTAGATAGATTCACTTTAATCACTGTGTTACAATATTCAAACAGTTTATTTTATTTCTTATTAGTTTTAACTCCTTCAGTTCTCAAATACACCAACTTTCCAAGTCCTTGGCCTACTCCTAACCTAACTCTCTATCTTAACACTTTAAATTCCACTATATATCTCTGTATCTTCTTCTCTCTAACTCTCCAACTGCCCTAACTGTCCCAAACTGCCTTTTTTTCTCCCTTAGTTCTGTTGGTTCCGCCTCTGCTGTCCTGTCATAGGCTCCCACACCAGAGCTCCTACCTGATGGACAGGAGTGACGTGTGAGCTGTCCCTCACAGGCATCAACTTGGTTGGTCACATAAGCAGCAATATAAAACACCCTTCACAGTGGAGTGGTAATTGCATGACATGCTCATTGACTACTGACAAATTTGGTGCTTGATTTCTAAAATAAAATGTATTTTAATATCAGAAGTTTTCCAGAAACAGAAAGATACAAGCATGGAAGATATACTAGAATACAAAATGGATATTTTTACACATTTCCCATTACCAGTTTGAATGATCGTCTTTATTTATAATTGTGGCTGAGAACTGCACAAATTAACTTGGCATTTAATTAGACTTTCAGGCATAAGCTAAATCACACTATGCCACAGAACTTTGATGTTGCCAAAATGAATGCATAGTATCTGGCAGGATGGTGATTGTGATATATCATTATTATTGGAACAAAGAGTATTTCCAATGTTTGTGAGGAGATTACAATTTTGAGACAATATAATTTTCTGTGGGAAATTTGAACAATGCATAAATAAGATATATGTTATTCCCACAAGGCACGTCTCTGTTTTCCACAAAGAAACAACAACAATAACAATAATGCCATCATGTCAATTCTGATGTATGGCAACCCTTTTCAGGGTTTTCCAGGTTGAGAATTCTCAGAACGCAGTTTACCATTCCTTTCCTCTGGAGATGCCCTGGGACTATGCAGTTTGCCCAAGGCCACACAGGCTGTCTCTACCCGCAGGAAGCACAGTGGGCAAATGGAACTCCCAATCTCTGGCTCTGTAGCCAGATACTTAAACTACTAAACTATCCAGTCAGCTCAATTGTAATAATAGGACCATGTAATCTCCTGTATTTTAGTTTGTAACTTTGTGCATCCATTTAAAAAAAAAAGGGGGGGGGTCTTTGATAACTCTGTATCCATGTACCTGAACATGAAGTACTCTTTGTTAGTACATGCAATATTAAACAGACATTACTAGGGATATAAATCCTCACTTAGAATCATAGAATCATTCATTAATTGACTTGGGAGGGGCCTATAGGGAATCAAGTTCAACCCCATGCTCAGTGCAGGAATCCAAATCAAAGTAGATTTGACAGAAAGTTGTCTAATTTTTCTCATGAATGATCCCAGCGTTGGAGCACCCACACCTTCCAAGGTCATTGGTTGCATTATCATACTGCTTAATAGTTAGGATGTTTTTACTGAGATTCAGCTAAAATCTGTATTCCTGCAACTTGAGCCCATTAGTATGTGTCCTGCATTCTGGGATGGTAGAGAACAGATCCTTCACTCTGTGTCACTACCTTTCAAGTATTTGAAAAGTGCTATCTCCCCTCAGCCTTCTTTTCTCAAGGCTAAACACACCAATTTCTTTCAGTCTTTCCTCATGGGCTTAGTTTCCAGTTCCTTGATCATCCTTGTTGTTGTCCTATGAACTTATTCCAGTTTTTTGGCATCCTTCTTAAAGTGTGGAGTCCAAAATTGGACAGAGTATTCAAGATGAGGCCTAACAAGTGCTGAATAGGGGGAAACTAGTATCTTACAGGATTTGCAAACTGTACTTCTTTTAAAGCAGCCTTAAAATAGCATTTGCCTTGTTTGTAGCCACATCACACTGTTGGCTCATATTCAGCTTGTGATCTACAACAATTCCAAGATCTTTCTCACTTGTAGTATTACTGATCCAAGTATCCCTAATCTTGTAACTTTGTGTTTTCTTGCTTTTTCTTAAGTGTAGAACTTTGCACTTGTTTGATTTCATTATGTTGTTTTCAGTCTAGTGATCAAACCTACCAAGATCTTTTGGAATTTTGTTTCTGTCTTCCAGAGTATTAGCTATTCCACCCAATTTTGTCTCATCTGAAAATAGTGGAACTGCAATAGTCTCCTTGTGGGAAAGAATAGTGAAGAATTTCCTGGCATTCTTGATAGGGTTCTCACTAGCTAAAGAACGTTCTGAGCAAAATTGTCTTTTTTGTGCAAAATTGCCAGTTTTTACACAAATTTATTTATTTATTTATTTATTTACAATATTTTTTAGCCGCACCATTGCCAATGGCTTCTGGGCGGCGTACAACATTAAAACCTAAAAACATTAAAAACATTTTAAGAAACAGTATAAAATACCATATATTAAAATATTTCTTAAAACAATTAAAACATTAAAAGTAATTAATTAAAATGCTGGGTGAACAGAAAGGTCTTTGCCTGGCGCCGAAAGGCCAAGAGTGTCGGAGCCAGGCGGATCTCTCTAGGGAGGGTGTTCCAAAGTTGGGGGGGCAACAACCGAGAAGGCCCTATTCCGACATGCCATCCCCTTCACCTCTTTCAGAGATGGCACCTTCAGAAGGGCCTCCTGGCCTGATCTTAGAGGACGGGCAGGCACATACGGAAGAAGGCGGTCCTTTAGGTAACCAGGTCCTAAGCCGTTTAGGGCTTTATATGTCAAAGTAAGCACTTTGAATTGGGCCCGAGCAGCAACCGGCAGCCAGTGTAAATTTTTCAGAACCGGCGTGATATGAGTCCGTGCGGCGGCACCACTTACCAGCCGCGCAGCCCGGTTCTGTGCCAGTTGCAGTCGTCGGACCGTCTTCAAAGGCTGCCCCACGTATAGCGCATTGCAGTAATCCAGTCTGGTTGTTACCAGTGCATGAGTGACTGCTGCCAGGCTCCGCTCATCCAGGTAAGGGCGAAGTTGATATATTCTCCGCAGCTGTAAGAAGGCACCCCTGGACACCGAGTCCACCTGGGCTTCCAAGGTCAGACTGGGGTCAAGGAGCACCCCCAAGCTGCGGACCCTATCCTTTAGGGGGAGTGTGATCCCGTCTAAGGTAGGGAGATGGCCCTTTAACCTATCTGGCGGGGCACCTACCAGCAGCACTTCAGACTTGTCTGGATTGAGCCTCAGTTTATTGACCCTCATCCAGACCATTATCGAGTCCAGGCACGAGTTCAGAACGGTGACTGCCACACCTGGATTGGTAGAAAATGAGAGGTAGAGCTGGGTGTCGTCAGCATATTGCTGACTCCTCAGCCCAAACCTCCTAACGACCTCCCCCAGCGGTTTCATGTAGATATTGAACAGCATGGGGGACAGTATAGAGCCCTGAGGAACCCCATGACGCAACTGCCATGGGTCAGAGCTACTGTCCCCCAGCACCACCTTCTGGACTCGATCAGCCAGGTAGGAACGGAACCACTGTAAAACAGTGCCTCCAATTCCCATCCCAGCCAGTCTGTCCAGAAGGACACCATGGTCGATGGTGTCGAAAGCCGCTGAGAGGTCCAGGAGAATCAACAGGGATGCATTACCCCTGTCTTTCTCCCGGCAAAGGTCGTCATACAGGGCGACCAAGGCAGTTTCCGTCCCATAACCCGGCCTGAAACCCGATTGAAATGGATCTAGATAATCCGTTTCATCCAGGAGAGCCTGGAGCTGCTCAGCCACCACACGTTCCAACACCTTGCCCAGAAAAGGGAGGTTTGCTATTGGACGATAGTTGTTCACTAAACCTGGATCCAGGTTAGGTTTTTTTAGGAGCGGGCGAATCACTGCCTCCTTTAATGGGGCAGGAACCACTCCCTCTCTTAACGAGGAGTTGATGACCTCCAGGATCCAGGTGCAAACTCCCCTGGCAGATTTCTTTATTAGCCATGATGGGCAAGGGTCGAGTTGTGTAGTGGTGGCACGAACCGATCCAAGCACCCTGTCCACATCCTCAGGTCGCAACAACTGAAACTCATCCAATAAATTATGACATAAGTCCGGAGCACTGGACACAACCATGGGCTCTGCATCAACAGTGGAGTCCAAATCTTTGCGAATCTGAGCAATTTTTCCCTCAAAGTGCGTAACAAATTCGTTACAGCGAGCCACTGAGGAGTCCAGGACCTCCACCGAACCATTAGGTTGAAGAAGGTCCTGGACCACTCGAAATAGCTCTGCTGGACGACACACCGAGGAAGCGATACGGCTGGAGAAATACTGGCGTTTCGCCAGCCGTATTGCCACAGAGTAGGCCCGATAATGGGCTCTAAGCTGTGTTTGGTCATAGTCGCAGCGATATTTCCTCCATCTGCGCTCAAGCCGTCTCCCCAACCGTTTCATGGCCAAAAGCTCCTCTGTGTACCATGGAGCCTTATAGGCTCTGCGGGCAGGGAGAGGGCGCCTAGGTGCGATCGTGTCAACCGCCCGGGCCATCTCCTTGTACCACATGATAATGTAAAAGACCACAAGTGGATAGACTGAGCTTGAGAACAAAAACTGGCATGTGGCAGGGTTAAAAGGTGAAAGACCCAACCAATAGAATTTCTATATGTTGTGGAAAGATCTGTTTTGTTTGGTATCAAATCAACTGAATTTTAAAAAATTCTTATTCTTTCTGTCAAATTTGAGGGGAAAAATCTAAATTTTGATAAGTTTTTACCAATGAAACATCACCAGTGGACAAATTCAATAGGTTAAGCTTTTCTTAATATGTAGAGAATAAAAACTTACCTGCCAAATTATGTAGCTATTAAGAAGGAAGAGTATAACAGGAAAATGTGGTTGAATAGGCTACAAGACTGTTAAGAGTTAAAGATTCAAAGCCTTCTGTATTTGGGGCTAAATTTGTCAGATCACTGTTTGACACTTTTCAGTTTTTATACTTCCATGTTCTGGCAAAGTTTGAAGAAATTTGTGAATTGTGGGAAGCTGTTATCCAAATAAAAGAAATGAGCAAATTCATCCACCCCTAGTGTAGGTTAAATATGCTCCTGTTCATATGCTATTTATTGTCTTATTTTCTTGTAAATGGAATATAATAGTTTTCACACAGCTGCAGTTTATAATAATGGGAGATTTATTAGACTTGTCCAGGGATAGTCTACTGCAATATTATCTAATCTGAGATAATTAAAAATACCAGGAAAAATGCTTCAGTGTATTCTTCTGTACACAATTTATTTCTAATCTGCAGATGAGTTACTGAAATTCTACATCTGCAGACATTTATATGAAGCTGTCACTGATGTTGTGTGTGGAAAATATGGTTTAATTCAGTTGGAGTGTTATATCTTGCAAATATGTAAAATTAAATGGCTGGTGGCACTGTAAAGCAATTCTGTATTCCATTAATTAAATTTATTTGAGCAATAGAAAACTATTTGAGCAGTAGAAATGGCATTGAACATAATCTTACAAGGAATCTGTCCAATCCCATTTTAAAGGCATCTAGGCCAGATGCCATCACCACATCCTGTGGCAAGCAGTTCCACAGACTAACAACACACTGGGTAAAGAAATATTTTTTTTATCTGTTCTCATTCTCCCAACACTCAATTTGAATTGATGTCCCCTGGTTCTGGTATTGTGTGAGAGGGAGAAGCACTTCCCTCTATCCACTTTATCCATCCCCTGCATAATTTTATACATCTTCAAACATGTCCCTCCTCAGGCACCTTTTCTCTAGACTAAAGAGCCCCAAATGCTGTAGCCTTTCCATATCAGGGAGGTGTTCAAGCCTAGTAATCATTTTAATCACTCTCTTCTGCACCTTTTCCAGTTCTTCTATGTCTTTTTTGAGATGCGGCGACCAGAACTGTATGCAATACTCCAGGTGCGGCCTTTCCAGAGTTTTGTTCAATAGTATTATAAACACTTGGCTATTTTATTTTCAATCCCCTTTTGAATGATACCTAGCATGGAATTGGCCATCTTCTCTGCCACTGCACACTAGGTTAACACTTTCATCAAGTTGTCCACCAGCAAACCAAGATCTCTTTCCTGATCTATCATGGACAGCTCAGAAACCATTAGCCGATAACTAAAGTTTTGATTTTTTGCCCCAATGTGCATTACTTTACATTTTCTTATACTGAAACACATTTGCCATTTTGCCCCCCATTCTCCCAGTTTGAAGAGATCCTTCTGGAGCTCTTCACAATCCCTTCTGGTCTTCACTACATTCATCCTTTGATTGAATTTTATTCTTTCATAACAGTGTGACAGGTTGTTCCATGGTCTAATTAAAGCTATGGAATTCAGAGCTCTGCATTTTTTGGCTCTGGTGAAGAAAGAATTTATTTAATTGCTTCCTTAATGTACTTTGTCTGTCTCCTTCTTGAATAAATGGCTCTGATTGTCAGGTTTCACTCCATCTGTAGTTTAGAGAATTTATATAATAATCAATTTTATATTAAAAATGATTAGATCATCGGATACAGTTGCCCATAGGTGTTACTACTACCATCATTTAAAACATGGTGTATCAGCAAAATTCCTACAGTTATATTTCAAAAAGTGGATAGTATAAAATACTTAGGAAAAAGTAAAGAAAAATAGATTACATAGATATCATATAAATGCCATTTTATGTTTCCAAATGAAAAATATTAATCAATACTGCCAATCTACAATTTATTTATTTATTTATTTATTTATTTATTTATTTATTTATTTATTTATTTATTGCATTTATATGCCGCCCATCTAGACATGGTCTACTCTGGGCGGCTCACAACATATATAATAAAAACAATTTAAAATATACACAGTTATTGCAAAGGTAAAAACAAAGCAGTATAAAATATAAATCATACGTTTACAATTTCAACAATTAATTAATTTAAAGTAAACAGTTCCAAGATGGCATAGATGAAAAGAAAATAAAAAAAAATAAGAAATAAGAATCACTTAATTGACTGAAGGGAAGGCCTGCTTGAATAGCCAAGTTTTCACTGGCTTTTGAAAATGCCCAGTGAGGGTGCCACCCGAATTTTGATAGGGAGGGTGTTCCACAGCCGAGGGGCCACTGCCGAGAAGGCCCGGTTTCTTGTTTTTTCTTTCCAGGCCTCCCTCGGCATCAGACCCCTCAGCCTACCCTGCTGGCTATGTCGGGTGATTCGGGTAGATCTGGGTGGGAGAAGACGATCTGCCAGATATTGAGGTCCCAAACCGTTTAGGGCTTTATATGTAATCATTAACACTTTGAAGTCAACGCAGAAACGGACGGGCAACCAGTGCAAAGCAGCCAGAGTGGGGGAGATATGTTGGTGTTTTCTCACCCCACTAAGAAGCCTGGCTGCCACATTCTGGACCGTCTGAAGTTTCTGCGTTGGCCTCAAAAGTAGCCCCACATAGAGTGCATTACAATGATCTAATCTCAAGATTACGAGCGTGTGGACTAGAGTAGTGAGGGCCCCTCCATCAAGATAGGGTCGCAGCTGGGCAATCTGCCATAGATGAAAATAGGCGGAGCGGACCACGGACGCTATCTGGGTTTCCATGGAAAGAGCTGGGTCCAGATGTACCCCCAAGCTGCAGACCTCACTCTTTGCGGCAAGGGTCGTCCCCCCAAAAGAAAGGGAATTACCTATACCGCTGATGGAAGGACCACCCACCCTCAAGACCTCCATCTTGTTCGGGTTCAGCCTTAACCCATTCAAATTCATCCATTCCAATACAGTCTCCAGGCAGCGCTGAAGGGACAGTATGGCATCCACTGAGGTAGATGAAAAGGAGATGTAGAGCTGTGTGTCATCAGCATACTGGTGACACGATGCCCCACACCCCCTGATGACCCCACCTAGTGGCCTCATATAGCTGTTAATCGGCATTGGAGATATGATCGATCCCTGTGGAAACCCACAGTTGAGACTCCATGGGGCTGAGACACTCTCCCCAATCTGACTCTCTGGGGACAGTCCTCCAAGAAGGAACGGAGCCAGGCACCAATTCCTGGCCACCAATTCCTAATTCCTAACCCAGGAGGATACCGTGGTTGACAGTATCAAAGGCCGCCGGGATGTCGAGGAGGACCAACAAGGACATATTGCCCCCATTGGCCTCCCTCAACAGGTCATCCATCAGTGCAACCAGTGCTGTCTCTGTACTGTAGTGCGGCCTGAAGCCTGACTGGAATGGGTCCAGGGCGTTTGTTTCATCCAAGAGTGCCTGGAGCTGATCTCCCACCACCCTCTCAACCACTTTGTTAAGGAAAGAAACATTGGCGACGGGCCTATAATTGCCTATGTCGTCCGTCGCCAAATTTGGTTTCTTCTTAATGGGCCTAATGAGTGTCTCCTTGAGGGCAAGGGGTACCTTGCCCTCCTGAAGAGACCCATTAATTATTGCAGTGGCCTATTCAGTTGTTACGGGCTTTGATTAGCCAGGCTGGGCAAGGTTCGAGAGAAGAGGTGGTGGCCCGACAGCGATCAAGCGCCTTGTCTACCAAATCTGGTGACACAGGCTGAAAGGAGTCAAGAATTACTGGGCAAGGCGGAGCGTTGGACATCTCTGCTCCATCCATTGTATTTAAAAAAGGAAAAAGGTTACAGCAGATGGCCTCCACTTTGGATTTAAAAAATGCTGCAAATTGGTCAGGTGAGATGCTAGTGGGAGGCCCTTCACCCAGACCAATTCTGGATAGATCTCGAACTATACGGAAAAGTTCCGCCTGCTGCTTGGGAGCTTCGCTTATCTGGTCAGCGATGTAAGATCTTCTAGCAGCCTATACCTTGTCTAGGTCATGGTTAGTTGCGATCCTGACAGCAGTCTTATTATAATCCATCAGTTTCTTTCTCCAAATGCACTCTAGCCATCTCCTTATTCGCTTTATGGCTCATAGATCCTGATTATACCAGGGTCCTGGCCGAGCTCTGCTCCAGAGAGTGCATTTGGGGGCAATCGTGTCTATGGCCCTAGTGGCGGCAGAGAACCAGCCATTGACCAGAGCTTCGACAGGGGCACCAGACAGTTCTGCTGGAATGCCTTTCATGGTATCCTGGAAACCCATTGGATCCAGTAACCTTCGAGGGCGGACCATCCAAAATAGATTTGAAATAGAGAGCGCTATTGCGAGGTTACATTTTATTTTTATTAGGTGGTGGTCTGACTATGACAAGGGGACTGACATGAGGTCATTCACCATCAGACCACGCTTGCTACACTCGGTGGAAAAAACCAGGTCAAGCATATGGCCACCCATGTGCGTGGGGCCGTTGGCATGTTGGGATAAGTTCAAGGAAGCCATGGTTTCCAAGAACTCAAGAGCTGGACCGGATACCTCCACTTCCGCATGGATGTTGAAGTCACCCAGAACCAAAAGTCTCGGGGCCTCCATCAAAATTGTGATTTCATTACATCCAGTCATACTTGCTTACTTTGTTGACTGGCGCTCTTTTGAATTTAGCAACTCTCTGGATTTCCAGTTGTGGTTAAGTCGTTAAGTTTTTGTTTGTTTAGTTGTTTAATTGTGTCCAACACTTCGTGACCCCATGGACCAGAGCACGCCAGGCTCTCCTATCTTCCACTGCCTCCCAGAGTTGTGTCAAATTCATGTTGGTTGCTTCAATGTCACTGTCCAACCATCTCATCCTCTGTTATCCCCTTCTCCTCTTGCCTTCACACTTTCGTAACATCAGGATCTTTTTCAGGGAATATTGGAACATCAGCTTCAGGATCTGACCTTCCAGTGAGCACCCAGGATTGATTTACTTCAGAATGGATAGGTTTGTTCTCCTTGCAGTCCAGGGGACTCTCAAGAGTCTCCTCCAGCACTACAATTCAAAAGCATCAATTCTTCGGTGGTCAGCCTTCTTTATGGTCCAGCTCTCACTTCCATACACTACTACTAGAAAAACCACAAGTTTGGCTATGCGGACCTTTGTTAGCAAAGTGATGTCTCTGCTTTCCAAGAAGCTGTCTAGGTTTATCATCGCTTTCCTCCCAAGAAGCAGGCATCTTTAATTTCATGGCTGCTGTCCCATCTACAGTGATCATAGAGCCCAAGAAAGTAAAATCTATCACCGTCGCCATATCTTCCCCTTCTATTTGCCAGGAGGTGATAGGACCAGTGGCCATGGTCTTAGGTTTTTTGTTTGTTTGTTTGTTTTTTATGTTGAGCTTCAGGACATTTTTGTGCTCTTCTCTTTCACCCTCATTAAGAGGTTTTTTAATTCCTCCTCACTTTCTGCCATCAGAGTGGTATCAACTGCATATCTGAGGCTGTTGATATTTCTTCTGGCAATCTTAATTCTGGTTTGGGATTCCTCCAGTCCAGCCTTTTGCATCATGTATTCTTCATATAAGTTAAATAAGGAGGGAGACAATATACAGCCTTGTCATACTCCTTTCCCAATTTTGAACCAAATTTTGAACCAAAATGGATTCCCAGTTGTTGTTATTTAGTCGATACGTTGTGTCCGACTGTGACCCCATGGACCAGAGCATGCCAGGCCCTCCTATCTTCCATTGCCTGCCAGAGTTGGGTCAAATTCATGTTGGTAGCTTCAGTGACACTGTCCAACCATCTCGTCCTTTGTCGTCCCTTTCTCCTTTTGCCTTCACACTTTCCCAACATCAGGGAGGGAGTCTTCCCAACATCATTTCCAGGGAGTCTTCTCTTCTCATGAGATGGCCAAAGTATTGGAGCCTCAGCTTCAGGATCTGTCCTTCCAGTGAGTGGATTCCCAGTAGCGCTCCTTAAATATCTTCTTTGCCATATCTGTCACTAGTACAGATATAAAAATATTACAAGTTGCTAACAGATTTTGCCAAAGAACTAAATTCACATTATATATGATCGTCTCATAAAATTCTTTATAGCTGTTATTACCAAAATGTAAGCGTTTACTTTGTTTTAAGTACAACTGTTCCTAAAACCTAGGTGACAAATGTATCATTATTTCCTGTAAACAATTTAAAAGTTTTGCTTTATACAGAATATGTTATACTAGTATTCTACTTGTTCTTTTGAAGTGGCTAAGTGTTTATCTCCACATCTATCAAGGTCATATTAAACTTTACAAAATCTCATAATTGTTGGCTAACAACATGTAGCTTGTGGGTCTGTGAACTTTTCACTTTACTCCATGTTCCATTTGCATTAAAATACTTTGAGTTTCCTAAGCAAACTTTTCAGTTTCCACTTACATGATTGAAAGAATAAGGGGGGGAGGGGAGTTCCCCAAGGTGTTCTTTAAAGTAAAGAAAAATAAAATAGATAGAGATAGTTTCCTTGGGACTCTTGAGGGAGGGAGGAAGAGAGCCAAGAGATTTGGCTGGATGGATGTGGTTTGTTAAGCAGGGTGCATCATTTGCACGATGGTCTATGGTAAATCTGGCACTGAAAAAAAACCCTCTGTGGTGCCTTTTTCCTTTGTTGATGGTCTAAGCCACTGGTTCTTAACCTTGGGTTACTCAGGAGTTTTGGACTGCAATTCCCAGAAGCCTTCACCACTAGCTGTCCTGACTGGGGTTTCTGGGAGTTGCAGTTCAAAAGCATCCGAGTAACAAAGGTTAAGAACCACTGGTCTAAGCCACTGGTTCTTAACCTTGGGTTACTCAGGAGTTTTGGACTGCAACTCCCAGAAGCCTTCACCACCAACTGTGCTGGCTGGGGTTTCTGGGAGTTGCAGTTCAAAAACATCCAAGTAACAAAGGTTAAGAACCACTGGTCTAAGCATATGTTTATTTTGCTTAATGGTTAATCTGGGGCTGTGTTCTGAGCAGACTAATTTTCCAGAAGATCCCCACAAAATTAACTATGAAATGGACTGATTTGTGGACTTTTTTTTTCTTGATTTGTGGTTCATTATGTGCCCATCGTTAATCATGTATCATGGATATTGTATCAATATTTTTCAGCGAAATGCATTCATAAATTGAACAGGAAATCATCAAATGGTAAAGGAATTGCATTGACATAAAAAACTGAACCAACATCTGTGAAGCTACTAAGACTACCTAAAGCTGTCATTTTGTTTTTAATAAATTTATTTCAATAATGATTTATTTTTTTCCTTCAAACAACAACGTCTAAGAGCTTGATTACATTTAAAAAGCTCTGTCAATGAAAATGCTACCTAAAATATAACAACACGTGGGTCAACAATGCTTCTCTGATAATGAAACACCACTATTATGATGCTAATACCAAGAAGGTCCTATCCCAAAGTATCGCACAGTGGGGCATGCCTACTGGGTTGTCTTCCTTACTTATCTTAAAGCACAGGTGATTGCTTTATCACCAAGGCTTTCATAAATTCTGCTACAGGTTATTGATGTAGATGAGCTCCCGAAAGTTTATTAAATATGAATACAAATGTATGTGTTGTTGGGGCGAGAGTGGTCTGATGGTGACGGACCTTGTGTCTGTTCCCTTGTCATGGTCAGATCACCACCTGATAAAATCTAACCTCACAGTGGCTCTCCCCCCCCCCCCGCAGGGAGCAGGGGCCTATTTCCATGGTCCGCCCTCGAAGACTACTGGATCCGATCGGTTTCCAGGAGGCCATGAGAGGGATTACGGCTGACCTGGCTAGCGCTCCTGTTGATGTCCTGGTGGACAGCTGGTCCACCGCTGCCACCCGGGCAGTCGACACGATCGCGCCCAAACGCCCTCTCCGGCGCAGAACTCGTCCGGTGCCCTGGTTCAACCTGGAGCTCCAGGCGATGAAGCGAATTAGGAGAAGGCTAGAGCATAGATGGAGGAAGAATCCGACAGATAACAACTGGATAGATGTCAAGGTCGCAACTAACCTTTACCTGAATAAGGTGAAGGCTGCATGTAGATCATTCTTCGCTAACTGGATAAGCGAAGCGTCCAACCAGCAGGCGGAGCTTTTCCGTATAGTGCGCGACCTATCCGGAGTTGGTCCGGGTGATGGGCCTCCCCCTAGTTTTTCACCTGACCAATTTGCGGCATTTTTAAAATCTAAAGTGCAGCCCATCCGCCGGGAGCTCTCTCCTTTTTTGAATGCAGTAAATTGAGCTGAGATGTCCAGCGCTCCGTCTTGCCCGGTTATTCTCGACTCTTTCCAGCCAGTAACGCCTGATTCTGTGGCCAGGGTGCTTGATTGCTGTCGGGCCACCACCTCCTCCTTGGACCCTTGCCTGGCCTGGCTAATCAAAGCAGCCAGGCTGAAAACAACTGAATGGGCCACAGCATTAATAAATGGGTCTTTCCTGGAGGGCAGGTTCCTGCCTGCCCTCAAGGAGACACTCATTAGGCCCATACGAAAGAAATCTAGTTTGGCGGCGGACGAAATTGGCAACTATAGGCCCGTCGCCAATATTTCTTTCATGAGCAAAGTGGTGGAGAGGGTGGTGGCAGACCAGCTTCAGGCACTCCTGGATGAAACAGATGCCCTGGATCCATTCCAGTCGGGCTTCAGGCCGCGTCATGGTACAGAGACGGCATTGGTCGCCCTGTATGATGACCTGCTGAGGGAGGCCGACATGGGCAAAACGTCTCTGCTGGTCCTCCTCGATATTTCGGCGGCCTTCGATACCGTCGACCACGGTATCCTCCTGGGGAGGCTCTCCGAGTTGGGAATCGGTGGCCTGGCGTTAGCCTGGCTCCGTTCCTTCTTGGAGGACCGCCCCCAGAGAGTTCAGCTTGGGGAGAGTGTCTCGGCCCCGTGGAACTCCAACTGTGGGGTTCCACAGGGGTCGATTATCTCCCCAATGCTATTTAACATCTATATGAGGCCGCTAGCGGGGGTCATCAGGGGGTGTGGAGCGCTGTGTCATCAGTATGCCGATGACACCCAGCTCTACATCTCCTTTTTACCAACTGCAGGTGATGCCGTCCTGTCCCTTCAGCGCTGCCTGGCGACTGTACTGGAATGGATGCAGGAAAATGGCCTGCGGCTGAACCCGGACAAGATGGAAGTCCTGAGGGTGGCCCCCCCGTGGTTGGTGGCTTGGTTGGCTCTCTCTCGTTCAGGGGGGCCACCCTGGCTCCGGTGAGTGGGGTTCGCAGCTTGGGCATACATTTGGACCCGACGCTCACCATGGAAACACAGGTGGCGTCAGTTGTCCATTCCGCCTATTTCCACCTTTGGCGGATTGCCCCGCTGTGGCCCTATCTCAACACGGGGGCGCTCACCACCTTAGTACACGCGCTCGTAATCTCAAGATTAGATCACTGCAATGCGCTCTACATGGGGCTACCTTTGAGGCTGATACGGAAACTTCAGATGGTGCAGAATGCAGCGGCCAGTCTCCTTACCGGAGGGAGAAAATTCCATCACATTTCTCCTATTCTGGCTAGACTGCATTGGCTGCCCTTCCTTTTCCGTATTGACTTCAAAGTTTTAATGCTCACTTATAAGGCCCTAAACGGTTTGGGACCTCGATACTTGGCGGAACGCCTTCACCCACCAAGTTCTACCCGGACCACCCGCGCGACCCAGGAGGTGAGGCTGAGGAGCCTGATGCCGAGAGAGGCCCGGAGGGAGAAGACAAGAAACCGGGCCTTCTCGGCGGTGGCTCCTCGCCTTTGGAACAATCTCCCTCCTGAGATTCGCGCGGCCCCTACGCTGGGTACATTCAAAACTCAACTAAAAACATGGCTCTATGTCAAGGCCTTCCCTCCTGCCAGCACCTAATCTAACTTAATTTATTTTCTCTTCTTTATCTATTTATTATTTACAATTATTTATGATTTTTGTCATTTTCTGTTAATTGATATTTTTAATTTATTTTATTATAATTGTATACATGCTCCTGTTTGCCGCTCAGAGTGGTATAGATTTACCGGATGAGCGGGATATAAATCAAATAAATAAATAAATAAATAAATTGTTGTTAAGTGCTGTCAAGTCATCTCCAACTTATGACAACCCTATGAATACAAGAAGTATGTATAGTCAGATGGATAATCAGGATTACTGTGCATGTGTTGTGTATAACTTCACCCTTTCCTGTTTAAATGACAGTGACTAGCCAAATAATACACTATTGACTACAAAATAGTTTCTGTATAATTCATTATCGATAGACAGAGATGATATTATGAGATTGTCTCTTCAGATTTACTGAACTGTTAGGGATCTATGCATATTCAACACAGGCAGAGGGGAGTTATCTGGCTCTGCTCCCTCCATTTCCAGTTTCTTCACCTGCTTATTTGTGAAGGGTGATGAGTCTGAAAGGAGATCATCTTCTATATCTGAACAATCTTTATGTGAACTAGGAATCTGACTTCCTTGGCTCCCAATTCATGTTCAGTGATGGAATGTTCTGACTTATCACCCTCCACATGTAGGAGGAGAAAGAAAATGAAATGAGGGAAAGTAGGACAAGATCATTATTCTCTACCTGTGGTGAATATGTACAGATTACTAATACCTGAACAGACATTCTGTCTCTTGCAGCAGTGGAGATCGGTATTCCACTTGAAAAGCTGGACTTAGTACTGGCAGCTTAATAGCTTCTCTGCAGCTTTTATTTGTTTCATGCATGGATACGATAGCTATGGTTTCAAAATCTACATAAACCCCATAAAAGCATAAAATGAATTTTACTGCAGAACTATGGAACTGGTATTTGGTAACGACAAAGTTGTTTTCAGAGGGGAGGTAGACTGGTTTACTTTTTAAAGAGTCCACAGTAATTTAATAAAGCAAAAAGTGTGTTAGTACTCTGGCTGAGCTCCAGTTCCCCAATGTTCTTTGCAGATTTGATTGGATAGAGTGTTTTTAAATTTCCTTTGCCAAAACTGCTTGTAGAATGCTGCTTAGTATGGGTAAGTGCTCTGTGGTGCTCAGTTCCAAGAAGGGCTGCCTTTGACACATCAGAGTGCATAGCTTGTAATTAACTAAAGTGCTCTTAACTTTAGGATGTCTTATTATATACTTTCCTGCTGTTTAGCTTATGACAGATTCAACAATATTAGAATAAGAAATACTGTATCCTTTCATTCAAAGTAAATACTCCCAGTCTACTCCACTGGTGAGAGGCAAGTATTACTAAATAGATTCATAATTCTAAATGTGTTTGTTTGTTTACCACAATACTCTAGGCACTTTACATTCAAGAAAAAAAGTTAGCTCATAAACGCATTGTATAAACTAAACATTAAATTAACAAGAACAGACCACAAACACAAATAACGAAACAACAATGATAAATTAAGGAAGTGAGAAGGCTCCTTTCGCAGTTGCTTTTGTGGCTGCAGGAGCTTCTTGCCTGCCTGCTTGGGTGAGGCACATGCAGGACAGTACACAATATGGTGTAATGGGACAGGGGCTAAGGCAAGCCCTTAAAAGGCTGCTTACCTTTTCATTTAAGCATTGGCCCACCCACCCCCTTTGTGGAGAGCGAGCTTTGCTGGTCACTTCAGGTCTGCCCTGATTGGCACTTAGGAGCAGGTTCCGCCCATCCCATTCTTAACCTTTTGTTATTTGCTAGGGTGTGGTGTGGATTATATTATGGTCACATTGGTGGGTAGTGGCTTATATCATGGCAAGGATTGTTGTTACACCTAAAATAGTAAACTGAGCAGCAGTGCAACTGTAATAAGACTGACCATATGTACTATCAATAGAAAGTCAATATAGCATAGGGTTCCAGTTCACTCCATTCAATACCGTTAACAGTGAAGCAATTTCATATTGGACATATGTGGCCCATTTCACTCCTTCTGAGATATGAAGTGGTGGGGCTGTATCCTCCACATTGGGCTTCATTTATTTAGCAGGCTGGTAAACAGATGCAACAAACTTTATTTCAGTAACAAGTGGCCAGCATGCTGCTCAGTCCCAGTCCCATCTCTGTTTTTCAGCAGTTCATCTGCCTGCTTACTCTCTCCAGACCCAAGTCACCTAAAGTCCACTGGTGGGACTGAATCTTAGTCACAGTTCCAGTTATGGGTGTTTTCTCACTGAAGGCCAGGATACCTGGATGGCAGCTGGCCCTTCTGCCACAGCTCTCCTCACATTCTTGGGCCAGCTGCTCCAGTCTCTGATGTTTGCATTATTGTCTCCAGCACTGCTTCTGCTTTGGGATTGGGCACCCCCATTGAAGAGTGGTGTGGGCATCCTCCCTGACATCCTCCCAGTCTTGATACAGTGGAGTTGGACACACAGCTCATTAGGACCCAGTGCTTGTTGAAGATGGTCCACATCCTGGCTCAGGAGAAGTGGAATATGAAGGACTCCTCTTCTTTCCCTGGGGTGCAAAAGAGAGATGGCTGCTCCTGAGCCTCTTTAACCAGTCCTCCCTTCCCCTTTATTCCCTTCTCCTCCCAGCCAACTTGCCACCTACTGCCCACCATCTTGATCTGTGTCTCTTCCCAAGGCTGCTGTTCTCTCATCCCTCTCTTTCTGTTTATATGTCACTGCCCTTGCCTTGAGGCTGCACAGAAATAGGGGTCTTTGGGTCATTCACCAGAGTCCATGAAAGATGTGGATGGCCTGCTAGGGATTGGAACTGGTGAAGGCATCTCTCCTACAATGTCAGAGAACACTTCACGCACCATGTTTGTGTCTACAGTTAGCATGTGTTAACAATATTTTTTAATTTAATTATTACGGCCATAGATAAACTGTGTGTATCCCAATATTATTATCTTATAGTGCTATTATTTGAGTAATAAACCAATGTTTAGTGCATTTAGTCAGGGGTCATTACAACTGAGTAGACAATGCAACAAATGTTAATATTTAATAGAATTAAATGGAATTAAATGTCATATACTTCTGAACTATTTTGGAAGTAAACTACCTATCCATACATCAGATAGATTGATGATATTTTAATATTTACAGTTAAGAACCCTATAAAGTCACTAATATAATAATATAATAATTAAGAACTCTATAAAATCACCAATGTAATAATTATATAATTTCCTAGTGGGCAGAGCAAATGGGTGCTTTATAGTGAACCTTATATCACCTATGATATTTACTATGTTCCAATAACATTTGGAATGTAGAAATGTTCACTACAACCTACAGAATTCTGACATACCAAAGGATAGAACAATAACTTACAAGATCTGGTTGGAGTGAATGATACAACTCTGTTCCAACAAAGTGATGTTGAAATATCTCTCATTATAGCAAAGAGGAAGCATGATCTGAGTCCTATGTTATGTAAAAGATCTATAAATCTGTGCAAGGCTCCAATTTTAAATGAACCAGACTTAATTTTGTAATGCAGAAGGGCTTAGGGAGATAATAATTGAGTGGCACATTTTATTATTTTTCTTCTATTGCTACCTGATCTCCAACACACAATGGCTTCACACTGTTTCTGTCACCCATGTATTCTGAAAAAGTAAGTTTGTGTATTCTGTTTAACCTACAGTATCTCCTGGGGTTCTGTTTCTTCATGAAAAACACTATGGAATACAAATGTATTCTAGCAGTTTCACAATATAGAGTGGTGCCTTGACTTACGAACCCACTTACGACCATTTCGACTTACGAACAGCTCCGTCTGTAATTTTGCTTTGACTTAACGACTGGGAAAAAAACACGGGGAAGGCAGAGAAAGTGGGAAATTTGAACTACTTTCGGTTAACTGTTGGTCAGCAAAGAGACTGCTTGTCTGTACCTCGTTCCCCCCAGCAGTTAGTGTGTGTGGATACAGAGAGAGACTTCAGACTGCCTGGTACTGCCTGGTACATGCTGTATTTTTTTTGGGGGGGGGGGGTTAATGTTGGCTTTTTGGCCTTTTGATTTTCTTTTTTAAAACAGAGAGACTGCCTGTTCTGGGTGAGTACCCTGTATTTACTGTACAAGGTTTTTGCAGCTTGGGTTTGGGCTAGGGGTTTATGTTTCTGTGCTCTGATGGGTCTTGCAGGGTAGATTTAAAATGTGAAAAGTAGACTGTAATTGTAGCAAAATGCCAAAAGGTGACATCATTCCTGCCTGTCCATCACAGAAGCTCAAGGGGGAGGAGCCAAGGATAGGGCAGGAGGGGCGGAGTTAGACAGAGAATGAGAGAGATGTGGAATGACAGGGTTTAGCAGTGAGAAGAAGAGAGTTAGGGATTTGAGCTGACAGTGTTAGGAGAGGGAATTGAGACAAAAGATATCGAACAAGCAAGAATGACGTTACTAGTACTACCAGAGAGATATTGATTGAAAGTACATAGTAGTTGGAATAAAAGTGATTGCATACATAATCCAATCCGTGTTAAAACCTAGTACAGTTCTTAAGTGATCTTATGTGATTTACCTTTATGATTTGTTTGACAATAAAATAATACTTCATTAAACCTCTGATTCCTAAGTTCTCTAAACCTTAGTTTTGGCAGCATACGGGTATAACATAATTGGTATTAGGAGAATACCTGGTAGCAGCGAGAAGGAAGAAGGGGTTGATCTTTTGTGAGGGCCAACTAAATAGGGGCAACAAGGGAAGTTCACCACAGTAAAAATATTAAATTAAAAGTGAAAATTAGAATGTAATTTTAAAATGTAACATTTATTTATTTATTTTTGCATTCTGTGGCTCCTAGGGTTTGTGTACTGTGACCTCTCTTTTGTTTTAAAATGTGTGAGTTTAAAATGTGATTCCAAAGTCTTTTTGTTTTCTCTGTGAGGGGCTGCTGTGGCGGCTGGCATGGTGTAAAATGGAGTTTAGACTCCAAAGTCTTTTTGTTTTAAAACGTGTTTTGTTTCAAAGGTGCTTAGTTTGGTTTAAAATGCGTTTTGTTTAAAAGGTGCTTAGTTTGGTTTTAAATGTGCTTGGTTTAAAAGATGCTTGGTTAAAATGTGTTTGATTTTAAAAGTGTTTTGTTTTTTTCATTCATTCATTCTTAGAAACCTTTATTGGCATTATATGGTACAAGGGAGTACATAGCACAGTTACATTCCAGTTCCAGGTAAAGGGAGGGGCAGGCAAGGGGTTGTAGTAGGTTAGGTTCAGGAAAATTTATGAGGGTTTGGGGTGGGGGGAGGTCTTCATAACAGTGAGGAGGAACTCAGCTACTTGACTGGTAATAGAAGTCGAAAAATCGCTCAGAAGTATGGGGGAAGGGTCAGGAAAAAAAGGGGAAAGGGAGGAGAGAAGTGGGCCTAGCAGCCGCTTGCGGGGGATATTGTGAGTTGGACACCGAAGTAAAATGTGGTCCAGGGAATCGGGTTCGGATGCACAGAAATGGCACAGTCTGTTGGAACGAGGAGTTCTTGTAAATCTTCCGAAGTGGGCTGCAGATGGAAAAATGTTCAGCCTGGCAAGCATGAAAGCTCGTCTTTTTTGAGGGTTGGACAGTTGGTTAAAATAATTAAAGGGGCGGCCGAGGGAAGGGGATAGGCCAAAAGCAAGAGGAGAGCAAATAGGGTTCATTTGGGAAAATAAGGTTGCGTATTCAAGATCATAAAGACTGGACCTAATGGTTTGATGTGCTGAGTGGAGATTCATGTCGGCTAAGGTTTCGACAGAGAGAGATAATGAAGATAATTTGGCTTCTATAAAGTGAAACCACATGGAAGTAAAGGGGTCCTTTAATAAGTTTTGTAAGATTGAATCAGGGGGGGTTAGGAGGTGAATTCTGAGCCAGAACTTGAAGGTAATGGTCCAGGCTAGGGTGGAGGGTAAGTGGATACCCAATTCTAGGATGATGGTGTTTTGTTTAAAAGGTGTTTTGGACTCCAAACTCTCCCCCCATGGTCTTCTCTCTCTCTGTCTTCTTTTGTGCTTAACAACACAAACCTTGTCTGAGGAGTCTGTGAGCCCCAGTGATGACCTTATTTCTTTCCTCTTTTCCCCACTGTTCCCTCCCTCCCTCCATTCCTGACCTTTTTTTAACCTGCCATCTTAGGATAAAAGAAGAAAAATTTTCCCCCCTCATGGTAGAGGACAGATAAACCATGTTTGCATTAGTTCCTATGGGAACGAATGCTTTGACTTGCAACCATCACCTCTACATACAACAACAACAACAACAAAAAAAAACAGCCAGAACGGATTAATTGGGTTTCAATGCATTTCAATGTCAAATGCTGCTTCGACTTACAACCATTTCAATTTACGACCATCTTCTGGAATGGATTATGGTCATTAGTTGAGGCACCACTGTATTGCCTCAATATATAGGAGATACCTGATTACTTGCTCTCAGTTGCAGTCCTGAAAAGGTGTGCTTTATTTTGAGACCAGCTCAGAGAATGCCTGGACCTATTCTTTCCACACAACTCAAGGCTGATGCAAGTATCTATAGTTCTAACAGCTGCCATTTAGAAAGAGTTCTTGCTAACAGTACAAAACTAGGGGACAGGGCATGTGCCAAATGGGACAGGATATTAACCACATTCAGATAATTTTACATCTACAGGTAGTTCCATCAGTATTACTGTCAGTCCTGAACATATACACTGCATATAAAGGTAATAGACAAAACCTTGGCTGCTCCTTCCTGACTCTAAGAAAATTAATGAAACCTGCAGATAGGATGAAAACCAACACAAATTTTCAGTTATGTTTCCAAGACCTTCATATGAACATAGTGTTATCTTTTTCCCTACTTGCATTTAGATCTGACATCTCAGAGCCTACTTCCACCCTCCTGAAACTGTCAGGAGAGCAGGATTTTTAGTTATATCCATGAAAATTGTTCCTATGAATATCAGCCACCAAACTATCACAGAAATGATTGCAGTTATTTGTGTTTTTTTTGTTTTTGTTTTGCCCAGGTAATTTTTTTGAGGGGGGGGAGTAAAATTACTGATGCTGGAAGGTTTGAAAAACATATTGTATTGCTGACAATACTTAGAGACATAGACACAGAATTTTTTAAAAAGGATATTGCTACAGTCTGGTAGGCTGAAGGGGAAGGAGTGAAAGAGGAACTGGAAACAAAAGAATAGCACAGAGCGGCAGGTGGAAAAAAGATACTAGAGGGAACAAAAACTGCTGCAAGCAAGATTTACCATAATCATTCAAGAAGGACTTACAAAAGGATATTACAGCTACCTGGGAGACTACAGCCTAGGGCCATTTCAGCAAGCAAAGAAAGGGAGACCATAATGCAATAATACAGTAGTGGAAGATTTGATCACATTCACAGAGAAACATTTAGGAAGAAGAAAATGGGAAGAAATAACTGAAACTGAACAAATCAACTAAGATCTGTCTCTTCCCTTCCCACCCCCATCATCTTATTTTTGTACAGTTTGCATGTTTCATCAGATATGGAGATTTAGTTCTGTATAACTACTGGAAACATTTTTGATCGGTGTGGTTTATGAACTAAAATAAATTAAGCATGTAATTATAACTAAAATTATCTGCACTCAAGTAACTTCTAACTTATGGCAATCTTCTCTAGTTTGTCTAGGTGTGAAGTACTGAGAAGCAGTTTATAAATCTCTTCTTTTGGTTGTATTCTGGAACCATGAAACTTGAAAAAGATTGCACTGGTGGCAAGCAGTTAACCCCACCAACTGTATACATTTCCGATGATCTTAGCGAGCCCATCTCCTGGGACCCACAGTGAGGATTCAAACTCCTGGCTTCTAACTCTGCAGCCAGACTCTCCAACCCATTGAGCTGTACCAGTTCTTAACGATGTAAATCTTAACTTATTTCATTCTTGCAAATGACAAAAAAATTCCCAATTCAGTCATGCCCCGCTGGATGATTACCCCACTCTACGACGAATCCGCATTATGTTGACGTTTTTGCGATCGCTTTTGTGATTGCAAAACAATGGTTTAAATGGGGGAATTTCACTTAGCGATAATCGGTTCCCTGCTTCAGGAACCGATTTTCGCTTTACAACGATCAGCAAACAGCTGATCGTCAGGTTTCAAAATGGCCACCGGCTGAAGAAAATGGCCCCCGCTGTTTTCTAGGATGGATTCCTCACTTTACAGGCACCAAAAATGGCCGCTGTATGGAGGATCTTCACTGGACGAGCAGGTATTCAGCCCATTGGAACGCACTGAACAGTTTTCAATGAGTTTCAATGGGTTTTTTCATTTTGTTTGACGATGTTTTCGTTCTACAGCGATTTCGCTTGAACGAATTAACATCGTCAAGTGAGGCACCACTGTATTTTATCTTGGCAAGACAAGATTCAGTGCATATATATGCTTTTTATTTCATTGCAGAACGTCTTTTGCTTATATATATATATATATATATATATATATAGTCTACAAGGATTCCTTCCATTTTTCCAGGCTCCCTGTCCCCTTGGGAAATGGTCTAGAGGGCCTGTATTGTGTGTTGGGCTTGCGAGACAGACTAGGGATTCTGCTGGTGTACCGCCCACCCTGCTGCCTACCAACAGTCTCCCTACCTGAGCTGACGGAGGTGATCTCGGATCTGGTGTTGAGGACCCCCAGACTTTTGGTACTGGGGGACCTCAATCTCCATGCCGAGGCCACTTTATCAGGGGCAGCTCAGGACTTCATGGCTGCCATGACAACCATGGGGCTGTCTCAACATGTCATCGGCCCGACTCATGAGAAAGGCCATACACTTGACCTAGTATTCTCTACGGGACAGGGGGATGGTGGTCCGGATGTGGTGGATTTATCTTTGACTCCGTTGTCATGGTCGGACCATTTCCTGGTAAAATTTAGACTCTCAGCCACTACTACCCTCTGCAGGGGTGGGGGATCAATTAAAATGATCCGCCCCTGGAGACTTATGGATCCTGAAGGATTCCTGAATGCTCTAGGGGAGTTTCCAGCTGATATGGTCGGCGCTCCTGTCGAAGCCCAGGTCGCCTTGTGGTACAAGGAGATGGCCCGGGCGGTTGACACGATCGCACCTAGGCGCCCTCTCCCTGCCCGCAGAGCCTATAAGGCTCCATGGTACACAGAGGAGCTTTTGGCCATGAAACGGTTGGGGAGACGGCTTGAGCGCAGATGGAGGAAATATCGCTGCGACTATGACCAAACACAGCTTAGAGCCCATTATCGGGCCTACTCTGTGGCAATACGGCTGGCGAAACGCCAGTATTTCTCCAGCTGTATCGCTTCCTCGGTGTGTCGTCCAGCAGAGCTATTTCGAGTGGTCCGGGACCTTCTTCAGCCTAATGGTTTGGTGGAGGTCCTGGACTCCTCAGTGGATCACTGTAACGAATTTGTTACACACTTTGAGGGAAAAAAATGCTCAGATTCGCAAAGATTTGGACTCCACTGTTGATGCAGAGCCCATGGTTGTGTCCAGTGCTCCGGACTTATGTCATAATTTATTGGATGAGTTTCAGTTGTTGCGACCTGAGGATGTGGACAGGGTGCTTAGATCGGTTTGTGCCACCACTACACAACTCGACCCTTGCCCATCATGGCTAATAAAGAAATCTGCCAGGGGAGTTTGCACCTGGATCCTGGAGGTCATCAACTCCTCGTTAAGAGAGGGAGTGGTTCCTGCCCCATTAAAGGAGGCAGTGATTCGCCCACTCCTAAAAAAACCTAATCTGGATCCAGGTCTAGTGAATAACTATCGTCCAATAGCAAACCTCCCTTTTCTGGGCAAGGTGTTGGAACGTGTGGTGGCTGAGCAGCTCCAGGCTCTCCTGGATGAAACGGATTATCTAGATCCATTTCAATCGGGTTTCAGGCTGGGTTATGGGACGGAAACTGCCTTGGTCGCCCTGTATGACGACCTTTGCCGGGAGAAAGACAGGGGTAATGCATCCCTGTTGATTCTCCTGGACCTCTCAGCGGCTTTCGACACCATCGACCATGGTGTCCTTCTGGACAGACTGGCTGGGATGGGAATTGGAGGCACTGTTTTACAGTGGTTCCGTTCCTACCTGGCTGATCGAGTCCAGAAGGTGGTGCTGGGGGACAGTAGCTCTGACCCATGGCGGTTGCGTCATGGGGTTCCTCAGGGCTCTATACTGTCCCCCATGCTGTTCAATATCTACATGAAACCGCTGGGGGAGGTCGTTAGGAGGTTTGGGCTGAGGAGTCAGCAATATGCTGACGACACCCAGCTCTACCTCTCATTTTCTACCAATCCAGGTGTGGCAGTCACCGTTCTGAACTCGTGCCTGGACTCGATAATGGTCTGGATGAGGGTCAATAAACTGAGGCTCAATCCAGACAAGTCTGAAGTGCTGCTGGTAGGTGCCCTGCCAGATAGGTTAAAGGGCCATCTCCCTACCTTAGATGGGATCACACTCTCCCTAAAGGATAGGGTCCGCAGCTTGGGGGTGCTCCTTGACCCCAGTCTGACCTTGGAAGCCCAGGTGGACTCGGTGTCCAGGGGTGCCTTCTTACAGTTGCGGAGAATATATCAACTTCGCCCTTACCTGGATGAGCAGAGCCTGGCAGCAGTCACTCATGCACTGGTAACAACCAGACTGGATTACTGCAATGCGCTATACGTGGGGCAGCCTTTGAAGATGGTCCGACGACTGCAACTGGCACAGAACCGGGCTGCGCGGCTGGTAAGTGGTGCCGCCGCACGGACTCATATCACGCCGGTTCTGAAAAATTTACACTGGCTGCCGGTTGCTGCTCGGGCCCAATTCAAAGTGCTTACTTTGACATATAAAGCCCTAAACGGCTTAGGACCTGGTTACCTAAAGGACCGCCTTCTTCCATATGTGCCTGCCCGTCCTCTAAGATCAGGCCAGGAGGCCCTTCTGAAGGTGCCATCCCTGAAAGAGGTGAAGGGGATGGCATGTCGAAATAGGGCCTTCTCGGTTGTTGCCCCCCAACTTTGGAACACCCTCCCTAGAGAGATCCGCCTGGCTCCGACACTCTTGGCCTTTCGGCGCCAGGCAAAGACCTTTCTGTTCACCCAGCATTTTAATTAATTAATTTTAATGTTTTAATTGTTTTAAGAAATATTTTAATATATGGTATTTTATACTGTTTCTTAAAATGTTTTTAATGTTTTTAGGTTTTAATGTTGTACACCGCCCAGAAGCCACTGGCAATGGTGCGGCTAAAAAATATTGTAAATAAATAAATAAATAAATAAATAAATAAATAAATAAATAAATATCTATATATATCTATCTATATCTATATCTATATCTATATCTATATCTATCTATCTATCTATCTATCTATCTATCTATCTATCTATTTATTTATTTATTTATTTATTTATTTATTTATTTATTTATATATATATAAAAGCAAAAGAAGTTTGCATTTGCAAAACCATTATATGTTATGCAAAATAATTTCCCTCTGAAAAATACATTTTTCATAAAATACTGTTTTTAGCTAATCCTGCTACACACACACGTGCACATGCACACACGCACGCACACATGGGGGTAATGTTTTCACTCTTGGGCAGAAGCAAAAGATCATGAAACAGCTGGCCATTTTTTCAACAGAATGTTCGGACATATTGGTTTAGTGAGACAGTCTTTTTGTCAAGGATGAGAAAATGTGCAAATATTCACTCCATCCTTAGCATAGATCTTACCATCATCTAGATACTTTATTCTCAATGACAAACCCATAGAGGAGGAAATGTAAAACCATGTATCTTCCTATTGGTTAGAAGTTCCCATTTACCCTATTGCACTGACTCATACTTGCACTGTACAGTGTGTTTGTTGAATCTTCTGAGTGTTTGATGGAAAAATACATCCTTTTTAAATCATTACTCTGAGGAGTTAATTTGGGCCAGACAATGCCTCCACAGTTCCTTACAATGATCCTGGGTTACCTTGCCTAGCAAGGTTGTGTGTATCTTTTAAAAAATATGTATTTCATTGTGACTATTCTAAAAATATATTCTGTTTGTCACAACTAGGTGTAGATTTTTTAAAGCTACTTGACATCAATGTCACATTTGTTACTATACTGTAAATCTCCAGAGGTAACTGAAAGCTCAAGTACACACATGGAAATCCAATAAGAGCAAAGATTTTGTCTTTTATTTCGGTACCACATACAATTAACACTGAAATGAAGGAAAGGCCTTTGATCACATTGGAGTTCTGTAGATGTGTACAGTTGCTTTATGCCTCTTTGCTCCAACAAACACTGAAATGTGCACACATATGCACAAGTCAGTTATGTGAAGAGCTCTTTCCAATGATAAATTCAGGAGTCTTTGCACTGCAAAAAAGAAATGAATGGGAATGGACAAATTTTTATCTCACCACTTAGACAAAAAACTGTAGCTTTTTAATCTGATATATGATTTTGTGTATTGTGATCTATTTCTTCAGCTGTTAGAAGAATGTTAGTTATGCCAAATAAACTTCTTAGTGTTTAAGGTACCAAAATGTTATTAGTTGATTTTGTCATACTAAATGCTATACACATAACCTTGTGAGGAAGGCTACCATTGCATGGAGCAAAGAGCCCGGAGGCACTATAAGGGCAGAGGGGCACACAGTAGATCTTGTATGCTATATTTGACATTCACAATTAGAATTGGGAAAAGAGAAAGAAGAACTGTTAGAGATGAAGGACAGTATGCCCTTTCCCTTAGAATGGAACCTTTTATTCTTGCAGTGTTGTTGATGTTCTTTTGACTTATATAGCACCTCGTAGTGCTAGAGTACTCTCTGGGAGGTTTACAACATAATTACGCAAGGAACACTTTGCCTAATCCCCTCCCCCCCCCAAGCTGGGTATTCATTTTTCTGACTCCAGAAGGATGGAAGGCTGAGTCAACCTAGAGCCAACTACCTGAATCCATTCGATTAAACTCAGGTCATTAGAGGCTTGACTGCAGTACTACAGTTTTAACCACTGCACCATGAGGCTCAATGTTGCTGATTAAATACTTAAACTCTGGGGGTTGTAGCACCACTGATTGGAAGAGAGAAAGGCTGGAAAGAGTGCAAAGAACATATGGCTTCCAAGAGTGTTTTAATTTTTTGTTTAGAAAGAATCAATGAAAAGCATGCTTGTTATCTGACCTGACAGTGTCTGCATGGGTCGACCATGATCAGAGCACCCCTCCTTTTTTGTTTTTGCTTGTGGAGTAAGTCAGGGGCCTTCTGTACATCCCTAAGGATACTGTAATTGTACCAATACAGAGATGGTGGTTTGATTTATTCTGTCTTATTTAGATGGCATTCAAAATTTATTTTAAATAAATTCCTCATTTAAGAATAGTGTAACTAGATTTACTTCTGCCTGCACCAAAGGTTACATTCAATCTGTGTTGCCATAAAGGTGCTCCAGTCAGAGTAGGAGACTACAGCCTGTGAACTGTAAAGGCCTTCATACAACTATGACTGTTTGGGTTGGCATCAGATTATTTGAGAAGCCACACAAAAGTTTTATTAAGTATTGTAAGATTCATTTTAAGAACACTACATTTCACTTTATATGGAGATTAAGTGCATGAAAAATAGGGAACATCTTAATTAGGAGTCTGTTAAATAACACAACAAATGTGCAATGTCCAAGTTGGTGCCACCAATCAACTGAAATGAAAAGTTAATCAAATCGTTGTGCTTCCACACAAACTGCTTCCCTTTATTTGCGTAGCCAAAAGAATGCTATCAGAGAAATGCAGAATTTCCTATACACAGAGACCCTCATGGTGCTCATGGGTTAAAATTCTTGAACCATTGCCGTTTCTTCTATTCCTTTTCTAATTTTTATATTGTAGATAGAATGTTCTTCACTTCTACTGTGTGGATTGCTGCCCCCCTTCATGGATTGCTACCCCTTCATGGATTGCTGCCTTGTTGTGGCGAAGGGGCTTGAGTAACACAGAGAAGCTACGGGCTATGCCTTGCAGGGCCACCCAAGACAGACAGTTCATAGTGGAGAGTTCCAACTAAATGCAATTCACCTAGAGTAGGAAATGGCAATGCCACTCCAGTATCTTTGCCAAGAACTCCCCATGATCAGAAACAAAAGGCTAAAAGATATGACGCTGGAAGATGGGACCCTCAGGTCGAAAAGCGTCCAACATGCAACTGAGAAAGAGCGGAGGACAAGTACAAGTAGCTCCAGAGCTAATGAAGTGGTTGGGCCAAAGCCGAAAGGACACTCAGCTGTGGGTGTGCCTGGAAGTGAAAGGAAAGTCCAATGCAAAGAAAAATACTGCATAGGAACCTGGAATGTAAGATCTATGAACCTTGGTAAGCTGGATGTGGTCAAACAGGAGATGGTAAGAATAAGCATTGACATCCTGGGCATCGGTGAACTGAAATGAACAGGAATGGGTGAATTCAACTCAAATGATTATCATATCTACTATTGTGGGCAAGAATCCCGTATAAGGAATAGAATAGCCCTCATAGTCAACAAAACAGTGGGTAAACCTGTAATGGGATATAATCTCAAAAATGATAGAATGATGTCAATACGAATCCAAGGCAGAACTTTCAACATCACAATAATCCAAGTTTATGCACCAACCACCATTGCTGAGGAGACTGAAACTGAACAATTTTATGAAGATTTACAACACCTTCTAGAACTGACACCAAAGAAAGATGTTCTTCTCATTCTAGGGGACTGGAATACTAAAGTAGGGAGTCAAGAGATAAAAGGAAAAACAGGGAAGCTTAGCCTTGGAGTTCAAAACGAAGCAGGGCAAAGGCTAATAGAGTTTTGTCAAGAGAACAAGCTGGTCATCACAAACACTCTTTTCCCAACAACACAAGAGGCGACTCTATACATGGAAATTACCAGATGGGCAACATCGAAATCAGATAGATTATATTCTCTGCAGCCAACAATGGAGAAGCTCTATACAGTCAGCAAAAACAAGACCTGGACCTGATTGTGGCTCTGATCATCAGCTTCTCATAGCAAAATTCAAGCTTAAACGGAAGAGAGTAGGAAAAACCACTGGGCTACTCAGGTATAATCTAAATCAAATCCCTTATCAATACACAGTGGGAGTGAAGAACAGTTTTAAGGAACTAGATTTGGTGGACAGAGTGCCTGAAGAACTTTGGATAGAGGCTCGTAACATTGTACAGGAGGCAGCAACAAAAACCATCCCAAAGAAAAGGAAATGCAAGAAAGCAAAGTGGCTGTCCAACGAGGCCTTAGAAATAGTAGAGAAGAGAAGGGAAACAAAATGCAGGGGAGATAGGGAAAGTTACAGAAAACTGAATGCAGACTTCCAAAGAATAGCAAGGAGAGACAAGAGGGCCTTCTTAAATGAACAATGCAAAGAAATAGAGGAAAATTACAGAAAAGGAAACACCAGAGATCTGTTCAGGAAAATTGGAGATATTAGAGGAACATTTTATGCAAAAATGGACATGATAAAGGACAAAAATGGAAGGGACCTAACAGAACCAGAAGTCATCAAGAAGAGGTGGCAAGAATACACAGAGGAATTATCAGAAAGATTTGGATATCCCTGACAACTCAGACAATGTAGTTGCTGACCTTGAGCCAGACATCCTGGAGAGTGAGGTCAAGTGGGCCTTAGAAAGCCTGGCTAACAACAAGGCCAGTGGAGGTGATGGCATTCCAGTTGAACTATTTAAAATCTTGAAAGATGATATTGTTAAAGTGCTACATTTAATGTGCCAGCAAGTTTGGAAAACTCAACAGTGGCCAGAGGACTGGAAAAGACCAGTCTACATCCCAATCCCAAAGAAGGGCAGTGCCAAAGAATGCTCCAACTACTGTACAATTGCACTCATTTCACATGCTACCAAGGTTATGCTCAAAATCCTCCAAGGTAGGCTTCAGCAGTATGTGGACCAAGAACTCCCAGAATTACAAGCTGGATTCCGAAGGGGCAGAGGAACCAGAGACCAAATTGCTAACATGCACTGGATTATGGAGAAAGCCAGAGAGTTCCAGAAAAATATCTACTTCTGCTTCATTGACTATGCAAAAGCCTTTGACTGTGTGGACCACAGCAAACTATGGCAAGTCCTTAAAGAAATGGGAGTGCCTGACCACCTTATCTATCTCCTGAGAAACCTATATGTGGGACAGGAAGCAACAGTTAGAATTGGATATGGAATAATTGATTGGTTCAAAATTGGGAAAGGAGTACGACAAGGCTGTATATTGTCTCCCTGCTTATTTAACTTATATACAGAATACATCATGCAGAAGGCTGGACTGGAGGAATCCCAAGCCGGAATTAAGATTGCCAGAAGAAATATCAACAACCTCCGATATGCAGATGATACCACTCTGATGGCAGAAAGTGAGGAGGAACTAAAGAACGTTTTAATAAGGGTGAAAGAGGAGAGTGCAAAAACGGTCTGAAACTCAGCATAAAAATAACTAAGATCATGGCCACTGGTCCCATCACCTCCTGGCAAATAGAAGGGGAAGATATGGAGGCAGTGACACATTTTACTTTCTTGGGCTCCATGATCACAGCAGATGGTGACACAAAATTAAAAGTCACCTGCTTCTTGGGAGGAAAGCAATGACAAACCTTGATAGCATCTTAAAAAGCAGAGACATCACCTTGCCAACAAAAGTCCAAATAGTCAAAGCTATGGTTTTTCCTGTAGTGATGTATGGAAGTGAGAGCTGGACCATAAAAAAAGCTGACTGCCGAAGAATTGATGCCTTTGAATTGTGGTGCTGGAGGAGGCTCTTGAGAGTCCCCTGGACTGCAAGGAGAACAAACCTATCAATTCTAAAGGAAATCAACCCTGAGTGCTCACTGGAAGGACAGATCCTGAAGCTGAGGCTCCAGTACTTTGGCCATCTCATGAGAAGAGAAGACTCCTTGGAAAACACCTTGATATTGGGAAAGTGTGAAGGCAAGAGGAGAAGGGGACGGCAGAGGATGAGATGGTTGGACAGTGTCATCGAAGCAACCAACATGAATGTGACACAACTCCGGGAGGCAGTGGATGATAGGAGGGCCTGGGGTGCTCTGGTCCATGGGGTCACAAAGAGTTGGACACGACTAAATGACTAAACAATGAGATAGAATGACCTAGTTTAAAAAACTGAAAAGAAAAGGGCATGTTTCAGAGACTTTTGAAAAGGAAAATGCCTCAGTGAGGAGGACCAATAAATAGAAAAAACTTCAAGGACTCCTAACCCTTTGATTTCAAAATAATCAAGTTAAAACTTTCACAAAAAATTAAAAATTTAAGACTCCCTCACTGCCTTTGAAAATTTCTGTGTAATGTCAACCAGCATTATAAAAGGCCAAATCTCCAACATCTATAGTTGGGCTATAGATTCACAATATAACTCTTCAGCTGGCTGTAGGTTAGCATGGGGATCTGACCAGCAACTTGATATTTCTAATGAAAAATAATTTTGTCCTTCTAGTGTTCAGGACAAAATTAGCAGATCTCAAGAATCAATGTCACTACACAAGAACAGAAAATGAAGATGAGTTCATAATAAATTCTGCTTTATTCCTTAGGTTCAGATACATAAACATAAAATACAAAAGATTTTACTCAGAGGGAATGGTGGATATGCACTTAAATTGCAAATAGTGAACAATCCAATCTAAGGAATTTCAAAATCTTTGGACAGTGGAGTTGGGGAAAAAGCAACACAGAGACATAACAGGCTCTAGCAGAAGGTTGAGGCTAAAATTTGGGTTAATCACCAGGTAGAAAAAATCAATTAAAGCCCATTTAGAGTCAAATTAATTTTTTTCCTGCTGAGCAAAAAAACCAGATATTTCTTTAGTTTGCACTCACCTCTGGCTGATATCAAGAGTCCATGTTGTCTTATAGATGGTGTTGTGTGTTCTTTCTGGATGAATCCGTTCTTTTAACATTTTTCTTCTCTTTTCTAATGATTTTTTAAACTTTAAATGTAAGTTGACCTTGATGCTTTCATCTTAATCTGTATTTAATTATCTGAGCTGCCCACCTATTCAGTCTAAAAGTCCTGCTGTCTTAACATTGCCATTTAATAAATGTATTGAATAAATTCCCTAGCTATCTTTTTAATGAAAACGACACAAAACAAAGAGTCAATTCTTCTGGCTGAGAACTTTTTCTCAAGTTTTTCATGATTACTAATTCTGAGCAGAGCTACTGTATTCAGTGTTTTAAATGTCTACACTAATTACGTTTCCAGCTTAACTTCTATCACAGACTGCTCAAAGATTTATAACACTGAGGATCAGAAGGTTGAATCAAGGATTTAATAAAATGCATTGGACAAAGAAGAAGTTGAGTAGCTGCACAGAATAGTAAGTGTTCATTAAGGCATTGCTGATGTGGACATAATGATAATTGCTACTCATCTGCTGAAATTGATTTAGTGTTTAGCCTTACTTAAACATGTCATTAACTAATTACTTTAACCAAACAGACTTAAAACATTGCTGACAAATCTCTGAGAAACATACACTGCTAAATGTTTTTAAAGTACTTCTTTTGTACCAGGCTATCACATAGCAAAATGGAAGTTTACGTCGCTTTTCTTCTTCTTGAATCAACACTGGTAAAATATTTGTGTAGACAATTTCTCATGTATTAGATGTGTGTATGTGTGACCCAATCGTTACCAGAAGGTTGTTGTGTTGTGAGACCTGAGTTAAAATTGTGATGTGATGTATATGGAAGAATAAAGATTTGTGTGGCAGATTTGCTGCCTGAGACAAAGAAAAGGGCAGTGCTTTCTTTTCTTCAAAGCACAAGAACAAGCTGGACTGGCAGTTGAATTTTATATTAGCTCTGGTGATAAGATAATGTCTGCCACTGCACCTAGGTGCATCAGGTATAATTAATGGGGTTGAAGGCAGACTTTGCCAGACAATCTTTTTCAGCAAATCTTGCCTTTTTAAGATTCACTGCCAAAGTATGGCAGCCTCAGTGCTGCCATTTTTGTCTGCAGATATAATTCAGGCTTGATTGCTATAGAACCCACTTGTTTGTCCTGCTGGTGGTCCAGGGTATCTGTAAAGCTCTCCTCCAGTACCATAGTTCAAATAAATCATTTTTCCCTGTCAGACTTCACTGTCCAGCTTTCACATGCACACAAGTGATCAAGACTATAATAGTGTGGATTATCTTGCTTTTGGTCCCCAGTGACTCATCCTTACAATTGATGATCTGTTCTAATCCTTTCACTGCTGCTCTTTCATGTCTCACTGTGGCATTCACCATTTGGACTGATGATTGAACCAAGGTATAAAAAATACTTAATAATTTCAATTTTTCATTGTCAACATTAATATTACACAACTACGTACATTATGTAGTTCTTTCATCATGATTCTTATCTTCTTAATGTTAAACTACAGTCCTGTTTTGTCATATCCTTCTTCCTGTTTCATCAGAATTTGTTTCAAGTCATTGCTGCTTTCTGCCAGTCAGATGGTGTCATCTGCATATCTTGAATTACTGATTTTCTTCCACCAATTTTCACTCTCCCTCAGCTTTCTGTATATGTTATGTACACAGATTGAAGTGACATGAAAAAATGCACCCTTGTCTGACAATTTTGCTTGTAGGAAACCATTCTGTCTCTCCATACTCTAGCCTAACATAGCTTCTTGTCTACCATAGAGGCCATGCATTCAGAACATTTGACAGCTTCTCATGGTCCACACAATCAAAAGCTTTGCTGTTGTCTATAAAACATAGACTGATCTGCAATTGTTTGGTGCACTCCCAACAGCCAGCAAATATCTGCAATCTCCTTGAGTGTCTCTTCCTTTTTGGAATTCAGCTTGAGCATCAGGCATTTGTCACTCCAAATGAGGCAAAAGCCTTTGTTGCAAGACATCAAGCATTATTTGCTTGCATGGGAAATTACAGCTATGGTCCTATAGTTATTGCATTCCTTGGCATTTTTTTTCTTGGGGATTGAAATGTATATTCAATGTTCCATGTGTATGAGCTTCCTGAAGCAGCTTCCTCACTTTACCTAATGGTAAGGCTGGCCCCGGGAAAAGAATGTCAGGGCCCATGAACAGCACATTGCACCTGGTATCCTTCTTGAAAAAGAAAATAATGCTTGGAAAAGTTGAAAGCAGCAGGAAAATAGGAGGATAAAATATGAGACAGATTGACTCCAAAAAGTAAACTACTGTTTTCAGTTTACAAGAGCTGAGCAGGACACACCATTTTGGAGATCACTCATTCATTTTTAGGCATCCTTCAGTCTCGAGATACTATGGTAACATCCTCTGAATAGAGGGCTTGGGATAGTGTGGCTGAGAAGGGCGACAATCGAGAGCGACAATCCCTTCCACACTATCCCCTGTCCAGCTCCCTGGTTTTGCTGGTTTCGGGACTGCCACTTTGCCTAGGCCTGCTGGACAAGGGGCTCTTCAAAATGGGAGAGACCATGATGCACCACCTGCCTCCAGGCTGAATGCTCAGATGTCAGTGTTTCCCATCTGTGGAGGTCCATTCCTAAGGCCTTCAGATCCTGCTTGCAGATGTCCTTGTATCGCAGCTGTGGTCTCCCTCTGGGGCGATTTCCCTGCACTAATTCTCCATACAGGAGATCTTTTGGAATCTGACCATCAGCAATTCTCACGATGTGCCCAAGCCAACATAGATGTCACTGTTTCAGTATTGTATACATGTTAAAAATTTCAGCTCATTCTAGGACTATTCCATTTGGAACATTGTCCTGCCAGGTGATACCAAAAATGTGTTGAAGGCAACACATATGGAACGTGTTCAGCTTCCTCTCCTGCCATGCACAAAGGCTCCAGGACTCGCTGCAGTACAGGAGTGTGCTCAGGACACAGGCTCTATAGACCTGGATCCTGGTATATGCCGTCAGCTTCTTATTAAGCCATACTCTCTTTGTGAATCTAGAGAACATGGTAGCTGCTTTGCCAATGCATTTATCCACCTTAACATCTAGGGAGAGAGTCAGAGATCATTGAGCCAAGGTACACAAAGTCACGAACAACCTCCAATTCTTGTGTGGAGATGGTAATAGAGGGAGGTGAGTCCACGCCCTGGCCCATGACTTGTGCTTTCTTCAGGCTGATTGTTAGTCCAAAGTCTTGGCAGGGCTTGCTAAAATGATTCATGAATTGTTGGAGGTCTTCAGCAGAATGGGCAACAACAATTGCATCATCGGTGAAGAGGAAGTCCTGCATGCATTTCAGCTGGACTTTGGTCTTTGCGCTCAGTCTCGAGAGAGAATAAAGAGCTTACCATCTGATGTAGTCCAGAGATAGACACATTCTGTTGCAGTTCCAAAGGCGTGCTTCAGCATGACAGCAAAAGAGATCCTAAACAGGGGTGGGATGGGGATACATCCCAGATTCACTCTACTTCGGATACCAAAGGGAGCTGATGTTGAGCTATCAAAAACTCCGGTGCCCTTCATTTCCTCATGAAAGGACCTGATGATGTTAAGGAGTCAAGGTGGACATCCAATCTTGGGAAGTATTTTAAAAAGGCCATCCCTGCAAACCAAATCAAAGGCCTTTGTAAGATCTATGAAGGCCACAAAGAGTGTCTGTCATTGTTCCCTACATTTCTCCTGCAGCTGTCTGAGGGAAAATACCATGTCAGTGGTGGATCTATTAGCTCAAAACCCACACTGTGATTCTGGATGGACTCTGTCTGCAAGCACCTGGAGCCTCTTCAGCACAGCATGGGCAAGCAGCTTCCCTACAACACTGAGAAGAGAGATACCACGGTAGTTATTGCAGTCGGCCCTGTCTGCCTTATTCTTCTACAATGTGAGAATGTTTTCATCCTTCATGTCCTGTGGTACTCTACCTTCCCTCTAGCAAAGACAAAAGATTTTATACGGCTCGTAGGTGATGATCTCTTTACAGCACTTCAGCAGGGATGTTGTCCTTCCCAGGTACCTTACCTCGCATCGAGGGAATCCAAGGCTGCTTTTATTTTTGTTAAAGTTGGTTCGCTGTCCAACTCTTCCAAGACAGGCAGGCACTCAATGTTATTTAATGCTTCTTCTGTTACTACATTCTCTCTGGAATATAACTCAGAGTAGTGCTGCACCCAGCGGTCCATCTGCTGTGCTTGGTCCTGGATGATCACGCCTGTAGCAGACTTCAAGGGAGCAGATTTATTCTGTATTGGACATAGAGCCTCCTTGATACCGTCATACATTCCCTTGATGTTACCGGTGTCTGCTACTGTCTGTATCTGGAAGCAGAGCTGAAGCCAATAATCATTAGAACTTCTCCTGGTAGCCTGTTGAACTTTGCTATGAGCAGCTCGAAGAGCCTGTAATTTGTACTCACTAGGACAGGCTTTGTATGCTGTTACAGCTCCCCTCTTATTCTTGATGGCTGGCATCAACTCCTCCAAATGTGCTTAGAACCAGTCTGCCATCTTTTTGGTCTTCATGCCAAATATGGACAAGGCGGTGTTATAAGCAGCATTCTTGAAATGTTCCCATCGTTCAGGTGCATTTGCATCAGCTGGGCCTGGAAAGGTTTCCTCAAGGGCTTGGGCAAATTCCTCCACTTTTCTTTGATCGCGAGTCTTGCTGATATCAATACATGGTCTTGCTTCCTTTTTCATGTGATACAATCTCTTTGTTTGCAGTTTTACTCTACTACACACCAGGGAGTCATCAGTATTATAATCAGCACCCTGATAACTGTATGTGATCATAATACTAGGAAGGCTAGAACATCTAGTGAGGATCAAATCGAGGTGATTCCAGTGCTTGGATCATGGATGTCTCCAGGAAACTCTGTGTTGAAGCTTTGTATTAAGGAATGTGTTGCTGACACAAAGACCATAGTAATAGGAAAACTCCAGCAAACGTTGGCCATTTTCGTTCATCTTTCCAATGCCAAAATGGCCTAGACAAGTGGGCCAAGAATTGTGACCAGCACCAACTCTAGCATTAAAGTCTCTGAGAATGAACAGCGCCTCTCTATTGGGGTTTTTTAATAGTAGCTGCCAGAATTTGTCTTTGACTTCTGTTGCAGACAACAGTGTTGGTGCATATGTGCTAATGAGGGTGACCGACCCCACTGATGAGTGGAGCTGCAGAGACAGGATTTTTTCACTTCCCACAGTAGGTGGAACAATGGATCTCAGCAGAGTATTTCTGACCGCAAAGCCAACACCATATTCATTCAATGGTTTTCCCTGCTAGAAGAATGGCAACCTTGTCTTTTGCAGGCAACAATGTCCATCTGCAGCCTACCCAGTTCCGTGTCAATGACAGCTGTCTTGTGTGTGTTGTCTATTTCCTGTAGGTCATCAGAAAAGCCAGGGTTCATTCTCCAAAAGTTCCATGGTGCAGGGTTATTGATCTGCTTGTCGGCTTTCACTCTAAACCCTATGTACCCCATAAGGTTAACAGATTGTGGTGAGGCAGCACCTTACTGGCTGGGGTCTGCCCTGCTTAAGGCAGGCAGTAGCTACCTAGTGAGGTGCAATGACCTCTCCCACCATCAGAAGTAGCATCATGCTCTAGCCCTATCGAACTTACTGTATAACTGGTAACTGCTACTTCCCATGCTACTTCGATGCTGTATGCAAAGCTGGAGTTTCCTCTCCAGAGCACGAAACCTGGGTAAAATAATATGGAAGCAGCAAATCCCCCCTCTCCACATCACTGAAATAGTCCAATGGAAAGGCAAGAGCCAATACAACTGGTTCCAGTGATGTCGCAGGAGTGGCCAGAAAGGCACGAACTGCCTCCGGGACTCTGGCTTGGGTTTTTGCCTCGAGGTTAACTCCTGAAGCCTTTTCCATCAGTGGATATAGCCACAAGCCAGGGGAGGTTTGAAATCACAGTTTTCCTGTCCGAGAACAGCTCGGGTAGGCAGCCTGGGCAGGCTTCAAGCGGCGGCTGCAGGGTGGGGGGGTGTCCGGAAGGTTTCCAGGCTTTCACCTGGAAACCTTCCCGATACCCCCCCCTCTGTCCCCGCTGCTGGTAGCCTGCCCGGGCTGCCTACCCCAGCCGTTCTCGGACGTCCAGGCGTCCGAGAACAGCTTGGGTAGGCAGCCTGGGCAGGCTTCAAGCGGCGGCTGCAGGGTGGGGGGGTGTCCGGAAGGTTTCCAGGCTTTCACCTGGAAACCTTCCCGATACCCCCCCCTCTGTCCCCGCTGCTGGTAGCCTGCCCGGGCTGCCTACCCCAGCCGTTCTCGGACGTCCAGGCGTCCGAGAACAGCTTGGGTAGGCAGCCTGGGCAGGCTTCAAGCGGCGGCTGCAGGGTGGGGGGGTGTCCGGAAGGTTTCCAGGCTTTCACCTGGAAACCTTCCGAATACCCCCCCCTCTGTCCCCGCTGCTGGTAGCCTGCCCGGGCCGCCTACCCCAGCCGTTCTCGGACGTCCAGGCGTCCGAGAACAGCTCGGGTAGGCAGCCTGGGCAGGCTTCAAGCGGCGGCTGCAGGGTGGGGGGGTGTCCGGAAGGTTTCCAGGCTTTCACCTGGAAACCTTCCCGATACCCCCCCCTCTGTCCCCGCTGCTGGTAGCCTGCCCGGGCTGCCTACCCCAGCCGTTCTCGGACGTCCAGGCGTCCGAGAACGGCTCGGGTAGGCGGCCCGGGCAGGCTACCAGCTGGGGCTGGCTGACGCTTCGGAGGAGCCGCGGGGAGAGGCCTCCCCGCGGCCCCTCCGAAGCGCCGGCCAGCCGGCCGGCATTCTCGGGGCAGGCGCTTCGGAGCAGCCGCGGGAGAGGTCTCCCCGCGGCCGCTCCAAAGCGCCCGCCCGGAGAATGCCTGCAGGCTGGCCGGCGATTCAGAGCGGCTGCGGGGAGACCTCTCCCGCGGCTGCTACGAAGCGCCGGCCAGCCGGCCGGCATTCTCAGGGCAGGCGCTTCGGAGGAGCCGCGGGAGAGGTCTCCCCGCGGCCGCTCCAAAGCGCCCGCCCGGAGAATGCCTGCAGGCTGGCCGGCAATTCAGAGCGGCTGCGGGGAGACCTCTCCCGCGGCTGCTACGAAGCGCCGGCCAGCCGGCCGGCATTCTCGGGGCAGGCGCTTCGGAGCAGCCGCGGGAGAGGTCTCCCCGCGGCCGCTCCAAAGCGCCCGCCCGGAGAATGCTTGCAGGCTGGCCGGCGATTCAGAGCGGCTGCGGGGAGACCTCTCCCGCGGCTGCTACGAAGCGCCGGCCAGCCGGCCGGCATTCTCGGGGCAGGCGCTTCGGAGGAGCCGCGGGAGAGGTCTCCCCGCAGCCGCTCTGAATCGCCGGCCAGCCGGCCGGCATTCTCGGGGCAGGCGCTTCGGAGGAGCCGCGGGAGAGGTCTCCCCGCGGCCGCTCCAAAGCGCCCGCCCGGAGAATGCCTGCAGGCTGGCCGGCGATTCAGAGCGGCTGCGGGGAGACCTCTCCCGCGGCTGCTACGAAGCGCCGGCCAGCCAGCCGGCATTCTCAGGGCAGGCGCTTTGGAGCGGCCGCGGGAGAGGTCTCCCCGCGGCCGCTCCGAAGCGCCCGCCGGGGGCCTATGGGGGAAACATCGCTATGCGAGTTTCCTCCATAGACTGCCTCGCTATACGAGGCAGTAGTTTCCCCCAGAAACCTCCTCGCTAAGCGAATTCATCGTTAAACGAAGCATTCGCTAAGCGAGGCACCACTGTATTGCAATTTCTTAATTGTGTCCTTGTTGTACAAATAAAGAACCAAAGTGTAGAAAGCTGTGCTTCACCAAAATAAATAAATGAATGAATGAATGAATGAATGAATGAATGAATGAATGAATGATATTGTATTTTTAAAAGCACAGTGTGAAGTCAGCTTTTGGTTATGGCAGAGTTAAAGTCACAGTTAAGACAGCATGAATACTTGTTCTTTGTCTGAGTTGATGATAGGGATAATTAAAGGTACATTTAAATGGCAACCCCAGCCTTGGTGTGGGACTTGGGTGTTGTTGCCATTTGAGCAGCAGCACACAAGGTGGAGAAGATGTGTGAATACTGCACCTTGTAATGGTGTATTCATATCTGTGATATCACCCCCAAATATGTATTCACTGGCATGATTTAAACAAACCTTATGGCTTTTTTGTGTGATGGTGGTAATGGGTGATTTTTTTTGTTAGACAGGAATGAAAAATAATGCTGTTCTTGAAAAAGAAACATAAATATATACGGTTCAAGAAGAAAAGGATATTTATGCCCTTAGATTGAAATAATTTAAATAAAGAACAAATAAAAATGGGTAACTGTAACAAGAACCAAGTATATAAATATATGTTTTTTTTCAGCTGGCAGCTATATTATAGGCAAATAATTACTTGAAATATTGTTTTCTGTGCCCTTAAAATGTGATATTGATTTTTGTTTCCCCTTTTCTCCATTTTTTATGATGATGAGGTTTTCTTTTCCTTCCTCATACTCAGAAAATACAATGAGGGTTGCAGTGGCTCTATGAATTACTTCTCTCTTATGAAGAGAAAGAAAACATTTTCATATTGAGAAAGGGCTAGTAGAAATGAACTTCTACCCCCACTGTAGCCTGTACTTGAGGTCAGTAAAGTCACACTAACAGGGAGTCAGGTATGTGAAATAGTTCACTTGTTCTATTTAGATTCCATTTAGATAGAAAGTCACCAAAGATGATAGCGATAATTGCTACAGCATATACGGAGACAAATCCATTCATTTTCTTTCCATTCATGCTGGACAAACTAATCATGGAAAAGTTGTGGTCCCTGTGATTAGGAAAAGCTGAGACTAACCAATGGGTGGATGGATCAGCCTATTCTTTTAAGGAATTTAATCTGCCATTTCTTTTTTTAAAATCTGCATAACAATGGCTATTTAAATTCTTACTGAGCTATTTTATTTAATTAAAATATTTTTACCCTACCTTTCTCCTTAAAAAGACCCATGTGTGTTGTTGAGCATATTTTCCCACAAAATACACATTCCTATGTATATTTTATTTAAATATAAGTGATTCTGAATATATTTTCTGTCAAAATATGTATTTTTTCAACATTTTATTCATATCTAAACATACAAACTTAAAAACATTTAAAAATCTAACAAAAATTGACAAGATACATTACCACTAAACATCCATCCTTCCCCTGTGGATCAGAGATTTCACCATCGTCTACAGTACGTATCTTCAAAGAATTCTGATGAGCATTGATTCGCTATAAACTAATTTTCCCCCTAAGTTCCTGTCTTTTTCTGGGCCCAGTTATATATATGAACTTCCAGCTTTGCTTTACAAAGTCTCTTGGCTGATCTTGTAGTGCTTCTGAAAGCATGTCTAGTTCTGCAATATTCAATAGCTTCTTTAATAGCCCATCCATCGTTGGTGTCTCTACATTCTTCCATTTTGGTGCCAAGAGTAACCTAGTTGTTGTGAATATATAAAGTAGACTATATTTTATTTTCTTATCAATAATTTCTGGCATTATATTAAAATATGTATTTCTAAGTGTATTTTAATGTGTATGTTTTCAATTTTGTTGCCTCATTCAGAAGAACACAAAATCTGATCAGTACAGTACTTATGATCCTATCCAGCTTACATCAGCATTCACAAAGACCAAAATCTTCAAGCATCCTCAGTCAAACCCATCACAGAGAATAAGACGACACAATGGGACCCTCAAGAAAGGTCCAAACTCAAATTTATAAAAACGTTGAGCAATGTGTACGAATTTCATTGCCAAACAACTCATGTCCTTTAAACTAATCAGTGAATCTGGATCATATCATTAAAGCTGACCATGGAAATATTTATCAGGACAGCAGCTGTCCCAAGAGTTCCTTTCTTAGTGTCTGATATTCATGTATTCATATAGATGTCATGTATTCATGTGGCTACTTATGGGTAGAAGAACCTCTCACTTTTATCTCTCATACTTCATCTCATTTTTCCCCTCTCAGGTTCTTTATGTTCTATTTATGAAGGAATGGAACAGCTTCATAGATCCTGATTGAACAGTGAATCAATCAGAAAGATCATTTATTTGTACTAGCTGTTTCAACAGGTACAGTTTTTCTTAGGACAGAGAGGGCCATATTTTATCTTCCAGGCCCAGCTGATGCAAATGCACCTGAATGATGGGAACATTTCAAGAACACTGTATACAACACTGCCTTGTCCACATTTGGCAAGAAGACCAAAAAGACAGCTGACTGGTTCGAAGCCCATTCAGAGGAGTTGATGACAGCCATCGAGGATAAGAGGAGAGCTCTAGCAGCATACAAAACCTGTCCTAGCATGTCCAACTTGCAAGTTCTTTGAGCTGCTCATAGCCAAGTCCAATAGGCTGCAAGGAGATGTTCCAACAATTATTGGCTTCAGCTCTGATCTCAGATACTGATAGCAGCAGACACAGGTAACATCTAGGGAATGTATGATGGGATCAAGCAGGCTTTAGGTCCAATACAGAAGAAATCTGCTCCCTTGAAGTCTGCTACAGGTGTGATCATCCAGGACCGAACACAGCAGATGGACCGCTGGGTGCAGCACTACTCTGAGCTATATTCCAGAGAGAATGTAGTAACAGAAGAAGCATTAAATAACATTGAGTGCCTGCTTGTCTTGAAAGAGTTGGACAGCAAACTAACCTTAGCAGAAATAAAAGCGGCCTTGGATTCCCTTGCCCCCAGCAAGGCACCTGGGAAGGATAACATCCCTGTTGAAGTGCTGAAGTGCTGTAAAGAGATCATCACCACTGAACTATATGAAATCTTTCGTCTTCTGGAGGGAAGGCGGAGTACCACAGGACATGAAGGATGCAAACATCGTCACATTGTAGAAGAACAAGGCAGACAGGGCCGACTGCAATAACTACCGTGGCATCTCTCTTTTCAGTGTTGTAGGGAAGCTGCTTGCCCATGCTGTGCTGAAAAGGCTCCAGGTGCTTGCAGACAGAGTCTATCCAGAATCACAGTGTGGGTTCTGAGCTAATAGATCCACCAATGACATGGTATTATCCCTCATATAGTTGCAGGAGAAGTGCAGGGAACAACAACAGCCACTCTTTGTGGCCTTCATAGATCTACAAAGGCCTTTGATTTGGTTAGCAGGGATGGCCTTTTTAAAATACTTCCCAAGATTGGATGTCCACCTTGACTCCTTAAAATCACCAGGTCCTTTCATGAGGGAATGAAAGGCACTGTAATTTTTGATGGCTCAACATCAGATACCTTTGACATCCGAAGCGAAGTGAAACAGGGCTGTGTCCTCGCGCTGACCCTGTTTGGGATCTTTTTTGCTGTCATGCTGAAGCAGGCCTTTGGAACTGCAACAGAAGGTGTCTATTTCCGGTCTAGATCAGACAGAAAGCTCTTTAATCTCTCTAGACTGGGAGTGAGGACCAAAGTCCAACTGAAATGCATACGGGACTTCCTCTTTGTCAGTGATGCAGCCATTGTTGCCCACTCTGCTGAAGACCTCCAACAATTCATCAATCATTTTAGCAAGGCCTGCCAAGACTTTGGACTAACAATCAGCCTGAAGAAAACACAAGTCGTGGGCCAGGGCATGGACTCACCTCCCTCTATTACCATCTCCAAGCAAGAATTGGAGGTTGTTCATGAATTTGTGTACCTTGGCTCAATGATCTCTGACACTCTCTCCCTAGATGTCGACCTGGATAAATGCATTGGGAAAGCAGCTACCATGTTTTCTAGACTCACGAAGAGAGTATGGCTCAATAAGAAGCTGAGAACATATACCGAGATCCAGGTCTATAGAGCCTGTGTCCTGAGCACACTCCTGTACTGCAGTGAGACCTGGACCCTTTTTGCATGACAGGAGAGGAAGCTGAACATGTTCCATATGTATTTTTGGTATCACCTGGCAGGACAAAGTTCCAGGTAGAGTAGTCCTAGAATGAGCTGAAATTTTTAGCATGTGTACATTACTTACGGTAAACAGCAACATCTGCATTGGCTCAGGCATGTCGTAAGAATGGCTGATGGTCAGATTCCAAAAGATCTCCTGTATGGAGAATTAGTGCAGGGAAATCTCCTTCAATAAGTTTATTATGGCACTGTGGACCTACTATTGAACAAATATTGGATTACTCTATATTTATAAACCCAAGGAATAGTGCAATTTTGTCAGTTATTCACATGCAGGAATGCCACACCCTGATGTTGAAGACTCCCTGGGAGAGACCCTGCTGTTGTGAAAGGCAAGTGTAGAAGGGGACGACAGAGGACGAGATGGTTGGACAGTGTCATCGAAGCTACCAACATGAATTTGACCAAACTCTGGGAGGCAGTGGAAGACAGGAGGGCCTGGTGTGCTCTGGTCCATGGGGTCATGAAGAGTCAGACACAACTTAATGACTAAACAACAACAAGGAATGCCAGGGAACTGTGCATTATGAAGATGCGAAAATGCCTTAAAGCATACAGTCAAGAAGCCCTTTTATTTTCAGTTATACTTTTCACTTTGAAGCCACTGTAGTTAATCCAAAAATGTACAGTGAATTCTTATTTTAGAAGATATTTGTGATATATCACTATGTTTAATTTGCTTAAAAGCACTCCCACCCTCTTTATTACCTAAATTCTTTTATGCCACCCAATCAGTCATTCTGGAACACAATTGATGTAAAAATCTTTCACAAATACGAACAACAGAGATTGAGATGCCTTGAAACAAGAGATAAACTATTACTCTTGTTAATAGCACTATATTTGTTCTAGAAAACTGGTGCAATTTCAAAAGAGATCCAAGGATTATCAAAAAAATTGAGAACATGTGTGCATATGCTTTCTTTCTACAATGTTTTGATAATCATGAACTTCAGATAAGGCACTTAGGAGAACAGTGGAACTGACTAAGATAAGGGGTGGGCAAAGTACTAGACATGTTACTGTATTGTTCCATCTATAAGACACTACTTTTACCTAAAATCATTACTAGAGATGGGAACAAATAAAAAAATAGCAATTCATTTTGATCCATTATTCGTCTAGGTTAACGGATCAATGAATACGAATATACGAATATTCCTTGATGAATCAATTCCTCTGCAGTTTAAATGCCTATAACACTGGCCACGAACCACCTAGAGACACCAAATTTGCAGGGATGCTTCCTCTGATGGTTTTCTACAACTCCTGAAGGTTTGGTGAATGTTGGATTGTGGACCTGAGTTATATAGTCACAAAAAGGACCACCACAAGAAAGCTCTCACCAGGTACTTAGAGACTCCAGAATCACAGCGGAGCTTCCCATATCTTTCCCAACATGCCTGCCAACTTTGGTGAAGATTGGATATCGGACGTCTGAGTTATTTACCCACAGATTAGGTTCCCTCCAGGAGAGTTTACCACACAGCACAGAAGTCCATTCTGCCTACCAGCCGCTGATCACCTAATCAGAAGCTCATAGGCAGCCACACACACACACACAGCCAGTGACCCCAACAGCCTAACCCTATACCCGCTTCCTTTCCCTACCTTAGCCCCCGCCCCACTCCCACCGACACCCCCTTAGCTTAATAACTGTTGCTAGGTGTCCATCAGGCCTTCGCAGCCACAGCATGTAAAAAGGCAGACTGGCTGCCCTTTGCAAAGATGGCAACTGCAGCTTCCCTTACCCTAAATGAAGCCACAGCTGCCATCTTTGCAAAGGGCAGCCAGTCTTCCTTTTTACATGCTGTGGCTGCGAGGCCAGAAGCCCTCAGCAGCAGTGATTAAGGTAAGAGGGTGTCAATGGGGGTTTGGTGGAGTGGGTGGGGCCTAAGGTAGGGAAAGGAAGGGGGCAGGGGTAGGCTGTGGTATTGGGTGGCTGTCTAGGGTTGTGGCTGCCTTTCTGCTGCCAATCAGCTGATCAGCGGCCAGTAGGCAGAATGGTGTTTGTTTGTTTTTAAAATATGAAGGATGAATAAAAACAGGTAAATATTCATCACTTTGTATTTGTGGGGGTCTCTGGAACCCACAAATATGGATTGACAAATATTTAACAAATTGGCTATATTTGATGGAAAAAGCAATCCATTTTTATATTTGTCCCCATTTCTAATCATTACCCTAAAATTGAGGGGGCTCTTTTACAAGGAAGTAAGCTGAGATAGCTGAGGAGAGAACAAAATGGCACATACCTTGCCTCTGTAAACAGGATTCCTTCAGCCATGAGGCTTAGTTTCCTACAGTAATGAGCCTTATAGAACTGACATCAGCTGATCCTGAACAAACCAATTGGAACACACCTCTGTGGAGGCTCAAGATTCAACAGAGGCAAAATGTCAGACATTCTGAGCTCAGGGGCTGAATCTCAAAACTAAGTTTGCTTAATTTGGGGGTTAGAAAATTGGGTGGGGTCTTATAAATGGGGGTGTGTTATAAACGGAAAAATACAGTAGATTGAATCCTTGTTTTATTTGTAGTTCTTTGTTTTTATTTGTGATTCAGTGAATGTAACTGTGAATACCGTCCCTTGTTCTTCTGTCTCACTTTCTTCTATATTTGTGCATTTGGCAACAATGCTTTGAAGGAGGATTTGCTTAAATCTTTCCTTAGGAAAGAAGGCATTATTGCTAAAGGATAAACCAGATTAAACTATGAGTACTCCTTGTATTCTCTTGTTAAATTCTGGATCTACTGGGCTATAGGCAAGAGCAGTAAAAGTGACTTCTGTTTTCGGAAAGCCAAGTCCTGGGCAGAATGAAAGTCCCCAAACTGAAATTAATAGGATGCATCAATTGGTGAATCTGACTGATCCTATTAATTTCAATGTAATCTGAGTGGTTGTAGCAGATCATCATAATTCTTTCTTGAGGGACTTTTGTAATGACGATCTGTTGACCATCATGTAAGCCATCCTTGTTTCATGAGTCATTATGACCCTCACATAAATATTAAAAATGCTTTTGGAATAAAATATAATCTTTTAAGCTTCAGATTTTGTGTTTTGAATAAGTACAGGAAATGGCCTACAGGCAAAACTCAAGACATGGGGTCATATTTTATTTATCTATATATTTTGTTATTCAATTATTCAATTATTCTAAATTAATTAATGATTTCTATCCTGCTCTACATGGAAAGATTTCATGGGACATTGTAACATATAGGACAACATACTGTGAAGAAACTTTTATGTGTTAAACCTGTGCATATAATATACAATAAAGAAAAGTTAAAGATTTTCAGTTTCACTGAATAGAGGACAGAGAAATTCCTTTACAAAAAAAATCTGTGTACCATTTTTAATTTGAAAACTTCATATTGGAATAGCTCTCAGTATTACTTCATGAACACATTTTGCATACACTAATGAAAATATAATGAACACAGATTTTTGTGAACAGGTTCAGAACAGCTGTTGATGCTGTTCTATCTGCTAAACCTAAAAACACCACATCATATTTAACTGGACAGCCACAAGTTACGTTTTGCTTCTTATCAAAAGAAGTCATGTTGGCTAGAAATAAAAGTGAATTGAGACAGGAGGTCAAGATAGCTGCTTTTCTCAAAAACCCTCAAGCAAGAGAGTAATTCATTGATGATAAAGGCCATTAAAAGCACTGTGCCCACAATTTTCCTAGACTGACAAGGTTAAAGGGATGGTTCCAGGCTTGTTGGATTCCATAATTACATTCCAGTATTAAGTTATAAAGCCCCATAGGAAACAGTGAGATCAAAACCATCCAATATCTGCTTAAATGATTTGACACATGGAGACTATGGAGATATATGGTATAATAAATGCCCGGAGAGAACACTGGCACAATTTAAATATTCAGGCTGCTTTCTGGTAATTCCACACTGACTGTTAATGTGACTCCATGGACTAGTGTGAAGGCTGTTCTTAGTTACAGAAACAAGAATGCAATCTAAAATTAGGGAAGTGATTGACTGGCAACTTACTCCATTCCGTGTTTCTGAAACTGAGTAAATAACCATCAATTTCCGCAATGCATGAGGTGGCCATGTGAGTAATAGCATCATAAATAAATAACAAGTTTTAGCCCATGTCTTTCTTCCTTGAACATTCTCTTTCACAAGCCTGTCTCAATCATAAATCAGACTTTGTACACACTCCTCTGCAAATATTTTGAGAGCAGAAGAGCTATGAAGGCAACTAGGGTGTCACTGACACCTGTGCCGAAATAATATTGAGTGCAATACCCAGCAGGGTTCATTTCCCATGCAGCTAGACAAAGGGTCAAGATCCAGACAAACACAGTGCATGCTTCATTTGTGTTACGTGTTCAATTTTTAAAAAACAATCTTGATCTAACAGAAAACCTTTCGGTGCAGGAAGCTAAGATAATCGGACATGATAAGAATGAACAGACTTGACTTTTCTACATCCTCATTTCTATTCCAAGGCATAGGTTAATACTCTTTTCCCAATCATTTCTTGTAGGTTGAGGGGTGGAGAAGAATATCATCTGTAATTTACTGTGTGGACAAATTGTCGCTGGAGTATCTCATCAAAGGTTCCCAAAATCTAACAAAGTGATAATATGCATAGGTTGTATTATATGCCATCAAGGTAAATGAGATAGTTAATATGTGGATTTAACATTGCCACCCATTCCAGTGAGTTTCCATAGCCAGATGAGGATTCAAACCCAGGTCTCCTGTCCATCACAGTATCCATTGCACTACATTGGGAATGCATGGATTAATTCAGACATATATGAGTGCCAAGAGAAAATTACACTCAGACTTGTACTGAGTTGAATCTTCAGCTCAATTTATATCATCCTTGTAAATGTTTGCAATGTTTCCCTGAATTTTAATGCTTTTAAATAGCTCAGCATTACCCACTCTTTGCACATTGAGCTACAGTATATGTTGTAACAGACTGTTATAATGATACTAACAAACTGTCCTGTAGCATCTTGAGATCAATATGTTTTATTCAGCATAATCTTTTGTGCATTTTTCTCTGAAGCTTACTCTTTCAGATGCAGCTGAAGAAATGGGCTACAGTCCACAAACACTTATGCCAAAAACCACTTGTCAGTTTTTAAGGTGCCATTGGACTCATTATTTTTGCTGTAACAAATTAATATGACTATCCCCTTGGAAATGTTTGTCTTAATGATATAGAAAAACTATTATATCATAGCCTTCAGAAGGATGGAAACTGCCAGGGATCAGACTGCCAGTATTCTGAATCAAGTCAATCTTCTCTGTATGCATACCATCATTTACCATTTACAGATTACAACAAAATATTTCCTTCCCACATACCTCTGTCAGTCCATTTATTTGGCTGAGGCTGTGATGATGGCAACAAGATTGAAAGAAGGCAACACATTCACTCACTCATTAAGTTCATTTTCATTTAATCTGAAATGAATGCACATGGATCCAGTAGATAGACAGCTCTGTATTGAGTGTATTTCCTGAGATGTGTGAGTTTTATTAAAGGTGTTCTTCATACAGGTCATTATCTGAAAAAGAAAAAAAAAGTCAAGTTTTTAGTAACTCCTGGCTCCATCTCTTAATCTTCAGCCATAGGCAGTTACCATTCCCACAATGAAATGGACAAGATAGTGTGTAATACTTGAATGTCACAACCCTTCTCACCAGCTTCTTCTTGCAGCTAGATGGCAAGCTACAATACTAACTCAGGAAACCCAGACTATGAGAACAGAGTGGCCAGTTTCAGCTTTCTGTGGTCTCTTCTCTCTATTCCCTCTCATTTTATTCAGAGATTAATTTGAAATTTAGGAAAGTTTATGTAATACAGAACAGGAGTTATTAATCATTTAGGCAAAAGAAGAATATTTTTTGTTCAGATCAACATCCATCTAGTTCAGTATTCCTTCCAAGAATTCTAATAACCAGCGCTAGAGAGCCCATAGTCTATTTTTGCCTATCCTAAGCTCTGAGTACCTAGCTTCTTTTTCCAGATGGGTAATGTGTTCAGCTTTTAGGGGCATAGCTTTTTAATGATGTACAGTGGTTTTCCTGAAATAGAGTTATAATCTCTTAGGTCTTGGTTTTAAAAAAAGCTTGGTTAAAATCAACAGACTATTACAAAGTATGCTGTACAGCTGCTGTAAGTGACCCTCAATAAATCCCCTGCTTCTGAGGCCTTAAAAGAACATTAATGTGATATAATAATTGAAGACTGTGTTAATATTACTTGTGAACCATTCCAGGAGTATAATTGCAGTACATGAAGAAAAAAAAAGGCAAATCTGCTCTTGAAATAATTTTACTACAAAAGAATTAATGCAATGGCCAATTAAAACATGTATTTGACTGTGGTTATTACACTGCTTGTCATGCGAAGGTACATCAACTAAGGTTAAAGGTGTTATTAAAATGTTAATTTAATTCCTTATACATAACATAGATAATTATAATAAAATGTTACAAATGATAATGAAAACAGTGTAATGAAGTCTTGGCTTAATTAGCAAGAGGGTTGCTCTAATATATCTCTAGTAACATGATATATTTGCTTCTCATTATGGCATTTTTAACTATTTTGATAAAGGAATCTACTGCAATTTACAGTACTTGCCAAATTTAATGTAACAAATTAGATGGATACTTGAGAGAAACTGTTGTGGACAACCAGGAGTAATTTCAATACAAAGCAAAAGCTTTGAATGTTTAGTAGTTTCAAGCAACAAGTCACATGAGCAGAGACTGATGGTCCAAGGCTTGCATGTGTATTCAGTTTGCATCAGTAGATGCTACCAACTGAGTATCTTCGCAGAGCTGGCCCTGCTATTAAGCAGAGTGAGGAGACTGACTCAGATAAGATATTTGGGGTAGCATAAGAGGCCAGCAAGTTGTTAATTACTGAATTTGTTCTTATTTTTTTTTCAACAAAGACAGTGAGAAATAATTCCAAGTTTTTCTGACTCAGATGCAATAATAAATTGCATCTGAGTGCTGTCCTCTAAAGAATGCTGGCCTCTGAAGATGCTGGCCTCTGAAGATGCTGGCCAGAGAGACTGGCAAAACGTTAGGAAGAACAACCTTCAGAACACGGCCAAAGAGACTGAAAAACCCACAACAACCAATAATAAATTTATTATTGCCTCTGAGTCAGGGGGGAACTGTATATACATTAAAATTTTCAATAATATCAATCTTATGGATGTGAAATATTGTCCTTCAATGCCAGGAAATGGTCAGATATTGCTGCACAATATTGGGCCTATGTTGACATCAGGAAAAAAGGATGCAAGGCTCTGTACAGCAAAGGGCAGGCTGAAGGTTGACAATACCAAGGGCAGCAGTCAAGATGGTCTACAGGATAGCTTCCCCTGCTCTTCACCATTCACAAAATGATAGTAGGCAAGGGAAAATTCCAGAAGCTGACTTTTTTTCCCATCAGTTAACCACTTCTCACCCAAACACAAAGCAGTTGTCAGGGCTGTTTTTAACAAGTGAGAATACTTTGAACATGCCTTACAAAATTGTTTGCTAATTCCATGGATATACATGATAAAATGTCATTTTCTGTAGGACTGTCACACCATTACTTTCTTTAAAGAAAGCATTTTTTTAACTCTCCAAAGAAAACCTGTCTTTTGACTCTGTCTCCATAACCTTTCATTGCCCTACAGCCCTCACTGCAGAAAACTGCAAAGATGTATCTACTTTGGAACAATCATGCTAGCAAGCCCATGTCACCATTTTTAAAAGGATCCTTTTTTGAGGAACAATATTTCAGTCTCTGCAGCCTAAATTATTTCCAAATAAAAAAGCGGTTAGGGCCAACCATTCTCTTTCAGGAAAAGCAATTTTTTTAAAAAATGTATTTGATTTGTTTTAAATCTGGAAACATTTAGGGTCATTGGTTTCTGAATGGGGGAGCAAACAGTTTTATGTTTTAAAAATCATAACATAAAAACCCTTTGCCCAAATGTCCCCAAGGTTGCCACAGTGCAAGAACAGACTGTCCGCTACACCCATACCACATTTGTTGCTGATCTGAAGTCCAATTTCAAAGTTATAAGTTTTTTGTTTGGGCTGCCCTCATTTTTAGAATTGCCTTGCAGTATGTTGATTTGCTTTGCTGCACAATAATGCCACTACACTCTCATGCAGGAATAATACAATGAGATGCAGAAAATGTAAATGGAAGGGGACACAGAGAAGACTGCTGCAATGCAACCTTGCACCAGAGCGTATCCTAGCAGAAATGCTTTGGGGATTTATATGCAGCTATCATCATTTACAGGGATGTAGTGGAGCTGCGGGTTAAACCGCTGAAGCCTCTGTGCTGTCAGAAGACCTGCAGTCGTAAGATCGGATCAACATGACGGAGTGAATCCCTGTCGCTTGTCTCAGCTGCCGCCAACCTAGCGGTTCGAAAGCATACAAAATGCTAAAATGTGAGTAGATAAATAGGTACCACCTCGGTGGGAAGGTAATTGGTGTTCTGTGTCTAGTCACGCTGGCCACGTGACCATGGAGGACTGTCTGTGGACAAAACACTGGCTCTGTGGGTTGGAAATGGAGATAAGCACCACCACCTAGAGTCGGACATAACTGGACAAATTGTCAAGGGGAACCTTTACCTTTATCTATGCTCACCTTTCAATTGAAAAGAATCAATGTGAAAAAATACTTACTGGTGTGTTTGTTTGGTTCTAAATTCCATTGGACAGATATCATTTACAGGTTTTGCTCCTACCCCAGCCTTCTTCCCATGGCAACCCCAATCACGAGACATCAAATTCTCTAATCATCTGTCCTTGGGGCCAGAGTGACTTTAAGTTCAATTTCTCAAGAAAAATCACTCCAGGATGCCTGAGAAATAAGTTTCACTTTCACTCATTCCTCTAGCAAGTAGAAAGCTAGACTTTTGCTTTCTAATCTATAGGGCTAAATGGGACTATAAATAACACAAAGAATTGTTATTACATATATTTGGAAATACCAAATTCAGATTGGGATTTATTTGGAACTTTCTGATAATGGCATTATTTAGTGTAGTCTGCATATTTCCAAATCTGAATGCACACCTCCAGTTTATATAGCTTTAAATATATCCTCTCTATTGTTGTACATCTGAAAGAGAGGGGGGCACTATTTTCAAATGAAGGAGGACAGAAAATTGTAGGATAAATTATATGAAGATAACACTAAACCATTAGCAGAAAACAGCAGTAATCTGAAATGATTGTGATCAAGGTAGAAGAGGAATGTGCAAAAGCAGGATTACAGTCAAACATTGAGACAAAAGTAAATTTTCATTCTCAAAGTAGGGCAGAAGGTCCCTTGGGATGCCAAGGCACATTTGAAGGGGGGCACAGAGTGGAAACAATCAGTCACACACCACTTTATAAGGTTCAATATATGACATATACAATCCTGATTTGGCCTATTTTTTTCATATTGTGTTTATGGTTATGGCCAAAATAAATAGATAAATAGATAAATAAAGGTTGATTATGACTAGTGTAGAGGATGAAGAAAACAAAGTTGTTAAATACTCTCTATTTTGTTAATAAAAGAGATATTGAAAATTGGCTTTTCCCCCAGTACACTTATAGCAATGGGTCTCAAGGATGCCATCAAAGCAGTGAAGTTAAGGGTATGGGACACTGAACTACAGGACCATGTTGGCCAGTTAGAGATATATAACTTTATTAAGAAATCTGCTTTTATCACATCCTTGTATTTAGCCAGCACTATGTCACCTAAAGCCATAAGGGCTTTTACACTAGCTAGGCTCAATGTATTTCATTCTAAGCTTCTCAAGGGAAGATTTCGAGATTTTGCCTACATCACATTGTCTCTGCCCTTGTAATAGTGATAAAGTTGAATCAGTTGGTCATGTTCTCCTTTTCTGTACTTGCTATCGGGATCTTCATATGGAGCTTTTATCACCTATTATCTGTAAATGTTCTGGGAGATCAGAGGAGGATTATGTCCAGTTGATACTCTCTGACAATACCCCTTATTTTACGAGACAAGTGGCCAAAATCTGTGCTGCAGCAATGGTTATTTGTAATCAAATGTTTGGGTAGGTGATCTTAGGTGGATATGTTTTTAATATAACACTGGCTGAGGTTTTACTTATATTAAGGATAAACAATGTTATTAACTAGAAAGAAGGGATTGTTTTATCATGTTTTAATGGAATTTTATTACCCTGACTGACTTTACGAAATTATAATTATATGTATCTATTTTATATTGATTTGGTTTTACTGGTCTTTCACCGTAATAAAGTATTCGATTCGATTCAGCTCTCTATTTTGTTGTTGTTTAGTCATTTAGTCATGTCTGACTCTTCATGATACCACGGACCAGGGCACGCTAGGACCTCCTGTCTTCCGCTGCCTCCCGGATTTGGGTCAAATTCATGTGGGTTGCTTCGGTGACATTGTCCAACCATCTCAGCCTCTGTCACCCCGTTCTCATCTTGCCTTCACACTTTCCTAGCATCACAGTCTTTTCTAGGGAGTCTACTCTTCTCATGAGATGGACAAAGTATTGGAGCCTCAGCTCCATGGAACATGAACAGAACTTCAACAAAAAGGAAGAAGGCCTAAAACTAAACATGGCCTGGCTCCCAATATTGAAAAATACAGCTTGTAAAAGGTCAACGAACTCTACCCAGCCACAAGGACCAGGGATCATTGCACAAAAAAAAGACCAGCTAACGACACCCATCAATCACAGTAACAGATAATCTCTCCCCCCTTATCACAACAAAAAACATGCTGATCACCCTATCTCCTGAAAAAAGACAAAAGCTGTTCCCACACCTATAAATACTCAACTATCCAACAAACAGCAACAGAGCATGGACAGAGTTCCTACTCCAGTCGTCTCTGAAGATGCCGGCCACAGAGACTGGCGAAACATCAGGAAAAACAACCTTCAGAACACGGCTAAAGAGCCCGAAAAACCCACAACAACCATCATTATCATAGACATACCTGCTGCTAAGATTTGTATCAGAACAGGCCCAGGTGGGGATGACTATTTTGCATGCTCATTCCTTTCATGTTTCATAGCAGATCAGTTGCCATCTGTAACACTAAATCTATCTGTCATCACTGATCATGAGCTGATTTTTAATACCAAGATCCAGTCTTAACATGCATTTGCTGTCTTAAGAAAGTAACACTGAGGAAGGGCTTTGTGTGCTTGGGAGATTTACATCTATAATGTCCATTAAAGCTAAGAGGATTTACATGCATTAATAATATATGCTAGCCAGAAAAAGGAACCTTTATTTGTGAGATGTTCATTTTTAAGCCTGTGTTACTTGCTTGTTTACAAATTATGGGTATGCGGTAACCACAAGAATGGCTTTAGAGCCTAGTTCAGTAATTTAGAAAACAGCCTGGTTGAGCTCCTATGCATTTGGTGGGTGATGTGAATCTGAGTCTGAATCTTGATTCAGAAGTCCAAATGTTCATGCTTCCTATTTGTGGTGGACAGATCAGAGCCCATCCACTGAAGACTCCCTAGCCTAGAGCTGGTGAACTTTTGGCACACCAGGTAATTTGGGCTTCAAATCTCAGAATCCCCAGACTTTATTGCCAATTACAAAGGACTGTGGGAGTTGTAGTTCAAAACACCCGGCGTGCCAAAGGTTTACCACCCTTGCCCTACCCATTTACAACCATGAATAGGAACAGCCAAGTGCGTTAGGAGCAGAAGAATCTCTTTTTGAGAGTTTAAGTTCCAAATAGAGCTTTGCTAGGGAAGCAGCTGGTTAGGTTTACTAATGTGATGTTTGGAGAGGCAGGGGTAATCTCTGAATTTCTCTAGGATGAGTAAAAGTCCTAAGAGAGTCTAAGAATGATTGGAAAATATTAATAAAAGCAAACAGCCTGTCTTGAAATAACTGATCAATTGTTGAAGTTGTGTGTGGAGATGAGTGTTAGAGGGAATCAACTAGTCTACTATCAAATACATTCTGTGCGTTCACTGGTATAACCACCAAGCTTCATAATTCATTGAGAAATTGAAAACAAACTACAGTTTTTTTGCATTTTGCTTCAGTGTATATTTATATCTAGGGCTGGGAACTGATTGATTTTAAGGAATCTATAAAGATCAAAGGACATTGGCTTCAGATTGTGTGTTATATTCTGACTCATAAATAAAATAATTTTATTTACCATTACAAGTAGAGTGAGTTACAAGCTTTGTTCTTCCTTGATTCTGTCATCTTACCAACCTCCCGTTCTTCACTAAAGGAGTGACACTCCATTGACTATAAACAGAAAGTAATAAATGGCTGTAGCTTTTTGTTTTTGTCAGAATTACATGATGTTTGCAAGCATAATAATCCTTCAGTTGTAATTAGGTGCCATCTTCTTAATTAGTAACTTTTTAAAAGCCCTATCATGATTAGCCTAGCTCATGTCTTGAAAGCATGAGCCCATGGTTTCCTTTATTGAATCCATCCATTTCTTACCTGGTCTTGCCCCTTTCCTGCTACTTTCAAATTCTCACAACATTGTTGTCTTCTCCTGTAGTCCCTTCGGAGGCAATTATTCCTGCTAAATGTCAGCAGACCAGGTGCAAGTATTTGTGTGATTAGTCTGTTTTGGCTTGTCTTGTTTTGTTGGCCAACAATAATTTATTTCTTGGCAGAACTGAATGAAATTAGAAATGTTAATTTACCTTTCTCATAGAAGAAATTCTGGTGAGCCTTAGAAAAATAGATTTAGGGCACTGTGAGAAAGAATAATCTTTAGATCTCAGGGAGTTTCTCAAAAAAATGACATAACCAACCCGCTTGTTGTTTTGTATCTGTGTTTGTTGGGGGGGGGTGTTGGGGGGTTGTGCACTTGTTATGAATATGAGATACAGAATAGAATTGGCTGTAGTTAGTAAACATCAGTACTTCACGATAATAGGTACAAAACCTTCTAGGTGCCAAAGATTCAAATTTGGGCTGTGTGAGGGTTCAAATGGGGTCTCTTCTGGTTCTGATATAGACACCAGAGGCTCGTGAGTTGCAAGATCAAAACTGTATTTTATTGGAACATTGAACAACATGTCCTTTGCTTCTAACTCTACTCCAACATTGTCTCTCGCGACCAACAGGTCCCATGAGGGCATCCAAATGTCCTTGTTAAATGGATTAAACTCAGAGTGATTCCAGGGACCCTTGGTAAAAGGTTTATTGTCATCCAAGTCCAAAGAGTCTATTCTGGGGTCTATCAGCGGTATAGTCTCCTCGTCTCTCCCCTCGGGATTGAAGGGGTCCTCCCCTCGTCATATAGGAGCCCACGGTCTGACAGGAACCCTCTCCGATGGGCTTCCTCCAGCCTCCATGCTCTCCTCTCCCTTTCTTCCCTCTCCACAGCTTCTTTCTCCTCTCTCAATCTCCGGAGCCATTCACGTGCCTCCGATTCCTCCCAATACGAGGGTTGTGGAGGCAGTCCTCTCTGTCTCCGGTAGTCTGCCTCTTCCCTGGGAACCCGAACCTTTTCACACTTTCCGGTCCAGGGATCTTCCACACATATTAACTCCCAACCCCCAGGTATATCATCCCTTGTTCCTTTTTTATCCCCTGTTCCCTCCTCCCTTTCTTCTTTTCCTGCCATTTCCCTCTCAGTCTGAGTGGCTATAGTTATTTTAGCAAACCCCCGTTCTAGTTCTCGGGTGTCCATTCTTCATTGTACCGTCACGACAGGTGATGCAAGTGGGTCTGTCTGTGCCTCCTGTTCTTTCCTAAGAGAGTCCAACACTCCGGAGAGGGTTTCTACTCCCTCACCACAAGTCTCACAGGCTGAGGTTTGGCTTTCACCCCCTTGCACAGAACCATTACATTGATTTGCATAAAAATATTACATGTACAAGATAAGTATAGGAGCTAAAAAGTTATAATAAATGGAAAAGAAAACTTTTTTGTTTTGTTTTTTATTCTGTCACTGTAAAATTAAAGGAAAGTATAATAGAACAGGGATGGAGGATGGCCTGTGGAATGTAGAATGGCAGAAGCCGTAGGACATGGACATCTTGTATTTACAAAGAAATCATCCAATGTTAAAGCCTCCCACCACCTTTTGGAGAAATCAGTTAATTTCAGGATGCATTCATTATCCATGCCTCTCTGTCCCTCCAAAATCTAATTGCTAGCAAATCTCCAAAAGTGTTCAGATTTGGTTTGATTTAGAGGAGTCTTGCTCCAATTCAGACACCTCCCAGATTTTAAGATTATCTTTAAGGTTATCTTTATGAACAGTGTTCTCAATACACAGTTAGCATAAGATACTTTTCTGTGAAATAATTATATCTGAAACCTGTGATTTTCTTTTGTAGGGAATGGAAATAAGACCTCGACATCTGCATCAAGACTTGCATCTGCTAGATATTAAAACCAGCTAAACTGCATCCTGTCTCATGATATATAATTAACTTAGCAGCTTGACCCTATCTGAAACACTAGAAAGCAATTTCTACAAAAAGACAAAAAAGCAACCATATTGATCACTGCTAAGTAGTAAACATTTATTGCAATGTTGTCAGTTGCCTTACTCCAAATCAATATAAACCTCAACCCAAGCTTCTTAAATTCAGTGAGAGTCTGACAAGGCATTTTGACCACAGATTAGTGTTAAAACAATGAAAGGACCCTAAGGAAATACTGCCCATCTGACCAGAATGCTTTCTGAGCTTCTGGTCTGACTTTCAATAACACATCTTTGTCTGACAGTTTGGAATTGGGAAGGAAAGCTTGTAAGTTTCATCTGTTATCTAATGCAAATGTACCCAGCCTGTGCTAGCTAAGTCATTTTTGTCACGCTAGATAGGTGGCTTAGCAAAAGCATTTAACTTTACAAAGAAACATGTCCATTAGCAATCAAGGAGAGAGAAATGAAAAGCATATATATTCATTTTTCTGTCTGATGTGCTAATGAATAAGAATATGATCACAAAAACTCCGGTGAATATAATTCCAGCAAGAGAACCCTCTATAACACATCCTATGCATTGGCTTCACACCGGAATGAGAAAATAATTGTCCTTTTTCTTCAGGCACAAGGAATAGATTTCAGTAGGCTGGCTGTGCTGTACATTGCATTCAGAATGATTCCAACCCAGCTGCAATCTAAATGTAGATTGTACAACATGAGGCAAGCACCTAAAGTAGTGGAATCTAATTTGAAGCTGTGAGAGGAGCAAAACTGAAACTCTTAGACCTTTGAGAGAGGCAATGTTCCATGCATCCTATTGCTGCCAGAATTTAATAAACTTGGCAGCTCTGACATGCTAGTTTGCATAAATGTATTCATAGATGCTTTCCCATTCTGATGGTCATTGCAGTGGCTTTTTAATTATTAGGGCAGGCAGTGGACAGATACAACTTTAAAATCATATAAAGGAAAATATGGCAAAGCAGTTGGGAAGGTCAAAATTTCCCACCACCAAGCATCAACACAAAAGGTAAGTGCACAAATAAATTAGTCATAATAAAGCATCAATGAGGTAATCAAGAGGCAAAAGCAAAATAGAACAAAAACATCTGCTTTATTTTCCAAGCCAATTTTGTATAATATTATGGACTGCATTAATATTCACAACTCTTCTGTTCAAGTCATTGGCAAGGGACATTGGAATCTGGGTGGGTATGGGGGGGATGATCCATGTAATGTTTGGACACGGAGATTATCATACCATTTGCAAAATAGAATGGGGTGAGGAAAGTTCTGTCTGGATTTCTAATAGGTTTTTCTAGTGGTAGATAAAAGTTATATCTCACCTTTTCTCTAAGGATGTCAAAACAGGCAATATAGATAGTTTACTTCCCTCCACCTTTAGAACAGCCATTGTGAGGGGTTAGGGTTAGGTTAGGCCTCAGGTTGCCTGGGGTCTGTGTGTGGGGAAACCTATCCAATGAGACTTAGCTGTGAATTAGTGACCAGCTTGAGCTCAGAGCTCAGAATGTTACTTTTTAAAAGTGTCCGAGTCTTCATGACCCCATGGACCACAGCACACCAGGCCCTCCTGTCTTCCACTGCCTCCCGGAGTTGGGTCAAATTCATGTTGGTAGCATCGGTGACACTGTCCAACCATCTCATTCTCTGTTGTCCCCTTCTTCTCTTGCCCTCACACTTTCACAACATCAGGATCTTTCCCAGGGAGTCTTCTCGTCTCATGAAATGGCCAAAGTATTGGAGCCTCAGCTTCAGGATCTGTCCTTCCAGTGAGCACTCAGGAGTTGATTTCCTTTAGAATGGATAGGTTTGTTCTCCTTGCAGCCCAGGGGACTCTTAAGAGTCTCGTCCAGCACCACAATCAGTAGCAGATAGCTATTGTTAACATTATCCTATCTGTAACATTAAGCAGTTCTGTTGTTCCATAGTGAATTATTATCAGTTACTGTTACCTGTGCAGTCACTGGAAAATACATGAAAATGTTCACTGGTGCCCTCAAATGGCCAATTCTGATGCATCAAGCTCCATCCCACCCTTGTCCAGTTGCAAGTGGGATGTAATTTGTAATCCATTGCATCAAGAAGGTGCCAGGTTCGCTGGAATTCTGCAGCTACGTGGAATGTTAATTTAATAAACAAACTGAGTAAATGTCTTTCCAAAGCATGCCATCTTTATCACAATCTGGGTGTAATCATATGGGGAAATAGATCACAATTTATCACATGTGCATTACCAGTCTGGTGTAGTGCCTGCTCAAGCCACGAATCCTCAGAACTGCCATGCTGTCCACCAAGCATGCTGCCTCTCTCATACACAGTTTCCTGTGCTCTCTTTTCCTCACATGCGGTTTATCTCCTATGCATATGCACACTCCCTCTGTCTCTAATGCTCGCATATGATCTTTCTCTCTCCTACACTCTTTCTCTCTCATGTGCCTCCCCTCTTTATCTCTTCCCAATCCTGTTCTGGCCAGCCTTGCTGCACTTTCCCAATAGGAGTTTAAAACAAGTGGCTGGAAAAAAAAAGATGCATGCTAGTTTCAGAAGAGGGTGTGAATAGGGGGCTAGCCTAAAAGATTGCATAATGCAGTGGGCAGAAGTATAGTTTGCATTTCCTCACAGGTTCTTGCTTCATTGTTTCTTCTTCTTCTTCTTTAGTTCCCATCTACTATGCCTCCTCCACAAAGAAAGGCAGAGGGCTCTAATGTACCAAATGAATTGCCCATGTGACCATCCTTTTTTTCTCACTGCTCAGCAGCACCCCCCCCCCATGACAAGTAACAGGCAGATGGTAGTTCATGTTCCACTGAAAAAATAAGTTACAACCATTACTACTGTAGGTGAAAAAACAACTTCATCCTTTATTCCAGCTCATTACAAGAAAAAAATGACTTATAAAAACAAAAGCTTACTTGCTAGCCTGTGTGATATGGATGCGCAGAAACTTGTGGACATGCAGCTCTAAACTCTCTGGATATACTGTATGGTGCACTTGGTGATATATGTCTACTGGACCAGATGCTACAGACATTTAAAGATCTAGTTTGGTATAATGATTGAAGCTGGGTTAGTATTTGAGAGGCCTACTTTCAGATCTCCACTTAGCCATGCAACTCACCTTGCAATCAGTCATACTCTCTCAACCTCACCTATATTATAGGGATGTTCTGTATATAATATGAGGAGTGAAGAACCAAGTACACTACCTTGAGCTCTTTGGGAGAAGGGCAAGAGGTACATGGAACTAATATTTATATACCCTCATCTGTACATGATACTGCAAATTTATCATATCTTAAAATCTCCCTTTTATTCTTCATAGAACATAGGAATATTTCTATAGTATCCTTCAAGAAGATTTAAGTGTTTGACGTATGATTTCTCAGCTGAAGCTTCCACAGTGAAGACAATGGATAAAGCTTAATTTCCTACAGATATGATTGGCTAGCTGACTGCACCCATTCCTTTTAGTCTCTGTAGGAGTTTATGCTGGCACGCTATAGAGGTTTTGCCTGTTTACACAGATGTGAAGATAATTTCAGCTAACCAATTTTGGATGAATGCTTATGTCACACAAGACTCCCTGTCATTCTGATGCATTGACTTTTCGGAACAGAGGTTCAAAATCTAATTTCTTTTCACGATGATATTTCATGAAACAAGATGGGTACGAGTTTTAGATGCCAAATATGTGTAAGCCTTTGTCACCTTTTAAGATAGTTTAGTTACCTCACGCAGCAGATTACAGAAATATCCTTATGTTCAGTAAGGAATAAAAGGAAGATTTGTAGCCTTGAACAAAGAAAAACATGTGTCCCAATGGTGAGCAACATCTGCTGTTTACTTTAATGCTACTTGAACATTGCAAAGCACATTTCAGGGATCCATTATAAAGAAAAAAGATATCAAGGTCCAGAACATAAGAACAGATAACAGATGTTCTGGTGGGATGGTTAAGCTAAAATATGTACTTTGCAAGTAACCATATAAAAGATTTATAAGAAAGTTCTTGGTTTAGGAAACTGATCTGGAATGAGTGTAGCAAATTCAGAATTGCCTTTTCTGCCAAGCATTATTTGAGCTGTAAGTTAGTCATTAATTTTAATTTGAACAATACCATGGTTTTTAATGCATTTGTGAGCTTTACTTCTGTATCTGTTCAAAACAGTAATTATTTTACAGTGAGGTTGCCACTAAATAAATAAACAAAAAATAATGCACAGTTTTGTATATATGTGTGATTATCCATTACCTTTCACCTATTGGCCTTTGTTAGAACTTACAGGCAGACTTTAGCAATAAGTCATAATGTTATTTCAACATGCAAGGTAAAGGGTGCTCCCACCCTGTGATTTTGCTCATGTGAAGCAAAAGGTGTGAAGGAAGGAGATCTGTCTGCTTCTGAAGACTGCCCTTGTGAGCCAAAATTGTGTGTGGATATGACAGTCTGGAACTGAGTTTCTCACTCACATGGAGAGGCTTCCTGAGGAGGCTTCAGACCTGTTGCTTTCACATGAGCAAAACAACAATGGAGGGACTGGAGTTAGCATGCTCCTCTCCCCTTGCATCTTGAATAAACATATCTCACTAACTGCAGATGACTGTAGAAACTTATGGATCCGGATGGTTTCCTGAGATCTGCTGCACATAAGAAGAGTCCAAATAGCCCAGATTAAAGGGTTATCTAGTCCAACATTCTGTTCTCACATTGGCCAACCAGATGGCTACAGGAAGCCCATAAGCAAGGAATGAACATAACAATGCTCTCCTGCTCAAGTGTCATGTGAACTGGTATTGAAAGCAGGGCTGTAACTAGAGTGGAGCAACTAGGGTAGGGTTTTGCTCCAGGGCATCAAAATTTATCTGGCACCAAAATCTAGGGCTGAATTTCCTGGTGAGGAAAATAAGCAATGACATTTCTCAGTCCTACTTACTTTTATTTTTTTCTTTTTCTTTTTGAGACCATAAATTTTCTCTCTCATTTTTTGACGGATGCCACATTCTTCTCTTTTTTCACATGCCAAGGCAAAACAGTTATAATGAGTCAGAACATACTACTGGATTTCAGCCATTATATTTTATTTTAATCTAAAACTTTAGTCTGCAAATTAATTTGAGGATGTTTTGCCTTGGAAGATGCTCTAAGTGTTTGTTAAATGAATGAATGACCCTACTGCAAGCCAGAGCACTGGCTTGGAATGACCTGGATTCAAGTCTACTCATGGTCTGAGTCGCTTGAACCAAATAACTTGAATCACATCTTAACTGCATATTTGTTTTCTCCAAGATGTTCACTTCACATGTTTTAAGTCTCACTTCACTTGGTAACTGAAGCCGTTTGAAAGTGTGGTATGTCAGTGATCACAAATAATACTCCAGCAGTCAGAATTGTTATGCAGTCATTTGGTTGGATCTATGTTTGATGTGTGTGACTTCCTTTCCTGCCTCTTCCCATGGCAGCCGTTCCAGCCATCTAAAAAAACAAAACAAAACAAAAATATTTGCCAGAGAGCAGGGGGGGCCCTATGAATAGGGCATGCTATGCTATGTGCATGAGAAGAACGTTAGAGACATCTTCATGGGCTAAAAGCAAAGCCTGGATCCAACTCATAGCATTTTTATTTACATGCCCCACGCCATATTATTTACTTGGTTGTTGAGGAAGAATGTCAAATGGAGGCACATTTGAAAAGAAAAGAGCCCTCTTCCATCTGTGGCAAAAGAACAACAAAGATAGCCATCTTCCTGGCTAGATAAACACAATTTTTTCTCTGGCTTCTGTGTTGCTCTAAACTGAGGCTTTGCATACAATTTATTAAATGAGTTTATGAGGACTTTTGATTGGAGGCAGATAACATTAGACACCAGCTGTAAATATATTGATCCCGAATATCTAGTACAATGGAATGGATGTAAATGTATGCACTCTAAATTGAGAGTGGTTAGTGGGAATCATTTTCTAATCAGCAGAAGGTAGATATGGGTGGTAGTAAGTACAGAAACTTATTGGAGGTCATACATCTTCCTCTTCAATGTAATTTATCCAGACATAATCTACGTACCATATTCCTTCATTTGGTCATTTCAATCATTTCTCTCCCCCCCCCCCCCTCTCTCTCTCTCTCTCTCTCGCTTTTAAAAATATAATTGTATATAGATATAGATTCAATCTTATTTATTGCAGGTACAAGTGATGTTTGTACAAAATAAGGTTTTGAATGCTTCTCATTTCAAATGATAAAATACAGGAAAAAGAAACAAGCTTTTGTACAGATTTAACCACACTTGGAGTATACCCACTAAAATCACTGGATCTGCTCTGTGGATTACTAAATGTACACCCAACAAACAGCAGAAAGTTACACCTAAAAATGTTAACAAAATCAAAAGCCTTTTCGTTACAAAAATATATTTACAAAAATATATTTTGTGCATTACAATATTACACACACACACACACACACACACACACACACACCACATGCACACATACAGTGTTCCTGTAATAAACAATACACTCTCACCTGGTGACAATACACTAACTCTGTGTCAATTATAATGCTAACATTGCCAAGAAGCTTTCTCAAGTCTTCTTCCTTTATTAGTTTTCTGATCTCACAGACAAAGTGCAGTCAGTAAAGGCGTCATTCTTGTTCTTTAGAAAGAAGTAGATTAGTCCATTTCCTCGTGGGGGCTTGCAAAGTCCTTCAGTAGACGTGACTAGAACAGGAAGCGGCTGAAGACAGTGGCCTAAGGGAATAAACTGCTGACTTGATAAATCTTTAGGTCTTAAGAGGTCATCTCTTGATGTCTGAAAGAAAGATTGACTTACTAGTAAATATGAACAACAGCTTCCACTAGTAGGTGCATTTAAAGTAGAGAATGGGGGTGGGATGGGAATGCAGGTAGACGGTATCTGTTTTTGAGATTAATAGGAAAAGAAGAGAGGAGATATCACAAAGAAGAAAACAAGTAGAATTGTTTAACTTAGAGTTAAGTGGCAAAATTCACAAGATATTCGTAAGTTTTCCAGTACCATTCATTTTAACTGTACTGGAGACGTCCCTGTTAGCTATAGTTAGACATTTTTCAATAGAGGCACTTTTTTAGCATTGGGTAAAATAGTGCACATCTAAAGTCTATGTAGTTTAGCCTTAAACTGAATTATAACACAAACCCCAAAAAATATTTCCTATCAAGCCATATGCTTTTCTCTTCCTAAACATTTCTGGTCAGCATGTTTTAATTCAGATGGGATTATTTTTTCGTGCAGTTCCTAAAGGATTGATTTTCATTTGTTTCCATGTTATAAAATATCTTATATCTATTTGGTTATGAGAAACTGGAGTCTCAAACGTGCACCGAGTTATAAACCTGTTCCTTTAAAGGTACACAATTCAAAACTCTTCCTTGGTGCCAATTATTATACAGCATAATGTGTGGTCTGGAATAAACTGCATTTGAGTTTGTTAGTGAGTCCACACTCTCCATTTGTTTCATGTCTTCAACTTGATGTATACAGTGTTTGGGTGTCATTAAGAAATTTACATATTTTATTATGATTATAGAATTAGCTTACTTATTACAGTTCATGTTTTTTGTGATCTTATTTAGTTTATAATCTTGCTACCAGATGTACAGGTAGCATCTACAGATCACATTGGCTAGAATCCTGCTAGTGTTCACATGAGGTCTGAGTAACTTGCTACTCCTTCATGGATTCCTGCCTTGTCATGGGGAAGGGGCCTGAGTAATTCAGAGAAGCTATGGGTTATGCCATGCAGGGTCACCCAAGACAAACAGTTCATAGTGGAGAGTTCTGACTAAATGCGATCCACCTGGAACAGGAACTGCCAAGCCACTCCAGTATCTTTGCCAAGAAAACTCTATGGACAGGACCAAAAGGCTAAAAGACGTGACGCTGGAAGATGAGCCCCTCAGGTCGGAAGTCATCCAACATACTACTGAAGAAGAGCAGAGGACAAGTACAAGTAGCTAATGAAGTGGTTGGGCCAAAGCTAAAAGGATGCTCAGCTGCAGATGCGCCTGGAAGTGAAAGGAAAGTTTGATGCTGCAAAGAAAAATACTGCATGGGAACTTGGAATGTAAGATTTATGAACCTTGGTAAGCTGGATATGGTCAAACAGGAAATGCGAAGAATAAACACTGACATCCTGGGCATCAGTGAACTAAAATGGATGGGAATGGGTGATTTCAATTCAGAGAATTATCATATCTACTATTGTGGGGAAGAATCCTGTAGAAGAAATGGAGTAGCTCTCAGAGTCAACAAAAGAGTGGGAAAACATGTAATGGGATATAATCTCAAAAAGATAGAATGATTTCAATTTATTTATTTATTTATTTTATTAAATATGCGAATTCAAGGCAGACCTCTCAACATCACAGTCATCCAAGTTATGCATGAATCACCAACTCTGAAGAGGCTGAAATGGACCAATTCTATGAAGGCTTACAACACCTTCCCAAACTGACACCAAAGAAAGATGTTCTTCTCATTATAGGGGACTGGAATGCTAAGGTAGGGAGTCAAGAGATAAAAGGAACAACAGGAAGTTTGGCCTTGGAGTTCAGAATGAAGCAGGGCAAAGGCTAATAGAGTTTTGTCAAGAGAACAAGCTGGTCATCACACTCTTTTCCAACAACTTAAGAGGCGACTCTACACATGGAAATCACCAGATGGGCAATACCGAAATCAGATTGATTATATTCTCTGCAGCCAAAGATGGAGAAGCTCTATACAGTCAGCAAAAACAAGACCTGGACCTGATTGTGGCTCTGATCATCAGCTTCTCATAGCAAAATTCATGCTTAAACTGAAGAGAGTAGGAAAAGCCACTTGGCTCCTCAGGTATAATCTAAACCAAATCCCTTATGAATACACAGTGGAAGTAAAGAACAGATTTAAGGAACTAGATTTGGTGGACAGAGTGCCTGAAGAACTTTGGATAGAGGCTTGTAACATTGTCCAGGAGGCAGCAACGAAAGTCATCCCAAAGAAAAGGAAATGCAAGAAAGCAAAGTGGCTATCCAACGAGGCCCTACAAATAGCAGTGAAGAGGAGGGAAATTAAATGCAACAGAGATAGAGAAACCTACAGAAAATTTAATGCAGACTTCCAAAGAATAGCAAGGAGAGACCAGAGATAATGTGGTTGCTGACCTTGCGCGAGACATCCTGGATAGTGGGCCTTAGAAAGCATGGCTAACAACAAGGCCAGTGGAGGTGATGGCATTCCAGGGGAACTATTGAAAAACTATCTTAAAAGATGACTCTGTTAAGGTGCTACACTCAATATGCCAGCAAGTTTGGAAAACTCAGCAGTGGCCAGAGGATTGGAAAAGATCAGTCTACATCCAACTAAGGTCATGGCCACTGGTCCCATCACCTCATGGCAAATAGAAGGGGAAGATATGGTGGCAGTGATAGATTTTACTTAGGCTCCATGATCACTGCAGATGGTGACAGCAGCCTCAAAATTAAAAGATGCCTGCTTCTTGGGAGGATGACAGCATCTTAAAAAGCAGAGACATCCCCTTGCCGACAAAGACCCACATAATCAAAGCTAGGGTTTTTCCTGTAGCGATGTATGCAAGTGAAAGTTGTACCATAAAGAAAGCTAACCACCAAAGAATTGATGCTTTTGAATTGTGGTACTGGAGAGGCTCTTGAGAGTCCCCTGGACTGCAAGGAGAACAAACCTATCAATTCTGAACGAAATCAACCCCGAGTGCTCACTGGAATGACAGATCCTGAAGCTGAGGCTCCAATACTTTGGGCATCTCATGAAAAGACTCCCTGGAAAAGACCCTGATGTTGAGAAAGTGTGAGGGCAAGAGGAGAAGGGAATGACAGAGGACAAGATGGTTGGACAGTGTCATCAAAGCTAGCAACATGAATTTTGCCAAACTCTGGGAGGCAGTGGAAGACAGGAGGTCCTGGTATGCTCTGGTCCATGGGATCATGAAGAGTTGGACATGACTTAACAACTAAACAACAACTTGCTGCAGCTAATTTTGATTACTTGATGAGGTGCCTCGCCATGCATTTAGTTATGCAAGGAAAGAGGGCTTTCTCTGTGGCTGCTTCCATGTTGTGTAATGCCCTCCCTTGGATGGTTAGGTTGGTTCCCTCCCTTTTATCCTTCCACTAACATTTGATGATCCACCACATTAGGCAAGCTTTTAATAACTATGACAGAATACCTCAGTGTGATTTTTCTGTTTATTTTTAATTTTTAGTGCTTTTAATTAATGAGGGGGTGTTCAGTTGTTCCTGTTTCCTTTTTAATCAGTAATTTATTGTCTTTTTAAAGTTTGACTTGTTTTTAACATTGTGAGCCACCTTGGGTTCCATCACCAGGAGACACACAGCCTACAAATGATATAAAATACACATATAAATAAACACACTATGATACACACTAACACCTTGTCATTTAGCCAGAATTAACTGCAGTAAGTTACATGAAGACCATTAGGATAACAGCCATTATCTTATACAGCTTTAACTTGTCTGTCTCTGATTACTTATGCCCTGCTAACAGCCACATTAAATTATTGTAATGGTTTGTGCATGGGTCTTGCTTTGAAAAGTCTTCCAAAATGAATGGTGTGCCAGTTACTAGTTTATTTCAGCATTCAGATCAAAATGCTGTTCTATCTTGAGTATTATATCTGTAAATATCCTGGATCCAAAGTAACTGAATGTTCTGTTCCTGCTCACCTTACCAATCAAGATCTTCCTCAAGGTCATTTTATGAAAAAGTGTTGTTTGAGGAGACCTTTGGAACAGATTTGCCTCAATACTTGTTTTTTTAATTTGTTTGTTTTGCACAGAACAGCACAAATTGCACAGATGTTGAGCTACTCTCTTCTTAGCTGTTAAGCCTTCTGTCTTCCCATTTTTTGTTTTGAGTTACCTACAGTTAGCTGGGCACTGTGGCCGATGCACAGAGGTGTTTCTTTGCTGTTCAATATGTTCCTCAGGTAGGTGTGGCACATAAGCAAAGCAGTCACGATTTACACAACCCAGAAAAGCGGGAAATATATTATATTGGTTTGATAGATCTCCCCTTTGACCATTAGGCATTTAAAACATTAATTGTATTTATAAATAGGGGTGCCCAATTGTTTCCATAGCCAGTCAGCTATGAGTTATTTTTTTCTGAAAAGAAAAATAAATTATTGTGCAGTTGTGAAATAAGCTTGCTAGCTAAAGAAATGTACCATGCGATAGATAAAAAAAACAGTATGATTTGAACACCTGCTCTGAGCCACTACCTTTACCCATTGTAATTGAGCAGTGTGCATATGTGCTTAAATTATCAGTTTATGTATAATGAACTGTTCCAGAAGAATCGTGAAAAAATAGCCATCACAATCATTACATTATTTTTTCATTCTGTGGAGAGCCAGCTCTTTTAAATTTGTCTTTTTCAACTTTTTATTTAAAATATTTTTAAGTGACCTGGAAGATAATGATTCTCCATGATTATCAAGCTCAAAAGACTTAACATTCTCTATTACCCTGAGGGTATCATCATCGTGATCTTCATCACCATTGTAATTGTCATCCTCAGTGTCATTTCATGGGGGGAAAAAGTTTTGCAGGATCTCAAAATCTGCTGTCTATGATGTTTACTGAATAATCTCTTCGGCACCAGAAGAAGTCAGTTTTGTTTTCATTTATTTTAATTCCTTCTAATGTTGTTACATTGTTGCTAAGGCTGTGCTAGGGCTGATTTGATTTGGAGGCTGATTTTATATTTTGAACCAGTTTTTAATCAGAGTGATTCTGGCTCCACTTCCTTTAGCCCACATCCAGAAACGGTATCAGAATAAGTAGCTGATACTATTCAAATAAACAAATTAGATAGGCAAAGAGTTGATTAGGCAAAATGTTATGAAATAAACATTATAGGAATTAAAGTAGTAGGACACAAACTGGGAAGACGAAACTCAGATTACAGTCAACACAACTACATTTTCAGACATCTTTTGATTTGACTGTTACTAAGACTGTTGAGCCTGGTAAACACATGATGAACAGCTGAACGGGATTATTGAATATATAACTATAGTAATCTCTCACAGTCTCTTGCCAGAAGCACTGAAACTGGAAATTAGTAGTCACATCCTTGCTTCATATTTCATGTTAAAATTGGCAAGAAACAAAGCCAACTGTCCTCCTGATCACACCACCTTACCAGAAACACTTTGTTGTATAGATATTTTCCTGCTCATTTTAGATGTCCAAGTCTCCAGATTAATCATTTTATTTTGCCACAGAATAAAATGTGACAATTTTGATTCAATTCAGATTTCATACAAATTAATCTAAATTGAGCTCATGTGTTTCAGAATTTGGCAAAAGCCATTACCACAACCCTGTTAGATATTCTTTTATTTATCCCTTTGATTGATATTTCAATAGTTGTATCATTACTATTCTTGTGGTTATTTGTTGTTTCTATTGTCTTGAACATCTGGTAAAAGACAGACTATAAATGCTATGTACAAACAATTTTGCATTTGTGTTGCTAGAGGTGCTTCATAATAAATAGTTATCCTGCACAAAATTATGGTACTAATCTATGCAATATGACATCCATTTATTTGACATAACTCTCTAGGGAACAACTTTTACAATATTTGCTGTACAGTTCCTTATGCTGAACTTGGCCTCTAAGCCTCAGTGCTTCTTGCAAATGCTGTTTTATATCACAATCTCACCAGCTACAAGATTATTGTCAATAAACCCAAAGATTTAATATGAGCGAAAATGAAAGAACATTTTACTGAAAACCTCCTGAGAGTCTGTATAATTGGAAGGGGGCTGTGTTCCATATATGCCAATTTCCAGAGCAAAACTCTTAATTATCAGTGTTAACATGTATGTGCTTTAAATCCATCAGGAAGAGTGATATAATCAGGAAGAATTGGAAATTAGACGAATACAGTCTAATGGGGTTATTATGGGAAACACAAAAGTAAAGGATATGCCTTAGTTTAAGGCAGTTGTAGCTATCCAGCAAAGTAATTGCAGTAGGGAAGGATGGATTTATCATTTCAGTTTTTGAAGTGCTAGCAATGTTAGTCTGTGGAAGTGAATTAAAAAAAACTAAAACTAAACTAAAGTAAAAATTAAAACAAAGATGCTGCAGCATCTTAAAGACTAATGGCTATATTTTAATGTGAGCTTTCATTGAATTTCTTCAGACTCAGTCATACATGGCTCTAGATAAAGAGACAGTGGTGGTTGGTAGACATAAGTTGCAAATTGTGAGTTTCAATTTCTCTTTAATTTCTTTTTCAGTTAATTTTGGAATCTCATTTTATATCCATCCATTTTATGAACAAATTTGTGAATTTGTAAAACACAAAGGGAATTAAATTCTTACCAAATTATATAGGCTAATTCAATATGTACATCCATTCCCAACATGGAGAGAAACACATTGTATCTGCCTACCTTGTTGATAATAAAGATGGCACAGCTGTCAGAAACAAGGTGGAAGAGTTGTGCAAATAATTTCTCCTATGAGAATTTTGCCCATGCCTAGGTAATTTGATTTTTTTAAAAAATTAATGGATAAGGAATTCTTATGATTATCTCATTTAACAATGTGTGTGAGAACTGGTTTGACTGTGATATAAGACAGCATTTGCAAGAAGCACTGACAACTCTGGGTCCAGTAATATGCCCAAACTGCGGACCTCATACTTAGCAGAGAAAGTAGCCCCTCCAAAGGAAAGGGAGGCTCCCAAACACTATTTGCATAACTGTATAAGAAGATTTCACCCAATGTATCACTTCCTATAGGTCTTTTTCAGATCGGAAACTGTAGGCAGTTAGGGAAGCGGCAAAATGAGGAATGGATCTATAACAAAAACAAACGCAGTACCTTCAGTTGCTTTGCAATGTAACATGAAATAATTACCAATCTTCCCAAGGAGGGAAAATACAATAGGAGAAAAATGGAAGCTTATTTCATGAAGAAATAAAAGTTTCAGGAACTGGAGGACAAACAACGGAACAGAAACCCTAACCTCACCTCTTTCTTGGAGCTAAATAATGTCTGTCCTCATACCTGTTGCAAGAGTTTGCAAGGAATTAGCTTTATTGTTAGTGTCAGCTGTAGAAATAAAACATATTAGCAATGACTTTTTGAACATTTGAGACACCCTGGGAAAGACGCTGAAAAATGACAAGTATTCAGCCAAACATTTCTTAGAATACCATTTTCTGAGAAACATTCTGAGATTCCCTCCCTTTCTTTTTCAGGATGAAGATCTTTGTGTTGGAATTTTGTATCACTCTGTGCTGGCTTTTGTAGACTTGAAGCTAATTCTGCAGTATAAATCCCTGCACGTCTGCTGCACAGCTGGGATTTTTAACCAAAATTCAAAACTCCGCGACAGTTTACAGCCTTCAATTATGTAGCACTGTTTCAGAACCAGAAAATAAAACATGGTGCCAGAACTGAGGAAAAAGGAGTGCAGTAAATTAACTGCCAGGCATTTCAGAGAAAGCAATAAAAGTTAAATTCCCAAGAATTTTGCAGGCATGGATATGTTGCAACCACTTATACTTGTCAAGATATACTGTAAAGAACCAGAGAAAGTTTAGACAGATGTCTACCTGGTAGAAATAGGAATTGAAGAGAGAACTTATAAAATAAAAACCCTGATTTTATTCTTTATTTATGTGGTTGTGGGATGAAGCACCAGGTATTTCTAACAACTTTGGGCTTCCTGAGGGAGCAGTCAAAGCTTAAAATACGGCTTTGTAGATCTGAATAATACTACATGCCTAAAAAGAAATAAACTTTTGAAAGAAGTAAGTTTTCTGCAGGAAGCAGAACACAGATCAAACTGTGGATCAGTATATAGTTGAGTTAGGAATGCTGACTAAGAATTGTGGTTTGGGTGACTTGGAAAAGGTAGTATATCATTGTCTGTGATATTATAGATAATTCTGTTTCATGAAAGAAATCTCTTCTTGGACGAATATCTTATGATTTGCTGGACCTCAGAAACTGTGAAAGCACAGGCCACAGAACTGAAATCAGGAGAACGTGTTTTACATACGTTGAACATGAGTGTATAGGATATAAATAAGCTGGGTCTGAAGGTGACCTGTCTTTCTCACAGGTGGAGGAGCAGAATGCATAATAATAATAATAATAATGATAATAATGATAATAATAATAATAATAATAATAATAATAATAATAATAATAATAATAATAATAATAATAATAATAATAATAATAATAATAATAATAATAATAATAATAAAAAAGAATGAAAAAATTGGGGAATTAAGCATGGTCCAAAATTGTTCTGTGAATTTGGAAAACTTTTTTTTTACTGTGGGAAGCATATGCACTTTGCAAGCTCCTGTCAAGATATAGAACTCAAAAAAGTCAGGTGAACACTGCTGAACATGCTTTAGACAAGATGCTTTTGTCATACAACAGAAGCAAGAAAAACTGGTAGAAGGGACTGGGTCTACTCCTCTTCAGGTGTATAAGATATTTATCCCGTTCAAATTGGACACGGGTACACAGGTTCACCATAGCCATAGTGTGTGGACATTTGTGAGAGGAAATTGGAATATCCCCATGTGGTAGAATTATAACAGCTGCAATGTGTTCATCTGATTACACAATATGGAACTGAAGAACACATTCTGGCCATCTCCCCCCCTAGGAAGCAAACAACTATAAACTAGAATGAGCAATGGCTGAACTCTACCATGCTACTCCATCTGCTGGATGTGGAAAAGCCAAGCAGTGTCTTTTCACTGTCTTTCAGAAGAATTAGAATGCATGGCAAGAGCAGAGAACAAAGACGGATAGTTTAACACTAAAGTACAGACTGGGAAAATGTCTGCACCAAAGGCAGGATGTAAATGAAGTTGGCCTTTTCTCAATGGCTGAGTTTTTCACAGCTGCTCATCTGAGATCTTTCTAATTTAAAGTTAGCTCTCATCCCATTTGATAATCTCAACATGCGGGAAGAAATAAACATGTAGCATGGCACTTGCCTAGTGATTTGCAGAGATAACAGCTGTAAAGATTGCAGCCACTCAGCAAGAGCCTGACGACTAATCAATGTGCACATTTTCAACCGGAAAGGACAAAAAGGACCTAGACATAATCCTAAACCATTAAATTCCACAGTTTGTTTTTAAAAATTGATCTCTTAGTGCATTCTGGATTATATACTCACTTATCATTTGAAGTATTTACAGATCTTTCATGTGAACCATGAAAACACTTCAACAAAATAATAGAAAATTATTGTTAAATGCAATAAGCTAGCCATTTTTCTCCTCCTGTAGGATTTTATTACATGGCTGGTCTCACAACCACTGTGAGTATTCCCCCCCCCCCGTGACGTTAAAACAAATTTGACTTTCCCAACTTGATGCCATCCAGAATCCTACATCAGCGGTCAGAGATGGCCAGAGATATACTCCAAAACATTTGGAAGGCTGAAGGTCGAGGAAGGTAATCTATAGTGCAGCCTTCCCACCTCCACACCACAATGTTCATTGAACTATGTACATCACTTTTTTTACACCACAAAAAGACAATGGCCAAAATCCTGTTGCTTAGCATAATAAATCACTCTAGAATAAAGCCATTGAATAAATGGGGATTTGGTAGGTCAACTCTTCTGCAAGTTTCATTGCTTCAAGTGGGCCTACTCCAGTTGTGATTTACTTACTTTAACATAGTACCTCACAGTCCAATGGGCTGCTTTGAATCAATGGAACTTACAGAGGAGTTCCCTCACCATATCCCCATTGATTCAGTGGGCCTGCTTGTGAAATATCTCAGGGGAAAAACTTGTGAGATTTCTAAAAATAAATAAATAAATCTATGTGCAGATATAGAGAAGAAAGATTTTTATCATAAATTTCTTATTGACAGTGAGAGGCTGTGAGATTTCCATCACTCACTGTGTTTTTATGAAGTGTATGTGGGGCGAAGACACAAGAACAGTGTCCATAGTTGGCAGAGAGGAAGAGGCAGACAGATGGACAAAGGAGAGAGGTGCAGTGACAGATGCACAATTTGAAGTGTGACATGTGATGTGTAGACTGGCCAGTAGAAAGTGTTCTGTTAAATGGATTAGATCTCTAAATTCTTCCCGTATTAAATGTTGACACTTTGGCATACTGGGTAATGCTTTAAAGTCTTAAATGACAGAGCATTTAAATTTTCAGTATTTCTTGAGAAACTGATACGCTCAGAGCTTTCAGGACAATGGAAATAAAGTGGCACTGTTTTACTGGATGCCTCCCTAGCTTTAAAAATTATATCTATCCCCCACATCATAATTAATCTAGATTACAGGCACCTCCATAATAACAGCAAAGTATGGGGGAGTATAATGCTTCATTTCAATTATACCCTATGGTAAGTTTATCATAGATTGAATTCGCTGCTGTGAGACCATGACAGAAGTATAAAGCATTTCCATTAAAAGAAAATTTTGGCTGTCCATTGAAAAGAAAGTGGTCCCAATTTATTCCTGTAGTAAAGGAATGATTCTTACACCAGAAAAGAACTGGCCCACTGAACTGAAACCACTGATTTAAAGAGAAATCACTTTTATAAAAAGGAATTTTCCTCTTTGTTGCTCTGGTACTTGCATATGTCTGAATAGGGAACACCGACAAGGATCAGCTGCATTCTAATGAAAATATGACAGGAAATAATGTTAAATAAGTCTGGTCCTTTCAGCCCAAATGACTGGTATTACAAAGTATTTCCTCCTTCATCCCAGACTGGTAAGATGGTGAAGTACAGGCACTGCGGGAAATAAAAAAAATGTGTTAGGCAAAAATGTCCATCAACAGGCCTGCATCAAATGCCAAATACACTCTTATGCTACAGATTATACTCTTATCCTCCAGTCTGATGCATCTGATAACTGTAATTTCTTGGCTCCTATGGAAGCGCATTAAAATTGCTACACTCATAATAATGCTCTGACAAGGATAAGGCATATAATTTCCCTTGTTTTTTTTAACAGCCACTTAATTCCCTGGTTGCCAAAGTATGTTTAAGGGCAAGCCATCTCTCAAGGCAATATGTGAAAATGTGAACATATGACATGATCTTGAGAATGCATAACCAAGAGAATGCATAAATGAAACGGATGCATTTCCTGCCTGTCTATATTGTATATGTTTTAGTCTCATGAGGAATGACATGCAAATCTTGTAAGTAGTTGCTAAAAATCTGCAATTAATATGTTTTTCTAATAATCTTGAGTTCAGTTGTAGCTTAATAGTGAATTAGACCACTCTATTCTTTACCATTCTTTCAGTGGAGAAACTGTAACTTTTAGTTATTGTTATTGCTGACTTGCAGGGGAGGGGTATGAGGTAGTTTAAGTGCTTGCTCTTCCCTGCATTGTACTGCTGTTGTTTCATATTCTGTTGTGGATGTTCTGGTGACAACAAACTACACAGAAAGTGTGTGTGTTTTCTACCACAGCAGCAATTCATAGCTTTCCGGCTTTTAAAAAAATGCAAATGATTTTAGTTACATTAAAAATGCAAAAAGAAGTTACTATACTGTATGTATGTATACACACACATTATCTCTCTCTCTCTCTCTCTCTCTCTCTCTCTCTGTGTGTGTGTGTGTGTGTGTAGTGATTTAATTATAGTCAAAGTGGTAATTGGTAATTCAATTCCTTATTAGAAGTAAATTTTCCAGCTCTGGTTGTACAACCTACATTTGTCATTCCATAAACAATATCTTATCAACTTCTTGTGCAGACAGAAGAGTGGGAAAGTGGGATGGGATGCCTAGATTTATTCTTTCTTTCACCAGTATTTCTTTTCCAAGCAGGTTTTGGAGAGTACTGATCACTTGTACATACGGGTATGGATGCAATGAACAGCAGCAACACAAATAACTCAAGAAGCTGGGTGCTTGCTGTTTCATTCTGCAGCACCTTTCTGCAGGGGTAGGACAAGAAACGGGCATGTGAGCTACATCCAAAAACCTATTTCAGATTTGTTGAGTTAGTGTTGGTGTTCCATGCAACTAGAAAAAAAGAGAGGTCTTCGTTTCCAAGATGAAGTATAGACAATATGCTAATACTGAACATATGCATGCCATTTATGGAGTAATATAACTAATGTAAATTATTTTAAATTTCTACAAGAAGGTTTATTAGTTACAATATCTGTAGCAAGAAACTAAGTCAACCTGACAATTAGCAGTGTGGGAAATATACATTTCACAAAAGGGACAGAAAACTCACAGATCTGAATCAATATAGGATGGAATACCTTGCCTGCAAAGTAGCCTGAAGCAAAGCTACAACACAAAGTAAACTTGGCAGACAGGCCACCACTGGTCATGGCCTGGAGAACAGAAATGATAAGTGGGGTAAAATCAGAAAGTTCAGTGGAATTGCTATCCCTGCTTGAAACAGAGAAAGCAGGGCAAGAATTTATGGTCAGTTAGCATTTAAGTGCTATAGCACTAAACTGCATGAATGCTGAATCAAAAGCATGCTTGAAAGATGAGAAAGACTTGGGTCCAGGATTTGCATCATATAGACAGTGACTCCATTTCAGAGCTCCTATCTTCCTGCCTGATAAAAAGGTGTTATTATTCTTGTGCTAAAATACCTCCTTTACATTGAACTAACGCTAAATTATATTGCATAGGGTGTGGCCTGTACTGTAGCAATTTACAATAGAATTACGTTTCAAATTTATGAATGTGGGATATTGTACCTCTGTATCCATGATTCAAAATGCCAGGAAATGGCTGAATATCACTGCACAATATTATGCTCATGTTGCCAGCAAGAAAAAACCATGCCAAGCTTTACATAGAAAGGGCAGCCTGAATGTTGACAACACCAATGGCAGCAGTCAAGATTGTCTACAGGATACCCTGTTGTGCACAAGGAAACAGCAAACATGGGAAAACCTCAGAACTTGACTGTTTATTTCATCAGTTAACCTCTTCTCACCGGAACACAAAGCAGTTGTCAGGGCTGTTTTTCCACTCATTCTCTAGGTATCTATGGAAAATTTGAATGATCACCAAGCTGCCCAGAGACCTTCGGGTAGTGTAGGTGGCATATAAGTTAAATAAATAAATGAACGAACGAACGAACGAACGAACGAACAAACAAACAAACAAACAAACAAACAAACAAACAAACAAACAAACAAACAAACAAACAAACAAATAAGTGCCATGATGAAACTGTGCTTTGGGGTGGAGGTCAGTTGACAGGGGCTTATACACCCAGATGATCTGTCATAATCATGAGTGAACTGGCCCTTGAACTGACTGGAGAAAGGAGAAAGTGGATGAAGAATGATGTCTTTGACTCCACATTTCAGATTTTCGATTTTGCAGACGGAGGTCTTTCGTCTTCCTTCTCATCTGTATTATGAACCTTCTTTTGTCATTGTTGTTGAAGTATCTTTGCTACTGTGCTTGTTTTTGAAAATGGATACTGCCAATGATTCAAACTAGAGATGGGCAAGAAATGCTGGTTTGGTATCTTGAGCTAGTTTAGCTGTTGGCCCAACAGGTGTTCCATGACTCTGAGCCAAACCTCCTCTGGCAGGTGCTCACATGGAGGCAGTGCCCTGGCTTCCTTGCCCTGCCTCTTCCTATTTCTAACACAATGTGACCATTCATAAATTTTAGTATTAAGGAGGAGGTTAAGAGCATAATTGAAAATATTTGCTGCTCCATTTGTCTTGATACGGAGCAGCAACATAACGAATCAGAAAGGTGGGGAATATTGAACTTGAGCTCAATTTTTTTCAGTTCAAATGATTAAGTCAATCAGATGCCTAATTAGAGCCATTTCAATTCCCTTCCAATGGCCTAAAGAAAGGCCCACATTGCATACCCGTGACAGTGTTTAAAATGAGGTACTTTGCAACCGGTATGCACACCTTTCCTTTAGCCTGCTATCAAAATTTGGATGTGCTGTATTCCACTGTTGAGCATAAAAGAACATGGCTGAGATTTCTTTCTCATCACAGCTGGTTGGTAGTGCTGTGCATCTAGAAGCACTCCAAAATCCTGTAAATTCCTTGGGGACTAGCAATCCGATATCTTACAGCTGCACAGATGTGTGCTTGAAAGACACATTTCTTTTGACATTTTCAGTATTTTGTGCTGCTAAGCAATATATGCCTAGTGAACTAGTTGAAAAACAGCTCTGACAATTGCTTTGTGCTTGGGTGAGAAGTGGTTAACTGATGAAAACAGGAGTCAGATTCTGGAATTTAGCCCCTGCTTGGTATCTCTTTGTGAATGGGAGTGAATACAAATGGTATCCTGTAGGCCTTTTTGTCAACATCCAGGCTATTTTTGCTACTTAAAGTTTAGCATCTTTTTTCATGCTGGCAACACGTGCACAATATTGTGCAGAAGTATCAGGCGATTTCCTGGTGTTTTGAATTGTGGCTACAGAAGTGCAATGTCCCACACTCATAAACCAGAAGTTTTTTTAAAAAAAAAAATTGAATAGTTACTTTTAAAAATGTGACAGGGCAACTTGTAACTTTGGGAGGTATAGAGAGTGACATTTTGGGAGATTTGATGCTTTTACAATTTTCTTTTTCTTTTTAATTCTGTGAGCATTTCAAACCAATTATGTAAAAGGTGATAAAACACCTTACTACCAGTTAGTGATGTAACAAGCTCCTCTTTTAATAAGTAATGAGGAATGGTGTTGGTTTCCCTTTAAAATAATTCATAATTAATTACTTTTAAACAGCAACATTCTAAGCTCTGAAATTCTCAATTTAGAAAAGAACCACCAAGCCTGACATGCAGCTTATTCTTTGCAAATATTTACAATAATATTAATAATGCAGAATGCACCAGATGACTGGGAATATTTCAACTTCTCTTTTTTCACCACAGGATGAATCCATAACTGCAATCAGAAAGTGAGCCAGAAATTGTACCTGCCCTCTCAGGCCTCAACCTTGACAACCTCCAGCTCTATGTAAACAAGCTTGAACTTATCAGGGAATTTTTTTCTTCATGGACAATTTTGCAAAAACACAGCATGCTGTGCCGTGTTCTGGAGAACTGCCAAGGTAAAGCAAAAATGAATGCCAGATTTTAGCACAAGGATATTTTGAATGGCAGGCTCAAGTGTGTACAAAATGGGAAAAACAGGTGGTCTGGGATGTCTGATATCAGCAGAGCATCTGGTCACTGAAGTGTGACTACATTATACTTTGCACTGGTTGTCCAGAATGGAGTTAGCAATGAATGGTGCTATTTTCAGCTCGCTCATTTTCAAACATATTTCAATAATTTCTCCTTATAGTATAATTTTTTTGGGGGGGGGGGAGAATAAGTGGAAATCTTAATATTTTTGCAGGTGCCACAATATCTGAATAATATGTCTTCATTTCCACTGGCAAGTGGGGCTTTCCTGTTTTATTATCCTCTGTTCCACTACAACTGATTGCCTAATGCAGCCTAATTTATTCCAGCGTAATGTTGCTAAATGGCTCTATATTGCTGAGAATTATGGGGGAGAAAAATACAACTCTCTTTTTTTTACAAATCCTCTTTGTCTCCACAAAAACTAATTAAATAAGAGGCTGGTAATTATGTGTCATATTTGTTGACATGTGAAATAGCTGTGAAACAGTTCATAGAAACACTTGACCATATTTCTCTGAGAAGCATGTTCATCCTGGGCAGAAACCCGGGGGTTTATTTATTTGACTTCTACCCCGCCCATCTAGACCAATGGTCTACTCTACTTGCTGAGTTGGTGAATACGGATGAATGTGCAGGCACAGAGAAATGCTTGCAGCAAATGTGTTCTTCAGAGAAGTAGTGTTAGAACTTATGAAGTGATAGCCTTTACTTCAAGTTCAACAAGCAACCTGATCCTACATATCATTACCAGGAATTGACAAGTGTACTTGTTTTACTTTCTCTAGCATTTCCACAGGGTTTTTTTAATGACAGGTTTTTTCCATATTTTTCTAAAGATTACCTTGGAAAAGATTTTTTTTTTCTAGAAGTCCACACCAAAATAGCCTCTTTTTTTCCTACACAATTCCATATGCACACATTTTGGCAAAACACACCTTTCTCATGACACACCACTCTTATACACATTGCTGGAGTACTGCAAGATTCAGAGAAGTACTAAAAGTGAAGAACAAGTTTTTTTCTGGTTTTCATATTAGGGTTTGATTAAAGGTGAGAATCTCATTGCACCAGAAAGGGTTGTTTGCTGGGAGCAATGTCCCTTGAAGTAACTCTTCTATCCATTGGGAATTGCTTCAGCCTGTTACCTTAAAAAAAGTCCAGCTTGGGCAAGGATCAAGGATGAGCTGGAGTGCTATTGCCCATAGGCTGTGTGATCACCAGGCTATAGTTTGCAGAGGATCACACCACAAGTGGACTATATGTCTGCATGATCACACCTTTAGTGTAGGAAATGTACATTCATTTGCAGAGTTACCTTGAAAGGTTTTTGAAATCAATGATATTTTTGAATAAAAAATATATAATTTCTTCATATAGTGTAAGGCAGGAAACAAACTAAGTGTAATGTAGGAAAACAATATCTCCAAATATTCTTGAGTCTATTTATTGCCTTTATCCTATAGACAAATACCATGCATGTGAGTGAAATTTCACATACAAATCTCTCTCTCTCTCTCTCTCTCATTCTCTCTCTCTCTTTGTGTGTGTGTGTTTCACATACAAAACTCTCTCTCTCATTCTGTGTATGTGTGTGTGTGTGTGTGTGTGTGTGTGTGTGTGTGTGTGTGTGTGCACGTGCATGTGTGCATGTGTCTTTTGCCATCTGTCATGTTCCAGGGCATGCAACTGAGGGCAAAATTCAGTGAGTAGGTCTGAATACATGACAACCATCCAGAATGGTTATGCAATTTTTGGTTTGTTTACACTGTGCAAATCCAATAAAAGTCTGGCCATTAGCATGCAAATCGGGTAAATTTCAACTAATCCTTATTGCTACTTAGTGCAGTTATTTAGCACCATTGAAACAAATCAGAATAAAACATAATGCAAAAACAAAATGAAAACCGTATTTGCGAAGGCTTTCACGGCCGGGATCTAATGGTTGTTGTGGGTTTTTCAGAATCTTTTTATGAAAAAGGTAAAGGTAAAGGTTCTGAAGGTTGTTCTTCCTAACGTTTCGCCAGTCTCTGTGGCCGGCATCTTCAGAGGACAGCACACAGAGACTGGTGAAACGTTAGGAAGAACAACCTTCAGAACACAGCCAAAGAGCCCGAAAAACCCACAACAACCATGGAAATTGTCTTCAGACAAGCTCTGGCTCTACAGCTTGAAAACGGGATGAGCACCGCCCCCTAGAGTCGGACACGACTGGACTGAAAATGTCAAGGGGAACCTTTACCTTTTTCCTAAAAAGAGGACCCAAGGAGACTCACAATACTAGATATGAAGGATGTTCTATAGTAAGCCCTTGTATTACAGAAAAACAACATCGTAAAACATGTCTTCTACATTTTAAATATTCTTTTGACATAAATAAACCATCATTTCCTTTTCAAATATAAGAACATGAGATGAAGTTTAATATCAAGAACTAGTAGTAAAATTAGCATAAATAGTCACCATTAATTTTGCTGGAACTGAAGTAAAAATTAATCCTTGCTTAAAAATTTCATATTGATAGTAATAAAAGACTGAACCCAGAATCTATTTTAATTTCTAAATGAGATTTTTATAATAAATGCTAAATTGTAATGTCATTACAGAAAGGTTACCATCTTTTATTACACAAAGTTAAGAACTTAAATTTTACTAATGGTGCAATTTTCTCTGTAATTCATCTTCTCCTTAATAGCACATAATTGTTTAAATAATGTTTTAGTCCTTGCAAAAAGAAGGCATTGTTGGCACAGATTATTCATGTTGCAGATAATGTAGGCAAAATGTACATGAAAAAATTGGCTTCTTTCTAGGTGTCCAGAAATATTAGATTCAAAAGACTGAAACCTGTGCTAAACTCAGTTGTTTCACACAGGTTTGGGTGTGTCTTGAATAAAAGGCAGCTTTCCTGCAAGGCTACTACAGTGGGGTCTCTACTTAAGAACTTAATCCGTATTGGAAGGTGGTTCTCAAGTTGAAAAGTTCTTATGTTGAATCTGCATTTCCCATAGGAATGCATTGAAAACCATTTAATCCGTATCTGCTCTTTTCCGTCCATAGAAACTACAGCGGAACCTCTACTTAAGAACTTAATCCGTTTTGGAATGGTGTTCTTAAGTTGAAACGTTCTTAAGTTGAAGCAAAATTTCCCATAGGAATGGACTGAAAACCAATTAATCCGTTCTGGCTGTTTTTTTGTTATGTAGAGGTGCGTTCGTACACTGAAGCATTAGTTCCCATAGGAACTAATGCAAAGCTGGTTAATACGTACTCTACCACTAGGGGGAGATTTTTTTTTTTTAACCTGAGATGACCTAAGGTTAAAAAAAGAGCAGGAAAGGTTTTTTTTTCCTGTTCTTATCTTGGATTTCTGTTCTCAAGTAGAAGCAAAATTTAGCAAATGGAGCTGTTCTTAAGTTGGATTGTTCTTAAGTAGGGACGTTCTTAAGTAGAGACCCCACTGTATATGGGATTTAGTTTCAGAAAGGCAAGGGGGAAGAAAAATGCCTCTTTTGGAAAAAGATCCTGGACGTTTGAGAAGTGGGGAAAGAAATGCCTTAAGTAATTTAAAGTCTGCTTTTTAATCTAAGGATGTATTTCATGAGAGGCTCTGCATTTACTGTTCTTTTAAAAAGGGCAAGAATGGTGCAGTGAAATGGCTATTATTTCAGTATCATAAATGTCCTCATCCTTTATACTTGCTTGTATGTTAGAGATCAGGTCCTGGCAGAACTCTTAATTGTTGCAACTATGTCTGATGTTTCACTGACATTACTGTGGATGTCCTGCATTTTAAGCATATATGTCAGTAGAATAGTCGTTGAGGCAAACTACATTATGAGAGATCACCTCAGGGCCTGGATGTTCGAGTTTTACATTATGCTTCCTGTAAAGCACTGTGGTTTATGAAGGTGTAGGGTTCAATGAACTAGGATGGACAAATGTTTGCCATCTCTCATTTATTAAAAACTTCCATGCATTATTGGCCAATATGGTCTGGTGGGGTCTTTCTCTTCCCACATCATGATATCAGTCAGTATCAATGCAGCAGAATCTAAAATGAGTTTTGAAAATCCACAGTGGGGATGGTGTCTGGTAAAGCATAAGCTTTGTTCCTGAACAGATAGTACATATGGAATGCGTAAATATTCTAGGCTCATGCTGCTTGTTGTGTCCACAAGCCAAGAAAGAAAATGACTATATTAAGGTGAAATGAAAAACTCTCCTTTGTGTAGAAAATGTCACAGCGTTAATTATTACATTAAGGATTTTTCAGAATGAGAAAAATGTGTTTCTGGAAATTGTTTCTCTTCAAATAAAATTGTGAGTGGAGCACTTTTCTGTATGGATTTGTGACATCACACTTTGATTTGTTACAGAATAGATGGCTGAGTTAGGACTAATTTGTTCTGTCCAAGGAAATTCTCAGATGAAATCAATGAGGCTTGTGTTGGAATGGTATTCTGCTTGCTTAATACCTACCTATCAAGATAGAGTTTTGAGATATAAGGGTTGCACAGAGATATGAATTGTACCATATTTTATGGTCTGAGAAAAAGATTAAGGAGTAATTCCAATGTCTATGAAGATGGAAACAAATGAAACTGCCTTGTACTGAGTCAGATTAGTGATCCATCTAAACTCAGTATGCAATCCAAACTCACTGGCAACATCTTTCAGTGGTATCAGACACGAGTCATTCCCAGCCTTGTCTGAAGATGCTACAGTTGTGGGATGTGCTGCAACCCTTCCCCACTTTTGCTGGGATAGAGTCCAAAGTTGTTTGGTTACTTTGCCAGTACACTCTCTGTGTGTATTCGGAAGCTACCTTTCCATACCTAGTCATTTTAAGGAAGAATGCCTCCATTGTTTTATATTACCTTTATTTTTTTGGTTTGGATGTTTGGTTTTAACATTTCAGGCACAGGAAAAGCATTGTAAAGTCCATAGTGAGTTTACCAAGTAGTTTTCCAATTTTTAATGGTTTGTTCATTTTTGGTAACTACCTAAATATTAAGAGTCACAGGCATTTATCTGATCATTATTTCATATTTTATAGTGGAATGGATGGCTAGCATGCATCAGATATTGGGGGCTTTTTTGTGTGAGTTTTTAACATCTGCGTAAAAAATTATCAGCTGTGAAATGTGTTGAGCTACATGTAACAATTATCAAAGACTGATTCTTTTTGTTCGGTATCCAACTCTGCTTTCTTCAGAAGTGCCATCTTTTGCCTACTCTCCTTTTAAAGGTGCCTTGGATAGGTGGCAGTGGGATGAGGTTTTTTGGATTTGAGATACAGTAAATACACCAGTGAGGAAAGGTGACAAAACTTCATTTAAAACATAGTGAAGTGCAAAAACCTATGTAAACCTCAAATCAGAAAAATCACACAGAATGAATGATCATAAGACAACAGCAGCAGCAACAGTATGAAATATAATAGCAATGACAAGAATAAGGAATAGCAGTCAGTGATAAAATATAAGGTTATGGAATAAAGGCAAAATAAATGAGATATGGCCTGCATCTTTTTTTACGGATGGGATATTCAGAATTTGTGAATTCCCATTCTTATAATTTGGCAGGACCCCCCACCTGATTTATGGGACTAGGAGTTCATTACATCTAAAAATCCTTCCTCTACCCTTTCTACATGCTGGAAGGTCCTAGATCTAGAAGATGGCAACATGTGGTTCCAAGTAGAAATGGCCTTTTCTCCTGCCAATACTTGATTTTTCTCCTTCATGGATTGCTGCCTTGTCGTGGCGAAGGGGCTTGAGTAACTCAGAGAAGCTATGGGCTATGCCGTGCAGGGACACCCAAGACGGACAGGACATAGTGGAGAGTTCCGACTAAACGCAATCCACCTGGAGTAGGAAATGGCAAGCCACTCCAGTATCTTTGCCAAGAACGCCCCATGATCAGAAACAAAAGGCTAAAAGATATGACGCTGGAAGATGGGCCCCTCAGGTCGGAAGGCGTCCAACATGCTACTGAGGAAGAGTGGAGGACAAGTACAAGTAGCTCCAGAGCTAATGAAGTGGTTGGGCCAAAGCCGAAAGGACGCTCAGCTGTGGACGTGCCTGGAAGTGAAAGGAAAGTCCTATGCTGTAAGGAAAAATACTGCATAGGAACCTGGAATGTAAGATCTATGAACCTTGGGAAGCTGGAGGTGGTCAAACAGGAGATGGCAAGAATAAACATCGACATCCTGGGCATCAGTGAACTAAAATGGACAGGAATGGGCGAATTCAACTCAGATGATTATCATATCTACTACTGTGGGCAAGAATCCCGTAGAAGGAATGGAGTAGCCCTCATAGTCAACAAAAGAGTGGGAAAAGCTGTAATGGGATACAATCTCAAAAATGATAGAATGATGTCAATACGAATCCAAGGCAGACCATTCAACATCACAATAATCCAAGTTTATGCACCAACCAGCATTGCTGAAGAGACTGAAATTGAACAATTCTATGAAGATTTACAACACCTTCTAGAACTGACACCAAAGAAAGATGTTCTTCTCATTCTAGGGGACTGGAATGCTAAAGTAGGGAGCCAAGAGATAAAAGGAACAACAGGGAAGTTTGGCCTTGGAGTTCAGAATGAAGCAGGACAAAGGCTAATAGAGTTTTGTCAAGAGAATAAGCTGGTCATCACAAACACTCTTTTCCAACAACACAAGAGGCGACTCTATACATGGAAATCACCAGATGGGCAATATCGAAATCAGATTGATTATATTCTCTGCAGCCAAAGATGGAGAAGCTCTATACAGTCAGCAAAAACAAGACCTGGAGCTGACTGCGGTTCTGATCATCAGCTTCTCATAGCAAAATTCAAGCTTAGACTGAAGAGAGTAGGAAAAACCACTGGGCCACTCAGGTATAATCTAAACCAAATCCCTTATGAATACACAGTGGAAGTAAAGAACAGATTTAAGGAACTAGATTTGGTGGAGAGAGTGCCTGAAGAACTTTGGATAGAGGCTCGTAACATTGTCCAGGAGGCAGCAACGAAAACCGTCCCAAAGAAAAGGAAATGCAAGAAAGCAAAGTGGCTGTCCAACGAGGCCTTAGAAATAGCAGAGAGGAGAAGGGAAGCAAAATGCAAGGGAGATAGAGAAAGTTACAGAAAATTGAATGCAGACTTCCAAAGAATAGCAAGGAGAGACAAGAGGGCCTTCTTAAATGAACAATGCAAAGAAATAGAGGAAGATAACAGAAAAGGAAAGACCAGAGATCTGTTCAGGAAAATTGGAGATATTAGAGGAACATTTTGCACAAAGATGAACATGATAAAAGACAAAAATGGGAGGGACCTAACAGAAGCAGAAGACGTCAAGAAGAGGTGGCAAGAATACACAGAGGAATTATATCAGAAAGATTTGGATATCCCGTACAACCCAGACAATGTAGTTGCTGACCTTGAGCCAGACATCCTGGAGAGCGAAGTCAAGTGGGCCTTAGAAAGCCTGGCTAACAACAAGGCCAGTGGAGGTGATGGCATTCCAGTTGAACTATTTAAAATCTTGAAAGATGATGCTGTTAAGGTGCTACATTCAATATGCCAGCAAGTTTGGAAAACTCAACAGTGGCCAGAGGATTGGAAAAGATCAGTCTACATCCCAATCCCAAAGAAAGGCAGTGCCAAAGAATGCTCCAACTACCGTACAATTGCACTCATTTCACACGCTAGCAAGGTTATGCTCAAAATTCTGCAAGGTAGGCTTCAGCAGTATGTGGACCGAGAACTCCCAGAATTACAAGCTGGATTCCGAAGGGGCAGAGGAACCAGAGACCAAATTGCTAACATGCACTGGATTATGGAGAAAGCCAGAGAGTTCCAGAAAAATATCTACTTCTGCTTCATTGACTATGCGAAAGCCTTTGACTGTGTGGACCACAGCAAACTATGGCAAGTTCTTAAAGAAATGGGAGTGCCTGACCACCTTATCCATCTCCTGAGAAACCTATATGTGGGACAGGAAGCAACAGTTAGAACTGGTCATGGAACAACTGAGTGGTTCAAAATTGGGAAAGGAGTACGGCAAGGCTGTATATTGTCCCCCAGCTTATTTAACTTATATGCAGAATACATCATGCGGAAGGCTGGACTGGAAGAAACCGAAGCCGGAATTAAGATTGCCGGAAGAAATATCAACAACCTCCGATATGCAGATGATACCACTCTGATGGCAGAAAGTGAGGAGGAATTAAAGAACCTTGTAATGAGAGTGAAAGAGGAGAGTGCAAAAAACGGTCTGAAACTCAACATCAAAAAAACTAAGATCATGGCCACTGGTCCCATCACCTCCTGGGAAATAGAAGGGGAAGATATGGAGGCAGTGTCAAATTTTATCTTCCTGGGCTCCATGATCACAGCAGATGGAGACAGCAGCCCTGAAATTAAAAGACGCCTTCTTCTTGGGAGGAAAGCGATGACAAATCTTGACAGCATCTTGAAAAGCAGAGACATCACCTTGCCAACAAAAGTCCGAATAGTCAAAGCTATGGTTTTTCCTGTCGTGATGTATGGAAGTGAGAGCTGGACCATAAAGAAAGCAGACCGCCGAAGAATTGATGCCTTTGAATTGTGGTGCTGGAGGAGGCTCTTGAGAATCCCCTGGACTGCAAGGAGAACAAACCTATCAGTTCTAAAGGAAATCAACCCTGAGTGCTCACTGGAAGGACAGATCCTGAAGCTGAGGCTCCAGTACTTTGGCCATCTCATGAGAAGAAAAGAGTCCTTGGAAAAAAACCTTGATGTTAGGAAGGTGTGATGGCAAGAGGAGAAGGGGACGACCGAGGATGAGATGGCTGGACAGTGTCTGCGAAGCAACCAACATGAACCTGACACAACTCCGGGAGGCAGTAGAAGACAGGAGGGCCTGGCGTGCTCTGGTCCATGGGGTCATGAAGAGTCGGACACGACTAAACGACTAAACACACACACACAATACTTGATTTTACTTTTCTTGGTTTTTGGTGTTTATCCTCCCATCTTGATCATATTATTATTGTAGATTTTAATTGTTGTTTTTATCTGTTTGTGTATAATATATTGTGAGCCTCCCTGAGTAGACTTCTGTCTAGAAGGGCAGGATAAAAATCCAATCAATCAATCAATTAATCAATCAGTCAATCAATCAATCAGTCAGTCATTTCTCAGGTCATACAAAAGACCTGAGAAGAGAAGCAAAGCTGTGAAACAGAGCCGGCTTTTAGCAGAAAGACTGAGGGTAGCTAATAAAGGTCTAAGCAAAGATGAAGACCTATGGTCATGGGAAATCTTGGTCAAAGAGGAAACACTAGTATATACCACTATATCTCCTCTTAATGGCCAAGGTCATAGTACTACAAAAACCCACAGAAAACTATTGTTAAATTGCTGCATTTCAACATGTTCAGGGGTGTCTTCTCAGACCTGTTTTGTATCATTTCATTTATTTATCTGCTAAAAAATGCAGTTGTACCCTCACTCCATTAAAGTGTAGATGTGCAAACGCTATTTGAACTTCAGCATTAACTTTAAACTTGCTTCCATGTTCAGCTCTTTTTATGTATTATGCCTTTTTCTGCTCAGTGTGGGAAAAGTGATGAACTGCACTTAAATGAAATGCATTTGATCATATTCAATCTCCTATGTGTATTTATCTGCTTATTTATTTTTTAGATTTGTATCCCATCTGCCTTTGAATAAGCTTAAGGCATTGTATGAGGCTGTTTTCCTATTTTATTTTCACAATGACCATGTGAGGTTGAGAAAATGTGACTGGTCCAGGGTAATCCAGTGAATGTCATGTCCAAGTGGGCATTTGAACCCAGGTCTCCTCAAGTCTTCATCCAACAGTTTAACTACAACAATGGCTGCTGTGTTCTGTTACTGGATTCCATACTAAATTATTATTAAGCACTTATTTATTTACATTTTTTGTGAAACACTACCAAGTTGTATGGCGGGGGGAGGAAGAGAGGCACAAAAGTGCTGTACAGAGAGAAAGAGAGCATTGTGATGCCAATTAAACTGTATTTAGTCATTCACAAAGCATGAATCCACCATTCTCCATGAGGGAAGTATGTGTAAGCCTACCACAGGAACCAGAACACAGAATGAATAATCTCCTTCTCATCAAAGTATAATTTTTACATGATAAAATACACAACATCCAAGGTAGGTCTAGAGTGCTCTCCTAATTATTTGTGGAAAGAAGATGCGTTTAGAATGATCGAATCAGGCTTCAACGTTTGGGTATTTTAATGTTGCATTTTGGGTTGATAGGCAAACAATGGTAATGGCAAGTCTTCAATTCCACAGAAAAGCCCCTGCTACTTTTTGAATCCCCCATCAGTTAATCAGTCAATGGATTTGATTTTAAAAAGAATTGGTTTCATTGGGCTATCAATTTTTCCTTCCTTCCCACTATGGCTCCTTTATCCCATTCTTCTTCATGAGAGGAGATGAATGAAGAGTGTCATGTACCTTTAAAAGAGATTTGGGGTCCCTGTGAGCTTTCGTCAGCAGGTTTGTATCTGCAGGTCCCAGTGCAAGTAAGAAGGCAGGCAGGAGAGATTTACTTAGAGGGGAAATTTGGGCTTTGTGGCACAGTTTCCCACTCACTCTAATACAGAATATTTTCCATTTTTGGAGACAAGAACTACAATAGTTAGCCTTGGCATCTGCTTTGCACAATTTGAAAGCAACTGAAGCTGTTGAATGGCTCCCTGATTTTGTTGAGTTTAGAGGTATCCAAAGAAAACTTTCCTTTATGAAACACCACCTACAGTACCCAGATCGTAGTGAATGCCACAGAGGGAGAAAGCCAGGATGTCTTTTTTATGGGGATGCGTGACTACTTGGAATACAAAGCAGAATTGGAGTGGTCACTGATCTTGCGCAAAGAAGAATAGCCCTGTTGCTCCTTTCCTCATTGAAACTGCAACATTTCCCACTAGCTCTGTCTCATTTGAAGTCATTTTTCTTATAAGGGTGATAAATCAAAAAGGAAAGACACTTTATTTGGATTCATAAGCTCCTGATAATTGTTGCTCGAGGTGCTACCACTTGAAGGTTCAATTGTGATTTTAAACTTCCTTTAAGTCTTGCCTCTATGTGGCATGAAAAGTCAATTCAGTAACTTCCTTCATTTATCAGCTACTGTCGTCCACTTTATCTCTGCCATGCATTTCTTTATTCTCTTCTCTACTCAATCATGTTGTTCTATGGATGATCTATATAAGGTAGGCAGACAATTGAAATGATCAGATCAGCCTCAGTAAGTAAAGCAAGTCAGCAAACAAGTCTAAAACATGAACTGAACTAAAGTTGCAATGTGTATATTAAATAAAAGGCTACGCACATTATATAAATTTCAGATTGTTTGAACTGATGTTGTGTGTTCTAAATATGCTCCTTACTTTTACTATTGTGATTGCATGCCTGTAAACAAAGCAAATGTAGATAAGGCCCATATTTACAACACACATCGGCCTTGAGATATTTCACCTACAATGGAATCAATGGACCAATTATTAATCACATATATCGTTATGTGAAGAGAGTGCTATTTGATACCAAACAGCAGCATGCACATTGATTTCAGAAGTATTTACAAAACTGGGTTAATCAGGAGCATTTGTTTTATCCCTGGGTGACTAGAGGGCAGCTCAAGGAGCCACTGTGAATCCCCAGGGTGGATCAACACCAGAAAAGATTCTTCACATCCCATTCAGCATCTATACAGAAATGTTCAGCAATTTGAATCGAAAAGCCAGACTGTCTTGACACATTGGAACAATGTGTGGAGAGTTTAGACTTATTCAGGTGTTCCAAAGTCTGGTGCTATGCACATGTTTAGAAGGGGGCACTGGCCTCACTATCTTCCATAGTTGCTTTGTTCACAGTTTCAGCCCCAGGTCTGAAGAGGATATGGATGTTCCTCTCACACATAGGCTCTACAAATTAGCAAAGTTTCCCATGGTTATTTCTCATATGTGGAACCTACATTGCAAACTGGAACCTCTCTCCTTCAGCTCCAGATACAAAACAGTGATTAAAATAATGGATTGAGGTAAAACTAGACACTCTTCTCTAAATGTGTTCACAGCATCATCTTGTATAGAATTTACTAACTTGGGGGCTTTGTTAACCCCCAAAGATTTCATGCCCCCAGTATGACAATGGAATTATGACTTCTTTCTTTTTTTAAGATTTCATCACTTTGTGCAAAATATCTCTTCACAAAACAGGTGTTTTCTCCGTTTGTGAAGTGAAGCATGCACAGAGCAAGCACCTAATGTCTGGCTGAAGATGCAGAAAGGAAACATCCAAGTACAATTTTCTCACATGTAAAATTTTGTGCATAAGGCAGCATCTATGATAGATTGGCTACTCAATATGTACCAAAATCATTCATATAAATAAGGCTGGCAGGTGAAGGCCTCTGATCCTGCCTTCATTGAATATATTGTTAATTTTGATATTATACTACTACAAGAAACGTGAATTCTAAATGAGCTAATGTTAAATTGTTATGTGGCATTCCTTTAATGCTTCTCACAGCGATAGAGGAGGGTGACCTCAAGGTAGTATGGTCACTCTCATATCAACAAAGCTATAGGCATGGGATTTTTCCAACAGGATAGCTTCTGCCTTGATTTTGAAAATTGTCATGTGTTTGTTATCAGTGTTCATATTCCTTTGCAACAATTTCATGTGATGATAGATGACTTGTGGGTTAACTTAGAGGACTATATTGATTATTTAATATTACTGTATCCTGATGCCTCTATAATAGTTGCTGGGGATTGCAATGCCAGGATAGGCACCGTATTTTTCACTCCATAAGACGCACCTTTCCATAAGACACACCAATTTTTTAGGAGAAGAAAACAGGAAAATATAATCTGTTTTCTTCGCTCCATAAGATGCACAGACTTTCCACTCCCCTGTTTTGTGGGAAAAAAGTGCGTCTTATGGTGCGAAAAATACGGTACTTATCTTGAGACACTTTCTGCACGCTTAAATATGACCTTCCCAGAACCTATTCTACATCCCTACTTCTATCACAGGCAATTTAAAAATTGTGGCTGTAACTATGATGGCCTATGCCTAATGCATATGATTAATAATTTTGATTTAGCCCTTTTAAATGGGTGCAGAATTGGACACAGACCAAGTGAATTGACTTTTTCCTCTTTAGCAGATGCTTCTACAATAGATTATGTTTTGGTCTTGAGGAACTTGATGGATCAAGTACATGACTTTAAGGTAGCATTTCGAGTAGAAAGTGATCATCTACCTTTGGTTTTAAAGATCAATTTTAATAATTACAATGTGTTTGTGGACATTGCTCCTATAGCACCCGTTGCAGTTGATACAAGAGGGACTTGCATTAAGTATCTGAAGAATTGGATGCATTTATGAGACAGCTACTATTCTCAGAGCCTTATTTATACTTCAGTAATGTAATTACTTAGTTCAGTGGAATCAGTCTTTGTTATTGTTGTTTAGTTGTTAAGTTGTGTCTGACCCCATGGACCAGAGCATGCCATGTCCTCCTCTTTTCCATTGCCTCCCAGAGTTTGGTGAAATTCATGTTGGTAGCTTCGATGACATTGTCCAGCCATCTCATCCTCTGTCATCCCCTTCTCCTCTTGACCTCACACTTTCCCAACATCAGGGTCTTTTTCAGGGAGTCTTCTCTTCTTATGAGATGGCCAACGTATTGGAGCCTCAGCTTCAGGATCTGTCCTTCCAGTGAGCACTCAGGGTTGATTTCCTTCAATTCCATTCAGTCTTAAACAGTTGGTACAATCGCAGAAAACTCATTTAACATGTAAAAAGCCGTGCAATCTGTCTACTCATGTTCCCTATACAAAGACCTGGTTTGATTTTGAGTGTAAAGCAGCTAAACATGAGTTATTATTCACCTACAGGGCTTAAAGAGAACAGAAACTAGCTAAAATTCCAGCAGATCAGTTCACGCTTAAGAAGAAGTATAAAGCTCTAGTTAAAATTAAAAAAACTCCAAGCACAGAGAAAGAACTGGCAATGTTTGATAACTGCACCCAGTCTGAGGGATTCAGCCTCCTTCTGGAAAATAGTGACAAAGGGAATGCTAACTCACACCCCCAAACAAGATTTCTATATATTGCCTAGTATACGGAATATTTTCAAAGTATTTACGCGGTCCACTCAGCTAGTACTTTAAGTTATCAGAATGATTTTGATCATGACTGACTATATTCCACCTGACTTAATAAAGTCCAACTCTGACTGGTGGTCTCCAGTATTATCCTCTTTAATCACCTGGATTGATAAAACAGCATGTTTTCCCGAGGACTGGGGCCTAGCCATCATTGTCCTGATTTACAAAAGAGAAAATAGAGGGGATCCAGCTAACTATCAACCAATAAGTCTATTAAACATCATTAGCAAACTATACACAAAGCATTTATTGGGTAAATTACAAGATTGGCTGCTTGAGGAGAATATACTTGCAGAGGAACAAGCCAAATTTAGGCTGGGAAGATCCGCCATAGATCAGGGTCTTATTTTACACCACCTGGCATGTAAATACTCCTCCCCTAAAGGCGGTGGCCTAAAATCAGCCTTTATAGACTTTAAATCTGCATTTGACCTCATACCTAGAGAAATCCTGTGGTCTAAATTTGAGACCACAAGTATTGATAAACAGCTTGCGAAATGGCAGCTAAAAGCTTCAACAAACAGGTCCCACTCAACAGGGAAATCAACGGAGCAGTAATTTTTTAAACACAATTAGTTAAACAACTATATACAGGGTCGCGTTCAAGCCAAATTAAAATGAAAAAAAAAATGTTGGATTAACCTGTTTACCTAACTAAAATCCTGCTTCACCTGTTTAATAATCTATCCATTCTCTGTTAATGTTACTTTTACTCCCAGATTCAGTCACTTATGACTGTTCTATTGCTCCCTTTTATCTCTTTACTCGTAAGGAGACCCTTTGTGCTGCCGCCTCCCCCCGCACACTAAGTTCCAACACAAATGTAAAACCAAGAAAAGTTAAAACAATGTGAAACAAAGTTTAATAACAGTAATAAATAAAGGAATACAACCTGGGGAGGGAGAAAGGCTGCCCTCCTGAGCGTAGAACGCAATCGCCGCTGACACTAAGGAAATTGCAAACCACCATGACGCTTTCCTCCTCGGTGCCCAAAACAGGAAAGAGGGTGAAATGAGGGGGAGTGATCTTTAAATACTCTTGCGCCCACTCATGCTTGCCAGTCTCACAAGACTGGAGCCGTCTCACACCATCCGGGGTGGAGGGCAAGAATCAGCCACGCTGTTTGGGGTCCATGGACCCTCCAGCGGCTGCAACCACTGCCATAGTTAATCTTGTTAACTGTAACAAATTCCTTGACCTATAGTCAAATGGGTTTTGTGTTTCTGAAATAATGAAGAAAAAAAAAGAATGGAAAAACTCAGAACAAATAATGAAGTTGAAAGAGGATATGTAACATAACTTGTGTCAAGATTTTCATGATTGCTTCAGCTTTTTGGAAGTGAATCCTCCCAATACCAGCCATAATTATGAGCTAAATGCTATTTTGAATTCTCTAATTCTTGAAAGATGCAATTTAGAATGCCCTCTTTTGCATATGATTATTAAATAATTTTTGAACACTCATCAAAATGAAACATTATAATTAGAGGATAAGAATAGAAGAAAGCATTCAATCACACATCAAAATGTTGGAAGGAGAGATGCATTTTTCAGTTCAGCTAGATGTAAGAGGTTTTTAACAGCTACTGTTAGACCAATTGCATATCCATTCTAACAAGTAAAATGTAACAAGACTCTGCAATAGAGACTGACATTTTTTCACTTCCTGTTTGTTGCATCAGGCACTGAGTTACTAGATCCAAAATCTAAATTAGGCTTGAGAAAGAGGATTAACCTTTCCAATCACATTTGAGGTGAAATTGCTTAACTACAATACACAATGTCTTCCTGCAGATAATCCATGTCCTTGATTAATGCTTTTATAATCAATTGCTGTCTGGAAGTGACTCCTTCCCATCACCCTTTTCGGAAAAAGAGCAGATGGTATTTAAAAGGTTATGGCAAGAGGGCATTCCAGAGGTCAAATAGAACATCAATCAACTGGGCAGAAAAATTGCTTTTTTCTTTCCCTTTCCTCTTATCCAGTAAATCCATAGGGGAATGGGACATATGAATTATAGTTTGATCTGTATACTTGAAGCACTGAAATGTTTTCTTGTTTCAAATTTTTGTGTTGTTTTAGGTAATGAACCTGGAAATTGGATTCCTCCCCCACTCCATAAAAATGGTGCCAAATGCAAGCATATTACCAGAGTCATACTATGACCCTAAGAGGCTTACTTACTTCTGTCCTCAAAATGTCCTGGATTCTCTTGTGTTGTAGTAACTTACTGGGACATTATATTTATTTTAGAAATGACTTTATTTACAGAGTAACTCTATTAACACTGTTTAAGAAATATTCGTTTTGGATGTTCTTCTATAGATAGCCATAAAAAGGGTATTCAGAATATATACTGGAAATTATACAATTCTATAGACAAATCAAGGAGTTATTTTCATGCTTTTTTCTGTGCATGAAAAGAAACCAGTCCAGAATATCTCTAGTCTGATATAGATCCAAAGGAATTTAGTTGCACATGGAGTAATACCAGATCAGATTTTAAGCTCCAAAGTAGTTGCTAGTAGAAGCAATGGTGAGATGGTAAGTCGGCACTTATGGATGTTCAATTGATTAAATAGACCTACAGTGGACCCTTGACTTACAGACAGCTCCACTTACAGACTTTTCAAGTTACAGACTTCTCTGGCCGCAAAATTTAGGTTCAACTTGCAACTGGGGAATTGACCTACAGACTGGAAACCCCCCCAAAATTGAACAAAAATGGCCGGTTACAGATTAATCAGTTTTCAATGCATTGTAGGTCAATGGAGCCTCGACCTACAGACTTTTCGACTTGCAGCCACTGTTCCAATATGGATTAATTCCATAAGTCGAGGGTCCACAGTACTCTAGTTGAAGCAAATAATTTGTTTTAGGCCTTACAAACTTACATAAGGGAAGATGTACATGAACATAATCAGTAACACTGAGAATGATTCTATCTTCAGCAGATTGCCCAGCTGCATTCCTATCTTGATGTGGGTGCCCTCACCATTCTGGTCCATGTACTTGTAGTCTTGAGATTAGACTACTGTAATGCACTCAATGTGGGGCTACCTTTGAGATTGATGCAAAAGCTTCAAACGGTGCAGAACGCAGCCACCAGACTTCTTACTGGGGTGAGAAATCGTCAACCTATCTCCCCTACTCTGACTGCCCTGCATTGGCTGCCCGTTCATTTCTGCATTGATTTCAAAGTACTAATGATGACATATAAAGCCCTAAATGGTTTAGGAACTCAATATCTGGTGGAACGCCTCCTCCCACCTAGATCTACCCAAATAATTCACTTTAGTCAAGATGGGTGGCTGAGGGGTCTAACACTGAGGGAGGCCTGAAGAGAAAGAACAAGAAAGTGGGTCTTCTTGACAGTGGCTCTTTGCCTCTGGAACAATCTCCCCCCAGAAATTTGTCTGGCTCCCTCGCTGGGTGTTTTTAAGAGCCTACTCAAGACCTGGCTCTTTAGGCAGGCCTTCCCTCCTGTGAATATCTAATTTATTTGCTATTTTCAATTGTATTAATGTTGTTTTATTTTTTATTATTCTTGAGTGTTGTTAACCACCCAGAGTAGACTTCGGTCCAGATGGGCAGGATATAAATTATTTAAATATATAAATAAATATTACTATTTTTGTGAAATTTAGACTGCATCCCAAGTCTATTTAACTGAGATTCAGTAGTATTAACTTGTGTCACATAAAGATAATGACATCATTAGCTGTGGAAAGTTTTTGTAGAAAATAAAACTTTTCAGTCCCACTTACCCAAGTTCAGAAGTCCCCAAGGCTCCGTTGGAGTCCGTTTTGACATGGTAAAGCTGTTGGGGGAAGTCATTGGTGACCACAGGATGGTGGAGATCTTTAATTTCCTAAGGTCATCATTGGCAGTAAAATCATCTCAAAAGTGGAGATTCTTGGGAATTAGATACCTGCTCCCAATTCAACAGTCCCCACAATGAAGGAAATTCAGAAGGAGGCTTCGAATCTTTGTGGGGAGAGGATTGGAAAAATTTACTTTCCAAGAAAGGACCATAGCTGATGATGCCATAAGCCTTATACCGAGTAAGTTGAAGGAACAGGATTTCAGCCACTGTGATTTATGGATAAAGAACAAATGTTTTCCCTACCTGGTAAAAGAAATACCAAATAGTTTTATTGTTGGTAATAATCCTTGGTGTGGTTTTTAAGAAACAAAGTATTAGCTCCCTAATGTGGTATCAATATTGTTTAAATGAGATAGCTGAAGACAGGTGATAGACTCACAACTAAGTCATTAAAGGGTATAACCTAATGACAAGGGATAAAATTACAACCTCATTTATTGACTAACTTTTGTCAGGATGTTTTATGAGCTACATATTATACATCAGCTTCAAACCTGTCAGTCGATGCATATAAGCTTACTTAAATCATCAGAAACTACACAAACTCTATTAATGATGAATCATATGAATCCACAAACTTAAAACCTTTATTCTGCTGGAGCAATTACTAACTCTTCTGTATAATGTGTTGAAATAATGATCACCAAGAACATAAATACAAACCAATTTCATACTGATCAAATCACAATGATATTCATGTAAAATGCTGCTTAAGACGTCAATTAAAAACTAGAAATTAAATTTGGGGGAAGCCTTCTTTAACTGTTTTCTTAAATTTAAATTTTATTGATTACTTAAAAGTAAGAAAAAAAACAAGCTAAAATGGAGATGCAATAGGTCTAAACATTACATTATAATGTTGAAAAAGCAAAGAAAAATGGAAAAGGAAAAAGAAAAAGGAGGGGGAAGCAAACAAAAACAAAACAAAATACAAGAGTGTCTAGGCTTCTATGAAAGGTTTTCAAATATAAAAATATATTTTAAAAAATCCATGCATGACTGCTGCCTGTGTGCCATACATTCATATGTCAGTAAGGGTGGTGGACATCTATCTTCCCAACATTGCAAAATCAGTCTTTTTGCAGTGATAAAGGCATGGAGAGTCCATCTGCATTGAAATTACACACCAAGAAGCAGGCATAGAATTTAAAAGAACATAAGAATCAACAAAGATCAACAATTAGCCCTGTACAAAATTATTGCAACTTATGTCTCCTCTCCAAAATGTCCTTATGACTGGGTATACTCACAACATATGACTAAGAGATGAATCAGAAGAATTGCACCACCAAGATTTGGATAATTAATTGAATAACTGGATACACTTCCAAACATATTAATTTCTGTTGTTATTGTTTAGTCATTAAGTAGTGTCTGACTCTTCGTGGCCCCATGGTCCAGAGCATGCCAGGCCCTCCTGTCCTCCACTGCCTCACGGACTTGGGACAAATTCATGTTTGTAGCTTCGATGACACTGTCCATCCACCTCATCTTCTGTCGTCCACCTCTCCTCTTGCCTTCACTCTTTCCCAACATCAGGGTATTTTCCAGGGCGTCTTCTCATGATATGGCCAAAGTATTGATGCCTCAGCTTCAGGATTTGTCCTTCCAGTGAGCACTCAGGGTTAATTTCCTTCAAAATGGATAGGTTTATTCTCTTTGCAGTCCAGGGGACTCTCAAGAATCTCCTCCAGCACCACAATTCAAAAGCATGAATTATTCAGCAGTCAGCATTCTTTATGGTCCAGCTCTCACTTCCATACATCGCTACTGGAAAAACCTAGCTTTGACTATGTGGACCTTTGTTGGCAAGGTGATGTCTCTGCTTTTTAAGATGCTGCCTAGATTTGTCATCACTTTCCTCCCAGGAAGCAGGCGTATTTTAATTTCGTGGCTGCTGTCTCCATCTGCAGTGATCATGGAGCCCAAGAAAGTAAAATCACTGCCTCCATATCTTCCCCTTCTATTTGCCAGGATGTGATGGAACCAGTGGCCATGATCTTAGTTTTGTTGTTGTTGAGCTTCAGACCATTTATTGCATTTTCCTCTTTCACTCTCATAAGAGGTTCTTTAATTCATCCTCACTTTCTGTCATCAGAGTGGTATCATCTGCATATCGGAGGTTGTTGATATTTCTTCTGGCAATCTTAATTTTGTCTTGGGATTCATCCAGTCCTGCTGTTCGCATGATATATTCTGCATATAAGTTAAATAAGCAGGGGGACAATATACAGCCTTGTTGTACTCCTTTCCCAATTTTGAACCAATCAGTAGTTCCATATCCAGTTGCTTCCTGTCCCACATATAGATTTCTCAGGAGATAGATAAGGTGGTCAGGCACTCCCATTCCTTTAAGAATTTGGCATAGTTTGTTATGGTCCACACAGTCAAAGGCTTTTGCATAGTCAATGAAGCAGAAGTAGATGTTTTTCTGGAACTCTCTGGCTGTCTCCATAATCCAGTGCATATTAACAATTTGGTCTCTAGCTCCTCTGTCCCTTCAAAATCCAGTTTGTACTTCTGGGAGTTTTCGATCCACATAATGCTGAAGCCTGCCTTGTAGGATTTTGAGCATAACCTTGCTAGTGTGTGAAATGAGTGCAATTGTACGGTAGTTGGAGCATTCTTTGGCACTACCCTTCTTTGGGATTAGGATGTAGACTGATCTTTTCCAATCCTCTGGCCACTGTTGAGTTTTCCAAACTTGCTGGCATATTGAGTGTAGCACCATAACAGCATCATATTTTAAGTTTTTAAATAGTTCCCCTGGAATGCCGTCACCTCCACTGGCCTTGTTGTTAGCCATGCTTTCTAAGGCCCACTTGACTTCACTCTCCAAGATGTCTGGCTCAAAGTCAGTAACCACACTATCTGGATTGTCTGGGACATCCAGATCTCTCTGGTATAATTCCTCTGTGTATTCTTGCCACCTCTTCTTGATGTCTTCTGGTTCTGTTAGGTCCCTTCCATTTTTGTCCTTTATCATGTTCATCTTTGCACAAAATGTTCCTTCAATATCTCCAATTTTCTTGAACAAATCTCTGGTTTTTTCTCCTTTCTATTATTTTCCTCTATTTCTTTACATTGTTCATTTAAGAAGGCCCTCTTGTCTCTCCTTGCTATTCCTTGGAATTCTGCATTCAATTTTCTGTAATTTTCCCTACCTCCCTTGCATTTTATTTCTCTTCTCCTCTCTGCTATTTCCAAGGCCTCGTTGGACAGCCACTTTGCTTTCTTGCATTTCCTTTTCTTTGGGATGGTTTTTGTTGCTGCCTCCTGTACAATGTTACGAGCCTCCATCCATAGTTCTTCAGGCACTCTGTCCACCAAATCTAGTTCCTTAAATCTGTTCTTCACTTCCACTGTGTATTCATAAGGGATTTGGTTTAAATTATACCTGGCTAGCCCAGTGGTTTTTCCTACCTTCTTCAGTTTAAGCTTGAATTTTGCTATAAGAAGTTGATGATCAGAGCCACAATCAGCTCCAGGTCTTGTTTTTGCTGACTGTATAGAGCTTGGTGCATAAACTTAGATTATGATGTTGAAAGATCTGCCTTGGATTTGTATTGAAATCATTCCATCATTTTTGAGATTGTATCCCAGTACAGCTTTTCCCACTCCTTTGTTGACTGTGAGGGCTACTCCATTTCTTCTATGGGATTCTTGCCTGCAGTAGTAGATATGATAATCGTCTGAATCGAGTTTGCCCATTCCCATCCATTTTAGTTTCTTGACGCCCGGGATGTCAATGTTTATTCTTGCCATCTCCTGTTTGACCACATCCAGTTTACCCAGGTTCATAGATCTTACATTCGAAGTTCCTATGCAGTATTTTCCTTTGCAGTGTTGGACTTTCTTTTCACTTCCAGGCATGTCCAAAGCTGAGTGTCTTTTCAGCTTTGGCCCAACCACTTCATTAGCTCTGGAGCTACTTGTACTTGTCCTCCGCACTTCTTCAGTCGTATGTTGGATGCCTGGATACTGTAGTGGTTTGCTAGTTCCTGCTCCAGGTGGATTGTGTTTAGTCAGAACTCTCCACTATGACCTGTTCATCTTGGGTGACCCTGTACGGTATAGCCCATAGCTTCTCTGAATTAGTCAAGACCCTTCGCCATGACAAGGCAGCAGTCTGTGAAAGTGAACATATTAATTACTTTTATTAATTCTGGAATGGAAGACTTAGGTTCAGAGATAAACTATAAAGATAATCTCCATAAAGAGTAATTAATGAGAAGTATGAACAAAGCTCTGTCTGTCTGTCTGTCTGTCTGTCTGTCTGTCTGCCTGCCTGCCTGCCTGCCTGCCTGCCTGCCTGCCTGCCTGCCTGCCTGCCTCCTTAAGAAGGACCCAAGGTAGCTTACATAATTAAAAGACAGTATTTAAAGGTAGGTATACAAAATTGTTTGTCTTTTCCAAATCAGGCAGTCTTGATATACCTGTGTATGAGTACAGATCATCGGAGGGGGGAATCTTACATTATTACTTCTATGTCCAGCATTAAAATGGATGCAAGTCCCTGAAAAGTTTTTTCTTTTAAAATAATCTGTGTTGCAGCATGGCCCAAGTGTGTAGTTTATCTCCCTTCTGAAATATCTTCAATTGATGGACTGTTTTTGACATTTCATTGAACTGCCAATGTCGAATTTGTAGCTGTAATCTGTGAAATTTTAGCTAGCTAGCTAGATGATAGATAGATGATAGATAGATAAACTTTTTTTGCATAAAATTTGTTTTTAAAACAAGAAAAACAACAAAACTCTCTGGTGAATTAGGTCTTTATATACCAGCATCTTGTTTCACGTTTAACTATCCCAATACCTATGGGGAGTCCACAAGTGGGGCATGAGATAAATAGCTCTCTCCCATCTAGCACCTAGTCACTCTTAGTCAGATGCATGCTACCTTTGAACACAGAGATAGCTTATAGACATGTTGACCAGTGGTCATTGTATAAACTAATATTTTAAAACCCTTTCAATTATGATTTAGATTAGGCATCCTTCAGTCTCGAGAGACTATGGCAACGTGCTCTGTATGGAGGACTTGTAACAGTGTCTGGGGGGGCTGAGAAGGCCAATTTGAGAGGGACAATCCCTTCCACACTGAAGACAAATACAATCTGTACCCTGTCCAGCTCCCTGATTTTGCTGATTTCGGGACTGCCTCTTTGTCTCAGCCTGCTGGACAAGGGTCTCTTCAAATTGGGAGAGCTCATGATGCACCGCCTGCCTCCAGGCTGAATGCCAGATGTCAAGGTTTCCCATCTGTTGAGGTTCATTCCTGAGGCCTTCAGATCCCGCTTGCAAAGTATCCTTCAATCGCAGCTGTTGTCTCCCTCTGGGGCAATTTCCCTGCACTAATTCTCCATACAGGAGATCTTTTGGAGTCTGACCATCAGCCATTCTCACAATGTGCCCGAGTCAATGTAGACGTTGCTGTTTCAGTAATGTATACATCCTAAAAATTCCAGCTCGATCTAGGACTACTCTATTTGGAACTTTGTCCTGCCTTTTAATTATGATTAAAGCGCAAGATTATGATTAAAGCAATAATTTCCAAGGTATCCAAATTGAGATCTCTCCTCATTTAAAACCTGGGCATATCTAATCCTTAATGTCTATACCAAATAAAACCAAGAAATGAGCGCCATACGTTGATTCAAGGTCTGCATATCTAGGATTAAGCCAATTAAATGTTAACAAGACTTTTTTTTCTCCCAAATATGGAGTAGCAGGACTGGACTAGTAAAGATTTATAGTGGAGACACAAAAAATGGAATGCAGGGCTTCTGTACCATAAAGAACTATGCTGAAGAGGAAATTTCATCATCAGCAGCTTGTTATGTGATCTATACCTGCTAAAATCCACCCCACCCCGAAAGAAAACTGAACTGAAGGCTTGGAAGGATTGTCCTTTCTATCGTGTGACTATGTTACAAAGTTTTCGTAATTGTGAATAAAACTGTGCTGAAAATCAGCTGTCTGTAGATGATGACACTATCTAAGAGCCTGTCTACACTGGTATATAGATATGATTTATGGTTCCCTGATAGCAGTGTTTGGCACAGAAGAAAAAGACCTTGTCTGATTGTGTTTCTACTTAAAATCATGCATCCTTTTCCTTTAAGAGCTGGGCAGTATTTTTCTGGCATAGGCCTTGGGCATACAATCTTTTTGAGATAATTCATTGAGATACAAAATAGTACTTTGTTCTGACTTTGTGAATGGGTACCAAGAGTTAAAATAGATTGCACTGAAGATAAGAACTTTTAAAGCATCAGCCAAATTTCACAGTGTGGACTGGCCCTAAGTCTGTATTTCCGGTCAGCTGTTTCATATAATTGACTGATGTACCACATAGGGATTGAGTTGGCTAGTGAAGTGGTGCTGTGGTGTTTACTTGCTTTTAGTGGAAGTTGAGGAAACAATAGAGGTGAAATTTCTCCCTTCATTTTCATAGGACCACGTATACCTTCAGAATGTGGAAGAAAATGCAATGTTTAGATTTGTCCATGTAGGCAGGGAACCTTTAGTATTAATATGTATTTGTGGTATATGAATTAATATTTCGTTAACCCAGCAATTTTATGAATGTCAGTAGAGAGGGACATGGACCTCTGGTTTGGTGGTTTGTGCCAGTTTGTTTATCAGCCAAAGAGGTGTTTGGTGCTTCAAAACCCTGCCTCCTCCAGAGGGTGCCCACTCAGAGCCATCTGCTTGGCTTCCCTGCCCACCTTCTCTGGGTGCTGCCTCTGAGTGGGCACCTGCTGGAGGAGGGGGCTTTGAAGTGCCAAACACCTGTTTGGCCCATAAACAAACTGGCAGTTCATGCCCATCTCCAAATGTGAGATATTGCTTTTGTATCCCACATTCAGAAAGCATCAAAATGGCGCAACGCTGCTTTGAAATATTGTGCCCGTTTTGCCAACCAGAAAAAGTATGCCAAGCTTTAGATAGCAAAGGCCAGCATGAATGTTGAAGACCCCAATGTCAGCAGTCATGATAGCTTATGAGACTCCCTCTTGTGCTCACTAACATTCAGAAAGAGACGTCAAGAAAGGGGAAATCCCAGAACCTGACTCCTTCTTTAAGCACATAACTTCTCTGCCAAACACAAAGCAATGGTAATCTCATTTAGGCATGAGTCTTACTGAATTTAGATAGGGAAAATGAATGAAGAATTTAACTGGGCTGATTTTGGAATACAAATTTAGTCAAATGTGCCCCCTTTTCATGCACATGATGGAAATAACTTAGTATCAAAATTAATTTAACATAGAAAACAGTGAAACAGTTTGCAGATGTGTCTATCCCTAGTTAACACTAATGTCAAAACTGTGACACTTCGTTATACTACTAAATACTCATATTCTAGTTCTTACTCTTCAGTTTTTGGAATAATGACTTTAGCTGTACTAAAGGTGGTGGGGAAGCATACAGAATGAGTATTGTTTTAAAAGTTTTTTCTTAACACACAGGCCATTTGTGTAAAAAAAATCCAATTGCTAGCTATCCAAAATATTTGTATTCAAAATATGTCCATCTCTCTGTGACCCTATTGTATTTGGGTGGAACTACAGCTAATATATTTGGTTCAAAGGGATGTGAATGGCAGAGCACCTATGAGGTTACTCATAAATACTGACATACTGTTATTTTATTGTACTTTCGTGACTGGAAAAACAACTCTTTCCATTTTCTTAATATTGTGCATGATTTTTTTCTCTGAATATCCAAGCTTTTCTGAACTTAATCAATTGCAGCATAAGACATCATGAATGTTCCTATCCACTTATAAATAAAAATATTGTTTAGCTTTAAACACTTCGAGGAACAGTAAATAAAAGGAAGTAGCTTTTTCTTTCTCTAATGCCATTTTTAAAATGATAGTTTGGTTTCTTCTCTAACACACTAAATGACATTCTGAGACTACATTTCCCCCCATCTAAATATATTTCAGTTTTTCACTGGAAAGTGTAAATAGTCTCTCGGAGTTAAGGGAGACAGGGCGAAATAAGAGTACCATTTACCATCAATCAAAAAATGAGAGCAGAAAACACAGAGAACATTAAAGGAGTCTTCCAACTATCGTTTTGCAGCTGAACCTATTACACTCCAGCTCTCTTCCTTCTACCACTTTATCTCCAGCCTGTCACTTCTCAAGCCATACTTCATTGTTATCTTTCATTACCTTTCATAACCACTCACAATCAGCTCCACTCTTATTTCTGCCTCACAGCATAGGGCATGCAGACTTTTCACTCCCAACAGCTTAGGTTCCTGTTGTTCTAAGACAGTGTATCAATCATAAGGTGTACTGTGTGTATCTGCCAGGCGATCATTCTTCTACACCCTCAGAGTATTTCCTTGGCCCAATTATATTCTTGGTTTAGCTGTCTGCCTCTTTCTCAGAAATCTATGACATCCAGTATCCAAGGGGGGGAAGAAGAATGCCCGGGGCTGCTTGGTGGTTGTTGTATTACAAAGTTTACATTGATACTAACCTCATAAATGTAACAGTAAAATGAATCTATAGCACCTATGTATACATGACTATTAACGGGAACCATGTTCTGGTGCAATCAATAACTTATTAGGAAACCACCTTATTTTCAAGCTGTGAAAAAACACTTGACTAACAAAGTGTCTTATTTTCAAAACAGTCAGTGACCATTCTCTAGATATTCCAGTAAAAGACAAATAGGCATGGATCCTATGTACTTTGCTAACATTGCACTGCCCATCTAGACCAAAGTCTAGTCTGTATTACACAGAAGAAAAAGAATGAATGAAATATTGCTTTTCCTTCACTGCTGCACACTACTAGAATATCCAAGAACTATTTCTACTTAACTTATTAAATATATAATTGAGTAAAACATTTTCTTTATTCAAAAGATTCTGCTTATCTTTTTTTAAAAATTCTCTAAGGTACACTAACAGCTGTAAAGTAACTATTTGGCACTTACCAGCTAACTTTCCTCTAATTAAATATTATTCCATTACACTAGAATATTTTTCTTCTACCCTATATCTAAAGAGCTCAGATAGGTGAACAGTCCATAAAACTATTTTAAAACTATTTTTAAAGAGTTAAGCATGTTAAAACAATTCAGGAAAGTCAAGGAATAAAGCAATCAGGAGAGAGAAAAATCTATAATCTAACAGGCAGAAAGCAAGATAAGATGTCTATGTGCTGTCAAGTCACATCTAGTTTATAGTAAATGTAATAGGGTTTTCAAGGTAAGTAAGATATTTAATGAGTGATTTTATCAGTGCCACACACACACCCCGTGAGTTTCCATGGCTGAGCAAAAACTCAACCCAGGTCCCCTGAGTAGACGTCCATCACTCCCTCACTGAATAACCAAGGAAGAATGACAGGCATCAAAAGCTTAGGTGACGAGGCAAAACTTAACCTGGCACTGAAAGGAAGCCAACATCAGCACAATGGGACCTTCAAGGGGATGACATTCTGCCACTTGGGCACCACATCCTGGGAACTGCTCTTTTGTATTCTCTGCATAGTATATTGTTGCCAACAGTAGGACACAGAAAAGAAAGGTTGCCATATTCTGGATTGCCACATCTGGGTAGACTAATTTGCACATATACAGGCATAATATTCATATTGTGACAATTTGGCATCAGTCATGGATTCATTTATGTAGTAAACACTGATCTGAAAGACCCCATACAGTGTAATGGTTAGAATACTAGGAACAGGAAGACCCAAGATCAGATTCTGGCTTACTTACAAAGGTTGTTTAGTGTCACTTGATATTTCTCAGCCAACCTATGTTACAGGCTTGTTTTCAGAATAAAATGAGGACAGGGGATTCATATAGAGCAGCTAGTTAAGATACATTTTAAAAATGGCATTGTTCGGCTTATAGAAATTTCTTATGCAATATGAGATCCATAAGAATTCCAAAAGAACACCCTTTATGTGGTAATATGTAGAGGAACATGAGAGCAAATTTTCAGAAATCTGAGAAATAAACAACGTATAGTTTCCATTGGACCTATAGATTCAATATTTTATTATAGCTAGTAAATATTCTAGCTTTATATTCCTTGCAAATGCCAGTCCAACATGACACCTCCCATGTTTATTTATTTTATTTATTGGTTGTTCTGGGTTTTTCAGGCTCTTTGGCCATGTTCTGAAGGTTGTTCTTCCTAACGTTTCGCCAGTCTCTGTGCCTGGCATCTTCAGAGGACAGCAACCTGTCACCAGAGCACAGGTTGCTGTCCTCTGAAGATGCCGGCCACAGAGACTGGCTAAACGTTAGGAAGAACAATCTTCAGAACACGGCCAAAGAGCCCGAAAAACCCAGAACAACCATTAGATCCCGGCCGTGAAAGCCTTCACGAATATATTTTATTTATGTTTCATTTCTAGGCCACCATTTTTACAGTGAGGGCAATGAGGGGAAACAAAGCATGTTTACTTCCACTTTTCAATACAATTTCCCTAATCCCCACTGTCACTGGCTGCAACTTTGTTTCACTGATAGGGACTATAATGTAGTAGAGAACAGATTCATAGCAAAGCTTGGAAAGTTCACCTCTTGGACATCACATCTGAAAACCTTCATCTAGAAGAGTCACTGGCATTTAGAGTCACTGGGGCATTTAGTTCAAAAGGTATCTTTGTCAGTCTCTGTTCCTAATGAATACAAATATATCAAATTCTTAATTCACCTTTACTGAGGTGAAATACCCATTTACCTTAGTAGGGCATATATATAAGTATTCAGTTCCAAGAACCATATCATACTCCCAAGACAAATGCATATAGAATTAGTTCTTGGAAAAGACATTATCATTTCTTGAAATGTATTTGCAAAAATTTAAGATTTACATCAACCAAGCTCAATAAATTTAACGACAAGCAGAATCTTCTACTAATTTATCATTCTTCTCCTTCTTCTCTCGTACTTTGTGTTTTCCAGCTCTTTGTTTTTTCAGGATACAACCTATCATGTTCCAAGCTAAGCTCCTAGAAGCCTGTGCTTATCTTTTTATTGGTTTAATAAACGAATAAACCCACTTTCCTCCCAATAAAGGGATACAGGGCAGCATACAATCAAAAACTTATAAATCTTTAAAAACCCTAAGATGACTCTTTGCAGGTTCAATGGTGCCAGAGAATAAAGCGTTCTTTGCTGCGGTCATCACCACCTTGCTTGGGCAAATTTGCTCCAAGCTTTTGCCATTATTGCTCTAGTCTTCATCTTGCTTGTTTCATCACCACCAGATCCCTAGTAAACAAGGAGGCAAGTTTGGCTGTACTCCCTAGGAGGGGACACTTTGTATTTATCATGCCAAGGAAATGACTCTTTGTAGCTATCATGTCAATGGCCCTGGTCATGTCACATTCCAGGACTCAACCAGGGCATTACCTACCAGGGTGACAGAAAACTCCACACATGCTGTCAGAAAACTATTTGGATCTATCAGCCTTCCAGGACAGACCATCTTAAAACCTTCTCTGCAGAGACCATGAGTTCCAGCAACTATTAACTGGAACTAGTAAGGTCCTTCTGGAAAACAATGTGAGGGCAAGAGGAGAAGGGGACAACAGAGGATGAGATGGTTGGACAGTGTCATCAAAGCAATCAAAATGAATTTGATACAACTCCGGGAGGCAGTGGAAGATAGGAGGGCCTGGTGTGCTCTGGTCCATGGGGTCACGAAGAGTCAGACACGACTAAACGACTAAACAACGACAAGTAAGGTCCTTAACTTAGACCTACCTTTCTAGACCATGGCTGCCTTAATACCCCCACCCAACAGCCAGTCCTATTGCTTCCTTGTTTTCTATGCATTATAGAAAGATTTTAGCTGCCTGAAACATACAAGAACTAGGTATTACCTCATCTACAACCTTTACTCAAGATAATGTACATAACATGGTTTATACATTTGTAAGATCCTGTCAAAATATGGACTGCTTCACTTCTTGGCTAATCTCACTGGAAAGGTTTTTTCCTTGCAAAATAGTTGGCCACAAGAGTAACTATACGTTTTGCCATGTATTTGTCGAAGTTTGAACATTTGACAGTATAAGGTGTTAAAGTGATTATGTGGGATGTAGGGAGAAAAGTCCCTTGAAATGAAAATTGTTTTAAAACTGTGGCTTGATCAGCTGTTTACAAAAAGACACCACGAGATACACAGCTTGTTATGCAGAAGAATCTAAGAACAAGGTCAAACTATACATAAATATTACAAGAGTATTCCAATCATTGTATATCAGTATTAGAGTGAAAGTAAACAAAAAAGGGGGGAGATGTAATGAGATGAATTGATTTGTTCAGATGATGAAAGCATGAAATATATATTATTTATCAGTCCAATAGTAATTCAGCAATGAGTCAGAATCAATGTTCCCTCTAAGCTGCATGTGCAAATACTTGCCCAGAACTCCATCAGGGTTGTGAACTGGCAGTCAGCATGTTTACTTCCCATTTCGAATGAAGCCCCATGCCACCCCATGCACATAGAGTGAGGCTCCTGTGCAGTGGAACAGAAGCTCAGAGGGAACTCTGGAACTTCGTTGGTTAAAGGTTTTGAGTGTTGCAGGGCTTGAAAAATTCGATAAATATAACAAAAAATGTTATCAGGAAGATGGCAATTTGCCAGATTTCAGGTTAGCAGACCACAGAAGTCACAAAGGGGTGCAAAAGTACTGAGAGTTTGTATTGGGGAACCTTTCCTTGGAACACCAGACTCCTGTAACTGGCAAGTTCTTGAAAATAGATTGCTTACAGATTTGGGAAAATCAAAACAATTTAAAGAGCTATAGATACAAGTGCAGATAGATACAAACAGACAGATAGGAAAGCATTCATCACAGCTCCAGGCCTATTTGCTACAGAGAAAAATCAACATGGATTTTCCTCTGTAGGCTTAAACTGGCTTTGCTGGATGAGAATACTACTAATAATTTGCTTACAGGCTAAGAAATGATTTTCACTTTATATATTCTTATTTTAACAATTTTGATAATTTTCTATGCTTTTCAAATACAGTAAGGCTTTTAAAACTTTTTACGCCTTTACATTTAATGATGTGTTCTAGCGATGTATTCTCTGCCTTTTTAGGTTATAAGCTCCTGCATTTTTTAAAATGCATGCTCCTCTAAGTTTCAAACATGATTAAGTGAATTAAGTATTTACCTATAACTTAAGTGCAGTTTTCATATATCTTTAAGTATTTATACCTACATTTTTCTTCATCTCTTGGATTTTACAAGTCTGAAGAAATTTTGTGCATATAGAACATAGAAGCAATGTAGATAAATAAAGCTTGTAGAATTTTTGCAACAGTGAAGACATTTATAAATTGATACTCAAATGAATATTGATGTGATTGTCTGTGGTTGTTTGGTTTCATTATAGAATTAACCCTTTCTTGAGATAAATGCCAGTGGTGATGAACATAGGCATCTGATTTCCCCCCGTGAGGACTATAAAATTCTATAGGACTCCAGGGCAGTCTCTCTCTCTCTCTCTCTCTCTCTCTCTCTCTCTGTGTGTGTGTGTGTGTGTAGCACCTAGTTTCTGGGTCTCACATATTTTGTTGTTTAGTTGTTAAGTCATGTTCAACTCTTTGTGACCCATTGGACCAGAGCACGCCAGGCCCTCCTGTCTTCCACTGCCTCTCAGAGTTGGGTCAAATTCATGTTGGCTTCAGTGACACTGTCCAACCATCTCATCCTCTGTCGTCCCCTCCTCCTCTTGCCTTCACACTTTCTCAACATCACAGTCTTTTACAGGGAGTCTTCTCTTCTCACAATTACTATTTCTGTACAGTGGTGCCTCGCTTGATAAGGATAATTCATTTTGTTCAAATTGCTGTTAAGTGAAATCCTCGTCAAGCGAAATTAAAAAAAAACATTGAAATGCATTGAAAACCGGTTCAATGCGTTCCAATGGGTGAAATATCTGCTCGTTTTGCGAAGATCCTCCATAGGGTGGCCATTTTCCGGTGCCTGTAAAGCGAGGAATCCGTCCTAAAGCACAGCGGGGAGCCATTTTGCATAGCGGGCGGCCATTTTAGAGCCGCTGATCAGCTGTTTTGAAATTGTTGTCTAGCGAAAAATCAGTTCCCGAAGCAGGGAACTGATCATCGTTAAGCAAATTTTCGCCACAAGAACATCATTTTGCAATCGCAATAGTGACTGCAAAAACGGTTTCGTCGTTTATTGAGGTAATTGTTAAGTGAGGCACCACTGTAATGGTTTTCCCCTGAAATAAAAATAAAAGCTTGAAATCTGGCTCAGCTGATCTTTCAGTGAGCACTATTTGGCAGGCCTATGATCTAGGTAAAAAGCAGTCAACTAGGTAACGTAGTTAACCTACAAAAACATCTCATGTCAGGTCTTGGGTAACTATATGCAGAAAGAAGAGCATCTTCATTTATGACTTTCAGTCATTTGTTTAGTATCCAGGACTGATAAATCTGTTCAGCAAAGTTACTTCTCATCAGCAAAATAACATCAAGGTCAAGGCTAGTTCAGTCTCTTTCATCATGCATTTATTCCACCTGAATACAAATGGTCAGAATAGTGTTAGAGTAGTAGTTAACACCTTAAACTGGGACTGGAGTTGTGTTGACTGGTAAGTACAGTCCCTTTAAAACCAATGTAATATTACTTCTGTGATGCACTGGCAATCTAGCTGCCACATTCTGCATTAAATATAGTTTTCGCATTATTCTTTGGGGACAATCCCCACATAAAAGATGTTACTCTGAAATAGACAGTATGTTATTAGTGTATGAACAACTATGGCTGAGTTATTTCTGCTGAGGAACAGTCATAACTGTCAGAGCAGTCAAAGCTGGCTAAAGGCACTCAAAGCTACAAAGAACCTTGAATATCCAGTGACAAAGATGAACACAGGGGTACTTTGAAGTTATGGACCTGCTCAGAGAAAGTGCAACCCCCTCTTTCAGTACAGGTCACTTATCCACATCCTGGACTTGGGGAGCACCAGCTCACAAACCCTATATCTTATCATGATTCAGTTTCAGTTAATTGGTCCCCATCCATCCTATTATAGCAGGTAGTGGTACGGTACCTGCAAATATGAGTGCAATAAGTGTACTTGATGGCATCCAACTTCAAACCCCTGACAACCTCATCAAATTGCTCCAGATTTTTGTTAAACAATATACAGGGCAGAATAGAACCCTGTTGTACTACACATTGCACAGCTTAATAGCCTGAAATAATTTAAATGGTGTTTAATAAGTCTGCGTGTTGGAAGATAATAAGTAAGTCAGATCTCTGTTACTGCTTTGTCATCCAGCCTATGCATTACACAGCATAACATAGGCCTGGATACAGGTAAGTTTCAGATGTTTTCTTTTTTAAAAAAAGAAAGAAAAAGCCTTTCCCCACAGTTTTGTAGTCTTTTACAACATTTTACAGCAGGCACAGTTATATGTCACAGAAAGAACACTGACCCATCCACCCCCTTTCTTCTATCGCCGTTCGTCTCCAACTATGATCATCTACTTCTCTGCCTTTTTCCAGGTTATATCCTGTGTGCAGATACATTCTCATACTCTCTGTCTCTCAAACATACACATACACACACACACACACACACACACACACGCACACGCACACGCACACGCACGGATGCATGCAAGCAAGCAAAGGATACTGCTTATATACCAACCTATAGTGCTTAAAGGACTCTCTGGGTGGTTTACAATTTAATTATGCAGGGTACACATTGTCACCTACCCCCCTTGGCAAGCTGCTTGCTAAATTTACCAGCCTGAGAATGATGGAAGGCTGAGTGAACCTGGGGCCAGCTCCCTGGGATTGAACCTGGGTTGTGAGCAGAGTTTTGGCTGCAGCACTGCATATAGTTCATGTGTGCCATGAGGTCTCTCTCTCTCTCTCTCTCTCTCTCTCTCTCTCTCTCTCTCTCTCACACACACACACACACACACACACACACACACACAGAGAGAGAGAATGCTCCAACCCCTTTCCTTTCTTTTTCTCATACACTTGTGCCCCATACAAAGCCATCAGCCTAGATTTGTACACACACAATTCTTCCTTTCTCATCCTTTTCTTTTCTCCATCTCCAGTCTTCTGCTTCCTTTTCTACCTCCTCACAGTCCACTGCACTGCTCATTGTTCCTACCTTCTTCCCATTGTTCTGCTTCCACTGACATTCCTGTTTGTAGGATGGCTAAGTGTATTGCTGACCACAAAGATTCCTGTCATCTTGAATTATCCGGGGTGGAGTAGAATCAGAGGCACATGGTGCCAGCAGGAATTGGAAGCTATAGATGCTGAAGGACAATAGAAGCATTGCTGGTTTTATAGCCAAATGCCAGAAGAAGACTATGTATCCATGTATATATTATCTCATCCATTTTTTTTACTTCCTACAGTCTCTTCCATGAATGAGAACAATGGGTCACTGTAGAAGTTTCATCATTTGTTTTGACATGGAACTGGGCATTGGGAATATCCATTTATCTCATGCCTGAACATAATGGATTCTTATCATATTATTCTGCACTGACATTTAAGATATACCATCCTTTCCTCACTATTGCTTTTTTTCCTCTTCGAAATATGACTTGCTGCAATGGCATTTCATTTTATACAGTTTAAATTAAAATGCACACACACACACACCATAACAACTGCCATTGCAATTGGCAGAATATTGGCTGTTGTCACTAGAGGAGTCACATGCAATGCATACAAGAGTTTAGTGCTGTTTTTCGGGAGAGCTTTTTAATGTGGCTGATGTATGTTATCTGCGCAGCATGCTGCTGCTTTGCAATTCAGTTTGAAATTGTCTGTCAGCACTTTAAAAGGCTGCAAAGGGATATGTGAAACCAGTGCACTGACAAGGCTCTATTTAGCCTTATTAATACTTCACTGAAATAAGCCTACAAAAATATCACAGGATTTCCAAGGCATCTAGCTATTCTTTCCTTTGAGATACAAAAGCCCCAATGTGGTAGAATATTCCTCACACAAGCCATGCATCTTTTGTGCTGAGAACAATAACAACAGCCCTTATTTGTTGTATTTGTATTTATATTTTTGATAACTTAATCCTTTCAATGCCCGGCACAATTACTTGCAAGTTATTTCCATTTATGTGACTGACTGGACCTTCCAGTCTTTTGAGTAAATGTGTTTGTGGGAAGGTGTAAAGAAAAGAACATGTTCAATTTCCAGTCGTGGTTTTAGAATCTCACACATTCCTTAACATTAATAGGATAATCTCTAAATCCATTCACATATCATCAGAACCACTTCATTATCTTGTCATGCTCAACATTCAGAATGGAAGAGACACCACAGAGAAATATGTCTTGCTGTTTGTTATTTTGCTGTTTTTTCTTTCAATTCACACACTATTGTTCGCAGAAGAAAGCCAAGTTAAGACAAGATCTGTTTGAATGGAAACTCTTTGAATTGGTCTCAGGTGCTGCAATAACTGTTGGCCCCCGGGGGGCGGGGGCGGGTAGAAGCATCTCCCTGCTTCACCTTTATTGCTATTCCCATCACAGTATTCTATCAATGCCTATATTGACTGGCCAGTTATATCCCCTAAGGTAGGAGAATGCTTAGCCTACCAGCCAATAGTGTGTGGCCTACATAATGTCCTTAATTAGGCCTCAGAATCTTATTGCCCCAAACAAAATTTAAACAAGAGGTTTTAAACGCAACACATACCCCAGTGTAGATTGCTATTGGATATATTTGACATGGAAACATCATTGTAATGAGAGAGGTCATCTTGTATCTATATAGTTTACAATGACATTCCTTTATTCCTTTCTTATTAAACTCTTTAAAGGTCTTTTGGTGAGAGTCCGTAATTTGCATCATAAATCCTCAAAATTAGAGATTCTGTAGAAACCGTAGATAATCTGAGGACAGCTAAATTATGTCACAATTTTATAAGATACCGTATATATTCCATTGGCTATAAAAATAGACATGTTGCTTAGTTCTACACATGCACAATGTAAGGTAATATCTTAGTATATACTGTTGTCACATTGTTGAACTGTTGGTCTTATTTCTATATCCTAAACTTCAATTTAAACATATTCTGATAAAAATCCAACTAATTTAATGAGAATTATTATTTTGTGCCTGTGTTTCAGATAAGAATATAAAAATGTGTTCTTTATCAATTAAAAATGGGCTGAATTGAAGTTGAAGGATTCTTCTTGGAATAAATCCCAGGCCTGTGGTATCTGCCTTCTTGTGCACATACAAGCCATTTTGGTTGAACAGGAAATTGGAGTTGACCCTACCCCCAATGTCACTGTATGCATTGGACTTACTCTTGTCTTAAGTCTGTAAGCTTGAAAGAGGATTTCTATTTATTTTCAAAAGTCAGTCTCCACTGCTTTCCTTCTTCCTGCATTCAAATCTCAAAGTGATCCAGGGTCAACACTGCACATCCCAAGCTCTATTGCTTTCCACCCCACACCTTGGTGTCCTTTCAAATGTCCCTTTGCTTCTGGCTATCACCATATCTAAAATTTCAGGTAGTACACTGCTCCAGGGAGTCAGATACAGGAATAGGCAGGCAGGGACAGGAAATTTGGCAGTGCAGGTGGTGTGCATGGCCCTGTCTTCTCTACACAGGTTCAGATTTCCAGTCCAGGCATGAAGCCAGAAGAAGGCTATCAGTGGAATAGAGTTCTGTTTATTTCAGTGGGACTTTTTTTTCAAACATTAGCACAGGACATTCTGACCTACACACAGCAGTAACTCATCAAGGGAAAGACTGGCAGTTCTGTTAGCAGTACTGAGGGATAGATTATATTGCTCATCTTTATCTGCCTCAAATAAAGTATTTTATTTCTTTCTTTGACTCACCAATCCTCTGAGTTAAACATAATTCCCTTGGTCAAAAATTCAACTACTAGTCCCAATAGTTCTTTAATTTCTTTCACTAAACCTTCAATTTCCAGTATAACATCACAAGTTGCAAAATTACCTACATCCTCTGTGGATACAGATTTGTCAATCTGAACAGAATTATGTATTGCAGGGTTTCTTCCATTAGCTTCTGGGAGTAAACTCCTAGAAATGACATTTTTCCTAGCTTGATGGATGTCCTGTATCTTCTCAAGCATTTTACTCCTGCAATTCCACACAGGTTCCTCAGGAGGAATAACAGGGTGGGGAAAAATCCTCCATTCTTAGTTAAACAAAATCTATATGCCATACTTGGTCTCACTGGCAATAAGAACTACTATTTTTTGTGTGTGTGTGTGTGTGTGTGTGTGTGTGTGTGTGTGTGTGTGTGTGTGTGTGTGTGTGTGTGTGTGTGTGTGTGTGTGTGTGTGTGTGTGTGTGTGTGTGTGTGTGTGAGAGAGAGAGAGAGAGAGAGAGAGAGAGAGAGAGAGAGACATTCTTCTCCACAGGAGGAGGTGGGAGGTAACCCTCCCCTCCTGGCTCTGGGCTGAGGAGGCTTATTGCTTTCTGCGGACATGTCTGGTTCTGGGTGAGCAAGTGGTTCTACTTGGCCAGGATGGCAGCAACAGTGGAGAGAATGATCGGGCCAACGCTGAGCCAATGCTTCAGCAGAGTGGCTTGCCTTTGCTTCCCTTCCTGGATGACGTGGGACTCTTAGTCTCTCGAGAACAGCTGGGGTGAGAGGGGGGAAAACAGGTTATTTAAGGACATTCCCCCCTCTCCCCGCCCTCTTCCTTTTCTAGCACCAGTGCAAGAGAGAGCTCCACTACGCTGCGCTGTTGCAAAATGTGTCATCATTTGGAGGCCTGTAAGGACATTGCTTGGGAGTCTGCTACCCCCTGTGGTTTGATTAATAATTTTATTTGATTTACTCGGCTAATGTTTGTACCTTCCCATAACCTCTGTGTGAATTTAATTTATATTAATTGATTACTTTAAGTTTAAATAAAAATTTATTTACGGGGGTAGTGCTGCGAAAGGGGGGATCACGACTGTGCAGCTTGTGCAGGTCACGCCTCGGAGCGATCAAAGCTTGGCCAGTTGCTGGGTAGCTTTAAGGGGATAAATATAAGAGACCTACTTTGGCTGAAGGGCTGGTGTCTAGAATGCCTCACTTGATCGGAGGCCCATTAACTCAGAGCTTGCGAGGGTTGGGTAAGCAGGAGGCGACCAACATGCACCATGACCGCAACAGTTAGTTTGGAGGATTCACAGCAGCTTGGGGTGCATGTGGCATGGCTGTTGGGCCGAATGGCTGTTGGTGCTTTGATCTCTCACCCCCATTCTGCTTACTCCAGGGATTGGAGTTTATAGTGTCTGCATGGTGCTTCGTGCGAATAGTGCCAATGGTTTGGTGGCTTGGTGACGTAGCTGAGGTCACAAGGCACCAGATTTGAATTGTTAAATTTATTACCCACCTAGATCAAGAATATAAATACAATAAGTAATAAATAGATGATAAAATAAATAAATGATTAAGAAATAATACATAGATAAATAAATAATAGAATCAATTATAGCTGGATAGCTAACTATGAATAGCAAATGTTAGCTTTTGATTTAATTCCAGAAGTCCGCCAAACAAGAAACTTGGAATGGATTTACACATCTGTAAAGGAAAAGCTGAGATACATTTCTACTAAGCAAGATTTGAATGCAGTTAAAATTTATTCATTTCTTTATTTCCCACTCATTTATGAATTATTTACATTTCTCAGCCTCTTCAGTTAGAAAAGCTTTTTCAGCACTAAGATTTCAAACTATCCCATTGCAATATGTGGAAGGGCACTAAACCCAGCTTTTGTATATGTGAAGCCCAAGTAGTCAAGAACATAAATACATTACTTACTGCATTGCTCTTTATATTCTGAACCTAGAGCAAGGTTTATATCAGATTTGGTTGAGGACATGCCATACAGAAGTGACCAAAACAAAAACATGTATCTGTTTTCTGATGTTAATAAAGCAGTAACAGGTAGAGTAACAAGGTTTGCAGTAGCAGTCCAAAAGTTGAGGGGAAAATTTTTGAAGACCCATAGGATTAATTGAAAGAACTATCTTCCTCTCCCCAGCAAGGAAACCTTACTTTTTAGAAGGAGTAGAGACTAAATGACAACAGAGAGGCCCTGAGATAGAGAAGATATTGACCCCTTCCTTAATTGAATAGAAGTAAAAACCCAATGTATAGCCAGGGGCATCCTTTTGGGCTAAAGCAAATAGGATTGTAATTTCATGTGCTTCCCTGATTTACGAAATTTGAGAAAACTATAATCCTATGTTTCCTGGGGTGATATCATTAATTAGGAGAGTGAACTAACCAGTCCTTGTTCTTCAGCAAAAAAGCAGTCATTTTGAGTGTCAGAGAGAGCAACAAGGTTTCTTCTTTCTCTTCTAAGCCATCACAGCAGCCAATTATCCCTGGTCCTTCCCAGAAATATGTGCCTTTGCTTGAGAAAGAAGTGGAGACTGGCAAGAAAGGGTGGGCAAGCACTTTGTCTATTTTTCTCCCATAGACTTTCAGGAACGAAGGAAAGAAGAAAGGAAGGAAGGTTATTAAAAATTGCTTAACATTTCAGGTAAGAAAAGTAACATTTCACATGAGAAAAATTTGATTTGTTTTTATGTATTTTGTTTTAACTATGAAATTACATTAGAGAAGATCAAGCCTGAGATTTTTCCATTTCTTTTGTGTGGCACACGTACATGCCACCCAGCCTCATTCTGCCACCAGAGTGACACAGCATTGGATTGTAAAGGGGGAAAAAGAAAACTCACCTCTGCCTCCTTTTCTGTTGCCCATTCTGGGGTGTGTGTGATTTTTTTAAAAAAAATTATTGATAAGTGACACATGTAAGAGACTGAGAAAATTGGTATCATAGTTTTGTCACTCTTGCGAGAAACAGGCCTTGTAGATGTGCCTGAGATGAGCTGAAAGGGAGAAGGGAGAGAAATTGCCCACTATTAATTGGGAGGCAGCAACCATCTGTGCCTTATCTGTGTGATAAGGAAAGTTCGAAGGCCCAACTGAATCCCATCCCTGGTACTGAGTTAATTAGCAGAATGGTTTCAGTTGAAATAAGGGAAATACTCTCTTCTTCTTGAAGGTTGAGAGCACTTTGATGCCTGATTCAAGGATCTCCTAGAAATGTCTGGAAATTAGAATGTTGGGTATAAATATGGAGAGAGAAGTTAGTTTAGCCTGTTTATCTCTTAGGAGAATCCTATGATCATCTGCTGGTCTGCCGTTTGATCTGCATATGCTCTGGAACTATGCTGAAGCCATGTCAGGATGTAAATATTGGCTTCAGTTAGCTAGCTTTGTTATTTTCTTGTGCAATTCTTATGGAATTGTTCTTGGTTCCAACCTTGTTGATTGCTTATTTGCTCCACACCTTTTTTTTGTCTGTTTCTGCAACTTTTGAAACTGTTTGGAGTTTTGCTGTTTTGACTTTTTCACCATCTTTTATACAAATATAAAACTTACTGTTACCTGTCTGTCATGGGTTGGAGGGAAAGTTCCATCCTATGGGGAGTGGAAGGCGGGACATCAGGAGGAGGGGCTGTACTGTATATATATGTAGAGCTTGTGAGGAGAGCAGGAGGAGAAGCTGGGAAGAAGAAGCTTGAGTGGGAGTCTGTGTGTCAGACAGGGTACTACTGTGTGTCAGTCAGTACCAACCTGATAGGTTCAGGTGTCTGTATGGTTAGCCAGAACTGATAGGTTCAGGGTCTGTGCTTTATTTAAAAGGTGTTCTGTGTGAACCAAACTAGTGTATGTATGATTGAAACTAAGCCACGTTACTGTATCTTATTCATTTGATCATTTTATTTTCCCTGTGTGTTATGTAAATAAACCTTGTTCTTTTATTTGTTAAAAATCCATCCCTGGTCTGTGTGACTTCTTATAGGGAATGGTTGGTGGCAGCTTAGTGAAAGTGTGGCATCCTCCAGTAGGTCTGGGTTTGTCACATTGATTGGTGTCCAGCGTGTGGGATACGACTGGTCCAGTTGTCCAGTGGTCCAGCAAAGCCTTGGCAAGTGTGCCCAGAGCAAGGGGGGTCTAGTCAGGGACAATCTGAGGGCGCGTAGGTAATCTTCTAGGCATACCTCACGGGGAGGTGCGCTAGTGGAAGAACGTGCCAACTGGGGAGACTAGATTAGGGAGCTCTGAGGCAATCTGTTTTGGCGGGAAAAAGGCTGAGGCAAAACTGTGTAAAGTAGCAGTGATCTAGCTTGTCTGCTGAGAGGCCTAGCAGAGGGGGGTAGACTCCGGCTGGCAACAGTTGCAAGTTAGTGCTGAAGAACAGCAGCAATCTATAGAAAGCTGGTTCTGAGGCAAAAGAAAAAAGTGGTCGCTTTATTTTGAGGCTTGACTTTTGAAAGCAGCCTGTTCTGGGGGGGGGGATTATGCCCTTGACTCGAAGCCAAATGGCAGAAATGGGTGAAGTGAAAGACCCCCAGGTTGACCAAGGTTCTGAGGATGGATTTGGCTCAGTGCAGGGTGACAGCACGGGAGAACAGGACCCAGAACTCAGAAGAATGCGCCTAGCCCAACAGCATGAGCTGCGGGTGAGGGAAATGGAGGAAAGGGAAAGAGAGAAACAAAGGCAATTTGAAATAGAGAGAATGGAAAGAGAAGAAAGATTGGAGAGAGAGAAAATGGCGTTTGAATTAAGAAAATTGGAACTGATGAATCAGAACAATAATAACAATAGGGATTCTGAGGGAGGCCAATTGTCTAAAACTGACCTGAAGAAATTCCCTGTGTACCACAAGGGAGATTGTCCTGAGGTGTTCTTTTCCCTAGTGGAAAGAGCGTTTGTGGACTTCTCAGTAAGGGAAACTGAGAAGATGACCATTATGCGATCTTTAATCAGTGGCAGCCTGGCAGAAGTCTATGCAGAGATGCCAGAGGAGCTACTGAAAGATTTCTCTGAGTTTAAGAAACTGGTGTTTGCCAGACATGGGATAAATGCGGAACAGCTGAGGCAAAGATTCAGGTCACTCACCAAGAAACCAGAGCAGACTTTTACCCAAGTGGGGGCCCAACTGGTGAGGCTGCTAGAGAAATGGCTATCTCAGGAGGGAACAGAGACCTTTCAGCAGCTCAAAGACTTGATAGCGCTGGAACAGTTCTATTCAGTCCTGCATGGGGAACTGAAGTTCCAGGTGAGGGAAAGGAAACCGAAATCTGTGGCCGAAGCGGCCGAAATCGCAGATTTTATTTCCCAAATAAGAAAGCCCTTAGGTGAGGGAAAATCGATGGGTAAACCTAAAGAGACCTACAGCAAGTACTCTCAGGGACCAGGAAGAAACCAGCAAGGGGGAGGGACCCATGGTGAAGGGAAGCCCTCAGACACGAAACAAAGACCTCAGATTTTGGAGGGAAAACCAAAACAAGATGAGAAAAGGACTCCAAATATAGCAGAAAATGTTATTTCTGTCAGGGAAAGGGCCATCTAATCTCAGAGTGTGAGAAATTAAGGCAGCTAAAAGGAATTGTGCCTCATGATTTGAGTGGAACCAAGCCAAAAGCTGTGTTCTGTGTCCAGACAGAGCAAAGCTCCTTGTCACTGAGGGAGCCTGTTGCCATGGCTACTCAATCTGGAACAGTTACATCTGCTGATCAGGCTGAGGAAAATGGTCCTCTTGTGGAGGTCAGGCGCTGCTTACTTGTGAGAACAGATTCACAGTTGTTTGAAACAGCAGGGGTGGACGTAGGAATACTTGACCATCAGTATCGGGGGTTAAGGGATACTTGTTCCCAGGTGACCCTGTGCCATCCAGATATTATTCCTAGGGAATATATAATCCCAAATGAGAGCATGAAGGTGGCAGGGATTGAGGGGCAGGTGATCTCACTGCCAGTAGCGGAGGTACCTGTGAACTTTCAAGGCTGGAGGGGAGTTTGGCGGCTAGCGATTTCAGCGACTCTGCCAGCAGCCGTGCTCGTGGGAAATGACCTGGCTGAACATGTGAAACGGGTGCTAGTGATTACACGCTCACAAGCCACCACGGGGACAGTTCAGGGGGGTACTGATGAGCCCGAGACGGAAGCAGAGGGGAGTGCCGAAGCTGTGGTGGAAACCTTAACCACAGACAGCAGATTTGGCCAAGAGCAAAAGGCAGACGCCAATCTCCAAAAGTGTTTTGAACAGGTGACTGACGCCCAGCTAACACCTGAAACCCCAGTGAGATTTCTAGAGGAAAAGGGGATTTTATATAGAGAGACCCTGAGGAATATCTCAAAAGGGGGAGATGGGATCAGAAGTCAGCTAGTGGTACCTGAAAAGTATCGCCCCATGATCTTACAAAGGGGGCACTCTGACATGTTTGCTGTGCACTTAGGGGTGAACAAGACACAGCAGAGAATCACACAGAATTTTTACTGGCCTGACATAGGGAAGCAGATCAGGGAGTTCTGTAAAAAATGTGATGTGTGTCAGCGGCAGGGGAATAACCGCGACAGGACCAAAGCAAAGTTGTGCCCTTTGCCTGTGATTGACACTCCATTCAAATGCATAGGGGTGGATATTGTGGGACCTTTGCCCAAGGCCACAAAGAGGGGGAACAGGTTCATTCTCACCATTGTGGACCATGCCACGAGGTACCCTGAAGCCATTCCCTTGACTAACATTGAAACTAACACAGTGGCAGATGCCTTGGTGGGGTATATGTCCAGGATGGGATTTGCCTCAGAAATAATCACAGATTTGGGCGCGTCGTTTACATCGAAGCTCATGAAACGGTTATGGCAAATCTGTGGAATTAAACACAAGGAAACCACTGCCTATCACCCTGAAAGTAATGGGTTAACGGAGAAGTTCAATGGGACTCTGATGCGCATGATTAGGGCTTACTTGGCCGAGAATCCAAACAATTGGGACCAGAAGCTGCAATCCCTTTTGTTTGCTTATCGATCAGTGCCACAAGCCAGTACCGGGTTCAGTCCGTTTGAACTTTTGTTTGGGAGAAGGGTGAAAGGGCCACTTGATTTTATCAAACAAAATTGGGAGCAGATCACCCAGGATGACCCACAAGATGTTGTGACATACATAGACACCTTAATGAATGACCTGAAGAGAAACGTAGAGCTAGCAACAGAAAACCTGCAAGCTCAGAAGGTCAGAAAGAAAACTTGGTATGACCAGGAAGCCAGGGAGAGGCACTTTAACCCAGGGGAGGGAGTGCTTTGGCCTAGGCCCTGCAAAGAGAGCAAGTGTCAGCTGGGTAGCCCAGAAATAAAATACTTGGGTCACATGGTAGGGGGAGGAGTGATCAAACCCCTAGAGGCCAAGATAGAAGCAGTTCGTGATTGGCCCATACCCAACACCAAGAAAAAAGTCAAATCATTTCTTGGGTTGGTGGGCTACTACAGAAAGTTCATCCCGAGGTTTAGCGAGATTGCGGCTCCGCTGACCGATCTGACGAGGAAGAAGACTGATGACCGCATCCCGTGGACCAGCGACTGTGAGGAGGCGTTCCAGAGGTTGAAGGAGGCCCTCATCAACTATCCAGTGCTGCGTGCTCCAGACTTCAACCGGGAGTTCATCATCTACACCGATGCGTCTAACAGCGGGGTAGGAGCAGTTCTTTGCCAGGAGGATGAAAATGGTGACCAGCATCCAGTGTCCTACCTGAGTAGGAAACTCCAGAAAGGTGAGAGACATTTGGCAACCGTGGAAAAGGAGTGCCTGGCCATAGTCTACGCGATCCAGAAGGCCAAGCCTTACATCTGGGGAAGACATTTTATTCTGTGCACTGACCATTCACCATTGCAATGGTTAAAGACAATGAAAACCCACAATAGCAAACTTATGAGGTGGGCTTTAAACCTGCAAGACTATGACTTTGAAGTGAAGGTGGTCAGAGGGTCAGTGAACTGTGTTGCTGACGCCTTGTCAAGAAGACCTGAAGAATGAAGACGGCGAAAGAAACATGGACTATGTATATATTTTGATGACAAAAAGTTAAATGTACCTGTGTATTAAACATGATTGATTTGTATGAATAAAGGTAACTTGATGTATTGAAAATGGTAAATGTTTAACTTAGAGTGTAAGTATAAGTAAGTATGTTATTGTATGTATAACTGTTTTTGTATGTTTTGGATTCAGGTTGTTTTTTGGTGAAAAGCACCTTAGCTTTCCCCCTACAAAACAACTTATAAAGAGGGGAGGTGTTACATACAGCACTGATGTTACCTGTCTGTCATGGGTTGGAGGGAAAGTTCCATCCTATGGGGAGTGGAAGGCGGGACATCAGGAGGAGGGGCTGTACTGTATATATATGTAGAGCTTGTGAGGAGAGCAGGAGGAGAAGCTGGGAAGAAGAAGCTTGAGTGGGAGTCTGTGTGTCAGACAGGGTACTACTGTGTGTCAGTCAGTACCAACCTGATAGGTTCAGGTGTCTGTATGGTTAGCCAGAACTGATAGGTTCAGGGTCTGTGCTTTATTTAAAAGGTGTTCTGTGTGAACCAAACTAGTGTATGTATGATTGAGACTAAGCCACGTTACTGTATCTTATTCATTTGATCATTTTATTTTCCCTGTGTGTTATGTAAATAAACCTTGTTCTTTTATTTGTTAAAAATCCATCCCTGGTCTGTGTGACTTCTTATAGGGAATGGTTGGTGGCAGCTTAGTGAAAGTGTGGCATCCTCCAGTAGGTCTGGGTTTGTCACACTTACAACTGTTCATTCATTATGGTAATCATAGGATTGATGATACTTAAAACCAGGCCTCCCATCAATCATCTACTGTGAGATCATGTATTTTGTGGGTATTTTTTGGCATTCTTGCAGGGCTAGTGTAAGGGTTAAAGCACTCAACCTTGTGGATTTTTGGTAACCCCCCTGGAAACACTGCTAAATCAGAGTGGAGTAAGATGCTGGAAGGGTACCAGGCAGGAAGATTATCCCCAGCCAATAGTACATTTGGCACTCCTGGATTTTACCCACACCAGGAAAGTCAAGGTAGTGTAGCTGCATGATTAATAGGATTCTCTCTGGCCCAGTGTAATCTCAACAAGCTGTCCCTTCTGTGTCCCTTCAGGAGAGACATTCAGGAAAGCAACACAGGCTAGCAGGATTATCTGGCTGAATACTGGATTTTGGGAGGCTCAAACAGTAATTTCAACTAAGAAATGAAGTCAGCACAAAGAGACCTGGCAGGGATAAGCAGCAGAAGGGTTCAGGCAGAGATAGACACAGAAAGAAGACTCACTCAAGAACATCTAATATGGCTACTATGTTTCTTATATCTAGTTTCTGGCCGCTTGTTAATCATGTGTCCTGTTTTGCCTTGATCATTATCTTCCAACCAGGCTAATCTAGGAATAAAGGATGTAGAAGAAGTCATTTTACTAAACAGAAAAAAGATGAGCAGACTATAGGATGCTGGCTTTCCCAGACCACCTGACAAACCTTTTAGTATAAAAACAAAAGAAGGTGATTTAATTTAATTTATCCTGTGACATGTCTATGTAATTTTAATGGGAGTCATTTAGACCTATTTTCCTGTCATTTTCTCTTGAGGGCTTGACTCACCTCCGGACCTGACCTGATTTCTTCTCAGCCAATGTTTTTAAGCTCTATTTGTCTTTTGCCTGACAAGTCTTCCAGTTAAAACAGTCTGTGGCATGAACATAATGCATATTATTGCACTCTTCAGGGGTTGTACGAACATGGCCAGTTTTGTAACAGTGGTGATGGAATAGTGCCTGCAGAAATTACCAAAGTTGTGCCATTCATCTGTATATACTTCTCCTTTATGCATCTGTATGTAATAACTGGTTATCAATTGTGATTAAAATTCACAAGATGTTCCCATGTATAAAATGAATGGTAGCGTATGGTCGTAAGTGGTCGTTTGGATAGGATATACGGCATAGGTTCCCTTGAGAGCAATGGCTGCAGAGTGCAATAGTAGGAAATGCTGATCAGAAATTCAACAGTGGCAAATGTCTTTGGACTGAGAGTACAGATTGTTCATTAAAACAGTTCATAATTACAGAGGTATGTTTCTGAAGGCCAGCTGTTGCATTTCCTGTGATCTTGGTTCTCTTGGATTTTTTAACTTCACCAAAGTTGATTAGGTTTTGTTCTATGTCCTTTTGAATGAGAATCATTTAGCATGATCTGGCAAATTAAACTCATTGGTATGTTTCACCCTGGGGGGGGGGGGGGGAATGGTAATGTGTAAGAGCTTTTTCAACAATAAACAAACAAACAAACAAATAAAAGACAATAACAAATTTGAAGTTAAAGGTTGGATATGTTAGCAAAAATCATCCTAGATTTCTAATATCTCTTTGTATACAAATAGTATGGATGGATGGATGGATTTGTCAGTTTTACAAGGATTTCAGAAATAAATTACAAATTATTTCTGTCAGATTGATGAAGAAATTTGCAAAATTTTGGTAAGACTTTCTCAAGCTAAAAAAAAAAAAATATCCGTAGTAATAGTTTTGGAAAAGACAGCCATGTTAATCTGTGTAAGCATATCAGGCAAAATCAAGGTGCCTTATACTTTAACCATATGTCTGTTTATTAGGATAGAGCCCCATTTAGTTTAGCAGGACTTTCATGTAAGCAGTCAGCTGTCGTGCCAGGCAGTTTGTTGAGTTTGTTAAGGTGGCGATTAAGAATGTGTTTGTTTGATAGGTACAGGTTTAGTAGTTTATAGCCTGGGAGGATATATTTATTGTAAGTACCAAAGCAGTTCATAGCACCACAAAACCTTGTTTCTTTTTGCCCATATTACACCTTTATGGATCAAGACTCAGCACACAATGACCACACTCCTGCCATGTAGGAATAAATGCTGTTCAACACAGTGGAAGTAATTGCTTTGTGAAAACATTTGAATTAGTCCACCACAATTCCATGCACATATCCACTTCCACATACAATCAGACCTCCGTATCCATGGAGGATATGTTCCAAGCCCCTGCCCATGGATATCTGATACTATGGATAGTAGTGGACCTGTTCACTTTTATCTATGGGGGGAGGGTGAGAGGATGAGGTAAGTGCATGTGTGACTGCAGTGTGTGGAACAACACTGTAGGCTGGATTGCAGCAGTAGTGACTGTAGAAAACTAATAACACATAAACCAGTTCTGCAGATATAGGCGTCCTACTGTACATTTTAATCTTTTTGAGCACTGGAATAACAATGCCAGAATATCCTATGCTAGAGCTACATGAGTATCTTTTCAATCCCTGGGCCACATGCAATATGAGCTCAGCTATTCTTATAGGGATTTCTTTTTTCCTTGCTATCAGTGGCAGGAGGCAAAGAGCAATCTGTGTGAAACTGGGGGGAAGGAATGGTGTTTGCCAGTAGTGGAAGCAATTAGGGTATTCTTAATGTCTCTGAGAGACCTTATGCTGTTGGCTGGTCATCTTCTGCCTTTGGCATTTTTATCCCCCCCTTCTGCAGCTTTCACTGAGTGACTGCAGAGCTACAGTAGGTACCGGGATTTGCTACTCAGCTAATAAATAATATGTGCTGCTGTGTTCTTTCTATTTGTACTTCTAGTTCCCCCCCCCCCCAACAACAAAGCACAGTGATAATAATGAGCATCCTACCAGTATTCATTATCAGCTTGTCTATTATATACGAAATTATCTTTCATATTTCTTTGTAGTTAAAACTGAAACAGATGATGAACAAGTATGTGTGGGCTTTAAAAACAAAGGACAATATACACCTTAAACCTACTGCACTACATAAGTCCCCCCCCCCCAATACAGTGAGTTTACTCAGTGAACAGAGGTTCCAAGAAGAAAAAAAGGATTTATGTCACTGCTGGATATGCTGGGCCTATAAAATGCCTAAATTTTGTTCTGATTAGTTCAAGATATTATCATGGAGTCAGTTATCCATTTCTCATTGCCCTTGGAAAAGATGGATGGATGACTTATAATGATAATTATAACCTCTTTCAAGTCTAATGACAAGAATTGGAGGGAGTGTACACAATAGCTGTGGAAAGGAAGATCTGTAATTGCTACCTATTAATCTAATAGCAAAAGACAGAAATACATAGAATGATTAACACATGCAATGCATAGTGATTAATTTGTGATAATGATTGTGGTGAAATGACTTAGGTTGCATCACAGACAACAACAATGTGCATGCATATATACATACATATTGAGTATTACCTAGGGACATGATGCAAAGCTGCATAATTTAAAAAAATGTTGGTGATTTTTTTGTGGCCACACTGAGACTCCCCACCAAGACTTTGTCCTGCATCAGTGAGATTTTGTATCCTTTTGTGAAAGTGAGACTCTGGTCTTCTCTTCCACATTCCTATTTTGTTTGCTTGCTTGTTTTCCTGTTCCACATGCAAAATTGCCAAATTTTGTGCAGCTGCCAACTCTGGTGAATCTTGCACAGAAATAATGCCATTCTATGCAGGATTTATAACAATCCTGTGCATCGTTTTCTGTCTTTTCCAGATGTATTCTGCACAGGAAAGATGCTATTCTGCACAGGAATTGCAATAAACCTGCACGGCATGGCAATCCTTCCAGGGAGGAAAGAAAGAAAGAAAAAAAAGGGGGGGAGGGTTTTGTGTTGAATTTTCTTTCAATCACATTTTTTTTTTTGCAATTTATGGGCAGTTGGGGCAAAATGAAATTGTCTCACAACATTAGGAGAGGGGCAAGGGATATCTCTGAGAATTTCATGAATTGCTGTTCTTACAAATAGAATGGCCAAGGGATCGTTTGTGTGCCAGATTTCCATGGAAACAATGCTGGAGAGACCTACCCTCCATCACCTCAAAGAACATTTCTTAGAAATGCCTTTCTTTATTTTTGTCATGGGAGATGATTGTATAAAAATATACAGGGAGCTTCAGGTGAACAGATAAAACTACAGCTTAGCAATTTCTCCTTTCTTAATTCTGTGTTCACCACCGGTAAACACACATTTATAATCTTTTGGAGCAATAGTGCCAGAATATAAAATCTTGCAATAAATCAAGATGCTTGTCTTCACAACATCTAATGAATTAGAATATTAGAGCATATATACTTATGACAGTACTAGTAACTGTGTGTCTCTTTTTGATGGGATGTGTTTGAATTTTTCTTTGGAAAAATTTCTACCCACACTTTTACATAAGGAAGAAATACAGTACAGTATATGCATAAAATGGTATCTCACATTTTTCACAATCCATTTTTTTACAGTCTTGGAGAGAATAAAAACTCTCACAGAGGACTAGTGCTAGCATCTGGAATGGCTGAGTAAGAATGGAGGCACACCATTTACGGCCTGATAGGTAAAATCTGTAACTTTTCTTGTATCATGCAGTGACATTTTTTGAACCTCAAGTTCATTCTTAGTCTGAGAATACTTGGACCCTAACACTAAGGAATGGCTGAGCTAAAGAAAACTTCTTAGGTCACGATAGACAGGCGCTTAGCCTACTGTTTGGATTGCTGTGAGGTTGGGTAGTTCACTCCTTTTGATAATGATGATCACATGGTATCATTACTGGAGTGAACAAAATTGTTCCCAGAGCATTCACACTCTCAGCTTTCTGGCCCCTGTCAGGCACTTCAAATTTTTTTTGGTGGGGGTAGCCTCATTCTAGTTCAGTTCTTCTCCAAATGGCATACTGGGTTTCCTAGTTCCTAATGCCACTTGCAGACAAGCCTTTGCTGCATCCTCTCTTTTATCATTGGGGTCCATTGGGGTAAAGTCATCACCTTCTGGACAGCAAGTACTGTTGCTACTGCACAGGGAATGAATACTGGTGCCACCCCATCACCTTTGGGGCTGGATATGTTCCTACTGTTGCGGTGGTGAAGTGGAACAGCAGTTTGCTTCCAACCTAAGCTGGCAGGACAGCTTGAGCCTCCTTCGGAATGATCACAAAATACCAGATTTGGGGACCATAGTTGGCTGTGTTGTAAGTCTCCTGTAGGTATTTGAAAACAAAATGCTGGCTTACACTGGTTACAGTTCTATATTCATTTACCTAGAATACATCTCAACGACTTCAGCACATATCATCATGGTCGTCATTTTCATTTTTTGGACTCCTTTTTCTCTTGATAATTTACTGATAAAAAAAGTTAATCATTTGCCCTAAAACCCATATTTAAAATCCACTTTGTAAAAGTGTACACTATGTGTTTGATCCACATCTGTTCTTATATTCTTAAGCAGGCGTTCAGCTTATGTAGCATTTCTTATCAATTCAATTCTCTTCTCTTCTGACAGTTGACAGCTTATGCCAGGACAACTCTCAAGTGTACTATTCTGCATTCTCATGAACCCGGCTTTTTGTGTGTGTGGTATGAATGCACCTCAGGAACGAAGCATGTCTCATGTAAGAGTTTCCAAAGAGATTCTTTTCATGTTGCAGCTATGTATGTATTCATCTATCTTTCTATTTATCTAGACTTAAACAGACTTCACATTTCTGCACTGCTGATGTGATATGGTGCCCTTAAACAGAAAAGGAAGGCAGACAGAAAGACAAATATGATCCTTCAATCATTTCTTCCTTCCCAGTAGATTTTTGTGCGGAAAAGTAATATTGTTTAAAAAAAACCCATAAAAATACTTCTATATGTTCAAGAAAGAGATCTGTAGCATCGGTTTTGGGGAAGAAATTGTTATAAAAATGCAGAAGTGCTCCCATAAGAAAGAAATCTACTGAGCTGTGTTTAACCCCAGGCATTGAGTGCTGAGGCTGTGCTGTAACAATAATGCTAATAACGATGCTAACATTTTAATTTAATGATCTAATATGCAGGATTGCTCTTGTCTTGTAATGGGAACCACAATGAACTCAAACATTCACATAATATCTTAATATATTTTGTTGTACAGTTTGCTGATGAATTTCTAAGACAAACCCCATGCTGAGCGTGAAATGAGATTTCTCAGCTTCACAACTGCACTACGGTGCTTCAGTTTACAGAGCTGATCATCATTTTAAGTTCTTCACCATCTTCGCTTACATATAGTTTTCAGGTGCAGATCAAAAATTCTCATGAGTCCAATAGCTTGTGTCCTTCAGATTTTATTTTCCTAATAATCAGACGAGAACTAGAGAGGTGAGGTTGCTCTATTTGAATGCAAAGTAGACTGGAGAAAAGAGAGGAAAAATCTGTTATTTTTCAATTAAAGAAGTGGTTTTTCCCCTCTGTTAATGTTGGCTTCTAGTTTACAATTTTAGACAGGAGTACAATGAGTGAGAACTATATGGACAGATAGGCAGATAGTATATTGTATATTTTTGGAAAATATTAGGCCATTAAAATATATATAAATGCATTAGCAAAAAAGATAAGAAAAGTGGGGAGTGGACATCAAATGATCAGGGCAGGACAGATACATTAATATAAGCTGACTGTACAGTAGGTCCCCCCCTTTTTTTTTTTGGCTTGGGCTTAGCTTTGGTAGAACAGATATTCATTCATACCTAAACTAAGGACTTTTGAGACTTGATGAATGGAGAGGTGATTGATTATCTTTCTAGCCTTTGACTACAGTGACAACTCGATCTACCATGTTGACCATAAATGATGTGCTACATCACTGGAAACTAGTTTAAAAGGAGTTTTGTCTACAAATATCAATGATTTTTCAAACACAAACTCTGTACAGTACAATATATCTGGTCCAAAAAGGGGACACCACTGGACACTCTACTTCTTATGCCGAAGTGAGGCATTATCTGCATGACTCCATGAGAGAAACAGAAGCATACTTACTGAGTACCTTCATTTGCAGAGTGGTACAGAGAGTGGGAACCTGTCCCTGGCCTTGTTTTCTATAATGAGCCCTGTGCTATCCCTGTCCCCCATGAACTGAACATGTGCAGCTACCATATCTTACTGGAAACCCATGATTGTGCAGGTGTTCCAACTGCATAGAAGAAATATAGGTGAGTAGCTGTGCATCTGTCGCCCCCACTTTGCAAATGTGAAGACATTAAGACAGGACCTAGCACAGACCTAGCATTGGTACAGGGTCAGAGGAAATGACCTTTGCCCTCCAGGGTCCTGGAATTAAGATTGGAAGGGTCCTGGAAGGCACTCTCGGACCCTTTGGGGGCTTCCCCCACCCTCACCCCTGCTGGCCCAGCAGGCCAAAATTCCCAGATTACTTTTTTCCTGTTTTCTTCTCCTAAAAATTTGGTGGGTCTTATGGACAGGTCCATCTTATGGAACACACCCCAGGACCCTTTGGAAGCTCACCCAGCCCCTCCGGGGGGCAAAGGGGGGGAATCACCACCTTCAGGGACTCTTCTGAAGCTTCCCAAGCCTCAAAAGAGTCCCAGAAGGTGGCGATTTTGCCCCCTCTAGCCCTGCGGGGGGGGCAGGGTGAACCTCCAAAGGGTCCTAGGGTGTGTTCCAGGACCCTTTGGAGGCTCACCCAGCCACCCTGGGGGCCAGAGGGGGGAATCACCACTTTCAGGGACACTTCTGAAGCTTCCCAAGCCTTAAAAGAGTCCCTGAAGGTGGCGATTTCGCTCCATAAGATGCATACACTTTTCCTCTGACGGTTTTTTGGGAAAAAAGTGAATCTTATGGAGCGAAAAATATGATATATTACTTTGGTATAAAAGTCCAATAGGACTTTGGTAATTTAGTTCAGTTGGAACTCAAATTGGACTTAGACCTAAATACAAATGTAGAAATGCATAGTTTGGAACCACTGGAACATGGAGTATTGGTTTGGCGTGGTTGCAACTCTGACTCAGCAGCCCTGTTCTGTTTCACAAGATTAACAGATCCTTTACTTTTACTTTATTTAGACTTATACCCCGCCCCTCTAGACAAAGTCTACTCAGGGCAGCTTACAAAAAATGATAAAATACAATAGAATAATATACATATTACAACCTAATAATACAACCAACTAATTAATGAATATATACATTATCAAGATGGGGAATTAAAGAAACAAAACGATTAATTGACTGGAGGGAAGGCCTGCCTAAAGAGCCAAGTTTTTAAATGGCTTTTAAAAACACCCAGCAAGGGAGCCAAGCGGATTTCCATTGGTAGAGTATTCCACAGCCGAGGGGCCACTGCCAAGAAGGCCCGGTTTCTTGTTCTTTCCTTCCGGGCCTCTCTCGGCATAAGGCCCCTCAGCCGTCCCTGCTGGCTTTGTTGGGTGATTCGAGTAGACCTAGGTGGGAGAAGACGACCTGCCAGCTATCAAGGTCCCAAACCATTTAGGGCTTTATATGTCATTATTAAAACTTTGAAATCAATGCAGAAACGAATGGGCAACCAATGCAAAGCAGCCAGGGTGGGGGAGATACGCTGATATTTCCTCACCCCACTAAGGAGCCTGGCTGCCGCATTTTGCACCATTTGAAGTTTTCGCATCAATCCCAAAGGCAGCCCCACGTAGAGTGCGTTCCAATGGTCTAATCTCGAGATTACGAGCATGTGGACAAGAGTAGTGAGGGACCCCCCATCAAGATATGGTCGCAGCTGGGCAATCCGCCACATGTGAAAATAGGCAGAACGGACCACGGACACTACCTGGGTTTCCATGGTAAGCGCCAGGTCCAGGTGTATCCCCAAACTGTGAACCTCGCTCTCTGCGGTGAGGGTCGACCCCCCAAAAGAAAGGGAGTCACCCACACCACTGATGGAAGGACCACCCACTCTCAAGACCTCCATCTTGTCTGGGTTCAGCCTCAGCCCATTCAACTCCATCCATTCCAGTACAGTCTCCAGACAGCACTGAAGGGATGGAACGGCATCCACTACAGAAGGTGAAAAAGAGATGTAGAGCTGTGTGTCATCAGCATACTGATGACACGATGCCCCACACCCCCTGATGACCCCACCCAGCGGCCTCATGTAGATGTTGAACAGCGTTGGAGAGATGAATGACCCCTGCGGAACCCCACAATTGGGGCTCCGTGGAGTCGAGACATTCCCGCCAAGCTGTACTCTCTGGGGATGGTCCTTCAAGAAGGAATGGAGCCAGGCAAGCGCCAGGCCACCAATTCCCAACTCAGAGAGCCTGCCCAGGAGGATACCGTGGTCGACGATATCAAAGGCAGTTGAGATGTCAAGGAGGACCAACAAAGACATATTGCCCTATTGGCCTCCCTCAACAGGTCATCCAGCAGTTCAACCAGTGCCGTTTCTGTACCATAGCACAGCCTGAAGCCCCACTGAAATGGGTCCAGGGCATTGGTTTTGTCCAAAAGTGCCTGTAGCTGGTCTGTCACCACCTTAGGAAAGAAACATTGGCAACAGGCCTATAATTTCCAATGTCACCCGCCGCCAAATTTGGTTTCTTCTGAATGGGCCTAATGAGTGTCTCCTTGCCCTCCTGGAGAGACCCATTGATTATTGTGGTGGCCCATTCTGTTGTTACTGGCCTGGCTGCTTTGATTAACCAGGCCGGGTAAGGATCAAGGGAGGAGGTGGTGGCCCGACAGTGATCAAGCGCTTTGTCCACCACATCTGGCGTCACCGGCTGAAAGAAGTCAAGGATTACTGGGCAAAGCGGAGTGCTGGACATCTCTGCTTGATCCATTGTATTTAAAAAAAGGAGAGAGGTCATGGCGGATGGCCTCCACTTTAGATTTTAAAAATGCTGCAAATTGGTCAGGTGAGATATCAGTGGGAGGCCTATCACCCAGACCAATTCTGGATATATCGCAAACTATACGGAATAATTCCGCCTGCTGATTAGAAGCTTCGCTTATCTGGTCAGCGAAATGTGATCATTTAGCAGCCCTTAGCTAGGTAATGGTTAGTTGCGATCATGACAGCTATCTTGTTGTAATCTGTTGGTTCCTCCCTCCAGGTGCACTCTAGTCATCTCCTGATTTGCTTCATTGCTCATAAGTCCCAGTTATACCAGCACCCTGGCCGAGCTCTCCAACAGAGAGGGCATTTAGGAGCGATTGTGTCTACGGCCCTAGTGGCAGCGGCAAACCAGCCATCCACCAGAGCTTCGACAGGAGCGCCAGACAGAGCAGCTGGAATCCCTCTCATGGTATCCTGGAATCTCATTGGATCCAGTAACCTTCGAGGGCAGACCATTAAAATAGGCCCATGCTCCCTGTCGGGGGAAGTGCCACTGTGAGGTTACATTTTATTAGGTGGTGATCCGACCATGACATGCCTTTTGATGGCAGTCTCTCTACAAGCATGTCACATTTTCAACAATGCTCTGAAATTGACTGAAATCTAGTAGCTCTTAATATTCATAGTAAATTTTTTCTTGCAGAAAGAAATTTGTGAATGGCTCAATGGTTTTTCTCCATCATTATTTAGTGGCTCTTCCCTCCACATTTTAATCATTGCTCAATTATCAGCACACTGTGTTCTTGACATCCAGTGCTCAGACCTGTTATTTGTGTTTAAATTTTAAAAAAGTCCACCCCAAAACAAAAACCATGAGTTATGCCTCAGCATGTTCTGGGGTTTGCTTCTATTATTTCTCCTGTCAAAGTTGTGACTAACATTCAGAATCACATAATCATCAGAAACTAGCCTTTTATTCATATCTTCTCTCTCTCTCTCTCTCTCTCTCTCTCTCTCTCTCTCTCTCTCTCTCTCTCTTTTTTTTCCTGGTAGGAAAAAACTCACAAAATTAGTGCTCTGCATAAAGATGACAATAATATCTCCTATGGAAAGTCTTGTCTGCATATCTTAACATATAATATACCTTGCTGATTGGCATTCCCATTAATCCTGACATTATAAAAGACTGCCTGTTAAACAAGGTAAACAGTACTTAATATAACTGCTATTGATACTTGGGCTATAAAAGACAGAATATTAAATGGCGTCTGCTCACTGGAGACAAGTGCAGAAAATGGAGAGTGCCTACTGGAGAGGAATTCTTAAAATGGAATAGTACCACTGCAACATTGCTAAGTCATTGTTATGTGAAATTACCAAGAAATAAATCAACTTGAGATCAATTCAATACAAAGGAAAGATTTATATGGGATTATAGAGAATTCTTTGAAAAGTGTGATTATACATGCTTATAACATTTCATTCAGAAATCCAGATATCTTCCTTCATTGAGGGCTTTTAAAATACCAAGAATAAACAGAATTCTGTTTGACAATACTGCTGTGTAAAGCCCCACTGGTGCAATAATACAGGGTTGCTGCATGTGCAGATGTGAAACGTAACACTTGTCAAGATCCTAGATACTTCCTTGTATGAGCTCAATAACATTCAAATTACAGTAATCATATAAGGAGTTTGACTGAGCAAAACTCAGGCCTAGTTTTGAAGGGAAAACCAACGAACTAGGAATGGTCCATTGCTTGGGTTTTATTTCTAATTTTTTATATAAAGTATTTTCCATACAGTTGTTACATTTTTTAAATTTCTGCACTCATGGATTCAGTTCCTTCTACCTCATTTACCATTTTCTATTAACAACTGTTAGCACATTTATGTCAAAGTTTTTAATCCATCTAACACAGGCAAAATGATTTTCTGCAGAATACTTTACCATCTCATCTCGGTGGAGGAAGGATGAGGCATACAACCTACGATGGGTCCCAGCTGGGCAACATTTGTTCCCTGGATGCTCCAAAGTTGTTCATCTCTGATGGGTAACAATAGGAGCTATAACTCTCCACAATCTCTGTTTCACCCACCTGAAATATTAAATGAGACATATAGTGGGGGTGGGGTAACAGCAGAGACAACAACAGAGGTTGCTTTATTTCTCTTTTTTAAAATTTAACAATTTCTTGATTCCACATTACTAACAGTATTGGAGATCCAGCCACTGCAGCAATATTTCTTCTCCACGGTGTCTGTGTCCATGCTACAAATAGACCATATTAACTTGGACTAGGAATTGTGACAGTTGTAGTCTTAACTCTGCTCCTGTCACTAAAACTATGAACACAACTTGGAGCTTTTAAGCTCTTTAATAAAAGATGATACCACTCTGATGGCAGAAAGTGAGGAGGAATTAAAGAACCTTGTAATGAGAGTGAAAGAGGAGAGTGCAAAAAACGGTCTGAAGTTCAACATCAAAAAAACTAAGATCATGGCCACTGGTCCCATCACCTCCTGGGAAATAGAAGGGGAAGATATGGAGGCAGTGTCAAATTTTATCTTCCTGGGCTCCATGATCACTGCAGATGGAGACAGCAGCCCTGAAATTAAGACGCCTTCTTCTTGGGAGAAAAGCGATGACAAATCTTGACAGCATCTTGAAAAGCAGAGACATCACCTTGCCAACAAAAGTCCGAATAGTCAAAACTATGGTTTTTCCTGTCGTGATGTATGGAAGTGAGAGCTGGACCATAAAGAAAGCAGACCGCCGAAGAACTGATGCCTTTGAATTGTGGTGCTGGAGGAGGCTCTTGAGAATCCCCTGGACTGCAAGGAGAACAAACCTATCAGTTCTAAAGCAAATCAACCCTGAGTGCTCACTGGAAGGACAGATCCTGAAGCTGAGGCTCCAGTACTTTGGCCATCTCATGAGAAGAAAAGAGTCCTTGGAAAAAACCTTGATGTTAGGAAGGTGTGATGGCAAGAGGAGAAGGGGACGACCGAGGATGAGATGGCTGGACAGTGTCTGCGAAGCAACCAACATGAACCTGACACAACTCCGGGAGGCAGTAGAAGACAGGAGGGCCTGGCGTGCTCTGGTCCATGGGGTCACGAAGAATCGGACACGACTAAACGACTAAACACAATAAAAGAAAGCACAAAACAGAATGATGGCAAATGCTCCCCTTCCCTTAAACATCAGCAGCCACAAACCATCATCAAAATTGACCTCCCGAATTAGCCACAAATTGCTGAATACCTCAGTAGTTTAGGTATCTGGCTGTGAAGCCAGAGGTTGGGACTTTGATTCCGCACTATGCTTCCTTGACATGGGCTGGACTCGATCCCTCCAGCCCTGGAATTCTATGATGATGATATTAAATAGGTGGGTAAATTAGAAGAGTCATTTAATTTATCCTGTGTTGAAACACACCACGATTGCTTTGGATGGTGGTGGTGGTAGTAGAGTTTTGTCTATGCACACATGCACACTGGTAACATTGAAGCCAGGGGCAAAATATGAAAATAAACCATTTGAAATAAACACTGAGGATAACCGCACATTTCAGCATTAAGTCCAGTTTCAGAATTAACTTTAGTTAAAACAGAAGTGGGATACAGACAAAACAAACAAAACAAAAACAATAGAAAATGAATAATAAAGAAAATAAACAGGGGAATGAGCTCACACCTATGTCTCAGACATCTCTGTTAAATGATCATTTAGGAATAGGATTAAAGTTACCAGTATCCTTTTGCAGAGCCAGTGGAGTGGGAATAATGTCACTGACAGCAACAGATAGCTAATTCAAGAGTTCATTTCTTAAATTTTTGACATGCACAAGGAGTTGAACTGTTGATACTCCACAACTGAAAAAGGAACTCTTGAATTAGCAGTAATCAGGCACTGCCAATGATGTCATTCCCACTCTGCCAGCTGAGCTCTGCAAGAGGATACTGGCCAATGTAATGTAAATGCGGGATAAGAGAGACGTACGTATTTCTTTTCAGATGAGTATTTAGAACAAGGGTTCCCAAACATGGGTCTCCAGATCTCTTCACCACTAACTGTGCTGGCCAGGATTTTTGGGAACTGTAGTACAAGAACATCTGGGGATTTAAGATTGGAATCCACTGATTTAGAATATAAATTTAAAATGCTGAAAACAGGCTGTTTTTCTTCCACAACATAGAAGCAACTAGTGCTGCTATTCAATTAGCAGGTTTGGCCCCTGCTGACTCAGTTGTATCAGATAGTTAATATCTTGGACTTAATAATTCTAGTGCCAGATAAATAAATAATACAGTGCCCCATAGCATTCCTAGCAAATGGGCACTTCCCTTTTTTTAATCAAAGCTTTCTGCATATGTCGTTCCCTTGGCAACTGTGCATAGCTTTTTCAATGGACACAAGTCAACTACATGCCCTCCTTGTAGAATTTTGAATGTGTTTTGACGCTGGAGGTTGGGGAACAACACTTTTTCCCTGTATGTATTCCTCAGAGCTGGTTCTAGAGCTGAATAAGACACAGAGACAAATACTTATTTTGATAGTACAGCTTTTGGGGGTCTATATTAGTTTTATTACAGTAGGTTAACAGTTGGTTCAAAAGCATGTAAATGTGCGTAGATAAATAGGTACCAGCTTGGTGGGAAGTTAACGGTGTTCCATGTCTGGTTGGGCTTGTCACATGACCATGGAAACTGTCTTCGGACAAATGCTGGCTCTGTGGCTTGGAAATGGGGATGAGCACCGCACCCTAGAGTTGGATACGACTGGACTAAATGTCAAGTGGAACCTTTACCTTTACCTAGCAGTTGGTTAAGGTGAGGAGGCATGATTATTTAAGAAAGCTTAGAAATAAAAGCAAGTGTCCATCTTTTAACTGAATTTAACTGAATATGGGGACTGGTTAAAAATGTTCTTTTTGTCTTAAAGGCCAGTTTGAGATTTCTAATCTAATCTTATTAACAGTTCAGTGAAGGTTACTCCCATGTAGTTCCCTTTAGGACTGCAGCTTTGCTCATCCATTTGGATGCAATGTGACTGCTACTGTAGATTGATGATAAAGACATAAACATGCAAATACATCAAAAGCTTTCTTGTAAAAAAAATCCCAACCTTCTTGGCAGCTCGAAGCTAGTGCTGGAAAGGAAAATGGTGCAGGTGGTACTGCCTGCCTGTGCATAAAGAAGCAAGCAAGTTGAGTGGCTTCCAGTTTTTTCAGTAATTCTCTATGCTTCTCTGGGCTTGGGCCCAACATAACATAGTATGCCACTTCTCCCCTGTGCTCTCTGAGATAAACCCAAAGTGCTCTGTTGACTATATCATTCTGTGCATCATTTGAAAGTTAGTGTATGATCTTAAGAATTATGTGTGAAAAATAATAATAATGGGGGAATGGAAAAGTGAGGGAGAATAACAAGATGTTGTGGCACCTTAAAGACTTGGTTCAATGTGAGTTTTCATGTATCAAAAGCCTCTTTCTTAGACATAGTTTTGATCCATGAATGCCCACCCTGAAACAAATCTTTAAGACTTCAAGTTGCCACAATATTTTGCCCTTTGTTTCATTTTTCCTCCTCAATTTTTGTCTTTCATTTTCCCTTTCATTTTGTCAACAAGCTGAAACAGACCAACATGCCTACCTTTTTGGAAACCTGGTCTCAGGACTATGGGGCTACAAGAGCCTCAGAATCAGACCCTGAACAACTTCCAGCACTGCCATCTCACTGTCCAGCTGTCATTTAATAATCAAAGTTGGGAGAGAGAGAATAATATCATTTCTGGTGTATACATGATTTACATTTTAACAGGATATTCTGCATTATCTTTCAGGTTTATGAATCCTGGGAAAGGGGTAGGATATACATTGAAGTAAGCAGATGAGCCTCCTTCATGGATTGCTGCCTTGTCGTGGCGAAGGGGCTTGAGTAACTCAGAGAAACTATGGGCTATGCCGTGCAGGGACACCCAAGACGGACAGGACATAGTGGAGAGTTCCGACTAAACGCAATCCACCTGGAGTAGGAAATGGCAAGCCACTCCAGTATCTTTGCCAAGAACGCCCCATGATCAGAAACAAAAGGCTAAAAGATATGACGCTGGAAGATGGGCCCCTCAGGTCGGAAGGCGTCCAACATGCTACTGAGGAAGAGTGGAGGACAAGTACAAGTAGCTCCAGAGCTAATGAAGTGGTTGGGCCAAAGCCGAAAGGACGCTCAGCTGTGGACGTGCCTGGAAGTGAAAGGAAAATCCAATGCTGCAAAGAAAAATACTGCATAGGAACCTGGAATGTAAGATCTATGAACCTTGGGAAGCTGGAGGTGGTCAAACAGGAGATGGCAAGAATAAACATCGACATCCTGGGCATCAGTGAACTAAAATGGACAGGAATGGGCGAATTCAGCTCAGATGATTATCATATTTACTATTGTGGGCAAGAATCCCGTAGAAGGAATGGAGTAGCCCTCATAGTCAACAAAAGAGTGGGAAAAGCTATAATGGGATACAATCTCAAAAATGATAGAATGATGTCAATACGAATACAAGGCAGACCTTTCAACATCACAGTAATCCAAGTTTATGCACCAACCAGCATTGCTGAGGAGACTGAAACTGAACAATTCTATGAAGATTTACAACACCTTCTAGAACTGACACCAAAGAAAGATGTTCTTCTCATTCTAGGGGACTGGAATGCTAAAGTAGGGAGCCAAGAGATAAAAGGAACAACAGGGAAGTTTGGCCTTGGAGTTCAGAACGAAGCAGGACAAAGGCTAATAGAGTTTTGTCAAGAGAATAAGCTGGTCATCACAAACACTCTTTTCCAACAACACAAGAGGCGACTCTATACATGGAAATCACCAGATGGGCAATATCGAAATCAGATTGATTATATTCTCTGCAGCCAAAGATGGAGAAGCTCTATACAGTCAGCAAAAACAAGACCTGGAGCTGACTGCGGTTCTGATCATCAGCTTCTCATAGCAAAATTCAAGCTTAGACTGAAGAGACTAGGAAAAACCACTGGGCCACTCAGGTATAATCTAAACCAAATCCCTTATGAATACACAGTGGAAGTAAAGAACAGATTTAAGGAACTAGATTTGGTGGACAGAGTGCCTGAAGAACTTTGGATAGAGGCTCGTAACATTGTCCAGGAGGCAGCAACGAAAACCATCCCAAAGAAAAGGAAATGCAAGAAAGCAAAGTGGCTGTCCAACGAGGCCTTAGAAATAGCAGAGAGGAGAAGGGAAGCAAAATGCAAGGGAGATAGGGAAAGTTACAGAAACTTGAATTCAGACTTCCAAAGAATAGCAAGGAGAGACAAGAGGGCCTTCTTAAATGAACAATGCAAAGAAATAGAGGAAGATAACAGAAAAGGAAAGACCAGAGATCTGTTCAGGAAAATTGGACATATTAGAGGAACATTTTGCGCAAAGATGAACATGATAAAAGACAAAAATGGGAGGGACCTAACAGAAGCAGAAGACATCAAGAAGAGGTGGCAAGAATACACAGAGGAATTATATCAGAAAGATTTGGATATCCTGGACAACCCAGACAATGTAGTTGCTGACCTTGAGCCAGACATCCTGGAGAGTGAAGTCAAGTGGGCCTTAGAAAGCCTGGCTAACAACAAGGCCAGTGGAGGTGATGGCATTCCAGTTGAACTATTTAAAATCTTGAAAGATGATGCTGTTAAGGTGCTACATTCAATATGCCAGCAAGTTTGGAAAACTCAACAGTGGCCAGAGGATTGGAAAAGATCAGTCTACATCCCAATCCCAAAGAAAGGCAGTGCCAAAGAATGCTCCAACTACCGTACAATTGCACTCATTTCACACGCTAGCAAGGTTATGCTCAAAATCCTCCAAGGTAGGCTTCAGCAGTATGTGGACCGAGAACTCCCAGAAGTACAAGCTGGATTCCGAAGAGGCAGAGGAACTCGAGACCAAATTGCTAACTTGCGCTGGATTATGGAGAAAGCCAGAGAGTTCCAGAAAAACATCTACTTCTGCTTCATTGACTATGCGAAAGCCTTTGACTGTGTGGACCACAGCAAACTATGGCAAGTTCTTAAAGAAATGGGAGTGCCTGACCACTTTATCTGTCTCCTGAGAAACCTATATGTGGGACAGGAAGCAACAGTTAGAACTGGTCATGGAACAACTGAGTGGTTCAAAATTGGGAAAGGAGTACGGCAAGGCTGTATATTGTCCCCCAGCTTATTTAACTTATATGCAGAATACATCATGTGGAAGGCTGGACTGGAAGAAACCCAAGCCGGAATTAAGATTGCCGGAAGAAATATCAACAACCTCCGATATGCAGATGATACCACTCTGATGGCAGAAAGTGAGGAGGAATTAAAGAACCTTGTAATGAGGGTGAAAGAGGAGAGTGCAAAAAACGGTCTGAAACTCAACATCAAAAAAAACTAAGATCATGGCCACTGGTCCCATCACCTCCTGGGAAATAGAAGGGGAAGATATGGAGGCAGTGTCAAATTTTATCTTCCTGGGCTCCATGATTACTTCAGATGGAGACAGCAGCCCTGAAATTAAAAGGCGCCTTCTTCTTGGGAGGAAAGCGATGACAAATCTTGACAGCATCTTGAAAAGCAGAGACATCACCTTGCCAACAAAAGTCCGAATAGTCAAAGCTATGGTTTTTCCTGTCGTGATGTATGGAAGTGAGAGCTGGACCATAAAGGAAGCAGACCGCCGAAGAATTGATGCCTTTGAATTGTGGTGCTGGAGGAGGCTCTTGAGAATCCCCTGGACTGCAAGGAGAACAAACCTATCAGTTCTAAAGGAAATCAACCCTGAATGCTCACTTGAAGGACAGATCCTGAAGCTGAGGCTCCAGTACTTTGGCCATCTCATGAGAAGAAAAGAGTCCTTGGAAAAAACCTTGATGTTAGGAAGGTGTGATGGCAAGAGGAGAAGGGGACGACCGAGGATGAGATGGCTGGACAGTGTCTGCGAAGCAACCAACATGAACCTGACACAACTCCGGGAGGCAGTAGAAGACAGGAGGGCCTGGCGTGCTCTGGTCCATGGGGTCACGAAGAGTCGGACACGACTAAACGACTAAACACACACACAAGCAGATGAGCAAATGATTGAGTGAAACACATAATAATACATCTTTTTAGAAGAACAGAATGAGCCAGGATGGGTCAAGTTGTACGTTGTCCTTCCAAAATCCCATATATCGCTGTAAAGAGACAAGGTACAGCATTTAAAATAATTAATGTAGGGATAGTATTTTATTCTAAGGTAAGCAAGATCTAAAAAAAAATTTTTGCAAGATAATATTAACAAAATAATGCATTGGGAGTGTTTTGGAAGAAAAAGTAGTAGCCATTACTAAACCTGGCAATTTTCATTTTATTTTATTTAGTTAGAACCCACACAATTATCCAGGATTGATTTTCCAACATGAAAGGCTCCCTGCCTCTATCCTGTGGCTACCAAAAGCTTTTCCAGGTCAAAAGGAATTCCTAGGGCAAAAGGAATTTCTCATACCTAAAATGGGATCCACAGAAAGCTTTCAATTAAATTAAATTAAAAAGTAATGTTACAAGCTGATGATGTCATCACTATTGATGCAGTTATTCAACAGGGTTTCAGAAAAAAAGTTATAATATAAATGTAACCTTAAGTAAGTTATTATATCAAGACAGACACTGAATTAAAACAATTTAAAAACAATTAAATCCACTTAAAAACATAAAAAGAACTTCCAAGAAAATAAGATCCAGCAACAGAAGTTGTTGTGAATGCCCTTTCCTGGGAATCTTCCGCAGGAAAGATGACCCTTTGTATTAGAATAGCAGTAAATCTTTTCAAGTTGGTGTTTCTTCAAAACAAAAATGACCATAAACATTTGAGATCTGGGTAGTCTTTCCTTAACAGTGTACCTTTATGAATAATTCTAGATTAATACCTGGTTATGGGATGGAGACTGCTTTGGTTGCCTTGGTGGGTTACCTATGCCAGGAACTAGATAAGGGGATTATGTCCCTGTTGGTTCTCAGTGGCTTTTAGTACCACCGATGATGGTACCCTTCTGGGCCATTTTGTTGGGGTAAAACTTGAAGGCACTGTTCTCCCCTTATTGGAGGGGAGAACTCAGAATGTGGTGCTGGGGGGGGGGCTTGTGTTTGACACCCTAGCCATTTACCTTTGGGTTCCCTCAAAGTTGAAAGCACTGAGAGAAGTTGTCCACAATTTGGAGTTTGATGTCACCAGTATACAGAAGACACCCAACGCTATCTCTCCTTTCTATTTAAATCTGAAGAATGTGTTTCAGTTCTAGAACGGAGTCTTATGTCAGTAATGGACTGGATGAGGGTGAATAAACCGAAACTTGTTCCAGACAAAACAAAGGTACTCCTGGTCAGTTGAAAGGCAAATAAAGGAATAGAAATTCAACCTTTACTGGATGGAGTTATAATCTCTCTCAAAACACAGGTGCACATCTTGGGAGTGCTCCTGGATTTGTCTCTGAGTCTGGATGCCTAGGTTTTGGTGGTGGCTAGGAGTGCCTTTGCACAGTTAAAACTAGTATGCCTTCTGCACCCATTCTTGGCGACGTCTTGTCTGGCCAAGGCACACATACCTTGTCTCCTGCCTGGATATTAAGATCATCAAGAGAGTTCTTTCTCTTGGTTCCACTAGCCTCATGGGTGTATTTGGTGGAGACACAGGAGAGGGCCTTCTCTGTCACTACTCCCAAACTCTGGAACTCCCTCCCACAGGAGTGTAGGTTGGCCCCAACTTTGCTGCCCTTCCACAAGCAGACAAAGACATTTCTCTTCAAACAGATTGGCTGGAGTCCTGGCCTTTTTGCTTTGAATGTCTTTTTGGTGTTGTTTTACCAGTTTGCCATTGTAGTGTAGTATTAGTTCGATTCTTTTTTAATATTTGTAAACATACTCTTTTAGCTTTTAAATATTGTTTAAGCTGCCTTCGGTCTTTTTTAAGGAGAAAAATGAGTTAAAATATTATAAACAAACAAACATGAAAGTGATTAAACAATTTGTGGCTCTGAACAGGGCTAATTTTGTTTTTATTATATTAGCGTCTCTCCCTGACAGGCCGAGATCCTATGTTTTTTATATACATAGTCTTTCCCCTCCTGACAGTTTTCAGATATGAGGTATCTCATCATTCCCAACCTAAGAAATGCATTTGGTGGTTGTATTCCATTGATGGCAAAAGCTAGATTGGGAAAGTCAATTTTTAAGCAATAAAACAAAGCGTTCTCAATGTAGTTAACAAATTAATAATGTTAATTCCATAAATTAAATGTTCTTGGGTTTAAACATAACAGCAATATATTTATCCTCTAATTTCTAACAGTTTACAGTAACGAATTAATTTTCAAATCTAACACTCCAAGTTTGGGCTAAAATGTTTTCTGTGGTTCGCTACCTCTGTTCCAAAGGGTTGGTGATGTAGAACAGATTCAACATGTCTTAGGCTTTTTGGAAGCATCCCTTTTCCATGTGAATAATCCAGAATACAAGCTCTTCTTTGACAACTATGGAGTATCATGCTTTGTCCCTTCCTTGGGCTTACCAGATTTCAATGCCTGTATCTTATTTGCAATCACATTGTTGATGAGGTTCATCCATCCCAGTTCTCCCTGTCCTCCCACTCCTGCAATCAATTCATCTCTGCTCCAGGCATAGTTGACTGTTCTGTGCAAGTCCGTCTTATGGGCAGGGGAAACAGATTTCAAAGGAAAAGAAGAAATTGGTTGCCCATGTGTGGGCAATCTCTGCAAGCTAATAGAGACACATATATTTTGTCCATTGAGTGATTCTGCAGATAGTAAGACAGTGCCAAGTAGCAGCTATTACAGCACATTACTCATGACATTAGAGTTCAGGGTCAGTTGCTTCCATTATAAACTCCATTTTTCAGAATTGATAATTTGGCTGCCTTTAAATCATATCAAGCTGAAACTGGCATTTCACATGTCAGGACAGATGCAAGAGTTCCCTCCCCTAGTCATCCAAAAAGGAGTTGCAAAGTTTAAGCCATTTTCTTGAGTTCTAAGGCATCCAGAAAGACTTTCAACAGATTTACAGGTACTTCAGGGAAAAGAAAACTGCAGACATAAGGAAGAAATGTCACAATAGGGACAAATTAGTATTTGTGGAATGATTTCTTCTTAATATATGCTCCATTTGAAAACACATGTACACACACAGAGCAGCTACTCAAGGTGAATGAATAGATTAATGCAAATATAACTTTTCTTTCTGTTCAAAATGCCAAGACAGTATGAGTTTCCAGAGATCCACACATGCACCCACACATGCACATGCATAAACACACAGAGACAAAGACACAAACACACACACAAAAAACCAAACCAGACCAAACCAAAAAAACCCCCAAACAACCCAGAAACATTTTATGGCTGGAAATCTATACTTACAGCATCATCACACAAAGCAAATGTTCCCTAGTTATTCTCCTGTTTGATCGTTGTAAATATTTCCAGACACACGATGCATGGCCATTATTGAATCATTTACCTGGCCAGCAGTATAACTGCATTTTTCCCATCCTTGCCAGGAGGCTTCTATTATTTTGTTTCAATGATGTTTCAATATATTCCTTAGTGGTGTGAGGAGTGCATGACCTTATTGATTCTTTTCTGAAGCCAAGTCACTGGGGAAGGCTGCTGCCATTACTGCCATGCAGCTGTCCTGCTAATTTTTTTAATTATTTTCTTTTGTGGCTGGTATGTCAATATGTAGGTAAACTTATGACAATGGCCAGGTATGCCAGGGCATTGGTAGGTATTGCATTGCTCCATCTACTTACTGTCTGGCAAGTTACACAGTCCTGGATGGGGATATCAGGCTCTTAGAGTGTAATACAGGTTTTCCAGAGGTGATGGTGCAATAAGAAAAAAATTACCAAACAAGAACCCCTGCCCAACATGTCACTGTATCAATTAGCAATTTTTTAAAAAATATATAAAGTAAGTAAGGGGCTGCAGTGCCCGAGAAAACAATAGAGAAAATAAATTGGTACCACAGTGTAGCTGGTCATAAAAATTCAAACAGGAAAAAATGAATCTGTAATGTTAAAGCACATTGATACATTTATTCAGGTATGTATACCATGTGACCATAATTCAGTACAAGGGTATGGAAATTATAATTAGAACAGGGGAACATTTCTCTGGTGTGACTGTGGTCTCACTTAACAGTAGGAATTCTGGGTAGGCAAGTAGAGGCTTGTGTGGTAAGTCTTGCTTGATAATCTGATCTAATCCTCATAGGCAGCTCATGACATGACCAGGAATGCTATTTTTTGCAGAGCTTTGACTTTTTGGCTAAACCACTGGTTCTTAACCTTGGGTTACTCAGGAGTTTTGGACTGCAACTCCCAGAAGCCTTCACCACCAACTGTGCAGGCTGGGGTTTCTGGGAGTTGCAGTTCAAAAACATCCGAGTAACAAAGGTTAAGAACCACTGGTTTACACCATATATGTGCAGCTTTTCCTTTATGTAATTAGCAATGTTATTCTAAAAACCAGAAGATCTTAGTAGCCATGATGGCTAGAGGGCATTGGAAATCTAAGTGCAAAAAATAAATGTTGAACTTCTTAAGAAGTGTTAGTAGAATATATCATGGAGCCTATTCACACTTTTCCATTAGAAACATACAGATTTGTTTTTCACTCTGCTGTGCTGCCTGGAAGTTACACTCTAGAGACACAAAACTGCACACCTTTGACTGAATCCATGTACGTCAGAAATGTTTGTGCCTAAGAAAGTGGTTCCCAACTTTGGATAACCCAGCTATACTTGGACTGCAATTCACAGAAGCCTTCACTACTAGCTGTGCTTGCTGGGGTTTGGGGAGTTGCAGTCCAAGAACACCTGGGTTACCCAAGGTTGGGAGCCACTGGTTTAAGACATTTCTGGATGGGATGAGTGCAGATTACAAGAAAATTAAGTTTGGTATTTTTTAAAGCACAGAAATGTTATATTCAATGACTGAACAAATTGGCAGTTAATGTTGACATATCAACGAAACTGCCATGTCACCCATAGTTATAATGTTGCACAATGTCACAAATAGTTCCCACTTACATATGGCAATAGTTCCCACTTACATATGACAATAGGCTAAATATGCTTGGAAGCAGTAAAATGTTTCACTTTTATGGGTAGTTGCTCAGTGTTAGATTAAAGAAATAATAGAAACATAAACAAAACAAATGCAAGTTACACAGCTTATTAGCTGAAGTGAAATGAAATGTATTCATGGCATTTATTACAAAATTGTACAGAAGTTGAATTAGACAGGGAGGGAGGAAAAAAGAGAAAAAACATAGACAACATTTATATAGGTTGGTTTAATTCTTTTGGGTAAAAGAATTTTATTTTAGAATTATTGATGTGTTTCAAAGTTATAACTGCTTAAGATTATGAATTATATTCTTTACATTTTGAAATCTGGTTAAAATAACTTTTGATCTATTTTTTGCAATTACATTTTTTATTTTTGAAGGTTTTTTATATGAAAGTCTAAATATAAGCTTGACTGATTCAGTTTTCTATTCAGAAACAGTAGAACAGAAATGACAATATGTCTGAAGAAAGGATTGATTCACAATAAATTTTTAGCTTATTCTTATGCTTGTTTTGTTCCCTCCTGCCTCTGATTTCAAAGACAGACTCACATCTCTTTCCCTCTCTTTAGTCTGTTGCTGAAAATAGTCATGTTTGTCCATTTGCTGTTTGGTCTGTTCACAGCTATATGTGAAGAATAATGGTTTTTATTCTTTCAGCTACTAGTCTCAGAGAGAACAATTGAGCCTGTAAGTGCCAGTTAATGAGAAAAAAAGAATAGTTTACTCTGTGGAACTTGAATCTGTTTTGTTCTGTGAATCCCTCAACTTCTACTGTGTGGTTAAAGGAGTTTAGCTCCAAACTGACTGAAAAAAATATGCATTGTAGTGCCATGGAGAACAGCTTCTGACAGTAGAAGGCTACTCATTAGGCCCTTTGTGCTGGTGAGCCTAGAAGTAAGAACTGAGCAGATGCACCTATAACAAGGGAGGAGTACGTTGGGTAAATTCCCACTAATTTTTCAGTGTGTCATGCTCTGGCCCACACTGCTCTGGCAGCTGCAGGATTGGGACCAGCCTGACCGAGGAATTGTATGGTGTTTGCAGGCTCAGGCCCTAGCCTGTGTAGCAGCTGCTGGGCCACTCATGAGGCTCACCTGGAAACCTAGAGGGAAGGCCTATTTAAGGAACGGTTCTCCCTCCCAGAACTTGCTTCAGTAACAATGGTCTTTGGCTGTGCTTACTTTTCTGGTGTTTTGCTGCTCCTGACCTCTGGAGCACCAGTATCTGCTCCTGATCCTGGCTTGGCTCTTGCCTCTGGCATCTCTGTGTCTGGATTCCAGTGTTCCTCTTCCAGCCCATGCTTTGGTCCCTGCTTGCTTCTGCTGGTTTCCTGCATCTTGGTGCTTTGTTCCAGCTCTGTTCTCCTGGTCCTGTGACCCTGCTCGTAGCCTGGTGCTCCCACCTCCACTTGGTCATGGCCAGCTGCACAATGAGTACAGTGGTGCCTTGCAAGACGATGTTAATTTGTTCCACGAAAAACGCTGTCTTGCAAAAACATTGTCTTGCATTTGAATGCATTGAAATCTATTTAATGCGTTCCAATGGAAAAATCATCATTTTGCAAAAATCATCCATAGAAAACATTGTCTTGCGGAACGCGGTTCCCCATTGAAATGCACTGAAATCTATGTAATGCGTTCCAATGGAGAAAAATCGTTGTCTTGTGAAAATTGTCCATAGAAAACATTGTCTTGCGAAGCACAACAGCGATCACAAAAGCCATTCGTCTTGCGGATTAATCGTCCCGCAAGGCAATCGTCTTGCGAGGCACCACTGTATCTTTGAACTCAATACCTTGCATAGTGGTCTGCTTTTGTCCATGGTGAGAGGCTGACTATGATATCTTGGACTTTGACACAATGCTCTGGCTCTTACTTCTACAGCTATAGTTGTCCTCTGATTTTGCATAGTGAACCACTATGATAGTGTTCCTTCTTCAGGAATGATTAAAATTATGGATGTACAGGAGAATTTTTTTAGTATTTCTTTCATTCTGAGGTCTTTTGGGTAGCTAATCTTTCAGTTTAAGGTTCCTTCTGATATACCAAAAGGGCTTGTGCTTAGAGTCTTCAGATGTTTCATTTTGGTTTTATTTCACAACTGTACAAAAATATTAAGTATTGATATGTAGTCCAGGCATAGCCATGTGCAATGTATTGACATGTCTGGTAACTTAAGAGCCTGGGGGATTCCTCTGCATATTCCACAAAAACCATGCATTGCAGATGGGGATTACATTGGGCACGTTGGGTGTATATATATATCTGAGAGCAGATTTCGCCTGGACCCATCTATGTTTTGTCCTATCTGCCTGTGCAATGCTAGTCAATCAGTTTAGCAAGGGGATCTATGCATGCTCATAATTAAGATGTGTATTTTGAGTTCTTAGTAGAGATGGGGATGAATATAAAAATGGATTGTTTTTTTACCAACAATTATAGATGATTCATCATATATTCATCGATCTGTATTCATCAAATTTTATGTCCTGATTAATACTGCTTAATGAATATTTCCCCATTTTTATTCCCCACATGAAGAAAAAAAGTGCCATCATTTCCATTTTGCCTACCGGCCTGCTGATCAACTGATAGGTGGGCTGATTGGCAGCCACCCACCCCCACAGCCTACCCCACCTCTTTGTCTCCCTACATTAGCCCCCCTGCCTCCACCCCCTTACCATAATTGTTGCTGTCGAGGTTTCCATCAAGCCTCGGCAGCTGTAGAAAGGGACACTGGCTGCCCTTTGCAAAGATGGTGGCTGTAGCTTCATTTAGGGTAGGGAAGCTGAAGCTGCCATTTTTGCAAAGGGCAGCCTGGATTCCCTTAAGGCAGGCTAAGGGAATCCAGGCTGCTCTTTGCAAAGATGGCAGCTGCAGCTTCCCTACCCTAAATGAAGCTAAAGCCACCATCTTTGCAAAGCTGATCAGTGGGGCAATAGGTAGAATAAAAAGCCATAGGATGGCTTTTTTGTATAGGGTTGTTGTTGGTGGCAGCCGTGGGGGTTTAGTAACTCCCCCATGAATCAATGCATACATTCGTTATTTGTCAGTTCATGGGGGCAACTTCGTGAGTCGTCAACTTTTGACGACTCACCAAAATGGTGACTCGTTCCCATCTCTAGTTCTTAAGGTTTTTTCCCAAATTAGTAGACATGACAAAATTACCAAGAGTGTACATAAATTGTATAAAACAATGCTAAGTAAATGAAGGATACCAAATCTTAAATACATTTATGGAAATGACTCACACAGACTTCAGTGGAATATGTCTCTCGAAGTAAACGTGCTTGAAATGTCAGTGTTCTACAGTGAAACCCAATTAAGCAGGATGAGCCAGCATAATATAGGAAATCAATTATCTTTTTCAGTTTTCATCTTTCAAGAGTATCCCTTCTTCTTTTTCTATTTCTCATTATCATTATTAAGCCATAGTGTAACATTTGAATGCTTATTTAACAAACGTTTTGAAGAACTATCTCTAATCGCTACGTTGCTCATTATAGCAATATTTTATTTGAAATCTTCTTTTTATAACAGAAAATGTGTTTTAATTTTTCACAGGGCATATGGAGGATTCAGAAAACTCATTGCTCAGGACTTCTCCAAGGATACTCTGCTTTCAATGAAAATTGCCTTTCTCATTCTGTTTTGTATGCAGAATAACATTCCTTACAAGTTTCTATAGCAGGCTAGTTTGTTAATTGAGATTTCCCCATAGATAAGCTGGCCTCTTTTGGGGAGGTGGGGGAATCATATTACATTACATCCTGATTCAAAATGCAAGTAGCCCTTCCCTTCCAGTGTGCATCCCCTAGGGGCTGCTATCATCAGTTTTTTTTTTTTTTGAAAGATACAACCTTAGTCTTACATGTATTTATTCATATGATAGAGTGAAATAAAATCTCAGATACTCTGTAATTCTCTATAGCAATTATTATAGAAGACAACTCAGTTTTTATTTTAGTATAGCTACACTGTTTTCTCAGTCATCTTAATTGTGCACACTAGAACAGTCCTTGGATAGTTGCATTATATTATGCTGCCATTTCTCACTTCTGTCCTCTCACTGTTCTCTTTCCTGGTTGCTGTTTAATACATAATTCTGTGACTCTACATGCTCATTTATTTTACAGATATAATTATTTTTATATTTCAGCTTAACCAATGTTCAAGGAATAAGACATAACTGAAGGCATGTTTTTAACATCTTCTCCCAAAGACAAAAGATTACATACAGTTAATGCTTCCATTCTGATTTTATCCTCCATTAACAATTGGAAGCTTAGTAGATTTTATGGTATCTCAGGAGACGTTTCACTCAAAGAAAAGCATCAGAAAAAATAAACCCCTCTGTGCCAGTTGCTATAGAGCAGTGGTTCTTAACATGGGCGATAATGCCCCCCAGGGGGCGATTTCATTTTTCAGGGGGGCGGTAGAACGAAAAGGGGTGGCGTGGGGGTGCTGGAGCAGAAGGGGGGCGGTAGGGGGCGCTGGAGCAAGCCAAACCTGTGAAGATGGCTGCAGCCTTTTTACAAAGTGCATGAATATATATTTTCCTTCTATCTTAATTTAGTTTCACAGTTTTCGTCTTGAAATTTTTAGTTCCTGCATTTTATGCCCTTTTTATATTTCTTTTTGAGTCTTAAAATTCGCTTGCAACTAAATCATTAAATGTTACTTTTTGGGGCCATTTCATTTTCTTGGAATTGAATTTTGTTTTCAGGGGTCATTGGATTTAAGTGTCTTAAATAAATAAAGAAACAAACAAATAAATAAGATATAATAAGAAATAAGAGGGGGGCGATGATAACTTCCTCAATGGCTCAAGGGGGCGTTTCTTTCAAAAAGGTTAAGAACCACTGCTATAGAGAATGATGTAACAGACATATTAAAAGTAGTATATACTTTACAGAATACTCTAACTAATCCACTTTTGAATTTATTCAGTGCCTGTGTGGGTATATATGATGTTACTGATCAAATTAAATGATCTATTTATCATTTTACTTTTTGCTGAATTCATGTCACAAGTTGTGAAGAGGTTTGTTTGCCATAGTATATGACTACCATAATCTATCTATCTTGCCTTTTGTGTGCTAAGACATGTTTTTCAGAGGAGATCCAACAGTGAAAAAAGGGGAAATAGGATCATTTTAAGGGATACATAATTCCCTAAATAACTCATTTGATCCCAAAATACTTCTTTTCTATCCATGCCTGTATAGCAAAGAATAGAAATACATGAATAGAGAAGTAAAAACAATAGTAAAAAATAAATAAAATGAAGAACACCGAAGCCATGTCCCCATTGCTCATTTTACTGCAATCACAGAATTGCAGAACTTGGAAGTTCCCTGTTTGGCCATTTAATCCAAAACCTATGAAATCAGAACATCCTCAGCTAGAGCATCCCTGACAGGTGGCCATCCAACCTCTGCTTGAACATTTCCTCCGAAGAGTTCTGCACCTTCCAGGACAGTTCCACTATCAAGCACTCTTGCCATAAAGAAGTTCTTCCTAATAATTAGTCAAAATCTTCTTTAAGACCTACAGCTTCCTTATTCTTTCTTTTGTTCTTAATTGTTTTAAGAACAGCCACAAAAACAGCAACATTTTCTTACCTTTAATGTATCTTTCAAGTCTGAACTTATTCTGAACTTTCGATCTCCTGACCTTTTCCAAGTATTGGCTATTCCTTTGGACTCTGACTCAGTGATTTGCCCTCTTTCAATTTCTTACACATAAACCTTTCAATTGTTAACCATCTGAAAACTCCTAGTGTAGCCACCCTGGTTGCTTTAGATGCCTCCTTTTTCTCTCTCATAGGAATTGTCTGTGATTGTGCCCTCAATATTTCACATTTTAAAAACTCCCATCTTCTCTGAGTGTTTCTGATCTAGGAATTTTACCTCAGTTTTGCCCTAAAATTGTTTACATTAGTTGTCTTAAAGTTTAGAGATGAATTCAATTGTGCTCCACTTCCACTTTCCTCTGTATAATGAATGCCATGAAGACAAAGGAAAGGAAATATTTGATTTATTGTAGTTCTTTTTACTGTATTAAACAAATATTTTTCAATATTCCCTTCTATTTCTGAAGATTCCATATCCCACCAAATTAATCTTCCTTGGCTATATATTATATCTCCAATAAATCTTAGTTAATTCACTATATACAGTGGTGCCTCGTATAACGAGTGCCCCGTTTAACGACAAATCCGCATACCGATGCGGATTTTGCGATCGGAAAAGCGATCGCACACCGATGTTGCCTATGGGGAAAAATCGCTTTGCGATGTTTTCCCCATAGGAACCATTTTCCCCCAGCTGAGCGGCGGGAGCCTCCCAAGGAGCACTCCCGCAGCTCAGCTGGGGGAAAATGCCTGCGGTGGCCTCGGAAGGACCCTTCTGAAGGGTCCTTCAGAGGCCACCGCCAGGATTCCCCTTCCCCGCGGTCGGCTTCCCCGGCCATGGTCGGACTGTCAGGAGTCCGACCATGCCTGGGGTAGTCAGCCGTGGGTGGGATCCAAGCTGCGGGGAGGGGGTGGAAGGCATGGCCGGGCTCTTCAGCAACTGCCGAGGCTCGGATCCAAGCCTCGGCGGCTGCCGAAAATCCATCCATGCCTCCGATCCTCTCCCCACGGCTTGGATCCAAGCTGCGGGGAGGGGGTGGAAGGCATGGCCGGGCTCTTCAGCAACTGCCGAGGCTCGGATCCAAGCCTCGGCGGCTGCCGAAAATCCATCCATGCCTCCGATCCTCTCCCCACGGCTTGGATCCAAGCTGCGGGGAGGGGGTGGAAGGCATGGCCGGGCTCTTCAGCAACTGCCGAGGCTCAGATCCAAGCCTCGGCAGCTGCCGAAGAGCCCATCCATGCCTCCGATCCTCTCCCCACGGCTTGGATCCAAGCCGCGGGGAGGGGGTGGAAGGCATGGCTGGGCTCTTCAGCAACTGCCGAGGCTCGGATCCAAGCCTCGGCGGCTGCCGAAGGGCCCATCCATGCCTCCGATCCTCTCCCCACAGCTTGGATCCCAGCCGTGGGGGGAGGGTCGGAAGCATAGCCGGACTTCAACCGGCTAAGAGGCCAGCGGTCGGGCAGGAGGAAGTGGGAAGTTTCCCCCAACCCCTCCTGAGCGAACGCCGGGTTTTCAGCCGGCTAAGAGGCTGGCGATCGGGCAGGAGGTGGTGGGGGAATCTTCCCACCTCCTCCTGCCCGATAGCCGGCCTCTTAGCCGGCTGAAGTCCAGCTATGCCTCCGATCCTCTCCCCACGGCTTGGATCCAAGCCGCGGGGAGGGGGGTGGAAGGCATGGCCGGGCTCTTCGGCAACTGCTGAGGCTCGGATCCAAGCCTCGGCGGCTGCCGAAGACCCCATCCATGCCTCTGATCCTCTCCCCACGGCTTAAAGCCTCCCCGCTCCGCCTACCCCGGCTGTTCTCGGACACCTGGAAGTCCGAGAACGGCTGGGGAAAGCGGCGCGGGGAGGCTTCAAGCATCGGGGACAGGGTGGGGGGGATCGGGAAGGCTTGAAGCCTACCCGTGCCGCTTACCCAGGCTGTTCTCGGACTTCCAGAAGTCCGAAAATGGCCTGGGTAAGCGGCGTGGGTAGGCTTCAAGCCTTCCCGATCCCCCCCACCCTGTCCCCGATGCCGGTAGCCTACCCCAGCCGTTCATCCCACCCGCCGCCGGTTACCCTTGGGTAACCGGCAGCAGGTGGGATCCAAGCCCGGGATGCCTGAAAGGCATTCCAATCCCACCACCCTCCCCCTGCAGCTTGGATCCGAGCCGCGGTGGCTACCCCAGCCATGGCCGGACTCTAGGGAGTCAAGCCATGGCTGAGTTAGCCGCCGTGGGTCAGATCCAAGCCGCGGAGGGAGGGAGAAAACCGGATAATCCATTCCTATTGGAACGGATTAACCGGTTTCCAATGCATTCCTATGGGAAATGGTGCTTCACATAACGATGTTTTCACATAACAATTTTTTTTTGGAACCAATTAACATCGTTACGTGAGGCACCACTGTAATAATTTTTTATATTAGGAATACCTAAACCACCATTTTTTGAGTCTTATACTAATATCTTTACCTTTCAGTTAAAATGTTAATAAGTTAATAAAGTTGTGGCCCTAGTTTAACCCATATATATCGCGTCTCGTCTCATTATTCCAGGCTGGGTGGGCAAAGCTTCCCACTAGTGTTTCAGTTTTTGGGGAGGTTTCAAATGAAGTTCAACTATCTGTTGTTAAGAAGTTATAAAATATGATTCTAAAAGACAAATAGGGCATATATGAGGAGATTGGCATCCAGATATTTCCTTTGCTTATGCTTCAGTTACTGTCCACCATTCAGACTGGACCAAATATTTCTTCAGAAATGCTTTGTCCAAGATGCCATCCATCTTGCTGACTCTAGGAATTTATCCGAGATCCAAATAGATAACTTATCTGTATATGGATGTACATACATAGGCTTCCTATTCAAAGTCAAGATTAGTTATGAAGTAAATATCATTATATTATTTTTAATTCCCTCCATCTTATATTCTTTTTTCCCTCAATCCGGAAAAATATGCAAATTTTTGAAATTTTTTATGAAGTAGGCACAATTGTTTCCAACATGAACGGGGAAATGCTTGAAATTTTCCTCTAATATTTTATTTGTGTTGTTTGTTTTTGTTTTTCTTACACTGGTCAGTATCTTGTTATGTAGCTCTGCACTATGGGATTGATGGCACATCGTAGATTGAAGAATGCCAACTTCAACATGAAGTTGAAAAAGTATTCATGTCATTGTGCGTGAACTGCACACAAGCTAAAGAAAGAACTCTTTAAATAACATCAGTCTGCCATATTTTAGAATTAATTTTGCTTCTATTAGCTGCAGTATGTGGTGTGTGAACATCAGAAGAGAAGAATATGTTTTCGTGTAAATAACTCTTCAAAACAGATGTTGAATATGACTTCACCTCTAACTTGGTTGTGTTATACTCTTCTAAGATTATGGGAGATACTTCTGCACTTTTTATAGTTCATTTGCAATTTATTTTTGCAGCAGTTTAAAGCACATCTTGGAATTGTTATGTTAAGACACTTAATCTATACTGATAACCGAGTTTTAATAATTTATATTATATACTCCCATGTTTCTCACATGCTAAAATGTTCCAAATGGTCAAATGTTACTAGCAGGATTTTACTTCTTTTAGAGGGGAGTTTGCTGGAGTCTTAGAGCACCTTCAGATGAGGCTTTTATCAGTGGAGTTTTAGATTGCTTTCAGATGGGTAATTTGCAGGCAAACTACATGACATTTCCTTCTATTTAAATTCTTCCTGTGTTTTTTTTCTCACTACTATTTTCTTTCTTGAAATAAACCATTAATGAGGAAATGGTGGAATAGTTGCATAAAGTATTTTGATTAGTAATGCTAGGAGCCATCTACTGTACTTGGAAAGAGTCTTAACTCTTATGCATCAAGAGGTAAAAAAGACACAGAAAGAGAAAGAGAACACTTTACATTGTGCGAATTCTGGGATATTTTATGAACCCAAAAAGATTTTTCGATGTGTTTTATGGTATAAGAAATTTCATTATACTGAGGAATGTTTGCATGCTCAGAAATAAATTATTCCACACTACACAAAGATGTGGAGCTAGAAAACATGTTTACCTAATGTTTGTTTAGTATTGTCAGTCCTTTTTGCGAACAATATAACTGATGCTGAGTCCCTAGAGAACAGTAAAGAACAAAAACATTTCATTGACCCTGAGAAATTTGGAAACCTACAGAAATCCTGAAGGAAAGCAATTGTTAGCAGATCTAGTCACTTTAATGGTGCATGGGTCTTTGCAAGCAAATTTGCTGTACGCACATGGTATACTGTCTGTTGGTTTTCTAGCCTTTGCCCTCTCACAGAAATAACACCATCCTCTTGATGTTTGTTTAATTGGATGTGAAGGTTGGGACACATAAGTCATATCAACTGCAGCCCCTGAATATAGCCCACCATGAACCTTTTGTTCTTTATTAGAATGAATCAATTCATTTCCAAGAGCTATGAGGAGAAGTTGTCTCTTCCATCCAAGAGCCATAGGATCAGGATTTTCTGGACCCATTGAATGTTTATTCACTCCCAGTCTGATTATATGACAGCCTGCTCAGAAAAAACAAAACAAAACAAAACTACTGAGTTTAGTATGACTGACACCCAGGCAGGTGTCCACAACTTTTTAGTCTGTACTGATTAAGTTGATTTGTTTTTTTGGAAGTGCTGGCATTAACCTGTGAGGGATGAATTTGCTGTGAAAAGAAGACCATTTTCAGCTTTCAAGGGAGAATACACTACAAGAGGAACTCCAGCTATCACCATGCTTGAATTACTTCAGACATTACAAAAGCTTTGAGTATTAAATTGTTTCAGTTTTGTGTTCAATTGACTTTTTAAAACTGTGTACCTAATTTAATATCAAATTCAACTACATAGAGATGGCCGCATTTCTCTCTGTTTCTTCTCTAAGACAGGACAGAGGTATGTGAGTTTTGAAAAGAAAACAGGCAGTTGCCTGAGTGTTACCCAGTCCTCTGGTTGATGTTTGATGGAGACTAATCATTGACTCTGTATTGCAGCACACTGTAAACTGAGACCACTGACTTTTCTTCTCCTTTCCAAGCCTGCAGCTACACATACAGAGCGACCAACATACTAGGTCAGAAATTTGGTTCTTATTGGACTTTCTCATCTAATAATTTTTGTACCACCTTGCCTATTTCAGAGTTCTGCAAAATCTGAAAGTTTGTTTGGCTTCTGCAATATGTTAGCCACCCTAATAAAATATATTATCAACTTCATTTTGCTTTTGCATATGGACAATGTAGGTACTTTCTTTCCTCCTAACTGCTATAGAAATCAAAAATAATAATCTTAAACTCATTGACCTAATTTATTTGACTGAAGGGTGGAGTATAAAGGTGAATAATGAATAAATGTAGACACCTGCCACAGCTGTTTTTGGTGGAAATTTCTTTTACCCCCAAGTACCTGATCAGTTTTGTTTTATACCTGTTGACTGGTAAGGTTTGAGTGAATTGAATGAGACCCAGCACTGTGTAACAATCAGTTATCACAGCATAAAAATAGTAGATTTAAGTCCTTCCAGATTAAATAGGACATGCTTCCAAATTAGTTTGTTTGGGATTGCAGCCTCAGCTGCATTTTTGCCACTTTCTGCAGTACTACAAGAATTCAAAATAATCCATCATTAAAAGAACATATATCAAAGCTTTACAATCAGCAAACACATTAAACAAACCAGTAATGCCAGCTCAAACTGGAAAGAAGTATTTGACTGTATTTACATATATTTTCAAAATAGTTCAGATTTCTAGTCAGATATTTTTTTAAAAAAATGAACCATTTCATAACATTGGTTTGTAAATGAAAGAGCTGCTACTGTTTAGACAATACTGAGCTAGAAAGGGTTCAGAACTTTTGCTTTGAATTCTTGATTTAACTCTGGACAGTTAAACTTTTTTTTTGGTAAAATAATGGTAAGACTAAATGACAGTAAATGGTATACTCAAGCCACAGGCTTGAATTTGCAAGAGATGAACAGGGCAGTTGAGGACAGGACATTTTGGAGATTATTCATTCATGGGGTCAACATAAATTGGGGATGACATGACAGCATATGATAACAACTGGTATATTGTATGGGAATCATCTTAGTAACACAATAGGAAGCATCATTTTATTGTTAAAGTTGCTTTCCCCTGAGCCATTGTATGCTGAAAGATAATAAAAGACTTCTAACAGCACTAAAAAAAGAGAAAAGAAAATACACTTTACAGAAAGAATTTGCTATTATGTCCTCTCTCCCTAGACACAACAGAACTCTTAGCTTTTATTAATTTAGTAGGGAATCTGTTTGCTTTGACAATCAGCTATTTTTTTTCCCATAACTATTTTATTCTGATGGCTTTTTCAGATGTCATAACAGAGGACAATATAGGTTTTCCTTATTTAAAGGATGCCATAAATGTGTCTTCTCTGACCTTATTCTTTCAGAAGAGGATTTAGAAAAAGAATGAGTACAGTGGACCCTCTACTTACATGCGGCTCCACTTTCAAACTTTTTGATGTACGGACTTCTTTGGCCGCAAAATTTCCCATCGACTTGCGGCTGGAAAACTGACCTATGGTCTGGATGGGAGAGGCAGGAAAAGCGCCAAATTCAAATTTGGTGCTTTCCCTGCCTCCCCCTTCCAGTCTGTAGGCCGCCAATCGTGCTTCAAGAGGCCTTCCAGGGTTTCTCCGCCACCATGGGAGGCCTCTCGGAGGTCCCCCTAGCCACTCACTGTGCCTCCGGAGGCCTCCCAGGGCTTCTCTGCCGCCAAGGGAAGCCTCTTGGAGGTCTGCTGCCACCTGTGGCATTCCCAGGGTAGACTGGGCCTACCAGGGGAGGACTTCCCCAGTAGGCCCGGTCTACCACCCAGGAAAGCCTGGTAGATCAGGCCTACCAGGGGAGGGCGGGGAACCTCCGAGAGGCCTCCGACAGAGGTGGAGAAGCCCTCGGAGGCCTTGGGCAGTGGCAATGTTGGCAGTGAGATCACCGTGAGGCCTCTGGTAGTGGTGGTGAAGCCCTCGGAGGCCTTGGGCAACGCCGATGACAGCAGCGGGGGACCCATGGAAGTCTTTGGACCAGTAAGGTGTATTTATTTTCATTTTTTTGTTTGTGGGGTATTTTTTTTTCTTTGGCCAGTTATGGATTAATGGGTTTTCAATGCATTCCTATGGGAAATGGACCCTCGACCTATGGACTTTTCGACCTGCAGCCACCATTCCAATACGGATTAAGTCCGTAAGTCAAGGGTCCACTGTAAAATACTCACAGGAAGCAAAGAGATCTGAATTTTATCACTTTGTTCCTTTTCCTTTTTCTCCATCTCTCTCTCTCTCTCTGGGTTCAAACATTGTCATGAACTCATTATTTTATGTAAGTTAGAAACCTTCTCTTTGCAATAAATCTTTAGTACACTTTTGTAATTCCCCTGACTCATGCATATACATGGCAAAGTGCTATTTAGCAAACTAAACTGCAGGTCAGAAGATTATTACATTGGTAAAAGAACTGGTATATGAAACAGCACCAAACCAACTAAGAAGTTCCCAAAGAAGTGCCAGTGTGGCTCAAAACAAAATTGCCATATTTTAAAGAACCTTCTTGTTCCTTGCTCATCTGAGCTTCCAAAATCCACTGCTTCATATTCCATCTTCCCTCACCATGACCAATCTTCATTCTAGTAATTAAGCAGTAATAGACATGCTAACCAATTTTACTTCCTGCCACATTCTTTCCCATGCCCGAACCCGTCCCAGTTTCAGTGCAATAACCACTATCACCATCGAACTCCTCTTTTTCCATTCTAATACCACTCAGATGCAGTCCATGATGGCCTGGAGAGAAAATAGATGGATGGTAGTCCTGTTTTTGATGTTCATGAGGCTTCAGGATCTCATTGAATATATGCCCGAAATCTGTAGCTTAAATATTTGTATGAATAACATTATTTTGCCTGAGGATCTTAATTTTGCCTGTCTCTTTTAGCTTGTTGCTTAGGAAGCATTTCAAAGTAATACTGTAGTTCACAGCAATTTATTTTTTAAAAAATGAACCACCAGAGCACTAGGTTAAAAGCCACTGGTCCAGGATAAGGGTATAATGACTCATAAATAGGAATGTAAATTCTCTATTGTCTCATTGTTGCTTGCAAGGACAAAGAACAGAAAAATCATTATGCCCACTCTTCAAGTATGGCACTCTCAACAAGAAAAGACAATAAGAACGATTCTTTTATGGAAATTCAGAAAAAAATGTTTGATTAATACTTTAATGCAAACAAAGCTTTAATGCAAATTATGCAGGTTATAAAAGCAGTAATATCTGCTGCTTTCTTGCCCAGCCTATCCAGAACTGGATGCATTGAGAAGGTTGTTTGCATCTTTTTGAATGATCAACTGGGTCTTCTGTCTTTCCTCTCTCTGGGTGCTTTACTCCTCTGAGGGAGAGGACACCAGTTATGCACACAAACATCATTTGTTCCTACAAATTATCAAGATATGGCTGAGGAAAAATAGTGTTTCTTGCTGTGGTGTCACTTGAAGGTAAGGTAAGGAAACATGCAAAGATTGAAATATATTTTATGAAGTTGGGACAAACTAAATCAGTAAGAAATAATCAGTGAGTGAGTTTATTTATTTATTTATTTATTTATTTATTTATTTATTTATTTATTTATTTATTCTGTCTGTCTGTCTGTCTATCTGTCTGTCTGACTTTATATTGGAGTATTCCACAATTCAAAATCATGGACTCGCATGAAATATAGGGAAAATTAAAAGCCAGTTAAAATGTCAAGCCAGTCAGACTATTTTTGACCAGAAGCAATCAGGGCCTGAGATGTATGCAGAAAAGTTTTGTTGACTTCAGCTAAACAATTTAAAAACAATTTTAAAACATAAAATCATAAAGCTGTGATTTAGAATTCAACAACAGGAACAGATTCAGTTTTATGCAGTCCGTAGAACTGCTGAGTCCCTTTATAGTTTCTTTACTATGTGATGGAAAGGGGTCTTTGGAGTTTCAGTAGTCTTTTAGGTTGGAATATTTTCTTATAGGTCATGTTTGATAGGCATTAGAAATATGCAACATATTCCTCTAAATATCAATCAGTGCACTTCACTGGTGACCAGGGGGTGGAACAAAGAGGCCATGGGCATTCATGAGTGCAGAACTAAAATTTAAATCCAGCATTTGGGGAGCTAAAATTTAAACACAAATAAAATTAAAAGTAGGCTAAAGCAAATTGAAAGTATCATTCAATACCTTTTAAGGAGGACACTAAGCCAGTGTCAAAAGAAGAGGTTAGGAAACCAATTCTGAGTATTTTTACCCAATAAAGCATTTCCTGCACATCCCACTAATTAGTAGTTGCAGCACAAATTACTGTTTCTGTTCCATTACTGCACTTATTAATTTTTTTTAATAAGGATATGCTTAGTCATGGGACATGGCTTCCATGTTGCATTTCTATGGGACTGTTGTTGCCTTCATTTGATTTTGGTCCATTCATTTGATGGTTAGGGACTGTTTAGCCACTAGAGAACCAGAACTGCAATTCTCTGATGACAAAACAGCACCTAACCATTGCGATATGTAAAAGGAACGAACAAACTGTCTTCAGTGACTGTGAAACATGGAAGACATCATATTCTTGGAAGAAAATACATTGATCAATGACTTCCTTATCCTATCAAGATTCGATTAGGGTATGGAATCACAATTTTAAGCAAAAACCAAACTGGTAAATAACTGTTGTCATGTGCTGCCAAGTCAGAGCTGACTTACAGTGGCCCAAACAGGGCTTCCAAAGTAAGAAAGATATTTAAGGAGTGGTTTTATATTTCCACATGTCAGTGAGTTTTAGTGACTGAGCAGGGATATGAAATCAGGCTTCTTCAGCCCTAGTCCATCACTCTATCTGCTATACAATACTAGGCATCTATAATTTTGTGTCATCAAGTCCATTCTGACTGATGGCAATCCCTTTCATAGTTTTCCAGGTAGAGAATTCTCAGAAGTGGTTTACCATTCCCTTCTTCTGGGGGCAACCTGAGGCTGTGCAAGTCAAAATCCACTTGATGGCACAAAATTAACAATACAGAGAATAAGCTAATAATAAGCTAATAAGAATAAGCTAGGCTGGATAACTCAAGTGAGGCAGGAATATTGCACACTCTACAGAAAATGTCAATAGGATGTTACTAATAGAAAACAACCCAAAATATTTTCTGATCTTTCAAATCAGACAGCAACATACTATTTTATGAAATCTTTACAATGAGACCTAGATGTATATTAACATACACTCTAGTTAATGAGAGGACAATTAAAGATAGTCGGGTTTTTTTTACCTCTTTTTGGTTTTCAAGTGGGTAAGCAGATTTAATGGTTTATTTTAAAAACTATGTATAGTGTTTAGTAATGATGTAGGTTACAGACTTGAGTATTGTGTTGTGTTATTAAATACAGAAAGAAAATTCAGAAAGAGGGATGCTGCAGTTATGTGAATGATACAGCGGTACTGATAATTTTTTTAATTGTGTGCTTTTAATTAAACAACATTAAAGCCAGATTATAGATCAATTATTCTTTTCTTTAAAATATGAGCATTAGGATATCATTGTTCTGTGCGGGCATCATCAATTTATATCTATGAAGTTCTCTTTATGTTGAAAGACCAATACAAGCAGTGATTAAAAAAGGGTCCCCTATGCTTTTTGAAGAAGCTAATGGCCCCCTTTGGAGATGCTAATTGGCAAACTCTGTATCTCTAGGCTTTTGAGGTATAGTTGCCATGGAAAATTTGCTTTGAAGTTGGCAGTTGTGAATATTTGACCACAGGTTTTTCTAGTTTTGAGTATGGATGAAAAGCACAGTGTTCAGTCCCACAGGGCGGGGGGGGGGATTTAGAGACAGTCTGCAAAACGACAGACCATTATTCTGTGCAGAACTGGAAAAGAAATTGAAAAAGCAGACTGTACAGGCATGTGTATCTTTAGACTTCTAGTCCATCTGTGAGGTAAGTCTACACATGACAAACATTAATAGTATCTATTCAAGTGAAACATTTGTGGTTTTCTTTTTTTTAAAACCTGAGTTCTATTTGGGCCTAGCAACCTTCAGTTTAGAGTTATAACTAATTACTTGTTAAAATTGATATGAAAAATATTTAGAGAAATTTAAGAAAACTTACAGTTGAAGGTATGCTGTTAGAACCAAGCTCTTCACTAAAATGACTACAAAGATAAGACAATAGGCTTGGAAAACAAATGCTTTATTTCATTTAAAATAATGTATGCTGTCAGACCAATGTTTGCTTCCCAACTACTCTAGTATTTTCATTTGGATCAGTGCATTCAGTCTTTCTGTAGAGAAACTGCAAGTTATTTCTCTGCATTGCATTTTGGGTGTTCCTAACTGCGTAGGACGTGGTGGCGCTGTGGGCTAAAGCGCAGAAACCTGTGCTGCAGGGTCAGAAGACCAGCAGTCGTAAGATCGAATCCACGTGACGGAGTGAGTGCCCGTCGCTTGTCCCAGCTCCCGCCAACCTAGCGGTTTGAAAGCATGCAAATGCAAGTAGATAAATAGGGACCACCATGGTGGGAAGGTAACAGCGTTCCGTGTCTAAGTCACACTGGCCACGTGACCACGGAAGATTGTCTTCGGACAAAACGCTGGCTCTATGGCTTGGAAACAGGGATGAGCACCGCCCCCTAGAGTCGAACACGACTGGACAAAAATTGTCAAGGGGAACCTTTATCTGTACCTTAACTGCATAGGATACACAGCCATGTGTCTGGAATCTGGAGTAAGCCAACTAGAAACAATAGCTAGAATTGAATCCATACTATAAAATTCTGTCTGTCTCCACTTTTTACCTGACCATCCTGGCTATATGCACTTTCATAGAATCATAAAATAATTGAGTTGGAAGGGGCCTATAAGGTTATGGAGTTGAAACTCCCACTCAGTTCAGGAATCAAAATGAAAGCAGATCTGACAAATTGTCATTCAATTTTCTCTTGAGTGCTTCCAGCATTGGAGCAATCACCAATTATTTCCATTGTTATACTGTTCTAACAGTTAGGAAGTTTTTCCTGATATTCAGTCAAAATCTTGCATCCCCTAGATTTGAGCCCATTACTATATGCCCTGCAGGGTAGATTTTGGGGAATTCACTGTCAGAAGAGATATTGTTTATATCTGGCTGGGGTTCCTACATTTTTCCCATATCGTTCTATATTGTGTTACAAACAAATAAGAAATGGTTTATTTTGCCCCCTCTTGCAAAAATGTCAAATTTAAACTTTTAAAATTTACTTTGTGAATTTATACTGTACTTATATTGTATGTTATTGGGCCTTTGACTATAGAATAAATTTGTATTGTAATAAAAAGGGTAGACATGGGCACTTCATATATATATCCAGGAGATAAGAATATGAAGCGTACCACCACAGGTGCCACAAAAATACATTCCCTCCCCCTCCCAGAACTAGCCAGGTCCACTTACCAGGCTCCATGCAGCGCACATGTTCAGCATCATAATTGCCACACTAATCGTATAAGTCATCTGACTGGCACATTCCCAGCACTCCCCACAGAGGAGAGGTGGGAGGAAGTGGAAAGATGAGTCTCCTCAGCTGTTGAGTGGTCAGTTGTGGGCAGAGGTGGGAAAGAGCCAGCCAGATTGCTTCCATGATTGGCAGAGTCACAACAATGATGATCCGTACACAGCGTGAGTGAACTAGGATGGTTCTGGTTGTCGGGAATGGACCTGTCGTGCCACAATTTATATTTGGATACGAATAGGAAGTGCTCATGTAGACAAGGGTGTTCTTATTGGAATATGCTTGAAGACCTTTTCTCCAATATTTAACTCTCTGTGTTCTTCTTTGTATTGTATACAAACTGGCTGATGTGCATTTGAATGTGCCATATGACCATAGTAAACTTACTAACAATTTTGAGTCATAGTGACCATTTTGATGCTTTTCTGGATATGGAGTACTCAGAAGTGGTTCACCATTCCCTTCTTCTGGGGGCAACCTGGGACTGTGGAGCTTTAGTACTAAAATACAGGAAATAACTAGCATCATTCTCAAAATGAAGAAAGAATCTGGAAATATGGGGAAAAGAGCAAGGTTTTTATTGGGTAGGAAACAGTGATAATCAGAACTAGAATAGTTCAACAGCATTCATATGCAAGGGTTTTAAAGGCTTGTGTTTCGAGATGGGGGTATTTGTATATGAATATGAATACTGTATCTCCCCACAGGTGCAGATAACGAGGGTCCATCCCCTTGGGGCCAGGCCAACCACTCACCTGTCCACTGTTGCTGCGAGCTCCACAATCTCTTCCTATAACTCCAGAGCTTGCAATAGATTAGCCACTCCTGGCAGAAGGCGGGGTGACAAGCCTCTTTGCAAGGTTGAAGAGTGGCTAATCAATCGCAAGCTCCGGAGTGATAGGAAGGGATTGTGGAGCCTGCAACAACAGTGGATGAGTGGTCAGTCTGACCCTAAGGGACCGGACCCTCATTATCTGCACCTGTGGGGGGAAATTCGTATTCATATACGGATACCCCCATCTCTACTTGTATTCAATGTGCCCTCTAATTTTCAGCCCTGCTGATTGGTGCTCCACCTCTCTCTCTTTCTCTCTCTCTCGTGGCTTCAACCCTTCATGTGTCTGCAACTTCGCTCTCCCCCCCATGCACTGGGTTCTGTCGTGACCGGAACCAAATGTGATTGCTGTGCAGAGAAGGAAGATTGCTGGGCAGAGGGAAGTGGAGTCATGCTTGTGTGCACATGAGCCCAGCTTAGCGGAAACCTTGTTTTTGTTACAGGACTGAGATCAGGTGGTCATGTAATGTTGACATAACTTCCCACAGCTAATTGTGATTGACTGAAGATTTGTGGGAATCTTAGTTGTGCTGTTGTTATCTTAGTTGTTCACAAATCCCAGAACCTCATCACCTAACTGTAATTAGCTACACAATTCTTACACAAACAGCAATAGGTTTCTGTTCACTATTGGTTTACCTCTATAACAATAAGTATTGCAACATATAAGTGGACTTCTGTTTACAAGACTTCCCATTTATTTCCTTTCATTGCAACTCCTCAGTTCACCTTTCATGTAGTTTTTAAGAGTGGATGTGGGAGCTGCCCAGGAAAAGAGTTTAATAACAAAAGTTATTAAACTGGTGGCTAAGGGGTTAATTGAATACACACTAAAACTACAGTGGAAATTCTGAGAAGCCAGGAGGAATATAGATTATGGAAATAGGAAGACTAGTAATGAAAATTACTTTTAGTCCCCATGCCCATCAAGTGTTGAAGATCTGAAATGGCATTTGATCTGTGTCTAGTCATCTTGAAGATTAGCAATATGGACTGTGCAAAACTGAGACTCTGGTTGAAATAAGCTCAGAAACATAGAAAGTACATAAAGATGGTGATGAACATGACCACAGTAAAGATTTTTCATGGTAGAATGATCATGCTTACTTCTCTTGTTGCTTCAACTGTAATTCGGGGCAAGGCATAATGGGTCAATCTGAAATTAGTGTGTAAGAGGCATGGGGTCACAAAATAACATGAGCACTATTGATTTTTCTTAAGTGCTATAGCTTTTAAGTGAATTCAGCTAAGATGCATACTGAATGGAAAAGGACTCAATGCTTCGACCAATTTAGCTGAGCACTGAAAAGCAGTGGTGGCTGGGGATGAAGTACATAGTGGAACCGTTGGGGTTAACAAAAGTGAAGGTGAATTTCTACAGAATCACTTTGCCAGCAATTGGAAAGGCATCACAACTATTCAGCCTCACTCCAGTGGAGCACTATGTGCAGAGGACATTATCAGTTCTTGTCATCACTGGTAACAAAGACAGGCTGAGATAGCTTGTAGGTAATGTTATGCTCCAATAATCCACAAACACAGGAGATATGGCTGGATCACCAATCATGTTCATAACCTTAAGATCAGCATCAAACATATGCATGACAAGGATAGCATGCACGACAATGTGTTCATAAACACTGCAACAGAGCTAAATGATCAGTTGCAGCTTTCCATTACTACTGTTTTTCCCTTCCTGACAGATTACTGTCTGTGACCATAATACCATGTACTTCCAAGGCCATCCTCTAAACAGCAGGGATGGCAGATCCATTAAGTCATCCCAAATGAGCTTTCAAAAGGCACAGTCTTCTGGCAATGGACTTTTATGTTAGGAACAGAAAATGGATATTGAATTAATTCAATGTGCATGTAGAAATCATACATTTCAAATGAGAAGAGTTCTGTTGCAAAGTATTAGTCCTTCTAGCTTGTATGCTAACTAGGGATGGGGACAAATAAAAAAATAGTGATTCATTTTGATCCATTATTCATCAAGGTTAACGGATCAACAAATATGAATATACGAATATTTTTTGATCCATCCATCCATGGATTCATCTGAAATTTAAATGGCTATAACACTGTCTCCCAATCACCTAGAGACACCTAGAGACTTCCTCAGATGTATTTCTATAAACCCTGAAAGTTTGGTGAACATTGAATCATGGTTCCCCGAGTAATATAGTCACAAAGAGGACCACCCCAGGAAAAGTCCCCATAGGTACTTAGAATCAAACAGAGCTTCCTATGTCTTTCCCCAACGTGCCTGCCAACTCTGGTGAAGATTGGATATCGGACATCCAGTTATTCACCAACAAATTGGGTCACCCCAGGAGAGTTTACCACACAGCACAGAAGCCCATTCTGCCTCCCGGCCGTCGATCAGCTAATCAGAAGCCGATAGGCAGCCACCCCCATACACAGGCAGCCACCCCAACAGCCTGCCTCCACACCCCCTTCCTTTCCCTACCTTAGCCCCACCCCACTCCCACCGACACACCCTTACCTTAATAGCTGCTGCTGAGGTCTCCATCAGGCCTCAACAAACACTGAATGTAAAACGGGAAACTGGCTGCCCTTTGCAAAAACGGCAGCTGCAGCTTCATTTAGGGTAGGGAAGCTGCAGCTGCCATCTTTGCAAAGGGCAGCCAGTCTCCATTTTTACATGCGTGGCTCCGAGGCCAGAAGACCTTGGCGGCAGCTATTAAGGTAAGAGGGTGTTGATGAGGGTGGAACCTAAGGTAGGGAAAGGAAGGGGTGGGGTAGGTTGTGGTATTGGGTGGCTGTGTGGGGTGGTGGCTGCCTTTCTGCAGCTGATCAGTGGCCGGTAGGCAGAATGGTGTTTTGTTTCATTTTGTTTTTTTAATACAAAGGACGGATGGGTAAAAAGCAAAGCATGCTGCTTATATACCGCCCCACAGTGCTTCAAGCACTCTCTGGGCGGTTTACAAGTTAATTATGCAGGCTACACAAAGGTTCCCCTTGACAAGTTGTCCAGTCCTGTCCGACTCTAGGGGGAGGTGCTCATCTCTGTTTCCAACCCATAGAGCCAACATTTGTCCAAAGACAATCTTCTGTGGTCATGTGGCCAGAGCAACTATACACGGAACGCCGTTACCTTCCCACCGTGGTGGTACCTATTTACCTACTCATAAATTTGCATTTTGCATGCTTTCGAGCCGCTAGGCTGGCAGGAGCTAGGACAAGCAACAGGGGCTCACTCCGTTGCGCGAATTGGATCTTACACCTGCAGGTCTTCTGGCCTTGCAGCACAGAGGCTTCTGCAGTTTAACTTGCAGCACCACCACGTCCCTTTCAAAGGAAGAATAAGAATGGGTAAATATTCATCCCTTCGTATTTGTGGGGGGTCTCTTGAACCCATAAATACGGATCAATGAATATTTAATGAATCGGCTATATTCATCGGAAAAAGCATCCCCATCTCTAATGATAACTGCTTCTTTTGTTTCTTACATAGCAACAGTAAGGCAAGTTTCATTTTCAGCGGCTAAAGCTGAAGCCCCATATATCCCCTTAGAGGATATTATGCCAATCAGTTCTCAAAACTTGGAATTTAAAAACAATATTTAGTTTTCATGCCATGTGTATAAGGATTAAACATCTGTAAAAATGTTGCTAAGAAGGCTGGAGCTAGAGGCCCAGTAAAACAGTTGATTCTCATTAGGAAAGATGGTTGTTTTCCCCCCTGCAACATGCTTCGCTCTGTACAAAATTTCTACCTTAGTTTAGTCTAATAATTGCAGGACAAGGAACAAAGAAGCAACTAATACCTCCAATGAAACTGATTCTGAAGGAGAACTTGCAGTATCAGGATATAATATACAAATAAGATATTATTTGATTTATAAAAAATATATAAATTTCATGTACACAGATGGACCAGATTAGTGCACTGTGTGTACAACAACAACAATTCTGTGAATGTCCAAAGACTGCACTAACAGATTACAAAGTTAGACATGATAGAGTGGCAAAGTTAGTGCACCGGTCATTATGCAAAAAATATAATTTACTGGCCTCTAAAAACCCATGGGAACATCAGGTAAAGAAGGTATCAGAAAATGAGGAAGTCAAGATCTTGTGGGATTTCTGGATCCAAACGGACAGAGACCTTGAACATAAGACACCAGACATAGTAGTAATAGAATGAAGAAATGTCAGGGTCATTGACATTGCAATTCCAGGGGATAGCAGTGTTGAAAAACTAACAAAATACAGAGACTTGGCAACTGAAACATCTCACCACTGGAAGAAACACACTTCATTGGTCCCCGTAGTCACTGAGACTTTGGGAACAATATCAAGAAATTGCACACAGTACTATAAGCAGTTGCAGATCTCAGAAATCACACCATCGAAGCTACAAAAATGGCAGTATTAGGAACAGCATGCATACTGTGCCGATATTTAACAGATCCTGAAATTTTTGGTTAAAACTTATATCTGTTATACTGTATACTACCTCAATGTTTTTATAATAATAATAATGACAACAACAACAACAACAACAATTATTATTATTATTATTATTATTATTATTATTAGTATTAGTATTAGTATTAGTATTAGTATTAGTATTAGTATTAGTATTATTAGTATTATTATTATTATTAGTAGTAGTATTAGTAGTAGTAGTAGTAGTAGTAGTCGTAGTAGTAGCAGTAGTAGCAGTAGTAGTAGTAGTAGTAGTAGTAGTAGTAGTAGTAGTTGTTGTTGTTTAGTCATTAAGTCGTGTCCAACTCTTTGTGGCCTCATGGACTAGAGCATGTCACGCCCTCCTGTCTTCCACTGCCTCCCAAATTTGGATCAAATTCATGTTACTAGCTTCGATGACACTGTCCAACTATCTCATCCTCTGTCGTCCCCTTCTCCTCTTGCCTTCACTCTTTCCCAACATCAGGGTGTTTCCCAAGGAGTTTTTTCTTCTCATGAGATGGCTAAATTACTGGAGCCTCAGCCTCAGGATATGTCCTTCCAGTGAGCACTCAAGGTTGGTTTCCTTCAGAATGGATAGGGTTGATCTCCTTGCAGTCCAGGGGACTCTCAAGAGTCTCCTCCAGCACCACAATTCAAAAGCATCAATTCTTCGGCGGTCAGCCTTCTTTATGGTCCAGCTCTCACTTCCATACATCACTACAGGAAAAACCATAGCTTTGACTATTCGAACTTTTGTTGGCAAGGTGATGTCTCTGCTTTTTAAGATGCTGTCAAGGTTTGTCATTGCTTTCCTCCCAAGCAGCAGGTGTCTTTTAATTTCATGGCTGCTGTCACCATCTGCAGTGATCATGAAGCCCAAGAAAGTCAAATCTGTCCCTGCCTCCATATCTTCCCCTTCTATTTCCCAGGAGGTGATGGGACCAGTGGCCATGATCTTAGTTTTTTTGATGTTGAGTTTCAGACCATTTTTTGCACTCTCCTCTTTCATCCTTGTTAAGAGGGTCTTTAATTCCTCCTCAGTTTCTGTCATCAGAGTAGTATCATTTGCATATCTGAAGTTGTTGATATTTCTTCCACCATTCTTAGTTCTGGCTTGGGATTCATCCAGTCCGGCCTTTCTCATGATGTATTCTGCATATAAGTTAAATAAGCAGGGATACAATATACAGCCTTCTCGTACTCCATTTCCAATTTTGAACCAATCAGTTGTTCCATATCCAGTTCTAACTTTTGCTTCCTGCCCCATGTATAGATTCCTCAGGAGAGAGATAAGGCGATCAGGCACTCCCATTTCTCTAAGAACTTGCCATAATTTGCTGTGGCCCACAGAGTCAAAGGCTTTTGCATAGTCAATGAAGCAGAAGAAGATGTTTTTCTGGAACTCTCTGGCTATCTCCATAATCCAGCACATGTTAGCAATTTGGTTTCTAGTTCCTCTGCCTCTTCAAAATTCAGTTTGTACTTCTGGGAGGTACTGCTGAAACCGAACTTGTAGGATTTTGAGCATAACCTTGCTAGCATGGGAAATGAGTGCAATTGTGTGGTAGTTGGAGCATTCTTTGGATTGGGATGTAGACTGATCTTTTCCAGTCCTCTGGCCACTGCTGACTTTTCCAGACTTGCTGGCATATTGAGTGTAGCACCTTAACAGCATCATCTTATAAGATTTTAAATAGTTCAACTGGAATGCCATCACCCCCACTGGCCTTGTTGTTGGCCATGCTTTCTAAGGCTCACTTGACTTTCCTCTCCAGGATGTCTGGCTGAAGGTCAGCAAACACATTATTTGGGTTGTCTGGGACATCCAGATCTTTCTGGTATAATTCCTCTGTGTATTCTTGCCACCTCTTCTTGATGTCTTCTGCTTCTGTTAGGTCCCTACCATTTTTGTCCTTTATCATGTCCATCTTTGCACAAAAGTTTCTTTTAATATCTCCAGCTTTCTTGAACAGATCTCTGGTTGTTCCTTTTCTATTATTTTCCTCTATTTCTTTGCACTGTTCATTTAAGAAGGCCCTCTTCTTTGAGTTGCTGAAGCCCCTTTGCCGCGACAAGGCAGTGACCCATGAAGGGGCTCACAGATAGTGCATTTCTTCCTCTTAGTCCAATCACCTTCGTTAAATCTGTTCAGTTAAGGATATCTTTCTAGTGTTTTCCCCTTCCCCTTTTCCCATCGTTTGTTCATAAGAAATTACCCAAATGTTTAGGCTTCCTCATAAACAGGAAAAAAAGTGAAAATGGCAGATTTGTTCATCCTGGCAAAGTGCTCTTAAAATTCAGCATCCCTGCACATTCAGTCACATTTGTGTGAACTAAGTCTGTCACCTGTTTCCTCTTACAGTCTTTTTATCTTTAACAACTACCTGGCAAGCTGAGGATTGAGGAGTGTGAGACTTGGGGTTTTAAAAATTGTTTATGGGAGAAAGTAAAACCACAAGATTTGTCCATCTCTACATGCAGAAAAGGATGCCTATAATTATTATTCACTAGCAAGGATGCCAGTGAGGTTTTACATTTTAGAGCAGCAATGAAATTGCTTAATGCAGTCATCTGAGGAGTGCTAGCAAGAGAATCAGGCCACTATCAAGCTAGTTTTGGACATTTCTCCCATTGACTTGTGATTCAGAAACTTTATATGGCCTGTGCCCTAATGAAGTGACATTCCATCCTTTGGGGATGCCACATATCAGCTTATGAAACTATGGAAATGTCAGTTCTTCACTGTATGCTGCTACCCTCGGCTACTTCAGTTAAACATCACAGAAGATTAAGGTAGACATTTAGATCTCATACTTACCCACCATCTACATGATGATGCACACAATATGTACTTATATTGACATTGTCTCATGTACAGAATATGCTATTTTTTTCCCTAATGAACGTATGTCATAAAATTATTCAAGGAATATTGATAATAGCAGCATAAACATGAATAGATCACAATTTTATTGAATGTTGCTGTCTATGTAACTGTGTTTTTGAGTTCATTTCCCAAATGTTTTTGTCTGATTATGATTTTGTTTAGATTTTTCGTTGTTCCCCACCACCACCTTCCTTTGGATACCAATATTTAGAAATGTTCTTCCATGTTATATCATTAAAATATGCTAAGTAAAAGTGGAAGAAGCAATGACTTCCTTTAAAAAAAAGAAAGGTTATGATCTGTGATAATGCTTCTTGGCTTTAAGCAGCCTTAACTGAATTAATTGTAGCACTGAAGAAACTAAAGAACAAAGAAGACTCTGTTTAATGGAAAAATTGTGACCTTTTCAATATGTTAGCTTTTGATTGGCAGATCATGCTATTGCCTTCCCAGAATAGTCATTTAAAAATTGTTGGGATTTTTTCCCTGTTAAAAACAGCAGGAAAGAGAGAGAGAGAGAGAGAGAGAGATCTAGTTGCATAAGAAATTTAGTTTAAGAAATTGTAATATATACATGCCCAATATTGTTTAAAGCAAAGAGACTTTCCAGGCATCTAATAGGCTCCTTATGATCTATGTAGGTAGTGAATTAGCAAAATAAATATCCCTGTGTAAAGCCTTGTCTTTCCCAGCATTTTTTCTACTGAAGCATCTCAGTATTATGAATTCATCTGTTGTTGTTTAGTCGTTAAGTCATGTCTGACTCTTTGTGACCCCATAATTCATCTGTAGGAACATATAGTTCTATCATGCCTGTCCTTCAATAAGTAGAAGATGGGACACATAAGGTAATCCAATGCTATCATCCCAAGATTACCATGTATGTTTACCCTGAAAGATGGTGCATACCCAAAATAATTCACTGAACGTCATGGCTGAATAGACAACTGAGTAGGCAACAGAAATATTTCAAAATTCCCCAACATATTTGTGGAGAGAGAAGAATTAGGGGTGAGAAAATTCATCAAAATTTATCCAAGGGAAGGAGAAATACTGTAGCAATTTCTGAGATGTAGGGCTCACCACTTGTAGCACAGAGTTCTTTTATAATCTTTTGTTCTTCTGTATTTCTACTATTATTTATTTATTTATTTATTTATTTATTTATTTATTTATTTATTTATTTATTTATTTATTTATTTATTTATTTATATATACCCTGCCCATCTAGTCAACTGACTACTCTGGGCTGCTTCCAACATATATAATAAAACAATATAAAATATAACAACATTATAGACATATATAGTAGTAACAATAACAAATGTTTTGTTGGATCAGCCATCATTTCAGATCCTTCTTCATACAAAATGTATTTGCTTTCCTTCCATAATGCCCTCTACCTGGGTCGTGAGAGGGGAAGGCAGCCAACAAAAACAATCAAATAAAACAAATAAACAAATAAAATTCTGAGAAATTTATAAGTATTCCTGGAAAGTGCTCTTCTATTTCTAATGGAGAAAGAAAAAGAAGAGAAGACCCTCAGAATCTTTCTTTCTCAGTAGAAGCATTCTGCTGACTAACTATAGTAGGAGCACACCTACCGGTTTTGTTGTGCTCAGCTGCTGAAATGTTTATTGCTTAAAAAGAATTCTAAGTTCTCCCACAAAGTTTTTCTTTTTCCCTGTGTCAGCCTTTTTACAAAACCAGAAGTGGTACTTCCATTATATTTGGTTTAGGTGCAACCCATAATAGGTCTTGTGGTAGAAAACAGAACCCAGATCCTCCATACTTAACCACTCCTTGTACTACAGGCACCATTAACACCAGTGGGGGCTGCTAGCCATGCATGGGCTTCTATGGTGCTGACTAACCTGCCTACTCTCATGGCTCTAATGCTACTTCCTGTTATAGCCCGTAAGAATGAAACCTTGGCTACAGGTAATTAGTTGAGTCTTTGGTATAAATATGAGTTTGGGGATGCAGTCTTTTGTCTCTTGCACTGCATCTTTCTTACTTATAAAACATATAATCTATTTTTGCTTGGGGTTCCCCCCACAACACTACATCTCTGAAAGGCAATAGTTCAACAGTACTGTGCCAGTTCAAAGTGAGATGAATTAGCTTTGAGGAAAAATGCATTAACTTTGAAAACACGACAGTGAATTTAAAGGAAAGAATCAAACAAACCTCACATTTCTCCCTATACTATTTTGGCCTGAATTCATATGAATTGTTGCAGGAATATAAATGAATTGAATCCAAAGAAGGATGAGTTTATGGCCTTGTGATTGTATGAATTTCTACAATTTCTATGTACTGTATATAGGTGGCATAGTGGAGGAGTATGAAATATGAATCAAATGGCCTTAAGGCTGAGCCTTCCCTGAGGATTTTACCTTTATTTATTTTCAGATGTAACATACTTTAATTTTAACTTACCTTTATTTTTGAAAGTTTAAAAAAGAACATACAATTATTAAAAAGGGAGTTAAAACAATATGATGATTGAATGTGCTTTTCATATTCAAATAAATATTGGTGAGTTGTCTGATTAATTACTTTTTATTTTGTTGTGTTACATTAAACCCATGCAGTTACATTATTGTTTCATTTTTTTTCTCATATTGTTTCTCAAACATAATATCCCAAGGGGCCCTCTACTGTCCAATATACGATTCAGAAGGCCAGAAGCATGATCTATTCTCTATGATTTATTTTGATTTATTTATTTTCCCAAGTAGAAGTGGATGCTTCTAGGGGCATAATGAATTAAACCACTTCAAAATGTTATTGCAAAACTATGGAGGCCAAGTTGGGTGTAATCTATTAAAAATCACAGAACAAGGGCAATCATTCTCATCAGTTAATCACTAGTTGTTTTGATGAATGAGGTTTTGTATACATAGTTACTCAGAGGCAAGTCTTATTGATATGAGTGGAACATATTTTCTTGGAAGATGTTTTGGATTTCAAGTACAAGGGGGTTTAGATCTCAAATAATTTTGTTTCATTTTTTTCTGTGACCCTTCACCACACTGTATTTGAACCAAACATTCAAACAAAACAAGTTGGTTTTTCCTTATATATATCCTATTTGACTCACACCACCACCACAAAACATGAAGGGAGACAGGAGTATATATATAGATGATCCATATATATATGTTTTATCTTTATTCTACAGCTACAGGCTGTCAATTCCACAGTGTTCAGCTTTGCAGCTTTGCCTGGAAGCAAAATGCCCTGACACAACCTTGAAGGTGAGAGGCAAGTCACGAAAGTTATAAAAGTAGCGTAAATAAGTGGAAAAAGGCTGCTGGTTGAAAGGATGACTTGATTGATAGCAAAGCAGTGGGAGAATCCAATTGATAGGAAGTGAGGAGAGCCCAAGCTCATTAGGAAAGTGGGAAGATAGTAGCAGACAAGCAGATTTTATTAACTGGAACCTCATGCATTATGTATACTGTGCTTATTAATACTACAGTGACTGTTATCAAAGAGCCACCAGGCAGACCCTCATGGTCTCTTCTCTGCATTCTTGGGTGAAAGCATGTTTACAATATTAGAGAAGATCTCTGTTCACAAAAATATTCTGCAGCTGCCTTCTATAATAGATTCATTACTGTAAAAGTCTGGATGTATTTGAGTGCTAACAATTACAGAAAAGTGCTGAAATCACTGACAAATTCTGTGAATTTCTGATAATGGGAAGAAAGATCACTGGATGTTTACCATCACGTAAATGTGGTTGTCAACATACTATTATAAGAAATTGTTCAGCTAGATAAAAAGAAAGATGAAGGACATATTTGGCTGAAAACTTTCATTCAAAGATTTGTCACAGTAGGTCACATCTGTGTGTCAAATCTAGAATTTTTCAACATGTTTTCATACACACCATTCCACAACACTGCAGAGAAAATAAAAAATGTAACTGGTAGAGTTTCATGCCAGTATCTAGCAGTATTAACTCACATAATTGCTCACCTGGATTCCTGAACTACCAGTTTTCTCCATATCATCTGCATTACAATTGTTTTCTCACTACCTACATTGCAATCCTAGACATCATATCCTAGACAGCACATTGCATCCTCAATATCAACATCCCCTCATACTTTTCACTACCCTGCTTCTTTAGTTTTAGCCATCCTAAAAGAGCCAGTGTATTTTTGTGGATTGAGTGATGGACTAGGACTCAGTGGACTTGAATTAAAATCCCTGCTTGACTTGGAAACTCACTGGAGAATAACACTGGTAAAATAATAATAATAAAAATAACGTGCCATAAAACTATTCCATTAATAAATACCCTGAAAACCTTTGCACTGTAAGCTGAATGCAACATGATGGAACATCTCACTCTGCACATACAGTGGTACCTCGCAGGACGAATGCCTTGGGCAATGAAAAACTCACAAGATGAAAGCGTCTTGCGAGTTTTGTTTTGTTTTTTGGTGCCCTGCAAGATGAAGATATTATCATCTTGCGAGGTATGTTTTCCCATAAAAATGCATTGAAATTTAATTAATGCGTTCCTATGAGAATTTTTTTTAAAAGGCACTTACCAGGTAGGGAGCTGGGGAAGCACCATTGGAGGACTGGCGGTGGTCCCCTGCAACCGCAGTCGCTACTTTAAGAGGTCCCCCGGAAGTCCTCCGATAGTGCTGGGCAAGACTTCCCCAGCACTGTTTTTGAACTTCCTGCTCTTTTCCCCTTCCTTTTTCCGTTCGGAGGCTTGCCAAGCACCAGAGCTTCAGAGGGAGACTCTGAAAGTGGCAAGCGTGGTTGCGGGGGACCCCTGGAAGTACTCCTATGGTGCAGGGGAAGCCTTAACTTTCAATGCATTCCTATGGGAAAACTTGCTTTGCAAGATGAAAATTTCACAAGATGGCAGGTCTCACAGAACAAATTATTTTCGTCTTGCGAGGCACCACTGTACCTTGAAAACAATGCATTAATAACTGGAAACCAATGTGGATTTGTCAGGAACATGTCTTGCCAGACTAATCTTATCTATTTTTTTTTTTAATCGGGTAGCTTCCCTGGTAGATGGTGTGAAAGATGTAGATGTAATATGACTTCAGGAAAGCCTTTGACAAAGTGCCCATAATATTCTGATTAGCAAGCTAATTAGGTGTGGGCTGGATACAACTATCAGATGTATGCACAGTTGGTCATACTCAGAGAACGTTTATCAATGACTGCTCCTCAAAACAGAATGACGTAACAAGTGGGCTACCACAAGGCTTAGCACTGGGCTCGATGCTCTTTAACATTTTTATTAATGATTTGAATGAGGGAGTTCAGGGAATACTTAATCAAATTTACAGATGACACAAAATTGGTCTGAATAGCTAATAACTTGGCAGACAGAAACAAAATTCAAAAATATCTTGATAGGCTAAAACTGGGCTGAAAACAACAGAATGACGTTTAACAAGGATAACTGTAAGGTTCTATACCTGAAGAAAAAACTAAATGCACACTTATAAAATGGGGAATACCTGGCTCATTAGTACTACAAGTGAGAATGATGTTAGAACTGTTGTTGATTACAAGTTGCCCTCTATTCAGCACTGGTTAGGCCTCATCTTGAGTATGGTCATACTTCACAAAGGGTGCCGAAAAATGGAAACAAGTTCAGAGGAAGGCAATAAGCATGATTAGAAGACTGGAAACCAAGCCCCATGAAGAAAGAAAATTTTTGGCTGAATATCAGGAAACACTTCCTAACTGTTACAGCAGTATGGCAATGGAACCAGTTACTTTGGGAGATGGTGAGCATTCCAATGCTGGAGGCATTCAAGAGAAAATTGGACCACCATCTATCAGATCTACTTTTACTTGCATCCCTCCAGCAGTGAGCAGGGGGTTGACCTCAATTGCCTTACAGGCCTCTTCCAACTCAATCATTCTATTGTACTATATTGTTCAATCTGCAGATGTCTGAAGCAGTGGCAGATTCATGTCAGTCACCCACTGGCAATTTCTGTCTTACTGTCACCTCCATTTTGGCTTTCTGTATGTTGAGATACAGCACTTTCCATACAACATTTTTGGCTTATGGTATATGGAGGGGGGCTGAAAGAATGAACTGGATATTAGTAGATCTGGAATGCAAATTCTTTTTAAAGTGGTGCATACTTAGGTGCACTTGATAGGGACATGGGAGGGGGTTCCCAAACTCCCTCCCACAGGAGGCTAGGGTGGCTCCATCTTTACTGTCCCTCCACATGCAAGAGAAGACCTTTATCCTCAGGTAGACTTTTCCTTAGTGACTTACTGTCTAGGAAAGAATAAACAGGATGGTTTATGTTTTGTTGCTAAATTAATAAAATGAATAAAATATTCAAATCCAAGTGTCATGCTCCTCCCGTTCATAGTCTTGTGCCATCCCTACTGCTCAACTTAGGATGAAGAATATTTCACAAACCTTCAGAGCCCCCATTGTAAAAGCAGTTTTCTGTCATAAATAAGAAAAGAGATGTTTTGGAAAAGTTATCAAAAGATTCAAACAGGAACAAAATATTGGAAGCAGATGTGTACTACATATCTTCACATGAAATGTTTTGAGATTTGTGCAATTCACCTTTCTAACCAAGGCCTCAGTTAACCTAAAGCTGTGTTCTTTAAGTGACTTTTTGAGGAAAAAAGCCAAGGTGCAGATTAAATGAAAACTTGCTCTTGGATGTAATTCCAACTAAGATATAAGAATGATATAGAAAGTGTTCCTCTCACAAGCAGCCTATCTGTATAAAACTCTTTTCATTCATATGTATCTACAGTAAATCTGTGGGTAATCCTCTTGGCTTTATAAATTCATTCACTATGGACAGAGCTCCCAGAAAACCAAGACTTTTTAAAGTCTCCCATTCTCAAAAGGTGAAACAAGTTTTTTTAAAAGAAAAAAATAGCAGCAAATAAATAATATTATGATTTTTTAAAAAATGGATTAAAACAGAAGTTAGCAACAAACAATAAGTTCAGTAAGTCCCAAAAGATTTTTAAATAATGTTCCAGAGTTAGCAGTGGCCACAGAGAAAACCTTTCCCCTTGTTCTTTTCAGGTTCTCTATCTGAAATTGTTGAAACAGAAAGAGGACCCTCACTGTACTCAGCACATGGACAGGTCTGGAGCAGAGATATTTGTCCTTTGTTGATCCATTCTCATGTTATTGAATGTCTACTTATTGTCTGCTGATAGCTTCCCCATTCATTTCAGCTGAGGAGCTAATTTACGGATATTTCATTGCCTGTGTAGATCACGTCTTCCTGCTGAGGTGACTGGGAATCCAAATTCATACACTACCAGGAATAAGGCATCTGGCAGGTCCATCTGGCTTCCAAACACCAATTCCATTTGCCTATACAGATTCAGAGCCATTGTAGTCTTTATGATGTCTTTATGCAGTCTTTATGTCTTTATGATGGCAATTTTAATTGTATTTTAATCGTATTTTAATTGTATTTTAATCATTTTATATTTTATTGTATTGAATTTTAATTGTTGTAAGCCGCCCAGAGACCTTTGGGTAGAGTGGGTGGCATATAAATTAAATAAATAATAAATAATAAATAATAAATAAATAAATAAATAATAAATAAATTAATAAATAAATAATAATAATAATAATAATTATAATAATTATAATTATAATTATAATAAACAAACAACAACAACAACAACAACAACAACAACAACAACAACAACAACAACAATAATAATAATAATAATAATAATAATAATAATAATAATAATAATAATAATAATAATAATAATAATAATAATAATAATAATAATAATAATAATAATAATAATAATAATAATAATAATAATAATAATAATAATAATAATAATAATAATAATAATAGTCTGGTGGCCTCAACCTTGGATTCAGGAGATCTGGGTTCAATTCTCCTCTTGTACATAGAAACTCATTGGGGAAATGACAGTGGTGAAACCACTCCTAAATATCTCACATACCTTAAAAAACCTTACCAGGATCACTGTAAGCAAGATGCAGCTTGAAAGTACATAGGAACAACACACAAATATCAAATATCTATGAGTTCTCTATAATCTGTAAAAAGAACAAAACATTTTTGAATACCATGATTGCAGGAAAGCAAAAGGCGTTAAAAAATAATTGAGCTCTTAATCACTGATATGTTTCTGATTCTGCTCTGGGCCACATGACCCTGAAACCACCAGGTAGTAAAATGGAGGTAGAGATGCAACTATATCTGAAAGGCTCGCCTGAGGAATTCAAACATCATTTTATATTCTATCTTAATTTGCAATTTTATGCTTAGTATATTTAAGCAATGAGACCTGAGGCACAAGGCATTTCCAGAGACTGAATTAACTCTAAGATGTTGCTGGCGAGGACTATTAAACTCCAAAATTAGATGTGTAAATGTTATTACCTTTAAAAACGTGTGAGGATTACTGCATTCATCTTTTATAATTGCATTTGGAGCAACATTGATAGACTATTTCAAGAAACTTAGTAGTTCCGTTCTAGCCTGTTTGGTCACAGGAAGCATGCAATGCATGCTGCTTTGTAGGAATATTATAAAATACCAGAAGCTTATCCAACTCTGCATTCTGTTCTTCTAATAGCCAAACAGGTACCTATGGGAACCACACAAGCAGAATAAAAGCACAAGAGGATCCTCCAACTTATTTTCTGAAAGAACTGGAATTCAGAGGCATATTACCTCTGATACAGGAGCTAATATATAGTTTTGATTAGTAGTCACGAATGAGCTAAGTCCCTTATGCATTGAATTCATCCCCTTTTAAATTCTTCAGAGTTGAAATAAGAGGTAGAGGCAAAGGGAAAGTGTAAGGAAATAAAGCAGAATGAAACACTGCTGGGGAATATGGCTTCAGAGCAAAGCAGGAGAGGGACACAAAGATTTATGTGAAGCCAACAATCTGTTTGTGGCAATAGAATTGTACACATAGATGCCACCAGATGTCAATGCAGGAATCAGGTAGTCAAATTAAAAGGCAGATATAAAGGACCAGAAAAGATCCTTAAATATAAGGATGTGTCACTGAAGACCAAGACCAGTATCTACTGTACTGTAGTATTTCTGATTAATATATAGGGATGTGAAAGCTGCATAATGACGAAAACTTATAGGAAAAAAAGGGTCATCCAAATCAGTGTTAGAATATATCTTTACAAATACAAACCACTGGAAAGATAAATGAGTACTAAATCAAATCAATCATGAATTCTCTCTAGATGCAAAAATGACTGAACTGAGGCTATCATGCTTTGAGCATATCCTGAGAAGACAACACTTCTTGGCAAAGAATAAAATTCTGGGAAAAGCTGAATGCAGGAAGATGAAACATCAGGTTGATTGAATCTAGAATGGAAGTATGTGTTAGCAAGTTGCTTCTGACTTAATGATGATCCTATGAATTAGCCACCCCCATAAAGTCCTATCATTAATAGCCCTGCTCCAGTGTTGCCAGTTTCCGTTCAAGAGTCAATCTACCTGATGATTGCCTCCCCATGGAAGTAAATTCTAGGTTTGATTGTGCAGTAAGCTGAGATAAACTTCGTTTTTTTCTGTGCTGACTTTCTCATTGTTCAGCTTCAGTGAGTGAGCCCCCCATGGGTTCTAGTTAGGCAAGTGAAGAATAATCACTGTTAATCTTGGTCTCTTCATTTTAGGCTGTCTCAACATCAAGAAGCAATGCATTTTCAAGCCTGTGACATTCTTTGTCTCTAGCATAGAAATGACAAAAAAATTCTTCCCCACCCTCCTGTCAGTTTGCCATGATCAACATTATTCTATTTTATTTTATTCTGTTTAAAATATTTGTACACCACTTTTCTCCTTAAAAGGACACAAGACCGCTTATAGTATCAAAAACAAAGAGTAATAAGAATTAAAACCAATAACTTGTTACAGTATTTAAAAGTGTTAAATAGGTACAATATCAACATTATACTGCAAATCATTTGTTGGCGACAGGAGGAGGAATTTTAAGAACTCACTGTGGTACTCACTACTTCCCTGCAGCCAGGTTGACACTATATTTCTCATTGCTCTGTTTACACAAGTAGTTTGTTGTGTTATGGGCCAAGTTTGCATGTTTTTTTCACATCTTTGGCTAGTCTCCCAGTCATGAGCAAGAGCTTTCTGCCCCACCCTTTTGTTTGAGTGGGAGATCGGCCAAGACGGTGGGGCAGAGAAGCCTGAGCTGTAGAGAGGACTGGAAAATTAGTTGAGGAGGTGCTGAAAGATAGCACACTGGCCCTGGTGAGTGGCTGTTTTGAGTCAGAGGAGACAGGGAAGGGGAGCAGCAGCACCTATGCTGCCGCCTTTATGAACCAGGATGAACTGGGCTTAACTGGTTTTTGCCCATCTCTAATTGCTAACATAATGGCTGAAATCCTAATGCACAACTTCATACGCACAATGATTATCAGCAGTGGCAGATTACTACAGATCAAAGCCCTGTGTTTAACAATTTCAGAGTGCACTTGGCTAGCACCCAATGAGAGGAAGTAATGCACACCTCAAAATCTCAAAATAAAATGTTATTTATTTATTTGAAATATTTTTACCCTTTTCTCTTTGAAAAGTACCCAAGGCAGCTCACAATAATGAAAGACAATATTTAAAGTTGAAAACAATGAGTATGCAACAGTGGTTAACATCATTAAAAGACTGTATTTAAAAATGATTAACAATGAATAAGGAGATATCTTACATTAATTAACCAGCAATATTAGGAGAAATATCAATAAGAATACAAATATTTAAAAAGATTACTCTGAGAAATAGAAGACATAAAAATGGATAACACAAGTAGTACTAAAACCCAGTCAAAGCAGTAATGCATAACAATCTATCTAAAAATCACACACAGGTAGCTGGTTACTGAGGGAAGGCTTCTCTGAAGAGAAAGGTCTTTTTACCTGTTTGCAGAAGGATGAGGCCAGTGTGGCCTTCTATGGGAGGGAGTTCCAAGACCTGGGTGCAGCAACAGAGAAGGCTCTCTCCTGTGTCCCCATCAGATGCACCTATGAATGTGACAGGACCGAGAGAAAGGCCTTTCCTTATGATCTTAACACCTGAGCCGGCTTATGATGGAAGATATGATCTTTGAGATAGCCTGTACCCAGGCCATTTAGAGTTCTAAAGGTTACAACCAGCACTATAAATTGTGCCTGGTAATTGACTGGCAGCCAGGGGAGCTGCTATAACAGGGGGAGTTATATAATCCCTGTAACCCATCCCATTTAGCAGTCTGGCTGCTGTGATTTTGGACCTGTTGAAGTTTCTTGACACTTTCCTTCAGCAGCCCCACATAGAGTGCATTACAGTAATCCAGCCAGGAAGTAAATAAGGTGTGTATCACAGTGGCCAGATCTCAAGAATGGATGTAGCTGGTGCCCTAGTTTTAATTGTGTACTCACTACACTCCTGGCTGCTGCTGGGCATCCAGGTTTCAGGAATGAATCAGAAGCACTCCACTTCTGCCACTGACATCATTCTCATTGGGCAGGCTAACTTCACCCAGAAATATTTGGCCATCCTGTTGTTTTTATCAGCACTCCAGAAAAACACAGATATGTGTTCCCTGGTTCCCTCTAGTGGCCAGTTCTGACATTGTACCTTCAAAATATTTATAAAAATTTTAAGGACAAAATCAGTACAATGTCCCTTTATTGATGGCATAAAACAACAACCAAAAAATCCTGTCAAAATGCATCTATAAATTCCTTAAAGTGCCCTTTAAAAGTAGCATTCAAAGCTAACAAAGTTGCTTATTAACACATAAAAAGTGACACATAAAAAATAATGGTGTAGCTCCTGGCTACTTGTTACAGAAAAAAGTGGAAAATTCTCAATGGTAACTAGATGTAATTAGTGATTTCCAATATCGAAGATGATAACATAGCTTATTCCTGCCAATTCACAATATTCTACAACAATATGTCAACCAAATCATTTCTACCTGACCATTAGGTTAAATGAGAAATAATTGAAAGGATTTAACCATTCAGGGATCCTGGAGGACAAAAGGTTTACCCTTTTTCCCCCAGGGCACTGAAGACAATCAACTGTTCTTCCACTACCTCTAGTCAGTCTTCCTCTTCCTCTTCCTCTATTCTTTTATTCTCCCAACTTGCCACAGCTGCTCCCTCCTGCCCACCTGCACCTCTGTCCTCCTCCTACGGCTGCTATTCTCCTATCTCCTGCTGTCCGCCCATATGCCACCAGTCTGCATCTTTGCCTTCAGGCTGTGTTGCAACTGGGGTCTCTTGATAGTTTGCTGGAGGGTCCATGGATGAGGTGGACAGCTTGCTAGGGATGGTGGAGCTGTTCCTCTTACAGAATTGTGTCATCTTAAAATTAAAGAGCTTGAAGGGATTCCATAATTTATTTATTTATTTATTTATTTATTTTATTTATATCCCGCCTATCTAGTCGCGGTGGACTACTCTAGGCGGCCAACAACAGAGATAAAATACAATAAGAGTAAAACAGCAAATTACAAAACAATTAAAGGTAAAGAGACAATAAGAGAAAAGAAAATCAAAAGTAATCTGGTGAGAAGGCCTGCCGAAACATCCAGGTCTTTAATAAATTCTTAAAGGTGCCCAGCGAGGGAGCTCCGCGAATACCAGGAGGTAAATTATTCCACAGGCGAGGAGCCACCGCCGAGAAGGCCCTATTTCTTGTTTTCTCTTTTCGGGCCTCCCTCGGCGTTAAGCTCCTCAGCCTCACCTCCTGGCTCGCCCGTGTGACCCGGGTAGAACTTGGTGGGAGAAGGCGTTCCGCCAGGTATTGAGGCCCTAAACCGTTTAGGGCTTTATACGTAAGCGTTAACACTTTGAAGTCGATGCGGAACCTGATGGGCAGCCAATGCAATGTGGCCAGAGTGGGCGAAATATGTTGGAATTTTTTCACTCCACTGAGTAATCTGGCCGCTGCATTCTGCACCACCTGTAATTTCCGCAGCAACCTCAAAGGAAGCCCCACGTAGAGCGCATTACAGTGGTCTAATCTTGAGATTACGAGCGCGTGTACTAAGATGGTGAGCACCCCACTTCCAGGTAGGGCCGCAGCTGGGCTATCCGCCTGAGGTGGAAAAAGGCGGTGCGGACCACCGACGCCACCTGTGACTCCATGGAGAGCACTGGGTCCAGATGGACCCCAAGCCGCGTACCCCATCCTTTGCAGGGAGAGTCACCCCCCCAAAAGAGAGGGAGTTTCCCAAATTCCCACCCTCAGTACTTCCGTCTTGTCCGGGTTCAGCCTAAGCCCGTTCTCCTGCATCCATTCCAGTATAGTCCCCAGGCAGCGCTGGAGGCACAGGTCGGCTTCTCCTGCGGTTGGCAAAAAGGAGATGTAGAGCTGCGTGTCGTCCGCATACTGGTGACACGAAGCACCACACCCCCTGATGACCCCACCCAGCGGCCTCATATAGATGTTAAATAGCATTGGGGAGATAATCGACCCCTGTGGAACCCCACAATTGAGGCTCCACGGGGCCGAGACTCTCTCCCCAAGCTGAACTCTCTGGGGGCGGTCCTCCAAGAAGGAACGGAGCCAGGACAATGCCAGGCCACCTATTCCCAACTCGGAGAGCCTTCCCCAGGAGGATACCGTGGTCAATGGTATCAAAGGCTGCTGAGATGTCGAGGAGGACCAACAGGGACACTTTGCCCCTATCGGCCTCCCTCAATAGGTCATCACACAGGGCGACCAAAGCCGTTTCTGTGCCGTGGCGCGGCCTGAAGCCCGACTGGAATGGATCCAGGGCATCTGTTTCATCCAGGAGCGCCTGAAGCTGGTCGGCCACCACCCTCTCGACTACCTTGCTAAGGAAGGAAACATTGGCGACGGGCCTGTAGTTGCCAATTTCGTCCGCTGCCAAACTAGGTTTCTTCCTGATGGGCCTAATGAGTGTGTCCTTCAGGGCAGATGCAAATCTGCCCTCAAGGAGAGACCCATTTATAATCTATTCCAACCACCTACGTAAAATACAAAAATAGATACATTTGCAATCCAGCACAGTTAAGTTTATTTGAACCCAATAATCTTAATAATGAGCAGGCTTGCTGAACCTTAAAGAGTGAGATGTTTTATTTGGTATAAACTTTTGTAGCCCAGTTAGTTTGCCTTTAAGGTACACAACTGCAATTTTTGCTGCTACAATAATAACCCCTGTTGATTCTGATGACCTCTTTTGTGTCCAGTTAATATAATAATATAATAATAATATAATTTATTGTCATTGTAAGTATATACACAGTATACCCATACAACGAAATTCAGTTCTACCTTGAATTGTGGTTGGGAGTTCATACTTTGAATAAACACTGGATAACATATATAACCTTCTTCACATATGTCTGTAATGTCTAATCCCCTACTTTTATTAGGGAACATTGTTTTTTCCATAAGCTCATAAACCAATGCACACTGTTTTTACACTTTGGGTCATAGTGTACTTGTAGACATGTCTACTAAAAGAGAAACCCTGAAGTTTTCATTGACACTTAGTCTACAGTACCTTTGAACCTGTAATCCTGAAGTCATTAGCAATGGCACAAGCTCCTCTGAACATAGTAAAACTTGCTTTCACATAAACATGCATAAGAGTAAACAATGTTGGTATTTGATTTAGTGTCCTGGTAACTAATATTATGCAGCTTTTAAAAATATTTGAACATTCAATCCTCCCAAACATTTATCAGTGCTGTTAATTTTCCTGTAAACATGAATAAAACACCAATATGAAAATAGTGGAAAGTTAATTTAATGTAAACTACTGTATATGCAGACCACTTGTTCCTTTCCTGCTTTTGTTGTCATTGTTGTTTGACTCTGTAAACAAAAATGCAAAATGATTTGGCTTAGGAAATTAATGGCATATACCTTATCTTTAGCACTGTTGGCGTTCAAGGGCAAGGAAACTTCAAGCATTTTTTATGAGAAAAAAGGACGGACAATAGGTTTAGTATTGTAAGAAACGGGAGGCATTGATTGGCTTGTTGTAAGCAGCACTGGAATGAACTGAGCAACCAGGGAAAAATAAATGCTAGAGACAAAAGAGATCAATAAGGTCAAATGCTGGATAACCTTGTGATTTTGCATACCAGTTTTCTGCTTATCCTCCCACATCTTAGCATCTTTCTTTTCAGCTACACAGACTTGCAGAGTAAAGTAGTACACACTTTGAATAAAGATAGAAGAAATGAGCTCAGGGCTAAACTGTCAGGATGCATAATCAGGCAATTAAGATATTAAGGGAAAGCAAACAGTCCTAGTCTTGATCGCCTGATCATTGCTCTATAGCTGTGATGCTACATACAGAGGCTGGAGAAAGATGAGTTCCTTGTGTTTACTCATGAGGGTAAATGGCTAGAGGGGGGAGGGGGAGGGGAAGAGTTCTTGTCCACACAGTAACACAGACACCTTGTTCAGATGAAAAGGAAAGAGAAAGGAATGAAAAAATGCAGCTTTTCTCACATTTCAAGATGATACTGGACCAAACATTAACAGATATTACCTCAAATTAGTCCATTTCCCACACACAATGGGATTTCCATAATGATGAAGCATGCCTCAGCAAACAGAGTTGTGTTTAAATCCACATTGACTTTCTAGTGACCAACAACAAAAAAGCAAGCTAAACCAGTGACTGAGAAAAATAATGGTTCCCTCCCTTCCACCACTTTTTCAACATTGCAGTCAACGTATCTTCCAGATTGACCCATTGCTGGTATCTGAAGTGTAAGGGGGTGCCAAAGGATTACCTCCTCTTTTTCAGAATTAAAAAAAAGGTTGCTGCTTCATTTAGTGGTACAAAAGTCCAACAGCATCCCTGGAATGGTCAGGAAGAATCTGCCACAGTTGATTTTACAAAAAGCTGTGTCTGCCCCAACTAAACAGGTGGGGTGAAAAAGAAAAAGGTCCTCAACTAGTAAACATTTCTGGAAAAGGTGAAGTTGTCACCTGTTTCTCCCACTACCACGGGGAAATTTCAAGATAACAACTGGTATGTTCTATTTGGACTCATAGAAAAAATAATAACTCCAACATGTAGTTAAAATATTAAAAGTCTTAAAGATTATCACAACACTATAATCTAGTTCTTCTTTAAGACTATATATGCAATATTATGCACAACATATTTACAATCAAAGTCACTTTCATTCAGCCACATGGAAGGTTATGGCTAGTAGTTCATACACACAAGGCTATAAAACTGTCCTAATGGTAAATTGTAGTCTTAATTTCTATTCATACTACAAATAGCATATATTTTGCTTAATATATAAAACAACAAACCTTGAAGACATGTTCTAAAGGACATTAGGGAAAGATAAGCAGTTTCAACCCCCCACATTTTTATAGAGCATCATAAAGAATAAATGTGTACATATCTTTTTGCATTTGTTATTACTTGCTCACTGGTGTTATCTATAAAAGTTTCATATCAGAAAAACTGGAATGGGTGGGTTGGGGGAAGAAACCTCCTTTGCTTTATTGTCACTGTAAAGCAAAAGAAAAACATAATTTTCTATTTTATCTCCAACCAATAATTAATTCTGAAAATAAGTTGAAGTTAATTATATATTATACTTGATGAAAGGTTTCCTGCAGACTCATAAAAAAGGTCTTCTTACAGGTAATGGCACTTGATTTATATTTATATTTTATTCATTACATTTGTATCCCTGCCATCAGGTATCCAAGGACTTTTCTGGGCAGCTACCAGCAATTAAAAACACAACTACTCACCCCAGCCCACAAAAGCTATGCTCATGAAAGACATATATACACCAGTACATGCAAGCAGAATGCCCAGATAAATTGTAATATGTGGATATTTACAGTATGAACCAAGGGAAAATAAAATTTGTTTTTTATTTTGACTTAATATGAAATATGCATTTTATATCAAAGAAAATGATTTGACATCTCTAGTTTCCTGAATCATTCCGCTTTTAAGGCTAAATGATTCTAATTTGCAAATTTTACTCAAATGTTTATCTCTGGCTTCACAATGAGAGAATGTTTCCCCAATCTTAAAAACAAACAAACAAAAAATGGAGACCTGTATGTTCACAGATACAGTAAGCCAGTATGCACTTTTTATTTTATTTATTAGTACAAAAGCACTATTAGTACAAAAGCATTATTCTTGGAGGCTTAACAATAGGTTAAAATGAGTACCAGAAAATTAAGCAAACACATTAAAACATTCACAGTATTAAAATCCTGATGGCACCAAAACAATTTACAAAAGCAACAGAACAGGAGATGAAAAAAGTATCAAACTAGGTCAATAGAGGAAGTATCTCCCTAAAAAGAAAGGTCTTAAGTTTTCTTCTAAATGACAAAAGGGATAGCTCATCCAGAAGTTGATTCATCAAATTGGGGCCACCGTGGAGAAGGCCATGCCTCTAGTGGAAGACTTTTCGGTCTCCCTTGGGATGGCCACCTGAAGGAGCCTGGTCTGGTAGGATCTGGTGAGTCGGGCAGGTGACATTGGGGTCAGATGCTTCAACAAGTGACTTTAAACTATGATCCTAAAATCTGTATCTGAGTCAAGGTGATACACATAGATCGTCCTTATGTTTGAGGAATTCACAGTATAGTACCCAGAAATGAATGCTGAGTATGGATGAAATTCACATACAAATGTTGTGAATACAAACTAATAAACTAATATTACACCTAATAAAATGTAATCTCTCAGTGGCTCTCCCCCCTCGTAGGGAGCATGGACCTATTTCTATGCTCCACCCTCGAAGGCTACTGGATCCCACAGGATTCCAGGATTCCATGAGAGGGATTTCAGCTGATCTGGCAGGTGCTCCTGTAGAGACTCTGGTGGATGGCTGGTATACCGCCACCACCAGGGCTGCAGACACGATTGCTCCTAAACGTCCTCTCCAACGCAGAGCTTGGCTTGTGCCCTGGTTTAATCAAGACCTATGAGTGATGAAGCAATTTAGGAGAAGGCTAGAGTGCAAGTGGAGAAAGAACCCGATGGATAGCTGTCAGGGTCGCAACTAACCTTTACCATGCCAACGTAAAGGCTGACAGCTGTGTACATCTCGCTAACCGGATAAGTGAAGCTTCAAACCAGCAAGCAGAGCTTTTCCGTATAGTGTGCGACCTATCCTGAATTGGTCAAAGTGATCAGCCTCCCTCTAGTATTTCACCAGAAAAATTTGCAGCATTTAAAAAATCTAAAGTGGAGGCCATCTGCCGGGAACTCTCTCCTTTTTTGGATACAGTGGACCAAGCAGAGATGTCCAGCGCTCCACCTTGCCTGGCGATTACTGATCTCTTCCAACCTGTGATGACAGATATTGTGGACAAAATGCTTGATCACTGTTGGGCCACCACCTTATCCCTTGACCCTTGCCTGGCCTGGCTAATCAAAGCAGCAAGGCCTATAACAATTGAATAGGCCACAGCAATAATTAATGGGTCTTTCCTTGAGGCAGGGTACCCCTCGCCCTCAAAGAGACACCCATTAGGCCCATAAGGAAGAAACCTAGTTTGGCGGCGGACGAAATTGGCAATTTTAGGCCCATCACCAACGTTTCTTTCATTAGCAAAGTGGCGGAGAGGATGGTGGCAGATCAGCTTCAGGCTCATTTAGATGAAACAAATGCCCTGGATCCGTTCCATTTGGGTTTCAGCCCGCGCCACGGTACAGTAGAGAAACAGCATTGGTCGCCTATTGAGGGAGGCTGACAGGGGTAAAATGTCTCTGTTGGTCCTCCTCGATATCTCAGCCACCTTTGATTCCACAGATGGAAATAGGCAGAGTGGACCACTGACAACACCTGGGTTTCTATGGTGAGCGCCGGATCCACATGGACCCCAACTTGCGAACTTCACTCTTCACGGTGAGAGATATTCCCCCAAAAGAGAGGGAGTTTCCCAAACCACCGATGGGGGCGCCACCCACCCTCAGGACCTCCATCTTGTCCAGGTTTAGCCTCAGTCCATTCTCCTGCATCCATTGCAGTACAGCCTCCAGGTAGTTCTGAAGACAGAAGCGATGCATCCATTGTGATTGGAGAAAAGGAAATGTAGAGCTGGGTGTCATCAGTGTACTGATGGCACGAAGCCCCACACCCCTGATGACCCGACCCAGTGGCGTCATGTAGATATTAAACTGCATTGGGGAGATAATCGAGCCCTGCGGAACCCCACAATTGAGGCTCCATGGGGCTGAAACACACTCCCCAATCTGTACTCTCTGAGGACGGTCCTCCAAGAAGGATTGGAGCCAGGCAAGCACCAGACCACCGATTCCTAGTTCAGAGAGCCTCCCCAGGAGGATACCGTGGTCGCTGGTATCAAAGGCAGCTGAGATATCGAGAAGGACTAACAAACACATTTTGCTCCAGTCAGCGTCCATCAGCAGGTCATCAAACAGGGCAACCAATGCCATTTCCATTCCATAGTGCGGCCTGAAGCCCAACTGGAATGGATCCAGGGCATTGGTTTCATCCAAAAGAGCTTGGAGCTGGTCAGCCACCACCCTCTCTACCAGTTTGCTGAGGAAAGAAACGTTGGTGACAGGCCTATGATTTTCAATGTTGTCCACCACCAAACTTGGTTTCTTCCTAATGGACCTAATGAGTGTCTCCTGGAGAGACCCATTAATTGTTGCCATGACCCATTTGGTTGTTGTAGGCCTAGCTGCTTTGATTAGCCAGGCCGGGCACAGGTCAAGGGAGGAGGTGGTGGCACGACAGCAGTCAAGTGGTTTGTCCACCATATCTGGCATCACAGGCTAAAAGAGATTGAGTCTCATCAGGCAAGGTGGAGTGCCGGACATCTCTGCTCGATCTACTGTGTTCAAAAAAGGAGAGAGCTCCTGCCAGATGGCCTAGACTTTAGATTTTAAAAAATGCTGCAAATTGGTCTGGTGAAATACTAATGGGAGGCCTATCACTTAGACCAATTCTGGATAGATTGCAGACTATACGGAGAAGTTCCGTCTGCTGATTTGAAGCTTCGCTTATCTGGACAGCGAGGTGAGCGCAACTGGCAGCCCTCACCGTAGTAAGGTAATGGTTAGTCGCGATCCTGACAGCTTTCCAATTATAATCTGTTGGGTTCTGTCTCCAAATGCACTCTAGCCTTCTCCTGTTTTGCTCCATAGATGGCAGCTGCTGGTTGAACCAGGGCACTGGCCGAGCTCTGCAATGGGGAGGACATTTAGGAGCATGTCCAGTTCTTTCTGTCTTTCTTCGTTACCAGTTCCCTGATCATCCCTGTTGCCTCCTCTGAACTTGTTCCACTTTATCTACATCCTTCTTAAAGTGCAGTGTCCAGAACTTGACACAGTACTCAAGATGAAGGCTAACCAGTGCCAAATACAGGGGAACTAGTACTTCAAAGGATTTGGAGACTACACTTAATGCAGCCTAAAATTGCTAGGACCTTTTTTGCAGCTACATCTCATTCTTGTCTCATATTCAGCTTGTGATCTACAACTCCATGATTCAGCGGGTCTGCTCTAGTTGTAATTTACTATGCTAAGCAATGGGATTTCAAGCTGGTTGCATATGACATGGCACAGCAGGGAAACAAAATATGGCTCAAAGTCAGGTTTTCCATTCAGAACAAAATACAGCTAAGCTCAATTTTTAAGAACTTTGTGAGAAAACTTAGGCTGAGTAGAGTGACATAAATTTCTACAAGGTCTTCAGATATTGCACTGGTTTTTTTTTTTTAAAGTGATTCCCATTAGACAATTGTAAAATACTATACTTTGTTGAGAGGTGGGGAAGCTTCTGCTTGAAATGACAAGCCGAGTGCTGTTTCTTTGTGTTCTGCCAGTGCACCTCGATGTGTGATTCTAGCTAACAGATATTTTTTTAAAAAAGCACCACAAATTTTGATACAGTCAGTGAACACACTAATAACTGTGCATTATTCTATATATTTATTAGAAGAAGAATTTGCATGGTTGTATTATTTCATTTTGAACCTACTTGTGTGTGTGCCTTTCTCATTCCACAAACTTATAATAATATAGTTTGCTTTTCATGTGACTAATATTTCCTTGAAACAAAGAAGTCCAATCTCTGCTCTCGGTGAGAAGAAATCATGTTTGGCCCTGGCTGCAGTCAACCTACTGACAAGCAGAGTAAATTAATTCTGCTTGGCCAAATATATAAATCAAATAAATAAATAAATAAATAAATAAGTATTTGTAGGACAACAGCATAGGATGTGTTTTATCCAAATATCTTTCATTGGCCGAGGAAAACAAAAAACAACACAACACCTCCAATGGCAAAATGTGATACATTTGTGTTTTTCATCGGATCTTTTTTTTGGGGGGGGGGGATAATTAGTTTATAGGAAAGAAAACTGGACCTCACTAGTGGCTGCAGTCTGAGAAAATTATTTACAGTGGTGAAAATGACAATGCCATTATCATTATTTATAGTGTAAGTCTATTTCTGTGCATATTCTGCAGGACAAAATAGTACCTCTGAGACTAAAATGCCCCACTGTATTTCGCAATCATTAAAATCACTGTACTTGATTTACATGGATATGAACTCTAGAGCAAGGGTAGGTCTCTTATGGCCTCCAGATGTTGATGGACTGCAGTTCTTGCCAGCATAGCTGATGGTGTGGAGTGATGGGAGTCATCTGAAGGCCCACAGGTAGCCCACCCCAGTTCTAGAGGTTTAAAAATATATAGCAGACCAAGAAGTAGAAATAAGAGGACAAATTCAAAAATAAAAGAAGAACTCCTGTGATGTTACATAGGATTAAGCCATCAAAATTTGATCTCTGGAAAATCAAGGACACATCTATTAGCAGTAAAAGTGGATAATTCATTGGTATCGCAAATTCAACTATGTCTTCACGTCTAACAACTATCAATCAAACATGTACTGTCTTCAGTGGACTGGCTGATCTCTGCCACACCAATACTGTTCTAAGACATAGCTAAATTGTAAAGATAAACTGATTCTGTTAAAGAACTTGAACAAAAGTATTACATGACAAACAAAAGTATTGCCTGTGATCGATAAACAGCAGAAGATGGAGAACTGATTGACTAAATTATCTGGACAGATTTCAGTTTTCCCAGTCTTGCGTAAAATATCATTTTAAGAATTATGTGTCACCTCCTTCATTACCAATAGCACTAATGATAGATAGATATAGATAGATAGATAGATAGAGAGATAGATAGATAGATAGATAGATAGAGAGAGAGAGAGAGAGAGAGAGAGAGAGAGAGAGAGAGAGAGAGAGTTTGATCACGTAATCTTAGGTTCTGTAGAGCAGTGGTCCCCAACCTTGGGCCTCCAGGTGTTCTTGGACTTCAACTCCCAGAAATCCTGGCCAGCAGAAGTAGTGGTGTAGGCTTCTGGGAGTTGTAGTTCAAGAACATCTGAAGGCCCAAGGTTGGGGACCACTTCTGTAGAGGACATATTTGTGGGCTGGATAGAGCAACTATCAGTCGATACACAGTTGGTTACAGAATCATGTTTAGAGAGTGCTTATCAATAGCTCCTTCTCAAACTGGGAAGTGGTAACAAATGGGGTTCTGCAAGGCTCAGTCCTGAGCATGGTGCCTTCAACATTTCTATGAATAACCTTAATGAGGAGTGCAGGTATTGCTTATCAAATTTGTGGATTACTGTGCGGAATAATACCTTGGAAGACCTTGAATTTTTAAAAAAGATTTTGATATTCTTGGGCACTGGGCTAAAAACAACACTATGAAATTTAACAGATAAGTGCAAAGATCTATATGGGGGTGGGATCCAATGGGCAGTTACAAGATAGATCACCAGCTGAATATGAGCCAACAGTGTGACGTGGCTGCGAAAAAGGCCCATGCTATTTTAGTCCATATTAACAGAAGTATAGTCTCTAAATCCTGTAAAGCAGTGGTTCTTAACCTTTTTGAAAGAAACGCCCCCTTGAGCCATTGAAGAAGTTATCATCGCCCCCTCCCCACAGCGATGGTGCAGAGGCGGCGTGGAGGTGCCGGTGCCACCACATCTGCTGCCAGCACCAGCTGCTCTGGATCTGGTGGTGCAACGGGGAGGGGGCGATGATAACTTCCTCAATGGTGGTGCGGGGCAGCGGTGGCACCATATCCACTGCCAGTACCAGCTGCTCTGGATCCAGCAGTGCAGGGAGGAGGCGATGATAAGTTCTTCACTGGTGGCGGCAGTGGCGGCACCACATCTGCTGCCAGCACCAGCTGCTCTGGATGCGGTGACACAGGAAGGGGGGCAATGATAACTTCCTCAATGGTAGTGGAGGTGGCACCACATCTGCTGCCAGCACCAGCTACTCTGGATCCAGTGGCACAGGGAGGGTGGCAATGATAATTTCCTCAATGGCGGTGGCAATGTGGCGGCTCCATCATCCCCTATTGTACCTCTTCTGTTCCTTCACCCCCACGTTGCTCCTTCCATTCCCCTCTGAATAATGAAATCGCCCCCTGGGGGGCGATATCACCTAGGTTAAGAACCACTGCTGTAAAGCACTAGTTTATCTCTATTCTGAACTATTGCTTAGTTAATCTGCACCATGTTTGCTGAGTCAGCATGAGCAGCTGCATCAGTGGACCTTCTTTGTCCTCTTCTGGAGGGAGACAGACAGGCAGGAGAGCCTATCAGTGCTTCCCAGACCTGGGTAGAGGTGGGTGGAGCAGCTAATAAAAGAAGCTTGCCCAGGACCAGCCAGTCCTTTCTCTTTGCTCAGCAGCCCACCCACCGACCCTGTAATATAGTGTGACAGTATGTGGTTGCTTCAGGGCTGGACAGGAAATTTGGACTATCTCACCTAATTGGAGTATTAAACTGTGATAAGGTGAATTTTTTGCCTATCCCCTACTGTAGACTCACAGGACACGAAAAGTTGATTAGGGATGGTGCTGTATTAAATATCACACTGGCGGGCACTGCAGACTGGAAGCGAGATTGGAGAGTTCCCAAGGAATACATGGGATCTTATTGTACTCCATGTCATGGCAACTAGGATCCAAAGATTTGGCTGCCTTGGCCATTGTTCACTTAAGTTCAAGACAACTGGATGGGTGGCTGCTGAGTTAGGTCCCCCAAGTTTAGCCAGATGGGTACGTGCTATTTAGGGGACAACACAGACTTGGGTCTTGGGACGTGCCTATTGTGAGACAGGAGACAGATAAGTGATACCCCCTGGCACCTGCCTCAGGGATCCACAGTACATCAGGCCCCTCTGCAAAAAGAGAGGGGTGAACATCTGCTATGTCTTGTCTCCTCATTTCCAGGAGTGGGAGGACAAGGCAGATAGTTATTAATTAAGGAGTTCCTTTCTTGATTTAAAGATGTACAGTGATAAAAAGTCATGCATCCTCTGACACTGAAAAAGAAATTCTTTAATTGGTTGTTGTGGGTTTTTCGGGGTCTTTGGCCATGTTCTGAAGGTTGTTCTTCCTAACGTTTTGCCAGTCTCTGTGGCTGGCATCTTCAGAGGACAGCACTTTAATAATTCTTTAATTATTTGCAATTTGATGTCACTCCCATTGCTCAAACAGATGTACATTGCAGAATACTCGCCATTGCCTCTATTACCAGTGAAGGTATTTCTCTGAATATTAGATTTTGGTGGAATCTCAGCTGGAGTTTGCTGCTGTGCTCATTACCTACTGTGAGCTTCCTATGGTCAGTTTTTAGAAATATTCTTATGCTCTGGAGCAGGAAACAAGTAATTATTTAATAAACATATTATTCCACATTCTTTGTGTCTTCCTGCTGCTTTCCATTGTCCCTGTCAAACTATTCTCTTCTCTCTCTCTCTCTCTCTCTCTCTTTCTCTCTGTGTGTGTGTGTGTAAGAGAGAGAGAGAGAGAGGGAGGGAGACAGAGAGAGAGAGAGAGAGAGTAAGGTAACAACCTGATCATGAAAACTCACTGGGGGAGTGGAACTTCCGAAAAACTCCTTAAATACAGTGGTGCCTTACTTAACGGGCGCTCTATTTAGCGACGAAATCGCTTAGCGATGACTTTTTCAGAGTGTTTTTGAGCTTTGTTTAGCAATGGTCCCTATGGGCAATTTTCGCTTAGCGATGGTTGGGACCATGCTTCGCATAGCGATTAAATTTTGGGTCCCCTGTTTTGCTTAACGATGGTTTAAACAGCCTCATGTTTTCTGTTTTTTAAATGTTTTTCTGTTATTTATAAAGTTAAAGTTTACTGTTTAAAATGTTTGAAATCATAAAGTGCACAAATTTGTTAACCAAATTTGACTTTGTTCTGACTCTTTTTTTAATTCGTTGTTGTATTTTTTCCTCCATTGAGATGCATTCAATAGGTTTCAATGCATTTCAATTGGGGAACAGTGTTTCGCTTAGCGATGTTTCCTATGGTGATTTTCGCTTAAGGACGGCAATTCGTTCCTATTGGAATGGATTATCTGGTTTTCAATGCATTTCAATGGGAAACTGTATTTCGCTTAGCGATGAAATCGCTTAGCAGCGATTTTTTGAAACGAATTAACATCGCTAAGCGAGGCACCATTGTACCTCATTTTCTTTGGAAGCCTTATTAGGGTATCTATAAGTTGGTTCTGACTTAATGGCACATGACACACATATATACAGTTATAGAGATTAGTATTCTATTGGTTGGTAGTGATGTCAGCAAAAAACTCACTTTCAGATTTTAGAGATGAAATGAGTGGGATTGTTGAGATATGCTGTTTGTATTGCTTCTGTCTCTCTACTGACAAAAGGTGATAATAAATTGATTTTCACTTGATTCATATTTCACATATATTTCTTTGACTATGGAGTGAATTATAAGTAGTCTAACACTGTTTTAGATTGTGAAACACCAATTTTTTAGCTATATAGCACACAGCGGGTTCTGCTGGTATACATGAAAATGTGTAAATTGTGTTCTGCTATGTCTATATAAAGAGAATAGCCCATAAATATTTTTTTCAAAAATAAGAAAATTATTTCAAAAATCATCAAACTACCAAAGAAGAATGTACTCCTAGCATGTTCTGACTCACTCTGTCTCACTCTGTGATTTTTTTAAAAAAGTTATTTTATTAATATATTAATGTAGAAGAAATTAAAAGTTTGCAAATACAATGTTTATTTTCTCTTCTTTGCCCATCTAGTCACTCTTTTTTGTCTGCTGAGGAAAGAAAAAACAAAGGGCTCCCTAAGCACTTTTATTAAAACATCAGTTTTCCACATGTAAACCCAGTAATAATTTCTTTATTTGTAATACTGGGTTCTCAGTATTATGAACTATATTGGATTAAAATATTACACAATATTTCCAGTTTGTAATATTGGATTTACAGTTACCATTTTGATGGGGTGCATTTGTCCATCATTACCCCATCAGATGCATTAAGTTTATAGATAGTACCTGTCTCTCCTCAATGCTACCAGTAACAGTTGATTCTTATAACTCTAGAATGTTCTAGAACTTAGTTTAAATTTCATTTAGATTATTTTTCCTGAATAAGAAACTATAAACTAAAAAAAGGAATCTGCTTCAATATTTCTGAATCAAATGTTTTCATGACAAGTCTATATTTAGCAGTAAACAATGAAATAAATATGCTTATCTAATTAGAGATTTCTTCAATCTGGTAACTTCCTAATATTTTAGACAGCGATTTCCCTAATCCCATCTGCAATAACTAGTAGTCACCCCTAATGGCAGTTTTAATCCAAAAGAATGTACCAAGTTGGGGAAGACTGATCTAATATTAAAATAGAGCTATTATGTTTCTCTGTGTATTTTGAATTCCTCTGTTTCAGTACTCTGACTTCTTAAAACTTAGAACATGGAGGTGAGATAAAGGAAGAGGTATTTATTTTCTTCAATTTATGTATTTCTTTCTTCTATTTCATTTTAAATAATAATATGAGGAGAGCCTAAACAATGCTGGGTTGTACTTGTAAATGCTGACCTTTACCTATAATGCTGCAAATGGGGATATTCAAAATGAACAATAATATTCTCCCCAAAGAACGTTAAAGCATTCTGACCTATAATACCTCTGCCATGCTATTAATACCTTTCTTTTAATTAAACTGCCAATCATTGCAAATTAGGTACTAAAGTCAGACTAACACAATCTTTCACTTTTGATCTAATTAGGATTTGAATGTGGATGTCCACCGCTGAAACACTAATGCATCTGGGGTCCTATAACCAGCACTCAATAAGAAGTCTTCATATCCGCCAGGTTCACATTGACCTACATAAAATCAGATCTGAGTTATGCATCCGATTCCTAACCTCTATTAACCCATCCTAGAGAAAGATAGACACCAATACGCAGAGAGGTGGTTGACATTCATTGATGCTGACAATGTGAAAAAACACCCAGTGTTATAAAGATGTTTCCAAAGGGCTTGAACACTTTTATTAGCAATATGCCACCCATCTGTTTCAATAAGGCATTGTGTTGGGGATAACATACTCATGTAGAAGGTGAAGGTGGTGAATCCATAAAATGCTGAGGTGATATGCCACTAAGGGTACAATTTAATAGTTTCCAGCAAAAGTAATTACTTGGTGTGAAAATGAAAATTAAAAGAAAGGGCATACTTTGAAAAAATTAATATCCATGTCATGGCTGATCTAAACACGTGGTTTTGTTGCTATAGACTCTTCTTTACTTTAATATTGTAAAACAATCTCAAGATTTAGATATCTGGAATTCATTTACAGAATCATATATTTTATTCTCCACGACCTACAGCATTAAAATAGGAATAACAGAATGGTTACAAAATTTTATACTTTCAATTCTGAGTGTCTGATTGAAATAACAACAACTTGAAATCAACTTTACTGGGTAACTTTTAATAACATAAACAAGGTATTTACTGGCCTTCATCTTATTCAATAGCTACCCCTGACTAAATAAAATAAAATAAAAATCAGACATGTAATAGATATCCATACATTATAGGGCCGTTTGTCAACTCTAGTACAGACCCTTAGGCAGAAAATCCATTAATAATGGTCTTAAATTCTCATTCTTGATATTCACACAGACCTTAGCTAGATAGCCATTCAAATTAACCTTTGAAATTTGTGTATTACTTATCTAAAGTAAAATATAGGAATCATATTAATGGAGATTTATGCATATAGCACATTCAGTACATACATTAAATGCATGGCTGGAATATCCCACAAAAACACATTCTACCAACACTCAGTATGATGCAAAAAAAAGGATTAATATAATTACACTACAACTGCATAGTAACAGTTAAAATACTATTGACTTTCCTCAAACAGAACAATAACAAAACCAAAATTGCATTAATGTGCTAGAATCTCACCATGTCCATTGTGTTCTTCCTCATCCACTTTTACATGACACCACATTCATGCAGATAGCAGCATGTCTAATTCAGCCCTTTTACACTATAGCAGTTCAAAACAGAGAAGTGAGGAAAATTTGCTAAATTCCTTATTTCTAGCAGTGTAAGATAGCTCAATGCAATGAGACACCTTGATGTGGGCTTTTCAAGCTGTGCAAGATTCCTTGCTTCCATCATGAAAGGAACTGTGTTTTTTCCTGTTCTGTCAAGTCTTCAGAAAGTTGCCGAAAATGTCTCTGCACAAAGAAAGTACCTTGCCCTTTGAAAAACAAGGTGGAGACACAAGAAGACACCAAGAACCCACCCAAAGTTTCTAATTCTTAGAAGTCCATTAAACAAAGCAGGGGTTGCTATGGTGGTATACAATTTGCATTATTTTGTTATTTAGACACAGTATCTTTCCCACAGATGTGACAGCTGTTGTAGAGACATGAGAAAAAGTCTTATTATTATGCAGGGGAGGAGAAGAGTGAGACAGAAAAAGGACTTACAGTACATCCTTCGTTTGTAATGTAAATGGAATAAGCGCTTCCAGTGTTTGCATGCACAGAAAGCTGACAAAATGGGGCTAAAATGAAAAAAGTCAACTATATTTAATGTATTCTTGAAGGCTTTCACGGTGATGGTTGTAGGTTTTTTGGGCTGTTTGGCCACACAGCCCAAAAAACTTACAACAAGCTACTATATTTAATTAAGATTCTAAAAATTTACCTCAGACAAGCAGCAAAACAAAACATTGATTGTCTGAAGTGCTTGCACAGACTAACATGGCTTCCACTTCTAAAATTAAAAATTAGTAAGTGCTTTAAAGTGTCTCTTGAACAGTAAGACAAATTCATATAATGCCTCTCTGAAAAATTCTGCTTTATTTTCTTACATCACCCCAGTCGCCATTGAGCAGATCACACCTTAAAAGAAGGTGACCTTAAGAGGCAACTAACAACTGAGATATACATTTGGTCATTAGCATAATACTGATCCAATATCTACGCCAAATAAACCATTTGCTTATTTATAGAAATAGTCAAGGCAGTCCCACTTATTTAAAATAGTCTGTCACCTTTAACATTATTTGAATTAATGTTTAAAAATTGTATTCTCATGTAACAGGAACAACTGAAATAGACTTACATGGAAAAAGCTTGAAAAGGAACAGGCAGCTGTAAAGTGAGTTTCAATTTAACACTGTAGCAGGAAGAATTAAATCCTTATGTGTGTACATCTGCTGAAGGATTATGATTTATTCTCAGTTTTGAGAGGGCATTGAGGTTATTTATGGTCTAGCATTGATGTCAATGTTAATCATATCCAAATTGATATTCAAAGTGTTCTATTCTTCCCGCTATTAGGCAGATTGGAATTCATTAGTGTTCTTCTTTCCTACTAGACATAGCTGAGCACAAGACCTCCACAGAAGATTCTTACAGTAGCTAGGTTATAAAGACCAGGATCATTAGCAATGGCAGCAATCTACCTAATTTTACATGGAACTTTCTTTTCAACTGAGAGGGAGGGAAAGGAAAATTGAGGCCCATTTTTTTTCTATTAAGTTTTTCATATTAGTTGCAGAAATCATGGAAGTGTAAACTAGCACAAAGAGAAATATAACAAAATCATTTTCCACTGGCGCTTTCATCTGGGTATATATGCGTAGAGCATAATTATACTTTGTGGAGTGCCCACTAATATTGGTAAATAGCACTCAATAGAGATGCAGGAGGATGAGAATGATGACCTTATACAATTATTATTCTTGCCCTGAAAAATGGCACGGTATTTTGAAGCACTCTTGATATGAGAATGAGACCAAGAGTGAAATTTTTGGGTGAAAATAAATAAAAAAAGCACAAATAAATAATTCAATAATGCAAGTTGTGCAAAATAGCTATGGCTACTGCATGGTTGCACAGATGTTCAAGGGCCACGTGTTTGTTTGTTTCTATGCATGGGAGTTTCTTAAAAAGGAAATTATAAAGACACAACCATAAACAATTCCAACACAAAAAAGGTGGAAGAGAGCAGAAAAGACCAGTATGGTTTCAGAGGTTAAAGAGGACCTGAAAACAAAAACGGACACATATAGGAAGGGAAAGGAAGGCCAGGCCACAATGGAATAGTACAGACAAGGAGTAAAGAATTGCAGGGATGGCATTACAAAAGCAAAAGGTGAGGAGCAGCTAGAAAGAGATGATTAAAGTATTTAAAAAGTATTATTCAGGCACATTATTCAGGCAAAACAAATAGTAGTTCAGCTGACCAAAAGGGATGGAAAAATGATAACAAAAAACAAAAAAAGCAGAAGTGCTCAAATTCTACTTTAGCTTGGTCTTTTCCAAAAAGGCAATCTGAAACAAATTCAGAGGAGGGCAACAAAGATGATCAGCGATTGTAAACCAAGTCCTGTGCGGAAAGACTGAAGCCCTATGAAGGATGACGTAAAGAACTGGGTATGCTCAGCCTTGAGAAAAGAAGACAAATGGGAGATATAACACTCTTGAAATACTTGAAACATTGTCATACTGAGGGTCTGATATCAATCATCCCAGGATGCAGGACATATAATAATGGGCTCAAGTCAAAAGAAGCCAGATTGCAGTTGTATATCAGGATAAACTTCTTAACTGTTGGACCGGTACACCTATGGAACCAATTATCTCAGGAAGTGATGAATGAACCAATGTTGGAATTAGACAACAATCTGTCAGATGTTCTTTGATCTGGATAACTGCATGGAACAGGGGGTTCATTCCAACGGTCTTATAGGCCCCTTCCAACTAGATTATTGTAAAGGCAAAACTAAGAAAAGAACAAGGCAGGACAAAAACTTCAAAATATGAATGAGTAAATTATTTTGTGTCTAGTCCTTATCTATTATGCAAAACCTCCAATATCTAGATTAAAAATGACAGAAAATGTAAAATGTCCTCAAATGTTTATGAAAATGAAGTATACAGTATGAGCAATCTATTATTTATTTATTTATTTATTTATTTATTTATTTATTTATTTATTTATTTATTTATTTATTTATTTATTGGATTTCTACCCCACACCATCTGGCAACCAGGCTACTATGGGTTGCTAACAACAAGATAAAATAATACAATATCAAAACAGGATAAAAAATAAAATAGTACATACATTCAACAAATATAATAACCAGCAGGATAAATTGAAGCAGATGCAATGAAGGTGGTAAAAAGGATGATGAAAAGGATGGCAAAAAGGATGGTAAAAGGGAGACCGAGATCTCAAAAAACCTAATACTCAGGGAAAGCCTGTCGGAAGAGCCAAATCTTCAATGCTCCTTTGAACCCATCCAGCAAGAGTGCCAGGCTGATCTCAATGGGCAGGTTGTTCCACAAGTCGGGGGCAACTGCCGAGAAGGCCCATTTTGTTGTTTTTTCCTTCTGAGTCAAGACCCTCAACCACCCTGCCTGTGAAGAACAGGTATTACAGACGGATTTGGCTGGGAGCAGGCGTTCTGATAGGTACTGAGATCCTAAACCATTAAGGGCTTTGAATGTTATCATCATAACCTTGAAGTCGAAGAGAGAGGGAGTTTCCCAATCCACTAACACCAGGGTTGCCCACACACAAGATTTCCATCTAAGCATGCAAGAGGCAAAATATGAGTGCTAGTATGTGGAGTGTGCAATGTCTCATTTCTTGCCTTTAGAGGAGCAACACTTGAAGAGGACTAGGACACTGAGGCCAGGCCTACGACTACAACATCCATATTTTGCCACAGCTTACCCTCTCATGGCAGTGCACAATTAAGTAGGGTGGGTCATGTCTGTCCTGTCCCCAAAGGACATTGATGTCATCATCATCACCGTGCCAACTTTGGGCCAGGAATAGAGATCTTTAAAGTCTCTTCACCCAGGTTGTTCTGATTCTGCACAGCCCTACCCACTAACCATGGAAGCCAGTACAAGCTATGCTGCTTGCTTCAGGGCCAGATACCAATGTTGGGCCTTGGTCACCTGATTGGTGTATTGAACAAAATTTGGCCAGACAACTTTTTTGCCTATCCTTCTCTGATTATTTCAAGATATAGAAGGCAGATGCAAGGCTATGGTTGTATTAGTTGGTCACACAGGTTAGCAGGAATTTGGAAGCATAGGTGGTGATAGTTTGCTTCCCCTTTTGTTGAAGAGGGACGCAATAGAGAGGTTTCTAAGAGGCCTGGAATTCTGAGGCCATTTTGGGGAGCACCCTTTGGGGACAGAAGGGGTACAGCCTCTTCTGCCTCATGTGAGTTGGAAAGGAAACAGGCCCAGATTTAGTGGAGAAAAGGCCTCAGGATATGATAGGTAACCTAGGAAGGCAAAGGAGGCATCTTGGAAAGTACCTGTATCTGCCTTAGTTCTCTGCCATGGCAGGCCCTTCTATAGGATTGTGAGTCACCGAGTTACATTTACAATAACGTGTTGGCCTAGTTAAATCACATCATATATGTCTGGCCTCTTTATTTCAGGTGGGAGGCAAATGTAGGATACCAAATGCCTAAGAACTCAGTAATGTTTGTTAACCTGATCAGGTTAACCTGATCAATAGTGATTTCATATCCTATAATATGGGGGAAATTGGTATTGATTTTAATATTCCTATTTTTATTTTTGTTTTCTATTTTATGATTTGTAACCTTCTCAGAGTAGTGCTGTGATACTAGTGGAAGTGGGATATAAATTGAACAAATAAACAAAAACCCCAACTTTTGCTCTTCTTCCTTCAAATACTATAATTATTAAGGCCCTTTGAATGAAGCCAAAGTCAAGTGCTGCTCTCAGAAATAGTAGTATTTTCTGTAACATTAGTTATTCCCAGGGCTCTTTGTATTTTAGAAAATTGTGCTATTATTGGAAAGGTGCTCCTCTCCCAATCAGTACCTATACTACTTGCATTGCTTATCCAGTATTGTCAGCTGGCATGAGCTGTATTTTACTTTAAATTTTACATTACATGAATATTTTTATTCATTCATTCATTCATTCATTTAATTTATACCCCACCTATCTGGTGCCATGACCACTCTAGGTGGCTTCCAACAAAGAATAAGCAACAAATAAAATAACACAAAAATTGTACATAGCATAACTTACCAATAACAATTAAAAGCAGGGGGACCAAGTAAGAAGGGTTGAAAAAAAATTAAAGAAAGAAAAAGATCAAGTATTGACTGGAGGGAAGGCCTGAGTAAACATCCATGTTTTTAGTTGGTTTTTAAAGATACCCGGTGAAGGGGCCGCACCAATCTCTGGAGGGAGGTTGTTCCATAGGCGAGGAGCTACCGCCGAGAAGGCCTGATTTTGTGTTTTTTCTTTCCGGGCCTCTCTCAGCATCAAGCTCCTCAGCCTCACCACCTGACTCGCTCAGGTGATCCGGGTAGACCTTGGTGGGAGCAGGCGTTCTGCCAAATATCGAGGTCCTAAACCATTTAGGGCCTTGTAAGTAAGCATTAAATCTTTGAAGTCGATGCAGAACCGGATGGGCAGCCAATGCAGTGCGGCCAGAATAGGAGAGATATGCTGGTTTTTCTCACTCCACTAAGGAGTCTGGCTGCTGCATTCTGCACCACCTGGAGTTTCCGCATCAGCCTCAAAGGCAGCCCCACGTAGAGTGCATTACAGTGGTCTAATCTTGAGATTACGAGTGCATGCACCAAGGTAGTGAGTGCCCCCGTGTCAAGATACAGTCGCAGCCAGGCTATCTGCCAAAGATGGAAGAAAGCGGTACGGACTACCGACACCACCTGGGTTTCCATGGTGAGCGTCGGGTCCAGATGAATCCCCAAGCTGCGGGCCCCACTCTTTACGGTCAGGGTCACCCCCCCCAAAACAGAGAGAATCACCCAAGCCGCCAACCACAGGGGCACCCACCCTCAGAACCTCCGTCTTGTCCGGGTTCAGCCTCAGCCCATTTTCCTGCATCCATTGGAGTACGGTCCCCAGGCAGCACTGGAGGGACAGGACGGCATCACCTGCAATTGGAAAAAAGGAGATGTAGAGCTGGGTGTCATCAGCATATTGATGACACAATGCCCCACACCCCCTGATGACCCCACCCAGCGGCCTCATATAGATGTTAAACAGCATTGGGGAGATAATCGATCCCTGCGGGACCCCACAGTTGAGGCTCCACGGGGCTGAGACATTATTCCCAAGCTGCACTCTCTGGGGACGGTCCTCCAAGAAGGAACGGAGCCAGGCAAGTGCCAGGCTACCAATTCCCAACTCAGAGAGCCTCCCCAGGAGATACCGTGGTCGATGGTATCGAAGGCCACTGAGATGTTGAGGAGGACCAACAGAGATGTTTTACTCCTGTCAGCCTCCCTCAACAGGTCATCATACAGGGCGACCAATGCCATCTCCATACCATGGCGCAGCCTGAAGCCCGACTGAAACGGATCCAGTGCATCTGTTTCATCCAAATGAACCACCCTCTCCACCACTTTGCTTAAGAAGGAAACATTGGTGGTGGGCCTATAGTTGCCAATTTCGTCCACCACCAAACTGGGTTTCTTTCTTATGGGCCTAATGAGTGTCTCCTTAAGGGCAGGGGGAAACCTGCCCTCAAGAAGAAACCCATTTATTATTGCTGTGGCCCATTCTATTGTTATCGGCCTGGCTGCTTTGATTAGCCGGGCCAGGCAAGGGTCAAGGGAGGAGGTGGTGGCACGACACCGAACAAGCACTTTGTCCACAGAATCTGGCGTCACAGGCTGAAAGGAATCAAAAGTTACCCGGCAAGACGGAGTGCTGGACATCTCAGCTCGACCCATTGTATTCAAAAAAGGAGAGAGCTCCCGGTGGATGGCCTCCACTTTAGATTTTTAAAAAGCTGCAATAGAATAGTAGACATTCTGCCATATTTTGAGTCTAATGTGGCTGTGAACTCAGAAATCTTGTCTTAAATTCTTGCCTAAGTGTGAGCCATTAATAGGCAATTAACAATCATTTTCTAATGTCAAATATTTATTGCAAGTATAGCGTATTTTTCCATTTATAAGCTCACAACCAGTGTGAGAGGCAGCAGGAGGCGGAGACTGAGGCAAAGCAGCAGCCAGGCTGGGCCGCCTCTTGCTGCTGCCCATTGACTGCTGCCACCACCACCCAATCACAAGGAGACTATCGCTAGAAGGGCCAATCCAGCTGCGGTGGCAACAATCAATGGGCAGCAGCAAGAGTTGGCCCAGCCCAGCTGTTTCTTTGCCTCAGTCTCCGCCTCCTCCTGCTGCCTTCCATCCTCTATTTATTTGAGGAAAAGTTGTTGTTTTATACATGGAAAATGCAGTAATTCTTGCAATGCCATGTAAAGAGACAGAAAAAGTAAAGCAAACCAAAGAAGTACAAACAATAGTAATAGTGTGTCATCAAGTCAATTCTGACTTACTGTGACCCTCTTTCAGAGTTTTCTAGGTAGAGAACGCTCAGAAGTGGTTTACTATTCTGTTCTTCTGAGGCTATCCTGGGGCTGTACAGCTTGCCCAAGGTCACACAGGCTGGCTCTTCTGCGATGCATAGTGGAGAACTGAACTCGCTGAGCTATCCAGCCAGCTAAGTATAAAAAATAGGACTACAAATAAGAGGACTGCAATTTCTCTTATCTAAGGAAAATTTGATAAATGTGCAGAGGTGAATCATGTATGGGTCAGGTGTTGCATCATGCAAACAAAATACAATATATGTTGGTTCTGTAATGGCTACCTGGAATTATGAACAGTGAGATTACATCCCTGAAATGGCCAACACTCTTTCTTTCTTTCTTTCTTTTTTTGTATCCTAGGGAGACTCTGAACTTTAAATTTCTCCCATAATACTGAGTGTTTCTTTTCAAAATCCAGAAGAAATAGTTCAACTCCATTAGGGTCAGGAGAATAAGCTCTACCAAATATTATAGGACAAAGTTAGCTTTTAGCATAAATCCTTGCTCCAATACTTTTCCAGTGCATTAATCTCTTCTCCTCCAGGGAACTTCTGCTTTAAGAACTAGTCATGAAAATTCATGATAATGACACTACTCAGCCAACTAGTATTAAGTTCACATTTCAAGACTTCAGTGGCGCAGGAAGGTTGCTCGATAAAAATGAAATGAAAATCTATCACACTAAGTTTTCATAGCCACAAAGGGAGAGCAAAAGAAAAACCTCCAGTTCTGTGGTTCTCTACTGCACATGCACAAGTATGACCAAAAAAAAAAAAAAAAAAAAAAAAAAAAAAAAAAAAATGCTGGCTGGATACGGGATATAAACAGTATTTATTAAGATGATAGATTCTGTCAGGAATTGGTTTATTGGAAATATATTAACACTTATCTTTGCACTGGGGTACTTGGCCCATGAAGAAATTCAAACATGCAAGACATTTGTGTTTGTGAAATCCCAGTACTCCATGAACTGCATATTATGTCTGACACTATTTATTGCTGTCTGTGTGTACATGCACTTGGGAGCTACAATTTCCTTCAGCTTTAGAGAACATTTATACCAGACATACCTGCAGCACAATTCTTGTGGAGGTATACGTTGTTCAAAATGACCTTTATATTCAAATTGTAGCATACAGCGCTAACTAGAATGCAAATGAATTCCCTCTGAAATGTTCGGTTTTGAAAACACAGATGTGTTCCTTTCTCTTTTTGTCTTTGTTGTTTTTACCACTGTTAAAATTTAGGCGGTAAGGTCTTTGGGGAAGGATAGTGCAATAAAGAGTTCTATAAACAGTTCAGGGAAGAAATGAAATACTCTGAGCTATTTTCCAAAGAAGATGCCCATTAGGCAAATCTCTGAAAACGAAAGTGCTATTTCCCTGGAATAAAAATGAATTATTTGTAAAAGTGTCTAATTTTTTTTGTTACACTTGCCCCAAATTCTCCAAGCTTTGAGAAGTCCCAATATTTACTCCAATTTGGTTTCCTTTCAGTGGAAGCTGCAATATTTGACTTTCTTTAGATATATCCATATTGAGCCATACATTCATAAGGAGACTGTAGAAAATTGTAGATATTTTTTTTTGGTCTGTCTCTTTGTTGTAGTAGATAAAACAGACAATTTTTGGAAGAGGCTATGTAGAACTGTGACAAGAGACTAACTTCAGACTTTATGGACAGATGGGAAAGAAACAAATTGTGGGATCTAGAGGCAAAAGATTTGAGATGACTGTAAAGTTGCAGTGTCTCCTCCTCCTCCTCCTCCTCCTCCTCCTCCTCCTCCTCCTTCTTCAAAAACACCAGGCACAGTAAATCAAAACTATAAAAGCATTGATTGATATTATATAACAGATACAAGTTTTAACCAAAAACCTAAGTATCTGTTCAATATCAGTGCAGTATGTTTGCTGTTCGTAATATTGCCATTTTTGGTAGCTCTGATGGTGTGTTTTCTGAAATCTGCAACTGCTTATAGTACTGTGTGAAATTTCTTGATGTTGTTCCCAAAGCCCCAATGACTATGGGGACCACTGAAGTGCATTTGATCCACAAGCAAGATGTTTCACTTGTCAGCTCTCTGTATTTTGTTAGTTTTTCCAATTCTTTATTTTCAACTCTTGCATCCCCTGGAATTGCAATATCAATGATCCAGACCTTTCTTTGTTCTATTACTACTATGTCTGATGTGTTATGTTCAAAGTGTCTATCAATTTGGATCCAGAAATCCCACAAGATCTTGACTTCCTCATTTTCTGACATCTTCCCTATCTGACGTTCCCATGGGTTTTTGGAGGCTGGCAAGTTCTATTTTTTGCATAATGACCAGTGCACTACTTTTACCAGTCTATCATGTCTAACTTTGAAATTGTTTTGTGCATTCACAGATGAAGTGTGACACAATTTCATCTTTTTCTTGACAGAGTTGACATTTGCTGTTAACACTAATTCCTTGGATCTTAGCTTTCATCATGTTTGGTTTGGAGTGCTTGTTCTTGTGCAGCAAAAATCTTCAGTTTCTTTCTTAAGGGTCCCCAGTTTTAGCCATGCCCATGTTGAATTATTATCATGCTTCTTGTCAATAGTTCTCAGTTGTTGTCCATGTATTAGTTTATTTTTCCAGCTGTTTAATTTATTTTCAAATTGTTTCTTATATTGAGCCTTTGTTTCTGTTGTTTTCAAATTATTCTCCATTTTCATTGCCCTAAGTTATTTTTCTCTGCTTCCACTGATATAATCATTTAGGATTCTCTTTTCTTCCTCTACTACCTGCTGTATTTGCAGTAATCTGCGGCCTTCATTTTTTTGTTGTAAATATAATCTGTTCACATCACTTTTTGCATGTAGTGTGTGATGCATGTTCATTAGTTTCCGTGTTTTCCGATCCAATTCTTCTAATTCGTTTTTAGTCCAATTCATTATTTCAGCTGGGTACCTAATTACTGGAAGGGCCCATGTGTTTATGACTTTGACTATATTTTCCCCATTTAATTTTGATTTTAAGATATCCCACAGTCTTTTGATATATTCTCTTTCTGTCAGTTCTTTAACTTTTGTGTGCACAATGTTATCTGCTTAAGAAAAAAAACCAAAGGTATTTGTAATTTTCATTACTTGATAGTGGTTTTATAATATTGCTATTTTTAAACTCTCTTCCATCTAGTTTTTGGATCTTGCCATGGTGTATAGACAGAACTGAATATTTGTCAATTTCAAATTTCATTTGGATATCTTCATTAAATATTTGCACTGTGTTTAGCAGTGATTCTATTTCATATAACTTTTTTGGACATAGTTTTAGGCCATCCATGTATAAGAGATGACTGATTTTTCCTGCTTGTTCTGAAATACGATAGCCAAATCCAAATTTATTTAAGATTATTCACATGGGGATTAGTGACATGTTAAACAGCAGTGATGACAATGAATCCCATTGAAATATTCCTCTTTTGATGCTAATTTACCCAATTTTTTCACCATGGGCCATTAAAACAGATTTCCATTTTGCTATGTTTTTCTTGAGGAACTTCTGTATGTTTCTATGAATCCCATACATTTTTAGGCAGGTGTTAATCCAGTTGTGTGGCAATGAGTCAAATGTCTTTTTATAGTCTATCCAGGCTTTTTGCATTATTTAGTATCATTTTATCAATAAGCAGATGATCTTTCACACCTCTCAACTTTTTAAAGTTCCCTTTCTGTTCAGTTGGGTATATGGAGTTTTCAGTTAAGTAATTATATATTGATCTTGCCAGTGCTCCTGTGAGGTGCTTGAACATTGTTTGAAAGGCATGTAATTGGTTGATAATTACTGAGTTCATTGCCCTTTTGATTATCTTTTATTATCAGAAATATGCAGCCTGTTGTCATCCAATCTTCAGTCCCAGAATTTAGAAGTAAGTGTTTAAATTACACTGCTATACGTTGATGGAGACTTGTTAAATGCTTTAGCCAAAATCTGTGCAGCTCTTCTGGACCAGGTGCACTCCAATTATTCACAGCCTTTACTTGCCTCTTAATCATTTCAGTTGTTATTACAATATCATCCATTTGTTTTCCATGAGTTTCTTTACAAATGTCTTTAATCTATGAGGTGTCTTTGTTATGTCTGGTGGGAGTTTCCCACATTTCTTTAAATTTTTTTAGAATATCTTTACATGGGCCTAATTTTTTTAGCTCTGCATTTTTTCCGGTGTATAGAACAACAGTTGGTTATTTTGAAATTGTGTGTTTTCTTTACATTGTTTCAAGCATCCATCATATCTTTCAATTTTCTTTGCTGTAGCTGTTAAAAAGGTAAAGGTTCCCCTTCACAATTTTGTCCAGTCATGTCCAACTCTAGGGGGAGGTGCTCATCTCCGTTTCCAACCCATAGAGCTAGTGTTTGTCCGAAGACAATCTTCCGTGGTCATGTGGCCAGCACAACTAGACACGGAACGCTGGTACCTTCCCACCATGGTGGTACCTATTTATCTACTCGCATTTTGCATTTTCATGCTTTCAAACCGCTAGGTTGGCAGGAGCTGGGACAAGCGATGGGGGCTCACTCTGACATGTGGATTTGATCTTACAACTTCACGTCTTCTGACCTTGCAGCACAGAGGCTTCTGCAGTTTAACCTACAGCACCATGACGTCCCTTGTAGCTGTTACACACTGTTTTAATTCTTCCATAATTTCAACAATTGTTTTCCTTTCTAGGTATATTGCATAGTCTGGCTTTTTCTTTTTCATTTTCGAGTTTTGAATCTTTCAAGTGTTTTGAGTTGCTAATGTCTACACCTAATTTGTTTATTTTTCTTTCCAGCCGAATGTTCCATTTTGGAGTGCCAGGAGTTTTCTGGGCTTTTTTCCAGTTTGTAACCAAATTCCATGGTTATTATGGTAGCTGTGCTCTACTAGCATGTTGGTTGGGATTGTTCTGATGACTACATTTGCATTACTCAGTAGATCTTTTACTGGTTTACTTTGTAACTGGTGCAAATTGGGGAGCCATTTCTTTCTGTGTTCTGGCTAATATAGTTTACTATTTTTTTCTCTCAGTGACGTTTGCTGTTCTGTCAACTTATAATGTCTCGGTTGTTCTATAAGTTATTCCTCTATTGATATGTTTTCTTTCACTACTGTGTCTACCTCTATCCTTCATTGCTTTCTCCCACTCTACATGTTGGCATCTCGAAGCTGGGCTATTCCTCCCCACTTCTTCTAAAACAAAAACAACTCTCTCTCACACACATTCCACAGCATTTCCAACACGAATGAACAAACATCAATCACATACACAAACCCTCCATTTTCTACATGTCTTTTGGACCACCTTCCTTATTACACTTTCCAGCTGTCAACCAATTAAGTCCAAGTGGGTGTAACTCAGATCCCTCAGATCACTGTCTAAATTTTTCATGAGAAAATGCAGGTGGCTTATCTTGTTGTTGTTGTTGAACTAGCAAGCCTAGTGCCAGTCAGTCAGTCATTCTTTATTGTTTTGACCACTTTGATCATCCAACTTCCACAAATTTAAAACGTAAGCATGAATTTAAATGTATACACAAGCTTGGTGTCAACTGAACATCCACAGTGCTAGCGAATTAAAAAGTACAAATATAAATTGTACTTTCTGCAAAATGTTGTATTGAAAACATAATACAAGAGGATTTAAATGTACACATATTTAAATTTTAAAAGCCAAGTCATTTCAGACTTATCTTCTCCAGTTTAGCAGTCTGTTGTTTCCGTCTCCTTTTGGGCCTCTTCTGATTTCATATTTTGCATTGTTAATGTTTTAAATTGCTTGCTTGAGGAAAACTATCATGGGCATCATCTCCCATTGCAAAGTGGAATGACTATCAACATGTTTCCCTGTTACCCAACCTCCTATTTTCTTCAATCCCCTGAAAGTCAAGTGCGTGTAGGATAGGTTTTCAGACAGTCCATGGGATTTTCTGCCAATCAATGAAAACCTGGCATCCTTACATTATTTAAACAGCAATACGACACAAAATGAGCAGTAAATAATTTGATAAAGAAAAAACTCAAGGTGATCAACACTGGTGGACTGATGCAAAGTAATACATTCTGACCTGTATGCTGAAAACATGTAGCAGTATACATGAGGAATTTCCCCCCCTTCTTCCATACAGACTTTGTGGAGAAACATAAAAGATTTATTGCTCTATATCTGTAATAATAAACGAATCTCAGATTTCCTCTGCAGTATAACGTTATGGCCATAACAAGTGAAACATTAATAACTTAGTTCAAATGTTAGAGCTGTTGTGTGACCACTATTGATATTTAGTACTCTCAGGTGAAGTAAATAAACTCATGGTCAAAGAGAGTGAGGCACCTCTTTGATTAGACATGACCCATGACTGGCAGCAACAATTTATAAACATCCTCTTATATGGCATGAAGTGCTAGGCTGTCTTAACCTGAAACTTTTCAGAGAGTTTTCAAGTCCTGACAGAATCTTCACCTCTAGATATAGACAAGAAGTTTCAATTATTTCTCTGTGTACCCCTTTCCTTTCAAAACATAACACACAGAGAGACAGAGAGAGAAAGCACCGAACAACTGGCTAATTTTTTTAGAATCACAAAATAATGGAGATCAAAAGGACCTACAAGTTCATCAATCCTATGCTTGATGCAGGAATCCATATCCAAGTATGTCTGACAGATGTTTGTATAATTTTCTCTTGAATGTCTCCAGCTTTGGAGTGCTCACCACCTCCTGAGGTAATTGGTTCCATTGTTGTACTGGACCAACAGTTAGGGTGTTTGCCTTGATATTGCTGCACAATATTATGCTCATGTTGCTAGCAAAACAAACAAACAAAAAAGGATAACAATCCTTACAGGGCAAAAGTCAACCTGAATGGTATACAGCAGGTGTCTCTTTTTAACCTGAGGGCCACTCTGGATACTTCAAAGATCTTAGAAGGCTGAAGGAACAGGAAAGTGAGCATGTGCATATGCACACATGTATACCCACCCTCCCATGCCCATGCTGATGCACACACATATGCACCCCCCTCAGACACCCACCTGCCCCCAGATGACCCCCCACCTGGATGCCCCCATCCCTTGCCACCCATGCACGCACACACACACAGGTTAAGGGAACAGGGCGGATAAAACAGCAGGGCAGGCTGGATGTGCCCTGCAGGCCGTACTTTGGAGACCCCTGGTCTACAGGATACCCACTTGTACTCAGTACAATTCACGAAGTGACACCAAGCAAGGGAAAATCTCAGAAGGTGACTCCTGTTTTCATTAGTTAACTACTTCTCACCTAAATACATAGCAATTGTCAGGGCTGTGTCACGTGCCTGGGGGTTTCAACAGCAGAGTCCGATAAGCCAGTCCAATGTCAGAAGTTCAGAGAATGCAGAGCTGATATCAAAATGCCAAAGCCAAATCACAAACCGTAATCTGAGGTCAGGGTCCAAAGCCAAATCACACAACGTAATCCAGGGTCAGAGTCCAAAGCCAAGGGTCCAGAGAACAAGGTTCAAGGTAGTCAGGAGCACGGATGCGAGCCAGAGGTTTGACTTGTTGGTTCCACAAGCTTGCCAGTGTCTGGATGCAGATTTTATAGCAACAGCAGCCATCTAAACACCTCATCCTTGTAATACTCAGGTCAACGTGATGTTCCTATGGGAAGCATTCATGCGGGGTTCGGATCTCTGTGTCATGAGTCCTTGCGAAGCATGTCCCTTATTCTGGCTACTGGGGGAGGAGAATCTGGTGGTGATTCAGCTGCCTGTGATTCTGATTGTCTAGCATTCTCCTCAGCTGTAATTAATCCCTCAGATTCCAGATCTTCTTTGGCAGAACTCATGACATTATGATCACCTTGTTTGTCTCAGTACAAAGGGGACAGAAAAGTTAAGGAGAGTTGTGTTAGCACTTTTCAAATACTTGAAAGATTCTCATATAGAGGAGAAGCAGGATCTGTTCTCAACCATGCTAGAGTTCTGGAGATGTAATAATGGGCTCAGGTTACAAGAAGCCAGATTTACAATCAGACACAGAATACATTTGTAGTGCCAGTGTGATTAGGAAGGAGTTAAAAAGTTCTCCTCCTGAGAGTCACCTAATTGGGTCCTGACTGACAGGATCAAAAGTTCAGATTGCTCCAAACCTGAATCTGATTTCCCCTTTGAAGACTTGTATCAGGAGAATAGTCTCAGAACTCCTGAGATAATGTTTATTGAAAGCATTCAGAGCTGGGACAAATACAACTGTGCTGTGCTTTTGTAATGCAGAAATATGTTGAGATGCCTAACAAAATTGTATGCTAATTCCTTGGAGATACATGGCAAAATGTTGCCCTTTCTCAAGGATTATCTACTCTCTTTAAAGCAAGCCTGTTTTTTTTCAGTGTTTAAAAAAACCCTGTTTTTTTTTTTTTACTCTGCCTCTGTTACCTTAATTGCCCAGTAGCCTTACCAGCAGGATGCTGCAACAATGTATCTATTGGAATCTTCTTGCTGGTGAGCCTGTTCCATACTTTCTCATTTTATAACAAAGTCACAATTTTTCTTTTTTGCAAGGCCTTTTAGAAGATCAGTATTTCAACCTTGAAGCCTGGATTCCTTCCAAATGTAATGGAGAAAGACCTTTAATATATCTTACAAAAGGTAAAGGTTCCCCTTGACACTTTGTCCAGTCGTGTCTGACTCTAGGGGGTGGTGCTCATCTCCGTTTCCAACCCATAGAGCTAGTGTTTATCCGAAGACAATCTTCCATGGTCATGTGGCCAGCGTGACTAGACACGGAACACTGTTACCTTCCTACTGTGGTGGTACCTATTTATCTACTTGCATTTTTGCATGCATTTTTGCAATCCCTAGGTTGGTGGGAGCTAGAAAATGTGACGGCAGCTCACTCTGTTGCGTGGATTTGATCTTACAACTGTAGGTCTTCTCGCCTTGCAGCACAGAGGCTTCTGTGGTTTAACCCGCAGCGCCACCATGTCCCTTTTTTATACCTTACAAAGCTATATGCTAATTCCCTAGAGATACATGACAAAATGTCCTTTTCTGCAGCACTGTCAGTCCATTACTTTATTTAAAGCAAGTCTTCATGGAAACCCTGTTTTTTGATGGTCTCTATGTCCTTTCATTGTCCTCCTAATATCTCCCTTCCTGGTTCATGAAGATACAACAATGTATCTACTTTGAAAGGTTCTTACTCAGTTTAGAACAAAGTGGTTATTTGTCCATTTTGAAAGGTCTTTTTAAGGAATCACTATTTCATCCCTTGGAGTTTAGACTCTTTCCAAATCAAAAAAAAGTAGGTGGAGCCAACCATTCTCTTTCAAGACAAGCAAGAATGGTCTTTTCAATTTCTTTGATCTGTTTGAAGTCTGGAGGCATATAAAGGTTGCTTGTTTCTGAACAGGGTGTGTGTAAAAAATCATAATTGGAAATCCTTTGCCCAAACCTCCCCCATTTTGGCTCAGGGCCAGAGCAGTCTGTATGCTACATCTGTGCCAAATTTGGCGGTGTGCTGAAGCCCAGTTTCAAAGTTATATTTTTTGTTTGGGCTGCTTCCATTTTTAGAATTGCCTTGTGGAATGTTGATTTACTCTGCCAGCACAATAGCATCCCTGCACTCTTGTGCAGTGATAATTCAGCTTTGTTGCCCACCCATACTTTTCCACTGTGTTTTAAGTCTGCCAAAACCTTGTTGTTAGAGGAGTCATGTATCTTTCTTTTTGCTCATTGCATCATGCAGAAGTCCCAGCTGGGAAAGATCCTCTGCCCTTTTTGCCAGTAGAAAACTGCCAGTTATGCTGTTTATGAAACAAACCAAAGATTTCCTTGATGCCATTCAGTAGGAAAGATGTTCCACAGATTGGTAATTAGTAGGCCAGTCCAGTTCGAATGGCCATATGCCTTTTGCCCAATGTGCACTTGTATTCTAAAAAAAGGAGTCAGTGTAACCACCGGTTTCACTGATCCATTTAGAAGTACTCAATGAATACTTCAAAATGATGAGATTTTTTTAAAAGCAGTCAAAAAAATCCTCATTTCCTCATGATTTTGATATGTTTTTTTAAAAAACTTTTAAATGAACCCCACAGGTAAGATCACATTTCTATTCTATTTTTCTTTCCTTTTTAAAAATCAGTTTGCATCAGCAGTAGGCAAACATGCCATCTGGTCACATCCAACAATGTGTTATGTCTACAAAATGCTTCCCTTTCAAAAAAGGAAAGTCATTCTTTTAGGGGTATAGGTATGAATGAATAGAACCTTCATCCACATCTCAATGTATAATATAGCCAATAAAATTCATTTGAGTGAATCCAGCTAGTTATGTTCACAGACAATGGGTAGGTCAGCTTTCTTGTGTGTACTGTTTCCCTAGGCAGAAGGAAGATAATGGGAACTATCACTCCATACAGCTTGCTTGCAAAAGCTGCCCTGCTGTCATTAACTCCAACTATGTGAATGAACTGATTGGTGGGTGTGTTTAAGCGTTATGCTTCATTCTTCATTTCCTTCAGTTCATGATATTAGCTAGGATCTTCTGGCAGTCTGGTCACACTAATAAAGATGGATATTTGACATTTGTAGCATGCTGTCCCTACTGACTGCTCATTATTCAGATATGCCAAATCATATGCTGACCCGGGCACACATGCAACATTTTTAAGAAGTGACTTTTGTTAACTGCTTATGCTATTTTTACCAGCTTGCTTTTTTCCTCCTCTCTTTAGGATTAGGTCTCAGTCTATACTCCCGAGTGCTGACATTTAAGTCTCTCAATAGTTCAGCACATCCTGTCTGCCTGATCGTTTCTCAGATTCTCTAGTTCCTCCAGATGCTATCTCAGCTCTTTTGGTCTCAAGTCAGCAGGTCTCTGATGTGTTACTAAAGCTGGAGTCAGACACCGGGGGCGGGGGGGGAATAGCATTTTCATCTTAATGAACACCAATCCATTCAATACATTTGCAGTCTTCATAAGTTCAAATGACTCCCTGCCCTGCATTCCATCATGACCTATATTGTCTGCTAAAAACAATCCCTTGAAGCTTTGCTTGATGCCAGATATGCATGGCAAAGGCACATCTGGGGTATTTGTGGAGGCTACTTCCTGGCTGCAAAAAAAAAAAACGGTTCAGACTTTTGTATTTGGGGATACTCAGAGTTTGGCCTTAGAGCTTAATGTTACATAGTTAATCGATCCATCGTTAATGTACATGTTACTTCATGGCTGGGGACAGGGAGCATTATGTAGTTGCTAGGTCATTAGACGTGGGCAGTGAAGACTGGGATCCAGATCCTCAATCATCCATGAAACTCACTGTGATGTTTTGGGTGAATCATGAGCTCTCTCAACTAAATATACCTAACAGGATTGCTGAATGGGTAAAAGAAGATACTTCTCATGGGTAACAGGTATACAGATGAGTGAATGAATCTGCTTTTCTTCCTCCCATATTTAACTATTTCAGAGCTGGGCAAATTCTGGTTAAAAAATTGAACCACAATTAAAAGAAAAAAAATCATTACTTCAGAGTGTTTCTTCTATATACATAGTACTGTTTCTACACTGTATTCTCAGTCCAAAATATTGTCTGTAGTACTGTTCAAGCCCTATGTCAAGTCGGCTTGAGATGTCCTTCATTGGTTTTCAGGGCAGTTTACAACATAAATATGTAAGGAACACTTTGCCCTCTCCCCCCCCCCCCCCGTCTCCCGAGCTGGGTGCTCATTTTACCAACTTCAAAAGGAGGGAAGGTTGAGCCAGCTAGCTGAATCCATTTGGATCAAACTTAAGTCATGAGTGGAGGCTTGGCTGTGGTACTGCAGTTAAACAATGGGTGGACATGAATGCTAGATGATATGCTTTAAGTCTGCTTTCAAATTTTGATTTATGACAGTCAATCTACATTTATTCTATGCAATCTGTAATATGGTCTCTTTGGGATCTGAGCCAGATTAACAATGCCTAATGCCTTCACTGCATCAACTTTCTGAAGTGTTGCTGGCCCAAGCAGTAAGGCACTTAATTTAATTAGAAGAATCTGCTCAAGTTGAAACTGCTGAATATAGTATTTTTTTTCGCCAGTGGAGCCAAGGTAAATCTAATTTATTAGATCTTTGAAATGTATTGTATCATTGTTCTTGTGCTTTCTCTTAGCAGCTGCAACATTTTGAATATAAACTGCAAGTCCCAGTGAAAGACACATTGCTAATGTGTGTGGCATTTTTTCTTCAGCTGAAGTGATGTTGTGCATTGAATTATTTTTCTACTGCATCATTACGTGATCTTTAGCCTGTGGAACGGTACCAGACTAGAAGTGTATGGGGCATTTGTGAACACATTATGTTTTTGCCTAATGGTATATTTAGGTCAGATGCACAGCTGTCCTGCAGTTTTGTAATCCTCAATTGTGGTGACCTGTGCTTGTTTCTGAAGAGGAAAAAAATAGATCTTTTTAAAACAAAATATCAATTTAATATCTATTACCATTTCTGAGAATGACATCGGACCATTGGAGAATTAGAATGCATTTAGAAAAGTTAAGTGATGGTAGCAGAATGGCAATTTTTCACAATACAGCTGAGTGAATAATGGCAATCTATTGTTGAATCACAACACTGAAGTAGTTACATATGGTTTGCATCAATAGCTTCTTGCATCTGCTCATGTATAACAGAGACAATAACATTCATATCTGCTTTTCTCACCAGTATGTTCTCTAAATACTTCTATCAAAATTATGAACTTGCAAGAACTTTCCTGCAGAAACAAAGGATTGCAGTAAATGGAATCAGTAGTTGGAGAAACTGGATCATGTAAGTGTTTCATTTTCTTCATATGACCTGGTTTATACAGACACCACAGAAAGAAGGCAGCAGAGACAGAGATGAAGGCAGAATGCAACATTTTGCTCTTTTATTTTTTGTGGGGGAGATATTGGCAGTTGTTGCAGCCCAATAATGTATATAAGCCATCAGCAGCTGTTCAGTGAATCACAAGCTTTATGGACCCCTGTTCATCAGGGTTGATGTGAGCAAACTGAGGGTGCATGAGGAAGTAGTATCTGCTTATAGAATAATGGTGTTACTATGGCTCAAAAATCTTTCTTGGGGATAAGGGGATATATCAATAATTATTGTGGTCAATAATTCTCCTTTTGTGGGCAGGGTGCCTGAGAAAGATATGCAATTCAGTCACAGATATGCAATGAGATATGCTTCCTACTCAGTTTCTCAATCATTTTTGATACCATTGATCTTGGTAGCCTCCTCAACTGGCTATGTGAATTAGAAGTGGGGATCTGAAAATATCTTGCAGTTGGTGAGACTTTGGTTGAGACAGGTTGGCTCAACATGGCAGGACAACCTGTTATGGATTCTTCAAGGTCCAAAAGGTCTCACCTTTAGAACATTTACAAGACACAAGGTACTTATTTCCCATAATGTTTTATGGTACTTGTTTACTACATTGAACTAAATATGAACAGAAGTAAGTAGACAGACACCGCAAACCCAAGAGGACAAACTAATAGATTAAAAAAGAGAGAGAGATGTAAATAGTCTACCCAATGTTTCTACAGTTTAACAATCAATGAAACAACACAACAGTAAACAAAGTTTTAAATTTTGTACTTCTACAAATACAGTGGTGTCTCGACTTACAACCATCTTGACTTGCAACCAATTTGAGTTACAACCAGCTCCAGTTGCAACATTTTGCTTTGACTTGCAACCTGTGCTTTGACATAAACCAGAAAAAGGCCTCTTTTCCCCATTGTTGCCTCCCTCCTTTCCTGCCTTTTTTTTAACCTTAGAGGTCATCTTAGGTTAAGAAAAAGGTCTCCCCTAGTGGTAGTGGACAGATTAACCACTTTTGCCTTAGTTCCTATGGGAACTAATGCTTTGAGATACAACCAGCACCTTGGGATACAACCAAAAAACAACCAGAATGGATTAATCGCTTTTCATTGTATTTGTTTGGGAAATGGTGCTTTGAGTTACAACCAGCTTGAGTTACAACCATCATCCAGAACGAATTAAGTTCGCAACTCAAGGCACCACTGTATTCTCAAAAATCAAATTCAGAAATGCACACAGTCTGAGGCTGATAAAATTCTTGCCATCTCCAACTGAGGAAACAATGCACAAGAATGCAATAAGTCTCGTTTTACATCCCTAGCCAAAAATTAGGAGTACTGTTCTACAGTTGTTGTTCTGTTATTGCCTCCTAGCAATTGTATCACGAGGTACAGCTGCCTCAAGAAACTGTTTTATCCTCAGTGCCATTTATCAGATTCAGCTGTTAGGCAACTGTGCTTGTTTATGGACAGGAAAGCATAGCTACAAAAATCCAAGCATTGGTAACCTGAAGGCAAATATTCTGTGATGTACTCTGTGTGAGACTGCCCTTAAGATTGGTTGGGAAGTTTTGCTGAATAATCTATGGATAGGGTTGTGCTTCACCAGCCTACCATATAGCTATTACATGCATGGACTGTATGTGGACTTTGTTGGAGTTTTACAACCTCTCATGCTGCCTGCAGTTTGGCTAGGACAGACCTTTCTGGGCTGGGATGACTTTCAGTCTATTCAACGCTAACCAATCATTCTTTCCTGCGTTTGAATTCAAAGAGATCCCAGCTTCTCTGCTGAGTGTTCTAAACATACATAAGGTACAATATCTTCTGAGACCACAATCAAATTCCTTGTCAGATGTGTAATGGACACAAATCTATGAGTCTCTCACAGGGAATATGTAGATGAAGAGGCCCTATGAGGACATCCAGATATTCCTACATGGAATCTGATCCCTCTTCATCTAAATGTGGGGTGACTTTTAAGTAGCACGCTTTTTCTACCCATGTAGGCTCCTCTTGACAACTGGACAACAATTATTTTCAGCTCACATTGATAGAAGAGCATCCCTTTTTCAGACACTTACCCTTACATGGTAAAAGCAACCACACACACACACACACACACAGAGAGAGAGAGAGAGAGAGAGAGAGAGAGAGAGAGAGAGAGAGAGAGAGAGAGAGAGAGAGAGAGAGAGAGACTCCCTTACCTTGTATGGAGGATACAACTATTAAGAAAGACTGAATAAATCTGGAAATATGAATGGATGGTGATGGTGTGAGGTAGCTAAGGCAGCTACCTCTATGGCTGAAATCTTTCTTTTATTTATTTAGCATTTGCAAAACTTTTCCCATTAATGTTAAGGCTTATATTTTTTTCCTGCTTTACAATAATGCATCATAACACATTGTTTTCTACTTCAGAAAGTATGATGAATGAAGCTAGCATATGAAGAATTTTAGGGGGTGCTGTGTTGATCCCATGAGGATACCTGATTCATGCACTAATTCTTCCATGAGATGCTCATCTTCAGATATTATCTTATAAATATGTTGGGACTTTTTCTATCAATACAGAGTGAACTCATCAGTAGATAAGCTTATTACAGATAATCTTATTTACTTTACTACCTTTCTGCAGAATAATCCTGTTATAGTTCTCTCAAAGACTTATCACCTTGAATCTATTCGATGCCATCCTTCCATGGGTATATGAAAAGCTATATGTAGTTGTTCACTGGATAAACAATACTTTAGTTTAAAATCCATTATTTCACCCACAAAGATGGCTACAGAAACAGGCATCAGTTTACCCAGATTGATTGCCACTATTGATTGAATTGATACACACACACACACACACACACACACACACACACAGAGAGAGAGAGAGAGAGACACACAGACACAAATAAACATACAGATAGTCATTGGTAAATCAGTAATGACAATAATACGATTATATTAAACTTAGTTCTATGCTTGTATTTATACTGTTTTCATCAAAGGACTGTGTGAAACATCAATATTCATTTTCTAAAGCACAACAAAAACAGTGGAAAAGCTAAATAGAATCAAGTTATAAATTTATTAGAGGGCATACAAATTAAGGGATCATCAAGGTTTTCTTAAGCACAGTAATCAAATGCATTGAAAGTGAAGGTCAAGGAATTAAAAGGTTTGCGATCATACCCAAAGCATACATTAATATAACAGTATATGCATCTAATTGATTGATTGATTGATTGATTGATTGATTGATTGATTGATTGATTGATTGATTGATTGATTGATTGATTGATAGCTCATATGATGCTCTCTATGTGTGGAAAGTGTCAGGAAACATCTGCTGGTCCAAATCAGAGCAGCCAGATTGCTGAATAGGACTGGTTACAGGGATCCCTGCTCCACATTACAGCAGCTCCATTGGCTGCCAATTTGTTTCCAGACTGAATTCAAGGTGTCGGTTCTAAGCTACAAAGCTCTAAATGGCTTGGGCCCAAGCTATCTAAAGGACTGCATCTCCCTTTATGAGCCTGCTTAAGATAATCAGGACAGGCTTTTCTCTCAGTCCTGCAACCTTCACAGGTGTGTTAGCTGGGTACATGGCAGAGAGCTTTCTCTGTTGCTGTTCTCAGACTTTGGAACTGTCTCCTAGAAGAGGCCAGGCTGGTCCCATCTTTGCTGTCCTTCCAGAAGCAGCAAAATATCTTCATCTTCAGGCAGGTTTCACTGAGACTGCCTGCCTGTTCAGGGATTTTAAATGGATTATTGTACCTTACTGCTTAGAATCTTTTTTGGTGTTACTTTTGTTTTTTGTATTTGTCTGATCCTTTTTAGGATTGCTATACTCATAATAATAATTTAGTACAAAGGGGGTACATGTAGTAGTTTATACCCTTCCAAAATGAACTGAAATAGAATAGAAGATTTGGCATAATAATTTAGTACTGGTTTTACTGTTTCTCCAATTTTAGCACTGGATATAAGAAAACATTTAGTTTAGACCACTGGAAATAAAATAAACAATTTCTTGCTCTCCAAATTCATTTTTATATGGCTTTTGTTCCAAAACCATAAGTATATATTTTATAATGCATTTAAAAATTCACTGTTTATTTTATGTCTACAGTATTTTTGAATTTTTTGTTATATCTTACGGTGTTGTGCTTATTGTCTTATTTTGTTTTATAAACTGTTCAGAGTGACCTTTGGTCAGAATGGCGCAATATAATATAATAAACAAACAAACAAAGGAATGAATAAATAAATAAATAGATGGAGGGTGCAGGTAGGGAGGGATGAAGTGAGTGCCCAAGGCTTGGCAGTGTTTGTGTGCCATGCTCAGGGACATGGGCATCAAAATAAAGTCACAACAAACCCTACCTTCCCCATCTTTCCTGAAGGACTTTGATGGTGACTGGCAGTTGCTAAAGCTTGCTCTTCAGAGCTCTGAGGCCCCTGGGAGTGAGTCAGCAGTTACCATTGAAATAAATTTGCACTTCACCAATTTGTTGTTTTGATGCCCAAGAGGGGGTATAATAGGGAAGCTTCCCTACATCTTAAGTGTTCGAGGGCTGGCCAACTGAACACCTCTCCTCTGCAGCCCATTGCCTCTGGCCTGCTCTGGAATGAGGCTACCCATACTTTTTATTTCCATCCTCAGCTCACAAGACATGTGTCTTAAACAGCACAGTACTTTCTCGTAACTTTTCAGTCAACAGTGTCACATTGCTTGAAACATAAATCCCATTCATATACATATGGAATGCATTAACTTTATTAAAACAGTCTGTTAAGATATTCTTCCATTTAAAAGAAACTGACATCAAGAATAAAAAAAATCTTCAGCACTTTAATTTAATTGCAGCAAAAATGCTGCAATGGAGAAACATAGAACCAGAATGAAATGTGGCCACTCAGTAAAGGCTTGGACAGTTTCATGCTACGCTCTAACACAGAACATGCATACATCAAACAACCACTAATATATTGAGCCATTAGTTAAAAAGCAAGAACAATTTAAAGAGAGTGGCAGTTGTTTGTCCCATACAGAAAATTTTGTTGGGCAATAAATAAAACAATGAAGTGAAATTCACCTTATAAAAGTTGGCTCCATAATTTTGCTTGCTATATATAACCCAAGGTGCACTCTTTATCAACTATTCCTAACAATTCAGATTTTCTGCTTTACTTAGCCCCCCTAAGAAGTGAGTATAGATCTGTACATGAGAGTGTATATCCTTAAAAAAATCTCCTGATGAAATGGCATAAAATGTGCATGCTACATAAATAAATAAAATTAGCTCAGAATTAAAACTACCCAGTTTTTCATTATTATTTGTAGAATTATTGAAAATATATTTCTCTTTTGATATCTTCTCAGTACTCTATAGTCATATATTCAACTATTCATGTGTATTAACCTTGCTTTCTCTCAAGCTGATTCAGACATTACTGAATCACTATTGACAGAGGAATGTTTGCCCATATGAATATGCTCTCATTTTAAGTTAACAAGTCATTCTTCGTGGTAATATCTAAATATAGTACCATTTTGTTTATAACCCTGATTTGGTATAATCATTTGTGTTACTGACCCAGAAAATGCTTTCCTGAATAACATTGGCTGAAATCCTCTTGCTTACAATAAAGCAGTGAGTTACTATAAAGGTACCTACTGTAGTTCATTACTGGTACGTTACTATCAAGATGATGTAATGATTGCCTAGATAAAAGTACTGAGAAGCCCCTGCTTTCCCATGCCTTTTTGTCACCTCTTAAGTCATGGTTTTCTATCCAGAGTGGAATTTAGCAAATCACAGTGAAAGCTATATAGTACTGCAAACACAGTACATGAAGATTATCAGTTGCTTTCTAGTAACTTCCCAAAAATCACTTCCAACTGACAAGCTGTAGCAAGAAAGTTGTGTTTCTTTGACATCTTTAAAACAATTGTGCTTTATTGTTTCTTTAAACTAAAAATGCCAACGTTTCCTCAAAACGGAGGGGGTTTAGTATTATATAACTTCCTTATATACTTAGAGATTGACATTATCTCTTAAGAATCATGCATCTTCTGGTATATTGCTTCAAATAACATTGGCCAAAATTTTGTTGCTTAGCATAAGAACATTTGTGTCTTCTACTTCATTCCTAACTGACAAATAAAAAGCCTTGTTGCAATTGTCAGGGATGCATGTGTATGTGCACCAAGCCAGGAGGTGGATTTACACCAAGGATCACTGTAGGGACTGTTTATTTGCCAGCTAAGAGTGGAAAGCTTTTTTTATTTTCTTACACAAAGCAACAGGATTTCAGCCACAGGTTTTATTGGCTTCATAACATATTAAGACCACCTACAATCTTTTGGGGCTGGGATCATGAGTGGAGTGAATTCAGGCAAGTGAAACAAACACCCATCACAGGAAAAGGGTGGCAAAGAAACAGCAGCCAGTAAAAATAATGGCACTAAAACAGAAGTTTTAAAGAATATGCTTGCACAAAGACAAAGATTCTTTTTGAGGGTGGCTTTATCTACATAAATTGTTACTGCTGATTTTTAATCTAGGATAATATTTGGCAGACCCTGTTTAAGCCAACTGACTCAGATTCTCCACGTTGTTCCTTGGTCAAAATCTGAATTGGTTCAATTTGACTTTTCATCATCTTTTTGGCATGTATTTATAAAAAAGCTAAAGTGTTTCCAAGAGTTCCTTTGCAACTCATAATCAATAATAATTATGTGTCATCAAGTCAGTTCTCACTTAGCGGGACCCTTGTCATGGTTTCCTATGGTAGGTCTAAAGTACTTAGGAGTGGTTTACCAGTCATTTCTGTTAGTGGCAGTCTTGAACTATGTGCTTTGTCCAAGGGTAGGTACACAGGCTGGCTTTTCTCCTATGAGGCACAGTGGGGAATTGAACTCTCAATTCCTGGCTCTGCAGTCATGTACTCTAATTTACTGAACCACCCTCATGTGCACATTCATCTGTCCTAAAGGCAGGATTATCTAATTTGCTGGAGTGGTTAGAAAATAATTATCAACCATTACCCAGCAGAAACGCAAGGTCTTTATTAGTTGTACATTAATTGTGTATTAATTGTACATTCGCTGGTATTTTCTTCATCACAGATTTTATTGAAAGTTGCCATAGCAAACTATATAACTTTTTTGCATCCAGGGCTGAAGAAGTATGCTTACAATATTATTTCCAGAATTTGGAAACAACTAGTTAGTCTTACTATGCTTATGATACTTCATTTGGTTCTTGGCTATCAAATTACAAATGGCATGTTATCTTTGGCATGTGCTTTTGCTTTGAAATTTTAAGATACATTTGTGCACCTCAAAGATCTTTAAAAAAAAAAAGATGAAATCAATTCATGCCTGTTCCAAAGTACATAGAAATCCTCCACTTTAGCATTTTGTCCAGTGATAATTTTTCCTGCTAAAACTAGGGCCTGGGGGTGTATGGATAATTAATGGCATCAGGATACAGTTTGGAAAAGTTACTTTTAATTGAAACTTACTTTTGAGACTCTAATTACATTTTGGTCTTGAACTCTCAGAATCCTTCAGGCAACATGGCCAGCAGCTGGGACCGAAGTAGAGAATTTATGAAAGCTAATCAGGTTGTTGACCAAGGAAGCACAGTGGTATGGCCTACGAATCTTTACCAAATATATATATATATATATTGAATACTCCCTTCCTTTGTCTCTATAATGTTTAGATGAAAATTCTTATCTTTTTTCAGTCTATGGGTCAGTTGCTAGCAATTTTGCCACATCTTATGAAATATTTGACTGTATTGATTTAAAATAATGATTACAATGGTAGCACCCTCCAGTAGTAAAAGCTTTTTATTTACTTTGTTTGCCTCAGAGGACAAGTAACAATTACTGTGAAGATTTATATCTTTGGTTGGTAAGAGCACCCAGCCAAGATTTTAAAAAAAGAAAGAAAAATTCTTCATTCCTAAATGGATGTTTGCAATCATTTCCTCTTCTCACTTCTAGCTTTTAAAGAGAGCACAGTGAAAGGAATCTACAAAGTGACATGAAGAATGCATTTTTTTCTGATGGTACATCATAGATTTTATTGAAAGTTGCCATAGTAAACTGTGCAGCTTTTGTGTGTGTGTGTGTGTGTGTGTGTGTGTGTGTGTGTGTGTGCGCGCGCGCGCATGTGTGTGTGTGTGTGTGCGTGCGTGTGCATGCACATGCTTCCAGGGTTGAAGAAGTCTGCTTACAACTTTACTTCCAAAATTTGGAAACAGCCAGTTAGTTCTAGTTCTAGTGCTGTCAAATTACTGACAAAATTTGTCTTTGATTTTAAGACAAAAAATGAAATCATGGAATACATAATAATATAAGGTTTGACACATTAATGATTACACCTGCTCATTAAATAGTGGTGGGAAAGGAGCTAAATAGAAGGCTGATATCCCATGGTTCAGATGCTGGTTTGTGAGTGTATGTTGGGGCAAGTAGCATTGGAAAACAAGAGGAAGAAGAAATAAAGCCCCCACAAAACCCCCCACACATAAGATTTGAAGTGGGCAATGTTTCCCCCATGGGGGGGGGACGCCAATGCAGCTGCTTCCCACTCTCATATAAAGAAGGAAACAGAAAGTGAAATGGCAAAATAATGGAGTTGCAGTATGTGTGCTTCCCTTTCCAATGGGGAGAGCTCTGAGCACTCAGGTTGGGGAGGACAACTGTGGCAGAGGATGGAGAGGAAGAGAGAGAGAGAGAGAGAGAGAGCATTGTGTAGCAGATTTTTAGTGAAAATGAGGATGGAAGCAAGGAGAGAGAATAAACCAAGGGAATTCTGATGCAACAGTGTCACATTCCTAGGGGTTTCAAAAGGCAAAAGTCCAACGAGCCAGTCCAATATCAGAAGTCCAGAAGATACAACAGATGCCAAATTGCCAAAGCCGAAAACACAAACCGTAATCAGAAGCCAGAATCCAAAACCAAGGGTCACGAAAGCAAGGTCCAAGATAAGCAGGAGCGTGGATGCGAGCCAGAGTATTGACTTGTTGCTTCCGCAAGCTTCCAAGCCTTCTGGGTGCAGATTTTATAGCAGCAGCAGTCATCTAATTCCTAGAAAACACTTCATCCTGCTAAAACTCAGGGCTGGTCGACCTGATGTTCGGCTGAACTCATGACAAAGAGCTATGAAAGAAGCCTGTATCCTATTACAGAGCTCTACCTGTGTAAAGGGAAATACATCACATCTGCAGCCATATCCTAAACCACTGAGCTATTCAACAGTATAAAGAGTCCCTTCTGTTTATTTTGATGGTACACAACCTGTGCACAATGCTATGAAGTTGCACACACCCTGAAACTGAAAAAGAAAATCCTGAATTAGCAGCAATCTGTTGCTGGTGGTGACATAACACCCATTGTACAGGCAGAGCCATGCAATAGGATGTCAGCTGCTGAGTGGGAACACGTGGAAACATAGGAGGAATCCTTATGGAGAAATTGAAACAAAAGGTGAGAGGCTCAAGAAAAGCAGAATATGAGGGAGTATGAAAGGACAGAAGATACTGTATGGCTTGTGCTACTGTTAGCCAACCTGTAAGAAAGTTTCTGGCATTTCTTTTATTTCATAAACTATCTTTGTTAACTAAATTATTGTGGGGTTGAGGAAGCTGAAAAAGAGATAGCAGGTCAATGCTATAAACCTGTCAATTATATGGTTACTTTGAAAAGTGATGATTTATATAAAAGGAATGCAATGATTACACAAAAAGTTAAATGTTTTAAATTATTTTGTGCTAATATAATTTTAAACAGATTAATAATTAATAAAATAAAGCATTTTGTGCTAATGTTTTCCAACTTTTGACTACTCAAGGGTGGATGACTAAACACATGCTGGTTCTCAGAATGTGGAAAGAAGTAAAAATAAAGCAGTCATTTCCATACATTCTCCTTCCTACTCTAGTACAGAATATTGCTATTATGAATTAATCAAATTAATCCAAGTGACACACTGATCCCTGTAATTTATATTATATAGAACATTTAAGCAAAAGTGATTGGAAATAAGTACTATTCCCATTTAAACTGTTCTTGCAAAGTCTGTAGCTCTTCTTGTTTCCTCCATTATTTTGTCCTTGCCAGTTTACCCTTCACTTTCTTGCTGTAGTCAAATTATAGCCTTCTGCTGTTACAATAAAACTGGGAAACTATGATTTACACAAACATAATTTGTTTGGGAAACAGAAGGAAAAACCACTGCATATTATGTTTGAAGGTATTTTGGAGCCAACATTCAAAACTACCTCTCTCTTCACTTCCCCACAATGACATTAACTAATGGAACATTGGAAAAACAGAGGTGGTGGCCTAGAAAAGGTGTAAACTTTCCTTCAAGATAAGTAACAAAAGAAAATAACAGAAGGTTATTCAGTGGGGCTGTTTAGGTTTAGGGTGTTGTACCTAGAGTAAATGTCCATTAAGACATTTCCCCTTCCAAGATTTTTTTGAAAACTAGTAGTTCCTGAACTGTGTTTTTTTAAACCTTTTTTAAAAAGTATGTTTTGCATATGAAGACAGCTGCCTGAATAATGTGCAGTCTGCAGGATTCTATTTTATGTCCCCTGTCTTGAGGCTTTCCTTAGAAAAATCTTCAGAATATGCTTGATGATGATTGATGAGAGAAATTATATTCTGTTATGATATTCTCTTACTAAATCATAATTTATGAAATATAGTGGTTACCACAGCAATTTAACCATCCATCTGATACATATTCATTTGACCTTTCTTCACATTTGCAAAATATGTGCAGATATCAGACTTTCATCTTTTTGCTCTGTTCATATTTTATTCCCTTAAAAGTTGCTTTCTTATATAATTCATTCTCCTTGGGTTGTGTGCTAGTCATCATATACAAGACACAAGCCATGGGAGAGCAATCTAATCCTATTTTGCAAGGAAACAAAAGGCAGGCATCTTTGAAGTCTGCCTGACCTCATTTAATCTGCCTCATATCAAATGTGACCTAATCAAGTCTTCTTTATGCAACGAAGTATCACACTGCAGTTCTTAATAGATGTCCATATCATGTGCATATTTGAAGCTGTTCATTCAGCTGATATTGAGAGCTCTGCACTTTTTAATTTTGAAACTTCCACTAAAGTAATTACATTATGGATTACGTACATACAAATGGGACATTCTTGCTTAGCCCATGAAAAATGATTGATCATCTATAGTCAGGCATGTGGCCAGGTTTAACTGATATTGTGAAAGCCAGGATCCAAGTAGATAGCCTAAAATCAGCATTAAAGCTAATGGGTGACAATGATGGCAGAGCAAAGATAGAAAACTTAGTAACTGGTACAAAAAAACCATGTACCACCTAGACTGTGTCTCAGCAAGAATACATGTACTATTACTTGAGAAGCAAACACCTAAATGGACATTCCATCTATGTTTACATACCATGATCTAAAATCCTTCTCTAGATACTGCTGCTAAAGAAGGCAAGGTGAATGGTTAAAAGAGAGAGGGGGGCTTTCAGCCCCATTTGGGAAATGGATCTCCCCGAGAGTATACTTTTTGCAAACCCAATGCAAAAGAGATTTTGGGATCTATTCCTATTGCTTTTACAATTTTTCCCGCTGATTTATCCCTACTGAAGTTTGAATGTCTGTTTTTATTACGTATTTTTCCTGGTTTTTCATTTTCTTCCCCAGACTGGATTTATCTGCTTATTTTGTTATTTATTTCTATTCTGCATTGTTATCTTTAAAATTTGTTTTATGTTTTATACTAAACAGAGAATGTAGGCCATAGGGCAGTTTTGAAATAGAATTCCTACATACATATACATTTACAGACATTCCTTGTATGCCCTGGGCATGAATTCCATTGCCTCTCATATATTATTGCCATATTTTTCAAGAATAAGATATGACAAAGTGCATGATTTCTATTCATGCTACTTAAGAGGTCATATCCATCTCCCTTATTGTTTTCTAGATTTTAGACAATTCTCTTAACTTTAAATAAAACACAATGCCATAAACATGTCACCTTTTTCCATGAAGTGTCTACATTGGTTTACTGTCCTCATTTGTACAAGAAGTCATAGATACGTTACATTCATTGCCCAGATCAGTTATTCGTCACGTAATGTCTTATTGGACTTCAAACACATGAATTTACTGCAGATTGCATGCCTGTAGGCAGAGAACATCTTTTTTTTATCTCATTGACTGTTCATAAGCCACCTCATATGCCTCTTTTTTGGCTAAGGAATGGGATAAAAATACTATATAATTAAATAATTTTGCAAAAACCACTGAGATGATTGAGTACATGTCTGAAAGGACTCTTATCAAAAACACTAGATAGTGTCAAACAATTTGGACAATATTTGTAGTTCAATTATCTGTCTTGAAAGAAAGCAACTTCCTATGTTCTTATGACATGATGTGCCAACTCTTTATAAAACTTTCCAAGTACATTTCCCCTTGACATTCGGAGACGTATGTGTTGCTTTTTTTGCTGGTCAGCAGAATAAGATAGATAACGGCCTGCTAATTGTGAAGATTCCAGATGTAGTGTAAAAGCAGCTTTCCCGGTCTCAAACATGTACCAGCCTTAACAAGCAACTGAAGGTATATCTTCCCATTTCTGAAAAGTTCATACATTTGTTAGAGAATTAGTAAGCGATTATTACCCCAGGTATTGAGTCAACTTCACAGCTGGGCAGGAATTTCAACCTCAGTTTCCTCACTCCACCTACCCTTTCCATGAAATATTAAATAATACTTTGATAATTGACTTAAAAGAGGTTTCTTTTTTTTTTTTAAAGAGCTAGCCCTTTTATAAGTGAAAATTTAGCAGTTGGCAGATACATCATGTTCTGCAACATAAAGATAACTGCATTCACCATCTCCCACTGATTTTAGCATCCTAATGTTAGCAAGTGTGTGCAAGGGAGAACCTACATTTGTAATGAAGGATTTTATTTAAGGTTGACAATGATGGAACGGAAGAGTTCACATTACAAATTCTGTGTCTCCATTTGTCTTTGTTGATAAAAGGAGCACTGTCAGAAGCTGAGGAGGTCAAGCTCACTGCAAATTTAACGTGACTGCTTATCTGTGCTTTGAATAAGTTTGCACACAAATGATAAATGCAGACATCACCATGACTTCCTCCGGTTTAATAACTTAAGTTTTTTTTAAAAGTGCCACATCCTAGCATTCCTTTATTGCATTTTGGTGCCCTACTGATCTGTATTCCGAAACCTTGAAAAACTATTTTCCAAGCATGACAAAGTTTGAATAACTTATTTTTTGAATTCTGCGATATTGAATTGCTTAATAAATACAGTGATACAATGTGTTCCTTTTTTTGGCTTATCATAAATGAGTTTGGCTATAATTATCTTTAAAACAATATTCCTCTCAGGATTTGGTGACCAGTGATGCAATGTCTATGTCAATATTTGCAATATGATAACAGCTCACATCTGTTGCAAGGAAACCTAAATAGAATTGATGTGGATGAACAAATTGAAATTTAATCCAGCTAAGACAGAGTCCTGATTGCTGACAGTTTGTCTGAGTTACAATGGGGTAGGTAGTATGATTTAGATGGAGTTATACTGTTTCTTCAGAGTCCGATGTGAAGTTTGGGAATAGATCTGGACTCTCTGCTAGTTTTGGATGTCCAAAGCACAAGGAGTACTTTCCATTAGTTTTGCTGGGACAACCACTGCACCCCTCTATATAAATGTGTGTACTGTCTATTATAATTCATATCCTCATTGCATCTAATTTAGACTTATCTTAGATCAGTAATGCTATAAAGCTGCTTCTGTGGATCAGGAATCCATTAGACAAGTGATCTTTTGTATAGCAGTGGCCAGTGAAGTGATTTGCTTGGTAGAATTATCAGCATTCATTAATAGTATCAGAGAACCATGGTATCATAACTTCTGTTGTTACTCCTTAGTGCTGGCAAGTAATGACAAAGGTGAGAACACAGTGCAGGTTCACAACTCCTAAGCAGAACATTGCTGGGCATGGATCCAGCCTACTATGTCAACAGTGTCTATCCTCAAAGCCATTCTGAAGGGCAGCTTTTATTACACCCCTAAAATATCACAAATAGAAGCTACCTTTTGACTTCCACAGAAATAGTCATCAGGCTTGGTGGTGCAGAAGAAACATAACTGTGACAAACCCAGACCTACTGGGATCTATCACACAGTTACTAAGCTGCCACCAACCATTCCCTATAATAAGTCACACAGACCAGGGATGGATTTTTAAACAATAAAAGAATAAGGTTTATTTTAAATACAAACAGGGTAAATAAAACAATCAGGTGAATAAAATAAAGTAACGTGGCTTATTCTCACACACACAAGCATACAGTTTGGTTCACCTAGAACCTTTAACTTAAAGCACAGACCCTGAACCCATCAGTTCTGGCTAACCAACAGACCCCTGAACCTTTCAGGCTGGTACTCTGACACACAGTAGTACCCTGTCAGACACCCAGACTCCCACAACAGCTTCTTCTTCCCCAGCTGCTGCTTCGTCCCAACCCAGTGTCTCACAGTCTGTCTCAGCATCTCCCTTCACCACACAGGCATCACATATTTATACAGTACAGCCCCTCCTCCTGATGTCCCGCCTTCCACTCCCCATAGGATGGAACTTTCCCTCCAAACCCATGACAGACAGGTAACATCAGTGCTGTTATGTAACACCTCCCCTCTTTATAAGTTGTTTTGTAGGGGGAAAGCTAAGGTGCTTTTTCCCAAAAAAACAACCTGTATAAAACACACAACAACAGTTATACATACCATATTATACTTACATATACTTACATTCCAAGTTAAGCATAGCAAATAGACATTTAAACATTTATCATTTACATTACATCCATTTACCTTTATTAATACAAACCAATTTAAAACCAGGTACATTTTAACCTTTTGTTTTCATTATATACATATAGTCCATGTTCTTTCGCCGTCTTCATTCTTCAGGTCTTCTTGATAAGGCGTCAGCAACACAGTTCACTGACCCTCTGACCACCTTCACTTCAAAGTCATAGTCCTGTAGGTTTAAAGCCCACCTCATAAGTTTGCTATTGTGGGTTTTCATTGTCTTTAACCATTGCAATGGTGAATGGTCAGTACACAGAACAAAATGTCTTCCCCAGATGTAAGGCTTGGCCTTCTGGATCGCGTAGACTATGGCCAAACACTCCTTCTCCACGGTTGCCAAATGTCTCTCACCTTTTTGAAGTTTCCTACTCAGGTAGGACACTGGATGCTGGTCACCATTCTCATCCTCCTGGCACAGAACTGCTCCTACCCCGCTGTTGGACGCATCGGTGTAGATGATGAACTCCCGGTCGAAGTCTGGAGCACGCAGGACAGGATAGTTGATTAACGCCTCCTTCAACCTCTGGAACGCCGCCTCACAGTCGCTGGTCCACGGGATGCGGTCATCAGCCGTCTTCTTCGTCAGATCGGTCAGCGGAGCCGCAATCTCGCTAAACCTCGGGATGAACTTTCTGTAGTAGCCCACCAACCCAAGAAATGATTTGACTTTTTTCTTGGTGTTGGGTCTAGGCCAATCACGAACAGCTTCTATTTTGGCCTCCAGGGGTTTTATCATTCCTCCCCCTACCATGTGACCCAAGTATTTTATTTCTGGGCTACCCAGCTGACACTTGCTGGCCTTTACTGTTAGCCCTGCTGCACTTAACCTCTGCAGCACTAACTCCAGGTGTATCAGGTGATCTTCCCAGGTATTACTGAAGATCCCTATGTCGTCAATGTAGGCCACTGTAAAGTTACTGAGCCCTGCCAAGGTCTGGTCCATCAGCCTTTGGAATGTGGCTGGTGCATTTCTGAGACCAAAGCTCAGGACTCGAAACTCATAGAGACCAAAAGGGCTGCAAAAGGCAGTCTTTTCTTGATCCCTGGGATCAATTCTTAATTGCCAATATCCCTTTACCAGGTCCAATGATGAGATGAACCGACAACCCCCTATGGTTTCAATCAGGTTGTCTAGCCTGGGCATTGGGTAGGCATCAGGAGTGGTTACACGGTTTAATTTCCTGTAATCGACACAAAACCTAATGCTCCCATCAGGCTTGTCCACAAGGACTATCGGAGAGGACCAAGGACTAGAAGAGGGGACGATTATGTTCTCCCTCAGCATCTCGTCCAGCTCCTTCCGCACCTTGTCCCTATAGGGTCCCGTTACTCGGTATGGGGATACTGCCTGCGGGGGTGCATCCCCGGTGTGGATCCGATGCATCACTCCCTTCACTATCCCCGGCTTGTTGGAAAACACCTGTTGATATTTACTAAGCAGCATTTTTAGTTCGTGCTGCTGGTCTTGGGTGAGTGCAGGACTGATCTTTACCTCCTCTGGGTTGTATTTTACTTCCCCTCTACCCTCCCAGAAGGGTAATTCCGCTTCCTCACTCTCAGCTGCTTTTATCGCGAATAAAACCCTCTGTTCCCCTCTGTAGTAGGGTTTTAGGGCATTCACATGAACCACCCTCCTTGCTTGGTTCTCCTCCTGCTCTATTAGGTAGTTCAGGTCTGACATCTTGGAAATGACCCTATATGGTCCTGCCCATTTGAGCTGCAGTTTATTCTCTCTGCAGGGCCTAAGCCAAAGCACTTCCTCCCCTGGGTCAAAGTGCCTCTCTCTAGCTTTGTGGTCATACCATGTTTTCTGTCTGACCTTCTGAGCTTGCAGGTTTTCTGCTGCCAGCTCTAGATTTCTCCTTAGGTCATTCATCAAGGTGTCTATGTAAGTCACAACGTCCTGTGGGTCATCCTGGGCGATCTGCTCCCAATATTGTTTGATTAAATCAAGGGGCTCTTTCACCCCTAAGTGTGCAGCAAACATGTCAGAGTGCCCCCTTTTTAAGATCATGGGGCGATACTTTTCAGGTACCACCAGCTGACTTCTGATCCCATCTCCCCCTTTTGAGATATTCCTCAGGGTTTCTCTATATAAAATCCCCTTTTTCTCCAGGAATCTCACTGGGGTTTCAGGTGTTAGCTGGGCGTCAGTCACCTGTTCAAAACACTTTTGGAGAGTGGCGTCTGCCTTTTGCTCCTGTCCAAATCTGCTGTCTGTGGTTAAGGTTTCCACCACAGCTTCTGAACTCCCCTCTGCTTCCGTCTCTGGCTCATCATTACCCCCCTGAACTGTCCCTGTGGTGGCTTGTGACCGTGTAATCACTAGCACCCGTTTCACATGTTCAGCCAGGTCATTTCCCACGAGCACGGCTGCTGGCAGAGTTGATGAAATCGCTATCCGCCAATCTCCCCTCCAGCCTTGAAAGTTGACAGGTACCTCTGCTACTGGCAGAGAGATTATCTGCCCCTCAATCCCTGCCACCTTCATGCTCTCATTTGGGATTATAAACTCCCTAGGGATGATATCTGGATGGCACAGGGTTACCTGGGAACAAGTGTCCCGCAGTCCCCTATACTGACGGTCAAGTATTCCTACGTCCACCCCTGCTGTCTCAAACAACTGAGAATCTGTTTTTATCAGCAAGCAGCGCTTCACCTCCATAAGAGGACCATTTTCCTCAGCCTGATCAGCAGAGGTAGCTGTTCCAGACTGAGTAGTCATGGCAACAGGCTCCCTCTGTGACAATGAGCTTTGCTCCTTCTGGACACAGAACACAGCTTTTGGCTTGGTCCCACTAGCATTCTGAGGCACCATTCCTTTTAGCTGCTTCAATTTCTCACACTCTGAGATCAGATGACCCTTTCCCTGACAGAAATAGCATTTTCTGGTGTATTTTGATTCTCTCTCCTCTTGTTTGGGTTTTCCCTCCAAATTCTGAGGGCTTGGTTTCATGCCTGAGGGCTTCCCTTCACCATGGGCCCCTCCCCCTTGCTGGCTTTTCCCTGGTCCCTGAGAGTACTTGCTGTAGGTTTCTTTGGGTTTACCTACAGATTTCCCCTCACCCAAGGGCTTTCTTATTTGGGAGATAAAATCCGCGATCTCTGCGGCTGCTGCCACAGATTTCGGTTTCCTTTCCCTCACCTGGAATTTCAATTCCCCATGCAGGACTGAATAGAACTGTTCCAGGGCTATCAAGTCTTTAAGCTGTTCATAGGTCTCTGTTCCCTCCTGCGACAGCCATTTCTCAAGCAGCCTCACCAATTGGGCCCCCACTTGGGTAAAAGTCTGTTCTGGCTTCTTGGTGAGGGACCTGAACCTTTGTCTCAGCTGCTCTGCATTTATCCCATGTCTTGCGAACACCAGTTTTTTAAACTCTGCAAAATCTTTCATCCGTTCCTCAGGCATCTCGGCATAAACCTCAGCCAGGCTACCACTGATTAAAGATCGCATGATGGTCATCTTCTCAGTTTCCCTCACTGAGAAGTCCACAAACGCTCTTTCCACTAAGGAAAAGAACACCTCAGGACAATCTCCCTTGTGGTACACAGGGAATTTCTTCAGGTCAGCCTTAGACAGTTGGCCTCCCTCAGAATCCCTATTATTATTATTGTTCTGGTTCATCATTTCCAGTTTTCTTAACTCATACGCCATCCTTTCTTTTTCCAGAGCAATTTTCTCTCTCTCCATTCTTTCTTCCCTCTCCATTCTCTCTCTCTCTCTCTCTAATTCAAATTGCCTTTGTTTCTCCCTTTCCTCTCTTCTTTCTCTCTCTAATCTTTCCTCCATTTCCCTCACCCTCAGTTCATGCTGTTGGGCTAGGAGTATTTTTCTGAGTTCTGGGTCCTGCTCTCCTGTGCTGTCACCTTGCACTGAGCCAAATTCATCCTCAGAACCTTGGTCAATCTGGGGGTCTTTCACCTCACTCATGTCTGCTACTTGGCTTCGAGTCAAGGGCATACCCCCCCTCAGAACAGGCTGCTTTAAAAAGTCAAGCCTCAAAATAAAACGACCACTTTTTTCCTTTTACCTCAGAACCAGCTCTCCCTAGAGATTGCTGCTGTTCTTCAGCACTAAAATTGCAACAGTATCGAGTCAGAGCCTACCCCCCTCTGCTGGGCCTCTCAGCTGGCAAGCTAGCTCACTGTTGCTACGCAGATTTGCCTCAGCTTTTCCCGCCAAAACTAGGCTGCCTCAGAGCACCTAAATCTAAGTCTCCCCAGTTGGCACGTTCTTCTACTAGTGCACCTCCCCGTGAGGTACACCTAGAAGATTACCTACGCGCCTCAGACTGTCCCTGACTAGACCCCCCTTGCTCTGGGCACACCTGCCAAGGCTTTGCTGGACCACTGGACAACTGGACCAGTCGTATCCCACACGCTGGACACCAATCAATGTGACAAACCCAGACCTACTGGGATCTATCACACAGTTACTAAGCTGCCACCAACCATTCCCTATAATAAGTCACACAGACCAGGGATGGATTTTTAAACAATAAAAGAATAAGGTTTATTTTAAATACAAACAGGGTAAATAAAACAATCAGGTGAATAAAATAAAGTAACGTGGCTTATTCTCACACACACAAGCATACAGTTTGGTTCACCTAGAACCTTTAACTTAAAGCACAGACCCTGAACCCATCAGTTCTGGCTAACCAACAGACCCCTGAACCTTTCAGGCTGGTACTCTGACACACAGTAGTACCCTGTCAGACACCCAGACTCCCACAACAGCTTCTTCTTCCCCAGCTGCTGCTTCGTCCCAACCCAGTGTCTCACAGTCTGTCTCAGCATCTCCCTTCACCACACAGGCATCACATATTTATACAGTACAGCCCCTCCTCCTGATGTCCCGCCTTCCACTCCCCATAGGATGGAACTTTCCCTCCAAACCCATGACAGACAGGTAACATCAGTGCTGTTATGTAACAATAACATTTCCAAAAATCATGGTTAGATGTTTAGGCCAAATTCCACAATGATCCTGCAGAGTTCATTCACAGGAAGCTGGATTCAGATTTCACCTCTGAGGATGTAGATTACAATGTGCCTACCAAGGGCTAGCAGTAACTCAGGACCCTGTTCTCCATTTTTTCACAGAGCCATTTTGTCTTTTCACACTATTAACACTGCCTGCTTCTACTGCTACCTTGAAGCGTAAGAATGGAAATTTCTGTCATTTACCATTGTTCTGCAACTGCTGGCAACTAGTTCAGGTAGTGAACTACCTCAAGAACTATTGCTGCTCTGAAACAACATGAACTTTGTGTTGCCATCCTTAAGGCTGTAAAATATGTGGCATCAGGATATATCTCAAGGAGTACCACTTTTTATGAGAGCCTACTTGACATTCCATTCGGCGTCTGCTGTCTGGCCTCTTGTCATCTTAGCTACAGAAGGTTGGAATATAAGATAAGACTGCTGAACTGTTACTGCCTATGCTTTTTACATGAGACTATCATTGGACAGTGGTGGCTGGTCCATTAGAGCAAATGTGCCCATGCCTGCCTCCTGATCAGGTAGGGGTCCTCCTGTGTTCCCCTGCTGCTGAACTTCCTTTCTCATTGCATTCCCTGTGAGTGTGTGTCTATGCGCAAAAGAAAAAGAGAGAAAGCAGGAAGGGAGATGAAATAAAATAATGGATGTGACTGAACAGTCAACAGCCCAGATTTAAGAGCAGGTAGAAAGGAAAACAGCAGCATATAGATACATTTCTCATCTGGAATCAGGTGTTACATTTTTGTATTCCTCAGCTCAGCCATTAGAATGAAAAAATAGAGTGGTGGTAATCAGTGTTTAATGAATGCCTGCCTGCCTGCCTGTTTTCCTCTCTCTCTCTCTCTCTCTCTCTCTCTCTCTCTCTCTGGATATAACAGTCTTTGCTTGTCTTTCTGCCCATGAGGTCCGTGTGTGTAAGAAAATTCATAACTTCCAGTTCACTATTTGCTGGCAAATGAACAGTCCCTACAATGATTCTTGAGATACATACACTTGCTGGCTTGGTACACACACATTATATTATCATTGTGCATATCACTGAGCAATCACTTTTGTGGCATCTGGCATTCTCCCCACCCTATCTTCCTAGAATGAGGCATGAAAATGGAAGCTTCTTTTATGGAGAAATAGAATCTGGGAAATGTATTCTCAAAGGCTTTGATGGCTAGGATCCAATGGTTGTTCTAGGTTTTTCAGGTTGTTTGGCCATGTTCTTAAAGTTTTTCTTCCTAACATTTTGCCAGTCTCTGTGGCCGGCATCTTCAGAAGACAGGAGTCAAAACTCTGTCTGTGCTCTGGTACAGTTGGTGGGACAGTTGAGTATTTATAGCTGTAGGATCAGCTTTTTGTCCTTTTCAGGAGATTGGGTGATTATGGTGATCAGCATGTTTTTTTTGTTGTGGGTGTATTGTTGTGATAAAGGGGAGAGATGATCTGTCACTGTGATTGATGGGTGTTATTAGCTGATCTTTTGTGTGCAGCGACCACTGGTCCTTCTGGCTGGGTAGAGTTTGTTGACCTTTTGCAGGCTGTATTTTTCAGTGCTGGGAGCCAGGCTTTGTTGAGCTTTAGACTTTCTTATTTTTTGTTGAAGCGTTGCTGGTGTTTGTGGATTTCAATGGCTTCCCTGTGCATAACATAATGATTGCTGGTGTTGTCCAGTATGTCTGTGTTTTGAAATAAAAATTAATGTCCAGCTTGTTTCAGGGCATGTTCAGCTACTGCTGATTTTTCCGATTGTTTTAGTCTGCAGTGTCTCTCATGTTCTCTGATTCTGGTGTGGATGCTCTTTTTTTGTTGTGGGTGGTGGTTGGAGTTTTTGTATAGGTATCAGTCTGTGTGGGCAGGTTTTCTGTAGACCTTGTGTCCCAATGGATCGTGAGGTTTGTGCATGATCATGACATTCTAAGAAATTCTGACCCACTGAACCAGAGCACAGACAGAGGTCTGTCTCCTGTCCTCTGAAGATGCTGGCCACAGAGACTGGTGAAATATTAGAGAAAAAAACCTTAAGAACAGGGCCAAACAGCCTGAAAAACCTACAACAACCATATAATCTGGGGAAATTGAAAAATACTAGCTTTACCTGTTTCCTGAAACTGGACACATTATTACTCTTCTTGAAACTGAGTAGAGGACAAACATTGATGGAACTATGATATACCAATTTTCTACGATACATATAAAATGGGTCTTCAATGACAATTCCAGAAACATTGCTGGAAAGCTTGGGGATTATTTTGAGCCCTGTAGAATGACATGCCGAATCAAACATTTTTTCTGAAGACATTTTTCTGTGAGAAACATTCCAATATTTTCTTGTTGTTATTAAGCTAGACATAGAAGGTTGTTGTGTAGAATCCATTCACTACTTCTTGGCTTCTGCCTCCTCCTCTTTCCTCCTCCACCACCATCACCGCCACAGTGCCCTAAAATGATTTCTGGTACAGGGTTTGTGGAGGAATTAAAATTCAGTCTGTGTGAGCAGAGTTGTTGCTGCCATAAGCACTGGCTGTACAAAATTAAAATATATATATATAAAAACAAAGCTGTACTACAACCAAGCTAATTATGAATTCTATACGGTGGTGCCTTGATTTACGAACTTAACCCATTCTGGAATGGTGTTCGCAAGTCAAAACGTTCGTAAGTCAAATCAGCATTTCCCATAGGAGTGCACTGAAACCCGATTAATTCGTTCTGGCTTTTTTTGTTCTTATGTCAAGGCACGGTTTGTAAGTCAAAGCATTAGTTCCCCTAGGAACTAATGCAAATCCAGTTAATCCATCCTTTACCACTCGGGGAGAATTTTTTTTAACCTAAGATGACTTAGGTTAAAGAAAGGGCAGGGAAGGAAGGAGACACACACAGAGAGAAGACATTAGGGGAGGGAGAGAGTTTGGAGTTTAAAACGCATGCTAAACCCACATATTTTACACCAACACATTTTAATTCAAGCCAGCACAGACCCCTGCAAAAACTTTTCTGATTTGCAAGGAAAGCATGCAGGAACCATTGCGAAAGCACAGAAAAGAAATGGAGCAGATCAGAGATGCAAAGAGAACAAAGCAAGAAAGCAAGGGAAGCATGCAGGGACCATTGAAAAAGCACAGAAAAGAAATGGAGCAGATCAGAAATGCAAAGAGAATGAAGCAAAAAAGCAAGGAAAGCATGCAAGACACATCGAAAATGGGGAAAAAACACTCCAAAAAGCAACCAACCCCCCAATTGAAAATGGGGAAAACAAACAAACAAACAAATCGCCCCCCAAACCCATCACAGCACAGGAACAAACCCCCCCCAGCCGAAAACCATTCTGCAACAATACCCAGAACAGTTTTTAAAAAGTATAAAGCAACACCTTACCTTAGTAGGCAGCCTCCTCACTTTGCACACTCTCTAACTGCTGGGGTGAAAGAGCTACAAAGAAGCAGCCTTGCCACCAACTACAGTTAGCTCTTTGAATTTCCCAACCTTTCCCCTGCCTTTATGTGTTCTTAAGTCAAAGCTCCGTTTGCAAGCAAAATCATGTGAACGGAGCTGTTCGTAACTCAAAATGTTCATACGTCAAGGCGTTCGTAAGTCAAGGCACCACTGTATCTGAGGAAATGTTGAGAATTTCTCTCTTTTTTTGGAGCAATTAAATGAAATTCTTCCCTGAATTTCTCTCTCCATGTGGAAAGGCCATTTATGCACAGTTATGGTTCTGACTCATAGCCACAATGTGCACTAACGACCACTGCTTTGGGAACTCAGTAATACCACTGGAAAGGGGACAATTTGGAGGCCAAATTGTCTCTGGCTCTGATTGAAATGTCAGCCAGACATGACCTTGAAAAGTGTTTTGCCTCCTCAAAACAATGAGGTCAAAAAGGCTCATCCACAAACAAACAGTAATTCCCCACCTTGAAAGCTTTGCAAAAGTGGTAAATTATCCTCCTCTCCCTGTCCATCTGTGGGGATGTTGCCTCTTTAATTATTATTGCTGAACTTAAATGAAGACATAATTTTGACTGAGCTCTCAGGAAGAATTAATGCAGCTCCAACTCTGAAAATATCTGATGAAAGGAAAAGAGAAATTCATTTCTGAAGCACCTTCGAGTTCCTAAGATGTTTTGCTTCATTGTCTCCTCCAGAGAATTCAGCTGACATGAGGAACAGGAAGGAAAATGCTTCTGTCCAATAAATGTATCCAAAAATGCATAGATTTGGGGGGAAATGTGTACAATAACACACAGATTTTAGTACAGATGAAAAGGGATTTCTGTATCCCTCTCCATACTCCCACCCAATCATGAAGAATGTAATGGAATAAGAATGCTGGTGAAATTCTATGAAAGAAAACAAGGACACATTTTCGTATCCATAGATAGGAAGTCTGCTCAAGGGCTAACTCTGCTTTGGAGAGTAGATGAGGCTTTTTTAGGCAATGGAAAGGAAACAAGAACTGTGGGAAGAATTTTTGCTATTGTGTTTTGGAAACATTATGCCACACCTTCCATTTAACAAGACTTAAGAAGATTTTCAGTTGTGTCATCAGAGACCAAGGATTTTCTGTGAGATTTTTTTCTCCATCCTTGGATACAAGACCGCTACTTTATTGCTAATAGCTTAGATGTTATTACAACAATGGTTTTGAGAGGTTTCTCATCACTTCTTAGATGGAAGCAATATCTCACACTATTGGTGATAAATCAAGATTACTTCATGAAGCAAGTCTATCCCACTTTTGATTCCTTTTAAAAAAGGCCTCAGTTAATAGTTTCTGAACATGCTGAACAGTAAAATAATTCTCATATTCATGACGTACTTTTGAACTCTAATGTGTGTGATTTTTTTTCCATGTTCAGTGCTAGTCTTTCATTTGATCTAAACAATATTCTTTTGACCAGTGTAAAGCAGGAAGAAAAAGATGAAAATCTAAGTGAAGCTAATGCCAGATTTTGGGATGCAGGGAGGGAGGGAAGGAAGGGAGGAAGGAAGGGCAGACATATTAATAAACCCTTAATAAAGATATTTAAACAGAAAGGATTTATAGCAAATGTTTTTAGAGTTCAAGGATCCATTAATTTGAACCAGTGCTTACATAGTTAAACCAAGGGTGGGCAAGACCCAGGCATCCAGGGACCAGCTTTCCACCTTAAGAGGCTCTGTAGTGGGTCACACCATGGGGGACACACCGTCACCAAAATGCAAAACCAGAACTGGCTGGAAGTTTGTTGCTAATTTTGCAGGGCTAGGAAGGGTAGAAACATTGATGAAGGGGGTCAGTGAAATTTCCATGAGTAACAACTCTCTCTTTTTTAAACCAGGGGCCCATAAGGTGGAAACAGGTGCACTCAGGGTGCCCATTTTCCACATGATCCCAAATTTAAACAGAATAAAGGATGAAGATTTAATAAAGCAATACTATATATAGCTACTGAGAAGAAGGGTTGTAAATGTTTGCTTGTTTCTTTCATAAATGTGAAGTCAAAGTATCACAAAATTATTGTTCTTGCCCCACAAGAGGAGAGATAATTTGTGGCATTCTTTGCCAAGGGAAGAATATATTTTTCACAATTAACACTTTAAAATAAATAATTCAAGTTCAGCAAAGTGATGCTTCCTGCTTTGTTGCATGATTTTAAGGATTAGGAACATTTGAGGATTTGCTTACAATCTATCCTCCTTTCTTCCTCTATATGTGTGTATCTTTGGATGTGCATATATGAACACTTTACTCTTCATAAGTAAAAGACAGTAGTTATTTTGCTTGCAAATTCTGCATATATTGTGGAGATATAGTTACTTTTCTCATTCTTACCAGGACTTGACAGGCCCTCATCAAAGAGTACCATTGAGCTGAGACAACCTAAACTGATAGGAATGAAGAATTTATAGAACAGTACTTGCAGTGCTGTGCAGAAGAAGATGCCTTTGGGTACATAATCCCAAATGAATATTTAAGCTCTGATAATGATTCCGTTATTCAACACAAATTGTTCAGCCTTCATCTTCTGTACTTCAGACCAAGGATTCAGGGAGAAAATGTTGTGTGATGTGGCTTTAAAATGAGCATATGCTAAAACCAGAACTCCTAATTTATGTGGCAGAAATGAAGGCTCCATAAAATGTTTTCTTAAAATATGAACTTTATAGTCACAGCAAGGAGCAGCTGTAAGAAGAAATCATTGAATCTGTTGCAGGGTCTCATGCAGTTGTTCCAGGGAGGGAAGGCTTAAACCTGATAGCTAATAGGGACTGCCTATCCTAATTGGCACTCTATGGTATGTAAGACTCCTCCCTAATCCTATGTCTCCTACCCCTTTCTCTTTCTCAGCTTTGAATCCAAAAAGTAATGTCATATGTGAACAAAAGGAGGTTCTGCTTGAAGGATAATGATTCAGCCACTTGAACTTAAGTTGAATTTACCTGTACTTCTACATACACATTTGCAAGTTATTTGTGAGTAGTAAAAATTAAATCTTATTCTTCAACCTTATCAAAGACTGAACAAAGATTTCTTTTTCTTTTCTAGTTTTAACCATATAAATGGGAGAGTTGCTGTGTATGAGCGCTTCCAACTAACTCTGCTAATTTCACCAATACACTATATATCTAATAGAAATTTTGTAGGTAACTGCAATGAAAATTTGCCACAACTTTATAAAAACAATGTTGAATACATTACAATTCTGGTGCAGAAATGTTGAAAAACAGGCATGATAATTGTTTTGTGTTTGGATAAGAAATAGTTAACCAAATGAGTCCTTTTCTGGGATTTTGCCTTGTTTGGTATCTCTTTGTGAATGGTAGTGAGCACATGACAAGATAATGTAAATCATCTTGATTGCTAACATTGGTGTTGTCAATATTGGCCTTTCCTACGCAAAGTGTGACTTCTTTTTTCCTTGTTTTTGGGCAACACAAGCACAATACTGCAAGGCAATGTCAGATCATCTTTTGGTGTTTAGAATCGTGGATACAGAAGCAATATACCACATTGAGAGTTTTTTAAGGACTGAATAAATCTTTCTGCTCTGCTCTAATTATCATTGGAAATGAAATTTTGTCATTTATTTGTCAAAATAGGATGGAATCTCTCCTTTTGCAGGGATAGATACTCTCTAAGGGAATATGACTGATAGCTCAGGGAGCTGGAGTTTGATTTCCCACTGTGCCTCTGAGGAGAAAAGCCAGCCTGTGCAGTTCACCAAGAGCTCTGCTAGAAGAGACTGGTAAAATACTTCTGGGCACTTAATACATGGGAAGTCCCGACCAGGCTTGTCATAGGTCAGAAACAATTGGATGACACATAGTTTATTATTCAAATATCAAACAAATTGTTTTTGTGGTGGTGGTGATGATGATGATGATGACGACGACGACGACGACGACGACGGAAACTGCAACATTTGTGTTTTTGGAAGAACAGGATTATATTTGCAGCAACAGTTGCCTTTTCTGAAGATGTACTAACATCTGCTAAGTTTCAGAAGAACTTGTTTAAGAAATTTTGTTCTTGAACAATATTTGTGGTTTGGGGGGTCTGGAGGAAAAGGGACATATTCATCCCTGTAAGATTTTTTTGGAGGGGGGGGTTGGTTCTGGCAAGCAGCTGCTATGAAATGGCATACAGAACAAAGCTGGTACAAGTTAAGAAATCTGCAACATTTCATTAAGATATTTTAGATCTGTGTAAAAGAGAAGGGTTCACTTTTGGAAGGGAGTCATTTCCCATTTGCATTACTGCACAAATCACAAACAAGAAGCACACAAAGATGAGAAGGATCTGAATGAGTAAGAGATTTTATCCAGAATCTAACTGGTAGTCCAACTAGGGCAGACTCACTGAATCAATATGCGAAGATAATTCAACACTTACAGAACCTGAAAGTCGAGTCATGTCAACTGGACTTCTTTTTTTAATTAGGTTGAAAGGGCAACATGATGAATAGGAGACAGATTGTATCAAGTGCCTCCAACCTCTGTTGAGTGAGGGATTTTTTTTATATGTATGGCCTCCTGTGCCCCTCCTATGATGGGCTATTCTCCTGTTTAGTGGCTGTTTGGTTTCTCCAGTTTAGAGCTCCAAACACTCCTCTTTGCATTGGATCACATATACTATATTGCTCCTGTTTGGTGTCTGGTCTTTGGGTGATCCAAAGACTCTCTCTTCGTGTATTTGTGGGTTTGAAGTGCATGGGTATGTGGTATTTACCAAAATCCTTTTGAGCCTTTCAGACACACCCACCATGTAAGGAATGACCAGGTTCTTCCATTGGCTTTGGGTCTCAGACTATTCCATTGTCCTGCTGGGTCAGGACATTGCCTTGTTAAAGGCCAATTTTGGATACCCACAAGCCTTAATACCTGTCTTCAGAAGTCTGTCTTCCTTCTTCTTGGCTTCTGTGCAGGTGAGCCATGACTCACCTTCCAGATGACTCACCTGGATGATTGAGAATCTTTACAGATATAAACATTTACAGAAATTCCATTAATTCAATGGTTGGGACTATTGGTTGGATTTACATCCATTATTGTTATTATTTTTCTGTTCAGTTGGCACCAAAGTCATAAAAAGTGCAACGAGACAGTGAGGGACATTGGCAATCACCTTGGTTCCATTTTGCCCAGAAATATTTGTTATAAATACATCGAACAATGAAGATATGTTCTCTTTGCTATTCATCTTCTGGAAATCCTTATTCCTTAAACCAGATCTGGGAAAAGTTTTATTTTTGGAGTATAATTCCCTGAATCTTTTAACTACCAAGTGGTCCAAAAAGGGATATGTATATATATATTGCAGACATACATATCTTGAGCATGCGTAGGAACAACACATATAGCTTCTAAGCTATTTAGTATTTGTTGAATCCAATAATCTACCAGCTGACATGTTCAGCTATGTCTGATTCCTCCCAGTTAAGCAACAAATAATTCTTCATTGGGATGTTCTTTATGCTTTTCAGAATTAATTGTGTTACTTATTATCACCTTACTTACTGGATTTCCTGTATCTTTCAGTTCCAGTCATGGCAATGTACTTGTAATGGGAGCAAGCAGAACTCCATGATGTATTTAAAGGAGTGTAGATTCCCTGCTTTCACTTTGCATGAACCATTGCAAACAGTTAAAATGCTGAACTATTCATTGCTATTCCAAACTTTTCCTTTGAGGTATACACAGGATATAAAATCTGTAATTCAGGAAGTGAGACATATGTTAATTCCTGTACAATAGAAAAATCAATATTAAAATCAGAACTTCACTGCTGTGGAAACTGTGCTGCGGTGATAGCAAAATATTGACTTACTTCTCTCAGCCTGAAGCACAAAAAGAGAAGCATTTGAACTTTAATTAATACACGCATAATGTAGCTGCAGCTCAATCTGACTGGCTTCCCAAGCATTTTTAAAAGCTTTGCCAAACAGTAACCTTGATTTAAACTCTACAGGAATATAAAATAAAGTTGCAAGGTCCATGTGCCTTGAATATTAGTTTATATCTATTTAGAGCATTTTGTCCCTTCATAACAATAATGCCATAATCAAGAAAGAGTCAGCAGTGCTAGGAAACAACATTAAGGATTTTTAAAAGTAAGAAAATGTAAGTAGTCAGAGGACTGCATTGGTGCCAATGAGACACTTGGTAGGCAATGCAATTGCCAGGGGTAATGATTGAAGGGTTTAGGGTGAGGCAAATCCTCTTCTGCTGTCAGAAATTCCTTTCTATTGGCAAATGTTAGAGATCTGCCAAAAGAGCAATTTGCCAACAAGATTATAGATGAAGAGGATGCTATAGATGTAGTGTTTCTTTATTTCAGCAGGTTTTAGACAAGATCCATCATGATGTTCCTGTGGCCAAGTAGGTAAAATATGGGGTATACCTAAGCTACTGTTAGGTAGATTTGCAGCAGTTTGTTTGATCATATCAAGAGGTTATTGATGAGCTGGAATATGTCCAGAGGAAGGTGACCAGGATGGAAGGTCTGGAAACCAAACCCTATGAAAAACAGTCAAGCGAGGTCAACATCTTTAGCCTGGAAAAGAGAATACTGAGAGACAATATGGTAGCAAACTCCAATATTTGAAGGGTTGTCACACAGGGTAAGGCCTGAAGTAATGGATCCAAATTATGAGAAAGGAGGCTTTACCTAAATATCATGGTAGGAAAGTCTTGACAGTAAGAAATGTTTGATAGTGGAATGAATTGCATCAGAAATCATGCCACTTCAAAAATCTCTATATCCTAGAAACAAAACAACAATGGCAATGCAAAAGGAAGGTGTGTACCAGTTTAGTAAGCATAATGTTAAATAATGACTTGATGGCACATAACAACCACAAATGGTTTGTGATTTTCCGCAACACTGGCCTGGAAAAGTGTTAGATTAAATGTTTGAAAATACCCAATATCTTTACTATTCTTGTTGATCCAGGCTGTCTGAACAGGATAAGATACTCTGACAAGGAATTAGACATGCAACAATCTTTTTCATCTGGTTCTCTGCAATTTGTGCAAAATGTTTCTGTTCAAAACTAGTACACTTTGACTTTGATGAGCAAAAACATACTCATGTAAGTTATTGTTCTTCATATCTGTGCTGCCTGAGTAGGTCTGCTACCATAGTGCAGAAAAGCAGCAAAAGATATTAGCAAACTTCAAGCAAATAATAGTTTTCTTTGTGTTTAGAGGATCAAGACTAAGGTCTATATTTAAAAAAGATAAATAATTTTGTGGAACAGGTGATCCTGCTGATCAAGAATGTGAAAAATACTGCCTTTGGCAAGACTCTAGCTGAGTGGCCATATCAACACACTGAGACAGCTTTTTATGTATGTTCCAATCCCATCAAGAGAAGTTTGCTTCAATGTTGGAGTAGGATGCCAAAACAGCCCCTGCTTTTTACCACAATTCACACAAAATATAATTGGACAAAACTCTTGTCTCCACAAAATTAATATTTTCCCTTGTGAAGCCAAAGAAACATACAAAGCAAACATGATAGGGCAGAATGATGGATCACCCTACCAATCTATCTAATTCTTCTACTACTATTAGTCCATGCATCAAATCAAGAGTTATTATATTTTTCTGTCTTTTTGAAAAATGCACAAAAATCATTTTGAAAATGAGCAAAATGTTTTTTGTACTGATTCCCACCAAATCTCACTTTCTTGCGTAATGTAGATATATTTGTTTCTATTGTTTTTCTTTTGGCCTTGTTTCGTTTATTTAAACAAAGTTGAACCAAAACAAGATTTACATTCCTGCATTTGGTATAGTGTGTGATTTCTGAAAGCATCTTATTCTTAAAATATCATTCTGACACATTGTAATAGCTACAGTTCCCCTGTTGTTATATTTGATTTTGAAAATAGATTGCAGTTAGAAACATGTGTAGCTCTTCCCACGATCCATGTCCATATAAAGAGCACACAGATTCACACCATCTCTCTGTGTCCCCTTCTGATGATACTCAAACCTAATTTTTGTCTGGATAGTCATATTACTTGTGCTTTTCTTGATCTTCCCTTTAAAAATCAAAGCAAAATAAAACAAAAAAAAATACACAAACACAAAAATATTTAAAACCCACAAATGGTTATAACTTGGGGCAATTAGGGCAGATAAATATAGGCTCTCCAGCACAGTCACCACAATGGATTAATACATTAATATTCAAATATGATACAACCTTTAACAATACAAAAACCACCAGTTAAACACTAGTTAAAAAAAATTTAAACAAATTAAAGATGGATGATGAAATAGAAGATATGCTGTGCCCCTCACTAAGCACTCAAATCCCAACAGAGAATTCACAAATGAAAATCCAGTTTTAACAGGGAGGTTTTCATCTGCTGGTGAAAGAATACTAAACCTTGTGTGGGAGGGAATTCCATATACAAGGTGAGGCCATAAAAATGCCCTCTCTTGATTTTCATAAACATGCCTGTGATTGTGGCAGGGTTGAGAGGGGTTCTTCCTCTGTAGATTTCAGAGACTGTGGAGGATTATGTGGAGGGAAGATGCAGTTGCCCAGTCTCCCACATAATCAATTCTATTAGCGAACTGCTTGATAAACTAACTACATTTGATAAGAAAAAAAAATTCTAGCTATCAACAAAGGTGCAAGTTTAATTTCACCTTTCATCAATGCGAAATAGCTGGCCAAGTAGCTTACAAGGGAATGCATATTATTTGGCAACTGCAGTCTCAATCCTCCCTAGTGCCTCTGTGATTAGAGAGTCCACAGTGATCTTGGGCTTTCCGGGAGGGGGTCAGCTGTTATTCCTCTCTCTTTTTTTGCCAGCATCTACTCAGCCTACTTGTACTGTATATTACTTTTAATTTCCTCTTTCTGCAATTAAAATTGCTGGATGTTATTGTTAAAAAGTTTCCACCCCACAAATGCCAGTTAGAACAATGAAGATTTATGGATGCAGTGCACCACCCTGTGGGTAAGTAGAGGTTCTGTGCTCTCACCCACACTAACCTGAAAATCTCACATATTTCCGTATTTCAGACCATTTGTGCACACATATTTCTATTTTTAAAAATCCAAATCTGTTTTTTCTTAAACCCTCTAACAACAGTTTGACATCATATAGGGGTAATTGGTCTTGAGATGTCTGTTTAGCTACAGTGACACATGCCTTAGTTACATACATCCCACTTGGATTACTGTAATGCGCTCTATGTGGGGCTGCCTTTGAAGATGGTTCAGAAACATCAGTTGGTTCAAAACGCAGTAGCCACACTATTGACTGAGGCCAGTTATAGGTAGCATATAACTCTCCTGCTGTAACAACTGCACAGGCTACCAGTCCATTTTTGGGCCCAATTTAAAGTGCTAGTCATTACCTATAACTCTCTATACAGTTTGGATCCTGAAGGACAGTATCTTCCCATATGAGTCTTCTCAGCATGTAATATTGTTATAGGAGGCCCTTCTCTCTGCCCCATTGCCAGTGCAAGTACAGGTTATGGGGACGCAAGAGAGGGCCTTCTCTGTGACAACTCCTAGGTTATGGAATCCTCTCCTTCAGGATATAAGGCTGGCCCCCTCCCTTTCGTCCTGCCTCTGAGAGCTGAAGACCCATTTTTTCAGTCAGGCTTTTAACAATCATGATTGAGTCCCTGAATGCCATTTTGAAGTTATGATAGTTTTTCATATTTACTTGCTTTTAATTATTCAATTGTATTTTAATCAGCTTATAGTGTAAATGTTTTTAAATTTTCAATTCATTATGTTTTTATTTCTATTCTTTTAATGTTGTGAACAGTCTTGGGTCCCTTTATCATGGGAAAGGTGGCCTGTATGTATGTATGTATGTATGTATGTATGTATGTATGTATGTATGTATGTGTGTGTGTGTGTGTGTGTGTGTGTGTGTGTGTGTGTGTGTGTGTGTGTGCAAATAAATAAATAAATGTCTACAAAATATATGTAGAGAGAAGCAAATGAATGTGTAATTATAAGCACAGTATTTTAATAACCAATATAACCTGGAAAATGTCCTGCAGCAAACCAGTCATTCTTTCACTTTTCCTACAGATATTAAAAGACATCCAAGAATACATATATGGGAAGCAAGTAAATTGAAAGGTAACATTCAAAATAAGGAAAATGACCAGAAATAATTTATGAACCTAAAATGCGTTCATATCATGGGAGAAGGAATGTTTTCCAATTCAGCAGCTTTGAACTGTTCCTGAGAATTGTACTCTACTTCTGGAAAACATTAATGCAGGTATTGCATTAAGATGTCTGCTGTCTCTACACCAGGTGATTGATAAAAATGATTCTGGATGTAGACAGCCATTGTACAGTGGAAAAACAAAACAAAAAAAGTGGGGAGGGCAGTACCTCTTTTAGGCTGACCTTTAGCTGATAAATTGATGGTGTCCTCATTAACAGACACCCTGCTGCTTGCCCTCCATAAAAGATAATGTCCTACTGTTAACACTATTCCCTTTTCTGTGATTTAATACTACTATTACAGTACAGATACTATTTAAGTGGATTAAGGTTTAAATTAAGATAAAATATTATTGTGGTCAGCTGTGGTTTTCTCCAAAGCCAACTGTATTCTTCTCTTCCATGGCATACATTCAGTCCTGAAAAAGATGCAGTGACACCCATCAGGAGACATGAGCAGTGATATTTTAGTGATGTGTAATGTGCACAATAACAAAGCAGCTTCAACCCTGAAATATAATGTAGGGTGAGGTGCTACCTGTGAGCTGCTCACTGTAGCATAAAATAACTTGGATTACCTCACTCTTAATTTAAATTTTGTTTGAATGTTTCTTCCTAGTGCTATAAGCTGACACACTTACCTATTTTACAACTACGTGACTATTATTCTTGGAACTTTTATATTGTTTTCTGCACCATCCACAGCACTGATGTACCCAGCCTGATGAGGATTTGTATGGATCAAAAGCTGGCTTCAATTTGTAATTTTTAGTGGTCTAATAAATGTACAACCCACTCTCACCTCTTGATAGTATACAAGGACCACTTTTTTAATTCTTCCTTTACTGTTAGACTATGGAAGATACCTGGAAAGCCAATCAGGGCACCATTTACAATCAAACATTTTTAAAAAAGTGTTTACTTATACAAAATACAACCGTGCAGTGTTGAAAGCACTCTCAGGGCAGTTTACAAATTAATTATGCAGGCTACACATTGCCCCCCCCCCGCCCCTAGCAAGCTGGATACTCAGTTTACTAAACTCAGAAGGATGAAAGGCTGAGTGAACCTTCAGCTGGCTACTTAGGATTGAACCCAGTTCATGATCAGAGTTTTAGCTGCAGTACTGCAGTTTCACCACCGCAACACGATGCTCCTATACCTCTGACATTTCCCAAGCAGGACTGCAAACCAAGACATTTTGCTTCAACCAATAGGTAATACTGTTAATCAAACTTAGTGGGTAAAATAAACTTTATACCAACTTCTCTGGTACAGGGTTTGCCACATTTCAGCGTGCCTCCATGCCCAGCCAAAGGGGATGCGTTCTTCTCACGTGTTCTAATAGTGGCTGATGATGAGGTGAGAAGTGGGTGCTGAAACTTTTTTGAAATTTCCTTTTAACAAAGGAACCTGGTCTGCATATCTAGCCTGTATTTTTTGAGCATTTATCTTTTTTTCCTGCTCCATCAACAGCACTGTGATGCTCAGCCTAATGAAGACCTTAAGAGTTGAAAACTGCTTTATGTCTGTAATTTTTAGCGGTCTAATATTTGTTTGTTTGTTTGTTTGACTTCTATACTGCCCATCTCTTAAACGGGGGGAAAAGACACAAAAATATAAGACATCATTGAATTTTAACCACCAGACATATAAATTTCATTATGAAAAAAGACCAACACAAAATAAAAAATCTGAATAAAAAATGCAACATACACTGTAAATAAAACCAACATAGACATAAACAGTTTAAGAGGCAAGATGACAGAACAGAAATAAACACTGAAAAGTGCAACACATTGTTCAGATGTAAATTCCAGAAAAGCCTGCCTAAAGAGCCATGTCTTAAAAGATTGTTTAAAAATTCCCAGTGAAGGGGCCAAGCAGATTTCATAAGGCAGATCATAATTTATTTGTTTATTTAGAAGTTGAAGCTTGTAGGTGGGACTTCTAAGGACTAAAACATTGGAAGGGTTGTTTGTGTCTTTTAAAACAATCAGACAGTCCCTTAAGCAAAAATCAAAGTGTGCTTGTTATATACTGCCCCATAGCACTTCAAGCATTCTCAGGGCAATTTGCAAGTTAATTATGCAGGCTATACTATGCCCCGCCCAATTTTACCAACCTCAGAAGGATAAAAGGTTGATTCAACCTTGAGCTGACTACCTGGGATTGAACCCTGGGTTGTGAACACAGTTTTGGCTGCAGTACAGCAGTTTAACCACTGCGCCACGAGGCTCCTTTATTTGCTTTATATGTATGTGCATGCACACACACAAGTGCACACTTTGCTTGTCAAAGGGAAAAGAAAGTAGTGAAATTGTACATAAATGACAGAAACTTAAAAGGGGGAAAGAAATCCCTCTCTTTTTTATATATAATATTTATTTTTTAACAACTAAGAATAGGGTAGGGAATACAAAAGGTAGAAGGAAATATGAGGAAAGGAAAAGAGTTAGGGGGGTAGGAGAACACAAAGTATGCAATCATCCAATCTATTCATATTACAATAACAAATCAACTTTGTGAGTGGCCTTTTAGGCCAGATGGGCGGGGTATAAATCAAACAAACAAACAAACAAACAAACAAACTTTCTGCTTTTCTACAGTTTGATTATCCTCCAGCTTTCAACTTACAGTTATGTTTTAGTTTAAATCTATGTTACTCCAACACTATCTGGGAACCGAAGACATTTGTATAATAAATCCCAGCATTCAATTTCCTTTTGAATTGGACAGTCATTCAACACGTCTGAAAGAATATCCATTTCTGCCGCTTCCCACATTTTCTTAATAAGTTCCCCTTGTTTCAGTAACTCTGCTTTCTTCCAATTTTTGGAACAGAAGGGTGAATCTGGGACAACAGTCCAATTTTACTCCCAGCTCACTGCCAAAGATGGCTTCCACATCCGATCTGTGCTCAAGTGAAATCTTCAGAGGAAGAAATACTGGGTTGCTACCTAGTCTTCCTCCTTCTGTTGCTCACCAACTGCTTCAGAGAGACTTCTCCTAGTCTCTCCTTCAATCCCTCATTTGTAAAGGGACCCCAGACCAGGTGGTTCCAGCTTTTCCCAGGAGCTGCTCCCGGAAGCTGCTGGCAGCATCACGATGAAACCCCACCTGTGTAAGAAATCCCACTCTTGCCTGGATGTGAAGTATCTTGTGGGTATACAAATTCCTCACTGAAATTTCTTGTCATCTTAGCATCAATCAAATAAGAACAATTAATTTTGTGACAACTGTATCCTTCACTACTTCAGACAAAGTCCAGAAAGGATACATGACAGAATTTTATTTAAAACTTAGTGAGTAAAGTTACCAATTTGGAAAAAAACATTATTGCTGATATCTCATGAGAAACATTATTGCTGACATCTCTTGAGTGTAGAGAAAGAAAACAGGCAGCGACTGACTCAGAACTAGGATCAAGATAAATCAACCCTATGTCTGTTTGGGCAGCACTGAGCAGGATGATATTAGTTGAGGGTCCTCTGAGTATGACACATTTTCTTTTGATAATTTAAAAAAAGTTATCTTCTCAATTTACTGTGAATTTATTATATTAAAAGCATATATTTTTGTGGAAGTTTGAGAATATTGGTTGGGGTTTGTTGTTTGTTGCTGTTTTTCTTCTGTGAGGTATGTCTAGGAGAGGGTGGACTTGTCTGCTTTTGGGATTAATTGTTATCTTGCTGCTGTTTTTTCTGAGAGTAGTTTTAAGGGTTCTTTAGGCCTTTTGGACTACTGCCAGAAAACACAAAGCAAAATGAGCTGAACAGGGTAGTCTCTTTTGTACAAAATGTACACACACACACACACACACACACACACACACACACACAAATGAAGGAGGTAAACCCCTAAAAGTACTTAAAATGAGACAAATAAGAAATTTTTCACCATGCACATTCCTAGTCTTCATGCTGGTGTATGTATTCACCATGGAGAGTGGGAAAGTTGAGACTTGGACTGCACATGATGCCATGGTGATTACAACAATTTCTGAGAGATAGAAATGGGGTTGAGAACCATCTTTGTTTGTCTTCTCCCATTCTACTTCAACAGTTGTAGTAAGGAAATAGTTCCCCTGTAGCTGTAGTGCCCACAAGCAGACACCTTATCAATCATATATTGAATAAAAATAATTATTCACTTCATTGTTTCTTCATCTTAACAAAATTAATGCCATGAGCTCAAATGATCATTTACACACTTAAAAATGTCTTCCAATTTCATTTAATAGTAGGATGCTAGTTTATGATGCTGCTGACTTAGCAGGAGGGTGAAATGTATCTTTATATTAATAGTATAATTAGTCATTGCATCATATGTTACTTAAGCTCAGCTCATCTTTCAGAAAGTGAAGGCCTTCACAGGACAACATTATGTGTATTCCAGTTTCTGTGTAATGGAATAATACTGTAATTTTTAATAGTTGTGTATAGCTTTGATAAGGTCCCTGTCTGCTCTACTTCCACATGTTCCATTAATACATGGGTAGGCCTTCACTTCTTCAGGAACAACTCAAAGAAACCTAAGCATGCTTTAATTCTTTCTGTTTCATCTGAACTTTAAAACTTTATCTAGACAGTGTCTTCAGTATTTTCCAATTCCCAGCATGTTTTAATAGATTTACCTGCAGGATTGCTTTTATTTCCATTAATTTGTCATTCTGATTCCCACACCATATAGTGCTTCCCTGTGGAGTCCATCACAGGATATGCTAAGGGTAGCTGGCTAGCTGAGCGACAGGAGATAAAGTACTCTCATGTGAGGTCTGGGAAATGGGGCCAACTACTTACTTGATTTCCATATGAACTCCAAATGCATGTTCCCCCTGGAAAATTACCTATTGATTTAAATGATGGTTAATGAGTTGGGTTTGAAACACAGTTTGTGTCAAATATATCCCAACTTTTTAATCCTGATTTTTCTACTTATCTAGTACAAACGTCATGAATTAGTCACAAAGTGAAGCACTCAACTTCACTGCAATCAGAGATCATGACTAATGGTGACAGGAAACCAAAGATATGAATTTTGTAAGCCATCAGTATTCTTTCAGTTTCCCTTATTATGTAGAAAATCTGGATTTAGAGGTCATAAGGTTCATATTTTAATAAAACTGCTTTTAATAATGTTAAGGCACCTCACACAATTCACGTATGCTCATGGAGCAGTCCACTCCTTGTCTCAGGAAATCTCCTAAGGGAAACTCTGTTATTTCACATTGCTCTAATGATAGCTTGCCAGGCTTAAATTAATGACTTCCTTGGGGAAAAAAAGTAATAACATTTTCTCTGATTAACCAACTGGCTGGAGGACTCTGCTACAGTTCTGTTCAAATTCATTGGCAAAATCATTTTTTCTTGAATTGTAGGTGGTTTTTTGAGTCATAGAGCCAAGGGGAAAGATGGCAATTGCTGGTGTTCGGTAGGCTTTCTGTAATTAACTATGATCACAAAATGGATTTGCTCTCATAAGATTTAGCAAAGATATAAAAGTCAGTGATATGCTATAAATCTTTAAGCTTCAGGGTTGTACCTTGACTGCTAAAATCAGGAAGAGTTTAAAATATAATACAGAAAAGTTATGCCTTAGGTTTCTAGAAGAAAAACAAACTACTGAACACCTTTTCAGAAACAATTATGTATCTACTTAATTAGAAAACCAGGATGATGATAGTGTGAGGTCATGGACAATTTAAAGGGAATTGAGTATAGATAAACTGCAAAAGGCAGAGGACAAGTATAAAACAATGTAGTACATCTGTCTATAGCTGTCCATCACAAGCTTATCTTTAAATGATCAAGAATAATTGATGGAATATAACTTTTTAAATGATAAATATGCAGCAATTATGTTGTGTAGCAGAGGAAATCAGCACTTTACAAGGCAATTCTAAAAATAGGGGAAGTCCAGACAATATATATTTGCCTTGTAAAGTGCTGAAGTTCTATGCCATCTTATTTAAAGATAAGCTTGTTATATATATCGATAGATAGATAGATAGATAGATAGATAGATAGATAGATAGATAGATAGATAGATAGATAGATAGATAGATAGATAGATAGATAGATAGATAGATAGATAGATAGATATATTGATATATATATATCAATATATATCTTTATGTCTGTCTGTCTGTCTGTCTGTCTGTCTGTCTGTCTGTCTGTCTGTCTGTCTGTCTATATGTAAACTAGACTTCAGATCAACAACACACTTGACACAAAAGTAGACTGGCTGCTCTTGCTCTGTGCCAAAATTGGGGAAATTTTGGCAAAGCTTTTTAGGGTTATGATTTTTTAAAAGTAAAACTGTCCCCTTCATGCAGAAGCAAGTGACTTTAAATGCCCCCAGATTTAAAATAGCTCATACAAATTGAAAAGAACAGTCATGAAGGGGCTGAAATATTGATCACACCAACAGCATCTCATTTAGGTTCTTCCCTCTGCCTACTGCCCCTCTTTCTTAGCAATATTGTATTTTCCAGTAAGTTCTGCCTAGGTCTTGCATACTAACAGCTGTGGATTCCTTTATTGAGACAATATGTTTCATGTTACATGTTTCTCTCTTCCTTTTGACCTTCCTCCTTCACCAATTTTCCCAGCAATAATGTCTTTTCTGGTCAGTTCTGTATTTTCATTGTATGTGTATGGTAGCTTAGCCTCAGTTTATTCAGTTTTGCTCTAGTGAGAGCTCAGTCTTTGCTTGATTAAGCACCCAAATTTTTTTGCCTTTCTTGCTGTCTGTGTTATCTGTAAGGCTCTTCTCCACAATCACATTTCAAATGTGTTGATCCACTCCCCCCCATCTTTCTTCACTGTTATTCTTTTGCAGATTGTGTATTATGTTGGCCTTGTTTTCCAGTAACAATCTTTGCTAACTCTCACCTCTCCTCTATTATTACTATTATTATTTTAAAAGATGAGGGTACATCTTTAAGAAAACATGCACACAACATGTTTGTAGAGCTTTGGGCCCTATATAGCTTTTCTTCCTTGGGTTGCCTACCCCAAGGAAATGGCTTAGAAACTGGAAGGTAGCTTTGTAATCTGTATTTGACATTTAGTTTACCTGAGAGGCAAAAAAGGGTGCATGTTTCTCCATTGTATGTGTTGCACTACCATTCAAAAAGTGACACAAAGCAAGGGAAAATCCCAGAAGCTGACAGCTTTTTTTCATCAGTTAACAACATCTCATCCAAACACAAAGCAATTGTCATGGTTGCTTTTTCAAAAAGGGTGAATGGTAGTGAGCAGAAGAGAGTATCCTGTAGACCAGTGATGGCAAACCTATGGCACGCATGCCACAGCTGGCACGCGAAGCCCTTTCTTCTGGCACACAAACCTTTTGAAGTGGTTGCAGCTGGGATTCCCCCTTTCTCTTCCTGTTCTGGGTCCTTTAATTTCCTATCCGTCCCATGATTCCCCCTTTAACTTCCTGTCCATCCCCATGATTCCCCCTTTAACTTCCTATCCATCCCCATGATTCCCCCTTTAACTTCCTGTCCATCCCCATGATTCCCCCTGGAACTGCCACTTCCTGTTGTGGTTCTGGTCTTCCGGGTGGCACGGCAGCCACAGGTTTCTTCCCCACCCCCTCATTTTGGGCACTCCAGCCAAAAAAGGTTTGCCTCCACTGCTGTAGACCATCATGATTGCTGCCATTAGTACTGTCAACATTCAGGCTACCCTTTGTTATGTAAAGCCTGGGATCTTTTTTTAATGTTGGCAATGTGGGCACAATATTGTGCCATCTCCTGACAGTTTGAATTGTGGATACAGAAGCACAATATCTCTCATTCATAAACTGGAGGGTTTTTGTTTTGTTTTGTTTTGTTTTTTTGAAGAATTGGATATAGTTAAGAGATGACACTTTATATAAAATTATACATGAGGCCTACACCCTAATTCTCAGATTTGCTCACAAATATAAGGGAAGATCATGAATGTTTTGCCAGGGGAATGAAGAAATGATCTACTCTTCCTTCTACTTCACCTGTCTGTCTTCCAAGGAAACAGGGATCTGACTGGGAGGAATTATGGTGGTGGGTTCTTTGCACAACGAGACTGCATTTCAGTGTGGACTGAATTTGTAACATATTTGGGATAAACCTTTGCATTTACCATTATGAGTTCTCTGTGCCACATCTGATGGATCATGATGAAACAGGCTGTAATTCTTGGAAGCTTATACCAGATAAGACCTGTTATTCTTCTAGATGCCACAAGATTTTTTTTTGCTAGTTCTGCTCAAACAGGTAGTACCCACCAGCCCAATCTGGACAATACTGCAATACAACAATTATCTTTTCCCCCAAACTTCTGGCTGATTTAAAAATTTAAGAAATCTGTGCTCTTATAGACAAAGAAGTGCCAAATCAATGAATAATGAAAGCCGAGCCTTGGAATCTATGTAATTTTTCATGAATTTAGCAATAATGGATCAATGTGAAACTAGTTTCATATCTTAAATAAGACTGACAATCAAAGAAAATGTGATGGAAAAGAATATTGGAAAATATCACATAGATAGGATGTACAGTAAATGAATCCTGATCTTATGAATGCATTTTTGAACTACAACTCCCAGACCATCCACCCCGGAATAAGCAGAGAGTCTGGTGAGAGGATTAAGGGAGCTGGGGTCCAAAGAAATAATTTTTCCTAAGCACTGAATGAATTGATAAAAATGTTCTTATAAAGGTAAGGCTGGGCTTGCCTTGCAAAGGTCCTCTGCAGACATGATGCTGAACAATGCAATGACATAACCATGACAATGGCCCTGCTTATTAATTCTTAAACACTTAGTATAGTAAGCTAAATTAATAACTAAAATGTTATTAATTCTTTAAAAATTACTATAATGATGAGGAAATGTTTTGGTTGAAAGCAGCAGTTTTGCAAGGAAGATACCACAAGTTTTGTCATATGCACCATATTTAACAGTCCCAAAAGCACTGTGTTAAACAATTGGTTTCCTTAATAATTTGTCGCCATGGCATCTGGGCCATAATAATTCCATAACAGACATCAAATCACAGTTCCCCATGGGCAAAACATTAATTGCCTCCTTCTGTGCAAGTTGTATAATGTCTGTGCAACAGGCCCCTCCTAGTATGTCAGGGAAGTTAACTTAGTGAGGGATTCTAGTAACTCCCTAATGTAGGAACTCAGGTCTACTTTTAATGTTAGCAGGAATAAAACCAATATTCAGACAAACATTTACTATATTATGATAGATCAGTTAAAATACATTAATTTTTTAGTCATTGAGCTATCGAATCTGGACAGTTAACAGAAAAAAACATTCTCTACATACAGGATCCAGCCTAACAACACAAAAGTGAAATTATGAAAAGGCAAATTTAAAAGCAATTTTGAAGGAAAATTAGGCTGTGTCGATACTCACCAGCTTCTTATCTGGAGGAGGGTTTCACTTTCTTGAGATGGCTCTTCTTTGGGCTAGTAAACTCTACTGTGCCTATGGTTTTTGTGCTAGAGCTTTCCTTCTCGCTTTCTTGCAAACTGTGAATGTGGCCACACACACACACCTGCTTAACATCCTCAGGGAAAACAGAAGCAAACATTAGTAACCAAGTAGCAGAAGATGTCTCATAGGACACATGCCTTGGCAGGTGTCATAAAGGAATGTCTTTCCCTCCACACAGACTAATGCTGTCTTGCAAAATTTCCCTTTGCCTTGGACAAATTTGGTGAACAGATTTCCCAGTTTCTCCCCCTTCAGAGAGGATGGAACATTTCTGAGCTGACTATGTACTGCTCTAACAACATTTGAACAGCAACTGTGTATTAGGCTTGGTATGGTAAAATGGTATGTAAAGTGAAGATTGTTTTAAATCAGATAAATGTAGACTTATTATGATAAAGTGAGGAACCAATGCCAATGACTGAGTTTACTAGCAACTCCTAATTAGAATCCCTAATTTCTAAGTGAAAAGAGCCATGAAATTAACTAGATCAGATTGCAACTAGCACCTGAGCCCTATTCAATTGCAGTCCTGCTTCTCGGCTACACACTTAGTGAGGAGTACCTAGCCCTCCCCTATGTAATTTTGGAACTCTATTAGAATTTTTGCTCACATGTAGAGGCCATGTATGAGCAGGACCCTCTTCTTCAGCTCTCTAAGCACTTAGCTTTAAAAGTAGTTAAGTAATAAGTGACTATAGCTTCATTATAATCATTATTTCTGAAATATCATTAGTATTATTCTACCATTGTTATTCATGACAGAGGTTCTTACATACTTTACAGCATAAGCTTCAATAAAATATAACTGTATATCAAAGAGGCTATCACCCCACTGTTAAATACCCTTTCTTACCAACCAACCAACCAACCAACCAACCAACCAACCAACCAACCAACCAACTGACCATGATCTTTGTATTTTGATGCCATATATAAATCCCTCTTTCTGATGTCTGAAGAAAGTAGACTTATCCATGAAAGCTCAGGTTAAAATATAAAAATTAGTCTTTAAGGTACTACAATGTGTTTTTTTAAATTGGTCTTTTTATTTTTTAGTTTTTTTATCTATAATTATTAATATGCTATTTTATCGTATCTCAACACTTATTCCTTCATGTACAATTTTAAACAAACCACAGAACTTCTCCAGTTTTTAGAGAAGAAACAAGTTATGTTCTTCCTAACTATCAGAGTCTTTCTCAAAGAACTATATGCCCTGGCTGGAGGGTTCAAAGATAAATCTGATGTACAGTGAGCAGCTTCAGCCCCAAAACATAGGAGGCAGAGACTGGTCCTTTCAGATAGGACCCATTTCCTCTAGATGGGGAGGAGCCTGTGAGGCAGAACACCATCCAGAAAATGTCAGTGGCTTAAAGCAGTGGTCCCCAACCTTTTCCAAACCATGAACCAGTTTGGGAGATGGGGTCTGTGGGAGGCGCCCCCCACTCATGGGTGAGTGTGCACACTCATGCACATGTGCAGGTGGATGTGGTGTGCTCACATGCACGCACAGGTGAATGGGGTGTGCTCATGGGTGAGCAGGTCACACTTGCAGGTGAGTGGGGTGTGCTCGCATGCATGTTTGGGTGGCAGGGCACCTGTGCATGTGGGTGGGTGGGCCATGAGTGCATTGGGGCAGGAGACCTGTCTCCACGGCCTGGTCCTGCAAAGGCCACAGACTGGCAGCAGGCCGCGGACGGGGGATTGGGGACTTAAAAGTACAGCCACTAAGTGAGTGTCTTAAAGACATTTAAGCTGTTGAAATCAGCTGATCAATAGCTGCTGTGGAAGCAACTATACAAGCTGCATACAAATAAAAACAGATTCCAAACAACCATACAGTTTGTCATCAAGAGTAGACCTTTGGTCTAAATGGGCGGGATAGAAATCGAATAAATAAAATAAATAAAAAATATCTGGGAGGGGGACTTGCAACAGAACACAAACAACCATACTGTGTTGAGAAAAACATCCATTCTTGGTCTGCTTTGTTCCCTGCTCCCAGCATTCTTTGTTCTTGTAATTGACAGGCCTCTTACTGACCTGGACCTGACAGCTGCCTGACTGTGCTTCTATTTGCTTTGCTCATTCCTTTATTTGAAAGGCTTTTCTTAGCATATTGTGTTGTTTCATTGATTATTTCAGATTGACTGAGTGAAAGCAATCACTTTAAAAAAAGGACTCGTTGAATTGCATTATATGAGCTATAATTTTCATAATGGTAATATTTAACAATGCAAATTCTCAATCATTCAAACCATCAAATTATGGTTGTAATCACATGGACCATAAGAATCATAGTTATATCAATTGTGCCATTATTTAAATCATTTTATAAATTTCTGTTCACATGACCAACTGATTGATTTTTTTCATCCTTGCTAGCATGAGCTTTTTACAACGTTCTGATCTCTGAATCGCTTCTATCCACGTCAGTTTGGTGTGTATGAACCTTGTTGTCAATTTACTTTCCACCCACATGTGTTTTTGGAGTCATTGGCACTGCATGGCTACTGCTCTAGTTCCCCTTTTTATTATTATTTTTCAAATGCTAAGTGATGTATCAGAATTCTGTCTCCCAAGAGTCTACCACTGCATCACTTCTTTATTGTAATATCCATCCCCGCTTGCTCCCTCCCTTGTCAATGAGGAGAAACATCCCACCTACTGTGCGTTGAGAAACAAAGCATCTTAAAACTGAAGAACTGCCAAGGGAAACCTTGTGTAATGAACTATCTTCCAATATTGCCTTCTAAAGTTTTTTCACATGAAATTAGAATGATTTAGTGATATATCATTTATGTAGTTTAACAACAACAAAATAAAGCAATTCTACGGTAGCACGTTCCCGAAACAGAATAGAGAATGAGTTGATTTCATTGGGTAGGCACATGTAGCTTACAAAACCTGTGCAAAGTTGTATTGAAAGAGAAGACAGACATGTGAACACATTCAGCAATTTGTATACCATGTGCCTATACATAAATATATATTGGTATAAGTGAAGTAGAAAATTGAAACAATTCAAATGGCCTATGTAATTAGAATTGATGCTTTTGAATTGTGGTGCTGGAGGAGACTCTTGAGAGTCCCCTGGACTGCAAGGAGATCAAACCTATCCATTCTGAAAGAAATCAATCCTGAGTGCTCACTGGAAGGACAGATCCTGAAGCTGAGGCTCCAGTATTTTGGCCATCTCATGAGCAGACTCCCTGGAAAAGACCCTGATGTTGGGAAAGTGTGAAGGCAAGAGGAGAAGGGGACGACAGAGGATGAAATGGTTGGACAGTGTCATCTAAGCTACCAACATGAATCTGACGAAACTCCGGGATGCAATGGAAGACAGGAGGCCCTGGCGTGCTCTGGTCCATGGGGTCATGAATAGTCGGACATGACTTAACAGCTAAACAACAACTACATGTGATTAGGCCTTATGGTAGACAAAAGACTGTAAAATCTATTTTCTTTACCCTTATAATATTATCATACATAGCCAAACACATATTTTCCATTTTGCTTTTCTAATGCACTTTGACTAAGATTAAACATCTTGACATTTTTTTTTACAAGCAGGAATTATGAGAAGCTAGTAGGATTTGTACAGTGCAAATACAGTGGATCACTTTGAGGTTCAAACTATTTACTCTACCTGAAAACCCCAAAGATGGGAGTCATTCATATTCTACTTATTTAATTTAAAACACTCCATTCCCCTGAACCAATATTAAGTTGAGTTAAAAATATGAAATTGCTGTCCTTCTAATGTATTCACCATAGAAATAAGGCTATTCCAGTAGAAAATCATTAAGGTGGGAATCCATGCTGAGAAGGAGAGTGAATTATATATTTCTTGATGAATCACCCTCTGAGCTGTTATTATACTGGAGTCTTTCTATCTAAGAGACTCATCATTCATATCTCTATCATCACTCCAAGATTATAATCTAATTCTAGTTAAATCCTATAAAGTGTGTTGTTTGAAGAGGAAAGAGAGAAAAAGAAACATCAATATGAGCACTCCATTTTAGCAAGGTATGCAGTGAAATCTAATAACTTATTTAGAGTCACCAATAGATGATGATGAATATAATAATAATAATAATAATAATAATAATAATAATAATAATAATAATAATAATAATAATAATAATAATAATAATAATAATAATAATAATAATAATAATAATAATAAAAACAAAACACTTTTATATCCCTTCCAGCTTCTACGTATGAACACAAAGCAGTCTGCCAAAAAGCCATACAGGTGGTGAGTGAAGAAATAAAATAACCATTTACACAGTGTCATGCATAGATGTATTGCTATAAGATGAGATAATAGGAGAAAGAGCTACTGCTTTTGATGATGTAAAGCTTGTGCAACAATAAAATTAGCAGTATGAGGCTTTATCTGGGTTTTTGTTGTTTTTTAAAAATATTTTCTCTCTATGACTTTTGAAAAAGTAGATCAAGGGATGTCAACCACAAGAGGAACATATGTAAAATTTTTAAATGAAAAATAATACTGAGAAAACGTATCACCAAACAAACTTATTAAGTAAACATATTAAATGAAACAATTTTTGCACACCAATGTCATTTTGTTTCCTGGTGGATTAATATCCAATTTTGTTTTAGGTATGCTGAAATGAGAACATACAGGTTTGGATTCGGATCCTATTTCAAATATTTATTTCACTAGCAGCCTCAGTGACAGTGCTATTAGCCATTGATTATTCGTCCAGTAAACCAACTAAAAAGGATTGATTTTAGAGCAAAGATGGTAAATCGCCTTATGAGATAAATTAAAGAAGGAAAAAATGAGGAAGTAACAGATTTTATGTACGGGTTCCTTGCCTTAAAACCAATAAATGAATGTATCTCACAGAATTTAATGATGTAGCTCTTTGTTTGGATTTTAACCATTGGATACTACATCAAAGTTGCAATTAATCTATGTCACTAATGAATATTGTAACAAATACCTATGATTGCATATAGATCCAGACAAGTTTTCTCTTCAAGTTTCAGGCACAGTGCGTTCTTTGGTCAATAATTACTTAAGTAGTTAAGCACTTGGAGAAACTGAACTATTGACTTCATGTAGTCTATAGGCTGCCTAAAGGAAAACTGAGACTAGTGATGTTGCCACTTGCCAAGGTTTTGAATAAGGGAATCTCTAATGGTAAACTCAGGCATCATGCTCATTCTGAACCAAATCCATCTGTTAGCAGCACTCACTCTCATTTCCTTTTTGGTTCTGATTCAGAAAATAGGCCAGCAGAAAAATTGAACTGGCATCCAAAATCAGTAATAGCGTGTGAAAAGGCCAATAAATTACAATTAATTTCAAAGATGGAGGTGCTTCTGGTCAGTTCTTCTCCTGTCCTGAACACCTATTTTGGGTAGTGTATACAAAGAGCTTTTTGAAATCCTCCCCCACATGGTGTGACAAGAAACTGGGGAAAGGATGATTTCCCTGAATTGTTTCAAGGGAAGGAGAAAGAAATTTGTCAAAAATGAGAGTCATCATTAGCAGATACTATAGCAAAGCTGTTTTCCTTTTTCCCCATCAGATTTTGTTGGCTGGTGGATTTTTGTTTTGTTTTTCACACCACTGCTGGAAGCAGTAACAACAGCAGTTCAGCTGATTGCACACCATTTTGTTTCATCCTCAGTGTCCTCCACACAGAGCGATTCTAGGGTCTGGGGCACAGCAGTCAAAAAGAGGGTGGATACATTTTGTGAATAGTTCTGCAAATTCTGCATGTATTTCTGTCCTCTGTTTCCCCAGAATTAAGAAAAAGAACATTTAAAAAGTAGTTCTGAGGAGTTTGTTTTGACTCAGGCTTTATCATTCTATGTGGTTCAGCACTTTCTCCAGGAGGTCATGGCCTCCTGGAACATTCTCGTATACTTTGCTGTGACACCATTAAGAAGTGACTCAAATGTAAAGGACGATAGGAGGTCAGATGCAGATATCATCTGGTGTTTACTATAGATGCTTATTACACAGCTTTTTCCTTGAATACCCTGTATGGGCATGAGAAAGGCCTGTGCTGTGTCCAGCTCAGGAGGACAAACAATTGCTGTGGTAGATTTTGTGGTCCATTTCTTCTGCAGCTTCATTTTTTTCCATGAAATTTGTTTCCATTCTCCTGTCTTACTCTATGGACCATTTAGAATTTCTTTCTGTTTTGTTTTTGAATTTACTGTACTCCTGTACTACTGGATTCATTTTTTTTTTCTTTCATTGCTCTTCTGCTTGCCTGGCTGCCCACACTTCCTGATCTAAAGGTCTGTAGAAGAAATTGTGACATGACAACTTTTCCTGGGTTTTAGTGGATGTTTGGGAAGCATACATGCACTCCTCAGCCACTAATATATAACTAATAGAATCAAAAAAATTCTTAGTTTTGTCAAAGAGACGTCTTCAGACTTATATAGTCCACATACACAAACTACTGTAGGATTGCCTGAAACTTAAAAACCAAAACCTGAGATTATGAGATGGATGCTTTGTGACATCACACGAATGAACCCTTTTCATGTCATAGAGGGAAGAGGGATAGAAGTTTGGAGCAGGTGGAATTGCTGCTGGACCAGCTGGTGGAAATGGGCATGTGAAGAATCTGATATGTGGCCCAAGTATCCAGCAAAAAACAAGTAAAATCTAAACAGGTAGTACTGAAACACATATACACAAAATCAATTTAAAATCATTTTAAATTCCCATATGGATTTTTCTTTCCATGACCTGTGTTATTGCTTACTTTATTTTGGAGTTTCAAACACCTCCCCTCGGGAGGTAAGGAAACAAGGCATCCCTGAGAACCGCAGTGAGGGATGAACTGTATTAGAATCTATTTAATACTTATAAAATTATCTGGTGCATATGGGAGACCAGACAGCACTGTCTCTATAGGATGAATCTGGGCCATCCCCAAAAAAGACCCACTCTGGAGATATGGAATATTTTCTTGGGCAGGCTTTTGATTGGGAAGGGTGCCAAGGGCTGCAATGAAAACAGAAACAGGAGGGAAACTAGGACTAGATTCAGGCTCACACTTATTCATTTGGGGCAGTTTTAGAAGAGACAGCTGTGTTAATTTGTGCAAACATATCAGGCAAATTCCAAATTAATTAAAACAAAAACAAGAGGCACCTTAAAGACTATTATATTTTAATGTGAGCTTTTGTGGATCAAGTCCACCTCTTCAGATATATGGAATAAAACTGAAATATTTTCATACTTGAACACAGATGAAGGAAGAAGCAGGACTAGTTTGTTGTTTTTATTGTTTAGTTGTGTCTGACTCTTTGTGACCCCATGGACCAAAGCACGCCAGGCCCTCCTGTCTTCCACTGCATCCTGGAGTTTGGTCAAATTCATGTTGGTAGCTTCGATGACACTGTCCAGCCATCTCATCCTCGGTCGTCCCCTTCTCCTCTTGCCGTCACACTTTCCCAACATCAGGGTTTTTTCCAGGGAGTCTTCTCTTCTCATGAGATGGCCAAAGTAATGGAGTCTCAGCTTCAGGATCTGTCCTTCCAGTGAGCACTCAGGGTTGATTTCCTTTAGAATGGATAGGTTTGTTCTCTTTGCAGTCCAGGAGACTCTCAAGAGCCTCCTCCAGCACCACAATTCAAAAGCATCAATTCTTCAGCGGTCAGTCTTCTTTATAGTCTAGCTCTCACTTCCATACATCACTGCAGGAAAAACTAGCTTTGACTATTGGGCTTTTGTTGGCAAGGTGATGTCTCTGGTTTTTAGGATGCTGTTGAGGTTTTTCGCTTTCCTCCCAAGAAGCAGGCATCTTTTAATTTCGTAGCTGCTGTCACCATCTGCAGTGATAATGGAGCCCAACTGAAAGTAAAATCTGTCACTGCCTCCATCTCTTCCCCTTCTATTTGCCAGGAGGTGATGGGACAAAATGTATTTCCTCCATTGTCCTTTTGTTTACTCAAAGGAGAGCACCCACTCTCTTTTTACACTCATGCTTTTTTCCTGTCTCAAAGTAAAATGGTCATTCAAGATAACATATGTGTGAAAAATAAAATCCACCTGCTATCATTTCAGTTTTGGACAAGTATGTTTTGTAAGAACTTGCCCTTGAATCTCTCATTTTTATATACTCCCAGGCCTTGCTGGTTTCATCCACTTGACCTGCTGACCCCCAGCTCTTCTTGCAATTGAATTTAGGAAGATAGGTAGCTCCTGTTTATAGTTTGACTTCTTTTTATAGTAGCAATTCTTCCCTTGGCCCTGAATTTTATGAAGGAAGCACTCAAAGCAATAAAGCAATGGGACTCCCTGTCTAAGAATATTATATCTAAAAAGCCAGAAGAAAGGTAGTGGTTTGACAGCATTCGTCCATGGCGCTCGGATGGTTGGAAGATCAAGATGTGTTGTGGGGGAGAGGGAGAGGTGTGTGCATGGCAGGTGAACTATTCTGAATTCTTGACTCTTCCAAGCAGCATTCACTAAGGATAAGATCCCCTCTGAGTGCTGAATGGAACACAAAGGATGTAGAAGAAGCAAGTCCCTTCTTTTCTACTTCACACTTAAAAAGAAACTTACACAGATTGCATGGCTTGTTATAATGCCTTGCAAGTCTTGTTCTGACCGAGTGCCAGGAACAGAACAGAAATTGGCGTAATAGCTGCACTCTGTTAGTGTGAACTGAGGTGGTCTGCTCCTCTTTGCAAAATTTCCGCTCAGAATAAATGATCTCATTCACACATAATGCAGACCATAACTCATTTAATATTAAAAGGCTTTCATAGCTCTCTTTCTTCCTCTTTCACTGTGGCTGTAAGGATATGAGGTTTGTGGTTAATCTACAGTTTATTTAAACAGTCAAGACTCTGCTTATGACCAGAGTTTGACCCTGAGTCAATCTCTAGCCAGCTATCTGAGTTCAGGGAGCTGGCTAAAGATTGACTCAGCCTTCCATTCTTCCAAGGTGGGTAAAATGAGTACCCAGCTCACTGGAGGGCAAAGTGTTCCATGCCTAATCATGTTGTAAACCATGCAGAAAGTACTCTAAGCACTATAGGGCAGCATGTAAGTTGAAACAATGTCAACATCATCAACAACAACAATAAACAGCTTGTTTCAAGAAGTTAAGATTAATTACAGTTTGGAGTCCAAGGACAATCCTTATCACTGTCATTTGAATCTGAAGCTGGATGCAACTTACCCTTAATATTTATTTATTTATTTATTTATTTATTTATTTATTTATTTATTTATTTATTTATTTATTTATTTATTTATTTATACCCCGCCTATCTAGTCAATTGTGACCACTCTAGGCGGCTTACAACATGCAGTTAAAAAATAAACATATAACAAACCACATCACAAATAATAATTTACATAAATTAAAAGATAGAATAAATTTTTTTCCCAAAGATGGCGAGAAACGGGATATATTATAACAGAAAAAGAAGGTATTAGGTAGAAAGGGGGAAGGCCTGCCTAAACATCCATGTTTTCAGTTGTTTCTTGAAAATACCCAGCGAGGGAGCTGCGTGAATGTCAGGAGGTAAGTTGTTCCAGAGGCGAGGAGCCACCGCCGAGAAGGCCCGGTTTCTTGTCTTTTCCTTCCAGGCCTCCCTCGGCGTCAGGCTCCTCAGCTTCACCTCCTGACTCGCTCGGGTGACACGGGTAGAACTGGGTGGGAGTAAGCGTTCCGCCAAGTATCGAGGCCCTAAACCGTTTAGGGCTTTAAACATAAGCGTCAGAACTTTGAAGTCAACGCAGAACTGAATGGGCAGCCAATGCAGCGCGGCCAGAATAGGAGAAATGTGATGGTATCTTCGAGCTCCACTTAGGAGTCTGGCCACCGCATTCTGCACCACTTGGAGTTTCCGCGTCAGCCTCAAAGGTAGCCCCATGTAGAGCGCGTTACAGTGGTCTAATCTTGAGATTACGAGCGAATGGACCAGGGTGGTGAGCGCCCCCACATCGAGATAGGGTCACAGCCGGGCTATCCGCCAGAGATGAAAAAAGGCGGTGCAGACCACGGACGCCACCTGAGTCTCCATGGAGAGCGCCGGGTCCAGGTGGATCCCCAGACTGCAACCCCACTCTTTGCGGCAAGAGTCACCCCCCCAAACGAGAGGGAGTCGCCCAACCCGCCAACAGTGGGGGCACCCACCCTCAAGACCTCTGTCTTGTCCGGGTTCAGCCTCAGCCCGTTCTCCTGCATCCACTCCAGTACGGTCCCCAGGCAGCGCTGGAGGGACAGGACGGCATCACCTGAACATTATTTGATGAAATAAATCTTGCACAGGTTGAGAAAGGAAAATACCTGAATGCAAACAGTTGCTGCTGCTGACAAGTACTGTATATGTTGTGGTTGTAAAGGATATTATTACTAATGCTTTATATATATCTGGAGTCCATCAATCACGATAGCTATGCTATATGGTAAATTCTGAAAATTTTAATTGGCACAAGTAATTTTTCTCATCTCTGGTAATTGTGTCTGTAACTATGTCCAACACTGGAATATACATCTCAACAGGTTTGTATCAATACATTGTAAACCCTGACTGAAAAATGACCCCTTACCCCTTCTCTAAACAGTTGGGAATGACAGTATCAAGATCCATGCTATGCATGCAGCATAACTCAATTCAAATATGATGCTTATTAAGGGATGGAATGGCTACATCTTCCATGCCACTGACTTAAGACTAGCACAACCACTTCTCAAAGATCTGAATGTTATTGTACAGTTTTTTCCTAATAGCACCAGCAGCATCATGTTTTTAAATTAGCTTTTAGGTCACACCAGAAAAACAGTTCAAATGTTACAGATTCCCTACTACAAATTGAAGGACACTTATTTCTCTTGTCAGAAAAAAAAAAACCACTGAGCTGAAGGTAATTTCCCAAAGCATAGCTTCCAAAAGTAGAGATATTGGAAACATTCAGCTGCACATTCAGGAGAGAATCTTATTCTTCATTATTCTCATTCTCCAATATTTCCTTAGTGCATACAGTCACAGCTAACATGCAAATATACTGAACAGATATGGATAAAATATCAAAATTCTGCTTGTCTCTGGGAAACAGCTTTTTAAAATTCTGGTTATAAGACTTTAAAAATAACTTTTGGATTCTGCAGCATTTACTGCTTTGTAGAAGTGTCCTTGTAAAATGAAATTAATTATTCTTCTTCGTGGCCTCTGTGAATACACACATATGGGTTTAGTCTGCGCCTGCGCTGACATTCTCGGAGCATTCCAGAGCTAAAAGTAACAATTTTATGGTATGATCCCCCATGAGGCACAAGCTCCTCCCACCCAAGATTCCCCTCAGTTCCTTTTTTCCGCCGTGCTGTAAAGTTCTACAGAGCATAGAACTATTTCCACAGGGGTTTTTCCCCTTAGTTTATTGATCAATTCCCTCTAAATTGGATTCTTTCCCTTCTCAATTATCTAATCTATGATCCCCCATGAGTTGTTTTCTTTTTTGCTTGCCAGCTACTTGGCTTACGCCCCCTCCCCCCCCCCACACACACTTCAACTGTTTGCTTCTTTCTCCTTTCCCGCCTTTTTCGGCCTACTCATTTTGATTCTCAGGCACATTAATGATTTTCTGCCTGAGTAAGCTACATCTTACCCAGATAGGTGCAGGCCGCAGTAGGGAACCCGACAATGCCAAGGAGTCCTTAAAATCTAAGTCTACATCAACAGAGGAATCCTCGCCAGAGGCTAGCAAATTTGCCTCTGAGGAGACGACGTGCTAGCTCTACCTGCACAGACTTCGGATCGCCTGATAGCCTCTCTGCTCCAACTGGCCATTCAGTGACTGCGCTACCATCCAGTCCGGCCATGGCCCTTTTAGCCCTACATGAGGGCGGGCATTTGACGTTCCTGAGTTGGAGCTTAAGTCTCTCTATCTCATGAGGAGAGGAGAGTGAAAAGGAGGCATGTCTCACCACACCCTCTCTCTGAGCAACCATGAGAGAGACTGGTGAATCATCGATGGATGATTGTTTCAAGGGGCTTGTTCATACAACTGATTTGACCCCACAGGAGTTAGGGCTCTGTCGCCCTGTCCCTTAGAGAAGAAGGGCCTCCTGTTGCCCCGGTCACCTTCCCTGACTGTCAGTGATTCCTCCTGACATGGGAAGCACCTCTGTGTGTGAGTGCCGCACACCAACCCTCCTTCGTGCGCCTGCTCATGTAGCTGCGACTTCTGGAGGGAACTGCACGCCAAGGCTGCAGATGTGCCTGAGACATAAGGTAAGGCCTGGGTTTCCCTTTGGGGATACAATGGGCCCCTTCAGCTCCTGCGGCTAGCCCTGCATGTCAGTGCTTTGCCTGTCTGGGGTAATGCCCTTGAGTGAGGCATATTGGGCCTGATTTATCAGAGGCCTTGTTCACGTGGCTGCTATTTCCAAAACCAGGTGCCGAGGCGAAAGCTTTCTGGCAGCATTTGACAGCCCTAGTTTGCCTCTGAAAGGGGGGGGGCTGCAGCAACTCCCACCACTAGCCCTGCTAGTCGGTGATATTCCTGCCTGGGGTAGCACCTGCAGGTGGCTGTTAATTTCGCACAAAACAGCCCTCTTTATCAACGGGCTGGCTCACAAAGTAGCCTGCAGCCCTGTCTCAGGTGCCAGTGCCCGCATAGGCTCATAGGGAAAGGACTCACAAGGGTCCACCCGAGAACCCTGCCGCTGTCAGGTAAGTCTGGAGAATTTTCCTCAGGTAGGTCCTGTCACGCTGACAAAGTTGCGTAGGACCAGTCCCTTTTGTTTGGGATAGGAGCTATGAGCTCTTGGCCACCATCACCATCCTGCTCTACCTGGCATCGTTCTGAGCCATGGGCTATGGAGTGCTTTATGCCTCCACATAGGCTTCACAGGTGTAGTGCTCCCTCGAACTCGGTAGCACAATGTTCGCAGCTTTGACCGAACCTGCTGTTAATCCTTTCGGCCTTCTCCGTTCTATGACTGTTGAGCCTGTGCTTGGTCAGGCTCGTGCTAGGTCAGGCTCCTGATGAACCCTGTTCATCAGGAGGGTTTTCCTTATTCAGGATTGGGACTTACATGAGTCACAGGAGGGGTGGAAGAGTTTCCAACCAATCTTCCTATACCCCTCTTGGTTGTCGCAGATGGTCGCACTCTTTTACTGTTAACAGATGAGAAGTTCTTTAATTGGCGTTGTTACTTGTTTTGGGGTGCCATGTAGCCATTTACTCCTCTGCCATGAGGGATTATCATCACCACTTATGGAGTTTGGTGGTGCCAACCCTGTGGGTAGCTCCTGTGCACCCTTACAATTCAGGCCTCCCACATCACTAGGAGGCACTGTTGCAGGTGCATCACGAGTGCACTGCTGCTCAATATGCCTGAAAACCAGTGTCTAAGCAACTGACAGGTTAGGACCTGCCATTTGTTGGTGTATGGCTTTTTAGCCAGAAAAAAAAAAGTTGTTATTCTTTATAACCTGCTCAGGCTCTAGAAGGCGACACAGTCATTGCGCTGTAACATCTGCAAGAGCCTGAAGATGTTCCCATCCGCCTACAGCATTCCGGGAACATTAAAAGCCTCGACCCCAAAGTTACCAGCCGCCGCCCCTAGACATGTGGGAGGCAGTGCCTTGACCGGCAGAACTGCAGATAGGACTGCAAAACTGAGCGGTCTTTTTACTTCTCTGTTGTTGACTAATCAATCTGTTTGACTCATTTCTATTATAGCTACCAGCTTTGCCACGATCTTCGATTTATGTTGAATCCATTAGGATCGACCTCAACATGGAGGAGATTTTTGTTCTTGTTTTTTCTCTACCATATCTACACTTCGGCAGGAAAAGATGCTTTCCAAATTCCAATCCATCTCGTGTCGAGGCCCATTATGATCAAGCATGACCGGTCCCGGCTTCGAATTGACTATCTGCCAATTCTGGGCATAAGCTCGGATCTCACTCCTTGAACAAATCTCCATCCAATATGATGTGATCCATTATCATCCTCTGTCACCTTCAGTGTGCTTCTTTTCATTTGCACAGGTCACTTCTCGGTTCACCGCATCCCGTCAATTGGGAATGTAGGAACCGCCTTTTCCAGACCCGGCCATCACTTAGCTGAGCACTTACACTTCAATCACTTCTGCTCCATGTGGCCAACTATCAATCACGATAGGCACCTACCTAGAGCAATTATGGTTTAAGATTCTACCTCACTTGGAATCCATTAAAACAGCTTAGAAATTCTCACTCTGAGACCATGACTCTAGCAAAGCAACACAGGATTGCTGCTAGACACGCAAAGAGCTTCAGCTGCTGTCGCATCCTTAGTATCTATAGAAGGCTCGCCTAGTCAGGATCCACTGGCTCATCAAGAAGGCAAAGGACAGAATTGAATGTCTTCCATTACATGGTACCAGTCTCTTCAGTCTTAGACTGGTGACACTAGAAATTTTTTTTTACACAGAATAGGAAAACAGCTAAATTATATATGGGCCAACAGCCCTTTCGTCCTTCTTTCGGTTCTACCCATAGTCCATTCAACTATATCTGGAGTTTCAGCCTCCCAGACATTTCGGTTCATAAAAAATATCACCACATCTCTCAAGGTTACATTATATAATTGTCTTTGTTCCTCTTTGAGTAACGTTAGACTTACTCTTTTGTCTATATCCTCCAGGAAGAGACCTCTGCCTCCTGAACAAACATGCCATATTCCAAGTTCCTACATCTGGCTTATGCAATGGCTTCTACTTCTGTGCTATCATATACATAGAAAGGACAGAGGCATCCGTCCCGTCCTTGGTCTCAGAAATCTTTTCATGTGTATTCTACCGTAGGTTTCAGATTCCACCCTCAACACTATTATCTAATCAGTAATTCCTAAGGTTTCACTACCATTTGATTTTTCAACATCTGCAAGGTCTTTCAGATGGTACAGGACATCAGTTTGATAATAACCTTCCCCTGCAAAATATGGACATCTACCTGTACTGGTACTATGGCGTATATTTTTCTTTTTTTAAAAAAAAAATACTACCAAACATCTCCCCAGATTTATGACCTCCACGGCTTCAGTGCTAAAGCAATACAGACTCGGCCTCGAACCACTCCAATAGTGGTATCTTTTGCTGTTTGACCAAGTAGAGGATCCCTAATCCAAGTAACTGCAGGTTTGGTTCTGTCACCGTTGGGAAGTACCGACCTTCGATGTATTCACTGGGGTCCGTACGCCGACTACAGGTTTTATTGCTCCTGTGCAGGTGCGGATGGAAACACTGTCGGGGACATTTTCATATGGCAGTGGACAGGGAATCTGCCATAACTCTTCCCTCCGATACCTTTTATTCTATGGATTTTCCATCACCATAATTCCTAATCAAACATGATCCAAATACCTCTTTGATGACCAAGGTAGTCCTAGTTCGCCTGTCTCAGATCGATATAGACAGGCACATGTGAGTTCCCTCTGGTGACTTACCTCCTATCTTTGGAGGGAAGGATGGTCTACCATCCGCATCTATTGGCCATGAACTTGCCAACCTGGAAAATACTCCCACTTTGGCATCAGTGCTCGATCGAGCTCGAAAACCATAAACTCGATGTCGATTTGTAAATAAATGAAATCTTTATTAAATATAATGAAACAAAGAACTACCTTACCAACTTTCTTTGAAACTGTTGCCTACTTGGCTTTCTATTTATGCTTTAAAATGTTGTATATCTGCTACTGCTGCCCATTAACCAGATGATTCTGGTACGTAGGACTTTTGTCTCATTCTAGGGTCAAACATCTTTTCACAGGACTCAGTACCACCTGTCCTCCATGTAAACGCATTGTTCCCCAATGGTCTACAGATCATTCTAAATTCACTCATGTGCCCGCCATTCGAGCCCATTTTCTCTTCAAATGCGAAATTACTTACTTTGAACAGCCTTCCTAGTGGCTGTCGTATCTGCCAAGGGAACATGGGAAATAGCTGGATTGTGATTCGATCCACCTTTTATTCAATTTTCCTGATAAAGTGACTTCCTACCTTAATGTCTCATTTTTGACCTATTCGACTAGTTTTCATGTTTATCTGTGCTTCATCTTACCATCATTCTTCAGATCACCATCATCTCCTCTAGAGCACATGCTCCACAATAATTATGTAAGACGCTCACCAGCATTTTGTCTGGACACTGCCAGAGCTTCTAAACAGATGACAGGCTCTTTTTATGCTTTCATTCTTTTCATTTCAAAAGTCCAGTTTCATCCTATCCATCTCTAGATCGATGGTCCACACTGTATTTAGCCTCGCTCCATGGAGTGCTGTCTACCTTGGCTGCATCCAGAGTAGAATCGAGATTCTTGACATTACCGTGCAGCAATATGATCCATGCCATCTACCTTTGTGGGGCACTACTGGCTACATGTAGGTACACGCAGTAACACTGGATTTGGCAGAAATGTGTTGGCATCCTTCCTACCGTGACGTCCCACCTGCCAATAAGTAAGCTTGCCAGTCACCCATATGTGTGTATTCACAGAGGCCACGAAGAAGAAAGAAAGGTTACTTACCTGTAACCATGGTTCTTCGAGTGGACCTCTGTGAATTCACACTACCCGCCCATCCTCCCCTCTGTCTGTCACGGGTATCTTATTGTTGTATAACTCTCGTGCCCGGCGGACAAATTGCAGGAACTGAGGGGAATCTTGGGTGGGAGGAGCTTGTGCCTCATGGGGGATCATACCATAAAATTGTTACTTTTAGCTCTGGAATGCTCCGAGAATGTCAGCGCAGGCGCAGACTAAACCCATATGTGTGAATTCACAGAGGTCCACTCGAAGAACCATGGTTACAGGTAAGTAACCTTTCTTTCACTCACTACTCAGCTTGTGTGATCAGACACTTCAGTTGCATGGATTGCTTCATCTCTCAAAAGCCAAAACAGGAACTCAGAAACTTGAACAGGTGCAGAATGCAGCGGCCAGGTTTGATCACATTTCCCTAGTACTGGCTTGACTGCACTGGCATCCTGCCCCTTTCCAGGGTTTGGTTTTAACCTAGAAAGCCCATAATGGTTTGAGACCCTGCTACTTGTTGAAGCATCTTTCCCACAAAACCTCAGCCCATGCCACCCAGTACTCACAGACATTGCCAAAAGAGGCAAATAAGACCTCTACGAGAAATTAAGCTTGTGCCCCTCCCTCCCAATTTTCAAGAAAATGTTAATTTCCATACTTTTAAAAGACTTTTAAAGATGTCTCCCCTCTGGGTTATGAGTCGCTGGTCCTGTTATCATTTAGGTGTTAGTTAGGTTCTGGTTTCTAGTTTAATTTTTATTTGTGTTGTCAATGGATGTTGATTTGGTGGCATTGATTTGGTGGCATTAAATTTTGGCATTTAATTTTAATTTATATTTTCAACCACCTAGAAAAGTGCTTGTCACTAAGTCAGGTGGGAAAGAAAGAAAGAAAGAAAGAAGGAAAGAAAGAAAGAAAGAAAGAAAGAAAGAAAGGTAGCTTCTTTGCCCTTCCTCCCAGATGGGGCAAGATGAGAATCTTGTGTCTTACGCCAGAGGCAGGATTTGGGAGGGCAGTATATAGCTGTGCTCCTCCTCCTCCAGTGCTGGAGGGAAGGATATACTGGGGCCTTCCCTCTGCCAACAAGAGGGGGCTTACAGGCCCGGGGGTGGTTGTATTAGGTGCTGGCCAGTTTCATGTTGTCCAAGGGACCATGCGACAATGGGGTGTGGGACTTGCCCGAATGTGGTTGGGGAGGGGGTCCTGTGAGACTTTCAGCCTTAAACTTGATCCTGCACTACCATAGCCCCTCTGCTTGGGAACAATAAGAGTTAAAGTTACCTGTTCAACAAAATGTGGTCGTAATTAATAAAACACCTGTGTCTTGCCTTTTTATTCGGGGGGGGGGCAAAGAAAGAAAGACACAAAACAGCCATTTTGATACAAATTTCAGAAAACTGTGGGATCCTGCCTGCTTTTGTGTGAACTAGAAAATCATATATTCACAACCTTTTCCTGTCTTCATCAAAAATGCAAAATGAAAGTAAGAAAGATTTTCTCAATAGTAATTTATCACAATCAATACATTAATTACTGGTACAACTCCATGCCTAGAACATATTTCATTGTTCTGAGATTTTCTAAAGTGAGCTTTCAGGAAGCATTAATGAGCAAGGATTTTTGAAGGGAGAAAGGGAAGAAGAAGAAATAGGGGTTGGAGAGTCAGGATTTCACGATTAAGGGGGAATTTCCAATCTCAAAAATGTAAGCAAGCTTTTTGGCATATAAAGGAAACATTGCATCAAAAAGAGGATTGGTAATGCAGAAAACAGATAACCTTTATAGAGGCATAGTTCTTAAGTGCACTTACTGCAAAATAGTCAGCGCTTTATGACTGTGACATTTTACCCAAGGGAGCCTGTCAACAAAGAAACTCAATTTGTAGACATCTACTAATTGGCAACACATTTTTGGCACATTGACAATATCTTTCACTCATTCGCAATATCACTAACATAAATATGGAGAGTATTATTCCGTAGAAAACTGAACCTTCCCACTTCCAGGAGTAGATCAGAGCCCTTGTGCACACTTGACATGAAGCAGTGGTCTTCCTGATGATGGTGCCGCAGTTGTGGAATGGCATCAGGTTAATTATTGTCTAGATCAGCCATTCTTAAACTCTTTTTTGGCCATGGCCATAAACGCTATATGAAAGAAATAAAGACTCAGTCAGGATTACAGTAATAGCATAGCAAACTGTATAGGGTGGTGTGTGAAAAATTGTTTCCAGTCCATGGCCCCCTTCAAAGGTGCCATGGGCCCTCAGGGGGCTCACAGCCCCCCCTTTGAGAGTGGCTGGACTAGATAATTGCACCCTATGTTTTGGCAGGATGCGAGCAACTGACTTTTGATGGGAAAGATAAAGCTTGCTGCCACTCAGTTGTCATTTATGGTGGAAGAAAGGTGAGCAGTGAAGATGTAAGACCTCTACTCAATGTCTACTTCCTTTTTGGGACTTCTGCCCATCATGTATTCTCTTGCCCCATTTTTAGCAAAGCTTTAGCATGGCATGTTGCAGGAAAATTTAGCCATGCCCCTCTGCATCTGTGCTCAATGAGCAAAAGGATAGAAGCCCAAAAGCACAAGTAAGTGAGGTCTTTCAAAAGCTTTATTCCATTTATGAATGGCACAAACACTGAAACAGAGCAAGTAGTAAATACAAAAATGTCATGCCATTACATCCAGTAATATGTCTTTTTCAAAATAATAGTTACTCTTTACACGTGAGCAGTCCCTTTGGATCAAACTTATTACTGCTGCAACATCAAATTTGTTACATCAAATTTGTTAAATCAGTTAGGCAGTTGGCAATGTTGGCCTTGTTCCAAAACTTTGAAAATGTTGAAGTTTGCTAACATGCTGTATAAGGTTGAGGGGGTATTTTGTATTAATTTCCACTGTGTAGTGGAAGTCTTTTTGGCTATTCCATCCCAAACTAGCTGGGAAGATAAGGTTTGTGTTTTTCTGGGTGTCGACACCTTAACTCAATTTGATCATATGTAGTTGATCTGTGTTTATACGTTGTAGGATAATTTGGCGATTTGACTTAATCATGTCATGTGTTTTTACTTTGGTTTCAGGTTAAAGTGGTAGGTTTGTATGCACATTCTCTTAGGGGATAGGGTACATAAGCACCCACGGACACTTCAGTGGTGCTTAGTGGTTTCCAGGACTTTCAGCTGTGGGACCCAGCCACCGAACTGATATCACCTTTGAGACTTCCTTTTCCAACCCATTCAAAGTTTTTGGTCATCTAGTGGTGGAATTGGGGGAGGTCCCCTACACTACCAATAGTGAGGGTCAAGGATACATCAATCTAATTTTATTTATTTTATTTATTTATTTAATTGATTTCTACCCCGCTCCTCTAGACGAGTCTACTCGGGGTGGCTTATTTATTTAACCATCTAAGGTTGTTATACAATCTGGATCTGAAGGCCTTGCTCATTAGATTTTATGGAGTCATAAAATAATGTGCTGTCAAGGCAGTTCTGACTTGTGGTGACCCTTTTCAGGGTTTTCCTTGTAGAATATACTCAGAATTGGGAAACCTCATCTTTTGGGGGTTTCCTGGGATTGTGCAGTTTGCCCAAGGCCACACAGTGTGACTCCACTCACAGGAGGCAAAATGGGGAAAAGAACTCCCAACCTCTGGCACCACAGCAGATACCTACATCACTGAGCTAACCAGCCAGCAAAGAATCATAAATCATGAATTAATTTCTGAATTTCTGGACAGTTGTGCTTTGTCAGTATGTTTAAATAAATTTGACTCTTCTTAAATCAATTTCTTGTGTCTCATCCCTTTACAGAGTCTTCTGTCTGCAGTGGCTCCTGGCAAAGACCTTTCTTTTAAATCCCTGAGGCGATCAAAGTTTCTTCCAGGTGATTTGTTTTGTGCTTCTGCTCTTTTAACATAGTTTGACCAGTGTGCTATTTGCTTGCACAATTGTATGTATAAGGGCAATGTCACAAGCATTCCCAGTCTCCGGCAGACTCTGCTTAATGTAACTGGCTGCACTTTGGTTGCAAAATCAGTTACACAGCTGATCGTGCATGAGATAGCACACTGCAGGACAAACACTGTTGCATAGTTGCCTTTACACACATTTCTTTCTAAGCTTGAGATAGGGTTTTTAGTTTTCAATTTTTATTTTTGCAATTTTTGCAGAACCCAGCTAAAGAAGGAAATTAAAAACTTCAGGATCCAAGAAACACAGAGAGACAATAACAAGAGAGAAGGAATGTGGTACAAACCTGTATATACATGTCATATTGGGTTGTACCCTATTCAATATTTACTTCAATGAAACTCTAAGAGGTTGCTCTATTGATTGATTGAGGTGCTGTTTTGTGTCTAGTTGTGTATGACCAGCATCTCATCAGGTCACCATGGCAACATCTACTGCTTAAACTCTACATATCAGTAACTATTAAACAGGATACTGACCATTAAAGTCAGTGGGATTATGTCTAGGTAATGTTGCACTCTCCAGTAATGTTGTATAGGATGGCAGATTACATTTTAGTGGGATAAAATACTGTTCCAGCACTGCACAAAGGTTATACCACATCACATGTTTTCAAGATGTTTGAAATAGACAGCGTGAATAATAAGAAACACATTATTTCAGAAACATTGTCTGTTCAATGGCTGTTGTAATGAGACTTCAGCTCTCATCATAATTATAAAGTATATTACTATGCAAAATTCGTTGATGAATCCTGCACCAGTGATCCATAACAATGCAAAGAAGATTTAAATATTTATTCATTCTGTGATAAATAAATAATGTCGGTTACCATGCATTTATAAAAGATATATTAAATGAACCAAAGCAAATTATTGAAAGATACCACCAATTTCCAGCTAGGGCACAATTAGCATTTAATTTGTTGGCCATAGAAGCAAATACATAATTATTATGTTAAGAATTGCTAGATGCCAAAGTATACCTCAAAAGTAATTCAAGATTAATTAGTTGCTGATAAAATTGAGATCAGCTTCTCTCTAGAGTGAAAATAAGGTTTTCTATCATTAAATTTTTCTTTTTCTTTTTTGCCTCAACCAAGAATTAATTTTAAGTATATTTTACAGACAATGCAGGGCAGCAAATTTTAATCAGTATGCATGTTTAATCTTTGCGATAGTGCATTCAATTATTTATTTACCTGAAATAAATACCAGTGGGACAAATTTAAGTGCATTCTTTTCTCCTATGCTTAGAGTATGTTTATTTTTATTTTAATTGGAAGAGAGAGAAAATATTTGCACATAGCAGTAAAAAATTTTGTGAAAAACTTCATTGTTATTTATTCATTTGCCGCTTCAGTGCCAAAATGTCTTTGCCTATCTAAAAATCTTAGGTTGAGCTGCACATTACTTTATAAATACAGCTAGAAGCTAGAATCTTTTCTTAAAAAGTAAAGGTAAAGTTTCCCCTTGACAATTTTTGTCCAGTCGTGTTCGACTCTAGGGAGTGGTGCTCATCCTCGTTTCCAAGCCATAGAGCCAGCGTTTGTTCAAAGACAATCTTCCGTGGTCACATGGCCAGTGCGACTTAGACACGGAACACTGTTACCTTCCCACTGAGGTGGTCCCTATTGATTTACTTGCATTTGCATGCTTTCGAACTGCTAGGTTGGCGGGAGCTGGGACAAGTGACAGGCGCTCACTCCGTCACGTGGATTCGATCTTACAACTGCTTGGTCTTCTGACCCTGCAACACAGGCTTCTGTGGTTTAGCCCACAGCGCCACCACATCCCTAATTCAGTGGCCGATAGGGTGGTGGAAATACAGTTCACTTCTTTAATGTGTTGTGTGTTTGTTTATTGTTGTTTTTCTTTATATCACAATTCTGGAAAAGTAAATTGAAGTATAAAATGCTTAATTTGACAGTCACTAGGGAAAGCTACTGAGTGCATGCTTTGTTTTGTTGTTATGAGGTTGGAAGTGACTTACAGCAACTCAGGTGAACCAATGCAGATTGGAATTATAATTGGGAGAGAAAGTGGGACTTTGGCTGTCTCCTGTCTGAGTGACCTGTGCAATGAAAAGGAAACCTCATCTATACTGTCTGCGACTTTAACCACCAGCTGTGACTATGGCAAATTTCAGGAGTGGGTGCAAGGTGGTAGATTCTGTCTACTACATTTCTGTTGATATACCATCCTTTTCTATGAGTTGAGAGATCGGAGGGCAAAAACTATTCCTTAGAGACCAGATATGGCCTTGAAGTTGTTATGAATCCATATTCTAAACAGATGAAGTGTGGCATATTCACTATGCATCAACAGAAAGGGTAGATTTCTTATTTAAAAACTAGCAGTCCTATTTTTAATTGGAGTGAATCTGAGCCCTTCACAAATCTAAAACCTATGAAGTTTCTATAGAGGATGAAATCATAATGATTTCAATCTCTATAGAATGATATCTATATATCATTCTAGAGAAAATTCATTATATATATAGGTCACTATAGCGAAATGCCAGGTGATGTCATTCCTGCCTGTCCATCACAGAAGCTCAAAAGGGAGGAGCCAAGGATAGGGCAGGAGGGGCAGAGTCAGAGAGAAAGAGAGTTAGACAGTTAGAAGGACAGTTAGTTAGAGAGAGACAGTTGGAGATGTGGAATGACAGTTAGAGTTTAGGAGAGGAGAGAGAAGGGGAGGGTTAGAGAATTGAGCTGAGAGTGTTAGGAGAGGGAATTGAAAAGGTTAAACAATATTGAACAAGCAGGAATGAAATTATAAGCACTATAAGAGAGATATTGATTATAAGTACATAGTAGTTTGGAATAAAAGTGATTGAATACCTAATCCAACCTGTGTTACTACCTGATACAGTTCATACGTGATTTATCTTTATGATTTACTTGACAATAAAAGAATATTTGTTAATTAAATCTCTGATTCCTAAGTCCAATAACCCTCAGTGTTGGCAGCACACACGTATAACATAATTTGGTATTAGGAGAATACCTGGTGGCAGTGTGAAGGAAAAGGGTGAGATCCTATGTGAGGGCCAAAATAAACAGGGGCCACAAAGTAGATCGCCACAGTCACTCTCTCTCTCTCTCTCTCTCTCTCTCTCTCTCTCTCTCTCTCTCTCTTTCTTTCTTTCTTTCTTTCTTTCTTTCTTTCTTTCTTTCTTTCTTTCTTTCTTTCTTTCTTTCTTTCTTTCTTTCTTTCTTTCTCTCTTTTTTTGCTGTTACAGAAGTAATGAATTGATTGTTAGCTGACCAATGAGAATAAATTCACAATAATCATTCCCCACCCCCGATTTCATACTTTCAGGGACTGCAAGACTAACTATTAATAAAAGTATGTGCTTATCTTCCCATCATTGTGACGGGAAAATTATTTCTTTTCTTTTTCTGAATCATTTACAAGTGAATGCTTGCCACTAAAAACATGCATATTTGAAAAGTGAATGCAGATCTGAGGGACCAATATCTTAAATCCTTAAAAACTGAGATCAAGAAAAATTCACATTTATTTACAGTTTTATTTCTGCTAACTGGCAAAGATTACTATATATCCTGTAGGACCACTACATTTGTTAAATAAGCCATGAAAAGATGAAACTTATTGCCTGCTTCACAACTTCTTCAAATTACCTTTTTGAGAATGCTTATTTTCTTATTTTATTACTATTATTTTATAATTTTTAATGTTATGATTTTTATACTTGTTTATCTGTACTTACATTAGATGTCAAATACTGTTTTTAAGATTATGCTCTTGTCTACAGCCTGACTGGCTATAAAGCAATATTCAATTCAATATTTTATTCAATGGGGAAAATGTTTAAAAATGCTTAATTTAATTCAGACACATAATAGTGTACCATAGGAAAATGTGCATAGCAAGTTACATGTGGGTTTCTCTGCAGGAAATGCTTAAAAAAGTGTTAGAACCTAGTATGGAAATTAGGCAAATGGAGAATGCTCTTGGAAGCTTAAGAAATGCAGACAAAAATAAAATTGACATACACAGAATCTGTGTATGTAAACATACACAAATTCTGCAGGTTATAAAACCTTCTGTTTTCCCAAGAGCAGGAATTATGCACAGGGTCAGACATAACATAAGAACATACTAGGAGTTTTGATTCTTCTTATGTTCCCTAAAAATGATTGAAAGGGATGACAGAATGAATGATTTAGGACTCAACCTGTTGCTTTATTTACATTTCAAAGTCAGTGATTTAATTAATAATATCACAGGACAGATTACTGGCAATTCACAGTATTCATGCAAAAGTCAATTATGCGATTGAGCTTTTAAGAGGAAAAAATTTGACGGCTGGAAGAATAAAAATGTACACTGCTTCACACAATCATTGTGTAATGATTGTCATCAGCCTAAGAGAAACTTTATCCAACATTCCTCAGAAGGCTCAGTAGTTAAGCTGTATGGCTGAGGAGCCAAAGATTAAGAGTTCGATTCCCCACTGTGCCTCCTTGACAGGAACTGGACTCAATGATCTGTAGGGCCCTGTCCAGCTTCTGCAGTTCAAAGGTCATTATTGTTACTATGAAGATATCATGTTTACATTTAGTGCCATATTTTTAAAATACAGAACTGGCTAGATCCATAACTGTCATTCCACTGACTAAACAACTTCCATCCATAGGTCTGGTTAGATGTGGGCATACCTCACTGTGCATGTTAGAAGCAAGCAGGCACTCTCCATTACTGGTACCTCCTGAGCTACCTTCAAGGACAGACCTAAATGCACAGCAGAAGTCAAGCTCCAAGAACACTAATGCATGGTTTAACTGCAATAAGATAATTGCTTTCCTAAAAGGGACAGGGCAGGGACAAAGGCTCTCCTGGCAATTGTAAAATATTTCTCCCAGAAATGCTATTGGTCCTCAGTACTGAATAAAAAGAAAAGAAATTCTAAAATATTGCAAATGAAGGTAGTAGGGAAAACAAGATCTGCAGAGTCTCACAATTCTTAGAGTGCCTGGAATATCCTTGTTACCTATTTGTTGTAGTAATTACAGACAATTGTTTTCAAGGAGTTTTTCTTTTCAGAGACAGCATGTTTTCCACGCAGTGTTCTATTATCAGAAACCTGCAATTTTCTTTGCAGTCAAGAACATTATTTGGGCCTCTTCATGCTCCCTGGAATCTGATTGTATGACCATCAATAGACAGGTGCCAATTATATGGTGCCCCTAACATTGCAAGTGTCCAGTGTTGTTGCCCTTTTTTTCCCTACACACATCCTGTCAAAATGTTTTCACTTCTTTTCATTCTGTTTGTTTTTAAATCCCAAGTATTCCTTTGTTGAATCAGTTAAATACAATATCCATAATGTAAACATGTAGTGAAAGGGTGGGAATGTAGTGAGTACGAAAGCGTTAAAACTTATTGAACTTCAATTCTCTTTCTCTCCTTTTCTTTCTCTCACCTAGGTTTTCAGGTGTGTAAAATTTTCTTTTGAGTACAAAAGCTGATGTTTCTCTAGATTTGAACAATAGCAAGCTTCTGTTCAGCTATCCTCTAAGGCAAAATGGAATATTGTATGCTTTGGGACTGGATCTGATCTAGAGAAGAGTAGTACTAAAATTAAGTGGTTCACAGTACTATTTGTGAATGGGCTGTGGTGCTCAGAGGTTGAGGGATTAAGGGATGCAAACTTGATCAAACTGCACTCCAAACAATGACCTGAGGGACCGGTGATTTTCCATAATGACAAAAAAGCAGCAAAGAAAATTGTAGTTGGACATCCAAATTCATATCTGAACATTAGGCTTTCCCTCCCACAGTATTGCATTATCAGTAGTGGGTTTTGTTTTATGATACAATTGATGGCAGAATTACTGTGGGTGCCCTCCTCCACTGCAAAGCTAGCCTCCTTATCCTCTAGTGCTGTAATTTCTACTCATTTCTATTTGCAGAGCTCACAGTGGTTTGTATATTTGACCTTTGATAGCTTTCTTCCCTTGCAGTAGGAGAATGCCTCTGGAGTGGAAGGATCAGACAACAGGTGCTGTTGTTTCCAAGGAGACTCCCAAATATATTCCCATTCTCCAAAAGTACCAGCATGAGGTGATATGAACATCATTGTATGATGTTGATTATATGACTTTTTCAATAGTCTGCAAGTGTCAACCAATAACAAAAGGACCCTTGTCAGGGCCAAAGCTAACATTAATCTTTATTAATATAAAGCGGTTGTTAACACCAAAAGAGCTACTGCATTAACTTTGTCAGACATACAATTGTAATATATTTTGTATTCAAGGAATATGTAGAGACAGCCACTCAAAATACCTGGAATGAGATTTGCACCTAACAAACCTCATAGACAATATGGAAGCCTGACCTTCAAATATCGTTTCCTGATCTCACAAAACAGGATGACCTAGATATTACAACAATGAAACTAAATAATAGCACTGTATATATTTATAAACCACCTAAAGCAAACTTTCCCTTTAAATCCCCTGGCAAAAAACAAAATTGATCATTGGTAGAACATCTTCTAAGACAATGGTCCCCAACCTTGGGCCTCCAGATGTTCTTGGACTATAACTCCCAGAAGCCTTTACCACCATCTCTGCTGGTCAGAATTTCTGGGAGTTGAAGTCCAAGAACATCTGGAGGCCCAAGGTTGGGGACCACTGGTGTAGGGGAGGTATCAGCACTAAGTGCTTAAAGCTGTGAAAGTTTCTGAAACAGCTCTGCTCGAGGGCAGATTAACCCATTAGTGTGTATTCACAGAGGTCACAAAGGAGAACTCTAGCAAGCATTGGCCATTTTCCTTCATCTTCCCAATGCCAAAACAGCCTAGATATGCAGGCCAGGAATTGTGATCAGGAGCAACTCTAGCGTTAAAGTCTCCGAGAATGAACAGTGTCTTTCTCTCTCAGGGATTTTCTTGACAGTAGCTGCCAGATCATCATAGAATTTGTCTTTGACTTCTGCTGTAGATGACAGTGTCAGTGCATATGCACTAATAGGGGTAACCAGTCCTGCTGATGAGTGGAGCTGCAGTTTTTGTTTGTTCAGTCGTTTAGTCGTGTCCGACTCTTCGTGACCCCATGGACCAGAGCACGCCAGGCCCTCCTATCCTCCACTGCCTCCCGGAGTTGTGTCAAATTCATGTTGGTTGCTTCGATGACACTGTCCAACCATCTCATCCTCGGTTGTCCCCTTCTCCTCTTGCCTTCACACTTTCCCAACATCAAAGTCTTTTCCAAGGAGTCTTCTCTTCTCATGAGATGGCCAAAGTACTGGAGCCTCAGCTTCAGGATCTGTCCTTCCAATGAGCACGCGGGGTTGATTTCCTTTAGAATTGATAGGTTTGTTCTCTTTGCAGTCCAGGGAACTCTCAAGAGTCTCCTCCAGCACCACAATTCAAAGGCATCAATTCTTCAGCGGTCAGCTTTCTTTATGGTCCAGCTCTCACTTCCACACAACACTACAGGAAAAACCATAGCTTTGACTATTCGGACTTTTGTTGGCAAGGTGATGTCTCTGCTTTTTAAGATGCTGTCAAGGTTTGTCATTGCTTTCCTCTCAAGAAGCAGGCGTCTTTTAATTTCAGGGCTGCTGTCTCCATCTGCAGTGATCATGGAGCCCAAGAAAGTCAAATCTGTCCCTGCCTCCATATCTTCCCCTTCTATTTCCCAGGAGGTGATGGGACCAGTGGCCATGATCTTAGTTTTTTTGATGTTGAGTTTCAGACCGTTTTTTGCACTCTCGTCTTTCACCCTCATTACAAGGTTCTTTAGTTCCTCCTCACTTTCCGCCATCAGAGTGGTATCATCTGCATATCGGAGGTTGTTGATATTTCTTCCTGCAATCTTAATTCCAGCTTGGGATTCCTCCAGTCCAGCCTTCCACATGATGTATTCTGCATATAAGTTAAATAAGCAGGGTGACAGTATACAGCCTTGTCGTACTCCTTTCCCAATTTTGAACCAATCCGTTGTTCCATATCCAGTTCTAACTGTTGCTTCCTGTCCCACATATAGGTTTCTCAGGAGATGGATAAGGTGGTCAGGCACGCCCATTTCTTTTAGGACTTGCCATAGTTTGCTGTGGTCCACACAGTCAAAGGCTTTTGCATAGTCAATGAAGCAGAAGTAGATGTTTTTCTGGAACTCTCTGGCTTTCTCCATAATCCAGCGCATGTTGGCAATTTGGTCTCGAGTTCCTCTGCCCCTTCGGAATCCCGCTTGTACTTCTGGGAGTTCTCGGTCCACATACTGCTGAAGCCTACCTTGTATGATTTTGAGCATAACCTTGCTGGCGTGTGAGATGAGTGCAATTGTCCGGTAGTTGGAGCATTCTTTGGCACTGCCCTTCTTTGGTATTGGGATGTAGACTGATCTTTTCCAGTCCTCTGGCCACTGTTGAGTTTTCCAAACTTGTTGGCATATTGAATGTAGCACCTTAACAGCATCATCCTTTAAGATTTTAAATAGTTCGACTGGAATGCCATCACCTCCACTGGCCTTGTTGTTAGCCAGGCTTTCTAAGGCCCACTTGACCTCACTCTCCAGGATGTCTGGCTCTAGGTCAGCAACTATATTGTCTGGGTTGTCCGGGATATCCAAAACTTTCTGATATAATTCCTCTGTGTATTCTTGCCACCTCTTCTTGATGTCTTCTGCTTCTGTGAGGTCCCTTCCATTTTTGTCCTTTATCATGTCCATCTTTGCACAAAATTTCCCTCTAATATCTCCAATTTTCCTGAACAGATCTCTGGTTTTTCCTTTTCTGTTATTTTCCTCTATTTCTTTGCATTGTTCATTTAAGAAGGCCCTCTTGTCTCTCCTTGCTATTCTTTGGAAGTCTGCATTCAATTTTCTGTAACTTTCCCTATCTCCCCTGCATTTTGTTTCCCTTCTCTTTCCTGCTATTTGTAAGGCCTCGTTGGACAGCCACTTTGCTTTCTTGCATTTCCTTTTCTTTGGGATGGTTTTTGTTGCTGCCTCCTGTACAATGTTACGAGCCTCTATCCAAAGTTCTTCAGGCACTCTGTCCAAAAAATCTAGTTCCTTAAATCTGTTCTTCACTTCTACTGTGTATTCGTAAGGGATTTGGTTTAGATTATACCTGAGTGGCCCAGTGGTTTTTCCTACTCTCTTCAGTTTAAGCTTGAATTTTGCTATGAGAAGCTGATGATCAGAGCCACAATCAGCTCCAGGTCTTGTTTTTGCTGTCTGTATAGAGCTTCTCCATCTTTGGCTGCAGAGAATATAGTCAATCTGATTTCGATGTTGCCCATCTGGTGATTTCCATGTGTAGAGTCGCCTCTTGTGTTGTTGGAAAAGGGTGTTTGTGATGACAGGATTATTTCACTCCTCGCAATAGGTGGAACAATGGATCTCAGCAGAGTATTTCTGACTGCAAAACCAACACCATATTCCCTGGTCTCATTCAATGGTTTTCCCTGCCAGAAGAATGAGATTTTTTTTTTCTTTGACAGATCTCATGCCTGGCAATCTTGTGTCTTGCAGGGCAACAATATCCATCTGCAGCCTACTCCTTTCCCTGTTGATAACAGCTGTCTTGCATACGTCACCTATTTCCTGCAGGTCATCAGAAAAGCTAGGGGTCATTGTCCGAACATTCCAGGTGCTCAACATTAGGACAGAAGTTTTCTTGTGATTATTGCATGGTGCAGAGTTATCAATCTGCTTGTTGGCTTTTACTCTAAACCCCATGCACCCTGTGAGGTTAACAGACCATGACGAGTCAGCACCTTACTGGCTGGGGGCTGCCCAGCTTAAGGTGGGCGGTAGCTACCTAGTGAGGTGTAATGACCTCTCCCACCATCAAAAGTAGCCCCTTTGCTCTACACCAATCAAGCAAAGATTTATAACCCATAACTGCTACTTCTTGTGTTATTTCAATGCTGTATGTGAAGCTGGAGTGTCCTCTCCAGAGCATGAAGACTGTGTAAAATAATATGTAGGACAGACTGTTACCCAAGCAGCAAATCCCCCCTCTCCACATCACTGAAATAGTCCAAGGGAAAGGCAAGAGCCAATACAACTGGTTCCAGTGATGTTGCAGGAGTTGCCAGAACATCATGAACTGCCTCCAGGACTCCAGCTCAGGATTTTGCCTCAAGGTTAACTCCTGAAGCCTTTTCCATCCATGGATATAGAAACAAGGCAGTGGAGGTTTGAAATTGGAGTTTTCCTTCTCCTAGATAGGCTGCCTTCCAAGGCTGATGAGCCCCACCTGCCCAGGTGCATAGATTACCGTGCTTTGGCAAGGAAATGAGTATAAAAGGGGTGGAAAAGGAAAGGGGGTGGAAATGATATTAGAATGTGTGAAGAAGGAAAGGGGGAGGAAAGAAGTTTAGAAGGGGTGGAAAAGGAAAGGCGGGGAAAGGAGTTTTGAAGCAGTCACTACTAAAAAGATGTGGGGTTCAGTTACCTAGATGCCAAAGAGGATTAATTAATTAACTTTGTAGTCATTGTTATTAAATCAAAAGAAAGACAATGTCTGAATTTCCCTTGTGATATTGTCTTCTCCTTAAGTGAATAGATGAGAAGAAAAAACTACAGTCCATCCTACATAATACTATTTCTGCTCTGGCACATTAGAGTAATATCTTCACATATTTTAAGATTGATCTATGTTCTGATTGACCACTGTGTCATTAGAGACCATAATACCCCTGAGGAGAAACCAAACAGGCAAAAGTGATGTCTTTTCCACTCCCATTGTCTGCTTCATTCCATGTAGTTTGGCTGGAAAGAAGACAAGAACACCCTCTCATTTGCAATGGTTCCTGGGTGTTACCAAACTGCTCCATGGAAGAGTAGTTCAGTGAGAGGTTCCCCCATAATGAGTAGTAAGATTATCCCATAGACCCCTGAGATGATTCCCAAGAAGCAATGCAACTGAGGAGATGCTGATATAGAGATAATACATTATGGTAGTAGAAAGATTTCTCTTTTGTTTTCTGGCTTCTCCTCTCCCAGTCCCAGAAGTCTGCCTGAGTGATTCTAGGCAATGTCTAGAACTGGAGGCCATAGAATTAATCTCAGCTCTAAAATTCAGTAGGTATGGCTTGTTCCAGCATGGCAAGGACTATGTTCTACTTGCCTGACATGTAGCTGCTAAACATGAAATGCTCTCAGGGAAACAGAAATGGCAGCACACATTAACAAATAAGGACTCAGAACCTGACTTTAAAAAGCTGAACACTCCACACCTCAAGCCTATATGGGGTGATCTGTCAGTGTTAGTGTCTTCAGTATTCTTCCTCCTACTCCCCAAAAATTCAAGTGTTTTTCATCTTTAACATAACTAATGTGAATGTGAAAGGACTGGTGTGCTTTTAAAATTGTGATTAATCTGACTGACAATGTTTTACAGTGGTGCCTCACTATACGATGATAATCCATTCCACTGAAATCGCTGTTTAGCAAAATCATTGTCTAGTGAAAAGCATTTCCCCATTGGAATGCATTGAAACCTGTTTAATGCGTTCCAATGGGGAAAAATCGCCGTTGTCTAGCGAAGATTGCCCATAGGAAAGCTGCTTTACAAACCGTCGATCAGCTGTTTAAATTGCTGTCTTGCGAAGCTTAGATCCTGAAAACACCTGTTTGCGAGCGCAGAGGGAGCTGTCAAAATCGTCATCTAGCGAAAATCGGTTTGCGAAGCAGGGACCAAACATTGTCCAGTGAAATTCCCCCATAGGAATCACTGTTTTGCAAATCGCTATAGCGATTGCAAAAAGACAACATCTAGCAAAAAAACCTGTCATGCGGGGTAACTCTCTAGCGAGGCACCACTGTATTTGCATTTTGATGTATTGTGCTTTTATCACATCTGTTTTGAAGTATGTTGTGAGCTGCTTTGAATCCCATACTTGGGCAAAAGTTGGTGGATACAATAGATAAATAAATTATTGGCAAAAATGCATTGAAAGGAATTCTTTCTTAGCTCTGTAACAATGGAGCAAACCCTAGAGACTCTGGGTAATGTACAGAATAGACCTAGGGAAACATCTATTATTTTACAGCTGGATTCACATATGCCCTCTGTGCTAGTAAGTTTTCCTTATACTTAAATTGCATGTGTTAACTTTTTTGAAAACTAAGTTACCAGTGCTTTACTGTTTGATATCTTTTCCAGGATGAAAATAAAGGGAAAAAAAGCCTACTCCTACCTCCCATCAAATCTGCCAGTGGGGAACTCAGCCAGTGTTTTGTGTTAAATATGGGATAGGTGTATGAAGAGACTGATGTGCTCATTTAATGCCAAATGAAGGTTTAGCCAGTAGCTTTTATTAAATCAGGCTAATGAATATGCTCAAAGAACCAGAGACCTGGAGACTTGAAGGGAAAGGTTAGAAAGTAACTTTAAATAATTCAGCATGAATACATTCTTTCGGAGAGAGTGTTTGATAATAGTAATAGAGTAGATCATTTGTACAGAAGGATTGATGCAGATGAAAGCAGATTTCAGGCCAGTTTCCAAGTAATGGATTAGACAATTTCTTTTTATATCAGTAGAGCAGTAACAGAACTTTTGTGTGAGCCATCTGCGATCCATACATTCTTTCAAGTATACCTGCCATATGAGATTCAAGAGCATTCAGTGAAATTAAATTGCACTGTTCTGGAACTCAAACAAGTTACCGTGTTGTGCCTCTTTGCTCTTCATTGGCAAATTACAGGCCTATGAATAAACATGGCTGAAGACGCATGCAGATATGCTAACAATAAAACATGAATATTTTAACACCCACTGGTGCAAATTATACATAGGAGCACCTGCCGTTGATGGCATAAAATCTCTCTCTCTCTCTCTCTCTCTCTCTCTCTCTCTCTTGTATCTATTCTTGTCAAATCTCCAACTTGGTAAGCGCTGTCTGGCAAGCTGTCCACAAACAAATCAGTCTATATAGCTATACTGTTTTTGTGAAAGGCGTTTGGCTGAAATCCTGAACCTCATGTTGATTTTATGGTTGCTGAGGTTTTGGACATTTCCTTGGGGTAGCGCTAATTTTCCAAGTAAGAGGAGTGCTTAATAGACACAAGTATGGACTATGTGTGCATTTTAAAAAAATGAGTTATCATCATCTCTTTTAAAAAATCAACTAAGCCGTTAAGGAGATGGGGGCATGACATTTACTGATTGGAAATGTTAGTTTGCATGGGTTACAATAACCGGCTAGCATTTCTAGAAGAATTCAGTCAATCGAAAATATATTCCAGTACATAATTTTGCCCTATCTCTATGAAGACGCCAAACAGATGAACATCTCTGATTTAACCAGTGTCTTACCTCCCCATTACCAAAGCAATCATCACTGTTGAACCTGTGCTTTTATGTACTGCTTTTATTATTGCTGCTGTTACTGTTATTGTTATCATCATCATGACCATAATAATCATCACAACTATAATCCTCTGTAATATAAACATCTCCCTACCTACTGGTGTATGATCTCAATAAATCTGTCAGGGGAATCCTTCAATTGCTATACTGTACTATACAGACCTTGTTATGAAAGGCACAGTGCTTTAAATGGTAAATAAAATATTGTGTGCTTGAGCTTTTCCTCTGATAAACAGGGAGAATTTTAGTGTCTCAAAAACAGCTTATCTAAAGTTGAACTTGAAATTATGTCCTAAAATTTGTGCTTAGAATAATGAAGGACCAAAACTGTCCTTGCCTTTTTCTTCACACCAAACATAGTGGCTACTTCCAGCTGCAACCTAATGCTAGCAAGTCACCTGATTAGAGTCATATTTGACCATCTGCTGATTTCTCCTATATCATAATGGGGATAACACGGGAATAGAAATTGTTTAGCATCGCCCCACCCACCCCTGGTCTCAATTCACCTCTTTCCCCATCCCTCCCTGATGAATTGGTGATCCAGAAAGCTTGTACACATTTTTGTCCTTAGGGTGGTGTTTGTCTAATAAAGGTGTAACTCTGATATGGAGGATGGTTTTGGGCAAGGATGGTGACTTGCAAATTGAGACTCTCTGTAAATTCACAGAGGTCACAGCAGTAACTTGGCTTGGACTGAACTTGGGATTTTTCCCCAATGACCTGCAATCAATCTTTTTTCCCAAGTTGCTTATCAAGTCCATCTTCTGCTCCCCCCCCACACACCTAACTGCTCCTGCCACCACTGCATGCTGCTGTCCTCAGAAGGAAGCGGCAGGCTTGATTTCCCTTCCAGAAGCCAGGCCTGCCACTTCTGGGGATGGTCAGACTCCTGAACATGACCAGAAGCTAAACAGGCCTTGCTCCTCAAAGGGAAGGTGAGCTTATTGTTTGCTTCTGAGGACAGTGGTGTGCAGAGGCAGCATGAGCAGGCAGGCAGTGAGGTGGGGCAGCATGTGACAGTGGCAGGTAAGCAGTGGGGTAGAGTGGGGTGGCAATGAAGGGGCAGGGACATGGAAGTGGCAGGAGTAGGTAGGCAGTGGGAGACCAGAGGCCAGGCCCATTGTTTGTGAGCAAATGCAGAGGCAAAGGCCTGCTCTGGGAAGGGAAGCCAGCACTGCTGCTTCTGCACATGCTCATGCACATGCCCCCTCTCTGCCTCCATCTGAGACTTGGGACTCAGACTCAAGGCCTGGGACTTGGGACCAAAGACTTAGGACTTGACTTGAATCTTGTTACCAAAGACTCAGACTTGGACCTGGGAGTAGGGCCCAATGACTTACCAACATTCCTGGTCTGGGGAACTTATTTTATGGTCCACATGGCTACTTCTGTGTTCCAGTAAGCTTAAATACAATTTACCTGTTGGACATCTCCTTTAATCGAAGAGGTAATGATGCCTAGCTTTTGATACTTGTATTTTGCTTAACTGTCAGATCTTGAAGGAAGAAAAAAGTCTGATCTGGAATTCTAGCCAAAACAAAAATTTAGCATTTGTATAGTTTTTGAATGGAGATGTCACAATATCCAGTGGTATACAAGAGTAAGGGATAAGTAAATAGAATGCATGTTAAAAAAACACCTAGTAAAACCTATTAATTTCTTCTCCCTTCCCAATATCATCAACAAGAATTAAAATATAGTAAAATGCCATCAGTTTAAAACTATGAGTACAGTCCAAACCAAAGGTAGAATGGATATTTAACAAATAACTTCATTAAATGGCTGGGAAGAGATAGTGTTGGAAAGCTCTTTAAAAGCTGCAAGCCAGGCAAAATTATTTTACCAAGGCCATATTTCTAGTAGGAATAAATTAAGCTATAACTACTAATTTTTCTCATTTTTTTTAAAAAAATACATATATACAATTTTGCCAGTTGGAAGCATTAAAATGGATGATACTGTTTAATCTGTGCCAATATGCATGCTGCAGTTTCATTTGAAAACTATGGCTTCATGATTAAGAAAACAGTAAAATGTCATATAGATGATTGAGATTATATGTACCATTTCCTGCCCCTTTGTATTTTTTGAAAGGATGAATTAAGGATGATGGGAACTGGACATCTGTCATTTGCCATATGTCAAGGTACCAGCTTGTGTCAAATTTAATAGTTTTGTTAAGCCAGCATATTAAATTTTCCAGTAAATTCATGCGATTTGAAAGCAATGAGCATGTTGTATCATCCAATCCATGATGCCAATGCCTTCAAATATATCTTAATAATGTAGAAGCAGAGAATCCCTCTCCATGCAAGTCCTTTGAAATTAATTGGCTTTCCACTGGCAGAATAGTTTAACATCCATTAGACCCCCTTCTGCATAAGCGTTCAAAAAATCAGAGGCCATGATTCTGTTCCCAGAGAGGTTCCACTGAAAGGGATAGATTTACCTTTATGTAATGGGTTTATCTTTTGAGTGCCAGATTCACTGAAGACCAACAACCAAAAAGCTGTGTCTGTTTCTCATTTAAGTCAGGTAGAATCCTTGAGTGTCAGTTAATGACACTTACACAAGAAAAAATTAAATTCTGTATTTAGCTTTTTCTGTAGAAAAGAAGCAAGCAGAAAGCCATTCACTTCTCATATTCTACCTAAGAGTGGTACCACTCTTGCAGCATATTTTAGGAGACAACCATCTGTCCCTCTTAGAGCTGACCCTAGGATAAATAGTGTGGAGTGCTTTTGGTGCTCCACCATCATAAGCTTTGTACAGCCACCCAGAGTATTTAAGGGGCATGGGGCAAGGTGTGATATTGACAGCCCAGCGACTGCCTCTTACAAGGGTGCATGCCCATGTATGCAGAGCTGACGAGCTTCTGTGGGTATTATTGCATGAACACACTACATGTGAGAATTCTTTATGCAAGTACATGCAGCACTTCCTTGCTTAAAGAGTGAGCAAAGTTATAGATGTGCTTTGTTGGTTTAAATGCTGTTGTGGAGTTACACAAATGTATAACGTTTGACATGAATTGCCATAAGTTAAGAAATCTCTGTAGACTTAACATGCAACAGATAACATCTATGGAGATTTCTTAAATTATGGCAATGCATGTCTAAAAGTTACATCATTTGTATAATTGTACAATAGCATTACAGACACTGTTTTCTTACATATCAATAAGAGAACAAGGACTGGACTGCGCTTCTAAGTATCTTTTCCAAATTCAAACCTCCATCCGACATAGCTTGTTTCTCCTTCCCGGGTGTTCTGTTGGGTTGGCAACCAACAAGCAGGGCCCACCTTTCCAGCTTTTCATCGATACATGTTACAATTAGTTTAAGTATGAAGAAAGGTGCAAAAGGAGTTCATTTAGCCTCCTTACCAGAATGCACACCAATGTTCGAAGCCTTCACATGTCCCTCAGATTAGTATATTTTCTGAGTCACACACAACAATGTAAAATATTTGCATCATCATGCCCAGTGAGAGATCCTATTATGTCACAACTGCAAGTTGAGATTCTGTTTCATCTTACTTTTTTTTTCCAGAGAGCCATCGTTCAATGGCATCACTCCTCCCCTTTTGTGAACTCTTTAAACAAAATAGTATGGCAGGGTTAGCGTAGGGGCCAATTGACGTAGTCAGCATCTTGCTTTGCAGTTCACCTTTTGTAGTTTTTAGTATTGTGCCTCACATAGGGTGGAAAAACACAGCAGTGTTTCAATCCCTGATACTCTCAGCCTTTTCTGTAGCACTGTTTATGAGAAGGGTCCACAGCAAACTACCTCTTATTGATTACTGCTTGCGTCTATATTAGTGTCTCTCTGTGTCTATGTCAGTGTCTACCCACTCTTGCCCCTGGCTGTGCCTATCACAATGGCTCCCCATCGGCATGGGGTGCTATCCTTTCTGTTCCCGCAACAACATGAGGCACCAGCTTCCACTGCTGCCACTCATTTGGTGATGGTCTGAGGAGGAATTCCCATAGTCCCTGATTGTGGAGGGGAACCTGAACACAAAACTTAATGAACAGGATTGAAACCCTGGTTTAGGCATCCATGAAATATCTGAATGTTAGAAGACAAGGCCAATGGGCAGTGGGCAACACAAGTTGGCACAGACTCATTTTTAGCTCCTTTTATAGAGTTTGACTTTGATTATGACAACATGGGAAAAATACTTGCATCATATTCCACAATTCAATGTATGGAACAAGGGCAGATATGAACTGAAGAGTTCACAGCAAAGACATATATATAAGATGTGGTTCCAAAAAAATTAAAGAGAAAGAGGAGAATTCATTGGCCAGAATCCAGTTACTTACAGTAAATTTCAGCAGTACATTCCTGCCATTTAGGAAATATAGGCATTTGTTATGGATCACCAGTGGTGTCACTTGGCTTGCAAAAGCAAATGCCTGCACTGAATTCTTAACTCAGGGAAATTTGCTTGAAATTTATACTGATGGAATCAGGCCAGTATAAATATGTAGCAGGATTCAATTCATTGGGTAGTCATTATTGCCATAGATTTTGAATGTCAAATCAGAATTTTTATTTTAATTATTGCAATGTTCCAGGAAGATCAATATTATTTTTATTAAGCCTTCTGTCAGCCTCATAAATCCTTTCATTGTTATCCTATAATTTTGTTTCATCTTCCTTATAAATTAGTCACAACTCACATATATGCATTTTTTTCAGGAATGGGATTTTGAAAACTTAACCTGCAAGTTCTCAAAAACAGTATGTCAGCAAGGGTGTCCTTGAAACAGACACAAAAGGGTAATAATCTGAAAACAAGAATGAATCAGTACAGGTGGGAGATACAAAAGCATCATGTCAAATCTCATAACTGGCTAGTGGATGCAACATAAATATTCATACATTATTCTATGTGACCTTCTTTTTATAAACAAAGAATAATAAACACCATTAATTATCTTTTGATAATAAATATTTATTTTGGAATCTAATGAATAAGTAGAAGTTTTTCATTAAACATTCTAAATAACATAATCTAGGTTTACCAATTTTTATAGCAGATTTTTAGAACAGCTCACTTTTAGAAATCCTGGTTGCTTATCAGTGAGTATGCTAAACAATTGGAAAAAATCTTTGATCATTGCACTCTACTGATTGATATAAATAACAGCATCAGATACAGAGGTAGTGCTATAATAAAGCAATGTTTATACAAGAATAAATAACTTTTGGTGTTTAGTTGTTAAGTCGTGTCTGACTCTTCGTGACCCTATGGACCAGAGCACGCCAGGCCCTCCTGTCTTCCACTGCCTCCCAGAGTTGGGTCAAATTCATGTTGGTAGCTTCAGTGACACTGTCCAACCATCTCATCCTCTGTCATCCCCTTCTTCTCTTTCCTTCACAGTTTCTAACATCAAGGCCTTTTCCAGAGAGTCTTCTCTTCTCATGAGATGGCCAGAGTATTGGAGTCTCAGCTTCAGGATCTGTCCTTCCAGTGAACACTTAGGGTTGATTTCTTTCAAAATGGATGGTTTGTTCTCTCTGCAGTCCAGGGGACTCTCAAGAGTCTCCTCCAGCACCACAATTCACAAGCACGAGTTCTTTGGCGGTTGGCCTTCTTTATGGTCCAGCTCTCACTTCCATACATCGCTACTGGAAAAAAACTAGGTTTGACTATGTGGACTTTTGTTCACAAGGTGATGTCTCTGCTTCTAGGTTTGTCATCACTTTCCTCCCAAGAAACAGGCGTCTTTTAATTTCAGTTGGCTGATGTCACCAACTGCAGTGATCATCGAGCCCAAGAAAGTAAAATCTGTCACTGGTGGACAATTAATAACTAGTGGACATATTAATTTGGGGAAGTTATTGTAGCTTTTTTTTCTTGAGTAATTATTTCTTAAATCCATGCAATGTACAAAGTGAGCTCAATTTAGAATATATCTGGGAAACAATCTGTGGCCGTGGCCAACCTCTGGCACTTTAGAGCTAGCTACGGCTGGGACAAACTCCATGGGCTCAATCTAGGTTTTAATCATATGGGCACTTTATTTGCCATTGTGCTACATCTTCACAGATTCCCTGCAGCCTTGGAATAAGCAGGTTGAGGAGCATATATCAGTTCTTGGACACCCTCTTCCTCAGTGGGATCCTCAGTTATCTTCACTGACAGTTCCCACAGTTCAGGTCCATCAACATGAGAATTTGTCCAGCTCAAAGAGGGTTTGTATTATCCTTGATATGGATGCTGAATGCCCAGCTCTTCCCTTCCCCTTGTTCCTTGCCTTTCTAAGATGACTACTGGGAGGAGGCTCCACCATCAGTCAGCAGTGTCCTTTGAGTGGAGGAACATCATACAATCCTCCTGGCTCCCCTGGGAAGCAGCAGCGTCTCCTGGGTGTCAATCCAGGTTCCTTAATTTTCTCCTTCTTCTGTTGACCAGCAGCCTCCCAAAGCTCTGTCTTCCCTCCTTTTTATTGGGCCCCTGGCTGCCTTGGGCACTCATTCTTCCCCAGCTGCCTTCTCTCTCTCCTTACCTGTGCCTTAGCCTTTTCCCCTGGCTGAACTCTCTCAGCCATCTTAAAGGGGCCTGACGGCTTACCATGAGCAAGCTAGCTACCTGGCATGCTCATCCCATCACCCAGTCCATACATTAAATTAAGACTAAAAGTCTAACAAACAGTCCACACAGGACTATGTGAATCCCATTAAGATGAACAATGATCTGTTAGCCCTGGACATCCTAGCATCCCAGATTTGTTGCTGTTGTTTAGTCCTTAAGTCGTGTCAACTCTTCGTGACCCCATGGATCAGGGCACGCCAGGCCCTCCTGTCTTCCACTGCCTCCCGGAGTTTGGTCAAAAGCATCCCAGATAGGAGGTTCGAAGTAGCACCAATACAGTGTCTGTCCTGATATCCCCCACCTTTGTTTTTCAGAGTGGTCACACTTGGTGGAGGGAAACTTTATAACTGTGTCTACCATATTCATTTGCCAATTCCCAACAAGCAAAGAAAGAAAGAAAGAAAGAAAGAAAGAAAGAAAGAAAGAAAGAAAGAAAGAAAGAATGAATGAATGAATGAATGAATGAATGAATGAATGAATGAATATTGTTACAGTAGCTGCAGCCAATATTGCTGCTGCTACCTGTATTTCAGTAAACTGGGTTGGGGTTGGATTGATCAGTTGTTAAACTTGGTACAGTAGGTTACCAGGATGCCTCGCTAAGAAGGAGAAGGAGTGGCCCATTCAATATTTTCCTGAAGTTGTGTGTGTGTGCTTGAGAGAGACAGAGAGAGAGAGATGCACACCTCCCCTTCTCTTTATTTGAGACAAAGAGAAAGGTAACTGTTTGCTTTGTCCCTGCCTCCAGTGACAGGAAGGAATCACATTACTCAGTTTTCTCCCCTTTTAAAAAATGAAGTGTATGAAAAGATAGAGAGCGTCAGGGAGAGATTAGGCTGTATGTCTATATTTAGAGAAAGAGAAAGAGAAGCAGCACTGCAGTGAAGAAAAGGCTTTAACATGGGATCCACAGCCCCACAGGGGCCACCTTATTGAAGGACCCTGAGTTCTGCCAACATATGGAAATGTAATTGAACTGTGATAGGGCACAAAGGTTTCTGTCTTTCGAAGTGGCATGTGTTTGAGGACTTTCTCATGGGTTGTACCTATAATGAGCAGAACTATACAGCATGAGTGCTTTAGTTAGGAATTTTGGGAACAAAGTAAATGCTGGAATGGAACAGAACAGAACAGGGGTGAAAATGGTATTTCTTAATCAAAATTTATGCCAAAAATAGTTGAATGCTATGGACAAACATCAAAACAGTATTTTAGACCTCAAATCTTATGTTTCTCTTTATTGTCCCCAAACCTACAAGAACAGAACACAGTGGCCCAGAATACTAACTTATGAGTAGGATGATCAAGCCAAATTTGTAAGACATGTGTGACTACATTAGACAGATGCAGCAAGCCACAAATCATCCTCACCAACAACACTCTAGTGCAGAAAACTGTTATGATGAAAAACAGCCTGGAATGGTGAAGTCCAATTAAGCCAACCCAACAAAATTCACCCATCCCAATTGACTAGAGGGGACTGATGCAACCCATCCAAAAAACAAAACAAACCCAGGAACATTTCAGTATCTGTTCCAGTGTGTGATATAGCTTCAGCTGTGATACAGTATAGTATGTATTCCTATATTTGTCAGTTTGCATGACTTATTGTTCCAGTATTGTGGGAGCAGAGTAACTGAGTCTAGGTGTGAGAATGAGGAAAAGTTGGGGTTAGAACTGCATGGCTTGAGGGGAAATGAAACAAACAGATAAGGACCAGTAGTCGGAGGGGGGACAGTTGGGAAAAGGGCATTTGAGAAAGTCTCTTGAGTTGAAAGGAAAATATATTTAAGAGTGATAGGTTAAAAAGAGAATATATACAATTTTGTGTTGGGTGTACATTTTCTGAGCTCCTGGGACAGGCAAGAAACCTGGTATAGTATATTGCCTTCATGCACTATTTGGAAGCTTCCATGGCCCATCTAAATAAAATAGTTGCATGTATTAACCTTTGGGCAGTTCAAGACAGAGACTGCTTCTTTCTGGGTGCCCCTGCAAATGTGGGGATGAGTTGCCCTCTGGTCCTATTTGCAAGCCACCCATAGACTAACAACAACTCTTGTATCTTTTTTGAAACACCAGTAGGAATCTAAAAAGGAATTGTGGTTGTTTTAAAAACAACAGGTTCTGGGGATACTGGGTTGAAACTACACATTTCCATTTTAAACCTAACATCTTCTTATAATACATCAAAGCTTAGCTGTAAGAGAAAACTTATAATCAATGTCAGCCCTTTATGAGATTAGGTAGTGACAGCTGATGTGTATTGGGGTTTGAGGGGATAGAAGTCGCATTACACTGTGGGGATGGAGCCAGGGTTGATGTGGGGCAAACATGGATATTCCTATAGGCAAACATACAATCAGACAGGTATTTACACATGCATACACAAAGAGGCAGGTGAAGAAGCAGGTCTTCACTCAAGACACTCCTTCAGTCTCCACCCATTCACAGCATTGCTCAAGTAAGGAATAGAAACACACCTGTTGCTCCTAAATCAGAAATCTTCCCTCTGGCAATTACTTCCCTATTCTGTCTTCCCACCCTTCTCCATAGATTATTCTGAGGCTTGAGAATACAGCAGGAGGTAAATATAGGCAGAGCTCCGGCCTTTTGGCCCTGGAAAGAGGCTGATAGGAGTGGGTTGAGTGAGGGAAGCCTGAACCTCAGGTGGGACTGTGGCCCATTTGTCCTAATGGTCCAGTTGTCACATAGGACTAGAATCTTGCTGGATTGCGCCCAGGATGCCTCCATGCAGCCCAGGCAAACAAGGGAGGAGCTGATGCATTGCTGCATTTTTAAAAAGTCTATTTCAGAGAGGCAAGTAGTTTTATAAGGCGAATATAACCACTTGCTTCTGTACTGCTACATTTAACTTTCTGTAACTGATTATTATTCAGCTAATGGGACTTTTTGTTGCTACAGATCTTTGACTTACAAGGAGGATTACAGAATAAAATATAGGCATAATTTGACACTACAGTAATTATATGTTTTTAAAATAACATTAGGTCCTTAGCATTGCCCTTTAGAAATCTGTGGTAAATACAATTTGATAGCATGGCATGGCCTGCTGGACATTGTATTTCCATAAGAAATACACAGCAGCATTAACCAAAATATTCAGCCTTGAATTTGTTCTGAGGATCTTTCCCCACAGCTTCCTGGCAATAATTCAGAAGTCAAAAATTAGGGTTTCCTTTTACAATTTCTACAGAGACAAGTCAGTTATTGTAGGTCATGGCTGCCCTCTGCTGTCTAACTTGCAAATTGCCATTCATTTCCAGTTATTTACTGAAGACTCAAACGAAATCCAGAGTTAGTGCAATGTGTGCAGTTCAATGGACACGTGTGGGTTTAGAGTTCTTGATGTGAAGTATATTTTGTGGTCCCACTAACAGGTGGACAACACAGATGTTTATTTAATATATACAAACGTCTGACATGGATTTATTTTATTAGCTTATATGCATGGGACATAATTCACACACCTTTTTGTCTCATCAGCTCCACTGGCTGTGCTGAGGTGTTATATGTGGGAGTGGAGGTTCTCAAGATCTTTGCTAGTTTACACCCATCATGCTTCAGTTCACATTCTATTATGATGTGAGAAATACTGCAGGCTGTATTATTCAAGTATAAGGTAAAGGTTCCCCTTGACATTTAGTCCACTCATGTCCAACTCTAGGGCATGGTGCTCATCCCTGTTTCCAAGCTGTAGAGTCAGCGTTTGCCTGAAGACAGTTTCCAAGGCCACGTGGTCAGTGCGACTAGACACGGAATGCCGTTACCTTCCTACTGAGGTGGAACCTATTTATCTACTCACATTTGTACATGCTTTCAAACTGCTAGGTTGGCAGGAGCTGGGACAAGTGACAGGAGCTCACTCCGTCGCATGGATTCGATCTTATGACTCCTGGTCTTCCGACCTTGCAGCACAGAGGCTTCTGCAGTTTAACCTGTAGCGCCACCACGTCCCTATTCAAATATACCTAGCCCAGTATCTTACATATATGCCAGTGTGGGCTCAGATAGTCATCATCAGCATCCGCCAATGATCCTGAGTGAAGAAACCATTGAAGACTATCCCTACAAATGCACATTTCCCTCTTGCAGACACCAGTTAGGAAAGTAACTTTCTGCAATGGAATAACGACAGCACACTTGAACACCCGAAAGAAAGAAAAAAGGAAAAGATAATTGGCTCTGTGTATTTTTCTTGCTATTGAACTATCTTGTCCCAACAAGTCACATAAAAGCTATGCACCATACTTCTTAATAGGTTACATCACCGACTGAGGAAAATAAAAGCAGTAATAAAAATAAAGCTATCTTTTGTTATTGATTCTTTCAGACCATTTCACCTTGGCTTTTCATTTACAAGCCACAGCATTTGTTAATGCACTATTTGTTTTCATCACTTGGGTATCGAATCCCCCAAGACATTCCCCTGAAAGAAGGTCAGCGCCATTTTTTTGCGTTTATACAAGTCTCACAGAGCAACTTACCTTGTTTTCATGTAGTACAAAGCATATTTTAATGCAGTGTGCCCATCTAGCTTGATGATAGAGAGAAACAAAATATATGGGCTGAGTTCTAGACAGAAGCACAATGTTTCATTATCTATTTCAACCCAAACATTAATGGACTCTGAATTCTTTATGCATGTAGTGGGTATAAGTGGCATTCTAGAGAACAGTTCTTGTCTATCAGCTAAATGAGTTGACATTTTCTTATATAATAAAGTGTTTATGAATGTGCCACCTGCAGACAGACTATGGAATATTTTGTAAGATCTTTCTGGAGGCAGAAACTTTTTTTATATATAGGACTCACTGCCACCTTATGCTTTACAAATCAATATTCAGAAGGGGTGTGCAGATTTTCTACTTTCCACACTAATTTAAACTGAAACTAAGGCCATTCTGAAGGATACCTAGATATTTCCTCTTCACTGGGATTAGAGCAAGTCACTTTTTCACCTTATTTTGCATAACAACAAATTGTCCCTCTGCCTAAGAGTATGTATTAACCAAGTGAAAGGTCTTCCAAATGTAAGATCAGTCAGAGTTCACAAACTGAATTGGATTGGGTCACACAGATCTGGAAGATACCCCATTAAAAGCAGGATTCCTTTGAAACAGAGTGAAAATCTGAATCTGAACATGTCATTCACAAGGTGAATTCAGATGTACACGGAGAAAAAAGCAATATGTCTCAAAAACGTGAAATTTCTAACCACGTTTTCCTATAAGAAAAGGAACAGGGTACAAGAAAGGTGGAAGAACAGGAGAGAGTGTGGTTTTGAGACTGGAAGCTCTACCTTGTAATCATACTGAGTGATCTTACTAGGACTGCCCATTCACAATATTTTATTTGGGGGGGGGGGACTAGTATATTATAGTGGCTGATATTCTGCTGCTTAGTATAGAAAGTCACAAGTACAGTAGACCCAACTCCTCCATAAAATTGATTCAATTGGCCTACTCTAGTTTCAACTTACTATGCTAAACAGCAGTTCAGCTAATGTAAGAATTTCAGCTTTATAGCTTTATAGACTACAACAAAGCCTTTGACTGTGGATTATGAGAAAGTATGGACTATTTCAGTCCATTCCTTACCAGTAGATATGGGGATATTCTCTCTTCCAATTGCTCCAGAACTCATGGTCAGCTATCCACTCTTGGCAGGAGTAGACAGCTGTACAGTGGTGCCCCGTATAGCGAGGTTAATCCGTTCCGGATTAACCTTCGCTATACGAAAACATTGCTGTGCGGGTAAGGAAAGCCTATTGGAACGCATCGAAACTTACCCCTCCAGCGATGTTTTCGCGTCCGGTGGCCATTTTGGAGCTGCCAATCAGCTGATCGGCGGCTCCAAAATGGCTGCCGGATGACCCGAAATGGCCCCTATCAGTGTTTTCGCGCCCTCCCCTTGCTTACGGAAGCAAGGGGAGGGCGCGAAAACACTGATAGGGGCCATTTCGGGTCATGCGGCGGCCATTTTGGAGCCGCCGATCAGCTCTTCGGCAACTCCAAAATGGCCGCCGGATGCCCCAATCATCGCAAAGCGAGTGCGGCAATTGGGGCTGATCCGTATAGCGATCCCCAAAAAGGGATCGCTATACGGATTCTTCGTTAAATGGTGCGCTCGTTAAGCGAGGCACCACTGTATTTGTATTCATATACAAATACAAATACCCCCATCTCTACTTACCAGTAAATAAAGGGTCTGTGCTGCAGTTCTCAAAGGCACATACACACACTGGTGTGGTGTTCATGTGATTCATAGTAGGCCAAAACATACAACATTGCTTTCACAGTGCAAAAGGATTTTGGTCAAAGTGTCGAACATTTTGAATGGAAGTCATGGCTAGGATCTGGAAGAATGTTCCTACTGTAAAAAACTGAGATAGCAACCTTTGCAATTTTCCTTTTAAAAGGGTTCCTGGAACAGAATAAATCATGCACAGAAGTGAATTTTTTCTTTGTTCCAACTTCTAAATATTCAACATCCAGTTCTCAATTTAAACCAGGTACAATTTAGTCTATTTACAACTGTTCCCAGTTGTCTGAGGGTCAAACCAGATGTTAAGTGAAATGTGTACTTCTCTAACTTTATTTTGTCTTTCTACAATGAGATTTCCTCAGAGACATGGGCCTCAGCAATCAGACTTGCAAATTAAAACAATGAGAATCACAAAACAAAGCAATTAAATGCAAGATATTTTAATGAAGATTGTCCTGTGCTATTAGAGACAAAATTTTTCATCACTTGAGGCAACAGTTCTAAAATGTGCCAAGTACATTGTTTATTTTGACCTGGAGACAGCTGAAGAGAGAAAGAAAAATAGGACCTGAAGGCCAAAAAAAAAAAAAAAAAAAAGCATCAAGTTTTTTTAAAAATCAAGAAATTTAGAGTGTGATGGGCCAGCAACTAATTTTTATTTGCTTGTTGGCATGCATATAAATTAGCATATAAATAATGAATATTCACAAAAGCTCACAAGTTAAAAACTAGGTACAAGTTAAGAAAAGTTAAGAAGTACAAAACAAAATAAAACCATTTTATGTAGCAATAAGACTTTAAAATGTAGGAATGATAGTGAATAGGTACTGAATAAGGAAAAGTAATTAAATATATAGTAACGTAGCACACATAGAGAAATAAGATTCCTCATGCCATATGTAGCAAACTTTAGCGGATCTTGACTTCCAGAAACATGATAAGGCCCACGTGACCTCCAACCACATTGGAATGTTACAGGATGTTACAGGGGAGGTGTGAATAGGGCCATTTACAACACAGCAGATCCTCAGTCTTCAGGAAGAGCAACATTAACATTTTTGTGTAGGCATCCTTCAGTCTCGAGAGACTATGGTATCGTGCTCTGTATGGAGGTCTTGGAACAGTGTCTTGTGTGGCTGAGAAGGCCAATTCGAGAGTGACAGACCCTTCCACACTGGAGACAAATCCAATCTGTCCCCTGTCCAGCTCCCTGGTTTTGCTTGTTTCGGGACTGCCTCTTTGCCTCGGTCTGCTGTACAAGTGTCTCTTCAAATTGGGAGAGGCCATGATGCACTGCCTGCCTCCAGGCTGAACGCTCAGACGTCAAGGTTTCCCATCTGTTGAGGTCCATTCCTAAGGCCTTCAGATCCCGCTTGCAGATGTCCTTGTAACACAGCTGTGATCTCCCTCGGGGGCGGCTTCCCTTCACTAATTCTCCATACAGGAGATCTTTTGGAATCTGACCATCAGCCATTCTCACGACGTGCCCAAGCCAACGTAGACGGCGCTGTTTCAATATTGTATACATGCTGAAAATTCCAGCATAATGTATAACAATGGTGTATAACAAATATACACCTAGGGTGCCAGGGTGTCTGGAAATTAGGAAGACAAAGAGAGAGGATCTCCATCTTTTTGCATTCCCTGTCAAGGTCAATAGGTCACCAGATCAAAGCCTGAACACCAATTAGGGCAAGGATCCCAACTTGTTGCAGGTTAGGCTCAATCATGGTTTTGGGGTTTTATGACTCCCTATTTGTAAAAAGTACAGTATATATGTATCTGACCAATGTATGTTTGGGGCCTTCTCACTCTTTCTGAGAGGAGCCCCAGCTGTCTGTTTTGGCATATTTCACTTTTTCTCAATAAAGCATGTATCATAGCTGGCTTGTTTGTGTTTGATCCTCTGCTGGGGATTAGTTCAAATTTCCTAGGAGCCTCAAAATTGAGGCTAACAGTAACAAATACAGTGGTGCCTTGACTTACGAACTTAATCTGTATTGGAATGGCGTTCGTAAGTCAAAACATTCATAACTCAAAGCACCATCTCCCATTGAAATGCATGGGAATTGAATTAATCCATTCCAGCATTTCGAAAAAATACCAAAAAAGTAAACACTGCAAGTCCCTGGGGCTGCAAAAAAACAAAAAACAAATAAACATAACCCCACCAGCCTAATCCAAAACAGTTTAAAAATTGCAAAAAGCAGCACCTTACCATGAAACCTCCTCTGAAGCCTCCTGGCCATGTTCAGTCTCCTGGGCTCTGCCACCGCCAAGACTGCCATTGGCAGGACGCCGCTGGGAGGCCTCCTTGGCTTCCACAACCGCTGCCCGGGCTCCTCCACTGCCAAGACCACCATTGGCAGAAGGCCTCCAGGAGGCCTCCCGGGCTTCCACCACTGCCCAGCCTGGTCTCCGACACCGCTGCCTGACCAGGATGGAACCTCGCCTCCACGCCGGGCTCTGGCTCCCAACGTTGGGTCTGTACACGGTGCTCACTTTCCAGCTGGGCTCTGCCTCCTGGAGTCCAGCTGGGAAGCAGGCATGGCGGACAGTGGCAGGAGGCAGAACCCGGCGAGGAGGCCATTTGAATTTCCCAGGCTCTGCCTCCTGCCATGGGGTCCCTCCACGCTGCTGGCTTTCCAGCCATGCTCTGCCTCCTGGAGTCCATCTGGAAAGCGGGCAGTGTGGACATGACTTAACGAATAAACAACGACACACTACTAAAAACTGATGTAAGAGAAAATTCTCCAAAGCTCAAGATAATAAACTTCTGCCTTCCTCCCTTTTTCCATTTGTAAGACAAAGCTCTGTTCGCAAGTCAAAGCAAAATTTTGCATATGGAGCTGTTCGTAAGTCAAAATGTTTGTAGGTCAAGGCGTTCATAGTAAGTCAAGGCACCATTGTAATAAAAAGGCAATAGCCTTGGAGTCCCTATTTTGATCAACACACAAGTGCGTGGGAGACTACCTAGTGCCACCCTGCCATTGATTTCCTCATGTGGAAAGCAATGGAAGAGTAGAGATTCCTGTTTACATGAAAGCTTTCCATGTAAGCAAGAGTCCAGCAAATTAGGAAACCTTCTTCTTTGGAGACTTCACTTTCCAGTGGAGAAAGTGAGACTAGTGCCCCCCTGAATAGGTGTGGATTGAAACAGGGACACTTGAATAGAGCCAATCTTCTGCCTAATCACAGCCACATACACTTCAGAAGTTATAAGCAGGAAGTTCGTAGCCCTGAAAAACTGGAAGCAGAGGAGATCCCAAAGAAACAGTTGTGATGGTATTAAGCATTGTAATGATACAATACATATACCTCTATTAAACATCAATATGTTTACTAGCTTTTTTTTAAGAGTATAAAGTATTAACCAAGGAAAGTTGTGTAGTTTCCTGAAGGCTTGGGTAAGCATAGAGCTAATGGGTTCTTATGGGTATTGTCTGATTTTGTAACTGTAACACAAGTGAGAATAGTATGAGGTATATCATGGCTCAGATTTACATTCTGGGATCAGGAGTCAAGAATCTAGATTAGTTAGTTAAAGAATGGCCAGAATTCAGCTGAATATTTAAGAATATTGAAGTGAAATTGAATAACTCAGAACAGTAAGTAGCAGTTAATTAATGAGACCCCCACTGAATCTCCTAGTTTTGTGCTGAATCACACAACTGGAACACAACTAGGAATTCAATCAGGGACTGTACTATGTGGCTATTGGCAGCTCCAACTGATGTCATAGTACCAACTCTGGCATAAATATTTGATCGGACACCAGCAATTAATAATTTATTGTTTTCAGCACAGACATGCACAGATACAGATAATCAGCTGGATTTGATTCCTGGGTTTCTTTAACATCTCAAGATAATATTCTGTTGCTAAATTTTGTAGCCCAATGAAATGTTCACAACTACAAATGGATGTGGTTAAAGTTCAGGCAGGTGTCTGACTGAAAAGAATATAAAGAAGCAACCAATAGAACCATAGTGATCTGGGAATCGGAAATCATGAGACAGAAGAGGAGCTAAAAACTCAAGACAAGTAGAAGAGGGACAACAGTGGCAGCAGCATCATTATGATACAGAGAACCAGCCTGGAAACTGAAATTTCCAGAGGTCAGAGATTATGAGGTGTACAGAAGGGAAAAGAAAGGTCCCTGCAGCAGCCTCCCAGAAGAGAGGAAGTAAGGTGGAGTCAGAGATCTGAGGAAGCAGTTGTTGAGTTGGAGTGAAAATTTCGAGTTGAGACAAGGTTCCAGTGCTCAGTTTAAAACAGTCAGACTAAAAACTGCACCTCTCTCCAGTATCTGCATATTTATGATTCACTTGGGTTGACTAGGAAAACTGGCTGTTGATCAGATAGGAAGGTGAATGGTGACATCCTTAGCGATTTGCATAGGGACAGGAAACAGGATTTGTGTGACCTTAATGTCTTTTAAAAACTGTAACAGACCCTTTTTGAACTAAGGTACAAAATGAAACTAATGTCCTTTAAAATCCACACTTGTGATTTTTATGATGGGGTTCTCTTTTGAAAGTTTATAAAAACGAATGGACAGAACAAGGTTCAAAATGAAATTAATATATTAGTTTAAAAAATTAAAATATTTTAGCTAAAATCCTTCTGGCAAGACATAGTATGCGTAAGGCAACTGCACAGTGTTTTTTCTCTCCTGTTGGCTCTCCTTTGCACAACTGATTGTGCAATCATTGTTACATTGGATCAGTGGCAAATTAAACTTCCAATCGCTGGCTCTGCAGCCAGATGCCAAGAACACTGAGCTATACAGCTGTTCTTGCATGATTACAAAGATAAACATAATCACAGTCATTATATTTTAACTGTTTGCAAACTGCATCTGAAATCCTGTAGTCAGTCACAGCAAGAATAGGTCCCAGGGCTGGATTACGACCTTTAGAGGTTCTAAGCATTGAAAAAATTATGGTGCCCCCTACCAATATAACACACAGAGGGTCCCAGGGCTTGAAAAAAAAGTATAAAGTACATTACTGTACTTTACTGGAAATGCAATAATTGTATAGCATGTGGCAAAAAAGAACCACACATTGTGTATAAAATCATATGTACATCCAAATTAGTGGCTTCCGGCCAAATCTTGCACTTTCGCACTTTGATTAATGTAGACAGATTATGTCAGAACCTGTAAATTGAAAAACGCAAACAAGAGCTTAAAACTCTTTTGGGGGCATTTTAAACAGTGGATGTTATTTCTTTGGTTTGCACATATAGTGCAGAGGCCATGGGTTCTAAAAGATCAGCAGCTCTTTTTATCTTTATCCTCACCCAACTTCCCAAAATACAGAATAAAAAAATTATAATACCAAACATAAAGCAATGATGATGACAATTCATCATTTCACTCAAAACATGAGTTTTCTCACTAGATGATTCTTCTTAGTTTTTACTGGTTTATACTCAATTGCTTTAGGCAAGAGGTGGTTTTCTTGGAGCTCTCGAAGGAGGAAGGAGACAGCTGAGGATGACAGAGGGGTGAATGTGATTTGTTAAGGAAGGTGCACCATTTGCTGAAAAGCCCACTAAATCAATGAAACGTATGGAGAAACTGAGTCACCAACCCCCTACTGATTCAGTGGGTCTATTTTAACTGCAACTTGCTATCGTATTTCAGCCTGCATGTATTAGGCAAAAATGTATACAAATACACATGCAAAAAAATTTTTAGAATGGTTGAAACAGATAACAAACTAAGAGTTTTAAATAGGCATTACAGAAATGGCTGTTGATAGAATACAAAAACCTAATCTTACATTATGTATAAATCTTTTGAATTTAATTTTCAATTCAAAGCTGTTGTGGCTCTTACATTTGGGAAAGGTTTGCTATACATCACAACTGACTTGATAGCACGTAATTATTACTGTATTTGTATTTTATTATTGTATTTAATGTGGTACACCTGACATAGATAACTACAGAGGGTTTGCCAATTGTCAGCTTTTTTCCAAGGCACCATTGGATTTAGCCAATGTGGTATAGAAAAGCATTATCCATTTCTAAAAGCAAATGTCCAGACTTGAATGAAGTGAGTGAAGACTGGGCCCTTTTGGTGTCCCCCTAAAACCTTTTCTCTGATTACTACACCTCAGGGTAGTGATAGTATTAAAGGTAAAGGTTCCCCTTGACAATTTTTGTCCAGTCGTGCTCGACTCTAGGGGGCGGTGCTCATCCCTATTTCCAAGCCATAGAGCCAGCGTTTTGTCCGAAGACAATTTTCCGTGGTCACATGGCCAGTGCGACTTAGACACGGAATGCTGTTATCTTCCCACCGAGGTGGTCCCTGTTAATCTACTCGCATTTGCATGCTTTCGAACTGCTAGGTTGGCGGGAGCTGGGACAAGCGACGAGTGCTCACTCCGTCGCGTGGATTCGATCTTACGACTGCTTGGTCTTCTGACCCTGCAACACAGGCTTCTGAGGTTTAGCCCACAGCGCCACCACGTCCCTCTAAGTCAGTGGTTCTTAACCTTTGTTACTCGGATGTTTTTGAACTGCAACTCCCAGAAACCCCAGCCAGCACAGTTGGTGGTGAAGGCTTCTGGGAGTTGCAGTACAAAACTCCTGAGTAACCCAAGGTTAAAAACCAGTGCTCTAAGTGATAGTATTAAAACACTGTTTTAAGAGTTGGGAGAGATTCATATTCTGAATGGTGGAGAAGGAAAAAGTACCCAAAGAGCAAAGAAAAGAATGGAATAATTTTAGTTTTTAAAATAAAATTGGAAAAATCTGTCTGAGAAAATGAATGGGACCTGCAACAACATGCAGGATTATGGAATATTCCATCAAAGAATTCCAGGAAGTTCTTTACCGTGATCCCCGTTCCATCACTGCTCCACAGCATATACTCAGCTTTCCATTCCTATTCAGAATGTTTATTTTTCAATGCAACAGATTTTAATGGGCTAAACATTGAACATTTATATCATTTGGTGGGAGGTTGTGTTCAACACTCAGAGTTCTCCCACGTCTTCTGATATTTCCTTATTGTGCATGGATGATATCATTTTAGCTTCATGTAGAACCAATTGTATTATGTGCCATTAAGTTTGAACTGACTTACAGTGCCCTCAATAAAGCTTTCAGAGTAAGCAAGATTTACTTTAAGGAGAGGTGTTATAACCCTCTCCCAGGTGAATTTCCATGACCAAGCATGGATCTGAATCCAGATCTCCTGAACCCTAATCTGTCAATCTACTCACCACCCCATAATGGGTAGCTATGTAAAACCATAACTGAATGGATTTGTTCTGATTAGGCTATACTATTTCAGGGAATAGGAAGGGCAGATCCTGAAGCTAAGGCTCCAATACTTTGCCCATCTCATGAGAAGAGAAGACTCCCTGGAAAGGCCCCTGATGTTCGAAAAGTGTGAAGGCAAGAGGAGAAGGGGACGACAGAGGATGAGATGGTTGGACAGTGTCATCAAAGGGACCAACATGAATTTGACCCAACTCCAGGAGGCAGTGGAAGACAGGAGGGCCTGGTGTGCTTTGGTCCATGGGGTCACGAAGAGTCGGACATGACTTAACGACTAAACAACAACAATTTCAGGGAAGCTGTCTTGACTGTAAACCAGTGCTTGGAATCAATAATGGGCTGGATGAGGGGAAAAAACTGAAACATAATCCAGTCAAGGCAAGATGCTCCTGCTTAGTTGGAAGGTAGATGAGGGAATAGGGATACTAACTGTACTGGATGGGGTCACAATTCCCATGAAAACTCACGTCTGCAGCTTGGGTGTCCTTCTGTATTCATCCCTAAACTTGGATGCCCAGGTCTCAGTGGTGACCAAGAGTGCATTTGCACAGCTAAAGCTGGAGAGCCAGCTGCAGCCATTCCTTGAGATGTGAGATTTGGCTACAGTGACACATGCCTTAGTTACATCCCATTTGGATTACTGTAACACGCTCTATGTGAGGCTGCCTTGGAAGATGGTTCAAAAACTGCAGCTGGTGCAAAACTCTGCAGCCAAACTACTGACTGGGGCCAGGGAGCATATAATGCACCTGTCATAAGAACTACACCGGCTACCAGTCTGTTTCCAGGTCCTATTCAAAGTGCTGGTCGTTACCTATAAAGCCCTATATAGCTTGGGTCCAGGCTAGCTGAAGGACTGTATCTCCCTATCTGCCCCTTCTCGACGATTAAGATCAGCAGAGGAGACCCTCCTCTCAGTCCCGTTGCTAGCATAAATACAGCTGATGCGGCAGCTCCCAGGCTATGGAATGTTGAGATTTTCAATCTAAACATGTATTAAATATAATGCTGTATATTAGAAACTAAAATGACTGATATAACCTGAGTCATGTACAAAGTGGATTCAGGTGTGTACCAAGGTTAAAGACTTAATGTTGTGCAGTTGGAGAAAATGATGTAATCTTATGTAATGTCCAAATGATGTAATGTATATTCTGATTGGTCCCTAGATGTATAAAAGGTATGTGTAAAGGGGACTTTATCTGCTGTATATCAGATCATTTATTTCTATACTATGTATTGTATCATATCATGTCATGCTGCCATGTCATGTCTGAAATCTATGCTCTCTATATATTTGTAAATAGACTATGTTGAATTTTACTCTCTCAGAGTTATAGTATCTTTGCAACCTGATATCTCCTAATTCTGCTTACATCCAAAAACATTAACAAATTCTCAACATGGAACACTCTCCCTAAGGAGATCAGGATGGCTCCTTCCCTGTTATCCTTCCGAAAAAAGCTAAAGACCCATCTCTTCAGGCAGGCTTTACAACCGTTACAACGGAATCCTGGAATCCCATTTTAACAGATAATTTAAATCTTTTCCATGTTTTAATGTTTTAATCTTTTAATTTTATTTTAAATCATATATCATTTATTTGTCTTTTAATATTTAACCTATTGTGTGAATTTTAATGTTGTGAGCTGCTCTGGGTCCCTTGTTGGGAGAAATGTGGCATAACAACAACAACAATAACAACAACAACAACAACAACAACCAACAACAACAACCAACAACAAAAACATTATGCTATTAAGTCAATTCTCACTTAGGTTGACCATTTCCAGGGTTTTCTACACAACACAGTGGGGAACTGAACTTCTTATTGCTAACTGCACAGCAGATGCTCTGACTTAAGAACTATCCAGACAGGTTTAGGATGCAGTATCTTCCTACAACTGGCATTGTAGCACATTGTGATCTAGAAGTGTTATATATTTCTCTAAGAAGAGTAGGAAAACAAAAGAAGGCATTTGGGCTGTTTTGTTTTTGTGTCACGAAGACCTCCCTTCCCCTCTTAGCCAACAGCATGCAGATGTTATAGGTTTTATTTGATAAAGGAGAACGTGCTCAGTAGTAGACTTCCCTCAGCAAGGTTTTCATAGTTCTAAATGCATCTGTTAGGAGGAAATAACACAGATGGCATTGTAGGAGGAAAACAAGCACATCAATTGCAGAGACAACTGTTTTGCCTTGGTTTCTAGACAGCAAAAATAGTTTAATAGCACCTGTCAAACAAAGATAAAACAAATGAAACTCAATAAAAGAAACAAACACATGGCACAATTATACAAACAGCCCAACAGAACAGTCCTATCTTCTGTAAAGATTAACTTGTTTTCCAAGACTGTTGTTGTTTGAACATGCCGTTATGACTTGTAATGGGCAACTTTTAAAAATATATTTTTGAACCACATTTAAAAATACTTCTCTTTTAAAAAATCCAATGGGCATAATCCAGACAATGTTAAGTGTTATTGTCTCATTATTACAGCTGGGTGGAGAATAATTCATGGTTATATTTTCTATGGTAATCAGCAGGCCATGAATGCTAAAATATAGGTGAGCTTCAGCATTCAGCTATAATGGGATTTAAAGCTGGCTTGTAGATCATTGGTATAGGTATCTGGTTGCAGAGGATGGGAGTTTGATTCCCCACTGTGCCTCCTACAAGTAGAGCCAGCCTGTGTGGCCTTGGGCAAACTGCATGGTCCCAAGGCACCCCAAGAAGAAGGGAACAGTAAAACACTTGTGAATATTCTCTATCTGGATAACCCTAAAAATGGTTGCCATAACTCAATATTGATTTGACAAGACATCATCATGATGATGATGATGATGATGATGATGATGATGATGATGATGATGATGATGGGGTGTTTTACATTTGAGAGGGTTTGTATCAGCTTTAATACTTCCCAGGACCATAAGCAGCGTAAAGATTTGTTTGCTTTTCTTGCATTAATTGCAAAATAACATAGCATGAGTTTCAATATTTTCCCATTCCTTCTTTTACATCACAGTGTCCCTCAGCAACATACATTAATGTACTGTACTTGATATAAGGAAAGCAGAATAACAGAATATACCATAGAGGATGTGTATATTATAATAATAATTACACGTTGTCAAGCCAAGTCTACCTTATGGCAACCCTCCCTAGGTTTTCTAGGTATTAAGTACACAAGGGTGGTTTACAACCCCTTCCTTCTGGTGGTACTGTAGTTTGATATCATGCAGCTTGTCCAAGTCCACACAGGTGGCAGGACCTTTATCCCCATCAACCACACATGGAGATCTAGGTTGGCCTCTCCCAACCACTGAGTTATACCAGCATTATGCTTATAATATGATTAAGCAAACAGTAAAGGACTAAGGAAAAACTAATCTCAGTTTCCAAAGGATTGGCACATTGTTACATAGTTAGAATGGTGTGGTTAAAGGCTGCATGAAGGAGCATAGTTCAGTTCTGGCATTTTTTGCAGATTATTTTCAGTTCATTCTGTTTGCTGCATTTCTCTCAACAAAAGGTCTTTACTTGCAGGCAGAAGGACATCAGGAAGGAGCCAACCTAGCTTTCCTTGGCAGGGAGCTTCACGTGTTGGGAGTGGCCGCTGTAAAGACCCTCTCTCATGCCATCACCAAACATTTCTGTGAAGGTGGTGGAATTGAAAGAAATGCCTCCTTCTGAGATTTTAAAAGGGAGAGGGTCTTGAGGTGCTAGGGTGTACCTGGCTTGTGAAATTGGGTGGATGTCTAGGCATGGACCCAAGATGTGCCTTTGCACGTAATCAGTTAAAGGCAGGAAGCCACATTAAATGCTTCAGTCTTTGTCCAAATGGGGTAAACTAGCATTGCACTTAAATAACAAACTTTTCTTCAGTTTACATGAGGAGTTTTAAAAAACAAAACCAAGGCAAAAGCATAGCATTCTGCTTATATACCACCCCACAATTCTTAATGATGTGAGCTGCTTTGGGTCCCATTGTTGGGAGAAATTGGGCATCATTATCATCATCATGAAAACATTCTCTGGGTTTACAATTTAATTATGCAGGCTACACATTGCCCCCTACAAACTGAGTACTCAATTTACCAACCTCAGATGGAGAGTTGAGTGAACCTCAAGCCAGTTACTGAACCTGGGTTATGAACAGAGTTTTCGCAGCAGTACTGCAATATAAGCACTGTGCCATGAGGCTCCCAAAAACATTTCAGACCACCTGGAGATTTCAGCTAATATGTACTATGCAATAGCTGTTGTACCTAGCGATCATTTTTAGCCTATTTTGTGTTTTAAACTCTGTATTTTAACTAGTCTCCTTTCATTAAATTATATTTATAGATGACGAGTTGCAGGGTATCATTTAATCATATGACTATCTGCATACAACTTTGAGGTTACAATTATTCCCATTTTTCATCAGGTAATTGAGGCTGTGGGACTACAAACAGCTGAAAGTCATAAAATAAATTACATAACTGAGCCAGGATTAAGTGGAATAGCCCTAATTTATTGCTGCAATTCTAACAGATTGATTGAAATCCTGTTATATGTGTATCTGGGAGTAAACATCATTGAAGTCAGTTAGACTTACTTGTGAGTAAACAGGCATAGCATTGCTCTCACAGTAAAGAAATTAGTACAAGCTTAATTATAAATGATGAAACTTCTTTCTGAAAGGGATTTCATGGTCCCCAAATTTCTCCTTCAAAAACCTCATCAATAGTTATTAGAATTTTTTTTCCATAAATTTGGCGATTGAGAATGAGGTCCATCATTCAAAAAATGAAGGCATGATCTATGTGACCACTCAACATGTTATGCCATTTTAAGAAAAAAGACAACTGAATTCATATTTATCTGAAATGCAAAGGAAAAATAATTGAAGATATATTATAGAAATTTGCTAACATGCTTGGCTCCCATGTTAAATATTATGATTTATTCTCCACCTCCTTTATTCATTAGTGATTGAAAAGAAAAAGATAATGTTCATATTAAGAAGAAAATGCACCTGAATATGTATAATGGGTTTTCAAACAATAAAATGATAAATATGTAAAACTAATTTATTATGGCAGAACACTTCAACATTCACATCAGGAATGTAATCTAAACAATTTGTTAGAATATGTATCTATTCTTTACACCTTGTTTTATTGTGTTACTTTATAAACTGTTTCTGCTGGGTGGGAAGTTATACTTAGATGTGTTGCTACTCCCTAGAAGAGCAAAGTAGGAAAAAATTATCACTTGGGCTCGGGGTGGGTGGAACAACTAGTGCTAGTCTATCAATGAAATACTTTGCATTTAACAACATACAGACAAAAATATATTACATTTGAAAATCAGTAAATGTTATAAACTGGCCTTACTGCACTTCAGTTACACTGTGCTTTTTGTCACTGTACTCTTGAAAAAACAGTTAGTGAAAAGTGATGGGGAACACCCTCCAAAAACCCTGCCTTTTATCAAATAGTAAACGTACAATTCCTCTTCACAGATTGCTGCCTTGTTGTGGCAAAGGGGCTTGAATAATTCAGAGAAGCTATGGGCTATGCCGTGCAGGGACACCCAAGATGGACAGGTCATAGTGGAGAGTTCTGACTAAACATGACTCACCTGGAGCAGGAACTGGCAAGCCACTCCAGTATCTTTGCCAAGAAAATTCCATGGACAGAAACAAAAGGCTAAAAGTTATGACGCTGGAAGATGAGCCCCTCAGTTCGGAAGGTGTCCAACATGCTACTGAGGAAGAGCGGAGGACAAGGAGCTCCAGAGCTGATGAAGTGGTTGGGCCAAAGCCAAAAGGAAGCTCAGCTGTGGACCTGTGTGGAAGTGAAAGGAAAGTCCGATGCTGCAAAAAAATATATATATATTACTGCATAGGAATCTGGAATGTAAGATCTATGAACCTTGGGAAGTTGGATGTGGTCAAACAGGAGATAGCAAGAATCAACATTGACATCCTGGCTGACAGTGAACTAAAATGGATGGGAATGGGCGAATTCAATTCAGATGATTATCATATCTACTATTGCAGGCAAGAATCCCGTAGAAGGAATGGAGTAGCCCTCATAGTCAACAAAAGAGTGGGAAAAGCTGTACTGGGATACAGTCTCAAAAATGATAGAATGATTTCAATAAGAATCCAAGGCAGACGTTTCAACATCACAATAATCCAAGTTTATGCACCAACCACCAATGCTGAGGAGACTGAAATTGACCAATTATATGAAGACTTACAACACGTTCTAGAACTGACACCAAAGAAAGATGTTCTTCTCATTATAGGGGATTGAAATGCTAAAGTAGGGAGTCAAGAGATAAAAGGAACAACAGGGAAGTTTGGCCTAGGAGTTCAAAACAAAGCAGGGCAAAGGCTAATAGAGTTTTGTCAAGAGAACAAGCTGGTCATCACAAACACTCTTTTCCAGCAACACAAGAGGAGACTCTACACATGGACATCACCAGATGGGCAATACCGAAATCAGATTGATTATATTATCTGCAGCTAAAGATGGAGAAGCTCTATACAGTCAGCAAAAACAAGACCTGGAGCTGATTGTGGCTCTGATCATTGGCTTCTTATAGCAAAATTCAAGCTTAAACTGAAGAAAGTAGGAAAAACCACTGGGCTAGTCAGGTATAATCTAAACCAAATCCCTTATGAATACACAGTGGAAGTGAAGAACAGATTTAAGGAGCTGGATTTGGTGGGCAGAGTGCCTAAAGAACTTTGGATGGAAGCTTGTAACATTGTACAGGAGGCAGCAACAAAAATCATCCCAAAGAAAAGGAAACGCAAGAAAGCAAAGTGGAGATAGGGAAACTTACAGAAAATTGAATGCTGACTTCCAAAGAATAGCAAGGAGAGACACTGTTCTTAAATGAACAGTGCAAAGATATAGAGGAAAATAATAGAAAGGGAAAAACCAGAGATCTGTTCAAGAAAACTGGAGATATTAAAGCAACGTTTTGTGCAAAGATGGACATGATAAAGGACAAAAATGGGAGGGACCTTACAGAAGACATCAAGAAGAGGTGGCAAGAATACACAGAGGAATTATACCAGAAAAAACTGGATGTACCAGAGAACCCAGATAGTTTGGTTGCTGACGTTGAGCCAGACATCCTGGAGAGTGAAGTCAAGTGGGCCTTAGAAAGCATAGCTAACAACAAGGCCAGTGGAGGTGATGGCATTCCAATTAAACTATTTAAAATCTTATAAGATGACGTTGTTAAGGTGCTACACTCAATATGCCAGCAAATGTGGAAAACTCAGCAGTGGCCAGAGGATTGGAAAAGATCAGTCTACATCTCAATCCCAAAGAAGGGTAGTGCCAAAGAATGCTCCAACTACTGTACAATTGCACTCATTTCACACACTAGCAAGGTTATGCTCAAAATCCTACAAGGTAGGCTTCAGCAGTATGTGGACCGAGAACTCCCAGAAGTACAAACTGGATTTCGAAGTGACAGAGGAACTAGAGACCAAATTGCTAACATGTGCTGGATTATGGAGAAAACCACAGAGTTCTTAAAAACATCTACTTCTGCTTCATTGACTATGCAAAAGTCTTTGACTGTGTGGACCACAGCAAACTATGGAAAGTCCTTAAAGAAATGGGAGTGCCTGATCTACCTCCTGAGAAATCTATATGTGGGATAGGAAGCAACAGTTAGATCTGGATATGGAACAACTGATTGATTCAAAATGGAGAAAGGACAAGGCTGTATATTGGGAGCTTATGTGAATCTGCAATAACCACTTCATATGTGAAGTAGCCTATTGTGTCTTATCTTAGATTATTCAGTACAGTCTCAAGGAGTGACTATACTGGAGCTTGTCCTTCTCTTCATCCACTATAGTAATGTGCTGGTTTTTACTCCTTTTTCCAGTGACAACATGATTTAAGTGCCAGTGTGATCCAACCCATCCCCAGAACATTCCTACCTGAATGTTTCTGGGTCCCTATCGGGGCTACTGTTTCTTAGTTGTAGGTAGGCTAGATTCAGTTGGGTTTATTTCCAGTACATGTGATCTCTGGGATCAGTCCAAAGCAAGGCATATTTCACCTGTGGAGAGGCATCCCCTTAAAAATATGCTATGGGTATTACCTAATTTGATCCTAAGACTGGAAACTCAAGGCTGAGTAGTCATTTAGGATGAGTTAATGTTATGGCCCTGACTTAGGTAATGCTTAGGGTCATGTTAATGTTTCACTGTAGATCTTTTGTTGTTGTTGTTGAGAATGAATTTTATAAAGCTATAACATGTATACTCACTCAAATTGTTTCTAGGTGTGGACATTAATTGCTTTCGAGAAGAGATACAATGTGCTCTTCTGTACAGTGGACCCTTGACTTACAGATGGCTTGACTTACAGACTTTTTGAGTTACAGACTTCTCTGGCCGCAAAATTTAGGTTTGACTTGCAGACTGAGATTTGACTTACAGACCAGAAAAAACCAAAATGGAACAAAAATGGCCTTTATGGGATTAATTGGTTTTCAATGCACTGTAGGTCAATGGGGACTTGACTTACAGACTTTTTGACTTGCGAACCGCCTTCCAATACGGATTAAGTTCTCAAGTCAAGACCCCACTGTATATTTCTTTAAGCATATTTGTCTTAAGCCCTATTTTGCCATCTTAAAGCTATCAGAATTATTTCCCTCTAAATTTAAGGTCTTGTTGATTACAAGGATGCCATATTGAGCAAATCAGCCACAAGGTTCATAAGCTCACCTCTTAGGCTGTGTCTCAGTAATGTAGCTCTATGTGAAACAAGCACAATTACATTCTGCTTCCATCCTTCATGAGCTGGAGAAGACCAAAAGGTGAACTAATAATTCTAACAACCTGAGGCAATTGTATTTGCTAGGAACATAAAGTTGGAATTAGCTTCTGAGGCTTCATAAGAATATTTTAATGCACTACATAATCTTGGAGAGTGTATAGAAAAGGACTGACACTGCATATAGTGTAACTTCAAAACTGGAAGTAATTCACTGGATAAAATTATCTTATTTAATATAGAGCCATTCTTTATGGAAATAAAAAACATATTCCAGCTCATTGGAGTGGGGTTGCATTAAGAAATAGGTTAACACAGTTGCATTAAATGTGCATCATATGTCACAAGTTAATAAGCATTTCCGGAGGTAGTTAATTGTCCCAACCACACAAGCTTCAAATTTTGGTTGAAATACATGTCACTTAATTTCATTTAAAGTAACTGAAATGTGGGTGTAAGTCATATATTTCAATTGAACATAAAAATCCTTAATTTTATCTGGCTTGTATTCTATGGCTTGACACACCGTCAAAAAGAAATGATGAAGAATTATAGCATATAGTAAGTACAGTGAAATTAAACACAGTGTCTGCTTTAACCAAATTAAATTCAGAGAAGACTGGAATAGTCATAGAGAGTATGTAGAGATAATGTAGGTCACCACTGTAGCATTAACTGTGCACCAGCCTGCTCAGTCTTAGGAATATGTATCTGTTCTGTGAGGATTCTCTTTGCCCTGTAACCTATTTTGTAGCATTCTTGACAAGATACAGAAAAGCAGGTTTTGTTACATGAATTAAGCAAATTCTGGTAACCACTACTTTACTGTCAGTGATACTTTAACGCAGTGTTTACCAAAGGGATGTGTGTCACAAAGTGTTTTCTTGGGGGGGGGGGTCACAGATTGCCTTATATGTGTTGTAGCCCTTATTAAATAATGCCTTCCTTGACCTTTCAGAGCAGAATGTTAAAGTCAATGCATGTATGTATGAGAAACAGGCCCTTTGTAGGAGAAAGAAACCTCTACATTCTGAAAGGGATGTATTTACCCCATTAAAAATGCTTTTTTACATGAAAATACGGTGCCAGCAGCGTCCAGCTGTGTGGAGCTTATTCATATTCATAAATAAGTATTTGTTAAATCCTCACCATCAAACAACAGTGATCTTAGTTTTGGGGCAATTCACTCACCAGCACAGATTGTGTGGACTAGAAAGAAGGAGTCAGATTTGCAAAGAAATTGGGTATTTTTGTTTGTTTTTGTAGTAAAGATAATCCTCACTAATGTTAAGACCTCTGTCAAGAGTTGCAGAAAATAAAATGTTGCCTTTCATCATATTTCCTGTTGAAGATGAGTTAAGCAAGATTTTATACCACTACTGGAAAATGGAGAGGATTCTGAAAAATAAGGACCTTGGTAAACAGAGTAAGCAAGGGATTTACCCACAGATAAACTATCACATTATTTGGCTCATTGTATTGCTTCAGATATTTTTGCGTTTCATCCCATACCCTCATTACTACCAGATAAATGGGCAAACAGTTGCATTATTTGCTGGATCTCATGAAGGTTTCTTATTTTCTTCTGAACACCTTCTCTTTGTCTGACCTGCAATTATTTTCATACTCTAGTCATGAAGGAGAACATCTAAGCTGAGTCTCTTAAAACTCACAAATGCTAGTTAAAAATAGATAGGTCTCAAATCCATAAAACAGAGAGACAACAAAACTACTTGCTGTGAAAATGGATGCCCATATGCCAGAACCTCCTGTCACTTCCAGAAGTAACAAAGGCAACTAAGTAGGTAGCGATCAAAGTAGGGGAAATGCATACTTTCTTATTGTCTTCACAGGAGATGAGAACAAAAGCAGCTTTAAATCTGTCAGCACATCATAGTCAGAAGTATCAGCCTGGTAGCAGCCACACCACAGGGAACCGAACTGGTAAATTGCCCATCAGCAAAGAGTGAATGGTGAATGAGAGAGTGGAAGAAAAGAGCACACTGAAGGAAAAGCATTAACATGCAAATAAAAGTAATGTCATTTAATGAGTGACATTAATGATTGCTAGTGAAAAATGACATGGGTTATTATGACATATGCATAAGAATGTTCATCACTTTGTGTATTTCAAGAACTTGACTGAATAATAACATGAATACTGCCACTAATACATACATGCACTCAAGCTGTCCCACAATGTTCTCTAAAAGATATTACAGCAGAGATGTTATCTTAATGTCTAATCAGTTTTAGGGAAGTAGGCAGTGCTGTTAGAAATGTTTATATTATCCACTGTGATGCCTATTATGAATCATAGAATAATAGAATCATAGAAAAGTGAAGTTGGAAGGGGCCTACAAGGCCATCAAGTCCAACCCCCTGCTCAATGCAGAAATACAGTCAAAGCGTATCTGCCAGGTGATTGCCATATTTTTCTATGTATAAGATGATACTTTTGTCTAAAATATTTAGATTAAAAATTAAGGGTCATCTTATACAGGGAAGTAAGGAGGGGGAGGGATCAAAGCGCTTTGATTCCTGCCTCCCCCCTCCACTTCTTTGCGAAGAAAGAAATTTTGGGGTAGAAAAGTGGGGGGGAGGGCATCTTATATGTGGGGGCATCTTATACATGAAAAAAATATGGCATCTAAGTTTTTCTTGAATGCCTCCAGTTTTGGAGCACTCACCACCAACTACATTGGTTGCAGTGTTGCAATGGGGGACAAAAATAGTAAATCCCTGCCCCATCACAGAAAGCCCATATTCATTTTTTAAAATGCCTCTGGTTTATGAATGTGGAGTATTATGCTGCATCCTCAATTTAAAATACCAGGAAATGGCCCAGTATTGTGCCCACATTGCCAACAGGAAAAAAGCTGCCAAGCTTTGCATAGCAAAGGGCAACCTGAATGTTGACAACACCATTGGCAAAAGTCAAGATGGACTATAGAATACTCTGTTCTGCTCACTACTATTCACAATGTGACACCAAGTAAATCCCAGAAATCTATGAAGTCTACAAATATGAACATTCCATTTGATACCCATTACTACCAAAAGGAATTACATTTTTAAAGATCCAGCCATGGAGAAAGGACAGTGGTAACTACACACAACACTTTGCAGGAAGCCATCTAATTGCAATACATACAGTAGATTTGATGACTCTCATCCCAGATCATTAAGGTGCAAATTACCACATGGTCAGTGTCTAGTAATGAATAGAAACTATACTAGAGAGGAAGATTTATTTCAGGAATCAAACCTACTAAGGAACCATTTAAGAGATCCCAAATATGTTATAAAGAACAGCTTTGCTGAGGCTGCTCATTCTGAATTCATCTTTTTAAAAAAACATGAGGAAGAAACTGTAAACCAAGTTAGCTGTGTTTTGACTTTCAGTCATTTTACCAACAAGTTACAAGGCAACATTAAATATACTGGTATATTTTGTTATATCTGTGCAAAGAGAATAAACCATGGTTTCTTGCCAAAACAAGATAAACAGTGAGATATTCAATTCATATTACATATTTTGATAGGTATCAAATAAGATGGCTATATCTAATTTCCTCCCACCCTGAAGGTTCTTGGTTCTTGGGAAGTATTAAATGGCCAAACATTGCCACAACCCCTTCCACTGTAGCTACCAGGCATGATGATTTTCAGACATTTAAGACTCCTTTCCAACCTGCTTTTCCCTGCTTTTCCAACCTGCTTTTCTCCAGGACCAAATGGGACCTTAAGGGAGCCTAGAAACCCTTGGGGGAAGGGAAGGAATAGGAAACTTTTTATTAATAAAATGCAGCAATTTCCCATGACATCATTAGACATGCAGCGCAATTTAGCATTACTGGATTTCAAGAAATATTTCAGAACTGTTAGAAAGCAAATGGAAAAGCTAGAAAATGGATACTTAAGATATTAATATCATGGTGTGGACTGGTGTCTTCTGAGCTTATTTTCTTAAAAAAAAAAAACTCCCTTCTACCAATATCTGGCTAATAATAAAGACTTGACACTATTTTACCTCCAATCTCTGGTGCCACCTCCCCTATTTATTATTTATTATTCAGATTGTAAACTACTTCACATGCTGGAGGTGTGAGTGTACTGACCAAGTGTCTCCTTTTATGTAATGAATGTGAATGTGTGATTTTGACATCAAATTAGGATAGAAATTTTAAAAGACCCTGTCCTGTCTGGCAGTTGTAATTCAATATGACATGTTGCCATCCTATTTGGGGGTGATCTTACATATGCACATCACAGCTGTGCTTCTATATGTGTCAGCTACATGATGCTATGAGTTCTGTTAGGCAATATTGTTTCCAAAAAGCTCATTGAACCAGACTTTAGGGATGTGGCCTGCCTTATTTATCAAAGTCTCAAAAGTTCTAGGTTTAATTGCCTCATCATCTTAATCTCTGGAAAAAGGCAGTACAGTGGGGTCTTGACTTAAGAACGGCTCGAGTTAAGAACATTTTGACTTAAGAACTGCTCTCATAGGAAAATATTGACTTGACTTAAGTACAGTGGTGCCCCGCATAGTGAGGTTAATCCATTCTGGATTAACCCTCGCTATGCGAAATCATCGCTAAACGGGTAGGGGAAATGTATTGAAACGCATTAAACTTCGTTTAATGCGTTCCAATACCTTTGTTACTTACCCGTTCAGCGAGGATTCCAGTTGCCGGCAGCCATTTTTGCGCCTTCGCTAAGCGAGGGCAGGGTGCGAAAACGGCTGCCGGCAGCCATTTCCGGGCTTCCGGCGGCCATTTTGGAACCGCCGATCAGCTGTTCGGCGGCTCCAAAATGGCCGCTGCAATACCCGATCTTCGCAATGCGGGTTTTCCCTATTGCGACGATCGGGGATGTTTCCGTATAGCAATCCCGAAAAAGGGATTGCTATACGGAAACATCGCTATACGGTGCACTCGTTAAGCGAGGCACCACTGTATTTAGATTTGAGTTACAAACTGAAAAAAACCCATGTGGGAGGCAGGGAAAGTGCAAAATTTGAACTTTCAGTTAACTGTTGGCCAGTGAAAAGGGTGCCTGTCTGCTTCCTCACTCCTCCCAGTGTTTAGAGAGTGGATTGGGAGACAGTCTTCAGGCTGCCTGGTACTGTACTGCCTGGACTGTATTTTCCCTGCCTTCCCCGAACCTTTCTTGACCTAAGAAAAAAAAGAAACAAAATATCCCCCTCTAGTGGTCGAAGGTGGAATAGCAGCTTCCCATTCGTTTCTATGGACAGAAAAGAGCAGATACGGATCAAATGGTTTTCAATGCATTCCTATGGGAAATGCAGATTTGACCTGAGAACTTTTTGACTTGAGAACCGCCTTCCAATACGGATTAAGTTCTCAAGTCAAGCCCCCACTGTACACCTTTGGGGTACTGGACACAGCTAAACTTGACAATCTGTGAGAAGAATGAGTAGGATTTTCAGCATCAAAGTTGAAAGACAAACCCACACTAGACAAAATATATAGTATAGTATCAAATTGCAACTCATAAATCACAGAATGACATTGGTACTTTGCCTTCATTCAGCTGCCTCATGAGTTTCTAGATATGCTGGTTTTGGTGAAATTTACAGGACAAAATTTAAAGATAGTAAATAACAGATCTTTATAAATATTTTGGTTCCCAACTTTTCTTTATGATCTTTAAATACTTGTCATTAACGTATACTTGTACTCAAGTTTTATTTCTCAGTAGTGGATTATTGTTAACTTTCCAGAAATGGTATGGAAGCACATTTTTTTAAAAAAAGGCATTCTTATGTGTGCTGCCAATTTCTCTAAAATACCAAACAGACACACCAGGAAGCACATGCACAACAGGAAATAACAGGTATAGAATACATGTATTTTACTTTGCATATATATTACTGTCAGAAGTCTAATCCAGATGCAAATGACCCTCTGGTAATGGCATATAAAACATTCTAAAACCTGTGAATGCAGCAATAACATTTGTCATTTTTCATTCACTTTGTCTTCTTGTCTAAAATGTGCAGTAAAGTCTCCACAATGCAGAGAGCCAACCTTATAAGTAAGTCATAATCACTGGTCCAGATATGTGGTCTCACTCCTCTCCTCTCCCCACACACGATGTTCAGTATTTGTTATACACCACATAGCTGGAAAGGGGAAGGGAAGGAAACAAATGAAAACTTTCTGTCAGAAGCAGTCTACTTTAAACATTAGATGATTCTATAGCAGAAAATCCAAGATAGATAGGGAGCTGCCCCACCTGGTGGCTCGATGGAACATAGGAAGCTCACTGTCTTATGTTAAGTCAGCTCATTGGTCCAGCTGGCCTGATAGAGTTGCAATAATTGACAGAAGCTCTCTAGGGTTTCAGACATTATCCTATTTCAGCCCCACCTGGAGTTACCAAGGATTCCCCGTGACTGCCTGCATGTCAAGCATGTGCTCCATTGAGCCACAGCCCTTCTCACTAAAATAGTGCAAAGAACAGGAAGGCAAAACAAAACAGTTTAAGCTAGTCCTGTGGTTAGCTAGGAAATAAATTGGCATTACTTACAAAAAGATCCTGAGAATCTGTTGAATGGCAATAGTTTCCCTGCTCCCACCTGTACTGCTGGTGAGTGAGGTGGTGGTTTTTTAAACCAGTCCCTGAGGAGAGATGGAGTGGGTTGATTGGACGGCTGTGGGCTGGGTGCAAAGGGTGAAGCAGTATACTTCAGAGCACAATTCCTTCCCTCTTCCCACCTCTGTCACCATTTCATCTAGGTGCTATCTTCACCATCTAGTTTGTGGTGTGGATTTTTTCATCAGTAGCTGAATTTGAGGAGCCTCAAAAGATACTGGCCTGGATAAGACTGGTCCCCTTCCTACCAATGTGTTTGCTCTATTGACCTCTTGACAAGACTACTTGCACAGTAGGTATCAACATAGGGCCCATTGGCTGGATTAGTACAGGTTCAAGAAGGAAAAATAAGAAAGAGCCATTTGAGATGTACTTTGAGAGATCTTTTAGGAGAAAAAGAGGCTTCCTCAGACCCACCCACTCCACTGCAAGAGATGAGTCCTTCACATGTGATGTGCCTCATTAACACCACAAAATCAGGGTGTCTGGAGTGGCGATAACCCAGTCCACCCTAAGGTACTAGCAATGAGGAAGTCTGGACAGCTATAAGGATGGCATTAGCCCAAACACTGGGCTACTCAGACTAAGATAGGAGGAAACCTTTTTTATCATGGTCCGACAGAGTACTTGTACTAAATGTACATATGTTAAGGGTATTTAATAGCTGCAGAACCCTTACACTCAAAAAAAAAATCCTCATGTGTAAAACCAAAAGGAATTGCATCATTAGAAAAGTCTGATAGCACTAGAACCAGCATGGCTGAATCCCAAGAATCCTGTGATTAGTAATTCAGTGAGGCACTTAAGCCCTGTTCAGGTATTCAGCAGGAGAATACCTAAAGCTAAATGAGGCTGCAGGTTGCATAAAGACTGCCCACAGATAGGGAAGATCTTCCTGTTCTGAAAGTCACCCTCCATGCATGACCAGAAATTGTGATGTGGATTGCATGGCTAGAATGCTCTCCCTTCTCATTCTATCAGTGCTGAGTAAAGATAAGTTTGCAATCAAGAATAATGTCACTCCACATTCAGAAGTTACTTTTGAAGGTAATTGTAAGTAACTTTGTGTGTGTGTGTGTGTGTGTGTGTGTGTGTGTGTGTGTGTGATGCTATGTGATTATTAATCCTAAACACCCCCCCCCCAAAAAAAGGATAATAAAAAGTAATGGGCAGCACAACAAGAAGGGATGTCTCATGGGTTGAGATAAGTGGTGCTTTGGAATGAAATTTCATGAAGATGTGCTGTCTTTGCTGCTTGAGCCTTTCTCAATACCAACCAACACATGGCTGAGATCCTGTTCAACGATGTAATGTGAAGTTATGCTTGCAAAAATATGCCAGGCCCTGGGCCTGGTACAGTTGTGCAATTGATTGTGTGGCTCACACTCTCACAGTTCATACTGGGACAATTGTGCAACACAGCTGTGGAAATACTTCATGGATATTGCTCCTGCCTTATTGTAATATTTCTTACTACATCTTCAGCTTCGTGTTACACACACATGTAGCTAGCTGTACAACAGGATTTCACCACTGAGTTACTTTTTCATCATTGCAATTAATACCAATACAGTGGTGCCTCGCATAGCGATCGCTCTGTTGAGCGAGAAAATCGCTTTGCAATGGACTTTTTGCCATTGCAAAAGTGATCGCTTTGCGATGGTCCCTATGGGTTTTTTTTTTTTTTTGCTTTAAAAAGTGACCCTTTTTAACAGCTGATCAATGGTTTCAGAATGGGCGCCAGGAAAACAAAATGGCCACCCGCTGTTTTTCCTTGCTTAAGAGGCAGCGAAAATGGCGGCACTATGGAGGATTTTCGCTTAAGGTGAGTTTTTGAGCCCATAGGAACACATTAATCGCTTTTTAATGCATTTCTATGGGCTTTTTAAAATCGCTTAGCGATGAAATCACTTAGCAACATTTTTTCCAGAATGGATTAACATCGCTAAGCAATTCACCACTGTATCTTATATTTCTAACATTCTCTTTTCCACTAATATTCTTCCACCTGTCATAAACATCTGTGTTCATATGTCAATGTTCTTTAAAAGTGTCTTAATTTATTTATAAGTGCTGCAAAAGCAACAACACTTTGCCATAAAACATTACCCAGTATTAGACCTGGCTTTATAATACTGCTCCACTTCCATGCACTTTGGATTGCAAGCCCTTACATCCCAAGGTTCAATAGCCAAACTTAATTAAGACTGGATAATCTGCATAATTAGCATCAGATATGGTGCTTTTTAACTTCCAGGTTATTTGCTCTCATTACATGCCTCACCCAACTGTAAAAGTACACTTTTCACAGTCCAACCTGCCTGATACTGAATCTGTGGTGCTTTTACAATGCCAAAAAGAAATAAGGATCATGTGAACTGAAAAACAGGCTGTTGCATCCTAAATATGTATTCAGTTTTCAGGCACAAATGCAAAATAACATTGTTTGACTCATTCTCTTTTCTCACGGAAGATGTACAAGTTTTGAAAAAGGCAATAGAGGGCACCAGCAGGCTGCTTTTGGTGTAATTCTCCACAGAGAGCAGATTTTCTTGCTGAAATGGCATTTAACATGGCAGGCTTCTCAGTATTTGACTTTCAAATTTAGAAGAAAGCAATGGGTGAGGGACAGGTTATGAGAATGCAATCCATAAAACAGACCTCAGACAGCTTTAGGAGAAAGATGAAAGTAAATTCCAGCTTTAGTGAAATTGTATTATTATATAAATTCAGTTATATCTTTGAATCATGTTAAGCTCTGTATAATTAGTTGAGACCATATATCATTAGGTCAATCAGATATGAAATGACGATGCACACTGGCTTAAATAACTACTTTCTTGCTGTGCTTTAAAACAATAGCAAGCTAAACGCAGAGTAAAAAATGATTATATTCTGTAGGCATGGCATGTATCAAAAGAGCTGGGGAAATGTGGAAAAGGTTAATAGAGGATACCATGTCATTTTAGCAATTGGCAATTTTCTCAGTAACAGAGAAACCTGTGGAGGAGGATATGATTTTTCACCTGGGAACATTTTCTATGTACGAATTGGGAAAAACCTTGCATTCTATTTCTGATCTCCAGTATCGTGCACCTTTATAGGGAAGGTCTGTCCATAATCAGCTCTCTCTCATTCCCTGCTTTGAAAACAAAGGGGTATGTTTTGTGGGCATTTTCAATGGCAAATTCATTGCTACATAAGAGGTGCGGGGTTGACATCCTTTAATGAACTTAAAAACAACAACTAAAACAGAGTATAACTCCAACAAGTACAGTACGTGGATTTTTTCCCCCTAGGATCCCCAACATTTCCTGAAAGGAAACCATTTTCAAAAGTAAGGCATCTTATTGTGCAGTCTGGAAATGAATCCAAGTACATCTTCTGGGAAACTGCAGCTAACCGAAGGCCTGATCACACAAGGCAAATGTTCCCCTCTTCTAATTATACTTTCCATACCTCTGTTGTACTGATACTTTCTGTACCACAGCAATCGTTCCAATGTGTTTTAATGTCACTGATTCATTTTCTCCTATTTGAATTGTTATGGCTGGCTACACTGTGGTGCTGGTTTACTTTCTTTCTTGTTTTCTTGGGCACTGAAGCCCCTTACTTTAATTTTAAATAAATAAATAAATAAATGAATGAATGAATGAATGAATGAATGAATGAATGAATGAATTTAACCTATATGTCGAAATGTCAGGAATGGGTTTCTGTTCAGTAAAATTTCCTCTGTTGTGCTAGCACCTGTGGAAGAACTGCATTGCACTCAATGGACCCAGCATTCCCATTGCCACTTGCCATATATATATGGCAAGTGGCAATGGGGATGCTGGGTCCATTGAGTGCAATGCAGTTCTTCCACAGGTGCTAGCACAACAGAGGAAATTTTACTGAACAGAAACCCAAAGGGAACATTTGCCTGATGTGATCACATCCTGAGCCCCATCTGGAAGAGCTTTCAGTGGACTTCCAGAGAGCAAACTCATTCATTGACAATAGATGTTAGTGTCCTTTGCTTATGATTGCTAGAACATGGCTGCATAGTACAGAAGAAAATCAGTATGTTCAGTAGGTTTAGTGGACTGGTGATAATGGAGCCCATGTGATCAGAAACAGAGGATTTTAGGGACAAGCTTCCAGGACCAATAACTATGGTCTCACTATCATGAAATGCTTGCAAGTATTCCAGGCTAGGATAGAGCTTGTGTCTGATTTCTTTGCATTACAAAATTAATAAACAGACCTTTCCATAGAGAGAATGATGTCTTGCTTATTAATTTTGGAAGATGACCTAGCTTTGTATGTGCATGTGTGTGCATGAATACATTGTTCAATCAAATTATATCTGTTTGCAAATTGTCCACCTCCCTCAAAAGAGCTTGCTGGCTTTGGCACATCTGTTTGCTGTTGACAATTTTTTTTCAGTGAACAGCATATGCATATAGTCTGAACAATGTTTTTGGTGAACCGAGTATAGAGTAGTAATTGTGTTTGCCTCATAAAAAGCCATATTGTAACCTTTCTGTTTTGTGATTAGGTGAACCAATGCTGTGTTTCCAGACAGAAAAATGAACCCTGCCGTTTGCCTGAGATAAACAAAATTGGACAAGACGGAACAGAATCTTCTGGACATACTTTCATTCAGCTTTCAGGCATATATTTGCAGTAGTATTCTCTCCCATCATTCTTGACAAAGGTCTTTGTAAATAAACTCATTTATCTTAGTATTCATGAACAACCGAAGTGCAGAGATAATGAAAATGGACTGACTGGCAAGTATACAGTGGACCCTCGACTTACGGAATTAATCTGTATTGGAATGGTGGCTACAGGTGGCAAAGTCTGTAGGTCGAGGCTCCATTGACCTACAATGCATTGAAAACGAATTAATCCGCAACTGGCCGTTTTTGTTCCATTTTGGTTGGGTTTTTTTTCCGGTCTGTAGGTGGATTCTCCGGCTGAAAGTCGAACCTAAATTTTGTGGCCAGAGAAGTCTGTAACTAGAAAAGTCTGTAAGTGGCCATCTGTAAGTCAAGGGTCCACTGTACTGACATGCTGCATTTTACTTTTGAGTAGTGTGCAAAAAATACTAACATGTAAAGCTCAGTTTTAGTATCACCACATATATGACCATGTAACATCATTCCAGTTTTTGGATCTGTTTTATTTTCAGAAATACATAATGTGTGGGTGTGGGTGTGTGAGGGGGGGGGAGCGGGACAGTAAGCATTTACAGGGAGTGTCTCATGGACCAAGTACTGAAGGGCATCTTACTCTAAAATGGCAGGAATGGACTGCTCCAGTCATGAATCTCCTGTGCATTTAGTATGGAAAGAAGGTGTACAAATTGAGGGCATATACAAAATTTTGAACCTGGGACTGATTTATATGTGCGACCTGCCAGTGAAATTGCCAGCACAAAAGAGATTTTTCTAGGCAGTGATTGGAAGCATGGCTTTTCTAGACTACAGCTCCCAGAATCCAACTGCCAAAAAGACCATATTTTCCACCTTTGTTTCTTGGCAAGTTCTTAGGAACTAAATGACATCTAATATTTGGCTTTTATAGCTTCAAATTGTAAATTCTGTCCCAATGCAAACAGCAGTTTCAGAATTGTAGCAAGTCAGAGAAACCATGGAAAGTTATGTGGATCCCATTCATTAGTGCACACACACATGTCTCAGTTGACAAAATATGCATTTTTTTAAATCTGCATATCAACTCCTAGGATATGTTTAACCATGTAAGTTGGGTTCTGTCTTAATGCTTTACTGAAAAGAATGTTTTCTAGCACAGGTAGGTGGGAAGGAAGGAGAGTTCCTTCTATTTCAGGACTACTCATTGTGAGATAAAAGCTTCCAAGGTAATGGGAGACATTGGATTTGGTCCTCACTAGACATGGGCATGAATCAAACTATGAACCAGGAAAACCAATGAAATTGTGTGCTTCAGAGGGTGAAGTATCATTTGACTAATGGAATGAAGTATTCTTCCAGAAAGCATGACTGCTAAAAAAATGCATGAAATTCTCCATTAATGACATTAATTTTCTCCGCATCTTCCTGTGTATGTAAACAAACTCCAATATTTATGCACATTCCTCTCACCACTCATATTAATTGCAGCACAGATATATTATGGTTCTATTGTAGTAACTTGGGTAGCTAATTTATCAGTAAACAGCACAATTTCTTCAATTAGTGCTACATAAACATGAAACTATGCAGTGCTAATACCACCTGTTTTTCACAAGTTTTCGATACTCACACATGAGTAGTATACTACCCACATGGTGCTCTAGTACTTCAAGTGGGGATAGAAATGGTACTTTTCATTCCTTATGTCACTTAAAAAACATTTTTACCTATTTGTGATGAATTAAATGAAATTCCTTTAAAATAATGTTCTACAAATGCACTACTGCAGGCAGTCAACAGTGGGTCTGTTGCTGACTGTTAATGTGCTATCAAGACTTAGGAGGGTTTTCCAGGTAGAGAACACTCCAAAGTGATTTACCATTCCCTTCTTCTGACTGCATAGCTTGCCCAAGAGCACATAGGCTGGCACTTCTCCCAAGTGGCACAGGGGGGAATCAAACTCCCAACTGCTGGCTCTGTAACCAGATTCCTAAACCACTGAGCTATCCAGATATATTTCTTTCTGTGCCTTCATATTCCTGTTCTGTGTTCTACAGAGACCAAATGGATAGTAGCCACAACATCATTCATAATATAATATGTCTACCTGTGTATTGTTTTATAGGCACAATCAAAGTAAGCCCATTCTTAATATTGCTGCATGTAAATCAGTGAGGCTTTTAACAAGTAGTTATCTTTTATTAAATTATATTGAGAGCTGATTGGGGAGCCCAGTGAGCTACAACACCTGGGGTTGGGAGTTTGATTTCCCCACTGAATCATGTAGAAGAAGAACCATCCTGTGTTGACTTGGGCAACTTACATTGTCCCAGAGCACTCCCCAAAAAAGGGAGTGGTCAGCCACATCTGAGTATACCTTAAAAAAACCCTGGAAAATGTGGTCATAAGTCAGAATTGACTTGACAGCTCCTAAATATAATTTATTTGATATGACTGTGATCCACATAGCTAACTTTGCTGCCAAGACTGTCAAGCTATTATATTTTTCTTTTAATCTCTCTCCATTTTTTAAAAAAAGATTGAATGTGAATCAAAAATGATAATAATGCAAAATAGTCTTGTTTTTCCTATGTTATGTTCATATTTTGTATTTTGTAGTTTTGTTAATAAAAATATTAAATTAAAAGAAAAAAGAAAACAAAAGAATAAACTGAGCCAGTTTACAGTTATATCATTGGAGCCCAAGTCACATGTTCACCAACAGAAGGAGGCTACAATTTTAAATTTCTCACAGTGCCTCAGAGCAATGCTATGTTGGAGACACTGTGAAAAATTTAAAAAATAGTGGTTCGGGTATCTATGACAGATATCTTTTCTAGTTGGTCATGCCAAGATGCTCAGATGTTTGGATCTGCCCCAAAGTACTAGATGCTGAACTTAAAAATGAAAATGGCAATAGCTTATCTTCCACAACAGTCCAAAAAGGTACCAGTAGGGTCTATGGTTGCCAATTTACTTGTGTGCAGAGGTTTTGTTGCACTTAGTTCTGTCCCAAGCACCGCATTCTCATCTCACAGTGGGAATTACTCCAAAACAAGGATTTGTTGAGGACTTCCTCAATGAGCAAAAGGTTTTAAAGATTGTTACCTGCTGTACCACTCGACTGTATGACTGTGCATGTGCAAAATGGCAGGTAACATCTTCCTTACAATTAGATTTTTGGGAGCTAGAATCATGATCTTTGTAGATCAGGCAACTAGTTGCTGCTTCCTGCATATTCTGGATAGAAGCAGTATCTCAAGATACACTACAACATTTCAGAAAAGAAACTAAGACCATGGCTGCCTTGAGAATAGAAGGGTTCATGCTCAGCTATCAACCTGTACTCTGTATTCCCTGCCATCATTGCTGCATGCCTGAGACACTCCCCTTTTAAGTTACAAATATCTCCCCCACCTCTTTCCCCACTGCTGTGATTTTGAACTGCTTCCAGATGTCCTGGAAGTTAAATCATTCCACATTATTGTGGGTTAAAGGAAAGCTACCCTGCTGCCATGTACCTCTGTGTTCATGGTCATCTTTTCCCTTGGAGAAACATGGCGGTACTAGGAGCCCTTGGTTTGAGCTGCAGTGAGGATCAAACTGCCTGAAATTAAGAACACATTGCATGCACAATAACAGAACTAGGCCACCAAAATGCAATTTGCAATTATAATTTTATAAGAAAGAAGTATCCGTGTAGATCGCACATGTTACTTGTCCTATTGCTCATTGCCATTTATTTTTTGGCTAAAGAGATGAACCCCAAATTCATGAACTTCCATTCTATTTAGAACACTCTCCTGTCTCTATATTGATACAAATGCCCAGAGGTGCTGTTATCTCTCTAAGCAATGCCTTTCCTTTGCATGGCATGGTTCTTTATTCTATTATTCATGTGATGCAGGATGACAGCATTTGAATTTCAGCACTGTTGGAATTTTGGCCACTGCCATCTTCACATACAATTTAAAAGAGCAACCATCCTCTCCTAGAGTCATGATTGTTAAGAGCATTCATCAGATGGAAACATAAATGACAGTGAATTTGGGTGGCTCTGGGAGATAATTCGCACTAGCAAGTACATCACACATCTTCAAATACTTATTACACAAAGCCATCACCAGTGATACATCAGAGGACAGATTGAGCAAATCCATAGCTCATGTGAGGCATCTAGGCAAGTAAGCAAAGGGGAAGAAAAAATGTCATGTAAGTTTGCCTGATCCTTGAACCAGAAATTTGCCATATGCAAGGATACAAGCAATGATCTGACCAGCTATCAGTGACATGCAACAGAATGTGTTTTGTGATGGGTTTTAATAAAACCTCTGCTTCAGTAACTGATCTTTAATAGACCTCACATGGACATTATAGTTTGAGAATGCATTCATTAAAGATTAAGTACATACCTGTACGTACATACCTGTAGCCTATGCTTCCTATATAATATTTACAGGGTTAATCACCCTCCCTATATTGCCTGTTACAATATACAGTGGTGCCTTGCTTAGCAATGTTAATCCGTGCAGCAAAAATCACTGCAAAGCGATAACATCGCTAAGCGATTTTTAAAAGCCCATAGAAATGCATTGAAACGTGTTTAATGCGTTCCTATGGGCTTAAAAACTAACCTTATGCGAAAATCCTCCATTGCGGCAGCCATTTTCGGTGTCTCTAAAGCAAGGCAAACCAGCGAGTGGCCTTTTTTTTCTGGAGGACATTTTGGAACCGCCAATCAGCTGGCCGAAAATGGGGGCTTTGTGATGATCGCTTCCCCACGATCATCGCAAAGCGAATTTTCCCCATAGGAAACATTGCAAAAACAGCATTGCTAAGCGATTTTGTCACTCAACTGAGCAATCGCTAAGCGAGGCACATATCTTGTGCTTAATTTACTTCACGTTCTGTGTTTTCCTTTCATTTAAGTATGACGTAAAGGTCAAGCAAGCATTACTCCCCACAAGTAATGTAGAACTACATGGCCTGCTACACTTACAGGGAAATACATAATTCCATTTAAACTGTGATAAATCAGGGATTTTTTTTAACATAAAAAAGACACTTAAATTATTAATTTAATCAGGCATGCACAAACTGTGAACTGGAGTGCTAAAAGTACCACAACAGTGGGAGGTCAAAGCAATAAAGAAGAATAACCTTTTTATACACCTCAGTTAATAGCTTTCCCTTCCTATCTGTTTCAATATGAGACATCACTCCACTAAGCTGGCTAGGTTTTTTTGCCAAGTCCTACAGCTCCCTATGTCATGTGGTAAAGTCCAAGAGATAAAATTTGAGGATTCATTCATTAAGCCCTTTCCTCTGAGGGATATAAGCAATTTTTATAATCTCCCAGGGGAGTTCAGTGATGATATTTTGTCAAACTGTGATAAGGGAGGGTTAAACTGCTTTCCTCTTCAGACTGTATTCATTTATAGCACACAGCAATAGCTAAAGGGTTATTACTCAAACTTAGAAGAAATGGGACCAAGGGGATATCCATCATTCCAAGACCCAAGGGCAAGAAAAGCATAGGAAAACTATATATATGAAGAGGCCACAGGTAATTGAGGCAAAGAGTTTGTTCTTAATTGCAAACAAAATATAGAGGGTGACAAATAACACTAAAAAGCATATATAGGTTTTGAAATAACCTGAAAAAGCCTTGAAAATACTGTTGTTTATTGAAAGAGAAAAGTGACAGGAATGATAGTATAATGTAATATCACTTGAAAACAAACAATGCTTTCATCGCTCATGTTCTTCTTCTAACTAAAACCTACCCTGGAAAAAGTTCCTGAGAAACATTATGTACTATTTATCATATTCTAATATGGTTGTTTGGCATTTCTCAGAGCCAACATGGTTCTATATTTGAAAAGCATAGCATTTGAAAAGCCGTGCTTAAAATAAGACATTGTAAATTATTTTATTTTTCGGTTGAAAGCAGGTATTTGCTGCTATTAAAATGGTATATATGAAGGCTGTTTTGATAGAATGATTGTTTAGAGTCCTTGCTGCCATTGTTTAAAAGAAGAGACACCCCATTCCAGAAGCATAATTAACAACAAATAAAGGGGTGGCAATATTAAAGGCCACTACAATGAAATGAGGTCAGAATCCATCAAGCTGTATTAAGTAAAAACAGGAAATACAAGAGAAACACAGTTGTCTGCCACTTTATCGTTCACAGTGAAATCTTAACAGAATGATGGAGTAGAGGTAGGGGGTCTCACTCACTGATATACCAATAGGAATGCTCTTGTACTGGAAACAATCCTTATGTTGCCTCATTTCAGAGAGGGATCTGCCAGCAGAACGCCTCTCCTAGCTGAGATCTGTTGGCATAAAAACCAAAAAGGGGGCAGAGAATTGGTAAGTAAGGAACAGCCCAAATAATACAACATCCAAACTTTCTCTAGCCCAGGGACACAGCAAGTGTGCTAGTACAAAATTAGTGAGGTAGTCCTAAATCAGTTTCAACATGCCTCGTCTGGAAAAGATTTGGATTCAGCTTAGCTTCAGCTGGACTGGTGTCAGCGTAGATGACCCTGAACTATCCTGGCTGGTTACATTGTTGTTGTTTAGTCATTAAGTCATGTCCCAACTCTTTGTGACCCCATGGACCAGAGCATGCCAGGCCCTCCTGTCTTCCACTGCCTCCCGGATTAGGGTCAAATTCATGCTGGTAGCGTCAATGACACTGTCCAGCCATTTCATCCTCTGTCGTCCCCTTCTCCTCTTCACACCTTCCCAACATCAGGGTCTTTTTCAGGGAGTCTTCTCTTCTCATGAGATGGCCAAAGTATTGGACCCTCAGCTTCAGGATCTGTCCTTCCAGTGAGCACTCAGGGTTGATCTCCTTCAAAATGGATAGGTTTTTTCTCCTTGCAATCCAGGGGACTCTCAAGAGTCTCCTCCAGCACCACAATTCAAAAGCATCAATTTTTCAATGGTCAGCCTTCTTGTGGTACAGCTCTCACTTCCATACCTTACTACTGGAAAAACCATAACATTGACCATGCAGACTTTTGTTGGCAAGGCGATGTCTCTTCTTTTTAAGATGCTGTCTAGGTTTATCAACACTTTCCACCCAAGAAGCAGGTGTCTTTTAATTTCATGGTTGCTGTCCCCATCTGCAGTGATCATGGAGCCCAAGATCTTTTGACAAAAGCCCAAGTCCATATCTTCCCCTTCTATTTCCCAGGAGGTGATGGGACCAGTGGCCATGATCTCAGCTTTTTTGATGTTGAGCTTCAGACCATTTTTTTGCACTTTCCTCTTTTACCCTAATTAAGAGGTTCTTTAATTCCTCCTCACTTTCTGCCATCAGAGTGGTATCATCTGCATTATCTGAGGTTGTTGATATTTCTCCCAGCAATCTTAATTCCGGCCTGGGATTCATCCAGTCCTGCTGTTCGTATTATGTATTCTGCATATAAGTTAAATAAGCAGGGGGACAATATACAGCCTTGTTATACTTCTTTCCCAATTTTGAACCAATCAGTTGTTCCATATCCAGGTCTAACTGTTGCTTCCTGTCCTACGTATAGATTATTCAGGAGACAGATAAGGTGGTCAGGCACTCCCATTTCTTTAAGAACTTGCCATAGTTTGCTGTGGTCCACATAGTCAAAGTTTTTTTTTGCGTAGTCAATGAAGCAGAAGTAGATGTTCTTCTGGAACTCTCTGGCTTTCTCCATAATCCAGCGCATGTTAGCAATTTGATTTCTAGTTCCTCTGCCCCTTTGAAATCCAGCTTGTACTTCTGGGAGTTCTCGGTCCACATACTGCTGAAGCCTAACTTGTAGGATTTTGATCCTTACCTTGCTAGTGTGTGAAATGAGTGCAATTGTACAGTAGTTGGAGCATTTTTTGGCACTGCTCTTTTTTGGGATTGGGATGTGGACTGATCTTTTCCAATCCTCTGGACACTATTGAGTTTTCCAAACTTGCTTACATATTGAGTGTAGCACCTTAAGAGCATCATCTTTTAAGATTTGAAATAGTTCAACTGGAATGCCATCACTTCCACTGGCCTTGCTTTCTAAGGCCCACTTGACTTTGTTCTCCAGGATGTCTGGCTCAAGGTCAACAACCACACTATCTGGGTTGTCCAGGACATCCAGAGCTTTCTAGTATAAGTCCTCCCTGTATTCTTGCCACCTCTTCTTGGTGTCATCTGCTTCTGTAAAGTGCCTACCATTTTTGTCCTTTATCATGTCCATCTTTGCACAAAATGTTCTTTTAATATCTCCACTTTTCTTGAACAGATCTCTGGTTTTTCCCTTTCTATTATTTTCCTCTATATCTTTGCACTATTCATTTAAGAAGGCCCTCTTGTCTCTCCTTGCTATTCTTTGTTTTTGCTGAGTTCTCTATCTTTGGCTGCAGAGAATATAATCAATCTGATTTTTATATTGCCCATCTGGTGATGTCCATGTGTAGAGTCTCCACTTATGTTGTTGGAAAAGTGTGTTTGTGATAACCATCTTGTTCTCTTGACAAAACTTTATTAGCCTTTTCCCTGCTTCTCCATCTTTAGCTGCAGATAATATAATCAATCTGATTTCGGTATTGCCCATCTGGTGATGTCCATGTGTAGAGTCTCCTCTTGTGTTGCTGGAAAAGAGTGTTTGTGATGACCAGCTTGTTCTCTTGACAAAACTCTATTAGCCTTTGCCCTGCTTCGTTTTGAACTCCTAGGCCAAACTTCCCTGTTGTTCCTTTTATCTCTTGACTCCCTACTTTAGCATTTCAATCCCCTATAATGAGAAGAACATCTTTCTTTGGTGTCAGTTCTAGAAGGTGTTGTAAGCCTTCATAGAGTTGGTCAATTTCAGCCTCTTCAGCATCAGTGGTTGGTGCATAAACTTGGATGATTTTGATGTTGAAAGGTCTGCCTTGGATTCATATTGATATCATTCTATCATTTTTGAGATTGTATCCCAGTACAGCTTTCCCTACTCTTTTGTTGACTATTAGGGGTACTCCATTTCTTCTACAGGATTCTTGTCCACAATAGTAGATATGGTAATCGTCTGAATTGAATTCGCCCATTTCCTGTCCGTTTTTGTTCACTGACACCCAGGATGTCAATGTTTATTCTTGCCATCTCCTGTTTGACCACATCTAGCTTATCAATGTTCATAGATCTTACATTCCAGGTTCCTATGCAGTATTTTTCTTTGCAGCATTGGACTTTCCTTTTACCTCCACACACATCCACAGCTGAGCTTCCTTTTCGCTTTGGCCCAACCACTTCATTAGCTCTGGAGCTACTTGTAACTTGTCCTCCGCTCTTCCTCAGTAGCATGTTGGATGTCTTCCGACCTGAGGGGCTCATCTTCCAGCGTCACATCTTTTAGCCTTTTGTTTCTGTCCATGGAGTTTTATTGGCAAAGATATTGGAGTGGATTGCCAGTTCCTGCTCCAGGTGGATCACATTTAGTCAGAACTCTCCACTATGACCTTTCTGTCTTGGGTGTCCAAGAGAAGCCCATAGCTTCTCTGAATTACTCAAGCCCCTTTGCCACAACAAGGCAGCAATCCTTGTAATGTGGGGGAACCGCATTACAGATCCTTATGTCATCAGTGTACAGTTCCTGGTGCAGGAAAAAATGGCAACAGGGTTCAAAAACTATTAACGTCTAATAGGTTTTGTAATTTTACATGGCCTGAGTGAATTAGTTGAAACATTTGCTGCACTGTGAGTCTATGTGGTAGTGGTGGATCTTATAATGCTGAATGATACGTTTTCAGTCATCCAGTCTTTCTTTTAGTTATCCAGGTAACATTCATCCTGCTACTAACCCATAAAAACACCGCTGGCAATATATGGAGATATATTCTTATTTATTTATTTATTTATTTATTTATTTATTTATTTATTTATTTATTTATTTATTTATTTATTTATTTATTTATTTATTTATATATATCCCGCCTATCTGGTCGTGTTAGGACCACTCTAGGCGGCTAACATCAAAAAGAATAATACAATAATATACATATAAAAACCAATTTACATAACAAAAGATACTAAACATAATAGGAGAGCTATAGGGGAAGGGAAAAGTCGTCAGGGAGTATCTGTTGGGAAGGCCTGCCTAAACATCCATGTTTTTAATTGTTTCTGTGGAAACAGCTTTCATCCTCCTCCCCACCACTCCAGAATAATCTATTGATTAGAATTGCTTCACTGTAGTGACACTGAATCATAACATCACTGTCATGATCATCGTTGGCACATCTTCTCCCAAATAACTGCCAGTCTGACTCATAGAAAGAAACTAGCTACACCTCAAGGCTCACCCTTGTATAGCCAATTGAAGGATCACATAGCACCACACAGGCATTTTCTATAGGACATTTGAGGTGCATTCCAAGCAAAGGTTCTCTCTCTATCTCCTATTGCCATAAAGGAGAAGCCATTAAAACTTTTTTCTTTGCCCTTCAAAAATGGTTCACGATGCAGGAGAGGAAAAAGAAACTAGAACCCATCCAAGTATATCCTTTACTTTACCTGTCTTTGGAGGTACTGTAGCGGGCCACTCTGAAGCCTCTGCTAACTCAGGCCTCCAGAAGTGCTCACTACTTTTCCTCTTCAACTGCGGACACCAATTATAATCAATATTTAAAAAGGACAAGTGTTTCTTCAAAAACAAAACTTGTTTATTGATATAATAAAAGAAAATGAGTAAATCACAGGTAGGTAATCAAGTTGTAAATCACTGTTTCTCATTCATTAAATCACACAGACTTTTCCTCACTGACTATTTTGGCTCACAGGACTTCAAACATGCTAATCACTAACTCTCTCCATCTCTCCATCTCCCCTTCTCACACCTCACACACCCCCTTTTATATTTCAGCTCCTCCCCCTTCTGCACCACCCTCCATCCCCTCATTGGCTGATGTTCCACTGCCCAGCTGTGATGGACAGGTGAGAGCAGGGCAGTATGTTACAGGTACTAATCTAAAACATTAGTTTCTCTCCAGTTCTTATGTAGTTCATGTGCCTACAGATTCCCTCTCATGGCACTTCATTAAAACTGTACTGAGAATGGAGATAGATGCCTTCGTACCAATTTTTTTTTTTTTTTTTTTTTTTTTTGGGTACCAAGTGTTCCAACAGCATGTTTCTCGGTAGAACATTTCCTTTTGTTACTGTGTGGACCAAACCTTCAAAACACATCAATACTGGCTCTTCGTGTAATTTACTACTTCCATGGCCAAGAGCCTAGCTATAAAACTGTCAAACCATGCTGAGAGATAACACTGATTTATCTGGCAAGTAACCTGCCATTGGAGAGCATGGTAAAAGTATAGGATCCTCCAAGAACTGCTGAATATCCGTGCTCAAGATGTCAGCAGCTTGCTTTGCTCTTTTAAAAAAGAGACATGTCAACTCATTGTAATACACACTGCCTTCTTGCTACCCGTGGCTTAGTTTGCTCAACAGTTACAAACAGAAGTTTATCACCATATGCTTGAACCATATGATATTTGAGCGTCAAACATTATCTCTTGCCTACAGAGTATATTCCATATGTTCAATTCAATATACTATACATGATGAATATTCTTGTCCTTGAGATATGTTCTCTCCTCCACTATTTCAGACCCATTTTATTAGTTATGTTACCAAGTTGTAGTTCATCAAATAACTATCCATTCCTAGTTCATTGCTGCCTTTTAATTCAACGAAATCTATAACAATGATGTCATCACTATACATAGATATCTTTCTAAGGCATATCTGTAGGCATGTTTTTCCTCATATTTTAGTTACAGTTTCAATTGCATTTGGTCTATATGTTCCCCTAGTATGAAAAATTTCAGCACTAATATTCACAAAAAACAAAATGGAGAGACACCAAGATTTGCACCCACTATGACATCATCATTAGCTATTCCTGGGGGAACTTTGCTGTTGTTGTGACACATGACATTAGTTAACAGACTTGGTACTGCCAAGATGTTTATGTCTTTTTTTAAAAAAAACAACAACAACAACTGAAATTTGTCTGTTAGTTTGTTTGTTTTCCCCAAGAAAAGGAATCTCAGTTGGCTCACAAAGCATTAAAAATACACAAATATTAAAACAGCTAAAACAGTAAATTATAATCTTAAAAAGACCATTAACTGTAATACAGATCAAAACTACTAAATAGAAACAATTCAAAACAGTTTAAAAGCACATCCAAAAAGATAAAATTGCAACTGTCCCATTAAACACAATTTTCAGAAGTCCGTTTCCTATTAAATCCTCACTTTAAAGAAAAGAAAATATTTGTCTGCTGGTTGGTAAATCCATCTCATCCAGGATATTCTGGAGCTGAGACGCCACTACCCGCTCCAGAATTTTATCCAAGAATAGAACGTTTGAGACAGGCCAGGAATTATCCTGTATACCAGCTTCCAAAGAGGCTTTTTTCCCCCCAGCAATGCCCATCAATGTCCTTTTTAGGCAGACTAGATGTTGCTTTGTTCTAAGGAAATGTTTACAGGTCTTCTTGTCCACTCAACCAATTCCCCCTCAGTGACCATGGACACTACAGAGTGTACCATCCCTGTTTCCCATATAATGTTAATATTTAAACACATCATATTTTAAACTAATACTATAATCTGTGAAACATCCATATTTACTTTTGTACTGCATTTTTGATTGCATTGTGAATTTAGGAATATAATGCTTGTAAAGTTTTATTTTCTGATAATATGACTAATACCAATGGACTGTGTTACACAATGGCAAAGAGGAGGAGACCCTGAGATAGGTGTTCACTCATCTCTATAACGACAATCTCTGTGCTGACACCTATGAAAACCCAAAACTACTTAATGGAGAATGACACAAAGAATTTGCTGGAAGACAAGGAGGAAGAGTCCCTCATATATCAAGTAATGAATATTCTAGGCAAGTTCTACTATGACAATTTCTAACATTTTTCATAACATTGTGCATTTTAATGTGTCTTACAGTGAGCATCCTGTGAAGCCTCATGCACATAGTTTGGGTTTCTCTTACAGCAGGAAAGGTTTTTAAATATATATTTGTATGCAAAGAATGCCAAAAGAAGGGGGGGGGGAGAAATAAAGACATTGCCTTAAATAAAGACATACCTTTAAGACTAACGTATTATTTCAGCACAGGTTTTTTTTTGGATTACAGTCTGCTTCTTCAAGACATGGTGCAATGGCTATTGAGTTGAGACAGAATGAAATGGGATAGACTTCCACCATTGTTAGCAGGAGAGACTGTTGGAAGGCCTATTCTGTGGCAACAGTGGGAGTGATGTGTCTGTCCACATCCAGTGGAACTGTTTTGAGTGGTTACAGCCAGAACCAAAAGAAGGGTCACAGCCCACTTGTTACTATGAAGAATCTGGTCACCATTCCAGATAAAATCACTTGGATACACTCTGACATAGGGCGTATCTACATTAGTGATTAACCCTGTGATATACATAGGCGTTTTTTGCTGCAATTCAAAAGTAATGTGACAGTCACATGACACTTACATCACTGTCTGCATCTCCTCAAGATCATGGTTAAGGTGTTGAATTTTTACACTGCACCTATTGGGAAAAATTTAAGCTGTGTTATAGAGGGCTACACAGGCTTTTAAAAATTGTTTTATTTGAGGCTTGCCCACTCTGCCCTCAGGCTGGCCACTTGCCCTATCTGCTGTGGTGAGGTGAAGGAGGGAGGGGGGGGTCTAAGCTGCTTGTGTTTTTAGAAAGCTCAGCAACTTCTGTCCTTTTCAGATTGCTCCAGCTGTTCCCATTTGTACCCACAGAGTACAACACAGATATGAGGGGTGCCTGGTTTTACAGTGGTGCAAGAAGACTATCCAAACATGGATCTTCCTTCATCCGTATGATTTTAAAATGGGATCTGCCCCCAATACTGTCAAATCTGTGGGCAGACCAGGTTCCTATGACTGAGATTGTTTGCAGGATGATTCTACTTAAAAACCATGTGGATCCACCTTTGGTGGATGACTGCTTAATAAAATTACAGGAATTAATATTAATGGATAAATTAACAGACTCATTGAAAGGAAAGAGTAGAATGGAGCATGAATCTCAGTGGGGTAAAGTAAAGAGTAATCTCAGAAAGAAATGGAAGAAAGATTCCAAACCCGTGCCAAGTGACTCAGGCCTAAATTAGACGCAGAACTGCCCTCAACATTGGTAGAGGTACAAAACCAAGTACAGTAAAGCAGATTGTTAACATAGATATGAAATAAGAATTAAGAAAGTTATTAAGATTGCGAAGAAGAAAAATGTCTGGTGGAAAATAAGTAAGTAAAGATTTTAAAGACTTACTATTTTGCATAAGAGATAATAGAAAGTTATCTTGGTTACGTGGTTACATTATGATAATTATTTACCTACTTTGATTGTCCTTTTTAAATGGCAATAAAGTTTAAAAATAATAATAAAAAACCCCATGTAGATATGTGAGGATCTGTGCCTCTGAGGCATTTATTTTGCCCAAAGTCAGCTCTTCACTCCTCTAATCCTGCACTGGACTGGCCACATCCTCACTGTCTTCTTAGGTTCCCTGCACCTGTCTGTCCGTCTTTCCTTCCCCCCCCTCCCTGGGGCTCTTGTTGTTGCTGCTGCCTTTCCCCACTTCTGCTGGTTACCCAAAGGGGTGGTCATGATCAGGCAGGGAGGGAAAGTGAGCAGGGTGGCAGAGGGTGATTCGGCAGGAAGAAGAGCAAGGCACATTGAGCAATTGGAGGCATTAGACCATGAGTAAGCCCCAAGCTAAAATAAATGATCCTGCCAGGAGGAGCTTAAATGATGTGCTTCTGAACAGTGGGGGGGGGAGGGATGAGATCTACTGTGCACCATGTGATCTGTTCTTTTAACATCAGTGCAATTGCAGCTAAACACGGGTCATATATTTATTTATTTATTTATTTATTCATTTATTTATTTATTTATTTATTTATTTATTTATTTATTTATTAGATTTATATCCCACCCTTCTAGTCAATGTCTACTCAGGGCGGCTTACAATACAACATATCATAAAACAGTTAAAACAATTTGAGTCAATGGTATTAGTATTGCTCAAGATGGGCAATGTGAGGAAAAAGCTAAGGTAAGAAGTAAAAGTTAAGTATTGACAGGAGGGAGGGCCTGCCTAAAGAGCCAAGTCTTTAATTGGCTCTTAAAAACACCCAGCGAGGGTGCCAGGCAAATCTCTGATGGCAAGCTGTTCCAAAGACAGGAGGCCACTGCCCAGAAGGCCAGGTTTCTTGTTCTTTCTTTCCGGGCTTCCCTCGGCGTTAGGCCCCTCAGCCATTTTTCCTGGCTGTAGCAAGTGACTCGAGTAGATCTAGGTGGGAGAAGGCGTTCTGCTAGGTATCGAGGTCCTAAACTGTTTATGGCTTTATATATCATCATTAACACTTTGAAATCAATGCAGAAATTAATGGGCAACCAATGCAAGGCAGCCAGAGTGGGAGAGATATGCTGGTATTTTCTTGTCACACTAAGAAGTCTGGCCGCCACATTTTGCACCATTTGAAGCTTCCGCATCAATCTCAAAGGTATTGAGCTCATTCCTTACAAAGCTGATGAATCTGCAGTCTGGATCATTTCACATTTTCTGAATTTTGTTTCTAAATATTCACACATCATTTTTTTTAGTTACTCAAACAAGTTTTTTTAAAAACACACACAACACCAGCCTTTAACAGTATTGAAAGTGTGAGGACCCCATTAAGTTAAAGAAATTGATTCCTCCTGTTATTTCCGTTTGTCTTCCTTTTGCTTCAAAAAATGTGCTCCGTACCATACTTCAGAAAGAGCCTCTGGGGGGAGACACAGTCTAAAAAGTGTCTGGTGCCTAATACAAAAAGCATGTCACATATCTACGAATACTTCAGGAGATTATTTTAACACAGAGATTGAAATATGCACACAATCGTCTAGCCTAGTTGGAACATGCTGTGCAACGTTTCCTGTAACCCTTCATTTACTCTCCTTGTCAGCTCTTGCAAGTCGTCATGATCGTAAATGGAAGGAATTTTTTTTACATCCCTGCATTATCAAAAGAGCTGTTGCAGTTGGCACTTCAGCTCTACAGATAAACCGAGTGATTCATGAGGAGCATGCTCTCCTTCGTAAACACTGGCCGGACAGTATTCTCAGTAGAGCTTGCTGCAGAATTTGGAAAGATTCCCAGGAGTGTCAAATCATTCAGAGTTAACAAAGAATTATCAAATACATTTTAATTAATACTCCACCCTTATGTTCCTCTTAATTTTAGACATTTCGCTCTATAGATTTCAACTATAGTTTATAAGAAAACAAGATGGATCTATATATATTTATAACAAGATGGATTTATATATATGTTTCAACCTGCTCTGAATCAAAAATAAGCCATAGCAAGGCTAAATCCTTTGTTACAAAGTCCCGGAGATAATCTCACAGTGTATTGTTTCATTGCAAATGCAGATAGGGATGTGTAAGGAATCCAAATGGAGTTTAAGGTTTGACAGGCTCATTTTTGTCTGCATTTCCCAGTCTGCCCATAGACCGGATGCAATTTGCACTCTGGAATTCTTCTGTTGATGGACATTTGGATCTGAAAGCTGTGCCCAGCCCCAGAATATATATGTTTAAAAAGCACACACAGGAAAATGTGAACATTTGAAATGCATGCAAAACACTGCTTAAACAGTAGTCATTTGGGGGAATAGGTTCAAGCAATGCATCCGGTTTAAATCAAATGTAGAAGAAGGCATACATTAAAAGAAAACTATTTTGAGATACAGTGAAAAAAACACAGGAACATGCAAAAACTGTGTGAATACAAACAGGTTCCATTTCAAAAAAATCATTTCTAAAAAGAGAACACTGCAGAAAGCACTATTCAGAATGTATTTACCCATTTATTTTTATAGCAAAGAGCATTTTTGGTCAGTTTAATTCTGATATGTGGAATAAAATAATTTATAACAAATGAATTCACACTTAATTAAAATTTTGCCATCTTGAGCTGCTGAGTTTGTTTTGGCAATAGTTTGCTATGCACCTTTTTGTATCATGCCTATGTCTGAACACAAGCAGCTTCTCTACATCTGTCGACTTCTATACCATTTTCTACCATATCAAATTATTTACTTAATTTCTACCCCACTTTTCTGTCTGTTTAAAAAGCCAAAAAGTAAAAAATAAAAATTATAAATATTAACATACTTATTATTAAAAGGTATAAACAGAATCCTGTTAAAACTATTTTTTTAAAAAAAAAATAAGTAAAAGCATAAAAGAAAAGCAAGTTCTAGTCAGGGAGCAGTCACTGAAAAGGCCCCCTCCCACCTCTTCACCAAGCATACCTGTGAAAGTTTTGTGACAGATAGAAAGACTAACTAATGAGGAGCCAGGACATACCTTAGTTGAACAATTGGAAACATGACTAGGATCCTCGTGGTACAGTGGTTAAGCTGCAGTACTTCAGTGAAGACTCTGCTCATAACCTGAGTCAATCCTGGGCTCAGGTAGCCAGCTTGGGGTTGACTCAGCCTTCCATCCTTCCAAGGTCAGTAAACTGAGTACCCAGCTTGCTCAGAAGGAAATGTGCAGCCTGCATAATTAAACTGTAAGCAGTCCAGAGAGTGCTTTAAGCACTATGAGGTTGTCTATAAGCTGCATGGTTTGCTTTGCTTTGGTGTAGACAATAACAAGACAGTAATCTTTGTGTAGTACATCTTTAGAGTCACCATTGTGTTCAGTGTTCTGATGGATTCAAACTAAAATTTTGTGTGATTGACCCATGTTCCATTTGCAGTAAGTAATAAGTGGACAAGACTTCCCAAAGAGAAATATAGGCGACCATGCAACCACATCCTCTCCTACTCTTGGAACTGAATGCCAATTATAAATTAGTTTTAAATTGTTTGCTCAGATGCTTACAGAGACTAAGTACATAGGCTTACCCTGAAAATTAGAATGCTGCTCTAAATCCCTGAGAATTCATCTATATATTTTAAGTGTCCTTTAATTATTTCTGTAGCATAGGCATGGTGTTCCTAAAGATCTTATAGGTGAATTAAACAAGTCTGCTTCCGCTTCTATGTATGGTTTCAAAGCCAGTTCAAAAAGAGTGAGGTTCCTAGTGGAAGTGGTAGGCAGGCGAATCTCTGGATATTAGTTGCCGTGACGCTGTGCACAATAACACCTGGTGTGCCTATTAGGAGCTCACCAAAACTGACTTCCCATTCCACGCTATTGCCAATGTGACCTATTCAAAACAACTCCACCATCAAAAGACCCTTAGCAGCCCATGGGTGACCAGTATGGGATAGGCAAAAATGCGGCAGTCGACCTTTTATGCTAATTTGGTAAGACAGACCCAAAATTCATATCTGGCCCTAAAGTGACCACATAAGCCACACAGGGTAGGTGGGTGGGTTGCTGGTTGTGAAAAAAGGGCTGGCTGGGAGTGGGCAGGCCTTATAAAATCCTGGCATAGTCCGGCTCTCAGCCTTGCCACGTCGAAAGCACCCATAGGTGCCTTCACCTGCCCATATCTCTCAGGAGGCTTGGGCAAATAGTCGCCCGCCTGCACAAGGATCCATACCACTGGAGGTAAGCATTCTGTTGAATAATTCACTGTACTATTTGGGGGCAAACACATACTTCATCCAACCACATATACATACTGTATTTCAGCCACTCAACCTCTATTGTCTTTTGAGACAAAAACTAGAGGAGACTCTCTTGCCTCAGAAGCTGAGCTTCCTTAAGTACTGAAAGATATTCTGCTGAGACAATTTTTTCCTATTTTTAAAATCAGAGCTCATCCACACGTTCTGTAAGTTCCTGTCTAAGAGGGAGCTAATTGACCATTGATTTGGATTAGGTCATCAGATCCACGTGTTACATCAGATTTAAACAAATCCCTCCCCTCTTCTTTAAATGAATACTTTATTACGGTTAAAGACCAGTAAACCCAAATCAATATAAAATAGATACATATGATTATAGCTTGGTAAGATCAATCAGGGTAATAAAATTCCAATAAAACATTATAAAACAACCCTTATTTCCAATTAATAACATCATGTATCCTTAATATGAATAAAACCTCAGTCAGTGTTATATTAAAAACATATCCATCTAAAATCACCTACCCAAATAATTGATTACGAATAACCATTGCTGCCACACAGAATTTGGCCACTTGTCTCGTAATATAAGGGGTGTTGTCAGAGAGTAGCAGTTGGACATAATCCTCCTCTGATCTCCCGGGAGATTTACAAATAATAGATGATAAAAGCTCCATACGAAGATCCAGATAGTAAGTACAGAAAAGGAGAACATGACCAACTTATTCAACTTTCTCACTGTTACAGCGGCAGAGACAATCTGCTGTAGGCAAACCTCGAAATTTTCCCTCCAAAAGTTTGGAAGGAAATACATTGAGCCTAGCTCCTGTACTAGCCTCTTTATTCACCTGGATTGATAAAACGGCATGTTTTCCTGAGGATTTGGGCCTAGCCATCGTAGTCCCAATATAAAAGAGGAAACAGAGAGGATCCTGTTAACTATCGACCAATAAGTCTATTAAACACCATTAGTAAACTATATTCAAGGCATTTATTAGGCAAATTACAAGATTGGCTACTTGAGGAGAATATACTTGCAGAGGAACAAGCAGGATTTAGGCTGGGAAGATCCACCATAGACCAGGGTCTTATCTTACACCATCTGGCATCTAAATACTCTGCTCCCAAAGGTGGTGCTCTATATGCAGCCTTCATAGATTTCAAATCTGCCTTTGACCTCATACCAAGGGAATGCCTGTGGTCAAAATTTGAATCCACAGGTATCAATAAATGGCTTCTCCTATTGATGCGGCGACTTCATGAAAATACGCATTTGCGGGTTCTTTGTAACTCCGTGGGGATCTTATCCAACCAAGTCCCTGTACTTAATGAAGTGAGACAAGGATGCATACTAGCCCCCACCTTGTTCAACTTCTATATCAATGGCTTAGTTGGGAATTTAAGCAACCCCAATTTTCATCAACCCAAACTTGCCTCTTGCCCAGTTGCAATCTTACTCTATGCTGACGATGCTGTTTTATTGTCAACATCGTGCGTAGGATTTAGAAGACTCCTGAGATCCTTCTCCTCTTACTGTAATAAAGAACAATTAATAATTAATTATGTTAAAACCAAGATTATGGTTGTGAGTAGAAGGAGAATAAAGCATAAATGGTCTCTAAATGGACACCCTGTCGAGCAAGTAGCTTGCTACAAATACCTTGGCATAGTTTTTCACTCATCAGGATCCTGGCTTACTCATGTAAACCACGCAGCAATGAGTGCCCAGAAAAATACTGGAGCACTAAGAAGATTTTTCCATACTGATGGGGGTAAATATGTACCATCGGCAATACAAGTTTTTAAGGCCAGGATTATTTCACAAATGCTTTATGGCTCTCAACTATTCACTTGCGCTAATCTACAACCTCTGGAGATTGTCCAGACCAAATTCGTGAGAGCCATTCTTGGAGTTCCACCTTGTACTTCCAATGTGGCTCTTCATTAGAGGTTGGGCTAATATCCCTCTTCCCTTTTGCTCCTTTAATCTTTTGTTTTGCTTGTTGAATTGCAGAACTTTTTGAAGTCTGGTAGAGTTCAGATATTTAATCTCTGTCAAGTTCCCTGTCTTGAACCTTTGTTGGTCCTGTAGGGGTGTGTACAGTTAGAATTCCGCTGACATCAACCATGATGTGACATAGGAGAATTTTTAGCTAAATAGAAAGGAGGACTGATTTAAAAAAACCCTAAATGGGTGGAGGGGGACAGGATTTATTGCCTCTCACCTTCTACTTCCTGCCTAACAGGATGTTTTAACTTGCATGGAAAAAAGAGAGAGAGGGGAGGAACAGCTCTAAGGTCTCATTCTGTCAGAGTATAAAATTTAGAGGCCTGAGCACAACAAATGTCCTAATGAGCAGTCATGATGTTCAGGTGTGTCAAAATACTGATTCACTGTGACTCAGGAGGGCTGGCTCAAAGATGATGCAACATCTGTGCTGATTGGACACAGCCAGATGCATAAGTGTATATATGTGTGAGGGTCCGTTATTCTTCATCTCCCCCGAACCACATAAAACAGGAGACGCTTTTGAACCAAACAGTTTGTCTTCATTTATTAACTGGGGTAAAGGAATGGAAATGTCTATCAACTTGGGGATAAACTTCTCCTGTGGGAGCAACGGCTCATACAGGGGCACCCAGTCTTCATCAAACGGGTTGCTTGACCTCGACGCCCATGGGCCAGCCTGAACCCGGGTGGGTTCTTCGGGTTCGAAGTCATCCAGGTCCATTGTCAATAACGGGGTTGTCTCCTCATGCCCTGTATATCCCCAGGGTACATGGTTCTCTGCCCTGGTGAAGTCCCAGGGTCCTGGTAATAACCCAGTTTCTTCAACTCCTCCAGATGCCCCCCCTCTCTCTCTACTCTCTTCTTCTCCTCAACCAACTTGCGTCACCACTCTCTGGTCTCCCTTTCTCCCCAGTAGGAGGGCCGTACTGTCATTTCCCTCCTTCTCTTTTCCTCTGCCTCCCGCTGAACAGTCACACCTGTTCCCACTTGCCAGTCCAAGGGTCTTGGATGGACACCCATTCCCATCCACCCTCCTCAACGTCCCTCTGACGACTGACCTCTCCTATAGCTCCCTCCTCTGGATCTTTCCATTCCCTTCCCGCCCAAACCTGAGGAGTCTGGGTAGATATAGTTAACCCCTTCATGCCCTGTTCTAAATCCATGGTGTCCACTGCCTGATGTAACATCGGGGGGGGGGAAGGCATGGGAGCTGTCTGGGTCCCCACAGAGGCTCTAGGGCGAGACAGCACTCCCAACATCACCTCACGACCCCGGGTACGGGTATCACAATATGTAGACTGTACAGAGAAGATGTATTCCTGCTCTTCTAATGAACTCATGGTGTCATGCTGTCGCTCTGTATACTTGTAAATATCCTGTAAATATATGTCTGCTGGTGGAAGAAGCTGCTGTAAAAGAGCATGTCCCAGGACCCTGGACTCTTTTCCCTAGGAAGCTGGGCTGAGGGCGAAGGCCAGGTCTGTTTGCATGGATGCCATGCTGAGTTTTTTTTCCTGGGCTTTCCTTTTGTCTCCTGACCACATGGCCTGGGGGTGGGGCCTAGGGGTGGGACTTCCTGCTGTAAAAGAGCATGTCCCAGGACCCTGGACTCTTTTCCCTAGGAAGCTGGGCTGAGGGCGAAGGCCAGGTCTGTTTGCATGGATGCCATGCTGAGTTTTTTTTCCTGGGCTTTCCTTTTGTCTCCTGACCACATGGCCTGGGGGTGGGGCCTAGGGGTGGGACTTCCTGCTGTAAAAGAGCATGTCCCAAATTCTCAAATTTTGTATCTGGCCTTAATATGGTAAATAGGAAAGCCAATTAGATTTGCATAAGCCAGGGAGTTAGGAAAGTTTTAAGGATCAGATCATACTTTTGCACTATTAAAGAGCAGGCCGGGTAGGTAGGGCTCGTCAGCCATGGAAGGCAGCCCATCTAGGAGAAGGAAAACTCCAATTTCAAACCTCCACTGCCTTGTGGCTATATCCACCAATGGAAAAGGCTTCAGGAGTTAACCTCGAGGCAAAATCCGGAGCTGGAGTCCCGAAGGCAGCTCGTGTCATTCTGCCAACTCCTGCGACGTTGCTGGAACCAGTCGTATTGGCTCTTGCCTTTCCATTGGACCATTTCAGCAATGTGGAGAGGGGGGATCTGCTGCATGGGTAACAGCCTATCCTCCATATTACCTTACCCGGGCTTCATGCTCTGGAGAGGACACTCCTCGATTCAGAGCATGTTACCATAGTCTTTCGAGACTGAAGGATGCCTATGATGGAAGAAGCTGATCGTGTCTGTGTGAGTCATTTTGCCACAAGGACCTTGAAGTTATGCTGCTGAAATTTTTACGCATGTTCATGCACTAACACATTCAAAGAGTGAGAAGAAATTTGTTAAGAGGAAATGCATATCTCTTCACAAAATGAATGAATGAAAGAATGAATGAATGAAATGGAAGCTGCTACTTTCAAATCAGGCAAGAAAGGGAAGGTAAGAAACAAAGGATAGGGACAAGGCAGAGAATGGGGAGGGCAGGAGAAGGGGGAAGAAGAAGGGAGGGGATATGTTGTTTAGAAACTGAATTCTGAAGAAATCAGATTCTATTTAAAGAAAAATAAAACAAGTTTAGACACTTGGACCGAGTCATTCTGGATGTATGGGGGGTGATACCCACCTACATCAACTTGAGCTACACACACATCTAGATCAGCCCTTAGTTTTCTTCGTGTGTTTTTTAAATTATTCTTAATTTGCTTTGTTTCTTGATTTCTCACTGGTAAGCAAGATTTGCAAGCCTGTTTGCACAGGCATGTGGCTTGGAAGAAATCCCATTCCTAGAGGGCCAACATGCTATCAGCATCTAAATGCAAGCTGAGCATTTAGTTTCCTGAGCTTCTCTTTTTATTTATTTACTTGGGGGATTTTTTAAAGTAACCCATCCTTCTCCTTAAGAAGGACCCAAGGTGGCTTACAATGATTAAAAGACAGTATTTTAAAGCTATCTACAGTTAGTGTATAATTACTAAAAAGCATCAAACAAACACCATGCTAAAAAGATAAGCAACATCAAAACATTCAAAATTCCAAGGTACAACAATCCATTAAGGAATGGTCCAAGTCCCAAATGACGGCCCCAGGCCGATCTGCCTGCATACTTTGCTGCCCAGAAAATGAAGCTGTGCCCAACCAGCTGGATCATCCACTGCCAGCCAGTCCATTCCACTCCTGAAATAAAGTGCAAAGAGCCAGACACTGGCCTACAAATGAAAGCCACTCTAACCAATCTATTCCTTTGAATGATTTTTTAAATTCCCTTATCTATCTATCAATGTGTGTGTGTGTGGGGGGGGTAAATTCCCCTGCCAAAGCCCCTGGGCTAATAACTCCAGCCCAGGGACAAAAGACCCAGAAGCCCCAAAAAGGGGCCAACCAAAACCCCCTTTTTGTAATACAATTAATGAAAGGAGATTATAATTCATTCAATGAATATGTAAATATTAGTATTACTATTTATTTATTTTAGGTTTTATGTATTTATTTATATATTTAATTATTTATTTATATTTTTATTTCAAGTATAATCTAAACCAAATCCCTTATGAATACAAAGTGAAAGTGAAGAACAGATTTAAGGAACTCAATTTGGTGGACAGAGTGCCTGAAAAATTATGGATGGAGGCCTATAATATTGTAAAGGAAGCAACAACAAGAACCACCCCAAAGAAAAAGAAATTCAAGACATCAAAGTGGCTGTCCAACGAGCTGGATTTCAAAGGAGCAGAAGAACTAGAGACCAAATTGCTAACATGTGTTGGATTATGGAGAAAGCCAGAGAGTTCTAGAAAAACATCTACTTCTGCTTTATTGACTATGCAAAAGCCTTTGACTGTGTGGACCACAGCAAACTATGGCAAGTCCTAAAAGAAATGGGCATGCCTGACCACCTTATCCATCTCCTGAGAAATCTATATGTGGGACAGGAAGCAACAGTTAGAACTGGATATGGAACAACTGATTTGTTCACAATTGGGAAAGAAGTATGACAAAGCTGTATATTGTGTCCCTGCTTATTTAACTTATATTCAGAATACATCATTCGAAAGACAGGACTGGATGAATCCAGATAATACCACTCTGATGGCAGAAAGTGAGGAGGAACTGAAGAACCTCTAAATGAAGGTGAAAGAGGAGAGTGTCAAAAATGGTCTGGAGCTCAACATCAAAAAAAACTAAGATCATGGCCACTGGTCCCATCACCTCCTGGCAAATAGAAGCGGAAGATATGGAGGCAGTGACAGAATTTACTTTCTTGGGCTCCATGATCACTGCACTTGGTGACAGCAGCCATAAAATTAAAAGACACCTGCTTCTTGGGAGGAAAGTGTTGATAAACCTAGACAGCATCTTAAAAAGCAGAGACATCACCTTGTCAACAAAGGTCCGCATAGTCAAAGCTATGGTTTTTCCAGTAGCGATGTATGGAAGTGAGAGCTGTACCGTAAGAAGGCTGACCGCTGAAGAATTGATACTTTTGAATTGTGGTGCTGGAGGAGACTCTTGACAGTCCCCTGGACTGCATTTTGAAGGAAATCAACCCTGAGTGCTCACTGGAAGGACAGATCCTGAAGCTGAGGCTCCAATACTTTGGCCATCTCATGAGAAGAGAAGACTCCCTGGAAAAGACCCTGATGTTGGGAAAGTGGAGAAGGGGCCGACAAGGATGAGATGGCTGGACAGTGTCATCGAAGCTACCAACATGAATTAGACCCAACTCCGGGAGTCAATGGAAGACAGGAGGGCCTGGTGTGCTCTGGTCCTTGGGGTCACAAAGAGTCGGACACGACTTAACGACTAAACAACAATTTTTAAATTTTTAATATATATATATATATTATTATTATTTAAAATCTGTTGAATTGATCTGCTTCTTCAGAAGGGGGTCAAACTTGGAATCTAAATCAAAGCCAAAACTTGGGGAGTGCTGATGCACCCCCCAACATTGTCCTCTCTTTCCTGTTCTGACACAGCAGAAAAACTCCCTCAGCACACCACACAGCCGCTGAGGGAATCAAAGCCTCAGAAAGAGCCTGAACATGTGGGGAAGCATCCTTTTAAGTACAATCCCCCACCCCCCCCCTAGTGAGGACACGCTTATCGCGTCTCACACTGTTTCCTGTGGGGGAAGGCAAAGGAGGTCCATAATGGTGATGCGCGCCATTGGGGGTGACATTAGTTATATCTGGAAAGACTTATTAAACTGGGGTTAATGACTTCATTTACTACTTGTGAAAAATTAACACACACGGTTACAGTTACAAAACACACACATACACACACACACACACACTTCTGCCTTACAATATGATATAGAAACCAAGATGAAAAAGCAAACATTATTAAATGGATTTAAAACACAAAAATTAGTAGGCCTGTGTGTCTTCTGTGCATTCATGCACACAAAAACATGTAAATGAGGATTTCAATATAGGATGAGTCTCAGCTCTTCATAGTGTTAAACTAACTTAATGTTCAAAGAAAATAGTTTCTCACCAGTATGAAACGCAATATGGCGACATATAGGTATTGCCAAATTTTGAAATAAGATCTGTATCATATAGTGTATAGTCAGGCTGTATGATAGTGAAATATTGGAAAATTAATATCAGCAAGATATTTTATTCAGATCCAGCACTATGTCTTTTTAGGCATGAGCAGTCAAAAAATATTATCCCTAAGAAATATATAAAGTCTCTTTTCTATTTATTGATGACAGATTCAAAAAGTAAAATGACTTTATAGGATTTGGGAGCCACCGACATAACAGATCTACGAGTTCCTAACCTTTCACCTTGAAAGAACTATGAGGTTTTTAAAGTGTTCCAGTCAACTGCCAAAAAAAACCATAGGGTTTTATTGTTTGATGAAAACAGAGTTGGGTATTTATTATTTAAAAGTATATGTTGACTTTTTAGAAATTTATTTTTAAAAAGCCAATTATAATTTCAAGGCCCAAGCAACTAGTTTGTTGCTGTTAAGTCTGTAGTTTTAATAAAGTAATTATTTCTTTTTCCTCAAAGTAACTAAATAGTCATGTTTAGTTATTTTAGAAATCTGAATTATTTTGCACACATTCCACAAAGTAATTTTAAAACTGAGGGGGGGAGGGCAGCATAAATTTATACATTTGAAAATGGACTTTGGATCTGCACCAATTGGCACAGATATAGCAGACAGCCTGCTCTTGCTCCGTGCCACATGTTTGGGGAAGTTTGGGCAAAGGGTTTTTGAGTTATATTTTTTAAAGTTAAACTTACCCCCCAATTCATAACTATACAACCCCAAATAATCCCAGATTTAAAATCACAAAAATTGAAAATACCAATCTTGCTTATCCCGAAAGAGAATGGTTGTCCCCACCCACTTGTTTTTAAATTTGGAAAGAATCCAGGCTGCAGGGGCTGAAATATTGATCCCCAAAAAAGGCATTTCAAAAGGGCAAAACAGCCACTGAGCATGTGTGGTACAGACCAGCAAGCAAAATCTTCATAAAATGAAGCTTTGTATATATTTGTGGGTGGGAGAGGAAGATATTTGAAGAGTTGCAAGGCAACTCAAGCTTACAGAAAGAGACAGAATAAGAGGTTTTCTTTAAATAATATTAATAAAAAGATTTGCTTTAAAGAAAATAACCAGATGACAGTCCTCCAATAAGGAGGACATTTTGCCATGTATCTTCAGAGAATCAGCATACAATTTTGTAAGATATATTCAAAGTATTTCTCCTTACTCTAGAAAAACAGATAGCAGTTGTATTTTGTTCTAGCACTTTGAGTAAAAATTATTTCAGAATCTCTGAGACCAAATAGTCCCTTCACATAAGTTTTCAAAGAGGAAATTAGCTCCATCTCTCAGGCAGTCTGAATGTTTGACCCTGTCAGTCAGGACTCAATTTACTGACTCTGTAAAGCAAGAGGCTGGAAACTGAACTAGAAAGATAGCTTTCTAGTCTGCATTCTGTGGAGCAGACATGGCAACATGAGCTTACATGAGAGATCAAAAGGTATGTATGATTCTCTGTTATATATGTTGCACTTACTTACACTTTTGCTTCACTATTTCATTAAGTCTAGAACAACCCTTCAAAATATTTTAGCACAGAAGTACTTCAGATATACCCCAGCTGTTCTATGTTCTGCGCTCCCCCAGGATCCATACTGCAGCTCATGTGATCATTTTCTGGGATCCTCTAGCACTGAACAATTCTATGTGAGGGAAGTTGATGTTGGAATTTGTGTGTAAAGCCTCTGTTTCAAAAAGCCAGGAAATTCAATTCTTCCCCCCCCCCAAAAAAAAACACAAAAAACCCACCCCTCTGGTTTATGAATATGGGATATTATGCTTTTGTATCCACTATTCAAAAAGCCAGAAAATGGCCCAATATTGCTACAAAATATTGTTCCCAGTAGGAAAATGGATGGCAAGCTTTACATAACAAAGGGCACCCTGAATGTAGACAATACCAAGGGTGGCAGTCAAGATAATCTGGATACTCTCTTGTCTTCTCAAGGGGGACACCAAGTAGGGGGAAATCCGAACTCCTGACTCCTTTTTTCATCAGTTAACCACTTCTTACACAAACACAAAGCAATTTTCTCAACTGTTTTGGGATTTGTTGTTTGTGCAGCAATATTGGGCCATTTCTTGACATTTTGAATTGTGCATGTTTGAACATGATATCTCACATTCATAAACTGGAGTTTTTGTTTGTTTGTTTGTTTTCTTTTTTTGCAGAATCGAATATTGCTAGATGGCCAGTGAAATAAAGCACTTTTTCTGGACATCCTCCTTGTTGCCATCTCAACAACCAGAACAGGGAAGAGGCAGTAGTCTGAAATATAAGGAATCATGTGTTATTCCTGCTTCACCATTTAGTAAGGCCACGTCACTCTAACTGTAAACATTACAGTACAAAAGAGATGACATTTTTCCTTATTAGCTTACAATAGTAATAAAATACTTTCATCATTGGAAAAATGAATTAATTGGAAATAACTTTGTTTACAATTAATTATTTCCAGAGCTGCGTGTCTAGATCAGTGAGCTGCAGCACAGGCTGTATGACAGTGCCACCTGAGAAAAGAGCCAGCCTATGTAGCCTTGGGCAAGCTGCACAGTTCCATGGTCCCACCAGAAGAATGGTATGGGAAACACCTTTTGAATACTCTATATCAGAAAACACAGAGAAGGGTTGCCAAAAGTCAGATTTGACTACAGGGCACATAGTTGGCATTTCAAATCTTAAGAAGATGAATATTTGTTTACCAGGGATGTGTAGTCTCATGTTTCAAATCCATGCTATGCTGAATCTAGATTACAAAAGCAGTGGAACTTTCTTACTGTTCTTTCCCCAGCAGCCATTCATACTCCTTGACAACCCACTTTAGACATCCTAGGTTTTTTGGGTGGTAGGTTATACTAGAGAAGAAGGATCATCTGCTTCATGGTCCCAATGGTAGGAGATGGACTAGTAAAAGTTCCCATATTGATTCTGTTTCAATTCCCAAGTGGGGAACAATGCTACATCCAGGAGAGGGGCATCTACTTCTATACCATGCTTCCCCATATCAGAAGACTTGTTTTGAGGCCTTTGTCTTAAAGCAGTCAATGGAGAATGGATTTGAGCAGAAAGAAGCTACCCATTGCTTGATTCTGCTTGGAAAAAAATCAAAGGATCTCTCTTCTAGTTCTGATGACACTTTTACTCTAAGCTTCAGCAGCTATATAGTTATAAGCCAGTGTTGATTTACCAGACAAATAACTTCCCAATTTCACGATTCATACTGGAATTTATGAAATGAACAGGAATGTTATTCCTCAGTAGATATTAAATGTTCCCTTTCTATACAGTTTGGATATTTTACATGATGTTTGTATTTGATATAAGGATTTTTAAAAATATTATTGCACTGCCCTAAGAAGCCAGATTGCCTACCTCCTTCTTGTCCTTCCACATTCAGGCAAAGACCTTTCTTTTCAAGCACGCTTTAAAACAATAAGTGGGGGGTCCTAGGAAAAACCACTGTATGCTGTATGAATGACACAATAATGTGTTAAAATGGGCATGGGGCAGAAACAGTTTTTTTAAAAGAAGCTCCAATTAGAAGCAGAGCTGCCTTAAGCACTAGAGAGCATGTGATTATCCTCAAATGTGATTTTGCCATCTTGCAAGTTGCAAATTAGATTGACTTTGCTTGCCATTTGGTCAGCAGAGAAATAAAAATGGTTTTATTTGCATTTTGAATGTGCAAACATTCCCGCTGCAAAGAATGCATCTCTAGAAATAAAATGTTTCACCATCCTCTAGAAAGCTGCCCATCTAATTATTTCCATCCTTAGAAAAAATTGCAACTGATAGTCCCCCATAACACTCTTACATATACACTAGTTTATTGCTTTACATGACATAGATTTTGAAAGCCCTTTCTCTGTACAATTATTTCTTTCAATGGTTCTTCTGGGTTTTTCAGGCTCTTTGGCCGTGGTCTGAAAGTTGTTCTTCCTAACATTTCGCCAGTCTCTGTGGCCGGCATCTTCAGAGGACAGCACCCAGAGTACAGAGTGCTGTCCTCTGAAGATGCTGGCCACAGAGACTGGCTGCTGTACTGCAGCCAAAACTGTGCTCACAACCTGGGGTTCAATCCCAGGTAGCGGCTCAAGGTTGACTCAGCCTTCTATCCTTCCGAGGTCGGTAAAATGAGTACCCAGTTTGCTGGGGGGGGGCAATGTGTAGCCTGCACAATTAACTTGTAAACCGCCCAGAGAGTGCTTGAAGCACTATGGGGCGGTATATAAGCAGCATGCTTTGCTTTTTTGCTTTGCTTTCAGAACACGGCCAAAGAGCCCGAAAAAACCACAACAACCATTAGATCCCGGCCGTGAAAGCCTTCATGAATACATATTTCTTTTAAGTTGACAATTTGCCTTTTATTTTTCAGACTGTTCGAGCTATTCTTTTGCTCTCTTCTGCTAATTTAGTGAATGTATTGTCATGATATTGTATGGGGATAGATTGAAAAATGGCACATGATTTTGCCTTTTTATATTTTACCAAATTGATACAATTAAGCCAATTTTCCTTTTTCAAATAAGCCCCCTTCTCTCTCACTCTCATTTCATACCAGAATACTCTTCCATTAAACCTCACCATATGGAGCAAAACTCTCCAGTGTAGAAGGGAAGCAGCTGCTTTTCCAGGGCTGCATCACTGCTACTGATGCAACAGTTTCACACCATTTCACATACCAAGCTGAGGCTCTCACCAAAGTCCTAAAGAGAAGAGACAGAGAAGAAAAGCAAAGAAAGCCATCCTTCCCCTGACAATCTCTGCTATCTAGTGGTAACAGCTAATTGAAATCTCCAGGAACACATAATATGACTACTGTTTCTCAAGCTGTTCAGTTTGTTGAGAGGAAAATGCATATAGACACAGGGCGGTAACTCCTTTGTTGCAAAAACTTCCCAAATGCATCTGCGAGACCACCATTTCATTTTCACAATGTTTGTCCTCAACACTCACATTTATTAGGAAGACCATAAATTATCCCTTTAGGCCTATAACTTAATGTCAAGGGACTGGGAAAATGAGGGATCATGGTTTTTTTTTTTTTTTTTTTTTTCCTCTTCTAGAAAATCAGGCTTTCTAGTTTGTGCCTAGGACAAGCTGACCAAGTGGGGAAGGCCCACTGGTAATTGGAAGGCAGCAAACACCTTGCCTTATCTCTATGAAAAAGGAAACCTCAATGCAGGACTGAGTTAATGAGCAGAATGGCTTCAGCTGAGGTAAGGAGAAAGAAGTTACTCTCTTCTTTGTGAAAGTTCAGGGAAACTCAGTGCCTAATTGGTAGATCTTCTGGAAGGGTCTGGAAACTGGAATTTGGCATATAAAAGTGGGGAGAGAAGTTACTTAGTGTAGCCTAGTTATCTCTTAGCAGAATACTATGCTTGTCTGCTACATGACTTGTATTCTGTACATGCTCTGAGGATGCATTGAAACTATGCCAGGATATAAAGGTTAGCATAGGTTAGCTAACCTACTCATTTTCTTGTGGGATTTTTCTGGAATTATTCTTGCCTCAGTACTTTGTCTGTTTATTTTGGTCCACATGCCTTGTGACTAGAGATGGGGACAAATAAAAAAATGGTGATCCATTTTGATTCGTGATCTGTCAAGGTTACGAATATACAAATATTCTTCAATGAATCGACGAATCAATCCATCATCTGTCTTCACTTTAAACGGCTATAACACTGGCCTCCAACCACATAAAGACACCAAATTTGCAGGGACGCTTCCTCCCTCTTCTACAACTCCTGAAGGCTTGGTAAACACTGGATCACAGACCCCTGAGTTATATACTCACAAAGAGGACCCCCAGGAAAGCCCTCCCAGGTACTTAGAGAGTCTAGAATCACAACAGAGCTTCCTATGTCTTTCCCCAACTTGCCTGCCAACTTTGGTGAAGATTGGATATTGGATATCTGAGTTATTCACCCACAAATTGGGTCCCCCCAGGAGAGTTTATGGCACAGAAGCTCATTCTGCCTACCGACCGCTGATTAAAGGCCAATAGGCAGGCACCACCACCCCGACAGCTAGCCACCACCACAGCCTACCCACCCACTCCCTTCCTTTCCCTACATTAACCCCTTCCCCACTCCCACAGACACCTCCTTACCTTAATAGCTGCTGCCGAGGTCTCCATCAGGCCTCCGCAGCCACGAAGTGTAAAAAGGGAGACTGGCTGCCCTTTGCAAAGATGGTGGCTATGGCTTCATTTAGGGTAGGGAAGCTGCAGCTGCCATCTTTGCAAAGGGCAGCCTGGATTCCCTTAAGGCAGGCTAAGAGACTCCAGGCTGCCCTTTGCAAAGATGGTAGCTGCTGCTTCCCTACCCTAAATGAAGCCACAGTCACCATCTTTGCAAAGGGCAGCCAGTCTCCCTTTTTATGTGCCGTGGCTTGGACTAGGCCAAGAGACCTTGGCAGCTTCGATTAAGGTAAGGGGCTGTCGGTGGGGGTGGGGGAGGGCTAAAGAAGGGAAAGGAAGGGGTGGGGTAGGCTGTGGTATTGGGTGGCTGTGTGGGATGATGGCTGCCTTTCTGCGGTAGGCAGAATGGTTTTTTAAAAAAATAATAATTCTTTTTTAAAATACAAAATCCCTTCATATTCGTGGGGGTCTTTGGAACCCACAAATACAGATCGACGGATATTTAACAAATCGGCTATATTTGTCGGAAAAACTGATCCATTTTTATATCCGTTCCCATCTCTACTTGTGACTGTTCTGTGGCTATTGAAATGGTTTAGAAGGTGTCCTCTTTTTGATTTATTCCAACCTTAATAAAATATTTCAAAAGTATAGCTTTGGTTCTTTTGGATCAAGAGGATTCTTGACACTAAAACCTAGCTTGCCCTGCCCATCTACCAGGAGCTTGTGTGTTTTATATTTTTGGCATTCCTCCCTTGCAGGGTTGGTGTAAGAGTCAAAGTGCTTAACCTTGTAGATTTTTTGTAACTCCATGGAAGCACTGCTTAGTTGTAAATGACTAATATGTTGGGAGGTTACTAAGCAGGAAGATTTTTCTCAGCCATTAGTACATTTGGCCTGGGTTTTACCCACACCATTAAAGATAAAGTGCTGTCCTCTGAAGATGCCAGCCACAGAGACTGGCAAAACGTCAGGAAGAACAACCTTCAGAACACGGCCAAAGAGCCCGAAAAACCCACAACAACCATTTGATGACACTGTCCAACCATCTCATCCTCTGTCGTCCCCTTTTCCTCTTGCCTTTACACTTTCCCAATATCAGGGTCTTTTTCAGGTAGTCTTCTCTTCTCATCAGATGGCCAAAGTATTGGAGCCTCAGCTTCAGGATCTGTCCTTCCAGTGAGCACTCAGGGTTGATTTCCTTTAGAAATGATAGGTTTGTTCTCCTTGCAGTCCAGGGCATCAATTCTTCGGCAGTCTGCTTTCTTTATGGGTTGATTTCCTTTAAAATGGATAATATCTCCCTTCAAAGATCTGTTGCTGAGTTTACTTGCATGCATCTAGTCTTCTCAAACTATTTGTCATTAGATTACTGAAATTTTCATGAGGGCTTTGATTTCTCTTTGAAAATAAAAATATTAATGAATAAAACACACATTAGGTAAATATTTCTTTTCTATGTCAATATTTTCCACTAGCAATGGACTTCGTTATTCATGTCTCCATAAACAGCTACGCAAAGGAAGCCATGACTTACATTTCTGGGATCGTTCCAATGACAGTCTCTCTTTCATAATCATACCTTTTCGCACTTGAGGGAGCACTGCTTCTAGCTATAGAAGCAGTGACTTGTCTGGTGAGATCCAGAGACAATAGGTTCCTAGTGCAATGTATGCTCTTCTTACGCTTGAAATGCCGTCAGATTGCACTAGTATTCCTGGGATGTTTACAAAGTAATGCACTATATTTGATGGTATGTCTTTTTAAAAACTATTGTCATTTTGATGATGTGTGCACTGAAAACATATTCCTGCAGATGTTAAATCTTCTGAGAATATTATTTCCCTGTACCACAAGAGGAGAAGGGAACGACAGATGACGAGATGGATTGACAGTGTCATTGAAGCTACCAACATGAATTTGACCAAACTCCAGGAAGCAGTGGAAGACAGGAGGGCCTGGCGTGCTCTGGACCATGGGGTCATGAGGTCACAAAGAGTCGGACATGACTTAACGACTACACAACAACATACCCCCATTTGCAGGTCAAGATGAAAGTAGGGAGACAGAGAAAAGCTGGTGGTAGATGGAGTGTGGCATGTGCTCAGTTCTGAATATGAGAGTAAGAAAGGCTTTTAATGTGCAGCTGTCTAGAAGTATAGTTTTTGCAGAGCTAATAAGGTTATGTTGCAATTGCTTGCCATACAAACAGTCTGGGCAATTGCCAGATCTGGTTTTCCTGAATCACAAATCAGAAACCATTAATCTTCAACAGTTGCATTTCTTAGAATTTTATTTGAACCAAAAAAGGCAGAAAAATTCACATATTAGAGAGAAAATGCACAACACTGAATTATACTGAGGAAAATACTTTTAAAATATATAAATAGGGCCAATTTGCACACAAAATGAGCATGTTAATGAAAATACATATGTTTTAGAACTGGACTTTCTTAAATGAATCTATGATTTGCAAATTGATTTGGGAATCAGACAGAATGAGAAATATTAGAAAGCCAAACTGCAAATCATATATTACCCCATCCCTCTTCTTTAATAATTGGCCAGATGCACAGGGTCTTATTTAACCCAATGTTTTCACTGCAAATTCATCCTTGTAGAGATGGTAATCCATCCAGCCAAGGTTGGTAACCTGAATACTCAATATGTGGGGGGTGGGAGGGGATGGGGACCCTGCATAATTAAATTGTATACTGACCAGAGAGTGCTTTAAGTGCTATGGGGCAATATATATACAACACAGTTCGCTTTGCTTTACAAGATACCTAGGTAAGAATGCAGGGGGACTCAAAACACACAAAAAATAACCCCCATCACTCCAGAGGATGCAGGGGGAACTTTCTGAGCAAGACCATTTTTGGTGTGTATGTACGAGGGCTGAAGGCTCCAGGAGCACTGAGGGCCAAACAAATATCCCTGGGTGCTTCATGAGACCAGCAGGCCAGTTTTTTTCCTCATCCTCGTAGATGTTGCTACATATTAAATTTTTCATTTCCTTGCAGTATTCTCAAGGATGCTCACAATAAGAATACTAGATTTCTTGCAGATAATATCACGCTCTCAGTGACAGATTCGGTATCATTTATGCTGACATTGCAGAAGATACTCTTCAGTTGGAATCTACTACATTGAGAGTGAAACTGTGCCCAGGATGGGACTTTTGGGGTTTTTGCTCTGTAACCCCCAGAATTAGCTAGGAATTCCCTCAGCCAGAATTCTAGGAGCTAGAGCCAAGAAAGTCTACAGAGGTGTTTCAGCAGTCACACATGAATTAGCCTTAGTAAGCCTTACCTGTGACTATTGGCCTCCAAATAAGAAGGAAATAGCTGGGAGCAGCTAAGCTCCAGATGAGCTCAAGCGATTATGGAACTAGTAATTTTTGAGAGACATTCTTTACAGAGCCTAATGGGCAGATGAGTGTCAGTACTTTCTGCTCTTTAGAGTATCCGTGGACTTTATATCTGGAATCTTTCTCTTCCCAGCTGTCTTGCTGTTGTCATAGTCTCAGTAGTTCTACAGAACAGACCATGAAGGAAAAACCCAGTCCTCTAGAAATAAGCTACCAGCAGCCAGATTTTTTTCATGAGCTAGTAGGCTCATGAAAACACATACTTTTTCTTACTCAGCTTTGATTCTGGCCTATAGCAAAATGGAATCACCCCTGTGGAGAAAGAAATCAAAATAAAAAGCTTGTTGACTCGTGTCCATATGAGAATATAATTATCCAATATAATTTAATATAAAGTATTTGTAAATCATTCTAATTTTTGCATGAAACAAAATTTATGATTATAAAACTCACAACCAAGGGGAAGGGAGAGTCACTGTATTATTCAAACTATTGTATTTGTCTTACTAATGAACAAATTATTGAAGTAATTTTGAATTGTGCACAACTCCAGGTTCAATTATCTCTAGTCATTAACAATCCCTGGACACTGTTCATGGGCACTGCATTAATAGCCTTTGCATTCTTGCCAAATCCCAGCTCAAATCCCAAATCAAGGAATCATTAAGTACCAACTATCAATAGAAATCCTAAAGTTCAGGGTATTATTGTGTAGTGTTTTTAAACCCTGCTAAGTGCATATTTCAGGGGCAGGTGACTGGTTGTTGTTTTTCTCCCTTGCAGTGGACAGATTTAGGCAATCATTAGTAGTTGTCACAGAACAGTGTGATTGTTCAACTATGTTAGCACATGTGATTGTGTGATCTAGGAGGCACTTCAACAAATAGAACAGGAGGGAAGTAACATGCCACATTTTGTGCCACTTCCCCAACTGTTTCACCTTGGTATGAATTAAATTGTAGACAAGCAGGTAAACTGTCAAATATATAAGGCCCAAGGAAATGTATTTATATGCCCCAGATGGTTTTATAATGACCAAATTATGCATATATTGTTGTGACATATACAGCAAATAAAGCACTGTATACGTTACAGCAGTGGTGCTGCCTTTGCACGCTGAACTATAATTTAGAGGCGAGTGTCAAAAACGTAATTAGAATATGTGAGTGATAAAGCAGGATTACAGAAAGCGGCCATCTAGATTGTTCTTAGATGTTTCCTACGAAATGACTGCAAAGTAATCTAGAGATCACAAATGTAACAAATAATGGAATAGCTGTCAATATTTTCAAACAGTACTCATTTTACATTGTTTGTTTGTTTGTTTATTTATTTAACTTATATGCTGCCCACTCTACCCAAAGGTCTCTGGGCAGCTTACAACAATTAAAATATAATAAAAAGATAAAACAATTAAAATACAATTAAAATAGATACTCTAAAAATTGCCATCAGGACCCACAGTTGATACTATTTCAATTAAAAATCTTCTGGAACAGGAAGGTTTTGACCTGGTGCCGAAATGTCATCAGCGTTGGCGCCAGACAAATCTCAGTCAGGAGGGCATTCCATAGTCTGAGGGCAGCTGTCGAAAAAGCCCTTTGTCTACAAACCATCCCTCTTACTTCTTTGAGGGATGGTTCTTTCAAAAAGCCCCCCTGGCTACATCTTAACTGCCAGGTGGGCTCATATGGAAGGAGGCAGTTCTTCAGGTATCCAGGGCCCAAGCCATTTAGGGCTTTATATGTCAAAACAAGCACTTTGAATTGGGCCCGGGCAGCAACTGGTAACCAATGTAATGTAATCAGAATCAGCTTGAGACAGCCCCAAGGTTGTCATGGCGGCCATGAAGTCCTGAGCCACCCCAGTCAAGGCAGCCTCGTCATGAATGTTGAGGTCCCCCAGCACCAACATCCTGGGAGTCCTCAATACCAGGTCCAAGACTACCTCCGTCAGCTGAAGCAGGGAGACTGTTGGTACCCAGCAGGGTGGGCGGTACACCAACAGAATCCCCAATCTGTCTCATAAGCCCAACACACAATACAGGCCCTCAAGACCTCCTCTCAAAAGATAGGAAGCCTGGTAAAGGAGATAGAACTCCTATATATAGCAACTCCCCCTCCCTGACCCTATGAAATGAGTGCAAAGTAATCTAGAGATCACAAATGTAACAAATAATGGAATAGCTGTCAATACTTTCCAAACAGTACTCATTTTACATTGTTAATAGTTATACTTTGCCAATTAATTCCTCACCTCGTTTACATTGCAAGAATAAACACCTGAACTGTGTGGCTTAATTAAGATTAAACTAATGATCACTTACAGATACCATTTCCCCTAGATCTGTGGAGCTGAGATAAATCCTTAGCATGAATACAGGAAATCAATAGCATAAATAAATGCCATTCTTTGCTTCATTTACAGGCCATGCGTGTTACTGATCAAAGTAAAAAAGATTAAGTTTGACAAATACAAGGAAAGTAGCTGTTAAAAAAACCTCACAAGGACAAGAAAGGCCTTTTGTTGTTGTTGTTGTTGGAATTTTATTGTTGCCTGAGTGATCAGGACATAATTTTCTGGACTGAGGTGATGGTCTATCTATCCAGCACTAACCAATTGTTTCCTCTTTGCTCTGAAATCAACAAGAGCCCTACCTCTCTGCTGAACATTCCTTTCCCTGTCTCTTTCATCTGTTGGAAGCAGTTGTTTGTTTTGTTTGCTGTTAATTTGTTCACAACTGGATTCTTCTACAAATGTCTCAGAGTGAGTTCTTGAGACTGCAACTGCCAGTTAATGAGAAAGAGGTGGACTATCTGGGAAACTTGAAGGTATTCTCCTCTGTGAATCTCAGTACTTCTAGTGCATAGTTAAAGGAATTTTATCAGAAATCTAAAACCAGTCTGCACCATTTTTTCTGTCACAGGTGCACAACTGGTCTGTTTCTATTGAGAAGAATAGTCCACAATGTATAGATATGTCTGTCAGTAAGTCACAAATTATAAGTTAATTATTTAAGTAGATAAGATCCTTGTTCTTTAGTGGGTAAAAGGTAAAGATAAAGGTTCCCCTTGACATTTAGTCCAGTCGTGTCCTACTCTAGGGCGCGGTGCTCATCCCCGTTTCTAAGCCATAGAGCCAGCGTTTGTCTAAACACAGTTTCCGTGGTCACATGGCCAGTGCGACTAGACACAGAATGCTGTTACCTTCCACCAAGGTGGTACCTATTTATCTACTTACATTTGCATGCTTTCAAACTGCTAGGTTGGCAGGAGCCGGGACAAGTGACGGGAACTCATTCCATCATGTGGATTCGATCTTACGATGGCTGATCTTCTTGCAGCACAGAGGCTTCTGTGGTTTAACCCGCAGTGGCACCGTGTCCCTTTTCTTTAGTAGACATGGGGGCAAATATAAAAATGAATCCAGATATTCAGTGAATATCCCTGATTCATCAGATATTCATTGCTTTTTATTCTTGGAGTCCATAGACCCCAACAAATATGAAGCAACAAATATAACTCTTTTATATTCATCCCTTTGTTTCCTATCTGCTTATGCTCTGCAGATCAGCTGTTTCTCAGAGGCATAATAAGAGAGGGATTTTCCCTTTGGCGGCTTGCTAAAGCCTGCCAGAAGGGAAACCTACCCCTGGGTCTGGGGTATGGCTTGGATTGGGCATTCCCCCTCTTTCTATCCCCAATGGCATAGGAAGAGGGTGAAAGGTATCAAAGTGATCTGGAGCCAGGAGACTGCTTTGATCCTCTTTCCTGTCTTCCTATGCCACTGGGGAGAGAAAGAGGGGGAAAGCCCAACTGAAGCCATCACCCAGACCCACTGCCTTTGCAAAGGCAGCAGAGCTGGGGGATCGCTTTTATCTCCCCCCCCTTATGCTGCCGCTGGGCATAGAAAGAGGGGGAAAGTCCAACCAAAGCCTTTTACCAGCCCCATTGCCTTTGCAAAAGCAGTGCAGCCAGGGGATTGCTTTGGTCCCTTTCTCCCTCTTCCTATGCCAGCGAGGGGAATATAAAGAGGGACACAGCCTGATCCAAGCCATTGCCCAGACCCACTGTCTTTGCAAAGGCAGCACAGCTCGAGGGTCATTTTGATCCCTTCCCTCCCTCTTATGCCACCGCCAGGCATAGAAAGAGGAGGAAAGCCCGACCAAAGTGATCGCCCAGATCCACTGCCTTTGCAAAGGCAGCGCAAATGGGAGGTTGCTTTGATCCCTTCCCCCCTTATTGATGGGGCCAAGCTCTACTTCACTGCCAAATGCCTCAGTGCCCGCTGAGGGGCAAACCCTACTTCACTGCCAAATATCAGGCTGCTGAAGACAAACTCAACCTCAATGCTTCATGCCTCTGTGTGCCTGCCAGAGACAAACCAAACTAACTCAGTGCCACCCGCTTCTGTGCCACATGATAAACTTTGCCAGCTGGCTCTCTCACTTTCCTGGAGGGACCCAATTTGTGTATAAATAACTCAGATGTCCAATATCCAATCTTCACAAAACCTAGCAGGCTTGTTGGAGAAAGACATGGGAAGCTTCTGTGTGATTTAGGATTCTCTAAGTACCTGGGAGGAACTTTCCTGGGGATATCCTCCTTGTGACTATATAACTCAGGGGTACGGAACCCAATTTTCACCAAACCTGCTGGGCTTGTAGAAAACCATCTGAGGAAGCTTCTCTGCAAATATGGTGTCTCTAGGTGCTTGAGAGCCAATTTTATAGCATTTTAAAGCAAAAACAAATTGACAAATCAATTCATCAGAGAATATTCATAAATTCATACTTGTTGATTCATTAAGCTTGATGAATCATGAATCACAACGAATCACCATTTTTAAATTCATTCCCATCTCTATTCTTTAGTCTTCTACAGCTATTGTTGCCACAAAAGTCCAAAGCTTCCCCTGACCTTTCATATGAAGGATAACTTTCACAGCTGTGAGCTTTCCCTATCTATGCAAGTTTCTAAATTCAGAACCTACACATAAACATGTTTTGATTTGACTTCTCAAGGTACCTTTCTGATACAGTAGAATAGGTAAAGGTAAAGGTTCCCCTTGACAATTTTTGTCCAGTCATGTTCGACTCTAGGGGCAGTGCTCATCCCCGTTTCCAAGCCATAGAGCCAGCGTTTTGTCCGAAGACAATCTTCTGTGGTCACATGGCCAGTGCAACTTAGACACGGAACGCTGTTACCTTCCCACCGAGGTGGTCCCTATTTATCTACTCACATTTGCATGCTTTCGAACCACTAGGTTGGCAGGAGCTGGGACAAGCGACGGGCGCTCACTCCGTCGCGTGGATTCGATCTTACGACTGCTGGTCTTCTAACCCTGCAGCACAGAGGCTTCTGCGGCTTAGCCCGCAGCGCCACCATGTCCCTATACAGTAGAATGGTGGCTACTTAATAAGAAGGACAAAAGGGACACTGCTGTGGGTATTGAAATATAAAGTTCATTTTCTGCTTCTGAAAATTGTCAGGGGTTTAAGACTTTGAGGAGAGAAAACCTCAAGAATACAGAGGCCCATTTGGCAGGCAAGCAAAAGTGGGCTGCATTTCTCCTAGATAGGGGAATATATTTTCCTCAGAAATGTAATCCTTTTTCACTCAAATTGCTTTCAGAAAGAATATGAAGACACATCTTTTCAACTTAACCTTTTAAAATGTTTTACTATTGAGATGATTTTGATGGTGTTTACTATTTATATTATTTTTAGTTGTCTTTTATACCTCTGAGTGCATTTTTAATGCAGGGGAAACATGATTACAAAATAAACACAAAAATAAATAATACTTTTATTGGACCATAGCGTGTATGTATGGGTAAACAGACAGACAGTATCCGTACAGATTCTGCTTTCAAAAGGATCACACTGAATACATAGCAGTACATTCTCTTCTCTTCAATATTTCACATATATAGGACAACTGCTAAATGTTCTGTCCCACTTAATAGTAGCTGAGGAGTCAAGCTCGGCTTGGCACAGTGTGATACAAGAGGATTTTGCAAATGCAAAGGAGGAAAATTATTCTGAGGGCAAATTATGGGATACTGCTATAAATCTATACTATGTAAGTGATTGATTGTAAAGCAGCCAAAAATGCAGGAAAGAACATTGTTTCTTCAGAGTTTTCATTAATACTACAAATCTTTTTTTTTTAAATAGAGAGAGAGAGAGAGAGATGAAATGTAGAAATCCCTGATAATAACCATGATAGGAAATTGGCTTACATCAATAAGTATTCCGGCAGCTTTTGGAAGAAATATGTCATGGACTAAATGATTAGAACATTTCATACATTATACTTATCCTTTATGACAAAATGCCCTTAATACCAAGGTCAACACACCAATGCAAATTATGATCTCAGTTACATCCTACAGCTAAATCAAAGAAATTACAAAATCTTGATTTATTATACCTATTAAGTCAATGAAATGTGTAGAAAAGAAAACAACAGCATTACACTAATAATAACCATCTATTTCTCACACTGTTTCAATGTGATTTTTATAAGCTTTTTAAGTGACATAATAAAGCATTCCCAAATAATATATTTTACTACAAAAAAATTGCATAAGTCTGTGAGGATAGCTAACTGCCAGGAGATAATGCTTCTCACAAGAGCTTCACAAAGTTCCTAGGTTATGATCAAATTTTCTACTGTGTGTGTATCACACTTTTGGATTAATATTTCCTGCACAAATCTGAAGATAGACCTAATAAATGAAGGGACTTTAAACAGTTTCCTACTTTCTTTGTACAACTTGTAAATACAAAGTGACACAGTGGCTCTACATCTTGATTAAAGAAATAACAGAATTTGTCAAATTTAACTAGATCCACAGCTTTATTAATACTAAATGTTACAAGAGGCTATAATAACTATTCAGCTTGTGATGCAATATTGCCTAAATCTCAGCTATAGAGGCAGCTTGTGGATTGATCAGGAATACCTCACCTCTAAATGGTGGGGGTGGGGTGGAGGTGTGTGGATGTGAGTGAGTGAGTGAGTGAGTGAGTGAATGAGTGTGCCCCATCCATCCCTGTCTTGATCTGGCTCTATGGAGAACACAGTTCTTCCTATATCTCTCCTCTTGTTTAACGTGGGCTCAAGAGGCCTGCAAGAGGCAACATGCCGCAGATATAGTTTTATAGAGCTTGCTGCATTATCTACCAGCTTGCTTCCACAATTAGTAAGTTATCCTAATGATGTGCTGTTCTCTCCTATCACACCCACACAATCACATTCCAAAATATACTCCATCTTTTGAACTCTGCCTGTGGACTGAAGCATCCCATGTGAGGTGTTTGGTACGCATCATAGATGCTCTTCAAAAAGGCAGTCCAGTCTGTCAAGTCATCAGGTTCTTGGTTACAGTGACACACCATCTGTATCACATTGTCAAAGACTGTTGAAATATAAGCACTGGCATTAGGTTGTCAACTGACTCCCCTGCAATTGTCTGTGTAATAGGTAAAAATTTCTGAAGCTGATGGCTCATTGTGTGGAAATACATCTTAATGGTTTTAAAAGTATCAGCACACTTCCCATCTGTAGGTTGCATGAAACTGCGCATAGTGGATAACACCCTTAACTAGCAAAATAACTACCTCCCCCACTCTATGGAAGCAATAATAACAGCCTTAAACTCAATGCCAAATTTGTTTTCTAAGGATTTAAGTCTTTCATTAGTTCCATGCAAATTGATTGAAGTAAATTCTTTGTCAGCTGACAGTTTGGCTGTCTAGAAGACAATGTTACATTGTTTCCAGGAGATAGTCAGTTTTTAAAATACATCTCTATTAAAAACAAAGTTTAGGGAGAAAAAAAAAACCCTTAATCTGTGGGCAGCAAAAATGAACCTAGGCTTTGACAGAGGAGAACTGCAATTCTTGCCACCATCTGCAGTCCTATGATATAAAGAATCCCACTATGGTTTGTCACCAAAGGAGGAAGATGCATCCCTTCCTTGGGTTAAGGTTCCTTCTGTTTGGCCTACAAACCGTTTCTGAATCCAGTGTTCCAGAAACCTCTGGCTGCTCGCCATGTCTTTTGCCTTCTCCATTATATGGGCCTTGTTCAAATTTTGCATGGTATGAAGGAGGAGCAGCAAGGACGCTTTCTGCTTTACATCTCTGTATTAATTTGTTGTATGACTGCTCCCAGCTGTATGATGCTACCTGATTAGTATGACTCGCGCCCTCTAAGAATGCTAATGCTAATCAGCTGCTAATTAGGTGTTCTGATGCATTAAATGAAAAGCTAAATAGCTGTGTGGTCTATAAATAAAAACAAAATGCAGAGTTGGGTAATACCTTTTATTGGAAATGATTAATATTAGAAAAATGGCGGAAAGGTGGTGTGAGCTTTTCACCTCTGAAGAATTCTTCATCCGGTAAGATCCTACAAACATTAGGGGACTGGGGAAAACACAGAAAGTTAAAAAAAAATCAGCCCTGTGCCAACTCTGTATGATTGTCAAACCTGATTTAGTCTTTCAGAAAGCATGTGTCCTCAGAATATGATGAAGGAAATCCACTAGCTCTACCCACACAATCATCACTACTATCCTGTGAAAGTGACATTCATAGAAAAGGGAGGCTTTTCTGCCCATATAGGTTGTCCATGTGAGCCAGAAGCTCAGTTTTTAAAATGTCCTGTCTTATGTCGAGAGCCACACAGATTGAGACACATCAGGCTGTCACTTTTGCATTATTAAAACATTTTAGGGGTTTGAGGTTGCACATGGCAGGCATTGTCTTTCCGAACAACTGAACAGTCCTTCTGTAGCTGCAAGATGAAGAAAGCAGACTCAAAGACAATGGCCCAAATCTGATGGGGATTTTATTCTGGTTTAGTGCAAATGGCATACTTTGGGGGGGATGAATTGCCTCAAGATAAGAAATTACCATGTACAGTTTTTGTTTCATGCTGAGTAATGCATCTCAGAATGCAAGACATAAAGTCTACAGGGATTTTTGAGGTAATTTTCTTCCAAAAGTTAGCTGATTGGTTATATTTGCAGGCATAATTAACAGGGGTTTGACCAACAGATGTAAAAGTATGAATTTGTACAGTAGATTGCTGAAATGCACAATGAACACTGTCTTTCATTCCCATACAACCTGGCGGCTGATTAACATGTGGGCAACTACCCATTTCCTTTTTAATTAGCTGAGGTGTTAGAAGACAGAAAGAGAACTTGTGTGATTCTTCACAATTTAAATCAGATAATTGCCTGTTCATTATGAAAAGGAGTTTTCAGTGTAAAAGGGCCAGAATAAACCTGAACTTTGTGTTGTCGTGTATCATGTCAGGCAGGTAGTTAGAAAGAAACATTGTCATAACTTGGAAATAACATATTGCAAGTGGTGAGGTAATTACTTCTGGTTTGGGGCACGTAGTAAAGGCATAAAATGTTATTTTTGTGAAACATCACAACAAGGGGAAACATCAATTCCTTTGTTATGTAATAGGTGATATATAGCAGTATCACAGCTAGTAGACTGGTTTTGGGAAGAATTTGGGGAAATTTGGGACATCTTTGTATTTTCCTGTAAAGTGAATTAAAGAAAATTAGAAGGAATTTAAAATTAACACATGTATTATGCATTGCTCTTTAAAGAAGTAGTAACACAGATGCACTGACCTTAAAAAAAGAAAAAAAAAACAAACCAGGTTGGGAACCACTGTTATATATAAATATCACTGTATAGCATTACAACAATAGTGGCTTTTTATCTCTGTGTTTTATAATCTACAAGAAACAAATTTTAAAGAATTACTTTAAAAAAAAAAAAAAGGACCTATACAACATATACCTGTTATATATGGTTCTTTTGAATCGGGTTGGGTGAGTTCCATCAGTAAGGCCCTGTCACAAAGATATTTAGGATATATGACCCTATTTAAATGTCATACTCTGCATATTCAGGGGTAGCACATGAACCCAAGGCTCACCTATGTCTGATTTTTATGTCACACATATTCATATATCTATGTATAAAATTTACTGTTATTGTATATCAGGTTGGTAACCTAGAGAGGCCCAAGTCTACATCTGTGCATCCCAAACTTCACCTGTGTACACCCACCCCAAATATTTTAAATTTTAAAAGGATTTGTTTAACTGAAAAAGCCCCTTAAAGCTTTTGGTATCCCCTCATGTAAACATTTTATACATTTTAAAGGGCATGGAGGTGAGGAAATCTAGGTAGTTCTCAAAATATGGCAAAATTTCCTCCCATGCCCCATATAGCCCCTTCATGGATTGCTGCCTTGTCGTGGTGAAGCGGCTTGAGTAACTCAGAGAAGCGATGGGCTATGCCGTGCAGGGACACCCAAGACGGACAGGACATAGTGGAGAGTTCCAACTAAACGCAATCCACCTGGAGTAGGAACTGGCAATGCCACTCCAGCATCTTTGCCAAGAATGCCCCATGATCAGAAACAAAAGGCTAAAAGATATGACGCTGGAAGATGGGACCCTCAGGTTGGAAGGCGTCCAACATGCTACTGAGGAAGAGTGGAGGACAAGTACAAGTAGCTCCAGAGCTAATGAAGTGGTTGGGTCAAAGCCGAAAGGATGCTCAGCTGTGGACACGCCTGGAAGTGAAAGGAAAATCCAATGCTGCAAAGAAAAATACTGCATAGGAACCTGGAATGTAAGATCTATGAACCTTGGGAAGCTGGAGGTGGTCAAACAGGAAATGGCAAGAATAAACATCGACATCCTGGGCATCAGTGAACTAAAATCGACAGGAATGGTCGAATTCAGCTTAGACGATTATCATATCTACTATTGTGGGCAAGAATCCCGTAGAAGGAATGGAGTGGCCCTCATAGTCAACAAAAGAGTGGGAAAAGCTGTACTGGGATACAATCTCAAAAATGATAGAATGATGTCAATACGAATCCAAGGCAGACCTTTCAACATCACAATAATCCAAGTTTATGCACCAACCACCACTGCTGAGGAGACTGAAATTGAAGAGTTTTATGAAGATTTACAAAACCTTCTAGAACTGACACCAAAGAAAGATGTTCTTCTCATTCTAGGGGACTGGAATGCTAAAGTAGGGAGTCAAGAGATAAAAGGAACAACAGGGAAGTTTGGCCTAGGAGTTCAGAATGAAGCAGGACAAAGGCTAATAGAGTTTTGTCAAGAGAATAAGCTGGTCATCACAAACACTCTTTTCCAACAACACAAGAGGCAACTCTATACATGGAAATCACCAGATGGGCAATATCGAAATCAGATTGATTATATTCTCTGCAGCCAAAGATGGAGAAGCTCTATACAGTCAGCAAAAACAAGACCTGGAGCTGACTGTGGCTCTGAACATCAGCTTCTCATAGCAAAATTCAAGCTTAGACTGAAGAGAGTAGGAAAAACCACTGGGCCACTCAGGTATAATCTAAACCAAATCCCCTATGAGTACACAGTGAAAGTAAAGAACAGATTTAAGGAACTAGATTTGGTGGACAGAATGCCTGAAGAACTTTGGATAGAGGCTCGTAACATTGTCCAGGAGGCAGCAACAAAAACCATCCCAAAGAAAAGGAAATGCAAGAAAGCAAAATGGCTGTCCAACGAGGCCTTAGAAATAGCAGAGAAGAGAAGGGAAGCAAAATGCAAGGGAGATAGGGAAAGTTGCAAAAAGTTAAATGCAGACTTCCAAAGAATAGAAAGGAGAGACAAGAGGGCCTTCTTAAATGAACAATGCAAAGAAATAGAGGAAAATAACAGAAAAGGAAAAACCAGAGATCTGTTCAGGAAAATTGGAGATATTAGAGGAACATTTCGCGTAAAGATGGACATGATAAAGGACAAAAATGGGAGGGACCTAACAGAAGCAGAAGACATCAAGAAGAGGTGGCAAGAATACACAGAGGAATTATACCAGAAAGATGTGGATATCCCGGACAACCCAGACAATGTAGTTGCTGACCTTGAGCCAGACATCCTGGAGCGTGAAGTCAAGTGGGCCTTAGAAAGCCTGGCTAACAACAAGGCCAGTGGAGGTGATGGCATTCCAGTTGAACTATTTAAAATCTTGAAAGATGATGCTGTTAAGGTGCTACATTCAATATGGCAGCAAATTTGGAAAACCCAACAGTGGCCAGAGGATTGGAAAAGATCAGTCTACATCCCAATCCCAAAGAAAGGCAGTGCCAAAGAATGCACCAACTACCGTACAATTGCACTCATTTCACACGCTAGCAAGGTTATGCTCAAAATCCTCCAAGGTAGGTTTCAGCAGTATGTGGACCGAGAACTCCCAGAAGTACAAGCTGGATTCCGAAGAGGCAGAGGAACTAAAGACAAAATTGCTAACATGTGCTGGATTATGGAGAAAGCCAGAGAGTTCCAGAAAAATATCTACTTCTGCTTCATTGACTATGCAAAAGCCTTTGACTGTGTGGACCACAACAAACTGTGGCAAGTTCTTAAAGAAATGGGAGTGCCTGACCACCTTATTTATCTACTGAGAAACCTATATGTGGGACAGGAAGCAACAGTTAGAACTGGATATGGAACAACTGATTGGTTCAAAATTAGGAAAGGAGTACGACAAGGCTGTATATTGTCCCCCAGCTTATTCAATTTATATGCAGAATACATCATACGGAAGGCTGGACTGGAGGAATCCCAAACCGGAATTAAGATTGCCGGCAGAAATATCAACAACCTCCGATATGCAGATGACACCACTCTGATGGCAGAAAGTAAGGAGGAATTAAAGAACCTTGTAATGAGGATGAAAGAGGAGAGTGCAAAACACGGTCTGAAACTCAACATCAAAAAAACTAAGATCATGGCCACTGGTCCCATCACCTCCTGGGAAATAGAAGGGGAAGATATGGAGGCAGTGACATATTTTATTTTCCTGGGCTCCATGATCACTGCAGATGGAGAAAGCAGCCACGAAATTAAGACACCTGTTTCTTGGGAGGAAAGCGATGACAAATCTTGACAGCATTTAAAAAGCAGAGACATCACCTTGCCAACAAAAGTCCGAATAGTCAAAGCTATGGTTTTTCCTCTAGTGATGTATGGAAGTGAGAGCTGGACCATAAGGAAAGCAGACTGCCGAAGAATTGATGCCCTGGACTGCAAGGAGAACAAACCTATCATTTCTAAAGGAAATCAACCCTGAGTGCTCACTGGAAGGACAGATCCTGAAGCTGAGGCTCCAGTACTTTGGCCATCTAATGAGAAGAAAAGACTCCCTGGAAAAGACCCTGATGTTGGGAAAGTGTGATGGCAAGAGGAGAAGGGGACGACCGAGGATGAGATGGCTGGACAGTGTCTGCGAAGCAACCAACATGAATTTGACACAACTCCAGGAGGCAGTAGAAGATAGGAGGGCCTGGCATGCTCTGGTCCATGGGGTCACGAAGAGTCGGACACGACTAAATGACTAAACGATCGATGCCCCATATAGAGCACACTGGGTTTTTTTACATTAAAAATAAATTGGGGTACATGGCTGGTGCCTCCCTGAGTTCTAGGGCATCACCTTTAGACAGGTGGTGGCCACACACTTTACCCACCTCTTTTCTATGTTAACTGATAAATCTTAGTCTCTTTTAATGGCCAAGATACATTTGGATTTCACTGCTAAGAATTCTCCAACATCAGTGAAATTGCATTTAGCAATTTAAAAAAGTAGTTGACAAAAAAGAAAACGTGGAAACACATGGTGCAGAAAACAATTTGGAGCATTTAGATTCTTGGTCAATATTTATCTAAGATGAAATGGGGAATAGTGTAAATGTGACTTTATGAAATGTGGGAATAGCAGGTGGTCAACAGTTAAATTACTATGTTAAGCCTTGTATGTATTACTTGTAACATGATGGATTGTCATGATTTATATAAATAATTATATAACTGTGAAAGCAATTTGCTTTTGTTAGGTAGCAGTTAGACTCTGGAGAATCTACAGAATCTTTATTTCAAAATGTAGATTTTTTCACTCTCTTTAGATAACTGTCCTTGGCCTCCTGTGTGGATAGAGGTCCTTAATACAATTTTGTCTCAGCATGAAAGCTAAATAAAAAATATTTTTCCAAACCAAGCATGTTGATGCATGAGTCTAGCAATGAAATGGCCCACACACAAAGAAGGCACTGTCCATATTTTGGAGACTTCCATGGATATGCTAAATGTAAATTAAAAGTAAAAGAAGCAAGGATAACCCAAACAATCTTATGCTCAATAGTTTCTAAGGAAGTACCAAGTTAACAAGGATCATACCTCAGCTTAGCTCACCTTGGAACCAGCTGTTCAAAAAGTTTCACTCTAGTACTTATTTAAAAAAGGAAAATTGAGTTGATTGCTATTTTGGGACACTACTGGGTTAAAGAATGTGTACCAATGGGATCAGCGATGGCAAACCTATGGCACACGTGCCACAGCTGGCACACAGAGCCCTTTCTGTGGGCACCCGAGCCATAAGTCACCATCGAGAAATACTTACCCATTCTCCAGTCCTAGATTTTGGCACTCCCCTCTGCTGGTGCAGTGGTCCAGTGGAGGGTGCAATGGCAACCATTACTGGTCTAGCCCAATGTGGGATTGGAGGACCGGTAAGTATTTCTTTGTTAATACCACCCATGGGGGGGGGGGGGGAACACAAGCATTTAATCCTTGCAGTGCAGGAGCAGTTGTTTTTTCTAAACTAAAACCTCAGTATTCGGGTTTTAATTGCAGTGTTGGCACTTTGAAATAAATAAGTTGATTTTGTGTTGCAGTTTGGGCACTCGGCCTCAAAAAGGTTCACCATCACTGAATGGCATGAAACCGTACTGACTAGCTATTTTTAAAAACTAAATAGTATGTTCCTTCTTCTATTTCTCTTCATTCCTCTTCTCCTTTGATGTTATATATGCTCTATTATAATGACAGAAGAATTACTAGTAAGTGTATTCATAACTATCATTTAACAAAGGATTACATTTTCATAATGCCCTTAGTCCTTTGAGTATTTGACAAATGGGGGGGCAGGCAATCCAAAGCTTAAGAACTAATAACTTGGACTACTGAAGATTTCAGGAGGATTTTTAGCATGCAAAAAAAAATGCAGAATTCTAACAAGATTAGAGCTCTGCTTTAAGTATGCTTTCTGAATACAGTAGGGACTTGCAAATAAAATTAATTTACGTAGTGAACTATGCCAAGTTCCTTCATGCCACAGCCTTTTACTAAGTGAAAGACAATGTGTGCCAGCTCTCATGGTGCTATAACATGTTATATTCTATTGTCCAGCAGACCACAGTATTCTGAAAAAGGCATTTTCTCATTTTTGAGTCAGCATTCAGGCTATGTATTCTGACTCACCAACTCTGTCTTTTAGCATAAGATTGCCATGAGCCTTTTTCTATTTGAAATTCCACTTTCATACTTTTCCTTTTATTGTACAGGAGTATAGAATCTCTCCTTCAACACTTTTGTTCTTGTTTGCATTTGATAGTGTCATTGTTAGGTTCTTCCAAATTTTATGAATATCAAACACACTTCAGATGTCATTGTCAAGGTTATAGACAGGCAGAAATAGTGAGCCTACATTATCCATCTGACCTCAGCTCAAAGAGAAGGATTTGAAAAGATTCACAGAAACAGAGCCTTAGATGAAACCAAGGAAGTCCTCTGTCGTGTACTTAACAAATATGCCTTGGATGGTGGCAAGGTTAAGAGAGCCAGCAGCAGCAAAAAACTCATCTCAAAAGGCTTGTGTTGTAGAATATGGTCTTTCAGTTAGCATGGTCCCAAAGGATTTATAGATGACAACTATCACTTCATACATTGCCCAAAAAAAGAATAGTAGCCAGTCAAATTATTAGAACCCAGGAATCAGAAATGATGTGCAAATGGTCATCACTCTTGACCACCACAATGTGGACTAGCTGAGTTTTCTGAATGCCTTGCAAAGGCTTGTCCATGTAAGTCACACTACATGTAACTAAGGCATGGACACTGTGACAGCATGAGATATTTCTGAGAGTGGGAAGAGATGATACACTAGCTTTATCTGGTGACAACTGAAAACCAGGCTCAAAGATTACACTCTTAATCAAAGATTTGCTTGTGATAGAAATCCTAAAAGTAAACATCTGAATATCTTCACAGAGCTCCTACTATGAACAGACTCCCAATGAGAGACTTGTAGACCTTTGTTATACACACAACTGGCAGTAGTCTCAGAAGATTTAGCACCCTTTATAATAACATTTCAGTGGTTTTCCCCCTGGATATCCTTTTGATTCCTAATTTTCTTAATGAATTGAATGTCCAGAGGGAAATCTTCCTTTCTAAGATTTATTCAGCAAGCAAGCATGTTTATAACAATTATAAAATACAAAATATATACTGTACCTGTGAGTGTATAAAATATAAAAATAGATAAGTATATATTTCAGAATCTACTGTCTTGATATAAATCTTCTATCCATGTACCTAAACAGTATTCATTCTAAAATGAATAACTGTAACAAGCAACTTTGCTTATTATGTAATTTAAAAACTTAAAGAAAGCTTAAAGTTATGATATTCAAAAGACATATTGCTGAAATGTATGCTCTTAATGTCGATAAAGAAAAATATTAACTCTCATACAGGTCACTAAAAATAACTTTAAAACTATGTTAAAGAATTCTCAGAATATTGCAAGATTATTGCCTTAGTATTAGTACAGGCATTTCTAAAACACTTCACTTTACACCACTGAATAATCTTACCTTCTCTGGGCAAAGATTTTCATCTCCCCTCTCAATGAAAACAAGGTATGTATCTCTCATAACACTGAACACATTTTCCCTGTATTTATAGCCTGGCAAATGAAAACTGCCCTTCTCAGCAAAGTTAGGTTATTACTAACACGGGAGGCCACTGATGCTACACACCACTACTGTAGCAAAAAGCACACCCACCAAAGGGGGCGCTGCTAGAAAATATACCTCACTGTTAATACAATAGATGGTGCCATGGGATATATTATTCCAGATCCTCTCCTTTCTGTAACAACTTTTTCCCTGTTTAAAAATTGTCATTTTACCCATCATCCTTTATTACAATCAGTAGCCGACATTTGATCCAACAGAGACTGAATCTCTGTTCCTTGATCTACCTTCTAGCCTTCCAGCCTCCTTGCTATGTGCTGTGTAAGCATTCATTTGTCTGCCCGTCAGACCTCACGTAGATGTGTTCTGTACAATTTCCCTTACAAGCCAACCTAAAGGCAGATCTACAGGGCAAATCATAGAAGTCTATACATTTTTATGACAAAAGTTTTTTAGGTTTATCATAGCTGACATTATTCCAGTAAAAGTTCATACCATAATGAAATCAGGCAATCATTGACAAGCATTTCAACATTTACCTCAGTATCTTCATAAGTATCATCCAGTCCATTGCCAATACTAGGCATTGATTTAGAACTAGAACAGCTTCCTTAGATCCAAATGGGAAAAAGAAAGAAAGCTCAGTAATATTAGCATAATGTCTCATTATAAAGTGCCCTAAAACCCCTCCCAGCAGTTGCATGTTTTGGTTGTTCTGTGTTTTTTGGGCTCTTGGGCCGTGTTCTGAAAGTTGTTCTTCCTGACATTTTGATAGTCTCTGTGGCCGGCATATTCAGAGGACAGCAACCTGTTGCATGTATTCATTAAAAGGCATTAAGGGGGGGGGACAACATCCATGGCACTGAATGGAAGACCCTCAGCACCACCTTGTGAAGCTCCAGAATGAGAGTCAAAACCCATTTCTAATAGCCATTTCTTTCAAGCCTTTCTGAAAGTATCAAAAATTGTATTGCTGGTATGTTACTTGAGCTCTAACAAGTATTTGACTTCTGATAAACTTCAGAAATAATGAATATTTCAATTAAGTCAAAATAAGTTTGATTGGTTTGGGTAGAAATGAATTTCTTGGGACCCTTGAATTCTTGCCCACCTGCATTGAGAGAAAAGCAGCCACTGTTGCCTACTCCTCTGCTGGCAAATGTGTTTTGGCAGATACAGTAATCCGTACTGACATTTGTTAAGCATCATTATCATTACAACAACGACTGCTACTAACAACCACTATTATTAGTACCACCACCACCATAGTTATTCAAAAGAAAAAGACCTACTTCTGAGCTGAGAGAAATAAGGAAGGAAAATTATAAAGAATGACAGATGAAAACAATACGATTTTTTAAAATGTAAGGTTGGGGGAGCAAACTGCAGTGGAAGATCAAAGAGGGACATTTAATGAGACAGAACTGACAGGAAAGTTAATTATTTATTTGATGGTCCACTCAGACATGACCTGCTTCATTATCTCTCATTATGCCTTGCACAGAACTAAGATCAGCCCTGTTGCTCTCTTTATTCCCACACCTCCATTCCTATCCTGCAGTATCTCCTGATCAAATAGGTAACAAGCAAATTTAAAGAAGCTGTCTTTCTTTCTTCCCCACTCTCATTTTGCATATCTTGTTCTCTTTCTAGTGCCCCAAGAGAACCAACTTGTTTTGCTTGATTCCCACCAGTGGTGAGCTGCTTGTCCACAATCTCAACTTTTTGTGCTAGGACTCAGATTAAAAACCTTTGGCATATAGGCCATTCAATGCCTCTTTTCAATTGTAATATAATAGTACAAATATTTCACCTGAGCTACTTGATTACTCACATGGAACTCAACTCTTCTAAGCCTTTCAGACTTTGAGACCTAATCCTCTGAACATTAAGAAAATAGCTGTATTTTCTGATAGAACTAAGCATGTCTCTCTGTAGATTTTTTTTTCTACAGTGGAAATCAGAAGAAATCAGACCCCTAATTTAAATGCTAATGTCTAAACTTTGTGGATCTAACAGTACAGCATAGGATCTAACAGTACAGTCCTATGTACATAGATCTCTCTGTGTCCTCTGGATTTACTCTCATATCTCTCTGTATTGGATTATAGTCTAACATCAACTTGGGGCTTCAAGCCAGGTTTGTGCCTTCAGGTTTCTCTATTTTCCTGAACTAGGTGGGGATGTCATTTGTTGCTCCAACTCGGCTCCTGCACCTTTCTCATCCAGTAGCATGGTCTTGTGGTTCCCGAAGGGTGGAAATGGGCAATTCTTCTTGCCTGCTAAGTTCTGGACTATGGGATTCATCCTCATTGAATGACTCTTCCAACATATTGCTTCAGCACACAAGCTGAACATTGACCCAAAGTGGTTTGCAGCTTCTTCCGCTGTTATCTTCTAGGAGTGCTAAGATACAATGTGATGTTTAAAAGGACTTAATATTTTAACAACCTCAAAGAAAACAAAATTTGGTATTTTGAGGCATTTTGCTAGCTGTTGCAGGAAATTCAATAGTACTCTTTTGAAGATAGTTTAGAAGATTGCAGCTTCCATGTGTGCAATCAATGAAAAAAAATGACTTGGACCTTGAACTTATTGTTAACAATGCATAAGGTATAACAACTATATTGTCCAAAATGATAGTCTTATGGAGGTATTTACTCTGCATGTGATAATGAGAAAGGGGTGGAGTGAGGGCTTTTCCACAGGCCCCATTGATTATGCTGTTGTCCTCCCTAAATATCATCATGTTTACTCCTCAGGCCTACATGTGAGGTATAACTGTGTTGGGCTGGATAACACACTTAGAAACCTGCCTGCAGTTGAGATGCTTAGCAGGAAACAAGAGGTTTGTGAAGGCTTCCCCCCCCACACCAGCTATTAAGGGACAAATTAGCACTTTTTCCCCTTTTTTCTTTTCTTTTCTTCTCTCTCTCTCTCTCTCTCTCTCAGTCCAGTGTTACTAATTGGGCAGCTTTAAAATCAACTCTTGAAATAACAAGCTCAAGAATTTTAAAAATATTTGCAGTTGTTCAGAACTGTTTGTTGTTCTGAAAGTTTAGTTCTTATGTTCATATAAAGGCTACTGATCATTTAATTTTATATCATTGTTGTGACATCCTATTCAGATGTCAAGTTCCTTTATTTATTAAGGTCTAGGATGTCTATATGATAGGGGGAAAAGGATGTGTTTTCATCTGGAAATATCCCTGGAGCTGGACATCACCCACAGCAATGCCCCAGGCAAAACCAATGACCTAAATAATGTCACTGCTACAGTTCTAGAGAACAACATTGTAGCACTTTGTAAGGTTTTATAAACAGCGTGAGCTTTTTTAAAAAAGATTTGCTCACCCTCTTTAGACATACAGATCTTGCCACTCCTTTTTCTCTCTGCCAAAGAAGAAACATATGTTGCTCTATTGGTCATCCATCATATCCATGATGCTTTAAGCAGGTCTGATCACCTTTCTCTGAACTCTTACTATGTTAGCTTTGAAAATGGATTACTTGGGAAGGATGTTTTGTTCAGAATTGCCTATGGTTATATAGTCTTTTATCTCTCTATAGATGAGATACTTTCCCCTTATGCAGATTCTTTGTATCTAAGCCCACAAAGAAATTACTTTCTGTGATCTCTTTCTGACAGATGATTTGTTTCCATTTTTGTGTGGCTTTCTCCATTCTCTTGCAAAACTTGCACAACAATTTTAAAATGAATGTCTATTTTCTGGAAGACAGGGATTCCAAATTACAAAACTCATACCTTATTACTCTGTGGCTTAGAAGCCTTTAACATCGGAATAGGTAATGAAGCATCACTAAGCTGTCAAGGCACTTCTGTAGATTCTCTGCCAGAGTGGATACAAACAGTGCTACAATGCACAGTTCTCAAGAGTTCAATAGGAGTATGCGAAAGTCATTCATAACTGTCCTTTCACAGAGCTTGATCTATAGAATTCTAATAGTTGCTTGCTCCAGAGATTGTGTCCAGGGTTCAAAAAATCTGTTTGGAGGATGTGGGTAGGTTTGCCAATGCCTCATATTCATGGCTATGAGGCTAAGAGTATACTGCAATCCAGCCAGGATTGTGAAACTGAATATTTTGAAAGGCAATGTCTGTGAGATTTATTAAATCCATTTGTAGTTTCCAGCTTTTTTTTTTTTTGCTTCGTAAAACAGGGTCAGATTCTAGTTAAAAAAAGAGGATCTCTTTACAAGATGTTTTCTTTAGTATTCATATCTCAACAATAAATCAATTACCTCAAACTGGAATGCTTTAAATAATTTAAAATGCAAACAGTAAGCGATGCCAGGCTTTCTAACAATAACAAGATTGATTTCAGTTGGTGGTATCTCTGCTCTACAGAAATGGCCTTCTTGGTTAAGGTGTTGTTATTTTTTTAAAGTTATCACTGTATAGCATGAGTTTGTATTGAGCAAAGCAGGTAACATTTGTAATCCTAAAGTCTTATACTCGTCTCATCAGTCAAAGTGAAATGTAGGCCTAATATGATTTGGTTTTCTTCCTTCTTCTTTCCCCAAACTGGAAATTCTGTAGAAAGAAACCTTTGAAAATAAAAAATTTCAGCAGAGGCAGACTGTGCTAATTGAAAAAGAAATGGAAGTGTTATAAAAATAAAAATAAAAATCCACTTCTGGATGCATTAAATAATTATCTCTATATCTCTGACATAGGCAGGGGGTTGGCCACTGGGGAAACTCAGTGCTGAGCCAGATCAATCTTATATTCCTACATATTTTTATGTACAAAACTATAACCTTAGATGAAGTCATGCAAACTTCTGCAAATCATGTAAACTGAAGTTAGAGTGTTCTACAGATTTTATTGGTTAACCATTTTTTCCTCTGTTCAGTTAGAAAGGGCTGAAAAAGCTAGGGAAATGTTCATTGACTTGAATAAACTATTCAGCCTTTCAAAAATAACCTTAGAAGTGATTTCTATAAATATGACAAATTTGACACAAATGCCGCCCAATAGCTACATTTATATTATTGGCCACTGCTGAGAAATTGATCAAAAATGGCTGAGCACAAGTCACTTAGAACATTTGTATCTCAGAAGTTGCTTTATTTCCCTCCTCTGAAGCCCCTGGCCACAACATCCATTCTTGCCTCTTGAGGTACAAAATAAAAGATTTTGTTTGCTGGTTTATTTTTAAATCAATACTTAGCTGTTCTTAAAACAAGCAGGATAATTTCAACTAAATAAACTACTTCTGACTGGAATTGCCCTGCTGTAAGGCCTATTTTCATTTAATATCCTCAGCAGTGAATGGATTCTTTATCTTCCTTCTCATATCTTACATAATCCCCCCCCCCCATGTCCTTAGACTCTCAGAAGTGCAGTATGGTTGACATTTCCCTTCAAGGCCTTCAGTTTTAAAAGACACACCAGACATGGCAGTTACAAAGTCCATGCATTACTCTTGAATCTGCCACAGCACAATCATTGATTGGCTGTGATATGGCTCTTCCTTAAGGACCAAAAGGGAGTTGTATGTCAGAGGAGAGTCAAATTTTTCCTGAAAATGCAGCTTTAGACATTCTCAGTCTGAAGTCTCAATCAGTATTGCTGGTGAGAAGAGCTTGGGAAGGTACAAGTAGAAAAATTATGGATAATGTGTGACGTTTTCCATTCCTCTCTCTCTTTTGAACTCTTACTCTCTTTTGGAGACACTGTTCTCCTCCATCCCACTCATAGGAGAGGGACCTTATAACATCCTAATGACATGGGTGTTACATAACAGCACTGATGTTACCTGTCTGTCATGGGTTTGGAGGGAAAGTTCCATCCTATGGGGAGTGGAAGGCGGGACATCAGGAGGAGGGGCTGTACTGTATAAATATGTGATGCCTGTGTGGTGAGGGAGATGCTGAGAGACACTGGGTTGTGACGAAGCAGCAGCTGGGAAGAAGAAGCTGTTGTGGGAGTCAGTTTGTCAGACAGGGTACTACTGTGTGTCAGAGTACCAACCTGATAGGTTCAGGTGTCTGTTGGTTAGCCAGAACTGATAGGTTCAGGGTCTGTGCTTCAAGTTAAGGGTTCTGGGTGAACCAAACTGTATGCTTGTATGAGTGAGAATAAGCCACGTTACTTTATCTTATTCACCTGATTGTTTATTTTTCCCTGTGTGTATTTAAATAAACCTTATTCTGTTTATTGTTTAAAAATCCATCCCTGGTCTGTGTGACTTCTTAAGGGGAATGGTTGGTGGCAGCTTAGTGTAACTGTGTGACATATCCCAGTAGGTCTGGGTTTGTCACATTGATTGGTGTCCAGCGTGTGGGATACGACTGGTCCAGTTGTCCAGTGGTCCAGCAAAGCCTTGGCAAGTGTGCCCAGAGCAAGGGGGGTCTAGTCAGGGACAGTCTGAGGCGCGTAGGTAATCTTCTAGGTGTACCTCACGGGGAGGTGCGCTAGTAGAAGAACGTGCCAACTGGGGAGACTTAGATTAAGGTGCTCTGAGGCAGCCTAGTTTTGGCGGGAAAACGCTGAGGCAAAACTGCGTAGCAACAGCGAGCTAGCTTGCCAGCTGAGAGGCCCAGCAGAGGGGGGTAGGCTCTGACTTGATACTGTTGCAAGTTAGTGCTGAAGAACAGCAGCAATCTCTAGGGAGAGCTGGTTCTGAGGCAAAAAGGAAAAAAGTGGTCGTTTTATTCTGAGGCTTGACTTTTTAAAGCAGCCTGTTCTGAGGGGGGATTATGCCCTTGACTCGAAGCCAAGTAGCAGACATGAGTGAAGTGAAAGACCCCCAGATTGACCAAGGTTCTGAGGATGAATTTGGCTCAGTGCAGGGTGACAGCACAGGAGAGCAGAACCCAGAACTCAGAAAAATACTCATAGCCCAACAGCATGAACTGAGGGTGAGGGAAATGGAGGAAAGATTAGAGAGAGAACGAAGGCAATTTGAAATAGAGAGATTGGAGAGAGAAGAAAGAATGGAGAGAGAGAAAATGGCGTTTGAATTAAGAAAACTGGAACTGATGAACCAGAACAATAATAATAATAGGGATTCTGAGGGAGGCCAATTGTCTAAGGCTGACCTGAAGAAATTCCCTGTGTACCACAAGGGAGATTGTCCTGAGGTGTTCTTTTCCTTAGTGGAAAGAGCGTTTGTGGACTTCTCAGTGAGGGAAACTGAGAAGATGACCATCATGCGATCTTTAATCAGTGGTAGCCTGGCTGAGGTTTATGCCGAGATGCCTGAGGAACTGATGAAAGATTTTGCAGAGTTTAAAAAACTGGTGTTTGCCAGACATGGGATAAATGCAGAGCAGCTGAGACAAAGATTCAGGTCCCTCACAAAAAAACCAGAACAGACTTTTACCCAAGTGGGGGCCCAATTGGTGAGGCTGCTTGAGAAGTGGCTATCGCAGGAGGGAATAGAGACCTATGAGCAGCTTAAAGACTTGATAGCCCTGGAACAGTTCTATTCAGTCCTGCATGGGGAATTGAAATTCCAGGTGAGGGAAAGGAAACCGAAATCTGTGGCAGCAGCCGCAGAGATTGCAGATTTTATTTCCCAAATAAGAAAGCCCTTGGGTGAGGGGAAATCTGTAGGTAAACCCAAAGAAACCTACAGCAAGTACTCTCAGGGACCAGGGAAAAGCCAGCAAGGGGGAGGGGCCCATGGTGAAGGGAAGCCCTCAGACATGAAACAAAGACCTCAGATTTTGGAGGGAAAACCAAAACAAGATGAGAGAGAATCAAAATACACCAGAAAATGTTATTTCTGTCAGGGAAAGGGTCATCTAATCTCAGATTGTGAGAAATTAAAGCAGCTAAAAGGAATGGTGCCTCAGAATTCTAGTGGGACCAAGCCAAAAGCTGTGTTCTGTGTCCAGCAAGAGCAAAGCTCCTTGTCACTGAGGGAGCCGGTTGCCATGGCTACTCAGTCTGGAACAGCTACCTCTGCTGATCAGGCTGAGGAAAATGGTCCTCTTATAGAGGTAAAGCGCTGCTTGCTGATAAAAACAGATTCTCAGTTGTTTGAGACAGCTGGGGTGGACGTAGGAATACTTGACCGTCAGGATAGGGGGCTGCGGGACACTTGTTCCCAGGTAACCCTGTGCCATCCAGATATCATCCCTAGGGAGTTTATAATCCCAAATGAGAGCATGAAGGTGGCAGGGATTGAGGGGCAGGTAATCTCTCTGCCAGTAGCAGAGGTACCTGTCAACTTTCAAGGCTGGAGGGGGGTTTGGCGGCTAGCGATTTCATCGACTCTGCCAGCAGCCGTGCTCGTGGGAAATGACCTGGCTGAACATGTGAAACGGGTGCTAGTGATTACACGCTCACAAGCCACCACGGGGACAGTTCAGGGGGGTAATGATGAGCCAGAGACGGAAGCAGAGGGGAGTTCAGAAACTGTGGTGGAAACCTTAACCACAGACAGCAGATTTGGACAGGAGCAAAAGGCAGACGCCACTCTCCAAAAGTGTTTTGAACAGGTGACTGACGCCCAGCTAACACCTGAAACCCCAGTGAGATTTCTGGAGAAAAAGGGGATTTTATATAGAGAAACCCTGAGGAATATCTCAAAAGGGGGAGATGGGATCAGAAGTCAGCTGGTGGTACCTGAAAAGTATCGCCCCATGATCTTACAAAGGGGGCACTCTGACATGCTTGCTGCGCACTTAGGAGTGAACAAAACCCAGCAGAGAATCACACAGAATTTCTACTGGCCTGACATAGGGAAGCAGATCAGGGAGTTCTGTAAACAATGTGATGTGTGTCAAAGGCAGGGGAATAACCGCGACAGGACCAAAGCAAAGTTGTGCTCTTTGCCTGTGATTGACACTCCGTTCAAATGCATAGGGGTGGATATTGTGGGACCTTTGCCCAAGGCCACAAAGAGGGGGAACAGGTTCATCCTAACAATTGTGGACCATGCCACAAGGTATCCTGAAGCCATACCCTTGACTAACATTGAAACTAACACAGTGGCCGATGCTTTGGTGGGGTATATGTCCAGGATGGGATTTGCCTCAGAGATAATCACAGATTTGGGAGCATCATTCACATCAAAGCTCATGAAACGCTTATGGCAAATCTGTGGAATAAAGCACAAGGAAACCACTGCCTATCATCCGGAAAGTAATGGGTTAACTGAGAAGTTCAATGGGACTCTAATGCGCATGATTAGGGCTTACTTGGCAGAGAATCCAAACAATTGGGACCAGAAGCTGCAATCCCTTTTGTTTGCTTATCGATCAGTGCCACAAGCCAGTACCGGGTTCAGTCCATTTGAACTTTTATTTGGAAGAAGGGTGAAAGGGCCCCTTGATTTGATCAAACAAAATTGGGAGCAGATCACCCAGGATGACCCACAAGACGTTGTGACATACATAGACACCTTGATGAATGACCTAAGGAGAAATCTAGAGCTGGCAGCAGAAAACCTGCAAGCTCAGAAGGTCAGACAGAAAACATGGTATGACCAAAAAGCTAGAGAGAGGCACTTTGACCCAGGGGAGGAAGTGCTTTGGCTTAGGCCCTGCAGAGAGAACAAACTGCAGCTCAAATGGGCAGGACCATATAGGGTCATTTCCAAGATGTCAGACCTGAACTACCTAATAGAGCAGGAAGAGAACCAAGCGAGGAGGGTGGTTCATGTGAATGCCCTAAAACCCTACTACAGAGGGGAACAGAGGGTTTTATTCGCGATAAAAGCAGCTGAGAGTGAGGAAGCGGAATTACCCTTCTGGGAGGGTAGAGGGGAAGTAAAATACAACCCAGAGGAGGTAAAGATCAGTCCTGCACTCACCCAAGACCAGCAGCAAGAACTAAAAATGCTGCTTAGTAAATATCAACAGGTGTTTTCCAACAAGCCGGGGATAGTGAAGGGAGTGATGCATCGGATCCACACAGGGGATGCACCCCCGCAGGCAGTATCCCCATACCGAGTAACGGGACCCTATAGGGACAAGGTGCGGAAGGAGCTGGACGAGATGCTTAGGGAGAACATAATCGTCCCCTCTTCTAGTCCTTGGTCCTCTCCGATAGTCCTTGTGGACAAGCCTGATGGGAGCATTAGGTTTTGTGTTGATTACAGGAAATTAAACCGTGTAACCACTCCTGATGCCTACCCAATGCCCAGGCTAGACAACCTGATTGAAACCATAGGGGGTTGTCGGTTCATCTCATCATTGGACCTGGTAAAGGGATATTGGCAATTAAGAATTGATCCCAGGGATCAAGAAAAGACTGCCTTTTGCAGCCCTTTTGGTCTCTATGAGTTTCGAGTCCTGAGCTTTGGTCTCAGAAATGCACCAGCCACATTCCAAAGGCTGATGGACCAGACCTTGGCAGGGCTCAGTGACTTTACAGTGGCCTACATTGACGACATAGGGATCTTCAGTAATACCTGGGAAGATCACCTGATACACCTGGAGTTAGTGCTGCAGAGGTTAAGTGCAGCAGGGCTAACAGTAAAGGCCAGCAAGTGTCAGCTGGGTAGCCCAGAAATAAAATACTTGGGTCACATGGTAGGGGGAGGAATGATAAAACCCCTGGAGGCCAAAATAGAAGCTGTTCGTGATTGGCCTAGACCCAACACCAAGAAAAAAGTCAAATCATTTCTTGGGTTGGTGGGTTACTACAGAAAGTTCATCCCAAGGTTTAGCGAGATTGCGGCTCCGCTGACCGATCTGACGAGGAAGAAGACTGATGACCGCATCCCGTGGACCAGCGACTGTGAGGCGGCGTTCCAGAGGTTGAAGGAGGCGTTAATCAACTATCCTGTCCTGCGTGCTCCAGACTTCGACCGGGAGTTCATCATCTACACCGATGCGTCTAACAGCGGGGTAGGAGCAGTTCTGTGCCAGGAGGATGAGAATGGGGACCAGCATCCAGTATCCTACCTGAGTAGGAAACTTCAAAAAGGTGAGAGACATTTGGCAACCGTGGAGAAGGAGTGTTTGGCCATAGTCTACGCGATCCAGAAGGCCAAGCCTTACATCTGGGGAAGACATTTTATTCTGTGTACTGACCATTCACCATTGCAATGGTTAAAGACAATGAAAACCCACAATAGCAAACTTATGAGGTGGGCTTTAAATCTACAGGACTATGACTTTGAAGTGAAGGTGGTCAGAGGGTCAGTGAACTGTGTTGCTGACGCCTTATCAAGAAGACCTGAAGAATGAAGACGGCGAAAGAAACATGGACTATGTGTATATAATGATGACAAAAAGTAAAATGTACCTGGTTTTGAATTTGGTTTGTATGAATAAAGGTAAATTGATGTAATGTATATGGTAAAGGTTTATATGCCTAATTGCTATGGTTAACTTAGAGTGTAAGGTTAAGTAAGTATAATATGGTATGTATAAATGTTGTTGTGTATTTTATACAGGTTGTTTTTTGGTGAAAAGCACCTTAGCTTTCCCCCTACAAAACAACTTATAAAGAGGGGAGGTGTTACATAACAGCACTGATGTTACCTGTCTGTCATGGGTTTGGAGGGAAAGTTCCATCCTATGGGGAGTGGAAGGCGGGACATCAGGAGGAGGGGCTGTACTGTATAAATATGTGATGCCTGTGTGGTGAGGGAGATGCTGAGAGACACTGGGTTGTGACGAAGCAGCAGCTGGGAAGAAGAAGCTGTTGTGGGAGTCAGTTTGTCAGACAGGGTACTACTGTGTGTCAGAGTACCAACCTGATAGGTTCAGGTGTCTGTTGGTTAGCCAGAACTGATAGGTTCAGGGTCTGTGCTTCAAGTTAAGGGTTCTGGGTGAACCAAACTGTATGCTTGTATGAGTGAGAATAAGCCACGTTACTTTATCTTATTCACCTGATTGTTTATTTTTCCCTGTGTGTATTTAAATAAACCTTATTCTGTTTATTGTTTAAAAATCCATCCCTGGTCTGTGTGACTTCTTAAGGGGAATGGTTGGTGGCAGCTTAGTGTAACTGTGTGACATATCCCAGTAGGTCTGGGTTTGTCACAATGGGTTCATCAGACTGATCACAAAGGTGTTGCTCAGAAATGTTGTTAATTAATCATGAGCTGCTTAGTTCACTACCATACTTTGGTACATGCATCTGGGAAAGACCCCTGCTCCTCCTATCCCAATTTTAGCTTTTGGCAAGTCCTGGTTCACCTGACACCTAGATGCGTTTTTGGACTGGCTGTTGGTCCCTCAAGGTAGTCCATGAGATAGGTATGTGTGGACTGAACATAGATCACAATAGCTGTAAGTCCTAATGAGAAGAGACTCAGGCTGCCAGCCCAGGAAGGATGCACTTGGGCCCACCTAACATATTTAATTTACCTGAAAAGACACAGAATGGGAGCATATACCAAAAAGACCAGGGCTTTCACAGGCCTAAGTACCTTCAAGAGGTGGCTCAGGCTGAAAATATGTGTCAAATATACCAGGGCCTTCGAGGTGTAACTTGGTGTGGAGGCAAGTGCTGGATGGACCAGGGCCTCACATGCAGAAGTATGTGCAGGAGATGACTCAGGCTACAGGTAAGTCAGATGTACTACGTCCTTCAAGGCTTAAATACCCACAAAAAATAACTTAGGTATTTCTTTTGTAAACAATATTTTTCTATTCAAGTCTGTCAGCTGAACAAACAACTGTTACACTAAATCATCTTGGACTAGCAACTAGTTTTACCCCTTAGGAAAGTCTTACTGAAGAATCTATAGTTTTGGCATTTTACTCTGATGTTGAAACAAAGATAAAAACACAAGATTTATAATACCTTTTAGGCCAACACATGTTTTTCAGTGTAAGCTTACTGGATTATTTTGGAGTTACTCTCTGATGTTGCCATGGTTCATTTTGGAGTTACTCTCTGATGTTGCCATGGTTCCAGCAGGAACACTTTTTAGCAATATTTATGGCTGGTCCAGTAAAGATGATTTGTTTCTAATGGGGAATGATGGTGCTGATCGATGTTCATAATTCATTTGTACAGTGATTTGTATCAATTGGCTTGAAAGTCTAAATAAAGAACCAATGAGTGACCAATTCAAGCGGCTGTAGTCCCAGTCAATTCATTGACTCAAGTGATACAGGTAACCATAATTAAAAAAAAAAAATGAATTGCAGTGTTACCAACATGAGACATTATACTGGATTACATTTATTTGTTTATATGGATGACTGCTAGTTAAACATACACAGTAGAACGTGTTTACAAGAGAACTGATGTAACCAAAGGAAAGACTTATTGTATACTTACACAAGTATTAAATCCTTTTCTTAAAAATTGTTTTTCCCTGATTTCTCAGCTGCAAAACCTAAGAATATAAGACTAGCTATGCTGGATCATACCAAAGCCCTATCTCCTCCAGCTTTCTATTCCATTCTTATATGCGGTTGCCAACTAAGTGCTTGTGGAACACCCACATGTAGGACTTACGCACAACAACATTCCCACTCATATTCTAGGGCAACCAGTGTTACAGAGGCATGCTGTTTTTCATATTGATACCTCTTATATATCAGAATATAAGTATCATAGCTAGTATCCATTGGCAGATTCTATAAATTTGTTTAATCACCTGTAAGATCTATCTCAGTTGGTGACTATGACTTCTTGAGACAGCAAATTCCACAGTTTGATGGTGCAGTGTGTGAAAACATTTTTCTTCTTCTCTGCCCTAAATTTTCCCTTACTCTGTTTCAATATGTAACCCCAGGCTATAGTATTAGGAAGAAAAGAGAATAATTTTTCCCTCTTTGCAGTTTCTTCACACCATGCATCATTTTATGTTCTTCTGTCACTGGCTATTGTTAGGACAGAATATGGACAGACAGAACGATTTCCTATAGGCAAAAGTGTCAGACAAGGGTGCATTTTATCCTCTCACCTGTTCAATCTGTATGCAGAACATATAAAGAAGCCAGACTAGATTCAGATGGAGGGGGAGTGAAATTAGTGAAACAAACATCAATAATTTAAAATATGCTTTTGACCAGATAGGCGGGGTATAAATGAAATAAATAAATAAATAAATAAATAAATAAATAAATAAATAAATAAATAAATAAATAAATAAATAAATAAATAAATAAATAAATAAGCAAATCTTATTGGCAGAAAGCAAAAATGACTTGGAAAAAACTATTAGTGAAAGTGAAAGAAGAAAGTGCAAAAGCAGGACTGCAGTTGAATATCAATAAGACAAAAATCATGACTACATAAGCACTACACAGCTATGTATAATGTTAACAATGAAGAAACTAAAATAGTTAAAAATGTTGTATGTCTTAGTTCAATCATCAATTGAGATTGCAGCTAAGAAATCAGAAGTCCGAGACTTGGAAGGTCAGTAGTGATGGAATTAGAAAATATTGTCAAGTGTAAGAATGTGTTACTAGAGACCAAGTTCTTTCACACTATCATATTTCCAGGCATCATGTCTGGCTGGATAGTGAAGAAAGCTAATAGGGAAAAAACAGATTCATTTGAAACATGGCACTGGAGGAGACTTTTGTGAATACCCTAGACTGCCAGAAAGACAAATGGGTGGGTCCTAGATCAAATAAAGCCTGAACTATCTTTGGAGGTGAAAATGTTGAAGCTGAGACTGTTGTATTTAGGACACATAATGAGAAGACAAGACTTACTAAAAAAAGACTATAATGCTAAAGAAAAAAGAAAAAGAGGTGAGGGCAGAATGAAAAGAGTAAGAGCAAATACAAGATGGATTGACTCCCTAAAGGAAGGTATAAGCTTGAGTTTACAAAAGCTGAACAGGAATGTTGAGGATGGGACATGTTGGAGTTCTCTCATTCATAGGGTTACCATAAGTCAGAAGTGCCTTGACATCACATAACAACAACAATCACATCTTTTCATAATCACTTCCCCACCCAAGCTAAACTATCTCACATGTTATAAGCTTTCCAAACAAAGGAGTTGCTGCAGGCCTTGATTATTCTGCCCTTTCTGCACATTTTCCAGCTCTTTGATATCTTGAAAAAGGAGGGTGATCAGATCTGTATATAGTATTTTCACTCTGGTCACAGCACAAATAGAATGATGTTGCCCCAAGAGAAGGGAAGAGAATTCTCCAAACTCCCTATTGTATAGCTCCTGGTGTTTCAACTGAATTAGCCTCTCAACTGCCAAAGGCAACCCAAGACATTCTACTGCTTGAGGTGAACAAAACAGTTGCCCTTCCTATTGTTGTAAATGAAAATATAGAATTTAATTTTAAGGTTCTTGGCTCCTCTGGCAAGGACCTGAAAAAGAGAGAAACAATTGGAGAGAATGCCCACACGTGAGTAATTTGCAAATACAGGTAAGAGGTTCATTGGAAAGAAAGAAAAGGAAAAAGGAGAGAGCCTTGCAAGGCGGAGTGCTGTCAGTCAACAACTAATACAAGCAGCTCAAAGGTTACAGCGATTCATATGTACATACTTTATAGAGGTCTTTATCAAAACATTGGAATAAGTGATGCTGTCACTCCTAGAATGACAAGTTCTGGGTTTTCTTATAAGCATCCTTGCTAATGTTACAAAAAGTTATATATGTCTTTAGAAATAGTTAATGTTGCTCTAAAACGGTATCGGACAATGTCCTTGGCTCTGCCCTGATCATGTTCAGACAATTGTAGCCCTTTGAGAAGGTCATGTAGCTTATGCTGACCTAGTCCATATCTTAAGGTAGTTTTGCTACTACCCCTATGTTCTTTCTCAATTCTGGTCTTTCAGCAAGGTTGTGCATGTTCTTTATACCTTGTGTTTGTTCTTTCTGGCTAGTCAGCAGAGAATGTTTCTAAAAGCATATACTGCCTTATTGTTTCTTGAGATATGCTTTGTGGGTCAGCTAATTCTAAGCTTCTAAAGTTAGGCTAGCTAGACATTTGCATTATGGGTAATAAATCATTTCTTAGAAGAAGAGAAATGGGGGTGATATATAATGTGTTTAACACTATTTACCTGTATAGAAGCATGGCAACCAGATCTGAAAAGAAACAAAGTAATCAGTCAGTCAATAAAAGCCAGACCTGTGGTTGTTCAAATGTGTACTAATGCCCAGTCTTAAGTCTGCTGACAAAGCCAGAAGGACCAGTACTATCTCTGCAGGGAAACAAACAACAGTTTGGCTACATATTTGTTGGTGTTTATGTTCGTATATTGGAACACTAATGTCATAGAGTTCATAAAGGTGACTTCTTGTGAAGTTAGGAGCCAACATCTATGAACTTTGCAATGTGAAAAAAATTTCAGCGCTTTTATTATTTGTACCCTTGAGGTTCCAATGTATACAATTTATGAAAACTTACTTTTTAAAAAGTCTCCATAAAGAACTTCATTTGAATATGAACTGATGGGCATTACAAAAGCTTTCAGCCTCACCTTTTTTCTCTTCTGTGCCTACCCTCTCCACTGCTCTTTTTCTATTTTGCACGTTTCCATTAATTTCATGTCTATTATTAAACTGGTCTCAGGCTTCAGTGTGCTGTGCATTCATCTGTATAATTGCAAATAACATCTGGTATCAATCAGAACTCTTCAGTGTTAAATTCCAATAATGACAATGTCTGCAGTATGAACTTATTAGAGAATGCATGATACTTGCAATGTTGTTGATGAGAAGCCCTGTCTTCAAGGTAATCGCCTTGTCCCAATTCCCATTCTGAAAATCCTATAAATTCTTTCAGGCATTGCCTTTCTTTTCTTTAATTAATGGGCAATGATTCTTCATTACTGCTTTATTAGGTTTGCAATGTTTCCATATAAAATAGTGTGCTATATTGGGAAGAATCAATTGCAGGGCACTTTAGAGGGCAAAACAGAGAAATCAGTAAAACGTAAGACAGAAAATAAAGAAATCTTTTTCTTAAGAACCATATGGATCTGAGATATCAAGGAAGTTAATGAGATTCAGCATCTTGGTGGTACCTAAAGAGAACTTGTATGAAGAAATTCATGTCCTACAGCAACAAATTTCTGTAATGTGGTTTGCAATATATAAAATTACAGATATAGAAACAATGCAATAAAGTATTATTAGGATTATGATTTATTCATACCAGCTTTCAAAACAGACAAAATGTTTTAATTTTCAGGTTATAGCTACTGGAGCCTACTTTTATTTTGGAATGTAATTCCCTCAAAAACCTCTCACATAAGCAAAGGGCTAATAATGGCTCCTTGTGATTAAAATGTTATTTCTTCACAGTACAATATATACAATAATAATATCTAGGATGCTTTCAGAAGAGGCAAAGTGAACACCGAGAAATGCAGTATAGCTTATTGAAAACAGTTATTGCAGTTTCAATTCAAAGAATGACAGAATAACATTCCTTTAACATTTCCTTGGTAACTCAACTAGCAAAACATTTAAGCTTATTGACTGTAAAGGAGGGCTGGGCAGCTTCCAGAGGTCCAGGGAAACCAAAAGTTGAGGGTAATGTAATCAGGGTTTTTCCCCCTCTTCCATAAAGACAGAAGCTTTCTTTCAAAGAGACCAAAAATAGACAGCACCTCCTGATTTGAAGATTGACTCACCACACCATCAAATGGTATGAAGCATCTTTTAAAAGTTTGTTTATTATTTCTTATTCCCCAATAAAGTTGTGCTCAGTGTAGCTTACAATCAAACTGTGTGTGTCAAACATGACCTGAAAAATCATTTTTAAAAAATGTATTATGTGGAGGAAAGGGGGGGGCATGGAGTTCTGAGCACCCTAGAAGACTACATGCAACTCAAGGGCCACACTTTTCCCACCTGTCCTTTATAAAATTGCTCCTCCATTTTTAACAGGAAAGCACATCTGCCCTCCTAAGTGAAGACCACATGGGATTTAGTATAACCTGGATGTAAATCCTGGTGTGATTTATCTTTGCCTGGTAAATGGGAATATTTTCAACACAGGATGATGTGATAGACTTGAAACTTATTTATTTCTTTTTGAAAGCAGTTCGTCCATATTTATATGAAATTGTGCAGCCCTTGGAAATGAGGTTACTGCCGTTTTGTCACATGAACTTAAAAAAATTAATAGTACAGAGTGGATTGTTTCTGCCTTTGTGATCAACCAGCATGGGTGTGCACCTGCTGAGTTTCAGAAAAGGGACAAGAGGTTGGTTTTAAGTTGAAACAGGACTTTTGTGCAAATTATGCCTTGCGCAAACTATGAAAACTGTGCTGAGCATAAAGCCATTTGATGTAAACTGAGATCTCTTGTAGGAGGTGCTGAATCCCATCACGTCAAGCAGACCAGATTCTTATAATATTTTAAGAGTTCCCCTGCGTCCGCCCTTGTGTCCAGGGATAAACTAAGAATTATCAAGTTCAAAAACTATACAAACAGATTTGGCACATCATGGGAACTCAAAGTTCTCTTTGTAATGAGACTGAAACTTTTTGCCAGGGGTTACTCATGTAGTATCCTTGCTGCTGACTTTCCATCAATAAGCGGGACACTTTTTATTCAATCAGGTGTTTGGCTTGCTGAACTTGATTTGTTTTTCTCTTCTGAGCCATGTTTTAGTCTGCATTTTTAATTAATGTGGGTGAAATCCAATTGTTAGTCTCAAATAGAGAAGACCAATTGAATGAATGGACATTGATAAGTCAATACTAATTTAGGTCACATTGATTCAATGGGTTTATTCTAGCTGTGATTTAATTCTTGGATCTAAACCAATGTTAAATCAAGTATTTTGAACTGGTTGTCATTTATCATGGCTTTTCACTTGTTCTTACCTAATTTGAATGTGTCTGGTTGTGCAAAATTGGGTCTTTGGAAGATCATACAATTATAAAATTATGGAGTTGGAAGGGGCCTTTAATACCATTGAGTCCAACCCTCTGCTCAGTGCAGAAATCCAAATCAAAATATGCCTGACAGATGGTCTGTTGAAGTCCCCAGTATCAGAGTGTCATCACCTCCCAAGGTAATTGGTTCCATTGCCATACTGATAGGATGTTTCTCCTGATATTTAATGAAATCTGGCTTCCTGTCATGAGCCCATTATTACATGTTCTGCACTATGGGATGGTTGAGAACAAATCCTCCTCTGTACAACAATCTTTCAAGTATTTGAAGAATGCTATCATATTTCCTCTGAGTCTTCTTTTCTCAAGGCTAAACATGCACAGTTCTTTCAGTCTTCCCTCACAGAGATTTATATCCAGTCTCCTGATCATCCTTGTTGCCATCTGAATTTTTCTTGTTATGATCTCCTGCCATGGGATCTTACTTATCATTGTTCTGATTAAAATTAGCTTTCCTAAAATCTAGCATACATGTATGACTACACTTTGCTTTTCCTTCCTTCGAAACCAAGAGTTCTCCTTACTGCCACTTCATCCACCAAATTTAAATATTAGTTAGAATGAAGTCCAGGGTAGCTAATCCTCTAGTTTCAATTTCTACTTTTTGTAGGAAACAATTAACAGCAACACAAGCCTGGAATTTCTTGAAAGGCATTTTTCTCCTTACAAATTATTAGGATAATAGAAATCTCCTATTATTATTACATCCTGTCTCTTTGAATTTCTTGACATTTGTTTTTCAGAGGTTTCATCTGTACATTCTCCTTGATTGGACAGTTGGTAGTAAACTCCAACTATCACATTTGTTTCATATTTCAACCCTTTTATTTTAATCCAGATGCTCTCAATGTGACAACCAAGCTCATCTTCCTGTATTTCTGCACAGGAATATGTATTTTTGACATGTGGTGCAACTCAACCACCCTTCTGTTTAATTTTTGAGTAGTTGCTGTTTACCAGTCATGGGAGTTATCCCACCAATTTTCAATTATCATTATCAAGTCACTCCCCTGAACTAAGATTTCCTGTTCTTCTTGTTGTTTTCCCATACTCATCACATTTGTGTATAGACAGCAGAAATTGTGTGATTTGGGGGCCTACTTTCCTTCATATATTTTTATGAAGATTAATATTGGACCCCATTAGAGCTGCTTGGTCTCTTCCTCTTATTGTGCCTTTATTGATCTTTACCTCTGAGCTTACGTCTCTCTTTCCCTTCCAATTCAGTTTAAAGCCCTCTTGATTAAGTTCTTCATGATTTGGCCAAATGCATTCTTCCCAGTCCTTGTGAGGTGCAATCTTTCACTTGTCACAAGTCTGTCTTCCAGAAAGTGTAGCCTGTGGTTCCAAATCTCAAATCCCTCATGTTGGCACCACCTTCATAGCCAGTCTTTTACCCAGAGTATTTTCTTTTCCCTTTCTGTGCCTTTTCTGAATACTGATAGGATAGACAAGAAGATTATCTGGGCCTCAAAGGCCTTGTGTTTCCTTCCTAGAACTTGAAGGTCTGATATTTCTTCATTATTCCCCTTGGCTGTGTCATTTGTTCCCACATGGATAAGAAGGAGTATGCATCCATATGTTTTATAAGCAATGGCAATCTTTCCATCACATTCCTAATCCACCCTCCAAGGAGATTGCACATGTGGTGGTTCCATGGATCTTCCCAACATATTTTGTTTACAATCCCATGCAGTAGAGAATCTCCTACTACAAGTACTCTTCTCTTCTTTTCTAGGTTGTGAATTCAGTGATGCTGCTTGACTGAGCTTCAGCCTCTCTCATGCTTTCCCTTAGGGTCTCCTGTATGTCTTCTTCTGCATGTTGTTTGCTAGGCTCCTCTTCAATAATCTACTGTCTTCTTATTTTGCTCCTAATTGTGACCCTTTTCTATGGTGCTTCCTCAATTATGTTTTTTTTCTCCTCAGCATACTCCTTATTTGCATTCACCCCAGTGTCTGCGTTGGCTGCTGCTGTTTCAGAGTTCTGTTTATGTACTTTTCATAAGTTATAGCCTTAAGTGTAGCCACTCACTGCTCCAGTTCTCTCATGTTTTTTTCTTTCAATAATGCAACCAGTTTTTACTTGCTGCATGTATATACTGCGTTGTTCTCACTCACGATGACAAACATTGCACATGCTTGTGCAATGTCACCACCACAGAAGTCTCTTCCCTCCATTATCTCTGTTCCAATTTCTGCAAATTGGTCACATATGTGCATGTAAATATTCAAATAGGAGACTGGCTGTTGTGTATACGGAGAAGGGTGAGCAGGTGGGAATACAAGAGATATGCAGGGATACCCCATAATTGTCTACTATGTTTTTAACACAGTCTCATAACAACAACAGTAATAACAACAAGGACAAAACCAGGGTATCTTGTCTTTATAGGATGGGTACTTCAACCGGACACTAGATCAATGGTTTTCCTTTTCAGAAAAAGGCAATCTGGGCAATTGCCATCTGGGAATTTTCCACCTTCATGATGTTTGCTGCAGTCAGAACAAACTGTTGAGTACTTAAAGCAGCAGTGACCATGGGGAGATGAATGTGGGTGGTAGCTGTCAAGTAAGAATAGCTAAATTATGGAGGTAATTTATTCCAGAGAGCCATTTAGTGCAAGAGAATTTTACATGGCTAAGCAAAGTACTTTAACTGTCATGGTAAGATTTTCCAGGAAGATATGGCCACTGTGGAATAGAAGTAAATAAGCAAAGGGCTACTAATGCTTTTTGCCTTCAGAAGCAGCTCCATTGTTATATTAACTTCTACATACAGCCAGAAAGATGTCAGGTTATTTATTTGGAAGTTCAACCAGTTCACTTAAATGTTTATATAAATTGGCTATGTTTGATTATTAGTGAATGCATTGGCATTCTGCACCATACGGTGAGAGGAAATGAATAGACGGGGAGGGAACGGGAATAAAAGCATCCACTGAGCAGAGCAGAAATATGCTACTTTCTCCATCATTGCCCTCAAAGGACTCTCATCTCACCTTTTGGCAAAGCTTCTTTCAGGCTAATTTTTAAAAAAAGAAATCCAGAATGATAGTGGTTGTTCCCAGACTACCAGGTGAATGGGAACATACACCAGTAGTTAGCAAACAGTTCAGTCATTTTACTGTGATGCTTCCTGAACTTTGGCCTCTAGAATGGATGTGCAAAAAAATAAAATAAAAATTTTTAAAAACCAAGACATTTCCAATTTTACCCTCTATCTCTGTGTTTGCAACTAATATAGGAGTCTGCAATTCAAGATCTGTTCCCTGAAACCTTTGCCAGGAAAGTAATTTCCAGTTGTCATGCATTTAGTACTCCTGTCCCACTTTCATGTGCTTCCTCAAAAGAAAATCTTAAAATGCTTGAATGAGAACAAAAGGATATGGCCATTACACAGGAGGCAAGAATAGGGTTTTACTGTTGTTTATTTTAAAAAATCTTAATAATTCAGGTATAGCAACAGTGCTATGGGCTCATTTTTTTCTTGCTGCTTCAGTCCTGTATATATTCCATTCCTGAGCTGAATGATTTTTCAGTACTGTGACATTTCAGCTCATGCTAGAAATGATGGGGACAGAACTAATTTGAATATTCTTCGATTCAGTTGATATATTGCTACTGTATATATGCAACAAAAGATGTATATATAAATTGTCACCAGCAAATGCACGCCTGGACTATATTCCCACACTTTGTCAAGGGTGTGCACATCAAAAATTGTATTTTGAAGTTTTGGTTGATTTTTATCTGTTGTGATGTACCAGTGGAGCATATTGTTGATGGCCTATAAGGAAGACTTTATGTTAAACTGCAGGTGAGGTAGTTGTAGTAGAAGCAGGACAGATGTGTAGTCTTGGTCAGCCAACCTCATTTATTCAGCAGGCAAAACATATAGACTTGTTTTATGGCTGCCAATTGGCAACCTGTGCACCACATCCAATCCCTGCCCCTTGAGACCCAGTGGGACTTTGCAACTACAATATTTAAGTAATAATGTGGAGGCTGAGGGTCAAAATCCTACTCAATCACTGTCTCAGCCCAACCTACTTCATTAAGATAAAACAGCAGAAAGAAAAGCATAAAATGAAGAACAAAATTAAGAAGGGGAAATTATCATATATGGGGCTAAATTCAGCAAACTAGAGGAGATTGATTGAAATCAATGAGCCTTAAATTAGTTGCAAGTCCAAATTCATTTCCACATGTCTACTTTAAAAAGGAATAAGGGGCACAGAGAGAAATATAAATTATCTTGCTATGAAGTCACACAAGGGAGTTCAGGTTTTCAGGGTATGGGCAAATTAGCTGGCCACACAGGAAGAGGAAAAATGAACAGCCTGTTAATGTAGCTTTTCTGTAGCCCAGTAGGGGGCACAACTGCAAAACAACTTCTTAATAAATGGTCAAAAAAGGAGAGTGCAGATTTCCTCTTCTGGTTTCCTTTCTTGATCTGTATGTCTCCCTTGTCCTGTTTCTACAAGGGGCGTGTGGAGGAGGAGAGAGAAGGCAAGCAATGGAACAAGCTACTCTCAATGAAGTACAAATAGTCACCCCCTCTGAGACTTTGTGTTCACATACAACTATTTCATCATTGAGTATAAGAGCTGCCTCCAAATAAACAGAACTGTCACGGATACCCAAATAGCAAATATATTCATGGCTGGCCTAGAACAACACTCTCTTAACTGCTGTACCTAAAAATCACTCCTCTATTCAAGGTACATTGATGGCATTTTTTAATCTGACCTCACAGAAAGGAGGCTCTAGAGAAATTCCACTGGGATTTCAATAATTTTCATCTCAACATTAACCTCAGTCTGGACCAATCCACACAATATGTGCAATTTTTTGACACCGCTGTGAAGCTACAACATGAACATCTTGGGACAGCACTGTATTGAAAACCCACTGTTTGATACACCTACCTGCATGCCTCCTGCTTTCATCCTAAACACACTACTAGACAAGCTCTGAGGTGCAGCCACATCTGCTCAGACTCACAAGACAGAGATTCCAAACTCAAGAATCTGTTTCTCTGGATGTTCAGGCAACCTTCTTTGCATACACATTAAATACTCTACAGGGAGGTATTCAGTAGCACCAGCATTCCCCAGAAGGGAACCTGAATAATTGGATAAACATGTATGTAGGCTGCCTTAAGCCAGAGTGGGGAACCATTTGGCTGTCACTGACCATGAATATGATCAATGGAACTGAAACAGTAGATTCCTTGTAGCAAACTGTTTCTAAGAGGACAGCTCCCAACTTAATTTGACTCACAACTTTCACTTCACTAGAAGCGTGAAGCCAAGGGTCTTATTCTGAATATCTTGTATCTTTAGATACTGGAAACAGCAACCTGGCTCAGCCCCAGTGTTTGTGCAAAAAAGTGCTGAAGAGATCTGACCGTGCAATAAGATGACAATACAACAAAAATAAAACTATATTGTTATCTTTTCAGGAGGAGGGCAGAAAAGTGAATGCCATTCTACAGCATCTATATTGATTGAGGTTTTGGAAGCCCTATGTATCTAGTGTGGTGTAGTGAACACAGTGACAGAATATCTGTTTGGCTGTAGAACTCATGGGTGGTAGCAGTAAAACAATTCCTTAAATATCTCACTTACCTTGAAAGACCTATTAAGGTTGCTATAAGTTGCTTCTGACTTAAGGGCACATAATGCAGATACCTATTGTGCTTCTAGAAGAAATTGAACTATTGAGAGACATAGATTTTTCACCAGAAACCAATCCAAAGGGACAAATATTGACTCTTACATTCATATTTCTTGTGCTTCCTCCCACAACTACCGAGCTTGGAATCTTAACAGGTTATTTGATTACAAACAGCACATGTGACATCAGTTAGAATTTTAGATTTATTTTCAGTAAAGTCTCAGTTGCAGGCCTAGATTTTGTTTGTTTGTTTGTTTGTTTGTTTGTTTGTTTGTTTGTTTGTTTATTTATTTATTTATTTATTTATTTATTTATTTATTTATTTATTTATTCAATTTATATGCCGCCCACACTACCCAGAGGGGTACTTTTATTTGTTGCTACTTTTATTCACGAATCAGACTATAACCCCTGTCAGTTCCAGCTGCCACAGCAGATAGAGAAGGATCATTGTGAGAGTTCCACTCCAAGAACTCCTGGAGGGCCATCTGTTTCCCACCCCTACTGTAAATATGTTACTTTAAACATATCTTATACTACCAAACACATGGATATAGTATGAGATTTGTGTTGGTATGTAGATATGTAGTGGATTTTGGAGGCTGTCAGAAAAATTCATGCAACTCCATAAACCTTTTTAATGAAACATTCAACAAATATGAATCACTTTCTTGCATTTTGCCTTCTACTGAGTTAATTTTCTTCTATTTTGAGCAAGAAAGTAAAAGAAAACAAAAAGAAACAGTCTCCATTGCAGAGGGCATTTAAGTCTTTAATTTTGTAAAGAGTTTTAAATCCACTTGAACTTACTCATTACCCTCAAATTGTGCAATTCCCACAACTGTTATCATCAATGCATTCATGTGCCAGATTATTATTAGTTAATCCCATTTCTAGCTGTGCTAGGGCAATTCAATTAAGCATTACACTGGCCTAGTGTTTGGAGTCACACAGCTTGGTAGCATTTCTTAGAAGTCATTTGGAGAGGGGAAAATAATTCAACAGGAAGTCCAACTGAAAATGGAGAGTAATATCCTAGTAAGTCGAGAAGGGAAGAATTTTGTGCTTGCTTCTCTGGCAGTCATGCCATTCCACCTAATCCTACATGTGCGTACCTACCTAAAGGTTATGACATTTCACATAACAGTGAGGTGGGCATGTTTCACCCCAAAGGCAGTGGACAGCTGTTAGAGGAAATGTTTGTCTACACTTGGGGAGGGGGGAGAGAGATCTTAAGAATTTGCTTGTCTCCACTTTGCAAATAGACAGATTTTTAACTTCGTTGCTTAAACCTGAGCCCTGCAAAGTTTTTACCACCAAAGTCTGAAGAAGACATCTCACTGTGTTTATAAAAATTCAGTGATGCAACATTACTCAACGCAGTATATCGTTTCTACTCACTGATCTCATGATCTCTTTCTTTTACATCTGACACTTAGTTTTACAAGGAATAATTCAACAGCAAGGGGGTTTCGGTTCAGAAAAGGTGAGACACAAGTCTCTGGTGTCATGATGTCCTTTATGTCACCCCAAAGCAGATATATTGCAGAGAGACAAAGCACAAGCCTATATATATGTATTCACAGGAAAAGGGAGCCGTCACGAGGTATGTGCTCTTACATAATTATTACCAATAATCCAAGTGTGAACATCATCAGTCTATATTAGACAGATCTCCTTACTGGGCAATTTGTGCAGGAAAGGGTTCCATGAAAACTGGATAAAATTTACTTACTTCTTTCTTTTATATATTTATTTATTTATTTATTTATTGAGACATTTTTATTCTGGCCAATTTAGTATATACTGGAGCAATTCCTGTAGTGAAGCACTGCTCTAGCATTCCACCTAAAGAAGGCTCCCATTTTACTGCTTACTGCAGTGGCTGCTAAAATAGTTACAACAATGATGTTGGTAAGACCACACAATCAAGTTTACTAAAGATCAGTAGAGGTGTCTGGAACAAATGTGTCCTCTCACAGAAAATGAATGCAAGACAGATGCCATAATTGTCTCCTCCACATCACTCAGTGCCTTTCTCTGCCATAAGGCATTGCTTCTCTACCTCTATGTTCCATTGAAAGTCTCCTTGCTTCCTCCAGAATTATTGGGATATTTTGTTTGTATAACGATCTACAAATTAGTTTTGAAATATCACTTGAGGCAAAATTGAATACCAGCTGAAATCCAGGGCTCTTTGTGAAAGTCCCTGCATGAATGTACACTTGCAAATGTTTGGTATCAGGACACCACAAGTAGCAAGAAGTGACTAATCTAATAAAATGCAGTACAACTCTTCTAATTTTTGTATATAAAAATCACAGAAGACTTGCTATCAGATTCCTTGAAGACAATTCAAGTCTATGTGAACTAGATGGGAAGAGAAAGAACAAGATAATTATGCTTATATTGTATTCCAACATTGTTTTCTGGCACAGCAATGTCTTTTGGATATAGCTATAATATTCATTCATTCTTGATTCTTGTCTTGTTGTATATAAGAAAAATTTAACGTGCCTATACTTATTTTGTAAACTGTCCTTTATTCAATATGTGCCTAAAACAATGTTGCACTTTTCTTTTTAGAAGAACACAGAGTTGTTCTTCAACAACTCAAGTTTGTGTGCACTATTAAAAAAAATTTCCCCACCACCAGCACAAGAGGGGAACAATATATGTCCTATCTCAGAAATGTATAAGGTCACAAATCTGTTACAAAATTTAAAAAGAAGAAACTTAACAATGTAAATGGAAAACTTCAAATTCCCCTTCTTTCAAAAAAAAAAAATTATGCATAACACCTGGTTTTCATTCAATTTTGGTGTGCTTTTTCCACTCAGCCTGCAAATAGCCGTAAGTGTCCCACAATTGTCTGGTCTTTCTAGAAATTGCAACACTTTCATCTCAGTAGCAGCAATACCTGGATATTACTCCAGGACGTTTTGTAATGTGTTACTGAAGTCAAGATGATTACAGAAATGTTGGTAACTTTTCATTGAAATGATACCAAAAGATAGATTTCTGCATGGAATTTATTGCAGTGCTGAAACCACAGAATGTTTAAAAAAAATCTAATTCAATATGAACCGATTTCTTGTTAGTATCATAGAATCATATTAGCTCTGGGAAGGCTAAGATACTTAAAGTTAAAAGTAGAAATTGTTTTCCCCTTGTCTAATACTGCTTGAATAAAGAATCTGAAATTTGCTAATCATTGTGAACCAATTAAGAATAGACGTTCTAATGACAGTCATAAATAGTAGTTATGCAATTGGCAATTCCTCATTCAAATTATGTGCTGTAACTTCAAAACTGTGCTCTTAAAATTTTCACTGCGTAGCAAACTATGGTCAAAGCCCAATTCAACTGGCATGTGGTAGACCCATTGTACAATTGTGATGTCATATAACACCAAAAATTTGATGTCTGTGCAAGGTATGGAGGAAATAGTTAGGAAAAAATGAGAAGGAGGTCCAAGAGGGCAGAGTGTTAGGTCTGTTCATTCAGCCACTGGTCCCACATCTCCAGGTGTCTCTTTTGGGGATTGTACCTAAAAAGGCCCCAGTGGGCTATTTGAATTTTGCTTGTAGGGTAATTGCCCCAGGTAGGGCCTTTTTGCGCAGACTCTGTGCAGCCATGAAAGGTCTCCGCAAACTGTTCCATAGAGCTAGGATTATAGCAGGCATGAGACAAAATCAGAAAACATGGCAACAATTTTTGGACAATTTTAACGGAGTTTCATTCTGGAGAGTGGAATTACGCTTCCAGAATGAATTCCAAGTTCAAACAGACGCTGCAGGGTCATTAGGTTTTAGCATTTATTTCCAGGGTTGCTGGTGCACAGGGACTTGGCCTGAGGAGTGGCAAAGGTCAGGCAAAGGTTGACATTCCTGGAGGTTTTTTTCCCATTCTCTGTGCCATTTGGTTATGGGCTGAGGAATGGGCCAATTCAGTAGTCAGATTCTGGTGGGATAATCTGGTAGTGGTGCATGTCATCCAGAACTGAATGGGTCATGAGACTTGTGAAGGCATTTGTTTTATACACCTTACAATTTAATATAGTATTTCATGCAAGGCACATCCCAGGCATAGACAACAATATAGCTGATGCCCTGTCCTGTCAACAGATGGAGCGGTTCAGGGCGTTGGCTACAGGAGCTTGCAGGTGGGCAGAAGTCCTCCCACAAGAGGTATGGCAGATTGGAGGCGGGAGGCACTACGAGCAATAGGGCTGGCTCTTGCCCTGAGTACTTGGCAGGGTTACTTTGCAGTTTGCGAAGAGTTTAGACAATTTAGAGTTCACAAGGAGTTGGAACAGGTATGGCCCATACGAGTTGATCACCTACAACAATTCAGCTGTTTTCTTTTTCGAAAGGGCATGGCACCTAGCTCTGTTCAGGGCAAGATGTCGGCGTTGGCATTCCTCTAAGGCCCTTGGAGTAGCTGATTCCACAGGGGACTTTAGAATTCATAAGATCATTGAAGGATGGAATAAGGAAAGAATTAGAATGCCCAGTGATAGGTCCCCTTTTTTGTCCTGCCATACTGATGGGGTTTGGTGAATCATGGGGCAGCATTTGTAGTGATAGGTACGAGGCTTCCCTCTTTCAGGCAGCAACACTTTTGATATTTTATAATTATTGTAAGCCGCCCAGAGACCTCTGGGTAGAGTGGGCGGCATATAAAATAAATAAATAAATAAATAAATAAATAAATAAATAAATAAATAAATAAATAAATAAATAAATAATATGCCCAGTCAGGGCACTAGAGGATCACCATAAGAAATAGGGGAGGGGAATCAGGGCTGCTTATATTGTCATAGTGACGGCACCCCACTGACAAAATACCAATTTTGGAAGATAACTGGAGCTGCTTTGGAACAAGGGGGTTTGGCTGGATGGCACTTTGGAACTCACTCATTTCACATTGGGGCTGCGTCTACTGCCGCCATGCTGGGGTATGGCCCAGAGGAGATCAGGAAGGTGTGGAGATGGTCCTCCCATAGATACAAACTTTATGTGCAGGACTTGCCACAGCTGTAGCCTGTTGCTGGGCTCTTTGTCTCTTTCTTTCAGATGCAGAGGGATCCAAATAGCAATTGAGGATCCTGTTGCTAGGTCACGGCAGGGGTCATGCTGTCTTAGGGACAGCACAACAACGGGGACTTACCTGTATAGGTTGGTGAGGGGGTCCTGTGAGTCCTTCAGCACCAAACCTGATACCGCACTACCACAAGCCTCTGGTTTCTGAGCCATAAGTTATGGCATGTTGTTTTAATAAAATGTGGCCCTATTTATACCCATTACCTGTGTCTTGCCTCATTATTCTGGAGTGGGAGGGGAATGGAATTTCACAAGGTGTACTGGGAGTTACACTCCGATGATGGGTGTTTGAATGTTCTGATGCTGAACTGCTTTGATGCTGCCAGCGTCCAGCTGGCATCCACTGCTATTCATAAAGTATTCCTTGCTGAAAATTCTGAACAGCCTAACACTATAAGTTTAAGGAAATGTCATAGTTCTAAATGCTAAACACGCAGACAGACACACACACACACGGGAGCTAACAATAAATGAAGTGTTTCAAGAGGTCCAGGAAGTCAGATGAGAAAGAGTACAAAGCGAAATAGAATTGACATTGTTTGGAGATTGACAAAAATTCCAGTACAAAGCTTTGTAGGAACTGGAACAAATTGTGACACAAATATCTGGAAAATCTTTCTAAACTGAAGTTTTGGCTTTGAATAACTGTCACCATTTGATCCTTCAGCCAGGTAGATTCAGCATTAGTATATATGACTCAGTTTTGTCTCTTGGTATTCTATTCATTTGAAAAATGAAGAGATCTGACAATTGTCAGATATTTTCCTTTCTTATTTTCTATTCAGTATCATGGTGCATGTACCTCTTCTGATGTAGCCATCAGTTCTGTGTTGTGGTTTCACATATAAAAGGAATCTTTAGAATTATATAGTTCAACCTCCACTCATGCAGAAAATCTCCAGCTACAGCATCCCTGACAGATGGACATCCAATATCTGTTTAAAAACCTCCAGCAAAGGAGAGCTTACCTTCTTATGAGGCAATACATTGCATTGGAAAACAGATATTGCCATTAGGAAGTTCTTTCTAATTTTTATTTCAAATCTTCTTCCCTGTAATTTGAATCAATTGATTTATGGATTTACTTCTGGAGCAGCAGAAAACAAATGTGTTTCATCTTCTATGTGGTAGCCCTTTAAGTGTTTTAAAACGCCTATCATTATCACTCTCATTATTTTCTTCTCTAGGCTAAGCGTACCCAACCCCTTCAACTGTTTCCCACAGGTTTTGTTTTAGACCCTTCATCATCTTTGTTACCCTCCTCTGGACACATTCCAGTTTGCTGATATCCTCTGTAAACCATGGTGCCTAAAACTGGACACAGAACTCCAGGTGAGGCCTGTCCAAAGCACAATAGAGTCGACAAAGTTGAGACAGAATGGAATTTATTTATTTATTTAAAATATTTTTGCCCTGCCTTTCTCTTTGGAAAGGACCCAAGGCAGTTTACAACAACAAAATACAATATTAAAAGTTGAAACAATGAGTATACAACGGTGGTTAGCATCATTAAAATACGATAATTAAAAATCATGAACAATGAAAAAGGAGGCATCTTACATCAATTAACAGGCAATATTACAGCAAAAATAAATAAATGTTTTAAAACGTCACTTTGAGAAATGGAAAAACAAAAATGGAAAATACAAGTACTGTAGTACTAAAAATCCAGTCATAATAATAATGTATACCAATCTATCTGAAAATCACACACAGGTAGCTGGTTACTGAGGGGAGCCTAGACTGAAGAGAAAGGTCTTTGCCTGCTTGTGGAAGGATAGCAAAGATGGGGCCAGTATGACTTCCTATGGGAGGGAGTTCCAAAGTCTGGGTGCAGCAAAAGACAAAGCTCTCTCCTGTGTCCCCATCAGACACATCTGTGACAGTGGTGGGACTAAGAGAAAGGCCTTTTCTGATTATCTTAACCCAATCCAGCTCATAATGGGAAATACAGTCTTTGAGATAGTTAGGCCATTTAGGGCTTTCAAGCAGTGGTCCCCAACCTTTTCCAAACTGTGGACCAGATTGGGGGTTGGGGTCCATGTGTGGGGGCAGAGCACCCCCACACTCATGGTTGTGTAGGGTATGCTCATGGGTGGGTGTGGCACACTCATACACATGCACGGATGGGTCAGGCGCTCATGCACACATGCAGATGGGTACGGCATGTGGGTGGACAGGCCATGTGGGTTTGTGGGTGTGCGTGGGGGAGGCTGTGAACCGGGGGTTGGGGACCCCTGCTTTAAAGGATAAAACAAGCACTTCAAATTGTGCCCTGTAAGTGATCAGCAGCCAGTGGAGTTAGTGTAACAGGACACTTATGTAATCCCTGTAATCAGCCCCAGTCAGCAATCTGGCTGCTGTGATTTTGGACCCGTTGAAGTTTCCTGACACTTTCCTTTGGCAGCCCCACATAGAGCGCATTACAGTAATCCAGCCAGGACGTAACTAGGGTGTTTATCACAGTGGGCAGATCAGATCTCTCAAGAAACGGACGTAGCTGTTGCACTAGTTTTAATTGTCCAGATCCACTGGGACCTGGGCATCCAGGTTCAGGGATGAACCCAGGAGCACCTCCAAGCTGTGCACCTGTTTTTTCAATGAGAGTGTAATCCCATCCCTTACCAGCTGCATCCCTATTTCTTGATCTGCCTTTCCATTGATCAGGAACACCTCTGTCTTGTCTGGATTAAGTTATATGGAGTTATAAATTATATGGAGATGGAAAGATGAGTAGGAGATCCCAGTTGAATACAGCGTGGTCTCTGGTCTATCTAGATTTCAAGGATTACATGTTCTCAGGATACCAGCTAAAATATAAGCAAATTACTTCCTAAAACTGTTTATTGAATTTTTACGTGATTACATTAACAACTGATAAGCAGCCTGTATTCTATGGATGAGAGACATGCTCCTCAAATAACCCATTATTCTTGAAACAACAATCCTTCACTTCTTTTTAAAACAGATTTCTGAGATATTACATCTGCCAAAAAATTCTCCTGTGCCTTCGGTGGTGCATAGCATCATGAGTTGCTAATTATAAATGAAATATATTGATAACACGTACTAGCAAATGAATCTGGTTTTGATTCTCCTCTGAGAATCTGAGATAAAGCTATAGACCATACTCTGTTCAACCAGGATTTGATACCCAGATACTAGTATCTTTTCATCTCCATGTAACTTCCATTCAGTCTCAGCAAATTACTGTGATTCTGTTTGTCTCAGGATGAAACAGCGCTAGAGGAATAGAATGTTTGATATTTATTTTATTTTATTTCATTTTAGAAATAAAAGCCTGGCTATCCACCTCCACCCAGTCCCAGCTATTTGTTAATTAAAGAAAAGATTCTACAGTGCATGGCCCTGCCCTTCCAGTTTCCAACAGGATCTAGAAGAGAGAAATTGTTATGTAGGAAAGGGAAATACATATTAAAACAACCACACAAACTCATGTGTGATGTGAACAAAATACCAGTTCTTTGAACATGATCATAAAACTGCAGAAGAACCACAGTACATAAACAAAAGTTTTGTTAGATTAATCGAAGTTATATAGTTTTCCCATGCACCAGGACTGATTTGGGACTTTGAAAAATACAAATAATTGGTCATGGGAGTGTGCAGGCATTATTAATATAGGGCAAGAATGATTTGGAACCATCTGCACTGTATCCCATTAATCTGGCCATTAATAAAGACCGGGCTTCTTAGAAATATCTCCTTTCCAAATAATTTTACATATGTATAATATTGCCTAATAAATGAGGAACCTTGTAATGAGGGTGAAAGAGGAGAGCGCAAAAAATGGTCTGAAGCTCAACATCAAAAAAACTAAGATCATGGCCACTGGTCCCATCACGTCCTGGCAAACAGAAGGGGAAGATATGGAGGTAGTGACAGATTTTACTTTCTTGGGCTCCATGATCACTGCAGATGGGGACAGCAGCCACGAAATTAAAAGACGCCTGCTTCTTGGGAGGAAAGCGATGACAAACCTTGACGGCATCTTAAAAAGCAGAGACATCACCTTGCCGACAAAAGTCCGAATAGTCATAGCTATGGTTTTTCCTGTAGTGATGTACAGAAGTGAGAGCTGGACCATAAGGAAGGCTGACCGCCGAAGAATTGATGCTTTTGAATTGTGGTGCTGGAGGAGACTCTTGAGAGTCCCCTGGACTGCAAGGAGAACAAACCTATCCATTCTAAAGGAAATCAGCCCTGAGTGCTCACTGGAAGGACAGATCCTGAAGCTGAGGCTCCAGTACTTTGGCCATCTCATGAGAAGAGAAGACTCCCTGGAAAAGACCCTGATGTTAGGAAAGTGTGAGGGCAAGAGAAGAAGGGGACGACAGAGGATGAGATGGTTGGACAGTGTCATCGAAGCGACCAACATGAATTTGGCCCAGCTCTGGGAAGCAGTGGAAGACAGGAGGGCCTGGCGTGCTCTGGTCCATGGGGTCACGAAGAGTCGGACACGACTAAACGACTAAACAACAACAACAATAAATGACAGGAGTAGCACTCTTTGTTTTTAAATTGTACATAACTGTGTGTTTATAACACGTTTATAACTAAATCCAAGAATATGAATGTTTAACTGAAACCCTGTTGCTCAGCTTTTCCTCCACGATGGGAATTACATCATCAATGGCAGATTGCTGCTAATTAAACACTTCAGTGTTTCAGTTTGCAATTACAGTGGTGCCTCGCTTAGCGATGTTAACCCGTGCAGCAAAAATCACTGCTAGGCAATAACATCGCTAACCGATTTTAAAAAGCCCATAGAAACGCATTAAAATCTGTTTAATGCATTTCTATGGGCTAAAAACTAACCTTAAAGTGAAGATCCTCCATTGTGACGGCCATTTTCAGTGCCTCTAAAGCCAGGCAACACAGCGGGTGGCCATTTTGTTTTTTGGCGGCCATTTTGGAACCACCGATCAGCTGGCCAAAAATGGGGGCTTTGCGATGATCGCTTCCCTGCAATCATTGCAAAGCAAATTTTTCCCATAGGAAACATCACTAAACAATCGCTTTTTTGTTAAATGGAGCGATCGCTAAGCGAGGCACCACTGTACATGGTTTGCATACAATACAAACCAGTCGTGTGCACCTTAGATTGTTATGGGGAGCCTTTAATCAGCAACATTTCCCCCTCTGATGCCATAATTCTCGCTGCACTAGTGGTTCCCATGTAACAGGATTTTAGTCTTTGTTTTATTCGTATTCTTCTTAATTGAAAGATTTGTTGTCATAACTCTTGGATTTATCATGGCATGTGTAGCAAATAATTTATTACACATACAGAAAAGTAGAACACATATAATTCAGGCAACAAATATTACTTATCTGTTGTTGTTCTACTTCTAATGTTGTGCCATATGTGCTTTTAAACCATATCTGTGGTGATGTCACAATTTGCTAATAATCCAAAGCAACAATTGAGCCCCATCTCTGGCCTTTGCCTGACTAACAAGTACAGGCCTAAATCAGAGTCTTTGTCTTCTTTCTAACTGCCTCATCCTCATGAAACATTCAAACCATTTCCCCCTCTGATCAAGTCATTATTTTGTGCTGATCCAAATTCCCTAAATCCCTTCTACGCCTCCTCCCCCTTCACCTCATAGTCCAGGCATCCTCCTCCTCAAAGTAGCCTACAGTTGCTGTGTACAAGGAAGCCAAGAGTGCCTGGGGACCAGGATCAATAGATGCGGCCCTAAGCAGATGACAATATACTGAAAATAATAAAATGTCTGGTAAGCAGACAGGCTTGGGGAATAAACCCCATGAAACCTATTGCTGAAATTAAGCCAAGATCATCTTGAATCATCAAGTTGTTTAAAAGGACAAAGACAAGAGAATCAATAATGTGCTCATTTACTACACTGACGCTTATCAGCACATTTCTCCTATTATTCAATTTTATTTTCATAATGTTCCTACATTACAGGGATACTAGCCTGCAAATACAGCATGGCAAATTAACATGTCTAACATTTTATAACAATTAGGGAACAAATTGGCTTCTTTGTCTTGATCATGTTTGTGAATGGAAGAATGACCCATATTAGCAAGATAGTGTATTGCTGCTTGAAACATTAGTTTAATCATTTCTCAAATCCTGCTGTCTGCATTTGATAGAGATATGCTTTTAGCAGTGATAATATCGTCCTCAGACAAAAAGAGACAATAACAATTTGGGGGAGGGGGAAAGGCAGGCAGGCAGGCAGAGATTATGTCTCAAAAGGTCATAATGTGTCAGAGTGGAAGTTTAGAATAAACCTGCACATACAAGTTTGATGGTGGGAGACTCATTACTTACTAAATGTATATCCTTCATTGTTCTGCACTCTTTCCACCTTAATATTTATTTAACATTCCCCTTCTGATTCTGCTTCCCGAAACTAGAAGTTACCGCTGTACCACCTGACTTTTTTTTCTTCCTACTGCTACCACTCTAATTACGTTCCTTTTCTCCCTGTGCCAAGCTTAATTAGGAGTGGCAGGAAAGGATCCTTTTCCCTTTTCCTTCACACATTTTATAGCGTGGTTGACAGCTATGTGTAGTGACATGTCAGAGAAGGTTCTATCCGCTATCCTCATTACTTTTTAAATTATTTTGTCCCGTTACTCACCAGATATCCAGACAATCACTTGCCAAAAACCTTAATGATGACATCCAACTAGAAATGTGAACTCACCCCCAGATGGGTCCATGCCTATATAAGAACACAAAAATCGATACTATTAAAGGAGAAGCATCCTGCATTTGACCGTTTAGAGATGCTTCTCAATAGCATTTGCACATCTCCAGAATACAGACCCTCGGAAAATGTACAAATGCCATGCTTACGAACCAGAAAATCCAAACCGCAAACCCATTTCATAGCAAACTGTTCGGCTGCATCATCACGCCCCAACATTTTGGGGGGCTGTGAGGTGCAAACAGAACAGAAGAGCTTCTAGCTAGAGCAGTAGCAGTCTGCAGAGCTAGATGCTTTGTTTTACTGTATTTCCCAGCTGCCTGGAGAAAGGCCCAGTCGCACCTATGAAAAGAGTGGGTTCTTAAGGAAAGGGAGTGAGTGACATTTTAAGGCATCAGTGGGTGTGTTTTGATTCCTTCCTAAAAGGACAATGTAGGCAGCCTGCTCTTCCCTAACACCACCTGGAGTTTCACTTCCTCCTGTTCTCTTGCTCAGCCCTCTTGTTTCCCATTCGTTAGATCACCAAGCAGGTATATTCAGTGGGGGGATCGTTTATTTCTATTGAAAAAGAAAGGTGGACGATGCCCTGTCTTCCAATCTAGCGTCTGTGTTTTCTGACTTCTTTCTCTCCAACTTCCCTTCATGTCCTCTTTGATGAATCTGAAATTAGCAGTGTTGTGGTCCCAGTCCTACTGCAGTAGTGGTTATAAGGATGTTGGCTGACTGAAGAATCAGTAGAGTCAAATTATTTAATTCATGACTTCAAAGCAAAAAAAGGCAAAGAAAGTTCATTTTTCTAAGATAAGGGCCTCTCTGCAAGGTGCAAAGATGCTGGGGCAGGGTTCCTTTACCTGCCTGGACGGACAAGGCAGACACAGCCATTTGCTGCATCACATGGGGTGAGGAGGCTGGGTGCCTGTGAGCCTTGAAGAGGGCTGCCCAGCTCCTCCTTGCCCTCCTTTCAGTCATCGTTACTGCCCATCCCTCCACCCCTTATGGTCGCTTTGGGTTCAGATTAGCTGGTCGCTTTGGGTTTAGATGGGAATTTTTGACTGGTACTTAAAATGGCTCAGAGTTTGAGTGAGTTTTCACCCATCCTATTCTTACTAGTGAGAGTGGTTTGAGGCATAGTATAGTAAATAACTGCTAAATAAGTCATAATGGTGGGTAGTGCTAAAAGATGAAGGTTAGCTGAGTTCCAAAGAAGACACCCAAAGGGTGAAAAGTGTGCACACACACCTCAGAAGGGCTGCAGAGGTTTAGCTGAGGGGAGGGAAGTTGGGGACCCCAAGGGATGCTGAGCACTTAGGCTCTGGAGGCCCAGATGGGGTGGACATGGGGCACCACAGCTGGTAGAGATGTGCTGTATGGTGGGACAGCGTGCTTCTGGTATAGGAACTTGATTGCCGGTCTGTACCGGACGGTCAAGGTTGACTCTGGTTATAGACCAGTTTAAGCACTATGGTAAGGCCCCCTTGTTAAAGGGAAGTTCTAAGTTTTAAATAAATTAATAAACTTGTGGCCCTAGTTTATTCCATATATGTGTGTCTGTCTCATTATTCCAGACTGGGCAGGCAAAGAGCACTCTTTCTTTCTCCATGGTGCTAATTCAGCATCTTCCTTTGTTTCTTATTCTCTTTCACTAGTTGTCATCCCACTACTTTTGTTGTTGTTGTTTAATACTTTTAACACACAAATGGCAGACTTAGCGCAACAGATCCATTGCTACTCCACCACAAATTTGCCTCTGAACACTTTGCTGGACCACTTGTTATCCCTGGCAAAACATAAATACGCCTGGTTGGGACTGTTCCTACACATTTGTTTGAAGACAGTGCAAATTTTTGCATCTAACATTGTTATTCATAGAAGTTAATTCTAAACTCTATATGAGTATTACTCTGGGGAATGAAATCTACAAGCTGAAAAGATAAAAGAGCAAGAAGCACAAAAAAAAAAAAAATAGAAAATGCCATGGATGCTATGACAGGTCTCCATGGGTGATGTAGCACCCATGGCTAATGCACTGGGGAATTCCAATGCACTGGAGAATTCTGATAATGTCGTTAGCTTGACCTTCAGAACAGTGTGTGTGTGTGTGTGTGTGTGTGTGTGTGTGCATGCACATGCGCAGAAGAAACTGGATAGAAGTATAATAGGATGAACATAAGGTCTCTAAACTTCAGTTAAGCTTTAAACTGATAGAGTCTGCATACTGTGGAGATTATAAAATGAATCTAAAGAATTTAGGATAGAAAATCTACTTTACTATGATTTGTGCTCTTAAATCCCTTAGGTACTTTAAAAATGCACCTCCAACTTCCAAAGCAGAGAGATTGAAGCAATGAAACAGAAACTGTAAATAACCAGGGGGGAAAAGTCATGTGTACGTTCTATAATCCAAAATCCGGCCAAAGCCGTTCAGTGAAAGAAAAGCTAACAAGCTTTGAGTTAACTTTCTGAAAGAGGAAGTAAACAATTAATACCACCTGTCAGACTAGGAACCTGTAGAGATTTCTTAAGAAAAGGGAAACAAGGAAACAATTTACTGTTCATTTAAAGTCTACCCAATTAAGTCTGTAGAAATTAAAGACAATTTAGAGAAATAGTGGAAAGGCCATTCGAGATTAATTGTACTGTTTCATTCTGGAAGACACTAGGGTATCCATGGATGAACAAAGATGGCTAGTGCGATATTAAAGAGGTCATTAAGAGAGACCAATTGTTTTATTTATTGTCTGAAAGTAGAGACTTTGGGATAGAACAAAAAATAAGAAAAATATGCCCAAACCTCGGATTGCACATCCAAGTTTTATTTCCAAGAGCCACCCATTCTCGATTTCAATCCAGAGAGGAAGAGCTATTTATGGGACTCCATCAGTGAAATCAAAGATGCAGGGGTTAATCTCCCTTCCCCTTAAGCCTTCAATCCTTCCCCCAAATCAGCTTCAGAGAGGTGGAAAATTGTTCTTCCTGAAACATTGAGGAGGGAAGAAACTTATGTCATGGCACTGTGGTGCCACCATGATGATGGGCTTACACTATAGATACTAATTTTCTCAGTAAGCAATCCAAATAAAATTCAAATACTGCATTTTGTTAAGGGTTTACTTCTTTTATAGGTATAGGTATTATGTTGATGACCGCCAGGTCAGTACAAAATAAAACTGCCCTCATCCATGATGTAATTCTGGATGAGGGTGCTGACCTGGCGTGCATTACTGAGACCTGGGTGGGAGAGGAGTGTGGTGTCCCCCTCTCCCAGCTGTGTCCGCCTGGGTACTCAGTCCAGCACCAATGCCGCTCGGAGGGTCGGGGAGGGGGAGTTGCTATAGTCTATAGGAGTTCTATCTCCTTTACCAGGCTTCCTGTCCCTTTGAGAGGCGGTCTTGAGGGCCTGTATTGTGTGTTGGGCTTGCGAGACAGATTAGGGATTCTGTTGGTGTACCGCCCACCCTGCTGCGTACGAACAGTCTCCCTGCCTGAGCTGACGGAGGTAGTCTCGGACCTGGTGTTGAGGACTCCCAGGCTGTTGGTGCTGGGGGACTTCAACATCCATGCCGAGGCTGTCTTGACTGGGGCGGCTCAGGACTTCATGGCCACCATGACAACCATGGGGTGGTCTCAATGTGTCATCGGCCTGACGCATGAGAATGGCCATACCTTGGACCTGGTTTTCTCAACGGGTCTGGAAGATGGTGGTTTGGATGTGGAGGGGCTGGTTGTGACCCCATTGTCATGGTCAGATCACTTCCTGGTCAAGTTTAGTCCATCAGCTTCTTCTTCCCTCTGCAACGGTGGGGGATCTATTAAGATGATCCGCCCTTGGAGACTAATGGATCCAGATGGATTCCTGAATGCTCTGGGGGATTATCCATCTGATATGGTCGGCGCACCTGTCAAAGCTCAGGTCACCCTATGGAATAGGGAGATGACCCGGGCGGTTGACACGATTGCGCCTAAGCGCCCTCTCCCTGCTCGCCAAGCCCAGACAGCTCCTTGGTATACTTCTGAACTGTGGGCAATGAAGCGAGAGGGGAGATGGCTGGAGCACAGGTGGAGGAAATCCAGCTGGGAGTCCGATTGAACATGATTTAGAACCCATTATTGGGCCTATTTCGTGGCAATACGGCTGGCAAAACAGCAATATTTCTCCAGCCGTATTGCTTCCTTGGAATGCCATCCAGCAGAACTGTTTCGGGTGGTCCGGGATCTTCCTCAACCAGGAAATCCGGTGGAGGTCCTGGACTGCTCATCAGCTCGCTGTGATGAGTTTGCCATATATTTTGAGGGAAAAATCGCTCAGATTCGCAGTGGGTTGGACTCCACAGTTACTGCAGAATCAGAGGATGTGTCCAGTGCGCCGTGCTTAGGTCAAGTATTAATGGATGAGTTTCAATTGTTGAAACCTGATGATGTGGATAGGGTGCTTGGATCTGTCCGTTCTATCACCACTCCACTCGACCCTTGCCCATCCTGGCTAATTGGAAGATCAGCCAGGGGGGTTCGCACCTGGGTCCAGGAGGCCAGAGAGAGGGAGTGGTCCCTACCCCCTTGAAAGAGGTGGTAATTCAACCACTCCTTAAAAAGCCTAACCTGGACCCAAGGCTGGTGGTCAACTACTGACCAGTGACAAACCTCCCTTATTTGGGCAAGGTGTTGGAGCGGGTTGTGGCCGGGCAACTCCAGGCACTGCTGGATGAAACGGATTTTCTGGATCCATTTCAATCGGGTTTCAGGCTGGGTTTTGGTACGGAGACTGCCTTGGTCGCCCTGTATGATGACCTTTGCCGGGAGAGAGACAGGGGGAGTGTGACCCTGTTGATACTCCTGGACCTCTCAGCGGCTTTCGACACCATCGACCATTGTGTCCTTCTGGATAAGCTGGCTGGGTTGGGAGTTGGGGGCACTGCTTTATGGTGGTTCCACTCCTTCCTGGCTGACCATGTCCAGAGGGTGGTGCTGGGGGACAGTTGCTCTGCCCCATGGCATTTATGTCATGGGGTTCTTCAGGGCTCAATACTGTCCCCCATGCTGTTCAACATCTACATGAAACCGCTGGGAGAGGTCATCAGGAGGTTTGGGCTGAGGAGTCAGCAATATGCTGATGATACTCAGCTCTACCTCTCGTTTTCCACCAATCCAAGTGAGGCAGTTTCTGTGCTGAACTCGTGTCTGGACCTGATAATGGACTGGATGAGGGTTAAAAAATTGAAACTCAATCCAGACAAGACGGAAGTGGTTTTAGTGTGTGATTCACCGGACAGGCTGGAGGGCCATTTCCCTGCCCTGAATGGGGTTACACTCCCCCTAAGGGACAGGGTCCACAGCTTGGAGGTGCTCCTGGACCCCAGTCTAACACTGGAAGCCCAGGTGGACTCGGTGTCCAGGGGCGCCTTCCTTCAGCTGCGGAAATTATACCAGCTACGGCCCTACCTGGATGAGCGGAGTCTCATGACAGTCACACATGCACTGGTAACAATAGATTACTGCAATGCGCTCTACGTGGGGCTGCCTTTGAAGATGGTCTGGCGACTGCAACTGGTCCAGAATCGAGCTGCACGGCTGGTGAGTGGTGCAGCCGCCAGGGAACATATCAAGCCGATTCTGTATAAGTTACATTGGCTACCAGTTGCTGCCCGGGCCCAATTCAAAGTGCTTGTTTTGACATATAAAGCCCTAAACGGCTTGGGCCCTGGTTACCTGAAGGACCGCCTCCTTCCATATGAACCTACCCAGCAGTTAAGATCTAGGCAAGGGGGCCTTTTGAAAGAGCTATCCCTTAAGGAGGTAAGAGGGATGACTTGTAGACAAAGGGCCTTTTCGGCAGCTGCCCCCAGACTATGGAATGCCCTCCCGACTGAGATTCGTCTGGCGCTGACGCTGATGACATTTCGGCGCCAGGTTAAAACCTTCCTGTTCCAGAAGGCTTTTAATTGAAATAATAATAGCTGTGGGTCCGATGGCAATTTTAATTGTATTTTAATTGTATTTTAATTGTATTAATCATTTTATCTTTTACTGTATTGAATTTTAATTGTTGTAAGCCGCCAGAGACCTCTGGGTAGTGTGGGCGGCATATAAATAAATAAATAAATAAATAAATAAATAAACAAACAAACAAACAAACAAACAAACAAACAAACAAACAAACAAACAAACATTCCAAAGAAGTAACCAGTTCTTTCAAAGCACCTTTATCAAAATTTTGCACTTGAAAATCTAGCAGAAATTCTAAGGTGAAGGAAACACTTCTTCATAGTGTGTTATGCATCCTTAGACCCTGAACTCTTGACGACACTCACAGTTTTAGAAATCACTGGAAATATCTTTTTTTGCAGTTCTTAAAATTGCTGATGGAGTAGAATGTATCTTGCCTTGTATATCTGTACTTTGCAGTAACAACTAAAATGGGTATGCACTTCTCCCTTCAACAATGCTGGGGTTAGGAGAAACAGAGCACCATGTACTTCAGAATCCATGTACAACTCTTATGCTCACTGAAACATAGCTACAAAGTACAGTGGTGCCTGTACTTTGAATTGGATAACTACTAATATCTCACCTGACCAATTTGCAGCATTTTAAAAATCTAAAGTGGAGGCCATCCGCCGGGATCTCTCTCTCTTTTTAATATAGCGGATCGAGCAGAGATGTCCAGCACTCTGTTCTGCCTGGTGAGATTTGAATTCTTTCAGCCTGTAATGCCAGACAAGGTGGACAAAGTGCTTGACCGCTGTCGGGCCACCACCTCCTCCCTTGCCCCTTGCCCCACCTGGCTAATTAAAGCAGTCAGGCCTATAACAACGGAATGGGCCACAGTGATAATTAATGGGTTCCCCCTGCCCTCAAGGAGACACTCATTAGGCCCATCAGGAAGAAGCCAAATTTGGCGGCGGACGATATTGGCAATTACAGGCCCGTCGCCAATGTTTTTTTCCTTAGCAAAGTGGTGGAGAGGGTGGTGGCTGATCAGTTTCAGGCTCTTTTGGACGAAACCAGCACCCTGGATCCGTTCCAGTTGGGCTTCAGGCCGCACCATGGCACAGAAACGGCACTGGTAGCACTGTTGGATGACCTGTTGAGGGAGGCTGACTGGGGCAAAATGTCCTTGTTGGTCCTCCTCAGTATCTCAGCCGCCTTCGATACCGTTGAACACAGTATCCTCCTGGGGAGGCTCTCTGAGTTGGGAATCTGTGGCCTGGTGCTTGCCTGGCTCCGATCCTTCTTGGAGGATCGTCCCCAGAGAGTACAGCTTGGGGAAAGTGTTTCAGCCCCATGGAGTCTCAATTGTGGGCTTCCGCAGGGGTCAATCATCTCCCCAATGCTGTTTAACATCTACATGAGGCCACTGGGTTGGGTCATCAGGAGGTGTGGGGCTTCGTGCCATCAGTATGCTGATGACACCCAGGTCTATATCTCCTTTTCACCTACCTTAGTAGATGCCATTGTGTCCCTTCAGCGCTGTCTGGAGGCTGTGCTGCAATGGATGCAGCTGAATAGGTTGAAGTTGAACCCGGACAAGACGGAGGTCTTGAGGGTGGGTGGCCCCTCCATTGGTGGTTTGGGAAACTTCCTCTCTTTTGGGGGGGGAGACTCTCTCTCTGGTGTGCAGCTTGGAGATACATCTGGATCCGGCACTCACCATGGACACCCAGGTGGTGTCCGTGGTCCGCTCCGCCTATTTCCATCTTTGGTGGATTGCCCAGCTGCAACCCAATCTTGATGGCAGGGCTCTCACCACTTTCGTCCATGCGCTTGTAATCTTGAGATTAGACCACTGTAATGCACTCTACGTGGGGCTACCTTTGAGATTGATGCGGAAGCTTCAAATGGTGCAGAATGCGGCAGCCAGACTCCTTAGTGGGGTGAGAAAATACCAGCATCTCTCTCCCACTCTGGCTGCCTTGCATTGGCCGCCCATTCATTTCTGCATTGATTTCAAAGTTTTAATGATGACATACAAAGCCCTAAACAGTTTAGGAGCTCGATACCTGGCAGATCGCCTTCTCCCACCTAGCTGCCTAGAGTGGTCGAAATGACTAGATAGGCGGGGTATAAATACAATAAATAAATAAATAAATAAAATAAAGATCTACCCGAATCACTCGTCATAGCCAGGTGGGACGGTTGAGGAGCCTAACGCTGAGAGAGGCCCAGAAAGAAAGAACGAGGAACTGGGCTTTCTCGGCAGTGGCCCCTCGACTCTGGATCTGCCTGGCTCCCTCACTGGGTGTTTTTAAGAGCCAATTAAAAACTTGTCTCTTCAGGCAGGCCTTCCCTCCTGTCAATACTTGACTTTATTCTTATTAGAATTTTCTGTTTTCCCATCTTGAACATTACTAACTGTCATGGTTTAGGTTATTAAAGCTAGAATGTAATTTCTAAATGGGATTTGTAGTCATGGAATTGTGCAGAAGGAATCCATCCTAGTCTGTGTGTCATGAACTAGATGCTTCGAGAAGCTATTTTCGCTGAGAGCTAGTTGGAATTTTCCATGTAGCAGCCTTGGCCAGAGACGATAAGGACCAAAGACATAAAATCGAGGAAGAATGTCAACAACACCTGCAATCCCATGAGAAAAGGAGGTGAAGAGAGATGAGCAGTCCTTCGTCCTGATTGGTTGACGTCAGTGGAGAGTGAAGAAGGAGGGTGTGCCAGCATGAGAAGAAAATGGAGAGATGCTGACACAGAGAGAACCCTTTTTTGAGCCTTTTTTGATTTTTTGATTTTACCTTGGATTATGGATTTTTAAATGGACTATGAGTTCCCATTGATTTGCTAGGATGTAGTTCATAGTAAAGAATAGAGAAAGGGGGGCTCAGCCTTACCTACCTTTCTAGCTAGTAGAGTTTTCTTATTTTATTTCTATAGCTGAGATTTGCTGTATTTCTAACTACCTTAGTTAATGGAACTGTAAATGGAATTCTATGCTTTGCAACAAACTGAATATCTCAAATTCTTTATTTTTCTAATAAAACAATAATACTTAAAAACTTATGTTTGGTCTTTTGAGCAGACAACCTGCTTAATTACTTAAATTCTATTTAGGCCACAAATATGCTACTGAGTCCAATTAATTACCTGAGTTTTGCTGGTCTTGGCAGACTCTGAGACTCATGGTTTTATCTTCGGTTTTCTCAGTTAATTATTAAATGGGAATAGACTTGGGAAAAGAGTGCCAGGTGTGACAGCCTAGTTGAGAAAAGGACTCATCTGAACTTAAACAGGGGTACACTGGACTCTAGAACCTCTCTATTCCGAGCCCCAGCATTCTCTTAGGAGAGCTGAGTGCTTACACTAACAATATTATTGTATTGAATTGTTTTAATTGTTTTAGTTTATAATGTTTAATGGAACCCGCCCTGAGTAGACTTTGTCTAGGGGGGGTGGGATAGAAATCTAATAAATAAATAAACAAAAAACAAACAGGGTATGTTTCTGATTATAAACAATATAAGGTAACATTAATTCAGCTGTTATTACTATTAAATATGACAGTTAGGAAAGTACTCCGGCCAACCAAAAGTTGCTTAATTCTCCATTGATTTTGCACTGAGGTCCTCATATGCCATGTTCTCGATATCTGTATTTGACTGTATGTACATTGGAAGCTTGCAGCCGTACACTGTATTTCTTCTGAAGTCTTCAGTCTGGTCCACCAAATACCTCCCCAGACTTCTGCCACAAGCCATCAATCAACTACGTTATTTTGTAGTTTAAAGGCACATTAAGATTAGTTCTATAAACACCTGGGGGGAAAAACTCATTGAATTTCATTCATCTTAAATCTGAATGGATATGTACAGGAAGCCCTATTAAGTATTATTTTAAAAACACATCAGAAATCCAAAGCAGTTTTAAAGAGCAAAAACACTGCCACTTTTGTTATTGTCTTCAATGAGAATAGAATAATTATAATAAGTCTTCAGGCCCATGCAATCCTTCTATTATGAAAGGAAGCTATGACATAAAATGTGATATGAGGAAGATTAGCAATGTCTCAGGTTCCCCTGGCAAGACTTTATGTTCAATAGTCATGTTTCTGAATTTAATTTACAGATAAGCACAGTGAGTAATTGTATATACATCTCAAAATTGTAATCTATTTTTGATGCATGGAAACAGAGCAAATTAGATTGAGAGCATCTTTCAAGTGACTTTGTATGTTTTTGACTTTAATCTAAAAAAAGCTGTATGCTAAATCATTTTGGATTGTCTCATCATAGGTTTTTCAAAGTAAGAATTATTCAGCAGTGGTTTACCATGGCTTCTTCGGAACAATGCAAATAGTAGCTTGAGTGTCAGTATCCAAAAAAAGATCCTCTGGCAGAGTCACCTGCAGCTAAAGCTCCTGTCCAGGTTCTCTGTTGTCATCACAATTGGAACTAAACATTCTCGTATGCTGATTCAACTGTTACTCCTGGAAAGGGAGATGTATCTTGTTGTCGTTTAGTCATTAAGTCGTGTTCGACTCTTCGTGACTGCATGGACCAGAGCACACCAGGCCCTCCTGTCTTCCACTGCCTCCCGGAGTTGGGTCAAATTCATGTTGGTAGCTTGTCAAACCATATCATCCTCTGTCATCCCCTTCTCCTCTTCCCCTAACACTTTCCTAACATCAGGGTCTTTTCCAGGGAGTCTTCTCTTCTCATGAGATGGCCAAAGTATTGGAGCCTCAGCTTCAGGATCTGTCCTTCCAGTGAGCACTCATGATTGATTTCCTTCAGTATGGATAGGTTTGATCTCCCTGCAGTCCATGGACTCTCAAGAGTCTCCTCCAGCACCACAATTCAAAAGCATCAATTCTTTGGTGATCAGCCTTCTTTATGGTCCAGCTTTCACTTCCATACATCGCTACTGGAAAAACCATAGCTTTTACTATGTGGACCTTTATCGGCAAGGGGATGTCTCTGCTTTTTAAGATGCTGTTGAGGTTTGTTATCACTTTCCTCCCAAGAAGCAGGTGTCTTTTAATTTCATGCCTGCTGTCACCATCTGCAGTGATGATGGAGCCCAAGAAAGTAAAATCTATCACTGCCTCCATATCTTCCCCTTCTATTTGCCAGGAGGTTATGGGACAATTTTGGTCCTTTATCATGTCCATCTTTGCACAAAATGTTCCTTTAATATCTCCAATTTTGTTGAACAGATCTCTGGTTTTTCTCTTTCCATTATTTTCCTCTATTTCTTTGCATTGTTCATTTAAGAAGGCCTTCTTGTTTCTCCTTGCTATTCTTTGGATGTCTGCATCCAATTTTCTGTAGCTTTCCCTATCACCCTTGCATTTTGTTTCCCTTCTCTTCTCTGCTATTTGGAAGGCCTCACTGGACAGCCACTTTGCTTTCTTGCATTTCCTTTTCTTTGGGATGGTTTTCATTGCTGCCTTCTGTACAATGTTACGAGCCTCCATCCATAGTTCCTCCTGCACTCTGTCCACCATCTAGTTCCTTAAATCTGTTCTTCACTTCCACTGTGTACTCATAAGGGATTTGGTTTAGATTACACCTGACTAGCCTAGTGGTTTTTCCTACTTTCTTCAGTTTAAGCTTGCGTTTTGCTATTAGAAGCTGATGATCAGAGCCACAATCAGCTCCAGGTCTCATTTTTGCTGACTGTATAGAGCTTCTCCATCTTTGGCTGCAGAGAATATAATCAAACTGATTTCAGTATTGCCCATCTGGTGGTCTCCATGTGTAGAGTCACCTCTTGTGTTGTTGGGAAAGAGTGTTTGTGATGACCAGCTTGTTCTCTTGACAAAACTCTATGAGCCTTTGCCCTGCTTCGTTCTGAACTCCAAGGCCAAACTTCCCTGTTGTTCCTTTTGTCTCTTGACTCCCTACTTTAGCATTCCAGTCCCCTAGAATGAGAAGAACATCTTTCTTTGGTGTCAGCTGTAGAAGGTGTTGTAAGTCTTCATATAATTGATCAATTTCAGCCTCTTTAGCATCGGTGGTTGATGCATAAACATGGATGACTGTGATGTTGAAAGGTCTGCCTTAGATTTCTATTGAAATCATTGTATCATTTTTGAGATTGTATCTCAGTACAGCTTTTCTCACTCTTTTGTTGACTCTGAGGGCTACTCCATTTCTTCTACGGGATTCTTGCCCACAATCGTAGATATGATAATCGTCTGAATTCAATTTGCTCATTCCTGTCCATTTTAGTTCACTGTCGGCCAGGATGTCAATGTTTCTTCTTGCCATCTTCTGTTTGACCACATCCGGCTTACCCAGGTTCATAAATCTTACATTCCAAGTTCCTATGCAGTATTTTTCTTTGCAGCATTGGACTTTCCTTTCACTTCCATGCACATCCACAACTGAGCATCCTTTTGGCTTTCACCCAACCACTTCATTAGCTCTGGAACTACTTGTCCTCTGCTCTTCCTCAGTAGCATATTGGATGCCTTCCAACTTGAGGGGCTCATCTTCCAGCATCATGTCTTTTAGCCTTTTGTTTCTGTCCATGGAGTTTTCTCGGCAAAGATACTGGAGTAACTTGCCAGTTACTGCTGCAGGTGGATCGCATTTAGTCAGAACTCTCAACTCTGACCTTTCTGTCTTGGGTGTCCTTGTACAGCATAGCCCATAGCTTCTCTGAATTACTCTGACTCCTTCACCACGACAAGGTAGCAATCTGTGAAGAGGAGATTTATCTTATTCTGGAGCCTTTTCTGAAGGCAGCAGGAAAAGAGGAAGACAAATATGAGATGGATATAATTAAAGGTATTGCTTTGGGTTTGTAAGAACTGAGTAGGGCTGTTAAGGATAGGACATTTGGAGGTCATACATTCATAAAGGTCACGAGGGGTCAGAAGTGGCTTTACATCATGTAGCAACAACATTGTAAACCATATGGACAATCGCAACATATTGCTTTCATCTTTTTGTAGTTTGGTTGTAGATTAATAAAGCAAGACAGCAACCATAATCTATTAAATGACTTTTTATATGTTTCTTTCATACCCTAATCCAATGATTCCCAACCTGTTTTTCGACTAAAATCTCAGGTCTTCACTACTATCTGTCCTGGCCAGGATTTCTGTGAGTACAGTCCAAGAACACTTGGGTTACTCAAGGTTGGGAAGCATTGTCCTAAACAAACAAATAAAATAATCCCATATACTATTAATATTTAGATATAATCCATAAGCATGGAGACCATCAATAGTTACCAGTAACTGTCTACAAGTAGCATTTTAATTAATAATAAATCCAAAAGCAACACCCAGTTTTTCTTCTCTTATGGCATTTTTCTTCCATTTTTGTGACTTACAGATATGCCTAACAAATTTGTATAAATTTGATCCTTCATTAGTTCTTAGAAAAGGCCTCAAGTTTTTTTATCTGAATTTAACTTAACAGTTAGTTTGTTTGTTACTTTACTATATTTAAGAAGATAATCATTAACAGTATACAGATATTAGTAATGCTGAGTACTTAGTTCAAGAGTAGATATTTGCCTACTTATCTATGTAATGATATAGAAAGACAGAGGCAATATAAAACTTGAGGCATCCAGTTCTTTTTTAAATGCTGTAAAATCTGACTGATGCCTTAAACACAAACACAAAAGGTTATACTCAGGCACATATCTACATGAAGAACAGGATGAGGTGGCAGAAATGGACTGTAACACTTCAGATTTGTATTAGGATATTTTGAATGCTTCCTCTAACTTAAAAATCTCCCTACAAATAAAAAGGCAGTGTAGTGAGTAGAAATGGGCATGGTTCATCAGTGTTGCACCACAGGTGCTGTGCATTTTATCCCTCCATCCCCCCCATCCAGCTCCCCCACTTACCAGCGGACACATACTGCTCTTCTCATGCTCTTTGCATGATCATCCAGTGGCAGCAGGAGCATGGATTTCCCTTCTCCCCCACCTGCACCAGCTTCCCACTTGAAGGCAGTGCTGCAAGAATCCCCACCCTGGCTCCTTGTCTGAGTGGGCAGCTGCTGGAGGAGGCATAAAAGGGAAGTCCATGCTCCCGCTATGACTGGACAATTGTGTGAAGAGCAGGATAAGAGCAGTGAATGGGGGAGCCAGCCCGGGGGGGGGGGGAGGAAATGCATGGCACTTATGGTTCCATGCCAATGAATGGGCAAAAACGTCCAAACCAAGGTTCGTGTCCATCTCTAGTACTGAGCAAAGGGTATTCCCCTCACACACTTGCAATGTTTCTGTATCTATTCACACATGTATGCATGCACACATGCACATTATGTCCTGCCCATAGTCTGAAGTGTCACGGTTTCTTATTGCTTTAAAAAGAAAAAGAAAGTGGAAAAGAAGAGAGAAGAAGAGAGAAGAAGTCCCAAGCGGCGAGCTGGAGCGGCGAAAGAAAACGCTAGTCACCCAGCGCCAGCGCCATCTTTCATGTTGGTCCGGTGAGGCCCTGAGAACACCTTCGGCTTAAAAGCCTTCACTCACCCTAAGCCAGGTGGCTGATGTTAGGGGGGGGTGAGGCAATCAGGAGTAGCAGGGCCTAGTCCTGGAAAACGGAGGGAGATAGAGCCAAACTCCGGATGGCAGTTGGCAACAGCCCAGCCACAGTTCTTACTGTCTCTCACCCAGTGAGATTGTGGCAGGCAGAGGATCTTCCGCTCCCCCAAAGGCAGGAATGTTGGTCCGGTTCAAGGCTCCACTGTATTCACTGAATATCAGTAAGCAACCTTGAACCAATTACTCTTTGCCTGATTTATCAGGGTGAGGGAGAAAGAAGGGAGAAGTATATATTACATTAAATGCAAATACATTCAGGGAACAGGAGATATTAAAGTAATTAATTTATTTAAAAACCAGCAGTGAGAAAAACAGAAGTATTCAGTTTCTTTAACAAATAAAATGAACATGAAGTTAGCAAAGCAGACTTTACTATCAGCAACGTAATATTCTTTTAAAGATCCTTGGAACAACTAGGAATCCAAGTGATATGTTAGGCAATTTATTCCTCTTGCCAGACACTCAAGATAAAGGAATATCCAGAATACTTTGATATTTCTGTGAAAACTGAAATCTCAGAGAAAGAGAAATTCAAACTCACTGAACCATCACCTCAGAGGCCCTGATCATCTGTCCCTAGAGATGATTGCGGCATTTTGTTTATTTGATATCAAACTAAGTCAATGGAGAAGTCAAAGAAGAGAAATGCATTTATTTTTGGTCTGCCTGGGCATGTCTTTTGCTCAGAGACACATAGCATGGATGATTGGCATTGGGTTCACCACAATCACTAACTTAGACATGCTTCATTAGTCTTCTTGGCCAGGAAAGAAGAGAGATAGCAGAGTCAATGGAGTCAGCAGTCAATGGAGAGGGGGAGAAGCCCCAAAAGTGAATTCACATAGGTATATTTGTGTTCTGGTTGCAGGTTTTTCAACAGCTTATTTGTACACATCAAGACATTTCTTTTTATTGAGGTTGAGAAACATTGTGAACATTTGTTGCAGCCATATTTGTTTAAATCATTTTTAATATTCGAATTGCTACTGTTTTTGCCTTTTAAATGTTGTCTTTCTCATGATGTAAGCCACCTTGGGTCCTTTTTAAGGAAAGACATGGGGTAAAAATATTTTTGATAAATAAATAAATCCTTTCTAAGGACTAACACAGCTATTTCTGTGGAAAATCCTTACCAAAGACACTGTTTTGAAACCTCTGTTTCTTACATGCTTGTATTCTCCTTATGATAATAAAGCAACCAAATGTTATACAAGAATTGGGATTCATCCTGTGCACCATGAAATGGAAGCATATGAGACACAGAGAGATGTTTTCTTATTTGTTGAAATAAGGACCATTTTCCTTACTTCTGAAAAACACCCCTGTTGAAGAAGAACAGAGGAATCAATGCCGGTTGGAAATTTACACTTCATAAAAACTAGGAAAGTAAGGGTTTTTTAATGCCTACCTTCCTCTATCTCTTAATTGTATGAGGCAACAGGATATCCTCATGTCATGTAATGACAGATAATGGGAGGGAAACAATCTATGTAAGAGCTTGCCTTGGGTTTTAGCTTCAGTCTTGATTGAAACTGATCAGCATGAATGAGGCAACAAAACTTTTTAAAAGCCCTTATATTTCAGTCAACACTGTCAGCAGCCAAATTCGCTAACATCTAAAACACAAATGCTTAATGCATAGACCCTGCGGCTCTGTCTTGTTCTCTACCGTTATTCAAACAAAAGCAGGCTGATTTTTAAAGAAGTGTTAGGGTTGCTATTTTAGCTAGACACACCAAAAACATTTGGCAAATGCCAAACGGTGGAAAACGTATCAAAACATATGGCCCACTGACAAGCAAATGACAGTGTCTTTGGACCACTGTGGAAGCAATTCTATGTAATCATCATGAAAGGAAGAAATATTAGTCTAGAACTACAAGTTCTATCAGATTATCATATTGGTTAAGAAAAAAGAGCTTATTTAATTATCTTTCATAAGTCAACTTTTAATGTAGAAAATAATGGAAGAGTCCTAATAAGGTGAGAAATATTTTCAAGAATCAATATAGCTAATGAAATCGTATAGTCTTTTAGTATATGGCAGGAAGGATTTAATGTCTTTCTGTTTTCACTATAAAGTGTTCAATTAGGCCAAAATAAATATATTTACTGGTGTTGACCTCAGATAACATTATATTGCATTGATTATCATGTTTAGAGTATTGGATGATACATAAAATTATGAGTATATCTGAATTATTTCAATGCCTTTTTTCCCCCACAAAAAAGAAGGCTATCTAGGCAGGGGTACTTCTCTCTCTCGCATGCGCATGTGCTCTCTCTCTCTCTCTCTCTGTGACTCCTAAAAGTGAATCAAAAAGTTACTTTCCCAGTAATTAAAAAAGTTACTGTGATAATAGTGACTGGAGATTTTAGTAGCTATAGTTCAAAAATAATTATTCCAGCCTCTGCAGAAGGTGAGATGAAAGGGCCACTGAAAACTAGCAAAGCTAGAACCCAGATGATTGTGTTGTTTATCACAGCAAGTCATTTTCCATGCTCACCTGGAGTACAGTGGTTTAGTGGTACAAGAGTGGGTATCCCGTCAAAACTCCAATTCTAGAATGTCTGTCAGGAATTATGTATTGTTGCCAGGATGCTCTAATACTAAGTTTTAACATAGCTTGAATGAAAAATGATTATAAAATGATTATGCCTTCTGTAGCCGCCATGGCCGGTATTACTGTGAAATGGTATGCATTCTCTGTATGCTGTCTGTAACGAATGTGTCTTTATACATTATGGATCCCGTATTTTATTAGATGCCAGTATTTCAGTTTAGCAAGTCTTTGTTCTGTATTAATTTCTTTGTATGAACCTTGCAACCCTGACTTGGCACTCCTGACCCCTCCTGCTTGGAGAAAACCAGGCGCTCACAGGAACACACTCCTACACTATCACTGTTAAACTGACACAGCTTTGTGAGAATCCCCATTCACGGCCAGCTCAGAATGACAATGTAGAATTCACTCAGGAATTCACAGCACATTCAGGAATCATTTGCAAAACTGTAACTTCCAACAACATACATTAACCAAGATGGCTCATCTTGGAGAACAATCCATCATTAACATATTTAAAGATAAGCAGATGCTATACCAAATACACAAACTAGATCATAGAAATACACAACTTATTGACTCCACTAACCAACAGGTCCAAAGGGGGGTTTGGGATACAATTTGGATATTTTTCACGGCCAATAGAATGACCCAACGGACACCCATTAACCAATGAACTTTAAGATTTTAATGTATTCACGAAGGCTTTAAGATTTTAGATTAGGGTTCAGGAGACCAATAGGGGATGCTGTGCTTTATTGTCCTTTATGTAAGAAAAAAATGCTTTACCAATGGTTGATGGGGGGCCCCGGTCTGCCTTTTAGGAGCGGAGCCCAGCTATATGCTTAATAAACTGGCTTTCATATAGACTGATCGAGGCACTGTCTTGTCTGTTATCCCCGCCAGAGAATCGGGACTGAAATTGGGTTGTAACAGTATGAAGAGGGCTCACTGGATTTGAAAACAACACTTTGCTTTGAATATAAAATGGCTGCCTTTCTAAGGTAAGTCTCTCTCTGGATTGGCATCCTGGTGCAGGGCATACAGAGGCCTTTAATCCAATCTTGTATTTATGGATAAGATAAAAATACAGATGTGGTTTCCTGCTATATATTCAAATTAATATTTAGACTGACGAAGTCTAAGGCAGTGCTGATATCCAAGTGGCAACTAGAGTAGGCTCAGTGAATAGATGGAACTTACATAGGTGGCAAATTCATCATATCCCCACCAACTTAATGGGCCTACTCTAGATGTGATTACTGGTTTTCTGACAATTATATCCTCACAAAACAGTAGTGTAATTCCAGATATGGAATGAAGTGTTTCTCAAAAGAATACTGGACATTTTACATCTCTCCAAAGCCAACATATAGTACATTCTTGGTTTATGAAGAGCCAGAAGAAGGCTGGACATTCACAAATGTAGGATGTCCCACATCTGATGTGCAGGACATCCTTGTCCATTCACTAGAACAGTGGTTCCTAACATTGAGCCCCAGATGTTCTTGGACTGCAGCTACTAGAAGCCTTAACCATTTAGTTGCCCTGGTAAGGGCTTCAGGGAGCTGCAGTCTCAGGAAATCTGAGGACCCAAGGTTGGGAACCACTGCATTAGAGGATTTCTCTCCAAACTCAGTAAACTTTCAGACAAAGGCTGGATCTAACCAAGGAGATACACTAAAGCTCCTTTGTGTCTGTTATCAGTGTTTCACATGATGCCTAAGAACAATTTGCATTGCTCTGGCTTTTCTGCTGTGAATATACTGCTGAATTACAGAGATAACTGGATTTTGAGTTGATCTAGGTGTAACATGCAATGACAGATTAAAATTTCCCCAGGGCATTGGATCAGTGAGTGTTCCAATGTTTCTCACCTCAAGGTAGCTTTTGTAGTGTTTCCTGCCCTAGGCATTTCAACAACCCATTCCCAAAGACCCTTTCCTTTCTGTTCATTTCTAAATGGATTATTTTTTATTCCTTTAGTTCCATGTGTGTTTATGTGACCTGCCATCTTTTACCCTTACTGCCCCACTGATCAACCAATGTTTTTTCTTCCATATTCACTAATGCAGAGATAGGCAGATGCACAATTTCTTTTAAGCATTCACATGTCTCCACCAATAACTTGGAGTGGATGGTAACTCAACAAATGCCACCAGTCAGTGCAGTCTCATTAAAGATCCTTTGTATAGCTCTTGTCATTTGTGTTACCTCCTTGGGATAAATGTGTGGTTATTGTGAGTCTTTGTAACTTTTGTAAAATATCTCTCTAGCCATTTTTTCCCTTTGAGAATCAAAGCATACACATAACAATCACAGATGAAGTAGCTGGTTATTTTAAAAAAAGGTAGAAGGAACCTATCTAGTAGTTCAAGGTACCTAAGCAAAATGGTTTGTTTTTGCATCAAACTGTGACAATTTTATGCAAAATATATTTCTTGCCAATGCAAGAACTCTGTCGAAAACATGTGGAAACACCTCATTATCCTTACCATGAAGGAGAAGTATGTTGCAGCCTTATCCTTATGCATGAAGATATACCAAGTGACGCTTTGATAACTTAATACATGCAACAGATTTTAATAATATAAATCAAAAAGGATAACTTTCTTTACTGTCAAGGAAATACAATCTGGTGTGTACTTCAAATTTCAAACTGGATAAAACATAATCTTGTTAACCAGGGTATTAACAGACCAAACGGACCAGAAAAACTCTGTGAAATTTTATATGCCTATCAATATAATTATGTACAACAATTCAGTAAATGACTGGCCAATTTCTATACATCCTTCTTCTTTATAATTAGTTGGATTGTGGATCTCTCCAAATTGTATTTCAGTTGGTAATGAAAGGTGTCCCATGCTTGGCATTTTCTTAGAAATAATGACACACTTTACTGCCTCTAAGTGCTGACTGAGTGGTTCTGCCTTTTCTTCCCAAGGTGACTGTAACATAGATTGATGAAAGATTCGGCAGACCTGAAAAGGTTAAAGAAGCAGGCCCAGAGCAAAGTAGGCAATGCTGACACTGATGGAATACAGTACAATGAAAAGGCCCACATTATTGTCCTCTCTTCTGATAACAGATGTAATATAAAAACTGACTACAGAAGAAAAGAACAAATTAAATCCATTAATCAAACCTATCTGTACTAAACAGTTGTTGTAAAAAAGATGAACAAATGAAAAATTTACTGTGTTTTTTTCACACAAGCTGGGACTGAGGAAGAAAATTAATTATAAAGCTGCAGCTATGCTATTAGTTAAATTTTTCTCAAGGAAACTATTTATTGCTTTGTCAAAGAACAAATGAACCTCATTAGTGAGATTAGTTTCTGTCAGTAGTTTTGCATTAGGAGAGACTAATAATATATACTGGAAAAATATATATTGAGCAAAATAACTTCAAACAGGTCAAAGTCCATTTGTTACTTCTCAATTTATTAAGTTGTAGGGTTCTCTCCCCCCCCCCCCCGTATCACCAGCATACTGGCTGTCAACCAGCTAAAAAAGTTATCTGTATATTTAATACTTCATTAAACCATACAGACATTTGGCACGATCAAAAGAAAATAGGTCTGGGCTTCACTTATGGAGTGTTTGCTCAGTATAAACATAAGTGAAATGATTCATTCATAACGTGTGATGTTTAGTCATCCAAAATGATGCTCAAATTGTATATCTCATATATAGTGGGTAAGTTGGGAAAATATATTAATCACAATAAAAAAACTGGGGTTTTTTGTTTGTTTGTTTTTTGCTTTTCTGGAAAAACAAATGTCATTTAATGGTTGTTGTGGGTTTTTCGGGCTCTTTGTCATTAAAGTAAATGTCATTTACTTTAATCAATATAGTTGTTAATTATAATAAATATAGAATTCTAACAAATACAGGAAAAAACAACATCTCATTATTATACTGTATTTATTTTTAAATTAAAACACTCCTCTTTTTTCTTAACTGGGAGTACTAGTGTCACATGGATATGAAGAATGTAATGAATGGTAAGAGTGATGTGAATTGGCTTGCAGTGTTTATGAGCCTGCTTTATTTATTTATTTATTTATTTATTTATTTATTTATTTATTTATTTATTTATTTATTTATTTATTTATTTATTTATTTATTTATTTACTTATTTACTTATTTACTTATTTATTTATTTACACCTCATTTTTCTTCTTAAAAAGTATCCAAAGTGGCTTACAAGATTAAAAGAAAGTATTTAAAGCTGACACCAGTGAGTATATAAATGCTAAAAATCAAACAAATGCCATACAAGAAGCTTAAACAGTAGCAAAACACATTCAAAGCAGTAAGTTACAACAATCCAATTTAAAAAACCCACTCAAGCAGCCGGTCACTGAGGGAAAGCTTTCCTGAAGAGAAAGATCTTTGCCTGATTGTAGAAGGATGGTGAAGATGGGGCCAGCCTGGCCTCTGTTGGGAAGGATTTTAAAGTCCTGGGACAGCAACGGAGAAGGCCTTCTCTTGTGTTCCCACCAAATGCACCTGTGATGGTGGCGGGGTGAAGACAAAGGCCTCTCCTGATGATCTTAAAACTTGAGCAGGCTCATAAAGGGAGATATAGTCCTTGATATAGCTTGGGTCCAAGCCATTTTAAGGCTTTAAAGGTTAAAACCAACAACTCGAATTCAGCCCAGAAATAAATCAGCAGCCAGTGGAGCTGGTGTAACAAGAGGCTTATGTGATCCCTGTGACCAACCCCAGTCAGCAACCTGGTTGCTGTATTTTGAACCCATGGAAGTTACCTGACACTTTCCAAAGGCAGCCCCACATAGACAGCATTACACCAATCCAACTGGAAGCCTGTGTCACCTCTCCAGGAATGGGCACAGCTAGTACACTAGTTTAAATTGTTCAAAGGCACTCCTGGCCACCATTGAACCCTGGGAATTCAGACTCAGAGACAAATCCAGGAGCATCCCAAAGTTGCACATCTGTGTTTCGAGAGGAAGAGCAACTCTGTCCAGCACAAGCTGCATTCCTGTTCCTGATTTGCCTTTTGATTGATGAGAAGCACCTCTTACCTGGATTAAGCTTCAGTTTGTTCACCCTCATCCAGTCTATTACTGATCTAGAGACAAAACAGCTTTCTCAGATTTAGATGGCAAGGAGAGATAGGTTTGGGTATATTTTCTCTTCCCCTGGAAGGACTGGAGCCACTGTAGAACAGTGCCTCCAAGTCCCATCCTAGAGAGATGGGCCAGAAGGCTATCATGGTCAATAGTATTGAAAGCTGCTGAGAGGTCCAGCATAATCAACAGGGGTACACTCTCTCTGTTCCGTTCCTGGTGTGGGTCATCCACCAAGGTAATCAAAGCAGCCTCTGTCTCATCTTGAATGTGTTCAGGTATCATGCTACCAATTTTCATATTACAGCATTATTTGTAGCAATAAACCAAAATTATTTAAATAGAAAAAGAATTAAAATGAAAGCATCCTTCCACTAAAGTCATGGTCACAACGAACTTATAGATCATTGAACTTCATTATTCTCAGTTTAAATTCAGGTCAAACATTTCTGTGCCCCAAGCTAAAATTCCTTAGTTCACTAGTGACTCACAGTCAAAATACCAATTACCTCAATTACTATTCCATACTAAAATGTTTTGAGGCATTTCCTCTACACTACCCATGTATTAGTCAAATTTAACTTTTCTTGCTTTTTGAGAACAATCAAGGTAATTTATATGACAGAACTACAGCCTGTTCATCCTTCCATGCCTTTCTTTCACACAGGGAATTTGTGGTCCTTCAGAGGGTGAAGGATTGTAAGCTATTATCAACTGAAGACAGCATTACTTATATGGAGGTTTGGTGTTGTAGTCAAAAAACATTTTGATGCTGTTGATGCCACAACCCTGTCTTAATCAGTTGCTTGGACCTGAATGGGGGAAATCACTGTGAGTACACTATTGGCTTGATCCAGATGTAGTCAAGCTCAGAAGCGGCTGACTGACATGAGTGCAACTTTGGACAATCACTTAACTTGTCCTGTTGATTTCAGTTACACTTAGTGTAACTAAATTTGGATCCATTCCTATGTTCATATTCCAGGCCAGGATCTAAAGGTGTATTTCCACTGGATATGGCTGCCTTTGTAATTCATCATCCTTGCTCCTTCTACAGCTCCTCTGCTCTAGGAACTCTTCTGAGAGTGGTAGGCAAAACTGCACTTTGTCCAGAGTGTCAATATATCTTGAAAGGACTTTGGTGCCCAGTGACAAAACCATGAAACAGCTTAAATAAATACATGCGTGAAGTGGCTCATAGCCAAAGGAGATAGTGTATTTCCTCAGACTTTGAGGGTGAAACATTTCTGCCACCTAGTCCATTACCTGCCCTGTCAACACAGTCCAGGTTTACCTATAACACTTCAAACTCTGATGAAAATGCACATCCCATGATGTGAATACATATAGATTGAGCAATGATTTCAGACACAGTATTCTGTTTATGAATCAAGAGAGTGTTTAGACTATGAAATACTTTTGCATCCCGGTTTCTTAAATTTTGACTAGGGCTGAATCTATATTTGCCTTATACATTTGTGTACTCATACGCAACTGAAAAGTAAATAATCTCATGAATAGCTATTCTCTCTAATTCTTGCACTCTCTTCAAATGCTTGATAAAGCAAATGGTAGCAGCCAAAACTACTGCAAAACATTTGTTTAATGAAGCATTAGAAATTGGCTTCCAGTACTAGAGAAAGCACCACCTATTATTTCTTTCATGTGCATATGTGCTTGATCGCATAACTTAAATGGTTTTAAAAATAGAAATTAATACTTCTGTAGTTGCACTGCATATTTCTTCACTCTAGAGAAAGGAGCCAAGGGAGAAGGCTTTGTGTGCCTCAGTGATGTTGTCATACAGCCAGATTTAATTGCCTACTGGAGGTATGGGGAGAAAAGTCTCAAAAATGTTCATGACTGCAATAATTCACCATTCAATGATACCGCTTCTCAAGTCATATTGAAATATTCCCACAGTTATGCCAGGGGATTATCTAACATTCATACACAAATGGGAACTTAGATCTCTTCGTTTGTGCCCACAGGCATTCAATTAACTGAGCTGTTCCCTTAGCTTATCAAGAGGCGATGAAATTTCCCCAGAAAACACATGCAGTAGTTAGCATTTTGGAATATCCGGTCATAAAACAAGTTATAATAACATAATTTTTATTATTAATTGCCTGGAGTAAAACTTGCAATGCTGCAAGTCTTTTCCCTCCTATTTATACAGATTGAAATCTGGTTCTTAAGTCATAAGAAAACAGAAACTGCAGGAAGTGTATATTATGCATGTTAATGTTTATTCAGAAGTAAGTTCTACTGTGTTTAATTGGATAAAGACTTCAGCTAGTAGGACTGTAGTCCTGCTTGCTTTTCTACAGCCTGAATATGAAACTGATTACATAGATGAACCTCTAGGTTGAGGTGGACAAAATGCATTCCTCCATGAATTGGAATGCAGCTTCCAATCAGTCCTAGCTAGAATAGTGAATGGTGAAGAAGTTCTGTTACATCTAGAGGACTGCACTTTACCCACAATCATTCTAGACCAATGGTTCCCAACCTTGGGTCCCCAGATATAGACTAAGAGTCCCAGAAGCCTTCACTACTACAGTAGCTGTGCTGGCCAAGATTTCTGGGAGTTGTCATTCAAAACCATCTGGGGACCATGGGTTCTTCTCATGCTCTTCTGTGCTTTCCTGCCACATTCTGCAACACACACATTTTCATGCATTTTCCTTTAGAGAGATCAAGGAAGCCAGGCATAATTTGTTGTGGTTAACATATTCTAGTTTCAGATTTGTATCTTTTAGATGAAAATCAAACAGACATTCAGATTATTTGCACATTTGCCTTTCCTGGTTTTCTGCACTAGATGAACCATGTGAATCCCTGTGAATTATGCCAATGCACACTACTAACACCTTACATTCTTGATGAAAGAACAGAACACTGCAGACCAGAAGCATAGTGTATGGCAAAATGGTTATGTCATGTAGTTAGAAAGAGAACATAAAAGAAGGGAGGTTGGAGAATCTTTATTTGACCAAGAACATTTCACAGAGGAATATAGCAGACTATTAACCAATAATAAAAACCATTCTAAAATTAATTGGGCACAAATCCCTGAGATATCTGGCAATCTGCCAAAACCAATAGAGAATAAAGCATTTTTGCACAAACTAAGAATAATTTTATGCCACAATAATTGTGAAATTTGATGGAATCTCCTCAAACCACAGATAGTGGGTAGTACTGTATGTTAAAAATATAATTTCAAGATGAAATCAGATGGTGAGCTGCTTTCTCTATGAAAATAATGATATTCAGTGTATTCATTTATGTCATGATCTGGCCCACACCACTCTGGCAGCTGCAGGATTGAGGCCAGCCTGTCCGAGGAATGGCCTGGTGTTTGCAGGCTCAGGCCCTGGCCTGTGTAGCAGCTGCTGGGCCACTCATGAGGCTCACCTGGAAACCTGGAGAGAAGGCCTATTTAAGGAGTGGTTCTCCCTCTCAGAACTTGCCTCAGCAACAAAGGTATTTGGCCATGCTGTGGTATACCTTGCTGCTTCTGAGCATCTGTTCCAGTGCTCCTGCTTGCCTCTGGTATTTCTTCCCCTGGTCTCCAGTGTTCCTGTCCTTGCCTTGGTCCCTGCTTGCTTCTGCTGGTCTCCTGCATCTTGGTGCCTTGTTCTGGCTCTGTGCTGCCAGTTTTGTGACCTGGCTCCCAGTCTCTGCTTGGTCATGGCCAGTGAGTGTCTCTGGACTCAACACCCTGTGTGCTGGACTTGGTCCTGGTGATCCTGGCCATGATGAGAGGCTGCCTGTGATATCTTGGACCTTGACAATTTAGCAAATTACTGTTCAGCTACCAGCGTTTCTGAATTCTTACGCACTCCACTATGGTGATGGAATAAACAACTGAAGAAAGAAAGGAGAACTTGTGACAAACACACCTGGCATTCAAGATTAGAGCAAGATGTAACAGAAGTGCAAAGCCAGATAGGGAAAAGAAGCCTTACTACTTTGTGTTGGAAGAGAGAGAATTTAGGAAGGACATGGTGCCTGTCTTTAAATAGCCTAACATCAAGTTTGAAACACCACAGCTGAATCAAGTTCAAAATCTTAAACATGCTGTCTCAGCTCACTTTAATAGATGCTTAAGACAAAAGCAGGTACATGAAGACTATAAAGAGCCTCGTGGTGCAGTGGTTAAAACGCTGTACTGCAGCTAAAAAACTGTGCTCACGACCTGGGGTTCAAATCCCAGGTAGCCGGCTCAAGGTTGACTCAGCCTTCTATCCTTCCGAGGTCGGTAAAATGAGTACCCAGCTTGCTGGGGGGGCAATGTGTAGCCTGTATAATTAAATTGTAAACCGCCCGGAGAGTGCTTGTAGCGCTATGGGGCGGTATATAAGTCCAATAAATAAATAAATAAATATACAAAGGAAGCCGCATAACTATATACTACAAATGACCAAGAAGAAGTTATACCCCAGTTTTCCAAGCAGGGGAGATGTTGTAAGTCACTATCAATTATAGAGGATTTACTGGACAAATTTGTGATCTTGTGCTACTAAACACAATGCACACACCCAGCTCAAATATGAACATGAAGCTTTCATTCCCTACTATATAAAGTTCTATGTGAAACAAATGATAGGGATGGGCACTGATCAGCTACAACGTTAAAACCACTGGCTTGTGAAGTGAATAATTTGATTATATCTTTACAATGGTACCTGTCAGTGGGTGAGACATATTAGGCAGCAAGTTCCTGAATTTCATGTGTTTGAAGTAGGAAATATGGGCAAGTAAAAAGATTTGAGTGACTTTGACAAGGGCCAAATAGTGATTGCTACACAACTGGGTCAGAGCATCTCCAAAACAGCAAGTCTTGTGGGGTGTTACTGGTATGCAGTAATCCCCCACAAGTGTTAGTACTTGCCAAAATTGGTGCAAGGAAGGACAACTGGTGAACCTAAGTCAGGTAATGGGCGCCCAAGGCTCATTGATGCAGGTGGGATGTGAAGGCCAGCCCGTCTGGTCCAATCACATGGAAGAGTGACTGTAGCTCAAATTGCTGAAAAACTAGATGCTGGCCATGATAGAAAGGTGTCAAAACACACAGTGCATCCGCTCCATATGAGACTGCTGTAGCCACAGAGCAGTCAGAGTGCCATGATGATGCCTGCCAACCCCTGAAAGAACCTACAATGAGGCAGTGAGTGTCATAACTGGATTATGGAGTGTAAGAACTTGACTATGGAGCAATGGAAGAAGAAAGCCTGGTCTAATGAATAATGTTTTCTTTTAGAAACAGCTGCATGGGCAGGTGTGATGTGTTGTTTACCTGGGGAAGAGATGATAGCAGGATGCACTATGGGAGGAAAGCAGGCTGGCAGAGGCAGTGTTATGCTCCAGGCAATGTTCGGCCGGAAAACCTTGGGTCCTGGCATTCATGTGGATGTTACTTTGACACATACCACCTACCCAGAGATTGTTGCAGGCCACATACACCTGTTCATGGCAGTGGTGTTCCCTGATGGCAGTGGTCTCTTTCAGCAAGATAAAGCAGCCTGCCACATTGCAAGAATTGTTCAGGAATGGTTTGAAGAACCTGACAAAGAGTTTAAGGTATTGGCTTGGCCTTCCAGTTCCCCAGATTTCAGTCTGACCAAGAATCTCTGGGATGTGCTGGAACATCAGAACAAATCCATGGAGGCTGGGATAGATATTTGGCATGCAGAGCCAGAGGTCAGGAGTTCAGTTCTCCACTGCGCATCCCAGAAGAGCCAGCCTGTGTGGCCTTGGGAAAGCTGCACAGTCCCAGGACGCTCCCAGAAGGGAATGGCAAACCACATCTGAGTACTCTCTGCCTAGAAAACTCTGAAAAGGGTCATCTTTTGTGTGTGAGGCTCATACACAAAATATACTCTTTGCCTGTTTTCTGACGGGATCATAACAGTTAAGCTACAGCAGGAAAAAGAACAAACTTGAAATAAGAAGGATGAAGTGGCAGCTGAGGCAGCAGTTGATATTCCCCCTCCACTTACAAATATACTCCTATTTCTAATCTCAGTGAATAAAATCACTGAGTTTCAGCATGCAGTTTTAAAGCCTCTGGCATCTCACTGGGAATCCAAACAGCCCTAAGGCTTTATTCACAACCACTGATCTCCTCTTCATTCACATGCTATACGGATTGCAAGGAAGTCTACTGTAGAAATCAAGACATTGTTATGAATTTTCAGGAGTTTTCCGCTGCTGTTTTCCCATCTGAAGAAGAATAGCTATTCCTAGGAAATAGAGAAGTAAGCTGAGAATCTAACACTAGTTAATATAGGTGGGAAATCACTAATCAAGTATACAATTAATCATAAACATGTGCATAGTCATTACATGTATGATTAAATGCTTTATTTATTTATTTATTTATTTATTTATTTATTTATTTATTTATTTATTTATAGTGGTGCCCCACAAGACAAAAATAATTCGTTCCGCGAGACTTGCTATCTTGCGAAATTTTCATCTTGCAAGGTGAATTTTCCCATAGGAATGCATTGAAATTTAATTAATGTGTTCCTATGGAGAAAAAAATTAAGAAGTCACTTACCAGGTAGGGAGCTGGGGAAGCACCATCGGAGGACTGGCGGGATCCCCCGCAACTGTGATCACTGCTTTCAGAGGTCCCCCAACAGTCCTCCGATGGTGCAGGGGAAGCCTTCAAGACAGATGAATAGACACCCAGAAGACCCTGGAATGTTGCATTTTAAATTAGAGCTTGAAGGTCCCCGATGTAGTTACTGCTATAGATGGTTTAAATTGTTGCGTTACTTCCCCTTATCTTGTAAGTGCATGTGCATTCTAAAAGAAATCCATGAAAAATTAGAGTTATACCACAAAAAGAGTGAGGGTATCCCTTCTTACATTATGACTAAAATGTAATGTGTTATATCTTTGTCACTGAGAAAACAAATCAGGTAACAAGCCTTGTAAAATATTGGTCTAGAGAAAGAGAACTATTGGGAAACATGCTGTCTGTTTAGAGGCATGCCTCCCTGTCAATTATGCTTTATACAGGGTGCCTGTCACAAAACTACAATAGTCCTTATGCTTTGCACTGCCCTGAGATTACCCTGGCCAGCCAATTCTTCTACCTTAGAACTCAGAAATGGAAGGATTTTCCTCATTTTAGTACCAACTGTAGGTTATAACAAACATCCAAGAAGGCTATTTTGCAGGGAGGCTAAAGTCCCCATAATTTTAGCTGGCACAATTCCAGACTTCTTGTTGTCATTCAAAAATCTCCCACACCCCTATTAGATTGATAGTTGGCGGAATGAGAGTAGTGTTGGGTAAGAACCTGGAAAATAGTGATTTGTGATGGTTCATAGTTTGTCTCTATTCACAAACTACAAACCTTCACAAAAACAGGAACCCAGAATTACCTGGGTACCCAGCTGCTGCCAAGAAAGGCTCACCTAAGCCAGGGTGCCAGGACAGGCATGGCAGTGGCCATGGGGTCTACTGGATGGGGGAGGAATTACTACTAGAGACTGCCCTAGCAGCTAGTGGGGAGTGGGGTTTCCCTGCTGGCCTGGTATTGGCTGGCAGGGGGAGAGCCAAATGGTGCAGGTGGACTGGAAAAAGAGAATTTTCTCCCTTGTTTGCCTGTCCAGCTTAAAAGCCGGTGGGCACAGCCACCCACCATCCAATCTGTTGCTCACTAGCACCCATCCCCTTCCTTCTTTTCCCTCCCTCCCTATTTTACAGCAGTGGCAAAATGTGTTGTTGGTGGTTATTGCATAGGTTGCACGGGAGATGGTTAGTGTATTTTTACTAAAATACTTGTGTACACTCAATCTTGTCATAACTTCCTTGGTGGTTTGGGGTATTAGGGTTGGATCTGGATGGCTTAAGGGCGAAGACCGGTGTCTACTCACCCATAACAGTTAACAAACCTCCCTGTAACTGATAGATTGGGGCACAGTCATGACTCAGGGACTTGCAGGCTCAACCACTGGCCCAGGTGTGCGAGAATTACGAAGTGGCATACGCCCACATGGCTTTCAGAAGATAGCTATTTCTGGTAGAACCTTCAGAGGCTGCTGCAGTGAATGCTGGCAATTGGGCCACTTGATGCACCAGATCCAATTCCCCAATGCTGGCCAGGGACTGTTCCTGTAACCCAGTGGCTCTTAACCTTTGTTACTCAGTTGCTTTTGAACTGCAACTCCCAGAAACCCCAGCCAGCACAGCTAGTGGTGAAGGCTTCTGGGAGTTGCAGTCCAAAACTCCTGAGTAACCCAAGGTTAAGAACCAGTGCTGCAAACAATAAAGTTGTGGCCTTTCCTCCAAGGAATTGTGTGCATTGTATTCCTTTGAAATTTATAGAGCCCTGGGGAGAGCCCACTCAGTGATAGGCCAACAGGATTCTGACAAAACAAGCTGTCTCATGGTTTGTTTGATTTGGGAATTCCAGGAGCAGTAGAGTGGCCCCTGTGTAAGTTAGATATGCCGAACTCACAGCATGTCTTCAGCTGGCTCTACTTCCTTCCCTCTCCAATTCTGGTGAAGATTGACTTTGGGATGTCCAAGTTAGTGCCCCCCCAAAGCAGGTCCCCTAGGAAAGTGCTCCTCAGCAGGTGGCTCCCAGAAATCTCAAATTTCATGAACCATGAAGGAAATGAATTGCCAGCACTGATAATAGTTTGGCATGTCATTTCATTCTGGACAGGCACATTTCCCCAAACTGGTCTGAAACAAACAATGAAACTTCCTGATTCATGGGTTGTTTTGCTTTGTAGTTCATTTTGTGCCCATCCATAGATGAGAGTCTTGATTGGAATGTAATAATTGAAAAGTGTCATGTATTCAAAAGCAAAGAGTAAGAAAGGATGAGAAACAGTGTTGTACATAAAAGATTTGTACACCTGCAAGAAGATCTATAACATAGAAGCATAACCTTGAGAATGTTTGGGAAGAAATCAAAACAGAGGGGAAAAAGCAGTGGAAGCACTGTAGAAGTCTGCTAAAGACCTCCTAGCTAGATTAAATGCTTGGACAATGCCTCACCTAGGTCAGATTTCCAAACACAAAAAAGAGAACTATAGCAGTGCCAGGAGGCTTCAGCTACTATGATATCTGTTGAAAGTCAAACTCTGTCAAGAATATAAGGACCAATGCATTCCTCACTTCCCTTTATCTCAGAAAGTGAAGGAAATAATAGCAACATGAAATATCATAGACAGCATGAAACATCATATCTTCACCAATAGGGAAGGACCATGTAATGAGACAGAAGTGGTGTCACTCTGGAGTAGAAGCCACCACATGTTCTTGGGATTTGTCATACTGCAGAAAGAGAGGATGAATAAGCTGCTGCTGAACCAGGGCTTCAGCAGCATGGCTTACCTTTGCCATCTTCCCCAGAGGATGCGAGAGCTCTTTTAAATCTCACATGAGCAGTTTTAGAAGAGGAGGGAACGTTAGGCTATTTAAAGGCTGTTACCCCACCCCCTTCGCTTCTTCTTTCTGGCTGGCATCACTGACAGAAGGAGTCTCGCTGTTCAGATCTTTTCCAGCCATGTGGTGTAAGAAAAGTCCTCGCAGCTGTTCGTGGATCGGAGGGTAACTTATATATAATTTCCTTTCCTTTATATACAAATAAAGGAAAGGAAATTTGGTAGAATAATCAGCCAAATTGGTGGGGGTTTGTAGATACTTAGCAAATAAAGTGCTGGTGCATTAATAATATTTTAGTACCTTAATACTGAATTGATTAATTGATTGATTGAGCATCTAGGTGGCAAGATAATTAATAAATTGGAATTATTTTAAAAAGTGGAAATTAAAAGGGGAGAATCAAATAGTGGATAATCAATTAATTAATTATAATTTTTTAAAAAAAATTAAATTGGAAAATAAATAATAAATGCTAATAATATTTACATATCTATAAAGTTAAATACAGTAAGGTCTTTTATCAAACGATTACACATTTGACAATGTGCCTGGGCAGGTAGGGTATTGCTGGTCCTAGCAGATAACAAACTGAACATGAATCAGCAGTGTGATGGTGGAGGAAGAGGAGACAAATAATGTTCTAGGCTGTATCAGCAGAAGTATGGTGTTCAGCTGGTATACTGTGTTCTGTTGTGAGCACATTTTAAGAAGACCTTGCACAAATTGGAATTTACCGAGTGGCAATCAAGATGGAATAGGATCTAGAAACCAAGATATATGAGGAAGAAGAGAAGATTGGGAAATGATTATGATAACCATCTTCCTCAGCCCTGTAATGAGAGATTTCCCAGGCAGGCCCTTGGATTGGTACACAAGATATTTTCTAGCAGACACAAACAAGTCCAGTACAGAACTTGTGGCCAAGTTTCCTTTTTTCTGCACAGAGAACACAAAAGGAAATTCTCACCTGTGCTTTATAATATTTAATGTTTTGCAGCTGAATCTACTTAATTTTAAATTGTTTTAAATCATTCTTGAAATTTTAAATGTATTTTACTGGGGCTGTGACTGCAAAATAAATATTACTCTTACATCTTCAATTTTGTGAAGAGCTGTCATGTAGAAGACGGAGCAAGTTCATTTTCTGTTACTCCAGAGCAGAGGTCTCTAAACTTTTGACTGTGAGGGCCACACCGGATAGTTTCAATATTTTTGAGGGTCAAAGAGACAGGAACATGCAGCTATTTAGTCCCAGTTCAAACCATGGGTGTGTGTGGATACGCCCCCCATCCAAATGAAATTGCGTTACGAGCACAGCCAACAGTCTCCTGCTTTGCAAGGCTTGAAAGAGGCTGAACTAGGGAAGGAGAGCTCCTTAAGTAGGTGCTCACTCCCTCTCCCCTCCAGGATCATGTTTGCAAAACTAACTGTCTCACATTATCCTGGGGGGGAAGGCAAAGAAGCTCTGCCTCGTGAAGCATGCTTGCCTGTGGAGCAGCCATAAGCTTAGCCAACACAACCAGAGGTAAGGGATGATGTGAATTCCATTTGAAAAGCACCAGGAGAGTCAGGTTCTGTAACAAATCAACAGGCAATGCAATGTTGTTTACATTGGGGACTTTCCACCGTATCTGTCCTACTTTGTCCAAAACCTCCATGGATCACACATGTGTGCATTCCTGTATGCACATACACAAACACATATGCGTACTTTGTAGCTGAGTCTCCAAAAGTATTATAATCTTAACTCTCTTCCTTAGAATTTTAGTATTGGGGGGGGGCAATTTGTGAACATATTAGCTCACAAGGTGTCTCCATAGCATAATGGAAAGTGTGTGTTTTGTTTCTCTTGCAAACACTGTCTAGCCATACAAATCTACAATTCCTTTTAGCACATTTAAAAAAATATTATTCACACAGTAGGTAATAAGATTATGTCTTATAATGACAGTAGGGACAGGCTGTCTCTCATAAAGCTGCAACAATCAAGCAAAAAGCTTTGAATTGAGTTTGTAGGAGTGAAAATAGTAGCTGAATCTGGGAGATGAAGGTTTCCATATTTTATACCAGCTCAGAAAGCTCAAATTCATATTTTTCTGGTTTGTTCCATGTGTAATCTTCCCTAGAAAACTAATTTGACTAATGGCCACATATAAGACTAACTCACGCTGGAAGGCCAACACTTTAAATTTATAAATAAAAAATAGCAAAAATATATTGCAGAAGTCAAACCATTACTACAGAACACTACTATTTCATTTTTTTAAAGACCAAGGACAAAAGATCTAGGGAGAGGAAAGAGATACTGTAATGTGAATGACTGTTAAATGTGGAGGAAATAAAGGAGAAATTGAAAAGAAAAAGGCTGTGGGGAACACCTTATGAGCACTGTGCTACAAAAACCATTAATAGCAATATAAATATTCATACTCTTATTAACAAAAACAAGCTAAAGAACCTTTTCCAAATGCAGAACCTCTAGAGATAGATAGATAGATAGATAGATAGATAGATAGATAGATAGATAGATAGATAGATAGATAGATAGATAGATAGATAGATAGATAGATAGATAGATAGATGGTGCTCCTATAAAGAAAAAAAGTCATTCACATGAGGGAGCATTGCTGTGTTACTCTACTGCAACAAAAAACAACAAAGAGTCTTATGCTATCTGAAGAATTCACATTTTTGGTCTGAAATGAGGTTTTAGGGACCACTATGGGGTAAAAAACACCTGGTCTTCCAAATTCTACTATGTTGCATTTCCTGTAACCTCTCACCATTGTCTATGCTGTCCAAAGGCAGTAAAGATGTGCAATTCAACAACTTTTGGAGAATCAAAGGTTGCCCTACCCCCATTCAAACATTTCCGCTCATAAAAAAAATATATGTATCACTCTGAAAAGTATCAGATGGTTATAATACTGAATTCATTTCATCCAGCAGCAAACTTTGTCCCATGGCTATCACCAGCTTACTTCATAGTTTTTGTTGTTGGAAGCATCAGTCTTAGCCAGTATACAAATGTCAACAAACAGTTTTGTGGCATCTTAACTAACAATTTCTCTCTGACAGAAGTTTTTGTGAAGAGAGCCCTCCTCCTCTAGAAACTGTTACATTAGCCATGTGTGAAGGACATGAAAACTGTTTGATCTGGATGAACTACACAATAAACTAGATTAGACCTTATCAGCAGTGACTCTGAGAAAACATTGAAAGAGTGCTTTTAAATCCAGCTCTTGATCCTCCTCTACTGGTTTCTGAACCTTGGCTTTCAGACATCATAGACCAATGGTCCCCAACCGTGGGCTTCCAGATGTTCTTGGACTTTAGCTCCCAGAAATCCTGGCCAGCAGAGGTGGTGGTGAAGGTTTCTGGGAATTGTAGTCCAAGAACATCTAGAGGCCGAAGGTTGGGGACCACTGTCATAGACAACAATAAAGATCTGTTGTCAGTATTTAAGACATTCCTCTCAAGTTTATCAAACCTGTTCCCATCCAGCTTAGTATGTTTACCTGACTTCACAATTACCACTTAGTATGCATTGTTTTCCCCCAGTACTTTATAGCAGGTTTCAGAACCTTTTTTTCCAAATTCTGCTAATAAGAATGAAAAGGTCTCAGGAGACATATGGTCTTTAGATAAGTGATGTAATTCCAACTATTCTTTTTTTCTGTGAATATAATAATGATTCTGTTGAAAGACTTGTCATATCAATATACAAGTACTTAAGAAACAGTGTGCAATCCTAGCAACCATGACGGCTTATGATCAAACAGCACAATCTTCAACCTGACATTGCCAAAATGTTTTTAAAAACAGCAGTGCAGTATCTCAGGCATTTAGAATAGATGGTTTTGCCAGCATTTGGTCATACAAAATCAAACTGAGGAATGCAGCTTGGCTTTTTCCATCCAAATTGCAGAATATCTGCTAGATCAATTAGTATGTCTTTCCTCAATGTCTCCTTAGCATACCAAGTAACAGAACAGAAATCAGCAAATACAGTAACAAGTTGTCCTTAAGTTGGCACTTTGTTCAAAAGTTCGGGAAGATTTAATACCGAGCAAAAGAAATTCTTCCATGCTTGCCTTAAAAAACGGTTTGGTGTGCAGAGAGATGATTTCTTGTTGTTTATTTCTTTTCATGCCAAATTCTGTTGTATATTTCTGCAGGCCAGGAGATGACAAGATTTAAATAAGCTTGGATTTGTTTATTAGGTTGGATTTTGTTGTGAACCCCTAGGCAAAGGCTCAGAATCAATGGGTTCATGAAATTGGCCAGGAGCAGGAAGAAATTTCAGTGCTGTGTTTCATGCAGTGAATCAACAATTCATTCCAATATGTTTTTAGAACTTACAGAGTATACAGGAAAATTGCTCTAGACTGAAGACAGTGCTAAAGGTGTCATTCAGTTATTTCACTGCTGTTGCTTCTACTGTTATTGTTGCTATTGTTATTCTATCATTGTATTGGTTGCCCTTCCCCACCCACACTGGGGAAGGGCACCACACTGGTAAAAACAGTCTCTTCCAAACAGTGTAATTTGACAGTGCTACCAGGTTAAACCATAGAAGCATGTGCTGCAGGGTCAGAAGACCAGCAGTCGTAAGATCGAATCCATGCGACGGAAGGAGCTCCCATCGCTTTGTCCCAGCTCCTTGCCAACTTAGCAGTTCGAAAGCATGCAAATGTGAGTAGATAAATAGATACCACCTCAGTGGGAAGGTAAAACAGCGTTCCCTAGTCACGCTGGCCACGTGACAACAGAAACTGTCTTCGGACAAACGTTGGCTCTACGGCTTGAAAACGGGATGAGCACCGCCCCCTAGAATCGGACACGACTGGACTGAAAAAATGTCAAGGGGAACCTTTATCTTTACCTTACCTGAAAGTAGATGTCTGATAACTAAAAAGGGGGCCTGGATTCAAACTGCCACATTTAAAGAAGGCCATGAAAAACATCACATTACCATTGTTTTCAGTCTCCACTTTAAGACCAATTACATTGGGACTGGATGCAATTTGGATAATCCAAATTCTACCCCAGCTGCAAGCCAAGAAAAGATATCTGAATGGCCAGGGCAAAAGCACTTTCAGAAAGAATCAGGTGTACAGTATCAGTAATCAAGGGGCAGTTTCTCTTTCTTTCCAAAAATGCTCCAATTTCTGGAGAGGTTTACCATTGGATGGTATGCAAGCCCCGCATTGGCTTTTCTGACAGCTACTGTATATATTGCATAAGTAGAACCTGCATATGAACACATGGAGATCCTGGCTTCCTGCAAACCGACATCCAATACAAGAATCCCTGACCAGGACCTTGGAGGCTTTTCTTTTCGTGCATGCGTGTTTGTTTGCTTGTTTGAATAGAAACCACAAGCAATGTCTGATTAAGGTTATGGTGTCATTAGAGAAGGGATTAACTTTCCCTACTATTTTCTCAGTCAAAAATTTGCTGTCAGCCTCTTGGAGAGAGGAATACACAGGTTCCATGAGACAAAAAGGCAGCTTTGACAGTAAGAGTGATTTAATTTGGGGAAAAAATAGCAATCTTTTTTTCCATAAGAACAAAAGAAGAATCTTGTTAAATCAAAGCAAGGGCTCATGTAGACCAACATTCTGTTTTGCAGGGTGACCAACCAGATAGTTAGGCAAGACTTCGCACATGATAGGTCAGCAGTGGCATCCTTTTGCTTGGATTCTCCAGGAACATGCTGCCTCTGATCCTGGCAGTAGTATACAGCCATCACGATCATAGCTGTTTGCCTTATGCCACATGATTTTCTCTAATCTCCTCTTCTAAATCTAAAGCTGTCTCAGTGGGTAGCCATCACTACGTCTTGAAGCACATGTCATAGATTAACTATGCACTGTGTGGAGTAGTGCCTTCCTGTTCTGAATTTCTTACCATTCTACTTCAGTGAAAGACATCAGATTCTGAAAATATATGCTTACTATCTATCCATTTTCCCTTCGCATGCATGCTTTTGTTTTCCTCTAATGCAATTTCTCTTATTTGTTTTTTCTTTCTTAAAACAAATAATATCTGCAGTTATGACCTTTCTTCATGTAGAGTTGTTCAAGCTAATCATTTTTGTGGCCCTTTTCCCCACATCAAATGATTTGGGAAAAGATGCAGAAAGAAAACAGGAAAGATAGATAGATATAGACATATTCCAAGCCTTTCCTTGTTGCCTTCTCCACTAACCAGTAAGCACTTCATGCACAAATTCCCTGGCCCCTTGTTTGTTTTGATTTTTCCTTGTGAGTTTTTTTGTTTAGGACGCTGTCTCTAATATTTCCATTGTCTCTGTCAACATTTGGTGTCACTGAACCCTTTCAGGTAGCTCTTGGTGTATCCTTAATTAGGACATACACACACACTGAAATCTTTTTTAGGCAACTGAAATCTGCTGACATACCCTTAATTCACTGAAACGTCCCTCATATGTATGGGTACTGCCATGTAGTCTATGCGTCCATAAGCAGAGTAGGGTGTTGCTCAAAAGTAGTATTAGTAGGAAATGCTGCAGCAGGGATTTTTCTTGTCCAGAATTCTGGCCACATCCTTTCCCAGGATGCCCTATGTCTTTTCTTCTCATACTGGTCGCCTCTCCCCCTATGTTATTCCTCAACTGGGCAGCTAGTATGCCATGCCCATTGTCCAGTTTTAAAGTCCTTCTGTATTTTTAAAAATTTCTTTTTCCTTTTCTCATAGATTGGATACACTTGTAGCCAAATCTAGTTATGGGGGGAAAACATATATTTCTCAATTGATTTTGGTGGACAATACTCTGTTCTGTTCCCAGGGTCACTGTGAACTAAATTCACACAGAGACATGGTCAATTAGTTGTATCTCCTTATTTTTTTTTCAGTATATCAATGTTATGGATGTTGTCAAGGATAGGTAGGTAAAAAGGCCACCTTATTCTGTGTCAGACCAGCCAGCTCAGTATTATCTACTGGCAGCTTCTTCAAAGTTCCAAGCAAAATTCTTTCCTGTAGACATTTAATATTTCCTGGTGGTTTCCCATCCAAGTACTACCAGACCCAACCCTGTTCAGTTTTCAGAATTAGACAAGATCAGGTGTCTTCAGGGTGGCATAGTCAGGGTGATGATTAATACTGCATAATGTCACCAATTTAGAACAATGTTCTTAGATTTTCCTTTTAAACTATCTGTCAGGTCACGGGAAAATCAACACTGAAACAGGAGTCCACTAGTGATGTGATTTCTGGAGTCCTGTTCTGGAGTCCTGTTCCTGAAAGAGTGATGGACTAAATGAGTGATTGAAATGTGGGGAAAACTTTACCTCCCCATTGCACCAAAAATAAGGCATACTTTTCCATGTTCAGTATGAAGGTCTGTAGAGACACAGGTAAGGACATTTCAGGTGAACATTCTTAGAAGTGCCTTTTCAGAAGCTTCATCTTTCATCTGAGTTGGAAGGAGAGATGGGGTGTAGGTCCAGCTCCATCAAAATTAGAGCCCTTCACACTTTAAGGCACAATGCCTGAATAGAGCTTAAGAGACAGTTAAATATCAATTTTATCCTTTAACAGGAAATAATTAAATTGAACCATAATAATTTATTTTGTATATTTTTTGCTTTGTTTATCTGACAACGCCCTGTTTTCCAATAGTATTTACAATTGTATTGAATACAGGTTTTCACCTTTTTTTGCCAATATGTTTCTGAATAATAAAATTACTCATTTTCTCACTCTCCTTTCAGAAGTACTAAATTAAGTTACAAAAAATTATCTGAAGCTGTGGAAGTCTGAAGCTGTTTGATGGAAAAGAAGAGGGAATCAATTTTCTGAATCCACTCAGAGATGCAGAAGGATTTAAATCACATGATAGCTCCTTTCCTAGTTAAAGAACAAAATTTTATTCTGGTTCCCATTTCCGACTGATGGTCCACAATCACTGATGTGTCAAATTACAATTAAAGAAACAAAAGACAAATAGATTAGTTACCCGGCATAGTCTGTCTGTGTGTGCCTTAATTAGCAGAACAAGCCTTTACACTGAAACGTGCACTGCCACTCTGTATGGCTTTGAATTTACCTCCTGATCTGGTTGCTTATAATTTTAATCGTTAAACCTATTTTCATCTTCTCCTTTGTAAGGAAATCAAATAATGTCTTCAAATTTGGAAGAGCTCCTAAAGCCAAAAAGCAGAAGCTGTGACTTTGAGATAAAAATGAAACTCCTAAGATTTTTTAATGGCAGAAGGGCGGTGGGGGGGGGAAGGTTTGAAAGGAATGTATGTGGTGTAAATGATTTTAGGATTGGCAGCTATTAAAAAACCTGAAGAAGAGATTAGTGACTTCAAAGGAGACAATTTTAAAGCACCTCATTTATTTTGAGAGGAGATAGTAATTCAAAAGTAAAATAGCAAGGTCACTTTATGTCCAACATTGACCATAACAATTTGTACACCTGCATTTTCAGCAAGACACATACAGAGCAAACAGTCAAAAACTGACTAACTGATCAAAAAGACAAAAAAGATGCAAAGAAACCATTAGATAAATTCATCTATGCATATTTCCATATTTCCATCTATCGGTCAGTCAGTCAGTCTTTCTGTTTGTCTGATTTATATACCGCCCCTCTTATTTTAGATTCATATTCTGCCTGTCTAATTTTAGATCTAGATTGGTGAACTGCCATATTGATGTATCACTATTGGGGTTGTGTGGGGTTATGAGATTCCAATTTGTAAACTGGATGGTTCCCAGAACCCCATGCTTATTACAAAATCCTCTTAAGTTGAGAGATGATGACCAAAAAAAGTACTGGTAATGAAAGAATCAGAATTTATCCATGGGACTTTAAATATGGGGTTACGTTTTACAAATTGTTGTATATCTGCTGTTCATGTTTATACACTCCTCACTCTTTTCTTCTCCTTCAATGGCACACACAAACACACAAACACACACACATATATCCAAATGCAAAGACACTGACTGAAGTCCTGTTGCTTAGCATAATAAGTTGTATTAGAGTAGGTCCATTAAATCTGTGGGGATTTGGTGAGGCAACTATTCTATAAGTTCCATTTATTCAAATGGCCCTACTTGCCCATTTTAATCAGTTGAGACTCACCAAATCCCAACTAATTCAATATGTGACCTCTTATGCTAATCAACAAGTTTTCAACCACAATTACATTTTGATTTATTCAGACAAGTGAGCAACATTACTTTCAGAAGGTGATTCATGAACTCTGGTTAAGGATGTTAATAACAGAGGCACAAGAGAAAGCAAAGTTTCTATACTGTACACAGTACACGAAGTATCTTCACTACATAATAAAAATTAGCAGCAAACTCTGACAAATTATGAATGAATTGTAACCACTGATTGGAAATCTAATCTTTTGCACTTTCCTCTTTTCGTCTGCTTCTTCTCAGTGGCTAGACTTCTGCTACCACTTGGGACAACATATGGATCATGAATACACTAAATTATGTTCTGGCAAGCAGGAAGATGCTTCTTATTCTTTCAGTATCTCTATCTTGAGAAATTGTGAAATTCCACATTTTTTTCATTATCTTTGAGTAGCCAAGTGATGGTTTCCTTAAAGTGGCCCTGTAAACAGTGTGGGCCAAATGGATGCAGCCTCGCCTTTTGATGTTCTGCCCTCCCACATGACCTTTTTTGGGGAGGAAATTAATTGCTGACAAGACAGACAATAGCTGGCTCCATTGAAAGAACAACATCTTATTTAACAAAAGGAGCAATTTAAGTACCTTACATCACATTCAGATAGGGTAATGGATTTGGTTCAGGTTTTTACCCTGCAGGCATTGCAGTTTAATGCTGATCGGTCGCCGCTGACAAAATATTGGTTCTGGAAACTTACAGACATGGCACTGGGTAGGATAGGAGTGAAGGATATGAGTGCACAATACAGACCACCTGGAAGAGCCTTTCATAATCAAGACCTTTTTGGATCACACATGGAGTTTTCACTATCATACTCACCTGAAATACTGAAACAATCATGAAAAAACAAGCCTTTATCGTAACATGAGATTTGAAGAAGTACAGCTGGACTCTCCTCTTAGCACTTCTTTTGCCATGCTTTCAGTTTCAGTCTAAACAGAAAGCAACCGAAAAGCATGTTTCATTATTTGCAGCAACATGCAAAAATTTGCTTATTTTGTTATTGTTATGAAGTTATTGTTACGTACAGCTATGACCTCACCTGTCCGTCACTGCTAAAGCTGTGAGTCATCTACCAATGGTGTGACGGAGGGTGGGACATAAGGGGTGGAGCTGTTATATAAATGTGAGTGGATGTGTGAGAGAGTTTTTAGATAGGGACAGATAGAGACTGATAGGGCTTGGATAGGGTTTAGGAGATCTGTGATATACTGTGAGAGTCTGTGTGTGCTAGTGCCCTTATTATGGTGATTGAATTATTATTTAATTATAAGTGATTTACCATTCCTTTTATTTGTACCCAATAAACTTGTGTTTTTATTTTGAATCATATTTTGGCCTGAAGCTACTTATTTGAGGGAATGGTTGGTGGCAGTGGAAAAGAAGAGTGATTGAGAGTGACGTAGCGACCCCCCTTTGTGAGGTAGAGGGTGGCCGTTACAGTTATTATGATGAGTAGAGCAGAACTGGGTTTTTATGTCTAAAGCATGTAATACAGATAATTTTCAGTGATCTGAGGAAAAAAATCTATCATTAGCATTTACTCTTTTAAAGTAGTCTCATTACTCTGAATTATCATAGGTATTCTCTTTTCCCCCCTCTTTTTGTATCATTGCAGGTAAAAGGCGTCAAAACAGCCCTAGAAGAAGATAAACGGTCCTGTGCACACTACACCTAGCTGCTAGGCTTTGACAATGCATTTATAGTTATTTAATTAGGACTTCGTATAGCTTCAATTAAATTTTTTCCTTAATTGTTTCATAGAAAGTAAAATATAAAGGTCAAGAACATAACTAGAAAGAAGTTTTTAAAAAGTCCATAAATGATTAATTTTCTCCTTGCCCTTCCTTATACTTCTACTGTGGGTTAGTGTCTTTTTCAGATGGAATCAAAAACTGACAAACTTAGTTCAGCATCAAACCCAAACACTAGAGCTCACTGTCAGTTGAGTTCTTGGAAAATCAAAGCAGAGGAACAGATCATAGGTGAAAGAGGACTTTAGCCAAAGGCAAAGTGAAGCTTTTAAGTCTAGCATTTCTAGGGACCTCTCAAATAAGGATGAGACAATTCATCAGATTAAAGTTCATTCATATGCAAAGAATACAGAGAACTGCAATGTCACAAGGAAAAAAGAGCTGCTAGAAATATTGGTGGTTAGCAGTCTGTGTCAGGTGTTGTTGCCTTCCACTCTGCTTGTTGAAATGTCCAACTAAATATTTTTTTTAAAAAAAGAAGATATTTAAGTGCTTTCAAGGACTGAGAGAAGTCACTTAAAAATCAAGAGGTTTTACAAGCATTTACCTATGATCCTTATTACAGCAAGCTCTGTGAAGCACAACAAATAAGTGTGACTCTCAGATCCAACTTCTACTTCCACTTTATTATTATTATTATTATTATTATTATTATTATTATTATTATTATTATTATTATTATTATTATTATTATTATTATTATTATTATTATTATTATTATTATTATTATTATTATTATTATTATTATTTATTTTATTTATATCCCGCCTATCTAGTCTCGGAGGACTACTCTAGGCGGCTCACAACAGAGATAAAATACTATAAAAATAAGACAACAAATTACAAAACAATTAAAAGTAAAAAGACAATAAAAGATTCTTTAACACAATAGATATTATTTAAAATCAGATATTTATGCTATTTAGTTTTTCATGGACTCTAACACAAGCACCTATTGCGGGGGAAAAGAAAGTCCACCACTTGAAATGTGGACTTATTGTAAAATGCTAAGAATTTCTTGGAGGAATAGAGAAGCAATGAAGAAGCACCAAAGTGAATAATTAAAAATGAAGGCAAAGTACAGATGGGCATTGTTGCAAAAGATGGCATAAATAACATAGGTAGAGTACCATAAAATACATACAATTTCAGAAAGCCAGAACAGTTTAAGGGAAGCAAAAACAATAAAGATTGCTCATCTCATCATCCAAAGAAAAATAAAACAAATGGTTAAAAAAAGTGCAGGAAGGAAAAAGAATATATTGGCTAAAGAATCTTTGAGATTGGTTTAGATGCAGCACAAAGTTATTGTTTAGACATATCACATCGAAAGTCACAATCGTCGTGATGATATCCAGCCTCTGGTAGCAAAAGAACAACAATAAGAGGGATTCAATCCCAATATTTCATGATGATTATGATAATCATGATGAAAAATATTTATACTCAACCTTTCTCCTAAAAAGGATCCAAGGCAGTTTACAGTATAAATATATCTGTCTGTCTATCTGTCTATCTGTCTGTCTATCTGTCTGTCTATCTATCTATCTATCTATCTATCTATCTATCTATCTATCTATCTATCTATCTATCTATCTATCTATCTATCTATCTATCTATCTATCTAAAGCTAAAATGATAAATTATTTCAACATACCTTTAAAAATTAAACAAATATAATATTAAAACTAATGCATAAAAACAGTAGTAAAACACATTAAAAATAACAATAAAAATGTAACAGCCTATCAAACAAACCCTCTTGAACAGCCATTCGCTGTTCTCAGCTTTCTAAAAACTTTAATTGTAATGTACTCTTAATGTGCCCACATCTGATTTTTATTTAGTTTTGTTTTCTCCCGCACCTTTTTTATTTTGGTATTGGTGTTCTGCTGACATAAGATTAAAATTATTTTTATTTTGAGAAAACAACCTCCACAACTGTTTTGAACTGTTTAGGTATAGCCTCAATTGCCATATGTGTCCTATGCAAAAGAAGAAGAAGAAGAAAGAAAGAAAGAAAAAGTGTGCTGTTTATATACCACCCCATAGTGCTTAAAGTGCTCTCTGGCTGGTTTACAACTTTTTAAGGATTAGTTTTGCACATTACATACACACCACGAGCTGGGTACTCATTTTACCAATCTCAGAAGGATGGCAAGATCCATTGGTACTGAACGCTGACCGTGAGCAGAGTTTTGGCTGTAATACCACAGTTTAACCACTGCATCACAAGGCTCCTTTCTGCAGCCTCCTTTTCAATGTATCCTTAACATCCTTTCAACATATCAAACAAAAATTATGCTGGTCATTTAATTCCTGATCTTCCTACTAAATTTTCCGTTCACTTGACATTTATATCGCTCATTAAGTAAGTTAGCACGCTCTTTGCATGGAGGACAAATGACAGAAAAGGTTATTGCTTTGACCTTCTCCCAGACTTTTAAGAGTCAGTCCTGGGCTGATTCTTACATCTTCTCCCACATCGGAGGGCTGGGGCTTGGCTGATGCTATATATCCCTGTTCCAAAAATGCCTGACGTAGAAATGTGGCTGTCCACATTTGGCTAGAGAGGTGATCCAAGGATCTTTCCTTGACTCATTGCAAATTAGCAGAAGCACAGGTCAGCATTGGTGGCTTCTTAGTTGTGATCTAATAATCTTTCTTAAAACTGAAAGGTAGAATATTTTCAAAGATCTCCTAAAATTATGACCAGTCATTCAGAGAGATACTCCACAGAATTAAATGTTTCTGTTGTTTTAAAGATGTTCAAGATCTCAAAAGGAAAGAACACATGAATATGATACCAAAGGCTCATATGATCCTTTGATAAAGCACAGGATATGATGGACAATTGCTCTTATTTGTACTGTATATTATGAACACATGCTGAGGAGCTACTAGCAAATGCTTTCACTTGCTCACCTCAATGTATCTATTAACTGTGAATAATATTGATTGAAATTTATGAGTAGAAATAATTTGCACAAAGCTGTGCTCAGAATATCCTTCAGTTCTACGTGTTTTGACTTGAAACAAGCTGATTTGATTGCCGATCAATGGTCTAAATATGGAAGAGATGAAGGGTTCTAAAAGATTAAAAAGAAGATTTATGGGATGACTACAGCAGGGTACAGGCTAAGCTACATGAAGCTAAAATGTTAGTGGTGTAGATAGGATTTGAATCCTAGGAAATCAGTTTCAGAAAAAGAAAATTAGTTTCATGTGCATGGCAGAGATATTTAGCTTCTTATACATAGTGGACACAGTGTGGTATAGTGAACAGAGTGATGAAATAGGACTTGGCACACCTGGGTTTGAATCCCTGCTCAGCCACAAAAATTAATGAGGTGGCATGCACTGGTAAAACTAACCCTTCATTGTTGTTGTTTAGTTGTTAAGTCATGTCCGACTCTTTGTGACCCCATGGACAACAGCATGCCAGGCCCTCCTGTCTTCCACTGCCTCCCAGAGTTAGGTCAAATTTATGTTGGTAGCTTCAATGACACTGTCCAGCCATCTTGTCCTCTGTCATCCTCTTCTCCTCTTGCCTTTACTTTTTCCCAACATCAGAGTCTTTTCCAAGGAGATTTCTCTTCTCATGAGATGGCCAAAGTATTGGAGCCTCAACTTCAGGATCTGTCCTGCCAGTGAGCACTCAGGGTTGATTTCCCTCAGAGTGCATAGGTTTGATCTCCTTGCAGTCCAGGAGACTCTCCAGCACCACAATTCAAAAGCATCCATTCTTCGGTGGTCAGCCTTCTTTATGGTCCAGCTCTCACTTCCATACATCACTACTGGAAAAACCACAGCTTTGACTATATGGACCTTTGTCAGCAAGGTGATGTCTCTGCTTTTTAAGATGCTGTCTAGATTTGCCATCACTTTCCTCCCAAGAAGCAGGCGTATTTTAATTTCATGGCTGCTGTCACCAACTGCAGTGATCATCGAGCCCAAGAAAGTAAAATCTGTCACTGCTAGTGACAGATTTTACCCTATTAGGGTCACTTTAGGTTATATAAGGCCAATGTGGTGTAGTGGATAGTGTTGGGTTAGGATGTAGGGGACCTGAGTTCAACTCCCTGTTCAGCCAGGTAAAAATCACTCCTTAAATATCTCACATGCCTCAAAAACCCCATTGGGGTCACCATGAGTGAGAATTGACATGAGAAAACATAACAACATAAGTCAGGTGTGATTTGATGACACAGAGCACATCCACATGCGCACATAGAGTGGAGATAACAAGACTTCAATTTCTACTTGCAAAGATTCCAGTGCAGATCTCCTTCCTCCTGTGGTCTTCTTTTTATCCATACATCTCTGATGCTATCTGACAAACTCATGCACCAAAGTCACAGTTTCCAGCCATTATGCTTTTCCCCTGTCCTTGGGTTTCCTCATAATTCTTTTTGTGAAATTTCATTCTAACAGTGGAAAGATTTTGGAATATTATCTCTCTATTGCCTTTCAGATGTACTAAGACTGTCTGGACTTCCATTTCTCTGAAGTCCTTATTGACAGACAGTGTTTTGATAGTCATGGAGATAGATCTCAGAACATTAGAGGGGCTGCTGCTTACTCTCCCTCTGGCAGCCTTAGCACATAGCAACCTGTCTGAATACTAGCTGGTGATGGATTTCGCTGTGGGCAGATGATCAACCCAACCTTTAAGAAGAGTCACAATGAAAATAAAAGAAAATCCCCTCTTCGCCCCCTTCTGTCTCCTTCTACTGTTGGGAGGAAGTTTACAATTTTTAAAATGATGTAGTGCACCATCCCTGCCCTGATACAGTGCAATTTTTTTTTTTAAATTCCCTTGTCCCTTCATGGAGCAGAGGAAGTGTTTGATTTGACAGTACAGTACTATGAAGTGGCTGCCTTCTTAAGCTACTTCATGATATAGGATATTAACAGCAGAAGGCAGTTTGACAACTGCAAACTCACTTTGGTCATTTCCAGTGGTCTCATATGCTAAAACCAAACCAAAATGCAGTGCTTCTACCCACACCCAAAAAGGTAGTAACCTCTGAGAGGGATCAAGTAGGATGCGAATAGGAATGCTCCAGAGATGGGCTAATTAACTCCAGACAATTACATTGTTTGGTCATCAGAGGACAGTGTAAACTAGTCCATCCCCACAGTGCATAAAACAGCAGGACAAATGCCCTTCCAATCAAAGCATAAATCAGATCAGTTTTGTTCCAATAGTCACTGGCTACGAGGTGCTAGAGTAAGCCTATGCTTTTTATACTATGGGTAGTGTGGTTCCTTGGAAGGCCAGGTAGAGTATTCAAGCCTTCCCTGCCCTGTTGCTCTCTAGATGTTTTGAATCAGTCCCCACACTGGCTGAGGCTGATAGAGATGCTGTCAATAACAACTGGAGGGTGGCAGGATAACAAAGCATGCCTGAAGAGAAAGTGTTCACTCTAGGCTACAGTGAAATGATGTCCCAGGTTTAATGTCACCAACTTACTTTGCAAAATATCCAGGAGCTATGAAAGCGCTGTCCGATTTCCAATCTATGGATCAAATGATATATTGATAGCATAAGATTAGAAGAAGGGATTCTGTAATTCAAAGAAACATTTTCTTGTTCACAGCATAAGATTTTTATGCTTTGAGATTAGCTTGCTTTGTTTTGTGACTGATCATTGGGAGATTAACAAAACTTTGTCTTCAAATAAGATTATTCAAGCATAAAGGTCTTCAGAAGTTGTGTTTCTTGCAAGCAAACATGATTTTAGTTTCAAATTACATGTAGCTGTAACATATAGTTAGACCATGTGTACAGCAGATGTTTGTTGCCTGTCACCACCTCTGGTACATGATTCTAGCTTGTCTTGGACCACCATATCTTCAGAGTCTGACACTTCCAATCAGAGATGGACACGAACTGCTGAACCAATAGTTCACGCCAGTTTGTCCACTTCTCCAGGTGCTGCCTCTTGAGTGGACACCTGCACAAATTGGCATGAAATGCCAGTTTGGCAGTTCATGCCCATCTCTACTTCTGACCTTCACCTATGTTGCCTTGAAATGGACCTCAGTTAGACTGCCTGAAATCCTTATGCTTAAAATAGTAAGCTGCAACTAGAGTAGATCCATTGAATCAAAAAAAAAACCTATGGGGGAGTTAACTCACCAAATTACCACTGATGCAATGGCCCTCCTCTAGTTATGGCTATGCTAAACAACAAGATTTCACCCTTTGTCTCAGAGCTAGGCCAATACACCATTTTGCATTTTGAATTTCTCACAATGTAGTCTTCTTTTCGCCATCTTTTACAGCTATTTCTGAGCAAGACAGTTTCTGAATGCAGATTACTGGTGGGCTGTTCAGCAATTTTAAATATGCAGACAGTGTGATTCTAATCTCTGCTCTACCAAGGGGTCTGTATTGCCTCACAGAAAGATTAATTACAGCTCACATCAATTTTGGCCTCTAGATGCCATGTAAAGAACATAACATAGACAAGGAAGCTGAGGAATTTTGATTTTGTCCATCAGCAAAGAGAGTGAGAGGGAAGGAGTAGAATTTTAAGAGGGTTAGTTTTAATAAGTTGAGTACGTAAAGCAGAATATAGACACAGTGGAGAATAAAAATGGGTTTTTGTGGAAGAGATAATGACTTCTACAGGTCAGCTTCTAAGATGAAGAAAAGGCAAACAGAAAACTGATCTGCATCCAGTCGCTGCTCTTCAGCATTCAAAACTATATCAGTTAGAAAATGGAAGTAGAGATGGGAATGTTTGTCTGTTTCTCCTTTCATGAAATGTTTTATCTTTCTTTTAATACATTTTCCAAACCATTTTAATATATGCCACATGTTTGTCCGCTATGTGGTATCTTATCCAATACTTGTGAAGTTCTTCCAATCAATCCACTTTTCCTTTTTGATGTTTTCTGCCACAGTTCTACATCAAAGTGGTGGAAATGTGGTGTTTTGAAGAGATGAGCTATAAAGACTGACATTGTCAGGGCTTGATTTTAGCCTAGGCCCAGAATCCATCTGAAATGTTTGGAAAACTTTAAACCCATGATTGTTCCCAGATTGCTGAATGGAGAATAGGCTACTCCTGTAGGTGAACATATTGTGCAGATTTGTATTTTTGGACTCAAGACTACCAAAATTCTGGGATTGGTAGTCCAAAACCAAAAATCTACATATGACTACTCAGAGTGGAATCAATAAGCACTGCAAACACTCTACTCAAGGATATGGATCTGAAAGAAGACACAACAAGAGTAGCTGTGCTGGCAAAGGGATTCTGGTAGCTGTAGCAAAATATATATAAATTTCCCAAGATCTCTCTGAAAGTTCCAATATTATAGTCAGGTAGCTCTTGATATTTATAGCTAAACAGAGAGAGTACAGGAGAAGAGTACTGTTGATCAGATCCTACTTTAAGGGTCCAAGGTAGAGATGGGGGTATTCGTATATGAATACCTGCACACAGCTGAACGTAATGAGGCTTCAGCCCCCTGGGACCAGACCGTCCACTCACGCATCCACTGCAAGCTCCACTCTTCCTTCCAAATCACTCCAGAGTTCACAGTCAACTAGCCACTCCTGGCAGAAGAAGGGAAGACGAATCTCCCTGCCAGGTTGACAAGTGGATAGCCAACCTCGAACTCTGGAGTGATTGGAAGGGAGAACAGAGCCAGCTCATTATGTCCAGCTGTGCAGGGGTATTCATATTCATAAACGAATACAAATATTTCCATCTCTAGTCCAAGGATACATGGAGGAAAAGGTCTGTGGACATGTGGAGTAGATTAGAGATACATGGCCTGTCTAATGGATTACAGACCCACCAAATAGAATGATATGTCTACTGAATGAAATGGAAAAAGTCTTTGATTTGTTTCATGAAGAGTAGGACTGACTGTTTCCTGTTGGCATAAAGGGCAGAGGATTTCTCCCAGCCTGGATATTTGCATAATGAAATGAGCAAACAGACACTTTTTGGCTGAAGTGAAAGGCACTAGCAGTATCCAGAAGTTACAAAACTGGATACTTTTAGTGGGTCCATGCCCAGAGTGTATGCTGGTAAGATGCTACCATCAGGATCATATCATTTGCCTCAGGATACAGAATGATTTGCTTTCTTAGATGGAAAAAGAAACAGTGCAATATACTTTTCCATACTTGCAATTTACCAATACAGGACTCAATTTTAGTGATGGTTTGTGTGTGTGTGTGTGTGTGTGTGTGTGTATGTATGTATTTATGTATGTATGTATGTATGTATGCATATTTATTTATTTATTTATTTATTTATTTATTTATTTATTTATTTATTTATTTGTTTGTTTATTTATTTATTTATTTATTTATTTATTTATTTATTTATTTATTTATTTATTTATTAGACATATGTTTCTGATTACTGAAAAGGATACAAATCAAACCTGTTATGTAGCTGTTAGGGAACCTGGGTGGGGGGGATGAAACCACCTGGACAGATTTAAAATAGTTCAGCAGTTAAAGTCCTGGGCCATATGATAGCTCTAATGTGAATATTTTCCCAAGTGAAATAAAATGAACAAAAACAAAATTCTTGCCCAGACTTACATTAAATATTCCTAAACTGAACAATATCTGCATTATAGCCAGAAAAAAATGTAATATTCTATACAGATGTTTGCGTCTTGCTAAGTTGACATGCATAGGGAATTTCTAAAATGCAAGTATATACATATTACTCTCTATGAAAAATGCATTTTTAAATTTAATCCAAGAGCATTTGTTAATAGCAACACACACTGCATAATAAAAGCCAGTTCTGAAAACTTTGGTTATTATTTAATCAAATTAAAATAGATTTTGGACCTACATGATGCCTTTTACTCAGTTTAATCATTGGCTAATTCAATGTCCCATTTAATTTGATCAAGACCTCAGGAATCAAATCTGTTATATTAAAAACAGCAAAACTTTTGCAGACTGTTTTGATTAACTTTTATCACTTTAAACAGGTAATATTAGATAATTCAATCAGTGGTTAGAGAAATTTGCCATTTTAATTAATTATGAGGATGAAAATGTTGAATTATGTGAGAAGGGGAAAGCACAAGATGAAAAATCTGTTTGAAAATAGGGAAGCTTTGGTGGTTTAATGTATTCTTAAAGAAGTAACAATATTACCAGGGTTTTTTTCCTCAATAAAACATAGAAGCCTTTCAATCATGCCTGTTCTGTTTGCAAATGTTGATATGAAAAGTTGATATTCCTGCAACAATGCTCAGAATTGCAACTACATACAGAGCTGGGTGTTGTACATCCAATGTATCAATAACTTCCTACAGAATCCTACTACAATTGCTAATTTTAGTAATTTATTTCCATATTAGATTTGTACTCTACTTTTCTCCCCAAAATGAGACTCAAGGCAGCAAAAAAGCAAAGAAAGGGGAAAAAAAAACAGTAAATGTTAAAAACACCACACAGCATAATTAGACTGAACAACTGTAACTGCTATTAAAAATGAATTGTTTGTTTTTTGCACCAACCCAGTTCAGTTGTCACCGTTCTGCCTCAACAACAGACCTACTTCTGCTGGTGGAAAAACAACAAAGGGTGAACTGCCCTAGCTCCCTTGGTAAGGCATTCCACAGCTTTAGAGTGCCTCCAGAATGTCTGAATCCCTTTCATAGTTGGCTAAATGAGTCTAGTTATTTCATTAGAAAATGTTTGCAGCTAGAATGATGTCCATAATGTGATAAGTTTGCTCCATGTCATGTAAAATTTTAACATACAACGCACACCAATGGCAAGTCATTTAAAACCTCTTAAAATATCTGTGCCATCAAACAATGAAACAACAGTAAGTAATAACAAAAAACAAAGCTGCAACATGTAGATAATTGATCTGCAAAAAGTACACACAGCATGTGATGATACCTTAGAAGGAAGCAGAGACAGCAACACTTCATTTTATACAACTCTCAAACTAGATGTCATTGCTTATGTTTGTATTTATTTATTTATTTATAGTCAGACTTTTAAACTTGGTTGCCTGGAAACTGTTTTAGGATTCTGTTTTGAAGCTATTTTCAGTTTCTCATTTTTTCAAATTGCCACCTATGTGTAATTTATGCCTTTCAAAATGTATCTTCATTGCTTACAAATCTAATTATTGCAAGAGCACCCTCACTATATTAAACATAACTGCTTTCTAAACTTCTGGATTTCATGGTAAATGTTCATTAAAATTTTAATATTCATGTAACATGCTACCTTCCCCTCTAAAATCATCATATTTCTGGAAAGAAATACCTGCTTTCCTGGTTCAGGTTAATTCCAATAAAATATTAAATCCATTTTCTAATCTAAATGAGTTCATTAGGAAAAGCCTGGTATGGAGAATACCATACTCTCCACAGAGTTCAGCTTCATTACATGCAGAACTGTGCGTCTCCAGAGCTGTTGTACCACACTTATGAGGATTTATCTGTACTGTTCCAAAAACATTCATCGTAATTCCACTCCTTCTGTGTATGCTAATCATGAATATGTTAAGTGGAAACACTAAGCTTGCAGCCAGTCTTGTCCCCAGATGGGTTCAAGGTATGATTACAGAAGCAAAATTGCCATAAGCACTCTTAAAGCAGCACCAGAGAAGAGGAAATGAAGGTTTGAAGCCGCAGTAAAATGAATCCTTAACAAAACAGCTCAGGATAATATAGCAGGGAGGAATGTCATGTGGATGCTTGAGGGCCTGGAGTCTCTAGCTTGCTTTGAAACATTCATCTCCTACTAAGAACCAAAATAAACTTAGAACCAACGACAGCAGTGGTTGAGATCAATAAAGCAAACACATACGATACCTTAGGATGCTTTCAGATATTTGCCAGGAGCACTGCCAGACCCTAGGGTCAGTGAACATGGCTTCCAACCCAACTTAAAACATTCAGAACTAGGAAATTGAATTAATTTCAATAAAAATGGTACAATGGGACATAAAGCTGTATTCTGATTTTTGGAAATTGTGCATTTGCAGTGCTTTGGAACAGGATATCTTGAATGCAGCCCCTGCTTCTGCCAATGCACCCTTCATTAGCTCTGCTTCCACTGTAAACATGTTGAGAAGAATGTTTGCAGAGGGAAATCGACTGTACATCCATAAACAACAAAACAAGTCTTATGGCACCAACTTAAAAGACTAACAAGTGTGTTTGCCAGAAATGTCTGAGCAAATGAGTGTGTTTCATCAGATGCATGATGAAGCACCTAATGATGTAGGGTGTTATCCATGAAAGTTTATACCAGATAGTCTTGCTAATTCTTAAGATACCACAAGGCTGTCCCTGCCACTTCTTTTTCTTTCTGGAACAGACTAATAGTACAATCCCTGAGGTGGCGCCCAGAGAAGCCAGCACCATTCACTCTTGATTTCTACTGATTAGAAGTAAATGAGGCACAAAGAGGCCTACAGTGTTGGATTCTTTCAAAACCATTCAGAGGTACAGTCCAATACTAACATAGCAGCACTGCTCTGCCTGTCTTCAGTTCATGTGATAAGTTCATGTGCACACAAAGTAAATAACCTTTGAAACACATCTCACATTGTGTGTGCATTAGTGACAATAAGAATTTATTTATAGCCACATGTGGTGTAAGTTCTAAACAGAACCCTAAACTCACAAAAGGAACTTTCAGAATGTAATTACACCATACAGTCACAGCAGTTTGATAGAACTTCACCTTTTGTGGTATTTCTTGTGGATTCCTTTGGAATCCTAGTGTTTGTACTAATGTTCCAAATGCTGTGTGGTCATGATACACTATAAAAGCAATGAGATTCAAAAGGCCTAGATACACACAGTACTAATGATATGTTTAGTAACTGCCATCGTGCCTTACTATCTCAATTATTAAATACCAGATTTGCTTGTTTTGCTGTTGGCAATGGCCACATGGGGAAGAGGAGTTTCAACAAAATCACTGGAAAGGGGAAGGCTTAAATTCTCTCTCTGCATACACGTACATATTTTAATTTGACCAATGATTCCCACCCCCATCATGATATCTTATTTTTTAAAAAACTGTATCTTGATTATTACTACATGTAATTAGGCTCTAACATGCTTATATGAGACCTATGAAACATTAGCTCAGAGGAGAATGTAACCCCTATGAAATATTGCTTCAGCATAAAGGGGAAGGACTAAGTCAAAACAAGGCTGTAAGTAATTTGAATGAGAAAGCACGGGAGAGCTGAAGAGGGTGGAGCTGCTGCTGTCACTTGGACTGTTGAGTCCTTAGCCAGTTTGGTTTAGGATTTTGAAGATTCCACATGTGCAGCTGATTCTTTTATATATTAGATACCCAACCGAGTTGTGAAATATGTCTTGGATATTTATCTTAATTTGAATTCAAAGGAACACTTGAACTTTGCAATTCTGCAAGCAACTTCTATATTAGTGCTATTGCTGTGGACTTGCATGCACAAATAATTGCATTTTGTTGCTGTTATAATTGTTCATGTTGTCTGTTATATAACTGTGAATAAGAAAAGATTTACATTTAGAGCTCCGGTTCAAAAGTGGCAACCGGGCGGCTTGACGTCGTGACGAGACAGCAGCAGGAGGACAGAGCTCTGCCTCCTAGGCTGAATTCTGACCTGTTTGGGACATCGCAGGGTGTTGGAACCACCCAGGAGGGGTGGTGACCTGGGGGGGGAAACCTGTAGATCACGGGGGGGCGGCGGCCACCCCCGTTTGATCCAGGAAACTCCCTAATCAGCCAACGGGCAGAAACAAGCAGCTTAGGCTCACTTGCAAGTCATCGGCAGCCGGCTAAAAGAGGCGAGAATCAGCTTTTTGGCATCGTTGTTTACCATCGGGTGAGATATATTTTTACAGCTAATTGCTTATGTACCCCTGGAGATTTTTATATGTGGAAAAAAGAATCGCTATCTATCTCAGTAACTACAAAGTGGCAAAAATCTGGTGAGAGGGATAGCTTAAAGATTATGGAACATATTTTTAAAGATTATGGAACATATTCATTCAATACATTTAAAACATACTTTAAGAATATTACAATTTGGTGTTATAAAGCTTAAGAAACTTTCCTGTAAATCTGGACCTTGTTTTGACTATTTGAAGTGTTTTGGCATGGAGCCCAGGAGGAGTGACCTTGACTACACTGTTGTTGCTTAAATCCTCAGAATCTGTTTACTTCTTTTTGACTTTTTTTTTCTGTGTGTGGCTGGACAATTAACCCTAGAGTGGAACATTAAAAAAAACTGTGCCGTGGATATTCGTAAACCTGTGGAATTAGGCCATCAGGCCGTGGATACAAATATTTGGGGACCTTGAATCTTGGCCTAAACACTTGGGCAGCTGGAACAGAATGGCACAACAAGGACAATTTTGGAATGAAATAAAATCTACCCTTCAAACAATATTAGAAATAGTGAGATCCGATTATCAGGAGAAAAAACTATCTAATCAACATCAGAAGAATTATAGCTCGCAAGCAACAGGGAACAACGAAGAAGGAAATGAGAGTGTTTCAGATGATGTATGCCAATCAAAACAGGAGCTGGAGGAAATTAACCTAAGAGAAACGTCAGTCTTGGATCAGAGGAAAAGCCTGGAAGATTCATTGAAGATAGATCAAGTACATAAAGAGTTAGTGGACATAAATCAGATGTACAAAATGGTTTCAGAGGACATGAAAGATGACAGAATGCTTAGAGACACAGAAATACTAAATGTAAAAAGAGAAATCAGAGAGGCCATCGGGTCGAAACCCCACCCCACCCCGCTCAGTGCAGAAATCCCAGTCAAAGCAGATGGTTATCCAATTTTCTTTTGAATGCATTTTCAGAACCACCAGATTCAGCTTTAGTTAATTCTCCTGAAAGTACACCCTTATTTCAGTGATAGGCTTAGCATGGAATAAATGTTGGTGGCTAATTAATACATAAGTAGCACACACTGAGCTTGTTGCTTGGTAGTGATTGTTTTAGATGGGGTTCCCCTATCCCATTTCTCTTGTGCCTAATAAACTTTTTCAGTTTTGATGTAGTATTTTTAAACAGTTTGCTCCTTTGTATAATGCCTATGTCTCAAAACCAATTTGAACAATAAAAGGGAAATTTTATTCTTACATTGTATTTCAATAAGCCAAGAGGATCATTTGATTGACACCATTATTTCTGTTTCCATTGAAAAGTGCCAATTAGGCATATTCCTCAGCTGAGAAATTCTCACACTGAAAACACTAGAGCCTTCTTTCTATGTGCCCACAGGTTGCAGAAGTAAGAAATAAATTTGAAACATAAAAATCAAAATAAATACAAGAGTTTTAACAAGATGTTTGGATCCTAAAAATCGCTGGGGACCAGAAGAAAACAAGCATTCCATTCCATCAAACAGAACTCTGCCCTAAGACAAAATGTCAACAGTAGTTTATCACAGGGATGTAGTTGTTCCCTCCAGAATCCAGCATGAGCAGATGGGAGTTGCTGCTGGTTAGAAAACTCTGCTTTCTAAGATATCCTCCATGTTCATATATATGAGAGACAACTCATTATTCAAACTGTCATTAAATTACTCCAAATAAATGTGCATCTGATTGAGAAAACGCTCAGCAGTACAAATACACACAAAATCCAATTGTATCCAAATTCACTTACTAATAGCGGAAGAACTAATAATTCCACATATACACAAACACATAGAGTCAGTTGTTTATGCAAAGGAATTACTTTATGGATTCCCATTTTTAGCCTGAATATTGGCTGGAAAGAATTTTCTGAAGGGTACTTGTTTTGGATCAGGCCCTTAAATGAACTTCTTAAAACTGCCCAGCTATTAATCTATACTGAGTACCTGATAATTTAACATTGCCAGCTGCCTAATATCAAGAAAAAATGAGTAGCATTTCAAACTGCTTTCAGACAGAATCTGACTAGTGGTAGCTAAAGAGTAACACTTGGAAGCTCCTTGTTATAAATAATAGGTACAGTGGACCCTCAACTTATGGAATTAATCCATATTGGAACAGTGGCTGCAGGTCGAAAAGTCTGTAGGCCAAGGCTCCATTGACCTACAATGCATTGAAAACCGATTAATCTGTAACCAGCCATTTTTGTTCCATTTTGTTTGTTTTTTTCCTGGTCTGTAGGTCGATTCTCCGGCTGCAAGTCGAACCTAAATTTTGCAGCCACAGAAGTCTGTAACTCGAAAAGTCTGTAAGTGGAGCCATCTGTAAGTTGAGGGTCCACTGTACTTTTTAGTTTTCTAACAGCAGCACCATAATTATACTGCATTAGAATTGCATGTGAAGAAGAACAGCATAATTCCCTTTGCAATATAATGATAATTATTTTTAGCCATTTTCATAGTTAAGCGAGTGACAGAGCCATGGCCTTGCAAATGGTGACATCTTTCTAGTTACAAGAATGTGGCCTTCATAGTTCTAGTTTTGGGGAAATGGAGATATCTTGAGGGTTTAAGTGCTCCTTTTTTGTGATCCATGTTATGTCTTGTGCTATTCTTCATGCTCTGTTGTGGGTGTTGAGATTACAGTGTAACAGTCTGAATAAGTAACTGTTTTGTGCCAGAGGCTAATAGCTTGTAGAGAGATGTTTTTTAAAGTAATAAACAGGGATTAATGAGGCCCCTGAGCTGCACATAGGTCATCTTCCTATTTGTGTAGTTCCTGACCCTTAGCTATCTTCCATCCAACTATTGCAGTTGATAACTGAATTGCTGCACCTCAAAACATCAAAAAGATGAGTTGGGCTTCAATTCATTTGAAAGCCAGTGTGATGTAGTACTCTAGGAAGATCTGGATTCAAATTGTTACTCAGCCATGGAAACTCACAGAGAGATAGCAATAGTAAACCACGGCCGGAACATTTCACATCCCTTCAAAAGCTTACTGGGGTCATCATAAATCAAAATTGACCTAATAGCTCACAAGAAGAGAAAATCTATTTGATTTAAGTTAGCTACAATCCACAAAAGTTTGTGCATTAAAAACACATGTCTTCAAGATAACACAGGACTGTCTTTCCATTGGGGAAGCAATTTCAATTTAGAATTTTGGGGTAGATTTGATTGCAAGACTACTCACAGTTGAGTGTGATTTGACCTGAACACAATGGTATCTCTCTGGAGAGCACAGGCTGAACCTCACAATGAGTGAAATTTCCATTGCGGGTAGAAAACTGAAGCTAGGGCACACTGGAGCCCATGCTTCATCATTCCAGCAATGTTTTGCTAACTAGAATTAGCCAGTCTTTCTTTCAATTAAAAGGGGAACTTTACAACAGTTAAGAGTGAAATCCTAAAGGATTCTTGATAGGGCTGGAGTTTGATACCATACAAAAATGATTTATTGGGTGGCAATACTCTCTTTTGCTCTTTTGTTCATTCATTCTTGTAAATTGTTAAATATCTTTCTCCTAGCAGTTGCATTGATATTGTTAAATAAAGCCTTTGTATCTGTAGACAGCAACAGGATCAGCATCAGGAGACAGCAAAAAAAACCATCCCAAAGAAAAGGAAATGCAAGAAAGCAAAGTCGCTGTCCACTGAGGCCTTACAAATAGAAGAGAAGAGAAGAGAAACAAAGTTCAAGGAATATAGGTAAAGTTACAGAAAATTGAATCAGACCTCCAAAGAATAGCAAGGAAAGACAAGAGGGCCTTCTTAAATGAACAATGCAAAGAAATAGAGGAAAATAATAGAAAGGGAAAAGCCAGAGATCTGTTCAAGAAAACTGGAAATATTAAAAGAACATTTTGTGCAAAGATGGACATGATAAAGGCCAGAAATGGGAGGGACCTAACAGAAGCAGAAGACATCAAGAAGAGGTGGTAAGAATACACAGAGGAATTATACCAGAAAGATCTGGATGTCCCGGACAACCCTGATAGTGTGGTTGCTGACCTTGAGCCAGACATCCTGAAGAGTGAGGACAAGTGGGCCTTAGAAAGCATGGCTAACAACAAAGCTAGTGGAGGTGATGGCATTCCAGTGGAACTATTTAAAATCTTAAAAGATGATGCTGTTAAGGTGCTACACTCCATATGCCAGCAAGTTTGGAAAACTCAGCAGTGGCCAGAGGATTGGAAAAGATCAGTCTACATCCCAATCCCAAAGAAGGGCAGTGCCAAAGAATGCTCCAACTACCATACAATTGCACTCATTTCACACACTAGCAAGGTTATGCTCAAAATCCTCCAGGACAGGCTTCAGAAGTATGTGAACTGAGAACTCCCAGAAGTACAAGCTGGATTCCGAAGGGGCAGAGGAACTCGAGACCAAATTGCCAACATGCGCTGGATTATGGAGAAAGCCAGAGAGTTCCAGAAAAACATCTACTTCTGCTTCATTGACTACACAAAAGCCTTTGACTGTGTGGACCATAGCAAACTATGGCAAGTCCTTAAAGAAATGGGAGTACCTGACTACCTCATCTGTCTCCTGAGAAATCTATATGTGGGGCAGGAAGGAACAGTTAGAACTGGATATGGAACAACTGATTGGTTCAAAATTGGGAAAGGAGTATGACAACCTGTATATTGTCTCCCTGATTATTTAACTTATATGCAGAACACATCATGTGAAAGGCTGGACTGGATGAATCCCAAGCTGGAATTAAGACTGCCGGAAGAAATATCAACAATCTCAGATATGCAGATGACACCACTCTGATGGCAGAAAGTGAGTGGGAATTAAAGTGAGTGGGAATTAAAGAACCTCTTATTGAGGGTGCAAGAGGAGAGTGCAAAAAAGGTTCTGAAGCTAATATATATAAGATCATGGCAACTGGTCCCATCACCTCCTGGCAAATAGAAGGGGAAGATATGGAGTCAGTGACAGATTTTACTTTCTTTGGCTCCATGATCACTGCAGATGGTGACAGCAGCCACAAAATTAAAAGACGCCTGCTTCTTGAGAGGAAAGCGATGACAAACCTAGACATCATCTTAAAAACCAGAGACCTCACCTTGCTGACAAAGGTCCACATAGTCAAAGCTATTGTTTTTCCAGTAGTGATGTATGGAAGTGAGAGCTGGACCATAAAGAAGTCTGACTGCCAAAGAATTGATGCTTTTGAATTGTGGCGCTGGAGGAGACTCTTGAGAGTGCCCTGGACTGCAAGGAGAACCAACCTATCCATTTTGAAGGAAATCAACCCTGAGTGCTCACTGGAAGGACAGATCCTGAAACTGAGGCTCCAATACTTTGGCCACCTCATGAGAAGAGAAGATTCCCTGGAAAAGACTCTGGTGTTGGGAAAGTGTGAAGACAAGAGGAGAAGAGGACAACAGAAGATGAGATGGTCGGACAGTGTCATCGAAACTACCAAATGAATTTGACCCAACTCCGGGAGGCAGTGGAAGACAGGAGGGCCTGCTGTGCTCTGGTCCATGGGGTCATGAAGAGTCGGACATGACTAAATGACTAAACAACAACAACAGTCTGTAGAAATGGTCCTAATACACATTGCCTTGTAACTGGTAAAAATTGAAAGCTAGCCAACAGTTTGAAATACATGTTAAAGTGCTGCTTATCTATATTTAGTATATATACCTCTCTTTTTGATTGAATGTTAACAGAGAATTGTTCACTGTGTGCGTAGTCAAAATCTATTTATTTATCAGTTCATTGATCATAAGAGGCAGGCAAAGCAGAGTTTCAGCTACCCATATTGTTAAGGGGAGTTCAGTACACATAGATGAATGCCTTTGTAAGAACATACACTAATTATTACTTTCTGAACAATTATTGTTAAGATTCTGACCCAATTCTCTCTGAGATTTACCCTACCCAACTTAAATTTCAAGAAAATGTCTACCTAATTGTTATGCTTTCAAATAGGATGCAGAATTTCAAACAGAAGAGTGGATATAATTTCATAATAGTGTGTTGTTTTCTGTTAATATGATTGATTGAAGATGTCAGTGGGCTTTGCTGCTACTCCTTCTGGTCCTCTCCTTTAACTTATCATGTATTCCAATTCAAGATGCTATATATGAATTGAATCGAAACTCCTGCCTGTAACACTATGTGAGTATTTTGCTCCCTCCTCCAGTTGAATGTCCACATCCATCAAAATAAATAAATATATAACTAAGATGAGCATTTAAAGGGGCCAGAAACTGACCCCAAATAAAGTTATAGTCAGTGACATTATATTGTTTACATTTTAAGAAAAAGTCAACATTCCTTAAAAGAGAGGGGAATAGATACTGTATGCATCCTAATATGTTGCAATGCACAAAATATTTCTGTATATAGTACTTTCTCAATTCATTTCAGAGAATGAGACATCCCAGGAGACAAAAAACAAAACAAAAACAGTGCACTCCTAAAATTACTCTTTGTAATAAAATCAATGGCTGAGCCTTTTAGTTGTGAGCTCTCTACATCAGAATACCTCCAAAGGGGCCTCTATCCCTTCTAACGCACAACAGGGCCTGGAGCAGTGGTTCCTAACCTTGGGTCTCCAGACGTTCTTGAACTAAAACTCCCAGAAGCCTTCACCACTAACTATGCTGGCCAGGATTTCTTCGAATTGTGGTCCAAGAACATCTGGGGATCCAAAGTTGGGAACCAATGGACTGGAGGATTTGTGCTAGAATGGAATGGTTGAAGCAGATATCACAATTTCTAGAAGGTTGCAGGAATGTGATAATAATGAGCTAGCTAATGAAGGATGAAAATTGAGCCTTTAGAAACCCTGTCCAGCCTTTATTGGGGTCATTTAAAGTAAATGTGTTTAAGGAAATTCATTCATTTACAAAATAACATTTGAGAACCTCTGGGTAGAGAGACAGACAATCTATCTATTTCTGAATGTCAATATGCTCAGAAAAAACAACTGCTAACAAGTTGTGATGGTTAAGGTTAATCAAGAGAGACTGATGGTTGCTTTAAGTGACATTCCACATTCTGCCTGTAAGGGAATTGCTACCAAATTCCTCTGTTCAAGGAATGGATAACCCAGGTGGACATATTCATGCCCAAGATGGCCACACATGGCTGTTTAGGGAGAACAGTCCTCATTTGAAATACTGTCAGAGGACAATTCTCCTTTGGAAGGTGTTTTCCATTTGAAGGACTGCCTAGTCTTAAGATCGTGTAAAGCATAAAATCAAAAGAAAGGAGTTCAGACAATCTGAAGTCGCCTGGCTATGCTAAGACCTGGGTAGCAGATCCTGTAGGAACACAAATCATCTGGTCACTGTCTTCCCCACTCTAAATGTAAAATTCATTTTTAATTTTGCAATCTGCACATGTAACCTTTATGCAAATCAGTGACCTCTTCTGTTCTCTGTTTTGGTGATGCACAAGTGGCCATCCTTTCTGTGCTAAGCCCTATGGGCAAGGCACTGATAGCTAGTTCCATTGATCATTGTAACAAGGCTCCTTGAATAAAGTTATGACCATGATATCCCCTTTGCTCATATTATTCTCTTCCTTGTGTGTATGATTTCAAGATATTGCTAGATCACAGGGCTGATCATCATCACCTCAGAGCTGCAGAGCTGGAAAGGACCCTATGGATCATCGAGTGCAGCCCCTGTTAAGTAGGTACAGTGGGGAACTGAACTTTCCACCTTTGGCTCCTAAACCACAGAGCTATCCAGCAGTTCAGCTGGATAGTAGGCTTTCTATTTTCCACATGCAAATACCATCTACATCTATGGATCTAATCAGACAGCCTTCTTTATTCCTCAGCAGATGAATGGGTAAAACTCCCAAAGTTAACTCTGTAGCCACATAGTTTAACAACCACTCTGGCAATCTAGGGCCAAGATGGACAAAAATGGAGACACTACCTGCTTCAATTCATATGCTTTGGCTTACAAAAAATAAAAATCAGAAGCTAACCTTTGTGGCAAACTTCAGGAAACTTGCACAGCTATGATAAGAAAAGACAGCTCATAAATATTCATTAAAAATTACCTTTTCTGGATCATGAATTTTTCAAGCAGACACTGATTTGACCTCTGCGGGGAGCAAAATCCAGATGATAATGTCCTGTTTGAACTTTCAGATACATGCAAAGACTCCCAAAATCACACTATTCTAGTTAAGCGTCTATTCATACATGATGTGAAAACTTCTGTGATCCAATGATTTAGCATTCATTTTAATTCAAATGGTAGTTTTCCATTTTTCCAGGCATTCCCTACTGTGGGATTTTTATTTTTATTTTTTGAAGTGGTTTGCAATGTGATGACTATAGTGTACATTTTAATTCCATGCTTCATCTTCTCAATTTTACCTATCCTAAATTGCCCCTGAACTATTTGTTTTCATTTTTCATGTATTTTACCTCTAAGTGTCCAGAAATTGAAAGATGTGGGGTTAATGTTTTGAATTTTTGTACATAATGTATGTAGTAGGCAAGAGTCAGGTCAATGTCTGGAGCAAGGTAAAAAACACAGCAGAAAATAATCCATGGATTATGGTCAGAGGTGAACAAAATTTAATCCTGTTCAGAAGAGACCCTCCCATTGATGGGAAGTACTTCCTGGTTCTGTCCATGTCATCTGCTTGATTCCCAATCTGTTTGTTACTAAGCAGCTGTGTGGGATATTGGGATGAATATATGGTATTTGGAGGCAGAGCCTAAAGTGCATGAAAAGTTGGGTTCAATGGACAAGATACAATCCTATTCCTTTCCATGCATACCTGTATTATGTTCTTCTGAAGAACCTCTATCTCTGTACTCTATTTGATTCTATTTCTTGCCATTAGACCAAGCCACAGAAAATATTATTCTGAGATGAAGCAAATGTATGTAAAATATCTGCAAAATGGACTGTCATTCTGTATCATTAGCTATAGTGTTGCATGTCCTGAATCAAGTCCACAGCAATTGTAGCTTTCAGCAAGGTTTGCCAGCCACAGCAAGGCATTGTTTATTTTAGTGCATTTTTATCTTGCATATCAACTTTTTTTTTTTTTAAGTTATTGAATACTAAGGCCTTCTAAAAGCCACAAGAGTGCAAGTTTAAGGGGAATACATTCCACAACCTGGGAGTTGGTGACAGTATTCTCAAGGAGGCCTATTTAAAATATATTTTCAGGACAAATTCAAAACAGCACAGATCTGTCATAGACAGCCAGACTCCAAGATGTTTAATGCTTTATGACTTAAAATCAGCACCATTAATTGAGCTTGGAATTACCGACAACTGCATGTCTTTCAGACTCAGAACATTTTGATGTGTAGTTACTCTGTGCTCTTAGAAGGAGGTGCAGGATGCTTATAAATAGAATGAATAATTTTGCTGTACATCAGTTAGTATTATTTAAATATTGTATTTATCACCACTTCTCTCTTAAGGTTCTCTATGATGGCCTTCAGCAACTGTCTACACTAGACTGGAGACAGAACTCCATGTTTACTTACATGGAGTTGTTCTGTAGCTGATTGGGGTCTCTGTTAAAATTCTGCCCCCTTTCTGTCTTGTATTTGGTAAACACATGGCTTTAAAAGCTGGATCCAAAATGCTTTGCACAAATGAAAAATCAGCTGTGCTCATCTGGTACCTGCAGATTCTGCTGAGCTATATCTTCTTTCTGAAATCCTTTTTAATATGTTTACCATTCCTGACCAGTCTGCTTCATTTTGCTCCAGACAAATCCATACAGTAGATGTCTTATTATTTAAAAAAAACTGTAATGTTCAGTTTGATTTTTCCCATGCTTATATATAAATGAATTTTGAAATATGAGGAGACTGCAGATAGCAGGAGAGAGAGGGAAAATAAAATAAAATTGAAATCCCTGAATTTTTGTTATGCATGACTATGACAGTAACAGGAGAAATAAGGTGATTGGCTGTGGGGGGAGCAGGAGGTGAGCTTATCCAGGAGAGCCTGAAGCAGGCAGAACCAAGAAGAGCTGGAGAGAAGCAGAGAAGTTACTGATGTTCCAGAGAGTTTGAAAATATGGAAAATTGAAAAAGAAATGGAAAAGGAGATAAAATTAAGGGAGTTAGAATTGGAGAAGGAAAATAGATAAAATTAAGGGAGATAGAAAACTAAGTACAGTAGTAAGGTTAACTAAAGATAATGTATCATTTATATTATGATTTGTTACAACAGTATGTTTTGGTAAGTATGTATAAAATATGTAATAACTGTGAACTGTATTCTTATCTCTATCCCTACGTATGTTATGTATGTATGTATGTATGTAGGTAGGTAGGTAGGTAGGTAGGTAGGTAGGTAGGTAGGTAGGTAGGTAGGTAGGTAGGTAGGTAGGTAGGTAGGTAGGTAGGTAGGTACACATGCTCGCATGCATGCACTCATGTATGCACGCACACACACATATATAGAATTCATTGCCCTTTATGGAGAATGGTTTAGAAGATATCAATAGAGCAATGAAGTAGAGGGGAAAAGAATGTGATGGGCCAATTTTGCCTGCTAACAGGAGAAAAAAAGTGATTGACTCGGGGTGGAAAGCAGGAGGTGAGCCTATCCAGGAGAGCCTGAAGCAGGCAAAGCCAAGAAGAGCTGGAGAGAAGAGGAGAAGCTAATTTGTATCTCAAGAGGGAATTTGTGTATTTTGGCAGCTGGGTTGTAATTTAAGAAAAGCTTGCAGTGAACTCTGTTTTCTTCACCAAAAAGAACGTATCTCTTTTTTTTTCGTTCTTTAACTGTTTGGTCTAGTATGTTTAGGGCTGACGTCAAGCCCTTTAAAGACAGGTTATTTTAAAAAGTGGCATCCGTAGGTAGAGGCTGGTCACAATCACACTCAGATGGCCAGAGAGATTTTCAAAGCGGATAACTTACTTAAGCAGCTGTATGATTTGTGGGTCAAGATGAGCATAAAACCCTTCTAGTGTAGAAACATAAAAATAAACCTTAGCATGATTTAAACCTAAGCAGTGGGGCATTTTTAACATTTGGAATTGCATAAGGAACCAGTTGCCTTCATTTATGAATTGTACTTTTGCTAAAATGTCGGAAATGTGTGGCTGCCACCGTCTGCACTGAATGAAGGGCAATAATAGCTACATTTAATCAAATGCTAAACCCAAATGATAAATATTAAATGTGTCCTTTAAAAATGTTAATCTCCCTTTTAAGCTTTGTTTTTACATGACATTTTAAATTACCTTCTGGCAGATAAATCCTATATGCTCCAGACATCAGAGCAAGCCCATTTGTTTGGTAAGGGATGCAGAAATCTGACAGTGACTTTTATTATGTTTTACATTTTAATGCACACGTCCAGGAGAGAGCTGGAGCAAGCTGTTTCCCAGTGATTTGAGATGTGCCATATAGTGTGTCCTCACCTCCAAAAGCAAGGTATATGCACACATACAAGCCATTTTTATGAACCCCATGATTGCTATTTGCCTATTTCAAATAGGATCCAAATGTGCCCAGCACAGCAAGAATACTGAGAGCACCAAATGCTTAATATTCCAGCCCAGCTCACCAAAAGGAGGAGAAAAATGAAGCACTGAAGTGACAGAGCAGTGTTCTGTAGAGCAACATGATGTGTCTGCTTTAAATGGAGAATAATGGATTTAAGTTTAGTGCAGAACTAAAGGGCTCAATTACTATTCATGAATTCTGAGATGTTCTACGTTGGAAACTCTTTTTGCATGAAATGTTCATCAGAATCAATGTGTGAAACTACAAGAAAGTAAAGCTTTTCTCCCCCTTTCACACAATACAGTTTTTAACTAGACCGCGGCATTTACAAAAGAGCATTTCAGTAGAATTCCTGAGTCGATAAAACTAACCACCTAAAATAAATACAGCCAGTGATGGCTGTCATAGGCAAAGAACCCCTGCTAGCTCCATTTGGAGCATGTGGGTTTCCTGTGACTAAATAGGTGGCCATTTGTCTCGAGGCATCCTTACTTTGGAGGAGTTGTTGCCATGGGGACAGGAGGTAATCTTTTTGTTAGCCGAGACATTAATTTGTCATTCTTTAAAGGCATCTGTATAACAAAACTGCATCAGCAGTAATGATTTTACTATTGAAAGAGCCCCAGAGATATTTTTGTTTCATGTGCTGGGAACATTATTCACCATGAAACCAACACTGACACTCATCTTCCCACACTTCAGCATTTCATTTGAACAACACAGAATAATCCGGTAGCTCTGAAGTCTGCCCCCAAAGTTATCAGGGTTTTGCATGACTGAGGCTCCACTCCCAACTGCACTGATTTGGATGTAAGTTCCAAGAAGACTTGTTTAAATGTCAGTTAAATGTGCCTGGAGTTGGCCTTAAGAAACGGATATTTTAAGATCTGCATATTCTGGCAGATATGTAGACAAACATTAAACTTCACACTGAAAAGATTTAAATGCATGCTGTTTTGAGCATCTTTTGATGTTTCCTTTCATTAAAAATTAGAATTATTTTAATAGAGAATAAGTTGCCATTGGTCCCTTTCTGGGAGAAAGGCAGGAAAAAAAATAAAGTATAGGAATAAAAGAATAACTTCTAGCCATTTTCCTTGTGATGTGGAAATCTGAATATTATTAGGTATTGCATAAATTGTCATATTGTGTGGATTGTCACTGACTTGCTCAAAACCATCAGCTAAAAGATGAAGAAAGATGTTGCATATGCTGTACAGATGAATGTCATGTGTGTTCTGGAATTTGTCTTGATGTTCTTGCCATTGTACTTCCCATGACCATAGGTTTTTTTTAAAAAAAATAGTTCATATGTGTTGTGTTAAGAAGTAAAAAAAAATGCACATCCAACTTCACTTTGCAGGTGGACATTTTGTCTGAAGACATGGTCTTGCATAGTCAAGACAGAACAGGCAAGGCTTACAGAGATCAGTGGAACTACTCAGGAGTAACTTCAAACAGTTGATTTTATTTTTAAAGAACTGTCAGACTTAGGGTGTTCATCTGAAAACAGGCAATGGCAACTTGGAAAGCTCTGGAAGCTAATCCCATGCCTGAAAGATCCACTGGCATCTGCACCAGCCTCCTCAAATGAGCATAATGAATGAACATCAAAACTAGCTAGAAGTCAGCCTTCAAGTTTTATATATGTACGTAGGCTTTAGGCTTTCATTTTTCATTTTGGTTTTGTTTCACGTTCGAGGGTGGGCAGAGGCTATACTGTTTTAATACAAAGCTATCACTTCTATAGCCCTCCACAAGCAGAAAATTATGATATCTCCATCCAGAGCTTCCACTGACTGAGGAGAAAACCGAGGGCCTGTCCACTGTCCTAACCTTCTTAGGGATTGAGCTGGATACGGTGCAACGGGTTTGCAGATTGCCTGACACTAAGTTGTAGGAGTTGCAAGGTAAACTTACCAACATAACAGAGAAGAGGAAAGTATCTCTTAGGGAATTACAAGAAATTGTGGGGCATTGGAATTTTGCCAGCCGCGTTGTTGCACCAAGAAAGGCTTTCCTTAGAAGGCTCTGCAGTGCAACGAGTGGACTCTGGTGTCCTTTCCATTAGGATGAGGGTGACAGATATAAGGATTTGACTGACATTATTAGAGGGTTTTAATGGAGTTTCCTTTTGGAGAACTGACATTAACCTGGGGCAGATCTGCAGGTACACAGAGACGCAGCTGGCTGGTTGTGTTATGGGATTTATTTCAGGGTGAGATGGTGCATAGGTAAGTGGCCAGAAGACTGGTGCCAATCAGGTATCACCCGTGACCTGACCTTTCTGGAATTCTTCCCTTTCCTTGGCGTACTGTGGTTCTGGTCACATGAGTGGGCAAACTCAGTTGTCTGCTTTTGGTGTGACAACTTAGCAGTAGTGCAAATAGTAAACAATCTGTCATCTCGTTCCGAGCAGTTTAATATTGTGGTACATGCAAGGCACATCCTGGGGCTGGACAATAGTGTGGCTGATGCCCTATCCCATCAACAGATCAGCTGGTTCAAGGAGTTAGCCCCAGAAACCAGTGAATGCCCCGAGACACTACCGCCAAAGTTTGGCAAATTGGAGGGACGATGCAATAGGTCTTGCATTGGCACCACATACCAAAGGGTATGCGGCTATGAGTACTGAATTTCAGGAATTTAGAGATTCCATGGGATTGGAACAAACTTGGCCGGCGCCAGTAGAACATTTACAACAGTATATAGTTTACTTGAACAGAAAAGATCACCCAGTTCAATTCAGGGCAAAATGTCAACTTTGGCATTTTATGCCAAGATCTGTGGCTATCAGGATTATACTTTGGAATTCCGCATTCAGAAGATGCTGGAAGGGTGGTTCAAAGAGAAAGTGTGTGCACCAGATTCTAGGGTTCCTATTTCCCTCAACTATTTACAGGAGGGAAGGCCTGCCTAAAAAGACAGGTCTTTAGTGCTCTTAAAAGCACCCAGCGAGGGAGCTAGGCAGATCTCTGATGGAAGACTGTTCCAGAGTCGAGGGGCCACTGCCAATAAGGCCTGGTTTCTTGTTCTTTCTTTCCGGGCCTACCTCGGCGTTAGGCCCCTCAGCTGTCTTTCCTGACTATAGCGAGTGGTTCAGGTAGATCTAGGTGGGAGAAGGCATTCTGCTAGGTATCAGGGTCTTAAATCTTTTAGAGCTTTATATGTAATCATTAACACTTTGAAATCAATGTGGAAACGAATGGAAGGCAGCCAGAGTGGTAGAAATATGCTGGTGTTTTCTCGTCCCACTAAGGAGTCTGGCCACCGCATTCTGCACCATTTGAAGCTTCCACATCAATATCAAAGGTAGCCCCACGTAGAGTGTGTTGCAGTGGTCTAATCTTGAGATCACAAGTGCATGGACCAGAGTGGTGAGTGCCCCTACATCAAGATAGGGACACAGCTGGGCAATCCGCCACAGATGGAAATAGGTGGAATGGACCACTGATGCCACCTGGGTGTCCATGGTAAGTGCCGGATCCAGATGGACCCCCAAGCTGCGAACCTCACTCTTCATGGTGAGAATCACCCCCCCCCAAAAAAGAGAGGGAGTTTCCCAAACCACTAATGGAGGGCCTGCCCACCCTCAGGACCTCCATCTTGTCCGGGTTCAGCCTCAACTCATTCTCCTGCATCCACTGCAGTACAGCCTCCAGACAGCACTGAAAGGACAGAACAGCATCCACTGAGGTAGGTGAAAAGGATATGTAGAGCTGAGTGTCATCAGCAAAGCAATTAAGAAGCTGGGGCGCTGATGCTTTGGTCATTATGTCCGTGCTCTCCCACAGTTTTAGGTGGGTTGCTGGTTTTGTTTTCTTTTGTTTCAGGTACAGTGAGACTGTGGTTGAGATTGCGTGTCCCGCTTGTTGGTCACAGCTACATATTTTGGGCAGTGCGTTATGCGGCCAGATCAGCCTGGGGAAGTAATTTAAGCCTAGGAGGAACATCTCAGTTACAGTGGAATGGGCAGAGAGGCATGCTGTGGAATGTGTTCCTGCAATCAGTGCCTCATAGCCTTCATGTTTCCCCTCCTGACATATTGGTAGTGCATTTGGGAGGCAATGATTTGGCTAAGTGTAGTGGCAAGTCATTGGCAATTGTTATAATACAAGAGTTGAGCCTATTGAAGGCAGAACACCCAGGAATGAGCATCTTGTAGTCAACGATGATACCGCAGGCAAGCTGGAGAGCAGATTGCTCCCCATAGTGCATAAACAATGCTCATAGACAAGTTAATAGGAAGTCTGTTGTGCAATGTCCAAGGGGCTTGGAACTGTCATAGGGCATCCCAACATTCATTTAGACCAGCCGGAACTGTTTAGGAGTGATGGGGTACACCTGATGGATTTGGGATAGAACTTTTCCTTTGGGATCTTAGAGGGGCCTGGATGTTGTTATAGATGAGGTGAGCGGGCAAGGGACATAGCCATGCTAGACCCTGTGCTGTGGCAAGTAGTGCAGAAAGAAGTTGGATTGGTGAGTCCCAGTGAGAACAGAAGCCAGGATATAGCATGTCCAAACTCCCAGCGCTGCGGATTGTGAGGTTACAGCGTGCGGGGGGAGGAGGATGACTGTGGCCACACCCAGACTGAGGGCCACCAGTGGAATTGGGGGCTTGAGGCCTGGGGTTGCTCATAGCAAGGCCAGAGTTGCACTGTCTTAAGACTGCACATCTTTGGGGTGTGGGACTTGCCCATTATCTGGAAAACGAGTCCCATGTGGCCCTATATATACTTTTTCCGCACTACGGCAGGCCCACCTCTGATTTGATCTTTAATGTTACATAATGGTTAATAAAGTGTGGCCCTGGTTTACCCCATCTCTTTGTGTCTCACATCATTATTCTGGGGTGGGAGGGCAATGCTTTCATGGCAATGTTGATTTTTCCCCCTCTGTGGGGCATCTGTGGTTTTGGGAGGGCTCTGGATGAAGGAGAGGAAAACTGATTTCCAACAAGATGGTTGAACTGTTGCACTCCTAAAGAACCAGGTGTGTAGTCTGTGTGATTCTTAGATTCATCACTGTTAAAATAGACAAAAATCAGCCCTCTTGAAGAGAAAGGCAGACTATAAATATTATAGGTAAGTAAGCAAGTATGCAAGTAAACAAGTAAGCAAGCAAGCAAGTAAGTAAGTAAGTAAGTAAGTAAGTAAGTAAGTAAGTAACTGGTTTTCAGGGTGAGGAGGTGGTATAGCATTCAAAGCTGTTCCTGGACAGGCATATCCTGGTCTCACTGATGCATGCATGGGTAAACCTTTGATTACTGCAATACAGTACTTTTTAATGTCCTCATGCTTTGCACAAAGTAGGATAACTAGTTGCTATATGAGAAAGAAGATATTACACTCATTCCAAAAGCATTGTACTGAGTGTCTATATGTTGTTATGTCACTTTAAAGTTCTTGTGTTGACATATAAAGCCTTACATTGCTTAGGATATACATAGTTCATGGAATGCTTTTCCCTTTATGTATGTGTCATATTAGGATCCAGTGGTCATGTCTTCCTCATGGTGCTATACTTCTGATGGATCCGATATGTAACAATGGCAAGAAGTAATGTCCTTAGCTGAGGGATTTTACTTCCCTCTTACATATGGTTGACACATGTAGGGTTCTTAACTGCATTAAAAAATATATTCTTCAGATTGTCATGTAGGGGAAATTGTGATGGAGGAGTGTGGGGCTAGCAACCTCCTTTTTTCATGTGTTAATTTTAACTCTATTCTTTTTCCCACAGATAATTGGTTCAGATTGCATCGCTGTTTTTTCTTTGTATAGATGGCTTCTCCCATTTCTGATGTTTTATTGTAGGCCGACAGCATGGCATTATTACATATTATTAGTGTTATTTTCATAACTGAAGTCATTATTTCATGAAGAAAAATAGATAATAAAGTATACAAAGAAATAAGGACATGTTCAAAAGGGGTAGCTGGCTGGATAGCTCACTGGTTTAGGTATTTGCCCACAGAGCCAGAGGTTGGAAGTTTGATTTACTCACTGTGGCTCCTGAGAGAAGAGCCAGTCTATACAGTCCCAGGGTGCCTCCAGAAGAAGGAAATCTGTGTATTTTCTAACTAAAAAAGCCATGGATTAAATTTTCAACACAGCCTGTAAAAGTCACAGAAGACTGACTACAAAGAAAAGGAGGAAGAACGGGTAGATTGGGTTCCAATATCTATGGATGATTTTCTTTTCCATACTCATTAGACACTAAAGGATTCCTATTTCATAGATGAAGGAAATTAGAAGTTCTGTTGATCATTCACTGCTTCCATTATTTAGATATAACCTTGAGGTTTTACAAGCTATACAGTGAAAGTATATAGATTTGGAAGAAAACGATCTCCCAATTATGGGATTAAGAAGGATTGCAATGAAGATATTTGAATAATCCATAGCAACATTGATTTACAGTGTAACAATTAAATGTTGTCACTGAGAACTTTTAGAGAAATTATGAAAATTATTTAGGATAAGTTGAGGTAATGTTTAGCCTAAATTATTTTTTTAAATTGTTTAAGTTTTTAGATTAAATTATTTAAATTGGTTTTTAAAGGGGACAGATATTCTGAGATATATCTATATTTTTCTGTATCTATTTGACAAGTTATATTCCTAAAGTACAGGTTTCTGGAGTTTGCCATAAAGTCAGGCATTGTTTTCAGAAGATACAACGATCAAATTGATGTATTAATTTATAAAATGTCAAAGGAAACATGATTTTGTAAACAGAGCAATGAACTGAACTGAAAGCTTGTCTCTGTTACAGCTTTGACAGTGCAATTCTGTATTTTATTGGTTTCCAGAATTTCTACCATTTCTGAATCTGAACCAATAAAGTTTGAGCTATCACTAAGTTATTAGTGGTAGAGGTAAGAGATACTGTGATTCATACAATATGTCACAACAAAAAGAGGGGCAAAGTTTTCTCAGTGTTGTTTTTCTTTATTTTGCAAAATACCTGAAAATGATAATGCAGGTCAGAAACATACACAGAGGTGGAAAATGGGATTGTTGGGTTGGGTCCTGACTTTCTATCCTGTGATATGAAGAGCTTTTTCTAAGTCACTTCAAGAATTCTGTGTGAGAAAGAAAAATGAAAGCCAGCAGTATACCCCTTTTACAAGGCCTTCTACAACTTCTCAAGAGTTGCACTAAATTTGTGCGTTGATGTCTTCTGCTAGGTCATTTGTGAAACACCACCACTACTAGCCTATCTCTGGATCTTTTATACCTGCACAGAAAGGATCAAAGGGGAGCTGAAGAACAGAGCAACCCAACCCAAAATATGTCATGTTTCTAGTTTGAAAACACATTGACCAACAGAACTGTAATAAACTGAGTTATGCTGCTTTCTTCCAACACACAGCATGGTAGAATCATATCAGAAAAGAACCATAACATTACAAAAAAGCAATCCTGAATTGGAGAATAGTTTCTATATGAGCAGTTTAAAAATTGTTAAATTCCTTGCTGACATTCTGACCTGTGCTTGCAAAATATTTTTTAAAAGGTCTCATAAAATAAATGCCATAAAATCCATAATGCCACAGAAATCCTAAATCCACAGTCTGTCTCCTAGCAGTTTTATGGGCATTAAGGATGAAGAAGAAAATCATAGGGATTGGCCTTTGATACAGAAATCAAATGAATGAAAAACTCCCTCAACCATGGCTTTCCTTTAGAAATAGGAGCAGCGTCTTGTTGAAAACATGAAGTATCATGGGGATTACCTGTTTGAATTCTGTATTGGCTTTTTCTCAGAGTTCCATTCTCAAGTATAGTTTATCATTACTATTTTTCTGCAAAGACATAGTGAGATGCAGCCTATGGCTATTTGTTTTAAGACAGATAGCTGTGTGTTGCTATTGTTTCATTTGAACACAGAGTTCTTATCTATAAAAGAACTATCTTCAAAAATACAGTATTTTACTGAAGTACCCCAAAGGTGGGTGAGGTTGAAAGATTAATAATCATGTGTGGGCAAATCAATTCTGACTTATGGCAATCCTTTTTGGAGTTTTCCAGGTACAGAGTACTCAGAAGTGGTTAACCATTGCTTTCTTCCAGAGACATCCTAGAACTGTGCAGCTTGCCCAAGGCCACACAGGCTGACTTTACTCATAGAAGAAACCGTAGAGAATTGATCCCTGGCTCTGCAATAAGAATTGAACCTCTGGCTCTGCAATGAGATACTTAAACCATTGAGCTATCCTGCCACTTGATATCCAGACAGTGGAAAGATTTCTTCTTTTAAAAACCACTGATTATTTTGGCTGCAGTCCTCTTTTATAGTTATCTGGTAGTAAGCACCATTGAATTCAATGGAGCCTACGTCTGAAGCAGAAACCAACTATATTTTACTTTGGATTGACTCTGAAAATATTTTTATGCTAGCATTCAAGGATATTTAACATTTCAAGTCTTCTAACATGAGAAGAAAATCTTTAGAAATGGATATTCAATTTGGATTCTTTTTCAAAAAGAGAATGTTTACCATTAAAGTAGAATAAATCCAGTCATTATGAGCTGTTTGGCCATGTTATTAGAGATGGGCATGGCTGCATCCCTGACCCGCCTCCTCCAGGCACTGCCTGTGAGTGAATACCTGCTAGAGGAGGCAGGGCTTGAAACCACATTGAAACTGCAGAACACCTGTTGTGCTGATGGCTGAACTGGTGTGAACCACAGAACCATCAGTTCATGCCAATCTCTACTTGTTATTCTCAAACCTCAGTGACATCACTATTACTTGTAGCTGATAGCCTGACTAAAGTTTCCATTTTGAAGTCTGCCACAGATGACAACTCTAGATTATAGGAGGGCACTCTTGCCTACTAACTGGCAAAATAAAGCCTTGTTTGTCTTCATAAAGGAGGACAGAGAACAACACTTTCTCCTTCTCCATTTAATAATTTCCAGAAATATTGATGAGACATTGTGAGAAAGGTTTTTTTTCCCTACAAATTGCCTCTTTCCCAAATATATGTTTGTGATTTAGAACCTTTGGTGCTTTCTGAATATGTGTGCTTTGCCTCTCAAAGGCTGAGAATATTACACTTACAGAAGACTATACAGAGCAAATTATGCAGATCTTGATGGGAGAAAAGGGCTCCTTGTCTCACTTTTGCACTAGAAGAGAGAAATTTCTTGGGCTTAAAAATCTATTGTTGAGATGTCTTGTTCAGCCTTGATTGAGACAGTCTGAATCAATGAGGACAAGGCACTTAGTGAGTGTTCTCCACAGGTGTTCACTAGTAGCAAAACATTTACTGTGTCTCCCTAATCAGCTTCCATAAGTGGCAGAGCTTTATATTCAATTTGGGTTCTGTGCATTCCACACAGCCATTCCTTATTTCACCTAAAGGTAAAGGTAAAGGTTCCCCTTGATAATTTTTTTTCACCTAAGCCCTGTCATTCTGTAGCAGTCATGGGTGTTTGAATTTAGCAATATTTAATGGCCAAAGTAGAAAGACCTAGCAATGTACTGAGGTTGTCTTTGGGCAACCTACAGACTTTAGATATGATGGAATACTTGTCTAATAATCCCAGCCTATCTATGTTAGGGATAGTGCAAAAAGTAGCTCATCATATTTGGAGGCTGCCAAATTGAAGAAGGACATTATAGAGACTTTAGTCAAGAGTAAGTGTGTAGAACAGGCATGCTCTTACCCTTCCCTGCCTCTTTCCCCAGTTCCACAGATTTAAAATATTTAGGGTGAAGACACGCCACATTTACTTCCAATTGAATTATTTTGGCTCTTATTAAAGGTTTAGCCAGCAGGTGAATCTTCTGCAAAGGTTTTGTTTAGGATATTGGTGGGCAGTGTAAGCTATCTGGTTGTTAACAATATTAGGGCTACTACCTGAATTTATATTTAAAAGGAAATACCTCCAAATATCAGACAGAAACCAGAAAGTGAGATCTTTTGTGTTCTCTTTATCTCTCTCTCTCTCTCTCTCTCTCTGTCTGTCTGTCTGCTCTCCTTACTGTTTATCTATACCTCATGTGGCCTATCCTATGCCATTTAAATTCATGTTTCTTCACTGATAGTTTCCCAAGCTTACCTCACCATTTCCCTAAAACCCTTATGGCTCCTTATTTGGAAATGACAATTCTACATTTCCATTTTTCTCTGGCCTGAATATTGTTCAATTATCCAAAAGTGCAACAGTACTTGTACAAGCAATGTCCATCATTTTGGTGGGGTGTCTGTTGCACAACCAATTGTGCAATCAATGTATGACCAGTAACACAACAAACACCCTTGGGAGGCAATTAACTTTGTGCATATGAACATTTCAATAGAATTTTGGCCCAGACCTGCTGCTGAAGTTAGGAATAGTTTTCTGGCACAGTTGGTAGCCAGCTGCTATACTGAATTCAAACCGAAATCCTATTTTAGATTTATGGCAGCATTTACAGTATGTGTAACAGTATAAATCGTGGTAGTGAATTCCCACTTAGTAACAAATTGCCACTTGCATTCCTAGTTGCACAAGTCACGCAAATGTTATGTAACTAGGAGAGAAAGTGGCAACTTGTTAATTAGGAGCAATTCATCTGTGTAATTTACAACATTACACATGCAGTCATCAATATACAAAAGGATTCTGGCCCAATCTTCTTAAAATATCCATCACAAAATAAAACTTGTTTTATTCATTCTTAACAGTCATTCCTTAGATAGATTTCCCCATCTGAAATGCTTAATTTTCTCACTTTGTTTAGGAACAGTACATGATCTCCTGTGTCTATGCCACATGCTAAGAAGGGGTCCATATGCACAATCCATAGTTGAGCTGTAGACTTCCAGAGACATTCACACTCAATTTGAGAATAGATATAGTTCAGCAATACAGGAAGCTGATCAATTATGATATGAAAGAAGACAATCATTATTAAGCATAATCAAGTACGGTAATTTGCTAAAATAGATAATTGTGGAATAGTGGGAATATGAAAGAAATTTGGAATAAACTGGATGTAATGTACATATTCCAAATATCAATCTAAAATTCTGCATAGTGGAAAAAAGAGCTTGCATTTATTTGTACCATGTTTTTGTGCTGCAGATGTTTAAAAAATTACATTATTTAGGCAACACTAATCTATGGCTATCATATATACACACATACTAGCACAAAATGAAGTCATGCTAGAACGACATTTGAAAGGATGAATGCACTATTTTTACTCTTAAAATAATGAAAGATTTTTTTAAAGTAACTCGTCTTCCCACCAAAGCCCATTAATATAATATGCTAGAATATATTATTGTAGACGACTAACAAGCGAAGGGTGGAAAGGTTTGTGCCTCCAGAGAACTAAGGCTTATTTAAAGATGGCTTTTCTACCAAAAACATAGAGCAATAATTGGAATCCGACACTGATGGCTTGAAAATCAGGTTGTAGGAGCTATGATCTGTCTGCACCATTATACTTCTCCTTCTACCTTTACTTATTAGAAGATAAAATTGTAAAAATAATGATGATACTTTAAGAAGGCTAAGGAGTCTTCTGAAAGCTAGAAGACACCAAAGCATGAAGTAGGAAGCAACTTCTTCTTCAATACTTACAAAGATGATAGATCCATTAGTGCCCCTCTCAATAATCTCATCATTTTCATCTAAGTAGTTTATAGGAACTTGTTCAATTCTATGTAGTAAAATTCTCCATCTGCAAAAAGGTAAAGTGCCTTAAAGAAATAGCATCTTGAAATTGGACATGTGTGAGAAATTTATTCTATGAAGGTTTTCTAGTAGTTGTTTCAACAAATGTAAATTCCAGACCATATATAAAAATGAACACAAATGAGGGTTGAAACATCAAATATTTCTAGGCTTGGAGTGCATTCTGTGGGGGAAAAATTATTTGACAACACTGATAGATTAGGAAAACACAGGAAAACAAACCACTGCATACAAATTTTTATAGTAGTCTTTCTGTTTGGTGTGAAACTGTTCGGAGGAAAATAGTCCATTGGCATTAGCATCTGCTTCTGACTTGTTTCACATGACACTTGATCCCTCAGTTGCTCTTAAAAAATCTTTGGAGATGTTTCAGTGGGAGACAGCTGGGGGAGAACAGTTATGGAACTAAGTGGACTATTAAGACAATACAATTATTATGCTCACATAACAATGATGGTTGCTCAGATGATCTCTATAGAAGACTCCTTGTAACCATCTCAAGTTATACAAAAGCAAATGTTCAAACACATAAATGAAGAAATACACAAAAAGAAAATATAGCTGAAATGAACACACATTGGTTGCTGCTGCTGCTGTTGTTGTTATGTGCTGTCAAGTTGCCTCCAACTTATGGTGACCCTATGAATAAGTGATCTTCAAAATGCTCTTGTAAATGCAAGCCTACTCAAAGCATTATAATTCTATCGAATCATATCCATCTTTGTTTTCAGGAAATATTCTGTTGGACTGATTGCTGAAGATTTTATCAATCAATGTGATATTTGGGTAGGGTTTTCTCATTTGTTTTTGCTGTCACCATTACTCTTCCACATTACTTCATTCTCTAACCCTGCATCTCTGAATATAATCAATCATCTGAAGGCTGATGCTGCAGAGATTCTCCTCAAGATGGCAGCAACATTCTACAAGCCGTATATAGATTACAGAACTGAGAATTTGTGCTGGTTTTTTTTTCTTCTCTTGTGAGTTTGACATCTCACCTCATTGGCATGCCCAGCCTCAGTTGATTACAGAATTATACCAACATCTGGAATATAACAACTTATTCATATAGTAGGCCAAGAAGATATCCCATCTGATCACCACCTTCAACAAATGCAGTCAACAATAAAGCTTACCTAAAACATCCCAGCTGCATTGCTTTGTGCCCTGATGACTTAATTAATATGAATGATGTATGCAAGCTGATAAAAATTGCCCATTAAAAAAACTTATTCTCACTAACTGAGGCACTGAAGAAGTGCAGCCTTTCTAGACGCAGGAACCAAAAAGAACTGCACAATAAGGAACTTAGAAGACACACCCGCAGTCTTACTAATTCAACAGGGCTAGGAAGCAAGCACACAAAATCATCCTGAACAAGTAGAATTTGGTAAGGCTTGAGTAGATTTTGATTCCATATTTATTCCAAACAAGGACAGTAACTGTAAGACACACTGTATTCTCTAGCTGTAGCAAGTTCGATTGGCACATGGCTGTGGAAATCATTGAGTGAACTTGCCAAGCATCACTGGTTTGAAATCCTAGTCCCTGGATTAAAAATGACTGATTTCCTAATCCAAGCATGAGGACAGATAGACATAATAAATAAGGTGGGTCTGATAAGGGAGGAAAAAGTATGTTGAAATGGAAAATGAAGCAACTATAGCAGGAGGTAAAGTGTTGCCCAGGGAGACAATAAACATGCTCTCTTGCTTATAAAAATGTTCTGCATTTCACCAGTACTCAGTTAAGAAACTCACTTTGCAGACTTTCTGTTCCTGAACTTAATGCTCATTTACTTCCAAGCCTCTTCCTAGTTCTCATTTGATAAGTTGCATATATAGGTTGTGCTATTTAAACTCACTCTAGAGCTTTTAGTTATAATTCTCATTTGCCTATAGATTTTTTTCTGTCTGGTTGCACACTTTTTGGTTAGCTCCTGAGCAAGGTTTACCTGCCGTCTGTCTGATATAATCTCTCCCAAGAACAGGTAGTCTGTAGCCCAGACTACAGACTCAAGTTTCTATACCGCAGCTATCCAATACTTATCACATAGAAGGACAAAAATGGTCAGAAGCAGAAGATAGAAGACAGAAGCAGAAGATATCAAGAAGAGGTGGTAAGAATACACAGAGGAATTATACCAGAAAGATTTGGATATCCTGGACAACCCTGATAGTGTGGTTGTTGACCTAGAGCCAGACATCCTGGAGAGTGAAGTCAAGTGGGCCTTAGAAAGCTTGGCTAACAACAAGGCCAGTGGAGGTGATGGCATCCCAGTGGAACTATTTAAAATCTAAAAAGGTGACGCTGTTAAAGTGCTACATTCAATATGCCAGCAAGTTTGGAAAACTCAACAGTGGCCAGAGGACTGGAAAAGGTCAGTCTACATCCCAATCCCAAAGAAGGGCAGTGCCAAAGAATGCTCCAACTACCGTACAATTGCACTCATTTCACACGCTAGCAAGGTTATGCTCAAAATCCTCCAAGGTAGGCTTCAGCAGTATGTGGACCGAGAACTCCCAGAAGTTCCTCTGGGTAGTGTGGGCGGCATATAAATTGAATAAATAAATAAATAAATAAATAAATAAATAAATAAATAAATAAATAAATAAATAAATAAATAAATAAATAAATAAAGTACAAGCTGGATTTCGAAGGGGCAGAGGAACTAGGGACCAGATGGTAACATGCGTTGGATTATGGAGAAAGTCAGAGAGTTCCAGAAAAACATCTATGTCTGCTTCATTGACTATGCAAAAGCCTTTGACTGTGTGGACCACAGCAAACTATGGCAAGTTCTTAAAGAAATGGGAGTGCCTGACCACCTTATATACCTCCTGAGAAACCTATACCGTATGTGGGACAGGAAGCAACAGTTAGAACTGGATATGGAAACACTGATTTGTTCAAAATTGGGAAAGGAGTACGACAAGGCTGTATATTGTCCCCCTGCTTATTTAACCTATATGCAGAATACCTCATGCGAAAGCCAAACTGGCGAATCCCAAGCCAGAATTAAGATTGCCGGAAGAAATATCAACAACCTCAGATGCAGATGATACCACTCTGCTGGCAGAAAATGAGGAGGAATTAAGGAACCTGGTAATGAGGGTGAAAGAGGAGAGTGCAAAAAAACGGTCTGGAGCTCAACGTCCAAAAGCACTAAGATCATGGCCACTGGTCCCATCATCTCCTGGGAAATAGAAGGGGAAGATATGGAGGCAGAGACAAATTCCACTTTCTTCGGCTTCATGATCACTGCAGATGGTGACAGCAGCCACGAAATTAAAAGATGCCTGCCTCTTGGGAGGAAAGTGATGACAAACCTAGACAAGCATCTTAAAAACAGAGACATCACCTTGCCAACAAAAGTCTGAATAGTCAAAGGTATGGTTTTCCCTGTAGTGATGTACGGAAGTGAGAGCTGGACCATAAAGAAAGCTGACCGCCGAAGAATGGATGCTTTTGAATTGTGGTGTTGGAGGAGGCTCTTGAGAGTTCCCTGGACTGCAAGGAGAACAAACCTATCAATTCTAAAAGAAATCGGAGGAGGAGCTTCGTCTTGGTGAAGCTAGCAGCTCTCGGGAATAGCTCCCGGGGAAAGCTAGAACCACTTCGGTCTGGGACCCTTCCAGAAATGGGGGGGGGGCAAGGAAGAGTCAGGAGAGACCCTTCTGCAGCAGCTGGTGAGCCACAGAAGTTAGAAGATTGGGCAGCAACTCGATTTGTCTTTCTTCTGGAAATTCACATCAGCACAGACGAAGATGGGCGCCATTTTTGGCAACTAGCCAAAGACAGCTCCGTTCGCCGAGAATAAGAAAACAGAAGCACGGCGAAAGTATACATCAAAGTAAGTGGAAGCCCTTGTTCTATGAAAAACCTCATTAAATGAAGAACAAGTGATTGTGTGCAAATTTATGACCAAATAAGGAGCGGCATTCCTAGCATTCCAGCTTTACCCAAGCTGAAGGTCGGGTTATTTCGAAAGGAACAGCCAGGCAGAAATAGCTCGTGTCTCCATTAAAGGAGGAAAAATAACTCTTGAAGAATCAACTGACGGGCCTTGAAAAAATAAACTCTGTTGCAAACTGTTCACTTTGGACCCCTTTTCCTCTGTGGGCATATATTTTTAGACTGTGTGGGACTCTGCTTTCCGTGAATAATATATTGCCGGGACTCTGCTGGATCTCCCTGTTCGGGGGAGGAGAAGGAAGTCTTTGAAAGTAAAAGGAAGAAACGGACTGTGAGCTGTGAACTGGGGGCTATGTGGTTTGAACTGAACTGGGATCTTGACAAATTACATTCTAATAATAGAGTCTTGCCGGGTGAAGGTTAAAACAAACTTGGAGAAATGAAAAGAAGGGGGAAAAAAAAAGAAGCAACCGGTCTGAAGATATTAGCGGCTACAAAGACACTTGGGAGATTTATGTTTTAGATTCCATCTCTTACTTGAATGTACCTGCTATCTTATTGCTAATATGGTATAGTTGTAAGGTGAAATATTAGAAATATTGGATGTGTACTGGGGTAAAGGGGAGAGGGAATTTTAAGTGAAAATAGTGGAAACAGGAAATGGAACCTCCCCCTGAGAAAAATACAGATCGGTGGCTAGACTGGAAAACTTCTTTTCAGATTTCACTGTTGCAAAAATTCATGCAGGTAAATTATTATATTGACCAGATGGAAGACGTGATTGGAGGCTCTAGGGGAGGGAAGGTAGCAGAGGTTAAATTACACCAAAAAGAGATCTCAGAACCGGCTGTATTGATGAAGATATCAGATAATATACAAGGGATGGAGGACCATCCAGTAAGAGATGTAGCGATTGAGGTTGAAAAGCAAACTTTGAATGATGTTGTTTCCCCCTTTAAAATATGGAAGAAAAAAGAGTCGCAGAAACAAAACAAGCACAGGGAGGAAAGGGGAGGGGAGAGCAGAATTTATATTATTTTGGGTCTGCTGAGTGCATTCTCAAGAAAAAAGGAGGGTGAAAGAGGGGATATATTTCACAATTGGCCTTGGTGTTCTGATGCTGTGGGAATAACATAGATTTAAGCTGTATTACACGTATAAGTTGAAAGCTAAAGAGGTTAATACATAGACAAAATAGTCAAAAGAAGAAGAAGAAAAAGAAGAAGAAAGATGAACCTTTATTGGAACATGAATAGATTAGATGAATAGATTATATACTTGATATGTAAGATTGAATGATTATGCATTTGATGTTTTCTTATTCTCAAAACCCTTTTTCCATTCCCCCCCCACTGCCCTTTGCCTTTTGTATTCCTTCCCCATTACCCAATAGTTTTGAAAATAAAATTTAAAAATACTGAATTCCCAATTCTAAAAGAAATCAACCCTGAGTCCTCAGTGGAAGGACAGATCCTGAAGCTGAGGCTCCAATACTTTGGCCATCTCATGAGAAGAGAAGATTCCCTGGAAAAGACCCTGATGATGGGAAAGTGTGAAGGCAGGAGGAGAAGGGGACGACAGAGGATGAGATGGTTGGACAGTGTCATCGAAGCGACCAACAGCGACCAGCCAGCAGAAGATAGGAGGGCCTGGCTTGCTCTGGTCCATGGGGTCATGATGAGTCGGACACGACTAAACAACTAAACAACAAATAATTGTTAATAAAATCTCATTGGTATCAACTGGAGTATTTTGACCAAATCTGGATCCAGTCCGTGCTCTATTAATCTATGCATATAGAAAGATATAATACTGATGAGGCAAGCATAGGTATCCCCAATTGGATTAATCTTAATAAGAAAGTGGGATAGGTCAATTTGACATAGCACAAGCAGAGACATATCCACTTATTATTGTAAACTCTCAAAAGCTAGCACTAATCTCAAGATAGCAAATCACTAATTGTACATCCATGACTCATTTTGTCTTAATGCAGTTTTTCATAAAATCCTCAATGAGTTGGTTCATGTTTCCCAGATGGTCATAGCTCTTATGCTTCTGTGAAGGATGAGCAGTGCTAAGATAGTCATGCACTTATGTACATAGAGACAAGATTTAGCTCGCTGCTAAGTCTGCAGACTTTGAGCAAGTGAGCGTTGTTTGCCTCCCATCCCAGAAAAGGCAGAGACATCACAGGGACACGTGATGGTTGGGGGGGAGAGAGAAACCTATTTAGGTGACTCACCCAGCGCACATTGTCCTCTTCTTTCCGGGCACCCACCCGCCCTCCCTAAATCTAGTGTGAGTTTTTCTGGTCGCCATCTGGGGCCAGATAGGAATTTTTGACCTTCATCCTGATTGGCCTTGGATGGGGGGATTTTTCGCCTATCCCACACTGGATGAGGGTTGTTGGCTTTTGGTGGAAACTATTTTGGTCGCACTGGTGGGTAGTGCGGAAATAACCGGTATTTCGGCGTGTCCCAATTTGTAAAATCAGGTAAGCCAACAGCGCATCTGACCTTCCGATGCTGTGGATCGTGCGATTACAGTGCCTGTGGGGGGAGGATGCGCCGGGCCACTTCCAGACCAACAGTCATCAGTCAAAGATGTCTTGAGGTCTGGGGGTGTTTATTAGCGGCTAGCCAGGATCCTGTGGTCTCGGGACTGCTGGAGCTTGGGGGCCGGGGACTCGCCCATTTATTGATCAGGGGTTATGGGAATACCCCCAGTTAACCGGCTTTCCGCACTACAGCAGGCCCCCATATTCTTTTACTGGCCGAAAGGCAATTTTCCTGAATTCATTATTTAAATAAAGTGTGGCCCGCATTTAATCCAATCTGCTGTCTCATGTCTTTATTCTGGGGTTGGGGTGGCAAACATGTGAAAATCTACATCAACATACTGGCCAGGGATATTCAGCAAGCAATACTCTGGTTTATGACAAGAGAAAATCAAGTAAAACAACAAAATGCTATATCATTAAAGGAGTAAAACAAAAGGGAAAAAAAGAAGTATGCCAGAAACATGGTAAACATTAGTGTAGGGCCATAAAATTATCCCACAAAAAATTCTCTTTCAATGTGATAGAAAAGAAATTCAATTTGAAAAAAAAAAATCCAAGAAGGATTGCTTTTAGAGAAATTTTACTGTTGAGGTTCCAGATTCTTCCACCTAGCATGTACATGGAGCAGGGAGACCTCTTCAGCCAGTTTGCAGATTGTCTCTTATAGTGCCAATGCACAGTGGGATGTGATCAATGACATATCTCAGGAAGTGCATAACTCAGTTGCCTCTTCCACCCTTACCAATAAAAGGACTATGCGAATCCCTTTGTCAGCAATTGCCTTTCTTTAATCAGGCACAGGGCTTCCCTGATCCCTGTGGGACATTCCACATTAGGTGCGCTATAGCTGGGTGGGAGAGCGCCACCTTGTGGCTCCCTGATGCAAGAAAGCCTATAACCACACCTAAATGTTATGTTTTGACATCTCGACTGAGCAGAGTATGTGGTTCCAAGTATGAAATGTTCTTGTTTGAGACAGGGTATATACTGGCCTTTTTTTTGGGGGGGGCTTTCAAACTAGGGAGTTGGCAGCAGGTTTCAGGAATGATGTCCATGGGAGTGCGGTGTGTAGGTGGAATGTTTCCTTCATATGAAAATATACAGATCTGGAAAAAAATCAGGGAAGTGATGAGATTTCTTCACTTCTTTACTTTTGCATGGAAATATCCATTGGCAAAAAAGGACCTACTGATTCCTTTTTTGTAATGCAGATGGCAGGTGCAGGGAAGAAGGGGTTAAACCTACCTATCATATCCACTCTCTATCATGTCTCCCACACTTAATTTTGAGTAAAGAAGAATAGATGTGGTAGTTTTTAGCTGCAGTATTAAATAGCATTTAGTTTCCAAGTTAAGGAAAGCAAAGCCCTCTGAATTCCATCTTTCATCCCTTCATTATTTATACAGAGTATGTTGTTACCAGTCTCCAAGTCGCTTCTAACTAATGGTGAGTCTAATTCTGTTTTCAAGCTATACAGGATGTTCAAGGTGTACTTTACCTTTTCTGACTTCCACTGAATGACCATGGCCAATCGGGGTTTTGAACCCAGATCTCTTGAGTCCTAACCAGATGCTCTGTTCACTACAACAGATTGGCTGTCTCATACAGCATAGAATGATAGTTTTTCCCCACAATAACTGTGGGAACTATCTTGCATTTTTGTATTATACAGTGGTGCCTCGCTAGACAGTTACCCCGCATGACAGTTTTTTTGCTAGACATTGACTTTTTGCGATCGCTATAGTGATTCGCAAAACAGTGAACCTATGGGGGAATTTTGCTGGACAATGTTTGGTCCCTGCTTTGCAAACCGTTTTGCGCTAGATGACGATTTTGACAGCTCCCTCCGCGCTTGCAAAACAGGTGTTTTTGGGACCTAAGCTTCACAAGACAGTGATTTAAACAGCTGATCGGCAGTTCGCAAAGTGGCTTTCCTATGGCCGATCCTCACTAGACAATGATGATTCTTCCCCATTGGAATGCATTAAACAGGTTTCAATGCATTCCAACGGGGAAATGCTTTTCGCTAGACAATGATTTCACTAAACAGCGATTTCAGTGGAACGGATTATCATCATCTAGCGAGGCACCACTTATATTTCTAGTTTTGCTTGACACTAACCATTTTACAGAACTACTTCAGTTCAGATGACTGGTTGGGGCATTAATTGCTGCTTTTATCTCAGGCAGCAAAATGTCTCAGGCCGGTCCTGACAGACCTTGCCTGACCACTTAAGTTTTCAAAAAATTGCCATGAGGACGAGTGCCAAATCACCTTGGCTTTATATTTTTGTCCACTGGGCTAAAATTTGAGGGAGGAAAAGAAACAGGACTTTTAGAGTGAGAAAAATCCCAGATTTACAGGTAAACACTTAGAAAAGCTATTTGGCCCCTCAGACTACAAAATGCAGAGATGTGGAATAAACTGTAACATATGTTTATTGTATTTTTATTTTTTGTATTATAAGCACATGAATCATTTAGATAGTGTCATTCTTTTGAATGATCTTTTCTGTAGACTTAGCTGTCAAATTTTTTAAGAGACTGGAGGGGGAGTGTGCATTGTGGTTAAAAAAGAAAGAAAAACTGACCCTGCAGAACAGCTGTAAGGAATTATCTGTGATGGATACACAAGAGCCCTCGGCTCTGAACACAAATCTCCAAATTCCTCCTCCTTTTTTTTCATCTGCTTACCTCCATTTGTCATACCCTCTGTTCTCCCATCTGGTGGCAGTCTGACAGATGCTTGAAAATGTTCAACTCTGCATTCTGCTTTGCCTTCTAAATTCATTTGATGTTAACTTCTTAAAAGCTTTTCCCCAAAAGCAGTCACTTCAGGTGACATGTTTTCAGATTTCCCTGATGTTAAGGGGTGATATTGGTACTATTTATGTTACTCACCCTTCCTTAATGCACATCTTTATTGCTTCCAGATTACACTGATCGACAGACACTTTAGAGAATAATATTCATAAATGACCCCATTGTTCAGAATGCTGCATCCTATGCATTTACGTTGGTAATAAATTCAATCACCTTACTCCAGCTATGGCAGATTTATACTGGCTTCCTATCAGTCAATGCACTGACTTTTAAATTTGGCTCAGAGTTTTTCATTACCTATCTGAAACTTACCTTTCACATTTATCAGAATGGTCTCCAGTTATATATGCCCTCAGTTCTTACTTTCTAATAATAAATCTCAAATTCATCAACCCCCTTGTCAGGTCTCTCATCCATGGGCAACAGAGCATTCACCTGTTATGCCCTGAGTTGTGGAATTCCCTGAACTGAACTCTCATCTCTAAATCCCCTGAGCTTTTTAAATCCTTCTTTGATTCACACTTATTAAAATTTGCTTTTAATATTTGATCCACTGCTGACATATGCTGGAGGCTTGACTAGTATCAAAAAATTATTATTATTTTTTACTGCCTAGCTGGTGCAGTGAAATTTGGCAGTGTAAAGGCAAGTGAGTTATATTATTGGTTTTTTAATAAATCGAATGTATATGATGTACATTATATAAAGGATATTTTGCCTCACTGAAGTCATATCATTTCAGACTGAGCTCTATGTAATATGTTACATCCCTCTGACTGCTTCTGGAGTAACTCTCCATATGAACAAATTACAATGGGATCTCCACATAATGTGTTAGAACATGATCTTATGAATTCATGCCTGTACAATAGATCAGCTAACTTGAGAAACTGCATGGCTGATTCCCAGAAAACAAAAGCTAGCCATTTTGTGCAATTTTTTTATCTGAAATAACTTTGAGGCCTTGAAGTTGATAATACAACTGTTTGGGTCCCCACCCCACCCCACCCCCAGTGATGTGATTCCAAACATTCAATAGCGCTGTTTTTGTGTGCACATACACACCCATGTCTGCCAGCAGTGGTAAGAAGGTCAGCTTTGGCATGAATGTGCAATTTCTATGGATGATGGAAAGTTTTGTTCTATAAGGAATGTTTAGTATTTGCAAATTTCATCACAGCTTCAATGGAAAGAATTTAAGATTTTTTTAAAAAATGAATATGGAAGAAACTTAGAGGCTTAGATTTGTAAGCCCAAATCTAGAATTTCACATGCTTAACTATTAAACGTTTGGGTCTGAATTCTTGTAGAATAAATGTTGATCTTTTTTTCTTTTCATAAAATGCTTCTTATTTTTAGCACCATTATTAAAGGCAATAAAATCATGGCCCTCTCTATCCTTGGAATCGCTGTACCTATTGAATTTGGCCAGTGGAAACAGGGGAAAATTTTGTCATTGAAGAATTTACAAATTCCCAAGTTATCACAGCTGATTGTATCAGCCCAGGAGGCAATCATACCTGGAAAATCTGTTCACTTGCTAGAAGACTCAACAAAGTGTACTTAAAATTAATTTATTTAACAAGCTTGAATATCTGAGAACGGCACTGTCTTCTGGAAATATAGGTAATAAACTGCTAGAGAACTAAGTCAATTCTACTTTCTTGCATATTCAAATGTTTGCCCAATTTCTTTTCATTATATATACATTATATATATAAACTGTGTACATATAATGGAAAGTTTATGTATGTATATATATAATGGAAAGAAATGGCCACAGTTAGCAGCAGATCAAAAAGTTCCAAATTCAGTCTCTAGAATAAGAAGCCAAAAGGATTTCTGGGAGCTGAACGGTGTAAAAGACCTCTCCCTGAGAACTGACAGTAGCTGGGATCAGATTAGATAATGGAAGGCGTGATAGACAAATATGTGACCTGGTATCGGGCAGTCTTCAAATGTCTTCTGGTTTGTTCTCACATATCATATGAAAACGTTTTGTAAGGCAAAAGATCAAATGCTATTCATTTAATATTCAAGCATGAAAGGAAGCATTTCTTCATGTGTGGAGGATTTTTTAGGCAATGATGCATATAGGTGACTGTAGTCCATGTGTAATACCTTTATGAGCCTCAGCAAGGTGGTATCACGTATTCTGATGAACAGCTCTGGAGAATCAAAAGCATGTGCAATCCCATGGCATTTTAATTGATCATAATAAAGGTATTGCCTAGGTGTTTTTTTTTTAAATAAAACCAGCATTTTTAGAGTCTGAATTCATGTTCTCATGGGTATATCCTTTCAGGTCTTTTCTATGTGTGGCTGGCTTCGGCTGCTACTCACCTTAACTTGGACAGTTGGACACAAAATGCTACTCTCTCAGTCAGTAATAAATCTTCGACCAGCCCTGTTGACCAGGGAAAAGGAAAGAAACTGCTGCCTCACATTTCCCTCAATAAATTTCTCTAGGAGTCTGCTAGAGAAAACCATTTTCAGCAACTGTGTGAGCTGCAGTCAGGACATAATAGGAAAGTGTCTACCCTTTGGTACAGCAACCACAGTTTAGGGTCCAAGGTTAATATTAGAGTATAGTAGACCATAAATTTAAACAGCAGGTGGAACAGAGCTGAAAGTATTTGTTCATAGCAGCATTTTTGGTGAGTTACCACCTCACTACTCCATTGGTTCATTACCTTAAGTAAATGTTTTTAAAGATAATCTTAAAGAATTTAAGGGAAATAAAAAGTGTACAGAACAACAATGTACCAAAGCTTAATGATTTCAAGGAGAGACTCAAGCATCATTTATTTTTCAGTCATGACAAAAATAATGTGCATTTTTTCATATGATAAAGAAACACGCAAACAGATCAAAACCACCTTGTACTTCCCAAATTTATTTCCTCTCCAAAGAAGCAATTTTTATGTATGTGATGTGTAACCTGCAATGTGTAGCCTGCCTAACTAACTTGTAAACCGCTCATAGAGTGCTTTAAGCACTATGGGGAGGTATATAAACAGCACACTTTGCTTTGCTTTTTGCTTTTTATTTTTAAATCTAATACAGAATTAAGTTCTTTATTTTTACAGCAAAAACACTGCGACATTTTTAAAACTTTTAAAACATTTTTTTCCATTTAAAATTTCACATGATAAAATAAAAAGTGCTGGCCAAAAACAATGACTCTTCTCTGAGTTTGGCTTGAATGTTTTCTGAATTTTCCTTATTAAATGTATGTAAACGCAGTCTCTAACAAAAAAAAACCCTGGTTATCCAAGTAGATAATAATAATCATGTGCCATCAAATCTATTCTGATTTATGGCAACTATTTTTCATAGTTTTCCAAGTACAGAGTACTGTACTTAGAAGTGGTTTTCCATTCCCTTCTTCGGGGGGTGCCCTGGAACTGGACAACTTGTCCAAGGCACACAGGCTAGTTCTACTCAAAAGAAACACAGTGGGGAATCAAACACCCACCTTCTGGCTCTCATATACCTAAGCCACTGAGCTATCTAGCCATCCATTCAAGTACATACTCAAGAATAATCATGGCATGGTGAAGTTTGAAGCTATATCAATATAATACTCAAAATGTGTATTACTCTAATAGATTGATTTATCCTCATAATCTAGCATCCAAAATTGCACTTAGTTAGCTTGTGCATACATCTGGAAATGACTTCAGTATGTCTTACTGTTAACCAAACAGGATATAGGCCAAGAAATTATCTTTCCAGAGTCCAGTGCACTCAAATTTCTGATGTTAGAAGCCTGGGAAGCCTGTAAATAGAAGACTTGCTACCTGTTGCCGTTATTATTTACCTTGCCTCTGGCAAGTAAAGGAAGGGAGTATTAGAACTAGAGTGGGTATAACTTGGAAATGGCAGGAAGGCTCAGAAAGTTTCTTCCATGTTCTTTTTACATGGATAAAGCCTTAAATAACAAGTCTTATGCTACCATCTCACATTGAAGATCTTATCACTCAAGGTACAATGTTCAGAAACTGAAGGGACCAGAGTGTCTGTGTCCTATTCATACTGAGACCTTTTGAACACATAGAGTTTGATTCCAACCCCAACACAAATAAATGCTCATGCCAAACCTACCAGGTTTTTTCAGGATCTATCAAATTTACCAAATTTTTATCTTGAGACCATTTGAGATGCATAGCTTCCTGGGTGAAAATGGCTTAATAAATTCCATATTAAAGAATCTCATGTCTCAGATTAAAAGGTGACAATGGGCTCTAAACACTGGAGGGAGATGTGGCTATTACATTAAGTCCCATTAAAAAATTTTTCTGAGGATATTATCTCCTGATAGGGAGCCATTTGTGTTCAACAGCTCACCACATTTGGCAATGATCTTCATGTCTCCTTAAGGAAACAAAACTCTGCACTGACAGACAGAATATCACTCAATCTGCACAGTGAGTGTGCAGAAATCATTCACTAATGCAAAATATCTCTTTAGCTGCCCTGCAGCACAAATGATGCTGTGGAGAAATGTTAGTGAATAATGTCAGCACAGTTTGACCAGGAGAAAAGACAGCATTTTATTCCCTAGTGATCTGTTTTGTATACTTGCAGAACAGATGACATTTCTTGGCAGTACCAGTGTCTCCCTCCCTCCCTCCATCCTTCCTTTCTAACCTACACTGTCCCAGAAACACAGGGTTTGGCCATTGAGGGCATGATAGAAGCTAGGTCTCTCATAAACTAATTTCAAGTTGTTCAATCCAGTTTTGCCTTGTTTGAGAGGTTTTTTTTTTTTTTTTGAGGGTTTTTTTTATCCAGCAGCAACTATTTCTTATGCCTTCATGAAACTAATCAGATCTATCTATTGTATGGAAAGGATACATCTAGTAAGCCTCCCATCTTTATAGAGATACCAGGAGTTCATGGGAGCCTAAGATCATCAGATAGTGATCTATACATGACATGGAAACTACTTCAAGCTCTCTTACCAACAAGGAAATTAGATCAAGCTTTCATCTGCATAACATAAAACAGTAATGATGTGTCACATATGCTGAACTATACATCCTCCATTAGGAGAAAAATGATGTGTTGCGGTTCCCAAAATGCCAATTTTAAATTGTTAAGCCATGATATTTTAGAAGCACAACACAATCTCTCTCTCTCTCTCTCTCCCTCCCTCCCTCCCTCCCTCCCTACCTACCTACCTACCTACCTACCTACCTACCTATCTTTAGCTATCCATCTATTCATTCAACTGTCCATTGGATAGGGTTGGGTTTTTTAATTAAACATTAATAGTCTGCCCTACATCACAGGGTCTCAGAACAGGTTACAAGGCTGTATATAAAACATTTTAAATATAAGACATTTAAACAATTTAAAATCAAACAATACAAAATTAAAACACTCAAACACTAAAACCATTGCTCTAAAATCTGCACAGGCCACAATCCTCAACCACTCAACTAACAAATAAGTATGCCTTGACTTGGTACCAAAATGATGCCAGTTTGCTATTTCTTCATGGATTCCCAAAGAGTAGCATCTTCTGTGGTGCAATTTGCATCTCTCATCTGTCAAGCCAGAGAAACAGAAGAACATCCTCTATGCTATCAATAAATGTGTATGTTCTGTACCATCAAATTGTAATCAGATTATAGCAACCCTAATAGGGCTTTCAAGGTGAGATATTTAAGGAATGGCTCCACTCCCCCCCCAGTGAGTTCTCATGGCCAAGGAGGAATTTGAACCCTGTACTCCAGAGTCCTAGTCCATCACACCACACCACACTGGGAATATTTATGGGACTATCTGTCAATAAATAAATAGGGCCTATTGTTTCTTTTTAGACATCTTTTTAATCCTTCTTGTTTTTGCCATTTGCAGTCAAGCATGTGTGCTTCAGACTGGTCCCCCTGAATGCAACTTTAAATGTGACACAGGCAATATGTGGCCAAGATCTCTAATTTATAAGAAAGTGGTACTGAAGAACAGGGTAGTTCATCTTCTACTTCTGTTCCATTTTCCTAAACAATTTCCACTGACTGCCATTAGTCTCAGAGTAGAAGCAGAAGAATAGTTGTGTCACCACCATTTTCGCCCCCCAACTGACCTTTGAAAATCCCAGCAGCTCCAGGGGAAAGACATAGCATTAGACACAAACCATCCACATTACTTTTCCCAATTATATTCTATGTAGATGCTTAGGGGGAAATAGATAGAAGCTATGGGAAATACAATTTCAACTCCAGCTTGGAACTAGGATGGGGCTCCTATGTGGGGAATGTATGTTCTTCCAATGCCTACAACTCACAACCTAGCGAACATAACCAGTGTTGAAGAATAATAGAAGCTACAGTCCAGCAACATCCAGAGGGTGACACATTCCCTATCCTTAGAGAGATGAATCTGAATATTCGTCCATAATACTGAATGCCTCCACAGGGAAAAATTATTTGAGCGATAAAACTGGATATTACATATGAGCTTACAGACAAAACAAATCAACCAACAGCCAAATAAACATCTTAAAAAATCTTTACCAAGTAGAATGTTGGAAGAATACAAATTGTTTATAGGACAGCTTTCCTATTGCATGCCAGCCATAAAATTTAGCTTCCTACTGTCTTTAGTCTAGACTTCAGCAGGAGAAGGAAGAGTCTTCTAAATTACTGTGACATGTTTCTGCATTCATTTGGCTAAACTGCCTACCTGCTGTGGAGGTTTAAGAATGATTGCACCTTCCTGTATATCAACCATGTTCAGATTAAGTGAAGAATCCTAGCACCCCAGGTAATCTTTGAGAAAAAGAAAATGTTGCTCAGTTTTTAGTCGCAAGCATATTATGAGTGTTTGGAGCAATCTTCTTTTAACAAACAAACAAATGCAAGAAATCCCAGAGAAATAACGTGTCTCTCCATAAAAACAGTAACAGACAAATAAAGACCGACACGTGGATAATTCTGCTTGATTTACAATATCTATTTTCAACAGTGCAAAAATGCAGAACATTTTAATAGATCTGGGTTGTTGTTTTTTTGCTTGTTTTCTTTGTCAAGATTATCAAATTAATAAATCTTGTGTGGTGTGTAAGAATGTTTCCAGGAGAAACCAGTGAAACCTTGGGGATCATAGGGGGAGAGAAGTAGTAAGTACTGAGAAAAGAAACAGGGAAAAGGAAAAAGAAAACCTTCCCCACCTAGCACCTTGATCATATTAGAATGTTCCCCAGGGGAAAAAAATTCTGAGAATGCCTTAGGACAGATACATGAATATAGCTGAAAAGAGGTGCGAAAAAGCACAGCTATCATTTTGATATAAAGAAGATCCTAAATGTCCAAAAATCACAATTGTCTATCTTGATCAGCCACGTTTCTCTGGAGTTTCATGACGTCCTTGCAAGCAGCAAACTTCAGTGTGCCATGACAGGAGCTGTTATCTAAGGCTTTGCTTGTGTAAAGGACATGTCTGGCAGTGGCTATGATCACTGTCCATGGAGCTATGGGAGTGGAATAGCAAAATAATTCCTGGCATATAGAACAATCTTACGACATCTGGGATAATACACTTGTGCCTTCTCTAGAAAAATAATTTGTAATATAATTCTAGTTAGTTAGGCATCCTTCAGTCTCGAAAGACTATGGTAACGTGCTCTGTATGGAGGACTTGGAACAGTGTCTAGTGTGGCTGAGGAGGCCAATTCGAGAGTGACAATCTCTTCCACACTGAAGACAAATCCAATCTGACCCCTGTCCAGCTCCCTGCTTTTGTGACTTCCTCTTCACCTCGGCCTGCTGGATAAGGGTCTCTTCAAATTGGGAGAGGCCGTGATGCAATGCCTGCCTCCAGGCTGAACGCTCAGATGTCAGGGTTTCCCATCTGTTGAGGTCTATTCCTAATTCTATACTGTAGATAATTTCAATTAATTTAAGAGGCATTCTCGGCAGCCTTAGACTGAGTTAAAACATTGGTCCTTCTAATCTAGTATTGAGAACTGTAGATTGGCAATGACTCTCTTGTGTTTCAAACAAGAATCTTTTCTAGCCCTTCCTGAAAGGCCTAAGGGTTGAAGGTGTGGTCTTATTCATGAGTTTTATCATTTCATAGTTCCACAGAAGCCCTAGCATTAGAGGAAATAGAATAGAAAAAGAATATTTTGTATTCTTAACTCTACAGTGATTCAGTCTTTGTGATCTTTCCTTCCATTAAAGCAAAGAGAAACATCTTGTAATTGTAACCACACCCAGAAGTAAAAGAAATGAAGGCTAGTTCAACAAAGGTTTTCAGTTTACAGTCAAAGAGATGCAACAGTAGATGCTGATTTTTATTTTTAAGTATTAAATAATATCAGCGAGCCTAATGTGAAGTCCACTGGATATAACTCATAATGGAAAATAAGCCCTTAAAGCCATTTCAATACAATACGTGTGTGTGAACATTTGTGTATACACCATACCTGGCAAGATTTAGTTTGCTCATATTCCACAAGTACTTTTGAGAAATATGTACTGGTATAACTTGCTTGGCTCGTATTAGTTAGTACATGGTACTAAACCATTGGCCTAATTTGTATTTTGTGTATGCTCAAGATCACTCAGTGAATGAGGCCATGTTCCTTAAAGTCAAAAAGTGAAACTAAACTTTCTAAGTGTATCAACTTCAGTCTCAAGCTGTGAATCTAAACTTTTTAAAAGTAGAAACAATTAGGAGACTCAATTTTAGCTGCCTGGAGGTGATTAGAGAGAGAGAGAGAAGAAGAAAAACAACTAAAGCAAATAGAAAGAAAATCACCATGAACTCCATTAGGGGCACATTAAAAAGCTTTCACATTACGTTTTCTGCGTCTCCCTGCCTTTTGCCATATTAACCATGAGAGACCCAACTGTGTCCAACACTTTTCATCAAAATTTGTGCATGTTACAGCAAGACTCTATTGTGTTTGCTTGATGTGCTTGCAATGATGACAGTGGGAAGGAGAAAAATCAAAGGGCCACAAATACCAGGAACTTCTTTGGAAGTTTCATTCTGAAGTGTCTTGGCTTTCCATAGTTAAGTATGAAGGGGGTAATGTTCATATTATGATTTCCTTGCATAGCCATGAGCAATATAAGCGGGTGACAAAGTTGTCAAGTGACAAGGCACTGGCTAGAGTCTCCCAAGAATTGTGGTGATTCTCCAGGTCACCAAACAGGGAGACATATTTCAGAGCAAGCAGTGATGCAGAAGAAAGTCAGAAACATTTGTATGACAGGACTTTAAAGCTTTGGCACCCATCTCCACCTTACCAGGGCTCACGTCAAACTTCATTGCACTTATGAACACCAAGAATGAGGGGAGGGGACTGGGAAGAGACCAAATAATGAAAGACTGTGACATCTACATCCCTTACAGTACTTTTGGAAGTAGTAGTCATGTTAGTCTGTAAAAGCATATCAGGCAATAACAAAAGAAAAATAAATTTCTAAAAAGATAACAATGTTGTGGCATTTTAAAGACTAATTACTATATTTTAATGTGAGCTTTCACGAATCAAGTCTACTTGCTCCGACATAAGAGTGAGATTATATGGCAAATTTGTATACATTTATGCATGGCCCCAAAATAAAGAGACAGTCGTTGATTAGTGGACATAAGTTGTAAACTGAGTGAGTTAAAGTGGCACTTCGCACCTGGTGATGACTGAGGTAATAATATCTGATAACCCACTGATTCTACAATGCTACTTCCCCAATTGTAGAAATCAGCTTTAAACTATTAAATCCAGGATTTAACAACCAGGAAATTTTTTCTATTTCATCCTACTCCCACCTCCAGCTCTGCAGTGCTAAACCAGAAGAAAAGTCCTAATGAAGTGTCCAAGCTAGCTATTTTGTTGTTGTTGTTTAATCGTTAAGTTGTGTCTGACTCTTCGTGACCCCATGGAGCAGAGCACGCCAGGACCTCCTGTCTTCCACTGCCTTCCGGAGTTGGGTCAAACTCATGCTGGTAGCTTCAATGACACTGTCCAACCATCTCGTCTTCTGCCGGCCCCTTCTCCTCTTGTCTGCACACACACACATCAGGGTATTTTCCAGGAAATCTTCTCTTCTCATGAGGTGGCCAAAGTATTGGAGCCTCAACTTCAGGATCTGTCCTTCCAGTGAGCACTCAGGGTTGATTTCCTTCAGAATGAACAGGTTTGATCTCCTTGCAGTCCAGGGGACTTTCAAGAGTCTCCTAGAGCACCACAATTCAAAAGCATCAATTCTTCAGCAGTCACCCTTCTTTATGGTCCAGCTCTTACTTCCTTATATTGCTACTGGAAAAATCACAGGTTTGACTATGTGGACCTTTCTCGGCAAGGTGTTTTTTAAGATACTGTCTAGGTTTGTCTTCACTTTCCTCCCAAGAAGCAGGTGTCTTTTAATTACGTGACTGCTGTCAACATCTGCAGTGATCATGGAGCCCAAGAAAGTAAAATCTTTCACTGCCTCCATATCTTCCCCTTCTATTTGCCAGGAGGTGATGGGGCCAGTGGCCATGATCTTGGTTTTTTTGATGTTGAGCTTCAGACCATTTTTTGCGCTCTGCTCTCTCACCCTCATTAAGAGGTTCTTTAATTCCTCCTCACTTTTTCCATCAGAGTGGTATCATCTGCATAGCGGAGGTTGTTGATATTTCTTCCAGCAATCTTAATTCCAGTTTGGGATTCCTCCAGTCCAGCCTTTTCCATGATGTATCCTGCATATAACTTAAATAAGTAGGGAGACAATATACAGCCTTGTTGTACTGCTTTCCCAATTTTGAACCAATCAGTTGTTCCATATCCAGTTCTAACTGTTGCTTCCTGTCCCATATATAGATTTCTCAGGAGATAGATAAGGTGATCAAGCACTCCCATTTCTTTAAGAACTTGCCATAGTTTGTTGTGGTCAACACAGTCAAAGGCTTTTGCATAATCAATGAAGCAGAAGTAGATGTTTTTCTGGAACTCTCTGGCTTTCTCCATAATCCAACAAATGTTAGCAATTTGATGTCTAGTTCCTTTGCCCATTCGAAATCCAGCTTGTACTTCTGGGAGTTCTCGGTCCACATACTGCTGAAGCCTACTTTGGAGGATTTTGAGCATAACCTTGCTAGCGTATGAAATGAGTGCAATTGTACAGTAGCTGGAGCATTCTTTGGCACTGTCCTTCTTTGGGATTGGGATGTAGACTGATCTTTTTCAATCCTCTGGCCACTGCTGAGTTTTCCAAACTTGTTGGCATATTGTGTGCAGCACCTTAACAGTGTCATATTTTAATACTTTAAATAGTTCAAATGGAATGCCATCACTTCCACTGGCCTTGTTGTTAGCCAAGCTTTCTAAGGCCCACTTGACTTCACTCTCCAGGATGTCTGGCTCAAGGTCAGCAACCACACTATCTGGGTTGTCCAGGACAGCCAGATCTTTCTGGTATAGTTCCTCTGTGTATTCTTGCCACCTCTTCTTGACGTCTTCTGCTTCTGTTAGGCCCCTACCATTTTTGTCCTTTATCATGCCCATCTTTGCACAAACGTTCCTTTAATATCTCCAGTTTTCTTGAACAGATCTCTAGTTTCCCCCTCTATTATTTTCCTCTATTTCTTTGCACTGTTCATGTGAGAAGGCCCTCTTGTCTCTCCTTGCTATTCTTTGGAAGTCAGCATTCAATTTTCTTTCCCAGGCTGAAGGTGGTGATCGGTGGCGGCTGGGGACCCCCGAGAGGCCTCTGCTGGTGGCAGGGAAGCCCTGGGAAGCCCCTGAAGATGGCAACTGGCAACGGCAAGGGACCCATGAGAGGACTCTGCCAGCAGCGGAGAAGCCCTGGGAGGCCTTCGATGGTGGCGATTGCGGTGGCGGAAAACCCCTGGAAGGCTTCGGACCACTAAGGTGCTGCACTTTTTCTTTTTAAAAAGTTTTTTCTTGGTGGATTATGGAGGCTGGGTTTGGGCTGGGGAGGTATGTTTCTGTGTTGTTGTTATTTTTGGGGGGGTTTGAAGTCCCAGCATGGGACTTGCTTGCTCCAATGTTTATTTCTGGATTTCTTTGGTTTTGGTGTGTTTTTGTTTGTTTGTTTGTTTGTTTGTTTGTTTTTTTGCAGTCCCAGCATGGGACTTGCAGTGTTTTATTATTAATTTTTTTTCTATTTTTTTATTTGGCTTGAACCAATTATTCAGTGCATTCCTATGGGGAATGGTGCTTTGACTTACGAATGTTTTGACTTCTGAACACCATTCCAATATGGATGAAGTTTGTACATCAAGGCACCACTGTATAATCTAAACCAAATCCCTTATGAATACATAGTGGAAGTGAAGAACAGATTTAAGGAACTCGATTTGGTGGGCAGAGTGCCTGAAGAACTATGGATGGAGGCTATTGTACAAGAGGCAGCAACAAAAACCATCCAAAAGAAAAGGAAATGCAAGAAAGCAAAGTGGCTGTCTAACAAGGCCTTACAAATAGCAGAGAAGAGAAGGGAAACAAAATAATAATAATAATAATAATAACATGCACAAAATGCAAGGGAGATAGGGAAAGTTACAGAAAATGTAATGCTGACTTCCAAAGAATAGCAAGGAGAGATAAGAGGGCCTTCTTAAATGAACAGTGCAAATAAATAGAGGAAAATATTAGAAAGAAAAAAACAGAGATCTGTTCAAGAAAATTGGAGATATTAGAGGAACGTTTGTGCAAAGATGGACATGGTAAAGGACAAAAATGGTAGGGACCTAACAGAAGCAGAAGACATCAAGAAGAGGTTGACTTTGAACCAGACATCCTGAAAAATGAAGTCAAGTGGGCAACGGGGAAGCCCTGGGAGGCCTCCGAAGGTGGCGATAGCAGCAGCGGTGGACCCCCAGGAGGCCTCTGCAGGTGGTGATGGTGGCATCGCCAGAACCCTGGGAAGCTCAACTTCCTTTTCCCTAACTGTTAGGGCAAAAGAGCTACAAAGAAGCAGCCTCTTCATCACCAACAGTTAGGTTTTTTGAATTTTCCGCCCCTTTTCCCTGCCTGTTTTCGTTCGTAGATGAAAGCTCCAACCACAAGTCAAAGCAAAATTTTGAGGCTGGAGCTGTTCATTAGTCAAATTGTTTGTAAGTCAGGGCGTTCGTAAGTCAAGGCACCACTGTACCTAACTAGCCCAGTGGTTCTCCCTACTCTCTTCAGTTGAAGCTTGAATTTTGCTATAAGAAGCTGGTGATCAGAGCCACAATCAGCTCCAGGTCTTGTTTTTGCTGACTGTATTGAGTGTCTCCATCTTTGGCTGCAGAAAACATAATCAATCTGATTTCAGTATTGCCCATCTGGTGATATCCATGTGTAGAGTCACCTCTTGTGTTGTTGGAAAAGATTGTTTGTGATGACGAGCTCATTCTCTTGACAACACTCTATTAGCCTTTGCCTTGCTTTGTTTTGAACTCCAAGGCCAAACTTACCTGTTGTTCCTTTTATCTCTTGACTCCCTACTTTAGCATTCTAGACCCTTATTATGACAAGGTCACTAATCTATGGACACTGGCATGGAAGTAAGCTATCCCATGGAAGAAGCTCTAGTGCCTGCTCATTTTTCTTCACCTCTTTCACCATCACCAGAGCCTGGAAAAGTGTATTGTATATATGCATGACTTGTGTATCATTAGAAATAATATCCAATGGAACAGGTGATGGAAGATGAGTTCTCACCACACAATCCCCTCAAAATGAACAGGTACCACTGTTTGACTCTTTTTTTTCAATCACACTGTACCAGAGCCTCCCCAAGGAATCGTTTATTCAGATCAGACTTCTAGACAAAGTACATTTTATTGAAAACCATCCCTTGAATTCCAATTCCTCCCTCAGCTCCACGTCTTTCACCATTTCTTTTGTGCCTTGAGAGGCGAGTGGAATTCTGTCTGAAAGATTCTTCTTGTACTGCATCTCAGGAATAATAAATTATGATTCCTGAGGAAAAATTATTTGTACTTCTTCATAATTTAAAACATTTTTATGATAAATTATAGCTTAATTTAAAACATAATTTAAAACATTTTTAAATTTTAAAAATGTTTCATAATTTAAAACATTTTTATGATAAATTATAGCTTATAATTATAAACTAAAATTTGGGGAAATGGAATTGATGGTCAGGAACAGATCAGAGGGTTTCTTTTTAAAAAAAAAACCCCAAAGTGGGCATGATCCTCTAGCGTGCAGTAACTTGTGCTGACAGCCCATAGCAGTTTGAAGATAATGTACAATATGGAACTGGTTATAAAGCTTTTCTGTTACTCTCTGCATGAATCTAATGCCACCAATTTCAGATTGTGAAGGAAAAAAAACACTTCTCAGAATTAGATTTTATTAAAAAACTAAATTACATTCTATAGTTGTATTCTTGACTGTTACCATTATACTCCATCCACACAATGGAATCTTTTTAGAAGCATACTTTTAATAACCTTTTCTCTGAAACTTTAGACAAGAAAAGTCAGAGGGCTGAAAAAGCCTTTAAAATGTTTAGAATTTTGTTTGTCACAGTATATAAATATTTTTCTTGCCCATCAAACCTGAATATTCTCATCTTTTCCCCCACCTAGCTTTTGCAAAACTGTGAGAAGGTATTGTAAGAAAGACAGTGGTCGGATGAACCTCAAAAGGTCCTGATTATGCCTGTTTAATGACACCACCTTCTGAAAGCTTAAGCTCTCCACTTGTGTCTTTTATCTGGACAAGTAATCTACACTGACAATTGAAAAATGAAATTTTAGGACTTTTACAGCTCCATCCTGGATTTGGGCTAGATTGTGAAATGTATTTTCAAGGGGGAAACTTTGAGCAGCATGTCAACAGTAACATTCTGAACTGGACATGGTTAAATAACAACACCCTTTCCTCAAGAAGTGTATATGCTTTCTTCTTCAAAAATGGTTTTGAAAGTGGCTTCAAAAGGTGCATCTGTTTTCTATGGTATGTCTGAAGCTACTGGTACTAATTTAGGGAAAATGTTTGTGTTTGATTTATTTTGGGGTTTTTAGTGGGTCCCTTTTTCACTTTTGTCTCTTTCATTTACCAGCACTTCTGATAAACAGGAAAGAGACCTGCTCTTTCGAGTTCTTTTGTTTTGTTTTTCTGGCAATATCAAGTCAGCCTTGAAGAACTGCCAAAAGCCATACCAAAAATATCAGGGCAGGGCAATTGAGAACCAACCTACCAACAAGAATGGTCAACAAAAACAGAAAATCTATTCCAAAAGCAGACAACCAACAACCATACCCACCAAACCGAAACAATCTCACAACCCAAAATATTTGGCAATGGCCATACTTAACTTAGCACCCAGGCAGTTCTGCAAATTCCCTGCTGATACCTTCCCAGTCATGCATGTCCTTTTAGAGAGGCACCCTGCTTGTAATTGTAGAACATTAAAAAAATGAAATTTCTATAACTTCCACATATTTTACTATACCCAGAATGATAGTAAATCAAGATTATGTAACCATAGATTAAGCTATTACAATGTCTATAACAACTCTGACGTAGGTCAGTCTGAAAGTGAGTGACTGGTTATCTTGTGTGTTCTTTGGCTGTGATGACTTAAACCCTGGTCTCTTGAAACTTTGACTAGCACTCTAATTGCTACACCACTGTTGAAAAAAATTCAAAGCAGTTTTGCAAACAGCATTAACATATATTTTTTTTTTAAAAAAAGAATGTTGACGTAAATGAAACTGTCAAATTCTAATGTATCATTTCATAATTTTTGACTAATGGCAAAGGCATCTTTTTTCCATGTATAAACTATTCTTTGGTACCTATACCCACAAAGATTCTGTTGTTAGTAAAATTAAGAAGATTTTTGATTGGTAGGTTTCATTTTATTCAACACTCAATGGGACTAAAAAGGAATTAAAAATTGACTTTTTAAAGCTGTCTCTTGTTTTCGTGCAGTCTGTCTTATCATTAATGCCAGACTGTTTATTGGTAACAATGCAGTGCATTATATTAACATATTGTCTGCCATAAATGTATACTGGTCCTTGCTCTTCAAAGCTTTTGCCAAATGACCTCCAGTGAGTTTGAAACAACTTCTGACTGAGAACCTAGAAAACTAAAAACATCCATACCTTCTCTTGGGCATGAATCACAAATGAAAAATTGGGTTCATGCTCTATAATCCTAAGTGTGAGTTTGTTTGTTTCTTTTGGAATCAAATAAAGTAAGGAGCTTACTTTCTAGGAAGTCTGTGTGGATTTCACAGTTGTTCGAGAATTATTTTATTTTATTTTATTTAAAATATGTTTACCCTGCCTTTTTCCTTAAAAGGATCCAGGCAGAGAATGAGTTCTATTTACTTAGGATTGCACTTCTAGGCTCCAATCTCATATAACCCAATCAGTGCACAACTTCCACTGAACTAAATGAGGCTTACCTCTGAACAGATAAGCATAGGCTTGCACAACAAATCTTCTAGAAAGTCTAAACACTTAAGAACTCATCTGAGGAGGGTAAATATATGTGTTTTCCATGGGCAGCATAAAACCTTGGAGTGTATTATTCAGTGCCACTCACCTTGCATCGGTTATTTTTAAGGAGAGTTCTTCAACAAAGCTCTTGATCTCTTTGATTCTTAAGCTCAATTTCAGGTTCTGACAGGCATTGCAGAAACTTTCTCACATTTTAGAGAAAGGGAAGGAAAAATCACTGTAAAGCAGCCATTTACTAACCGAAGAAGTTACTCATTTAAGTACAGCTTGGTGAAGAGAACTAGTAACCTAGAGTCGTGGTAGGGACAGATAGGGGTGAGCCTGCCTATTGAATAGAAAACTGGCAAATTTTACTACAGGGTATGAACTGGCTGAATAGTTCAGTGAGTTAGGCATCTGGCTATAGAGCCAGAGGTTGAAAGTTCTATTATCCACTGTGCATCCCAGAAGAGCCAGCCTGTGTGGCCTTGGGCAAGCTGCACAGCTCCAGAATGCTACCAGAAGAAAGGAATGGTAAACCACTTCTGAGTACTCTCTACCTAGAAAACCCTTAAAAGGGTTGCCACAACTCAGAATTTACTTCTCAGCACACAATCAATATTACAAGCACAACATCCCCCCTCAAAAAATAAAGCAAAAAAACAACAACGCCCCATCTTGAAAGAGTTGTCTGCGTTAGACCTGACAGGTAGGTAAGTTTATGTTGGTTCAGTTGCTACTTCAGTTTTCCTTTTTTAAAAAAAATGTTCTTCAGCTGTGCCCCTCACTTTGTGTCATAACAGCCCTTCAACCTTTCAAGCTGTGTTTGTTTCTGAAATGGCTGTTGATTTATATAGCACTCCAGACATTGTCAGATGCTGCCTGGACACCTATGACATTTGGCATAGCCTAGATTTATGTCTGCAGGAGTGACATCAAAGCAAACCATACTGAGTGTCTGTTTGTGTAACAGGTTGTGCAACTCGGCCCATGGAACTACTTGCTGGATATGACATCAACTTGGATGCAAATTTTGCAGCCACTTGCATACTTTTAATTTCAGCAGGTATAGCTATGCTGTAAGATGTTGGTCTCTAAATTCTCTCAGTTTTATCCATTATGAGCAATATTTGATGATGGGAGTTGAAGTCCAGCATCAATAGGAAGACCATGCATGAGAATTTGCTTAGATATCATATCTCCATAGCATTTCCTTTTTAATACAACTGTTAATACTACATTGTTTCCAGTAAGGGTTATTTATTTATTTAGAACATTTAATTTTCACCTTGTATTATGAAAATGAAGGCAAACTGCAACAAGGACAATGTAAGACAATGTAATCATTTAAAATGCAGGAAATTATGTAAAATAAGTTCAACCATATAGAGTAACTTAAGGAATTAAAACCATACATATTAAATTAATTGCTTAAATTACTCTATATGGTTGAACTTATTTTACATAATTTGCTGCAATCTCCTGCAATGGAGAGAATGAACTCTACAATTTATTCAAGCCAGGTGTCCTGGTTATCCTAAAGCCAATAGAATGAGAAAAACAAAATGGGAGGAATTCCTATAAAAACCTTAGCATCATCTTATACACAGAGCTCTAAGTATCAATACTGACACCTGGACCAATTAGCATGCTCTCACACCCACTTTGCCTTGACATGTTGGCACAAGCATCCCCCACAAGAAAAAAAGACGAGAATATGGTGAGCTCTAAAGACAAAGGTAATTTTTCCTCCCTAAAAGAATCTGAATACATTCAGCCATTTATTTCCTCAATATTCATCAGCAGATTCACCTCTAGAATACAGTGCTCTCTCAGTTTTAGTATCCTGGTGCAAAGCCCCAGTAGCTCCATTTTGGTTATAGAGGGATGTGGTGGCGCTGTGGGCTAAACCGCAGAAGCCTGTGCTGCAGGGTCAGAAGACCAGCAGTCATAAGATCGAATCCACGTGATGGAGTGAGCGCCCGTTGCTTGTCCCAGCTCCCGCCAACCAAGCAGTTCAAAAGCATGCAAGTGCAAGTAGATAAATAGGGACCACCTTGGTGGGAAGGTAAACAGCATTCCGTGTCTAAGTCGCACTGGCCATGTGACCACGGAAGATTATCTCCAGACAAACGCTGGCTCTATGGCTTGGAAATGGGGATGAGCACTGTCCCCTAGAGTCGAACAGGACTGGACAAAATTTGTCAAGGGGAACCTTTACCTTTAGCTTAAGGTATACTAAATTCACTTTTGCTCGCTTTTTTGTTCCAGGGTTATTAATTAATGTGCAGTTAACAAGTTGATAGGCACTTCTTGTTCCTCCTGTTCATATTTATGATATGTTAAGGCTTCTGTTGAACAATTTAATCTATTAAATGCATTATAGTCACTCTGTTAGAAATTGTGTACAATTTGATTACCAGAAGAAACCTCAAAGGAACATTACATACACAAACTGATAATTTCCCGTAAAGATGTTGCAAAGGGTTGGTGCATGGACATTAAGGATTTAGACATCTTGTACCATTTAGTACCAAACTTTAAAGTCAAAAGACATTATATGGTAGAGCCTCCTCAGAAACAAATGACAACATTTATGTCTTGTTGATTCTTTGTGTTCGATAAAACACAATGTAAATATTGTGTACTCTTTATATTACAGATAATTACAAAGCAATTGATGAAGTTCACATTTGTTATGAAAGAGGAAAACATAAAATTATGAAGGAAAAAAAAGAGTGAAAATTCAATTTGTAAAACTTTCATTATTGCCACAAATAATTAGCACACAATAATATGGTCAAGGTTAAAAGTAATAGAAAATCTATTCATTTAGGAAACCAGAGTGGATGGTAAAATGTAATTATCACAACAGCAAACTTTACTAAGGGGATAACTGTCAGAACTGCTACAGTAAAAAGGCCTCTGCAATTTTAATCTGACAGGCCAAGAGTTCCCTGGAGAAAACTGAGCTTAATAAAACTACAAATGTAAGAGTTCTTTTCAGCCTTCATTTCCTACTGTGCCCTCCTGTAACAGGCTTATAAAGCAAATTAAACCAACTTGTTTGCCATACTGACCATGTGTAGAAAATGAACAATGGCTTGCTTGGGTATTATTTTACTAAATAATTAGATCATAGGATTTGAGAAAATAAATTATTCTCAGCTTATAGGGTGAACCACTAAAGCAGATTTTGATGGCTTCTTTTTGTGTTCTTTGAACACGGTAATGGTTCTAAGCCTGCTTTGAGTTTATAAAAAAAGATGATTCAGAATAACAACAAATTAATCCTTTGTGTAATCAGCTATGTATTGCTGATTTATCTACAATGTCCACAGCAACATCCAAAATGATAACAGAATCTGACGGTCCAATTCATGAGGGCAGCAAAATTTTGGTTTTATTAACAAACACCCTCCACCCCCGGTTTCAAGTTCCTAATCCAAGACCAGTGATGTGAAAACTCTTCAGTTTTGATTTCATTTGATTATATATTCTTCCTGTTCTTCATTTCATATTTGGTTGCAAGACATTATGGGTTTCTTTTCTGCACAGTTTCATGCATATTTTGGTCCCTTTCCCCATCCCCCAAGTGTGCATTTATTTACAAATGCTACCTAATTTGTATTTTTTATTATTGCAAGCTGTACTTTCTATGTACACCTGTGCTTAGGATGCATCATGATTAGAGAAGGTCATGAACCACTGGTTTGTCAGTTCATGATGGTTTATTTATTGGCCAAACAGGCATTTGGGATTTCTCAGCCCTGCCTCTTCTCGCAGGCACCCACTCAGAAGCAGCACTCCAGCTTCCCTGCCCCACCTGGTCTGGGCGCTGCCTCTGAGTGGGCACCCACTGGAGGGGGCAGAGCTGAGAAGCCTCAAACATCCAATCAATAAACAAACTGGTTCAAACAGACAAATCAGCTATTTGTGCCCATCTCTAATCATGATAGTATGCTGGAGTTCCAGCCCAAATTCTTCTCATTGTATGGCATCATTCTTTGTTGTCTTCATTCCCACTAGCTTAAAGTGTCACTTTGTTGAAGCTGCTTCACTGTCTTGGAAAACTCGAAGCTTGTTTACACTCTTCCATAGAGAAGGAAAGAAATTAAAGCAAACATAATTTAAGCCCCTGTAAGGCAGTGTTGATGCACTATGCCACTTAGAAAGAAAAAAACGAAAATGTCCTTATGCTTCTACATGGATGAGGAGAGAAGGGGACAAGGGGGGGGGGAATCTCTGTTGTAATTATTTTTTCCCCTTTAAAGGGAAGGACCAAATCGGGCTGTTTAAGGTGTGGTGTGGTTTCCTGCCCTGAAACCACCCAATTCTTGCATGTGTATGCAAGGAACAACTTGTCAGATGCCAAGATGTGTGCTCCTCCCCCAAATGACATGCTGCATCTCAGAATGTCCCTGTTTAGTATGATCTAGCCTGGTCCAGGCCAGGATAATTTGGCTATCTAGTCACATGCAATGCTCAGAATAGCTAGGAGTAAGAAAGGGAACTGAACTTGTTGATTCTAGCTGCAAAATCAGAGGTTGATTCAGAGAAATACAAGCCACCTCCTGGTTCAATTTTTTTTCTTTTTTGTTTTTGTTAAAAGAGTCTATGCTGGACAGCTGATTACGCTAGCTTTGTCAGGATGTTTACGGAATCTACACACCCAAAGCTGAGCACTGATGTTAATAACATTACTGTCACTTTGAAATGTCTTTTTCTGTGTTGGTATTTATCTTTTCTGGATCCCCACTGCCTCAGTGTGTCTGTTTATATAATCTATAGCTAAATGTTTAACTCTGTATGTCTAAGGAAGAGAATTTTAAACAATGAAAGCTCACTCTGAAATAAAACTTTTACTATTTAAGGTGCTTCAGTGCTTCTTGTTTTAATTTTTGTTTGTGTTTTGTTTTTGTTTAGTTTTTTTGTTTTGTTTTTTGGAGGAGGGTATGAGCATTTCCACAATGTTTTTTTTTCCAGATAAGTGATAAGTTAAAAACGCAATGTGGATCAGAGAGGGTCTTCTGCAGGGAATAGCCAGTCTCTTACAGGGCATATGCCACAGCAGAAGTATTGCTCTGAACTTTTGATTTTACATTATGCTCCTAAGAGCCTCTTCCTGCATTATTTATACAGTTTCTGCAAGAGCCTAGTAATGTGAATAAAAGACATAGTATACCACAGAGTGTATAATGGCTCAAGTAAACAATATAAATACCAGGGAAGATCCAAGATGAATAGTCTCCAGATATGTGGGATTTCTCCCTCAGCTTTCTTTTTCTCTATTTCCTGATCTAAGATTTCACAAAACAGCAAAAATTTGTCAGAAAGACAAACTACTAAAAGTTCCTATGGCCTTAAAAAAAGAAAAGAAAAGAAAAGAAAAACCTCAAGGGAGTCACTTTACAAATCACTGCATTGCATGTGAAATGCCATCCTGCTTCATAACAGGCCAAAAGGTCTTTTGACAAGGACTCACAATTCAGTTTCATCTGCCTTCTCTGAAGCAAGCACTTCTGAAGCGCTGAACATCACCACTTAGATATCTAACACTCTTGGTCTCATAGGATCAGGATTTCTTTGAACTGGGAAATCAATGGTGTTTCCTAGGTAGTTTATTTAAAGGCAGTTTTGTTGCTGGCATGTTCTGTGCAAATACTGTGTGATAAGTAACTCCTCTGATCTCACCACTGCCCATTTTATACTGCCCAGGTTTCTTATTCAAACCCATCTTTCATGGGAATTAAAGGTTTGGTTATAATAGAATAAGCTGCTCCTTTTTTGTTGAATCATACGAGCACCTGTGTTCTGTGAGTTTCTGTAATAGACTGGAAACTTCTATTCAACAGAGTATGGCAGCTATTTCAAAATAAGGAAAATATGTACTAGCCTAGGGAAATTTTGCTAGATGGGTGAAGAAGGGTAGACCAGAATGTGTGTGCATGTGTGTCATACACACACACACACACACACACAAAAGACATTCTTGCTTGTTACAGAACACTTTTTTTACAAAACTACCAAGAAACAGCAACCTAGTTGCACTTTTTAATCTACATATTGTATTTTTAGTCGTAGTATTTAAAGCCACTCTTATGTCTGAGGAAGTGGACTTGCACATGAAAGGACACTTTAAAACATAGCCGCTAGTCTTTAAGATGCCACAAATACTGTATCTTCTTTCTTTTCATGTTTTTCTTTTGTTTTTGTCTTGAGCTTCTAGTATAGACTTGTCTTTGGACTGCTCATTAGGCTTCCCTCTCCACACACAGATGCAATGCTTGCACATTTGAGATACTCCAGAATTTCCATGTTATCTGCTGTAAGTCAGATCATTTATTTCTATACTACATATTGTATCATGTCATTCTGCCAGTTGAATGTCTGAAATCTATGCTCTCTGTATATCTGTAAATAGACCATGCTGAATTTTACTCTCTCAGCATTATAGCGTCTTTGCAACCTGATATTTCCTAACTCTGCTTACATCCAGAAACGTCAACAATTTCTCAATTTGTCCTTATTTACATTGGCCACTTTAAGGCTGAGGTGATTGCCTTTCTCCTGTTAGCTGAAAGCAGCATTAACATGGAAGCTCAATTGTGAGAACTTTTTAAAATAGAACATAAAATCTTCACCCATATTTAGGCATGGCCCTAAAGACAAAGGTGATGTAACCAAGGCCAGCCCTACAATCCAGCAGAGGCAGTTGCCATAGGAAACAAATGTTTAGGACAGTAGCGAGGTGTCCAGTTTGGGGAGTGTTTTATATTTTGAGCAGAAAGTCCTCATAATCTACATTTAACAAAGTGACTCAAATCACTGTTGTGTCATTTCTTGCTTTTATCAGATACACTGACTAAATTGATTTTTCACAGCATTGTTGCCGCTCAGCTTTCAGTTCTCTATAGATATAGGTCATAAGGAGGATACTTAGGATCATGCCCAAAGAGAACAATCTTTATTTTTGTAACAAAAGCACCCAGAAGGTTTAAAAAGTTGTCTATAGCAAAAAAAAGTATGTGAATAATTGACCATTTCAGCAGTTTGTTTCAAAAGGACAACCACACATGGAACTGTTGTTTACGGTTTCATGAGCACCATTACTAATTCCCACAGGATGTTTAACTTTCATAAATACTTTGCCAAGAGAATTATCCTTTTGCACTTGTGATTTTTCTCCAGCATGAGCAGCTTGTTTATATGTTGAGGCACTCTCTTTTCATGCTGAGCTCATCCGCCATTTTGTTCCTTAGAATTTATTTCCAACAGGCAAGGAAGGCACACTGTGAAATCACTTGTAGAGACATCGTATTTGTTCTCCGGTGTTTTGTTGTTCTCAGTTTTTAAAAAGTAAAGCCATTGAGACCTAGTGGATGCTTGCTTCTTTGTGTGTGTATGAAAGCAGCATGGTGCAGACCATGCTTCCCTCTGAGTTTTCACCTTCTTGGATTCCTCCCAGCTACTGTTACGTATGATGCACTGCAGTGCTGCAGTCCATGTTGCCAGTAACCATAGCCACACTCAGCAGGGAGTAACAGTAGGTTTCCTCCCTGTTTCTTGCTTATGCTGGATAACGCTCATGTCCAACAGAGGAGAGGGGATGTATTACCTCTAGCCATTGCAAAGAGTAAAATGCTCTGTTGCATGAGCATCTGTGAAAAACTCAGCATTTGACACAGGTTTCTGGATAATTATCATCGGAGGCCAGGTTGAGAGAACATTTCATAAAGTGCCTTTCTGTTTGTTTCCAAAGCTGAGGGGAAAAGCAGTTAAAGTGTTTCATGGCATTCTTTATATTATGCCACAACATAACTTCAGGCAGATCTGTCCAACTTGTGAAAGAGTGCCAGCCACCTTTTAAGGCCTACCAGATGTGTTTCAACCCCTCATGTCTGTGGTTTGAGGCAAATATGCAAAACAGAAAGATTATCAAAGCTCTGGTAGGATGCCAGATACAGCTGGTGGGTTGCGATTAGCTTGCTGGTTGTGCTGGGCTCATGTAGTGTTCCCTAGGATGTTGTACAGAACTTTCATATTAGAGGTTTTTAAACAGAAGGACAAGCCACTAATAATTGTGTTATATGAAAAATTGGTGACAGAAATGCTAGTGCTGCTGCCACCTCAAAAGCCATACATTACTTACCAATGTTTCTATTAACTGCATTCTGGATTAAGAACTCCATTTGTCCAATACAGAGCAATACAGATTCTTAACAATATTGCTTCCTGTACTGTCTCTTAATGGTTATCTAGAATAGGCAACTTGGCTCTTTTTTCTTTATCCTTTTGCTATATGACATGCTACTGTTTGGCCTGTGACCTTTTTGCTGCATTGAACAGTGTGTTTTGATAATCTGTTGGCATGCTCGGAGCATTTATCAGTTTGGCAGATGATTATATTTCAATGGAAGGGAAGAGATGGGGTATTAAAATAGTAGGAGACAATAAGGCTGCATAACCTGGAATCCAAGTTGCTCACCAAGGGTGATTCACATCTTATCTAGGGCTCAGCAGCCTCCTGCTTGCAATGCCGCTACCAAAAATGGAACATTTTTCGGGCTCAACTCTGCTTTCAAATATAAGCAGCGGGCTGCACTTGCACGTATTTAAGTTCTTTAAGCCTGTGGCAGGAGAAAACAAAGACAAAAGCTTTTATGAGTCAGGGTAGTGCAGTGGTTTGAGAAGTGGGTGGAATTCCAATTTCAGATTGTGAATTAGGAGAACTACATGCACTGTTTTGATCACAGTGGCGGAAGTATCCAGATAGATAAGTAAAGAGAAGGAGAATAAATCTGGTCATCTGAAAATGTATTTCAAAGGAATTACGTGGTACTTCTGAAATTACTGCAGATCTGCACTGCAGAACTGTTATAAGTAGTTGTCTGTCTGTCTGTCTGTCTGTCTGTCTGTCTGTCTGTCGGAACGGAGGACAATTAGAATAGGAAGATCCCAACAAGATGTCGTAATACCAGCTAGAAAGTTCATGTTGAATATTATTTGTAATATTTTTGTTCATCTCTGCTGGATTTTCTCTGCACACACACCTGTTACCTTTGGAATAGGTAACAATGTATGATTACACCTCCACAGATTGATCATATCTAATCATAATAAGTCAATTAAAGCATTCATTAAAAGTACCACCCCTGATCTTTATCATAACAGAGAAAACAAATTATGAAGTCAATTCTGTTGCTTTAGAAATATGTTCAGATTTCTCAAACTCTCTGGTAAAACTTTCATGGGGATTTTGATTTGGGAGGCTTAGTGTACACACATGACAAACGATTAATCCATAAATTTGGAAGTGTCTTCATATTCATTGACATGTTACTCTATGCCCACTCAGAAATTTTTGACACAGTCTGTGAGGTCAAGAACCAGCTTTAGAATAAAATTTTAAATACAGGGTTATATGGCAGGTCTAGGAAAGATAATAAATCAGAAATATGCTTGCACCCACAGAATAATGAAGACATAATGAGGCTGTAGATATGCACATCTATCCCCATGTTGTATTTTAATTGCTTTTTTTAATGATTGATGAAAATGTCATTTGAGGAGAGGATAAACTTACCAATGTAAATATCCTTGTTGGTTGCAGATATCATCAAATGATGGAAGTGCTTTGCATGTTCCCTTGGCTCCAACTGTCTTGTTCCCCTACATGTGACACCCCTAATCACTCAGGAGAGTATTCATGCAAAGCATGTTACCACATACCAGTATCCACTTTCTGTATGCTACACCAGCAAAGAATTATCCTCTTGGTGCTGTGGTAAAATGATTTTCATCCATACTTTGCTACATGATGAACAACAAAACAAAGTTGGCAGCATTGTAAAGGGATGAATGAAATGTCTTCCAGTTATATTGAACTCCAGAAGCTTGACCCAAATTATTGATCCATATAGGTTGACTGGCAGATGGTTTCCTCACACAGGACTCATTCCACAGCTGGAAAGTCCAAGAGTAAAATTTGGGCTCTAAAGTACCATAAGGAGGAAAGGTGGGATGACAGTTTTTTAAAAAAAAAAATGCAAGAAATTTGCATGCTAAGCACATATTCTGCTTAGGATGGTCACATGAGAAAAATATTGGGACTCCTGTGCTTTTAATAACTATGTATAAGAGGAAATTTCAGCAGGCATGACATGCATGACTACCCATGCTAACTGCAGCTGTTCCCCAAATTTGAGAAGTAGAGCTCCCCTAGTTCTCAGGGACCAGGTGGATGTGTAAGGTTCATCAAACACTTAAAGCAGTCCTGAGAAAGCCTTGCCACATCTTGGTGAACTAACAGGTCAGCTCAGGGAAAGAGAACATACTAGATGCAGCAATGCCTTCTCTTCTAAAGCCTTCCTAGATATGATAGCAGTAATATTTGATGATAGAACTATGAGGGAACTTGTACAAATTTCTGCAGAGCAATATAATTAGAATAGATCCTTCCAGGAGAAGTTGTTGTCCCAGCAAGGGTACTTCCAGCCACTGAAGGTTTATTTTGGTAGCCTGCATAGATATTCTAGAAGCTCCACCCCGTCAATTCCTAGTTGAAACTCTTAAAGTGGCAATGCTTATTTACTGTACATGGTCTAAAGCTTTTTCATATCTGAGGTGACAAGAACAGGGCTCAGGAAAAAAACTTACTAAGTCTCAGTAGAGATGGGCATGAATTAAAAACCAAGTTGCAAAATTTATCAAAAAACGCTGATTGTTGATTTGTATTCATCCGAAGCGATTCCCCTTGCGGAATATGAATAAATGAATTTTTAGTGATTTTGATTTGTCGATTTATTGGGCTATAAAACAGTCCCCAAGGCACCCAGAGACATCAAAATCATAGAAAATCTTCCCCTGATTATCCTCCAGATTCCCTCCAGGTTTGATGAAGATTGGGTTTTGGATGTCCGAGTTATACACCCATAAAAAGCCACTCCCAGGGAAGTTGCCCCAAGGAACCTAGAAATACCAAAATTGCAGAGAAGCTTCCCCTGATTCTCTTCTGCAATCTCTCCAGGTTTGGTGAAGATTGGGGTTTCCCCAAGCCAGCTGCAAAAGAATACTGTCCTGGGGGAACCCACTTTGCGGCTGTATAACTTGGAGGTCTGAAAACCAATCTTCAACAAAGTTGGAAGGATTGTAGAATTGAGCCAGAGGAAGCTTTCCTGTGACGTTAGTGTCTGTAAATTCCTGGGGGCTGTTTTACAGAGTTTTAAAGTCAAAACAAATTGACAAACTGATTCATCAGAAAAAAAATGGAAATTCATTATTTGTGATTCATTGACCCTGACGAATCACAAATCAAAATGAATCAACATTTTTTCAATTTGTGCCCATCTCTAACTCTCATTATACCCCCAATGGTCATGGTCACATGCTATGCTGGATGTGGGATTCTGGAAGCTTTAGTTCAAAGTATAACTTTGTCTAGGAAGGGTTTGGAAAATCTGTGGAAGGGAAAGCAGAAGAGGAGACCTCATTCATGGTCACTAGAGGAAGTTGCAACAAATCTTTTGGGATCAGGAAACTGTCTGGTTTGGTATTTCCTTGGAGATGAAGATCATAATACCTACAAATTACCAGGACATGCAAGAAGACACATTAGGTAGCTTAATATTCACATTTTCATGTGAGAATAACATCATTCTCAGATATCTAAATGGCCCTTAGTAGCTTAACCAAAGTCCTTATATTCTGTACAAGAAGAGAGAATTAAATTGCAGCCTGTGAAGTCAATGTTCATTGGATATACATCTGTCACTCTTGAAACAGCTAATCAAATAATGCCCTTGAAAACTAGGCTGTGGGATACAATGAAATGTCTTTAATCATCTCAAACTCTTTCACTTACAATAAGCAATTGAGCTTCAAAGTTACAGTCATAAAGGGGGGTAATAAAATATGGTAGCATAAAACAAACATTAAATGGGCATTAAATGGATTGAAGAATTAGAGTATCTGCCACTGAACTAAAGTCACAGAGCAACAAACAAATTATCTTTAAATAACCCACCCAGGTAGTACCATTGATCCCTCAGTTCAAAGAAATTCCTGTCCGTGGGGACTAACTATAAATACCAGCACTGAGAGCATCAAAATGTTTGCTTCAAAGTGGGTAGCTTAAACAGATGAAATAATTCACAATCCTTGTCAAAAGACCTTTTGGCCTCTTAAAAAGCAAGATGGAATTTGATATGCAATGTAGAGATTTGTAGAGTCCCTTAAGAGACACCGACTGAAGCTCTCGGCTCATTCAAGCTTAGTGAATCTTGGCTTCATGCTGAAGGCGGGGTTCAGCCAAACAGTTTTCAGTCAAGCAGATACTCTGTCTCCAAACACAAATGAAGGTGAGAATAACAGAGTAATATCTGGAAGTTGAATCATGGCAAATGGAGTTCATTTTTATTAGGTTGAAACGTTTCGTTACTCATCCAAGTAGCTTCTTCAATCAGACCGAAGAAGCTACTTGGATGAGTAACAAAACGTTTCAACTTAATAAGAAAGTCTAGTTGCCATGACTCAATTTCCACATAATCTCACCTGGATGACTGAGAATCTTCACAGAAACAGAGTAATACATGAAAATCTACCTACAAATGTGCTATACTAATTTTCAGATATTTTAGTTCAAATTTTTGGTATCTGAGAAAAATAGGCAGGGATTATAGAAGTGGGATCTGTGTTGGAACCTCTGATCTTCCACTCAAGGGAGAGCCATACTCTGGCACACTAGTGGTGACGTTTGTAATTGGGACTTTATGAATCAGAAAACTGTTTTTGGATAGCCATTCCAAGAATCTAGCAGCCAGCATGGATGCTGATGAAGTGGATTTAAGGGGATTCTTATACTCCAATAGGTATCTTTTAGAAAATTGTAGTTCAAGCTTTACCAAATTGGAACATCCAGGATAATGATGAACTAAGCCCAAGACTTTTTAAAAAATTGACTCTGGCTCAAAATCTGATTGCTTAGCATAAGAAAATATATAACTTTCAATCCATTTCTAACCAGTAAATGAAAAGTCCCTGCTACAATTCTTGGGGATGCAGATTCCTGCACCAAGCCAGGGTACATATTTGTCAGATAGGAGAAGACTGAAAGTTATGATTTTTCTTATGCTAAGCAATACAGTTTCAGCCAAGTTCTAATTAGGTTGGTTGTTGTAAGGGTTTGGGGCTGTTTGGCCGTGTTCTGGAGGTTTTTCTTCCTAATGTTTCGCCAGTGTCTGTGGCTGGCATCTTCAGAGAACAGGAGTTAGAACTCTGTGTTCTGGTGTAGTGTGTGGAATATTTGAATATTTGTAGCTGTGGGATCAGCTTTTTGTCCTTTTCAGGAGATTGGGTGATTATGGTGATCAGGGTGTTTTTTTGCTATGGGTGTATTGTTGTGATAAGGTGGAGAGATGATCTGTCACTGTGATTGATGGGTATCATTAGCTAGTTTTTTGTGTGCAGTCATCACCAGTCCTTGTGACTGGGTAGAGTTCGTTGACCTTTTTGCAGGCTGCTGCTCTCAGTGCTGAGAGCTAGGCTTTATTGAGTTTTAGACTTTCTTCTTTTTTGTTGAAGCTTCGCTGATGTTTGGAAATTTCAATGGCTTCCCTGTGCAGTCTAACATAATAATTGCTGGTGTTGTCCAGCACGTCTGTGTTTTTAAATAGGGTTTCATGTCCAGCTTGTTTCAGGCCATGGTCAGCTACTGCCGATTTTTCCGGTTGTTTCAGTCTGCAGTGTATTTCATGTTCATTGATTCTGGTATGGATGCTGTGTTTTGTGGTCCCAATATATACATGGCCACAACTGCAAGGTATCTAGTGTATCTAATTAGGTTGATTCCAGCCTTGAAACCAGGCTTTCTCACCATTGACATCACTCAATTTACTTTCCTGTTGCATTTTACCAGGAATGTTGGTAAGTTTTTGGGTCTGAGTCCCAAGTAGAAGTCCAAGTCTTTGGTACCAAGTCCAAGTCTAAGACTTTGGTACCAAGTCCTGACTCCCAAGCCCCAAGTATGAGTCCCTATTAAGAACCAGCTTTTTTCCCCAGAAAAAAAAGAGAGGGAATGAGCGGATTCTGAGGTGCAAGTTTAGCCCAAGTCATTAAAAAAATGAGTCAAGTCTGAGTCACATTGCTGGTGCAATTTAGGTCCAACCTGACAGTGAGTCCCCATCCCTGCAATTTATTGGGAAGATTCTTACAAGGATCTCACTGGATCTGAAAAAAGACTATTCTCAATAATTCTAGAGCTTGTGATGGTACTGGAACAACATTCATTGGTGTATTCAAAGGTACTGCAGCAGACATTAGCAAGCTTGCTTACCATGATTGCTTTGGGTAGCAAGGGTAATAATGTACAGTATATGTATTCACTGTTTTCCAATGTATAGTGAAAGCGCAGGTGTGAAGTTAGGGTGCAGTTAAAGATGAATATCAAAGTTGGCAGAACAGTTAAGCAGTGCATGTCTGCTTTCCATTCATGTATGCAATGAATACGTGAATGCTTTTGTCTGAAGATGGTTTTAATCAAGATCCTATTAGCTATTTGAATGGAAAAAGCAGAGAAGAAGGTGGTGGAGGATAACCATTTGATATGAGTGCTTGAACTTATACTACCTCATTTACTGCCATCAGAAGTGGGACCAACTGAAGTACAGTATGTTTTCATAAATGTATAAATTCCACCAAAGCAACATGTATAGATGTTTGTCACTGCTAAACTGGCTTCTGTTCTGTCCTCAAGTCCTCACACTAGCTATCTAAAGCCAGAAGATGAAAAGCAGGGAGCACCCTTCTTAGTTACAGTTGCAAAGTGTTCAGTGCATTTGTTATTGCAAATGAAATATCTAGTGCTGCAAAACTATATTTAAGACACTTCCTAACTGTATCTCATAATAATTATATATAACCTGGCTCTTTTATTAGTTGGATCCAAAGTCCAGGATGCATAATGAGGTGACAGAAGCTATCTTCTTTCAGGAGCAGCCCATAAAAGGTCCTGAATCAGACAGAACAACTCCGGTGAGTGAGGTGAGTTTCTTGTCTCTCTCTCTTTTATTTTCCACTGAAAGGAAAGATAAGGGTGCATGTAGGGGTGGTGGTGGATATCTCTGAATTGTATGTGATAATCACTGGTTAGAGAAATGATATAAACTTCTAAAATCAAAGGAGACAACCAGCAATTAAAGAAAAGTTAACATCACCTGAAATTATTGGTTCAAAAGAGCATGCAGTGTTTCAAATTATGAGGGGGGGGGGGAAACAAAGATGGGAGAACATTTTCCACAGTTCTAGTTAAAATTATCTGTTACAACTTGTGACTATCACTACTGCAACACATTTCTTTTCACTGTTTTCTTTTTCAGAGTGGCTGTTAAAAGAAAAGAAAAGCTCATTAAACTTTATTATACTCAATAAACATCAGTTCTTAGCCTAACAAAAGAGATGTGTTTTAAGGCTAAGAGAGAAGCTTTACTTGATTTAAATATTTGCATCTACCCATTGTTTGGGAGTGATGGAGAAGGTTGAGTCCCCAGTGGATAGATCAAAGCAGGAAGGATAAGCAGAATGTTAAGTAGCATCATTCCCACATCTCATCACTACGTGTATGATGTCTAATTATTGCTATACCTTTCCACAGTAATGGAAGTAAGCCAGGTGGTGTATTCATGATGCTCCTTTCCTTACAAGAAGTGTTTTAAGAGTGCATCTATTTGTGTTGCACTGATACTTGATTTACATAGAACACTTTTAAGGCAATACCCAGGACAAATTTTTAACACAAGAGCCACAAGCATTTCTTGCTAGGGAAGGGTGAGGGGGAGAGAAAGAGATTGAGAAAGAGAGAGAGAATTACTCTTTTTTAAAAGCAAAGCTTTCAATTGAAACAGGAATGTTCCTTGATAGACATGACTTCTGAATACTAATTCTCAGCTACCACTCAAAGCTCATTAGTGTGCGGCTACATTTTCAAAACAGAAATACATGCTTTAAAAGTCTACTACAGTACCTTGCACTCAAAGCCAAGGAAATTGCATTGTTTCAAATGCCAGCAGCCAACATCTGGAGAAAATGAAGAAAAAAGAAACCCTGAAGTGACATACAGAGAATTCTGCCCTTGGACAGAATTGCTATGACAAGACTTATAATTATACAGTATCTGAAAGCCCCTCTGGGTGCAGATTCTATTATATTTTATTGCTCCTGAATTCACTGAAACTTTAAAAAAATCATGTTACTAATCAAGATAAGAGCAATCCTGGAAACCTTTATTAATCTGTGTTGTTTATTAAGCATATAGATGCTGACTAAACAAGTGGCTACTGTTTACTTCCTCAAGAGGCCTCCTAGATGACATTCACTTTCATGTCTATTTCCCAATGCAAGTTAAGAGAGGGGTTTAAGGGACTGAATGAGGTTCTCCTGTAAAAATCAAAGCTTGACTTTATATAATCCACTACCTGATTGCACCTGTAAAACGGATGTAAGGCTCCAATCTTTATTTAAAAGGGTGTTTATTTAAACCCATTAGGATGCATTTCATTGCCTCTGCCTATTCCAAATGGCTTTACCAACATGAAAAGTTTCTTGTAAGAATACTTGCTCTTTCCTTTATTCTAAGGATTCTTTGAGTTTATAATATAGGAAAATCACAGTGCAATAGTCTTATGTTATAAACAAGGTCTTCCAGATGTCTTTGGTTGCATCAACCATAGGCTAGCATCACCTGGCTTACGGTTGGTGCTGGCCTATAATGAGCAACATGTTGCAGTGGTGGTCAAAGAGGTGAATTCAAGTAGAATCCAAGAAACCTGTGTTCAGATCCTCACTTGATTATGAAGCTCACTGGATGGCCTCAGACCCTCTATCCTGTCTTAGTCTGATGTGCTTCATAGGATTGTTGTGAGGATGAAGGGAAAAAGAGAGAGTTATGGACACCAGATTGAGCTCATTGGGTGAAAGGTGGGATATGAATGTAATGAAATAGTAATTAAATACTTAAAATCCAGAAATCGTCTAGAAGGCCACAGTTACCCAATTCTATGATGAGCTAATAAATCTGATTCATTACAGTCAGTAATTGTGCTGAGGCTTTATTTTGATGATACCTTTACCAGAAGCCCTGTTTAGGAATTGTAAAAACACCTCAAGTGGATTTGTGTGGACAGATATGAATAGCAGTTTGGAATCCAGCAGATCCAAAGATGTCTTCTTCTTGCTCTATGCTATTGCTGCCAATTCCCCTGCTAATGGGAGTTTTCCAACAGCAGCAGAAATAGCCAGCCACAGCAGGCACATTGGCCACATAAATGCTACTCTCCATTGGCAAAATTGATTTATGAATTACAATTACGACATGATCCTAAGAGCACACCACCATGGGCCTGCCCCAACATGCCATGGGGCCCATGCATGTTTCAGGTCACCCCCTCAATCAGGTGTTTGCACTGGGACAGGGAAAGGGTGTTGTGTGTTATTGTTCATCTGAGGTTCTATTTACCTAATTTTCAGATCTACTAAGGATCAGATTATTTTTATTATGTCCTGATTAGGGATGTGGGTATTTGTATTCATATAAGAATACAAATATCCCTGCACAGCTGGACGTAATGAGAGTCCGGCCCAATGGGGCCAAACTGTCCATTCACGTGTCCGCCACCAGTTCCACTCTCCGTTCCAGTTTTCCGGAGCTTGCAGTCGGCTAGCCACTTATCAGCCTGGCAATGAGACTCATATTCCCTCCTTCTGCCAAGAGTAGATAGCCAACCGTGATCTCTGGAGCGACTGGAAAGGAGAACTGAGCCAGCAGCAGACGCGTGAGTGGACGCCTACATCCAGCTGTGTGGGGGAATTTGTATTTGTATATGAATACGAATACTCCAATCTCTAGTCCTGATACATGAAACCATAGAACTCAAAGAGGGTTTCTTCTCTTTTTCACGTGACAGTAGATGTTCATCTGTAGGAAATGCTATGCAGATGCTTAAGTGCTGCCTGGTGTCAGTGATGCACTGGATGAGAGTCAACATACTGAAACTGAATTCAGGTTAGGTGGAGATTCTACTGTTGGGAAAATCATGGGGCAGGTTAAAGGGATATTTATCAGGCCTCATTGAGGTTACATTTCCCCTGAAGGATCAGGTTCACAGCCTGTGGATGTTAATTATCTTCTGTGGCAAAAAATGGCCTTTTATCAGCTTTGGTTGATTGCCTATCTACACACCTACCTGGATAAGAAATGCCACTCAGTGGTTCATAAGTTGGTAATTTCTAAAATAGACTACTACAGCACTCTCTACCTAGGACTGCCCATGAAGTCTGTATGGAAATTCAGCAGGTCCAAACTACAGCAGCCAGAATGATTACAAGTACCAGCAGAGATGAACCCAAACACCAGTCTTCATTACTTCCCTGTCAGTTTCTGTGCTAATTTGAACGTGTGGGTCACAATTTATAATGCTACATATATGTACTCTTTTGTAACAATTTTGTAACACAAAGTGTTCAAAATGGAGGTGATTTGAAAGTGGAAGCAGAGACAGGATTTCTAATCCTGCTCCTTTCCTGTCACTATCTGTTCTGGAAGAGAGCTGTCCACAGAGGAAAGCCCATATGGAGACACATAAGAGTCTCTCCATGTGACTAGTAATCTTGAAAAACCAAGATGCCCAACTACATTAAGAGACTCCATGTGTAGCACACCATGTGTAGTGTCCTTCTTTAAGTGAAGAAAGCAAAACTTGGTGGGCAGTACTAGAACTCTTTCCTTGCTCTTTTCCCTAAATGCCTGATTAGGGGCACTAATTCCTTCAATCAGTTATACAAGATATATTTCTGGCCTTTGCACAAAATGTCAGAATCATGTCAGAATTCTGAATGCAGCTTTTCACTGACTGCCACATAGAGACAAAAAAACAGGTTTGAAAGTGCTGTATTATTGAAATCTTGTAACTAAAACTCAGGCTCTAGTATCTACAACCCATAGTATCTGCAAACTGAATGCTTTTATGCAAGCATCCAAGAGAAAACTGATCACACACCAAAATATAATTGTAAGTGAACAGAGAAGTAGGAAAAAACACAGAACCAAATGTCATTGGAAAATTTGGTCTAGGGAACATAAATGAAGCAGGACAATGATTCAAAGAGTTCTGTAAAGCCAGCAGCCTGTTTATTACAAATACATACTTCAAGCAACCAAACAGATGATGCTACATGTGTACTGTATAGATGTGCAATATCGAATCCAAAAGACTACATAATTGGAATGAGGAGATGGAGAAGCTATATTCTCTTCACCAAAACAAGACCAGGAGCAGATTGTGGTACTGATAATGAAGTGGTAATATCAAACATTAGAATAAAGCTGAAAAGAACACTGAAAGAATCTTATTGCCAAAATATAAACAATATGTCTGATGATTTTAAGGTCCACAGAAAAATATTGCTGTTGTTAAGTCATTAAGTCATGTCTGACTCTTCATGACCCCATGGACCAGAGCACACCAGGCCCTCCTGTCTTCCACTGCCTCCCGGAGTTGGGTCAAATTCAAGTTGGTAGCTTCAATGACACTTTCCAACCATCTCATCCTCTGTCATCCCCTACTCCTCTTGCCTTCACACTTTCCTAACATCAAGGTCTTTTCCAGGGAGTCTTCTCTTCTCATGAGATGGCCAAAGTACTGGAGCCTCTGCTTCAGGATCTGTCCTTCCAGTGAGCACTCAGGGTTGATTTCCTTTAGAATTGATAGGTTTGTTCTCCTCGCACTCCAGGGGACTCTCAAGAGTCTCGTACAGGACCGCAATTCAAAGGCATCAATTCTTTGGTGGTCAGCTTTCTTTATGGTCCAGCTCTCACTTCCATACATCACTACAGGAAAAACCATAGCTTTGACTATTCGGACTTTTGTTGGCAAGGTGATGTCTCTGCTTTTTAAGATGCTGTCTAGGTTTCTCATCGCTTTCCTCCCAAGAAGCAGGCGTCTTTTAATTTCGTGCCTGCTGTCACCATCTGCAGTGATCATGGAGCCCAAGAAAGTGAAATCTGTCACTGCCTCCATATTTTCCCCTTCTATTTGCCAGGAAGTGATGGGACCAGTGGCCATGATCTTAGTTTTTTTGATGTTGCCAGAAAAAAATTACATAATTAAACCAAGCTGTATTTGAAAATTGAAAAAGAAAATTCACACAGGGAAAAGAAACGAAATACTTAGAAGGGTGATGGAAGAAAAGTCTAACGTTGCTGAGAACCAATGAGAAGAAAACATAAAACATAACAAAAACTTGGGGCTTTCCTTCCCCTTGAACATTGCTTAGTTGACCCCCCTCATCCCATTTAATGGCGTGCAGACCATGATCATTGGGTTCATCTCCAGTTAGTGCTTCTATATCAAGTTGTTATCTATATTTTTTTATTGTTGTGATATACTTGGACAGGAGAATAGACTGCTATGTTTCACAAAGTAATATCTCACCCCTCTCCCTTCATTTCAAATGAATAAACATGGTGCAGCACAGGCTTTATGAAGAGCATATATTTCCAGCTAGAAGCCTAGGAGCACATACAATAAGTAGCTAGTATCTGTTGTTGAATAAAGTGACCAGAACAGAAGAGGAAAAATAAGTATGATCATTCATTTAAAGGCCAAAGAGACCTCAAAAACAATATTCCTATTGCTGTTCTATGTTGTCCTGAATTTAGACCACACAGTTTTTCATTTACAACTGAACCTTTATTCTGTTTGAGAAAATGCTTGAAGCTGTTTTCACTTGAATGGCTATAACACAAAGCTGTAAAAAAAGAATCATGGAGCATTGCTGAAAGACTTGGAAACATATCAAATTCTTCGTCTGTAGCAAATCTCTGAGAAGATTTTATATGAAAAGACAATACAGCTACATCTATATCCTTACATGCAGGACTGCTCACAAGTTGATAAGAGAGGAGCCATAGTTCAATTAGGCTTGAACCCCAAACAACGACCTATATAGGGCATAGCCCCACTCTCAATAGCACAGTACTTGCCCGATAGTTTTATATCTAATTTACTTTCTCCATCTAATAGCCACATCAGTTGAACAATTTTTAAAAAGACATGAAACTCATTTGTATCCACAAATTTTCCTAACATATGCATATGGGGGAAGTTCCTATACAAAATTCAAGATACAGTGGTGCCTCGCTTAATGATGTTAATTGGTTCCAAAAAAACACACATCGCTATGGGAAAACATCGTTAAGCGAAACGGGTTTTCCCATAGAGATGCATTCAAAACCGGTTAATCCGTTCCAATAGGCACGGATTGTCGTCCTTAAGCGAAAAAACCCATAGGAAACATCGTTAAGCGATACAATGTTTCCTCCATTGGAATGCATTGAAGCCTATTCAATGCATTTCAATGGTTTTGCAATGTCCATTTTTGCAAATTTAAGTGTGTCTTAAAAGGTTCAAAAACTGTTTTAAATGCTTGGTATCGTTAGTGCACCTTCTAAAACAGGTGCAAACTTAATTTGGCTTTGATCTGACTTTTTGTTAATTTTTGCTGAATTTTTCCCCCCACCAACTTTTGACAGCTGTCAAAATTTGTGAAAAAATTCACAATAAATTAACGAAGACTCAGAAACTGTTTTAAATGCTTGGATTCGTTAGAGCACCATGCAAAACCTGTGCAAACTTAGTTTGGCTTCGTTCTGAGTCTTCATTATTTTTTGTGAATTTTTTTCTCCCCCATAGGAAACAATGGAGCTGTCAAAAGTTGGTTTCAATACTTTCCTATGGGGGAGAAAAAATTCACCAAAAATTAACGAAAAGTCAGATCAAAGCCAAATTAAGTTTGCACATGTTTTAGAAGGTGCACTAACAATTCCAAGCATTTAAAACATTTTTGAACATTTTAAGACACTTTTAAAATTGAAAAAACGGACATCGTTAAGCGAAACAGGGGACCTAAAAATGCATTCGCTATGTGAAGCATGGTCCCGAAATCGCTAAGTGAAAATCGCCCATAGGAAACATCGTTAAATGATGCATAGAATTCTTTTAAAAAACCATCGTTAAGCGAAAACATCGCTAAATGAGGCAATCGTTAAGCGAGGCACCACTGTACTTTAAATGTCCACATGTGAAGATGCACACCATTGTGACATACAACTAGCATTGCAAGACCTGGTGTGCAATCTTGTTGCAGAATGTTATAGATTGTGTTTACACACATTCAAACAATGCAAACAGTTTATAGGATTTAAACATTTGGGGAGGGTGAAAAAACCAAAAAAAAGGGTATGGATTGCATGGCTGGTTAATTCGTACTCTACCACTAGGGGGAGAGTTTTTTTTTTCTTTTTTTTCTTCTTTTGACCTAAAATGAACTTAGGTCAAAAAAAGGCAGGAAAGGTTTTTTTCATTCACAAGTTGAGGCTGCTTTCGCAAGTCGAAGTAACATTTTGCGAACGGAGCCATTTGTAAAAACATTCGCAAGTGGAGACATTTTTAAGTCGAGGTACCATTGTATTTTTTCCTACAATAGATGTAATTCATCTATGGCATTCTTGTACTTGCACTCTGTCTTGGCTCAGATAAAGCAACTCTGTAGCCAAAGGGAACCAGGTCACCTACAAAGTCAAAACCTTACTTTTTGTTTCTGCTATCCACGAACACTAATCTCTTGTTGTCTTCTGCAAATAGACCGAAGCTGGCTCTCAGTCTAATTTCTAGTTCCAAGAATTTAATTCATCTGCTCTTTGACAATGTTCATTTTTCAAAAGTCAGCACATATTATTGTAGCTTGTTGCCTAATTTCTCATCTGAAAATCTTCCCTGACATTATACAGTATGTGACCCAAATAAGCTAAGTGCTTCGCGAAGCACATTTCCCAGCATTGACAGATATATCACAGCTTCTTGTACAGATGCTTAAAAACAGAGGACAAGCATTGGGGAAAGGTATATGCAAGCAAAGAGCAAGTTGAAAGAATAAAATTGTTAGAAAAGTCTACCTCATTTCTGATATGTCACATAAAAGCCCAATTTGCAGGGCATCAGGCATTTCCAGGAGTCCCCATATGCATTCCCACCGGCTTTGTTACAACATTGAGAAGGCCTGAAGATACTGTGATGCCCATCAACAATTTAATATGATTAGTAAATGAAATCTGCTAGAATTTCTGAAGTCGGTGTTGAGTTTTAAAACAGAAAGCCGGGACATCATTGTTAACTAGGTCATCTCTGCTTTAGGCCATAACTAGGCATAAAACCTTTCAAAGAACTCTTTAAGTTATTCTGATGTTGTCAAAACTTGTCTAATAAGCTTGTCATCTTTTCTTCTTCTCAGGTGTCAAAAGAATTGAGTTTGACCAAGAGGTAACTGGGTCACTTGGGCAGGCCATGTACCTGTGGCTTTATTTGCCTAAGGGGCTTGTACGGATTTACCGTTCTGCCATGTTCTATTTAGTATGCCTCCCTAGAGAACATTTGATCAGCGTAGAAGACATGCTGATTTCACATTTTCTGTTTGTTCGTATAAAAAAAAGCCAGAATGCAATTTGGTTGATATGAGAAAGAAAGAAAAATTACTCTCTGCTGTTGAGCGTTTATCCTTTTTATGAACTGAGGCAACTCTTGAACAGGTACTGATACCTTGCAGAACCCCAAGTACCTCACTCTGATCTCTCTAATTAACAAAATAAAGACTAATAGGAATTCCATTACCCTGCCATTGTCATAAAAAATGCAGTGTCGGAATGCATTGGCTTTGCTTACTCATATACAACCTGTTATCTGTTAGGAACAGGTAGATTACTTGTATGGCATTAAACATAGTAAATATAGTTATTCCCCATAATTTATCAAAATAATTCTATGGTTTGTTTAAATGTATGAACTCTACTGAATGCACGATTGCTTCATTTACCCTTTTTAAAAAAAACTACCCAGGGGACTATTTATATGAGGCTTATATAAATAAGCTTATATATATAAAGCTTATTTATATAAGCCTCATATAAATAGTCCCCTGGGTAGTTTTTTTTTTTTAAAAAGAAGGGACGTGGTGGCGCTGTGGGCTAAACCACAGAAGCCTGTGCTGCAGGATCAGAAGACCAAGCAGTCGTAAGATCGAATCCACGCAACGGAGTGAGCACCCGTTGCTTGTCCCAGCTCCCGCCAACCTAGCGGTTCGAAAGCGTGCAAATGCAAGTAGATAAATAGGTACCATCTCGGTGGGAAGGTAAACAGTGTTCCGTGTCTAAATCACACTGGCCATGTGACCACGGAAAGATTGTCTTCGGACAAACGCTGGCTCTATGGCTTGAAGAGCGGGATGAGCGCCGCCCCCTAGAGTCGGACACGACTGGACAAAAATTGTCAAGGGGAACCTTTACCTTACCTTTACCTTTAATATATATAAATAGTCCCCCGGGTAGTTTTTTAAAAAAAGATAAATGAAGCAATTGTGCATTCAGTAGAGTTCATAAATAAATAAATAAATAAATAAATAAATAAATAAATAAATAAATAAATAAATAAATAAATAAATAAATAAATAAATAAAATATATATATTTAATACATATATATAAACATTTTAACCCGCCTTGAAGCTTATATGTACTTCACAGCACCTGTGTTTTGCACAAATGTCAGATATCTTCTACAGCTAATTAAAGGAATGACTATCCCTATTTAGGCATTTAGGGGAAAAATTTATTTGAACGATTGAACTGGGAAAGAGTTCTAGTACTGCCCACCAGGTGCCACTTTCTTCACTTAAAGAAGGACACTCTGAAGAGAAGTCAGAGTGCTATACATAAAGTCTCTTCATGCAGTTGGGCATCCTGGGTTTTCAAGATTCCTAGAGACTTATGACTTAAAGAGACTTATGTAAAGAAGGGGTTTTCCTCTGCAGACAGCCCCTCTCCCTGTGTAGATAATGACAGGTAGGGAGCAGGATTAGAAACCTGTTCCTTCTCCCACTTTCAAATCAACCCCATTTTGAACAATTTGATGTTACAAGGGATGAATGGATATGTAGAATGATACCTTAAATTTAGCACAGAAACTGACAAGAAACCAAATAAAACTGGGGATTTGTGTTCATTTCTGCTGGTACTTGTAATCATTCTGGTTGCTGTAGTTTGGACCTGCTGACATCTCTGCAGAATAAGAATGGCAGCTCTGCGAGGCGCAAAGCTGCCCTGGTGGAGAGCTTTGTCCTTCCATCCGGAGAACGGCATCACGGGTGGATGACGCCGCTCTCAAGGAGGGTGGAGGGACTGAGTTTTTAAAAAGCAGATTCCCTCTTTGCCCGGCCTCTTTTGCATCAGCCCAGCAAGAGACAAACCGCACTGCTCCAGCAAGAGTAGCTGAGAGAGGAGTCTCGAGATTTTTGGGTTGCACAGCAGCACAGCCTCGGGCTGTTTTCTTACTGGTCTTTTAATTGTTTGGGGGAGTAGGCAGGAAATGGGGGAGCCTTCTCCCTTAGCTATTGTGGGGTAAACAGAAGCCTTATTAAAAAAGAAGAAGGAATGGAGTTGTGAATGGGATGCCAGAAGTATTAAGAGAGAGAGAAGCTAATTAAATTAAATTAAATAGTATAGGTGGTTATATCTTGGTTCAAAACAAAACAAAACAGGGAAACAGTAAGCTTTTGGGGTGGGTGCTAAGCACCCTGTTGGGCTCAGCCTAGCGGTTGTTGCCCAGCATATTCAAAACAAAACAAAACAAAACAAAAAGGAAGCTTTTGGGTTGGTTGCTACGCCGCTGTCCCTCTCTCCCGCTGGGCTGCCTGCTAGTTACTACACTGTATATATGTATGTGTGTCTAGATATATATAGTGTGTGTATATATATACAATTTCCTCTGACCTAATATATATATAAATAAATAAAATTATATATAAAGGGACAAGTTTTTTAAAAGACAAGCAGCCTGCAAAGCATATGGCCCCAGCTGTAATTTCTTCATCTGAAGATGAGGAGTGGCCCAACTACAGTCCTATTACAATGAATTGGAGCTAGAAGAGAGCCATTGTTCAGCAGGCTGCTGATACGGCCACCCTGAGGAAGTCACGTAGTGGATCTAAGGCGTGCAGGATGGTTGAGTTGAGGCAACTGAGTGAGGTAATGTTGTTATGTATTGTTCTCGTAGAAAAGAATTTTGGCAGGAGTGTCTTGGGCGGTGTCAGCGGGTGATGGTCACCCATCCAAGTGTATTGATGCAGAAGCAGGCAGGAGGCTCAAGCCTCTGGCAGTGCGGAGTAATCAACTGAATGATGAGGACCCAGGTGAAGAAGAGCAGATCCGCCAAGATGCATGGGGTACTGGCAGGCAGACAGGCAGAGTTGACTTTGCCACTTACCGACAGGAGGTAAGAGGTACCTTACACCAATGCTGCAGTACCAGCGCTGCCAGTTGCAAGTGAGGCAGCAACCACATTCACACACACATATAAAATGTATGTGGCCTTGGGGGGGAAGTTGGCCTCAGATGACTGCCAGCTCACTGCCCGGCAAAATAAGGGGAGGTTTATCCACAGTGGGAGTGCCCGTGCCGGATTTGAAGCCTTGCACCTTACCCACAGTGGTCCCTTCCTAATTAAAAGCCAGCTGGCTGGATAAGTCAGTTCTCAGTTGTTGTCTGTGGAGTTAGAGGCTGGGAGTTTAATATCTGCTGTGCATGCTCTTTGTAAGGCCACTTGTGTGGCCTTAGGCAAGCTACGCAGTCCCTTGGGTCTTTTTCCTGAGCTCTGATGGACCAGTTGTTTCGAACCCACCTGTTGCTGGGAATTAATGCTAAGGGGTCCTGCAGTCCAAACAGTTCAGGTTCCATCACCAGTGCTCGATATGGGAGCATTTCATGGTTCAGCCACATGTCTTAGGGGTTGCCCTGGACCAGGTGGCTACATGGACAGTGGTGGTCCCAAGCGGTAGCCGTCTAGCCCGTCTGCTGCTTCAGAAGGGCTCCAGTCCAATTTCCCAGGAGATATGAACTAGGAATGGATGCTTAATGCTGGGTAGGGCATTCATGCAGACTTTTCAGGTAGGGCAAGGGAACTCGGGTTCCTTTAGTGAAGAAAAAACAGTAGTCGTGAAGGCTTTCATGGCCGGGATCTAATGGCTGCTGTGGGTTTTTTGGGCTCTGGCTATGTTCTGACTGTTGTTCTTCCTAACGCTTTGCCAGTTTCTGTGGCCAGCATCTTCAGAGGACAGGAGTAGCATTGTGCTCTGGTGCAGTTTGTTTGGGAGTTGAATATTTATAGCTGTGGGATCAGCTTTTGTCCTTTTCAGGAGATGGGTGATTATGGTGATCAGTGTGTTTTTGTTGTGGGTGTATTGTTGTGATAAGGAGGAGAGATTATCTGTCACTGTGACTGATGGGTGTCGTTAGCTGATCTTTTGTGTGTAGTGATCACTGATCCTTGTGGCTGGGTAGAGTTCATTGACCTGTTGCAGACTATTTTTCAGTGCTGGGAGCCAAGCTTTGTTAAGTTTTAAACTTTCTTCTTTTTTGTTGAAGCTCTGCTGGTGTTTGTGGATTTCAATGGCTTCCCTGTGCAGTCTAACATAATGATTGCTGGTGTTGTCCAGTATTTCAGTATTTTGAAATAGAATTTCATGTCCAGCTTGTTTTAGGACATGTTCAGCTACTGCCGATTTTTCTGGTTGTTTTAGTCTGCAGTGTCTCTCATGTTCTTTGATTCTGGTGTGGATGCTTCATTTTGTGGTTCCAATATATACCTGACCACAACTGCAATGTATCCGGTATACTCTTGCAGTGGTGAGGGGGTCCCTTCTGTTCTTTGCTGACCGTAACATTTGTTGTATTTTTGTGGTGGGCTTGAATACTGTTTGTAGGTTGTGTTTTTTCAAAAGTTTCCCCATGCAGTTTGTGACCCCTTTGATGTATGGCAGAAATACTTCATTTGTGGGTGGCTGTTTTTCTTCTTCAGTTTGGTGTTGTTTTCTTGGTTTGATGGCTCTTGTGATTTCATTTTTGGAGTAGCCATTTGCCTGCAGGGCCCAATTCAGATTGTTGAGTTCAGTGCTGAGAAATTGAGCTTCACAGTTCTGATTTGTACGGTCTATCGGTGTTTTGATTATGCCTCTTTTTTGCTGTGGGTGATGGTTGGAGTTTCTGTGTAGGTACCAGTCTGTGTGGGTGGGTTTTCTGTAGACCTTGTGTCCCAATCGGAGGTCAGTTTTGCATACGACCATGACATCTAAGAACGGGAGTTGGCCCTCTATTTCTTTTTCAATTGTGAATTGTATATTTGGGTGGATGCTGTTGAGATGGTTTAGAAATTCTTCCAATTTTTCTTCACCGTGGTTCCAAATTGCGAATGTGTCATCTATGTATCGGAACCAGGCTGTGGGTGTGAAGGGTGCTGAAGCCAGGGCCTGTTTTTCAGAATGCTTCATGTAGATATTTGCTATAACCAGGCTGAGGGGGCTCCCCATGGCCGTTCCATCTGTCTGTTCATAGAGTTCATTATCCCACTGAAAATAGCTGGTCATTAGGCAGTGTTGGAAAAGGGCCTTGATGTCTTCTGGAAAGATCTGCTGGATGCGTATCAGAGTGTCCTTTATCGGTACCTTAGAGAGATTGCCACAAGAGACATGGAGCATTGGAGGAGTGAAGCTGACAGGGCAAGCAGCTTAGCTGTCAATCCTAGTACCCGGTGCAGCTGTGAAGTTGCTTGCGAAGAAATTTTTTGCATTTTGCTGTGGAAAGGCTTGGGTATACTATGGCCTATAACACCACCCTATGTCCCCCAAATTTTTCTTTCAGTTAGGTCAATTTTTGGGAGCAGATTTACATGGAACAACATACCGTCAAATTATTTAAAGCAGTGATGCTTTGTGCAATTTTTGGGACATTTAGAATTAGCAAGCTCATAAGGGAGTCAAAAGTAGACAATTCAGAACAGCATTACAGATTGATGACTTATTTGTTTCCAAGTCTTTTTCTATCTCCGCCGATCTAAGAGAGATCAATTAGGAGAAAGTCGGGTGGTAAGCTTGGGATGTTGTTTAGTGAGGAGCTTTGCCTGGTTAGAGCTTATCTGCCTATATTGAGATAATGGGACTTCAGCAGAAGATCTATTTCACCATAGGGTGGCTCTCACCTCATAAGGTGCCAGTTTTGGACTGCCACTTCCTGGGGGCTGCGCAAGGCAAGCATTGTGGGATAGAAATTTGGCACCCACTCACTGAGAATAGGTGTAGCACCCATAACAGCAGTTTTTGATATGGGGAAGACCAGATAAAGAAAATAGGAAGGTGGTCTTCCCACAGGTTCAAAACTTATATAAGTTATCTACCTCAATAGATGCTAGTGTTTGTTTTTTCTTTCAGGATTCCAGCTGGTCGCCACCCAATTTTGAGTTGTTTTGTGTGGCCACAGTTATATAAACTGAGTGGTAACATATGCTTTGCAAACAGGTCAGGGTCACAATTCAGGCCTTGGTGATTGGGCCACAGTGGAATTGAAAGGGTGAAAGTGCATGCTCTGAATGTCCCAGAGTATGAATGAGCTCCCTCTGATTTATTGATGTTCACCAGGGAGGACATGACTTATTGCAGAGAACAGGCAAATCATTGATACTACAGGTGATTGAGGATTTGCAGACCATGTAGACCAACTTTCCAGCTCAAAGCTGATTTGGTCAAACATGGTTTGAAAGGCTGATTGTGATCCTAGACGCATTGACCGTGCACAGCGTGGTGTGAATCGTGAAATAACCAGAGCCATGAAGGCTAGGTTGGGGTTTGTAATTAAGCATCTTATCACTGAGTCCGCCAGCTGGAATGGTACATAAGTGATGGGGTTCACTTGTCCGATACAGGTTTGGGCCTTTTTCTAAGAGACCTACAAGGGGGCCTTTTGGCTGAAATTTTCGGCTGTGTTGGCGAGCTTGGGGCATATATTTATTTATTTATTTATTTATTTATTTATTTATTTATTTATTTATTTATTTATTTATTTATTTATTTATTTGATTTTTACCCCGCCCCCCATGTCTACTTGGGGCGACTTACAAAATAAAACAAAACAGTATAAAAATATATGAAATCATAAAATTACAACTACAATTTCAACTTAAAACAATTAATTTAAAGAGAGGATTACCAAGATGGAATAGCAAAGAAAAAAAAAGAGAGAAAGACTTAATTGACTGGAGGGAAGGCCTTCTTGAACAACCAAGTTTTTAGCTGGCTTTTAAAAACACCCAGTGAGGGTGCCAGCCGAATTTCTGTTGGGAGGGCATTACACAGCCGAGGAGCCACTGCCGAGAAGGCCCGGTTTCTTGTTTTCTCCTTCCGGGCCTCTCTCGGCGTCAGACCCCTCAGCCGCCCCTGCTGGCTATGTCGGGTGATTCGGGTAGATCTGGGTGGGAGTAGACGGTCTGCCAAATATTGAGGTCCCAAACCGTTTAGGGCTTTATAAGTGATCATTAGCACTTTGAAGTCAACGCGGAAACGGATGGGCAACCAGTGCAAAGCAGCCAGAGTGGGGGAGATATGCTGGTGTTTTCTCACCCCACTAAGGAGCCTGGCTGCTGCATTCTGGACCATCTGAAGTTTCTGCGTCAGCCTCAAAGGCAGCCCCACGTAGACTGCATTACAATGGTCTAATCTCGAGATTACGAGCGCATGGACTAGAGTAGTGAGGGCCCCCCGATCAAGATATGGTCGCAGCTGGGCAATCCGCCATAGATAAAAATAGGCGGAGCGGACCACGGACGCCACCTGGGTTTCCATGGTAAGCGCCGGGTCCAGATGTATTCCCAAGCTGCGGACCTCACTCTTTGCGGCAAGGGTCGTCCCTCCAAAGGAGAGGGAGTCAGCTATGCCGCTGACGGAAGGGCCACCCACCCTCAAGACCTCCGTCTTGTCTGGGTTCAGCCTCAATCCATTTGACTGCATCCATTCCAGTACAGTGTCCAGGCAGCGCTGGAGGGACCGGACGGCATCCACTGAAGTTGGTGTAAAGGAGATATAGAGCTGTGTGTCATCAGCGTACTGATGACACGATGCCCCACACACCCTGATGACCCCGCCCAGCGGCATCATATAGATATTAAACAGCATTGGAGAGATGATCGACCCCTGTGGAACCCCACAATTGAGATTCCACAGGGCCGAGACCCTCTCCCCAAGCTGTACTCTCTGGGGGTGGTCCTCCAGGAAGGAGCAGAGCCAGGCAAGACTCCCAACTCGGAGAGCCTCCCCAGGAGGATACCGTGGTCGACAGTATCAAAGGCAGCTGAGATGTCGAGGAGGACCAAGAAGGACATGTTGCCCCCATCGGCCTCCCTCAACAGGTCATCCAGCAGTGCGACCAGTGCCGTCTCTGTACCATAGTGCGGCCTGAAGCCCGACTGAAATGGGTCCAGAGCATTGGTTTCGTCCAAGAGCGCCTGAAGCTGATCTGCCACCTCCCTCTCAACCACTTTGCTGAGGAAGGAAACATTGGCGACGGGCCTATAATTGCCAATTTCATCCGCCGCCAGATTTGGTTTCTTCCTAATGGGCCTAATGAGTGTCTCCTTGAGGGCGAGGGGGACCTTGCCCTCCTGGAGAGACCCATTAATTATTGCAGTGGCCCATTCAGTTGTTACCGGCCTGGCTGCTTTGATTAGCCAGGCCGGGCAAGGGTCGAGAGAAGAGGTGGTGGCCTGACAGCGATCAGGTGCCTTGCCTACCAAATCTGGTGTTACAGGCTGAAAGGAGTCGAGAATAACCGGGCAGGATGGAGCGCTGGACATCTCTGCTCAATCCATTGTATTTAAAAAAGGAGAAAGGTCACGGCGGATGGCCTCCACTTTGGATTTAAAAAATATATAAATAGCCCCATGCCATGGTGGGTAGTGTGAAGGGAAGAGTCAGGGTGAGTTCATGGAAGACACAAGGTGCAAAAATATTCCATCTCCCGGTCAGGTGGTGTCAATAGAGCTGATGATGAGAGGTAGTTTCTTCATGGTGGGACCTCCCGGGCAGCAGTTCACCTAGAGTCATGAGGCTTGGTGGGCTGGGGTGTTGGGGGGCAAACCTCTAACCAGGGACCTGAATACGTGCTGTACAGATGACAGCACAACCCGCCTTGCTCTTGAATTATCCGGATATAAAGGCTACACCAGATTTGGAGATAATATCGCACTATTTTAGGTCCCTTTGTAGATTGGGGATTTATTTTAAATAGTTAATAAAGTTGTGGCCGAAGTTTTACCCCAGCAACCTGTGTCTACCTCTTTATTCCAGGCATTACAATGTAGACATTGGCTACAAAATAATTCAAATAATAAGGAGGGAAGAGAGGCAACAGCTTGATGTTGTTGTTTAGTGGTTAAGCTGTGTGTGACTCTTTGTGACCCCATGGACCAGAGCACACCAAGCCCTCCTATCTTCCACTGCCTCCCAGAGTTTGGTCAAATTCATGTTGGTCTCTTCGATGACACTGTCCAGCCATTTCGTCCTCTGTTGTCCCCTTCTCCTCTTGCCTTGACACTTTCCTAACATCAGGGTCTTTTCTATGGAGACTTCTCATGAGATGGCCAAAGTATTGGAGCCTCAACTTCAGGATTTGTCCTTCCAGTGAGCACTTGGGGTTGATTTCCTTTAGAATGGATAGGTTTGTTCTCCTTGCAGTCCAGGGGATTCTCAAGAACCTCCTCCAGCACCACAATTCAAAAGCATCAAATTTTTGGCAGTCAGCTTTCTTTATGGTCCAGCTCTCACTTCCATACATTGCTACTGGAAAAACCATAGTTTTGACTATGCAGACTTTTGTTGGTAAGGTGATGTCTCCACTTTTTAAGATGGTGTCTAGGTTTGTCATCGCTTTCCTCCCAAGAATCAGGCGTCTTTTAATTTTGTGGCTGCTGTCACCATCTGGAGTGATAATGGAGCCGAAGAAAGTCAAATCTGTCACTGCCTCCATATCTTCCCCTTCAGTTTGCCAGGAGGTGATGGGGCTGGTGGCCACGATCTTAGTTTTTTGATGTTCAGCTTCAGACAATTTTTTCTTCTCTCCTCTTTCACCCTCATTAAGAGGTTCTTTAATTCCACCTCACTTTTTGCCATCAGAGTGATATCATCTGCATATCTGAGGTTGTTGATACTTCTTCCGGTAATCTTAATTCCAGTTTGGGATTCCTCCAGTCCGGCCTTTCGCATGATGCATTCTGCATATAAGTCAAATAAGCAGAGAGACAATATACAGCCTTGTTGTACTCCTTTCCCAATTTGAACCAATCAGTTGTTCCATATCCAGTTCTAACTGTTGCTTCCTGTCCCACGTATAGGTTTCTCAGGAGATAGATAAGGTGTTCAGGCACTAGAACAATGAGAAATGTGTTGGAAAAACGTTTGTTTTCTGAAAAGTCAGAAATTATGTACTTGGAATCAGAAATAGAACTCCATGCCAGAGAATGCGGTTTCAAGAAAAAACAAGCCCCAAATCCTCTCATTTGCAAATTAAGCATTAGTAACTACCAGTTGATGAACCATGAAGCCCTGTCGATCTTCTCATTATCACAATTCATCTGCCATGAATATGGAATCATTGGTCTCATGTGGATAAATATTCAAAAGTATTTGATAGTTAATGATAAGTTTGCCACATTCCCTAATGGTTTTTTTTTCTATATTACAGTTATGCAACATCAACTCAAAAGAAGATGCAGGTACAAAGGGATGTTAGAAGTTGCTCAGCTGTACTACCCAGGGCTTCCACAGAGACAGAAACATGGTCGAACCTGAGTTTCAGAAGGCCATTGGAGACAAGTTAAATACACTGGAGCACTTTGTCTCACATAAACACAATATGGCAAGCATCCCTTGAAGCAATAATCTGTCCTTCCCCACAGATAAACCTGCAGTTTAATATCACCAGGGGCTCTTATTAGTTCTGTACCTCCACCTTCTCAGGCTGGGATTGTTGCCAAAAAGATTCTGCTGCTCTCCACTCTACCGTTAAGAGCGGCTTGTAAAACAGCAGAAGCATGGAAACCTTGTATAAGGTCCCATAACAACATATTTTATCAGTTTCCAGACAATCTATCAAGGTATAAAAATGACATTTTTCCAGTAGCAACTCTTTGTGTATTTTTATCAAGTATTTACATATTGACAGAAACGTTACTACTTATACATTCCAAATCAGGGAGCAAAGGGAGGAAATTTCAATGTCACTGAAATCTGCTGAGCAAATGTCAAGGTTTTTCATACAAGGAAAGGCTATACATCTTGATGGGGCAAGTGGCTTATTTAGCAACTGGCTTCAGTTTTTTTTACACTATATGTATTTCTGAGGACATGGGAAAGACAAGAGAGGCAAGAGAGACAGCAGTGAGAAAATGCAATAGTCAAACAAAGCCAGCATAAATGAAATATGAAGATTGCTGTATTGAATATGGCTTGGCAGAGAATAGTTGTTATTATGTAAATATGACATGGCAAAAGTCCTATTAATGTTGGTAATGGACTGAGGAAGGCAAAGAAATTGAAGTTTAAGGTCTCTTGAAAGACAGATCACTGTTAGAGGAAGTAATGTTCCTCTTGAATACTCAAGTTCCCAGTTTATGCATGCCCAAATTCAGGCTTCAAAGAGCATGTTTAGCTCCACCCATTCCTGAAGATTTTGGATCTGGCAATAGTGACACATGCCTTAATTATACTCCATTTGCACTGCTATAAGGCACTCTATATAGGGCCTTAGAGAAGGTTTTTTGAAATGCCAGTTGATTCAGAATGCAGTGTACTAGACCGCTGATCAACAACAATTACATATATGCCCCTGCTTATGACTTAATAATATTTATTTGTTTATTTGTTTGCTTGTTTAAAATATTTTCACCCCACCTTTCTTCTTGAAAAGAACTCAAGGTGACTTACAGCATTGAAAGGCAATATTTAAAATTGAAAACAATGAGTATAGAATGGTGGTTAACATCATTAAAAGACAGCATTTAAAGTTTAGACAATGAGGACAAAGAGGCAGCTTACATCATTAAAAAGCAACATTAAAGCTAAGAACAATATGTATACAAATACTAAAAAGAAGAAAATGTCACTGAAAAACGGAAAACACAAAAATAGAAAATACAAATAATACTAAAAATCCAGTCAAAGCAGCAATGCATAACAATCCATCTAAAAATGAGTCACACACCATACAAACTCCTTGTTCAGATATACAGAGAGGTAAAGAGATGGATGCAGCAGTTGTGTATATGCATCTGTTCTATGTTAATAAACTTATTCATTTCTATCCCTGCTTCTGTTCAGTTGAAAACATGGTTGTTTGCTTCCTTGTTTGTCTGTTGCCTTGTTTTTACATTCCACAAAAATTGCACTGGCTAACAAGATACAATCAAATTGTGAAATATTAGCAAGTCACAAAGCAGAAAGCCATCAGTTGCCAAAGAAGGTGCAAAGACAACACTGTAACAACAGCCAACAACGGTGATTAGCAACAGGAGCAGGTTCAGTCAAGTTGAAGCACAACAAAGCCTCAACCAAAATCAACCCACCACTGTCCCAGCCTTTTAGAAGTGACAGAACAAGAAAATCTTGGTCCTTGCCAGTGGGCCCAAAGGCTGACATGCTCCCATCCGAGATATTTGGTCTCTAGATTCAGAATGTAAATCCTTACTCGTCTTGTCCTTGCACTGAAGGGCAAGGAAGTGCAACATTCTTAGGAAAATGAAAAAGAATTTCCTGACATTCTCAATAGAGTTCTTGCATTGAAAGGAATACTTTTTTTTTTACCATCAGTTGCCATTCGTTTTTTGTGCAGATTGCCCAAACAAGGGTGACTGCACTCTGTATTCGCAAAGGCTTTCACGGCCAGGATCCAATGGTTGTTGTGGGTTTTTCGGGCTCTTTGGCCGTGTTCTGAAGGTTGTTCTTCCTAACATTTTGCCAGTCTCTGTGGCTGGCATCTTCAGAGTGCTGTCCTCTGAAGGACAGAGGAGCTGTCCTCTGAAGACGCTGGCCACAGAGACTGGCAAAACATTAGGAAGAACAACCTTCAGAACACGGCCAAAGAGCCCGAAAAACCCACAACAACCACATGACTGCACTTTGTTGAAGAAACGCTGGATGGGTTGTCTGCTTCCTTCTTAACAACAAGTCAGTCCTTGCTGGCTTTTGTATGTATGCTTTGTTTCTGGAAGAAAATAGGCAGTAGAGCCATTTTATCTCAATCACAGACATCTTGAAGAAGTCTTTGTCATACTATCAGAGAAGGTGAGGAATCTCATGGGGTTTTGAATTCCTTGCTGCAGGAACTTGATGGGGTTGTAATGGCCTAAACCAATGAAAATTGGGGGATTTAGTGAGTATTCTTTCCATCTATTGTCTTGACTCTGTTGATACAATTCCACTAAGTAACCCAATAGGTTGATTTGCATCATGAAGTAATACTTTGCTTGTCATTCAGGTTTTGCACATACCCCAAGCAGCTTTGCCCCCATCCTGTGTATTAACTGCTTGCTCCCAGACTCTGAATGCAAGACAATGCCTGCCAGGTGAACTCTTACTCTTGGAGAGCTTTAATCAAATTATTTTGACCTTGATTTATAGAGGTTTATTATGACAAAATTTTTAAGCTCTAGAGCAACATGAATTATATTTATTAATGGAAATAAAAATGGGATGAGGGAGAAACAAGTCACTACAGTGGGTTTTTTTAATTGGAATTGAATGTAATTTTTTATAATTCCTAGGCAAATGGGTGCTTGCAGAACCTGATTGCTTTCCATGCATTGTGCAATTATCTATTGTCATGGGTTTTCCCATGTAGACATTGGCTTTGTTATGCTACCAAAGCACTTAGTTTGCCTTGTTTTTATGAAAGTGGTGAACAGTGAGATTACTGCAACAGACATTGTTGGCCTGTTAATCAAATCAGACAAGTGTGTTATTTCTCAAATGAATCCCACCCACTCAGAGGTATGCAAAATATTACTTTGGATTAAGCAAATTAAATTTATCTCAAAAATGTCATGAGCAAAAAAAAAAAAAAGGAAAGGAAAGGAAAGAAAGGAAAGGAAAAGACAAAAAAAGAAAGGAAAAAAATAATAAAGTCAGAAAAGACTTTGCCATTACTTAGTAGGAAAAGCATTGTCAACTCAGGAATATAGACAATCAAGACAGATTAGATCTCAGGTTTTGATATAAAATGCTGAGATGAATTACAAAACATTCTATACTTCTCCAAAGACCACTGTTTCTAGTATCTACTATAGACTACTATGAAGGGTATGTGTATCATATGATTACCACATTGTAACTTGCTTTTCTACTTCAATATCTGCAAGATGAAGATCATCAGCAGTCAATTTAAAATACAATAAAGAGCAAAGACCCACAGGAAAGTAGAATTCAGGAATTCATAGTATTGCTTGAATAACATTTTTGGGAGGTGAAGGGTACAAAGAAGATCAAAGCACAGATGGCACATGATTCTTTCTGGAGTACTGCCGGACTTTTGAGGGATAACCGGTTAATAACTGAGCAGCCACCATAGAGAGTAATGTCCTAAATTGCTATGCACCTAACCTCCAAAGCAGAAGAAACACTTGGAGCAGGGGCTCAGATAATGGTCTAAATTAATGGGCAGGTTCATATTGGAAAATGTGATTTTTTTTTTTTAGATACCTTGATCTCAGAGTCCATTAGCCAGTTTGTTCGGCTTTATCCAGATGTTGGAGCCATTTACTTAGATTCCCATCTTGCCGATTTACAGCATCAGCTGACTAAGAAGCAGTCTTGCCTCCCAACCCTTGATTGCTCTCTTCTGTGATATCATAACAATCCATCATAAAGAAAAAAGATGGCTCTTGATCTCAGCATTTAACCCTGAATCTCAGAGCTAAATGGGACTTGGGAACCTGTTGTAAACTTCAGCATTGACATGCTTTGTCAGAGGCCCGAGGTTTTATTATTTGCAAAGCAATATCTATTTTGAATACAGAACTTTGTTGTACTCTTCCTCAGATTTCACCAGTGGCTCAATATAAGCTGTAGAATAACATCTAGTACTTCTGGAACCTGTGTTAACCAGTGGTCAGTGGTTTAGGTATCTGGCTGTGGATCCAGATGTTGACAGTTTAATTCCCCACTGTGCCTCTTTGACAAGGGCTCAATGTGATGATCCATAGGGTCCCTCCCAGCTCTGCAGTTGTAAGATGACGACGACGATTTCTATGGTATGCTTTCTCTCTAATGCTTCTATGTCAATGAATTTAATTTTGTGTAACTTCCTAGGTATTGCAATTCAAATTACTTGGAGGAGGGGAAAAATGTAGTGACATTACCCTACTTTATAAAATGTCTCTAAAAGTTTGTTTCTCTGAAGGCAGCATATTCACTCAATTTCTTTGCTAAGATTCACAGTGCTAGTCACGGACTGAGTATGCAAGTACAGGGTCTCAACGCAGTGTAGGGTGAGTTGCCTGAGATCAGTGGTGGCTCATAAAAATGTGCTGCATGTAGATGCAAGTATTCCACATGTTTCATTTTTGAATGCACACTAGATACAGGCAATAGGGCCACCTAAATAAAGATGAAGACTTTCACAATTTTTCTTAATCATGAAGATTATGCTTTATCTTTCAGTACTGATCCATTTAAAATATTTCAGTTTTCCTATGCACGGGTTGAATCTAAACCCAAGCCGCAGAAACATAGATAAGAAAGAGGCATACAAATGATAAAAAGGAAGGGAGAATACATTGTTGATGCAAGGATTTTTTAAAATACCAAAAAAGAGGGCTCTTGATAGCTTAAAAATGCTGCCTGTTATATTACTCTTTAGTCATATGGTATGATGTGATAAAGGCAAAATGAATTCACAGAAACCTTTGGCTGGAAGATGTTATCTCTGAAGCTGAAGAATGCAGACTCTTCACCAAAAAGGCCCCACAAAACCAGTAAGTAAAATGTTATGTAGAAGTAATGTCATTTATTCATACAAGATATGTAAAAGAGTTCACAACAAAATCTTTTAGAAACATTTTTATTAAGTGACTAAAAGTGGGGGGAGGAGCTACTTTTTATGCTCAGATATGGCCCAGAATATATGGGCTAAAAAGACAATACCATGAAAAAGTGCATCAATCCCAGGTTCCCTTCAGTATTGATATTCAGAAGTTAGGGCTAAACTATGCTTTGTATATAGAACATCATGAGAAATCAGGTTACCCAAATGTAAGAGTAGGTGATACCTTTTATTGGACCACTGAATCAAACAAATTGCAATCTTTTGTGGAGAAAATTCCACTTCTTCAGACTTCGCACAACCCCTTTATGGATAGTGAACAGAAAAGTTGTGCATAATGGCTCATATCTATGAGAGTTGATCTAAGTCCTCTGAGGCTATGGTCTCAAGCTTCTTTGTAGCATGGCTTGGAATCTTTACACCCCTCTTCTAGGACCAAAATACTGCCTGTTACTCTATGACCGGCCTCTCTCTCTCTCTCTCTCTCTCTCTCTCTCTCTCTCTCTCTCTCTCTCTCTCTCTCTCTCTCTCTCTCTCTCTCTCTCTCTCACACACACACACACACACACACACACACACACACACACACACACACACACACACACACACACACACACACACACACACACACACACACTGCTTGCTTTGAAACTCCAGTTTCTTATTGGCTGTGGGAGTGGGAGAAACAGCACAAAGACATAGTAGCCTTCAGCACAAGTTAGCGTTCATAGTTCGGTTTATTCACCAAGTGGAAATATCCATTTATTTATTTATTTATTTATTTATTTATTTATTTATTTATTTATTTATTTGTTTGTTTGTTTGTTTGTTTGTTTGTTTGTTTGTTTGTTTGTTTGTTTAATTTCTGTGCCGCCCAATCTACCCAGAGATCTTGTGCCAAATTAAAGTAAAATAATGTTTTTACTTGGTGAGCATATGGAGATTTTCAGCTTAGTGTTCCAGAGACATGCTTCCAGCAGAATTTCTTTGCTTGAAAAATCTGATTTTCAGAGAAAGCCCATGTCTTCATTCTGAATACCAATAATTAAAAAAAGCAAGCTTACTTGCAAATTAGTGGAGGTGTGAATAGTTATTTTTATGAAAACTGGATGCGTTCTTCACTTGAGAAACACTCTTGCAATGGTGTGCTCTCTGTACATGTCACTAAATTAACTTTTATGTGTGATTACCTAAAGCTGGTTCCTTGGCTAAAAACATTGGTGAGGAAATAATTTATATGGCCACAATCATACATGTTCTTCCAATTGCAACCTGTGAGAATACTATATTTCCAAATAATGAAAACCAATATCCAGAGTCTTCATCATGGAAAAATTACTGATTGGGTGGCATGGCCATTGGAATTTGTATTCCAGGAAAAGCTTCATCACTCCCCCAAGTTCTGTCTGAAATTATAGTGAAGGTTGTGTTAGTCTTATCTCCAGGAATTGTGAACTCAGACACTGATTTGAGCATAACAATTCATAGGCCTTGCCATTCATCATTTGGCAAGCTTAGGGAAATTTTCATTGCTTTACAAAGGCAAGAGATATCCCTAGCTGCTAATCTGTGAACAATGACTATGAATTAATTTCTGCTCCTTGAAGGACACAACTTTGTTTCTTAGGAGCTGTTTGTATAAGCTTTCTTGGATCAAGTGAGCAGCAGGGAAAACCCACAGGCAAAAGAAATGCATTACTTTGCTGTGATAAAATAGGGCAAGGGAATATCAAACAAAATCCACTCTAACTGCAGCTGTTGATGTTTCAATGAAAATCTCATTCTAAGCACCTGAATCTCATACACTTTTTGTTCTGTACCACCCCGATAGTGCAATTTGGGTATCTATGAGTGTTACGAACATGATCATGCTTGATGTAGGGATTAGACAGAGAGGTTTGTGGCTGGGAGCCACTGAGGAGCATAGCCAATTTATTCCAGTGGATATTAAATGTAATCATGAACTACTCATTGCAAAAGTATAGGTTGACTTTAATTCCTCTGTGTCTTCAGCATTTTTCCATTCTGTGTCAGCTAATGAAATAGAGAAGCTCTGTCATGAAGAGAACGGAAAAGCTAAAGAGGATCTCCACATTTCCCAAATATGTATGAAAATCATATGAGCTTGGCTTCATACTTCACATTACTCCAAGTACTGTATTTAGGGAGTGCAGCCTCCAGTGTAGAAAATACCACATTATGTTTTAAACTAGAGATGAGAACAAAGCTAAAAATGAACCAGGACCACAGGCATACAGGCTACCATAAGGGAAACCAGGCCACTGTTTGCAAAGACAGTAGTGTAGGTGTGGCTGGCAGCAGTGGCAAACAGCGGCAGAATAGGTGGCGGTGGAAGTGGATGGGGACAAAGTAGGGAGGCAATGGGGCAATGAGAAGGGGTGGGGCAGTCTGTGGGGGCAGGGGTCTTAGCTTTTTTTTTTTTTTTAGACAGCCATTGGCTGTCTTTAAAAAAGCCCTGTCAAACCAATTTGGGGTTCATCAGTCAGCCACAGGGAAATTCCTGGTTCATGGTTCATTAACCTTGATGAACCACAAACCAAAACAAATGGTCATTTTAGTGGTTTGTGCCCATCTCAGTTTCAAACCTTTATCACTTGCACTCTGTGAAGAGTCTGTGTTGTTAGACTTCATTGATGAAGCCTCAGGAAGTTTCATAACGTTTCAGGAAGGTTTCGTCCAGAAAGAGAAACTGGGGACAAAGTTTGAAATAGTCTTGTATCAAGAATTGTCACCTTCAAATAAATGTTTGGGAACCAGAAATTTCCTAAACCTAGGCATGGGCAAAGGGTAATGGGCTTGCATGCAGCCTCCAGGCTACTGTATTTCTCTGTCACCAGGTCCATCAGCTTTTCTCAGTCCCTTCTCAATTGTTTTCCAGCCTTTTAAAAAAGTGAAGTATTGCTCCTGGAAGCCTTCAGAAGCAGTGATTCACATTTTTGATTGACCTCAATCCCAACCCCGCTTTACCCCCTATGTTTAACACCAAATATACACATTTTCCAAAACTAGAACTGGACCTCTTGCCACTTTGATTTTTCCCATATTTTGAGTGCCCCATGAGGCCATAGAGGGTCCCAAGGGCAGAAAAATAGACTCTGATCTCTCAAAGATCTCTCTCCTGCATTAAGCAATTTCAGTAAGTAAAAACTGTTCAGCTTGCATGACAGAGCACTACATTTTAGTGGATTGGTATGAAATTTTTGCAGTGCATTTGCCAGTAAATTTTGGTGATGGATTTATTTGGTAATTTGGGGGGGGGGGTAAGTAGTTTTGGGGAAGTCATAGAAAGGTTGGCAGCTGCATGGAGCACTTTGGCCTTCGCTAATTTACAGGCTGCCAGTTTTAAAGAGTTGATAGATGATTTTTTAAACATTATACTTGGGGAGAGGGTGGAGAGCATATCAAGGTTCCGTATGAGTGTATGTGAAGAATCTGTAGACCTGTTCAGTCATTACCTATCCATACCTTAGTATACTCAGAGAGGCGCGACTAGTCTCTGCCTTATCATTTGTCCAAGTGGAGGGCATTTCAGTGAAGGGAAGACATTTCTGCTCCTATTTTGGCTGTACACATCTGCAAGAATCCTGAGAAACTGGGATTCTAACTTATGTGTACAGCCTACACAGAAGTAGGAGTTTGTTTTCCTCAAACATGTATTTCTCTCTGTGTTAAAAATTATAGGGTTGGTGTTCCAGGACCCCAAACATGGGCATGCACTTAGTGGCAGTAATTCCATCACTGGCTGTAATTATATGACCTGTCAAAACATAGATGGAAACATTACCTGTGAAATATTTTGCTTTTATTTTAAACCTCTGCTAGGTTGATTTTTTAAAATAAGAAAACACATTTAATACATAATTTTAGGATCAGAATTAGTAAAGAAATGTCACTGCTGAAACTAAATCAGACCCATGTACTAATAAAAGGAAGTGTTTTTACTTTGAAAACATACAGTATACTCACATAACTTAGTTGTACTGTAAAATGTAGTCATATGCATAATATGACATAGAAAAAAATCTGGCAACTAAAAATATTTCAAATGAATTCCACTGTCAGTCAAAATATTTTTTTTCTACAAATCAATTCAAAAAATCCTAGTGTTTTTATTTCCTCTTATTCTCATAAACATTTGATGTCATGTTTCATTATTAAATGAGCAGTTTTACATGAAGGTGGGCGACCATAATGGTGTAAAGATTTCATGTGGCTGCCTTTACAATATAGGCAGCTCTTTGTCAAGAGACTGGGAAAGTGAGGGATCATGTATTCTGGTGCTCTTCTGGAAAATTCAGGCTTTGTAGTCAGCTGGCTGAGCAAGGGATAGTGCCCACCAGTAACTGGAAGGGAGGAACACTTGCAGCTTATTGGTGTGAGAATGATTTTCAAGGACAGGCTGGCTCATTCTCTTGTATTAAGCTAATTGGGGAGGTGATTTTCAGCTGAGTGAGTGGAAGGGAAAAAACCAGCTCTTTTCTTTGGTAATGTTGAGGGAACTCAACTCCTGTTTGGAAGACTATCTAGAACAGTGGTCAGGGAACAGGGGTAAATTACCCCAAACGGGGTAAAAATGAAAATCTTGGGGGTAATTAGGATGGTCGCCACAGGCATTTTACCCCCAGGCATTTTATTTCTGAAGATGCTGTGTGTAGGTGGGTGTTCCATCACGGGGAGAGCGAGCCCTGGCGAGGAACTGCACAGGGCACCCTCCTGTCCTCCTCGCTTCCAAAGTGAGTGGGAGGGCAGCTGGACTCTTTGCCTGGCAGAGCCCTGGCCGGGGCTCTCCTTCCTGCCCGTGCCCACCTGCCTGGTGCACTGGCGAGGAGGTCCCCTTCCCACCCTGCCTCACCTGAGCTCATGGCCAGTGGACCTGCCAGCCCTGTGGCACCCGCCTCCCCTCACCAAGGATGCACTTTCCCAGCAGTGTGGCAGCTCCAGCCTGGCTTCCCGGATGATGGCCTCAGGTCCCGCGCGAGCGCAGAGATGGGGCAGGGGTCGGCTGCAGACAGCAAGAGCCAGGGGGGTAATATCAACATATATAAATTTGGGGGGGGGGTAAAAAGTAAAAAAGTTCCCTGACCCCTAATCTAGAAGAGACCAGAAGCTGAGGTTTAAGGTATAAAAATGGGAACAGAAGTTACATTAATTGGCTTAGTTATCCCTCAGGAGATAGGCTATGCTAATTTGCTACAAGGAATGTATTTCATGTATGCTCTGAAACTATACTGAAGTTATGCTAAAGTGTAAGTACTAGATTAGTTTATCTAGCTTACTTATTTTCTTGTGTGTTTGCTCTGAATTTCTTCTTCCTCAAGCTTTTAATTGATCATATGCTCCACAACCTTTTTGACTGTCTTGGCAACTGTTGAGACTGTTTTTAACATTTTCTGCTCTTTTTGACTTTCTTACCATATTTATAAAATGTACTATATATTTATGCAGCTGTTTTACTTTTTTGGTTTAAGAGGGTTTGTGGTACTTAAAACCACACCTTGTTTTGACTATGTACTAGGAGCCTGTGTCTTTTGTGGTCGTGGTGGCATTTCTACCCTGTAGGCTTGGTGTAAGAGTCTAAGTGTTTAACCTTGTAGATATTGGGGATCCTCCTGAAAGCACTACTTAATTGGGTCAGACTAACATGTTGGGAGGGTGTCAGGCAGGTAGATTCCCCCCAGCTATCAAGACGGTTGGCTTTCCTGGTATCACTCATAACAGAACAACCAAGGTAGATTGGCTAGTAGTTAGAGCAGGTCTCCCTGAACCTGGTGATCCTTGACACTCTTGACTAGCACACACATACCTTCAAAATTTTAAGCTAAAGCACTCTCCTGCTTGGTTCAGATGCTGCTGCTGTATTTTAGTATGAAGTATGCTTTCTGTACTCCTGAATCAGATTGTACCATAATAGAGTATGGTGTGTTTGTTTGTCCATTCCAAAAATGGACAAAACACACCATAATATAGTATGATGTGTTTGTCCATTGAAACGCACACATGCACAAATACATGTGATAACAACCAAAAAAATCTCATTGGCAAGGGAGACTAAGTTTGAAATGTATTTTTAGGGCTCGTGCACAATTTTAGGTTATACAAATGGATCACTTGCCTCTTTTTCATTTGTCCTTTATTAATACCTTGTAACACATTGGGGAGGGGGGGAATACATTTGACCATACCAACAATGAGATTCACAGCAATTTATATGTAGATTCCATAGCACTGAAAACTAGGATAAGATACTGAACTCTGACATACAAAGAAAGGCCTCGGAATGCAATTATAAACTGAACTGGGAAACATCTACTCTTTCTGCCAGTCTATCTGGCTGTATGATGATTGGGGGGACGGAATATTAAGATTGATCAAAAGTGTTGTGAGAGTCACTCTAGGGGATATTCTAAAATCTTTCATCTCTCCTCCCCCCCCCCCCCCGGTCAGGAGGATTTTTCTTGGTTGTTTTGGAAAAAAAACAGTTGTTGGGCCTTTTTTACAGGGGAAGAATGTCAAAGTGTGCTCTGTCAGGAATGAAATACTAAGTTAAATGCGGGGGTGGGAAGAAAGGCTTATAGCCTGGCTCAGTCTCATTGATACTCAGTGCACATTCTCCCCAGAATGATCTCAAATAGACTATATGGGAAGGGGGAAGCAGACATAATACATTTCCAGCAGGGTTATGTGAAATTGGGAAACAATCACCTTGCATGGCAGCTCACTTTATTTTTAAAAGTTTGCCAAGGTCAAAAGCCTAAGGAAATCTTAATTAAAGTTGCTGGGGAATGCAGAAGTAAAGGAAGCAAAAGGCAGTGAAGATGGAAAAGAGTATATACCGTGTTTCCCCAAAAATAAGACAGGGTCCTATATTAATTTTTGCTCCAAAAACCCACTAGGGCTAATTTTCAGGGGATTTATTTTTTCATGTGCAACATTTATTCAAATACAGTCATGTCATATTCTTCTGGTTGCTGCACAATGGTGGAGGGCAGGGTTTCACTTAACTGGGGCTTATTTTTTGGGGGGGGTAGGGTTTATATTATGAGCATCCTGAAAAATCATACTAGGGCTTATTTTCAGGTCAGGTCTTATTTTTGGGAAAACAGGGTATATATATATGGTGGTTTTACACTATCAAATTCAGAAATGGGTTAAATGAGAGAAAGCCAGCTCATTTCAAAATTGCAAATGCCTTCTGGAGAGCCATCACCTCGAGAACGTACCCTTTACTTTTTAAAATGAAAGGACAAGTTGATGGTGAAATCTGATTCATGTGCACTCAGAAAACAAGGGTGTGGCTACATTGGAGAAATGGAATGAATTGGAACTATTCGGCTTTGCTGCAGTTTGATACACAGCTTGCATTATGTCTGAAATAGCCACACAGGAGCTGTGGATTGATTCAGGAGTTTGAGGTTCATGCTGGTTGAGATGCAAGTCATATTCCAGTCCACAGCCTCCCCTCCTTCCTTCTTTCCTGGTCCTGCCTCTTCTGATCCTTTAATAGTTTGCAGGAGTAAGTGTGGCTGAGAGCCAAGGAAAATTTTGCCTACACAGTCCGAGGGCCAGGGTGCAGCAGCTGAAATCTCAACTAATTTGTCTTAGAAATCTCCCAAATGAGGTAGGATTCTTATATATGCAGCCAGGAAGGAGCCACAGGAGGGATTGGATGCCAGGATGATGCAGGGAGAAGAGTTGCAACTGTCCCCTGATATAGTTCAAGAGGACCTTGACATGGGAGTAGGCACCAAACATTGCTTTCAGACAAGCGAGGTAGAACTTCCCTGGCTCTCAGCCAAGTATCCTATATGGCAGTGGTTCCTAAACTTTTTTTTTGACTCATGGCTCTCTTGACCTACTGACCACTGGCTATGGCTCCCCTATTAGTTTAGGGGGGAGAAGAGAGGGGGAAACAAAAAAGTCAAAAATGTGTGGGGACCACTGATTTAAGAAAATTGAAGAAGGAAGGAAAGATATCTAGAGGAGGAAGGAAAGGGAAGGGAGGCAGTGTAAGAATGCAGCCAGGCCTCAAGGGAAACTGAGGGCTTGGCAAGGACAGGACCAAGGGTCTCAGAGAGTTCTCCTGGATGGCCTGCTCCCTTGGTAGGTGAGAGGATGGAATCTCCTCTCCTGCAGGAACCTAAGCCTCAAACCAAACCACTCCTGGGGTTATGGGAGCCCTCATGCTTGCTCACTCCAACCTACTTTAGCTGGGGCACCCCCTAGGAAGGGAGAGCATGTGATGTGTAAGACCCAAGGTGAGGCTATAGAAGCACTCGCCGGAGTGTTGTCCTCAATTAAGAGAGAGAAGGAGACTCAAATGGAATCTACAGCTACTCGCGTTGCAGTCAGACATCAGGGTATAGACACCTGTGATTTGGAACAGGGTGTGAGGAGACTGTCAATGGCTACCCAGACAGGGATAGAAAAGGTGGGAACACGGATTGGGGAGCGACCGTTGGTAGAGGTGGGACATGGGGATATAAAAGTAGAGCAAGGCAACATACCAGGAGGTTGGGAATTGATATGGGTGGAGGATCCCTGGACAGGGAGATGTGAGAAAGTGAGGGTGCCTCGGAGTCACGTTTCCGGGGGTTACAACAGCCGAAGTCTGATAAACCAGTCCAGGGTCAAGAATACCAAGAATGCAAAGCCAATGTCCATAAATTAACTCATAGAAGGAACTCCAGTGTCAAAGTCCAGAGTCCGATACACAGCGTAGTCCAGAGTCAGAGTCCGAAGTCCAATACAGGCGTAGTTCTAGGGCAGAGTTCAGGGTCAGGAACATGATACAAGAAACGTGGATGCAAGCCAAGGTTTTGACTACTTGCTTCCACGAAGTTTCTGGCTTCACTGGAAGCTGTTTTATAATGAAACAGCTCCTTGAGCTGCTGGAAAGCTTTCTATCTTGCTAATACTCAGGACTAGATGAACGTAGGTCTCTGTGGAAAGCCTTTGAGCGATCCTCTTCTTGTTCTAAGTCTTTCCCGAAGCCTGCCCCGAAGCCTGCCCCGAAGCCTGTCTGCTGTGAAGGGAGAATCTGGAGGCGGTTCAGGTGTTTCTGATCTCTCCATATTCTCTTCAGCCACAGTTAACCCTTCTGGGTCCAGGTCTTTGGAAGCACTCATGACACTCGGGAAGAGGCAGATTACAGACAACAAAGAGGTTTACCTCCCAAACCGTCCTATTGGGGATAATCAGAAGCTAGAGAGTGGCAGAGAAGGTTGAGAGAGGAAAAGGAGGTGGTAGAGAGGGAAGAGAGGGAAAGCATGGTGTCTGGAGGAGGCTTGCCGGAGGAGGTATTTACTGGACCCTGGGGCCCCTATGCAGAGGGAGCCGACCCCTATGACCTGGGGAGAGGGGAGACGAGGAGACCTTACCCCTGATAGATGTGGACAGTGAAGCTAAGGAACCAGGTGAGACTAACCCGTTTTCCAAAGGACCCTGGTATGATCCAAGTTACAATCCCTTTTCACAAGATGCATGGACACCCTCATTTGACCCGTTGGTGACGAGAGAAAAGAACAATGACAAGTTTAATGTTGACACTTCTTTATTTGATGTTCCAATAAATCCTAGTTCTGTTTTTAAAAAAAAAACGAGCATCCCGTGTTTGTGTCCGATGAGCCTGAGGTAACTATTGAACCCTCACATTATGTGATACGGGCTGTGGGTGGGGAGAGAAGGAAGCTTGTGGGAGTATCCTCTCCTCATCTGCCCCCTTGCAAACTTTCACATAGGCTGGAGGGATGGGATCTCTCTCTCTCTCTCTCTCTCTCTCTCTCTCTCTCTCTCTCTCTCACACACACACACACACACACACACACACACACACACACACACACACACACACACACACACACACACACACACACACACACACAGAGGAGAGAGAGAGAGAGAGAGAGAGAGAGAGAGAGAGAGTACACTCCTGGGACAGCCCCCTCCTACCCATAGCTGCTTGTCCAGCAAGCTTCTTGGATTCCCTGTGGGTACTGAGGCAAAGGGATCAGTGAGACCCAGTCTGTGCACCAGTGTGGTTAAGACTCCTCCAAAAGGGGGATGAAGGCGAGAAACAAGTACTGACACCCCACCCACTCCTCACCACCCTCTGGTCTTCACTTCACTGCTTCAGCCACTGAAGGGACAATATTGGGCTAGACATACAAATAATCTGACTGAATATAAAACAGCTCCATCCCTTTCTCTGTGTATAGATATACCTTTATGTCTATAACACTGGCTTAGTTTTGTTGTCAACAATTCCAGTCCTGTTTTAGCCTCGCTCTGTGTATATGCACACACGCTACTTGGCAAAGTCTATTTTAGTGCTCTCAGAATCTATTTCTAAATAAATTTAGGAATTGCAGTTTTCTTCCAAGAGCAGTGCAATATTGCCATTCTTATAATCCTATACTGTCAGGTTTGGAGAGCTTTCATATAAACACATAATGTGAAAATTTGCCACTGGGTAACTGGCCTTACATCAGTGTTGATAAAAAGTGTGAGAGAAGAGTGAGATTTTAATATTTTTGGCAGGTTTTATCATATTTAATTTAAGTTTGGAGAAGACTTCTATCCCTCTTGTAAACAGCTTATTTCTGCTGTTCTTTAAAAGCTACCAGGGAGACTAGTCCCTAAAGCCAAAGCCTAGTCTTTTCTAGTTTAATGAGCAAGAGAAAATTAAAATGAAAACCCTGTACATTTTAAGCTACAGTACACCAAACTCAACTAAATTCCTAATCTTCTTTACTCACTATAATGCAAGCAGGATAATGACATTATTGCTGTAAATTGGCAGAAAAGCAGGGAAATTAGTGCTGAAAAAAATCTAATGATTTTGCAATTCGGTAGTTTATATCATTTGGTATTATTCTAAAATGAAGAGATATTAAACTGTTAGGGGTGTGAACATATTCTAAAAGCTTAGATTTTTTTTCTGACTCTTTCAATGATATTGATAATTAATAAGTCCCCAACTAATCTAGGCAATGGATATGTGTAAGAGATGAAGATAGAAATGTTCTAGGTTTAACTTGCAATTATGAATGTGAGACCAACACTAAGATAAATGAGATTGTTTGATTATAAATTGTCAGATTTGTTTATCTGTGCTAGATGAACAAATAGGTTTGAATATGCCAGTTGAACAGCTATAGGATTAGTAGGTTTAGAGGGCGCCTGTAGTTTAGTAGTACACCATACTTACAGATTAGGAGAAACACTTGCCTGAAGCCCTGCAATTTGTTTATTGCAAGTATAAGTTTAAAGCAATCTAACAGATTGCTTTATCTAATACATGTACATCACCAGGTGACAATTTATAACACAGGCATAAAACCTCATTCGGATTTCGGCCTATACAACTGGAGAAAGAAGATGGAAAGGATCTATTCCATCTGAAAAAACAGGATGAGGAGCAGACTGTGGTACAGTCATGAACAGTTGATATCAAAAATTAGAGAAAAGAACATTAAAACATTCATAGTACCAAAAGTATAATTTAAAGAATATTCCTGGAGAATGTTAAGATCATGTAAACAACAGATTTGTAATACTGAACTCAGCTAACTGCAAAGCAGAAGAATGATTGATTGAAACCAGAGATAGTCTGTCAAGCAAAAACAAAAGAAAAGACACAAAAGCATTATAGCACTTTAAAGACTATTATATTTTAATGTAAGCTTTCATTATCCTTCTTAGACCACTTTGTTAGACATATGGGGTGGGAAACAGTGATTAACATGGTAAAACATGCATGCTGCTACCTCTTCTAAAACTGCACCAGAGATACACTGTGGCAAGTTAGGCGGTTGCTGTTAGTCTTGTGGAAATCTCTGCTTGAGATTTCTGCCAGCCTAACAGCAATTGCTTAATTTACAACAGTGCATTGGGCTAATTAATGATTTGTCACTCACATTCCTTGTTGCAAGACTGGCACATGACCAGGAATGTGAGCAGCAACTTATTAATTAGCATCAGTTTGCCACCATGATTTACACTTATACTGGTGCAAATCTACAATAGGATTCTGACCATTGTTAGGGAAGAAGAGCTATTCCTATAGCAACAAGAAAAGAAAATTGTCAGTGGAGGACTACTACAGATTGTTGACAACAAATAAGAAGCAAAAGAAAAGATGCAAAGATGACAGGTTCCTTTGCAGAAGGATCCTGTGATGAAAAACTTACAATTTCAGAAAGGGAAGTAACCACTGTTCTCAAAGTACATGGAAGAAATGGAAATTGAATAAAAATAGAAAGTAGTAGATACCCATAGAACTATTTCAAACTACAGAGACTTAATCTATTGAAACCATGACAGGAATATGCCAAGAAAATAAACTATGGTCTACAGTCTGGAAATGTTCAATATACACTTCAAGCCTGAGGAGAGGAGATGCCAAAGAGTGCAGTAGCTATAGGGTGGCTGCAGTACTTTCCCCTTCAAGCAAAGTGATGCTCAAGATTTTGCAATAAAGACTTTTACTATACAGTAGTGTCTCACTTAGCGACGTTAATCCGTGCAGCAAAAATCGCTGCTAAGTGATTTCGTCGCTAAGCGATTTTAAAAAGCCCATAGAAACGCATTGAAACCCCTTCAATGCGTTCCTATGGGCTCCAAAACTCACCTTAAGTGAAAATCCTCCATTGCGGCGGCCATTTTCGGTGCCTCTAAAGTGAGGCAAAACAGCGGGCAGCCATTTTGGAACCGCTGATCAGCTGTGCAAAAATGGGGGCTTTGCAATGATTGCGGGGAAGCGATCATCGCAAAGCCCCCATTTTCACACAGCTGATTGGCGGGGCTTTGCGATGATCGCAGGGAAGTGATCATCACAAAGCCCCGCCGATCAGCTGGCTGAAAATGGGGGCTTTGCGATGATCGCTTCCCCGCGATCATCGCAAAGCCCCGCCGATCAGCTATGCAAAAATGGGGGCTTTGTGATGATCGCTTCCCTGCGATCATCACAAAGAGAATTTTCCCCATAGGGGCCATCGCAAAAACAGCGTCGCAAAGCGATTTCTAGAAATGCCGAACTAATGCCAGGCACTAAAGATCATATTGCAACACATACGTTGGCTACTAGAATGTACCATAGAATTGCAAGGGGGAGGGACCAGGCTGTGCTATATAGATTAACTGTAAAAAGTCTGTGGCTAATGAAAAAAAAAGTAGGTGTGCCCCACCGACTTTACAAGAGGCTTTGATACTACTGAATATAGAGAAAGAGCATGGTTTCTCTTTGGCAAAGGTCCCAAACAATCGTGTATTTTATCTGTCTACATTTTTTTAAAAATATATAACATTTAGGTGGAGACTCTAGAATTAGTGGAAAAAAGTCAAAATTGTTAGATTTTCAAAAGCTTGATTAACTCTACTGACTGAAAGCAACAAATCAGAAGATGACAGAGATTTGGAAGAAATATTAAAAATATGATTCTTAAATTAAAGCATGTGCTATTGCAGACCAAGACCAAAATCATCCATTCTATGATATTTCCAGTTAGAATGTACAAACATAGAAGCTGGACAGCAACTAAAGTTCATGGTGTTAAAAAGAGTTTCCTTCAAAATATGATGGAGGGAAGTCTTTCTGGAGACCAGATACCACAGAGAAGCCAATGAAAGGGTTCTGGAGCAAATTAAGTTTGAACTCTCAATAGATGCTAATACTAAACAAGCTTTAGACATATCATGAGAAGACAAGGATGGTGGAACTTTCAAAACATTTTTATTTTACTAATGACGATTCACTATCTTCTCATTTCTTTCCTCTTGGATGTTCTAGATCCATCGTGGCTTTGAATATGGAATCTCCAAACAAGATTTGTATCATCAAACTTGTGTCCGAGGTTCTTCAACCAGTAAATTATTCCCCCCCCCTTTTTTTCCAATTTCTTTTACCTTTAATAATCTACTGTACTTTTCATTTCCTCCCACATGACCAAGGTATTTTAGTATTCTGCTTTTTTTGTGCTTTGCGATTTCTTAATCTTTTTTCATTAGCCTTAGCACTATTTCACATACATTCCTTTATCTAAGCATTCTGCAGTAAACCTATGCAGTATTTCAAATGTTTGTGTCTTTTCAATAGTTGCCTGTGTCAATGTCCATGATTACAGATTAGCCGTAGTAGGTATCCTTCAGTCTCGAGAGACTATGGTATCGTGCCCTGTATGGAGGACTTGGAACAGCGTCTAGTGTGGCTGAGAAGGCCAATTTGAGAGTGACAATCTCTTCCACACTGAAGACAAATCCAATCTGTCCCCTGTCCAGCTCCCTGGTTTTGCTGCTTTTGTGACTTCCTCTTTGCCTCGGCCTGCTGGACAAGGGTCTCTTCAAATTGGGAGAGGCCGTGATGCAACGCCTGCCTACAGGCTGAACGCTCACATGTCAGAGTTTCCCATCTGTTGAGGTCTATTCCTAAGGCCTTCAGATCCCGCTTGCAGATGTCTTTGTATCGCAGCTGTGGTCTCCCTCTGGGGCGATTTCCCTGCACTAATTCTCCATACAGGAGATCCTTTGGAATCCGACCATCAGCCATTCTCACGACGTGCCCAAGCCAACGTAGACGTCGCTGTTTCAGTAATGTATGCATGCTGAAAATTCCAGCTCGTTCTAGGACTACTCTATTTGGAACTTTATCCTGCCAGATGATACCAAAAATCCGTCGGAGGCAACGCATATGGAAGGTGTTCAGCTTCCTCTCCTGCCGTGCACAAAGGGTCCAGGATTCGCTGCAGTACAGGAGTGTGCTCAGGACACAGGCTCTATAGACCTGGATCTTGGTATGTGCCATCAGCTTCTTATTGAGCCATACTCTCTTTGTGAGTCTAGAGAACATGGTAGCTGCTTTGCCAATGCGTTTATCCAGCTCGACATCTAGAGAGTGTGTGTCAGAGATCGTTGAGCCAAGGTACACAAAGTCATGAACAACCTCCAATTCTTGTGTGGAGATGGTAATAGAGGGAGGTGAATCCACGCCCTGGCTACAGATTAGCACAAACCTGAAAAATGGTAGTTCATGATGGTTCCTGACTTGTGGTTAGCCAGTTCATGGTTCAGTTTCCAGTTCATGCCCAGTGGGGAGGACCACCTGCTCCTGTCACGCCACCACTGAAATTGAGCTTCCACCCTTGCCCAGAATCCTTGCAGGAAAGCCAATTGCTGCCTCTGCACATGGCACCCAGGCACCTGAGGAAGTGGTGGTGGTGCAGCTTTCTCACAAGGAGTCTGGGCATTGTGCTGATTGCCTTATGGGCCAGGTGCTGGTGCAGAGGTGATGGATTCTGCTCCTGGAAGAGAAGCTGGCCTGCTCTTTCTGATTTTAGCTGTGGTGGCAGAAGAGGTGGTGGTGGCAGGACCAAGGAAGGAGGCGACGGAGGCAGTGGGAAGGGGTAGGCGGGCATCCATTTTGCTATTTTGCTGAAGCAAAATGAAATGCTGAGGGGGAAAAAGTTCAGTGCTTCATTTTGCTTCAGCAAAACAGGATCTCAAAACTGGATTGTGAGCCAAATTGCAAACTAGCCTAATTTGTCATTTTTTCTGGTTCGTGATTCAGTTTATGCTCATCTCTATCCATGATTGATACAGACTATAGATGAGGAATTCGGTGTTTCATCACTGCCACTGATGTTTAAAATCTATTCCCAGATTAATTTAATGTATCTTTTGACACAAAGAAAATTCACTATACACTGTCACTTTACCTACAACTCAGCATCCAGAACTGTCCTTATGCCATCAAGAAATCAACTCAATCTTATTATTCCAGTGCCTTGCTTATTCTGCCTGAGATATGTATTCCATTATGAACTGTCCTGTTCTGCATTTTCCAGATGAATGCATTTCTCACACATATTTTTTTTAACATGCATAATGGAAGGGCAGTTCCATATGCCAGCTGACATATGTATTCCTCCATGCGCAATACTGAAAACATGGTTGGGAACAGGGAGGACTATGGATCCAAAACCACCCTGATCCTCCCAACCCAAATGTCCAATCCTTCCCTTAGCATTGGGTACTGCTTAGGGCTGACTGTAGGAAATATTCCAACACATTCAATATCCTGATCCATTATATTATTTGTGTATTCCTGTATCTCCATTTAAAAGAACAAACAAGCTCACAAACATTTTTGTGAATGGGGGAGTGGGTGGGATACAAATAGCATGATGTTTATTTGTACCATTGCATCACATAAAGAAGAAGGAACAACAGGGCTGCAGAAAAAATTATTTAGGAAAACTGCCTTTTTCTGAAATTGAGGTGTTAGAACTGGTTTTTTATCTAAAATTATTTTTAGCTCAATTATTCTCACTTTATACTGCTACAATTAAAAAAAGCACTGCTTTCCATTTCCTCAGTCTGTTTGGATTTATTTAGGTTTCTTGAATTGTTTATCCTTTACTTTTTACTTCTTATATTGCTTTCAAACATTTGTAGCAGCTTGAAAAGTGTTTTGTTGTTTATCTGGAATCACATCATTGCACAGATTAAGGCAGGCCTTTGATTAAACTGGTGAACCTGTTGAAGGATTCAGGTCTTAAGCATCAACTTTTAATCAGTTTTGCAGAAAGAAAGCAACAAACCCTTAAAAGAAAGTTCATACCGAAGCACTTAAGCTTATTCCTATAGATCTCTTCAAACCTTTATTCAAATAATTAACACATATTGTCAAACAAATAAAAAAATTCCTTCTTATACTTAGCAATTCATCAGAGAATAAGTACATATGACCATGATAACAAGCTCATCTTCCTTAAGATTCTAAACAGTTTATGGGGCTTTGTAATTAGCGACTATTCTTATCAATAAAAAAAATATATAGGCTACTTTCTTCCATCAAGCTGCAACTTCACATAAGCCTGTATAAGCCTCCAGGCTGCATAACTGGTGCATTAGAGCTGAAAATGAGATGGAGTATATATAATACTGCCCAGGTAATCCTGCTGACAACTGAAATAGCAGTGGAGGCTTCTAGCTCCCAGAAAGGTTATTGCCTTCAAATTTGGAAAAAATAGTGGGCGCCATGGATAGGAAGCTACTGGATGCTTGATAAAATTACATTTTTTCCTCTCAGCCATTTTAACTATTAACAAAACAAACATGTGGCTGGGCTTCACCAAATTGGAATTATTCCAGAATTAGCCCAGCCCTTAACAGAGTTGAGTATTTGCAACAAAGGCCTTATCAGACCTTCTGAATACTGGGTCCCCAGGAGTGACTGGATTTTTATTGTCACCATCTCAGGCCACTGGCTATGCTTCTTGGGGATGCTGGGAGATGCAGTCTGACTACATCATCTGGAAAACAGGAAAAGTTGGTGCAAATGCCCTTTTTACCACTATTGGTTGTCTTAACTGCAGCTGTCTCAGGTGCAGTTAGAATTGAGAGTAGGGGTGTTTCTGATATTAGTGGTCAGACATTTGACATTAACTAATCACTCAAAATATGGCCAGGATGTTAATAACACAACTGTCATCTTCTATATTCCACCCCAGTTGGTTCCAACTAGAGATGGGCACGAAGCATTCAGCCTCGTACAGCACGATACCCACGATGTTCTGTGGCTCTTGCATGCTTCCCTCCCCTGCCTCATCTGCATGCTTGCCCACTCACCAGCTGCAGCATACTTCTCTTCTCCTGCCTCCTCTGTGCACTTGCCCACTCACTGGCTGCAGCACTTTCCTCCTCTGCCTTCTCAGCACAATTGCCTGCTCATTGGCAGTGTCATTGGCTTCTCTGCCCTGCTTCCTCCTCTGAGTGAATGATCACACAGAGAAGGTAGAGGAGGGAAGAGTGCTGCAGCCAGTGAGTGGGTGAACATACAGAGGAGGCAGGGGAGTGAAGCATGCAGTGTCCATGGAACACCTGTGCAGGTGCTGCACTGAATCAGGCCAAACTACAAAAGCATGATTTGTGACCATCTCTAGTCTCACACTCATACAATGTACACTGTAAATATAAACCTGTAGCTTCACTACTACACTCCATGTTTCTGATGAATTGGGTTGTAATTTTATTTTCAAATTCTCCTCATCCAAACATGTTTTCAGCAATTCTGAAGTACATAGTCTCACTTCCAGCATGCCTTAGGACACCTCCAGTATCACCTCCTGTTTCCAAAAGTGGTACACAATACTACTGAGACACACTTAGTCACAGCTTTCACTTCTTTCTGTTCATCTGTGTCATGTATCCTTCTTCTTGATCAATGCAAAAGCACACAATGATAATATTACTATCCAGATTGAGATCTGGACATACATATTGACATAGACAATATGTTGATGTTGATATGGATACCAAAATACATCTTGGTGTACAGCATGTCTGTTGTATTTCCTCTTTTTTGTTGAGTTTCATCCATGTTCAGATGTACAAAAAACTTTGATAGAATGATATGGATTATTACATTCAAGTGGCAGTGTTTTACCTAGATTCAAATCTAGATCTAGACATATATCTAAAGATGACAAATGTAATTCTAGAAGAGTATGATGTAGCAGAAAAGATGAGCTTGAAAAGGGGGCAGGAAGTGTACAAGACTGAAGAATTTATTCTGTAGCCATTTGTGTTGTTTTTATTGAAATGAACAGGATATGTTCTGAAAATGATGAAATGATCACATTGGTGACATTTGCAGAGGGCATGAATTTTGGGCAAATATGTCTACATAGCTCCTTAGGAATCATAATTCTGAAGGAGAAGAGTTTTCTGAGGCCAAAAATATATTAGAAAAGCAGAGCAACCTATGTGTATTTTAAGAAATGTAAGAACAAAGAGTGGTCTTAGCAGCTTTTTGCTGCTGTAAAGACTTTCAGCTGCTGTATCTCCATTTGTTACACATTTCCAGTTTTAACTTGGGTTTATCAGCCATAGATACTTTCAGTGATTCCCAAGGCTTGAGCAAATTTTCCCAATTGCATTTGAAAAAAAAAAAGAAAATTTGCCTTAATTTTAATAAATCTAATTATTACATTAATAAGAACAGTTACAATTGTTCCATTGTTGTTTTTATATTGCTGATTCTCCCATCCTCTCCATCAGCGGGAGGCTTGGCTAATACTATGTGCCTCACCTACCCATTCCTCTCCAAGATATGTATGTGGCTGACCCACTGAACAAGGAAGGTTGGCTACTGGATTGGAGAAGACCATGTCACATCTGTTCAAAATTAAAGCTGAAGACTCTTTTGGAAGAAAAGAAGTGGCAGCCCTTAATGAGCAGTAATATGGCTGAATATATTTACCTGTTTAAAAATTAAGCATTCCAAAACTCTGTGACCAAATTAGTGTACCTGTCAGTTTTGGTTTCTCCCTTATTTGTCCTTTATATTTGGATTTTAAATACATTGTAAGTTTTGGAAAATACTATTTGAAACAAAGATCTCCTCAGCTCCTATTCATACCAGGTCTGGTGCCTTTCTCACAATGCCACACATTGAGAAAAGATTATTAAATGAGGTAAACAACCATTACAGGGAAATCTCAAGAAGCATCACTACCAGCCTAGGAGGTACGGGAATAGCAAGGGATTCTGGTAGAAAACCCATGAAGGCTTCTACTACAATCCTCCCAACATCTGCCACTTAAGGTTACAGAAGCATCGTCATGTCTCATAATAAGACCAGCCAGCCCCCAATGCCCTCACTGTAAATCCCATCAGAACCCCTGCAAGGATAGTTTTGTCCATGCTTTCCTGATTGTATTTTATTATTTTAAAAAAAAATTGAAGCAAGGGTATGTTCCTTTCAGAGTAATCTGGAAAATGGAAGAAACAGAGTCCCTGGGTTACTTTTTCTCCTGCATGCTGGTTTCAATCTGTTCTGCTTGGGCCATTGCCAAAGGAGTAAGAGTACTCTGATTATAAGATATTCATTCCTACACAAGGCAGTTTTTATTTTCATATAGCCATGATATCATCTTCAGGCCATTTACTGCTGAACCATGATGAAAGTTATTGACATTTTAAAAAAAATCCTACAATAATAATACCCAGGGTTAAACAAATTTGTTTTACTTTCTCTATCTGGTGGGTGGCAAGAGATCAGATTCACTTTAGTTATAATGGGCTTAGAAAGGCTTATGAAATAGGTGAGGAAATGGAAAAGCTTTAAGCAGTGACGACTCAAAGATCAAGAGATAAATTGAGAGCTTGCTAGACAGTGGTCGAGGTAATATGTTATATGGGGATTTACTTGTTGGCATATATACCTCAGAAGTAAAAATGAATGGTGATATAAGCACCTGCTGTGCACAAATCTGTGCTTCACACTGTCACAAAATGCCAATCCAGTGTAGTCTAGTTAATCTATACAAGCAAACAAAATAAAATTCTCATACAAATTGGATTATTTAATTCTAGTAACTGTGATAAGAGAGGTTCAAGGTTTCTGATATGAGGCCTTTCCAGATTGTTTCATTGCACAGAGGATACAGAGCCATAATGAACTCAGGCATTTTTCCTTAGAAGGGATGTTCTTCTATCAGCTATTGTGTCAGTCATACCAAAGCGAGTCTCATCTTCTTCAAGAAGATGATAAGGTATCAGGAGTAACATCGGCTGAAGTTCCACCCAAAAAAATAAAAAAAGAAAGAAAAGCTCGCAAAGGATAAAGAAGAAGATGATGATGGTGGCAATGATGATGAAGGAGAAGATGGCAGTAATAATGATGATATGGGTGAAGATGGGAAAGAAAATGAGACTCCTGCAAAAAAAACCTTCCTGAGATGCATGAGCAAAGACGACACTAAAATCAAACCAGAATGGAAAAGATTTCATCATCCAAGCTGAAAACTCCAGAGTCTCATAAAGGAAAGGAAAGGAAAACCCCACAGACTCTGAAACAGCAAAAACATTTAGTTGGAAGATTTAAAATAAAAAATGCAGACAATGGGCAAAAGGAAACTACTTGTCCAAAGACAGAAGCCAAATTTGCAAATTATGTTAAAGAATTGCTACAGGACAAAAGACCAGAAGGCTATTCAAGCACTCTGGCAGTGGAAACAGATTCTGTAAGCTAGAAGTGAAATTGCTGTTTTTAAGTTACAGTCCTGTGTGTTTAACCATTAATATCTGACTAACTTTTTTTATAAATGTGAAAACTACCCCTACAGAGTCTGATTAACATCACCAGAATGTTTTTGCCAGGAATGTATTGTTAAAAGTAACTGTTCAGTTCTGTTTTACCTATAGTGATTTGATGTGATCAATACTGATATGGGCATGAAGAGGATTGGTATCCCGGACTTTTTTTACCTCAGTAACTACCACAGCACCTGAGAATGAAAGAGCATTTTGGTTGCCAGGATGAACCATCTCCACGTGTGCTTATGTGTCCCTTTGCTCCACTAGTGTTAGTTGCAATACAGTATTAAGTTCCAAATATGCTTCTGAAGAAGCATTGTCACTGGAGTTAAGTAGCACTAGCCATCTTGCAATCTTGAACAAAAACTAGTTTTGTTATTTAATAACAAAACAGAACAATAAATATTAAATTAATGCCACTCCATTTAAGAGGCAAACTAAAGCCAATGCCAGGATAAATTCCTTGGAATCCTATTGGTGTTAATGGAAGTTGCTGTGGCCAATAGACAAAAGTTCCACACTGCATGCCATGGGCACAGTTGGGTGCACCTGGCAACTCAATTAGCTGCTAATCAGTCAATTGACTACAGATAGCCACAACATACCTGATCCCACTACAGACCTTAGGGAACACAAAGCTGCTTCAATCACAGTGGCTTGCATTTTAAAAAGGCATCAGGTAAGGAAAACACATCTTGTCATTAGGAGCTCCTCACATTCATTTTCTTCTTTTAAAAAAAAAACAAATGCTTGCCTTCCTCCTTTTAGATGACTGCAGCAGTTCTGTGCTTAAAATAGTAGAAAGCTCTACATTATGTCTAGTCTGAGCCTTGAATAGGCTTCTTCTTCAGGTACCTTAATGTAACTCAGAAAGGTTATGTGCTTCTACATTACCAGAAGCTGATCCAGTGTAGTCTTACCTATTTTATTTTTATATTTTATTTTTATCGAGCAGCAACATGGCAATGATTGTCTGCACTGCACACACATCACCATACCATTTCTTGATTTCTGAGGGAGCTTAACAGAGAATTGTGTTGGCTGATACAAAGGAGGAATTATCTAAAATTATATTACTTAAATTGAGAATCATAATAGAATAACTACTGGCTTGAATAAAAGAGTGTAACTTTTCTCTTTGAAAGATGTAAGTCATTATTTATTTGTAGAAAGTTTTATTCTAAAGATGAAAACTTAATAGAAATGACGAACTCCACAAGAAGCCCCACAACCAATTTCCAACATGATTAAACTCACATTGTTGCAAAATGAAACAATCTAATCAACATTCAGTGTTCTAATTATGTCTACTTGATCTCAGAGTATTTCAGAGTTTGTTTATATCCCCAGGCCTTTTTATCTTGACATACTGTAAAATTGTTTCTAAAATGAGTCAGGTAATGTATTTCTCTTATTGTGGCAGGTAGTATTGTGAGAATAACAAAGTTCAGAGACCACTGCTAGGAAATGATGATTGAAAATCTTGAGCAAGTGGGGAGAACAACAGAGGGAAAAATGGAAGTGCTCAAGGGGAAGAAACGTACTTATGCTGGATGCAACACAAGAGGGAAATCATTGTATACGGTACAAGCCTAGAACTGGGTGACCAACAGGGTGAGAACAAACTGGAGGAAAAACAAAATGAAAACTTGAACAAATAATAAAACTTATGGCATTTAAAAAAGAAGAATGAGGATGTAGAGAAATTTCTGAATAATTGGGATATGCAGACTGTTTGTTACATACTTTGCAGAGCTCTGCCAATAATATATATAGTTAATGATTTGGTAGAAGTTGGGATATGGCTAGAGCAGTAGACATATATGCAAGACTGTGCATAATCCAGTATGTCAGGCCCTGCAAAACAGAACAAGCCAGATTTCTGTTCTTTAAAGGTAGTGCCACCAACAGCCACTTTGTTTATAGTTCTTACTGCCTGGATGAACATGTGATGATCCGCCTTACTTATGGGTAGAACGGAGGCATGAGGGGCAGATGTATATAGCTCCCTATCATCTTCCTTGAAGTATTTTTCAACCAAGAAATGTTCAGTCAGCTGGAACATTTCTTCATACCTTACAGGTTGACTCAAAATATGTTCATCCTTTAGAGCCTTAGAGTATGTTGTGCTAAAATATGCTGAGGAATTGGGGGGGGGGGGGGGAGAGAATATATATCTGCATAAAACTTCAGTTTTTTGGGTGTTTTGGAGCTTGAGTTAACACAGGCAAATGTTATCACATTGTGATAGTAAAATTATAGTGAGAAAGACGACCAGTAGACATTTCAGTTAAAGCAAACTAAATTATCTTGTGTTTGAACTTTACTGTGTTGCTTTCTAGGGCTGACCTGTGGTCTGAGCAGTGGGCCACTCACTCTGAAGTGTCAAGATAGGGCATACCATTTGGTTGAACCATGTTTCACTGGCATTGATTCCTCCTTTTTACATAATAGAATCATAAAATTTAACTCTTCAAAGCTGTTATCTTTATATTTTGTCCATTTCATCTTTCTGCAACATAACAATCGAGTCTACAATAGCAAATTCTAGCTATGTGAAATGACTGCTATTCTATGAATGCAATAAGAGGTTTTCTTTAAATTATGATTTTGTTATATTATTCAACGAGTAAACTAGGATAACTGAATAACATTAAGACCCCATAGAAAAAATTAAACTTGTGTTACTGAATATCATTAATAGTCTATTTTCATTATGCTATTTTCATTATGCTATCCAAGCTCAGTGGTTTAGATCACTGGTTCTTAACCTTGGGTTACTCAGTAGTTTTGGACTGCAACTCCCAGAAGCCTTCACCACCAACTGTGCTGGCTGGGGTTTCTGGGAGTTGCAGTTCAAAAACATCCGAGTAACAAAGGTTAGGAACCACTGGATAGTTGGCTGCGGAATCAGGTATCATCATCATGATGATATGTTGTCAAGTCAGATCTGACTTATGACAATCTTTTTCAGGCTTTTTCCAGTAGAGAATACCCAGAATTAGTTTACCATTCTCTGGGTTTGTGCAGGTTGCCCAAGGCCAAAGAGGCTAGCTGTACTCATAGGAAGCACAGTGGAGAATCAAACTTCTAATACCAACAGCATTTCTTTTTAAACCAGATGGATCTTGTAGTCCTTGACAAGCTTCTAGCACTTTAATAGGGAACCTCATATAATCAGGCACTAAATTTTATGCTCCCTGAATTGCTTAGGTCTGTGTGTGTGTTGGATGCCATATTGGGGAGGGGGGAATGGAATAAGGTACTCTGTTGACAATTTCAATTATTACTTATCATTAGTTTTTTGTTAAATTTTTGTTTTATCTTGCCTAGAAGATAGCACTCAAGCAGACTAAGAGACATTAACAGAAACAATTTAAAGGGTATAATCATCACAATAATCAAAACATTATTGCTTATGAAAAGACTAGTTTGGTTTCAAATATCACTTTCTGAAATCAATGAGAGTGGAAATGATCCCAGCTCTGAACAAAGTGCATTTCATGATTTGGGAACAGAAAATCTTCCCCCCTGTGCCTGTCAAATGCATCTTCACAGATTATCTATTCTGAAGAAAGCCTCTCCAGAAGATTTTAACATCTGGATATATTCATAATGAAGAAGACAGTTCCCTTAGATACCCATGCTTTGAGTCATTTAATGCTCCAAGATTAAAATTAACATCTTGAATTGGGCCTTTGGGAGACTTGCTATGGGGGAAGCCTTTAATATCAGAAAATCACCACCGAATCACTGCCATCTGGATGAAAACTGCCATTGGTTATCCAGCTGTGACTTTCTGATATTAAATTCCCCCTCCCCAATCTTGAGATTTCTCCATGTCAGAAGGGATCCCTAGGGAGTCTCAGAACTTGAGCGGGGAATAGGAAAGTTTCGTGGAAATTGTAGAATCTGTGATGTCGGGTGGGGAGAGTACTCTGTTTCATTCTTACCTTGAAGATCATGAGGAAAAAGTGGTACTAGTCTCATTTCCAAGGGCCTGCAGTTTCTCACTGGTTGTCTTGGTGTGTTGAAGCAGCCATATTTCTCGAGGGCAAGAAACTCTGTGAATAATCTTCACATCTCTGGTAGTCATTTAGGGTTCTTGACATCTTCATTGTAATTAATTTTGTTATGCAAAGACTGCTGTGCTGCCTTTAGCTCCAAACCCTTTAATAAAGACACTTGCTTAGAGAGATTCTTTCTCCAACTTATCTCACTTCTTGCTCTGCTCCCTAGAGACGGGAAAATCCTCATAAGGATGAACCTTATGACTCTACATATGGGAACCTGGCAGGGCCAGCTGTATTATCAGGCAGCATATTTGCAATGATACAGAAGACTTACAAACTTTCAATTATTTATTACTGTTATGATACTATTACTGCAGATGGGGAGAAGTGCTTGAAAGATATCCTTCCTTTGACCCATACCACAATAATAATGCTAGCTTTGGATATTATGCCCCTTGACTTGGGAGAGGTGTGCTATTCTCTGTGTCATCTCATGCAGTAAACCTTCTAGAGCTAATTTATGGATACAGAAATCATGTCCTAGAAGTGGGCTGAAGAGCAATCACCCTGGACCTGACTTTTCTCTGATGATCCCCAGCATCAGTATCCTGTTACTAATGAGATATAGATGTAATTTTATGTTTATTTATTTGTTACCTTCATGCCCATGAGTTTGATGGGTATTAGCATGCATTTTTGTGTGTGCCATCAGCATGACCCAGAAATTCATTTGGTTGTTAGAAAGGAACATTTTAAGGGCTCTATGCACAGCAGAGAATAGGAAAGCATATTATCAGTTTTAAAACACACACAACATCATTAGGAATCCAATTTAGATTTATTCTGTTTTTTAAAAGGAAGAAGATCCTGCTGTTGGTATGTCTGAACTTTCAAAGTGGTCAGCCTTGAATCAATTTTTATCCTTTTCCCTCCATAGGACTAATCTCTCCTCCACTCAGAAGGATTCGTGAGGTATAGAATTTAATTCCCAAAAGGCCTGTGTGCATAGCAAGTGTATCAGGTAATGTGATTTTCCCCCTCCTGTACAAATTTGCAGCCAATTCTTCCCTCCTTCCATCATTCTTTATTTGCTCACGGTATGAGATATAATACACAACACATTTTTAAGGCACTGCATCTTATCAGATTTAAAAACAAATACTGTGCGTCGGGTGAGATAGAATTCTCCCTTCAACAAAATGGAGACACGAACAACATCCTCCTGCTCCGCTAATGGCTTTTATGCTGAGATCTTGTCCTGGGAGGAGGGGCTTATAGACAATTTGCTGAGCGGCTGGCAAAATGCCTCATTAATGGCTTATTAATGCATATGCTACTCAGCAGTAACTACAAAGCCACTGCTAAGGTGCTGCGCAATCGCAGCATCCCCTAGATCTGCTGCTCAGTCATAGTGTGCATTAATGACGTGCTAATGAGTGATTTCACTAGGAATGCCTGTGGACATGGCTTTGCTTGGGTACATGACAGGGGTAATATATTCTGCACTAGCTCCAAGTCACTCCAGGGGAAAGGGCTATTTATGGTCTATTACTGAGTTATCTTTTTTATGTGCGAAAATAGAAGTAAATGGTGAGCTCTCAACCGTATTTAAATAAAAACAGCTTTTTTGAGTAACTTTCTCACACAGACAGATCAAAATTTGACAGAGTTCATTTGTAGTGAGGTGCAAAGGCAGATGATGGTAGCAAAAATATCTGGGCTTGAATTTTGTTTGCTTGCACAATAACCAATTAGGCAAGTGCCTCTTCTATTAAATTCTCCTACATATGGCTGGACATACATTGAAATGGGGTGCGTGATTTCAAAGGAAAGCCCATCAGAGGAAAAAAAAGGTTGCACAACCGTTACCCATGCAGTTTTTCCACAGTGAAGTTGTAATTATGGGGAGCAGCAGACAGGCAGAGTCATATTTGCATTGTGTCTGACATGCAACATTTCTTGGATAAGTACACTGGATATGTACATGCCTCGAACCTCCAGGACAAGAAGGCTGCATACTCATGGTCTAGGAGCTTCAGCAGGTTTGTTCTTTCCATTACTGTTTACTCTCTATGTTCCTTGTTCTTGTCCTGCCACGACAGCCTCAAATGACATCTTGGTTATGAATGTTAAAGCCCCATGAGATCCTTAGCCACCAATCAAGTAGTTGACTATGAACTCCTGTTCCATTCAAGGGTCCTGTAATTTGCACAAAATGTCTTTATGTCCTTCTCTTTGAGCATGCACACACACACACATAAACATCGCACAACAACTGGCAGATAAAAGATATAAGCTACAAAAGATAAAAGCTACAAATCAGGGGCTTTAAATGCTGAAACAAGGCAGCAGCCATTCTAATTTTCCAGCCATTATGTGAGTAGTGCAGTGTTGCATAACATCTGGCTGTTTTGCCAACCAAATGAATATTTTGGGCAACACAGTGTTCTCAAGAACGCTATCAGGCATGCCATCCTCATCAGCAAGGAGAGAAATGTGCTGACCTAATGTGCAAGGATGAGAAACACAAAGCAAAGTGTGCTGCTTATTTACCGTCCCATAGTGCTTAAAGCTCTCTCTGGGCAGTTTACCATTTATTTATGTACCGTGATCTTAGGAAAGTGTGAAGGCAAGAGGAGAAGGGGACGACATAGGATGAGATGGTTGGACAGTGTCATTGAAACTACTAACATGAATTTGACCCAACTCTGGGAAGCAGTGGAAGACAGGAGGGCCTGGTGTGCTCTGGTCCATGGGGTCATGAAGAATCAGACACGACTAAACAACAACAACACTTTCTCCCCCCCCAGCTGAAAACTCAATTTACCTTGGAATGATGGAAGGTTGAGTTGACCTTGAGCCACTATAAAGAACCACTGGGGTCAGGGAGGCTAACTCTTACTACTCAGCCAAACCACTCTAGTTATTCTGGTGTAGGGTGCTGCATCTACCAGTCCCAAAGCTTCCAGTACTTCAGTCTGATTAGTGCTTCAATTGAGTTGCCAAAAATTCACAAGGTTAAGCACTTTGACTCTTACATCAAGCCTACAAGGTGTCAGGATCTGGCCTGTACCACTCTGAGGGCTGCAGGATCAGGGCCAACCTGAGCCAGGAGTGGCCTGGTCTTTGCAGGCTCAGACCCTGGCCTGTGTAGCAGCTGCTGGACCATTCACGAGGCTCACCTGGAAACCTGGAGGGAAGGCCTATTTAAGGAGTGGTTCTCCCACCCTGAACTTGCCTCAGCAACAAAGGTCTTTTGGCTGTGCTTCCTGTGCTTTACATCGTGCTGCCAGTGTTTGTGCACCTTGTTCTGTTCATTTTCCTGCCTTGGTATCTGCTCTTGCCACTGCTTGCCCACTGCATCTTGGCACCTGGTTCCTGCTCTGTGTCCTCAGCCTTGTGTTCCTGTCTCTGCTTAGTTACAACCAACTGCACAGTGAGTGCTGTGGGATTTGATACTCTGCATGGTGGATTGGGTCCTGGTGCCCTTGCCCCTGGGATATCCTGGACTGTGATACAAGGTAGAAATGCCTCCATATCCACAAAACATACTGCTGCCAGTAGATAGGCAAGGCCTGGTTTTAAGTGCCACAAACCCTCTTAATCAAGATACTGCATAAAGAAATTGTATATTAAGGATGATGAAAAGGTCACAAAGCAGACAAAGTTCAAAAACAATCTCAACCGTTGCGAAGACAGCAAAAATGTTTTGGAGAAAATAATCAATTAAAAGCTTCAGGCAGGAACAATACAATGCAATCACACAAGAAAATAAAGCTAGCTAAACTATTCTAGTATTTATACTCTAGGATAGTTTCAGCATAGTATCTGAGAATACACAAAGTCCAATTGTTGCAGCAGGGCAGCAAATGAACATAGCATCTCTCCTGGCTTCCCTCTGAAGCATTGCCAGGGGCAACATCAGATGGGCAAAAATGAGGAGCTTTAGCAGGAGAGTGGGAGGCCAGCTGCAAGGAGTCAGATGCTGAGGAGGAAATAAGAGGGAAAGTGGCAATGAGGGTGCCAGGAGATAGGTGGAGTGATGGGAGAGGACCTTGAGGTGTGCAGGTGGAGGCTTCAATCTGGGAAATCAATGCCAAGACTAGAGCAGGAGGCTGGACATGAGAGCAGGTGGTGACACTGGAGGAGAGGTTCCAACACTGGGGGAGCCAGGAAGGCCATATCCATTGGCAGCTGGACTGTCCACCCACAAGGGACAGAAGGAGTGGTGGAGAAGGCTGATGGGCAGACCAGGAAAAAGTATAGTAAAACAGCTTTGAGGCCTTTGAAAGAGGAGGTATGGCACCTGGCCTTGTAATTGTCCCTCTTCCAGACCCACCAACTTTGGGGTACTTACCTTTGACCAAGTCACTTGCCAAGAAAATAACACAGAGCCTTGATTCTGCAGATATCTATCTGGGGTGTGATGGCTATTTTGCTGCCACTTACAACATTGCTGACCCTGATTCTGCGTATATCCACCAGTGGCATGGCAGTCATTTAGTCTTCCCTTAGAACAACCATCTGCTCCTTACTGAAGAACAGGCAACCCGTTTTATGACACAATCTACCCTATTATGATCCTGTGTATAGGTACTTAGAGTATTATGACAATTTTCAACCTACTTTCAGCTTCATCCACCCTAGTCTTGTACACAGTAGCAACTGATGGGGGTTCCCTCATGATGGCAACGTTCAATGCAGAGCATGAAAGAGGCTAGTCATATGCAGAAGTGGCCCTCTCTAGTTAGCTGGCATGATCTGAACCGCAATGTGCCAGCTAAACTGAGTGACACTCCAACACCAGCCCTGGTTGTCTCCAAAACTGGCTCCTTAGAAGACTGGAACAAGCAGATATTGAGAGGAGGGGCAAGGGCTTGAGGGCAATTAAGATGGTTCAAAGCCAATTGAGGTGTCAGTATTGTATCATTAAATCCATCAAAAAACATCAGCCACCAAGACAAGTGTTGTGATCATGCTGATGCATGGAAGATGTCTGCTGAGGGATATGCTGTCTCTCTTCTGGTGGGAGAGGTAGACCTGCCTACAAATGACTACCTGGCAGTGATCTCTTCAGCAGAGAGATGGAAGAAGCAATGGGTTTAAATTAGAGCAAAAGATATTTCAATTCAGCAATAGGAAGAACTTCCTAACAGCAAGAGCTGCTTGATAATGGAATTAACTGCTTCAGATTCTCCACCACTGAAGGTCCTTAAACAGAAGGGACCCCTGTGGCCCCTTCCATATCCCTAATGAATAATAATTATGTATCATCTAGTCAATGCTGACTTATGATGACTCCTTACAAGGTTTTCTAGGCACAGAGTACTCAGAAGTGGTTTACCATTAGGCTCCTCAGATCCCAATGCAGTACAGTACTATGCTAATAGATATGCAAAAATGTGACTTTTTGCTAGCCCTTAATAACCCTTTCAAAAAGTCATGTTTTTGCATAACTCTTAAAATAATGTGCTGGTGGTCTGATGAATGTATGTTGGTGGTGTATTGTAGCAAATCTCTTTTTACTTCAAACATCCATTTTCAAATGTGCATTTGAATTTATTTAACATGCTCAACTTGGCTTCCCACTAGTGAAACTCAAGAGAATACAAATCATCATCAAGTACTTGTTCTGAACTCTTTGGCCAATTTTAATCACCTGTATTCAGCTGAAAATGTTTACCTATGACTCTAGAGTCATTTAATTTCACTACCATGAAGATAGCACCAAAATGTATTATAAGCTGTACCTGAAGTGTCTCCTTCTTCTGCGTTCTGCCCAAAAGATTAGGCAAAGAGAAACTGAAAGTCAGGTCTTAAAATTGAAGATTGAATGCTAAGATAAAAGACAACAGTTCAGCATGAAGCAGTTTTCCTAGATTAAAAAATGAGCAAAGCCCAATCTCCTTTCCCTTGCCCCTGGATTTTCATGGCTCCAATTGTAAAAAGAAAGCCACAAATAGATACAATTCATATAGTTGTGTGCCTTTAGAGTATTTGGCTGAAAATAAAAATTATTTCTAAAGTGCTGAAGACCTGTAGGTGGCATGCTTTAGCAAACTTTTTTGAAATTTGATGATATTTTGAAATTAATCCTCATTTGCTCTGTTATTACCAATGTTTTTTTAATTTCACCTGCAATAATGATTACTGGTTTGATGAGTCAAAGTGTGTTTGTAAAAAGAATAAAGTAAAATGGAGTGCATATAGCAAATCTTTCCAGGGGGAGAATAGTCTCTTTGTTAATTGCATTGCAGATCCTTCCAAGAAAACAAACAATGCTTGTGAAACAAAAATTTTTGTGAGTGAAATGCACCTACTGTGCAAATACAGTGATGGATGGGATGTGAGAAATTGGCGATAGGAACTCTCCACCTGCCTTTCTTTGTTTAACTGTGTTGGGCAGAAGTGATAGAATTGGATTAGGGCCATGGCATTGAAGAAAGGGTGTGTGCATTAACACTTTCTCCTTTACCTCTGCCCCACCATAACTCTTAGGGTGCAGCTCTTATGGTGCAAGGATAGATGTATAATACAAATAAATGTCTCCCTATCACATAATATCAGTTTTGGAACTGATTTGACATGGGGAAAAAACAATGAAAGGAAGGGGTTAATTCTTCTCCTGTCCTGGCACAACGGTTCTGATCCATGAGAATAAACCTTACATCAGGCCAGACTACTTGTCTGGTTTGTAGGATATTGTCTATTTTAAACGGCAGTAGCAAACCAGGGCTTCAGACTGATGGTCTTCACATCACTTTGCTGCAACCTGATCATTTTATAATTGGAAAGACCAGAAATGGAATCCATTTTGATTACCATGCATGTGTTCTGTGAGCAACGGCAGTTTTTTCAATAAAGCATCCGAGGGGGGTGTTACCCAGTGTTCTTATTTACTTTGCTAATTTGGTGTGTGAGAGAGTGAGTTTTATTGCATCAAAGCAACATACTCACCTCTATTAATTAAAAACACTTACACATTATCTTTCCGGGTATCAAAGTCAGCCAATTGATGGACAGTGAAAGAAGCAAAGCTAAGCATCATAAAGAAGGCTGACTGCCAAAGAATTTATGCTTTTGAATTGTGATGCTGGAAGAGACTCTTGAGAGTCCCCTGGACTACAAAGAGAACAAACTATCCTTTCTGAAGGAGATCAACCCTGAGTGCTCACTGGAAGGACATCTCCTAAAACTGAGGCTCCAATACTTTGGCCATCTCGTGAGAGCAGAAGACTCGCTGGAAAAGACCCTGATGTTGGGCAGGTGTGAAAGCAAGAGGAGAAGGGGAAGACAGAGAACGAGATGGTTGGACAGTGTCACCAGAGCTACCAACATGAATTTGACTCAACTCTGGGAGGCAATGGAAGACAGGAGGGCCTGGCGTCCTTTGGTCCATGGGGTCACGAAGAGTCGGATATGACTTAACGATTAAACAACATCAACAAGCATCATTTAAAAGCAGATTAAAAACAACTGTTAATGTCAAAAGCCTACCCTCTTTCTCACACACACATTCACTACAGTTCTGATTGCTTACCAGCAACTCAAAATAGTTAGGACTGACCAGACTTTCTCTCACAAAGAATTCCATGGATGAGTTGCTGCTATAGAGAAAGTTCTATCTTATGAACTCAGCTACCTAGCCTCCTGGGGTGGTGGGACATATAATAAGGTTTGAGCTGAAGATCTCAGATTCAAGGCAGGCTTGTTCAGGAAAATGAAGTCTTCCAGATGTTCAAATGATTGTTAGAGGAAAACTCAATAATGTTGAAAAAGTACTGTTACTGTTTCATAGGTGTTTTGAGCATCATTATCATAGCAAGGAAGAGGTTAGTGCCAACCTAAATAGCCAACAAAAACAAAATAGCCAATTAAATATCCAACAGCAAAAGACAATATTCCTGTGCATGTAAAAGAGCCACCCCTTCTATAGTTATTAAAGGTGCAGGGACCCTATCCACTTGTGTATTTGGAGGGCCTTCTCTGTGGCAGCTCCGAGGCTATGGAACACTCTCCCTCGGGAGATCAGGATGGCCCTTTCCATTTTATCCCTTAAAAAAAAAAAAAAAAAAAGCTAAAGATATATCTCTTCAGGCATGCTTTTAACAATTATAACTGAATCCCTGAACCCCATTTCAGCAGAAATTTTAATCTTTTTTATGTTTTCATGGTTTAATCTTTTAATTGTATTTTAAATCATATATTATATAATTTATCTTTTAATATTTAACTTACTGTGTTTTTAAATTATGTGAATTTTAATGTTGTAAACCACTTTGGGTCTCTTGTCAGGAGAAATGCAGCATATAAATAAAACTGCTGCTGCTGCTGCTGCTACTACTACTACTACTACTACTACTAATAATAATACTAATAATACTAATACTAATAATACTAATACTAATACTAATACTACTACTACTACTACTACTACTACTACTACTACTACTACTACTACTACTACTACTAATAATAATAATAATAATAATAATAATAATAATAATAATAATAATAATAATAATAATAATAATAATAATAATAATAATAATAATTTACTGTGGTGCCTGAAATTGGTTGTGTTTCTCTCTTAAAATTGAATACTCATGATGTTACACTTTGGATTGTGACTAGAGATGGGGATGAATCAAAAAAATGGTTCTTCAATGGGATTCATAATAAGTCAAAGTTGACAAATGGATGAAGTACTGAATTGTAGTGATGAATTGATGGGTATTCATTAATTCATTGTTAAAACACAATGTCCCACCAAACAGCTGATCAGCAGGACATTGACAAGCACACTGGCTGCAGGAAGGCAAACCCTGGTTTCATTTCTGGCAGCCAGCCTGTTTGTCAATGACCTGACAATCAGCTGATGATCAGGACATTGACAAGTAGGCTGGCTGCTGAAACTGAACGCAGGGTTTGCCTTCCCACAGTCAACCTGCTTGTCAATTACCCGATTATCAACTGATGCTTGGGTCATTGACAAGCAAGATGACTGCAAGAACTGAACCTGGGGTTTGTATTCTGGCAGGCAAGCCCCAGGTTCAGTTCCTGCAGCCAGCTTGCTTGTCAACGTCCTCATCATCAGTTGATTGTCAGGACATTAACAATCAGGCTGGCTGTGGAATGGAACTGGGGAAGTTTGCCTTCCCTCAGCCTGCTTATCAATGTCCTGCAGTTCAGCTGATCGTCAGGACATTGACAAGCAGGCTGTGTGAAGGCAAACCCCATTTCTGTTCTGCATCCAGCCTGCACGAAGGGACAAATAAAAATGGGTAAATATTTATCCCTTTGAATTTGTCGGGGTCTCCAGACCTGATGAATACGAAGTGATGAATATCCCACAAATCAGTGATATTTCACAAATATCCCGATTCATTTTTTTATTCATCCCTATGTCTAATTGTAACCACAAGATTGGGAGGAGGAAAGTGGGTTTGCTCTTTCAGTGCAAATCATACACCCAAAGATTCTATCTGCAAATAACATCTTCAGTGGTACGTAAGGAAAGAGATTTGGAGTAGGGAAATGGTGAAGAGGGTAAGGCTAAACTATGATTTGGATCAGAATTTATAATGTAGCTGCTTTTTCTATAGCTATTTTTAACCATGTCAGTTTAAAATACTTTTAACATTATGTGAATTCTTTCCCCTGAGAAATGATAATAATAAGGAGATTTTTGATTAAAAACAAACAAACAAAAGATTTTTGTCTGATAAAAAGAACTCACACAACAACAATTAGAGGGAAAAAAATAAACCCTTGGATTATTATTACAGCTCAGTATCTGGAAGCCAACTGTGGTCTATCAGCCATACTGTGTTGTTGTTCTAGGAAAACAAGGCCTAAATTATATACATTTCCTTGGCATACACACTTGCATTACAATCTGACAAAAGGGGCCAGTGGGCGATGCAAACTGTAATGCTAATGAAGTGGTTTCAGAGAAGCATTTTGAACTAAGAAGCAATATGGATGCAGGGATTGTCACATGAGAAGTACATTTTCCTGCAACAACAAATCAATTTGTGTTCCCTTCATTCCCTCGATCTGGTTTTATATTGGATTTTTATGCAGCTTTAATAGCTGGAGTATTCCAAAAGGGGGAGGGTATTGATGGTGGATAGCAGGGGAGCCTTTTTTGTGTTCCATTTAAGACCAAATCTCTATGTAGCCTTAATTATGGAGCCATGGCTGCAGAGCTATAATTACTCCTTATTATCCTCTGGCTTTATTAACATGTTCCATAAAATAAAAACAGGTTGAATGTCAATGGAACTGCGCACCCATTCTAACACATTGGATTGCGAGGGCAGAGGAAAAGAGACAGACCTTTCAAACAAAAAGCACCCCCTGCTTCACATGGAAAGCAGCCATTGGATGACAGCCATGCTTTTCTCACAATGGAGTTGCCAAGTTTCTGCTTAGTGGCTTTTCTATAACAGAGAAGCAATAGCTGCATCCCTTATCTTCAAGTGCTTCTTTCTTCCATAATGCAATACAGTGGTGCCTCGCTTAACGAGCGCCCCGTTTAACAAAAAAATTGCATAGCGATGGCTTTTTTGCCATCGCTTTTGCGATCGCACAACGATCTTGCCTATGGGGAAAAATCGCTTTGCGATTTTTCCCCATAGGCACCATTTTCCCCCAGCTGAGTGGCGGGAGCTTTGAAGCCCCGCCGCTCAGCTGGGGGAAAATGTCGGCAGTGGGCTGCGGCCTCGGAAGGACCCCGAAGCCACCGTCCCCTGCCGACAATTCCCCTCCGAGCTCTCAAAGGGCCCCCTCCGATATTGGAGAAAGCCCTTTGAGAGCTCGGAAGGCTCTCAGCGGCGGCGGGGGAAGGGTACCGGGGTGTCGAAGGCTTCCAGGCCTTTGCCTGGAAGCCTTGCGGACACCCCCCCCACCCTGTCCCCGCCGCCGGCAGCCTCCCCACGCCGCCTACCCCGGCCGTTCTCGGACGCCTGGAAGTCCGAGAACGGCTGGGGAAAGTGGCGCGGGGAGGCTTCAAGCATCGGGGGCAGGGTGGGGGTGGATCGGGAAGCTTGAAACCTCCCCGCACTGCTTACCCAGGCCGTTCCCGGACTTCTGGAAGTCCGAGAACGGCCGGGGTAGGCAGCGCGGAGAGGCTTCAAGCTTCCCGATCCACCCCCCAGCCTGTCTCCGCCGCTTAAAGGGTAACCGGCGGTTGGTGGGATCCAAGCCCAGGATGCCTGAAAGGCATCCCAATCCCACCACCCTCCCCCCGCAGCTTGGATCCGAGCCGCAGCAGCTACCCCAGCCATGGCCGGACTCTAGGGAGTCCAGCCATGGCTGAGGTAGCCGCCATGGGTCAGATCCAAGCCGCGGGGGGGAGGGAAAAAACCGGATAATCCGTTCCAATTGGAACGGATTAACTGGTTTTCAGTGCATTCCTATGGGAAATGGTGCTTCACATAACGATGTTTTCACATAACGTTTTTTTTCTGGAACCAATTAACATCGTTATGCGAGGCGCCTCTGTACTCTTCTTATGATACGTAAATTACCTCCATGATGGAGCACGTCTCAAATGTTTGCACAGTTTTACATATGCTAGTTCTTCACAGGGAGTGGGTGGTGTGTTCAGCTGACCCACCATGGATTTGTAAAGGTGGCTGCCTTGAAGGAGGGAAGTATCCCTGCTCCCCATTTTCAATGATACTGTGGTACGCAAGGAGCAAAGATATCAGTAGTCCCAGGACACACTCTGTCCTTGGCCTCAATCTCTGTAGTTCACAACTGCAACATGATACTACAACAGCAGTGGGAAACCTTAATTCCTGCTGCTGAATGTGGCCCACCTAGAATTCCAGTCTGGTATTCAGGAATCTCCCAAATTCCCCGTCCCTTTTTTAAGACAATTTTTTTCAGACAAAAAATTATTTTCCTTCCTTCCAACACTGCCGTTTCCAATTTATTTTGCCTTGAATGATCAGCTGTAACAGTTTCTTCTTTTTGCCTCTCATCACATGGCAGAAATGTTCTATATTTCTGCATTTTCTGTGTATTGTAGTTTCTTGGTCTTTTTTCATTCACCTTAGTATTTAGCCTCGTGGCGCAGTGGTTAAAACTGCTGTACTGCAGCCAAAAATGTGCTTACCACCTGGGGTTCAGTCCCAGGTAGCCAGCTCAAGATTGACTCAGCCTTCTATCCTTCTGAGGTCAGTAAAATGAGTACCCAGCTTGCTGGGAGGGGGGAATGTGTAGCCTGCATAATTAACTTGTAAACTGCCCAGAGAGTGCTTGAAGCACTATGGGGCGGTATATAAGCAGCACACTTTATTCACTAGTGGATACTCAAGACCTATACAAATCTACACAATTGATTCAATTGTTTATGGTAGCCTGTACTAATGTTCATGCTTCCATGCTGGAAAATAGAACTGAGAATACACAGTACCATATAATTTGGATTTCCAAAGCAACCATGGCCCAACTGGGTGAGATCTCCAGCAACAACGAGCCAGAAACATACACACCACCAGCACCAGCAGTTGACAAGGTGGGAGAACACTGGATTCTACAGACCATCAAACTAGAGAATGTGCTTTGTGCTTGAATCTGAGGAGGTGGCTGGACTGATGCAGGGTAGGCCAGAGCCTAGCTATAACCCCCCAGGCAAAGAGCTTGGATACAGATAAGACTCCTCAGAGAAAAGGCATCCTCAAGAATAGGAGATTTCCTTCAGAGAAAGCTCTTACAGAATCATAGAATCACAGAAAACTGGAATTGGAAGGGACCTATAAGGCCACTGTGTTAACTTCCTGCTCAGTGCAAGTCAAAGTATACCTGACAGATAACTGTCTTTCTCATGAATGCCTCCAGTGCTGACCCTATTCAAGTTAATTGGTTTCATTGTCATATTTCTCTAACATTTAGGATTTCTTTTTTTTCCTGATATTCAGCTGAAATCATGGAATGGGGGCTTGTTCATGGGAGATCACTGAACCAAATTCTGCAGCTGAGTTCTTTCCCTAGTTGGTCAATGGTTGCAGCTGTATACTGTTTGGGACTCAAGAAGTTCAATGTTAGAAACCTTGGGTTTTGATTAAGACTTATAGGATCTCTTGTTTGAGACAAAAGGACTATTTGACCTTATCTTGTATCTTAGAGATACTTCTTGACAAGGTGCTCTGGGCCAATTCTGTTCCAACATGACTATGACTGTATGATCCCACTGCTCATTCAGTTCCAATGTGCTTATATTTGTAAATACTCTCTACACTTTTGTTTTCGATGTTTAACTATATTTCCTGGGCTGTTTGCTTTTTAATCCTTATGTTAATTTCATTTTCTTAACATTAATTTTTAAACCATTTTCATTACTTAACGTCATTGTCTTTATTGAGTAACCTAAGTTTTCAGCTAATGCTATATCATCTTCATACTGATAATATCATATGCAGAGGTATTATGACATCTACCATAGCAAGTTATGTTTCGTGTGAGAACGAGAAAGGCACTCAAATTAGGTGCATAGCAACAATGCAGTCTTATGCATATCTGCTGAGAAATAAGTCTCAATGAGTTTTTATTTATATTTATTTATTGATCTTAAATGTATTTTACCCCACCTTTCTCCTTAAAAGGACTGAAGGTAGCAAAAAAGCTTTCAAAAGTTAAAAATACTTGCTTGAGGTACGTATGTATAGCTTGCAATGTAATTTGTCTCTCTTGTGCTCACTTTATCTTTTTTGCCACAACACTGAAGAATTAATCCCTTTGCATTTAGATAATATACCCTGAAAGTGGTGCTAATTACCCACAATCTGATTGCTGTCAAACCTGCCAGTCTGTTTTGAAGAGCTGTTCTGATTTTACCATTGCCTTTACTTTGTTTTTAAGAAAAAAGCAAATACAGTGGTGCCTCAACTTACGAACATCCCTACTTATGACCAAGGTGCTGTTTTCTCCTTTTTGAAAACTGTTCTAGGTGTTTTGCAGCGTGGTTTTGGACTGGGGGGGTTATGTTTCTGTGCTGTGATGGGTCTTAGGGGGTTTGTTTGGTTTTTTGGTTTCCCAACCCCATTTCTGATGGGGCTTGAGGGGCTTGGTTGCTTTTTGGAGTGTTTTTCCCCCATTTCCGATGGGGCTTGGGGGTTTGTTTGTTTGTTTGTGCTTTGCTTTTTTCCCCATTTTTGATCTGTCTTGCATGCTTCGTTTGCTTTTTGCATTGCCTTTTCCCCATTTCCATCTGTCTTGCATGCTCTGCTTGCTTTCCCCCCCCCCCTTTGGCTAGAAGGGTTTAATCACATTTCCAATGGGCCTTGCTGTGATTTTTTTTTTTTTTTGGTGATTTTTTTTCTTTGGCTGGAACAGATTAATTGCATTTCAAGACATTGCAATGGGAAATGGTGCTTCAATTTACAACCATTTTGAATTACGCCCATCTTCCGGAATGGATTAAGTTTGTAAGTCAAGGCAGCACTTTAATGGCAGAAGTTACCAAAAATAAATGGATAACCCAACTTCAGCCTGTACTAAGTATATACAGTGTTATAACTGGTCAAAGAGGCAAGAATCTCCTAGATCAGTGGTTCTTAACCTTTTTGAAAGAAACACCCCCTTGAGCCATTGAGGAAGTTATCATCGCCCCCCTCCCTGAGGTGATTATATCTTACCTACCTACCTACCTACCTACCTAGTCTCCCTCCCCACCCGGGTGCGAGGCAGCACTTCACGAGGCGAGGATGAGGACCCAAGAGACCCTTCCACCCGATCCACACTCAGTGCTGCCCTGAAGGAAAAAGGCAAGACGTGGCAGGTAGAAAGAGCTGGAACATCTGGCGGCAGCAGCAGCACTGGATCTACTGCCAGCACTGCAGCTGCAGTCGCCTTCACAGGTTTGGCTCACTCCAGCGCCCCTCTACCGCCCCCCTTCTGTTCTTTCGCCCCCACACCGCCCCTTTTCATTCTACCGCCCCCCTGAAAAATGAAATCGCCCCCTGGGGGGCATTATTGCCCACGTTAAGAACCACTGTCCTAGATTGTTGTGCGTATCATGTAGCTACATCTTGGCTCTTTTTCTTACATATCGTTAATTAATTACTCATGTTTTCACTATTTGCCAGGTCACACTTGTGCCGTATGTGATCATTTCTCCTTCCAGAGTGGTGGTTCCTGGATGAGTCTTTATTATTAGTGAGGCTGTCTGAATAACTGTGAAAGGCTGGGCGAAACAGAACTTAATTATGAAGACACAGAGAGACATAGCACTAAGAAATAAAGCTCTTAAATCTTTACAAAGGAACTCAAGCCACAGAGAAACTAGTAGGCTTTAGTGAGTTGCTAAGCAACAGTACCCCATGTTAGTACCCAGGTCTATTAATTAGCTCTCTACCCAGGATGACCTCTGCTAGTGCATGGGCTGTTGCAAAACACCCAACTTAACAACTTGACACTTTGATGCAGCTTTTCTGGTGTGTGCTACAGCTATATTGTTCCAACTTTTGAAGGTGCATCTGCAAAATAGTAAGATTGTTGAAGCTACCGCATTACGAGGTTAGGGTCGCACAGCAAGTGTGGATAAATCTGGCAGTTTAGGAAGAGCTATTTAATATTTTAATAGAAGTTTATTGGGAACAGAGTCATCTGACTGAAGCAGAACTCTAAGCAAATTCAGTTACATTTGAGGCTTTAGGAGCATATTCAGGAACACATGACACAGCAGCCAAGAGGGAGGCAGAGTCTTCAACTGATGAAGATTTAAACGTAGTTCTTAGGGTGTGGCTGCACAGTGAAGGAAGTGTGAATTCACTTGCATTCACTCTCTGTGAAGTCACACCAAGGAATTTGGGTTTCCCCAGATCTCTTCACATTGACTTGCTAGAGAATCAGAGTGGAGCAGAGCTTTGTTAGCAGCTTGTTTGCTCTTTTGTTTACACCCCTGCAAGAACAATCTACTAAATTCTAAAGAAGGCCTCATTTTCTCATCTTGAAAGAAAGAAAGAAAATTCTCTTTTAGAGACCAACAGAGAGAAGGTCTGCTCTTTTTAAAAAAACAAAAACAAAAAAGCAGTACCCCTAGTGGCAGAGGAAAAAACTAAAGAGGGGGGGGGAGGAAGTCAGGGCTGGTCCACATTTCCCTTTGTGTCATGTGACCAAAGGGAAAAATGCATATCAACCCCCCCCCATTTTAGAGTATTTCCTGATTTTTTTTTTAAATCAGTGCGGTCTCCCCCCCTTACTTTTATTGAGTGATCTGTTATTGAGTTCCTTGGTCAAATTTTGATGCAATAGCCATGTCAATAGTGCTGTTACATGCATTATACTGTGGTGCAAAATGATTTGTTAGAACTGCCAGACGTGACTTCGCCTTCATCTTTGCCATGTTCCAAATCTATACAATGACAATGTTTACATATGTGTCGTCATGGAAATCAGATAATCAGATTTCAGAAGCAGATTCCTTGTGCTCAGATTTGATCAGCGTTTCTAGTAATATATATTACTAGAAATGCTGATCAGTTCTGCACACAAGGAATCTCTCTGTGTGTACGCATTTGTCCACACAGATATATACTGTATTTAATTTGTCCCAATATACAAATTTCTGCAAATAATTTTCCTAATATACACATTCTTGAATACATTTTGGCACCAAGGACTGCATTGCAAAATTAAGATCATACAGTCTGTAGAAACGAATCAAAGAGCTGTAGAATTGAAGATACACCCAATGTTATCCAGCTCAGCCACCTGCAAAAGTGCTGCCTCAAATGGAGGAGAGTCCAGCACCTTTCAAGGAAGTCCCTTCCACTGTCAGACAGCAGCCACTGTCAGAAGGTTCTTCCTAATGGTTAGATAGAGTTCCCCTCTTTTGTACTTTAAATCACATGGTTGGATCCTACCTTCTGGAGTAACTAACTTGATTTATCTTCTTTGTGACAGCCCTTCAAATATTTATTTATTTATTTATTTATTTATTTATCTATCTATCTATCTATCTATCTATCTATCTATCTATCTATCTATCTATCTATCTATCTATCTATCTATCTATCTATTTATTTATTTATTTATTTATTTATTTATTTATTTATTTATTTATTCAATTTATATGCTGCCCACACTACCCAGAGGTCTCTGGGCGGCTTACAATGTAAAATATTGCTAGCTTAGCACTTCTGCATCTTCCTTTTTTCCAGACTAAACATCTGGGCACATGGTAAGGAATCAGTAGAAAAATTTCACTGGGATATCAATTACTTTCATCTTTCCATCAATCAGTCCACACAACAAGCATACTTTTTGGACAGCACCGTGCAGCTGCCCAAGGGATGTATAAGCACTAAATTCAAAACCTATCAACAGTTAAATGTACAGTACTGACATATCTTCAGCTTCCACCCAGGACATCATGCCAGGTTCATTGCCGACAGCCAAGCTTTCAGATATAACTGGATTTGCTCAGACCCACAAGACAGAGAATCAAAAGTCAAGACGTTAGAGCAGAAATTTCTTAAACTACAGAGCCTGTCGAAAATTCAGCTAACTGCTGTGTTTCCCTGGGGATCCAAATCTCAGGGAAGACAAATTTTAGGGCAAACATCATTAGAGGACAACGCAGTGAAGGAAGAGGATAGCAGAAAGAAAAGAGAGGAGGAAGGACCCTATATGTTTAATGTTCCGGAAAGAGAGAGAAATGGTGGTTATGCGTGGGGGCGAGGAGGTCATGGTCTAGAAATACAGTTGGGAGGGTTGGATCCCTTGGAATGGACTGTGTATGTATACCCACGGGGAAAAGGTCCTTGGAGGAAGGTGGTCTGACCAGATCCTGCTCCAGTGACTCAGACACCTCTCGAAGGAGATTGGGCCCATCACCCATGTTGTGGAAGCATCTGTGCAGTGAAGAGCAACCCTATGAGAAAGCCGATTGATAGGGAGAGATTTGGAGCATCACCGCATTAAGAGACAACGAGATAATTAATGGACATTCCATGTTATGGCCTGACTCTTCATTACGTTGGACCCACAGAAGTTGTTGCTGATTCCCCCTTTCCTGTTGAAAGTAAATGTTTGATTGATAAAACTACGTCTCCTGTAATTAATTCCACCAAAAAGGAGGAACTGATTATTTTTGAATGTGAACCAATCATACTACCCCTACCCCCAACCTTTGCTGCTGATTTGGTCACCCCAGTCTTACCTTTTTCCAAAGATACACTTGTGTGTACACATATGCAGAAGGCAAATGTACCCACCTTCATCGTGCCTCAGCACAACTCAATCCTCACTCAGGCTCATCATACTGGGCTTTGGAGAAGCTTTTTGCCATATAAAGAGAGTCTTATTCTCACCTTACTCTTGTGCTTGTACTGCTCAGCTTTACTGCTGATTGAATGGAATGCTAATTTTGCTCAAAGGCGCATTCAATTAATTCTCTACATCTCTCAAAACTGCATCCTGAGATTTAAAAAAAAATTCTAATACTTACCCTTGGTCTTAAGTTAGCCCTAAAAGGAGTTCTAGGATGTAGCCAACAACTTTAAATTTAATGCTGTTTTGAAATTTCTTTGCAGATGTTTTCACCAAGCACTATAAAGTGCAAAGTGCCCACTTCTTTGACCAGTATAAATTAAACTAGAATGCTTACACTTATTACCTACCACAGTCTGATTAAACACCACAGTCTATGGAAAAAGAAAAAAATCAATTCCTAAAGCTACAAGGATTCAAATCTCTTGGGATATATAATAGCTCAGGAAAACTAATTAGTGGAGAACATGAACCATTTAAAAGGATTATGGGAGTCTGGGGGACCATACTGAGTATTTAGTACTAAGAACCAGCAGATTTTGTTCTCTTGTTTCCAGAGGCCACCTCTAGGGAACATCATAAAGGTCCAATTTTAAAGGGTTAAAAGATTTAGGCATTTAATTGTGACAAATGGTTGGCAAGACAACTGAAAAACGGGTCAGCTTGTCACAGCTGGGGAGGAGAAGAAAGCTCAGTGGAGGGCGGCAGCTGACATTCTTTCTGCTTACATCATTTGTAGCTGCAAATGATGTCATTTATCCCAATGTTACTTGGTTATAGGTGTGTTCCTTTGACCATTATGGGTCTGAGGTGATCTTGAGCATCTGGCAGAGGAAAACAATTACGTTGCAAAACTGTGTGAAAGAACCTGGAAGTCTAGGCAAACTTAGGGTGAGCAACACTGTCTTCTACCCGCTCTGTTCTGAGGCATGAGTCCCCTGAAGGAAAAGGAAAGGGGAAATGTGGTGCCCCCACAAACAAAAGGGAATGTTTATGCGGTCAAAAAAGAGAGAAAGTGAATAGAACCAGCAAGTGTTGCTGTTTATTTTCTACTTTTTTTTTGTTATTTCAACACACTCTAAATTTTGTTGCTCTGGGGCAAAGTCCTAATTACAGCACTGCTGATTATTGCCCTGCATGCTGCTGGGGTGCATACTCTGCTGCGGCTGTCCAAGGATTGACACGTGGCCACCCCAATGCAATAATGTTTTGACAGCACAAGTATCCAAAGACTTGACCTGAAGACTTGACCAGCAGATACTGTAATTTAAGAGGGGAGTGAAAGCAGCAGGCCTGCCATGCAGCAGAGTGAAGCAATTGATCTGCTTTAGGTGCCACCATGAGGGAGAATTAGATGGACAGTTGTCTGAAGAGTCCAATAGTTTTAAAATGTTGGCCAGAGGCGATGCTGCAGGGGGCACTGCTGCACACAACAGTCAATAATCATCTTTTCCTTGTAGTGCTGGGAGACCCATGGACCATTTATGTGTGCTGGTTGAGGCTACCTGTTCCATACTGCTCCCCACCATGCCTTATTCAACTAGCTGTGGTGCAGTGTGTCTTAGAAGAATGTTCTTTCTGGCATCTAAAATTGGACTGGCTCTCCTGCACTTGTGCAGGACCTGATGTTTACTGAAAGGATGAAGAGCTATGCTCACTTTCTGCAGGCTCAGGACCACTGAAGAAAAATATAGTGCATCTTCTTGGAGAAGCAGAACAGGTCTACACTTCCCCACTCATACTGCTGGAATTGGTAATATATGCCTGGTAGGCAGGAAGTGGGTATGAGTAAAAGGCAAGAAGTAGTGGGAGAAATGACTAGGTAATAGACTGGAAAAAAGGCTGAAGGGCTTGATTCTGCTGTTCATGATTTGAGAGGATACTGCGCTTTGAATCTCACTGTCTATGCTTATTCCTAATTAATCCAGCTCTTAACTGGGTGTTTGTACTGTACTGCTACTCATCCTCACATCCAATAAATAATAAGGTTGGTGGAGAAGCTCATATAAGCAAGTATGCTGTAGATGTTGAAAATATGCTTTCCATGTTTACTGTCTTCTGTTTTGAGCACGGTAGGTCTGTATACACAGGATTCCCCCCCCCCCTTTTATGTTATTTTTCACATTTATTGCTAATTAAATCATAGCAAAGGATGTTTGTTGTGGGATGCTCACAGTGATCCAGGCTATTAGTGGAGGAGGGCACTGTTGGAGCAAGTAAGAGCTTTTAGGTGCCATTCTCTGTTTTGTAAATCCAGCCCTACTCTCTGTTTTGCTGTGCAAGTGTTTGCTTTGTAGTTCTCCTTTTTTATATGCATCATCATGCATTGCTAATGTGCTGGACAATTATGGCAAACAGATCATGGTGGCTAAGTGGACCCAAGTGGAAATGCGATGGAAAGCCAGAAGATTGGAGTAGCGGTACAGTTTGGTGGAAGCCACATATAGCAGAAACCCAAATCATACGTCATAATAGGTTTTCTGATTAGAGTTGTAAATCATAAAATAAGTAACCTTATTATCCCCTTAAGATCAGTGTTAAAATGGAAGTTTGCTTCCTGGAAAGTTTTCATGCCTTATAAATGAAACCTCTGTTGACTTCTGTTCCACTCTCACATTATCTATTTTGCTTGCTGTGAACTCTCCTCTGACCTCCTCTGTCCTCTCTGTTCTCCCTCCCATCTCTAGTTTTTTAATACCATTTTTTGTGTGAATGTACCAGTGGTTGTAAAAAGTATTATATTTTTTATAATATTTGTCACTGTGGTTGTAATAGGTGCTAGAAAGCAGGTGCTAGCAGGTGACATTAATTAGTATTGGAATGGTTGCAAAAACAGGGGGAGGGTTATAAAGCAAGCTATTGTGAGAAGGAATGCTGAGAAGTTGCACTTGGGGAGTTGGGTTTTATTGGATGAATTTTCTTCAGCTGACCACACAGGAGTCAGCAGAAAAATAGGAGGAAATTGGCAATGAGCTCTTTGTCACAGTTTGTTACAGCAGCTCTATTATAGCCATCCAGACATGCAGGAGCCATGGCTACGATACAGCTACCTTAACAACTTGCAAACAAAGGCTCATTACTGATTTCCTCCTGTTTCTCATGCACACATACATGTGCACTATCAGAAACCCCAGATGGATTCTCACTGACTTTAACATTGTGTAGTAAATGGAAAATAATACATATCAGACCATCTGAATCCAGAAAGCATTTTCTGTTTTGTTTATCAGTGTAGTTATTCCCTCAGTTAATTGTAATGCATGTACTTAAACATGCAAGGCAGGAAGGTAGTCGGGGATACTCTGAGCATACAGTTGATTCCATACCAGGTGAATCTACCCACTAGATCCAATGGGCATCAGTCATTACTGGTAGGAGGAGAAGTCTTGAAGTTCTTTAGGTAACAAAACATCTTGGACAAGCACTAGTCTAAGAGAATAAATTGGTTACTGCTGGAGAATTCTGTAAGTAACATCTCTTGTTGGTGAAGTTAGGACAAAGAGGATAATATGTTGATTTAAATCTTCTTTCCATAATCCTCAGTGGGAATAGTTCTTCCTATTTTTTAACTACCTGACTTTACTGTTAATCACAATAGAAAAGATGTATTTGTTTTACAACACTAATACTTCTGTGATGTAGAATGCAATTTGTTTTCTACCATTCTAATGTTAATTATTGCCAACCCCATGGTCATTAAGAAAAAATAGCATACTGATGTGATAACCATTTAAAATGATGAGATAGCATAATTATTTATCAGAATCTTAGCATCTTTAATGTTATTTTATTTTATTTATTATTTATTTATTTATTTTTGGACTTATATACCACCCCATAGAGCTACAAGCACTCTCCGGGCGGTTTACAATTTCATTATACAGGCTACACATTGCCCCCCCAGCAAGCTGGGTACTCATTTTACCGACCTCGGAAGGATGGAAGGCTGAGTCAACCTTGACCCGGCTACCTGGGATTTGAACTTTAATACTAGCTAACTCCAAAGCAGAGAGAGAATCTGGGTTATTGATTATTTGCAATTAAATTTGGATTGCTCTACAAACCTCTGTGCTACAAAATTAGTCAAAAAAGTGGGAGGAGAGAGAGGTGGGGAAGGAGTTACAGTGGATGGAATGGAAGAAAATGTGAACATTAACTCTTGAATGTTGCAAACTCCCATTATTTGAATGTGTTATTAGTGTAATCACAGTGTTTAGTGCTTGGTTCGATGTTAGGTTCAAATAAAATTAATCTCTAAGGTGTTAAATCTCGGAAGGAATGTGTCAAGAAATAACAAGCAGCAATGAAGATGGGAAATGATGGATAGAAAACACACATCCCACACCAGTCCTCTATACTAAGTTAGCTCAACAAAAATAGTTAAATTGGAAATTTCTGGGGCTCTGAACATTCACTGTGATCCTGTGGAATGGAGACCTTATGGTGATGGTATCTCCTTGTTTTTGGAAATAACTGATATCACTCACATATGAGAATTTAGAGTAACCTTATAGGTATGGATTTTGATATGAGTTGATGTATTTTTATTTGTCTGACACAGCCAGTTAAAGCAACATTTTCTTTGAGGACTGTATGTTCTCAGAGAATCTGTTACCTGTTGTAGGGTCTCCTGTATTTCTCTTTTGATAAGTAAAACTGTCCTTGCAGATAGAAAGCTAGCCAATGTAGCAACAATAGCAATGGTCCCTCAAGCAGAGAAAGCTAGAAGAAAGAGATTATCTGTCTGCTCTTTCCTGCCAGTTGTCAGCTGTTTTTCTATGTGCAGAGCTGATTTTTATTTATGCAAGGTGGTACATTTGTACATGTGAGTCCTCAAGAGCAATCTGAAGTGGTAACCAGGGCCAGGTTTAGCACTTAAACGGAAATAAGGCCAAAGTCTGAGCTTTCAAAAATAATCCATAAAAGCAAATAATGTGTTGCATATCCTCCCTTTCTCCCCCCCCCCCGAGCTCTCAGTTCCTTAGAATTAGCCATGAGCCTTTCTCCCCACTGCTTATTTTAATAAGTGCACTGCTCTCATGCTGTGAGGAAGCATTGCTTGTCTTAGAATGTACAACAATTTCCTTCTGAGAGGATTTCATGGAAATTCTTAGCAATTTGCTATTTTTGGGTGCTGAACACCCTCGCAGAAGTTTCAGGAGTTTGTCATTAGAAAGGAAGAAATGACACCATAGGTAGCTCAGCTTTATGTCAGAATTCCATACAACAGTTTCTAATTGCTTGGTTTAATTGAGTCTTGAGCATGCATATTGGGAAACAATTTATTAGGCTCACTAAGATTGCTGCATAATCCTCAGATAAATGGCCCTTTTGCTAGTTAGCTTTCTCATATAGCATTTCAAGTATCATCAGCCAAAGTTCAAATTGAATAAAAGAAGCTGATAAACAGAGGTGGAGTGGAGGGAGGACCAGAGCATGTATAAAAGCATTAGAACCCCCTTGCTGTTTAACCTCTCCTATTCCAAATACAGTGGTGCCTCGCTTAGCGATTACCTTGTTTAACGATGTAGTTTCTGGAGTGATTTTGCACTCCGTTTAACAATGTTCCCTATGGGGAAAATTCGCATAGCGATGTTCGGGACCTTGCCTCGATGACAGTTTTAGGTCCCCTGTTTCGCTTAGCAATGTTCCGTTTTCGCTATTTTTAAAGTGTCTTAAAAGGTTCAAAAACGGTTTTAAATGCTTGGAATTGTTAGTGCACCTTCTAAAACGTGTGCAAAATCGGGTTCAATGCATTTCAAGGGGGGGATTCTAATGAATCCAAGCATTTAAAACAGTTTCTGACTCTTCGTTAATTTTTGGTGAATTTTTTTCTCCCCCATTGGAAAGCATTGAACCTGATTTTGACAGCTGTCAATGCATCTCTATGGGAAAACGTGTTTCGCTTAGCAATGTTTTTTTGGAACCAATTAACATCGTTAAGCGAGGCACCACTGTAGACTGAATTGTCCTTTTGCTTTTATGGACTTTGTGCTTATGTCAGGAACCCAACTTTTCCTGATCTTTTTTCCTTTGTGTCAGAAACACCACAATACAACTGCTAGATACAACAGCTTTCATCCAATAATGGGCAGCATCAAGAGCGTTTGGGGTACCTAGCACTATGACTTCCATGATACATGTTGAGGGACATAAAATACACTGATAAAGTTGTGAATTTGTCTGTTCTTCTCTGTACTTTGAAAGGGCTATGTCAGTATTAAAAACCTCATTTTCTTGGTTCACTTGGGTTAAGCCAATGCTAATGCAGACCCTTTTATGTGATTTACAAATAACTCAGTTATGTAGAAGCCCATGTCACTGGGGGCTAGAGTTTACTGAGATTCCATCTATTTAAAGAGGTGGGTAGATTTTTCTTTCCACATTATATGTTTTCTCTGAAGTTTCTTCAGGATTCCCAGATGTTCTGAACCCACCCACCCCTTTCAGGAGGTCTTATACAAGTACGTCCAAACAAGGGTATGGACATACAAGGGAGGGTATTTGTCCTCCATTTCAGAATCCTAAAAGAGTGGGATGAGGAGTCAGAAATTGCCATTCCACAGTTGGTGGCTGGGCAGTAGACTCAGCTCTCAGATTTATTTTTCTTTGCTTAACTCAAACATGTTTGTGTGTCTAGACCTCTTTAGCATGCAGGTCATATGGTTCTTCAAGTAAGATGCATTGTCATTTTCACATATGTAAAAAATCTCTTTGAGGAGTGGGGAATATATTCTAGATTCTTGCTGTTTACAACTAAAAGCTACACCTGCTCCTTGTATTATGAATGCTGGAGCAGGATGGACGGGTCTGGTCTGTCTACTATTGTGACAGTCTCCTTTGTTACAAAGTTTGTCTGCCATACCAAGCTGTGTTAGGGGTTCTGTTTTAGCTTACAAGACCTCATACAGTTCAAGATCTGGCTATCTGAGAGAGAGCTCCTCCAACAAGCACCACCCTGTTTTTGCTTTGTTAGCGGATGGTTCCTGCTCAATGAACAATGGTCTAATGTGGTTTGTTTGGTTGTATAGTGAAGGAAGGACTTCTCTGGTATGTGGCACCCCTATATAGAATGGTTCCCCATTGAAATTACTCTTGTTTCTTCCATTACGTGTGTTTGTAGTCAACTAAACACTTACTGTCTAGGCCAGGTGTCTTCCTGATTATTAACATTACCAATTACCTTTGATCTTTAATTGATTGTTTACATGGACTTTTTTTTCTTCCTACTGTATTTGTTTTATTGTGTTACTGTAACCATCTTACTGGCTTGGTGAGATGCAACTATATTGTTGTAAAAACACTTTGCGGTGTTTAAATGCAAAGCAGTATACAGTACAATTGACATAAATAATTAGTAAACAGGCATGATTTGCTGGAGTCCAGGGGTCACTGTATTTCACTAAGGCCTCTCATAAATTCTCCCTACCAAATCTGATCTATGAAGAGATAAAAATAATCTACCTGGAATACCTGAAAAAAAGCATAATTTGAATGAAGAGAGAGAAGAATATACTGAAAATGCCATTCTTAGAAAGGCTGAACTCTTTTATAGCGCTGTCTTTGTATTATTTGCTTTTATTCTAATCCATGAAAGTTGGTTTGGATGTCAAAAGATCATAAATGCAAATGGGGAAAAATGTCTCCCTATGAAGTACTACTCTTATAAGGAAAAAAAAAACTATCAAATGTTTCATGTGGAAAATAAAAATAAACTAATGTTCCGTAGCTCAAAGCAACTGCTTATCAATTGATGTATTCAAATCATGATCATGGGTGTATGTTGCAGAGGAGTTTTACAGCACACACACAAAAAAGTGTGCTGGTTATATACTGGCCCATAGGACTTAAAGCACCCTTTGGGCAGTTTGTAATTTAATTATGTAGGCTACACATTGCCCCGCCCTAGCAAGCTGGGTACTCAGTTTACTGATTTCAGAAGAATGAAAGGCTGAGTGAACCTCAAGTTGTCTACTTGGGATTGAACCTGGGTCGTGAGCAGAGTTTTGGCTGCAGTACTTCAGTTTAACCACTACTCGAAAAGGCTCCTTCCACTGCCCCATGAGGTTGCCTACCACAATCCTATACATGTCTAGGTAAAGATAAAGGTTCCCCTTGACATTTAATCCAGTCGTGTTCGACTCTAGGGTGTGGTGCTCATCCCCCTTTCCAAGCCATAGAGCCAGCATTTGTCCAAAGACAGTTTCCGTGGTCACGTGGCCAGCACAACTAGACACAGAATGCTATTACCTTCCCACTGAGGTGGTACCTATTTATCTACTCACATTTTTACATGCTTTCTAATTGCTAGGTTGGCAGGAGCTGGGACAAGCGATGGGAGCACACTCCGCTGTGTGGATTCAATCTTACAACTGCTGGTCTTCTGACCTTGGAGCACAAAGGCTTCTGCAGTTTAACCCGCAGCGCCACCACGTTCCTATACATGTCTACTCAAATGTAAATCCCAGTGCATTCAGTGAGACTGCTTGCCTGGGAAGTGTTACAGCATGGTAGCTTTAAAGCTGTGTGTGTTCTCTTTAAAATTGTGATGATGCAGCTAATGGAAAAATGTGTAATATCATCTTGAGAAGGATTTCTGTAACTCTGTATGCCTTTATGAAGTGTGAAAACTAATTGAGCCAATGCAGGCATTCCTCCTGATTGCTTTCTCACCTGGTGCTTACCTAAATCTTTCATTTGCAACAGCTCTAGTGCACTCAAAGGACACACATTGACTAGGAGATGGTGGATTATTTCATTGCCTGAGTTTAATATAATGTGTGGAGTGCTATTGATCTCTTTCCCCTCCACCCAGCCCTCCATTTAAATGATTATACCTGAAACTTTGGGAATATAACAATGTGAGTCACAATTATGCCATATGGAGTGGGTCTGCTAATTGCACAATGGTGGCTAGTAAGCACACTAAAATGTTTGGCCAGTGTTAATCAATTTGATCAGGGACATCATTAGGAACAGTTAGCGCAAAATGGCATTCATTTTGTTTTTCAGTGTTTCCCCCCATAAAAACAATAACTGGTTTACAACACCTGCACAGATTGCCCGATCTAACAGTTTCCTAACAGAGATAATATGTAAATGAATAAATCAACTTTTTTCCCCTTGTTGCCTTTTTCTTGTCCTTCTCGAATTAAATTTATAATGTCATCCATTAGGTTATTTAGTTCATTCCATCAAGAAAATCTCTCTCTTTTCAAGGTAATTTAAAGAGAACTCTGCTCATCTGTGGCTTCAAAATGTTTGTATGAACAGAAAGATCCTGCATAATTGTCAGACTTTTTTTTCCAGATCTCAAGGAAAGATAGGACAAAGAGTATCACACAGTAGGTGCTGTCAAAAGGGACTGCAGGCTTATGGACAGAAGCAGAAAGAATAAGCAAAAGAGCAGCACAGACAAAGCCCTTGCTATCTAGAGAGGCAGTTAGTGTGGTGGACAGAGCTGAATTTTCCCTGTACTGCTTTGAAGTAACCAGAGGGATCCACAGCTCCTGACTTCAACACTTGGGTTTAACTGAAATGGGGATAGGGCGAGGTGTCTTTTTAGTCACGGACGTCTGCCATCTCCAAATTAACTTCCTCAGAAAGATATGGCTGAGGCAAGCACTGGTAGCTTACTTGATGAAAGGAGCTTTACTGCTTAAGGCAAGACAGCAAAACTCAATAGACTTCCAAATGAAAAGTAAAGGTGTGAGGTTGACCTTAGTACAAAGCCCTTAGTGGTCTGACCTGCGTATCTGAGAGACCACCTTTGTCCCCTGTGCAATCAGCAGAGTCACTCAAGCAAAAACGAGTTACTTTGTGGATTGCTGGCAGTGTGTTCTCCATGAACAGCCCCACACCTCTGGGTTTTACTGTCCCTTCTCTTGTGTCTGAGACTAGTGAAATGTGAAAGCCACCAAGCCAGCATTTAAAATGTAGCTTTTCCCCCAAAGTCTTGGGCTGTCAGGTGTAGAATCCAAACACTAAATGGCTTCTCTTTCAATCTCTCTCTCTCTCTCTCTCCTTTTTAAATGTGGCAAAGTAGGATTATCTTGGGTGCTATATAGATTTCAATATATTGCATTCATTTAGAAAACAGGAGGCTGATGAGACATAGCAGAACAGCGATAAAGGTAGTTTGCAAAAGTGGGGATGGAAATATTACATAAAAAGAGATGAAAAGGAAGCAGATTTTTACCACGTATAGACAGTGTCTGAAGAGGTGTGATGGAGGGATGTGGATGAAGTGATATGGACATCTTGAAATGTTACAGGGCATGAAGTGAAAAGGGAAACATTATTTAAGGTAGTCCATACAGCTAAAAGAGGATGGCAAATTAAGATAGCTTTTTGACAGGGGTGATATTGAACTTGCAGGAGCATGAAGCAAAATGTTTCAAGCAGCTCAAGGAAGATAGAGGCAGGTCATGGTGTTTGAACTATGAAAATGTTGTCCCTAGCAAAGCGCATGTTGGCATCAATTTTGGCTCAATGCTGGAGGAAAAGTGGCTCAAGCAAGTTCTAATTCTGAAAAACAATACAAACACACACACATACACACCTATAATTGTTGGAAGTAATTTTCAGAACTAGAAATGTTGGTTTTTAAAAGTAATTACTGTTATTGTTTTAAAGGCCCTGTAAAAGCAGCTCGTTCTCATTACAATTACAAGTTTAAAAATAACTCATGCATTTCTCAAAACTAACTACAGTGGTTCCATTTAGTTACTTTTTAAAATATTTGACTACTACAAGTTACCTGCCTTTGATACAAGACAGACTCTCCTCATGTCCACTCAACTGTTGCCTCAATGTCCATGTTTAATTGTTCAGTACTCTTTTTATTTTTTTTTTCATTTTAAAATAACTGTATTTACCATGCATGAAAACTCTGTAGTTTAATTTGAAACTGAGTCCAGCAGACAAAAATGATTACTCCTAGAAACAAAATGGTTTAGGGTCCTCCACTACTCATTTCACTTCCACAGATGGAACCCCAGCATGTTCCAGTGTCATAACTGGGGAATGTGATGGTGACTGGGTGGCTTCACTACACCATCCTTTCTGGACACAGCCATCTTCCTGGAGGTGCAAGGATTTCCGTTCCTGGTACCTGGTTGATGGCTGTCGGGAAAGTTCACCTTTAGTTTCTCTTCATCATTTTAAAAAAATCAGTGTTCATAGTATGAAGGAACGTGCCAGGGATGGAATGTGAAAGAAAATGTCATTGTCAACAGTTTAGTTTCATGTGGGAATATATACTGTTTTTAGACAAATTTGCAAAAAAAAAAAAAAAAGCTGAATTGTAGTATTTGTGTGATTACGGCACAACTACCAGCAAGAACCCAAAAACCCAAACACCTAAACCAAAACCAAAATAAAACTACTGATTATCTATGGGCTGGATCAACGACTGTGTAGGTCTTTCACATTCTGTCCTGCATTTGTGATGTTAAAGATATCCTGCAGTCAGTCTTTCTGTCAGTATGTCTGTCTGGTAAAAACATTTATACTCCATCTTTCTCCTGAAAAGAACAAAAGGTGGCTTGCAGTATTGAAAATAAACACTATTAAGAGCTAGAAAGCAATACTGTACATTATTGCAGTATTGAAAAGAAATGGACAGGTATAATATTAAAACTGGTGCATAAAAACAGTTCTAAAGCATATTTAAAACAAGCACCCCCCTCCTAAGCAGGCAGCTACTAAAAGAAAGCTGGCCTGGGGTTCTCTTTGTCTGATTGTGATAGGGCAGCAAAGAGGAGGGTAGGGTAGCCTGGTCTCCCCTGGGATGAAGTTCCACACCTTGGGAGCAAAAACAAAAAAGGCAGTTGTTCATGTCCCCACCAAGGAGACCAATGAGAAAGGCCTCTCCTGATAATCTTAAAATTCATACAGTGTGACACTGTCTTTGAGATAGCTAAAGCACAAACTGTTTGGGACTTTGTATGTCAAAACCAACACTCTGAATTGTAGAAATGGACTGGTAGCCAGTGGAGCTGCTGTAATAAGAAGGGGCTAAACCTGTACTGTATTTGGCTGCAGCATTTAGGACCCACTGAAGTTTTTGAGCACTTTCCAAAGATAGTCTGAGATAGAGTATGTTACGGTAATTCAACTGGGATGTAATTAAGGCATGTGTTATCATGGTCTCACCTATCGAAGAGTCCTATCCACATCCTCTGGCTTCAAGAACTGAAATGTATCCATTAACACACGATAAGATTATGTGACATTTACAGGACCTGTATCAACTACAGCATCTAGGTCAGAGTGGATTCAAGCAATTTGTGTTGTACAATTTATTTACCGTGGGCATTCTCTTCTTGTGGACTGGCATGTGGTCAAAAGACCTCCGCTGTACAAATCTGTGCTGATGACTTCTTCATTGCCTCCACTGCCATGAAGTAGGCCTTCTAATGGGTGTTCAGTCGAACAGTCCTGGCTATTTCCCCATTCCAGAGATCAACCAGAGTTTTGACAGAATTTCCTGCTGAGGCAACAGGAAACTCCCTAAGAGCTTTTGGTGAACACTGGGAAAGACCATTTTAATTGGTCCCACACTCCTGCAGAGGCTCTGGATTCCAATGAGTCTGAATCCCACCAGGTATTGATCAGTCTATGACAATGGACTGCAAAGAGCTACACCCAGATCACTAATAGATACCCCTGTATAAAAAAAAAGTCTAAAATGTGTCCTGTGACATGGATGGGGCCATATACCATTTGTTATGAAGGACCTGAAATCCAGAATCACTTCTAACAAAGCTACCTTGACATGGATATTGAAATACCCCAACACAACAAGCCAAGGAGATTCTGATGCCACCCCAGCTAGCTCAGGAAGGAAGACTGCTGAGCAGTGGGTTGAGCAGTACACCAACAGAATCCCTACTCTGTCCCCAGTTCTCACTTTCAGATGTAAACATTCAAACCTGGGAAACTACAACATCTGATGAGGGAAATGGAATCATGATAGACCACAGCAATTCCATCTCCCTGCCTCTCCATTTCCCAAAATTGGTGCTGTATAGTCTCTATCCCAGTCTGGCTCACACCTGTTTCTCCCCCCTCCATTTGCAGGAACGGATTTTTCACAGGAATACAGAAACACACAAATACCTTCACAGACTTAGGCAAGGACCAGGTTGGAGTGTCATTAAAGGGCTCAAGGTGGGTTAGGCACCTATCTCTTGTGTCCTTAAGTGAGTTTTAGACTGGGTTGGAGGACTACTGCACATTCCTTGTTCCATGTATGATCCATACCAATACATCTTGCAAATGAATTCAGCAAGTAAGGATTATGCACAAGCTGCCAGAAATGGACATATTTTATAAGAGAAAGGAAATGTGGATACTTAATATTCATGTCATATTTCCTTAGGGATTGCTGTTTACTGTCAGTGATGGAAGCTCAACATATATATATATTTAAGGGAATCAAATGTTGAGCTTCCATATATATATAGCAAAGCACTAAAAAATTCTCCCAGGGGAACAATAGTGCCATGCTATAGCCATTGAGTAAGTGAAGTAATAAATTAATTTCTAAGTTGGAGGATATGATCAAAATTACTGGGAAGTTGGAATTCTGATTTGTTGGGGAAGATGAATTGCTTGATGGCTCAGCTATTTAAACTCTTACTCTTTTAGGTCAGGAGGATTAAAATATGCAGTTCACCAGTCTGTCCATTTCATAGGTATTACTTAAGAAAAAAAATACCCTTAAGAGGAAGCAAAAAACAACACAAAACAAAACTCACCAATAATATGTAACAAAGTAATGTGGAGAATGATGATATCAATTACATAAACCAAAGTAAAAAGCAAAGCATAGTGCTTATATATCACCCGACAGCACTCTCTGGGTAGTTTACAATTGAATTATACTAGTTACATATTCACCCCTCCCCCTAGAAAGCTGGGTACTCTATTTACTGACCTTGGAAGGAGGAAGACTGAGTTAATCTCAAGCCGGCTCTCTGGGATTGAACCCAGGTCATCAGCAGAGTTTTGGCTACAATACTCCAATTTAACTACCGTGTCATTAGGCTCACATAAAGAAAGAAAGCATATTATTGAAGTAGAATAGAAATCATTGATGTTCCTTTGTACTAGCTGGTCAGTCCTAGCAGACATGATTGTACCACAGTGATAGTGTAAAGGGTCTGCATACAAAACGTCCCATTTCCATTCGTTGAGATGACCAGGCAATGCTGAAAATGCTCTTATCTGGAATCCTCAGGAGGTGCTGTTAGGATAGACCAGCCAGTCTCGACCTGAGTAATAGGAATGTGAAAAGACCCGTGCTGAATCATGCATATCTAGTAATGCATTTTGTTCCCACAGTTGGCAGCCAGATGCCTATGAACAGTCCACAGCCAGGACATGAATGAAACAGCACATTGTAGCTCCTGTTCTTCAGTGAATAATATTGAGGGGTACACTATGTCTTATTCTGGAGGTTTGATATAGACAGTATGACCTCTAACCATTGATAAAGTTATTTTGCACTGATCCGCTTAATCCCTTTTTAAAGTCAATCAAATTAGTGGCTATCCTATCAATAAAGCTTGAGATACTGAACTCAGTAGCTTAACTTCGTGATTTGTGAAGACAAACTTCCTTTTATTCCTCCATATGCAACTCCCATTAATCTTGATAATTGACCATGCTTGCATTCGAAAGCTGCTGTAGACAATACCAAGTAGATATGCCAAAGAAATGATTCAATCAGTAACAGCTTTATGTGTTCTTCCAATATTTTCTTGTTGTAACAGCAAAATCCTGCATATATTTTCTAAAAACATTTTAAAATCACAGTTTATTGTTAAATCTTTTATTAACCCAACACCATCAGTTTATATGATCCTTATATGATCCTTCATGGATAGAAAACAGAAAGGAATCAACTCCCAAGAAACATACGAATGTAAAGGGTTTTGCCAAATAAACCAAAAGGTAGAGTGGAAGTATCTGCAGGGCATGGTTACACCCCTTTAACTGCGGTCTGGTTCCATCCTATGGAACCCTGGGGTTTGTTGTAGTTTTGTGTTTGGAATTCCTGGTATTTGTAGCTTTGCTGTAGCTCAAGAGATTGCAGTAGAATTCTTTGCCAAACTGCAAAGTCATTGCTACCGATTGAACATAAGTGACCTGGCAGTGTAGTTTAAGGCCATAAGGCTAAGAATCTTGAAAGAGCTTGAATTGAAAGACACTCTGTTTCTTCAAAGAATGGCTATGCTCAACTGGTTAAGACTTATTTTGCAAATTTGCTGCCTTTTCTGAAGGTACTCACCTGCTTTGGTATATCGAAAGCCAGACAGTTTGTAAATTGGAAGACAGATTAATAATGCATGTAGTCATTGTGGCCAAAGTAGATAGTACAGTTAAAAGCAGAGCTTCATGATCAGGAAAATATAATTCTGTTTATTCTAACATGAACTTGCTGCAATCAGCATTTGGGAATTTAGTCTGCTTTATTCTGAAATTAGTCAGATGAAAAATAGCTTTATTTGCATATTTGATACCTTGGTTGTAAGAGTTACCAGATCTCTCAGGGCATCATCTGAAGTCTTAAGCAATTGCTACAGTTCTCTATTTCTCCAGGCAAGGAAAAAAACCTTGGGGTGATTTGCATTGGAGAAAAAAGTGTGCTTTCTGTATTTCAAGTGGTTTTTAAACCTGGGCACCCATCTTCACTGTTTCCTAGCTGGCACCATGGTGCTTTTTGCCACCAGACTAGATGCCAACCTGGCCTGTTTCCCTGGTTCTGAGTTGCCATATTAACTCTTCAGCTGGGATTTATCCAGATTATGAGTCCCTTTAGTCACATACTCCTCATGCCCAATTTCACAGTCAGCACAACCGAAGGCAGTTCTGAATTCCCTTCACAGGCCTTGTGTGCCTCACATCTGTGATACCACAAAGCCTCACCCCTGTGACACAGAGTCACCCTTGGTCTCAGATTTTGGCTTTGAAATCTCAGGGAATGAGATGCTCCTGTCCTGGTAACCCTAACTAAGCAGTGAAAGATATATGTGTCTGTAGAGAGAATTTTGTACAAGAAGGGAATAAACATTGCTATAACTTGTCCTCTTTCCTCTACAACAGTGGTTCTTAACCAGAGGCACATATGCCATTGGTGGGAAACAGAGGTAACGTGGGTTAGATACCAAGATTTCAAAACAATTGCTAAGAATTCACTTTTCCTCATTCCCATTGTCCTCCTCAAAGTGTAGTATATTGCCTCCTACCAATGCAACAGATTAGTTATCTGAGACATTAGATGCTAGTAAAGGTAAAGGTAAAGGTTCCCCTTGACAATTTTTGTCCAGTCGTGTCCGACTCTAGGGGGCGGTGCTCATCCCCGTTTCCAAGCCATAGAGCCAGCGTTTGTCCGAAGACAATCTTTCCGTGGTCACATGGCCAGTGTGATTTAGACACGGAACGCTGTTTACCTTCCCACCGAGGTGGTACCTATTTATTTACTCACATTTGCATGCTTTCGAACCGCTAGGTTGGCGGGAGCTGGGACAAGCGACGGGCGCTCACTCCGTCGCGTGGATTCGATCTTACGACTGCTTGGTCTTCTAGTAGTAACTTCAAATATAGTGTAAATATTAAACTGAATAATATAAAATACAGTAGAATCCTGTAAATATGCCTGTGTTCCTCTTGGGAAAATATTAGCTTTTTTTGTTTGTTTGTGTAGTAGAACCCAGGTCTCAGACACAGTGGGATGCAGAATACAAAAGGCTAAAACCAACCTCTATATAGAACAATCCAAAAGTCCTCTCTTTTGTCCTTCTCCCTCCCTATCTCATAGAGCATACACTATTAGCAGACTTCTCCACATATGATGGGAAATGAGTATGGATTCCAGCACCAGTAAAGGTGGAGCAAGCAGAATCAGCTTCCAGGCTGGGAAGGAAAGAAAGAGGCAACAGCAAAGTGCCATTGAGCCATTGGCAGCTGCCTAAATATGCCACCTGTTGTCAATTGATTTTATAATTCACCTGGAGCATACAACCTGCACAAACAATGAACATTTATAAATATCCAACCAAGTATGGATACCAGACAATCCTGTTTATGGAAGGAATACACTATAGGATAATTGCCTTTTGCACAGCTTCTTGGCATGTCTTCTCTAGAGAGGAATGCTGTCTGTTAGACAAAATTCTCTCAGTCTTCTTCAGTAACAGAACTGACAGCTGGGCAAAGTATATACTCATAGGCACAGCATGTTCTCAGCAGCTTGAAGTACAACATGCTAAATACATTTTTCTTCCCCCATGGTGATATCTTACCCAAGTCTCTCGATGGCTGGTTGTCTCAGGAACTGTTGAGAAACACCAACAAAAATACTGTTGAGAGCTGAATTCCTGTGATGCAGCAAAAAATATTCTCAATGCTGTTTTTTAAATGTACTTTTACAATGAATATATCAGAAGAGGCAGAGATTAAAAGACGCATCAGTAGAGAATCAAAACATTACATCAATTTGGCAATTGCACTGATCAAATCACTTGCTAAAACAGCAACATATCAATCTTGGACTTACAGATAGTTGATAAAAAAATAGATTAGCTTCTCAACAAGTTCCACAACTGGAGTATCACTCTAAGAAAATGCCCTGATTATGTACCTACCTTGTTTACAGACAGTGACTGAACACAAAGTAAGGCCTTGCCTGAGATCTCATTGTATACATAGATTCAGATGGAAGGAGGTCACACTTTCTAACCCCCTAATCTGGAAAGGAGGCAGAAAAGAGCAGGAGATTGGCAGGGCCACATGGAGGTCCTAAGCTATGTCAAACATAAGAGTCTGCGGAACATTACCCTCAACCACCAATGGTATGTTAGTATTTCTTCTTAGTTTAGAGTCCACTCATAAGCTGAGACACTAAATTGTAGCCTGTTTAGCTTGTGTGTCAATCTGGCATTGCCTGTGAGGAAAATGATAAAACATTTGGGCTTTTGTCATTATTGTTGAGAAGAAAGTATGTCTGTGAAGGTGTGTGAACAGAATGTAAATCAAACAAGGTACACCTCTTTCCTATCTAGTATTTTCATCTCATCAAAACATCTTACTGTAGATTTGGAATAATTATAACAGTGTACCCTGGCTTGGAGACGAGGATGAGCACTGCACCCTAGAGTGACTGGACTAAATGTCAAGGGGAACCTTTACCTTTACCATACTTCTTCACACATTGCCTATTTAATTGTTAGTATCCACTGCCACGAGACATGGTTCAGTAGCTTAGAAGTCTTTAGAAAGGGCTTAGGTAAATTAGTGTAGGGTAACCATTAAACTCTATTAAGGCATTTCACCTGAAAGTATGAAGAGTTAAATTGATAGTGGTGATGTAGGGGTGCATATAAGTTCCACCGCCAGTTCTACTCTAGAGGTAAAACAGCCCTTCAGAAGTGTAGGGCGAAGGTTTCCACAGGCACTTGTATGAGCACTCAGTTGAATGTGCTTACAAGTGTCTCTGCAGACCTGATACTAAACATGGAAGGTCTGCCGTACTTCTACATCATGGTAGTTCCAATGTCACCAACATCCACTTGGGTCTTCAGACATTCAGGAATCATTCTGAAGAACTCTGCATTGCATGGAGGCTTCCTATATGCATACAGCTGGAGATCTGTAGGCTTTTCTTCACATCATGTGTTCCAATGTCACCAACATCCACTTGGGTCTTCACATCATGTGTTCCAATGTCACCAACATCCACTTGGGTCTTCAGACATTCAGGAATAATTCTGAAGAACTCTGCATTGCATGGAGGCTTCTTATATGCATACAGCTGGAGATCTGTAGGCTTTTCTTCAACAGTGGCCATAATGAAGGGGATTTGGGGAATCAAGTAACATTTGCAGGTTCTGGCACCAGCATCTACGTAAAGTTGTGTCTGGAAGAGAGGGCAGAATGAGCAAGTTTCATATTTGGCCAGAGAGAATGAGCATTTGAGGGGGTTGGTTGGTTGTTTTTGTAGCTGGTAGATAGGCAGTCACTTTGGATGTCTGGAAGATACTTAGCAATGCCTGTTCTTGTTCTGCTTCGTGCTCATTAGGGCATCAAACTACTAAGAAACTTGCTGCACCTTTCTGACACAGCTGATGATGCACAAACAAGCCCATGAAACCTTATGTCATAAAATCTTGGTCTTTAAGGTGAAAATCCTGTTGCTCAGCATCATCCAGATTGTAACTTTCAGGCCATTCCCCCCTGAGAAACAAACAGTCCCTGCCATAGTTCTCAGGGGGGCATGCACATGTGTACACCAAACCAGCATGAGTCCCCCACCCACCCAAGAATACTGGCAGGGATACATTATTAACCAGGAAAGGATGGACTGAAAGGTACAATCTGGCCTATGCTAAGCAACAGGATTTCTGCCTCTTTGTCTGATACTAGTCTGATAGTATGAATAATTTTATTATAAAGTTCATATTATGTTTCTGTCTATATATGAAATTGCTATATTCTAATATTTTAATAAATAGCTATAATTTGCAGCGTATCACTCCTATTTTCTTGTATGTTCTAACCTCTTATGCAAACTACACATTTCACTAGTAGTCAGTACAGAATGGAGACTATGTAAAAGGTGATACACTTTAACTTTATACTGTTCCAGGAATTGAAAGTGAAAAAATTCCCACTATTTAAAAATTATTATACCATTTTTGTAGAAACACAGGACAAAACATATTAGTATCGTTGGATATTATATATTAGACAAGAAATGCTGAATCCAGTTTCTACTATAATATTAATTTCAAAAAAAGGGGGGGAGAATTGGCAATTTGTTTTTGCAGTCTGCTGATGATTAAAAAAATCATTTGGGGTTTAATTTATAGATACAGTTTCTTCCATTCTTTTATTAGTTTCATTGCCCAAGGGAAAATCAGTACAGCAGGTGTCATGTGCCTTTAATAATGAAACAAACTCTTACAGTGCTTGCATGTGGGGAAGAATCCCAATTATGTGTTCACAAAATGCCAAGCACAGATCAGCAAATCTGTGGCATTCACAGGTCAACTCCTTGTTGAAAGGAGAAGCAGGCATGGAGTGGGGCACAATGTTGACCACAGTAATTGGAAGGTGGGGGAGGAATCTAGTATCAGTACTGTATTTCAGAAGGGAGATTATTCCATAAATTGCCCACAGTTCTTTCTGTCCAATTGGCAAGCTGATGCTTCTGCACTCCCCAGTCTGAGACTGAGGAGAATACATTATTTAAAAGAATTTAAGGTTTAATTATCCATATATAGACTGAAATCCAGTAGCAGAACTTAACAGTGCATAAGGCTGATTATGTCATCTGCTGTGGCCATTTTTTTTAAATTAAACATTTCCATTTCTCCCATCCCCCGCCCCTGAAGGTCCAGATTCTCCAAAAAGGGATCTCTTTTTGTCCTGGGAAAGCCATCAGGGCCACAGGATGGGAGGAAGTCTCTCATTTCCAAAAATAAACAACATCTGGATGATTTCTTTGTTATATTTATGTGTTATTTTATGTATGCATTTGGAAGCCGCCTGGAGTGGTCATAAGACCAGATGGGCGGGATATAAATAAAATAAATAAATAAATAAATTTTACTAGCAGTGCCAGTTTTTGGAAATTAAAGACCCACATTGTTCTGTGGCCCCCAACAGCTTTCCCAAGACAAAAGGGATCTCAAGGAAGCTCGGAACCTTCCAGGTGGTGGTGGATGGAAAGGTCTAATTTATCAAAACTGCCCCACCTGTGGATGTCATCAGCCTTAAGTGGCATAAATTATCTCACTAGATTTCACTTGTTGAACCGTGCAGTGATTTGGGAAGGCAGGAAATCTGCTAAATGGAAATGAGTTGTGGTTTGCAAAGGAAAAAAACTGTTGCACTGGTACTTTTGTCTAAGTAGAGGCACCAAGATTTGAACTCTGTTTTATACACTGGTGGAAAAATATCCCAAATTGATAAGAATTCTACTTGCCACTGGGCAATTTCATTCAGCACTGCATAAACTGTAGCCCACTTCTGCCAGATAGCTTCCATTTGAGTTACATAGTTTTGAATATGATTGCACATTTCCTTTACATCCCCATAGAATTTGTTATGTACTGTACATTGTTATACACTCATGTTTATAAACTATAACAAGAGTTAAGTCTATACATTTTTTATTTGTTTTAGAAAGCGGCCTAAACATTTTGTCGTGTTTCTTAAATCTCATCCCACAGGAAACTGAAAATAACTTCTCATTCAACATGTTATGGGCGATGATTCCTTCAGTGTCTTTGACTTATAAAATCTGCATTTCATTTGAAAAAGTGCAAAATTAGAGCTAGCAAATTAGATATTATAGATTTTGCTTCTGCCTGCAATTTCGATCACATTAGACAAGCACATTATTTGCCTTAGCAAGCAGAAGAGCAGTGAGTAAGCACCGCTATTAAACCAGAATGCCATTAAGGAAACTGCAGAAATAATTGTGGATTCACATCAAGTTTATATAAACATTTTAAGCATCATTACTATGGATTTAGCTCAAGTTTCCTTGTCATACTACAAAGTAAAAACAAAAAAAAACCAAACAAAAGCAAAGTGTAGTGTTTATACACTACTCTATCGTGCTTAAAACACTCTGTGATGCTATTTAGGACAAAGAATACAGGTGACATTGGGAAGCCATGTTGACTTGATAGGAAGACCAGGACCCGTTTATGAGAAGTTTCTGTTTGTTTGCACTGGAAGACTTGATTTAAATGAGGGTTTATGAATTTTGAATTCGGAGTCTGTTAAAACCTCTAGAGAGGGCAGTGGAAGGCAACATGAACAAACAGATGGGAAGAAGAAGAAAACAAAGTCCCTTTAATCAGAAATGGCAAATGCACATTTAATAATATATTTGATCAAAGTATTATACATGCTGTTTTGAAGCATCACTTTTCTTTTCTTGCTCAAAGTTCTAGGGAACCTGCTTAAAATTCGGAAGCACAGTGAGAAATATTTATATAAAAGATTTATAAGCTGCCTTTTAGGATTGACCCTCAGAAGGTGGTGTGGAATAAAACTTCCCTCTCCAGGACCTTTCTTGATGATCTAATAGAGTCATGTGGAATGAGGCAGTTCTTTCACTATCCAGAGGCATTAGGGCTTAAAAGGTAAGCAACCTCTTTTGAAGAGGACTGGAAATGAATCAGAAGGCTGTTGGATTGCATATGCCTGAGTAGCTAAAACCCAGGATAAGATAAGAAAATACCCTCTTACAGGGCTACCAGGTCAGCATTCATTCTGTTTCCTAAGATTTCAGAGCCAAGATCTTACACTAGAGAATGGGTCCTTGTGATGTCACAGAGTTGGGCAAGAAATGGTTGGGAGGGGAGAACCAACTACCACACATATATGGGGACACATACATGCCAAGCTGACACCAGCTAGGTGTGGGTGGAGATTGACACCCATGGTACACGTAAGGATAAAACCTATTTCTTCCAGCACTGCTTTCCTCGGCTGGAGATTCAGAGAAACATAGTAGTTTGACGAAACGTCATCAGGTACCCTGAAACCTAGCAATACCTCTCACTGGAACTATAGTCCTGTGATAACTTCTTGTTCATGGGTTCAAACCAACAAGAGGCTAGAATCTAGGATCTAGTGCACTGGTTCTTAACCTTGGGTTACTCAGGAGTTTTGGACTGCAACTCCCAGAAGCCTTCACCACCGTGCTGGCTGGGGTTTCTGGGAGTTGCAGTTCAAAAGCATCCGAGTAACAAAGGTTAAGAACCACTGATCTAGTGTATTTAGAATAACAGCACAATACTAAGCATGTCTGCCTACTCGCTAGTAAGTCCCCTTGAATTAAAAAGTGCTTTTGTCTAGGGACGTTTGTGCAGGATTACAGCTTAATTACTGGCTACAGTTATTCTGTCTGTCCCCATTTGAAGATGCAGATACCTAATCACCTTCACATAGAAAAACAAAGAGCAATTCTGAACAATAAAGACCCTGAAAGAATTAAACAGCTTATAGTGCTTACTTTTTTCCCCTTGACTCATTTAAGATATTGCACTTATTTTTAGTATTTTTCAGGAGGTAATAATGCTGGTAACATTATTCAAGGAACAACCACACGGGGGTGTCTATAGGACATGTCAGTGTTAATGGTACACCAATTTTGTATGCAGCAAGCATACTTTAAGGATTTCAAATGCTGCCTTGTTACAAAACCAGGCTTTCCAGAGAGGAGTATGCAAGCAAAATACACCAAGATCTCCTGAGCTGACAGGCACAGCTTGAGTGCTCAAGCCTTTTCTCTTTATGTTCCTATCCATCAGTTTCTCTGTGCTATCAGTATTGCTTGTGTGATGCAAATACTTACAGTACATGCTACGGATGATACAAGATTTCAGTAACTATTCCGAGGTGAATTCAGCTGTGCTCCCCAATTCACTCTGTGGGCTACAGGGCAGATTATAAGTTAGTGCAGGTAAGGCCTGTGTGATTTGCCTGTCACGGTTGATGTGGAAGAAAGGATTCTGCCAGAGTAGATCATTGCTCAGTATATGGCCTTGCTTTCCTTGTTCCATAGGTGAGTATGAGAACCAATCTTTTACATTCAGAACTAACTGATTTCACATTGTTCCATTTCCTCCTTATTAGCTCATAACGAAGTGACACAGTAGCCCTCGAAAGGAACTGAGAAAAGTGTAAATAGGAATGCTCTGGGGCCAGGCTGCTTCACTCCAGCAACCTGATTGCTGGCAAAAGAGACAAATCAGCCCGTCCCTATTGCAGACCAAACAGTGATCTAAATGCCCATGTAATCATCCTCTTAGTGAACCTTTCTTTCCTTCCTCTTGCTCTCTCACACCTCAAATTCTTCTCTGGATGGGTCTCTTCATTCTCCAGAATACATTTTGGGGCATGTGGGGAGAGGAAATGATGGGGGACTCTGTTCCATAAATGGTGTGTGTTCCTCTGTGGGGACACAGCCGAATACAACCAACCAAAACCTAGCCCATTAGAGAGGAGGATCTAAGCTGGCTATCCTTCTAGTGAATACTACATAAGTGCAGGAAGTCATAGGCCTATAATTCTTCCATTTGAGACTGCATAATGTGATTATTCTGAATGTGCTGAGTGTAGAGAAAACCTCATTTTTCATATATTCCAGTGCTTTAACTAGCATGCATGTGCTGAACATGAACACAACCCAACAAAAATGGCTCCAAAGGCTGAAAAAGCACCACCATTCTCTCTCTCTCTCTCTCTCTCTCTCTCTCTCTCTCTCACACACACACACACACACACACACACACACACACACACACACACACACACACGCGCACACACACACACACACACACACACACACACACAGAGAGAGAGAGAGAGAGAGTGTTAATGGATTACTGATTCTCATTAATTCATTCATTTCTTCAATTTGTTAGGAGATTTATCCTCAGGACTTGGAATAAACTACTTATTTTTTAATTACTTAGTCCAATATAGTACTCAGTGAGGGACTGATGCTGTTAACATGGAGATGCAATTTTATTAGGTCCTAATTAGTGTAACCTTATTTTAATGGCTTAATAGTTTTCTTCATCTGTTTTGCTTGTCCTGTAACTAGCAATGAAGGCACTGATTCAAGTGTGAGCCACAAGCCAGGACAAGGAGAAGGGGAATTGATTATGGCAGACACAGAGGGGGTGCAGGTGGGGCTTTTTTTCTGTTTTCAGTTCCCTGCAGCAGGAAACTGATACTGTCATAGGAGAGTGGCGAGAAAAAAAGTGAGGTGAGAGAGAGGACATAGAACTATGCTTATGCTGGGTATATATGTCTCTATTTCCATGTGATAATGTTCCATGTCGACTTTTAACCACCTTTGGTGATTCTGAATGGATGAGGAGGCAGCTACTGAGTAGTGCAGGAAAATGTTTTGCACATTCTCCGATTCACATAAGATATTTGAAATTAAGAATTCTCTACCTTAGTTTACAAATTTTTGTACTGTAGTTCAATAGTTCAATGAAACAGTGTCCTTTAACAGGAATAAAGACATCATTCTTTTAAAAATCAGTCCAGATAAACAGTCCAGTGTTTGAAGGATGAATGAACACCTCATGTCTTGAGGGGGTGAGGATGCAGATGAGGGACAAATCTTAATTGCAAAGGTTGTGCTTTAGGGCGGCATTTCCCCACATGACACTTTCATGACATGTTCAGCTATAAATTCTACCATCCCTAGCCAGCAATTGAGTTGTAGGATTTATGGATGAAAATTTGTAGAAAATATGAGACAGGGAAGTCAACTTAAACAACTAAAAGCCAATTTGGCAGAGGAGAAATATAAATTCCAGTGGGGGAAGAGTATCGACCAGAGCAACATATGTCATTTTCTCCTGTGGGTTGCTTTTATACTAATAGTGTTTAACTTAATTACTTAAACACTTCAGCATTAATATTAATATAAACTAAATTAGGTTGCTCAGTCCTCTAAAATTCTAACTGATTAGACCTTCTGTACTAACATTCCAAGCTCAGTTTATAACTCACTTTTAATAAAAAAAAGTTTTCTAAGGAGAACCACAATCTTCCTCCTCCTCCTCACTATAATAAAAAGTAGCGGTGGCAGTGAGCCTCCTTGAAATACTCACCTATGGATGTTAAGTTGGGCCACCATTTCACCATTTATTACTAATTGTGTTCTACACATTGCTTTCTTAATAAATTCTCTGATATTACCACCAATTATTATTGTACACTTATTTCTCAGCATTGGTGGTGCAGGTGTTGCGGGAGGGGGAACCAAAGGGTCAAGCCTAAACATTAGGAGTCAAGTCCTACAAAATTGTGAGATGACCTGTTTGCAAAATTGCTGAGTTTTGAATTTCAGGAAGCAAATTAGCAATTATTGGCACTTTCTTAAAAAAAAAATGGGGACCACAGATTTTGGAACAAGTCCGTGTGCTGAACTTCATATAGACAGGTGGATGACTTGATCTTGCTTCCATTTTCCTTTAGCTTCTTGCCTTAATTTTTGTAATTTAATTTTTGTAATTTTTATACTTTCTGTACTTCTGAGGTTGCCTTTTGGCAGAATTTCAACTCCTGGAAATGCCTTTTCTAAGACAACATCTAGCTTAATTGGATGAACCACAGAGTTTTTGTACTAGATTTTTAAAAGGAAGGTGCTATGTATAGAATAACACAATCCCACAATTTCCCCAGGTTGAGATAATAACAGGTTGTTTTTTCCCCCGAAAAATGAAGCACATTACGGTTCAACTACAAGCTCTAGTTTAAGATTTAAAAGTGAAAAGGCAGCCTCAGATTTGCCATTCTTATCCAACTGCAGAGAGTGGTTTATCTAGATACCACCTTCACACATGAAATCCCATGCAGAGAGGCCCCAATTGTGTTCCTCAATCTTAGATAATACTCTGAAGATCAGTCATGTACACATGCCATATTTAAGTATGCCAGCCCTACAGGAATGGTTTGTTATAATGGGTTACTTCAGGGCTTCAACAGATCTAAATCCTTTTTGTCAATACAAAAGGGCCCATTATTTAATGGGAGGAGAGCACACACTTTGCGTCCTTGGCTCAATTGCTATCAATTACTAGAATCTTCAGTTCAAAAAGATCAGCAATGAAACTTCCTGAAACTTTATTATTATTATTATTATTATTATTATTATTATTATTATTATTATTATTATTATTATTATTATTATATATACTGCCCATCTGGCATCCAAAGCCGGTCTGGGCAGTTTACAACAGATAAACAAAAAACAGAATAACAAAATAATACAATATCAATACAATTGGGGCATAAATCAAATATCAAAATGTGCAGTGAAAACAAATACAATACAATTAAAAAGTATAAAATAACTTGAAGAGAGATGACACTATGAATGTTTTTGCAGTGACACACTAGAATAGTACTACAGGTGACACTAAAGCCTGAATAACTGCTATGGAAAGGAATGCTGGAGATACTGGGGGCAAAATTTGTGAAAGTCCTCTGAAGTTTCACCTTGCGAATGTAAAAACTGGCCATTGGTTGTTGCTTAATTCTACACACTGTGTGGGTGTGTGTGTGCGAGAGAGAGGTGGGGGGGAGACCATGGTCCAGTTTACAGAAGTCTTTCAAAGGCTCAGCAGTAGACCAGTTTCTGTATCTGCCTCACAAATATAGAAAAAACATAATACAGTATCTGATGCTTTGTTATCACAACTCACCAGCCCTTCCCCATTGGGCACAACATGCTTAACTTGTTCTAAAGTCCTTAATTCATATTAACAAATGATTCCTTTGGATTATTAAAAAACAGAAGCCTAATCTTAAATGTTGATTAGTTCAAAGGGTCACTGTACATTACTGCTCTCATCAACTCATGGCAGAATTTTAAGAAGTCCTGGAGGATTTTGGGAGAAATTAGTGTGTACACACAGTTTTAGAAGTGTTAGCCGAAAATTAATTTTTAATGATAAAATTGCACTCAGCAGAGAGTATTTATTTGTAAAGACTACCAAAGAATTACAAAGAAGTTAAACTGTGCCAGTCTAATTAAAATTAATGGGAGTCCATACAGATAAAACGCCATACTCTGCCTTGCATATTTAAACAGCAGCAATCTAGTAGATTACATCATTCAAATCAAAAGTTCACAGATCCACACTATATTCACACAGCTACTGATCCTTGGGATACTTAGTTGAATTGATATTTAGTGGTAATCTTTAAGCAGAGCAGCTGATGAAGTATGTAATGCTGTCAGGTAATGTCTATGAAGGAATTTACAACAGCAGGAGCAAAGAAATTGTGGTCTTCCTGCCATATTTTTTAATTTGACAAGTTAGGGCTATACTGTTGCTCTGAACAGTACTCAGAAGCCACTGGCCCCACCTGAATAAGGCTTGTATATCCTATGTAAACATCTTGAAGTGGAACCTGGAGGGTCATTTCCATGCTATGATTTTAAGTCATTTTATATTCATGCACATTCATTTCAATGTGTTTATAAACAGTCTTCTTGTTATGAACGAGTGGGTTTGCTGAACGTTTCTGTGTTGGCAATTACTATGACTTTGTCACTTGTCTAAATCTAAATCTGTTTCTGCCTTATGATTTTATGACTTCTGGTGCAGAAAAAGAAGAGGACCGTCTCTTAGTAACAACATATTGTTTATGTAAGAAGTCTCCTAGATTCAAGGTTAATGATATCCTGAAAGCGAATATTAGTCTTTAGATTAGCGAATGCAAGCAATTTGATGACCATTTTCAGGCTCTTATTTATCACAAGGCACAAAGGATTTGAAGGAAGGCAATGTCATGTTTGTGGAAATACAGAACATTTAATATTTATCGAGCATTCACAAATGTACAGTGTTCCTCCATGTACATTTTTTGTGTGTGTGAACTACGTAAAGAACATGTTGTTGATAGGCAATAATGTTGGCAGCAAATAAATAAATAGGCAGGTCAATGTTGTAAACTTAATGACATTCCCCTTGAGATAAACATATTTTATTTCTATACTACAGAGGGGGTACTGAGATGGAGATCATCTGTTGTATATTGGTGCCAGTGAGCACTAATGAACCAGTGGTAGAATCAAACTGGAGACTTCATAAGTGAAAGTCCATTCTTTGAGGAGCAAACTATAGTTTGAATATGCAGGTATAATTCTGTATGTATAATAATTCTGTATATAATTCTGTATATAGCTCTTGGCTATATGATCTAGAATAGACAACAGTATAGGGGCGAGGTTTCCCTCCCACTCTGTAATTCTGGTGGAGTTAACTTCCACACATCCTAATTAATTAGGATCTTCTCACACCCTAATAGGTCTCAATGGCGTGTGGGAACTTACTTGCTGGCACAGACTACTGTTATATAATGGGCTGACCTCTATCAGAAATGTGTCAAGTGGGAAGAATTAAATGCCCCCTACAGACACACTGTGTTCTGTACCATAACTGGGCCCTGAACACTGACTGTTTTTAGGTAAAAGGGAAAAAAGCACTTACTGAGATACCAGGCAGTTGACATGTCATCATTAGGCTTCAGCTCTCTGCTGTGCATGTTTTATATAACCAAACCTGGCAGGGGGAGGGAGGCAGTTATGTATTATGGGCATAAGAAGCAAAAGTTATGCATATGCATGTAAACCTCAATAGCATGGAAGATGCAGCACTTCTGGGGTGTGTTGAAGGAGCCTGCTCTCACTGTTTTAAACTGTGGCTGGCAGAAGGGGAAGGGGGAGGGAAATCCACTGCTTTTATATAATGCTTTAAAGTAACGCAGGCTACGCCAAAGCCAGGCTCACATCCAAAAGAAACGAGCTCTGTAATTAACTTGGCAATCTGCTTGGCTGAAAATCATGTTAGTAAGTCATAGCAAAACACGACAAACACTTTGATTCACAGAAGGGAGGGAAAGGAAAAGAAAGGCAGAGGCAATAGTTTTAAAATACCAGTTGTTTTTGTCATAGCTGGTGATGGTGTACTTCACGAACAAAAACCTATCAATAGCAAACCTAGAAAGAACTGAATGAATTCTGACCCAAGTACTTTCTTTTGTGTGCCACGGCATTGTAAACCTCTCTGGCAGCAATTACTGGTAGCTCTCTCAGTCTGGGATTTGACTTTTCTGGGGTGGGGTAATTGTCCATCCTCTAAACCAGGGGTCTCAAACATGTGGCCCGGGGGCCATTTGCGGCCTGCCAGATGATAGTTTGTGGCCCTGGCCTTGCCTGCCCCCCCGAAGCGCCCACATGTCATCTACTGTCAAGAGTCAAAAAAAGCCTTGCCTCGCTCACCGGCTCTCTCCCAAGACAGCGCCTCTTGCACTCTCCATACGGAACTGCAGGCTGCAAGCCAGCTTGCCGGTCTGTTGGCTGGCAGGCTGCAGTTCCGGATGGAGGATGCAAGAGGCGCTGTCTTGGGAGAGAGCCGGTGAGCGAGGCGCGCTGACAGCCCTTTCCCCCGAGCGCCCGAGCTGCCGCCACACGATGCCTGAGAGCGGAGCTTGCTCCTGGCCCGCCCTTGAAGAGTGCCTCCAAGTCGCCAAAACAGCTGCCGCCGCCTCTTCCAGGGAAGCAGCTCTGTGGCTCTCTTTCTCTCTCGGCACCCCCAGCACCAGCTTGGCCAGTGGCTGCCTCAGTGCCTGGCAGTGCTTCCTCCTCCTCCTCCTCTTCATCCTGCTTCAGCCACCTCGGCTCTGGATGCTGCCTGGACTCGCCTTGCAAAGTTTGCTCCCCTGTCGTGGTGGGGGTAGCTGCTGCTGATGAGTGCGCCTTTTTTTTGAGGGGCCTTCAGAGGAAGGTTGCTGGACCTCCGTGTGTGTGTGTGTGTGTGTGTGTGTGCACTTGTGGGGGGCACCCTATTCTGTTTAATTTCGCAGGTACTGATGGGGGCTTTTCTCCTTTGACAAGGTGATTCTGTGAGGGTTTTTGGCAAGGTGATTCTGTGAGGGGTTTTTTAAATTTTATGTCACGCCCTCCCCCCCCCCCGGCTAGGCGGTCGCTGGTGCTCCCTCTCTGCTTCTTCATCCTGCTGGTGGTGGTGGTAGTGAAGAAGGAGCCGGAGGGGATCATGGCCGACGATGAGGGCTCGCACGCCCCTCCTCCTCCTCTTCCTTGGAGCCCCAGCCAGGGTCAGACAGGGGGACATGGCCCTCAATTCCCTCAAATGTGGGTTGCAGCCCTGATCCTTCAGTGTTGAACTCAAATACAAAATAACTCATGAATGGTAGCCTTTAGGGTGATGTAGATCCTACTTCAGCTAATGCTTGCATATAAATAACTGTACCCACCAATGTTTTGCTCCTGTGATTAGAGGGGAAGTTGAAAAAAAGAGAAAGGTCTTAATTCTTTCTCCATAAGACTGTATATACAAGTAGGCCACTCATGTGAATGGAAGGTCTGTGCCACAATACTCAGTTGCACTAACAAGGGGCTTGGCCTTTTTGAATGCAAGAAATCTCATTGTAAGCAAGTCTGCTTCAAAAATGTGCGAGAGCGCAGTGGGCACTGCCAGAATGCTCCTTATCCTATTGATAGTTCCAGGCTTCTGTACTTATAGTAAAAGTACAAACTTCTATTGGCATCTATAAATGTTGCAAATCTTGTCTTTATATTAAAAGCAATTCAACCCTCAGGCTTGAACATGAAATATGTATTTAGGGCACCAAGCATAATAATGTAGTTCTCTCTCTGATTCCCCTCTCTCCATTTAAGGTGCATTTACTGCCTTCCCAGCATTTGTATATAAAGAAAATGTACTTTGAAAATCTTGATCCCACCAATACAGCAATTTGCTACTACCTAAAGGTGGAATTGTGATCTGGAAAGCTTGTAAATCAGATGGAAGCATTATGTGTTATTTTACTTCTGGTGTAGGTCTCACAAGAAGAAAAAATTGTAATTATCTTATAATCCTAAGTTTTTACTGCAGATGGCAATGTTACTGTTGCTGAAATCTTCTAGTATGCATCAGTAATTTCTAAAATTAAACTATAGTATAAAAATTCCAGAAACAATATTTTTACTTCCTCTTGTTTATTGAATGCAGTTTTATAGGTTTTCATCATATTACATGTTTATTGCTTTTCTTGAACTTAAGCTTGGCAGGTAACATTCTTACATTAATCCTTTTAAAATGTGCAGACAGTAGGCCAGAAAAATCAGTATGATGTTTTAATAAACCCATCTAAGAAAATATTAAATATTTAAATCCATATTTAAAAATGCAAAATGAATCTTTATTCAGAGTGCTTTTAAAATGCAGGAATGGTGATGTTAATTAGCACTATAATATATATATTTTCTCAGATGACATAATTAACTAAACACACCAGAAGCTACTGTGTTTGTGAATACTTCTGTGCTCCACAGACTGGAGAAGTGTGTTTTCACGGATTCCTCCCCTTTTTTTTTCTTGTGTCGGCAGTAATTAGAACATACTTCCCCACAACATCCTCCCACAACTCTCTCTGGTAAATGGTTCCATGTCACGACTGTGCAGACAAGGAGAAATAAAACAGTTGCTTCTCAAATGGAGGATCCATGCTATTCATCATGCTTCTTTGATTCTAAAATAGAAACTTCATGCATTGTAATTAATATTTTAGGTAGACTACAGTGGCACTTACAACCTTGCTGCAGAATGGTGTGATCACAGTGAACACTGAGCAAGGGACTGAGAATAGACACAAGAACTTTGACTTCTGCAAGTTGAAACAAAACATAGCTAGTCCAAATAAGTCAACAATTCCTTTTGTAAACATCTTGCTTGATGATTTTTTAAAATAAAAACTATATTATCACAAATGTTCCTAAAGTTCAGTGAAAGAATATGTGTCTTTTTAAAAAGCACAAGGGTAATTCAGTAACGTTATGACATATAGATGTCCGTAGTTAGGCTAGGCTTTCATCTCTTGCATTTATGTTACAAGTCATTTTTTAAAGCCTACATAATGAAGAATATATTGTTTTCACTCCCTCATTTCAAATTTATCTCCCAACTTGATTAAAGAGCTGTTACTGTTCATTCATGGCTAACAAAACACATATTTTGATTCTGAAAGGTGCAAGATCAAGTGTTGTACATGCTGTAGACTAGTTATATGTTTATGGTGACATCTTTGCTGATGGCTACATTAATATAACAAAACATAAATAAGACTAAAGAATGTTTAGTTGACTTCAGCTTAACATGTGTTTGAAATGATGTGACTCTTATAATCTACTACATTAGTGGGTGGTGGAATCTTTGGCTCTCCAGACTTTATGCATTTAACATATTTACTGAATTGATGGAGAACATACTGTACGTCTCTTTGGATTTTATTAAAATTCCAGTTTCCAGAAGCCCAGCTAACATGACCTTTGACAAGAAACTGAGGGATTTGTACAAAATATCTAGAAGGCCAAAGGTTTCATAGAATAATTGAGTTGGAAGGGGCCTATAAGGCCATCAAGTTTGACCTTCTGCTCAGTGCAGGAATCTAAGTCAAAGTAGATCTGACAAATGGCTGTCCAATTTTTCTTGAATGTCTAAGGAGCACTCATCTCCTCCCGAGGTAACTGGTTCCATTGTTGGACTGCTCTGGACTGTTTTTCCTGATATTCAACCAAAATCTGGCTTCCTGTAGCTTGAGCCCATTGTTGTATGTCTTCTGGGATAATCAAGAGGAGATCCTGCCCCTCCTCTGTAATACCTTTCAAGTATTTGAAAAGTACTCTCATATTCCTCTTCAGTCTTCTTTTCTCAAAGTTAAACATGCCTGGTTCTTTCAATCTTCCCTCGCAGGGCTTGGTTTCCAGTTCCCTGATCCTGCTGCTCTCCTCTGGACTTGTTCCAGTTTTTTGGCATCCTTCTTAAAGTGTGGTGCCCAGAACTGGACACAACACTCAAGATAAGGCATAACCAGTGATGAGCCAGTTTCCTATTACTAAACTACTGAAGACTACTAAACTTTAATCCAGAAATACTTCAATCTCATATGTCTCACATATGTTCAAAGCTCTATCCTAGAGTTCTCTTAACCCAATGAATCATGTCTGCTTCCACCTAAATCAGTAATGTTTCCAGTATAAACTAGAAAAACTTGCTCTGGAGGGCCACCACAACCTCTACAACAGGTTATTTGTGCCATAAAGATCTGAAGTGGGTGGAGGAAGTAAAGAAAGTCTTGCTTCCACGAGTGCTGAACACACACACAGACACAAGTACAAAACTGGTCATCGTTCAAATCTCTATAGACAGAAAATATTAGCTAAAATTTTGTTGTGCAGTTCTGTGAGCACAATGGGAATGACATCATAATCAGCGGCAAGTCACTACTGATCAAAGATATTCTCTGGCGATTCCACAGTGCAAGGGACTTAAACAGAATATGATTGATTAGTGTGCACCTGAACATTGCCAGAGAAAGATTTTAAATAGTGGTGATTTGTCACTACTGAAGACATTGTCTTCATTGCACACATGGAGCTGCACAACAGGATTTTGGCTATGTTTTGTTAATATTTTGAAGCTATTGCTATAAAAAATAAGACTTAGACTCCATTTTTAAAAATTATATGTCATATAGTTTGATAAATACAAATCCATGGACTTATGTCTCAGTGTCAGTGGGTTTACTTTGAGAAAAATTGTTAAAGTCCTTCTGTAAATGGAATTTCTTCAATCTTGTGGTTTCCCCAAATCAATGTCCTGCAAACATTTTATTAAGTCTTATAACTCCTTTTTAAAAAGTGGTTCAGTACAAGAAAACAAAACAAAAATCCCTGTAACTTGTAATCCAGTGTTCAAGAAATATATTAGCCTTTTATGTCAAAATTATAATAATAACTAATGGAAATATAGACTATTTAAAAATAAATTCAAAACAAATTATAAATGGAATTGCAGCAAATAGTTGAAAACAGAGCATGCATTTTGAAATAGATCATATTATTCCTGATAGAATACCGGAAAACCTTACTTTTAGATTACCAAATGTTCCAAAGTCTATTTTTGTAACATCCAGCTGTTAGCAACACCATCTTCTTTCTTCCACTTTCATATATGCTCACTTTGAATAAGCAATTCACAATCAGAAGGCTTAAGAGTTATAAACTGAGAATAAACATATATAAGAATCTCCCAATATCAATGTATCTTGAAATAAAAATGTTTTTGGAACAGTAAGTCCTAGATACCACCACCAATCAAAATACCACTTGACCTTTGCTGATATAGATGCAGTTCTAGAATGAAAATTTTCAGTTCTGAATATCCATATTCTGAAGCACGAGGCCCACTCTGCTTGGAATGTAAACCTAAGAAGGAGGACAACAATATTTCTAAGGTTATTTATTCTCTTTGACTAGAGAAGGCTATAAATCTACGTAAATACATAAAATAAGCTACTTACCATTTAAGCATGAAATATGCAATTAGTAACTGACATATATGAAGTGTGCCATCAATATTAATTAAATATAGGGTTACATAAGGGACTCAGGCATTGTGTCCCTGAGGTAACCACAAGGTAACAGAAATGATACACTTCTTTTACCATTCCCAAACCTAGATCTGGTGATAGGTTTAAATATAATTACCACTAGAGGGCTCCATGTGATTTACAATTACTACCTATTTTAGACATTTGAGGACATCCAGGTCGATACATTGTACAGTGATAAATGACAAGCTCTTACTGCTGCATTTAAGCTCTATTGTGTTCTGAATTAAAGCTGCCCCAGGTCTATGATGTCATTTTATACAGGTGAATCGCAGATATGCATTTGAGAATCCACAGGTTGAAATAGGTTTTACTGTATTTGCTCCTGAATGGAAAAATGCCATCATTTGCTTTTCCAAAGTGTGATTAAGTTCTCCCACTCATCCCCTCACACACAAACTTTTAATCTGATTGAACTGCATCTTTTGTTTTGATCTTCCAAGCTATTTTTCTCTTAACAAGGCAAAAAGAAATCAGTGGCAACATATGATCTCTGCACAATGCACTTTCCAAGTACAGATTAGGCTCACAACTCAAAACATGACAGATACATTCTGTTTACCAATTACCTTGATATGTGGTAGTTTACAGACTGCTGAATGCAACTGATCACATAAACTGAACTCAATAACAATGCAATTAGAAAAGAGCCAGAAGAGGAGTGAAGATTGCAGGCTTCCTCTTTGACAACCGCAGTGTTTTAAGACACCTCTCCTCCTCTTGGCATTCCTAACATAATGCTATTTTCAGCCATGTAATATCTCTGAGCAAGAGCCAGACTGATGGCATGAAAAGCTTTTATAGTTGGAACCGGAATGAAAGGTGTAAAGCAAACGGCTTTAGGAAAAAAGGAGAACAGCTCATCTTCATCGAAGCAGACTGTAGCATGTCCAATGCATCTCAGCTCTCGCCGGTGAACAGAGTGTTTCCCTCCTAAGGTTTTAGTGATAAATAACTCCTACAGATCTGCTCAGCAGGGAATATGACATACACTTGGGATAGAATCACGTGTCTTTAAATTTGTGCATGTAGAAAAATTAATGATAGTTGTCGGTTGTATTTATTTATGACTCCTAGACACAGGTGCTAAGCGATGTATTGTCTTTTGGGGTGAAGGAGGAATAAACAAAATCATATTCCGGTAAATGCAAGCAGCTACCAGCACAGTGAAATAATTTGCCCAATACAGAAATACTGTAATATTCAAAACAATGGTTTGAAGTTAAACAAGGATTACTAGCAGTTAATTAGGTGGCCAGGAAAGAAATGGTTTGAAGTAGAGAGAGTAAGTATATTCCTGACCTGACCTGTATCCAAATATTTGTCAGACTGTGATGGACCATTATATTGGGGAATGCAATGCGGTGGCTCTGAATTAGTGTGTTTGTATTTCAGACAGGCATGCACCTGTTCAGGTGCAGGGGACAGTCATCTCCAGGGGACCATTTTGTCCCAGGAAAGGAACTATCTGCCGGACTACTCTAAGTGGCAATGTGGCAGGGCAAAAATGGAATTCTCCCACTTGATAACTACTAGAAATATGTCCAGGTAGGACCCAAAAAGATTTTACTTCCAGGCGTGACAAAAGGCATCAAAAGTCTAACTGTAAGGATGGTTTGAATTGGAAAATACTCAGTTCTTCTTTCTTCTGATAAGATATTGCTAAGAGCAGGAGACACTGGTGTTTGTTTGACACCTACCAATAAGGAAAAAAGAGGAAGAGGGGAAAAAGGCAAAAAAGGAAGAGGTGGGCAAGCAGTTCTTAACACTACTGTGACCTATCCAATCAAAGTATGCAGAAGAAATAGCACATCATAGACCAGCCAGCTGTCAGTCTCCTTGATGGCACTTCTTCCTTGTGCTATCATTTTTACCCAATATTATCCAAATATTTTATACAAAGACAAAGCACACCCATTGCTTAAAGCACAGCCACACATGGCCAATGAAGAGGCCCTATGGGAGTTTTAGTCCAGCGAGATCTTGCAGTTCATATCTTCTTCAGCTCTGTTATAAAGAAACAGAATAGCTTTGGGTGGAGAAGAATGGATGAAACATTCATTCTACTTCAGTGACCCTGAAAAACAGAAACTTTCCACATGATTCTATCTAACTTTAAAAAAACCCCAACAACTTCTATGTTAAATACAAGGACACATTTGTCGTTAGGTTTAAGTTTGGCCCTTAAGACTGTTCTGGAAGGTAATGGGTGAGTACAAATTAATCTAAGGTTTTAACTCTGGCTTAAGGAGTAGTAAAATGTTTCAAATCAGTACAACAAATCTATTCATCTAAATGTGTAGCTCCTCCAAAAAACACTTAACAGGACTGTCTACGGTCTGCAAAAAGCTGTTAACAGAAAGGGGGCAAATGACACTGTCAGGTATGGAAACTTTAACTGCCTTTTTAATGGTTGTGGTTTTCAGTACCACCTGTCTTGTTACATAATCTGATTAACTGCCTTGCATCACTTGCCATTTACTTATCTAGCATAGTTTCCTTTATCAATCACACTGATATTTGTTGGCATTTCATTCACATTTACCATGCTAGTATAATTTCAAGCTTATACAGTATTCTTCTTCAAAACTGCATTCCTTTTTAATTGGTTCTTGGCTTGCTTTGTTTGTTTACTAGGGTGTTTACTAAAGGTGTGTGTGTGTGTGTGAAAATAACATAAAATTGGACTTCTGCATAAAGCAGCTTTCCAGATAGAGTCAACAGCTGCACCAAATCACTCCATTATTCAAAGGTGACTGCCAGCCTAAAGAAATGCAGAAAAATACTTATAAATTTGAATTCACTATGGCCTTCTTATACATCCCACAGAACTGCATGTTCAAATATGGAATATATAGTAGTCTTCTTCAGCCAGGTACCCTCTGAATGTGTTGGGCTATAACCCTCTTCATTAATGAGCAAGCCAAGCAAGGCTGTTACATCATCAAGATCCAAATAGTATACTTCAGTACACAGTTGGGACTTTCTTCTTTTCCCCTTTCAGCTATCTATGGCACTATAAATCTGTTCCAGAGGATTCCTATTTCTATAGAGCAGTTTTTAGGGAGGATGGAAGGCCAAAAAAGAGGTGAATCACCAGTTCTGGTGGAAACAGTGGGATCAAGAGAATTGCACAACTGGATCTTTATGTAATTTAGGAAGCTTTCTGCCAATACCTTTTTGTAACATGACACAGAAGGCAAGGCCTGGGTGCAAATAATCTGTTTATTTTGGTTTGGTACACTTCTTGTTTCCCTTTTTTACCCCTCTTCCCCTGCTATAACTTTCCTCTGAAACTGTCCTGGGACAAACTGGGAAGGCACTATTGCTACAACTTCACATATAACATCTCAGGAAGGAAGGAAGGGAGGTAGGTAGGTAGGTAGGTTTGTCAAGCCTTTCCAATCTGTTTCCTATTGTAGAACTTTATTTTCTGTAGAAATGGGGGTATTTGTATTCGTATACGAATACCCCTGCACAGCTGGAGTTAATGAGGGTCTGGGCCCTGGGGCGGGACCAGCCACTCACGTATCCACCACCGCTGCTGGCCCCAGTCTTCCTTTCAATCGCTCCAGAGTGCCTGGTTGGCTAGCCACTCATCAGCCTTGCAGGGAGACTCATCTTCCCTCCTTCCACCAGGAGTGGCTAGCCAACCGGGTATTCGTATATCAAATACGAATACCACCAGATCTAATCATAAGGGTTATTTTCTATGTAAACTTAATTTTTAGAAATTATATTAGAACTCTCCATGGCAATACAAAAACAAATTAAAAAATTCTTGGTAAAAAAATAGTGGGTTGGATTCAAAGGACTCCTCACAGCAATACTTTTGGAAATACTCATTATGAATCGGATTTTTGAAGCCCAAATATTGACTCTCTGGAAAAGTTCACCTTCAAAGCCAAGTCCCCCTTTTCTCATTAAAAGATTACATAATTTAGTTACTTGATATTAGAAAGCTCTGCAGAGGAGACACTGTAGATACCACAGATTAACTGGCAGCTATCCTTCTAAATTTCTTTCACATAGAAAAAAGTTTCTCATTAAAATTTATCACATGAGAAAACAACAATTCTATACAACCAAGGAGGCTGAATTCACACCTGGCAGAAAACTCCACAAACACTATTTATCCCCCCCCCCGCTCATATATTTGCATTCTGCTTTTCCTCACAGGCAAATACTGATAACGGCCGTAACAGAGGGAAAATATTAGTCCTTCACCACTACTGCTTTGTTACAGGCTCAAAAAATGAGCTTCTACCCAAATTTACTCTGTAAATATTTGCCCCCAATATTTCCACCAAGCTCCAATCAGTTTCTTTGTTTCCAGCCCTCTGACAAACCAGGGAACAGGCTGGATTTGCCCTGTGGGACAGGGGACACAGAGGTTCTCATCAAAGGAGGCCAGGCTTCTGCAAGCAAAACTTTGCAAAATAGATATTTCATCAGGAATCACTGGGATGCCTTTAATCTCTGGAGGAAAAACTTCCTATTAGATCCATCAGTAGTACCATAAGGAAGTAACTGCTTTTCTTCCCCCATATACTAGGACATTGCCCGGTTTAAAACTTCAGGTGCCAACGGTGACCTGTCATGTCAATTTAATGGAACATCCATTTCCCTGGGTATCTAATGGAATGCCAACATAACTACATTCTGTAAATGCTCTGATTTGAATCTTAACATGACTAAATGTCCACATTAATTCATGTGTTAGAACTCACAACACATATTTTGCAGACAAATGTCATATACTGCAGCATAATAGCTGATAAAATGACAGCTAATTGAGAATATGTCAGTCTGCCATATCACACTGTGCAGAGACAAACATAATCAATGCTCACCATAATCCATGGAAAATGGTTATATGAAATGGGCAGCATTACCTTCATCTTTGTATGTGTGTGCACATATGTGGTTTGGAGATAGTCTATACATAACAATTTGTTATACTGGGCTCTTCTCTTTCCTAAAAGTGCCCAGCATAGCTTATGTGCAGCTCAAAAGAGATTTTCCATCTAGTTCACATAGCAAGCCAATTAAATCAGAAGCAAACATGACAGAAACTAATGCTGTATTAGTGCTAGCACAACACTGTATATTGTGACTGCAAGATGTTGTGTATCATTGTGTAATTCAGATTCAGGCTAGCATTCTGGCAATTCTTTTCAATGTCATAGCCGAATTCTGTAACACACAACTACTTTCAAATATGTGCTTCAAGAAAGCCACATGATTTTCAGCATGAACATATGTGTGTGTGTGAGGCTTTGCAAATTAAACAGCCTAAGCAAGGAGATAGCACAAGATATTTTTAAATTCTTGGCGGGGGGAGGAGGGGTATGCCATAATGCCACTGTTCCAATAAAGCATTTATTCCAACAATGAAAAAGAATGTTACATTTCTTTTAATATGGGATGTTAACAATTATTTGAAGAAATTATTCTAAAAATGCTACATATTCCAAATCAACACCAACTAAATTCTATCACCAGATCCCACTGGCATTAATCTAAGACAGTTCTTAATTTGAAAATTAAGCTGATATTATTTATTCACAAATATTGTGGAACCTCTAAACCTAGCAGAAGAAATGTCTACCTCTTTACTGGGATTAAAATTTCTGATTGCTTCTTTTTCTTCTCTGAATTACATAATCATAGAAAAGTGACATTGGAAGGGGCCTACAAGGCCATCAAGTCCAGTCCCTTGCTCAACGCAGGAATACAATCAAAGCATATCTGCTAGGTGATTATCTAAGTTTTTCCTGAATGCATCCAGTGTTGGAGCACTCACCAACTCCTGAGGTAACTGGTTCCACTGTTGTACTGCTCTAACAGTTAAGACGTTTTTCCTGATATTCAACTGAAATCTGGCTTTCTTTATCCTCTCTGACACAGACAAATTTCTGGTCAATTACTTCTTTTCTGAGGATAATCCATGGAAGTTACAACCACTTCCTGATTATAGTAGTAAAATATGATTAATCAGACCCAGTCTTAACACAGGACCTACCCTGGCAACCTCTAATATTCAACTACCAGTGAAGTTTCTGTATACAGAGGGGAAGCTTTATCTTCCTTCCTTTCTTTCCACAGTTAAAACCCGGTGCCGGTCTGTGGCCTTGGCTGGACAGTGGACACAGATCTTCCACCTCCTGCACGCCCTCCCCTTGCACTCCCGCCGCACAGCCCCTTTGTGCATACACACTAGCACCCCATCTCTTAGTGCATGTGCACAAGTACCCAAGTGCCCGCACAAGCAAGCACCACCCCATGTGGACCCCGTCCCCCCCCCCAACTGGTCCACGGTGAGTGAAAAGAGTTGGAAAGACAAAAAGCGGAAGTAAGTGTATGTGTACACTACAAGGTGGGTTGCAGCAAGAGGCAACCATGGAAAACTAAAACCACAGATACCAGCTCTGGATACCTGTGAGCTACTGTATCTTTGAAATATGTGTTTGCATAACAGAATACATATGATCTCATATGCTGTTACTCTTAACTGTTGTAAGCCATTACTTGGTCTAGTCAACTTTATAACTTCAATTTATCACTCTCCTTTTGTTATATAATATTTTACAACACAATGGTCCAGACTTTCCTTTTCCCTCAGAGAGACTTGACTGATTTTTCGGACCCACACCATATCATACATACACAAACTTGTGAAGAGGCACCAGACATTTTATGTGGGCTTGATGATTTTCCTTCTCTTTTTGTGCACGGACATACCAAAATGTTTTAAACGGATGGGCTTCAGCTAAAATACGGAATGTGTACAGCCATTCTAGAGATATTTTAACAGAGGTAGGTCATTTTATAAGGTCCTTTCATCTGGCATGGGAATCAGGAATTGTCCTCAAGTAAAAAAATCATACCCACAACAGAAATTATATTCTGTGTGTATATCTTCAAAATGAGCTGTGTGGATGTCATTTATTCTTCATAGGACATTGACTGGAATACTGGAATTTGTAATTACCTATAAATGTGTTTACATGCAAGCTCTACATTTGTGTAGAATCTACAAAACACCGGAGATTTACACTTAACTGAAGAATCAGGAGAATTAGATCTGGCTTATTATATCAAGTCCTATTGTTCTGGATTGCATGCTTTGGTCTGCAACTTTACCTCCAGGTAGTATGTGTCCTGCTGTCTTCTGTGCTGGCCACCACTTTCATTCAGTGAACTGGGTTGCTGGGAGATATAAAGGAGAACTGTGACCCACACACTTGGGTTTAGTAGCTAATATAGTAGTGCAGTCACCATGCCATAGCTTTTAGCTATTTTAGAAATATATTAGTTGCCTAAATGCTTGGCTTTTTTCATGCTTTTATTTGCATGCACTTGTCAAGATCCTTCTACACAGCTATTCCAGCTTCAGGACACGTTCATTTTCTACTATGCATGTCATATTTATAATATGTTATAGTTAATAAGACACACAAGTAATTATTTTAACCTATTTGCTGCATGTTAATATTCTATGTTAGTGTACTGAAAGGAAAAATAAGAGTTATTATGCTGTTCCCTGGGATCCGCAGTGATGCTTGACCAGAATACACATTATTTCTTGGACTGAATACTATTGCCCGTAGAAAGTAGACCTGTACTTTCTTATGTATATGAAATGTAGCAACAGAATAACTGTCCACTGAGCTCTTATGAACTACTACAAAGCTTAAGGACCAACATTTTCTATTTCATTAGAAAGAAGAAAGAATTATGTTAGAAACAATTTGAGGACATTAAAGATGAAAAATCTGATAGATTGAAGGACTGACTAGGCAACCAAGGATCAGAAGATTGATTCTCCACTGGGAGAAAAGCTAGCCTATGTGGCCTTCAGCAAACCGACGGTCTCACAGGGCAACCAGAATGAAGGTCTGGTAAACCACTTCTGATGACTTTGCACATAGAAAACCTTGGGAAGGGTTACCATGAACCTAGTTTATGAAATATATGAATTATTATTATTAGTGAAAACACCACTATATAGTATAATAAGCCAATCTACTATATTAAAACCACCATGACAAGTTAATGGGGGGGGAGTGGCAGTTTTACTTCTAAAATTCCCTACAGTATTATGAAACTGAATGGAACTCACTGAATTTAAGGATGAGGTATCTCATTCATTTCAGTAGCAATGTAGAAACAGAAATTTCGTGACATGGATCAACATATTGCCACACTTAATTCTAGATACCCTGGAATCATACACAGCAATTAATTTGCATAGGGGTATATATATGTTAATCCACTGTTTGTTTTTTTCCTAGGCTTTAATGTATGCAGGACAAGCTGCACAAAACATACAAAAACCTCTGGTCTGATTTGAGTTTGGGTTGAAGTACTTTGCATGAGATTGCATAATTGTGTTCTAGCTACACTTACATAGTTTTGCTATCTTTCTTCCACTTTAATCTGTACAAGTTGTGAATACAGTTGGGGATGCTATAAATAATCATGTCAACCTGATCCTATGTTACTGGAGTGGACAAATTCAACCCATATCATGTTAATGTGCTTAAACTAAGCTGTCTTCAGTTATTCTGTAATCCAAGATACTTGAAAGGTTACTGGAAATAAGCTACAATGCACAATTAGAATACAAAAACTATAGTTCTTCCTTCCATCTTTGTTGCTTTGTTCATGTGAGCGGCAATGAATCTGAAAATAAGGCGCTTTTGCTAGCACAGAGGATCCAAATATGAGTAAGAACCCTAGAATATTTGGGTTCTTCCTTGTGTGCAAGAATATATACAGAAGCAGGAACCTTCTCTTCAGACATGTCAGTGCTTGAGTGAGAAGTGACAAGCCAACCTCGCCTCTATCTGTGCTGATGATTCTGGATAACAACCACTGAAAAAGGCTCGTCTTCAGGTTTTTCATCAAAAAATAAGCATTTGTTTAAGTTGTTAAGAAACAGAGAAGAACAAAGTAAATTTAAAGATCAGATTGTATTGATGAGGACTTCTGAAAAAGAAAAACTACCAGAAATAAAATAAAATCCAAGTTTGTGCATAGATTATTCATATACAAAGTATATCAAATATAAGGTTTGCTGAAGTGATAAGATTTGCCTGCAGTAAAGTACTGGAGTATAATTAGAAATACAAAATAAAATATCATAGAGAAATCTCCTTATGGTCTTTCACTATTTTTAATACGAAACACCATTAAAAATATTGTTTGGTTTAAACACTGCTAAGTATCTCTAGGGAGAATATATATTTCTGAGCCTTAAGAGAAAACATGTCTGTCTAAAAAAGTTAGATGATTGTTGAACTATTTCTTACTCCTTTCTAGGAGATTCTGTAGTCATTGATGTAGAGATTAGGATGTTCATGCTTATATGCAAAAGAAACCTGGTAAGCGTGCAAGTTATTGAGACATGAAAATGAAACAACTCAAGAGTGAAACATTATGACAACAAAAATGCACATTAAAATACTTTCATGCTTAGTTATTTCATAGAATTGTTGTATGCACTGCAGTAACACTTGATTTTAAAAGTCAAAATATATTTAGAAACAGCATTGCTCAGCTATCACTTTGTGTAAGTCACAAGCACATTCACTGATGACCTTTAGTTTGACCTTAGATTTTCATGCAAATATCTTGCCACATTTTGGATAGGGTTGGAAAGTAAAAGGCAAGCATTTAATAAAATGTTATCACTGCAATAAACATTACAGAAGTGAAATGGAAAAGAATGTACTTACCAAAAGAGATTTAGGTCGATTATTTTGTGAAAAATTCTGAGAGAAGAATTCTGTATTATGGTCCAATCTGCCATGTCCTCCATACTCTGGAGCATCAGAATCCAATACAATTTGATACTTAATGCAATGGTTAAGGAATTTTATACCAAATAACATTTTCCTAACTTGAAAACACTGAACATATGGAGTATGTTAAATAGAATAATGAACTTTTCATGCAATTTAACAGGAAAATAATCTGACTATACTGACCAAATTTCTGAAATTTACTGCAGAAGATGTACCTATTTCCCAATCTACATGCACAAAGGCAAGGCTAGGTCATACTCTATTACTAATGAGACAATACATTTGCCTGTTTCAATATATGTTGAGAACAAGCTTTAACCTACCCTTCGAACTTAACAGCCAAAATTCTGCTGCATAGATGGAAAGCATAGATGGAAGAGAAATGGTATAACTCACAATGGAAAATTAAGACTAATTAATGAGTCCCTGCTTGGATTTCTGACCATGTGTCGAGCTCCTCAACAGGTGTGCAATGAGGAATCCAAGCGTGGACTCATTAATGAGTGGGGATTTACTTCTTCAAGTTACACTATTTCACTTCTGCCAGTGTAACATGATTTTGGCCAAAGAGGCTTGTTTCTGAGCAGACTAGTATAGGATTATGGTGTTAGTAAATCTTACACCTGTATATGAACTATGTATAACACAGAATTAAGTAATATGATGACTGTAAATTTATACAGACTTTAATTCACACACAGTTAATCCTCCTTTAGTCCCTTTGCATTCAGTGGGATTTAAGTCATCATGACTAACCAGACCAACTGATTTCAAAGCATAACTAACTAAATCTAGATCAAACAAATACAAATAAGATTTTGTACCAAATTGTTAATTTAAATTTACCACACAGTCCCAAGGTACCCTCTTTCTGTGCTAGTGTTTTTTCATAGTAATATTAGAAATGCACTCTGAAGCTCTGTTCACTTGTTATTAAAGCAAATTTTAAAGAAATGTATGGTTCTTATATATATGTTGTTATGTGTTGTCAAGTTATAGCAACCCTAATAGGGGCTTCAAAGTAAGAGAACTACAGACTGTTGTATAAGCTGTCCATGTGATGTGAGTGAGAATGTGAAACGAACCTTAAGAGTTCTACACAGTCTACACAGCTAGGGGCCTATTCAGGTGTTCAGCCTGAAAGCACGTGGGCTCAAAAGGTGGTAGGGATGCAGCAATGCATGCCAAGTCCCCATCCCATCCAGAAATACTGCAGACCTTCAAGTCTTCAGAATGAAAATATCTACAGACACTTAAGTGCATTCAGCTAAATTCATTTACAGCCTTTCTACAATCAGCAGCCATGATAACACTGTTCGGTGGAACTTGCCAACAACACTTAACCAGACCTCCATGGTGAACACCTGAAGGTCCATATAGGTTGGGGACATGGAGGATGCAACTTATGAGCAGCCTCCTTTGCCCCCTTCCCCCTGATCCCTACATACTTTCAGGCTGTCTGAATAGGGTCAGTATCTTCCGCTTCAGTTTTGCATGATTAGTCACATTGGGTGTGTGTGTGGAGCTACCACATTCCTCTCATCACTGTGCTTTACTTATTTGTTAATAAATTGCTGTCAATTGTTTGCTGATCAAAATTGCATCCACAACTATGTAGGGAACAGGGAGCACTATTATGTGAATATGCTGACAGTAAGCTCTATCAGAGACTTCAAGATCACAGAGCTCTAATATTTTCTGATAGTTCTAGAGAATCGTGTGCAATATTGTACATATTTAAGGAAGTAATTTAGTGGCAGTTAAAAACTACCTACGGAACTGATCTTGTTTTCAAAAAGGTTTTACCGAGGCATGAAACTAGAACTATAGAACTCTCTAATGCATTGGGAACAATATTCCAGAACCTTAGTTTTGAGATAAGGAAAAGGCTTTATAATTAAGTCCCTACTAAAAGCAGAAATAAACCATGCTTGTTCTGATGACAAACTACTCTGGGTCTGCTCTGCCTTTTGATCAAGCCTAAGGAATGTGATGCTGAAAACACTATTATCATTTATATCTTTTAAAACTATTCTCTCCAATTAACCGTGCTTTACTGAAAAATTGCAACTGGTTTTATTTATGCAGCTAAAATATTATATGAAAACAATAAAGCCAAATATATGGTTGTTTACACATATATCTATATTATAGTGTTTCAGAACCCCAAATGATTCATAAGAAGAATTATGCCTGCCTCATGTTTCTTTATTTCCAATACTAACTCAATTTATTTGTGCGATGCCAAATCTCATATTATAAACTGTAGGCTCCTGAAAACAACTTAACATATTATTCATTATTTTTTATTGCCTGAAAATTCATGCAAAATGTCTATTTTCAAGCAGGGAGATACGTATAGTTAAGAGAATCCAAAATTGCACTCAGCCATGTGACTTCAGACTGTAAAACTGTCTGTTGGCACTATTTCCATCCCAGGTTTAGAACTGTCTAGGGAGGAATAATTTAAGTCAAGGCAATTTAAATTCTGTGTTTTAAACAATAAAGAAAAAGAGACTCATTTAAATTAATATAGGCTCATGTTGCCATTACATAAATAACATATGTAGTGAACAAGCATATGTATTCATCAACAATTGTTATAATTAAAGCACGCTTGTTGCTAAATGAACTTCTGTGCAACAAGCGTAACTCAAAATATCTGGACATAAAAGCCCTTTTTGGCATTTCCTTCCATATAATTGAGTAGAGATAAGGAAGCAATGTGCCTGCCCATCTTCCTTGGTCTTCCTTACCAACCATGTGCTGTGGGGAATTTCTATACAGGGGAGTTGGTAGCACACACTCTCTGTGATTCAGAACCTTAATCATGCGGGTTACTGACAGATTTTACTTTTCTGGGCACCATGATCACTGCAGATGGTGACATCAGCCAAAAAATTAAAAGACCCCTGCTTCTTGGGAGGAAAGTGATGACAAACTTAGACAGCATCTTAAAAAGCAGAGACACTTTGTCGACAAAGGTCCACATAGTCAAAGCTATGTTTTTTTCAGTAGCGATGTATGGAAGTGAGAGCTGGACCATAAAGAAGGCTGGCCACCGAAGAATTGATGCTTTTGAATTGTGGTGCTGGAGGAGACTCTTGAAAGTCCCCTGGACTGCAAGGAGATCAAACCTGTTCATTCTGAAGGAAATCAACCCTGAGTGCTCACTGGAAGGACAGATCCTGAAGCTGAGGCTCCAGTACTTTGGCCATCTCATGAGAAGGGAGGACTCCCTGAAAAAGACCCTGATGTTGGGAAAGTGTGAAGGCAAGAGGAGAAGGGGATGACAGAGGATGAGATGGTTGGAGAATGTCATCCAAGCTACCAGCATGAATTTGACCCAACTCTGGGAGACAGTGGAAGACAGGAAGTCCTGGCATGCTCTGGTCCATGGGGTCACAAAGAGTCGGACATGACTTAACAACTAAACAACAACAACTGATGAAGACTATTGACAAAATTCCTTGTTCTTGTTGAGTAAGGCTGACTTTATATGATGACATATCTAAACAAGGAATTTTCATGCTTCAAGAGTCCTTTTCGCTACATTGATGGCAAGGGCAGCAACTTTTCCTTCCTCTCAAGGTCTTTGAAATTTGCCCAAAATGTCTCTTCACTAAATTACAGTCCCTTTCTTACCCAGGTAGCAAGCAGAAAGTGATGGATGACTGATAAAAAATATACTAACAACCCATTCTATGCTTCAAATGCTGGAACAAATGAACAACTATTAGTTTTGTGCAATATTTATGAAAGCCATTATAGACCTTCACATTGAACCATGTAAAAGCCTTCCAGGTAGGATGGGGCCAGGGCTTACATGTATCCTACCTACCATTAGCCCTTCACACACCCAGCAGAATGCTGCCTTGCCCCCACACTGGGCATACAAGACTGTGGGCTTGTTGCTGCCCCTTCATGATAAGGCTAGTGGAGAGTGTCAATGCTATTTACACTACAATATTTGCTGGCTTCTGAGTGGGACATGAGGACTTATAACCCTTCCCACCTAGAGGCCATCCTTATTTGGATTCTCACTGCCTACATGACATGATGTTGGGACGAGGTCAGAATTTATATTTCATTTGTTTATTTATTAGACTTAGTTGACGCCCATCTAGACAATGTCTACTCTGGGCAGCTCACAAGTAGAATAAAAACAATTGTAATATGGCAACAATTTTACAACAATTTCACAACGATAAACAGCCATTCAAGATGGAAGATAAAAAGATAAATTAAGTAGTGTCCCGAGGGAAGGCTTGCCTAAATAGCCGGGTTTTAAGTTGGCTTTTTAAAATACCCAGTGAAGGGGCCAAATACATCTCGGAGGGGAGATGATTCCAAAGGCGGGGAGCCACTGCTAAGAAGGCCTGGGTTCTTACTTTTCCCTTCAGGGCCTCCATTGGCATTAGGCTCCTCAGCCACTCCTCCTGGCTAGAATGAGTGATATGAGTAGACCTAGGTGAGAGGAGGCATTCCGCCAAGTATCAAGGTCCTAAACCGTTTAGGGCTTCATATGTAATCATTAAAACTTTGAAATTCATGCGGAAGCGAATGGGCAGAGTGCAAGGCAGCCAGAGTGGGAGAGATATGTTGATGTTTTCTCACTCCACTAAGAAGTCTGGCTGCCGCATTCTGCACCATTTGAAGCTTCCACATCAGTCTCAAAGGTAGCCCCACATAGAGCACATAACAGTGGTCTAATCTCGAGATTACAAGCGCATGGACCAGAGTGGTGAGAATCCAAGTCATGTGGCGAGGCTGGAAGGAGACCTGAAACAATTGTGGCTAGAGGATTGAGGAACCCCTATCTTTCACAGTTGTGCATGATTCAAGGCCAAGTTCAGGCGTAGAGATACCACAGGGCCAAAAAAGGAAGAGTGATGTCCCATTCCTCCAAAATGGATCCAGTCCACTTAAGCTGGAAAGGTTGGCAGTGCAGTTGAGGGGCTACCCAAACAGGCAGAATGTAGAATACATCTGGGGTGGGTTTTATTCGGGTTTTGGGATTCTTTACAGGGGCAAAAGGCATGAAGGGTTTAGAGCAAGCAGTCAGCAATAAATTACAGAAGGAGCTGAAGAAGGACAGAATTATGGGACCATATTCCACATTGCCAGTTCCAAATTTAGGGATATCTCCCTAATGGATCAGGGTCAGGGACCTAGTGGTGAGTTCCAGAGGTGATGCTTCTGGTTGTTCACTGCAGTTTAAAAACGATGTTCAATTATTCTTCAGCTTTGTTTCACTAAAACAGACTGGAAGGATAAGAGACCCTTAGCTGAGTTGAGTCCCTGTCAGAAAATGGAATTGTGTCCAGTAAAGGCTTCTTCAGTTTATGTACAACAAAGAGGACAGGAACACGGAGCCCTCTTTAGCAACAAAGATGGGTTGCCTCTTACTAAATATCAGTTTTGTGCAGCATCCACAGGATTGGATAGTAAAGCTATTAAAAAGATGGGAATAAGGATGCTGCAAATGCTGTGTTAGGCTGTTGTTGGAATAACAGTTGGCTGGTTTGGATTGTTTCACCTTTGTTCTTTTCACAGGAGCTGTGGTGCAGTTCTGGCATCACATTTTTTTAAATTCACAGTACTGTAACTTTTGAGCGAGCCAACAAGCAAAGAATCTATACCGAGATCACAGCTTGTCTGAGTGCTGTTGTGTCCATGGAGTGGAAGGCTGTCGTGGTATAAGGTGGGAGGACCTCATGCCTGATCTCTTCAGCTTGTTTATAGTGCCCCACCCATATATTTTATTAATTTGTTAGTGGGGAAATGACTTAGGCTTGACAAAAGGAGAAGAGTTGATTTTGCATGTTGCAAGGGATCTGTGGGAAATCAAGAACAGATAGCCCGATATTCTTTTGGTATGATTTGTGTTGTTGTCCCAGTGGTCTGGTGCATTGATGGGGATGGGAAGGATGTGAACAGACATGTTAGAAGACCTTAGGAGTTGTGTTTAGGATTGTTTTCTGACACATCTGGGCATTGTTTAAGACCTTCTAAAACTTTTTAGGAGTGATGGAATCTACTTGTCAGAACAGGGCATGGACATTTACTTAGAGGAGGGTGGTGTTAAGGCTATATGTGATGGTCTAGTGGTGACAAACAACCAAGTGTAAGCACGCCCCTCTACAGTGGTGGGTAGTGCAGAACTAGGTGTTATTGGTGGTAAACCCTAGGTGGCACAATTTGATGAAAGGAAATTTAACACATCCTTGGATATTGAGATCAGAGGCATGGCCATCTTTTTCTAGACCAACCCAGATCATGAGGCTTAGGAAAGAAACAGACCCCAAACAAGGTCTTTCATTTTAGGTCCTGGGCTTGCCCTTACAAGATAGAAGACAAGGCCAGGAAGGACCACTGCTTCTGATACAGAGTCTGTACTACATTAGCTACTACATTTTACTCTATAAGGTAAAAATTTGTCAAAGTGTTACATTCTGTTTGTTAAAAGATTGAAAAAAATGCTTCTTGTTATCTTTTTCTTTCTACTCTGTCATCATCTAGTGTGGTTGGGCAGGCTGAGAAGATGTACAGTTCTTGCTCGATGCCAGTTTGCTGTTACTAGAATGTCCTTTACATAGGAGTAGATTTGCAGTGTGTATCAAATATTTTTGCTCAAGGTTGGCTTGAGTTGTAGTAATTTTGTTTGATGCATCTCTGGTGGATTAATTTTTTTCAATCTTTTAACAAACAGAATGTAACACTTTGACAAATTTTTACCATATAGGGTAAGAACTGTTCTTCAATTCAGGCAAACTTGCAGTTTTGTCAGCTTTGATGTGGAGCTTTTCTTAAGTGTGAAGCAGCCTGAATTAGTTGTTTTTAGTAACCTTTCTGGAGAGACAGTCATTTTCCACTGTTCATGTATTCTTAGGATAGGAAGTACAGTAGGCTCAAAACTTTACCCACAGCAGACATTCCACTCTACAAGTGGAGCTAATTGGTCACAGGACCTATTCTAGTTGAGACAAATTTTAGGGTTTAGGTCTTATTCTGTGTTTTCATGACACACAAACAATAGTTCTAACTAGCTAAGTAACAAAGGCACCTTACCTTTCACCTTTCAAGAGCATCAATAATTCAAACTGACTGAGCCATAAATATGGGCGTGTTTTAATCTGAATTTAGAAACAAAGCAAAAATGTAATTCATAATTATGCAACATTCCAAAATGTTTGCACTTTTTCAAAAAACAAAAGTGCACCAGAATAGGTGTGCTCAGGAGTTGCATCCAAAGTAATACCATTTATTTTTATTCACTCTTCACCATACATAACAACTGCAGGAGGTGAACGTTTTGTTCTTTGACACCATTTCTTGTGGTTTTCATAGAGATTCTGAGTTTTATGCAAACAAGTATATCTCCCATCTTCGTATTTCAACAACTGCTATATTCATGCTTTGATGCTCTAGTAAACACAAAAATGTTTAGATAATGTATTTGTTTTTCACAGCTCAGAGACCAAGATGTGCTTTTTACATTCCTGTTATCTTCAGTTCTCACATTGTTTTTCCCCTCTTCCATGATACCTAAACAATATATGTATACATATAATACAAACACACATGACTTTTTGGTATGTGCTGTGCTACGCCTTTGCCTATGAAAGCTCAAATCCCAGTGAGCAAGCAAGTCTCATAAGTGCCACTGCTCTCTTTGCTGCTTTGAAAGAGACATACCAAAATCCAAAGTGTAAAGACTGCACTACACAATATGGAGCTCCATATGAGCTGAGGCTTCCCCAGGAAGTTCACTTTGATTATACATGAAGAACATTCCCTAGTACTGAAGTGACTACAGAAACTTCAGCAACTGCAGAACTCATGTTTGTATCAGAGAACCTGTAGGTATACTGGAGAAACTAGACTATTATAGGGTACAATATATATATATTCCATAAGAGAGAGTACTGATACAGCCAAACATATAATTATGAGTGAAAGTTTTTCTAGTACTTTTTAAATGATAGTTTCATTTCTTTGATATATCAAAAGGCTGAATAGCACGAATGCTCCACAATGCCATAAATGTGGTGTTCTTTTTTAACCACCTAAATAGCCCCTTGTTTTATTGTCACAAACCTCACAGAGACCGATAAAGAACAACTTCAGTTGCTCTCTCTGGTGCCTTTTTAAACTCAGCACTAGAAAATGCATTTACTGTGTCACTGTAGTTTATGAATGTAGGGGTAATGTCTCCCACTGGCATTTCTTGTTTAGCTTCTGTGATATACTGCATATGATACATTTAATAATTTATCATTGTTGTTGAAAGCTCTGACATTTTTAAAAGTTGCTTTACATTTATTTACCAGAAACTGAACATGTTTATAGCTTTATTAATTTTAAGAAAAAGAAAGAAAAAAATATTATATCTTCCTAATCATAAACATGAGAACAATTTTAACAATGCTGTTATACATGAACTAAAAATATTATTTCCCTCCTGCCCTCCTTTTACACATTTATTTTCCTGTATTTTGAATTCCAAATTCCACCATCTCTGAGTGTTAGCCACAGTGTTTGGGGATTATGGGAGTAATTGTCCACATTTACTCATGGATTTGTTGAGGAAGTTTTTGAAAATTAAGGTTTTGAGAAGATAAAAATAAGATAATTTGCATGCATTTAAACAGGCCCAAATTGTTTCAAATGATTTTTTTTAACTACAGGGACAATTTCAGTGGTATTGAGAAGTACCTGAAAGAATCTGGTCAAGGAATCAAGCCAACATGTCAGTGCCATCCAATGCCAGAAGCAGATGGCAAAAATACTTAAATGCTCCATGTGATGAGACATTTGTTGTTTCTCTTCTTTATATTATATGTTAGCATAGTTCACACAAGTTTGAACACCCAAGCACACATACAAATATTATACATCTCTATATATATCAAAACTGCAGTAACTTTTGTTCCCAATATTTAGTATTTCCTAAACCAATTCATTCTCTCTCCCCCCCCCCCCCCCCCGTTATACCTCAGACTTTGGCAAGGTTCTTTTATGAATGTTTCCTCATTAAAACTTGAAATGAGAGTTAAGTACTTCCAATACTTGCATAACACAATTATTTTAATCTCCTGCTCCAGCTCAAGTGTGGCAAGAGATACTAATGGCGATCTATTTAAAAACAAAGCAAGATACGTTATCCTTACCATCTGTCACCTCTAAAGGAACAGATCCAATGAACCCTGGCAGAGCGTGAGCTTTAAAACAGGAATTCTGACACTATCTACTAGAATTCTGACACTATCTACCCTATTACTTACCTAATTACTGTGCTTTTATGATGTTTTTAAACAAATTCTTAAAGTGAAGCATTCATTTTTTATGTTATGCAGACTTAATGACACATGAAGCATCATTAGGTAAATTCAGACCAGATAGAAAGAGCAAAATTAGTATTTTGTAATCAAGTTCTCTCGCAGCATAAATGGTAATTGTAATTTATGAAAATTGTGATATGGCATAATTAAGACCTTTTGTTTGGGAAGAGCTGATGAGAATTTATGCCCAACTGATGAAAAATGCTGTAAGCCAGGATTTATCAAGGATTCATTGAGGAACTATTAGTTTCTATACCTTCTGCTTCCATTTATGCAGGCATTCATCAGAGTCTTAAAATAAGGAACTGCTCTTGTCTATCACAGATAAAAGAGAGTCCAAAAGTCTTCTGGGGAAATATTTCAATGGCATTCTGAAGTGACTGCAATATTTTCATAGGCCCTGTTTCTGAAGTCAAACTACTTAAAATACTTTGAGAAAATATGGCACAAGGATGTATCTGGTAACTTTAATGCAGACCACATGAGTCAGGCTTGTCCAACTCGCAGCCCGAGGGTCGCATGTGGCCCAAGTCAGCTCGTAATGCGGCCCAGTGCAATTTTTTATTTTTAAAGAAATTCCAAAGTTTCAAGTTACACTGCCGGCGCTTGCGGCCGGAATGTGGCTGGGGCATGTGTCAACAGTAGAGGGGGAGAGAGGGAAGGAAGGAAGGAGTGGGAGGGGAGGGGACAGGGGGGCTGCGTGACTGCATTGCGCCATCCCCGTCAATAGGTGGACCCCCTCCCGGCCCCATAAAGCTGCCGGAGTTGAAGCTGGCAGCCTCTGCTGTCTGAGATCGCAGCTGCCGGTAAGCGCGCTTGGAGCGGGGCTGCGGAGGATGGCTAGGGCTGCCCCCCCCATGCGGCCCAAACCAAATGTATGTGTGGCCCAAACCAAATTTTCATCTTCTAATGTGACCCAGGGAAGATGAAAGGTTGGACACCCCTGACATAAGTCATCATGCTACCTTCCACAACTGGTTACTCAATGAAGCATGACAATGTAGGAACATGATTCTGCTTTACTGACAACTGAGTGACTTCAGCTTCTCTTTGGGAACCTCCTGAAGGCTACTATCCCTTTAAGTTGAGATCATGGGAAAAGATGATGCAAGAGTTGTGTCAGCGAAAGACTGAAAATGAAAGAAACATTTCTTTTATATTTGACAGTGTTTCCAGGGGCATCCTTCAGTCTCGAGAGACTATGGTAACATGCTCTGAATTGAGGAGTGTCCTCTCCAGAGCATGAAGCCTGGGTAAGGTAATATGGAGGATAGGCTGTTACCCAAGCACCAGATTCCCCCTCTCCACGTTGCTAAAATGGTCCAATGGAAAGGCAAGAGCCAATACAGCTGGTTCCAGCAACGTCACAGGAGTTGGCAGGATGACACGAACTGCCTTCGGGACTCTAGCTCCAGATTTTGCCTCTAGGTTAACTCCTGAAGCCTTTTCCATCAGTGGATATAGCCATAAGGCAGTGGAGGTTTGAAATCAGAGTTTTCCTTCTCCTAGATGGGCTGCCTTCCATGGCTGACGAGTGAAAACAGCATAGAGGAGAGGAATGTACATGAAGTTTTGCAAAATGCAAGACCACAATTTCAGATGCTAAGCCTGGTCAAGTCAGATTAGTACTTGGATGGGAGACCATCAGAGAATACTAGGGAACTTCAGGAAGAGCCAGGACAGAATCCTGCCTGAAATCCTGGACAGCTGCTGCCAGTCAGAGTTGGCAGCTTCATATGTTCCTGTGTTCTGATTTGAGAAGAATCCCAGCAGACTAAGCATAAAAGACTCCAAATCCATATCACCTTGAGTATAGCCAGTGTCATCTCTCTCTCTCTCTCCCACCCTCCCTCCTTAAAATGGCTTCTTTTGTTTTCTTCTTTCAAACCTTATCCTCAGGTGGAAGTGGTGAAGGGGTGGTGGACATGAGACAATTTTTAGCTAGCCTTCACTACTATACGGGTGAAAAGAAGGTAACAGATATAAGATAACTATTTTATTTATGTTACTACTTTTATATTGCATGTTAATTCCATAAAACCTCAAGTTCTATAGTTCTATACTGGATTCCACTGTAGTTTCCAGGTGCTGCCGAAAGCAAGACTTCCTTGTCTGCAGCAAGACAGCTGCATCAAGTGTCTTCAACCCATATTGGAGCACAAAGGCTATTTCTGGCCTCACATCTGGAAGTCTATATTAATCAAAATGGAAAGCTGGCCTCTCCTCACAATGAGAGGCCTTCTGGACTGTGAGCAAGTAAATCCAACTCAACTATCAGTAGCAACAGTAAGAACAAGAGCTATTTATGGTTTGTTCTCCAGGAATATGTCCTTTCCATTAATCAAAATAATATTAATCAAAATAATAACATATTTTTAACAGTACTATCTGAAACTTTATGGATAAATAAAGGTTTACAATAAACATTCATATTAAAACAACAAAACATTTTCTATAGACCAAAAAACCTTATAAAGCTATTTAATAGATTAATTAATTCAAAATATTAGCATTTAAATGCCTCCATTAAAGAAAGAGTTGTACTTACCAGAAGTCACTGCTATTTTAAGGTTTCCCTTGAAATAAACGGAGCTGTGCAAAAACTATGGACTTCTGTCTTGTGCTTTTCAAAGATTCCTGGAGCTCATCAAAATGCACACTTGGGACTGTGTGGAAGCCATGAGAAACTAGTATATCACCAGCCTACCACAAAAAGCCATATTGCTGGAAATCTCAAACTCATTCTAAAACCATTTTCATAAAGAAGCACATTTCAAGAGTCGGAATATTCCCATTTACTGATATTAACCTTAACAGATGAAGCACCTTGATGGAACTTGACATCTGGCTGATCCTAAATTAAATTCTTTGTCTTCATTTTATATAAAGCTTGAATTCTAATAACCAGGGACAGTTACATAACTGTACTTCAAAGCAAGGAGCAAACCAAGCAGCTACAAAGAAACATCTTTGCCTTGGGCAATCACACTCCAGTGACTCATTCAAATGACCTTATTTGCTCATTAGAAGCTTTAGGTACAGGTTGCAAATGTCAGGGAGCTCTAATTTACATCTTTAAGAAGCACAGCTATCTGAATGTTAATGTTCTCCAGATCTCAGTCCACAGCTAGCATTATTTACTTAGCTGTCCAGGTGACATATCCCTGCTAAAGATCTGAACTTCTGTACACTTTTACTATATGCATTATTACATATGTAGTACTTGGTACTTTGTATAGCATGCAAAATTAGACAGGCTTAAACTAATCCCAACATCTTGATAAAACTTTTTCAAAAACAAATATGAACATGTTCCAATCCTGAATGAACAATTGCAGTGACATTATCATGAACATACTGAAGGCTGACAACACAAGCCATAATACAAGGTATATTGGTAACACTGCTGAAACTGAGACTTAACTCTCTATGTGTAAAAGATCTCTTCCATACCAAAAATAAAAAAAGAAATGAAGAAAACTTCAAAAACATATTCCACAGGATTTCCCAGCCATCCATAGCCTGATTTCAGAACTGGGACCTGCTGAAAGAAAGGCGGATTGGCAGATCCCTAGGATCCCTTATAGCTGTGCTAAATCTTTTACTACTACTACTACTACTACTACTACTACTACTATTATTATTATTATTATTATTATTATTATTATTATTATTATTATTATTATTATTATTATTATTATTATTATTATTATTATTATTATTATTATTGCATTGTTTTGGTCAGGAACTCATTACAAAATTCTGTATTCCTTGATTAGAATAGGGCCTATAAGCTTCATTGACTTCAGAAACCTTTTGGCCTACATAATCAACTCTGTATATCCAGCAGACATCCTAGTTATTGATTCATTTTAAAAGGCCAGGAGTCTGTTCACCTTTACTTCTCTTTCCTAGAGGAAGAAGAACAACAATAAAGGCATATACTTTGCTGGTGACTTTAGCAGAATGTATTTGTGTTTATTCCCCTTCACGGATTGCTGCCTTGTCGTGGTGAAGGGGCTTGAGTAATTCAGAGAAGCTTTGCGCTATGCCATGCAGGGACACCCAAGACAGGCAATAGTGGAGAGTTCTGACTAAATGCGATCCACCTAGAGCAGGAACTGACAAGCCACTCCAGTATCTTTGCAAAAAAAAAACCCTCCATGGATAGAAACAATAGGCTAAAAGATATGATGCCCCTCAGGTTGGAAGGCATCCAATATGCTACTGAGGAAGAGTGGAGAACAAGTACAAGTAGCACCAGCGCTAATGAAATGGTAGGGCCAAAGCCGAAAGGACACTCAGCTGTGGACACGCCTGGAAGTGAAAGGAAAGTCCGATGCTGCAAAGAAAAATACTGCATAGGAAGCTGGAATGTAAGAGCTATGAACCTTGGGAAGCTGGAGTTGGTCAAACAGGAGATGGCAAGAATAAACATCAACATCCTGGGCATCAGTGAACTAAAATGGATGGGAATTGGCGAATTCAATTCAGACGATTACCATATCTACTACTGTGGGCAAGAATCCCGTAGGAGAAATGGAGTAGCCCTCACAGTCAACAAAAGAGTGGGAAAAGCTGTACTGGGATACAATCTCAAAAATGATAGAATGATTTCAATACGAATCCAAGGCACACCTTTCAACATCACAGTAATCCAAGTTTATGCACCAATCTGAAGAGGCTAAAATTGATCAATTCTATGAAGATTTATAACACCTTATAGAACTGACACCAAAGAAAGATATTGTTCTCATTATAGGGGATTGGAATGCTAAAGTAGGGAGTCAAGAAATAAAAGGAACAACAGGGAAGTTTGGCCTTGGAGTTCAAAACGAAGCAGGGCAAAGGCTGATAGAGTTTTGTCAAGAGAACAAGCTGGTCATCACAAACATTCTTTTCCAACAACACAAGAGGTGACTTGACACATGGAAATCACCAGATGGGCAATACTGAAATCAGATTGATTCTGTTCTCTGCAGCCAAAGATGGAGAAGCTCCATATAGTCAGCAAAAATACGACCTGGAGCTGATTGTGGCTCTGATCATCAGGTTCTTACAGTAAAATTCAAGCTTAATCTTAAGAAAGTAGGAAAAACTACTGGGCTAGTCATGTATAATCTAAACCACATCCCTTACGAATACACCGTGGAAGTGAAGAACAGATTTAAGGAACTAGATTTGGTGGAAGAACGATGGATGAAGAACTATGGATGGAGGCTTGTAACATTGTACAGGAAGCAGCAACAAAAACCATCCCGAAAAAAAGGAGATGCAAGAAAGCAAAGTGGCTATCCAACGAGGCCTTAGAAATAACAAAGAAGGGAAGGGAGATAGGGAAAATTACAGAAATGCAAGGGAGATAGGGAAAGTTACAGAAAATTGAAAGCAGACTTCCAAAGAATAGCAAGGAGGGCCTGCTTAAATGAACAGTGCAAAGAAATAGAGGAAAATAATAGAAAGGGAAAAACCAGAGATCTGTTCAAGAAAATTGGAAATATTAAAGGAACATTTTGTGCAAAGATGGATGTGATAAAGGGCAAAAATGGTAGGGACCTAACAGAAGCACAAGACATCAAGAAGAGGTGGCAAGAATACACAAAGGAACTATACCAGAAAGATTTGGATATCCTGGATAACCCAGATAGTGTGGTTGCTGACCTAGAGCCAGACATCCTGGAGAGTGAAGTCAAGTGGGCTTAGAAAGTACAGTATGGCTAACAGCAAGGTCACTGGGGGTGATGCATTCCAGTTGAACTATTTAAAATCTTAAAAGATGACGCTGTTAAGGTACTACATTCAATATACCAGCAAGTTTGGAAAACTCAACAGTGGCCAGAGGACTGGAAAAGATCAGTCTACATCCCAATCCCAAGGAAGGGCAGTGCCAAAGAATACTCCAAGTACCATACAACTGTACTCATTTCACACACTAGCAAGGTTATGCTAAATTTCTACAAGGTCGGCTTCAACAGTATGTGGACTGAGAACTCCCCGAAGTAGAAGCTGGATTTTGAAGGGGCAGAGGAACTAGAGACCAAATTGCTAACATGTGCTGGATTATGGAGAAAGCCAGAGAGTTCCAGAAAAAATCTACTTCTGCTTCATTGACTACACAAAAGCCTTTGAATGTGTAGACCACAGTAAACTATGGCAATTTTTGTTTTAAGAAATGGGAGTGCCTGACCACCTTATCCATCTCCTGAGAAATTTATATGTGAGACAGGAAGCAACAGTTAGAACTAGATATGGAACAACTGATAGGTTCAACATTGGGAAAGGAGTACGACAAGGCTGTATATTGTCCCCCTGCTTATTTAACTTATATGCACAATACATCATGCAAAAGGCTGGACTGGAGGAATCTCAAACCGGAATTAAGATTGCTGAAAGAATTATCAACAACCTCCGATATGCATATGATACCACTCTGATGGCAGAAAGTGAGGAGGAAATAAAGAACCTCTTAATGAGGGTGAAGAGGAGAGCGCAAAAAGTGGTCTGAAGCTCAACATAAAAAAAAAAACCCACAAACAAACCAAAAACTAAGACCATGGCCACTGGTCCCATCACTTCCTGGCAAATAGAAGAGTAATATATGGAGGCAGTGACAGATTTTACTTTCTTGGGCTCCGTGATCACCGCAGATGGTGACAGCAGCCACAAAATTAAAAGACCCCTGCTGCTTGAGAGGAAAGCAATGACAAACCTAGACAGCATCTTAAAAAGCAGAGACATCACCTTGCCGACAAAGATCTGCATAGTCAAAGCTATGGTTTTTCCAGTAGCGATGTATGGAAGTGAGAGCTGGACCATAAAGAAGGCTGACCGACGAAGAATTGATGCTTTTGAATTGTGGTGCTGGAGGAGACTCTTGAGAGTCCCCTGGACTGCAAGGAGAACAAACCTATCCATTTTGAAGGAGATCAACCCTGAGTGCTCACTGGACGGACATATCCTGAAGCTGAGGCTCCAATACTTTGGCCATCTCATGAGAAAAGAAAACCCCCTGGAAACGACCCTGATGTTGGGAAAATGTCAAGGCAAGAGGAGAAGGGGACAACAGAGGACACTATGGTTGGACAGTGTCATCGAAGCTATGAACATGAATTTGACCGAACTCCGGGAGGCAGTGGAAGAAAGGAGGCCTGGCATGCTCTGGTCCATGGGGTCACAAAGAGTTGGACACAACTTAACGACTAAACAACAACCATTTGTGTTTATTATAGGCAATTGTAATGCCATTACCTAGAGTGAGACTACTTTATTCTAGTCTATGGGGCCACTCACCTTCTGATGTGTATGGATATATGTAGTGTTTAGTAGAAGTATTAACTGAAACTTACATGGGTACCCTACATATTCCTTTAGCAATAATCCTTCCATAATACTATGGAAATGACCACTCATTTTACAAAAAACAACAGTTTTATGCTACCTTAATATTAATAAGTTTTGATTTGACGTCTTCGTATCTTTCATATCTTCAGCATCTGATTCCATCAGATTCATGGTGTATTACCCAACAAGTGGGCAAATGACCAAGGTTTAAAAAATCACCAGTGATTACCTTCTGCATTTTTATTTTCTATATCTTTCTCTTAGCATATGTATATATACATAACTGTTAAATCAAGTAAACACTGACTCCTAGAATCTGATAGAACTGGATGCAGACTCACAAAAGAATATGCACACTTTGGTATGTCATCTTATGTACAACCAATGGGTTATCCATAGAAGCACAGCCTCTGCAAGTCTATGGCATTTACTGACAGTTTCCCGCTTTCCCCCATTACTCTAAATGATTCCTTGGGAGTATTTAAAAAGAGCTTGAACCAAGCTTCAGGGATCCTAGATACTCCTTTGAACATATTTTTTCCAAACAGTTCCATCTTTAGAGAACTATATGACTAATTTGCTCAGAGACAACACATCAATAGGAAATGCTCATTTATGTTTTGGAGACTGTGTTACCTACCATAACTACAACTAAGTGTTCCTTTCTAGATCTACCACCACTTGACTCCTTGGTAGTAGGTGGTTAATGAATATATGTACAGGAGAAACTCCATCCCCAGAACATTATTAGCTGTTTGATGGCAATTATTCAGAGTTGGATACATAAGCCTACGTTCGGTTTAAAAAGATGCTTCTATCTGAAAATGGGAAGTATGGTGGCAATTAAACCAGTAACACACCTCATACTGTGCACAGTTCTCTTTGGCATGTGCATATTCCCTTCTTTGGAACCTATCTAATATGCACAGTGCATAAGACTCTTCATTAAAAGATCTGAATTATTTTTTAAAGGCAGCTTGTATTTTCTGTATGCAATTATTTGTGTTGAGGAAGTCTGATGTATTTTCACTTCATTAAATCCTAATCTGATTTCCAGAGAGTCAAAATAAATGTAGAGAGAACAAAAGAATCAGCAGCAAATGCTACCACTGGGTGCATCTCTCAAACACATTTCCCAATATCATCTGCACGAATAAAAACTCAATTTTATTTTGACTACGTTTATCCTCAAATCACCATGCTGAGGCAGCATGGGTGCTGTGGAGAAACTACTAGTGGACCATGTTTATTGAAAACTCCTGAGAGTTTGAAGTGAAAAACAAACACAGGAAAACTGTAGCACTGGAAGTTACAACTGAATTCTCCATGCAACAGTGTGCTAAAGCTGAAGGTGAAAAATCCCAGTACTGTAAATCAGGAAAATCCACTTTTGTACTCATATTAAAATATAGATAACATTTGGAACATTTGGGATTTCCTTCCATATACATATAAACAAAGGACTTAAAATTTCCTTTAACATACAATTCCTGCTATGTGCTGCCGACACACAAAACTGATGTCTTGAAACAAAGCATCCACTACCTAACACCGGCTGTTGTTTGTTCATTAATATAACTACTGGCATGGAGAAGACTGGACATATACCATGCTAATAGTATAACTGGTAGGTAAAGTTTAGCTCAGACAAACTGAGAACAACTGCATTAGTAAGAAGCAGCATAGCTGAGTTCAGGTATTTTTGTGGGATCGTTTAGGAAGCAAAGGAACAGAAAATGGGATCAGAACAAAAGCCTGTTGCAATGGAGGTCCAACAGTGAGTTAACAAAAAAGGGAGCCTGATTAAAAAACTGATGGAAAGGCAGAATCCCGAGAGCTGTGAAACTACAAATCTGACAAAAAAACCACTATAAAGCAGGGGAAGGATTTTTTTTTTTATGTTTGTGGAGAAATTTCATGAAGGGGAATGAGAATATTGCAAGGACACTTCAGCTGATGGGTACTGCAGACCCAGGGAAGAATTGGCTAAATTGGCAAGGTAGGTAAAAATAGACCTGCATGCGAATATCATGTATTATTATCTGTGGGACCTGTATTTGTAAAGTATAAGTGAGATACATACATACAAAGTTGTAAGTGGGAGTTATACGTAAAACACCTGGTGTTCTCCTCTGCCACTTTGGAACTTTATTGATATTAGAAGAATACGGAATAAACCTATTCCTCAAATATACTTTTTACTACTGAACATACAAGTTAAAATTCACTCAATAATGGAAGCTGCTAGTTTTGCAGCTGAAAGGCACAATAGTATTTTAAATGGTTAGTCAACTAAAAGAACATTACATGAAAGCTCAACATTTCAAGCTAGAATGCAGTGATTTCACACTGAAAAGAAATACTAAAAATGTACAGTTCTTTGATTCTACAATTTCACTACAATTGTAGTGAAAGTATACTTAGTCTGCATTGCCACTGGCATTCTACTTTTTCCTTGACATCTGGATTTGTGGAGGACGAGTGAAGAGCAAAGTGGGAAACAGATGCTTTTGAATATCACACTCATGGTTGGATGAAAGGGGCTGAGTTATGTTAGCTTCAGTGTTGTTCACATTGTATTAAACTAGGCTTATCGTTTTGCTAGAAACCAGTCAGAGTGACATACACAAATAACAACAAAAAGGATATTTCCCCGGTTTTTCTATACCAACTCTGTAATCTGTATAGCTTTTAGATGGGTGGAAATTGAATATAAATAGGAGATTTGCCCTCTCAAAAGCAATAACTTTGTTTGACTCATGTTTTTCACTGATGTAAGCCTGTAAATAATGAAAAGAAAGAAAGAAAATAATTTATTTACATAAGAAAATGAAATTAAACTAAATAAATAGAAATGTAACACTTTTACATCTACCCTGAATTTCATTAAGGTATGGGGGTGATAAATGGAGTTTGAGGTATCAAAACATAAAATATATAAAAAAAACATTTTTTTCTGTAGGTAATATCTGAGGACAATTAAAATCTCTACCTGTAAAGAGCTGGGTAAACTACAAAAGAAAATAGGATTAACAAGGATCAGCTAGACAATTCACTTTAGTCAAAAATGTATGTATGTATACATGCATGCATCTATCCATTATACATCAAGAAATTCTACTACAGTGAAGATGATCCATCCTTTCATAGGATTCATCTTTTCTTCACTACTGTTTTTCATATACACACTCATCTTTTCTACTTAGCCAAAAGTTAGACTGATAAAGATTTAGGGCAGCACAAAATCTTATTTTTGTCATGAATCATAAAAGCAGTGTCTGAGATAATTCCAGTGTCATTTTTAAATATATAATTGCTCATCTATTTCATGTCAACTTCACTTCAGTGAGAAAGAAACATGCTAGATGAAGATTTATCTCCTTGCTAATAAAGAAGGTAACTCTTACACAGTCCTTAGAAGCTGTGCAAAATATTCTCAGTACAGTAGGGCCCTAGTATCCATGGAGGGCTCATTTCATGATCTTCTGTGGATGCCTTTAAACAGTGGATATGAGGAAACCGTGTATATATAACATACAAGGAGGTAGGTCAAAGGCCACAAGGGGCATTCTTCTTTATAGTTTACAGGGCAGCAGGAAACCGGAGCTAAATGTAACTGCGGATATTGATCTTGCTAATACAGGAATCCTACTGTATCTATTAGATGTGCTATTTTATAATGTAATGGTACCTGGATGAATACCTCAGAAGAAAAGAAAGAAATGAAAGAGAATAAATGGAACAATTAAATGCCGAAGCTGAAGAAAAGCAGAAATGAGCAAAGAGTAAAGGTTGGGCTCTGAGTGAGTAAGGTAACAAACATATCTCTATGCACAGATATATGTGAATAAGTCAGTTCCACTGAGTAAGTGAGACGTCCAATAAGCACACATAGGACTAGGCTGCTCAAGAATGAGGACCACAAGCAGCAGGAGTGTGGTGCAAGCACTGTTACTTCCTAAACATAACAAGCCCTGCACTTAAATCTTGCTGAGTCAGGAGCTGTGGCCCCTCCAGGTGTTTTTGGACTTCAGTCCATCATCATCATCAGCTACACTACCTAGGGCTGATGGACAGTCCGATAACATCAGGCTGGCCATAGCTGCTCACCCCTGTAAAAAAGTACAGTATTCTTGGAAGCAGGTTAGCTTTGCTGTTGGCATATTTACTCTCAAGCTTGAGATTAGAAATAATATATCCAGAATTCAAGACCTAAAATGATAAATATTTTGGATCCAATTTTTCTACGATACTTTGGAGGTCTGGATTGATACCACTGTGCAAACAAAAAAGGTTCTGAGTAGGTTGATGAGTGAGACTCCACTGACCTCTAACATGCCAGAAACGTCATTTACATGGAAAGTATAAACTATAATTGACCTCATGATTATATTTCTTTGCCTCGACTAGCTTTCAAAATCTACAAAATAGCCGTGTTTTTAATGCGCATAATTTGATGGGAACAGTTTGTCAGTACTGCTAGAGAAAAGTAGGATACAAATGTTATTATAAACAAACAATTGGTAGAGGGTCAAGGGCTATTTAATATTAGAAGACAGATATGTCTTATTTTCATTCCAAAGGAAATTATTCTAATGCAATGTCAATACTACTTCATATGCAGTTTGCATATTAAATAGGAATAAAGGAATCAGGCTCTCAGATACGGAGTAACCTATGCAAATCCCATTGAATTAGAAAAGTAACAAAAAGGTGCTTTGGCACCTTAGATTGCTTTCTTTGCTTTCTTATGAAATGAATTTCCACAGACAACTCATTCTGTAAAATTCTGTGATCACCAAGCTATAGCATTGCCTCTTCCACCAAGTTATACAGCTACAAAGCTTTCCTCAAAAGTCTCCTATGAGAAGGAGTTGTGATAATTAAAGTCTGCAGTCCTGCATACTGTCAACACAAATGCTGACATGTACTGGGAATTTTGCACAAAACAGCTTGGAAGAGGAGAGAATGCATAGTTTGTCAGGATCTCTTTCACACTTTTGTTCTTTATCTACCACTATTTGACTGTTCAAAGCACTCCACATACATTAACTCCGGAATCCTCAGGACAGTATTATTCAGACCAAAATTGCAGACAGTAGGTGAAGGATGACAGATGGTAAGTGGCACTAGGTAAGCTCATGAGAAGCTTTCAGGAAGGATTGGAAGCAGAGACTTAAGAGCTCATTATTTTCTCAGGTAACTATGTTAAAAATGTTTGAAAAACCCTGCAAGGTTATGGCAAACACCTGCCTGGGGTAGCACCCTATTTAACATAATGGCTAACAATTTGTTGATTCTGTATGAGGACAGAATCATATCCCCTTGTAGGTGTAGGGAGACATGGCAATTCCAACAATCTACATCAGCCATTCTCAGCCTTTTTTTTTAGGCCATGGTCTTAAACACATGAAAAAAAATACAGGCCAAATCAGATTGTGTAAGTCACATAATGAACCTTACAAAGTGATCTGTGAAGAACTGTTTCCAGTCTGTGGCCCTCTTCAAATGTGTCAGGGCCCCCCAGGGGGCTATATAGCCCCTACTGAGAATGGCTGCCCTACACTGTTGGATAGCTCAGGCACCATCCTCAATGTAAAAACATTCAGGCAACAGAACAATCACTCAGTGAAACTGTGTATATAAGCATATATGAGTGTATATGAGTAGACATGGGATATCTGTATTTGTCTCCCAGGGGAGACAAATATGAATATTGTCACCACAGGTGCCAGGGCCATTTGGAGCATCCCTCCAGAACTGGTCAGTCTGCTTACCACTCACTGCAAATCATGCACAGCCAGCATCATTCACATTGTGCCAATTGCAGTGATAGCCCGGCTGGCGCTTCCCCATCTGCCTGTGCTGCTGACCAGTTACAGCTGAGTAGGGAGACCCATCATCCTGCCTCCTCACTAGAGTGGTTGGCTGTGCAAGGAGGCGGGGAACCTACTTCTGTAATTATCGTGACATGAACAACGATGGCTGTGCAGCAAAAGGTAAGTGAACTGGATGGTTCTGGGGGGGGGGAGGGTTCAAGTGGCCCAGCCACCTATAGTGCCAATATTTGTATTTGTCTTCCCTAGGAGATGAATATGAATATCCCATGTCTAGTGATGAGCTTGAAAATAATCAGTTGAAAATTGATGTGTTAACCCTAATGGGTTAACATTTTAAACAATTTCTTAGTGGCCAGTTTAAATACTGTATTTTTTTTTTAAGCAAACAGTTCAAACACCACCATGGCTGAAACCCAGTAGTCAGTCACAACCAGAGTAGAACCAAATTCTATAAAAGTGGAATTTGGCCCATCAACATCTGTGTGCATTGCACTGTTCAATGAGCCTACTCTAGTTGTGACTGTACTGGATTTCAGCCACTGATTTTATAATTTTATAATGTTTAACATGGATTATCTAATTTTTGTTCGCAGATTAACTTTAACACGTTAGTGCCCACAAACTGAGCTCTAAATAGCTGTGTGAAGCAATGCAATTACCAACATTTCCAAGAGCAGCTATGCTGGCATCTTTCTCAGAATGCAGGCCTGATCAAAGGGGAACAGTGTTCTACTATGTTATTCAGCGCAATCTGGTTGCACTTCTGAAATCTCCTGAACTGCTACCCTCTATGTATAAAAGGTCCTATTGGGAGGTGTTAATAAGAAGTATTAAGTGTATAATTTAATGGCATATCAGACGTAGTTTCAGCTGAACTGAGAAATCCATTATATCCATTGATTTTAACCAGTCTCTACACTCTTAATTGGGAAATCAAATATAACGTAATTATTACAGAGAAAGTAATGTTATAAAATATTTTCCTATGAACACAAATATTTAAATGGCCTCCTAAGAGATCTCCTAGAATTTTATCACATGAGAATCATTTTTCATTTCATTGCACAGTGAGAAATGAGTGATCTTCCAAATACTGCAACTCTCATTAGTCCTAACCAGCAAAGCCAACAGTAAAGGATGATAGAACTTGCAGTTCGGCAACACTGAGTTCCCTATCTTTGCTTTATTGTAAGGTATGGTATCAATACTGTTAGAGCTTCTATAATGCAAAACAATGTCCTTTGCTTAAAAATACCTTTGCTTTTCTTGTCAACAGTACCAAAACAAGGCAGTGAGTTATTTCCAGTCTAGACATTCTAGGAATGTGACGAACAATCATAAAATGTCTTAATCTAGATGAATTTCCAAGTCTCACAATGCCAGAACTTCTGGCTGAGACTGTTCCTTGCAAAGACAGCGGGGGTGGGGAATAGCTTCTGTCAGGCTTCGCTCCTCTTCCTATGCCTTGGCCAGATAAAAAGGCAAGGCGGGCTGGATGTGGCCTGTGGGGCGTAGTTTGGAGACCCCTGATGTAGGGTAAGACTTACATGCAGTTGATTTTTCTTCAGTCCTTTCTAGGTGAATGCCATGCAAGAAAAATTCTATGTTGTGTAAGAATTGTAACAATGTTGCAAAACATGACATTGTTGCCATAAATATGACCATGAAACTTCCAAGAATCCCACTGGATTTCCTGAAGGATTTGTGTTTGTGTGCGTCTGTGTGGAGGGCTCTATTAAAGAAATTTTGCTGTGAGTAGAAAAGTAGCTTTCCCCCCTTCAGTATATCTTCAGGAGAAAAAGGCTAACAGATGCACATCCCTAATGTGTACTACAAATATTGGTCCACAATATCTAAACAGCCAAAACACTCCTCATTCATATACAGTAAACTACAGAACCATAGGAAGCTTAGAAATGGGATCTATAAATAAAATGGTAAGAGGTCTAACTCAATCCAACTTTACTAGACCTACATAGTAGAACAAACTCCACTAGGTTTGAAAGTAAACATAACCTTGATTACCAGGAGAAGGAAAATGGTACTACAAATGACCTAACAGTAATATAATTTTTAAAGGATAACAACAGTTATTTATATCAAAGAGAGATGTCAAAATAATTAAAATATTTTGAAATTACTGAATTACAAGTAGGTGGCTTCCCTAATTAACATCTTTTAAAATATGTGAAATAGAGAGGGAAATTAAAACAAAACATTCCTTGGGGAAAAAAAGATAATTCTTAGTAATTTTATCAGCACCCCACTAGCATTATGAAAATATGTCAAAAGCATAAAACAATATATAGTAAATATTTGTCTTAAAAATCTTTCTGTGTAGTTCTTGTATTATTGAAATGTTACTCATGCACAATTGCATTGACTAATACACAACACTTTTATATACTTTACCGGTGGTGATGCAAGCCAGCCAAATCTTTCTTCCAGTTTGTTCAAATCTCTATCAAATGCATTTAGGAATCTATAGCGAAGAAGTTGATCATCAGCTAAATGAAACTGTCTCCTAGCATAATGGTAGCTTTGATTATTTCCTTTTCTGGGAAAATCTAGCCATTCTGGATGCCCAAACTCGTTACCTGTTTTTTTGCAGGGGAGAGGAGAGGAGGAAGAAAAAGGGAAATATGCAATAAAAATGGTTCCAGAAATCCATCTCAAGCTACTCAAATACATAATTCCCCTCCCCCAAAAAAGGATTGAAATTGCATTAATTTAATATCCTCACTGTATAATGCTGCAAATCTTCAAGCCGTCTACAATAACGTACTGGACTGCAAGAATTGTGATTTGGTACTAGAATATCATTGTCAGTAACCATAATCTGCTTAAAGATCACAAAAGATTATTGAGCAAACAGAAAATGTAGCAGCATTTCCACTGACAATTTGTTATTAGAAACGAATAATAAAATTCCTTAATCATACCTCCAAACTAATATTTAGTAGATCTCATCTTTTAATAGGTTTTATGTGGAGACTCTTAGAACAACCCTTAGAAATGCAGACGTACTTTCCAAACACTTCTAGCAATTCAAATTTGAGTAGTTCTGGAAGTACTAATTAGCCTTGCTTCTGATGACAATATTGTTAACATATTCTGAAAGCCCCTGGAGATCTACTAATAGATCCTGATCTACTTTCTGTCCACTGGTGGAGTAGGAAAGACTAGACAGGCTAGATGAACCAATGATCAGATACAATACAACACCCAGTCCAATGATAATCCATTTATCTAGAGAAGAAAGCAAGGGCCTCAACTTGTATCCAAAACCAAATCTTACACCCTCACAAAGACGGTCTAATGAACAGATAGGCGAGGGTATAAATAAAATAAAATAAATAAATAAACAAACAAACTAGAGGACCTACTTAGATTTGCTTTCCCCACAGCAGCGTTGTATGCTGCAAGATAATCTTTTGAAACCATAAGAATGAGCTCTGCTTTTGAATGGGTTAGGGACGAAGTGGAAAATTTCACTGGGGATGAGTGAGGCTTAGACTTTATTGGACTTCATTGTCTGAATCCCAGTCAAAGATTGATACCCAAACAAGGAATGGAAGTGGCTTTTCAGGAATGTGACACTTAAAGTAATACTCTTCTTAAAAACATTAACACAATTAAAAATATAAACCCTAAAAGAAAACAATAGGGAGTAATAACAGTAAAAATGGCAAACTTATGTTGAGTTTAATAATACATTTCATTTTGAATTCTGAGAGTTAAACCAATGTGTTCAACCTACATGCTGAATCCAATTAGATGTAAAGCTAGAACTACAGTTCAGTGTGAAGTCCATAGTGTGTGTAGACATCCTTCAGTCTCGAAAGACTATGGTAACGCGCTCTAAATAGAGGTCTTGGAACAACATCTAGTATGGCTGAGAAGGTCAATTCGAGAGTGACAATCCCTTCCACACTGAAGACAAATCCAATCTATCCCCTGTCCAGCTGGTTTCGGGACTGCCTCTTTGCCTCGGCCTGCTGGACAAGGGTCTCTTCAAATTGGAAGAGGCCATGATGCACTGCCTGCCTCCAGGCTGAAGGCTCAGATGTCAAAGTTTCCCATCTGTTGAGGTCCATTCCTAAGGCCTTCAGATCCTGCTTGATCTCTACAATTAATAGGAGCAGCCAAGATGAATCACAGTTCCTTTGTATTTCAACCTCTGTCGGCCATTTGGTACTACATGTGCTTGTATGTATGCACATGCAAATTGCACTTCTTTAATATTCTGATTAGCAGATATTTTTATTTCACAAAATTATAACACATACTGATTTTGCCTGGAATAAATTTTGTATACCACTGTCTACACATGCAAGAATTCCTAAACAGATATTAATCAACAATCTGCTATACTGAAAAGGAAACAAAAAAAGAAAAGAAACAAAAGCATCATTTTAAGACAATCTTTGCATTCATGCCCAGTAATGTTACTGGCAGTTTACCTATCATGCCAGAGGTGGATGAGCACCTCCATTTCCTGCTGCTGCTGCCTCCGCCACCCAATCAAGTCACCGCCTTGTCCTCTGCCCAAAGGGAGCCTGTGAGTGGTGCTGGAGAAGGCAATCCGGTGGTGGAGGCAGCATGAGGAGGCGGATTCGGAGGCAAGGGAACAGCCGTGCTTGGCCGCTTCTTGCTGCTGCCCATTGACTGCCGCCACCACTGCCGGATCGCCTCTTCCAGTGCCACTTGCAGGCTCCCTTTGGGCAGGGGACAAGGCAGCAATGTGAGCTGGAGGTGAGCCCTGGCAGGAGGATAAAGTGATCTGGCAGCAGCGGCAGCAGTCAATGGGCAGCTGTGAAAGGTAGTCGAGCGGGGCTGTTCCTTTGCCTTCACCTCCTTCCGAGTAGAAAACAACCTTCCATTTTTCTTCTAATGATTTTAGGAAAAAGTGCAATTTTATACACGGAAAAATATGGTATATATATTTCCCTGTCAGGTAGGATGCCAAAATAATTTTTGCATACCATGTTGTTCAGAGCACTGGGGGGGGGGGGAATCTTTGCTGGCTTAATCAATTTGTATTCAGTGAGTTCTAAACCAGAAGTCAGCCAGGCCCTGATTCAAAATAGCTGTCAGCATGGCATCATCACCATAGGTTATAATGTAGGCTGCATATAAAAAAATATTATTTTTGAAATCATATAATTTTTATGGATGACACTGAACAAATTTGAAGGAGCAGATGGGAACCTTGGACAAAGAACACTTCCCAGTTTTTCCCACTGGAATCCATTTTCCCATATTCACATTTCTGGTCTGAAACAGCGGACTTGTCCACAAAAGCTCATACTATAATATAGCAATTAGTCTTTAAGGTGCCACAGTGTTTTTGACTTATTTTTGTTTGTTTTGTTTTTGCCTGAGTTCTTGGTGTTTTCTAGCTATCTAATGTTTGCATTTGCCACCAAGAATGTCCAGGGACTAAATATTCTGGAATACAAACTTTCTGGAATGCAACATTAGATCTTCCAGATAAGGGAAAAGTTCCTTCCCACCTTACCAGTTTGCTTCTGTCTGCCACAGAAGAGCCATTTGCTTAACCTCAGAGAGCAAGCAAGCACAAGGTTAAATATCTAAGCCCTGACATCTCCAGGCGGTGGTGGTGGCAGTGCTAGGAGCTACTGCTGACACCACCAGTTCAGTCAACCGTTATGTCAGTCATTATCTTGTACCTTCACTGCTGCCCTTCCAAGTCTCAATCTTCTTTTGGTTTCTTGGCTGCAGTCTACATTTGGATCAATGATTGAACCAAGGTGTACAAAATCTTTCACTATTTCATTGTACCTGTTCAGCTGCTTTGGCATTTTCTTCTTTCACTTAAAGTCATTTCAAGTCACTGCTGCTTTCTGCCAGTAAGAAGGTGTTATCTGCATACCTTAAATTACTGATGGTTCATGCAACAACTTTCACTCTTCCTTCATCTGAATGTAGTCTGACCTTCTGTATAATATGGTCTGCATATAGTTTGAACAGACATGGGGATAAAATGCACCCTTGTCTCCCCTTTGCCTATGGGAAACTATCCTGTTACTCCATATTTTGTCCTGTGGCTTCTAACTCACAATACAGGTTATGGAGCAGGACAATCAAGTGCTAAAGCGTACCCATTTCTTTCAGAACAACCCAGTTTCTAACAATCTGCAAAGAGCTTTATTGTAATCTATAAAGCAAAGGATGATCTTCTTCTGAAATCCTTCAATGTGCTCCAGCACCAGCAGATATTTGCAATACAATCTTAAGATCCTCTTCCTTTTCAGCACCCAGTTTTAATACCATGCATTTCTTATTACATCACAGTAATCCAAGTTTATGCACCAACCTGAAGAGGCTAAAATTGATCAATTCTATGAAGATTTACAACACCTTCTAAAACTGACACCAGAGAAATATGTTCTTCTCATTATAGGGGATTGGAATACTAAACTAGGGAGTCAAGAGATAAAAGGAACAACAGGTAAGTTTGGCCTTGGAGTTCAAAATGAATCAGGGCAAAGGCTAATAGAGTGTTGTCAAGAGAACAAGCTGGTCATCACAAATATTCTTTTCCAACAACACAAGAGGTGACTTGACACATGGACATCACCAGATGGGCAATACTGAAATCAGATTGATTCTGTTCTCTGCAGCCAAAGATGGAGAAGCTCCATATAGTCAGCAAAAATACGACCTGGAGCTGATCATCAGGTTCTTATAGCAAAATTCAAGCTTAATCTTAAGAAAGTAGGAAAAACTACTGGGCTAGTCATGCATAATCTAAACCACATCTCTTACGACAGAACTGGGCAAAATGTGGCCCTCCAGATGTTGCTGAACTGCAACTCCCAGCAATCCTCACTACTGGCTGTGTGGGCTGGGATTGCTGGGAGCTGCAGTTCAACAACATCTGGAGGGCCACATTTTACCCAGATTTGCCTTACGAATACAACGTGGAAGTGAAGAGACAGAGTGCCAGAACTATGGCTGGAGGCTCGTAACACTGTACAGGAAGCAGCAACAAAAACCATCCCAAAGAAAAGGAAATGCAAGAAAGCAAAGTGGCTGTCCAACGAGGCCTTAGAAATAACAGAGAAGGGAAGGGAAACAAAATGCAAGGGAGATAGGGAAAGTTACAGAAAACTGAAAGCAGACTTCCAAAGAATAGCAAGGAGGGACAAGAGGCCTTCTTAAATGAACATTGCAAAGAAATAGAGGAAAATAATAGAAAAGGAAAAACCAGAGATCTGTTCAAGAAAATTGGAGATATTAAAGAAACCTTTTGAACAAAGATGGACGTGATAAAGGACAAAAATGGGAGGGACCTAACAGAAGCAGAAGATATCAAACCAGATAGTGTGGTTACTGACTTTGAGCCAGACATCCTGGAGAGTGAAGTCAAGTGGGCCTTAGAAAGCCTGGCTAACAAGGCCAGTGAAGGTGATGGCATTCCAGTTGAACTACAGTGGTGCCGCGCTTAAAAACTGCCTTGCTTAATGAGGAAATTGCTTGATGATTAGGTTTTTGCAATCGTAAAAGCGATCGCAAAACGATGGTTTAAATGGGAAAAATCCGCTTCATGATGATTGGTTCCCTGCCTTAGGAACCGATTTTCGCATTACGACGATCTAAAACAGCTGATCGTCGGGTTTCAAAATGGCCACTGGGTGTACAAAATGCCCCCCCACTGTTTTCTAGGAGGGATTCCTTGCTTTACAGGCAGCAGAAATGGCCACCCCTATAGAGGATCTTCGTTGGACGGTGAGTTTTCAGCCCATTGGAACAAATTGATGGGTTTTCAATGCATTTCAATGGGCTTTTTTATTTCGCTTAACTAGGATTTCCTTCTACAGCGATTTTGCTGGAACGGATTATCCTTGTTAAGTGGGGCACCACTGTATTTAAAATCTTAAAAGATGATGTTGTTAAGGTGCTACACTCAATATGCCAGCAAGTTTGGAAAGCTCAGCAGTGGCCAGAGGATTGGAAAAGATCAGTCTACATCTCAATCCCAAAGAAGGGCATTGCCAAAGAATGCTCCAACTACTGTACAACTGCACTCATTTCACACGCTAGCAAGGTTATGCTCAAAATCCCCAAGGTAGGCTTCAGCAGTATGTGGACCGAGAACTCCCAGAAGTACAAGCTGGATTCCGAAGGGGCAGAGGAACTAGAGACCAAATTGCTAACATATGCTGGATCATGGAGAAAGCCAGAGAGTTCCAGAAAAACATCTACTTCTACTTCATTGACTACTCAAAAGCCTTTGACTGTGTGAACCACAGCAAACTATGGCAAGTCCTTAAAGAAATGGGAGTGCCTCACTACCTTATCTATCTCCTAAGAAACCTATATGTGGGACAGGAAGCAGCAGTCAGAACTGGATATGGAACAACTGATTGGTTCAAAATTGGGAAAGGAGTATGACGAGGCTGTATATTGTCCCCCTGCTTATTTAACTTATATGCAGAATACATCATGCGAAAGGCTGGACTGGAGGAATCCCAAACTGGAATTAAGATTGCCGGAAGAAATATCAACAACCTCCGATATGCAGATGATACCACTCTGATGGTAGAAAGTGAGGAGGTATTAAGGAACCTCTTAATGAGGGTGAAAGAGGAGAGTGCAAAAAAAAAAAAAACAAAAAAAAAACCGGTCTGAAGCTCAACATCAAAAAAACTAAGATCATGGCCATTGGTCCCATCACCTTCTGGCAATTAGAAGGGGAAGATATAGAGGAAGGGACAGATTTTACTTTCTAAGGCTCCATGAACACTGCAGATGGTGATAGCAGTCATGAAATTAAAAGACTCCTGCTTCTTGGGATGAAAGTGATGACAAACCTAGACAGCATTTTAATAAGCAGAGACATCACCTTGCTAACAAAAATCCGCATAGTCAAAGCTATGGTTTTTCCTCTAGTGATGTATGAAAGTGAGAGCTGGACCATAACGAAAGCTGACCGCCAAAGAACTGATGCTTTTGAATTGTGATGCTGGAGGAGACTCTTGAGAGTCCCCTGGACTGCAAGGAGAACAAACCTATCCATTTTAAAGGAAATCAACCCTGAGTGATCACTGGAAGAACAGATCCTGAAGCTAGGGCTCCAATACTTTGGCCATCTCATTCCTTGGAAAAGACCCTGATGTTAGGAAAGTGTGAAGGCAAGAGGAGAAGGGAACAACAGGGGATGAGATGGAAGCAACCAACATGAATTTGACACAACTCCAGGAGGCAGTGGAAGACAGGAGAGCTTGGCGTGCTCTGGTCCATGGGGTCACGAAGAGTTAGATATGACTAAACGACTAAACAACAATTGCAACTGAAAATGATTTGCTATTATTTGTTATTATACTCACCTGTAGTGAATATGAACAATATACACACAAAAAGTTAGCAATTCAGCTAGAAATGCCATCAGCATGCCTACATAGCCCAAGGATCCATCAGATACTTAATTATACTACAAAGAGGACTGGAATGGGTGTCAAAACTGACAAGCAACAAAGCTATTTGGGAGCTTCACAACTTTGTGTAAAAATGTGCAAAACAGCCCTGTCAAGATATTTTTGAAAACTCCCCCAGACTAGCTGGCTTTAAAAAGAGCCATTAAATTTTGTCTTTTTGTGGGTTTTTTTTTTTTAGAGAAAACTTTTGAACATCCCAAGTGACAGATGTCAAGCTTCATGAATACATTAATATTCATGAAGTAACAGACATTCAGAATTATGAACTAGGATAATTTATATTCTTATTCTTATGCTATTACCAAAAAGAAAAGAAAAAAAGAAAAAAAACCCTCAGACAGGAAGCAACGACTAAATTCCGATATTTTATATATCATAATACTTTATACTTATTTCGGAAATGACAGGAAGACACACATGCTTGTTGATAGAGCTTACTACCGTCTAAAAAGACTGATGAAAAATATATATATATTAGAGAGAGATCCAAGAAATACATAATACTTGATAAATAGGAAGTATAGTGGTTTCTTAAATTGGGAGCATTCAATCCCCTTAGGTTCTTTCAAAGAAATTGGTTTACAGCACAAGAAACACACAGGATTTTATGGGAAATCAGTTTTGGAATAGCATTTCAATTTGTGCGGAATCAGATCTTTCCATCTCATAATTCTTGCCGAGTTACAGGAACAAATGGTTATCATCTCATACAATCTGTGGTGCTTTATGCACTGTGACTCTGTAGGTGTCAAGACATGTTTTGTCCTCTGTTTGATATAAAATAAAGGCAAGTTCAATATCCTCTCTTTCCACCATGATTCCAGTGGCACTTCGGTTCACACAGTGGATGAACTGTTTTCCAATGGGAACCCTTCAGGGAGGGCATGAGTTCTCAGGCATCTTCCAATCTGTGCTGTCCAGCAGAAGCATAGTCTAGAATTGGAATGTGTATATATCCATCTTCAATAATAATCACAGGAAACTCCATCTTCATTTTAATCAGTTAAATCCTATTTTAAAGCCATCCAAGCTGGCAGCATCTTTTGTTAGGGATTTCTACAATTTACCTGCATACTTTATGAAGGAGCGCCTTCTTTTATCTATCCTTCACGTCCATCTTCAGTGGACAGTCCCTGCCCTTTCTAGTATTATGAAATAGGGACCAAAGCTTCTCCCCCTGTCGTTGGGCCATACAAAGGGTAATTTTATGCACCACCAAACACTTGGGCAAGTTCCTTTTTAAGAGGAAGTTAAGCTATGAAGCCAGGCCAGCTACGCCTATACGTGGTTCTGACGGGTAGAATGGAGAATTCTGAGTACTGATATCCAAAAATCCAAATGGCACATCCCTCAACACCACTCAAATGTTCATAATCTAGTGTAGTAAGAAAGCTTGCCCTATGTATTTGTGTTTTCTTGTATGTAACATGTACTGAGTATCTGCTGTGTGTGTAAAATTGGACAGAGTCTTTCTTCTGTACATGGAAATTTGCAACCACAGCATTAAAAACTGCCAGAATGGACCTGCAGCTGTTTCTACTGCTGAATATGAAAGAAGAGATTCAAAGAAACTGAAATTATAGCATACTTCCATCTCCAGTACACTCTGATGGTCTATTATATTGATAGGTTTAGTAAAGACATATCTGCACTGTTTAATCTAAGAGGGACTAGCCATAGCTGTTCTTTTCCATATTAGTATATTGGAACAGAATCCTAAAAATCAGGTGAATTAAAACCTCAGATGTGGTCGCAGAAAGAATGAGCAATGGTTACATAGTGGTTTAGGTATCTGTGGAGCCAGAGGTTGGGAGTTTGATTCCCCACTGTGCCTCCTGCAATTACAGCCAACCTGTGTGGCCTTGGGCAAAGTGGACAGTCTCATAGAACCCCCAAAATAAATGAATGGTAAACCACTACTGAGTGTTCTCTACCTGGAAAAAAACAGAAAAGTCACTTTTTTTCAAGATAGTTAAATGTATCACTCTGTTTTTTAAATTAAAAACATGAAGACTGACCAGAGAACACACCTCTGTCTATTCAGTGTTATGTGTCATCATACTGCAGCCTGCTTATATACTTTTTCTAGGACTTCCAAGGCAAGATTGATATTTAAGAAAAGAACCACCCTGCCTTGGTTCTGTAGTGAAGAACTCAGGACAAAGGTAAACTATTTGCCTAGTCCACTGGTTCTTAACCTTGGGTTACTCAGGAGTTTTGGACTGCAACTCCCAGAAGCCTTCACCATCAGCTGTCCTGACTGGGGTTTGTGGGAGTTGCAGTTCAAAAGCATCCGAGTAGCAAAGGTTAAGAACCACTGGCCTAGTCCAATATTGGATACTCTTTAGGGTCTCAACCAGAAGGCTTTCCTGTTACGTGCCGAACTACAGTGGTGCCTCGCTAGACGATGATAATCCGTTCCACTGAAATCGCTGTATAGTGAAATCATTGTCTAGTGAAAAGCATTTCCCCATTGGAATGCATTGAAACCTGTTTAACGCGTTCTAATGGGGAAGAATCGTCGTTGTCTAGTGAAGATCGGCCATAGGAAAGCCGCTTTGCGAACCGCCAATCAAATTGCTGTTTAAATCGCTGTCTTGCGAAGCTTAGGTCCTGAAAACACCTGTTTGTGAGCACGGAGGGAGCTGTCAAGATCGTTGTCTAGCGAAAATCGGTTTGCAAAGCAGGGACCAAACATTGTCCAGCGAAATTCCCCCATAGGAATTCCTGTTTTGCAAATCGCTATAGCAATCACAAAAAGCCAATGTCTAGAGAAAAAACTGTCATGCCAGGTAACTGTCTAGCGAGGTACAACTGTATTCTTTTATCTGGAGATCCCTGGAGTTGAGCTTGGGACCTTCTGAATAGAAGGACATGCCTAACTATCAGTAATGGCAATTTCTCAAAGACCGGAACTTTGATTCACTCCTGGCAAAGTAATCCACATATGGATGGACTCCCTCCACTTAAATAAATTCTGGAAAACAGTTACTCAGGAACTTGAAGTAAAAACTACAACACACAGCAGTTTCTAAGACTGGATGTTATGCTTATCAAAATTGAAAGGGGATTTTTTCCCGTTCCATTTTGGTTAAAAATTCCAAGATAATTCATTTGAGGAGCACATTTATTTTACTGAGCAAGTGAAAACTGTCCAAGCCCAGCTCCCTACCTTTCAGAATAAGAGACATTCTTTTTTTAAAAAAGAAAGAAATACATCAATTTCAGCCCTTAGCAGAAAAAGCATTTGGATTTTTATTGTATTCTTACCACTCAGCAAATGAATTTACAAGCTAGACACTAGATAATTATTCACATACATTCAAAGCTAGATGACATATTTGTACCACAGATAAAAATAAGTGCCTACCACTCACACTAAAGACAGATGTTTGGTCAATCCGTCCCTATTGCTTTAGGACAAATGTTGTACTGTGGATGGGCTATCAACCATCTGTAAATTGAGACTGTGGGAAATGCACAAAGAACTAAATCCATTCTTTGAGTGCATCTTAATTTTATCAAACATCGAGTTTCAAATGACTAGAGAGACAGAAAATTGTCTATATGCAATTACACTCCACAGGTATTACTCCATCTAAAATGACAATAAAAGGAGCCTATAATGAGATTTCTAAATATAAATGCAAGAAAACAATATGTATAACCAAAACAAATGACCCATGCTGTATGGATATCAGATGAAGCCGGACATTTTATTGTGTACCTTTCAATGTGTCATCTTGTCAGAATTTATTTCAGGTAGGAAGACTCAAGCATGCTGTGAAAATGTATAATGCATCCATTTTCAGGAATTTACAGGGCTCAGCAATATATACACACTACAGGAGAAGTTGCAATCATTTTCTTCTTTTTTAAAGTTTTTTAAACAACACCAGTGACTTTTAGGGAAGTCGGTTCTAAAAATAATTGAAGCAAACACCAGCTAGATAGAAACGAAAGGCTTCAAATGTTTTTTCTTTGTTTTCTTGCAAGTGTGGGCTAGAAGCAGCTGGAAGTAGTTGAACACGAGCATGTTTTACAAGAGAGGTTCTCTGCCTGTGACTGGCAGACCAACAGCAGTCTATGTATTACATTTGGGTGCTCCAAGAAAAGGTCCCGAGTTCAGAACATGTGTACTTGATTATTTTTAATGGCCAAAATTAATGCAGCTTTGACCAGGCCCAGGTTTTCACAGTCTGAAAATGGTGCTAGGGCAGAGCTCAAATTTTCATAATAAGGCCCTGGTTTTGATAATGGTTTCACAGCTGAGGGGGCTAACATGTTTTGTTTAGCCACAAAATTCCAAGAGACCATACAGGCAGTCCGTCGAATTAGAAATCAGAACAAATCTTCTAAAAACTGTATTCAATATTGTGTAACCTGCAAGCACAGGAGTCCACTGCTTACAGTAGAATATGAGGTGAAAAGAGGTCAACTATTCTCAGGAAAGGAAAATATTGGTAGTGGAAGGGAGAGAGAGGAAGTTCTCACTGGGTACGTGCATCTTTGGGGGATTTTCTAAACTAACTCTTTGAATCGGCTGATAAAATATTTCACAAAACTGCAACTCAGCTTTTAGTAGTACTAGTAACAAGGAACACTCAAGATTTTTTGGCTGTATTTTCTTAAAAAATCTATGAAACATTGCATTTTTAGCACAGAAAAATCTGTACCCAGCTGCCTTTGATAATGCATGTATGCTTACAGAGAGGGAATTTAAAACTAAGGTGCCAGTTTGAAGTGGGAAAATAAAATGAAATGAAAAAGAAAGGAGAAAAAAAGTGTCAAAAAAAGAGAGGTGAATTGGGAGGTAAATTTCTTCACTATCAGCTGAGGCTACTGAGATACTGTATCAACTATTTTACATAAGGACTAACAGAATGTTATCACATTCTGTCTCTGAAGGCAATTGTGGTGTAGCGTAGGTTTTCTATATGATTCAGACCCTTTTATCTTCTTTCGTCTATATCTTTGAAAAGGAAAGGCTTTGAAGAAATAGCATTACAGTGTTCTGACTAGTCACAAGATGCAGTACTGTTAAGTGACATTAGACCATCCTCTATTTTCCCTGTAATCATGTTCACTTCAGCAAGACTAAAGATAGATTGAGGCCATTTGTCTTCCCAACACCATTGTTTGATTGAAGACCCCCAGAAGTTAATCCCAGATTCACAAAGAAAAGGTTGTTCTAATTTTATATTCTACCCACAGATTCTGGAGTGTGGCTTTGCACCTATTTGTGCTAGAGTCACAATAGTAACTAAATAATTTATCTCCATTGTGCAAACTGATGTTTTATGTGACTGCACATTACCTTATGATATAATGACTAAGTGTCAAGATGAGGACTGAGAAGACCCAAGTTCAAATCACCACTCAGTCATGAAGGAAACTAGATGGTCTTAATAAGGAATATTACCTCTTCACTCTCATCTGCCTCACTAGTCTGTTCCAAGAATTAAACTAGGAAATGTGGAAATACAAAACTTTCAGATGGCCCTAAAGGGGACCGAATGACCAATTTTCAGGAAAAGACACACACATCCTGCCACATATGCACAGAGAAAGCAGTTTACCATTAGAATGTGTGTTTCCTTGAAGGTAGTTCATCCTGATACAGTATACTGCTATGCAGCATTGCGAGGTATCAGATACCAGAAGATATGGGGAGGTTTTTCGTATTGCCTTTTCTCTCTATATGGCTTGTAATCACTGCCTTTTTAGCTTGTCAAGCAGTGAGGGGCCAAAGGGGACAGGACTAATCCTCCTCCTCCTAAGGGTTACTAATAGTACCACAGGTTGGTCTTCTTCAACTTCCAGATGACTTGGTCTGCATCTCCCATGTACCAGAACAAAACTAGTCAATAGGGGGATGATGAAAAATGTCTGGAATAAGGCTGTAATATGGGGAACATGTTTGGGCTTCATTTGGCTTTGCCTGGCATAGAAAAATAAAACAGGAACTGCAAAAACATCCTTGCCTCATTTTCTTGGTATGGCTTGCCACACTCTCCAGAATTAATGAATATCAAACAGCAGCAGACTAACCATAAAACATTTATTAGTGCAAGTTATTTCAAATAAAACATTTTGATCTGATGCTGAAGTGAACAGTGTGCAGCCTTCGTCAGAGTCTGCTTGAGTGCAGGAAAGGGCAAGAGTAATTTGTGGGGCTAGAACTCTATACCAGTCTTGATGCCCCCATGCCTACCTGCCATATTTTTCTGACTGTTGTGCAATCATCTCTATCTGAAGGGAGATACTTTCTATGCCTTTTAAATTTGGGAGAAGAATACCAGCTAACCAAGTTTTCTGACCCCGTATGTGGAAGCAGCTTCCTTCAGAGTTACATATCTTATTGACGTTTTTGAAATTTAATGTTTTGACATGGTTAACACATTGAAAGCCTTGCTTTCAGAATGAAGAATGTGTCCTAGGTTTCCAGACTACTTGTTTGGATGGGGAAGCCAAGACCACCACCTATGCTGAGACTTGCTGGCTTTAGTACTCCTAGACACATAGTAATGTCATTCTAGCAAGATGCATGGACCAAGGTTGCTTAATTCTTCTTCACAAGTGTAGTTCAGTTCTGAAAACCCTGTGCTGCTAACTAATGGCAGAATGATCATACGGAAGCTGAGTTTTTCAGTCAGCTTCAACTACATGCAAGTATGATCTAATATTCATAAAAAAAGATTAAAGGAAAAATACTGAGTAGAAGACAAGTGCCTTGAAAACAAACACACATTATACATTCTTTTAAAGGAAGACCATACTTTCAGACTTCATGACTAAATTACAACCATCTATTCTATTTCTCTGTTACAGTGATGTTTTCCCCTGTGTTTTGCACCGACCAGGCCACCCTTTTCTTTGTCTCTCTCCTTGTATATGTATTTTCTCAAGAGGGTCAAAACTGCTGCAGCCTAACATGATAATATATCAAACATTTAATAACAGTTGTGTCACAAATATGAAAAACTTTTAGATTTTTATATTCCCTATGCAAATACACATATGCATGTGTACCAATACAGCATTATTTGTCAATAAGAAGATGAAATGGAATATCTAAATAGCAACTTATCACCCTAGTAATACAGGAATAATTCCCTGCCAGGAAAAGTTGAAGGCAGCAGAAAAGCAATGGAATGACTTAATAAAAGAAGACATTGTTGTTGTGGGTTTTTCGGGCTCTTTGGCTGTGTTTTGAAGGCCAAAGAGCCTGAATAACCCACAACAACCATCAGATCCTCGCTGTGAAAGCCTTCCGAGAATACAAAAGAAGACATTCCTTTTAATTTGCAAGAACTAAAACAATGCTCTTAAGGACACAAACAGTAGAAGTCATTAATTCACAAGGTCACTCTAAGGCATAAATGACTTGATGGAACATAACAACAACAACATGGGGATGGATGGAAATCATGTTTCTCCCCCTCTTATAAACTTTACTAGGAATAACATTTGATCTTTTTGTAAGTTCAAGTAACAATGCTCTTCCTTACAGAGGGAGTCAAAATTACAAGGTGAATCTCTATTCATGAAAAGAAACTACTGTAAGAAGCTACAGTAGCAAGCCTGGCAACAAACCCAATCATCATAAAGTTTTTGCCAATGCAGCACATGGCTCTATTTAGATGCATTTAGTTGTAATGAATTTCATGCTTTTTATCTATTTAAAAGCTTGGAAAAAATAATTTTCAATGTTTGCATCTGAAACAGAAAACAAAATATGCATAGATCCACCATTTCTTTAGCTGTGGAACTCCTTTGACATGTACAGCACAGAGGCCTATGCTGGGAAATCAAGTCACCGTGAAATCTGGCCTTTTTTGAAAAGGTATGGTTGGCTGGTGAGAAACAATTTTTAAATGTCAAATAGAATGGTGTTTTAAGGAAGAAGACTAACCAGGTACAAAATTGCTGACTCCTACTTTGGCTGCTATAAGAATAAAGCCAAGCTTGATGCTTGATTTCCAGTTGCATTACTGGACAATGCCCCCCCCCTTTCCATTTCTATTTTAGGATTTGTTTCACCAAAGCTCTTCATTTCACTGGGTATATATAGGCCCAGAAAATCTAGCCTATTTGCTTTATTTAGCATTATTGGAACATACAGAAGCTGTTTTAGAAAGAATGGCATTCATCTGGGTAGCTGAAGGAGAGGACGAGGCAGAGAAAGCAGTTTTAAAGGTGTCGCTGATCTATTGAAAAGTTTGGGTAGTTAAGAAGAAAAGGCCTCTCAACAGGTGGATTTTATCTACAAATATGAAAAGCAGGCACTAAAGAGGACATTTTCATGATTCCATTATGGTGTATGTCTGATATGTTATGTCTCTAGCAGATACGGCCTAACAATGTTACAAGCAGCTGATTATATAAAAGCTTTGCTAGATAGTTACACACCTCTTGGAGGGGAGCAACTGATTACAGCATTCTGACTGAAGTCATATGCTACTACACGAATAAAAGACACACAAAAATAAAGCTACTTGCATGCTTCCTCAGGATGATTTAAGATGGTGGGAACACTACAAAAGAAATTCCACATCCACATTTTTAAGATGCAACCTTAAGCAGAATTGCTACTGGGCAGTAACTGCCACCTGCCTCAGTGGGCTGACTTCTAAGGATGCTATGCTATTCTTAGTCTTGTTTCAGTGAGTCTTAGGAAGCGACTTTTTAAAGGACATTATTTTCCAAATACAGATATATGAATTCTGGCATGGAGCAAGAGAGGAAAGAGAGGCATTGACACTGGACTAAATAATCAGTGTTCATTGCCACCTCTTCCAAAGTCTTCCTTTATGACTCTGACTGGGAATCGCTCTATCTCTTGTAGATTTGGACAGATCTACGGTATCTTCTATCTTAGAATCTCAAGAGATTAGTGAGAGCAGTAAGAGCACTCACAATCGAAATGAAAAGTTAGGCATCTGGAAAATAGCGCTTCTGAACAAAAATCTGTAATGGGATCAAAACCTAGGCTGGAAGCCTTCCTTGGAAAGTGCTTTGTGCTTGAAATACAGGAAATAAATTGCTTTCCCCCCTTCAGCGTCCATTATGAGCAAAGTCAGTAATGCATACAAAACCATTTTATATACTTGTTATAAAGACTCACTTCAGAGCCTCAAAAAGAAAATGCTTATACATAATAAAATGTGTTTCACTGCAATCTGCTTTTCCTCCTTATGAGATGCTTTGGAATAGCTGATTTATAAAACATAGCTTTTAAAGTACACCATAATTACATAAACTGATAATATTTTGAATAATTTTATAGCAATCAAGTTAACTACAGTAAGAGTGCTTTTATTACATATTCTAGATTGTTACATATTTAATGGCTCATTGAACAAAGAAACAATCATTGTTTCCTTTTTTATTTTCTTAATACAAGCAGTAACTTCCAGCAATAAAAAGGAGAAGTGCTGAAATGACGAACTATCATCCACACAGTATTAAGTAACAGACAGAATGTACCCTTTTGAAATTTGTATAACTCTTAAATTGTCCACAAGCTGAAAATGATCCTATTGTAAGGGGGGGAAAGGGGGGGTTGCTAAGAAAGACAGAAAAGACTAGAAATGTGAATAGTAGTCATTAAGAAACAAAGGCAGACAATGCTGAACTGACATCCTATGGGAATGGAGTGGAATGAATAAAATTTCCTCCAATTTTTCCTATTTTACTTCTCCCCCTTGCCCTAGTGAAAAGTTTGTCACTTCTCAAACCTGTACTGTGCCTCTGATGATACTTAGAAATAGTTAGATACAATCACTCTTTCTTTTTCACCCTTTTTCTCTTTACCCATGGCTGGTGTCGCTACTGTCCATGAAATTTTAAAATCTGTGGAAACTGGAATGAGACTATGTTGCAACAAAATCATATACGCCCATGTGCTGACAGCGCTGAAACACTTGCCCAGGTATTACTGTTTTGGTCTTTTTACAGAGATGTGCACAAAGAATTAATTTGTTCTTTGCTGGATAGAAAGTTAGGCCACTCATCAGATTTTTGTTTGTGTATCCTTTCTTCTTGTATACCAAAATAAAGAGGTGATGGTGCAGTCAGCAAAAGTTTTAGCAGCAGCAGTGAAAAATAGGTAAAATATGATTTGTAAACTGTAATTCTTTGCTGGCTTACCTGTTTAATTTTCTAGAGTATGTATGTATATTTGATGATTATGTATTTGTCTTCTTGATTTTAGTATGTTGGTTTTATCTCACAGTAACTTTTATGTGCTGCCTGCAAAAGTGTATGGCTATTGCAAATAAAGAATACTCTATGTTGCAACAAAAGGCTAGACACATAATCAGCTTCTTTTGTACATCCATAGATAAGCTTTGATTTGGTACTTAGCCAATCTACAAATGCCTTGTAATGTCTGTTAGTTTTTCATTCTGTCCACATGCCATTTGGTTTTGGTTTTGTTGAAGACCATTTAAACTTGTGCTGTGGGCAACAAATCTATATGCTCACTTTGTGACATGTAATAGCTCGTAACAAGTTGCAATGGATTAAAGACATGCAATGGAGAAGAAAGTACAGTCTATACAATTCTTTCAGTAATATTTTAACTTTAAGACAGCACTGTAGCATTCTCTGTTTATTTAGTCTATGTTCATGTTTGTTATGTAATGGAATAGTTCATGCATATTAATGTTGCTGGGAGGCGGAGCCGAGACAGATGCCATAAGAGGCGGACCTGAGTCAGTATTTCAGTCAGTGTGTAGAGAGAAAGAGACAGAGTAATAGAGTGTGTAGTTTGGGAAATTTAGATGTGATTATCTACTGAAAAGATCTATGAATCTCTGTAATCAATAAACCAAAGTTTTATTTAAAAGAACTTGAAGTGTGGTAATGGTGATTTAGAGATCACCTGGTGGCAGCAAGTGAAAAGGGTGAAGTTTGTTTGCCTTCGTGTGCTCTGGGGCTTGAAGGTCAAGCAAGGGGGCACGAGGGTGCATGCCACAAGCACTTTTCTCACCATCAGACTACCAAATGACTCTTTCAGAATTAATACCATGCCAAATTTTAAATTTTTCACTAAAATCATTACACACACACACAAAAAAGTTAGCAAATTAGTAAAAAAGGAAAAGAGAAACTAAAGAATGTAAATACATTACAGGAAAGCTGTTGATGAATTACTGTTTGTTTCTCTTTCTGCATGAACTAAATAGGCCAATTCTCATGATATCTGACAGTTCTTTGAATGGATTGATCCCAAAACATTAAGATCTCTATAGCAGAAAAGCCAATGCTTTGAATTTGGCCTCGAAAGGAACTTGCAAACACTGAAGAAGGAAAGAAATGTGATAATCGAGGTAACTCCCTGGTTTTCAGAATGCCTTCTATTGCAAAAGGTCTTCATCAAATTCTTATTGTCACAATCTCAGCAGACAGGAAAAAAACGACTCCTTAACATTTAATAGAACCAAAACATATTTATAATACTGAACAGGAAAAGAAACTGCCAGTGAATAAGGGGGAAAGGACAAGAATACCAAAGCAATGAATCAGTATATAAACTATCACTTTTATTTTTACTGTAATTTTGTAAGCAACTAACTCATGCTTTAAAAAATCTATCTAAAATGGCACTGAAATTAATGGGAAGGAGAACAAGAGATCACTTCTAGTTAACGACTATGGCAGTTTCTCTGTGTTTCTTTCTACAAATAACTCTGGTACAGTACTTGGCAACTCTGCCACAGTCTGCCAAGTGTAGCATTGTCTGAACAAAGTAACGCTCAACTCCACATATGGCAAATATTGAACAAGTACAATCTGGCAGATTTGTACTGGAATAGACTGCACACTATAAAAGGAAATAAATGTACCTGCATTGAATCTAGCAAAATTTGTCTTATTCTTGTGTGATTTCAGCACGCCCTTGAACAGTGAACCTCTTCCCTGAAAGGCAGAACTTTGAATGGTAAATGAGAGCTTCAGATATTGAAATGCTCTTCTGTTCAGGAAGGAAGGAAGGAAGGAAGGAAGGAAGGAAGGAATCTAGCATGTAAGAAATAAGAGTTCTGGTCTGTTTTTCCCCAGTTATTATCTATGTTTAGATTTTCACATGCTGTGTATCATGTAGTCCATCATAATAAGTCTCCTTTCAATATGAAATATATAATATCTTGTTTTACCTGTCTTTGAAAGAAGTAGCATATGAGAAAAAAAAAGTTTGCAGATGAAAAAGTTTATTTTGTCTGATGAAATATAGTATTAAGAGTTCCAAAGTGGCAAATAAGAGCAGAATTGCCAAATTCAATGGGGGAAGGAAGTTTAAAAAATTCAAGGATACAGCTATGTTATTGAAATTGAATCTTTCTGAAATAACTCATGAGAAAGAGTTTCGGATGTAGACTGAATAACTTGTGAAAGGTAACTCATTCTGGTATAACAATGAAATTAGCAAAAGTCTAAAAATGAAACAGAGAAATTGTATACAAAGTATCTGTTTCATAAGAATATTGTAGATTTGGAAAAGCTGCAGAAAAGAGTAATCAAAAGACTTAAGGGGCTGGGGGCAACTTCCTTATAGAGAAAGTTTTTACTGGTCTTAGCTTCTTAGAGTAAGGAAGGCATAACAGAGGATACACAAAAAGTAGAGACAGAGTTGCTCATCTCATATTTCTGCTTTCACAATCAAAAGAACCACTGGTTCTTAACAACAAAGAAATCAAAATTATTAAATATTTCCTATTGCTTGGTTCAATCATCAATGCAACTGGAGCCTGAAGCTAAGAAATCAGAAGACTGAATCTCAATAGCAGCTATGAAGAAACCAGAAGAATATCCCTATGTATGTCTGGAGAGTGTGACCAAGATCAATTTACTATAGTATTCCTGCTACATATGTGTGATACTTGCAGGTAAAAGTGCCAGAAATCAGACAGTCAAGGCTGGCCTGGTTTCATGCACAGATAATTAATTGTCAGGGACTTACACAAGAGCAGTCAATGGTCCAAACCAAAGAAGTCTGTCCATAAATCACTTGCAGGGCAAAGAAGCAGGCAGAAGTATGTATTTTCGAAGGCTTTCATGGCTGCAATCTGATGATTGTTGTGGGTTTTTTGGGCACTTTGGCCATGTTCTGAAGGTTGTTCTTCCTAACATTTCACCAGTTTCTGTGGCCTGCATCTTCAGAGGACAGGAGTCAGAACTCTGTCTGTGCTCTGGTGCAGTTTGTTTGGATAGTTGAGTATTTATAGCTGTGGGATCAGCTTTTGTCCTTTTCAGGAGATGGGTGATAGTGGTGATCAGTGTTTTTTTTTTTTTGTTGTGGGTGTATTGTGATAAGAGGGACAGATTATTGTCACTGTGATTGATGGATGTTGTTAGCTGGTCTTTTGTGTGCAGTGATCACCGGTCCTTGTAGCTGGGTAGAGTTCGTTGACCTTTTGCATGCTGTATTTTTCAGTGCTGGGAGCCAGGCTTTGTTGAGTTTTAAACTTTCTTCTTTTTTGTTTAAGTGCTGGTGTTTGTGGATTTCAATGACTTCCCTGTGCAGTCTAACATAATGATTGCTGGTGTTGTCCAGTACTTCTATCTTTTGAAATAGAATTTCATGTCCAGCTTGTTTCAGGGCATGTTCAGCTACTGCTGATTTTTCTGGTTGTTTTAGTCTGAAGTGTCTCTCATGCTCTTTTATTCTAGTGTGGATGCTTCATTTCGTGGTTCCAATATATACCTGGCCACAACTACAAGGTATCCAGTATACTCTTGCAGTGGTGAGGGAGTCCCTTATGTCCTTTGCTGACCGTAACATTTATTGTATTTTTGTGGTGGGCTTGAATACTGTTTGTAGGTTGTGTTTTCTCAAACGTTTCCCCATGTGGTCCGTGACCACTTTGATGTATGGCAGAAATACTTTATTTGTGGGTGGCTGTTTTGCCTCTTCAGCTTATTTATTTATTTATTTATTTATTTATTTATTGGACTTATATACCGCCCCATAGCGCTACAAGCACTCTCCGGGCGGTTTACAATTTAATTATATAGGCTACACATTGCCCCCCCCCCAGCAAGCTGGGTACTCATTTTACCGACCTCGGAAGGACAGAAGGCTGAGTCAACCTTGAGCTGGCTACCTGGGATTTGAACCCCAGGTCGTGAGCACAGTTTTAGCTGCAGTACAGCGTTTTAACCACTGCACCACAATGTTGTTTTCTTGGTTTGATGGCTCTTGTGATTTCATTTTTGGAGTAGCCATTTGCCTGTAGGGCCCAATTCAGATGGTTGAGTACAGTGCTGAGAAACTGAGCTTCAAAATTCCGATTTGCATGGTCTACCAGTGTTTTGAATATGCCTCTTTTTTTGCTGTGGGTGGTGGTTGGAGTTTTTGTGTAGGTACTGGTCTGTGTGGGTGGGTTTTCTGTAGGCCTTGTGTCCCAATAGGAAGTCAGTTCTGTGTATGATCATGACATCTAAGAAAGGAAGTTGGAAGAGCCTCTGAAGATACCACCCACAAAGACTGGTGAAACATTAGGAAGAACAACCTTCAGAATACGGCCAAAGAGCCCGAAAAACCCGCAACAACCAGGCAGGAGTATGTTCTGAAAATATTAAAAGTTGGTCAAAAAGAGTTTGGGCAGATTTAGGTCAAAAATTCAGGAGCTAGATATAAGTCAGATATTTCTGTTGTCTTCCACAGACTGGTATGGCTAAGATTTATGGAATTCCATGAGCATTGCTCATACTTCCAATTGATTTTACTTTATTATCAGCTGCTGATGGCTGTCCCTCATGATGCTATCTTCTTGTGCTTTGAGTTCTTTGTTCTAATTTCACACCTATGTCAGTATGCTCTATGGAAGACATGATGTTAGTTGCCCCAAATTGTCTTGATTTTGCTTCTTATTGGGCGAAAATTGTCTAATTCATTTATTAGTCATACAGTGGTGCTTCTGACATGAACAAAGAAAGAAATACTAGGGAGACTTCATGATTATTTCTGGTACTTTCTTCTGTAACTAACTTACTTATATATTTACTTACTTTATTAATTTATTTATTTATATACCATCCATCTAGCAAAAGGCCACCATATTCTTATAGAGATGCAGAAAACATGGTTATTTGAATAACGCAGCTGCAATACTTTGTTCCAGACAATGAATATAGTGTGTATGTGCACACACAGACAGACAGCATTTGTGGAAGCACAATAATGTATTTTGGCTTATATAACTGAATTGTCTATTCTCTGATACAGTATTTACATGTAACCACAATATATTTCATAAAGAACTGTTACAAATATAGTATTAAGAGAGTGATATAGATAGATAACAGACAGACAGACAGACAGACAGACAGACAGACAGACAGACAGACAGACAGACAGACAGACAGAGGGGGGGGTTGGGAAAGTGCTTTATTTCATACGGATTTTCTCCAGTCTAGTACTCTTTAATAACTAGTTCAGATAGCAAAATTCCAGCTCCTTCAACTTAAAATGTGCCAAAACTAAAATTCTATTGATTTCAAGGGAAACAAGTCCCAGCATGAATTCGTCATTTTCTGCTATTGCAAGGTATAGAGAGAATGAAATTATTCATTAGGATGCCTATTGCTAACCATTTCTCAACAGATCTGTTACACTGAAAAAAATATATATCATTTATCATACCATTTTAACATTGTACATGTAACAGTAATCCATCACCAGTCAACAGATTTTTTTGAATATAGTGAGAGAAAATGATCCAGCTTCCTGTAGTGTAAGCTCAACAGGGATGGCCATAGCTATTTGGGGCTTAATATATATGTTTACTTCCTAAGAAATAGAAGCTATCACTAAAATTTATAGTTAACGCTGCCTAGATTGCCAGATCTTCTGAGGCAGCCTATGATCAATAAAGATTCCTTTGGCTGAACAGTTCTTCCTCCCTGCAGTTACCTGTTTGGGTACGAAGGCTCTCCTCCTACTTATTCACCCAGAAAAACAAATACGACATTCCCTTGGGGGTCCAAATTATCTGGATTACAGGCAAGGACTAGAAGGCTAATTGTTTTTGAATTGGGTTATAGGTGAGGAGGGACGTGGTGGCGCTCCGGGTTAAACTGCAGAAGCCTCTGTGCTGCAAGGTCAGAAGACCAGCAGTTGTAAGATCGAATCCATGCGATAGAGTGAGCTCCCGTTGCTTGTCCCAGCTCCTGCCAACCTAGCAGTTCAAAAGCATGTAAAAATGTGAGTAGATAAATAGGTGCCACCTCTGTGGGAAGGTAACGGCATTCCATGTCTAGTCGTGCTGGCCACGTGACCATGGAAACTGTCTATGGACAAACACTGGCTCTATGGCTTGGAAACGGAGATGAGCACCACCCCCTAGAGTCGGACACAACTGGACATTTGTCAAGGGGAATCTTTACCTTTAAGGTAAGGAGTTCTGGATTCATAGGCAGAGGAACACACAGTGTTATTCCTCAACCAAGAATGTGTTTTCTGCCTTGTCAATCTAAGTGAAAAGTATTTTGATCAGCTGAAAGTACTAAAGACCACTAAAACCTATCTGACCTTATTCATCTGTCATGGTGTGAAAATGTGCATTAAGCTATGCATTAAAATACTAATGAGGTGTACAGGAGAAGCAGTCCCAAAACTGAAAGTTTGTTTAGAAATTGTGGCTTAGAAATAGGTTGTTGTTTACTCTTAGTCATCCAAAACAATTGGCTAGCTCTCAAGCTGAACAAGGATATTTTATTATCATATTCTGACAGCTGAACTATGTTTTGGTTACAACCTAGAGGTGACATACTCAGATCTGACAGTTTGCACTCTGAAGTTTCAACACATTTATATCACAGTGTGTTTTCTAATAATTTATGGTTTTAAATTGCAGATGCTGCAGTCCCTTGTTAGCTCCAAGCTTTGCAAAAGGCCTTGTCGAAACAACAAATGTCATTAGTAGAATGGCAACATAACTGATATTAAGTTACAAACCTCTGAAGTTACAAACTCTGCTGAAATAATTAAGATTTCTATTTAAAAAATAATTCCTGGATCTCTAAGCTCCTAGCTTTCTAAGCTTTGCAGATAATATTGTTTTAACTGATAAAAGGGATGGTAAGGAGATAAATATTTGCCAGGAAAGATAGCCAAGACAAGGAGCAAAGGATGTTAGGGAAACACCATTTGAGGGGAGAAGAACACCATTTGAGGAGAACAGCGGCAGAGGATTTCCCCGCCACACACACACACACGTGCTGATGTGCCCACAGAGCTTCATGTTATAGGATAACTTTGTTTATCTCCAGTTCTAACTACATAAGAAAATCAGGGGCCTATATCCAGAATGACTTACCCATGAAATTAAGGTAGCCCTCTCCTCCCAGTGCATGGGTAATGAGGCGTATCATTTTATGAAGCTGTATTCCTCGATCAATAACTGGTGTAAAAGGTGCCAAAACACTCATATTGTCATACATCTCTGCATCCATTAGACGGAATGCCAAGGTCTTATCACCAACAAGAGCCTGCATTGATAAAGTAAGTAAGGAGATAGAAAAACAAACCTATCATATTCTTCAGTTAATATGTGATGATATGAAGTCAGATTTAAACAATTTAAATATTTCAGAACATGTAACATTATCTAAGAATACTACTTAAGGAGATCCTTTTAAGTACTTGAGCCAAAAAATGGCACTTTAATTTATATGAAATCAATAATTACCCCCAAGATATTATTTCTATATTATCCTGTCCTGCAACCACTCCGCTAAGTATAGTAGTAAATTCAGTAACATATTTCTGCGGCATCCTATTGGTATACCAATATTTCAAGCAGTTATTTAGCTTTGGATTCATGTGGCTAGAGATTATTTAAGTTCAAGGCTACTTAATTTACAAGCTGTCTCCAGGGCCAAAAGGCATTTGAACAGGGAGCACCTCCAAAATATTTTTCTTCTATATAGACATTTAGCTTTGAGTACAACAATTTCATTTATAGCTCAAGACATGTCAAAAGAAAGCCAATGTGGGCTGAGGTAACAGCTAGAACACTGTTGGTGATTTAAATTATTTAAAAGCATTTGACTCACCACACCAAATTGTTCCTAACTAACAAGGTGGTGAACACATTACTAGGCATGTTGTACAGTCAGGCAAATATCTCTTAATGTGTATGTTGTATAGTCAGGCACATATATCTTAAGGTGACCAGAACCTTGTTAGTTAACAGCAATTTGCTGTGGTTAATTACACAGTTTAATCTACAGATGTGTAAAACACCAAAAGGATTCTGACCAATGTCTTTGACTAAGACTGGAAAGGCCAATCCAAAGCCTTACTATACCATGAAGCTTAATGGGTGATTATAGGTAATCACTTAGTTTACTTCACTTTACATAGCTGTTGTCTAAAGGAAAACAGGCAGAGAGTTACGTATGTGCACTATCTTGAATTCCCTAGAGACAGCGGTAAAAGAGTGAAGAGAATTTTTGCTTACTCATATATTTTTCAGGGTTTGGGGGAAGAGGAGGTGTTGTACTAGCAATGTCCAAAAGAGATAATATATGATTAACTTTCAGACTACATGGTGTTGTCCAATCCACACAGTTAGAACACCTAGTTGTTGGGGGTAATCTCTGTCTGTGGTACTGAAAAATACCTAGAAAACTCACTCACCCACCCACTCACTCACTCACTCATTCACTCTCTCTCTTAAAATGATACAGGCTGCAGAATCCAAAAAAGATGATTCTGTCAAAGTAACAGAACTGCCAAATAAATAAACCCTCCACTCCTTTAGTCACATCTTAACTCCAGTTTTGCTACAATATTTGCATATTTTAAAAAATTACAACCTCTTAATAGCTGCCTTGGGTCCTTTTTAGGAGAAGGGCAGGGTAAAAAAATATCTTTAATTAATTAATATGCTGCAAAGCATCTTTGATTAAAAGTTCAATATCATAACAACTATGTCTTCTTCCAGATTATGGAGACCCTTTCCAGGATTTTCTAGGTATGGAGTACTCAGAAGTGGTTTAACATTCCCTTCGTCTTGGTGTTCTCTGGGTCCATGTAGTTTGCCCAAGGCCGCTTAGAATGGACTCTTAGAATGACTCTTCTTCTACGAGGCACAGTGGAGAAACCGAATTTCTAACCACTGTCCTTGCAGCCAAGTGTTCCATTTCAGTAAGGATGAGAACAGGTGAAAACCTTTAGTACAGATTTTTTAAAAATACCTCAACTGGCCAAATAATTTTGCTATTCAGCATATCAGGTGCTAAGAGCAGAAAAAGAGCAAAACATACCACCTCCTCCAAATGCCTGAAGAAAACACATAAAAATGAAACACGTGCCATATATTAAAGTAGGGTTGCAGAGAGAACTTGGGAAAAAAAATCTTGTTCTCGGCAGTTTTGCAAGTCTTGCCATGCTGAAACTCCTTGCTAAGTTGTCCCCATGCACCAGCAATATCAGCTTCCCATGAAAACATGGCCTTATTTCTCCTGTTTGTTTGTTTTCTATTTTCTACTTTTCTTTTGCAGAAGAAAACTACCAAATTCCTTTCCATGGAATCCTGTGCTGAAAATATGTCATTCTACATAGGAACTCTGACAGTTCTATGCAGTCTGGCGTTTCCCAGGGGGAAAAAGACTACAGATTCTTTAAGTCCTATGAAATGTTGTCAGGAAAAAAATCACATAGAAAAATCATGCTACAGGGAGAAAAGAGGGATTTTTTTTCTCCGTTTCTTGCTGAGAGCAAGATATTGTGAGATTCACATCTTTGTACCGAACTATCTACGGGACAATGCATGAAGCAGTCCTAATACATGGAGATTCTTCCTGAAGTAGCCATATCTATACTGCTGCACCACTGCAATGAACCAGAGATCTCAAATTCAAATTTTATATCTGTCATAGGTTCAGGTAATCCCTCCCTCTTCCTTAACTATCCATCTGTAAAACAGCAATAATAAAAGTAAAATCCAGTTTATCACCCACAATATGACAATATATTTTAAAGGAGGGAAAATCAGAAAAGAAACCCAGCAAACATTGAAATGCAAAATTCTTAACTTGGTAGAATGTTACTGTAAGGAAATGGAAGGAAATTGGGAATTGTAGCTATGCAAAAATGGAGTCTGTTAGGTTCTGTGTAAGATGAATTCAGAAAGAGATGTTTTTCATGAGCTTGTTGTGCAGAGTTGTTTGTCAAAGTCACAAGGTTGGACAGTCCAGGAAAAGAAGACAAAACAAAAGACCAAGATAAGACACCTGGAGCCTGAAGCATGAGAACTTTGGGCGGTGATCAAAGTGATCTCAGTTATACCCACTTGGACTTAATTGGGTGTCAGCTTGAAACTGCAATGAAGGAGGAGGTCCTAAAGAGTTGTAAAATGAGAGGATTTGTGTATGTGTAAAACGGTCCATGAATGCTGTGGAATGTGAGACAGAGAGGCTTGTTTTTCTTTTCAGGAAGAAGGGGGGGGAATAGCCCAGCTTCTAGATGCCAACATGTAGCGGTGTAGAGAAAAGATTATAACCTAGCTGTTTTTATTGTAATTTGAAATTGTAAGTTTATTTAAACATTGTAACAGATGGATATGCACAATGCTTATGCTTTGAAGCTACAACTTGTAGCTTGTTAATGTATCTATTTTATTTTCTTAATAAAAAAATATAATTCTTCAACAGGGGTCTAGTCTTGCTACAGCAGGACTATATCTAAATCCAGCATGGATTAAAGAAAGGTAATAGTTGCCACTGTAAGTTAAGAAGTCCTACTATCCTACTTGGTAAGGCTGTTGTGCATTCTAAGGAAACACAAAGCCTATGTTTTATTGCTTTGGAAGCAATCAAAGGTTACTTTTGAGGTTCAGGCTTGTCTATGGGGCTTATTACGCACTTCCGAGGCCTACAGGACCTACCTCAGGGAATAAAAGTGGTAGTTTTGTGCCCAGAGGGGCTCTCTGACCGCGATCTTAGTCTCTTTAGGGAAACAGGATCATTAGTTACAAAAAGGATGGAGAAATGAACATAGCTTGACTGCTGCAGCCATAGTGTCTGTATTTCTCATAGTATTAAGATAGAACTTTAGGAAGAAGTTACAGATGTTAATAGGTTAGGTCTTCTGATGGGCTTTGCAATTGTCAAGTTATCCTCTAGAGAAGCTAAGACAAACAAATACAGAAAGTATTATTTCCTTTTAAAAAAAAAATTTGGCAAAATTTGTCCTGGATCTGCTTCTCATGTTAAGCAAAAGAAACTAGTTTTTTATTGTATTTTAATTGTAACAAACAAACAAACAAATAGTTCCCACTCTTTCAAACTCATAGTTTGTGAGAATTTCAAAGCTTGCCCACTGGTCCTAAAGAAGGTTTTAACCTATGACCACATTTTTTAAGGCTAAGATTATTTCAGAGATATCTGGGAATTTCTCTTTTTCGTGGCATCCTTGATTTTACAATAGCCTAACAAAGAATTTCTGCTGGACGTGAAAGCTAGTGTATACATGTATTTGAGATTTTAGTGGTCTAATATAAGTATTATGTATGTGATGGTTTTGTGAAATACGGAAGAAGAAATGGGCAATAATTTTCAAAGAGACAAGAGAAATAATTGGTGTGGATGTACAAATGTCACCAATGATTACTTTGTTGGCTCTGGTGTAACAATGAATTGAAGAGAAAAGAAAATGAATTAATCGTTATAATGTTGACAGTGGCAAGGTTAATAACTGGAAAATATTGGAAGAGTAATAATCAAATTTGTAGGGAGGACTGGTATAGAGAAATGTAGAATACGGGTTGCAGAGGATGAGCTTATTTGTCCACTAACGAATCCACTCTGTCAGTGTTCAGACATTATTAGATTTTACCCCATGAATTCCTGTTATTGACAACATTGAACAAAACAGGTCAGTCAACCTCAGTTGTATTTAAAAAATAAAAGAAATGCATAACTAAAACCCCATTCATTTCAGTGGGTATACTCTAATTATAACAAAATCTGGATGAGCCCAACGAACTGTTCATTGTATTCAAAATATGCACCCACTCATCCAACAATATTTGAACATTTCAATTTTATGTTAAAGCTTGTTATAGTACCTGGTCATGACTCTCTGCATATGCAATATATTTCTCTCCGTATCGTCTATTCGTTAATGTGAACACAATATTTCCCATGTCCCAGTCTTCATCCTTTAGCTCCTTAATTATCTGCAAGATTAAAAGGAATTATTATTTTTGTCTCTGTTACACTTCATCATTTCTCCCTAAGCTTTTCCTTCTCAACTGTAAAACTAATATTCATATTCTTTCAGAAAATGTGAAATGGGAAAAGTATGTTCTTGGATTTATAAAATGGGATTTTTGTCTCAACTCCATAATATTCTACATTTTAAACCCCATATTTTATTTTTCTGCCAAAACATCTGCCAACGTCTGATTAATAACTATGCATGTCAATGCTATTTAAATTGATTTCCTCTGTACTTCTGTAAAACAGTGAGGGCTATTTGCCATCATTTTAATGGTTGACTAAATGTAGCAATTTCACCATTAAACCTTCCTGTTTCTTGTTATGGAATACTGCATAAGCCTCTGATGATTGTATTGGCTCTAATTGAACCTTAAAAGAAGAGAAGTTATTTCTGTACTGTTTCACTGGGGATTTTACTGTCTGGCATGTCACACAGAAATGCTTGGATCAAGTTAAAAATTAATTAAATATCAAAACAGGCTAATCTGTTCTTAGACCATGGCAAAATGAAAATACAAAACTTCTTTACTTCCACTTTGCTAAACTGCACGGCACACGTAACATGTACAAAAAAACTTTTATTTGCTTAACCACATGTGTCATGTACACAAGTGAATCTTATTTTGGTATGATGACCCTCAAATGACCTAAGGAACTGAAATAGAATAAAACTGTATACATAGAATAGAATTTGTTTCTAGACACATACACATAGCCTTTTGTGTAACAATGTTAATCTATAAACATTGATGTAAAATATGTAACAAAGAGTACTGTGGCTCTCTTTATTCATATCAGAGTGTTGTCCAGTTTAAAATTATGGACCTATTTGAAATACAGGTAAAATTAAAACCAATTAAGATGTTAAAATAATCAGACTATTTTTGACCAGAAACAGGCTACTTCAATAGCATTATCTTGGTCATTTGCCAGATCTTCTTTTGTACATGTGTCAAGGCATAAATTTCATGCACATAAGTACAGCACTAATTGAATTTTTCCATAGTCACAGATTTCTCCAGTATCTAGGTAGCCCCATTTTACTTGATTATCCTTTGACCTTCCTACTTCATTTTGAAGTCTATTCTTCCAGATAGTCCAGCTACAGTTTTGCCCTGGCGGGAGACAATGTTCATCATTCATCCATTTGGTAAAGTCCGTTGTTTTTGTTCTCCATAAGTTTAGCCTAGCTTCTTCTGCTTTAATATATAGGAGAAACAGAAGGAGCCTCCTTGAAGAGTGGCAAAGCATTGTGAGCACACGAGGGTGTCCCTTGGGCAATGGTGGGCAGCCAACCAACCTTTCACTTCCAGAAGTGTTACACTATAAAGTTGCTGATGAGTACTGATGCACCTCACAGACTAGCAAGTTTTGTTTGGTACAATCGTTCATAGACTGAAGTACACTTCAGCAGATGTAAGAGAGATGTATAACCAGTTTACGTGCCAGAAGGTTTTATATGGTATATCATGTATGTCAGTCAACATAAAACGGCACCCTAAAGGAACAATAGTCTTCCTGCATTAGTAGTTCCTACTGCCTCTGCCACTGATCCCCCAATTTCCTTTCTACTGTTCTCTAACTGGAGGAACATGGATTTGGAATGGAAAGGAGCCAGGCTAGGAGTGAAGGGAGATGGAGACGCACATTTAGGAATGTCAAGTCATATTTAACATAACAGTAGTGGAAAAAACATAAATTGTCATATTGTTCCATTAATGGTTGCAGATTCTCCCAGCTGTTGCACCTTCTCTAGTGGAACAATAGTTGCATGGAATACCTGGTGAAATGAAATTATGCTACATTATGAAAGCATTTTGAGTCTTGGGAGAAATCAGAAAGGATGAATTATGGTTTAAAATAATGGACATTCTTAAAAGAGCAGAAAAGGTTGACCCTGCAGACCTTTTAGTCTGCAAATCTTTAAAGCTGTAGCTAACTCAAGAAACATACTATTTCTTTTATTACTGTCATCTTATGTTGCAATTGTTGAAGATGTGTTTTCAACTGTATAAATATGTAACTGATAGACCAATTCTTCGATATATCTGCCCATTTCGCCCCTGTTCCTATGATTCTCTCCTCTGTAGAATAGCATTTGCATTCTTAGAGAAAAGTTCTGGATTTACTTAGCATGCCATTGTTTCAAACAGAATGGGAGAAAAGTAGTTACAGAGTTTTCTTTCTTTTTTTAAAAAAAATCACCATAGTGCCACACTGGCACGCCTAACATGGAGGTACATCTAGCTGTGCTTAAGTCACCAGATTTAGAAATAGACAATTAGTGTGCCATACAATACTTTTCTTACTGCATGTGCATAACAGATACATTCTTAATCTTCATTTTGTTAGGAGTTAAGCTTGCTGTAAGGATTATAAAAAATTCAACTCACAAAGCCATGACAATGAAAACTAAGCTATTAAATATTATTGCAAAACAATTAGTCATATGTTGGATAGACCTTTGCAAAACAAAGCCAAGCAGTACCTTCTAGGGCAACTGGGGATCCCCCACTCCATCTCTTTTCTTTGGTATGCACAATGGAGCCAGAGAAGATGAATAGTGGCCACAGCACTGTGGCTTCCCAGTAAGCCAAGGCAAAACATGTGAAAATGCAATTATCGAAACAACAGCAACATTCCAAATATTTAACTATGAAAAGGGAAAGAAAGGAAAGAGAAAGTGACCATCCTCTGACCTGAATCCATTTGTCAGGAATTGCCATGGCCAGCCGATAATCAAATCCTATTCCTCCTTCTGTCACTGGACAGCAAAGAGCCGGCATCCCAGACACTTCCTTGAAGAATAATTGAAGAGTTATTTGACAGGTAGGAAAATTTTATTGAGAAAGGGGAAAGGATTTTCTGGAGAGAGGAAAGGAGAAAAAAAAACCCTATGTGGATACTCAACTACAAATACTGTAAAACTTTAAAATCCTACTAATATTACAAATGTACCAAACTAATATTTCTATAAGAGGGAAAGTTTCCAACTGTGAGTTTCCTATTACTTCTATCTTGAGGAAATGGGGAAGATGAAACAAAAAAAATCGACACACCGCTTCAGCTTTACAATTGTAGTGTGTATGAAACTGTACATGGTACGTGCATGAGAGGAAACATGAACTTTTAATAAAATATATTATTCCACTGTCATTTACATTTCTCACTATTAATCGTACACTGGTATAATAGTAGTAGAATCTGATCATAGGCAACAATGAGAGCTGCATTACTTCTCTAACCCATTTTTTGCTCCTGTGTGGGCATGGAAAATAATGGAAGAACATGTCTTCAGCCAGAGAATATTCAGAATTTTTAAAAAGCATATTCTGTTACTTAATTTTATCAGACAGGTCCTTACAGAACAGGACTACAAATCGATCCTACTCTAGACAATAGCGTGCTCCTCTCATGTGGCGCCACTCATTCCACTATCATTACATGCAAGCACAAATTCATGTTAGCCATTTGTAATTTAGAATATCAATAGTTTCTCCTGCCCTATTTCTTTCCACCATGAGCATGTGGATCAATTCCACATTTCGTATAGGAGCTCCCACAAGACAGAAAAAATGATGTATTGAAGTTGAAGTAGTTTTCAATTTAAGTAGAATAAATTGAAGGAACATCTTGCTTTTAAAAAAGTTTAAATGAGGTAATGCAAACCAGCTTCGTTTCGTTTTGTTTCATTGGTAGGAATACTGATAACCATCTGGTGGCTCACTGGATGATGGACTGCTTTTGAAATGGAACACAAAATCAATGAGATAATCCTAAATTTAATACACCCCATAACTGCTTAATTCAATCAGCTTCTGTTTTAAATACTGGATGTCATTGATATCTTGCTAGTATCTTTTTAAAGGAGTATTTCAAAATGTTACTACATACACATTACGGCTTTGAAAGGAGTATTTCAAAATGTTACAACATACACATTACTTATTTTATGAATAAGTGTAAAATCCTTATATCCCACACTTACATGGTAGCATAATGTTCTGCTTTTAAGGTTGTTGCTCCTGCACAAACCCTCCCCAACTTAGATATTTGGTGCTTGGATGCTTACCAGGTATTTCTGACTGGCTGTAATTCCCCTTCCGCACCCACTCCCAGAAGTATATTCATGCAAGTTGTGTGCAAAATAATAACACAATGGTAAGTAATAAGAGACATAAATTGTTCAAGAGTCGAGCCATAATTCTTTGCTTGAAATAACTGCAAATGACATATGTGATCTTTCCATTCAAGATTAGTCCTTTGAAGTTTAATAATTCTTCATGCCAAGAACATTCATTTGAACCTCAAAAAAGCACTTCTTATTGACTACATAATTTCATTTATAAATCATGCACAAAGACTTAAGCATTCCAAAGAATACTCATGATAAGCACTCCAAAGAATGCTTATCATTTATCAGAGACGAGAATTTTCAGTGATACATATATTAGTTTTGGCAGTATTAAATATAAGATTTCATCACCTTAAACAACTGGAGAATTTCTGCATATTACAAGTAAGTTCATGTATTAAAACAGAATATGATCCTCAAAAGAATTTTAACAATCACATTCCATTTTAAGTCTCAATATTCTCTTAATTAATCATCTCATCTGTGAAAAAATCTCACTCTATTAAATTATACTACAGAACTAACTTCTTAGAAGAGTGCTAGTAGTTACCATGTATACTAAAAGAAAAACATTTGGAGTGATATATTAATGTTTACTAAGCACAATGTTTTACATGTATACTCACAAGTAAGCTCCACTGAGTGCAGGAAATGAGTACAGGACTGCAGTGTAAATTAGATTATTTTTTTGAGCAGAAATTAAAATTACTAACAAGGTAAGCAATCCAGCCCAGAGTGTATTTAGGTTTCAGTGATTAAAATGACTGAGATTTAAGCACGTATTTAATTCTCCAATTGAAATCAATTGGATTGAAAATAAAATGTTTAACAGGAGCTTGATCATGCTTAAGGATATATAAGTAGAAGTAATTGTAATTGATTATTGTTTAAGTTAAAACATCTTTCAAATAAGAGAACAGCAAAAAGCAATTATCGTAACATGTATTCTGAGCCATTACCTCTGCTATTGTTATACATTCCGGATGCAAGAGATGTATCATGTAGTTTGCCATTGTTAGGTATGCCAGAGCATCTTCATCTACATGCATACCAAAATATTCATTATAATCTCCACTAAAGGCTTCACCTAACAAGACAATGATAATTAAAAAATATATAAATGTAGGAAGTTGATTCTGTAAACCTTAGTACAGAATTTTGAAAGCAACCATTAAAAAATTTGAAACTTTTGTGCAGCTAGATCCATAAATTACATTACAAGCATCACTGATAAACAGACTGAACTTACCAACACCATGATGGTGATACAGCATAGATGATACACCATCAAATCGAAAGCCATCAAAGCTATATTCTTCTACCCACCATCTTAGATTAGAAAGAAGAAACCGCAAGACTTCCCAGCTGCAATATTAAGAACATATCCTAAATATTAAGGTGTCTGATCAAATTTTCTATAGTTCTCACACTCATTAATTTATTTTCTAATGGAGGTGTAAGAACTTTTTCTAATGGTATTTATTACAAGTACAGCCTGCCTCAATAAAGTTATATACATGGCCCTTACCACACCCCATTTTAAGATTAGGTTTAGAGAGGAAGAGAATGTCCAAAGATCACCCAGTGAGTATCATGGTTAAACAAAGACTTGAGCCTATTTCCAAGTTCTAGTTCAATATTCTTAACATTCTTTTATCATTTCAAATAGGGTTAAGCAGTGAAAGAAGAAACAACCTTAGTTAGGAAACTATGGTCATTATTATTGTACAGAAACCCTCAGCCCACATCCAAACAGGTGAGTTCCCTTGAGGAGCCATTTCAGTCTGTTCCCTTCATAGGTCCATGACATTATCTGCACATTTCCAGCTTCACAAAATAGTGGATTGAGCAGTTGCAATACATATACTACGCATACATAGCACTCTAGCGGAATGTTCAGAAGAATTCTTAGATTTTTATTGGCTGACAGCTGTCACACAAAATCTCCACTAGTGCCAGTAGCTCCGTCCACTGGCTGTTTCGACTTCTCCTTTCCTCTATTGAAATTGTTGACTATCTTTCTAACCCAACAGATACCATATGGGATACAACTGGATCTGTTGTAGAACTAATCTACTCTAGTTGTGATGAGCAGCTCCTTGCCTCATCTCAATCACCCTGTAATAGCACAGATAACTCTGATTTGGTGTGCAGGTTCTTTTGCACATTTATCTGAAAACAGTGCAGATGCCTGGACACTATTTAGATACATATTAAGGGCACATTTCAAACACATATTTCAATAAATTCTTCAAAAAAACAACAACAACCAATGTAAATGTCCTTAATTTGACACTAAACAATATCCTTTTCAATTAAACATCATATCCTTTTTCAAATGACAACTCTGACAACATTGCTATATAGATTTAGAAAATAAATAGAACACCATGCAGGTCCTTTGTCAGTGTAGACATAAAACATTTTAAAATTAAGTACTTCTATTGCAACCTGGAAAAACACTTCACGGGGTTGTCTTAAAATATAGCTTTTGCCTTCCCATTCTTTCTTGGCTTTTGATTATCCAACTTCCAGCAGTGGCTCCATAGTTGGAATAGATTGCTAGTTTGCCTGGCTCCAATCCTTCCTGGAGGACTGTCCTCAAAGAATACAGCTTGGGGAGAGGGTATCGGCCCCATGGAGCCTCAATTGTGGGGTTCCTCAGGGTTCAATTATTTCCCCAATGTTGTTTAATATCTATATGAGGCTGCTAGGTGAGGTTATCAGGGGGTGTGGCGCATCGTGCCATCAGTATGCTGATGACACCCAGCTCTACATCTCCTTTTCACCAACTGCAGTGGATGCCGTTCTGTGCCTTCAGTGCTGCTTGGAGGTTGTACTGCAATGGATGCAGGAAAATGGGCTGAGGCTGAATCCGGACAAGACGGAGGTCCTGAGGGTCAGTGGCCCCACCATCCGCGGTCTGGGGAACTCTCATTGGGGGAGGGTGACTCTTACCACGAAGAGTGAAGTATGCAGCTTGGGGATCCACCTGGACCCGGCGCTCACCATGGAGACTCAGGTGGTGTCAGTGGTCTGCTCCACCTATTTTCATCTTTGGTGGATAGCCCAGCTACATTCCTATCTTAATGTTAGGGTGCTTACCACTTTGGTAGATGTGCTTGTAATCTCGAGATTAAACTACTGTAATGCTCTCTACGTGGGGCTACCTTTGAGGTTGATGCAGAAACTTCAAATGGTGCAGAATGCTTACGGTCTAGGGCCTCGATACTTGGCGGAGTGCCTACTCCCACCAAAATCTACCCATATCAATTGATCTAACCAGGAGGTAAGGCTGAGGAGCCTAATGCCAAGGGAGACCCGGAAGGAAAAAACAAGAAACCGAGCCTTCTCGGCAGTGGCTCCTCGTCTTTGGAATAATCTACCTCCAGAGATCAACATGGCCCCTTCGCTGGGTATCTTTAAAAGCCAATTGAAAACCTGGCTGTTTAGGCAGGCCTTCCCTCCAACCACTATCTGATTTACTCTTTTCACCTTTTCCATCTGGGATCAGTTTGGTTATGATGTCTTATATCACTGTTATATTTTAAATTGTTTTATTTTATATGTTGTACGCCCCCCGGAGTAGTCTATTGACTAGATGGGTGGGATATAACTAACTAACTAACTAACTAACTAACTAACTAACTAACTAACTAACTAACTAACTAACTAACTAACTAACTAACTAACTAACTAACTAACTAACTAACTAACTAACTAACAAACAAATAAATAAATAGGAAACATGTTACACATTTTAGCAGCTACACTGCTACTCATGCTATAGCATTCTGAGTTTAAAAAAAAGTAAAGCAAAGCAAAAAAAAAAAAAATCCCAAAACTTTGAATAACTTTGCAATTTACAATGTTAAAAACTCCAAAAGGATTCTTATGCTTCAGCAGCCTAGAGAGAGCAGGGAATAAGTGGCAGATAAGAAAAGACTAACAAAGACTTGCTTGCTTCCTACCTTCACCTGCCTATAATCACACGGGCATATTAAAATAAAAGCAGCAACAATAATGTAACAGTGAACACTAGTGCAAAAAACAAACATCTGTTTTAGCTCACTGGATGTTACTTAAAATTAGAGAATGTTTAATTGTACAGGCATTAGAGATGTAAGTAGTTCAATTTCTCTCATGTAACCCTCCTCCACAATAAAATGACACTTCATACATACATATATATTCTCATCCACAAAATATTTTTGACACACACGTTTTTGAGAACTAGAGGGACAAGATAACCTTCAGAACAAACAGTTTTTGTAATGAGAATTTCAGAAAATTGTATAAATTTGTTTTATTTTTTTAAATCAAGCTTTCAGCTATTCGCAGCACAGAACTATATCTACACAGCTACAGTTTAGCAAGAAAGCAGGAGGCTTATATTTCAGATGAAATGTCCAATGCATTACAATTATTTCATTATTAAAGTACTTAAATTAGAGGAAGCCATAATTAATCTTAGGCAGCACAGATAAGAACATCATAAGAAATGTTGAGTTAGAGAGGGTGAAGCTCTGGGAATACTAATCTGAGGTCAGTGAACATATTAACTTCCTTCACTTCCTTTCTGGTAGGGAAAAAACAGAAATCCCAAGAGACTGAATATTAATAAAAGGAATGGAAAAACTGTTGTATTCAATTGCAGTATGTGGCCAACACAAGAAAGCTCTTAAAAATACTGCTAATTTATATAGCACCAGCTTCACAGAAAAGTCCAGAAATTGGAAAAAAATTAAAAATGTATTAGTTACAGCTGTAAATCCAATGCCCCCAAAATATAGCTAGCTGTCAGTATAGCTACATTTTAAAGCAACTCATTACTTTCCTAATTCTTAAAGATAAATAAATGGTTGTTTCTTAGTTACTTTTTTAAAAACAAGATTTGAATGTTTCTCATACAACCAGACAAGGTACAGTACAAGCCAGTGGTTCAACTATTTGATATTCTTTCTCCATTATTTAGTCAGCTACATCCATCTAACTACAAAACTAACTTAAAAACTATAATTATATTGTAAAGGAGTGCCATTATTTCTCAGTACATTGTAAGATAATGTAGTTTTATATCTGACAACATTTGTACATTTGAGATGCATAATCTAGAGAGAAGTATTAAAAGACAAACTGAAGAGCATATTTTACAGGCACGGTGATGCTGATGGAGCAGCAAGGGCAAAGGGACAGGTATAATCAGAGAGATATATGCTAAGAAAGTTACACACATGGCATTTGTGTCACTTGGAAAAGAGGACTTCGAAAGCGGCGTGGGGGGTGGGGTGGCGGGGGTGGGGGGCGGGGTGGTGGCGGACCTGCCCCTACCACACCCCCACCCACACCCACCCCGGCAAAGCGCCGCTTTCGGAAGCCTTCTGGGGCTTTTTTCAGCAGTGAAAATGCACCTCTGAAAGCCCCGCTTTGCCGCGGAGGGCGCACAGGGGGTGGCGGGCCTGTCCCTGCCACACCCCCACCCACACCCACCCCGGCAAAGCGGGGCTTTCAGAGGCTTCCCCAGGGCATTTTCCCTGCCTATTTAGCTGCTGCGGAAGCTTCAAAGAGGCACCGCGGATCAGCTGTAAGACGGGGAGGGGGAGGGGCTGGAGCAGGGAAGCTGGCAAAATGGCCGCCCCCTGTGTTTTGGCCCGGATTCCTCGCTTACCGGGCAGCAAAAATGGCGGCCAGATGGAGGATTCCCTGCATAGCGGTGAGTTTTTCCCCAATAGGAACGCATTAAACGGAGTTTAATGCATTTCCATGGGGTTTTTTTGTTTCGGAAAACGATGTTTCCGGATAGCGACGTTAATCCTGGAACGGATTAACGTCGCTATGCGAGGCACCACTGTATATTTAATAAAAACAGAAAGGGTTTTCAAAATGGCTTTCTTTTAAGAAAAACTAGTGAAATCCTGGGACTCAAAAGTTCTTCTAAATCTGTTAAAAGGGTTACTAGTCTATTTATTTTCTAACCTAACAGTGAAGAAAACAAAAGAAGCATTAGAAAAAAGTTCTAATACAAAATGAAACTGACTTTCTTTCACCTCACCTGGGAGCAAATATGTAGTAGCTGCAAATCTAGTAAATCCAGTTACATGCATATTCTAAACAGTCAGAGAAATGAAATCTAAAAGGTTAGTGGAAATAGTATTTCAAATAGTAACAGAGTCAAAGGGGGGAGGGGCTACATAAAGTCTTTTCAAAAATCATTAATTTCTAGTTTAATTCCTGATTCATTAATTTCTCTACTCCCTAAAACTGGAACTCTCCCAATACTAATTTGGATTCCAACGCTGTCGTTCAGGCACTTGTCAAATATAAATGAAGGGCTCTGCTTTTCAAGTGAGGTTTTGTTCTTTTGTGGATATTAAAAATGAAATACATTTAGTGGAAGCTAAAAAGATCTATTGACTTGGGAGACAGTCTTCTGAACAACTTGGTGAAATGGTGTATCTTTATAATGATTTAAGATTGATTCAGTGATACACAGGAAAGTGAACAGAATAAGAAAGCAGTCTAGCCAAAAAGTTTTCCATTCATGCGAGCGAGGATTTTATGTAGTATTTGAAGCACAAGCCAAAATTGGCTCAGGCACATACATATTGTTAACAAACGCAAAGTGATCTTCATTTATTCAGGGATGATGGCAATGAAATGAAACCAATCTCTCAGTGAGAAACATCTATAATTCCAATTCAGTGATGTCCTCTGATGAGGGTATTTTGCCTACAGAGAACTATTACCATTAAATTGTATTCATTTATTTTAAAAAGTAAGGTCTGATTTATGCTGGATTAAGTCATAAAGAAGGTTGGAATGTTGAAAAGGAAGGTCACCAAGCATTACCACTACTAATAGGTTAAGATAAAACATTGTGCTTTGACGCTAACTGTAGATGGACACATGTCTAGAACTTTTATTAAGTGATGGAAGGCAAATACACAATTGTGACTGGCACTGGTAAATATCTGGGTGTCACAGCTGAAGCCCTCAAACTTCCAGTCTAGAATCTGAAAGTAATTATTTAACTCTATTCACACACTGAAAGGGAATCAGATACTGTATATGCAAACCATGTTTATACTTACATCAGCTTCGCTGTTTACAAATCATCTCAGTGACAGTGACTCGAGGCTTCCTACTATGTCAAGTAAACATACTGTTCAGCCCCCAAAGAGGGACTCTATTTCATCCTGTCATGGAATCTAGGCCTAGTGACACTTGGCAGGAGAGAAAGATGAAAAGAAGACTGCAGTACTTGGGAATGAAGCCAGAACTAAAAAGTTATGGCCAACAGATGGCTGACAGAAAAAGTGACAACCAGTGCCTCATCATTCACTCCTCCCACCCTCAGGACCATTTAGCGATGCAAGACGTGTGGCCTAATGTTGTGGCATCACAGATTTTATCATCTCCACATCTGGCAGCCAACGAAATAGAGCAGCTCCAGAAAACACCAGGTTTTTTTGCATTATACCACAACATATTTTGTGATGCAGCTCTTCAGTCAAAAACACATGACAAAACATATACAGGGAGAGAAAGTGTCCACTAAAGTGTGTATATTAGTGAAAATAATCTACAAAAATATGTAATATATTGTGGGGGAAACAGATATATGTATACACACAGAGAGAGAGAGAGAGAGAGAGAGAGAGAGTATATTAGGAAAAATGTAGACCCCCCCCCGAAGTTTTGAATTAAAAATGGGGGGGGGACAGTTTGAGAAATTGAGTGAAACCAGAATGGACAGATTCACCCATCTCTAGTTCTAGCCATTTTACCAGGGCTGGTAATGATGGGACTTTTTTGGAAGTCACTAATTCATAGGGTCACCGTAAGTCTGAAGCAACATGCTGACACATAACAGCAAGTTCCAGCCAGAGTCGCCTATCCTTCAGAAATACTTCTTTTATGACAAAAATGAAAACACTTCCTGTTTTTCTGCTATACCTTGAAACATTTTAGCTGGTATCAGAAAATAATAAAGAAATAAAAATTATTCCAATGCTGTATGTATTATGCACATATTAATATAAATTACTGAACAACAGAACTTGCTGCAATAAATCCACCCCGGATTATTTCCCCTCAAACTATTTCCTATGTAGATTTTCTATACTATACAGATCTCCTGAGATTTAATTAAAGGAAGAAGGATAGCCTTCTAAGACAGTAGTCCAGAGATTTCAGAGTTGTGGATACTTGCATTCTGAAATTTAATTTGTTCAGCTGGAAGATGGTGAGATTTTTTTTTAAATCCGCACAACTCTACAGTATGCTTACACCTGTTATAACAGTGCTTTACCTCTCAAAAGACTAATAGGGCTTGGTTGGTCAATATATGCAAAGAAAGTCAACACAGAAAGATGATTTGTTCACCAATTTATTTTCTTTCTCTGTTTACCTGGAGACAGAAAACTAGTCTTGTTGGATTAGATCAAAGGTAATACTGTCCTTATGAGTGACCGCTTAATGTGTTTTACAGCATAATAAACATCTTGGAAAACTAACAATTACCTTCAGTGTCCTTCACAAATATCATAGTATATAACTTAGTTAGCATATAATTTTGGGTTTATGAAGCTACATTTTAAAGACCTCTGTACACAGCTGTGTTTGATTGTAGATAATAAAGAAAACTGGATCCCTTCAATGGAAATTATACGTTATTGCAAACTTTTCTAGCTAAAGCAACATCTGTGGTTTGAAGTCTCCTATTCTGTCATCATGAACCCTGCCAGCCTTGTCCAATTCTTGGGGGCCTCCCTCTTCCATTCTTTAGTCCATAAAAGCACAACACCAATGATCAAACGCAACAAGATTTATTGTAACTTGGGTGGGGAAATAATCTAACAGATAAATAACTTGATCAGAGTTTCTGGTCCCAGTTACATTCACTAGTCCAGTGGTTCTCAAACTGGGGTCCCCAGGTGTTCTTGGACTGCAATTCCCCACTTCACCACTTGCTGTGTTAGCCAGGATTTCTGGGAGCTGCAGTCCAAGAAGATCTGGAGACCCAAGTTTAAGAACTACTGCACTAGTCCACAATCTGTGTTCTTTGTATTTTGCCCTCTGATTCCCTTTAACCAGGAGGGGCTTAAGTCTGGCAGAGAGTCGAGTTCCTATTACTAGGCTCTCAGCTAGTCCAGATCCTGTAGCCTCAGAGTTGGGGGTTCCTCCACCATTGAACTGTTTAAAACTCATAACTCAAAAACTCTTTGTCCAAACCTCCTCAGTTTTGGCACAGAGTAAGAGGAGACTGTCTACTACATTTGTGCTAGTTGATGCTGATCTGAAGCTTAGTATCAAAGTTTTTAAAAATTGTTTTATCTGCCATTTTTAGAATTGCCTTGTAGAATGTTGATTTTCTCTGCTACACAAAAACATGGCTGCACTACTGTGCAGCTGTAATTATAAAATTCACAAATGCTAGTTTTGGGGAACATAAACTTGCTGATGTAGCCAAAATGACATGTCCCATGATGCTACAGCAAATTTGGAGCAACCAGTACAAAACTACCAAAGGAAGAACATGGAAGGGGAAAAGCTGAACCAATCTAATGAAGAAAAGGAATACTCAGTAGGTACAGAATGCATACTAATCACAGGGGGGGGGGAATAAGCAAGGGAAATGAATGAATGGAATGCTGTGGAGGTAGATATGACTGACTTGCAAAATGAACAAGAGGAACCTGCACTGGAACAAATCTTAACAACTGACTTTCCCTTTTTAAAAGCATTTTATAATTTGCTTGGATAAATTCCAGTCAGTAGTGCCCAACAATCAGAATTAAGTCCATGGCAAGGTTTAACCAAAGTTATTTAGCTTGCAGTTTGCCAAGGGGTCCAGCTCATGTGACAAGGGGTCCTGCATACACTGCAAAGAGCACTGTATCCAAACACTGCACCCATTCCCAATAAAATTCAGTGTGGTGGAAAGTGTAATGTCACGGACATGTAGTGAATTTTTGGAAATGAAATGCAGTAGCTAGACTGCTTCCTAGAAACATTCTAACTGCTCTAGTGCCAATATGATACTACTTCCAGTTTTCATCCACCTACGCTGGGTCCAACTTCACTTGCAGATACAATTCAAATGTTCATCCTTATTTATATCCCTTTATATTTGGGTAGGGACCAAGAGATCTAACCATTCATTCTATTAGATCTTGCCCGATCTATGCACAAGACTTCCTATACATCTCACCATCTTCAGAAGCATGTTTGACTAACACAAAGCAGAGTCTTTTCTGTTCTGGCACCTGTAGGATTAGAATCTTGGACTGAATTTGACTCACTCGTCTTTTATCTACAAGTATGATTGTTTCATGCATATATACTTTTATGACCTTTGCATACCCTTTTATATAGCTTATATTTATTGTTTTTAATCTCCTTTGCCTTAGACTTCATTACATTATTATTCTGATTACCATATTTATATTTTAATATGTTTTAGCTATTTTACAAAAAGTTAGGTTACTTACCTGTAACTTTGGTTCTTCTAGTGGTACTCTGTAAATTCACACAAATGGGTTATCCTGCGCCTGTGCAGGAACATCCGGAAGATTCTAGAGCTTAAGGAAAAAAAGAGTCAATTAGCTCCCCCCGAGGGGTATATAAGCCCCTCCTCCTCCATCTTCCTTTCAGTTCCCTAAATCCGCTGTTACTGTAAGTTAGATAAGCATGGTATCATAGAATGGTACCATGACGGATAGAGGGGAGGAAGGGAGGGATGTGTGAATTCACAGAGTACCACTAGAAGAACCAAAGTTACAGGTAAGTAACCTAACTTTCTTCGTAGTGGTTTCTGTGAATGCACACAAATGGGTGAATAGCAAGCTGTACTCACCGGCAGGAGGGCTGTCACAGTATCATGGATGACAGTATCGCCCATCCAAAAGCCACATCATTTTTAGCTCTGACGTCCAGTCGATAATGTCTGGCTAACGTCAGAGGGGTAGCCCAGGTGGTTGCTTTGTAAATGTTCTGCAGTTGAACACCTTTGAATAGGGCTGTCGAAGTGGAAACCGTTCTGATGGAATGCGCCTTTAATCCTTCTGGAAGAGGTTTCTTGGCCAGCTGAATGAGCTGAACAATCCACCACCATACTGACTGCAAGGAAGCAGGAGCACCTTTGTGCGGTCCGTGGTAACATAAGAAGAGATGCGGAGAACGCTTGGTGCAGTGTAGATAGAAGGCAAGGGCCCGTCTAACATCGAGAGAATATAGTTTACACTCCAGCGGTGTGGTTGGAGACGGGGAAAAAGTTGGAAGCAAAATGGGCTGATTGACATGGAATTCTGACACCACTTTTGGGAGGAAGGAAATGTCCATGTATAAGGTAACCTTATCTGGGTGCATCTGCAGGTACGGAGGGTCTGACCTTAGGGCAGCAATCTCGCTTGCTCGTCTGGCTGAGGTAATGGCTACTAGGAATGCTGTTTTCAGGGAGAGAAGCTTCTCAGAGCAGGTAGCCCATTGGTTCAAATGGAGGTTTAGTAATGGCCTCCAAGACGAGCGGAAGGGACCACTGCGGTGCAATGGTTTGGGAGGGTGGTCGTATGTTTTAGAGACCTTTTAAAATCTTTTAAGTGTAGGGTCAGAAAAAAGCCTGGTGGAGTATGACCGAGGAGGTTGGTCCACTACAATCGCTGAAATGTAGACTTTAAGCGTGGAATGAGCAAGTCCCATATTAAAGAGATACAGCAAAAAGGTAAGTACCGTGCGTAGAGAGGCTGGTATCGTGCTGAAGCCTTCAGTTTGGGCAAACTTGGTAAAAGCTTTCCATTTGCCTTCATATAAGCATGAAGTAGAGGGCTTTCGTGCATGTTCTAGCACCTCGCGGAAGCGGGGGTTATCCTCCACACCGTCAGGTGAAGTGACCGAACATCGGGATGGAGGAGAGCCCCGCTGTTCTGTGACAGGAGGGTCAGTATCTGAGGTAAGGGGTACACATCTTGTGCTATTTCTGACAGGTGAGCGAACCACGGTTGCCTCGGCCATCAAGGAGCGATGAGGATTGCGTCTGTATCGTGCTGCATTATCCTGGTCACAGTTCTGAGGAGCAGCGGTATTGGAGGGTACAGGTACGTCAGTTCCCCTGACCATGGTATGAGGAAGCCGTCTCCCAGGGAGGCGGTGTCCATACCCGCCCTGGAACAGTATCGGGCACACTTGGTGTTGAGATGGGACGCAAAAAGGTCCAGGGTGGGCTGTCCCCATCGTTTGCAAATGTCGAGGAAGACCATCTGGTCTAACGTCCATTCGTGCATCCTGGTAGGTAGTCTGCTCAGAAGGTGCCCCAGAGAATTGTCCCTGGAAGCGATGTGGATCGCCTGCGGGAAGATGTCGTGGGAACAACACCATTTCCAAAACTTGATGGTTAGCTGGAGGAGATGCGCTGATCGCATTCCGCCTTGTCTGTTGATGTAGTGCATCACAGTGGTATTGTCCATTACTAGTTGTACTGCCTGACCCTGGATGCAAGGCAGGAAAGATTGAAAAGCCTTCATGACTGCTAGCAATTCTAGCTGATTGATGTGCCAGGTCTTTTGGGTTGGGGTCCAAAGACTGTGAACACGAAGGTCCTGGCAGTGTGCACCCTAGCCTGAAGGGCTGGCATCGGTGACCACCTTTATGGACAGGTAAGGGGAGTGAAACGGTCTTCCCCGTGACAGGTTACTGGATCTGGACCACCAGCCGAGATGTTGCGCGACATGAGAGGGAATTCTCAACCTCTTGGACTGCGGGTCTGCCATGGGATCGAACTGAATGATGAACCAAGATTGAAGGGGTCTGAGTTCAAGTCTAATGTACGGTACCACCGCAGTAGTGGATGCCATTAGTTTGAGAACGTGTTGAATGTAGTGCGCCTGCTCCCCATTCAATCCAGCTAAAGTGACTGTGGATATTCACAATCCAGAGGAGCCCAATGACTGCCCCACGGCTCCGCCGGATTTGTCAGAACCCTCGGACATTCAGGACGCAGACAACTTAGCCAGGTTGGATTCCCACACTGAAGGCTTGCCTCCGGACCCAACGATGTGCACCCCATTGGATCCAACGACACGCGCCCCACTGTTGTCTACCAATTGACTCACTGCCAATTCACTCTCTATTGCCCCCTCTTCCAATCTAAGACTGATTTCCTGGAATGTGGCGGGATGGTACAGTAAAATGCAGGACCCTGAGTTCAGTGACTTACTTCGAGGCTCTAGCATCATACTGCTACAAGAAACGTGGGCAGTTCACCCCATATCCCTAGCTGGATACGCCGTATACTCTCTTCCAGCACAAAGGCCCACGGCAAAGGGCCGCCCATCTGGGGGATTAGCAATATTAGTAGCTGACTTAATAACCTCAAATTCCATACTTACAATTGACGGCAACTGCAAAATTCAGGGCATAAAACTCAAATCCAGGAATCAAGAGCTCCTAGTAGTCAATGTTTACATGCCTCCAGCATCCTCTAAGTCCCACAGATCTAGCCAATGGGAATCCTTGAGCTCTGCCCTAGACAATCTCGAGCTCAAGTTCCCAGGGATGCCTTTGCTGTTGGCAGGGGACTTCAATGCCAGGGTAGGCCAGGGTGAGGCCATTTTCAACCGTCTTATGGACTCATTCAGCGACGCCTCCCCCTTACATCCCTATGTCTCAGGGAGGCTGTCCAAAGACCACCAAATCAACGACGCGGGGATCCACCTGGCTCAACTCTGCCTACTCCGAGGCCTCATCTGGCTAAACGGCCTTACAGAGGCTGATTGCGAGGGTGAGTTCACGTTCATCTCCCCACGCGGATCCAGTACAATAGATTACATTCTGATCCCGATCTCCTTGCTCCCGCGTGTGACTGAGTTCCGGGCGGGTGAGCCTCTAGCCAGTGATCATCTCCCCCTATGCTGTAGTCTTGCTCCCAACACAGACTCGACACCCTTGACCAACCTGGCCCCTGAGGAGCCCTTAGTGACCCTGCCCAGAATCAAATGGAATTATAGAACCAAACAATACTTTGAAAAAATAATCAATCTAGAGATGACACCGCAAGGCTCCCTCAACTGGCTATCTTCACCAAAGCCCGAAGACCTCATCCAAGGATTCGAGAACTTAATAGACTTCATAGCAGCTAGCCTTGGGCGGCCCCCCCAACAACTTCAGAAAAGACAGACCCTGCCCACACGTCCGAGATTAGACAAGGACTGCATCGCCCTGAAGCAGGACATGAGGAGGATCTACAACAACTACAGATCCTCTAAGGCCCTTAAGCTCCCCTCCCAGTACTTTGAGCTGAAAACCCACCTCAGGTCAGCCCTAAAGAAACTTCAGCTCCGCTCTGCAATGGTCCGATGGTCCTATCTAGCTGAGGCGATCAATTCAGGCAACAACAAAAAATTCTGGGATGTGGTTTCCGGTTCCTTCATCTTTAAGAAGACCGCACAGGACCTCCCTCATATACCAGCCGAGACGTGGGAACATCACTTTCTGGCCACTTTTCATGACAGCTGCAAGCCCACAGTGCCAACTGATTCGCCTCCACCCTGCGATCTCCCAGACTGGGCACCAGTCACATCTAGCCAAATAACAAAACTCATAGGCCAACTCAGAACTGGAAAGGCCCCAGGCCCCGACGCCCTCCCTTCGGAACTGCTCCAGGCATACACAGAGTGGTGGGCGCCGGTGCTCGCTGCTTTATTCACGGCCGTCAATGAATCCGGTTTGATGCCTAGGACGTGGACACAGGCTATAGTAATCCCGATTTACAAGAAGGGCGACAAGAAATCCCCAACCAACTACAGACCTATAAGCCTGCTCGACATTATTGGGAAGATGTACGCCAGTCACCTACTACACCAACTCCAAGATTGGCTTCTAGATCAAGACATCCTGGGACCCGAACAAGCGGGCTTCAAGGCGGGAAAGTCCACACTAGATCACTGCCTGATCTTATCTCACATGATCTCTAAATACGCCTCACAATCCAACACCCGTCTCTATGCAGCCTTTTTAGACCTAAAAGGGGCCTTTGATTCTATCAACAGAGACATCTTATGGCTAAAGCTGGCTAGGCTGGGCATCGATAGGAGACTTCTATTCTTAATTCAAAGATTGCATGCAGGCTCCACATGCCGTATAAAAATTTCGTCGAAGGGGGCTCTTTCCAATCCCATTCTCGCCAACAGAGGAGTGAAGCAAGGCTGCGTCCTGGCTCCTACCCTGTTCAATTTATTTATTAATGACCTCGCCCCACTTCTACGCAATACCATCGGACACAGTCCCAAACTAGGTCATTTACAGATACCAATCCTACTCTACGCGGACGACATGGTCCTCCTTTCCCGTACAAGGGTTGGTCTAAAGCGGCTAATTACCTGCTGTCTTGACTATCTATCACATAACAACCTGCAACTAAACTTCGAGAAAACCAAAATCATAGTCTTCGGCAAAGCTTGGAAATCCTTCCCATGGTCCTTCCACGGGAATTCCATCCAGCAGGTCAGAGAGTTCAAGTATCTGGGTGTCTTCTTCCACTACCGACACTCCTGGACAACTCACCAACGGGCAGCAACTAAGTCTGCCAAGCTCTCAGCACAAGCCATCCTACGCTTCCATCACACCTGGGGCCACGGCTACATCCCTGCAGCCCTGCAGATCTTCAACGCGAAAACAGTCTCACAGCTCTTATACGGCGTCCCCATCTGGATGTCTTCACTACACAGCTCCGTGGAGAGAGTCCAATCTGTATTTCTATACAAAATCCTAGGCCTCCCCCATTGCGTTCCATATGCTGCCCTATGTCTTGAAGGCGGTCAACAGAGAATTGAAACTAGGGCCTGGCTTAGATTCTTAAAATACTGGGTCAAAATTTGCTTTTTTTCTTCCAAGGACATCCTACTCCAAGCTCTGCTTGCTGACAGTCTGTTACCCAAAGGCCTGGCCCTATTTCTCAAAAAAATTAAGACCCTAGGGCTGTCACCAGACTCAATGGGTTCAATTCCCCCCCCCCAGCGTCTTCCAAACCATCAAAAACAGGGTCTTGGACATAGAAGGGCAAACGCTGTTTAGCGCGGCCCTGAAAGTCTGCTCCCCGCTGCACTTTCAGCTACCCCTTACCCTCGGACGCAGACCCAGTTACCTACATCATCTAGAACAGCCACAAGACCGCTGGGCATTCACCCTCGCTAGATGTAACATAGTACCATCAAGTCTAGTGCAGGGTAGGTACAAGGGCTTACCAACAGAACTGAGAGTTTGCCCATGTGGCCAGGGAAAGACTGAATCCCTGCAACACATGCTATTTTACTGTACACTGTACAAGGACATCCGTCTGTCACATCTGACAGCTTTTCTCCTCTCTCATTCCGGATGGGCAGACCTGAGGAAAATACAATACCTTCTATGTGACCTTAGTAAGGAAGTCACTCTATCCACTGCTAGATACGTCCAGGCCATTATTCAGAGACGCCGCAACATGCTTCCCCAAAACGAGGGGCTCCAATTACGATTTCCTGGCACCTCCTCTTGCCTGTAATGAATCTTTCCCCAGTATTTTATTGTGTTTTTATGTTATTTATGCAGCATGCCAATAAAGGTTTCTGTTTCTCTCTAAAAAAAAAAAGAATGTAGTGCGCTGTGAGTATAGTGCACGATTTGAGCTTGCTCACAGCTGCTTTGATCTTTCAAATTCGCTATGATGGTAGAAAAGCCCTTGTGCGAACGGAGTCCAGGGTTGCTCCTATGTAGGAGACTACTTGAGAAGGTATGAGATTGGACTTTTTTGCATTGATTTTTAGGCCTAATTTTTCCAGGGTGGATAGGCTGAATCTTGTGGCCGAGAGTGCTTCATGATAGAATCGGGCCACTAAAAGACAGTCGTTGATGTAAGGAAAGATTTTTATCTGTTGGGTCCGTAGGTACGCGATGACTGGTGCCATGCATTTTGTGAATGTCCTGGGGGCCGTTGAGAGCCCAAACGGTAGGGCAGTGAATTGGAAGGTATCGTTGTAGAACCGGAACCAGAGGAATTTTTGATGAGATGGTGGATGGAGATATGGAAATACGCATCTTGCAAATCGATGGTGATGAACCAGTTTCCCTGAGACAAGAGGGGAAGAATGGAGTCAAGGGTGAGTATACGGAATTTCTTATGAAGTATGTACCAGTTGAGGTCTCTTAAGTCCATGATGGGCCTTATGCTCCCGCCTTATGCATTCTTAGGGACTGCAAAATAATGGGAGAAATATCCATTGGTACTGTCAGATGGAATTTGGATTATGGCCTCTTTGGATAACAGAGATGAGATTTCCAAATGCAGTGGCATGGAAAAGTGAGTAGGTCTAATTGAATTTGGCGGAGGAATGCAAAAAATTCTATCCTGTATCCATGTTGAATGATACTAAGGACCCACTTATCGGTAGTGATGTTTTTCCATTCTTGTAGGAATGGGGACAATCTTGTATATGAGGGAGATTCAAGAGAATTGCTTACCCCTACGCTGGGTCTTGCGGAAGGACTGCTCAGGGCTACGAAGGCGTTGTTGCTTGAACAGCGGCGTAGGAAGCTGCTGAGTTTGGTAAGTGCGGTCCTGTTGCTGCTTACTGTACTGAGAGGGCTGGTACTGAGTAATGACTGATACTGTGGCTTTTTGTAGGATAGCTTGTGGTACATATATGGCTGGTATGGTACGTAGGATTTCGCTGTCTTTCTCATCTTATGGATATTGTCCATAGCTTTATCAGTTTTAGAGTTGAACAGCCTCACCGCATCGAAGGGAAGTTCCTCGATTTTGGTCTTGGTGTCTTCAAGGATGTTGGCTGTTCTAAGCCAGGCGTGGCGTCTAACAGCAATGGCAGTCAGCATGGATTTGGAAGCGATGTCAGCTGTGTGTTTTGCAGCAAATCGCTGTTGCCTGGTAAGGGTGTTAGCCTCTTCATAAACGTTGAGGGTTTCATAAACCTTGAGGGATCAGGTAATGATTGCAGCACTGGAACTATCTTGTCCCACAAGTGCTTCTGATATGCGCCCATGGCGGCCTGATAGTTAGCAATTTTAACCAACATTGCGGCAAACAAATACAGCTTCTTTCCAAAAGTGTCTGATTTCTTTCCGTCTTTGTCAACAAACTGATGATCTGGTACGGGATTTATATTGAGTAGTCTCAACCACAATGGAATTAGGTGAAGGATGCTTGGCCAGAAAGTCAGAGTCCAAACCATGAGTCTTATAGTGGTGCTCAAGCTTACATGGCACCTGTACCAGTGTAGAAGGTTTGTCCCAAGAAGATTTTACCAGCTCAAACAGAGCAGGAATGAGACTGAGGCTAGGAGAAGTTTTATCCTGCTCCATATCGTGAAAATCAAGGTCTCATTCTTGTTGAGGGATTTGCGCATCGAGCTGCAGAGGTGCTGCCATCCGCATAATAAGCTGTGCATAGGACGAGAAGTCCTCTGACGAGGGCTGAGATGACGAGCCCTGGGCGTCAGTATCAGCGGCGTCAGAGTCTGTGGACACTGTAGATGGATTAGATGACTGTGAGGAAATAAAAGGAGAACGCCTTGGTACTGTGTCTTCTGGTGCCATCTCCACATCTGATTGGGTGGACTGGGAGAAGGGTATGGTATCGTGGACATCAGGACCGGAGTAAAGCATCGTGGCTCGAACCGAAGAGTGTCCACCACTGTACTTAGCACGCTTTGGAAGTTCTGTAGGTACTGTAGGAAATTGCCTCTTGCGAGATGGCGCTTGAGGCGTAGAAAAGTCCTGTTGAGTATGTGGCTGACATGGGATAGAAGGAACCATGGTATGGTGCCACGGTACTTGCGCCTGAAGCTCCGACTGATAGGTGTAGCCCTGGTACGGATACGGTTGGAACGGAGCATTAAAAGGGGGGCCAAACTGCGGTGGTCCTTGCGGACGGTACCCATCACCACAATCCCGAGGCTGGCGCTTTGCGGTACACTTCCTAGGGTTTTCATGACCAGACTCCTGTTCAGATGGAGACTCGGTATCAGCCCGCCCTGAGTATTGAGGGCTTGTATGGGCAATGGCCCGGCTGGCATCTGGCTCAGCCTCAAATCGGCCCGAGTTTGGCAACATGCACATATTGTCCTGAGCCATCTGGGCTAAAGGAATGTGCTCCTCTGCATCAGAGAGTCCAATTGCTTCCCTCGAAGACTCCTCGAGCAATATCGAAGGAGCGGGAGGAGGCACAACAGGCAACTTGGCCGGTTTCTTCGCTGTCTTAGGCTTATCGATGGCCTTCTTTTTTGCAGGGTGAGAAGGCAGTTTGGCTTTTGATGGTTTGGAAGCGTCCTTACCCTTAACTGGCACAGAAATGGTAAGCAGCGGTTGGTCTGCTGGAGAGTTTTGTCTAGAGGCCTCAGCACGCGGCGGGGACAGTGCTGTGAGGAACGCGCTTTCCATATTTGGAGACAGTCTTTTCATAAAGGAAAGATCGAAATCTTTGGTGCCTTAATTGCTTGCTTTGAAAATCCTTTGCAAGCAGTGCAAGACTGATCTTGATGTGATTCTCCAAGACAAAACAAGCATTTATCATGTCTGTGATAAAGGAATTTTCTGGGAGCAGACGACACACTGCTTGAAGCCCCGAGGGGCCATAAACAAAAGGAAAAAAAGGGGATCCCTAGATTGGGGGGGAAAACGCGACAGAACAGAGATAAACAACTCAAATATAGCAGGTTCTGTCAAATAACCGTTAAAGTAAAAGAAAGTAAATAAATAAGCAAGAAAAAGGGTAGCTAGCTAGCTAAGTACTTAACGGTCAATAGCTCTGCTCTTCCTACGTCCTACAAGAACGGCAGAAAAAGAGGAACTGAAAGGAAGATGGGGGGGCTTATATACCCCGCGGGGGGGGAGCTAATTGACTCTTTTATCTTAAGCTCTAGAATTTTCCGGACATTCCTGCGCAGGCGCAGGATAACCCATTTGTGTGCATTCACAGAGACCACTACAAAGAACAAATTGATTTTTTAAAAATTGAACTAAAATTCCTCAGTAAGCAGACATATCTTTTATAGATCCAGGTACTCATTTAAGGTATGAAACTTTTTCTACATGCATGCCAATACAAGGGTTTCTTGCTCCATAATCACTCAGATTCTTATGATACTGGCTGGAATTGTTTTATTTTTGTGGCAATTACAGTCATAGGATTAAACGATTTCTGCGAAAGTAACACTGAGTAATTATAAGTGTGCCTTCCAAGGGCTGGTTCTCAGAATCTCAAATAGGCAAACACTGCAATATAATATAGCAGGAGGCCCCCAATGTGCACTCCAATGCACACATGACACACTTGCACCAATGGATGTACTCCATAAAATTTTGAATGCTACAAAACCATTATTTCCTCTTCAGAAAGTCACCTTCTATATTAGAAGAATGATGGCGGGAGCCAGGATACTATGTTATCCTTCCTCTGGTATTTAGGCTACCCGTTTCAGTGACATTCAAATTAGACTTATATGACACACACACAACACAGTATACTGCCTGCCGTCTGTGTTCATGAACTAATATAAGGAAGCTGTATAAATGTGAGGAAATGGGAGGTGACAGCTCAGCTGAAAATGTGGGCTTGCAAAAAGCATGATAATAAAGGTACCTGCATACAGTTGCTATAAAAATATCTCTCATCTGCAACTATTTTAATGTACAATGATGTTAGTCATATTTTTTCAGCATAAAAAGTTTGGCACCTCTCCCAAGTGATTTATACCTACTCTGCATAGTTGAAAAGTCGACTATCCCATAGTGTATGTGTCCCTCTAGGACCAGAGTGGAAGAAGCCAGCATCTGTTCCATCAAATTTGTTCAGTCCATCTTCAGAATTCTTCGAGGCATGACTATGTACGACATCCAAGAGGACTGTGATTCCCATTGAGTGGGCAACATCTATCAGTTCCTTCAAGTCATCTGGAGGTCCATAACGGCTAAAATGTATGAACATTTAAAATTACTGATTGTCAAAATTCACATTGTGATCCCCTTCCCCCATGCTTTACCATATTATGTAAAGGGGTAAGAAGTACAATTTGTATGTGTAAGATTTCTACCATTTTAGGGTAGAATATAAAGACTATGATAACATTTAAAAAGTGACTGCCAATCAGCAGGGTCAATTATAGTGTGATTCACAGAGTACAACTTTTGAATAAGTAGCCATGTTAGTCTGTCGAAGAGAGAGAGAGAGAGAGAGAGAGAGAGAGAGATGTGGCATTTAAAGGCTTAACTACTAGATTTTATTGTGAGATTTCATAGTTCAAGGCATGCCCGAGCAAGTGGACTTGATCCATGAAAAGCTCACATTAAAATATAGCAGTTGTTAAGATACCACAACATTTCTGTCTCTTGAACTGAATTGTTCCATTGTTTTTTCTTCTTTTGCCTGACAGAGTATAACCTGAAGTATGAGCTACCTTCTACTTTCTTTTTTCCTTGTGATGGCACATGTGTGAATACTGAGAGAAAGAGGGTGAAAGAAGACACTGGACAAGAAGCTTTAAACAAGTAACTAAGTCTTGCCTCAGGTGTATGAAAATGAAAGTCAGTCTATCTCACGTAGATACTGTGAGCATACATGAGATATAGGCTGTAAAGCACTTGGCATAATAAAAATACCTTAGAAATGAAGGACTGAAATTTTAATTTGCATCACTTAGCAGTCATTTCAGGAGGAAATTATATCTCAGTTCACATTCTAACTAGTTTTCAGAATGTTCTGCAATTCAGAAGCATAAGAGTCTTGATTGCAATGTTAAATAAATCTAGAAGTGGAACTGTAGCACAAAATGGTATTAAGAGAAATTGTACCTATAGCAGTATGTAGTTCCACATAACCACAAATATAATGTGATGTAATCTCTACAATGTAGCAAGATAATCTGGATTGCAAATGAGAAGCACTCCATTGGTTACAGAAGAAATATCTCATCTAAGTTACATGGCAGATTCCAGTCTAATACTGGAAAAAAGAAGCACAGCAACTAAATGTTTCTACCTAATGTAAAAGGCACTGTATTTTTAAAGCTTCTAACATGGTCAGGCAATCTGGCTAGGCCTGACAACTGCAGATCAACAAAATGTAGAGGGTCACATGTTTCCCATATATCCTGAATATATTTTTCATTCTCCTGCTCCATCTCCCACCTGTCCCCTCTCATCTGATGCAACAAAGCCATCATATCTCTATTATTTGGTTATTCAGAAGCTGTGTGATCTAAAGCCACCCACCCACATACAAATTGGCTGCTGATTTTCATGTACACTGTCCCAAAATCAAAACAAATGAAGTTGCAAATATATATGCAACTAGGCTATAAATGAGAAAGTCATTTATTCATTTATTTAACAGAACTCACAGTGTGATGCCTAGCTGTGTGCAACCATAACATGCATGTTGGTAAACAGCAGCTTTATAGGAAGTAATTGGGACTCAACACAGAAGTCATTTTCCCCTGCATTCATCCATAGCTGTACTGTAAAATTTAAAGGGTTTGCAATTGGGTGGATATTTTTCCCTAAAAAAATGATTAAATACCACTTTTACCCAATGCACAACATCAGATCTCTAATGTTTGCGTTAAAAGAAACAAGTACAATAGATTCTAAATATTTTTAACAGATGTGGGATGCTGTCCACTCAGTATTGCACCAACACAAGGGGTTTAACAAGTCATTTTAAATCAGGCTTGTCCAACCCGCGGCCCAAGGGCTGCATGCGGCCAGGTCAGCTCATAATGTGGCCCAGTGCAATTTTTTTTATTTTTAAAGACATTCCAAAGTTTCAAGTTACACTGCCGGTGCTTGCGGCCGGGGCACGTCACACCACTAGAGGGGGAGAGAGGGAATGAAGGAGTGGGAGAGGTCAGTGGGGCTGCGTGACTGCATTGCGCTGTCCCCATCAATAGGTGGAGCCCCTCCCAGCCCCATAAAGCTGCCGGAGTCGAAGCTGGCAGCCTCTGCCCTCTGAGATCGCAGCTGCCAGTAAGCGCGCTTGGAGCGGGGCTGCGGAGGACGGATAGGGCTGACCCCCTCAAGCAGCCCAAACCAAATGTATGTGCGGCCCAAACCAAATTTTCATCTTCTAGTGCGGCCCAGGGAAGGTGAAAGATTGGACACCCCTGGTTTAAATGATCAGTGCAACACCACTGGTTTAAATGATCAGTGCAATGAAAGAGAAAAGAAGATATTACAAAATGAAAGCACTCTAACATACCTTGATGCAGCAAAAAAGCTTGTAATCTGATAACCAAAACTGGCATAATAAGCATGTTCCATCACTGCCATTAACTGAATACAGTTATATCCTGTTTTGAAACAAAGAAGAAAACACCACTTGATGGTTGTGGCAGGCTTGCTCAAACCAATAAAAAATACCTTTATCTATGAGACACGCTACATTAGTAAGATCATTTATAAAATAAATGATTAGCAAACCTACCAAAATAAAACCCAAGGGAAAAATGACCTCCCCATCTATCCTTTGAAGGCCGGTTTCTCAAGTGATCCCCTAAGTGCACTCAAACATTAGCCTTTTAGGAAGAAATATGTGATATGCAAATACAGTCATAATTCAACTCCAGAATATTAACTATCCCAATCTACATGTCCTGAACTTCAACTGCACTTTTGATATTTACAGTGTTGATCATAAAAGGGAAAAGAGTAACTGACTATACACATATTAAACCTTGAGCTTTCCTTAATGTTTCAAACATACTCAATTTCCATCTAATCGTTAACATATTTTTCTCCAAATTCATTTCCCTCAAGGAATCTCTCTAAAAGAACGAACATTAAAGCAATGGAATTTTACTTTGAAGCTTACTGAAGGAGCTGGCGACCAAAGAAAAATAAAAACCTTTCTTTTTGTCCCTTATCCAACCCAAAATGTTTTTCTGTGATATTAAATGAAGGCAATCTGAAGGGAAAAGTACAGTTTAATGATGAAACCTCCAGCACTTAAAACAAATCTTTTACTAAGCTAACTTTTATGTCAGCAAACAAATGCAAGGATTATAGGAAAGGATAACCTTCAGATCTGTTTTGAAAGTCTGGGCAGGAGAGTTTCCACCTGATTCTTAGCTTTAACTAAAAATTTTGGCATAACATTTAACCTGCCAGTTAAAACATTAAAACATTTAACTTCACCAGTGTTGATGTAAGTCAGCTGTGATTTCAATATTTTCCTTCTGACACAACAAATCAAATAAGAATTAAGAGGTGCATGACATCAACTTAGGTTGCAATCACAGAGTTGCTCTTGATACATTGGTACACTGAACTGTGACATTCTTCTGATTCTAGCTATTTTTTTAATTCAGCAAAATTGCTTTATAATTTTTCACAATTAAGCCCATAGTGACTAAACAATTTTCAATACTATTTTTGCTGTCGTTACTATGCTTCTTCTTTCCTTCAACACCCAACTGTCTATTTTGTCCTACTGGGCATCAGATATAAACCATATTTTATAGTAGCAGTGAATAAAATGTTAAAACTTGCCTCCACAAACATTCTTTGAACATTTTTGTAGTTTAATAAGTCTTCAGGCAGAATGACATAAACTTTTAATGTACGGAATCAGATAGTTTGTACGCGGCCATTTTCATTTTTTTCCCCATGGCAACTAATCCGTTAATGTCTAAAACACTATAACAAAAATAATCCTGCTTACTCTCTAAAAGCCAAGAAAAACATTGCCTACTCTATTTGTGACACTATGGTGGCACGCAACTAGATTAATAAATAGATACAAGAGTGTTATTTCAATATATTGTACTGCACAAATAATGATCTAAACACTATGAAAAGCATTCGTTTGCGTCTGGGTTTCTGACCATTTGAAAAAATTTAAAGAGAGGCATTATTTCAGTAAATGTTCTGTACACAAAAATACATTGCTATGATGCATTAAATATCAACACAAGATACAATCCACAGACCCTCAAAATGAGCTCTTCTAATAAAAGCACAGGGCTCATTAAAAATTTATCTCAGAAGAAGCCTTAGATATTACATACCAAGATCCTTGACTTTCGGAAGTACATTGTGTGTGAAGTTTTTATATGAAGCTATTTTCCCTTCAGGGGAAGCAATTCCCACATGAGATTCATAGATCCTTAAGCTTTTCGGCTTCTTAGGAATAGGATGTCTCCTCTATACAAACGGGAAAACAGTTTGAGAATAAAAATGTGAGAAGCCACCCATTATATTATTCAAGAAGTAGTAAACTGTGTTAAAATCTGAAAAAGCATATGCAGTTTAAAAGAATATAACCATTATATTTAAAAAATCACATCAATTTTTTTATTGGAAAGGAATCTGCCTCCAATCTTGATTTGGCTTTTACAGCTTCTCTTCAGCAATGACCATTCAGCAGCAATGACCAGAAATTCAGCAGCAATGACCAGATATTCAGCTAGATGTATATGTTCATTTTGTCCAATGACTGTCACATAAAACCAGAGGAGTGTTTTCTCTTTATACTGCTGCTGTTCAATTAAACCAGTGTTTCTCAAAAATCTCTCCCCACAGAAAATCTGTTTCCATGTTGATGTGACTACCAAGCAACCTTGGTATGCTATGAAGTCTCTGCCATATGATAACATAGGAGAACTAGACAATTCCCTTGAACTTCATCATTAACATGTAGAGAGACACAAACAGCAGAGAAATGCGCAAAAAGTGTTTCCCTATAAACAAGCAAGGGAAGAAAAACTGGTCATTTCTGCCATCGTCAATTTCCTCACTAAAGAAGCATAGCTGCTTTTAGGGAAATGTAGGGATTTGAAGAAGGCTAAAAAATCTGCACATGTTTTGAAGTATGTCAATCCATATTTATCAGTTTCATTAGTGTTGTCTGCAAGGAACATTACCCTCTAAAACTGTTGTACATCCTCCACCCCAAACTTTCTCATCCATGCTTCCGCTCATTAAATCCAAAGGTTATTTTATTGAGCTTATAGAGCAGAAAGAACATCATGAATTACTAACCCATCTCTTGACTGCAGGGAAAAAAAATACAATTGTAATGAACTTGGGTAATTCTGTAATGCCTGCCATACAAGTATGGATTACTATAATGTGGAATGTGCTGGAATGTCAAAGCTCACAGAAGCTGTGAGATTACAGAACGATAGACAAAGCATAGAAACTTCTCTAATAAGTTAGTGACTTTTTAGTTACTGGTTTTGAAAGGAGATGGGTGTTTTGCAATACTAGTATGGATACTCTGCTATCTATTGCTATGTCAGTTTTACAAATACTGTACTTTTCTTCTGGTTGACCTATATTGGTTGCACATTCAATCTATAACATAGACACATTAACTAAAATATGTAAGAAGTAACACAAAAATAGGAATTAAGTTTTCCTAGAAGTGAAAAGTGAAGGCGTGAAAGCCTTCGAGGATACATTTCCCTAGAAGCCTAGACTCTAGAAAAACAATGATTAGAGTTCAGTTGCTTTCATGGTTTTTCTATTGTCTACGAGGCAATGTTTTCCTTTTCCTTCCCATGCACCCATAGTGCTGTCCACAAACTGTCTCTCTCTCCTCCCCACGTACCCATGGTGTGTCCACAAACTGTCTCTTGAGGGTTCCGATCAAGAGTATAGGGCGCACAAAATACTGTTATGGAAAGGGGAGCTCTCCTTCTCACAATTGTGCTGATGGAAGCAGCTTTGAAACCAGATGTTGTTCATTGGCTTTAGGCCAGAAGGGTTCTACTGAGACCCCATATGATTACTTTGAAAATAGAACCATACTCCAAATATTATACAAGCATTATATTTCAACTTGATTTCATTCTAAGGATTATATTAGGCATTAGTCCATTTTTTCACAAATATTTTCCTCCAGAATTTTATGGAGGCAGTCATGGAAGCCCTCAAATGCACCACGTGGGTGACAGAGAGATATTTTTGTATCATTTTTAACTGTACACTAAAAGGAACACGTTATCTCCTTCTAATAAGCTATATATTATACCAAACAACTGAGAAAGTCTTTGTAAATATTGAAGAAGAAACTCAATGAAACATGAATAGAATGGTCTTTTTTTAGTCCAACCGAAAACACAGGAAATACAATTTAGAAAGAACTGGGTAACACTAACACTTCATCCCATTTTACATTTCAAACATGTTTAAACTGCTTACTCTATACGGAAGGGGTGGGTCCCAGAACACCCAGTCATAGTTGATATTGGCATCCTCACGAACTACATATCTTGCCCAAGGAGAAATGCGATAAAGAATCTCTCCGTTTTGAGTTTCTATCACAAGCTACAAAAATCAAGAGTGAAAGAAAGAACAAAGTTGTGATTAGTTATTAGTGTTCACATATAGGTGCCACTAAAAGCAACAGTCTCACATTTTATCCCTCCTAATAACATTTTATAGTTCAAAAACAAGTAACAATTGCACCATCATCTTGAATGTTCATTCAGTTTTGACAGACAGCAGCCACTACTGTGGGCTGAGGTAACCGACAACAAACATACACAACATTCATTAAGTGTTTTGTACTACTCACTGTTACTGAAAGAAGGAACCTACAACTGAGTTCAGCTGCATTCATAAATTAATATATTCGTTCAGTAAATTTATTGACTACATTACCATAATCTTGCAGGGTCATATATAACTATCAAACATACTATAAATGCCCTTATCAGCTGAAATATTCAAAGAAAAAAAACCTGATCAAAACAATCCATCACAATGACTGAAATCCTGTTGCTTAATTATGCATGCAGAAGGTAAATGGCATAACATTCAGTCACTTCAAGTTGGCAATTAAGGAGTCCCCAATGGGATTCTCAAGTGTGTGCCAAGCCAGTGGGTACATGTGTTCCAATGAATCCCAAAAGACACTCATTTCTTGCTAGTTAAAAGTGACTGAACTTTATGCCACTTACCTCTTCTATGTGGCAACAGGATTCCAGCAAAACAACAACTACAACAACAAAGAAAGTCTTGGTTATCATATAGCTTTTAAGAGGCAGCCTTAAATACACCACAGTTACACAAGAAGAGCGCTCCAATAGGCGGGAAAAGTTCATTCTGGGTTACCACCAGATACAGATTGTTATACAGCCAAGCAAGCCTTCTTTAATAATCTTAAAGAATCTAAACTGGGGTGAGGCAGGGAACTCCACCAGGTAAGCTTGTCGCAAGCTATATGTTAACAAGACCTAGTTCATTAGCTAACAGACTGCAATGCTGTGCAATGAAAGTATTGTAGTGAATTAAGAAAAATAAATAAACTAGAACAAACAGACAAGATGAGCAAGCATTGATGTAATAACGGTGTATCTCATAGTAGGTAATCTGAGTGAATTAAACTGGCCTGCAGAGAATTTCTAGTGTGATATAGTGTATAGAGTGATGGGATACGATTCTGAGGGAGTGAAACTGGTAAAACCAATCCTTAAATATTACACTTATATTGAAAGCCCTATTAGGTAGGGTTGCTATAAATCAGTTCCAACTTGATGACACATAACACGAATAGTATTACAAGACAGGGAGAAAGGTTCCATTCTATCAATTATCTTCATATCATGTACAATTTTATCAAGACATCTACCATAATAAGATTGTTTTCCTAGCTAATTATTGCCGCTTCACATCCCATCCATATGAATGTGATGCTTCAATTAATTTATCCTTATTTAGCCATAGGACATCATTTTACATTTACTTAGACTGAACCTCTTTTGTAATCTCTCTGTCCACTGCACAGTTTGGAGAGATCATTTTGGGAATCTGTACCTCTCTGATAATACTTGTTTTAGTTATCTCCTTTCCCCCATCACACACAAACCATTTCATTGTCTAAAGACAGCACAAAAGATGAAGCCCTAAATGAAATATAAAAATTATATTTTATAAGTTATATAATTACATTTTAAGTTACATTTTAAAATGCAATGTAGTTAAATAAGTAGACAACAGCCTCACCTCACTTGCTTATTGGAACATTTCGCAAGACTAAGTCTTGAGAAAAGGCAACATCTTAAGACAAATACAATTAGAATAACAGAATCATAATATAATTGAATTGGAAGGAGCCTAGAAGGCCAGTGAGTCCAAACCCCTGTTCTGTGCAGGGGATCTAAATCAAAGGAGATATGAAAGATGGTGATCAATTTTTTTCTTGAATGCTTCCAATGTTGGATTGTTCACCATCTCCAGAGATACAGTGGGGTCTTGACTTGAGAACTTAATCCGTATTGAAAGGCGGTTCTCAAGTCAAAAAGTCTGTAAGTCAAGTCTCCATTGACCTACAGTGTATTGAAAACCCGTAACAGGCCATTTTTGTTCCATTTTTTCTGGTCTGTAAATCAAATCTCAGTCTGCAAGTCAAACCTAAATTTTGCGGCCAGAGACGTCTGTAACTCAAAAAGTCTGTAAGTCAAGCCGTCTGTAAGTCAAGGGTCCACTGTAATTAGTTCCATTGTCATAATGCTCTAATACATAGTTAGGAAGTTTTTCCTGATATTCAGCCAAAATCTGGCTTCCTTTAATTTGAAGCCATTATTACGTGCATTATTGCACTTTGTGATGCCCCTCCTCTATATGACAATTTGAAAAGGGCTATCATATCTCCCCATATACCGTGTTTCCCCGATAAGATCTATCCCGAAAATAAGCCCTCCCCTTACTGTGTAACATTCCTCTAAAATAAGCCCTCCCTGAAAATAAGCCCTATTGAGATTGATTTTCGCGCCACGCCGTCCCATTACCAGGCAGCGAAAGGAGGGCAGGCAGGCGAGGGCAGGCGGGGCGGCGGCGGGCGCGGGCTCGGCAAGAAAGGCGCGCCTGGCTGAGAGAAAGCGCGGACCGGCCGGGCCAGCCTTCCAGCTCCCGGGAGCAGCAGCAGCAGCAGCAGCAGCAACAGCAGGAGCCAGCCGGCTCTGCAAGAGGAATTGCCGGCTTCCCATAGCGAGCAGGGGTGGCAGGAGATTCCTTCCTCCCCCCGCCCACCTCACCCTCCGGCCGGCTTCCGAAGGACCAACAAGGGCGAGATGAGTGCTGTCAATGTTCATTAAAATAAGCCCTCCCCTGAAAATAAGCCCTCTGGTGTTTTTCTTTCCCCCAAAAATAATAAGACAGTGTCTTATTATCGGGGAAACACGATACTTCTTTTTCTCAAGGCAAAACATACCCAGCTCTTTAAGTCTTTCCTCATAGGGTTTGGTGTTCAGTCCCCAGATCATCCTTGTTGCCATCATATGAACCTGTTTATTTATTTATTTATTTATTTATTGGACTTCTATACCGCCCCATAGCGCTACAAGCACTCTCCGGGCGGTTTACAATTTTTAATTGTACAGGCTACACATTGCGCCCCCAGCAAGCTGGTACTCATTTTACCGACCTCGGAAGGATGGAAGGCTGAGTCAACCTTGAGCCGGCTATCTGGGATTTGAACCCCAGGTCGTGAGCACAGTTTTAGCTTGCAGTACAGCGTTTTAACCACTGCGCCACGAGGCTCAAACTGTTCCAGTTTGTTGCCATCCTTATTGAAGTGTGGTGCCCAGAACTAGACACAGTACTCAAGATGAGGTCTAACCAGTGCTGAATAGAGAGGAACCAGTACTTCACAGGATCTGAAGAGTATAGTTCTGCTAATGCAGCCTAAAATAGCATTGGCCTTTTTTGCAGTTACACTGCATTATTGGCTCATATTCACCCAATTTTGTATCTTCTGCCAATTTGATAAGTATTCCTTGCACTCCCTCATTCAAGACATTAACAAAAATATTGAATAACACCCGGCCCAGCAGCCTTGAGGGACTCCAGTTGTCACCTCCCTCCCAGTTTCAGATGGAGCAATTGATAAGCACTCTCTGAGCATGATTCTGTAACCAAATGTATATCCACCTGACACTTGGGCTATCCGGCCCACACCTAGTTAGCTGGCTAATCAGAATATCATGGGGCAATTTATGAAGGGCTTTGCTGAAGCCAAGATATATTACATGTACAGCATTCCCACAGCCTACCAGGGAAATCACCCAAACAAAACGGTTGCATTTCTCATCTATTCAAGTATTATTATCTGATTACTAGTCTATTCATGTATTCAATTATAGGTGGAAGAAACCCCTGCCTATACAGGAATCTTCTTATAAGGAAGAAAGCTCATTTTGCAAACCAGATGATTTGGTAGTGTTGCCAAGTATTGGGACATTTGACTTTGACAAACCCAAATCTGAAGCTTTACACTTTTCTTGTTTTCCCTTGCTGCTTGACAGTTCCTATTATGCTGAACAGCTGGTATACTGTAGTATCTGCATCCTACATATTTTGCACAAGTCCTGCCTAGATCAAGAAGTACAAATAATATACAGCATTTTCTTTCCTGGAAAAAAGCCCCAAACCACTAGACTATGTCAACAGTCTGTTATTCCTCTGCTTGTTTAAAAAAATTAATTCATAACACCCAAATCTCCCTAAGGAGCATAGGTCCTTCAGACAGGGGTTTCGCAGGCCACAGACCTACCACCTTACACTGGGGCAAGTCCTCAACCTCCAGCAGTGCGTAGCATTTGCGCCTGGATCAAGCCTGACCTTAAAAGAACACTTTATTTTTACTCAGTACTTTGCAAGTACAGCAACATGGACTTTGTGATTCCCTAGATCTCACAGCTCCTCAGTTAATTAGGACTTCTCTGGTAGCTAGTCAATGGCGTTTACCAATCCTATGGATTTAGCCAAACGCTACTGGCCCAATCCTCTGTGATGATTTTTATAATTATTTTTATTAACAAAATATAGTTTCATAGAAACAGTTTGTTTTGCTCAAGTATTAGCATAAAGACATGTTCAAAGGATTACCATAGTTAAATACAACAACTAATTCTCATTAAAATAACAAACACTAAAACTGGGCTAAGATTGGCTAGCCCCACTTCCTTCTTCTATTACTTACATTCTTTTTCCTTCAAGCTGCATAACACAAACCATTAAGAACTTCTCTCAGGCAAAAGTTCTCTTCCACTTCATGATCTCCTTCTCCTCAAACATAACCCATTTTCTACATTCCTCAGACTTCCTTCTTCACGACTGTAAACCAATTAACTCAAAGAAGCCTAACTGTCTGATCTGCCTACAGTTCTTATGGAGATGCAGGTGGTTTATCTCCATTCCAATTTAAAAATAATGTATTGGGTCTTTGTGCTAGACCTCCTTGTCCTTGCATCCTTCTCAGGTTTTACTCTGCACCAGCCTGGCTGTAAATTAAGAAAAACAACCTCTCTGCCTTTCTCACATTCCCATGTCTTCAACTCCTTTCACTTTTAAAACCTAACAGACTCTATTTATTTCCTCCTCATTGACTACAAATCCCACTTTCCATTAATCTCCAACTACAAGTCCCACTCTCCTTCAATCTCATGACAACAGCGATAGGCCCTCACGCCTGAAATGCACTAAAAATCTTTGTCTCCCTGCAGTGAAAATGGATGTAAGCTTGTAAAGGATGGCAGTGGTGCCCCTCAACACTTGGCAGACCCCCAGTTTCCATGGAGACTACGATGGGCCTGACTGTGGTCGTGTTTGCCAAGGAATTGGAGTACTTAACAGAGTGGGCATGGTAGAAACTAATGCGCAAGATCATCCAGTGGATGATGTAAAGCTTTTGAAGGTCTGCCCATCTGGCTAGAACAAAATTGTAACAAATCTTTTCTATCAAATTGTATTGTACTGTGTTCAGTTTTTTAGAAGATTCTTGTTGTGTTCCAAGAGCTACTGTGTAAAATTATTAGGTACTGCATGCATCTTCAGAATTTATCATCAACTCATAACCGCAGTTCAATCTTGTTCTTAGTAGTAAAGACTCAAACTGTCATAGATGGATCTCTTTGAAACAGAAACAAGAACACCGCTCAGACCATATGGATACCACAGTAAAGTCAGACCACAGTTACTAGGCAAAATAATTCAAAGATTGAACCTACTTTAAGAAGAAGCAAGTGAATAATAAAATAGAAATGATTATTCAGGAACAAGGTTTTTATGTTGAGGAAGCACATTTTGTCAATTTGAGGAAATCTGAAAAGGGCAATGTCCTTCTTTGACTATAAGGGAGAAGGAGCAGGATTGTTGGCCAGAGGCATTCTGAAATTTCTGCAGTGCGCAATGCAACTTACTATTCCCAGTTTTAATATCATCTTTAATGTAACAGACAGGAAGGTAGAGAGAGGCACATCAACTATTGAACTATATTCCATATATTCACAATCATTAGAGCATATCCCTTAGTATGCCTTAAATTCACAGTGCTCACTTAAACAGACACTGTCATGGTGCAAAGCCTTAAGATGAACAGCTTGCAAAACATGGACAACACTCAATCACTTCATTGTACTGAAAATAAACAACAAACAATGGGCAGAATTCAGAACATGACATTTCTTCGAATCTTATGAAAATTTAGCTTGTTGTGGTTTCTTCACAGATCTATTCATATTCATCACAGATCCTTCATATTTTTAGAAGGTATGGCATGAACTTCCTCTCCATTCAATGATTGCTTCAGAGAATTTACAAAACAAAAGGAACTGGTACATCCACAGAAGTCCAGATTATAAATGAGAGATGAAGTCTCAGGATATAGAAAACAGAATAAAGTTATTTATTCTGTATTCTTAACGGATAGTTAAAAAGCTCAACACATTTCGGCATCGAATCATATACATTTTTTGAAAAAATATATCTACAGCTTGGTACTCTCGATTTTACATAAATACATACATTTAAACTGAGCACATTAGGCATGATAAAATATACTAGACAGAATATAAAACACATACAGAGCTTCTTTATACTCTCTGCCCCTTGGTCTATACCAGCTCCAAAAACATTTGAAAGTGCTAGCACTGAAAAAGGAGGCACCCTTTAAAGGTACGTAAAGATGAAGGCGGTGAGATGACCAACCCAGCAATGTTATCATAATAATGGGAGAAAGTCTATTTCTTTGTTTAACCCCGTGAGGTACTAGGGCGTTCAGTTTCAAGATCCAGTCAATTTCCCTTTTTAGTAAGGACCTTTCATAGTTCCCAGGAACTCTCTCTATGGCCCAGAACATTGGAAGTCAAATCTTAATGTTAAATAGGTTACTTACAAACTGAGAAAATACATACTGTATTTGCTGGCGTATATGACTACTTTTTTGTCCTTAAAAACATGCCTCCAAGTGGGGAGGTCGTCTTATACACTGAGTGCACTTCAGTTAGGATAGAAATAGCTGACCATAGTAGCCTTCCAATGCCTGCCCACCTCATTCTATATACCGTCCAGTATCACGTGGTACTCCCCCCACTCTTGGCCAGGGACTCCCCAGCACAGATGGGAAAGACAAGGCTGCCGGGGCGTCTGGCTACCGTCTTCGGGATTCCCCCTGCACCCACCGAGAGAAGACGGCCAGAAGTGGGTAGGCCGACCCGGGAACGCAGGCTGGCCCATCTGGGAAGGGTGTCCCTGATGCTCCTCCCCACCCCTGGGCCTGCCACTGAAACCAATGCAAGCCTCCTGGGTTGCTTAGGCCTGGTGTCCCCCCCCAGCTTCCGAGCCCTCGTCGGGTGAATCTCCGGCTGCTGTGACTGAGGGTGGAGGATCTTATGAAAAGTGGGCTCGCCCTGTCAGTCCGCCCCACCGCCACCTAGCCTTTAAGACCTTCCCCCCCACACCTCAGGTAAGCCCTACCGTCGCTTGGGCCCCAATCCGTGGCACGCCTCGTTATGGGGGGAGAGAGGTAAAAGGCAGAGGGAGGGGGTAGTCTTATATGGCGAGTATATAACAAACTCTATATTTTGAATGGAAATGTTTGGGTCGTCGTATACGCCCAGTCGTCTTATACGCCGGCAAATACGGTAGTAACAGGCTTTCCAAAATATATTTCTAAAAGAGTATGATTCAGTAGAACTCGGTTTGAGCACTCCACTTAACAATACATTAAAAACAAGCAAGAAACAGCTAATTCATTTTGTCCAATTCAAAATTCTATTTATCTTTCAAAGAACGTTTTGTACAAGAATTAGAAAAAAGTGTATCAAGCTGATTCCAACTTATGGTTTTCTAGGAAGAGCTTACAATGAAGTGCCATCCAATGGTTTCCAATGGAGAAAAATCAAAAAATCATCATAAATTAACGAAGTGTCAGAACAACACCAAAATCAGTTTGCATAGGTTTCAGGAGGTGGACTAACCATTGCAATCATTTAAAACAGCTTCCAAACATTGTAAGACACTTTTAAAGGAACAAAAAAGGACTTCGCAAAGGCATTGAAATGTATTGAGTTGGCTTCAATACATTCCAATATAGGAAACATTGTTTCACTCAACGATGTTTCCTATGGGGATTTTCACTGAACAATGGCAATCCGTTCCAATTGGAACGGATTAACCGGTTTTCAATGCATTCCTATGAGAAATGGTGTTTCACAGAACGATGTTTCACACAACGTTGATTTTTTTGGAACCAATTAACATTGTTGTGTGAGGCACCACTGTATCTAGGTTCAGACTTCTGAGAAAGCACTGTGTAATATTTCCAGAGATAATCTTCTAGTTACAGAGACAAAGTAGAATACACTGCTAGCACTTCCATGAAAGTAGCTCACTGCTGTTGAGAAATTATATTTAAGCAACAGTAATAAATATTTTACCTTGCCTGAAGGTATTCACATGAAATGAAGAGGAGAAAAAAAACTGTACCTACTCCCGCTTCATTAGTCCAAAAGAAAAGTGATCAAACCCTGAACACTGTAAACAGATAGACCTGTACTTGTAGCACTGTTGTAATAGTGCTTTCTTTTTGAAGAGAAAAACTTAAAAATCAGTGCATGTCATCCTCATAATCTATTTGGTAAATACAAAGTGTTTGTTTTAAGTGTTTGACATGAGTAAAGGATAAATTGAAGAGGTAAATAAAACAAGAGCTAATTAACAACCAGATAATCTGAAATTTATAGCTGCTTTCACAAATATTACCCAAATAATCTTCCTACTTCGTGTTCTCTTAGTTGGATAATCTAATGTGGGACAGTTGTGTATATTTTCAGCACAGATAATAATTTCTGTTGATTCTCTCAGAGCAGGAACTAATCTCCCCAAATTTAAAAGACAAAAAAAGAGGGAGAAGCAAAATAAAAATAAACTAGTGGAAGCATTAAAATAAATTCCAGTTCCAGATTACAATAAATTACTTATACAACATTTGTGTACCACAAACATATGAGTAGTACAATACAATACAATACAATATAATACAATACAATACAATATTTATTTATACCCCGCCAATTTAGTGAACATGCCACTACTCTGGGTGGCTTACAAAATATTATAAAACATACAGCTGAAAATATTATAACCATATAAGATATATAAAACATACTGTATTAAAATAAAACAAACGAAACCCTAACCCCTCCAATCAAAATCACCCATCTGGGACATAGGATGGCAGTCAATGGGTCAGCAATTTTTACAAAAGGGTGGTGCTTGGTAAGGCCTGAGTAAAAAGCCAGGTTTTAATGTGCTTTCGGAAGCTCAGGAGGGTGGGGGCCAGTCGCACCTCCACAGGAAGAGAGTCCAGAGCGAAATGGCCACTACTGAAAAGGCCTGGTTTCTAGTTGATGCCTTCTGGGCCTCTTTTACGGTGTGGGGGGGAGAACATGAAGATGACCTAAGGGAGAGGTGCTCTGACACATAGCAAGGTCCTAAATCATAAAGGGCTTTATAAGTTAGCATCAAAAAAACAGAAATCAAGCCTTCTTGGCAGTGGCCCCTCGCCTTTGGAACAATTTACCTGTTGAGATCCACCTGGCTCCCTCGCTGAGGGCCTTCAAGACTAACTTGAAGATATGGCTACACAGGCAGACCTTCCCTATAGCCATTACCTAGCCTATATCCCCTCCTCCTCCTCCTCCTCCCCCCTTTCTTTTTTCCTTTCCCATCTTGCATTAATCTGGATTTTAACTTAGTTTATTTTTATATTATATGTAAACCGTCCAGAGTAGACATATTCTAGATGGGTGGTATATAAATCTAATAAATAATAAAAATAAATAAAATAAAACACTTTGAATTTGGCCCAGAAGCATAATGGCAAGGACAGGTGCAATATGGTCAAATTTAGATGTATCAGTGACCAGCCTGGCCACTGCATTTTGCACTTGCTGCAGCTTCCAAACTACCTTCAAGGCAGCCCCACACAGAGAGCACTGCAATAGTCAATCCTCAAGATTACCAACACATGAAACAGTATTATTAGGGATCTCCTGTCGAGAAGGGGATGGAGGTGTGCAATCTGCCTCAGATGGAAAAAGGCAGATTTGGCCACAGCCAGGATCTGTTTTTCCATTGAGAGGGTCATGTCCAGAAGCACACCCAGATTTTGCACCTGATCCTTCAGGGGGAGTGTGACCCCATCAAGATCAGGTAACAAGCCCCCTAACCAATCAGGATGCCCTCCCAACAACAGGATCTCCATCTAGTCAGGATTCAATTTCAGCCTCTTTGCCCTCACCCAGACCATAACTGTGGTCAGGAAACATTTCAATGTCTGAACAATTTCCTCTGCTGAAGAGGAAAAGAAGATACAGTGGTGCCTCACTTAGCGAGGTTAATCTGTTCCGGATTAACCCTCGCTCAGCGAATCCATCGTTAAGTGAAACAAAAAAGTCCATAGGAACGTATTAAAACTGATTTAATATGTTCCTATGGACTTAAAACTCACCGTTCTGCGAGTTTTCTCCATTGCGGGGGCCATTTTGGATGCCTCGTTAGCGAGGCAAAACAGTGGTCGCCATTTTGTTTTAGCGGCGGCCATTTTGGAACCGCCGATCAGCTGTTCACTATGCTTTGATCGCGTCCGCGCGATCATCGCATAGCGAAAAAATCCCATAGGGGCCATCGCTGAGCAAACGCTCCAGCGATGGCCCGGGACCCATCATTGTGCGGATTCATCGCATAGCGAAGCGTTCGCTATGCGAGGCACCACTGTATAGAGTTGCTTATTATCAGCGTACTGATGACAGTGATCTCCAAATGATCTCTCCCAGCAGCCTCATGTAGATATTAAACAGCAAGGGGTAGATGATTGACCCCTGTGGAACATCACATTGTAGTGTCCACGGGGATGAAACAGCTTCCCCAAGATGAACTCTCTGGCATCGGCCATCGAGGAAGGGAAGGCGCCAGCATAATGCTAGACCTCTGATTCCCAATCTCGATAACCGATCCAGGAGGATACTGTGGTCAATAGTATCAAAGGTGGGCAAGAGGTCTATAAGAACCAACAGGGTCACACTTCCCCAGTCAGTCTCTCATAATAGATCATCTAACAGGGTGACCAGAAGTGTCTCAGTCCCATGACATGGGCTGAACCCCAATTGGAATGGATCCAGACTATCCGTATCCTCCAAGAACATTTGCAGCTGGTCAGCCACCAACCTCTCAATGGTTTCCCCATGAAGGGTATGTTAGCAACTGGACGACAATTGTTTAAATCATTGGTTGGCAAATTAACTTTTTCAGAATGGGGCAGATCATTGTCTCTTTCAAAACAGGGGGCAAATATTCGTCCTGTAAGGAGGAGTTCATGATCTGAGTGGTCCATCAGTGCCCTGGCTGATTTTAAGAGACAGGCTGGACATGGGTCTAATTGGGAGGTTGTGGCCTTAGACCGTGAAAGTGCTTTGTCCACATCATCATGTGGCACAGGCTGAAACTGATCCAACAAAGCCAGATAAGACTGTGTGTTGGATATCTCAACATGACTTATTGTACTAACAGAGTCAAGGTCCCTAAGGGTGGCCGCAATCTTAATGTGAAAGTGGGCTGCAAACTGCTCACAAGTAGTGACATCTGGTGAGGCCCTAGATGTTGTCTGGCTCCAGTGAGGTTGTGGAAGACTCTAAAGAGTTCCTCCTGATGGTTAGCTGCCTCACTGACACACCTGATGTTGTTTGTTTGTTTGTTTATCAGATTTATACCCCACACCATCTGGCAGCCAGGCCACTCTGGGAGGCTAACAACAGCCTCCTTAGTGGCATGTATGGTGTTATAATATTTACCAGACATCTTTTTTACTGCAGCCCAATCCATGGAAACTTTTCTCCAAATGCTCTTCTGAAAACCAAGGGGATGGGCGAGCCCTGATACAGGGAAGGAGTTTAGGTGCAATGGAGTTAACTGCCCCAGTTGCAGCTAAATACCATTCTGCAACTTGAGCTTTATTTTATTTATTTATTTATTTATTTGATTTTTACCCCGCCCCCTCTAGACCATGTCTACTCTTTGTCACCCATGCCAACCAGCTCATGCAGAAACCCACCCAAGGCATTTTCGAAACCAGTTGGCCCCAACAGCCTCCATGGACAGACCATTCTAATCAGCCCTTTCTCCCCACGAAGGAGTGTTGACATTGCCAGACCAAATTTCAGCAGGTGATGATATGACCATGACAGGGCACACGAAGAAAATCTGGTCACCCTTAGATCATACTGACCAGCCAAAAATACAAGGTCGAGTATATGACACCCCTCATGTGTGGGACCACTCACTTGTTGGGACAGTCCCATGGATTCCATGAAGTCCAAGGCCAAACCAGTAGAAAATGACTCTGCATGAATGCTGAAATGCCCCAAAAGCACCAGCCTTGGAGATCGTAACAGTGCTGCAGAGACTAAGTATGTCAGCCTCGGCAGGGACAATAAACATTATGATATGGATAGCATCAAATAGTGATTATGTGCCCTCAAATTAATTCTGACTTACAGTGACTCTTTTCAAGATTATCTAGGTAGATAGTGCTCAGAAGTGTTTTGCCATTCACTTCTTCTGGGGGCATCCAGGGACTGTGCAGCTTCCCCAATGCTATACAGGATGATTCTTCTGGGATGCACAATGGGGAATCCAACTCCATCCTTTGAATCCACAGCCAGATACTTAACTCACTGAGCCACCCAGCTAGCTACATACAGGCTCTGTTAAACATATACTGTCACAAAACCCAAGGCAATTCAAGCAAGTCACCAAGCAAGTACTTTGTGTTCTTCTAACCAGTGAAGTGTGTGCCATTCTGCTCTGTTGTGTCACTAAGGGAACTAATGACATAGAGTCTATTTTCCAGCTATTCTCTGAAATGCTGTTGGTTCCCACACATATGTTGAAGATGTATTAAGTGAATATGCCCCCACCTGTGTTCTTCTTTTCACAATGCCCATTTAAACACTGCATTTCACCCACTATGCAGTTACTTTTTAGGTGTTGTATATTGTAATATTAAGCTGTAACATAGAGAGAACAAAGACTGTGAAGCTTCATGAATCGATTTTGCCTTCACCAGTCAAAAATGGTATATAAATACATCATTACACAGTAAAGGGCCCTCTATGCCAACCTTAATGTCAGCAACCAGATTGGAGGAGCAAATTCTGTGGCCCACCACGGCCCTTCACATAACTGTCTCAATCTGTGATAGTCTAAAGATGTAAAGAGAAGCACTGGTCCAGACTTTTGCAGTCTCCAGTGTCTGTTTCCCCCCCCCCCCATGACTCTCATAACATTGATGCCACGGGTCTAGAATTTTGGGATTAAGGGGAATTGGATGTATGGTGGTATCCAGAGCCACTGTCGTTTGAGGTGGCAAGGTTGGATTGGCAGTCCAGTTGGTGGTGTTAGGCCAAGCACAAATAGCTGGAGAAATGGCCCTGCTGGAGAGATCTTCCTGTGGAGCTACAGTTCCTCTCCGGGGCGTCCTGCCATCTCCTGAGCCAAGCCCTAAACAGCTTTCTGTCCCCTCTTTCCTTACTTATCCTCTGAAGATCCACACAACCCTGTGTTCTGGCTCAATTTCTTGTTGCTGGTTGTCTTGCCCTCAGGTTTTCCCTTGCCCACCAGTCTGCCACCAGTTTTGGCTTCTCCTGTTCTTCCTCTATTCTGTCCAAACTCAATACTTTTCTTCATCCTTTTCTCCCAGACAGCCTTCCCCTTTACCTTCTGTTTGTCTCCTCTCTTTCCCTTGTTTGTTTTTTTGTTTGTTTGTTTTCTTGACCTTCCCTGACCTTGCATCCTGGACAATTGGCCTCCTGGCTTCTCTGAGTTTCTAGGCAACTCTGTCAGTTCCACCTGCTGGAATGTGAGGAGTGGGAATGGCAGGCACTTCATATGTCAGTATATAACGTAATCGTAATAAAGCTTTGCAATTCGTAGAAATAGAGGAAGAGAGTTTCATTCAACTAATCTGAACACCAGCTATAGTGGTTGGCCAAAGACACATTATGGCAGTGAAGATATAAATGTGAGCTACCCATTGTCATTCTCTAGTAGTATTATACGGTGTATGTATATTAAAAAATTAAAAGTATGTTCAAGTAAAGCAAACAAACAAAAACCACTGACAAGGTAAAATACTTTAAGTTGAAAAAACACTCACAAAGGGAATATAGAAATAGGTAAAATATAGACAAGTGAAGCAAGCTGTGACCACTTCACAACTTTTATTTTGCTAGTCTAACAATGCACCATAATACAAGAGTGGAGAGATTTCTGCTTTTTTGTAAGCTTGCTATTGGTTTTCTTCCATTTTTGTTTGCCTGAATAAAACAAATTAATTTGCTACTCTAGCAATCACTTTTTAAACATTCTTAGCATGGAGCCACTTAAAAATAACTGTTGGCAAATGTGACTTTTGAGCAAGTGACTAAAATACAACCGGACATCAGAGACTATCATCATGCTAAATACTGTTTGAGTGGAACAGCTTTAATATAAATATGCAAATGTCTGAGACTGGTTATTTACAAGGACAGTATATAAGAAGCTATTATCTCTATCCTCTGCAATTTATAGTATTCCATTAGCTTGACATTTGTGTGAGAAGTGAGATTTTATGAATTTGCAATGTGCAGAAAGCGAGCAGAGCATTCAGGAAACACATGCCATATCTGAAGAGAGATAACAGGACTAGAATTCCAGGCTATGGTCAGAAGAAATTTTTTCATCCTTTCCAGAGGTTTAGTAGATGTTTCAGCAGGTAACCAGAATTCATACATCTCAGACTCTGTACAATGAGACCCCTATCCACAGAACACTTTCTTCTTGAAGAGTTCTTGATAATAGGGGAAGATCATGGGGATGAGCAAAGGACTGCACATGGTCCCCACATGGCATCCCAGACCATTTTCATGGCCTGACTGTCTTGGAAGAGCTGGACATCGAACCAACCTTAGCAGAAATAAAAGCGGCTTGGATTCCCTCGCCTCCGGCAAGGCACCTGGAAGGGACAACATCCCTGTTGAAATGCTGAAATGCTGTAAGGAGATCATCATCACCGAACTGTCTTTTGTCTCTGCTGGAGGGAAGGTGGAGTACCACAGGACATGAAGAATGCAAGGATCGTCACATTATACAAGAACAAAAGAGACAGGGGCGACTGCAATAACTACAGTGGCATCTCTCTTCTTAGCGTTGTAGGGAAGCTGCTTGCCCTTGTTGTGCTGAAGAGACTCCAGGTACTTGCAGACAGAGTCTATCCAGAATCACAGTGTGGATTTCGAGCTAATAGATCCACCACTGACATGGTATTCTCCCTCCGACAGTTGCAGGACAAATGCAGGGAACAACAAAGCCACTCTTAGTGGCCTTCATAGACCTTACAAAAGCATTTGACCCGGTTAGTAGGGATGGCCTTTTTAAAATACTTCCCAAGATTGGATGTCCACCTCGTCTCCTTAACATCATCAGATTCTTCCATGAGGGAATGAAAGGCACTGTAGTTTTTGACGGCTCAACATCAGATCCCTTTGACATCCGAAGCAGAGTGAAACAGGGCTGTGTCCTCACGCCATCCCTGTTTGGGATCTTGTTTGCGGTCATGCTGAAGCATGCCTTTGGAACTGCAACAGAAGGTGTCTATCTCTGGACTAGATCAGACAGAAAGCTGTTTAATCTCTCTAGACTGAGAGCAAAAACCAAAGTCCAACTGAAATGCATGTGGGACTTCCTCTTCGCAGATGATGCAGCCATTGTTGCCCACACTGCTGAAGACATCCAACAACTCATGAATCGTTTCAGCAAGGCCTGTCAAGATTTTGGACTAACAATCAGCCTGAAGAAAACACAAGTCATGGGCCAGGGCGTGGACTCACCTCCCTCTATTACCATCTCCACACAAGAATTGGAGGTTGTTCATGACTTTGTGTACCTTGGCTCAACCACCTCTGACACCCTATCTCTAGATGTCGAGCTGGATAAACGCATTGGCAAAGCAGCTACCACGTTCTCTAGACTCACAAAGAGAGTATGGCTCAATAAGAGGCTGACGACACAAACCAAGATCCAGGTCTATAGAGCCTGTGTCCTGAGCACACTCCTGTACTACAGGGAATCCTGGACCCTTCATGCACGGAGAGGAAGCTGAACACCTTCCATATGCATTGCCTCTGACGGATTTTTGGTATCACCTGGCAGGACAAAATTCCAAATAGAGTAGTCCTAGAACGAGCTGGAATTTTCAGTATGTATACATTACTGAAACAACGACGTCTACGTTGGCTTGGGCACGTCGTGAGAATGGCTGATGGTCGGATTCCAAAGGATCTCCTGTATGGAGAATTAGTGCAGGGAAATCGCCCTAGAGGGAGACCACAGCTGCGATCAAGGATATCTGCAAGCGCGATCTGAAGGCCTTAGGAATAGACCTCAACAGATGGGAAACCCTGACATCTGAGCGTTCAGCCTGGAGGCAGGCGGTGCATCACAGCCTCTCCCAATTTGAAGAGACCCTTGTCCAGCAGGCCGAGGCTAAGAAGAAGTCACAAAAGCACGAAACCAGGGAAATGGACAGGGAACAGATTGGATTTGTCTTCAGTTTAGAAGGGATTGCCACTCTTGAATTGGCCTTCTCAGCCACACTAGACGCTGTTCCAAGTCCTCCATACAGAGCACGTTACCATAGTCTTTTGAGACTGAAGGATGCCTAACTAGGGCCCAAAGAACCCCTCAAAAATATCCCTAGTGGAAGAAAAATTAAATTAAAAAAATCTAAGGTGTTTTTTCACTTTGGAAATTCCACATCTGGCTTAGAAAGAAATGGCAAGGGATGTTGCAAGCCTTCCTAGTCTTAAAACAGAAACAGACATATAAATTTATTTTAAATTTGCTTTTAAAATAAATAAATTAAAAATTCAGGTCAGCTGTGTTCTATGGAGCACATCAGACCTGAATTAGGGCAAAAGTTTATCCTCCAACTCATCAAAATTGCCTGGCCCAGTACTGATGGAGGTTAGGTTATACCAAGTTATCGTCTCGTGCGCTGAAATGCATGCTTGAAACAACTGTTGTACACATACTCCTATACATCATGCCAGCATGCATATGCAAATAGAAGAGGTACCGCTTGCTACTGTACCTCTTCACAGTACATGCAGAGAAGCAAGTAAAAAGGCCTACAGCTCGGGCTACAACCAAGGACTGGATTCAGCCAAGCTGATGGAAATTAACCTCAACAGGACTAAGACTGATTAATACTGATGTCCTTGGGTGGGGGAGAGACTGTACTTCTCCATATAAGAAAGTTGACTTGTAAGATAAGTATGCTTTTCCTAAATTGAATATTAGCTGCATTTCTTCTTATTCTGCCAAATACAGCAAGAGCCAAGGTGCTTTCCAAGGAACTGAGGTCTCTAATCAACAAAGATCTTATTTGGACACGTCTATGAAGCACAAATAAATTTTCACAAAGAAGAAAAGAAACCAAATATTCTAAAGAAACTGATTTCTGCACCATAAAGTATGCACAAAACTATCTGATTACAACTAGCTATGTAACTCATTTGCCATTGAAAATAACTGGGCAGCTGAAGCTTGCAAAGATCTAATCCTTAAATGACTTCAGGTCTTGTGTTACTGTTTTGCATGGAAACACTGTGACTTCTTATGGATCTACACAACCGTAATCTTTGTTCTAACTACTTTTCACAGCTATCTCCTAAAATGACTGCTAAGTTAGCTTCTGTAAACAACCAGTTGGGTTCTGTTCCAGATTATCCAGTGGCTTTCAAAGAAAGCTGAATCCAAACTTGATCTGCTTTAAACACTAGTGATGGTTACTCATTTGGTGACTTTAAAAGAAGCCACAGCCTTGGATTTGCAAGAGCTGAGCTTTTAATGATAGGACCTTTGGGAGGCCACTAATTAACAGGGCTGCTGTAAGTCAGAAGTGACTCAAAGGCACATAACTGCAATAAAAGAAAATGGGAAGCAGAATTGTGGAGAATAGTAGCTCACATTTCAGCACCATCAGTGCTCTGCAGGGATGGACTGCTAATCCCAATGATATGCCCCATAATCGACTGAATTATCCTAATTTCCATTCTGGTTTTAGGGACAGTACAATTCTCTCTCTCTCTCTCTCTCTCTCTCTCTCTCTCTCTCTCACACACACACACACACACACACACACACACACACACACACAGAGAGAGAGAGAGAGAGAGAGAGAGAGAGAGAGAGAGAGAGAGAGAGAGAGAGAGAGAGAGAGAGAGAGAGAGAGAGGAGTTTGGAAGATGTCTCCGACATGAAATTAACCCAGGTAAGTATCATGACTGGTTCCAGAAGCCATCTTGTGCAAACTGAAAACTAATGAAACTAATATTCTTTTTTGAATGCCCAAACCATGATAAGTTAGTATAATAATTATGAAGAGTAGGACTTCTTTTTCTTCCACTACTACCCCTCAGTGGTGGCATCTGTTCTTTTTTAACCACGGTAGATGTTTGCCATGTCCTTTACTGCTGATATTTAAATGCACTGTTGAAATATATTGATCTGTCAAAACTGGCAACATTGTAAAGATTCTGACATTTTAATATTTTGTTTATGCTGCTTGATTATTTTATTGTAGTTTTAACATTACTGAATAATGTTGCTGTTAGCTAGCTGTATGTCTCAATAATTATTTATGTATTTAGAACAAAAATCAAATAAACAAGTGTGAAGAGCAAGATGTAGATGGAAACCATCAGAACAAATGTGAGCTGTGGGGATAAAAACATTTCTTTACGGCAGTATTCAGAGCACTTTGATTTTCTATAAAAAGATGTCTACATTTCCATATGGAAATTCAGTAGCCCAGATGCTGCTAACACTGTCCCTTGATATTTTAGGTTGCGCTACCCATTTGCATTTGGACTTGCATCAAATATTTAATACAAATGTCAACAACAAGTTAGGAATACTTATCTCTCTCTCTTTCCTCTCCCTACTTTCTCCTCAAGAAAGTTTATCTAACCATTTATATAAAGAAGACAAAGGGAGCTTAAATCAAGTGGCAAAGTCTTATCTCTAAACAGGCCATTCCTTGATTCACCAAAAGAGGGAGATGTAACTCCATTCTTAAAATAGATTGATGCTTTCTATTTCATTAAAACACCTAAAACATATTCCAGTGAATTATTAAAAACCAGTAACTTCTCTCATTTTACTTTTGTATTAAATGTCACCTTATGTGTCATTACTGCTCTATTCATTAAAACCATAAATCCAACCCTACATTTGTATTGAGGCGACGCTAACCAAAATTAGAGGGGGTGGGGAGGAGAGAGACTCTAATCACCATTGCAAAAAGCAAAACACATATGTCTACACAGGATCAGACTATCAAAGCTCTATCAATGATTGTGGCAATAGTCGGCAACAATACTAGTTATTCCATTTCCTCAAATTCCTGTTAAAGGTGTGGGTGGTTCTAATGGAAAAGCAAATGGTTTATGCCTTTTTCATGGCTAGAGCATTCCCCATGAGATGTAGACTTCTCGGGAAGGGGGGTTTCTCTCGAATGAATTTTGATATATTCTAGAAGGCCCTGAGAGATTTTTCTACTAGTGGTTGGGTACTCCTGTAAATGAACTACGTGGAACATGGAGATGTTCCAGAAAACCACACATTTCTGCTCAAGTACTTTCTCTCTTTCTGTATAGTATAGATAGCACCTTGTTATACATCTGAGCTCAATGAACTATGAAGCAAGCAGCACGACAGCTAGAGTACAGATGAATAAACATTTGTGCCCAATCCAATGAAGTAGTTACAGCCTATAATTGAGTCTATTCTGTGGTAGTGAAAGTGGCAAAGAAATATTTATTTCCTATCCCTCTTGCATTTTTATCACTGTAATTCATTGGAGCCTTTTGTATATAGTGAGTGGTCTGATGTCATCCGGCTGTAAGGGATAGCTGGTTGTATCCCCAGGCTGGACCAAATTTACAAGACTTTTTGATTTCAATTTATTGTCATTGAACATATATAGACCATATACACATACAATGACATTTACAAAGAACACTCAGAGACCAGACCAAAACACACACACACCCTCGTAACAACCCCTAAGTCCCAAAAACCCCACCCAAGAGCTCATAGTATCAACACAACATACAACAGAACAGACCAAGCAATAGTAATAAAGTCCAACAACTCACTGCTGATGATTCTTAAATTCCTTGTTAAGTGCAATTATAGCTCTAGGATAAAAACTGTTCAAAAAGCGTGTTGTCCGAGTTTTAATTGCTCTGTATTTGAGGCTAATGACCCAGATTTCATGGGAGAGGTAAATCCATTCTGGGTTTATTCCAGACTTCACAAGAACTATATAAGATGCTTTATCCCATTCCCATAACTGGCACAGAAACTTGGATAGGTCTTTTAAATTTCAGATTCATTGCCCTGGCAAAAGCAGGCATTACTAGACTTTACTGCTCTGAAGATGATGTCAATCACAGCTGTTACAGGTTAAGATTCCACAGTTGATGGTAATTCTAGTTGGGGAGGTATCTGGAAAATCTTCTTGTCCAGTTCTGATGGATGAGCTTTTACTGTTGAGGCTTGAGGATTTGACACCTTTCTTAGTCATATCTGTATAACTCTACCGGTTCATCCCCCCCAACAGTACCAGTAGGAAAATTATATTAGCTGGGTCCTGGATTTTCTTTTTAAGACATAGGACAGTACCAGCCTCTTTTAAAAGAGTCAATAACCAAGTAGTTCTATATCTGTGAAGCTTCTAGTTCCCTGTTGAGTGAAGCCTTGCATACAATCTCTCATTTATCATGCTGCTCTTTCATCCCTCCCCAGAAAGATCAGGACCACAACCCCTGAAAGACCACTGTTAACAACTGTTAACAACCCATGACAATGAGTGGAAAAGGACTACAGAGGTGGGATTTTCAGTCATCTCCCCTCCCCCCAGTCCACTGTCCATCTAACGAGCCTATTCAGACCAGGGGGAAGTTAAACCAACTGGAGGATATATCAGTGGTTTCTTACCAACTCTCCTCAGAATGAAGAAGCTACTTGGGTGAGTAGCGAAATGTTTCAACCTAATAAGAAAGAAATCCAGTTGCCATGACTCAACATCCAGATAACCAAGTAGCTCATGAAGAAACCAAACCTGAACCCAGAAGGTAACCAGGCACCTATGTGCACACATTTTGAATCTCCAGAGCATTTTAAGAACTGTTTTAGTACTTTTTATATTTTAATATTCTCTTAACAATCTTGCTAGTTTTATTTTGGGGTTATTATGGACTGGTTTTGCCAGCATTTATTTTTTATATTTTTAATCAATATGGTAAATCTGCTTTAGCCAACTCTTGAATGTCAAACTGAATTGGCCAGAGCAATTTATATGAAGTCTGGATCAAAACACTGAAGGGTATAAATTGTTCGAAAAGAACAGAAAGAATAGAAAGGGTGGCGGGTAGCAGTATGTCAAAAACACATACTCCTGCAGAAAAATACAGACGGGAGCTTGGTTGTCCCATCAAGAGCATATGAATTAATATGACTGATTTAGAAAACAAAAGAACATTATACAGTAGTTAGAGCCTCAACTCCCCTATCAAGATGATGTTGAAACCTTTGAAAAGCAAACTGTAAGAATTCCAAAGGGATCTAACACAGTAGTAATGGGAGATTTCAATATCTGCTCAAGGACAAATTCTGTCATATATGGCCCTTCCAAGAAATTCCTGGCTGATAATATTCACCTACAACAAGTGGAGGAAGAAACTAGAGGATAAGCTACCCTAGACTTGATTGTAACCAATAGAGATGACTAAGTGGAAGAAGTGGCAGTAAGGGGAACTCTGAGGAAAAGTGACCATGCGTCTGCTTTGAGTTCTTGATTTCAAAGGAAACAAAAGCAGAGTGTAGCTGGATTTTAGGAAAGTTTAACAAAATCAAAACAATGATAAGTAAGGTCCCATGGCAGGAAAATGGGTAGAAGTTTCTTAAAAATGAAATTCTAAAGACACAACTGCAAATAATTCCAAAAAGAAAGAAAGAAAGGTTGACGATCACAAGAAAGACCAATGTGGCTTCACAAAAAGTTCAGAGAGGATTTGAAAACAAAAAGAAAAAAAAAGAAATATATTGGAAGTGGAAGGAAGGCCAGACCACAAAGGAAGAGTACAGATAACTAAAAGTTGTAGAGATGGCATTAGGAAGTCAAAAGGTGAGAATTATCTCAACTTATCAAGAGATGCCTCAAGAAACAAAAAGGCATTTTTCAGGTACACAGCAAAAGGCTGGGAAAAGAAACAATGGCTCAGATACTCAATGGATATAGAAACATGATAATAAATGACAAAGCAAAGGAAAACAGCCAAGGAATATCTTAGTACTTTGGATTAGTTCAAATCCCCAGGGCTGGATGAACTGCATCCAAGAATGTTGAAGGAACTAGATGAAGAGATCTCAGAACTACTGTCTATTATTTTCTTGAAATCATGGAGGATGGGTTAAGTACCAGATGACTGGAGGAGAGCTAACATTCTTGCTAGTTATCTTTAAAAAGGGCAAAAGGGAGGAACCAGAGAACTACAGACCAGTCAGCTTGGTCCATCCCAGGAGAAATTCTGCAGCAGTTTATGAAGTGATCACTTTTCAAGTACCATGTGAAAACAATATGGTAATAACTAGAAGCCAACAAGGGTTTGTAAAGAATACTGACAGACTACTCTCATCTCATGTTTTGATCAGGTAACCTTCATGGTAAATGGTGAGAATGCTATAGACATTATATATATTGACTTCAACAAAGCTTTTCACAAAGTGCCCCATGTTCTTCACAAAGTTATTAAGAACTTTGTATTTCACAACCAGTTACTGAGAAAAAAACTGTCAGAGAAAGATTTTACCTGCTTGCAGAAGGACAGCAAGGAAAGGACAGCTTGCCCTTTCAAAGGAGGGAGCTCTACAGCTTAGGAGCAGTAACAGGGGATGTGCTTTTTCATGTCCACACCAGACCTGTGGGTGTAGTGGAACATACAGAAAGGCCTCCTCTGAAAATTTTCAAACCTCAGCAGGCTTATAAAGCAAGCATGGCCCCAAATCTGTTAGGGCTTTATAGGTCTGTATGCTCAGAAGATATACTATGGCTTCTGTGTTTATATATGTAAGTATGGAGAAGTTAGCTCATATTTACATGCTGTACTGTAAATCCAAACTGAGGCAATGGTAAAATAGAGTTGATTTGAATCTATCTCTGAGGAAATTTGATAGGATAGCTATGATTTAGAAAAATTAAGCTTTCTTATACAGTGGTGCCTCGCTTAACGGGCACCCCGTTTAACGACGCATCCGCATAGCAATGAAGATTTTGCAATCGCATTGCGATGTTCCCTATGGGGAAAAATCGCTTTGCGATTTTTCCTCATACGCCCCATTTTCGCGCAGCTGATTGGCGGGGCTTTGGGTTGATGGTGGGAAGCGCTTTCCCCCATCATCCTGAAGCCCCGCCGATCAGCTGGGCGAAAACAGGGCGTTTGTGATGATCGCGCAGAAGCAATCATTGCAAACGCCCCGTTTTCACATAGCTGATCGGCGGTTCCAAAATGGCCACCTGGTAAATAAAATGGCCGCCCGCAGTGTTTTCGTGCCCTTTCCTCACTTACCGGGCAGCGAAAATGGCGACCGGATGGAGGATTTTCGCTTAAAGGTGAGTTTTTCCCCATAGGAACACATTAAACGTGTTTTAATGCGTTCCTATGGGCTTTTTTGCCCCGCACAGTGACGAATCCGTATAGCAACGATTTTTTCGGAATGGATTATCGTCGCTATGCGGGGCACCACTGTACTTGTTTAGCATTATAATTGTTGTCCCTCAGTTAATTCTTCTCCCTTTTCCTCTAGTACAACAAGAGAATGTTGATTTGAAATCACAATGGTTTCTATTTTAGTTATATGCAAGAAGTCACTCCCGGTATGGGTGCTCAGAACATCATCTTTAGAGCCAACAGAAGAGCATGCAGTTTCAGTACTGAAATTCACCTTGGCACTGGTACAGTTGCCAGAATTCAGTGGTTAGAAAATGCATCAAATTTTTAATTTGTTTTCCAACAAGAAATACTGATGGAACAAGAGAAGCTGCCCAAATATTGTATCCAGGTAGCACATCTGGTGATAATGACCTAGTGTACAGAACCAGCCTGTTGCCAGACTTCTGGCTTAAGGGATTTTGTACAAACCTTTTTTTGTTTGTTTGTTTGATATTTTAGGAACACACGCTTAGATTTTTGCCAGGAATCCTAAGCAATTTGTAAACAAAAGCAACACCAAAAACACACTCAAAACAGTAAGGCACAACAATCTATTTAAAAACCCCACTCAGGCCACCAGTTACTAAGGGATAAGTTGTCTTAAGAAAAAGGTATTTGCCTGCTTTTGGAAGGACAGAAAAGATGGTGGCAGTCTGCTCTCCAATGGGACACAGTTCCAAAGTCTGGGAGCAGCAACAGAGAAGGCCCTCTTCTGTGATCGTGAGCTTAACATTCAAGCAGGCACATAAAGGGAGATGTGGTCCATGAGAGAGCTTGGATTCAAGCCATTAAGGGCCTTGTAGGTTAGAACCAGCACTTTGAATAGCTTCCGCAAAAGGATCAGCAGTCAGTGGAGCTGCTGCAACAGGGGGTTATATGATTCCTGACGATCACATTAAGAGGTTAGATATCAACATTTTAAGGACATCATTTGTGACATCATTTATTCCCAACCTGACTGCATGATTTTTCTAAAACATTTTATTGTCAAGTCAGTTGAATAAATTCCTTAAGAGCCCTATAGACCTTTACAGACCTTTAGAATGGATGTAAACCATTGTCTTCCTCCTAAAGAATAGCTCTCAAGGTGGCTCTTGGTCCAGAGACAAACACATGATATGATAAAGGACAAAAATGGTAGGGACCTAACAGAAGCAGAAGATATCAAGAAGAGGTGGCAAGAATACACAGAGGAATTATACCAGAAAGATTTGGATATCCCGGATAACCCAGATAGTGTGGTTGCTGACCTTGAGCCAGACATCCTGAAGAGTGAAGTCAAGTGGGCCTTAGAAAGCTTGGCTATCAACCGGGCCAGTGGAGGTGATGACATTCCAGTAGAACTATTTAAAATCTTAAAAGTTGATGCTGTTAAGGTGCTACATTCAATATGTCAGCAAGTTTGGAAAACTCAACAGTGGCCAGAGGACTGGAAAAGATCAGTCTACATCCCAATCCCAAGGAAGGGCAGTGCCAAAGAATGTTCCAACTATTTTACAATTGCACTCATTTCACACACTAGCAAGCTTATGCTAAACTCCTCCAAGGCAGGCTTCAGCAGTATGTGGACTGAGAACTCCCAGAAGTAGAAGCTGGATTTTGAAGGGGCAGAGCAAGTAGAGACCAAATTGCTAAAATGCACTGGATTATGGAGAAAGCCAGAGAGCTCCAGAAAAACATCTACTTCAGCTTCATTGATTATTCAAAAGCCTTTGACAGTGTGGACCATAGCAAACCATGGAAAGTTCTTAAAGAAATGGGAATGCCTGACCACCTTATCTATCTCCTGGGAAACTTATACGTGGGACAGGAAGCAAAAGGTTAGGACTGGATATGGAACAACTGATTGGTTCAAAATTGGGAAATGAGTGCGACAAGGCTGTATATTGTCCCCCAGCTTATTCAACTTATATGCAGAATACATCATGAGAAAGGCCAGACTGTGGGAATCCCAAGCCAGAATTAAGATTGCCGGAAGAAATATCAACAACATCCGATACGCAGATGATACCACTCTGATGGCAGAAAGTGAGGAGGAATTAAAGAACCTCTTAATGAGGGTGAAAGAGGAGAGTGCAAAAAAAGGGTCTGAAGCTCAACATAAAAAAAAAACTAAGATCATGGCCACTGGTCCCATCACTTCCTGGCAAATAGAAGGGGAAGATATGGAGGCAGTGACAGATTTTACCTTCTTGGGCTCCATGATCACTGCAGATGGTGACAGCAGCCATGAATTTAAAAGACGCCTGCTTCTTGGGAGGAAAGCAATGACAAACCTATACAGCATTTTTAAAAAGCAAAGACATTTTCCAGTAGCAATGTATGGAAGTAAGAGCTGGACCATAAGGAAGGTTGACTGCCGAAGAATTGATGCTTTTGAATTGTGGTGCTGGAGGAGACTCTTGAGAGTCCCCTGGACTGCAAAGAGAACAAACCTATCCATTTTGAAGGAAATCAACCCTAAGTGCTCACTGGAAGGACAGATCCTGAAGCTGAGGCTCCAGTACTTCGGCCATCTCATGAGAAGAGAAGACCCTGATGTTAGGAAAGTGTGAAGGCAAGAGGAGAAGGGTCTGACAGAGGATGAGATGGTTGGACAGTGAAGCTACCAACATGAATTTGACCCAACTCTGGGAGGCAGTGGAAGACAGGAGGGCCTGGCATGCTCTGGCCCATGGGGTCACGAAGAGTCAGACAGGACTAAATGACTAAACAACAACAACAACTGATACTGTATCAGGATGCCTCCAGAGTAAAAGAATGGAAGGCAAATTCTACCTTGAGAACCCTGAAAAAGACTGTCATAAGTTAGAAGTGACTTGACAGCATACAGTTATTATTATACATACACAACTGTAGTCCCTATGTTGGTTGAAACAAAGGGAAAAGTGGTATTTTCCAATTAGCTTTAATATGGTCAATTTTACAGAACCATATTGTGACACAACACTCTAAATGCTGGAAGTTTTCATAGCACGGCCCCTTTACACAGGAAAACTGGTATGATTTTTTTAAAATTTTATTTTTGGTCACACTAACAACTGAGAATTGATCATTTGAATCATTCCTAAAGAGCTGACACTATTACTGTCAGCTGTTTAGGAATAACTTCCCCCCGCAGTTGTGCTGCACACACAAAAATATTATACAGTAAAAAAGGGAACAAAGGTTAAAACAAAGTAATCTCATGTAGAACTCTCCCAGACAGTAGATGGGATGGCAGTCTGCATGTGGCCTTTATCAGAGCAGACTGTAGATGGGGCTCAGGCAGTTGAATGTTCCAAAGCAAAACAAAAGTATGTGCAGTATGTACATAGAGGACTGCCTACTATGGAAAAGCAACCAGAGTACATGTTAAACAGGAAGTGACGCAGCTGGAAGCGACGCTTTACATAGCATAGATTTTTTGTGTGTATATGCAACTATATTTATAGATACAGTATTACTTATTATTTGTTATAGCTTCTTGCTCAAACAGCAATGTAGGAGAAAAATACTGTACATAAACAAGAGCCTCATTCCAGAAGAAGAAGAAGAAGTCATGTTTTTTTAAAAATATAATATCACAAATTTGAACATTTAGGCTAGGACCCTGTTCAATTTTACTGTGTGTATAAGGGCAATAGCGGAAGCAATTTACATTTTCTACCGACTACCTACTGTGCAACTGAGTGTGCAATCAATTTTGCAACCAGAGCATGACTAAGTATGTGATTCACACCTGGCTGGATAGCTCCATGAGTTGGGCACCTAGCTGTGGAACCAAAGGTCAGGTGTTTGATTCCCCACTGTGCCTTTTGGGAGAAGATCGAGCCACTGTAGTCTTAGACAAGCTGCATAGTCATAGAACGGTGATGGTGAACCTTTTTGAGCCCGAGTGCCGAAACTGCAACACAAAATCAACTTATTTCAAACTGCCAATACTGCAATTAAAACCCAAATGCTCAGGTTTTAGTTTAGAAGAAACAACTGCTCCTGCACTGCAAGGGTTAAATACTTGATTCTTCCCCCCCCCCATGGGCGGTATTAACCAAGAAATACCTCCTGGTCCTCCAGTCCCCCATTGGGCTAGACTGGTAAATGGTTGCCATTGCACACCTCTGCTTGACCACTGCACCAGAAGAGGGGAGTGCCAAAATCTGGGATTGGATGATGGGTACGTAATTCTCTATGGCGACTTATGGCTCGTGTGCCCACAGAGAGGGCTCTGTGTGCCAGCTGTGGCACGCATGTCATAGATTCATCATCGCTGTAATAAAATATCCAAAGAGTGAATGGCAAACCACTTCTGAGTGCTCCATAGCTAGAAAACCCAGGAAAGAGTTGCTGTTAGTTGGAGCTGACTTCATGATACATGACTGATTAATATAGCACACACTACTTGTGTAATTCCTCTTGCACACTGTTACTCCAGTAAGATTTTGTCCCTAGATGTTAGACCTATTAAATATACAGTCCAAACTTATGATACTAGACTACTTATATCTAGATATACTTGAGATCTGACCCACATTTAAGGAATATAAACTAATGGCACTGCTTCTCTAGAAGGCCTGAACGTATTTTCCATTCAGGAATAAACAACCCAGAGTAAAGCATAGGCATTAGAAGAAACAGATTATTATTTTCAATAAAGTGTACATGATTCTTTATTGGGTCTCTAGTACTGATATAGAAAAGCATGCAATACAAAACATTTCATATACAATAACTGGATTATCTTTGAGGCAAGTCAATGTACATGCTGATTTAAGGGTAAGGAAGACAGAAAGGCTGTCTGTAAGGAAATCACACCCATTTTTCACGTATCCAAAGCTTCTCACTGTGTCTTATCCACAGGCTTTCCCAAACCAAATTCTGGACTACCCTGTTATATGATGTTCACTAATGGGTGCTATAGTATTGATTTGAAAATTTTATTCAAAAAATTCCCAGTGTCATTAATTTGCATTACACTTATGGGATATTTACCGGTATGCAAATAACACAAAGGAAAATAGTCAAGAAAAACTTAAGGAAGTTAGCTTCTTATATTGAATTGAACATGTGGATCACTGGAGACATTTTAAAACTATGTTATGGATCTGAAATTGGTTTGGTGAAAACTAAAACTGTCTCAAATTCATTATTAAAATAAATTTCATTGAGAGGTTGCCCTGCTGAGTTAGCTACTCTATCCAATAGAAACCAAAGAGATTTAAGCAGCCCATATGTGGGCTTATGTTTTTGGTTTTCTAATTTCCCCTAAATTCATTTGGGAATGTATTAAGATGTACTCTTCTATATAACCACAATCTCAGATTTTGGATTTTAGCTTTGCTTATTATTTGTTATGTCTTTCACAGCTCAACAGAAATACTGGAGAACCAAGCAAGAGTATCCCTGAATAGATCTACCTTTCTGCTTCATTTTCTTTAACACATTAAGGTATGATGGAACACTTGCAACTGACTTTTAAATAAAGATACATTATCATCACATATGCTAGCAAACAGCCAGCTGATATCATACGCCAAGCATGTACTGGTACACGTTTACCATCTGGAAAACAAGACCCATGGCTTAGTGAAAACAATTTATTTCTTCGGAATGCATTTACTTTTTCAGAATGACATAACTTCTACACATAGTTGAAAGTCAATGATGGTATTCAAGAATATCATTGGGACTAGACTAACCCTCATTTCCATCTTTGGTTATCCCAAGTGACCAAAGATGTATATTCCCATCTCCATAGCATAACCACTATGAACACTGTCCATGACCAGGAGTGCTGACTACTGAAATATAAGGATGACAGGAGATAGAGAAGGAGCTATTTAGGAAAGAAAGGAGGTGTTGTCAGAGATATTTGAAGGTCACCGTGATGGGTGAGGCAAGCTAGGCTGCAATTGATTTGGTTTTCCACCCCCATTACTCTGAGACAAATTAGAAAGGCTTCTACGGTGTCAGTTAAACAAAGCTGAAATTAATGATGAAATTGACTTCCCTTTCTGTTTGATTTTCATCAGAACTCAATTATAAAACCAGCTATCAAAGGAGGCTGCCCATTAGTATACATTCACAACAGCATCAGAAGACAATTCTGAATCCACAGTTGATATTTAACAGGCAACTTCAGTCACTACAAGTATTTTGGTGAAAATGACTTCTAATCAAGGCTTTAACTATAATAATTAAAAACAGCATTAAGTCTTTGATGTGTATAAAAAACGAACAGGAATAAGAGTTATGTCTTAGTGTAAGACATAATCTCATGTATGAAGGAAGAGGAAAACCATCTTCAGATGCAAGTAGTAAGAGGACATTACGAAGATAAATTTGCTAATGAATAGGATTTAAATAATTCCAGAAGACATGTAATGTCTGTAACAAAACAAAAACATTAAAAACCCAGTATTTTCACTGACTACTATCTTGACTGTTCAAAGTACTAGTAATTTAGATAAATGGACTAATTCTAACATTACCACTGAGTACTAATAGCAACAGTTGACTAGTATTCTTCATTCCCAAAGAAGTCATGTTATCCTGTGCAAGCATATCAGAGAAACCTTACAGATTGTTGTATTTTAAAGGAAAATTTGATGGGACAAACCCATTTCCTTGGAGAGCCTGAGCTCCATTCACCAAAGGCATGTACAGAGCCATTGTTAATACTAATACTGCTTGCTGCATCTGGTAGATTGCTGAGTATCTTAGATATTTCTTCCATATTGACATCAGTACTATTTTTGTTGTGGTTTAAGGGACTGTATGTTTTTCTGATAAATGCTCTTCGCCAAATAAACATTTCCTTTTTAACGTGTGCAGTTTCGGGTTGCATGACGTTATTGTTTCTCCATATGATGAACCTATGATCTGCAATGTTCTGCTCTGAAAAACTGTGTCCTTGGTGTTTATTTGTATAAACTGCATCTTTTTGCCTCCACCCCAGTCTTTCTATGTCTTGACAGTCATCAATACTAAAGAGCAGGCACATAATCTCATTATCTTCTTTCATACATTTCATGTCAATTTGCTATTCTCTTATGCGCTATATTCCTCATCCTTGTGCCAAAGTGGTCTTCTTTGGAAGTCCTGGCTCTGAAGGCAAACTCTGGCTATGGTCTTGGTCCTGGAAAATGACTTCGTTCACATCTCAAGCACTCGACTTTATTGATAGCACTGCTGTGTTCCTGCTTGATCACAACAGGTGTTTCACAGGGAAAATGTGGATGATTTTTCAAATGTGATCCATCTCCTGAGCCATAAACACAGCCTTTGTTAACCCGGTCAGAACTGAGCTGGTATAACATTTCATTTGAGACTTCACACTCATACTAAAATTAATTGTGTAAGCTGACTGCTCTTTATAACATAAAGCCAGGTACTGTGATCAGCCATGCTTAACGTGGGAACAGGTTATTACTATTACTATTATGCTTTATGGCACAGAGGTTAGCCTGCAGTATTTCAGTCAAGTCTCTACTTATGAACAGAATTCAATCCTGATAGATTCAGGTTCAAGCTTGCCTTAGCCTTCAGTCTTAGAGTTTGGTAAAATGAATACCCAGTTTACTGGGAGGCATAGCGTTCCTTGCATAATTATGATGTAAGCTGTTTAATCATTACAGGGCAGTATATAAGCTTATTATTATTATTATTATTATTATTATTATTATTATTATTATTATTATTATTATTATTATTATTATTATTATTATTATTATTATTATTATTATTATTATTAGTAGTAGTAGTAGTAGTAGTAGTAGTAGTAGTAGTAGTAGTAGTAGTAGTAGTAGTATTTAGTGGGTGGGGAGTGTTTGGGGAATTTTATGTGTGTGCATGTGTCTGGTCTCTGGGTGTCTGTGAATTTCATTGTATGGGTATACTGTGTATATACTTACAATGACAATAAATAAATAAAAAAAATAATCTCATTGATCTGACTTAGAAAGCAAATTATCAGATGTATTGTTATTTATATCCCTCATCACTTTTTTTTTAACTAAGTGCATAGAGTTATAGAGTATTTCATTACTAATGCTGCCTTAGATTTAGATTAGGCATCCTTCAGTCTCGAGAGACTATGGTAATATGCTCTGTATGGAGGACTTGGAACAGCGTCTAGTGTGGCATGGGAAACTTGACATCTGAATGCTCAGGTGTCAAGGTTTCCCATCTGTTGAGGTCCATTCCTAAGGACTTCAGAATCCGCTTGCAGATATCCTTATATCGCAGCTGTGGTCTCCCTCTGGGGCAATTTCCCTGCACTAATTCTCCATACAGGAGATCTTTTTGAATCCGACCATCAGCCATTCTCATGACATGCCCAAGCCAACGTAGACGTCACTGTTTCAGTAATGTATACATGCTAGAAATTCCAGCTCGTTCTAGGACTACTCTATTTGGAATTTTGTCCTGCCAGGTGATACCAAAAATGCATCGGAGACAACGCATATGGAACGTGTTCAGCTTCCTCTTCTGCCGTGCACAAAGGGTCCAGGATTCCCTGCAGTACAGGAGTGTGCTCAGGACACAGGCTCTATAGACCTGGATCTTGGTATGTGCCGTCAGCTTCTTATTAAGTCATACTCTCTTTGTGAGTCTAGAGAACATGGTAGCTGCTTTGCCAATGCATTACCAGCTCGACATCTAGGGAGACAGTGTCAGAGATGGTTGAGCCAAAGTACACAAAGTCACGAATAACCTCTAATTCTTGTGTGGAGATGGTAATAGAGGGAGGTGAGTCCATGCCCTGGCCCATGACTTTTGTTTTCTTCAGGCTGGTTGTCAATCCAAAGTCTTGGTGGTCTTATGAACTTTTTAACTGCCTGATGAACTCTTTAACTGCCTTAAAGAGTTCATAAAAAGCATAAGTTTATGTACTTCCTCCTTCACACTCATTTATAAAAGATAAATGAAGCAAAAATAAAAAAAACACTACTGACTAACACTAACATACTAACTGGCCTAATACAGTTACTGCATTTTTTAAAGTGCCCTGCATGGTAGTGCAGAATATTGTTCTACAATATTCTGAAATAATCTTCCTCATATTTGTTTATGGCTAGAATTTAGGTACAGAGGAAATCATACAAGTAGAAAGACACATTGGCTGTTGCGTCATGGGGTTCCTCAGGGCTCTATACTGTCCCGCATGCTATTCAATATCTACAGTAAACCGCTGGGGGAGGTCGTTAGGAGGTTTGGGCTGAGGAGTCAGCAATATGCTGACAACACCCAGCTCTACCTCTCATTTTCTACCAATCCAGGTGTGGCAGTCACCGTTCTGAACTCATGCCTGGACTCGATAATGGTCTGGATGAGGGTCAATAAACTGAGGCTCAATCCAGACAAGTCAGAAGTGCTGCTGGTAGATGCCCCGCCATTTCCCTGCCTTAGACGGGATTACACTCCCCCTAAATATAACTGAATAGATTACCCTTAGAAACAGAGTGCATCCTACATTAAGAACTCAAGACAGGCTTCTGTGGTTTGCTTATTAAAGCCACATACAGTAACTCAAGGCACTTGGAAAACTAAGCATACTGTTAGCATGTATGATTAAGGTATGGTTTTGCTCAAAGCAAAGGAAGATCCATTTTCAATACTTCATTACCTCACATCCTGTGATAGAAACTTGTCTGACCTTCAGCATTTGACAAACTCATTTTGAAAACTTGCTAACAGTCAGGGGAACAAACCTCAGCTGATTTATAAGGTTAATCCCATTGGACAGAAAAATGAGATTCACCTGCAACTAGGGTTTTAATAACTAATTTTCTCCAGCCATTAAACTAAAAATAAAAAAGGACTGTATATAGAATGCGAAATAAGTAGACACTACTTTTTATAAACTAACTTTATGTTTGTGACCTCTGTTCCTTATTTATTTTAATGTGGAAAATTCAGTGACCAATACCCTGCTCTAAATTAAAGGTCCTCGCCATAATTCTAACCTCATCTGGCACAAGCTAGTTCCTCTTTTGGGTTTTTTTTCCAAATAGTCCTGAAATCAGTGTTTGGTTGAACCAATAATGATAACATACATCTCAAAATTACTAAATATTAGACTGTGCACATTTTGAGACAACCAAGGCTGTATAGCCCATTTTGCTTGCATTTTCACAAATCACACTAAACAGAAGTATATGAAAGCATTTCTATCACTTACCCAAAGACCTAGAATGAAGTCCAAAAATTAGCTGCATTGCTGTCATGATATTTGAATGAAATGACTCTCCATATTCTAAGTAATTCATATTAACAATTAAAATATTAACTACATTTGTTTTTCTTTTTTTCTGCAAAAAATGAAGCACTGTTTGCAAAGCACAAAATCCCAAGTCCATAACACCACTAGCAAAATATGAAAGCTTATTAAAACTAAGAGTCTTTTTAAAAATACCACAGATTTTAAAATATTTTATATGACCCATCCTAAAAGATTACAATCAATTAATCCCAGGAATTAAGGAGTTATTGTTCACATTGGTCCTTCTTAAAAGATGAAAATATAGTAATACCTCGGTTTACGAAATTAATCCGTCAATTACGTATCCGGGACATTACGTAATACAGAAATTACGTAAACCGGACTGCAGATTGCCGTAGCAATAGGGGTGGCACTAAAAACCTCCAGACGCGATGCATCCTTTTCGTACAGCAGAAAAAAACCCATAAAAACCGTAAACTGAGGCATTATTTCTTACAGATTTTGGCTTGTAAACTGAAATTTAAGTAAACCGAGGCGCACGTAAACCGACGTACTACTGTATTTGTAGTTTGACTTGCACCAGTGTCTGTGAATTCAATCCCCACCCCCAAAAACACTTCTGATTTATAAATATAGGGTATTGTGCTTCTCTACTCTTGATCCAAAAAGCCAAGAAATGGCCCAATATTGCTACATATTGTGCCTATGTTGCCAGCAGGAATAAGGATGTCAAGTGTTATATGGCAAAGGGCCACCAGAATGTTCACAGCACCTATGGCAGCAAGTCAAGATGGTCTACAGGAACCCCTCTTCTGTTCACTACCAATCACAAAGTGAAACCACACAAGGGAAGATCTCAGAATCTGACTCCTTTTCCTTCATCGGTTAAGCATTTTTACTCAAATACAAAGCAATTGTCAAGACTGTTTTTCAGCAACTGTGAATGGTAGTCTGTACAGGGAGGGGCAAAACAGCTTTACTTTTTAAAAATTGCAACTGAAAAAACATTTGTCAAATTTGGGGCTTATATGAGGTCCAGTTTCATAGTTAGAGGTGCCCCAAACTAACAATTCTATTATTTTTTTGAGTTGACTTACATAATGCTAAATGCTGCTATTGCAATATATTGGTGGCCTCCCAGACAACAATAGTAATAGCTACTGGCCAACAGTTTGTATAACACTTGTTCTGTATGCTGTCTCTTTTGATGCCTACCATGACAGCTTTCTTAACAATAACAGGGTCCTCATGCCAAAGATGCCTTCTTTTCACAAAAGAAGTGTTTCATATATGGCCATACTGTACTGCATATTCTTGCACTTGAGAGTCATCTCGAAGAGCAAAACTATGAGAAACCACTACAGTTCATATTATAGTCATATGTGAATTTTTACCAAAACATAAGAGGGGCCATAGCGAATTATCAAAAGCCTGTTAAATCCAGAATACCATTCCCAAAATGGCCTAGCCAAGAGGAAACCCAAAGCAGGACATGAATACAATTACCATTCTTCCATTCATATTTCCCAGCAACTAGTCCTGATGTCAAGATGAGGGGGTGGGCAGGCAAGAAAATTCCCTTCTGCAAGTTTTCATCACTTTCAGGATTGCATCAAAACTGTGCCCATTTATTATTGGATTGTCACTGCTTTTGTCCTGACACATAGTTTGGACTGCTCCACTGGTCTGATTTCCCTAACTTGTAATCCCGACACTGTCTTCCTTGGTTTCTCTTAACATCTATTAATCCCTTATTTATGTTCAGTCATTTTACGTTTTCCATAAAGTCACCTGTGTTATTCATCATAATCCCCTTTGTTCACTATAGTCATGAAACCTTTGTTTTATATTATTTTGACAGGACGTCATGTAGGTGAAGAGAAGGTTCTGAAAAATCTCCTATGAACTTTAAAATATAAATTGACATATCACAGAACACCAAGAAAACTTCAGTATAAACTCTGAATGACTGAATATAGAACAAAAGTAGAGTTTTGAAACTGGTACCTTTAGTTTTGATCCATGAAGAACAGGGGAAAATCCATTTGGCCCAGCAGGGATGAACAACTCCCATTTCCCATAATCCATTTTCTTGTATGGGTGGGAAGATGGATTCCAGTTATCTGCAAGAAAACAGGTGCATTAAATATGAAACACAAATTGCTCAACCCATATATAAAATTATAAATACAAGTCTGAACATCAAGTTTTTTTCCACACAGCAGCTCATACTCATTCAGGATTGTTGAGCCTGTTATAGGGAGAACCTAAATATTTTACATGCTGAAAAAGACCAAGGAGTTTTAATGATCCACCACATTTAATTTATGAAGAAAGCTTGCAAATGTGTGCTCCTTAATAGTTTTCTGGAAAACAGGCTCACAGTAATTATCCTTTTTTCTCCTCAAGCAAAAAGGATTGTATTCTATTCACTGCCCACTGCAGTAGTGGAAGCTCCCATTGTTCTGAACGTGGCTATCCCTGCTTGTGTTATTACAAGTCAGAGAACATGCTAGAACTTGTGGCCACAGCATCCTGATTACTCTAAACACCCCTTCTCACTCCAAACCAAATTATCTGACCCTATATCTTTATTCTCCAACTTTCTTCACGTTCTCTCTTTTCCACTTTGGCAAAATATACTCATCTTCCTAGAACATTCAAACTTCCAAGGATTCTGATATATCTGGTTCCAATGTCTTCTTCAAAATATTTCTGAATAATCCCTTATTTTCCTGTACTGTAAGCATCATAGGAATCTTCCTGGATAACTTCTCTATTGGTTAATTTAGCCCAACTGCCATGGCAACACAATGGTTTCAAGTGTTGCTTTTCTATTCCTAAACGTTCTCTCTGTTATTCTGCCAACTTATGAAGATGAGGAGTAGAAATGGAAGAAAGATCTACACCTGAATCGCCAGCTGAAAATATACTTTCCTCAATAGAAAATATTTTGTGGCTTCACACATGAACTACCTTCACACCAAAATATTAAACCACCTGTGACCTTTTAAATATATATTGACAAGACTTTTATTGTGAAGCCCAAAATTCTAATATATTGATATTTTTCTTGTAGTCCCTTGGTTACTTAGCAATAATGTGTGTAAATAAAATATTCAGTGTCATTTACCAGAAGCTTTCCAGGAAACTGCAATGTCAATACTGTCTCTCATATCAAGAGCTTCAGCTTACTAATTGCCTGAGATACATGATCTACTAAGCTTTTAAAACTACTGACAAATTGTAACATTTGTAATGCTTCCTTATCAGTCTAGGATTTTCTTTGAGGAGCAGAGGAATGTTTGATTCAACACATGTGGATGCCCATACTAAAAATTAAGAAAGGTGGGGACTTTATTTGCCATCCTATTCTGTCATCATGAACAAATGGGAGCCAAACTATTCTCTCTCCAAAAGGAAAAGGAAAGGAAAAGAAAGATTGATCTTTCGTCTTTCTGTGTCCACAAGGATCTCTCTTTTTTTAAAGGACAGGGTGAAAGAGGATTCAGTTCCAGTCTTGCTGTGTTTTGTGATGAGCACTCACATCTTCCTTCTCTTGCATCCTAGTAGCATGGAGAATAATAACGTGTACTGGCACTTCTGAAGAGAATTGTCAACCTGAAAGGTTTGTAAACAGGAGGCAGAAGCATGGCAAATGTAATTCAGACTCATGTGCTTAGAACAGACACTGAAATGATGCTCCCTGAAATTCCTCTTAAAAATCCACATTTGGCCATGCAGTACAACATCTAAGCCTATATTCAAGCCTAATGAAGTATAACCGAGGAAAACATACAGGCCACAGTCCTGCATGTTTTCAGGAAACAGCATATGATCATGGACAGCCAATAACACAAATGTCCCTCCAGTAGGTTGTCCCTTCAATAACTAGTAACAAACTGGTCATGAAATCACATGCACAAACAATTGTATGGTGGCCAGCCAATGCTGGGGGGGTGTGTTTCTGCATGCTTGTCCTTTCATGCAGGGGTTTTCTTAAGAATATTCTGTCCATGTTCTTTCCCCATTAAATCCAGTTTTTGAAACACCCTCAAATTCCTCTTCCATTTCTACCCTGTTGAATTTTAGATTTTAAGCTTCTTGAAATAAAGATCTTTCTTCTTGCATTCAGTAAACTGCTATGTGCACGGCTGCTATTACACCAGTAAAACAAGTAGTGAGAAACAATAGTCATTGCTATGTTCCATAAGACCACATGTTTCATAGCTTGATCTTGCTTAGGGAGCAAGATGAGAAATCAGCATCATTCAGTCTTCCCTGATTCTGAATCAATGCTTGGAAAGAAGACATCTCAAAAGAAAATGCCCATTCTACTGCCATTGCAGTAAATTCAATTATAAAGGGGAAACATTGATTCTGAATTACCATTATCTTGGATTGTGAGATATTTTTGGTGGTTAAAAAGAGAATCAGAGGAAAGGAAACAGGCTAGCTCGAATTATGAATTAGGCTGTAGAGTTCTCCATTTATTAGATCTATGGGTTTTGTTGTATTATATAATGGTTCATGTTTGTTATGTAATGGAATAGTTCATGCATATTAATGTTGCTGAGAGGCGGAGCCGAGAGAGATGCTATAAGAGGCAGAGCCTGAGTCAGTCAGTCAGTAAGAGAAACGTAAGAGTCAGGCAGTAGAGAAAAGTCAGAGAAAGTAATAGAGTGTGTAGTTTGGGAAATTCTGAGGTGTGATTAGCTACTGAAGATATTTATGAATCAATCTCTGTAATCAATAAACCAAAGTTTTATTTAAAAGAACTTGAGGAGTGGACCTGAATCTTTCTGAGGTAATGGTGATTTAGGGATCACCTGGTGGCAGCAGTGTTAAAGAGGAGAATGTTTGCCTTCGTGTGCTCTGAGGCTTGAAGGTCAAGCAAAAGGGGCACAAGGGTGGACGTCACATAGGCTTGGAAACAGGATCATGTAAATTAAACTTCCTTCCATAGGTAAGTGTGTACAGAAAGGATCCCCAATTTTTCTGGAAGCACAAGCACTTTTAAAGCTTGCACATCATAGTCACATTTAAGATTACTAGCCAACACATCTCACTTTAATAAAGAATATTTATTTATTTATTTATCTTTTTACCCTGACTTTCTCCTTAAACGACCCAAGGTGACTTACAACAAACAAAAGATAACATTTAAAAGCTTAAAAATGTGAGTAAAATATTTTTAAAAAGAATTAAATAAGTATCATGTTAAAAATGGTCAATATAATCAATTTTTAAAAGAGATTTAAAAGTTGTGTCCATCTCTTCATGACCCCATGGACCAGAGGACACCAGGCCCTCCTGTGTTCAGCTGCCTCCGGAGCTGGGTCACATTCATGTTGGTAGCTTTCATGACACTGTCCAAACATTTTGTCATCTGTCAGCTCCTTCTCCTCTTGTCTTCACTCTTTCCCAACATCAGGGTCTTTTCCAGGGAGTCTTCTCTTCTCATGAGATGGCCAAAGTATTGGAGCCTCAGCTGCAGGATCTGTCCTTCCAGTGAGCACTCAGGGTTGATTTCCTTTAGAATGGACAGGTTTGTTCTCCTTGCAGTCCAGGGGACTCTCAAGAGTCTCCTCCAGCACCACAATTCAAAAGCATCAATTCTTCGGCAGTCAGACTTCTTTATGATCCAGCTCTTACTTCCATACATCGCTACTGGAAAATGTCTCTGCTTTTTAAAAATGCTGTCTAGGTTTGTCATCGCTTTCCTCCCAAGAAGCAGGCATCTTTTAATTTTGTGGCTGCTGTCACCATCTGCAGTGATCATGGAGCCCAAGAAAGTAAAATCTGTCACTGCCTCCATATCTTCCCCTTCTATTTGCCAGGAGGTGATGGGACCAGTGGACATGATCTTAGGTTTTTTTGATGTTGAGCTTCAGACCATTTTTTGCGCTCTCCTCTTTCACCCTCATTAATTTTTATTTTATTTATTTATTTATTTATTTTATATCCCGCCTATCTGGTCGGGCGAGGACCACTCTAGGCAGCTGAGGTTCTTTAATTTCTCCTCACTTTCTGCCATCAGAGTGGTATCATCTGCATATGTGAGGTTGTTGATAATTCTTCCAGCAATCTTAATTCCAGCTTTGGATTCCTCCAGTCCGGCCTTTCGCATGATGTATTCTGCATATAAGTTAAATAAGCTGGGGGACATATACAGCCTTGTCGTACTCCTCTCCCAATTTTGAACCAATCAGTTGTTCCATAGTTGTTCCTAGAGTGGTCGTTGACTAGATAGGCGGGATATAAATGCAATAAATAAATAAATAAATAAATATCCAGTTCTAACTGTTTCTTCCTGTCCCATAGATTTCGCAGGAGGTACATAAGGTGGTCAGGCAGTCCCATTTCTTTAAGAACTTGCCATAGTTTGTTGTGGTCCACACAGTCAAAGGCTTTTGCGTAGTCAATGAAGCAGAAGTACAGTGGTGCCTCGCATAACGTTTGCTTCGTTTAACGTTTTTTTCGCTTAACGTTTATTTTTTCAGAGTCAGATTGTGCTTCGTATAACGTTTTTCCCTATGGGCGATTTTCACATAGCGATTTTGGGACCATGCTTCGCTTAACGTTTTTTGTTTTAGGTCCCCTGCTTCACTTAACGATGTTCATTTTTTCAATTACAAAAGTGTCTTAACATGTTGAAAAACGGTTTTAAATGCTTGGAATCGTTAGTGCACCTTCTAAAATGTGTGCATACTTAATTTGGCGTTGATCTGACTTTTCATTAATTTTTTGTGAATTTTTTTCTCCCCCATAGGAAACAATGGAGCTGTCAGATTTTGACAGCTGTCAAAAGTTGGGGGGAAAAAATTCACCATAAATTAACGAAAAGTCAGATCAAAGCCAAATTAACTTTTGCATCCGTTTTAGAGGGTGCAGAAGCTAATCCAAGCATTTAAAACCATTTTTGACCCTTTTATGACACACTTAAATTTGCAAAAATTGACTTCACAAAGCCATTAAAATGTATTGCGTCGGCTTCAATACATTCCAATGGAGGAAACATTGTATCGTTTAACAACGTTTCCTATGGGTTTTTTCGCTTAAGGACGCCAATCCGTGCCTATTGGAACGGATTAACTGGTTTCCAATGCATTCCTATGGGAAATGGTGTTTCGCATAAAGTTTTTTTCGCATAAGGTTTTTTTTTTTGGAACCAATTAAAAACGTTATGCGAGGCACCACTGTACATGTTTTTCTGGAACTCTCTGGCTTTCTCCATAATCCAGCGCATGTTAGCAATTTGGTCTCTAGTTCTTATGCCCCTTTAAAATCCAGCTTGTACTTCTGGGAGTTCTCAGTCCACATACTGCTGAAGCTTACCTTGGAGGATTTTGAGCATAACCTTGCTAGCGTGTGAAATGAGTACAGCTGTATGGTAGTTGGAGTATTCTTTGGCACTGACCTTCCTTGGGATTGGGATGTAGAATGATCTTTTCCAATCCTCTGGCAACCGCTGAGTTTTCCAAACTTCCTGGCATATTGAGTGTAGCACCTTTACAGCATCATCTTTTAAGATTTTAAATAGTTCATCTGGTATGCCATCACCTCCACTGCCTTGTTGTTAGCCATGCTTTCTAAGGCCCACTTGACCTCACTCTCCAGGATGTCTGGCTCAAGGTCAGCAACCACAATATCTCGGTTTGTCCGGGACATCCAGATCTTTCTGCTATGATGCCTCTGTGTATTCTTGCCACCTCTTCTTAATGTCTTCTGCTTCTGTTTGGTCCCTATCATTTTTGTCCTTCATCATGTCAATCTTTGCACAAAATATTCATTTAACATCTCAATTTTTTCTTGAACAAATCGCTGGTTTTTCCCTTTCTGTTATTTTCCTCTATTTCTTTGCACTGTTCATTTAAGAAGACTCTCTTGTCTCTCCTTGCTATTCTTAGGAAGTCTGCATTCAATTTTCTTTAACTCTCCCTATCTGCCTTGCATTTTGTTTCCCTTCTCTTCTCTGCTATTTGTAAGGCCTAGTTGGACAGCCACTTTGCTTTCTTGCATATCCTTTTCTTTGGGATGCGTAAACAAGGCCAAAGCAGACCTCTCAAGAAATGGGTGCAATTGGCACATTAGTTTTAACTGTGCAAACTAGAGATCAGAATAGTGTGTTGAGGCTTATAATGGTGAACCTTTTCTCCCTCACTCAGCTTCCTACATTCCTTTAATTCTTTCTAACTTGTTCTTCAAGAAGGAGATTCTAAAGAGTCTTGTGTTTCACAAACTATAGAAAAATTAGTTTGCATTAATCTCTTTTTTAAACTGACATGTGGTTTGAAAAACAAAGTAGTTTCAAGATATTTGTCATACATGTCTCAATTCTGGACTCTAAAAAGAATTAGGCTTCAAGATGGATTGTAAATTCTGTAGTATTTCTTAAGTTAATTATAATTTCTGTATTTGATTTATTTTATAGTCCCAAATACCTGCTAAATGTTGTATACAAAGAAAGAATACAGATAATATACAAAATATAAAGGAAGAATTCTATGATTTTCAGGATATTACTGAGAACAATTATACAAAGCTGTCTTCAGGAACCTATCCCCGGGATGCTGTTAATATTTTTTAATTTTTTTCCTTGTTTTTCTTTTGTATAAATTTTAGACCCATATCTGTGAATCACCATACTGAATGTATTGTTATGTGATCTTGAGGGGGTTTAGTGTTAATCTGTAAACCACCCAGAGTAGTGTTAGCACTAAACTAGCAAGTGAACAAGCAAGGAAGCGAGCAAGCATGCAAGCAATAAACAAACTAACTAACAAATACGTTTGAGATATTTCAACCTGATCAAAATGTGATAATCATGTGTTGTCAACTTCTGATTTATGATGACCCTTTTCATGGCTTTCAATGTACAGAACACTTAGAAGTGGTTTACCTTTCTGTTCTTCTGAGGGCATCCTGGGACTGTGCAGCTCACCAATGGGCAAATAGGCTTGCTCTACTCACAGAAGGCACAATAGAGAATCAAACACTCAACCTCTGGCACCATTACCATTGAGTTAAAGGAAGGTGAAAATAATTTCTAATGAAAACACATCAAGGTCAATCTGTTTCTATATCTTAGGAGGTTTAGAGACCAGTTCCTCATGGGAATGTTACTAATACCCATCTGCATTTAATGACAACTTTCTGTTCCTTAGGCCTTTTGATTATATTAACTGTCTCTTTGGGAATGAATCTTCTGCTTTGATTGATGAGGAATCAGATGTACTGGGTGACTGAGACAATTTTTCATCTAGAGGGCTAAAGAAGATTCAATCCAAATACTATACTAATTAATTGTATTAGAATCTGAGAATAGCTATGTTTACTTTATAAAAAGATAAATGCAGTATTTTTCAAGAAAATTTTAGATCTTTGCATGACAAGCAAAATCTGACAAATGTATGTTTTCTATACTGTTGTTGAAAAGAAGCTGTGCTGCATTCTATGCCTTTAATCCTGCTAAAGGGAGAAGAAGGAAGCCTGATACGCATAGTAAACTTTGAAATGGTAGTGGAGCTGCAGGTTGGGATTAGCCTCCTAGACATATCAGTACAAAGCTCACAGTACCAAGCTAGAAGATTAAGACTAACTAGAGATCAGATCGTATCACTGAATCACCATGGCCAAAGGAAACGATAGGCTACCTCTCTGTAATACACAGAGTGACAGCTGCTGGGTAGCTTGCATTTCTTGCTGCTTTGCCTCTTCTCTTTTTTATCAACACATATTTCCATCCACAGCAATCTAACAATTTAAATGAAGGCAGTAGTCTAACAATTTAAATGTAACTCCCATCCAATGAACACAAGTGTAATTTTATGCAACCAAATACTTTTCTTTAAAAGGAGTGGTGGTGGTGGTACTGCAATTCATCTGACACTTTCTTACTCACACTAGGACCATATTTGAAAGTATAAAGCTCTTTCCAACATCCAAATTAAAATGAAAAACATCATCATCTAAATAAGAATATGCCCACCAGTTCTTATTACAATTTAGCAGTCTGCCGCCTGTAAAATAACAAATCCAATTTATACATCTACATGTTATTTTCAGTTTTGTTTGTATGTGCTTCGACAGATCTGCTTCTTTTTGCTAGCATGATTCCCTCCCCCTTCTTTCCCTGTTTTCCTACTAAGTGGCTGAAATCCTGTAGTAAGTCACAACTAGAATAGGCCCACTGAATCAATGGAACTTAGAAAGGTGACCCACCAAATCTATACTGACTTTATGGGCCTACTTTTAGTTGTGACTTTCTACTGGATTTCAGTCAATGATAATGAACATCTCTAACTGTATATTTACACTTCCAATTGGGCTTTTCGCCTCTTTGTTCTAAAAACAACAATAATATTGTTTTGATGATTTTCTTCTTCTAGCAAACAATCAAGGCTTTACATTTATTGTAGATACTGATATTACTTTTTAATTCTTTATCATGCATGTGTCTATTTCATTTCTTTTGGGAGCTTTACATCACCTTTGTTTCTATATTTGCTTGTTCTTTGACTATTTGTTAATGTTTTTCTTTTTCATTGTATTCTCGAAGGCCTTCAAGACCAGGATCTGATGGTTGTTTTGGGTTTTTCTGGCTCTTTGGCCATGTTCTGAAGGTTGTTCTTCCTGAAGTTTCGCCAGTCTCTGTGACCGGCATCTTCAGAGGACTGGAGTAGGAATTCTGTTCATGTTCAGAGCTCTGAAGATGCTCTGAAGATGCCGGCCACAGAGACTGGCGAAACGTCAGGAAGAACAACCTTCAGAACATAGCCAAAGAGGCCGAAAAACCCACAACAACCATTTTTCGTTTTCCTTTACTCAGACTCTGAGGAGTACACATGTTCACTGTTCTTATGCCATTCTTTTCAGACACACTGAAAATGTATTCACTCTTATAGCTCTTATAGCTTCCTGTATCACAGAATGTGTGTGATGGCATCTCTCAAGACTAATCTTCTTCTACATCTTTTTCTTCTGCTCATCAAGTTCAACAGGGATCACATGGCTGATTTTTTAGGCAGGGAAACAATCATTATCTGTATTTCTTATTTCATGTTGAACATTATGCCACACTTTCCTGAATGCATTTAGTGTTTCAGTACTATCCTGGCTTCCCAGTGGATTGATTCTCTTGTCAAAACTTGTTATTTTTATCTCAAGCAGTGGTGCTCAAGTTCACACTTTCCTTTTGCTGCTTCTACTACAAAAATGCTTCTAATATTTTTCCTCTTGATTACTGCAGTACTCTGTATGATAATACTCTGCTGTCCACATTGTAGCACTTTCTCCCTTTTGTAATCACATTCTTCCTAATGTGTCTTAGATGTCTATTTGTTGATCTCATTCAGTTTCAGTCTTGGTCTACACTTTTAATGTTCCTAATACATCTGGGTACTCTCTAAGCTCTAATGAGAAAATGTTTCCCATTCTGTCTGATGCTGGAGAGGGCCAACAAAATCATGGGAAACAGGATTTCAAAGGAGTTATGCAGGAAGGTAGGGCTTTTCAATAAGTTTCAGAATGCTGTCAGAGGAATGTTAGCCATAGAACGAAGAAGAAATTTCATCATAGGTCCAGGTTTTTATGCTGAATTGCTTACTTTATGTTTGACGGTGTATTCTTACATATTTCTACAGTATTCAGACATTAATCCTATTGGAGGTAATATTGTTTACTCCCAAGTAAGGTGCAACTGCAGGTTTAGTATTCTTATATATTTGAGCAGTCTTTATCTTTCAGTCCAGTTTTTCACTTCATGTTTCAGATGGGACATTTTCTTTGCTCTCTTCTTCTTCTGTCTAAAACCTTCTTTTCTATCAAATATTTCCCTGTCTTCGTATGCCTGGAGTATTTTTCCAGAAAACATTAATCAATCTTCTTTGCTTTCTAAAGTTCTCAAAAACTATTTTACCCATCTGTTTTCCTATTCTCCCATAGAGTCTCATTAAAAAACCCCAACAATTTTAAAGCTCCTTAAAATAATACATTACTGAAATTCAAGTATGTTTTACCTTCTGTATATTATTTTCTGATCCCTATTTCTTTCTTACATCTCCTTTCTTTTCTTGGCTGTTCTAACATTGTAATCTACTTTGCTGAAAAGGTACACACTTGAGTTTTAATTTAAACAAAATACAGGGTATTCTAGATTGAATAAAATACCAATTTAGTTATGATAAATCATATTCAAACTGGTTGACAAATTGTTAAAAAATCTTACGCCATTATGATTAAGGTCAATTGCAACTAACTAGCTGTTTTCAGGACTCTATTTTAAGAAGTAGAAAAGTAAGTGTTACATACAGCACTGATGTTACCTGTCTGTCATGGGTTTGGAGGGAAAGTTCCATCCTATGGGGAGTGGAAGGCGGGACATCAGGAGGAGGGGCTGTACTGTATATATATGTGGAGCGTGGGTGGTGAAGTTCAGCAGACGCTGGAGGAGACAAAGCAGCAGCTGGGAAGAAGAAGCTGGTGTGGGAGTCTGTGTGTCAGACAGGGTACTACTGTGTGTCAGAGTACCAACCTGAGAGGTTCAGGTGTCTGTATGGTTAGCCAGAACTGATAGGTTCAGGGTCTGTGCTTCAAGTTAAGGGTTCTGTGTGAACCAAACTGTGTGTATGTATGAGTGAAACTAAGCCACGTTACTATATCCTATTCACCTGATCATTTTATTTTCCCTGTGTGTTGTTTTAAATAAACCTTGTTCTTTATTTGTTTAAAAATCCATCCCTGGTCTGTGTGACTTCTTATAGGGAATGGTTGGTGGCAGCTTAGTTAACGTGTGGCAGATCCCAGTAGGTCTGGGTTTGTCACATTGATTGGTGTCCAGCGTGTGGGATACGACTGGTCCAGTTGTCCAGCGGTCCAGCAAAGCCTTGGCAAGTGTGCCCAGAGCAAGGGGGGTCTAGTCAGGGACAATCTGAGAGCGCGTAGGTAATCTTCTAGGTGTGCCTCACGGGGAGGTGCGCTAGTAGAAGAACGTGCCAACTGGGGAGACTAGATTAGGGTGCTCTGAGGCAGCCTGTTTTTGGCGGGAAAAAAGCTGAGGCAAAACTGTGAAACAGCAGTGATCTAGCCTGCCTGCTGAGAGGCCCAGCAGAGGGGGGTAGACTCTAACTCGCTACAGTTGCAAGTAGTGCTGAAGGACAGCAGCAATCTATAGGGAAAGCTGGTTCTGAGGCAAAAGAGAAAAAAAAAAGTGGTCGTTTTATTTTGAGGCTTGACTTTTTAAAGCAGCCTGTTCTGGGGGGGGATTATGCCCTTGACTCGAAGCCAAATGGCAGAAATGGGTGAAGTGAAAGACCCCCAGGTTGACCAAGGTTCTGAGGATGAATTTGGCTCAGTGCAGGGTGACAGCACGGGAGAACAGACCTTAGAACTCAGAAAAATGCTCCTAGCCCAACAGCATGAATTTAGAATGAGACAATTGGATAGGGAGGCCAGAGAAAGAGCTGAAATCAGTCAGGCAGAGGCAGATGCCAAGAAAAGGGGAATGGCCATGAGGATAGAAGAGATGGAACTGGAACACAGAGTTAGAATGGCACAATTAAAATTAACATTCCTAAATAAGAAAAATAACAACTTATCAGTTGAAGAAATTGCGGAAAGAGAAAAGTATGAGGCTCAGGTCAGACAAAGTGAGCAAGATCTTGAAAAATATACTCAGCAAAAAGACATTAAATTAAAAGAAATCAGAGATAAGACTGAAGAAAAAGTAAAAGAGATAAAAGCTAGGGCTGAGGAAGAAATTTTACAGATCAGGGCTGAGTTTGAGGCCAAGCAAAAGGAGCTGGATTTGAGAATAAAAGGGAAAAGCCAGCAAGGGGGAGGGGCCCATGGTGAAGGGAAGCCCTCAGACATGAAACCAAGACCTCAGATTTTGGAGGGAAAACCAAAACAGGATGAGAAAGACTCAAAATACACCAGAAAATGTTACTTCTGTCAGGGAAAGGGCCATCTAATCTCAGAGTGTGAGAAATTAAAGCAGCTAAAAGGAATGGTGCCTCAGGATTCGAGTGGAACCAAGCCAAAAGCTGTGTTCTGTGTCCAGAAAGAGCCAGGCTCATTGTCACTGAGGGAGCCTGTTGCCATGGCTACTCAATCTGGAACAGCTACATCTGCTGATCAGGCTGAGGAAAATGGTCCTCTTGTAGAGGTCAGGCGCTGCCTGCTGGTGAGAACAGATTCTCAGTTGTTTGAGACAGCAGGGGTGGACGTAGGAATACTTGACCGTCAGTATCGGGGACTGCGGGACACTTGTTCCCAGGTGACCCTGTGCCATCCAGATATTATTCCTAGGGAATATGTGATCCCAAATGAGAGCATGAAGGTGGCAGGGATTGAGGGGCAGGTAATCTCACTGCCAGTAGCGGAGGTACCGGTGTACTTTCAAGGCTGGAGGGGAGTTTGGCGGCTAGCAATTTCATCGACTCTGCCAGCAGCCGTGCTCGTGGGAAATGACCTGGCTGAACATGTGAAACGGGTGCTAGTGATTACACGTTCACAAGCCACCACGGGGACAGTTCAGGGGGGTAATGATGAGCCAGAGACGGAAGCAGGTGGGGGGAGTTCAGAAGCTGTGGTGGAAACCTTAACCACAGACAGCAGATTTGGACAGGAGCAAAAGGCAGACGCCACTCTCCAAAAGTGTTTTGAACAGGTGACTGACGCCCAGCTAACACCTGAAACCCCAGTGAGATTTCTAGAGAAAAAGGGGATTTTGTATAGAGAGACCCTGAGGAATATCTCAAAAGGGGGAGATGGGATCAGAAGTCAGCTGGTGGTACCTGAAAAGTATCACCCCATGATCTTACAAAGGGGGCACTCTGACATGTTTGCTGCACACTTAGGGGTGAACAAAACACAGCAGAGAATCACACAGAATTTTTACTGGCCTGACATAGGGAAGCAGATCAGGGAGTTCTGTAAACAATGTGATGTGTGTCAAAGGCAGGGGAATAGCCGCGATAGGACCAAAGCAAAGTTGTGCCCTTTGCCTGTGATTGACACTCCGTTCAAATGCATAGGGGTGGATATTGTGGGACCTTTGCCCAAGGCCACAAAGAGGGGGAACAGGTTCATTCTCACCATTGTGGACCATGCCACGAGGTACCCTGAAGCCATTCCCTTGACTAACATTGAAACTAACACAGTGGCAGATGCCTTGGTGGGGTATATGTCCAGGATGGGATTTGCCTCAGAAATAATCACAGATTTGGGTGCATCGTTCACATCAAAGCTCATGAAACGCTTATGGCAAATCTGTGGAATTAAGCACAAGGAAACTACTGCCTATCATCCTGAAAGTAATGGGTTAACTGAGAAGTTCAATGGGACTCTAATGCGCATGATTAGGGCTTACTTGGCAGAGAATCCAAACAATTGGGACCAGAAGCTGCAATCCCTTTTGTTTGCTTATCGATCAGTGCCACAAGCCAGTACCGGGTTCAGTCCATTTGAACTTTTATTTGGGAGAAGGGTGAAAGGGCCCCTTGATTTGATCAAACAAAATTGGGAGCAGATCACCCAGGATGACCCACAAGACGTTGTGACATACATAGACACCTTGATGAATGACCTAAAGAGAAACCTAGAGCTAGCAGCAGAGACCCTGCAAGCTCAAAAGGTCAGAAAGAAAGCTTGGGATGACCAGAGTGGCAGAGAGAGGCGCTTTAACCCAGGGGAGGGAGTGCTTTGGCCTAGGCTCTGCAAAGAGAACAAACTGCAGCTGGGTAGCCCAGAAATAAAATACTTGGGTCACATAGTAGGGGGAGGAGTGATAAAACCCCTCGAGGCCAAGATAGAAGCTGTTCGTGATTGGCCCAGACCCAACACCAAGAAAAAAGTCAAATCATTTCTTGGGTTGGTGGGCTACTACAGAAAGTTCATCCCGAGGTTTAGCGAGATTGCGGCTCCGCTGACCGATCTGACGAGGAAGAAGGCTGATGACCGCATCCCGTGGACCAGCGACTGTGAGGAGGCGTTCCAGAGGTTGAAGCAGGCGCTAATCAACTATCCAGTGCTGCGGGCTCCAGACTTCGACCGGGAGTTCATCATCTACACCGATGCGTCTAACAGCGGGGTAGGAGCAGTTCTGTGCCAGGAGGATGAGAATGGTGACCAGCATCCAGTGTCCTACCTGAGTAGGAACCTTCAAAAAGGTGAGAGACATTTGGCAACCGTGGAGAAGGAGTGTTTGGCCATAGTCTACGCGATCCAGAAGGCCAAGCCTTACATCTGGGGAAGACATTTTGTTCTGTGCACTGACCATTCACCACTGCAATGGTTAAAGACAATGAAAACCCACAATAGCAAACTTATGAGGTGGGCTTTAAACCTACAGGACTATGACTTTGAAGTGAAGGTGGTCAGAGGGTCAGTGAACTGTGTTGCTGACGCCTTGTCAAGAAGACCTGAAGAATGAAGACGGCGAAAGAAACATGGACTATGTGTATATATTGATGACAAAGAGTTAAATGTACCTGTTTTTTGAACTTGGTTTGTATGAATAAAGGTAAATTGATGTAATGTATATGGTAAATGTTTAAATGCCTAATTGCTATGGTTAACTTAGAATGTAAGTATAAGTAAGTATGATATGGTATGTATAACTGTTGTTGTGTGTTTTATCCAGGTTGTTTTTTGGGAAAAAGCACCTTAGCTTTCCCCCTACAAAACAACTTATAAAGAGGGGAGGTGTTACATACAGCACTGATGTTACCTGTCTGTCATGGGTTTGGAGGGAAAGTTCCATCCTATGGGGAGTGGAAGGCGGGACATCAGGAGGAGGGGCTGTACTGTATATATATGTGGAGCGTGGGTGGTGAAGTTCAGCAGACGCTGGAGGAGACAAAGCAGCAGCTGGGAAGAAGAAGCTGGTGTGGGAGTCTGTGTGTCAGACAGGGTACTACTGTGTGTCAGAGTACCAACCTGAGAGGTTCAGGTGTCTGTATGGTTAGCCAGAACTGATAGGTTCAGGGTCTGTGCTTCAAGTTAAGGGTTCTGTGTGAACCAAACTGTGTGTATGTATGAGTGAAACTAAGCCACGTTACTATATCCTATTCACCTGATCATTTTATTTTCCCTGTGTGTTGTTTTAAATAAACCTTGTTCTTTATTTGTTTAAAAATCCATCCCTGGTCTGTGTGACTTCTTATAGGGAATGGTTGGTGGCAGCTTAGTTAACGTGTGGCAGATCCCAGTAGGTCTGGGTTTGTCACAGTAAGATCTTAATAATAATTCAACCATTATAATTCAGATTTACATAATTATTAAACTGCATGCACATCAAGAATACATCATTCCATCCATTAGTGGCATCCATAAACGGCTGGCATTAGTGGCCTATCTGGATGAATCCTCCTAAGTAAATGACCTGGAGCTCCTATTTTGACTTCCTTGAGCCAAAATGCCATAGAAGAACAGTTTATGTTAGTAGGATCAACTTGGGGCAAATGAAGGTTGTCATAAAGTGCTCAGGAGAGAATGCAGTCACACATACAAGTGTCTTAACACAGAGAGATGAAAGTTAAACAGCTGCTGAATTAGTCTTAGGGAATGCAAACATAGGGCAAGCTCAATTGGTCCAATGAAGCAGGGCTTTTTTTTTTTTTTTTTTTTTTTTGCAGAATAAGGACTCATTCTGGCTAAAGGGATAGTAAGGAGCAATACAGTGTCATGACAAGACTTTTCTTTAGGTGGTGCTGATGCTCTGCAGCTACACTCAGAGGGGCTTTGAATGATTTGGCTCAGAGACCTTCAGTTCTGGGAACAGAATGCAGAAACAATATGAGCACACCAGGCGTCACACTCCAGTGCTGTCTCTTATGACTAGCTCTCTTCCTGATCTTCCTTGTACATGGAGCACTTACTGACCTTGTGACTGCCACTCAACTTGTGCTTAATCTCTGGGCTGCTTTCAAACCCTGTTTCTGGTATAGACCCTTGCAACAACCATCTGCTCTATCTGTGGACAATCTAAAATGAAAATCTGCTTGAATCACCAATTTGTTGGCTCACATCCTCTTGTTCTGTAGAAATTAGAAGTTCTCTTCCCCTCTATCTCAAACCAAGTGCATGTTCCCTGTAGATATGTGAGATTTACTGTTATTTCCTTATATACTAATGCACTATTACTGGGATCTCTCAGTTTATGAACAGGAGAGCAAGAGGCCTTTGCTATTAATGCTTTGTTAATAAGATAAAGACCAAACGTGTCTACTCAGAAGCAGGTCCCACTCAGTACAGCATTGCAACCTAAATTTCTTTTCCTATAGCAACCTGTTGGGAAGAGTTAAAAGCAATAGGAAATGAGGAAGACCAAATGCTGGGGGAAACTGAAGACAATAAGAAAAGAGGAAGACCAAAAAAGAGATGGATTCTTATAACTGCAGAACTAGAAGGGATCCTATGGATCATCAAGTCCAGCCCCTGTCAAGAAAGCACAGTGGTTCCGCAGCCAGATCCTTAAATCACTGAGAAAGCTGCAACCTTAAATTTATAATTGCTGAGCAGTACTGTTAATGAGACGACAGACTCACAAGATGTCATAAGCAACTTGTTGGCACATAAGAACAATAACAACCTGCATTAAAAGTATTTCTGTTAATGACAGAGAAAGTTGGGACTGTTAGACCAGCCATCAGCCCTTCAACACCTTTCCATTACCTAGAAAAGCAGGATGGTTTCACCACAGTAATTGGGCAAGGAAAGGACTAAAACAGCTTGGAAAAGTTATTTTTTTAACTAAAACTGCCGGAATTCCTCAGATAGTATGACTATACTGGGATTAGGAGGGACAGCCCAAAACATAGCTTCTTCAAGTTGCGGAAGCAAATGGTAATAAGGCTTAAGAAAGTATGATTGTGTGTCCTCTCTTTTTATAAATAACCACACAGGACTTCAGTTTGCAGGAAAAGTATCATTTTCTCTCAATTAGAGGGCTAGCTCCAAATTAAACATGCCTACATTTATATAATTAAATCACAAGAGCTTTAAGGTGATACACAAAGCCCCCTCCCCCATTTTATCATTTCAGCTGTCTTAGGAAGTAGATTAGGCTAAAGTACAGTAGCTAGTACAAGACAACCAGGTAAGCTAACTAACCATTTGAATTGAGACCTTATCAGTTTTTGTGAAGTTCTCTAACCATGAAACCTTACTAGACTGGACAATGTTTCTACTACCATGATTTACAGTGCATACAACCATGTATTTTCTATTATTTAATAGACATTATTTACATTGCCTTGTTGAGAAAGGGAATGTAAATTCCCTTTGGCATGCTCTGCCGTACTTTTAAGACATCAGAATTTCCTAGTAACTTATAATTTTACATTCAGCTTTGAAGCTGACAATATTTACTTAAAAGCCACTGAAGTGCTTAAACAGATATGTGGAAACAGAGCTAATGTTTAGATGCATCTGCCCCATGGCATTTATGTCATGGGGTTCCTCAGGGCTCAATACTGTCCCCCATGTTGTTCAACATCTACATGAAACCGCTGGGAGAGGTCATCAGGAGGTTTGGGCTGAGGAGTCAGCAATATGCTGACGACACTCAGCTCTACCTCTCGTTTTCCACCAATCCAGGTAAGGCAGTTTCTGTGCTGAACTCGTGTCTAGACCTGATAATGGACTGGATGAGGGTTAATAAATTGAAGCTCAATCTAGACAAAACGGAAGTGCTGTTAGTGGCTGCTTCACCGGACAGGCTGGAGGGCCATTTTCCCGCCCTGAATGGGGTTACACCTCCCCAAGGGACAGGGTCCGCAGCTTGGGGGTGCTCCTGGAACCCAGTCTAACACTGGAAGCCCAGGTGGATTCAGTGGCCAGAGGCGCCTTCCTTCAGCTGCAGAAATTATACCAGCTACGGCCCTACCTGGACGAGCGGAGTCTCATGAAAGTCACACACGCACTGGTAACATCCCGCATAGATTACTGCAATGCGCTCTACGTGGGGCTGCCTTTGAAGATGGTCCGGCAACTGCAACTGGTCCAGAATCGAGCTATGCAGCTGGTGAGTGGTGCAGCCGCCAAGGAACATATCAAGCCGATTCTGTATAAGTTACATTGGCTACCAGTTGCTGCCCGGGCCCTATTCAAAGTGCTTGTTTTGACATATAAAGTCTTAAATGGCTTGGGCCCTGGATACCTGAAGGACCGCCTCCTTCCATATGAGCCTACCCGGCAATTAAGATCTAGCCAGGGGGCCCTTTTGAAAGAGCCGTCCCTTAAGGAAGTAAGAGGGACGGCTTGTAGACAAAGGGCCTTTTTGGCAACTGCCCCCAGACTACGGAATGCCCTCCCGACTGAAATTCGTCTAGCGCCGACGCTGATGACATTTCTAAATGTTGTAAGCCGCCCAGAGACCTTTAGGTAGTGTGGGTGGCATATAAACAAACAAACAAACAAACAAACAAACAAACAAACAAACAAACAAACGAATGAATGAATGATGAGGTCAAAACATAAATGCTTGAAATACTTACTGAAATCACCGGTAAGAAACACTGCTTTTGCTCCAGGAGCCCATTCTTTGCAATATAGCCCTCCATCAACGAATTTGTTGATTCCAAATGTTAGGTAACTCTTGGTGAATTTGTCAAGGCCACCTTCATTTTCTTCAATGCTCTTCAACGTATGATGAAAGATCCCATACCTTTCAATAAAAGAATGTTAGAAAAAATGTTATCAAATAGCTACATAACAAATTTCAAGGATAGTCAGATTTTTACACTTGTTCAATCAAATTTATTACACTACAGTCATCTTCATTAACCCCTTTAAACTTTGGCGAATGTATTATACAACTAAATTAACTATGACCTATGAACTATATAGTAAAAATCACATTTTTAGCACATGTGTTGTGCTAAAAATAGTTCAAAAAAGTGATGGAAGTATTACAGTTATGACAATACAAAGACAGCAATGCATCATTATACAAGTGTGTGTATAATTATTACAACTCATGTAGAACATTTTAAAGTTTAGATAAGAAATATATATAAAACAATAGATCAATTAACCACACTGAATATCAATAGTCTCAATTTTACACACACTGTACTTTAAAATCCATTAAACAATTCATATGAAGAGATATAAGTCAGCTTTCTTATATCAAGTTCACAGCAAGAGGGAAATATAAACAAAATGATTTCCAGGGTTCCTTTGATAAGACCACCCTCAAATAACAAAGAGAGACTTATGCCTTTATTGTAAATTGTAAAGCCTGCCAGATGTTTTGCAATAAAATTAGGAATGCATTAAGAACTGCTTATTTCTGGCACTTTCTATAACATTATACTCTCTATGCCGTAACCTGGAGTTTAACATATAGGAGTGATTGTTTCCCCTCCTTCACTTTGTTTGCTATGCTGTATTTCATTGACTTCAACTACTAAATTACTAATTTTTCAAAATATAAGAATTATTATGCTAAAAGCAACAGCCACCAAAACACCCCACAGTTTCCGTATAGACCACTTTTTCTTCATAAAACACAAGCTAGAGCATGGCACCTCTATTGTAAAATACTCGGTTTTATCTAGTTTAAAAGGGTCATTTGTTCAAAGGAAACATCAATCATAGTGACAACTAAGATATTACACCTTGGGGAAAAATGCCACTGCTGGGAAACAGTCTCAGGTTTATTTAAAGCTGTGGTACAGAAAGAGTCACTTTAGAAACATTATATTAAGAGGCTCCATAGGTCTCATTTATTGGTTATTCCTGTTGATTATATTAACTTTTTACTTGCAAGGTTAAGCCTTCCCCATAGCTTTTGTTCAAGAAACCAATATCAACCTCACAGCCAATAAACATCTCAGAAGAAGCAACACCCAAGGACAGAGAGCATGCTCATATACTCTTCTTCGTCCATTTGAAGACCTCCACCCCCAACGTTACATCTGGGAAATCTACTGGTGGGTGTAATGTATCAAAACTGTGTAATGATTTTTTGTAACCTCCAGAGCCAGCTCTCTCATTATGCAGTACATAACTCTCTCTCTCTCAAGAGCATCTAAATATAAAGTTGCCTTCTCAACAAACACGTCTGACAGGTGATGGAATTTTAAAGCTTGCTGCAATTTAATCTGAATGCATAAAATATAAGTCAAACAAAAAAGGTGGGAAAAGATGACTTGTACATCTTTGGAGGGAAAAAAGGTCAAAGAACAGCATGATAACAAGGCACTGTGACACAGGTTTCAAATATATCACAAGGGAGAAGTGGTTCAAGGTTTTTATGGGGAAACTATCATGGCTGCCAGCAGCTTCTCCAGACACACTGAATCAACACCCTCTCTACGGATGAGAGGATGTTGAAAAAATACATTTGTCCATTATGCTGCAGCCAGAGCTATGACAATTGTTTACAGGAACCCCCTTGTTACACCAGTTTCACTGGCTAACACTGTGTTTCTGTGCAGAATTCCAAATACTAGTCATATCCTATAAATCCCCACATGACTTGGGACCAAACTATTTGAAAAAGTACGTTCTTCCACATAAGCCAATCTAGATTTTCAAATCCTTGAGAAAGGCCCTTTTCTCCCTCTCAGCACAATTAGAGACACATTTGATGGGAACACACAAAAGGGCCTTCTCAGTGGCTCTGGGATTTCTTGGTAAGTGGAACTAGATCCCTATTCAGGTTACCTGAATGCCTGAGGAGAGAGAGCTCAACAGCACAACCCTCTCCACCGTTGCCCACTCAGCACATGGAGCCCCCAACTGCTTGATAAAAGATGGTGATTCCCAACCTTGGGTCCCCAGATGCGTTTGAACTAAAATTCCCAGAAGCCTTCACCACCTGTGCTAGCTAGCATTTCAGGGAGTTGTAGTCCAAGAACATCTGGGATCCCAAGGTACATGCAGACTTCATGCAGCAGTCAATTCCTCAAGGGATACCAAAACTGTTCCAGCTTCTTACTAAACATTAGAAAACACAGTGGCCTGCAAGGGGAAGGTACATTTCTTGGGATTGTGGGATTCTATGACTTATCAAATATACTGGGACTAGAATGAAAGAGGAGTTATAACTGGACTTACCAAATATAATTTTTAAATAATAGAAGGACTATGGCACTGTAGAATCTGAACAAGTAGACATAAAGTGGGCCAAATCAATGAATTTTTCAATTCCCATGTTTGTCATCTAAATATTTATAAGAGTTTTAAGACAACTTGTGTCACTTGTGAATGTGTTTATTCTTCTCATTTATCAGTTACATGCTGGCAAACTGAGACAAACTTTCAACATTATATTCAACATTCAGTGAAGAAGGGATTTAAGCAGCCAGATGCTGACAGTTCTATTTTAAGACAAGAAGTTAAAGATACACAATCACTAATACTGAAAGGCTGGACATTGCTGATATACTTATTCAAGAAGAGCAAAAGTCTATAGATCAAAGTTGAATTACTGCCCCACAATGAAAAAAAAATCTAATTTTTTTATTCTGGAAAAAAATTATTCTGGGTCTCTGGAATCACCAACATGTAATATTTCTTCCTCTGAGTTTTAGGGGTTTTTTAAAGATAAAATTCCATTTTCAGTTAAGCCCATTACTGGGTATAAATATCATACAGTGAGCAAAAGAGAACCCAACAACAAAAGAGTCAGTCTGGATCAGACCAAAGATTTATCTGTTCCAGTATGCTGTTCACACAGTAGCCCACCAGATAGATGCCCATTGCAATGGTATCTTCTCCCTCTTGTCCCCTAGCCACTGGTATTCAGAGGCTTCTGCCACTGGAAGCACTATATTGCTATCCTGACTACCTATTGATAGGCATATCCTCTATGAATTTCTCTAATTACCTTGTAAAACTGTCCACTTTGATGTCCCTGACAACTGCACAGTTCTGTTCATTCACTGGTGGTATGATGAATGTGGTCGTATGTGAAAGTGCTGAATAAACTGTGGAATGCAGAAATAGCTGGAGTAGATGACACTGATGCTCCTCAGTGCCCCCTTTTGCAACTGCCTGTATTTTCAACTGGGATTCTTTTCAACTTATTTCAAGAATGTGGACAGAGTGCATACAATGGTGAGAGTTACCACTTACTCACTCAATCCTTGCCCCTCCTGCCAAGGTGGGATGGGTTAGTATGTTTAAATCATGTAATAAAACACCTCCTTAGAAAAGAATATGTCACTGCAACTTCAGACACTCCTGGGTGATACTCTTTATCAGTAGCCATTTTAGGAAGGTATTTAGCCAAAATAGGGAACTGAGGCTGCTTTGGTCACCTTGGGAGACAAGTTTTACTGGGGACATCAATCATATTAGTTCTCCTAGACTTTATAACAGCATTTGATACCACTCATCATATTGGATCGTCTGGCTAGGAGGAGTACTGAAGGCATTGTATACAGTGGTTCCTATCCTTCCTGTCAGGTGGTGTTTGGGAAAGCACTATAGCCATTGGCATCTCTCGGGCTGATTATGATTCTATCCTGATGGTCCAACATCAGGTGAAGGCTTTCCAGGTCTGGGCCCGAATGGAAAGAGATCCTATATAACGATGTCCTGTAGACATAGATATAATAATATTATTTTATAATAATATAATATTGTGTCATGAAGTCAATTCTAACTTATGGTGACCCTTTCGGGTTTTCCCAGGTAAAGAGTACTCAGAAGTAATTCACTTTTTTTGGGGGGGGGCGGGAGTCTCTTCTCTCAGGACACACAGTGAGGAACTGAACGCCCAGTCTTTGGCTCTGCAGCCAGATGTCCAACTCACTGAGCTATCCCATCAACTCACCACTTATATATTGTCCCACATCAAAATCTTACAGAGGGCCACCCCCAGAGAGTGCAGCTTGGGGAGAATATTTCGGCCCCGTGGAGTCTCAAATGTGGGGTTCCGCAGGGGTCGACTATTTCTCCAATGCTGTTTAACATCTATATGAGCACGCTGGGTGGGGACATCAGGGGGTGTGGAGCATCATGTCATCAATATGCTGATGACACCCAGCTCTACATCTCCTTTTCACCAACTGCAGGTGATGCCGTCCTGTCCCTCCAGCGCTGCTTGGGGGCCGTACTGCAATGGATGCAGGAGAACGGGCTGAGGCTGAACCCAGACAAGACGGAAGTTCAGAGGGTGGGTGGCCCCGTGATAGGTGGCTTGGGAAACTCCCTCATGTTTGGGGGGGTGGCCCTGGCCGCAAAGAGTGGGGTTTGCAACCTAGGGGTACACCTGGACCCGACGCTCACCATGGAAATGCAGGTGGCGTCGGTAGTCCGCACTGCCTTTTTCCACCTTTGGCGGATTGCCCGGCTGCGCCCTTACCTAGACACGGGGGCGCTCACTACCTTAGTACATGCGCTCGTAATCTCTACATTAGACTACTGTAACGTACTCTATGTGGGGCTTCCTTTGAAGCTGATGCGGAAACTTCAGGTGGTGCAGAATGCAGCGGCCAGAGTGAGAAAATACCAACATATCTCTCCTACTCTGGCCACACTGCACTGGCTGCCCATCCGTTTCCGCATTGACTTCAAAGTGTTAATGCTTACATATAAGGCCCTAAATGTTTCAGGACCCCGATACTTGGCGGAATGCCTGCTCCCACCTAGATCTACTCAGATCACCCGCACGAGCCAGGAGGTGAGGCTGAGGAGCCTAATGCCGAGGGAGGCCCAGAAGGAAAGGACATGAAACTGGGCCTTCTCAGCGGTGGCTCCTCACCTCTGGAATAACCTTCCTCCAGTTATTCGTGCGGCCCCTACACTGGGCACTTTTAAGAGTCAACTAAAAACATGGTTGTATGTTCAGGCCTTCCCTCCTGTCAATATTTAATTCTTTCTCTATTTTTTCTTTCATTTATTATTTGTTTTATTATTGTATGTGTTATGAACTGTTTGTAAAATTCTTGTGTTTTATCGTATACACCATATTGGAAGCCGTCCAGAGTGGTCGACCAGACCAGATGGGCGGGATATAAATCAAATCAATCAATCAATCAAACAAACAAACAAACAAGCAATCAAACAAACAAACAAATAGAGGTGGAATATGACATTTGTTTTGTACAGTCCATTTAACATGGTTTGCTCTAAATGTTGAATATTAGATAAAATATGCGTCAAAACAACTGTATTTACTTTCAGATTATGATAACATTTTTGTTGCTTAAACTGAACTGAACTGTTCACTTGATTCTCATTTTGGATTAGTAAAAAAAAAAAAGCAAAGCGTGCTGCTTATATACCACCCCATAGTGCTTCAAGCACTCTCTGGGCGGTTTACAAGTTAATTATGCAGGCTACACATTGGCCCCCCAGCGAGCTGGGTACTCATTTTACCGACCTCAGAAGGACTGAAGGCTGAGTCAACCTTGAGCTGCTACCTGGGATTGAACCCCAGGTCGTGAGTACAGTTTTGGCTGCAGTACAGCGGTTTAACCATTGCGCCATGAGGCTCAATTAGTGTCTTGTATTTTGCATAGTGTCTTGAAATCAATTCAGAAAAATTCATATTTGATGTTAAAATAAGAATTCTATTCATTTCAATAGGTCTGTTCTAGTTGGGGTGAGTCAATGTGGTGTGGCATATGGTGTGTTGGACTAGGACTTAAGAGATCTCAGCTGAAATCCTCATTCAGTCATGAAAGCCACTGCGCTGTAGCAATGGTAAAACTACTCCTTGAACATCTCATATGCCTCAAAAATCCTACTACAGTTGTCATAAATTCAAAATTACTTGACAGCACTACAAACAGCTTTAGTTGGGATTAAAATTGGATTTAGATCATTGCAATGGCCTTGTTTTGTAGATGTTGCAAACTGTTCGGGAGCTGAAATACCAATTCATCCAACCACTGCCACATGAAAAATATACTTATGCCTGAGTGGGAAAAACAACAATGTAAAATTTTCTGGAAAAGCTTTTGTGATTATATTTTTCCACAGAAAAACAAAAATCAGTTTCCTCAGAATTAACTAGAAACACAATTAGATTAGGCATCCTTCAGTCTCGAGAGACAATGGTAACGTGCTCTGAATAGAGGACTTGGAGCAGCGTCTACTGTGGCTGAGAAGGACAATTCAAGAGTGACCATCCCTTCCACACTGAAGACAAATCTGTCCCCTGTCCCAGCTCCCTGATTTTTCTTGGTTTCAGGACTGCCTCTTAGCCTCAGCCTGCTGGACAATGGTCTCTTCAAAACTGGAGAGGCCATGATGCACCGCCTGCCTCCAGGCTGAATGCTCAGATGTCAGGGTTTCCTGTCTTTTAGGTCCATTCCTAAGGCCTTCAGATCCCACTTGCAGATATTCTTGTGTAGCAGCTATGTTCTCCCTCTGGGGTGATTTCCCTGCACTAATTCTCCATACAGGAGATCTTTTGGAATCTGACCATCAGCCATTCTCATGACATACCTGAACCAACGTAGACGTCACTGTTTCAGTAATGTATACATGCTAAAAAATCCAACTCATTCTAGGACTACTCTATTTGGAACTTCGTCCTGCCAGGTGATACCAAAAATGAGTCGGACACAACGCATATGGAACGTGTTCAGCTTCCTCTTCTGCCGTGCACAAAGGGTCCACGATTCCCTGCAGTACAGGAGTGTGCTCAGGACACAGGCTCTATAGACCTGGATCTTGGTATATGCTGTCAGCTTCTTATTAAGCCATACTCTCTTCGTGAGTCTAGAGAATATGGTAGCTGCTTTGCCAATTAATTTATCCAGCTCAACATCTAGGGAGAGAGTGTCAGAGATCGTTGAGCTAAGGTACACAAAGTCATGAACAACCTTTAATTCTTGTGTGGAGATGGTAATAGAGGGAGATGAACACAGTGGATGGTTACAGTACCAGTAAACTGTGTATTTTCAAACTTTTAATTAACCTTTATGAACATTCTTAAGAATTATGCACAGATATATAGTGATTATAGAACTTTGAGATATCGCAGAAGACTCAACGAAGCCTATCATTGTTAGTGATGATTCCCGATCTCTACTCCCAAATCTGGAGCATCCTCTTCAACAGACAGTGGAGGAAGTAATGTTGAGGTCTGACAAGGAGAGACAGAAGCCTCAACAACTGGGCTACATCCAATTTTAGTCTCAAATAGAGTAGACCCACTAAAATGAGTGAGACTTCTTAGTCAATATTAACCCAAATCCCACTAATTTCCAAGGGTCTGAAACTAAATTTACCCCATGTTTGCCAATTTAGTCCTTTCTTAGTATAATTTTATCCTACTGCTATAGCTCACTCTTGCTGGAAGGCAATGCTGGATTTCAGGCAATGGCTAGAACAGATTGTCTTGTGGAGCTTATGGGTCAAATGTTCAACTGCACCTTCAATTTTACCTGAACTGCACTGGGCCTGGAGATGGTCATTTCTGCCATTATTTTTTAAAAGAGGATAGAAAGCACCTATAGAGGTACTGAACTGGATAGCTCAGTGGCTCAAGTATCTGGCTGCAGAGCCAAGACTGACAGTTTGTTTCTCCACTGTGCCTCCTTGATAGGGGCTAGATTCAATGATCCATAGGGTCCCTTCCAGCTCTGCAGTTCCAGGATGATGACAATGACTATGATGATGATTCCAGTTTTGTTCTGTTTTTCTGGGACCTTCCAAGTGAAAATTACACAATGGGCCCCACTAGTGTTCTCACATTTTAAAGCACAGGGATACTAGAGAGACCTTGGAGAGCACAATAATGCTTGTAGGAGATGCTCATTTCCTACAGACCACATGATGTCAACCCCTGCTGTACAGAAACAAAAGGTACTGCATTACAACTTAGATAAGATCATGTTCCAGAAGATCTCTTAATATTCAAGAACTAGTTTTTAGGAGCATGAGACCCTCCAACAGGAAAAGGTCCATACCCTTTTAAAAAAATGAACAAGCTCCATTGTTCACACAGTGCTTCCTACTTGTTTAAGTCCTGGCCTTTAGCAATAAGTCACTACAGAAAACATGTTCCAATTAGCAGCCAAATATATGCAAAGAGATAGGGGAGGGAGAAAAATATTTGAAAAGATTAAGCAGCAATAATGAAGTATTTCCTTGACATTTCCAGTCAGCAGCTGTTAATTCTGGTAGAGATCTAAACCTTAATAAGTAATTAAAATGTAGTAAGTGAGTAGCATATAAATAATCTTACCAAACCCAAATTGGTATCCCTAAAAAACATCAAATATTTGTTAAAAGGTACATAGAACCAAAAACACAGGTATTTCCATATGCAGTTCTAAAGATCACACAATGAAGACTGGTTAAGAGAATTTTATGAAGAACTATAGCAAATTTCCAGCACAACTATGAACCAATATACATCCATAACATTTCACAAAATGGCAAAACAGTTACATGAAATGCACTGCTAACCCCACATCCCAAAGGAAATTGAAGACATTGAGAGGCCATGGAGGAGAATATAAATTTTATGTCCCTTCCTACCACTTCCTTCTCACTGTATCTTGTGTCTGTATTATTTTTCCTCCTAAAGTGGAAGTTTTGGACATGTAGGAATATCATCATGTTTAGATTTTAGGGCTAAAGTAAAGAAAAATATGTCAAGTGACAATCGGAATATTTTCAAAAGTCTATTTTTTCTATTTTCTTGTCAGCAAATTCAGAAGGTTATCAACGATATTTCTCAAAATACTTCCTTTAATCTGTTCTGTTCATTAAGGTAGTGTCTTGACTGTATTATGGTAGAATGTAGCTCCTTTTTCACAACGGCTAATTTAAAAAATACTCCTTCTGATGCATATTTCAGAACTGACAGTTAGGTAAAGCAGAGAGCTATGGAAACATCTAGAAAATTTTCAACCAGACCCTATTGCTGATTATCTTCAAGCCACTACCATCCCGTAGTTTCATATCTATCATATCCCTCTGCAACTGAGATTCCCAAACATTTTAGCATTATGAATCCCTTTGAAGTTATTTATTTATTTACACTAGGACCATTATATATTTGTGGTGTCAGTTCCAAACCCACCCATCCCCATAGATACTGAAAAGCACAGATTATAGCTAACACAGTCTGCTGGACCCAGGACTCCCCTGTACCTACAATTTTTACTTCGATTGGGCTTCTGTGAGTAAGGGCCAAGCTGAAATCTTCTGTTTCTCAACGTGCTGAAGACTGAATACAACCATCTCACTCACACAAACAATTTCAATGTCTCTGTGGTTTGAATGCATTTCCTTGATTGCTTAGCAGTACTGAGGAAGGGGCCGGCTGAAAGATAGGAAGGGTGGGAGGTGGGAAACCATGCCCAGGAGGAAGTTTGGCTTAGGTTAGCATCCCTCCTCCCACCTCGACAGCCAATCCAGCTCTGAGTATTACAACTATAGTAGTACCTCGACTTTCGAATGTCTTAACTTGCGACCAATTTGAGTTATGACTTGCGCTTTGAGTTACGACTGGGGGGGGGGGGAAGGTGGGAAGGCGGGGAATTTTAACTGCTTTCAGCTAACCATTGGTCAGCGAAGAGGCTGCTTCTCTATAGCTCCTTCACCCCAGTGGTTAGAGAGTGTAGGTTTGAAAAGTGCTGTCCTGTCCTTTTTTTTCTTTTTTTGCATTTTTTTAAATTTTTGCTTTTTGGATTTTGGCTTTTTGACTTTCTTTTTTAAAACAGAGAGACTGCCTGTTCTGGGTGAGTACTGTATGTACAGGGTTTTGCAGCGGGGGGGGTTATGTTTCTGCGCTTTGATGGGTTCTTGCGGTGTGTAGTTGTAGCATTTTTAATCTCTGCTATAATTTTTTTTAATTCTGTGGCTCCTAGGGTTTGTGTACTGTGATCTCTCTTTTGTTTTAAAATGTATTTTTTTAAAAAAGGTATTTGGTTTAAAAGGTGTTTTACTCTTTTTACTATTTCGGGCCTTCCAGATTTAAGTTCTCATTTCAATATATGCTCTTCATACACTGCCTGTTGACTCAGTCCATTTGTTGAGTAAGTCCCATCTTTCTGTTGCCTTTTGTAAATGACAGTCCTTCATTACTTCTGATAAAATGTCCATTTCCGCTGTTTCCTATCTTCTCTATAAGGTCTTCTTGTTTCGGTACCATCGGACTTTTCCAATTTTTGGCATAGAGAATTCTGGCTGCAGTAACTATGTATATAACTATATATTCCTTTGTCTTATCTATGTTATCAGGTATCATACTCAATAAAAAAAGTTCTGGGGTTAATGGCACCTTACAAAGCAATATTTGTTACAACACAGCATGTACTCTTTTCCAATACTGTTTCGCTACTCTACATGACCACCACATATGATAATAGCTTCCCACTAGTGCTTCACATTTCCAACACACATTTGATACATCTGTATACATCTTCAACAGTTTTTCTGGAGTCATATGCCATCTATAAAATATCTTGTATATATTCTCCTTAAAAGTAGCTGATCTTCTAAGCTTCATACAGTGGGGTCTTGACTTGAGAACTTAATCCGTATTGGAAGGCGGTTCTCAAGTCAAAAAGTCTGTAAGTCAAGTCTCCATTGACCTACAGTGCATTGAAAACTGATTAATCCTGTAACAGGCCGTTTTTGTTCCATTTTGGTTTTTTTCTGGTCTGTAAGTCAAATCTCAGTCTGCAAGTCAAACCTAAATTTTGCGGCCAGAGAAGTCTGTAACTCAAAAAGTCTGTAAGTCAAGCCGTCTGTAAGTCAAGGGTCCACTGTATTATTTTGCCATATTTTCAACCAATGATCAATATCAATATTATGCCCTATGTTTTGTGCCCACTTACCGTATTTTTCGCTCCATAAGACGCACCTTTCTATAAGACGCACCAATTTTTTAGGAGAAGAAAACAGGAAAATATAATCTGTTTTCTTCGCTCCATAAGACGCACAGACTTTCCACCCCCCTGTTTTGTGGGGGAAAAGTGTGTTATGGTGCGAAAAATACGGTAATCATACATTCTTTAACCATTTCATCTTGCATTTTAATTTCTAACAGATAGTTATACATTTTCTTAACAATTTTGTCTTTTGAACCTAATAAAAGCTTATCAAACATCATTTGTTCTGAGTAGAAACCTTCTATTTTGTCTTATATATATCTAGATTCCAGCTGTGCTCCAGACCACCAGTCTATACTGTGTCTCTAGTTCTTCTTTAGATCTTAATTCACCATCCTTTTTAAATAAATCTTGATATCTTAAAAGTTTTGCTTTTGTCATGAGATTAGGTTGTATAAAGGCCTCAATAGGTGATACCTATACAGGTGTTTTGTGATAAATTTGTTGTATAATCTTTCTCCACATTCCCAATAAAGCTCTTCTTATCATATGTAAATTAAAATGCTTTTGCTCTTTATCCTTTTTATACCATAGATAAGCGTGCCAGCCTAATTGTAAATCATGTCCTTCCAAGTTAAGTAATCTATCACTTTCCAAAGTTATCCATTCTTTTATCCAATCTAAAATACAAGATCTATAATACAGAACCCAATCTGGAAGACCAAAGCCAGCCCTCTGTTTAGAATCTTGCATTGCCTTAATTTTAATTCTTGGTTTTTTACCTTGCTATACAAATCTCATGATTATTTTATTAAGTTCTTGGAAACAGATCTGTTTTAATATGATAGGAATTGTCTGAAATAAGAATAGAATTTTTGTCAAGACACTCATTTTAATTGTCGCAATCCTTCCCAACAATGATAACTGTAGTTTATCCAATTTCTCCAAATTTTTCTGTATCTCCTTCATCAATTTCATATACTTATCTTTAAATAGTGTACTCGTCTTCTTTGTAATTTGGACCCCTAAATATCGAATTCTCTTTCCTGCTTTTTTTAACCTAAGTCATTTTAGGTTTTTAAAAAAGTCTTTTGTATTAGTTCCTATGGGAACTAATGCTTTGACTTGCGACCGGCGCCTTGAGATACAAAAAACCGCTGGAACAAATTAATTGTGTTTCAGTGCATTCCTATGGGAAATGGTGCTTTGAGTTATGACCAACTTGAGTTGCAACCACCTTGTGGAACGGATTAAGTTTGTAGCTCAAGGCACCAATGTATGCTGCTCTGGACCAGCCTCAAGCTACCTCAAGCTGCCAGGAGACTGGGTGAAATGGCAGCAGCTTACCTATAAAGGTTTCCCCTCCACTCCCTGAGAAGCAAGATACAGAAGAGGATGAGGGGGCATTGACCCTGAAAGGGAGGAACAGCTAAATAGAGTCACTTTGAGGTGTGGTGTGGCTTTCTGTTCCAAAACCATCCAATCTTTCTAAATCTTAGTGTGTGCTTTCAAACAACCTGTTTAACCCAACCCAGCCTGGTCTAATCACATCCTTAATTCCAACGAAGGAACTTTATCATGCTCTGGTGGCAGTGCAACATGTAAAGGAAGAGAAACAAGCGAACAAGATTATCTTAAGGAATAGCTGAATGGACTTCTTTACAGCAAAGCTATGCAAAGCAAAGTGTGCTGCTTATATACCATCCCATAGCACTTAAGACACTCTCTGGGCGGTTTACTATTTAATGATGCAGGCTATGCATTGCCCTCCCCCAGCAAGCTGTGTACAGTGGACCCTTGACTTACAGACGGCTTGACTTACAGACTTTTTGAGTTACAGACTTCTCTGGCCGCAAAATTTAGGTTTGACTTGCAGACTGAGATTTGACTTACAGACCAGAAAAAAACCAAAATGGAACAAAAACGGCCTGTTACAGGATTAATCGGTTTTCAATGCACTGTAGGTCAATGGAGACTTGACTTACAGACTTTTTGACTTGAGAACCGCCTTCCAATACGGATTAAATTCTCAAGTCAAGACCCCACTGTACTCAATTTACCAACCTCAGAGGAATAGAAGGTTGAATGAACCTTGAGCTGGCTACCTGGGATTCAACCCAGCCTGTGAGCAGAAGTTTGACTGCAGTTACAGCGTTTTAAGCATTGTGCCAGAAGGCTCAGTCCATATTATTTCTGACATTCCCCCTCCCATTCTCTATGGTTTCGGCTGCAAAGTATTTCCGGAGAAAACAAGACCCTCCAGTTAAGTCCCTATATTGTTTCGCACAGAAGCAGCAAGAGAGGCAGGAAGAGGAACAAGAAAAGGACATCTCCTATTACTTCCAATCAGCCCAGAAGGAAGAGGAGGTGAAGATAAGCAGTGATGGCAGGTGGTGGGCAACAGTAGGAGATGGCACTGGCCATTCACTGCTACCCTTCACATGCATGTGCACATATCTCCAGCTCCCACACACATGCCAGAGAAAGTACTCAATGTAGTCGAACACCATCTGGCTCCAAGCAGAAGATGGCCACAGTGGCTACTGCTAGTCTTTACTATCCTCCTCCTTTGTCTTGGGGTATAAGGGGTTTCTTGGCACTGCCTTTTTCCTCCTCCCTCTGCAGCAAGTTCAAATTTTCAAATACCTGCCTCAGACTCCTACTACCCTGGCTACTATGTGGAGTGCCTTTGCCTCAGGATCATGATCTCCACAAATCTCTGCCACAGCTTCTGATACCAGTGTTCTTTATCACACAACTAACTGCTCCTAATTTGTCCTGTTTGTCCTTTATACACACCCTTAGAATTTCTTCACACAGCCCTTTTTTTTAAAAAAAAAAATTATTTTTCTGCCAGTAGGCTACCTCAAATTGGGATTCTGAAACAAAAGAGCTGGCAATAATGCAGCAATGCCAGTACTGATGTGGCCCCCTCCATGTGTGAGGCTATCATCGTATGTAAGGCCTGAAGCAATCTCGCCACCTGATGCATTCTTCTTAAAAAGGCCCTGCCTGTCCTTTCTCTTAGTTTCCAGCTCCAAGGCTGTCTCTCTCAGTATTCTGTGCCATCCCTGCTTTTCACCTATTCTGGACCTATATCTACCAGGAGGTCACCTTTGGGGGAAGGGGGATTTAAGGCTGAAAAATTCTACCATATTTGGGATTTCTTTTTAAAAATCCCCATCTATGTAAACTGCCTAGACAACTTTATGTTATGGATTATGATAGAGATAGTATATACTAAAAAGCAATTAATATAACAAATGAAGGAAGTCTAGGTGATTTAGCAGCACACAAGTCACACAAGCCAGGAATGTTATTCAACAGCTAAAAGGCTAACACAGTTCTGGCCTGCATCAAGAGAAGTGCAGTGGCTACATAAGAGGTGCTCTCTTTTTTTAATGAAATAATTTTATCCTGGAATCAGGTTTGACCTGAAACAACAAGTTCAAATTATGAGGAAAGGAATTAAGATTTTTTTAAAATTGCAAAGAACATCTCAAGAGCAGAAAACAGTGCTCCAGAAGGTGGATTATCCTTTATTGGAAAGCATTTAACAAAATCTGAATGGCCACCTATCAGAGATAATGTACCAGTAAATTTCCTCCAGTGTTTAAGAACATACCTAGATGGCTAGAACATATATAGATGGAATTCTTGAAGCAGCTGGAAACAACTTCCATTACCCCATGCCTTGTGCATGCTGTACTATACAACTGAGACCAAAGTAGCCCTTGGCATGGTTTTCAGACAAAAATTTCACTAAAATGAAAGAATGAACAGGGCACTTCATTTATGGTCAATGAATCAGAAATTTGTCCCATTAGAGTATTGTGCCCAATAATACTGTGTCTAAAACTGTGGAGAACAAAGGTTTAAGAAGATAGCAGTGGATTTCTGCGTTGAGCAGTGGGTTGGCCTCAATGGCTTTCCAGGCCCCTTCCAACTCAATTATTCTATGATTTCTTTGTGCAGCAGTTGTCCTGTGGAAGAGGTAGTAGTTCATGGAGAGAATATGATGAGTACTTTGATAAGTATTTCTATTTTGGATTTGGATTTCATTAATTACAGATACTTCTGGATGACAGAAACATTGCATTTCTCTTCTCTCTGGTGACAGTAAGTGGCTGATATGAAGAGATCTGGATTAGAAGTTGTGTGAGAGACACGCACAGAGAGAGAAGGGGAAGGAGTGGGGAGAGAGAACAGAATTCACTCAAAATGGAGGGGGGTTACCTGGGAAGCAGAAGTAGAACCATGACAGGAAAGGTCAAATTTAAAGCGACCCTCCGGGTTTAAAGTCAGTACACTTTTAAATAGCAGTCACTGAGAAAGAGTGGCTGGAAAAAAACAGTTAATTTGATGCTTGGGGGAATAGAACAATTTATGTACCTAGAATAGCAACCTATTTCTAAATTAGAAATAGGATGCTACTCATCCTAGACCAATGTTTAGTCTGTTTCCAGAAAGCTCTTCTTAGGCACATATTTTACAAGTTGTTTCTGTACAGGCTTTAAAATTGCTTCTTTGGACATTTTTCTACATGATGATGTAACCTTTCTCTGAGCCTATGGGACCAAAATCAAAATAAATATACAGTGGTGCCTCGCTTAGCGATTGCTTCATTTAACGATGAAATCACTTAGCGATGACTTTTTCGGAGTGTTTTTATGCTTCGTTTAACGATGGTCCCTATGGGCGATTTTTGCTTAGCAATGGTTTGGACCATGCTTCACATAGTGATTAAATTTTGGGTCCCCTGTTTCACTTAACGATGGTTTAAAAAGCCTCATGTTTGCTGTTTTTTAAATGTTTTTCTGTTATTTATAAAGTTAAAGTTTACTGTTTAAAATGTTTGAAATCATAAAGTGCACTTAATAAACCCTTTGTTAACCAAATCTGATTTTGTTCTGACTCTTTTTTAATTTGTTGTTGTATTCCCCCCCCCCATTGAGATGCATGGAATAGGTTTCAATGCATTTCAATTGGGGAACCGCGTTTCGCTTAGCGATGTTTCCTATGGAGATTTTCGCTTAAGGACGGCAATTCGTTCCTATTGGAACGGATTATCCGGTTTTCAATGCATTTCAATGGGAAACCACATTTCGCTTAGCGATGAAATCACTTAGCAGCGATTTTTTTGAACCAATTAACATCATTAAGCGAGGCACCACTGTAATCAATATTTCAGAGAACTACAATATCCATTTTTTCCAACCATTTACTCTATAAAGACATAACTTCTTTGGGATTTTCATTCTTGATATTACCAAACATTTCTCTTTTCTACATAATTATCGTATTTCAACAATATATCTTTTGTCCAGAAGAGGACATCAAGTTACTGAAAAACCACTGCTACTTCTCACTGATATCTTCACAGACCATCAAGGGTAAGAGACCTCAAAGGTCTCTTACTGTTTCTCAGTTCTCTCGCCCATTCCCTCAGAGATTCCAGTGCTGAGCAAGAAAAGTGAGTGAAGTAGCTTGTCCAGCATAGGTCCTCAATCCCATCATGCTCTATACTTAGAGGGCAATCTGCTGAAAAGGAAAGCCTCTACTATCTAGAGAGGCTCTGAATGTAATTTAGAACGCTGGGGAGGGGGAGAGAAGGCTAGCACCCACAGGCTAGCAAATTGTTGCTTCTTATGCATTTACTCATCGTCAGAAGGGAATGCTTGAACAGAGTTACTCGCCAGGAACCAAGACTTTCTCATTTGGGTCTTTGAATAATTCCAATGCAGGAAAAGTTTTTATTTCATTTTTCTTATTTTAAAGTAATGCTGAGGGGAGGGAGAGCCCCCTAATTTAAAAAAGCTGTTGAAATAAAGAGACATATTTCTTTCTAGAAATCAGTAGACTAAGACTTTGTTAGCTCATGTTTCATACTACACAAGAGAAAATAAACTGAAAGGTCAGTGCAACAGTTACAGCATTGCCCTTTTCCAAGGTAATCAGCCGAGCATGTAGCAAAGACGTGAACACAAGCGTGACTGGAAAGACAGTAGCTGATAAAGAGGCACGCTGCCAAAACTACATGGGACAAAATACTATATTTCCAATGGTGGATGAAGAGGGTGGCATGCTACAGGTCTTAGCTGAGTAATTCTGATTTATTGCTTTAATTTGAAATTGTGTTCTTGTTAAACATTCAGGTTTCAGTACTGCCAAAAGATACCAGAATCTTTACGGCTGACCATTAATCACATCCATAGGTGAAATACAAGGGAAGCACTATAGCTTATTAATTTGTTTGCAATGATGAAAACAAGGCATTCATTACAATTAATTCAGCAGCTGACTAATGTGCATGGTAAAATAAACATGCCGTCTCCTTCTGTAATTCAACAGCATTTTAAACTAAGAACTACATCATAAGTCCTGTTCCATATTAAAATAAGCTGCTTAGTTATCTCTTTGTATTGCTAACATCTTCAACTCAGACTTTATTAATCGCATTATAGAGGATTGCTTTTAAAAAGAAAGAGCGAGAGAAAGAAAAAAGTTGGAGACATCTCTCTTAAGTGGTTTTTTTAAACTGGAAGCTATTTTAAAATGGATCTGATAGTAACAGCATGCCAGTTCCCATTTGATACCATTGTCAGCTATTTTGTCCATCAAGGTCAAGTGTGGAAAAATATAGACTGAGTAAGTCCCATAGCAACTGTGCTGACAGTTATGAAGCCTGAATTAAAATCGAATTAGTTAAGTTTTTGGACAGTGCAAGTTCTGCTCTTATGCTGCAAACCTCTATGCCAAATTATTAATGAAAATGACAACCATCTTAAAAGTTTTGAAGATGCATCTCAGATAATGCTTTTAGTTAACATCAATCTGCCAGACATTGTATCCAAGCAGCAAAAAATATGGATAAGCATTTCCATAAAGAACAGTCTGCTTTCAGAGAACTCTTCTTCCTTATTCTAAACCACAGAAGAAATAACGTGGCTTTTATTTTCATTTTCCTGTTCTAATCTAACTTTCAAAATGCATAAATTTTTAAACGAGAGCTTCAAACATAGTATTGAAAAGAAAATGCAAGAAATAACATAGGTTTGTTTTGCATCACACACTGAATGTGTGGTGAAAACAAGTTTATCTATACTGCATTTCAATTGTGATAGTGAATCCTTTAGTACTGATTTGTTGGTGTGGTGACACAGATTGTTCATAAAACATTCCAATTGCTTTCAGAAAAACTGCCAAAATTGCAGTTCCACTTTTATGATAGAAGGGAAATACTCCAGCAGTTGACAGTAACTTTGGGGAACATCCTAAGAGATTGAAAAATACATAATCTAGTGCCACAGACCCACAATCAAGATAACTAAAAGCAGAGTGCAGAACAGGTAATAAACAGAACAGCCTGAGGGGAGAGTAGCTTGAGGGAAAAATTGAGCACAATAAAATAAAAAATAGAGCATTTAAGGAAGGATGGGCTTTTGCTATGAGCAGATGTGAGAATAACAGGCCTGAGGGGGAAATGGCTTTAAAAAACAAGTCTACCAGGTGATTGAAGGAATCATAATTTAGTAGAGATACAGGTGAAGATAGAAAGAGTCAAGGAGAGAACACTACTGAAGCAACATTTCTTATAGAACCTATGGACAACAGTAGTCATGTATCATCAGCAAGCAGCAGCTAGATAAGCAAAGCAAGGCTAAAGACTGTGCGAAGAGGAGGCATTAGATTCCTTGTCTACAGTCTAGATCCTAACAAGATGCACTACCTTTAAAAACAGCATAAAATCATAGAATAATTGAGTTGGAAGGGGCCTATGAGGCCATAAAGTCCAACCCCCTGCTTAGTGCAGGAATCCAAATCAAAGTATATCTGACAGAAGGTTGTCTAATTTTCTCTGGAATGCCTCCAACATTGGAAAGCTCACCAACTTCTGAGGTAATGGGTTGGATTGCTGTAATGCTCCAACAGGAAGTTTTTCCTTATATTCAACTGAAATCTGGCTTCCTGTAATTTGAGCCTATTATTGCATGCCCTACACTCTGGCATGACTGAGAACCGATCCTACTGTACCTCTCTTCTGTATGACAGTCTTTCAAGTATTTAAAATACTGCTATCATATTTCCCCACAGTTTTCTTTTTCAAGATTAAAATATGACCAGTTCTTTCATTCTTCCCTCATAGGGCTTGGTTTCCAGTTCTTCTGATTGGGATTATACAGTATGTGCAATTTTTAAGTAATCCCTAAAAAGGCAGCAAAAACAAAATAAGGAAGTGGTATTATTTTATAGAGTAATTTGAACCAGCCGTTTTCCCTCTTTTTCTTTCTTTAAAAGCACAATACCACCATTTTCTTCATTATTGTTACTCCTTCAGAAGCATCAAGTATTATCCCCCAATTCAGGTTCATAAAAAATGTCCAGACATATCACTTATATTTGCTGTATCCATATTTAGACCTGGCCACCTGCTATGTTGAAGTTTCTGACTGAATGCATACACAACTGCACTAAAGCCTACTCAATAGCAATGGGGCCGAGGAACAGACTATGTTTAGCACTGAGATGAGACATGGGGAACCCGCAAATGACTCATGTATCTTGGGCAAGCAAGCACAGGGACATTTTATTGCACAAAGGCTATGCAGCTTTCTACTATTGCCATGCATCACACCTTTCATTACCAATATTCATCATACCTGCTTAATAATTCCATAGGTAAGACTCAGAAGTACACTATATTAATCTATCTTATTATGGTGGCTTGTGATTTCAAACTGTTCTGTCCTTAGCAAGGGTTGGCAGAGCTACTATCTCTAGAGTTCTATAAAAAGCCAACAGAAACATTGATTTTAGATTTATATCCTAAGTTGCCAGGTGTGTCAAGGAGAGATCTATTAAGCATCACTTAAATCACCATGCATATTAGAATAAGGTCACATCAATGTCAGACCCAATCTATTTTTAATCTTTTTGAAAGGCAAGCCTCTTTTTATTAATTTTCAACCAAAGAAATTGATATTGTCATAAGCAGAGGCTCTCACATGTGCAACTGATAAGTACTGTACATTGTCTTAATCCTCTTCATTATGCCGCATCCCTACAATGTTGTCCATATATTTCAGTACTGCCTCTCTGTGGTCTCCTCAGACTAGCATATGCTTTTATTAAATCCACGGAACAAAATACATCAAGAATAGACACACTGGATTTGATAACTAAAATCAAACACATCTATGACGTCCAAGTTTGATATTCTAGAACATGGTAGGGGAATTCTTCTTAATTCCCTGAGGAAGCTGTGTCATATGGTTTATCGTGCAGAAGCTTTAATTAGTAGAATCATGAATCAGAAAGTATAATGTGGGTCTCTCTCCAGCAGAAAGTGCTATAATCTACTGACAGAGTCAAACATATGCAGCATGGTGATTTTTCCAGTGCAAATCTGCACAAGAACCCAAGCTCATCCTAAAGACTTAAACTTTTCCTCAGAGAATTTAAAGAAGAAAGGGTCTACATCTCACAGTTTAATTACTGTCAAGTACTAACTTTGAAACACAGGAAGCCATGACCAATCAAAACCAGAGTATGTAAAAGAAAAACACTACATACTACTCTACATTTCATTTTGCTAATGGAAAAGACAAAGTGTTGTTTTACAAATTGATCCAAGTCTCACTAAGATTTATTACTATGCATTCCAGTTTCCCCACAGTATAAATCAGAGCAAGTATAGCAAAATGGACTGCATCAGTGTCTCCAAAACGCTTTAGGAATACGTGAGCAGCCAAATGAACAAAAGCTTAAGTCATCATTAAGAGTGTGAAAGGAAATTTACAGTATGAAGGAGGTGGGTGCATTAATCATCCCTAGTGCACAAGATTTGTCAGTGAGGATTTAGACACATCAGCATCTAATAGGACACTTCTTTAAGTGGTAGGTTCAGGTTGTCAACCTTCCAAGAACACTTAGATGTATTTGTGAGGCAATTGCTCCTTGTTCATCAGTGAAGCCTTCTGTAATTGCCACTTAAAATAACCTTCTTAAAGTAACACTGGTATCAATCTGATGATCAGTTTCATGACAAAGAGGTGACCATGACACCAATAAAGGTACTGGCAATTTGGAAAAGGGCGTACATCAATGAGGACAATGAGATGTACTGTAACTCAATAGTGGCATACATATGTAAACATGTATAAGGGAGCTGATTCTATCCCTGACATCATCAAATGGAGGATGTTTAGCCAAAACCCTGGATAATCCAATGCCAACTAAGACTAATGAACAAAACACGTATAAACAAAACTTCAAAATATACAGTGTTAATTAACTCAGGGATATGAGTTTTGAGTATCAATGCTTATGTTTGTACTTCATAATAGTGAAGAGGAAAAAAAACACACACACACGCCTGGTATCTTGCCTTTCATTTTGCCGAATAAAACAATTTTTGTTGTTGTTTAATACTGAGCTGTTGTTTAATACTGAAGAGAGCAGGAAAAACCACAGGGCTAGTCAGGTATAATCTAAACCAAATCCCTTATGAATACACAGTGGAAGTGAAGAACAGATTTAAGGAACTAGATTTGGTGGGCAGAGTGCCTGAAGAACTTTGGATAGAGGCTCGTAACATTGTCCAGGAGGCAGCAACAAAAACCATCCCAAAGAAAAGGAAATGCAAGAAAGCAAAGTGGCTGTCAAACGAGGCCTTAGAGAGGAGAAGGGAAGCAAAATGCAAGGGAGATAGGGAAAGTTACAGAAAATTGAATGCAGACTTCCAAAGACTAGCAAGGAGAGACAAGAGGGCCTTCTTAAATGAACAATGCAAAGAAATAGAGGAAAAGAATAGAAAAGGAAAAACCAGAGATCTGTTCAAGAAAATTGGAGATATTAAAGGAACATTTTGTGCAAAGATGAATATGATAAAGGACAAAAATGGGAGAGAGCTCACAGAAGCAGAAGACATCAAGAAGAGGTGGCAAGAATACACAGAGGAACAATACCAGAAAGACTTGGATATCCTGGACAACCCAGATAGTGTGGTTGCTGACCTTGAGCCAGACATCCTGGAGAGTGAAGTCAAGTGTTCGTAACTCGAATCCCATTGAAATGCATTGAAACCCGATTAATCCGTTCTGGCTGGACTTTGTTTGTATGTAGAGGTGTTGGTTGTAAGTCGAAGCATTCATTCCCATAGGAATGAATGCAAAACCGGTTAATCCATCCTCTACCACTAGGGGGAGATTTTTGTTTTTAAACCGAAGATGACATAGGTTAAAAAAAGAGCAGGCGAGAGAGAGAGAGAGAGAGAGAGAGAGAGAGTATTAGTAGGGAGGGGCGTAAGTAACTCGAGGCACTACTGTAAAACTATTTGGTTATTGTCAGACAAAGTGACTTTTTTTGTAACAATACAATTTGGCTGAGCCTCAAAATGGATCGCTGGCTGAATTTGAAATATAAAATAATTGTTGTTGATTAGGGTGCATCCTCTTCAAAGCAAAATGAAGCTTCTTCCAGTCATCTTAAAATTGCCACTGTTATAGCAAGGAACATATGTTGATGAGACCCTTCATGAGAAATGAAGGGTCTCATCAATAGATATAAAATAAATATTTGATGCACTTCAGGGTTTTAAATTTTGAATTAAGTCTTGTTGGTCTGCGGCAATAAATATATTTAAAGGGACCAAGACACTTATCTAGACTTGGCTTATCTAGACTTTTAAATCTAGGGATCCTGTTCCTCTTTTCACATTATAAACTTTTGTCCCAGGGTATTTCATCAGCTTGATATTCAGTAAGTGTCCTGTATTTTGGTTTTGTGCTCTGGTTCCTCTTTTTATTGTGAATGGTGTACAGAGGACATTTCCTAGGGTAAAATACACACTGGATTGAATTATAATTCTGTAAGATCCAAAAAAGGAACAACCAAATCATGTGGCCTGATTAGCTCAGTATTTGTTGTTGCTTAGTCGTTTAGTCGTGTCCGACTCTTCGTGACCCTGTGGACCAGAGCGCGCCAGGCCCTCCTGTCTTCCACTGCCTCCTGGAGCTCGGCCAAATTCATGTTGGTCGCTTCGATGACACTGTCCATCCATTTCATCCTCTGTCATCCCCTTCTTCTCTTACTCAAGGTCAGCAACTACATTGTCTGGGTTGTCCGGGATATCCACATCTTTCTGATATAATTCCTCTGTGTATTCTTGCCACCTCTTCTTGATGTCTTCTGCTTCTGTGAGGTCCCTTCCATTTTTGTCTTTTATCATGTTCATCCCATGAACACATGGGATTGATTAACAACTAAGTAGTCTTAGCACACAGGAAAGACTTTTAGTTGTAAATTCCAGATACATGTGTACATCACTACATTCAGTCTGTCATAGCTAGTTACGTATTAGTCAAAATCTATTCTAACTGCAACTTACTATGTTAAGCAACAGGAACTTGTGGAGAAGTTGACTCAAGAAATCCCTGTTGATGCAATGTGCCTATTCTAGTGTCATTTACTACCATAAGCAACAGGCAGACGACTCTGGAAGAAAGAGTCAGAGTCAGTCAGTGTCAGTCTGAGTGAGTGTTCAGATGGACTTCATGATCATGTTTCTTCTTTGATCTCTGCTAATACAGAACTTAATCTGTCCCAGAAGATGTTTGTAAATCGAAATGTATTGATGAACACACTAATATGAGCATTTCAAACCTCAGACACACTAGCCCCTAAGTTTTTAATAGCTTAATTACCACAAAGATAATCTTAATGTGACACTGGAAATTCTGTGGCACTAAAAAAAAAAACAACTAAGGATGATCTTTAAAAAAAAGCTAAGGATGATCTTGGATTCCCCTGAGAATCCAAGATGTTGCAAATCTTTATGCTCACCAGGTAGCTGTGGCTACTGGTGATGGCTGGGTTGCTTCTGGCAGATTTACCAACAGAGATGAACATTCTCTGTCCAAACACACTGAATTTTCCATAGCTACTGTCTTGTTCTCTAGTGAATTTCCTAAAAATTTTAAGTGGCATCTATAGCTTCCCAACCTGACTGTTGTGAATCACCAGTATCTTTTCCCCACCCCCAAGACTGCCATTGTTGCTAAACTTCAAACATGTAACTGCATGTGTAGTAAAGTGTTTGTATACAATGTACAGTATTCTCAAAGTGTATACAGGTTTGTATACATTTATTCAATGAAGGATAAGAACTCTGATTTGAGTCTCTACTTCTTCTAAAATTAGGATGGCCAACTTGTAGCCCTAAGACTACATGAAGATCAAATGCACAACTACAGGATGGGGGACACTTGGCTCGGCAATATTCATGTGAGAAGGGTCTTGGAATTGTTGCGGATCACAAGCTGAATCTGAGCCAACAGTGTGACGTGGTCTCAAAAAAGGCAAATGCTACATCAGACTGTTTTAAAAGAAGTGTAGTCTTCTAACCCCATGAAGTACCAGTTCCTTTCTATTCTTCACTGGTTAGGCCTCACCTTGAGTACTGTGTCCAGTTCTAGACACCACAATTTAAGAAGGATGCAGACAAACTGGAACATGTTCACAAGATTCCAGCAAGAACAACCAGAGGTCTGGAAGTTCTGCCCTATGAAGAAAGACTGAAAAATCTGAGTATGTTTAGCCTTGAGAAAGCAAGACTAAGGTGAGATATAATGCACTCCTCAAATACATGTACACTTAGCCCCTCTATGATCAGACCGACAACACATGTCATATGTTATCTAACCACTGGGCCTCGTGGCACAGTGGTTAAATTGCTGTACTACAGCTAAAACTGTGCTCACGACCTGGCCTTCAATCCCAGGTAGCTGGCTCAAGGTTGACTCAGCCTTCTATCCTTCCAAGGCCGGTAAAATGAGTACCCAGCTTGCTTGGTGGGGGCAATGTGTAGCCTACATAATTAACTTGTAAACCGCCCAGAGAGTGCTTGAAGCGCTGTGGGGCAGTATATAAGCAGCACGCTTCGCTTTTGTTTTGCTTTTATCTTAAAGCAAAGTTTGCTTCTTATATAATACCCCATGATACTTAAAACACTGTCTTTTCATTATGCAGGCTATACATGCCCCGTCTCCCAGTAAGCTGAGTATTCAATGAAAGACAGAGTCTTGAACTGGGTACCTGAGCCCACTGGCAGCAAACTTGGTTATGAGCAGAGTCTTGACTGCAGTACTGCAGTTTAACCACTGTATCATGGGGCTTCTCTTAAGATTTATAAACATGTGGACTTCCAGATGTTCACCTACAGCTCCCATCAGCCTTGGGCAAAACAATGCTTCCATGAATGCACAATATCCATCCCAGAATTAGATGGACATAACAGATAATGATGCATGAAGGATATCTGCTGTACATTACTACATAAAATCAAATTGCAACCCAAACAATCTCCTCTAACCTATTTTTTTTATATAAGCTTTATTGCGACCATACTTCAATAATGCAGGAGAGTTGCCCAAGGACTTCAACTTTGGGGTGAAAATTCATTCTTGCTTGATTTTACGGTGTATTCATTTATGATGCCTTGTCCAAATCTATAGATTTGTGACCTAATCAGGATTTCAACCACTTTTCAAAGTAGATCAACAAAATTCAGCTTTCTCCAAAATGACTCATTTCCCTGCAGGAAAGTGAGTAATAGAAAACTATATAACTGTGTACTGCAAGCATGCAGAGCACATCTACAAATTTCCCCACATGGACTTAACACAATTAAGGCCAGTACTGCCGCTCCAGGCTTGATAGTCCATTAGCTCCAAGAAGAGCTTCCTTAAGATTCTGACACAGCACCATGCAACCCACACACCAGGCAGTCTAATATTAAAAAAAGGAAAAGCTCACCAACCCACTGGCCTCATATAAATAATTCTGTCCTTGTTATTCTGTTTATACTTAATACAGCCTGTTTGCCTGAGCTATGTTTCTTCCAAACATTGTGCTACATAATATGAATTCCATGCTACGCAATAATGTCACCATTTTCCCAAAGTAAGAGAAAATATCAGTACGGCTTAAACTTCATTCTCATGCCCACTTCGCTTCAACTAGTCTTGCTTCTGGGAGACATGTACAGAATTTCAACCTTCAGAAGCATTTCGGAACTATACCCAGCTGGGAACTATTTTGGATACACTACTCTATCCCCTCTGCTTCAGTATTATTTCCCCCAATATTTTCCTGATTTTTAATTTATCACCGAGGTTGAAATCCTAAGAGTTACTCCCTCTCAACTCAGTGGTACTTTTTGTATAGGTACATGCTATTAGCTTAGAAGCAAAGAACCTTCTACATTCACAGCTAAGTATTTTAGCAATGGTGTAGCTCGTCTTCTACTTTCCTCATTCAAACAGCAACTGTACTCCTTTTAGTCCCAAATACCTTTTTCCAACTAATGTGTTACCACTCCATGTTTGGAATCTGGGTTTTTCCCTCCCAACACATTACTCTCACAGTCTTGCTAGCTCTTGCATCTATGTAAATTATCTATTTTTCAGTTATGTCTCAAGAGAAGGAAAATGATGATCTTGGAAAAAAAGTACTTTAAGAGATAGAGTACACGCGTCTCTCCCCCTGCCTTTGAGAATAAAATTTTAAGATATCCTGAAAGTACAAACATTAGAGTACAATTTTAAAACAGACAGCGTTTCATCAAAGACTTCTAAACAAACTGAAGAGGAGAATTACTAACACCAAAAGGAACATTGAGAGCATGGTGACAGCTGTAAAACCACTTAATGGAATACTAAGATTCCAAATTTCCTTAGCAGTTTATAAACAGCTTAGATCAAAATTATAAAATCATGTCCAACAGTAATAAAATGTGTCATATACATTCAATACACAAACAGGCAATATTTCATGCATTACTGAGGTTGGCAATTCAATACCCCTTTGTGCCTCCTGGAAGAGTAAGCCATTGGCAAGCTATATGGACCCAGGGAACACCCAGAAGAAAGGAAAGGTAAACTACTCCTGTGAATTCTCTACCCTGAAAAGGGTCATCACAAAAGAATACTTTTCATATAAAACATGCTACCCTACAGAATTTCTTAAATGTGTATTGATTTGGATGCCTACACTGAATGGGGGGGGGGGGTTGGACTCCATGGCCTTCTAGAACCCTTCTAACTCCATTATTTTATGATTCTAAGAAACAAAATAAAGGAAAATATGGGCAAAAGAAGACAAAATACAGGACTCTCAGGATAAAAACTAAACTCTGGGTCATTATCCTGGAGGAAGATGCAGACCTGGCATGCATAACCGAGACATGGATTAATGGGGAGAGGGGCCCTCCCCTGGCTCTCATCTGCCCGCCCGGTTATGCTGTCCAGCACCAGGGTAGACTGGAGGGGCGGGGGGGAGTAGCCATTGTCTACAAATCCAACTTAGAGGTTTCTAGGCACTCCTCGGTGGTAAAGCCAGGTCTAGAGGCACTCCACATGTCGATAGGGGCTAGGAATAGTATTGGGATTTTGCTGGGTTACCGCGCTCCCCGCGACTCAGCCACTTCCCTACCGGAGCTGGCCGACTTTGTCTCTGCTGCATTGTTGGGATCCCCGGGGCTTCTCGTCTTGGGTGATTTCAACATGCATGCCGGGGCAGAGACTACAGGGCCAGCTCTTGAGTTCTTGGCTTCCTTGAACATGTGCCAACATGTCATCGGCCCCACCCACGTGGTTGGCCATACGCTGGACCTGTTTTTTTCCACCAACTGGAATAAGTGTGGTCTGGTGGTGACTGACCTCGTGTCAGTCCCCTTGTCATGGTCAGATCAGCACCTAATAAAATGTAATCTCTCAGTGGCACTCCCCCCTTGCAGCGAGCCGGGACCTATTCTATGGTCCACCCTCGAAGGCTACTGGATCCTGTTGGATTCTAGGAGGCCATGAGAGGTGTTTCGGCTGACCTGGCTGGTGCTCCTGTCGAGGCTGTGGTTGACAGCTGGTCCATCGCTGCCACTAGGGCTATAGACACAATCACGACTAAACACCCTCTCCTGCTCAGAGCTCGGTCTGCGCTCTGGTTTAACCATGACCTCCGAGCGATGAAGCGATACAGGTGAAGGCTAGAGCGTAGGTGGAGGAAGAACCCGATGGATTATAACTAGATAGCTGTTAGGGTTGCAACTAATCTTTACCTGACTAAGATAAAGGCTGCATGTAGATCATTCTTCGCTAACCGGATAAGCAAAGCATCCAACCAGCAGGCGGAGTTATTCCGTATAGTGCGCGACCTATCTGGAACTGGTTCAGGTGATAGGCCTCCCCCTAGTTTTTAGTCTGACCAGTCTGCAGCCTTCTTTAAATCTAAAGTGGAGGCCATCCACCAGGAGCTCTCTCCTTTTTAAAATACAGTGAGTCGAGCAGAGATGTCCAGCGCTCCGTCTTGCCCAGTGACTTTTGACTCCTTTCAGCCTGTAACGCCTGATTCTGTGGCCAGGGTCCATTATTGCTCTCGAGCCACCACCTCCTCTTTTGACCCTTGCCCAGCCTGGCTAATCAAAGCAGCCAGGCCGATAACAACTGAATGGGCCACTGTAATAATAAATGGGTCTTTCCTTGAGGGCAGATTTCCATCTGCCCTCAAGGAGACACTCATTAGGCCCATAAGAAATAAATCTAGTTTGGCGGCGGACGAAATTGGCAATTATAGGCCCGTCGCCAATGTTTCTTTCATGAGCAAAGTGGTCGAGAGGGTGGTGGCCTATCAGCTCCAAGCTCACCTGGATGAAACAGATGCCCTGGATCCGTTTCAATCGGGCTTCAGGCCGCGCCATGGTACAGAGACGGCACTGGTTGCCCTGTACAATGACCTGTTGCAGGAGGCCGACAGGGCAAAATGTCTCCTGGTCCTCCTCGACATCTCGGCGACGACAGTATCCTCCTGGGGAGACTCTCCAAGTTGGGAATTGGTGGCTCAGCACTCGCCTGGCTCTGTTCCTTCTTGGGGGACCATCCCCAGAGACTACAGCTTGGGGAAAGTGTCTTGGCCCCGTCGAGTCTCAAATGTGGGGTTCCACAGGGGTCGATCATCTCCCCAATGCTGTTTAACATCTATATGAGGCCGCTGGGCGGGGTCATCAGGGGATGTGGGGCTTCATGTCATCAATATGCCGATGACACCCAGCTCTAAATCTCCTTTTCACCAACTGCAGGTGATGCTGTCCTGTCCCTTCAGCGCTGCCTGGGGGCCATACTGCAATGGATGCAGGAGAACGGGCTGAGGCTGAACACGGATAAGACGGAAGTTCTGAGGGTGGGTGCCCTTGTGGTAGGTGGCTTGGATGACTCTCTCATGTTTGGGGGGGGGTCACCTTGGCCACGAAGAGTGGGGTCTGCTGCCTGGGCAAACATTTGGACCCAGTGCTCACCATGGAAACGCAGGTGGTCAGTAGTCCGCACCGCCTTTTTCCATCTTTGGCGGATTGCCCGGCTGCGACCCTACCTCGACACAGGGGCGCTCACTACCTTGGTGCATGCACTCGTAATCTCAAGATTAGACCACTGTAACAACGCTCTACATGGGGCTGCCTTTGAGACTGATGTGGAAACTTCTGGTGGTGCAGAATGCGGCGGTCAGACTCCTCACCGGAGCGAGGAAATACCAACACATTTCTCCAACGCTGGCCGCATTGCATTGGCTGCCCATCTGTTTCTGTGTCAACTTCAAAGTTTTAATGCTTACTTACAAGGCCCTAAACGGTTTAGGACCTCGATATTTGGCGGAATGCCTGTTTCCACCAAGGTCTACCCGGATCACCTGCGCGAGTCAAGAGGTGAGGCAGAGGAGCCTGATGCCGAGAGAGGCCCAAAAGGAGAAGACGCGAAACCGGGCCTTCTCTGCGGTGGCTCCTTGCCTCTGGAACAATCTCCCTCCGGAGATTCGCACGGCCCCTACACTGGGCATCTTTAAAATCCAATTTAAAACATGGTTGTTCATTCAGGCCTTCCCTCCAGCCAATTCTTGATTTTTTTTCTCTTACTTTTCCTTATTTTTTATTTTGTTGTACTTGTTGTTGCATTATTATGTATTTGTTTGTGTTTTTATTGTCTGATTTTATATTGGAAGTCGCCTAGAGTGGTCCGGTGGTCCAGATAGGCGGGGTATAAATAAATAAATAAATAAATAAATAAATAAATAAATAAATAAATAAATAAATAAATAAATAAATAAATAAATAAATAAATAAATAATAAAGGATACACAATTCTGTGTAGATAAATGAAAAAAATGAACAGGACATTTTCAAAAAATGGGCCATCGTCTAGCAGACCTTCAAATAGAAAACTAAACTCAAAGAAGGAGGAGGAGGAGAAGGAGGAGGAGAAGGAGAAGGGCACCCCTATATGCAATCCTACCACCACAGCTTGCTCACCCTCTGTTTATCTGGATAAACTGTAAGGGAAAACTGTGAAATCAAGAAGCAACCTGCAACAATCTAAATTACAGAGAAAAATATTTAATGTAACTTCATAAGCTATTTTGCCCTATATAAAGCAGGCCACTAACAAATTCATCTTACAATATATCATTAACAGATTATTGTGGTACCTGCAGGAGACAGCAAAATATCATAAAATGTGTGGCGGGTAATAGTACAGGGAAGCTGTACAGGCAGCATTTATTGTGGTTTGTAGCATCATAAAATGCTATTAGGCTACAGGCATTAATGATTCCACCAAGTCATTTTCAGACTAAGAAAAAAATATGTATTTTAAATTATATATAACTTTACCTTGTGTAACACTCTACTATTAGCAAAACAACTGTGCGAGAGAATACTTATTTTACAGAGGCATTTGGATTAAACATTATCTACCGCTTAATAGTCTGCTGAGGAACACCTACTCAAACAGAACACAGGGGGGAAAATCTGTTGTATATTGCAAGAAAGACTATTTCTTAAAATGGCCAGTATTGGAAATATGCTTTAAAGTTGCACATGTCTACTCAAAAGCAGAGCCCACTAAATTCTGTGGGGGTTACTCCTAGTTAAATACAGTGGTGCCTCGCTTGACAACGATAATCTGTTCCAGCAAAATCGCTGTACAATGAAGTCATTGTCAAGCGAAAGTAAAAACAAAACAAAACATTAGAATGCATTAAAAACCGGTTAATCCGTTCTAATGGGCGAAATACCTCATCGTCCAGCGAGGATCTTCCATAGGGCGGCCATTTTCCAGTGCCTGTTAAGCGAGGAATCCATCCTAAACACAGCGGGGAGCCATTTTGCACAGTGGATGGCCATTTTGAAACCCGATGATCAGCTGTTTTTAGATCGTCGTAATGTGAAGAATCGGTTCCCGAAGCAGGGAACCGATCGTCGTGAAGTGAAAATCATGCTTTGAAACATCGTTTTGCGATCGCAAAAGTGAACGCAAAAACCCCATCGTAAAGCGGATTCGTCGTGGAGTGGGATAATCGTCAAGTGGGGCACCACTGTATAGGACTTCAGTCTCTATTATCGCAGCTATACTATTAGGCAACAGGATGGTATTAGTCACTGAAATGTACGTTAGAAACTTCCATCTTTGAACAATAAAAACACAACATGAAGAAAACAAACCAAGTGCGAGCCTCCGTGCAGAACTCTAGTCCAGCACCAGGCTTGCCTCAAGTATCAAGATAGCTTAGCGAAGTCCTTTGGCAACCAGTGGCGCCTGCTCTTCCATGGTGCAAAAAAGAGAGGAAAAAGAGTTTACAAAAATAACACCATGTTTTTAGGCCACAGGAGTGCAAATCTGAAAGGAAACATAGGAAGCAGGTCTCTTGGAGGTGGGATGGGGGAATCACTGGGCTAGTCCCAATAATCTAACTAACATTTCCCAACCTGAATTTAAAACTAGAAATCCCAACTTCGTAGTCCACTAGCTATGCTGGCTGGGGCTGATGGGAACTGTACTCCAAAACATTTGGACTTGATTGGTTAAAATTCTTGGCCAATGGTGCATATGCTTGCAAGCGGACTACATGGCTTTGTTGCCTGGGGTTATAAATCAGTATTCCCCAGTTTCATACATTCCCAGAACTGTTGTTTAGTCAAAGGAAAATGGGGGAGTTTTTACTTTTCGCCTCTTGTAAATTTGAAATATTATTAGATACTTCAGATAACCTAAGAGCTTAAGTTATTAGTTTAAAATTACATTAACCATAGTCATTTATAACTGTAACAGATTAACTACAATAATTAGCAGAGAACATAACAGCCAACCGGAATTTACATTAGGGTGAGCCATTTTTGTCACTCCAGATGATGTTTGACTGCAACTCTCCTTAGCTCCAACCAGAACTCTCAATGGTGCAGGATGAGGGCAAGTGAAGTCCAACACATTGCTCCTCAGTGGTTTAACCAATTTCCTAAGTAAGCCCATTGCTGCATACTATTTCACGTAAAGGCTACATCCCTCTTAAGGCACTGAATAAAAAGAATCAGCAGAGCATGAGCAGAGGGAGCAGGCAACTCAAATCTAAAGAGAACAGCCTCTTTATGTGAAGTGTCTTCATGAGATCAGGAATCCCAATCTGTAGGTTTTTCTGACTCTGTGGAGAGTCTCCATAGAAAGACTGCTGCCCACTTCAGACTAAGCCCTCCACAAGAGAGACTTTTGAGTGTGGGGGCTGGAGCGACCCTGTTCCTTCTCCTCGCTGATTAAAAGTAATCTTTTCATTGAATGTCTGAAAAGAGCTGTCCATGGTGAGGGAAGTAAATTTCCTTTCAATAGCATTTAGTGAAATCAGAACAAAACACAGTGTTCAATCATGTACATAGAATTCTGTTTCTTACTCTGTTAAAGTTTAATGGTGCCTTGTTTAGTAACAATCAAGGTGATTCAAATATATCTTTCACACAGACAGTTCTTTTTGCAGTCTTGCAAATGGCAAATAGGTTGCCTCGGGTACTTTATAAGATGGTGAAACTGCAGCTGTGCAAGCTGCTAACCAGGAACATGTCAATTACACATGAAGTCACTTTCATCTTAATTATTTAATTTGCACTTATTATTTAATTTGTATCCCACCCTCCAAGAAGCTCATAGCAAATCATCACTCCCCCAAAAGCCTTTGAGAAGCTGGATACAAAATAAAGCAATTTTCCCCAGTTTCTGGGAGCTTCCTGGCCGAGAAAGAATATGAAGCAGGATTTTGAACCTCCAAACTCAGCAGTCTTTCCAGTGCAACCCAGTCACATAAGCTAAAGATAGTCTTTCCCAAATAGCTTCTTTGCCACTTCCAGATCCTTTTAAAAAAGCTCCTTTGGGGACTACAGTTCCCAGAATCATCATGGCCACTGGCTATTGCCGATTCTGGCTTGCAGCCCAAATAAGTAACTTCTCCAAATTGTGCATGATTTGTCCACAATCTGTTCATGGACTTGTCCATGAAAGCTAATCTTTAAGGTGCTATCATGTTTTTGTCTTTATTTGTTCTTTTCTTTTTGTTTGTTTGTTTTTACCTATAATTCAAATTGGAAGTGAAACAGAGACTAAAAAAGTGTCAGGTCAAAAGCACATAAGTGGTGCTTTGCACATGAGTATTTGTACATTTTTAATTATCAGCACCATATTTTAAAGATATTCAGTAACTATTTTTCCTACAGACATCCACATAGCCCAAAGAAATCTATATTTAAAAGGAGCTAGAGAGGACTTTCCTAGAGAAAAGATTCCACTGGCACATCTAATCTCATTTTTAGCTAGCTGATTCTGCAACTTCTATAAATACTAATTTTGGGACAGTATACTCGATTTATAGTCATGAATTACTTTATAAATACAAAATTTCTTGTTAGAGAAAAGGTTAAACATAAAAGTGAAAAGTCAATACAATGAAAGTTAAACTAATTACTCATTAAAATTTTAGAAAGCTAATGTAAATTTGGAGATTCAAACCCTGTTTAGTCTTAAAGGATATTAACACAGAGTTATATACAATCAAAATAAAAGATCTGAGAAAGCCAATTTGCATTGATCACGAAATTATTTATTAGATTGTTTTAAATTTAGTTCTCAAATGAAAGGTCAGTGGCAAAAACAAGTGCTTATTTTTGCAGAAAATACATTTACATACATTAAATATCAGCTTGAGAACAAATTCTATCAATATCCTCCAGTTAGAACACTGGAATGGTTGCTTTGAACACTTGAAGACCATTGGTTTTTAGGCTAATTATTTCTGATGATCAGCTTATTTTTATCTGTGAAACCAAGTACAGTATCAAGTGTTGGAAATGTCTCAAAGTATGCGTTGAAAGTAACTCTCCAATGACTGGATTTCAACACCCACTAGGTACGTTAGAATGAAGAGAAGAGAAACAACGTGGAACAAGTTTTGTATCACTGAAAAGGGGAAAATACTTTTACAAAACTTGCCCTGCAGCTTGACTCTTTGTTAAAGGAAGCCAAAGAGGAACATATCTTGAAATACTGTGATAGCTAATCAAATAAGTCAAGGCTGATTACCAACAACCAAAGTAATAACTGGGTTGTGGTTCCCAAACATGGATCCCTAGATGTCCAGGATTTCTGGGAGTTGTAGTCCAAGGACATCTGGACCCAAGATTGGAAACTACTGCTCTAGAAAGATCAGAGAATCAAAGGTATCTAAAAGAAATTGCTCTTCCAGTTTCTATTTTTAACAAGATTTAACAAAATAACTAAATTATGTGGCACTTAGAACTTACAGATTAAACCATGTACAGTACTGTACTTCAGTGAACACACAGCACAGTTCCTCCAATATATGTGTACTTTGGTAGGAAAGTATTGGTAATAGAACAATTGCTCAATTTTGCTCTTGCACAAGTAACAGCAATTCTCATTTCCTACATGGAGAGAAATACTACACAGATTTACTCTAAAACAAGTCCCTGTGGTCTTACAGATTGTATTATTTTCTGATACTGAGCTGAGTATCTCTGAAACAATGAAGCCAAAGACTAGAAGAGATCTAGATGAGACGGAGCATGAGACTCATTCAGACATACAGTGTGATTAACTAAGCCATTAATAGTGAGACCACTTTAATCTAGATATTACAAATCAAGGTAAATTTGGTTTAAATCAAATCTATTTAAATCATGATTTAAATTTAAACAACAGATTTTCTTTGACAATTCAAATCACAAAATCGATTTAAATTGTGGGTTTTTTTAATCATGTGTATGTGAACATAGTGTCCAAACATCACAACAAGGATTAAGACCTTCCTATTCAAAGTTTGACCCAGCTCCGGAAGGCAGTAGAAGACAGGAGGGCCTGGTCTGCTCTGGTCCATGGGGCCACGAAGAGTCAGACACAACTTAACGACTAAACAACAACAACAACAACAAAGTGAACATTGTTAAAGCATGCTTTTCTGAGCAATATTCACTGTACTTTCAAAAGTCAAAGAGTAGTTATTGCTTCTCTTCCCATCAGACCAAGATAAACAGGACAAACCTCTAGTTCAGTGCACTTTCTAATGCAATCACAGCTAAGGCAAACAAGCAGAAACATCTGAACTTTAAAAAATGCATTAATTTAGAATACTTGATTTGTTTAAAAAAGTAATCTGTTCATTTGGTTTGACCTTGGAGTTCAAACAAAGCAGGGCAAAGGCTAATAGAGTTTTGTCAAGAGAACAAGCTGGTCATCACAAACAATCCTTTCCAACAACACAAAAGGCACATGGAAATCACCAGATGGGCAATACCAAAATCAAATTGATTCTATTCTCTGTGGCCAAAGATGGAGAAGCTCTATACAGTCAGCAAAAACAAGACCTGGAGCTGATTGTGGCTCTCATCATCAGCTTCTTATAGCAAAATTCAAGCTTAAACTGAAGAAAGTAGGAAAAACCACTGGGCTAGTCAGGTATAATCTAAACCAAATCCCTTATGAGTACACAGTGGAAGTGAAGAACAGATTTAAGGAACTAGATTTGATGGACAGAGTGCCTGAAGAACTTTGGATGGAGGCTCGTAACATTGTCCAGGAGGCAGCAACAAAAACCATCCCAAAGAAAAGGAAATGCAAGAAAGCAAAGTGACTGTCCAACGAGGCCTTACAAATAGCAGAGAAGAGAAGGGAAACAAAATGCAAGGCAGATAGGGAAAGTTATAGAAAATTGAATGCTGACTTCCAAAGAATAGCAAGGAGAGACAAAAGCAAAAAAGCAAAGCATGCTGTTTATATACCGCCCGATAGCGCTTCAAGCACTCTCTAGGTGGTTTACAAGTTAATTATGCAGGCTACACATTGCCCCCCCACCCAGCAAGCTGGGTACTCATTTTACAAAAACCACTGCGCCACGAGACAAGGCCTTCTTAAATGAACAGTGCAAATAAAGGAACATTTTGTGCAAAGATGGACATGATGAAGGACAAAAACGGTAGGGACCTAACGAAGCGAAGAAGAGTCAGACACGACTTAAGGAAGAGTTGGACACGACATAACGACTAAACAACAATAGTGTGTTCAAAGGATAGTCATTCCACTTTGGTAGTATAATTTGCCAGAATTTTGGTATAGTGATGAAATGCAATTAAATAAACCTATTTGTACCAAGGAAAAAGCTTCAAGGCAGTACACATCTTTTAATACTTACTTTTGCAAGAAAGACTACCAAAATTAAACCTTAACAGGGAGGAGGGCACACACAGGGAGATAACAGTCTGCATAGAAATGTCAGAGCATCTTGCCTTGCTTGATCTTCAACTCATGTGCCTGCATGTATTTCTATTATATATATAAATAAACAAAGAAAGAAAGAAACAGGATAAAGTCTAGTGGTATATTTTAATCTACCACATTCACAGTGGTTCAGGGAATTCTCAGCCAGAGACCATGCCTTTAAGTGCAACAGAAGAGGAATCTTATCTTCAGGAATATGTCACTATATAAATAAAAGCCTGTCAAGTAAGGATACACTTCAGGAATTGATGAAGTGTCTTTGCCCCATAAACACTTAGTCACAATAAATCTGACTGTCTTCAAGGTGCCTCAAGACTGTGCTCATATTGCTGCAAGAGATACGCAGTGCAACCTGTACATGTTTACTGAAAATTAAATTTCACTAAAAGTCATGGGGTTTAGTCTCACACAAGTGGATAGAACTGCAGCCTACTATAGCTTCCTACAACAAATCCCAAATTTCACCCATTAATCAGCATGCTGCAATTCAGTAACTTCAAACTTGTGTAACATAAACATTCACAGACCTTTAATTCTTGGTGTTAATATCACCTTTGTTTCTGTGAAAACACCAAGTACAGTATCTGTGTTCTTTTTGTCCTCTACTACTGAAAAGCCAGTCTTATATCACACGTGCATGTTAAAAATCTTAAACATCACTGTAGAGGTTTAAACATTTTTCAACAGTTCAACTTTAATTTTAGGATGATGAACCTACAGTAGATTCATCATCCTAAAATTAAAGTTGAACTGTTGAAAAATGTTTAAACCTCTACAGTGTTGTTTAAAATGTATGTTATGTCTTGCATTAAAAGAAGATATTGCAGTTGTCAAAGTTTGGTACCTTGTGTGTTTAAGAGTTTTAGTAAAATTATACGGGTGCAGAAAATTTACCCTACTTTTAAATTTACAGCATGAAAATATTGCTTACTAGGAGTACTCCAAAACAAAGAATCAGCTGTAGCAGATCATGGTCATTGAAAGTACTGTATAGTGTTTCTTTGGTAATAACTTGTTTGTTTTGCTTTTCAAGATACCAACAGGAAATATGAAAATAGTAAATACATGACAGATGAAATTGTTTTGAAAAGGGTAATGTCAGGTGTATTATTAAGCTATTTTAGACCCTAATAACCATTACTAAGAAGCTATAGTTGTTGCTTCTAAACAGCATAGCTGGTGCTTTACAGCGAGTTATATAAACAAAGACTTAAGAGTATAAATAGCCAGGGAATTCTCACACCCTTAACCTGCGAGAGACATAATAACAAAACTTATCATAGACAGAAATGAAGCACTGAAAAACATAAACAATGGACTTGTAACTAACCTGGCTAAATTGGGTGAGAATATTATGTATTGATTATGTGTCTAAACATGATTAGAGGCCCAGAAATCCTTTTCATTTTATATTTTCTTATTATGAGAGCTTTGATATTTTTCCATGTATTAAAAAAAGTTTTTTAGCTGATAAAGCATACTTTTCCAGAGTGAATTCTCTGCCTTTTTAAGCTACAACCTATTCTTTATCTTACTCTTAGTCTTTACTCTTAGTAGAGATGTTCCTATATGTTTAAGAATGTAGCATTCTTTTTGGCACTTGTTTTATTTTTGACTCTGTATCTTCTGACTTGAGTATCTACTTAAAGCCAAGTTCAGTTTTCATATTCATTTAACTGATGTGCCTACAGCTTCCTCTAACAACTATATAACTGTCTATTTGGAACTTGCTATCTTTGAAATATCATTATCATAATCACAGAATGGAACCTAGAAGATATGTAAAAATAAAAGACATGTAGAATTAACAAGCTTTGAAATTGCCTGGAATTATTGCAATAAAAAACATACTTAACACTTAGATACCCAGATGCATTTTGAAATGCTTGCCAATGATTGTCTGTTTTCATTTTGAGATTATCCCTTTACTGGGATAATGGCAGCTATAACGAAGAATAGACTTCTTTTCTTTGCCTGGCAAGTCTATAAATCTCTACAGGTCTCCTGGGGAAATCAAGCACCCTGTCTAGGGGTCTGACAAGGTGGGATGGCAGTTCTCAATTACCTCTGGACTGAGGGAGGTTGTCGTTATGTAAGGATGTATCACCACCACGGTCAAAGTGGCAAGCAGCACCCCCGACAAAAGGAGGCATTTACCACCTTCTAGATCCACTCATCAATATTCTTCCCCTTAGCCATTTCCTCCATCAAGACTGACAAGGCTCAATAGTACAAATGGTGAGACTGACTATTTCAAGCATCCTTTCCATGCCTTCAGGCTGTAATATGAAACCTGACAAGAAGCTCTGTATACCTCTCCAGACACTCTGACATCTGTGATACTAAGTGCTAAGTGAGTATGGCCACCTTTCTCTTCAAATCACCTAGCAAATTTATCATACCAGCTGAATGAGCCAGGTTCCAATAGCAGGTGGCTGACCTTAATCAGCCAGGTTCCAATTGTCTCTTTACAACCTGCTGGCTGGCAGGTTGATTACACAATGAAACCAAAATAAAATGTTGTTGTCCTTTTAACCATAGGATAACCATCACTAATTTTTGATCATACTCACTTCAAAACCTACCACATTTGCACTCCAGTCAGGAAGAGAAAAACAGATTCACTGTGGATGATGGCAAACCCGCCCCAGCCCTGCAATCTAGGTTGACACTGCACCAGTACCCAGGTAGACAAAGCTGAGATAGGTTCACCCCACCCAGTTCACCACAGTCTCAGTAATACACATCAGACTGGACCCTTCACTCACAACCAGATCATAGATAGTCAGAAACAGAACCAACAAACTAGAGGAATGGCTAAGTGGACAACTTAGATCTTGGAAAATTGGGCAAAGATGAGTCCATGGTATAGATTCCATTAATCTCTCCCCATTTATCATCACCTAGCATGCGCAGCACAACACAGTACTTCATTCTGCCCATGACACCACCAGTAGGGGCATCTATCCCCTCTGCTTTTCATATAGGTGTGGCCAGAAGAGTTTCAATCCTTTTCTTGAATAGGTTCAAGGATCCTAGCTGTATTTATCCAGTCTTCACTCCCTCAGTCCTCAAGCACACTAAGAAAATCAGCTATCAATATGGTCACTTCCCAGTTACTCTCTTAGAAACCTGCCTCTCACACAGGAACACTTGGTGGTGATCTCCAATAAACTCAACCCACACATTCATTGTGGGATCTCCCACCCAAGGTCTGTGCGTCCAGTTACTTTACCACCCATGAGTGATGCCCCATCCCCATGTCTCCCCAAACTGGTGGTGTAAACGGGTGACCCTTTTGGTGGCATTCCTTCGGAGTGGCCCACTGCAGGTAACAGGTAGTATTGCCAAAGTGTCTTCAACTGTCCAGAAAGGTGAAGACGATGGACAAGAAAACCAGCTGGTTCTGATTAGCCAGTCAGTCCCAAATGTTTTAGCAGAAGCTCTCATGGTCCCAATCCAGCACCAGCTTCTGTGGAAGCATAAGGCAGGTGTAGCAAAAAGCTTTCTCTTTCCACTCCTGCTGACCCAGCTGCATCACCTACTGTCAGTGTATAGCCTCCATAACGATTTGCTGTGTGATAAACTCTTTCCTCTTTCCTGCCCTTTTTTTATTACAAAAGGAAAGGGCATTCTTCCGGTGATATCATCACAAACGGTTCATAAGCAGCCAAATATGTAGCTGATGAAATTGGCTCTAGTTCCTGAAAGCGACTACTCTAAAAATTTGTCTGGCATTAAGCCAAAGCAAGCCTGTTTCCCTTGCTAAACCACAGTAATATGGCTTTTCCTGTGGAATACAGGTCTCGCTGTAAAGTGCACAGCAATCGTCCCTCCTCCTATCAGTGAGGAAATTATTATGTAACAGCAAAACGTACAGCTGTGGTGGGGACCACTGTTTTGGACCACAACTTCTAGAATCTCTTAGCCTGCATGGCCAGTGCCCAAAAGGTAACTTTTTAAAATTCTAGCAAGAACATTGATTAGAAAATGGCAATTCATTCTGTAATACCCACTGGTTCTACAGCATGCAAGGGAAAGAGATTTGTTGCCACCAAAACTGCCCAATTCAGGGCTGAAATCCTCTCTCATGCTTTACTCTTGAAGAAAGGGAAATATTCTAACTGGGGTGAAGTCAAATCCTGCTTCCTGACAATAAGAAACAAACCATACACATTTCCATAACACCACTTCATTGTGGAATGCCCTACAAAGCGAGGTGCTCTCCTCTGGCATCTTCTGAAAACTGTGTAAGGCAGACGTTTTCAAAGAAGCCTTTAGAAATATTCTTTCATTGAAGAAATAAATACAGATCTATATTGGATTGTTGCCTGATGTATTTTTCGTCGGGTTTTTTGTTTGCTATATTGTGTTATTAATTTTGTACTGTTCTCTTGGTTGGTTGTTGTTACATATGAGTCCATTGTCTTGATGTGCAACTGGTATTGTGTACAAGAAAGAAGCTACCATTAGGACAGAATATGGAGAGACCGAATGGCTTCCTATAGGCAAAGGTGTTAGACAAGAGTACATTTTATACCCTATCTGTATGCAGAACATATCATACAGAAAGCAGGACTACATTCAGATTAGGAGCGAAAACTGGTAGAAGAAATATGAGTAATTTAAGATATGCAGATGATGCCATCTTACTGGCAGAAAGCAACGACTTCAAATAACTTTTAATGAAAGTGATAAAAAAAGAAATTGACAAAGCAGAACTGCAGCTGAACATTAAGACAAAAATTACGACTACAGAAGAACTACACAACTTTAACACTGACAATGAAGAAAGTGAAATAATGAGAGATTTTGTATACCTTGGTTGAATCATCAATACAAATTGAGACTGCAGCCAAGAAATCAAAAGATTGAGACTATGAAGGGCCACAATGAAGGAATTTGGAAAGATCATCAAGTGTAAGCATATTATATTTCTGATCACCATGTATGGGAGTAAAAGCTGGACAGTAAAGAAGGCTGAGAGGGAAAAAAATGATCTGTTTGAAATGTGGTGCTGGAGAGCTTTGTGGATACCCTGGACAACCAGAAAGACAAACAAATAAGTACTAGAGCAAATCAAGTCTGAATTATCTCTGGAGGCAAAAATGATAAAACTGAGGCTGGCCTACTCTGAGCACATCATGAGAAGGCCGGAATCTTTGGAAAACACTGGGAAAGGTTGGAGGCAGCAGTAAAAGAGGAAGACCAAATATGAGATGGGGCTAACTCCCTACAGGAATCACAGGCCTTAGTTTGTAAGAGCTGAGTAGGGCACTTAAGAGGATATGTTGCTAAAGAACAGAACCTTGTGGCTCATCAGGACTGTTTGGTGAGGTTTGCAACAACATTCTGATTGCTGCCTAGAGTGGTCACAGTGACCAGATAGGCGGGGTATAAATGGAATAAATAAATAAAATAAATAAATACCTTTAGCAAAGGTACCATAAAACAAGATTCAGGCATCTTCCTGAAAGAATTTCAAGGGACTATCACAGAAAAGAATTTCAAGGGACTATCACAGAAAAGAATTTCAAGGGACTATCACAGAAAAGAATTTCATAGGAACCTTCAGGGCAGGAAAGTTCAAAGGAATACCAATTTAAATTACTCATTTTATTGCTCTTTGTACGTTTCTGATAATCTTTGGTTCTATACACAGTCTTTACAAGCACTGATGTTTTTGCTGGCCAGCATACTGAAAACGCTTCCTGGCCCTCAACTTTTTATTCAAAGCTGATTTTAAGTTGTGCATTTATGGAAAAGTTACATGCAGAGGTCCCTCCTTCACCGGAAACGTTATTACCCAACTTGTAAATGTTGACTGTTCTGGACCCAACCTCAAGTCCCCTATGGAGAATAAAACGCTCCGCCAACCACTTTTTACAGCCCCAAACTAGCATTCTCCACTAGTTTCTGGAAGCAAGTGAGGGCACCAGCTTGCCTTCAGCGCGCCCTTCCGCGCTTGCTCGATTCGGGGCGCATGCGAAGTACCAACTTCCCCCGGCACTGACTCATACGCGTAAAATTATATACACAGGGCGAATCCGGACGGCGCACGTGAAGGAAGTGTGGCGGGCGGAGGGGGCACTGCTTTTGCAAGGGGCGGCATTTCTCCGGCGGCGGCGGCGGCGGCGGTAGGAGGGGATGAGAAACGTGAGCCTGACCGAGGCGGGCCGGCGCTCCAGCTCGGCGACGGCAGCAAGCGGGCAGCTTTCCTTCCCCGCCGCGGGGTGGGGGAAAGAGAGCCGCTGCCTGGGGAGAAGGGAAGGGATGTTTGGGGGGGGGGGGGGAAGCAAAGACCGAGGTCCTGGCCAGGTCAGGAAGGCGAGGCGACTGAAGAAAGGGGAAGGGGAGGACGCGCAAGGGCCGCTCTGCCTCGCCAGGGACGCTTCTCCGGGAGCGACCCCCCCCCCTCCCAAACGCCGGGCCTGGGCTGGCGGAGCACAGGGAGCGGGGGGCTTCCTCTGCTTCCGAGTTCAGCGTGCAGGGACGGCCAGGCAAGAGAAGGAGCCTTCGAGCAGAGGTAGCGAAAGTGAAGGGACGGGAGGAAGGGAGGCAACCGGGGGATGGCGGAGGCGGAGCTGGCGGGCGGGGAAGAGGAGTGGCGGCTCTCCTGGAAACGGGGCTCCCCCTGCGGCCGGCTGGTCTTGTCGTTTACCTGCGCTGGAGGTCTTCCTCAAAAGGAGCCAGATAAGGGTCTCGCTCTAGCAGGCGCCGCAGCTCAGGCACGTAGGGACTCAGCGCCGCCATCGAGGCGCAGCCGCCGCCGGATCCAAAAGCGCAAGTGCCGGGCTGCTTCCCGGGAGGAGCGGCGCCCTCCGGGCTCTATATAGGCTTGGGAAAGAGGGCTGGGACGGGGCCCTCAAGTGCCTTGTCTTCCCCCCCCTTCCCCTCTCCTCTCGCCGTTTGGACAGGGCTAAAGCGGGCGCCGCCCACTAGGCGCCTAGGAGGTCATTCCGGCGGGAGGGGAAAGGGCGCCCGGGAGAAACCCTTTCGGCCCGTAAAGAGCAAAACCTCCCGCTGCTGCTGCTGCTGCTGCTGCCGCCGCCGAGTGGAGCGTCCGAGCATGCTCGTCAGCCGAGCGTGCGCAGTAAGGCCGTGTGAAGTTTTCCTGCTCAACCTGCAGACCTTTCCTCTGCCCGTACAGTGTCAGATTTTAGTATTGTAGCAGAAAGTAATATTCTGGGTGGAAAGTTGGGAAAGGGTCCGATTTGCAGAAGTGGTTTGTTTTGCGACATTGAGGAGCAAAACAGGAATGAAATGGTGACTAAAATTTAAAAGGTTTTTAAAAGCCAAAATTGAACAAGGTCATTTGGAGGTTCCACAAGGGGTGAAAAAAATATTCTAAACTCCCTCTTTTCTAGCAAACTGATGGCGAAATACAGTCCTGTGCAGTGCTGCTTGTGAGTAACTCCGTTTCAGTCAATAGGACATATTTCCAAGTTGGCAATCCTATGAGTAGGTGTGCTGGATAAACTTGGTAAATGGGTGGCTGAAACGTAGTTCCAGATGGGAGCTTGGAATTTTTACTTTTCAGAATAAGAACGTTATTTTTGGACTACTGCTGCCAGCTGGTTGATTATCTGGGCGTTTTAATCCCTCTCCCCAAAAAAGATTTTGCTGACTGCTAATCTAGGTCTAGCGGCAGAGCTCTGGATGATCGATAAGAATTTGATTCTCAATTGATAATCATAAACATGTGCCACAAAGGAAATTATGTGTACTAACAGCAAAAAAAGTATATTCTCTCCCGGCATACACACACACAAAGTTTTACTACTGAAACAAAGCTTCATATAACCAGGGGTGGATTTTTGTGCAACAGCTGAGGCATATGACACTGGCTGGTGGATTTTTATTTAAAGTACATCACAGAAGTCTTTGCTTCTCCCATGTCTTATGTATCGCTCTTAAATGTGGCAAAAAGATGAGAGGGGCTTTCCCTTTCTATTCTGATAGGCCAGTCCATCTCAACACCTGTTCCCGAATATATCCTTAAGAATAGAAAGGGGAAGTCCCTCTCATCTTCCTGCCAAACTTCTGAAAGTCAACCTTAAAGCCACAAATCACTTTTTACATTCAACCTTGTTAAGGTTAACATGATTACACACCAGTCATAATTTAACCTAGAGAACACGTTTGAAAGGGCACCCATATTCATTAGTATATCGGGTCCCCCAGATATATTGTAAATCTGTTTAACAATTACCGTATTTTTCTGTGTATAAAATTACACTTTTTACTTAAATAATTAGAAAAAAAATTGAGGGTCGTTTTATACGTGGAAGGCAGCTGCTTTCCCTGCCTTTTGCGAAGCCACAGGGTAAAGCAGCTGTGAAAGGGCTGCTTCAGGACCAAAGGGGTGCGATTCTGCACATTTTCTAATGTGGGGGTTAGAAAGGGGGGTGGTCTTATACATTGGGTCCTCTTAGAAAAATACGGTAACTGTATACCTTACTGTTCTTTATATAATGAGGTGATGCTGAGCTGACAGAGTGAATAACTCGCTTTCAATGGGTTGGAAAATCAAAGCGGTAATTGCTAAATGTGATCCAGCTTCCAGATTTATCCAGTTTTCCCACTGTAAATATTCCCTATTTTACTTGTGTTGTTACCTGTTTAAACAAGTATTCTTATACTTTCGTTTCCAGTGCACCATTTTGTAGCACAAACCAAAAGATGCAACTCATCTTGACAATTTTTTTTTCATCTGCCTTAGCCTCAGTGACCACTCCAGCAAAGTACTATGAAGCCATGCACCTTAAGCAAGCCTGTCAAAATAGATCCATGTAAATAACTGAGCAGCTGGCTGGATACCAGTTTACTTATTGAAGTTAGGTATCTGGCTGTGGAGCCAGAGGTTGGGAGTTCCATTCCTCACTGTGCATCCCAGAAGAGCCAGCCTTTGTGGCCTGGGCAACCTGCTGCACAGTCCCAGGATGCCCCCAGAAAAAGGGAATAGTAGACCACTTCTGAGTTCTCTATATCTAGAAAACCCTTAAAAGGGTTGCCATAGGTCAGAACTGACTTGACAGCACATGGTTATTATTATTAATTATTTGAGTGCTAGGGTGTAATCAGATTGCCCCAGTTTTTGATTATGATTTGGGGCTGAAGACCTGTTGGTTACCACAGTAATCCAGTCCTGGTCACAACAGTTCCCATTTCCATCATAGTAAAAAAAAAAAAATGGCCGAAGAACAGACATTTCTGCTTGATCCACAATTAAGCATCTGAATGGAACTCCTGAGCCACATTAGACTTCAGCTGCTGTCTGCAAATTGGGACTAGGAGGACTTAACAGTGTTTATATTGTTCTTGGTAGGCAGTGGATGTTATTTATTCATTTGATAATTAAATAAAATCACAACTGAAATCACTTATGTTATTGACGCTGCCATACCGTACATAATAAACGGGATAAGTCCCATGAAGTTATTTGGGCTTGTTTAGGCATAGGCATGAGCAGGATATCACTATCAGCCTCCTTCCCAATCCATTAAATCTCTCTGGTTCCATTATTTTCCATTCTCCTTACTAAAGCTTTTTCCCTTCTCTCCTACAGATACAGTTCATATTTTGACTTTTGCTTTTGACTTCCATTTATCTTATGAAGTGGTTCTAGTGCACAAGAGCTAGATCTATGCCACAATAAATCCTGTTTTTTGTTGTCATCATTGTTTTTAAGTAGGAAGATTGTCTTCTTCTAAACCCTTAGATTAGTAAATGTTAACATAAAACCATAAAGGGAGCCAGAGGAGCATGAGAAGGCAACACCTTTATTCAACCATTTTAAAAAAAAATCAACCAATGTGAGCTTTTGTGAATTATAATCACTTCTACAGCCATCTGCCTTGTGAAAAGTGCAGAAAAATTGTAAAGGAATCCCCCAATAATTCATAGCAGATGTTTTCCCTGTACATATCTTCTTAAAGTGAAATTAAAGTTGGTTAGAATATTAACATGAAGCATACCGTATTTTTCGCTCCATAAGACGCACCTCTCCATAAGACGCACCAATTTTTTAGGAGAAGAAAACAGGAAAAAAATCTGTTTTCTTCTCCTAAAAATTGGTGAACCTTATGGAGAGGTCTGTCTTATGGAACACAACCTGGGACCCTTTGGAGGCTCACCCAGACCCCCTGAAAGCCAGAGGGGGCAAAATCACCACCTTCTGGGGCTCTTTTGAGGTTTGGAAAGCTTCAGAAGAGCCCCAGAAGGTGGCAATTTCGCCCCCTCTAACCTGGTGGGGGGGCAGGGCGAGCCTCCAAAGGGTCCTAGAGTGTGTTCCAGGACCCTTTAGAGACTCACCCTGCCCCCCCCCCGAGGGTCAGAGGGGGCAAAATCACCACCTTCTGGGCTCTTTTAAGGCTTGGGAAGCTTCAAAAGAGCCCCAGAAGGTGGCGGTTTTGCCCCCCTGGACCCGTGGGGGGGTGGGGGTAGCGTGGCAAGGGTCCGAGGGGGCCTTCCAGACCCTTGCCACGCTACCCCCCCACGGGGCCAGCATGGGCAAAATAGCGACCTTCCAAAAGGTCCTGGGAGCTGGCGATTTCGCCAGGGCTGGCCCCGTGGGGGGGGGTTGGGGGCAGCCTGGCAAGGGTCCTGGGAGGCTCCCTTGGACCCTTGCCACGCTACCCCCACCCCCCCACGGGGCCAAGGGGGGGTAAAAACTGGCGATTTTGCCGGTGGGAGGAGTGTCGCAAGGGTCTGAGTGAGCTTCCAGGACCCTTGCAACATTCCCCCCACCAGGAAGCTGGCGATTTCGCCTGCGCTGGCCCCATGGGGGGGTGGGGGAGCATTGCAAGGGTCCTGGAAGGCTCCCTCGGACCCTTGCGACGCTCCCCCCCACGGGGCCAGTGGGGGGCGAAGTCACCACATTCGCACCATAAGACGCACAGACTTTCTACCCCCCTTTTGGAGGGGGAAAAAGTGCGTCTTATGGTGCAAAAAAATACGGTATATTTTCACCTCATCTATAGCAAAGGATATGAAAAATTCAAATTCCCTTTTATGTCTCATGCACTCAAACAAAAGCTGTGATCTTGCAATGATAACACATCAAAAAACGAAAACATATTCTAGTATCCTATTTGTCTTGGATATATGAGGAGGCTGATAAAACAACAAAATTAGACTCCATGTTCAGGAGTTCATGTGACAGGAAAACCACAACTCAGCTGAAATGTAACTAGAAAAGATTCTGAATAACTTTTTCATCCTAAACCTAGGTTTTTAAGTTTTTATTAAAAATTATGTTGTTCCAGAAGGCATGCTGTGTGTCATAAGCTGTCCAAAGCACTACGTTTCTAGCAAATATATATTTTTTACAGTTGCAATTTTTTACACTGGGGAAAGAAACAAGGCAGAGACAACAACCATTTTGCAATCATATAGACACATACCATATAAATCCCACTAAATTTAATAGGATTTGCTTCCAGGTTGAAATGGTTAGGTTGTTAACCAACAAATGTTGCAAAACTTCATTCTGAGTGTCAGTAGTTTCTCTTTTCAAAAAATGATGAGCCTATGTTGTAGAAGAGTACAACATAGTACAAAAAGAATCCAGAATTCTGGGAAGCTGGGGAATTCTTTGAAAGGATCCATTAAATGCACAAAATATGCAACTTTTTGAGCTCTATAGAACTCTTCAGCAGGCTAGATTTTTAAAAGTTAATAGGGTAGGCAAAGATTGTAGAATAATGTATTTGGAAGGGGGTTATAAGGACATCAAGTTAAACAAAGGAATCCAAGTTAAATTATATCTAATAGATGGCTGTCCGGCTTTCTCCACAATGCCTCCAGTGTAGAAAGCTCACCACCTCCTCAAGATAATTGGTTCCATAGTTGTACTGCTCTGACAGGAACTGTTTTGCCTGAAATTCAGTTGTAATCAGGTTCCCTGTAACTTCAGTCCATTATTATTATTCCTGCATTCTGGAATGAGTGAGAGCAGTGTGACGGACAGGTCAGTAACCACTCCTGTCCATTACAATAGGACCCTTATTTAACAACCATTGGTTGAACAGAAGAGGTGGAACTAAGGAAATATAAGAAGAATGGAAGACAGTTAAAGATCAGTTAGGGATATGAGTTAGAGTTAGGAACTTCAGTTAAGGATATCACTTAGAGCAGGGGTCTCAAACATGCGTCCTGGGAGCCATTTGCGTCCCGCCGGATGAAAGCTTGTGGCCCCTGACTTGCCTGCCCCCTCAAAGCATCCACACATCCTCTCCTGTGAAGAGTCAAAAAAAGCCTTGCCTCGCTCATCGGCTCTCTTGCTTGCACCCTCCATCCAGAACTGCAGCCTGCCAGCCAGCCCGCCTGTCTGCCGGCTGGCAGGCTGCAATTTGGGATGGAGAGTGCAAGAGGCGCTGTTGTGGGGGAGAGCCGGCAAGCAAGGCACGCTGCCGTCCCTTTTCTCTGAGCACCCAACCCACCGCTGCGCAATACCTGAGAGCGAAGTTCGCTCCTGGCCCATCCTCGAAGAGCGCCTCCAAGCCACCAACAGCAGCTGCCTCCGCCTCTTCCAGGGAAGCAGCTCTCTGGCTCTCTCTCAGCATCCCCAGCACCAGCCCAGCCAGTGGCCGCCTCAGCGCCCAGCGGTGCTTCCTCCTCCTCTTCGTCCTGCTTCAGCCACCTTGGCTCTGGAGGCTGCCTGGGCTTGCCTTGCAAAGTTTGCTCCCCTGTCATGGTGGGGGTAGCTGCAGCTGCTAAGTGCACCTTTTTTGAGGGGGGCCCTCAGAGGAAGGTTGCCGGACCTCCATGTATGTGTTTTGTGTGCATGCATGCGCACACACACCTGTGGGGCCCTCGCCCGTTCTGTTTAATTTCACGGGTACCAGTGGGGGCTTTTTTCCTTTGGCAAGGAGAATTCTGTGAGGTTTTTTGTTTTAATTTTATGTCATGCCCTCCTCCAGACCCCGCTAGGTGGTCATCGGCGCTCCCTCCCTTCTCTGTTTCTTTCTCCTGCTGCTGCTGCTGGTGGTGGTGATAGTAAAGAAGGAGCTGGAGGGGGTCGTGGTTGGCGACGAGGGCTCCCGCGCCCCTCCTCCTCCTCCTCCTCGCCCCAGCTGGGCTAAGGAAACTCCTGGGCGGCTTCCTCGGGCTCTTGCTCTGCTTGGCGGAAAATCTGATGCAGCCCAGCCTCACCCAGACTCTGCCTCTAGCGGCCCCAGGTAAATTGAGTTTGAGACCCCTGACTTAGAGAGAAGCAGTTTAGGTAGTTAGGACCAGTCTTATGTTAGAGAAGAGTAATAGAGAGATAGGGAATAAGATAAGAAATGAATAACTTGATGAAAATGATTCTTCATAAGCAAATATAAATGTTATCAAAGCACAAAGTACTGAATGAATAAGATAAGACCATCCAAGATTCACTTTACATGATTTACTTATAAACACATAAATGAACATATTGGATAACTGTGATTTAGAAGTCATATTTAATAGAGTGAGGAATAAATCCTCTGGTGGCAGCAGAAAGGGTTGAAAAGTAAATGTCATACCCGAAGGTGAAACTGGGTTGTGTGGAAGAACAAACAGGGGGACTGGGGGTGTGTGACAAACAGCTTCTGGCTCTCCTCTGTATGACAACTTTTCATGCATTTGAAGAGCCATTGTATCTCATCTCAGGTTTCTTTTCTGAAAGTTAAACATCTCCAGCTCTTTAAATATTTCTTCCTACAGTTTATATTCTACTTCTCTGATGATCTTTGTCGCCCTCTAAACCTGTTTCAGTTTGTCTGCATCCTTTTAAGAGTTCAGTGTCGAGAACCTAACATAGTACTCAAGGCCTAATCAGCACCAAATAGAAGGGAACTAGTATTTCATGTGATTTGGGGACTATACTTCTGTAAATGCAGCCTAAAATTGTTGTTGTTTAGTCGTTTAGTCATGTCCGACTCTTCGTGACCCCATGGACCAGAGCACGCCAGGCCGTCCTGTCTTCCACTGCCTCCCGGAGTTGGGTTAAATTCATGTTGGCTGCTTCGATGACACTGTCCAACCATCTCATCCTCTGTCGTCCCCTTTTCCTCCTGCCTTCACACTTTCCCAACATCAGGGTCTTTTCCAAGGAGTCTTTTCTTCTCATGAGATGGCCAAAGTATTGGAGCCTCAGCTTCAGGATCTGTCCTTCCAGTGAGCACTCAGGGTTGATTTCCTTCAGAATTGATAGGTTTGTTCTCCTTTCAGTCCAGGGGACTCTCAAGAGCCTGCAGCCTAAAATAGCATTTGCCTTTTTGCAGCCACATCACACTATGAGCTCATATTCAATTTATGATCTACAACTATTATAAGAGCCTTCTTGTCTGTAGTATTACTGAGCCAAGTGTCCCACATCTTATAACTTTGTTCTGTTTTTTCCCCCAAGGTGTGGAATTTTGCACCTATCCCTGTTAAATTTCATTTTGTTGTTTTCAGCCCAGTGCTTGAGTCTGTCAAAATCTTTTTGAATTTTATTTGTTTTCCAGGCAATTAACAATTCACAAATTTAATAAGCATTCCCTGCTCCCCCTCATCCAAGTCATTTATAAAAATGTTCAAAGGCTTGTGCCCAGGACTGAGCCAGCCTTACGGTGGCTCACTTGTTACCTCCTCCCAGGTAAGGAGTAATTGATAAGCACTCTCTGAGTACAGTTCTTTACCAACTGAGTGTCCAGCTGACACTTGTGCTATCCAGCCTGCACCTAGTTAACTTGCTAATCAGAATATCATGGGGCACTTTGTCAAAAGCTTTGCTGAAGTCAAAATGATTATATTATTGAGGAAAGGAAGCCTGTAATGAGCTGGCTTGCCCAAGCAACACCAGTTCTCTATCAGATCAATCTAGAAGGAGTTTTATATTTGGAAAATACATTCTATGTGCATTTAAAACTTGCTGAACTGGGGTCAGTATGTTTATTTTATCATGACATTAATTTCTTTATTCATAATATTTGTTTACCACTTCACCCAATAAGCATTCTAGCTGCCTTGGATCCTTTTAAGGAGAAAGGGTAAAATATTATAAAGAAAGTAAATACAAAATAAGTCAGTTTTTGTTGTTCATAAACTTTCAAGTAAAAAATAATAAAGGCTTTGTAAAATATGTTTCCTTGGTGTGACTCAACCAGTAGTAGCTAGAAGTCATTTTGCAGATCCTATGATCTGGTAAGGAATTGCACTGTACCTACTGTGTGCCCTTTGCCGATAGCAAGGATGTTTCCTCTGTAGGTTGGTGGTAAGTATATGTTACTCATGCCAGGAATAGAGCCATTTTGATTCAGAACCCCTATGCCTTTGTTACATCTCATATAAAGTGATGGGAACTCTCCACCCACCTCTTGTCATAGTAGCTTATATTTTATCCATCTCCTTTAATTCAAGACTTTGAATTGTTCCTTGATGGTGGGCCCACCTGCTGCTAAAGCAAAGAGAAAAAGGCAGCTTGCGCAGTCAGTCATTCTTTGGGGTCACAATGTGTAAAGCTGAAGTTCTACATATGCTTTTCCCTTTGTCATTCTGAGACAGCTCCAGCAGTTCACAGCATCATTATCAGCTGTCTGGTACAAACAAAGGAAACAAATTTATAAATCAGCAGCAGCAATTTGTAAATGAGCACCAGGGAGGTGGCTGAGAGCTTGGACTCCCTGGGGTAGTAGAATTTAAATTCCTGCTGTAGAAATACTGTAGCTAGTTAGCATCAGGGTGATCCAGTCTTGACTAGCAGCCCCTGGTAATTAACACTTATGGTAAGATCAATAGTTTAAATAAACATCTAAAAAGGTTAGTACGTAGTTGTTTTTTAAAATGAGGTGACCATTCTTACGATTTGCTGAGACTAAATCTAGATTGAATGTTCTATTCATTTGATATGCTTCTATATTGCCAAATGTTCTGTATACTGTGATTTTCCTATGCTATCTTGCTCAACTTTTTAACCTGTCTTAGTTAAATACTACTAGTTCCCTCTCTATTATATGGCTATACATACAGATAATACAGATATGTATCTACCCACTTAAGTGACCATTACATGCACGTAACCTTGCCCACTGAAGCTTCTTCGGCCAAAAAAAAAATGTGTGAGTCATTAATGTGCCTTAGAGCTCATTGTTGTTTTTATCTGACGGAGCACAATGCTGAGGGTGGCTCAGTAACGAAGGATATTAATTACATTGGAAGCTTGTGAATCTGTCAGTAATGGGAGCATGGAACACCTTTTTGCCTTATCCAATTTTCATTTCACCTAGATGGAAATTGAGTTTCTTAGTGATTAAAATTGTAGCTGGTGGAAATATGGAAGGAGGAAAACCACATTTCAGCTTGTTATATGCTCTGCTTCAAGGGAGCTGCTCCTTGTAAAAGAACTATATTAGATATTCTGGTCTCTTTTTGAGCAGATAATTAATTCCTTGCATATTCCAGATGCTTACTTCTAATCTTTCCATTACTTATATTTCATGCATCATATTTCAGATAGAATCTATCATTCCTCCTCTTCTACTTACTTTGAAACTTCTTCACCTCATAAGAATTGTACTTTGGGTTTTCACTGCATCACATTTGCAAAGACGAAGGTTATACATTCATTTGCCCTTCTGGAGCTGGGTCCTGAGTAAGGGAAAATTCTCTCCACTGATGCACATTTATGTCACTTATGCTTCCAAGCACAGCTAGCATTGTCAGTAAAATATTTAATACAAAAACCGGTGATTTTTTTTTAAAAAGATAGTGATGACCTTTAAAATAAAAAGTATTTTGTCTGGTGCCAAAATTATTGTCAGGCACCCATACAATCTCCTGAGGAGAACTTTCCTCAGTTTAGGTACCTTTACTAAACAGGCCATTCACTGGAGCTCACTTGGTAAGGGAACTGAGAGATTGTCCTTTGACAAAAGGACTAAACATTTTGGTGGGGTACAAGGAAGAAAGGATTAGGTTTCCTCCTAACTTCTGAACAGAAAATCAGTGCAATCAGATATTTCAGTGCTAATCAAATATTCAGGAGTAAGAGAAGGGGGAAGCAGATCTATGTACCCTGCATTAAAAGGGTAATCTTGGGATTAGGACTGAAAAGCCCAAGAAAAGTGAGACTCAGTTTTGCAAGTATTTTGCTAATCAACAAGTATTTCAGCAGTTTATGTTGTATACTTCTTAAGAAATAAACTTAATCAAAGGAACCTGCTTCATAGGATTTAGTTGTATATATCAGTGGATGCTTTTGAACTGCAACTCCCAGAAACCCCAGTCAGGACAGCTGGTGGTGATGGCTTCTGGGAGTTGCAGCCCAAAACTCCTGAGTAACCCAAGGTTAAGAACCAGTGGTATATATGACTGTTCAAAAATATATGACTCTCAACAGTGTGCGTAGTATTTGTCAGCAAATGCATCACATTCAAGCTGCTGAGAGAGATACCTGCTGATCTAAGTCTCAAATATGGCTAGATAGTAATAATTTAGAGTCAGAACTCATAGTAAATTTTTCCTTGCCTTTATAAAGAAAAACTAACAAGTTCTAGCAATCATCTGCAGTCAAATAAACACTACAGTAAATCTTCCAACTATTTCAGAGACACTTTTAAAATCTTAGTCTTAACACTGAATGTTTTAATGCTCATACTGTAGATGAGCAAACGAGTTTTAATCAAGGTTTGACTTATCTAAGCATTAGGATATGTAGGTATGCAAAAACGTCCATCCGACTGATTCTTGTGTCTGTTGTGGTTCATTGTTCTTCATTTTTTTCTTGTTGCCCTTTTCCAGTAAATAAGCATCAAGGGAACCGAAAGAATCTAGACAGACAGAGAAACTGGTGAGTTTCAGCATGCCAACCTCAACATACTTTCTGATTCTCTGTCTCTGCAACACAGAGCTGATGGCAGTGCTTCACCAGCTCAGTTCAACTCAGCTTCTGAAGTATGGCATAGTTTTCTTCTCACCTGGGGCCAATTGCTATTTGCCTGAGGCAAGCAGATGAGTGGCAACTTACAAGCTGGACATCTTTTAGACCTTGTACGAATTCGTCTTTTTAGTCTGTGTGCCTAGCTCCTGGGATTACCTGTGCCCTATATCTTTTGAGAACTCATTTTTGCTAGTAGATCCTCAATGACAATTATATTAGAGAGACTAATGCAGATGGCACACTGCCTCTTCTGTGGAAAAATGTGCCAGAAATGGAGAGACTTTGAAAAAAATATCATCTGGAGGTGAGAGAGGGCATGTAGTTAAAAGTATATGTGGAACTATGGAAAGTCACCCTAGTTCTCCCAACACCTCATGGCAAAGCCATCTATTACATGGAATTCTGTGTAACTTTCCCATAACTTTGCCACTAACATGTTTCTGAAAGGAAAAGGGAATGGAGCTTCATGCCAGCTCTTTGGTAATAGACCATGTACTTCATACCAATGAAATCTACAGCTTCCATCTTGAATAGAAAACCCTGTTTTAAGCAGAATTTGATTCATAAGCATAGACTTCCATTCCCCGATGGAATTGATAGTATTGAAAAATGTGTTTAACAAAACAAGAAGTGACTTGAAGCCTCTGGATACATACTCATGTATTTCCATATTGAAAGAAAGCATTTGTTTAGCTTTAAAACTTTGGAAACTTTGCCTTTCAAGGTGGTCAAGACCACATGCTTCTGTAAGATCCAGTGGTTTGCCACCAGTCCCTTCACATGCTTCAGGCTCCCAACAATAGCAATCCAAAACTGTGTGATCATAGGTTGGCAGTAATGAAAATGTGTAGCTCCCACTTGCATACTTTTACATGTGAACAGAAAATCTACACTCCAAACCTGCAATCCAGATTAAGAGTACAGTATGTTTATTATATCAGTATGTGAAAGTCAGCAAGATAGATCCATTAGAAAATAAAACAGTATACTATATCAAAAATAACTACTAACGTTGAATTATGACATGGGATCCATTGCTTTGCAGGATCTAATTAAGAGAGGTGTTTGCATTTATTGGGTTTTTCTGGGCTGGGCAGAAGGGCTATCCATTTGATTTCAATCAAGTATGGATGAGTATACTTGATTGTTGGGTCAGTGTGTAGACTATCAAATCCTTCATCACAAGGAGCTAGATTTTTATTCCTTAAAGTTGTAATGGAAGTGTGCCATCTGACCTACTCAAGGTGTTTATAGCTGTAGAGATGCTGCTCAGCAGCTTCCCTGCAGTGGTTCAAACTGCTGTATCAAGATTCAAATTATCACACAGAAACCTGAAGAAAGAGGAAGGAAGCTAGAGGAATTGGTTTTAAAGCTGACTTTTAATGTCCAAAATCATCCAGTAGTTATGCCAGCGGAAGGGAAATGATGTAACTCAGAGTGGTAAATTGTCACTTGCATTCCACTTGCATTCCTGGTTGTGCTGAATCAGTAATTAGTAGAAATATCCACTGTGAGTTACACTATTTTCATCTACTGGCAACAAGATTAAAGAAATATATCTGAAGATTCTCAGTCATCCAGGTGAGGTTATCTGGAAGCTGAGTCGTGGCAACTCGACTTCTTTCTTATTAGGTAGAAATGTTTTGCTACTCATCCAAGTAGCTTCTTCAGTCTGAGGAGAGTTGGTAGGAGATCCCCAATATATCCTCCACATTGGTTTCACTGTGCAGTCATTATAGGATTCAACGGCAGCTTAGGAATAGAAATCTAGAGAAAACCTACATACACTGATCATTACCTGAGGTTTGACTCCCATCACCCATTGCAACACAAACTAGAGGTCATCAGAATGCTAAACCACAGAGCAAGAAACATCCCCACCGTCACGGAAGCCAAGAAGAAGGAAAATTGATATCTGACGACTGCCCTTAAGGCCTGTGGATATCCAAAATGGGCCTTTAACAAGGCAGTGCCCCGACCCAGCAGGACAAAGGGTCTGAGACCCAGAGCAAATGGAAGAATCTGATTATTATTTACATGGTGGGTGTGTCTAAAAAGCTCAAAAGGATTTTTGGTAAACGCCACATACGCATGCACTTCAAACCTACAAACACATTAAGAAAGAGACTCATCCACAGAAAAGGCAGGACACCAAAATGCAACAGGAGTAATATAATATATGTGGTCCAAAGAGGAGTGTTTGGAGCTCTGTATTGGAGAAACCAGTCACTAAACAGGAGAATGGCCCAGCACTGAAGGGGCAATGGCTCAGGACTACAATCAGCAGTGTTCCTTCATTTGAAGGACAAAAAAAAACACTCATTGGATGACCAAGATGTGCTCATTTTGGGCCGAGAAGATAGGTAGTTTGAGAGAGGGGTCAGGGAGGCCATACATGTGCATATAGAAAATACCTCACTCAACAGGGGTGGAGACCTTAGATACAATATGTCTCCTATTTCTCATGCTGCTCTTTCATCCATCCCAAGAAACATCACCAGAAAGGCCAGTGTTAATGACTGTTAACGATGGAGAAGAACTGCAAAATTGGGATTTTTCACCCCCAGTCCTTTGTCCTTGTAATAAGTCTGTTCAGACAAGGGGAAGTGAAACCAAGGTGGAAGATATGGCAGGTATTTCCTACAACTCTCCTCGGACTAAAGATTGGATGTGTAGCGAAACGTTTCAACCTAATAAAAAAGTCCAGTTGCCATGATTCAACTTCAAGATTAAACTTTCTTTTTAAAAAATTGATATATATGTATATGTGTGTGTGTGTGTGTGTGTGTATACACACACACACACACACACACACACAGTGGTGCGAAATTGCTGTAGAATGAAAACATCGTAATGCGAAATTAAAAAGCCCATAGAAACGCATTAAAACACAATTAATGCATTCCTAGGGGCTTGAAATTCACAGTCCAGCGTAGATCCTCCATAGTGTGTCCATTTTCGCTGCCTGTGCAGTGAGGAATCCGTCCCAGAAAAGAGCAGGGAGCCATGTTTTTACCCGGTGGCCATTTTGAAACCGCCGATCAGCTGGCCGAAAATCATCGCTTTACGAGAATCGGTTCCCGAAGCAGGGAACCGATCATCGCAAAGCGAAATTCCCCCATAGGAAACATCGTTTTGCGATTGCAAAATCTTCAATGTAAAGTGATTTCGTCATAAAACGGAGCGCTCGTAATGCGAGCCACCACTGTATATATATTTTGAGGCCCACATAAATTGAGAAGCAGTAAATACACCATCATCATGTGACATGAAGTTAATCCTGACTTACAACAAACTTTCCAGGGCTTTGTAGGTGTAAAATGCATACAAGTGGCTTACTATTCCCCTTTTCTGGGGACACTCTGGGACAGCACAGCATGACTGTGGCTACACAGGCTGGCTCTTCTCCTAGGATACACAGCTGAGAATCGAACTTCCAAACTTTGGCTCAACAGATGCCTAACTCACTGAGCTATCCAGCCAGCAATCAATCATATGTCTAAAAAAAACTTATAATAAATACACAAAAGAAAATAGGGAAGTTTTGCGTAGTAATAAAATATATTTTCATGCTACATGCAACAATTTATTCTATCAATATGAAATACGGTGTCATGAAAACCAAATCAGTTTTAATATGTGATATGGATAACCATGTGGCCACTGACTTTAGAAATACATAGGTGTATGAGATCCTGTAATTAGAGATGCCAAGGATCGAACATTCTGCATACACAGTACAGTGGTGCCCCGCATAGCGACGTTCATCCGTTCCGGATTAATCACCGCTATGCAGAAACATCGCTAAACGGAACTGAAAAAGCCATAGGAACACATTAAACATTCCTATGGCTCCCAAACTCACCGTTGAGTGAAGTTCCTCCATAGTGCTGCCATTTTCGCGCCCTCGGTAAGCGAGGGCAGGGCGCGAAAACACTTGCGGTGGCCATTTTGGGCACCCAGCGGCCATTTTGGAACTGCCGATCAGCTGTTTAAAAAAACATTGCAATGCGAAGATCGGTAAGCGAAACGCTTACTGATCATCACAATGCGATGTTTTGCCTATTCAGAACATTGCAATGCGATCACATTAGCGATCTAAAAAAATCGATCGCTATGCGGATTCATTGTTAAACGGTGCACTCGTTATGCGAGGCACCACTGTATTTATTATGTCACTAGCCTATTGTTATCTTACAAGTGTGAATTCACAGTGAATATGTTTACTGTAGTATGTTTCAAAATGATATAACGGAGTAACCAGAGACCATTCTCTTATTTGTATATTAGGAGCAAATGCTTTAAATTTGTCATCCTTTATTGGTAGTCAAGACCATTACTGCACATGTAGAGCTTTTAATAAGGCAATCACAACAGTGAAAGTACAGAGTCAGAACTGTATGTCTAGTGTTAAGTGATCTTAACATTAGAAAAGCCTGAGTTAGATCAGATTGTCCTTGTAAACTTAATGAACTGGGCCAAATAATTTTAAGACTGAAATGAGTGTTCCTAATATATCATCTGGGAGATCCCCTTCTATGCACATGATCATGATTATAAAAATGACCTTTGGAGATTTTATGATTGACAGAAGTATTTCCAGACAAACAGGAGAAACCCCTACTTCAGTGGTGCAGCACATGGCTCTCCATATAAAATATCCCAGATTTAGTTCCTGCATTCTTCAAATATGGTTTGAACCAATGCTATTTACAAGCTCTTTAGTTCATTACACATAACTAAGTTGGAATGACCAGCAGTTTAATTCAGTGGAAGACAGTAACATATGTGCTTTTTCATAGTTCCTGTAAAGTTTGTCGTTAAGCATCAGATTATTGGGCTTGTTTAGCCCATATTGTCTACTTTGATCAATAATGGCTCTCCAGGTTCTCTAGTGGAGTTCTCCCTCAACACTTCTTCCTGAGATCTTGTAATTAGAGATGCCAAGGATCCAACATTCTGCATACAAAGTATTTATTATGTCACTAGCCTATTGTCCTTACCTTGCATATTTTTATCACTTAATAGAGAGGTTCTAATACCTGATGTACCTTTTCCTAATAATCCCTGAAATACTCTATAAGGCAGAAGCAAAGAATCATATGTCCTTTTAATTACTTGCAAGTAAGTAATTGTTATTATTGTCTTTTTCCAGATGAGAGGCTGAATCTGAAATAGCTCAAGGTTCAATGAGCTATTGCTGGAAAAAAGATAAGAACTGGAGACTTTCTGTCTCAGCATTTACATTCTTTGTCATTGTGATACAGACATGGGCCAAGAAAGTGGTGTGTTCCTTTTAGCTGTTACTGATCCCTGAGCCAGAAAAGAACCAGCATTACTTGGATAGGATACTGTATCTTGGTAGACTGCAAATGTTGATGCCAAAATGCATGCATTATCAAACGTTATCAATGGGTCACAAAAAGCAGGTTTCACATCTGAACAGGTGAAAGACTTTCACAGTATGTTTCAGTTGGATGCTTCACTTAGATACCGTGGCTCTTCTGTGAATACTCAGATGTATGCTAAAAGGTACTGAAAATGTCTCCTAAGAATCCAAGGAGATTCATGCTTTTTCTTTGAGGCACAGGTGGCCCTGTATGTTTCTTGGGGATACCTCAGGTATTCTGTCATGCTATAACCATGGCCAGACCAGAACACTTTGCCACTTGAGACCAAAAAGAAATAGTGCCCCAATCTTCCACATGGGACTAGACTGGTAATTGAACTGTAGTTCCAATAGACAGGATATATGAAGGCAGCAGTCAAGTTTAGGAGACATGGGAAACAAGAGGGGCTTCCACCACTTTCTCCTCAGTATCTGCTACCTCAGGGAGATTCCCTCTCATTGGGGATGAGGATTTTTTTATTTATTTATTTTAAATATTCTTACCCTGCCTTTCTCCTTAAAAGAACCCAAGATGGCTTACATAAAGTACAGTTTTTAAAATCTAAAAAAGTAAGTATGCAGATACTTCGTCGTCTAGTCGTTTAGTCGTGCCCGACTCTTCGTGACCCCATGGACCAGAGCACGCCAGGCCCTCCTATCTTCCACTGCCTCCCGGAGGTCTGTCAATTTCATGTTGGTTGCTTCGCAGACACTGTCCAGCCATCTCATCCTCTGTCGTCCTCTTCTCCTCTTGCCTTCACACTTTCCTATCATCAAGGTCTTTTCCAGGGAGTCTTCTCATGAGATGGCCAAAGTATTGGAGCCTCAGCTTCAGGATCTATGCAGATACTTAAAAAAAAAAATTAAATGCAGATACTTAAAAACAATTAAACATATATTATACCATCTAGGTTAATTGTGCCTGGAAATGGATCAGCAGCCAGGAAGCAGCTGCTATAACAGGGAAGTTACATGTTCCCTGTGCCCAGCCCTAGTTAGCAATCTGGCTGTAGAGGTTTGGACTCGCAGGAGTTTCTGAAGATTTTAGAAAGGCAGCCCCACGTAGAGCTTGTTAAAGTAATCCAGCTGAGATGTAACTAGGGCATGTGTCACCATAGCCAATTCAGACCTCTCAAGAAATAGGCACAACTGGCACACTAAGCATCAGGAATTGTATACTGAAGAGGCCTTGATGTTTGAATATGGCAGGCATTATTATAAATGTTTCACTTGCCCAAGAATGTAAATCAGACCCCAAATTTCACTACCAATCTATTCAGCTGCCCCTTAAGATAACATAATACATTAATCATTCTCCTTGTAAGGATCATTTTAATTTTCAGAAAACTAAATTAATTTTGAAAATTAAAATCTTTTAAAAAATGTCCTTTGGTCCTTTGTCAAAATATAAAATTATATCAAAGGGAAAGAATTATGTAACAGTCCTCAAGCTACTACATCAGTGTTGCACATAGGCGATAAATTACTCTCCTAACAAGAAAACATGAGGCAGTTAATTTTAGAAACATAATTGTAAAATGATACCATATGAAGGCCATGTACAGACAACCTTGTGCTCCTGTTAAAGATACAGGGACCTCTTTAAACGTTTACAGTTCCTCAGCCTTCAGACCCAGCAGCAGCCTAGAGATCTGTGGAATCACCTCCTTGTTCTGAACAATGCTTCACTCATAGCCATGGTTATATTCCTTAAAATAAGTACAGTAGTTAACTCCTTGAAGACATGGTAGCAAAGAAAAGAAGGCTGCTCTTCTTAGCGAAAAAACAGCAAACTTCATTCTCAGGTATGAATTTCCTGCTTCACGTGTTCTTGAGCCAAGATCTGATAGTAAGATATCAGTTGGGGGCAAAGGCCTACAGCAAATTAAGCCCCAGTTTCTAACCTTTAGTTCTTTTCCTGACATCTTAAATTGAGGGTTTTTACTGAGCTCCAGGTTCTCCTCCTGTTGCTCTTCAGAAAAGCACTGGTTATAATCAAATGAAATATTCAGCTATACAGTTAGCATAGTTAAATTTTGCCCTGAGGAAAGTGAGCGCAGCTCCGTGATGGTTTGATTCCATAGCACTCAGTTATACTGAGACTCATTTACAAGCAAAGAAGAAGAAGAAGGAGACTCCATGCAGGGGAGTCAGGGTCATGGAATCCAGCCATCAGCCAACATGGACTTCAAAAGAGCAGTCTTAGATTACTCTTGCTGCTACTGAAGATGATTGCTTTAAATTATTCATAACAATATTCTGCACACTGCATCATTTTAAGATACTATTTTTTCTCAAGCTGCCGTGGCAAAGGGGAAAAAACCTACAATTGCAACATAAGCATTAACATGAAAAAGGAACTCTGCATAACACCCTCACAGTTCCCTCTCATTATATCATTGTGATCTCCAGGTAAGTCATTTCATGTAACTTGCCACTTCTAAGGAGATTTGGTGGTTATTGCATCGCATCCACTTTTTCCAAGTGTATCAGAGTCTAAGAATAACATAAAATAAACAGTGCTGACTTGGATTTGGCTTCCTTTTCCCCCCTGCAGCTGAAATAGTAAATATTTAAACAAGGTATGTTTCCCTTTCAGAGCAGGACTTTCCCCCCCTTCTGTCTAGTAATAATAAATTTTTAATTGGAATCATTTTTACTGAGTGCTGGTCCTGACTTTGCATGCCTGTGTGTGCGCGCGCACGCACGCACACACACACACACACACACACACACACACACACACACACACACACACACACACACAGAGAGAGCGCAATCAATTCCCTTGTACTGTAGTCAGATACATATGGGAAGGAGTCTCCCTACAGCCAGAATTTTAAGTTACCTAATTGCACTTCCCTGACTATTGAAATCCCAGGTTGTTCTAAACAGTTGTCTGAATTGCCTTGTGCATGTTCATATGCTGATCTGGAGACTTTAGAACAGAATTCATCTCTTTCAACTAAACTATTTTATTCTGCAATGTATTAATGTGACATATAATGAAATAGACTAATCAGCATTTTGGATAAAAAAACAAATAGAACAGCCATTTACTTCAAGGCAGATCCATTGTATATGTATATAGGAATTGTTTTGCCCTCAAAACCTTTCAAAATCTGACAAAACAGCAGAATGGCAGTCATGCTGGGATGGTTATGGAAGATTTGAATATCTGAGTGGTTTGGGCATCTGGTTGTAGAGCCAGAGGTTGGGAGTTCAATTCCCCATTGTGCCTCCTTAACAGGGGCTGTACTCAATGATTCATTATATCCTTCCAGTTCTGCAGTTCTATGATGATGATGATGATGATGATGATGATGATGACATCAGATGTTTGTCATGCAGTATGTGCCATATCTTCTATAAAACATTGAGGTAAGACTAGTCACTGAAATAGAGAATTTTTCTGTCAATATGAATGTTTATGTGGAATTGTTTAAAGAAAAAAGTGATTAGATAAAAAAACTGGTTATAAAATGAGATTGAAAGATCAAATGAAACAAATCCTTCCGAATAAGAATATTTCATGGTTGAACTACAGTATTTGCAATTAGAAAGATGGGCTAATGAAGGGGTAAAGAAATATAATAAAGGTAGAAAATATACGAAGTATGAACAATTACTATTATCATACGAAGATATTCAAATGACTGATTCAGTAAAGGGAGCAGTGAGTAAAATTTATAGATTCCTGGTTGACTTACAAGAAGAAGAGAGTGAGAAAGAAGGATTGAAGTTAGTGTGGGAACAAGACTTAGGAAAAAGAATAAATCATGAAGAATGGAGGAAGATGTGGAAAATGAGGGTTTTAAGATTTATGCCAGTGAGAATAAGAGAAAAAAATTCATATTGGATATAAGATGGTATTTGACACCGATAAAATTGAATAAAATTAAAGTTAGTTATCTAAATGTTGGAAATGTGAGAAGGAAATTGGTACATACTGTACTTTCATATGTGGTGGGAATGTGAAAAAGTACAAAGATTTTGGAAACTAATTTTTAAATGACTAAATGATATATGTGAAAAAGATATAGAATTTAATCCTGAGATTGCTCTACCTATATTTGAAAATGTGGAATATGATAAGATGACTAAAGAATTGATTATTAATTTATTAACAGCAGCTAAATTAATAATAGCTAGGCAATGAAAATCAAAATCTGAATTTCAAATGGAAGAATGGTATAATGAAATATGGAATATAGCCATAAATGATAAGCTGACTTGTAATTTAAAGTTTAAGAAAGGAAAGATAAAAAAGAATAATTTTTATGATATATGGGGGAGATTTTTGGAATATGTGTTAACAAGAGGAAAAGGGAAAGCTCCTAATCAAGAATCAATGCAGTTCTGGAGAAGAGGATGATAAAAGAAGAAGAAGAATATAGATGGAGGAAGAAAAGGATTATTGCAAGAGGTCCCATCTATGGTGGTGGGGAACACAGTTAATTTGTATTTTGGTTTATATATTTTATGTTTCTGTTATAGTTAAAATAAAATAAAATTGAGGTAGGTTCTAAAGTTGCAAGATATTAGTATTTTCATTTACCTATTCCACACACTGCTTGTTTTATATAGAACATTTATCCAGTGCATGTATCCCTGCCCAGATGTAACTATGGAGCCTGAAACTAAATACTCACATATTCAGATAATTACTAGATAGAGCACTTTACTATTAGAAAATAGTAGGAGATAATATATATTTTCACAGTTTCATGATCTATAATTAAATCTTAACTCAGTTTCACAAGGCAGAATTACCAATATTAATGTTTAGGTTCTGTGGCCCATCTTGAGTGGATTTCAAGCTTGAAAAACAAATCAAGTAAACAAAAATGAAGAATAAACTACAGTACTTTGGGACAGTGTGTTGCTTAGGTAATCACACAATCAGAACGTTTCCAATGCTTGATTCCTTGAAATAGCTACACATCACATCTCATACTTTTGAAAAACACATTGTTTTGGATACAGAGAAACATTTTGCTGGCATTGAAAGAGGAACTATGTAAAACTTGGAAAATAAAAAATATAGCAACTATATTTTTAGCTAAGCATAAATTTTGAACAATTAAGATTACAATCTTGTGCCCACTTACTTGGAAGTAATTGTACAATTCTGTGCAATTACTTAACTAGTACCTGCTGAATGCCAGAGATCTGCTTCCAAGTAGATGTGCAAAGCATTTCACTTTAAATATGCTTTCGTATCAGATCCATTTACCTTGTGCCTACAGGATGTGCAACACACACACACATTATTTATATAAAGTCATAATTAAATATTTAATAAACAGTGGTTAACACCTAGCAGAAAGTTTACAAAATTATTGTATATTCACAATTATCATGTGGAACAGCAATTCCTCTAGTCTTTAGCATTGCAGAAACTTCAGGATGGATGGATTTTGCTTTTGCCTTAACACAGATAACTGATTGCTGATACTCTATCTAGAGGCATGCTGTGTGTTCCAATCCTAAACTTGACCTGTTCCTTTTGAATTGTGTGGTAGGTAGGCCAATGTGAAGTCAACTTCAGAAAAATGATAGTCATCCTTAGGAAAAAGCTATGGCAACCGAGAGTTTAAGAAAATACAGGCTGTGCCCAGTATTTGCAGTATAAGTAGATGCATCCTCCATATCTTCCTCCTTTATTCAAGATGTGTTTACTGCTTGATTGACCGTCTCAGTGGTATTTTTTTAAAAAGACTTGCCTCTGACCACACAGTCCTAGCAGATCAAGATCTTACAGCTAGCATGAGGGAGCAACACACCATGTGATAAACTGGTTATGTCATCCTAACAAATCAGAATTATGAGCTACAGTATAGATATAGAACATTGTTCTATATTGCCTATATGTTGAGTGGGTTTCAACTGTATTTCAGGACATTTTTCACATCTAGCTACATGATAATATTATGAAGCTAATTCAAAGTGAGGACATCAATATAAACAGGCACATACTTTTGACTTTGTTTGCACCCCATGTATCAAAAAAGAAGCACTTTGTGAGGTAAAGTGTTATTTAAAAGGACCTATTGTTGATTTTCCTGTACAGCACCAGCAGAGATGAATGGAATCCTTTAAAGAAGAAAAATCTGCAGTTGGGGTATGCAGATCCTTAAAGTCCACTTCCACTGACATCCTCTTTTTCCCACTTTCATGTAATGTCCCTGTCTTGTTCTGTCAGGTTTTACCATTATCATCAAATTTGTATAATCTATGCTGTTATTTCAAATGCCTGGCTGGCTAGCTCAGCTGAATGCATCCAGCTGTGAAGTTGCACTGGGGGATTCACTTCCAATTGTGTGTGTGCACCTGCATGTGTGTGTGCTCGCCTCATCCTCTGTTGTGAGGTAAGTGGTCTTTTGCCAAGGCACTGCTTTGTATGTGTGTGCACGGTCAATTGTTCTTTCCTTTCTTCATCAGTTCAAAGTGATCACATGCTTTGAACTGAAGCAAAAGGATTCTGCTTTTTGAAAAAGCAGAACTTGAGGAGGAAAAGCTATGGATTGGGGGGAATGGGAATCTGAGCTGATTCACATTTCCTGTTGTGTCAGGTGATCATTAGAAAAATAGTGAATCGCCCTGCCCCAACTCCATTGCATTTCCTGCATTTTTTCCTATGTATCACACTTCAAGTTATGCATCTAGCTGTGGAGCCAGAGGCTGAGAATTCCTTACTGTACCTCCTGGGAAAAGAGGCAGCCGGTGTAGCCCTAGGCAAACTGTGGAGTCTCAGGGCACCGTCCTCAAAGGAAAGGTGAACCACTCCTGAGTACTCTATACCTAGAATGCCATAGGAAGTCAAAATTGACTTGATGGCACTTATTATTATTACTGCTTCTATTATTTCGTTGCTATTATAGTCAGCTGTAATCTTTTGAATGGCATAACAGCTGGGAAGAAAGGAGAGAGAGCATTCTGCTTTTCAATTGTATACAGAAAAGGATGGAAATCCTATTCACGGCTCAAACATACTGTCCTATACTCCTGAGGCAGACAACCAGCTGCAGTGTTTGAATTACCATGCCTGCATTTTACCACCCACCATTTCCAGCCTTTCAAAGCAGGTGCCCAGCAGGTGATTTTGCAAATCTCTGGAAAAAATGTGTTTGACAAGCTCTTTTCCAGACTGATTTTCATATCCTGTTTTAGACTGTATTTCAAATTACCAAACTAGATTTTCCTTCAAAAATTATGTCCTTACTTCAGTTGGTAGTCCAAGATTTACTTGAGACATAGTCTGTTTAACCAAAGCTCTCCTTCTACATTACTAGTATTGAACGGGCAGCCATTACAATCCACATACAATATGAAGGACTTCCAAGGTGGGGGTTTTCAATTACTTCGTGCAATATATAGGCACCTTCTGCTCAACTAACCCCACGGGGCAGTGGTTCTTAAACTTTTCTTTAACATAGACCCCCTTTAAATATATATTGTTACTGTGGTCACCAACTCAAGATTTAAAACCCTAAAGTGTATCAAGTATCACATCAACAGATATTCCTTGCTATAACAGAGACATTTTTAAAATGACTGGAAGAAGCATAATTTTGCTTTGAACAGGATGCAACCTCATCAACAGCATCAATCCATTCTGAGGCTCAGTCAAAATGTATTGTTATGAAATTCACTGTGACAATATTGAAAAGTCACTTCATCAGACAATTACAAACAGTTTTATTAGCAGAAAAAGAAGAAACACAAAGTCCATCCGAACATTCACTGACACTGACTGACTCTGACTCTCTCATCCCGTGGCTTCTGACTACGCAGTAGCAAGAAATATCACATGCTGTCTTTCAGCCACTCAACATCACTCACTTGCATATTCTCACCGTGTGCAGAAATATCTAATATGTAGTTATTTCCTATCAAACAGTTATTTTCATAACCAATTTTTACATTTGTTTGTTTTTAATGGTGGCAGTAGGTTAGAAAAGCCAAGTTTTACACAAGCAAGCAAGGGAAATTGAGTTTTGTTCCATGTTTCCTTTTCTTTCTTCCTTTTCCCCCCTCTCATTTATTCCTTCTTTCTATTTTAACTGGAAAAGATCATAACATTTCTTAAAGCCTTCACAGACCCATTGTGAGGACACTGTGCCCCTCCAGGGGTTGTCATACCACACAAGTTAAGAACTTATGTCATAGGGCTTTAGCTGAGTTTGTAAAAAACTTCGACAGTAGATTGAACAAGAAAGGGAGGAAAAACATGTCCTTGAACAAACTCCTAGAGTAAGGATGGGTGATACCTTTATAATTGCATTAAATTGCACTTATTTGTGAGACTTTAGTGGTCTAAAGTGGTCTAAACAGCTTGGCTGGCTACTGGTCCAACTCTGGGTGCAATTCAAAGTTCTGGTTATGATCTATAAAGCTAAATATGTCCTGGGTCTAGGCCATCTGATGGAACTTATGTCCTCATATGGGCCTGGCCAGATCCTACACTCTTCACCAGAGGCCCTTCTCTCATCCCTCACAGGCCCATTTGGTGATGACACAACTGAGGGCCTTCTCAGTATCAGCACTCTTTTCTGAGAAAAGCTAGACTAGCCCCTCCTTCCTACCTTTCTGCTTTTTTTTAAAGCATAGTTCTTTGGCCACTTTTTGATTATTCATTTTCTTTATAAATGTTGTACCGTACTACTTTTTGTTGTGTTTTAAATTGCTTTTAAATAATGTTAACTCTGTGTTTTAATATGGTCATTTATTGACTGGTGTTTTGAATACTGTAATTGATACCAAGTTTTTTTAAGCCACATGTGTTTTTAAATTTGTGTTATAATCTGACCAGGGTCCAGCAAGGGAGAAAGGATGGACATAAAACAAATAAATAAACATACAATTTTCTGCCACCATAAGATTATCTGGAAATAAGTGGCAATAGAATTCCTACTAAGTCCAAGGCTCTACCTCACCCTGCTTCCCAAGCCCTCCCATATCCAGGGAACAGCTATGCCTGGGTTACAGTTGTTGCTCCATTTCAATGTTAGGTGCCTTCAGGGCCCGCCTGCACAACAGGATTTAGTCAGTATCTCACTCATGTCCATCCACTATAAGCCAAGGATGAAATAGCACTTTGAACTTTAAAAATTAAGCTGAAAGGATTTGATACCCACAGAATAAAATGTCATAGTCAATGAACAGTTAATACTCTGGTGGATCAAACATGGAACCATTCCTGAAATATTACTTTCTAAAATTTCACATTGAAAGCCTTGTTTGCAAAACATCATCTCAGAGGTATTCTAAAAATGAGCTAAAAAGCTCCTGATAAGATTCACATCATGTCTTTCCAGTAATACTAATTAATTTTACACCTCATTCATAGTCCATTATGCTCGAAGAGCTGAAGGAACCATCTCAACTTGTTTCCCATCATTTTTCATCATTATCTATATTTTCTATGACCAAGCTAATTCCTCTCCTTTGAAATGGGGCATCATATATTGAAAATTAATTAACTCAGAGGCAATAGCTTAAAATTAAAATTGCAATAAAAAGAATATATAAAACTCTTATAGCTAGAGTATGTTGTGTATGTATAATAACTTTATGTAAAATTCAGTAAGCTAATTTATGGCAAAAGTATAGATAGTTACATATCATAAATATTATTTCAAATACTGTAATGTCTAGTACTGAAATAATGATATCATGTTTTTGCCATAATGTGGTATTTGAGTGGCTAAAGTAATAAAAACAAAATAAATGGAGTTATGATTATATTACACGTTGTCAAGTTATAACCAATTTATTTTGACCCTGATATGGTTTTCAAGATATGTGAGATATTTAAGAAGGAGATGTGCCATTACCATTCCCGAATGACTTTCTGTGGCTGAACAGGAACATGACCCCAGAGTCCTAGTCTGTCACTCCATCCAATACATCTCACTTACAATTTTTCTATTAAAACCAAATCTATCTGGTTAAGTGACTTTATTTGTTTTGTTGCTTCTAAATGTTGTGTTTTCTCACTTCTGGGGTGTGATCTTAAAAGGAACCCTTTTAAGTGATCCTTCTATCCAGTCCTAATCACACCAGTCAAGCAAGGAAGCAAGCAAGCAAGCAAGCAAGGAAGGAAGGAAGGAAGGAAGGAAGGAAGGAAGGAAGGAAGGAAGGAAGGAAGGAAGAGGGAGCCTTGTTGCTGGACTAAAAAGGTCTGGACTGGGCATGGAGCGAGGCTGGGCTGCTTTGCGATCTGGGGTATGTCATCTGGTTATCAGCAAACAGGAGAAACAAAATTGTGCTATCATCACTCCAATAAGTGATCTAAATAATCATCTAATTTGTGAACACTGTATTAAAAGGTATTAGTCAAAACCCAGCTACTCTGCAAAGCTTGGTTGGAGGAAACATGTTATCCTCAGTTCACAGTCTCACCTGGATGATAGTAAATGTCCATTCTTTATTGTAGAAAGTGCTCTAGTCAGCTATTCAGGACAAGACCTTTTACCAGCCGCTAGCTAATAGTGTTAATTTGGCTGCAGTTGGCTCAGTTATTGTGTGGAGTAAATTTTATGTCAACTTCTCTTACATATATTTGCCACATTTCTGTGTACCAAAAAGCACTTTCAATAAAAGGTGATTGGGGAAGAGATGGATATGGAATGACTGGCAGCCATTTGATTAATAAGGTTGGGAGATACATTCCAACAGACATGGAATCTGAAGCTGTGTCTCTGATGTGAAAGTACAGCTCCTGTTTTGCAGCTTACTTTCAACAACAGAACGTGGCATACAAATCCGGCCAAGATTTTTAGAACTTTTATGTTTTTTCTGCATCATCCCCAGCTCTGTTGCACCCAGCTTGATGACAACCTACATAGGGTGGAAAGTTAGCTCATGTTTGTGATTTTTTTTAGTGATCTAGTCATGGTATAAAGCCTTTGGATTACTTCGTGTTGATAATTTAGTCTTTGTTATTTTAGTGCTCTTCTATTTTTTAAGGGAGGTGGGATTCTTTAAATGTAATTGCTATAAACTTCCCATGACAACTATCCTATTGAACTTTCACTGAGTGGGAAGTACAAACAGTGTTAGTAACACAGGGTTGTGTCACTTGCACAAGCGTTGTTGATGGCAAGCGCAATATGGAGTGGAGATCACTGCCCACACAATCCTGCATTACTATGCTGGTGGGGCTTCCTGCTCAGAGAAGCTCAAGAAATAATCCTGTATGTCCCACCTCAGATTGTATATATGCTACATTTACTGCATTATTTGCAACATTTTACAGTGATAGTTACATTTAGTGTTTCTTATTATTATATTTTATTTAGTGCTCAATTTATTAAATAAGAACTGCTGCAATTACAGTGGTGCCTCGAGACAGTTACCCCGCATTACAATTTTTTTGCTAGTCGTTGGCTTTTTGCGATCGCTATAGCGATTCGCAAAACAGTGATTCCTATGGGGGAATTTCGCTGGACAATGTTTGGTCCTTGCTTCGCAAACCAATTTCGCTAGACAATGATTTTGATAGCTCCCTCCGTGCTCGCAAACAGGTGTTTTTGGGACCTAAGCTTCGCAAGACAGCGATTTAAACAGATGATTGGCGGTTCGCAAAGTGGTTTTCCTATGGCTGATCTTTTCTAGACAACGACGATTCTTCCCCATTGGAATGCATTAAACAGGTTTCAATGCATTCCAATGGGTAAATGCTTTTCGCTAGACAATGATTTCGCTAAACAGTGATTTCAGTGGAACAAATTATCATTGTCAAGCGAGGCATCACTTGTATACAGAAATGATGTTACTCCTGGTATCTGAAGTTTGATGAGGGACTTTCAGTTCTCTGCTATAGTTCAGGGATGGCACTAGAACTCTCCAGCAGAGAACTCTAAATCCTCTAAATCCTCTAAATCCTCCACCGAACTATAAATCTCAGGCTTTCATATGATGAAGCTATGGTCGTCAAAAAGGGATCAAACTGCTCCAAATATATGTGATGTAATTCAGTCTTTAATTTCCATTGTCTAGCAATAATCAATCTAGCTGCTGTTATTAGATTAGTTATCAATTCTTTAATCATTTTGTCATATTCCACGTTCTCATATATTGATAACAAAGCAATCTCAGCCTTACATTCTATATCTTTTCCACAGATACATCTTAATTCTTTGAAAATTTGTTTCCAAAATCTTTGTACCTTTTCAGATTCCCACCACATATGAAAGTATGTACCAACTTCTTTCTCACATTTCCAACAGACATTCGGATGACTGGTGTTAATTTTGTTTAATTTTACCGGTGTTAAATACCATCTTAAACTAAGTTTTAATTTTTTTTCCTTTATTCTTACTGACATAAATCTTAAAACCCTCATTTTCCATATCCTCCTCCATTCTTCTTCATTTATTCTTTTCCCAATATCTTGTTCCCACACCAATTTCAATCCTTCTTTCTCACTTTCTTCTTCCTCTAAATTAAGAAGTGAATAAATTTTACTCACTGTACCTTTTACTGAGTCAGTCATCTGAATGTCCTCATATGAGAATAGAAATTGCTCAAATTTTGTGTGTTCTCTACTTTTATTATATTTATTTGCCCATTCCTTAGTCCATCTTTCCAGTTGTACATAGTTCAACCACGAGATAGTCTTGTTTTGAAATACTTGTTTCATTTGGTCTATCGATCTCATTTTATACAGCCAATCTTTCAGTCTAATCAGTATAAAGAAATATGGAATATAGCATTAAATGATAAATTAACTTGTAATTTAAAGATGAAGAAAGGAGAGTTGAAAAAGAACAATTTTTATGTAATATGGGGCAAATTTTTGGAATATGTGTTAATAAGGGGGAAAGGAAGAGCTCCAAATCAAGAATCTATGCAGTTCTGGAGAGGAGGACAATAGAAGAAGAAGAATGAGAAGAAGAAGAAAAAGAAGAATATGGCAAGAGGTCCCGTATATGGTGGTGGGGAACACTGTTATTGTGTTGTAAGTGTATATGTTTTATGTATATGATTTGTTTTTGTTATAGTTATAAATAAATTTTTTTTTTTTTTAAAAAAGTAAACATACCTCACTCTCCAGAGATTATTTTGGGCAATGGAAGAAAAGAACCCATTTTATGAGACTATAACTGTGAACTGTGGGTTTTTTTTTTTAAGTGTAGGTGTCCAAAGAGGAGGTCTGTGTTATGAACATTTTAATAAAGGGTCAGCTATAAGGCAGAACAAATGATTCAACATGAGCTGTGGAAGCACTAATAAATAACTACATTATTGAACAAAGAAATGATTAGAAGAGTATTACCATTTTCCCCTCAGTGCTATACACCTAATACTTCTGTCTTCCAATGATTACCACAGACAAGTAAATAATTAAATCTTAATTACGAGATGCTATTATAGTTTTAAACTGAGGTAAGCAGAACATGATGAAGCATCTCCACACCATTGCTGTATTCCTTGCAGCCAGTTACTAAAGCTGCCACTATCAAATATACCATATTAGCTGGGTCAGGAAGCAGAGGAAACACTGAAAACCCCATGGGCCACTTAAAATAAAGGTGCTGAGTTCAGGGGAAAGAACAATCCTGTTAAAAGAAATACTTTGTTATCTTGTTTCAAGGAAAGAAAAATAATATTTTCCTAGTACACAGGATCAATATTTGAATACTTTAATGTTTTAGTTTATGTTTTTAATTATGGGTCCTTTTTTAGGAGAAAGGTGTTGGCTACACAGCAATCCAAATGCAATTTTCAAGATGTGGGAGGAAGGGGCCTGCATCAGAGACTAACTTGTTTTTTGCTTGTTTGTTTACATGCTAACAAATCAGCGATATTTGTTGTTTCCTGGGTTAAATAAGCTCCGCCCCTTGTCACTCCCCTTTTTACCCTGTGGTTTGAGATACAGTGGTGCCTTGCTTAACGATTCCCCCACATTGCACCGAATCCACTTTAAGACGATCTTTTTGCGATTGCAATCGCGATCGCAAAAGATGGTCTAAATGGGGGAATTTCGCTTAGCGATGATCGGTTCCCTGCTTCGGGAACCCATTTTCACTTTATGACGATCAAAAACAGGTGGTCGTCGGGTTTTCAAAATGGCCATCGGGTGCTTAAAATGGCTCCCCGCTGTGATTAGGGACGGATTACTCGCTATACAGGCAGCGAAAATGGCCACCGTATGGAGGATCTTCGCTGGACTGTGAGTTTTTACCCCATCGGAACACATTAAATGGGTTTCAGTGCATTTCAATGGGCTTTTTAATTTCGCTTTACAATGTTTTCGCTTAACGGCAATTTTCCTGGAATGGATTATCATCGTTAAGTGAGGCACCACTGTACTCTGTTTTGTAATCCAGATCCTTCTTCACCTTGCAAGATGCTAGACCTCCAGGCAGAATCTCTGAACCCCAGAGATCCTCCTAGCCACGTGTGCTAAGAAAAGAAACTTTTGTCTTTACTATTTTTTCCTTCTGTATCAACCTGAAAAACTACTGAGTGCCTGCTAATGTGAGTTAAATATACAAAACTTTTTTACATTTAAAGATAGCCTCCTGAGTGTTGTATTTCAAAAGTGCTAGACTTTGGTGAGGGTGGATAAAAGGGAACTTCCTCACCTACTTCTAGCTGAAGCAGCTGGCCTTCCACTGTGCATTTTATTGGAACTTACACAAGTTCCTAGAACTCTCAACAAAAGGTGGGGTAAAAAATTGAAACAAAAATAAACTGGCTACTAAGGAGGACTATTACACATGATATGAAATTAGACGGTAGCATCAGTCATTGTATACAGCTGTGGTTCAAATGCAAATATTATGACAGCTGTGGCATACCAGTTGCGATCACATTATGAAATAATCTGTTAACATACAGTTAAGGTAATGGAGGTGTCTTTGGGTTGTATGCCTGTAAGGAGAATAGCCAGTCTGGTACCACCCCAGCTCAAGTGCTGTCCCTTCCCTACTGAGAAAAGGGAAAGACCTATAGATGCCCAGAAGGGGAAGCCCCAGATCATATAGAGAAGGAGAAAACAGGGATATATAAGGGGGAGAAGAGTAAGAAAGGGATGGTAGAAGCAGGAGAGGCAGACTCAAAGAAGGAGAAGAGGATACTCCCACCAGGATGGGATCTGAATGGAAAGTCCCTGAACTCACCAGTGGAGAAAAACATAATTCCTCATGAGGAAGAGGAGAGAAGGAGAAGGGAGGTGAGACTTTAAGAACCCTCCATTGTGTGAAGAGGAGAAGTTAAATATCTTTGATGATGTTAATAGGGTTTTTTAAATGTTGATATTGTGGATACAACAAGATGGTTGTCTTTAAATCAGTCCTAAGAAGGACTTCAACCCCGTAATGCCCAAATAATCAAGTGACTCCTCACAATGCCTATGAAGTATCTTCTCTTCTTTTCTCCTAACCCCAGCAGAAATTTATTTATTTATTTATTTATTTATTTATTTATTTATTTATTTATTTATTTATTTATTTATTTATTTATTTATTTATTTATTTATTTATTTTTATTGCATTTATACCCCACCTATCTAGTTGAACGTAGACATCAAAATCTCCTTCATGGTTACCTGTAGTCAAGATACTGCTGGAGCTCCTTGGGTTCAATGTACAGTTGTGCCCTGCTTAACCTTTACCCTGTATAACGACGAATCCGCTTCACAATGTTTTTGTTGGCCTTCCAATTGCGATAGTAAAACAATGTTTTAAATGGTTTTTTGCGAAGATCGGTTCCCTGCTTCGGGAACCGATTCTTCACATTACGACGATCAAAACAGCTGATTGTCGGGTTTTCAAAATGGCCACTGGGTGCTCAAAATGGCTCCCCGCTGTGTTTTTGGACAGATTCCTCACTCTACAGGCACTGAAAATGGCCACCCCTATGGAGGATCTTCGCTGGACGGTGAGTTTTTCACCCCATTGGAACACATCGAACAGTTTTCAGTGTGTTTCAATTGGCTTTTTTATTTCACTTTACGACATTTTCGCTCTACAGCGATTTCGCTGGAACAAATTAACGTCGTTAAGCGAGGCACCCCTTTAACTAAATGTGCATAGCTGTTGTTTTCAGGCACTTGATGTTAATTTGAGTTTCACCCAAACAAACCCTGGAAGATATTAATTAGTAACTAATCTGTGTGAGAAGTAAAAACAAAAGAAATATAATTTTAAAAAGAAAATAAATGTTGTGGCATGTTAAAGACTAAATGCTATACTTTAAAGTACATGTCTGACTGCATTTCAGAGACAGATCTCTGAAGATTGTGTACTTTTGTGAAATTTTAGTTTGCCTTCCTGTGCATCTTTCTTTTCTTTAGTTCAACGTATACATCTAACTCCACTTCTCAACCATCCCAAGGAAGGAGCTCCTTGCTGTGTAATTACAGATCAGATTGGGTGATACTGTTAGCCCTTCACTAGAAGGGGAGCTCCTTTGAAGCAAAATACACATGTTTTTCCTAATATAAGATTTCCTTATATTTGCATGTTGCAAATTAGCTTGGTCTTGTTTTGGAGTGGATTGTTGGAAAGAAAACATGGACAACTGTGTAAGTCAAATTGCTAAGGCATGCAACCTTGAAAGAACTGTGTGCCTAGAGAGGAAGATTGTAATAGTATGAAAAACACATTTCCCTGAATGTGCTGTTTGATTCTACCTCCCACCGTATTAACTTTTTGGTGAACCTTTCCCTTTCTAGCCCAGATTTAACTTTTAATCTAAGTTCCTGCTTGTGTTCATTCCACTCTGGCTCCCAAAACTGCTTTTCCTCCTTTAGCAATCTTTTGCAGAGATGTTATTGTTATTAGTATTGTCCATATCTTCTGATGTCTTTTCCACTAACAATGCCTGCCCCAAAGATGTGTTTCCATAAAAGAAAAGGAACAGCAACCTATATATAGCCTTCCCCCTTAAGTGAAAATGTATTTTCGAAAATAAAACTGCATGGAATGAAGGGGTTAGGTACACCTGCAGCCTACTCTGCAGGGATCTTTGGGTTGCATTCCAGACTCTCTTCTGTAAAAGAAGAAAGGAAAAAGAAATTCATGTAAAAAGTGTGCATCATGTGTAGCTTGCATCACGTGTGACTTGGTTCTTTGGCTCTTTGTTTCCTTAGTGGTAATGAATCAGTGCAGTGTGATAAATTGATGAATGCATTTATGCCACAGAACATAAAAAGCGCTGTCTCTTCTAGATAAATGCAAAGATCCTGCCTTTTTTTACTTCCCCGGCAGAGCAGACCATAACTCAGCTAAGCCTGAATTTGGGTTTAATGTGATTCTAGTCCCATTGGCTTGAATTCAAGCACTTCAGCTTTAACAGACTCTCTGGATCAGACTGACAGCCATTTAACGTAGTTCAAAGGGCTCCATATTTAGGTTTCCTGCAAAGCACCAGTGAATCGAAAGATTGACAGATGAATCAGCTTTTTTCCTTCATTGTTTTATTACCTGCCACACTAGTCATTGGTACCTGATTATAAAGAATAAGTATACTGTGAGTTTTAGTAAAACCATAATTTAATGTCAAGATGTTAACCTTTTTTCCTGTATTACTATTTTCCCCTTTTAGTTTTCTGCATGTAGAGCCCTTTGCCATTCTTGCTAAAACCCTTATGTTTTGACTGCAGTTACCCAGAATAAAATTGACATTTCCTATAAAGATTACATTCATTTTACATTTTTTTGAAAAGCTTCTTGAACTTTAGAAATGCCCTCAGCTTTCTGCACTAGATGATTGGTTTTGCTATTTCTATAACTTTCATTTCTGCATTTCAAGAGTACAATTAAATGTTTTTTTCCACTGAGGAACAAATGAGTAATGGCTATGTGATATGTAGCCACTATGCTGTAATTTCCGATTGAGCAAAAGTCACAGTTATTTTCATTTTCTGGATGAAATTGGGCAATGTGGTAGCTTTAAGTGTATTGATCAAACAAAACTTTTGTTCCTTTCCAGGCCCTTCTCAGGCAGGGTGGGGAATAGGATTTACCAAAGCTAAGTAGAAGCTGTTTGCCTGAAGTAAGAAATTCAGATTTAATTCTCTTTCCATTTACTGCCTTAGCACAATAAATATAAATTGCTGCTCACTAAACTATACCATACTCTCCTATCAACCTCTAAGCAAAGCATCCTTTTGCTCTCTGCCTGATATATAGCTAGGCACCACCAGACTCTACTTAAGCCAAAAGAAGAGATTTTGGAGGCTGGATTAGTCCCATTGGCCAAAGGTTTCTCTTTCCTGCCTTACCTCCTCCCCCAATGGTATATGGTATAGGCCCTATGTCTCCAGGGTGGGAAAGTGTGTGCGTGTGTGTTTACAGAGGAGGAGAGGAATGGTCCTGGTCATGTTGGCTGTGGAATTCCAGGAGCTATAGTCTAAAAAGGTTCCTCCTTGCCGCTCCTTCGAGACACTGCCAGAAAGACTTGGGCTAGCTTTTTCCCATGAGTTGCTTTGTTCTTTCATTCCAACTTCATTCTGTATAGCTTCAGACTCTAGGTTAGACAAGCATAGGCATCAGAGAATCTCTTAAGAGAATAATGTCCACGCACCTGTTACTGTACATTCATTAATGATAAAGTGAATTCTAGGCTGTGCAAGTAATCAAAGTGTAATCAAAGTACTCAGAAGCCTGAAACCTTACCATCACTGTCTGATCCTCTGTCCTCTTGGGTTTCCAGGCATCCACATTGATTATTCTTGTGTAGCAATAAGTTTCACAGAAATATCCAGGTTGCTTAATGAAAAATGCCAAACCTTTAAAAAAATGTTTGCTACCCCACAAAATAAATTTACCCCAATTATTAGTACTCAGAACATCAGTAAATTTATTATACAGAACTTTAAATACACCCGCCCCCATAAGCACAAGCTTTTATCTTTATGAAATCTGCTTAGATACAGAAGTCATTAGGCAATAATATCATACTGTAAATAACATCATAATAAAATTGCAGAAATGTGCAAGCTGTTATCTGGAAGATTTTTCATGTCCTCTGGCTACATTAAGAAAATAATAAGAGTATGCACTCAGACAACTGGCAGTAGCCCAAACTGGGACTCAGATAATAACAAGTTATAAAATCTGCTACTTGAAAACTGTTAGTTTTATTAATTTATATTTAGCACCACCGACTGCACATCCAGTATAAGGCCTACAAAGTTATTTTGGTTTTATTCTAAATAGAAGATATCTAATAAATGTTTTTATGGCTGTAGATTTTGCTTCTTTTAGTGGAGAGCTGTTAACATTTGTTAACTTGATATGATATTAATAGGGGTCATTCACTACATAGCAAAAAGCTGAGAATGTGTTATTTATTTCCAAAAAGGAGCAAACTGGTCGTTTCTTGGGAGTTTAGCAAATACAAGGCCATTTGATAAAGTGGACACCCTTCAAAAGACATATGCATCATTTAATTGGCAAAATATTTCTAGGCTAGTTTTGTAGCCACTAGTTTAAATAAAACTATTCTACTAGTTCACTGTGAATGAGTGATAGCATATGTAAAATTCAATTCTTCAAAAAATCTCCAGTTTATGAATGTGCGACATTGTGCTTCTGCATTTCAAAATGCTAGGAAATGGCCTGAGTTTCCTTTTCAATATCGTGCCCACATTGTTAGGAAGAAAAAGGATGACAACCTTTACATAGTAAAAGGCAGCCTTGAATGTTGACAACACCAATGGCAGCAGTCAATGTGGTCTACAAGATACCTTCTTCTGCTTACTACTGATTCTGTAGCTTCAAGAACACAGAATGCTTCCCAACATTTTCCCCACAATGTGTTTCCAAGTCTGTATCTCCTCCTTCTTATAGCACCATATTCTTGGATCTGCGTACATGGATACAGTCAAATAATCAGCTTCGGGTCAACTTGCACATCCTCAACTTCTCTCATCTCTTCCATCAGACCCATGCAAAATATTTCTGTTTATTGACCCAGTTCATGAATGCCTGCCCACAAGGACTCTGAATGCCTGTATAGACCTGGCAGCTGATAGCTCATAATGTCGCTCCTGTTGTATTCTAACTGTAAATGTTTTATTTGCTAATATTGTAACAAAATATGATTGGTCAGAAGACTCAGGTATGGATTGTACAACAGGCCAATGATTATAGCATTCTCATTGTGTTTAACAGTATCTAAAAGTAATTATAATTACTTTTGAATATCAAAAAAATCAAGCTACTTCAAAATGAGACCTATAACAGTGACAGTAGTTAAATTTTGAGGTCTCGGAACTGTGACAGTTTAAAATAACTTCCCAACTCTGCATGCTCACCCTCTCACTCTTTTAATCTCACTCCATGTACATTGGAGCACATACCAAAATATAAATATCAGTTGACATTCCTTCAGTAGAACTTCAGTAGAAATGGAAATGGAAGTAAAACATACAACATGTTCCTAAACAATGGAAGATCACTAGATCGAACTTAAAATTAAAATTGCTGCTGGTCTCAGGAGAAAGATAGGATGGAGGGACAATATGTTATGTCATCAACCTGTCTAATCAGTAAGTCCCAGAGCTTTGACTCTTTGAGTTCTGGTTCTGAAAGGCTAATGAGTGCAGGTGAATTGGAAAACAGACACAATGAACTTCATATTTTCTGTTACTTCTTAAACCTTATTAGTTCTTAAACCTTCACACTAGTATATGAAGAAAGCATTTTATAATACAGCACAAACTAATCCATGAAATTTAATGAGTTTTACGATGCTTAAATAACTCCATAATGGCCAAAAAACCACCCTAATTCTGAAATCTATAGCCATTAAGTTATTTCTGTTGCAGATATTCTCGGCTCTTTTCAGAACTTTAAATACATAATCTATTTTTTTTCCAGAAAATGGCTGAGATGCCTCTTGATAAGGAAATTAAAATGAGTTTGTGGAAGCCACTATATAGTAGTATTAAATTCAATTCTGTTATTGAAATTGCTTTAGTATTGTAAGCAGTTAAAGAACACTTTTCTCAAATGATCAGCATCTATTACTACAGCTGCACATTTACAAGTTAGAAAAACATTCCTTCTACAGTGGGAAGCAAGCCATTCAAGTGTGTGCACGCGCGTATGTGTGTGTGCATGTACCTGTGTACTGTATATATACTCTTTTTTCTAAGTTTTTATTCATTTTCAATAGGAGTAGGTGTTGGGGTGTGGATACAGGTGGCTAAAGAAAGGATGAGTAAGGATGGTGTTGAAACCAGGAAATAGTCTCCGGAATAGCGAGTCGAAGGTTTAACGCCAATAACCTTGACATGAGAAAGACTTCAAATGCTTGTTGTTTTATTTAGCTAAATAAAAGGCGTGACGGAAGTCATGACTCCAAGTGTCATGCAGAGGAAGACCAGGACTTTTATAACATTGGTTACACAAGAGAATAGGAGGAGAAATGGGTGGTTCATGGTACAAGGAGATGGGAGGAGAAATGGAGAAATTGGTGGTTCGTGACCTATTGGCAGAAGGGATGAAGTTACAGAGGAATCTGAACTTTATCACAGAAGGGATAGAATTTTACAACAGGGTGGGTCTATAGACAGCAATTATGGAAATACATAGTTACATTGTTGTATTGTTCTGACAGGAAAGCAATTTATTATCTTGTAAAGAGGCTACAGGTTGCATGAAAAGGAGACTTCCAAGGTGAGAGGAAAAAGATATTGTGCAGGCAGACTGTCCAGGTTCCAGAGTTCAATTTGCATAAGATTGGTTCTGGTATTCGCCTGGAGGGAGAGAGACAAAACCCAGCAGTGCTGTGTCTGTTTGCTTCTCCAATCTAGACTGGAAAGCGAGATAACCCACCCTGGCAAAGGAAACCTGGCCAGCCTTATTCCTTTACAGAGACTCTTTGAGGGAACAAAAACATGTACATATATGTGTACAGCTGGCTTTGTTTTATCTCTCCAAACTGCATTCCGTGTGATCTGATCAAAGTTGTGCTCTTCCTGTTTGTTTCCTGTAGTGCTTTTTTGTACATGGTCCCTTCAGTGGGAAAAAGATAAAATTCCAGAAAGCTAAAAAGTATTCTCACATCCACATACTTAGTTATGCTAAAAACCGGAATCACATAAGTAAGCAATATAATAATTTTTCCAGACTATGATTACTACTGTATATATACTTTCTCTCACTCACTCTGTCTCTGTCTCTGTCTCTGTCTCTGTCTCTGTCTGTCCGTCCGTCCGTCTGTCTGTCTGTCTGTCTGTCTCTCTCTCTCTCTCTCTCTCTGTGTGTGTGTGTGTGTGTGTGTTTGTGTAGACTTCAATGTCAGAAGCAGAACTGCATGCACAAGGTGTATATAGAACACACAGTTCCCAGGTCAGCAGCATTCTGTTTCCTGAGATGTCAGAGGCAAAACCTGAGACCACAAGGCTGGTCCTTGTGATGTCACAGAAATATGGAGGAAGGGTTGGGAATGCATCTGGAATTGCTTCTGGGGCCAGCTAGTTGTGCACATGGTCACAAAAGGGTTAAATAAATTGTCTCAAGTTTTTTGGGGGGGGGCGATCAGTATAACAACCCAAAGCTTGGACAGTCTGCTGCATGTGCTTGGGTGCCAGCCAGGTGGAGATAGGTACTGAGGTTTTAAAACCACTTGACAGATAAAATCCAAACTCTTTCCTCCCAATCTTGCCCTGAGCTTTCTTTTCCCATCTGGCACCTAGGGGCAACAAGTCAATTCTATGAGGCTTCAGAGAGCTGGCAACTCAAATGGAAATCTGACTTGCCACTGAAGGTGCCTGGTGTCTTTTTTTATCGTCTGATTTTATGACCATTCTATTTCATAAACTCTTACATGCAGGCCCAACTCCAAATCAGTGATGGCCAGCATGGCAAAACGTAATAGGAACCTAACATGTTGTGTGCAGTATACTGTACATCTAACTGAAGGCAACTAACTGGTTTTAGAGGTCCCACTGGTGGACACAGTGTTTTTATTTTATTTTATTGACAAAGTGCTGGAAGGTACTGTATATGACTGAAGCACTGAGAGAAGGGCTGATGAAGAATGAAAAGGAAAGGAAAAATGTAGAAAGAGAACTGGCCACACCTGAGAAAAGAAAAATGAGCTGCAGAAGTGAAGAGAGGTGATAATTATGCAAATCATGGCTCTGTGCCTGTAGTAAACTACAACCCATGATTCTTTTGCATGTTAGATGACTTATAGGCAGTAAGAGCCACATGCTGTCTTACAGATTGTATTTTTGCTCCATTGTTTTACAAAGTTGAATAATGTTTAGGACCAGAAGCAGTATTTCCCTTTCCCCTTCAAAGGCAAATTGAAAAATGTGCCTATACTTTGTGTATAGTTTTACTTAAAAGCGTTCAGTAAATGTTCAGCTTAATAAATACTTTCTGTTCTTTGAGTAAGGGAAAGATTAATTCAGCCTCCTTCTGTATTTCAGTGCATCGTTTCTATTGCTACTGTTTCTTAAGATAGTATTGGAAAATGGAGAGCATTTCATGATAACATCTTTTGTTTCTTCTGCACTCAGTATTTTTGAGACAAAATCAGCACTATTAGAAGAATACTTTTGTACTATCCCCCCCTTACTCAAATGCTTGTGAGTTTACTCACAAAGTTTATTCTGCGATAATAATCTCTCAACTCACATCAGGTTCTGGTGTGTTTATGTATTTAAAGGGGTCAATCAAAAGACTAAGTGAACTGAAAACGAATCAACAAATTTTGATAAGATTAGGAGCTTCCAATTCACATATTTTCCATCCCATTATAAATTCCTGTGTAAACAACAGCAGGGTTGTTATTTGTGGTGGGTGGATTTCACAGTTTCACAGATCATCACAATGATCTGTAAAAGATCCAAGAAAATCAGAAACTGGGGGTAAAAACCACGGGTAGCACTTGTATATTAAAAATAGTTTGAAAGTGCTATCCTACCATGAATGCATATATTTTTGTGTCCCAGAGAATCCTCTAAAAAGCATCAACAATTTTGCAGCTTTCCATCTTGGGAGAAAGATGGTGATAGTGAAATCAAACTCTTCCAGTAATCATACCCTAACTGCAATACTAACTGTACTGCTAACTCTCAGAGAGCAGGAACTTTCATGAAACCAGAAAATATTCCACAACTCAATACAAGCGTTTTATAAAAATAAAATCCTGGGCCATGAGAGTTAAAATTACATTTTAAAGCAATAGGTGCCAACATAGGTGCCTTGTGAACCATCCTGTAGCAACAGTACTATGAAGATTTTTACTTTGGTCACCGCTTGCCTACCATACATGAAGGAGGCATCTCAAGAAGAGTCTCTTAAGACAATCTACCTGATGACTTGGTAGGAAAATGAGTATTCTTCTGTTAACTTAAGTCACTTATGCTCAGAAAGAGGTATGAGGCCAATGTAGTTCTACAGTGACAAATTCCACCAAATGGTCTCACTCAACAGTTGAATGGCTCTTATTCTGAAGAATAATTATCTAACAGTCAACTGCAGTTTTTACAAGAGCATGGATATCTGTAACCGGGATATCTCTTTTCAGGAGAGGTATTTTAGTTGGGCCTCCAGACAAGAATCTAGATCTGCAATTTCCCACTTTTAGAAGAAAAATAGCCACCTTGTGAACAGGATTAACATATCTCTGAAGAGACCACCTAGTCACAGAGCTTTCACCTTGTCCCAGAGTATGTTTGTGTTTATTGGCCCTCATTTGACCTTTTGTTGACTTTAGGCATCTCCACAGTCTCACATGCATTGTGAAAGAGAACTATAGTTGGGCATCATAATAGCAATACCAAATGAGCCTGAGACCCTGAACTGTGACTCTCATGGTTTTGTGTGCATCATGAGCAGCATTGGCCCTTCTGATTTTTCTGTCTTTATTTTTATTTTTGATAAGTATTGGTTATGCTGGCTAAAACCATTTAGATATAGCAGGCCAAAAACATCTGGAGGATTACCTTTGATGTAAATGCATATAGAAATTGCATATGCCACATTTTTGTTTTAAAGGATTGACTATCCCATTTGAAATAGGTGTGGAAGATTAAAATGGGAGCTGATCTGGCATTTCTACTGCATACAGTGTTCGCTGCACTGACGAGCCTGCTTCATCAGGACGAAGTTCCTTTGCCTCCTCCCAGGATATTGTGAAACCCTGGAAGTCTCGCGAGAGCTACCCGGAAAGGGAGGGGGGAGGAGTGAACTACTTAAGAAGCATTCCCCCCTCCCTTCTACCTCTTTCTTGCTGGCAAAAGACGAGGATGGAGCTCTGCTGCTTGCGAGAGTTTTAACTGCATAGCTCTGCTTTAGCTGCTTGGGAGGGAGGGTTGCTTTCTGATGAATTGTTTCAGACGAGAAGTGCTGTTCACCTGAACTTACGCTGGGACAAGCCTTTGCCAGGCTTCTGGTTACAGTATACAGTGGTGCCCCGCATAGCGACGTTAATCCATTCCGGATTAATCGTCGCTATGCAAAAACATTGCTAAACGGAACGTAAAAAGCCATAGGAATGCATTAAACTTCATTTAATGCGTTCCTATGGCTCCAAAACTCACCGTTCAGTTTCTAGTTTATTCACATAGGAAAGGACTGTTGCCAGGATCCATAAGGGGCTGGATGTCAGCATTGGTATTTGACACCAGGTTTTGGGGGTATTAGGATCATATCTCTGACTTATGCATTAGGAAGATGATTGCAGGCTGAAGTAAAGAAAGGGGTCCAGTCTAGGATACAAGGGTACCCATATCCCCACAATTGTAAAAAATTGGCCATTGATGGCTGGCTAGTTGCATAGATGAGTATGAGGCAGCATTATTTATGGCAGCATCATTTTTAACATATTTTGGTACATTAAGGATTAGTGAACTGGTAACTACAGGAAAGAGTGATCTGACCAAAGTAGCATTACAATGGCAAGATGTTAGGTGAGAGATTAGTACGGTCAGGATGCACATTTGCCGGTCCAAGGCATAGCAGTGTGGCAGAGGCGCTGATATTACTCTAGCACCATGTTGTATAGTGGAGCTATGCCCGGTAAGAGTGGGTGGTGCATATTTGGAAGTCGGGGCAAAGACAGGATTACTTCTTGGTGCGGAAAGACATTCTCTTTTAATGATGGAAGATGATAGACCTGGCACTGCATAAGGTGGGAATTCAAGGTTTATGGTTTGGTGCACATTCTGCTAGAATGGGTGCTGCTTCAGCTGCAGCCACCCTAGGTTACCATAGGTCGATATTCAAAGGCTTGGGCGTTGGTCATTCAACAGTTTACCGTGGATATGTCAGAGCACTCCCTCACGTCTGGGGAGGCACCTGCTTATTTTCTGTTGTTGCAGGTCCGATAGTGATGGCAAAGTGGCTGCACATTATGACGTGTTTCAGGCAGCGCACTATGCAGTTAAATCTCTCTCTCTCTGTGTGTGTGTGTGGGGGGGTAATTTGGGCCTCAAAGATAGAGCTCTGATCGAATGGAAGGAGCTTCGAGGAACTCAGTGGGGCCAATTCTACAGAGTGGCTGCATTTGGCTTGCAACCCCCAGATGTGTTGTTAATACACTTGGGAGGTAATGATTGGGCCTGTATAGTTGAAAGGCCTTGATCTTAATGTAATACATGACCTCAGATGGCTGAGGACGACTTACCCTGCTGTGCACATTATATGGTCCACAATCATCCCATGGCTCGCGTGGAGAGCAGAATGCCATGTTCAGCAAGTTAACACTGCGGAGGAGTGTTAACAGAGAAGTAGCAGAGCTGAATGTAATGGCCGTGGATCGGTGATTGGTCACCAGGAAATCTGCATGGACAGGCCTGAGCTCTTTTGGAATGCCCAGCACATTAATATTGTGTGGAGGAGTATTAACAATTAAATGTATTGGGCAGTGCACAATGACCTTGGATTGGTGAATGGTCACAAGGAGATCAGGATAGGTCGCAAGGATAGACCCGAGCTCTTGCAGAACGGTGGAGTGCACTTCTCGCACAAAGGTTCAGATTTATTTCTTAAAGATATCCGGGGGGGGGTGTGTGTGTGCTTTTGGAGCTTTGGAGATTGGATGGTGGGCATGGACTCAGCGTTGCTAGTCCCTATAGTATGGTGGGTAGTGCGGATAGAACAGGTTTTGGTGAGTCCCCTCGCAATCACAGGTAATGTATAGCTCCTCTGACTGCCCAGAGCAGTGGATTGTGTGATTACAGTGCTGGGGGGGGGGGAAGATGCACTGGGGCCACACCCGAAACAATAGTCAACAAAGAGAAGATGGCTTGAGGTCTGCGGATGGTCAAATTTTGACCGGCTGGGTTCTTGCTGTCTTCATGACTGTGAGAACTTGGGGCTAGGGACTCGCCCATTGTTTGGTAAGGGGTCCGTTGAGACCCCTGTGCAAAACGTGATTCCTCACTACAGCAGGAAGCCCCTTTTTATGGTGGGTGATAATGATTATTCAATAAAGTGTGGCCCATGTTTATCCCAAGATACTTGTCTCGCGTCATTATTCCATTATTCCAATTTGCAAAGATGGGTTATTTAAGCCAAGGAAAAATAACAATTATTAACAATATGTTCATTATTTAAAATTTTACCTTTTTCTTCTCTATGTATTTTATCAAAATGCCAAGACACTCCTTCTTTGTGACAGCAAGTTACCCATTTTCTTCAACTTAGAGGACTCTTGTCTAAATGAATTGCAAGGCACGTCACAAATACTGTCCAGTTCTACCGAGAATACTTGGCAAATATATTTACAGACTTCTGTGTGCATAACACACTGAGGTTTTTGTGTATACATCATCGCTACTTGATGACAGAATCAGGATCTGACACTGCATAGTAACATTCATATTGTACATACAGTGGACTCTCGACTTGCGAAGGTCCCTACTTACGAACATTTCGAGGTACAAAAAGCTCCTGCTGCATAATTTCGGTTCGACTTGCGGTCAGAACTTTGACCCATGAAAGGCAGAGGGAAAGGGCAGGAAATTCAAAGCTGCCCCCGCTGCCCTCTGCCTCCCATCCTGCGGGGACAGGAGGCAGAGGGCAGCAGGGACAGGAAACAGAGGGCAGTTGGGGCAGCTTTTGAAGCCCGGCAAGCCGAAAGCCGGCAGCAGGTGTGGAGCGGCTTTCAGCTTGCCGGGCTTTCAAAGGTTTCAAAGCCCGGCAAGCTGAGAGCCGCTCTGCGCCTGCTGCTGGCTTTCGGCTTGCTGGACTTCAAAAGCTGCACCTGCTGGCCTCTTGTCTCCTGTCCCTGCTGCCCTCTGCCTCCTGTTCCCATGGGACGGGAGGTAGAGGGCAGCGGGGACAGAAGGCAGCTTTGGAAGCCTGGGATTTTTTTCTTTGGCTGGAATGGATTAAATGGTTTTCAATGCATTCCTATGGGAAATGGACCCTCAACCTATGGAGTTTTTGACCTGCGGCCACCATTCCAATATGGATTAATTCCGTAAATTGAGGGTCCACTGTACTGTTATACTACTCAGGAAGAGAATTTACATATCAGAATCTGCTATTACAAATGTGTGCATTACAAATGAAATTTCCACCAAATGGAAGTTGGATGTGAGATCAAGAAGACTGCCACAGTCCAGCAGTAGAGTGAGATTGATGAGGAAGGCATTTTTCAGTTTTGCTTTCCATCAGGAGACTCCTGTCACCACAACATTTGAAAGACCTGGCCAGAAAGATGCCTTGGGGTAGGTAGGGTATTTCCTCAAGGCCTGGCCCTGATGGCAGGCAAACCCCAGAAGAATAGACATCAAATCAGTTTTCTCTCTTTAGTCTTGCCCCTACACAAGAGGGCATCCTGCTATTTAACACCTGAGTGAGAAAAGGTACTTTCAGGATGAACTGCTCAAAGGGAAGTTTTTGCTGTATTTTGGAAAGCCTTAATTAAGAATAGGAAATTTTCCTTTACTATCTTCACTGCTTTTGAGATATTTAAATATGTGCCCAAGAAATGTTGTGGGTGATAACTTGGTTGTGGTTGTCTTTAGTAAACGATCTAGGCAGGATGAGATATGGCATTGGGTGGTTTCACAAGTGAGTGTTGCAAAGGCTATGTCTTCAAATCATGCTTTTTACAGTATGAAACTAGAAGCATTTAGCAAAACTCTCAATAGAAGAGCAGCACTCAAGGATTTGGGGGGGGGGAAATTAAGATATTAAATGAGCATGAGAGAGCCCCTCTAGTTCAGTTGAGTTACTATCAATAAACCAATCCATCCTCCATGAAAAAATTCTTTTGCCTATCCAAGTGACACCTCTTGAGCTAATAATGCAAAACTTGTCATCCACGATATACATATATGCCAGATTGCAAGCTGATCTGATAAAGACTGCCAGGGCGACAGCACATTGAAAAGTGCTGAAAATTGACACATCCACTCCTCCTCCCCCGTCTGCCCAGTTTCTAAACTGGCATATATCATATACTTCTTTCTATACTACTGATGGAAGTTATTCAGAAATGTTGAGAATGAGTCACTTTGATATGTTTGGCGAAATTCTGAAGAGTGTCTCAAATGTTATTAAGGTTTTTGTGCCACATTAAAGTATGTTGCAGAAGGTACTGGCATGGTCTAGAGGGGCGGGGTAAAAATCAAATAAATAAATAAATAAATAAATAAATAAATAAATAAATAAATAAATAAATAAATAAATAAATACTGGCATAATCATGCTCTGCAGACTCAGCTTTCACCCCCTTGAGGTAGAATGTCCCCAAGAATCTATAGCCACCCACTGACTCATCTCCAATGGAAACTGACAAACTACTAACTTTCATTCTCTCTTGTGTTACCTTTTGTCTGTTAGAACTAGTTGTCATTTTAAAGCACAGCAACAGAGGTATGGGTGAACTCACAGTAGCATTTCTTTAGGAACATTGTAAATTCACGTGCCTCAGAAGGCAACACAGAACCAGGACAAGGCAAAGTATATTTGGTGGTCCCAAGCACTCCTTCCTCCCCATCTGAATCTGGGCTTGAATAAAACAAAGGCAAAGTATGGGTATCTGGGGGATAAGTTGTAAGCAAGCACAATTGGTGACATATCACACCATCAATTCCAATCATAACCATACCTGATATGGCCTTAGTTTCCAGTACCCTGGCTTTATGGAATTAGTTTCCCATGAAATACCCTTAACTTTGGTTCTAAACTACAGACTAGATATTTTCACAGCTACAAAACAGCATCTGAAATGTTGTTATATAGCTCTGCATGTGTAGCACAAATGATGGTATGATCATCACTCATTGCCACTGATGAAATGTTTCTTTGGTGATTTGGGAGTACATGTGACTTGTACACAGTGCAACTAAGTCACACCCTCAAATCAATAAAGTAAGCCTGTAATCAGGAGTTATTTCCTGCTGCTTCTGATGTCTTTCCTATTGTGCATGAAGAACTGTGCAACAGGATTTTAGCCAACATTTTATTAAACACTGAATCCTATTGTTTAAATACACTAGTGTAAGTTGAATAGTGTAAATTGCAAAAGCAAGTTGTTTCTAATGAAGGAATGGGGTCTCCTCTTTCTTACCACACACCAATTTACATCATGTCTTGACTGCAATGCGCTCAACATGGAACTACCCTTGAAAAGAGTCTGGGACTTTTGATTAGCACATCATGAAGCAGTTGGGTTGCTAATTGGTACACAGTTTTGTGATCATATGACCCACATACTGACCTGCACCAGTTGCCACTTGCTTACCAGGCCCAATTCAAGGATTTGGTCTTAAACTTTAAAGCCTTAAATGGCTTGTGGGCTGGCTTGGGGCAAGCCTGCCCAGAAGTTAAGATCTTGAGAAGATGCCCTCTTAAAAACACGAGCCATTTCAGAGATCTATTTTACCAGCTTGTGTGGTTCTTAGACTATGGGATGTACTCCCTTCTGAATTATGATCTATTTCCACTTTGACTAATTTTATGAAGGAAGCAAAAGTAAATCTTTTCAGATGGATTTATGATGTATAACCTGCCTCAGGAGCTTTAAAAAAACCTTTTGTGCATTTTAATTGCTTTTAATGTATTTATTTGTTTTAATGGTTTTACAGTAAGGTTGGTTAAATGTTGTAATGATTTTTATATGGCTTTATTCTTTTAAGGAAGACCGGAGGGCCTGACATGCTCTTGTCCATGGGGTCACAAAGAGTTGGACACGATTTAACAACTAAACAACAACATTCTTTTAAGAAGTTTGTAAGTATCCTTGGGTGCTATCTTTTAGTGGAAAGGCAGAGTATAAATATAGAGTCTGTCTACACTGGCATACAATATAGCTATGATATATGGTTTCCTGAAGGCCTTGTTCATTTGTGTTTCTATTTAAAACAATTCATTCATCCCCTTTAACATCTGGCCCATATCTTTCTGGCACTGTGTGGCACAGAGAAAAAGACCTTATCTGCTTGTGTGTCTACTTAAAATGATTTGTTCTTACCTTTCAAGAGCTGGCCAGTATCTTTCTGGCACAGGGTTAGGGCATGCAATGTTTTGGGCATGATTCCTTGAGATGCAAAATAGCTCTTTGTTCTACCTTCCCTGATGGGTACTTGAGTTAAAATAGATTGCAGTGAAGATAGGTAAAAGTAAAGGTTCCCCATGACATTTAGTCCAGTCGTGTCTGACTCTAGAGCGCGGTGCTCATCGTTTCCAATACATAGAGACAGCGTTTTGTCCGAAGACAGTTTCCATGGTCACGTGGACAGTGCAACTAGACAGGGAACGCCGTTGCCTTCCTACCAAGGTGGTACCTATTTATCTACTCGCATTTTTACATACTTTCGAACTGCTAGGTTGCCAGGAGCTGGGGCAAGAGATGGGAGCTCACTCCCTTGTGTGGATTGATCTTACGACTGCTGGTTTTGTGACCTTCCAGCACAGACACTTCTGCGGTTTTACCTGCAGCGCCACCACGTTCCTGTGTGGAATGTGGACCTTTTAAGCACCAGCCAGATTACACTAAATTTCACAGTGTGGACAGGCCAAGTTAACAACAGCAGCAGCAGCAGCTATAATAATAATAAATTGCATGCCTCTGCATGACAAGAAATTCAAGTCCCAACTCCTGAACTAATAGCAGTTTGTTACTGTGACAAGTACTGTTTGATGTACACTAATGTAAGTAATAGGTTTTTAACCATTTAGTTTTAAAATATCATTTCCAGTCAAATTATCGGTGGCTTTTAAAAACACACACGAAACACTTTAAATTTGGCCTTCAATTTAACATCACGTTTATATAGAATTTTAATAAGTATTAATTAAACATATAACCTTGATGACAAGGCATAAAGGGGAATTGCAAAGTGCAGGTGCCTTAGGCAACCTTCCCCGCCTCGTCAACAGATAATACAAGATTTTCAGGACTATTTACCTGTTAATCAATAAAATATAAGGCATTACCATAGCAACCAGCATAATGCCTTGGCAGCACTTATGTAACCTTTGGGACATACACAGCTTTTCAGAGTAGCAATTATAGTATCTTAAGTGGCTAGAAACGGTCTTTTACACTTCAACCTGAAACTCAAAAGGCATTACAGTAGTATAAAAAATGCAAGCTATCTCTTGTAAGATGCCAAGCATTTTTGTAACATAAATGACCTTCTTCTCTGTGACCTTGATTCCCCTCTGAAGCTTGTAGGTTACCTTTTTTCTTATATTTCTTTTTTAAAAAATGGTGTCCTAAATAACACTCCAGAGACCTTCCGATCACAGAGCCTTCCTTCATGCACAAAGTTTTGTAATGTACAGTATGCAGCAGTAAGCTGCAAAATTAGATTGCATACTTCAAACTATTTCTCTTGTTTCACCTGAAATACTGCTGTGGGGCTGCTGTTTAGGAGCAGAGCCAGGGTCAGGAATTCAATACTCCACTGTACCTCCCAGGAGAAGAGCCAGTCTGTGTATTCTTGGTACAATTCTAGAGAGCACCTAGAAGGAGGGAATGTTATATGGCAGATGATCACTACCTAGAAAAGCCTGATAAAGATTTCCCTAAGTCAGAATTGGCTTGACAGTACACGTTACAATTGTTATTATATATCAGAGTATGGCAGCCACCTCATGCTCCAGATGCACATTTATTTATTTATTTATTTATTTATTTATTTATTTATTTATTTATTTATTTGTTTGTTTGTTTGTTTGTTTGTTTGTTTGTTTGTTTGTTTGTTTGTTTGTTTAGATTGATGCCCCACCCATTTAGTGAGCATGCCACTACTATGGGCAGCATACAAAATATAATACAAAATAGGCAGAAAGTAGCTGTAAGGTCCTAAAGAATAGGGTGGAGTTGGCCATGCAGTCTACCTTGAGGCCCTTATTTCAGTCTGTTACCATTGTGTGGGTTGAAGGATGTTGTCATCACTACTAAAATAGGATTCAATTACCAGTCCAATTAGGCTTTTGCTATGTTGAAGAAGGTTGAGTAAATATATTATGTGACTTAAGTCAGCCCTGTCATATATTGTTAAAATATGCTCATAATTAGTTCTATATTCTACTCCATGGATAGGCAACATTTTGGTATCTAGACATTGTTGGACCTATCAGCCTTCATTAATAGCTATGTTAGTGAGGGCTGATGAGAGTTATAGTCTATCAAAATTTAGAAAACCATAAGTTGCACTAGCTATTGTTATTTTGCCTTTACCATTTCTGTGGGATACAAAATTAGGCTGAGTCCTTACCCACCACTCTTCTTTATTGTTCAGATATGATTTAGTTTATTTTGACAGATACTTGTCAAAACATCTCAAAATGTGAAGTAAGACCGGACACAAAGGTGAACAAGATACAACGTGTTAATGTTCTGACTCTCTAGAGCTAAAAACTACTTTCACCTATATCAAGAGCTTAGAGGTAACTCATTACAATTAATATTTACTTAGCACTATTTATGTTTTTATAATAAGTGGATAACTAAGTTCTGCTTTAAAAGTAATATAACAAGTAATATTAATAATATAATAAGTAATGCTTTAAAAGTAATATAACAACCACCCAGAGTAGACCTTTGGTCTCGATGGGTGGGATAGAAATTCAATAAATAAATAAATAAATAAATAAATAAATAAATAAATAAATAAATAAATAAATAAATAAATAAATAAATAAATAAAATTTCAAAGTTAGCTTTTGGTGTTTGGTGTTACTAGAAAAGGCCCTTTTAAGGAATTTTCATGGCCTTTATTCAGGTTTTTATGCCATGCTGTTAACAGTCCTAAGTAGCACGGAAAGTTATGTTTCATTTAGTCTGCTATATTTTTGGAAGTATTTCCAAAGTCATGACTGGATGCAAGAAGGAACCAGAGATTATTTCCCAGCAATTTTCTGGGAATCAGTGAGGAAAATGTGATGCATTGGTAATACACAGCACAGCAAATTACCCTTGCAGAGAGAGGAATGATAATGATAATGACAATTGGGCTGCCTGGAGTAACAAGTAATATGAGTTGTCTTTAAAATGATGGGCCAAGCTCTGTTTATATCTGTACCCAGATACAGTATCCAGCCTTCAGCATTTTGTTGCCAATGCTATTGGAAGTACCACAGTCTACATTTATCTAGAATGGTGGCTACGTCAGCTCAAGAATATAAGCCTAAAGGTACAGTACTCGTGGATGCCCATGTGTAAAACCATTTCTGTTCACAGCAGAGGAAATAAACTGATAATACCATTCCAAGTAACAAATATTTTAACTGGAAACTGCTTGTTCCAGTGTCACATGCCACATCAGCCTTGCCCTTTTTTTATAAAAAAAAATAAGCTAGATATTTAAAAAGTGTTCCTGACATCCTTTGTGCATACATTTAGAATAACACAATTTTCAGATGGGCTTTTTTTACGTGCTTCAAAAGAGTACCCTTTCCTTGCAACCATTCCAGTTGAGATTTACAAAGTCAGTTTGGTACACGTGGTGGTACATGTATTATCCTGGTAGAGACCCAGGCTTTGGCTGACACTGCAATAGAACAAATATATACCAGACAATGCAATCCAGTAACTAATGGTGTCTTTTTTCTTCCAATCTGGGCAAGCCCATCTGTTATCAACTAAGTCCATGATGCCAATAGAAGAGTCCAAGTGGAAATTGATTTGTGTGTTCTAACAGTTATCACATTTACCATCTGACCCTGTGTGGACAACTCCTAATTTGCATGATTATATTGTAAATAATCAAGTTTGTATGATTCCCCCCCCCCCCCGAATGTATGTTGTAGAGCACAATCCCCTACTGCAGTTCCTTGAAGACTTGCATCATATTTACTGTGACCACTGGTTATGAGATGGGGAAGGCATGTAAGCAAAATGCCCGGAACGATGCCTGTTTTCAGAACAACAAGTGAAGTCTCACTGAAGGTTCATTGATAAGTGGACTGTGTAACATTAGCTTTTAGAAAGAAATCCAAGGAAAAATCCAAGAAGGTACAGACTGGTTTGCTTAACATCTGTTCTAAGTAAATTTATGGGAAGTGTAATTAAAATGATAATAGTCAGACATACTGTAGAGAAGGGCAAGCCTTGCTGGAAAAGGATCAACATGGCTTCTATCTCACTAACTTTTTATAGAGCTCTTTGAAAGTACCAAAGCACTTCCACGTTGTCAGGATTAAGTTTTACTTTATTCAACATCTTCCATCCTCAAAGTACTTACTTAGAGGTTTCATGGCCTGAGAGAAATAAAGGGAAAATAGGTGGTGTTGTAAACAGAGTTTGGAATGATAGGTCTAAAAAAGGAAATGTTATTACATTTCTTATTGCATCTACCCCAGCAAGCAGTTGCTAACCATCTCATTGGGTTTAGTTGGTTACATTGTTTTCCTTTTTTAGAAAAGCAAAACAAAATGAAACACAAACTCCCCCCAACAGTCCAAAAGAATTTGATGAGGGCCTCCCTTCGCCAAAAAATAAAAAATAAAAAAATAAAAAAAAATAGTTTTCCCTCATCATTTTTACACTTCCCCCTTTTCTATTCAAAACCCAGAATGGAACCATGACTTCTCTGAAAGCCTACAGGTGTTCTGAGAAGCCTTCCAGAAACACTTATTATGTAATTCTGCTAGGGTGCTATAGAGTTTTAGTTGTAGAATTATCTAGTCTTGACTGCTTTCTCCCAACCTTCAGATCATTCTGTCATATCCATTGTAGAACACCAAGTCCAAAATGTACCTAGCAACATGGACCAAATATCTTCTTAGAAACATGGTAGTCTCATTGCACAAAATCTTCCATCATATGCCAAAATCTCAACCATATCAATTATAAATGTCTTACCCTATTTAAAATCCATGTTGTTGAATGGTTATATTCACAGAGGCCTATTAAAAGTTAAGAACTAGCTCAAGGGCATTAAATAAGTCTTCTAGTTGACCAACATTCACAGATGGAAACTCCATCTGAATTTCATTACATTTTAAACAATAGCTGGAAAAATACAGATAGGTTCAGAAGCTATTATCTAGGCCATAATTCAGGCAGTGACAATAGGGATTTTCATAGCCCTTTGTGTTCTGCTCTGGAATTCTTTACTCTTTATGTTTGTAGATGAATTCCTCATCTGCTTTTGCAGCTGGTAAATAGCTGAAAAAGTGGATATATCCAGGGAGCTTTTGAAACAATGAATAGCCCATCTTACCAAAGGCTCAGTTTTGTTCTCAATGAGCATCGTGCTGTTGTTGCTCATCAGTATGAAAAATCCAATTGGGGCATGATAGGTACATTGCATTCTGGACTGATATCAAAATGAAATGTACAGTTCTAATAATGAAATGATTAGATTCAACATACTGCGTACTTTTTAGTAGCAACACAAATAATGTTATGTGTTTCCCCATTTCACTTTTAGAAATACTGTAATCTCCACTCTAAACATTAATTGTCCTTTCATATTTCAAACCCTGAATCTTCAGGACATTATAATTAGTAATAATTATGTGCAGTCAAGTCCATTCTGACTTATGGCCACCATTTCCAGAGTTTCCAAAATATAGAGCTCTCAGAAGTAATTTACCATTCATTTCTTCTGGGGGCGTCCATAGGCTATGTCTGACCTGTTTTGAAGTGTCCACTTTTACCACCATGGATTGAGAAATGTTCTGACAAGTATCGAGGTTCTAAACGTAAGATTATAAAGGCTGGCTCTCATCCCAGATGACACAGTAGGGAACTGAAATCCCAGTTTCTGGCTTTACAACCAGATAACTGAAGTACTGTGCTATCCAACCAGTTCAGCATATTTTACTCTATTTTTTTTAAATGTCTGGCTGGCATTTTCTGAAGATGGGCGAAGGGGATGCTGAATTGCATGTGTGCCATTAGAAATAAAGATGGAAACCTAACATTTTCTTCTGCTGAAGGTTTGAAATATACTTTCAAACATTTCAGTGGCCACTGCAATAGTACTACATATAACAGACAGTGAAAATGGTTTGCTTCTTGATAGACTACTGGAAAACATCATTGGGGAATTTTCTGTTAGGTAACACCTAGCATTCCTCTCTCTCTCTCCCTCTCCTTTATTTATATATCACCCTATTAGTGCACACACTATTCTGGGCAGCTGAGAAGTTAACGTTTAAAAATCTCAGACTCCACATTAACAATACATACGACAATATGGTGATAAAATACAAAAATAAAATAAAAGAAAGAACAAGAATAGAAAAAATAAAATGTCGAAATTAATAGCATCCAGGAGACTCACTTGTTAACTATTCAAATTGTTGAATAGTTATGCTTTCAACAATTTCCTGAAAATAAGTACGGAAGGAAGCTGTGTATCTCTTTTGGTAACCTACTCCAGAGACTGGGGGCCACCACCAAGAAAGCCCGATTTCTTGTCTTCACCTTGCTGGCCTTCCTCATTGTGGCCACTTATAGCACTATGGATTGAGAGGAGTGGGTCTAGATAGTTGATTTATGGGAGAAATGTTCTGACAAGAATTGAGGTGCTAAACCATTAAGGGCTGTATAGGTCATAAGCAGCACCTTGAATTAAGCATAGAAACTGACAGGATTCAGTGAAGGCGTGCCACAACTTGGGATTTATGTTCAAATTTACTAAACAAATAAATCAGTCTGGCTGCCACATTTTGGACCTGTTGATGTTTCTGTGGTTTTTCAAGGGCAGCCGCACATAGAGAGCATTGCAGTAGCCTGTTTTTGAGATCACCAATGAAAGAACTATTCTTATTAGGCATTTCTTATCAAGGTAGAGATGCAACTGGGCAATCAACCAGAGTTAATGAAAGGCACTCCTGGCCATGGGCAATATTGGAGCCTCCATAGAGAGTGCTGGGTCCAGGAGAAGCTCCCAAACTGCAGACCCAGTCCTTTAGGAGGCGTGTAATCCCATCAAGGTTAAGTAAATTTCCCTCTAACCAGTCCGACAATCCTCCTAACAGTATGATCTCCACTTTATATGGGTTTCAGTTTCTTGGCCCTCATTCAGTCCATTATCAATGCTAGACAGTGCTCAAGTTCCTATAGCATCAACTGTTGATGAAGCAAAGTAGAGATAGAACTGTGTATTATCAGCATACAGGTGATAGTGCCCAGACCCCAAATCTCTAAATGATTAACATTAAGCTCCAAGCAGAGCGTGGTGGCCGATCAGCTCCAGGCTCACCTGGACGAAACAGATGCCCTGGATCCATTTCAGTCGGGCTTCAGGCCGCGCCACGGTACTGAGACGGCATTGGTCGCCCTGTACGATGACCTGTTGAGGGAGGCCGACAGGGGCAAAATCTCCCTGCTGGTCCTCCTCGACATCTCGGCGGCCTTTGATACCGTCAACCACGGTATCCTCCTGGGCAGGCTCTCTGAGTTGGGAATTGGTGGCTCGGCACTTGCCTGGCTCCGTTCCTTCTTGGGGGACCGTCCCCAGAGAGTTCAGCTTGGGGAGAGCATCTCGGCCCCGTGGAGTCTCAACTGTGGGGTTCCACAGGGGTCGATTATCTCCCCAATACTGTTTAACATCTATATGAGGCTGCTGGGTGGGGTCATTAGGGGATGTGGGGCTTCGTGTCATCAATATGCTGATGACACCCAGCTCTACATCTCCTTTTCACCCACTGCAGGTGATGCTGTCCTTTCCCTTCAGCGTTGCCTGGGGGCTGTACTGCAATGGATGCAGGAGAACGGACTGAGGCTGAATCCGGATAAGACGGAAGTTCTGAGGGTGGGTGCCCCCGTGGTAGGTGGCTTGGGTGGCTCTCTCACATTTGGGGGGACCACCTTGGCCGCGAAGAGTGGGGTCCGCAGCCTCGGCATATATTTGGACCCGACGCTCACCATGGAAACTCAGGTGGCGTTGGTAGTCTGCACCGCATTTTTCCATCTTTGGTGGATTGCCCGGCTGCGACCCTACCTCGACACGGGAGCGCTCACTACCTTGGTGCATGCGCTCGTAATCTCAAGATTAGATCACTGTAACGTGCTCTACGTGGGGCTGCCTTTGAGGCTGACACGGAAACTTCAGGTGGTGCAGAATGCGGCAGCCAGGCTCCTTACAGGAGTGAGAAAATATCAACACATCTCTCCAACGCTGGCCACATTGCATTCGCTGCCCATCTGTTTCCGTGTCAACTTCAAAGTTTTAATGCTTACTTATAAGGCCCTAAACGGTTTAGGACCTCGATATTTGGCAGAACGCCTCCTCCCAACAAGGTCTACCCGGATCACCCGCGTGAGTCAGGAGGTGAGGCTGAGGAGCCTGACGCCGAGAGAGGCCCAGAAGGAGAAGACACGAAACCGGGCCTTCTCGGCGGTGGCTCCTCGCCTCTGGAACAATCTCCCTCCGGAGATTCGCGCGCCCCCCACGCTGGGCACCTTTAAAACCCAATTTAAAACATGGCTGTTTATTCAGGCCTTCCCTCCAGCCAACTCTTGATTTTTTCTTACTTTTCCTTTTTATTTTTAGTGCTGTTCTTGTCTGATTATTATGTATTTGTCTATGTTTTATTATTTGATTTTATATTTGGAAGCCGCCTAGAGTGGTCCGGTGGGCCAGACAGGCGGGGTATTAAATAAATAAATAAATAAATAAATAAATGAATGAATGAATGAATGAATGAATGAATGAATGAATGAATGAATGAATGAATGAATGAATGAATGAATGAATGATAATTAAAAGGCATTGAGGAGATGGTTGACCCCTGTGGGGCCTGACAGCAGAGATCCCAAGGGGTAGAGACTGCATCCCCAAGCTACAGTACTGTATATCATCTGGGATCGGCCACCTAGAAAGCATCAAAACCCAGAAAGATACCATGGTTCCTGGTATCAAAGGCCACAGAAAGATCCAAACAGACCAGCCAGATTTTCTCATCTGCCTCACTTAGCAGATCATCTTGCAGAGTGACCATGGGATTTATCATCATTTCTTTTAAACAGGAAGGCTTTCTGAAAGAAAGGCATTGATAACATATGAGACACATTCTACTGTAGTATCCTTGGCAGATTTGAATAACCATGATGGGCCAGTGTCTAAGACAGAGCAATACCCGTACAGTGTGCTAGTGCCTTGTCAATATCCTCAGGCCTCCTTAACTTTACTATCATCCAGAAGGACTTCAAGCAAATACTGCATTGGGCCTTCTGTTTCAGCATAGGAACTATCTGGGTAAACTCCCTAACTGGAGATGTAGTTCCCAACAATTGAAAATTCTAAATCAATCAATCATGACAAGTAAAATTGTGGAGGCATGGAAGAAACAGAAAAATGGGAAAGCCCCTGGACCAGATGGACTTCCAGCTGAATACTATAAGGCATTGGAAGAAACTATTATGAAACTGAATAGAACACTAAACAGCAGCAGTCCACATTTCAACATTTTCTTGAAGGTGCTATTTGTAATAAGTATCTGGTTAGGTATCTGGCTGTGGACCCAGAGGTTGGGAATTTGATTCTCCACTGTGACTCCAGAGAGAAAACCCAGCCTGTGTGGCAAGGTTCACATTCCCAGGATGCCCCTCAAGAGAAGGGAACGGTAAACCACTTCTGAGTACTATGTACAATATGTGGAAAATCCTGAAAAGCTTTTGCTGTAAGTCAGAATTGACTTGATGCCACATGATTATTAAGGCAAAAAGATCAATATTTCAATTCATGTTTTTCTTGTCTGGTTAAATATATGTTGCTAGAAAAGGCAAAGATACCAATATTATGAGCAGATATTTCCTTTTAAAAAAAATTTTAGGCTCATCGAGAAAAGGAGACTTGGACACATTTTTCCCAAGTGTCTGCTTTATGCTATTCACAAAAGATTTTAAATTATGAATAACTACTAAATCACCATAATCCCTTTCATATTAGAGAAGATAGCAGCTTCCCAGGAGGACTGCAATCTGTCCTGTCAACAGCCCTTAGATTAAGTGTCTTAATCTGATTAAGGGCAGATGAAGAGTGCAATGACATGATAGAATTTCAGTCTATCCTATTAATTAGCCTTGGATTAGGGGATCTTTTCTCTCATAAAGGCTGCTAAAATTGGAAGTGAAAATGAGAAGGAACAATGTCTTACAATGCACTGTGTTACATACCACACACATCGTATGGAAGTTCACTGCTGTGTTGTGGGAAGTTTAAAATTGGCCTCAGAACTAAATATTTATTCAGAGAGACATTACTGTAGAATTCTTTGTGACCATCACAAAAGGAACACCTGATCCTACTGTTCCAATAAATTTGGTAAGAAGGAAGAGATAGATGCTTGCACCAGCTTCTCAACTCAGACACTCCCAAAAGGAAGGCATTTAAAACACTATTTTTTAGATAAATTGATAGTAGGATGCCTTCAGAACATCTTCCACTCAAGGGAAAAGGTCCATTTTAGCATGATAAACTGCACATATTTAAATTAGCATGTAAGTCAGTTTCTGAATTATTCTTTATTATTTGGAAAAGTGATACAGTGATGCCTCGACTTACGAATGTCCCGACACACGACCATTTCGAGTTACGACCACCTCCGGCTGCAAAGTTTTGCTTATACTTGCGACCAGAGGTTCGAGTTACAACCAGAAAAAAGGCAGAGAAAAAAGGTGAGGAATTCAAATTGCTAACCGCTGGTAGGCAAAGAGGCTTCGGACTGCCCGGTAAGGTGCTGCTTTCTGCTTCTTAAAAATGCTCTGGATGGGTTTTGCAGCATGGTTTTGGGCTGGGTGGTAGGATTGTGTTTCTATGCTGTGATGAGTCTTGCAGGGTTTGTTTATTTTTTGGGTTTTCCCCCCTTTTCAATAGGGCTTGCAGGGTTTGTTTGTATTTTGGGGTTTCCCCCCATTTCCGATGGGTCTTGTGGGGTTTGTTTGGGGGGCTTTTTTCCCATTTCCGATGGGTCTTGCACAGTTTGTTTGCTTTTTGGAGTTTTTCCCCCATTTCCGATGGATCTTGCACCATTTGTTTGTTTTTTGGGGGTTTGTTTCCCCATTTCCATTGGGTCTTGCAGGGTTTGTTTGCTTTCTGCTTTGCTTTTTTTGCATTTCCAAAGGGCCTTGCACGGTTTATTTCCTTTCTTCTTCTTCTTCTTCTTCTTCTTCTTCTTCTTCTTCTTCTTCTTCTTCTTCTTCTTCTTCTTCTTCTTCTTCTTCTTCTTCTTCTTCTTCTTCTTCTTCTTCTTCTTCTTCTTCTTCTTCTTCTTCTTCTTCTTCTTCTGCATTTCTGAAGGGTCTTGCACAATTTGCTTGCTTTTCTTTCTTTTTTTCCTCTTCGGCTGCAATGGATTAATTGCATTTCCGATGGGTCTTGCAGTGGTGTGGTTTTTTTTTTTTTTGGTGATTTTTTTCTTTGGCCAGAACAGATTAAATTGCATTTCAATGCATTCCTATAGGAAATGGTGCTTCAACTTACAACCATTTCAAGTTATGACCGGAGTTCTGGAACTAATTAAGTTCGTAAGTCAAGGCACCACTGTATTGCATTCTAAATATTGATATTTAATTTCCTTTACCTGAAATATCTTTAGCTTTTCTTTTCTTTCTGTTTCCTGTCTAGAACAAAGAGCATGCACACTTTCACTCTTCATATCTACATTTATTTCTTCTGTACCTACCTGCAAAAGAGTGCGGTACTAAAAGAAGGTATTATAATTTGTAAACATTGTCTATATTTCTGATCTTCTGTTGAAGTCTCTAGGGTTATACTGATTCTCCCAAAAAACTTTGATTTAATTCAGTTAAATTTGACTTGTCTTTTTCTCCAAGAGAATTATATTACCACAAAATGTAATGCGCTCTACGTGGGGCTGCCTTTGAGGCTGCTGCGGAAACTACAGGTGGTGCAGAATGCGGCAGCCAGACTACTTAGTGGAGTGAAAAAAGACCAACAAATCTCACCCACTCTGGCTGCATTGCATTGGCTGCCCATCCGGTTCCGCATCAACTTCAAAGTGTTGATGCTTACATATAAAGCCCTAAATGGTTTAGGGCCTCGATACTTGGCGGAACGCCTACTCCCACCAAGATCTACCCGTGTCACTCATGCAAGCCTGGAGTTGAGGCTGAGGAGCCTAACGCCAAGGGAGGCCCGGAAGGTAAAGACAAGAAATCAGGCCTTCTCGGCGGTGGCTCCTCGCCTTTGGAACAACCTACCTCCTGAGATTCGCGTGGCACCCTCGCTGGGTATCTTTAAAAATCAACTAAAAACATGGATGTTTCGGCAGGCCTTCCCTCCAGACAATTCCTGATGCCCTCTCCTCTCCCTCTCCTATTGTTTCCTCCCTCTCCTGAGGTTTCTTCTATTTAAAATTTTTTTATACTATTTTATGCTGTTAGCCGCCTAGAGTGGTCTTAACCGACCAGATAGGCGGGATATAAATAAAATAAAATAAAATAAAATAAAACTGATTTCTTGGCCAAATGCAATAAAATATGAGCCGAACAAACACAGAATCATATAGAGATAAACGGCAATGTCTTGTTGTCATTGCTGAAAAGTTCTGTACAATGAAACTCATTCTACTCACATCAGGTAATGATACTTCTCTATATGAACAGATCACCAGGTGATGACTATCCAGTTATAGTGATTGCCCCTTTAAATAGACAGGCACTTCTGCCCACAATAATAGATAAACAACACTTGAGTGCATACATTCTTTGATTACCTTTCTCAGAAGAATATTATTGAGCAGTCTCCTGACTGGTGAAGTCCTGGATCATTAGAGGTAATCTAATTAAATGCTGAAACGAAGCCAAAAACCTGAAGAACATAGGTAAAAAATGGGGGAAATGATATTATAATCTCTCTGCTGCTCCTTTGTTTCTATTGATCAGCATGGTTCTTGTTACCTGCCCATTTGAGAAGACTGTTGTTAAAAACTGGACACTGATGAGTCATTCTTGAATCAGGTGCCACTGCTGGAATTAATCTAACATATTGGTATTTCTTGCTTCAGTAAACCCAGTTCTGAAAACAAGAAAGATGTTACCAAAGCAGTACTGGCCTCTAGGCTTCCCAATAATTCAGAATCAGTGAATGATCTTTTATGGAAATACATGTGTTGGCAGTTTTATTCCATGTTCACTTTAAAATTGTAAAAAGAGGAGAATAATGCATTTACAAGGGGGAGATATTTATCACAAAAATAGAGGAACCAAATGGAAGAAACATGTATTTTCTTTTCATAAAGGGTACAAATAGTTACCAGAAAGACAAATAAGTGTCTTCTAGTTCAAATGATGTCTGACTTCTCAGAGAAATTAGTTAAACTGAATCTATTGCACATATCTCAAGAAGGCAAGCGTCACTGAAAAATACAATAATGATGGGAAAAGTAGAAAGTACTAGAAAAGGGGGAAGATTTAGCATGAGATGCATTTAATCAATAAAGAATCCCACTGGCTGTAGTTTGCAAGACCTGAGCAGCGTTGTTAATGATAGGGCCTCTAAAATGTCTTATGAATAGCCCTGTTCAGGTTTTGCAAACTAAAGCCAGTAGCATTTGGAGATCAGTTATTCATAGGACAACCATAAGTTGGGAGTGGCTTGATGACGTATAATAATAATAAGAGCTAGAAGGAACAATCACTTTGACAGTGCAGTTACAGAAAATGTATCAACTCTTTTATTTATTTATTTATTTATTTATTTATTTATTTATTTATTTATTTATTTATTTATTCATTCATTCATTCATTCATTCATTCATTCATTCATTCATTCATTCATTCATTCAATTTATGCCCTTGCAATTTAGACAACGTCTGCCCTGGATGGTTTACAATAAAATAGCATAAAAGTGCACATTATAACTAATGCACTAAAACTGAAGATTGAAATATTCATTTCAGTACATTTTCAGATGCTTTGATTTGTTCATTAGTTACAGTACTCCAAATCTGAATAAAGTTATTGGAGAAAGCTTTGAAAGTTTAAAACAAGGCATGAGATTTGTATGTTTATAAAAAGAAGCCATGAATTGAGAAATAATGGTTCAATGGCTATGAAAAATATCCCAATCACCCTCACCAGCATTTTCAGAATGACTGACATTGTGCCCTCCATAGTGATATATGTCCTTTTGCTTAAAGCAGGAAAGATTCCTATTCTCAACACAGATGCTTTCCAGCTAAAATTCAGGCAGTGACCCAGGAGGCCAGTTAGAAATTTACGTACATGTTGATAATTCCAACTGCTGCTCAGAACCAAACTGAAGAGAGCAGAATACTGGAAGCTCTCCGAGGCACTATAGCCAGTAAATCTTTGCCCCTTTAATTGGGAAGAGCCCAGCTACTTTTGAAACCAGGACCTATATTCAAAATCTGACATCATGATCTACCAAGCAGAAAGAATGGGGAAGGATTTGAAATCCTATAAAATTCTTCTTGGTTTGATTTTCTACTGATATGTCTCTCTCACTTCCAAAGTGTTCCCTATGCTCTGAAATATTCATTTCTATAATGATTTCTTAGGGCATTGCTCCTGTACATAAATCTTAGTTCTTCTAATCAGAGACAGTGGAAACAATTTTAGAGCAACATTTAATTAAAAGACATACAGTAGGTCTGATATGTTTAGGAAAAAAAGTGTATTTGTTGTTACTGTTGTTGTGTACTCTATATTTGTGGATGTTTTGTGGACATGTGGTAGACATCTTTACGTTTATGATTTATCTGTGTACACTATAAGCCAAAATCCTCTTGTGTCATTATGTCAGCAGGAGGGAAAAGGTATAATTCACAGCACCTCAAATTGCTGCTAGTTAACAACCCCACAAGCTGCATTCTACATCGTGCAGCAGTTGGTGGCGAACAACTAGGAATCCAAGCTGGGACTTGTGGTAATTTTTCACTTCAAATACATCACCAGCATAACTATGCAAAAGGATATGAGTCATATAAAGATATATTCACCTTTATAATGAGAAGCATTTATGAGTTTGTACAGCTCAGTGCACTTGAATAGGACTCTGAATCCTCACTATGCCTTCCAGAGGAGGGGTCAGCCAGGATCACCAGAATCATGTGTGACTGACAGGTTAAATGCACATGATAGAAGAGATTCAGATGCCTTCCTCAGGTAACAATTAGGAATGTACACTTGTTTCAGCTACTGTTTTTAATCCATCTCTCAGAATTCTCCAATAGTTTCTCAGGAAAATTCTGGGAGTTTTAGCCTGCAGATCAACACCTTCATTTCACTCACCTGAAAAAACAAAGGCCTAGTCCTCCATAGCTCTATCACAATCTAGGCCTTCATTTCATGTCACAAAGCTACCTGGGTTGAAGCTGCTACAATGCATCCTGGGTGTGTCAGTACTTGGAGAGGCACCTTCTATATGTCACACTTTTTGAGTGTGTTTGGAGAACAACAGTGAGCAAGTATCTGGTGCACAGGCCAAGTATAAATGCAGAACTTGATAAAGTTGCCTTTTTAAAACAAGAAATGACCAGGAGACTGGGAGTTTGGGGTGAAAAAAGCAAGTAAGCAACTTTAGAACACAAATACGTCCTGGTGTCACTTTGTGGGCAATGCTATGGAGACAAGGACCAAGGTCTACTCACTTGTGAATTCAAACTGCCAGGGCCCTGGACACTAGCTGACAGTTCAGGATTCAAGAGCTATAACTTTTTGCATGTTAGACATAAAAATGTTCTTTTTCCCTATCAAAGAGGTTACAATTGTCAGTATATCACATGCTATGTTTGTTTGAATGAATACATACATGCACTGCTTTTCTCAAACCAATTCAAAACAAATGTCCCTCAGACTGTTTTTTATTTGCAATAACATGGCTTTAAATGAGCTAAGGAAGATTATTGTTTGACAGGGAAATGCAAAGTTCCATAATTATGAAGATACACACACACACACACACACACACACACACACACACACACACACACACACACACACACACACACACACACACACACACACACACACACACAATCTGTTGTTTGTGGGTCACTGTGTCCCTTTAATAGTCACATGCAAATTGAGGGCAAGTAATTCTGTCATCTCTGGTTCAATACAAATTCTGACACTGTAACTTTTTACAAGCACTGGGGAGTACTCTGTGTCAGGAAAGAGGCATAAGATTTCTTTCTTTTAACAGTACAGAAAGACAGATGAGAGTGTAATATTCAGTCTTCTGGAAGCCTTGAACTACAAAAGGATGAATGATCTTATAACTGAGGTAGTAGATCACACTTTAGAAGCTAGTGGTTCATTTCTGCACTGCTTCAGAGTTCCCGTATGCTGTGGAGGAAGATAATTCTCTTGTGTCTCATTTGCCCACTGGCAAAACTTCAAGGAAATATTTTCTTTCTGACCTGCCAATCCTTTTGTACATGTTGTCTATACAATCTGTGCAGACTGAATTCTTGAAACAAAGCATTAACATACTCTGATAGCTCATCTGGGTGTTAAGCAGGAGACAGTGCACTGTAACAGTGAATTATTACTGGAAGCTGGGTTCACAGAAGCCTAGGTGCACATAGATGGTATTAGATGTCATCTCATACTGTGTTCATATTACTCTTTGCAGTAGAAGCAAGAGAATCCACTGAACCTGATCCTAAAATAATTTTAGTAATATGGATAAATGCTTTAAAATTCAGACTAAAACCTGAATTTTAATTAATATGGGGCTGATGGGAATATGAATCTAAAACATTTGGCTCCCTATCACAGGTTCATATCAAACATGTTTTGACTGATATCTTTCTCAGTGTTATATAAAATTAAAAGCCATAGCAATTATGTCATAAGTGAAAATAATGGCATACTCACCAGCCTCTCATGCACATTGTTGCACATTATGGAGCTAATAAGATCCCCTTTGGGTTTAAATGATTAAGTAAGATGTTTGAATAACTGATGTTGGTAAACCCAGCTTTTATTGGACTTTCTTTATTCCTCCTAGGATGGTGATCAATAGTATCTCCAATGCACTGGCCGTTAGCAACAATCCATAGCAATTGTTAATGCTTTTAATTTTAATTCCATATACTACTGAGTAGGGGTGCATGCAAGCATCCTAACTTGCCTTGTAGCTAAATAAAGGACATACAAATCGGTCAACCTATGCTGTACACTTTAGGAGACATTCTGATCCACTCTGTCTCCAAGTACGTGATTTTATCTGTGTGCTTTTGAATTTTCAGTAAAAAGTAAAGTACCATAATAAGGGGGAAACACAAGTGACAAATAGAAGAAAATTCAAGGAAGAAAAAGTCATTGTCAACAGCAACTTAAATCTTTTCCTTTGCATTATGGTTCCACAAAATGGCTGGCAGAATAACTACAAGAGGATACATATACCACATGCAAATCTCAGTATGAGCCTTCATGCTGTTGCAGTAATTGGAATGTTCTAGGGGAGATCTTGTTTTTTTTATTGGAGGTTTGACTATCACTTGCACTCTGCATTACCACCAGTAGCTCAGTCTGCTGTCCTTTTTTAATACTTCCTATTTCCTCAATTCAAAGCACACTGACCCTCTTTCAGCACTAAGAATTCTGGATTGGTTGAAGAGTAGCTCTTTGCTCTATAATGTAGTTGCACCAAAATTGCACAAATGCCCCATATCTCAACTGGTTTTGCACATGGTTATGCTCATTCTTCTGCTGCACATAACCCTTTCAAAATGTACTAATTTTTTTTTGACAGTGTATGCTTCTGGTACATTTTCAGCATGATTGTTCCTACAATCATTTAGTATACTTTAATGAAACACAAGGTAAATGCCCAAAATCTGGCACAATCTTGTGTAATTATTAGTGTTGAATTGTTGAAAGTTACAAAACCAGAGCAGATGTTATCTGTTTTGTAGAGTTTAAAAGTTATACTTTTTGAATTTCAGAGTACCTCAGTCCACCAGTCCTCCCTCCCATGTGTGTAATAATCTGCACACTGCGGTGCATCAGATGAAATGGTTGACACACTACCAAATGTTATGCACACTACCAAATGTTATGCTAGATAAGACTTGCCAGGCTTCACAATGTCATAAGATGCTTTCATGCTTTTATTGCAACAGAATGAAACAGATACACTCCTGCAAATGTAAGAACATAAGAAAAAAAGAAGACCCCTGCTGAATCAGACCAAGGGCCCATCTAGTCCAGCTTCCTGTATCTCACAGTGGCCCCACCAGATGCCTCTGGGAGCACACGAGACAACTAGATACCTGTCTCCTGATACCACTCCCCTGCATACGGCATTTTGAGTTACAGTGGTGTCTCGCTTAACGAGGATAATCCGTTCCAGCAAAATCGCTTAAGAGTGAAACCCTCGTTAAGTGAAAATAAAAGACCCATTGAAATGCATTGAAAACCTGTTCAATGTGTTCCAATGGGCTGAAAACTGTCCAGCGAAGAACCTCCATAGGGGTGGCCATTTTCAGTGCCTGTATAGCCGGGAATCCATCCAAAAACACAGTGGGGAGCCATTCTACACAGTGGGCAGCCATTTTGAAGCCACCGATCAGCTGTTTTAAAATCATCGTAATGTGAAGAATCGGTTCCAGAAGCAGGGAACCGATCATCACAAAGCGGATTTTGCCTAAAAGCGATCGCAAAACAGTCATCGTATAGCGGTTTCATCGGTTAACGGAGCAATTGTTAAATGAGGCACCACTGTACCTTCCTTAGAAATGTATCTGTTTATGTGCATACTACCTATCCAGCATGAATAATCTAGTCATTCCAAAAGATGTCCTTGAGTGAAAGCTGACACAATCCTCTTTCCAACAAGGTGGTAATGTCCTCTTCTAAAATATACTGGATATCTCAGTATTCAATTGTCTGCAGCTCAGAATTAGGAATCAATTTGCTATTTCATCATGCCTGCCTTTGATTTCAGTGAGAGTGCCACACAAGCTCATTTAGCACTTTACTTTTCATTAATTTTTGGTTCTGTTGCTTTTATATTGGGAGCAGGGAAGCAAGTAGCTGTCAGCTTAGAACACAACTTTCCACTGCAGTCCACAAAAGCCTATGCCATCATAAATTTATCAGTTGTTAAGACATCACATAAGTCTTTGTTGTATATTTCTGTGGATGCCTGATGCAATTCAACTATTTGGAGAGCCAGCTCTAAATAAATAACACATAGAACTCCTGCCAATTTATCTCGCACTAGAAGTTACAGTCTGGAGCATGTCTTAACCTTTTTTACCACTTGCCAATATTGACCCTACACATCTCCTCAACTGCTAAAATCAGAGGTCTCTTTTCTTTACCTGCCAATAAAACTTCCAAAGGTAGCAGCCAATAATTGTCATCCCTTGGTCCTGTCAGCTCCATGTATTCTTTGCTTTTTGTTCAATGTCAAGCCTAAGAGTCAAATTTTGTGTCTCACAAAGTAAAGCATAGAAAATAGTTTCCAGGGAGTGAGAGAGAAGAAATCTAAGGAAAAATACATAGCTTGCACTTCTTTCATCAATGAAAGTCCCAAAGGAATAAACCTGTTAATAAAACTGCTATATTTCACACTCTGGAGGTGAAATCAGCAGTGTTCATTGTCAGTGATAATAAGCAGCGATTACTTTGCACTGACAATCCAGTGTTTACAGGAGTCTCTCATAAAAACTCATGTTTCTATCAATTATTATGACTAGATAATTTGTATATATTCAATACTCCATTTTGTACACAAGTTGAAACATTGCTTCATATTTTCAAGTTCTCAAATTAACAGAATTACCTCTACAATAGAAACTAATCTGGCATGTGCTAACAAGGTTGTAGGCAAAACTTAGTAACTGCAGAACAAGAGGCAGTATCTGACTATTTGAAGAAATTCTTAAACTTGCAGAAGTTTTAAAATGCTTAAAATAACTTGTCCCCCATAAGCCATCTGTTAACTGGTTATTTAGCAAATAACATCAAAGGTGCAACTACAAAGCAGGAACAATGTGAATTGATCCACTGAGAATTTGCATCCAGGAAGTCTGGTTTCTCCAGAAGAATTCGCTTTAGTGGATCATATATCAGCAAGAAATTGCCAGTATGCACTTTTTAGTACCATGTAAAGTGGGTCTCCCCTTCATGGATTGCTGCCTTGTCATGGCAAAGGGGTTTGAGTAATTCGGAGAAGCTATGGCCTATGCCGTGCAGGGACACCCAAGAAAGAGACGTCATAGTGGAGAGTTCTGACTAAACGCCATCCACCTGGAGCAGGAAATGGCAAGCTACTCCAGTATCCCTGCCAAGAAAACTCCATAGACAGAAACAAAAGCTAAAAGATATGACATTGGCAGATGAGCCCCTCAGGTCGGGAGGCATTCAACACGCTACTCTGGAAGAGCAGAGGACAAGTACAAGTAGCTCCAGAGCTAATGAAGTGGTTGGACCAAAGCCGAAAGGATGCCCAGCTGCGGACGTGCCTGGAAGTAAAAGGAAAGTCCAATGCTGGAGGAGACTCTTGAGAGTCCCCTGGACTGCAAAGAGAACAAACCTATCATTATTCTGAAGGAAATCTACCTTGAGGCTCCAATACTTTGGCCATCTCATGAGAAGAGAAGACTCCCTCGAAAAGACCGTGATGTTGGGAAAGTGTGAAGGCAAGAGGAGAAGGGGACGAAAGAGGACAAGATGGTTGGACAGTGTTGTCGAAGCTACCAACATGAATTTGATTCAACTCCGGTAGGCAGTGGAGCACAAGAGGGCCAGACATGCTCTGGTCCATGGGGTCACGAAGAGTCGGACACAGCGACTAAACAACAAAACATACATTTATGTACTAGTGTTTGAATGCATGAAATTTTGTAAATGTTGGCATTTACCTGTCAGTATTAACAGATAATCCTAGGTAAATGTCATGAATCTGAAAGCAGATACTTATTTATGTGCATTTTAGATGTATAGATATGCATGCTAAAATCATTAACAATCACATTTGTAATCAGGATCTTTTAATACCTTTATTGGACCACTAAAATATCATTTAAAGGGCAAAACAATTCTCCAGGACTCAGTCTTGAGCTTACAGAGCTTTGGATTGAGAGAGACAGAAAAACCACAAAAATTCTCCCGGCTAGGTGTATTCAATGAGGGAAAGTGGTCAGAGGGATGGACTAGGACTCAGGAAACTTGGGTTTGAATTCTTGCTTGGCCATGGAAACTCACTGGGGAGTGGGGAATGTGGAACTGGTTAAATATTACATTTATCTTGAAAACCCTATTAGGATTGCTAAAAGTCATTTCTGATAGGACACAACAACAACAAAACAACAATAGTTATTAAAGCCCCTGGATCTTCAGTTAAAATCAAGGACATTGTATTTTGAAAAATCAGCTTCAAATATAATGATTTAAATATTCAAAAAACCCTCTGGTTTATGAATGTGGGATACTGTATTTCTGTATCCATGGTTCAAAAAGCCAGGAAGTGACCTGATACAGCTTCACAACATCATTCCCCCGCGGCTGTCATGAGAAAGGATGCAAAGCTTCACAAAGCAAAGGGCATCCTGAATGCTGAAACCACCAATGGCTACAGTCAAGATAGTCTACAGGATACCCTCTTCTGTTCACGATCTTTCACAAAGTGACACCAAGCCAGGGAAAACCCCAGAATCTGACTCCTTTTTCATCATTTAGCCACTTTTCACCCAAATAGAAAGCAATTGTTAGTGTTGTGGAAGAGGTAGCCATGTTAGTCTGTGCAAGCATTATAGGCAACAAAAAATTATAGGTAAAAAAGTCAAAAATGTGGTAGCACTTTATATTTTAATGCACACTTATGTGAAGAAGTTCATTTCCTCAGACAGGAATTGCAAAAGCTGTTTTTCAACAAGTGTGAATGGTAGTGAGCAGAAGTTTCTAAGTTACAATTTTTTGTTTGGGGCATCCCTGTTTTTTGAGTTGGCTTATGAAATTCTGAATTGGGCTGTCATGCAATAGTGCTGCACACCTATGCAGCAATAATATTGAATTTCACCTCCAAGGGTATGGAAGCACTTGTCTGTACATATACTATAAAATGAAAACATCTCCTTTACTGAAGAATTTTCAGCAGATGTTGGACTCTGTCAGGGATCCTTTAGCTGTAGATTTCAAGCTTCAGTTGAAATTGGAGTCAATGGCCCTGGGGGCCCCTTCTAGCTCTACAGTTTTATGACTCTATAATTAACGGTGGGCAACTTCAGCATGATCCATGAATGGTGCAGTGTAGTGGATAGAGTGACGGCTAGGATTCAGGAGGCCTGAATTTCAATTCCCATTTAGCCACAAAAACTCACTGGGTATGTGTGGAACTGATAAAACCACTCCTTAAATACCTCACTTACCTTGAAAGCCCTATCAGGGTTGCTATATGTCAGTTGTAGCTTTATGACACATAACAGCAACTTCAGCAGGTCCAGTTTCTATTCTTGAGTCCTTCTAGGGGGGCCACAGAGATCACCACAGTGTGAAAAATATTAAAAGTACAAAACTAAAAAGTAGTGAGTTACAGTTTTTGCAACTAATTTAGTGATGATTTTCATGGCTTTTTAAATTTCAGGGCTATTGTTCTTTTTGTTGTTGTCTTACAGACTATTTTCTTAACTCATATAGAATGAAAGGGTTTTCTGTCATTTGCAAAGGGCAGGGATGAATCATGTAACTGAATATAGTTAATGTAATGCTTGAGGCAGAAATAAAAATTCAGATGAAGGGAGAAACTTAGGGATAGATTCAGAGTGAATCATAGTTAATAATATTTAGCTAATAACAACGGAGCCAATTGCCTCAGGAGGCAGTGAGCTCTCCAGCACTGGAGGCATTCAAGAGAAAGCTAGACAGACATCTGCCAGATGTACTTTGATTTGGATTCATACTTTGAACAAGAGGTTAGACTCAATAAACTTATAGGGCTCTTCCAACTCCATTATTCTATGCCATCAAGTCACATTCCAACTTATAACAACTCTTTCTTGGGTTTTCTATGTACAGAGTGCTCAGAAATAGTTTACTAATCCCTTCTTCTGAAGGCACCCAGGGAATCTGCAACATGCCCAGGGCTACATGGGCTAACTTTTCTCTCAAGAAGCACAGTGGGGAGTCAAACGCTGAAACTCTGGCTCCATGGTCAGGTATACAACTCTCTGAGCTACCCAGGCAGTTGGAGTCACACTCAAGTTTTATTATGTGCTGTAAAGTTATTTCCAATCTGTGGTGACTTTATGAATTCATAACCTTCAAGGCCGTGTCATTAACAGATCTTGACATCTAAGTGAATGATAACTAAACTTGCCATATTGGATTCAATTGGACTAAAGTGTAATTATGCTTGGATCCGATCTAGTTCATTTCCAACCTACAAACCTAAGATGAACAGTGCAATAACTTTCTTTTATGACTGTAGAAATAAACATAATGTTCAAAGCTCTGAAAAATTACTTTTTTGGATTACAGTTCCCAGAATCTCCAGCCAGTTCAAGGGAAATTTTCTGAATTCTAGTAAAGATGCATGTCAGACTTTTCCAGAAGTAACAAGATGAAAAAACTAGTGTGTGTCTATTTGTGTGTGTGTAGAAGTGCCAGATGAACTTGCTGAATAGTGGTCTGATTACTAAAGCATTGCAATTTTTTTTTTTTAAAAAATGTAAATGCTTGTTTTACATGAATATCACAAATCAGTTTCTGATGAAGTTAAAAGATGTACTTTCTCTGACGGTAGAGTTATGTCTTGAACTTCAATTCAATTATCAATCCAAATGGAGACTGCAGCCAAAAAATTTAAAAAAGATGGAGACTCTGAAAGATAGCTACAAAGGAACAAGAAAAGATCCTTAGAAGTAAGTGGACCAGTGCCAAGATCATCCATACAATGGTATTCCCATTTGCCCTGTAGAGGTGCAAAAGTTGGCAGTGAAGAAAACTGACATGAAAGAAAATTGATTTGTTCAAAATGTGCTATTAAAGAATACTTTTATGGATATATGGACTATCAGAAAGACAAATAAAAATGTGCTTATTCAAATCAATCTTGAACACTTTCCAGAAACACAAAATAGCTGAAATTATTATATAGTAGGACACCCTCTCTCCCCATATCCATGGGTGATTGGTTCCAAGTTCCCCCATGGATGCTGAGAAATGCGGATTATACCAATTATTATTTTAATAGGAAATACTATACTGGTCTCTCTCTAGTGGCCAGTTTCAGTAACTTCATCTTTAGAAATGCATATTTCTAGGATTTTTCTTCTAATATTTTTAATCTTCTCAGACTGTGGATAACTGAATAAGTGGATATTGATCTCATGGATAAAGGGGTCCTACTTATACTTCAGGCACATAATGAGAAAATAAGACTTGCTGGGAAAGAAATCATGCTGAAAAATGTTGAAGAGATCTGGAAATCAACCAACCAATCAATCAGAGCAAGGTTGCTAATAACCTCTTGGATGTCACTACTTCAAATGGCTGTTGTAGGCGAAAATTGTGGCACACAAAAACATTGTGGCATACAAAAACAGAGCTGTGTGATATTGGAATTCTACCCTTCCAATAATAGATTCCTTTGGCATTGTAGTTAATGCCTGATTCTGACCAATCAAGCAGCGCACAATTCCTTTTGACAGCAGGGTTTTGTTGCAATCAGGTTTTCTGGAGGTACTGTATATACAAGAATAGCCAAGCAATATGACTGCTGTTTGAATTTCACTTCTGTTTCCCTCTCTTGTAATAGCTGTACTCTGAAAGTTCTACTTTGTGCTTGCTCCTTTCTGCTTTTTGTAGTTTACCCACCTTTAAATTCTTCAATCTGATTTGCTTACACTTATCTCATGACATTAGTTCTGCCTTATTTAATAGAAATTTTTAGAATAGCAACACTGATTTGAGAATAAACTGATTGACAATAGATGGGATTTCAGATTAAAAAGATCCAAGATTTCATTGACTCTTAGCTCTGCACAAGGATAAAAGCACAACAGTACTTAAAATGTGGACAATTCAACTCTGAATGTTAAATACATATCTGTTCATAAACAGAGCCTGGTTATTTGGTTTTTACTAAGAGAAACTAAGATCATGGCCACTGGTCCCATCACCTCCTGGGAAATAGAAGGAGAAGATATGGAGACAGTGACAGATTTCACTTTCTTGGGCTCCATAATCACTGCAGATGGTAATAACAGCCATGAAATTAAAAGATGCCTGCTTCTTGGGAGGAAAGCGATGACAAACCTCGATAGCATCTTAAAAAGAAGAGACATCATCTTGCCAATAAAACTCCGCATAGTCAAAGCTATGGTTTTCCCTGTAGTGATGTACGGAAGTGAGAGCTGGACCATAAAGAAAGCTGACCACCAAAGAATTGATGCTTTTGAATTGTGGTGTTGGAGGAGGCTCTTGAGAGTCCCCTGGACTGCAAGGAGAACAAACCTATCAATTCTGAAGGAAATCAAGCCTGAGTGCTCACTGGAAGGACAGATCCTGAATCTGAGGCTCCAATAATTTGGCCATCTCATGAGAAGAGAAGACTCCCTGGAAAAGACGCTGATGTTGGGAAAGTGTGAAGGCAGGAGGAGAAGGGGACGACAGAGGACGAGATGGTTGGACAGTGTCATCGAAGCGACCAACATGAATTTAACCCAACTCCGGGAGGCAGTGGAAGACAGAGGAGGGCCTGGCGTGCTGTGATCCATGGGGTCACGAAGAGTCGGACACAACTAAATGACTAAAGAACAACAACAAGAGAAGACCAGAATAAAAGTACCACCACAAACCATGGTATAGTTGGATTTTTTTAAAAAATTCCAAATCCTAGAATCTTAAAATGCATGCCGGATTGGGGGATTCTGCAGGCTGCACTCCAAATTAGTCCTAAAATTTCCTATAGTGGGGAGGGGATGAAAATCTAATTTCTAGGAACATGTGAAAGCAGCAGAAAGTTCTTCTCTTCCCCCCCCCCCCGCCACAAAATATCCTTCTCCATCTTGTTCTTGATCTGTATGGGAAATAGTGTACTGAGATTGCAATTCCTTTTCAGTCTTCTGGTATTTATACTAGGTTATGATGAGGGCATGTATTCCTTGCAAATGGACTGGTGCCATCAATCCCTTTGATATAGGTTTATGGAAAACCTGCCAGGCGATAATAACTTTTGGTCCCAGGAGACAGGATTTGAACTAGCGAGTTGTGGGTTAGCATGCTCAATATTTGATTACTATTCCCTTAAGTCATTCCCAATAGTCCTTTTCTAAAGGTTAGATTCTTGATCTCCTTACTAAAATGCTAGATAATTAACATTCTCCCCTTCAGTGGCCATCTAACGTCTGTGGACTTTGCACAATCAATCAGGCTTCTTGGTAGGCATGATTGACTTTTGCAAAAGAAGTTGGGGAAATAAATTCTTTCATGAGGAATAACTTTGTCGCTATGTCAATGAAAACATCCCTTTCTGAGCAACTCAGTTTAGAGGAACAGTGTCTATGTAAAATGGTCATCATAAAAAAACAGACTTCTTGACAGAAACAAAAAAGACCATAACCCTAATAAGAAAAGAAAAGAAAATAATTGAATTATGTGTCTGGAGAATTCAGATACACCATTTTCCAGACATGAATGATTCTGTCTAAAACATGACCACACAACATTCACTCCTGGAGACACAACTATCATTTTATGAACACATAAGAATCATACCACTGTGTAAACTGCCATAAAACAATTTCAACATTTTAAACAACCATCAGTTGTATAAATTTTTACTTGGATTTCTGCATTGAGCAGGGGGTTGGACTTGATGGCCTTATACAGTGGTGCTTCGACTTACGAACTTAATTGGTTCTGGAAGATGGTTGAAGCACCATTTCCAATAGGAATGCACTGAAATGCCATTAATCTGTTCCGTCTGAAGAAAAAAATTCACCAAAAAAAAAACACTGCAAGACCCATCAGAAACACAATTAATCCGTTCTGGCCAAAGGGGAAAAAACAAACAAACAGAAAGGCAAACAAACCCTGCAAGACCTATTGGAAATGCCATAAAAATCACCAAAAAGCAAACAAACCCTGCAAGACCCATCGGAAATGGGGGGGGGGGACAAAAAACAAACAAATCCTGTGAGACCCATCACAACATAGAAACATAACCCCAGCACCCAGCCCAAACCCACGCTGCAAAACCCACCCAGAATGGCCAGTTTTTAAAAAGTAGAAAGCAGCACCTTACCAGGCAGTCCGAAGCCTCCTCTGAACGCACACTCTCTAACCTCTGGGGCAAAAGAGCTACAAAGAAGCAGGCTTTTCGCCACCAATGGTTAGCAATTTGAATTCCCCGCCTTTTTTCCCTGCCTTTTTTTGGTTGTAACTCAAAGTTCTGGTCGCAAGTCAAAGCAAAAATTTGTGGCCAGAGCTGGTCATAACTCGAAATGGTTGTATGTTGGGATGGTCGTAAGTCAAGGCACCCCTGTAGACCTCCAACTCTATGAGTCTATGAAGTACAGTGTTCCCTAGAATCTCTTTTCTGTTTACTCCTGTTTTCATCATAGCATGGTGTTTCCACCACTAGAGGTCTCTCTGAACCAATCCCTTTACCTTTTCATAGTAAACTTGTGCCATAGTTCCATATAACACCTTGTCCTTTTTTCCCTCCCTTTGGCTCTGTCATTCTCCTTCACTTACTTCCTGTCTCCTACTTTCCAACAAGTTTTAATTCTCCACCTTTAAATATCTCAAAAGTCCTATCTTCCAATTCTCTACTTTTCTCTTTGCAACATATTTGCTTATTTATTAGTTATGCACATTTATTTGGTTTAAAAGGTTACAGTTTAAAAACTGAATAATCCAAAGTCAGTTCTCCCACTATTCTCTGCAATGTAGAGTATTTATTTATTTATGCATGCATGCATTTGGTCCATTTTAAAAATTCAGCATAATTGTCCACCCCACCTTTCTAGTTCAAACACAGAATTCCTCCCAAGTGGTTATGTCAAAAGACAGCTCCTGAGTGGGAAACTGAAAATGTGAGGTGAGGTACTCCCAGTTCACACAGTCTTACTGTGTGAAATCCCTGGTAGTTGCTCAGGGTACAGCTTGGTCACCTTTTTATTCAGCTCAGGCTGATAGTCTAGCTAGGACCCCACCTAGGTGGAGGCAGCCTTACAACAAGCATTCATACAGTGGTGCCTTGAGTTACGAACTAAATTGGTTCTGGAAGATGGTCATAACTCTAGTTGGTCATAACTCAAAGCACCATTTCCCATAGGAATGCATTGAAACCCCATTCCAGCCAGGGAAAAAATCACCCTCACCCCCCCCAAAAAAACACTGCAACACCCATCAGAACGCTTTCAGGAAAAAAAACACCCCAAAAAACAAAACAACACTGCAAGACCCATCGGAACACACTGGGCAGAAAAACAAATCGCCAAAACAACAACAACACAGCAAGCCCCATCAGAATATGCTGAAGCCAGGGGGGGAAATCACCAAAAAACACAACAACACAGCAAGCCACATCGGAACGCGCAGGGGCCGGGGGGAAAAAATGCCAAAACAACAACAACACAGCAAGCCCCATTGGAACGCACTGGTGCTGGAAAAAAATCTCTCCCCCCCAAAAAAAACCATCACAGTAAGGCCCATCGGAACGTGATTAATCCGTTAAGGCCAGAAAAACACACACACACCAAAATACAAAAAATAAAATAAAATCACAGCACAGCACAGAAACATAACCCCCAGCCCAAACCTATGTCACAAAACCCTGTATATACTCACTCGGAAGGAGAAAGCAGCACCAGGTAGTCCGAAGCCTCCTCCAATGCACTCTCTCTAACCATTGGGGCGAAAGAGCTACAAAGAAGCAGCCTCTTCACTGACTAATGGTTAGCAATTTGAATTCCTCACCTTTTTTTCTCTGCCTTTTTTCTGGTTGTAACTCAAAGCTCTGGTCGCAAGTAGAAGCAAAATTTTGCGGCCGGAGCTGGTCATAACTTGAATTGGTCGTAAGTCAGGATGTTCGTACGTCAAGGCACCACTGTATTTTGGTTGTTTGGATTGTTAATATCTGTTACATGTGGAATGGACTTTGAAAACAGTCTGTAAATGTAAGTTAGTTCAGAACAAGCACCTAGGACCAGAAGGGGGTTCTGTGGGAAGGGAGGAGAGGAAAATCAGATAAAGAAGTTGTTTGAGCTGTCTCCCAGCTGCCCCAACCCAATGAGGCAAGGTGAGTTAATAAATTAGAGAGAGTATTTTGGGTAGCAAACCCTCATCTGTGGAATAGCCTTCTGAAAGCTTCCATGGACGTCATGATTTCTTTTTTTGAACTCATGGCTTTTTTCCCGCACACATGCATTTCAATTAGACATGGGCACTTTGTGTTTGTTTCCCAATCCTGCCCTCACTTACTGGGCTCCATGCTGTGCTTGACTCTTTCGTCATTGACACCATGCTAGTCCTGGAAGGAGCCTGGCCTGCCTCTCTGCACAGCTGACCACTTTGCCACGGAGGCAGGACAGGGAGTTCCCCACTCAGCCGATGAGTGGTTGTCTACATGGGGAGGCAGGGAAGGGCTTTTTGGGTTCCTGCCAGGATTGGCACAATGATGATGACAGAGCCGAGTGCCACACAGAGCCCAGTAAGTGGCCCAGCCAGTTCTGGGGGGGGGGGGAATTCAGCCACCATGGCACCTATGGTGCTGTGGTTTGTGTTCATTTCTCCAGAAAATTGAATACAAAATCCCATGTCTAATTTGAATCAATGTTATCAGGCTTTCAGGGACGTGGTGGCGCTGTGGGCTAAACCGCAGAAGCCTGTGCTGCAGGGTCAGAAGACCAAGCAGTCGTAAGATCGAATCCACGCAACGGAGTGAGCTCCCGTCGCTTGTCCCAGCTCCCGCCAACCTAGCGGTTTGAAAGCATGTAAATGCGAGTAGATAAATAGGTACCACCTCAGTGGGAAGGTAACAGCGTTCTGTGTCTAGGTCGCACTGGCCATGTGACCACAGAAGATTGTCTTCGGACAAAACGCTGGCTCTGTGGCTTGGAAACGGGGATGAGCACCGCCCCCTAGAGTCGAACACGACTGGACAAAAATTGTCAAGGGGAACCTTTACCTTTACCTTTATCAGGCTTTAAATTTTCCATATACACCTCTTTACTGATAGTTTTACTGTGATTTTGTAGGGGAAGCACAACATTTCAATGCTACTGATGTTTTTGCAGATGGTTTTGCCCATTTATGCCATTTTTCTTAAATATATGTATTTTCCCCCAATGTGCATGTTTGATAGAATATTGGTTATCTGGGTGGTTTAAAGGTATGATTGAAAAATAAATAAAATGTTTTTTTTTTAAAAAATGGAAATACTAGTGGTTTCTCTGACTGCCAGTTATAAATAGCCTAATACCTAATTTCTAGAACATCTGTCACAGAAAAATACATCAATATTCAAAGCATTCTAATTGGGTTCTCAATATGCTGAATAATAGATAGCACATTCATTTGACTGACTGTGAGATCTTTAACAGGACGATAGAGATGTCTGGGTTTCTAATAGTACAAATTGCATTTTTCTCATGGCCCGAGTCAAGAGGTTCTTCAGAAACTAACTGCATGGCTAGATGTACATTAGTCATTATCATCAGTGAAACTGGATATCAGATGCTCAAAAATCCCTCTAGCGAAAGGTAAGAAAGATGCAGTGAGTCTTGCTACTCATATTAGAATTGACAATTGGGCTCTAAAAAGTGTTTTGCTATAGTATCGTTTAAGGGTTGGCAGAAGAAAAGAGGAAACATAAGGTCAGACTTCTCCAGCACATTTACATCTGATGTAAATAATACTCAAAAATATTCACTCTTACAGATTTTGCATGTCTTGGTTCAATGAGGCACTTCAAGAAGAGTCTTGTGAGATTCCTCACCTCCAGGTAACAGAACAGGACTGGAGGGAGGTCAGCTTGCAATACACGCAAACTCTTTCTGGGCAAAACAGTGCCCCTTGTCGTTGAGAAATAAAGGGTACAGTCACAGTGTACTTAGAATAACTGGGATGGTTTTTCAGAAAGATACAAACTCCTCCATTCAACAAAGCAGCAACCATACTTTCCTTAATTTTTATGATTTGCATTAAAACATTATGAGCAACATTATGAGATTGGACAATTTGTGCACCTCTTTTTCATTTTCTTATCAAAGAGGACCACATAATATCCAACCTCTGGGGATGGGGGAAGGACAAATATGTTGCAGACTTCATCTCCTCATCTTCACATACCAGGATGAGACTTGTGAGACTGAAAGAAAGAAAGAAAGATCATTTCCCATTTGCTTCCCTTTTATGCCCCACCCATCATAAAATGGCAGGGCATAACATTCAGGATGCAGCCAGCTATCAACTGTAACATGAACAGGTGCATAGAGCTTGATATTATGGTTTTGGCTGAAAATTGAATTCCCAATTGAATGGGGCTGATTTTTGTATGAGGTCTGGATCAAAGCAGAATTTCTAGAGTCCGTTCTGTGGGAAAATAAATCAACTTTGTAACTTAGTTCAGAACCAAGACACAAATAGAATCAGGTGGGACACAAATCATCCAGCCTCTTGTCTCTGTTTCTTGGGGGGGTGGGAAACAACATGATTGAGACATGTAAAATTATGCAGGCGATGGATAAAGTGGATAGAGGGAAGCTCACTTCCTCTCACGCAATACTAGAACTAGTGGACATCCACTCAAATTGAGGGTTGGGAGAGTGAGAAGAGACAAAAGAAAATAAGCGTGTTGTTAGTTTATGGAACTCCTTGCCACAGGATGTGGTGATGGCATCTGGCATTTAAAAGGGGATTGGACAGATTTCTGGAGGAAAAGTCTATTGCAAGTTACAAGCCATGATGGGGATGCATCATCTCCAGGCTTAAAAGGAAGGTACCTCAAAATGCCAGATGCAGGGGAAGGGTATCAGAGACAGGTATCTACGAGATGGGCCCTTGGCCTGATCCAGCAGGGCTGTTCTTATGTTCTTACTGTATGTTATGTTCTTTTTCTGGTTCATAGAAAACAAACATTAAAGATATTTCGCACACAATCCCCTGAACTGTCTGACATGTGGCAGCTTTACTGCCCTCTGTTTTGAAACTACTATAAATCTGACTTTCATATACACTAGGGCTAAAACAAAGGACGTTACCCCCATTTTGGTTTTCTAGTGCAATGCAATTACAAATTCACAAATCAGCTAAGATCCAGGGCACACGCCATACTGGATGTGGCTGAGTTTGGTCCAGATTGAATCTGAATATGTTCGGAAGCCCTGAATTGGCCTACAAAGAAGATTGGGAGACCCATGTGCAGCCCCAGTACTGTCCATAATAATCAGGTGACTGAATTTGTACTCAGATACAAATCTTTTTTGGTAATCTGCTTCTTCATAGCCAAATTTATCCATACTGCTTTGAAATCTATCTGAATCAGGCTGAAGGTTCAGGATTTATGGTTTGTCCAAATCAGACACACATCCTGAGACGTGGGTGGCTAGTGAAGGGGGTGCACCCCTGTCTCTTGCCTGTTCCCGCCATTTATGTTGTCCAGCACCAGGGGAGACAGGAGGGTCAGGGAGAAGTTGCCATTGTTTATAAGGATACCCCTGAGGTTGTCAGGCTCTCTGCTGTGGCAATGCCAGGCCTAGAGGCCCTCCACATGTCGATTGGGGCCAGGGATGGTATTAGGATCTTGATGACATACTGTGCTCCCCGTGATCCAGCCACCTCCCTACCAGAGCTAACTGATTTCGTCTCCACGGTTCCATTGGCCCCAATGTCAGTGGTTTGGGGAACTCCCTCTCTTTTTTTGGGGGGGTGACTCTCACCACAAAGAATTCGGTTTGCAGTCTGGGGGGTCCATCTTGACCCGGTGCTTACAATGGAGACTCAGGTAGCATCTGTGATTCGGTCTGCCCATTTACATTTCCGATGGATTGCCCAGCGGGGTGTCCCTATTTAGATGCAGGGGCGCTCACCATGCTGGTCCATGCACGTGTAGTATCAAGAATAGACTACTGTAACACTCTTTATGTGGGGCTTCCTTTGAGACTGATGCAGAAACTCTAGATGCTCCAGAACACGGCGGCCAGGCTATTAACAGGTCTGAAAAGATTTCACCATATTTTCCCCACCTTGGCCGCTTTACACTGGCTGCCTATCTGCTTCCACATTGATTTCAAGGTGCTAACCATTACATACAAAGCCTTTAACGATTTAGGCCCTCAATACCCGGCAGAGCACCTTCTTCCACCCAGTTCTACCCTTATCACTTGCTCCAGTCAGGCTGGACAGTTGAGGGACCTAACGCCAAGAGAGGCCCGGTGGGAAAAAACTAGAAATTGGGCCTTCTCGGCAGTGGCCCCTCCCCTATATAACAACCTGCCTGTAGAGATCCTCCTGGCTACCTTGCTGAGGGTCTTCAAGACTAACTTGAAGACATGGCTATACAGGCATTTTTAAAATCTGAGATTAATTCAACAGGCCATAACGTATATATCAGATCTGCTGCTGGCATTATAAAGAGCTGATGCTCATACCCAAGTGTGAACTCCTGCAATTTCAGTCATTTTTATTTTACTAGACTTTCATTCATATTTCCTAATGAAGAAAGAACACAAACAGCAGCAATTAATGAGCATGTAGGGTACTCAAATGTACCCTACATTTGAATGAGCTGTGCATCATTCTACAGTTATTTGTTATCCCTTATGGGGTGGGGGGAGAGCTACCCATATTATTGTTCAATACAAAATTGTATTTTTTTCAAACATCTGGGAAATGTCCTTTTGTTTAGAAAACTTTCCAAAACTGAGAGCCAAAGAAACAAAGAGGAAAAAAAAAACATTGCAAAGTTGTCAAAGGAGAAGGGAAGTAATTGTAATTCTGTTGAGGCCTTTAATTCAAGCAAACTACTTCAAATGTTAATAGATTTCCAATGCAATACAAGCTAAGCTTCCACTGTCAATTTATATACTGAAAGAATCACCTGCATTGACATGTTTAATGTGGTTTTTGCAGCCATACTGCCTTGAGCCATGATCTCGTCAGATCTCATTAGCTAAGTAAAGTCGAGCTTGGTCAGTGTTTGGATGAAAGACCTCTGGGGATATTCAGACACATTAGTGAAGTATACAAGGAAGGCATGTTTTTATGGCTAAAAGGAACTGGAGACCTTGACTTTAATTCTTGTTTCTGCCATGGCTAAGTCCCATAAGGTTCTGTATTTGCCACTTGAAGGCACTGGGGTGATATCTGTCTTGCAGCAGCAGCTCCAACTTTGCTGGAAACCAGCCCCGCTACTTCAGCTCAGCAGAGTGATGGAAAGAAAGCCATTTGTTTCAGAGGCTGGCAGCAGTTTCCCACTTGGAAATATGTAGACGGGTGTTGAGTGGAACAGGAATATTGTAGCTTTTGTTCTTTTTCCCTGTCATGATCCTGATGCAGAAATAATGCTGAAAGGATTTAGTGGTGGATTTGTGGTATCTAAAATGTGCTGCATCTTCAGTACTTGGCTTGCCACATACCATTATGTCACAAGTCAAACCAAACCATGGCTTCGTTTTTCAGAGCACAGACCTGCCAGCGGAGCTCTAAGGCTGCCAGCTAAATGTATGCTTCTCCAGCCGTTCAGGTGGTGAGACGTATCTCAGAGCAAACAGCATTGGAAAAGGAGAAAATCTGGTTTCTGTGTAGAAATAGTGACTTGAAAATGTGGGCATGCACTCTTCCCCTTTCAAGGCTTATTGGCACTGTGTGAAGACGTTTGTCTGTGTATTGTGCTCAGGGAATATCTGTGAACCAAAAATGCAGGAGGGAGGGTAAGGCACTGGGAAGAGAGCTGGCAAGTGTATGGACCTTGAACTGTTTTGTTATTTGGCTCCCTGTAGTAGCCATTTCTCGTAATGACATAGTGGAAACATACATTTCGCTAGTGAATAATACACATAACATGGTCCATGGCTTCATCTAGTGTCCAGTCATGATAACTTGATCTTTACAAATTTATATTTCTAAGATTTTTCTTTTAATATTTTAAATATATTCAGACCATGGATAAGTGAATCAGTGAATAAGGGGAATCTTACTGTATTTACATATTGGAAACTTTTTCAAATTTGTGAGTTACCTCCAATTTAGTGCATTGCATCAATAATGTAGATTTCCAGAAATGTGCCCAGTGGATTTTGTTCCCAGTGATGACACAATGCACCAAAGATCCAATATGACTAGAAAAATGTGATTTGAATTGAGAAACACTTGGTTCTGTTTAAATTCTTCCAAGAGACTACAAGAGCAGCAAGCATTGATATTTCTTTGTGCTACACCAACAAGGAAGGAAAAAGAAGGGAAAGAACACATTCATTCATCCACATTACCACACATGCCATCCTGATAGTGTAATGCGAAAGTGTAAGCCACTTAAGAAAAGGAAAGGAAAATTTCAGAAAATTACCACCAAGCCTGAAAGCAACACAGCTCCCTCCCTCCACCTCACCTAAATGCAAAAATGGCTGCTTGATCAGAGGGATTAATAGACTCCAGTGGCTTCATTCTGAGTCCTCCTCAGGATCTCAGTTGCAGGTCCATCCAGGAGAGCTCTGGGCTTGATTCACCATTGCATCTATGGCATTTTCCCTGTTCTGCTACCGTTTTACCTCCCAATACTGCCAGAGAAATTTGCATAATCTGTTGGGGTGGTGGCCTACCTTAGGGAAAATTAAAAGTCACTGGCCAAAGATGGTACAGATACTCTTAATCTGTTCTATATTGCTTCTTTTCTCCAAAGAGAATGCACATCCTTACTATAAACGTTCTGAGTAAGACTGGAATTGTATACCTTAATTTAATACAAAAAAGCTCTTCCTGGATAGCAGTGTACTTGAATGAATTAAAAATATCTTTTTTGTGGTGGTGGGTCTTCTTGGCCACAATATCAGCTGGGGGGGGGGCAATTTCAGTCCACAGTCTAGAAATTGTCCACCCCTTTTGTGTATGATCATCATACAGAAAAGCCATTGCTCCTTAATTCACTCAGCAGCTTCTTACATTTTCCTGAAATGTTCATGGTATGAAACTTCAAAACCTTTCTCTTGGTAAAGCAGGGAGTCTCTGTTTAAGGTAATGTTGAGCAGATTCATATCTTGCAATAGTGGCTAAAGCAATGAACGTCTGACAACAGTGGAGCTGTTACTATGTTGATTAAAAAGAAAAGGCAATGGACAGGTATTGATGACTCAGCCAGTTCACTTTGCTTTCTCTGTGTTTTATAAAAATGGTTATGCAATTTCTGCCACTTCCCTTTGAGGACTAAGCTCATGCAATGGCTGTAGTAAAACAGTCCTCATGTGCGTGCAATTTGGAAGTCTGCTAAGTGCTTTGATGCATGAGAAAGGCCTTCTATATGTCAATCAATAATGAAAATAGGTGATCTGGATATAAAAAGGATTCCTGGAATAAATTAGTCCTGTATTCTTTAAGACCATTCAGTAAAAAAAGATAGGCCACAAAAAGATACACAAATTAATATCTTGAAGAAGGGGGGGAACCCTCTAATAGTACAGCTGAGAAAGCACCTATTGATCATTTTTTCTATGCTGCCAGAGACTAAAATGCCCTATGATTAAATCACTACCTGAAGCTCTAGCATCTATGTTTCTGTCAGTTTAAAAAATAAAAATAAAAGTCACAGCATATCTGCACATCTCCAGCACTGTTTCTCTGAGTAAACTGGTAAAATGTAAATATTTCCCTAAGGGGCTTAGATCTGATGCTAAATTATCTCCTTGAAGTTGATCATTTGAGTTCTTATTTAAGTGAAGTTCTTCTTTAAGGGGAAAGCAGTTAATATCTGGTTAGTCTTGCCTTGATAAATCTGGAAATGAAAACAGATTAATACTGAGATCATATCTATGCCACAGTGCTCAACAATATTCTTCAGAAAAACAGGGGTCAGGGCCTCATAACATAGATAAGAAAACCTGTTGTTTTTGTTCTTTTTGCTTTAAATGGGCATTTTCAAAAGAGTAAAGCCCCGTCTATCCTGTTAATTAAATATCTTCAACGTGCTTTCTGATCGACACCAGTTTAGCAGCACTAAGTGGGTGTTATCTCCATAAACACTACCTGTAATACTCCAGCTACATGTCTGAAAATAAAACAAAACAAAAAAGAGATACAAATAGGCTTTCTTTGCTGCTGTTTTTGTGTGTTTGTTGTTTTTTGGAAATAGTTATTTTATAGTCAGCGTTTTGTTCCAGTGGATTTAAAGGAAATGGCCATCATGCCAGAACCACACTAAAAACGAAACCAATGCATTCTTTTCAAATAATACCAAAAGTGAAACGTTAGCTTGATAAAATGTGAAAACTTAACAATAATAAGCATAATATTTAAAACCAGCTAATGAATATGCCAAATATTATCAATTTGACTACTTGGAAAGCCTAACATCATTCAAGGCAATGCTTCCAGTATAAATGCTGACAAAGAAGTTCGAAGCTTTTATGCACATATTTAGGAGGAAACTGATCACATAACAAAGCAAGAGATCCTGACAATCGTAAGTGATTGAAATGGGAAAGTAGGAAATAAAACCAAGCCAAATGTTTGCCAGATTCCTGTTGTGCAAATGTATGCTGTACAACTGTGATGACATCATCAGCTGAAGACATTTGGAGGGAATTAAAACTTTCCAACCCCCCACCCCAGATCCCAAGGATTCCTTTCGTCCTGGGAAGCCTTTGGAAGCCAACAATCTCCACCACTGGTAAAGAGCAATTTTGTACGACTAAACTCAATTGTGAATAAACCAGAACTACTATGTATGGAAACCAGAAGTAGAAACAAAACCAGAAGAACAAATGCAAAAATATTATCCTGTAGGCAAAAGAAAAGAAAGGCCTTGATGGAAAACGTATGAAAACTCTTAAAATTAACAACAGATTAATAATAATCTTAATAATTGAGAAGGAAAATTTGTCAGACATACATTCAGAATCCTAAATGCAATTTCTCAGTGATTTGCACATAGGACAAACAAATATATCACAATATATTTTTTTTTAAAAAGGAAAAACAACCTACTTCTTCAATAAGATCCAAGAAATCAAAAAGAAATCTAGAGCAAGATCATGGATACTGAAAGATAAGCAGAGATGAGGATAAAGTACACAATATGATGAAAAACTATAAGGAAAAAAGTGAAATATGACAGATTTCCTTTGATGAAGAATCATTTAACAAAATAGCTGCAGTTTTAGAAAGCAAAGTGAAAACTGATATCAAAGCAATCAGAAGAAAGAAACTTCCATGAGTAGATGGAATACCAGTACAGCTATTTCAAACTACATATAATGAATATATCAAAATCTTGACAAGAATATGCCAAGAAATATTGGTGGGGGGGAGAGAATAAAGGCCCACAAACCAGAAACATTCAGCAATGTTCCAATGCCAAAGAAAGGAGACATCAAAAATTATAGGGCAATTGCATCATTGTCCCATGCAAGCAAAGTGGTGCTCATGATTTTGTAACAAGGACGTTTATGATATAAAGAGTAAGAAATTCCAGATGTTCAAGCCAAATTTAGATAAGAAAGAGGCCCTAGAGATTATTCTGCAAATATACATTGGCTGCTGGGACATATAAAAGAATTTCAGAAGAAAATCACTCTGTACAGCCTGTGACTGTATGAATTATGGGAATTACAGTGGTGCCCCACTTGACGATGATAATCCATTCCATGAAAATCGCTGTTAAGCGAAATCATCATCAAGGGAAAAAAAATCCCCATTGGAATGCATTGAAAACCGGTCAATGTGTTCCAATAGGGGAAATAACTCATCGTCCAGCAAAGATTGCCCATAGAGAACCGCCAATCAGCTGTTCTTATTCACTGTAATGAGAAGCTTCCATCCAGAAAGTAGCCATTATGAGAAGGGAGTGAAGCCATTTTGTGGAGGGAAGCCATTTTGCGGAGCCGGAAAAAACATCATTTTGCAAACAAACGGTTCACGAAGCAGACTCCTAATCAACATAATGTGAAAAAAACCCATTGGAACCATCGTTTAATGATCGCAAAAATGTTGTCGTCAAGCGATTTTAACGTCATGCGAGGTAAGCGTCTAGTGGGGCACCACTGTGTGTATCATTTAAAACAATATAGGTGTGCCAGAACATTTGTTGTTCTTAATGCATAACCTATGCTGTAGATGAGAGGCTACTATTTGAATAGAATAAGGAGAAATATAATAATTTCCAAGTGTCAAAGGTGCTAGACAAGGGTGTTATTTTTATCTCCCTTTGTGTTCACTTTACATGCAGAATAAGTATATGTTGAAGCACCTGACTGCTTCACGAACAAAGGATGTACAGATTGGGGCTAGCTCATCCTTTACTTTAGGAGACATTCCGACCCACTTTCTCTCTGGGTCTGTGACAATATCATTGTATTTCCAGAGTTCCATATATTCCTAAGAAAGGGGACCACTCAAATAGGTGTGATCGGGATGCCTAGACCAACTAGGCCATTGGTTTAATCCATCATAGTTCTTCATAGTGCAAGACAAAATCTTCCCAGTTTCATATTTCCATTCCTTTCCATGGTACAGAGAATCTCATACTTAAAGAAAAAAGAAAAAGGGATTGACTCATGGATACATTATGAGAGATTGGACCCTACTTAGCCAGATCTATAATCCCAAAGATGCTTCGAAAAAGGCAAATGCTACCTTAGCCTGCATTAACAAAAGTATAATCTCCAAACCACATGAGGTACTAGTTCCCCTCTATTTGGCACTGTTTAGATCTCATCTTACTGTGTCCGCATTTGGACATCACACTTCAGGATGGATGCTGACACACTGGAACAAGTTCAAAGGAGGGGTCTAGAAACCAAGTCCTATGAGGAAAGACTGAAAGAACTGGGCATGTTTAGCCTTGAGAAAAGAAGACTGAAGAGAGATGTGATAGCACTTTTCAAATACTTGGAAGGTAGTCATACAGAGGAGGGGCGGGATCTGTTTTCAATCATTCCAGAGTACAGGGCATGTAATAATGTACTCAACTTACAGGAAGCCAGATTTTTATTGAATATCAGGAAACACCTCCTAACTATTAGAGCAATACAACAAAGGAAGCAATTACCTTGGGAGGTGCTGAGTTTTCTAACGCTGGAAACATTCAAGAGAAAATTAGACAACTATTTGTCAGATATACTCTGATTTGGATTTTTGCACTGAGTAGGGGGTTGGACTTGATGGTATTGTAGGCCCCTTCCAACTTCATTATTCTATGTAATATTATTGTTCTTGCTATGGTGATATCTAGAGATGAACTGTCCAGAAATGGATAAATCAATTATTTTGGTGTACAGCTTCAAGAATCTCATGGCTGCCAACCATAATTGTCTATGAGGTTCCCCTTGAAGACAGCTCAGCAAGATTATTGTTTGATCTTTGAACTGTGTTTATTAATTAATCATTTGTTTTCCTGGCCCAATTTTTAAAAGTTCTTTTCCCGTCTTTTTTTCTCAAGAACAAAGAAGCCACAAAACATCCAGGAATAATTGATGAAAGATGTTTTCCTGCTACAGTATTTCTTTTTTCATTTAATTTGGGGGTGGTGATCTCTCCCCCCCACACACACACACTTTTAAAAAAGATTTGTAAACCTGGTAATGCTAAGGCAACAAATCACTTTCATGGAGTTTTTGTTGAAAAGTTGTATTTGTAAATAATAGGAAAACAGCTGGTGTCCTTGCAATGGATCTGGCTCTGAGCTCCCTGGTGTCCATTAGGGCTTGTTCAAAATGACAACTTCTAAGTGACTTCAGTTCCTTCAAAATGGGTTGTTGTGTGTCATCCATTTTTCAGTAAAGGTGGGGGGAGAGATTGGCTAGAATTCTATTGTGGAATTAATAGCTGATATAACTATATGGTGACAGGAACATGCCATTAATTAATAAGTTGCCAGTGATATCCTTAGTCACATGCCAACCATGTGACTTGGTATCTGAAAAACTGTCAACTGCTGCAAGATGTTTTACTTTTGTACATGAGTGGAAAGACCAGCACCTTTTTTGTAATACTATTAGCAGAGAGAAGAGAGAGAGACAGGCAAACAGATCTCGGAGAACAACTTCTGAGTGTGGGGCTCAAGAGGGAGATACAGAGAAAGCAATATCAATATATATCCTCCTAAACTGAAGTTACACAGATCATAGAAGAAATGCAAAAAAGTAAAGCAATCCTGGTCTAATCTTACACCATTATACTAACACCAACATACATCTTTTTCATTTCGCAACAGAGAGTACTTAACAGCTTCTTGCCAATGGCACTGGAGGTTGTAACCATACAAATAGATCTGAGGAGTCTTTTGGTTAGTAGCCAGAAAGACACCAAAGCATAGCTATGGAAGCACTGTGTGTTTGATTCTTTTTAAATTCCTTTGTGGGGAAGAGTCATTTTATTTCTTTTAGGGGTGAAAGGCTGTCTGCATATGGAATGTAGTAAATTTCTCTTTCTTTTGAGCTTCCCAACATTACCTCTGATGTCCAGGACAGGAAAATGCTTCAGGAGTTAAAATAAGCAGAAACATAGATTTACAAATGTAGCATGGTACATTGAAAATATCTGTAAATAATGCATGTGTAGTCTATAAATAATTTATCATTTGAATCAAATGTGTGAAGATTGCACAGGACCGGTGCTGCACAACATCAGCACAACAGTAGTATATACAATAAAAATGCTACACAACAACTGTTGATATTGTATAGAAAACATCTCAATGTAAGGAAACAAAAACACATAAAGATTGTTGAGGGCTGATTGCTTTAATCAAAAGAAAACATTCCTTAGTATTCTTCCTGGTAAGGTGCTCTGCGTCTTGCCTCTGGGAAAGTGATTCATTTGTTTCTACACAGTTTTTCTGGGATGTCTTTTAATTGATTGTAGGACTGAGCATCTCGTGTTGAGAAGGAAGTTTATGGACATCTCTTTGTCTTCTTTAGGGCAAAAGAATGCACTTGATTTGGGTCATTTAGAGAGAGCACACCTTCCTGTGTGCACATTGCAAGAATGGAATAGCTATCAACTTGTGATACTTTAACCTTCATGCAGTAGGATATGTCTGCACATTTTCTGACAAAAAAGAATTCCAATCTCTTATGGGGTGTAAAAATGGCTGTGTCCAAAAGAATGTGTGTGTGTGTAGACTCAGCTGTGCTTCAACCAAACACCCAAAATTTAGTGTGGAAACATGTTGCATACATTAAAATGTATTTTTAAAAAATATATATGTGCATTTAACTTCTTCTGGACTGCTGTATTTGCAAGATCAATACCAACAGTTTTGCTAATCAACTTCCTGAAAATAATAACTAATCCCCAAGTAGGCATTTCCAAGGTGTGCTACCAGAACTGGCTACTAGAAAGAACCAAATACTATGCTATATATATTGTAAGATTTCTGCATCTGCACTTTCTGGCATCTGCTGGGGTGGGGGCTGTTCCATATTGTGTGCCTTCAAAGCTTCCAACTGTTAATGTGGGTCTCTATCTTTGTACAGGATAATAAGAAATGAATGCTAACAGGGAGATGGGAAAGACACAAGGTTAATCCCTGGTGCAGACTATACTGTATCCAGCTTAAATTATTTAGTAAAGTACAGTTGCTGGGAATGCTGATTAATGATAATGGACCTGTGATAGCTATGACTATAAAATGCCCTATGTAGAAAAAAAACCATATGTTTAGGGAGTACAAATACATCTGGCTCATAACCATTGTCAGAAACATTTGCCTCTAGGTAAATAAAAATGGCTCTGCTTTAAGCTTCTAACCTAAAATAGACAGTACTGTTTGTTATCTTCTATACTGGAAAATATGCATGTGTAGTGTACCTAACTCATGAGTATCTGACATAATGAGCAGTGGGCATACATTTCATGCTGAAGATGTACATGAGTCTAACAGTGAGTATACATCAAGGAACTGGAGATCAGGAACATCATTTGATGTGAGAGTTATTCAGTTGGCAAATATTCTTTGCATTTTGCAACACAGAATACTTAGCAGCTTCTTGTCCATGCAGAAAAAAGGTGAGCTTTAGCACTGCATGGAGCAATATGCTTAAAACTGACAGAGATAATGCTTAAAACTGACAGGTAACTAGAGATTACTAAAGGTTACCTGGGAAAGGCTTTGTCTGCTAGAAACTGGCAGAAACCAGTCTTGTCTGGCCAAATAACCAGAGGTCATGTAGGATGTACAAGGTTCTTTACTCTATCTAGATGTTCTGGCGTGAGAAGTTCATGAGTGATATGGAATGTCCAGATTGGACAGCCCAAGCAGATGTTGTGCCTCCATGTCCATTGCTGCTGCCTTGTGATGTCTGGCTTTCTTATTATTTGCTCATTAGTGGGGTGCTCTGTTGTCATTTTGACAGTTAGTGAAATATAACCTATTGCAGGTTAAAAAAAAATCAGAAGTTTTCTCCCCAGTGACATTTATTTATTTATTTATTTATTTATTTATTTATTTATTTATTTATTTATTTATTTATTTATTTATTTATTCATTTATTCATTTATTCATTTATTCATTCAATCATTCAATCATTCAATCATTCATTCATTCAATTTTTGTCACAGCACTTCTCTGGGTGGGTTACAACTCACAGAACAGAAAACAAAAATAAAAACAGATATTAAAACAAACTGCAATAACCCTTAAAAAAGCATAGATACAGGGATCAAATGATGCCTTAAGCATTTTTTTGTTATGTTGAGTTGTTTGGGAAAAATTAGTTTTTCATGTAACACCCCGCATACCTTGTATTTTTGCACAGAAAACCTAGCATTTTGCACATGTTTTGTTAACATAACTTTCTTGTGCAAAACCCCTATACTTGTGTGTTGTTCTTTTGTGCTAATTTGCTGATGATGAGAAAAGTCATATTTTGACTCTCACATATAAGTTATCCAGGAGTTGACAGGGTTTTGTTTTGTTTTGTGTTTTTTTGATGGAGTGTCTCATTACCTTTGAAGAGAAGTGAATATGAGTATTTTTTTCTGTCCTTTTAAGAAGGAGCATTGGAGAGGCAGGTGAAAGAGAGAGAAGTGGAGGAGGGGAGGAAAAAACATAGGGGCAGGGATTGTAAGTGTTTTTTACCTAGATAGAGCTGGTAGAGGCTGAATGAATGCCAAGACTGAAGGAGAGGATAACCAACATGAAAGAATACATGTCAGTATGGGAGAAGAAAAGAGAGCAAGAACCGTAGGATGGGAATGGAAGTTATAGTTTTCTAATCTAGGTGGAGAAATATGCATTATTGTGCAGGAGTGCATGCACACAGGCATAGTTCTAAAGGCAGGAAATTGTAAGCAGTGTGCAGTTAATTAAACACTATTCATAAATCTGCAGTTCAACTGATAACTTTGTATATCGTGTGATAATTTGTTCCTAAGATGTGTGTGTATTCTGTGTTGTCAAGTCAGAACTGACTTATAGTGACCCCAACAGAGTTTTAAAGGTAAATGAGATATTTAAGAAGTGGTTTTACCAGTTCCACTCCCCCAGTGAGTTTTTATGGCCAAGTGGGGATTCGAACCTGGTTCTCCAGAGACCTAGTCCGTTGCTCTATTCACTACACCATACTGGGGATCCTGTTCCTAAGATAGTGTATGCTATTTTATCTATAGTTTGATTCTTTTCCCCCCACATTTTACAGCCTTTGTTGACATGCAGTATTTTGTTAGTACCTGGTAGTCTTTTCTAGTGTATGTGATTTACTCTTTGGTGTTTACTTTAACAATGCATGAGAGATGCCGTGGCAGCAGTATGAAGTCTTTGTTGAGATATTTAGTCTTTGGTGAGTTAACTGCTCTGGAGAAACCTTCTGCAGTACAGTTTGAAGGACATGGCTACCACTGCTAGAACTTTTGCCCTCCTTGTCAAAGGTGAAGCTTCTCAAAGTGTTCTGACTTCTAAGTACTAGATGTTGATGGATAAAAAGAGCAAAGGCCTCATTGATATAAAAGCCCAAAGGTCTACTCAGAGCCCTGTGGTGATGACCTGATTTTTAAAAAAACATGTCCTTCTAATTTTAATTCTCTCACCCTTGAATTAAGTGCCCACAGGGACAACAGATGACATTATTTTATTGTCTGTCCTGTCCTGCTCTCAGAAATGGAAATCAGTCAAGATGCAGAAACACAAAGCAGCGTGAGGGCAGTACACACTGTGCATTTTACAGGGAAAATTAACTAATGGGTAATGTTTTCATTCAAAAATCAGAACATTTGCAAAGAAATATTAACTTTATTTAAAAAGAATAATGTACTTAATTTAAATACACCGGTTAGCTCTGCCAACTGCATCTCATTTGGTAGTTTATGTGAAAGTTATAAAAGTATCCCATTTATTTATTTATTTATTTATTTATTTATTTATTTATTTATTTATTTATTTATTTATTTATTTATTTATTTATTTATTTATTTATTTATTTATTTGCAAAGGTGGTGCTTCAACCTTCATGGCAGACTAGTGAAAAAGCATACCTTTACATTAATCTAGGACAGGGGTTCCCAACCTTGGTTAACTCAGGTGTTCTTGGACTGCAGTTTCCAGTTTCTAGAAGCTTCACCGCCAGGTATGCTGGCCAGGGGTTTCTCAGAGTGGCAGTCCAAGAACACCTGCATTATGCAAGGTTGGGAACCACTAGTCTAAGGACACAGGTTAAAGGCCTAGGAACCACTGTTCTCACTTCTAGCATGGGACGACTACAAGTCCTTTTCAAGGAGTACAGGTGACAAAGAATAATATTCCCCTTGCCCTTCATATGAAGACTTTGCAACTCCAAATCTGATTCAAAGATAAAGGACAGAACCCTCTTACGAATATCTGTACATACAGAGACAGTTGTCCTGTGCTTTATCCCTTCCAACAGGCTGTTCTTCATGCAAGGGAGAGCCTGCTGAAGGATGAAAATGCTTGAGTGGTTGCCTTTCTGGGATCAAATTAGCCAACAGGATTCTGGGCAATGAACCATAAAGTTGCTAATCTACAGTGAGTTGCTAATCCACAGTGAACATCTGGATAGCAGCCTTGTAAGGTATACTGGTTACTTTGCCAGTGCCTTCCTTCTTTGTAATTGTTTAAATTATAAATATAATTTTACACATGCATCTGCATGTGTAAAATTAGGATGTGCAACTGTATGGAATTCAGTGTCCTCTTTGATTTTCCTTTTTGGGTGTTATATAATTGGCCACCCTCTAACTGACTGTCAAATCGATCAGGTAGCAAACTACTTTTATATCTCTTTGGAGCCAAATGTCAGCAGGGCGAAAATAAAGCAACAGTTTCCACCCCAGCCATCCATCTCTGCTGGAGGACACAGCTGTGCTGCCTCAGGGTCCATCATGCATACTCTGTGCTAGGGTATTACCGTCAGAAGAGGTAAAGGAGATCCTCCCATCACCAGTGTTGAAGAAAGATTCAGCTACTAGTCCAGTCCACTCGGAATGTAGAATTTGGGTTGGTGGTGGACATCTTTTCCCTAGGCACTAAGACACATTGAGTAAGCCCAAAGCAGGTGCTTATTAATTGAAATAGTTCATTATATTTGACTTCAGGATATTCTTGTGACTGAAATTTTACAAATAGGGAATCAGTCTCAGACTGAGTCTCAATATAAGAATTTTTTTAAAAAAATGTTCAGGGGTCAAGAGAAAGGCAGAGTTGCTTAGACTCACATAACAAACTCTGATGAAAATTAGTACTGTTGTATTTCTAAACTCAATTTGAAAACTGACTTGAAGGCCCTATATTGTCAGTAACAGGACTACATAACCCTGGATCTGGTTTTAGCTTCCAGACAATTTTTATTGATGTTATTAGTTTTTATCATATGAACTACATTTATTTTTCATTGTGTTTTTCTATTGATTCTAATGATTTTTATCGTGATTACATACAGTCCTATGAGGCTGGTCAAACAAACAATTCATGTAATACTTTAAATGAAACATATGATATATCAATACAGTGTGGGGTTCGGTTACTGAGTCAATCCAAGTCAGAAATATCTACTGCAGGTAATTATTTTTTTAAAAAGTGCCCTCATCATTATCACATATAGGAAAGGAAGTTAAATCTGTTCCTTAAGTTGACTTCTTTCAAATTTGCTACCTTTTCCTCTTCAGTGAGTAAACACAAAACAAAACAAACAAGCAAACAAAAAACAGGCAAAGAATGCGAAAAAGAGAGGTTGTGTTTTTGTGTTGGCCCAAAATATTTCTTTTCATGAGGGAAAGATTATCCTGATACCCCTCATCCATTAGGATAATTATTGGACCATCTTTTGATTCTCATTTTAAGAATGTTGGAGGATCCCTTTACCTGAAGGCAGCAGGCCACTTTAGAGAAGCAGAACATATGACATGACTCTGTTCTGCAGCAGAAAGGAACATAATTGGGGGCTTAGGAAGAGCAGACTGCAGAATGTCAGTGCTGTTTTTTCCTGCACTGCCTTCCTCTGCCTAATGATAGAGCAAGCACTGGTGGCTATACAGTAAACCATATGACTTAGAGTTTGAGGAAGAGAGATAAATCTCTGGTTGCCTTGCGCCCTTAATTCCTTTGTTGTTGCTGGAAGTTTCTGGGCACAGCTAGAAGAACCCACAAAATATATATTTTTAAAAAACCTGAGTCTCTTATGCTGCACACATTTTTCGGATGATCTGGAATATTTCTCATTGCATTTTGTTACATTTCATGTTTCCCTGGTCTGTTTCAGTGTCATCTCACCACCCAGCAGCACAAGGTAAGGTAGGAACAAGTACTTGAACCACGTGATAGTTTTTCTTCACCATTTAGAGCAGAGGTCGTCAACCCCCAGTCCACAGCCAGGGGTCCGGTTTGTGGCCTGAGCCGGACTGGGCTGTGAAGATAGACCTCCCTCCGCACACATTCCCCTCCCCACAGCTGCTTTGCGCATGTGCCAGCACTGGCATGAGCGCTCCCTCACCCCTTCACTCATGCAACCGAGTGCCCAAGCACCCAAATGAAGGGGCGGCCATGTGGGCAGGTGGGCAGGTGTCCCTGCACATGCACGAAGGGGCGGGAGTTCTTATGCTGGCCCTGCCTGGTGGACGGGCGCTCCCCCATCGCTTCGCACATGCGCCCAAGAGCACACACCTGCAGGGGGTGTGTGCCTTCCTTGGAAACTCAGCCAGTCTGCAGTCCCAAAAAGGTTGGGGACCACTGATTTAGAGGCCACCCTTGAGTTAACTGTAAAAATAACCTGTCATTTCAGTTGCAACATGAAAGGAGTGAAATTATCCCTCTTTAAACTGCAGTCATATTATAATGTGGTATAGTTGTGCCTGACCTATGCCCCTAAAGTAATTAATTCCAAGTAAATAGTTACTGTTTGCATGTACAAGCTTTGGTTTCTCTGAACATCTGGATTTGGCCAAAGAAGTGGTTATTTATATGACTGTGCAGAGACTATATCAAATCTAAACTTTTTAAGAGTTTGTTTGACTGTATGCCTAGTATAAATAGAACTGGTGTTGTAACTGGGTAAGTCAGAAAGCCTTTATTGGCTTTAATTTTTAACATGCCACTGGATATATATCAAGCAGGAATGGCTTAACTATTCCTACTGCTCATAGCACAAATATGCAGCCACTTTTGGGTAGATGACTTTTGACGTTATTTCTAGTTCTAACATTTTGTGGTTTTGTTATTCTATCATCAGCTTGTGAAACAATATGATATTCCTTTGGGATAATCTTCGAGTATGAAATGTGCAATTCACATTACCTCACAGCTAGCTATATCTATTGAGGATGCTGATATAAGTGCTCAATTTTCCTAGTTACATATATAAAGCAATTTCCCTTCCATTTTTGTGTGTTGTTGTTTCCTTTTTTATTTTAAATAACTAGGTTGCAAAAGTTTTGTTTGAGAAAAGTAGTTTGGTTTGCTGGAAATCATCTAAGCTTCCTCATTATAGTTTGTGAATTGGTCAATTTGATCCAAATCTATCAATTGAGTGGACTCAGTCATGCTGTAAATTCTTTAGAGAATATTTAAGAACTGAAATGTGTGCAGGCAAGCTTCGCTTAGGAGAATCACAAAGTAATACAGTCTAAGAAAATAGATTCCACCTAACCCCATTCATGAGAATACTCTCTTCACAGCTTAACATTTAGTTATTTATTTAATTAATTTATAATCCACCCATCTAGACCAAAGTCTACTTTGGGCGGCTAACAACAAACTACAACAAATTCATAAAAACCATGGCAATGTAAAATAACAACAGCAATATAGTATGGTACAAGATGGCATAGTAAACTAAGCAGTGACAGGAGGGAAGGCCTGCCTAAAGAGCCAGGTCTAGAGCTTGCTCTTAAAAACACCCAGCGAGGGAGCCAGGCAAATCTCTGGGGGTAGATTGTTCCAGAGATGAGGGGCCATCTCTGAGAAGGCCCTGTTTCTTGTTCTTTCTCTTCAGGCCTCCCTTAGCATCAGGCCCCCCAGGTGCCCCTCCTGGATAGAAGGAGTAATACAGGTAGATCTAAGTGGGAGAAGGCATTCCACCAGATATTGAGGTCCTAAACCATTTAGGGCTTTATATGTCGTCATTAATACTTTGAAATTAATGCAGAATTGAACGGGCAGCCAATACAGAGCAGCCAGAGTGGGGGAGATATGTTGACATTTTCTCACCCCGGTGAGAAGTCTGACCACCATGTTCTGCACCATCTGTAATTTCCACATCAATCTCAAAGGCAGCCCCACGTAGAGCGCATTACAGTAGTCTAATCTCGATACTACAAGTGCATGGACCAGAGTGGTGAGCGACCCAGCATCAAGATAGGGACGCAGCTGGGCAATCCACCTAAGATGGAAGTAGTTGGTGCAGACCACTGACACTACCTGTGTTTCCATGGTAAGCTCCAGATCCAGATGGACACCCAAGCTGCAAATCTCAGTCTTCGTGGCGAGAGTTCCCCCCCCCCCAAGAAGTGAGGCAGTTTCCCAAACCACTAATGTCAGGGCCGCCCACCCTCAGGACCTCCATATTGTCCGGATTCAGCCTCAGTCCATTCTCCTGCATCAATTGCATTACAGTCTTCAGGCAGCGCTGAAGGAACGGAACAGCACCCACTGTTGTAGGAAAAAAAAGAGAGGTAGATCTGGGTATCATCCGCATACTGATGACATGAAGCCCCACATTCCCTGATGATCCCTCTCAGCGGCCTCATATAGATATTAAACAGCATTGGGGAGATAATCGAGCCATGTGAAACCCCACAATTGAGGCTTCACAGGGCCGATACACTATCCCCAAGCTGTACTCTCTGAGGACAGTCCTCCAAGAAGAAACAGAACCAGGCAAGCACCAAGCCACCAATTCCCAACTCGGAGAGCCTCCCTAGGAGGATACAGTGGTTGACGGTATCAAAGGCAGCTGAGATATCGAGGAGGACCAACAGAAATATTTTGCTCCTGTCGGCCTCCCTCAGCAGGTCATTCAACAAGGCGACCAATGCCGCTTCCATACCATGTCGCGGCCTGAAGCCCAACTGGAATGGATCCAGGGCATTGGTTTCATCCAAAAGGGACTGAAGTTGGTCAGCCACCACCTTCTCCACCACTTTGCTAAGGAAAGAAACATTGGTGACAGGCCTATAATTGCCAGTGTCGTCCGCCGCCAAACGTGGCTTCTTCCTAATGGGCCTAATGAGTGTCTCTGTGAGGGCAAGGGGAACCCTGCCATCCTGGAGAGACCCATTAATTATTGCAGTGGCCCATTCAGTTGTTACAGGCCTGGCTACTTTGATTAGCCAGGCCGGGCAAGGGTCAAGTGAGGAGGTGGTGGCTTGACAGTGATCAACCACTTTGTCCACCATATCTGACATCACAGGCTGAAAGAAACAAGGCAGAGTGCTGAACGTCTCTGCTCGATCTACTGTATTCAAAAAAGGAGATAGATCCATGCAGATGGCCTCCACTTTTGATTTTTAAAATGCTGCAAATTGGTTAGGTGAAATGTTAGTGGGAGGCCTATCACTGTGACCAATTCTAGATAGATCGCGTACTATACAGAAAAGTTCCACCTGCTGATTTGAAGCTTCGCTTATCTAGACAGCGAAGTAAACTTGACTAGCAGACCTCACCCTGGTCAGGTAATGGTTAGTTGCGATCCTTACAGCTTTCCAATTATATTCCATCGGGTTTTGTCTCCAGTTGCATTCTAGCCTTCACCTATTCTACTTCATAGCTCGCAGCTGCTCTGTAGAGGAGAGGGCATTTAGGAGCAATCGTGTCAACAGCCTTGGTGGCAGCAGTGAACCAGCCTTTGACCAGAGCTTCGACAGGAGCACCAGTGAGATCAGCCAGAAACCCTCTCATGGAATCCTGGAATCCTATAGAATCCAGTAGCCTTTGTGGGCAGACCATTAGTTAGGCATCCTTCAGTCTCGAAAGACTATGGTAAGGGCAGACCATTAAATTAGATCCTTTCTCCCCACGGAGAGGGAGAGCCACTGAGAGGTTGTATTTTATTAGGCGGTGATCCAACTGTGGCATACAGCTCTGCTCTCACCTGTCCGTCACTGCTGGGCAGGGGAACCTCAGCCAATGAGAGGACGGAGGGTGGTGCAGAAGTGGGAGGAGCTGGGTTATATAAGGTGTGTGTGATGTGTGAGAAGGGAGGAGATCAGTTGGGAAGATGAGTGATTAGAGAGATTGATAGAGAGTGAGAAAGAGCCTGTCAGTGAGGGAAAAGTCTGTGAGCTAGTGTCTTATAAACAGTGATTGACAACTAGATTTTATACCTGTGATTTACTCCTTTTATTTTGTGTACTCAATAAACACTTTATTTGTTTTGAAAGAAACACTTGTCCTTGTAATTTAAAGGATAGGTTGGTGGCAGCAGTTTTGAAGAGAAGTAGTGAGCACTCTTAGAGGCCTGGATGGGTAGAGGCTTGAGAGTAGCCTGCTACACTGACCATGACAAGGGGACTGACACAAGGTCAGTTATCATCCGACCACATTCACTCCACTCAGAGGAAAACAACAGGTCTAGTGTATGACCTCCCACGTGAGTTGGGCCACTGACATGTTGGGACACGTCAGCAGCACGGATGGAATACTTTAAAAACTGCCATTTGCAGCTGGGCCCTCTTGACATATATAATAGTTCCTGTGCTGAGAGACAGTTACTATTTTGAATGAACAACCAGGAGAGGAGAGCCAAAATACTTCAACACAGAGCATCTCTATAACTCCAGTTGATCTCCTGTAACAAATGTACAAGCTCACCATGAAGTAAAAACACTAAGCAGAAACTAGCAACTTACATGTATACATCTGCTGAAGCAATATAATTGCTACTTCTTCTTTTTATTAAATTTCCCACAGTCCTTCACAATCAAGTTGTTTGATTAGTTCCTAAATCCTCCTACATAACAGTGTCAGGGGTTACTTTTTATTTCCTCATAGAATCAGCCGCCTGCCTTGTTGTACCAGTGTCTGCAGGGAATAGTTAAGCATTTGTGTGTTTGTACTTTCCTGAAGAATTTGTTTATTGTGTATGCATGCCTGAAAATACAAGAAATTGTACTGTGGCTCTTAACCTCTCAAGCCTCACAATTTGCACTGTTCACAATGTTATTTCCAAGCATTCCCAGACTGGTCCATTGCCTTTACTCTAGTTTAAATATTAAACATGTAAAAAACAAAACAAAAACAGCTGTCAAGTTTATAAATGTGGCATACTGTGTTTCTTTATCCTCAATTCAAAATGCTGGGAAATGGCCTGATGTGGCTGCATAATATCATGCCTGCATTTACCTCAGTTTATTCTAATGTTATATGCCCAGAGTAGACACATTCTAGATGGGCGGTATATAAATCTAATAAATAAATAAATTGCTAGTAGGAAAAAGGATGCCAAGCTTTAACAGAGCAAAGGGCAGCCTTTGCCAGTTTCAAAGTTATAATTTTTTTGGGAGGGGTGCTATCCCCCATTTTCAGAACTGCCGTGTAGAATGCTGATTTGCTCTGCTGCACGATATGATAGTTGCACTCCTGTGCAATTATAATGAAACTTCATGGGGATTCATGTCACATCAGAAGAATGAAAAAAATTGAAGAGGAAGATGGAGATTTCTTCCCAATAAGTGCAGGTATTGGGTGAAGTCCAGTTATAAATCACATTGAACAGACACAGAGTGCTGTCCTCTGAAGATGCCGGCCACAGAGACTGGTGAAACGTTAGGAAGAACAACCTTCAGAATACGGCCAAAGAGCCCAAAAACCCCACATTGAACCGATGGTGATTTGGTGAATCAACACTTATGTATGTTCCATTGGTACAATGGGTTTACTCCAGTTGCAACTTACTACTGGATTTCAAGCATTCTGTCTTTTCTTTCTTAAGAAACATGTCATAGAGAAGTACCTTATTTGAACTCCAAATCCTGAGATTCTCCAAGGATTCTGCAGACAGAATTCTGGAAGTTCCAACCCACAAGCATGCATCTGCAGAGATACATCATTTCACTTACCTGTAGAAAGTCTGAGACCACCTTCTTCCTACCCTTATTTCCTGCTGCAGTGCATTCTGATATGAAGTTGCTGCCATGGTTCCTGGGAGCAGGGGTTCTTCAGAATATATTGTCCTCTCATGGAGCAATGATTGAACTGGGGTACTGCAATCAATCAATCCTTAGTGCTCACTGGAAGGATAGATCCTGAAGCTGAGGCTCCAATACTTTGGCCATCTCATGAGAAGAGAATACTCCCTGGAAAAGACCCTGAAGTTGGGAAAGTGTGAAGGCAAGAGGAGAAGAGGACGACAGAAGATGAGATAGATGGACAGTGTCATTGAAGCTACCAACATGAATCTGATCAAACTCCGGGAGACAGTGGAAGACAGGAGGGCCTGGCGTGCTCTGGTTCATGAGGTCATGAAGAGTTGGACATGACTTAATGCAAACAACACTGCAAACAAAACTCTGTTCATGACATGAGTTAGATATCAATGGTTCAAGGTTGACTCAGCCTTCTATCTTTCAGAGGCCAGTAAACTGAGTACCCATATCACTAGGGGGATGGTGATGTATAGCTTGTAAACAGTCCATAGAGTGCTTTAAGCTTTTTGGGATGGTATATAGGCAGCACACACTTTACTATAGAGCATAAAGGTCAATGACACTACCACCCCCAGAAAGCACTGCAGCAGGAAATAATGCCTAGAATAAACCCTCTGCCTTTGTTTTTTGTTTGTTTGTTTTTCTCCAGAGCTTAAAACAGATTTGGTGGGATGGGGGGCATAGTTGGATCTAAAGTGGGAGTTTTTATTTTTAAAAGTTTTCATAGCCATTGGGAAGTATGGGGACAATGAAGAGCCTTGCTTTATTTACTCCCTATGTCGCCACTAACTGTCAAGTTCTGTTTTCTTTCTGTGCTGTCTGAATATCAGTATTCCTTCTTCTAAAGATAGGATAATGAACAGAATAGTCATTTGAGATAAGATTCCGAATATAATCCCTGAAAAATGTGCAAAAGATGAGAATCCAGCCACAGGATTCAATGTGCATGATTGAACTTGTATCAAAATTAAAGTGCAGGAGAATAACAGATGGACTAGCAATGAGACATATCTAGTGAGACCCAAGTGCCTGTCTGTGGAATAGTCACCCCCTCAAACTAACACAAGATGCTTGACATTTGGATTTCCAAGACTGTGTACATTTTGTTTTTCTGATACATTTGTTACAGATAATAATGTAATGTTTAGGCAACATGTTGCTAGCAAGCCACATTCATGAGTCACGGCAGAGGTTCAAAACCAGACACAGGCGGACATCATGTCAGTAGAAATAAAAATGTTCCATATGTCCATTTTTCATTGTGGAGAACAGTAGCTAAGGTGAGCTCTAAATAAGAATTTAGGTCTACTGTACTAACCCATCGCTTCAGCTGTGAATGGATCCATCCTTTCTCGAGTCTCCCCCCTCAGTCGACCCACCCACATTTTTTCTTGCTGCAGGATCACCATGGTTTTATCTTTCTAGCTCTTGATCTCTCTAGTTTACCTCAATTGTTGCTACTTTTTAAAAATGATACCCTCTGGTTTCTTTTATCACCTTAAGACTGTAAATCAGCAAACGGAAAGGAAGTACCATAAATCCATATATTAAGTGATTTCTTCACAAGCCTGAAAACTAGTGATGATTTTTATATTTCACAAGGCTTTGAATTCAGCAGCTTTTTATAACCGACTGAATTTTAAAAAATGATCACACTTCCATAGTGTAAACCTGCTTGTGGCTTTAAATATTAAATGATATATTGTGTGATCGGATTAGTTATATCAATCAACCAACCAACCAACCAACCAACCAACCAACCAACCAACCAACCAACCAACCAACCAACCAACCAACCAACCAACCAACCAACCAACCAATCAATCAATCAATCAACCAATCAATCAATCAACCAACCAATCAATCAACCAATCAATCAATCAATCAATCAATCAATCAATCAATCAGTCAGTCTGTCTGTCTGTCTGTCTGTCTGTCTGTCTGTCTGTCTGTCTGTCTATTGTTGAGTCATTTGTTTCAGGTTATTGTTGGATAATAACATAAGAAGTCCTTGTAGTCTTTGAAAAACATTCTAACCCTTGACTATAAAATGTTTAGATTTCTGGGTATCACCCGGAAAGCAGATAACTATTTTCTAACTTTGGTTAAAAAACTTCAACTGCATATCCTGACATACTTGAGTGAGCAGGCAACAGTGCTGCTTATGGAACTATTTCATGGACTTTGGAACTAAAGGAAGGATAATATTTAAATAACGTATGGAGAACTGGAAGGGATCAACATACCATGCTATCCAAATTGCTCCCTCAAAGAGGTCCAGTTTTATTTTAAGTGCAGCAGCTAACTTAGGCAGCAGGTGTTGAGTTACGACAGGAAAGCCAATATTTATTTATTATTTTATTGATTGAAATGGGGAGATGGACGTCTGGGATTTTCCACATTTTCCAAAATAACATGATTGCTTTGGGATGCCATGTGCCTAGACACGATTGAGTAGAGGGTGCCATTTGCTGCTCCACCTCATGTAGCAAAAGGTTTGGGGTCAGGCTGTCTCCAAAGAAAAACCATCTGATTATCATCCTCAGAACAGACTTAATGTATTGAACCACCAGAGAAATGTGCACACCACAGAAGCCAGAGATCTAAAGATGGCCTTGTAGGTTATTTGAATGATTTGATAATAATGAGTGACACAAGTTTGATCAGTTCTTTGTTTTGGCTCTTTGTGTGTGTGAGAGAGGGAAGGATTATCTGAGAAAACTATACCCCTTGCTTATAAACCAGTCCATATATGGGAAAACAAGATGGAGGTTATAAACACTGTTTAACACTACATTGCTTTCAATGTGCCTATAAGAAAATAAATCATACATGTAGAGACTGCTAAGTGTTATAAGGTATCTCAGAACAAAATTAGGTCTGTATTGTTTGTATAGTTACACATACTTTGTAGACATAGAAAACTCTCTCTCTTTCTATCTAATAGGAGTGGAAATTCATGGACGATATGTTTACTGGACTGCAGAGCTGTAACTAGCACTGTTGGCACCAAGAGTCTTGCTCACATGAACCAAACTTGGTTAAGTTTGGTTCATATGGAATTTACATATGTGGCAGAAGCTGAAGAAATGGGGAGGTGTCTCAGCATATGACAGTAATATCAGTTTTGTGCCAAGCCTTTATGTTATAAATGTCCTTCTGAGAGGAAATTACAAAAAGGAAGAGTTTAGGCAATATGCACACCCAGGGCTGATGGATTCACACTCTTCCTTCAGCAAATACTAACAGGAGGGTTCATGACTTACAAGTAGCAAATTTTGACAGCATGGATAAAAACTCTGGTGGTTTGAGAGATGAGGGTTTCTTGTATGTTTGCATGTATATATTTAATTTATCCTACCTATGATCCATTCTGATGCTCATACACATTCTCATACCTTCCCCTTGCTCTCACCTTCACAACTCTGTTCACTATGCACAGGGGACTGGAAGCAGGATTATACATGAATCATAGAATCATGAAGTTGGAAGGGGCCTATAGGGCCATCAAGTCCAACTTCCTGCTCACTGCAGGAATACAAATCAAAGGCTATTAGCCAGCTGTTTGTCTAAATTTCTCTTGAATGCCTTCAGTGCTGGAACACTCATCAGCTCTCAAGGTAGTTTCCATTGCTGTACTGCTCTAACAGGAAGTTTTTCCTGATATTCAATTGAAATCTGGCTTCCTGTAACTTGAGCCCATTGTTGTGTGTCCTGAACTCTGCGATGATTGAGAACATGTCCTGCCCCTCCTCTGTATGGCAGCCTTTCAAGTATTTGAAAAGAGCTATCATATTTCTCCTCAGTCTTTCAAAGCTTAAGCATGCTCAATTCTTTCAGTCTTTCCTCATAAGGCTTGGTTTCCAGCTCCCTGATTATTCTTGTTGCCCTCCTGTGAACTTGGAATGAAGGATTGAGAGAGCAGGATTGTGACTGCTCTTTCCATCAGCATTAGGCAAGGTAAATGCATCGTGAAGGATACTTGGAACTGTAGTCCAATAACATCACAGAGGCGGTGCTATCGATTCTGTAGAGGTAGTGAATTTGCTGTGAATTTGTCTAAAGAAGTCTCGAAGGATCTACACACAGTGCTAAGCTTGTTTGGAGAAAAAAGTCAACACTTTGAATTGCTCTTGAAAATTTTGGACTGAAACAGAGAGTGGTTTTACTGCCTATAGTGTAACCAGCTTCCACTGCTGGAGGGCCACTCAGTGCCCTCCAGCAGAATGTTCTATGCATTCATAGCATCTGTGCATTTGGAGGCTTCATATATGCAGTGAGGACCCAGATCATACAGGCTTCCTGATCATGTGAAAGACCTTACAAACACAGTGTCTTGTGCACTTCCACACTCCAAGGAAGAACAAACATCTGATCAAAGGTTCAAATATCAGTATAATCTTCCTTCATGTGTTCAGTGAGCAAATACAGTTTTTCAGGAAACTGCAAGGCTTAAATGTACCAGTTTCATACTATAACTACTGGTCATAAATGTCTAATTATCCTTATAGTCTTATGATTAGGATTTAACATTAAGGCTGCAGTGCAATGCACATTTATTTGAGAGCAAGTCTCAATTGACTTTAGGAGAAAATGCAGACTCCATGCTAGGATAATCGGTTTATTAGATCACCTTCACTCTGCCCCCAAATTATGTGCAATTATGTAGAAACTGCTTAGATCTGACCTGTTAGTCAGGCAAGATGTTGCAAATGGGAAGGGGCAGGAATCAGGAAAGGGGAGTGATAAGAAACAAAAGCGGACTAAGTCTTAAGATATTTTCTTCCCTTCTTTCCCAGTTGTGATGAAGGAAGGAGAAAAAGTAGATGTTCATTTGTGGCTGACCCAGAAGACATGCAGTACTACTAATCCTGGGGTGCAGCAAGAAGAAGCCATTATATTGACTGAGAACCAAGCATTATAGAAAATACTGGTCCTCTGTTGCTGTAACAGTGTCACCTGACAACAGGAACTCTCACTGTGGATTTCAGCCTCTCTTTCTGTCTTGTTTGAAGCTGCCGGCTACTTCATAGGCGGATATCCCGCTAAATTAAATAGGCTCTAAAGTCACATGGTGAGTTTGTTATACAGTGGTGCCTTGCTAACGAGCGCACCGTAGAACGACGAATCCGAATAGCGAGCCCCTTTTCGGGATCGCTAATGCGGAGGCATACCGATCGTTCCAATGGGCAAAACTCCCATAGCGACGATCGGTAAGCGTTTTGCTTACCGATCTTCGCTTTGCGATGCCTGCGGATCAGCTATTCGGTGGTTCTAAAATGGCCACCGGATGCCCGAAATGGCTGCGTGCAGTGTTTTCGCACCCTCCCCTCGCTTACCGAGGGCGCAAAAATGGCTGCCACTATGGAGGAAACTTCGCTGAACGGTAAGTTTAGGGCCCATTGGAACGCATTAAATGATGTTTAATATGATGTTTCATGCATTCCAATGGGTTTTTATGTTCCGTTTAGCGATGTTTTCACATAGCGAGGGTTAATCCGGAACGGATTAACCTCGCTATGCGAGGCACCACTGTATGCTGTAAAGCTTCTGAATTATAATGATCCTCAATAGGGTTTCTGAGGTATGTGAGATGTTCAAGGAGTGGTTTACAGCTGCTATAAACTCCCCAGTGAATATGCATGGCCAAGCAAGGATCTGAACCCAGGTCTTCTGATTCCTAGTCTGACATTCTGTACATTACACCATACAGTTGTAGTAATTGTCAGCATGGCTGTGTCTGTGTTATTTATGGTCCTTCTGAATACACTTCTGTAGACTTGTATTGTAATACTGCATATGTCTATTCAGAAGAAAGTACCATTGAATTCAACAAGCCTTGCTCTTGGGGAGGGCAGTATATGATTGCAGCTTTACTGAAATGTCAAAAGAATTCCTTCTGAATAATGTTTGTTTGTTTGTAAATATGTAGAAACTGCTTAGATGTGAAGATTTCAAACAGATGTACAACAATAATAAAACCAGAAGGGCCAGAATCCTACTGATGCTTATGTAAGGTGTGAGTAATTTGTCTTGGCTAATTATTGCAAGCTGATGAGGTTCACACATGTCTGGTCATGTATCGAAGTCTGCAACCTAGATACACCTGAGCACCTTGACAATTAGCTGCAGTTAACCTTTCATAAATGTCAATAAGATGCTGGACAATATAAGCAATATGCACAATTCAAATATGGAATTTATTTCTCCTTCAAATAATGGACTGGACTACTTGGAAAACCAGGTAACATTTAGGAGAAAGGTGTCGGATGTCAAGCAGATGTTTGTTTTGTTTTGTATATTTCACAATCTGTTTTTAAGAGCATTGTAAGAACTGGAAGGGCAAGTGGCTGGCCACTTCCATTCTGGGATAAAGTTTCCATGGGAATTAACCACTTTATCTTAGAATACCTTGAGGCTCTGCTTCATTGATTTCTCTTTCACTAGGAAACAGTCTTGACACTTTCCACTTAACAGAGGGGTGACACATGTCGGAATAGGATGCTGCTGGTAAAAGCAGGAGCAACAGTATATATAATCTAGGTTTCATTTGTAGACCTTAAGTCAGAGCCTTTACTTTCACGTGCAATCATTAGTTCCTTTGAAAAACACTGTAGTACAAACAAAACCAAAGGCATCGAGGTTTTAACATTCTGTGCCCATTTTATTTAAAAAAAGAGAGCTTCTCCCCTGCACCTAGCTTTTACTTTGGACATTACTAATACAACTACACTACTTGTAACAATAACAATTAGTTACAAAGTAAGATAGCTGCAGCAGTAATGTAACTATTTAAAAAGTAATGTAACTAATAAAAATTGTTAATGTTACTTTGTCGATATAAAAAGTAACATCAGAATTACTTAAGTGCAATGAGTAACATGAAGGTATTTTCAAACATTACTTTGTATGGGCATTTTTCCAGATGTTCTGCTGCTTTTCAATCAATCTTAAGTAACGAGAGGAGTGCTCTTTGGTTTGGATGTCTGCATTTTTATAAACATTTCCAAGGTACAACAGATGGAACCAGGGGGTACTTCTTTGACCTGCTGGTTATGACAATACAATATGTTAATAATGCACAAGTGACCAACTTACTTGTGCCATAGAAGCAATGATGATGATGATAATGGCAATTGAGCTGCCAAGAAGTAATTAGTGTCCCGTGAGATCCTTTTAAAATGTCATGCATGCATCTGCTTCCACCCTGTCAAAGATGGTGTACTTCTGCCATCTCAATCTATTTACTGAGTTTTCAGAGTCTTAAAACTTTATTCCAGGAGATGCTATTCTCCTGAGCAGAGTAGGGATTCTTCTTCCAAATGTTTTGGCCTCTCTCCCGTCACCTCCACTCACTATAGCTGTGGTAATAGGTCAACGAGTCACAGTTCTAAATATTCTGGAGAGCCAAAGTGGAAGCTGGCTCTCCAAGTGGAAGCTCAAGGACTAGAAGAACAGATATTTATTTATTTATTTATTTATTTATTTATTTATTTATTTATTTATTTATTTATTTATTTATTTATTTATTTATTTATTTAAATTAAAAATTAATTAATTTTTATACTGAAGGCCACTCTGGGAGTTTACAACATATATAAACAGCAATTTAACAGAACAGAAAACAAAAATAATAAAATACAAAGAAACAGTACAGTAAAAACATAAAAAAATAAATTTCCATAAAACATTTGAAACATTTGAAATGGACAACTTGATCGAGTAGGCTAGCTAAGCTCAGCTGAATCCTTAGATTTCTGTTTTGGAATGCCTGCCTAAATAACCAAGTTTTTAGTGACTTTAATGAAAACCACCAGAGAAGGGGCCAAACAAATCGCAGGAGGAAGTGCACTCCACAGCCAAGGAACAATTGCCAAGAAAGCCCAGTTCCTCATCTTCTCCCTGTGTGCCTCTCTTGGGGTTAGCCTCCTCAGCTGGCCTGCTTGAGATGTTCTTGTGGGGTGGGCAAATCTCGTTGGAAGTAGACATGCTGCCAGATGTCCTGATTAATGTCCCAAATCCAACACATTAAGATACGCATTTAGTAATGTAGTGAGCAATACCCTGCAGTGAGGATTTTTGTAGAGGATAATCCCATAGAAATCATATAAACATATCTCCGTTTCTTGGAACCTGTGAAAATGGCTCTTTTTTCCTTGGCAAGCAATAATTGCTTTACAGGCCAGGTTTAATTCACAAGCCCTGGACTATTCTTTGTAACACTTTATGTCTAAACCTTCCCATATTTTCCTGTTTTACAATGTAAATGTGCCTTGATCAAGAGCCAAAAAATGCAGAAAAATTATGGGTGATCACAGAACAAAGGAAGGCTAATTGCCTTAGAGAAAGTACAAAGGAGTTGACTATGGATGTCTGAACCAGCGGAGCCCTGCAGGCAACACCCTGAGAGCTCTTTTTATTGACTTAGCATGAGTTACGTAGTATGTTGTTAGAATTCAGATAGAATACTAGTTACCTAGGATCGGCTGAAATAACTCTTTAATCTTATGCTCTACCTCTAAGCAAAAGGGCAGAATAAGGGGTTACCCTGCCTGCTGGCAGCTACCACTTCCTGCCAGGAGTGTTTGCACGTCACTAGAACAGAATGTAGCTACAACCTTTAGGCAGACATTTCCCACAACTGGTAAACACAGGCTTCATTTGCAAGTCTGATTGCTGAGGTTAGTGAAAGGAAGGGGGAAAGCCTCTAAAGAATACTCAATACAATTTTGGAGAGGTAATCTGTAAAAAAAATATTATTATAGTAAATAGAGTCCAGTGGGTATGGGGTGCACATTAGAATTTAGTTTATAATAAGCACTATTACTTGTATTTTTTGTAGTTTTGTTGTTATGTATGTGTTTTTTGTGTATTTTTTGTATAAAATAAAATTTTAAAAAAAGTCTGATTGCTGAGGCACATATTTCAGAGGAAACCCTCTTGTAGTAGGGAAGATGGGTTAATTGAAAGAAATTTAAACATTTATTAATATGTAGTTTGACCTCTAGAATATTTCTTTCCAGTTCATTCTGACATATTGCAAAATGGAAGTAAAATCAGATGAAGCACACATTTTCTAATACTTCTCTTACATGATTTATTCTTCCCATTGTCTAATTAGCTGAATAAATAGTATGGATCTAATGGCAGAAACTGTTATGGGAGGCAGTGCATAAACTACTGTTAGGGGAATTTAAAGTTAAATGCAAATGAATTCACGTGCAATGAAATGCAGTTCTCAGATTGCAACATATGAGTATTGCTTTGCATAGTCCACTAAGAAAACCTTTCTTCCATAGAGAGGTTTGAAGTTCCATAAACTGATTTTTCCAGCTCTTGCATGGTTTTCCTTGTGCTTCTGAATTCAGATTAGATGTGCCACATCTGTTCCAGTTCTGCATTATACTTCTCCCTTAAAACAATCCCATCAGCTGAATAGTTACCAACCTGTGTCGGAAAATTTGCAATGCTGCTACAGAAAAAAGCACATCAACAAATATTCTAAATCTTTTATAGTTCTTTGGAGATTCACCCAGTTCTGCTATATTTGCTTAAATATAATATATGGAGACAATATACAGTTTTCTTTCATTCAATTTTCTTAACTGTGTGCCTGGCTTAGATATGAAATGTCTAACTGATGCAGTTTTCCATTTTGGAAAATAATTTATCTCAGGCTCGCTGTGTAATGATCTTTAGTCCAGAAATATAAACCACAGAATGAGGACTGGCATAAAGCAGAACTTTAATCTGCAGAGTGAATCAATAGTTTGTACAGTGTTTTCATGCCTTCCTCAATTCATCAATATCTGATCCTAGGGCATGTCTTCAAATCACCATTTTCTAAGAAATGGGATTAACTAGATCTTCTTCACATATCTGTCTCTATATTCTAAAATACATTTATATGAGCAACATATGATCTATCAAGCGGAATTCACTCAACCCACTATGTAAGGTGGAGCACTAGGGGTCCTGACTTTGAGACTGTAGTATAAGGGGATTGTCAGCAACCATTGCAGGCCCCATTATGTGGTTGATGACAAACATTACTCTTTGTATATCAACTAGTGGTACAGGTTTCTATCAGTTCTTATTAAAACTGTCTAAATTAATAATACAGATGAAGCACTAGGTGAAATATGGTAAAGGAGAAATAATAATAATAACCTTAGAACTACAGAGCTGGAAGTGATCCTGTGGATCATCATGTCCAGCCCCAGTCAAGGAGGCACACTGGGGAATTGAACTCCCAACCTTTGGTTTTGCAGCCAGAGACATAAACCACTGAACTATCCAGCAGTTATGAAGTAACGTGATATGATGCTGTTAAATACTCTCCGAAGAAATTATCATTATGTTGATAATACTGAAATTGGAGATGGACTTTCACCCCTTGGTCTATACCACAATAGGTTGTTGTCAAATCACTTCCAACTCATAGTGACCCTATGAATGAGCTATCTCCAAAATGGCCTATCTTCAACAGCTCTGCTCAGCTCTTGTAGATTTAAGCCTGTGGTTCCTTTAGGGAGTGAGTCCATTTTGTATTTTGTCTCCTTCTTTTCCTGCTGCCTTCAACCTTTCCCAGTTTTTTTCCAAAGAATCTGTCTTTCTCATGATGTGCCCAAAGTAGGATAGCCTCAGTTTTAACATTTTTTGCTTCCAGAGATGGTTCAGACTTGATTTGATCTAGGACTTTTTTTTTGGTCTGTCTGGCAGTCCAGGATATCTACAAAGCTCTGCTCCAGCACCACATTTCAAATGGATTACTTTTTTTCCTGTCAACTTTCTTTACTGCTCAGCTTTCACACTCATACATGGTCATTGGAAATAGAAGAGTATGGATGAATTTAGTCTTAGTCCCAGTGACCAAATAGTTTTCTTACATTTCATCATCTTTTTGAATTCTTTAATTATGGCCTTTCCTAGTCTCAGTCATTCCTTATATTCTTTCTTTCTCCCCTTCTATCGCCTTAATTTATTTTAGTTGATTCTAACATACATACTGCCCTTTAATCTAGAGCTCTTAGAATGGGTTACAGACCACAAATTTATTTATTTATTTATTTATTTGATTTATACCCCACCCATCAGGCTTAAAAGACTACTCTAGGTCTTAATATTTAACAATATTAAATGTTTATAAAACTATTTAAAGCAATTTTGGCCAAGTCAAAATATAAGAATATATACAGCCCATTCCCATCCTATTATTCTCTTATTAATAACCAGGCTTGTCCTCTCTCTCCCTTTCACTTTTCCAGCTGGTCTATTGCTTTGCTCTTATTCGTCCAAGACCAAAATCCATTGCCTTTCTTGTGGTGCTGAAAAGCAGGAAATAAATATTTTACATAAATAAAAATAAGCAAATACTTTGGCTTTACGTCTCACTTTCAGTGAAATATGGTACCTGAAACTATCTCCCATTTCATTGTGTCAACAGAGCACCAGGAAATCAGCGCTTCCCTTCTGTTATGGTGTTTACATACTTAACCAAGCAGAAATCTTCCCCTTAAGCTGAAAATACTTTCTGCCACAGAGCCAAGGGAGAAAGTGCCCCCAATTTACAACCGAAATAAATATCCTCTTTAAGCCCAGTGACAGCAGCTTTTAAACAGCCACTTCAGCAGAAATTCAAGCAAATCTTTTAAATAAGAAAAACTGACTGTTATTATCATTTCCCCTGATTCCCAGACTTGTCAATGGAAGCTTTCCACATCATGTTACAGATGGAACCACACATTCCATTTTTACACATGCCAGGAATGAAAAATGAGCATCAGAATCAGGCTAACAAAATCATTCCCTATTCTCTCTATGTTGTTGTGAAGAAAACAAGAACTTAGGGGAACATGGAACATGAAATCTAGCTAAAACTTTGAGGCTTCTTTGTGAGTGCTTGGGAAAACTGTCTAAGAAGGCAGAGGTCAGTATTGGCCAAGAACAAAGTGATGTCTCCAACTGATTTCCGGCCTGAGAGGACATTAAAAAGTACCAAAGGGATCTAACAACTCCACCTCATCTCTTGTCACCAAAAGCCAGTCTGCTTCATTCCCAGGAGTCATGCAAATTGATGGAGGAGTACAGATTTTTGAATGGAAGATGGGAGAAAGGTGCTTTTATTTTGATACACATTAAAGTAAATTCACATGAGCTGCCTTGGGTCCCCTTTGGGGAGAAAGGTGGGATAGAAATGAATGAATGAATGTTGCTTGGAAAAGTCTGGAATTAGTGATTTCATAAAAAGGGGTTATGAATCTGCTTCAGTGTCTTGGCCTGTGTCTAAAGAGAATGAGGCCTTGTCCAGCTCAACCTGGCTCTTGAGGGGAGGCTTTGTCCAACTGCTGTCTGAGCTTGGAAGGATGCATTATGTGCATACCTTGAAACTATCCTGACTCCATGCTGATGTGTCAGTATCAGGTAAATACTTCTTAGTTTTGTTATTTTCCGGTGTGAACTCTTGCATTGCCTTAGATTAGCTAAAGTATATTTTGCTCCAAATATGCTTTTGAACTCCTTTAGCAACTTTTTGGAACTTTTGTCTTTTGGCCTTTTTCCTTTTCCTTATAATAAAATATAAAAATCTCTTCAACCACTGGTCTGGGTAGTTTGATCATAGGGTTTGTGGTACTAAAACCAGGTCTTGCTTTGACCTGCTATTTGGAAACTTGGAATTTGGGGTGTGTGTGTGACAGCTCTACCTTGCAAGGCAAGTCTGTTACATCTACATGTCTAGCTTACTGATTTTTTTAAAACTCCCTGGAGATCTGAGTAAACTGCTTAGGAGTGATCTGGTGCCAGGTGGGCTCCATGGTTATCACTACAACTGACTCTCCCCTGGGTTCACCCACTCTATGATGTGGAATAGTGTGGCAGAGTGGCTATTGAGATGAGGTGCTGACTGGTTTGTCATAGTTATCATCCTTGGTTCCTTACATCCTTGGTTCTTATCTCTTTATATCTTTTAAGAGTTAGTAGCATCACTTTCAGATTATATAACATTCTCAAGTGCATGTCATGCAGGACTCTAGTGAAAGAGAAATCTTCTGATGCTAGCTGACAGTTAACAACAATTGCCTATTGGAAAGGGAGTAGTCCAGTGATAAAGAGTTGAAGGAGGAGATGCATGTATGAGAACAGAAGCCAATCTTCACACCACCATGTCAAAATAATTTCTGGCAGCTGAACTGGAAAAGACTGCTTGAAGCCGCAGATAACTAGCAGGCAGATTGCTCATTTATGGCAGTTTTTCTTAACTTTTTCCTCATTATTTGATCCCAGATATTTATAGCAAACATAAAACATAAGAGTTTTCATTCTTAAAGACTAAGAGATTGTAATCTATGAATCCTCACACTGAAACCAACCCACTTCTTCAGGCACAGGGTGAGTAATAGGCCAAAGGTTCATATGGATGTCCCATATTTCAGCACTTTATTTCAGATGGTAGAGTTTCCAAGGTAAGAAATATTTAGGTGTGTTTTACTGTTACCTTCTTCTTTGCAGTACTAACGAAACTTAAGCTTGAGTGTCACTGCTGGCAGAAATCTGTGGAACCCATAAAAATGCAGCTGCAATCCATGAAGTGCTAGACCCTTTGCCTCTTTCACATGTTTATGTACAAAGGCCAAAATCCTGCTGTATAACTTATGGCTCTACAAAGATGATGATGTTACTGGCAGAGGATGTGGGTGGGGTTTTTTTTGTAAGTAAAGTTTTCCTAATTATGTCCTGAGGGATGTGATGGCACTGCGGGTTAAACCGCAAAGCCTCTGGGCTGCAAGATCAAAAGATCAGCAGTTTGAATCCATGCGACGGAATGAACTCCCGTCGCTTGTCCCAGCTCCTGCCAACCTAGCAGTTCGAAAGCATGTAAAAAAATGTGAGTAGATAAAAGGTACCACCATGGTGGGAAGGTAATGGCTTTCCTTCCGTGTCTAGTCACGCTGGCCATGTGACAAATGCTGGCTCTGTGGCTTGGAAACGGGGATGAGCACCGCCCCCTAGAGTCGGACATGACTGGACTAAATGTCAGGAGGAACCTTTACCTTTACCTTAATTCTTTCTGCAGCTTGTCCAACTTGTATGTAATCAGTTTGATTGCAAGCAAGCCATGGGAGCTGCAGGATGAAAGAAGGAAATCTTTGATTATTGAAAATCTCTCCCTGCTGGTAAAATCTCTCAGTAGTGGATATTCCTGGTAATTAAAGAGTCCATCCTTCTATCTGTGGCTCTGTGGCCTCATATCAGCCTAGCTTTGTCTAGCTTCCTGTTCAAAAAGGAAACTGCCCCAGTGGTTACTGGGAGCTTCATTTTTCTACAGGCCTATGCTAGGTCATTAAGCCTTCTAGTTTAGGATTTTCTTCCATGTGAGAAACATGTAGGTGTCTGTGGGTGTCTTTCTGTCAGGTGGGTCTCCCAGAATAGAGAAGGTCCCAGCCGCTGGGTGGTCTACTGACCTTGAACAGCATAGCTGGTGTTTGCCCACTACCCTGGATGATGAGAGATGTTTCCAGGGTCACGTGTTTATGTTTGGGAGGGGGAGCGTGAGTCTTTAAAAGAGCGCTCCCCCATTGTTTTGCCCTTTTTCCGGCACCCATCCGCCTTCCCTATTTCTAGTGTTGGTTTTTCTGGTTGCCTTTGGGGCTGGATAGGATTTTTTTTACCTTCATCCTGATTGGCAGATGGATGGGGGGATTTTTTGCCTATCCCACATTGGAAAAAGGTTGTTGGCATTTTGGTGGCAATTTTGGTCACACTGGCGGGTAGTGCGGAAAAAAACAGGTATTTTTGGTGTGTCCCATGGTAATTCAGGTAAGCCAATAGCGCATCCAACCTCCTGGCTCTGTGGATTGTGCTATTACAGGACCGGTGGTGGGAAGATGTGTTGGGCCACTTCCGGACCAACAGTCATCAATTAAAGAGGTGGTGTTTAATTAGCAGCCAGCTGGGTATCTGCTGTCTAAGACTGCTGGAGCTGGAGGCCAGTGACTCGCCCATTTACTGATCAAAGGGTCTTTAGATTCCCCCACCATTCACCTGTTTCCACATTACAGCAGCCCCCCTTGTTTGCCCACGTTGGCAAATTCAATTTTGAATTTATTTAAATAAAGTGTGGCCCGTATTTAATCCATATCACTGTTTTGCATATTTATTCCAGGGTTGGGTGGGCAATTCTCAGATTTGCAGTCCAGCCAACCTCCAAATGGCACATTCCTAGCTCCCACACAATGAAACTGGTTAAATGTGTGTCAGACAAGCCCAACCCTACAGAAGTAGGAGCTATTTAAGGATTGAAAATGTCTTCCTCCTGTCAAGGGCATCCACAGAAATAACTGGAGGGGAGGAGTGTCTGTTAATGGTACCTGTGGATTGTTGACCTGACTGCAATTTTTATCTCTGATTGTTTAAAGAAACAGCAACAAGATTTTGGCCTCTGTGTATAAATCTGTGGCCTACCCATTAAGGTCCTTGTGTCTGCGGAAGTGGATTTTAATCCACAAATACTCACACTCAAACAAATTTGTTAGTTTTTAAGGTGCTACAACTCTTTCATTTTTGTTATACATGCTGAAACAGATATCTTGTGAAAACTGGCTCCAGATAGAGATACAATTTGCGACCTGATTCATTTTCTTGTACTAAAGGAACAAATTAAACTGACATTTTTCTTGTCTGTGAGTTTGCAAATTTTTGTCAGTCTCAGGGAGCATTTGCAAAAGCAACTATACATTTTTGTGCCTGTACAACATTTAAAGCTATAATAATTGCTACTTTTGCATGGATTATTAACAACCAGAAGCACTGTATGAACTGTTTGCACCTTTCTGAGCAGTCTGATTTCAGTTCTGCTTGTTGTGTGTATGTCTCTCTCTCTCTGTGTGTGCTTAGCTCCACAGAGAGAAAATACAACAGAAAGATGTGTGTAAGTTACATAAACCATGATGGATGGATAAAAGGTTTGGTGTCTCACTCTCATGCTGAAGGCAAGGCTTTTTGTGTGGAGGTTAAGAAATCTCGACCATAAACAAGATCTTGTTGAAGCTTATTCATATTCCCTGCCTATGGAACAAGGAATTATCCCATTATATATTTCCAATCCTCTGTATTACCTTGTCCCTCCTGCCACCTCATTCAGTATCATGTTTCAGAAAGGATGCTTATTTCTTGCAGGTAACCCTGTCAAGACCCTGTGGTTATTGGCTTTCACTCCTGATATAGCCTGGCATCAGCAATATAACTCTAAGCTTACATCTGAGGCAACTCAATGCCTTTGTTACTTGAGTTCTTCAAACCATACATGCTTCTTGGGCCTCTCACAGCTAAAAAATTATTTCTCAGTGCATTCTATTTCTTTGCTTCCAAATTCTTTAAATGGCAGAAAGAACATACAAAGGCCACCTTCAGCAGCATAAAACATTGGTAAGTTGTGCTCTATCTTCACAGCCATGTGAAACAGATAAGATGCAGAAGGAGATACCACCTCAGCTACTAATTTGCTTTGGAATTATAATGCCAAGGGCAGGGGCATGCATACAGGATAAAACGTTAGACTGAAACGGGATCTGGCATATCAAAGCTTCTAAACATTGCATTTGCACAGTTGAAAAGAAATTCACTTGTTAACAGAAAGATCCCTGTGTGGGCACTCGGAGGCAGAAGCAAGTAGTAATTAAAAACATTTGAATCTTAGTGTGCCTTGTATCACAGTATCCTGTAGGTGGCTGCCAATTGCATGCTGCACTGGAAAATTATTTAAAATTATTTTTAAGCAGCATGTTAGAATGATGTGCTAACAGCAGAATACTAATGTGTCTTTCTCGAAAAGTGACAGAAGAAGGGAAATGCTTTTTCCAGACATGAGTTCAGCAGTGAAATAGGCTTTCTTTCAGAATCTGCCCTGATGCTTACAAATGTCTCATTCATATGTTTACCTGCTGTCCATAATTTCTTCAAGGCTCAAAGCATTAGGTTTTTGTATTTGGGGGTGATGTTTCCTTTTGAAGAATTATCCAGAGTTACCCCAAGACATTTGGTGCATGAGGCAAGTCATTCAATACCTATCCTATATCCTCTTAAATTCATGTATATAGTACAGAAAACAAGGTGAGTAATTATAATACCGGAGACATTAGACCATATGACAATCAAAGAAACAATAATTGCAATGAATCAAACAATGTTCACAATACTCAAAGCCTTCTTCATGCTGCCTATTGATAGTGTTGGACCAGCCTTATGCCTAGAGGCATCAAAGATTCCTTGCCAGGTGCATGATACCTTCTGGCCCTTATAGCAATATGATGGCATATTGGAGCAGGCAGGATACAGTAGACCCTTTGATGCACTGCTAGACATCTTCATGCTATTTTAGCCGGACCACTTTTGTCTCTTTTGGGACAAAAGAATCTTTTATAGGAAGCGGAAGAAAGCTAAATTAGATAATCATTACTGAGCTGCACTGGCAGAAATCATAACTGTGCTATAATTTGGTCATTACACAACTCTGGTTATAATAGGAGAGCTGAAACAGGTACTTCTTAGATGTCAGAGAATGTTCATACATCCCTCCAAAAAAGAATACCAATCAAGTTTAAATATAGCCATCTAAAGTACAGTAGTATAAAACAGTGTGTTACTTTTTCAGTCAATGTTCAGGAAACTTCAGTCTGGAAATCTGTCCATGATTGTAAGGCTTGCACTAGAGCTCTGAAATTTGATGGAATATCTATATATTTCCCCCTCCGTTTCTCAAATTTTAGCACAGGCATTTGAGATAGAAAACAGTGCCTTCTCAGTGGCTGTTCCCAGTGTCTTGAACTCCCTGCTGAATTAAGCATCCTTTCTGTTGCTTTCCTCTCTGCAGGCCACAAAATATATACCTAGTTGGTCTTTTGGGATGAAAGTTGAACTGTTGTTGAAGAGAACATGACATGTCTGGTCTTGTCTGTGGCTTCTACTGTTACATTTTTAATTGTGTTTTAGAGCTCGATGGTTCTGTGCTATGTTTTAATTTAGATATGTTTAACTTGTATTTGGCTATATTAGCTATCTTTGGTGGACAGACATAGCAGAGATTGTATATATAATACAATACTATCAATGTTCCCTCTAAGCTGCATGTGTGCATAGGAGCACACCATTCCATTGGGCATGCACAACGCCCATTTGCACCTGGAACGCCATGTGCGGAGCCTCTGCGTAGAACTCTGGAGAATTAGAGGGAACATTGCCTACTATTGTATGACATCTAAGTCCAGATGTTTAAGTCATAAGATGAGTTCAATTGCTGTGGTTATGGCTCAAAAAATCTAACCAGATGCTTGGACTTTTCTTTAACCATTAGCCAGATGAACAGTAATCCTGAGAGTTTAACTAAAGTTCTTTGTTCACATGCGAAAATAACTCAAAAGCTTGTACAGTGTTATGGAATTGAATTTGGGTCCTAATTGACCACCTGTGGATTTTGAGTTTTTCTTTGCATGTGTGTCTGATTTTTTTCCTCCCTTGAGAAAAAAAAATCCATAATATGTGGTTCTTTTCTCATCCAATCTGTTGAAGCCAGATATTACCCAGGTATGAAAATACTGTTAGCATTTAGATATTTCCTAATTGTAGAGACTGATGAGTCATTTTTGAGATTAAAAGTGCTGTTTATTCAAAAGTAAAGAAAAATACGGACTGATAAAATGATCAAACAGGGCTTGATCACAATTTATTTTTGACCTTTTAATGCCTTCTGTTCCCAATGATTTTCTGTCATTTCTGTCTAGCCTTGGCTTGAGATTCAATCCCAGAGGTGCTTTGCTTTATGTTGCCACTTAACTTTCAACTTCTATTTTCGGAATTGAAAGATAAGTAATTAATTGTCACCATAGTATCTAAGAGTCTATCTGGCACACATATCTACAAATTTGCTATAAGCTGTGAACTTGAAAACTTTGCAGTACTAATTTGATGAGGAAAGCCCTTTGTGTTAAAAGATCAGTGCCACATCCGACTATTGCTGTTCTCATTGCTTAGGGCCATCATGATGATTATTTGCCTTCTGCTTTATTAAGGAGTAATGAATTACCTCATTTCAAACAGTTCAGTATAATATTTCATTTGTCATTCACTGCATTTAATATCATGCAATATTGTCAGTGAAATTTAAATAAAAATGGCAAAAATTTTATAGGAAATATACCTTGGAAGTAAATAATTACAAAATCCTAATTTATTTCTACATAATTGCTTTCCCTAATAACTGTGTTGTAATAGAGAGAGCATAACTCCCTGTGCAGTGTAAATGCAACCTTAATAAGTTACATTTAGTTATACAGATGTAGTATCTTAAAGGTACCCTATTTTCAGCAGAAAGAATAGATATGTCATCTTTAACTTAGGTCTCACAAATCAGAAGATGCAGTACAGAGCTTTGAGAACAGAAAATAAGTTGTACTCCAGAATGTGTGAATCAAAACAACCTTGTGTTGTGTACCAATGGGGACCTGAAGTGTGTTTCTTGGGTTATTTTGTTTCAAGAACAGAATAATTATGTCTTGCAAATTTTACCTCTTACTTATTTCAAGTATTTCTCTCTTTCTCAAGTGAGAAATCCAGTATGCACCTATCTTTCTAGGATGGGATGCATGCAAGTCCCCTCAACACTTTTGGTTTTCATGCAACCAAACTGAATGGTGCATAGGGTTAGAAGAGGGGTAGACAAACACAGCAAGCTCACTTCTAGTGAACATGATTCTAAAAAATGTAAAAACAAATAAAAAGGATGAGAGCATCCTTTCTCCTGAAAAAGATTCAAAATGTATGTTTTAAAAATAATGTGTTAAACATGTTTAAAACATTATTTAAATTATTTAAATACACGATTTTTAGTATTAAATTATTTCTCTTAACTAATGGTTGATTTAAAAAAAATTGTATGCCACCTTGGATCTCCACTGGGAAGAAAGGCAGGAGAAAAATCAAGTAAATATAAATATATAAATAAGAAGGTTTTAAATACACTTTCCCCACTAAGTACAACTTGCTTTTGAAGACAATTGCTACATATAGCTGGAGGCTTCTTGAAGTGATAATTTTCCTTTTTTGACAAATCTCTCCAGTAATTTCACTCGGCAACATGTAGAAGGCTCTGGGTATCAAAAACAGAAATGGATGCCTCTTGTAGTTCATAGACTTATGTGTTGCCTTGGCGTAGAGCATGATGGCATGTCTGCTGCTGGATATTCTTTTTTAAAAATCCTTAATGTAACATGCAAGCTTACACTGTGAGGATAGTACCATTTGATCTTTTCAATCATCAAACATGCTTCTGTATTTATAAAGACGCATTTTTCTAATCTAGTAGTACACACCATTTCCCAGAAATCCTCTGTTAAATAGAAGTGCAGCCATAACCCTGTGAAGAACAATAAAGAACAATCTAGCTATCTAACTAAATTATGGTAAAGAATAAGAAAGCACGTAGACCCTATGGATGTGTCACTATCCAAAACCGTTATTGCCCTTGAGTCACATTTCTAGACCTTATTGAATAACAAGTGATACATTGTTAACAGTTAGATCAATAAACAATTATTGTTCCTTGTGAGCTGCTGAATGGGGATTTGGAGAGTTCGCAGGTAAGAGGCATAAGTTACCGGTGGCTGCCAAACTAACAACTGCTATACATTCTCTGTATATTATGTGATTTTTATTTTGTGGAGACTTCAACAGGGAGCTCCATTTCTTGCCTCATGGTGTGAGACTCACATAATGGAGCCAGCAGGTGCCCCTCCTTGCCTTCAATAGAGTGTGAGGCACCAACTGAGATTCTGAATGTTTCCCATCCAAGAGTCCCTGTTAGCTATTATTCCTCTAGAAGAAATAAAATCACTTGAGCAACTTGCAAAATTTTCCTTTGAAAATCATTTTTGAATAGTGACGGGATCTGGTCTCTTAAAGGTATGTAAACCACACAAGTTTAGAGACCAAGCGGGTGTACAATACTATGAGCTGCTTTTTAGAAATGAAAATATTGAATGGAATCACTTGGTGAACAAATGACTTTCCCCCCACCTGATTTAAACCTCCATTTTCTTTCCCCTCCTACTGAATCTCTTGTACATTGTCATCTTATGCCAACATTGGTATTCAGTCTGCCTGCAGAAAGGAAGTTTGGACTTTTCTAACAAAATCTGTATTGATCAGCTTGGCATGTCAACTCAGGTGTAAGGCCTTTCTTCTTCTTTCTCCTTGTCTATTTCCCCCATCCCCTTTCTCAGTAAGCTGTTCTGAAAAGTATGCCTCCTTCATCTGGCTTGTTATTGTGTTTGCCCTCCTTTATTTCATCAGTTGCATCAAGAACTAAAGGAAGGCATTGTGATGAGATGGGTTTTTGAGTTAAAATCTTTTAAGGCATATGGGATTTGTAATTAAGAAATGAGCCAGAGAGGTTCCATCTTGTTTCTTTGTGTAAAGTGTCTTTGCTATGCTGACAAGTTGTTTTCTAGGCGAGCAGAGAGAATGTTATTCTGAAAGCCTGAGAAAGGACTCGGTGTGATTAGATAGATGGGAATTGTTGTGACTCTTTGATAAACCACGGAAAACCCAAATAACATCTGGTGTGGTATGGGAAAGAAGTCATGTGATGCAACAGGACTGTTTGCCTAGTAACGAACTCTGATTGGATGACATCGTGGGAAGGTGCGATGAGCCCTTGCCAGTTACTCTTGAAAAAGGAACTTTTTGCCTATGGACATTGTCTTTCCAAGACCGACCTTTCAGTCATTCGTGACCTACTCTTCAGCCATTTGGGACTCACCCTAATGTCTTTCAAGACGGACTGGTGGCCTACCTACATGGACTGGTTCCTATGCTTTGCGGGATTACTTTTGGACTTATGGGATTTTTCCTGTGCATGGACTATTTTCTATGGACTGTTCTATGGAATATTCTTTATGGACTTCTTTTCTTGGAATACTCCATATGGACTATGCTCTTGTAATTTTGTAAGGACTATGGTATATTTACTGGATTTTTCTTTTCTAAGGACTATGGGACATATAAGGGATTTTTACTTTTGTTAAGGGATTTTTATTCTATAGTATCACTGAGGACTGTAGCCTTTTTATAACCTACTTGGATTATTTTGTTTTTACTAATGATTTCCTAGGCTGGAACTGTTTTTATTCTTTTTAATGGCTTTTTGTGTTTTTGTAAGGTTTTTGTACTCTTTTATATTTTTCATGTTTTCTTTGCCTCACTACATCTGTGTAACTAAACAGCACAATGCTAGTTTATTTGTTTTGGTTTAATTTGGCTTTGATACTTAGTAACATGCTTTTTCTTTAATAAAATAAAGATTATAAAACTCAATTGGTTTTCCTGAACAGTACACTTGTCATAGGGTCATCTGAGAGTGCTGCCTCGGCCTAGCTTACTTAGAGTCCTGTCAGTGGTGCAAGTTAAGTCTAAGGACTACAAAGCCCACTTGACCTTTTCATAATAATATCCGAGAGTACCAGGGTGTTCTTATGTGGGCAGACCTGTGAGAAGGAGTGTTGTAGCATGGCTAGCTGAATTTGGACTCATTCAGCCCATTTTAGCATGTGCAAACTCCTGATTGCTCTCTGTCCAGGCTTACACGTGTGTTCTTGGACCCGTGTTTGCTGACAGGCATGAACATAGCTAAGTCTATAAAAGAGGTTGTACATTGTTTCAGGATGGCCTCAGTGTTGATTTACCCACAGCTTCTGCTGCTACAGTAGTTCTTTTTTGAATCACTTCTGCAGAATTCATTGGGAATAATAAGCCCAAAATGAGAAGTGTTCCTGTTCCAATCTCAGTCAGAACAGACTGGTTATTGTTTTTCTGTGTAGATACTCATTCCCACCCCCCTCAAAAGGTGTTACAACCTGAGTGTTCATTGTCATCCCTATTGCTTTAAAGAGTAACAACAGAATGTTGGCTTTTGAGATCAACTTTATCTTAAGAAAAAATTCAGTATGATGGATAAATCAACTCTTGATTTCCCAAGTTAATATCTATATATGAAGCGACTAAGTATATCAGATTAGATGATACACAAATTTCTTCATAATTGCATTATTAAAGCAAAGAATGTAAAAAAGCCTCAAGTGGCTGATGACATGATGACTCACAAATACAGTATCTCAGTTAAAAGTCTAACAAGGGATTTCTGCAGAAGTGTATGATTCATTCCCAAGGACGCATTGATTATTGTTCCAGAGTAATGAATCCTATCTTTTTTGACCATTGCTCGTGGTAATAAAAAATGTTCCCCTTTTTATCTTAATTATGGAAAATATTATATTGAGGGGTCTGCTTTCTTCAAAGTGCTTAAGATGATGGTAAGGCAAACTTTCAATCTGTGTGGCCAGATGTATGTTAATTATGTCATAGGCAAGATCAGCTCCAGGCATTTTGCTGCCTGAGGTGAGGGAAAAGAAGATACCCTTCTCCATTCCTTGGATAGAAGTTGGCCTTATTAGCAGTTCCACATTACTTCATCACTTATGACATCAAAATATCTCCTACAGGTAGTATTAGTTTCAACCCTGGTCATGAGACAATAGATCTAATCAGGTGTCAGCTGGAATTCTGAACACAGCTCCAGCCCCTCTACTATTGCTTTGTCAGAGGTTTCAGTGCTTACTCTACACAAGAGAGAGTAGGTGCTTGCATAAAGGTCTATATGCATGCAAGAACTCAGATTTTCCAGGGCTCTTTCCTGCATGTAAATCCTATACATGAGCAGTAACTCTTCCATTTTCAGACTCATTCCTGAAACTGTAAGCATGAGATGACACAGAGGGAAGAACTTGCTGCTATCCTTTAGCAGTGTTCAGAACATCAGCTAATATGAAATCTGAGTAGGGCTTCTAATATGCTGAAGAAACTGGAGTCATTTGGGATAGCAAGGACTAACTGCTGTAGTAAAAGCCAGGAGAGCGCCAATGATGTCACCTAATATCTGCCCGCTTATTCTAATGGAGAGGTGGGCAACCCCCAGAGGTTTGAGCGCCGAAGATATCCATGCCAAGACATTGGACAGCCTCTCTATACTCACATCCCTCAAAGATTTTTATTTGAAAAGACTTTAGAAACAAACAAAGAAAGAAACAAAAAGCTCTCACACATGCTCTAGTGGTTTTTTTTTTTTTTAAAGCAAAACATTGCTGTGGAGGAGGGAAATGTGCAAAATTATCCCCATGGCCTATAAAGGGTACAAAACAACCTGTCTAATATTGGGATGGGAATGGTCTGTTGGGGGGGGGATGGGTAATCAGCATTGTGCTTCCTTCCCATAATAGTTGTACTGTACTGATTTTTTTTAAAGAAATGTGTGGCTGCTCCTAACCCTCAGCAGTTTGCATAATAGGATATTTGTGCAACAATTCCCAGAGTCAGGTAGTAGAGCACAAATAGCATTCTGAGGCAGCAGATTTAAATTGGTTTGAAATTGCCATAGACTTCCCTTGAGGATGGCTGATCCATGAGAGTTTGCCAGCAAATGTCCTTTGCTCTATCCCAGCTTAGCTTCCAGAATCACTAAATGGTTTTCCTGACTAGAACTCATAACAGTTTTTTCTCGTAGTGCTGTCAGGCCATGGGATGTGTGAGATGCATCTTGCTAGTAGCTTCAGAACTTTTGCGCATCTAGCAGTGGAACCAAAAGCCACATACCACATTTTTCCATGTATAAAGTGACACTTTTCCCTTAAATAATTAGACAATAAAATTGAGGGTCATTTTATTCATGGAAGGCAGTCGCTTCCCTGCCTTTTGCAAAGTCACGGGGCTTAGCAAAAAGAAAGGGAAGGCTCCCTTCAGGTAAAGCAGTGATGAAAGGGCTGCATGATTGCAGCCCTTTGATCCTGAAGCCCTTTCATGGCCGCTTTATGGAAAAGGAAAAAACGTTCCTCTGCCCCTCCATATAGCACAGGTAGTGTTTTTAATTTGCAAATGTCATGAAGTGGGTAACCTATCTTCTTAAGCCACTTCATGATATTGGCTAATTGACAGCCATATGCATGCTTCAATTGATTTACCATGAGCACATGCACAGGAAATGAACCAAAATCAAGCAGTCTTATTTCTGACAAGACTCAGAAAGATGTAAGTAGGAATGATCTGGAGATGCGCTCATTTGCTCCAGCACTTATGTTATGTGATTGTCAGAAAGAGGACCATCCTCATAGCAGACCAAACAGTGAGAGAGGTTCCTGTCTGGTCACACCCTAGTACTTACAAAGTGGGTTATGTTGCTTGGGGTGTGGAGAGTTTCTTGAGAAAACTGATCTTTAATTCACACAAAGACTGGAATGTTCCTCTTTACTTCTGCATTTTGCCAAGATAGATCTGAACTTCAGCCAGTCTTTATGTTTCATAACTGATGATCAACTGCTGCTTTGTCCAGCCTCAGAATGCATTTCCAGATGCAATTAGACATTGGCCAGACCTTTTCCTGACTAAATCACTCATTCAGTCTCAAATTTCCATTTTTGAGGAGGGGTCTGTTCATGGTCACAACATCTGGCCTAGTTTCTCCTCCATCTCTTCCTTTTTATAGAATCTATCCTGATTAGAGTTCTGAAAAATCTAAATGGTTACACATGATTGTGACACTTTGCTTGGGCCTAATGGAGATATTCTCCAGTTGTTGATGCTACATACCTTTGTGTTCACAAAAGAAAACATAATTATTTAACATGCAGAATACAGAAGTTCAGAACCCAAAAGGTGCTTTTAAGTCAGTATCTTTTTCTGCAGACAGAAGAACATACAATGTGAGCATTAATTGCTAATGGAGGCTGGAGAAGATTAGAAATCTCGAAAAGAAGATGTGAGTCTGCAGGTCACATCATTTTTTTATCAAGATGTTAACACCATGCACATAGATATAATACGTGTAGACTTTTTTAGTAGTAAGGGTTTTACACAAACTGAAGCAGACAACAATAACTAGTCCCACACTCCACAGCTGGCTTTAGAAAATGGAAATCAGGAGGACTTAGCACTAAAGAAATGCTATTTAGATATGGGAAATGTTATCTGAACCCATCCTTGCTAGTGAAGAAAGGATCATATTTAAGACATGCTTTCCCAAGCTTGTTGAAAAAGGAGAAATGATTAAAATGTGCCTCAGGAAGCTATTCATAGGAAAATGTGTTTTACCTTTTTGAAATGTTACCATTTCCCTCTTTTACAGTTTAATTCTTCAAGTTTCTGATTCCACTTTTCTCAAAGAAAAAAAAACAAGCTGTGTTATGCTTTGTCAGTTTTTATTTGACATGCCTAAATTGTTTAAGATGCTTAGAATTACTCCTTGCAGAAAGTGTCAGATAGGCAAGCACATGTATTGACTGCTACTCCCACGTATACTACAGACAATTGGAGGAGAAATTAATCTGTGTGTGAGTGACATGGAGCCATTGGAACAAGAAAATATGATATGATACCTTCCCAGGTTGGCAGATCCTATTGTCCAGGCCATGCTGTTGAGTGCCTGCATCTGAATCCAGACCAAGAAGGTGGATCCTCCAGTTCAGAACCTTGGGCCAAAGTTGTTGGCCCAAAAGCTGGCACCAGAAGAGCAGCAAGCAGAAAATACAATGCATTGTTGACTAGACAAAAAACAGAAGGCAAAACTCCTAGGATTTATTCCAAGCCTGGCCAGCCCTGGTATTTTTCCTAAGCCAGACAAATCTAGAGGCTTCACGCTGCCTGCCAATCCGCAAGGGGTTGACATCATACTGGTGCCCAAAGAGGATTGTGAGATCTGAACACACAAACACTCCCTGGCAACTCAGTGGGGTAGTCACGCTCCACAGATTATGTGTTAATATTGATCATCATTTTGTTTTCATCTGCATTTGTTTTTCAGAAAAAAGTGCCTGTACCTTTTTATTCCTTTTGTTAGCCTTTGTGAGTCTCACTACTGGGAGGAAAGTGGGATACGCAAATAGATATTACCATATTTTTCCATTTATAAGATGACCCAATGTATGAGATGACCTCCCCTTTTCTAACCCCAAATTAGAAAATTTGATCCCTGCTTTTCCCTTCATTTTGCTAAGCCGTGGAGCTTAGCAAAAGGAAGGGAAAAGAAGGGATCAAAGGGCTCCCTTTGACTGCCACTTTTCCTTGCCTTTTGTGAAGCCACGGGGCTTAGCAAAAAGGAAGGTTTTTTAAAATAAGTCTGTATCATGACAGTGCTAAAAAAATGAGAGAAAACTGAAAACTTCCTCCACAAAGAGGGAGAAGTCAGGGTGGGACAAGGAAGGTGATTTCCGACCCAAAAACATAACACATACTGAATACGCAAATTAAAAATTTCCTTCCTCTGCTCATTTATGAAGCAAGAAGAGGAAGCAAAAACATCTTCCTTTTTTTTAATCAATTGGAGCAGCACCACATCCCTTATAAAACTATTTTAAAACATTGAAATATTTGTCCTGCAAGTTGGGAGGGGATGGGAGCGGCATTTTGTTGTTGCTGTTTCCAACAGTCTAGTGGTAATAGCCAATTTCTGGTCAAGTTTCCAACAGGCAGGCAGACCAGATAGAGTTGCATGAGGTGAGTATCCCATTTGGAAGCAAGGATCACATCAAATGGCATACTGGACCTCTGCCTCCTATTTAGTCCGCACCAGCCCACACTAAATGGTCTCCTGTAGACAAGCCCTTACATACATATTTATTAAAAGAGTGGAGTTATCCCTTTACACAGAGAGGGAAATATTTCAAGTAGATTCCATGCTGAAAACTAAATAGGATGTTTTCCAAAGCACACACACACACACACACAAATGAGCACACACCCTTTGTTGCTTTCATACATTGCCTTCATTCTAAGAGCTTGTTGCAAGCAATTATGCATTAACTCATTATTTCAAGAGAACATGGTTTTTAACCTGTCTTTAGGACTGCTTGCTGCATACAAACATATCATTTGTATGCAGCTCTAATATTAAGTAACTAAAATAATCATTCAGAGAAACAATTAAATTTGCAGTGAGATGAATTGATAGTGCCCCTGCAAAGCCAAGGTATCCAAAATAAAATAACAATGAAAATTCCTAAATGGCTTCTGGACAATATTTGTGGAGAGTGTTCATGGCCACATTTTCCTTCATACAATGCTTTCTGAGAGCTTAATAGCATGTTTTCCTCTTGCTACAATCACAGGAGTTATAGCAGCTACATTTCTTTATGGAGAGCAGAACAGCTGGTGGTATGTGAACAATAGTGAGGAGCATGAGGCCCTCCCAGATCTTGCTGAACTGCTCTCATACCACAGCCCTTGAGCCTGATAAACTGCTCATCAGAGCAAATGTTGGATTTTTTTTTGCTCTATGTTGCTTTGAATTGAATTTGCTTCTTATTTTGACAAAAAGTTGTATCTTGTTGAAAGCATAGTTTTAAATGCAAACATTGCAATGGATAAATATTTAGCTCAACCACAATTTAAAATATTAGCTTTAGTTAGCTGATGGTCTGCATTTACATCAAGCTGCTTCTCAAGCTGTTAATTAGTTTGCTGGTCATCCTTCAGTTGTGCACATTAGATACAAATGGATATATCTGAGATAATGGTTGTATGATTTCCTGCAAGGAAAACATGGGAAAGCTTCTCGACTATACTGGCATTCATTTTGATGTTCATGCTGCCTGCTGCTTTGCTGCATGAGTTTCATCCTGCACAAAAAGCAAATTAGATCCCAAATGAGAGTCATTACATTATTTGTGGGATGATGGAACTATCCTTTTGGAAAGACAAATTACCCCAGTGACAACAATGTCACCAATGACATGGAGCATGAAGAAATCTTCAAGACAATGTCCATGATGAAATGTCAGTTGCAAGGTGTTTCATGACAAGATGCTGCTGTAATGAAATGGTGCATGGCAAAATGTCAGCGCAACAAAATGCCATCTCCAAAGCATTACCATGAGGAAACTTGTGGGATGAAATGACATGACTCCTTGGGATTATGGCACAGCAGGACATGTCCTGTTTTGCTTAATTGTTTTTAATTAAGTATAGATCTTCTTCAATCCTCTTAATAGAAATCATTTGGGTGCATGTGGTCTACCAGAAAGTTAAAATAGAGGCATTTCTGTTTGGAGAGTAGTGTGTGTAGTCTTCTTTCTTAATATTTCTATTAAGCAAGGTTCACTGAAGCAGCTGATCTTGGCCGCTCTGAGACAACAGCCTACTTAGATTAGTATCTCTCCTTTTATTCAGTTGAAATACCATGTCCTTTACAAAATCTGTCATGAGTTACTAGGAGAACGATAGCTACCTGACAATGTAGCTGTCTTGCATTTTTCAATTGCGCTGTAACAAATAAAACTATTACTTTAAAACACTGGAAGATTTTTAAAAAATATAACGGCTGGGAAAGAATACAGAAATGAAGAATATGAAATGTTACAAAAGCACTTTCTGTAATGAATATGGCACCCCCTTGGACATACCACCCAGGTTAACAGGTTTATAATATACAGCCAAAGCATAAACAGAAAACAAAGTTTTTCATCACCTTGCACAACGTGTCTTGAATAGCCTCTGCTTTTCCACCTTCCAGATGCTCTATTATATCATAAAACAGAAAAAGAGCATCGTGGAAACTACGTAACTGGTTCAAAAATACAAAGACAAGATGAAGTGAACATTTCTCCTCCAAGGACCTGGCTTTACATCGGCTGCCTTCTTCACTGATCAGGGTAACTGTTTATCCTTTCCTAAGAGAGATTGGCCCCTGATAAGATGTAATAAGCAGACAATCAAGAGTCTGATTGAAATCCTTTTGCCCTTTTGTATTGTTTAATCTTAGATTGATTGAGTGATTCACACACAATGTCTATGTCTATCTTTGCTTTTGGTTTATCCTTCTGACAATGGCAACCAGAACCATCCAAGATCTTCTGACCTCCATTGTGACTCAGGATTTTTTGTGTCCTTGATTCTCATAATGAAAAGCCTACAATGTTTACTTCCTGTACAGACAGACAGACACTTTCCTCATTATAAGACTGTTTTCAAAGCCAAGGATACTGAATGCTCTAACAGTAATGTCAGCTTTCATGAATTAATCATGAGGCACATGAAGCCTTTTTTTGGGGGGTGTTGAAATTTGATGTTCTCGTGATCTCAATATTTTTCATGCAAATCTTGTTATTTTTGCATCCTTTCACACTCAGGTTTAAATTGCTTGTCAATTGCATTGCTCTTCTAGAGAAAGCAGTACTTCTGAGATTTGGCACTATGATTTTATACTTCTATTTATAGCCATTACTTTTGCATTCTGTGTCTTGACAGTGACAACATGTATTTTATCCAAAATCTCCTCACTGAATGAGTTGACTTAAAAACATTTAATATATGTGTAGTGGTGGCAAGGAGTTCTAAAACCATTTAATTTTCACTATTTAAATTATTCCAATACATAGATTGCTTGCTTTTGGACTTAGGAAAGTGAAAGGACAACATGTTAACATAAGAGAGCTGCTGAGGATGGGAAGTCAACTACGATGACTCAAAATATGCCTTTTCAAAATGTGGAACAACCTCATTAATTGTTGATGTATGACAGAGCATGAGGGCAATATTGCTGGAGTTAAAATTATGAGCAATTGCACAGACTAGATATTTCCCTCCAGATTCAGAAAGTTTTCTTTCATCCCTGTAGTGCAAAGTTATTTATTTATTTATTTATTTATTTATTTATTTATTTATTTATTTATTTATACTCACCTTTCTCCTTTAAGTGGACCAAAGGCAGCTTACATAATTAAAAGAAAATATTTAAAGCTATTATTGGGCCTGCGACTATACATAAAGATTGAGCCGAATATTTAAAGCTACAAACAATAAGTATAAAAATACTAGAAAGGGTCAAATACCACAGTACAACATGGTAAAAAAAAAAACAACAACACAAAAAAACACATTTAAAGCAGTAAGGTACAACAATCCAGTTAACAACCCCACTCAGGCAACCAGTCACTGAATAAAAGCTTAATTTGGAATTGTGTGAAATGATGACATTATTTTCAGATTAATTTTCCTTAACCACTCACCAATGGGAATAAGGATGAGGTTGAGTTTGTACTCACATTGCCTATTATTGGTATTCTGTGTGTGAAGCTCCATGGATCTTTTCTACTGTGGCCATTACTACTTCTATGATGCTTCTTGTACATTATATTGTTAATTTTTTGTTTTGATAGTATATGCAGGCTTTTGTTTTGTAAATCAGATTCCAAGACTTGTAAACTGGATATGGGCCATGCCTAATCCATTAATGGAATCTACACATAATACTGTGCCATTCTGAACACATCAATCTCATCTAGTTTCAGCAGTTAAGCATGTTCAGGACTGGATAGTATTTGGATGGGAAACCATCAGGCATCTCTAGTCAGAGCTAAATAAATAAATAAATAAATAAATAAATAAATAAATAAATAAATAAATAAATAAATAAGTCCTGACTGAAATCCCCGAGAGCCATGGTTAGCTCTTAATACTGTTGATAATATGGGTGTAGATGTCCCAGTGATATGACTCAATTATAAGGTGCCTTCTTACATTCTTTTGTTGGGCAATGGCATTTAGCTGAATGCAAGAAAGATGGTGTTACTAGTAACTAAGGAAAAAATGATGACCATGTAGATCTTTATGTCAGCAATTACTCTAACAATTGTTTTTCCCTAAAGGACAGAGTAGATCAGATGCTTGTTTTGTTTCTAGAAATGGTGCACCCTTTAGAAGAAAAAAACTCTTTATTGTAGCATGAGCTTGGTCCAGTCTGCATTTGGTAAAGTAGCTTGCTTTTATTTTGCCAACTGGGATATAGCGTAGCTTTGTTTCCAAGCTTGATGTCTCAAGCATGTAGCACAGAAAAAAATTGCATGCTGGGGAAAGAAAAATATACATTTGCCTTGATTTATGATATGACCTCCAGAATCTACTCAGCTAGTAGTGTTAGGGAATTCCTGAAACACCACTATTTTGAAGAAGTCTGGTGGCAACAAGTTCACATTCAGCAAGGTTTGGCTGTATTCTTATTTAGATGAACAGTCACAAAAGAAAGCAAACTAATTTGGGTACTGTGAGAAGCTTTTAAAAATTCCTGATCAGAACAACCAAAACACACCTAGCCCTTTAGGAATTTTAACAACTTGGCCCCTTGTCTCTTCGAAGTGGCATCTTCTCTCCTTCTGAGTATTCTGATGCATATTTCCATTCACATGTCTCTGTCCAAAATTGGAATTTTGGTAGGTTAGGAAATCTGGGATGGAAAACGAGCCACCAAGAGAGAGGCTAAAATAAGCACATGCATATGACCTCATTTAAAAACAAAAAGCCATTTAAACATAAATTGGCATAATGGGCTGCTCCACACCAGGCAACTTGTAAACACAGCACTACATTTGCAAGAAAAGAAAATTTTACAAGATCAGCAACTCACTACACCAGGAAGGCAGGTCAGGCTCTCCCATTTCTAATTTATCACACATTCGTTTGATGCAAACAGACTAAGTTAAGCACCATAAAACTGCATGGAGAAAATTACTGAGACAATCAAATGCGAATATTTGACAAATTCCTTATGCTAGCTATCAAAAAGGCTGTTTATGTACTATAAAGTTTTAGTGTTCACATGTTTCCTCGGCACATTTTTATACGTAGGAAGATTCTCTTGTGACATTTTAAATCTTTGCTTCTGCTCAGTGGAATCAATTATCTCTTGATAGATTCTCCTTCCAAGTTGAAGGGTATATTTAAAAGCATACATGGCTCCAGTCTTCTGTTTGAGATGGGGATTGTTTTGGCAACTATTTGTTTATGAATCCTTTGACATTTTCAAGCATTTGCCAAACCCATTTAAAAATTTTTGCTGAAACAAACTATGATAGAAACGCCACACAATCTTTCTGGTCTTTTAGAGGGTAGTTTGAGGTACTATCAAAGAAAGACACACTATTTTAAGTCTCAGAATAGCAAAGTGTATTGATTTCTCCTCCTTCATGGATTGCTGCCTTGTCGTGGCGAAGGGGCTTGAGTAACTCAGAGAAGCTATGGGCTATGCCGTGCAGGGACACCCAAGATGGACAGGACATAGTGGAGAGTTCCGACTAAACGCAATCCACCTGGAGTAGGAAATGGCAATGCCACTCCAGTATCTTTGCCAAGAACGCCCCATGATCAGAAACAAAAGGCTAAAAGATATGACGCAGGAAGATGGGCCCCTCAGGTTGGAAGGCGTCCAACATGCTACTGAGGAAGAGCAGAGGACAAGTACAAGTAGCTCCAGAGCTAATGAATGATTGTGCCAAAGCCGAAAGGACGCTCAGCTGTGGACGTGCCTGGAAGTGAAAGGAAAGTCCAATGCTGCAAAGAAAAATACTGCATAGGAACCTGGAATGTAAGATCTATGAACGTTGGGAAGCTGGAAGTGGTCAAACAGGAGATGGCAAGAATAAACATCGACATCCTGGGCATCAGCAAACTAAAATGGACAGGAATGGGCGAATTCAGCTCAGATGACTATCATATCTACTGTTGTGGGCAAGAATCCCGTAGAAGGAATGGAGTAGCCTTCATAGTCAACAAAAGAGTGGGAAAAGCTGTAATGGGTTACAATCTCAAAAATGATAGAATGATGTCAATAAGAATCCAAGGCAGACCTTTCAACATCACAATAATCCAAGTTTATGCACCAACTACCACTGCTGAGGAGACTGAAATTGAACTATTTTATGAAGATTTACAACACCTTCTAGAACTGACACCAAAGAAAGATGTTCTTCTCATTCTAGGGGACTGGAATTCTAAAGTAGGGAGCCAAGAGATAAAAGGTACAACAGGGAAGTTTAGCCTTGGAGTTCAGAATAAAGCAGGGCAAAGGCTAATAGAGTTTTATCAAGACAACAAGCTGGTCATCACAAACACTCTTTTCCAACAACACAAGAGGTGACTCTATACATGGAAATCACCAGATGGGCAATATCGAAATCAGATTGATTATGTTCTCTGCAGCCAAAGATGGAGAAGCTCTAAACAGTCAGCAAAAACAAGACCTGGAGCTGATTGTGGCTCTGATCATCAGCTTCTCATAGCAAAATTCATGCTTAAACTGAAGAGAGTAGGAAAAACCACTTGGCTCCTCAGGTATAATCTAAACCAAATCCCTTATGAATACACAGTGAAAGTAAAGAACAAATTTAAGGAACTCGATTTGGTGGACAGAGTGCCTGAAGAACTTTGGATAGAGGCTCATAACATTGTACAGGAGGCAGCAACAAAAACCATCCCAAAGAAAAGGAAATGCAAGAAAGCAAAGTGGCTGTCCAACGAGGCCTTACAAATAGCAGAGAAGAGAAGGGAAACAAAATGCAAGGAAGATAGGGAAAGTTACAGAAACTTGAATGCAGACTTCCAAAGAATAGCAAGGAGAGACAAGAGGGCCTTCTTAAATGAACAATGCAAAGAAATAGAGGAAAATAACAGAAAAGGAAAAACCAGAGATCTGTTCAGGAAAATTGGAGATATTAGAGGAACATTTCGTGCAAAGATGAACATGATAAAGGACAAAAATGGGAGGGACCTACCAGAAGCAGAAGACATCAAGAAGAGGTGGCAAGAATACACAGAGGAATTATATCAGAAAGAGTTGGATATCCCAGACAACCCAGACAAAGTAGTTGCTGACCTTGAGCCAGACATCCTGGAGAGTGAAGTCAAGTGGGCCTTAGAAAGCATGGCTAACAACAAGGCCAGTGGAGGTGATGACATTCCAGTTGAACTATTTAAAATCTTAAAAGATGATGCTGTTAAGGTGCTACATTCAATATGCCAGCAAGTTTGGAAAACTCAACAGTGGCCAGAGGATTGGAAAAGATCAGTCTACATCCCAATCCCAAAGAAAGGCAGTGCCAAAGAATGCTCCAACTACCGCACAATTGCATTCATTTCACATGCTAGCAAGGTTATGCTCAAAATCCTACAAGGTAAGCTTCAGCAGTATGTGGACCGAGAACTCCCAGAAGTACAAGCTGGATTCCAAAGAGGCAGAGGAACTCGAGACCAAATTGCTAACATGCGCTGGATTATGGAGAAAGCCAGAGAGTTCCAGAAAAATATCTACTTCTGCTTCATTGACTGTGCAAAAGCCTTTGACTGTGTGGACCACAGCAAACTATGGCAAGTTCTTAAAGAAATGGGAGTGCCTGACCACCTTGTCTATCTCCTGAGAAACCTATATGTGGGACAGGAAGCAACAGTTAGAACTGGATATGGAACAACTGATTGGTTCAAAATTGGGAAAGGAGTACGACAAGGCTGCATATTGTCCCCCGGCTTATTTAACTTATATGCAGAACACATCATGCGGAAGGCTGGATTGGAGGAATCCCAAACCGGAATTAAGATTGCTGGAAGAAATATCAACAATCTCAAATATGAAGATGATACCACTCTGATGGCCGAAAGTGAGGAGGAATTAAAGAACCTTGTAATGAGGGTGAAAGAGGAGAGTGCAAAAAACGGCCTGAAACTCAACATCAAAAAAACTAAGATAATGGCCACTGGTCCCATCACCTCCTGGCAAATAGAAGGGGAAGATATGGAGGCAGTGACAGATTTTACTTTCTTGGGCTCCATGATCATTGCAGATGGAGACAGCAGCCCCGAAATTAAAAGACGCCTGCTTCTTGGGAGGAAAGCGATGACAAACCTTGACAGCATCTTAAAAAGGAGAGACATCACCTTGCCAACAAAAGTCCGAATAGTCAAAACTATGGTTTTTCCTCTAGTGATGTATGGAAGTGAGAGCTGGACCATAAAGAAAGCAGACCGCCGAAGAATTGATGCCTTTGAACTGTGGTGCTGGAGGAGGCTCTTGAGAGTCCCCTGGACTGCAAGGAGAACAAAGCTATCAATTGTAAAGGAAATCAACCCTGAGTGTCACTGGAAGGACAGATCCTGAAGCTGAGGCTCCAGTACTTTGGCCATCTCATGAGAAGAGAAGACTCCTTGGAAAAGACCTTGATGTTAGGAAAGTGTGACGGCAAGAGGAGAAGGGGACGACAGAAGATGAGATAGCTGGACAGTGTCTGCGAAGCAACCAACATCAAATTGACAGAACTGAAATTGAGGCAGTGGAAGATAGGAGGGCCTGGCGTGCTCTGGTCCATGGGGTCACGAAGAGTCGGACACAACTAAACGACTAAACGACGATGATTGATTTCTCTCTATCTCTATCTCTCTTTTAAACAAGTTTAAGTTGTTTTATTATTTCAGTAGTCACTCAGACTTGAATACAAATTGTCAATGATGGTGACAGTTGTGTTATTATTGGCATTGTTGGTTTTGGTATTATTTGTATGGTTGTTATTGGTATTATATGATCATTATTGGTGTGATTTTTTTTTTATTAACTGTGGTGTGTAGAAGGTCCCTTTCTCACTCTGTACCATAGTAAAAGGCATAAAATTTAAGGCCAACTTGCCCTGTACCCTTTAGGAGACACCCTATGCTCATATCTGTTATTCCTGCATTTTTGGACCTCTAGTTTTTAAAAATGTAATTATTGTGAGGGAGGGAGGATGAGTCTCCCTGTAGAACTGAACAACGCTCTGGAGCAATTGGAAGGAAGAGAGGGGCTGTCACTGGATGCATGAGTGGATTGTCCAGCTGCATGGGTATATTTGTATACGAATACCACCATCTCTATTCTTGGGCATTACTGGGAGGTTTAATTATCACTTGCCTTCTCCTGTGATGCCAGCATCTGAGTGTACTGTTATTGCATGACTTTCAGTTTAAATTGCTGACCATTTTAAAAACCCTATGAATTGTTATGTGCTTCCAAGTCAGAACTGATGTATAACCAGCCTAACAAGGTTTTCAAGGTGTGGGATATTTAAGGAGTCATTTTATCAGTTCTATACCCTCAGCGATCAAAGCAAGGATTTGATCCCAGGCATCCTGAGTCCTAGTCTGTCACTCTATCAACTACACCATGCCCATGTATTTAGTATCCCCATGAATGAATTGAAATATAAAGGGTCAGTTGTGGTGCAGATCCATGCTAACCTGAGGGGCCCAGTGGCTCCTTGCTCCACCCTGCAGGCCCTCCCGAAACACATAAAATTTTGGTAGCTTGCTGTGAAAAATTTACGCAGCACTTTGCAGGCAAAATTGCTTGAATCCGCTTTGACTTGGATGCTGTAGTTAATGCAGATCCTGTACATGAAACTATGTCTTCTGCTTGTCTGATGTTGATAAATAAACTTCAGTTTTTGCCATGTGATAATGTGGACAGGATCCTTGGAGCGGTGAAGGCTACCACTTATCTGCTAGACCATTACCCATGCTGGCTTAATAAAGCTGCCAGGGAGGGACTGGCTGAGGGGGTCCAAGAGGCAGTGAATGCATTCTTGCAACAGAGTAAGATCACAGTTTGCTTGAAGGAGGGAGTAGTAAGACCATGAGTGAAAAAACCCTCCTTGAACCCCACAGTACTGAATAATTACTGGCCAGTCTCTAATATGCCATTCTTGGGCGAGGTGCTGGAGTCGGTTGTGGCTTCTCAGTTCCAGGGATTCCTGCATGAGACAGATTATTTAGGTCCATTTCAGTCTGTCTTCAGGCTTGGTTATGGGATAGAGACTCCTGTGGTCACCTTGGTGGATGATTTATGCCAGGAACTAGACAGGGCATCTGTGTCCCTGTTGGTTCTGCTGGACCTCTCAGTGGCTTTTTATGCCATCAACCTTCTGGGCTGTCTCTCTGGAATGGGACTCGGAGGCACTTCCTGGAGGGGAGAACCCAGTGAGTGGTGCTGGGGGACTCCTGTTTGATGGCCTGACCTTTGGCCTGCGGCATCCCTCAGGGCTTTGTTTTGTGCCCTATGCTATTTAATATCTACATGAAACCACTGGAAGCGGTCATCTGCAGTTTTGGGGTTCGGTGTCTCCAATACACTGATGACGCCCAACTCTATCTCTCCTTTCCATCTAAATTCAAGTAAACTGTCTTGGTTTTAAATCAGTGCCTGGTGTCAGTAATGGACTAATGGACTAGATGAGACTGAATAAACTGAAAATTATTTCAGACAAGAAAGAGCTCTCCTGGTCAGTCAAAAACCAGATCAAGCAACAGGGATTCTCTCTGTGCTGGATGGGTTAAACACCTTCTGAAAAGACAGGTGCTCAGCTTGGGGGTGCTCCTGGATTAATCCCTGAGCCTGGATGGCCAGGTTTCAGTGCTGGCCAGGAGCGCCTTTGCACAGTTAAAACCAGTGCACCAGCTGCACCTGTTTCTTGAGAGCTCTGATCTGGCCACGGTGACACATGCCCCAGTTACATGCGGTTGCCTTTGGAAAGTGTTCAGGAACTTCAAAATAGCGCTGCCAGATTGTTAACTGGGGCTGGTTACAGAGAACATACAACTCCCCTGTTACAGCAGCTCCACTGGCTGACAATCCATTTCCAGGCACAATTCAAACTGCTGGTTTTAACCTACAAAGCCCTAAATGGCCTGGGTCTGAGCTATCACATCTTCCTCTATGAGCCTTCCTCTATAAATATCCCCAATTTGGTCCATTTTTGTACATTTGTCTGAAGGTAGTGTGCATCCATCAATATTAATATTATTAGTCATAATCTAGGTAGAACATTATTTCCACCTCTCTTGACATCTCTAGCAATGATTTTTATCTAGCACATTTTTATCTAGTACATGTAATTCAAAAATTATTTTATGCAACAGGCAAGGGATGGGCCATATGTCACCTGTACACTGTAGTGGTCCTTCCTTGAGCTTGCCAAGCAGACCAGTGGACTATAGGGTAGGCAGATTTACCTTGATTCTTGTTGATTTCATCTGCTGTTTCTTTAACATATGATTGTTTTTTTATTGATGATGAACATAAAATGATTGTTTATTGATGCAACTCATTATTATTAGTATTTTGTTAGTATCAATCTCAAAGCTTGGGCTACAACAGCAGCAGCAGCAGCAGCAGCAGCAGCAGCAGCAGCAGCAGCAGCAACAACAACAACAACAACAACAACAACAACAACAACAACAACAACAACAACAGAAAAGCTGTTCCAAGCTGTGATGGAACTCCATTGACACAATTTCCTTGAAGGGCAAACATTTTCCATTGACAAACTGAAATATTTTTGAACAGAGGAAGTGGACATGATAGATTTTTGTTCTTTGCATATCAGTCACTATAAAGTGCACTGAAGAAACACCATGTGCCACCTGTGTTATTTTATTCAGAGGTTGTGAGGTACTTTAAGTATTGGGAGATCCATGATCCCCTTTGTTGTAATTCCTGCTATTGGTATCGACATCAGTTTACTAAAAAGCTCTGTTCTCTTTTCTCTGATTTGGACGAGGATGTTTCAATCACAGTTATCTTTCATTTAGGCTTCTGGGATTATTTACATCTCTGCAGACTGATCCCTCCCTCTCCTTTTAGCATAATTTTATGGAAAGTGGTTACAGCTGTACCCAATCAGATGTGACTCACAAGCTAACTCTTCTCAGTTATTTACAGACTGTAAAAAAGGACACATTGATGATTTAGGGTTCTTTACTTTTCTATAACCTCTTATGGGGATATCAGACATAAGGCCTGTGGGCCAAGGTTGCCATATTGCCCATTTGGCTGGGTATCGTCTGGATTCCAAACATGCCACCTGGTGCCTCTTTGGACCATTTGCTGGTCTGGATTCCCAGCTTCATTTTTTTTTAAAGCAAGGCTCTAGCCCCCGATAGGATATGAATATGAATATCCCTGCACAGGTGGAAATAACGAGGGTGTCCACTCATGATTTCACCACTAACGCGAGGTTGTTGGACCTTCCTATCACACCGTTGTCCGCAATCAATTACCTAGTTCTGGCAGGAAGTGGGATGACAAGCCTCTCTACTAGGTTGGAGAGTTGCTAATCCATTGCAGAGAACAGCGCAATAGGAAGCCTCCACGGAGCTGGTGGCAGCAGTGAAATCATCAATGGACACTCTGGCCCCAATGGGCCGGACCCTCGTTATTTCCACCTGTGTGGGGATATTCATATTCATATACGAATACCCCCATCTCTATTATAAATGTATTGGTCATGAAGGCTGGGGGATTCTAGGAGTTGTGATTTTTTTACCAAACGAAAATGAACAGAGATGTACTGAGCTACACATCTGTATCCTTGACATTTGTATGCATACCTGCTATAACAGGAGCACTTGGTCTGAATTCAGCTAGTCCAGATTGGTTTCCATAATCTTACATAAAAACTATGGACTTGCCATGCTTTATTTACTTAATAATTTTATCGGCAACTTCCAAAAGAAGGATAATCCTATCTCACCCATCCATCACACCCCTTCAGACACATCCGAAACAAAGATTCTATGTTGCAGAAAAGGATACCTACAAATTCTTTCTGTTAACTTGCATGTTATACTAGCTAACATTCCTGCCTTTCTCCTTAAAAGGACCCATGGTGGCTTACATCATTAAAATATAAAAGTATATAAAATAACAGTATAGAAAAGCTAAGTTCACAAATATTAATTGTTTTAGCATTCCCTTCGTTGGGGGTGGGGGTGCCCTGGGACTCTGTAGCTTGCCCAAGGCCACACAGACCAGGTCTACTCATGGGAAGCACCATGAGAAATCTGACTCCAAACCTCTGGCTCTTCAGTTGGATATCAAAACCACTGAGCTATCCAGCCAAGCTTGTTTCCTAACGACAATATTTTTTTTTATTGCAGAACTTTCCCGTAGAGCTCCCAGAAGGCAGTATTTATTTCTTCAAGAAGAGAAGGTATGCTTTTGAGAGAGTGGAGAAGAAGAGGAAATGTTCAGAAGATGAGCATGCTCTTCTCATTGGTTAAAAACCTCAAACAAACTCTGGATTCCAAACACACAGTTCCTGCCACTGAAAATAATGCCTTGATTTGTGCTGAGATATGAAACCTTGAAGGTGTTTGCTTATTGGCACCCCAAGATACTTTTCAAGAAACACCTGGCTTGAGTAAGCAGTGTGATTGGACAGGCTCAGATTTTAAATGGAAAACTATTTGACTTTGAGAAATCATTTTCAAGCTTAAAAAAAATGTATCAACATCGGCAAAACAGGAGCAGTGCATCCCTAGTTACCTGGTTATTAATGCTAGTACAGCTCCACAGATTGTTTAGTGCCCTCATAATTTATTTTTCCCTCTGAGAGAACATCTTCAGTTAGCTGTTATTTTTAAAGCATATTACCAAGTAATATTTATTTATCCAATGAAGTTTACTTCTTTATTTCTTGGTCTTTCCCTCTATTATTTTCCCTCCAGTGTGCCCTGAGATCATCACACACTGCTTAGAATGTGTTCCTCACCTTGAGGGAATGAATTCTGAAAAGGCAGGGAGGGGTGGGGATGTGTGTGTGTTTGTGTGTGATGGAAGCAGCGCTCGTGGCTTTGCTTGCAATTCTCATTTGGACTAGTGCTTGTGGAAAATTGAACAGAACTACCTTTCACATTACAGCAGCTATGAGGTAATTGTTCTGATTGCTCAAGCCGCAAAGTATTTCTGTCTTCCTCTGATTTTGCAAATATGATAAAATAATCTCATAAACACTTAACTGCTGGTGATCTGAATTCTATCTGGATACCTACATGCAATGATTCTGAGCTCATGATGAGATGGGATGTGCTGTTGATACCTACTATGAGTTTATGATATGTTTTCTAGGAAAATACGAGGAAGTACTGTACTTAAAGGTTTGTTTGTGTGTGGGGGGGGGTTAGGGAAGAGATGAGAATGAGCAAAGGTTACTTGTCTTTCCTTGCCTGCTGTTTTCAAGACATACATACATACATGGTGCCATGAAGACTGATATCTCCTATAGTGTTGTGGGGCCATCCCATTGGAATGGACATGAACATTCTAGCTACCTCAGGAGTTAAGGTGCCAACACAGTGTAGAGACAGAAGGTTTCACGTGCAGGAGGGGCATGGCCACGCCCTCGAAATACGCAGTGGCTTTGCTCTCCCGGCCCTGGAAGAAGCAAGCCAGCTGGACCACGTGACGGGGGTGAGGGCTGGCCCTTATATGGAAGGGCCAGCCCTCAGTTTGTCCTCTTTCGCTTTTGGCACGGAGAACGAGAAACAGATTTGGCTGGCTGGTTCACTGACAGAGCAAACGCAAGGCTTGGACGATGGTTTGAGGGGAGGTAGCCTTGATCTCCCTCCCTGTTACTTATTTAATTTAATCAGTGGCTGCATGGGGGACTGTATTGATTCTACTTTTGAGTGGGACGGGGAGGAATTAGCCGTATAAGGAGGGCGAGGAGGGTAGCGTGCGGCGGGCGGGCGCGCCCCGCTGCACGCCGTGAGTCATCAGCTTAGTTCTTTACCTCCCCTCCTCCCCACCAGTTATTATTAAAGAGAGAGAGAGAGAGAGAGAGAGAGAGAGAAGAAGAAGAAGAAGAAGGATAAGGGATCAGTTGTCCTGGGCTCCCCCCTCCTTCTGTCCAGGGAAAAGGAAGACTTAGCTGGGGAGAGGCTGATAAAGTTACGCGTGGCGGGTATGCGCGCCTGCCATGAAGCGTTGGGCAGCCGCTCAGCCGGTCCCCCCACCACAGCACAAACGGGTCCCAGGAGGTGCGATCTACACACCTCAGTTAATAAAAAGTGGCAAATTTGGAGGCCAAAAAGTTAGACAGGCAGGCCTCTATGGACCATGAGGTTACCCCTCGTCGTTCTGTCAGAGACACGAGGGGATGACATAAGGCGGAAATGAGGGCACTTACACAGGATCTAATGAGACGTTTTAATGCCCTTGAATCTGAGCAGGGTCATGAGGTGGAAAGACGAACTGTGGACGAAGGATCAATGACAACAGCTAAGGGGTCAGGAGGGCAGAAACACAGAAGGATTGAAGCAGCTGATTGCCAGGAGGTTGAAGGGCGAGCATCATATGGGCATGAGCCCTATGATGAACCCTCCACGAGTTTGCAAGGGGTTGTTGAGGCTCCTGGAACATCATGTACTTCATATGGTGAGTACATAACCACCCACAATACACACAGTCAGTCGGCCACCTGGCCGTGGGTTGGAGGCCTGCAGCAACCATTTGCTTCACCCAACCCTTGTACAACTCTTCCCATGACGTGGCCTGGTGGTTTCTGGCCCCTAATAAGCCCACAGTGGTTTGGATGGGGGGTTCCCTATGCAAATCCGGCTAAAGCAGTATCAGCCAGTGAGGGTAAGAATTCAGGAACTAAACAACACCCTTCAGTACCTGATACAATACAGTTCTGATAGCGGCACTTCCCTATTCAGACTATAGCACGCCTTTGGGGGAATCATCTGACCCCAGCAGTGAAGGAGAAGATATGGAAGTGACAGTACATTGACTTCTATGAGCTCCTTAATCGGAAGATTGAGGTCAAGGAGATAGAGAAAGACGATGAAAAAATTAAGGAGAAATATAGGCAAAAGAGGCCCGATAGGAACTGGACTAATTGGGTCGCTGGATTTACTATATATGCAAAGGTACTGGTTAAAACCCAACCCTGGAAGGCATCAGCACTATTCCAGTATTTCGACATAATTCGTAGAGCACAAACAGAATTTGAAGGCCTGGCTTGGCTTCGTTACGACGAAGCGTTTAGAATGAGGAGCGCAATCAGGCCCGAGCTGAGATGGGACGAGACACACCCTGGGCTTTGGTTGCAACATATGACGCCCGCCAAATGCAATTTAGGTGATAGATTTGACAGTGGGCATCTGAATATAAAATCTGCAGAGACCACTGATACCCCCCAGGGGGAGGGTCAGCCTCGGCTACCTTGCTACGAATTCAATAACAGAGGTTCTTGTGCAAGGTCCCCATGCAGGTTTACCATGACTGCCTTACATGTGGTGGAAAGCACCGTAAAATAACCTGCTTTAAAGCAGGGACGCAGCAGCAAAACAAGATAGGGGGACCCAACAAGAAATCGGAAGGGGGTAATGGTGCTCAGGGAAAGGGGAACCATGCCAATTAGAATTAGAACTGGGAGGAGGGATTAGTGAGTTACCCAAGGAGAGAAGGAGCAGAATACCTGATATTTGGTGTCAGATACGGGTTATGAGTACCAGCTTTAGGGTTAGATCGGCCTTTATGGCAAAAAAGAAAAAAACCCTCATATCCCCAGGGAAGTCTATACACTTCATTTGACGAGGCCACTACCTAACATATGGCAGAGGCTGTTTATATCATTTCAGGTGGTGAGACTCTGGAGTGACGAAGACACATCATGATTAGTGGCACAGTTTCATCCATTGGGTGGCACATGGTGCTGCATCTTCCCCATGTGGGAATGATTTGGGGGCTTGGTGCCCATGCATTTATGTCTTGGAAAGGCATGCCTGGCATGAATTGGTTACAGCTTGGAAGAATGACATCTTTGGAAAATGGGCCTCCGGGCATTTTGGTGGTACATTTGGTTGGCAATGGTTGGTACAGATCGCCAGAAATGGCACTGATGTCTTGTTATACTGGAGACCGATGGAATCCAACTGTTTGTTGCAGGTTTGGATATTTGCTGGAGGATATGAAGGGGGCCTGCTTTTTGAGCTTGGTCAGCTCGGTGGGAACATGGGACACAGCTATGCTAGTCCTCATGCTGTGGTGGGTACTGCGGGAAAAACTGGTTGTCTCAGTGTGTCCCTTTGATAATTATGCTAAGCCAACAGCGTATCGGACCTTCTGGCTCTGTGGATCATGTGATTACAGGGCCGGAGGCGGCAAGATGCGCTGGACCACTTTCAGACTAACAGTCATCAAAATATAGATGGCTCGAGGTCTGGGGTGTTTAATAGAGGCCTGCCTGGTTTCTCCTGTTGTCAAGACAGCTGGAACCTGGGGCCTGGGACTTGCCCATTGACTTATAAGGATTGGTTGGATGCCATGCAGTTATTTCTCTGCACTACCGCAAGCCCCCTCAATTTTGGAATTGGTTGATTGCATTAATCAGAATTGGTTTAATAAAGTGTGGCCTGTATTTTATCCAAAAGTTATTGTCTTGTGTCTTCATTTCGGGGCCTGGGGGAGCAAGTGTGCTGTCAGTAAATAGAGCTGGTAGGTAGAACTATCACAGTAGTGATCAATTTCTACTAGCTGTAGTTAGGTATAGAACCATGATCCTTTTGTTAAATGATCACTTCAGCAGTGGGTGTGGCTGATGTAATGGGGAGATTGAGTCCTAGATTCACTCTCCACACAGCACAGCACCACTGAAATAGGGTTGCTTCTGGCAATGAGGAACAATAGATCTTCTTCATGAGATGAATAACAATTCCTTCCCTTCTCCTTTGAGGAATGATAGAAAAAAGATAAAAGGGTCAGAAGACTGGTCCTTAGCTTCCATCAGGTGCCAAACAAAGCTTAATTGGAGTTAAACACTCACAGTGCAAGCACTTGCATGCACACATGCATACACATACACTCACACTCTTCTACAGACATAGAAACTGTATGTCCCCACTAAGACTGAATTAAAGTAAGATGAAGACCAGTTCTTGACCTCCTACCTCCTTTGGCAATTTTATCATAGGGAGTACTTGTTCCTATACTGAGTATTTTAATCTCAAATTAAAGCCAGGCTGCCACAATGAGATGGGGTTAGGCTAAATGTGAGATCTCTCTAGGTAATCAGAAGTGAATCAGGGAAAAAGAGAGATGAATCTGTTTCATGCTCCCAATTTCATGTCATATAGAGAGCAGAAATGTATAATTGGGATAGAATGTGTGTCACATGATGACTGTCCTAAATAGGAGCAGACAGTAGAAGCCTACTGTATTAAGATCTCCTGTCCCAAAGTTGGTAGTTTTTTGTTTTGGTTTGGTTGTGTGTTTTTTTAAAAGCCTGTTAATTTTGACAAAGTGAAGAGATATGCATTGTGGTTTCACAGCATGATGACAGCTGAAACCTGATACACCAATATGGTCGAGGTACATTTTCTGTTTAGATATGTCTTAGTTCAAAATAAGGAAATGTACAGTGCCCATAGCAGTTGTTTTTCAAAAGACTTTCCTGGTATATAAAGTGCCAGCACCAGGCCACAAATATTGAACAGTTTAAAACTTTGATAGTTTCAGTTTAAAAAAAAAAAATGAAAGCATAGACTTAATGCTCCAGTGGAAGTGATATTTTAACAATACACTTGCTTTGGTTGGCTCATGTCTTAAGTTTTCAAAATTCTGCAGCTTTTAGTTTAACAAACAGGCACAGTCCCAATAATCATGTAACAGGGTTGAAAATGAGGGTTCTAGCGTGGTTTATTGAACAGAGTGATGGACTAGGACTCTGATGAACAGGGTTTGAATTCCCACTTGGCCATGGAAACTCACTGAGGGAGTAAAAGTGGTAAAATCACTCCTTAAATATCTCACTTACCCTGATAGCCCTATTATGGTTACTATAAGTCGGTTCCAATTTGATGGCACAGAACACATACATACAGGGTTAAAGATCTAATGCCTTCCTCTGATGTGGATTGATTGACACATAGGCATGTATGTCACTTGGTTGTTCTTTAAAAAAGTAAATACATTTGTTGAAGTATTACAGAAGCTCCTTAAGCTTAGTGGGTTTTTTTTAACACTCTGCAGTCTATAGCAAAAACATACAAGGAATGAACTAAGGGTTCATTTAAGTCCCTGTTGGTAACTCCTGCCCTTTGTACATGAGTGGCATGTCAAGTGATCCAGAGTCTGTGACTTCAGCAGCTCAGACCACAGAGCAAGACTTTTTTTTGCTTGCAGCTCTTAGAGGCATTAGGGATTTGGTGTGAAGGATAAATGGAAGGCTAGAGTTCCTGGCAACAAAAATGGGTACTTTTGCTTTATAAAAAGTTGAGCCAAAGAATTCTCTTCAAACTCAAAATGAGAAAATAACCTCAAATTGATAAGAAATCTAGAGTTGGAACAATCTTTTTAGCTTTTGATGAAGCTTTTTACCATGACACTAACTAAAAAGTCTCATAGTAACACATTGATTTCTCTAATTGCATAAAACCATATAGCCTTCCAGTACTGCTGATGATCTATTTTCATTCTGAATTTGCTGTTTCTTCAAATAACACACGAGGAAAGAACTGTTTTGCACATCCACTGTTCTCTTCACTTTCCTTCATGTTTTCAGTTCTTGCCTCATGTATTACCTGAAGAAAGGGTAAATTCAGAATCTGCAAACAAGAAGCCAGTACTAATCAAATTTTCTTATATCTATCACATGTCCATCACGGGTGGCTTGCTGGATATTTTTAATATATATTAGGAGATTTATTTAATTTATATTTTGTTTTCCATGCATTATCTTGGCATGGTGTATGTCTTGATCACAAGATTCTGTTCGGACTAGTATGGAAATATCATCCAATCTGATTTGTAATCATATATTTGCCGTACAAACTGGGTGCAACTCACCCACCTTAAGTTGATTAGAAGGTGGTATGAATGACAAGAAAATTCTAGAATATGGGGAGTGTAAAGCTTGCTCATTTGGGTGGCTATAGAGTAAATAGAATCCAATCTGATCCCTCCCTTGTACTCAATGCATGGAGTTTCTAGTAAAGGTTTTGTCTTTCATTGGAGCTTCAGCTGACAATCTCCTTCTGCTTTTACAATTTTTTTTGTTATAGCAACTGGCCCAAAGTATTTTTGTTCAAATATCAGTGTTTAAACCCCCCTCCCCCAAAAAGAACCACTAAAGCAAACTTCAGTGATCAGTAGGCATCCTAACCAGTCCAAGCATTACTGAGAGTACCTTGTACTGCCCCATATCTTCTCTAGTAGCATACAGATATCCCTGCTTTGGAAGCTGGTGCACACCCCTAGTTTGGACTCCATTTCAGAGAGTTAGAAAACAATCTGACAACTCAGGCTGTTTCAGAATCTGCTAGCTTTAATCTGGGTCCAACCTGGGTCTGAATTTCCATTTGCATTTGGAAATCCAGATATCCATGACTCCCATAATCTATAACTGAAAATCAATAACCAGGTTTGGAAATCTACATATCCATGACTCCCAGAAAGTATAATCAGAAATCAATAAATGGATAGTCTTTTTCTCCTTGTCATAACTGGGTTATGTATGGAGGCATGACAGCACTTTATGAGAGGTTCTTGACTGCTAAATGTCAAGTATGAGCAAGGGTTTTGTATTGCTTTTGAAAACTGTGCTCATCTCTCTGTATCTGGGATGGGCATCCAGAAGCAGTTGGGCTGCAACTCCAATCAGATGTAGTGAACATAGCTAATAGTGTAGTGAGAAATTCGGGGAGTTACAGACTAGCAAAATCTGCACCCCCACTTTGTTTCCTCCTGCTCTACATACACAATTGTTCTGAAAATAGCATACAGCATAAAGGTAGTCTTATGAAAATTCAGACTAGGTCAGCATTTTTTGGAGGAAGAGGTTTAAATGTGATTGCTTTTTCTTTATCTCTCATGGATTTTCTATGTAGTTTGCATGAAAATTGCATATGCCATAGAGATATTCTTCAACAAGAAACCTCTATAATTTCATATGCGTAAGTTCAGAGACTAACAGATTATGATGAATTTATTTATTTATTTATTTGATTTATAAAAACAAAAGTGAAAATATAATTCAAAATGACAAAGTCATTAGGTGATGAGAGGAGGGAAAGCCAGGCAGATCTCTGCGGGCAGACTATTCCAGAGGCGAGGGGACACTGCCGAGAAGGCCTGGTTCCTTGTTCTTTCTCTCTGGGCCTCACTTGGCATTAGGCCCCTCAGCCACCCATCCTGGCTAGAACAAGTGATTCAGGTAGATCTAGGAGGGAGGAGGCATTCTGCTAGATATTGAGGTCCTAAACCGTTTAGGGCTTTATATGTCATTACTGACACTTTGAAATCAATGTGGAAATGAATGGGCAGCCAGTGCAGGTCAGACAGAGTCTGGGAAATATGTTGATGTTTTCTCACCCTGGTGAGATGTCTGGCCGCTGCATTCTGCACCATCTGTAATTTCCACACCAATCTCAAAGGTCGCCCCACATAGAGCACATTACAGTAGTCTAATCTCAAGACTTCAAGAGCATGGACCAGAGTGGTGAGCGCCCCAACATCAAGCTAGGTACAAGCCGAGCAATCTGCCTAAGATGGAAGTAGGTGAAGCGGACCACTGATGCTACCTATGTTTCAATGGTAAGCACTGGATCCAGATGGACACCTGAGCTGTGAATGTCACTCTTCGTGGTGAGAGTCACTCCTCCAAAAGAGAGGGAGTTTCCCAAACCACCGATGGTAGGGCCACCCACCCTCAGGACCTCCATCTTGTCTGGGTTCAGCCTCAGTGCATTCTCCTATATCCATTGCAGTACAGCCTCCAGGCAGCACTGAAGGGATGAAAAGGCATCCACTGTTGTTGGAAAAAAGGAGATGTAGAGCTGGGTGTCATCAGCGTACTGAGAACACAAAGCCCTATATTCCCTGATGACCCCACCCAGCGGCCTCACATAGATATTAAGCAGCTTTGTGGAGATAATCAAGCCCTATAGAACCTCGCAAATGAGACTGCACAGGGCTGATACACTCTCCCCAAGCTATACTCTCTGAGGGCGGTCCTCCAAGAAGGATTGGAGCCAGGTAAGTGTCAGACCACTGATTCCCAACTCAGAGATCCTCCCCAGGAGGATACCATGGTTGAAGGTATTGAAGCCAGCTGAAGAATAGTTTATGTCTTCAACCCTATTCATTCTTTATAGCAAGGATTGGAAGTGTATTCAGCTCAATGTGATTAGAGTGTTCATGTGATAGGTGAGCTAAATACTTAATCAGGTGAGTTTTGTAATCACATTGAGCCAAGCATGCTCCAAGTATCCACTTCAGATCTTTGTGTGCTCCTCACACAAAGATCTCAGTGACGTCTAGATAGCAGTCATGGGAACATGATTTCCATATATGACCATGTTACCATCATGCTCCATACTCTAACTAGCTTCAGGTTTAAATGATTGAACAGGGCTAAAATATTAGACTACTCTCCATACATCATAATTTCTTAGTATCTTCACTTTTGCTGGAAAGGGGACATTGATGATGATGATGTAATGTGCACATATCCACAAAATTTTTAGTTCTCGACATGATTCCAAGCATAATTTCTGAACAGAGATTGAGTTTTCTGCTCAGTTGTCATCAGAATCACAAAAAGTACAAGAAAAGAAAAGTAGATGATGGTTATGGAGCATATAGTGGTAGAGAACAAAAAAAATCCATATTTTTGCAGTGCTACATCTTCCCCGATCCCACAGGATATTAAATGCTGCAAGAGCTCTGAAATCTACCTACTTGCCTCCAAAGGACTGCAGCTGTTGAGTTGTGATAAAACCTCAGATTATATGCTAGACCTGCCAAAACAAAGTCTCCTTTCACCTGCTACTTTCCTATCTGATGTTTTCCTGCAGTGGAGGATCCAATGGAGAGAACCAGCCTTTTTTGCAGACACACTGTCTGTGTTCCTCTAACTCAAATGGATAACAAACCTTCAAGGATGTTCAGATTTTGACTTTTGTTTGACAGTGGCCCTGGCTATTATTTCACCCTCAAAACCACCAAGAGAAGCTGAGAGTGACTGGGCCATTTAGGGAACATCACAGGTGAATTGGGACCTGACCTTTCTTCTCCCTACTCTTAATTGGATGTACAAGACCATACTGTATGCACAGATACATGGTTTTGCTAAGATTTATTGTTTAAAATTGCTAATAGTTATCACCTGCCCTGCTCTTTCCTTTTGCCTCAGTGTGGCACTCTGAAATTTTGCTTCTGGTGACTTTATGGCAGGCATCTTTAGTTTCAGGACATTTCAAGACAGGAGATGTCAGAAATGAATTGGAGCCAAACTCAGGAAAAATAAAAGGGGGAAATTATCTGGAGATGAGGGCAAGATGGAAATGTGTAACATGTGGTGGTTGGAGAAAGATAAAATGTGCAAGAGAAAGGTGATACAAACTGAAAGCTGCCACAGCACAGCAAGTAATCTCACATTGTTAACAGGGCAAGAGCCTGAAAAGTTCAAACCCCATCATGCTGTGGAGCTCAGGAGAGTTTTCGTCTTCACTTATCATTTCTCTAAGCCCAATCCTTCTGGGAGACTGAGGAGAGGAAGCACACTTCTCAAAGCAATGAACTATTCAACTCTGTTATCAGCACTAGAGCGATGTTTCTTTTAAGTAGTATTCCATCCTCAGAGAACATCTATTATTGCACCTCAAGGAAATTTGCATGGGCTTTAGAAGATGCTGTCATTCAGATTCCCTTAGTGGAATGCTTAGGCAATTTGTAATTTAATAGAGAATTCACACTCTTTTCTTTACTATAACAGGTTGCCTCTTCTTAACAAAAATAAAAAAATAAATCTTTTTATATAACAGTGTAACCCACATTGAGCATACAAAGTGCTGTGATTAAACTGCAACCCAATGACCTTAATTACGTGTTTTCTAAAGGCTTTCCAATTAGGCTGCCAGGATTTAAAGCATCTTTTTGTGTTGAGCTCCCATGGGACTGCTCTTCTGTCTCTTTATTTCGGCTCCCCTGTAACAAAAGGAGATAGCAATCATAACAAAACATACTTGTTAAGCATATGCTGTATTCCACTCTGTTACATTCATGATGCATCTATACCTAAAATGTTGTGTTTTCTTGTGAGCTATTCCCCTTGCCTCTGGCTGATCTAGTCCCCTTTTCAATTGAAGTACATCACAGGCTGCTATATGGATTTGTGCTCTAAGGCTTTTCACTGTTCTCTAAAACTTTTCTGGTCTCAGATTGCTACCTTCAAGAGATTGATTTGCTGGGAATTCAGATGGAGGCTCTCCATATGAATTCAGTTCCCCTGTTAACAAAGAAAGAACTTATTTGGGGCTTTATTATTATTTTTTCCTCCTAAAGATTTCATTCTCTTCACTACTACTGTCTTTTATTAGTAGTATTTGTTCTTTTCCAATAGCACCCAGAAGATGGGTAAAGCATTCACACTGCAACAGAAAGAGAGAGAGAGAGAGAACCTGGATGGCTGCCTCGAAAAGTACTAGTAGATGATATCGCAGAATGAGGGGATAAAACAAGATAGAGTCAGAATGAACTTCCTCTTCATTTTCTCTTTCTGTCCCCTGGGCTCACCAGTTTTATCTTGAAGTCTGAATATACAAACGGTAACTGATTTTATCTGCATGACACAGATGCGTTGCCTAGGACACTGGTAATTGGACACGGGTTTGTTCATTTTTAAGTCATTGGTTCAGATCAAGACCAGACTGACAGCGATGAAAAGTTGCTGCTATCTGATGGCTGTTTGATGCTCTTTGGCCTAGTAGAAATGGGTTGGTGGCCTACATCAAAGTCCCACGGGAGAAAGCACTTGTGTCACGAAAGCCATAAGTAACAGGAGTACTGGGGGAAAGGAGCAATTATCTGGGGAATGAATTACAATTTCACCTAGACCATTACTAAAGCATTTGGCATGGCAGAGTAAAAGAATCTGACTCTAACTTTGATAGCAGCCAGAAAAGAACTAGACATTGCAGCAAGTATAAGACTTCCACTGAAAACAGCAGCCCTATGCTCCCTCCCTCTGGTAATATCTAGTGATGGAAGATATATTAGATGATGTCAAGTGTTGCATATAACTCCCACCCTATGGATCTACCAAATTGGGAACATATAGCTGACACTGGAAATTGCAAGGACATTGAAATTTACAGTGCAGTGATGCAAAATGACACATTATGTATTCTTAGGACATAACTAGAAAAATGAATACCAGGCATAGAAAATCAAATTGCAGAACATGGAGAGGAGAGGGGTTTCATATCCCCCCTTTGGCCATTTTCTCATTTGAAATTCCCGTAAGCAGCTATCTATAAGAGAAAACCCGTGGCGGCTTCTATGAAACCTGCAGCACAGAATTCTCTCTCTCTCTCTCTCTCTCTCTCTCTCTTTCATTTTAATCAGGAAAAAATGGTTCAGGGAAAAAACCCTTCCCAGTGAAATTATCCCTATTCAGTTGAAAGCTACACAGAATGTACAGGAAACCATGTTGGACTCAAGACAAATTTTAGATTCCATGTTGTGAAGATACCTTTTATAGGATTACTAGATCTCTGTGCATGCTATCTTGAAATGAAAGAGTGAAGAAGTCTCAGGCACTATGGCAGGACTCTTTAGGTGTTCAGTTTCAACCTGAACCTCTAGTTGGGATGAAACTAAACACCTGACCAGCCCTGCTATAATGTCATTATGCCTGATGGAGAAATGTTCTTACCTGAAAACTTATATAGATCTTGTTGTGCCACAATGCCCAGAATGCCACGTCAGCATGGAATCTGAATGCTGAAAATCACAGAATCCCAAAGCTTTTCTTCATCATCACATCTAGCTGGGTCCTTTTATGTGACAGAGAGATGGGAAAATTTAACTACAAGGCTTATTTCTTTAGTGGCAGCCTTCATTGGCTGTAATATCTGTCTCTCTCCTGAATTCTTGCAAATAAGAAATGACTTGTAGGTGTTCAAAGCAAACAAAAAACAAAACATAAATTTTACTTTTGGTCTTTGTTTGCAAACATCATACAACTGTTATTCGGATATTCTGGTATCTGAAGATATATGGATGCCCACTGAGGGAAAAAGCTTGTCCCTGTGCCCAAATCTCAAATATATTGTTTCAATGTACATTAGACACATTGGCTGAGATCATCTTTGTTTTCACGTAATGTAAAGTTACACCTTTATAAATGTGCTGGTTGTTAATGCCAAGGCAATGCAGGTTGCACAATTCAGTTGCGTAGTCAGTTGTATGGTTCCCATCATGAACCTTATGCAGCATGTCTGTAGAAGTGCTTTGTGAATAGCACTTTCACCATGCTACAGACTTTAAATCTGGTTCTACAGCTTTGTGTTGCATAGCTACATAAGAGGATCTCAGCCACTGTGTTGTAATGGTGTGGAGGATGCTTGTAAATTATGCACATTTATTTATTTATTTATTTATTTATTTATTTATTTATTTATTTATTTATTTATTTATTTATTTATTTATTTATTTATTTTCTGGCTTTTACCCAGCCCATCTAGATTCAACAAATCTACTCTGGGTGGCTTACAGTCCGAATATAATACAAAATTAAAAAAACACAAACAAACAATATCAAAATCATAGAGATAGGCAAAGTCCAAGATGGTAAGAGATAGAGAACTAAGAATTGGAAGGGGGGAAAGCCTGCCTGAAGAACCAAGTCTTCAGCTTGTTCTTAAAAACTCCCAGCAAGGGTGCCAGGCGAACCTCAAGGGCAAGATGTTCCAGAGGCCAGGGGTCACCACCGAGACAGCCCGGTTTCTAGTTCTCTCCTTCCGGGCCTCTCTTGGGGTCAAGCCCCTCAACTGCCCAGCCTGGCTAGATCGAGTGGTACAAGCAGAGCTAGGTGGGAGCAGGCGCTCTGTCAGCTATATGACATCATGTGGCTACTTCTCTCATAAGATATTACTAGAGTATGGATTCTGGAATAAGGCATGAAACATCTCTTAAATCTTAAAAGATCAGTAGCATGTGGGATGTCGTGTCTTTGACCTTATTCTCTCTTTACATTTGTTTATGAGACAATGTCCTTGTCATTTTTATTGCTTTTAGATAACATGGGCTTTACTTTTGAGTTCAGATGTGACTTAACAAATGGTAACTCACTGAAAAGGACATTTTCTCAAAAAACCCCGTGCAAGGCTTCTGATGTTACTCTGTAATTACTGTGCAAAGAGAATGAGATGGAAGGAAACCAGAAAAATAGAAAAGACAGAGGGGGAAAACACTAGCCTAAAAGCAAGGAAATGCTGCAATTTTTATAAGATTGTCATGAGATAGGTGCAGAAAATGCTAGTTTAGGTTGTAGTCATTGACAGGAAAAGAGACAATTGGGATATATGTTACAGAGTGGCATTTCAGGAGTCCCCGGTAGGGTTGAGGTGGAAATCCTAAACCCTGATCACCACAGAGAAAGCAACTGTGCTTTCAGGAAAGTGCTTGTAGGAAACAGAGAATTATAAAATCAATCCCTGCAATGGTTCACTGCTGACATCTCTAAAACACAAAGCCTTGGTATACATTTACATATTCTGCTGCTGCCAGTGGACACATTTGTGCTATTGATAAGGACCCCTGCTATTTATGCTTGGAAGTACTGGATGGATTAGTGTCAGGAAGGATGCTCATTTTACATAATTTATTCTGGAGTAATATTGACATGTGGTTTTCCAGCTCCTCCTCTTAGATAAATAATATACACAGATCTTAATGGTAAGCAATCTATAGCTTCCTCCAAGTTACCTTGCATCTTTGTAAACCCTTACTGAGATTTGACATTTATGTTTCTTCATGGAGAAAGTAAGTCAGCAAAAATGAGCCTGCTAGGATCTTGTGTATAATATAGGGTGATGCTGAAACATATTTGGAATGTCTCATTGTAAATGTCCCCCCCCCCGCGAGAGCAGAATATGCGTTGGTTGGAATTCAATGCCCACTGTTACAACAAGATGTTCTATATGTCAAAATGAGCTGCAACAAGGTACATCAGTATAAATCCAATCATTTCAACACTTGCAGCTTGATGTCCAGCATCAAGCCTTATTTTCAATCAGAGTTGTTTCTAATGAGTTTGATATTAGCTTAGTCATACTTAGAGAAGGTCCACTAAAACAGTTGTCAGTATCCAAATGACTCTCTTTTGGATGTACTCCTTAACATGGTGAGGGGGCTTTGAGTGTGTCAGGGAAGCTGGGAGCACTGCCTTAAGAAGGTTACAACCCATTACATGTCTGGACTCCTACAGGGTCGCCCAAAGTGGAATGGTCAAAGCTGAAACCCCAGACTAACATGTATTTGTTCGCATCCCTCCCTTTGCACAGGAACAAGACTTCCATCTTGTATGATAACAGCATCATACAATGGCACTGAATTTAAAGTTTTTTTTCAGTTCAGAAAAACATCATCTTATTATCAATTGGCTGTAAGCATAAACTGTGGTCTCTGATAAAGCACTGAATGATCAAAGTTCTTTGGTGGAATGTAGTAATTTAAAGCATAAGCCAAGAGCAGAAGGCATTGATAGAAATCAAAATGAAGACATGACTGAAAGTTTTTGCCTAGGAACACACTTGTAGCCTATTGATTTCCACAGAAGTTCTGATATTTCACAGTCTACGTACAGTGGTTCTAACCTTATACTCTCCATAGCCCCTAAAAATAAAATAACCAGAAAAGAAAATGTTCTGATGTCACAGCCACACTGAATCACTGAATAAAGTCTTCAGACTAGAGATATCTATGTGCCTTAATTGAGAAGTGTTGGGGAACAATCTGGATGGTAACTTGGAGGAGGAGGAGGAGGAGGAGGAGGCAGAAGATGTAACAGGCCTGTTTTGTGGTCTTTTGGTCCTGCAACCCTGATGGTAGAGGGCAGACTTGGGCCCCCATGGACACCCTTTATGCCCTCTGATGTATTTAATTATTATTACAATTACACATTTTCTCTGAAAAGTTCAAAGGAACATATATGACACTACTCCATTGTGTATCCAGAGCAATCCCATGAGATTAGTTAGGCTGAGTAATTTGTTCAAAGCACTGGGAAGCTTCATGGCTAAAAGGTGAAAGTCCAAGCTTGTATAGAAGATAGCTTGTGTCCACTCAAAGGAATTTGTTGGGGGGGGGCTCCTGCCCCCTGCTTGGTCTGTGATCCTGGCTGACATAGATCTTTGTGAAAAGGCCTACTGTTTAGCAACACAGGAGAAAACGGCTTGCCTAGGGTTGAGTGAACATATCCTGATGTCATGAGCCAATACTGTGTTGCTCTGGGGGATAGCGGTTGCTTAGAAATAATACAACTCCAAGGGTTAAAGCTTCCATTCCTCTCAACTGGCGAATAAGAGGTAACTCTTTCAAATTAAATCTGGAAAATAGACTTCTCATTTCTAATTGGCTCAGTTGTGCATGAAGAACAAGGGGTGATTGTTTATTACTATTCAGTAAAGGCTGTCTTTAGGTTCTGCCACGCTGAAGTACTTTAGTTGAAAAGAAAACTGTTGTAGCTGGAGAGCTTGGTCCCAAACTCATTCCTTGTCTGCCTTGGTTAACATCAGGAATGGCTAAGAAGGACCGACAGAGTTAGAGAATTAGAATCAAGGGGATCCATCTCTGATCAGCCTCCTAGAGTGCAATGACCCTGTTAAATTTGTTTGCCATTTTGCCCTTTTGAAAATTAAACTCTTACCTTTTTATCTGTGGACAGTGAAACATGGAGGCACAATTGTGAACTACATATAAGCTGATCAAAGATTCATTAACAGTAAGTGGCAAATAGCATATCAAGCTAAATGTACTACACCATTAGATGGCTAAAAGAGAGACTTCAACAAATTGAATTGTCTCTACAACTTATGCTACAGGAGGAAAGATAAATAGATAAAGCAGGTGATCTCAGAAGCTGTAGCAACTAGCAAGCAACATGTGTATTCGGTATGTAACAATAGGTACTTGTACTTAAGATGTACAGCATGCATGCTCACTTTACAATATTTTGTATTGGGTATGATGCATAGTCATGTCTTTATGGTAACTATGTTTTAAATGCTATTTGCATTTTTTTTACATTTTGCTATCTTTTGAGTCATCTTATAGAAAACACCCTATACATTTTCTGTATTTTCTGTATTAGAAAACCATATTTTAGAATAGTGTGCTATTCTTTGAGGCAGCATGTCTATTTTACTAAGTTTCCAGGGAGTCTCCTCATTTGCAACAGATCTACTCAGAAGTCAGTCCCATTGACTTAGATAAATATTCCCAGCATTACATCTTTACTCAATGTAACATTTCTTGTTGTTTTAATATAAAAGTAAAGGTTCCCCTTGACAATTTTTGTCCAGTCGTGTCCGACTCTAGGGGGCGGCGCTCATCCCGCTCTTCAAGCCATAGAGCCAGCGTTTGTCCGAAGACAATCTTTCCATGGTCACATGGCCAGTGTGATTTTAGACACGGAACGCTGTTTACCTTCCCACCGAGATGGTACCTATTTATCTACTCGCATTTGCATGCTTTCGAACCGCTAGGTTGGCGGGAGCTGGGACAAGCAACGGGCGCTCACTCCGTCGCGTGGATTCAATCTTACGACTGCTTGGTCTTCTGACCCTGCAGCACAGGCTTCTGCGGTTTAGCCCACAGCGCCACCACGCCCCTTTGTTTTAATATAGTTACCATATTAACATTATGATATTCGGGTAGGTGGATTAAACCATGACTAACAAAACTCAACAGTTTGGTTTTTCTAGGAATAGTCAGAAACAATCATCCTTCCAAGAAGCAAGTTTGTTCCTGGATGGAAGAACACTTTATTGAACAATAAAATGAACATTTTACAATTACTTTGTGGATAAGAATTTCTGTCCTCTGAAAAACTTGCTCATGACTTCTTTTTATGTGTCAAGACTCTATCAAGGTTATGTTATAAGGATACTCAACACCACACACACACACACACACACACACACACACACACACACACACACACACACACACACACACACACACACACACACACACACACACACACACACACACCCCTTAGCAAACTAGAGTCCGGGTCCCTTCGCATTTAATGAAGTCATACACTACTGCAGAATATTTTTAATGTAGGTCATGGTCTCTTTTGCATGTATTGGCATGCAGTGCATCTTGTACATGCAACTTAAATAAGGTTTCTAAAGAAGGAAATCCAAGCTCTGTCTTGATAATCTATGTTTTGATTAGTAGTCTGTTTCATGCAGTTAGTTGTTCACACACATTCTATAACACAGAGTGGATGGAATGTGCACATGGCATTTCTTTCCTATTCTTGGAAGCTCTCTGGGTCCTAACATCTTTTTCTTATCTTCCATAAAGGGCATATTTCTACAGGATGAAAAATGACATTCATTTCCTCATGTGTACTGTGGCAGTTTTAAGGAAATGAAAACAAAGTGTACAAATTGGACACAAAAATGGCATCCAATCATTCGCACTCAACCTTCCCTATGTGGATTGCACTCCAAGAAGGAGCTGTGGATGATCAGTGTAGGCAAAACAAATCTCCCCAAAGAAGTATACATGCTGTATTGCAATGCCTGAAATGCATGGAAGATCTGTCTGTAAAAAAAATACATCTGGCACTAAATCACTTTTCTGGCTCATCCAGAATTGAAGGCATATTTAAATGTTCCCTTGGGTTCTCAAACCTTTACCAACTGCCAAACCTATGAAGAAGTGCCAAAGACAAAAGTACGGCATATTTTAATAAAATAACTTTCTGAGTTTATGTATGTATCCCAGCCTTCCTCACAAAGAGGAAATGGTAGGCATGAAATCATTGTCATCCTTGTCATCCTCCTTCTCCTCCTCCTCCTCATCTTAGAACTGTAGAGCTGGAAAGGACTCTATGGATCATCGAGTCCAGCCCTGTCAAGGAGGCACAGTGGGGAACTGAACTCCCAACTTCCAATTCTGCAGCCAGATACCTAAACAACTGAGTTATCCATCAGTTCTATACTGGCACAATACAAGTAGGACTGAAATCATAACTACAAGGTAACTGATATGTAATAAAATGCAGTAAAACCATCAAGAGGGATCAACAGTTAAACAAATATAATAGCTGCTTACACTTCAAAATTTTGCATAAATGAATGCATTTTCAACTGATGACTAAACAATGGGGTGTGGAGACACATGCAGCTCTCAATCAGAAAAGAGTTCCATAGCTATGATGCCAGCAGAGAGAAGACCTTGCCATTTGTGGTTGCCCTGCAGTCCTTGCTCATCCAGGGCATACAGTATCAGTTGTTCCTCTCTTCCTCTATTGTCAACAAAAGGCAATAACATATTGCATGAGCTATAATATCTAATGCTTTCTGTAAAAAGTGTTACTATTGCCAGAATATACTGATAAGGACCCTATACAGTTGGTTAATAAGCTCCAGGTGACACACATAGTCCTTGCCTCTGAAGCCATCAAGTGAGAGCTTTGAACTGAGGTATACACCCAAACTAGTTGTATTTTCCAGCATATGGGGGATGCTGTCCATTTCCTGCCCCACCCAAGATGCCTACTTAATTCCTGAGTCTTACAACTATCTATTTGAGTGGGCATCTTTTTCAAGATTCAGTTTATTTTCCTTCATCCAGCCCACTTCTGTCTCTAGGTAACCATCAAATACACAACCTCTCTTGATTCAGGTGGAGGGTCAGATGAGTGTTATCTACCTATTGGTAATATCACAGTGACTGTAGAGAATACAGCATGTGAAAAACTAAACATTGGGGAAAGCAGAGCGAGCTCAGTATTCTAGATTTCTATGTGTACAATGTTTCTTTCTCCGGGTGGTAAAATAATATAATGGTCACTGTACTGCGTATTAATGTGGAGACCAAACCCAGCTCATTCCTTAATACTGTGTGAGCTCAATTTTATACTAAAACTCAGTGATTTAATATCATTGCTTCCCCACCCACCCCCATATCATACATACAGCTTTTGTCCAGTGATATTTTTGACAGAGACTTTTCTAAAGCATTGAACTGCAGATGCCCTGCAGGCACCACTAGAAATTAGCCTTTATTCTCTACTCTGGACAAATGCCTGCTTTGCTCAGATTTGGCTGGCAATTGAGGGCCTGGCTCCTGATTTCCACTGCTGTTTAGTCTGTTATCAGGCTGGTTCTGCTCTGCAGCTGTTTGGCCTAAGTGCCAAAATTAGCAGTGAATAGACTCGGACCACCTGGCTTGGGTCACCCAGTTAGCTGCCACGTCTTGCCTCAGGCTAATACACAGGCATGCTGATGCTCCAACCTGCTTGTAAGAGCCTTCCAGATGCACTCTCCATTGCTTTCACACTTCATGGCCTTCTCTGAATAAGGCAAGCCCAAACTCTGGGCTGGTTCTAACCAACTATGAAAGGCTTGTCAGCTCCTGCTGCAGCACCATGAGGCAATGAATTCCTATTATGTCACCAAAGTCATACCAGTTGCTTTCTATTCCATCAAGAGCGCTATTGAACTAACATAAAATGCATCTGTGCAGTATGTGAATCACAAACAGATTTTTAAAGATGAAAATAACCATTGTATCATTGGTGTGTGTGTGTGTGTGTGGGGCACGTGCACACAGACAGAAACACAAATATACAGGTATATGCATATGCACAGACACACATGTGCATTCATACACACACATGTACACTCACATATACATATACAGTATAGGAGTGTTTGTGTGTGCATATGTGTGCATATACCACACACACACACACACACACACACCTGTGTATGTATGCATGTGTGTGTGTGTGTGTGTGTATATATATATATATGTATGTATGTATGTATGTATGTATGTATGTATGTATGTGTATATATATATATATATATATATATATATATATATATATATATATATATATATATATATATGTATGTATGTATGTATGTATGTATGTATGTGTATATATATACACACACACATACATATATATGTATACGTATGTGTGTGTAATGTGTGTGTATATATGTGTGTGTGTATGTATATATATGTGTATGTATACACACACAAACACACACACACACACATATGCTATTGTTCTTGGTTTTTAATGATTAGCACGATTGAGAATATCTTTGGCACCAATCCCATTGTTTCATATCTTTATATATGTTATCTATGGAACACATTGTTAGACTTTAGCAATTTAGCAATTTCTACAACACAGGGAAATGTAGCAGTAAGATGGTTGTAATTTTCAGTGATGCCTTTCTTTAAAAATATCCTTTTAAAACAATGCTGCTGGGATTTCAGATGCCACGATCCAACAGTATTAATTAATTTATTTTATTTTTTTATTTGATTTGTATCCCGCCTATCTGGACTACCAGACCACTCTAGGCGGCTTTTAATCTACCAAGAGAAGGAGTTCCATCAATACAACCAGAAGACAGAGCAGACCCTCCCTGTATAGACTGGGTCTGCTCTGCAGCTGTTTGGCCTAAGTGCCAAAACTGGCAGTGAACAGGCTCAGATCGCGTGTCTTGGATCACCCGGCCAGTCTTCAGTAAGAGTTTCTCATTTCCTCTGTTCTACTTCCACCCTCCAGAAAACAGACTGCAGGAGGGACAATCATCCTGTTCTAGCTACCTTGGCTCCTCTTCTGAATAAGGAGGGCATTATTTGTCTGTAACAAAAGCCACCTATAAATGGTGAAGCTGAGTCCAGGTATGGATGTTACAGATAGCATATGGTTCAGTCTGAAAGCATGTTAATGTTGCAGACTGGTGACTGAGGCTTTCTTGGTTTGGTTTTGTGGAATTTGGAGTTGAAGGAATCCTATACTTATGTCCTGAACATCAGGCACCAAGCAATGTAAGTTAGTGTGTATACCTCTGGAGGCAAAGAAACCCCTGCTATGACACTGAGATGGTTTCATTAGTTAAAAACTTTCCTTTTCTAACCATAGGCTGTTGCTAACATCTGTTTTTGGCCTGAAAATATCACAAATATATATATATTTAAAATGGGCATTTGTAAGCACGTGACGTCCAGATGTTAGAACTCCCACAATCTCCCATCACTGGCTATGCTAGCTAAGACAGATGAGAGCTGCAGTTCAATAACATCTGTAGGGTCACATGGTCCTCAGCTTACTGTCTGGGAAACAGAAGGTAACATCCCCACAGTCACATAGGTAGGGGGGGGGCATCAAAATTTCCCACCAGTCCAGAGATAAGGTAAGAGTTGAAGCATATTTTAAACATGATATATATTGATGAAACCAATGAAATAATTCCAAACTATCTTACCACCTAAGTTGTTATTTGGTTCACCAAATCAGTTCGATTCTGGGAAGCTCTAGTTTCCAAATATGGGAAATAGTTACTTCACCCTCCTTTGCAACTCTCGAAGTGCTCAAAACTATCCTCAGCGCTGCCCTCTGCTTCAGAAGGAAGATGTCATTCTTTGCATGGCCTGCACTGCAGCTTCAAGCTGTTAGAGGCAATAAAGCTGCCTCTGCCTCTTCTAATGAGACGGCTCTGTAGGAGCAGGCATTGTTGGGTTCACATTGGCAGATGATTGCTCATGCCTTCTCTGTGCTATCTTTCAGCCAGCAGAAACACAAGTCTTGCAGAACCTATTCTCAAAGGCTTTCACAGCCAGGATCCAATGGTTTTTGTAGGCTTTCCGGGCTGTTTGGCCATGTTCTTAAGGTTTTTCTTCCTAATGTTTTGCCAGTCTCTGTGGCCAGCATCTTCAGAGGACAGGAGTCAGAACTTTGTCTGTGCTCTGGTGCAGTTTGTTGGATAGTTGAGTATTTATAGCAGTGGGTTTCTGACAGACAGAGTTCTGACTCCTGTCCTCTGAAGATGCCGGCCTCAGAGACTGGCAAACTGTTAGGAAGAAAAACCTTAAGAACATGGCCAAACAGCCCGGAAAACTCATAACAACCTTGCAGAATCTCTTTAGGCAGTTCAGGCTGAGACCACTCTGGTGCTTCTGTTCAGGTCTCTCCTTCACCATCCTTTCCCACCTCCTTTTCATTGCCATCACTCCTCTCCCTTTCTGCTTTCCTTTTTATATGCTTGAGCTTTGCACCCCTCCTTCCAGATCCTTCTTACCCTTTTCTCTTACTTACCCTGAGCCTCACTCAGGGCAAGCCCCTCCCATCACTTCCTCATCTTCCACCTCCACAGGTTGTCAGTGTCACTGGGTACAGTTTGTCCACCTTTGAAGGAAAGAGTGGCCCTTGGAGTAATTGGTGTGCAAAGCATGGGGGTGAGCCCCAAACCTAGACTCTTTGGGACTCCTTCAACACTGTTCCCTCCATAGTGGTCTATGAACAGAGTAGTCTCACTAAACATTAGAGTCTATAGGGGGAACCTTTCACTGAGCTACCCTCCTATGGAGCAGCGAGATGATTCCTATGGAATAGTGCAATGGAGGGGTGTTTCTTTTCCCCAAACCATGTGGAGTGGTAGAAAGACATCTCTGAAGCCTTCTGTTTTCTGCTTTCCAAGACTCAGAAATCTGCTTGGGGGATTCTTGGTGACTTTTGGGACTGGAAATCCAAACATTATTGAAATTGCATCTCTACTGCCAATTAACTGCAAGCTTCCAACCCATATTTCATTCTATTTCATAGGGTCCCACAAGATGAGATAATGATGGGAAGAGATTGCCCCAAGCATCCAGAGGGCAATAAACCATCTAGGAGAGAATATTTTGGAAAAAGTTGGTGTATAAGGGTAGAGGGGTCAGCAAAAATGGACCCTTGCCTTGCTATCAGGCAACCCTTCAGTAGTTTACTCTTTCATATCTTACTATACAGATGTAATCACCTGGGAGGAGAGGGAATCAGTCTCTTGTCAAAGATTAATTGATTAATCAGTTACAACTGATTAGAATGATTAAAGCTTACAGCTAATTACAGTATAATGTAAATTTTATATAGCCACTGCAACTTTATTCCTGGTTTTGTTATTGTTGTTGCTAAGTTGGCATTTATGTTTCATGAAAAATTCAACAAGGTGAACTTTGTTTTCAGGTTTATCTTTGAAGGTCAAGTCAAGTAGAATCATTTTGCTTAAAACAATTAGCTATATCAGGTTCACCAACAAGAGGCAGTTTGAAAATAAACAAGAAAAGAAAAGAAGGATGAAGCAACACTTCAGACTAAACAGAAGGAGCCTACACGCTGGCATTATGTAATATACTATTTTTGTATCTATGATTTCCCATGCACTTACATTTTAATCTGAGAGTAATCAGTGGTGTAGAAACAATTGTGAACTTCTTGCATTGCTTTAAAGTTTAAATACGTTTATTGGGCACAATTTTGTTGGCATCAGGTGCTGACGTTCCAGACACCACCACCAGCATAGAAATTACTTTATTTAGCTCCCAGTTGTAAGTTTCTATAGCAACTGCATCATATAGCAGGAAGCTAATATTCTAGCATGTGACAAGAGTTTCAACCAGATAATTTATTGCTGTAATTTGAATAACACTTTCTACATATATCTATATCTTTACCTGTAACTTTATCCTTCTGGGATATATTTGCAAATGTGCCCGGGTAATCTCATTATTAATTATGCCATTTGAAGAGGAAATGCCTTTATCCTTAGCTTTAATGTCAAATCATTTGCCCAGGTTTAATTTTTCCTCATTGAACAACTTTGAGAGATCTTGATCAAAGTATTAGTGAGGGAGCTGACCATGGTGCTGATGAAGCACCACACAGCAAAGCAATGCAGGATGCCCCTCAGTTCTTTCTAGCTCCTGGTGACTGAATCACAAGAACCCTGCAACACACATCAATATTTTTTTTAGGAGTTGGGATAATATAATAATACAGAACAAGTATGTGCGACATAAGTTTGCAATTTTGTTTTCAGTGACAATAATTACCTCTTTTATGTATATCATGGGGATTTTTGAATCTCTGAAACAATCTTTTCATTTAATGAAACCTACTTGAAATATTTAAGCTAAGAAGAACCACAGTGTTTTGTTGATAGAAACAAACTGCATTAAGACTAGATTAAACCCATTCTGTGCTGAATATAATGTACGCATTCAGAAATGGTTAATGGGATCATATCTTTTTAAAGAAGTTTTCAATGTTTATGTACTTCCTTGGGAGCAAAACCCCAAAGAGTCCTTTTAATTGTGCCTATAATAACACCTATCTGTTTATGAGTAATTATATTAGATGACTCCAACTACAAGTTGCTGCAGATGGTAAACCATTTCAAAACAGAATATTCTATGGAAAATAATGATAAGGTGTTGTCAAGTCAATTCCAGCTCACTGTGACCCAGGATTTTCAAGAGAGACTGGAAGGGGACAGTATTTTCTTTCATTCTTCAGACTCTCATATCATCCCATTTTAATTCATTAGAACAGTGCCTTTGTCACTGCAGAATTTTGCCTGCTTTCATTTTTCCTCTTTATTTTTGCTCCTATTGTTTTCTGTGGGAGACTGAAGTCTTTATTTATTTATTTTAGCTATTTAAAATATGTTTACCCCATCTTTCTCCTTGAAAATGACCCAAAGTTGCTTACAACATTGAAAAACATTATTTAAAATTGAAAACACTGAGTATACAATGGTTGTTAATTTCATTAAAAGACAATATTTAAAGCTCAGAACAATAAGTATAAAGAGGTGTCCTATGGCATTGAAAGGCAATATGAAAGTTAAAAATAATAAGTATACACATATTTTAAAAAATGTCACTCTGAGAAATAGAAAACACAAAAATGGAAAACACAAGTACTACTAAAAATCCAGTCAAAGCAGTAATGCATAACAATCCATCTAAAAGTCACACATAGGTAGGTAGTTACTGAGGGAAGGCTTTCCTGAAAACATAGATTCTTTTATCAGAATGTTTACTTTTCAGTCAACTGGCTAGGATTAGAATTGTCAGGCCCCTCCTACATGAACTCACCCCACCAAATTCTAAGTAGGTTTGGAGGACAGACAGTGGAAAAGGACAGGAGTATCTGTCTGCACCTTTTGATAAACACTGATAAACCAAAGCTGAATTTTTATGAGATAGATGCACTATGGACTGGTGATCTAGGAATTCTGGATGGTGTTGGGATCCTTCTGAAGGAATAGGGTATAGTCTGGAATATTTCTGGATATATCTTTGTCATTGGACCCTCCAGTGACCTTTGTGGTTCGAAGTGCTTCTCGGCAGCTTTGGTAGACATTTCCTGGAAAAGGATAATCTAGCCACAATAGTTCATGTAGAGATAACTTTTCATCTAGATTACTGAGATGTGTTCTTTATAGAACTTCCCTTGAAGATGAATTTAAACTGGTGGCTTGTGCAAGATGCAATGTGCTGGCTGGATCTCAGTGAGTTGTGTAAATGGCTGTGGAGCCAGTGCCCAGCAATTCATTTCTTTGCTGTGTCTCCTGGTAAAAGAGCCAGATTGTGTAGTTTTGTGCACGCTGCAAATTCCCAGAGCACCTCCAGATGTGACAGGCAAATCACTTCTAAGTAGTCTAGAGAATCCTGGAAAGTGCTGCTGTAAGCCAGAATCAACTTGACAGCAAGTACAGTGGTGCCTCGCATAGCGACATTAATCCATGCAGCAAAAATCGCTGCTAAGTGATTTCATCGCTATGCAATTTTTAAAAGCCCATAGAAACACATTAAAACCTGTTTAATGCATTCCTATGGGCAAAAAACTGACCTGAAAGTAAAGATCCTCCATACGGGGGCCATTTTCGCTGCCTCTAAAGTGAGGAATCCGCGCGAAAACACAGTGGGCGGCCATTTTATTAAACCCGGTGGTCATTTTGGAACCGCTGATCAGCTGTTAAAAAATCATCGCTTTGCGATGATCGGTTCCCGAAGCAGGGAACCAATCATCGCAAAGCGAAAAAACCGCATAGGAAACATCGCAATGGGATCACTTTGCAATCCCAAAAAGTTCATTGCTATGCGGTTTCATTGCTAAACGGAGCACCCGTAAAGCGAGGCACCACTGTAATTACTATAATTAGTGCATGATGCAGTGGCTAAATTGTTGTGGGCAAGTTTATATAGGAGTGATAATACACTGTTTTTTAAAAAGTGAAATTGTCACTGTATTTCAGTCTTGAGTTCAAGCTACTAGTGATGGTTTTCAAAGATCTAAATGCCTTAAGACCTTAATATACCACTCCCTATATGTATTTGCTTGATTAGTAAGATGTCTCTTGGGGACTTTAGAGTTCGAATGTTGGGAGTAGTAAAGGTGGGGAGATAGGAGGGACTTCTTATCCCTTAGGGCATCATCTAAGAAAAAAAAAAGCCTCCCCTTGGAGGATGGACAGATGTTGATCTCATTTTGGAGCCAAGATAAATCTGGTGCCAAGTTTAAAACACAAGCATTTAGGGGCCAATGAGCATAATTTACTTTTTAGTTCCTTCAAATTTATTTTGATTTTGCTCAATTAAAAAAATGTTAAATATTACTTTTAAATGGTTTGCACACTGCTTTTTTATCTTCTAATATAAGGCAGAAATATTTTAAGCTGTAAATAAGACTGAGCAATTTGAAAAGGCACATTAAAAGGCACATTACATACACAGCCTCCATTGCTTTGAATGGGAAGCATGGCTGCTTTTCTGATGCAGAAAATTCTGGCCTTTCATTTAACTGACATGAATTCAAGTTTTAAATACTATGCCACTACAGGACAATGGAACTGGGTTTCAAACTATAAAGGATGCAAATTGACTAACAGTTAAATACTAAGTATAGAAAGCCATTATTGATGTATTAGATAGAACTGTAGCAAGGCTCTTCCATATTTCAAAGCTCCACCTTTGATTAATATTTGTTAGTGCTCACCCCAAATTATTGTATGTGTATTTTAAAAATATAAGTCTAGAGGTGTGTGTGTGTGTGTGTGTGTGTGTGTGTGTGTGTGTGTGTGTGTGTGTGTGTGTGTGAAAGAGAGAGAGAGAGAGAGAGAGAGAGGTCTGCCTGCCTGCCTGCCTGCCTGCCTGCCTGCCTGCCTGAATGTATGTATGTATGGATGGATGGATGGATGGATGGATGGATGGATGGATGGATGGATGGATGGATGTGCAAAGTAGAAATGCTGCTATGATTTTCTAAAATTCTTCCCTGGATTACCTATTACTTCCATCTCAACAGATAAAGCAAGATGCTATTTGTAAACTGTGTTGAGATTTGTAAAAGAAAAATGATGTAAAAATGATCTGAAAATAAATTGAAGTATCTAAGGAGGAGAAAACAATTCTGATTTCTCCCAGAAGAGGCTTGGAACAAAAAGCCCACTATCTATTCCTCTTCCAAGAGAACAAAAATGAGAACAATATTCCTGAAGAAAGGTGAGAGGGGACAGATGTTTGTCCTATATTTCAGCCAATATACAGAATCCTCTGAACACTTTTTGAATACTGATCAGATTAAAGCAAATATAGGAAAACACTAAATGGAAACAAATGAATAATAGTGTTCTTATTTTAATTTACACAAAGGGAATCAACCACACTTTGAAGAGACAGGCCAGATATTAACCATACCATTTTGTTTTGAATAAACAAAATCTGAAAACCAAAGATCCTATGTGCAAGTGAACTGTATGGTATTTCCTTTAGTTTGCAATTTAGCCCTCCTTTTGTTGCAAGTGATTGGAGATTCATGTGCTTGTAAAGATTCATATTGGTAGACAGTTTTGCTGGAATATATCAGTGTTGAACGATGGACAACTAGAATGTCAATTTGTCCCTGTTTTCTTTTTATCTCTTTCTCCTTACCCCCATCAAACTAGCTACATCCAACTCTGTTCTAGCTACTGAAACTGAAACTGATAGTAAACTAATACTAAAATTATACTGAAACTGGGAAAAACAAGAGGAAGAGATGCAATATCTATAGTAGATTTGTAGGGGGCGGGGAGAGCAAGAAAGCAAGAGAGAGCACTATCATAGCTCCAAAACTGTGAAACCTAGACTATTGACATGGATACTAAGGGAAACCTGAGTAGGTTTGTGAACTACATTTTGAAATGATAATAATCCATTGCTAAGAGACAGACACCAAGCTACTCAGGACAAGAGATCTCCTTGGAAATAAAAAAAATCTTGTCAAGATTAATGTATTCGCGAAGGCTTTCACAACCGGGATCTAATGGTTGTTGTGGGTTTTTCAGGCACTTTGGCCGTGCTCTGGAGGTTGTTCCTAACGTTTCGCCAGCATCTTCAGAGGACAGCACTCTGTGCTCTGGTGTAGTTGGCCTGAGAATGGAGTATTTATGGCTGTGAGATGGGCTTTTGTCTTTTTCTGTAGATGGGTGATTAGTGTGTCTTGTTGTGGGTGTATTTGAGAGCTGGGAGCCAAGTTTTGTTGAATTTCAAACTTTCCTCTTTTTTGTTGAAGTTCTGCTGGTACTTGTGGATTTCAATGGCTTCTGAAGATGCCGGCCACAGAGACTGGCGAAACATTAGGAACAACCTTCAGAACATGGCCAAAGAGCCCAAAAACCCACAACAACTTGTCATGACTGTTGGTTATCTCAAGAAAACATGTCTTGAAGGTTGAGCTTAATGCTGTAGCTGGTTGCAGGTGGGGATCTAAAGAGCCAGTGTAAAGAGCCAGTCTCTGCTATAATAACATAGGCCTCACTTTTTAAAACATGCTTATTTTCAAATATGTACATGTCTTTGGGAAGGAGAGGGAGGGAGAGACTTCTCAATGGAACAAAAGTAGGCCTCTTTCCTCCTAGAGATGATAAAGCCTAGGCATCCAAGAAGAATGAAAGAGACAGTAGTCCAAGTGGAATGTAAACAAATTGGAGGCAGCTCATTAGTGTCTCTAGGCAGTTCCATATGATGCTGTCCTCTCCATGGCCCCCAAATGTAGAAAACAAAATTCAAACACCCCTAGCTTCTAAAACCCACAAATTTGCAATGCTTGCAGTGTCTTCCCATGTAGGCACACATATTTTAAAATTTTTTGTTGTTGTTTAGTCGTTTAGTCGTGTCGGACTCTTCGTGACCCCATGGACCAGAGCACGCCAGGCCCTCCTATCTTCCACTGCCTCCCGTAGTTGTGTCAAATTCATGTTTGTTGCTTCGCAGACACTGTCTAGCCATCTCATCCTCTGTCGTCCCCTTCTCCTCTTGCCTTCACACTTTCCCAACATCAAGGTCTTTTCCAAGGAGTCTTCTCTTGAGATGGCCAAAGTACTGGAGCCTCAGAAATACTCATCAGTATGATGAAGCTAATGGGGTCAATGAATTTAAAATGTGTACCAACATATTTGTATATTTTTAGAATTCAAAATAAATGAAAAAAAGGTACAGGTTTTATTGCAAGGGAAAATAAATCACATCTAGATGTGAAGTAGGACTGGAACAAAAATGCATGTGGGGATCCAAGAATCATTAGAAAATGTGGTCTGAAAACTGTTTCCATCTGAGCTGAGCCCAATAGTCAAGTTTCCATGCACTGCAGAGATGAAAAAAATTAATAATTACAGTCACTATCAAATGCAATCTTACACTGTTTCATATCTTACCCAGCTACTTATCTAGCTTCATCAACATATATTGCTCTCTATATTTTTATGTCTTAGGCTTTGCTTCTGTGATATAACTAAGGCATGCTCATATGCTATCTGTCAACACCCATGGGAGTTAACTGTCAGCTATAAAGTCGCAGGTTATATAGCTGAGTAGTCTTTCTTTTCTTTATTCATATCAGAATGTTACACAATTTAAAATTACAGATGTACATGGAATATAGATGAAGTTCAAACAAATTTAAAATGTTAAAATATTAGACTATTTTTGACCAGAAATGGGCTACATCGGTAGTGTTATCTCAGCCATTTCATACCCAATTCGCTGCGGGGCACAATGTAGTTTGCATAATTATGTTGTAAACTTCCCAGAGAATACTCTAGCATTATAGAGAGGTATATAAGTAAAAAATGACAACAAAATACTAGATCTTCTTTGATACACATGGTGTGGCATAAATGGCATGGACATAAATTCTGCATTGATTGAATTTTTACACCTTTGCAGAAAAATTGTCCTGTATTCAGGTAGTCCATTTTACCTGGTTATTCTTTGATCTTCCTTCTTCACTTTGAAGTCTAAGACTCTCATGTAGTCCAGCCAGAATCTTGTAGTAGCAAAAGACAGTCTTCAGCATTCATCCATTTGGCAAAGTGTGTTGTTTTTGCTCTCCAAGGATTTTGCCTAGCCTGAGATGTTTGCAGAAAACTTAGCCATCATCTAGGGGGCTGGTGTCCATAAAGTGCTGTATTACCTAATTTCATTTATTATTTGCTAGCACCTCTTGATGAACTTCCAGAGGGGCAATGTCAGCCAAATAATACACTTTTTCAGTGGGGGTAGGTTTTAGGCTGCCACTAATAATCTGTATAATTCATTAAGAGCTACATCCACTTGTTTGGCATGTGCTGATTTATGTGTGTGTGTTTAGTCGTTTAGTCGTGTCCGACTCTTCGTGACCCCATGGACCAGAGCACGCCAGGCCCTCCTGTCTTCCACTGCCTCCCGGAGTTGTGTCAGGTTCATGTTGGTTGCTTCGCAGACACTGTCCAGCCATCTCATCCTCGGTCGTCCCCTTCTCCTCTTGCCATCACACCTTCCTAACATCAAGGTTTTTTCCAAGGACTCTTTTCTTCTCATGAGATGGCCAAAGTACTGGAGCCTCAGCTTCAGGATCTGTCCTTCAAGTGAGCATTCAGGGTTGATTTCCTTTAGAACTGATAGGTTTGTTCTCCTTGCAGTCCAGGGGATTCTCAAGAGCCTCCTCCAGCACCACAATTCAAAGGCATCAATTCTTCGGCGGTCTGCTTTCTTTATGGTCCAGCTCTCACTTCCATACATCACGACAGGAAAAACCATAGCTTTGACTATTCGGACTTTTGTTGGCAAGGTGATGTCTCTGCTTTTCAAGATGCTGTCAAGATTTGTCATCGCTTTCCTCCCAAGAAGCAGGCGTCTTTTAATTTCAGGGCTGCTGTCTCCATCTGCAGTGATCATGGAGCCCAGGAAGATAAAATTTGACACTGCCTCCATATCTTCCCCTTCTATTTCCCAGGAGGTGATGGGACCAGTGGCCATGATCTTAGTTTTTTTGATGTTGAGTTTCAGACCGTTTTTTGCACTCTCCTCTTTCACTCTCATTACAAGGTTCTTTAATTCCTCCTCACTTTCTGCCATCAGAGTGGTATCATCTGCATATCGGAGGTTGTTGATATTTCTTCCGGCAATCTTAATTCCGGCTTGGGTTTCTTCCAGTCCAGCCTTCCGCATGATGTATTCTGCATATAAGTTAAATAAGCTGGGGGACAATATACAGCCTTGCCGTACTCCTTTCCCAATTTTGAACCACTCAGTTGTTCCATGACCAGTTCTAACTGTTGCTTCCTGTCCCACATATAGGTTTCTCAGGAGACAGATAAAGTGGTCAGGCACTCCAATTTCTTTAAGAACTTGCCATAGTTTGCTGTGGTCCACACAGTCAAAGGCTTTCGCATAGTCAATGAAGCAGAAGTAGATATTTTTCTGGAACTCTCTGGCTTTCTCCATAATCCAGCGCAAGTTAGCAATTTGGTCTCGAGTTCCTCTGCCTCTTCGGAATCCAGCTTGTACTTCTGGGAGTTCTCGGTCCACATACTGCTGAAGCCTACCTTGTAGGATTTTGAGCATAACCTTGCTAGCGTGTGAAATGAGTGCAATTGTACGGTAGTTGGAGCATTCTTTGGCACTGCCTTTCTTTGGGATTGGGATGTAGACTGATCTTTTCCAATCCTCTGGCCACTGTTGAGTTTTCCAAACTTGCTGGCATATTGAATGTAGCACCTTAACAGCATCATCTTTCAAGATTTTAAATAGTTCAACTGGAATGCCATCACCTCCACTGGCCTTGTTGTTAGCCAGGCTTTCTAAGGCCCACTTGACTTCGCTCTCCAGGATGTCTGGCTCAAGGTCAGCAACTACATTGTCTGGGTTGTCCGGGATATCCAAATCTTTCTGATATATACCATATATAATGCTGATTTATACCATATATAAAAATGCTGAACAGTAGTATAATCCCTTCTATTCTGGAGCACAAAGTAAAGACTTCTTACATTTTGAAATCACAAGGGAGGAAAATGCATTTCCCTCCCTTGTGAGTTCAAAATGTAATAATCAATAATATCTTACTGCTGTGTTTGTGAAGTATGTTAAGGCTGTTGGTTGGGATATTTTAGAGATGTGAAAGTCACAGCTTTGGAAAAAGGTTAATGTAATTTTCATGCCCTTAAACAAAAGGTTCTCATCCTTTTTTTTTGCATCATAGTTTATATTTTTTGGAAAAAGGTATATTCTATATATTTTTGTTATGTGGTGAATACCATGCCTTCATTCCTCTTAAAATACACAATAGTACAACCAACTTTATTCAGCTTGTACTTATGTAGAATTTATTCAATTATTCAGTTTCTTGGAATTCCTGATTATTTAGAGCTAGGTCCGGTCCATGGGGTCACGAAGAGTCGGACACGACTTAATGACTGAACAACAACAAATATACTATAAACTGAGTTTTATGCCACCAAAACATCATGAGATACTACTGGTCACTGAGAGATTGCAATTCAAAGAACACAGATGATAGAACCAGCACAATCCAATAGAAATTATAGAATCAAGTAATTCTCATTCTAGAAAGTCAGGAGGAAAAATCTGTGAGTTATTTCTTGCTTCTAGGTATGATAAACCATCATTTCATTGAAATCATTGGGAGATATTTCAGCCATAAGTAAGTAAGTACACGAAGGTGCAGTGGATAGAGTGATGGACAAGGACTCTAGAAGCCGGGGCTGAAATTACTTCTTGGTCTTGGAAGCTCACTGGGAGAATGAAATTTATGAAGCTGCTCCTTAAATATCTCACTTATCTTGAAAGCCCTGTTAGGGTTGCTTATAGGTTGGTTCAAACTTGACAGTAAATTACTAACTAAGCAACTCACTAATTTGAGGAGGGCTACAGGAGGATTACTTTCATCTAGACACAAGCCCTTTGTTTCCCCATAAAACAAAAGGCAAACAAAAGTAAACATATTGCATATTTTGCCTTTTAAACTTATGTATATAACTTTCAGTGCTGTATATATTTCTGGTTTGCAGGTATATTTAAGTCAGAGGTTTACACCTAACTGTTCACTCTCCCAAAATGAGACTTAAGGACAGTTTCACACCCATGTTGGTTTACTTTTTAATATTTTTTAATAGTAAAATCATGTTAATACAATAATAAAAGAAAAAGAAAACAAAAATAACAAGTAAAGCTACACATACTTGTATACTCTTGTGCACCCTTCACCACTTGAGACTGTTTCACTATTAAGAAATCAAATTTTTATAATTAATTGTTTTTAGCCATTACATTATTGTCCCGTTTCTCTTCAGAAATAAGAGTCTTCACCGGGAGCAAAGCCTTGCCCTTTCTCAAATACATGTAACAAGAATGGTTTTCATATGTCTCTAAAGTCAATAATGTGCATCACTCCTTTTCTTATTTTAAGCTCACAAGTTAGTTTATCATTAATAGCCATATTCCACATTTCCTTACACCAATCCTTATATTTCTTTGAGAAAAGAAGACTGAGGGGTGTTATGATAGCACTTTTCAAATATTTGAAAGGCTGTCATACAGAGGAGGGGCAAGATCTGTTCTCGATCATCCCAGAGTGCAGGACACGCAACAATGGGCTCAATTTAAAGGAAGCCAGATTTCAGTTGAATATCAGGAAAAAATTACTAACTGTTAGAGCAGTATGACAGCAGAACTAATTACCTTGGGAGTTGGGGAGTGCTCCAACACTGGAGGCATTCAAGAAAAACTCAAATAATCAGCTGGCAGATATGCTTTGATTGTATTCCTGCATTGAGCAGGGGGTTGGACTTGATGGCCTTGTGGGCCTCTTCCAACTTCACTTTTCTAGGATTCTATGAACGTTCCATATTGAGATGGCTATCAGATCTCCAAAAATTGTTTAGGGTTATCTTTACTTTGTCCTGCTTTGCACTGATATACAAAGTCCTTGGGCTGCAAGCAGGGTGACAGATTGGAACTGATCTAACTCAACTTCTGTCTTTCCCCCTCTGCTCTTTCTTGGCTATTCTGCCATCTGATCTTAGCCATTGTGCCTTGCTGCTTTGGTGTTGCTTTTGTTTACTGTCTTTTAGTGTGATATTTGTTTATCTTTTTTAGTATTTGTATACTTGCCTTTTTTAAAGCTTTCAATATTGTCTTTTAATAATGTACGCTCCCTTGGGTCCTTCTGAAGGAGAAAGACGGGGTAAACATATTTTAATTAAAAACTAAATAAACTGAAATTGCAACCATTGTGCTGGCATATTCCTCAGATCAGCCAGCAGAAGTGTTTTCTCATGGAACAAGAGAAGATGTGCTGGCACATGAGGCTCCTGACCATTCCAGACATCCTTAATTCCATTGTTAGTGCAAGTCGATCAACACAATGATCTAGTTTGGAGAATAGTGCCATCACTACTTTGCCTCTTAGCACGGCATATTCACCCAGGAGGTCAAGAAGGTGCTCTTGCTCTAGGGTTGAGATACTGTATCATCTGAAAATGCTGGGGGCCCTGTAAGGAGGAAAGCACATCACCCTCTATTTAAGGGTTTGGAAGTAGTGATGATGTAGACCAGTGATGACGAACCTATGGCACACGTGCCACAGCTGGCATGCGAAGCCGTTTCTTCTAGCATGCAGCAAACCTTTTGAAGTGGTTGTAGCTGGGATTCTCCATTTCTCTTCCTGTTCTGGATCCTTTAACTTCCTATCCATCCCATGATTCCCCCTTTAACTTCCTGTCCATCCCCATGATTCCCCCTATCCATCCCCATGATTCCCCCTTTAACTTCTTATCCATCCCCATGATTCCCCCTTTAACTTCCTGTCTGTCCCCATGATTCCCCCTTTAACTTCCTGTCCATCCCCATGATTCCCCCTGAAACTGCCACTTCCTGTTCTGGTCTTCCAGGTGGCACGGCAGCCACTGGTTTCTTCCCCACCCCCTCATTTTGGGCACTGAAAAAGGTTTGGCTCCACTGATGTAGACCCTGTGATGGTGCTTCTGAGAAGGCCAACAGGTGAATTATTTGTTGGGACATGTCCATCCTCGCATGCCAATGGATCAGGGTGAGAGTCCAGCAGGGTAGGTTCCCCATATATTGGAGACCTATCCAGGCACCTACCCAGGGACCCATCCAGACTCTGTTTCATGCTGGTTGCCACGGACAGGACTGATGGGTTGGAGTATTTGGCCAAAGAGCCAAACTTCATATCTTTGAAAACCTCTTCAATGCAGAGCTGTTTTGAGGGCTTAAGTGAAGGGGAATGTCCCGAGAGAGCTCGTTGTCTTTTTTTCTTTAGGGTTAAATAGGTCAGGGAAATCAAGGACAGTAAGTTCAAAGTGAGATAAAATGAAATAAAGTAAGTCCAAGGTAAAAGCTCAAAACAGAAGAGTGAGTGTAGGCCTTGAGTTGGTTACCAGCCAGCAGTCATCATTGTGTTCACTTTTCTTCCTCATATTATTATTATTATTATTATTATTATTATTATTATTATTATTATTATTATTATTATTATTATTATTATTATTATTATTATTATTATTATTATTATTATTATTGTTGTTGTTGTTGTTGTTGTTGTTGTTGTTGTTGTTGTTGTTATTGTTGTTATTGTTATTATTGTTATTGTTATTATTGTTATTATTGTTATTATTGTTATTATTGTTATTATTAATTTATTTATTTACTGGCCAGGTATGTAAACCATACCTGGAATTTAATATGGCTACCGGCCACACTTAAAAACACTACACACACGCACACACCACAGGTTTACCCCTTGGATCTTGTGTATTTTCATTATGGGTCCTTTAAGAAGTGAAGTCTTCAGGATAAGCTACCATCAACTCCCTTGGAAGACCAAATGCCTTATCTCACAGGTGATTTCTTAATAAGACAAACTAAAAGTATACTAAAATCTCCCTGACTTTGCTGGTTGGAGTCCAAGTTGTATCGGACATGACAAGCAGCGGAGACCTTGAGACTGCTTGTCGAGAGAGAAAAAGCAACAGCAAATAAAAAAATAAGTTTGGTTAAAAAACTCTATATCAAAATAATGTAAAAACTATGTGGAAATGAGTTAGATAAAACTATTGAGCTATAAACACTATTTAAAAAAGGGAGTTAGATAGAATCAACGAATGGAACAGCGAGGAGAAATGCTGCCACCGCACCCTACCAGAACCTAGACTATTTTTAATTCCTTTTCTAATCCATCTTTAGTTGGAACATCTCAGCTAGGATTGGACTTTTAGTCTGCAACCAGTTCAAGAGACCACAATTACTATTATGTTGTCTTCCACTTCCCTGTGTAAACTATAATCATGCCTTAAAAATAAAAAGAGGACTTTCTTCTCAGATCTTGAGGAGAACTTCACTATACAGTCTGATTTATTGTCACTAAGTCTAGGATTGTTAAGAAGAAGCAAGAAACTAGGTCCTCTGCAGCCATCTGTAGCATTCAATTTCTCCTCCTCTGTCCCATTTAATGAACTATTTATTGCTCAGATACCTTGTGGATGAAGAGCCTCCCATCCTAAGGCATTTTCTAACAAAAACTAAAACATTGTCAAACATAGCCATTAAGTTCATACTTAGCCTGACAAAAATCAAAGCATTAAAAGTAGAACTGTTTTAATTACAGTAGCATTTACCCAAATAGGCACCGTATACCTGCATTTCTGTTTTATTGTATGTAGAGACCATGAGTAGCTAGTTGCAATTCTCCAAGCACAGAGCATCATAATTTTGTCAGCATATTCTTTCACATTAACTGAGATGACATTGGACATGAATATTATTTTATACTGATATTTATACCTTCTGTTGCATGTTTCACAAATTAAGATGAAGACCTCCCCAAGGACATTTTTAGAACCACAGGTTTACCCCTTGGATCTTGTGTATTTTCATTATCCTGTAAAAAAGACAGCAGGGGCTTTATAAACTTTCTTGTATTCAAGCTGAGCAGGTTTGAGGTTTCATATGTGTTCCAAATCAATATCGTTAAAGCCTCATGGACACTTGAGAATTCTGCTACAATTTCTAAATACCCATTTCTGCTTCTGTCTTCCTTGGGGTCTTGATACTCAATGGAAATATCAGTTTTCCACTAAAAAATCTGGTATGGGCAGTGCAGCCTCAGTTCCCAATGGGAAGATGAATTAGAAGTGCCTCCTGCTACATTCCTGTTTCTTTTTCTAAGCTGCAAGTCCAGTTTATTTTATCCTTGGGGAAAGGAGAGGCAGAAGCAGACATGAGCATCCTTTAAGGTCAAACTTAAAGGATGGACCCTTATCTTGCAGACTATGATTAAGGGTAATATATTTGCCTAGGTAAACATCTGCCTAAATGTTTATGTTGTAGAAAAATGTCATCCCATTCAGCTTCATGGGCTGTCACCTAGAGGTCCACCTCCATTTTTTTGCCCAGAGTCTTTTGTTTCTATGGTATTCTATTCCTTTGCTGCCTTCCCTATCCAGGACTTTGCTTTTCTTATAGAACTCTACTTTTCTTCCCTTTCATTGTCACACTTGGGATACGACTGATCACCAGTAGCTCCATTTTTGTGTTGCTTTAATTCATTGTGTACTGTATAATATTAAAAAAAATGATATACAGTTTTTTTAGAACAGTTAAAAGTGACAAAAAGGAACTATTTGCCTTTTTGGATATATTTATGAATATATTCAAGTTATTAACTGATTTTTGGCATGATGGTAATTGAAATCTAGTTCCAGAAGTCAAAAAAGTTGCAGTGCAGAAGAGCTAGATTTACAGTATTCCAAGGAGAACAATATCCTGCTGAAGAACAAACTGGTGGCTCAGGTCCTATTTTAATAAAGTGATAGAAATGCCAAGTTTCCTTTTCATGATGGAAGGAAATATGGAAAGGATTTAAACCATTGCAAGCCAGGGGGTTTGTTCCAAGTAGAATATTGATTAAAGAGGATTATTTACTTCACTGAAATCAAAGAAAAGTTTTGCAACAACAACAAGAAGAAATAAGTTAGTAGGCCAGTAATTGGCCTGTTGGACTAGTAGTCTATGCATCTTCTCCATCTGAAGCTCACAGGTTAAAATCTTCAGTAAATATGTGATATAGACAATCAAAATGCCACTTGTGGTTAGTACATTCTCTGGGTGGAAGGATAGTTACAAATATTTTAATTTTTCAGTTTCCATAATCCCCAAAAATCATCTGGATTACCATTTTGGTTACTGTCTTCTGGACACATTCCAACTTGCTGATTCCCTTTATAAACTATGGTGCCCAGAACTGGATACAGTACTCCAGGTGGGTCTGAACAAAAATTGAAAAGATACTTAAGAGTAAAGATTTGTTTTGCTGGACACCAAGATCTAGATCATTAACACTATTGTATTATCATTCAGATTGCTTTCTTCAGACAATGAAGAAAGCTGACAGGAACAGAAATGATTCATTCTATGTGTCACATTGGAAGATATGATTGACTACTAAAAAAAGAAACAAGTAAATTCCAGATCAAATTATGTCTGAACTCTCACTAGAAGCTAAAATGACTAAACTGAGGGTATTGTACTGTGATCATAATATGAGAAGATAGAACTCATTTCAGTGATGTTAGGAAAATGGATATTAGTGGGGAAAGTGACAAACCTAACATCAGATGGATTGACTCAGCAAAGGAAGCCTCAAACTTCAGTTTGGAAGATTTTAGCAAGGCTGGTAATGATAAGCCTTTTTTGGAAGTTCTTAATTCATAGGGTCACTATAAGTTACATGTGACTTGACACAGACAAAGACCATGAGCTCTGTTCAGACCAAGAGTACGTTGGTCTCTGAATGATGCATCAGATGATTTTTTAAAATGCAGGATTAGATAAGAACATAAAAATAGCTCTGCCAAGAGCCCATCTAATCCAGCTTCCTATCTCACAGTGGCCCCACCAGATGCCTCTGGGAACATATGAGACAACTAAATACCTGTCTCCTGATACCACTGGCGTAGGTGCAGTGCTTTTGCTGTTAATTATTTTCTTTAAATTGTTATTTGTTTAATTTACAGTGTATTTATTATATTAAATATATATATCTTGGTGGAGTATTGTGAACTGTTTAGTTTTGTTTTGTGGGTAGATTGACTTTGTGACTGTGCCAGTGTATCACCGGGCTATATGGCTGGTCGTTTTGCTGGATGTACTCTTTCCTGCTTTTGAGATAGGTTAATTATACATTGCCTTGTCCCTTTGCTTTTTTTTGGGGGGGGGGAAGGGGAGTAATTTTAAAGACTTCTTTAGGGCTTTTGGAATACTAGTGCCAGAAAACCCAAATGGGAAAAAAGAAAAAGAAAATACAGTTGCCCCAAAGGAGATGGTTCCTTTCATGTAAAACAAAATGAGTGGAACATGAAAAAACAGGAAAACAAAAGAGTAAGGCCTCTCCTCAAGAACCTGAAATAAAACAAATATGAGAATTTTCTCTAGTGATGAAATATGAAGGAGAAGAGAATGATAGATTTAACTGAATCCAGAAAAAAAAGTTGAAGTGATAATCCAGAGTGGATCAAGAACATTCCTTTACATGAGGACATTAGAAAATCTGCTTTATGTTTCTCTTAAATCATTATGACTATGACCATGATTTGATGCACCTTATGTTCAGTATGTCATTCTTGTCAGTTTCTGAAGAATGGCTGAGATTTCAGCAGGAATTTGATGGCCACACTAGGATTATGGATATTGTTTCCATCCTATAAACATTTCACTTTGATCATTCTGAGGAACTGAGCCTCTTTCAAAAGAATCTTCTCTTTAGTTTTGATAGCTGTTGGAAATGTCTGAACATATGCTCTGAGACAATGAAATTTCAGTGGGATGGTTTTTCTCTTTCAAATTCAATCCTTGGAAGACCAACTTGAAACATGAGACAGCAGGAAAAGTGAGTCAAGAAAAGTGAAAAGAAAAGAAATTTAGCTGAGAGATGTTGCAAAGGATTGGAGCTAAATGCTGCACCATTAGAAACTGATGAAGATGACAAATAAAAGGATTATCATATCTCCACTGGAGAGGTTTTAATCAACATCTAAACCATTTCAGATGATTTTATCTGAAAAAGGAAATTTTCTCAAATAAGCAATCAGAATAACCCATTAGGGCTGTAATCAAAGCCATGTTTTCCTACTGCAGTGATTTTGGAGTAGACAGAGAAAATATATACACACACAAACATTGTTTCTATTTTGGCAATAGTACTATTCTGCAATAGTACTTTTGGAAGAGTTTGTGAGGGCCAGACATTTAGATTTTTAGGCATACTATTATTAACAAACAAAATGTGTTTATACATGGTCCAATTCCCCCCCCCCCCATCGCAGAAAATCCACTACTGTATCTCCCTACAACAGTATGAATAAGGAGGTTGCATGAAGGAAGCAATGACAATCCACTAGTTCAGCATGATTCTACTAGTTTAGGGTGACTACTAGTCTCCTGTTGGCATTTGCTCCAGTGAACCATTGTGGGTTTTATAATTTTAACTTAAGCACTTCATTAAACCAAAAGTAATGTTGTAAATATCTTAATCAAAGAAAAAGATAACGCAAGAAAATCCCTGTCCTCAGAAATAATTGAGTGAATTAATATCCTAGTCTAATCAAAATTCTTACCAGCAGCCAGAATTCATTGGGTTAATTCCACATATATTTGGACATTATTTCAATGTGGTATTGTCATAAACAATTTCATGGCTCAATGGTGAGGAGGAGTCTGGCCTTGGTTGCACAAAGATCTTTGTGTGACCTTTAGAAGAGGGAAAAATAGGAGTAGAATACATGAAATTGAGAGAGGTCAGAACCATGCGTGCACGTAAACAATACCCCAGAAGGAATAAATTCCATTTACTTTTTTGAGAGGCAGGGCAGGATGATTTTGAAGGAAAGCAAACACATCAGAAACAAGCAAATCATAAAATATCTTTCTGCTCTACCATTACTTCTGCTTCAGAGATGACACACTAAACACATCTGACATTTGCTCAGTGGTGAGACAGATCATTTTTCAAGAAGGTTAGCATTAAATAAAAAGTAGCTAATTGCAGCTGATAGCACCATGATAACAAACATTACTTTCAAAGGAATTAAAACCAGATCTGATCACACAGACATCTCATGGGAGCCTTGGTGAAGTCAGATGTAGTAACAAGACACCAGGTGCTGGGAAGCAACACTGGGACATGGTTACTGTAATGGGGATTGAACTCTTATATTGTGATTCCAGCTGTGAGTGACTTTGTGTTCAGACTGAGACAGGCTGCTACACTGATGTTCACAGTGCTAATGGTTTTATCGAATGCATTCCATTTGTTCAGTCTTTTTCTCTGAAATAACCAGGCAGCTATTGCTTCATATCCAATGTATGGGTATGTAAAGGCATTTGGTTGGTTACTGTAAGAAACAGGGTGTTGAATGAGGTCAACTTTTAACTTGACCCATTAGGGCTCTTCTTATTATCTAACTGGTGAAAGTACTCGGTTTCACATGTGCTAAAATAGCTGTTGTAAAGCAATGTAAATAAACCTCCAAATAACATTATGGAGCTGCCAAAGTTGGACACACTGATCGTGCTACTGGCCATTTCCCCGATCTGGGGAGGTTCTGGGACCTGTAGATGTGTGTCCTGTTTTTTCCACAAAGGATTTTACCTAATAGATTTGGAGGAGCTGAATCTTGACCCCATCGCAATGTTTCTCTAGAGGTACTTATCGCCATCTGATTTCATATCCATGGGGGCAAGAAGCTGACATTGAATTCTTGCTGTAGCTTTCACGAGGTTATGATTATGATTACAATCAAGATTATTCTGGCAAGATAAATTCTTACTGAAATTCCTTCTTTTAATATGAGCCCTTGGCCTTAATAATATTTACAGTTAGGAAAGGTGACCTAGCAGCTGAAGGCACTGTAGTTTTCTAAGCTCTTTTCTGCTGGATAGGCGGGCAGGGATTGTAGAACATCTAGTTTTTCACTCTGTTGATTGAATCAGTCTGCTACATAAATGGTCACCGATAGGAGAGAGGGGCTTTCAGGGAATTGCCCTTTCAGCAGAACATCTTTTCACCTTCTGTACCATTTTTATTTTCTTATTCCTTCTAGACTTAACAGCTGATCGATTCCAATCAATCTATCTGTCTGTCTGTCTGTCTGTCTGTCTGTCTGTCTGTCTGTCTGTCTATCTATCTATCTATCTGTCTGTCTGTCTGTCTGTCTATCTATCTATCTATCTATCTATCTATCTATCTATCTATCTATCTATCTATCTATCTATCTATCTATCTATCTATCTATCTATCTATCTATCTATCTATCTATCTATCTATCTATCTATCTATCTATCTATCTATCTATCTATCTATCTATCTATCTATCTATCTATCTATCTATCTATCTATCTATCTATGCTGTGACCGCAGGATTTCCATTGTCATATTAGAAAGAAAACCCCATGCAGCAATGTTTCCTACTACTACTAGATTTTACCTGGGAGAAAATCAGAGAATGCCTTTTGGTTTATGCTGGGTGAAATAGCCAAAGTGATTGCTAATGCTGTCAATAGGAGGTGCATTGGTAAAAGTGATACCACTGTTGTGGTAATAAACATGAGCAAGTAAATGGTAATTAACCATGGCAGTTACAAAATCATACAAAATGGATAGTCTTTTAGGACCAGTGGGCAAAAATTAACACCATAGGGGTTATACCTATTATAGAAGTATTGCTTCCTCTCTAGGAAACTGTCCAGAAGAGAACTCTGGAACATCTTTTAAAAGATCTTTTTACCAAACAGAATCTGTCTTGCAGACATAATGAAGAGCCAAATGAGATGAGGCATCATCTTCACAGTTACAAGTGGATAAAATGTGTTACTTCCAGTGATACAGTTGCTTCAGAGCTAGTGGCCAAGCAAGGAGACTTACAGAGGAAGCTAATGTCCAGGAGACCAATCATGAAACAGAAGCAGGCTGATTAGCAACCTGCAAAGGTGAGAGCAGCTGCTGCTAGGATAAACAGACATCCTTTATCTCTGAAGGAAGTCCTGATTTTAAACAACAAAAAAAAATGAACATAGAGATCTTTGTGCAACTCTTTCAACTTCCAGATTACCACATATTTGCAGGCATGATTTTTTCCCACTTTTGAAGAAAGATTCCTCCAGATTCACTAGTGCCATTCAGGGATCAGCATGCACAGCGTCAGTCAATCATCATTTTGGTGTCAAGGTAAAAAGGTGGGATGGCTCTAAAGAACTCTGAATGGCACCAGTTTCTGGATGTTCTGTTTGCCCTAGGAACCTCCTCCCTTTATGTGAGGGCAGGGATAGTCAGTGAACAAGACCTTGCTTCCATGCATAGATAAACCTTCCTGGTTTGAGCAACTTATACCCAATTAAGCCAGAAAGAATTTCCCAGTGCTCTTACCTTTGCTCTCCCAGCCTGGAAAGAATGAGGTGAGACACAGTTTGTTGGGTTAAAACTTGGGCCACAACTTTATTAACTATTTAATTGCATTCCCCAAAATACAAGGGGGCCTACTATAGTGCGATATTCTTTAATGTCCAGATAATCCTAGATCTCCGGATACTTCCTATAGCAGGGCGAGCTCCTATTACTGAATCATGCTGTCCACTGAACAGCACACCTTCAGTTGCTCTGTGAAATGGTACCCCCAACCAGCTCATCCCACCAAGCCTTATTACCCTAAATGGGCAGCTGGCAGGGAGGTCCTTCCATATGAGACACCTCTCATGTGATAGCTAATAGACTTGACCTGCCAGCAAGATGTCCTAATTTTTGGCACCTCGTGCCAACCATGAACTCATTCCTACTTTTTCCATCACACTACCCGAAGCTATGACCGGTGATTACTTTAACTATTGATATTTAAACAAACATTTATAATGCCACACCCTGTAGTTAAGAATGGGATGGGTGAAAACGCACCCACAACCATAAGGCAATTAGGATGCAGGCCAAAAATTCCCATCTGGCTCCAGAGGCAACCAGTTAATCTCACTCTAAAACTAAGGGTGCGGGGGGAGAGATTGCTTTCTTAACTGGCAAAGAGGTTGAGCCAGAGGGATGGAGGCTTTTTAACAGCTCTGTTCCCCCTCCCCTCCAGAAGCGGCGTCACCTGTGCAACACCACTTTCTGAGTGGGAGGGCAAAGCGTCCCCACAGCGGCAGTGTGGTGCCAACATTGCGAACGAAAACAACCATCAAAACCAAACCAAAACATTATTAAGCATTATTAATCACTATTGTTTTGAATTGTTTTGAACTGTTTTAGTTTACAATGTTTAATAGAACCCGCCAGGAGTAGACTTTGTCTAAAAGGGCAGGATAGAAATCAAATAAATAAGTAAATAAGTAAATAAGTAAATAAGTAAATAAGTAAATAAGTAAATAAATAAATAAATAAATAAATAAATAAATAAATAAAACACACAAAAGAAAACACTGTATGCCTACTTCACATAAATCATCTTAACTTGAAGAACAAAAAAAATTATTTTAAGAAGCTGAGTGGCAAAATGCGCAGACGGTTTGGAAGAAAAATATGCATGAGTACAGTTTTGTGAAGGGATGCAACGTTCCACAAAACTTGATGCAAGGTTAAATTGTTAGTGTGAAAATACAGAGAGCTGCTGTAGTCCTGACTGCCAGTGAGAAAGAGGCTTGGCTTTCTGTGTAAAAATAGAACAGAATATATGACCGAACATGGAGGTTAGGACAGAGATTTGTCTTTCATGATGGCTGGGTTTGAGGGCTGAGGACTCAGGATGGAAGACACCAGGAAGCAATAGTGATAAACTGTCAGATGAAGACTTCTTCTTCATGCACTTCCTCTTTTACCGGATGTTGAACGGGCTTCTCTGAAAGGTGATGTCATGCTGCAACCAAACCAGTCCTCATGGTGGCTCAGCCAAACAGTTCTTTTCCCTCCTGCACTTATTTTCCCATTTACTATACCTTGAACAATCAATGGTAACAACCTGTACATCTTGTTTCTCATTGTGGGAAGCTCGAGACAAAAACTGCTATTAAGGAGAAAAGCTAACAGAAGATGCAGCCAAAAAATTGCAGAAAGATTAGCAACCCATTGCCTAAGGATTATTTTATTGCAGGGTGGCAACTTCTGACATTCTAGACATGACTGGGCTGCAGCTCCCATTCTCCTTTGCCATTGGCTGTGCTTGATGGGATTTACACTCCAGAACCACACCTCTTCCCACCACATGTTGGAGGATATGTGGGCTCTGTCTGATCTCTTTCTCTTCCCCCCCTCCCAAGTTACAAATACTTTGAAGACCTGCAGAGAACCTCCTATTCCTGAGAAGCTCAGCCACAGTGCTTTTGTACACATGTACAGTAATCTATTTTTTTGTATGTGGTGGCACCACTTAACACTGCCTAATATGTCTACTGTTCTGTGAAAGGTTACATAGGCAAGGTTCTTGGGATAGGCAAGAGTATGAGGATCCAGACAATAGTATGCTAGACTGACCATGATGCTCATAGCCTGGATGCCCTTAAAACTGAATTAATTGTACTTAAAATTATTGCCCCCCTGCCATATGCAATGCTTGGACATTCCATATAAAACCTGCTACAGTGAACGGTTATCTGGTACAGTACCATAGAATCACTCTGCCTTAATGTCTTTGGAAGGGAGCATTATCCACTTCAAAAGTTATCTCACTTTTAGATAGCTGAACAGGTTAGACACCACTGATGGCCATTCATGCTGCACTTCTTTCAATGTAATTTTACATCTGCCAGTTCACCAAGGCATGGCTTTTGTAATAATAGTCACTCTGGTAGTTTTAACTGAAAAAAGTATTGTGCTGGGGGTCTGATCATCTAGAAAAAGAAAAGTCCTAGAATTCATGAATGGTTGCCTTTGTATTCAGCTGTAGTTATGTAGCATGTGCACTATAAGCAAAGTGTGCTGCTTATATACCGCCCCATAGCATTTAAAACACTCTGTGGATGGTTTACAATTTAATTATGCAGGTTACACATTGCCACCCACTCACCCCGCAAGCAAGCTGGGGACTCAATTTACCAACCTTGGAAGGCTGAGTGAACCTTGAGCCAGTTACCTGGGACTGAACCTGGATTGCAAGCAGAGTTTTTGGCTGCAGTATTGCAGTTAAATCACTGCACCATGAGGCTCCACTGCACCGTTATAGGTGTTTGATGCCACTTTAGTTGCCCTGGTTCCATCCTTTGACATTTGTTGATTGGTGAGTGACTTAGAATTCCCTGCTAGACTAGTTGTAGCTCACAAAAATGCCCCAGAGATCTCTGGGACCAACAAATCCAAAGGATGGATCCAGGGTAGAAATGAGCATGTATCGCCAGTTCAGTGGTTCATGCTGGTTCATTTAGTGCCTGAACCCCTCCCCAGGACTCCTAAAGATATATCGAAAGTGTTGTGTTGTATAAGTGTACTACTAGGATCTGTGCAAATGGTTCACTTCAAAAGACTGTTCTGCTTTAGAAGATAGTACTTCAGATGAGTACTCTAGAAGAGAAGAGGGCTCTCTGGAAAATCCTAACCCTGAAGAATATTCACAAGTTATTGCATTTATCAACTTGCAACATTTCTTATAGTGAGTCTATGTTCTTTTGTGAGAACTAAAAAAGAAAAGGAGTTTATATGTCAATAATTAAAAAAGGCCCAACCTTTGTCTTGGCCATCTGTTATTCCATTACAATTTTTTGTTGAACTGAGAAGAGCTGTGTGTTCTGAAGAATTTCAGAAACCAGAGCATTCTTCAGGGGAGTCTAGACTGGGAATAGATAACCTTTGGTGCTCCAGATGTTGTTGGACAGTATCTCCCAGAATTGTTCACCACCAGCTACGCTGGGTAGAGTTGCTGAAGGCTGCAATCTAATTATATGAAGAGCCCTGCATTGGTGTCCTGCCCTAGATCCTAGGCTGCACATGAGCATGATTCAAATTTCTGAAGCCATCTGCAGAAGGTCAGTTCAGACATCTGGCAACAGAGCCTGAGAAGTGACAGTGGCAGCAAAAGAGAGACAGAAACAAAAAAGATGGCTCCGGTTCTGGGGTTGCCACTCTGTATCCCATGCTAGATTAGCCATGAAAGAATGTGGCCCTCAAGAGAAGATTAGTTCTCTACCTTTGCACTAGGCTCTGTACCCAAGCTATTGAGAGGATGTGCCAAGCATTTAATTTACTTTTAATATGTAAAATCTCTGGTTCACCTGTCACTCCTGGTGACACATGTCAGCCTCCGAATTATCATGAGCTAAGATGACCTTATTACTGGATAATATGGAAGTTATTGCTTCTGAACGCACTTGCTTCCATCCGAGAGCTGACCTGGAACATGGTAGGAAATTGCATGGCATATTGCTCCACTTGGAATCAATACTGTAATTAAAGGGGGGGTAGATTTTTTTTCTTCCTGCTCTGAAGGGAATTGATAAAACTGATACAAACACATTTTCACTATTGTACAGAAGCAGAAAGAAATTGAAGGAGAGCATGATATAAACACTGGGAAACGGATAGCACAAAGAAACTGTCTCCCACAGGAGATTTTGTGAATAGTGTGTAAGGTAAACAAAATGGGGTTTTTAAGATTGGTTGTTAAGAGAAAATAGCAGAATTGCAGGAAGAAATCAGGAAAAGGAAAAGAAATAGCACCAGTATATAATAAAACTGATAATCTTTGGAAGAGGATTCTACCTCTCCCACCAAGAAAACCCTCTAAATTGCATCTTTTATACCTCTGAGCTGTATAACCTGCAATGAGTGTTGCCATTTTCTTAATGTGAAATACAGAATCTTCCCATTTCTTTGTTACTGGTGTGTGTCTTATTGAACCTTTGGGGGACAATATGTAGCACCATTCAGTGACTGTTTGCCTCACAAAATTAATATTCCAGAACGGTTATTGGGGCTGCTTCAGACTTTCATGAGTTAGGTGCCACATTGTAGGGGGACTGTTTGTTGGTGGCAAAACACAGGCTTTTGCATCCAGAATACCTGCAAGTCAGTTCTCATCGTTCTGAGAATTTAAAACTGCAGAGTTGAAAGGGACTTTATGGATCATTAAGTCCAGCCTCCTAGTTAAATGTTCTCAGGCAGCAAGGCTTGGAATCCTATTTCATGGAGATCTTGACTTCCATTAGAAAGAAATAGTACTGACATCAGTGAGTGAATGGCTAAAGTAAACGTTGACTACTGCCTATGCTGAGTTGTGGATTCTGGAACTTGTAGTTAAAAAAGGTAACTTTTTCAATCTCTGAAAAACATGGCTTTAGAGTTGGCTTGAGATATTTGGCCGCCTAACACAAAGCAACAAATGGTGCCCCTCTTCCTTACCTAGTTCAAGGCAGAAAATTTCAAGGCAGACACTAGTTTTGTTGACTTTGTAAACTCTTTTTAACGTGCTGGTAAGTTGATGCTATTTTCTACTGGCCACCGTTGTTGAAGTGAACTGGCGAGAGCATCCATAAATGGAAATGAACTATTGCTTCATCTGTTCTGAATTTATGATTGCTGAATGCATGCGGAAGAGACCTGTTGTAGTAACTTTATTAAGAGGTGCCTCAATTGATGGTATAATGTAATGCAGTGCAATAAAATGGACTCCTGGTGCTCTGTGGTGCAGTGGCTGACATCATACAACGTAGAGGCTGCATGGAGGCCCAAAAGTCATTCTTGCTGTCTCCATGAGGCCTCAGAAATGCTGGCCAGAATCATAACGGCATTCATTTAAGGACTATGCAATTTGCCACACTTCAATGTGGCTGATTGATGATGTGCCGGGGTGCAGCTTGATTGCTCAATTGGGTCCATGACATATGCTGGCACCTTGTCAGTTAACTGCAGTTAGCTGTGCCAGTTTATGCAAAATTTAGGTGAAAACCAATAAAAATGTCCCAATTTTTTTAATCTGTGAAAAGTGTCTGTATGGTTTGCAATGTGCTTTCCTGGCTTTACAAGAGCTTTTTCCCCCCTTTCTTTTAATACTTTAACTTATTTAGTAAGTAAATGTTATTTATCACTTCCCTTTATATGTAAAATTGCAGTTTGGGGCTCTAATGGTTTTAACTGAATAAGGAAGTCTTCAACTAGAGTAATTGCTTCCTGATATATGACTTCCCTCCTGGTTAATTGGTGACTGGTTGTTGTTTCCTATTGCCTGTCTCAAAGGTTAGGGGGTTTTAGGAATCAGAAAACCAGGGAGCTGTGACTTGTTGATGCCTAAATAGTTCCTAGCCATCACAAGGAATAACAGTCTCCAGTTAACATAGAAGGAAGCCAAGAAATAAATGCATCTATTGAAGACTTCTTCAGGTAGTTATGGTACTGCAGTTTCAGATTTTTTAAAGAAAGAAATTTGAACATAAGAGAAACAATGGTTATTAACAAAACAAATTCTAAAAGTTCAATTACTATTCAGTTGCTTCCTCAAAACATTGAAAGCCATTGTGGAGAAGCATTGCTAATTTTCAGTGGAGGTGGATCACACCCCTAATTTGGGACAATATTTTGGAAGGGATTGTGACCCTGCCCAAATTGACCATTGGCCCTAGGCCCTACTGAGACTCTGCTCTAGTGGTGGCACTGCTGGTATTGCAGCCTCACATGCTGCCTCTATCTAGCGTGTTTGACTCGGAAGGACTCTCAATCTGTTAAACATTAGCCAATAGTTTCCTCGTGTGTTTTAAATTCTAAGAGAACCCTGCCTTTCTGCTGAGAATACATTTTACCTCAGAGAGTTCATTGATGCCCATTGATGTTGGCTGGTAGAAAATGAATATACATTGAAACAAAGTTATTAAAAGTAGTCATGTTGCTAGTTTGTTGTTTATAAATTCACAATTGTCCCAAAATGGAACTTTTAAAAAATTCTTTATACTACTAATGTCTCAGAGTGAGTCACTGAAACTATAAGTCCCAGTTAATGAGAAAAGGGATGGACTTCTTAGGAACCAATATCTATTTTGCTCTGTGAGTCCCTTCACTTCTGCTGCACAGTTGAGGAAAGTTTAACCACAAAAATTCAAAAACTGCAACAGGCACTTCCTTCTCTCAGCTCAGAGAGTTGGGGAACTTTCCAAAACAACAAAGGAGACTGCAGACAGTAATGCCAATGTAAATGATAATTGCCCTCTATTAGCAGGAGTCTCCATTACAAAGGGCCTACTGATCATTGCAAGATCTCCAGCCTAAGATCTCAGAGATGATGAGATCTGTCAATACAGATTCTCCCTATTTCTCATTTTTCCAACCATAAGTTCATTTTCTTCCAAGATTTAAGCTTTTTTCCAATTTGAAGCTTAGTTTGTTTGAATTTTTTAACCCATTTAATATGCATTTTGTGTACATTGCTTCTAACAGTTGCTTCTTGGTTTGTAATCTGGTTTAATATAATGTATTTTTTTCCATTATATGTGAATAATCACATTTTACTTGGAGGGATCCATTATTAAGTTGGAGAAGTGTCACTTTTGAAGGATGACTGAGTTTTAATTCAGGTTCTGGTTGGAAAGTGCCAAATTAGGTGAAATGTGAACTAACTGAATTTCTTCACCATTTCCTCCAGTGACTGCAATTTTGCTCTTATATTCTCATCATTCTACCAGGAGAGGAGAAGATAATAATGAATTTTTCGCCTTGGTCCAGATGAATGTAGAAAGATGCATGGGTGTGGACTGCTAAGATAATGATAACAAATGGATGAATGCAACTCCTTCATTTTGTTAGTCGGTGCCTCTGCTAGAATAAAGGCTCTTATGTTCATTCAAAATCTTCTCTGGAGCCACTCCAGTGCAATATATGTTCTCCAGTTACATCCAGTCACCAGTTTCAAAGCAGGGTTGTCACTTTCTCATTTAGACCGTCTATGGGAATGATCCTGTTCTGGTATAATGGAGACTCTGGACAAACCTCTTTCCTCTGGAGACATCATAGGTTTCTGCAGCATCAATTAGATCCCATGGTGTTTTGATGGCTGCAGTGTAGATTTGCCTATGCCAAGAGTGCAACCTGTTTTATCCGTTCAGGCTTGTTGCTAGGAGCTGTGTGTGTATGCTATGTTTTGCTATTTAATTATTATGTGGTAGATTGTTTTTATTATATTTCTCTTAGCTGCCCTAGGAACATGTTTGAAGGTACAGTACAAGATATAAATGGAATAAATAAACATGTCAACAAACAGCATATCATATTGGAGCTTTAAGGCTCGTTTGTTTTGTGTCTTTCACAGTGACTATACTCCATCATTTGTCACTATGCTTTCATTTCTGCCCACAAACTGAAGAACTTCAGGATTCTAAGAGCACCTCCTGACTGGTCCTGCATGCTGAGAATCTGCTTTCCTAGTTCCAGTTTGAGTAATGCCTTTATTGGATTACAACATCCAGTAAAGGCATTACCTGAGCTGGAAGTTTTTTTTTCTATGGATGAATCAAATCCCGTTTTTGTACTTCTGCTTTGTGTCATTGTTCTCTGAGGTTATTTATTTATTTTATTATTTATATAAATAACCTATATATTGCTCTTCTGTGGATCAATGCTATCAAATGATATACAAGATGATACACAAAAATCAGCAATATTAAAATAAAGCATAAAAGCAAAACATTATTTGAAAACAAGCACCAAATAGTTTTAAAGACCAAAGGTTTGGTGAACTGTCCAATTAACCAGCTGCTGAAAACTTGATGGAGATTGAGTCTACATGATTTCACCTGCCAGGGAGTTCCACAACTAAAAGTATTGTTACAGAAAAAAAAAGTTCTGTCTCATGTATTCTTCAGATTAATATATCCTGGTGCTGGGACATGTAAAAAGGTCCATGATGTCAGACTATGGTCATACTCATAAGGAATGAGGCAAGATTTTAAGTGATTTTCACCCCAGACCATTTAGATCCTGGGTGAGCAAATTTGAGGCATCATTTATTTCTGATTTCAGGCTTTTGAGGATTCTGGACATAGTGCTACGTTCCTTAGAGTCAAACTAGATAATACATGTAGGTGTACACAAGTTTTGTAGATGAGGTGCTCCCTCAAGTGCTGAAAGATGTGTTTTGGAGTAACACATTATTTCCCTCACACAAACATCTTGCATGTAGCGTGCTTTGTTTTTAGTGGGTTTTGTGGTTGGTCTTTTGAAACCAAACATGAGTTTAGTTTGCAAGGCTAATTCTTGAGACATCATCACTTGTGAAATTTCACTAATGGGATGAAGAACAGTTTAGTCAGAGGAATTATCCTGTTGATATTCCTTTTGACCCCTAGTTAATATTGGTTTATTTAGCTATACCTTCTAGTCAGAGAAGCCAAGGAAGGAAGAGCACCAGTGTGCGTGAGATAAGCATGATTGTTCAGAACTATGTCTTGAAATGTGTGAACATGGTCACTGCCAACTTCGAAGTCATAGTCAAATGTCATCTCCTTCTGCTCAGGTCAATTGTGTTTCAAATCTTGGTATCTCAATTCAGACACCAGCCCTTGAATTAATCAGTTATGTTTTCTTGATGTCATCTAAAAGAGGACTATTCACCTTTCTACATGGGAGGTCTGGTTCTGTAACAATACTATTTAATGCACTATATTGTTTTTAGTAGTTGGTTGCATAGCTCAGTGAGTTAGGTATCTGGTTGTGAAGTCAGAATTTGGGAGTTTGATTCCCCACTGTGCCTCCCATGAGCAAAGCCAGCTTGGTTAGTCTTAGGCAAAGGTCTCAGTCCCAGGGCATCTGCAGAAGAAGGGAATAATAAAACCACTTCTGAGCATTCTCTACATAGCAAACCCTGGAAAGGGTCTCCACAAGTCAGAATTAACTTGAATGTTAGGTCAGAGAGTCTGACACTTCTACATCTCCCAAGAGCCCTAAATTTTTTATAGATTTTATAGAAAAAACAGAAGCCTGTGTACACCACAACTGATATTTATCCCAGATAGGATTAATTCCAGAATGAAACCAGACAACTATTCTCAATTATATCAACATTCATCTAGATATCAAGATAAAAGTTGCTTCGCTGTTGCAATAATTACAGGCAACATGTTGTTGTTGTTTAGTCATTAAGTCATCTCTGACTCTTCATGACCCTATGGACCAGAGCATGCCAGGCCCTCCTGTCTTCCACTGCCTCTCGGAGTTTCTTCAAATTCATGTTGGTAGCTTCGATGACATTGTCCAACCATCTCATCCTCTGTCGTCCCCATCTCCTCTTGCCTTCACACTTTCCTAACATCAGGGTCTTCTCCAGGGAGTCTTCTCTTCCCATGAGATGGCCAAAGTATTGGAGCCTCAGCTTCAGGATCTGTCCTTCCAGTGAGCACTCAGGGTTGATTTCCTTCAGAATGGATAGGTTTGTTCTCCTTGCAGTCCAGGTGACTCTCAAGATCCTCCTCCAGCACCACAATTCAAAAGCATCAATTCCTCGGCGGTCAGCTTTCTTTATGGTCCAGGCAACATAAACTTGCCTATTTCTACAAGCTTTATTTATCTTTCTTGATGCACAAGAAAGCCCACATACGGTTTGCTGCAGACAAGCAGACTAAAGATATGGATTTCTGGAACCATGTCCTGTGGTCCAGTGTGACCAAGATAAACTTATTTGGTTCAGAAGATATAAAGCGTGTGCGGCAGCAACCAGGTGAGGAGGACAAAGACAAGTGTGTCATGCCTACAGTCAAGCATGGTGGTGAGAGTGTCATGGTCTGGAGCTGCATGTGTGCTGCCGGCACTGGGGAGTTAAAATTCATTGAGGGAACCATGAATGCCAACATGTACTGTGACATATTGAAGCAGAGCATGATCCCCTCCCTTCAAGACTGGGCCGCAGGGCAGTATTCTAATACAACGACCCCAAAAACACCTCCAAAATGACCATTGCCTTGCTAAAGAAGCTGAGGGTAAAGGTGATGGACTGACCGAGCATGTCTCCAGACCTAAACCCTATTGAACATCTGTGGGGTATCCTGAAACAGAAGGAGGAGGTGCGCAAGGTATCTAACATCCAGCAGCTCGATGTTAACATCCATGTCGTCATGGAGGAGTGGAAGAGGACTCCAGTGTCAACCTGTGAAGCTCTGGTGAACTCTATGCCCAAGAGGGTTAAGGCAGTGCTGGAAAATAATGGTGGCCACACAAAATATTGTCACTTTGTGCCCAATTTGGCCATTGTCAGTTAGGGGTGTACTCACTTTTGTTGCCAGCAGTTTAGACATTAATGGCTGTGTGTTGCATTATTTTGAGGAGACAGTACATGTACACCTTTATACAAGCTTTATACTCACTGCTTTACATTGTAGCCAGGTATCATTTCTTCAGTGTTGCCACATCGAAAGATATACTACAATATTTATAAAATGTAAGGGGATGTACTCACTTCTGTGATATACTGTAGCCTATATGCAGAAAACACTTTAAAATTTTGGAGAACATCCAGAAATATTACAGTCATGGAAAAACTGTAAGCTCAAATGCTTAAAAATATATGAAAATTCAACTTAAGTTGCAGGAAAATACTAAAGTCAGATTTCAATCCAAAATACTAGAAATACAAAAATAATGTTTTAATTGCACTCTAAAACTGCAGGAGCTTATTGCCTTAAAATGCATAATGAAAAAGCAGAAAATATAACTCTACATCATTAAAAAGCATTGTAATCTTGAGCAATTTTTAGCCTTTAAGCATATTACTCAACACACATGAAAATTAACTGCTCTCTGAGCCAAGTCAGTTTGAATATATGGAGAAAAATCCTGTTGTCCTTGTCTCTTCCAAGGTGATGTTGAAAGCTGTTGCTGCTACATGTCGCTGCTCTTTGCCCACCCAGCCCAGAAATAATGAGACAAGACACAGGTGTTGGGTCCACAACTTTATTAACCATTTAAAGTCACCCCCCAAAATGCAAGGGGGGCTACCATAGTGTGATATTCTTTAATGTCTGGATAATCATCAGTCTCCAGACATTTCCTCTAGCAGGAAGAGCTCCTGTTTCTGAATTGTGCTGTCTGCTGTACAGCACGCCTTCAGATGCTCTGTGAACTGGTACCCCCCAACCAACTCTCCTGCCGAGCCTCGTGACCCTAAGTGGACAGCTAGTTGGGAGACCATACCCTGTAAAACACACCTCTCATCTCACAAGCGAAACTGACAGAGAGATGGCCAAAATGTTGTCACCACGTGACAACCCTGAATTCATCCAAGCTTTTTTTTTTATTGCACTACCTGCCACGGCAAGCGGCTATTTTCAAGGAAGGAAGGAAAACAATCCTTCAATGTCTGCAGGTCGTGGATGATGTCCAAAATCAATGACTTTCCCTTTCTAACTGTCAAGTCATTCCCACCAAAATGAACCACCATCAAATTGGGAGGCGTGCGTTCAAAATTCGATAGGGCTGCTCCCAATAGCTCTGACCATAACATGCCCATCTTTCCTTTCCAATTGAGTGTGGCAAAAGCTCCTAAACCAAGATTATGTCCCCAACCTCTCCTCAAGGCATGCTTCAAGGCCCAATGAACATAGCTGTGGCCATACACCACCTCTCATAGCCGAGAAATAGCTGCCACAGGTCCTATAAGAGAAAAGCAAAGTCACATCTATTTGCTCCTCACCATAATCCAAGGCAGCAGCGTAGAGGCTGTGTCTATGTGGAATGAACGAGTTCCAAATTTCCATCCCACAATGCCTGCTTCAAAAAGGCCTTGGGAAGTGATAGCCCAAAACTGATATCTTGTCAGGGGAGAACCATCACTGTGATGAAATAAATCACCACCTGATTCCCCTTTCTTTTGCACAAGCCTGGTGAGGGCAATAACAGGGCAGAGCTCTTTTGCAGAACAAGCCCCCAGCCTGATAATTTGACCCTTTCCAAACTGATCAGTTTTTGATCAGTGGAGATACAACAAGACCCCGTCTTCAGAGAGTAGCAGGTCTTCCATCTGCAACACCAAATGGGAATTATCTAATTTTGATGCCCTCACCAACTCACTAATCCAAAAGGTCCCAAAGAATATGCAGAGTATAGCTGCCTTGAACAAAACTCTTCGAAAGAGCCAGCGCAGACCACTTTCCAAATGTGGCCCAACCAGACCAGTATCCTGGGGGATATGGGAGTGCACACGTCTTTGCTCACACCCCTCTCCTTAGACCAACCTTCAATCATCTTTTTAACCCTGAAATCGTTGGCCAGATCTGGATAACCATGAGTCTTAGTATAAAATGCTAAGGCCAACATCTTTCCTTGAATAGTGCGTGTCACCAAACCTTTAAAATGTAGGTGAACCACAAATTCCTGCAAGTGGTCTACTGTTAGAGGCCATGGTCTGTCCATGCCTTCATTTGCACAAAATGCAGAAAACTCTTCACATGCATAGCTGTGCCAGGTACTTGAAGCGATGGCTAAACTTATGGCCCTGTTTGCTTCAATTCTCCAAGTCTCAATACCTCTTGGGGCAATATCTCTGGTTGAAGTTGAGCATCTGGGGCCAATGCCCTGAACTGGTCGATCTGTTGATGGGACAGGGCGTCAGCCAGTTCATTCTCAACGGCAGGTACGTGACAAGCTTGAAACACTATATTGTACTCCAGACAATGTAAAGTGAAGGCTCTCATGAGTCTCATAACCCTCCATGACTTAGATGAGAGGGTATTCACTACATGAACAACAGCCATATTGTCACACCAGAAAGTGACTGAGGAAATGGCCTAAACCTCGGCCCACAACCAAAGAGCCATTCAGCCAAGAAAAGAATGGGAAAGTACTCAAAAATGTGAGATCACGGATGACTTTGGAGTAATTCCATGTCTCGGGCCACAGACTGGAACACCAACGGCCTCTAAAGTACATGACATAGCCGAAAGATCTGGCAGCATCTGAGTGAACTTGGAAGTCAGCTTGTAAATGGTTTTCATCTCTCCAAAATAAAATACCATTGAACTGCTCCAAGAAACACAACCATGTATGAAGGTCATCCTTCATGTTCGCTGACAATTTTCTCTTATGATGTGGCCTTTTTAAGCCACTCATGGCTCTGCTGAGCCTCCTCAGAAAAGCCTTGCCAGGGGCGATAACTTTACAGGCAAAACTAAGGTGGCCAACCACCTCTTGCAATTCATTCAGCATGACTTTTTTACGTTGCGATAAACTTTTGATTCAGATATACAAATCCTTTAATTTAAACCCAATCAACCTGCTGGATTGCTGCACTGTATCTAGCTTGATCCCCCAAAAAGTAATGACCATCGAAGGTCCCTCAATCTTCTCATCCACCAAGGGAATGCCCTGCTTCCTTGCGAGAGTCTGAAAGGTTCTCATAAGGAAAACACATTGCTCTGATCCCGGTTTCCCAGAAAATAAAAAAATCATCTGAATAATGAACAACATGGGTGAAGCCTGCACTTTGCTGAAGAGCACACTCCAAAAATGAACTAAAGCGCTCAAAAGCAGCGCAGGAAATCAAACACCCCATTGGCAGTGCCCTATCTATATAAAAGAGGCCCTCAAATTGAAAATCCAATAACTCAAAGTCATTGAGATGGACTGGCAGCAAATGAAAAGCTGATTTAATGTCAGCCTTCTCCAGCTTGGCCCCACTGCCACAGGCACGAACCATATGTATGGCAGCATCAAAAGATGTGTACCGCACTCTACACAGCTAATGCAGAATCATGTCATTAACAGATTCCCCTTCAGGGTACGATAAATGGTGAATTAAATGAAACTCACCTGGCGACTTTTTAGGTACAACCCCCAAAGGGGAGATATGCAAATTTGGGACTGGAGGTTCCAAAGAGAGGCCAGCTACCCTCCCTTCAGCTACCTCTTTCTGAATTTTCCTTCTCACTGCATCTGTCTCTGACAGATTTTAAATTCCTCGCTAAAGTCACATATCTAGTACCCTGGACAGGTATTCTAAATACAGTGGTGCCTCACATAGCGATGCTAATCCGTGCAGCAAAAATCGCTGCAAAGTGATTTCGTCACTATGCGAAAATAAAAAGCCCATAGGAATGCATTGAAACCCCTTCAATGCATTCCTATGTGCTTAAAACTCACCTTAAAGCAAAAATCCTCCATACGGCCGCCATTTTTGCTGCCCGGTAAGCGAGGCATCAGCGCGAAAAAAACAGCGGGCGGCCATTTTTTACCCGGCGGCCATTTTTTACCCGGTGACCATTTTGGAACTGCCGATCAGCTGTTGGAAAATCATCACTATATGATGATCGGTAAACGAAACAGGGTACCAATCATCGCAAAGCGATTTTTTCCAATTTAAAACATCGCAATGCGATCGCAAAAGCGATCGCTAAATCTTCGTTGCTATGCAGATTCGTCGTTAAACGGGGTGCCCGTTAAGTGAGGCACCACTGTACCACTGTAAAGCCGCTTAATTAATAACTGGAGGCCTCATGATCGGGGTAAAGTTGCAACCATTCCTCTAGAACTGACACATTAATAGGACTGGGACCCCTTTGCAGATGTGGCTGGACCTGCTGCTGGCCTCTTTGGTCTGCCTCCGTCCTTACCTCCACTTGCCCTGGGGTGACCTCAGCAGCAGGATATGTTACTGTGATTGCTGATGCATGAGATGCACACATGCCGGAATCTGCACGACTTATGACTGCAGAATCCCTTCGCGTTAAAATCCCAACAAACCAGGTGGGGTTGAACTCTCCTGGGCTGTCAAAAAGTGGGGAGAATTAAAATTAGCTGACCTTTGAACCAAATGCCCACTGTCAAAGTGCTCGCCTGACATGGGTCGAGATGGGGTCATTAGCTGTAGCCAGAGCCCCTGATGATGAACATCCCATTGCATCTGGGGTTTAACTGCAGCCCTCATCCTAAATCCTTGATCATAAAGAAGCCAAGTGGGGCCTGGGAAGTCCATGTAAGTTTGATAAATGAGGTGTAGGTATTGCAAAAGAGCGAAAGCCCAGTCTGGATACGCCCTTGCTATAGTGCCAGCATAAATTAAGAAACCGGTTAGCCAGTTAGCCCAGCACCTATCTGCCTTTTTCTTCTTAAAACACTCTTTGTCTTGCTCCTCCTCCTTGCTACCTTTCTTCTCCTCAACCTCTCTATTTAAAAGCTCGTCTACATATTCGCCTCACCATTTTTTTCTACAGTAGCTGGTAAAAGGTGGTCACCCAAAGGTAACGACTGGTCACAACAAGGCAGAGCACTCTGGACTATGGAGTTGTACCCTCTGTTCAGGATCACAGGGTAACTGAACTGTCGATAGCTCTCAACAAAACCAGGCCCTGGGCATGGCAAAAGGCTCTGAGGAAATGGGGCCATCCAAGGCTTCGAAGCGAGAGGTGGCTCCATCTGCCTTCCAAGATGCCTGCTTAGACCTGGGTCAGCAACCTCCTCAGCTGGCTGCTCTCTTTCCTGCTCCCTGGCATCCATCGCTGTCTCCTGTGTGCCTTCCTCTTCACTCACCAAGGGTGCAGATGCTGAATTACATTGTGCTGAAGACCTGGTCCTGGCACCGGAAGCTGCAGAACATTCTTTCTCCAAAAGATTAAGCTCAGCCATTCTACATGCTTTGGACTCCCTGCTCAACCTCCAAGGTGTAGCAGCACTAGCTGCCTTCCTAGCTAATGCCCTCTTCCTTTCCAGCTCGCTTAACTTAGCTAGGATAGCGCTATAATCTGACCACTCTTCTTCATCATATGAAGAAAGTGGTGTGTGTGTGTTTTACCCTGGCAGGAGTTCTATGCTTTGCTGGCTGTTTACCCATTTTTTCACCCTGTCCTTTCTTCGAGGCCATATTAGCTAATTATCCGAAAGTATTAGCAGCTGATGCCTGTTTCATGTTTTGTTGTTATCATCAAGGTTTCTGTGTTATGGATAATTGGTTGTCGTGGGTTTTTTGAGCTATTTGGACATGTTCTTAAGGTTTTTCTTCCTAAAATTTTGCCAGTCTCTGTGGCCGGCATCTTCAGAGGACAGGAGTCAGAACTCTGCCTGTGCTTTGGTTCTGACTCCTGTCCTCTGAAGATACCAGCCACAGAGACTGGTGAAATGTTAGGGAGAACAACCTTAAGAACATGGCCAGACAGCCCGGAAAATCCACAACCATCAGATCCAGCTGTGAAAGCCTGCAAGAATAAATTATGGATAATTAATTAATTAATTAATTAATTAAGTTTCTATACCATCCATAATGCACACACTCCCTCAGAGGTTTTCAGCAAGTTAAAAATACATATAAATACAACAAATACACATCAATAAATATGTGAAATAGATAAAACTGTGTTCCTAGCTAAACTATAACTTTCACTATAATTAAACAATTCGTAACAAATGTGAGTGTTCCAGGTAGTTGATGAAAGGCAGCTCTGAATAATACATTTTAAAATAATTTCTTAAAATGAAGAGGATAAGTGCCTAGAGAAGCCTCTCTTGGAAGTTTTTTTTGCTATAGGGAAGGAAACATGACTGAAAAAGCATAGTTCCTTAAGTTGGCTTTTTCACATATATATAAGGCGATCCTCACATGTAAGTTTTAATCCTGTGCTCCCATTCTGCAGTTTTGATCATTTGCTTTTCGTATCAACAGTAACAGCCAAAAAGTAGTACTACATTTTCAGCAGAATTACATGCTGAAATATGGTTTTAAGAAAGAAACCTCCTACTGTAGAAGGAACATTTGCTTCTTAAATATTCATATCGTTTATTATATATTTATAAGGGGAAGTGACAGAAAGGAGCACTAAGTATCCAGATCTCAATTAGCTTTGCAGACCTTGTCTTCCCTTGTGATAGAGAGTTTCAATAAAGCTTATCATTGAAAAGGAAAGAAAATGCCTTTACATAATTTCGGCTTCTCTTTCCTTCATCATTACAGGCTGCCATCTGAAACAGCTTACATTTACCAGCAGGAGGGGAGGACAGCTTATCATCTCCTTGGCATCCAACATAGGGGGGAAATCGGCCACAATATATAACAAAAACTATTTGGACTATTTCACATTAAAATAGGCCATAGACAACCACTCCAGTTCATTTTTAGAACTAGAAAACTGCCCAGACAGAAACAGATTGTACTATTTTCCCCTTTTCTTTCTTTTTTAAATGGCATGATTTTTATTGCTCATAATATGTCAGATAGTGGAAGCCAAAAGTTGCAGTGTCACAACAGAACTTTCCCAAGAGCTGCCATAGAGTTATTTGCTCAGTTTTAACCAGTTGGTGTTTAGGAGGTCTCAATGCTATTGCAATTTTTTTTTTTTTGCCAATGTGTTCTGGAATGACAGATTTAATGTTAAGTATGTGGCTTTGTATGTGAACAGTGCAAAGATATAGACGAAAATAATAGAAAGGGAAAAACCAGAGATCTGTTCAAGAAAATTGGAGATATTAAAGGAACCTTTTGTGCAAAGATGGACATGATGAAGGACAACAATGGTAGGAACCTCGCAGAAGCAGAAGACATCAAGAAGAGGTGGCAGGAATATACAGAGGAATTATAGCAGAAAGATCTGAATGTCCCTGTAAACCCAGATAGTGTGGTTGCTGACCTTGAGCCAGACATCCTGGAGAGTGAAGTCAAGTGACTTAGAAATCATGGCTAACAACAAGGCCAGTGGAGATGACGGCATTCCAGTTGAACTATTTAAAATCCTAAAAGATGATGCTGTTAAGGTGCTACGCTCAATATGCCACCAAGTTTGGAAAACTCATCGGTGGCCAGAGAATTGGAAAAGATCAGTCTACATCCCAATCCCAAAGAAGGTCAGTGCCAAAGAATGTTCCAACTACCATACAATTGCATTCATTTCACACGCTAGCAAGGTTATGCTCAAAATCATACAAGGTAGGCTTCAGCAGTATGTGGACCGAGAACTCCCAGAAGTACAAGATCGATTTCGAAGGGGCAGAGAAACTATAGACCAAGTTGCTAACATGCACTGGATTATGGAGAAAGCCAAAGAGTTCCAGAAAAACATCTACTTCTGCTTCATTCACTAGGCAAAAGCCTTTGACTGTGTGGACCCCAACAAACTATGGTAAGTTCTTAAAGAAATGGGAGTGCCTGACCACCTTATCTATCTCATGAGAAATTTATATGTGGGACAGGAAGCAACAGTTAGAACTGGATATGGAGCAACTGATTGGTTCAAAATGGGAAAAGGAGTACGACAAGGCTATATATTGTCTCCCTGCTTATTTAACTTATATGTAGAATACCTCATGTGAAAGGCTGGACTCAAGGAATCCCAAACCAGAAGTAAGATTGCTGGAAGAAATATCAACAGCCTCAGATATGCAGATGATACCACCCTGATGGCAGAAAGTGAGGAGGAATTAAAGAACCTCTTAATGAGGGTGAAAGAGGCAAGCGCAAAAAATGGTCTGAAGCTCAACTTCAAAAAAACTAAGATCATGGCCACTGGTCCCATCACCTCCTGGCAAATAGAAGGGGACAGATTTTACTTTCTTGGGCTCAATGATCCCTGCAGATGTGGACAACAGCCACAGAATTAAAAGATGCCTGCTTCTTGAGAGGAAAGCAATGAGAAACCTAGACAGCATTTTAAAAAGCAGAGAGATCACCTTGCCAACAAAGGTCCACATAGTCAAAGCTATGGTTTTTCCAGTAGCGATGTATGAAAGTGAGAGCTGGATTATAAAGAAGGCTGACCGCTGAAGAATTGATGCTTTTGAATGGTGGTGCTGTAGGAGACTCTTGAGAGTCCCCTGGACTGCAAGGAGAACAAGCCTCTCCATTTTGAAGGAAATCAACCCTGAGTGCTCACTGGAAGGACAGATCCTGAAGCTGAGGCTCCAATACTTTGACCATCTGATGAGAAGAGAAGACTCTCTGGAAAAGACCCTGATGTTGGGAAAGTGAGGGCAAGAGGAGAAGGAAACGACAGAAAACAAGATGGTTGGACAGTGTCATCGAAGCAACCTACATGAATTTAACGAAACTCTGAGAGGCAGTGGAAGACAGGAGGGCCTGGTGTGATCTGGTCCATGGGGTCATGAAGAGGCAGATACGACTTAATGACTAAACACCACCACCAACAACATGTGGCTTTGTGCATGTGAGACAGTGAGAAGGGGAGAGATGCTGAATATTTATTCAAAAAGACAAGTCTGCCAGAAAACACAAATGGTCAGTATGATGATCACAGGGACTATGCGGTCATGATTAGAAAAAATCCCTTGGAAACGTAGATCACAATTAGCTGATGAGACAATCAGACAATATCACTCAGCTGTAAGGAATGATACCAACCAGCAACTCTTTCCTATTTGAAGAAAATTATATGTAACCTCATGCCTGGTTTGATGGCATGCGAACATTGCTTGCTAGTGGGAAACCACTCATTAGTCTTTTTTCTGTACAAATACCACTACCTTCTTGGAAACAACTTGCCCGTTGGACATAGTCCAGCAAAGAGTTAAGAATGTTCAAGCCCCAATGACACTAAGAGATTTAAACGCTTGCAACTGTGAGCTTGATCACAGCCCTTGCCTTTCTATCAAAATGGATGCTGACAACTGTAATAGTACTATTCAGAGGTCAAATTCAGTTGGAAAGGGGTCTTGTGGTTTTGATCTCTTCATCCAACTGGCCTCATCTTGACTTGTACATATTTGCTCTAGGGCTGTTACAGCCTTCACACTAGTCTCTCAATAGTGTACATGGCTGTCACAGTGTGCCTGTTGCCTTAAATAGAAGATAGTTGACCCCTTTGGAAAGTATAGCCAGGAGGAATAGTTACTGGCCATTTTATAAGACATCTGTGGTTAATTTAACATATCTGGGTGTTTTTTTTTTTTTGGCGCATTGCAAAGATAACACAGACAGTGGTGCATGCTATAGCAATTGAGGTATAAAGTGGCAACAAAAGACAAGTGCACAGTTTATATGTTTATCTGATATTGTGAATACATAATAAGATATTATGTGGAAAGATTCTATTTAAAAGTCTTTAGTTACAGGCCCATAAAGTTTTTATAACTGTATGTAGAATTTCAAAAATGTAATTGATTACTTCCCCTTTCTTCAAAAGTGGAACAGCTACGTTTCCATTACTTTCTAAAAAGAAATCTTTGTGCTTCAGGCAGGTGACCTTGGTATAAACATTCTCTTTTCATCCACTTTATTTTCATTTCAACACTCAGAAAAGAGCATGAGGTGCAGCATGAGCCAGCGCTCAAATCATGTGAGAGTTCTTGTCTAAAATTTATAGCAAGATCACCTCCCAACTATTAATGTACAGTAACTAAAAAATTACAGTTACACCACAAAAAAGAATGAAATCCTTCATTAATTTACATCCATACTGTAATGAAGTTATAGGTATCTTCATTATTGGATAAATGAATTAATTAAAAGTAACTAGTTATATAAAAGTACTTAGTATGACTTTTATTTCCCACAGTGTGTGTCTTTAAAAAAGGCTTAGATTTCCTTTTGGTTTCTGGGTTCTTCCAGAAGAGCTCTATTATTTTTCTTTTGGTTATTCTCTTTTCTGTCTTTGTACTGGTCATTATAATAGTTTTATTTGTGTCCGCTTGATAGTCACTGAAAAGTTGCATATAGCATTCTGACTATTGTCTCCTTTTTCTTTTGTTTCCCTCCTGTCTTTAAAGTTTTAAGTATTTCTTCCATCATCCATCTTGACTTTTTCTTTCTTTTGAATACAGGATTAGTCTTTTTGTGTTTGTCCCTAATAGTATCTTTGGATTCAATCGATAGTTCCTCTGCATCATGGTCAATTGAATTTAGTAATGTAAGTCAGTTCTTTATGTGGACTTCAAACATATCAGGATTGCTATTTCAATTATACTTTATACCATGATTCCTTTAGTGTTATTTTTCAACTTTAGTCTAATTTTTGATATTAATAATTTGGAGTAGGCTGTTCTTCTCCTGGTCTTGTTTTGGCAGAGAGAATACAGCTTGTCCATCTCCTACTTACAATTATGCAGTCTATTTGATTTCTGTATTGACCATCTGGTGATGTCCACATTTATAGTTGTCTGTTCGGTTGCTTGAGGCATGTATTTGTGATGAACAGATTGTTGGCTTCACAGAGCTCTGTGAATCATCCTCCCACTTTGTTTTTGACTCCTGATAATATTCATTCAGTCCTTATATTATAGGTCATAACTGCCTGTGCTACATCTTGTCTCGGGTTTAGAGTCATTCAGTTTTTTCAGAGTTTGACATTTCCCAAGTTAAATGCTTTGTAGTCACCTGACTGAAAATGTTTCAATCCACTCCACTTTAATTCACTCTCACCAAATTACTGCAATGTTTAAATAGCCTATTTCTAGCATTACAATCTCCAGTTTACCTTGATCTATACTTCTCACATTCCATGTTCCAATTATATGTGTCATGTAACATCAGACTTTCCTCTCATCTCACTGTGTGTCACTCACTAGCCATCCTTTTGTGTTTAATCTAGTTGCATCATTAGCAACAATGCTCTTATAGAATAATGGAGTTGGAAGGGGCCTATATAGGCCATTGAGTCCAACTTCCTCCTCAGTGCAAAAATCTTATTGGTACTAGATTCTAACTACCATATTCCCTTTGTTTTTTGCAACAATTATATTAATCCAGATGCTCTTGATGGGACACCCAAGCTCATCTTCTGTGCAGAAATACATGTTTTTGACTTATAGTCATACCTCTTCCCTTTCTGTTCTTTCTGAACAATTTATATCCTTCGGTTGCTGTATTCCCAGTTATGGGAGTCATCCCACCAAGTTTCAGTTATCCCTATCAAATCATAATTTATGAGAAATATCATCCCCTAGCACTCAGAATCCTAACAAATCCTGCTCTGTAGCTTGGCTGTCCTGCCTCCTTTGCCTCCTTTTGAACAACCCAGTCGGATTTCTCTAGTGTGCCTGCCTTGACAGTACCCTGTTTCATTGATCTACTAGAAACTTGACATTAATGCTTCTTTTACTACTGTTTCAACTACTCCTTGTTTGAATACATGATATTGATAGTACAACTTGACTTGTAATTGCCCACCCTGTTTGAACTCCTTGTTTCTATCTGCAGTCTGCTTCTACATTGATCAACCATGACAGACTGTACCCCAACTGGTGTGATCCTCAACTGGCTGGGTACTGGCATCTAAAGAACAGAAGGACTGCAGGACTGGACTGTAACAAGCACTTCTTGGTCATCATGGAGAACACTCGAAAAGAATGATTTCTGATTAGATGCTCACCAGGTTTTGTTACTTCAAATCCCAGTTGTTCATTATTGTTGTTATCATCAGTGATGGAATGGCAGCATGGCGTTTATACACTGGTGTTGCCTTTTTGGTTTATGATGATGTTGCATATCATTTGCGCACATTTGCTACAAGTCTGAAACACATTTGTATAGGTATGTTAGAAGCCATTAGTTATTTGGGGGTATTTTTACTTTGGTACCTGCATTCTTGAACTGGGGTGGATATACAGTACAAACCCCTCACTAAAATGGCTATCATTTGGAATTTGTAGATAGTTGATTACAGCCAGCCATTCTGTGGTACACTGAATTTACAGCCTAGCAGACAGGACTGCTTACCCAAATAAATCAATACCTCTCAGTCCCCATGGCCAGTGTTACTGTATGCTATAGTTTAGTTCCAGCCTTTTAAAGGAAAATGAAACATTAATGTTTGAAGCTTCTGTATGCTCTGGGGGAACAACATGGACACGAACAGATCAACCTACATCATAAAGCATAAAAACACAACCTTTAGGTTTATAGACCCTATATAATGTGCTCTGAGGGGAAAACAAGCTAATAGTAGAACATTTCCTTGAAAAAAACTAGGCTCTAAATACATCATTGATCAAGACACAAAGAAGGATGGGTCATAAGAATATACTAGCAGATAAAGGTAGGAATAAAGGGGCTGGGTTGCTGAGCCTGGTGTCTCCTAAACCCTTCACTTCTGCTGTCCTCAGTAAAAGGGATGAGAAGCTGGACATAGGTTGGTGACAGTCTACCTCATTCTAAGGGACCTTGAGGTGGACCCTTATCCAGGCTTTGGGTTCTTCTGAGAGTTGTATCTCCACTTGGTATCCATCATTAGGGTCCTTCTAGGGCATCCCTCCAGGACATTTTATTGACCTCCTCCTCAACAATCACTTCAGGGAGTGGGTCTCCAATTGTCACACTCTGTGGTGTCCTTCTACTTCTCTGGTTCCAACTGCCCTGTCCTTTCCAGGGCTGTCCTTATATTGTTCCAGATCCAGGGCCCTCTTTAACTGCTCCATGGCTCACTTCCCAGGGCTGGGGATGTTGCCATGTATTTTCCCCTCAGGGCCTCTGTTTGGGTGCTCTCCTTCTGCTGCCTGGATTCATCCTGTCCAGGATTCTCTGAGGCTTCCTCAAAGGATTCCGTATCTCCCAGGTCCACTGGGGAATGTATAAAATGAAACGTTGCAGGTCAAGGGAGAAGGCGAAACTGCCTGCTGACTGGGGCACCCATGCCACTGTCCACAATCTTACTTTGCCTCATACAGATTGGAAGTTGTTAGTAATCCTCTGAAGCAGATCATATATGAATGAATCTCTGAGGTCCAGTTAGCTACTTGGAGCTACAGGGTCATAGAGACATAGGCAGTGGGTCTCAAAAAATCCCTGATATATCTGTCCCAAGCAATCTGATATAAGGAAAAATCAAGAGTCGGGGAAGAAAAGAAGGGTTCTAGCTTCTGTGACTGGCAACTCTAGCTTCTGCTAGAGCTACTTCTATTACATGCTCCACATCCATCACTCATCCATGTCTTATTGCACCTTCTGTGTGCACTCTGCCAATATAATAAAAAGTCCCTAGGGCCCTGTCCTGTATGCTGCTGATATTGTCCATGCCTCTGGTCTAGAGACAACCCCATGTAGATGCCATTTTCTCACAAATTCCCAAAATGCATCCCATCCCTCTTCCAATCCAAACCCTCTCTTTCCCCTCCAGACTCTGTCTGCAGCTATTCTTCTGAAAGTTTTCTGATTTCTTCACTTGAACCATCTCTATTCTTTTCGTTATTACCAGAATAATAGCTCTCAAAAATTCATGAAAATTAATATGTCCCTTTTCAGGGTCTTTAAAAACTCTAAAAACCCAACCTCTGAATACTGCATTTTGCACATTAAGAAGAAGAAAACACTTGCTGCTATTCTTTTAAAACTCAGTGGTCTTCATTCACTCAGGAGATGAATCCATCTCTGCCAAGACATAAACAAAATACACATTGGCATTTCCTTTAAACAAATGTAAAACTGAATAGCCACCCCACAGGAAGAATTTGAATGGTATAGTAATCTCTTGAAAATTGTTTCCAGTTTGATCAACCAGAAAATCTGCAGACAATGGTAATTTTTAATGGGAAGTACAAAGATCTTGGTTTCTGAACTGATATTTTGGATTTGAATTCAAGTTGAACTGAACAGCCTCCAAATTTGTCTTGGCTGGATAAGTCTGTTCTTAAAAATGCCTAGCTGGGATATGACCCAAACCTTGTGGTTGGTCCACACACTTATTTCAAATTATGGCTGATCAGATTTCCACCTGATTATGGTTACTAATAATCAGTAATAATAGTTGCATGCCATTAAGTCAATTCCAAATTATTGTGACTGTCCCCATGGCTTCCTAAGTACTGAGTACTCAGAAGTGACATACCATTGCTTTCTTCTGGGGTCACTCTGGGAGTGTTAAGAATGCCACAGGCTACACAGGTAGGCTCTTCTTGCAAAGGGCACAGTAGAGAATCAAGCTCTATCTCTGCAGTGAGATACTTACTGAGCTATCCAGTGAGCTGATTAAGGTTGCTAGTAGACCTTTTGGTAAGAACTAAGAATATAGTCTAAAGAAATGCCTCTGCTTTTTGGAATTTTTCAGTTAGGTAAGGGTAGTAGTCTGAATTTGATCTGTTCACCTGATAGCTCCTATCTTGCCCTCGTCTGTCCCCATCTTACAAAAAAGTGGATAGTTTTTGAACTTCTGAAAACCTTCTGATATTGCTATGTCTAATAGAAACCATTCCCTTTAAAAAAAACAGCCATTGATTATTCAGCAAGTAATTTAACTGAGCTGCTAAATTGTAGCTGACAAAGATGTTCTCTGGGAAATATATGCTAAAGAGTGGTTACTTAGTCACAAAGCATATCTTGTTGCCATCAAAATTTTAAATGACGATGCAGTCCCATAACTGGGAACAATGAGAAGAATACCTAAAGCAGCAGCTGCTTGTTGCTTGACAGTTCCACAGGGGCAGAAGAGCATCTGGCGTCAACCTGTTGGCAGCCCTTTACCCAATGGGATAGCTTCCATTAACATCAGTAAAGTCAGATTTTCACCCTTTAAATTAAAAAGGGGGATAGAATATGTAGAGAGACAAGCAAAATGGAATTTGCAGGAAACGTTGTCATCCATCACTAAGCTTTGGAATGAGTTCCTGCCCTTTGGTTCTTAAGTATCCTCCCTCTTTTCCTCCATCCATCATAGCCACATCCTTGACATGAGCCAATTAAGTATTTATAAACATTATCTTAAACATTGCATTGCATGCAGGACTAGCTCAAGACATTTTGCCGGGTAAGATAGAGCAGATAATGTCCCTCCATCCAATTCTAGGTGCATAGTATCCAAAGCCAGGCACACTGTTCTGGCCCCGTTAGGCAGGGAATTCCACAAGTACCTCTCTGAGTCTCCTGGAAATAAAACTTAAATTCATAGCAAAGTGTTGTGTACCTCCAGTGACCCATGTGTTTTGCCTCTCACACAAGTTCACCTTGGAACATGACTTGTACTTTTCCACTTTTTCGCTGCCACCAGAGGATATTATCCTCACTATATCAATTAAGAATCTCACACCCTTGCTGCCAAATAAAACAAGGTGTATTTAAGGATTAATAAGTGAATCACTGAAGGAAAATCATGGATTTCTATGATCTTTCATTCATTAAACGTGTATTTCATTACTTATAAGCTTGCTTGTATTCAGTTACTTTAATCAACGTCTCAATATCTTCTCTGTCTATGTACTTCTAATTCCTTTTAACTCTTTAATATTCTCTAACAAACCTACTGTCCATTATCCTGTCTAAACACTTCACAGTCTTTTCTCTAACTGTCTAAACGCATCACCATCTTTTTCCTAACTCCTTCTCTGTCTCTATCTAACTGTCTCTTTGGCACTCCCAGTTCTCTTGACTCCGCCCCTCCTGTCCTGTCATAGACTCCTGCACTAGAGTTCTAAAATGACTGACAGTAGCGACATGTGGGCTGTCTGCCACATACCTCTCCCCCCTTGGAAAGTTTGTATCATTGGGTAACACCTACAGTGGGTTACCCTCATGAACAATGCATGCAATAACTTACCCATATTCAAAATATCTTCTTTAAAACATTGCTCAGTTAAACATATACCATATATACTTACTCTATTGCATAGTTTTTAAAGCATATTAATATTATTACTTTATATTTAAATTATATTTATCAACATTTTTATTACTTACAATACAAACCTGACTTACCATTAATTCATCTCCAACTTACATTTTTAATTATTTTTCAAATTAATACACACTTAGAACTTTTAATTAGAGTAGTTTTTATCACATTAAAGATACATATTACATTACTCCCTAATGTTTGCTGGTCACCCAGTCTGCTGGTCTTCTTGCCAAGGCATTGGCCACCACATTTTGAGTCTCTTTAACTCTCTGGATCTCAACGTCACAGTCATGTAAGAGTATGGCACACCTCCTCAATTTCTTATTGTACTCCCTGTTAGTCCACAACCCCAGCCGTGGGGAATGGTCAGTGCATGTAACAAAATGTCTTCCCCATATTCCTAGCTTCCGCAAAGACCTACAATCGCCCAACACTCACGGTCTATGATGGAAAGATGTCTCTCGACAGCCTGCAGCTTCTTACTCAGGAACGCCACCGGGTGAAGGTCCCCATTGTCATGCTCCTGGCTCTGCATGGCTCGCAGTCCAATGTGGGATGCCTCTGTGAAGACGGTACACCCTCGATGGAAATCTGGTTCTCTCAGGACAGGACCAGTCATCAGAGCAGTCTCCAACCTCTCAAAGGTCTCCTCCCAGTCGCTCGACCACAGGATCTCACCAGCTTTCCTTTTAGGGGTTCTGTCTGATAAAGGGGCCTCTATTTCAAAGAAGTTCTGGATAGAGCACCTCTCATATCTAATTAACCCTAAGAAAGCTCTGACTTTCTTTTTTTTTGGTTTAGGGCAGCTACTGGTTTCTTTAATCTTTGATGTAAGGGGTTTGATTATGCCTCCCCCATCACTATGGCCTAAGTCCTTTAACTTGAAGTTACACAGCAGGCCTTTGCTAGCCTCCACTGTTAATCCAGTCTCATGTATTCTTAGTAGCACTTTTCATTATGGTATAGGTGACCTGTCCACTTGAGACTATATTTCCTTATCTCATTTATGCATACTACTGTGAACTCTCTAAACTTGATTCAGTTCACATGGACTTTGGCCTTCCTTTCCCTCCTCCTGAATTATGTAATTTACTTCTTCCATCTTGGATTTTATTCTAAAAGGACCTGTCCAGTTTATCTGCATCTCATTTCCTTTTGTAGACCTCAGCCTCAGGACTTTCTCTCCCGGACTGAACAATATTTCTCTGGCTTTTTTTTTTACCATACCACAACTTTGGCTTCCCTTGCTGGCTCTGCAAGTTTTCTGCAGCTAACTTCAGAGATTGTTGCAAGCTATTCATTAACTTATTAATGTACTGGATCACTGTCTCTGGGTATTCTCCCTCTTGTTTGTCCCAATTTTGTCTGCGTAAATCTAAGGGTCCCCGCACTTTCCATCCAAATAGCAGTTCAAATGAACTGAACTCCATGCTTTCCTGGGGTACACACCAGTATGCATATACTCAGGGTTGTATCCCATGATCCCAGTCAATGGGGTTTTCAGCTGTATCTCTGATCATTTGCATTTGGATCTCATTAAATTTCTCCCCTAATCCATTTGTCTGGTATGGGGCTGATGTAATAGGAGCTATGCCACAAAGTTGCCACAGCCTTTTCATTAATCTGGAAGTGAGTGATATTCTCCTTCTATTTACTTTAGGTAATGGTCCCACAAAGTCCAGTCCTATGCGTGGAAGTTGTGGTTTATATAATTGATAAATGGCACAATTTAGCTTTAGTTTTGTCATTGCCAGCACCCTGTCTCTGACATATGTCACCGCTTTGACAATATGACCTTATTTGCTTCCCCATCCCAGGCCAGTAAAAATTTTGTGCTATCCTCTGCTTTGTGCGCGTGATCCCCAAGTGTGCTGCAAAGGTGTCTGTATGTCACTTTTCCATCTTTTCCCTGTACTTAAATGGGATGACCAGTTGTCTGTGGATGCTTTCCCCTCCCCTCTTTGGATTTAACAGGACTTCCCTATATAACAGGTCTCTGTCCACAAAGAATCTTTCAAGGGACTCAGGGGTTATTGGTCCTTCTCCGGCCAGCATTGTTGTAAGGTAGAATCCTGTCCTTGTTCTTGTTTAAAACTGTTTTCCTGAGGATTCCTTATATTCACTACCTCAACTAGTTCATTTGCTTGTTTTCTCCTATTTCTTCATCAGAGATTCCACATTTTTCTTCAGGTGTTGCTATCTTTTCTATCTGGGAGCGAGTAGTTATTAAAACACTCTTAACATGCTCAGATAAATCTAACCCAATCACACAGGGGTAGGAATTTGATCTGTGATGGCTAACATCCACATTCCATTCCGCCTTTGACAAAAGTGATGGCAGAGCGGTGGGGTTCGAAAGGAATGCATTCCAGTGAGCCTAATTAAAGAGAAATATTCTGAGTCTGAGGAGCCTGATAGCCAAAGGTTGTGGAAGAAGGACTAGGGAACCCTAGAGCTCTTGGTGAGCAATTTGAAAAGGGACTCCAGTTCACAGGCCTTAGGAAAGGCTAAAGCAGGGAAAAGACTCTGAAGAGAAGCCTCAGTTTAAAAAGTTTGCCTCACACTTGTAAAGGAAGGACCAAGAGGCTAGCTTTAGATCCCAAAGCTCTGAGGAAAGGGAGCCTTGAGGGGACCTAAGTGGAAGCCAGGGTCAAGAAAAATAGCTGGGGTGAATAAATATAGTGGTTGTGGGTTTTTCGGGCTCTTTGTAGGAAAATGTACACTTCAAGGTTCATTGGAGGAGATTAACTGTCTAAATGCTTCACCATCTTTTTTCTAACTCCCTCTCTGTCTCTCTCTAACTGCCTCTCTGGCACTCCCAGTTCTGTTGACTCCGCCCCTCCTGTCCTGTCATAGGCTCCTGTACTAGAGCTCTAAAATGACTGACAGGAGTGATGTGTGGGCTGTCCGCCACACAAAGTAAATGACAATTTGCCTCCCTTGCAGGGCACACAAAACCAGCTTCTTGAGGCAACTACTTCTCCCTGCTAAATGGCAGGACTATAATGGATTCGGGCCAAAATGAGATAACCAACCCTATCATTAAGCTAAATAGAGGCAGATACCTTGGGTAACAGAATGGTGGAGTGGTAAAATCTCTGCAACCCTGCCTCTGTTAGACTACCTCATGCCACCCTTTGTCTTGCAGCTCCATTCCACATTGCTCCATTTAGCTTCAATGGCCTTGGCTGGCTTCATCGGCATGACCTGGCTTGAAGAAGTCCTAAAGACAAATTTTGTGGTTACTTCCTCCTTTGTGCCTTGTCTGCAAATACCCCTTGCAATAAACTCTTATTGAAGAAAGTGATCACATCATAGGGGTTGAATAGAGTGGTGTGAACAGATCTCCAAGGCCAGGGATTTCTGTGGGGGTGAAGGTGGGACTTTGCCAGTTCGTTATGTCATAAATGAGATGTCCCAGCAGAGTGACAACTGCAGAGTCCCTCCCCAATGTGGAGGGAACTGTTTGCTTCCAACCTCAGGTAACAGGAAACCTTGTACCACCCTGTGAAATGACACATTGCATTCAAATATGTGTAAACCTGGCCTATCTGTGGGAAGAAAATCTCCTAATGATGATGATGATGGAAAATGAAGAAGCAGTGATGGTACACTGTCGCCTTGATAAAAATTACTCTAAGATTTCAAGTGTCTTCCTTTTCAGGATTTAAATTGTAGGAAAAGGTTCATTGGAGGAGATTAAAGCTTGAAAGAGAATAAGTAGGTATGTGTAGAATGGGGTCTAGTTCCTATACCCTTCAGGACTCAGTTTTTCCATTCTTACCTCTCTGTTCCCCGGTGACCTCTGCCAATAACAGATGTCCTTCCTTAACATGGCTTATCAAGTAAACCTTGAGTTCTGGAGAACTGTGTGTTGTGAATTAAACTAAAAAAGAATTCTGGACAATGAATTCATTTAAGTAACTGATGCAGTTGAAGGCAAAAAATTGTCTCCTAATAATGAAGCAAGACATATTTGAACAAGTCTGGGCTGTGTGTGCCTTCTTCAGCCACTGCTGTGAACCGCACCATGCAGATTTGTTGCTGCAACTGCCTTTGCCACGTCACTGAAGTTTGGGACTGCCATTCAAAAGTTTGTTTGATATGGCATTGATTTGCTCTTGCACAGGCCCCTTTTGGTAACTCCTGCACCAGAGAAATGCCACTGCAATTACCACACAATTCTGATAGTCAACTGTAGAGCTATTTGGTAGTAGTAGCAATGTAACTTCCAGTGAGTGGGTGGGTAGGTAGGTGTCCAGTGCAGCTTCCAATGCTAAGAAGTTCCTCATACATATTTTAAAGAAATATCTCCAGTGTATGTGGTTGCTCAGGTAGCATATCACATTGCTACGGATTTCAGGGACATGCAAGGATGGGTGGTGGTGGTGGTGGTGGAGAAAGCAAGCTGAACACAGAGAGAGATACATTTGTGCTGAGCCAGTGAACTCTGATGCCAGTTGGGAATGGATGATATGGGTACCCATGCTTTAAAGATACCTCCTATACAAAAATCAAATTTCATTCTTCTCCACCTCTGCTCAACTTGAAATTTTCCTCCTTAATTAGAGATGTAGGAAAGTACAGTAATTACCTGAGATTTTAGCTGGCAACCTGAGATTTGTCATCTTTCCCTTTACATTTAGGGACTTATTTATATTATTTATTTATTTTTAAATTCAATTTGTATCCCGCTCCCATTAGTGTCATAGTGTCCACTCTGGGTAGGTAACAATCTCATAAAATAGAAAACACAAAAATAGAAATATTAAAACTGATGACAAAACCCTTAAAAAAGAGAGAGAGAACCAGATGGTACCGACTAATCTAAGAGCAGATGGAGGAAAAGTGGGGAGGGAAGGGGGGGAAAGGGGGAGAAGAACGAGATCAGTTGGGGTTGGTGTGGAAAGCCTCCCTGCAAATCAGTGTCTTTAATTGCTTCTTAAAAGTCCACAGGGAGAGGACTAGGGATTTAAGAGGGAGATGTGATCAGAGTAATAACAGAGGAGAATGACTTTGCTAATCAGCTGTTTACTGCTCATATACACTACTTCAGGACTGTGCCCATTTCAGTACAAATTGTTTTCAAATACTTTTTGCTGTGGTGCTAAACAGAGAAATTTCCAAGATGAACATGACAAGATAAGGTAAAGGTTCCCCTTGACAATTTGTCCAGTTGTGTCTGACTCTAGGGAGTGGTGCTCATCTCCATTTCCAACCCATAGAGCTAGCATTTGTCTGAAGACAATCTTCCGTGGTCACATGGCCAGCGCGACTAGACACAGAATGCCGTTACCTTCCCACGGTGGGAAGACAAATGGCTAGCCAGAGAATCTGGCTAGTTGATCCAATTGTAAAATATATAATGCCTCGTAGAGTCATACAACATGGTCGTGGACTGGGGCTGCTTTCTTTGGGTTGGAAGTAACAATTCCCATTACTTTTGTTTTAGAAAAAGCTTTGACAATCACTGATGTTCATGTACTTAGAAATCATATTCCTGTAGCATGATGTCTAACAGAGAGACAGCATAAGATCTCTTGGGATCCTTAGAGTTAAAAAAAAGGGCATACTCTGTGGTTGGAAACCACTCAATCATTTGATGATCTCACTGGTGACCATATAATAAGATCTCCAAAATGTCCTGTTCTCAGTAGCCCTGCTTAGCTCTTGCAAATTCAAACCTGTGGGTTCCTTACACATCTTATATTTGGTCTTCCTCTTTTCTGGCTGTCTTTCACCTTTCCCAACATTATTGTCTTTCCCAGAGAATCTTGTCCTCTTATTATGTGCCCAAAATAGGACAACTTCAGTTTCATCATTTTTGCCTCCAAAAATAGTTCAGGCTTGATTTGATTTAGGATCCACTTGTTTGTCTTTCTGGCAGTCTACACAATCCACAAAGCATTCCTCCAGCACCATATTTCAAAAGAAACATTTTCCCCCTATCAGCTGTTTTCATTGTCAAGATGTCACACCCATGCATGGTGACTAGGAATAAAAGGATATGGATGACTGATCTTGGTCTTGGTTTCCATTGACACATCCTTACACTCCATGCATTTTTTCCTAATTCCTTCATTGTTGCCCTTCTGAGTCTTAGTCTTCTGGTTTCTTGCTTACAGTCTCCATTTGCATTGATAATTGTATTGCTATTGTCTTACAACAAAGGGGCCAATGGCTTTTTTGTGTTTTTGTTTTTAATATTGAAGGATATTGCTCCTATCAGCACTGCTTCCCATTGTATGGGAGGTCCATTTCTGATGTCGGCATAAAAAAATTTATAACTCCAAGAAATTTACTTTGCTTGGAGGTTCAGAGAAGGGAGGAGAGGATATAAAACAGACAGGAATGCATACATTATGAAGGGCATTTTCTTCAATTAAGAGGTACCGCAAAAAGAATGCCTGGAGCTACCATCAGTTACCATTTATAGCATTTGACTTGAACTGAACTTAATGAGGCTACACTTAATATTAATGACACGGTATTCACAGAGAGAATCTTTTATTATTTATGGTACTTTTTGTACAGGACTGATGCTTCCATGACTGCTGGGGAGATGGCAGGGGCCCTATTCAGATGGCAGGAGAGACAGAGTGGGAGTCCAGAGGCAGGCTAGGATTCCAGTTTTGTCTATACCCTAGTCTTCACACATTTATCTTTAAAGAGTGTGATTATCAACAAGATAGGGATATGTTCTCATTGTGCTTTGGTTTATCTTCAGCAAGAATTTATAGAAATTCATAAATTTCTTCATTTACAAAAAAAATCCGAGTTTGTATTTATTTATTTATTTATTTATTTATTTATTTATTTATTTATTTATTTATTTATTTTTACCTGAAACTGATAGCTGACTCTATTCTGGCCATCTGATTCCTGAAAAATCCCTATTTAAATTTCTGTATTTAAATATTTGGTACACTTTCTCCCTGAAATACTCTACATTTAATATATAGATGATAGGCAGGAACAATATGGCACTCTCCTTGCTAGAAATACCTGCATTTACCGGGATTTGGTTGGTGCAAATAGCAGTGGATTTTCTTTCATGTCATTTTTGGAGAATTCACCAAAATTCAAAAATCACGTGCTTAGGACTAAAACAGTGGTTCCCAACCTTTTTCAAGTCACGACCTCCTTTTATAATAGCCAAATAACATGTGATCCCTCCTCTATGTTTGCATCAAAAGGCATTTTTAATACGGTAAAGTCATCCCTTCTCAAAATGTAGAGGCTTCTTTCTCCCCCAAAGGATCTGTTTCTCATACATACATATACATCCTAACTTTAATATCTGGCTCCAGTCAAGGAAGAAATTATTTAACAAGGGATATAACACATAGATGGTGACGTGGGACCACCCCCAAAATACTTTGTGACCCCCTTGGGGATCACAACCCCTAGGTTGGGAAACACTGGGTTAAAATATGAATATGAGGTTATTTTAAAAAACGGATGTGGAAGAAAGCAAAATGACAGATTTCTCCTCTCTGCTACAAACAGTATGTGCATTAGCTCCAACAACTGCAGAATTGTTTAACAGTTCGGAAGGATGCATGACTATCAAGGGAAGATAAAAGATAAGCCAAGTTTTGATTGGATGCAATTAATTTAAATCTATTAAATATTTATATTTAATTATTGTAACAGCACCAGATGCCATACTTATGGGTTTTGATAATGTTCTCCAAACATAGTCAAAATAATTAACACAGTGTAAATTATTACTCACTCAGATGCATCATCAACATTTCTACAAACATGTGTCAATCCATTATGATGAAAAACATTACATGTATCTCATCAATTTCTTTGTGCATATCTATAATGAATATTTTTTCAGTATTTATCTAATAATAGAATAATTCCTGTCATTTTGGTAGACAGGGTCTCTATTGAATGATGGTCTGTGTACTGCAGAAGCACCTGGTTTGTCTGAATGATTTGACCAGTTTATCTCAAGGTGCTTCATTCTCCATATAGATTTTTCTTATTGCCAGCTAACAGTATTTCTCTGAGCATATCTGACGAATGTAAACTCCATCACCATATTAAGACTTAGACACGGGAGGAACAACCCAAAAGGAAGCAAGAGATAGTACTGGAGGATAGGACTCCCAAGTCAGAAAGCACTTAGTCACTTACTGGGGAAGAGCTAAGAATAGGTACAAATAATGTATTTCCTAATGCAAAACAAATCAACAAACAAAAACAAAAAACAACCTGGATTAAATCCAGTTGCTAATATGCACACACGAAAAAGGAAAGTATGAAGATGCACAACACACCAAAAAATGATCACACACAAAAACAAGATGTGACTGGACTATGAAAGTTGGAAATAAAATGGAACCAAACATTATTTGAAAATTTGGCACATGTATGAAACAGGAGAGTGACTGATTGAATTTTGCAACATCTACATATTTTATTATTAAAAATGCTTGATGTAACCTAATAAATGATTATACATATGGACATCATTGAATGGCCAATATCAAAATGAAGCACAGTACGACCCTAGAACTAGACATTCTAGCCTTCTTAGTATTATAATCACACACAGTTACCAGAGTGCTGATTGCGATACTGATCACTCCCTGGTGTGTAGTAGAGTAAAACTGAGAACAAAGAGATTGTATCACATGAAAAAGGAAGGAAGACCATGTACTGACATCAACAAGACTCACAATCAAAGAAAAGTGGAGGAATTTGCCCAAGCACTTGGAAACCATTCCAGGCCCAGCTGATAAAAATGCACCTGAACGATGGGAACATTTCAAGAACGGTGTTTATGACACCACCTTGTCCACATTTGGCAAGAAGACCAAAAAGACAGCAGACTGGTTCGAAGCCCATTTGGAGGAGGTGATGCCAGCCATCGAGGAAAAGAGGAGAGCTCTAGCAGCACATAGCCTATCCTAGTGAGTACAACTTGCAGGCTCTTCGAGCTGCTCGTAGCCAAGTCCAACAGGCTGCCAGGAGATGTTCCAACGATTATTGGCTTCAGCTCTGCTCTTAGATACAGATAGCAGCAGACACAGGTAACATGAAGGGAATGTATGATGGGATCAAGCAGGCTTTAGGTCCAATACAGAAGAAATCTGCTCCCTTGAAGTCTGCTACAGGCGTGATCATCCAGGACCGAACACAGCAGATGGACCGCTGGGTGCAGCACTACTCTGAGCTATATTCCAGAAAGAATGTAGTAACAGAAGAAGCATTAAATAACATTGAGTGCCTGCTTGTCTTGAAAGAGTTGGACAGTGAACTAACCTTAGCAGAAATAAAAGCGGCCTTGGATTTCCTTGCCTCCAGCAAGGCACCTGGGAAGGATAACATCCCTGTTGAAGTACTGAAGTGTTGTCATCACCACTGAGCTGTATGAAATCTTCTGTCTTTGCTGGAGGGAAGGTGGAGTACCACAGGACATGAAGGATGCAAACATCGTCACATTGTATAAGAACAAAGGAGACAGGGGCGACTGCAATAACTACCATGACATCTCTCTTCTCAGCATTGTAGGGAAGCTGCTGGCCCGTGTTGTGCTGAAGAGACTCCAGGTGTTTGCAGACAGAGTCTATCCAGAATCACAGTGTGGATTTCGAGCTAACAGAGCCACCATTGACATGGTATTTTCCCTCAGACAGTTGCAGGAGAAATGTAGGGAACAACAACAGTCACTCTTTGTGGCCTTCATAGATCTCACAAAGGCCTTTGATTTGGTTAGCAGGGACGGCCTTTTTAAAATACTTCCCAAGATTGGATGTCTACCTCAACTCCTTAACATCATCAGGTCCTTTCATGAGGAAATGAAGGGCACTGTAGTTTTTAATGGCTCAACATCAGATCCCTTTGACATCTGAAGTGGAGTAAAACAAGGCTGTGTCCTCACACCAACCCTGTTTGGGATCTTTTTTGCTGTCATGCTGAAGCACGCCTTTGGAACTGCAACAGAAGGTGTCTATCTCCAGACTAGATCAGATGGAAAGCTCTTTAATCTCTCTAGATTGAGAATGAGGACCAAAGTCCAACTGGAATGCATGTGGGACTTCCTCTTTTCCGATGATGTAGCCATTGTTGCCCACTCTGCTGAAGACCTCCAACAACACATCAATCATTTTAGCAAGGCCTACTGAAGACCTCCAGCAACACATCAATCATTTTAGCAAGGCCTGCCAAGACTTTGGACTAATAATCAGCCTTTGTGCACGGCAGGAGAGGAAGTTCAACACATTCCATATGCGTTGTCTCTGACGCATTTTTCGTATCACCTGGCAGGACAAAGTTCCAAATACAGTAGTACTAGAACGAGCTGGAATGTTTAGCATGTATACATTACTGAAACAGCGACATCTACGTTGGCTTGGGCATGTCGTGAGAATGGCTGATGGTCAGATTCCAAAAGATCTCCTGTATGAAAAATTAGTGCAGGGAAATTGCCCCAGAGGAAGACCACAGCTGCGATACAAGGATATCTGCAAGCAGGATCTGAAGGCCTTAGGAATGGACCTCAACAGATGGGAAACCTTGATGTCTGAGTGTTCAGCCTGGAGGCAGGCAGTGCATCATGGCCTCCCCCAATCTGAAGAGACACTTATTCAGAAGGCTGAGGCAAAGAGGTAGTCCCAAAAGCAACAAAATCAGGGAGCTGGACAGGAGACAGATTGTACTTGTCTTCAGTGTGGAAGGGATTGTCACTCTTGAATTGGCCTTCTCAGCCACACTAGACACTGTTCCAAGACCTCCATACAGAGCACGTTACCATAGTTTCTTGAGACTGAAGGATGCCTACTCTTCTTCAGGACCCTAGCTTGCAGCTGTTCATTTTACAACATATTCCAGTTAATTGAGTTATCAATTGAGTTAGGACATTTTCTAATGTACGAGTGTCTTCTAAAAGTGAAAGCTCTCGATTTGGTTTGTGATTTTTTTTCTTCCCCAGTGTGCTAATTCATTATCAGGGAGGGAGGCCATGTGAGGGAAGGTACAGGAAAGATGTTGTGGAGGAGAGCTTTATCATTCAATTCTTCAAAAAACCTCTCGTTTATGATTGTGGGATATTTTTCTTCTGTATCCATGATTCAAAATGCCAGGAAATGACCGCATATTGCTATGCAATAGTATGTCTATGTTGCCAGCAGGAAAAAATACACCAAGTTTTACACATCAAAGGGCAGCCTGAATGTTGACAGTACCAAGAACAACAGTCAAGATGGTTTGCGGGATCTTCTCTTGTACTCATTATTATTCACCAAGAGACACCAAAATCCCAGAAATTGACACCTTTTTTCATCACTTCTCACCCAAACACAAATCAACATTGACAAATTTTTGTCTTTTGATTCTGATTCCGTGACCTTTAATTACCTTAAGGTCTCCAAACATCTCCATTTTCTGCTCTCAAAAGTGCAACAGTGAATACTATTTCAGCCCCTGTCTTGATTCTTTCCAAATTAAAGAAAAACAAAACCCACATGTGGAGCCAACCATTCTCTTTAGGAGCAAGACTCATATTTTCAATTTATATGAGCTATTTTAAATCTGTTTAGAGTCACCTATTTCTGAACAGGGGTAAAAACAGCTTTACTTTAAAAAAAATTAAAAACTCTTTGCCTGAGTTTCTCCAGATCAGGCACAGAGCAAGAGCAGACTGTCTGTGCCACATGTGTCGAATCTGGTGTTGATCTGAAGTTTAAAAATTATTAATTTTTGTTTGGGCTTCTCTTATTTTTAGAATTGCCTTATAGAACATTGATTTGCTGTGCCAGCACATATCATTGTTGTACTCTTATGCAACAATAACACAAGTAGGTAGTCAGAAAGACAAACAAAAGGGTTTTAGGTCAAATAAGCTTGAATTCTCACTAGAAGTTAAAATGATTTGACTAAAGCTATCATTCCTTTGAGTGCATCATAAAAAAGTAAGATTCTCTAGAAAAACCAATAATGCTGGGAGAAATTAAAGGCAGTAGGAAAAGCAGAAGTAAAATGAGATGAATTGTCTCAATAAAGGAACAAACAACCTTTAGTTTGTGAGACTGGAGCAGGGCTGTAACTATAAGCTTTTTTTAAAAAAATTATTAACTCATCTGGTCACCAAAAGTCATAAAAGACTTGATAGCATATAACAGTCACAACTCAGAGCTTAGAAAGTTTTATTGAAAAAGTAATTTGTTATTGTTATGGAACTATTATTGTTATTGTTTCAATGACCCCTTCAAGTAGCTAACACAAACCGTCAGGCTTCTGTTGTCTAAATTGGCTCTTTACGCACATCAGGGACCACATACGGCACACTACATTTTTCGTATATTTTTCAACATATAAAAAGCAATCCAGTTAACACAAATAGGATACAGTTTAGTATCACTGAGTGGTTTCCAATCATTTTAGTGAGAAGTCCCACAATTCAAGTGGAAGTGTTTCTTGCTCTGGGACCGACACGTCAATTTCAATTTCTGACCCAGAACTGAAGCCCTGTTAGGAGTTGGCTCCCCCCACCCACCTTTCTTTTTCTGCATTTGGCTGCATTTCCCCAAGCTGTCACTGCTGGCAGCCTAAGGACACATAAAGAATAAAGATTCTTATTGCTGGTTGGTTAATTCTGACTAATCCATCTCTCTTTGCAATCACTCTTGCCCCACTGAACTAATCAAACACAGGCTTAGGTGCATTCAATATACACAAAATACTGGGGAAAAAGTGATCTGACAAGAAATGGAGCCATGTTTTGCTTTGGAAAGATGCATTGCTCTCTAAAGATACTTGATTTTCATCTTAAGCATTACGAGGGAAGATGGTGATATGCTATGTTTTTTTAACAATACGATGTTTATTTAATTCTTTTTAATATTCAAATAACTTACTGTTTTTAGCTATCAGTTTGGTCTCTTTTTAAAATTATGTACGCCACGTGTCCTTTTTTAGGAGAAAGGCAAGGTAAAAATATTTTAAATGAGTGAAATAAATTAAATATGCTGTTCTGCATTCTAGAAGCTGCTTTTTCTAACAGGGTTTGACAAAGTCTGACCCCTTACTATGGAGAACAACATAAAAATGAAAGAGTTACTCTAGACTGTTCTGTCAGAAACACCAGTATATCCAGCATGTTTTAATATCACATGCTGATTGTGGAGTTAGGTAAGGATGTGCAACTATTCAAGTCTGTGTCTGCAAAGTTACTCCCTTCCACATATCTATCTCTGATCCATGCTCAATTTAATTGCATTTTTTGATTTCATTTTTAGAGAGCAAAATTTCATAGCACTTATAAGGGCAAATACCTATGAGAAGGCAGAATATGCCTGCAATTCATATTTGTGTAGTGGATTTTCCACTATACTTTGCCTTTCCTTACTCATTATCAGCAGTTTTTAATATTTTGCATATTTGTCATTCAAAATAAGTACCTTTCCTCATGGATATGGCATACCTGTTAATCTTTTAAGAGAGAAAATAGGTGTTCAGTTTAGCTGCTATACATGCCTATATTTTCTGCATTCTACATCAGAAAAAAAAATGTATGACTGCAGCTGCTCCTTTGGAACATGATTAGTAGCTATTGTTCACAGGAAGTCATATAGCTGAATAGCCCCAATGGGCTTTGATGTCAGCCACGTTAGTTGCTACTTTCTTCCTATTTCTCATGGAACAGTTGCTAAGCTTTAAAAAGTGTGCACACCATTGCCTTGAGGTACCTAGGACAGAAACATGCCTAGGATTTGTGTGGGGAATGGGTAGTGGTGGAGGTTTTGCAGTAATTAATTACCCATTTCTTTTTTATGTGTGCATAGTTGCGCTGCTGAGAATTGGGGATTATCCATCCTAGGTAAGTCTAGCAAAAGCCACTTTATGCAACACATATTTAGTACATATTCTGCTGACATCCTGGTCAAAAGATCTCAAAGAGGCTTTAGCCTCAGAAGATAAGAAAAGTGGCAGATGCTCATAAGGTCCCAGCAATCAAAGGTAGCGAGTATCTCATGGGGTTGGCATCTGCTACGGTAACTACTGTCAAATGTCTGCCTCCTTGAAGCTTCTGTATTGCTCTCCGCTTTACATAAATAGAGGGCATGCTTCATGGTATCAGAGAAATCAGATCTGGAAAAAGCTCTGTTGGGTCAGCCTGTCCTTCTCCCTGCCAGCACGCCGACTTTTATCTTCAGTGTATCCTTGACTGCTTTATGAAATATCCTTGAAATGTTTCCAAGCATATGATAGGAACTATTTTCTAACAGTACAGATTCTATTGTTTCATTTTATTTTCATAGCTCTTTATATTGGATTTTTCTGCACACAGTGGAGATGTTTTATTTTGTTATAGTGATGAACTGGTGATTTTTTAAAAAATGATTTTGATCATTAATGACTCTTTCCACGGTGTCACTCTTTTATCCACTGTATTATGCCAAATCACATTAACTGAAAGAAGATTTGATGAGTATAGTGATGTGTGCGAATTCCACTTAGTTTGTTTCTGATAAGCATCTACAAACACTGACAAATGCACTTACATTTGGGGTAAAAAGAACTTGAGGTTAGTCAGACTCCAATGTGGGAGGATATGGAAACTGATCAAGACAGACACATTAATTCATTGATGCCAAGGCCTTGCATACTTCCATCATAAAAGTGTGAGTTTCAACCACTGTGACATTAACCATGTTGCTGCTGAACTAGGGGTACCACCTCTTTTCTTCTAAGGGCCCTCATCTTTAACATGCACCTGCCAAGCAAGTACAGCATGTTTTTGTCATTCTAGGATTAACAGTAGCCATAAATTTGCACATAGCAAAGGAGAGAGAAGTTAACAAAAAAGTTCATTTTTGCAAAATCAATATAAATTTGCAAACTGTTTGACATAAAAAAAAATCATGATTGAAAAATGCATATGTATTGAAAAGCAAAATATTACAGTCCTCTCAGAACCATGAAAAACAATGAGTAACCTGGTACTGGTCATTCATTCTCATTCTTACGTAGAACTAGTATGCTGTCCTGAACTCACTACAGGAAAGATGAGTTATAGATCTAACTGATATACAATATGTGAAAATCAGCATGTGCTTTAGGGATGAGGAGCACATTAAGAGGCTGTACATGTATTTACTTTAAGGTATGAAACACTAAGCCCCATTCAGTTGTTCTCTCTAAAGTAAAATATACATGTGAAGAGAGGAATATGCTAACTAGGATCATGCACCCTGTATGAACTCCACATGTTCTGAGACATACTTGTAAGGGACCTCTGAATCGTAGCAATAGCATGTCTCAACACAGATTGGACTGAGTATAAAATATCCATACAGAATTATTCATCATGGACGTTTTATTAAACACAGAAAAATCAAAACATGCACAATGATTGTATTGGGAAATAGCAAACATTACAGTATAGCAGCATCAAATAGCAAACAAATTTGTTTCAAAAATGTTTTTGGTTAATATTAACTCAACAGAAACAAAACACAGAGAGAGTTACTTCCAGTTGAAAGATGGGAAAGAAAGAAAAAAAGAAGTTGAAAGGAGGGAGCAAAAGAATGATTGGTTGTTTTAGGTTTCTCGGGCTGTTTGGCCGTGTTCTGGAGGCTTTTCTTCCTAACGTTTCGCTAGTCTCTGTGGCCAGCATCTTCAGAGGACAGGAGTTAGAACTCTCTCTGTGTTCTGGTGTAGTGTGTGGGATAGCTGAGTATTTGTAGCTGTGGTATCAGCTTTCTGTCCTTTTCATGAGATTGGGTGATTATGGTGATCAAGGTATTTTTTGTTATGGGTGTAGAGTTGTGATGAGGGGGCGAGATGATCTGTCCCTGTGATTAATGAGTTTAGTTAGCTAGTTTTTTGTGTGCAGTGGTCACTGGTCCTTGTGGCTGGGTGGAATTCATTGACCTTTGTGCAGGCTGTATTTTTCAGTGCTAGGAGCCAAGCTTTGTTGAGTTTTAGACTTTCTTATTTTTTGTTGAAGCTCTGCTGGTGTTCTTGTGACTTTCCATGTCTTGGAAGCTTATTAGATAATCAAGTCCTTGGTTTTTTTTTTTTTTTCTATTTTTCTGTTTGAAACTTGCCTGGGACTGTGGCCTCCATAGCCTCCTTTGAAAATAAGTTCCCAGTTTTCACCAGAATCTCTGTGTACACAGATTTGGGGGGAGGGATGGAGGGAGGAAAGGAGAGGCATTGGCAAGGACTTTGACAGTGTGTTGTTCAGACTTAGTTATCTGGTAACAATTTCAGGAAGAAATATTGAAACAAGGTGAAGAAGGGATAGTGGTATTTTACCACAGCAGATACTGAATGGCTCAAGAATCTCACAGTAACATTTGGGTCAGCTAGGACAACTCACTAAAATTTGTTCCAGCAAACTGGAGAATTAAAAATGCTGTAATTTAAACAAAATACTTTATGCCTGTTGCTATAGTGTCAAAGCAGAAGATCAACAGCTGAAACTGCAATGAAAACCAAACCGTGTTCTGGAAATTCCAGTCATCGAGCCTGGGGGGTGGGGGCTCAGCTCAATCTTACCAGAATCTGTGTACCCCTCATCCAACCAGTGGAGCCCTTTCACATTGAGGCATGGCAAAGGGAAATTGGTCCATCGTTTGTTTGACTGGTCATGTTCTAGAAGTTTCTTGTTTTTTGTATGCATGGCGCAATGAAGTCCACACAATTTTTAATCATGTTTCCTCTTCAGATGTATCACTTTTTAGATGAGCAAAGAAATCAAGTGGAATTAGACCACTCCTCCCCTTACATGTTTAACTCACCCAAAATAGATGTATGTTCAAGTTTATGTGCTTGAGAACTCTTCACATGACTAAAAACCCTAGAAAAAGCAGATGTCATATTCACATAGAAAGGCCTCACTTGTACATGTAGAGGGTCTCCTTAGTCTGGGAGTTGACAACATCTGATGACCAATTTTCCATTGTGGGACACACATAAGGATGGCACCAGCTGTCCAAAGGAGCAAAAGGTATGTACAATGAAAAGTAAATGTTGCTGGAAGACAACTTCCAATTTTATTTCTGTGGCCTGGGGGACCTGGAACCCATTTACTGCAAAACATTCTGTCAGTGTTGAGACATCCACAAAATCACCATGGGGGACAATTTCTTGCGGCTTTGTCCATGCCTGCTTCATTTTTTCTGAGGAACATGAGTTAGGCAAGAATAGAACCTGCAGCTGCTATCTTGATCCCTATTCCCCTGCATGTTCATTCTTCTACTAGAAGTGAATGTTGAAAAAGCCTTAGAGGAATGATTTAAAATGTATGTTTTGGTAGATGCCTTTTATAATATGCCTACATGAAAAATTATTATTAAATACTGTATACATATTTAGCTATCGCATAGCACAAAATGTCTCACTCTTTATTTTGTGCTCTGTGGCTGCCATTTTATGCTAGCATTTAGATAAGAAAGCATGGCGAAACCTCTTGGGTACTAGATAGTTAGATCTTCTGAATTTCTTCCCAGACTATTATTGGCAGTTACTGAAATCAGTTTTTCTTTGCCTAATGTTTGCATTCAGGGAAGCCTTTATAGAAAAAGACAGAAATCATACAGTGCTTCTCCTCTCCACAGGAAAGAAAACACCATTTATTTTGTGCGGCAATGGAAAATGTGTGATTTTTATATTGTTACATTTTGGTAAATACAAAGTGGGGAATGACAGAGCAGCACAGTAACCAGCATGCCCGTCAGTTAAATAGATAGATTGTAAACCTACTGAAACAGCTATAGGACACTCTGCTGTCAAAGCCGACAGTCAATCCCCAGTCACAAGCTTTGCTGTCTTTCAGAGGTGGATGCAAACTGTTTAGCTTTCTCAAGCCCACATTCTCCATCTGTCCACTGACCCATGCAGCTGCCATACCCTTTGCTTCACTGGAAGATTCGTGATTGCCTTGATGGAAGAAAGTAAAGTGCAGAAATGACAGCGCCTTCAATGGGACTCAACAAAGAATGATAAGGTAGCCTGCAAGCCTTATAAATATCTGGAGAGCTTAGAATTAGAAAAAGGAAGATTTGAGAAAATCTGGATGTAACATCTGCCAGCACCTGAATATATTTGAAAGAAATAATTAATTTAAAAATATTATCAACTGTAAACAGCAACAGAGTCTGATTCAGAAAGGGCAAAATGGGCAGGATATTTCTGACAAGGGTGAGCAAGCTGTTTGCCTCTGAAGGTTTGCTGGGTCATGGATCAGACATTGCATACCTGAAGGTGTAACTGGAGCTGGCAGTGGGCAAATTCATGACTGGCTTATTCATATGAAGGAGATTCTGACACATTTCCTCTCTCTCTCTCTCTCTCTCTCTCTCACACACACACACACACACACACACACACACACACACACACACACAGAGTTTGTGTCTCTCACACAGTTGTGCATCTACATGTTCATTAGTCTTTAACATGCCACTTGTCATGAGTGCAGCCGAAGATCTGGAACCTGAAGGGTTAACTGTAGCTGAGGAGAATGCTAAGCGATTAGAAATACAAACACCTGAATCGCCTCCAGATTCTCCTCCCCCAGTAGATAGGCTGAGGGCCAGGCTTCGGGGAAGACTTATGAGGAAAAGGTCAGAGGATTGCTTGAAGGCTGCCCACAGAAACATCCGATCAACTAGCCCTGAGTTCTGACAGGATGAAAAGACTTCCAGCAGTTCAAGGGCTGTTTTTACTATATAAGTAGCTCTCAGATGGCTGAAAGTCCATGGAAGCAACAAGTCAAATCTTTGGCTTGCCTCCATGCTCCTGACAACCTTGAACCTTGTTCTCTGGACCCTTGGCTTTGTACTCTGACCCTGGACTACGTTGTGTGTTTTGGCTTTGGACTCTGACTCTGGACAATGTTGTGTGAGTTGGCTTTGGTATTTGGATATTGGCTCTGCATTCCCTGAATTCCTGACATAGGACTGGCTTATTGGACTCTGCTGTTGTAACCCCTGGGAATGTGACACCACTGCTTTTTGATTATTTTGTTTGCATTTATGTGCACACATGTACACACACACAGTGGCTAAAATCCTTTTGCTTAACATATTATATTGCACTAGAGTAATATGAGGATTAGGTGAGTCACTATCTTCATAAGTTCCATTAAAGCGGCCTACTCTATCTGTGGGTTACTTTAGCATAGTGAGTCACAGTTAAAGTCAGCCTATTTGAATTATGGAAATTATGGAGGCGTTGACTTACCAAATCCCTGTTGTTTCAATAGGCCTATTATAGTGTGATTTACTACATTAAGCAACAGAATTCTGGTCCACGACACATAAAAATATATCAATTTGTAAGAGAAAATATATGTCAAAGAGATTATGGTTGATCAATTCTCCTTAGGTGGTGTTTACTATACTCATAATGTCATTTTCTTCAGCTTTCAATAGCTGTTAGGCAGCCAGTGGGAACCCTTATATGAGGTGGGATGACAACTTATATGGATAATCTCTTTACCAATGAATGGGGTTTGGTAACAATGAAGGGAGTGACAGTTTGTTAGTTGTAATAAATATTTCTGAAGGCCTCCATGGGCTAGAGGCTATCTATAAACCCTCTATCAAATTGCAACTCATTAAGTCTGGACACCCTTGATTTAAATTACATCCTAAAATGGATCCCTTTTGATGAGAAATCTCCATTAAGTACACCAGAATCAAGAGAACCATGCAAATTGAAGTGACTTTAACACAACTTGGTGAGTCCTTATCTGTCATTCTTTCTCCACTTCTCTCTCTTTCTCTTTCTTTTTGTGGGTAGATGAGAGAGAGAGAGAAGGCTTTCCAGAGTGCTAAATCTTCTCTCTTATGGAAATTAGCAGTGTGTGCTCAGTATGGAAGAACTGTGCAAACTGAAAAGGCTGAGAGTGCAGCTCTCACGTCCTCTTGTATTTGTGTTTTTCTTTCACACGACTAATGCGTGAGCAATACCTCAGTAACATTGGACAGAGCTAATGAGACTCTCACAGTTGTACAGACCAAAGGTTTGCATGAGAGACCTAGAAAAATGTCTGGTCTCCACACCCTCAAACAGCTCCCCCCCCCAATTCTTGTTCTGAATTCTGGAATGTTTTGTTCAACCAGAAGAATCTGCCCTATCTGTGGATAACACATAGGTCTGGAACACATGTTGTAAAAATTAAGTGGGGGAGGGTGGAGTGGGAAAAATGCCAACATTTCACAGCACTTTGAAGACTAACAAATTGGTCTTTATGTTTTCTTTTGTCTTTGGATTTGTCGTCATTGCAATGACAGAAAAAATGTTTCACCCCTTAAATCAAGTTGTATGAGCCTTATGAACCTTGTTTACAACTGAAATTGGGATCTTCCCCTTTGAAACAAGGGACCTAAAGTAAAATACCTCTGTGGAAGCTGCCCAGAGGTGCAACTGGAAATTTAAATGAAGTGCTTACCATTTTAAAAGGAGAAGCCCCAGTTTCAGTGGGAAACAAGGTATGGGGAGCACTCATTTTGACTGAAAGAGGAGAAGGATTGCCTTCTTCTGTTACTACCAGAATAGCTGTAAATATCGTTGCATCAGAGAGTGCAATACTTGTGACGTGGAAGTACTTCAGTCAAGCCTCTGTTCATGACCTGAATTTAGTCCCAACAGGTTCAGGTAGCTGGCTCAAGATTGACTCAGTCTTCCAATGAGTATCCAGCTTACTTACTGTTTCTTGTATAATTATGCTGTAAGCCACCTAGAGAGTGCTCTAGCACTATGGGGCAGTATACAGGTCAAATCAGTAAGAACAAGAACAACAACATCATCATCATCATCATTGAAGAACCATTTAAGTACACAAGTGTTTATTCATCAGCCTTTCTCATTTATGATGACTACATGGCTGGTGAAGGGACATGGTCAGTAGCCAAAGCAGTATTAGGAATGAGCCTAATGGATGAGGACCTTCCCCTTCACACATTCATCCTTAGGTGAAGGAGTTTCAGAAACAATTTGAAACTCAGTAGAGAGTTGTAATCAGCTCTGTATCACTGGAAAGTCCCTTCAAAGTTGCAATCATTTCTTACTACTTTAAGAAAGGTCTGAAGAGACATCCTTTTAAACTGGTTCACAAAAGTATTTGACTCCTTGTGATAACTTTAACTGTTTTTCAGTTAATAGTCTTTATGATTGTATTCTTTTTTTAATCTGTTGTTTTTATTCTGGTTTATGATGTGTGTAAGCTGTCTTGTACTACTACTCTGTAATGGAATGGTAATAAAAATAAATTGAGCTGGGGGTACAGGCTCTGGCCTTCAGAGAAAACACATTTAAAATCTCTCTCAGGATTCCTAACCCTTTTCTTCAACAATGAATAGAACCAGCAGTAAAGTTGTGGCTTTCTCTAACCTAGGATTGTGACCCCAGGGCTTCATGCCTGTGCCCATACAGGAAACATGAGCCTTCAAGGTTTCTACAATACTAGTCAACACATATTCTATTAATTCCTGTGTAAAAATGTCAAATTCAATTATACTTTGGGAGTGTGGTATCTTAAATCATTTATATTTAATTTTCTTTTGGAAATAGGAGTTTCAAAAGCTGCGTATGAAACCTGCCATGGTTGAAAGTGTTCAAAACTCAGTTTTTATCTGAAGTCATGAAAAACTGTTCAGTTTTGGCAAAGTGTTCAAAAGAAGAACTTTCTAAAATTCTAATTTGGAAATTCAACAGCTTCAGCTATGCTTAGCATTGAAGCATGGTAGACATGTCTGTCTACCATGCAGGCATTAAAATGAGTAGTCTTTCAGGGGGGGAAATTTATTCTAATTCAGCATTAACATGGTGGAATACACAGGGATTCAAAGCTTGATGTTTAAGCATCTCTTAGTTAAAACATTACAGTAAATCAAGTGCCAGTTTCACTTTCTTCACCATTTAGTTTGTTAAAGACTTCAGGTTACTGAATGTGAAGAAGTTTGTGGATTTTGATTACAAAAATTATTAAAACCAAATGGAAACAAATTTATTACTTACCCCTACTACAGACAGAAAATGTTCTGCTAATTTAGCACTTTAGATAATCTGAAGCACTTACTCTGGTTAAAATGTGCAGAACTCACAAAGCCTCCCATCAGATGAAAGATGCTTCTTCAGCTTGGTTGTCTATTGTGTGGGAACGCTCGCCTCACTATATAATAGAATCGTTCTCCTCTGTGCCTCTGTTGGCAGCTTCAGTAATCTGTCACATATAACATTTTGGGAGGAAAGGCACCAGATTCCCTGCCTGAGACCAGAAAACACTGAGCACTTTATAGAAAGTAAATCAATTAAAAGAAAAAGGACTCTTCCCAACTTGGCAACATAAAAATTCCCATACTGTCAAAGGAGACAATTTGTCCCCATTCTTCCTGAATAGAGTTGGCACTATTCACTTCAGAGCTTCAGGCGATCTCATGGTACCTTACTGGGCTAAAGAGATCAAGGGCACCTCATTATTTTTTGTCAAGCTCAAAGTTTCAGGCAGCTGATTATTCTGCTCAATAACAGTAATCTTTTTAATCACAGCCTGCCCGGTAGTACAATATTTGCTGCTGATGTTTCAGAACAATTTGGATGTGGTGGCTTTTTGAAGGCAGTCATAATCGCAGGGAAATCTGAGCTATCGTTGATTGGCAATATATAATACCACAGTTGTGGAACTTGGAGTAATAAAAGTATAAGAGATATAAAAAGTATCTTCTATATGTGTTACTGGAAAAAAAAAACCCATCACCAACAAGCAGCAATTCACTGAAGAGTCCCCAGTGAGGGACAACTGACACTGGACATTGTACAATATACAATTATCCTCCCCCCACCAGCCAAAAGAAGACACAAAACATAGGGGTAGATAGTTCCAAAAAAGGCACTACATCAGAAATGAAGCTTCCTTAAGAAATGAAATGTGTTCATCTAGCTTAGCACAGGGTCTCTGAGCTCTTTAAGTTACGTGCTGGTTTGCTTTTCTTTGGTGGTGGTTGTTGGGAGATAACTGTGGCTTCCATTTGCAAGCAGATTCTATGCAAGCATCATTTCTGGTGACTGCCTTCAGAAAGGAAAATATTTTATAATGTTCTGATGGTAGAACTGCTCAGTTAGGTATCTGGGTACAGAGCCAGTGGTTGGAAGTTCAGTTCCCCATTGTGCATCCCAGAAAGCCAGCTTGTGGTGCCTTGAGCAAGCTGCACAGTCACAGAAGCACCCCCAGAAGAAGGGAATGGTAAACCACTTTTGTGTACTCTGTCCCTAGGAAACCCTGAAAAGGGTCATCATAATTCAGAGTTGACAATAGCATGCAGTTATTATTAATTGTCTAGATAGAGTTTCCTCTAGTTTGACCCTAAAGTTGTCCTTTTGACTGTCTAGATCAGAGGTCTCCAAACTATGGCCTGTGGGTCACATCCGGCCCTTTTTATCTGACCCGGCATGTGTGCGTTCATGTGTGCATGTAGCAGACGTGTGTGTGGAGTTGTGTGTGTGCGCGTTTCTTCCTTCAGCACTCAAAAATGTGGAACATATATGATGTGGCCCTCACGGTGAAAAGTTTGGAGACCTCTGATCTAGGTCTTCAGTACAGAATGATGAAACAGAAATAGAATGAATACATTGACCATCTTTTTATTCAGAAGAAGGAGAAGACAGTGCTATGTCATGATGCAGCATGCTTCTTGTTGGCCTTCTTAAGGAAGACACTGGGAAGCTTTTGCTAGTTTGGTTTTAAAATCACTAAAAGTCATAGCTATTTCCTCTCTCTTTTTTGTAAGCTTGTGGCTTTAGTACTGCAGCCAAGACTCTGCTCACAACTCTGCTCCCAATGGACTCAGGTAACTGGCTCAGGGATGACTCAGCATACCATCCTGCCAAGTTTGGAAATTGAGTACCCTGCTCACAGGAGTGGGGAGCAATATGTTGCCTGCATAATTAAACTGTAAACCACCCAGACAGTGCTTTAAGCTATATAGTGAGGTATATAAGCAGAACACTTTGCTTTGCTTTAAGTTCATTCCCCTTTTGACAAACCTATGAATGGGTGAAGGGTCCTGTGTAAGTAGGGTTGTCAGAGGTCGGGCAAAAGGAGGACATGTCCTCCTTTTCAAGCTAATGTCCTCTGTCTGGCAGGCAAAGAAAAAAACCTTTAACATGTCCGGGTTTTGTGTCCCCTCCCCCACCCCCTCCCCACCCAATGCAGCCGAACCTCAAACTGTACATCACCTCTCCCTCCTTCCTTGGTTGCAGCACTTGTAAATCCTTGGTTTTTTTAGCAATCGGCACGAAGGTGGCTTGATAGTTTACAGCTGTAGAACAGCACCGGGCAGTCAATCTGTTCATCTACTTGCATCTGCATGCTTTTGAACTGGTAGGTTGGTGGGAGCTGGGACTAGCGATTAGAGTTCACTCCATCGCATGGATTCGATCTTATGACTGCAGGTCTTCTGACCTTGCAGCACAGAGGCTTCTGCAGTTTAACCTGCAGTGCCACCATGTCCCTCCAATTCTCCCCAATACCTAATTCCAAAAGCAACACACCTCCCACCCCACCCTGCGCACGGAGCCCGCCCCCCCCCCATACATCCTCCTCTGTCCTCCTTTTTGGCTTCCTATGTCCTCCTTTTGGTACCCATGTATCTGGCAACCCTATGTATAAGTGAAGGAAAGGATATCAAAACTAGCCTTAACTTTAAAGCAGTGAGGTCTACATAAGACTGCAGCTTTCAAGCAAGGCTAGGAGAACCTGGCACCCTTTGGGGTTGTTGGAGTCCAGTTTCCATCTTCCCAGCAAGCTTGGCCGGTAATAGGAGATTATGAAAGTAGAGGCTCAGCAGCATCTGAAGGGCCACCACTTCTGCAGCACAAGTTGAAACCTGCTATCTTATCCAATATACCTGAAAACAAGTCCCACTGAACACAATAGATCTTTCTTTGATATATATTGTATAAGATTACTCTATGAATACCTGTAATCCTATTTACACCTATTTGGGAGCAAGGCCTATTGAATTCAGTGGGACTGTCTTCTGCATAAACATGTGTACTGTTTTATTATTTTATACATAAATTATAAAAATAACTTTTTAAAATGGAAACATAGATTGAAATATATATTTTATGAAGCTCTTCCTCTGGAAAAATTAGGAAACAAAAATTAAATGGTCATAAAAATAATGAAACACTCCCAATACTACCTGTAAAATATTAAGCATGTGAAGCACAAGGACTGCATATATCTTACAGGCCCTTGAGGCTTTTGAATGGGCGTGCTGAGATTCTGCAAGACTAAGTTTTTTAATTAATTTGTCAGTTAGTTGTTTGGAACAACACAATTAATCAGCTCCAGAATCTTTAACCAGTTGACAGCTCTAATGACTTTACAGTTTAAACTCATTGATCTGAATTGTCAGTGGGGACATCAAAAAAGTTTCAGATAATTGGACATGCAGATAAATGGGAGTTCCCATAGCATGGCGGAACAAGAGGAATCAGATTGGTGTATGATTCAGAAAAGCAAGGGCAGCAAACAGACTTTGTTCTATAGGCTTTCAAAGATCAAGACATCCATCCCTTCAAGAAAATATTGAGGTTACCAACAATTTACATTCTGCCATGAAATACCATGGTAAGCAGTGAAAAGACAACAGCAAATCTGCTGCTTGGAAATGCAAACTATAATCCTTTGTTCTGTATTTGTCATAGCATGTCCTAGTTATCATTTACATAGCCATTCAGAGACCCCTCTATCTTTTTATTTTATTTAACAGAAGTGTGACACTTTCCTTTTAAAAAGTCTGAGTTTACAAAAAAAAATAGAAACATCCAAACCCTATCAAAATAAGGTGCTTCTTTCCATTTGTGCAACTATGCATGCAAGGGAGTTGCTTAGAAGCTGTCAGAGAGCCATGTTTCTGTGCCTCTTCCTTCCATTCCAAATCTCGCCGGAGGTGCTGGCACACACTGGAACCCACTGGGAGGTACCTGCTTCTCATATTACATTCCTGGCCAGAGCAGTGCATAGAGGTTCATCTTCTTGCATTCCTAGGAAGTAGAATGGAAGGCAAATCTACATATGAAAAACATGTCCGGATATCTCTCATAGAAGCCTAGACTTGCTGAGATGTGAAGGAAAGAACCATATCTTGATACTCTCCTGAGAGTGCAGTTGTACACAAGAAATGGAGTGGGATAATGTTCCAATATGATCTCCTGACAGCACAGCAGAGAAGGTGTGCAACTCAGTGTGCAACACCCTTCATTCAAATGGTTAGAGTTCTTGGTTAAGATGTGGGAGATCCAGTTCCTGTAGAATTATGAAATTTATTGGGTGACCTTGGGCAGTAACTCCATTTGATTTACTTCACAGACGTGTGCAAGTACCACAGGCAAGGAGAGAGCCATGTATACCACCCTTCGCTCACTAGAGGCCAGCGAGGATAGACATTTAACAAACAAATGTTACACTAAATTGCAGTGTAAAAAAGCAACCTTTTTTTGGATTTTTTCCAATACCTTCCCTCATATACTACTTTCCCCCTTTCTCCCTAGTCTGTGTTTTGTTTGTTTTGTGTGTGTGTTTGTGGGGAAATAGTTTGAGCCAAAAACTCCTGTTCAGCTCTAATTGAATATATGTTGCCTAACACAGTCAGGTCCTAACTTGAGGTCCTGCCTCTAGGCACTACAACAATGCAAATAATAACCTGGGGCCATTCAGACTCCCTGTGAGCAATAAATGGGGCTTTTGTTTGCATTGTGCTTTGAAGAAGGGATAAATATTAGTGTCACAAGAGTGCACCTCTTTTTATAGCTCTTTGTCAGCATGAATGACATTTTACCTAACGAACATCTGTAATTGCTAATAGAAATTACATGCATAAGTTCCTGCACATTTGCATGACATCTACTCTTTCAAATTATTTCAGTGCTGCTTTTTTTTGGGGGGGGGGGGGGAGGAGTCCTGTGTGTTGAAGGAAACTGGAGAACCAGTTTTGATTTTGCCAGGAACACTATAGTAAATTATTGATAAATGTCTGGAGAAAACATGCTTTAATGGACTATTAAGGCATTTATTTGAATTAAAAGATAAAACCAGTCACTCACTGAAATGATCTAACCCACACTTCACAGGCAATTGCACCAATTATTCAAAAGCAACTGCAACACACACCCACTTTCCACTTCCAATATGACACATGGAGATAGAATCTGCCATTTCTAGGGCCATACCTCAATTACTGGAGAGGAAAAACAACTTTAACATATGTATTCAGTTAAACCCATTTTTAAATCAATCTCAACCTTGCCTGACCAAGACTGCTTTGATCCAAGTCAAAGTTGCTTGCAAAATAATTAAGGGATAGAAAAACCCAAGACTGGAGTAGACTACTGTGGGAAACTTCTGCTTAAAGGTTGTAGCTGCATTCTGTCCCAGTGACGTGCATATGCCCCTGGCAGGAAGTGGCAGCTGCCAGCAGGTGGGATAACCCCTTGTTCTGCCCTTTTGCTTAGAGGTAAAGATCAAAGGATTATTTTAGCCAATCCTATTTATGATTAGGTAACTAGCATCCTATCTGAATTCTAACAACATACTATGTAAACCATGCTGAGTAAATAAAAAAGCTTTCAGGGTGTTTCCTGTAGGCTCTGCTGGCTCAGACATCCGCTGTTGACTCCTTTGTCTGGGATTTTTAACCAGGCTGCTCTAACAATGTCACCCACTTGTTCCAATCCCCTGTTAGGGATGGTAATCTGCTGTGCCATGGTGACAAAGAGTCCATCTCCATTTAGCATATCTGCAGACACAGCAATATTGTTTTGTAAATTATTCATGGCCAGAATCACAGCGGCGTCTTTCCATTCCTGCATAAACAATATGTATTGCGCAGGAGTGAGCATTGCTTTAACCAAGACTTTCCAGTCAGCTGGAATAAGATTTCCATTTCCTTGTAAGCTATCAATCAACCCAAGAGTAAAACTGCTATATGGACTGTTTTCAACTACACTTTTTTTCAACTCTTTAAACGTGGCAACGGGAAGACCCTCATGAACACACTGTCCCTGATTGTTACGGACCACAGGACAAACAGACATAAGAGGGAGGGCAGCAGCAACATCCTCTGGATTTCCTTGGGCCAGAAGATCAGATAACAACTGCTGCATTGCTGAACGAGGAGGAGGAGAAGGGGGAGGAGAAAAAGTGAAGGGGTCATTGGAAGAGCGGCAGGAGCTGCATAGGGAGGAGGATTGTTTCTATTTTCATGGAGATCTGGTGGCTTAGAGGGTGGCAAAATGTGAGAGGCTGTTGGAAGGTTAGCTAAAGACTGGGCTAACAAAGGTTTCGTGATCTTTGAAATAGCGTCCCAGCAAAGATGCCATGTATGGAGGACTTTAACTGGAGCAACAGGGCTTTAGTGCAGTTTATTCCCAATTTCATCCCAATCTGAAAGCTTAAAGCTGCTCCCTTCCGGATACCAGGGACAATAAGTACCTGTTTCTTTCAGTAAATCCTCTACTGAAGCAGATACTTCACGGTGACCTTCTTTATGGAACAAATAAATCAAGTCCTTTTTATGTTGAATTTGAAGCACTGTAAGAGTGTTTCCCATCCTGAACTAAATACAGTACTCACCAGGATCCAAAGTGGATGCTGGGTGAGGTGAGCTGCTTTGACTGCCTCAGGCAATGTCCCTGTTCAGGAGCCAAATGTGGGTGATCATGGAGCAATGGAAGGATAATTGTCTTAGAGAGATAACAAAGGAGTGTACAGCAGATGTCCGAGCCAGCGGAGCCTACAGGCAAAGCCCTGAGAGCTCTTTTATTTACTTAGCATGATTTACATAGTATGTTGTTAGAATTCAGATAGGATAGTAGTTACCTAATTGTAATTAGGATTGGCTAAAATAACCCTTTGATCTTATGCTCTGCCTGTAAGTGAAAGGGCAGAAGAAGGGGTTACCCCACCTGCTGGCAGCTGCCGTTTCCTGCCAGGAGTGTATGCACATCACTGGAACAGAATGCAGCTACAACCTTTAAGCAGAAGTTTCCCACATAATACATTCTTAAAGTATGAGCTAGAAATTATCCCTCTATGTCTGTCTTACATATACAGTACAGCTGGAGAAATGCTCCAGAACTTTTTAGGGAACACATACATTTCTAATTGTGGAAGCTTTGGTGGTTTTGGGTCCATATCCAGGCACAATTCAAAGTGCTGCTTATGATGCAGAAAACCTTCTGTGGCTTGGATTCAGACGGTTTGAAGGATGACATAGTCTGATATGAGTCTGGCTGTATTTTCAGGTCTTCACTGAAGACTCTTCTCGCTTGAATAGGGAGTCCCGGGGAAAAGATGGAATAAATACATATGCAACATAACATATGATTGAAAAAAGCAAGAAGTTCTAAGACATAGAATTTTCAAGGTTGATTTCATTTAATAGTTATCATCTGCTGTCCAGTTGATTTTGACTTATGACAACCCTTGCCAGGGTGACTTAGGTATAAAATTCTCAGACATATTTATCATTTCCTTTTTCTGGGTACTCAAGGGCCATGTAGCTAGAACAAGACTACACAGGTAGTAGGGAGTAAAGTTTCAGCCTCTGCCTCTAGTCAGGTACTCCTTCTCACTGACTGATAGCCATTTAACATCAGGCAGTTAGGATGACATCATCAGCTCGTAACTGTAAGTTTAATTTATTTTATTTTATTTTAATTTAATTTAATTCTTCATATCCCCTGTGAGGTTCTGAGATTCCCTAGAGCTTCCTTTCCACTTTTTTGAATTTTAGAAATTTTGAAATATGGTAAACTTGATGTATAAGTTCTTCAAAATTTCAGGACTCCATGATCAGATTTTTCTCCACCTGAGCCAACCAAAATGACCCTAGCATGTTTCATTTGTGCTAAATCTACAACCATCTATTCACATGTTTCTTCTGGTATAGAGTTCTGAACATCTTCTCTTCTTAGCCTTTGTCTCTCAATAAATAAATTGAATTAAATAAATGCATTTATGCTGGTGTGTCTTTAGAAATGACTGGACCTGTATTTCAATAAGATGCTGGTTTTCTGTCTAATCTGATTCTTATACCACAACAGTAATATAGGTGAACACAGATATCTTTTGTAAGTTTATTCTGATTCACTGCTTATTAATTCTCACATTCTTGTCTCTTGCTGTTACTTTCTCATGGATTAATCCCAGATACCATTAAGAGGTTACTTCATTAGATGCTTTTTGGTCTTCACTCTACAGGGGCTGCAGAATGGAGCCCTGTATGCATCTTAGAGTGTAGATAGGATCATGGTAAAGATAGGAAAATTACATCAAATTCAATTATTTCACTGGCATTGTCATGAGAGACTTAGGATCCTGGAAATATTTAAAGAACACTAAATTGGAAAGAAATGTTAGAATTTAAATTCAAGTTTATAAAGTGTTTCAAGTCAAGTGGAAAGTATTTTGTTGAACAGTTTACAGCATGGGACTGGGCAGAAAGCTCTAAAGGGGTTAAGTCAGTCGCAAGACCTGGGGACTGGTGCCAGTAATATTGTATCTGGACAGGTTTAAATTGAATTTTAGCCACCAAATGTACACGTTCGGATCTCTAGAGGAAGCAGTTTTTTCCATGTGGGTGAGGTAGACAGAGGCATCTGTTAAAATTGAATCCACAGCATCAAACAACTTGTGAGCTGATTGAATTTAAAATTGGAATTTCTTATTCCTTGATTTTTGCCTCAAAATAGGGTGAGGAGGTGCAGGTGGCTGATAAACAAAACTATATCACTCAGCCATAAGGTTAAAAAAAGAACCCGAAGCAACAAGAATGTAATCTTTTGATGGTGGGGGGCAGGAGAGGAGGAATCAGTAATGAATTATAAAACTGCTTTGTGAGCTGGTGAAAATCAGCACAGGTCTGTTGACCTTAAAAGGAGGAATACTGGTTTATACTGAATATAAAGGATTAACTGACTTTGCTGTTGGTTAAGCCAAACCTAAGCACAACATTAGAAGTAGTGATGTTGACTTCAGAAGTAATTACATTCTTACTCACAAGCAGCTAAACTACAAGCTGATAATTTTATGAACTATGTACATGTGCAATTGGCTCAAAATTTCCTCTCAAGGAGGTATAGGGGAGCTTCATGAGCCACCGCACCACATAGCTGGTAGTGGGCAAATGTAAATAAGGCTTGGGCAACCTGTCTAGCTCGTAACTACCTCACCTGTGCTTTTTTGTATGAGAGGGGTCTTGTCTGAACACCCCTGAGTTGTGTTTTATATCTTTCTTAATCTCTTTGAAACATCCATAATGGTAAAAGTGTGTTGCATATATGAACACATAATGCAGTCTCAGGTGACACCAATGATATCTAAATACATTAGTCTACTTCTCTATAGATGTGTCTAATCATTAACTGCAGATTCCTGATCCTGATTGGGGTCATGAACTTTAGTACCCTTAAAGATGGCACTTGCTACAGGTCCAAGTAGTTTTCCTTCTCTGTTAAATACCTGTTTTAAGTTAAATAGTTCCATTCAGAAAATGGTGCAAGAAAAGAGAGTTAGAACCTTCACCATGCCCATGGGTCTCTCTCTCTCTCTCTCTCTCTCTCTCTCTCTCTCTCTCTCTCTCTCTCTCTCTCTCTCTCACTCACTCACTCACTCACACACACACACACACACACACACACACACACACACACACACACACATCCCTATATTATCTGGTTTTCAGTTCAAAAGCATCTCACCATTTAGAGCCAAAACATTTGAAGGACAACCTCTCTCTGGGGCACCCTATATTTAAGATATTGAGCAGAAAGCCATCAAGCAGTACCCCTGTAATTTGAGGTAAGGTAAGTAGCTATTGTTCTGATGTGTAACTTGTACTGTGGACAAGAAGCAACTATTAGGCCAGAATATAGAGAAACAGAATGGTTTCTTACAAGCAAAGTTATCAGACAAAGGTGCATTTTATTCCCTTATTTGTTTAACCTGTATACAGAACGTGTCATACAGAGAGCCAGACCAGATTCATATGCAGGAGTGAAAATTGGTGGAAGAAACATCAATAATTTAAGATATGCAGATAACACCAACTTATTGGTAGGAAGCAGCAATTACTTGAAAAGACTTTTAGAGAAAGTGAAAGAAGAAAGTGCCATAGCAGAACTGCAACTGAACATTAAGAGGACAAAAGTCATGAGTAAAGAAGCATTACTTTAATGTTGACAATGAAGAAAATGACTTTGTGAAATATTTTGTATACCTTGGTTCAATCGTCAGTCCAAATGGAGACTGCAGTCAAGAAATCAGAAGAAGGCTGAGACTTGAAAGGGCAGCAATGAAGGAATTAGAAAAGCTCATCAAGTGTACGGATGTGTCACTATAGATCAAGACCAACATCACCCGCGCTCTTGTGTTTCCAATCAGCATGCCTGGGTGTGAAAGCTAGGGAGTAAAGAAAGGTGGCAGGGAAAAATTGATTTGTTTGGAATATGGTGCTGAAGGAGAGCTCTATGGCAGTGGTCCCCAACCTTGGGCCTCCAGATGTTCTTGGACTTCAACTCCCAGAAATCTTGGCCAGCAGAGGTGGTGGCAAAGGCTTCTGGGAGTTGTAGTCCAAGAACACCTGGAGGCCCAAGGTTGGTGACCACTGCTCTATGGGATACCTTGAACTGCCAGAAAGAGAAACAAGTGGGTCTTAGTTTTTTTTTAAAAAAAAATCCTGAATTATCTCTGGAGACAAAAAATGATGAAACTGAGTCTGTCCAGTTTTGGGAACATCATGAGAAAGCTAGATTTTCTGGAAAAGACGATAAGGTTGGGAAAGGTTAAAGACAGTAGGAAAAGAGGATTAGCAAATATGAGATGGATTGACTTTTCCAGAGCTGAGCAGGACTGTTAAGCACAGAATATTTTGGAGAGCTGTCATTATGGTGTCATAGGGTCACCATAAGTTGGAGGTGACTTGACAGTATGTAACAACAAGTAGCTATTGGACAGGTGTTTCTTAGATGGTGGCATGTTCTTCAAGAGATGTCAAGATAAGTTGCATTCAGCCCCTTGTGACGACCTCTAATCTGACAGAGAGGGTAATCTGGTACTCATTTTTATTTATTTCTATACTAAAGATAGTTTTAGATTTTCACACCTTTTAGGTTTCAAGTTCTTGTCATCTTTTAGGCTGTAATCTCTATCTCAATGCAAGCACAACTGAATTCAATGAGTCTTATTCCTGAGTAAACAGAAATAAAGATTCCATTGTCAGTCTTTATGTGCTTTGTTACTTGCTTTATTTAATTGTGTTTAACTGTCTAAGTTGTCAATTTACAATACTTTCCCACTAAATTGTAACTTTTAACTTTTTTTAATTGTAAAGCTCCCTGCGAGTGTTAGTAGAGAAACAAATATCAATAAAAACACACTAGAAGGGGTGCAGGTTTTAATTATTTAATGAAATATCTCATGGTGGCCAGAATATGTGGCAGAAATTTCTTTCTCATATGTTAATTTTTCAGCTGGGGTTTTACATCACAGATTAAACACAAACTTGCAGAATCTTGCATGAGGCATTCAGCAAGTAAATAAAGTGATCTGTTTGGAGGGCAATAGAATGAGCAGACCAAATCTCAGCATACTTAAAATGTTCTGACACACACTTCATTTTAAATCTATGTTTCATTGTCTCTTCTTTCCTTCAACTCTTTCCCTCTTGCTTCCTGATGCATGTTCCTGATAAGAGGGAAAGGATGTGCTACTACAAACAGATAAAGCTTTTGCATAGTAATAACCCTGCAAACACACAGTTGCTTTTCCGTACCCTGAAACCATTGTTTTGAAAAGGGTAATGGTGGCTGGATGAAAGAATCTAGGCTGGTAATTTGAAAGCCAAACATTATCCCTCAGAGGTCCAATTTTCCGGAGGCCACCAATCTAAAACCTTCCAAATTAGGACACCATGTCTTCTCCATAATTCTACAGGTCTGAGGATTTTTATTTTTTATTTTTGTAACAAACAGAAACATGCAAATTGTCCCCACTGGGAGTACTGATTTTCATCTTGGTTTCAGGCATCTCAGAGTAGGTTTTGTGGCATTATCTAATCCCTCTTAAAGCATTATTTCTGTATTGTTGTTATGTGCCATCATGATGGAACCAACTCATGATGGAACCTAATAGGGTTTTCAAGGAAAATGGGCTATTTAAGGAGTAGCATTATCAGTTCCACACTCCCAATGAGTTTCCCTGGCTGAGCAGGGATTTGAACTCCCTCCTCCACACCACACTGGGTATTTTTCTCTATATTTGTGCCTATTTCTCCATTTCTTTTGTGAAACTGCTATACCACACTGTACTCAGCCTTCTCCTTGTAAGGCTGATATCAGCAGAATTAAATCTGTTTTGTCTCTGGGTGTTTTTTTTTCCATGTCCATTTCTTCTTTATTACCGGGCATTAGTATGTCAGTAGCTCATATAAATCTTACCAGAACCAAAGGCATTGTTTGCTTTGTGCTGCTCTCGCAGGTGAGAGACAGACCATGCCTCAAAGAGCTTACACAGTGTGTTGACAAGACAGACAAGCAAACAAAAGTAGACAGACAGTTGCTCAGAGTTTCATTAGCAATAACTTACACAAAATCAGGACATCAGGAGGGGACAAAGAGGGAAAAACAATAAAGAAAGAAAGATCTTCTGTTTGAACTGCTTTTGCCTCCATTCCCATTTCACAGTGTTTGGACTGGTGCTCAGATTGGCACTTCATTCATGGGCTGACAGAAATTAGAACTTCTGCTACCAGTCAAAGTTACTGAAAGTTTTTTTAAAATAAATAAATAAATAAATAAATAATGTGTTAAATAGGAAGAAAACACACACAGAGAGAGCTTCTACCCTCAGGGAAGGAAATAAAGATGAGGCAAGCTTCCTTGCTCATCCTATTCTAGTGATGCTGTTATTTTAGATTGTTCGGATTTACACTAACAAAGGTTTAAAAAAGACAAAGAAAATGAATGTGAAGAAAGTATTTTGTCTAAATTATGGTAGTTGTTGTCAGACCCCAAACTAACCATTTCAGAAAACAAATGTAGTATGAGTAATAAAGAAGATGGAAAACACACACACAGAGAGAATGTTACTTCTAGGATCTCTCTCGATCTCTCTCTCAATCTCAATCTCTTCAGTGTTTGCCTGGAGACAGTATGTTATGAAACAGCATTCATAAAGAAATGAAATGCCCCACACTGTGCACTTCTTCAGTGTCTACTACCTATCACTGTGACAGCATGGTGTCATTTTTATTTTGACATTCCCATTGTAGCTTCCCCATCATGACCACCAAGGCTGGGGTAGCTCCTATCACCCCTGACTGATTTTCCCCAGAGATAGTGTACTTTAAACCAGAGATGAGGAAAACTTTGGTTATCTAGGTGTATTAACCTAAACTTCTATTAGTTCTGTTTAGCAGGACTCCTGCTAAGGGACCTCTGGAAATGTAGTCACAAATATCTGCAAAGCCAGAGGTTCTGTATCCCTATTAGGTTGTATCCCACTCTATCAGAACTTGATGGAGATTTTTGAGATGGTAGTAGGCATTGTTTCTTAATTTTAAAATATGGTGAGTTGACGCTGCTGTGGTTGCAGGAGCCTGAGGCGCTTGAGGGGAGACATGATTGAGACATATAGAATTATGCAGGGGATAAGAGTGGTCTTTTAGGCCAGATGGGCAGGGTATAAATCAAAGGAACACTTAAGGAGCCTCGTGGCGCAGTGGTTAAAACGCTGTACTGCAGCTAAAATTGTGCTCACAACCTGGGGGTTCAAATCCCAGGTAGCCGGCTCAAGGTTGACTCAGCCTTCCATCCTTCCGAGGTCGGTAAAATGAGTACCCAGCTTGCTGGGGGGGCAATGTGTAGCCTGTATAATTAAAAATTGCAAACCGCCCGGAGAGTGCTTGTAGCGCTATGGGGCGGTATATAAGTCCAATAAATAAAAATAAATAAATAAATAAATCAAATCAAATCAGATAGATGGATGGATGGATGGATGGATGGATAGATGGATTGATAGATAGATGGATTGATAGATAGATGGATTGACAGATAGATGGATAGAGTGGATAGAGGGAAGCTCCTTTCCCTCTCACACAATACCAGAACCAGGGGACATCTACTCATTGGGAGAGTGAGAACAAACAAAAGAAAACATTTTTTTATCCAGTGTGCTGTTAGTCTGTGGAATGCCTTGCCACAGAATGTGATGATGACATCTGGCCTATATGCCTTTAAAAGGCATTGCAGGTTACAAGCCATGATGGGGATGTATAATCTCCAGGCTTAAAAGGAAGTACCTAAAAATGTCAGATGCAGATGAGGGGTATTAAGAGACAGGTATCTAGTTGTCTTGTGTGCTCCCAGAGGCATCTGGTGGAGCCACGGTGATATATAGGAAGCTGGACTAGATGGGCTCTTGGCCTGATCCAGCAGAGCTATTCTTATGCTCTTATGTACCTATTGTTCGATTGATCGTGCCCTGGGTTTCTTCCCAAGTCTTCATGCTTGAAGTAAATCTACAGAATATTCCCACGAGCTTCATCACATCCAATATGTTGAGGAATGAGTCAAAGTTCATCCAAATTGCCTTTCTACTACTGAAACCCAATTCCTGGGCATGAGCTGCTTTCTTCTTATTCCACATTCTAAGCGTATAAATGGCTTATTCCTCAAGTGGAGCTTCAGATGGCAAGCAAAGTTTGTTTTTTTAGTGAAATTCTTACCACATTCAAACATTTATGAAGTTTCTGCCTGGTCTGTTCTTTTCTATGGGAGTCAAGAGATGCTTAGTGAATGAAATTCTGTCCATGCTCTGCATACTTAAAGGGCTTCTCCCCAGTGTAGATGGTCTTATGGGAGGAAAGATGAGTCCTTTGACTGCAGCTCTTTCTACATTTGAAGCATCTGAATAGCTTCTTCTCTGCATGCATTCTCACATGGCGAGCAAGGCTTGAGTTGTGAATGAAGCTCTTTCTGCATTCCAAAAATTTAAACTCTTTCCACCCTGTGTGGATTCTCATATGGGAAGCAGGTTTTCTGCCTTCACTGAAGGTCTTTTCACATTTGGAACACTGTTTTTTATTCCCCATTCATAAACAAGAGGTTTTTTTAAAAAAATGAATTTTCTGGCTTTTTAAAATGGAAGCTAGAGTATATATAAACTACACAAACATTTCAACAGCAACTACCCTTATTTAGAATTACCATGTGCTAGAGGATCATAGGAGATGATCACAGTATGTACTATGGTTGTTGGGGAAGGGCAGAGCAAGAATGTGGCTATAGTCCCTCTGTGCCAAAATATTTTGAAGGGCTGTTTTGGACTTAATGAAGCAAAAGTGTGAGTGCAACACATAACATAGAACCATACACATCCTTCAACCTCTCTGGTAAATTAATGTCACCATGACTGCTCCACAGAATGCAGACTAGAAAGCTATCTTCCAGTTTCCAAAACCTTTTCTTAGGCAACCTGAAGAAGAAAAACTACATCAGATGAAAAGCTCTACAAACATGTTATGTGCATGTTTTTCCAAAAGATGGTCCCATGCTTTTGAAATAATAAAAAGAGAGAGCTGGGAGTTTGCAAAGAATGCCACTGGCAACCAAGGTTAAAAGCATCCATACTATATGAAAGAAAGAGAAGAAAATCAGGGGTAAATCAACTCATTTGAAATGTAGCACTGGAGCTTTGCAGACAATCAGAAAGGCAGAAAATGGGTGCTCAATCAAGTTATGTCTTAACCCTCTTTGGAGAAAAAAATGAGTAAATTGAGGCTATACTGCCTTGAACGTATACAGAACTGACTAAAAAATAAACAATACTGCTAGGAAAAATTGTGTTGAGGCAGTAAGAAAAGAAGACTTAACATGAGATGGGTTGACTCAACAAAGGGATCCACAACTGTTAGTCTGAGCAAAAATTACTGTGAAAGACAATACTACTAGGAATGGGGGGCAGTAGGAAGAGAGAACATCCTAACATGAGATGTTCTTGGTTTGCAAGATCTGAGCAGAACTGTTAAAGATAGGACATTTGGGAGGTAATCAACTTATATAGTCACCACACATCAGAAGTGACTTGATAATATGTAACGCCTTTTGATTTTTTTTTTCTAAATTATCAAGTAATTGTGTAGTGACAAGATAGGTGGAAAGGTATAAATAAATGGATGGGTGGATGGATGAATGAGATGGGAGTTTAATGCTTCATACAAAGCACAAAGCATGGCACCACAGATGGTGCTGAGTTTCATCTCCCCCCCCCCCCCGGCTGCTTAGTTCATTTATCGGGTTCTGCATGCTGCTGGGGTCCTTCTTTGGCAGCAGTGTTCCAATTGAGGCTGGAGCCAATCCAGCCTTTCCCCATCTCCCCAGGCAGCCAACCACTCATTGCCTATGCAGGAAGACTCCCCATCCCACCTCCTCACCAGAGTGGTTTGCTGCCTGAGGAGGTGGGGATCTTTTTTCCAAAGAAAACAAATTGCTGAACCAACCATTTTTTTTCAAGATATGCAAAATTAGTATTTTCCATTTATATGATATATGTTTTAAATATGAGGATGTTTTATGGATCCTTGTTTCTGTGTGGGAGGAAAAACTATTTTACTTTTGAAAAATCATAACACAAATGCCCTTTGCAAAAAAATAAAAAATAAAAAAAATCCACCAGATTTGGCACAGAACAAGAACAGACTGTCTCCTACTTCTGTGCCAAAGTTGGTGCTGATACAAAGTCCAGTTTTGAAGTGATAATTTTTTGTATGGGTTGCCTCCATTTTGAGAATTGTCTTGCATACTCTTGATTTGCTGTGCCAGCACAAGATCATTGCCGCATTCTCCTGCAGTAATAATATCAGAGGCACAATTCTTCTGCATCTCTAATGCAATGTGTTTCAATATTTTTTTCTCAGAAATAGTCAGGGTCTGGGAACTGCACATGCCTCTCTGTTCCCAAAATGCCTCTTGCCCACCCAGCCCGGAATAATGAGTTGAGACACAATAAAGTGGGTTAAACTAGGACCGCAACTTTATTAAATTATTAATGCTTTTAATTCCTAATTCTTTAAGGGGGCTGCCATAGTGCAAAACAGGTCTGAGACCATTGTCAATCTTACTTGACTGGTTCAGATCTTTTCCCAGCAGAATCCTAAGCTGAAAGTGAAGGCACTGTTCTCCATCCCAGCAGCCTCTCAGCCATACGCACTGAACGCTGCCCTAAATCCTAGCCTCAGGACCCCAATAGAACCATGTCCCCTGGGGTGCCCCCGCTAGGTGTATCCCCTGTAAATCCCTGTGGTGTTTGCCCTTGTGGCCCCTGTTTTATTTCATCCTCACAAAGGCTCATGCTCCTTCCTCCTCCTCACGCTGCCACCAGATGTTATTTCTTTAACATCAAATAAGTACTGGACACTTATGCTGCCAAACACAATCAGTTCATTGAACAGGGTGGGGTTAATATTCAGTTGGGAATTGCAATATAAATCACAGGAAGTGAATCACATATATTAAACAAGTTTGGGTTCATTCAAATTACTCTTTTAACTCCCCCTATGTATCTCTGACCCTCCTGGTCCAGTTCTCTAACCCTCTTTTCATCACGTTCTCTCCCCCCTGACTCCCAACTCTCCTCTGGCTCTGCCTTCCGGTCTCTCCATTGGCTCTCCCGTCAAGGTTCCACAGTGATGGACAGGTGATGTCTGGGCTATCCACTACAATCCCCTGCTCCTGTCTTGCTTTGCACTACCTGCCACAGCATGGGGTTACATGGTATGCCCTGAGCCCCCTACCAGGCCAAAATTTTTGGCCCTAAGGTCCCCTTGTAAGTCACAAGGAAACAAATCCAGCCCTAGATCAGATAGGTGCACCCTGTCTTCCCTATATAATTCTAGGCAACTGACCCTAACTAATATCAGGATGCCCAATAACTGAACCCCCCAGAACCCTAATGGCCCTACTGACTTCACTATTAACACCCTTCCGGGCAGTGTCAATGCACCTAGAGTCACATCTGGCCCTCCATACCATCCTCAGCATGATCGCCGGCCACACTATGCATGTTCCAGGAAAATACAACACCAATGCATGCAGGTCCCCAGCTCACTTATCCTCAGAAACCCCAAAAAGGCAATAAGTGTTGCTGCCCTAAAAAGACTTACCTCAAATTGATCAGAGCACACCTCCTCCCAAATGGTACCCAGCTGAGCTAAACTTTCTGGTGAAATAGGCTTGTGCATGCCTCTGATACCTCAGCTCCAACCTTCCAGCATTTTTCTAATGTGAAATGCTCTGGTGGTGTCCTGGTAACCTTGAGAATTGGCATAGAATGCTAATGCAGGCATACACCCTTGTATTGATCTGGGAGCACTAAATGATCAACCTGGGTGGTCCAAACAAGAAAATTTCTTTCTTGATGGAAAGAAAAGAATTCCTTGCAAGCCACCTCATAATGATGCTGAGTGCCAGAAGTCACCACCAAGCTCATAGCTCTATTTGCTTCTAACCTCCAAGACTCCATACCTCACCTGGTAGGACCTCTGAGTATGGTCGTGCCCCTGGAGCCAGTGCTATGAACTAGTCGATCTGTTGATGGGACAGGGCATCAGCTAGAGCGTTGTCAACCCCCAGGACATGTGTGGTGTGAAAAACCACAGTGGTGCCTCACATTATGATGTGAGTGGTCAACCCGACCAGATGAGCGAGATATAAATCAAATAAATATTATTATTATTATTATTATTATTATTATTATTATTATTATTATTATTATTATTATTATTATTATTATTATTATTATTATTATTATTATTATTATTATTATTATTATTATTATTATTAATAATAATAATAATAATAATAATAATAATAATAATAATAATAATAATAATAATAATAATAATAATAATAATAATAATAAATTAGTTCCCACGAAATCACTGTAGAATGAAAACGTCGTAATGCAAAAATAAAAAACCCATTGAAATGCATTAAAACCCTGGACAGTGGGCTAAAAACTCACCGTCCAGCGAAGATCCTCCATAGGGCGGCCATTTTCTGTGACTGTCTTGCGAGGAATCCATCCCAGAAAACAGCGGGGAGCCATTTTATTTACCTGGTGGCCATTTTGAAACTGCTGATCAGCTGTTGGAAAATCATCGTTTTGCGAAGAATTGGTTCCCGAAGCAAGGAACCGATCATCGCAAAGTGAAAAAAGCCTATTCAGACCATCGATTTGCGGTTGTCATAATGCGGTTTCATCATAATGCGGGGCAATCGTAAAGCAGGGCACGACTGTATATTGAATTGTAAACAGCATAATGTGAGTGCTCTGACAAGTGCCATTACCCTCTGTGACCTAGGTATGAGAGAATTAACTATGTGCACTACTGCTTGGTTGTCACACCAGAAAGTCACCACTGAGTTGGACCAATACTCAGTCCACAACCATACTGCACCCACTATTGGGAAAAGCTCTAAGAATGTAAGGACTTTTGTGATTCCTGCTGCTTGCCAACTCAACAGCCAACTCCCAGACCACCACTGACTGTGGAAATATAAGCCAAACCCCAGGGATCCTGATGCATCAGTTTGTACCTGAAAGTCTGCTCCCAATCTCATCTTCGTTCTTCAAAAGGAGACACCATTGAACCCTTCTAAAAACCTCAACAAAACTACTAAATCCTGCCTCATGCCGCCCAAAATCTGGTGTCTATGATGAAGTTTATTAAGGCCTTTCACAAAGCTGTCATAAAAAGCCTCTGACCAGAGCCACGACTATATGTGCAAAGTTCAAGTGTCCAATCAACACCTGTAGCTCCCTCAGATTAACCTTGTATTGAGCTAGCATGGCCTGAAGGTGCTGAGTCAAATATGTTATCTTGCTCTCAGGCAGTCAATTGGACTGACTAACAGTATCTAACTCTATCCCCCCAAAAGTGAGGACTGGACATGGTTCCTCTGTCTTTTCTTCCACGAATAGAACACCAAGCTCCTGAGTGAGCCGCCAAAGGGCATTCATAAGGAGCCTGCACTGGGAGGTACCTATCTCCCGCAAAATAAAAAATCATCCAAATAATGGACTACCTGTGCTAACCCTGCCCTCTTCTTGAGGGTCCACTCCAGAAATGAGCTAAATGTCTCAAATGCTGAACACGATACAGAGCATCCCATTGGGAGCGCCATATCCATATAAAACTGCCCTTCAGAAGGAAAACCCAATAACGGAAAGTCTTCTGGATGAACAGGTAAAAGCCTAAATGCTGATTTGATGTTGGATTTTCCTACCTCTGCCCCCACCCCACAGATATGTACCATGCGAACTGCCGCATTAAATGATGTATAACAGATGCTGCATAGCTCCTGAGGGATGATATCGTCAACTGAATCCCCTGCTGGGAAGGACAGGTGGTGGATCAGCCTAAATTTACCTGGAGCCTTCTTTGGCACTACCACAATTGGGGATACCTTCAGATGTGGCACTGGTGGGGTAGGAAATGGACCCAACACTCTGCCTTCTGCCACTTTATTGATTTTTTCCCTAACTATAGGTTCCTGACCCACTTCTGATCTCAAGATTCTGGTTAATGTGGCTACTCTTTCCCCCATGGCTGGGATCCTGAATCCCCACTTAAACCTTTCCAGCAAATACTTGACTGCTGCCCTGTCTGCATAACCTTGTAGCCACCATTGCAAAACTTAAACCTTAATTGGGCTGAGGCCCTTTTGGAGGATTACTGGAACCTGGAGGGGGCTTCCTGGTGCCTCCACTCTCCCTTGCCCCTGCTCCCCCTGCTCTGCTTTTGAAACATGTGGTTGCCGTGTGGGGTCCCCCACATGTGCTCCATTGGTGATGAAACTTACAAAATTGTCTGTTACAAGACCCATGGGAGTTGAATTCCTAGCATACCAAGTGGGGTTGAACCACCTGCCCTGTCCAAGGGCAGGAAGAGCTGGGCTAAGTCCATTTCTGCACCAAATGTCCACTATCAAACCTTTCACCAAGGATTGGTCATGCAGGGGTCATGTATCTATGCCAAATTTGGTCGTGCGGCATGTCCCAGGACATGTTGGGGCACAGCACTGCCCTCATAAGGAAACATTCATCATAAGAAAGCAACGCATGCCCTGGGAAATCCACATACACCCTATATATCAGGTCCATGTATTGGATTAGGGAGAAGGTCCTTTCTGGTTGGGCTCTAACTATAGTTCCTGCATATATAAAAAATCCAGGTAACCAACTGGCCCAGCACCTCTTGGGCTTGAGCCTAAGCACCTTCTCTCTTTCCCTCTTATCCTCTTTGTTTTTTTTCTTGTCTTCCAAATGTCTATTTAGTAAGTCAAAAATATCAACATACTCTCATTTTCAAAAAAAAATCGATAGTTATGGGAAGGAGATGGCCACCAAGTGGCAACAATTGATCACCCTCATGGAGTGCCTCCCTAGGAACTGAATTGTAACCAGTGTTGGGAATCTGTCTGTTGGCTGGCCCCTCTGAGCCTAGACTCGTGCTTGCCTGAGGGGCCACCCCTGGCAATGTTGTTGTTCCCTTCTTAAAGGCTCGCTCCTAGCCCTTCCTGCAGCCTCCAAGGATTCCCAAGGATCTAATGTGGATGGAGAGGTATGGCTACTTCTAGCATCCCCCTTGATTGTTGCCTCCATGTAGCTTTAAACAACTATAGCAAAATCAGGTCCCATATATTTGTATATATGTGATAAAATTAATCGGTATGAGGTGGATGTCAGGACTGCTGAAACAGATATTAACCTAATAAAAAGTATGGCTTTTGCACCATGCTTTAGCAGTAATGTGTAACACCCATCAGTATAACAGTATAACTGACACACACCAATAAAGCTTATGAAATACTAGCTGACCTTGTCTAAGTATTTGACTTCTAGCAAAAGTCAAAATAGTTTCATAATTCAGCTTCTGTGTATGTGTAAGTGTGAGAACGTCTAAAGCTTTTTTTTAACTTGAGTTGAATTGTGATGCACTGTTCTCTAAAGAATAATAAAAAAATAAATACACATCATGGCTGACTTAACAGTGAATTTGACTTTGAATTTATTTCTGATGTTAGGAAAACTTCAGAAATTTCCCACAAAGACTAGAATGTTTTGGACTATTTTTAAAGTACACACACACAAAAATTCTCCCTACTCATACTTTATCTAGAGGCAAAAGAGCTCTCTCTGACAGCTGAATAAAATCCTCTTTGAGATGGCAAAATGGAACTCCCCCAGTACAGCTCTTCCTAGGCATAATATCACTGAACTGCTACAACCCCTTTGTTCTTTCTAAGCCTACTTTGTTTAAAAAAAAACAGGGAGGAAACAAGAGGATGTGCATATGATATAATGAGGTTTGGGCTGGTTTCCCCCCGGCTGATTTATGAGAGCACAGGAAAGTTTGTCTTAGAAGGAAACTCTGATTCCCTTCTATTATCATCTATCCATTCTTTTGAGGTGGAAGATGTGCCCTGAAATCCTTCCCTCCCCTCCAGATGCCTTTCAAATAGTTTCCCACACGTACTATATCTATAAATGTCTTTGTGGTAGCTTAAGAGTTTCTCTCTAGGAACACGTACAGGCCTAAGTATCCAAAGCAGAAGGTGACCCAATCTACAGTGAAAAAGAGGAATTGATAGCATATATGAATGTGTCTTTCAAGGACCCTTGAGGGGAAGGATCCTCCCCAATTTAGCCGTACACATGTGTATAGACATGCGTATACACACACAACTCTCTCTCTCTCTCTCTGTCATACACACACACACACACACACACACACACAGAGAGAGAGAGAGAGAGAGAGAGAGAGAGAGAGAGAGAGACTTGCTTCTCTCCATTAAGAGTTTCCCAGATGCTAAATCTGTTGTGATCCAGAATGTTGTCAAAGTGTTCTGCATGCCAAAATATTGCTATCCAGTTCTTTTAGATTGTCTGCCCAAGATATTTTGCTACCTGAGGTGAAGAACAGAATGGCACCTTTTGCATTTTATATAGGTAGGTGCATAGGTACTTTATTGAAGAAGTCTTCAGACCATTTCAGATTCAAATACAATGAACACTAATAACAAAATCTTTAATTTAATATGTTAGTAATGTTAAGGGGATGGCATTGTCCACCACCTAACAAAGCAGCAGTTTAGAGTCTGTACACTATAGCTGTTTTGGGTGTGGGTCAATCTGGATACAAAGGGTCTGTTGAGGTGGGGTGAGCAATTATGAAGCCACTGCAGAGCCGCACGTCAGTGGCGTGGCCTTATAGTCTCGCGTGAGCAGCTTGAGGGAAAGGGAGCACAATAGATTATTTAAGGACCGTTCCCCCCTCGCCTCTTCCTTTTCCTTGGCTGGCACCCACCTGCCCACCCTAGATTCTGGTGTGAATTTATCACCCTAGGGGGCCAGATAGGAATTTTTGACCCATCTCCTGATTGGCCTTTGGAGGCAGGGATTTTTTTTTACCTATCCCACACTGGAAAAGATGCATTGGCACATTTTGAGGCGGAATTGTTGGTCACTAAGGTGGGTAGTGCAGATTAAACAGATCTTATGGTGAGTCCCATAGCAATATTAGGTAATGATAGCCCATCTGAACTTCCAGTGCTGTGGATTGTGTGATTACAGTGCTTGGGGGGGGGGGAGAGATGCTGGGACCACACCCAAACCAACAGTCAACAAGAAGAGGGGGGCTTGAAGTCTGGGGGTGGTCCCATTTTGGCCGGCCAGGTTTCTCACTATCTTCACGGCTGTGAAAACTTGGGCCAGGGACTCGCCCATCTGTTTGTTAAAGGGTCCGTTCAGACCCATGTGTTTAAACCTGAGTCCGCACTATGGCAGGATCCCCCTTTGCCAAAGGACTGGCAACATTGATTATTTCAATAAAGTGTGGCCCGTGTTTAATCCATAATTTCTGGTCTTGCATCATTATTCTAGGGTAAGGGGGCAATGTGCCTGTTCACATGATCTTCACATCCCAACAACAAACGACCCCAGGCCTCACAGCAGACTGCTCTCTCCTCTACAGAGTTGCTGTTTCTTCCAAGCACTTGCTGTCTCAGACATCACCTAATCGTCGGGCCATTACTTATACTTAGTGCTTACCCCTGACTAGACAAGTAATATTGTGAAAGTATTTATAGTGATGGTTGTTGTGGGTTTTTCAGGCTTCTTGGCTGTGTTCTGAAGGTGGTTCTTCCTAACGTTTCGCCAGTCTCTGTGGCCGGCATCTTCAGAGGACAGCAAACTGTGCACAGTTTGCTGTCCTCTGAAGATGCCGGCCACAGAGACTGGCGAAATGTTAGGAAGAACCACCTTCAGAACACGGTCAAGAAGCCCAAAAAACCCACAACAACCATTAGATCCTGGCTGTGAAAGCCTTCACGAATACATTTATAGTGATGCTTCACAAGATGAATGCCACGCAAGCGTTTTGCGAGTTTTTCAGTGACTCGCAAGATGTGTCATCTTGCAAAATTTTTCATCTTGCAAGGCGTGGTTTCTCATAGGAATGCATTGAAATTTAATTAATGCCTTCCTATGGGTGAAAGAAGGGACGTGGTGGCGCTGTGGGCTAAACCGCAGAAGCCTGTGCTGCAGGGTCAGAAGACCAGCAGTCGTAAGATCGAATCCATGCAACGGAGTGAATGCCCGTCGCTTGTCCCAGCTCCCGCCAACCTAGCGGTTCAAAAGCATGCAAATGCAAGTAGATAAATAGGGACCACCTCGGTGGGAAGGTAACAGTGTTCCGTGTCTAAATCGCACTGGCCATGTGACCATGGAAGATTGTCTTTGGACAAATGCTGGCTCTATGGCTTGGAAATGGGGATGAGCACCGCCCCCTAGAGTAAAACACGACTGGACAAAAATCGTCAAGGGGAACCTTTACCTTTACCTCTATGGGTGAAAAAAGTCACTTACCGGGTAGCCCAGAGACCAAGGAATGTCTGTAACAATGGCCCGGAACACTGCCCGCCCGTGCTGCATTCATCCACCTCTTTGGCATGCGCATGGCTTCTCCCCTGGATGTTTGAGTCTGAGAAGCCCCACCCATATTTCAATGCATTCCTATGGGAAAACATGCCTCACAAGATGAAAATTTCACAAGACTACACGACTCACAGAACAAATTATTTTCATCTTGCGAGGCATCACTGTATCACTGTTGGTGGGTGTAGCACCCCTTTTCTTTCTTATATTTTTCAGCTGCTAAGTAACTTTCCAATTTCCTAATTTGGGGAAAGAATTTTGCCTGCAGAATGTGCAGCTGCTTGGTGCTGTCCTTGTAACTACTAAGAGAAGAATAATGAGTCTGAAGACAGTAAGGGGGGAAGGAAACATAATTGCTTATAATTGTAGGAAATCAGGTTTTGTACAATGCAGGGAGATAATGAACTTTAAAGATGGTTACAGAAGCGCCTAGTGTTGGCTCCTATGTACACAGCTCTACTGGAAGCCATTATTAGATGAAGCAGCAATAAGCATCAAGAAGAGAAGAGAACCAGTAGAAATCTACATACAGATCTACAATTACCTTATCTAAAGGTAGGACAGGAAGACACCTTGGTTATCAACATACTTATTTACTTCCCCTGGTTCAGATTACTTGCTAGCTACATACGATGGTGCTCTGTTTCAATAGGGAGCAGTACATGGGTGTGTTCACTTCTCCTCGCTTCCTTTAACCACTCACTTAACTTCTCTGGTCAGAACTAACTATAATTTGATTACGGGTATTCAGATACTAATGTTATCTCAAATAAGAGTCTTCAAATCCCATCCTAATTATAACCACAAACTGTGGCTTGTAGCTCATCACAGTTACCATTAACTGTGAAACATACAACTAATCAAGGTTAACTAAAAAAAAGGAGCAGGGAAGATTTTACATGCAAATGAAGAGTAAGGAGGGGATGTGGTGAGCAACTGAGAACCTAATGGACACTCCCAATTTCTAATAGTAGTTAGGTGATTTAATAGCAATAGCGTTGTCTGCACCAACCCACTATATCCTCTGGCCACTTAATACATAATTTTCACACTATCAAACATTGCACAAGTTTAATTTAGGGCTTTGAACAATTTTCAATCTTATCATTTGTTATGAGGAAATGGAGAGAAGAACCCGTGTATGTCCTACGGCTATTACATAACAATTCTCACACTATCAGATACAATATATATTTAATTTGAGTCTCAGACCAGTTTGCAGTCTTATCATTTATTACAAGAAAACAGACATTTAATTAACAGATCTATAAAGGAGGTTCATACTGCTCTGAGAACAAAGTTTAATTAAAGGATTGGACTATACAAGTTGATGGTGATCTGCTGATTGTGCTTCTGGAGGCTAGAGGAACTGGAGAAGGGATGAGAAGAAAAGGCAGTGTATCTTTGGTGGAATAAAGAAGGCCACTGCCTTATTGGGTACAGCTACAGGGTTTGGCACAGCTGAAGGCAACAGATCCAGCCACTGAGTAGCCCACTTGCCAACCAGTGTAACTACTTCTGGTCTCATGCCGAAGAACTATTGTAGTGGCTGAATGTGGGAGCCATATATGTGTCAGTTACTTTGTGGGTCCTTTCCACCACCTTGAGGTAAAGCAGACATGACAGCCCCGAACCTGGTCATATGCCTGAAAGCCACACTCCAAGATCTCTGTTATTGAGGAGTGGACATGAGACCGTTGCTGAGTCCCAAAATGTATCTGGACATTGTAATAGGAAAATAAAAGCATAATATAAAATGATATGAATCACTATGAGGGTGGTAAATTTCACATGGGCTGGGACAATTAGTCCACTGATAAAAGTCTTCCCTGTTCCCATCAAGCAGCTACAGAATGAAATCCACAGAAATGCAGAATGTAAAAGTAGAAATGATGAGTTCAGCAAGTCTGCCCCACCTAATGATGTCAAGTTAAAAAAAATTAGCTGACTGATGAGAAAAACTTCCCTCCAAAATCTATCAAAAAATCTCCCCTCCCCAGCATAGCCAGACACAGCTGAATGGCTCAAGTGGCTGCAATATTCTTGGCAGCTGGTGTGGTTGCATGTGTGGCTGTATTTGCTCAAGGTGGCCTCTTCTCTGATTTTCCCACATGCTGCAAAGGCATGAAAAGGGGCCTCCAGTAAATCAAGGACTCTAGGCTCTTTCTAGACAGATTAAACAGGATGTTCCTTTATTAAACATATGTATTATGTTGGGATGTGGTGGCACTGTGGGTTAAACCGCAGAAGCCTCTGTGCTGCAAGGTTGGAAGACCAGCAGACGTAAGATCGAATCCATGTGACGGAGTGAGATCTCGTCGCTTGTCCCAGCTCCTGCCAACCTAGCGGTTCGAAAGCATGTAAAAATGCAAGTAAATAAATAGGTATCACCTTGGTGGGAAGGTAATGGCATTCCATGTCTAGTCGTGCTGGCCACGTGACCACGGAAACTGTGTACGGACAAACGCTGGTTCTATGGCTTGGAAACGGGGATGAGCACCGCACCCTAGAGTTGGACACAACTGGACTAAATGTCAAGGGGAACCTTTACCTTTACCTTTATCTTACTCTGTTGCTGATCTTCCAAGGTATTTCTATAATCCTGTTGCACTAGTTTAGTATTGTTTTACATTTGTGGAGGCAATTTCATGAATCATTATTTCAATGCACTTCATTTTATATAGCTCATAAAAAACAGCCACTGAAACTTTTTAATTAGATAATACTGTAATAGTTAAACTCAGGGCACACAGTATATGCCATATTTCCAAAATAAAAGAGCAAAATTGGCTTTTTCCAATGCAAAATGCTGCTGAATAATTGTGAATGAACTTCCAATAAAACGATGCTTAGGTGTTTTTATTAGGAACATTAATGAAAGAGAATTACCTCACATGGGAAATCTATCCTGCTTTTTCAAAACTCTTAACTTTGGGTCACTCAGTCAAGCTCAAAGGAACATTGCTGCTGCATTTTAAAGTACAAATAATATGCATGCTTGGACAGTGCAGCTTGGAAAAAGTAATTCAATTAATTTGCAGCAGATCTGAAACAATTTGTGTGCCAGGTGCTAATGGGATGTTTACATTTCTAAGAATCAAACACAGTGAATTATAATTAATAAGTCACACTACAGTACATCTCCTACCTACATATTTCAGCATGTTTTACAAGTATTATTTAAATCTGACAATATCCATGCTGTCTACAAGTAAGAACAGAAAAACTGTGCTTATATGCATTTGTGAGAAAATGGAGCCAGTGATGGACAGATGAACAAAAGAAAGGCCTAAAGCCTTGCCCTCATTATTCTCTCATATGATGAGAGTCATGGAATTAGTGCATTTGTGTTTGTGTTTGTGTTTGTGTGTGTGTGTGTGTGTGTGTGTGTGTGCGCATTAATGTGTGCCAACAGGTTTCTCCCTGCTTTCCTGACACACTCTCTACCATTTTCTGTTATTGAATGAGGCAACTATTTCATAAATTCAATTGATCCAGTAGGCCTAGTCTGATTATGACTTACTGTCTGGATTTCAGTCACTTATCACATGGTTTAATAGTATTGGTGCAACTCATGATTACGTGCCATGGCTTCAAAAATGATAAAATTGAAGCTTTTATGCATCTACTGCTACTGTCTCTGCAAGCATAACACAGTTCAGATACATTATGTTATGCTCATAAACCACAATAAGTATTATCCTTATTGACACTGAAGACAGCTACAAAAACATTAAAAACATTAATTCTATAATATAAAATTAACATAGGCCATCAGCTGTGATTCAGTTGACCATAAAGGTGCCACAACTTTTACTCATTCATTGATTTATTGCCATTTAAATTTTATTAATTTATCACACTCAATCAGAGTTCTGTGTATGTGCCAAAAATTAAAAATGTAAAATACAAGCAAGGAAACAGTGCTTCAAACAAAATACTCTGCACACTGTAAATTCACAAAAACTAGGATAAAAGTGTCAAAAAGGTAAAAACAAAACTCCAGTACTCCAAATCCAAGTATAAATAATGAAGTACGAGGATAAACAAGAACTATTTGAAAACTGCAAACAGTTTCTAAAATGCCTGGCAGCATAAGATGTCTTTACTTAGCACTACATTATATATGTCATTTGAACCTCTCTGGGGAGGGTACTTTATCCATGAGGTGCCACTACTAAAAAAGCTACCTTTCTTGTAAGCCTCATGCTTTTCCTTGTTACTGGCAGGCAATCTGAACAAGAAATTCATGCTCCATAGCAGTGCTTTTAAACAGATTAAGAAAGTATATGACTCCACAAAAATATGTATTTTAAAAACTGATAAATATATGATTTGCAACAGATGGAACACTTTCATGTCATATGTTAGTTGCATGACAGTGCATCACACTATAAGCTCCAGAGTTTGAACCTTTACTTTTTAAAAGGAATTTGTTGTGTTACTCATTACTTTTTGACAGCCAGATTGCCACTATGGTTATTATTGCTTCAGTCATAGAAGCAATTTGTTTCATTGAGCATTATTACCAGCAATAGATATTGTATTTTATAAGGCAACTCAAAACTAGGAGTGCCCCAAACAAAATATATATATATATATATAACTTTAAAACTGAAACTTGGATCAACACCAAGTTTGGCACAGATGTAGCAGACCATCTTCTCTTGCCCTGTACCAAATTTGGGGACATTTGGGCAAATAGGTTTTCTAAATGTAGAACTGTTCTTTTTGTGCAGACACCAGCGACCTTTTCTGTTTGCAGATTTACAACAGATCAAATATATTGAAAAGACCAAACTTGCTTACCTTGAAAAAGACTGGCTAGTCCCAGCCCTCTTTTTTATTTGGAAGGATTACAGGCTGATGTGGGGTGTGTGTAATACTGATACCCTCTTCTGCTCACTACCATTCACACTTGTTAAAAAACAGCCCTGACAATTGTTGTGTTTTTTAGTGAGTAGTGGATAACCGATGAAAATAAGAGGCAGCCACTGGATTTTCCCATGCTTAGTGTCCCTTTGTGAATGGTAGTAAGCATATGAAGGTATCTTGTAGACCATCTTGACTGCTGCCATTGGTGTTGTCAACAGTCAGGCTGCCCTTTGCTATGCAATGCTTGGCATTCTTTTTCCTGCTGGCAATGTGGGCATGATATTGTGCAGTAACATTGGGCCATTTTCCTGGCATTTTGAATTGTGGGTACAGAAGCACAACATCCCACATATGTAAACCGGAGGAATTTTTTTTTTACGAATTGAATTAACACATTGTTTCAGACACTTTTCTTGGCATATCAGAATAGAAATTTGCTCTTGCTGTATCATAAACTGAAAAATGACTTCTTGCATTTCCTGAGTGCCAGCCATGGCATGCTTTATTGCACAGTGGGCTGCTGTATCAGAAACAAATGTCCACGGGCTGTTGGTGGAGGGTATGCAAGTGATACCAGCTAGTGATATGATTTCCTGGATTTTAGCCAGTATTTGCCAGCAGAAATGGGAAGAAAAACATTTGCTTCTTTTTATCCATACGAAAACATAATTTTCAGAAGATTGATGCCAGAGCTTTTATGGAAAAGGGCTTTCTTTAATACATATGCACTTCCATATGGCAATTTATTAAGAACAGATTGTAATTTTCCAGTTTTACTTTTACAGCAATTGACATTTGATGGAACTGTCTCACTCAGCTATAAAATTCTTGGTTCTTGAGTTTTAAAAAAGTAAAAAAAAAAAAAAAGAGAAAGAAAATTGCCTGTATTGGGACAAGGTTTGTTTACCTATTTATTTAAATGGGAATAGAAATCTCTTGCAACATAAGCAAGACAGTCCTCTTACTGCAACAGCACACTTTACAAGACAAACAGATCAAAACTGTGCCCTTTTTTCTTCTACATCACTCCATGTCCTAGGAAATTTCTTCTTTTTGATCACAAAGTGGGCATCTTTTACCCACAGAGTAATCAAATAACCAGTAAAATAACTGCACGAGGTAGATATTACTCTCCATGAGAACAGCTTTGGCGCAATAGCTTTAGAACCAGCTCTGGACACAAAATTTTGCTTCAACTTGCGACCTGAGCTTTTAGTTACGAACACAAAAAGGCAGGGGGAATAGGCGGGGAATTCAAATTGCTAACCATTGGTGGTGATGAACCTGCTTCTTTGTAGCTCTTTTTCCCCAGTGGTTAGAGAGTGTGTGATCGGAGGAGGTTTTGGACTGCCTGGTGAGGTAAGGTACTGCTTTCTACTTTTTAAAAACTGCTCTGGGTGGGTTTTGCAGCGTGGTTTTGGGCTGGATGGTGGAATTATGTTTCTACGCTGTGATGGGTCTTGCAGGGTTTGTTTGCTTTCTGCTTTGCTTTTTTGCATTTCTGATGGGACTTGCATGGTTTATTTGCTTTCTGCTTTGCTGTTCTTGCATTTCCGAAGGGTCTTGGGTGGTTTGTTTGCCTTTTTTTCCTTCGGCCGGAACAGATTAATCACGTTTCCAAAAGGTCTTGCATGGTTTGTTTGCTTTTTGCTTTTCTTTTTTGCATTTCTGATGGGATTTGCATTGTTTGTTTGCTTTTCTCCCCCCCCCCCGGCTAGAACGGATTAATTGCGCTTCCGATGGGTCTTGCAGTGGTGGGTTTTTTTGTGGGGTTTTTTTGGTGATTTTTTTTCTTTGGCCGGAATGGATTAATTCCTATGGGAAATGGTGCTTCAACTTACAACCATTTTGAGTTATGACCAGAGTTCTGGAACCAATTAAGTTCTTAAGTCGAGGCACCACTGTATAGCTATGCTACCTGTAGACACCTTCTATCTTTGTAGACATCCTTCAGTCTTGAGGGACTATGGTAACATGCTCTGAATAGAGGACTTGGAGCAGCATCTAGTTTGGCTGAAAAGGCCAATTCGAGAGTGACAATCCCTTCCACACTGAAGACAAATACAATCTGTCCCCTGTCCAGCTCCCTGTTTTTGCTGGTTTCGGGACCGCCTCTTTGCCTCGGCCTACTTAACAAGTGTCTATTCAAATTGGGAGAGGTCATACTGTATCACCTGCCTCCAGGCTGAATACTCAGATATCAAAGTTTCCCATCTGTTGAGGTCCATTCCTAAGGTCTTCAGATCCTGCTTGCAGATATCCTTGTATCGCAGCTGTGGTCTCCCTCTGGGGCAATTTCCCTGCACTAATTCTCCATACAGGAGATCCGCGGCCCTATCTCGACATGGGGGCGCTCACTAACTTGGTGCATGTGCTCGTAATCTCAAGATTAGATGACTGTAATGTGCTCTAAGTGGGCTGCCTTTGAGGCTGATGCAGAAACTTCAGGTGGAGTGAGAAAATACCAACACATTTCTCCAACTCTGGCTGCATTGCATTGGCTGCCCATTCGTTTCTGCGTCGACTTCAAAGTTTTAATGCTTACTTACAAGGCCCTAAATGGTTTAGGACCTCGATATTTGGCAGAACGCCTGCTTCCACCAAGGTCTACCCGGATCACCCATGTGAATCAGGAGGTGAGGCTGAGGAGCCTGCTGCCGAGAGAGGCCCGGAAGGAGGACACGAAACCGGGCCTTCTCGGCGGTGGCTCCTCGCCTCTGAAACAACCTCCCTCTGGAGATTTGCACGGCCCCTACGCTGGGTATCTTTAAAACCCAATTAAAAACATGGTTGTACATCCATGCCTTCCCTCCAGCCAACACCTAATTTCTCTTTCTATCTTTGCTCTATTTCATTTTTCTTTTATCTTATTGTAATTTTATTGAATGATCACGTACATTCTTGTGTTTTATTGTTTTATTCTTTGTTGGAAGCCACCTAGAGTGGTCCAGTAGTCCAGCTAGGCAGGGTATTAATTAATTAAAGAGCTTTCCATCTGATCTAGTCTGGACACAGACACCTTCTGTTGCAGTTCCCTACAATGCTGAGAAGAGAGATGCCACAGTAGTTATTTCAGTCGTCCTTGTCACCTTTGTTCTTATACAATGTGATTATGTTTGCATCCTTCATGTCCTGTAGTACTCCACCTTCCCTCCAGACAGAAGATTTCATACCGCTCAGTGGTGATGACAAAACTTCAGCATTTCAGCAGTGATGTTATCCTTCCCAGGTGCCTTGCTGGAGTTGAGATAACCCAAGACCACTTTTATTGCCCATAAAGTTGGTTCGCTGTCCAACTCTTCCAAGACAGGCAGGCACTCGATGTTATTAATGACTCTTCAGTTACTACATTCTCTCTAGACTATAGCTCAGAGTAGTGCTGCACCCTGCATTCCATCTGCTGTGCTCAGTCCTGGATGATCATGCCTGTAGCACTTTTCAAAGGAGCAGATTTCTTCTGTATTAGACCTAAAGCCTGCTTGATACCGTAATACATTCCTTTGATGTTACCTGTGTCTGCTGCTATCTGTATCTGAGAGCAGAGCTGAAGCCAATAATTGTTGGAACATCTCCTGTCAGTCTGTTGGACTTTGCTATGGGCAACTTGAAGAGCCCGCAAGTTGTACTTACTAGGACAGGCTTTGTATGCTGCTAGAGCTCTCCTCTTTTCCTTGATGGCTGGCATCAACTCTGAATGGGCTTCAAACCAGTCTGTCATCTTTTTGGTCTTCTTGCTAATCTCTTTATTCACAGTTTTACTCTGCTACACACCAGGCAGTGATCAGTATTGCAATCAGCACCCTGATAACTACATGTGATTGTAATACTAGGAAGGCTAGAGTATCTAGTGAGGATCAAATCAAGCTGAGGCCAATGCTTCGATCTTGGATGTCTCGAAGAGACTCTGTGTCAAAGCTTTGTATTAAAGAATGTGTTGCTGACACAAAGACCATAATAACAGCAAAACTCCAGCAAGCGTTGGCCATTTTTGTTCATCTTCCTCATGCCAAACCAGCCTAGACAAGTGGGCCAAGAATTGTGATCAGCACCAACTCTAGCGTAAAAGTCTCCAAGAATAAACAGCGGCTGTCTCTTGGGGATTTTTTTGGTAGTAGTTGCCAGATTGTCACAGAATTTGTCTTTGACTTCTGTTGTGGACAACAGTGTTGGTGCATATGCACTCATAAGGGTGACCAGTCCTGCGAATGAATGGAGCTGCAGAGACAGGATTCTTTCACTTCCTGCAGTAGGTGAAACAATGGATCTCTGCAGAGTGTTTCTAACCGCAAAGCCAACACCATGTTCTCTGGTCTCATTCAATGGTTTTCCCTGCCAGAAGAATGATAATTTTTTTTCTTTGACAGAACCTGAGTCTGGCAATCTCATCTCTTTCAGGGCAACAATGTCCATCTGCAGCCTACTCAGTTCCATGTCAATGACAGCTGTCTTGCATGTGTTGTCTATTTCCTGCAGGTCATCAGAAAAGCCAGGGATCATTGTTATAAGACAGTGTTATAAACAGCATTCTTGAAATGTTCCCATCATTCAGGTGCATTTGCACCAGCCAGGCCTGGAAGAGTTTCCTCAGGTACTTGAGCAAATTCCTCCACTTTTCTCTGATCTTGGGTGTTGCTGAAGTCAGTCTTTACACTCACAAGAAAATATTGAAGGACAAATATGCTAATATCAACTTGCTTCTTCTGAAGTCCTCAAATCCAGTGGCAGCCAAAATGATAACAAAGCAAATTAAGACACACATTTGAATTTTCTGCAAGCAAATTCTAGCTGGAAAAACTGTGCCATTGTACAACTGAAAACTGGAATGGCAGCTGTATGCTATCAAGAGCAAATACTTCTCTAGATCATATCCTTGAAGTGTTATTGAAAGATTACTTTAAACTGCCAAAAGGAAAGATTCGTAGCCACCCTAAATAGCTTGCTACTTTGAAGAGCTGTTCTTCCACTTACAACCATTTCTCCACCAAATGTATAACCCAAATCTACCATTGGGCAATTGGAGACCATTGCTTTGTGGCTTGAGGCAATATTCATGGATATTAGTCAACAACTGCTCTCCTTCATCTCTCTGACAGACTGTTAAATATTTGAAGACTATTGATATGGTCTGTGTGCTCTGGGAAGTTATACTGCTGATTATAGAACATGCTTCATAAAACAAAGCTCATTGGATTTGGATTGTACTCTGGACTTCAACTGGCAAATTGTGCCATTTATACCAACTAGCATCTTCACTATCATTCAAAGTGACATCAAGAAATTAGTTTTAATGGGTGATTTAAATGTTAATTGACTAGCTTTATAACAGTTGCAAATGGAAAAAAGAATAACTCTTTTGAAACAACAACAAAAATTAATGAGCCTTTGCAATTTAACAGGTAATCATTTTTCCGATTGACCTGCTACTGGTATTTTAGGAAGCACAGAGTAATATATCCCTAAGAGAACAAGGGTTCATATGGTGCAAAGTCAAAAAAAGTATGGCAAATAGGGCTCTACGTGAAACTGGTACTAAAAGCATAGGGAGGCTACAGCTATGTTTGGTACATGGTCCTAACGAAAGCTTCTTGAGGTGAGTAACTGACTATCAGGGGATGGGATCAATAATCACATAACCCTTTGACTGGTCTTGCAGTTCCAGGGATCTGTCAAACCACAGTAAGAAGGTAGAGTGTTTAGCACCGGAGTTTAAAGATATCTTAGGAACATCTTGTTATTACTTCAGACAACTGAGCAACAAAGAAGTGAGGGAGCTGCTATAGTAACCTACAAACTTTGTGTCATATTTGCTTCCTTTCTTGAGCATCCCTCCTCAAAGGCGGAAGAGATTCAGAAGCATCTATAAAGTTTATTAAGGAAGATGGAACTCTGGACTGGTGTTGTAGATCCTCACTTGCTCCATTCTCATGCAAGAGGACAAGGAACCACACACAAAGACACCCATGTACATATCAGATCACTAGTAACAACTAAAGATATTTTTAATCAGCCTTGATTAGAATTTTAACATTTGCTAAAATGATTTTTGCAGAAATATTGTGAATAATGCAAAACTATGGTATCTATTGCTTTGTTCCATGGACACAAGAAATATCAGTTGCTGTGTCTTTTTGATCAATCAGTTAACCCTTCCATACTTGCTGTGTTCATGCACTTTGCTTCACTGAGGGGGACACTATTTTTTTCCAGAGACATTTTTCTCAAGTTGCAGAAAATTAGAGGGAGAGAAAATATTTATTTGCCAACTTTCATTGTAAACCCTGACCTTAATGCTTCTTCTTGTGCATTAATGTATCTTGCCACCCCTCTCTCCCCTTCCATGGCATCCAACATATCCATGCCAAAGCAGACGTTTTGAGAAGTACATAAGAAAGTACATAAGGTTCAAGGATTTTTGTAACAAAGAGGTTCGGCCTGGGAATAGCTTGGCTGCTTTACAGGGTCTGTTTGCGGCTGCTTTCCTGTTCAGGTATTTCTACCAGGCACCCTGCCATAGGCCATGCCTCTGCCCACAACTTGTCATCACTCAAAGTGCAGTAAGGGTGCACTTAGCTTCATGAGTTACATGAAGAGATAATGTTGAAGAAGGCCAACATTCAGTGGAACATCCTACTTTTATCAGAATGCTGTTCTACCAGAGGCCCAGAGAGTGTGAAGAGTACTGCTTCCATGTCCCGATTTTTAGATTGTTACACTGTTTATTAACAGCATAACACAGGCTGTAGGGATTCATTTTTTTGTTTTGTTTTTCTAGTGAACCCCAAATGAGCATGACCTTACTCAATTATTATGCAAGCTGTGTACATCTAGCAGTTACTGCTGCTTGCTTGTTTCTGCACATATAAAAAACTGCTATAATTTAGAGTGGCTGTTTTGCTGGGAGGAACATGTGCCCATAAGAAGAGGGTATTAAGTAGAAAGAGGGGCAACAGCTATGGAACAATGTGAGAGGAGAGGAAACAGTGTGTTGGTCACCCCCAAGCTGAACTCCAGTTCAAATAGTCTAAATAACTTTGGCATCAGTCCTCTTGTACTGAAAACAATGCAGGTATGCCAAGTCAATCAATGTAAAAACAAAGGCCATCCAGGATTTGGTGCTGGATGAACGTGCTGACCTAGTTTCTATTATAGAGACATGGCAGGTGACAACTGAATGGTTTAATCTTTTTCAACTTTGTCCACCAGTGTTCTCTGTGCAGTTGTAGACAGGACCTAGGGCAGGGTGGTGGGGCTGCAATAATTCATTTATCTTTTCCATCCCATTACATCCCTCTACTTTCGGTGCTTTTCCATAGTCTGTTGAGCCTAAGTGTATGCAACTGAAGATGGGTGCCAAGGACAGAATTAATATTCTATTGACGTAATACCCATACTACAACTCAACAATCTTCCTTCTTTAGCTAGCTGAACTGATCTCAGTAGTGGCACTGGAGTCTGCTCAGCTTGCACTCCTGGGGGCCATCAATGCCCATGCTAAGGCAAACTTTTCAGGAATGGATCGTGGATTCATATCCTCTATCACAACCATAAGTCTGTCCCATGTGATACCTGGCCCCACTCATGCGACATACTGTAAACCTGGTTTTCTATATTGTGCAGGATGACGACAACCTGAGTGTGAAGAAGCACTCTGTAGTTGGTATGTAGAGATCGTTACTGATGGGGTTTACACTTGTTGGAACTGCCATCCTTTGTTGGGGTGGGGGATCAATTAAAATGATCTATCCAGAACGCTGGTATTTCTGAATAGTTTCTTGATGGCTCTTGGAGAATGTCCTATTGCCTTGTCAGGTTAACCTTTGGAATGGGGAAATAGCCAGGGCAGTGGATATAATTGCTCTAAAGTGTCCTCTCCTTCATGGGGGCGAGGGAGATTAATCTCCTGGTTTATCACAGGTGATGAAATAAGTAGCAGCAGTGGTGTAAAATAAGAGTAGGTCCACCTGAACATTTATTTTTATTTGTTTATTTATAACATGTATAGCTTACTTTTCTTTTTTTTAAATCATGCTCAGTATGGCTTTAACACTTTTAAAAAACATAAACATATATAAAACGTGGGCTAGCACTTGCTGGAAGGCCTTCTAGATGGCAGTGACAAAGAAATTGTTCTTCTCCACTACCACTGTATCTGTACAGAGTCATCCAGTGGAGCTGTATTAGTAGTCAAGGGCCAGCTACAGCCTGGCCTACAGGAAGAGAATGAATACTACTAATCAGCCCACTATGAAGAATTTATATAACAAATTGCAGATACAATCAATTGGTTCCATTCTGATTTGGATGTGATCTTTAACAGAGGTCTTGTGGATATAATTTTGGCCCCTGATTACCCTGTGGCTAGGGATAGTGTCCAGTTTCTGTAGCCTGAGGATTACCAGATCCTTGTAGTAGGAAAAGGTACCACATATGTATTGGACCTCTGCCCTCCCTGGCTTATAAATACATTTGGAGAGGAAAGATGAGCCAAATGGTTAAGGGGAAAAGCAAACACTTCCTTGTAGCAAAGCAGGGTTCTGGCATGCCTAAGGGAGGCAATAGACTGGTGTTGAAAAAGCCCTTCCTGAATCCCACTGTATTGTATGACTACCAAAGAGTTTCCAGTATTCAGTTTTTGGGCAAGATATTGAAGCATGTGGTGAGCATTTCTCAGGTCCAAGGCCTCCTAGATGTGACCGATTATGTAGATCCATTTCAATTTGGCTTTGGGATTAGTTATAGGGCAGAGATTGCTTGGTTGTCTTGGTAGATGACTTAATATGGAACTGGACTTTGAGAGTGTGTTCTGGTTGGTTCTGCTGGACCTAATGGCTTCCAACACTGTCAATCATGCCCTTCTTCTGATATATTTCTTAGGTATTGGTCTTTTATCTGGTCCTTCCAGGAGCAGTGAACTCAGAAAATAGTGCTGGAGAATTCCTCTCAATGCTGTAGCTGTTGGCTTGTGGTTCCCCCTAGTTACTCTTCTGTCCCTAAGCTATTTTATGCGTGAAGCTGCTAGGAAAGGTCACCTAGAGTTTGGGGGTTCGGTGTCACCAGTATGCAGACTGCACTGAAATTTATGTCTTCCCAGTGTGAGGAAGCTATTTCTGTTTTAGATTAGGGTATGGTTTCAGTAATGGACAGCATGAAGGTGAACTATTTGAAACTTAATCCAGATAAGATAGAAGTGTTTCTGATCAGTTGAAAGGCATATCAGGGAACAAGGATTCAACCTGTGTTGTGTGAGGGTCACACTTCCTCTGAAAACTCAGGATCGTATCTTGTAAATATTTATTTTTCTAAATATCCAATTCTACAAACATTCATTACTCAACCTAGATGCTCCAGTCTTGGAACAAGAATACATTTGCACAGCTAAAATTAATTTGTCAGTTGCACACGTGCTGACTAGAGAACTGGTATTCCTTCTTACAATCCAGTCCATTTCAAGGTCCCATTCAAAAAGGTTATGGCCTATGAAGTCTTAAGTGGGTAAATGCACATGCTTTTGGCAAGTAATCTGGTTCCACAGAAGTGATTAAATGGAGAGATATTGCATTTGTATTTTTAATAAGTTTTATTTAATTTTAAAGATGTTCATGTTGCTTCCACGGATCTGACTTTGGCTCCGCCTTGTCCCATTATGTAGCTGGTTGGATAGCTCACTGAATTAGTTAGTATCTGCTTGAGCAGTTCAGTTCCCCACTGTGCATCTCAGAAGAGCCAGCTTGTGTGGTCTTGGACAAGCTGCACAGTTCCAGGATGCATTCATCAGCATTCTATTACATGCTATATAAAGTTTAGCATCCATTACAATGGTGACACTATACCCATCAGAGGTATACAAATAAAATAAAACTGGGGTTTGTTTTTTAAAGAACTGAATCCCTTCCTGGAAGTGCAAACTCATAAGGAGGTGCTGGGGAACATTGACATTAATGAACTGATGTTTGGCTTATGGTGTTCCTCGGAGTTTTGTTTTGTCCCCATTCTATTTTAAAATTTGCATGAAACTACTGGTAAAGGTTTCCAGAGCTTGTTGCCACCAAAACCCTGATGAGGCTCCTCTGTCTCTTTTTTCCTTCTAACTCCAGGGATGTCCAGGCTTCAGCCAATAAACTAATGTGCGAGCTACACATATTTCTTGACATGTCTGATTTGGCTAGAGTGACACATGTCTTACTTTCATTCCGTTTGGCTTACTGCAGCACAATCTATGTTGGACTGTCTTTGAAGGCTGCTTGGAAGCTTCAGCTGGTATAGAATGTTGCAGACAGACTGCTGATCAGGACTGGTTACTGGGAGCATTTGACCCCTTGTTATAGCAGCTTCACTGGCTGACAGACTGTTTCTGAGCCCAGTTTAAACTGGTTGTTGTGTGTTTTTCGGGTTCTTTGGCCGTGTTCTGAAGGTTGTTCTTCCTAACGTTTCACCAGTCTCTGTGGCCGGCATCATCAGAGGACAGCACTCTGTGCTCTGGTGTAGTTGGCTAGGGAGTGCAGTATTTATGGCTGTGAGATAGGCTTTTGTCTTTTTCTGTAGATGGGTGATTAGTGTGTCTTGTTGTGGGTGTATTGTTGTGCCAAGGAGAAGAGATTATCTGTCACTGTGGTTGATGGGTGTCATTAGCTGGTTTTTTGTGTGTAGTGATCCACTGTCCTTGTGGCTGGGTAGAGTTTGTTGACCTTTTGCACGCTGTGCAGTTTAAACTATTGGGTTGTGAATGTGATCTATAAAGCTCTATATGGCCTGTTTCCAGACTATCTGATGAATTGTATGTATCCCACCTTGGGTCTTAAGATTTTCCAAGGAGGCCCCGATCTCAGTCCCATCATCCTTACAAGTACATTTAACAGGGACCCAGGAGAGGTGACTGCTCCCAGGTGAAGGAATGCTGTGCCTCATGAGGACATGCTGCCCCCCCCTCCTGTTCTTTTGGTGACAAGTGAAAATGTTTGTCGCCAGACAGGCTTTTAATATCTAATTTTGGATGCCCCATGATTGCAGCTTTTATACCCTTTTAAATATCTTTGTAATGTTTGTTAGGTTTTAAAGAATTGCCCTTGAATGATTTAATTATTTTGTTTTGCATTATTTGTTTGAACTATGTATGCACTGCCTTGAGTTCCTCCTCCAGGAAAAAGGCGGCATAAAAAGGCAATAAATAAAATAAAAGATGGAAACAGATAAAAAAAGCAAAGAAAAGGAAAAAGAAAACCAGAAGTATTTCATGATTTTTAGCCTTTTGTGCCCTGCACCTTTATTGAGCAACTGTACCAAAATAAGATTTACAGCTTTTGTTCTAAGAGAGCAAAGCTGCAGTCACAAAAGACATGACTTATGAGAGAATTCCATAACTTGAAAAATGGTGGAGAATTCAAAACAAAGAGCTGATCAAACTTACATTGTATTCTACATGCGCTTGCTGTGTTATGCAGCAGAACATTAATCATCCACCGAATAGATGAAAATGAAGTCCTGATCAACACTTGTAGTCAGGGTTCATGACTACAGACACATTTTGGCCTAAATTTAAGAGTTAGAGATAGTAAATTATTTCACTACATACAGAGCTAGTGTCTTTGTTTCTGAATGAAGAAATTGGAGCACAAACTATCTTTATAGGTATGACTGTAAAGGCTAAATAAAGAGGCAGGATATACCACATTCCGTAAGAAAGCATGGGACTAAGCCAGAGGTTGGAGAAGTTATTTCTTTTCACTTACAACTGCCAGTTAACTCCAAGTTAACTGTCAGCCACCATAGATACTGGCTACAGCAGTCTTGGAGTTGCAATCCATAAAACCATTTTTTCTAGGCTGTAGAGCTGGTATTGGGAGCAGATTATTTTTGCCTTTCAACAAATAAATACACTAGCTCCAAGTTCATTTCCAGATCTCATCCAAACTTTAAAACTCATCATGGTTTAGGATACCTGAAGGACTGCTTCTCTCAGGATGAAGCTAAGCTATTGTACCGTATAAGCTATTATACCTTATTCCTAGACAGAAATCATGGACATTAGGGAATATGTGCAGCAAAATCACACTGAGCTCAAACTCACAGCTACCCATAACTATCTGTCTATCTTGATCCCACCTTCCCCACCTTGTGTGAAGATGTAAGAAGATAATTTGTAATAGTTCCCAAGTACTGTTATGTAGCTGATCTATGTATTTTTTACCCACACCACCTCTGCAATATGGCTATAAATATATATATGAACACCCAATTACTTGTGATGAATCACTATCAATTTCTGTGTGAAACATAACCATGTGGAGGCTGATCTAGGCAATCAGTTGAAAGAGTTGTTTGTTTAGTTCTTCTAGCTGCCAAAACTCCCCAAATCCTTCTGCACTTATTGTTGTAGTAAAAATGGATGGAAGTCTGTCATCAAATACTTCTCTCTCTCTCTCTCTCTCTCTCTCTCTCTCTCACACACACACACACACACACACACACACACACACACACACACACACACACACACACACACACACACACACACACACACACACACCATCCAACTGGGCATTTTTAAACAACAGCTGGACACCTGTTTGCAGTTGTGAATTATGCCAGAGAACAAAACTAGTTTTCAGTTGCCATTTCAACATAAATCTTGTTCTTCCAAACAACATTACAATGGTTGCTGTTATCTGCCATCACGTCACCTCTGACTTACTGTTTGGTGACCCTATCAATGAGAGATCTCCAAAAAGCCCTGTTCTCATCTGCTCTGCTCTTGTAAACTCAAAACACTGGAAACTCATGGCTTCCTTCAGGAGATGATCCATCTTATATTTAATTTCCTCTTTTCCTGCTGTGTTCAACCTTTTCCCGTGTTATTGCCTTTTTCAGAGAATCTTGCCTTCTTATGATGTGCTCAAAGTAGGACAGCCTCAGTTTCAACATTTTTCCCTTCAGAGATAGTTCAGGCTTGATTTGCTCTAGAACTCCTCTATTTGTCTTTCTGGCAGTCCAAGGTCTCTACAAAGCTCTACTGTGGCACTATATTTCAAATGAACCATTTTTTCCTATCAGCCTTCACACCTGTACACGTAACCGACTAGATAGGTGGGATATAAATCGAATAAATAAATAAATAAATAAATAAATAAATAAATAAATAAATAAATAAATAAATAAATATAGGTGTGTAGGTGATCTTAGTCTTTGTCTCCAGTGAAACTTGATGGACTGTTCTAATTTCTTCATTTGAACTGAAGGATACAAAAACCTTTCATTGTTTCAATTTCTTCATTGTCAACATTAAAGTTTTGCAATCATAATTTTGGTTTTAATGTTCAACTGCAGTTCTGCTTTGGCACTTAACATCTTTCACTTTTACTCAAAGTTGTTTCAAGTCATTGCTGGTGTCATTTGTGTAACTTAAATTACTGATATTTTCCCCACCAGTTCTCACTTCTCCTTCTTCTGAATCTAGTCTGGCTTTCCGTAGGATATGTTGTGCTTACAGATTGTATAGGTACAGGCATAAAATGCACCGTTGTCTGACACCTTTACCTATAGGTAGCCATTCTGGTGAAGTTTCAGTGTGACATCAATGTTGTTACAAGTCTAGATTCCTAATGGAGTCACCCACATTGAAATGATCAAAGTTGAGGCAGAAGACATTGCAGAAAATGATTACAATGGTGATGGAGCAAAGAAATTCATGAAGGGAAATTACTGAACAGCAGCAATAGTGGAAGGAGACAGAGATGTGATGATCTTTCGTAGACAACACAAGTGATGCTGAAGCTAACTCTTATTAGTATTGCACAGAAGGAAGCAATTGGAAACCATTTTTGAATCCAAAAGGAATCCAAAAGGATGTTCAGTTGTGGATGAAAGAAGAAAGAAAAAACCAAAGCTGCATGTGGCATGGTATTGGGATCCTAAAAGCTCTTTTCCTTCAGATTTTTACTATGTTCAAGCTAGATTCAGAAAAAGAAAAGACACTAACGACTGGGATTGCAAATATACAATGACAAATTTAAGTATTCCAGGAGAAAACCAGTTAGTGTGTTAGGGATTAGAGCCTTTGATAGTGTGAGTCATAAAAACCTATTTACCATTCTAAAACAAATGTATGCACCACAACATTTGATGCATAAGCTATTCTGGACAAAAGGCTACAGATAGGATAGAATATGGAAAAAGAAATATAGAGGTGGGAAAAGGTGAACCTCCGAGGACTTCAAAGATGTGCCTTTACTCTTTTAAAAGACTGTTTGCCCCAAGACTTGGAATGAAAGGAAATATGTGCAGAATAAAGAGATAATCCTACGTAAGATACACATATTTGGGAGGAAATGGGAGGAAAGAATCTTGTGGCATTTAAAAGATGAGTAGATTTATGTTGCCATTTGCTCAGATACAAAGAGTATGCCCGAGAGTGGCTGTGTTATCCACAAAAGCTCCTCCTAAAATAACTCTTATCAGTCTCAAAAATGGCACACACATTTTTTTTCATTATGTTGAGGCAGACTAACATGGTTGCCTCTTCAGATATTTAGACAACAGGGGCTCCTCTTTAGCTCTTTAATGAACTCTGAGAATAATATGTGTTGTTTTGGAAATGAAGTGACGAAAACATCATAATGAAAGGCATAATATTAACATTTCTGTGCTACATTGGTGGTCACTTCCAGCTTATTTTTTTTTTCAAAATAACAGCTGAGTTTTGGGGCATCTTCTAATGAGGGCTAATGGAGTAGGTGGTCTGTTTGAAGGATTGGCAGAATCTATGATGTTTTGTTCAGATCAGACCAGATGTCTGCTGTTTTGTTCGAAATTAACTCTGTAATTGCTTTAAAAATATTCAGCTGATGAGAGCCACACATGTGGCACAGAAGGATAACAGTATTGCTGTAAGTGTTTTGTAATCAATGACTGGAATGCAGAAGATATTTTCTATTGCACAGTAAATGCACATGCTTAAAAAGAGACATCATTGCTAAAGCATTAGGGCCCTCAATGAAAACTTACCCAGATAGTATTCTCGAGCAGAAGTCATGGACCTACCATTTTTATTGGTGCCATAAACTGATTTACTTTCAACGAATGACACAGCAACACATAAAACAAAGGCAAATTAATGTCAGACAGAGGTTGCTAATTTAGAACTATTATGTAAAAGCATATTTTTAGGGTAAGTAAATTTGGCTAGAATGCAAAACCTTCAGACAGGTGGGAGCAGAGCTTTTTTTGGAGGTGGGGTGGGACTTTAGCTCACAGAGTTCTGAGGGCTATAGTCAAAAGAGTCACATTTCCAAGCTCTGGGTTGGAGAACAACAGAAATTCCCCAAATGTGGAGATGCCTACTGTAATGACAAAATAAGCTGAACTGGGAATGACACAGGAAGAAGGAAAAGCAGAATGTATTACCTGCCTTTCTGACTTTTTGTCCTGTTGCTGGAAGGAAGGAAGGAAGGAAGGAAGGAAGGAAGGAAGATGAAGATGATGTCCTGGGACTGCACAATGCAAGAGTTCATACTTACAATCTAATAATCAATCTTGAAGTATTTTGGTGGGTGGGGTGGGGGTGGGGGAAAGGGATCTTCTCTATGCTAATGTTTACCCTTTAATAGCTTGAAGAATATGGTGCCTAGCTTTGCCCCACCTTGCTTGTGTCATATCCTGCAGCACAGGAGATCCTGCAGTATTCATTCCACAGCTGCTGTACCAACTAGCTAAACAGAAAAAACAAGCTATTTCTAGGCAATCTGGTAAAAGTCACTTGTTTAGACTTTAACTCCCAGAAGCCTTTTCCACTCTGGCCATTGTCTATGATGGCAAAGGAATTTTGGGGCTATGATTCAAAAACGAAAGTAAATTCTCCAAGCTCTGCTGCTGTGGAAGACATAAGGCTGAAGTTGGAGATGATTTTCCTCTTTGTATTGTTTCTTTATCTCTAGCTTGAAGGCTAAACTGTACAATATAGTTTGCACATCATTATACAATAATTATGGCACATCATGAGAAACAGATATTGTTTAAATGCTAGGATACATCCTAACATGAGCTTTCCTAGGCCCCAGTCTTGTGAATTAGTTTGCTTTGTTTTGTAACTGGCCATCAGGAGGCAAACACAAGTTTTATTTGCAAATATAACCTTTTTTCTTTGAGTTCTGTGGGAAGACTGTTAGCTGCTACTGATATTCTTTCTTTGTCCCCGATTTGATCCAGTTGGAGGACTTGGGATTTCTGTATCACCCCAATGCCCAAGCCATTTAAATGCTTCACACTGATACATGCTTGGTGAAGTGGATGATCCTGAACCACAAAAGCTCATATATTGTATGATGCTTCTTTAGTGGTTTCTAAAGGTATCACCTACCCTTTAATTTGTATTTTGTAATTACTGCACAAGTCCCTTTTATTTCAGTTATTTAATCCTAGCACTCTGACATCACCTTCTCTACACACCTCTTCCATTGTACCCCACACACCCCTTTCTCTGGGTGTAGCCATGGCTAAGAAATTCCATCTGTCTTCCAGATATGTAGCTCACAAAACATCCTCTTCGTTGAAAATTGTTTTTGTTGATAAGTATAAACATCGACTTTTGCATGAGCTAAAATAAGTGCTTAGATGAAGGGGGTCACATAAATAAACAAGATGACAACTCTGTGTTTACTGTTGTAGTATTGCAGTCAACAACAAAAAATAAAGGAAAAGAAAAACAAAACAAAACAACAAGCAGTTAAGGGTCTTTAAAGCTTTGAAAGTAGTACAGATTCTCTGGCAAATAATTACAGATATAAACTCATCACAAAAAGGAAGTATCACCTGGCTTTAAATTATATATATTTTAAAAATGTACTTTTCTTATGGAGCTGTAATTTCAAGTTTTGGGTTTTGAGTTTCATTTGTTCTAGATGAAACTAAGCAAAGTACTGCAGTAGCAGTAACAACGCTTATTAAATGATATAAACACCATGAATACTATTACGAATAGCCTGCCAACACTGCAAAATTGGTGTGTTTACACATATGAGTGCTGCTGTTCCTATGTAGGATGGGAACAGTGGGGTGACCCTCCTCAGTTAGGACTAACATACCCCTGAAGCTGCTAGAATGTGGTTTTATTAGCATAGCAGAGTGGGGTACGAGGAAAGATCGAGTGTCCTCTTTCTGCTAGGTTGCTGAGGAGCCTGAGTTGACTTTACTAGCCCCCTGTCACCACCAAGACCAATCTTTGCCCAAACCAAATTCCAGTCACTGGGTTCTGGCTGTCCACAGTCCATGAGTGGTGTTGTAGCTTCAGTACAGCCCTGACCCACCCAACACCTTTCAGGGAGGGGTTGTACAGTCAACTGCTCACTAGCATCTGGGTCTCCAAAATCCCTCCTTTGACAACCTCAGGCATTTTTTCCTGGCATTTCTGCCTCCAGCATCTCCATTGGGTTGGGGTTGGGGCTGGGTGTCCTGTTGATTGTCATGGCTTCCATAGTGCCAGAGAGGAAACCAGAGTCAATGGCAGACTAAAGATGTGTGTCCCCCACTATAGACTTCATTACTTGCACTTGGACCTTGATGCTTGTCCAAGGGTTCTGGATTGTTACCATGTCTTCCTCCGAAGGTGAAGAATATAGACTCCAGTTCCTCTTCCACACCTCTCCCTTGGAACTTACCAAGGGGGGAAAAGACCTCCCCTCCTTTCTCCCTTAGACCTGACTCCCATCAGCTGAGGCCAGCCCCTGACTCCTCACCCAGGTGTTGCTCACCTTTCCTCAGCTTCTTTTTCCCATCTGAGGTCTCCACCTCACTCTCTGAACCCACCTGGTGTCCAGCAGCCAGAGTTTCCATTGGGCCCACTAGGAGTTGCACGATGAGGACAGATTTTATTTATTTATTTATTTATTTATTTATTTATTTATTTATTTATTTATTTATTTATTTATTTATTTATTTATTTATTTATTTATTCAATTTTTACCCCGCCCCTCTAGACAACGTCCTCATACTGTACAAACCATATTTTGTCCCCCTAAGTTAGCCCTCACCTTTACTATGTAGAAGAACCAGGTTCTTGTTTTCCCTCACAAAACATAGGCCTTCTCCCATGGTGGCAACTTCACTACAATGCAGATTGGATTCCTTTCAACTGCAATATGAAACTGAAAATTTCAGTCTACAATTCCTTGCCCCTGGCAGCTTAGTGGCTGTTGTGGGAGGGTGGACGGAGGATATATGTCTGCTCATAACACAGAGCCATAACTATCTATTTTAGCACCTGGGACAAGTGGTATCACATCCTACCCACCCTTGCCCCGAGGCAATGACACAAGTGGCATAAAAAGGAGAAGAAAAGAAGGAAGAGAGAGCTTGGGCTTGAAACAAAGAGAGAAAGTGAATTGCATGAGGAGGGGTTTACCTTTTTTCCCCTAACAGTCACCTGTAGATTAATCTTTATATTTCAGTGCTGCCCTAAATTTCGGTGCCTCGTGCAAAACTCTAATTACTCCACCACTCCAATACATAGTTCGGTATTTGTCAAGACTGAAGTTTAAAGTAAGTCTAGTGGCACACTGGATCTATCTATCTATCTATCTATCTATCTATCTATCTATCTATCTATCTATCTATCTATCTATCTATCTATCTATCTATCTATCTATCTATCTATCTATCTATCTATCTATCTGTCTGTCTGTCTGTCTGTCTGTCTGTCTGTCTGTCATTGTGTATAACTATTATAGGAATAGTTGTGTATAACTATTATTATAGGTTATAGTTGTGTATAACCTCCTAAACTGGAGTTACACAAATTGTAGAAGAAATGTAAAAAGCAAAGCAACCCTGGTCTAATCTTATTATAACACCATTAAAATTGTTCTTTTTGGCAAGTCAGTGCTCCCTAGTCTACAGCAAATTATTCATTGGTAGTGAGAGCTTTCATATAACTAATGGTTCATTCTGAATTTATATAGCATGTCTATCCCAATGCTGTATTTATTATGATACAATTAGGTGTATATTTGACATTTTTATTGCTAAACTAATCTTGAAATATGGAAGCCAGGAATTAAATGGAATAACACATGCATTATGGTGCTGCTCAGAACACTTCTGTGTGCACTCAGCTGCCTTGATATATGGAAGCTGAAAAATCATCAGGGAACCTCGCCTTTTTCACTAGTTTGATACTGTAAAGGCTGAAATAGTACATTCCACAGGAAAACGACAAGTTAGAAAGCTCTGCTTCAGACCATATCAGAGACAGATCTACACAGCACACTGTTCCTTGTTCTGATATACAATGCCTGTCACCTATCAGAGGATTAGGCAGGGACTTTTTTCCGTAGAACTGGCTAGCTTTCACTATTCCGCTCACAGTTGGTGAAATGGTGTATACTTAATAAAATGAAAGATTGCAAAATATGGTGCAATGCAATGTTTGGGGCTTAATACAGTGGTGCCTCGCTTAACGGGCGACCCGTTTAACGACAAAATCGCATAGCGATGAAGATTTTGCGATCGCAAAAGCGATCGCATTGCGATGTTTTAAATGGGCAAAAATCACTTTGCGATGATCGGTACCCTGTTTTGCTTACCGATAATCGCAAAGCGATGATTTTTTAACAGCTGATCGGCGGTTCCAAAATGACTGCCGGGTAAAAAAAAAATGGCTGCCTGCTGTTTTTTGGGACAGATTCCTTGCTTAGCAGGCAATGAAAATGGCCGCTGTATGGAGGATTTTCATTTAAAGGTGAGTCTGAAGCCCATAGGAATGCATTGAAGGGGTTTCAGTGCATTCCTATGGGTTTTTAAAATTGCATTTTAATTTTTGCTGCACCGATTATCATCGCTATGCGAGGCACCACTGTATTAGGAACAACAGAAATGCAAATGTTACTATTTTGGATTAATATTCTGGGATTTATTGTCCAAAATTCCAATATTTATTCAAGTTCCAAGGGAAATAGAATATTTCTGCTGTGGAATCAAAACTATGAGATTTCATATCATTGTTCCAAGGGGCATGCTAGAAAAGAAAAATCACCTTCTGGATATGAAGAAATTTGGAAAACTTAAGAAATTGCTTCAGAATCTTGAATTTGGACTAAAAACCCTCGAGCTGTTCTGCAGAAATGCAGGGACTTACAGAGCAGAATTATCTTAAGTCTCCCCAGAACAGATTACTCTTTCTTGTTTCATCAACTGGCACTTTCAGTCTCAATAATACACTCTGACATGTTGGTAAGAGAACGAATGAAAAGTTCTGTTTGTTCATAGTTGAACAGATAAAACAGCATACTTTACAAAAAAAGTACTGCTTTAAGTAGCATGCCTTGACAGACTCACAACCTGCTTCCAGCAGACTCCTGCAGACTGCATTCTCGGACTGCACTCCAACAACACAACTACTAACTTACTACATACTAACTGCCAGCAGCCTAAAAGGGAAGGGCAAAGATTCATAAGCAAAGAGGTGTCGCTCTCTTCAAAATCAGATACAGTGAAGGAACAATTGGTTACTGCTGGATTGATTGATAGTCACCCCACTCTAGAAAAATCCCTATCAGCACCTACTAGAGGCAGCATACAAGATTGAAAATAACACCTACATTACAAATTCATACAAAACATGAAGTAAATTTTGTTCTGTCTTCTGTTTTGAATCATACAGTGCTACAGGCTGATAGTACAATGAAGACTGATAAAATCCAGGGAAGGTTTGCCACTTTCTTCAGCAGCATATGGCTTTCAAGTAATACTTAGGGACAACATTATCTGATGATCAAGCATTGAGGGTTGGGGATGGAGTGTAATTAGCAAGGGCAAAAAGACATAGAAAGAATCTCTGAAATAGCTATGAAAAGGAAATGTTTGCAAATACTGTACATGTAATATCTGGCTTAACAGTGATGGCTGGAGGCCAAGTCATGATTAGATCTGGGCTGTTAAATGCCTGCTACATTTCTTCTGAAGGCCAGGAACTGTTTTATCATTGTACAAAGCAAAGCATTTCAAACAGAGCGGGGTGTAGAAGTGCTTTGATTTGTGATTCCTGGTATTGTGGATAATGTACAGAAAAATACTACATTTCCATGAATATTAAATTTCAGAAACAAATACAGTAAATAAGGTTGTTAAGTACCAAGAAAAATATGTACATACAATCTCTCTCTCTCCATCTCCCTCTCTCTATCATTCTCTCTGTCACATACACACACATACACACACACCTATTATTATCTGATCTCTGGAGTAAAGATGGATAAATCAGTGTCAGGTTTACGTGTATTCAATCATGTGTGTGCTCCATCCAATTTCCAGATTAGTCTGTAATTTCTTTTAAAGTGTACGATTTCACATTCATTTTCATAGACCATTTCTCCAATATTTTTGTACACATCATTCTTTAATGTATATTCTCTTTTTTGCTATCATTGAACTGAGAACTGTTAAAAAATTCAGTAAGGTATATAATCTAAAGAATATTTTTTCCTAACCGACCAACTAAATTCAGTAATGTTAATATATTTATAGAGCATTTGTAATAGTCTGATCCTGTAGATGTGACACAATATCATCTAAAACCTGTAATACTGAGCCATTGTAAGAGTTGCAGTGATTAAACTGAAGTACTGCAGTCAAGCCTCTGCTCACAAACTGAGTTGATCCTGATGGTTCAGGTAGCCAGCTCATGGTTGACCCAGCCTTCCATCCATCCAAGGTCAGTAATTTGAGTATCCAGCTCATTGAGGGCAAAGTGTTCTTTACGTAAGTATGTTGTAACTGCCTGGAGTGTCCTCAAAGTACTATGGGTAGGTATATCCATCTAAACAATTAAAAAAAATACAATTTGCTCTAGAATTTTTTGGGGGGTAATTGATGAATGTCCAGGATGTTTTCTGAAAATACAAAAGTTTATCTGGGCTCTGAATAGATTCCAACCTGATTCAAAAGTATTGATATGCAGTCATTAGAAGTTCTAGACCTGTCAGTTCCTATCCCTGTCTTCCATCTACTTCCTGGCTTGCATTACATGCACAAGATCTCCATGCACAGAATACCCTCCACAGAACAGAGTTATTATATCTCTCTGTCTTTGATGCTCTCCCACTCCACCCCAACCACCAAGAGGAGTCATAGCAGGAAAATTAAGCACTGGCTGGTGGAATATAATCTTTGGATGAAATGCTAAATGTGTGCCATTGAGAGGGAGGAAATCAGTGTGCTTTCTCTGTCTACTGACTATCCCCACTAGACAGAGTGGAGGGAAACACCATGCTGTGAGCATTGCTGTGCTAAAAATTCAGTGGGTCCATGTAGAGTGCATTTGGAGGTGAATGGATCATATGCTTTTTAATATCTATTACTTTCCTCCCTTAGTAGCTCACGTCCCCATATATGCCATGGAAGTGTTTGGCACGTAATAACAATATAAATCACTGAGCCTTGTTACTCTCTGCTTCCTTGATACAGATTTTACAGAGGATGAACCTGAAAATCTCACTGGGGAGAGGCTGCTTCTATGTTTCTGAATAGTAAAATATGCTGAAGCAAGGAGCTGCATGAGAAGCAGAAAAGAAACCGCTTCTGCAGGCCTCTCTTGTCTCTGTTACCATTAGCCAAAATCCGGTGTGTATAACCTACAGAATTAGAATGATTAATGCTTGCTTATTAAGAAAGCAATGGAAATTTATTAGTACAGCCGTGTCGCCAGCCCATTGTTGGCAGGTGTGTGACTATCAGGGTGACTTCTTTAAAATCTGTCAATTTTCCTCATCTCCTATTCCTCCCACCACCTATTTACCACAAATGATAAATACAAAAACAAAATGGTTGCAAATATAAAGGTGCTCTTCTCAGGAAACAAAAAAATGGACATTTTTCTATCATGGAGAGAGTTAGGTTTTCTGATAGACTGATTGGGGGGTGTACTACTATGGGATGGTTAATGATGGGTCAGCATAACAGGCACACTTTGCATTGATCTTTATTTCATGCATGATTATACAGTCAAAATAAGGTTGTGTTCATGCTAGATTTGAAATCTAGGTGTGCTACCGATTTCTTAATCACCTCTTGGTAGACCAGCTGCATGCTGGAATGGGGAGAAGATCAAATTGAAAAGGTAAAACCCATGCAACTTTTATCTGCAATGACTGAAAATGTAGCTGTAATGATTAGAATAAATACTAAACTATCCAATAAATAAAATTGGAAGGATTTACTGATGTTTGGAGATCTGTAATATGATCGCACAAAAGCTGGTATGCTGGTCAGTGATCATATCAGCCCTGAAGCTGCAGGTTGAGAATAATATGTGTAAGCATTTTTAAAATATACAATTGACTATTATTATTATTATTATTATTATTATTATTATTATTATTATTATTATTATTATTATTATTATTATTATTATTATTATTGTTGTTGTTGTTGTTGTTGTTGTTGTTGTTGTTGTTGTTGTTGTTGTTGTTGTTGTTTGATTTGATTTGATTTGATTTGATTTGATTTGATTTGATTTGATTTATACCCCATCTATCTGGGCAACTCATGAAGTGCAGAAATCAGACATTCATATTTATGTGTTCCTGCAGCTTGCTGACCAAAATTTTCTGTTTTATTCTGAAGTGAAAGTGCTTTCAAAATATAATTGGTAATATTATTTTCTCTCAGTGATCTTTAGCGTAGGCATATGTCTGTGTGCATGCGTGTGTGTGTGCACGTGCATTGCCCTTCTATCAAGTTGATTTTTACTTATGGGGACCATTTTGAGGGGTTTCAAGGCATAGAATATTCAGAAATTATTCACTGATCCCTTCTTCTGGTAGTGTTCTGGCACCATGCATCTCACCCAAAGGCTAAATATGCTGGTTCATCTACTTGAAGGCATGAGCTATCCAACCTGAGTACATACAAGAAATGAATTTTTACTCCATTTATACTATATATTTTTTCTATTGGCCTAGTTTTTGGTAAAAGAAACTGCTTCCATAGTTCCAGGTGCAATCATTTTATTCTTTGTTACATTTTATGTACGTAACACATGGTGCTCTTCCTCCTCATTTTTGTGCTGATAACAATCCTATGATATAGTTTAGACTAAGAGATGGCACCCAGTCCAAACTTACCCAGGAACCAATAAAGTTCAGTGCCAAAGTGGAAACTTGAACCTGAGTCTTCCGCCCTAGTCTAACACCAGTCTCTCAAGCAAGGACATGGAGATGGATTGCACATGTTAGGTGGAAGGACATGTCTGATACATAGGAGTGTGTTCTTCAATTGCCCCCACTCACAATGACAGCTATAATATTCTTCCTACTACTCAGTAGATAGAGATTTAGGATATGGCAACATCATACTACCTGGTTCCCAGCTATGGCAAAGCACTTTTTAATTTATTGTATTCATAATCCATTTAAGAATCACCTGCCATTGTAACACTTCTGCAAATGTAGTTTGCAAAGAAGAACATACATATTTTCTTGTATTTCACCTTCGTGATCCAAATGATTCAGTGATGACATTCTTGCAGGGAAAAAAGTATGTCTCTTTCTCCTATATTCAAATTTTATAAGCCATCAGTTCTTTGGATCTCAGATGTACGGTTTTGTCAACTGTGATAACCTCTTCGAAAATGAAATGGAATAAAATTTTCACCCCTTTGAATTGGCCAAATTCAATCTGCACATTTACTTCCAGCATGGAGAACAGCACTCACATACTTAGGGATTCAAACCCAGCCCTTTAAGAATTATGCATTGGCTGTCTTGGGGCTTCATGGGTAAATCTTTCAGTCTTGTTTTCTCTCACAGTAGGATGTTTTCAGTCTGAAATTCTTTCCACTCTGAATATAAAGCCATCTGTGAATTTATCAAAATTCATATTAAAACTGAATTCTACATCCTCTCCATACTCTTATATTAACAGTACATTGCTTTACATTTTAAAATACAGAGATTTTCCTAACAGTTGTAATTTACCTTATACTCCCCTTTTTCCATTTGGCAGGATAATATCACTGCTTCATGAAATAGGATCAGTCCAAGATATTTTACTCCCTGTGATAAATAATGTGATGAAGCCCCTCTCCATTTCACATACAGAAGACAACTGAACAAGATGTTAAATTTTACTTGACAGGGTAACACTCTCCACTGCGCCCACTTCAGCTGGTTAATTGAAGGGCCTTGGGACACACACAGCTCTGTCATCTACTAAGGGGGAATAACCAGTGGCTCAGGGAGAGCAGTCATGGCTTTGCCTGAGCAGCAGTTGCCTAAGGTAATTGCCTCACTCACTATATAGTTATAGAGCCAGTTCTGAAATGAAGTGACAAACATGGTTCAGTGGTGGACTACCTGTACTACACATAGAAGGTCCCAGTTCAAACATTAATGCCTTCAAGCAGGGTTGGAGAAGAATCTTTCCAGAAGCTTAGACAGCTGCTCCTAGTTAGCTACTGACCACAATACTGGGCTAGATGGAGCAAATATGACCTAATTCATTGTAAGGCAGCTTCATATATTCCTATATTTAACCTTTTTGCAAGTCATGCACATTCATGTATGAATTAGCACTAAATGCTTCCTCATGCATCTTGAAATGATGAAAATCGAAGACTATTTGCCACTGCCCAACTGATATATTTTCTCTGTTCACTTCCCCTTTTTCAGCACTGTCTGGAGACTACAAAGAAGGGAGCCATCCCTTCAGCCTTGGCCATATAGAACACGTGTCAGACATATTCATCACCATAGACAGATACCCTATTTATCAAATGGCCAGGCCTGAATATGAGACAGAATAATGTCCTCAGATTTTTTGAAGCACTCAGCAGGTTCCACTGAAGAGACTCACACTGAGGAGTCTGTGATGTGAAATACCCTTTTAAGAACAGGGTACTTTGGCTAGATGAGTGCATGACAGCTTCTGAGATTGTGATTTTTTAAGAGAGAGATAAAGACAGAAATTTCAAGAAGAACACAGCAGGATCCCACCCTGCCCTTCCCAAACCAAGAGCATCTCAACTACTAATGTTGAAATTACTTATTAAAATAACTGAATCTCTGTAAAAAAAATCAAATTGGATCTATCCTTCAAGGAGTCAAGGGCAGACTGACAGTAATACCATGAATTTAAAAACTATTATTATTACAATCATAATCATTCTTGTTGTTATTAACACTGAGTGTTGTAGATTACTAATTTTATTGGCTATCGAACTTTTGGACCTAGCCATTATTTTGTGGCTTTCTAGTTCAGAATATGGAGACCTTCTCCCTAACCAAGCAACTGATAGTGGAAAAAACAGAGGTCCATTTGTTCTACGGATGTGCCTTATTGGCTCCCTCCCAACTCCAGTTGCTCCATGCTCAAATAGAGGCACATAGATCAGTGCTCAGCTTTCCTTCTGAAGACACTCTGACCCAAACCTTATCCCAGAGTGTGTTGATACAGTATTTGTGTATTTCTGGTTGTTTGTGTGTGTGTGTGTGGGGGGACATTCCCATCAACAAGGAAATACAAATGGCAAGGCAAGGTCATAAAATGAACGGTAGTCAGGACAGATGAGCTTCTGGCCAGGCAGCAACTGTCTGCAGTTGAGCATGTCATTTTATTTTTACTTTTTCCTCCAATTGTCAATTGGTTTTCTATGATGCCTAGCAAGAAGGGACTGAATGAAGGACTTTAAAAGTGTAGTGGAGATCCTCCTTCTATCCCTTCTTAAAAGGGAAATGCCGAGAGCTTGTGTTTTGTCATTTCTTCAGGCTTTCTCTTCCTTGTATCTGAAATTAGTCTTCCTGCTCAGCTACTGAGTAGTTGGCTGAGGGGAGAGGTGGGGAAGCACCCAGTGGGACTGTGTCCAAATTGGTGCAATGTCACTGCCACTGGACGCATGCATTCCAAGGAGCCCAGTAAATGGACTGGGCTGATTCTTGGGGGTGGGGAAGGATAGCTGGGACACCTATACTGGCAGGCTTCATAATAGTCTCCCCCTGGAGAGAAATACAAAGCTCCCACATTTAGTCATGTTGTAGCCACAGTACAGGCATTGATGATTTAATGACTTTCAAACAGGAAGGTTTATTTCTCAGCTCTTTCTTCTTTGCTACCGACTCAGCATCTTCCTGAGGTTTTTTCTTTTCCTTATCCTTTCCCCAATTCTAATTGTATAAATAATTGAATGCAAGATGTAACATATGCCATTCTGCCCTGTTAAAGTCTCTGGGGTCTTTTCTTTGTCCTGCTATTTCCTCTAAAACATTGGGTTCCTTTTCACACATTTGTCAGAAGAAAACGCACATCCTACATTTGTAGTAAAAAGATAAACTTTCAACAGTGTGTAAAGCTTTTTAAAGATCCACCAGTTCCACTACGCATGATTAGGCATGATTCATGTTTCAATGAATGTGCTTTTTGTACTGCAACCCTGAGAATTCATCATTCTGGCCATGAAGAAGAAGGATACTACTAAACAATACAAAACTACAGGGGAGCCACAAGGGGTTATGGGACTGGTAATCTTTCTGCCAATTAGTTTCAGTGTCTCTCTCAAGAAACTACCAGTCCCATAACCCCTTGCAACTCCCTTTGCCCAGCCAGCCCAGAACAAGGCGAGATACAAGAAGTGTGTTGAAATAGGGCCATACTTTATTAAACCACCAAGCACAACATTTCCTTTCATAAGGGGGCCTACAGCAGTGCAGAATCATGATCTGAATCTGGGGCTGACCCTGCCCTAGACCCAGACCTTCTCTGGGTGAGTTCTGATGAGGTTGGGGCACACTCTCAAGGCATAGACCACCTCTTGTTATGCAAAATTAGTAATATATTATTCATGTACTAGGCAAATGTGGTGGAGAGGCAGAGCCGAGAGAGAGGCTAAAAGGTGGAGCCTCAAAATCAAGAGTCAGTCAAGAGAGTGAGAGTTAGTCAGAGTCAGAGAATCAGAAGGAGAAGGAACAGATATTAATAGAGCTAAGCTCTAATAGATAGAGAAGGTGGTAATTAATTATATGGTAAGAAGAAAGTATGATTAGAGAGACCTGTGAATGATTTGCTTGTGTACAATGAACATCTGAAGAACATCTGTGATTATTATTAACTTTGCTACACTTCAATAAATAAGTTCTGTTTGCATTTACCAGACAAATGCTTGGACAAATGTCTTTTATATTGTGGATAGTGGTAATCCACTGGTGGCAGTGAGGTAAACAAAGACTGGAACCTATGTGAGGGCACAAAAAGTAGGTGCTTTATAGAGGTGAACATCACAATTGGTGCCAAGCAGTGGGATCTGAAAAAATCCAGTCAAGCTAGAGTTAAAAGGGAATTTTCTTTGAGTCAAGGATGCCTTTTAGTCAGAGGTCTGTGGTAAAGAAGTGGGTTACCTGCTAGAGCTTTAGTGGTAAAGCTTAGTGGCGGGGCTTCTGATCCCAGATCTGGAGGGACTAAGATAGGGAATGACTCTGTAGGGAAAATTCCTTTTGAGGTTACCTCAGCATTTGAACAAACCCAGTGGGTTAGCTTAAAATCCAAGGCTCTGAGAATTAAGGGAGCACTTGTGGATAAAAAGCAGAAGCCAGGGTCAGAACAGGTCTGAGGTGAAAGGAACATAAAAAGCAGAGGCTTGAAAACAGAATTTGTTTTGTGTCTGGAGGTTGTCTCAGACCAAGAAATGTCATGGCTGGCATGGTGCCAGGAAAAGTGTAGCCATCTTTAGCTGCTGATTGAGAGCTACATAGTACCCCAGAAAAATACTGGGAAAAGGAAAACTATAGTAAAATAGTGTTTTAAAAAGAGGCCTGACTAACTCTGCAATAGAAAGCAGCTCTTATCAAAGAAGTATACATACTTATGCCAACCAAAAGAATTAGAAAGCTAAGAATGGAGGTAATTGATCCTCAAGAGGCACCAAGTTTACCTCAGGAAGTGGAGGGAAATGGAGACCCTCCAGCTATGGAGGGGGAGGAGACTTATGAGGGTGTCCCAGGGACAGAAGGTGATCTAAGCTCCCAAGGTTTTGAAAAAAGGAAATTGGAACAAGAATTCAAGCTAAGATCAAATGAATTAGAAATGAGAGAAAAAGCTGAGCAAGAAAACAGACAAATAGAGTTGGAATTAAAACAAATGGAATTTCAAATGGAAATGAAAAGATTAGAATTGGCTTCTCAAAACAATAATAGTAATAACAATTATTACTCTAGTGAGGGAACTCTCAAAATGTAACTTAAAGAAATTTCCCCAATATAGAAAAGGAGACTGCTCTGAATCTTTCCTCATATCATTTGAAAGAGCATGCTGGGACTTTAATGTTAAGGATGATGAAAGGATGATGGTTTTGAGATCCCAAATAAGTGGAGATTTAGCTGAGCTGTATTCTCAGATGCCTCTGGAGCAGGCTAGAGATTTTGAAGCATACAGAAAAAAGGTATTTTCTAGATTTGGTATCAATGCAGAACACCTGAGGTGAAATTTTCATTCCCTGACCAAAAAGCCTGAAGAATCTTATTCTCAGCTAGGGGCTAAGCTGCTGCAATGTTTGGAGAAATGGATGGAATGTGAAAATGTCACTTCTCTTGAGCAGATGAAAAATGCAATTGGGTTGGAATAATTTTATTCTATCTTGCCTGGGGAATTATGTTATTTAGTTAAAGATAAAAATCCTAAAAATCTATTAGAAGCAGGTGAAACAGCTGATTACATTGGGGAGATTCGAAACCACAGGTTCTCTGAGGTAAATTTTAACAGGTAAAATTGGGACAACCATAAGAAACCCTTTAATAAAAATTACCTCTGCAAAGCATAAGGGACAAAAGGCCAGAGTAGTACTTCACCTAAATTAGCACAGCCTAGTTCTCAGACCCAAATGAACCCTGAAGAAAAGTTAAAGTTGAACAGATCTCCTCAGAATGAGAGAAGGTCTTACCAGTGTTATAACTGTGGAGAGTTCAGTCATTTACAATTCAATTGTATGAAAAATAAACATAATATTAGGAAGGATGATAATCAGTCCAAGAAGGTTTACTGTTTAAAATCAGCTGAAGCTACTGAAGGTTGTAACAATGGTGGTTCTGTCTCCATGGCAACCGGCACAACAGAAAATTCTGATCTGCCACTAGTCCAGGTCATGGATTGTTTTCTAGTAAATGCAGAAAATGTTTTAGTTCATAACCCTGGTGTGAGGATTCTTATTAATGAGAAGTCTTATGTAGGAGTGGTTGATACTTGCTCTAACATAACCCTGTGTCATCCTGAGGTAACTGAGGAAACTGATGATCCTCAAGAGGCAAAAAGTTTATTGCCTCAGGAAGTGGAAGGAAATGGAGACCCTCTAGCTCCAGTGGAACAGGAGGAGACTCATGAGGGTGACTGAGGAAGAGAGGGTGTTATAAGCTACCCAGATTTTGAAGAATGGAAGCTGGAACAGGAATTTAAATTGAAGGAGCTAGCTATGAGAAATAAATTAGAATTGGAAAAGGCCAGGGCTGAGCAGGAGGCCAGACACAAGGCCATAGACTTTGAAATGGAGAAAGAAAGAGCCAGGGAAAAGGAAAGAGCTGAGGCCAGACAAATGGCATTTGAGGAAGAAAATAGACAAAGAGAAATGGAATTAAGACAAAAAGAGATGGAATTCCAAATACAGATGAAACAATTGGAATTGGCATCTCAAAATAACAACAATAACAGCACGAGTGAGGGAAATCTCTCAAAAATCAATCTAAAGACATTTCCCCATTATAGAAAAGGAGACTGCCCAGAATCTTTCCTCATTTCCTTTGAACATGCTTGCTGGGACTTTAATACTAGGGGTGATGAAAAGATGATAGTGCTGAGATCACAAATAAGTGGAGATTTGCTTGATATTTATTCTCAATTTCCCCTAGATCAGGCTAGAGATTTTGTTGCCTATAGAAAATTGGTGTATTCTAGATTTGGGATAAATGCAGAACAGCAGAGGAGGAAATTTCGTGCCCTTACGAAAAAGCCTAAAGAATCTTATGTTCAACTGGGGCTAAATTGGTTCATTGTTTGGAGAAGTGGATGGAACATGAAAATGTCACTTCTCTTGAGCAGATGAAAAATTTGATTGGGTTGGAACAATTTTATTCTATTTTGCCTGGGGAACTGCATTATTTAGTCAAAAACAAAAATCCCAAAAAACTATTAGAAGCAGGTGAAACAGCAGATTACATTGGGGAGATTCGAAACCACAGGTTCTCTGAGGTAAATTTTAACAGGCAAAACTGGGACAACCATAAGATTACCTCAGCAAAGCAAAAAGGAAAGAAGGCCAGGGTAGTACTTCACCTAAATTAGCATGGCCTAGTTCTCAGACCCAAATGAACCCTGAGGAAAAGTTAAAGTTGAACAGATCTCCTCAGAGTGAGCAAGCGAAGACAGTGTTATAACTGTGGAGAATTTGGTCATCTACAATTCAATTGTATGAAAACTAAATTTAGGAATGAGGAGGATGATAATCAGTCCAATAAGGTTTACTATTTAAAACCAGCTGAAGCCACTGAGAAAAGCAGTGACCAAGGTTCTGTCTCCATGGCAACCGGCATGACAGAAAATTGTGATCTGCCACTAGCCCAGGTTGTGCATTGTTTTCTAGTAAAGGCAGAAGATATTTTAATTCATAACCCTGGTGAGAGGATTCTTATTAATGAAAAGTCTTATGTAGGAGTGGTCGATACTAGTTGTAACATAACCCTGTGTCATCCTGAGGTAATTCCTAAAGAACAAATGCTCCCAAACCAAACGTTACCATCAAGGGAATAAGTTCTACTCCAGTGACTTTACCCATGGCTAAATTGAAAATAAACTATAGAAATTGGATCAGAAATTGGAACATGGCAATTTCTGATCAAATTCCTGCAGCTTGTTAATAGGGCTAGATCTCACTAAGCATGTGCAGAGTGCTTTTGAAGTAACATGTTGCCTGAGAGAGCAGTTAACAACCCCTGAGGGAAAAATTGAATCCCATACCTCTGAATCAAACCAGTGAGTGCCCCAAGTTAGAAAAGAATCATGAGGTAACCAAAATGGCTAATGAGGTTATTTTGAAACCCCCTAATGATCCTTCCTGTGTTGAGGAACAGATGGAAGAGAGTACTTTGAATGATTGTACTACAAAAGTTAGAGAGACTCCCATTCCACTGACTCCTGAACACCCAGTGAGGTCTATGACTGATAAAGACTGACATATAGAGAGGGTTTATATATGATAGAGCATGTTAAGAGTGCTTTTGCACTTACACGCTCAGAAGGGGGGCAGAGAGAATCCCATTATGTGAGGGCACAAAAAGTAGGTGCTTCATAGAGGTGAACGTCACACCACCCATCACCTGCCTTGGAAATACAACCCATATCCTAGAGATCGAACAGCATCAGTGTGCATCTGAAACTCCACCCCTAAACACAACTTAGCCCTCCAGAAGGAGACACTGTTGAAACTCTTTAAAGATTGTACCCACACCCACAGATCGTTCTTCATCCCTGTAGAGATCCGGCAACAATGGTGCAGTTTAGAGAGGCCTACATGGACTCACAAAGTCACCAGAGGAAGGCCCTCCCTTGTGCCACCACGTTAGACACAAAGTTAAGATGGCCCACCACTTCCTGCAGCTCCCTCAGTATTACCTTTTCCCTAGATCAGGGGTCGTCAACCTCCGGTCCCAGTGCCAGTCCGTGGGATTGCTGGAAGTGGGCCAAGAATACAGATCTCCACCCTCCCTCACACATGTGCAGTGGGCATGTTGCATTCACGTGGGGGCATGTGCCAACGGTGGACATGTCACATTTGCGCAGGGGGCTTGTCACACCTGCAGTGGGTGTGTTGTGCCTGTGGGGGTGTGTTGCTCATGGGGGCATGCCACACCCACAGAGGTGCAACACACCCCTGTAAATGTGACATGCCCCCCCGTGAGTGCAACACTCCCCACACACATGGAGCTCACTCCCCCAAGCCAGTCCATGGCCCCGAAAAGGTTGGGGACCACTGCCCTAGATAAGAGATTCCTCGGCCTGTGTTTAAGATCTGCCAATGTCTCATTGGGCAGCCTAGTAGGTTGCTGCAGGGTATTGAGCTCAATACTCAAATAGGTCAGCAAAACAGATGGCCCTCCATTTCCTCTTCTGCTGAGGGCACTTCTTTCAGACCCTGAAAGGCTGCCACAAGCTGCCAACAATAGGCAGAACCTCTTTTCTCACAAATGAAATAAAATACATCTTCTAAATAATATACCACATGGAAAAGTCTGGTCCTGCACTTGAATGCTGACTCCAGGGAAGAGCAGAAATGCTTAAAGGCCACACAAGAGATTGAGCAACTCAATTCATGTAAAAGAAACTTTTAAAGGAAAAAAACCAAAATCCCAAAGAGGGTTTTTCCTTTGAAAGAAGCCTAAAAAGGAAAAAAATCCCAAATCCTCAGGGTGAACTGGGAGGAGGTAAAATGTGGACTTAATTTCCCACTTTACCATCTCTGCCCTGACTCCACACATGTGTATCATCAAAAGATGTATAATGGACACTACATAAATACTGAGAGAGCCTATCATTAACTGAATCTCTTGCAGAATTTTGGTGCATCAACCAAAATTCACCTGTTTTCTTTTTTGGTACTACTCCCAGTGGGGAAACCCACAAATTAGGGACTGGTGGTGCCACAAATGGGCCCAACAACCTACATTCAGAGACATCCAACTTCAGAGAAACCTGATGTAAACCATCTAACCAGTAGCAGGCAACCTCCTATTTGGGTAGGCCCCCAACCTCTCCTCTAATACTGATGCTCTAATTGGGCTGGACCCTTTTGAAAGATCTGGGGGGACTAAGATAGGGAATGACTCTGTAGGGAAAAGACTTTCAGGACTCGAGGACAGCTTTTTTCCACTACTGGGCTCCTTTTCACCCCGTGATCCTGCTGCCTCATGGAAGCACACCACTAATGTGTGGGGCTACTGCAGGCAGCACACTGGTGATGGAATTTGCATGACCTTTGGTTGCAGGACCCACGTGCATTCAATTCCCAGTATATGAGGCAGGGTTGAACCATCTTACACTTCACAGGCTGCTTCTCCTTTCACCATCTTCATGGGACCCATCATGTCCCCACTAACACTGCTTATAAACTTATTATTATTTTATTTTATTTTATTTTAATTTGCTCTTAATGCAGACACACCGAGGAATTGCTTTCCTCTTTATGTATATTTAATAGGATGACTATTATGATAATAACCCTGGAATTGCAGAGTTGTCCAGTTCCTCTCAAAGAGGCACCACGGGGACCACATACCCAACCTCTGGCTCCACAACCAGAGACCTAAGCTACTCGGTTATCCTCTGCTCCCCTTAATTTTTTTTATTCTGTCTAATCTTTTCTTTTCTTTGTTTCTTTGTTTCTTTGTTTCTTTGTTTCTTTGTTTCTCTTTCTTTCTTTCTTTCTTTCTTTCTTTCTTTCTTTCTTTCTTTCTTTCTTTCTTTCTTTTTCTTTTTCTTTCTTTCTTTCTTTCTTTCTTTCTTTCTTTCTTTCTTTCTTTCTTTCTTTCTTTCTTTCTTTCTTTCTTTCTTTCTTTCTCAACCTGAGCATGCCAGCTGCCTTAAGACAGGCCCTAGCTACCATCCCTGGCCCCAACAGACCCACTCCCAGACTCTCCAACCATGTCAGGGAAAACAGGGACTATGGAACTGGGCAAACAATCCAAAGACCAACAGTGTGCCTTGCCTTACTTCTGCCTTCTCTCTTTTTACTTTTTTAAAAAAAGACATCATGGGGTAGAGGTTAACTCTCAACCCCTCAACCAATCTTTCTCCAAACCATGGGGTGGCGCCATTGCACCCCCCTCTTGAGGCCTCTCTGCAGATCCCAACACCAGGAGGTGAAATCAAAACCTCCTCATGTTCTGGATTGCACCTCTTTGCCACCAATTCAATGAAGAAGAGGCCAACGCAGGGGTGAGCAGTGTCTTAAGGTAAGCCTATCAAGTCACCAGTGTCCTCCCCATGTGTGTCTTGTCCAGGTGGGTGGGCAAAGAGTTCCTGCCCCCACAACATGCAGCCACAGAAGGAGCCTAAAGCATAGCCACTATCAGCCTCTTCCTTCACAGATAAAATGGAAATTGCTGAGGAAGCTTTTTGAAGTCTGCATCTATCTGTAACTGAAAACACCCCTAGAAGATTTTGATTTCTGGCTTTTAAGTCCTAGAATTCTAGCTGGGTGAATTCCTGATGAATTCTGGGAGTTACAGTGCAAATATATATAATAATATAATAATATAATATAATATAATAAAAATTGAAAATTCCATACCCATATGCCATTGCATAAACTTATGTTTATATTGGAATCCTATAAAACTGGATTATATGTACATAGCACTGAAGTACTAAATAATTTTTCTTCTCAGAGATCATTGTTAATAGCTCCACTTATTTACCACTTTGTTGACAAGAATTCTTTCTCCACATCTTTGTGGTATATGGATATGTGGATTCAAGCAGATATACAAGTAATTTCTTCCAGTTAATAACTAATCTTGAGTACATCAGAACTAGAGATACAGTACATTAGGTTTCTAATTATAGACATAATTTTCTTAATAGACTGAAGAACAGTCATGGTACATTATTTAGAGTAAACCTGATGAACATTTGGAGTGCTGAGTTGCATAAAGCTGAGCACATTCTATCTTCTTACACTATTCTTAAGATGGGTATCAAACAGCAGCTGGGCAAGGCCGCAGAGATACCAGGCAATACCTCAAATTATCTGTCAGCATGGCAACAGCTAGAGGTCACTCTTTAGCCCCCCCCCCCCCCCGCCGATGAAACAGTTGCTATCAGTCTAAAAACATTGACTACATAGCATTTTTGCTGAGTGTTCCAACCTGTCCCTAATGTGGACCAATCCATCCCAGATTGGTCTAGGGTTGGAGACTACTGTTTATTTGGAACAATTAGGATCATCCCAAATGAATATGGTTTTCTTGATGTGTGGGGAAAATATTTTTCACTTCCTCTGCCCTTTGCTGAGCCAGGACATGATTAATTTGCCACTATCTGGAAGTGGCCCACTTATTAAACCAGTTCACAATATTGTTTTGGAATACAGTGGTACCTCGCTAGACGATTGCCTCGTGGGACGAAAAACCTGCAAGACAACTGTTTTTTGCGATCACTATGGTGCCTTGCAAGACGTGTTTTCTATGACTGTGCTTTGCAACACTTTTTTTAGACCAATGCTTCACAAGACTTTTTTTAGGCCGATGTTTTGCAAGACTTTTTTTTTTTTGAGACCGATGCGTAGGGAACCTCGCAAGATGATTTTTTTCACAAGAGAACGATTTTCGCAGAACGAATTAAAATCATCTTGCGAGGCACCACTGTAGTCAGGCTTGATTGAAACAATCTAATCAGCCTGATCATTCCAAACCAGTCCAGACATGCTCACTCCCTGTAGTGAGTGTAGCTGTACTCTTAGTCTGATTGGAAGAATATGAGAAGTGACAAAGGTTAGAAGCAGAGAGGCACTGTGGTCTGGTATGACAGCAGCATAGATGCTAGTCTGGAAGATTTGGGCCCCAACTATACTTTATAGACAGCCCATTACTATTACTAGAGCACTCTCCTTAATTGCTGAAAGTGTGTGATTGTCACAAGAGGAGCTTGCCTCATCTCCCAAAACTTACAAATTAGCTTGCTTTGTTTTATAATTGGTGTTCTGAGCATAGTTCTAATGGCAGGTTATCTATAATGTGTATTTTAGTCCCAGGTTGCTAATGAGCCCTCATACATGTTCAGACCCGGCCATGAGCAGAAGTTTGTGCAGTATAATTAATTCAGGCCTGAATTAAAGAACCATGAATAGTTCTAAGTTACTAATTAGCAGGAGATTTTTGAAAGATGCTTTTGGAACCTGAACCTGAACCAGCTTTATGAATAAATACTCTCCATATAAATTGCTATTTCACTGAAAGGAGATCCTTCACTTATAGGAGATCCTGCTATCTTCCTTCCAATTGCAAAGCTCTAAAAATTTCCAGAGAGAAAAAAGGATCCATTTTATTGAAAGACATTTATTTAAAAGATTCATTTCAACAGAAATGATAAAGTGCTATACGAATTAAAAGTTCAACTTTCACATTAAAAAAAAGATAGAACACTTTGAAAGTGAAGTAAATGAGTGGTCATTAGTCCTGAGAAATGACCCAAAGTTAAAGAAAACTTTCTGGAACTTTGAGCTCACTGCTAATATGAGAAACCTCACAGAAAACATCCCATGGGTACTGTTGATGACATTTTTTTCTACCTTGTTTCAAATAAGTATGTGCGTGGGGGGAGAATTTAAGTGGCTAATTTGGACATACTGCACATTCAGGGGCTCACCATGTGGTGACAGCTGTTGCAATCCTCTATATAGAGGCATGAAGAGTACTTGTTAAATTCTTCTTTCTCTTCAGTTTAGGATGCCTTGATTTAACAAGATACCTTGATAAGGGATTTTCAGGCCCCATGAGAATCTTCACTTCCAGGCAAGACTGAGACAAGACATGGCAATTTTTTTTTCTTCACCAATGACTGCAATTTTTCCAAACTGTCTCTCTGTAGAAGTCATATCCTTTCCCTTTGAGAAGCAAAACGTGTGTGCAGCCGCACATGCTGCCACACAGAGGCCAGCATCCTGTCCATAGGGTAAGCCAAATAATAAATTTCTGTCCCCTCCTCCCTGGTAAGTCCCCCTCCTGCTGCAACTCTTTGGGGTGTGCACAGATCAAGCCAGCCTGCACACATACACACAACCTAAGAATTGCAGCTGGTATGGGTTTTTTTAGCAGGGAAGAACGGTTGCAAAGTTATGATTTAGCTTATGCTTTGAACAGGATTTTAGCCACTGAATGAGTGAATGTTTAGAAAGAAGCATACAATCCCAGCAGTGCTTCTAATGCTTAAAACTTCATGCAAAAATGTAGTAATCATCAGTATTCTGTGCATTATTTTATTTACGGCACTTGTTGAGAGGCCCACAATATACCTATGTTTTTCAGAGGAGAAAGATAAAATTGTGCAATTCCTCATCCTCACAAACAGGCAAGGATATGTACCCCAATATTAGGGTGACAACTACAGTATTCTCGTTTTGGACCAGATTGCTCCCTCCCACAGTTCTTCATTTGGCAGATGATATCTAGGAGGTGAACCATCCAAATCACTCCTTCCCCTCCCTCACAGTTGCTCACTTTGGTCTGAATTATGGTACATTATCAAAACTTGAAAAAAGAAAAATGTCTGGGGGCCACTATTTACCAACATTTTCTCTTAGGCAGCTTTTTTTTTGTTTTTATTTGCCCCCTCAGCATAACAGTATAGAGTATATCACATATCTTCTTGCTGCCTGGTCTATCAAAATGTTTATTTTTTGCTTACTGTATTTGCATATGACCAACTCTTCCACTGCCTTTGATAAAACTTTTATAGGCAATAAATTATGAACAATGTTTATGTATAATTTATCCTTTTAAATACATATTCTATGGTGCAGCTTTTTTCGAACTGAAGGGCTTACTTTAGCTTTGTAATTTTTTTAAAGGATTGAAACACTTTAAGGGATTCATGAATAACATATGCTTCAAGGTGCATTTGCATTTTTATAGTGCGGGTTGTGTAACAGTACAGATTTTGCTTTTGCAGTGTTCAGTTTCAAGTCAGCATGATTTTTTTTTCAGAATTAACTTCAAAATAGATATGGGCATTGAAATACTCTTTTTATTGCCTCCATACAAACTGCATTTCTGTATCAGTCAGGTCATGAACAATATCTTCCATATAAGAAAAATCTGTGTTTTGCACTCCCATATACAAATCTAGGTGAATATATTTCATTCCTGTAATGTGTAGATTGGTAATTGAAGTATTCAAATCTTCTCTATCTAAAAGTCCCAAGAAGCAATGAATTTGGTTTCAGTGCAGTATAGACTAGGGGATAGATGAGAATCCCAGATAATTTACAAAATCCATATCTAACCACAACAAAAACCTCCCATTGTCAGTTTGACCATTGCAACTCAGCAGTTTCCAGGTTTCCTATGTGACTGATACTTTGGACTAGTTCATACAATCAGCTGGGAAAAAATTGGAAAGCATTTATTTAAAGGGGGGGAAACCCACTGAAATCAACAGCACTGAGAGCATCAGTCATTGAAGGCAGCTTTGAATAATTCCGTTTTCACCAGTTTCCTGAACGTAAGGAGAGAAGCAGCCAGTCGTTGGTAACATTTCAGAGACTGGGAGCCACCACTCAAAAGGCTCAATTCCATGTCACCAACATTTTAGCATCCCTTGGTGTGGCCGCTGTGGCATTCACCCTTATTATGCTGAATAGGTTATGCATTATTCATGTTCTGTGCTGATGTGGTTGAGAGGTGGGGCCACCAGAGAGGTTAAAAAGGCAGAGCCTGAGAGGAGAGGGAGAGCAGAGTCAGAGTTAGAGAAAGAGAGAGAGAGAGAGTTGGCAGATCTGAGGTGTGATTACTCTGAGGAGTGAATAGTAATCTGTGAGATTTTAATAGAAGATTGATGCTTGATGAACGTGAAGAAAATACTTATGAATTACCGGTATTAAAGAAACATCTGTAATTAATAAACTGGTTTTAAGAAAAAGTGAAAACTGAATGGACCTTCATCTTTCCTAAGTAAAGTAAATTTAGTGATCAATTGGTGGCAGTGTGGCAAAAGGTGTTTGGTTTGCCTTCATATGCTCTGTGGTAGGAAGACAAACAGGGGCCATGAGGGGCAAACGTCACAGCCACTTTTAGGAACATGAATTGAGAGGAGCTGATGGAGAGGGTAGCTAATGTCTGGAAGAGACATTCCAACAAGTATTGAGGTCCTAAACCATTTAGGGCCCCTAAATATAGGTCATAACCAGCACGTTGAATTGAGCATGGAAACCGTCAGGGAGCCAGTCAAGGCACACTAAGATCAAGGATATATGATTGAATTTACAAATCTCACATTTTAGATCTGTTGAGATTTCCATTCTGTTTTCAAGGGCAGTCCCATGCAGAGTAGCCTATTTTTAATATTACCAATGTGTGAAGCCCTGTTACTAGGCATTTCTTATCGATCTGGGCAATCAATCAGATTGATAAAGGGCACTATTGGCCATGGCCAAAATTAGAGCCTCCAGAGAGAGTGCCAAGTCAAGGAGTACCCCCAAACTGCAGACCTGATCCTTCAAGGAAGTGTAACCCCATCAAGGCCAGGTAAATTTCCCTTTAACTAGTCTTTTTTTTCATCTGTGCTAAGGAGACATAAAAAGGCCTCTTACCTGAATCTTCTAAACTGCTTTGTACTGGGATGTAAACATCTTCTCACCTCAAATATGTTGCAATTCTCTAAATCCCGTCTCAATTTTCTTCTTGTCCTTATTTGCATCAGCCTATGAGAAAGTGGGTTTTTCTGCAAATGAAAATGTTTAAATGTTTTGCACAAAATGTTCTTGCTTTTCAAAATATAAGCTTTTTGAAAGACATTTTCTAAGTGTCCCTATGTATGCAAATTCAGTTTATTGCATAGCACACAGGATTTTATGGAATATCCAATATAGAATCAACACACTACAATGCAATATAAAAGAAATTTAATTAGACTTCTATTCAAACTTCCAAGTTCTAAAATTTAAGGTGCATGTACATATCTAAGAATGAGCATTAATTCAATTTGGAGATGCAACTATAAGACAACGAATCATTAATAATAGCAGAAATAATAATAAAGGACCGTGAGCGGCAATAATCTGTCAGCTTTATGAGTAGTTGAGGGTATGGACTTTGTTTTTATAAGAATGGAAATGAACCTTACCATTTGAAATGTGATAAACTTATCCTTATCTGAGAGCAATACCCTAAATTTGTCTTGTTCAGATCTTCCTGGGTAGTGTTCTAAAATAGACCTCAAGAGTCTTGCATGCTCTAGTACAAACAGGGGACTGTGAAGTGTGATGTGCCAAACTCTTAAGTGATTTAGCTCACAGTAACAAACTCTTTCATCATGTGAGATTCCTTTTAATCAGCTTTCTAGGACAGCAAGTGGTGGCATATCTAGATGAGCTTTAGAGAAGACTTTTCTGTAATCAATGCTCGTAAGATGAACAAAACAAGGGTCAAAGGAAGAGGGGTGATCACTTTGTAGAAGAGTGCAATTTTTGAGGTGCCCAGTGAAGATACATTTGTTTGGGCACAGCAGTCTAATATTCTCTGTTTTAATGAGAATTTTGTTGCAGAAGGACCAAGATGCTGCACATACTCTTCTGTCCAATGTATGCATTATCCAGATTGACTGAAGTGTGCTTGTATGCATTTTTCAAAGATACATATTTGGAGTTATATACATTAATTCACATATAACTCAAAATGGGGAGGGGAGAATCTGCCACTTGTAGTTTCTTCCAAAAGATAAGAAATCAAAAGTTCTGTGCACATGTTAATCATCTAGCAGGTAAAATAAATTTACATTTATTATAAATTGAATAAATTGATAACAAATAATTGGTTAATGCAAATTTCTTTTCCAGTCATGAATCTTCTGAGCTGCCCCAGGAATATCTTGTGCTTTGGCCAGGGTTATCAGGCAAGCCAAGAAAACTATGGATAACTTTTTTCAACAAAATTATCCATCTTTTCCCTAAGTAATGCTGGCTAGATAGCTCAGTGGTTGAGGTTGGGAGTTCAATTCTTCATGTTTTCTCCTGGGAGAAAGGCTAGTCTTGTAGTCATGGGCAAGCTGCACAGTCCCAGAGTTCCTGCAGAAGAAGGGAACAGTAATCTGTTACATTCCTTCTTAGAAAACCCTGGAAAGAGGCACCATAAGTTACAATTAATTTAACACCATGCAAATGTTATTATTTCCTAAGTTTGCATATCTCTTCCAGTTTCTTGTTTGAAGTTGCAGAAACAAAAAAAGCTGCAAAAGGCAGATTTCTTTCTTCTTTGCCCTTCTTAATTTATACTCAAATAAATGTGTATCTTTGAAAAATGCAGATAAACAGTATTTGGTCAATGACTATAAATTTATTTTATTTATTTATTTTATTTGTACCCCACCTATCTGGACCAATGGACCACTCTAGGCGGCTTCCAACATAAAATGTAAACAATAAACACAGCAAAAACATAAAATACAAAACAGCTATAATAAAAATAAAAATACGAAAAATAAAAAGAAAATCAAGAGTTGGCTGGAGGGAAGGCCTGAGTGAAGAACCATGTTTTTAGTTGGGTTTTAAAATGCTTACATTGTGTGAAGTGTGTACATTAGGATATACATATATCAAAATAACCACATATTTCCATGCTAAGGGGAAAAAAATCCCGCAATATGATGCAAAACCAGGAAAGGAGAAAATGCAGGCTAAAATGGAGAACTTTCTATTTCTACAGTACAGATAACGCTGTAAGTGCTGCAAGCAGTGCTGAGTTGTTCGTTTCTGCTGCTCCTTTAATTTTTCACAAGACTGCAAAGTAAGACTAGTCTGGGGACTCTATAAGAAAGAGTGTCTAACTCCAGCCTCTTGCCACTTTTCAGCCTGCCAGTTCAGGAAACCAAAAATAAATGAATTCAGGGAGCTCCAGGAAGGCTAAGTTTCACCAGTGGGACCTGCCAGTGCCCTGGGGCCTTGGCATCTGCCCAAAGTTGGCAGGTGCTGACACCAGCCTTGCTTGGAATATTCCTAAAAGCTTCCACTCCCTAAAGGCTCTTTCGCCTGAACACAGGCTGCAGTTTTAGCACAGAGCCATTAGGGAAGCTGTGGAGAGGCTTCTTTTTTCAAACGTGTCACCTGGAAGAGAAAATGACTCCTTTTATTTTACAGAACAGACAGGAGGCAAACAGGACATGCCATTGCTGACTGAACTGCAAAATAAAAATTGACAAATCCAGGAGGAGGGAGCTGCTATTATAAAGCCAAGCACGCCTGCAAAGTCTGCCTTGACATCCTCGGCTTTTACCTGCTGCTGTTGTGGTGCCTGCCACCGCCGTGCAATAGCCCCCAAGGTTCTTGTGACATTACTCTGGATTTTCAGTCAAGCCACAAAAGAGATGGATAATTTTGTCATCGAGAGTTTTAGGGGAGTGGAGCCTCAGAGAGAAAAGAAGCCGATGTGGAAAACAGCTACTGCTGCAAGCTGGAAAAGGCAAAGGAAAGATGGAGAAAGGATGGCGTTCGGCAGCAACATTGTCATTTCTCAGTGTGCCTTGATTTAAGAAGAAGATGCAAGCATATACAGAGCAGAACACCAGATCTTGGGAGGAATAATGAGAAACTGGTAATATCAGTGGCTATTCTTTCCTCTGGTGTAAACAACCCTACAACTCATGGAAATAAACACACAGAGAAAGACAAGGTTCTTGATTGTATTGTTAACCTATCACTAGTGAGGTTTAAATCTGGGAGGTCCACTGGTTAAAGCACAAGGAGCAGGAAACAGATTGCTTTTTTGATTTGGATTTTACAAATGAAGTAGTTAGCCTGTTTCCAGGGAGGAAGAATACTAATGGCTCTAGAAATCATATCAGTATTTTTAGGAAGAATCCGGAAGACCCTTTACATCCTCTGTGAAATAGGAATGGGCTGTCCTGTGCATCAAATTGTGATGTATCAGTTATTGCTATCCAGCAAATAGTGCTATAAAGCAGAAAGCTCAGGTTTGTTGCAGAAAGATCTGTACAGATGAAGGCAATGTCTCACTGGGATTTCCTTGCACTCCACTGCCTTTGACCTTTTGAGGATGTCACATGAACATGTTTCTCTCAAGTGACAATAATGCCACCTGATAATGCAAGACTGAAAGAATAAAGCTCTACCAAACACCTGAGTATGCATGTATACTGCTGATACTACAAAGCAGTGGCATCTACCTTTGGCATGTCACATGTTTGGACCAATTTCCAAAGTCCTTTATCCCTAGCAATACAGGATAGAGATTCTGGGAATGGTAGTCCAACAATTTTGAATGCCAAAGTTTTGCCACCCAATAACCCCCATCCCTCTGACAGAATGACGTTCATCAGCACAGCGGGGAAAGAGGTGATCCCTATACTCTTCTACTATTTCTCCCAAAAACTGCTTCAGTGGGTCTTCCATGGAGCATATTTTTGGGGGAACTTGTATGCTGTAGGAGGAAAGAGGAGAAGAGCATAATGTCCAGATGAAGTCCATGTATATGATGTTGGATTGTAACCATTGTCTTTTTTTAAATTGTCGCAACAAAATTCTCTGGCATGTGGACATGGTTTGAAAATCTAAATTCATGCTTAATGTCTCTATGATTTGTGTGCCTGGCTTCTGTAAATGGCAGGGAGTAGAGCCATAAAGAAGGCTTGCAACCCTTACCTTGATTAATATCTCTGATCCAATTTAAATATGACAGTGCCATATGGAAAGCATTTAGCTTTGTAAGTATTTGACACAGCTGCCATCTTATATGAAAGACAAATACCAGCTGCACTGTCCATTTGCATATTGTGTTGGCTTGCCAATGATCTGTGACCAAAGAGGACACCAATTCCATGTGAATAATATACACAAGAGAAGGGAATTACAAGTATACAATCCTAATGCTGCCCACAGAGGTTTCCCACCTAAACACTAGAGAAACTTTCGCACTTCTCCCCAGACAGTGATCAGAGACTGGGAACAGCAGGCAGTTTAAAAACTAGGAAGGTTTTGCATTGAATTGTGTTCTGATTTGTAGCTCTGGAAAGATCTGCATAGAACAGGAGCTCTGATTTTCAGACTGGGAAGATTCTGGACGGAAAAAAAACACAGCCATCCATCCCACATTCACATACCCTCAGTCCTAAGTGTAATGAAGATTCAGTGTAGCTAGCTGAAAGAAAAAGCAAGAAAATTCTAGAATGCACTCTAAAAAGTGCTGCGTCACCTCTTTTTATCCCTGGAAACAAAGTAGCTGCTTGGTTGGGCGGATGAGGAATAAATACATTCCGGTGAGTTTGAGTTTCCAGGAAAGGTTTTTGCTTTCATTGGGGCTTTATCTGTTAATCTCATTCCACTTTGACACTCTTTTTTTTTGCTAGAGAAGCAGGCACAAGACATCTTTGTTCAAATTGCAGCATTTTAAACTGATGCATGGGACACTGACTCACTTCCAGATCTTGAGATGACCAGTCTCGTCAGACCACAAAATGTCTATATGAAGTTCTGAGCTCTAGCAAAATCCTTTCCAAAGCTCTGTAACAGTTGTTTTCCACATCTACTACACACTCTTGCTAATGATCTCTCTGACCAATCAAAACGTTTTTCTCCACTTGACTTCCTAGATCACTGCTCCTTTCCCTGTTGAAATGCATGCATTAGGATATTTAGTTTGAATGGCTGCAAACAACCACATAAGCCTCCATTAGCATCTTCTGTAATGATATGATCAAAGTTTATTTATTTACAATATTGGGGAAGGATTTGTAGCTGGTGTAGTTTACAGTCCTAGTTTCCCACCAGTCCTCTCTTAAATCAGTTCCTAAATTGCTCCAAGATAACCTGAGAAGTAGGCCTGAGCAGATTTCACTCATTCAGTTATTTTATCACAATATGGTTTTGCTGCTAATGCTCTAAATTCTGCTTTCAAATTCCAGCTGTAGTTTTCACTTTATTTTTTTTATTTCTACCTCTGCTCCTCCTACCCCTAGTACATGACTGTATGCATACCTTGGACATGCTAATGTTTTGGATTAGAAATAGGCACAAATCACAAAAGTGGAAGTTTGTGGTGATTCATGGTTTGTGATTTGTGGCTATCCACGAACCACAAACTTTCAGACCTTTTTTTTAAAGCAAACAGTGAACCAGTTAGCATAAGTTCATGCTGAGAGAAGGGAAACTAAACCACCACTCACATAGCCTGCCCCCCTTCCCAATACCCCTGCCATTTCCCTACCTTGTGCTGCCACCTCCTCCACTTCCTCCTCTGTCACCACCATCTTCAGACAGCAACTGGCTTCCCTTCCAGGACCCGAGGCTGTTGTCTCTAAAGATGGTAGCAGTGGAGGAGGAGGAGGAGGAGGAGGTGGTGGTGGCAGCACAAAGTAGGGAGGCAACAGGGGCAGTGAGAAGGAGGTGGGGCAGGCTGTGGGGGTGGGGGAAAATGAACCAGGAAGTTCATTAACTTCCTTTAAGAGTTCATTGGTTTAGTTCATTTTGGTTTGACAGTTTTTACAAACCTGAACCAGCCTGACCCAATGAACCAGGAATTTCTGATGAACTCCCGTGGTTCATTCTTCGGTTCATACCATACCCATCACTGTTTTGGATTGTGGTTCCCAGTATTCACCTGTGCTGACAGGTGCACAGCAGAGCAAAAAGCAAAGCACAGAATTTGTAAACTAAAGTTTTATTTTTAAAAATAGATAAAAAGATTATTTTAACAGGTAAAAATAAAGTGTAAGAGCAGTGTTCAAGCTATCAGGTGCTTTATCATACATACATAAGCTTTTACTTTAATTATTTATATAGTTTTAAACACTCCCAGTTATTTCTCTTTGAACCTGTGCACATTGGCATTTGCCCTGCTGTTTGGTGTGCCAATGGGTCACATTGATCCACTCTTTTTTTCTGACATCCACATGTGGACATTGTTGGACCAGACCAATTTACCCCAACCCACAACCTTTTGAACCTCTGTCAGGAGTTCTACTATTTTGGTGTGGGTTGGAGGGTTCCAGTTAATCCATTCTCAGTAAGTGTGGTCACTTAGAATGAACCTTGCATGAATGTAGAGCCTTGCAGCTCCTTCCGGTCTCGATTTCTTGTATTCATTTCTCAAATGTGATGAGTCAATTTGATTACATTAAATATAATTATATGTATTTTCTTTGCCTGTCTGTGTATTGGCAATCAAAACCACAACGGTGGGCAGATTCTCATTTGGCTATACACAGACAGGCAAAGAATTTTTTTAAAAAAATATAATCAAAGTAATTTGTCACATCAGTGTATTTTATTAGACTTTTTTAAAAAAAATCACTTCCACTGATCAGGGGAAGCATTTAATTGATAGCAGAATGAGCTGAAGGTCAATATTCCATTTGGACAGGAGTGCACCAAATGTTACATTGCTCCTCCCCTGACCTCAACTGATCTTTTGTAGTCTGATATAACCTGCATCAAAACAGCCAGTTTGGAAAGGCTCATTCTCTCTCCACCCCACCCCACCCAGTATGGGCACTTGTATTTACACAGCTTCTTCACAAAACAGACTTCACTTATTTTTAACTAACACTGTATGGACCACAGCAAACTATGGCAAGTCCTTAAAGAAATGGGAGTGCCTGACCACTTTATCTATCTCCTGAGAAACCTATACGCGGGACAGGAAGCAACAGTTAAAACTGGATATGAAACAACTAATTGATTCAAAATTGGGAAAGGAATACGACAAGGCTGCATATTGTCCCCCCACTTATTTAACTTATATGCAGAATACATCATGCGGAAGGCTGGACTGGAGGGAACCCAAACTGGAATTAAAATTGCCGGAAGAAATATCAACAACCTCCAATATGCAGATGATACCACTCTGATGGCAGAAAGTGAGGAGGAATTAAAGAACCTCACAATGAGGGTGAAAGAGGAGAGTGAAAAAAAAACAGTCTGAAACTCAACATAAAAAAAATATGATCATGGCCACTGGCCCCATCACCTCCTGGGAAATAGAAGGTGAAGATATGGAGGCAGTGACAGATTTTACTTTCTTGAACTCCATGATCATTGCAGATGGTGATAGCAGCCACGAAATTAAAAGATGCATACTTCTTGGGAGGAAAGCAATGACAAACCTCAACAGCATATTAAAAAGGAGAGACATCACCTTACCAACAAAAGTCGGCATAGTAAAAGCTATGGTTTTCCCTATGGTTTTCCCTGTAGTGATGTATGGAAGTGAGAGCTGGACCATAAGGAAAGCTGACCACTGAAGAATTGATGCTTTTGAATTGTGGTGCTGGAGGAGGCGCTTGAGAGTCCCCTGGACTGCAAGGAGAACAAACCTCTCCATTTTGTAGGAAATCAACCCTGAGTGCTCACTGGAAGGACAGATCCTGAAGCTGAGGCTCCAATACTTTGGCCATCTCATGGGAAGAGAAGACTCCCTGGAGAAGACCCTGATGTTAGGAAAGTGTGAAGGCAAGAGGAAAAGGGGACGACAGAGGATGAGATGGTTGAACAGTGTCATTGAAGCAACCAACCTGAATTTGACCAAATTCTGGGAGGCAGAGGAATACAGGAGGGCCTGGCGTGCTCTGGTCCATGGGGTCATGAAGAGTCGGACACGACTAAACGACTAAACAACAACAATGAACCCTAACACACAGGTCTCACTGCATGCATCTGAAAACTCTGTCCAACCCTCTCTCTCACAAAACCCCTTTATATACTAAAGTGTATCTCTTCCACATGTCTCAACTGTTTCAAATGTTACTCTTGACACACTTCCAGCCTACAACTGTGAAACAACCCCAGTTTCTTACCCTGCGTGCAGATACAAATGTCTATACAAAGTATAGCTTTGGGCCAAACATTTTATTGCAGCCATTATTCAGTGATGCTGCAATTCTGTCTCTAGTTCTGTTGCTCTCTGAAAGCTTGAGGTCTGTACCTGCACTGTTGTAAATCAAATGAAAAAAATATATACTGTGGCAACTAAGAAGTTTAACTTTTTTAAAAGTTGTGATTCAAAATGTTAACATGGACTTTGAGAAATCACTTTTTATAATGATATTTAATCTCAGTTCATGGCATGGAATATATACGTTAATCCAGGCTATTAAAAATAATTTTGACATCCATTGTGGTGTAGTGAACAGAGTGACTCCCTAGGACATAAGAGATGAGAGTTTGAATCCCCACTCAGCCATGGAAAGTCACACAGGGTGTGTGTGTGTGTGGGGGGGGCACTGGTTTAACATCCCTCCAAAGCAGCCACTTTCCTTGAAAACTCTTCTAAGGTCACTGTAAGTCAAATGCCACTTGACAACTCATAGCACACAGTATTAAAAAAAAGAGAAAAAAGAAACAAAAGCATTTGAACTATAGATTTGTCACAGAAGTTCTTCAACTGAAACAGTTACCAGTGAAGAAGTCCTAAGGAAAACTAATACAGAAAAATATATCATAAAACACATAGGCCAGTATCTATTGCTAAAACCAGATGTGCAATCTGTAAGGGCAATCATGTTAACATCTACTTGCGCCTTCACACACTGAGTCAGAGATCAATTGTGCAACTGGTTGCCCACTAAGAAGCTCATAGGAATAGAGAGATGCTTACATGATTAGTCATCCACTTCAAGTTCAGGCAATAAGAAACTGGCCATATAATGCAGGAAAGTAGAACATTTCCACCAAGTAGTGAAAAATGAAGAATATATTTTGCTGCAACTGATTTTTGAAGGTAAAATAAATGGGGGGAAAATCTTGGATGGAAAGCATTTTTTCTTCTGAATAATCTTAAACACAGGTTTGGATGAAGCACAATATCGTTGTTTAGATCTGTTGCATCCAAATTTGTAATGGCCATGATTACATCCGGTATCTGTCAGAGAGGAACAAGATGAAGAATTAACTCTCCTTTGGTAAACTTAGTTTTCACTTTAACATATTCAATCCTGGAGTATGTTTTCCATGAGAACATTAGCCAACACAGCACTAGTATGCAGGGCCTGTCTCTTTACGAGAAAGTCTTAAATAGTTGAAGTTTTTGAAGAAGTAGTCTGTGCAAACTTACCAGACAGAAAAACAAATAAAAAACAAAATAGAACAGAACAGATCAAAAGGTTTAAATAGGCTTAATAGACTTAAATAGCAACTTTCTCACCTTTGTGAGCTGGTGTTCTTCCAGAAAGAACTGGTTTGAACAAGTTGATCTGCTTTCTACAGCAACTCTAATGTTTAAAGCTGATGTTTACTGTTTACTTTTTGGCTTATCTTTGAAAGATTTTTCTCTTCCCCTATGTTGTTCAGTGAAGACAGATTTCCTTTTCCTGATACAGAATTCAATGGGTTTTTACATTTCAAAAACCAAAGCAATTTCCTAAAATGGGAGGAAGCCTTCTGTTTAAAACAGTTGTGGTTTGTGTGTGGAGGAGAAGTGAACAAATGCTGCATACAATTTAAAACATGTGCAAAAATATATTTGGGGAGAATAAACAAAGAAAAGGATTTCTCAGCACTGTTCTGGGAAGTTTAACAAATGTAAACATATATGTACATAGGTAGGTAGGTAGGTAGGTAGGTAGGTAGGTAGGTAGGTAGGTAGGTAGGTAGGTAGGTAGGTAGGTAGGTAGGTAGGTAGGTAGGTAGGTAGGTAGGTAGGTAGGTAGGTAAAAGAACAATAAACTGTAAAATTAAAACACATAACATCCTAAAAACCAATAGCACCATAAATGATTTCTCAGTAATAGCAAGACAGGGGGATTTCACTCCATAAAAAGCAGCAACAACAAAGTAAAAATGCATGGATTCTATTTATTTATTTATTTTATTTATACCCTGCCTATCTGGTCATTGCGACCACTCTAGGCGGCTTCCAGACAAATAAAAAATAACATATACATATACCAAAATAAAAATTATAAAACAAAAAACAACAAATTCTTCAAGATGGAAAGATAACAAAGGATAAGTGAAGAAAGAAGAAATTATGTATTAGCTGGAAGCTTAAACATCCAAGTTTTTAGTTGGGACTTAAAAATACCCAGCGAATCTCTGGAGGAAGGTTGTTCCAGAGGCAAGGAGCCACCGCCGAGAAGGCCCGATTCATTGTTTTTTTCTTTTCGGGCCTCGCTCGGCATCAGGCTCCTCAGCCTCACCTCCTGACTCGAACGAGGGATACGGGTAGATCTTGGTGGGAGTAGGCATCCCGTCAAATATCGAGGCCCTAAACCGTTTAGAGCTTTATACGTAAGCATCAATACTTTGAAGTCAATGTGGAACCAAATGGGCAGCCACTGCAGTGCAGCCAGAGAAGGAGAGATATGATGGAATTTTCTCACTCCACTAAGGAGCCTGGCCGCAGCATTCTGCACCACTTGAAGTTTCTGCATCAGCCTCAAAGGTAGCCCCACGTAGAGCACATTACAGTGGTCTAATATTGAGATTACGAGCGCATGCACCAAGGTAGTGAGCACCCCAATATCGAGATAGTGTCGCAGCTGGGCTATCCGCCAAAGGTGAAAGAAGGCAGTACGGACCACCGACGCCACCTGAGTTTCCATAGTGAGTGTCGGGTCCAGATGGATCCCCAAGCTGCGAACCACACTCTTGGCAGGGAGGGTCACCCCCCAAAAGAGAGAGACAGTTTCCTAAACCACCTACTGTGGGGGCGCCCACCCTCAGGACCTCCGTCTTGTCCGGGTTCAGCCTCAGTCCATTTTCCTGCATCCATTGCAGCGCTGAAGGGACAGAACGGCATCTCCTGCAGTTGACAAAAAGGAGATGTAGAGCTGGGTGTCATCAGCGTACTGCTGACACGATGCTCCACACCCCCTGATGACCCCACCCAGCGGCCTCATATAGATGTTAAATAACATTGGAGAGATAACCGATCCCTGTGGAACCCCACAATTGAGACTCCACGGGGCCGAAACACTCTCCCCAAGCTGTACTCTCTGGGGACAGTCCTCCAAGAAGGAACGGAGCCAGGCAATTCCCAACTCAGAGAGCCTCCCCAGGAGGATACCATAGTCAATGGTATCAAAGGCCGCTGAGATGTTGAGGAGGACCAACAGAGACAATTTGCCCCTGTCAGCCTTCCTCAACAGGTCATCGTACAGGGCGACCAATGCCATTTCTATACCATGGCACGGCCTGAAGCCCAACTGAAATGGAGCCAGGGCATGTGTTTCATCCAAATGTGCCTGGAGCTGGTCAACCACCACCCTCTTGACCAGTTTGCTAATGAAAGAAGCACTGGCGAACTCTGTCCTCAAGGAAAGACCCATTAGTTATTGCTTTGGCCCATTCCATTGTTATAGGCCTGGCTGCTTTGATTAGCCAGGCCAGGCAAGGGTCAAGGGAGGAGGTGGTGGCCCAACAGCGATCAAGCACCTTGTCCACAGTATCCAGCATCACAGGCTGAAAGCACTCAAAAGTCACCGGGCAAGACGGAGTGCTGGACATCTCAGCTCGATTCACTGTATTTAAAAAAGGAGAGAGATCCCGGCTGATGGCCTCCACTTTAGATTTTAAAAATGCTGCAAATTGGTTCAGTGAGAAGCTAGGGGGAGGCTCATCACTCAGACTAATTCCGGATAGATAGCGCACTATATGGAATAATTCCTTCTCCTAAGCCGCTTTGTCGCTCGTAGGTCCTGGTTAAACCAGGCCACAGGCCGAACTCTGCATTGGAGAGAGTGTTTAGGTGCGATCGTGTCTACAGCCCTGGTGGCAGCAGTAAACCAGCCATCAACCAGAGCCTTGACAGGAGCGCTAGCCAGGTCAGCCGTAACAACACTCATGGCATCCTGGAATCCAGCTGGATTCAGTAGCCTTCGAGGGCAGATCATAGAAATAGGCCCCAGCTCCCTGTGAGGGGGGAGAGCCACTACGAGGTTACATTTTATTGGGTGGTGATCTATATGCAGGGGAGGAAGGAAGGATGTCTAGAGATGTGCACATCCTTATCTGAAGCAGGTATTTGTCTTCAATCTGGCATTTAGACTTTCTTTGAAACAAACTAGTGTATACCTCTAATGATTAGCAAGGGTCTTTCCATTGAATTAAAACTTGGGCTTCCTGTGTGTAACTTACAAATATTTTTTGATGTGTCCTATGGAGCTGGCAGAGGGACGTGGTGGCGCTGCGGGCTAAACCGCAGAAGCCTGTGCTGCAGGGTCAGAAGACCAAGCAGTCGTAAGATCGAATCCACATGACGGAGTGAGCTCCCGTCACTTTGTCCCAGCTCCCGCCAACCTAGCGGTTCGAAAGCATGCAAATGCGAGTAGATAAATAGGGACCACCTCGGTGGGAAGGTAACAGCGTTCCGTGTCTAAGTCACACTGGCCATGTGACCACGGAAGATTGTCTTCGGACAAAACACTGGCTCTATGGCTTGGAAATGGGGATGAGCACCGCCCCCTAGAGTCGAACATGACTGGACAAAAATTGTCAAGGGGAACCTTTACCTTTACCTTTATGGAGCTGGCAATGTTAGGTTTGTGTATATTGGTCAGATTTTTGTTCTATATACACACATGAACTTGACAGATTTTACCTATTAAGACTCTGAAAAAGCTATGTTTCGTGGAAATCTGCACAAGGCCTGACTGTTACATCTGCCCATTATTCCAGATATTGTGAGCTGTACCTATTCCTTTTGCAGTAGAGGAGCAAAGAACTGTGACTTTGGATGAACAATTCTCTATTTTTTGACAGATTACTTCCCCAACCCCCTGGGGATGAACGGCTTAAAGGCTACACAGAAGCATCCTCCTTCAGCTGCTGGCCCAGTTCTCAGACCTACTGTATTGGACACTCACAATACTCCTATTAGTGAAGCACAGACGGAAGGGTGATTCCTCTGCCATACTTTTAAATATAAAGAATATGTAAATGTCTTCTGTTTGTGGACATTTATGATTTTGCCTCAGATGTTTAGTAACATCTGCTTTGGCTTGATTTATGAAGATTGTTTAATGTTTCAGAGCAAGATTTTTTTAAATGTTCTCAATATCGTTGGCCTGCTCCTTAGAAGAACTGGCACTGAGTTTTTTTGTCAAATAATATTGCTCACAAAATACTTTCTAACTCATTTTGCTTATTGCATTTCAATATACCATAAATGAAAAAAAATAACTTTCTGTTTTCCCTCTTGTTATTTACATAAGCAATTCTCATATCTTTTTTATTTTATTTTATTTCCTACAAATATCTATATAAAGAGGAAGGCTCTTGGTAATTATAATCAAACCAATTTAATTTCACATAGAATTCCCCTTGAGCTCTTTTGATGACCAGTATTACAGAGTTTTTCATTTTAATTTACTGTGCATCCCATACTTTTCTTTGAGGTAATGGTTGCTTTGCAGTAGGAAAAATTTATTGCTTAAATATGTTTAAAGGAAAACTAATCGAGAACAATAACGTTGATCTTTTTAAAACCCGAAACAGCAAAATTGTTATTATGCTACAGTGGCAAATAAACTGTTCCGGGCAGCTTTATTGCACATGGACATATTCTCAACTTCCACAAGAACAATATGATTCAGAATATCAGGCTTAAAAAGAGAAGATGGCAAAAGCATTGTGGTAACTTGTGAATATCTTCATGGGAAAGGGGCTATTAAGGGGACCCATGGGTTCTGACATAAGGGTAAAAGTTGAAGATTACTTTTTTCAACTCAATTTTAGTTAACAAGTTAATGAAATAACTCCAAACTCTTTGAACTTTTAAAGTCCTCCTTTAGTTTGCCCCAGTTAGTCTTATTCTGGGCAGTCCAAACATGGTAAGTCTCCCTTTTCACCCTCCCCATACAAGACCAGCAGCTTAAAATTGTCATTTTCTGTGTTAAAAGTGGGAGATATAATATGGCACCTTGGTTTCCAGGTAAGGGTCCCCCCCCCCAATCAAGGCCCTCTTCATGCACCTAAACTTACAAATTACAAGCTGCATGATTCATTCCCCTTTAGTGTACATTCTTTCTTCCATATGGATTTCAGCCTCTTAACTCCCCATAGGAAGCTATGAGGAAAGTTGTCAGCTCATATAAGAGGTGGCTCAAGATATTTTGCTGTAAGTGGTGAAGAAAGAAATGATGGCCCCATACTGTAAGTAGAAGACTCATTTCACTATTAACAGCAGAGAGCATGCTCCATTGGAATTAAAGACAGAAGGAGAGCTATAAGGATGACATAAATAGCTTGGCATGAAAAACTCTGTTCTCAAATAATTTGCTGTCCCTCCTCATGCCATTCTCCAGCAGGTGCTTGACTAACATAATTGCCTTACTTTGTCTAATGTTAGGGCCAGCAATAACTCATGCAGGCTGAGAGGTGATGGAGGCAGAGAAAAGAATCCAAAAGTAGGTATGGGAATGCAGAGTCATGTTATCTATGTCGATGCCCAGACCTTCTAAGAAGCCAGATGTGACAGAGCAGGGCAGATGTTCAAGAAAGAAGAAACTATAAAGCCATTGTGATTTTTTTTCTGGAGCTTCCTTTTCCTTGTTCATATTCTTTGATGATTTTTTTGAGGGCACATTTTTGCACTCAAAGTATACCCTTTGAAATAATGGCTCTACGTGGTTGTCCAGGTCACTAGAAACAGCCACACCATCTGATGGCTCTCTTGCATGTATTTGACCACACCATGTCTGCCACCTTTTCTGCTTCAGGCACAGCAAATCAGCAGAGACAGATAAGGTGGACACACCAAAGGTGTCACCACCTCCAGCCCCGTACTTTAATTCTATATTGGAAATTGATGTACATTAATGACACTATAGTGTGAGAAGAAAAACAAGTGAGGAAAATACAGTGGCGCCTCACTAGACGTGATAATCCGTTCCATTGAAATTGCTATTTAGCGAAATCATCATCTAGCAAAAAGCATTTCCCCATTGGAATGCATTGAAACCTGTTTAATGCGTTCCAATGGGGAAGAATCATCATTGTCTAGCGAAGATCGGCCATAGGAAAGCCGCTTTGCGAACCGCCGATCAGCTGTTTAAATAGCTGTCTTGCGAAGTGTAGGTCCCGAAAACACCTGTTTTGCAATTGCGGAGGGAGCTGTCAAAATTGTCATCTAGTGAAAATCGGTTTGCGAAGCAGGGACCAAACATTGTCCAGCGAAATTCCCCCATAGGAATCACTGTTTTGCGAATCGCTATAGCGATAGAAAAAAGTCAATGTCTAGTGAAAAAACTGTCATGCGGGGTAACTGTCTAGCAAGGCACCACTGTATGACCTTCTGATGATTATCAAATGCATGACTTTTAATAAAAGAAATAGAACCAACTACAGAAAGAAAGCCAGTCCCCTAATGCACATGGCATGTTGGAGGACATCACTAGGTTTCTCTCAGCTTGTAGTACAAGAACGCTTCAGCAGCAATAAAGCTTCTATGTGGATGGACTCTGACAAGTAGAGTGAAAAATAAAATACTAGCTAGATTCATCAGTTAAGGGAAGTGAAGCTTCACAGATACAGCTGAGGTGTAGATCCTTCTCCTCTGTATAGCCTATAACTCTGTGTGCAGGATGGTTGATCAATAGCTTGGAGTATTTCCTCCATTTGAAGGTCAAGATTTTATCTCATGTAACAGTTTAAAAAATGGGAGAAGGGATTGAAAAGAGATGAAGAATTTTTTTAAAAAAAAAATTTAAAAGTATGCCTGGAAGTCAGCCTATCAGCTGGTGCCTGCAATAAATGTGTGACTAAACAATGTGGAGGACTTTCTACAAAACAAATTATGTTTCCTGCAGAGATTAAATCAATTCTATGCATAATTTATTAAGGGCTGTCACGGGTGGCCTGGTTTAAGATAAAACCCAGACAAATTGAGTCATTTCTCTTCAGAGGGACCAAATATGTTTATCTGTAGCTGAAGCAAATAGTATTCTGTCCAAGGATGCCTCGCAGAGCCAGATCACACAACTGGCTGGTCAAAGCCCAGTTTGACATGGAGGAGTTGCAGAAATGGATGCCTAGGGTGTTCCCTATGGAGTCCTGCAAACCTGTGGGCTTGATAGATTCATGCAGTTGTTCTGTCTCAGCAAAATGGAAGAAAGAATTGTGCAAGTAAGGCTAAACAATACATCAGAGCTTGACGTATAGCTATGATGTGTGGAGTGTTACACTTGCCACATCTCATGCTATATATGCAGCGGTGGAGACACAACCTGTTCATTCAGTCCTCCTAGTGCTGAAATTTAGGAAGGACAGATACCAGTTTAAGAGGTATGAAGAGAGTTTCCATTACTGAGCTAAAACTAAAAAGATCTGGGTGGATTCCATGAAATATATTATGGTTTCTGTGAAGATTGTCAGTTATTCAAGTGAGGTTATCTGGAAGTTGAGTCATGGCAACTGGACTTCTTTCTTGTTAGGTTGAAACATTTCACTATTCATACACAATTCAGACCAGAGCAAAGTGAAAGCAATTTGGTGGATGTATCAGGGGTCTCCTACCAACTTTTCTCAGACTGAAGAAGCTGCTTGGATGATTAGCAAAATGTTTCAACCTAATAAGAAAAAAGTCCAGTTGCCATGACTCAACTTCCAGATTTTGTGATTTTCTTCTTCAAAATTTGAGATCAGGCTATTCCACCACACAGGGAAGATACCTTCAGACACATGTATGAACCCGCTCTTAGGGATCCTCTAAATGCTAGAGAGGGTTAGCATAATCTCAGTAGCAGGAGAGATCAAAAGCTTTGTCCTCCCAACCAAGAAATAAAGAGGCAAGACACAGGTTGTTGAGTTTAAACTTGGGACACAACTTTATTAACTATTTAAACTAAATTCCCCCAACTACAAGGGGGCTAACGTGCGATCTTCTTCCAAATACGAAGCAGCATATGGCCTCCGGACTATCATAGAGCAGGATGAGCTCCTATTTCTGAATCGTGCTGTCCACTGTACAACACGCCTTCAGGTGCTCTATAATGAGGTTACCCCCCACCGTCTCAGCCCACTGAGCCTCATGCCCTAAGTGAACTGTTGGCTGGGGGCAACACTATGAACAAACCCACCTCTCCTCAGGTGCCCTCTTGGGTCTTGACCGAGAGATGGAATAATTCTGGACCATGTGTCCTCCCTGAGCTAACTACAACTCATTCTCTTCACACCACCCGCCATGGCCTGGGGCTATTTATATGCTCCAAGCCCGCCACCAGAGCCAAAAATTTCAGTTTGAAGGCACCCTTGTAGATCCCTCAGAAAAAAGCCCATACCTGTCAGACAAGTGAACAGTCACCTTTATACAGTTCTTGCCAATTGTTGATATCTGTCAATCTGTAATATGCTTTCTCGCCGAGGGTTAACATCAAAAGGACCTCATATGTTTCCTGTAACCAATTAGGCTTATAAAGCCTTGCTTCCTCTACCCTCTTTCACATCCTTCCTCGATGGTGCAAAGTCCTCAGCAAGGCAGAAGCTGTATGTGTTTGCCTGTTTGTTGGCGTTACCTGAACTGCTGTCACTTACTCTGTTTACTCTTTTGATATGTTATGTGATAAAGTTTTAGCACTTTGTTTGTTTTCTTAGGAATCCAGTTTAGTTTACCTTTCCCTAAGAGAACTAGATAATATATACAGTGGTGCCCCGCATAGCGAGGTTAATCCATTCCAGATTAACCTTCGCTATGGGAAAACATTGTAAAACGGATCCAAAAAATCCACTGGAACTCATTAAACAAAGTTTAATGTGTACCAAATGGGCCCAAAACTCACCGTTCTCCGATGTTTTCCTTTGTTCCGGCAGCCATCTTGTGTGTACCGGTGGCCATTTTGAGCATCCCGGCGGTCGTTTTGGGTGTACCGGCGGCCATTTTTTTGTGTTCCGGTGGCCATCTTGGTTGTACCGGCGGCCATTTTGAGAGTCCCGGCGGCCATCTTGGGTGTACTGGCACCCATTTTTTGTGTTCCGGCAGCCATTTTGGAACCGCTGAACAGCTGTTCCCCCATCGTAATGTGAGCATGCCCTCGCATTAGCGATGGGGAAATCCACATCGCAATGCAGATTCATCATTCAATGGTGCACTTGTTATACGAGGCACCACTCTATATACACTATTTATCTCAGTGTCTCGAAGCCTCCTCTTTTTTTCCCAACATCAATGATCCCGTATGTTGGGATATCTTATCACTGGCCTATGGCCGGCCCTCATAGCTCGGCTGACTTCTCGATTGACACGACACCTTGCACAATCGATGCACCTGGGATCACAGTTAACTTTCCACATGAACCTTGGTATAATGTTGGACTAAATCAGTTTTATTGTTGGGAACTTAGCCTTCAAAATCTGCAAGTCCTGAATCACTTGTAATATCAATGACTTGTCCGTACGTCTGGTCAAGTCATTATCTCCCAAGTGGACCAGAAATACATTCGGGGCCACATCTGTCATATTCAGGAAGGCTTACTCAAGGGGTTTGGCCCAAAGCATACTCTTCTTTCCCTTCCACTCAAATGTAGGCTGACCTCCCAGCCTAAACTGTGGCCCCAACTGGTCCACAAAGCATGTTTTACCGCCCAATGAATATAACTGTGGCCATACACCACAACTCGTATCTGGGTGGCAGCCACCCCGAATCCTGAAAGAAAAAGCAAAAAACCATCTAATGCAGGAGAGAATGTACATAAGTTTTGAACCTGTGAGAGGACCACCTTCCTACTTTCTTTATTTGCTCCTAAAGCAGCTGTTGTAGATGCTATGCCTATCCTAAAGGAACGAGTACCAAATTTCCAGCCTGCAATACCTGCCTCTTGCATCCCCTGGGATGTAACCATCCAAAACTGGTATTTTGTGAGGGGCGATCCATCCTTGTGATGAAACAAATCTCCACTGGAGTTCCCTCTTACTTGAACAAATTCTGAAATGGCCTTAACTGGGCAGAGCTCCCTTACTGAGCAAAGTCCCAAGCTTATGACCTGGCCCTGCTGCTTTGAAAAGTTTGACCTCATCTTGGTCAGTGCAAACTCTGTTCCAAATCTGACCCAGCTGAAAAAGAATTTTAGGGGACATAAGGGTACACTTGTCTTCAAGCCTACCTCATTCTTTACCCCAGCTCACAATCATTTTTTCTAACCTTGAAATCACTAACCAGATCAGGGTACCCCTGTGCCTTAACATAGAAGGCCAGAGCAGACATCCTTCCTTGAAAGGAGAAGCCAAACCTTTACAATGGAGGTAAACTCCATACTGCCGTAGATGATCAACCATCATAGACCATGGTCTACCCATGCCTTCTTCACTGCAAAAGGCAATAAATTCTTCACAAGCAGCTGCATAGCTGTGCCTGGTACTGGGAGCAATCGCTAAACTGATTGCTCTGTTGGCTTCAATTCTCCAATGCTCCATACCTCTTGTGGCAATATCTCTGGATGACCCTGAGCTTCCAGGGCCAGTGCCCTGAACTGGTTGATCTGTTGATGGAACAGGGCATCAGCCAGCTCATTCTTTACACCAGGCATATGACAAGCCCAGAACACAATATTGTATCTCACACAACACAGTGTAAATGATCTCACCAGTCTCATTACCCTCTGAGACTTAGATGTAAGGGTATTCACCATGTGTACCACTGCCATATTGTCACAACAAAAGGTGATTGCAAAATTGGTCCAGGTTTCTGCCTATAGCCATAGAATTCGGAAGAATTCCAAAAATGTGAGGTCACAGATGACTTTGGAGTCATTCCATTCCTTTGGTGACAGGCAAGCACACCATCAACCTCTAAAATAAATGCCATATCCCGCTGACCCAACAGCGTCTGAGTGCACTTGGAACTCTGCCCCCAAGCACACCTCATCTCTCCAGAATGAAAATCCATTAAATTCCTCAAGGAACTGCAACCAGATCCACAATCATGCCTGCTGAATTTTTTTTTACTATGACGTGGCTTTGTTAGACCCCTCATGGCCTCACACAATCATCTTAAGAAAACCATACCCGGGGCAATAACTGCCGCCTAGAGTGGTCCTATGTGATTCAGATAGGTGGGATATTAATTAATTAATTAATTAATTAATTAATTAATTAATTAATTAATTAATTAATTAATTACTTAATTAATTAATTAGTTAATTAATTAATTAATTAATTAATTAATTAATTAATTAATTAATTAATTAATTAATTAATTAATTAAATAAATAAATAAATAAATAAATAAATAAATAAATAAATAAATTTACATGCAAAATTAAGGTGACCCACTAACTCTTGTAGCTCCCTCAGCATAATTCTGGACCATTGCAACACGTTCCGGATTCAAATCCCAAGATCAGTCAACTTACTATCTGGCAGCCTACTGGATTCCTGAATAGTGTTCAATTCAATCCCCAAAAAGGTGATCAAAGTAGATGTGTCTTCTGTTTTTAGCTCTGCCAAGGGTACGCCCAGTTCTTTTGTGACTATCTGAAATGTCCTCATGAGGAACTCACATTGGCCCATACCAGGCTTCCCACAGAATAAAAAATCATCCAAATACAGTGATGCCTCAATTTACGACCATAATCCTTTCCAGAAGATGGGTGTAACTTGAAATGGTCGTAAGAAGGACCACTGTTTCCCATAGGAATAAATTGAAACCCCATTAATCCATTCCGGCCAGACCTCCCCCCAAAAAAAACCCCAACAACAACAACAACAAAAACACCACACAGCAAGCCCCATTGCAATGCAATGTTTTTGTTTTTTGTTTTAATTCAGCCCCATTGGGTTCAGATTTGGTACTAGTGGCTCACTGAAAGGTCCTGCTACCCTGCCCTCAGAAACTTTCTCAGTCTTTTTACTAACCACATCTTCCATGCCTCTTATGGATTTAAGGTTTTTTTGCCAAAGTGGCAAACCTAGCAGCCTGCACAGGGATTCAAAAGCCAAACTTAAAGCCATCCATCAGGTATCTAGCCAACTCCCTATCCGGGTAGGATAGCAACTAGTCAGACAAAACTGATATTTTAATTGGACTGGGACCCTTTTGCAGTGGTGGAAGAGCCCGCTGACTGCCTCTTGGTCCCACCTCCATCCTTGTTTCCACCCGAGCCAGGCAGCCTCTAAAACATGACACTCAATCATGTGGGTTCCTGTAGATAGAACATTGGTGTCGAAATCTACAAGGTTTTCTGTTACAAAACCCTTTTGCATTGAATTCCCAGCAAACCAAGTGAGGTTGAACCAACTGGCCCACCAGAGGTGAGAGGACATTAAGATTGTTGGCTCTCTGCATAAGATGCCCACTATCAAAATGATCACCCAGAATGGGGTCATTACCTGCAACCAGAGATCGTGATGATGCACATCCAACTTCTATCCGTTGTTTAATCGTCAGCTCTTTGTGTATGATGATGATGATGATGATGATGATGATGATGATGATGATGATGATGATGATGATGATGATGATGTTAATTTTACCCCAAGAAAAACAACACTTGCCTGGAAACAAATTGCAAATTAATAAATATCCCCACCCTTGCCAGCCCTTCCAAACTTAAAAGGTGGAGAAGGGGAGGGGTGGGGTACAGGGGGTTGGAGGGTCATGCTACTCCCCTTATCCCCCCCTACAACAAACAAAACTTAATTAACAGCAGGAGAGAAAGAATGAAAAGACTGAAAGATGCAAATAATGAAAATATAAAACCAAAGGGTCATGCCACTGCATGACCTGGTACCTGCTTCAGCTCCAACCCTTGTGCTGTGAAAACAAAACTGTTTCTCGCAGCCGAAGCCTCCAACGCCTGATCGCAAGCTCAGCGAATGAAGGAAGAGGCTGAGCAGGAGGAACCCTGCTTTGTTAAAGACTCTGTCCCTCCACCCCTCAATCAACTGTGATGCCACTTTTCTGGGGCAGGACGGCAAAGTGTCCCCACCATTGTGCCTCAGCACCATGGCGGAGCAGACATTAAGATGGGATCCAGACACATACTACAGATGGGTCTAGCAGCTGAAATATTATTAGAATAGATTTCACAACCCTTTATGTCTTTGAATACCTGATGCCAAAGCTATGGTGTGAATGTCTTAGAAATTTCCCTACAAGTGCAAGTAAATTAGTAGTAGATGGGAGGAATCTCTTCAATATACAAAAATCAAAGAACTGCAGAGTATATATTGCACACCACACCATTCTTTGTTCAGTCCCCTTAAGAGGACATTTACTTCATAGAATCCTAGAACAGGAAAGGATCTCAAGGGTCATTAAGTCCAAAGCCCTGTGGAAGCAGGAATTTCATAGCTAAAGCCTCCCTCACAATTTGAGATCTAATCTCTGTTTTAAAAAGTCCACTGAAAAGGAATTCACCAACTACTGAAGGCATTCATTCACTGTCAAACATCTCTTATTGTCATTCTTCCTAATGACATCTTGCAATTTGAAGCTATTACTTCAGGTCCTACCCAATGGAGCTAGAGAAAACATGCTTGCTTTATCTTCCATGTGACAGTTCTTAAAATATTAGAAGATAGCTATCATCTTTCTCATTATCTTCAAAATCAGATACACCTGAAAAAATGGTCAGAAAACTTCCCAATTGTATTTATTTTATGTCCATTTTTTTGAGCCAAGAACTGCACTGCAAAGTTTGAGAAGTGTGTAATTAGAATGATACTATGCTTTGTTCTTCATAACAATCCAACAAATATGGATTAGATTGATACATTTGAAAGTGAAGACTAGACAAAATTCTCCTGATCACTCATCCCTTCTCATGAGATGCCTTATTATTCTCATTCACGGATCTTTGTGTTCCCTTTGATTGTACTGCTGCAAATCAAGATGGTCAGTAGCTGTATGTAGGAGCAAACCTTTGTCCCTTACTTTGAGGACCATAGTCTAAGAAGAACCAAAACATTTTGTAAGAGTTTCCTGCGTTCACTGTTGCAGTAGTATATAATGTGATAGTGGGAGAGAAGGGAAGACAATGCATGTCGACTTTGTGCTCCATGCCTAGAAATACAGTTCTTCCTGTTTTATTTCTCTTTTCTTTGCTTGTAGCTTTGCATATGGTTGTGCTGAAGTTGCAGAGCTGAATCAAATTCATCTGACAATGTTGTTATCAATCAAGTTTCCCAACTGCTCATTTTCTACATATAACAGCATTTAGGCAGAAGACAAATGCAAACAATCCCACAGTTCTACATCTAGCAGGTGGACTGTAGGATGGTTTCTGCTTTTCCACTGTATTTTTGAATGTTTCTCAAAAACACTTACTACTCCACCATCTGATGGTCCCTCTCCCATGAGCTCCTGGGAAGGCAACATCTGCTACTCAGCATTTCTCATATTAGACTCATGAGAAATTAACCATGGTTGTACAGTGGTGATTATAGCATCATCTGCAAACTTTTCAAAATGCAGAATTTACAAATTGCAACCCAACAGTTCTGGCTTTAACAATCACATTCTAATGCAGATATTTTAAACGTTAAGGCTGGGATCCAAAAATATAATATGTGCTTGCTGGACAAACCCATGTGAAAATCTGGTATTTCATCTGTTATTTTTGCTGGAGCAGTTGAATTGAATCATTCCTTCAAATAAATGTTCCATTATTTCTTTGGAGCTCAGCCACTAGTTGAGGATGTAAATGCTTTTACTGCAATCCAGTGAAAGAAATGTGTGCAACTCAGTGCACATTGTTTACTGGGTTGGCAACTTGGGTATAAATGATACAACATCCAAAAAATTCTTGGAATGTGCATGCATGCATGGATGCTGTCTCTCCACATGCCGCTGCTTTTTATGGGATATTCATTTGCATATAGGAATGTACATTCTCTTCCAAATTGTCTGCAGATAATATGTGCAACTGAAGTAAATGACTTCAGTAGGATAAGATTTGATTATGGTCAGTAGGTTATGGCCAGTGGGTTATAGACTAAATAAATTTTACTTGGTTCTCAACTGAATTAACAGGAAACAAATCATGAGCACTTTGTCATATTTATTTCAATAAGATCTAAGCTCAACTATTCTAGTCGAAGTCCAAATAATTTTTCAGTTTTTTCTCTTCAACTCACCTAACATGTTGTTCTATTCTATTTGTTGTGATTAAGAGACATTTAATCTTCTTTGTTTTTTACAGAATTTGATGGCAAAATCCTGCGTTAAGTCAAAGCTGTAATTTTTGTTCCGTCTTACCCTGTAAACAAATGATCCCTGCCACAATTATGGGGAACCCACCAACTCAGGCTGACCTGCTTGTATGTGGGTGCCCTGCCTCAGACACCTCAACATTGCTCATGTGCAGCTCACTTATTGATTGGGGTGGAGGAGACTCAGCTTTGTGCAGTACCTGGAGTAGCTTGGATGTGGCAATGACTGAGAAAGAGAATAAAGATGGCTCAGCAAGTAAGTGTGAGGAAGTTTGGGCAGACGTAGTCGACTGGTCCAGATACCGGGCAGAGGAGGTGGTACCAGGCTGAACTCCTTCAAAGGAAAGGTGGGAGACAATGTGGAGGAGAGACAAGGCATTAGGGGGTACAACAACTGGAGAATCAGAGGCATGCTTGCTGTCGACAATGCCAAGACCCAGGTCAGGGTCAACCCAATTCAACAACCTGTAGATCCAAAAGGCACACCACTAACCAACTGCACACTCACCATCACCTCCATGCCCAGCACTGGGAAGAATCAGGTTGACCTGCTCTTTGATGGAGAGGAAGCTGCTGCCTTCCAGGTATTTGAGATGGGAGACTGTCAGTAAGCTGTTGCTAAGGCTGCAGCCCAGACCTCTCACCTACAGGGGCAAGTCTGTGTCTCCCATGGTGCAGCACCCCCTGCTGGCACACTTGAGGGGGTGCTTGGCATGGCTGGAGAGGAGGGATACTTGGTTGAATCTTACTGAGACTGAGCACCTGTCCTTTAAAGGGAAGACGTTGGATCTTGGGGACAAGCAACTGACACCCACACCTTCCCCCTTCTTGAGTTTGTAGTAATAAAAGGTTCTACCATTCTTTCGAAGCACATTTTGTGTCTTTGCCACTGAGGGGGAATCTGGGGCTGCTCACAAACTAAGCAACAGAATTTTGGCTATTGTGTCATGTTATTAAACACGATTAATCCTGAAATTCCACAAAAATATGAATTAAGCTTTTCAAGATGATGAGAGGACATTATATTGTATGACTCTGATCTTAAAATCTTCATGCACAATAGTATGATGTATACAAACATTATTGCTGGGCTTGATGACATGTATGGCACTGATGTTTGAAGTAAAACAATACAATTGGAGATTGATTTTTTTTATGATCAGAATGTGATAACTGAATAATGTAGTCTACTCTATTTTTCTCAAAGTCGTTGTTCCTTAGTGTTGTCTCTTTCAGTTTTGAATGCTGTGAAGAATGCTGAGGACACATTTTGTGATACTATGACTTAATTTAAATACTCCATATTTTTTCCATGTATAAAACGACCCTTTTTTCCTGAAATAATTAAAGGAAAAATTGAGGGTCATTTTATACAGGGAAGTAAGGAGGGGGGAGGGATCAAAACGTGGAAGGGGAAAGCTGCTTTTTGCAAGAAAAGTGCAGGGGGAAAGCAGGAATTGCTTTTTCCCTCCACTTTCTTACAAAAAAAAGAAGATTTTGGTTAGAAAAGTGGGGGGCAACTTATACATGAAAAAAAATACACTATATCTTTTAAAACTTCCTTGATATAACTGTAAGGTTTGAGGGTATAGATATTGGAAATAATAGGTGTGATAATTTTTCTTCTTTGTCCTGCCTCTTTCCTCAACTGATACAAGAATTCTGAACCCAAGACTAGAATGTTGAGGCTTTGAGATTAAAGTTTTCCTCTATAAGACTGTTTAAGGGTTAAGATAGTCAGGAGAGGCCTTTCTCTCAGTCCTACCACCTTCACAGGTATGTTTGATGGAGACATGGGGGAGGGCCTTCTCTGTTGCTCCTCCCACACTTTGGAATTCCCTCCCGTAGGAGGCCAGGCTGGGCTGATCTTGGCTGTCCTTCTGAAAGCAAGTGAAGACCTCTCTTTTCAGGCAAGCTTCCCATTAATGACCAGATGCCTAAGTGGGGTTTTTTAATGGATGCATGTGGTTTACTGCTTTGAATGTATTGTTCTGTTGCTTTTGTTTGCTATCTTTCAGTGTGGTATTTGTTTGATCCTTTTTACTATTTGTATAGTTACTATATTTAGTTTTTAATATTGTAAGCCACCTTGGGTCATTTTTAAGGAGAAAAGTGGTGTAAAAATATTTTAAACAAAAAAAAAAACAAATAAATAAAACTTTCCATCCTTTCAATACAGTTCTCAGCAATGCCTTATATGGATATAAATGGATCTCTGTCCTGCACAGTACATTTCAGAAATGTGAATTTAATGCCTCACCTTTTCCATTTTGTGTATATATACAGCTTCTTGTCTCTATCACGATCAGCTGCTAAAAAGGAATGCTTGACCGGTCGGACAGGGATTTGTTAATAACTATGCCTGTTCTAGCCAACAGGGGGAAAAAGGATTAAAAATGAGGCGAACTCTTTAAAAAAAGTTTAAAAAAAAAAGTCTATAGGCTGTCAAGAAAAATGTGTTTTTTTCATCATGATGTTATCTTAGTTCCAAATACAAAAAGTAATATATCAAGGAATATGTATTTGATAGTATTAGACACATGTTTAAACATCTACTGAAGTTCTTCATGCTTGGATAACTCTTCATATCTAAACACACCTATACTGGATTAGATGTAGAAGCAATTATTCAATTATACAGAAGGTAAGAGAATAGTTAAAATAAGCATGCCTTTAAGACACTGCAACTTTCTGTCCCTGCGGATGTTTACTGTAAAGATAAATAATCAATTTTCTCTCTTAGACAAATGAGTAGGAATTACCCGCCATCCCCTGCTTCATTTCCCTTGCAGCCCCATCCATGTCAGAAGTAATGTTGGCTTCAGAACGTTTCGCCATGCTGCAAAACTTGCTTCTTTTTGCTTCTACAAAAAGTCTGTGTTGAAAACAAGTCTCTGAAAACAAGCTACTTAAGCAGATTTCTTTCTGCTTACAAGCACAAGCTCTTAAACAGACCATAGAGCTATATTTCATCATAATTAGAGGTGGGGAAATCTACCTGGCAAACAAACTTGTGGACTGATAGTCCATCTTGCACTGCACTGAACTAGCTGACATGAATGTAAAGGAAACAGTAAAGAAAAAAAAATTAGACCAGCATGGGATATGAGAATGGAGCCCTCTGTTACTAAAGACGAAGTGGAACTGTATTTTCTAACGAGCAATAGACCAACAATTCATCTTAGTAGTTCCTAAGGTGGTAGCTGTTAGGGATGTGCATGATGAAAACTTTTATTTTAGTTTTGTTTCAGGTTCTGTTGGGGGTTGTCTCTTTCATTTTGGGACTTTTGTGCAGTGGTCCATTCATTAAATCCAAAAGAGATCTTCCATGCTCTCTCTCTCTTTTTTAGACTTTTTTTTCCTTCCATTTCATTTTGTTTCCTCCACCCTGGAGAAGTGGGGAAGGAAAGGGCAGATGAAAGAGGGAAACACAAAAGGATCTGAAGCTTTTTTCTCCCCCTCTTTCATTAAAATGAAGCATTTGGGTTTAACAGGCTTTCCATTCAGAATCAATGAAAGAACACAAATATAGAAGAGCTTCTTTCATGTATTTCTGCATTTGTGTCAATCTGAATGTCCCATCTCTAGTAGCTATATTAGTCTATTGCAGGAAAAAGTGAGAGCTTATGGCACGTTAAAGACTATGACAGTTTATTTGGCATAGACACCTATAGAATCTCCACAAAAGATTATGCCAGCAAAATTGATTGTCTGTAAAACTCTTTCTTGCACCATCTTACCATGTGGAGTTGTGTATACAGGATATCGGTCTGGCCTCTAATTTTGAACCACCAGTTTATGCCCACTGTATGAAGTGGAGGCTCAGAAATTGACATCCTCAAGCTTGTTGCCTATGTTAGCTGGCAGGCGTGAAAAGCTGTAGTTCAGTTCCTGGACCAATAAACTTCTCCTCTATCTGAAATTCACTCATTTCATCATCAACAACATCTGAACTCATAGTAAGTAATCACTGGGAAAATATCTACTTTTCCCAGCTTCACTAACTGCCATCTTTCCATCAGCTTGACCTTGGACCAGTCCACACAAGTACACTTTCTGGATAGTACAGAGCAGCTGCACAAGGAACATAAAAGCACAACATTGGGAACCCACTGAGTGGTACACATATTTACATACCTTCAGCTTCCACCTAGAATATATCACCAAGTGGCCTACAGCCAAACTCTCCAAAATACACTTAATTTGTTCAGATCTGCCAAACAGAGATTCAAAACTCATGGATTTAGGGCAGGCATTTCTTAAAATATCATATACACTCAACATGGTGAAAAAAACATTGATAGAGCTTGACAGATAACCAGAAACGGCCTACTACAAGAGAGAATACCAATAGAGAATGATAGAACAAACACTAAAAATGTTCCTTTGCATTCGGCATTGGACAAATGGGCAAAAGTTCTCTACAAAAAATGAATGGAGAAAAATCTGACATCAGGAATGACAACACAAAGAAACCAGTTTCAGATCCCTTCAGCCTCCCAGAATATTCAATTATGAATCTCAATTGTAGAAAAAATGAATTTTCAAAGGAGACAGGGAAGGAAGACAGGGAAGTAGACTCTGTAAATGAATATCAGTGTATTTCTAAAACAGTTGTTCCCAAGTTCTCTAGGAACAGGCACAGCTGGCGTGCTTTCTAATTATGTAAGTGCACTCCTGGCCATCATATAAATCTGGGCATCTAGGCTCAGAGATGAATCCAGGAGTATCCTGAAGCTGCGTATCTGTGTTTTCAGGGGTTTCTCTGCATACCTATTGTGCAGTCTGCCCTGGTCATGAATATTAGTGTGCTATCTGCATGGACCAATGAGAGTGCTGGAGAGGCGGAGTCATGAGATATAAGAGTCTGCAGGGGATGGAAACAGGTTGGAGACTGGAGGATTGGTGTTTTGGAGATTGGAGGATTAGATGAATTGGGAGTTTGGAGTAGAGAGAAAGAGGGTTGGTGATTGAGAATGTATGAAGAAGGATGTTTTGTTATAAGTTAATGACACTGATTATACCTTCATCATCTGTAATAATAAACAATTTCTATTTGGTTCTTTTTAAAATGATACATTGCCTGGACCTCTGTGATTAATAATAAAGAATGCTGATGTAATCAACTGGTGGCAGCGGCATAACACGTAGCTCATGCCCTTTGCTTGGTGAAACAACCAAGGGACAGGCAGGAACATGACACCTATGTTTTCACACCTAATGTATGATGATGTCATGACAACCCTGGATTGTTCCTCTACATTTAATATACAGTTCCCATTTGTTTTTGCTTGTTGATTAGTCTCATCTACAGGTCCAAGATTCATTAAAATATCTTTAACATATGAACACAATCACTCCAAAGAATGATGTTTGGGTAACAGTGTCAGCCGTTACAGAAGAACCACCTTGGAAACGAGATACATCGTGTGTGTCATCTTATTGGTTGCTAACATACTATCTTAGTGCACTTTATATGGTGGAAAAGAAACTTAAATAATAAATGTAGAAATACCTGGCAGCATCTGCAGTCAAAGCAACTCACATTTTTCCCTTCTGTTAAAGAAAACCTCAAGCACCAAGGCATCCGCACCTACTGATTTGTCTTGGGGCCATTTATGCAGGCTGGCATCATGCAAGAAAGATGACATATCTAAACCCTTGGCTTTGGCTGCTTTGTTCTGTTTTGTTTCTTTGAGTTGTCAAAGAACTGAATTTCTTTTTGAGTTGAGCTACATGTTACATTGTGATGTTCTCCAGGTGCTTTTTTTCGATTTAAAAAAGAGATAAGATTTTAAAAAAGCAAGTCTGGAGAATCCATAGGGTCCCTTCCGGTGCTGCTATTCTTAGATGATGATGATTTTCTTCTTCATTTTGTTTTTGTTTTCCAATAGCACCTACTTAACAATGTTTCACTGGTAGCCCCTGTTGTTATACTAAGATCAATATAACTGTAATATGTAAATAGCATATTAGATTTAAAATTCTAATCTATTGAGATAAAACTTTGAGGGGAACAATTGACATATTCTCTAAGGCTTTCATGGACAGGATCCGATGATTGTTGTAGGTTTTTTGGGCTGTTTGGCTGTTCTTAAGGTTTTTCTTCCTAAGCTTCCTAAGCTTCCTGTCTTATTCTGTAGAAAGTGTTCCCGAGCATACCAATAAAATTCAGCTTTTTTGCTAACCACATTAAGAATCTTTTGAGGAAAGGGGGTAATCATTCACCTCATAGCAGGAGGAACAGCAATCTTTTGTGGGATAAGTGAATGCATTGGAAGTTAGATTCCTTTTTGTGGCTACTTGCTGATAGACAGAATGCCTAGATCAAAAAAATAAAAATAAAATCTGCTGCCCATTTATCATGGAAAACATGTCACTCATTCCAGGGGTGGACAAGGTGTGGCCTGTGGTCCTCCACAAGCAAATTTGCATCTCTAAAAGCTCCCCATTTAAAAAAATCAGAAGAAGTAGGAACAAACTATGAGAAAGGTGTTATTTTCTGCTCCCAGGATGTCTCTAGGAGCAGTAGCTTCCATTCATGACCCTAAAGACCCTCTACCTCCCTTTATAAAAACAAAGTCTTCATTCATTAACTGACTGGTTACTTTTTAAAATTGGTGAAACTATAAATGTGGAGACTCTGCATGGCCAGTTAAGACATTTGGTATCACAAACGTGGCCCCTGTGACCCAGAGCTTGTCCACCTCACTCTGCTCTTTCTGGGAGTCTTTGTGGCAAAAACATCTCCCAATACCAATTAATTGAATGTAACTACCTATTTTAGTTTTCATTTTGTACAGCCCAGGCCTGCTTTTGAGGCACAGGAAAGCATTGTTCTTTATTTTCCCCTCTTCTACTAAACATTATGAAGAACATCTTATCAGCCACACAGTGACTCACAGTCTCCTTTTCTTCATTTTCATGTTTTTGTCATTTCTTGTTTGCTTTAATTTTTCTTTTACTTTTCAGATACCTCCACATAAACTCCCACCTTCTTCAGTTACCATCTCACTGTGACAGAGGCTTCTCACCTTCGTAAGCACTTCTGTTCATATCAACCTTCCATCTTATTATACCTCAACTGTTACCAATTCTTTGGTCTCTATCACTGTCTCCTCATATAAGACTACCATAGAAGTACCAATGCCCAGCCTATTTGTTTTGTTACTCCTTGAGGCACTTTCAGTTAGGGCATGGGAGAAGGTCTCCTGGGTGGCGGATCCCAGATTTTTGAGCTCCCTTCCAGTGGTATCTAGGCTGTCCAAATCTTTCCTGTGTTTCCACCTGCAGGAAAAACTTCTTTTTATTTAGACATCTTTCCTTCCACCACTAATTGGCTGTTGAAGAAGTCTTTTCTTAAAGAGGATGTTGTATTTTGTGCCTTGTCATGCTTTTACATGAGTTTAAAAATGATTTTTATTCAGTGCCTGTGTTTAATTAGTAACATTTAATTGCATTTTAATATATACTTATTGTCTTTTTGTCTATTCTAATTTGTGTTGTGAGACACCTTAGCTGCTGCACTACAAGAAGGGCAGGATATACATGAAGAAAAAAAAATCAAGCAACAGAAGCTTTCAATGATATTTTGATAGCAGATGCTGGAACATTTGGTAGAAAATGTTTTGGTTGTCCTTTTCAGAGAGCAGGAGGTCTCTGAATGACTGCTGGGATATCCATATTCAGATAGAAGACAATGACAGCAGCTGCAGCCTTGATGAAACTGGGTTGGAGCAGCTGCTTGTGTTGGTTGAGGAGAGGAATTGTGACAGAGACCCTGGCAATCACAACAACAATGGAAGTGCTAGCAGCAGCAACCACAACTTAGGTGGTAAATTGGCACTGTGTGACCAAAGTGGAACAGTGTGTGTTTGTCAAGGATATTCATGGAACAATTGGTGGACACAAGAAGGCAATGGGTGGATGAATGCCACCTGTGGGCTGTAGATTTCCTATCCTTGCTCTATAATGTACCTCACCTCAATGAGCATTGTAATAATAATTTAGTGCAAAGAAATCTGTATTCCAAACATATATACTAAGTGTGCCACTTCATGAATGTTTGGGATCAATGTTATGGAATCAGATCACTATATGATAACTCCACCATGATGAAAATGTTTTTATTATTGATAGACTGGTTTTAAAAACCGAAAAGTTCAGTGACATGTTCTGTGAATTCTGTTCTCGAAGCAAGATTTCTGAATTCCAGCTTTCAAGAACAATCCATGGTGCCTCACAAGACGATTGCCTCACGGGACGATTAATCCGCAAGATAATTAGTTTTTGCGATCGCTGTTGCGCTTTGCAAGACAATAATTTCCTGTGGACGATTTTCACAAGACGGCGATTTTTTCCCCATTGGAAGGCAATAAATAGACTTCTATGCATTCCAATGGGGAACCACGTTTCGCACAACAATGTTTTCCATGGACGATGTTCGCAAAATGACTATTTTCCCATTGGAATGCATTAAATAGATTTCAATGCATTCCAATGGGGAACCACGTTTCGCAAGACGATGTTTTCACAAGACAGCGATTTTCACAGAACGAATTAACATTGTCTTGCGAGGCATCACTGTATGCAACTTTCAATACTTCAGAAAAATATTATTATTGGCAATGAAGTACCAGCATAGAGGAGCATCTTTAATTCCCTCATTTGTACAACAGAAGGACTAATAACTTTAGGAGTTAAAATTGAGTAGCAAGTTTCCAAACATGCACACCACCATGGGTTTAACCAGCTTAATTAATTATTCAGATACCGCTTTTTAAGATAAAAACAGCTCTTTACTCACTGGTGCTGTAAGTTGTAGACATGAATTTGGTTACAGAAGGATTCAATAAAATAGAAAGGCTTCAGAGAGATTAGTAGAAGAAATGAAGAAAAACTTAAAACATTAGAAACAAAATTTAGATGCTCTCAGGCTTACATGGCTGAGAGAAGATGGCTGACGTAAGGACACAAGAAACTCAAGGCAGTAAAACAATAGGAGATAAGGGAGGGGTCATCTGCCCACCAAAAGTTTATAGGCCAAGAGAGGGAGGAGGGGTTGATGAAAGCTAACCAGCATGTTGGTCTTACAAGCACTTCTGTCCTCTCAGGTGATAATGCATTCATTTGCATGTTTAATAGCCCATGATTCCAAAAAGTTTAACATAGAAGGCCATTCAGGAAGAAAAACTCAACATGGCAAAATATTGAGGAAATATATGAACCACAATCATTATAATTACAAATTTTTACTGGGTGGTGGTAGGACAATGTATGTTTAATATACAGGGTAGCTAAGCCTCTATTTAGACTTCTGTTAGGTTTTTTAGATTTTCTCTATAAATGCTAAGTTAAAATAAGGCATATAGAGCTTTTTAAAATGTCAAATAATGTCCATAGGTCATATTAGAAGTCAATGTAAGAAAGCATAAACCACAATTCTTGGTAGAAAGGTTAGTGAATTAGAGCCAGAGGAAATTCAGCAGTATTTTTTGAGGTGAGGCAAACTTGCCACTTAATTAATTGTATCCATTTTGCATGCACATTTTCTTCTGAATTTTCTCTAGGGCTAGAGACTCTATTACAACAAAGTCACTTTGTACAAAGAGGAAGCATGTTCTTGTGTGCTAAAATTGAACTTTGGAGACTCAAGATCAATGTTACCACAAATGTCCTCTATGACCTTGGGCAAATAACACCGCCTCAATTACACAGGAGTATAATGTAGTCTGGTAATAGCACTAATTTCACAAGTGCATTGTGAGGGCAAATTTACTGAAGGCAGGAAGGTGGCTTGATTAAATGATAATAGACACCATATGTGCTTGACACAATATTGTGAGGGTTGTAGCCACACTAAAGTCATGAAGCAACAGAAAGAAAATGCATGATTACCTCTGAGGTTTCCAGTCTTTTGCAATCTCAAGGGTTTTTGAAAATTAGGCTAATGGCAAGTGCGCTTTTAAAGACTATGAAGTGAATGGTAGACAACATGACGTTTCAGAAATGGCTATTTCTTTTTTATTCTGCTTGAGGTAATTCACTGGGTTTTGTTTGTTTTATTAGTTTTGCAGTTTTGATAATACAGGACTATCAGCAAAATATACGCAAACAATTATAAGATGTAACTGCTCTTTCAATATATCAGGCATTATTAAATTAGCCCTATGAAATTCAGCAAATGGCAACCAACTGACCTTTATGTTGTCACATTTCTGTGTTTGCCTTGTCATATGTATGGGTGGGAAACTATGGTGTGAAATGACAGTCAGCTTAAAGTTTTTTTGGGGAAATGGTATTTATGGGTATTAAATGCTGCAGGGGATCCTTGTGACTTGTTTAAAAGGTGAATTGCTGTCCCTCAAGCTTTCCTCGAGCTTATTTTTCACTACCAAAAGAGGAACCAGGAGAAGACTGTCAAGCCTCAGAAACAGCCTGGCTAGGGGTGGGGGGTGGGGTTGACATTACCCATTCTTATTGTATGTGATGTGAGTTTTAGTTGAGATTATTTTTTGTCTAGCCCTGTTAGCCTGTATATGTAATGGCATGCAGGTTGTGAGCATCAGTGGTCAAAGACATCTACAACCCAATAAATATTTACTCGTTAAAAACCCCTGAATAATTCAGTGATGTTTATTTCAAAGGAGTATGAATTGGATTACACTCTAATCTTTTACTTACAATCCAGCTATCCCAAGAAAAGGATATAAGTGTTCCACACATAAACAATACATCCATACATCAGGCTAAATAAGAGAAGGCTACAACAGAATCAACCATGTAAACTCATAAAAGAAGTGAGCAAACGGGACAAAATAATGCAACCACATTCGTGGTGCAAACCAGGGCTGTGGAATCTTTATCTTGTGACGAGCCATTGAGTAATGGGAAAAGTCAGTCAGGTGCTGCACCAATGGTGAGCAGAGTCAGAGGCTATTGTAGGTCATTATGGGCAGAGCCTGAGCCCAAAGTGTGTGGACTCTAGAGCAGAGATGGGCACAAACTGCTAAAATGATGGTTCATCTTGGTTCATGGTTTGTAAAAGATCACAAACCATGGATTTATGGATTTTTCCTGAATGAACCATGAATTGGGTCATTGGTTCATTTTTTTTTTTGCTTCCCCAGCCCTACAGCCTGTCCCCACCCCTTCCCACTGCCCTCATTGTCTCCCTACCTTTTACCACTGCTACCTCCTCTTCCTGCGCTGACACTGCCATCTTGGGAGCCCCACCACAGGCCAGTGACATTTACGCATGTCCCTGCCTTTCAGCTGAGAGGCAGGAACATGCACAGATGGCCTCGAGCCAGCTGACAGGCTGGCTAACTACGAAAAAAATAATTATTATTTTGTTAAAGTTTGTTAGTCAGCCTGTCAGCAGAGCAGGGGCTATCTGTGCATGTCCCTGCCTACCAGCTGAGAGGCAAGAATGTGCGCAAAGGTCACTGGCTGCAGCGGGTCTTTCAAGGTGGCAGCAGAGAAAGAAGGGGCAATGGCAGGAAAAGGTAGGGAGACAATGGGGCAGTCGGAAGGGAGCATGGGCAGGTTGTAGGTGGGCAACAAACCAGGAGGTTCATAAATTACCAAAAATGTCATGGTTTGTGAAAGTTCAGGTTCTTCAGCTTGGACAAACCTGAACTGATCTGAATAAACAAAGTAGTGATTTTTTGGCGAATTCCCTGTTGTTGTTTTTAAGTTTTATACCCGTCTCTAGTCTGTAGTTTTGCAATATTGCATTGCTCTCTCTTTTCCAATCCATCTATGATTCTCTCTGTGTGTATCGTTCTGTTTTTTGTTCTCTACCAACGGTCTCTGATAATTTGTATCACTCTTTCTGTCCACCTACCCACTTCCCTACCTTCCTATCTATTTTACAGTTTCCTCTTGACCACAAGTCCATGCACAATTCCTAAAAGAGAATTTTATTTATTAATTAATGACTTCCTGGAACTTCTGAGGGTAATATACTGTATTATCTTACTGTGAAGATAATACAGTATATTATAACTCTGGACTGGAGAGTGCTGAGGATGAATTTCAAATCTGAAGGCACCAAGGATATGAAATTCCTCCAAATTGGGCCGGTGGGGGGGAGTCCTCACATCAAGAAAAACTAAATCCAAATTCAGGGATTCCTCATACCTGTGTGCCCCACAACATCCAGGAAGCTCTTTTCCTTACTATTCCTTTCTTCATCTTCACACATAACTTTATGACAACAAAAATATATTGGTGGTGTAGCAGCAGCAACCAAAGCCTCATGTAGGCATTACAAAAAGAGTGATCTTGGAAGGGTGAGCAGAGAAAGAATTCTGCCCCATGCCAGTCACTTTTCCATATGTAGAAGGACAGTATGAAGAAGAATGTTTCTGCTATGTTTGGAGCATCTCTGCTTAATTGAGGTCTGATGAAAAATCAAGTTTCCTCAATCCTGTCTCCTGTTCAAACCAGCCTTCCTCACATGAAGATAGTGGCAGGCAGGAAGAAAGACTAGAATTATCTCCATGCTCATCTTTCTTCACCTATTTTATTTCTGTTCTAATTTTGTACTTCATTTAGAATAGAATAGAAGTTGATTTACATGCACAGAGTTGCAGAGCTAACAAGAAATAAGTTCAGAATATGAGGCACCCATAACGTTTAGGATGTTCACTATAGGCCATTCTAATTAACAACAGTTTATTGTTGTTCTTTAGTAGTTAAGTCGTGTCTGACTCTTCGTGACCCCATGGCTCAGAGCATGCCAAGCCCTCCTGTTCAAATTCATGTTGGTAGTTTCGATGACATAACAACAGTAGGACCCCCTTATTTGCAGGATCAATATCCACAGATTCACTTGACCATGGTCTGAAAATATAAAACAATATTAGAAATAAAAATCCTAGAAATACATATATACAGTGGTGCCTCGCTTGATGATTACCTCATTAGACAAGGACATTGCTTGACGATCAGTTTTTTTGTGATTGCTATTGCGATCGCTAAACAATGATTCAATCGGGTTTTTCCATTTTATAATGATCGGTTCCCTGCTTCGGGAACCAATTGTTCGCTTAACAACGATTAAAAACAGCTGATTGTTTGGTTTCAAAATGGCTGCCCGATATGCAAAATGGCTCCCCACTGTGCTTTAGGACAGATTCCTTGCATTATAGGCACTGGAAAATGGCCGCCATATGGAGGATCTTTGCTGGATGCTGAGGTATTTTGCCCATTGGAACGCATTGAACTGGTTTTCAATGCATTTCAATGAGCTTTTTCGTTTAACAGTGATTTGAACGGAACGAATTATCCTCATCAAGCGAGGCACCACTGTATTTCTAAAGTTGATGTTACCAGAGCTGGCCACTAGAGGGAGCCAGTATTTGCTATTAAAATAGCATTCACTATAATTTGCATTTTTCAGCATCTGCGGGAAGGGGGCTTGGAAATGATGCCTTGTCAGTATGGGTGTCCTGCTGTACAACATGCCTGTTTCATTTCTTTTTTTTTAAACAACAACAACTGTATAATAGCTATACCACATTTTTGACAAATGTCCACTTCAGATTGGACAATTTTTAATGGAACTGTGGTCTGAAATGGTTGCAATCAGACTAGCCTTTCCTTTACATTAATTCATGAATAAAAATAAATTATTCTCCCTTAATACTATGAACTACTTTTTATAAGTTTTTAAAAAGAATTTGCCCTATAATCAGTGCTCCCTCTAATCTTCTGCCATGCTGGGTGGGGCTCCACCTCTTTGTCTTGCAACTTTGCTCCTGCATGTGGGGTTCCATCGCAACCAGAACTAAAGGGGCTGAAAACAAAAGCTGTTGGTATGCAGAAGAGGAATGCAGTATGGAGGGAGGTGGAGCCATGCACACAAATGCAGGCATGCACCTTTGAGTGAACATTGACTGTAACCAGTTTTGCAGCAGCTGAAGATTAGAGATGGGATATTTGTATACAAATACGGATATCCCGGACCCAGGTGGTCATGATCCTGCTTGTCACACCACTCTGGAATGAAGCCAGGCTGGCACTTCTCCACCTTTCTGCTCTTCTGACCACTTAGCAGCTGAGTGCAGAGATTTGCCATCCCTTCCCCTAGGTGGAGTGGTCAGAAGACCAGGAAGGTGGAGAAATGCCAGGCAGGCTTAGTTCAAGATTGGTGTGCCAGCTGCATGCACTATACGGTGACCTGTAAGTCGATGGGCCGGTTCAGGGAGGTGAGACTATGGATCCTGGCCAAATGGGTCTGGGATATTCATCTACTCAGGATGCTGAAAACAAGCAATCTATACCCATTTACTTAGGAATAAGCTCCACTAGATGCAGTGGTGCTTACTTCTGTATAGATATGCATTGTGAACCATCAATAATGAATATTATTTTCTTCTGAGCAGACATGTGTAGGATTGCACCATTGATCTTGTCAGCAGTAATGAATACTATTAGACAACAAGTCCTTGTGGCAGGTTGCTAGGTCTGGATACATGCACTTGGATGTTTACCTGTGGGAACTTTTGATTCCAAATAGGAGAGCCATTTGACTTTAAAATTTCTTGAGGGATCCTTTGTTGCATTGAGCTCCAAATATTATGTAGTTTTCTTCTGTCATTTCATGTAACATTTCCTTTTGCCTTGTAGTTTTCAATAGCTAATAGTGTTCACACATTTCTTTGTCTCTTGAGAAATTCCCTTTTATCAACAGTTTAACTTCATATTTTGCTTCCATTTTGTACCATGTGTACGTATGGCTTCCTTGCATCTAATCCACATGAAATGATAAGTTGTATCACCATCATTAGCTCTACATCTACAAATAGAAGTACATTTTTTTTTAAAATGCAGTATGTAAACTTTCTGAGTTCTTCACCTGATTTCAGTTTCATTTCCCTCCCCAAATGTCACAAGGCACCACCACTCAAATCAAATCAATGTCAGATAAAGAGCTTGCAGCAAAACCAACCAAAACTCTTGTAGCACATTTAGACCAATTCATTCTATTTGATATAACTTTTCATTGACTATTTTCCACTTCTTCATATACATGAACAAGCAGGCTATTATAAAAATAAAACTTAGTCTATGAGATGCCAGTTTAGCCCCAATGTGCAGACAAACAAGTGGATGAACGAAATGTGAAGTATAATGAAAATACAAAAGCTTCAGTCTGGAGATTATCTTATTAAAGTTTGTTATCAGTCCTTGCCATGGGTGGGAGTGGGATGATAGGAACAGATCTTAATGGTGGTCTTTAAGAAACAAAGGTAATTGGTGAATGACAGGTAAATCCAAGTGTAGATAAGCAGATTAATATCCACAAGATGGAGAAGAGTCTTTGTCTAAAACCAGCAGAAGGGAAAAGTAAATTTAACTCTATGGAAGCAAAATTGGCTAAACTGAGACTGACATATTTTGGGCACAGCATGAGAAGGCAAGACCTATTGGAAAAGACAAAAAAAAAATGCTAGGAAAAGTTGGAAGCAAGAGAAAAAGAGGAAGATCATATAAGAGATAGACTGACTCAATAAAGCCACAGCCCTGCAGAATTTGCAAGAGTTAAGCAAGGTTGTTGTTTTGAAGGTCACTAATTCATCTTACATCATGTCAAGTCATGTCATATCCTGTTATGTGCCATCAAAGTGAAATCTACCTATAAGGACCCTAATACAGCTTTCAAGATAAGTGAGATATTTAAGGAGTGGTTTTACCAGTACCACTTCTCAGTGAGTTTCCATGGCTGAGTGGATGAGTCCTTGTCCATCACTTTATTCACCACACCAAACTTGGCCAATTCATTGGGTTAAGATAAGTTGGAAGTGACATAACAGCAGGAGGACAGGGGAGGAAGGAAAAGAAATGCAAATGTTACAAGCAATTTGTCCAAACAATTGCCATAAATCACACAACTATGTAGCAATAATTCTGCATAGATTAGCTGATTAACATACTGTATCTGAAAATCCTTTGTTCCCATTCAAGCCAAGGGAACCAGTGAGTTTGAAAAAGCTACTTTTCAGACCATGACTCCCAATCAGCATAACCAGCAAAATAAAATGTTGGTTAATATGAATTTGTTTTGCATTCCCACAACTGACTTGGGAACTCTTTAAGGCATAGGAGTTCTTAAAACATCAATAATGTTGTAGAAACCTTAGAAGCAATTATAATGTGCCATCCCAATTTACCGGAGCAATGCTGTGATGCAATAACTGTATGTTGATTTGCAAGATGGATGTATGGTGAACCAAATTACTCTGCACAGATAGATTTACTTAACTGGTGTTTTCAACACAGCAATTTGATAATGTGAATTGGTTCTCAGAGATGTAATGAACATGGGAGTTGACATAAACTTCCTTTTAAATCATTATTTCTCTCATTAAGATTATCTCAAAGAAAAAAATAACACACGTTTTTCCCTTGCCTTTTAGAATTAGAATTAGAATTAGAATTATTTATTTATTGGCCAGGTATGTAAACCATACCCGGAATTTAATATGGCTACCGGCCACACTTAAAAACATTACACACACACACATACACCATAAACAGAAAATTCACAAGACAATTAAGAGCAAATTCTGCAAAAACCGATTGCCTCAACTCCCAGTTGCGTCAGATGGTTACAAATTCAGCAGTTTGATGGCACAGGGAAAAAAGCTATTTTTGTGCCTCGATGTTTTAGTATACAGCGTCCTGTATCGCCGACCAGAGGGGAGAAGATTGAACAAGTTGTGACCAGGATGCCGTGGGTCTGCCGCGATCTTTTCCACTCTCTTTTTAACCCGTGCAATGTACAACTCTTCCAATGATGGCAAATCAGCTCTGATTATTTTTCCAGCAGTTCTGACAGTCCTCTGAAGCCTGTTCTTGTCCAGTTTGGTTGCCGAACCGAACCAAACAGTTATGGAAGAGCAGAGGACAGATTCAATAATGCCTCTGTAAAACTGGACAAGCAGCTCCCGAGGCAGATTGAATTTCCGAAGTTGTCGTAGGAAATACAGACGCTGGTGAGCTTTTTTAATGATGCCATCGATGTTAATTGACCATTTCAGGTCCCGAGAGAGTACAGAGCCCAGGAACCTGAACGACTCTACTACAGAGACCGTGCTGCCTAAGACGGAAAGTGGGACTATACAAGGGGGGTGTTTTCGAAAGTCCACTACCATCTCCACCGTTTTCTGTGGGTTGAGCACTAAGCTATTACTGTTGCACCATGCGACAAGATGCTCAACTTCCCATCCCTTGGTGATCTTTCTGATTTTTGCAGTGAAATAATTTATATCTGCTTCTTTGAAAAATAGAAATCACAAGTCACTGAATGTTAAAATGCATCCTCCATTTCAGACTTAGCTACTGACAAAGAACAGTATCAGGCTGCAAGCAAAATGGCGAGAGACTTTGCATCCATTCTTAGGGAGCAAGTACTTTTAGAGGTCCATGAAGAAAGCAAGTGATGTGCCTGAGTAACAAATTACTGAACTAAGGGTCAGGTGTTGGTTGAATATGCACAGTTGACACATACTCATTCACTGGCGTGGTTGACAGACATGCCATCTTCTAACCATCTGAAGAAGAGGAGCACTAAAGAATGTAGGACATTAGCAATTTCTTTTGCCAAACAGCCATGGGGAGTAAGTAGCTTCACTGGATGCCAAAGTCAATATTTCAAGATATCTGCAGTCTCAAGATGGGATAGAAACATATAGGAGTGCAACTGTGATTCTAATCAGTTGTTTTAGCTGTTGGGACTATTTATAGAAATTATGTAATTAGGTAATTTTTCAGAAATGTTCTTGAACAAATCACTAGTCTAGGCTTTTCCAACCTGTTGCCCTTCAGATGTCTCACACTGAAACTCCTATCATTCTTGATTGTTGGTCATGTTGATGACATTGATGGGTGGTGAAGGCCAAGAGATCAAGACAGCAATAATTTGGAGAAGGCTGAATTAGTCCTAAAGACAACTAGAAGTATTTTGAAGGTATCTAGTTGTGCCATTTACACATTTTGCTACCCTCTCTGTTACTCCTGGTCTGTTCCTCACATGCAGGGAACAGGCAGGCAACAGTAGAGAACCACTAATCCTGCATAGATGATTTATCAAATTTTCTATACTCTCCAGTTACCAGACATAGGGGTTGCACTCTGTAAAATATGAATATCTAAGAAATGTACATTGCAATCCAATAGGTATCTACTGTGTGGTAAGGCAAACTGAATTCTATGACACTTTTTCCAGATTAGGACTGAAGTCATAATGTACAGCATGGCTTTGTTTACCAAAATGCACCAAAAAGTACATAACAGGAGATATAGATATTGTATAAAGAAAAGCACAGCATCACAGAGCTAGATGAGAGAGAAGAGGCATGTTGATCCTGTCACCAATAATAAATATGGCTGTAAAATGAATCCTTGTAACATATTGTTAGATCCATACACATGCATCTGTATGTTTACCTATGGGAACATTTCAGACAAGTAAAAATTACAGTTCGACTGTATTTTTAATGTTTCACATTCTGTTTTACCTTCTGTTGCTGTGTATGGATAAGGGTTGGGGGGGGAGATTGCTCACTACAGTTTTTTTCTTTTCTTCCATTTAGGAACTAAATTTTAGGTGAAGATTAATGAAGAACATCTTCCTCACCTCCAGGTGAGAGCCACAAAAGGACCGTTGTTTTTCTTGTCAAGATTTTTGCAATTTGTGTGCAACACTAGTGTCTTTTCTCTTTTGGAAGCAAACTGTAAACACACACACCAAGTACAAAAGTATTGGCTGATTGTTTTAAAAGACACGAACACCCCTTATTATGCTATAATTTTTTAAAGTCTTCTTTTTGTTCCATGTGTATTGATTGTACAGTTTTGCTTGATTGTAGCACTGGTTATTTCTGTTCCTGTTCTCTTTTGTTGAGAGCACCACAGGAATATCTTTCAATCTTATCGGTGAGAAAAACAATTCTACCATTCTAAGGAGAAGACTAGCAACTATTTTTTATCAGTACTAAGATGTGCAAATGGCCATTTATACTGTGGATAGTATCTATCCTTTTCATTGACTCACTGAAGTATACTAAGTATGGAAATGTGACTCAATATGGTGGCCTGGATCCAATGAACTATGTTTGCAATTTAGTGTGTTCAAGGACTATTCCGAGTTCTGCTCTTGAACAGCAGTTGTTCATGTTGCAGAACAGAACATTTGAAAACTGGCATTAATTTCATAAGTAGTTTGTGAATAAATGACTCATTTAATGGATTTTCATAGCACAAAGTCAAACATTCTGCTGAGCGTAATGAAAGCCAAAGACTCAAGTATAGAACTCTGTAGATTCCAATCATTAAGCCACACAGTGCTGAATTCGCATGCTGTGAAAGTAATGGTGGTAGTAGTAGCAGCTGCAGGCCTAGTAGCAGAGGGTGCTTCTTTTGTAGCAGTGAACTTGGAGGCTGACCACACAGGCTGTTTAGGCTGCTGTTTGGAGCACTGAGGAGATGGCCTGGTGTGCACTTAAAGATGACATCTTTAAGTGCACCAGCCTGTCTCCAGAATGTTCCTACCTGCAGCTTTCTGGACCCTGTCAAAGGGCTTCTACTTTTTGGGTGTAGATAGGATGACTTCAGTTTGGATTGGTTCCAGTATGTGTGATTGCTAGAACCAATTCACATCAAACCCAACTCTTTCAATTTTCCAGTATCCTGAAGTGGCTTAATAAGTAAGCAAGCCACTCCACTAGCACTTCTGCTGCTCAGGGGAACTGAAATAAATTTCTGACTGTTTGTAGACTATTGTTAATGTGGTACGTCAGTTATAAAAATATTAAAAAAAATAAAAATCTTGCTAAATCATTAATTGGCCACCAGCATAGTGGACAAGTAAGCAATGTTCTAATTTTATTTTGAAAGCACACTACAATCTTATGTTAAAGTTGTCCCAATATCTTATGCATTACTAACTTTGTGTATCATGGATCTGCTAAAATCTCTCAGAGTTAAATTGCCTGAAGAATACATACCTTTAAAAAAAAGTCAGCTAGATCATGTAACATAAGAAGTGCCAAGTGAACAGAAATAATCTAAAGTGACACCAGTCACTTCTGGGCAGCCTCTCAATATGAGCAAAACTTATCCACAAAATCAGAAAACGTCAGTGTGAATAGTCAAAATCTTGCAGCATTGTATAAATGGCTGGGGTTACAACATTACAACCTGTGTTCAGTAACAGGACTGTACGGAGAAAAGAGGGAGGTTTTGCTATAACTGGCCAGTATTTATAAACTTCACCCTTTAAGGTAACTTCAATTAACTAATCCTTTTTTGCTTATCATCTTTGTGCTGCATTGGCAATCAAAGCCAATATTAAAGAAATATTGTTTTGCCTATGGGATTCTCTGTCATCAGTTTACTAGTTCTGTATCGTCGTCGTCTAGTTGTTTACTCGTGTCCAACTCTTTGTGACCCCATGGACCAGAGCACGCCAGGCCCTCCTGTCTTCCACTGCCTCCCGGAGTTGTGTCAATTTCATGTTGGTTGCTTCGCAGACACTGTCCAGCCATCTCATCCTCTGTCGTCCCCTTCTCCTCTTGCCGTCACACTTTCCTAACATCAAGGTCTTTTCCAAGGAGTCTTCTCTTCTCATGAGATGGCCAAAGTACTGGAGCCTCAGGTTCAGGATCTGCCCTTCCAGTGAGCACTCAGGGTTCTGTATACAGTATATATATTTATATTATATTGTATATATAATGCAAAACCCAGAATGATGTGTCACAGCCATTTTTCATCATTCTGGGTTTTGTATTATACATACACACAAACACACACACACACACACACACACACACACACATAGTGGTGCCTCGCAAGACAATTGCCTCGCCGGATGAAAAACTCACTAGACGAAAGCGTCTGGTGAGGTTTTTGGTGCCTCGCAAGACGATTCTTCTTATGGCCATTTTTCACATTACAAATGCGCTTGCAGCGGCTTGTCCAGCACCATTTTTGAAGAGAGCACCCTTTCTCCCTGTCTTTGATAAGGCTCCAAAGGCTTTCTTTTTTCCCCTTTTTCCATTCGGAGCCTTACCAAAGGCAGGGAGAAAGGGTGCACTTTTCAAAAATGGTGCTGGACAAGCCTCTGCAAGAACTGCTCGGAGGGACCCTGGCGCTTCCTTTGCACCATCGGAAGACTGGCGAGTGGTCCCTCCGGGTGAGCGGTGCTTGCAGAGGTTTGTCCAGCACCATTTTTGAAGAGTGAACCCTTTCTGCCTGCCTTTGGTAAGGCTCTGAATGGAAAAGGGGGGGAAAAGCCTTTGGAGCCTTACCAAAGGCAGAAGGCAGGGAGAAAGGGTGGGCAGACAAGTTTCCCTGCTTGTATTTGTGTACAAATAGAAATCCTCCATCTCTAGTGTCGATAGTTGATATTCAGTGGCTGTAGCAATTGCTGATCACCAATATTATTGATTCTCCCACCACCAGCTTTCTACCTTCAGGGGTGGTTAGCAAAGGACCTTGAAATGTTTGCCACAGAAGATATGCAGTGGTGCAGATGTTTCTGGGCTATGTTTTAAAAACAGTAGTGCTTACACAGGATAGCGATGCAGCCTCTTAAATGTAAAGCATGTGCACTTTTAAGAGTTGTAGCCCTGTCACAAAGAACAGCATGGTTGAATCAGGTTACAGGTCCACCTAGTGTCCTCTTTCCTGCAGCGACTAACCAGATGCCTATGGGAGGCTCACATACATGACAGGAAGAGAGGGAATTATGGTGAAAGACATTTCTCTGAGACCCTACAGAGCTGCTACCAGCCAGACTGCATCCAGGCTAGGTGAACATGTCAGGCTTCTTCAAGCATTGTGGTGATAATAATGGTGGTGGAGAAGATGTGAGGACATATCTAAGCTTTATCCCCAGACACAAACATTTCTCTCCATCTGCACCTTAGTCAGAGTTTCATGTATTCAGTTTGAACATTTGATGTGGACCCTGTAAGTGAATTTGGCTGATTGTGATAAGGACCCTGGTCAAGAACCCTGATAAGGCAATTCAAAATATTTATCAAATATATTTCTGAGTTCTACTTCATACTTTCAGGTGAAGTACACAAATATCTGATTGACCTTTGGAGGCGGACCCCATGCCTCCTCTGTGGATAGAGCTCTTTCAGGGTACAACCCATAAATAGGGCTTTAATCTGAATTAGTATAAGATATACTGTATAAAAAAGCAAGCATATTCCTATACTGACTGTATTAAAAATGCTTCTTGATTTCTCAGGTCGTGGTTTGAACATTTTATTGTTCACTGTTATCTGTGTTTGCAGGGAACAAAAGCAAGCAAATGCTTTGTTTGATTCCACATTTGTCTATGTGTATTTGATATGGCTCCAGAATCACTATATATTGTTGAGATGCTAAGGTAGAAAGGATATTAATCTATCAGGCAATGAGTATTTCTCTGTTGTTGGAATCAATGAATTTTTATGGAGTCAAAACAGAACCTGAACCTGCAATAAATAACATTGAGAGTTGCAAAATGACTATATTATATGAAGGACAGGTTCGTATGACATTGATACATGTGCAAAATCAAATTTCCATTCTTCATTTTAAGGGACATTTATTTAGCAATCTTTAAAAAAATAAAATAGAATAAAATAAAGTTGTGTTCCTCTTTCTCTTGCTTCCAACAACTTTGAATAAGGGCCAAGAGTATAAGGAGAAAGAGATTTCTATTGAGAATTGTTCCAGTTTCTTGCAAAGATCATAATACTGCAATATGAGAACAGGATGAACAATGGAACCCAATAAACGGCCTTCAGAGATTGCTATCTCAGTAATTTGGGCTCTAGTGCAATGTTAGAAAGCAAAGACCAGAGACCGCTGAAGCAGAACTGGTGTCTGTTGAAAGCTTGGAAGAGCAAAAAGCAAGGAGCTACTCAGTAAGCTGCCAGTCTAGATATGAATTTGAACATTCAAGGAGATAGGTGAAAAAAGAGTATAAGGTCATTGCTACATGATTGCTGTAAACTACAAAAGGCTGAATACCAGTGATGCAAGACAAAAAGGTTAGAAATAGCTGGCCCAAGACTAAAAATGAAAAACTAATAGCTCAAAGGCTAACCTGGTGTGGGACAGAAGGTTGCTACCGTAAATCAAAGGAAGGTCTCCTAAGACAGAAAAGTGTAGCATTTAATGAATAAAATATGCAGCTTAGACCTTAGTATTGACCTTAACTTCACAAAGACATATTTTGATTGTCTCTTGTTGGTGTATGTTGTTGTACAATTCCGTTGATTCTACAGGACCGACTGCTGTTTTGACGAATGCTATCTGACTAATGGCCATGGGGAAGACATTCAAACTCAAAAGACCAAAGCAGCCAAGAGTCTGTAGCTGGATGGATTCATCTGATGGCTTCCCTTTATTTGACTATCCAGTTTAAAGCAATGCACTTGGTTCCTTTCTGTAGATACTATCCTCTTTATGAAAAATTTGCGGAGTTCTCATGTGGCCACATAGCTAGGATAAAACACATTGAAACACGATTACTAGATTACAACCACAAATGTGTCTAGTTGCCTTGTTGCCTGGGGTATCCCACTGAACGGAAGGACTGAGAACAGGAATCCTTCAATTCAGTGGGATACCTCTTGTGTTATAGATTTAATTAAAATAGACATGAAAACTTGATAGGGCAGAAATGACTCTAGGATGAGAGTTGCTCACTGAATGGAAAGGTGGGATAAAAGGCACACTTGAATATTTATCTAGAACATTGCAAAATTTTGTGATGCAAACTGTATACAGTACAGTCTTTATTAAAACGCACGCACGCACGCACGCACGCACACACGTGCGCATGCGCACGCACACGCACGCACGCGCGCACACACACACACACACACACACACACACACACACACACACACACACATGAGTATGAGACAAGCTAGCAAGTTCACTCATCTGTTCATCCTGGTGTGCTAAGCCTTCTTATCTGAACTTAGTCCCCATGAAAATATAGCTCAGGCTGGGGTGGCCAGGAAGTCTTTGTGTGAGGAAAGGCTGCAGCTCAGGGGGCGAACGTATTTTGTGCACAAAAGGTGTCACTCTCATTTCCTGCAGTCTCCATGTACAAGTGGAAAGTCCACTACCTTGAAAACTGGACTGCCAGTCAATATTGATCAGGTCTGGGCAAATTTTAGGGCTCCAGGGACCACTTTTCTACAGCAGCCCTTGAATTACAATAATTATTGGGGGAAGAGAATGAAACTAAAAGTCCACTTCTGGTTTGGCTTGGGGATTTGAGAGAATATTGCGAAACCATCCTTCCCAGAGGATTCTAGGACCAGAAATTGAGCTGTTCTATGCCCATTTATTTATTTATTTTGGCAAGGGCAAGGGCCACAAATATAAGAGCCTCTTACAGCCTATGAACCATATTTGGCCTGCCCTGAGATAGGCAACTCAATGGACTAGTATGCTGACTCAGGAGTAAGATAACTTCTTTGTTGCCCAGGTTTCCTGAAATCCTGGTTTAGATTGTTTATCTCAGCAGGAGAGTAGATGTATTGAATAAATTGTTGAATAAAAGTCAGTACCTATGTAAATTCCATTAAGTCAATGAATATATTTTTGTTGGGTCTAGTGATCGTATGTTAACCATGATCATTAAGGATTGTTCTGGTATTGTCCAAAGTTTGAAATTTTGTATAAAGAAGTGTTAAAATGATTAAGGTGGGATATAAGAATTGCAACCCTGGAAATGTGAGAAGTGATCATAAAATGAAGGTTTGAACAGCAATGCACTGCTTGTTGGAGGTTACTTTAGGGCAAATAGCTAATTTAACTATGTTAGCAAAATACACATGGAAGGCTATTGGGTTATCTAGATTAGCAAGACACATTGTAATTCATTAAGATTTGCAACTTTACCAGATCCCATAGAGCAGTGGTCTCCAACCTTGGGCCTCCCGATGTTCTTGGACTACATCTCCCAGAAGCCTTCACCACCACCTCTGCTGGCCAGGATTTCTGGCAGTTGAAGTCCAAGAACATCTGGAGGCCCAAGGTTGAGGACCACTGCCATAGAGAATTAATACACTGAAGTTTCACTACTACATTGTGCCCTATAGAAAAATGCTGTAACTTCACTTCAATAGCAAAATCAGATTTCATGTTTTCAAAACAGCCTTATCAACATTTTCTGCACAGTAAGATAGCTCCATTGAAATTTCCATTTTATCCAGAAGAGTAACTGTCTGTTGAATGAACAGATATCTATTTGTTTACCTAAGTAAGTCAAAACATTCAGATTGTATAAAGTACATTTGTAACACGGCACTAAGCCAAGAAGAATGAAGCAGGCAGGAGACACAGCAGAAGCCAGTGACACAGACAGACAAGGAAATCAAAGATTTTTCTCCATAGATGCAAACTGGCAAATGACAATGGCTTAGGTGAGAAAACCTACTACAGTATTTTTCATCTCCATGCAAACTTTTAAAGGCTGTAATCAATTGCTGAAAGCTATAATGTTTAAAGCTAAACTTTTGGAAATGTAGTCTTTATCGTAGAGGTGCAGTTTCTGCTTTTTCCACTCTCTGTTTATAACTTTTAAAGTTATCAATTTTGTTTATATTTTACTTCATAAAAGTAAATTAAATGTAAATATTTATTTAAATGTAATAAATTTAATACCATTAAATATACATTTTATTTCTATTTTATTTATGCATATTTAGAATGTAACTTTTTTGCATTTTTTATTTTACCTCGTATGTGTCTGCATTTTTGGACTGAAATCTGACTCAAGCATTTGCCTGCATTTTTAAACATTTGTACCCACATAGTTATGCTTTCTTATAACTATAAGAATCTTCTAAGTAGCTTATGAATTGTTCAGCTTTGGATTTCGATGCATAGAAGTTGCTTGAATAAGTTTTGCACTTGGGGGAAACATGTGGATGCCTAGAGGAGACTTGCCTCTCCATGAGTGAAACAGTTCTTTATTCTCATCCTCTGAGGAGTGATGAATTCTTTAAAGAACAAGACAACTTATACCTTGATTTTGTTGGAGTTATTTTCAATCTTATATGCTGACTCATTAGGTTTAGCTGAGAGGGATGATTCTGAGCTGTGGTGACTGTCAATTCAGCAGTAACCAAGTGTTCCTTCCCTACCTCTGATTTTGAACGAAGTCACACCTCTCTGCTTAAGTACATTTTCCCTTCCTTTTTTCAGTAACTCATTAGTCTGTTGAGTATACTGTTAGAATGTAGGCTGCAGGAGTCTGCTGGAAGCAGGCTATGAGTCTGTCAAGGCATGCTACTGCAACAAAGTCATTTTTTTTTTACAGGATGTTTTCTGATCTGTTCAACTGTGAGTAAATGAAAACTTTTATTCCTTCTCTTACTAATGTCTCAAAGTGAGTTATTGAAACTGTAAGTGCCAGTTGCTGAGACAATAAGAGATGGTCTACTCTGGGGAACCCTAAAGCTAATTCTGCTCTGTAAGTCCCTGTACTTCTTCTGCATGGCTAGAGGTCTTTTTAACCAAAGTTCAAACTCTGCCAAGAGATACCCAGATGAAACTTCGATATGATTGAAGAGGGTTATCTGGTCTTAAAATCATATAAAGGATAAATATCAACTCTATTGGAATACCACAGACTCAAAATACCAAGGATTGTTATAAATCTTATAGTGCTCTTTAAACTTTGTTTGAGTATCATACTTTTGACCTTGACAGTGATACATTGATCTAGTTGGAATATAGCTGATATCTGCTGATAGTTTTCCAGTTATGAAACATGGACCATTTGATTATTTCCAGGAGAGAGAGCTGTTACAAAGAGTGTAAAGAGGAAGACTATGCTATGCTCAGGTCTTGCAGGATTCCCTGATTTCACACAAGATGCTATGCTGAAGAGGTTGGCCATCTGCCCACTAGCTGATTTCCAGTGTTTACAGAAGTGGTACCAAGAAGAGAATAATATCATTTTTAGTCCCACCATGCATCTCCCAGAGGTGCTCTGGAGGACTAAGGAACCTTCAGCAGCATGTTTTCCAGTGACAAGTAGGTCTGTGGAAAAAAGATAGGAAATGAAACTGCCGTTATACTAGGAGACATGTCATTGCTTGCAAACCCATCTAAAGATTTGAGCAGTTCTCATCAAATATATTAATGACTGGTGAGTTTTCCATATGGTGTTACCAGGATACCATGGCAGCAACATCCAATAGATCAGATTGCACAATGATGATGGAGTAATGTGACCAAACACTTGTAAACCCAGTTCAGATGAACAGTTAAATCGGGTTGATAATAGCTCAGCAGCAACAAAACAAGAGAAGAGAAATGGAATCCAATACTTCTATGGATTACTGTTGATTTATTCCAAGCATATGTGGATAAGATAGTAGCTATATACAATGCTTGCTGTAAGGAGCACACTTGATATTCTGCACATAGATATCATTAGGCAACATAACATCTGAACAGGGTAGAATAATACTCAGTGAAAGTGGTTCTTCATGCAGAGAGATAAGCTGAGTGCTTGCTTTTTTCCACTCTTTCCTAATTTAAAACCATTTCCTCATAGAATAAGTCATATTTTTCCCTTGAAAGTTTTTTCTCTCCCATTTGTAGAAGGACCAGATGGGTCTCCCAGGTCATTTGCAGTTATGAAAGATATAACAAAGTCCCTTTCAGAAGTGAGATATCCTTTATTCTTTACTGGAAAACAAATTATTTGCTTGGATGGAAACCTTTTGTATTTTGGTGTAATTGCTGATATCTGTGGGGTGTCCTGGAAAATGAGATGCTCTGTCTCAAGGAGCTATAACTTATCTTTGTGCATAAAATCTGAATAAATAAATTGGAACAGACCTCAAGGTGTCATGCAGAGAAAGCATACAAGGAACACAGCTGAGAAATCAGGAAGAGGCCTCAAGTGATAACAAGTGGACAAGATAAAATTATTTCCACAGCAGGATTCCACTGATCCATTTTTTGTAAGAACATCATTTTATTGGGATTGTTTTTAAAGATTATTTTTCTCTCCAGAATAATGAATATTATATTTTGAAATCTTTCTTTAGTTGCATAAAACTCAGCTGTTAAGAATGGTGATCAAAAAGACTAGTATTTTCTGTTTTAATGATGCAGTTTCTTGTTTCATGATATATTTCACAGGCTAAACATTTATTATTCCGGTCCAGAAAAAATTCATTCCTGGAGACAGAAACAGGAAAATCAGTTCTTATGATTATGGCACTTCACTGAATGAAATCCTAATGAACTTCAGAGCTGGGAAGTAACTAGCTACAAGTTAACATATTTATCTGTAACTAGGTTTTTTTTTAAATAACAAGGATGCAACTAAGTTACACTTCAAAAATGCAGAAACACAAGGCACTTTCTTGGTGCAATGACTACACTTTCTAATTACCTTAAGATCTGATTTTCCAAGGGCTTTTCCCAGACATGTTAAAGGCATTTTGGCATGAATTTTGAAGATTTTATTCCATTTTCATATCAATCCTATCTGGCAAAGAAAGTGTTTAATATCATCTTCTATAATTTCAGGGTGCAATGTCAAAATTCAACAGTAGACAGTATTTCCCTATATTTTTCTGGCTTCTACTAATTACATTGCAACACTGGAATTACTTTGGTGGCTGGAGTAATTATATCTATCTACCTCAGAGTACATGATCCTTTAAAAAAGATAATATTACAAGCTTTATTTAAAGTAGCCTCATTGACTTTAATGAAATCAGTCTACAATTTTTTGCTTGAAAACCATAGTGACTAAACCCATATTACATCATCAGAACTCTCCCTTAAGACTTTGGTCATTTGTTCTTATTCCTTTATATAAAGGTTTGGATTCAATTAAGTTATTATTCAAGTTAATGTAGAATGTGTTTTTGCCCTCATATCATCAATAAGCTGATGACACTCAGCTCTAGTTCTCCTTATCACCAGGGTCAGCTGAGGTTATGCAAGTGCTGGGACAGTGTTTGGAAGCTGTAATGGACTGGATGAGGGCCAATAAACTAAAGCTGACTCCAGATGAAACAGAGGCTCTGTGACTTGTTGGTGCCCAGACCCAGAGGCTGAGAAGGACACCTATTCTAAATGTAGTCACAGTCCTACTGAAGGAGCAAGTGCATAATCTGGGGGTACTCCTCAAATCATCTTTGTTGATGGAGACACATGTGAGCTCAGTAGCTCACAGTACCTGGGGACAGCTTTGACTGGTCCACCAGTTATGAATGTTTCTGGATAAAGATAACCTGGCCATAGTAGTCCATGTCCTGATATTCTCCTGGTTAGAGAACTGCAATGCACTCTGTGTGAGACTATCCTTGAAGATGACATAGATTCTGCAGCAAGTACAGTACACAGCAGCTAGAATGATAACATGGGCATCCTTCAGAACTTACATTACACAGATTCTGAAGGATTTGCACTGGCTACCAGTACTTTCCTGGTTTGAATTGAAGGTGTTGACAATGACTTACAAAGCCCCAAACAGTTTGGGGCCCTGTGGATTTATCACTCAGTTTTTATTTTATTTTATTTTATTTCAAATTCAAGTATGTTTCCTTATTTTGGTTTTACAAATTTAATTTTTTTTGTATTCTAATTATGAAAGCACGCACACATTTTGGAAAATTCTTCTAAAAAGGAACTGAAACTAAATTTACCTCATAATGGTAGAAAGAAGGCACAATGATTATTTCAAGCTGCTTCATGATGAGTCAGACCATCGGTTCACCCACACTTGAATGACTAATTCAGAAGGCCAGCTCTCCAAGGATTGAAACAAGGTTTTTTTCAGATCACTTACTGGTAATTAAAAGCATGTGCAATGGAGATGTGAAGAAAGGAACCTGGGACCTTCTACATGCCAAACATTGCTTGAAGACTGCCTTTCTGCCTTCTGCCCTTCTTGTGCACACATACTTGTTTTTTGGTCTTCACCGCTTTTAGAAGAGAGGATTAGAGAGTGAGAATTGTAGCAGCCAGGTCCTTTCTGTGCCAGATTACCTTGTTCTCTTTTTATTTAGAATGTGTAAAGTGCTGCTGCAGCAACATCCAGCCCCTATGATTAGATCCTTAGTGGATTCCAGTAGAACAATTCCTTAATGATAAAACACCATTAGTTACAAGCGTACACAGCACTGCAAGCTGAGCATCAGTCCAGGTACTCTGGGTTAACTGCTTTGTGAGCCAGGCTGTGAGCATTTGATCTGGACTTCACGGTTCGAGGGGTTGCTTCAGAATTAGGAAGCCTGTGAGCTGAAGAGGCTAACTTTGTGCGAAGTGCGCATTTGAGAAGGTTAGATGGTAATTTAGGGACACTTAATCCTCATTTGTTCTGATGTAATTTCCTCACTTCCCACAGTTTGAAAATGTCATTGCTTTATCATGCGATAGACTTTGGCTGTTCTGATAAATGGAAAATGCACATCACTGTATAACTTTTGAGTTATGTTTAGAGGTTAAGAATCATTACAATGAAATTAGCATTTTGTGGAAGTAATACGGGACACACTGAGGGTCCACTTCTATATCTGCAGAAAGAAAAGAACTGTACAATATTTAAAAAGAGTGACTACAAACATGTTACTTTTTGTTACACAGATGGAAGGTAAAGGGGTAGTGTTCCCATGCTTCTAGCCAGCAATTAATGAGTTGCTGCTGTGATTCTCAGGGGTTCACACACTCACACTGACTTGGTGCACTCTTAAGAATCCCAGTGGGGACTTGAATGCTGGCCCGAAGCAAGGGAATGTTACACCATTTACCTCCTACCTCATAACAAAGCAAAAGTATTTTAGCTGTTTAATAGGGCTGTGACTGGATCCCCAGAACTAATACATGTCTAAATAGGGTCACATACTAACAAACAGGAGCTAATTCATTTCATGCCCGTCTGGAGATGCTATGATCTGATCTGTGTCTGTATCTGTGCATCAGAATATCCAGAAAATACAGGGAAACAGAAATGGCTAAAACGTTGGGGTGAGTGTTACATGGTATCATCCCAAATATTTCTGGAAAAATGATTTTCCAACTTTGCCTCCCCAAAAAAATCAAGAAAAAGAGCAGGAAAGACCAATCATTAAATCCAGCAGTGCTATAGTGTTAAGAAAAGCCAAGGGGGGAGGGGGAGAAACACAGACCCTAATGTCCTGGAGAGAAGTTCTGACCTAACCACTAAAAACCCATACAATAAATCCAGCCATTCACTTCCATACATGAACACATTCATGCTGTTTAGTGTAATGTAAGTCTTTTAAAGATGGCAACAAAATTTGATGAATTAGTGAAGGCTCAGGGCACTGTATTAATACTAATAGAAGATGCTGCCATTTTTTGCTCTGTACTGCAGCTGAGCTTAATGGTGCAGAAAGCTATTTCAAGTGAATATACAGTCCACTGACCTAATTCAGAGTGTCTTCCTACTGCTGTAGTGATGGGAAGGTGCAGGAGAGGTCTTTGGACTTCATGGAGCACAGTGAAGCTGCCATTCTTCTTTGTTGTCATTGTCTTGTACCATCTAGCGTTTTCCAATCTTTACATTTCCATTTCTCTGCCAAATCCTAGACTTAACCAGAGCAATCCATGGGAATGTCACTCTGCATCATGACTTGCCCTGGAAATGTTGGACTAATTCATGGCCAGGACAGACCCACACAAATAGATCTAATTAGTCTTTGGTATTTGGCTGAATCTGTAGAGCCCTATGTGCTCTCCACTGACACAAAGCTAGAACTTTACTGAAATTCATTGTATATACATTGGTGGAAATGGGATTCTGGAGAAATTATGAATGTTTAGCTAGTTTGGTTCTCTTTTCTGTTTCCGCTGTACTCTATAGCTGTTATTACCCATATATGCTGAATCCCTGCAGGGATATTATGAATTATTTAATTTTTCAGTCTCAGAATCTATATAAGAATGTGCAACAAGGCAGGTCTTCAATAAGGATCTTTTAAAGTTTTCTCAAATATAGAATCAAAAAAGACAACAAGCTCAAATGGAATCTCAGGACAAATCTTTGTTTAGCAGTAGATTGGCAAGTAAATAGTTAGTGTAGCTGTTTTTTTATGTCGGGGAGGGTTGCTCTTCTCCAATATTGCACTTCTGTAAGGATCAAAACCAAAATAATTCAGAGAAATAATAATGTGTTTTATTTCAATATGTTTGCTAGACACACCTGTGGAACACACAGTAAAAGTTATGATATAAGACAGTGGGTCAAGATATTGCATTATTTATATTAGTAAACAATATAATTGTTAAAATTGGGAAGCACATGTATTAGCATAATATCACTTTATAAGTCCACATTAGGTACTGTAATACAAGTATAGTTATGAAAGCAGCAAGAAAGTGATTGTTGCTAGTTTCCAGAATAGATGGTGTGTGGAATGTGATAACAGATGGTGTGTAGTAAGTGTGACTTCTATCATGGCACTTGAGCATCATAGCATATTTTAGGTTACTCATGTGCACATAGGATGTTTACATAACTACTCTATGTGACTAGATTCATTTTGCAGTCTGTGTGCTTTGCATTATAGTAATTTCAATAAGAACTCTCCCCCCCCACCATACTTACTACAAATTGTCTCCCATCTTCAAAAATGGGGAGAAAAGATAGAATTAGGTCAACTATCAGCCATTCAGTATTGCATCAACACCAAGAAAGATTCTGGAACATATCATTAAATAGTTGGTCTGTGGGAAAAGAATGCAATTATTACTAAGGGCCTGGATGGATTTATTAAAAAAGCATCATGCCAGACTACTATTACCTCTTTCTCTTTCCTATAGTGTTACAAGTTTGGTTAATCAGGGGATGTTATGGAAAAAATGTATCTTGATTTCATCAGGGCTTTCAACAAGCCCCCTAAAATATTATTGTGGCCAAGCTGATGAAATGTGAGCTAGACAATGCTACTTAGGTGGGTTTGTAGATAGTTGATGAGCTAGACACAAAGAATGTTGATGGATTTTTCATTGTTATCTTGGAGATGCACATAGTACATAGAGTGGTAGAATATACCAGATGGGCGGGATATAAATCGAACAAATAAAATAATAATAAATAAATAAATACCTTGTTGTTCTGAGCCAGCTCTAAACTGGGGCTATTGGATGTTTGTGTTGCAGTCATCGCCTATACTGTACTTCAAATAAGATTAAATATTTCATCATCACTGTAGAGGCTAGCAAGTTAATTTAAACTTTTGTTGAGGGAACAATTTACTCCAATGATTAATGAATGAAATGCTAATTTTATAATAGCATTTGTTATTAATCTACAGAACACATTTTTTTCAGCTGAATCATAATTTCTAAATATGACTGATTATTAATTTACTAGAGTTAAAGCATGGAAACATTTGGTGACTCACACAAAACTACAGAATTTACCAAAGCATGCACGTGTGTGTGTGTGTGTGTGTGCGCGCGCGCATGCGCGGGCACACGCACGTGCACGCACGCATGCACACACACTTACTTGGACCTTATTAACTCACTTTAAATGGTTAGCTATGTAAGATTTCTCAAATCTAGCACACATAGTCTGAAAAACCTAAATAATGAGACCTTCTGAAATTTATGTACCAAAACAGGAAACTAAAAATGTAATAAAAATAGCTGACATGTTTCTAGGCCACAAAAAAAGTGAAATTTGACAGATAACCCAAGAAATGAGAATACTACAAAAATAGAAAACACACACAATGACAAATTAGGTAGACACATGGGAGAATTTTGCTAGGTCTAAATTGTATTAATATTTCAAATGTGCACTTGAGGAACTAATAAGTGAAATTAAAGAGATGTATTTTATTCAGTGTCCTATTGGTTGTAGGATTCTATGAGTTCTAGTGAAAAAAAGAGCAACATTTCTAAGCTGTGGTCAGGAAGATGTGCCGATCATTTCAGAAAGCAAGTTGCTTTTCTATGAAATACCAGTTATTGCCAATATTTGGCTACACCTTTGTATTCAATGACTTGCAGCACAAAGAAATAAAAATATATGTTTGGCAGGGAGGACACATTTTCATGACTTTACTGAGAAGCCTTTTGAACCGAACATCTCTCAACTTTTGAATATGTACCTCTTGCCAAAGGGTGAAGTCACCAGAAAAGCAAGATAGTAGCATATCAGACACACCTGCTGCTAAAGGCCTTTCAGTAAGATTTCAATAGAATTTGCTTTCACATTCACCTTCTGTAGGATTTACTTTCCCAGCAGGCACTGGCTTGAAAGGGCAAAATGGGCATGTTTCACCGCAGGTTGCTGCCATTCAAATAGTTCTTTAGATGGCAACCATCATGAAAACTCAATATCTCTGCAAAAGTCATTAGTTTCACTGTGACTAGCACCACCAGGCTAATACAATGGGTCTCTCCTATTCCTGTGACACAACCTTGTCCACTACATTCCATATATAGCTGTTGCACTTCATTATCAGTGGATTTACCACCATCTTCTTTCTTTATACACTCATTTAAATGCACTCCATAGGTTCAGATAACCAACAATTCATTGTGGGCTAGGAGCTGCCAAGGTTAGACTAAAATGTTGCAAAGCATGCTAAAAATTACTGAGGATGGACTACAGGGATAACTGGTAAATATGGGGTTTCTGGATTTTCTGAACTGCAAATACTGTAATTCTCCATTCTGGAAATTCTGCCTATTTTGCAGGCACCTTACAAATGCCTCAGTGTGGTGCACCTGGGAAAAAGGCCTGAGCTAGGAGGCTCTGAGGCTTATAGCTAAACGTAGCTCTGCCCAAAGTTCCTACTCAAAAAGAAAGTTCTCAGGGAGCACTGGGGCAGGGACAGAAACCTTGGGTAAAGCCTAGGCTTAGTTTATTGGAAAAAGTGAATTCTGTGCCGGCCAGTTTTTTTGTGCTTGAGCAATCAGAAGTCCAGACAAAATCCATGTTTGCCTCCTGATGGCTGATCCCAAAAGTAAGCAATGTGCAGATATGAGAAATATAGGCTGGTGTTTAGTAGACCTTTCATTTTTTAGTTTGATGGAAAAACCTTGGGTTCTGTGAACTTTCTTTTAGATGTTTGCAAAAGCCCTCAGGAAGAACCCTTCCAGAAACCTTTTTTTGGGGGTGGTGGTGGTGGTGGAGATGAACAAGAATGTTCACCCACCTCTTGAATGAAAACACCACAGTAAGGTGGCAATTATAATACAAATAGGAACTGATGTCCATATTTGTGTTGAAATAACTGCCTTCCACAGAAGCCAACAAACCTCTACAACTGAGCTATGTCAGCTACATGACAAGCTACCTTGGTTGTGCAATTAAGCATCTCACGAGGACATGACCCTGGCATCTTGTCAATAAGCTGCAATTAGCTGCACATTTCACAAACTGTTATTCAAGCCCCAGTAAGACTCTAGCCAATAGTAAGATTATATTTCTATTGGAAGACGACAAAATATATTTATTTTTAGGGTGTTTAAAAAATTATTATTATTATTATATGCCATTCCGCTCTCTGAAGACACCCAGGACAGCATATACATCACAATTCAAACAACCATTAGCATTTACTCATTCATCATAAAAGTAACCTGCCAAGCCCTGAGAAACTCTTGTTGCCTGTGAAACCTTGAGCTGTTGATTTATGAATAGTTTTATAAAATGGTGAGTATTCATTTCCCAAGCGGTTACTGTTCTAGGGAACCATTTGAAGAGGGGGGGGGAGTCTACATTAGCTGAGACATATTGAAGGAAGAAAAGATGTGTTTGAAGAAATGGGGGATTGTTGAAGCAGTGCTTAAGCGCTTCTGCTTGCATCCCGAGAGAATGTGTCTTACTTTCTCATTGTCTTGCATGCAAAGGGGCTGTCTTCAAAACAAGACTCTCTTTGATGGACCTTGTTCAAGATCATAGTGACGAATGGAAGGGAAAGAAAGGACCAAACAGAAGTGGTGGTGTAAAGTTTTATGTCCTACATAAAATGTAAGTGATGTTTTTGATAGCATTGGTTTTACAGAAAACTCTTTGAAAGTCTGAGTCCTCAGGAGACAGCATCTTGAAAAATGAAACAAGGAACTTCTTAAGCTGTGTCATCTACTAAACACATGCTCTCTAAAATTCTTAGGGGAATACCTGGTATGAGGAGGCAATTACAGTACTTGCTTCTGTACTTTCAGGCTATCCATTAGCAATTGTTCTTACAAATATTTATGAGTGTTACAGGGGTATGAACTAGATGGGTTTATCCTGCATTTTGCCTACTTTTAAAAAAGGAGTACAGCATGAGTGGCCTAAGTATGTGGACTTAAAGTTGTAATATTAGGGAGGAGGGGGAAAAAGTGGGTTTGAGCCTTTCTGAGAGCCTTGTCCAGAAGCTTGCTCATTGTTTGATATGCCACTGTTGTTTGGCAAAACAACTGATGGCAGCCAGCCGCAAAGAGTTTCCAATAGCACCCAGTGTGCTTAAAGGATGTACAGGTGTGTACACACACACACACACACACACACACACACACACACACACACACACACACACAAAGAGAGAGAGAGAGGGGCAAGAGAGAGAGAGAGAGATTATGTGTACTTAAACATTATGATATTTTTAATACCAGTTCTAACTAAATTAACAAATGGAATTAAAGCGAGCCATCCTTGTGTGAGTATGAACAGCATGGGAACCCAGGATCTATGCAGATACTTTCACCATTTTATCTAGTCAATCTATGACATAACTAGATTTGGTCAGTCTAAAAACCTTGTGAGAAATATCCTCTCACCCTGAAGTATTCTCAGTTCCAGACGTTTTTTTATGCACCTTGAAGTTGGAACAACATTTAACAACTGAAATAGAGTTTTCATGGTAAGTGAGATATTTAAGGATTATTTTTATCAGTTCAAATTCCCTAGTGAGTAGGGACTTGAAGACCAAGCCTCCTAATTCGTAGTCCATTATTCTATCCACTATACTATACTGTGTATATCAGTGCTAACATATTGTATGAAGAAGCTATTTCTTCTCTGGTTGTTGTGGGTTTTTTGGGCTCTTAGGCCATGTTCTGAAGGTTGTTCTTCCTAACATTTTGCCAGTCTCTGTAGCCAGCATCTTTAGAAGACAGCACTCTGTGCTCTGGTGCAGTTTGTTTGGGAATTGAGTATTTATGGCTGTGAGATCAGCTTTTGTCCTTTTCAGGAGATGGGTGATTATGGTGATCAGTGTGTTTTTGTTGTGGGTGTATCGTCTCTATGAAAACTAGAATGCTTTTCCTTCAAGAAACAAAGCACACACACACACAAAGCAAGTATGAAAGAACTGCCTGGTTCTTTAAAAAGACTCAGACAATCCCGCCAGTGCATCTGATCCTTAAATGTCCATGCAACAAAGCATCAGCCATTATTGTTCTGAAAGTTTTGTTTGCACAGATTTGCTTTTTTCACAAATCATTATTCCCATTTTGATTTTTTCTTATTGCTCAGAATATCTTGCCCTCTCATCAGACAAAGAGTATAATTGCTCAGTTCTCTATAAATACTTATATTCCCAGACATATACCATGCCTCTGCCCAAAATCCTAGCTTTGTATCCACTGAGTACATACGTATACAGTGTTTACATGCAGCAGTAAATATCAAGACTTAATTAACTGGATTTATCTATAAGAGCAATCTGTGAGAGAAGTAATATATGACCAAAGTTTGTTCTCATTAAAATCAATTGGACAGAAATTCAACTAGTTAGTTGTTTAGTTGTTAAGTCATGTTTGACTCTTTGTGCCAGGCCGTCCTGTCTTCCACTGCCTCCCAGAGTTGTGTCAAATTCATGTTGGTTGCTTTGCAGACACTGTCTAGCCATCTCATCCTCTGTCGTCCCCTTCTCCTCTTGCCCTCACACTTTCCCAACATCAAGGTCTTTTCCAAGGAGTCTTCTCATTAGATGGACAAAGTACTGGAGCCTAAGCTTCAGGATCTGTCCTTCCAGTGAGCACTCAGGGTTGATTTCCTTTAGAATGGATAGGTTTGTTCTTGAAGTCCAGGGGATTCTCAAGAGCCTCCTCCAGCACCACAATTCAAAGGCATCAGTTCTTCGGCGGTCAGCTTTCTTTATGGTCTAGCTCTCACTTCCATACATCACGACAGGAAAAACCATAGCTTTGACTTTTCGGACTTTTGTTGGCAAGGCGATATCTCTGCTTTTCAAGATGCTGTCAAGATTTGTCATCGCTTTCCTCCCAAGAAGAAGGCGTCTTTTAATTTCGTGGCTGCTGTCTCCATCTTCAGTGATCATGGAGCCCAAGAAAGTAAAATCTGTCACTGCCTCCATATCTTCCCCTTCTATTTCCCAGGAGGTGATGGGGCCAGTGGCCATGATCTAAGATTTTTTTGATGTTGAGTTTCAAGCCGTTTTTTGCACTCTCCTCTTTCACCCTCATTACCAGGTTTTTTAATTCCTCCTCACTTTCTACCATCAGAGTTGTATCATCTGCATATCAGAGGTTGTTGATATTTCTTCCAGCAATCTTAATTCCGGCTTGGGATTCCTCCAGTCCATCCTTCCGCATGATGTATTCTATACACACACACAAACACACACACACACACACACACACAAATAAAAACACTAGTAACTCAAAAAACAAATACTTTCCCAGTTCAAGCAGAAATGTTTTCTACTTCTAGATATTCTAACTTTGCTAAAACTAATAGGACAAAATAGTTAGCATGCATTCATCATAGGATGGTGATGCAAGACACCAGTCAGAGAAAAAGACCACAAAATCTCTGATTTTCTTCAGGCGAAACTCAAATATGTCTCTCTTAACAGATCAAAATCACATAGCATTAAATGGTTTAATATCTCCTCTTCAACTCTGCCTTTGATCTGCATAATCTAAGGTCCTGTTTACAGGAATGCAACTCTTTGTGTTTGATTCTTTGTATCAGCAGGTGGTCCCAATTTAAGTCCCCCCCTTCCCTCCACATCTCTTCTACAGCCTAATGTTTCAGAAGAAAACGCAGGAGAAAGCAGGAAAGATGAAGCAAAATGTAGGTGTATTAGAATTATTCTTCTTACAATTTTTCTTTTCAAATTGAAGAAAGAGGAAAAAACAAATACCCATGACCTACCTAGCTTTCAGAGAGATAACCATGTTAGTTTGTTTCACAAGAAACAGAAATGGAAACACAAAGACACAAATATTGTGGTATCTTTAAAGTGAACAAACATATTTTAGCATGAGCTGCAATGGATTACAATTCAGTTCTTCTGCAAACCTCCAGTTTATGAATACAGGATATTGTACTTCTGTATTCATGATTCAAATCATCCAAAAATGGACTGCTGTTGCTACACAATATCATGGAAAATGGATTTGCATAGTACAAGGGTAACCTGAATGTTGAAAAAACCAATGTCAGCAATCAAGAAGGTCTACAGGATACCTTTGTGCCATTCACAAAGTGACACCATGCAAAGGAAAACCTGAGAAGCTGACTTTATTTTTTTAAAAAAAACACTTAATCACTTCTTTTGTGGACTGAGAACTCCCAGAAGAACAAACTGGATTTTAAAGGGGCAGAAGAACTAGAGACCAAATTGCTAACATGCACTGGATTATGTAGAAAGCCAGAGAGTTCCAGAAAAAAATATACAGTGGTGCCTCGCAAGACGAATTTAATTCATTCCGCGGTTAATGTTGTCTTGCGAAAAATTCATCTTGTGAAACATGTTTTCCCATAGGAATGAAATGAAATCTAATTAATGTGTTCCGATGGGGAAAAAATCAGAACAAAGTCAAATTTGTTTTACAAAGGGTTTATTAAGTGCTCTTTAAAGCCATACATATTGTGCAGATGATTTCAAAAATTTCAATCAAAAAACTTTAACTTTTTAAACATCATAGAAAAACATTTAAAAACCAGCAAACACGAGGCAGGAACAAAAGTCAGAAAACATTCGTCTTGCGAAGCATGACCATAGGAACATTTGTCTTGTGAGTCATCAACCCCATCACCAAAACCATTCACCTTGTGAGTTTTTCATCCCACAAGGCATTCGTCTTGCGAGGCACCACTGTACTTCTGCTTCATCGACTATGCAAAAGCCTTTGACTGTGTGGACCACATGAGAAGAGCAGACTCCCTGGAAATGATCCTGATGTTGAAAAAGTGTGAGGGCAAGAGGAGAAGGGGCCGACAAAGGAGGAGTTGGTTGGACAGTGTCACCGAAGCTACCAAAATGAATTTGACCCAACTCTGGGAGGCAGTGGAAGACAGGACAGCCTCGTGTGCTCTGATCCATGGGGTCACAAAGAGTCGGACATGGCTTAATGACTAAACAACAAAAACAACTTCTTTTCCAAACACAAAGAAATTGTCATGGCCCCAATGAGGACCCTGTAGATTATCTTGACTGTCAATGGGTGTTAATATTCAGGTTGCCCTTTGATATGTAAAGTATTTCTTGAGCCTTGTGGTGCAGTGGTTAAACTGCAGTACTGTAGCCAAAACTGTGCTCAAGACCTGGGGTTCAATCCCAGGTAGCTGGCTCAAGGTTGACTCAGCCTTCTATTCTCCCAAGGTCGGTAAAATGAGTACCCAGCTTGCTGGGGGGGGGCAATGTGTAGCCTGCATAATTAACTTGTAGCCCAGAGAGTTCCTGAAGTGCTATGGGGTAGTATATACGCAGCACACTTTGCTTTGCTTTGCTTTACTTTCTTGCTGGCAATATGGGCATGATAATATGCAGCAGTAGTGTTCCATTACCTGGCATTTTGAGTAATGGATATAGAAACACAATATCCCACATTCATAAAACTGCTGAACAATATCATGCTGAACAATATCATGCTGAACAATATCATGTCGGCAGGAAAAAGGACACCTTTCTTCACATAGCAAAGGACAACCTGAAAAAATGTTGACAACACCAATGACAGCAGTCAAGATGGCCTACAGAACACCCTCTTGTGCTCACTACTATTCACACAAGACAAAGGAAAATCCCAGAATCTGACTCCTTTTTTCATCAGTTAACTACTTCTCAGCCCTACACAAAGCAATTGTCCTGGCTGTTTTTCAACAAGTATGAATGATTTTTTTTTCCTGCTGGAAATGTAGCCAAAATATTGTGCAGAAATATCAGGCCATTTTCTGGCATTTTGAGTAGTCCACAATAAACCAGACTTTTTTTTTTAAAGCACTGCATTTCCGGGCTTTTTAAAATGGAGGTTTATATATACATACAACAGAAATTTCCCTCAGGTATAATTACCCAGTAATAGAGGATCCCAGAAGAAGAGCACTTGATCTATAATATGGTTGCTGAGAGAGGTTACACAAAAGCAGATTGAAATACATTTCAGTGATCACTCCAGTATTTTAAAGTAAATTCAGCTTGGTTTCAAAAGGAAATACTTGTGGTAATATCTGTTGTAAATGCTCTGGAGTCAGGATGCAATTACATCAAACAAACAAACAATTCATTTTCAAAAGAATGGAACAAAAGGACCCAAGATATAGTAAAGCTGACTTACCTCATGAGATATGTCAAGTGATAGGATAAGATAATTAAATCCAGAGTCTAAATTAATCATCTATTACTACAACTTGAGAAAGGTGTAATTGTTTCTTATTTTATATATATAAATAATTAATCTGTATATAATTATACAGAAATAGATAGATATAGATATAGATATAGATATAGATATGTATATAGATATAGATATGTATATAGATATAGATATGTATATATATGCATGTATGTATATATATACAGTGGTGCCTCGCTTACCGATCGCTCCGTTTAACGATGAAATCGCTTAACGATGGGGTTTGGGCCATCACCAGAGCGATCGGTTAGCGATGGCCTCTATGGGGATAAATCGCTTTGCGATCATGGCAAAGCGACCCTTGCACGTCCGGGAGGAGGTGGAAGGATCCACCCGGCGGGGAGCTAAGGGGGAGCCTCTCATCCCGGCCAAGGGATCCCGTGGAAGCCCAGCCTCCACTGGGAGTCCTCCTCCACCACCACCGGCCTCTCTCTCCTCTGCCGGCTTCCCCCTTTCGCCTTCTAGCCCGGAGTCTGTCCTCCCCCCTCCTCGCGAGGGGTGCCTCTTGCGAGCCCCCCCACCTGCCTTGCCTTAAAGGAGCAGAGAGGGCTGCTCCGCCGCTGCCAGGCTCCCACTCCAGACTAGGCAGCGCAAGGAGCGCGGCCCCGCTCTCCTTGCCTCCCCTGCCTTACCTCTTTTTTTCCCCCTTCCCTTCCTTCTCGCTCTCAATCAAGCCAGACTCAAGCGGGCGGAGCTCAGAGCCCTTGGCAGCCAATCCCGGCCGTCTGGCCTTGGGCTCCGTTGGGGCGAGGGGAAGGGGAAGGTGCACTCTCTCTCTCACACACACACACACACACACACGCGCAAACACACACACCACACACTCGGTGGAGGAAAGCAGTGGTGGGCTCAGGCAGGCAGGAGAGAAAAAAAGAGAGAGAAGAAGAAATAGCTCCCTCGACAAGGAGAGCAGACGAGAACATTGCTCCTTCTCGCTTTTGCAATGCAAAGTTTAAAAAGGGTCTGGGAACTTTTCTTGAACAGCTGATAGGCGGTTTCAAAATGGTCACGGGCTGTTTTGCCTCCCTTAAGAGGCACCGAAAATGGCCACCCCTATGGAGGATCTTCACTTAAGGTTAGTTTTGAAGCTCATAGGAAAGCATTAGACACGTTTTAATGCGTTTCTATGGGCTTTTAAAAATCACTTAACGATGAAATCACTTAGCGACGTTTTTTCCGGAACGGATTAACGTCGTTAAGTGAGGCACCACTGTATGTATATATATATATATATGTATGTATATGTGTGTGTGTGTGTGTGTATGTATAATTATATATAATTCCATATTTAACATTTTAGTTAAAAATAAGGATGAGATTGCGAAAACCTAGTTTAGCAGATTTCTTAGTACTGATGCAATACTGCAAAACAACAGAAATTATTGGTAGAAGCAACAATGGTAGAATCTTTTGCAGCAGATGCCAATATTGTCAAAGTACAATAAATTTAAGGCACGATGCAATATGACCAGGGAGAAGGCAGAGGACAGTGATATACCTATATGAAAATTGCCTGTAGGAAGGAAATAAATTGCATTGGCTACAGAAGCAAGGTTATAATTTATACTGTAGAGCAATCAAACTATTTATTTATTTATTTATTTATTTATTTATTTATTTATTTATTTATTTATTTATTTGATTTATATGCCGCCCACACTACCCAAAGGTCTCTGGGTGGCTTACAGCATTTAAAATACAATAAAGATATGTACAATTAAAATACAATTAATATATATATAAAATTGCCATCAGACCCACAGCTAATATTATTTCAGTTAAAAGCCTTCTGGAACAGGAAGGTTTCGACCTGGCGCCGAAATGTCATCAGTGTCGGCGCCAGACGAATCTCAGTTGGGAGGGCGTTCCATAGTCTGGGGGCAGCTGCCGAAAAGGCCCTTTGTCTGCAAGCCGTCCCTCTTACCTCCTTGAGGGATGGCTCTTTCAAAAGGGCCCCCTGGCTAGATCTTAACTGCCGGGGTAGGCTCATATGGAAGGAGACGGTCCTTCAGGTATCCAGGGCCCAAGCCGTTTAGGGCTTTATATGTCAAAACAAGCATTTTGAATTGGGCCCGGACAGCAACTGGTAGCCAATGTAACTTACACAGAATCGGCTTGATATGTTCCCTGGCGGCCACACCACTCACCAGCCGCGCCGCTTGATTCTGAACCAGTTGCAGTCGCCGGAACGTCTTCAAAGGCAGCCCCACGTAAAGCGCATTGCAGTAATCTATACGGGATGTTACCAGTGCATGTGTAACTGTCATGAGACTCCGCTCGTCCAGGTAGGGCCGTAGCTGGTATAGTTTCCGCAGCTGGAGGAAGGCGCCTCTGGCCACCAAGTCCACCTGGGCTTCCAGTGTTAGACTGGGGTCCAGGAGCACCCCCAAGCTGCGGACCCTGTCCCTTAGGGGGAGTGTAACCCCATTCAGGGCAGGGAGATGGCCCTCCAGCCTGTCTGGCGAAGCACCCACTAACAGCACTTCCGTCTTGTCTGGATTGAGTTTCAATTTATTGACCCTCATCCAGTCCATTACCAGGTCCAGACACGAGTTCAGCACAGAAACTGCCTCACCTGGATTGGTGGAAAACGAGAGGTAGAGCTGAGTGTCGTCAGCATATTGCTGACTCCTCAGCCCAAACCTCCTGATGACCTCTCCCAGCGGTTTCATGTAGATGTTAAACAGCATGGGGGACAGTATCGAGCCCTGAGGAACCCCATGACATGAATGCCATGGGGCAGAGCAACTGTCCCCCAGCACCACCCTCTGGACACAGTCAGCCAGGAAGGAGCGGAACCACCGTAAAACAGTGCCCCAACTCCCAACCCAGCCAGCCTATCCAGAAGGACACCATGCTCGATGGTGTCGAAAGCCGCTGAGAGGTCCAGGAGTATCAACAGGGTCACACTCCCCCTGTCTCTCTCCCGGCAAAGGTCATCATACAGGGCGACCAAGGAAGTCTCTGTACCAAAACCCGGCCTGAAACCCGATTGAAATGGATCCAGAAAATCCATCCAGCTGCTGTAGTATCTGTGGGACCCAAGAAGCACTCATTTTCAATCATTAGATTCCCTTTCTTTTCCTTTCTTTTCCTTTCCTTTTTTCTTTGAAAACAAGCTTTACAGAAATTCAGTCAATTTTGCTTGTTCCCTATCAGACTCATATCTCTTAGTCTTTTGCATGTAGTAGCAAATCACAATTTTCACAGCCTCTTTATACAGGTAGCTACACTATATATTTTATATTCTACAGGTTGACCACAGTTACCAGAACCAATATTTTTGATCCTGACATGATTCTTTTTGCTGTTAGACGATCTAGTTTGAGATACATATGTATGTTACTATGAGTTTGTACAGAGAATGCAGTCCCCTTCACTTTAAGTGAATCTGTAGGCACCATGAGGATGTGTGTATAAAAAATCAGGATACAGAAATTCAGAAACCAGAAATTATTTATATATTTTTTCACATCCAGTGATGGACCTTTGAGCAACTGAATGAATGAGGTCAAGTGGTTAGAAGTTATAGGTTTAAATGCTTGCTCATCCAGTGAGTTCTGCTATTTGCCTTGGACAAAGTGTGTTCTGGATTAATAAGTCTCATAAGGATTGGCACAGGGATAAATTGAAGTAGTGTTGGAATCTGCCTTCAGCTTCTGAAAAAGAGGTGCAACTAAATAGTATCCCAATAGCATTTTCTCATTCCATTGCTTTAACATCCTAGTTCATAAGTGTGGCGTTTACCCCGTGGCCCCTGTTTGTTTCACCAAACACAGAGTTCATGAAGGTATCTCAACAGGCCCTTTAACACGCTGCCACCAGTTGATCTTTTTATCAACTTATATTTCCTATGAAATACTATGGTCCATACAGTACTGAACTTTTAAACAGAAACAGGTTATTGATTACAAATTATTAAGCACATTCTTAAAGTTACACAAAGCTTCTGTATTTTACTTCTGTCTTAATTAATAACCTCTTCTGTCTTAATTAATACAGGTCACACTCTGACTAATCACTACTTAAACACTCTCTCTGCCTCAAACTCCAAACTCTCTCTCTCTTCTCAGTCTTGGACTGAACTGACTAGACTCAGACTCACCCCTTCCTTCTAGTTTCTCTGGCTTGGCATTCCAACAGCTCCCATTGGTGCAGGCCAATACCATTATATATATAGGAAGACATGGTGTTCGCTACAATGACATCAGACATCATGACAGAGAAGCTATTTAAAAAGAGGGAGTGAGAAGAAAGGATATTCCAGTAAGAGGAATGATTTCAAGTTGGCGACTCAAACTGGAATCAGAAAAAAAAAAAGATATAAGACACAATAGTCAGAAGTGGTTTTATTTCCTTTTTCTTTCCAATCTCATCTCAGTGAAGGACAAAGCTGAGTGAGAAACATGTCTGGAGATCCCACCTTTAAAAGCTCATTTTTCCTAGATGAAAAGAAGCACTTGGCCAATAAAATGTGCCTTTAAAGAATAAACTTTATGTCACTTATTAAAACTGAAAAATATGAATATGAACAAAATGATTCAATCCATGAATTTCTATAAACTGTTGAACACTAGCAAGATTTTGAAAATTTTGTGCCTTTTCAGAGGGCCTAAGAAAGGTATGACCACAACATGCTGGTATTTATCCAAAGGCCAATATGGTTTCCCTGCATTTATAGCACTATATTCTTATGTATAGGGTTCCCTTGAGCATCTACAATATTTGGCACCCTGTCAGCCTGAATAAGCACATCCGTGTTTTATCACTGAATAGAAGTCCTGCTATCTCTGTGTCTGCTTTCTTTTCTTCTGAAATGGCTTGGTGGTGCCAATAGCCAACTTTGTTGAGATGCAAGTTTAAGAAATTAGGATCACCATACCCCTGGATCTAAGAGACCTCACCCACTCTAGCACCCTCTTCCCTAAAATATTTTTTATATAGTCTGTCTGTCTGTCTGTCTGTCTGTCTGTCTGTCTGTCTCTCTCTCTCTCTCTCTCTCTCTCCAGACACAGGCACAAACAAATGCCCTAGACAACATTAGACAGCCACAGAGAACAATTTCACCATATTTTCTTTTCTTTTCTTTCTTTTTTTCTTCTTTTCTTTTCTCTTGGCTGCTCTTATAATGACTTATAATTTCTAAAAAAATCAAAGGCTTAAATATCTAAGGAAAAACATTGTGAAATTGCTCCACCTCCCCATTTCTTGAATGAAAATACTATTTTTCTAAAATTTGTGATTAGGAGGGTGTTGTTCGGTGGACAGATGTGCTGAATGATGCAGTGGGCTGCACATGTCTCATTGGCTATACTTTGTCCAGCTCAATTTAATTGGAGGATGAGATGTTCTCTGTCCATCCACTCTCCAATGAACCCTGTCAGTATGGTACAGTGGACAGAGTGATGGATTAGGACTGAGGAGACCTGGGTTCAAATCCCTAGTTAGCCATGGAAACTCACTGAAGAATGATAATTGGTAAAAACCACTTCTGAAATATCTCACATACCTTGAACATTGTGTTAGGCCACTAAAAGTCAGAGGAAACTTGATGGCACAGGTAACGGATATATCCTTGAATCAAACACTGTGATTACATCATTAGCATCCAACCAACTAGCTTATTTTACTGACTTCATTTAGAATTCTCTCTCTCTCTCTCTCTCTCTCTCTCTCTCTCTCTCACACACACACACACACACACACACACACACACACACACACACACACACACACATGTATGTGTGGTGTGTGTGTGAGAGAGAGAAGGGGGAGAGGGTTGCTCCCCTTTTCTTACTCCTTCCTACAGTACACCTTCTGTTACAACATGTAGCTCCACTGTTTAGAAGGTTCGAATTTATTTTTCCATGCAGGTATGCAGATTTGCAACATTTTTCTACATGCAGGTATGCAGATTTGCAACACTACTGTCTGTGCTCTCAGGACTTCCACAAAGCCTTTTAAAAATTATGTCTTTTGAGCAAGAACCAAAGTATATTTCTTTTTAATTATTGTTTTAAGAACCAAGATGTCTTCTTCTTGTTGTTGTTGTTTTAAGCTGTGCTGAGGGAGGGGTCTTTAGTAGCAGGTCTCAGAACCCTCTCCAAGTTGATAAATGGGTTAGGCTGTTTCAGAGAGGTCCTATAGGAGAAGGGAGCCATCAGTAGAGAAAATATACCCCCCATAAGATGTCCTAAAATGAAATTCCTACATTGGGATGGCGGAGATATGAACACTTAAAATAAACATCAGAAACTTAATCAGACTGGCTCAGGGTATGGAGAGGGGAGAGTTCATCCTAAAAGTGATAACCAAATATCTTTCTGTGGCTCCAGGAAGCAAGTGAAGCATACTTATATGCAACAAAGCAAAAACTTTTATAGTATTCTTGTAGAACACATTCCCTCCTGGTGTTGTTGGATGCCAATTCTTATGAGCCCTAGCAAATAGTATGATAATGGAAGCAGTAATATACCAATATCTGTCCATAGATACACAATGCTCCTGCAGTCTCCTAAAACTATTGATACTGGACAGTGGTGTTTTCTCTTATTTTGGTGTCCATACAGAAGAAGGCTAGGACATACCAAATGTAAGGCTCATGCAAGGTATTTGCACAAAAAATTGCCATTTTAAATAGGAATATTAAATATCCCTCCCCTTCAACACACACATAGTGAAACATGTTGCATTGGGTAACAAATGGTACAACAGTCTATAATACCAGAGATTTATCATGGGAAATAACAGAGATGTAATTTATTTAATAAAATTGCCATGATGTTAGCCCGTAACATTGCAACAGAAAAGCTGCTCTTTTGACTAATTAAAAGGAAAGCTTTGGAGACCCAACATTCCCCTTGTCTCTTATGTGCCTTCAAATAGTGAAAAGGAGACATGCAGTGGGGGACGGGAAAAGATTGTTTGTTAAAGGTGTAATTTGATAGCATTTGGAACTCTCCTAATGAGCTTATGTAGCCTGCATATTAAACAATAATGGAGAAACTTCTGAGAGTTGTCAGTTCTGCCTCATTCAGCAGATGACTTTAAAAAGTGAGAATTCTTATAACTAACTATAGAAGTCCTTCAATACTAACTTATGTCCACTGGATACAGAACTGATTTACAATCAAGAAAGGGTGCAGTTTCGCCTATCCTGCATTGATTGTCCACAGGGCAGACATGGGCTGACCAGGGGTGTTGTTGTTACTAAATAGGTCACACTGGTGGGTGAGTGTGGATTGGAAACTGAGTAGCAGTGATGTCTCCGGGGTCACATGGAGGTGTTACTAAGATCAACATCTTGGCACTGGATCCCGAGATACAATTGCTGAGGTGAGGAGGTGCACAGTTGGCCATCCCATGATCGGTGGCTGTCTAAGGCCATAAAACTTGGGAGGCAGGTGGTGTCATGATGATGGGATATGTAGTCAGAGAAATGTAAAATGGAGTTAGACAGATTCTGTGTGAAGATGATTTGAGAGACATTAGAATGTGTTTTTCTAAGTGCCATGAGAACGTTTTTCTGAGGACCGTTGCAGCCTGGTTCAAGATAGCGATGAAGGCCAAATTGAGAGTCCTGTGGAAGACTCAACATTCTAAGCTAATTGGAGAAGAGATGAACAACACCTGGACTTTCATGGGAATAAGGAGAGGAGGAAAGTGGTACAGCCTCTTGAGGCTAATTGATTAACAGCTAGAAGTGTCAAGAAAAAGGGAGGAGTTAGAGAAGGTAGAAAATGGACGATAGGTTATGTGAAAGTGGTTCAATGATCCATTGTTTTTCTGTTCTGGATTTCGATTCCATGATAATGGGAGAGAAAGGAACTTGATTGAGAGAGGATGCAAGTAAGGAGAAAGAAGGAGGTGGGGCTAGCCCACTATAGGCCACCTCAGCCAGCTTATTAGTGTTTATCATTTTAATGGAAAATAGTTAATTTATTTAACTGCAATGATCTTTGAATATGTTCTTGATGCTAATGTTTATGCAATATAAACTGATTGTAATGAAACTCTATTTTTCTAATAAAAATTAATTATAAAAATTCTACAAAAGGACTGGTCTCTTGAACAGCAGGGTCTGGCTAAATCCAGGAAGTGGAAAGGGCTACAAACTAGCTATTTTTAAAGAGTCCTACCTAACTGAGCTTTGGTGAGTTCCAAGGAATCGTAAAGCCCAAGTGTCTCTACTTGCAAAGTGCTGGTTAAGTATAAAGTGTTCTTTTAAGGCCAGACTTGTTCAAAGGGCTTACGCTAAGCACTGCTGAGGTCCTGGGACTTGCCCCAGCGCAAAGGTGGTAGGTAAGTGGCCTGTTGGACTCTCTGACCGAGTGCAACTTGCTCCTTAGGGGGATCTAGTGCATCACAGGTGGCAAGGAGGGTTATTTGAGCGTTAGCCAGCCAGGAACAGGCTATCGACATGACAGCACAAACATGGGGCTGGGGACTTACCTAATGGGAATCAGAGCAGGGGTAAACAAGTACCTCTGGCACCTGCCCCATAATCTGCACAACAGTAGACGGATCTACAGGATGTGGAATTGTAACAGTTAATGAGTTAATAAAGTTGTGGCCCTAGTTAAAGCCCTCACCTGTGTCTTGTCTCCTTATTGCCAGGATGGGTAGACAGAGGAGGACACAACCTGGAGTTTACAAGAACTGAGCAGAGTGGCTAACAGGGCCTTTTGGAGGTCACTAATTCATAGTGTCATCATAAGTTGGAGCCAACCTGACAGCATGTAACAACATGTTACAGTAAATATTCAGCTAAGAAGTGACAGAGTTCAGTCATTTCTGAACTGAAGGTAAAAGAAACAACCTTATTAGATGATGGGAAGGTAACATGAGAGGAGAGATTTTCTTCTAAACAATGCATAGACCTTAGCAGTGCAATTCTCTGAAACAAGTATCTATAAAAGCTGTTGAAAGAAGAAATTTCCACAGTCCCCTGGGACCCTGCCTTACAGTTTTTCATTGTATCACAATGCTGCATTATTACAGGGGTTTGGATAGGTCATTTCTTTTGGACAGGTTAATCATAAAACCCATGCAATTTGCCAATAGCAGTTAAAGCAAACAACAAGCAATATACCAAATGAAAAACCAATTAGAAAAAAATGGGGCAGGGGAAGCTTCTTTCATAAGTTTTTGAAATCTTCTATTTGGAATTGGTTTCCAGAAATTACAGGCAATGACCTTTTCATTGCAGAGAGTAAGTATGACTTTCTTTCCTCCTTTTTTTTGAAAACCATTTTAAGGAAAGTGTAGCTTTGATAATGAAAACACAAAGGAAAAAATGAATTCTTTATGTGGAAAGTGTACTTTCAAGTTGGAATATGTGTTTTATGTAGCTGTGCTTTAAGTTTCTCTGACCCTTTCTGATTTGCTGGTTTTCTTTACCATTGGCTGTCACATCGGCTAAACTGTTAGGCATTTTTCATGAGAGATGTTGGCAATAATGCATCTCTAGTTGCATAGGAAGTGGATATAATTCTTGACTTCTAAAAAACGCAAAAGCTAATTCTCTAGTAAGCCAACAGAATTTGCTAAATATGGTCTAGAGGTTTAAATCTTTGATGTGAGCATCTTTAGGTAATTAGGAGATTTGGGAACTCAAACCTCTTCAAGATTTTATGTAGTGCAATTTATACTAAAAATTCTAATACAATTCACAATACAGTATTCTTAAGCAGTGTGAGGTATTCAAAGAATGTTAGCAGAGGGGGAAAGTTTGGTATATCCCATTTGCAAAAGTAAGTTGAACTATATTGAAGGGCAATAGTAGCTACTAGAGATTTACTGATATCCTTTTAAAAAAATACAAAAGCAAAAAAGGGTACAAGTGCAGTGGCCATGAAGTGGCCACAACACCCAGCAAACAGACTCCTTTGCAAAGGAAATAAATTGACAGCAACATTCACACAAGCTGAAGTAGAAAGGAATGAAGCTTACTCCATCATCTGTACAAAATAAAACAATCCTCTGAGCAAGGGGGAAATAAACTGATAGCCAAGGCAAATGGATCAAAGTTGGTTGTGTGTCATGTGACCAGAAAATTATGAAATAATTTTTAAAAATGGCCAGATTGGTATAACTGGGGTTCTTTTGGCTGGTGTGATCGAGCTCTATATTGGTGATATTTCCTACTATTTTGGGATTAGTTTTTTTTGGTGGTTGTTGGTTGTACGTTTGCCTACCGACCAAATTTCATATAACTGAAACACATGACTTGGGATTTACTGAGGTTTGTTGCTAATTTGATTATAGGTATGTATTAGGTCTCAAAGTAAGGAATTAAATAAAAGAACTGTTAACATATATTTAAGGAGGGAAATCTTTTCTTATAAAAGCTGAGGCATACAGCTGCACATTTACCATCTGTCTGTCTGTCTAAGATACTGGCAATGATCCAGCAGGATATACGATTGGATAGAATTTATTTCATTCACAAACTCAAAAGAAAAATCTGCTCCAGATGTGTGTCACCAGCTTTGCTCTACTGATGCTGTAATGCCAGCACAATGTTACAGTTTGGTTGGTAATAAACCATTTTATTGAATATTTATGGCATATCAGTAGTAGGAATGTGAAGATTCTCAGATTATTTTCATTTTTTGCTGTTTCTGCAAACATTGAATTCTCACAAACATAATAACTTTAATCAAGACAGAAAATACCTTACTCTTTTTCAGGTAATAAGTTTTTTTAAATACTTTTTTTGTTTTCACCAACAAGAATGGGATGTTTGATCATTTATATCCCTAAAGATCACAAACCTAAGACCTGCAATGAAACTTCTACAGCCATTATTATTTTATTGCAGTATGACTGCCATATCCACAGGATTAGTACATATAGTTTCAGTTATCTGCTGCCTGAAAATATTAACTGGGTCAATGTGTGCTTGGGTCAAGAAAGAGACTGGGTTTCTTGACATGCTAAATGACTGTGCCTTGGAGCAACTTGTTGTGGAGCTCACCAAAGGACAGGTGACTCTGGATTTCATATTGTGCAGTATTCAGGACCTGGTTAGGGATGTAAATGTCACGAAGCCGCTAGGGAATAATGACCATGCTGCATTCTCTTTTGCCATGCACATTGGGGGGAGATGTCAAGCAGATTTGACACAAAACCCCTTGATTTCCAAAGGGCGGACTTCCCTCAGATGAGGAAACTAGTTAGAAAGAAGTTGAAATAGAAGGTAAAAGGAATCCAATCTCTCCAGAGTGCATGGAGCCTGTTTAAAACAACCGTAGTAGTGGACCAGCGAAAGTGTATACAGTACTGCAAAGAAAGAAGGGCTCAGCTAAGTCCAAGAGGGTGCTGGCATCATTAATGAGCAGACTTAGAAAGGCTTTAAAGGGCAAGGAGTGGTCCTTCCATAAATGGAAATCCTTCCAGAATGAGGAAAATAAAAAGAAACTCTGGGAAAAGAAATGCAAGAAGATGATACAGAAGGCAAAGAAAGACTTTGAGGAACATATGACCCACAATATAAAGGGGGATAATAAGGATAGAAGCAGGATACCTGCCAGAAAAGCAGCTGGTCCTCTGGATGGTGAGAGAGGTAAAGGGGGACTTGGAGGTTGCCGAGAAATTTAATGAGTTCCTTGCATCTGTCTTCACGACAGAAGACCTTGAGCAGATTCCACTGCCCGAACAGCCCCTCCTGGCTAATGAATTAAAAGAGAGGAGGATTTAGACCTAATTGATAAATTGAAGATTAATAGGTCATGGGGTCCAGATAGCATCCACCCAAGTGTTATTAAGGAACTGAGAAATGAAGTTGCTGATCTGTTAACTAAAATATACAACTTGTCCCTTAAAATGGCCACAGTGCCGGAGGACTGGAGGATAGAACATGTCATGCCAAGGTTTAAAAAGGGAAGGAGGAGGGACCTAGGAAACTACAGGCCAACATCTGTTCCAGAGAAGATGGACTTGTGTGGTTTTAGTGGCATCTAGTGGGGTCACTGTGAGATACCGGAAGCTGGACTAGAAGGGCCCTTGGCCTGATCCAGCAGGGCTCTTTTTATGTTCTTATTAAATAGAACATCAAAAAATATACATTTTCAAGGTGTATTACTGTAACTGCCCACTAGTGAAACCAGAAACGGTGCTATATTTAGGGTTTGCATATCTGCAGTTTTTGGCATCTGTGATGGTGGGGCTTGGAATGTGCGAATAGTGTGGCCCTGCTATATTGCGCTGTTGTTGCAAAATATAATAATGAACAAAATCCTGTTGCTTAGCAAAGTAACTTGAACTAGAGTTGACTGACTGGATCAATGGAAAGTACAGATTTAGACTCCTAAATCTCCATTTATTCAATGGGCCTACTCTAGTGTGATTTATTACATTAAGCAACAGGGTTTGGTCAATACATAATAATATAAACTATAATAACATCAGCTCTACTATCAAGAGCGTGTTCACATTGTTTGAGCCAGAGATGGCTTCCAGTGATTGCAGTAGGGCTTAAGGTTGTCCAAGGACATATTGGATAACTCCCTCCATGAGTTTTGAAAAAGCTCTGCTGAGTGTGCAACAGAGCATTGGGCATGATAACAGAGCAAGAGGATTCTGCCCTACCTATTTAAAGGTCAGATCCTCCGTCACCTTCTAGAAGTTCATTTTAGTATATTTCATCAATCAAACATTATGTCTGTACATTATGTAATGGATGACAGCCCTCTACCCTTGGCCTAATTTTGAAAGGACTCTTGAAGAAATCAGTTCAACACACTGTTCCTTCCTGACAGAAAAAAGAGAGATGAGGAAAGTGGCAGAGACAGAAAAAGAGAAAGAGATTTATAGATTCTTATATAGGCAGTGCAAACCTTATATGCAGGAGTCCTACATTCTCATATGTGGTTAAAGGAGTTATGTATCTGATTTTTCTACCATCCTCCTGCTGCAGATTAAGGGGGGGGGAATGATATAGTGAAATACTGCTAAATTCAAATTTATTTACGAATTTAACTGCATGTGTTTGATTTTGAATAAAGATTGTAGGTGATTTTCACAACCAAAAAAACCCCCAACCCAACAAACAAACAAAAAACCAACAACAAAAACCCAGCTCCCATTTGGTCCTCTGCTGCATTCATGCCTAGGATTTATCTTTGTTATTTCATAAATTGTATAGGCTTTATTCATATTTAACTTTCTGCTTTTGAGGATACTGATTTTTTGTTTGCATTTCATAGCGTACTATTGTTTGGTCCTACCTGCCACTAATGTGTGTACACAAAAAAGCAAATGCAATCAGCACTTTATCAGATATCTTCTGGAAGAGACAAAATGTGCTTTGACCTACATATGCTCATGCCATAATAAGCCAATTAATCCTTGTGTTGGCACATCAGTTTCTATCATTTGTTGTTATAGGCTAATGTTGTTTTCCAGAGTCTTCTGGAATCTTCCAAAATCAGTATTTTGTGTATTCCTTAGCTGGAAGCAGCTGGAGTCAATGAGGAAATGCCAATAGTAAACCAGCTGAGGATATGGGCCAATACCTATTCTGCTAATCACAGAAAATAGAATAAAATCCTTTGAGACTTTGTTAAAATCTAGGCAGGAAATGCTTCATTGCATGAAGTAAGGCAGTGGCAGAAGCACAAGCAGCACCTAACAAGCTTGCTATTCATGCTCATTACTGCTAATTTCACGGTTGTTTCTCATAATACGAATGACCCAGTGTGCAAAGACACACTGGATAATTTATGTATTATATTCATTTCTCTACTACTTTTGATCTGGTACATTAGAAGGAAGGAAGTACTTACAATGACATTAGACAAGAGCTGCCATTGCTGATAGCTGAAGGAAAAAGAAAATCAAAAGGTCTTTGTTCAAGAGTAGGCATGTGCTTCTTTAGGGGCTGTTCAACATTTCAGGTGCTTCTGAAGTGTTTGGCCAGGAAAGCCAGATAAAGCTCTAAGTGCTACATACAAGTGGGACTCTTGTTTTATAAAAGTGGACACCTACATAGAATGAGTAGGAGCAGCATGATCTGACCGGCTTGGCTGTTCTAGTAATGAACACCTGGGTTCTGCTAATTTAGGCTTACAGGCATTTTAAGTGTGCTTTATCTCTGCATGTACGCATATTATGTGTGTAACCTTGGTAATATGGATAGATAGACAAGACAACCATCCAAAAATGTGAGACAGGAGCACCAAGGACACTGGAATCCAATATGTGTGGGGACTGCAGTCTCAGAATGATGACTGAAGAAGAGAAGAGAGAGAGAATGACTCCAACACACCAGCATTTTGCCTTCCATCAGTGTGTAGTGGATGGTGGATGTTTAGCCTTCCAGGCTTGGAGTCGAAGTCCCTCACACACAGAGGTGGGCATGAACCACCAGTTTGGCAGTTCATGCTGGTTCTTTTACCAGCCAAACAGGTGTTTGGCACTTCCCACCCCTGCCTTCTTCAGCAAGCACCCACTCAGGGGCAGCACCCTGGCTTCCCTGCTCCACCTTCATCAGGTGTTGCCTTAGAGTGTCCGGCACTCTCCAGAGCAGGCGGGGCTGAGGAGTATTGAACACCTATTCAGCTGGTAAAGGAACTGGCACAAACCACCAAACTGGTGGTTCATGCTCATCTCTACTTACACACCACAAGAGCTCATAAAGTCTAATTTCATTGTCCCTTTGTTAAGACCCATAGAGCAGGAGTATAATTAAAAAACAACAGGAATATTCAGAAATATCAAGGACTCCCCCAAAATCACCAAATTGCAACTTAACATTCTCTCTCACACACACCCTCCTTGTGAACTGGCTAGATTATCTGACCAGCCAGTCAGCATTCAGTTCCATACATACACATTCTGCCCCCCCCCCAGCTGTTTTAACAGAATCTTCTGGCACACATCCCACTTATCACTGCCAGTCAAAACTCAGTGACTCAGTGCCTACCAATCTAAACCTGTATACAAAATATGTACAATTTAGAATCACCACATTATTGTTTCATTTTGTACTGTCTCATCATTCGGTTTTCAAGGTTTGAAATACTCAGAAGCGTCTAGTCATTGCCACCTTCTGCACACTGCTAACAAAAGTTAGCTCGAGTGTCACTGCCATTGTCTGTGAAAGATCCACTGCCAGTGTCACCTTCCACTAGCACTGCTGCCCAGTTTCTGCCCTTCAGCAGTTTGTTCACCTCCATCACCATTGGAACTATTGATTTTCTTCTGCTGATCTGACCATTAATCCTGAAGAGGATGTATCCATCTTATCTTGGTGTCTCAGATTTGACTGTTCTGCCTTGGGTGACCCTGCCAGGATTGTAGACTAGTAACAAACTGAAGCCCCTGGATGATATTGCTGTCAGCTTATCTGACACCACCAACACCAAGAAGGAGCATTAATTCATAGGGCCACTATAAGTCATTAGAACTTCATGACAGCTAACAAGGAACAAGGTGCTCAGATAATAGTTCCAGACATCAAGTGACATTTTTCAGAGGTGGGAGGGAGTGGGTGGGGGTTACATTCATATGAATGGTAGAAATATACATTAATTGCCTCTTTCCATGATACTTTTCCCTAAGCCATTGATTTCATCTTGCAAAACAATTACAGTAGCTTGATTCAGGTTCAGTCATAGACCCAGGAGATGGAGGGCTGAAGACACAGGTATGAAACAGAAAGAGACAGAAGCTGTTTTCATCACAGCTGATGCCTACTTCCTCCACCTCTTCTTCCATAAATTTAAATGAGGGTCCCTGGCCACCCTCCATCATCACCTCCATATTGAAAGAATACACAAGAGGGCTACGCTATTTGGGCTAGTTCCACTTCTCAGCTGAAGCTGTGTGGCCATGCCTCCACCACCACCTACCATAGAAACACTTCATTTTTGTTCATGCGTCAAACTGGAAGGAGAAGATGTCAGAATTGCATATATAGTGTTGCACATAGTAGTACTCGTGTTGCGAAAACTGGACTGGGACAACTTTTGCTCACACGAAAGAGTTCTATATGCCTAAACATGAAGACCCTTTTAACATTGTGGCTGAACAGTGGAGAAGTGTTTCATGATTGCCAGGGGTTGGTGAAGCCTCCATAAATTTCTATGCTTCTACAGGTCTCCAAGTGAAGAGACAAATGTGAAACCATGTACAGGATGAAGAGAGGGCAACAAATACTACTTCTTCCGGGTACATTTTGCCACTGGCTTAACCTCTGAAAAATTGCTTGCCTTTTCAGCAGTGGTAGCCATATTATCTGGTTAGCTGTTTTTTCACCCTGATTCTGGGCCCATTTACCCATACTCAACTGCTGGTTCTGCCTTTCTCACAAACTTTGCCTGCTCTTGTAACATTACAAAGATCAGCCTCCTCAACTCCTCCCTTGTAATCTCATGGAGTTAGCGGGATAGTTCAGTGAATTGGGCACCTGGCTGCGGAACTCAGTTCTACAATGCCTGAAATCCAGTAGTAAATTTCAACTGGAATTGGCCCATTGGAACTTCAATAGGTATTGATTTATCAAACACCCACTGATTCAATGGGGCTATTTTAGTTGTGACTTATAGGACTATGCAAAAGCTTAAAAAGAGCAGGCTGGAATGGTGACTACTTAATAAAAATGGTTTCCAAAAATAGTGGGATGCAATGGTAAACATGAGAACCGCATTTTGAACCTCAACCATAAAAATTATTACTATTTTCTTAACCTGTATTGCTCTCAAATCATCTGGAACAGTGGCCTAGAACAGCAACTTCCAAGTAGAATAATAAAACCCAATTCATGACATGTGTGACTAGATGAGACAGATGCAGCAAGTCACAAATCATCCTCAGGATCAACATGCTGGTACCCATTTGGTGCAGAAAAATGCCCCAAAATGGAGATTTCTGAATAGGACAACCCAACAAAATTCACTTGTTCCATTAAACTAGAGAGGAGTGTTGGAACCAGGTAAAAAATCTCCCTGGGTACTGGGCTGGAGTGATTTTCCACCAGACAAAGCTGTTTGTAGCTTTTTGCATTGCTCCCTTCTAATCAAATGGGATGGGTGAATATCATTCTGCTACCCTGCTCGGAAGCCACCATTCTTATTTTATTTATTTATTTATTTATTTATTTATTTATTTGATTTTTACCCCGCCCCTCTAGGCCATGTCTACTCTATTCTGGGCTGTTTTTTGCAATATTGATTTTCTGCCCAGAGTGGGTACTGCAGCATATTTCAAAAATAGTTTATAAATGCATAGTTTTATATATTTGAATGATATCGAATCCATTTGTCAAATACCAAAATATGCAATTTAATTGGAGTGCCCTGTACTTGGCAAATGTTAATCAAGGGCCATTTTATATACCTAACTGTCTGAATAAGCAAATGAGGGCTATGGAGTTACATTTCCTTCTGACAGACGTGTTTGAAACATCCTCATTTTAAGGAATAAGTTCATCCATTCTGCTTTGACCCTCAAAAGGTTTCACATTATGCCAACATTTCACTTAATATTTTCCATTTAGTCTGTTACTTTATTCAATCGTGCAGCAACAGAAGAGAAATGTGACCTCTAGCACTGGCGTCTCAAGAGAAAGATTAAGTCACAGTGGTGAGGTAGTGGTAGATATTTCAGAACAGCAACCAAGGTTGTATACGCGCTTAGGAAAAAAAGAGGAATTCATGGCTTCAAGCCCAGTATATTCACCAGTGTGATAAAGATAAGATTTATCATTCATTCAACCTTCTCTTTCTAATTCCTCAGTGACATTCCCCTCTTCTTTATATAAAAAGCGACATTAAAAAGGCCAGGATAATGCTCAATGCACTCAGCTCTGTGCTACTTTCTCTGAAACATTTGCACAGTTCCCACTGTTACCAAAGAAGGAGCAATGAGGGAGGAGAGTAAGGCACAAAGAGCAAAATTTCATTGATCACTCTTTGTTCTGTGATCTTGACTTGTAGGAGATGGGAACCATGGTCTTATGTATAAATGTTTCTTAATTCTACACTTGCATCCCAGTCTTCTTGCAAGGAGCAAAAGGTGCATCAAGTCTACAAACTGAATGTTGTTCAGCCAACAACTAGTGAGTGAACATCATGGCTGCCGACATAAGGAGACGGCTAGAGTGCACCTGGAGAAGGGAACCAATGGGTTATAATAAGATAGCTGTCAGGATCGCAACTAACCATCACCTGGCCAAGGTAAAGACTGCTAGAAGATCTCATTTCGCTGATGGGATAAGTGAAGATTCCAATCAGCAGGTGGAACTTTTCCGTATAGTTCGTGATTTATCCGGAATTGGTCTGGGTGAAGGGCCTCCCACTAGCATCTCACCTAACCAATTTGCAGCGTTTTTAAAGTCAAAAGTGGAGGCCATCCACTGTGACCTTTCTCCTTTTTAAAATACAATGGATCGAGCAGAGATGTCCAGTGCTCCGCCTTGCCTGGTAATTCTCGACTCTTTTCAGCCTGTGACACCAGATTTGGTGGACAAGGCACTTGATTGCTGTCGGGCCACCACCTTTTCTCTCGACCTTTGCCCGGCCTGGCTAATCAAAACAGCCAGGCCTGTAACAACTGAATGGGCCACTGCAATAATTAATGGGTCTCTTCAGGAGGGGCAAGGTTCCCCTTGCCCTCAAGGAGACACTCATTAGGCCCATTAGGAATAAACCAAATTTGGTGGCGGACGACATTGGAAATTGGCCCGTCGCCAATGTTTCCTTCCTTAGCAAAGTGGTTGAGAGGGTGGTGGCAGATCAGCTCCAGGCACTCTTGGATGAAACCAATGCTCTGGACTCGTTTCACTCAGGCTTCAGGCCACGCTATGGTACAGAGATGGCACTGGTTGCACTCTTGGATGACCTGTTGAGGGAGGCCGATGGGGGCAATATGTCCTTGTTGGTCCTCCTCGATATCTCAGCCGCCTTTGATACCGTAGACCACAGTATCCTCCTGGGGAGGCTCTCCGAGTTGGGAATTGGTGGCCTAGCACTTGCCTGGCTCTGTTCCTTCCTGGAGGACCATCCCCAGAGAGTACAGCTTGGGGAGAATGTTTTGGTCCCGTGGAGCCTCAATTGTAGGGTTCCGCAGGGATTGATCATCTCCCCAATGCTGTTTAACATCTACATGAGGCCACTGGGTGTGGTCATCACCGGGTGTGGGGCACTGTGCCATCAGTACGCTGATGACATACAGCTCTACATCTCCTTCTCACCTACCTCAGTGGATGCCGTTCTGTCCCTTCAGCACTGCCTGGAGACTGTACTGGAATGGATGCAGTCGAATGGGTTGAGGCTGAACCCGAACAAGACGGTCTTGAGGGTGGGTGGTCTTCCATTAGCGGTATAGGTGACTCCCTTTCTTTTGGGGGGACGACCCTTGCCACAAAGATTGAGTTCCGCAGCTTGGGGATAAATCTGGACCCGGTGCTTACCATGGAAACCCAGGTGGCATCCATGGTCCGCTCCACCTATTTTCATCTACGGCGGATTGCCCAGCTGCGACCACATCTTGATGTGGGACCCCTCACTACTATAGTCCATGCACTCATAAGAGATTAGACCATTATCTATGTAAGCCGCCCCGAGTAGACATTGTCTAGAGGGGCGGGGTAAAAATCTAAAATAAAAAAATAAATGGCCAAGCAGATCATGTTTAATTTTTCATAAGGAACCCAAAAGGAATCCAGGAAACTATTGACTCATTAGTTGAATATCTTCCCAAGTAAACTGGTGGACAATGTTATTTTAAAAAACCCTGCAAATATATAGCAGAAGAAAAAGAATCAACCTGGCTTTTTCAAAAGTAAATCCTGTTCTGCTTTTTTTAATTGACAGTGCCAATAAGTTTTTGGGTTATTTTCGTTTTAAAATAGCAGTTCAAACAGAGGAAGTCTGCATTTGTAACTTAATCTGGAATTAGTGAGATGGCCAAGTTTGTTGATAACAGCAAATTCCTCAAGATGGAAACAAATCAAAAGTAGAGGGCAGAGCTCTAGAAAGATCTCTCCAAACTAAGAAAATAGGCACTGAAATTATATATATGTTTCTATGAAAATAATTGTACAGTGATGCACACTGATATTTTTAATGGGTAATGGCTGACCAAGCAAGGAACCCTTAGCTTGTAAAATGAAAACAAATGATAAGACATTCAGACCATACCAATAAAAGTATATATATAAGAGTAGGGTCCTTATGTTTTCAATTGAATCATCAGATATCTTTGATCTAAATTCGACACATGTCCTATTCAGGTATTTTGTTGCAGAGAATAATGAACATGCTAAAGGAATAATGAACACACGAGTGACTTTTTGCTTTCCAAAGTAATCATATTTGTGGCTATTATCTGTAAGGAAATTAATACGGAGGAAAGAATTACTATGATTTATTAGCTGTCTCTCTCTCTCTCTCTCCTCTTTCCACAAATGAGGTCAGCCATTATGAGTCACACACTGCATTGGTCTTCCAGCCTCTAGATCTGCCTTGAAAGCCACACTCACCTGTCTGCTTTATATATAGAGGCCCAATACACTAGGAGACTGGCTTTCTCGATGTCTGGTTTCTGCCATTTACCAGAGGAAAAAGCCATACATTGTAATTTGTATTGCATGCAGCAGAAATGACAATATCTGTTTTTCAGACATGGGAGGAAGAAAATATCATTCTATATATGATTTTAGAATCAACAGCCCAAGGACATGTTGGTGTGGGTAAACATTCATTTGTCATTATTACTGCTACAAAACACAACTTTTGATGGCAGCATTGCCTAAGTACAGGAGTCAGAAAATTCATGACAGGCTGTTCATAGAAATGGGATTAAAATGAGAGTTCTGCCTGAAATCTGATATCATTCTCCCAGTGAGGGTCCTCTTCATGCTGAGCAGGATGTAGAATGGGCTGCCTCGGTCAGTTCTTACCATGCTTTTAATCTTTGTATGGGACTTAGATACTACAGTGATAAGCAGCATATAAATGTCATGCAGAGCAATGATTGATGGATGCCAGATTCTGAGTGAAAAGATACATATTGGATAAAACATTTTTTTCTTTTCTTTTCTGATGTCTCTCCTGAAAATGTATCATTAGAGATTGTTAGTGCCTGTCACCAGTGGTTTAAGAAAACAACAGGAAGAGTATGGTACTTATTCTCTGATTTACCTCTGTGAAAGGATGAAAGATATTTTTCATTTGTGTTCTTCTTGCTAAATGGTGAACAGTCTCAAAAGATTTAGCATAAGGCAGTTTAATATAAGTACTGGTAGTTCTTACAGCATTTGCTAATAGTTGCTCTGAGAATAAGATGAAGTGTGCTATTTCTACTACTATTACTACCACTACTGCAACCACCACCAGCAAAAACACCAAACCAGAGTAAGGCTGACCTATTTGGAGGAGATCTATGCACGGTGGATAGTGGAACAGCCTGCAGTGATAGCATTCTTTAAAAAAAACATAGGGATAAGGTAAGGAGTACAAAAGGTAGAAGGGGGATATGGGGGGGGAGAGGGGGAAGGCGAACACAAAAAGCACTGTTATCCAATCTGTTTGTTCATGCTGTGATATCAAGTTGACTTTTCACCTTTCTACAATTTGATTTCCCTCCAGGTTTCAATTTACTGTTACATCTTAGTTTAATTCTATGTTATTCAAGCACTATCTGGTGACTGAAGCCATTTATATAATAAATCCCATTGTTCAGTTGCCTTTTGTATTGGACAGTCTTTCAACACTTCTGATAGAATATCCATTTCTGCCGCTTCCTATATCTTCTCAATGAGTTCCTCTTGTTTTGGTATCTCCCATTTCTTCCAGTTCTTAGCATAAAGAATCGTGGCTGCAGCGACTATATATGTATAACTAGGTAGTTCTTTGTCTTGTCTATCAATAAAAACAATTCTGGGGCTGTTATGCCACCTATAAAGCATCTTATATATGTTCTCCTTGAAATTTACTGATTTTATGAGCTTTATGTTATTTTTCCATATTTGTGACCATTGATCAATATCAATATTATGTCCTATATTTTGTGCCCACCTAATCATACATTCTTTCACCATATCATCTTGCATTTAGTTTCAAGCAAATAATCATACATTTTCTTAATTACTTTATCATTTGAGCCCAGCAGAAGTTTATCGAATATCGTTTGTTCTGTGTAAAAGTCATCTATTTTATTTCTGCTTTTTATCTTTTTTGTACCATAGAAAAGCAAGCCAACCTAACTATAAATCGTGTCCTTCCAACTTGAGTAGTCTATCATTATCTAAGGTTATCCATTCCTTTATCCAGACTAATACACAGGCTGTATAATACAATACCCAATCTGGGAGACCAAAACCTGCTGTTTGTTTGGCATCTTGTATTGCTTTGATTTTAATTCTTGGTTTTTTACCTTGCCACACAAATCTCATGATTATCTTGTTAAGTTCTTGAAAAAAATGACTGTTTTAATATTATGGGAATTGTCTGAAATAAAAATAAAATTTTAAGTAGAACATTCATTTTGATGGTTGATATTATTCTCATCAACAATAGCTATAATTTGTCCTATCTCTCCAGGCTATTCTGTATCTCTTTAATCAACTTCATATAATTGTCTTTGAATAATGTACCAGTTTTCTTTGTGATTTGGATCCCTATCTGACTCTCTTCTTGAAAGTTAGTCTTTCTATTAATTTCTGTCGTTCTTGATCTCTCATATTTTTAACAAGTATTTTTGTTTTCTTTTGGTTTATTTTCATTCCTGACATATCACCAAATTTCATCAGCATCTCCATCAGGTCTTCAATTGAGTCCATTGGATCCTCCAATATAATAACTAGATTATCTGCAAAAGCTTGGAGCTTAAAAGTATAACCTCTTACTTTCTCACAGCTTCACTGCCCAATATGGCTCCCACATCCAATCTGTGCTCAGGTGATCTCTTCAAAGGGAAGAAATACCAGGTTGCTGTCCAGATTCCTTCCCCTCTGTTGCTCACCATCTGCTTCAGGGAGACTTCTCCTAGTCTCCCCTTTGGACCTTCATCTTCTGAAGGACCCCCCAGACCAGGCGGTTCCAGCTTTCCCAGGGAGCTTCTCAAGGAGCTGTTGGCAGCACCACCACAAGCCCCGCCTCTCAGTGATAGCGTTCTTGAACTGCCTGAACCATAGCAGCAGTGCTATTTATTATTATTATTTATTTATATAATTTGTACCCCGCCTATCTAGTCAATATGACCACTCTAGGCGGCTTCCAGGCATATAAAATACAGTGACGTATACATATAACAAATGAAAAATTTTTAAAAAATCAATAATATACTATAAACACTAAACAATAGGCAGCAAACAATAAACATATTCTTCAAGATGGCAATATCACAAAACTAAAGTAAAGAAGGAAAGATTAAGTGTTATCTGGAGGGAAAGCCTACTTAAACATCCAAGTTTTTAGATAGGTCTTAAAAATACCCAAATCTCTGGAGGAAGGTTGTTCCAGAGGCGAGGAGCCACCGCTGAGAAGGCCCGATTTCTTGTCTTTTCCTTTTGGACCTCCCTCAGCGTCAGGCTCCCCAGCCTCACCTCCTGTCTCGAGTGAGTGATACGGGCAATTCTTGGTGGAAGTAGGCATTCCGACAAGTATCGAGGCCCTAAACTGTTTAGGGCTTTATATGTAAGCATCAACACTTTGAAGTCGATGTGGAAACGAATGGGCAGCCAATGCAGTGCCGCCAGTGTGGGTGAGATATGTTGGTATTTTCTCACTCCACCTAGAAGTCTGGCCGTCGCATTCTGCACCACCTGAAGTTTCCGCATGAGCCTCAAAGGCAGCCCCATGTAGAGCGCATTACAGTGGTCTAATCTGGAGATTACGAGTGCATGCACCAAGGTGGTGAGTGCCCCAACATCGAGATAGGGCCGCAGCTGGGCTATCCACCGAAGATGAAAAAAGGCAGTACAGACCACCGACGCCACCTGAATTTCCATAGTGAGCACCGGGTCCAGATGGATCACCAAGCTGCGGACCCCATCCTTGGTGGGAAGGGTCACCCCCAAAAAAGAGAGAGAGTTTCCCAGGCCATCAACTGTGGGGGCACCCACCCTCAGTACCTCCGTCTTGTCCGGGTTCAGCCTCAGCCCGTTCTCCTGCATCCACTGCAGCACAGTCCCCAGGCAGCGCTGAAGGGACAGAACGGCATCTCCTGCAGTTGGTGAAAAGGAGATGTAGAGCTGAGTGTCATCAGCGTACTGATGACACTGTGATCCACACACCCTGATGACCCCACCCAGCAGCCTCATATAGATGTTGGAGAGATAATCGACCCCTGTGGAACCCCACGGTTGAGACTCCACGGGGCCAAGACACTCTCCCCAAGCTGCACTCTCTCGGGGCAGTCCTCCAAGAAGGAACAGAGCCAGGCCAATGCCAGGCCTCCAATTCCCAGCTCGGAGAGCCTCCCCAGGAGGATACCGTGGTCAATGGTATCAAAGGCCACTGAGATGTCAAGGAGGACCAGCAGAGACACTTTGCCTCTGTCAGCCTCCCTCAACAGGTCATCACTCAGGGCGACCAATGCTGTTTCTGTACCATGGTGCGGCCTGAAGCCCAACTGAAATGGACCCAGGGCATCTATTTCATCCAAGAGCACCTGGAGCTGGTCTGCCGCCACCCTCTCGACCACCTTGCTTAAGAAAGACACATTGGCAACGGGCCTATAGTTGCCAATTTCATCCACTGCCAAACTGGGTTCCTTACTAATGGGTCTAATGAGTGTTTCCTTGAGGGCAGATTGATGAAAAGTCAGCTACATTTTCCCTGTAAAACACCTGTTGTACTTGAACACAGTCATATTGTTGATGGAAAAGGGATAAGATGGTAGAGGACTCCTTTTTCATCAGTTAACCACTTCTCACCCAAACACAGAGCAATTGTCAGGGCTATTTTTCAATGAGCATGAATGGTAGTGAGCACAAGAGGGTATCCTGTAGACCACCTTGAGAGCTGCCATTGATGTTGCCAACATTCAGGCTGACCTTTCCTATGTAAAGCCTGACGTCCTTTCTCCTGATGGCAATGCCGTTGTGCAGCAATATCAGGCCAATTCCTGGCATTTCAAATCATGAATGCAAAAACATAATATCCTTCATAAACTTGAGGGGATTTTTTATTATTTTTTTTAAGAATTGAATTAAACTGTTTTCAGTGTGAATCTGAAGGATTCATATGCACAATCCAAGATCCAATCATATGCACCAGAGACTATTAGAAAATAGCTATGAGGCAAAGTGTAAGTGATACATGTAGAGCCTGTCACAAATCTAAAGAAGTAATTCAAATGCTCTACACTAGCATCAATAGATTATATGTGAAGGTACAAACAATTTCAAAGTCATTTTTCCAGCAGTTAGCTACATCCTAAGGATTATTCACATTTCCCCCATCCATATTATAAATCCCAGGCTTCTCTAGTATTAGAAAATGTATTTGTTTATCAATTTCATTTTTATAACCCCCCCCCCCCCAAAAAAATCTGGCCAAAGGCCACTCTGGGTGGTTTAAACATATACAAACTATATAATTAAATACCATTTGACAAAACAGAAAATAAAAATAATAAAATACAAATGAATAGTGCAGACATAACATAAAAATACATTTGCAAAAAAAAAAAACATTTACAACATTTAAAAAACAAGACCACAGTACTATACGAGAACAAGCAAGTTATCAGGGATAAAACAGTTGACTATAATAAACTGGGTTTTATACTTCTGGATTAACAAAAAAGAAAAAAAAAACATGGTGGAGTTCAATCAACAAGCAAATGCAAAAATACAAACTAGAAAGTACCAAACAATAAGGCAAGAAATTAAAAGATGATGGAAAGAAGACCAGATCATCTTTCTCCACATACTAATTTGAACAACTGGAGCCATTCCAGAATCCTAAATATTGTTTTGTCGGTTCAGAATAGACAATAGCTACTAAGCACTTTCTAAGATGAAACATGTTGTGGTTTTGCAAACATGTCATCTCAACCACATATGTTTAGGATTTGACATTTAATGTTTAGGTGTGACGATTTGGTCTGTTACAAAGCACCAGCAATGCAGAGAAAAAAGAAATATAATATCATCATCAACAGCATCATCAGCATCATCAGGCTACACATAGTTAATGTGTAAGCAGAACAGCAGTTGTTTTCCATGAAGCAGCAGCTCTATAAAGCTCCCAGGATTTCCTCTAATTTCTGTAGGGATGTCTATTAAAAGTTTTCATAACAAGTAGTAAAACACGGAATAAAGACTCCCACATGTATAGCTGGGAAGAGATATGTGAGATAAAAAGATTCACCATAGTGGGAGGTAAGGCTCCGGGAAAGGATAAGAGGCACTCCTGCTTACCATTAAATAAAAGGCATTTTCCCCTCAGGAAAACATGACAAAGTTTGCATTTTCCTGCCATGAAAATGAATTGTATAAATAGTAAAGAGGACCATCTGGGTTTTTACCCATTATTTCCCATGCTTTATTCTTGAACCAGTGGTAGTTGTTCTTTTTTTTTACTGATAATGCCAAAATTTATAAATAAAACATTTTGTGTTAAAAAGAACATCTTTTTCACACCTTATTTATATTCAAAATATTTTTCAACTGTCCTTTTTAAGAATACATGAAAAGTTTAAGCATATTGTTTATACTCAGTGAAATTTGTGGTCATTATTTGTAGGGAGCAATGGATTGCCATGTTCTTAATCAGATGATATCAATAACCAAAGGTGGCAAGTTTGTGGATTTTGCAATAACATCTGTACCATGGCATATCGATCTGTAATGTGCCAACTGTCTGCTGTTTTGCTCTTTGTGATTTATGGCGAGTGTTGGGAGGGGTGACGGTAGAGGCATACAGGTTGTCATAAGGGAAGTTTTAAAGCTCCAGATACGTTTTACACAACACAAAGATTCTGAACATTGCTCAACTAATAAAAGTTGACTGAAAGAGAAAAGCAGAGTTACTCTGTGCAGATGTTACTATATTGACTTCCCTTCAGTATGATGTAGGGGTGTCATTTTCTATCATTGATTATCAGGTTATAGTTTTATAAATTCTGTTGGCTTGATGAATAACGCTGTTTATATGTTTGTAGCATAAAAGGCAAGATAGTCTGGGAATCAAGAGTACGATACAGAAAAATCCAGGATATGGGGCAGATGCTTTGAACTATTAAGATAAAGTTTTTCTTGCTCTTTGCAACTGTAACTAAACAAAAGCAACCTGAGTAAACGTAGATTTGGGGATACACACCTTCTCCACCTTTAAAATTAGCATAGGATAACCCATTATGAGGATTGTGATGGTGGCGATTCATTCTTCATTGCCCCATTTCCTGTACAGGAGCAACTATTAATTATATGGAAGGAACCTTGCTGAAGAATGTGAGGACTCAGGGCATCTGGGCATCCCATGGTTAACTCCAGCACCCTGTTGGCTGACCCTTTCATGCTGGAAGTACCATTGGATTGCTTCCCGGAAGAAGAAGAAGAAGAAGAAGAAGAAGAAGAAGAAGAAGAAGAAGAAGAAGAAGAAGAAGAAGAAGAAGAAGAAGAAGAAGAAGAAGAAGAAGAAGAAGAAGAAGAAGAAGAAGAAGAAGAAGAAGAAGAATGTTTGGTCCACTGGTGAGCCCTGCTTCATCAGCGCGGGCCACCATTGCCTCCTTCCCAGGATATCACGTTGGAAGTCTCGTGAGAGCTACCTGGGAAGGGAGGGAGGGAGGGAGGGAGGGAGAAGTAGTTATTTAAGAGATGTTCCCCACTCCCTTCGGGTTGCCTCTTCCTTGCTGGCATCAGTAGGAGGACGGAGCTCTGCTATCTGGCTATCTATTTCGGCTGCATAGCTCCGATTTGGCTGGGCAATTTGTGGATTGGAGAGGGGGGGGTTGCATTGGCACGCACCCCCCCCCCCCCCACGTTTTTCTCCTGAGTTCAGCTCCAGGATTTTGGAGCTGCTTATCAAAGGACTTGAAGATTAATTTTAAATTGATTTTAATGTAATCATATTTAACCTGGAGTTCGCATTTGAAATGGGAAACGGGAGTGGAAAGATGCTCTGGGGCCGCACCCAGACCAACAGTTAACAAGGAGAAGGTGGCTTGAGGTCCAGAGGAGGTCAAATTTGGGCTGGCTGGGTTCTCTCTGTCTTCATGACTGTGAGAACTTGGGGCTAGAGACTTGCCCATTTGTTTTGTAAGGGGCTCGTTGAGACCTCTGTGCAAAACCTGATACAGCACTAAGGCACCTTTTATGGTGGGCAATAATGAGTATTCATTAAAGTGTGGCTCATGTTTATTCCATAATACTTGTCTCACATCATTATTCCAGGGTAAGGGGACAATGTTCGGTCCACTGGCAAGCCCTGCTTCATCAGCGTGGGCTGCCATTGCCTCCTTCCTGGGATATCACAAGATGTTGGAAGTCTTGCGAGAGCAACCTGGGAAGGGAGGGGGAAGCAGTAGTTATTTAAGAGATGTTTCCTCCTCCCTTTGGCCTCTTCCTTGCTGCCCACCCTATGTAATAGTGTAAGTTTCTCTGGTCGCCTTTTGAGGCCAGATGGGAATTTTTGACTCGCATCATGATTGGCCTGTGGACGCAGGGATTTTTCACCTATCCTACACTGGTCAAGGTGCGAGGGCATTTTGAGAAGTGGAGATATCCAGTCACAGAGGCCGGTAGTGCGGATAAAACAGGTTTCAGTGAGTCCCATCAGTGGAATCACATATTTTGACCTGTTGGTGAACACTGAAACATTTATTATAGCTATAGTAACGTTATTAACTTGGTGAGTCAATAGTTACACTTACACTTCAGGGAGAATATAGTAGAGATCTACTCATGTACTGTGGAAGACAGAAGTTTTCAAAGGAAGAGCAGGACATAAAAGTGATACATAATAAGAGAGAAAGAATAATGTAAATGTTTTGTAAGGGCAGGTGATAATTTTATTAGACCACAAAAAATATATCAGACAAATAGCTCACTTCTAACATTAATCTTGGTGGGACGTGGTGGCACTGTGGGTTAAACTGCAGAAGCCTCTGTGCTGCAAGGTCAGAAGACCAGCAGTCGTAAGATCAAATTCATGCGACGGAGTGAGCTCCCGTCGCTTGTCCCAGCTCCTGCCAACCTAGCAGTTCGAAAGCATGTAAAAATGTGAGTAGATAAACCACGGTGGGAGAGTAACGGCGTTCCATGTCTAGTTGTGCTGACCACATGACCAGGGAAACTGTCTTTGGACAAACGCTGGCTCTATGGCTTAGAAACGGGGATGAGCACTGCCCCCTAGAGCTGGACATGATTGCACTAAATGTCAAGGGGAATCTTTACCTTTACCTTAACATTAATCCTCAGGCTGTGGACCAAGAAAATATAAATATGAAGGCTGGGACTCACCTTAAGAGGCACACCTGGCACAACCATCCGCTATGAATTTTTGGAACTCCAAAAATATATAGATCTGAAATCTATTAACGCAATTGATCAGTCATTGTCTAAGAATGGGCTTTCCTCAGAGACATGTGTTTCAGCAATCGGATTCACAAACCAAGTCCATTTAATTTCTCTGGTCACAAAACAAAGCATGTTAAATGCAAGATATGTGGTTGAGGAAAATAATTCTCTAAGAGTAACATATCTCTCACCACTTGAGGGATCACCTATTCTAAAACTGTGCAAAGTGTATTGCCTAGTTTGACTCCTTGCTTGATGCAGACAGTTGCAGCCATCACTGTAATTATGAGAAGAGTAACTTGAATTAAATTCCTAAGGCAAACAACCAATTATAAGAATATTCCAGTAGTAAAATAGGTGGTGGTGTTAACTTAAATGCAGTATATATTTGATAGCTATTGAGCAGAACAATATTGGCTTAGCTGTTGGCCATAATATAATTGCACTTGAGAAGACAAAAGCAAAAAATGCATGGCAGTTGTTAGAATTCACAACATGAGGCCTGTAAAGAACACAACAGTGGCGCATCTCAAGTAGTAACATTCATTAACACAAATTACCGCCTGATATGTCACAGGTCCCTGTAGCAGCATGCCATACGATAATTGTATAGAATGTATTGCTAGATATTCTACAGTCACCCCATGGTGCTCTTCCAGCTGCACAGTGGGGAATCCACAGTTTTTATGTGACAGCAATTTAGCATGGTCTATTAGCAGACACGAATCTTTAGAACACCTTAAAGAGTTGCTATATGGGGTATAACAATATTCTTTGTTAGTCACTACACGGAGTCAGTTTCCTTCTATGCTTCATAACATTCAAGCTATTTACACATAACAATTCCATCTCTCTCTCTCTCTCTCTCTCTCTCTCTCTCTCTCTGGTGCTCTGGTGCTTTTTGTTGACTTCCAGTCTAGCTTCTTTCCATGTCATTGTGCTTCTTTTTGTATTTACTGAAGGATACTTTTACACTTTGCTCATGTTTTCTCCATGTTTCTATCACTCAGGAAATTATCCGGACTTCACAGTCTTACATTTACAGTCTGTTGTAGCCTAAAAAACCTTGATGCTTCTTCTATTTTCCAGTGGTTAAGAAACTCTGGTACCCTAGTAAGTTAATTCAAGAGTAATTGATGAGATCAAATCTATGATCAAATAAAATTATATTCTATAGAGTTTTAAACAAATGTATTTAATAGATTTTAAATAAACAACTAATTTATTATAATAGGAACACATTCACTTTTTGTTGTTGTGGGTTTTTCGGGCTCATTGGCCATGTTCTGAAGGTTGTTCTTCCTGATGTTTCGCCAGTCTCTGTGGCCAGCATCTTCAGAGGACCAGAGGACCATTCACACCAGAATCAAAGAACATGAGAGACACTGCAGACTAAAACAACCAGAAAAATCAGCAGTAGCTGAACATGCCCTAAAACAAGCTGGACATGAAATTTTATTTCAAAATACTGAAGTACTGGACAACACTAGCAATCATTATGTTAGACTGCACAGGGAAGCCATTGAAATCCATTAACACCAGCAGAGCTTCAACAAAAAAGAAGAAAGTCTGAAACTCAACAAGCCCTGGCTCCCAGCACTGAAAAACACAGCCTGCAAAAGGTCAACAAACTCTACCCAGCCACAAGGACCAGGGATCATTGCACACAAAAGACCAGCTAACGACGCCCATCAATCACAGTGACAGATCACCTCTCCCCCTTATCACAACAATACAACCACAACAAAAACACGCTGATCACCATAATCACTCAATCTCCTGAAAAGGACAAAAGCTGTTCCCACAGCTATAAATAGTCAACTATTCAACAAACAGCAACAGAGTTCCTACTCCTGTCCTCTGAAGATGCCGGCCACAGAGACTAGTGAAACATCTGGAAGAACAACCTTCAGAATACAGCCAAAGAGCCCGAAAAAACCACAACAACCATCGGATCCCAACTGTGAAAGCCTTTGAGAATACATTCACTTTTCATTTCCACTTACACATTGATCACCCTTTGTGATTGTTTTGTCCAAACAGTCAGTGAATAATACTGACCCCCTGAAGCTACTCACTCTTGAATTACCAAAATGGTTCGACATTTTGAAGATATTAAGAATCTGCTAAATCCAGTTTTATCAAAACGCGATGGAGAAGTCTGAAGATGAAAACAGAAAAGTGGGATTCTTGTGGAGTTTATACATGAGCAGGAATATCTCTTCTTCAGAGTTGTCCCTGCTTACCTGGAGAAAGCAATGGGGCTGCTGAACAAGAAAGGAGTCTCTCTGAAGAATGTGGGGATAGCAAAAAAAGTTTACATCTCCTGAGCAACAACAGTGCCCATCAGCTGATCCTTCCACTCATTGGATTGCTTCTGACATGATAGAAGAAAGGGGTTCACACTTGGTGGCCTCATTACTGCTTTTTGTTTATCTCTGGGAGGAGCTGCAAAATGTATAAATGTCAACTTTGTCTGAAATTGTGGAACCACCCCATCAGACTATTCAACAGTCCCCAGCCACATGAATAGGGCTTAGGCACATCACTTGGCTCTCCAGTGTTGGATCTGCTGTTGAGTTTACCTTCAGCGGCACCAGTCCCCTTTGCTTCCTTCCTAGAATTACACAACACACTTGGAGTCTCGCAAGAGCCTCCCTGGAGGGGAGGGGGGAACAAGTGAGCTACTTAATTGGTGTTCCTCCCTCGCTCCCTCCTCTTCCTTGCTGGCAAACCACCCGTCCGCCATATTTTCTAGTGTGAGTTTACCTGGTCGCCTTCGGGGGCCAGATAGGGATTTTTGACCTGTATCCTAATTGGCTTTTGGATGCAGAGATTTTTCACCTACCCCACACTGGAGCAGGTGCGATGGCATTTTGAGAGTTGGAAATATTTGGTCGCACAGGCAGGTAGTATGGATAGAACAGGTTTTGGTGAGCCCCATCGCAATCACAGGTAATGTATAGCTCATCTGACCTCCCAGCACTGTGGATCGTGTGATTACAGTGCTTGGGGGAAAAGATATCTTGGGGCCACACCCAGACCAACAGTCAACAAGCAGAAGGTGGCTTGAGGTCTATGGGTGGTCAAATTTGGGCCAGCCAGGTTCTCGCTGTCTTCATGACCGCGAGAATTTGGGGCTAGGGACTCGCCCATTTGTTTTGTAAGGGGTCCGTTGAGACCTCTATGCTTAAACCTGAATTCCACACTACGGCAGGACCCGCCTTTTACAGAGGGCAAGAATGATTATTTAATAAAGTGTGGCCCATGTTTATCCCATAATACTTTTCTCATGTCATTATTTTGGGGTAAGGGGGCAAAGCCCTAATTCCACCCATACATCCTGTCCTTGCCCCAGTATTAGCTAGGAACTTTCTTTCTAAGCAAGAAGTTTTGGCAGACATAATTTGGAAGTTTTTGAACAGAATTTTGGAAAATAGTGGTCATTTTTCTGACAGAGAAGGGGAAAGACAACTAACTCTACAGTATATTACCTGAGGTGATACATGATACCTCAACCTGATGTAGCAGGTTTGGAATGTCCATCTTGGGACATTACTGTGACACAGAAACTGACAATACAACACAGGACAGGGGAATTTTTTGACTTTTCTTTTTCCTTTCCTCTGCCCCCTAACATGACCCCGAGGAAGGTCCCTGCTGGACTCAAAAGCTCACCTTTAGTGGCTCAATTAAAGTATTCTGTAAAAAACTAAAATACACAAAAGAATTACTTTAGTAAGTCATGTCAGTCATTTCCAAAAGCAGTCTTGCACATGCATACTACACCATTCACTCTTGTTCTGTATTTTGTACACCTCTGTAGAACCAACCCTGATCACCCTAGTGAGTAGAGAGCAGGCTTTCCAGCTCCCTGAAAGTCAGAGTGATATTCCCAACCATCAATTTACCTGTGGACTGGGGCGTTAGTGACACAGATATAGATGACAGCTTGGAGGCTGTACATGTAGCCACTGAGGTCTGGGGATTTAAGAAGGAGAGCAGAGAGGCTGAGGTGGACTGCTGGACAGACATTGTTGACTATGAGGTGTTCAAGGCCCAAGAGGCATTGGCATTACCAGACCACATCAAGGCTCACTGGGAGACCATCTGGTGCTGGGATCCAGGTATGGCATGTTGGAAAGAATTTTTCATGCTGCCAGAGGAAGCTGCCCAGCTCTGCTGAGACAAGATGAGATGACACAAGGCTGGAAAACCAGCAATGGGCACACCACTGCCAAAGGAAGCAGCACAGGGCAAGTGGCCCCACCTCGAGGGCCTTCTGGTTAGCACAGCTGAACCCAGTCAACCTCCTCTCCTATTTCTCCTCACTCCACTCCTCTTTGCTTTGGTAAACCCCAGCCATGTGTATATAGACTTTGGCCATGCCTCCAATGAAGAGTATCATACATATAGGGTAGCTGCCACTAGTGAGGTCCACCAAAGTGTAGAAAAGGAAAGCACTCAAGCTAACCTACTGTGATGGAACCCTCACATATTCTACCTAGCAAAAATAGGAAGAAAGAGATTGGCTGGAATCTCTTTATGTTTCAATGTAAAAACCTCTTGGCTCTTATGATTTGGGCTTAAGGCAAGCTCAGGGAAAGGAAAGGGCAGTTTAAAGGTGATGTTAGGCTGGTCACAGCTACTCCAGTGACAGCAGAGCGCCTGCATCCAGCATCCCTGTTGTGGTGATCCATGCCTTGCCCACCTGCGAAGGATTTTGGAACTGGCAAATGAATGATGCAGACTAGTTCTGTTTGTTTGGGCTGTTTGGGAATACAGTCAACTTCCTGGTGCCCTAAAAGTTCTTAGGTTTTATTATTTGGCTTGTTTTGAGTTGCGCTGCTCTAGTGAAAAAACTTGTTTCTGCAAACACTTGCTGCACCATGATGGAGGGGTGTGTGAGGGCCACTCACAGCATCACAATGATTTTTTTCTTTTTCTTTTGCAATTGTAACTGTCAGAGTCTTCCAGCTGTTAAGGCCTGCAGCCATGCTGGCTGGGGGATTAAGAGAATTGTAATTTAAAAATGCGTGTGTGCACGTGATTCACAGCCATGAGAGAAGGAGGAAACAAACCCTCCTTTTATTATTATACTTTTCAGATTTAGGACTGGATGAACTGTTTTCTTTTTAGCTAAATTTCCAGCCATAACAGGGTAATTATGACAAAACTAAGTGAGTATGAAACTATTTATCCAGCCTTAGAGTTCTGTGGTTTTATGCTATGCTGCCATAGGAGAATACCACAGCTGTTTATTTCCTTTTTCACCACACATCTCACCATTCCTTCCAGGCTCCATGGCACAACCACAGATAAAGCCTAGTTTAAAAAAAAAATTAGATATAGAATTCTCTCATGTACTTTATTTTATTACTGGATATTTTTTAGGGTGCACAGAAGCAAATCCAAGACAGTTTAGAGGTCGAGATCACTGACTGGAAGAATTAACAAAATTAACATAATTTTGTTATTTGCTAACCTCCCCTGAAGACAGCAAGAAGAGGTGGCAAGAATACACAGAGGAATTATATCAGAAAGAGTTGAATATCCCAGACGACCCAGATAGTGTGGTTGCTGACCTTGAGCCAGACATCCTGGAGAGTGAAGTCAAGTGGGCCTTAGAAAGCTTGTCTAACAACAAGGCCAGTGGAGGTGATGGCATCCCAGTGGAACTATTTAAAATCTTAAAAGATGACACTGTTAAAGTGCTACATTCAATCTGCCAACAAGTTTGGAAAACTCAACAGTGGCCAGAGGATTGGAAAAGATCAGTCTACATCCCAATCCCAAAGAAAGGCAGTGCCAAAGAATGCTCCAACTACCGTACAATTGCACTCATTTCACACGCTAGCAAGGTTATGCTCAAAATCCTACAAGGTAGGCTTCAACAGTATGTGGACTGAGAACTCCCAGAAGTACAAGCCAGATTCCGAAGGGACAGAGGAACTCGAGACCAAATTGCTAACATGGAGAAAGCCAGAGAGTTCCAGAAAAATATCTACTTCTGCTTCATTGACTATGCAAAAGCCTTTGACTGTGTGGACCACAGCAAACTATGGCAAGTCCTTAAAGAAATGGGAGTGCCTGACAACCTTGTCTATCTCCTGAGAAACCTATATGTGGGGCAGGAAGCAACAGTTAGAACTGGATATGGAACAACTGATTGGTTCAAAATTGGGAAAGGAGTACGACAAGGCTGTATATTGTCCCACGGCTTATTCAACTTATATGCAGAATACATCATGCAGAAGGCTGGACTGGATGAATCCCAAGCCGGAATTAAGATTGCCGGAAGAAATATCAACAATCTCAGATATGCAGATGATACCACTCATGGCAGAAAGTGAGGATGAATTAAAGAACCTTGTAATGAGGGTGAAAGAGGAGAGTGCAAAAAATGGCCTGAAACTCAACATCAAAAGAACTAGGATAATGGCCACTGGTCCCATCACCTCCTGGCAAATAGAAGGGGAAGATATGGATGCAGTGACAGATTTTACTTTCTTGGGCTCCATGATCACTGCAGATGGAGACAGCAGCCACAAAATTAAAAGACGCCTCCTTCTGAGGAGGAAAGTGATGACAAACCTTGACAGCATCTTAAAAAGCAGAGACATCACCTTGCCAACAAAAGTCCGAATAGTCAAAGCTATGGTTTTTCCTGTAGTGATGTATGGATGTTAGACCTGGACTATAAAGAAAGCAGACTGCCGAAGAATTGATGCCTTTGAATTGTGGTGCTGGAGGAGGCTCTTGAGAGTCCCCTGGACTTCAAGGAGAACAAACGTATCAATTCTTAGGGAAATCAACCCTGAGTGCTCACTGGAAGGACAGATCCTGAAGCTGAGGCTCCAGTACTTTGTCCATCTGATGAGAAGAGAAGACTCCTTGGAAAAGACCTTGATGTTAGGAAAGTGTGAGGGAAAGAGGAGAAGGGGACGACAGAGGATGAAATGGCTGGACAGTGTCTGCGAAGCAACCAACATGAAATTGACAGAACTCCGGGAGGCAGTGGAAGACAGGAGGGCCTGGCGTGCTCTGGTCCATGGGGTCACGAAGAGTCGGACACGACTAAATGACTAAACAACAACGAACCTCCCCTGAAAACAAACCCACCCAAGAACATGCTACAGATTACCAGTGCTGCAGAAAATTAATTCAAGCTGCACCTTAGTAACAGTATGTGTACCTGCAAAAGCATTTCTGCTACCTTGTGTAAATTTTGCCAGAGTTTCCCATAATTATTTGAAGATAAAAAACCAGAGAGAGAGAGAGAGAGAGAGAGAGAGAGAGAGAGAGAGAGAGAGAGAGAGGACCAGTTTTGCAAAATGCCATTCAATTTTTTCACATGCTTGCATGCCCCACTAATTCTGGAAAAAAGAAGCCAAAAGAAAACCCACCCTTTTATTTTAAGATGGAGATGTATACACAGCAAACTTGTATACTCAGAAGAAATCCATATTGATTAGAATGCCAGTAAAAGAAATTATGTGAATATGAGGCATCCCTCAGAGGCATGTTTCGGCAAAGAATAAAACAAGTAGGAAATAACATATGATAAACATTTATTTCCCAAGGTTAGGATTTGATCCTTGGCTCAGGTAAAGACCTATAGTATGAAGCAATGATTTTCATTGCCTAGTGTTGTTAAATGGAATCATTTTAATGAAAACTTTATTTAGATACAATCCAAAAGCCTTCCCTAAGCTGTTTCTTGCGCCTTAATCCTTTGTTAATGCAAGGTTCCTGCAATAAGTAGGAGAAAATACTTTGGAATTTAAATTTCAGTCTGCACTAGGGCTGATGAGTTAGTGCTGAAACTGAAACCCAGAAGCAAACCTTTGTGGTGTTACAGAGGGCAGGCTCCTGCATAACAACTGCCAAATAATATATTGTATGATGGTGTCACGTGTCAATGTGGATTTCTTTCACTACTTCCAAACAAATACAACACATAGGAACTGCTTCATGCTGATCCAATGAGCCCCAGTGCCACATGGGAATGGAGAGGAGATGGACCCAGGAATTAAAGCCACTACATAGAACGAAGCCTCTAACACAATGGATGATAAAGCCACTACACACAATGCAATTCCGCCCTCTTTAGCATGACTTCTTCTGACATTAGTGTCCTTTCTTGGACATCCCGGGAAACCTAGCAATTCCCTGAGACTTCAGCTGGAGTCCTAAGACATAGCAATTGCCCTCTACATTGCCTTGGACTTTTTTCTCTTCCTATCCCACTTTCCTTTTTTGTCTCCCCACCCCACCCCCACCCCCAATTGTAGAAGGCAAAGGAACATGTGGACTCCTAAATTAAGATAATTTAAGTGGAAAGTTAATTTTATCTGCATTATGATGAACAGTGTTATCTCAAAAGTGAAACAGGAGGGGGAAAACTGAATAAGATTTAGCTGTCTTATCTAAGCTTTAAGTGAGGATCTAAACTGATATTCAAACAAATGTGTATTTCCTGCTTTTACAATATTTTGCTCCAGAGATACCATTTCCTTTCCTATTTGTTGTTTATATCTAAATTGGCAGGCTGTAAAAGAAGCCAGTCTTTACAGTTCATATCATACGTGTTTAAGATGTTTTTGCAATCAGATGTTTTTGCCACTTGAGGGAGCACTGTCTCTAGATACAGGATCTGCATTGTGTCTAGTTTTCCTCTGGGATTTTCAGGGTTGCAGCCAATTCCCCCAAATGCTCAATTCAAATAGTGGTGGTGAATACAGTTTGCATACATAGGAGAATACTGATTCATAATAAATTGCAACTCAGCCACTATCTCTTTATCTTTAAATCTGCTGCTGAATTAGAAATCAAGGTGTTGGTGAATCCTGCACCTATTTTTTTCCTACCTGATTTTTTTCTGCTGCAACTAGCTCTGTGGTATAGCTGGTATCTTGGTTAATATGGATGGCAGAGAAGACAGGTTGACAACCGGATGGGGTTTTCGGTAGAGCATTACGTTAGCAGAAAGAGGGGGTCTTGATTGGAAGCTTGATGATGAAGCAGACTGCATGTTGCAGATCATTATGAGCCATCGGGTCAATTCTGACTAATGGTGATCTTTGGCAAAGTTTTCTAGGTATAAAGTACTCAGAAGTGGCACTTCAGGACTGTGAAGCTTGCCTAGGGATACACATATTGGCTGTTCTCCAGGGAGGCCCAAAAGGGAACCGGACTCCTAACCCCTGGCTCCATAGCATCTCACTGAACCAGCCAGGTAGTATTTCATAGATTGTGGCAAACTATATTGAAAGAACAGGTTCTACTGCATTAGTCAGACTGTGCTACATGACTAAAACTTAACAAGGTTTGAAATTAGGTCAGCAAAGTACCATCATCAATAGGTGATGTAAGGCTGAAGTCTGAAGCATCCCCCATTTAGCCATATGGTTAATGTCTTAAAAGCAGAAAATTCAGAAGTAATATCAACTGATAAATAAATGTTTATTTTGTCTGTGACTACCCCTAAAATGTTTGGAAAGCTTTAAGTGTGATGTTTCCCACAATGATTTAAAGAAGAATAAAAACAAAACCAAGCTTAAACTGAATTTCTAATTTGCTTTCATTTGCTTCTTAGCTCATTGAAAACCAATTCTACTTGTACAGCCACGTCTTCCAGCACCAAATTGATGTGAAAACAATGCCACTCGAAAGGGAAACTATAAAGGCAAGAAGGAGGATTTCTCCCAGCATTTGAACTAATGAATAGCTCAAATAGTAAGCTCCAAGAACACTCCAGTACCTCTTGTGTGTTTCATAGTTTTTTCTTTCTTTATTATTCTGTGTAATGCTGGGGATCTCATACTGATAATAAAAAAGAGAGGAGGAAAGGAAAAGAAAAGAAAAGAAAGAATACATTCCCCAACAGCTTCACTTGACATTAATGCTGAGGAAAATTTGTGGAAATAAAGTCTACTGAAAGCCCTTTGTGCGTAGGAGTGCTGATTAGCTGATTGAGGGCAAGACAAATCAGTTTTTTCCCCCTGTTTCCCATAGGATACTCCCCCAAAGCACTACAGTTAATACAAATGCAACAAAGGAAGACGTTAACTAGAACAGTTGGAGTTACCGAACAGTGAGATAACAGTAATCATAACAAAAGGGTGTTTGAAAAAATGAGGGAAGAAATGGGAAATGCAATTTTCCTTTCTTAAAAAATAGTGATAGGCTTCAAGTGCTTGTGAAGGAAATAGTTTTTCACACACTGCTTGGATTAGCGTGGCAACAAAAATCCCTTTTGAAGTTTCACACCTATATACAGGAAGAGAAGGAAATCAATCTGATGACAGCAATAACCCAGTTTCCTTCCATCCTCCACATGAGCTGAGTTTTGTACTGAGAACAAGGTGGATGGATCTAACCACCAACTAAGTTCCACAACTATTGTTGATTATATTTATCACAGCACAATGCTGCCATTTTGCATTGCACAATTAAATAATAAATTGCAGTCAACTTCGTGACCTGTCAGAAATATCACCTCCCTTTCTTGGGATTCTAATTTGCTCACTATTATTTTGTTCATACACATGTTTACAATGCTGCTCGAAACTGTAGTGGAAGTGGATGCCATGCTTTGCCAATTGTGCTGTTGAGAGAAAAAAGAGGTACCAAACAAAACCTTTTCAAGGTAGGATAATTGCTTATCTTAGCATCTATTGCAACATAGAGGAAGGTCAGCTCATGGCACAGCAGTAACAGGAAAGATTACAGCAGCGACCAGCTGCATCTCTACCAGCAGTCACAGAACTAGTCTCCCTGGATAAGCTGGAGTGCCTGACCAGGCCCTTGGAAGAATCTTTAATAAATTTAAGAGGGTTCCCAGCTGTGCATAGCTCAACAATAATGCCAGCAGGCAGGATGATACAAAAACTTCATATTGAGTCTACTCTAGAGCTCTTCAAGGTCCAGGGGAAGACTTCCAACTTGGGCCACATCTGGGGCAGCGTTGCAAAGCAGGTAAACAGTATTACTCAGATGGTAACTGGTCAGGACAAAATTGAATCACCATCCAAGGACTTATTGATGCAACTGGATATTGATGGAGATGAACTTGTGGAAGAAGCCACAACTGCTTTTAAAGATTTACCCAGGGAAGAACAAATGAAGATTATCACTAGCCTGAAGAAAGTGAGGACCAACTTAATAATGTCCAAATGTTATTTTTTTATTTATTGAATTTGTACCCCGCACCATCTGGCAACCAGGCCACTCTGGGTGGCTAACAACAGCATGAACAATAATATTAAAACATGATAAAAATAAATTAATCAATACAAGCCAAATAGGGTAAATTAAAACAGACAACTATAAAGGTGGCAACAAGGGTGGTGGAGAGGATGACAAAAAGGATTTTTGTCCAATTTGTCCCATAATAGTTGTCTATCCATTGACTCAAAAGTTGGTAAACCTGCTGCCTACCTTTCCTTGCTCAAATGCCCCAGCTTGGAGAGCCTCCCCAGGAGGACACCGTGGTTGACAGTGTCGAAGGCAGCTGAGATATCAAGAAGGATCAAGAGAGACATTTTGCCCCTGTCCACCTCCCTCAGCAGGTCATCAAACAGGGCAACCAATGTTGTTTCCATGCCGTGGTGTGGACTGAAGCCAGACTGAAATGGATACAGGCCATTGGTTTCATCCAAAAGGGCCTGGAGCTGGTCAGCCACCACACTCTCTACCACTTTGCTGAGGAAAGAAACATTGGTGACGGGCCTATAGTTGCCAATGTTGTCCACCACCAAACTTAGTTTCTTCCTAGTGGGCCTAATGAGTGTCTCCTTGAGGGAAAGGGGAACCTTGCCCTCCTGGATCAACCCATTAATTATAGCAGTGGCCCATTTGGTTGTTATAGGCCTGGCTGCTTTGATTAGCCAGGCCGGGCAAGGGTCAAGGGAGGAGGTGATGGCACAACAGCAGTCAAGCACTTTGTCCACCATGTCTGGTATCATAGGCTGAAAGAGATTGTGTCTCATCGAGCAAGGCAGAGTGCTGAACATCTCTGCTCGATCTACTGTGTTCAAAAACTCCCAGCGAGTAGCCTCCACTTTAGATTTTAAAAATGCTGCAGATTGGTCAGGTGAAATACTAGTAGGAAGCCTATCACTTAGACCAATTCTGGATAGATCACAGTTTATACAGAAAAGTTCCGCTTGCTGAACTTATCCAGACAGTGAAGTAAGCTTGACTGGCAGCCCTCGCCCTGGTAAGGTAAAGGTTAGTAGCGATCCTGACAGTTTTTCAATTATAATCTGTTGGATTTCATCTCCACTTGCACTCTAGCCTTCTCCTACTTTGCTTCATAGCTCACAGCAGCTGGTTATACCAGGGTGCTGAATGAGCTCTGCAATGGAGAGGGTGTTTAGGAGGGATCATGACAACAGCCCTGGTAGCAGCGGCAAGCCAGCCATCAACTAGAGCCTCAACAGGAGCGCCAGTCAGATCAGCTGGAATCCTTCTCGTGGAGTCCTGGAATCCTACAGGATCCAGTAACCTTTGAGGGTGGACCATTAAAATAGGTCCTTGCTCCCTGCAGGGAGGGAGAGCCACTGAGAGGTTGCATTTAATTAGGTGATGATTCAACCATGATAAGGGGACTGACACAAGGTCAGTCACATCTGACCACATTCACTTCACTCGGGGGAAAACACCAGGTCTAATATGTGACTGTCCACAAGGGTGGGGCCATTGACATGTTGGGACTTGTCCAAGGAAGCCATGGTTTCCAAAAACTCAAGAGTCAGACTGGAAACCTCCACCACCGCATGGATGTTGAAATCACTCAAGACCAAAAGCCTCAGAGATTCCAAAAGTGCTGTGGATATGAAGTCCGCCAGCTCTGGTAAGGAAATGGCTGGGTTGTGGGGAGCGCACTAACCCAGCAAGAGCCCAATACCATTCCTGGCCCCAATCGACACGTGTCGGGCCTCAAGACCTGGTGTCACCACCACGGAGCATCTAACAACCTCTAGAGTGTTTTTATAGACAATGGCTACCCCCCCATCCCTCCAGTCTACCCTGCTGTTGGACTGCATAACCTGGAGGGCAGGCAAGGGTAAAGGGAACACCTCCTTCCCCACCCATCCAAGTCTCAGTTATGCATGCCAGGTCTGCATCCTCCTCCAGGATAAGGTCTTGGATAATCTGGGATTTGTTGGATACAGACCTGGCGTTCAGCAACACCAGATTTATAGTGGAGGGATGACTGGTCCAACTACCTCGAGTCTGATGGTTGGTCACAGTGCCACAACAGTGAACAGCCTTCAAACATCTGTTCACCGCTCTTCTGCAATGAGTAGGAACTGTGCCAATGCCATATCTCCCTCTACCCATAATCACTCTGATGTTCAGAGGACCCCCGCTGGGGGGGGGCAGGCCCTCTACTCCATGTCAACGAAGAAGAAGGGGGAAAGGAAAAACCAGAAATATTACAAATTAATAAACAAAAATACAATAATAATCAAATTAACAAAATTAATTAAACTATAACATAAAAATAGTCATGTAATTTTAAACTAAACAATAACCAATCTAAACAATTACAAAAATTAAAATATAGAAGAAAATATAAAAATAGAATAAAAAACATTCCACACCCATTCCACATCTATCTATCTATTGCAAGGGTGAACGACTACAGAAAATCTGAGGAATGCTCCCCCATTTCTAGGCTTCCTGAGGGGTACGCCCGCCCCTTATCCACAAAGGAGTGGGTAAGTGTCAAAATAGCATGGCCTCCAGGCTTCACAATCCCTACATCTATATATGAGCATCAAAATGGTTCAGAAATATGTTTTAGTTACTATCTAAAAGGGAGTCATGTTCAAAGTGATTACAGATTCAGGGGATAAAACAAACTGACAGGTCATGTCCCATAGCTCCAGATCCTTTATGAGCTGTGATGGAATAGAGATCAGGGTGAGTCCAAGCAGAGATTAGACCACTGCTCTTCTGGCAGTCAACAAGCTCTCTTCTCAGAGCCTTACTGAGCTGGCCACAACCTTTCATAGTGGTTGCTAGTGTGGCTTCCTTTGGTTGTATAACTGGATGGCTCCCTTCCTTGGGAAAACCCTGTTCTGTGATCAGCTGGCTAATTCCTTAGCCCTATTACTAAGATAGGAGTCATCTTTTTACCACAGCAGTGGGCAGAAGAACAGAACATGTGGAAAATAGAACATTTCTTAGCCAAGTACCCAGCACTCTATTTTGTTCTGAGTACAAGATGTCAAAAAGATCCAATCAACAGCAGGAATCATAGTTCTTCCTATCCCACTTCATTTGGCCCGGGCTGTAGGAGGATCAACATGAATTATTCCCAGTGCTAATGGAGACGAAATAATGTAATGTGCCAAGCAGAGATATAGAGCATATCTATATTATAGAAACATATATTTATAGCAGTTTAATACCACTTTAACGGTTGTGGCTCTACTCATTTTGAATCCTTGGATATATGGTTTGGTGAAGTATCTAGAATTCTGTGTTGTAGTTTAGGGAATTTCACTAGAGCTTTCTAAGTGATAATTTGAAGCACTTTTCTATACCAAACTACAAATCCCAGAAATGTCCACACAATGAGCCACAGTAATTAAAGCAGTATTTGACTGGTATTACTCTGTAGTGTCAGCACATTCATATATGACCCATGACTGAGTGAAACCACATGGGACTCAAGAGATTAGGATGAACACTTAAACATTTCCCATGCTCAGGAGTTATTTTGCCTGAGACAGTACATGACTACCCTTCATTCATTCCCCAACTGATTATTTCTGCTTTTGGAAAAATTGTCCCATTTATACAACACAAACACTTGCCATGCCATTGGGGAATAAGCAACTTCTCAAGGATTCCTCATGAAGAGAAGGAACAAGGCTATTTTTCCCTAATTACATGTGAGATGCTTTACCTGGTGAAACCAAGCTGCACAGTAATGTAAGTAGGAAATCATCAAGAGATGTCTCATAAAGAATTCTGAGCAGGTTGTGAGAATTCAGAGTGGAGGTGCTTGTCTCATAATAAAACAAGTACTGCAGGCACGTAGAGCTCCCATTATTTGCAATCCTTGCTGACACTCCTAATTAACTACAGATTGTCCAACAGTGACAAAACACTATTCTAGTTAGCAACTGATATTTTATTGTGGCCATATTTTACACTGAGCAAAGAGTGAAGGACAAGCAAAACACTTGCCTCCATACACAGTAGCATAGTTCTCTGTTATATTGGCTCAGTCATAATCAAGTGACTTTTTAATTCTTTTCCCAGTGACTACTTTGCACTCCCTAACTATGCCCCTCATACTTTTGTTTTGTTTTAATGCACATTTGGATATTAAATGAAGATCTCACAATTTTCACAAGCAGTTCTTTTTTCTGCTTCTCCTATCAAAATCTGTGTGGGCATCTATACATTCATTCATTTATTTACTGCATTTACACCCAAATTTCCATGAAAAATAATGCTCAAGGTGGCTTACAACCATTTCGGCTGAAGTGACTGAACTACTTGGTGATGTGTTTGTGTGATAGACTTACCAGAGTTCAGAGATATCCTCTCTACCACTCAGCCACATTACTCCATTTAGTGTATGACTGGGTGAGCCCAAGAGAGTCAAATGTGGTGATGATTAGGGATCCTGCCTCACCCGGTACCACCTAACACTCCAGACCTGGCAGTGCTTCCAGGGACTTTAACATTCCGCGGTGTTGGAGAGAGAAGTTAAAGATGTGGGAATGGTTGAATAAATTGGATTTTATTAATAGATACTAAATGGGCTAAATATCTTCAGCTGTAGCTCACTGTTTTTAGTTAAAAGCATCAGTCCATTCAAATCAATGAACACTATTAACACATAAGTACACTTAAGTTAAGCCTCTCAGTAGTGTTACAACTACGAAGAATAGTATAAAACTATCAGTTGAAAGAAGAAAGAGGTATTTTTGAGGACTGAGGACCTCACTCTCCTTGACTTTTATCAATATGCTGTGCACGTTTATTCAACTGTTAGACATTCTGAAGAAACAAGTATCCACACATTAATAACTTGTTTGTGTTCATGTATTTTTATTCATTTTTGTTTCTTTCAGTGTAGCAATGCTTTTTATTTCCTTTTCTTCTCTCTCACTGTTCTTTTTAAAAATAAGGATAGTTAGCAATTTATGTATTTATGTATTTATTTAAAACACGTATAGGCCGCCTTTCTCCTAAAAGGATGCAAGGGCAGCTTCTGCTATTATATATATATATGGCTCTAAGTTGATAGTTAAAGGATCGTGGAACACACTAAATGACCCTCATCAATAAAATAAAATTTCCTGTCTTTAGCTGCTATAATATTGAACATAGCAAGATGCTAAAAAGTTGTGATGAATATTTATTCATAAATAAATGCTTTCATGCCGGTTTTGAAAAATTTACACTGGCTGCCGGTTGCTGCTCGGGCCCACTTCAAAGTGCATACTTTGAAATATAAAGCCCTAAATCGCTTAGGGTCTGGTTACCTAAAGGACCGCCTTCTCCCATACGAGCCTGCCCGTCTCCTAAGATCAGGCCAGGAGGCCCTTCCAAAGGCGCCATCCCTGAAAGAGGTGAGGGGGTGGCATGTCGAAATAGGGCCTTCTCGGCTGTTGCCCCCCAACTTTAGAATGCCCTCCCTATAGAGATCCGCCTGGCTCCAACACTTTTGGCTTTTCGGCGCCAGGCAAAGACCTTTCTGTTTAGCCAGCATTTTAATTAAACAATATCCCCAGCTGGCCACATGAGCAGCAGTACTTATTAATATTAATGTTTTAAGAATTGTTTTAATATAAGATATTTTATATTGTCTTTTTAATGTTTTTAATGTTTTTAAGTTTTAATGTTGTATGCCGCCCAGAAGCCACTGGTAATTGTGCGGCTAAAAAAAATATTGTAAATAAAATATATAAATAAAGCTGAAAAGGATGTTTTTTGTTTGTTTTTTGTTTGTGTTTTTTGTTTTTTGTTGTTGTTGTTTTTGCATGCTACTGACACAATTTAATACTAGATGCCTTCTTTGTAACTACTTTTCTCCTCTTTTTTCCATTTGAAACCTAGAACCCAGCAATGGAGACTGTGTCTGCTTTTCATTTCCAGGACTTCAGGGGAAAGGAGGTTTTTTTGGTGGGGAAGGTAGTTTGCTCTATTCTATTCTTGTGCTATCACTGTGGGTTCTTTTCATAGACTGCTGCTAATCCTTGCTGTCTATTTATCTGCTGGCTTCTTCTGACAGATCTAATGAATGTCATATCCTGTAGTCTGGTGGTGGGATAAAATATTTTAAAAACAAGAGCAAGATTGACTGGGGTCAGTGAAAATAAATAGCTTATCTGAACCCGGCATCTCCTTTTACCTCACACGTTCGCCTTGTCAAAGATATCAGTAATGTTCCATTTTCTCAGTCACCATTTAAAATGGCTAAGGATTTAAATGTCATACTTCATTACTATTTGATGTGATAAGGGTTCACAGCAAAGACCATCTTAATCATGATAACTGTTTATGCAATTCTTTCCTAGAAATGTATTAATTTTGTTTGCTAAAACTCTTCTCTATCTTAAGGTCTTTTCTTCTCAGCAATATACATCCTACCTGCATTAAAGTTCATCTAAAATAGATTTTTGTTTTGTCCTTTTGACTGCATGTTTCAAACTTCAATCTATTTAAATCCCTGCAGGCTCAGCCATTTTCCCCTTAAAAGGATGGGAATTAGAAGATGTACAGCTTGATACTATGAGCAACAACACTAGCAAAATATTATGGAGAAGGAGTGACAGGAATCTTTCAGTCTCTCATTCTCAGAGAGAAACTGAGGGGGGGTGGACTTTAAAAAATAAACTCTTTCCTGGCCCAACAGTTGATCTGTGGTCCGGTACCCTACCCCCTCCTGTGGGAGCCCATTCAGCAGTAATGCTCCATGTCACCTCCTCCAAGCTGTGCTGCTGAATAGGCGCCCTCTGGAGAGGGTGGGGCATCAAACCAGACCCAACGACCCAGCAGTTCATGCCCATCTCTAGTGAGTACTCATTGCATTCCTATTGAGATGCAACAACCACTATTAATGGCCACTGGAGACTGCAATAATTTCAGGGGCTGTTAGGAAGCTCTTTCAAAGGAGTGCCATTGCTGTGCCGGCAAAGCTTACCAAGATAGAGAATAAATCATATATTTGATTGGAATGAACTTGAGGCTCAGTTTGCCTGAGGTAGACTGAGTAATAGAAATGCAACAGGCATTCCTACAAAAGGTCTTATAGCACCATAAAGACTAATACATTTATTATAACTTTCTGTTTCACTTCAGTCCACTTAATCCATGAAAGCTCATGGCATAATGAATCTCTTAGTCTTTTAGACGTCACAAAAAGGTTTATTGCTTTTGTTGCAAGAGACTACTCCTCTACAAACAGACATTTGAGAGATTATTGAACTGATAACGTTGGCCACTTTGGCACAGTATACTAATAAAAGACATGTGCTGGCATCATATGCAAATTGCACCTCATTTATGAATGCTTTAAGCAAAACTGCTATAAACCATGCTTGTCCATCATGGGTATAGTGTTGTTGACTTCCTTTATAGTTTTTTTTTATAGTGGACATTCAAAAATATCTTCACTCATTAGAAGAAGAGTGGGAAATGTTAATGAGTCTAGGGGCCATTTTATGTGCTTCTTGGACCTGCTGTAGGCCACACTAGTCCCTCTCACCAAAACAAAAATATAACCAAAAAACACATTAAGAAAAATGGTAATTTTCACTGAAAACAAGGACAGTACAAACAGTATAGCTTGTTCTAATGAAGAACCCTGCTTCCTGATGGTTTCCAAAGACATTATTACCTATTTTTCCCAACCATTGGCCAAAATCCAACTACTGTAAAGAAATACATGGTGGTATCTAAACATCTTTAACCATGTAAGCTTCTTTATTCTTAGCATTAAAGTTGTGCAATTATTCTGTAGTCATTATTTTTGTCTTCTTTAAGTTCAACTGCAGTCCTCCTTTTGCACTCTCTTCTTTCATTTTCAACACTAATTCTTTCAAGCCATTGCTGCTTTATGCCAGAAAGATACTGTCATCTGCATATCTTAAATTATTGATGTTTCTTGAAATGATTTTCACTTGTTTATCTGGGTCTTGTCCAACTTTCCATATGGTACATTATGTGCATGGACTGAGCAGATAAAGGGATAAAATATACAGTACATTTGTCTGATAATTGTGTCTATAGGAAACCATTCTGTCTCTCTATATTCTGTCATAACAGTAAATTCTAGTCCACAATATAGCTTACACTTCAGAACAGTCAAGTGCTGACGCACACCAATCTCTTTCAGAACAATCCAAAGCTGCTCAGGATCCACACAGTCAAAGGTTTTGCTGTAGTTTATAAAACATAGACTGGTCTCCTTCTGAAATTCTTTGGTGCGCCCCAGTAGTCAGTGGATATCTACAATATGATCTCGAGTCTCTCTTCCTCAGAATCCAGTTTGAATAGCAGGCATTTCAAACTCCATATAAAGTAAAAGCCTTTGTGGAAAAACCTTGAGCATCATTTTTCTTGCATGAGAAATGAGTGCAAAGGCCATGTAGTCATTGCACTCTTTGGCATTTCCTTTCCTGGTGACTGGAATGCATATTGAATGTTTCTAGTCTCTTGGCTATTGTTTTGTCTTCCATATTTGGTTGGCATATTCTTGTTAATATTTTGGCAGGCTTAATGCAGCAACAGGATTTGGGCTTATGGATAACATTTGGTACTATTGCTACACCTGTCCAATTTATTCATTAGAAAGATATTTTAACTTTTGACTAAAGTGGTACCTCAATTTAAGCTGTCACAATTTTAAAAATAAGGTAAACATTTACTACACCTAAAATGCTAACAGCAAGCAGTCTCGTGGAAGTGATAAGGATAAAGCAGTAACTTCTTTTCTAATATGATACCTGTTGCAACGCACTTCCATCATCTGGAAGAAAAGTTTGATTTTAGCCTGCAGCCTATCAAACGTTGTTGAACACTTGCTTCCATCAGCTCAAGCACTCAAGCCCAGTGGTCAGGGAATGGATCCATGTAGTCCCCATCTTTGAACTAGGAAAAAGTGTATATTTAACCCATCAAAATTTATGTAATTGATTTAAGTGGGAACTTTAAATACACATACTGAAGCTTGAAAGCAATGACTCTTTAAAGTACATTGCTTTGTCATCAATCATAAATTCCTATGGTTGACTCTAATATTGTCTGTAGGGCAATACAGAAGGATGCTTAAGAAATCTAACTTTAATGCGTACTCAGACCTGAGCTACATGTGTGGCTTAAATTTCTCTGACTAAATATGCATTTTTAAATTTATATACTGACTCCTTTGTCAAACAGATATGTAAATATAACCTAAACTAGGTTGGAGTCTTACATTCATGATTACAGCCAACACAGCACTCTCATTTTACCTTTGTGGAAATGCTGTAATTTGCTATCTTATCACTGTCTGCCTTTCATTATCTATTCTGCTAATTTTTTCAAAAAAAAAATCATTAATGTATAAAGACATTTTGGGTTAAAGTAAATTCTAGTTCATCTTAAACTGCCCATCCTATTAAGCCCCTTTTGTAGATAGGAGATTATAGATAGCCAGTCTCCTACAGAGGCCCTTGCCAACATTCCCAGTTTTGTTTTTGATGGTTTATCAGCAGCATTATTAGCCTTATGCAATTGTTCCATTTCTACACATTCAATTTCTATTAAATTTTCATAATTAGGTGAGTGTAATTAAGTTTTTCATTATGTTCTATTAATTCCCCCAGTCCCCATAAAAATGATAGATAAATGTCTGGAGACTTCTTAATGCCTTAATTGTTTCCCTAGAGTTAGATTACAGTTAAGGCCAGATGTAGAGGAATGCAGTATGCAGTATTTTCCTAGTATTGTTTTTTTTATATATAGAAAACTTTATTGAGGAATTTCAATCTTCTGAGGAAAACACTAGTACCCACTGATGGGTACTGAACCTTTGAAGTAAGTTTGTGTTGGGTTTTTTTCGCTGTAGTTACAAGCATTTTTGTAATGTTAATCTTCATAAAGAAGTAAAATTTCTGATATTCTGGTGCAGTGGGCAGAATCCTGGAGTAGGACTTAATTGACCTGGGCTCAAATTCTCATTTGACTATGAAGCTCTCTGCATACCCTTCAGTTAGTCACACCATCTCAGCCTGATCTACTTCTCAGGGAAGTGATGAAAACTGACCTATACATGCAAAGCAAAGACAAAAACAAAACAAAAACAAAAACCACAAATAAACAACATAGCACCAAGTGGGACAAAGAAACAAAATCCTGAGTAATGTTTAAAGAGAAGAGAAAAGGCACTTCAAAGACAAAAATGTTTACTTCAAAGACCAAAATGTTTCTCTTCTGAGATTCTCAAACACACCTTAACTTGAGTATAGAAGAGAGTGGTAGAATATACCAGATGGGCGGGATATAAATAAATAAATAAATAAATAAATAAATAAATAAATAAATAAATAAATAATGTGTTTCTCACAATTATGCAAATGAGCAGAAGTTGCAGAACAGTAAACAACCCAAGATAGGGGTAGACAGTGATGAGAAGAGCATGCAACTACTGCTCATCAGGCAGAGATTGGTGGTAGAAGCAAGAATAAGGGGCAAGGGACAAGAACAACAGGGAAGTTGTAAGTTTCCTGTAGTTTCCCATTCCTCAATAATTGAATTTCAAGGCTTTTTCTATGATGTGCAAAACTGCTAATTCCCCTACCCTAAATGAAGCTGTAACTGCCATCTTTGTAAAAAGGGCAGCCAGTCTCCCTTTTTATATGCGTGGCTGGGAGGCCAGAAGCAGACCTTGGCAACTGTGATTAAGGGAAGGGGGTGTTGGTGGGGGTGGGGGAGGACTAAGGGAGGGAGTGGGGGTAGGCTGTGGGGTTGGTTGACTGTATGGGTGTGTGGCTGCCTTTCTGCCGCTGATTAGCTGATCGGCGGCCGGTAGAAAAATGGTTGTTGTTGTTTTTAAATAGGAAAGGGGTGTCAGTGGGGGTGGGGAAGGGATAAGGTAGGGAAAGGAAGAGGGTGGGGGCTAGGCTGTAGGATTGGGTGGCAGTGAGGATGGCTACCTTTCTGCCACCAATCAGCTGATTGGCAGCTGGTAGGTGTTTTGTTTTTTTCATTTTAATAGGAAGGGGTTGTCAGTGGGGCTAGGGGAGTGGAAGGGGGTGGCAGGATTTTTTAAAAAATAACCCCCCATGAATCAATGAATATAACAGTTATTCATCATTTCATGGTGGCAAATTTGTGCTTCATGAGTCATCAACTTTTGACAACTCATGAAGTCGGATGACTCACCAAAATGGTGAGTCATCTCCATCGCTAGTAATAATTTTAGGAAAAAAGTAGTGTCTTATACACGGAGAAATACAGTAAATCTTTTTTTAAATTTAAATTGTCAAAAAATCCTATTTTTAAAATGTAAGTCATAATCTAAATCAGGAGTGGGCAATTAATTTTTATTGGGGGGAGCACATGAAAAATCTGAACTGTGTTCGGGGACCAAACCAACTTTATTTAAAAATAAAATGAAACAACGATGTTATGATTGTTTTTATTTTAAACTTGTTAATCTTCACAAATACTAAAGAGTTTTTTGCGGTATGCTAAAGATAAGCAATGGATCAACTTTAGACAAAAAGCTATAAATATTTTTGAGGTTCAAAACTATCCGCGGGCCGGACAGGAGCGGCTTGCGGGCCGTATGTGGCCCTCGGGCTGCACTTTGCCCAGGTCTGATCTAAATGATGATTTAAATCAATTTGATTTAAATTAAATCTACCCTGTTCTGAATTGCTTCATGGTATCACCATAAAGTCAAGCATACTTGGCTACATAACATATTCCTGGAGCCAATCCAAAGAGGGGGAAAATCATTCTCTCATTCTCATAAAAGCATGGCAAACTAACTGTTGGGAATCACATTTAGGGAATAATCTAGATTTTTTTTTAAAGTTCTGTCAAGCAACTAGTGAGAAGAGTACAAAGTTCTCCCCACCCCCAGGAAACATTCAGACATTCCAAAAGCCCATTTCATGTGAAATGTGACCACCACAACCCAAATCAAATAATATATAAAAAAACACCACCCAACAACATGGGAATTAAAACTTGTAACATCCCATTTTCACAGTTTGTAGAATAGCCCCAGAAATACAGTGTTACACTTCTAACCCAAATGTTTAGTTGGCTTTGGATAGTCATGCTTACTTTTTCTTTTAGGATGGCAGATCTAGCAGAATACAACCCACTTACCTCTTTCGTACATCAATAAATTAAATCTGTGTTTGCTACTCCTGATCTAGCATATTAATACAATAAGGGCAAAACAAAGCGCAGAGCATCAGAAGAAAATATGTATGGGAAACACCTTCAGTCTCCCTGACACATCAGTTTTGCTTTTTGCCCTGGGGCTCCACAAGTGCTTTAATGGCACTTTTCTGAGTGCTTTATTCTTAATCCTTGTGTTATAATAAATGTTACTGTCTTAAGAAACTGACCTTGTTGGGGACGGAATTGTTGTCTTTATTCTTCTAATCTCAAAGGCCTTTCTTTCTTTTTTGGGATATGCTTTTTCCCAGTTTGGGCAAACTGAAAGAGGCTAAAGGAGAAATCATTTCCTCTCATGTCTCTGTCCTGCACGTTTCTTGTTCCCAGTCTCTTTTTATGTGTGGTTTGTGGGAAACCAGAACTTTTGTTCTAGTCTTCTTACATGTCTGTGTGTGTTTTTCAATTTTGTCTCTTGTGGGTTTCTGTATTTCCTCTGTCAGTATTTCTTCCCATAAAATATATTTCTTTTCCCTTTAAGAACTAAGGCTAGAAATATGTTTCTTTGGGATTAATTATGAGAATATATATTTAGGGCTGGGATTCTTTCTAGCAAGTAGACTTCAGAAAAAAGCAACAACAACATATTTTCTTTAAAAAATAATTATATATTTAAAGATAGTTACTGCTATTCTTTTATATTTCTTTATTTCTCAATTCATATGAGGTACAGTAACTGGGAATAGAAAGGGCCATAATTTTCAGTTGAACTTTATTATATCTCTCAATTCCCTGTTTTCATTATAACTGACATCTTCTGAATTCTTCCTGAAGCACTGTGAGATTCTGATAGGTTTAATTTATAGCAGGGAGAAATGACATGCTGGAGTTGAACCATGGATATAAAATCCTGAGTTTAACATGTTAATGTTAAATTCTTTACTTTTTTTTTTTTTGTCAGACAGGACAAACTGTCACTGGTAAATAACACACTTATAGTAGCACTAATGATTACCTTTATACTGTACTTATTAAACACCATTATTTGTCACTAAAGCTATTTGTCATACTTTCCATGAAGATAGGCTATATAAGCACTGGCTTCCCTATTTCAACTCCATGTTTTTTTAGACTACAATTACCAGAAGCCTTAGCCAGGACAGGCAATAGCCAGGTCTTCTTGGTGGTAAAAGACAAAAACACCAGGGACCTCAAGTTTGGGAACCCTTGATTAATTAAGAGCCACCAAACTGATTTTGAATTATGACAGATCATATTTTTCTATGTGAGCGTACTCAATAAGTCTTCTCTTTACCTGAAACTCTAGACAAGTTGCCCAAGGCTACACAGGTGTCATGAAACTAAACTCTATCAGTCGCACATCATCCATGTGATACACATTTTGTGGTTGTGAAAGATTTCAGTGATGCATCATGACAGTTCTGCTTTAAACTGCGTAGAGAAGAAAGCAAATGTTAAGCGGTACATTGGTTCACAGCAAATGAAATAGAAATAAACATGAAGGAAGCAATACAACTGATGAAGGAAAAGCTTTTGGCAATTTTCCTTGAAACTGGTACAGTATATGTGATCAGAATAAATGAACTAAAATTATCTGAAAATCAGAAAACTTGCAATTCATAGAGCAGAGTGATGGATAGTGGCTACATATGAAAGGTAATAGCCTTATGATCTGACATCAGTTTGGTCAATGAGTAGGCAGGTAGATCATGTATTTGTAAACATGAGAGCTATACAAGGAGTTGTAGGTTTAAGCTTCACCAGTTCAACAGTTTTAAGGGCTGCCCAAACAATGAAAGAGAGCTTAACATTTGTTGAACAGAAAGGCTTAAGACAAAACAAAAGGACATGTTTAAAAACTATCAAGACTTAGAGAATTATATATGGGATACACAAATCGAAGAACGTGCACCCATGGATACTGCCTGAAGAGAGGCAGATTGTATTCTAATTTTGTGATGGAACTAACAGAATCTGGGTAACTGTTAACCAAATGCAAAATTAGAAAGTTGAGGCACAATAGGCCAACTGTACTGTCATATATTTACTTATATTGGCACTGGCATGTTAAAAGTGGTACATTATATGGTACATCAATAAGGCAACAACAAAAAACAGAGGTGGTTACCACCTTGGGACAATCGATCAACCAATTAAACAACCAGTCATCAAATAAACAAGCAAAGCATGGACATCATTTTGAAGGCTGCATATAGTTGCAGTTCCTGAAGTAGGCTACTTTTGATAAAACTGTCACAGCACGGAAAGTTATAAACTGCTTTAGACATACTGTACAACAAAACAAAAATAAGGAGGTTTACTAATTCAGGCATACTTATGGTAGAAGCCCATGTTTGGCACATAAAATAATATAAAGGCATTGTGGAGAAATTGTGGCCAAAAATATGCTTCCTTTGTAATGGTGATTTATTTATTTATTTATTTATTTATTTATTTATTGGACTTATATACCGCCCCATAGCGCTACAAGCACTCTCCGGGCGGTTTACAATTTTTTTATTATACAGGCTACACATTGCCCCCCCAGCAAGCTGGGTACTCATTTTACCGACCTCGGAAGGATGGAAGGCTGAGTCAACCTTGAGCCGGCTACCTGGGGTTTGAACCCCATGATTGATACCTAGTCATCGTTCCTGCTTTCGTCTCAAAAAATGTGCACACATTTATTGCACCTATTCCAGTTCATTCTTCCCTGACTGCTGAGAGAAGGGAGGTTGTTTACTATGACTCAACATGGAAGAGAAATCTTTCAGCCTGATGCCTCACCTTCTGGCCAAGAACAGACTCAGTGTGAGAATGTTCCTCATGGCAAGCAAAGTAAGAAACAGGCAGAAGGCGCTGCTGCTCTTGCACTTCATGATCATCCAAAAGAAGAGCTCAGTTGGTACTGCTTTCCAAAGGATGCTTGCATGGCTAGAGGAGTCTGTGGAGGCAGCAGTACTTGTGGAGATCCTTGCAGATGTGTGTACAGTTTTGATTCCTTCTGACATGTGAGCTTTCAAACTACATGGAAGTCTGAAAGAAGCAGACAGGGATATGTACTAGAAGCTTGTAGTATTTAATCTCTGCTTTTAAAGAGTCCTATTTGGTGTTCTCCTCCATGTCATCCAGTCTGAACTGAAGGGAAGGGTGGGGCAGGGCAAGGGGCGTTTAATGCCACATTAATCTCTGCCCCAGTTGCCTTCAAGGGAAGCAGAGGCCTGCTGTCTTCAGTTCTAAAACCTGTCTCCTAGTTCTCTCCTAAATTCCCCTTATGACAAGGTTCCCAGCTGTCCCTTTTCTCAGCAGCATTTTGGAAACTTTGGAAACCAATGCAGTGGCTTGTGAAATTAGTAATTGTGGACACACTTGTCCATACTATTCAGTTATATGTTTTCTTGTTCACTCCAGGGATGATCACACTTCTGCTCTGTTCTTTATGAAGTCTGCCGTTTTCCTAATGTGAAGGAACAACAAGAAAAATAGGTAACAGTTTTAATTGCATAATAACAGCCCCGCTAAAAGAAAGCAATTAAAAGTATATTGCCCATACTAAACGCTGGAGGCACTTCAGACACAAGTATTTTCCTAACCTTTTTGTGTGTTTGTGGTTTGTTCTCAATGTTGTTTTCTAGAAATGTTTCGTCACATACAAGTGTGTGGCCTGAAAGTAAACATTCTTTCTTATCACATAGACTCTCTATTAATAAATACTGTATACAGACATGCAGTTACACACATTTTTATACATTTGAGTGAAGATCATTCTTCCTCCCACACATTTTCTGCTCTATTACAACTGCAAAAAATGGAAAGCAAAATAATTCCCGGGCAACAACCCAACATCCTCAAGTATCTGTAACTGTGATGAGAGCAGCACCATTGAAATCTTTGACAATAATTACCCCTTTCTTAAAATCTGGCAATTATCTTCTTCCTTTAACCTTATGAGTAAGAACTCACTTTTTATTGCATACATGATAGCTGTTCGAAATACTTCAAAATGGTAATCTAGCTAATTTGCGTGAGAGCATTTCATTCTCACTTATGCTTCAAACTATGGTGTTATTTTCCAATGTGTGTGGCATTCCTTCTCATTAACTTCAAGGAGCAGCTTAACAGTTTTCAGAAGAGGGTGACAGTACAAAGCTTCACGAAAACGTGCAGGATCCTTTCAGAAGCTTCACAGGTACATGTGTCTGTGGTACTCTGTAATAGGGCAGTGTCTGACTATGATAATTCATCTTCAGCTGCTGTACTTAGTACTGAATTGGCCAAAGACCTATGGTTATCATAGAACAAGAACCAGGCAATTGACAACTGTGAAGGTATTTAGACTGAAATAAGAATACAGTACAAATCTCACAACCTCTCACTTTCAAAGAGAAGCTAACTTGGAGGGGTGTCACTCTTTTGTCCTGACAGTGAGATTTCTCTGTGCAATATTTTCATTTATTATTATTTTTCTTGAGAAACTTCACAGGGACTTTCATGGGACTTCTTAGAGGTTATTTATTTATTTATTTATTTATTTATTTATTTATTTATTTATTTATTTATTTATTTATTTATTTATTTATTCATTTATTTATTTATTTATTTATTCATTCATTCATTTATTTATTTATTTATTTATTTATTTATTTATTTATTTATTTATTTATTTATTTATTTATTTATTTATTTATTTATTTATTTATTTATTTATTTATTTAACTACATAATCCCTTCCCTTTCCAGGATTCCCCAGAAGAGGCATAAGTGTCACAGAATTTGGCAGTTTCCAGTACATAACAGTGACCATATATGGGGTGGGGTGGAAAACAACATTTGGGGTTTAGCTCCATGGCTTATTTGGAGCCAAGGCTCATTTGGATGGCATGTAGTGTGATCTTTACACATGGCATTGCCTACCAACCCCAGAATAAAGACATGAGACAAATAATATGGGTTAAAACACGGGCCACACTTTATTGATTATAATTCGAATTTGTCATCCTTTGGTAGTGCGGAAACAGATAAATAGCAGAGGTATCAAAATACCCCTTAATCAACAGATGGGCGAGTCCATGGCCCCAGGTTCTCGCGGTCTTAAAGACAACAGGAACTCGGCCAGCTGCTAATAAACATCCCCAGACTTCAAGCCATCTTTATTTGATGACTGTTGGTCAGGTGGTGGTTCATCGCATCTTTCCCCCCAGATCTGCAGTGCTGGGAGGTCTGATGCACTGTTAGCTTACCTGATCTTACAGTGGGACACACCAGAAAATACCTGGGTTTTTTTTCACAGTAGCCGCCAAAGCATAGGAACTAGCATAGCTAAGTCTCATGCCCGCCATCGAGCCGCTCAAGCCCAACAAACAGGCTCTCCCTTGATGTCTTCCAAGAAGACATCCAAACCCAAATTGGACAGATGGACTCCATCGTTCCCCCCCCCAAAAAAAACAACCAAAACTCAGGCCTATCCAATTGGATCCTTTGGTGACCGATAACTGATCCAAGGCCACTGCAGACCATTCTGCAGCCCTCATGTTTAACACCCCTGTGTGCCGTGTAAACATTGAGGAAAAGCATAGTCCTATCTAATTCAATCCTCTGGTGACCAATCACTGATCTAAGGCCACTGCAGACCGCGCTGCAGCCCTCATGGTTAACACCCCTGTGTGCTTAATGTTGAGTAAAAAAAACTCAGGCCTATCTAATCAGATCTTCTGGTGACCAATCACCAATCGAAGGCCACTGCAGACCGCACTGCAGCCCTCACATTTAACACCCCGTGTGCTGTGTTAACATTGATGAAAAATCTCAGGCCTATCCAATCGGATCTTCTGGTGACCAATCTCCAATCCAAGGCTGCTGCAGACCGCACTGCAGACCTCATGGTTGACACTCCCGCGTGCCGTGTTAACGTTGAGGAAAAAATCTGGTGACTCTCCACGGCAATTGAGGTATGATTGTGGACCACACATATGCATGGCAAGATGTTTAGCCTTAAGCTATTTCAGGTTGTGCACAACATCCAGGATCAGTGCCTTTCCAGGGTGCCTGGCCAATTCATTGCCGCTGAGGTATACCACCAACACATCTGTGTAGACTGTCCAAAGGCTGCCACCCTGTAAAGCTGACCCCACAGCATGACACACAGCCCTTCCATCCAACGTGTAGTTTGGCTCCGAGACCCAGGTTGCTCCCCCATGGGGATGTAGCCACATCATGCTCTGCCCAGTATGCAAAGCTGTGGCTGATAAGCTCAACGTGGCTCCATCTCACTGACCCTATAGGACCTGTGAAGACATAACAAGACCAGGCCCCTGCCTAGACATCAGGGAGTGTTCTATGTATCTGCAATAACTGGATGAAGACTGCCGACCCAAATGCTTGATTTCCTCCGAGCTATAACCCAGAGCCTCTGCAATGGGGCTGAGCCGATTCTGAAGGAGTGTATGGGCAGAGGACACATAAGCTCTCTAACAACAGAGGCAATATAGGGGCCCTGGTATCTTGGACTCTGCCCCTCAGTTATCCTATTCCCAAAAACGTGGTAAATACTGGGCATGCACTAGTATGTTAAACTGAAGTTCTGTAATGTAAACGCCCTGACCGATGTAATTACCCATCTAAATGTGATGAAAGGTTGTTTATAATGTAAACAATTGGCTGACTGTTACACCAAAATGGTATGACTGAATGTGACCACTATGAATGTTGAATCCCAGGTAATGCCATTCTGATGCCGCTCAATGGGCCACATGCTGGCACACCACCTTCCTCTAAAATAAATTCCGAACCCCAATGAACCTACTGTGTCCAGATGAACTGCAAGTTTGCTTTCAGTCCAATTTCGCCTCTCCAAAGGGACATCCCATTAAATTCTGCCAAACTGACTCCATACTAATATCTCTTCTTTCATTCCACATGTGACCCTGTTCCTATGTAATGGTCGATGCAGGCCTTTCATGGCATTGCATAGTCGTCGGAAGAATACACGCCCAGGTCCTACCACTTTTCAAGAGAAGTTTAGGTGTCCAACAAAATCCTGGAGCTCCCTTACAGACACTTTTATCTTCTAAAATAATGTCGCTGTCCTGATCCTGAGGTCCACTAATTTATAGTCAGGCAGCCGCGATGTCTGTCGCATCGTGTCCAGCTCTGTTCCCAGGAAAGTGAGGGAAGCGGCTGGTCCCTCAGTTTTTTTTTTTTTTTTTCAGCCAGGGGTAGTCCCAGCTCCTCTGACAATGACTGAAAGCTGTTTAGGATGAATCTACCTTCTTGGGTTCCCTTTCCTACATACATGGTAGTCATCAAGAAAATGATAAACTTAGCTTCCATTCAATAAATGATTAAACTGTTCAAATGCAGCGTCTGACACTAGGCAGCCCATATCTAAATTAGTGATGTCATTAAGTTGAGTAACTATGAGACAACAAGTTGAGAAATATATACTGCATTTCTGGCAGAAGGAAATACCTCTTTATGAGCCAACTAATGTCTGCCCCCAGATTTCTGGAATCGTGGTACCAGAATTCCCTTCCCTCAAAAGTGTTCTTGAAAGAAATTGAGATCAAGGCTTGATACAAACTATTCCTGAAAGAAATGGATGGAATTACTAGAACATGATTGTGTCATGCTGTACAGCCCTACCTTACTCTCTGGTGCTCATTGGGCAATCAGGTGATGAGTTTTCCATGTGTATGTATGCTCTTAATGGTACCTTTCTCTTTTCCCAATGCATGCCAATTAGGCCATGATCAAGAGGGGCATTAGCAATTAGCAAGGGACCCATCCAACTCCACCATCCTCTCACATGATGCTTAGGAAGTCTGCCATTATTAGAAGCTTAACTGTAGGTGTTTTTCTTTCTGGTCAATGGATTCAGCATGGTTGGAATCATACCATATCTTGAGTCCCCTCTGTATTTCAGCTATGCAGTTGTCCTGAAATCAAGCCCCCAAAGATGGCTGCACAACATGTATCAGGTCCTGAACCTGATCAATCAGTATGTTAAAGCCCAACTTTGTACTCTTACAAGCCTTGGGCTGCGGGCCAGTGGTCATGTACAGACAAACTCCCCAATCTCAAACAGGTGCTCCCCAACAGCTACACAAACTGGATGTAAGTACAGGGACAAATCTCAGACACAAATTCAGATGCCTGCTCTGTCCCATTATCTACTCCCTCACCACCATAACAGAAAATAAACATTAGCATTCATTCACTTGTGATATATGGCTCTCTTTATGCACCCTTAATGCAGTGTCTCTTTCCATTACACCCACACCCCCACACACCATTGTTCAAAAACTTTAGTCTCCTAGGTTACTCTCTCGCTGATCTCAAAGTAGCTGTAGTGGAACAAAGGGATTTCTAGAGAAGATTCAGTAGGAGACAGCTGAACTGGGATTCATGCACACATTTTAGTCTATCACCCAAGGCTTAAAATGACATAGTGATTTCTTAACACACTTCATGTATTAATAGGCTGGTTTTCATGCCAGTTTTATGTACATGAAAAAGAAGTAAATTTATGAGATCAGCAGGATACCTGGTTTCATCACAATGGGACAAAGCAAAGTTTCTTGATTGCTTAAGTACTTCAGAAGTATGTAATAATACATTTTGCATCCATTGCTAACTTAAGATAGCTTCCCATCTGGTCACTCCACTAGCCTGGTTTCTCCACTAGCCGTCATAGCACTTAATGGCGGAACCATGATGCTACCAAAGTTTTCTCAACTGTCACTGAACTGGACTTTCCAGAGGCCTATTTGATTACAGAGGGTTACAACAGCGCCTGCTTAGTGGTTATAGGATGCCCAGTCATTGTTGACGTCTAGGAACAAGAGGTACATACAACAAATCAGATTATGAAGGAGAATCTGTGAATTAATCAAAATAAGCCTGAGTAACAGGTGTATAAGATAACATCCAAAATTTGCAGAGCATTCTCCTACTAGTCATAGCTAATCTACAGATTTGAGTTGTGTACAGACCAAATAAAGGAAAAAGATCTAATATAGACTAAAAATTCACAGTGTGTATAAAACAGAATGGCCACATTTGCCAATGAGAGTGAGGAACAAAGTCCAACTGAAATGCATGCAGGACTTCCTCTTTAGCGATGATGCAGCCATTGTTCCCCACTCTGCTAAAGACCTGCAACAACTCATGAATTGTTTTAGCAAGGCCTGCCAAGACTTTGGACTAACAACCAGCCTGAAGAAAACACAAGTCATGGGCCAGGGTGTGGACTCACCTCCCTCTATTACCATCTCCATGCAAGAATTGGAGGTTGTTCATGACTTTGTGTACCTTGGCTCAATGATCTCTGACACTCTCTGCCTAGATGTCGAGCTGGATAAAGGCATTGGCAAAGCAGCTACCATGTTCTCTAGACTCACAAAGAGAGTATGGTTTAATAAGAGGTTGATGACATATATGAAGATCTAGGTCTATAGAACCTGTGTCCTGAGCACACTCCTGTACTGCAGTGAGTCCTGGACCCTTTGTGCACGGCAGGAGAGGAAGCTGAACACCTTCCATATGCACTGCCTCTGACCCATTTTTGGTATCACCTGGCAAAGTTCCAAATAGAGTAGTCTTAGAATGAGCTGGAATTTTTAGCATGTATACATTATTGAAACAGTGATGTCTACGTTGGCTTGGGCACGTCGTGAGAATGGCTGATGGTTGGATTCCAAAGATCTCCTGTATGGAGAATTAGTGCAGGGAAATCACCCCAGAGGGAGACCACAGCTGCGATACAAGGATATCTGCAAGCAGAATCTGAAGGCCTTAGGAATGGACCTCAACAGATGGGAAACCCTGACATCTGAGCATTCAGCCTGGAGGCAGGCATTGCATCATGGCCTCTCCCAATTTGAAGAGATCCTTGTCCAGCAGGCTGAGGCAAAAAGGCAGTCATGAAAGCAACAAAGTTAGGGAGATGAACAGGGGACACATTACATTTGTCTGCAGTGTGGACGGGATTGTCACTCTCGAATTGGCCTTCTCAACCACACTAGATGCTGTTCCAAGTCCTCCATGCAGAGTATGTTACCATAGTCTTTCGAGACTGAAGGATGCCTAACTAACATTTCTCAATTAAACATAATAATAGACTGGATGATTACCCTCACTATGAACAATACATAAAGTTTTAGATGGTTTTGCCCCACTCAGTGCTTAGACCAATATGCTTCCAATTTCCTCCCCATTTGATCCATGCTTTGGATTTTACAGGGAACTCTGATTAGTGTTCAAATGGAAGTGGAAGCTTCTTAGCACTTCTTGTGCCCACCTCAGAGGAAAAGAAGAAGAGTGTGAGCCATAGTTCAAGCAAGTTAATTTACCATTATTTTCTGAAAGATCCTTAGAGTCCTTCTTTCTTGTTCAAATACAAATTACCACACTGAACATTCACACTGATAGCACTGTGGCTATTACACCTTATCCACAGCTTTTTAATACATTCATTTGAGCCTACAGAAAAGAGAGAGGAGCTTGACTGGTGATACTGAAGAGATGTCTTGTTTTATTATAACTGATGCACATTTGTTGCTTAAAGTGGGATCAAACAGCCCTTTGACACTGTTATAAAAATTAATTATACAAAGGCAACCAGAGTATGAGATGGGTACATTTTTTATGTTTTAGAGATCTAAATAAAGAGCTACCAGCCACTTCCTGTCACATTAGATAATTAAGCTTTACACAAGTTATCTGACATGAATGCCTTAGTAAAATAAGATCCCAGTGTTTTACTTCCAAACTGTTTTCTCAACAGAACTCTAAGGCCTAAATCCAATTACTAGTTTCAGTTAGTGTTCTGAAACAGTGAGATTTACTCAAGTATTGATTTACCATTTACCACTGGGTTCAACGAGTCTATTCTAGTTGAAATTACCAACTGGGTGAAATTCCAGATAAGGACCATATCATGGTGAATTGAACATTTAGTGGTCATTAGACTCTATCCATATACCACATAAATCATAATTTATGTTTCTTGCTGTAGTCATCATTATCATTATCATTGTGTATAGGGATGCACAGAGAACTATGAAGTGAAAGAAGCTGAACAATACAGTCCCAATGAAAAAGGTGATATGGTCAGAACAGGAAGTAATTCTGGGAAGTAATGGGATATAAATACAAGGAATTACCCAAGAAATGTAGCAACCAATAGATTTACTGATAGAACAGGTATTTATAGTAAAATAATGTATTTATGTCATTATTTATTAATTTATTTATTTTCCCCTTAAGGACCCCAAGGAAATTTGCAACAAATGATACTATAAAACAAACACAGTTTTAAAATACCAAATAAATATCACATTTAAAACTTAAACCTCCATTAAGGTTAAAAACCAAGATTAACAACAATTTTAAAACATTTAAAAATCTGTAAGTTAAAAACCAGCATTTCTAAGACAACCTACTGCCTAAACATCTGCCCAAAGAGGAAAATCTTTGCCTGACAATGTAAGGACAAGAGAGAGGGGGGCAACTTGGTGTCCTGGGGCAGTGCATTACAAAGTCTGAGCAGCCACCAAGAAAGCCCTCGTCCATGTCTTCATCAAACGAGCCAAGGAAGGTGGTGGAACTGAGAGAAGGGCCTCCCCACAAAATCTTAAAAGCCAAGAAGGCTCATATGGGACGATTTTTGTTGTTTAGTTGTTAAGTTGTGTCTGATTGTTTGTAACCCCATGGACCAGAACACACCAGGCTGGCCTGTCTTCCACTGCCTCCCAGAGTTGGGTCAAATTCATGTTCGTAGCTTCAATGACACTGTCCAACCATCTCGTCCTCTGATGTCCCCTTCTCCTCTTGCCTTTACACTTTCCCAACATCAGGGGCTTTTCCAGGGAGTCACCTCTTCCCATGAGATGGCCAAAATATTGGAGCCTCAGCTTCAGGAGAGGTCCTTCCAGATGATACAATCCTTCAAATAGCCTTATAGGGCTTTACAGGTAATAACAAACACTTTGTATCAGGCCCGGAAGCAAACTGGCAGCCTGAGAAGCTGCTGTAATAAGGGGGTTTATTGCTTCCTAATTTTAAAAAATAATATTTTCAGGTGGAAAGAGCAGAGAGCTCCGAGGGTGTGTTTTCACTGTTCCAAGATAACACTCTCCACTGAAGTGTCAGCTTCAACACAACCCCAGGACACAATGCTGCCATTCAACATGGATATAAATGATCTCTCACACACAAACTGATTTGAATTTGTTTTTTTTTTGGGGGGGGGGACGGGGTTAAGTAGAAGCCCCTATGTTGGAGCAAAAAAAAAAAAAAAAAAAAAAAACACCCCTAGGAATTAGCAGTGAAGGGTGATTGGCCAGGCTGATTCACATTTAGTTGTACATCATGTAGTCAATAGAACATACTACGAATATGACTGTACAAATTATGTACCAATTTCTGTACTCTTTGCCAGTGTAGTCAACCCCTCAGAGAGATGGCTTATAAATTCAAAACCAGTGGCTGTAAAGGGGACTAAAACCACACCTTTCCCTCACAAGTGTCTTGCAGATTGCAGACTACATCTATCTCCATCGAGAAAGCTACACCTGGCCCTCAACAGTGGCTATGAAACTATTTAATATAAACATATAATTTTGGAGCAAACCACATATAAAATTTTGGAGCTATCCACAAGAACCTGGTGCACAGCCTGAGGAAGATGAATTATCATTGAAAGTTCACTTTATTTTTTGTTTTTTAGTTTTATTTTTTTAATAGTCTAAGATATCATCTGTTCCTGTATTTGTATTGTTTTTTAGTCCATGCGGCCTTGTCCTGATTTTCTCTGTCCTTAGTTAGACTTTGTGATCTGAAGCTTACCAAGCTGAACATATTGCAGAGTTTGCTGTTACTGTTCTGTAGCACTTCTTCTGTTCTGTGTGGGAAGTGAATCGTGTTGCTGGGAAACATTCTTTTATGAGACAATAATTGGTAAAACAGTAGTGCTGTGTGCAATAATGGTCTCCATGAATGAGTGCAAAAACCTTAAGGGTCCAGAGAATACAGCACCAGTAATGTCTGTGCCTCTTAAGCTGCACTGAGATGCCTGTGGAACCAAGAAAGTAGGGTGAATAAGTGTTCATAGTGAGGGAGGCTTTCAGATATAATGTGTATAAGCATCATAAGGCAACTGCAATGGTCTACTTTAGTTTGGGGACATTAATCAGAGACCAAGAAAAAATAGCTAAGCATTTTATAGATACATATGATGGTGATGACTGGACCAAAAGAGATAATGGAGGAATTCATTTTATTATTGGCACTCTAATGCACATATGTCATTGCTAATAGTTAACATTTGATGACAACTATTAATAGGGCTCCGGTGGAAGTTAGTAAATTGTTATATTTATAGAAGATGGTGTTATCAGAAATAACAGATGGTGCTATTATCTTCACATTTCACTAATGCAGGCAATTTTTGGAAAAGAGTCTTATTTATGTGATCTGTCTCCAGAGGTACCTGTCACAACCCCTGAATGAATGCTAAATTCATTTTACAGGATTTTCATGAATGTTCTCATAAACTTTGAGTCCTGCTGTAAGCTCCAGCTGTAGCATTGTTTGTTACTGTACAGCCTGTAGTATAGTTATAATGATGGTTTACAAAATAAGAGACAAAATGAGAACCAGAGTTTGGAAGTTACATATGAAGGGCATCAATTAGTTCCATCACATACCTCTCCAGTCCAACCAAATGATGAGTGCAGTAGCATTGAATCTCAAGTGCCCTCCCCAGTTGCTGGATGCTGCATAATGGCTGGCCGAATAGATTATGCCATGCCCAACTGTCCAGACTTCTGATTAGTGATGTGCTGAGAAAACTGAGAGAGACATACCAACAGGGCTGTCATGAACATAGTATTTGTAAGCTTCTGATCTGCATCTGTTTAGACCTGCCCCCTAATGCATTCTGGGGGCAGGTCTAAACAAGCAGCCTCAGTGGCAGCACCATTCCTGAATGAAATGTAAAGTCCCCTTGTGGGTAACCAGCCAGGGCCAGCATGGCACACAGGACCCTGGCAAAGTGGTAATGGGTTAGTGGTGTTCCATTGGTATGTATGAGAAGCCATCACCCTCATTGGGTGATTCTCTAAGAAGACCTGAATTGTCCAAACAGGGCATGAGGTGCCAAATACAAGACCCCTGGCCCCACTGATTGGTCTTTGAGGATCGTAGCCATAAGATTAAGTCACATTCCTTGAAGGAAACATTCCACGTACATATTGCTCTTCCCACAGTGTCCTGGAAGGGGCAACTGAGTTATATACACTGTTGTCAATTTTTGTTTCCAAGTTTCTACAACTCTTCTGGGAATGGATCTGGGGTGCTACTTGCTTCTGATACCAAGATCTGAAACCTATTTTCCTAGCAATGAGACAGGGCATTAGTGATACTGTTACTCTGGAGCAAATTTAGCTGAAAAGGTTGTGCTATCAAATAAACAGATAAGGACTCTCTCTGACTTAGAAGAATGCATATTAACTATCCTAAGTACTGCCTAGTTGTTACACCAGAACTTAAACCATTTGTTCTGGAACAAATTGTGCTATAGTGTAACTGCCACTACCCTGTTTCCCTGAAAATAAGACCTAACCTGAAAATAAGCCCTAGTATGATTTTTCAGGATGCTCATCATATAAGCCCTACCCCCCAAATAAGCCCTAGTTAAGTGAAAGCCCGCCCTTCACCACTGTGCAGCAACCAGAAGATGACATGACTGTATTTGAATAAATGTAGATAGTTGTACATGAAAAAAATAAAACATCCCCTGAAAATAAACCCTACTGCTTTTTTTGGAGCAAAAATTAATATAAGACCCTGTCTTCTTTTCGGAGAAACACAGTATTATGGGAAATAATTCCAAGAAAGTGAAACCTGGTAAGATGTCCAGCCCAATACATGCCTAAGGCCACCTCTGGGCACACCATTCCGTCAAAGCAGACCTCAAACCCTATACTCTCATGTCCCGACCTGCCTGATAAAAGAAAGTCATTTAGGTAGTGTATTACCACCTTGAATCTCACTTGGGATTTGCCTGCCCACTCCAGAAAGGTGCTAAACCTCTCAAATGAGGCAAGGACATATCACAGCCCCATGCCCTGGCCTTATCTATATTCCAGCTGCCCTGAAACCTGAATCCTAAGAATGAAAAATCTTCTGGCTGGACAGATAGTAGTCTAAAGACTGACTGGATGTCACATTTGGTAAGTAGCACCGCACACTCTAACCAATGCATGATCAAAAGATGCACCGCGAACTGCGCAGAACTCAGTAGGAATAGCAGCATTGACTGACATCCCTTTCAGATAGGACAGATAGTGAATCAGATGGAATTCACAACATCTAGTGGGGACACCTGCAGTTTAGGCAAGTTCAGAGCAGTGAAAGGCCCTGCCAACTGCCGTGCCATGACTCCCTTTTAATCTTGATTGTCACCAGCTGCGGCAGCTCCCATGCTGACTTCAAATTCCCTGCATCTACACCACCCTGGGCACAACGTTGATCAGAAGGAATACACAGCTAAAATGCTCCCAAAGATAAACAGATGCTTTCCAATTGTGGTAGGTGAGGAGTAGCGGGCACAACAATGACAACCTGATTGGGGTACATGCCAAGGTGCATAGCTGCTGCTATGGTACACAGGTCGCCACTCACTAAGGCATGGAATGGTGGCTTGAAGTGGCCCCACCATTTTACCCTCCCTTCCTTTGAGCTGGACCTTTGGAGGGGGCTGCACTATCCAGTTATGATGATAGGATACCTTGGCATGAGGGCCAAAATAGTTCACAGTAATGTTCAAATATGTGCCACTGCCTCTGGCACTTTCCCATATTATATTCCCAACAAACATGTCTGGGAACATCTTTCTTCATCCCCCATATTCCTGCCTTTATACCACCCCACGTATCCTCAACATGGGGACCCACAATGACCAAGCAAAGCTTGCCATTGATCAAATAACACTATTGGCACTCTGAGAAGCTCTCTTCCTAAAAACCTAATCATAGTTTATTTAGCAGGGCCACTGGCTGCCAAAGTCCTATATCACAATATATTGTTGAGATGGTTACTGGGTATGCAGCTTGAACTATCCCCATAAATACTGGATAACCAGCAAGCAATTGTTAAAAGTCCTATCTGCCTCTTCCTTTTTGGCCTTCTTCTGTTTCCCTTCTTCATTTAGTCGTTTAGTCATGTCCGACTCTTCGTGACCCCATGGACCAGAGCACGCCAGGCCCTCCTATCTTCCACTGCCTCCCTGAGTTGTGTCAAATTCATGTTGGTTGCTTCAATGACACTGTTCAACCATCTCATCCTCTCTCGTCCCCTTTTCCTCTTGCCTTCACACTTTCCCAACATCAAGGTCTTTTCCAGGGAGTGTTCTCTTCTCATGAGATGGCCAAAGTATTGGAGCCTCAGCTCCAGGATCTGTCCTTCCAGTGAGCACTCAGGGTTGATTTCCTTTAGAACTGATAGGTTTGTTCTCCTTGCAGTCCAGGGGACTCTCAAGAGCCTCCTCCAGCACCACAATTCAAAGGCATCAATTCTTCTTTTCCTTCTTAGCCACACACTGTCCTCTCTTCATCTCCCTCACGAAAAAATGTTGACCTAGCTACCATCTAATATTCTCTTCTTGTCCAACTATCACTTTAGAGGTGGGTTTGGGTTTCCTCATTTCTTCTATTTAATGATGCATGGATCTCAAATATTTTATGGAAAACCAATGTAGATCATTATGAAGGCCATTTTCACACTGTAATAGCCCATGGGTCAGAAGTACTTAGACCTCAAAACCCCTAATTAGGATTGCCATAAATCAAATGGTATGTCAGATGTTCAACAAATGGTTTAAGATTTGCCACCCCTCAATGAGCTTCCATGATCAAACAGTAAACCAAAGTCCCCAAGGCCCTAGTCCAACACTCTGTCCACAACACCACACTGGCTCTCTTTATTTTTCTACTCAGTATAAACCCTTCTATTTTTTTCGATCCTTTTCAATTTGCCTGTATTACTGTGGAGGAAAAAGATTCAAATGGGCAATGCTTTCCCTGGCCACAGACTTCCCTGAGATCTCAACACATTGGTTCACTAACACTGTTTATGAAAGATCTGCAGAAAACTGGAAAATGTCTGTATAACCATTTTAACACCCTAGAGTAGGGATGTGAAGAATAAGCAAAATATTTTTCATTCTTGAGGACTTTCTGAGTCTCACCATGCCAAGGTTTCTTTCCAAATTTCCCTTTGCACCAGTGAGGCTTCTCATCTTTTCACCAAAAGGAGATTCAGGTCTTGTTTTTCTTTTTCTTTTTTCACTTCTTTCTTTCTTTGGTTTTTGCTTGTTTTTTAGTGTAGGAAACTGCCAAATTCTGCATAGCCTCATGCCTTTTTCCAGAATCTCGTGAAGGAATGATACCATTTTGTAGAGGAATTGTTATAATTCTGTACAGATTTGTACAGAAAGAAAAAAGAGACCACAAAATATCTAAGAAATCCCACAAGATTCATCAGGGGGAAAAAAGAGAGTCTCACATGGAGAAATCTCACTGTTAAAAGAAAAGATGTGGTTTTTGTTTGTTTGTTTTTAAGTTCCTCCCCAGGCATGAGGGGCTATGAGATCCACCCTGGCCACTGAAGTACTTCAGAAGTAAAAACTGATTATCAGTATATCCAGGGAAAATGCTTTACCATATCCCTCCCCTCCAATACTTCAAGATTTCCTGTTGGAAAGTTTTCAACAGCTGAGGTTCCAGTCTTCTTTTTTTTCCCCCCAAACATGAAGGCAGTCCAGTTTGTTGGTTAAATTGTCAATATAAATTGCCTGGACTGAGCAGAGTATGCTGACATCTCATGACCTGCATTGTGCCAGAGGGGGGGAAAAAAACCTGTCACCAGCTTTACTCTCAGTGTTAATACAATAATGCTCAGTAAACCAACTGGGTTCTCAAAATAGGTCCACTAGGCAACCTCTTATAAAGGAAATGTTTTGAAGCTTTACACTGCAGAAGAGAAAGAAGGAAGGCAAAAGTCTCTGCATGTACACTTGGAAATTAATTTTATACATTAGAATGACCATATCCCTTATGAACGGTGTGTAAATAAGCAAATTAGATTGCATTGTTTCATTTGGCAGTATTTGCTCCTTCTCTAAGAGTTTCCTTGGACATGAGCCACCTCAGCTTTCATCTGTTTAATTATTTGAAGATTTTGCCTCTTTTTTCTGAAAAGTCAGTGCTGTATTTATTCATATAACATGACATGTCACAATATTATAATGATTATCCTGTTGCTTTATCCATGGTCCATAATACCATCTGGTGCAAAGCTAGCCTTCTCATTGCATGTGCACCATCTGGAACACCATCCATCTACATTCTAATTATTGTACAGATGAGATTTTTGTTTCTACAGAAACACCATATTGGCTGTATCCTTCACTGATTGCTTAATTTAGAAAAAAAAAATACAATGCAAATAGTGTGCAACAAAAAACAGAATCTTGGCGCCTATAATTATTTTTAGCTCCTACGTTTTCATTGCCCTTTCTTCCAAAACCCACTGCATGCAAGTTGTGCAGTATTAACAAAGGAGAGAGAGAGAAAAGAAACCCTGCAAAGAGATACTTACAGGCATTTCCATTGTGTATTGTCCGTCGTACTATTGCAGAACAAAAGCTAACTTCATTCACATACTAGATCTACTGGAAAAACCTTTAATGGAGAGAACAATGTTATATTTAATCACAAAATAAAATAAAATGCAATGTTTCATGTGTATTCTTTATAATGGAGAAAGGGGGCATATTTGGGTAGTTTAGAAATCTTTAAATTTTCAGAAGTGCTTGGCTATACAGCAAGGATGGGTCATCTTTGGCCATCCAGATATTTTGGATTTCATTTCTTTGAAACCTCACGACCAATGGTGTGGGATGTGGGGTAGCCATTGGCGTTCTAGATGTTTTAGACTTCTTATTTATGAATTACTATAGGTATCTACCCATTCATGAGAGGCATAAAATGGTCAAGCTGGTTTGGTCATCCCCAACTTTTTAACATTAGCCAGAAGCCAGACTGTTTTAGCATTGCTACCACCGTCCAGCAACTACTATTCCCACCACTCCTGTCTTTCTCCCTTCCCTCTTCCCCTTTTTCAGAAAATATCAGAGAGCACAATGGGCCATTTAAATGCTATTTCATCTTCCAGGCCCGTTTTAGGCTCAATACTGTATAACAGTTGGGTTTTTAAAGAGAAAGGGACCTGTTTCTTCTGTCTTTGAAAGATAGGGTGGATGGAGATTGCCAAAATCCTCGGTGGTGAAAATGAGATAGCTATGGCCCTTGATGGTTGCTCACCCTCAGTCTGGGGGGAACAAGGTTTCTCACTCCTATGATTACATAACCCTTAGCCATAACGGAAAAGTGTGATTCATGGGCCTTGTGAATCCCATTACAGATTCCAACCCTCAAGTAGAGAGGGGCATGAATCCAGATTGTTGGATCGTGCTGGATCATCATACTGGCATCAGAGGTGCCACACAGCTCTGTCCACCACCACCCTGCTGGATTCCCAACTGGTGTACTCCTCCTCCTCTTTGGTCATTTCACCAGCCACAGCAGGAGCACGGACTTCTCTTCTCACCCCCCCTCCCGTTCCAGGAACTGCCTGTGCAATGGCAGCACTGCAGCAATCCCTGCCCTACCTTCTTTGTCTGAGTGGGCAGCAGCTGGAGGAGGCAGAGAAGGGAAGTCCACACTCCTCCCATGACTGATGAAATGACCGAAGAGGAGGAAGAACAGAGCACATGCCATCTGTTGAGTGGGGGAGTCTGGCTGGAAGTGGGGGATGGGACTGTGTGGCGCAGTGCAATGTTCCAGAATGAGTCAATGATCCAAATTGGTACCCATCTCTAGCCTCAAGTTTAAAATAATAAATAAAAATGGCTTATTTTCCGAGGTGGGTGGGAAGTCCTAGGAGCAATGGTTTGCCCGCCCCTGCAGATTCCTTCACACTCCCAAACCCATAGGAAACAAACCAAACATGTCCCTCCAGTTCTTTCTTTGATTATTTTTTTTTGTTCAAAATGGTAACTTCCAATTATTTCTAGGCCTTGATGTAGCCAGCTGATACGGATGGTGGTGTGAAATTAATTAATTCAAAGTATTTTTCCACCAACCTTCACCTTAAGAAGGACTCAAGGTGGCTTCTATCATTAAAACACAATATTGCAAGCTAAAAACAGTAAGCATATGAATACTATCAAACAGATACCACACTAAAAGACAGTAAACAAAAGCAACACCAAAACCCCATTCAAAATAGTAAGGCACAATTGTTCATTTAAAAGCTCCACTCATGCAGCCAGTCATTAAGGGAAAGCTTGCCAGAATGGAAAGGTCTTTGTCTGTTTAGAGAAGGATAGCAAAGGTAGGGCCAGCCTGGCCTTCAATGGGATGGAGTTCCAAAGTCTTGGAGCAGCAACAAAGAAAGCCCTCTCCTGTGTCCCTAATCCTTCTGACTTTGCCAGACATTTCTTTAAGTGCTAGAACAGAAAGTTCCTCTTTGAACTACAGGTAGTGGAGCCTGCTTAACACCTTTTCGACTAAAAGTTCTCTTAAAGCTGAAAAACAAAACTCAGCACACGGGAGAGGAGACAAGACTGGAGTTTTAGCTGTGGTGTTTTTAATGTGCAGAAATTCCTTTCATCTATGGTGGATTCAGAAATGTCATAATTTGTCTACATGGCCTTTTAACTTATTTCTAATTTTTTTTTATTTAGTATTTTAATACAGTGGATAAATGAATGTATGGATAATAGTCCCATGGACAGAGGGGCTCAACTGTACTGCGAGGCCTAGGGTAGAATGCTCATTACATGTTTCTCATAGCACTCCATGCCATTTTGTACAGGCTTCTTCATGTATGAGCTTTTCCCAGGCAAAGTCTTGGGGCAATTGTGTGCTGTGTCCCACCCCAAAATGCTCTGCATCTTAGATTCTGAATTGATTTGTTCTACTCTAGAACCTCCATGTTCTACCACCTATTTTTTTTCTCTTTAAAGCAGGAAGTTTATTGCAACAAAACTTATATCTTGCCATTGTCATTGTGATGGGAAAGCTATCTAAAACTTGTATTTCAATAGAACATGTATAATTATTTATCACAAAGGTCAATACTCCAGTCTACACATACAATTTTGAACAGAAATTACTTTTCTTTCTTATTAATTCTAATAATTACATCCCAAATCTAGTGTCACAGGCATTCTTTTTGAAAAGTGATTGAAGATCTGAAGAAAATAGGTTTTCTAGGGTCTTTAAATTAGCAAGAGATATAATGATTAATTAGGCATGCTGTTCCATTTGTGTTTTTCTAGTAATCTAAAATTCAGGTAGAATAAGTGCTTGGATGAAAGGTTAATAAATAAAACATTATTAAAAGTTTATAAAACTCTTTTAAAATCAGAAGCTTCAGCAAGCTGTAACTATTCTTAGTGAAATGCAGCTCTTTTTTTGTAAATTGCTCCCCTTTGGCAAAAAATCAATAAAATACAAAATTCTCTAATTAGCTGGAAACTCAGACTAAGTGCCCTTTCTTTTCAAATTTCAAATCATTATAAAGGTGGGGAAAAGCCTGGAGAAATTAACTTAGCAGAAAAAGCAATATGTAGATCACAAGATTTTTTTTAAATAAAAAAGCTATTAATTAATTGGCTGCCTCTTGGCATCAGGAAAATCTTCGCCTGTACAGAGACTGTTCATCAAAGCAGTCTGCCATGGTCAGCCGCCATGAGAAAGATTTCTCTGAGGATTGGGTTGCCAGTTTGCTTCTTAGGGTGTTTGCAACATATCCTTCTTCTGCTGACATCCACATTACTCTACCTTAGTGAGAGATGTTCATCTGCAGCCCATAACTAAAATACTTAGCAATATCTGGAGGTATAAAGATTGCTAGTCTGTTGCTCCATAACAATACCAGGTCTGGTATTCCCCTCCAGTTTAGCTCAGGGATAGCCATGCTTGAATCTGCACAGCTTGGAAACAGATTTGCTAGTTGAAAGAAGGAGGGTTTGATGTTGCCATGTACAATGCTGCCAGAGACTGAGGTGTTCAACCCTGGCCAACGGCGTATGGTAACTATTCTCAGGTTCAGAATTTGTCATGACCCCAAAGTGTTGCTCTTCAGATTTTATAGGTAGTATTGTTATAATTGGAATGGTCTGAGAGGTGCTCTTGCTGAAAACTCAATCAAGACTGTGGACTTGAGGAAATGGTTTGAATGCATCTGGGTTCAGTGTGAGCAAAAAAGGACCCATCACCACATCCTAAAATATGTGTCATATGCTAATAGATTTTCTTAAAGTCCTGAGGAACTCTTAAGTTAGCCTTCTTCAACTTGGTTGCTTCTAGACAAACTGGATGACAGCTCCAGTAGAAACTGCAATCAATACACCTCAAGGCATTCAATTTGACAAAGGCTGATTATTCATTCATTTATTTATATTTTGCCTTTTACTGCCTACAGAAGGGGGAAAACTGTAATATTAAAATTTATTTATTTACATGCTGTCTTTCTCCCCACAGGGGACAAAGGCAGCTCACATTAATTAAAACTGTACAGTAATAAGTTGAAAATACTATACTATGCAATATTATAGTAAAAAACAATTAAATATTAATTTAAAATTTAAAAATATTTAAAAACTTTTAAAAAATTCTAAATTTGATGAAGAGACCAGTCAGTTGTGTCAATAAACTGGAAAACAAGGGGATGCTGGTTTCTGTCACCTTTGACATTCAGGCCTCTTAGCTTGTGCTGGAATGGGATGGCCAGAAGAGAATGGGAGTAATTGCCTGCTAATTGGAAGGGTTTGCCAGCAATGTCTTATTGGCATGAGAAGGATTTTTTCAAGGCTGTCACTCACTCACTCTTGGTACCAGCTAATTAAGAGGAACTGGTTTCAGCTGAAAGGAAGGAGGGGGAAGGGAATTAAGTTATGTTGGAAAAAGTTACTTCTTTCTGGGAGATTCAGGGTGACTTGAAGCCTGATTGGTAGGATTCCCTCAAAGGTCTGGAAAGGTGGATGATGTGTATAAAAATGATATGGGGAATTTGCTTAGTTTACCGTATTTTAGCAGAGAATGCTCTGCTCATATGCTGTCTTTCTATTTGTTTTATACTCTGGAAATATGCTGAAATTCTGCTTGAATGTAAGTAGTATAGGATAATTCGCTTCTGTTAAATCTATTCTGGAATTGTCCTTGTCTTAAACCCTTTGAATGTGTATTTAATTCACAATTTTTTGACTGCTTTCGAACTTTTTGGAACTAATTTTTGGAAACTGCTTGTGACTTTATTTCTTTTTTACATTTTTGCAACATCTTTAATAAAATAATAAAATGTTTACAGCTGTTTGGTTAATTTGAATTAATAGAGGATTAATTGGTACTAAAGAAAAGCCTTACCTCATGCCCTTACTGAATCCTTTCTATTTTGTGCATATTTTGTTCAAAGAGGATTTTGTTGAAAGTTCTTGATCTCAGACAAACTTGTATGGGAGAACAGAGTCCCTCAAATGGGCTGTTCCCAAATAATAGGCAGCTCCCTGAATTTACATGCTTTGATGTTATAAAAGAAATGACACGTTGTAAAAGAAATGAGTTCTAGGACAGAATAAATACTTATACTGTAGTAGTGAAAAACAAAACAAAAATCCCTAGACTATTAAATAACAACTTTTCTGGAAATCCAGAATTTCACAAACAGAAGATAAAACTCTCAGGAGTTGATGAAATGCTGTCATGTAACATTGTGGAGGATCTATATTTTAATGGATGTTTTTTTAAAAGTATCTTTTCAATGGTTGTTGTCAGCTAATGCATGTTTTGCATCTCACCATAGGGCTTTGGCACACCTGGAATAAACGGAAACCAATATCCAGTGGCCACAACAGTCTTTGTTCATTTGTAACCAGTTTAGCTCATGATGCCTCTAAATTAGCCAGTTGTCCTGATTTTACTTCTCAAATTTCATTGAAAACATGGGTTTGTGTGCATTTTCTCCATCATTTCCCACTAACATAGCAAGATCTTCTTACACCATTTATTTATATCCTCCCCTTTCTCCTAAACAAGGTCTAATGGTGGCTTACATAGTTACAAACACAATATTAAAAGCTAAAAACAGTAAGTTGTTCAAATACTAAAACAGGATTAATAACATCATATTAAAAATGCTAAGTATAAGTGTTACAAAAAACATATTTAGAAGCAACAAAGTATGAACCATCCTGCTTATTGTCTCCTAGACAGTCAGTCACTAGAGAAAAGCCTGCCTGAAGAGGAAAGATATTTGTCTGCTTGTAGAAGAACAGCAAAGATGGGAGCAGCCTGGACCTCTGTGGGAGGGAGTTCCAGAGTCTGAGAGCTGTGACATGCAGAGGTACGGTATGGGCAAACACTGATGCAAATATTGAAGAAAAATGCTCCTTTGAAATGGGAACATGCCACACTAGGTCCCAAAGGCACAACATCAGTCAGGGTCAGCAAGCATTGTAGAAATAATTGCCACAGACTTTGTTGACCAGCTTCTTTCTTCTCAAGAGTTCAGTCTTATATTCATCTGCACTTTTAATACTGAAAAATCATTACATTGCCATTTAAAATTTGAAAACAAAACAAATACACCCACCAGTGACAGCAAATCGCTGTGTTTGATAGGAGAAAGCAGAGAACATGTTAATTTTCTAGGATGTTAGGTCTGTGAGTTTGTACAGAAAAACAACAGAGTCTGGTGGCAGCAAAAGGATTTTATTGGATTACAGCCTGTTTCTTTTGATGCAATGGGCTGCTGTCCAAAATACCTTATGTTAAATTAAATTTCTTACTCTTGAAGGTGCCATGAGATTCCTTGCTGCTTCCTCCCCCTGGCTTTGTGTTAAATTATAGGTCTACTGAGCCAAACTTTTTGGGTAATAGTTTGAGAACTTTACACTCTGCAATGGTATGGTTATGAAAGGAGTACCAGTTGCCAGAGGAGAAAGGTACTCCTGTACTTTTTGTTACACCTCAGTGGTTGGCATTACAGATGGAGAGGTGCTATACTAACTTCCAGAAAAATATGTAAAAGGTAAGAAAGGGTTTCACCCCATCTTATGAAGCTTAAAAAAACCCTTTAGTTTGGTTATTGGTCTAAATAAGTATTGGTGTCTACATGATTTATTCAGTGGCTGGAGTTCAGTCTTTTGCTTGACCATCTAGGCTTTGGTGCAATCCAACCTGAGTATTTACTCAGCTAATAGTTGATGACTAATTCCATCCACAGAACTGGCAAAGCAGACCTTGGAGGCTTACTTTTAAGAAGAACAAATACAATGACATGATGAAGCTACTTTGGAAGCCAGAGCATTATCCTATTGGTCAGTTACGGAGTGGCTTCATCATTTCATTGTATTTATTCTTCTTAATAGTAACCTTCCAAGGACTGCTATAAACCTCTGGTCTAAGAGCTTCCTAACCTATTTGAACAACTGAGAGACAATACAGAATGGTAGTTAGTATGATGGACTGAGTTTTGGGAGACCAACTTGTTACTCAAGTTATGAAACTCACCGGCTGAGCTTGATCCAGTCCCTTTCTGTCAGACTAAAACACCCTATAGAGCCATTCTGAGAAAAACCAAGCTGGGAGAGAGAGAACTTTGTTTTTGTGCTGGCCACACCTCACTGGAAGAAGAGAGGGATATAAAATTCACAAATGAATGAAAATAAAAGCAAAAGGAAGGAAGTAGCTTGAGTGAAGACATTGCCCAACTAAAAAAGGGTAGTTCTGGAATCTGAGCTTCATCTCATTCCAACTATGCAGTACCACTTTTCTAGCACTTTTAAGCATTGTAAGCTATGCATCTGCTCTTTACTCAAATGGACAGGGACCCAATTTCTCCCCTTGTCTTGGAATCCATCCATCCATATTTTTCTAAGCCTAACATAAGGTTGTTGATGAAACATGCCAGAGCAGTTTTCACAGTGTGGGAGATGGGTGTAGACTGTACATTGGGTGACCACGTACGGCCTATTGAAACCTTGCTTTTTACCTCATATAGGATTCATAGTTCAGTGAAGGACCAATGTCCTAGCAATGTAGCAAGTCTACATTGTAGACGATGTAACAAAAACCTATATTGAATGAGATAACAATTGTGATCAACTATTCTGCCACACCTAGCACTGAAACATCAAAATATATCCCTGTCTCTTCATACTGTGAGCTATGGTTGGTGGAGCTAAAAATGTATTTTAAAACACATCCCCATTAAAATTATTACATATGGCACATGATGGTCCTCACAACATCATTCAAACTCAATGCAGTTGCCATTATTTTTAATGCAGTATAGATTGTTATTGTCCATACAATACAGATTTGAAAAGTTTTTTTTAAAATACATTGCAGTTTAATGGAAAGAACAAATAGGGCAGCTGGCAAGCAGCACACATCATGTGTGCCGCAATTCTCAATGAGATGATAGATATTCACTGCCAGCTGTTTGGAGTGCAGCAATGACTGTGGACCAATTGACCAGGGATTATTACTTCCTCCCTACTTAAGGTGAAGTGTTTTCATATTCTATCACTACCACTGATGAAGGACCGTGTGGGGAACAGTGGCAAGTGTTGCATAATAAAATAGTCTCCCAACCAACGGTACCTTTTTAATTGACCTATATATTGTGCCAGTTTAAAACTGGTCAGGAAAATGACTTCAGCTGTTCTAACAGTCATGCTCTCTTAAAGCATAATGACCTTTTCAATTAACATGACATGGAGCGATAGAATGGCTTTTTACCTGGGTTGGCAGAAGATGGTACAAAGGTTGAAGGGGTGAAAATACAAGATGCAGAGTCTTCCATCGTACATGCTACATTTAGAAGGGCAGACGGCTGATGAGCCCTCTCTATCTCTTCACTATCCAGGAAAAACTTATAAGCAGTTTATAACAGTGTGGGCTTATTTATAAAGCCGATGATCTGGATTTACGCAGCATTCACCATACTGATTTCAACAGGATGTAATGATTTTAAATCCTCAGTTTCTGCTTAATACAGTCCTAAAACATCTATCAATCAGCATGCACCATCTGCATTGATTTATATATCTCCAGTGCCAATCTGAAAGTGTGGGACAGAATCCAATGATGTGCTGCTGTAATCACCAGAATTGGCCTAGCTCTGCTTCAAAGACTCCAATTTAATGGGCTGGTAATTTGGGACAGCACAAACATATAGAAACACTGGGTCCTGTGGAGGACATGGCTTGTTGGCAAGAAACAGGATAGGCGAGACAAGGGAGAAGGGTTAGCAGCTGGGGTTAGGAGGCTACGAACAAAGCAAAACAGTAAGAGGCTCAAGAGAGTAAATGCATTGCGGGAGGCACACATCCCTGCCAAAGTCATAAAGTTGTGCCTGGATCTTGGTATCTCTCCTTCCCAGTTTGAGAGCTTGAGTGATAACAGTTGCCCAGGCAGCCAAAGCATTATATTACTAAGGCAGCTGAAGCAGGTGTGTCTGCTTGTCGTTTCCCATTTTGTTTCAATCTGATGCTCACAGTGCTCCTCACTGGTCCCACCTGTACTTAGAACCATGCTCAGCTTTGCCTACAAAGCAAATCTGTAGTAGAAACATGGCACTAGGCAGATTATACAAGTGAAGTTTATACTACAGATGACTGGCTGCTTGTTTCTTGGAAAGAATAACTGAAAATAATCATGGAATTGTTTTCTAAATGGGTGCCAGATGTTTGATGGTGTTGCCCCCCAAAGCCAAGACCACCTGTGCACACTAGGAAATACATAGTATTATTTTCATACAATATGAAATGTACAGGTGTGGGTCCCCTGCATCCACCCCCCCCCCTTGCTAGATTGCAACCACAGCTTTTTGCTGGAATGGGCCTCTGTTTTTCAGGTCTTTTCTTTATTCATGAGAACTAAATGATACATGCATGAAATGAAACTTGGGAGTGGCAACTTTCTGTAACATGTGGTCCATTGCAAATAATCACAAAGAGGAACTCTTACATAGAGCCCTAGATGCAGACTTCTGTGTATCGCCAAATTAATTTTGTTTTCATAATGCATTTTCTTCCACACTTCAGAATTAATTTAAGCAATCGAGCATATGAAACCAACACTTCTACCAAAAATAGAGCTTCTGACAATACAAATTCTTACAGATGCTTGTGAATCATCCCATTATTTTTGTGACTCCTGTGGTAAATCTCCAGCCAAGAAACCAATATTATTGCAATTGCCTTGGATCTTATACTCTGCAGTCATTTTCACCAAAATGGTTTCCTCATGCACAATAAGAGAAGCAGAACAAGAAAAACATCAGCATAGCAATCTATCAGCAGGAAAAATTACAGAGCAATAATAGCAAAAAGACATTCCAAAGACAAATTTGTACCAATAAAGCTTTGTCCCAACTGTATTAAATGCAAAAAAGAAAATCTGATTAGACTAGTATTAAAGTAGCAGTTAAGAGTCACTAGACATCAGGAAATGAGCAAGTTGAATTTCCACTTGCCATGCTAACTCATATATATTAAATATCCTTTACAGTTTGGTGTGCATTTTGTAATAACAATAATTTATTCAATGTACATTTCACTTTAAAAATGAGTTTCACATAAAATTTGCCCATGTTATCAGTGTTTCTATTTTTTTCCCAACAAGTCTCCATATCCTTGAGTATTACAAAAGCAAAATAGTGGACAGGGCAAAGATTCATACACTGAACTAATGAATATATACTGCATTCCTCACTGGATGGAAACCTATTAGTGCAGTCTCCTCTCACTTTCTTGTGAAATTCAGCCCTGAAAACTGGTTAATTGCATGCTTGGCTTTCTCACCCCAAAAGTCAGGATTTACAGAGTGCAGTAGACCCTTCCCAAGTTAAATTTCTAGCACCTGTAGATTGTCCTCACTACGAGACTCCTCTGGCTGGAGCCTGGCATTGTTGTCCTGAAGACATTAATTCTATCATTCGTGGGAGCAATGGGGAGCAAGAACAGGGGAATTCCAGGGCTTGGGATCCCCTGGGTTTTACTCCAAGTCAGCGGACCCCCCAGGAGAAGGGAGGCAAGTTTTCCACAGGTGAGTGGACTTGCAGCAAGTGGGGCTTGGAAACGTCGAATTTCAGATGGCGATCTGGCTTTCGGAACAAGTTTTCCTCCCTACAGGCAACTGTCTCGTGAAGCCGCCATGATGATTGTGAGTAGCTGCCCAGAGAGAGGGGAGGTATGAAGATTTACGATCTGATGGAACAGAGATTAAATGAATCTGCTATTTAGCTACAGCAATTAATAGACTTTTCTCTTGGAGGCTGATATTAAGGAGAAATAACTTAAGACGTCAAGAACTTTTGTAACCTTGAAATGCTGGAATTTTTTTTACTGTATCACATTTGAGAAGAATGGAAAATGAAACTAATTATTGACTGCTGTCTCTCAACCCCCCTACCCCCTACGAGCCAGGAGGTGAGGCTGAGGAGCTTAATGCCGAGGGAGGCCCGAAAAGAGAAAACAAGAAATAGGGCCTTCTCGGCGGTGGCTCCTCACCTGTGGAATAATTTACCTCCTGGTATTCGTGGAGCTCCCTCTCTGGGCACCTTTAAGAATTTATTAAAGACCTGGATGTTTCGGCAGGCCTTCTCACTAGATTACTTTTGATTTTCTTTTCTCTTATTGTCTCTTTACCTTTAATTGTTTTGTAATTTGCTGTTTTACTCTTATTGTATTTTATCTCTGTTGTTGGCCACCTAGAGTAGTCCACCGCAACTAGATAGGCGGGATATAAATTAAATAAAATAAATAAAATAAATACCCTGATGAATGAGAAAATCGGCTTTTTTATAAATTAGAGGCTTGAGAACTTTAAATAACTCTGATAAAATTAATCCTAAGTGACTCTGCATTGAACTACAAAGGTGGATTACAAACTAAACATCTTTATTATGGCTGGATTTATGATTGGAGTGGTCTTCGCAGGAGTCTGAGTTTGGGCTGACTAATAAATCATGAGAGAAATCTGAGTAATTAACTTGCTTGACTTTTATGGCTATGACTGGGAAAGAAGGAGATAGACTGAGTCTTACTATTTAAACCAACAATGGAGGTTTACTTCAAGATCTGTATTCAGGAAATTCAGTTGAATATTATTAATCAAACCAAGGCCCAGATCTCGGAAGCTAAGGCGACACTTCTTGGATCATATGTTAAGATGGAGAGGAAAAACAAATCGATTGGACAAACCATTGAATGCATCATGGCACCATCAAAGAGAGAGACTATTCTCATTAGAAAGCTGGATGGAATGAAAAAGGAGGAAATGGGGGGGATGAGGGGGAAGAATGGGCAAAGTTGGGGGCAGAAATTTATGACCACAGATCAGATAGGCATGCATTACTCCAAAAACAGGACATTAATTTTATTGGGATAAAATTAGTAAACCGGAGAGAAAATGTTTAAAGAGATTTTAAAGATGGCATTTTAAAACTGGTAAAAAGGAGGCAAGAGGCAAATTTTGGGTTTATGACACCGGAGATGATAAGCACAAATAAAAAGGGAGAAAGTTATTTGCTGAACAAAACAATAGTAATTATTGGTGTGAGAGATATATTTCTGTATACAAATTAATATGGGCAACATATCTATAAGCAATTTTGGCCATGTTTGGATTGTATTGGTAGACAAACACATTTACTTATGAACTTAGAAATGTTTATGATGAATATAATATTAGATGCTAATGCTTCTAAGGCACGTACTGTATCTATAGATATTAAATATGTCTGAATTTATAATAGTGACTATGTAGATAAGATTAGACATATAATATCTTTGTGTCTTTAGAAAGAGTGATTTTGATGATTGTATTGGCCATGTTTGGATCTTATTGATGGATAAGTAATCTTAATGATGAAATCAGAAATGTTTATGAAGTTAATGGGATAGATGGAAATGCAGGTGAAAGAATTTACATAAATTATTATAAATTTAGGAGACTAGATGTTGAATTAAATATTTGAAACAGGGATACAAAATATAATATGTGTAGATATATACAGATATAGTATGATTTAGTATGGGTATATGGCGTAAAATCTGTTGTGGTTAGAATTATATAAGGATAAGCTTGAATGGGAAATACCTCCCTGCCTATATGTTTTGTTTGTCTTATATGTTTTTGATTGTCTTATATGTTTTTGTTTGTTTTGTATGTATGTACGAGTTATAAAAAATAAAATATAAAAACAATTCTAGCATTCATCATCACTAGTTATGCTGGCTAAATCTGATGGGAACTGCAGTACAAAAAACTGCCCAGTACATGAAAAAAGAAACTAGGGAGCCTGTTACAATGGGGTCTCTACTTAAGAACTTAATCCGTATTGGAAGGTGGTTCTCAAGTTGAAAAGTTCTTATGTTGAATCTGCATTTCCCATAGGAATGCATTGAAAACCATTTAATCCGTATCTGCTCTTTTCCGTCCATAGAAACTACAGTGGAACCTCTACTTAAGAACTTAATCCATTTTGGAATGGTGTTCTTAAGTTGAAACGTTCTTAAGTTGAAGCAAAATTTCCCATAGGAATGGACTGAAAACTAATTAATCCGTTCTGGCTGTTTTTTGTTATGTAGAGGTGCGTTCGTACATTGAAGCATTAGTTCCCATAGGAACTAATGCAAAACTGGTTAATACGTACTCTACCACTAGGGGGAGAATTTTTTTTAACCTAAGATGACCTAAGGTTAAAAAAAGAGCAGGAAAGGTTTTTTTTTCCTGTTCTTATCTTGGATTTCTGTTCTCAAGTAGAAGCAAAATTTAGCAAATGGAGCTGTTCTTAAGTTGGATTGTTCTTAAGTAGAGACGTTCTTAAGTAGAGACCCCACTGTATACTCCAGAAATTAAGTCTTTCATTGACCGCAACTGAGATACTGGAAAGATTAGGATGACAGCTGAGCCACTGCTTCTTGAACTAAAGGGGAATGGAGGACAGTTGGAGAGAGGGCATCAGTCAGCTCAAATCCTTAACAGCCTATAGCAAATATTCTAAAGGGTACAAAATGTTGGAGCTGGATTGTGGTCAGTATACAGTGGTGCCTCGCTTAACAAGTGCACCGTTTAACAATGAATCCACATAGTGACACGTTTTTTGCGATCGCTAATGCGATCGCATTGCAATGTTTTAGATGGGGAAAGCATCACATTGCAGTGATCGGTAAGCGTTTCGCTTACCAATCTTCGCATTGCGATGTTTTACAAACAGCTGATTGGCGGTTCCAAAATGGCCGCCGGGTCAACAAAATGGCCACCCGCAGCGTTTTTGCGCCCTGACCTCGCTTACCGGGCAGCGAAAATGGCGGCCGGATGGAGGATTCCCCGCATAGTGGTGAATTTTCCCCCAACAGGAACACATTAAACGGAGTTTAATGCGTTCCTATGGGTTCCCCCCCCTGCATAACGACGAATCCGGATAGCGACGTTAATCCTGGAACGGATTAAAATTGCTATGCTGGGCACCACTGTATGTTGTGAGGCCTGAACAGTAACAGATATCTTACAGTGTAGAGATGGACTGCACACTTTGTTACAAGTTGCGTTTCTTTCTTCTTTTTTCTCACAGCATGTAAGCAATAAGAAGGTACTTCACTAGAAGAATTCCTGCCATTTAAATGCAGCATTTTCCCCAGTGATATGTTCTGCTGTTTGTTGCAACTACTATGTTGGTGTCAATAAAAAATACTTATCCACTGATTTGCATGGCACAACAGGGCGTTAACATTTCTGCATCTAAAATAAAGTGTGCATGCTAAGGTCAACTGAGATTCTCAAATGCAGTGTTGTAAAGAAGGCACACAAATACAGTATTGCCAAATCACTGAATCTTAACAACTACTGATCAAGCTCAAATCCCAACTGAACCGCAAAGCTTGGTGGGAGATTATAGGAAACTAACTACACTCTACCACCTATAATGTCTTCTGGTGATGCTGTATGGAATTTAAAAATACAAAGAAAATTATGTATAATGCTTAATACAAATTTATTAAATTGGTATATACCCATAGGCATTGCCTTGAGAATATTGAATGAAAAACAAATAATTAAAACTGGCAAAGTAGTTTCTATGTAATAAGATAGACATTATTTACTGTAGTAATTAAGCAGTCAACAAGAAACACAGAGAAAAACAATGCCTACGAAAATGTATGCAGAAGAAAATTCACCCATTCTGAGTTAAAACAGTTAAAGAGTTTTTATATAATAAATATACACTAATAGTAGACCCAAAGCATTCTTGATTTCTAGCCTTGAAGAAAACTTGTGATGGCCAATTGTTTAACTAGTATATAGAGATGTTTCTTTGCACTCCACCTTGCATGGGGATGGGGTGAGACTCACCATTGTCATGTGTTTGAACTCTGAGACACACCAAAGGATAAGACAGATACCACTACTGTATATTTTGCCCAACCACAATCCTCAGTGGGTGGAAAGGGAAGTCCCAAAGCCAGGTACTTGTAATTATCTCCAAAAGACTGGATAGATAATTCAAGCCATCTGTGCTTCTCTCCCCTTTCTAGCTGGGGCAACTTTGGTTTGCATGCAGAACACATGAAGTCATCAGCGCTGGTTGGATATGATTTAAGGAAGGGCTAAGCTGTATTTCATATTTAAAAAGAGGCGGCACAACTCATTCTTAAAAAAAGTCACACAAAGGCAGAACAAATGGCTCCTTCTCGGGCATAACTTAAGTAGAGAAAAGGCATCTTTTGAGTACTTAACAGAGTAAAAAGTAATAAAAATGAAATTCACTACTGTATCTATCTTAAGATGATCCTAAAATTATTCATAGCTATGAGGCTGTCTTGGATCTTTGGGATCTGCCACTATGGTTCCAGTAAGGATCTTGGTGTCTACACTACAGGTTCACACACACTACAACTAGTTAAAGAGCAAGACTGATAGTGAAAAGGTACCTGAATGAGTCTTGTTGGCTAATCCATGAGTCATCAGCAGCAGCAGCATTCACATTATTTATCATCATAATCATTATTGATAACAGAGGCTAGTTATGATAATCATGACCATTATTGACATCACAGGTGAGTTATCTCATGATATTAACCTTTCTTGGCATTGTGTGTGTTAATATGAAGGGCAAGTAAGTTGCAGTTTGTGATGTCACTTAATGGCATGGCTGAATTTGCTGATTCTCCATAATTATATAGTAACTTAGTGATATCTAACCATATTTTATCTTCTGATGCATAACAGTATTCTGGGCCACTTTTTATATCCAGCTGCCAAGCCTGTTGTTTAAAACCACCAATATTTGCTGTATTAATCATTTTTGTTCTCGGGAAACAAAGGGATAATCAATTGTCACACACACCCCAATGCCTTTTTCATGGTATCAACAATCACGGAACGCAGAAATCAATAGGTCAAAGCAGGTAACAGGGCCAAAAATCATACCTAACCAAATATGGCGAACATTTGTGTGTTTTTGTTTTTTTTACGACAACTCCCATGTTTGGACTTTAAAAAATCCAAACATTTCCAGTTTCTACAGACAATTGTGAGGATGCCCCTCTAAGGATGCCCCATCTGAGAATGCACAAAAAGATTTCCCCCTGAATGCTGTCCTCTAGCTTCCCAAAAAGTACAGTTTCTATCATTTGGAAACAAGAGACAAAAATAAAGAACTCTCCTAACCCAGCAGATGGTGATTAATCAGGAAAGGACTTCCCCATGTCATTGGCAGCAGGGGGATTGTAGCTAGTAGGGAAGAACAGAGAAAATCAAGATCTTAAAAAAGATGGCTTACTCAGTGCTGTGTAGCTTCACTTGTTGGTGTTGTCTTTCCCCACCTCCAGTTGTCTGGCATCTTCTCACAGAGTTCCTATACCACTGCTCTTGACTTCCCCATTTTACATCCCTCTAAGTCTCTTATCATCTCCAAGGGAGAAAGTAGGCAAGGCCTTGGAGGCAATGCCTGAGGCTGCTGCTGTGCTGATTTTTTTTCCTCAGCTCTTTTTGCCAGTTACATGAGAAGGAGATGCAGGAGAGCACTTTTCTGCTGATCTACCGACACCCACACAGTCTATCAAATCAGATGTTTGTAAACCTGGTCACATTTTTGCTAAGATTTGAAAACAACTTGCAGTAGGATAGATGGTACAACCTGTCGAAATAAGATGTAATTCCACCCAGTGAGTAAAGCTGAGCTGTGGAAGGCCACAAGAACAAATAAGATCAACATATCAGAGCTAGATTTATTCAGTCATGTGGTCTACTCCCTTTGTGTTGATGGCTTTACAACAGGAGGATAAGCGGAAGGACTGGCACTAAGCCCCTTTGCATGATGAGGATGATGATAATAGTTCTCAGCCACCTCCTGTGCATTTAGATTGTTCAATTAAACAAAGAGTGTGTGCTATTGGCAGAGATGATGCACACATTACATAGAATCTGCTGGAATAATAGCAACCTTTTATGTAATTAACACTGGGTGGAGGGGAGCTTTCACAAGCTATGGTGACTGCCTCTTTTTGCCACTAATCAATAAGCAGAGTTTGTTTTTTCCACCTCTGGCATTTCAGGCAAGCACCGAAGCTTCTGCCCTTCTTCCAGTTTATCCTGCTTGCCTGTGTTTTTTGTCTCTGCTCCAAATCCTTTTTGACCATGGGGACAGTTTTTCCCATGAGTGGAGACTACAACTTTCCTTTTATTCTGTCCGGTCCACTGATAAGGATCTCCAGCAGCATGGGCTGCTATTATCCCCTTCGCGGGATAGCACGAGACATTGCGGTCTCACAAGAGCGACCTAAGAGGGGAGGGGGAAGGAGTAGTATATTTAAAGAAGCTTCCCACCTACCTTGGTCCTCTTCCTTTCGAACAATCGTGCCCCCCCGAATACTAGTGTGAGTTTTTCTGGTCACGTTTTGGGGACGGATAAGAATTTTTGACCTGCATCCTGATTGGCCATGGAGATGGGGATTATTTGCCTATCCCACTGGACAAGGTGCGTTGACATATTGAGAGGTGGTCAACTTTAGTCACACAGGTGGGTGGTGTGGATAAAACAGGTTTTGAAGGGTCCCCGCCACAACCACAGGTAATATGTAGCTCATCTGATCTCCCAGCACTGCGGATCGTGCGATTACAGTGCTTGGGGGAGAAGATCTGCTGGGACCACTCCTGGACCAACAGTCAACAAGAAGGCTTGAGGTCCGGGGGTGGTCAAATTTGGGCAAGCTGGGTTCTCGCTGTCTTCATGACTGCGAGGGCTTGTTTCACATTCTCAGGGGGTTCCAACAGGCAAAAGTCCAATATACCAGTCGAATATCAGAAGTCCAAAAGATGCAAAGCAGATACCAAATGCCAATGCCAAAACACAAATCGCAGTCAGCAGTCAGAGTCCAAAGCCAAGGGTCCAGAGAACAGGATCCATGATGAGCAGGAGCATGGATGCGAGCCAGAGTGTTGACTTGTTGCTTCCACAAATTTCCAAGCCTCTGGGTACAGATTTTATAGCAGCAGCAGTCATCTAAACACTTCATCCTGCTAAAACGCAGGGCTGGTCGACCTGATGGTCCTATGGGAAGCATTCATGCAATCTTCTGCCCTCAGTGTCACAAGTCTTTGCCGAAGCTTAGCCCGCACCCTGGCTACTGGGGGAGGAGAATCTGGTGGTGATTCAGTTGTCTGTGCTTCTAGTTGCCCAGCAATTTCCTCAGCTGTAATTAACCCCTCAGATTCCAGACCTTCTTCGGCTGAACTCATGACAACTTGGGGCTTGGGACTCACCCATAATTTGGTAGGGGTCAATTGAGACCGCTCTGCAGAACCTAATTTCACACTATGGCAGGACCCCCCCCCTTTTTTTTCCATTGAGGATAATTATGAATATTCAATAAATTGTGGCCCATGTTCATTCCATAACAGTTGTCTCATGTTTTTATTCTGGGGAAAGGGGATAATTCTGTTTGTAATGACTGATCACAACTGTAGGTAAAGATTTTTTTTTTCAACTTAATTTTTTCCAGAGTAATTATTAACATACAAAGTGCCAGTTACTGTGAAGGGGGAAAACTCTAAGACTTGAACTACTCTTACACTATCTCTGTGCAGTTGTTGTTTGTACCTGACATTCCGCTAACCAAAAGAAATTACCAATTATCCACAACAAATCTAAGCACAGAGATATTCACTTTGTGTGTCCTTTTTGCAAAAGGAAATGCTATGTGATAGGATGCCATGTCCATCTTGATGGCTACTGCCACTAAAAGAGACGTACCTTGACCTCCCAACCCTCTCCATGCATCAATAAAGACCTCATAAAGGAAGTCCAACCAATGCTCTGCCATTTTGTAGATCCTCCAGTCTGATTCTTGTCCAGATCCATGGTAGTATTTGTGTCTTTCTGTGTGTGTTCTGTGCCATCAAATAGGAACTGACTTGTAGTAACCCTAATAGGGCTTTCAAGGTAAGTGACATTTGAACCCTGTCTCCAGAGTCCTAGTCCATTACTCTATCCACTATACCACACTCTAGTTCTCCATTTGTGCCTCACTGCATTCTAGCACACTGGTTCTTAACCTTGGGTTACTCAGGAGTTTTGGACTGCAACTCCCAGAAGCCTTCACCACCAGCTGTCCTGACTGGGGTTTCTGGGAGTTGCAGTTCAAAAGCATCTGAGTAACAAAGGTTAAGAACCACTGTTCTAGCAGATGATCATTTAAATCATTAGCACAACTGTTTGTGAATCTAAGTAGCTTTTTCCCTTCTACCTGAGGGAAATAAATGTGTGGAATCAGTGAATGAATTGTGAATCTATTTTTTTTAATCATATGTCATGCCAGTTGCATCCACATTGTATGACAGAATATTTCCACAGGGAGCATGCCTCAAGATTTATGTTTTTAGGTAAAGGAGGAAGAAAGAAATGAGAGAAACAAAGATATGCTTCCAGTAAAAAATGGGACAGTATTGATTCTCTCCTTTTAATTTTCAAGAGATGGGCCATATTTGTTGAATGGTCGTAAGCAAATCTCAGAGTGAAATCAATGTTATACATGACAATAAAAAAGACTGGATGTTATACTTCATTCAACATGCTGTTGCCTGTTCCTAAAACAGCAAAAGTGCATGTAATGACCCCCACCCATTTCTGTCATGTCTGGGATAATCTTTCCTAAGACTTGTTGTCAAGGTGCTCTGTTTCCCTGCCTCTAAGAGCAGCAGCCAAGGATATAAGGAAGGGAATGTCCTTCAGTTTCAATTTTGTCCCATTTTATTGTGTCCTTATTTTGTATTGGGTTGCAAGACATCCTTTTTCATTCCTGCATCAGAATTTGTTCACACTGTTATTTACCTAACGTGTACATTTCCTAGTGTGTGTGTTTTCTTCCACTGACTAAAGTGTGCTTGTGCATATTTTTGCCCGGTTATATCCATTATTAGCATTGAAAGATACTTCAAAATAAGGAAGAGGGAGGAGAAATAAGCCTGCTTATTAATGTTTGTGGTAGCAGAATATTTTGTGAATTGCAGTCCATTTCCTGAGATACTATATATTTTGTGCAAGTGTTTGCAGTGCACTTCATTTCTATAAAACGACCTTGCAAATTGTGGATTTTCTCACAGTGATTTTCTCAACTCTTGGAAGGTGTGTAAAGGCTACTTTTGTCAAATCTAGTGAAACACTTTTCTATCTCTACAGGGATATAGAGCAGAACTAGAAAAATGCAGAAAGCAATGGTAGTGGGACAGAGGAGAAGATTTAACACACAGTCACAATTTTGGGTGGCAGCCACCATGCAATTAATATAATGTGCAGCTGTGGCCCATGGTTCAGCATTGTTACTGAAAATGGCTGTATTATAGCCTTGCATGGATCTAACAGGAAGCTGTATGAAAAATGAAGATGACAATGACCTACTACAATTACTTTTACTATCCTGTAACATTTAGTTCAGTTCTATCCTGCTGTAGTAGGCGTCATAGAAGGCTTAGTCGTTCCACAATCTAGTTATCAGGGTATAAAAATTGTAGCCAGAAAAAAAATGGAGGGAGGTGATACGGAGAATGACAATAATCCATGGTAATAGTATTCTTATTATTCATTTGTGTTAGGAACAGTCCAGTGGTGCTTCTAGAATGGAAGGATCAGCCAACATTTCCCAGGGGGACACCTGAATGTGCTCACCATTTGCTGATCTGGAACATTCAGGTGTGTGTTAACACAGTGCCAAGGAAGAAGCACATTGACAGTGATTGTAGAGAAGCAATTGTTGCTGCCCATTAATCTGGGAAGAGTTAGAAAGCCATTTCCAAACAATTTAAAATCTATCAGGAAGATTATTCATAAGTGGAAAATATTCAAGAAAGTTGCCGATATTTCCAGGAGTGGAGGTCCAAGCAAATTCATTTCAAATTCAGACCATGCAATGCTCAGAGAAATTGCCCAAAACCCAAGAGTTGCCTCTCAGACATTACAGACATCAGCATGTTAAATGGTAAAGTTCATGATAGTACTGAACAAATCTGGTTTGTTTGGAAGGGTTGCCAGGAAATAGCCTTATTACCCACAGGATTCATGTTCTTTATATCCTGGGGTGAGGGACCAGGAGAGGAAAGGGACCCTAGCCAAACTACTGACAGGAAGATCATACACCAAATTTTTAGGTTAAAAACTATTCATGTAACATTTATTGCTTCCATTCATTTAAAAAATAAGACAAAGTTATCAAGAGACCTTTTGCACACTTCACATGCACACATACTTATACACACCAAACTCTTCTCTGAAGGCTGATCAGTCCTTCAGTAAGAATGATGGGAGCAACACTGCAGTGCTGTTAGAAGCCCACAGTCGATTTCTGGGTCATCCTTGTAGGCATCTTCCTTATGGGGTGTGCCTATGGGCTGACCCTAGGTGGTCATAAGCAAGCAGGGCTGGGCCCTGATTTTCTGGGCAGGTACAGTCTGTTGTTGCCATGCAGGAATGCTACTTGTTTACAAATTGCTTCCTTTACCTCAGTCCCTATTCCATCCAGTCTTCTACCCCTTTCTTGCCTGGACAACTGCTTCCAGAGAGCCTTCTTCCCTTTTCTTATTATCCCATCTTCCCTTGCAAGTCTCCATCTTCTTTTTAGGCCTGGGGTACTTTTTTCTGGAACCCACACACACTGTCACTCATAACAGACTTTCTGGAACCCACACACACTGTCACTCATAACAGTCTCTTCTTTCTAAGAAGAACATGACAGCACAAGACTTCTGGAACTATGTCCTTTGGACAGACAAGACCAAAGTGGAGATGTTTGGCCAACCAAACACAACATATCAGTACAAACACTTCATTTTAACTATCAACCACGGTGGTAGAAGGGTGATGATCTGGGTTTGTTTTGCAGCCCCAGGAGCTAGGCATCTTGCAGTCATTGAGTCAGTTATGAACTCCTCTGTATACTACCGTATTCTAGAGTCAAATGTGAGGCCATCTGTTGAACAGTTAAAGATTGGCTGAAATTGGATCATGCAACAGGACAATGAACCCAAGCACACCAGCAAATCTACAATAGAATTGCTGAAAAAGAAAAGAATTAAGGTGTTACAATGGCCCAGTCAAAGTCCAGACCTCAACCTGATTGAAATGCTGTTGCAGGAACTTACAAGAGTGGTGCATAAACAAATGCCCACAAACCTCAATGAACTGAAGCAACGCTGTAAAGAAGATTGAGCCAGAATTCCTGCACAATGATGTGAGAGAGTGATAAAGTCATACAGAAAACAATTACAGTGGTGCCTCGCTTAATGAGCACACCATAGAACCCCGAAATCGCATAGCGATGGGGTCTCAGCAATCGCAAATGCGATTGCATACCGATGGCTCCTATGGGCAAAACTCACTTTGCGAAGATCGGTAAGCGTTTCGCTTACCGATCTTCACAAAACGAAGCGTGACGATCAGCTGTTTGGTGGCTCCAAAATGGCCACCGGAAGCCCCAAAATGGCCGCCCGCAGCATTTTCGTGCCCTGCCCTCGCTTAATGAGGGCGCGAAAATGGCTGCCGGACCCGGGAAACATCGCTGAACGGTGAGTTTTCGGCTCATTTAGAACGCATTAAACGATGTTTAATACGTTCCTATGGGCTTTTCTGTCCCATTCAGCGGTGTTTCGCCATAGCAAAGGTTAATCCAAAATGGATTAACCTTGCTATGCGAGGCACCACTGTACTTCAAGTTATTGCTGCTAAAGGTGGTTCTACAAACTATTGAATCATAAGGTGTAGTTAGTTTTTCACACATGACTTCTCCATTTTGGCTTTATTTTTGTTAAATAAATCATGGCGCTGTGTAATATCCCATGTGCCATTGTTCATCTGAGGTTGTATTGCTCTAATTTTCAGATCTGCTAAGGACCAGATGACTTTTATTAAATCCTAATACATAAAACCACATAATTCAAAGATGGTGTACTTTCTTTTTCACTTGACTATAGAATCATTTGCTGTCTCTTTCTCTACAAATAGTTATTCAGTGAACTGTTTTCTTTCCTCGAAGCACATGGTTCCTGCACTTGGTTGTTCTGTGCTAGTTAGTAATAATTAGTCTTGGTAAAAGAAATAATAATTGATCTTGCTAGTAATAAAAACATTTACAAGATTTCTTCTTAATAACATTTTGTAGACTTGAACATTGGAATAATGTCTGGCACACTGTAATATGAACAAATTGCCTCCATATTAATGTATCAGAATTATGGAAGTTTGCTACAATTCAGTCAGTGGAAATACAATGGAAGTCATGTGCTTTTGCTATACCAGATTAACTCTCTCAGGCTAGTTTTTACTGACAGGTGAGGTTGTGATTGGGCTGCATCACTTTGGACAACTAATACTGCTAGATCTCAGAAGTAACATGTTGCCTGCAGCTCATTATTTCTCAGTATGCACATCTCAGTACACATGCACACACATTTCAGTACATTCCTATCACCCAGCAATCTCCCATAAGATCCATGATTAATGTTCACCGCTAGCAGTAGGTAATGATCTCAGAAATCAGGATGAGTGTGTGGATAGCTGGTGAATCAGGATGGTGGTGGGGAGCATCACCCCTGAATATCTGCTCTGGAAGAGTGATTGTGCCCATTGAGGATGAAGAAGGAGTAACCAAGAGTTGTGTGTGGCCCTAAGGGCTGCAGGCTGTGTACCTTTCAGGAAGATACAGTCATTTGTGGCATGCATACAATAGAGCTACTATTTCATAAATTGTTAAGTTGTTCTGAGTAAGACACTTCCAAACTTTTAACAATGTTCGCATAACAAAACTTTTGGTTTGGTTTCTACAGTTTAACCCACACCACCACTATTGGTGGTGCGGGATAAATTTCAGAAGCCTCTGTGCTGCAAGGTTGGAAGACCAGCAGTTGTAAGATCGAATCCACGTGATGGAGTGAGTTCCCATCACTTGTTCCAGCTCCTGCCAACCTAGCAGTTCAAAAGCATGTGAAAATGCAAGTAGATAAATAGGTACCACCACAGTGGGAAGGTAACAGTGTTCCGTGTCTAGTTGCACTGGCCACATGACCACGGAAACTGTCGACGGACAAATGCTGGCTCTATGGTTTGGTAATGGGGATGAGCACCGCCCCCTAGAGTCAGACATAACTGGATTAAACGTCAAGGGGAACCTTTACCTTTTACCTTACTACTACTAAAAACAAAGCAAAACAAAACAAAAAAAACACAATACTACCGAGACTAGTATAATTATAATGCTCACAGAAAATCATTACCCTTTTTTGGGTTGTTAGTTGGTTTGTTAACATAAACAGGCACATAATCTAAATCTAATACATATTCACACATAAAAGAAGAGCAGGGTATTTGATACAGTAGACACGTATGGAGGAAAAAACCACCATATTACAAAGCAGTAAGTGGGATGTTGTAAACAGTGCATTACAGCTCTTTTGTTGATATTTTGAAAATAATTATGATTGTGAACAGTCAGAATGATTCAGTGCAACAATTATGGTCATCACCAGCTGACAGGCCACCTAGGAAGACCCTTTTCAAGCACTGAGTTTTCTGTGACAGTAATGAGCTATTAAAGGGGGAAAATAGAGCTCTTGCAAGTCAGAAGCTCAGCATCAAAGCTGAACATTGTTCTACAGAGTAAATCTGTACATAGATGCCTGATAACAGTTTCACAAATGCAGGCCCAGAGTCTTGCCCCACCCCTTCAACCTCATCAATAATATTTAAGAGCTTCCTTTGCATCCAAGCCCCCATGGTGGAAAGAGTTGACAACAATGTCAGCTAAAACCTGAGCAACAAGACATTTTTTAATTCACCACAGAACAGAATGCAACCTCACAGATCTGCAATTGCTTGTAATTGCTGTCTACTAACTCCCACCATCACCCCGCTGCCCAGCGGTGCAGGTGCCTATTAATCTAAGGCATTAGAGCATTTTCCTTCTGCCTCAGGCCATAAGCAGACATTAATGATAGGCTGCAATTAGAGCTGAAAGTGGTTCAGTGTTGCAAAGAGGAAACTGAGGCAGTCTCTCCATGTTTGTGAAATTAGAAAAATCCAGTGCTTTAGTGTAAAAGATGAACATTAAACAAAGCTAGTTGATTTGCATAATTCCAGAGGTGAGAGAAGGGAAATGTGTGACAGTCACATTTTACTAAAAAATGTTCTTCTTCCAGGCACAGGTTATTTTTAATGTTTGTTTCAGTTCTCAGTTTCTTTGACTTTGAGCCTTGGTGCACCTGTTTCCCTAGCCAGGGCCAGCTGTATCGTTAGGAAGAGTGATGTGGTTTCCTCAAGTAGCAGATTTTACAAATCACAACACGGCAGAAATTGATAATTATTTATCCCCCCCCCTCACACAAGAAACCTCCAGGATTAGGGTGAGGTACCTACTGGATCTTCTGTCTCAGGTACCAAAATTACATGGCTGGATTTGGCATTCTGGATGGGCAGAGTCACTTTCTTTTCTGCTCAGGGACTCAAATGTCTTAGACCAGCTTGGGCCCTATTCGTGGCCTTCGGTTAATCAGCACTTCTTAAAGCATTCTGAAGGATTTCTGCCTACCTTACACCCTTCATTAGACCTTGTGTCTTTAAGTGGGAAAGCTGAACAGTTTTCAGAGCAGAGTCCACACTCTTCAGCCCTGGGACCTTGTTGAATATGTCTAAGGCTGCTCTTTAACTCTGCTCACCAATTTATTCTGTTTCTTTCTTCTCTAAATAACACCATTATTAATTGTAAAAAATTTGGAGGCCACCTTATAGCACTATGTTTTTTCCATGTGGCTCACAAAGATAATGCATCACACCACAAAGACCAATAAGATGATACAATTAAAACACAAGACAGCAATAATGCGTAACAAGATACTGGGAAAACAGCAACGTGTTTTTTTTAAGAAATTCATTTTCCCCCAGTTCTCTCCATATCCCTAATCAGAATATATAACTTTTACCTCTGAAGATGCTGGCCACAGAGAATGGCGAAACGTTAGGAAGAACAACCTTCAGAACATGGCCAAAGAGCCCGAAAAACCCACAACAACCATTTTACTAAAGTCCTTACTCTATTAGAGAGTCCTAGGCAGGATGGGCACTGATCCATTGCCAAAAAGGAGGACAAGAAACATTAAACATTAGAATGGAAAACATTTTCACAAAGAAGGTAGACATTTCTAAATTAAATTTGCATATGCTAATTCAAGTTAGTATACTGTATTCAAATCTGACCATTAGATATTATTACTATACTATATTATTACTATAATTCGAGTGGAAATATATTACTGCTCATCCTATAGTACAAGACTGTGACTATATAACCACTTTGGGACACAGCAAAGATGGGATAAGTACATAAAGCATTTGTGTTTAATAACACTCTAAAATGCTCTGTGCCTTGTATTTTCTGTCATTTATTGAGAAGGAATATATACATACAAAGAAAATAAACAGAGGGCACTGCAGCCTTGTTGGAATACTTAAACTAGACAACAACCAGTGATTTCGAAGCTGTGGTCTGAACAGTGCTTTCAGAATGTCCACTCCCAGGACTGACATCACATCTGAAGTTTATACACCATGACATATTCTTCCTGTCATTAAACAGTAGTGATATCGGTGCATGTGATTTTCATCTTTTCCTATGAAATGACGCCCTAGCTACTTTACTTTTTTGAAAAAATGAGGGGGCTGTTTAGATCCATTTCCAACCTCTGCTTTCCTTATTCATCCAGGGAAATTCTTGAGCACGAGGATTTTGGCTGCTTACACATCACTGACAAGAAGGATATGCACCACTAGATAAGAAGGCAATTCTTCAAAGGGAGAGCCGTCCTCCCTAAAAGAGGACATGTGGCCATCCTAGTCCCAGGTGCGGTACTACTGTGTCAAAACAAAAAAAAATGAAGAAAACAAAACAAAAGCTAACATATATTTCAATAATTTTGCTCAGCTGCATCAATTATGTGACCCCACAAAACCAACACTACATTGCAATATTTCGACTCTGCATGACAGCATGGTCCAATATCTGGACACCAAAATGCAGGCCGATGTCCTCACTAATTGCGTATGATTTTTGGCACGACTATAACATTCTAAGTCTATACTCACAGAGAACGAGGAAGGGCCGGGAGACAAAAGAAAATGATTCTGTCAGTATTAAGGATTTGTACAAAAGCTTACAATGCAGCCACAATTTAGTCAGACTCTGGGTTTCATAGCAAAACAGGTGCTTGGGGGCCATCCTGTACATTGACACATGAGAGCTCTCCTGACAATTTGGGAAACATCACCAGGAAGTTCTTTTCTGTGTTTCTTGCTCATGGAAAGATTCTTTTTCAACGCTTGTGCTTACTATGAGAGAGTGCCGCAATCTTTTGTCGTACTGTGAGCTGCAATGTAGCCATTTGTCAGAATGTCACACGCACTGCAGGATCTCATTGAGGTGTCATGCCCTCAAACCCATTCCTCCTGCCAACAGAGAGGCACAATAAAACATGGCTAAGCACTGTGAAGAAAATAAATCGCTTTGTTTGTCAGGATCATTGGGAGATGTAGCTTCACTCCAAGCAGCACACCACCATGTTATCTAAACATAGTTCATCACATGCACAGATAGTGAATGTGGAACATAGGTTGCTATATCATTATTTACAGAGCCTCCAGAACAATTTTAGTGCTAATATTAGAAAACCTAGATGGGCATTTCCCCCTTATTTTATTCAGTAAAAAGAAATAGGAAGTTTCACTTTATGTGAGAAAAGTTTTCCCCCTTCATGGAATTTTCATATCATTGAATTTATTCTGAAATCAAGTCGAATATACAGTGGGATCTTGACTTAAGAACGACTTGAGTTAAGAACATTTTGACTTAAGAACCGCTCTCATAGGAAAATATTGACTTGACTTAAGTACTTAGATTTGAGTTAAGAACTGAAAAAAACCCACGTGGGAGGCAGGGAAAGTGCAAAAAGTGAACTTTCAGTTAACTGTTGGCCAGTGAAAAGGGTGCCTGTCTGCTTCCTCACTCCTCCCAGTGTTTAGAGTGTGGATTGGGAGACAGTCTTCAGACTGCCTGGTACTGTACTGCCTGGACTGTATTTTCCCTGCCTTCCCTGAACCTTTCTTGACCTAAGGAAAAAAAAGAAACAAAATATCCCCCTCTAGTGGTCGAAGGTGGAATAGCAGCTTCCCATTAGTTTCTATGGATGGAAAAGAGCAGATACGGATTAAATGGTTTTCAATGCATTCCTATGGGAAATGCAGATTTGACTTGAGAACTTTTTGACTTGAGAACCGCCTTCCAATACGGATTAAGTTCTCAAGTCAAGACCCCACTGTACTGTTATAGGGAACAACAAGAAAAAGAGCATACAGCTTGGTATTTGTCACTTTTTGAAAGACTGGACCCTGCCATATTCCAGATCAGGCTATGTTTTCCATTGGCCCAGTGTTACTCTGGCCCAGGAGCAGACCAAGACATTCTGTAGCCAGAGGTTGTACAGCCAATGGTATGGTCCTGTGACTGAAGTCAAGGTAGAGCATATCCAAGTTATTTTGGCACATGTGGTAGAAAATCTCTTCCCCTCCATAATAATACAGCAAGACGAAAGCAGATGAATAACTGTTAGCTGCCCTTTCATGATATGCAAAATCTACTTGCTGCAGTGGTTCCCTGGCATCATTCTGCCTAATGCCTGGTTTGGTCAGGGTGAGAACGGCAGACAGAAGAAACCATCCAGCCAAGCTTATTTGCTTCTGTGGAAACTATTATTCCTTTTAAAGGTGGTTGCATATTTTATAGTATGTATAATTCTCTACCATGTGGCATATTTTCTCTTTAATAATAGTACTGCACCAATTGATCCAAATTATTTATCTTATAAAGCAGAACCAATTTTCTTTGAGCCAATTTGTAGCCTGTCTGATTCAATTTGTATCAGGAGATTTTAAGGTATTTGGACATATTTATAATTGTCCGAATTTGGAGCCCCCCATGGAGAAATAAAGGGCTCTGACTTGGAATGTGTGTGTGTGGGGGGGGGTTAAACTCAGTAATGTCAGTTACTGCTGTGACTTTAGTATGCAGGGAAGGTGGACACCATTTTCTTTCTTTATTCCCGTACTCCTAAGGCTGTGCAATCCAGGTAATTTAGGTCCTTTTTAAAATGCTTCTGTGACCTGCCCTGTTCAGATTCCACACAATGGAACAATTTTCACACACAAAAAAGCACATAATAAATCAAACTGAGAATGGCAGCTGCTTAAAAACAAAGAGTAAAAAAAAATCATGTATATCCATCCTAGGTTTAAACAAAAAATATAGTAATGCAAATGCCAATCTTGTTCTCTACAGTCCAACATCCTTTCACAAAATGGCCACTGATACAGGGATAGGAGAGTTCCCGCCTTATTCTCCATGACTGTGATTTCCAGGACAGCATGGCTTCTTCACTGGTGATTGAAGTCCTCCTCCTGTGCCCTCCGCTACTCACATAATTTTTAAATTAGCAGCAGGTGAGAAGTGGAATTGAGAGATCAGGATTTCCAAGCTTCTATACATGTGTTGGATCTATACTTATTTATACATAGAGTAGATCAACTAAAGTTGATAGGTCTTATACTGTTATCTTAATTTGCAAGGTGGTTGAAGACCAGCTGACCTGACAGTAGGCCAATTTGCAGCTCTGCTGAATCCAACAGTTCTCATTTTCAAGATGCTGGGAGTTTACTTAAAACGGCTCACAATTTACAGTAGTTTAATTTTATGATGGAGTGGCAGCACTGTCCCTGCGCTGGAGGAAGTTTGGAACCACATTCTATCAGCTTCTCCCTCCCACATATCCCTTTTACGCTATTTTTGACACCTTTTGCTGGCAGATCTAAGATGGCAGAATACTTCTGTCAGCCGATCCTTCTACCAGCAGTTCTAAGATCAGCTGGCCCAGAAAGGTTTCATTGGCACAAAACAGTTTCATCAATCCAAAAGGTGTGTGTTTGTTCCTGATTCTACTAAAATGTACTGTGATTTAACAGATATTCAGTTCTTTAAAAAAGAAAACCCTCCGGTTTATGAATGTGAGATATTGTGCCAGGAAATAGCCCAATACTGCTGGACAATATTGTGCCTGCGTTGCTGGTAGGAGAATGGGTGCCAAGCTTTACATAGCAAAGGGCAGCCTGAATGTTGACAACACCAATACCATCAGTTAAGATAGTCTATTCCCTTGTGCTCTCTACTATTCATAAACTGACATCAAACAAGGGAAAATCCCAGAAGCGGTCTCTTTTTTCATAAGTCATTGTATCCACTTCTCATCCGAACACAAAGCAATTGTCAGGGTTCCTTTTTTGACAAGTGTGAATGGTAGTGAGAACAAAAGGGCATCTTGTAGACCATCTTGACATTGGTGTTGTCAACATTCAGGCTACCCATTGCTGTGTATAGCTTGGCATCCTTTATCCTGCTGGCAATGTGAGCATGATATTGTGCAGTGATATCGGGCCATTTCTTGGTGTTTTGAATTGTGGACAGTTCTAGGTTAGGACAAACACAACTGCCCTATTCTTTTCTAATGCAGAAATACTTTGAATATGCCTTACAAACTTGTATGCTAATTCTCTGAAGATACAAGTTATAAAGGCCTTTCCTGAGGATTAATATTTCAGATCTTGTGGCCTGGATTCTTTCCAAATTAAAAAAATATAGGTGGGGACAATCATTATCTTTCAAGGTAAACAATATGGTATTTTCAATTTATATGAGCTATTTTAAATCTGGGGATGCTTAGGGTTGTCAATTTTTGCATGGAGGAGTTTAAAATAGTTTAGCATTTTAAATAATCATGACTTGAAACTCCTTTGCCAGACTTCCCTAACTTTGGCATAAAGCAGGAGCAGACTGTCTGCTACACCTGTGCCAAATTTAATAATGATCTAAACTCCAGATTAAAAGTGTTTGTGTGTGTGTGTGTGTGTGTGTGTGTGTGTGTGTGTGTGTGTGTGTGTGTGTGTGTGTGTGTGTGTGTATATATATATAGAGAGAGAGAGCTGCCACCTTTTTAAAAAGAACTGCCTTGTAGAATATTGATTTGCTATGTGGCACAATAAGTATGGGTAAGTATTGCAGATGAGATGCATGTGTTCAGTTTATTATGCAGTGCAAGGATTCTGAATCTAATTTCTGACGAAGGCCTTTACAATTCAATAGTAACCTTTATTTGTGGAAAGTGTCCTGATTGCAGAGGTGGGGGTTAGAGGAAATGATTGAAAAGGAGCTATAGTTAAAAGGCCTTTAGGGTGCCTGTTGAGAGCCTGAAGCACAATAGCTTAGTAAGAGGACTTGAGACTTCCCATTTAGGCCTCTTGTGGCAAATCTTTCTGCTCTGGAAAGATTGAGGTTCGATTTGCAGCATTTGTCAGAGATCAGTAACACCAGCCACAAGAGTAGCAAATTTCTAATTCTAAATATCTAAAAGGAAAGAGGGATGGTGGGCCCATCCTTTGACTATTTTCTCCTTCAACCAAAGGGGGGGGGAAAGGGAGTGCCATCTTAAAGGGAGGAAAAAAGAAAACAACAGAAGCTGTGTACAACATTGAAATGCAGTGCACACTGCTAAATCAATGAACTGAAATGGCCAGAATCTTTTATGTGGAAGTCTGCTTGGTACTTGCTACTACAAGTTATTGTTGTGGCAGGATTAGGGTATTTGTTTGTTTATTTCTTTTATCGGCAAAATCTTCAATGTTTTAAAAGCGGCAATGCTAAAATAGCTGCACAGGTGCAACATGTAACCAAGGAAGAGTGTAATCAATGAAGTATCATAGCAACCGTATGGAAGAAGTATCAAGGAAACCAATAAATATCACTAATTAAAGCACATTTAGAACACACACAGAGGTACCTGGTTGAAGTCAAATTTTATTGCTAATCTTATTCTGATTGCTGGATTTGTGTCAAGTGATTCTCGAGGTACATGGTGGCAATTTCCTCCCAGGTTGCTCAGTACCTGCCCAGAAGGCCACTGTGTGTGAATACTCATGGAACAATGTTTTCTGCAAGTAAAGGTGGTTCTGCGTATCCATAAGTTGTTTCTCATTTGTCCACCTGCATGTGATCAGAGCATGATAGTTTCTTATCACATTGAAGAAATACGGTCTATTCTAAATCAGAAAATTTCTCTTTGGAACTTCAGCATTATGAAAGCAAATGAAATCTGCCTGTTAAGGGCAGGTTAGCTCCACTCTCATACTACAGATACAAAGAACAATAGCAATGAAAAAGAAAAGTATATTAGGAGTAATCAATTGGATATTTATAGATTAAAGTCCAATATAGACTTTAGTCATAATGCATATCCTGGGGGAAAAAATCTGTTTTGCACATTAGAAAAGAAACATGTAGAACATACAAAATAGTGGTTTGATTTTGTGGATCTAGTCTAGTGAGATTTCTTTCTTTCTTTATGTGAATTGTCATTACAGCATCACAGCAGTGAGTGCATAGAACTGATGTTATTAACTGTAGGGACAGATTTTTTAAAAAGATGATTGATTGATTGATTGATTGATTGATTGATTGATTGATTGATTGATTGACTGTCTTTATATACTACTTAGTGTGAAGCACTACTGTAAGCAGTTTACAACATACTGTAATAGTAGGCCAACCACCCAACCATTCAACATTAAATATCTCATGTGGGTGATCACGGAACAAAGGGAGGGCAATTAGCCTTCAGAGGATGTGCGAAGAGGTCAACAAGCAGATGTCCGAGCCAGTGGAGCCTGAGGCAATGCCTTGAGAACTCTTTTTATTAGCACGATTACATAGAATGTTGTGAGAATTCAGAAAGGATACTAGTTACCTAATTGCCACTAGGATTGGCCGGAGAAGCTCTTTGATCTAATTCTCTAACTCTAAGCAAAAGGGCAGAATGAGGAGTCAATCAGCCTGCTGGGAGCCTCCGCTCTCTGCCAGGAGTGTTTGCATGTCACCGAAACAGAATGCAGCTAACAACTTTGGACAGAGTTTTCCCACAATCTCAACAACAGCAAAAACCAACAATAGATAGAACCCAAAATGATGGCTATACCTGGAACACATACAGAATAGCTTGAGAGAGTATGCTCTTGAAACAGGACAGTCTTTAGGGTCCTCTTAAAAGGTGGGTGAGAGGGGACCTGACATACTTCTACCATGAACCAATTCCATGAGGAAATGAGAGGCATGATTTCTGGTAACAGTCTTCTTTGCCTCTCTTTTTTTGACAACACAGAGAAGTAAGGCCAGAGAAGAATTGGTGGTACAGTATGATGTTCTGAGGGAGAGATGTTTCCACGTATGACAGGGCTCTGAACCACTAATGGCTTTGTATATTAAAACTAGAATCTTGAACCTGGACCAGAAAACAACGGGAAGACAATGCAAGTGAACCAGAACTGGCAAGATGTGATCAAATTTATTCACACCTGACATCAGTCTGGCTGCCACATTCTACATCTGCTGCAATCTTCGGGCCAGACTCAAGGGTAGCCTCATGTACTGAATGTTACAGCAATCAGTTTTAGAGATTGATTATATACTTTAAACCTTCCTGTGCTGAATTCATAGAATTAATCTAAAGGAATTCCAACTTTAAAGAACATATATTTTCCCATAATAAGAAAAAAAAATGAAGTCTAGGCTTTTCTTTCTTGGTATCTACATGTTATCTACGTCTGGGTGCAAAAATAAATTTTATGACATAGTTTTGTTATTATTATCAAGAGGATATATCTGTACACTTACATAAACTCTAAGAATAATTAGACAAAAATAGATAAATAGGTGGATGGACATTCTGTTCTATAACTTCAGATAGCATCAGGATATACAGGTTGCTTCTCATAAGGATCAGTTGTTCTCGATTAGATTATCAGTGCTGCCAACAGAAGGAAAAGTTGGCATATATACCTTCTGGAGATTCAAGCAGAAGCAACAGCTGATATGGTAGACTTATATTCCTGCAAGAAACCAGGTGAATGCATTTGAACCAAACCTAGAAGTTCTTTGCTGTTGATGAGACCTCTACTCTTGAGATTCCCTTCAGTACCAAGTAGCTCCTTGGTTCTAAAGAAGCACAATTTTTTTAGGTTCCTTTCCTCTCTTTTTCCCTCTCACAACCCCCAACCCAATTTTAGGAAATCAAAGAGTTCTGCTTGCCCCTTATGTTTATTGTAGTGGAGTATATGATGCATTATATGACAAGTGCATCAATGTATCCATGGTTTGAGGGAACAGAGAATTTTACTTAAAACACAGATTTCTTTATTTTGTAGGGTCCATTTTGAACCATTGTTTTTGTTCTAGACCAATCTTTTTTCTCTTTCATGAATATTGATTTACATATTATAGAGGAGAATTAAATAATTCTTCCCTTGCACTTTAAAAAAGTTCAGCCCAGAAAAAGTCAACTGTTGCTCATGTCCTTTTAAAAATGATGATTATTAACACCTTGTATATAAGTATATCTATATCTAAATCTATATGTAGATGTATATCCATCTGATAGAAGTGCTAACATTTTTGTAAATTACATTATTTATATGAAAATTGGTTCTTCATATTCCAGTAGGAGTAAGGGTTCCCCAGCCATTAGTACTGTCCAAGAGCAGTCACTTATAATATGATTTCTTGTGTGTACAATGTTGACAGCATGCCACAATTTAATATTGGAAAATAGCTTACACATCTATAAGCTTATTTCACTTCATATTCTTCTGGAGATATGACTTCCCACCATCATTCTATTTTCCAGTATAACATGAAATGAAAAAAATAAGATGTCTCTCAGACTTGCACCCTGAATGATTCATTTTGCCTAATTATTATACAAGAACGTATATATGAGTAGGGGAGGAACAAGGCGTTCCTGCATCGTATGTGTGAGGTATGTGCACGCGTTCACAAACAAGTCAGCCTTTTCAATGCCAGTTATTCAATTAATAATCTGTACTGCTTTCAGTTCTGTGGCAGATGCTCACAAGAAGTGACAGTCTTCTTTACTTCTAATACTGTTGAAATGATGCGAAGTAAAGGAACTGGGATATGACATGTAACATTTCCACAAAGTTCATCACATCTTGTAGGAAAATGCTCTCACACTATCATCATCATCATCTTCATCTGTGGGAAACTTCTGCTTAAAGGTTGTAGCTGCATTTTGTTCCAGTGATATGTATAGACTCCTGGCAGGAAGCGGCAGCTGCCAGCAGGTGGGGTAACCCCTTCTTCTGTCCTTTCGCTTAGAGGTAGAGCATAAGATCAAAGAGTTATTTTAGCCAATCCTAGTTACAATTAGGTAACTAGTATTCTATTTGTTTCTTTCACCACATACTATGTAATCATGCTAAGTAAATAAAAGAGCTCTCGGGGCGTTATCAGCAGGCTCCGCTGGCTCAGACATTCGCTGTTGACTCCTTTGTTCTCTCTCTTAAGGCAATTAGCCTTCCTTTGTTCTGTGATCACCCACACTTGGCACTCGAATAGGGACATCGCCTGAGGCAATCAAAGCAGCTAACCTCGCCTGGCAAGGGATCCAGACGCATCCTTGCAACCTCTTGGATCCCAATGAGTATTAGTTCAAGATGGGAAACACCCTCACAGTGCTTCAAATTCAACATAAAAAGGACTTGATTTATTTGCTCCATAAAGAAGGTCATTGTGATGTATCTGCCTCAGTAGACGATTTAATGAAAGAAGCAGGTACTTATTGTCCCTGGTATCTGGAAGGGGGCAGCTTTAAGCTTTCAGATTGGGATAAAATTGGGAATAAACTGCACAAAGACCCTGTTGTTCCAGTTAAAGTCCTCCATACATGGCATCTTTGCCGGTACGTTATTTTAAAGATCGCGAACCCTTTGTTAGCCCAGTCTTTAGCTAACCTTCCAACAGCCCCTCTGATTCTGCCACCCTCCAAGCCACCAGATCTCCATGAAAATAGAAACAATCCTACTTCCTACGCAGCTCCTGCCACTCTTTCAACAGCCCCTTCTCCTCTTTCTCCTCCCCCTTCTCCCCCTCCTCCTTCAGCAATGAAGCAGATGTTACCTGTTGTTATGGCCCAAGGAAGCCCAGAGGAAGTTGCTGCCCCCTCCCCCTTATGTCTGTTTGTCCTGTGGTTCATAACAATCAGGGACAGTGTGTTCATGAGGGTCTTCCCTTTGCCACATTTAAAGAGTTGAAAAAAGTGTAGTTGAAAACGGTCTCCATAGCAGTTTTACTCTTGGACTGGTTGATGGGCTATGAGGAAATCGAAATCTTATTCCAGCTGACTGGAAAGCCTTGTAAAAGCAATGCTCACTCATGCACAATATGTATTGTTTATGCAGGAATGGAAAGACGCCACTGTGATTCTGGCCATGGATAATTTACAAAACAATATTGCTGTGTCTGCAAATATGCTGAATGAAGATGGACTCTGTCACCATGGCACAGCAGATTACCATCCCTAACAGGGGATTGGCATAAGTGGGTGACATTGTTAAAGCAGCCTGGTTAAAAATCCCAGACAAAGGTACCAATTTAGGGTCTTTTGCCAATTTGCATCAGGGTCCTACAGAGGACTATATGTCTTTCATTAACAAATTGCGAAGAGTGATTGAACAGCAGGTGGAGAATACTGAGGCTGCTGATATTTTGATGAAACAGTGGGCATTTGAAAATGCTAACACAGATTGTAAAATAGCCCTTCAGGCTATTTACAATAAACCAGAGACTGACATTGCTGCCATGCTAAAATTATGTCAGACACTCACAAGACACAGCTTTGGCCACAGCCATGGCTACCTGCTTGAACTCCACCTGAGATCGTAAATGTTTTTCCTGTGGCAAGGAAGGGCACTTCAGACAGGAATGCAGATCAGCTCACCCAAAATAATAATAAACACCCTTCTAAAAAATGCCCCCGGTGTTGGAAAGGTTATCACTGGGCCAATCAATGCTGGTCTGTTCCAACACTGGGAAACTCCAAGTCAGGTGGACCTCCAGCCCCAGGTCAAGCAGATGAACTCAGTGAATACTACCCCAGTTCAAGAAATTTGACCTGCTACTGTTAAAAGTACTGGTCATGATCTGATCACAGCCGAAGAGGTCGACTATCAATTCCCTCTAGCTGTCTACAAAGTCAAAAAGCACATCATGGACCAATACCCAAAGACACTATAGGTCTCATTCTTCCCCACTCTAGCATCTCTGCACAGGGTTTATCTGTTGTACCAGGGGTCATTGATGGGAATTATGAAGGACCCCTAATTATTCAAACCTGGTCTAATATACCACAAGTCCTTCCTGTGGGTGAATCTATCACTCAATTTTTGTTGTTTCCATTAACACAGATGGGTCCTTCTACCAACCCTTGTAGTGGGGATTTTGGTTCTACTCGAGTTGCTGCACTCACAGCCCCAACTCCCTCTAAAAATTGGATCACTTGTTCTTAATGGCCTGATTGATACAGGAGTTGACTGGCCAGAAAGCTATCCCATCCAGCCAGTGCACAACATTTGGGGAGGTGGAGGCTATGAGCAAGCCCTGAAAAGCCTTCAGCCCATTGTTCTGGAAAGTCTAGGTGACCCTCCTAGACAAATCACAATCACTCCTTGCACTACTCCCTTTTCTATCTGGGGTCGGGATCTCTTGAAAAAGGTTGATGCAAAATTGTAGACAAATTTATAATACAGGCCTCTACGCAATCTGACACAGCCTTGCCATTAACATGGCTCAATGGATCATCTGTCTGGGTTGATCAATGGCCATTGTCTAAAGAAAAGCCCCACACAATGGAGGCCTTAGTTAAGGAGCAATTAGATCAAGGACATGTAGAGTACTCCACCAGTCTGTGGAATACCCCCATTTTCACCATCAAAAAGAAATCTGGGAAGTAGTGTTTACTACATGACCTTTGTGAAGTTAACAAGTGCATTCAACCTATGGGCACTTTACAATGCGGCTTACCTAATCCAAATTTGATACCCCAGCACTATGAGTTAATTATAGTAGATCTCAAGGACTGTTTCTTCACTGTTCCTTTAGCACCACAAGACAGGGAAAAATTTGCCCTTATAGCCTCTGTGTACAATTCCCAACCTACTCAAAGATATCAGTGCAAAGTCTTGCCTCAGGGAATGCTGAATTCCCTGACTTTATGTCAACATTTTGTGGGTGTAGTCCTACAGCAATTTTGCTTGGAACACCCTGAATTGCTTGTATATCATTACATAGATGACATTTTCATGGCTGGGCATAGACACTACTGTCTATGATTCTCTAGCTAACTGCTTAGAGAAAAAAGGCCTTCACACAGCTCCAGAAAAGATACAAACCACACCTCCATTTCTTTATCTAGGGCACAATCAGTTGCAAGCTACATCTTCTCCATTCTTACTAGAACTAAAAACTCCATCTCAATTTACATTAGTGCAGTTGCAATAGTTCCTCGGGCACTTCAATTGGGTTCACCCATTTTTGTGCCTTCCTACTCATGAATTGCAGCCTTTGTTTAACGCACTCTGGGGACATCAGTCTCCTGCTGACTCCATACCCATCATCAAGGCTATGAAACATGCCATACATCAAATTAATGCAGTCTTGCGAAGTACTATGGTCAACCGCATTCCTTCCTTTGGTCCCTTGCAGCTGGTTATCTTGAACACTCCCCAAATGCCTACTGGGTTGTTGTGTGGCCCAAAGTCTGACAAGGCCATTTCTGTAGCAGAATGGCTTTATTTATCTAACACTCCTCCCCGAAATGTTTACTCCACTCTAAATGCAATTACAGACCTTGTAATCAAAGGACGCTATCATGCCAAACAACGCACGGGTTGGGATCTTCTGTGTTGTCACTTACCTATTTCCAAAGTTGACCATGATCATTTAATGTCTACCTCACTAACTTGTTAAATTGCTTTTGCAGACGATATTGGTGACATACGTTTTAATCCACCTAAAGACCCTCGCTTAACATTCATTCAGCAAGTACCCCTTTGCTTTTCCTCTCCTTTCACTGTTACTCCTCTCCCTGATGCACTAACTGTTTTTACCGATGGTGCACCTACCAGAGGCAGGATTACCTTTCAGCAACCTCCCAGAACCTAGAAAAACTGTTTTACTTCTACTCAGAGCTCTGCCCAGCATGCAGAACTGGCAGCTGCCGTTCTTACCTTTCAAATGTTTCAAGATCAACCTTTAAATCTCATTGTAGACGCTCAATATGTATTTAACCTTCTCACTCATCTGTCACATGCCTATCTTTCTCCTGCTCTTGACTTTTCCTTACTTTCCCTGATTTTGACTTTAAAAAACCTCCTTGCTACCAGATCACAACTTTTTTTTTTTTGCAGCTCACATCCAATTTCTTACTGGATTTCAAGATGCTATCTCAGAGGGAAATCATCGTGCAGACTCTGCTCTTCGTTCCCTGTGTCCCCTCTTTTCCAATCCTATTGATAGCTGTTCCTTTTTTCATCTGGGTGCTAAACAACTCCATAAGCAATCTTCTATTCTGCTTTCTCAAGCTCGAGACACCATCTCCTCCTGCTCTTCCTGTTTCATGTCTCCCATTTCCTTTCCTTTTGATGCTATTAACCCACGAGGAACAGATGCCAATCAGCTTTGGCAAATGGATGTCACTCATGTTCCTACCCTTGCTCCTCTTTCTTATGTTCATCTAACTATTGATACTTATTCAGGATACAACGGGGGTTACCCCTCTTCATGGCAAGACCTCTCGCAATGTCATACAACATTGTTTATATACGTTTGCAATTATGGACCGGCCTCAAGCCTTAAAAACAGACAATGGCCCTGTCACACCGTTACCACTTTCAGCAATGAATGGGACATTCGACTTTCCCATGGTATTTCTTATAACTGCACAGGACAGGCTACTGTAGAACGAGAACAGTGCTCTTTTAAATTTCTCCTTTCAAAACAAACAAAAAACAGAAGGATTAAGCCCCAAGATGTTCCAGATGTAGTATCAATAGCATTATTCAGATTAAATCATTTAATTGTCTCTGCAGGTCAGCATAAGTTGTCGCCAGTAGAGAAACACTTTAGTAAAGAAATCCCCATGGAATGGCCACTGGTGACATATAAGCAACCTCCTGACCCTCAATGGGAGGGTCCAGCCCCTTTACTAACATGGGGTCATGGCTATGCTGCTGTGCTTATTCCCACAGGTCCTTTGTGGATCCCAGCTCAGTGTGTGAAGCCATATTGTGGGAAGAATGAGTTGGCATCACAGCCTGCAGAACCCGAATCTGGAATTCAAACCAGCAATGGTTCTAGAGCAGGACCAGATGATTGCACATTGCCAGAAGCACCTGGCCTGACCTGAAGGCACTCAGTCCAAAGTTACTTGGGGGATGATAAAGATGGTGAGTGCTGATGCAGAAAGAACTCTAAATCAGCAGCAGATCCTGGAAACTGCTGAAACTTTTCTAGCAGCCGTTCTCTCACAGCTGAATGCCAACTCCATGACACTGTTGTGTTCTCATTCTTGGAATTATGCTCCTCATATTCCTTATAAGTTCCTGTTGCTTTATTCAATGTATACCAATTTATTCATTTTATTTTATTTATATCCCGCCTATCTAGTCAGTTAAGACCACTCTAGGTGGCTTACAACATAGAAATACACAATGGAAATATATATAAAATGGTTTTTACATAATAAAAACATGTTGACAAAATAGGGGCAAACAATGGGGGGGGAGAAAAAGAGGGATATCAGGAATTAACTGGGGGGAAGCCCTGCCGAAACATCCATGTTTTTAAGCTGATTTTTAAAGATACTTAGCGAGGGAGCCACATGAATCTCAGGAGGAAGGTTATTCCAGAGGTGAGGAGCCACCAACCTTCTTTTCCATGATAACTACCTGTCTAAAAGCTTTGCCATCAGGCATTTGCCAAAAAGTTTTATATGTAGTTCACAAATATATGAAAGAATATGTGCCTTTGCTTAACAAACAAACAAAAAAGGGGGAAATGTGAGAAACCTCTGCTTAAAGGTTGTAGCTGCACTCTCTTCCAGTGATGTGCATGCACTCCTGATAGGAAGCGGCAGCTGCCAGCAGGCGGGGCAACCCCTTATTCTGCCCTTTCACTTAGAGGTAGAGCATAAGATCAAAGGGTTATTTTAGCCAATCCTAGTTACAATTAGGTAACTACTATCTGTTTCTCTCATAACATACTATGTAATCATGCTAAGTAAATAAAAGAGCTCTCAGGGCATTGTCAGCAGGCTCCGCTGGCTCGGATATCCACTGTCGACTCCTTTGTTCTCCCTGTAAGGCAATTAGCCTTCCTTTGTTCCGTGATCACCCACAGTCATCATTGTTAGTGCTGTCATCACAAACAATCAGTCTCTGTCTCTCTCCCTCTGTATGTAGACCCTTATCTTCCCTTAGGAGAGATTACTCTCCTCAGCCCACTGATAAAAGCCACATTCCTGTAACAAAGCACAGTTTCTAAAATGTCAAATGTAATGGAAAGGGAGATGAGTGGAGGGGTAGGAAGGGAGAGAATACCATACTGTTCTCTGCATGAGTTATGCACACATCTCTGACTCTTTGGCTCATTGACCCAAGCTAGGTGACCACCACAGCATTTGTCTTCCCTCTAGTGTTTTCTTCTACTCTGACAATGTGTCAAGGATTACATAGTATCCGTGCTGGCTGCCAGTCCAAGAAATATGCCTGGAATGCTGACTTGCTTTCAAGGCTACTGAGGAAACAGAGAGGCAATGCTAAAAAGCGACCACATGGTACACAAAATGGAACAAAGAAATGTTCATTTATGGCCCTTGAAAACCTTTTGTTTGGGATAAACCCATTACGTGCACAACAAGCAGAAAGAGCACAAGCAGCTAAGCCATAGTCTAAACTGACCCCAGAAGAATTTTCCTTGTCACTGACAGGAATGGCTCTAACTGGCCTGAAGTTAAAATGATGTGTGTGGTGCCAAAGACAGCAGTCAAGCAAGGATAAGCCTGTAAATTAAATGAATGCCCATTTATACCATCTGTCACTGAAGTGTCTATTAAAAAAAGAAATACAACAGTGGCACAGCTGAAACATCATGAATAGAAGGGCTGTGTCAGGAATCAGGATATGTCAGATTGCAAAATAGATCATGAATATTCAGTAGCACTGATGTGGAAGAACCCAGAGTTGATTGATTCCCATGCACTCAAACATCAGTGTCTATCAGAATGAGCAAGTAGCCATATTGTTGTGAAATCCAACTAGAGGTGTAGCATCTATTCACCCAAACCAGGGTTCAAGTCATTGTTAGGATCAAAGAATCAAAAGATGAACAAATGCTAAGCGGGCAGTAAAGCTCATAAGCAATATATAGTAAACATTCCATTCGCATGAGACTCTCAAGGGAGGGACAGAAAACGTGCATCAGTGTCTACTCCGGCATCTCCGTTTGGCAATTTTTGATGGCTCCCAGAATCCCAGATGAGCCCAGTGAAATGAATGTCTCCCCTACATCTTCTATGATGACTGAAGGCATCTCCAACCTGCCATTTTCAATCTTGGACAGTTTCCTGAACCTAGTGACATCACTGTGGCTCCATTCTTGCTTAGCCTTGACTTTAGCCCAACTTTCTGCTGGCATACAATTTCAAGGAAGAGTTCATTAGGGGGAGGATAACACTTTCAAAGTGAGAAAGGTTCGGTAATCTTGAGATACGATGTTTTGAGTTTTCATTAATTTATTTGTACTTACTAGATTTTGATTACATATATAGGGAAATAAAACTGTCTGGTCGTATCCAAACATGCTCTTCAGCTGTCTCCTAATATGCAGTAGAATATAAGGACCCAGACATTTTGCATGTACAGTCATAGCAATATTTGGCAGGATCCTAGAATAATATCATTACCTATTTCCATCATGTCCAAATATTCCCATTTGCAAGTCTGCCAAGAGTATTGATTTCGATCCAGTTTTCTCTTGCCAGTCAGAATACTGATGATAAGATAAGTAAGAAATGGAAAAACATAAATGTATTTTTGACTTAAATATAGATGAAAGAATAAATAACTGAGCTTTGAAACTATTAAACTACTATCAGGGGGAAATTTTAGGCTCTAGATGTAAAGCTCTAGATGTATGGGTATATTAAACATTTCCCAATAAAATACAAATTTCCACCCTTGGTGCTTAGGAATGATGATGAGGTGGAAGTCAGCTTTTATTCAAACAAAACAATATATTGGAAGAAAGCTCTTTTTATCCAGAGGTGTGCTCTAATGAAATAGCAGATACCTTCTTTTGGTATAAATCAAGCTTGGACATCATCCAGACCAAGGATCCCTTGGCCTACTTTCATCATCATCTTAGAACTGCAGAGGTGGAAAGGACCCTATGTATCATTGAGTCCAGGTCCTGTCAAGGAGGCACAGTGAGGAATTGAACTCCCAACCTCTGGCTCTGCAGTCAGATTCCTAAACCACTGAGCTATCCAGCAGTTCATCATGGGAGCCTCAGTGGATAGTCAAGAACCTGCTTCTCTGCAAGCAGGAAGTTGACAAGTTTGGCCAGAGTAATTTGTCTGTCCCCCTATGTAAAGAAGAGGTGGAAAAAGCAGAGAATAAACATCAAACTTAAAAGTACAAAGTGCACATCATCAAATAGTGGCAGTCCATTAGTGTTGCAGCACTGCAATTTCCTCTGAAGACTATGCCTGAGCAATCATAATAATGCTAATCATGCCCTGTCAAGTCAATTCTGATTTATGGCAATCCTTTCCAGAGTTTGTAGATATGGAGTTCTTTGAAGTGATTTGCCATTTCCTTCTTCTGCGGACGTTCTGGGCCTGTGAAGCATGCCCAAAGCTATGAAACTAGCTCTTCCACCTAGACAATAAGGAATGGAACACCCAGCCTTTCTGAACTATCCAGACAGTCCATGATACTTACAAACAAAATCAATTTACTTTTCAATGGCCAAGCACAAAACAGAGTGAACCAAGGGCAACTCCACACTGGCAGGATAGCTCGCTATTGGGATTGCTTTTGGTGCTGTTTGGTTTATGGGGTCTACAACATGGGGACAAACTGACAAAATTGTGGTTTGTCTTGGTTTGTGGGTCATCAACCTTGATGATCCATGACCCGCAAACTTCTTGCCTAGATGAACTGATGAACCACAAATCAATTCTGCGGTTCATTGTTGTTGTTGTTTTAAAGAGAGTCTGTGGGGCTATCTTAAAAAAAAGTGTGAACCTGATCACTCCACTTCCCCTGTCTGGATGTAGCTTAATTTGCAAACTATGGAAGATGAAAAATAGGAGTGTGCCATTCATGTTTGTTAGACTCAAACTCCCAAAATTCCCTAAGATTTCCCCAGGTAGAATTCTGGGAATTACAGTCCACAGAATCACACAGACACCTATATTTCATTAATCTGGACCTGGGCTTATCTCCAAAGCTGCATAATTGTCCAGGGTCTTGCATCTTGCTGTTAATGTACAAAAAAGGAAACTGCTGCAGTGCTTTCTGCGATTCTTGGTCATAAGGCCCTTTGCAGAGTTTACAGGGCATCTCCTAAAAAACTCTGACTCCGTGGAAGCAGTGTAGCAGCTTCCTTTTTTCTACACTAAAAACTGAGAGCAATCCCTGAGACAGCCATGCAACCCTCGTAACCTTGAATGATGAAAGACCAGGCAGTAACTCTAAGATACATCCAGAGGCATGGGTTATATGCCTGAAGGGAGACTCAAAAATCATTGGTTACAGGTTCCACCTCTGGTGCCTTCTAAACATCCATTCATTGGCATTGAGGCCAGTAGGAAGAATATCTACAGGACAGTCATACATAGGCTTCCATGTGATTTGGACTGTCTCAGCTGGAGAACTAATGTGAAATATGAGAGATCTATAAAACCAATCTCAGAAAAGAAGGGAAAGAAAAACTTAAAACCAGTTGTGAAATAGTTGAGCTGAAACTATACAACAATTATCAGAATGTAAGGAGATGAAAACATTCAAAACATTTCTTTCTTTCTTTCTTTCTTTGTTTCTTTCTTTCTTTCTTTCTTTCTTTCTTTCTTTATTTATTTATTTATTTATTTATTTATTTATTTATTTATTTATTTATTTAACTTATATACCACCCACTCTACCCAAAGGTCTCTGGGCGGCTTACAACAATTAAAATACAATAAAAAAGATAAAACCAATTAAAATACAATTAAAATATATACTCTAAAAATTGCCATCAGGACCCACAGTTGAAAACATGTTTATTATGGTGGCTTACACCTACAAGTGTAGCACGTATGTCTTCAGTTCATAGTAAATTACAGATTAATCCCTGCTTCACTCCATTTGGTTAATGCAGACAGAGAGAGGTTTAACATGATTAGTCAATCCCCTCAGTAGAGGTGTGTATAAACAGCTTTCTAAGAGGACAATTTTTTCATGAGCAAAACCCACATAATCTTGAACTCTGTAGGAAAAAAAGTGGAAGTCTGAAAGCAAATTGCAAAAGTGTTTCGTTTCAGATGAATGTGTTCCTCTTTCAATGTAAAAAAGGGAGGCTTTTAGAATATTTCTTCATTATTCTTAATTAATTAGTTATGTCCACATACAAAGAGCTGCTATTTCAATAATGTCTGCACAATATCTCATGTAAGAATTTATACAGTGCTGTAATGATTAGGTTCTGTAAATATTTTCACGTTTCTAATACTACAAAAACATACCGTATTTTTCTGCGTATAAGATGCTCCCATGTATAAGATGCCCCCGACTTTTCTAACCCCAAATTAAGAAATCTAAGTGGGGCTTAAGAAGTGTAGGGGTAAAAAGATCAAAGTGCTGCAGGTAGCTTTGATCCCTGCTTTCTCCCTTTGTGCGAAGCACCGCAGGGCTTAGCAAAAGGAGGGGAAATGGATCAAAGCAATCCCACAACTGCATGGTCCTTTTGATCCCTTTCCCCCTTATACAGCCATGGAATTGCTTTGATTCTTTCCCCCCTCCTTTTGTTAAGCCCCATGGGACTTAGCAAGCAGAGGGGAAAGCAGGGATCAAAGTGATCCTGCAGCGCTTTGATCCCTGCTTTCCTTTTGCTAACCATTAGCAAGTGGAGGAGAAAGCAAGGATCAAAGCCCTGGAGGAACAATTTGATCCCTGCTTTTCCCTCCACTTGTTTTTGTACTCTCCACAGGTTACCTCAGTGTATAAGATGACCCTCAATTTTTAGTCTAAAAATTTTAGACAAAAGTATAGTCTTATACATGGAAAAATATGGTAATCTAGCCAGTGCTTAAATTATGGGTGGAAATGTATGCATAGTCTTAATGAAATCCACATGGCTCCAATTTTAGTGAAACTATGTTTTCCCCATAGTGAGGACTAGAGAGCTTACGTAGACACATGGAAAGTAAGACAGGGCTCTTCTACCTTTAATAGTTGTATGGAAGATGGTATTTCAGTAGGTAGCTTGGCATGAAAAGCTACCGCAAATAAAAGTCCCTCTTTCAAGCAACTAGGAAATAGTGCAGATACTCTGACTTTCTTTTTGGGTAGTCACCCAACTTAGAAGTCATCCCAGGTAGGAAGCTAGGCAAGAACTTAATTGCCTCTTCTGAAGAAGAACACATTCTCAACAATGAACATTTACAGGAAAGCCCTGACTCCTGCTGCAGAAAACTCATTTGAGTGATGCCAGACTACTAATCCAAACCATGACCTGGTTGTCCTCTGTAAACAGTCAAGATGGAAGTCTTCAATGAAATTATTCAGATGAACTCTGAAGTGCTAAATCCAGCTCCTTGACACTTCCTTGACAATATATTGATAATAGTTCTTTTATGCTTTCTTTTGGCATCTGTTAAGACTGCTTGGAGACACTTTGCAGTTACTTCCCCACCCCACCCCATCCTGCCTCCTGTTGAAAACCAGTGTTTTCTTAAAATAGGATTTTGTAGAGGAATTATTATCTTTAAACATTCCACACGTAGATGGGATATAGTGAATAAAACTGGGACTGTGTCCTATTCCTGAAATAATGTTGCCTTTTTTCTGCCCAGGATTCCAGTCAGATGCAATTCAGAAAACAGATTGCTTGGCAGTAACTAGAAGTATAAAAAGAACTAGAGAACCATAATAATAGCCATATTTGCTGCACTAGAACCTGTACCAGGCATAGCATAAACAGGGCATCTGTGCCTGTTGTGAGTGCACAACAAACATATGAGTCCAATAAACATTTTGTCATCATATCAAAGCAGACGCCCCAGAAACAGTTGCACACAACACTGAGAAAGAGAGTCTGAAAAATGTCATTTCCATTATAATATTTATTAGTACATGTATTCCTCCTGTGCTTGTTCTATTATGGGGTATTATGGGAGAATGCTGCCTTTGCAAAAGTACCAAAAACAAAACAAAAATCCAAAAGGAGACTTCCAGAACAAACCAATCAATGCTGGAGATGCTCAGCAGGCAAAGGAGATGGAAAACTGCAGGAAGGACAACACGACCATGAAACCCAAAATTGGGGGACTCCCCACTGCAAAACTATATGGCAGGCCTTGCTTATCTGTGGCATAATAGTTCTTGTACTGATGAAATTTGTGCTAAATGGATTCATTTCTCAGTTTTTTAAAAGTCTGAAATCCTGTTGCTTAGCATAGTTGCAGCAGAGTAAACCCATAGAATCAGTGGGGATTTGCTGAGTCATCTACTCCACAAGTTCCATTGATTAAAAATGGGCCTATTCTAGTTGTGATTTAATTTGGCCTAGTAAATCACAACTAGAGTAGGTTCATTCAAATCAATTAACTTACAGAGGAGTTGATTTACCAAATGACCACTGATTCAATGGGCCTATTCTATTGCAACTTGTCTCACTAAGCAACAGGATTTCTGCCATTATTCTCACAGATTTTATTTGCATGGTCATCCAAGCTCCCTTTGATGCCAACACACCCTGATGCAAATCAATGGCCATTTTTAAGGGGGTGTTGAGTTTCGTCAGGATTGTGGCAGGAAGGGAAATAGTTACCTCTCACCACCAAAATGTCCTAGTCTTGAAGCAGAAATTTTGCTATTTGCATTTCTAAAGGATTGACAGAAGGACAAGTGACAGGTTTAATAGCACACGTAGTTTGGCTCAGGGATTTTTGTTTAACATGTGTATTGCAGTGAGAGCATTTTCTTTGCCAGACCCACCATCACACTCCAATTCCATGAAAGAATCACATGGATCAGATTAATTACATGGAAAGCAATTATGTCAGTGCTGCTGGTTCCAAAATAGGGACAAAACAATTATGATTATTTCCCCCTGCTAATTCCATTTCTTTCTTTCCCCAAAATGTTATGGGATTTGGATCAGGTTGTGTCATGAGGAACTATGCAACCGTGATAAAGATTGGATTTAGCTAAAGGCATAGACACTGTGGTGAATAACTTTCTCTTAAGAACTCTCAACAGCATATATTTGAGGTCTCCACCCATTTCATTGTGCAGATTTCATTGGAAGCTACTAGAGTACCATCAGGTCTTTTATTTAAATGACTGCTTACATTCACCTATGAATTACCTCTGCCAAGTAAAATTTTTATTACAGATACCATTGTGGTATGTAGCTAAATGAGCACCACCAAAAATAGTACAATAATGCAAGTCATTAAATTATTACTTCCAGTCTCATGATGATTATGGTTAATAGGGCAATCAAATCCTGCTGTATTGTTCTTTAACTACATGGCTGTTTAGTGGGAGGCATACATTTTCGTTAAATAACGACTTATGGTAAGAAGAAGAATGTAATCAACATTAATGACCTAGAGTCTAATTGAAAATGCTGTGTTAGTCACCATCCCACCCAGCTATTAAAAAGGACAATCATTTCCTTAAAAAATCTCTGATGTTTGTAGACTTATCATTTACATTTCTCCTACATAGTTACCTGTTCAATTCTGATTAAATTAATTCAAATTTCAAAGTATAAAATCTGTTGTGCTAAAAAGAAAAAGAACTTTGCTACTGAATTTCCTTGGAGTGTTTGTGTATTAATTATATGTTTTTCTCATTTAAAGATAGGCAATTGAATGGCTAAACTGACTCCATGGCAGCCAGGGTAAATGTAAAGATCTATATGACATGTGATGTTATATTGGCTCATTCGCACATGCAAGTATTGAAATGCAGGCACTGCACAATAAATACAACTTGGTGAATCATCACCAAGAGTTCCATGACTGTCTGAAATATGTTTGATGGAAATGCAGAGGAAAGATCTTTCTAGCAATGTCCAGCATATGAAATCATTTCCCAAGATATTTTTTCTCTTTTTTGATGGGTTTAATTATGCAACACAGAATGTACTGGTTATATGTATATGAATGTTTAAATGTGTTTGCTAGAACCAAAATGTAGTATATTTGCATGGCATATGATTCTAACCCATCAGAATGAGTGTCTAGTTAGTCAGGCTGCTATATAAGTTAGGTGTCTGTCAAGTCTGTCAGACAGGGCTAAACCTGTAATTAAGATAGGGACTGATAGGGACTCAGCAAATATGAGAGTATGATAGGGTCCAATAAGGGACAGGCCTTTTCTTGAAGAAGAAACTGAGGCAGGAGGGCAGGTATGTTTGGGTAAATATTTTGGTGAGGTTTTTTTCTAGGTGGACCTTTGTTTTCTCTGGCTGCATGGTCTAAGGGGGCGGGGTTAGCATTAAATTCTCTAATTCTATTTTTGACCCTAATCTGGTAAATAGGAAAGCCAATTAGCATTGCAGACACCTGAGGGTAGGAAACTTTAAAGGCTCGAATCATACTTCCACACTATTAGAGAAAAGGCAGGGTAGGTGGGGCTCGTCAGCCTTGGAAGGCAGCCCATCTAGGAGAAGGAAAACTCCAATATTAAACCTCCACTGCCTTGTGGCTATATCCACTGATGGAAAAAGCTTCAGGAGTTAACCTCGAGGCAAAATCCGGAGCCAGAGTACTGGAGGCAGTTCATTTCATTCTGGCAACTCCTGCAACATTGTTGGAACCGGTTGTATTGGCTCTTGCCTTACCATTGGACTATTTCAGCGATGTGGAGAGAGGGGATTTGCTGCTTGGTTAACAGCCTATCCTCCATACTGGTTGTTGTGGGTTTTTCGGGCTCTTTGGCCGTGTTCTTCAGAACATGGCCAAAGAGCCCGAAAAACCCACAATAACCATTAGATCCCAGCCATGAAAGCCTTTGCGAATATATATCATCCATACTATTTTACCCAGGCTTTGTGCTCTGGAGAGGACACTCCAGCTTCGCATACAGTGTCGAATCAACATGGGAAGTAGCAGTTACCGGTTATAGGTCTTTGCTTGATTGGCATAGAGCATGACGCCAGGGGCTACTTCTGATGGTGGGAGAGGCCATTACACCTCACTAGGTAGCTACTGCCTGCCTTAAGCTGGTAGTCCCCAGCCAGTAGGTGCTATCTCGCCATCGTCTGTTAACCTCACAGAGTGTGTAGGGTTTAGAGTAAAAGCCGACAAACAGATTGATAATTCTGCACCATGCAACAATTGTAAGAAAACTTCTGCCCTAAAGCTGGGCACCTGGAATGTACAGTCAATGACCCTGGCTTTTCTGATGACGGCTTTTCTGATGACCTGCAGGAAATAGATGATGTGCACAACACAGCTGTCATCGACATGGAACTGAGTAGACTGTAGGTAGACATTGTTGCCCTGCAAGAGATGAGATTGCCAGATGGGATATGTCAAAGAAAAAAACTTCTCAATCTTCTGGCAGGGAAAACCATTGAATGAATATGGTGTTGGCTTTGCAGTCAGAAATACTCTGCTGAGATTCATTGTTCCACCTACTGTGGGGAGTAAAAGAATCCTGTCTCTGCAGCTCCACTCAGCAGAAGGACTGGTCACCCTCCTTAGTGCATATGCACCAACACTGTCGTCCACAACAGAAGTCAAAGACAAATTCTATGATGATCTGGCAGCTACTGTCAAAAAAGTCCCTGAGAGAGAGCCACTGTTCATTCTTGGAGACTTTTCTCTAGGCCGTTTTGGAATTGGGAAGATGAACGAAAATGACCAATGCTTGCTGGAGTTTTGCTGTTATTGTGGTCTTTGTATTAGCAAAACTTTCTTTAATACAAAGCCTCAACACAGAGTTTCCTGGAGACATCCAAGATCCAAGCATTGGCATCAGCTCGATTTGATCCTCACTAGATGTTCTAGCCTTCCTAGTATTACGATCACATGCATTTACCAGAGTGCTGATTGCGATACTGATCAGTCCCTGTGGTCAGTATCACAATCAGCGATACTGATCAAAAGACGGCTGACTGGTTCAAAGCCCATTTGGAGGAGTTGATACCAGCCAGTGAGGATAAGAGGAGAGCAGTAGCAGCATACAAAGCCTTTCCTTGTGAGTACAACTCGCAGGCTCTTTGAGCTGCTCATAGCCAAGTCCAACAGGCTGCCAGGAGATGTTCCAACAATTATTGGCTTCAGCTCTGCTCTCAGATACAGATAGCAGTGGACACAGCTAACATCAAGGGAATGTATGACGGTATCAAGCAGGCTTTAGGTCCGAAACAGAAAAAATCTGCTCCCTTGAAGTCTGCTACATGCGTGATCATCCAGGACCAAGCACAGCAGTTGGACCGCTGGGTGCAGCACTACGCTGAGCTATATTCCAGAGAGAATGTAGTAACCAAAGAAGCAGTAAATAATATTGAGTGCCTGCCTATCTTGGAAGACTTGGACAGCAAACCAACTTTAACAGAAATAAAAGCGGCCTTGGACTCCCTGACCTCCGGCAAGGCACCTGGAAAGGATAACATCCCTGTTGAAGTGCTGATGTGCTTTAAAGAGATCCTCACCACTGAACTATATGAAGTCTTTTGTCTTTGCTGGAGCGAAGGTGGAGTACCACAGGACATAAGGATGCAAACATAGTCACATTGTATAAGAACAAAGGAGACAGAGGCGACTGCAATAACTACCGTGACATCTCTCTTTTCAGCGTTGTAGGGAAGCTGCTTGCCCGTGTTGTGCTGAAGAGACTCCAGGTGCTTGCAGACAGAGTCTATCCAGAATCACAGTGTGGATTTCGAGCTAATAGATCCACCACTGACATGGTATTCCCCCTCCGACAGTTGCAGGAGAAATGTAGGGAACAACAACAGCCACTCTTTGTGGCCTTCATAGATCTCACAAAGGCCTTTGATTTGGTTAGCAGGGATGGCCTTTTCAAAATCCTTCCCAAGATTCGATGTCCACCTCGACTTGTTAACATCATCAGGTCCTTTCATGAGGAAATGAAGAGTACTGTAGTTTTTCATGGCTCAACGTCAGACCCCTTTGACATCCGAAGTGGAGTGAAACAGGGCTGTGTCCTCGCACCAACCCTTTTTGGGATCTTTTTTGCTGTCATGCTGAAGCATGCCTTTGGAACTGCAACAGAAGGTGTCTATCTCCGGACTAGATCAGATGGAAAGCTCTTTAATCTCTCTAGATTGAGAGTGAAGACCAAAGTCCAGCTGAAATGCATGCAGGACTTCCTCTTTGCTGATGATGCAGCCATTGTTCCCCACTCTGCTAAAGACCTGAAACAACTCATGAATCGTTTCAGCAAGGACTGCCAAGACTTTGGACTAACAACCAGCCTGAAGAAAACACAAGTCATGGGCCAGGGTATGGACTCACCTTCCTCTATTACCATCTCCACGCAAGAATTGGAGGTTGTTCATGACTTTGTGTACCTTGGCTCAATGATCTCTAACACTCTCTGCCTAGATGTCAAGCTGGAAAAACACAATGGCAAAACAGCTACTATGTTCTCTAGACTCACAAAGAGAGTATGGTTTAATAAGAAGCTGACAGCATATACTAAGATCCAGGTCTCCTGAGCACACTCCTGTTCTGCAGTGAGTCCTGGACCCTTTGTGCATGGCAGGAGAGGAAGCTGAACACCTTCCATATGCGTTGCCTCCAACACATTTTTAGTATTACCTGGCAGGACAAAGTTCCAAATAGAGTAGTCCTAGAATGAGCTGGAATTTTTAGCATATATACATTACTGAAACAATGGCGTCTACGTTGCCTTGGGCATGTTCTGAGAATGGCTGATGGTCGGATTCCAAAGGATGTCCTGTATGGAGAATCAGTGCAGGGAAATCGCCCCAGAGGGAGACCACAGCTGCGATACAAGGACATCTGCAAGCAGGATCTGAAGGCCTTAGGAATGGACCTCAACAGATGGGAAACCCTGACATCTGACCGTTCAGCCTGGAGGCAGGCGTTACATCATGGCCTCTCCCAATTTGAAGATATACTTGTCTAGCAGGCCAAGGCAAAAAGACACATAGCAGCAAAATCAGGGAGCTGGACAGGGGACAGATTGTATTTGTCTTCAGTGTGTAAGGGATTGTCACTCTCAAATTGGTCTTCTCAGCCACACTACACGCTGTTCCAAGTTCTCCATACAGAGCATGTTACCATAGTCTCTTGAAACTGAAAGATGCCTAGTCCTAATAAGGGACAGAAACAAATATGTAATAGATAGGGTCTTATCTGACAATGCTGTATGTACCTCAGCCAGGAACAAAGATGTAACTGACTAAAATATGTAACAGGGCCAAAAAGGGCTTACGTATATAACAGTGTTATGATAAGAGAATTAGTTAACAGTCAAAATATGTCTGTCATACCAAATGACAGTATAGGTTATGTTAAGCAGTATAGGTTATGTTAAGTTTTATAGATGTTTGTAATAATAAAAGTTATTTCATGTTTTAAACCAAGTGATTATTTAACATCATAATTTCTGGCACACACAAGCACACATATGGAAGAACACAAAATTCCTCTTGGCCCACCCAATCCTGGAATAAAGATGCGAGACAACAGCACTGGATTAAATACGGGCCACACTTTATTGAAAATCAAATTGAAATTGCAGTTGCCAAACAAATGGCCAAATATAAGGGGCCTGCTGTAGTGCGGAAAAGGTGACAGGTAGGGATAACCAATACCCCATGATCATCAATAGGGCGAGTCCCCGGCCCCAGGTTCCAGCGGTCTACCAGACAGCAGGAACCCAGCAAGCTGCTAATTAAACACCCCCAGACCTCAAGACATCTTTACTTGATGACTGTTGGTCCGGAAGTGGCCCAGCACATCCTTCCCACACCAGCCCTGCAATCGCACTATCCGCAGAGCTGGGAGGTCAGATGTGCTGTTAGCTTACCTGAAATTACAATTGGGACACACTGAAAACAACTGTTTTTTCTGCACTACCCGCCAGTGTGACCCAAGTTACCAACAAATAGCCAACAAACCCTTCTCCAGTGTGGGATAGGTGAAAAATCCCCCCCATCCAAGAGCCACTCAGGATGAAATTCAAAAATTCCTATCCGGCCCCAAAACTGGTGACCAAAAATCACACTAGAAATAGGGAGGGTGGGTGGGTGCCCAAAAAAGGAAAGAGGGCGAGTGCAGGGAAGCACTTCCTTAAATATCAGGGCTTCTCTGCCCACCCCTCAAGACGTAACGGGACCTGTCTCGCACCAATCCGGGCTGGTGAGCAAAAAAACAGCTATGCCCTTTCCAGGCTGGTAAAACTGTCCGTCAGGCAGCTGGAGCCTTATAATACTGAGTATTTTTATCTAAATGTTTCCAGCTGATATACACACATTCAGCTAAGTTCTAGAGTATAATTTATTATAACCAAAAACCAACATTCTGAATGATATGTTCTTTTTTGTGAACCTTTTGTAAAAGCACTGCAAAAATCATAAAGGGACATATAAATATGGTTTATTGCAGATAAATGAGAACAACACCTTATTTACACACTTTTGGCCATCAGGACCTCCACCCAGACTGTTGCTCAGGATTTCTGTATGTACATACAGTCCATATCCACAGTAGCACAAAACATAGGTCCAACTTTTTCTTGGCATCACTCCACTCCACATCCGCAGAGCCCATCAAATCATTTGTGTAGAAGCCACCATCTTCTTCCTCCTTCTCTCTTTTATCCCTGACTCAACTTCCAATGACTTAGCCCCTGCCTCATTGTCAAGGTGGACCTCATCATCTCCCTCCTCTTCTTCTCCAGCTTATTTATAGCTGTCCTCCTGTGTCTGCATCTTCTTGGGGTCCAGGAGACACAGTTTCCTCTAGGGAGCACCAGACAACGGTGGATGTCCCAGCAGAAGGGGACATGTAAAACAAAACAGGTAACATAATTTGTTAATAACGGCCTTCTGTGAAATGTGAGTTGAGGAAAAAAAAAGATTATATCAGTGATTCTGTGCCTTTCTACACTTTTCTAGTCATTCATTTAATCAAGATGGTACTATACTTGTCCTGTTTTTCTGCTATGTAGTGCAAGCACCGAACCAATGGATGTTAGACCATAGCACATACTAACGAAATACCTAGCATGTACATTCATTTTAATCTCTAAACAAGTAAAAGAGCACAGATTCTAGGCCAGATCAGGACCTCTGTATGGTTCCACATTGAAGTGCTCATTTGAATTACTGCCTCTATACCTACAGTTCTGACTGCAAAACAGAAATTCGTGTTGTAGAACAATATTTTTATATACATTGTTAGGCACTAGGGAAGGAAAGTATTCAGAGCAATACTGCAATATGTGGAGGAGTTAAAGCCCTCGGCTCCATGGCATGTTCCTAATCCATTTTATGACCCTGTGCTTACTCTAAAGTAAAGGAAATAAGGAAAATATATATATATGTAGGTTACATTTTAAACGAATGCATGTTTTAACCCTCACTTCAAGAAAATGTCTATAGAATTTTGCTTAGTCTGTAGGTTTTACAATCTAGCACATCAAACAATCATAATAAATGGCCTTTAATTGATTAAGAAACTTTTTATATTTTTACATTGTACTTCCGGAGGAATCCAAAATCAGTGATCGCAAATAAGCTGCTGTTATGACCTGCTATGCTGAAGAATGGTCTCTCCTTTCCTCTCTCTCTCTCTCTCTCTCTCTCTCTCTCTCTCTCTCTCTCACACACACACACACACACACACACACACACACACACACACACACACACACACACACACACACACACACACACACACACACACACACACACACACACACACACCCCACAATCAGTAGCACACACTGAAAGAGATCAACTTCCTTTTAGGTGTTCTCAAACTGGGTATTGATTTTTGCTTCACCAGATGTCAATTACACAGAGTTTGCAACCAAAATCAAATATCTCATAACTGATATTTCTATATTGTCCATCTACATGTATGCACACACAGAGAGAAATATGTGAAAAGGCAAGTAAAGAAGTAAGAAGTAAAAAAGATAATTCTGTCTGACAAACATCTCCAAATACAGTTCACTTATCTCTTGATTTTTGCTCTGCTTGAAGGATTCCAAACACCCAAAGACATTTTAAACAACATTTTTCTAACAGATATTTTTTCTTTCTTTTTAGTAGTTGCAAATACAGAATTCTGTGCAGCATTCAATATAGCACTAAATACTTCTTAACATGAGGTAGTATGGAAATAGGATATAAGATCTACTGTAGTCAGAAATATATAATGGATAAGTCTGTATGAAAAATACCTCCCCATCTATATGTTGTGTCTGTCTTAAATATTTCTTTATGTGTCTTATAGGTTTTTGTTTGTTTGTATGTAGGCATGTCTTAAAAATAAATAAAAAACTTTTTAAAAATATAGCCCTAAATACTTCTTTATCCATGGCATCACCCATAGGTTATGCTCCATTGATTTTAGAGGTTTTGCCAATAGACCCTGGGAAAAGGTGTGATATGAGATTCGATTTTTTTTTTTAGCTAAATGTAGTTTTATCTGTTTTTATTCTTTTATTTGTAAGTCACATTGAGCACTATCTCTTAGTGGAAAGTGGGATATAAATATAATAAACAATTAATGAATAATACTATGTTTGTTGACTATGGAGATGGAGTACATTTGGGCTCAATTGGGGTTTAGGCCATGCCATAAGACTGAGACCATTTTGGTTACTCTGCTTGATGACCTGTTGAGGGAGGCTGACCAGAAGAGTGTAATCTTGTTGGTTTTCCTGGATCTCTCAGAGGTCTTTGATACCATCGACCATGGTATCCTTCTGGACCAGCTCAAGGGGTTGGGGATTGGGGAGGCTAGTGTTATGCTGGTTCTGGTCCTTCCTGGAAGGCCACCCCTAGATGGTAAAACTTAGGTATGCTGTTTGACCCCATGGGTCCTTCAGTGTGGAGTGCCACAGAGATATATCATTCCCCCAATGATGTTTAACATCTATATGTGGCCATTGGGAAAAGTTATCTGGAGATTTAGATTACATTGTCATCACTATACAGCTATATTTCTCCTTTTGTTCTTCAGCAAGAGAAGTTGTGCAGACCCTAAAATGATGTCTGGCCTTGATTATGGAGTGGACAAGGGCAAACAGGCTGAGGGTGAATCCTGACAAGACAGAGATTTTGTTGTAGGTGAAGACTCTGATCATTTGGCCTGCTGTAGATGGGGTTATACTTTCCCTGAAAGAGCAAATTTGTAATCTGTGTGTGCTTCTGGACACCTAGCCCTCTTGATGAAGAAACAGATCTTGGCCATAGCCAAGTATGCAATTTTCTATCTTAGGCACATTGCACACCTGAGACCCTAGCTAAATAGGAAGTCCCCGATAACACTAGTTCACTCATTGATAGTCTCAAAAATATATTGTAGTGCCCTCTATGTTGGCCTGCCTTTGAAATCAGAACAAAATCTGCAGAAGGTGCAAAATGTGGTGGCCAGGCTAATTTTGGGGACTTCAAAACACAATCATATTTCCCCCATCCATGCCAAATTCATCATACTAATACTGATATAAAGGTAAAAGTAAAGGTTCCCCTTGACATTTAGTCCAGTCATGTCTGACTCTAGGGGGTGGTGCTCATCCCTGTTTCCAAGCCATAGAGCCAGCATTTGTCCATAGACAGTTTCCATGGTCACATCGCCAGTGCGACTAGACACAGAACACTGTTACCATCCCACCATGGTGCTATCTATTTATCTACTTGCATTTTTACATGCTTTTGAACTGCTAGGTTGGCAGGAGCTGGGACAAGCAATGGGAGCTCACTCTGTTGCATGAATTTGATCTTACGACTGCTGGTCTTCCTACCTTGCAGGACAGAGGCTTCTGTAGTTTAACCGACAGTGCCGCTGCCACCCTCTCAATACTGATCTATAAAGCGCTTAAAGGTTTGAGACCTTGCTGCTTACTGAAGCATCTCTCCTTGAGGTCAACTTCCCATGCCACTCCCACCTCCAAAGCATTGATACTGTGGGTGGCCACCCTGAGGGAAGCTAGGAAGTCTACGACTTCTCTGTGGTACCCACTTCTTTATGGAATGCTTTACCTATGAACGTGTGCCAGCCCCCTTCACTCCTAATATTCAGGAAGCACATCAAAAGTTTGCCTTTCTGGGAAGCATTTCAGGATATCCGCCTCTTATAATTGTTGGTCATTTAGTCTTATTTTGATTATTATACCCTGTCACCTTTATCTTGTTTGTTGCCACCATCTTGATTTTTAGAGCTGTTCTGCACAAACGCACATTCACACACACACGTGCACGCACACACGCACGCACACACACACAATTTTATATTTTTTGTTTGGGTGAGATTTTGCTGTTATTTATTTTACTGCTGGAAACCATCTAGAGTAGAGGCAAAGCCACTAGGTGGTGTAGTATGTATGTATGTATGTATGTATGTATGTATGTATGTATGTATGTATGTATGTATGTATGTATGTATGTATGTATGTATGTATGTATGTATGCACGCACGCACGCATGCATGCATGCATGCATGCATGCATGCATGAAATAAATAAATAAATAAATAAATACATAAATACATAAATACATAAATAAATAAATAAATAAATAAATAAATAAATAAATAAATAAATAAATAAATAAATAAATAACATTTTGCCAGATCCAAAAGTCTCCCAGCCCAGAGCTACAGCCATTAGGACAGCAGAAAAGTAGGCTAAGGTACTGAGCATCCTAAGAGCATTTTAGAATCTCTTGCCTGTCAGGAATTTGGATTTAGCTGGCTTAGTATCAGTTCTGTTGGTGGTCATCAGTCATCTTGCCCAGTCAGAGATGTACTCTGTAAGAGCTCAAAGATCATCTGGTTTTAGTCTTCCATGCAATGAAAAGCTGGGCACTGTTTTATTTATACTCCATTTAAATGATAGCAATTTCCCTTAAATTTTCATCCTATTTTTCATCCTAGAAACACAGTGCTTGCAGGGGGGGGGGGACTTATGGCCACCATGGGGAACATTTAAAAGTTATCTATTTCCTTCTATCTTTCCTCTCTATGAAGTTGAATTATTTTATTCATAAAGTTAAAGATTATGCAAAAGATGTTTTACCATTACTAACCTATTAAGTGTTGATTAAACAGGAAAAATGTGCACAAAAAAATTAAACATGATTATCTTATGCTTTAGATATCTAACATCAGGTGCTTAGCTTTAATTCCCATCTGGATATCTTAGAGTTGGCTCTTTCAGTGAGGACAAAACATTTGGCATGGGAAACCCATTATGCAATCTTTAGACTCTAAGAGGGACGTTCCAAGACAAATTATAAACTATCCATAATTTATAAGTTCATGACATATGTGTTCTTTGGTATCACCTTCCCAGCTCATCTCATTATTTATCTTTTTAATTGCTTAAATTTTGTTAATTTGAGAAGCCAGAAGGTGTCTCTGGAACTACAAAAATGGGGACTGGCAGAAAAAAGGATCAAATTTCTAATTTCTTTGGGAGATGTAAATGTAATAGGATGAAAAAAAAAGAGGAGGATCAGTGACAGGAAGACAACTTTTATTGCAGTTAAAACAGTTTAGATTCTAAATACAAGATGCATTGTATTGTTTATACAGCTGTTCCAACAGGTTGTCTTTGTGAGCCAACTAAGGTATGGACGCTTATTAATTGAAATACTAGTTTAATGATTAATTAATTAAGGGAATGTTGTTCCATTAAACCAAATTACATTCAGATAAAATAGCATGGACTGGCTGAAGAGATCAAAAATGAACTTTGGGAAGTACTTAAAGCACATAGGAAAGACAGAAGATAAGTGATATCAAGTGGGAAAACTGTCATTTGGTTTAATGGCACTTGGACACTAATTGTAAATGACAGGTCATCATCCATCAGGAAGCTGCATACTTTCTTTGAGACTGCAAGCATGTTACTTTTTATTTTGTACATGAATTAGCAATATGAAGATTACACCATAAAAGAAGATGGGTGTGCATGGGAATGAAAGCAGAATAAGAAGAAACAAAACTTTAATGTGAAAACTCACAGTTACACAGAGAACATCATATAACACAAGAATACTGCACATGATACAACTTTAGTACTGTACTAAAGAAGTCTAAATACAGTGGTGCCCTGCATAGCGAGGTTAATCCGTTCCAGATTAACCCTCGCTATGTGAAATTGTCGCTAAACAGAACGTAAAAGCCCATTGGTTTAATGCGTTCCAATGGGCCCTAAACTTACCGTTCAGCAAAGTTTCCTCCATAGCGGCAGCCTTTTTTGTGCCCTCGGTAAGCGAGGGGAGGGCGCTAAAATGCTGCGCGCAGCCATTTCGGGCGTCCGGTGGCCATTTTAGAACCGCCGAACAGCTGATCGTCCGACTCTGTGAGAGGCTTGGGGGGGCGGCGGCAAGAGGAGAAGAGGGAAAGTGGGGGGGGAGGTCGCGTGAGCGCGCGGCTTCCCTGCCTTTGCCTGCCTGCCTCGCCGCCTGCCTTCCTTCCCGGGGCGTCAGGAGGACGACAAGGAAGAGGGAAAGTGGGGGGGAGGACGTGCAAGCACGCGGCTTCCCTGCCTTCGCCTGCGTGCCTGCTCGCCTGCGTTCCTCCCTGGCCAGCGCGGCCCCGCATTACTCTCACTGCCACGGCGGCTCCTTCCTGGCACCCGTCGGCCCGTCTTCGCTAAGCAAGTTTTTTCCATAGGGACCAACGCTATGCCTCCGCATTAGCGATCCCGGAGAAGGGATCGCTATGTGGATTCGTCGTTATACAGTGCGCTTGTTATGCGAGGCACCACTGTATGCCCTTTTCAGATTGTGCAGAACTGAGGAACTGCTGCAGCAAATAATAGCTAACGTGTTTACATCTGTACAAGAGAGAGCAACTGAAGGATGGGTGGTAATATTGTAGAATTTGTTGATAAAATAACATGGGATTTCCTTGAAACAAATTCAGAATGAGGACACCAACTTAAGATGCAAAGCTGATAAGCATTCCATATCTGCACATATTGACAAGTGATAAACCAATAAACCTATCTTAGAATGCATCACAAAAAGGATGTTGATGAGATTTTTCTATTAGAGATTTCAATATCAAGGCAAACAGTCAAATCTGAAAAGCATATACAAGGTAATAGGAATCATTAGGCTGCTTGAATTTTCCAGGGTTCAAGGCTTATTTCAAAAGCCAGTAGGATCACAACTTTCAATTATTGTATAGACTAGTTTGATGAAAATGTGGAGCCCTCACTTCAGGAAAGCCATGTAATGTAGGGTTAATCTACCTCCCAACTTATCTAAGAGATGAGTAAGCTTTCCTGACATTTTTCATCCTCTATACATGTAGAAGTTCCATTACAGGCATCCATGACTAATGTGCAAATATTTGGTTGGAGCCAGTGATGGAACATTCAGGTGATGTTAGAGGTATAGCCCCGACGGTCCAAAAGTACATGCAATTCTCTTCCTGATGCACTGAGGAAAAAACTTTCAGCTCCAGCAAACGTTACTGGAATTGAAAGTTTCCTTCTTGAGTTCATTAGGAAATGCATTTACATAAATATCCTCAAGTATGAACTACAATTCAGCCTGTTCCCACTTCTCATCATTGTAACGTACAGTGTATTCACACATATGTAATGGAATAGGAGCCTTTCAAAGAATCACAGAACCTTACCTTTCCAAAGCATATTGCAAGTCATTTTCTCTAATCCCACTCAATGTACAAAATCCAGAGCTGGAGTCTATTCAGAAGATGGTTGTTCAACAACTGCTTAAAGACCTACAGTATGGGACCTAGCAGGCATTTACCTGAGCTCTTGAATGGGTTGTAGTTCTGCTAAGATTTCGTTTAGACAAAAACATTGTCAAGATAAACATTAACAATTAACCTTTATCTGTGTTGTGCATTTTTGTGTTTCAGGGCTTTAATTCAAGTAAAAGCTATGTAGCAGAGACATAAAGGTGAAACTCCAAGGCCGTTAGATTCATGGAATGTGGCTAAGAGTTATTTGAGCGGAACAGAATTATAATGGATGTAAATGCAGACAGAGCAGTGTGAAAAATCAACTTGTGGCTTCATAGAAAAAAAAATTAGTGACTGGAACTTTCACATTAATTTTATTTATTTATTTATTTATTTATTTATTTATTTATTTATTTATTTATTTATTGGACTTATATACCGTCCCATAGCGCTACAAGCACTCTCCGGGCGGTTTACAATTTTTTAATTATGCAGGCTACACATTGCCCCCCCCCAGCAAGCTGGGTACTCATTTTATCGACCTCGGAAGGATGGAAGGCTGAGTCAACCTTGAGCCGGCTACCTGGGATTTGAACCCCAGGTCGTGAGCACAGTTTTAGCTGCAGTACAGCGTTTTAACCACTGGGCCACGAGGCTCTTGACACTAATTACATTTACATTTGTAAATTGACATCTACAGACACTAATTAATGTTTTGTGTCCAAAACAAAACAATTTGTAAATTTGTAAAAAAATTGAAATTTGTAAATTGACATTTACAGACACTAATTAATGTTTTGTGTCCAAGAGGAGAAATTATGCACACAAGATCTGTTAGAAACAACATCCTACAGCTAGAGCTTTAGAGTATAGTCTTAACTGGCCAAGAAGCAAAGATCTAGCCAAGCCAACCTGAGGTGAACTGAAAGGCCAAGTTGATGCCATGCTAAATCCAAACCTCTGCTAGTCAAGGAACTAGCTTCATCTTGGCATGAATATGTGCCAGCATTGTTGGCGTGTCCCTGGGCTGGAGGAAATATGGGTCTGGTCTTGCTAAACAAGACACCTTGGGTCCCATCCTACCCATTATCTACTCCCTCCCTGTCCCCCCACTCTTTTGTTATCAGATTTTACTAAGCAAATCAGTTCGGCCAGAATGAGGTCAATTGGCAGAATCAGGATTCTTCCAGCAGAAGGGCTTTTCTGCTGGCTGAAGAGGATTTTTGCTGGGACAAGAGGGCTGTGTGTGAGCCTAATCTCTCCCCTCATGACACACAATGACCGACACATCTTTGAGTTAGGAATGCACTCTAAATGGGAAGTCTAACATAAGCATATGCAAATGTTTTGATGGGAAGTTGAGATGGGTACTTGAGAGAGCAACCAATTTTGCCACTACGATTTTACAATTCATTTACGGGTATTTTATAGGAATTGGAAATAAGGAGGTTCAGTAAAGGAATTAACACACATGTTTGTTTTTTTTTTAAAAAGTCACAGAATAGCAGTTCTGTCGCAAAGCTTAAGTGGAGAACAGGAGAGATGATCCCCAGTGTTCTGAAGGGTCAGTTCAAACCTTCATTCTAAATACACTGTTCCTCGCAATATACTGCTACATGCACTTGTATTCTACTCACAGCTCAGAGGGGAAAGAAAAGAAAGCCATTCTTGTTTGTTACAGTCAGGGCTCTCTCTCGCCTTCCTGCTTTATTCCCTTGCTTTCAAAAGTGAATTGTAACTGTTAAGTGTGTTTTTGACAGATTATTTTAAAACTGTCATGCCTGGTAGGAATCCAAATGACCTGTTTTCTCAATATACACAGAGGTTTCCCTCGAAGAATATAAAGAGGCTGAGGGCACCATTTTGTATAGAAGCTTTAATAAAAGCAGAGGAATGCAGACGGGGATCAAACTCCCTCTCCCATGTGTGTGTGTGTGTGTGCGCACACACACACACAGTATGGTAGAATATTGGAAGAAATTTAAAAAAAAACAGGCAAAGAAAATCTTGGGCTGCAACTACAGTTGAAATAACCATGATAATTATTATCAGTGGTTGACGACTCGCCTACCTGACAATTGTGATCACTCAACTGGGAAATCAGAATCACATACAGTACGGTGCCATTTCTTCCCCAGCTCTCCTCTCAAATAATACGATACTTTCTTTACAATAAACATGTCTAGACTACTAAAACCTCCATCCCCTTGTTAGCCCATGTAAAGGGCTGATATATGGAGAAGAGCCATACCTTCTAGTCATTCTTCCAGTTCCATGTGCTTTTTAAATCCTCTCTTGTCTGCATACTTAGGCTGTGGTGACATCGCCAAATGTCCCTTATTTTCATGTGTCTTTACTCCCTGAGCAGTTGTGCGTTGTGGTCACATGACATATATCCCAAGGTGTGCATTTTGGTGTGCTTTTGAATTACTGTAACATTTCACTAAATTTGATATATGACTGCTACACTTTGATACTGAAATATTTCCCTCTGGGTTGTTTATGTCTCTGGGGCCCCTTTCCCCCCCACTATAAAAAAAGTAAAATTTTGTTACATTGATCAGAAAATACTGTATAGCATGTATATTGTTTGTGTTGAATGTAGCTTCCATTTTCTGAAAGAGTTTACAGTCGTGCCCTGATGGACGATTACCCCACTCTATGACGAGTCCGCTTAATGTTGAAGTTTTTGCGATCCCTTTTGCGATCGCTTCACAATGTTTAAACGGTTTTTTTTTTCGCTTAGCGATGATCGGTTCCCTGCTTCTGGAACCGATTTTTCGCTTTATGACGATCAGCAAACAGCTGATCGTCAGTTTTCTAAATGGCTGCCGGATGAAGAAAATGGCACCCCGCTGTGTTAGGGAAGGATTCCTCGCATTACAGGCACAAAAAATGGCCGCTGTATGGAGGATCTTCACTGGACGAGCAGGTATTCAGCCCACTGGAACGCACTGAATGGTTTTCAATGCATTTCAATGGTTTTTTAAATTTCGTTTGACAACGATTTGGCTCTACAGCGATTTTGCTGGAATGAATTAACGTCATCAAGCGAGGCACCACTGTATATCCAAATGTCAAGTCGTGGGGTGAGGGTGGGGGGAATGCAGCTATAGAAAGGCTGCCACCTTCTTACTGTGCTTGGGAAGTGGGAGAAGAATCTGGGCAACCACTGATAGAAGGCGAATACTGCACCTTTGTGCAGTCTGCTGTTGTTTAGTCGTTAAGTCATGTCTGACTCTTTGTGACCCCCATGGACCAGAGCACGCCAGGCCCTCTTGTCTTCCACTGCCTCCCAGAGTTTGGTCAAATTGCCCAGTCTAGCAAGACCATTATTGAATTATTTATTTTGTCCATATCTTTTTTTAAAGCTTAGTGGATGAAACATCTCTGAACTCCAGCAGTAAGTGTATAAGTAGAAAAATATTCCATTACATCACTTCAGTAGTCAACCCTTCTGGTACCCCCATCCCCATTCCCACCCTGATGGCAGCATGACAGCATATAGAGAGAGGCAAGAAACAATCGTAAGTGTTTGTTTTGAAATTTTTGGAGTACAGCAGTTCCATATTTCTAGGTAAATTTTACCTGCACTGTTTTCTTTGACAACAAAACAAAACAAAAACTATGTATATATAAAATTTAAAAGAGTTGAGTAAAACAGAAGAGCAGGAACGTGGGGGAGAGAACGCTGCTGCCACACCCTACCCGCTTTTGAGTCCAGTTCTTTAAGAGACACCATTTCACCCGTCCTTGGTACCTTTAAAGAAATAAAATGCTCAAGAGGAGTATTGCCTTTTTTGTATATAGTTGCTGGTGTTTAAACTGCAAAGACAGATGTTTTTAATGGTATTTCTCCTTGGTTTTCATGGCTGTTATGGTTGATGGTTTTTTGTCTTAAGGCTAACTACTAATATAATAAAATTGAATTATATTGAAATGAAGGTTATGGTAAGATATTTTGGCTGGCATCTTAAGTGACAGCAGCTACATTTCATGAGTTTCATGAGATGGTATATAGCTAGGGAAAAACCACTGTCTCTCCCTCTTTTTTTCTTTTTTTTCTTGAGTTATGCTAGTAATGGAGAAAATGGTTCATTTCTTTAAAATGTATGGGATTTGCTCCTTGAACATATCAGAGTCCAGGTACAGTAGTTTTTTCCTTTTAAAAAACATGGGAATTGCAGTGCTCCTTGCAACCCCAGCATAGCCATACTGTTAAGGTATGGATGGGACAGAGTAGTGCCAAGATTCAAGACAGAACTACAACTTCTGCTGTTATGGAACCATTTCCTGACTGGTCTGGTCTGTGGACTTGCTGGATGGCAGTGCATTTTGTAGTCATTCCAGAAATACATCAGGGGAAGGTGCGTCTCAGGACTGTACTATGCCCAGGAAATCTAACTGGAATGTTGACTCTTCCTCAGTGTATCCCAGGCATTGGAGAAGAAGAGCCCTGCTGGGTCAGGCCAAGATCCCATCTAGTCGAGCTTCCAGTATCTCACAGTGGCCCCACCAGATGCCTGAGCTGTGCTAGCATGGTTAGTGGGTTAACACTGAGCGGAGGAGTGTTAACAGTGAAGTGCATTGGGCACTGTACAATTGTCTTGGATTGGTGAATCATCACCAGGAAATGGGCATGGCTCGACCAGAGTTATATATTAAGGATATCCAGGGGGGCCTGCCTATGGAGTCTCGGAGGCTGGACAGGTTCTTGTTGTCTTCATGACTGTGAGAGCTTGGGGCTTGGGATTCACCCATAATTTGGTAGGGGTCCGTTGAGACCCCTCTGCAGAACCTGATTCCGCACTGTAGCAGGACCCCCCTTTTTCATAGAGGATAATTATAAATATTCAATAAAGTATGGCCCATGTTTATTCCATAACAGTTGTCTCATGACTTTATTTTGGAGTAGGGGGATAATGGAGTTGATATCATCTGGTTCTAGTATTCCATGAGAAGGAAAAGAGCTTCCCTCTATCCACTTTAGCCATCCCCTGCATAATTTTATACATCTCAATCATGTCCCCTCTCATGGACCTTTTCTCTAGACCAAAGAGACCCAAACACCGTAGTCTTTCCTCATAAGAAAGGTGTCCCAGCTCAGTCATCATTTTAGTCACTCTCCTCTGCACCTTTTCCAGTTCCACTATGCCTTTTTTCAAGTGCGGCAACCAGAACCGTATCCACGTGCAGCCTTACCAGCGGTTTTGTACAATGGCATTATAATGTTGGCTGGAGCATGGGGAAGATTGATTTTGCTACAGAGATTTCCTCCCTCTACCTCACCTTGGATTATGTAGTACCCTTCTATGGGAGAAAGGTGCTGCATAACACAGTACACACATCCTGTGTCTGTAGGCCTTTAGTCTCAGCGGTACTAGTTAGGGTTGCCAGGTCTCAGGAAATCAACTACAAGGAATTACTATGCTGGTTTGGGTCTCAGGCCATGAGACAAATCTCAGGACAGGTGGCACAGGTGGTGAAGAAAGATTGATTTTGTTCTGTGTGTAGGAGCTTTAAAGCTTGAATACCCATTTCCTCTCCACTCCAACTGGTGCCGGGTTCCCCAGCTCACAGCAGCAGTGTTCTACATGTGATGCAGACATCATTTTCCTTTAGGAGCAGCTGCAGGTATTGTCATTCTCTCTCTCTCTCTCTCTGCCTCCCCCATGGATTATTTTGGTATTGTTGCCCAGTGGTCCCCATGTCACCACAATGCCTCCATCTCCTGCATTTTCACAAATGTATGGCACCTGCTGTTGGGTTTTGGCCCTAAAATTTCAGGCAATGGAAACTTACCTAGCAGTCCTCGTGCAAGTAATACTATGCCACATGTTGAAGCTGCTGAATGGAAGGTTCATGCATCTTGGGGGGGGGGGGGACTTCAAGGCTGTCCTGTGTGGTTTTATGTCTGTTACAAAGTCTCTCACATATGCCAGTGGTGACAGCATTGTGTTGCACAGTTTTGAATTTTTCATTACATTCCTCTAGCTTTGCAGCAGAAGTGCAAAGCTTCACAGACCAGAATAGCTTCAAGTTCCCCAGATTAGTCTACCTCTTTTTTTTCTTATCAACTGACACAGTCTCAGTAACTCACTCTGAGACATTAGTAGCAGAAGGAATAAAATATGCTTCCATATTTATAGTTGAACAGATCTACAGCAAAAGTAACAAACATATCATGCACCAGGTCTCAACAGACTATCTGCTTCCAACAGACAATGGAGAGGTGAAAAATTCAAAAAGAGAGAGAGAGAGCTCTCTTTGAATTCAGATGCAGAGAAGGAACCTAGTGTGCTGGACAAACTAACAATCACCCAAACTCAGAAAGGTCCCTCTCAGCCACACATGCTAGAGTCAGCATGTGAGGTTGCAAAAGTTCCAACACATTGGAATGCCAGAATAAACATACACAGTATTTTTCCACTTCTGTTAGTACTGTGAGCTGCCTTGGATCCCTTGTTGGCATATAAATGAAACTACTACTACTACTACTACTACTACTACTACTACTACTACTACTACTACTACTAATAATAATAATAATAATAATAATAATAATAATGATAATGATAATGATACTACTACTACTACTACTACTACTACTACTACTACTACTACTACTACTACTAATAATAATAATAATAATAATAATAATAATAATAATAATAATAATAATAATAATAATAATAATAATAATAATAATAATAATAATAATAATAATAATAATAATAATAATAATAATAATACTTTGTGTACAAGCCTCCAGTAGGTACTATAGCACAATTCTGCTCATGCAGAATGCCTTGGTTTCAGCCTGTGTAAAAAGTGTTAAGATTGGTTCTATTCTACCATTTTCCTGTGCCTCTGTTTTTCACCTGAACATGTGCAGCAAAAGAACATCAGGCCAGTATTTGGGATCAATGTGAAAGAGGAATGATGATAGCACCCTGGAATGGTATTCGCAGAATTCTCATTGCAACCCAAATAGCCCAATACTAATGGATCTCTGTGTCTATAAATCATGAGTAAAATATATTACCTTTTTCTGCTATGCTGGTCAGTCATGGGCGAAAAACAGTGGATCATCAATTACCTGGCTGGGGAGGCCAATACACACATTTGTAGATTTAGTTGGCCTGAACTCTCCTGAATCATCCTCTTAAATCATTAAGGATTTAAACCAATTATGAAAGATGAGAGAGAAAAGGCAGATGGTGCCATCATGGTTAGGATAGCTCTTTAGTTGAATTGGTGCAAATAAAAACTCCTATTTCTACAATTCATTATATTTTATGTTCTGGACAATTTGGTCTTTTATTTATGGACACAAAAATATCATGAATGCGCAGAGAGCTGTTAGATTCTATTAGGTTAGAAAGTATACTTTTGCTAAGGCCAGCACCATAACTTTAGATTCTCGTACTTATTATTTGCAGTCTACAGTATCATTAGTTATGCAATTTGGCATGTCTCCACTTATTATTTCTGCAGATTTAGCACCTGCTTGCAGGAAAATTTTTTAAAGAACAACATTGATAAGTGACAGGAAAATAAGCTATACAAGAACAGCAATATATTAAAATAGGTTCTAGAAAAACAGATCATTACAATATATATCTAGATGGTTACTAGAATATTTGCACCACAATAATCTTAAATACTATGTTAAGAAAGAGTTTGGGAGAGAAGAAAAGTGAGTGGTCAAAAGCCCCCTCAGAATTTCTGAACCATCTCAACAGCATCCACCCAAATATACAATTCCCCATGGAAAAAGAAATAGAGGGTCAACTCCTGTTCTTAGATGTCATGGTTGTATGCAAAACTGACCTCTGATTGGGACACACGGTCTACAGAAAACCCATCCACACAGACCGGTACCTACACAAAATTCCAACCACCAACCACAGCAAAAAAGAGGCATAATCAAAACACTGGTAGACCATGCAAATCGGAACTGTGAAGCTCAGTTTCTCAGCACCGAACTCAACCATCTGAATTGGGCCCTACAGGCAAATGGCTACTCCAAAACTGAAATCACAAGAGCCATCAAACCAAGAAAACAACACCAAACTGAAGAAGAAAAACAGCCACCCACAAATAAAGTATTTCTGCCATACATCAAAGGAGTCATGGACCGCATGGGAAAACTTTTGAAAAAACACAACCTACAAACAGTATTCAAGCCCACCACAAAAATACAACAAATGTTATGGTCAGCAAAGGACAGAAGGGACCCCCTCACCACTGCAGGAGTATACTGGATACCTTGCAGTTGTGGCCAGGTATATATTGGAAGCACAAAACGAAGCATCCACACCAGAATCAAAGAACATGAGAGACACTGCAGACTAAAACAACCGGAAAAATCTGCAGTAGCTGAACATGCCCTAAAACAAGTTGGACATGAAATTTTATTTCAAAATACTGAAATACTGGACAACACCAGCAACCATTACGTTAGACTACACAGGGAAGCCATTGAAATCCACAAACACCAGTGGAACTTCAACAAAAAAGAGGAAAGTTTGAAACACAACAAAACTTGGCACCCAGCATTGAAAAATACAGCATGCAAAAGGTCAACAAACTCTACCCATCCACAAGGACTGGGGATCACTATGCACAAAAGACGAGCTAACAACACCCATCAATCACAGTGACAGATAACCTCTCCTCCTTATCACAACCATACACCCACAACAAAAACACACTGATCACTATAATCACCCATCTCCTGAAAAGGACAAAAGCTGATCTCACAGCCATAAATACTCAACTCCCAAACAAACTGCACCAGAGCACAGAGTGCTATCCTCTGAAGATGCCATCCACAGAGACTGGCGAAACGTCAGGAAGAACAACCTTCAGAACATGGTCAAAGAGCCCGAAAAACCCACAACAACCATTAGATCGCAGCCGTGAAAGCCTTCCTTAATCTTTTATTTATTTATTTATTTATTTATTTATTTATTTATTTATTTATTTATTTATTTATTTATTTATTTATTTATTTATTTATTTATTTAATATTTTGTTTGTTTGTTTGTTTTGATTTTTTCTTTTTTCTTTCTAATTGTCTCCCTGGATATAATTAGGTAACTTGCAGTTGCCTTGCAACCCAGCAGGGGGTGCTGCAAGAGGCAACTGGGCTGCTGCTTGTCTTTTTTTTAATATATGTATAATCCAACAAACCAGCCAGCAGGGAACTGGATCCTATCAATTAATATAAGTCTTTTTTAAATCTTTCCCTCCTTTTTTAAATATAAAAATGAGCCACCAAAAAACCAAGGAACAAAAGGAGGAGGAGGGGGGAGGGCAAGGAGGGGGGAGGGAGGGAGGTGAAACAGAAACGGTACTTTAACCTTTTACGCTAATTAAATTTCTCTTGATAAATTATTTAATTAACTAAAGAGTGCAAATAATTAAATCCTAAAATTCAAAATATAATCTAAAGCACCCTCTCTCCTACACCCCACAAACTATTGAATATAAGGTAACAATAAGCCTCAAAACAGAATAACTCAAAGCCAGGAAGTAAAGGAGGTGGATGGGGAGTTGTCGACAATGGGGGAAAAAACCCTCCCGTTCCCCAAACAACAACACCCAGCAAACAATCGGAAAGAAGGAAACAATATATAGAAATGAAAAATTAAACTTAGGAATCAGCTGTGAAGTGCTGCCGATGGGCTGCAGGAGATGAAAGCCATACGGACGAAAGCGAAACTGCTTGCCGTCTCCAATAGCACCCAGACTCCTTGTTGAAAAGGCAGCAAAAGAGGCTTCCTTAAAGAGATCTAGCCTATTTGAAGGCTCTGTCCCTCCTCTCATTGAAGGCTTCGTCACACTGCGATGCTTCTATCTGTGCAGGCGGCAAAGCCTCCCTGAAATGGAGCAGAGCCAGTTTGGAGAGGTCAATATCCACTTTCTCCTAATGGCTCTCATGGGATGTAATCAGACTACAGTGTGGGACTTCCTCAGCTACCTATAGTTTCTCCAATAACCATTTCTTGCAATAGGTTTTACATTCTGGAAAGGGGATTGCATCTGTTCTGTGTTACTGTTGAAGGGATTCTTTCACAGTCTGTTTATATCCAGCCTCTTCCCCTTCTGCCAGTGGAGGACCAGTTGATCCATAACTGCTGTACTGCCTTTTCTGGAATATTGAACCTCATGTACAGCTCATGGCTGCTACCTGGGACTTGCGGCATGAGGCCAGTCCACACACCACCACCCCTGGGCTTTCAAGGTAGACAGTATTCAGAAGTGGTTTACTATTCCTTTCTTCTGGAGGTGTCCTGGTGCTGTGAAGCTTGCCCAAGGCTTTCACAGACTGCCTAAACATCTGGAGACACAGTAGGGATTCTCACTCCCAACCTTTAGCTCTGCAGCCAGATACCTAACTCACTGAGCTATCAAGCCAACTATATTATTTATATGCAGGAGCATGACAGTTTATGCAAGTAGCTCTCCTTGCCGATTGGCTTATAGATAACCTAGTCTGGAGTACACTGACAGAATAGCCCAGCCAGTTGTGGACTCCAGCATAAGCTCACTTGAAAAGGATATATGATCACAGGCTATTTCTGTGGATATGCACTATGAAGAAATAGTCATCTATATCTTGAATATCACAGATGATATATATCTAGATCTGAAAATGTAAAACTACAGTGTACATAAAATATCATCAACAATTAAGGAGTGTGAATGCCCACAGAACGAAGTCGCTATGTAGTTATGTCCTTCATTTTATACATTATCTATACATAGACAAAAGCAGGCTTCTTCTCTTTTTTTTTGTTAAACTTGAACTCATGCTAAACTTGTACAGGACCATCATCACCATTATTATTGTCATTATTGATGATTATTAAGAATAAAAGTGTATGATAATTTTTTGTTTGGTTTATCATGGGCAAGTGTTTCCCATGGACATCATAAACTCCTGCAGCCATGAAAACAGATTTTATGATTCAAAAACGATCATTGGAAAGAAACGCTTTCGGTTTAAATCCTTCTGCTTCACACAGTGAAACACACTATTGATTAAGAACAGGGATAAAAAAAGAAACATCATCATCATCATGTTGATGCTTCCCTCAGTGTTCAAGAATTTCTTATTTGTTTTTTTAAGAGACAATTCTTCCTATCATTTGTATACTGCCACTGTTTATGAAAGTAGGTAAGTTACATTAAAAACAATGTTACAGTTGCTTCTTTTATACATCCCATGCTTAAAAGCTGAAATTGATTTAGGGTGCTGAACACTTTCATGCTGTGTTCAAATGCAAGAGTCTAGCAGCAGAATTTTTGCCCTAGTGGGAAACTGTCAATAGGGGGTAAAGAGAATGAAATAGAAAAAGTTTTAAGTTATCTAGAACTCTTTTTAAAATATTCTGTTTTTACTCAACATTTCAATAAATGTTAATGTTTGGAGACTTCTCATTCCAATCCTTTAGCTTCTGCTTAAAAATGATTAAAAAGAATAGTCCCAATTACAGATGGCAGAGTCTTCAAAATGACCTCCATTTGTACTTGGTAGTATGTGCCTTTTGTCTCTTAATACCAGATCTGCTAAAACTAAAAAATGGATGTACTGAAAGTATTAATGTGGTAACTTTGTAATGAAAACAATATAATGGAAAAATGAACTTGCTAAATTAATGCTTGATTACGGCACTGCTTAGAGAGTGATTGGAAGGTATTGCAATTTTAATTTCAAACTACAGATGAACGTTAATAATATATCTATGTAATTAGACATGTTTCCTTAATCAGAGGTAGCAGAATGGATTGCTCAGTAAAGTCAGTTTCTCCTGAGATCTCAGAGAACTGGAAACAATGAGATGTCAGGAGAGCTAACTTTATGCAGCATATTAGCATTCACTCAGTGTCCTTCAGTATCTGAAATTCTTAGCATCTCTCCATTCTCCAGCATGAAGATGGGTCACCAACAATAGATGCAACTAAAAAACCCCACATTTCATGAAGGTAAATCTAAAGTACCATTTCCATAATGAAGTCAAATCTAATATATCGGTCTATGAAATAAGTGGTCATCTAGATCAGTGGTTCTTAATGTGGGCAATAATGCCCCCCAGGGGGCGATTTCATTTTTCAGGGGGGCAGTAGAACGAAAAGGGGCAGTGTGGGGGTGAAAGAACAGAAGGGGGGCGGTAGGGGGGCGCTGGAGTGAGCCAAACCTGTGAAGGCGACTGCAGCCGCAGTGCTGGCAGTAGATCCGGTGCTGCTGCTGCCGCCAGATGATCCAGCTCTTTCTGCCTGCCATGTCTTGCCTTTCTCCTTTAGGGCAGCACTGAGTGTGGATCAGGTGGAAGGAAAGGTTCTCTTGGGTCCTCATCCTCGCCCCGTGAAGCGCTGCCTCGCACCCGGGTGGGGAGGGAGACTAGGTAGGTAGGTAGGTAGGTAGGTAGGTAGGTAGGTAGGTAGGTAGGTAGGTAGGTAAGATATCACCTCAGGGAGGGGGGCGATGATAACATCCTCAATGGCTCAAGGGGGCGTTTCTTTCAAAAAGGTTAAGATCCACTGATCTAGATCAGCCATTTTCAAGGGGGAGGGCTCTCAGGGAGCTGACGCATTTGAAAAGGGTCACAACTGGAAAAAATGTTCTATTTTTTTGTTCATCTGTTCAGGTTGTATCCTTGCTTGACAAGGGACTTTGGAACATAAGAGCTCCTAAAAGGGCCTCGTTGCGCAGTGGTTAAACCGCTGTACTGCAGCCAAAACTGTGCTCACAACCTGGGGCTCAATCCCAGGTAGCCGGCTCAAGATTGATTCAGCCTTCTACCCTTCCGAGGCTGGTAAAATCAGTACCCAGCTTGCTGGGGGGGGGGCAATTTGTAGCCTGCATAATTAACTTGTAAACTGCCCAGAGAGTGCTTGAAGCACTATGGGGTGGTATATGAGCAGCACACTTTGCTTTGATTTAAAAGGAGTATGGCAAAAAAAAGTTGATCTTGATGGACTGGAGCTCCCTTTACACTAGACGTGGCCATATTCCAGACAGTGTGGGTGCAGTCATCTGATATCCTGGGAGAATGGGAGGGCACAGCACTAGACATTTTCCCATCTTGTTTCAAACCTAGCATAGCCAACAGTGAGGCATGATAGGAACTGGAGGCCAACAGCATCTGAAGGGCTCTAAGATGACCACCTCTGCCTTATGCCTTGAGTTGCTAAAAGCATTTCTTCCGGTATTTTGAGCCAGCCTCTGTGTGCAACAAGCAGTTAGAGGGGGATGCTACATATCTATGGTATCCATCCAAATGCTCTGTTTTCTGGTGTAACCTGAAGAAAATCATAAGTGACATCCACTTGGCTTGCCTTGGGTCCAAAGGCATTGTGTGGAGAATGAAAAAGCACAACCGGGGATGTGATCTGGCAGGTGTGTCTTCCCAAACTTTACAATTCTCAGAATGCTGGAATGGCTCTTAAATGCCATTTGGGAGTAAATGAAGGCTGGAGTATTCCATGAACCCTGGACTGCTGCAATACAAATGTAGCTGAAGTGGCCTCCTGCCAACTCCCTGCTTGGTAGTGCTGCATCAAATACAGCTCATCAGGATCTGGTAACCTGAGCCAATGTTTTCAGAAGGCAATTACAAGCAGAATTAACATATTAGGAGCAATGTATCCTGAATCGTATTTAGGTGATTACTGGAATTTTGCAGGTTTTTCTAGAAAAGCTACCCATAAGGACCTTCTAAGTGATGATTTTGACATTTCACAGGATTTGCTAGTTTGAACGTTTATCTGAATATCTAGCCTATTCTATCTATTCTGAGGACCAGGGTCCTTAAAGCCATAAACTCTGTCAAAGACTGTGATAGTGAAATGTAAATATGCTATAGTTACAATGATATACAGACTCACCAGGGTTGGGGCTTTCCTTGATATTGTTGGGCTACAACTTTCATCATTCACTGACTTTGCTCAGTCAGTAAAGTGCCCTGGAGCACTGAGGGAGTAGAAAGATTCCCTGAGTGCAGCCGTGTGCTTTACTGACCAACTGAAGAAGAATATGGTGTGGGAACGGAATGGAGGTAGAGAGGGCTGCTGTACCTCCCTTTGGTTTGAGGGCTTTCATTCCCAAAATTTGGCCTGGGGAATTCGGCTGAATTATGGGGGTGGGAGTCAGTTAATTCTGAAAGTCCTACCCCCTAGAAATACATCAGATTCTTTCAGAGCCAATGAAAAGCATCTCTGTGTGCCCCTGTATATGTGTATGCTCTCTCTCTCTCTTTTCCTCCCCCTCTCTCTCCATGTGTGTGTATGTGTAGAAAGAGATGGAAGTGGCTCCATCACATTATCCTCTGCAATTTGGTTGGTGCATCATAAAAAAGTGGGACATCAGGCAAATTTCCAAGATACCATGCCCAAAATACTAATATAAACTGACTGTCATGTAAAGTCTATGGTCTAAATTAAATGGGGAACATCAGCTGAAAGAACATCTGTCAGCAGGAGAGAAAAAGGTCTTTCCCCCAGGTACCTCAACAACCCACTCCAGAGCACTGAAATTTTTTCACAGCTGGATTTTTCAAAGCTGAAGGGCAGAGTGGAGGGGATTATGCCATTAAAACATTGGACTTAGGTCTATAAAATGAAATGAACTGAACAAAATAAAACTGAGACTGTCATACTTTGGACACATCACGAGAAGACAAGATTTGTTGGAAAATACAATCATGCTGGGAAAGTTTGAAGGCAGCAAGAAAACAGGAAGACCCAAGATGAGATGGATTGAGTCCCTGAAGGAACTGCAAGAGTTTACAAGAGCTAAGCAGGGTTGTTAAGGACAGGACATTTTAGAGATTGTTCTTTCACAAGGTCACCACAAGTTGCAGGTGACTTGACAGCATCCAAAAACAGCAGGTCTATAAAGACTTGACTTATTCTTGTAGTGCTTCACTGTACAGAATATTTCATGTGACTTTAATCTTAAATGGTTCATCCTAAATGGCAAGTTCATAAAATAAAAACAGTTAGGGCTTTATTTATTTTTGAAATTTGTTTTGCACAGCAATTGGGAATGTGATGGATGGTCATAAAGAGTTGCATAAGGGGATAAAGGTGAGAGTTGTGTGAAGGGATACAGGTGAGAGAATTTCAGCAGCCAGCACTCTATTTTCCTAACAGTTCTCTGTGAAGCAGCCACCTAATTGTTTTAGGAGCTAAATTGTAAAGTATAGGTGCTCCCCCACCACAACAAATATATTTTATGCCAGGGGCTATTTTTACAGCAGAGAACGAGATGGTTGGACAGTGTAATCGAAGCTGCCAACATGAATTTGACCAAACTCTGGGAGGCAGTGGAAGACATAAGGGCCTGGCGTGCTCTGGTCCATGGGATCACAAAGAGTCGGACATGACTTAATGACTAAAAAACAACAAATTTTTACAGAAGAAAGATGATGTTTTCTACTCTAAAGCAATATTTAAAACATTCATGTCAAATCATTTGGTAGATAAACAAAGCTAAGCACCTGGTACATTAGTTTATAATATGCAAAAATATCAATGAAAGTGTAGCAACAACTTATATTGAACCATGAAACAATATATGTTAACAATGTTCTGTCTGATATTGTTGTTGTTAAGTCGTTAAATCATATCGAACTCTCCCTGACCCTATTGACCAGAGCACGACAGGACCTCCTGTCCTCCATAGCTTCTCGGAGTTTGGTCAAATTCATGTTGGTAGCTTCAGTGACATTGTCCAACCATCTTGTCCTCTGTCATCCCTTTCTCCTCTTGCCTTCACACTTTCCCAACATCAGGGTCTTTTCCAGGGAGTCTTCTCTTCTCATGAGATGGCCAAGTATTGGAGCCTCAGCTTCAGGATCTGTCCTTCCAGTGAGCACTCAGGGTTGATTTCCTTCAGAATTGATAGATTTGTTCTTCTTGCAGTCCAGGGAACTCTCAAGAGTCTCCTCCAGCACCACAATTCAAAAGCATCAGCCTTCTTTATGGTCCAGCTCTCACTTCCATACATTGCTACTGGAAAAACCATAGCTTTGACTATGCAAACCTTTGTCGGCAAGGTGATGTCTCTGCTTTTTAAGATGCTGTCTAGGTTTGTCATTGCTTTTATCCCAGGAAGCAGGCATCTTTTAATTTTGTGGCTGCTGTCACCATCTGCAGAGATCATGGAGCCCAAGAAAGTAAAATCTGTCACTGCCTCCATATCTTCCTCTTTTATTTGCCAGGAGGTGATGGGACCAGTGGCCATGATCTTTTTTTTTTTATGTTGAGCTTCAGACCATTTTTTGCGCTCTCCTCTTTCACCCTCATTAAGAGGTTCTTTAATTCCTCCTCACTTTCTGCCATCAGAGTGGTATCATCTGCATATTGGAGGTTGTTGATATTTCTTCTGAAAAATCTTAATTCTGGCTTGGGATTCAACCAGTCCTGCCTTTCACATGATGTATTCTGCATATAACTTAAATAAGCAGGGAGACAATATACAGCCTTGTCATTCTCCTTTCCCAATTTTGAACCAATCAGTTGTTCCATATCCAGTTCTAACTGTTTCTTCCTGTACCACATATAGATTTCTCAGGAGATAAGGTGGGCAGGAACTCCCATTTCTTTAAGGACTTGCCATAGTTTGCTGTGGTCCACACAGACAAATGCTTTTGCGTAGTCAATGAAGCAGATGTTTTTTTCTGGAACTCTCTGGCTTTCTCCATAATCTAGCGCATGTTAGCAATTTGGTCTCTAGTTCCCCTGCCCCTTCAAAATTCAGCTTGTACTTCTGGGAGTTCTTGGTCCACATACTGCTGAAGCCTACCTTGTAGGATTTTGAGCATAACCTTGCTAGCATGTGAAATGAATGCAATTGTACTGTAGTTGGAACATTCTTTGGCACTGGCTCCAGATCAGCAACCACACTATCTGGTTTGTCTGGGACATCCAGATCTTTCTGGTATAATTCCTGTCTATTCTTGCCACCTCTTCTTGATGCTTTCTGCTTCTGTTAGGTGCCTACCATTTTTGTCCTTTATCATGTCCATCTCTGCACAAATCATTCCTTTAATATCTCCAATTTTCTTGAACAGATCTCTGTTTTTCCCGTTTCTATTATTTTTCTCTCTTTCTTTGCACTCTTCATTTAAGAAGGCCCTCTTTTCTCTCCTTGCTATTCTTCCAAAGTCTGCATTCAGTTTTCTGTAACTTTCCCTATCTCCCTTGCATTTTGTTTCCCTTCTCTTTTCTGCTATTTGTAAGGCTTCGTTGGACAGCCACTTTGCTTTCTTCTTCTTCTTCTTCTTCTTCTTCTTCTTCTTCTTCTTCTTCTTCTTCTTCTTCTTCTTCTTCTTCTTCTTCTTCTTCTTCTTCTTCTTCTTCTTCTTCTTCTTCTTCTTCTTCTTCTTCTTCCTATTACTACTACTACTTCTTCTTGCTTTCTTTCATTCTCTTTTCTTTGGGATGTTTTTTTGTTTGTTGCTGCCTCCTGTACAGCGTTACAAGCCTCCATCCATATTCTTCAAGTAATCTGTACACCAAATCTAGTTCCTTAAATCTGTTCTTCACTTCCACTGTGTACTCATAAGGGATTTGGTTTAGATTATAACTGACAACTGAGTGGTTTTTCCTACTTTCTTCAGTTTAAGCTTGAGTTTTGCTATGAGAAGTTGATGATCAGAGCCACAATCAGCTCCAGGTTTTGTTTTTGCTGACTGTATCTCCATCTTTGGCTGAAGAGAACATATCAATCTGATTTCGGTATTGCCCATCTGGTGATGTCCATGTGTCGAGTCGCCTCTTGTGTTGTTGGAAAATAGTGTTTGTGATGACCACTTTGTTCTCTTGACAAAACTCTATTAGCCTTTGCCCTGCTTCATTTTGAACTCCAAGGCCAAACTTACCTGTTGTTCCTTTTATCTCTTAACTTCCTACTTTAGCATTCCAGTTCCCTATAATGTCAAGAACATCTTTCTTTGGTCTCAGTTCTAGACTGTGTTGTAAATCTTCATAGAATTGGTCAGTTTCAGCCTATGAAATTGGCTGGTGCATGCACTTGGATTACTGTGATGTTGAAAGGTCTGCCTTGGATTTGTCTTGAAATCATTCTATCATTTTGAGATTTTATCCCAGTACAGTTTTTCCCACTCTTTTGTTGACTATGAGGGCTACTCCATTTCTTCTACAGGATTCTTGCCCACAATAGTAGATATAATAATTGTCTGAATTGAATTAGCCCATTCTCATCCATTTTAGTTCACTGACACCCAGGATGTCAATGTTCATTCTTGCCAACTCCGGTTTGACCACAATCAGCTTACCAAGGTTCATAGACCTTACATTCCAGGTTCCTATGCAGTATTTTTCTTTGTAGCATCTGACTTTCCTTTCACTTCCAGGCACATCCACAGCCGAGCATCCTTTCAGCTTTGGCCCAACCACTTCATTAGCTCTGGAGCTGCTTGTCCTAGTCCTCCACTCTTCCTCAGTAGCATGTTGAACACCTTCCGACCTGAGGAGCTCATCTTCCAGCATCATATCTTTTAGCCTTTTGTTTCTGTTCATGGAGTTTTCTTGGCAAAGAAACTGGAGTGGCTTGCCAGTTCGTGCTCCAGGTGGATCGCGTTTAGTTAAAACTCTCCACTATGTCCTGTCCATCTTGGATGTCCTTGCATGGCATAGCTCATAGCTTCTCTGAATTACTCAAGCCCCTTCACCATGACAAGGCAGCAATCTATGAAGGAGTGTGTGATATTAAGCAAGCAAATAATATGATAAAGTTTTCCAATATAAATGTGTGCAATCCAGTGTTCCTACTCATAAAAGATCAAAGTCTAAAGTCTGGAAGTGTTGAGTAAAAAGTCTATTCAAATGTGGTCAAAGTCTTGGATCCTTATTATAATATTTACTTGCTTAGTATCAGACAGAACATTGTTATCATATATTGCTTTAAGGTCTGATATATGTTGTTGATGCTCTTTTTTGATATTTTTGCATATTATACACTAATGTTCTAAGTTTTGTTTAGCTACAATATGGAATTTCCTGTGTTTGTTTACCTTCTATTCCATACCTCCTACATTTGAATAAGATCTCTTTAGTAGGACTGGATACAGTATGGTTAGTTTCATTGCTATATAATGAATGTAATGTTTGAGGGATGACCAGATAGGCGGGATATAAATAAAATAAAATAAAATAAAATAAATGTTCTGTTCTATGCCACGAGCGCTAGCTTTTCTTGATTCACACCTGGTTTGGAAAATTATTATGAGTAGTTTTATAAGAAATGTTTCTTTATTAGAAATGCTATATTAATACATTACTTTGTAGGATAATGAGGGCATAGGGATGTTCCTTTTGTAAATATCATAATGACAGGGGAAAAATTCAGTGATATTTGAAGTCTTTAGTAAAACTCTTACAGTCTGTATTCTTCTTCCAGCTTGTTCACTTACAAGCACTCGCTGACTCAGGCTCTCTGCGCCTTTTCTAGCAGAATCCTCCAGCACTCACTCTGCTTGATCAACGTAAAATTGCTCGCATAATACAAGCCACCAATAGACAGATCGATCTATCAGTCGATAGACAGATAAATAGACAGACAGGCAGACAGGTAGATAGATAGTATGAAAGAAACCACAACAACCAAAGGACCACTGTGGGCTGGACAAAAGCTGCTTGCACAAATAGATTAGATCTACACAATGTTAAGAGTAACCTTACCTGGTTGTCACAGGAAATATCAGATTGATCAGTGAGTAATATGGTATAAGCCACAGGACAAATGTGTGTCTGATTACACCCTTTGTTTAGTGGCTTTCTAAAGATACCTGGAAAACTAAACAATTATCTATTATGTTTGGAAATTAACTGAATATCACCATTTGTAAGAAAGGAGGGTAATTAAAGGTTGTTGTACCAGGACCCGTCTGAATGCTGCAGAACTTTTTATCACAGGAAGTGGTGATGTGAGCATCAACTTGTCACTTTTGTAGCCAAGGATAGTACCATTCTTTTTCAGGCTGCTATGAATACATTACTGGTGCCTTTTTGATTTGTTATGAATATATCGCTCTGAATCTTTTCAGTACTCATTGTACAATATCTAAATCCACATTTTGAATTTTAAGGAAATAAGCTCCTAAAAGCCTCTACTTTCTCCTATGATTGTGCCGCTGTCAGATAAACACCTTCATCAGCTTGTTCTCTTCTGCTCCAGAGAGTACATCCTAAGCAATAGCTTTAAAGTATAGGAATGTTTATTCCAACTAAATGTTAGAGGAACTTCTTGATGGTAATTTCCAAAGAAGTATCTGTGTTAGTCTGTCTCCTCATGGGAGCAGAGAGAGGGAGAACAATGGATTTATTTCATTGGCTAAAATCCAGTAATAACTCACAATTAGAGTAGAGCTATTGATTCAGTGGGGATTTAGTGAGTCAGCTTCTCCCTAAATCCCACTGATTCAGTGGGACTATTCTAGTTGCAACTTGCTACTGGATTTTAGCCATTGTGAGCTTTTTGCAGATCAATATCCTAAGAGCTGTTTGACAGTAGAATATATTATGAAAGAACATAGTGAATTCTCCTTTATTAGAAGTTATAAAACAGAGTTTGTATGGCTTTCTGTCAAGGGTGATTTAGATGTGCATTCCTGGATTGATAGCAGTTGGGCTAGATAACTGCCAGGATCACTTCCAGTTCTTCAATTCTGTTATTCTAGGATCACAGAATGTAAACATTTCAAGAGGACACGATCTTGAAATCACCAATATAGTTGTCCCGTACTGTGGTAGTACTATGTCAAATGCTGTGAACTAATACCAGCCACAACACAGGTAGTACACACAGCTTTGATGCACACCTAGACATTAAAAATGCTAGCTTTACATGAAATGCAATCCCTATTTTATTTTTTTTTATTCAAAAATTGACATCCTCTTTCCATACAACTTTTCATCACTATTATGTACCATCACATCACAACTTATGGTGATCAAATAGGATTTTTATGGTATGTAAGCTGTTCAAAGTGTGTTTTACCATCGTCATCCCAGTTAATTTCCATGGCTGTTTGGGGGATTTTAACTCAGGTCTCTGGAGCCCTAGTTTGACTGTCTGCTACATCACACCAAATACAACTATGAAAAGTTCTTGTACACTAGGCCTTCCCTCACCTGATGCCTTCCATTCATTCAGACTATGTCATCAAAGAAAATTGGCCACCTTAGTTGGCGTTAATATGCTTGTAGGCCACAAGGTATGGAAGGCACCTGAATGCAGCAAGCAGCAATGCATCATTTCCAAGTGGCATATTCTTTGCACTGCAGAGAGAGTATTCTGTGGAAAGTCAAATTATATTTTATGTAAATATATATCCTGTGGAAGAAGCAGAACTACCAAAGAACAAAGCCATCATGTATTTAAAATCCCTAATTACATGCTGTATCGTCTGAGCTAGGATGTTTTTCTCAGCATGGAATTCAGTGTGGTGACTAACACCTTAGAACTATATGAGAGTCTTTTCTTATTCCCCATATATTACCACCATGAGATTGGAAAGCATCTTATATAGATAGGGTCCTGACCAATTTTTCAAGGTAGCAAACTTAATTTAAGCTTCATGTTGCTCATGCCTTTTGAAACCTTATTTAGTCTGTATCTCCTGTTTCAGACTGGTGCAAGCAGAGCATATTGTCTTTAATCTGCAGGTTCAACAGCACACGAGTGGCTAGATGGTTAGAATCTGAACAGTTACAGTGACCTCAGATGTTTGCACAAAGGTCTTCATTTCACTCTCCGGAAAATCTGGACCAGAAAAACAGTGAGGGGTAGTAGAATAATAAGAGAAGAAATGCATGAATAATGCATTAAAATGACAGAAGAAAATATCTTGAATAATTTATTTGCTGAATAATGTTTGACCACCTACAGATCTAGTCAAATAAGAAGGAAAATTAATGCACAAATTATTTATTTCACAACTTACTGGAAAAGGCTCATTAGATGGCTTTCTATGCATCTACATAAATGCTGTACATCTCTCTCCAGATGGTGCTCTCATAGACTCTGGATGCCTGAAGAGGTATCTCATACAAAAATCCATTTAGATGATTTTCTATTCCTTTCAAGATCCTGGTATGATATCATAGTGTTTTGTCCAACAATTGAATATTAGATACAGGTGTCTGAATTTAATTATTTCACTATTTAGAATTGAGTTCCTCCTGCCAATGTCTTTTATCCTATCCAAAAGAACATTTTAATGTCTGAAAATATAAAAAGAGGTTAAAAATAAAAAGAATACCTTTTAAATTGAAAAGATGGGATACATAGCTATCTTTCTGTCTGCCTGCCTATCCATCTGTCTATCATTTACAGCTTTATGTCCAAATAATAGCAAAAGTCTCACTATGATACTGTTTGCTTTCAGTATGCACTGCTACTCCCTTAGGATTTCAGTAATACTGTACAGCAGAGAGAAACATGGATGACTGGCTTTATGACAAAAAAAGGGGGGGAAGCTTCTCTGTAGAGCTTCTCCCCATTCCTTAAAATATCTTGCTGGGGGACCAGTATGGCTAGGAAAGCTTTCTCCCAGAAGGCAATTTGTTTTGCAGTAAAATTCTAATCCTGGGCATATTTAATTGGAAATACATTCCCCTTGAATCATTGCATCTTACTGGCTTTCAAATAGAAGAGAATGGAGTGAGGGAGGAACACCAATTAAGTAGCTCACTCGTTCCCCTTCCCCTCCAGGGAGGCTCTTGGGAGACTCCATGTGTCACGTTATTCTGGGAAGGAGGCAAAGGGGAGCCACGCTGCTGAAGGTAAGCTCAACAGCGAATCCAACAGTGTCACAGGTGGAGAAGGTTGGATAGTCCTCACCTCAGCTTTCAACTGCCTGGGGTGGTTGAATTGACTGTGACTTCTCCAACATCATACATGGGTAGGGATGGGAGTTTGGGGGCAGAGTCTGTAGGTGGCTGCTCATGACTTCTCTGACTGATAGCAGCCTGTGCTATCAAAGCTTGCAGCACTTCCTTGGGCAGCTCAGGTTAGGCCATTCTGGCATGTCCACTTGTTGAAAAACAGCCCTGACAATTGCTTTGTGTTTGGGTGAGAAACGGTTAGCTGATGAAAAAGAGATTCAGCTTCTGGGTTTTCCACTGCATGGTGTCTCTTTGTGAATGGTAATAAGTAGAAGAGGGTATACTGTAGACCATCTTCACTACTGCCATTGGTGTTGTCAATATTCAGGCTGCACTTTGCTATGCAAAGCTTAGCATCATTTTTCCTGCTGGCAATACAGGCACAATATTATGCAGCAATACTGGGCCATTTTTTGGCATTTTGAATCTTAGATACAGAAGCACAATATCCCATATTCATAAACCAGAATTTTCTTGAAGAATTGAATCAATTTGTTAGGCAATAATACATCTGCTCCAATTTTTGGCTATATGTTCACCTATTACTGTACACTGGATAAGTATTCTTAATATAAGTATTATACACCCTTTACTCAATGGGACTTACCAAGTGGTCACGAAAGAAAATCCCACTGGTTCAGCAGATCTACTCTAGAAGGGATTATCGGTTGGATTTCAGTCTCCTTAGTCATACTATTTGATCTTTCTAAGATGCATAGATGTTTCTGAATTCATAGGTCTTCATGTAACTTTCAGTTTAAGTTGACACTTTAAAAAATAAGAGTTCAAGCCACACTAATTTATAGTCATTATTTTCAGATGGACACCAATGAGGGCAGTACAGCAGCCCCTCTAACCAAATAATGTGACCCAGTGCCAGAAGGTGGGTTAATAAGAATTTAATGAAGAAGGATGTTTTACTTGTTTGTTGAGGTGGTGGTAAATTGTGATATCAGCTGATTGGCTATTCCAACTCACAGCACCGGTATCCATGCCTCAAAAGGTCAGAAGTCTTGGCACTTGTTAAAGCTCCCATTCACTGCTGGTGACCTTATTTGTGTTTACTTGACCTGAGATATCAGGAAGAATGTAATTCTTGTAGAAGAAAATAAGAAAAGGTGACATTGCTTTCTTGATTAAATGCTGCAGCCTTTTCAAAATAGATGCAAATGAAGCAACAGCTCCAGCTGACAAAGCAATCTGCTTAAGTGGCCTGAACATGCTTTTGAAATGATGTACTTGGAGTGGGGGAATAAATTCAGGAGTATAATATTTATGAAGGTGGCCACTAGATCCTTAGTTGTTGCTACTGGACAGTTGCCAGATGGTCACTGTATCCTCTCTATGAACTTTAAAGTGGCTCCTTTTAAAGAATTCCCATTGTCCAATTTCAAACCTTTTTCTCAGGTGCCATAACAAAAGTAGTCTCACCACTGTGTCTGGTAAAAATTGCTTTCTATATCCACTATCCCTGTTTCTTTCTTTGCTGTCCATCACTTGCAGTAATTACCTTGATAAAGTGCAAATAATTGCCTAGAGTAATTGTGTATTTGAAGATTTTGTTGAAGTGCAGTGGAGGTATATGTTAGATGACATCTGGCCATTTATAGTTCTAAAAGCGTAGTTTCAGAATATTTCCACTTGGGTACATTTTGGATTTATGTCCCACAGAGTGGTCAGTATAAATATTTTCCTCATATGAGTAGAATTCAGCTTATGTAATTAAACTTTCTCTCTTTGTACTTAGAAATCTTCCCAAAATGGAGTCCTCCAACTTGCGTTGGAGATTTTCAGAGTGCTTGGAACAGGAATGGCTGTGGAGAAGTATCTTTGAAATTTATTATCATTAACACATTCATAGAATAACCATCTAAGATATGGCACATTAAGATGCACCAAGGATGGAAAAGAATTAGCTGACACTGTAGTATCATAATAGTTATTTATTATGATATAATAGTCATATTATATCATAATAATCATAACAACTTCAGTATAATATATGTCAGTATAATATATATTGAATCTGTCCATGTTGATCATTGGATTCATGTTCCATAGATATAATTAAAATCCTGTTGCTTGGCATAATAAATCTCACTGGAGTAGGCTTATTGAATCAATGGTGGTTTGGTGAGTCAACTCCTCTCTAAGCTGTATTGATTCAAATGGGCCTGCTCTAACTATACAGGTAGAATAAGGACATCTGAATGAATTGAATTTACAGAGGAGTTAACTCACTAAATCCCCATTGACTCACTGGGCCTACTTTAATGCAATTTGCTATGCTAAGCAACAGGATCTTGGTCAAAACAATAAAACAACAGATAACTCAAGCTATATTACTACATATAATGAATTTATTTTAATTGCTACATAATGGCTGGTATCCTGTTGCATAACTCCATCATATAGCAGGAATTACTTCACTGGCAGTGACAGATAAGTTTTAAAAACTTTAAAAAAATTGCCACTGTTTTCATTTTTATTTATATACAATTTGTCTAAACATGGTGAAGTCATACGGAACCCAAAATTGAAGCAGTAACTCTTTAATTAGCAAATATTTGCCATTTCAGGTCATGAGTTTTCTGTTGCACCTGAAGAGTTGAGGAACAGGATTTTGCCCATTGTAATATGGTCTGAAGCCTTGATTATTTTATTCTATTGTTGCGACTTTTACAAAGCCTTTAACTGGGTTTTGTATCTTTAAATTCATACTTCTGCTATCACCACCTAAAATAATTCCCGGAGAACGTTTATATTATGATTCTTATTTCAGTATGAATCTCTAGGCTCTGCTGTAATGGCTAAACTAAATTTAAAAATTAATTTTTATTTTGGATAATTGGCATATGTACGGCTTAAATTATTTCAGGTAGAGTGCATCCATTCACAGGGGACACAAGAAGTTGAAAGGTTGGCTATGAATATAAATTCTTATGTTCTCATTCATCCATTTAAAAAAAACTGTCAAAAGTTGATTTCAAATTGCTTTTCTGCCTCTCACACACGTGTAAAAAAGGGAACTCAAAATTCAATTGGATAAAATGGCATTTCTTCAGGTTTAAGAAGCCTGAGACTTTCCAATGTAAGGTGAATAATACAACACCCACCCTGTGCTGATGCTCTCAGTTTTATGAAGCACAGAGGGGAAATAGAGAAGCAAGTCTAGTGTTTCAAGAGAAAAAGTGACAGAAGTAATGAATTCTGAAGAGAAAAGAAATTCAAAATGTGTTTTTGTGACATGGCCTAATTATGGCTGACTTGTTATGGCCCATGGGTAAAGATTTGGTGGAGTTCCCTCCTAGAAATATTTATTCAAGTCAGCTGAATGACACAGAAACTGTGCTACATTTTTGTAACCAAAAATAGTTTTTCTGGATTCCAATGCAGAAATCATAGGCAACACATGACTGTCCCATACTTGAATTGCTGGGGCAAGTCACTCACCCCACTTCTTAGTTCCCTAAGCTGCCCCTGGTATAGATATGTGTACAGTACCACTTTCTTGCCCAGAACTCATCCTGAGAGCTTTAGATATAGGGCAGAACATGAATATCATAATGATCTATACAAACAGGATCCAGTTTTGATTACTCATTGAGTCCTGATGTTACTCTTGTTTTCTGTTTGGACAATAGAATAGCCTAACAGTTGGTAAGCTCCATCATGAACAGCACATCCATAGCATGTGGTGAAACTGGTTTGTGACACAGATACAAACATCAAACTTTTTTTCCCCGTTGATTTCAATTCAGTGTTGCCATCATTATGAAGCAGGGAAGGGAAATATGTCACTCCCCAGGGGTTGCTGGATTGCAGTCCCATTATTCTTGACCATTAATTATGCCAACTGGGGTTGATGGGCACTACAGTTCAACAGCACATTTCTCACCTCTGTTATAATGAGAGGTCTTGGGGCAAATGAAATTTCAAATTCAAGCTTCAGTGTATCTCCGCTTGCTGATCTACTAGTTAAAAACAACAGCTGTGATTTGAAAAGTGGTTTGCTTTGTCACACAATTGTGTGGGTTTTTAAAAGCTATTTAGCAGTAAAATTATTTTAAAAGTTTGCTTTTCTTGTATTTTTTCCCCCAAAGGAAACAATTTTGTCTCTCTTTTAAGAGTGAGTGAAATAGGCAGTTATTATTAAGGTCAGAAATATAAAGCCTTGAAAATGTTTCTCAGGAGAAAGAGCAAAAAAAGGATGAATCATGGGATAAGCAAGCTGCATCAACATTTGAAATGTCTCCACCGGAAAGAATGCATAAGCATGGCAGATCATCTAATCACCGAAATGTCATTTTCCCAACTATTTTATTATTGTACAGAAAGATTCAGGTTTTTTAAAATATATTTCTTTCTTTCTTTCTTTCTTTCTTTCTTTCTTTCTTTCTTTCTTTCTTTCTTTCTTTCTTTCTTTCTTTCTTTCTTTCTTTCTTTCTTTCGCAAATCCTTTCAATGCAAGGTATCTAACAGCTATTTTGCCAAGTGGAAGGTAGAGTATCAACAGCAAAGAAAGACCTGTTGATGATTGACATATGCGCATGCACACACCTATTCCCCCTTGCCTATATATGCATGTACTGTATGGCTAAGAAAAGCAGACAGTATTTTTCTGCATCATTCTATGAGCAGTCTAGATTTTCAGTTTTGAGATGCAGTGTGGTAGACAACAGCATTTGACTTCTGCACCATGAGGTTTCTTCTAAAAATGGTGCAAAGACCAGCTGGCAGTGGGATCTACACTACTGCAAAGAAAAAGAAAAAACAGAGGTGGAGGGGAAGACAGACTCTAGTACACTGATTCTAACCTAGCCAATCAAAGCTTACACAAGAGGAATGCAGGCATTCATCCACAGTCACTTACACATCCAATCCTAGTAGTAACCTATTGATGGAACTAAGCTAGATAAGAAAAAAGAAAATTATAGAACGTTAATCCTAGCTAGCAACAATAAGGCAAATAGTTTATTTTGTTCTACACTTAATATGAAATGGCTGACAGACTAGCTGCAAGGGGATAAGCAGTACATAGTGATGCCAGTCTAAGCTCACCTTAGTGTCTCTGTGATTTGAATTTCAAGGGAAGATGTTGGGCTTTATTGAGGGGTTTGGCTGTTGCTCACCTCCTCTCTTTTGAATTTCCATTTCTTCAGTTCAAAATATTGAGCTTCTTTGGTTTAGCACCATAAATGCCAAAGAGAACATGAAGGATCCATGTGGAATTTGCTGAGATCAATGGTAACCCACAGATTTTTTTTTGCTTTGATCTAGATTCACCCCATAAACACACAAATACCCTTCCGTTAATCCATTTTGCATATTTATCTAAAAAGAGTGGACATCTGTAATAGTAATCTTTTTGCCAAATGATTCACATCCAATTTTGTCATAACTTGGTCTGAAACACAGCATGCAACTGTCCCTGAGAAGATTCACATCCAATTTTGTCATAACTTGGTCTGAAACACAGCATGCAACTGTCCCTGAGAAGACAATTGCATTAGAACATTAAAAGAATTCACAGAGATAATTTCACAGTTCAGGAAAGTGTGGTGATTTCCCTCCTGTAACAGTAGACACCACTCCCCCCCTCCTGCATCCTTCTAATGTATCTGAAAGGTCACTCTGGCAACAGCTGCCAGATGTTGTTTGGATGAAGATGACAGAAAGCGTTATAATGCTAGATGAATCTGGCATATGTGCATCAAAAATAATAAATGTCTACCTGCACAAACAATGTTAACTTATGCAAAATGACAAGCCTGTGCCTGAGATGCAGGCGAAAAGGTTAGGCCCAGTATCACACTGAACTATTTAAAAATATTTGGATAAAACAAACATTTTCAAACCTAGAACAGACATGTTTTGGGGGAGCTGTTGCTGTAAAATGTTTTCTAAAACCTCAAGTAGATTAAAATCTTTACAGCTTCCAGGTATAGACAACAGCTAACACATTAAAGGTGAAATCCAAGACTATCTAGGGAGTGCACTCTTGGTCCATTGCCACATACCTTCTGTTCATCGATCTAGATTTCTTTCACATCACTCTTTAGTGGCAAAGTGCAAAACTAAGCCAATAACATTGTGTTCCATTTTCTTATGGAAAAAAAAATACACTGCCTGCTAATTTTTGACATCTATTATTTCAGCCAGAAGATTGCTCTGGTGAAAAAGTAATGTAAATACAAAGAAAACACAACTTCTGGTTAAACACAAATTAGAGAGGATAGAAAAATATTCATTGCCCTTGTAACAGTTTCTGTTTTTTAATACAGAGCTAAGAAATAAAGGGAAAAATATAACACTTTCAACCATTTCTGGATAAGGACCCAGATTTGTATTCAATGTATGTGAGGATTTATGACTCAGGAACTGCCTTGCTAATGAAACTGTTTTGCTGTGATAGGGACTGGGCTTTGTTTTTTAGTAGAGACGTAAATCCTCACTTGTTTTCTTGCCCTTCTGGGCAAGGACAGCACCAGATTAACCATTAAACAAAATCAGCAAGTGCTTAGGGCATCAACAAGGGAAGGGGGCACCACATAGGTTTTTTTTCAGTGCTGGATTTACCATGGTCCAAGTGGGGCACCTTCCGTAACAAATCACATCCATCCATCCAAATTCCTCGGGTCTCCGTCAAGACTCCCAAGAAAGTCACTCCCCTAACTAAAGCAACTGAGTATGAACCAGTAAGAACTAAAAAGTATAAAGACTCACCTACTGAGAAAGCCCATGTTTTGACTGAAATTATCAATCACAGTCATTATTCCTTGGTGTTTTGTTTTGGTTGTTGTTGTTTTTCAATTTACTTCTGTATTTTGGGAGGTTGGGTGGGAAAAGAATAAAAATAGATGTTGGTCTTTTCGTCCTATGGCAAGCCAAAGAAATAGCAGATATTGCTAGAAATACCCCAAAAAGGTTTTAAGCTCATGTTTTCACTTTACAGATTCTTACACAACCTGTCTACATGAATCAAAGTGTTAAAGTGCAAGATTTAGCTGGAAGCCAGTAATTTGATTGTATGTATGATTTTGCATACAATACATGGTTCATTTTTTACCACATGATATACAATTAAATCATTGTATTTCCGTGAATATAATGTGCAAATGATTTTTGAAAAAATTTCAAGCGGTAGGACTTGCCCCATGTTATATGTATAGGGGGCACTATAACCTTTTATAGAAAACAGGAGGGCCTGGCGTGTTCTGGTCCATGGGGTCACAAAGAGTCGGACATGACTAAATGACTAAACAACAACAATAATCTTTTCAGTGCTTAAGGCCTCTAAAGGTTTTAATAAGGCCCTGGGCAAGGATAAGGAATTGAAATGTTCATCTTCCTAGTGGAAGATGCTAAGGAATTTCTGGGACTTTCAGCAGACTTCTCAAATCTGTGCAAATGATGTTTTACACAGAATTGTATATTTTTGCACATTGTCTGGTGTGCTTTTTGTTTGTGAAGAATTGTCCAGTTTTTGTGTATTATTTCCAATCATACAAAATGTTCAAATTTCCCCAAATAAGAGAACTATGGCTTTGCTGAAGAATCTGAAAGATTAGAGATATAGTGAGCAATCTTCCACTCTTTCTAGGCTTCCTATGTACATGTGCATGCATGCATACTTTATTTTGTTTCTAAAAGGAAACGACACTAGAAACATTTCACACAAATTATAGACAGCTTGAAAACAAAAAAGAAAGGAAAAAAAAGAAAAAAAAAGGTTTACAGGTAACAAACAACTACATGTAAATAATTACTTTGGGATAATGAGTTATATAAGTAGTTATTACCAAAAAAAAAAAAATCATATGAGACATTAGTAATGGCCAATACAATGAATTACTTTTGGGGGTAACAAAGCAATGATAATGCTATTGGTAATCTGGCTTTTGAGAAGTAATAAATAATAAAATGAGTTCCTTTCAAATGTAGTATTTTAGCTCTGATTTACCCAGCATTGCACATCAGCAAAAAATTATTCTCTATGCTGTCTCTTTTGATCCCAGGCCCAAATCCAAAGGGACACCAAAAGCTTTATATATGATTCAGCTTCCGAAGGCATAACTTCAAACCTAATTTTCTGTTTCTCTCATATATTGGTTTAAACTATTGGTTTTGCCTTATAAAATCCTAAATAGCCAATTAGTCATGAAATTACCTTTTTTACCTTGCAACATTACCCCAGATAAAAACACGGTAGCCATAAGATGGTATTAAAGGGAAAAACAGTGCATCCTTAATACTTTTATTAATCCAATCTACTTATCCAACCAAAAGCTTTTATATAGTTTCTTGATAAAGCATTTTTACTCTAGGGGGGGAAAAAGCTCTGTAGCTTGGTTGTAGATCATCTGCCTAAGAAACTTTCCCCCGCCAATATCCCTGTCATTTCCACTTCAATGATCCCATAGTGCTGAAGGAGATTCTTTGCTGCTGAGCTGGTGCAAAAACAATACTGGGATAGCTTGACCAATCATCTGAGGCAGCTCCTTATGTAATATGTTGCAACTTTTTGACGTTTGATAACATGGTCATTTTGTTGTGTCAGGAGATAACACTGTTTTGACAAATATACAAAAGCATCATGTCTCTCCTTCTAAAGGGAAAAATACACATTTGGATTACACTGCTGAAATGTATCCAGCACTCCACCATAATTTTCCTATGTTCTGAGATCCCATAAAATTTCTTTTAAAATTCTTACAGGAAAACACAAGAAAACCTTGCTGGAGGTTTTCAAGAAAAGATTGGACAGCCATCTGTCTAGGATAGTATGAGGTCCAGGATGGTATAAGGTCTCCTGCCTTGGGCAGGGGGTTGGACTAGAAGACCTCTGGGGTCCTTTCCAACCCTACAATGATTCTATGACAAGATGGGTGGGGTATAAATAAATAAATAAATAAATAAATAAATAAATAAATAAATAAATAAATAAATAAATAAATAAATAAATAAATAAATAAATAAAATGATTCTATGAAATTTTCACAAACTTATTCATTCTTGGAGGAGGAGAGTGGTCCATGTGAGATTTCTCACTTCCAGTGTGAAAACAAGATGAGAAGTGACTTTATTCCATTTATTTATTAGATTTCAATCCCACCCATCTAGACCAAAGGTCTACTCTGGGTGGTTTACAAATTTAAAAACAATAAAACCAACAGGCATATATTATAAATCCAAGACAGCAAAAGTGTAAGCAATTAAGATATGGCAGGAGGGAAACCTGTCCAAATGCCAGGTCTTAAGTTTGTTCCAGAAAACACCCAGAGAGGGGGCCAGGCAGATCTCCACTGGCAAGTTGTTCCAAAGGCAAGGGGCCACTGCTGAGAAGGTCCAGTTTCTTGTTCCTTCCTTCTGGACCTCCCTCAGCGTTAGGCCCCTCAGCCACCCGGCCTGGCTGGAATGAGTAACTGGCAGAACAGGGTAGGAGAAGGCGCTCTGCCAGATATTGAGGTCCTAAACCATTTAGGGCTTTATATGTAATTGTAAGAACTTTGAAATCAACACAGATATGAATGGGCAGCCAATGCAAGGCAGACAGAGTTGGGGAAATATGATGGTACCTTTTCAGCTCAGTAAGAAGACTGGCTGCCACATTCTGCACCATCTGAAATTTCGGCATCAGTCTCAAAGGCAGCCCACATAGAGTGCATTACAGTAGTCTAATCTCGAGACTACAAGGGCATGCACCAAAGTGGTGAATGCCCCCACATCAAGAGAGGGACACAGCTGGGCAATCCATCAATGGTGGAAATGTGGGGAAAGGACCACTGACAACACCTGGGTCTCCATTGTGTGTGCCGGGTCCAGATGTACACCCAAACTGTGAACGTCACTCTTAGTGGTAAGAGTCACCCCCTCAAAAGAGAGGGAGTTTCCCAAACCACTGATGGCAGGGCCACCCACCCTCAGGACCTCCATCTTGCCTGGATTCAGCCTCAGTCCATTCTTCTGCATCCATTGCTGAACAGTCCCCAGGCAGCGCTCAAGGGATGAAACAGCATCCATTGTTGTTGGGAAAAAAGGAGTTGTAGAGCTGAGTATCATCAGTGTACTGATGACACAAACCCCCACATCCCCAGATGACCCCCTCCCAGAGGCCTCATATAGATGTTAAATAGCATTGGAAAAATAATTGAGCCCTGTGGGAACCACACAATTGAGGCTCCACGGGGCCAAGAAACTCTCTCCAATTTGCACTCCCTGGGGATGGTCCTCCAAGAAGGAATGGAGCCAGGCAAAAAAACAATTCCCAACTCAGAGAGCCTCCCCAGGAGGATACTATGGTCAATGGTATTAAAGATGGCTGAGATACTGAGGATCACCAGGAGAGGCCCTGTCAGCCTCCCCCAAAAGATGATTAAACAGAGTGACCAATGCCATTTCATTGCCATGGCACAGCCTGAAGCCCGACTAGAATGGATCCAGGGCATTGGTTTCATCCAGAAGACCCTGCAACCAATCAGCCACCACCCTCTCAAATACCTTGCTAAGGAAAGAAACATTGGCGACGGGCCTATAATTACCAATATCATCTGTCGCCAAGCTCAGTTTCTTCCTAATGGGCCCAATGAGTGTTTCCTGGAGAGACCCATTAATTATTGCCATAGCCCATTCAGATGTTATAGGTCTGGCTGCTTTGATTAGCCAGGCCAGGCAAGGGTCAAGAGAGGAGGTGGTGGCATGACACTGGTCAAGCACTCTGTACACCATATCTGACATCACAGGCTGAAAGTAGTTACCTTATTTTTCCGTTTATAAGACGACCCAAAGTACAATACAAGCCCCCCTTTTCTAACCCCAAATTAGAAAAAGAAGGGATCAAAGGGCTCCCTTTTTGCTAAGCTCCATGACTTGGAAAAAGGCAAGGAAAGCAGCTGTCAAAGTGACTGCCGCTTTTCCTTGCCTTTTGAGAAGGCATGGAGCTTAGCAAAAAAAAGAAGGGAGCAACACCTCCCCTTCCTTTTTGCTAAGCCTAGCACATCCCTTGACTTTTGAGAAGGCATGGAGTTGTCATGTTCCCAGGGGTTTCAAGAGCAAAGTCCGATAAGCCAGTCCTATGTCAGAAGTTCAGAGAATGCAGAGTCAAAATCCAAATACCAAAGCCAAATCACAAACCATAATCCGAGGTCAGGGTCCAAAACCAAATCACACAACGTAGTCCAGGGTCAGAGTCCAAAGCCAAGGGTCCAAAGAACAAGGTTCGGGGTAGTCAGGAGCATGGAGGCAAGCCAGAGGTCTGACTTGTTACTTCCACAGACTTCCAGCCATCTGGGAGCTGCTTATATAGTGAAAACAGTCATTGAACTGCTGGAAGCCTTTTCATCCTGTCAGAACTCAGGGCTAGTTGTTCGGATGTTCTTGCAGGCAGCCTTCAGGCAATTCTCTTACCTTTTCATTATAAGTCTTCCCCGAAGCCTGGCCCTCACCCTGTCTACTGCGGGAGGAGAATCAGGGGGCGATTCAGCTGTTTGTGTTTCTAATCGCTCGGCATTCTCCTCAGCTACAGTTAATCCCTCAGGTTCCGGATCTTCGGCTGAACTCATGACAGGAGCTTAGCAAAAAGGAAGGGAGCACCGCCTCCCCTTCCTTTTTGCTAAGCCCAGCACATCGCTTGCCTTTTGAGAAGGCACGGAGCTTAGCAAAAAGGAAAGGAGCAACACCTCCCCTTCCTTTTTGCTAAGCCCCATGCCTTCGCAAAATTCAGGGTAAAGAGCTGCCTTCCATGTATAAAACGACCCTGAATTTTTTCTCAAATTATTTAAGGAAAAAGTGTTGTTTTATACATGGAAAAATATGGTAAGTTTCATCAGGCAAGATGGAGTGCTAGACATCTCTGTTCAATCCACTTTTTTCAAATACAGGGTAAGATCCTGGTGGATGGACTCCACTGGCGAAACGTTAGGAAGAACAACCTTCAGAACATGGCCAAAGAGCTCGAAAAACCCACAACAACCATTGGACTCCACTTTTGTTTTTTAAAAAGCTGCAAATTGGTCAGGTGATATGCTAGTGGGAGGCCAGTCACTATGACCAACTCCAGATAGATTGCAGACTATATGGAAAAGTTCTGCCAGCTGGTTGGAGGCTTCGCTTATCTGTACAGTGAAGTAAGTTCGACTAACAGCCTTCACCTTAGATTGGTAAAGGTCAGTCGTGATCCTGACAGCTAGTTGGTTATTTTCTGTTGTGCTCTACCTCCATATGCACTCTAGCATTCTCCTATTTCATTTCATTGATCACAGCTCTGGGTTAAACCAGGGTGAAGCACAATCTCTGTGTCAGAGAGGGTGTTTAGGTGTGATTGTGTCAACAGCCCTGGTGGTGGCAGCAAGCCAAATATCAACCGGAGCCAGGAATGGCAGTCAAATTGGCCGGAATCCTTCTTATGGTATCCTGGAATCCTATAGGATCAAATAATGTTCAAGAGGGAACCATTAAAACAGGTCCTTGCTTCCCACGGGGAGGGAGAGCTACTGTAAGGTTGCATTTAATTAGGTGGTGATCTGACCATGACAAGGGGACAGACACTAGGACAGTCACCATTGGAGTACACTCACTCTGCTTAGTGGAGAACACCAGGTCCAGTGTATAGCCATCCATATGGGTGGGGCTGTTGACATGTTGGGCCATATCCAAGGAGCTCATGGTCTCCAGGAACTCAAGACTGGATGGAAACCTCTGCCTCCACACGTATGTTGAAGTCACCCAAGACCAGAAGCCTTGGGAACCCTAACAGTGCTGCAGAGATGAAGTCTACCATCTCTGGTAAGGAAATGGCTGGGTTGCAGGGAGCGTGGTAACACAGCAAGATCCCTATACCATCCCTGGCTCCAGTAGTGATGTGGAGGACCTCTAGACCCGATGTTGCCAGAGCATAGCACCTAGCAATCTCAAGGGTGTTTTCGTAGACAATGGCTACTTCCCCCCCGCCCCTCCAGTCTACCCTGATATTGGATTGGGAGGGCAGGCAAGAGTCAGGGGAATGCCCCCTTCCCTGCCCATCCATGTTTCAATTACGCATGCCAGACCTGCATCCTCCTCCAGAATCAGATTTTATATAATCTGGGATTTATTTGATACATATCTGGCATTTAACAACACCAGGTTTAGAGTGGAGGGCTTGCTGAGTTGACTACCTCCAGTCTGGAAGAAGGTCACAGTACCAGAACAGTGAACAGATTTCAAACATCTGTTCACCATTCTTCTGGAGTGAATGACAACTGCACTTACATCATATCTCCCTCTGCCAGAAATCATTCTGATGTTAAAAAGACCCCCTCTGGGGGGGGGGCAAGCCTTCCACTCCTTGCCAACAAGGAAAGAAAAAAGAAACCAAAAGATTTAACAACTAAAGAATAACTGATAATTAGTAACAGGATTAACAATCAAATCAAATAAATAATCAAACAAAACAAACCGTAACATAATAAACACAACAAAATCCAGATTAATCAGATGTTAATAACAATATACATAAACAAATTAAACAATTAACACTATAATTCATATAGAATTGTGCAAAAAGAAAGCAATTTAAAGAAAGTTAAACAAAATAAAAATAATAAAAGAGCATAGAAAAAGAGTCCCCCCATCACCCCTCCCTCCCCATTGCACTTAAATAATAGAGACTTTGACTCCTCCAGTCAGCCAAGACAAAGAGTATAACTGAATAGAATTACTGACTTTAATGTCTCTCCTTCTCTTGATGTTGTTGATGGATGGCAGAGATGTAGTGGCCTGCCCTCTCCAAGGGCCTGGCCACCATTGTTGGAACCACAGCACCACAACTGTCCAAAAGGCAATGGACCAGATTTGTTTGGATATCGGCCAGAAGAGCCAAGGAACAGAACCAGGAGTAACAGCAGCTGAAACCAGGGTCATCTGTGAGAGATCACCAACAATCATACCCCCGGGGAATGACGGCTGCAAGAGGAGAAAAGCCATCAGGGACAAGCACAATACCCTCAAAATGGGGCCAGCCATCAGCAGCGTTGTCTTGGCATCCTTAAGCAATCACAGCTTCCCTCAGTTCCAATGCATTACCAGGAACTTCCATGATGGTCAGTGTTCAAATCACCACCAGAGTCACCACAATCCCAAGCTGAAATCCAAACTTGCATTGAAGTTTATACACTTACATTGAACTTTATTCAACATACAAAATGCTTGTATGAACACAGCACACAGACATGGATTGCACATCCAGGCAACAAGCACCAGCTGTCACAATTTTGTACCAAATAAAACTTTTCTTGAATTTGGGATAAAGATTTTGGTACAAATTTTGCACTGGAGAAAATTTGACATGGTCTTACAGGTGACATTTTTAAAAGGGTGGCTTCTATTTCCTAAAGCACAAGAATGAAAAAAAGGAGAATGTACATATTTTTATGTTTTAAAAAATGTAGCAGCATCTTCAGAGCTGCATGACTGTGCATTACAGCTCCATTGTATATATTCAACAGTGGGCATTCATTGGGAATTATGGCGCTGATGGGGAAGCATGAGTGGATTAGGGTTATAGTGGTCACCTAGCAGCAGCACAAGGTGATGTAAGGCTCTCAGGTTTGTAGTAGGGGCAGGGTTCACTGGGCTATCCCAGAATATGTTTCTCCAGATCCCATGCAGGAAGAGATAAAAATGGACAAATGCAGTGTCAGCCCTTGCGACTGGCAGGAGAGAGACAGCAGACTTTTTTTTTTCATGCCTTAAGTTTAGGCATGGATTTTCTATGGATTTTCATCAGGGCAGATGCATAATGTGTCTCTTCTAAGTTTTCGTCTCCCTTCTGTATCTCCCTTTCTGGAAATGGAAAATTTCTGGTAGAGCACATGCCTTACAAGAAGGCTCAGGGTTATCTCCTGCTTTCTTTTGTGTTTCAAAGGAATTGGGTAGCTGAGATCCTGAAAAAGTTATGAGTAGGCCATTTTATAGAGCTATACAATTCTAATCTAAATAAGTATGTTCTCCTTTACTCACTATATGGCAGTATCTTATGTTGAAGGACATGGCATCATTTGCTTCACTATCACATGGTTTTTCCAAACTGATGCGTGAAAATTTGCCTAGCGGAATTGGTAGGGGGTGCTGTGAGACACCCTTAGTGAGAAATGAGTTTTGCAGCACCTCTGACTGACTTCTGTAAATCCTCCAGCTGATTGGCATCTTCCCCAAACTGGAACTGTGATGTGCTTCTTGTGGTTCTGCTGCATGAAGCAAAAGGCAGCTGCTTTTTATCCCATCCATTGTTAGCTGCTTTGAATCTGTGACTCTTGGTATTCATTCTCCACTGATGTTGAAATAATATCTTACAAGATCTTTAGAGAGGAGACATAATGCCTTTGTATATTTATCAAAACAATGTTATCTGCTGACACAATAAAATAGCCATGTTATTAAACTCCGAAAAGCTGCAACATATCTATTTTTCATAACCATTTTAATACACAAAACATTATTTTCTGCATCTCATATACCTAATATCCACAGCAATGTTCAGCGGAGCATTGTGTCCTGAATCTTATTGAAAGAGATTCTTCAATGCAGCATCAGTGATGTATTTAAAAGAAAGAAAGAAAGAGGAGGAAAATAATCTTAATATTTGGCCAAATATTCAGCAACCAAGATATCCCAGATATTGTCTCAGTGCTTCTCAATTGTTCCTTCTCAAACTGAAAGGAGTTTGCAAGATGGGTACCACAAGTTTCAGTCATGAGTCAGTGATTTTCAACATTTTTATTAATTACTTGGACGAGAGGTGCATGGAATGCTTATCAAATTTGTGGATGATACAAAACTGGTTGGGATAGCTAATACTCTGGAGGATAGAAACACAATTCGTAAAGATTTTGATAGGTTGAAGCACTGGGCATAGAGCAGGGATAAGTGCAAAGTTCATTGTTTCAAAGAGCAGGATTCATATCACCAGTTCAATTTACAGGAATCCAGATTTCTGCTGAAAACTTCCTAACTGTTACAGAAGTACAACAATGGAACAAATTGCCTTGGGAAGTGATGAGCACTCCAATGCTGGAGGCATTCAAGAGAAAATTGGACAACCATTTGTTATATCTACTTTGATTTGGATTATTGCACTGAACAGGGGGGGTGGACTTGATGACCTTATAAGCACCTTTCAATCCAAATATTCTATTATTTGGTTCTCCTTTGTTCCCACTTTTGTGTTCCAGTCACCTAGGCTGATAAGTACGTCTTATTCTGGTATGTGCTCAGGTTCCTCCTGGATGCGTCCATAAAAGCTTTCAGTTTCATGTTCTTCAGCATTAGTAGTTGGAGCATAAACTTGAATGATGCTTATGTTGATAGGTTTTTCATGGAGTCTGATGAATTTCATCCATTCAAACCTTGTATTATAGCCACTAACTGCCTATGATACATCTTGCCTCAGTATTAGATCCACTCCATCCATTTCTTTTGGATTTGTCATTTCCAGAGTAGAACACTTTGTAGTTGTCTAAAAAAACCCCCAATTCCAGTCCACTTTAGTTCATTGACACCAAGAACTGCAAAGTGTATACATTCCATTTCTTGCTTTACAGTTTCCAGTTTATCTTGATTTCTACTTCTCACATTTCATGTTCCAATTGTATGTGTTGTTCGGCATCAGACTTTCCTTTAAGTTCTGTGCTTGTCAGCCACTAGACATCCTTTCAGATTTAACCTAGTTGCATCATTAGTGACACAGCTATTCGTAGTTGTCCTTTGCTCTTCCCCCAGTAGCTCATTGAGTGCTTTCTGATCTTGGAGTCTAATCTTCCAGCAGTGTCTCTTATTTAATTTTCTGTTGTTTCATCATAGGGTTTTCATGGTTAGGAAAGTCCAGCAGGGGGTTGTCACCTTCTGCACAGTACTAATAAAAAAAAAATTAGCTTGAGTGTCACCATCATTGCTTCCTCGGCCGGTGTCACTTTCAGCTACTGCTGTTGCCCAGTAGCTACCTCAAAGAGAGTGGATGCATCTCAGTTGTGTGTCTCTGCTGTGACAATTCCACCTTGGGCAGAGTCCAGGCTGATAACAGAGTCTGTTTTCCTGACAGCCTTGCTCTCAGCTCACTGACACACTCAAACCATGTAAGGTGCGTATCCAAGAAGGAGAGTAAGGCCATGGTCCTCTAAATGTAACTATATGTTATTGTTATACTGAATATGAAGTTATTTCTTCTTAACCTTTTAATGTAGTATATTTATATCTTCTTCAGTAGAAGGAGAAATTAACCTGAAACAGAACTTAGAGAAGTTATTATTTGCACTATACCTCCTAGAATCTGCCGGCCCGTATTTCCAGCACTGATTTAATGGTGGCTAATGAAGATGAAGAGGGCCACTTAAACACATGTTTTAGGTGCATTTGAATGAAATAAGACTGCAAGAAAGGCAATAGGAACGTGCCAAACCTCTACAGTTATATTAAAGTGCTGACAGTTGATAGATTGACTTGCATTTTAGTGAAAGATGAACATCACACATGTGACTGACAAGTGCCTGCAGCAATTAATATGATAGGGTAAGTGTAATAGATACGTGACAAGTCAAAGTGTGTGGTACAGCTTGTTTTCTCTGGTTTCCTCACCTGTGGTCACAATATACAGAAGGTCAGCAACTGTTTCAGTTTCAAAAAGCATTGCTTGCTGCCTGGTAATCTGATGTGCAATGCAGCAGCCACAAGGTTGCAGACAGAAAAGAAAGAGGAGTCACTTTTCTTTTCCTTCCTTTCTTCCTTTTGCCCTCTTATCTAAAACTCATCTATGCCAGCCTACCAGTTTAGGATTAAAATAATAACTCAAAACATATTGGGAACATTTCTTAATATGAGTATATTGAAAGCGTGTCTGTCTGTTCACATACCTTTTGCATGTATGATTACCCTAAATAAATCATTTTAAAAGGAAAATTAATCTAACAATCTTTATACTTTGTTGACATAATATTTAAAGATAGCGTTGTTGTTTTTTAAAAAAAATCAAGCCCTGCTCAGTTTGGAAATGAGAATTAGAAAGAGCATGTTGCTGCCCAACTGCTGTGCCCAAATATGAAACAAGTAAGTACTGTGGTTTGTCACTGAAAAATTCATAATGAAGCCATCTATGATCTCTGCAAAGATAGTGTCTCTAGCATTCAGTGTAAACCCACATGCTTTTCTATATTATTAATCATCTATAAAATGATTAGGCCACACTCATTTGAAAGGGTGTGTTCTTCCAGAACATCCTCACAAGACAGTGCATTCACTTGGTAGGTCTGCCTAACTCACAGAAACCAGTTTGGAACATGTATGATTGCATTAATAAAATATGGAACAATTCTGAGCTTGAAGATAGTAATTACAGGAACATAGGATCATAGAAATCATAGAAAAGTGAAATTGGAAGGGGCCTACAAGGCCATCAAGTCCAACCCCCTGCTCAACGCAGGAATACAATCAAAGCATATCTGTCAGGTGATTATCTAAGTTTTTCTTAAATGCCTCCGATGTTGGAGCACTCACCAACTCCCGAGGTAACGGGTTCCACTGTTGTAGTGCTTTAACAGTTAGGAAGTTTTTCCTGATATTCATCTGAAATCTGGTTTCCTGTAACTTGAGCCCATTAGTGCATGTCCTGCACTCTGGGATGATCGAGAACAGATCTTGCCCTTCCTCTGTATGACAGCCTTTCAGATATTTGAAAAGTGCTATCATATCACCCCTCAGTCTTATTTTCTCAAGGCTAAACATGCCCAGTTCTTTCAGCCTTTCCTCATGAGGCTTGGTTTCCAGACCACTGATCATCCTTGTCACCATTCTCTGAACTTGTTCTAATTTCTTAGCATCCTTCTTGAAATGTGGTGTCCAGAACTGGACACAATACTCAAGGTAAGGCCTAACCAGTGCTGAGTAGAAGACTAGTACCTCATGGGATTTTGAAACTATACTTCTATTAATGCAGCTTAAAATAGCATTTACCTTTTTGTAGCCACATCACACTGTTGGCTTATATTTAGCTTATCTACGGCAATTCCAAGTTCCTTCTCACTTCTAGTTTTGCTGAGCCAGGTATCTCCCATCTCGTAACTGTGTAATTGGTTTCTTTTTCCGAGGTGAATTCAACTTATTTCTGTTGACTTCATTCTGTTCCTTTCAGCCCAGTGCTCCATCCTATCAAGGTCATTTTGAATTTTGTTTCTGTCTTCTAGGGTATTAGCTATTCCACCCAATTTTGTGTCATCTTCAAATTTGACAAGCATTCCTGCACTCCCTCATACAAGTAATTAATAAAAATATTGAAGAGCATCGGGCCCAGGACTGAGCCTTGGGGTACCCCATTTATTACCTCCTTCCAGTTAGAGAAGGACCCACTGATCATCACACTCTGAGTACAATTCTGTAGCTAATTGTGTATCTACCTGAAACTTGATCTATCCAGCCCAAACCTAGTTAGCTTGCTAATCAGGATATCACGGAGCACTTTGTTAAAAACTTTGCTGAAGTCAAGATATACTACATCTGCAGCATTCCCTCTGTCTTCCAGGGAAGTGACTTGATCAAAAAATGAGATCAAATTAGTTTGGCAGGATTTGTTCTTGACAAATCCGTGTTGGCCTCTAGTTATTACTGCATTGTTTTCTATGTGCTTGCACAATGACTGCTTTATGATCTGTTCCAGAATTTTGCCTGGGATCAATGTCAGGATGACTGGTCTGTAGTTCCCACGTTCCTCTTTTTTGCCCTTTTTGAAGATAGGGACAACATTAACCCACCTCCAATCCTTTGCCACCTCCCTCATTTCCCATAATTTCAAGAAAATAATGGATAGTGGTTCTGAGAGTTCCTCAGCCAGTTCCTTCAGTACTCTCGGATGTGGTTCACCTGGTCCTGGAGATTTGAACTTGTTCAAGGTAGTAAAGTATTGCTTGACTATTTGTTTATCAATCTCCAGCTGTAATCCTGTCCCCACACAGACACATGCACTTGCACTTCAGATTTGTTTGGAAATTCATAGTCTGTCTTATGGGAAAAGATGGAACTAAAATAGGAATTTAGCACCTCTATGTTTTCTGTTATCATTTTTCCATCTCCACTGCGGAGCTGTGCCACTATGTCTTTTGCTTGTCTTTTGCTATTCACCTACCTGAAGAATGCTTTTTATTATTAATTTAGTGTCTCCTAGTTAACCTCAGCTCATTCTCTGTGTTTGCCCTCCTAATGCATTTCCTTGCTACTTGTTTATGCTCATCCTTGGTGGCTTGGCCTTCTTTCCACTTCCTGTATATGTCTTTTTTGATTTTAGGTCCTCCCTGAGCTTTTTGTGAAGCCCCACTGGCCTTTTTTGCCATCTCCCCCCCTTTTTTCTTCTTCTTGGAATTGTTTGTAGTTGTGCTTTTAGAATTACTTTTTTTTCCAGAAGCTCCCACCCTTCTTGGACTCCTTTTCTTGTTAGGATTACCTGCCATGAGACTTCACTTATCCTTGTTCTGAGATTATTAAAACTGTTTTTTTAAAAATCCAGCAGAAGTATATGACTACACTCTGCTTTCATTTCCTTTGAAATCAAGAATTTTAGAAGGACATGGTCACTTTTGCCTAGGGTTCCTTTTACTGCTACATCCCCCACCAAGTCACAATCAACAGAGAATCAACAGGCTCTCCCATCACTACTACATTGTGTCTCTGAAAACCCTGCAATTTGTTTTTCAAAATTGTCTGCTTCCTCTCTTTGATTGGATGGTCAGTAGTAGACTCCAACTACCAAGTTCCTTTTGTTTTTTGCCCCAACTAGATTGATCCAGATGCTCTCAATGGAACAGCCAATCTCCTCCTCTTGTATTTCTGTACAGGAATGCATATTTTTGACATATACTGCAACTCCACCTCCCTTTTTATTCTCTCTGTTTGTTTTAATCAGTTTATATCCCTTAATTGCGTTATTCCAATCATGGGAGTCAACCCTCCCAGTTTCAGTTATTCCTATTAAGTCATACTTACTGTCCTGAATTAAAATTTTGAGTTCTTGTTCGTTTCCCATACTCCTGGCATTCGTATACAGACACTGGAAGCTGTGTGATTTGGGGCCAGTTTGTCTTTGTACAATTTTATGAATATTATTAAGATTATTATTATGATGATTATTGTTATGTTTATTATTGTGTTTATTACTGTTAATATTATTGTTTCACTTTTGATCAGTTTGGTCCTCTTACTGTGTGTAAGGCTTCATCTACCCTTAACTCTGTGCTTGCGTCTCCCTCCCCCTTCCAATTCAGTTTATAATCCTCCTGATTAAGTTCTTCATGCTGTAGGCAAACACATTCTTCCCAGTCATTGTTAGATGCAAGTCATCTTTTGCTAGCATTCCTTCTTCCAGGAAGCTTAGCCTGTGGTCCCAAAAACCAAATCCCTCTCATTGACACCACCTTCATAGCCAGTCATTCACCCAGAGGATCTTCCTTTCTCTTTTGATTCCTCTTCCAAGCACTGGTAAGATGGATGAAAAAACTATATGGGCCCCAAAGTCCTTGAGTTTCCTTCCCAGAGTTCAAAGTTAGACGTGATTTCTCAGTAACTCCTACTGGCTGTGTCGTTTGTTCCCATGTGGACAAGAAGAATGGCCTCTCCATGAGGCACGCAGCTCCTGATGTGGGGCTGTTTTGCCTGCCCTACCAGAGGGGAGGAGACATTGTGAAGCTTCTGAGGAGGACAAGAACAGAAGCCTTAAAAAGCTTCCCAGCCTTGCGTAGTTCTCTTCATTGTTTTGCCAGTTGGAGAGGACAGCGGGCAGCTCAGTGTGGACCATGGTGGTTTTGGTTTTGACTGTGTGAAGAGAAGTGGTGGAGAGTTGGTGGTTGGGTATTGGCTCAGCCCTGGCGGCAGTTTGTTTGTTTTACTGAGAGAGAGCATTCGCAGGCTTCTCTCGGTCAGCTGTTTATCATCATCATCATCATCATTATTATATTGTGTGTGGCTTGAGGAGATTCAGGATTTAATGTGGCTATTGCCCTACCCCCAATCCACCCCAATACCCTTCCCCCCTTCCCTACTACCCCATCCCCTGAACACACCCACACAGTCACCCATGGGCTTCAAGGAAGGCACTGTGTTTTGGGGGAAGCATTTCATAAAGGATAGGATTTAAAGTGGAGGTGCCGTGGGCTCTAGGATACAGGGCTTGATTATAGATAGATAGATAGATAGATAGATAGATAGATAGATAGATAGATAGATAGATAGATAGATAGATAGATAGATAGATAGATAGATAGATAGATAGATAGATAGATAGATAGATACTCTATCTCTTTCTTCCGCTACCACCAGTGGATCTCTCTTCCACACTGCACCATATATACATCAGACACAGACCAGAATTGCACTACGGTAGACCCCCTTGTGAAAGGGAATTAAAGTTAATTAATTTAATAAAATTGTGGCCCAGTTACCCCATGTCATGTGTCTCATTTCTTTATTCTGGGATATGTAACTATAGATTTTATGAGTGATGGCAATCCTTCCATCACATCCCTTATCTGTCCTCCAGGGAGATACCATACCTGGTGAGTTCATGGATCCTCCTGGCATGTTTCAGTCTCAATTCCACATAGTTGGGAGCCTACTACAACTGCTCTCTGCACTGTAAGATGTGACCAAGCAAGAGTGAGGATAGAGATGGATAACAATGGCACACCAGATGTTTTTGACTTGCAACTCCCAAGATCTCATGATCTCTCACTATGGGCTATGTTGGCTAAGACTACTGGAACATCTGAAAGACTAAAATCGCCCAGCTCTGATTTAGGATTTCAATACATTATTCTAAATGTTGTCTCTGAGATTCATCCAATATTACTTATTTACCTCTATGTTAATAAGAAAACTCATTTACCTCTCAGTCACCCAACACTGAGCCTGTGAGAGGGAGTATTGCCAATATTGCTCCAAGGTCTTACATTCTGCAGGACATTTCTATGCCTCTTGTTTTCAATCGTCAAAATTGTAACAAGTGGAATGCATTATATTCAATCAGTTCATAAACGGTACAAAACCACTGTGAAGTTTATATTTAGATATGGCAGGATCCCAACTGGCATTCACATAAAGTTTTCATAACTTGCTACACCTAATTGTGGCTAGTTTATTAGATGCTGTGGCACAAGGCTCAGAGACCACTGGTAATGGCACGGCTAAAAAAACCTTGTACATAAATAAATAAATATTGTAAATAAATATGGTGTACAATCAAGCATGTGCCAGATACATGATCAAGACATTCCTCAATGCCTCATCAATTAGCAGGTATTAGCTGTGAACCTTTTATGAACACACCTAGCATTTTGGCCTATATATTCTAATTTATATTCACTAGTTAATAATTGCTAATATGTTTAAGATGCTTTTTAACATAATGGTAAAATAAAGCAACTTTATTTCTTTGTCAGTTATGCCAATCTTCTTTTTTTAAAGTGCTTATATATTAGTGGTGTTTTTCACTTAGGTTTCCTTGGCAACAAGATTATTCCCTTATGGGTCCTGTTTTATTTTCACCCAAAGTTGCAGCAATAACAGTAGCAATCTACTGGTATTGCTGTATTTTTTCAGAAACTGAAGTGAATTTGGCCTCCAGTTACATATTTTCAGATTATATCATTAATGGAAAGCTTAGAACTGAAAATGCTAGTAATTTATGTCACAGTTCTTTTCCTGATAAATACATGAGAAATTCCCAGAGAGGAAGCCTTGTTAATCTCTAGTTTCTTGCAGAAAAATGAACAAAGAATCATGTGCAGTCCACAAAAATCTACACCAGATACTATCTGTTCATTTCATCTCTTTGACAATAATCACTAAACCAAAAAGAGCACACCTGAGTGGGTATGTGTTTTCCTTTTATCAGATCTAATATTAATCTAATACTAATGCAGACAACATGGCACAGGAAAACCTCCCCAAATATGCAAAGAGGAGTTTTTATAAAAAAACAAAAATAATCAAATCCAATTTGGAATTATATTATCTTTCACGCTCATGGGTGTTAGTCTATGGATTCCTTTCACATTCCCTCAGCCTAATGGTTTCTTTGTAAGAAATGTTTCCAAATGACAAAGAATATTGTCAGCAGATTTGAAATGTTAAAAACTTTCTCATATATGTCACATTCTTTAGAATACAGTAAATGTTGTTTGTTTAAGATATATATGCACCACCTTTCATCTAATAATATTGCAGTGGTTTACAAAATACGGCAAATTAAATTTTATTAAAATTTTTAATACATTATACTCTCCCCATCAGTACATAAAATAGTAGCTATACTATACAGTTTCACAAACCAATTTAAAATGTCCAGGCAAATAGATTGGTGTTTACCTTATTTCCAGTGACACTTGATATTTAAGTTTTAGCTCTGCACATGGAGACCTCAGTATTTAAGGGAAAGAGGGGTCCATATACATTCAAAATGAGCTGTAGCAAATAGTGCTGTGGTTTCAGCCTACAAACAAGAAAGATAAGGTTTTGACCCCATTTTTTTTTAAAAAAAGATATTACTTAGAACACTGGGATTTTTTAGTTTGTTGGTGAAAAGCAAGTAAGTCTGCAAACTAATTTATTTTAATTGAGGAGTAAAGCTCATAGATACCAGTATCCTGTGGAATTTAATATTGAGGAATAGCAGAATGTATTGTAGTGTAAGGGAAGGGAGACATAATATTTCTGTAGACAATCGTGCATAGCATAGAGGAAACAGAGAAAGAATTATTTCTCTCCCATCTTGAAATACCAGAACTAAGGAGAAAATAGGGTTGCCAGGTAAACAGTATCCCATTCCTTGAGTTTTTAGGTCCAAAGCCAGAAACTAAGCAATCATTGCTACATGGTGCATGTGAAAGAAAAACTAACAGTGAAACTGTGATTAAATAGAAGACTACCATGACATCTCTAGAGCTTGTCAGATAATGAAACAGAGAAGAGTGTTTCTGAACACACCAGAAAGGGATGTCTTGAATCCAAGGGAATGAACACACAAATCTAAGGTTGTTCTATTGGCAGTACACATCCCCTCATATTATAGATCCAGAGCTTGAAGCCCAAAGAGTGGACCCAAAAAACCAAAGTCTCAGGAGGAAATCCTAAGACCTGGCAACTCTAGTAAGCAGTTTGAGAATCAGTACAAAAGGAATACTGTACTTATTTAGAGAGTGCATAGTTAAACCATGGGCAAATTGCCCATGATTACACAGGTTGGCTCTCAATCTTTCATCTTCTTGCTCTGCAGCCAGATACCTAAACTGCTGAGCTATCCAGCCAGCTAATTAATTATTAGCCTACTTAATTAACAGTATGTTTTAAAACAAGCTAGTGCTAATACTAGGATAACTTGAGGCTTTATACTTCAAAAAAGCAAGTGAAATAAGATTCAGGTGTATTTAATATAAATATCATACGTAAAGCAATTGTGGGGACTGTAAATTGCCTCTATTTTATTCATATTACTACACTATTGCTTATGATTTAGCAATTTCTGTTGTCTTTGATCATCAGAGGAGACTGATTTATCTATCACAGAGGCTAATTACTTTTATCATCTCCCCTACTCAGTGGTCTCCATAGGCCTGGCTTGTACTTTTTGATAGAAACAAAAGGGCAGTCTTTGATTATTTTAGACCTATCTAATCAAAGCACCATTGGCCAGCATCCTTCCTATATTCACTTCTGGTGAACACTAGAATTATCTTATTTCTGGAGGGTAGAAGGGTAGAAATGGCATTGTGATTTTGTTTGTCTCATTTCATTTCTCATGTATACCTTCCCCACAGTTGGTATATACCTATAATACTACTATTACTACCATTATCATCTATAGACAACAAGTGCAAGTATGGAAATTTGCATTTCTTATTGTCATTATAATGCTCCACTACTAAAAACTAGAGGAGGTTGTTTACTGCATACCTAGTGTGACAAAGTCCAAGTCCAAACCACCTGAGAAGAGCGCACTGATGATTTAAAACACCCTGTGGCCAGCATCAGATACAACACAACACTGTAGTTGAAACCACTCACTCTGTAGTTTAAATTCATGGCAGCTTATTATATTCAGTCAGAATGCAGGATTAGGTTAAACAATGCTTTAGTGGAACAAGCTAGGATTGAAAACAGTACAATCTTGGTCTGTTTCAGGAAACCACAGTTCAAACCAGAGTAACAGGCGATAGAGTATTGTTTCCATGCAGCCCACAAGACTCCTCCAGTGCTCTGAAACCTCAACACCGTGAAAAGCAAATTATCCCACAGAGTCCTTTAGGAGTTCTAATGTGTTATTAAACATAATTTCCTTCCCTTGCATTGTCTTAGGCCTTAAAAGGTATCTTTTTCACAAATACTGCTCACTTCTTGATTTTAAAAATAAGAATCTGAAAACATGAAACATGTTGTGAGGGGGTAAAATGGTCTTTGGAAGGTAAGTCGCATTCTCTAGAAGCCCTGGGAAGAGCAATTTGCATTTGGAGAGCAACATTTTAACATGGCAGTTGGGTTGGAGAGAATGTGTGGGCTTCTTACATTCAAGGTGGGGGAAAGTGGCCTTGAAGAGTAGGAAATATGTGTATCCTTGATTGAAACTATTCACAGTAAAACAAGAAGCAATCCATTTTCAACTGGCAAATGCCAGAGGAGGAGAGAAAATGAAGTGGAGAAGGGAACCTTTAATCCTGATGCTCAATAAGGCTTGGTTGTAAAGTGCTGGATAGTGAGGTTAGCACACACACCCACAAATGGCCCATCCAGATGTTTTAAAACAATCCCAACAGCCCCAGTTATCATGACCAAAGACCAGAAATAGTGGGAGATGTAGGCCTAAGCATAGGAGATACCTGTTATATGGGAGGCTTGCTTAGCATGAGATCCAAAATGGGGTTGCATGTGAGTTTCAGTGCAATAAAGAAATGCTGATGTCTCAGAAGGTTTGTTTAAGTTTTAAAGGCAGCTGTGATGACTTTAAGCATTTTTCTACATAGTGAAAACTGAGAGTGTGAAGAGCTACTTCCACCTGAGGGCCAAGCAAAGGGGTTGAGATGAGCTGATAGAAGCTCATACTCTAAGGAATATATTGAACTATAATATAGATCATGCTTGAGGATGTTAATGCCAACTTTTTTCTGTATCATGATGCACACTTGATCTCAACAATATTCAATGGACTGCATGCGTTCAGACCCTCTATAAATGGTACCTGACAATATAATTTCAGGAAGGAAAGTTGGAAAGAGAGTGTCATGTATTCAATTTCAAGGTGTCTGTATGGGTTAGAATATTCTCATGTTTAGAAATTACACAGTAAACCCTGTTGTACTGCCAATTAGTTTAGGCTATATGTGTAGTTATTTGTCAATATTGTTGTTATGTGCCAGCTCTAAACACTTTAGCAAATGGTTATCTCTGAAACTGCCTTCTATAGACCAGTTTGGTCTTTCTTTCTTTTGGACAGGGTGCTTACTGTAGCACTTTCTTGTACTAACCATCACCATAGTTAACCTCGACCATCTCATCAATAGTTTTGCTCTCCTACCTGACCACTTCTGTGATATCACAAGGATCTCTGTAAGATCACAAATGCCCATGATATCACAAGGGCTTAGGCTTTAGCCCTGAATCTCAGGGGGCAGTTGTTATAGCAATCCTACAATGCACTTCCAAGAGCTGTTTATTGAACCAGATGTTTTCTTGATCACTAACCTACTGAATTATGACTAGTGAATTTAATAAAATATTTTATCATTTCATTGCTTTATATCTGTTTTATTGTTTTATCACATGATTGTAATTGCTTTTTAGGGTTCAGGGTATAATAGTCCAGTACTCTAAGGAGCTCCAAGATTTTTTTGAATGAAAAATGCCATAGAAATGGCTCAATAAATAAATTATTGATTTGATTCAAAGTGTTGCAGAAGAAAGAAATTAGTGAAGCAATCAGAAATGTAGTTTTTAAAATCTAAATGATTTAGAATTCTTAAAGAAATTAAGCAACTCATTTCTTTTCACTTGAATTATTTAATTGTCTGACAAAATTTTTTAAAAAGCTGAGGCCCGGTGAAAGCATGAATTTCCATCTCACTGTGAGATGTTTAATTTAACTATGCAATGCTATAAGCTATAAGCATTGTGTGACTTTCTCTGTAAGCTCTAAATGAAAATGTGCTAATTAAATTGTGGGCACATATAAAAATGCAATACTCCATTGCAATTGTGCCTGTTTGAGGGCTACATTGTTTCTGAAGAGTAGGCTGCTGCTATAATTATCTCCCCATTTAAAAAGTAATTCACCTTAGTAATTTTTGAATATGTCAAGAGCTTGGTCACAAATCACCTAATCACTTATAAGGCACTCACTGCATTGCAATTCACTGTGTATGAGAAAAGTGGTTGGTGTACCAGTCTCATATAATTTGCTCCAGATCCACCAACCCTCACAGCATCGTAACCAATACAACTTAATTTCAGCTCCATTTCCCTGAGCAGCAAATCATGAGAGAGATGTTGAGCTGTCAACATCTCTAGCTGTAGGTAAGCTATGTGCACTCATGAAAAGCCTAATATAAAATTTCCCAGAATGCCAGTGGGTAAAATAATACCAACACCCTCGACAGCTTTTCCAAAGTTTATGCTGCTTATACTGTACTGCTTCTCCTCCCTCTCCCTGATGATAATATTTGCTTTCCTCCAGGAGAAAATTGCAGAAATTCTAGGACATCTACTGGGCAGACACTACTGATTATTCTAAATTATATGGTGCTTTTGTAATATGTTCGTTTCTGTGTCCCGTGGATAATAGACCAAAAACCATCAGACTCATGCTACTTATGACCTAGTTCAGACTAAACCCTTATTATTTTATATCGGATGGTATGGCATTATGGAAATTGATCAATTAACCCTTTTACATCATACCATATGACACAGAAGAAATTCCTATATATAAAAAAATGTTCTAAGTAGGCTTGTGTTCTCAAATTCCTGTGTTTGATGGAAAACATGAAGGAGAATCACATTAATGGAGTATTATTTACAATGCTTTTGCAACCATATTGTTTGCAAGTTGACAGGAGCCGGGTGTTATGGGATCCTAGGGTGAGAAGGATTACCAGGCTCATCTAGTTTAACTTTGCCTTATCAACAGAGAGGAATACATATATGGATTCTTGGAGAAGTAAATGCCACCACATGTTGCTGGACTCTTGCCCTTCCTGACTCATAAAAGCAGCTAGAGGAGGAATGGCTAATTGGGTACAGGAAATGGTAAATGCCTCCTTGTGGCAGGGTAAGATCTCTGCTTGCTTAAAGGAGGCAGTAATAAGACCACTACTGAAGAAGCCCTCCCTGGATCCCAGTGTACTGGATAATGACTGGCCAGTCTCAAACATTCCATTCCTGGGCAAGCTACTAGTGTGTGGGGTGGATTCTCAGCTCCAGGGATTCCTGGTTGAAGCAGATTATCTAGACAAATTTCAATCTGGTTTCAGGCCTGGCTATGGGACAGAGACAGCTTTGGTCACCTTGGTGGATAACCTACACCGGGAAATGGAAAGGGGGAGTGTGTCCCTGTTGGTTCTGCTGGACCTCTCAGCAGCTTTTGATACCATCAAACATGGTATCCTTCTGGGCCATCTCTCTGGGATGGGACTCGGAGGCACTATTTTATAGTGGCTCCAGTCCTTCCTGGAGGGGAGAACTAAGAAGGTGGTGCTGGGTGACTCCTGCTCAACACCCTGGCCATTGGCCTGTGGCATTCCTCAGGGTTCTGCTTTGTCACCCATGCTTTTTAACATCTACATGAAACCAATGGGAGAGGTTGTCCAGAGATTGGGTTCGGTGTCACCAATGCGCTGGATTATGGAGAAAGCCAGAGAGTTCCAGAAAAAACATCTACTTCTGCTTCATTGACTATGCAAAAGCCTTTGACTGTGTGGACCACAGCAAACTATGGCAAGTCCTTAAAGAAATGGGAGTTCCTGACAACCTTATCTATCTCCTGAGAAACCTATATGTGGGACAGGAAGCAACAGTTAGAACAGGATACGGAATAACTGATTGGTTCAAAATTGGGAAAGGAGTACAACAAGGCTGTATATTGTCCCCCAGCTTATTTAACTTATATGCAGAATACATCATGCGGAAGGCTGGACTGGAGGAATCCCAAACCGGAATTAAGATTGCCGGAAGAAATATCAACAACCTCCGATATGCAGATGATACCACTCTGATGGCAGAAAGTGAGGAGGAATTAAAGAACCTGGTAATGAGGGTGAAAGAGGAGAGTGCAAAAAAAAAAAAAAAAAAAGGTCTGAAACTCAATATCAAAAAAAAAAACAAAAACACCTAAGATCATGGTCACTGGTCCCATCACCTCCTGGCAAATAGAAGGGGAAGATATGGAGGCAGTGACAGATTTTACTTTCTTGGGCTCCATGATCACTGCAGATGGAGACAGCAGCCACGAAATTAAAAGACACCTGCTTCTTGGGAGGAAAGTGATGACAAACCTTGACAGCATCTTAAAAAGCAGAGACATCACCTTGCCAACAAATGTCCGAATAGTGAAAGCTATGGTTTTTCCTGTAGTGATGTATGGAAATGAGAGCTGGACTGTAAAGAATGCTGACCATCAAAGAATTGAAGCTTTTGAACTGTGGTGCTGTAGGAGGCTCTTGAGAGTCCCCTGGACTGCAAGGAGAACAAACCTATCAATTCTAAAGGAAATCAAACCTGAGTGCTCACTGGAAGGACCGATCCTGAAGCTGAGGCTCCAATACTTTGGCCATCTCATGAGAAGAGAAGACTCCTTGGAAAAGACCTTGATGTTGGGAAAGCGTGAAGGCAAGAGGAGAAGCAACCAATATGAATTTGACCCAACTCCGGGAGGCAGTGGAAGACAGGAGGGCCTGGCGTGCTCTGGTCCATGGGGCCATGGGGAGTCGGACATGACTAAACGACTAAAGGACGACGAAAGGTCATGGCCCCATTCCAATGAATCCTGGGATGTACAGTGTGAACTGAAAAATTGGGAAACATGAATTGGGGACCTTTCTGAAAATGCAGGCTTTTCTCGATGTCTGGGAATGGCTGGCTGGGAATGGGATGCGAGCAGCTTTGCATGTAAAGGGGTTGGAGTACTACTTGTGGTTTATTTTGGGGTGGGGACTTCAAGGCCAAACTGGATTTTTCTCTAATACTGGCCTTACAATCAGGAAAGCAGGGGCAGACAAGAAACACTCTGTGAGCTGCAAGTGACAGACCCCCTTCCCCGTTGATGTCAAAATGCAGCCCACAGAACCCCTTGGATCTGCAACCCCCAAGGGAGAAATGGGCTCAGAAAGCCCTCATGTCCTCTAGGTTGTATGGGGAGAAATTTTGCCATGTTTTGAGGACCATCAATTTCCCTGGGGCCCTATATCCTCAAATTTGAAAATGTGTATTTTTGATCCACTGGATGGTCCAAGGAGCTTATTCACTTAAAAAAATAAATAAAGACCATTTAGAGAAAACCCTTCCAATATCCAGTGACAGATATGGTCCCTGGAGATTGCCGACCCCTGAGTTGTTGTTGTTTAGTCATTAAGTCATGTCTGATTCTTCGTGACCCCATGGACCAGAGCACACCAGGCCCTCCTGTCTTCCACTGTCTCCCAGAGTTTGGTCAAATTAATGTTGGTAGCTTCAGTGACACTATCCAACCATCTCGTCCTCTGTCGTCCCCATCTCCTCTTGCCTTCACACTTTCCCAACATCAGGGTCTTAGTTTTTTTGATGTTGAGCTTCCAACCATTTTTTGCGCTCTCCTCTTTCACTCTAACCTCTGAGTTAAAGTGATGCAAACAGTTCTGGTAGCAGTTTTTGCTATCCTGAAAGGGCTGCAATTTTTTTAGCCACTGACTGTGTTATTAATGAGTGATCTATTGTGTCAGTGTTGGGGAGAGACACCTGTGAGTTCTTCTGTCTTGTATGACAAAATATCTTAACTTGGTATTGGGTGCCATCCCACTTTTTATAGTTGTGGTGAGGGCACTTGTTGCTCTCCCTCAATATCTTGTGCTATCCATGAGGGGCGGGGTCCCTACCTATAGATCTAAAGGTACTCATTCATCTGGAACAATGCCCGCTGAACAATAGAGTACCAAACAATGCTAGCAGTAGAACAGTTTCCATATGTTTGTGACAAGAGTCAGAATGAACGCATACAGCATGAGAACTGCTTTGTGAACACTTAAGAAAAGAAATAAGTAGCTGGGTTAGTCATTTTGGCTCATCTCTTGTTTGGATACAAGAAGACCTGTCTCAAAGCAGGGCAGTTGGATTGGATAAACCTTCCAGTCTCTTTTCTGCCTATTATTGTAAATGCTTCTGTCAGACTGATGAAGACTATGAAGTTGTGTCTATTTTTCTACTGAGACATTTTCTCAGGTGTCAAGCAGCTGAGATGATGTCAATAGCTCTGTGTCATAATTAAAGCTCCAATGTCAATAGATGCAGAGCATCTTTTAAGTTTGGCATTCACCAGTGAAGAGTACCTGCCAATACTTTGCCTGTAGCTGACAGTTAAGAGATATTTCTATAATCACTCCAGTCACTTTGAGCCATTTTGCTTGAAATAATGACACTGTAGAAATTCTTGGTGCTGCTTCACCTCGCGTCCATGAACTGCAAAGAAATCAGGTTCTGTTTTCATCGTTATTGCAAATACAAGAAACTGAACTGCAAGTTTATCTCTCAGATCTACTATTCTGAATCCTGTAGGATCTGAATTTAACGCTGGCCTTACTGTAGGAAATACATTTCTCTGAGCTGCTTCTTTATAGTTAAGGTGGCATTTCAATCATCAGTAATATTAGATCCTATACTACTAGGGTGTTGTTGGAAGGGCTGTAACTGGAATAGGACAACGATGATTTGCCTACAATGCCAAATTTAGAGGGTATACCCTTCTCCAGCCACCTGTGGTGAAAGCATCCCTAACTAGACTTCAGACAGGACCATCTTTTCTATTTTCTACTAAGATGCAATAAATGACTCATCTAGGGCAGATCTGATTTCCAGCAGGCTGCAGGAAGGGCTGAGGAAAGAGGGTAATTATTTCAGGCTTCACTGAAGTTATGGTGTTAAGATCTATCTGGGGCCTTGCCCATCACAGCAGGAAGCATTGCTGTTATTGTTGTCCAGAGAGGAGGGTGGTATATGCAGATTGTGGCTAGACCAGGCCTCTCCTGTTGGAAGGCAAAGTTGGTAGGCCATGACTCTGGCATGGATATGGTAAAGCAGGAAGCAGTTAAAGGAGTGGCCAGGCTACCTGGATAACACACACAAAACTGTGGGCAGACCTACCTGAGGCTGGTAGACCAGGCTTCTGGCCTAGATGATGGAGAAGGAAATGGCATCAAGACAGATTTTCTACCTCAGTTATGGGAAGACCAGACTTTACATCTCAGACAGCAGGTCTACCAATGGCTTGGTAGATAAATTATGTATTATATTATATTAAAATTACTAATTATTGCTCTGAAGGATTCTATAATGTCTATCTGAAAGCCTTTATAAATATAGGGCACAGTAACCTGCTAAAGAGGGTCAGTCTGTTGTAGTGGATAGAGTGTTCAGTTAGTGCATGAGAGCTAGGACTTCAAATTTTTGCACAGCTTATAAAGTCATTGGGCAATGGCAATGGTAAAACTACTGCTTAAATATCTTATTAGGGTAGCTCACAGACCTTATTTGGGTTGCCATAAATCATATGTGACTTGAGAGCACATAACGATCTGGTAAAAATTATAGTACCTGATGATCATGGCAGCTGGTGTTCTACTATTGCTGGTGGCAACTGGGGAAATGGAGGTAAAGGATGTGTCTTCATCTTCTAAGCTTGTACTATCAGGCCCTGGGAAATGTAATTTCCAGAAAAATTAGCATAATATAGTATATTTCCATAGACTGTTTGCAGTTTCACATCCTGTGAATATTGTGGCCTGATAGGATATATAGGCTTCCCATTCTGTGCTACTGGATTGATGTCACAGCTAAATCTGGTTTACTGCTCTCTTGGGATGGGAAGCATTGTTGCACACCAGGGAAAGAGAGGGACTAGGGTTTCATTTTTACATTGGGCTTGGGAATAACTGAAGCTGTGTGACACAGGCAGTGCAGTATCTTGACATTCTGTACCAATTAATAGAAAGCTGGAACAAGATTTCCTAACACTCATGCCCCTTACTGTGCCACAAATTCTTCTTATTTTAAATTGATTTTTTCCCCAGCCAGGTTTAGTCTAGTTGGAGGAAAATTAGCCTGGGGAACATTTGCAAAGGAGAGTAAACCTTTCCACCTACAAATCCCTGCCTATTCATATAATCTCAGGAGCAGTAGAATTTTAAGTACACATTCACTCCTCAAAATAATAATTTCACCACTTTGACTCATATGTTTGGAAGGCAGCAGGTTGTGATGCTACCAACTATCCCTCTGGACACCATTTCCTGCTCTGCCATGTTTTTCCCTAACAAAAGCCTACTGTTTGTTCCACTCAACTATATACACAAATCTCTAAGGTATTTGTTTCATTGGTCCTGCATAGCATTGCCTTTTAACTGAAATGTTACATCATATTAAAGCTGCTCTACAGGGTATGTAATCTTACATGACAATTCATTCTCTTACCTGATAGAGCTGGTATTCAGAACAACAAAATGTCTGTCCTTATCACCAGTATGCACTTTCTTAGAAGTTGTTTAGTGACTTCTGGGTATAATTGTCATTTTCTTTGTTAGAAAAATACATTTCTGGGAGGTTTACAAGTACGTTCTGTTTCTGATTGATGGAAGTTTTCTAATTCCATTCTGTATATCTCCTCTAAAATCAGATTTCATGTTATATTTCTGTTAAAATTATTTGCACTATAATTTTTGGTGCTGCAATTTTTCAACTTAAGCTAGTTCGCAATCTTTCTTTTTTTGCTTATCCAGTTGGTTGACCTTAGTGTGTGCCTACTCTTAGCAACAATTTTATATAATTCAGCTGCATTTTTTCCTTGGTCTTTCCTCAACTGATATTGATGGAATGGTAGAAATTACTCATAAATGTTCAATAACATTATGTTTACTCAACATTCGTTAATATTTCTGATTGCCAGCAAATTGTTCTGTGTTTTCTATATTTAATATTTCTGGCTTTTCTGCATGCAGATAGCTATATTTCATATCTAAATGTTCTTGTATTTTATTACTGCAAATGAAGTACTGCTTCTTTCTGGTGTATTCTGTTTATATATAAATATATAAATAAATATAACACTCTGTCTTATTTTCGGGGAAACACTGTATTTTCAGGGAAACACTATAAATATGTACACACACACACACACACACACACACACACACACACACACAAAATGGAGGGTGGGGTTTCACTTAACTGGTGCTTGTTTTGAGAGTAGGGCTTATATTACGAGCACTGCCCCCCCCCAACCCCGGAATAAAGACACAAGACAAATAGACATGGATTAAATCATGGGCCACACTTTATTAATAATCATTCCAAAGAAAAAATTGTTGCCAAATGTGATGTGAGATTCTAGTCTCACCTGATCTCATGGTGGAGGCAAAGAAACCCTGCTCTGGAGACGGAGCTCCAGCGGAGCCACTAATGCAAAAGTACAAAGGGAAGAAGAAAGAGGTGCTGTTTGAAAAAATGTAATGCAAATGAAACAAAGAGATTTCCATAGCCCTAATGTTGAATCAGATCTTCTTCTTCTTCTTCTTCTTCTTCTTCTTCTTCTTCTTCTTCTTCTTCTTCTTCTTCTTCTTCTTCTTCTTCTTCTTCTTCTTCTTCTTCTTCTTCTTCTTCTTCTTCTTCAGAAACAAAGGCAGGAACAATATGATCTTCTCCATGCTAGAAATATCTGTTTATTATGTGCTCCCAGGGCAAGCAGATCATATTGTTTCAGAGACTTTGGGGAAATGTTATCAAAATCTGTACATTTCTTCAGCCAGAATCCTGCTGGGGAAAACCACATGCATAGTTAATATGCAACTTGTTTCTTATGTAGGTAAGCAGTTCTTCACATGAAACAACTTTGATGCCACTGGTTATGAGAGACCACATGGACGATTATTGGTGCACACACAGATTTCCCAGAAGAATTCTGGCCCTCATGTTCAGGATGGCATGATCTTTTTTTGTTTTGTTTTGTTAATCAAATGTAGAAGAGAAAATCACACTTTTTTCCACCTTTCATTTCCACCCTGAAGCTAATTTATAAAAATTAAGTACGCTGTATTAAAAAAAAATCATCATGTGTTGTCAGCTGTACCATGACATTAACCTGAGTACTACATGGTGCTGAACAACATTTAAATTTTCCAGAATAAAGAAATTGCAGCCCAAAGGCCAAAACCAATAGAATTGTGAGGAGAAAGTACCTAAAGAGTGGGATAATGTATTTATAGCTACAGTGATTCACCTTCACAGAACAGGTGGGTTTTTTCAGTAATTATGATAATGCTAATAGCTAATGGGAAAGAATAATTGGCACAGGGAAGGCAATTGGGGTTGAGATGCTGCAAACAGGCAGGCATACACCAAGAGATAAAAGTCCATTCTAAGTTAATTGAAAATAATTGTGAAGCAGCAGGGAAATGTATGCACTAGTATACCTTAAACTGGCAATGTTCAGTAGGCAAAGCTTAAGCAGGCTGGGATTGAAATTATCTATTGACGAATTTAAGTGATGTTTGTATGTGCATCATCCATGAGTGTTTTGTGTTGGACACCTGCAGACTTTATGTAGGTCGAAAAGAATTAATTTGGGGCAAATAAGCAGTCAACGGAATCATCCTTAATAGTTTAGCTTGAAATTAATGCAGCCACAGTCATGGATCGAAGAGTTGGATGAGAATGGATTTCAGAACAAATTAATGGGAAAAGAGAGAGAGAGAGAGAGAGAGAGAGAGAGAGAAGGACACAAATTAATGTTATAAAAATATCAGATAGATGAGATTGTCTGAAAATATGCTTGTCAGAGAGAATTAAATAAAACTGCATTGAATTTGATATTGCAGGACATTTAGTCCATTTGTGAGCCAGTTTAAGAATAAAAGCAGATGGGGTGAAATTGAAAGAGCCTGAGACCAGTTCTTTATGCCTAAAAAAGCCTCAAGCTTATGGTTGTTGGAAAAGCATGTTTTGTTTTTGTTTTTTCTTCCTGGTGCTCCATCTACTCTGGAAACCCGTCTGTGATAGCACTCATGATGTCTGGATTTACACAAATTCCTGCTGTACAAAGCTGCTGTTTAGTTCTTGCCAAGTTAGTCTAGCCCAAGAACTTTGGCATGGCTAAAGTAGTCCTTTAAAATATTTATTTTTTAAAAAACTTGCCACCACCCCCATGATATTAGTATAAGAAAAAAATGGAACACATTGGTGAGCTTTCAGGGGTCATGGGAGAGGACCTTCTCTGTTGCTGGCCCCAGACTCTGGAACTCCCTCCCACTGGAGGCCAGGCTGGCCCCATCTTTGCTGCCTGTCCACAAGCAGACTAAGACCTTTAAGTTCATGTAGGCTTTCCCTTCGTGAATGATGGCCTGGGACAATTTTCTGTTTTACTGGATTGTTGTTCTCTGTTGGTTTAAATGTGTTTTCGTATTGATTTTATTTACCATTTTTAATATAATACTTATTCTTTTTAAATACGTATTTGTATACTTAATATTTTTAGCTTGTAAAGCTTGTCTTTTTCATGATGTAAGCTGCCTTGGGTCCTATTTAAGGAAAAATGTGAGATAAAAATAAATAAACATATAAATAAATGCTGCCTAGACAATGGAGGGTCACATGCTGATTGGTTTAAGATACCTGTGAAAATTTATTATAAGCTCTGATAACACTACCATACACTTAGAAAGTGCAGAGAAATAGCTGAGGTAAACATCTCAACCTATTATATTTGTTTTCCAGTCATTTTCAATATTCATTTCACTACTTAAAATACCAACTTAAGATGTTCAGGTGTAGCAAGTGAACAAATTTCAGATAGTGTCTTCTGGAAGCTTTGATGTGTGTTGAGAGGAAACTTGCTGCCACACTAATACACTGTGGTATTAAAAAATGGCAGCCTGCAGATGTGTTTCTCTTCAGACTGCTGTCTAATGTGTGTTATTATTCTGTTGTGGATTTTCCATGTCAATCTTTGGAAAACTGTTGACATTGATCCTAATTAGTCTCCATCAAATGTCACATGCCTTACATGAGAAAAGAGTAAGTTATATACACTGACAATCATCAGCATCCAAAATGTTGAGGAAAGCTTACTTGGATATAAAAATGAAGGGAAATACATAAGAAGAAAGGGAGGTGGAACAGATAGAAGGTTATATATTATGCGGACAATACTGAACTACTAGCAAGAGAAACAAGACTGGGCTCAGCCAAATATTTAATGACATTATATTCAAAAAATTAGCTTTGGGGGAGTGTAACAAAATTAAGGGAGGATTGGATGATGGTAAAAACAACTTTCCTGCTCTAGCTAAATAGTGCAGGTGATTTTATTTTGATAACAATGGGATTAAGAAGTAAGAGAGGATAAAGCATTAAAGATGTTCTGACAAAACACTGAATTCCACTGGCAGATTCATCCCCCTTAGATCTTTGAATTATAGCTTTTGTTCACCATCTCCTGCTATAATGTTGCATTTTGCAGTTCCGATGTCACTCCTAGGATAAAATCAAGCTTTGTTACAAACATATCCTGTGTGTATGAGAAAAATAATCATACATCTGTTGACAAACAACTGTAGCACTGTGAGTAGAGCAACCTTAGGGGACAATTCTGCTGCAGATTTTCCCCCATCTCACCCCCCTTAATGTCAGTGAAGAGCCAAATATAGTATCAGCTGGCTGTACAAATATGTACAGTCAGCTCTATCATTATGCAGAATGAGACACCTGCCTCAGACAGTTGATTTGGGATGTCACAAAAGGAAGAAATGGGTAAATTATTTAATTTGTTAGTATTATTTTATTTTTGCATTTCTGCCTTTTTCTGTCTCAAAAGTCTAAACTGATTGGCTTTGATAGATCAGCTTTAATCCATCAAAATGGCTTATCCTAGTCCTGTATGTACAGCCCTTTGATTAGCCAAGATTTAAAAATGTACCAGGTTTGGTTCTTATATTTCTGGATAAGTATGCCATCATGACCATCCAGTAACTACTGATATACCATTATAGCTATTTTAAAATAATAAACTTAAATGTTATAAACATATACTGATCAGAGGTCTTCTATAAGAAAAAAAGACAAAGAGGGGAAGAGAGAGAGAAAGAATCTAAACAAACCTTATATGTGATGTTGCTCCACCATCATATATCAAAGTTACCCATCAATCATATAAGACCTATTCAGTTATTACTCACCCAGTTCAGACAACACACAATAAGAGGAGCACACTATCTCTGCAGACATACCCTTTTTTTCACATAGTCTGTGAGAAGCCAGAAAAGAGTTACAGTTCCTGTCTACATGGGGGTTATTCATATGAGCAAGAGCCTTGAAAAGCCACAGATCTTACTCATATGGAAAGCCTTCACAGACCATTCACTTTCTGCATCAGAAAAGTGGCAATGAATGGGTGAGACCAGGGCACTCCTTGTCTAAGGATTTTTACAGTGAATATTGTCACATTTCTTTAGTTTGGGGGGCTGCTTCCTCTACTTTGGTATTTTTAAAAATCAGAAAAAAAATCAAAACAGGGAAGCACTGCCCCAACACAAAGGGGGGAGGGAATAACAAAATACACACACATAGCGTACTCTCCCCCAAACAAAGAAAAGCACACAAAAAATAAAGGCAAAAAAATGCAATCAAAGCTCCCAATCTAAATTATTATAATATATAGAGATTCCTCTCCTACTACCACATGATGTCTTCTCTTCCTGAGTCCAACAGGCAGAATCAGGAAGGTCATGCACAGACAGTAAAATTAACCCAAGAAATGAAAGGGCAAAAAATCCCCCCGAAACCCATGGGCAGGGGAAATACTCAATTAAATCTGGTGGAAAAATAAAAATTAAAAAATCTCAAGGAGACAAGCTGACACAAGCAAGCTGACTGGCAGCAGCAGCACAAATAATCTGAATAAACATGGGGAGAATCCCACAAATCAAGAAAAGTAACTCATCACCAGGTCTCCACCAATCAAATTTACAAATTCAACATTCCTGCACCATTTCAGATATTCTGTTCAGCTCCTCACTGCAGCCCTTGCCAGTCTATTTAATTTCTAGTCAATGTGATCTTTAATGTTTAAAATAAAGATTACATAAAAGAGAGATTGTTTTTAAAAAGCATGAAAATTGTTTATCTGTTTTTGTTAATTTGAAACATTTGTGTTTTAGAGTTTCTCTTCTGACAATGAAAGAAAATAAAAATGGGGAAAAAGACTTTTTCATATTTTGGGCATTTTGTTAAAACAGAAAAGTTCCATCCTTCCATCCTGTCATCAAGTGTTTGAGTACTGCATTAACAGGGTTGCATTTAAACCTGATGATGTAGAAAGAAAACCATCTGGGAAGAGAAAAAATAGTAAAGTGATAGGTAAAGGTTCCCCTTGACATTTAGTCCAGTCGTGTCCAACTCTAGGGCGCGGTACTCATCCCCGTTTCCAAGCCGTAGAGTCAGCGTTTGTCCAAAGACAGTTTCCGTGGTCATGTGGCCAACGAGACTAGACACAGAATGCTGTTACCTTCCCACCGAGGTGGTACCTATTTATCTACTCGCATTTACATGCTTTTGAACTGCTTGGTTGGCAGGAGCTGGGACAAGCGACAGGAGTTCACTCTGTCACGTGGATTCGATCTTACGACTGCTGGTCTTCTGACCCGGCAACACAGATGCTTCTGTGGTTTAACCTACAGTGCCACCACATCCCTTTTCAGTAAAGTGATATGTAAGCAATACATATTACAGAAAAGTGATATGTAAGCAATAAAAGACAAAATTAGGCATCACGACTGACATATTCTGGTTTCTTTATGTTTCCAGCCATCAGCTCACTACATACATACATACCTGTGAGTATATTGTGCATGTGCAGTACTTCAAGACACTTCTTCTCTTTAGAGTTATCAATAAGTATCCCTTGATTATTTGTTTAGCAATCTCAAGCGGCAACCCTGTCCCCTCCATTTCTACTACACACTTGTCAGGAGAGTCATAAACTGTCTTTTGGGGAAAAGACTGATCTAAAGTAGGAATTGAGGATTTTTGCCTTTTCTTTGTTGTCTCCTATCATTTTTTCCATTTCCATTGAGTAGTTAAGCCACTGTTTCTTTTCTCTGACCTTTGCTATCCACAGCCCTCAAAAATGTTTTTGTTGCTTTTAGTGTCTCTTGTTAACTGCAGCTCACTCTCATTCTTAATGCCATCCCTATAATTCCTTGCTACTTGTCTGTAAAATTCCTTTGTAGCTTGGCCTTTCTTCCATTTCCTATATGTGTCCTTTTTTGTATTTTCAGGTGCTCTCTGGGCTTTTTGTGAAGCCACATGGGTCTTCTTTTACTATTTCCTACTTTTTTTTCTTGGAATTGTTTGTAGGTTTAGATTTAGAATTATATTTTAAAGAAAATCCCACCCTTCTTGGACAATTTTTCCTGTTAAGATCTCCAGCCATGGGGTCTTACTTATCATTGTTCTGAGTTTATTAAAATTGCTTTCCTAAAATCCAGCATACACATATGGCTATATTCTGTTTTTGTGTCCTTTGAAATCAAGAACTCAAGCTGAACATCATCACTTCCCCCTGAGTTCCCCTTACTGCCACTTCTTCCACCAAGTTATCTCTATTGCTTAGAATCAAATCAAGGATAGGGGATCCTCTAGTTTCTTCCTCCACTTCTGTAGGAGGAAATTGTCAGCCACACAAATCAGGAATTTCTTGGAAGGGCCATATTTGGCAGAATTTGTTTCTCACGAGATATCAGGATAATTGAAATATCCCATTACTACTATATCATGTCTCTTTGAAGTTCTTGCAGTTTGTTTTTCAAATGTTTCATCTGCATCTTCTCCTTGATTAGGTGGTAGGTAGTAGATTCCTACTGTCATGCTCCTTTTACTTTTCACCCCAATTTTATTAATCCAGATGCTCTCAATGGGACAATGAAGCTCATCGTCCTGTATTTCTGTGCAGGAATATGCATTTTTGTGTTACATTGTGTTATGCAGTATTACATTGCAGAAGACTTGTAAAAGTGAAGTATTGTTCTGATGTGGCCATTTTCCTCTATGCTTAAACATATTTGCATTGATAGGTTTATATGCATAGGTGCCCATCTTTGTGTGGGCCTTTGTGGGTTTTGCTTAGCATGAGCAGAAGCTAACTCTGATTCACAGTGCTTTTTTGCAATTTCCTTTTCATGTTCTCTCCCTGATCTGACAAATACATGTCTGGGGTGAATATGCATGCTTACCAATTAAATGTCTGAGAAGACAGAGGTTTTCATGAAGTAATCTAGTTATAATAAGGAGAAGGAATTAACTTATACAGCTGTGCTGGTCAGCTAATTGTTTCTAGACACCTGTATCTGGGAACTCAATGTGTTATCAATTTACTCATAAACTAAATTATTTGAAGACACAAGTGATATCAATCAGTGAAGACTCTCCTTATCAGTGTGCCAATTAAAGAACTAATCATCAAACATTTTGACAATTAAGAAAAAAATATGTTGTGATTTTTGTCAAGTGACAGGTGCTAGCTCCCTAAAATCTACATAAGGACCAGGGCATTGTAAGTTTTGATGTAGGCTATAGCTTGTTGGTGCTGCATAGTGGATGTGATTGTGAATGCCCAAAGGGTTCAAGCAGATGGAATGGGCTTGCCCCTGTATGGGGAGTTTCCATTGACAGAACAGGTTTTCAGGTTATATCTTTGCTTTCCTCTATACCTGCTATAATGGATTGAATAGGGTTTTTTTTGTATTCGCGAAGGCTTTCATGGCCAGGATCTAATGGTTGTTGTGGGTTTTTTGGGCTCTTTGGCCCTGTTCTGAAGGTTGTTCTTCCTAATGTTTCACCGGTCTCTGTGGTCGGCATCTTCAGAGGACAGGAGTAGCACCAGAGCACAAGTGCTACTCCTGTCCTCTGAGGATGTCAGTCACAGAGAATCCATACTATTTTATTTCCATGTACTATTTGCAGATGTTAAAGCTGGACAGGAAAATGTATTTTCATTCAACATCTGTTGTTGAAGAGCTTTACAGATACCTCGGATCACCAGAAAGCATTGTTACATACAGCACTGATGCTACCTGTCTGTCATGGGTTTGGAGGGAAAGTTCCATCCTATGGGGAGTGGAAGGCGGGACATCAGGAGGAGGGGCTGTACTGTATAAATATGTGATGCCTGTGTGCTGAGACTCACACACTGAGGGAGACGCTGAGAGACACTGGGTGGTGACGAAGCAGCAGCTGGGAAGAAGAAGCTGTTGTGGGAGTCAGTGTGTCAGACAGGGTACTACTGTGTGTCAGAGTACCAACCTGATAGGTTCAGGTGTCTGTTGGGTAGCCAGAACTGATAGGTTCAGGGTCTGTGCTTTAAGTTAAGGTTCTGGGTGAACCAAACTGTATGCTTGTATGAGTGAGAATAAGCCACATTACTTTATATTATTCACCTGATTGTTTATTTTTCCCTGTGTGTATTTAAAATAAACCTGATTCTTTTATTGTTTAAAAATCCATCCCTGGTCTGTGTGACTTCTTAAAGGGAATGGTTGGTGGCAGCTTAGTGTAACTGTGTGGCAGATCCCAGTAGGTCTGGGTTTGTCACATTGATTGGTGTCCAGCGTGTGGGATACGACTGGTCCAGTTGTCCAGTGGTCCAGCAAAGCCTTGGCAGGTGTGCCCAGAGCAAGGGGGGTCTAGTCAGGGACAGTCTGAGGCGCGTAGGTAATCTTCTAGGTGTACCTCACGGGGAGGTGCGCTAGTAGAAGAACGTGCCAACTGGGGAGACTTAGATTAAGGTGCTCTGAGGCAGCCTAGTTTTGGCGGGAAAAAGCTGAGGCAAAACTGCGTAGCAACAGTGAGCTAGCTTGCCAGCTGAGAGGCCCAGCAGAGGGGGGTAGGCTCTGACTCGATACTGTTGCAACTTTAGTGCTGAAGAACAGCAGCAATCTCTAGGGAGAGCTGGTTCTGAGGCAAGAAGGAAAAAAGTGGTCGTTTTATTTTGAGGCTTGACTTTTTAAAGCAGCCTGTTCTGGGGGGGGATTATGCCCTTGACTCGAAGCCAGATAGCAGACATGAGTGAAGTGAAAGACCCCCAGATTGACCAAGGTTCTGAGGATGAATTTGGCTCAGTGCAGGGTGACAGCACAGGAGAGCAGAACCCAGAACTTAGAAAATTGCTCATAGCCCAACAGCATGAACTGAGGATGAGGCAATTTGAAGTGGAGGAAAGGGAAAGGGAAAGGCAGAGGCAATTTGAAATAGAGAAATTGGAAAAAGAAGAAAGATTAGAGAGAGAGAGAATGGAGAGGGAAGAAAGAATGGAGAGAGAGAAAATGGCGTTTGAATTAAAAAAATTGGAACTGATGAATCAGAACAACAATAATAATAATAGGGATACTGAGGGAGGCCAACTGTCTAAAGCTGACCTGAAGAAATTCCCTGTGTACCACAAGGGAGATTGTCCTGAGGTGTTCTTTTCCTTAGTGGAAAGAGCGTTTGTGGACTTCTCAGTGAGGGAAACTGAGAAGATGACCATCATGCGATCTTTAATCAGTGGTAGCCTGGCTGAGGTTTATGCCGAGATGCCTGAGGAACTGATGAAAGATTTTGCAGAGTTTAAGAAACTGGTGTTTGCAAGACATGGGATAAATGCAGAGCAGCTGAGACAAAGATTCAGGTCCCTCACCAAGAAACCAGAACAGACTTTTACCCAAGTGGGGGCCCAATTGGTGAGGCTGCTTGAGAAATGGCTATCGCAGGAGGGAACAGAGACCTATGAGCAGCTTAAAGATTTGATAGCACTGGAACAGTTCTATTCAGTCCTGCAAGGGGAATTGAAATTCCAGGTGAGGGAAAGGAAACCGAAATCTGTGGCAGCAGCCGCAGAGATCGCGGATTTTATTTCCCAAATAAGAAAGCCCTTGGGTGAGGGGAAATCTGTGGGTAAACCCAAAGAAACCTACAGCAAGTACTCTCAGGGACCAGGGAAAAGCCAGCAAGGGGGAGGGGCCCATGGTGAAGGGAAGCCCTCAGACATGAAACCAAGACCTCAGATTTTGGAGGGAAAACCAAAACAAGATGAGAGAGAATCAAAATACACCAGAAAATGTTATTTCTGTCAGGGAAAGGGTCATCTAATCTCAGAGTGTCAGAAATTAAAGCAGCTAAAAGGAATGGTGCCTCAGGAGTCTAGTGGGACCAAGCCAAAAGCTGTGTTCTGTGTCCAGAAAGAGCAAAGCTCAGTGTCACTGAGGGAGCCTGTTGCCATGGCTACTCAGTCTGGAACAGCTACCTATGCTGAGCAGGCTGAGGAAAATGGTCCTCTTGTGGAGGTAAAGCGCTGCTTGCTGATAAAAACAGATTCTCAGTTGTTTGAGACAGCAGGGGTGGACGTAGGAATACTTGACCGTCAGTATAGGGGGCTGCGGGACACTTGTTCCCAGGTAACCCTGTGCCATCCAGATATTATTCCTCGGGAGTTTATAATCCCAAATGAGAGCATAAAGGTGGCAGGGATTGAGGGGCAGGTAATCTCTCTGCCAGTAGCAGAGGTACCTGTCCACTTTCAAGGCTGGAGGGGAGATTGGCGGCTAGCAATTTCATCGACTCTGCCAGCAGCCGTGCTCGTGGGAAATGACCTGGCTGAACATGTGAAACGGGTGCTAGTGATTACACGCTCACAAGCCACCACGGGGACAGTTCAGGGGGGTAATGATGAGCCAGAGACGGAAGCAGAGGGGAGTTCAGAAGCCGTGGTGGAAACCTTAACCACAGACAGCAGATTTGGACAGGAGCAAAAGGCAGACGCCACTCTCCAAAAGTGTTTTGAACAGGTGACTGACGCCCAGCTAACACCTGAAACCCCAGTGAGATTTCTGGAGAAAAAGGGGATTTTATATAGAGAAACCCTGAGGAATATCTCAAAAGGGGGAGATGGGATCAGAAGTCAGCTGGTGGTACCTGAAAAGTATCGCCCCATGATCTTACAAAGGGGGCACTCTGACATGTTTGCTGCACACTTAGGAGTGAACAAAACACAGCAGAGAATCACACAGAATTTCTACTGGCCTGACATAGGGAAGCAGATCAGGGAGTTCTGTAAACAATGTGATGTGTGTCAAAGGCAGGGGAATAACCGCGACAGGACCAAAGCAAAGTTGTGCCCTTTGCCTGTGATTGACACTCCGTTCAAATGCATAGGGGTGGATATTGTGGGACCTTTGCCCAAGGCCACAAAGAGGGGGAACAGGTTCATCCTAACAATTGTGGACCATGCCACAAGGTATCCTGAAGCCATACCCTTGTCTAACATTGAAACTAACACAGTGGCCGATGCTTTGGTGGGGTATATGTCCAGGATGGGATTTGCCTCAGAGATAATCACAGATTTGGGCGCATCGTTCACATCAAAGCTCATGAAACGCTTATGGCAAATCTGTGGAATTAAGCACAAGGAAACCACTGCCTATCATCCTGAAAGTAATGGGTTAACTGAGAAGTTCAATGGGACTCTAATGCGCATGATTAGGGCTTACTTGGCAGAGAATCCAAACAATTGGGACCAGAAGCTGCAATCCCTTTTGTTTGCTTATCGATCAGTGCCACAAGCCAGTACCGGGTTCAGTCCATTTGAACTTCTATTTGGGAGAAGGGTGAAAGGGCCCCTTGATTTGATCAAACAAAATTGGGAGCAGATCACCCAGGATGACCCACAAGACGTTGTGACATACATAGACACCTTGATGAATGACCTAAGGAGAAATCTAGAGCTGGCAGCAGAAAACCTGCAAGCTCAGAAGGTCAGACAGAAAACATGGTATGACCACAAAGCTAGAGAGAGGCACTTTGACCCAGGGGAGGAAGTGCTTTGGCTTAGGCCCTGCAGAGAGAATAAACTGCAGCTCAAATGGGCAGGACCATATAGGGTCATTTCCAAGATGTCAGACCTGAACTACCTAATAGAGCAGGAGGAGAACCAAGCAAGGAGGGTGGTTCATGTGAATGCCCTAAAACCCTACTACAGAGGGGAACAGAGGGTTTTATTCGCGATAAAAGCAGCTGAGAGCGAGGAAGCTGAGTTACCCTTCTGGGAGGGTAGAGGGGAAGTAAAATACAACCCAGAGGAGGTAAAGATCAGTCCTGCACTCACCCAAGACCAGCAGCAAGAACTAAAAATGCTGCTTAGTAAATATCAACAGGTGTTTTCCAACAAGCCGGGGATAGTGAAGGGAGTGATGCATCGGATCCATACAGGGGATGCACCCCCGCAGGCAGTATCCCCATACCGAGTAACGGGACCCTATAGGGACAAGGTGCGGAAGGAGCTGGACGAAATGCTGAGGGAGAACATAATCGTCCCCTCTTCTAGTCCTTGGTCCTCTCCGATAGTCCTTGTGGACAAGCCTGATGGGAGCATTAGGTTTTGTGTCGATTACAGGAAATTAAACCGTGTAACCACTCCTGATGCCTACCCAATGCCCAGGCTAGACAACCTGATTGAAACCATAGGGGGTTGTCGGTTCATCTCATCATTGGACCTGGTAAAGGGATATTGGCAATTAAGAATTGATCCCAGGGATCAAGAAAAGACTGCCTTTTGCAGCCCTTTTGGTCTCTATGAGTTTCGAGTCCTGAGCTTTGGTCTCAGAAATGCACCAGCCACATTCCAAAGGCTGATGGACCAGACCTTGGCAGGGCTCAGTGACTTTACAGTGGCCTACATGGACGACATAGGGATCTTCAGTAATACCTGGGAAGATCACCTGATACACCTGGAGTTAGTGCTGCAGAGGTTAAGTGCAGCAGGGCTCACAGTAAAGGCCAGCAAGTGTCAGCTGGGTAGCCCAGAAATAAAATACTTGGGTCACATGGTAGGGGGAGGAATGATAAAACCCCTGGAGGCCAAAATAGAAGCTGTTCGTGATTGGCCTAGACCCAACACCAATAAAAAAGTCAAATCATTTCTTGGGTTGGTGGGCTACTACAGAAAGTTCATCCCGAGGTTTAGCGAGATTGCGGCTCCGCTGACCGATCTGACGAGGAAGAAGGCAGATGACCGCATCCCGTGGACCAGCGACTGTGAGGCGGCGTTCCAGAGGTTGAAGGAGGCGTTAATCAACTATCCAGTCCTGCGTGCTCCAGACTTCGACCGGGAGTTCATCATCTGCACCGATGCGTCTAGCAGCGGGGTAGGAGCAGTTCTGTGCCAGGAGGATGAGAATGGTGACCAGCATCCAGTGTCCTACCTGAGTAGGAAACTTCAAAAAGGTGAGAGACATTTGGCAGCCGTGGAGAAGGAGTGTTTGGCCATAGTCTACGCGATCCAGAAGGCCAAGCCTTACATCTGGGGAGGACATTTTGTTCTGTGTACTGACCATTCACCATTGCAATGGTTAAAGACAATGAAAACCCACAATAGCAAACTTATGAGGTGGGCTTTGAACCTACAGGACTATGACTTTGAAGTGAAGGTGGTCAGAGGGTCAGTGAACTGTGTTGCTGACGCCTTATCAAGAAGACCTGAAGAATGAAGACGGCGAAAGAACATGGACTATGTGTATATAATGATGACAAAAAGTTAAATGTACCTGGTTTTGAATTTGGTTTGTATGAATAAAGGTAAATTGATGTAATGTATATGGTAAATGTTTAAATGCATAATTGCTATGGTTAACTTAGAGTGTAAGTATGAGTAAGTATAATATGGTATGTATAACTGTTGTTGTGTATTTTATACAGGTTGTTTTTTGGTGAAAAGCACCTTAGCTTTCCCCCTACAAAACAACTTATAAAGAGGGGAGGTGTTACATACAGCACTGATGCTACCTGTCTGTCATGGGTTTGGAGGGAAAGTTCCATCCTATGGGGAGTGGAAGGCGGGACATCAGGAGGAGGGGCTGTACTGTATAAATATGTGATGCCTGTGTGCTGAGACTCACACACTGAGGGAGACGCTGAGAGACACTGGGTGGTGACGAAGCAGCAGCTGGGAAGAAGAAGCTGTTGTGGGAGTCAGTGTGTCAGACAGGGTACTACTGTGTGTCAGAGTACCAACCTGATAGGTTCAGGTGTCTGTTGGGTAGCCAGAACTGATAGGTTCAGGGTCTGTGCTTTAAGTTAAGGTTCTGGGTGAACCAAACTGTATGCTTGTATGAGTGAGAATAAGCCACATTACTTTATATTATTCACCTGATTGTTTATTTTTCCCTGTGTGTATTTAAAATAAACCTGATTCTTTTATTGTTTAAAAATCCATCCCTGGTCTGTGTGACTTCTTAAAGGGAATGGTTGGTGGCAGCTTAGTGTAACTGTGTGGCAGATCCCAGTAGGTCTGGGTTTGTCACAAGCATATGGTAGATCAAATCAAGCTTGACGTCTTTCTGAAGAAGGAACAAATTATTACATTGAAGCTGTTGTACTTTCAGAACATCATGAGAAGACCAGTCTCACTGAAAAAGGTTATGATCCTGGGCAAAAGTGAAGGCAGCAGAAAATGAAGAAAACAATACAAGCTACACTGACTTAATAAAGGAAGCTACAACCTTGAGTTTATAGGACCTGAACACACCTGTTAATGACAGGACCTCTTAACAGTCATTAATTCAGAGTCATCATAAGTTAGAAGTGACTTGATGGCATGTAACAATACCACAATTTTTTTAATGATCCCTACACCCAAGAATATATACACAGTACAACTTTCAATTTTAAAAAAAATTAAAATAGTGTGCCAAGGAAATCTGGTTTTTATGAAACAACAACCCTGAATTCTTTGACTAAAACAAAAGCATTTTGAATGGTTGTTGTGGGTTTTTCGGGCTCTTTGGCCGTGTTCTGAAGGTTCTTCTTCCTGACGTTTCGCCAGTCTCTGTGGCTGCCATCTTCAGAGGACAGCAACCAGCATTTTGAATGGTTTCTTTTTTCTTGAGAAAGTTATCAGCTAATGTTTAGTATTTTGAATGTTTACACTACTCAGGGGACCAAGAGCTATAAATAGTACTGGAGACGATCTGTCAGTCCGCTGAAATTTTGTTTACATGTTCCTTTGGATTTTGAAACTTTATTAAGCATTTCTATTCCACAATCAAATCTTCAGAATCATGAGGGATAGAAACTTGTTTTACATAAACATAAAAAGGCTGCTCTTATTTATAGGAAACTGGTTTGTGCTTTCCATGGTAAGAGACCCTATAACAGTTCTGTATACCTTACAATAGCATATGTAGAACAATCACTGAACAGTAATATTTGTTGCAATTGGTATTATATTTGTCAGAATTCCAGTTGTTAAAACTGCAATTATCACATTTTTTTCTGCCTTAAATATGCCTGCTGTGAATGGTAAGTGCCATAATTTGCAATGCTGCACATTGTGCATGAAATCTAAGGGAATTTTCATTAAATACATTCAATGTAGCATTTATTTCAATCTTAGATCTTACATTCAAATTGAATGCAGTTTATTTGAAAGTGCAATGGTGCAGACATAGAAATAAACACATACACACATTTAAATAAATACATTTCTTTTCTCATATTGAATCCTAAGCTTTTTAAAATTTGACTTTGTGGTGATTCAAATGGGATTTTGTTTTTTTAAAAAAGCATTTCTGTTGTTTCTTGAAACAACCTGTAGCAATGTTATACAAAATCATTTTAATGTAACATAATGGATGAGAATTTGCAGAGCTACCATTACATAATGCAAAAGCATTTCACACCCTTCATATTTTAGCCACCTTATAATAGTACAGCAGCATAAATCAGAATGACTACTGTGGCAGAAGAATACCATTGTATATTACTGGTAGATTTGGATCTCTTTCATCCTCATTGCCAGTGGCCTTGGAGCCATGAGATCTAGAATGCAACATTTCATTGGCTGTGGTAGGGAACATATTTGTCTTGGAGAAAAGCAAAACCAAACATTGCTCCTTTTTCTAGAAAGCCTTAAGTAACTGGAGCTTCAATGTGTGTTTTTTTTCTTCTTACATTGAAGAGTGCCAGGAGAATTGTAACATGTGCTTGACTATCCCTGAGGAAAACAGCAGTCTGTGCTTTTACTCTGACTTGCTCAAAGAGAGGCTGTCCATATCTGCCAGGCCATCGGCAGCAAAGATTCCCGAAACAAGAGCCCAACATCATGGCCAGGTATTGAATTCATAGCCTGAGTCTACTGAATGGGAGCATCTAGAGCAGTGGTTCTTAACGTGGGCAATAATGCCCCCCAGGGGGCAATTTCATTTTTCAGGGGGGCGGTAGAACGAAAAGGGGCGGTGTGGGGGTGAAAGAACAGAAGGGGGCGGTAGGGGGGCGCTGGAGCGACCAAACCTGTGAAGGCGACTGCAGCCGCAGTGCTGGCAGTAAATCTGGTGCTGCTGCTGCCGCCAGATGATCCAGCTTTTTCTACCTGCCACGTCTCGCCTTTCTCCTTTAGGGGAGCACTGAGTGTGGATTGGGTGGAAGGAAAGGGTCTCTTGGGTCCTCATCCTCACCCCGTGAAGCGCTGCCTCACACCTGGGTGGGGAGACTAGGTAGGTAGGTAGGTAGGTAGGTAGGTAGGTAGGTAGGTAGGTAGGTAGGTAGGTAGGTAGGTAGGTAGGTAGGTAGGTAGGTAGGTAGGTAGGTAGGTAGGTAGGTAGGTAGGTAGGTAGGTAGGTAGGTATCACCTCAGGGAGGGGGGCGATGATAACTTCCTCAATGGCTCAAGGGGGTGTTTCTTTCAAAAAGGTTAAGAACCACTGATCTAGAGTACCAGGAACATTCCCAGAGGGGCTTCTGAATCAAAACTCGGGAGTCCATAGCCTTGAAACCATTCCTTCAGGGGAACCAATTCCACCTATGCTGGGAACTAATCTCCCCATATAGATTCATGAGTAGTGAGAACATACTGAGACAAAATAGTTGGCGGGGGGGGGGAGAGATAAGTACTAGGTTCCAAAATAGAATACTGTACTGACTTTTTAAATAATTGCTTTCTTTTCTCCTGGAAACAAGCAGAGCCAGAAAGAGATAGTTCTTCTCATTAAAAACCACCCTCAGACTTTATCGGAATAAGTTATTTACCCAGAGCCTTCCTTAGTTTTGCCATGCCGTGCCCTATGTTAAGTTCAAGACAGTAATTCCTCTACACTGTCTGGTATGAAAGAAAATATTGACTTGCTGACACAGCTGTCACTCTTTCTGAAGGCTTGGTCTCACTGTAGAATGCTTTATGGAACAGGCTGTTGTCACTATTCCTCCCAAGTGTCATCTATCACAATGTGCAGCCTGATTATTCCCTTACTAGAGAGTTAAGGCTAATGAAAGAGTCTGGCAGATGAGCAGGATTTAACAAGTGAATAGGGCAAAATGCAATTAAGTGCTGCTTAGCGCTTACTTACATCTTTGATGTGCATGTTGCATTCTTACTGGTAACCCAGCAGATATTTTCCATGGAAGAAGATACAGCTTGACATTGTTATTAATCCCAGATACATGCATCAAAATATTTCTGAGATACTTGGATGAAGTTGGCCATACCAAATTGGATCTTAATGCAATAGCTGAAGCATTTCCTATGGAGACATCCAGAGCACCATCTAGTCTAGTTTTGGGTTGAATTTCAATTTAGATAAGCTGAGAATACCAGCAATATAAATAGAGAGGGTTGGTGGACTACATGTGTGCATCCAACCCATGCCCATCATCTTTATATTAATCTTGATAGATGAGATTTTCTGGGTGATTGCCAGAGGTGATTAATGCCTCCATGTGAGAAGAAACGGTTCCAGGCATCTTGAAGAAGAAGGGTTGTGCAGCCTCCATTTGATGAACTCTCCCTAGATCCTTAAGAAGATAACAAAAGTTGTCTATTCACAAATATCACCCATTAGGCAAGTTATCTGAGCAAGGACTTGGCAATTACATTCCAGGCATCTTTCTGTGAAAGACTTTACATAGACTCATTTCAATCCAGTTTCAGACATGCTTTTAGAATCAAGGAATAATAAATTAACTGATAAATGAATAGGTGTAATATAATCAAAATTAGACCAGATACATTTATTGTTATGTGCCATCAACTCACAGAGGCTTTGACACAGTAATATATGATGAATTTAAGGAGAAAATGTGGGAAGGGCTTGACTAGTAAATCTGCAAGAGACAATATATCTTCGATGCATTACTTCTCTTTCTTCTGCAGCCCAGAATATGTTGGGTTTCTTTCTGTCTTGCTTAGGATTTAGAAATGACAGCTTGTGACAGAAACTGACTAGCTACTTAGATAAAATGTGCAGCTTTTGGCAAATTTTGTTCAACATGGTTGAATTGTCCAAGGCAAATGTGAAGTTGAGGGTTCTGACCAATGTGATGAAAAAATCTTCTGAGGCATTTTCATCAACTGGCAGTGCTGTTACATTACAAAAACCTGCTCACCATTTTTCTCTGTGAAAAAAAAAAACCAGAGTGTCTTCAAACAGCAGAAGTTCTTTGGAAACTCAAAATTATTTAAAAGTGTGTTGCCATAAAATGAAAAATATATGGTGTTTATTGATATGCCTGGTGTTTCTAGACCAAATCTAGCATATGTACCCATCACACCTGTAGAAGTGTCCTGGCTTATGAAAAAGTGATAACAGCTACACAGAATGCACAAAGCAGTGATTATCACCGCCTCTGGACAGTTCTAAGAACAGCTTACGAGGCATGTGAAATATATTCATAATTAGGTTTTTAAATAAACATTCCTTTCTTTGGGCAAAGCATGCATTTTTTTAAACAAAATTAAATGCACCATACTATAATCAAAACACATTTCTTCTCTTTTAACTGTTATATTATATTACATTGCCTTAAGTGAAAGCAAAATAATAATCTAATGGGCTTTGGTGTAGTTTCACAAAAATGACTGGTTACAGAATTTAATAAGACCATTCTAATGTTATTATGACGTTTCAGAATACTGGGCACCTTCAAATCTAACTTAAGAAGGTACTAGGATCTGGTGTGGTGGAACTCAGAAGACCTCGGTTCTAATCCCTGCTTGGCTGTGGGAATGCACTGTGGGGGGCAATGGTAAACCACTTCTTGAACATCTTACATACTTGGAAACCCCTATTAAGATTTAATATGCATGAAAAATACATATTCATACAACATGGTATCAAAAATAAAGATTTGCAATCCAATAAAACAACCAAGAATGGGAAGAAAATGCAAGTGGTACAAGAAAACTGTGAGAAGTACAAATAAACTGAGACTGTGAACTTTCCTCATCTCTGCAATTAGCCTGTGTTCTGGCATCAGAATATGATTAATATTCCCCATGAAGGAGCATCAGGTTGTACACATGCTCCCTTTGATCAGAACTCCCCATCATTTCTGAAACACAGTTATTTAGAAACCTATGTTTCAAAAAGCATGCAGATGTCTGAATTGGTGAAGCTGTTCACATGCATTGTACGTACCTCTGTCCAAATGCCCATAGTGAGTATTCCATCAGCGGTACAGCCCTGCACTGTGGAAGTAACAAGTTAATCCCTTCATCCAATTCACACAGGAAGATGGCTATTGTGAGTAACTATTCTGTCCTCATGAGCCGCAAGCCAAGAAAGAATGCAGAATATGTAATGATTCAAAGGTTACCCATCTAACAGAATTGCTAGATCAAAAGATTGTCCTCTAAAGAGGTCAGTATACAGGATATAGGGTAAGGTGTTGTTTTATTTCATACATCTGTAACTCCTGTCTGCCTTTTTGAAAATACATATAGTTTATTTCACTTGGAAGATCTGAGTCTTTGTTAGAAAACACCGTTCAAGAAATGCAAACAGAAATAATACTCAGCTTCTGTTCCCCATCTCTTATGTTGGATGCTGTAATTTTTCATTTTTATGTTTGTATGATGATTTTCAAATTGTCTTAAAGTATTCTAACACAGAAAATGCATAATGTGATAATACATTTAATCATGTTTCAATATTATTATTTAATATGCTACTATTTATACCTGTTTTTTAACCATCACCTTTGATGTTGGGGCAAATTATCTATTTTGGAAGCAGACTTGGATTTCCGTGTTGGGAGAGAGATGGAATATCAAGCAGACAAACTCTTTTCCCCTAAAGGGAGAAAATATTGTTGAAGATGGGTACAGATAGTGGTTGTTGTGGGTTTTTCAGGCTCCTTGGCCATGTTCTGAAGGTTGTTCTTCCTAATGTTTTGCCAGTCTCTGTGGCTGACATCTTCAGAGGACAGGGGTAGCACTTGTGCTCTGGTGCTACTCCTGTCCTTTGAAGATGCTGGCCACAGAGACTGGTGAAATGTTAGGAAAAACCACCTTCAGAACAGGGCCCAAAAGCCTGAAGAACCCAAAACAACAATTAGATCCCATCCGTGAAAGCCTTCGCGAATATATTGGGAACAGATACTTGTAGCAGTGACGCAGGCTAAGGGAGTCCTGCATAAATTCTATTTAGCAGGAAATAAGATTCAGAGTATCTTTTCTTAGCAAGGCATTAAGTTATTTCCTCTTAACCATACTCAAGGTTTAAGGTTTAAATTGGTACCATGGCTGCATCTTGTCTTAAAGTATGGGCCCAGATACAGGAGTTGAAATCCTATTCTACTTGGTATAGGATGAAGTTACTTCTATGGTAGTTCATGGGAAGTTAAGTCCAGACAGTCTACATGTCTGGTTGCACAACTAGTTCCACAACTAGTTGCAGAGCTGTTGGCACAACTAGTTGTGCAACTGCACCCACAGAATTGCTTCCTGGATATGACTTCTGCCTTGGTGCAAATTTCTCAATGACTTACACAATTTCAAGTTAAGGAGGCATTACTGTGCAACAGAATTTTGGCCAGGATCTTTGGCACAGCTGTGCATAACAATGTAGGCAAGGAGCACAGTAATAGTTAGATAAAGTACAGGCATAAGTATCCACACTGCAGTATGCATGGCAGTTTATTGCCTTCTCTATACCTTGTTGAACACGTGGGCACTGAATTCCATGTCTTGCATCTGAATTGCATTAATGTGATTGTGATGCAGCATGGGCTATGTTGCCTGGGTAACAAGGAAATCTGTCAAAAGTCAATGCCATGCATGAGTTTCCTTTCTTAAATGAGAGCAATAATGACCTGACTGCATCTGTCCATCATTGAACTTAACACCATGACATCATGAATTGTTGTTTAAAAAGAAAATGTATAAATACCTTAGAGCCATTCATGTACAAATTGGGAGTTTGGCTTGGTGCTACAGATCACGCGAGGAGAAAACTGCCACTCTTTTCTTCCTTATTATATGAGAAAGCCTTTTTAAAACCCCTTTAATGCTTATGTTATGAACAGTTATCACATATTATTCCTTTCACCTGCATCAGATGTACGTTTTATGCTGTATATATATATAAAAACTAAATCAGATGTAAAAATCAGCATTTCAACTTGACAAGTGTCAGTTTTGCTCCTGATTTTTACTGCTTATCCCATTTTCAATACATCTGCACAAATATAAGGAAATCCTGTATTGCTTTATCAACACATGACAGATTATATTTCCATTGCAATTTGTTGGTATTATCCAAACTCTTTAAACTTTGGTAATACAATCCAAAATATTCAGTTTTTGAAAAGTGTTTGGTAATCTATCCTGGATGTGAATGTCAGTAATAATTAAGTTTGACTGGTTTTATTAGAAAAGATGTTAGCTGAATTGTTACAGAACAAGCATAGTTGTTTCTATCAAATACCTTTAAAAAGTTGTGAAACTACACGTGGTACCGTATTTTTCGCTCCATAAGACGCACCTTTCCATAAGACGCACCAATTTTTTAGGAGAAGAAAACAGGAAAATATAATCTGTTTTCTTAGCTCCATAAGACGCACAGACTTTCCACACCCCTGTTTTGTGGGGAAAAAGTGAGTCTTATGGTGCAAAAAATACAGTATATATTTTGATCTCTGAGGACATTGATATAGTTATATCATTAAGAATTTGAAATAAAAGACCATATTTACATTACATCTTCATGCAGGGGAAATTACCACTGATTTCTCTGAAGTTTCCGTCCAAGTAATGTTCTTTAAGGTTAGAACCAAACAGGCTGATATTAGAGAATGGCTTCAGAACCTTGGGTTTTGACCAAGGGGTGCAAGGGATGTAATAAAGGATACTGCCAGATGAGGCATTTATTAGACTGCTTCAGAGTGAAGAATTATGGAGGAATATCTTCCATTTGTATCCCTTCTGTGATTTTCTACTGCTTCTTCCATTTAAAAAAAAAGTCAGAAAAAGCTGTTTGAATTAGGGGGAAAAATTAAAATGGACCAGGTGCACAATGCATTTTCCTTGATAGGGCAGCCACCCTTTATCTGGAAGCATTCAACCAAGGCATGTAATAATGTCCTGCTTTATTTTAGGGATGAGTGAATATGTTTGCTTTGCTTTCTGTAGCATTTTCTCAATTCTTGATCATTCCATCTGTTTCTGCATCAGTTCTCAATTTTGTTCCTCAGTGAAAGCGTTCATTTGCATTTCTATGCTCACAAACATTGAAACACTTATTTGCATGCAACTTTCCTATCTGCATAGATAGATAGATAGATTAGTAGATATCCTATATGTAGATAGATAGATATACACATCTCTCTGTGTGTGTTTGTGTGTGTGTGTGTGTGTGCTCACACACACACACACACACAATCATGTCTGTCTGTCTGTATGCACAAGTGTGCATGTTTACATTTTTGGCAAGGGATTTCCCTGAATATATGCCTTGTTACATATTATTTTATCATGCATTCATGATTGCTTTGCTATGCCTGCAGGAAGCAATTACCAAGTTTCTGCTTAGATTTTGGATGCACACCAGTATGGTGGATTGTCATGTACCTGAAAAAGCCAAATGGGGACTTGGTAATTGCCACTGGGAAGCCAATGTCTTGATTCCTTTTTACAGACAGTAGATAGAGCTGAGATGTCCAGTGAGGTTAACTTGCTTTCAACCTGTGACGTCCAATGAGGTGGACAGGGTGCTTACACACTATCATGCCACTACCTCCTCTTTAGACCATTGTCCGGGTTGGCTCATCAAAGCAGCCAAGTCAGTAACAACAGAATGGGCCACTGCAATAATTAATGGGTCTGTCCAGGAGGACATGGTTCCCCCTGCCCTCAAGGAAACACTCATTAGTCCCATTCAAAAGAAACCTAACTTGGCAGCAGATGAAATTGGGAATTATTGGCCTGTCGCCAATGTTTCTTTCTTGAGTAAAGTGGTTGAGAAGGGGTAGCTGATAAGCTCCAGGCCCTCCTGGAGGAAACTGGTGCCCTTGATCCATACTAGTCGTGCTTCGGGCCGTAACATGGTACAGAAACAGCACTGGTTGCCCTGCAGGATGACCTCTTGATGGAGGCTGATGGGCAATTTGTCCTTGTTGGTCCTAAATATCTCAGTGGCATTTGACACTGTCAACCACGGTATGCTCTTGGGGTGGCTCTCCGAGTTGGGGATTGGTGGCCTCACTTTGGTGTGGCTCTATTCCTTCTTGGAGGACCATCCCCAGAGAGTGCAGCTTGGAGAAATGACTTCCACCCTGTGGATCCTCAATTGTGGGGTTCTGCAGGGGTTGATCATCTCACCAATGCTGTTTAATATCTATATGAGGCTGCTGGGTGAGTTCATCCAGAATTCTGGGGCCTGGTGACATCAGTATGCTGTTGACACTCAGCTCTACCTCTCCTTTTTTCCAACTGCAGTAGATGCTATTCCGACCCTTGAACACTGCTTGGGGACTGTCCTGGGGTGGATGAGGTCAAATGGACTGAAGTTGAATCTGGACAAGATGGAAATCTTGCACATAGGTGGCCCTGGTGTCAGTGGGTTGGGAAACTCCCTCTCCTTCAGGGGAGTGATTCTTCCCACAAAGAATGAGGTTTGCAACTTGGGCATCTGCCTGGACCTGGATCTCACCATGGAAACCCAGATGACATCTGTGATCCAGGCAGCCCATTTCCATCTTCGGAGGATTATCCAGCTACATCCCTATCTAGATGTGGGGGCACTCACAACGCTGATTCATGCACTTGTAATCTCAAGAATAGACTACTGCAGTGCTCTCTGTGTGGGGGTACCCTTGAGGTTGATGTGGAGACTTCAACTGGTCCAAAATTCAGTGGCCAGATTAATAACTGGGGTGAATAAATTCCAACACATATCTCCCACTCTGGTCGTCCTTCATTGGCATGTTTCTGCATCAACTTCAAGGTTATGATGATAACATTCAAAGCCCTGAATGATTTAGGACCTAGGTACGTATCAGAATGCCTGCTCTGAGCCAGATCTGTCCATAATGCCCATTCATCACAGGCAGGGCAGTTGAGGGCCTTGACCCCGAAGGAGACTCGGAGGTAAAGAACAAAAAAAAAAAAAAAAAAAAAAAAAAAAAAAAAAAAAAAAACAGGCCCTCTTGGCAGTTGCCCCCCACCTGTGGAACAACCTGCCCACTGAGATCCGCCTTGCACCCTTGCTGGATGGGTTCAAACAAGCATTGAAGACTTGGCTCTTTTGCCAGGCTTTCCCTGAGCATTAGGTTTTTGAGATCTCAGCCTCCCTTTTACCATCCTTTTTGCCATCCTTTTCATCATCCTTTTTCCCAACTTCATTGAAATCTGTTTTAATTTATCTTGCTGGTTATTATATTTGCTGAATGTATGTATTTTTTTTTAAATTATCCTATTTTGATATTGCACTGTTTATCTTGTTAGCCGCCCAGAGTGGCCTGGTTGTCAGATGGTGCGGGTTATAAATCCAATAAATAATAAATATTACTCTATTTCCCTTTGGTGATTTTTCCCCATTTATCTGGATTCCTCCCCTCCTGCATTTTTAAATAGGAGTACTGTTCATCAAAATTCTAACATTTACAAAGTTAAAAGGCTCTGTGGCCCATATATTAATTTTAGAAATCCAATGTTGTGATCTGCTTTTTCCTAACTGTTTCAGAAAGGTTTTGCAATCTATAAAGACATTTAGGTGGTGTGACCTGCAGATTATGATAAAAATAGGACTACCTAGTCATTGCTTAAAGCAAATCAGAGCAAAATCAAAGTGTGCTGCTTATATACTGCCCCATAGCACTCTCTGGGTATTCAATTTACTGGCTTCAGAAGAATGAAAAGCTGAGTCAGCCTTAAACCAGCAGCCTGAATTTATTGGGAATGAACGCAGGTTCATGATCAGTTTTTGATTGCATGTTAACCACTATGCCACAAGGCTTTTCAGGTGCATACTAATTTGGTGACCTGGACATGCTTCTTCAGAAGTAAACCTGTTGAATTTAATAGCTGAAATCCAGTAGAAAGTCACAGCCCATAGAATCATTGGAACCTACAGCAGAATGAATTCATCAAACCTCCACTGATCCATTTGTCCTACACTAGTTGTGAATTACTACTGGATTTCAAACAATAGGATTTAATTCTGAGTAGACATACATAGGATTACCTTGTAACTGTGCTTCATCAACTCAAACCTCCTCGATTTCATTTCATTTTATGGGTACCTGGAGCATGGAGAGCTTGAGCTCCCATAATCACCCGAAAGAGCTGATCCTTCTGGTACCAGCATTCACATAAAGTCAAAGAATGCCAATTCAGTAAGAATCCTCTAATTATAACCTTCTTCTGTCTGGATGTTAATGATATTTTCACTGCTATGTAAACAAATATATCTTAATTACCTAATACATCAGGTGCATTTCACCTCTCACAGCTAAGGTGAATGTATTTCCTAAGGGGGAAGCAAACTGACCATTTTTCATTTGTAAAATGTAATTGTATGCAATTCTCAAAGTGCCTTACAGCTTGGCATTGGGGTTCAGTTAAAAATAATGGATGGCAAACAAATCCCCTGCTAAATCTGCCTAAAATCCCAGACCAGATGTCAGATTAAAAATTGCAGCTTTATGATCAAAGCTCCAATGTGCAAAGATTTCTACTACACTATTGTGTCTGAGTGAGAAGATAAATGGTAAAGCATCCTATTCCATTGTATATCAAGAAGATTTACAAACTCATTTTATCTTATCATTTTATCTTATCGTATGTTAACATCAGTTTAGCATTCTCATTTTGGGGCATTATTCAGCCCTGGTTAAAATTCTCAGTTCCTGTTGATTTCCAGGTGACAGATTTAGTCCTGTAACATGCTTAATTTGAGTTGGATCAAACTTTTTCCATATTGTATTTAGGTAGGGATGCTGGATACAAAATAATGTCATGAATTATAGCCTTTTGAATACTGAAAACGGTAGCTCTTTCAGACCTGACAAATGACATGTGCATTATATTCTAAAAATGTGAAGAAATTTCATTCATGTTTCTTTCACTCATGTTCAAGTTGAAACAGGCTCTCTTGGTAAGGCAAAATAGTCTTTCTAGGATTTTCAAGCCCATGTAAGAGACATTGCCTTCAGCACAAGGATTAGTCCCTCCTCTCGTTTTTTACTGTGTTTGTGCAAGAAATGGCAAGCATATTTTCCTTTCGAGAAGCTAGGTGTGTGCATGTAGACACATAGAGAGCAAGCACAATAGGGCAAACCAAATGATCACAGAGAAGCAAGCCACAGATCAGGTGCTTCTACTTTTTAACAGGACATGCAACAAAGGAAAACATTATTATAATATTAAACTTTGCACATTTATAATAAAGTGCAAAAACTGGTCTCGCAAATTATGGTTGATGTAGGTTTTTCAGGCTGTTTGGCTGTGTTCTTAAGGTTGTGCCAGTCTCTGTGGCCAGCATCTTCAGAGGACAGGAGTCAGAATTCTGTGCTCTGGTGCAGTTTGTGGGATAGCTGAGTATTTATAGCTGTGGGATCAGCTTTTTTTCCTTTTCAGGAGATTAGGTGAATATGGTGATCAGTGTGTTTTTTTTGTTCTGGGTGTATTGTTGTGATAAAGGGGAGAGATGATCTGTAACTATGATAGATGGGTATTGTTAGCTGGTCTTTTGTGTGCAGTGATCACTGGTCCTTGTGGCTGGGTTGAGTTCATTGACCTTTTGCAGCCTATGTTTTTCAGTGCTGGGAGCCAGGCCTTGTTGAGTTTTAGACTTTCTTCTTTTTTGTTGAAGCTATGCTAGTGTTTGTGGATTTCAATGATTTCCCTGTGCGGTCTAACATAGTGATTGCTGGTGTTGTCCAGTACTTCTGTGTTCTGAAATAGAATTTAATGTCTAGCTTGTTTTAGGGCATGTTCAGCTACTGTCGATTTTTCCAGTTGTTTTAGTCTGCAGTGTCTGTCATGTTCTTTGATTCTGGTGTGGATGCTGCATTTTGTGGTTCCAATATATATCTGGCCACAAATGATCTTTGAAAACAAACCACCACTGCATTACAGTGCATTAACACAGAGAGACAGATAGGACACACTTGCCGTTTCACAGTGAGGAGATGTTAATGATTAACCTTCAGTTTTCAGTATTGCTGGTGCTGGCGGTGGACCAAAGGGTCAAGCCAAAAAATTAGGAGTTAAGTGCTAAAAATGTACAGATGAGATGATATGTTTGCACAATCTGAGATTTTTTAAAAAAAATTAGAGGAAGCAAATTAGCAGCTATTGGCAACCATTTTAAATTGGTAACCAAAGATTTAGGAATCCCTCTAGTTGCAAAAAAATAGTATGAAGAGCAGGATGAACTACTCTTCATTCCAATTTTTTTTTTAATTTCTTGCCTTAATGTTTAGTATTTTGCAATTTTTGTACTTTCTGTACCTTTCAGATTGCTTGTTGATAGAACTCCAACTTCTATGATATATGTTTTTAATTTGTTGCTTGCCCAGAAGTAAAATACCTAGTTTATTAAAATAATCTGTTTTATCCATGATAACATGCTTGTCCCAGTACAGTATTGTCAGTGGAAGACCTATTTTTTTGAACTCTGAAGCTTGAGCAGTTATTGGGGAGGGGGCTTTGCAACGAGCAACAAGTTATCTTCTTCAAAGGGTTATTCAACAACAAATTGCCACCCCCACAGCCTACCCCACCCCTTCCTCTCCCTACCTTAGCCCCCACCCACCAACACCCCCTTACCTTAATCGCTGCTGCTGATGGCTCCATCTGGCCTCCCAGCCGCAGCATGTAAAAAGGGAGACTGGCTGCCCTTTACAAAGATGGCATCTGCAGCTTCATTTAGGGTAGGGAAGCTGAAGCTGCCATCTTTGCAAAGGGCAGACTGAATTCCCTTAAGGCAGGCTAATTACGATTACAGTAAGGGGGTGTCGGCGGGGGTGGGGGTGGAAGGGTGGGGGCAGTGGGGGTGGCAGCATTATTTGTCGCTTCATGGGGGCAACTTTGTGAGTCAACTTTTGACCACTCTCGAAGTTGGACGACTAGCCAAAATGGTGAGTCATACCCATCTCTACTTGTGATGACCCTTGGCAGGGTTTCCTGAGTAGAAAAGTGGTATATCACTTCATTTTTCTGGTGTCACTTTAGGACTGTACAGCTTGCTTAAGTATACTCTGACTGGCTATTCTCCATAAGGAATCAGACTACCAAGCCCTGGCTCTGCAACTAGGTGCTCCATTTCACTAAGCTGTCCATACTTTGAACTGGATATGGACAACAGGTACATGGCATTGCCTCTGATCTCAAGTGCACAGCTGTGTTCCTTATAATCACTCTTATGGGACATAGCTGAGGTGGATGGGACTTGGGAGTCCCAACATATCTGTAGGACTGCCCGTTCACCACTTTAGAATGAGAGCAACTGGGGAGAAAAACAATAAAACATAGAAGGAAGTGAAACTCACTAGTAATGAAACCAAGAAAGAACAATATGTGGTACTCTACGGCTAATCAAATCCAAAATGACATATTAAATAGAACTGAACAGAAACATTTAAAGCTCTTTCTAAATGGCATTGAAAGTAATGTAGTTGATGTATGGTTTAGGGAAAACAAATTTAAGAAATATAAACTATGCCTTTAGGGAGGAAACATGTGTTGGTACAAGAAAAAAGCATTCAGTCATGTGAATTCTCAAACAATATAGCCTTACCAGAGGGGCAACAAGTCTTTTCCAATAAAATGTCACCATACAGTGTAACAAAATTAATGATTTAATGACAAGGACATAAATACATTATTCCACTGGTCGCCTGTGAAAATGTATGCTAAAATATATAAAAACAGAGTTAATCAATGTAACTTTATGTTAATATAACATACAGAACTGTGGATCTGTGAATTCAGGTGTGCTATTGCGCTCTTTAACTTGATTACAACTTTCAGGATAAGATTAATTATTGATGTGTGGTTAAAAGATTTAGCTCTTATTTCTTTTGCATCTGTTGCTGCAAACACTTAAATAAAATGTAAATCAAGCAAGTGTATTGCCATATGTTTTCAAAGGTTATTTTACTTTTAATATACATTTTCTGTATCTAAGAAATATCATTAAGGTTGGCCTTTAGGTGGAAAAGTAAGGATACTCCCTTTTTAACAAAAGAATTTATGTTTTGTATTAAAAGAGTGCTGTGATCCTGCATGTCATGTCTGCTCAACAGGTTGAGAAATAGAAACATGTTGTCTAGATTCAGCCGAGAGTTTCATGGCTGAACAAGTGTCTGAACATGGGAATTTATGACTTAATCCTACATTCTAAAAATTGCATTCCAAAGGGAACATACTTACTATTTAACACACATTCTACCTTGTGATTAACAATGTTTGATTAAGGGTAGTTTGGTGTCCATTACATGGCCCACTAACCTAGGGGAAAATAAGTAAGACTGGACAAGAGAGTGAAATCTGATTGACCCTATTCCTAGGCCACCATTCTTCTTTCCACTCTCAAATATAAATAAATAATAAATATTGTATTGTAAATAAATAATAAATAAATAATAAATAACTTAGTATCTCATGGGATTGTAGCTCAGAACAGACAGACACATGAGCACACTCTATTTTCATCCAATGAATTCATTTATTTGGTTAGTTTATAAGTTAGACTTCAGCATAATGTTTCCAAGTTCAGTCACTCAGGCTTCATTACAACGAATGAATGTAAACCAATAGGAACATGGAAAATACAAATAGGTCTAAAATTGTAGAAATTAGTGTTTGTCTGCACTTATACATCTTGGTTCAGTTAATGGCAACATACACTGAACCAAGTTACCCTTACAGGAAATTTAAGAACAACACAAACTTCCCTGTCATATTAGACTGAGGTCCATGTAATCTAGATTTGTATTTGTTCAAATCTCTCAGAGCTGTTATCTGGATAGGTCATAGATGTGGTTCACAGAGTTTGTAGAAACCCTTGTGACACCAGGCCTTATTGTTCCTACCACAAGGTGTTCAAAAGTATGGTACCTTTGACTATGAAACATTTAGATGCTCGTAGATCTGTCCCTGTGAATTTATTTAGATCTGATATCCAGATGTTGTCACAAATAGTTCGTACAAGCATGAAGCATAAAGTGGGTTGTGCATTGTGTGAACAAATGCAGGTTTTTACTTGCACAATTTGTAGCTGGCTTTACGACCAATTATTAGTCATCATGAATCATCATTGTCCCTGGACAGTAATGAACCTGAACCATGTAGGAGTGGAAGACGGCTACTGTCTGTTCCTGATATTGGCACAAGTGGAGGAGCTGCACACCAGTGGACTTAGGGGAATTTACTTCCATGCAGCATCAGGCATGATAATGGCACAAAAATGCAAGAACAGTTTGAACAGAAGTTGTGTTGTTGTTTTTAATGGACACAAACTTGCAGAAGTAGTCAAATCAAAATGAACCATTTGCTAGTAAATTTATGTCAATTCTGAAATGCCGACAAAACTACTGGAAATATTCTCACTCTTTGGTTATATATGAGAAGGCAGAAGAGTGAAGGCACAGTGCTTTTGTGATGTAGTGAAATAAAATTAGCAGAAGACAGTGACCAATATCCTCTATTGCCAAGTGTGGTTGGGCTGCACACAGTAATCTTTTGTACTCCAATAGCCTTCTTCTAAATTGCTACCCTTTAACAATAAGTGGCATGGCTGTCACAACAACGGAATAGGAAAACATAAAAAACAATTGCAAACGGCCTTATACCATGGCTTTAAACTCAAGGAACAGACCAAGGACAGCATCTTTTGTCTCAACAATGTACAGGGCTACATTGTTTCCCTAAGTGTTTTGTAAACAAGGGTTTCAATCTTGGACAAAGCTTTTATACAATGTATAGCAACTGGCTTCAGTTGGACTCGAAGGGTCAAGGACCGATTCTTGCCATAACTATTTAGTAAAAGCCATTACAAAGCAAGCCTTTTCTAAGAATATAGGAATCCATCTTGTATAATGAAGGAATCTATGCACAGCTAAATTTTTTTATACTTTTGTTTTGGGTTCTTCTGGAGGTGTGGCTTATATTAATAAATTTTTACCAGTTCTTTTGTTTGACACAACAGTGACCATCTATTTCAGGTTTCCTGTTCATGTTTCCCTATTTATGTTTTCTGGGACTTCAAAAGCACTAAAGAATCATGTAAAATAACTCCAAAATGCAGAAGAAAGGAAACAGAGAATCAATCTGCTTTAGAGTAGGCAAAAGTGAAATTTAAATCATCCAGGCTTTACACTACAGGAATCCAAGTTCAGATGCTAGCTTATATTATCAATTAAACAAGGAACGCAACCCTGAAACAATACACACAAACATAGAATATGGAGATCCTTCTCTGAAAGATCAAGAAAAGCAAGCAAGCAAGCAAACGAAGGTAAAAAACAAACAGCATACATTTAAAGTGCCCCACCAAAGTATATACCTTTTACAGAATAAATAATAATAATAATAATAATAATAATAATAATAATAATAATAATAATAATAATAATAATAATAATAATAATAATAATAATAATAATAATAATAATAATAATAATAATAATAATAATAACAGAATAAATACATAGTAAATTAATCAAATAGTGCATAAAAAACAGTATCAGTTGAAACAGGAAAGTGTGTGTGTGTGTGCGCACACACACACACACACACACACACACAGACAGAGAGAGAGAGAGAGAGAGAGAGGAGGGAATAGCAAATTACTTGATCTTTGAGTTTTTAGAAAATTTAAGCTAATCTCTGGCAGAGGACCTTGGTTCCACGTTCACTTCTTCATTTCTTTTATTGATTTAAACACTTTAACCAACTTAGTAATAATATCAGTTCTCTCTAGTTCTCTGACTATCTATCTATCTTGACTATTCAATTTCTTTCTGCCACACTCTCATTCTCTCTTTCACCTTCTCTCTAACTCCCTCTAACTGCCTAACAGACTAACTGACTCCGCCCCTCCTGTCCTCTCATAGGCTCCTGCACTTGAGCTTCAGCTATGATCGACAGGAGTGACATGGACATTCACACACTCCCTCGCATTTATTTATTTATTTATTTATTTATTTATTTATTTATTTATTTATTTATTTATTTATTTATTTATTTATTTATTTATTTATTTATTTATTTATTTATTTATTTATTTATTTATTTATACCCCGCCCATTTAGACCGAAGTCTACTTGGGACACCCCTTTTACAGGGGCCTGGTTCTGTTCTGTCTTTGCAGGTCCAGGTGCGATGGTGAAGCGGCAGCACATCATGATAATCGGTCACAGTTATATTTTCTGGGCAGCATGATATGTGGCTACATCTGCATGGGGAAATAATTTGGGCCTTGGAGCCACAGCTCAGATTGAATGGAATGGGTGCTGAAGAATGCAATGTGGCCAGTTTTGCAGGGTGGCCTCCTTTAGAAGGCATCCCCCAGATGTGTTGCTAATACACTTGGGTGGTAATGATCTAGCCATGTGCAGTGGAAAGGCCTTGATTTTGGACGTAATATGTGACCTCAGATGGCTGAGGTTGACATTCCCTGCTATGAGCATCCTATGCTCCACAGTCATCCCTCGGCTAGCACGGAGGGCCGCAAGGCAAGTTCAGCGAGTTAACACTGCTCGGAGGAGTGTTGACAGGGAAGTATGTAGAGCTGTTTGTAGTGGCCTTGGATCGATGATTGGTCACCAAGAGATCCATGTAGATAGGCCTGAGCTCTTTCAACATGATGGAATAAACCTCTTTGATATGTGTCTACTCGCAATCACAGATAATGTGTAGCTCCTCTGACCTCCCAGCAGTGTCGATCATGCGATTACAATGCTAAGGGGAAAGATGTGCAGAGGCCACATCTGGACCAACAGTCATCAAGGAGAATGTGGCTCAAGGCCCAGGGGCAGTCAAGTTGGGGCCAGCCGGGTTGTCGCTGTCTTCACAACTGCGAGAACTTGGGGCTAGGGACTTGCCCATTTGTTTTGTAAGGGGTCTGTTGAGACCCCTGTGCTTAAACCTGTTTCCGCACTACAACAGACCCCCCTTTTACAGTGGGTAAGAATGATGATTCAATAAAGTGTGGCCCATGTTTATCCCATGATACTTTTTTCGCATCATTATTCCGAGGTAAGAGGGCAATGGTATTTATATGTTTTCCATGCTGCAACCTGACTTAAAAGCTGTGCATGTATGTCCTAGAGCTGTGCTGCTGTGTATGTTTGCTGTCATTTATGCTTGTCCTAAGGTTCATTTGAAGCATATGAATTAACTCTTAGATTTTTAATCTATGGATTCTTAAAAGTTTGTGTGTGGACTACAGAAAGTTTAAAAGAATAATAAGCAGCAGCCAATATAATTGAATACTTATCCAAGCCCATATGCCATTCAGATGGGGGGATGCAAACAAACTTGTGTGCAAAAAGAGGTATCATCACTTTCCATTTATTTATTTCTGAAATTGGTCATAAGTGACATGTTTGCTTAAATTCATGACCTTGCACCAAAGGAATCCACATTCAGAAAGAAAACAGGGAAAAATAATGTTATTTTACACAGGTTGGAAAAAACTGATATATTGCACAAGAACTATTTTTGTTCAGCATACCTAGGTAGATAGGCAGGCGGGCAGGCGGGCAAGCAGGCTGGAATCTGAAACCTACAGACAAAACAGCCTGACATCAATCCCAGGGAAAATTCTGGAGCAGATTACAAAGCAATCACTCTATAACTACCTTGAAAACAATGCAGTAATAAACCAGCATAGATTTGTCAATAACAAATCCTGCCAGACTAAACTTATTTAATGTTTTGATCAGGTACCCCCCATGGTGAACAGTGGGTATACTGTAAACATAATATATCTGGACTCCAGCAACAGTTTGACAAAGTGTGTCATGATATTCTGATCAGCAAGCTAACTAGGTATAGACTGGATAGAACAACAGTCATGTGGATACACAGTTTGGTACAGAATCGTATTCAGAGGGTACTTATCAATGTCTCCTTTTCAAACTGAGAGGAGGTTACAAGTGAGGTATCACAATTCTACACCTGGGGGGCAACAAAGGCACAGTTACAAGATGGGGATTACTTGACTCAGTAATAATATGAGTGAAAAGGATCTTGAAACTGTTGTAGATCAAAAGCTGAATATGAGCCAACAATGTGGCGTGGCAGCAAAAAAAAGGTCAATGTAATTTTAGGCTGCATAGTCATGGCAAAGGGGCTTGAATAATTCAGAGAAGCTATGGGCTATGCCGTGCATGGACATCCAAGACTGACAGGTCATAGTGGAGAGTTCCGACTAAATGCAATCCACCTGGAGTAGGAATTGGCAAGCCACTCCAGTACCTTTGCCAAGAATACCCCATGAACAGAAACAAAAGGCTAAAAGATATGACACTGGAAGATGGGCCCCTCAGGTCGGAAGGTACCCAACATGTTACTGAGGAAGAGCGGAGGACAAATACAAGTAGCTCCAGAGCTAATGAAGTGGTTGGGCCAAAGCCGAAAGGACGCTCAGTTGTGGACGCGCCTGGAAGTGAAAGGAAACTCCAATGCTGCAAAGAAAAATACAGTACTGCATAGGAACCTGGAATGTAAGATCTATGAACCTTGGTAAGCTGGATGTAGTCAAGTGCATGCGCGCAGGAGTGGCGCCTTACCCGCCATCGAACTCCGTGGGGTTTTTGCTCCCTCGGCCCTGGAAGAGGTAAGAAACATGGGCCACATGATGTTTTTGGCACGGACCTGTGCTATTTAAGGAAGCGCCGGTCCGTTATTGAGTCCTCTTTCGCTTTTGGCACCCACCTGCCCACCCTCTTTCTAGTGTGTTTGTTGGGGACCTCTATCCTGATTGGCTTTTGGATGGGGGGATTTTTCGCCTATCCCACACTGGAAAAGGGTTTTTGTTGGCATTTGATGGTGATTTTTTATAATTGGCCACACTGGCGGGTAGTGCGGGAATAACTGGTTGTCACGGTGTGTCCCTTTTGTAATTATCATAATTTTCCTTTACAGAAAAACGTCCCCCCCACACAGTTTAAGAATTAGCGTGGGTTACCTGGGATTTGGCTTCCTTTTTTGGTTTATCTGTCCTAATAGCTTCTTCACACTGTGTTGTTTATGAGGAACTGCAGAGGCTTACTAACGGGAACCATTTTGTTTCTCTCCCTTTTCCCAGCCTTTTTGCATTAGCGGCGGCCATTTTGTTTAGGAGACAGGGGGAAGTATTTAATACAATAATGATTAAGTTCCTGTAATTTAACAGCAGATCGCTGGGATTTATATGATTAGTCCAAAAAAAAGAGAGAGAAAGAAAGAAAAAAAAAGAAGAAAAAGGTGCTGAAAGTTTTTGCATACATTTAATTCTTGGACAATTGGCAATTATTGTAGAATAAAGCTACTGTAATGGTAGATTGAATGCTAAGAATATTAAGGGTAATATTGCCATGTTTACATATAATAAATTTAATCAGGTTAATTAATAATAGTAATTTATGAGGTTGTTTATTGGCTGGCTATATAGAATATTTATTTACACACTAATTAAGTGTAATTTATAATATTAATTACATTGCATGGTTTTATATAGAATACATGTGATTATAGCTTAACTGCTAAGATAAATATTATTTATAGAATGGTTGAATTTATTGATTATAGTTTTAATTTGAATATCTTAAAGGACTTGATCACAGATTTACTGTAGACAGCTAGCAATTCAGGTTTCAACAAAAACTCTGAATTGAAACTTGCAAAGGTTGACTGTTTACAACAACTGGCATCAATTGGACTAAAAAAAACACACCAACTCTCCTACAAGCATCAAGCATAGGCACACATGCCCACTATGCTCCTTTCATGGGCCCTACTGAGGGATAAGACCTAGCGAACACTGGTATTGTGCAGTACTTTGGATTCCACCTGGTAGGCTGCATGTTTTTATGCTAGCTTTAAGAGCTATAATTTTCTGTTGTTGAATATTCCAAGCACATTGTTTGACTGCAACTTTTATCATTCCTGCCCAGATAATGAGGATACTGGCTATACTCACTGAAGATGGTAGTCAAACACATTTTCCAAGTACAAGGTTAGGGATATCTGGTCTAGAAATTAATTTTGGTATATTTTATATCAATATATATCAATAGGAAAAGAAATCAGCAGAGACCACTTTCTAATACTGCAAATACAGGCTGCTTGAAAGTTTTAAAAACTCAGGCAAACAGTATCTTTTTCTGATGTTTCTCTTACAGCACTTTTCAGAGCTTTGTTCCTTACAGACAGATCTGCTGGCCAAATTTACTCAGAGAATGTACTCTGCATGTGTCTAGCAGAGGTACTCCCTATATTTAAGAAACCTGGGTCAAGGACATTATGTGTACACCTGCCACAGAGTGAGTGCCATTGAGCTTGGTATATGAGACCTACTTGTGAATAGTCATGTATAAGACTGGGCTATAAGAACACAACTCAAGCAAACTCCTTGTTTTCCCTCCATATTTGGTGGACAATCCATATCACACAAACATTCAAGCTTTCTTGGTTGATGCTATTTCATTCTAGTCATAATTATTAGGGCCATAAGTCAACACACATTTAAAACACAGAAGAACACACACTCCACTTAAAGGCATTCAAAACTGGTGAATGTTCTGCAAAAGGAATCAGAGCAATATAGCTAAACACTGCTGAATATTTCTTTCAGACAGTTTCTTTGAGCAAATGGTTGCAAATGTTTATACAGTATTAAGATCTATAACTCCAATGGGATGGCCAATTAGTTCATTAATTGTTTTGTGACGTCCGATGATTTTGACAAGGTGCTTGCACATTCTAAGGCTTTGTCCTCTTGATCAGACCCATGTCCCACTTGGCTATTAAAAGCTGCTGGAGAGGGACTGTAGAACAGGCCTTTCAGATCATGGATGCCTCTTTGCAGGAGGGGTATCTTCCCCTCTGTCTGAAGGAGATGGTGGTCAGGCCCATCATGAAAAAGGTTGTGTTTGCATGGGACAATTTTAACAGCTATCATTCCCTTGCTAATATTCCCTTCACGGGTAAACCAGTCAAGAAGCTAGACAGTTGCAGATATTCTTGGATGACACCAAGAGTCATGATCCATTTCAGTCAGGTTTAGGTCACACCATGGGATCTGACATCAGAGTGTATCATCTGCATATCGGAGGTTGTTGATATTTCTTTTGGCAATCTTAATTCTGGCTTGGGATTCCTCCAGTCCAGCCTTCTGCATGAGGTATTATGCATATAAGTTAAATAAGCCGGGGAACAATATACAGTACAGCCTTGTCATACTCCTTTCCCAATTTTGAACCAATCAGTTGTTCCATATCCAGTTCTAACTGTTGCTTTCTTTCCCACGTATAGGTTTCTCAGTAGATAGATAAGGTGGTCAGGCTCTCCCATTTCTTTAAGGACTTGCCATAGTTTGCTGTGGTCCACACAGTCAAAGGCTTTTGCATAGTCAATGAAGCAGAATTAGATATTTTTCTGGAACTCTCTGGCTTTCTCCATAATCCAGCGCATGTTAGCAATTTGGTCTCTAGTTTCTCTGCCCCTTCAGAATCCAGCTTGTACTTCTGGGAGTTCTCGGTCCACATACTGCTGAAGCCTACCTTGTAGGATTTTGAGCATAATCTTGCTAGCGTGTGAAATGAGTGCAATTATATGGTAGTTGGAGCATTCGTTGGCACTGCTTTTCTTTGGGATTGGGATGTAGACTGATCTTTTCCAATCCTCTGGTCACTGTTGGTTTTATAAACTTGCTGGCATATTGAATGTAACACCTTAACAGCATCATCTTTTAAGAGTTAACTCCTTGTCTGCCCCCTAATAACCCGTAGAAGGATTGTTGGGGGGCAGGTAAGGAGTAATAGCTAAATAATATTGAAGTACCCATTTGAGTGCGTTATATCTTTAATTACCGGCAATTTTAATTGACGAAAGTCATTTGGTGTCAGCTGATTATGTAATTCATTATAATACGTTAGTGGAGGGTAAAGTTGTTAATTATAGTATTGGGTGCTTTTCTGTCAAGTTTATTGGGACTTACAGTGACAAAGTCCTAGGTGAATATAGGCTAATACATCATTTATCCTTCCCAGAAGGGGTTTGGGTGAATGACGCTATTCTCGGGGAACTCTATATACCTCACTTGACGAGGCAGTTAAAATGATTTGGTATTGTGGAAACGGTGCTGAACTCGCAGGGGCTGATGTTTAATCAGCTTTTGGGATTTTTATCTGTTCACTCTTCAGACGTTACCCTGTTGGGCTTTCAATTTTTAAGGCTATATTATATTGATAGGGCCCTACCCGGGGGGGGGGGGTTCAGTTTCATGTTTAGCTTTTGAAAGGTTTAGCACTGTTACTGAATGGCAGATTGGACGAAGAAGTGGCTGTAATTATACAGCACACTATCTGATTGATTTCCTCTTCTGCAGAAGAGCAAATTCTGGAAGGTGCCAAATGATTGTGGACAAAGTCTGGGAACTGGCTATGAAATTGGGTTTAATAAATATATCAGACCTCTAACTAACCTATGGCAGAGGCTGTTTATATCATTTCAGGTGGCGAGACTCGGCAGTGATGATGACACTTCGTGATTCGTGGCACAGTTTTGTCCATTGGGTGGCACGTGGTGCTACATCTTCCCCATGGGGGAATGATTTGGGGGCTTGGTGCCCATGCATTTATGTCTTGGAATGGCATGCCTGGCATGAAGTGGTTACAGCTTGGAAGAATGACATCGTTGGAAAATGGGCTTTCGGGCATTTTGGTGGTACATTTGGTTGGCAATGGTTGGTACAGATCGCCAGAAAAGGCACTGATGTCTTGTTTAAAAACAAACAAACAAACAAACAAAAACAAAAAAACAAAAACAAATTAGGGGGCAACGATTTGCCCAGATTGCCGGGAAAGGCATTGATATTGGATATTTTGAGGGACCTGCGCAGGCTACATGCATTATACCCCGCCATGCAGATCGTCTGGTCGACGATTATACCGCGTTTAATTTGGCGTGGGGCACAACACATGGATAAGGTGAACAAGGCTCATCGCCAGGTCAATTAGGAAATTTGTAGAGGCATCAGCAAATGCGGCCTCGGATCTGTGATTAATCATCAGAGAATCCAAATATCCAATCTGGATTATTTTCGTGAAGATGGAGTACACCTGTCTGATGCAGGTTTGGACATTTTCTTGGATGATATTAGAGGGGGCCTGCTGGTGGAACTTGGTCTGCTTGGTGGGTACATGGGACATAGCTGATGCTAGTCCTCATGCTTTGGCGGGTAGTGCGGGAATAACTGGTTGTCACGGTGTCTCCCTTTTGTAATTATCATAAAACCAACAGCGCGCCAGTCCTGACGGCTCTGCGGATTGTGCAATTACAGGATCGAAGGCGACTGATGCGCTTGACCACTTGAGAACCAAAGGCCATCAAATACAATGGCTAGAGGTCTGGGGTGTTTAATTGAGGCCTTACAGGTTCATCCGGTCGGTGGACAGCTGGGACCTGGGGCCTGGGACTCACCCATTGACTGATATGGAATTATTTGGCGTTATTTCCCCGCACTACCGCAGGCCCCCTGAATTTTGGAATTGGTTTACTTGGTTGAATTAAATTGGTTTAATAAAATCCAAAGATTGTTGTCTTGCATCTTCATTTCGGGGCTTGGAGGAGCAACAAGCTGGTTGTCGCGTCCACTCAGTGTCCCTTGTTTGTTCTCCCCAAACACTCAGGTCCACCCTCTGGATGTGTTTCCTCTTTTTACACTGCCACCAGTAGATCTAGTCCACACCATACCAAATATATGTATCTCAGATGTGTGCTGCCAATCCAACAAGTTTATTGATCTTTGAGTTGGTAAATCACAGAGGTAAATCACATATGTTCTTTTATTACTGTTTAAGATCTTTCATTAAAGTACTTGGATCTCATTACACGTTTGTCTGTGTATACTTATTCACCATAACCATTTCAACAATACTCTTTGACTATCTATCTTAAACTGCTGTACTACAGCTAAAACTGTGCTCACAACACTGGGTTCAATCCCAGGTAGTTGACTCAGCCTTCTATCCTTCCGAGGTCAGTAAAATGAGTACCCAGATCGCTGGGGGTGCAATGTGTAGCCTGCATAATTAACTTGTAAACTGCCCAGAGAGTGCTTGAAGCGCTATGGGGCGGTATACAAGCAGCACACCTTTTTTGCTCTTTAACTCTTTTCTATTCTCTTTAACACTCCAATTTTTCAATCTCTGTCTTAACTCTCTCATAATTAACTTGTAAACTGCCCAGAGAGTGCTTGAAGCGCTCCCCAACTTCTCTCTTTCTCTCTAACTGTCCAACTGTCACTCTAACTCCATCCCTCCTGTCCTCTCATAGGCTCCTGCATATGAGCTCCATATGATGGACAGGAGCGACATGGGCATTCCACCACACTGTTCATCACAAACACTCTTTTCCAACAACACAAGAGGTGACTCTACACATGGACATCACCAGATGGGTAATACCGAAATCAGATTGATTATGTTCTCTGTAGCCAAAGATGGAGAAGCTATATACAGTCAGCAAAAACAAGACCTGGAGCTGATTGTGGCTCTTATCATCAGCTTCTTAGAGCAAAACTCAAGCTTAAATCAAAGAAAGTAGGAAAGACCACTGGGCTAGTCAGGTATAATCTAAACCAAATCCATTATGAGTACACAGTGGAAGTGAAGAACAGATGTAAGGAACTAGAGTTAGTGGACAGAGTGCCTGAAGAACTATGGATGGAGGCTCATAACATTGTCCAGGAGGCAGCAACAAAAACCATCCCAAAGAAAAGGAAATGCAAGAAAGCAAAGTGGCTGTCCAAAGAAGCCTTACAAATAGCAGAGAAGAGAAGGGAAACAAAATGCAAGGTAGATAGAGAAAGTTACAGAAAACTGAATGCAGACTTCCAAAGAAAAGCAAGGAGAGCCAAGAGGGTCTTCTTAAATGTACAGTGCAAAGATATAGAGGAAAATAATAGAAAGGAAAAAAACCAGAGATATGTTCAAGAAAACTGGAGATATTAAAGGAAAATTTTGTGCAAAGTTGGACATGATAAATGACAAAAATGGGAGGGACCTAACAGAAGCAGAAGACATCAAAAAGAGGTAGCAAGAATACACAGAGGAATCATACCAGAAAGATTTGGATATCCTGGACAACACAGATAGTGTGGTTGCTGACCTTGAGCCAGACATCCTGGAGAGTGAAATCAAGTGGGCCTTGGAAAGCATGGCAAACAACAAGGCCAGTGGACGTAATAGCATTCCAGTCGATCTGTTTAAAATCTTATGATATGATGCTGTTAAGGTGCTACACTCAATATGCTAGCAAGTTTGGAAAACTCAACAGCGGCCAGAGGATTGGAAAAGATCAGTCTACATCCCAATCCCAAAGAAGGGCAGTGCCAATGAATGCTCCAACTACCGTACAATTGCACTCATTTCACACGCTAGCAAGGTTACACTCAAAATCCTACAAGGTAGGCTTCAGCAGTATGTGGACCGAGAACTCCCAGAAGTACAAGCTGGATTTCGAAGGGGCAGAGGAACTAGAGACCAAATTGCTAACATGTGCTGGATTATGGAGAAAGGCAGAGAGTTCCAGAAAAACATCTATTTCTGCCTCAATGACTTCACAAAAGCCTTTGACTGTGTGGACCACTGCAAATTATGGCTAGTTCTTAATGAAATGGGAGTGCCTGATCAACTTATCTGTCTCCTGAGAAATCTATATATGAGACAGGAAGCAAAAGTTAGAACTGGATATGGAACAACTGATGGGTTCAAAATTGGGCAAGGAGTACGACAAGGCTGTATATTGTCCCCCAGCTTATTTAACTTATATGCAGAATACATCATGCGAAAGGCTGGACTGGATGAATCCCAAGCCGGAATTAAGATTGCTGAAAGAAATGTCGATAACCTCAGATATGCAGATGATACCACTCTGATGGCAGAAAGTGAGGAGGAATTAAAGAACCTTGTAATGAGAGTGAAAGAGGAGAGTGCAAAAAACGGTCTGAAACTCAACATCAAAAAAACTAAGATCATGGTCACTGGTCCCATCACCTCCTGGTAAATAGAAGAGGAAGATGTGGAGGCAGTGACAGATTTTACTTTCCTGGTCTCCATGATCACTGTAGATGGTGATAGCAGCCAGAAAATTAAAAGACGCCTGCTTCTTGGGAGGAAAGTGATGACAAACCTAGACAGCATCTTAAAAAGCAGAGACCTCACTTTGCCAACAAAGGTCCACATAGTCAAAGCTATGGTTTTTCCAGTAGCGATGTATGGAAGTGAGAGCTGTACTATAAAGAAGGCTGACCACCGAGGAATTGATGCTTTTGAATTGTGGTGCTGGAGGAGATTCTTGAGAGTCTCCTGGACTGGAAAGAGAACAAACATATCTGTTCTGAAGGAAATCAACCGTGAGCGCTAACTGGAAGGACAGATCCTGAAGTGGAGGCTCCAATACTTTGGCCATCTCATGAGAAGAGAAGAGTTCCTGGAAAAGACCCTGATACTGGTAAAATGTGAAGGCAAGAGGAAAAGAGGACAACAGAGGATGAGATGGCTGGACAGTGTCATTGAAATTACCAACATGAATTTGACAGTGGAAGACAGGAGGGCCTGGCGTGCTCTGGTCCATGTGGTCAAGAACAGTCAAACAGGACTTAATGACTCAACAACAACAACAACTGAACGGGGGGGGGGGTTGGACTTGATGGCCTTATATACCCCTTCCAACTCAATTTCTCTATGATTCTGTGAGTCTATATAAACATTTATTAAGAAATTCCAGTGACTGTTACTCTGTTGCATCATTATACTGCCCTAATACTAGAAGTATAATCTTTGGAGGTGGAATACCTCAAGTTAAGAAATAAGCACTAACATCATCTGTTGTGTAATTAATGACATAACTCAGCATCAGATACTATCTGCAGTAATTTCTTATCTTAAAGCAATTCACCTCCATGATTTATCTCCCTAGCATTAAACCATCATAACCATGCAAGAGGATTATGGCTACTGGAGCATTTCAGTGAATAGCAATATGTTTGCATTGTTAATGAGTCTCTCTCCCCCCCTCCCCCATCTAGGCTGTTGTAAGTTATTTTGTCAAAATTCTGTGAGCTATGCAAGAGTGTATAGTGTACCTATGTAAGAGGTATTTGGCCAGTGATTTAATTGGGCCTACTCATTACTGTAGTATTTCTTTAGTATTGTCTCCACCTAAGTAGAATGGAATAAACACTTCCCAAAAGAATGTGGCAGATGGAATTCAACATGTATTATGATGTGCCAATCGGCATACACAGAGATCTGCTTAGACAATATACCTCAAAAGGATTGTGTGTGTTTGTGTGTGTGTGTGTGTTTGTTTGTTTGTTTTTTACTTATTAAGTGCCTGTGCCAAATGTTTGAAAATCTTTATCCATATGGACAAATTATGTTATCAGTCAGCACTACTGCTGAGAGTCATTTCCTGATATTCTTGCACCTGACAGGAAGAAAGGCACATCATTAAAAAGCACAAAAGTATCCAATGTGTAGCATAATTTCCATCATTTGGCACAAGCATATAACTGACAAAGTACTTTGATTGCATTGGGAGTCATACAGTGTTTCTTATTTTCGAACACAAAGTAAAATATAATATTTGGACCTCTTCTCCAAAGATTCCACACTGGGACTTCTTGACCTTTAAGCTTACATTGTTCAAATATATTATAAAATGTTCTGAATATTGATGTTCAGAGATGTGCAGTTAGGTAAGCTTACAGCCGACAGACAATACTGAATCGTGTTGCTTTTGGAAGGAAGGAATTTCTCAAAGGAGAGATGTTCTGTAATTTAAACATACTTGAAAATGCACTTGAAGGGGCGGGCAGAGACAGAATTAGGTGGGTTGCTTCCTGAGTGACATGTGGTCTGAATAGAAGGTAACTTTGCCCCCAAACAATCAGTATGAGACTTCTCCCCCTGTCCCCAGATCAAGTAATGTGTTATCTGTACTGGTTATGGTTACTAAATGATGAAGAAAAGGTATTACTCACATACTGAGTATGCTAATTATTTGTCCTCGAGGATGGATGCTACTGTGGTCTTCCGATAGGTCTCTGACTAGTTACTATAGGAACAAAATGCTGGTTTAGTCTATTCTACCATGGCTCTTCTCATGTTTTTATCTTATTGTGCTCTTGAAGTTTACCCCTAAAACTGGATTTCTCCACCTACAAATAATATCATAACTAAAAGTTCAGGAGAAGCAAAACTTCCCCTGGACTAAATAAGAGAAACATACAAATTAGGTAGAGGGCAACAAAAGCCAGCCAAACTAATGAAACACCTGTCATCCAAAGTCCACTGAATGCAGTGCAGTTTTCCCCCCAGTTCCAATGATTTGAATCTAAAGTGTATGTGTTTTTTTTTTCCTTAACAAGCACATGGAAAATGAAAATACTAATCCAGCATACTTTAATATATGACTACTCAAGTAGTCTGATAAGATAGAAATTCTAATTGTAGACTTGGTGAGATAAAAGAAAATGATCATTGCTGCAATTAATTAAGTATCTCTGCCAACAATCTTAAATCTTGCATAAGTACAAGATCTAATATACTTTTGTACAAATAATGGGAATGAGTGTAAGGGCCACAAAGCACATATGGAGGAGGCAATAACAATGTTAAACTCAGCCAGTTGGGGAAAAACAGGTGGGTCCTGTGGGGGGGGGGTTAGTAGCGAGTTATTCAACATTTACAATAAGTGCTTCTTTCAGATCTTGGAAGAAGTAGTGAGCTGAATGTTGATGAACATGCGACAAAAGGCATAAATCAGTGCATGTTGTAACGGAAAGAGTGTAGTGAGCACTATTGAAGTCTAAGAAGACAAAGACTAAAAAACTGCTTACTTAAAGGGGTTTAAAATTTGATGAGTGTCCTACAGCAATTTGAGTCATGCTGCCATCTCACCCTCCCCTTACCCCATAGACATTTCTTTCCCCACAGATTTAGTCACTGTCACACACACCCAGTTCCCCTGTTCGTTCTTCCACACAACCCAGGTTCACTTTCAGTTATGACATTTACTTTTCAACACTTTTCGCTGCCACCAGAGGATTTATTCCTCACTCTATTAAATACGACTCTTAAATCAGTATTATTCAATAAAACTATGTTTATTTAAGTGTTTACAAGTAAATCATATAAAGTATATCATGGATGGTCTGATTTAATTCATTCAATAACTTTGATAACATTTGTATTTGCTCATGAAGAATCATTTTAATCAAAGTATTTATTCATTTCTTATCTTAGTCTCTATCTCTCTATTACTCTTCTGTAACACAAGGCTCGCCCTAACTGTCTAAGCTGCTTCTCTCTAACTGATATCCCCAACTGAAGTCCCTAACTCTAACTTTGAACACTAAATCATCCCTAACTGATCTTTAACAGCCTTCCATTCTTCTTATATTTTCTTAGTTCCGCCTCTTCTGTTCACCCATTGGTTGTTAAATCAGGATTCCATTGTGATGGACAGGAGTGGTTACTGACCTGTCCATCACAGTCACCTTGACCAGTTTCTTTCTTATATAATGTCTTTTAAGAAATAATTTACAGCATTATGAGTCTCAGCTGTTGTGTCCTATTACAACTGCAAGGTGTTTGTAATTTGTGTTAAGGGATGTCACAAGCTCTGTTCTGCACATGGTTAGTTCCTGTGGTGACTCTTAAGTCAGGATGGCCTCCCTAAAAGTGTGTATAACTGTTTACAAAAGAAGTGTGATAGAATATAGAGGAAGAATAATAAATTATCTACTCTGAAGGGAAAAAAAACCATAAGAAAGCTGATGCTCCCTCATTGGAAGGAAAACGCCTTGAAAAATTAAGAAATGTTACATTTGACTGATTACAGCTATAGTTATTTGTTTTAATGGTCTCCATATTATTTCTTCATCCTAAATAGTAGGATTCTGTTACAAGTAACACATGGAAATACACACACAATTCCTATTCTTGAGAAAGCTGAGACATGCAAAGTTATCAAATCTAATTGACTAAAAACCTTTCAGTTTAACATTTCAATTTCATCTACCAAGAGATTTTTTAATATAATTTGAACTGAGTAAAGTCCAGGGTATTTTCTGATTTCATGAGAATTCTAGTGTAAAATTCCAGTGTCTTCATCCACAACTCCATGTGGCTGAACTGCAGAGATTATGCAGGTGACAATGCCACAAAACAACTATCTTGTAATTCAAATTCTGTACAGATTCTGACACAAAATATTACTTCCGGGGACTCAAATGTCTCATCCTCTTGCATAAAGGTCAAATTCTTTCCATGATCACTCAAGGTTTTCTTCCTTATGAAACTTGACAAATAAATGCAGAAACCCTAAAAGTAGGAAAGTCTTCTTACTGGCAACTACTGGATGACTTGGTAGCTTAGCCTCCTACCTCCAGACAAAACCTAAGGGACCATATGGGGACCACTCAAGGTTTAAAAAACAAGGAAAAGTCTTTCATATGGGATTTTCCATTAGTAGGCATACTACTAGGGGGGAAAAATATCCATATGTGTGTCTGGTATCCTCTGCTTTTGTCTTCATTCCAACATAGGTATCATGTGGATGGCTGCCCGTAGTAGAGTACTGAATTAAAAGTCCTATTTTTCTGCTCACAGGACTAGACACCTGGAGTCTATGTAGCTGTTATAAACTTAAGCTTCCATTCCACATTAAAATAACTCAGCTGGCAACTAACACCACCTACATAAAATGACAGCAGTGGAAAGGACCTTGAAGTTCATACAATCCATTACTTTGTTCCATGCCAGATAGCCCTAGATCCTTATAGATCTCCTACACAGAGTTCCATTATTTATAAGCCTGAAACAAAAATCCTGGGTATATGATTTATATTTCCTCAGTCCACAGATAAGCAGATGAAAGGGAGAAGAAAGGAGTATTGCAAGCATCAGTTTATCTGGTGAGATTAGATAAATATTTTTTAAACATTGTCATAAATTTGCTGTGCCAAGCTAAATGGCCTTTCCCGGACTTCCCCCACAGACTTTGTTAAGTTTGTAGTTGTGAAAGGACTTAATGTCCTCAGCTGAATGTCCTGCTAGGCTAAGGATTGGCAAACTGCAACGTGCATGTTGCTGGATTGTATTCCCCAGTACTTCTCACCATTGACTATGCTGGATAGGGCTGGTGGGAGTTGCAGTTGAATAATTAGTCACCCCTAGAGTAGGCCAAAGAGAGGAATCTACACTAGTTAGTTCTTTCAAGGAATTCTCAGTAGTTTGTAACACTTAGGAAGGATACAGATGATTCCTTTTGTTCCTGGCTTGATGTGTTATGGCATTACTGGTTCCTCTAGAAATCTGTGGGAAACAGGAATCTATCGGGAGTGGTAACAGTATGAACCTCCACTTTATGCTTAGCAGTCTATATAGAACTATAAATAATCCTTCCACCACAAAACACTGTAAGTTAAAGAAACCTGACTAAAATATTTGCACTACTCATCACTTTGAATGTTGGAGGGCAATGTTTGTAACAATATTTGCAAAATCTAGCTCCTGCATTTCACAGTGATTTGATCACTTTTTCTGTGCTGATGTCATAGATTTGACTCAGTTGCTTTTCCCTACAGTTTTACCATCAGCATTAACCTTTACCGATATTAAAGCACAAATCTTGTCTTGCAGATGATTTGTATTTTTAATAATTCAGGTATTGATAGGGAATTCCACCAAGAATTAAAGACATTTGAACTCTTCTTATGAAGCTTTCTGGAGAGAAGACAGAATCAGCTGATAATTTTTTTAAAAAAATGTATCCCATCAAGTATTCCAGATCTAATAATTCACCCAAGCTTCACTTTGAAAGGTTAGGCCCCTGTGTTTTTAGGGTGGGGTGGGATAAATTGATTTTGAAGGTTGTTTAAAATACAGAAATAATCACATTTATTTCTGGTTGCATAACAGATGACTGAAAGCAAATGTAAGATATGAGATATATTTAAAGCAAAGCAAATTGTGCTGCTTGTATACAATGCTTAAAACACTCTCTGGGCAATTTACACTTTCATTATGCAGGCTACACTTGCCTCCCCCCGCCAAAAAAAAAAAAAAAAAAGATACTGGGTACTCAGTTTACCAATCTCAGGAAAATGGAAGCGAACTTCAAGCTAACTATCTGATCCTGTGAGGCTGAAACTCAGATAGTGAATAGAGTCTTGACTGCAGTACTGCAGTTTAACCACTGTGTCATGAGGCTCTTTAAGGAATGGTTTTACCAATCCCACACTATCCCCACCCCCACCCAATGATTTTCCATGGCCAAGCAGAGATTCAGGCTCAGGTCTTCTGAGTGCTAGTTGATCACTCTATTCATTATACCACACTGTCTCTCATTTAAATAAATAAAACCCATATACCAATGCAATATATATTTCTAAGGTTTCTGTATTCACTTTGGATCACAGATGTCTGCCAGATATGTCAGCCTATATCACACCATTGCCGGTTATCAGTTCCACCATTTACAGATTTGCATATTGTGATATTCATCATCTAAAATGAAAGAGCGAGAGAGGTAGATTATGAGAGAAGTGGCCATCCTGTACACTGGAGATATTCTCCTCTTTTTGGAAAACACAGATTAAAAAAAAAGGGGGGGGAGGAATGCAGAATCAAGTTTCCAAGAACCTCAATATAGCCTTGGAACCAAAGATGGACTGCATTCTTCCTAACCTCCACCCTGTTATAGCACAGTCCTTTTAACAGTGAGTGTAAGAGCAATAATTTTGTACAGAAATATGGTAGTTTTTAATCTAAGATTTGCTTGCATTCCTTTGGGAACTCATTTAGCTCCATTCCTATTCATTCCCAAATAAATGTTGAGAAAGGACCATTTGCTGATTCTTTTGGTGAGTCTCTGAGGGACCTGGAGTACTGAGTAATTGTTTGGGAAATGCTGTGCATTGAAGTCCTTCAACATCTGCCACCATGAGTTCCATGCCTGCTATATTATTAAAATAAAATATCAGCTTTTCATTTATGACATACACATACAGTACTTAATATTGAAAACTTTAAAGAGATGCATAGCACAATTTATAACTGTAGAATAAGAACAAGACACTTTCCCCAAAGGACATGTATAACTTGTAGGTTTTTTGGGCTGTTTGGCTGTGTTCTGAAGGTTTTTCTTCCTAACGTTTTACCAGTCTCTGTGGCTGGCATCTTCAGGGGACAGGAGTTAGAACTCTGTCGTGGAACACAGCCAAACAGCCCAAAAAACCTACAACAACCTTCGGATACTGGCTGTGAAAGCTTTCCAGAATACATTGACATTTTCTAGCACTCTCCTCTATTACATAAATGCAAGTATCACTCCAGATCTCTGGCTGTGTGCACACAATCCCTGCTTGAGAACTATATGTGTTGGACACTTTTTTCATATTTCCTTAGATCATCTAACTATCTTTGTTAAGTTTTTGTTATGTGTTGTCAAATTGCTTCCAACTTATGGTGCACCATCAGGCTTTTTAAGGTATGTAGATGCTCAAGGAATGGTTTAGCATTGTTACTATGCCCCTATGAGTTTCCATGGCCAAATGAACTCAAATCTCCTGAGTCGCAGCCTATCACTCTATCTAAGAATCAATAATATCCTTGGATAGAGTGCCTTGTATTTATCACAGAGTATAACAAAAAAAGTCATCTGGGAGGGCCGTATATAGCTGGTAGAAAATTACTAGAGTTTTGCAATCTGTGGTTTTAGGAGGTGGAATGTGGTCTCTTCTCCTTATGGAAAATATCATGGAAGGTTGACCTCATTATCTTAGGGAAGCCTAGAACAGCATACCTATGTCTTGCTGTGAATTTTGTTTTAGCTCCATGAGTAGACATTTATTTTCAGATTACCTTTTCTGCTGACATTCTTGAGAATAGGATTTGTAGCACTGCAAGGAATAAAAGGAGATGTGTAATATAAAATACAGAGTGAAGACTGTCTAGATGAAAGTCTAGAGCATTCTCCAAAGGTTCCATCAGTTGAAGCCAGCCTTGCTAATGATCAGGAAAGACAGGCATTGTAAACCAAGAAATCTAGAGGGCTGCAGATCCCCCGTCAATGCCTCAAAAATAGAAGGCCTAACTCCAAATGAACTCGAAGATGCCTTCACAGCATTAAATGCTGAGTGCATACCTCTGGGTGACATTCAGGGCCTTTCAGTCTATGGTATGTAAAGAAATGTTGATACATCACACAGAATACAGAAATAGTGTGTTTCTTGGAGCCATTTTCTAATATAAAATAACACTGCCCTTCATAAACAATCAAAATGTATTTTATTTATAGAATTATTCATGGCCAAGGAGTTCTGTTTAAACAGTCCATTGGTAGAAACAGAAAATTATCTTATCTGGAACGGGCCCCCTAAGGGGTTGTTCAGTGGCAGCCATGGGATGAAGAAGAAGAGAGGTGGTGGTCTTGGCAGATGCTCACCTAAAGCAAATACTATGAAGAATTTATCAGAAGAAACATTTCCTAAGGAGTGAGGAAGGGCTCTGGGATATGTGCCATTTGTTCTCTTTCTCTGCCAAGCTTCTCCCTCACGGCAAGAGGCTTCCAGTGAGTCTCCACTTCCCAAACAGTCTGTCTACTTTGGCCCAGGGTTTACAGTAGGGATGGGGAGGAATCTGTGTGTCTCTTCCTCTCCCCCACCCCCGGTATGGTCAATGAAGATGATGGGAAATGTCAACTAGAACATCTAAAGAACCATGGGCTTCCAACTTCTTAGAAAACAAAAGGCCCTGTTTAAGTCACATTGGAATGTGAAACAAAATCCTAATACTCTGAGAAGTTGTTCTAAATGTACCGGTAGCTAAGAATGTCCTTGTTATCTTTCTTTTTTGTGTTTTTTAAAATGCATTGAAGAGCAAACAAAAGATCATTAATCTGTGGTCTTAAAAAATCTCACCAAAAACTGCCAAAAAAGCCCTAAGTATATCTTAGAATTTGTTTCAGTAAAAAATAAAATAAGATCAGCCTATTATATATTTCCATTCAACACACATTTGTATGTGTGCGCTAGGAAAAGTCTAAAAGGGAAGTACCATAAACTACTGATTTTGAAGTGCTGGGAAATGTCTAGGAGAATCTTGAAGATATTCATTTTATGTAACATCTTTATTAATAATCTGTGAGTGGGAGTGAAAAGCATGTTAATGAAATTTGCAGATGATAAATTAGAAGGCACGGAGAACTCTGAAGACGGTGAAGAAATGGTATAAATGGGACCAAGTGAAATTGGAATAGTAGGCAGAAAATACCAAATTGTGATTTATCTTGGAGAAATGCAAATAAAAATATATGAAGAAAGTCATCTTAAATAGACAATCAATCAGCCTAAGGTACAGTGCAGTAACAATTAAATATATCTGTGGAACAAAATAGTTGTTGATAAATTGTATGACTACAACACATTAAGAATGAAATGTTCTCAATCTTGTTACATTCAGATCTTGCAGAGTACACGCTATATAGATCAAATATGGATCAGTGTGTAGTTGCCCTGAGGGGATAGGCATGGGTGGAATTGCACCTTACTTTTACATCCTTCTTTCATCTGAAATAAATTACAATTACAGTGGTGCCCCGCATAGCGACGATAATCCGTTCCGGATAAATCATCGCTATCTGGAAACGTTGCTATACGGGACAAAAAACCCCATAGGAACGCATTAAACCCTGTTTAATGCGCTCCTATGGGGACAAAACTCATCGTTATACGAAGATTCCCCATATGGCCACCATTTTTGCTGCCTCGGTAAGCGAGGAATCGGCGTGAAAACGCTGTGGGCTGCCATTTTCTTGACACGGTGACCATTTTGGAACCGCCAATCAGCTGTTTCCCAAACATCACAATGCGAAGATTGGTAAGCGAAACGCTTACCGATCATTGCAATGCAGTGTTTTACCTATTAAAACATCGCAATGTGATCGCAAAAACAATCGCAAAATCCGCATCGCTATGCAGATGTATCGTTAAACGGTGCAATCGTTAAGCGAGGCACCACTGTACTGATTAATGTTTAATTGGCTAACGGAATTTATTTAACCATTTCACATGTCATTGTTGTTTAGTCATGTCCGACTCTTTGTGACCCCATGGACCAGAGCACGCCAGGCCCTACTGTCTTCCACTGTCTCCCAGAGTTTGGTAAAATTCATGTTGGTAGCTTCTATGACACTGTCCAACCATCTCATCCTCTTTCATCCCCTTCTACTCTTGCCTTCACACTTTCCCAACATCAGGGTATTTTCCAGGGAGTCTTCTCTTCTCACGAGATGGCCAAAGTATTGGAGCCTCCGTTTCAGGATCTGTCTTTCCAGTGAGTACTCAGAGTTGATTTCCTTTAGAATTGATAGGTTTGTTCTCCTTGCAGTCCAGGGGACTCTCAAGAGCCTCCTCCAGCACCACAATTCAAAGGCATCAATTCTTTGGCAGTCAGCTTTCTTTACAGTCCAGCTCTCACTTGCATACATCACTACAGGAAAAACCATAGCTTTGCCTATGCAGACTTTTTTTGGGGAGGTGCTGTCTCTGCTTTTTAAAGATGCTGTCGAGGTTTGTCATTGCTTTCCTCCCAAGAAGCAGGTGTCTTTTAATTTTGTGGGCTGCTGTCCCCATCTGCAGTGATCATGGAGCCCAAGAAAGTAAAATCTGTCACTGCCTCCATATCTTCCCCTTCTATTTGCCAGGAGGTGATGGGATCAGTGGCTATGATCTTGGTTTTTTTTTTTAATGTTGAGCTTCAGAAATAGACTAGTGTTGGACTACCTGTCTCCATATCAGTAAAGGGGGAGTAAGGCAGAACAAATGTGTGTGTGTGGGGGGGGTAAGGTAGGAAAGCATTTACGAAAAAGACTTCTTACATGCATTCTTTGTCTCCTGTTTAGAAAAAAATGAACATCGGACATAAATTACCAAATTTAGACCTTACACAAACCCCATTATATTTAAGAATACTTCTGTGTGCTTCTTCATGTCACACAGTTCTGGAAAATCATAATGGGTGGGATTTTTCTTTCACCAAATCAAGTTATAAAAGCTTTCTGACTGAAAATTAAACTTTTGTTTTTCTGCTTCAGATAGCTTGGTGGTTGAGTGGAGCCAGAGGCTGGGAGTTTGATTCCCTGCTGTGTCTTCTAAGAGTAGAAGGAGCCTGTGTGGCCTTGGGCAATCTGTGCCAAGATGCCCCCAGAAGGAGTGAATGGTCAAACACTTCTGAGTATTCTCCGTTTATAAAATCCTGAAGAGGGTTACCCTAAGTAAGAGTTGACATGCTGGCATATGATTATCATAATTTATTATTAGTCATGAAGAGGCAAAGGGACATATATATTGGTAGCTTTGCCTTAGTGGAATACTATTCCCCTTACACAAATTAAGATGCTGGGAATTTGCCTTTCTTTCTTCATAATAATGTATCCTATTCTGCCTAATCACCAAAGCTGCTTCTAGCAGCTACAAGACCCACTGGAAGATAATGCTGAACAACGTTATTGGATTCAACCCAAAATCTACATTATAGGTGAATTTTGCCAGAATATAGACTACGTTCTACCTTAATGCCATAATGAGCATCATCTTTGAACTTGCTCTTCCTCACAAAAATTAATAATGGTGCTGCTAACCAGATCCAGACATTTTCCTCAGGTGCCCTCATTAGCCCTTGTTAAAGCCCTTCAGTGCTTTGAGATTGTTCTCACTGAGATTATTAAATGAATCTTTCACTTAGCTTCTGGTTATTCTTCAATTTGTTTGAAAATGGGTGCAATTAAACCTATTTCTTGTAAGTTGAATCTATGAGGAACACTTTGAAGCTCAGAGTACAGTGTTCACTTTTAGTGATATTGTGACTTGTTTTCTGCATGGATGGAAATAGTAATGGAATAAAACTACTTTACTGTTTTTTCCATGCTTTCAGTCTGATGACTTCTTAGTAACATCTTTTTTGCACATTTCTCTGGTAATATATAACATGTTGTCTAATATAGAAAATATGTAGAATGAATGAAGGAAGGAATAAGTCTGAAATATATTTTAAAAGTTATGTGCTTGTCAGTAACTCCAAAAAGAACGAAAACAAGGAGAAAGTCTCACTGAAAACAAAAAAGCAAATGAGTCTGGATTCCCAACAAATCAGTAGGGATTGAGAGGTAATTTTCTGGGTTCATATTTTAATGCAATTGTCCCATTTCTCATCTCTTGGAACCAAACATGGACCAAACACAGCCTGTGGCCAGCAATCCATACGTTAAAAATGACATATATTTGGCAAGGAAGAAGAAGGAAAGAGAAAAAAATACCAGCATAAAAATGGGCACAAAAAAGTGTCTGTTTTGAGAAACACTCACAGAAATAGGCACAGATTTTCTTGTGGAAACAGAGGGCTTGTAGTATGTGGTACACCCAAGCTGGATATTCCTGGCAAGGGAAAAACAGGGATTCTGCCAAAATAAAATTTTTCAGATATTCACATTCCTAAAAACCTGGCTGGTTGTAAGACAGAATATTTAAGAATGCTTTCTTTCATTGCAAATAGATGTGATGACTGAATGGGGTTCATAATTTTTCTTAAATATAAAATGAATGTCATGAATACAGATGTTTTTTTAAAAGGCTGTTCATAGCTGTTGATTTCTTATTTTGTTGTGGGATTTCCCCTGTCCTTTGCAGTGGTTGAATATTTCAACAGTCACTCAAAGAGCTTGGATATTAAACTATTTCTGTACATCCTGAGAAATAAATGGTAGCCACCAGTGAAGCTGACTCTCTCTCTCTCTCTCTCTCTCTCTCTCTCTCTCTCTCTCTCTGTGTGTGTGTGTGTGTGTGTGTGTGTGTGTGTGTGAGAGAGAGAGAGAGAGAGAGAGAGACTTTTCCCTCCTAATTTTCCTGAATAAAGCAACATCTCTTGCTTTCTGAGTAGTGTTTTGCATCTGCTTCAGACAAGCTGCAACTTCTGCAATGAATCAGCCTGATATGCAAAGATCTATGTGAGCTTCAAAGAAGAATGGCTGGGTTGGTTCCAGAGTGTCCAGAGATCTTCCAAGTGGCTTTTCTTAAAAGTTCTTATATTCCTCTTTAAAGAAGCACTATGTGAGACATTGTTTCCAAAATGTAAATAACTTTACAGGGAATGGTATACTTAGATTGTGTTATTTCCCATTGTTTCCAAAATGTAAATAACTTTACAGGGAATGGTATACTTATATTGTGTTACTTCCAAGTTTTGTTTCACCAAACAGCAGCTAAATGTCATCTAAGCCCAAATGACTAGACAGTCATTTATTAAATCTGGTACTTTTTTTAATGGCAGTAGCTTTGACTGCTTCTTGGTGCCTCTCAAACATTTCAAATCTACAAAAGCTGGAAAAAAAGTATATATTCCTTGATATCTTAGCGTTGCTCTATAATGTAGTTTTTACAAAAGAGAATGCAGCCTTTGCAAGACTCAAAATAGAACCTATTTTTATGAGTGTCATAGATACATAAATGCATGCACAAAGAATAGGCTTGTACTTCTGAATGAAATTTCTTAGGACATGATCTTTTGAGTTCTCTATTTGTACTGTTCTTACAAAAAAGTTCTATGGAAAATCATAATGGTTTCTTCAGTTATTATTCAAATGATAAGTTTTAGTTTCCTTTGTACAATGTATCAATTACTGGAATAAGCAATGTGTGTGCGCGTGCTTTTCTGATGGTAATTTTTGATGTCTTCTTCCTTCTGACAAAATATTATTTCCTACTATATGTGTTCAAAACATGAGACCTTCAGGAGAAACATTCAAATAGCCAATTGCTTTCCTCCTACATTCACGAACTGCAACAAATAGTACTTAAAATGGAATCAAATTGTTTGCTCCACTTGTGGATCTCCATAGCCATGTCTTTTACAAGGTGGGGTGGGTGGGAGATGGTAGATGAAACTCGTTTCAAATTATGGTGGTGGTGGGGTCCACAGTCCATTGGCTCTCCCTTGTTTCTGTTCTGGCAGTCTATGCAGGATAAGGTGTCTGGTTCTAACTATCTTTTCAATTTCTCATCATACCCATCATGAGAAACTGAAGAAGTACCGTATTTTTCGCACCATAAGACACACTTTTTTTCCAAAAAAACATTGGGGGAAAAGTGTATGCGTCTTATGGAACAAAATTCCCAGATTATTTTTTCCTGTTTTCTTTGCCTAAAAATTTGGTGTGTCTTATGGAGAGGTGCGTCTTATGGAGCGAAAAATACGGGTATGTTGTGAAAAATGTGAATGTCAGCCCTCAGTCTCCTGGTATTTTTAGTAATTCTGTCATGTGCTTCATGGAATATGTTCAGAGGAGGGCAACCAAAATGGTCAAAGGTCTGGAAGCCATGTTTGATGAGGAGTGGCTTAGGGAGCCAGGAATGTTTAGCCTTACAAAAAGAAGGTTAAGAGGGGATATGATATTCATGTTTAAATATCTGAAAGGATGTCATGTCGAGGAAGGGACAGGTTTGTTTTCCATGGTTCCAGACACGAAGACAAAGAGCAATGGTTTCAAACTACAGGAAAAGAGATTCCACCTGAATCTCAGGAAGAACATCCTGACAGTCAGAGCTGGTCAGCAGTGGAATATGCTGCCTCAGAATGTGGTGGAGTCTCCTTCTTTAGAGGTTTTAAGCAGACACTGGATGGCCATCTGTTGGGAGTGCTTTGATGAAGTTCCTGCATGGCAGGGGTTTGGACTGAATGGCCCCTGTGGTCTATTCCAGCTCTGTGATTCTATGATTCTATGGCAAAAACACTGGAAGCTGCCCACTAGATGGCAGGTTAACTGGGGGTGCAAGGGGTCCAACCTGGCACTTCCATTTGCCTCTATGTTTATTTTAATAACAGCTTGTAATCATACTTCTATTCACTTGAATACAGAAATACAGTACTTCCAGTGAATAGGTGTTGAAACCACTGGATGGGTTGGTTTGGGAAATATCAATGCCTGTAGCATATTCCATGAAATTCAATCTACAATACACTAGAAACAATGCAAAGAAATCCTGTGCCTTAACATCCACAATAGACAATCTCTGTCTATCCATTTACTACAAAAGTAGCAAGATTCTTTTGTTGATGTTGAAATTTCATAATATGTGTGTTTGTGCCAAAGCAGTGAACTGATTCTCTGGTATTATGACTCTTCATGTTCTTGCCAGCCATCCTCAATGGGGGCTATATGGCCAGCTGGGGGACCCTGGCACATTTGAAGAGTTCTGCAGACTGGAAACAATTCTTCACACACTACCTTATAAAGATTGTTATGTGACTTATACAATCCTGGTTTGGCCTATATTTCTCTCATATTGTGTTTATAGCCATGGCCAAAAAAAAAAAAAAAAAAAGGTAGAGAATGACTGTTCCTTGCCATCTCTCACTGCAGAATAAACAAACATTCACAAAACCTCCACAGGCTTTTTGGTGTTAAAAAAAACTAATTTGGGCACCTGCTAAAAACTAAAGCCTTTCGCCCCTCAATTTCTTAAAAGAAAAAAAATCTATTTTGAGGTGTGACTGGGTATTTAATTCTAAGTGGTAAGCAAAAGATGCACTACAAGCTTCCTCTTAGTGCAATTTAGAACAAATTGCAATTACACTAAAGGTTACTGGTTATGTAATATTGTTTTCTTTTACTGGAACATATAAAATGTGCATATTATGAGAAACAATGTAGTTTTCAAAAAATCTGTATATAAATTTATACAGCTACAGTGAGTTAATATGAGTACTTTTAAAGTTCTACAGAGTTGAAAGCCTGTGGGGGGGGGGCAGGATCAGGCTGATTCAAGTGTTCAGTTTATTTTGGGAACAAGCATCCAGATCATTAGGCATCACCATCTACAACTGGCTGCAGTGGTGTTGTGGTAAGATTTTGAAGCACAGCTTCTCATCTTGATAGTTGTCACAACCACATCACGTGGAAAGTCCCAAAAATGTAGGCAACTGTGTTTATATGAACAAGCCAGTTCTAAAACCTTTAATTTCCACCAGGAGCAGGTCTTTTGTGAAATTAGTGGGTCTTCGTCACTCATTCAGGACTAAGTCTTCCAGAAATTCTTTGCATAGCAACAAGGGATGACTCAAAACATTGTACTGTTCTCCAGCTATTGTGGCATATATATCTGCGGCATAAAATCAGTGTGTGTCTTTTGTCATTTCAAAAATAGTCCCTAGTCCGGGTAGCAGGCTCAGAAGGCTAGGGATTATGGGGCAATGAAGGCTGTCAGCAGCTTCTCAGTCCATTAAAAAAGCAGGGTTCTTATGTGATGTCTAATGGGAGGTATCTTGTGATGTCATAGGAGGTGGACCGTTGGGGATGAATATCAGTTAACTCAGTAACAATCAGTTGTTCCTCTCTCCTTCAGAATTTTTTGCCACCTTTTTCCAGTTAGAATTCTATCAGAATTAGCACTGTAACCATTTATTAATAAAGCTAGTTAACGAGTTAAACTCAGTGAGATAACAAGTTAATATTATGTGCACAATATGATGCTTGTTGTTATAAAATAATAGTTGTAAGTAAACTAAAACATTTTTATCCTTTCTCATTACCAGAGTCTTTGAGTTAATGTATTGAGACATTAAGTGCCAGTTGAGGTAAACCAAGAAATATGGGGTGGTCTGCTGTAGCTACATCTGCTCTGTAAGTTCACAGACACCTACCAACCATTTTTTATTTGCTGTGTAATTAGATAAAAAATTGTTTTAGTTTAATTAAGCCACACTCAATTTCTCATACATTATGTCCCAAGAGGATGAGCTGCTGAAGAGGCATTCTAGTAGACAGGTTGGTTGAAGAAGCTTGGTTCTTGTGCTCATGTAGATAACAGATAAACCATGTGCTTCTTTCCAGAACTAGATTTCTGTCTTCTGAGGAGACACATGCAAGCTTGGACAGAAGAGTGAAGCCTGAGGGTGTGGTAGATAATGTTACCTCTACTAATTAGGAAGCCCTGGCAATTTCCTTGTAAGAAATGGCACCACTGTGCTATTGGCTTTCTGTCATAATAAAATGTTCAGATATAGTGATTTTTCCAGTTTTCATCATGTAATTTTTATGACAAATTTTAGCACATAAAAAAGGCATAATCCAGCTTTCCATTTTTTCCTTCCCAGGAGTTTGGAGTTTAAACTGTTATTTTTTTAATTAGTATTGCATCCAATTGTACTTGACTGTCATCTCTATGGTAACCCATTTCTTATTATTCAATTCATAAATTATAGATATTGTTTAAAATCCTCTTTGGAAAATCAAGATTCTCTAAACGTGTCTTCATTTGTATTCTTGTTCATGTGCCAATAGCCTTTTTGATTGCTTAACTTGTCTCATGAAAAAGTATCTTGTTATCAAAACATTTAGGCTCTTTTTGTTACTAATCACTTTAAGAAAGAACAATAACTACTAATACATAAACGGAATGTGATAGGATAGAGACAAAAATATTTTGGAAGGTATTGGGCATGCATTATTAAATGAATAGGAAATGATGACTTACCACAGAGGTGACTATGGAGAGAGGCATATTTTACTTGCAAATTGGACACAGTTGGCAAGTTAACCTGAGAAAGCTTCATTGCAACTGAAGTGCCATGTTAGTGCAATGTGCACGTAGAAAATGTGAATGCATGGACTAGGATGTGAAATGAATGAGGTGATTGTATGAGTGCAGGCAATGTCAAGTGCTTTTTCCAGTTCCTTTCCTATGGAGTGCATTAACCCAATGAATTATATCTCCTTAGTGGAAATATGTAAAAGGGTCACAGACACCTACCAACTGCTCCTTTTAGGGACATGAACTCTGTCTACAATCATGAAGTCTGGCAGACAGAGAAAATTAAACAATGCCTCTTCCATGTGTTTTATATTATTATTCTGCTTTACTACAGTGTCTGCCCTAAAGGGCTCAGGAACCCTGTGGCATTTGGTACATTTTTTTCCTGGGAATGTTCTGGATCATTCCGGCATTTCTTCTTGCACATTGGAATAGATCATCTCAATATCAATGGGGAGGGTTTTGTTTTGTTTTGCAGCTTTTTTGTTTGTTTTTCCTGGAATCATTGGGATGCACTGGGTCCTCCTGGTACCCAACACCCACCCACCCACACCTCTGGAATTGCTACCTGAGCTCTCAATTCCAACACAGTTTGCCCTTTTTTTTGCTTCCCTTCTTTACCTTCTTCCTGCCTACTTCAATCGTTCTCCTCTTCTCTCTTTGTTTTGCCTGCATGCCATTCTTACCACAATGTGTATATTTTTTTTTTAAAAAAAACTGTTCATTCTTGTTCTACATACTTTTTGAAACAGCTGAACTCAGGTACAGCTGAAACATTAACTGCCCTTCCCACTCCTACCCCACTATTTCCTTCTTTTCCTGCTCCCAAAATTTCAGGTTTTTGCCCCACTCTTTTATCATTTTCATTTTAATGCTTTAGTTTTCATTTTTGTGCTATTGTGCAGAAGTGATAACTTTAAGAAACAAAATAAAAAAGCAGAAAGCAGGAATAGCTGATATGCATTCTGTTATGCATTCTTTTCTCCTTTTATTATTTTAGTTGTTGTATGCTTTTCCTAATTATGTACACAGCACCAGGTAATGTTCTCACTAATTTGGATGATCAATCAATCAATCAATCAATCAATCAATCAATCAATCAATCAATCAATCAATCAATCAATCAATCAATCAATCAATCAATGATATCCTTAGAAAATTAGAGTTGAGTGGCAGTAGGTCATGGAGGGATAGAGACTAACCAACAATAAAATACCCATAATTAAACATTACCAAATGACACATACACACAAAGTGTGACCAGCATATATCACTTTGGTACTGAAGTCCACATGAGCAGGTAACATATGACTCAGAAAGCAGGTGTTCTTGTTTTGTTTTGTTTTTGGTCCTTTTTTTTCTCTGTTGACATTAGTTTCAACTCTGCGTCATATGACCATCAGGATGCAGTACTGGTTTCATGACTGTAAATGTTCAGAGCGGACAGACCCAAGCTTGTATCAGGTATGGAACATAAGTGAGTTTACTGCTCATCCAAATGTTTGAGACTCCTCCTGCCCCCAAATTTCATTGTTCCTGAATTTCAGGTTAATGAACCATGTCATCTTAAACCCCTTCCTGTCTCTTGAATTCATTTGTACACATCTCTAAAATGCAGAACTTCATTATATTGTTTTAATAATCTCCCTGCATTACAGCATCTGTATAATTGCAAAGAACTAGGACTATTGAAAATAAAAGAACTTTGATTCACTCAATGAATGTTGTCGCCAATATTTCTTTTGGCATTATTATTGACACGTTTTGCATTTTTTGAGTTTTTAGTTCACTGCATTAAGCAAAACCTATATATTATTTCTGCGAATATTTCTATTTTGTTGAATGCTGTCCTCAGAAATATTTGAGGTACTCCATAAATTAGTATTTTATGGACAGTTATCCATGGAAGCAGATATAGAACTTGCATATATCTCAAAGAAGATCTGAACCAGAGTTATGCATCAGCATTTATTATTATCCATAAACAGCTAAATCATGTTCCTCATTCAAAAACAGGGCCATCTTTCTAAGCAATGTAATGAAGAAATATATAACTACAGCACATTATATGTGCATTTGGCTGAACTTTTTAACAGCTACACCTCCAGTTACTATGCAGGGGTATACTAAAGTCACACATGCTGACTCTACTCACAGGAGGCACAGTGGGGAAATGAATTCCCAACCTCTGTATCCACAGGCAGGTATCTAAACCACTGAGCATCCAGCCAATTATAAAAGAAATCTAAACTATATATTTATCACAGGATGCATTTAACGTGTTAGATATTTCAGCTTTAAAATTGTGATATGGGAGTGTAGAAACTTTGTGCATCAATTTCAGTAGGTAATACTAAAATGGTAGAGGTATATGTCCAGTGTCTCTCATTTTCTATCTCTCATTTTTTAATCATTTCTTCTCTATAGGTGTAATCAAGCAACCAACTGAATATTGGGGAAACTCCATGTACGTAAAAGTGTGCCAAGCCTCTGAACAGCTTCTGATGCAAGATATTTTTCAGCAACATGTTTAGCAAAAATATTTTGCTTTATCCTGAACAGTCACCATTGATATATTTCACATGACAAAGTAAATCCCACAATATATTAGCAGATTGAAATATAGAATCTTAGCTCTGCTAGATCAAGTTGACATATCAAATATATTTACCCATTCATGGCTACAGGGTAAATTACAAAACTCCCAGAATCTAAGTCGTATTCTTTCAAAAACACAAAATAAATGTTGGATGAGAGATAAAGTTTTTTAAAAGAATTATTAAAAGACTGTTGCTTGCAAACACCCAAATGTCTCTAAATTTAAATCTAGAGCAACATGGTCTCTGTTTAAAAAAAAAACACTGATTGCTCTCCTCTGGACACATTACAGCTTCTTGATATAGTGGGTAAAGTGTAGTGCCCTAAACTTGATACAGTTGTCTCAGTAAAGTCTGAGCAAAGGAGAATACAGTGATAGTATTACATCCATTAATTTGGACACCACAGTTCTGTTGATATATCCTACTACAGCATTCACTTTTTTTTGCTGTTGCATCACAGTGTTGGCTCATGTTTAGCTTGTGCAACTACTAAGATATCTAGGTCATTTACACATTTACTACTTCCAAGCTAGCTTTCACCCATCCAATATTTGTGCATCTGATTTTTCCTGCTTAAGTGCAGCATTTTACATTTGAAATGCAGGGCATGATCAGATGGCTGCAAAGGCATGAGCCTGATTGGACTGGGAAAGGTTGCTTTAATAGGAGTTATCTATCTTAAAGCAACCCATCTGTCTGCTCAGGATTTGCTCCAGCTTGGACCCCAAAAGAAGAAGCCCTACAGCTAGACCAAAAAAGCCCATCTTGGGCATGGATTGGGATTGGGCTGAAGTACATTTCCCTGTGCTTCATGTCGTTGCTGGAAAATTGATCACACCAGCCCTCTCCACAAGTGGCCCACATTGCAATATATTTCCCCATTGATCACACCTTGATTTTGTTTGCACTGGCCTAGTTTTCAAATATAGTATGATCATTTTGAATCCTTTTTATCTGCAGATTTAATGGACATTCCCTACATGCCCTTGTCCAAGTAATTTATAAAATACTGAATAATCTTTGGCTTAGGACAGGACTCTATAGCATCCCATATGTCAGTCCAATTGAAAATATGATGAGTCATTGGTGAGTACTCTTTGAGTGTGGCCTGGCAACCAGCTAAAAATCCACCTAACAGTAGCATCATATAGCCTACTATTTTCAGCCTTTTTTTTGTCCAGAGCCGTAAATACAATATGAAAGAAATATAAGCTGAATTAGGATGGTATAAATTGCATAACAAACCTTACAAGGTGGTGTGTGAAGAACTGTTTTCACTCTGTGACCACCTTCAAATGTTCTAGGGCCCTCCAGGGGGGTCATATGGCCCCTATCGAAAATGGCTGATCAAGGAAATACTGTATATTACCAGCTTGATTATAAGAATATCCTGAGGGACTCTGTCAACAGTCTTGCTGAAATCATATTGTACCTACAACATTCTCCTTATTTACCAAGCTTGTCAGAAGAAAAGATTATTTTGCAATTACCTGTTTTTGAGAAACCCATGCTGGGTCTTAAAAATCTAGATGCTCTCACACTGACTGATTCATGATTTCTTCTAGGACCTTCTCTGGTGGTGACAGTTCTTGTCAAGAAGACCAGAAAGTAGTTGTCCATATTTTCTGTTTTTGCTCCTTTTTGAAAGGGGGGGGGTGACAGTTGCACTCCTTCAGTCTTCAAGACCTCACCTTTTCTCCAAGAATTCTCAATGAATAAAGACAGAGGCTCTGAGATTATATCTACAAGTTCCTTTAGAACTCTTGGATGGAGTTAATTTGGCCCTGCAAGCTTAAATTTAAACTGCACAGTTCTAGGATGCCCCCAGAAGAAGGGAATGGTAAACTACGTCTGAGTTCTCTCTACCTGGAAAACCCTGAAAAGAGTCACCATAAGTCAGACTTGACTTGACAGCACATTATTTTTAAAAGGATAGGTTCTGCATACTACAAGGTATTAGTCACAAATCTGATTACCCCATGAGTAGTAAATGTTTTGTTCATTGTTTTCCCCCAGGAAACATACTGCAAGGTCTGACATATCCTGTTCAAAGGGGAAGGGTATAGAAATTCAGATTATTATTATTTTTTACCTCACAATTGTCAATGTACTTTGTCTGTTTGGGTAAAAAGCAGAGGCAGAGATTTTGGAAAATGGCAGGATTAGAGATTGGACAACAGCAGTAATGAAAAGGTTTCCAGAAAGGGGTGGGGAGCAGATTTTCAATTAATCTCTCTGTGGGAGATAACTTGGAGATCTCCACTGTACAATCCTATGCCAGATGGATAGTAAGCTTAGGTGTTTTGTTTTAAAAAGCTGTCTCCAAATTAAGTTTGTCTTTTACTACATGCCATGTTTATTATATGCAACAAGGGTACTTGCTTCTTATCTGGAGACAGAAAGACACAGAAAGAAAAGGGAAAGATACAATAGAAGAGGCAGATTCTATAGCACTATTTCCAGAACATGGGGGGGGGTGTTTAAAAATACACAGATGATACACTTTTAGCATGATCTTTTGTAAACAGTGACAAATCCAACGCAATGGGTCCTAGAAGATTATGGCAACAATGCTTTATGTCTCAGAACAGTGACAAACTGCAATGCATTCTTGGGTCAAAGCCCACATCAATGGCAGTATGATGAAGCTTCAGAAAGAACAGCAGGAACCTTAGATTGCATTAAAAAAACTATAGAGCAAAAATATCCAAAGACTATCGTTTATTTCTTTTCTGGCCTTTAGGCATTGGGACTAACTCCTGAGCCTTTTGTGAACATGGTCCCTGGGGTTATGTGCTAGCATGAAAGAATGAAGTGTCAAAGGTAGTTTAAAAAAAAAAAAGAATCTGAAACAACAAACCTGAGCTGCTTTCCCTGGGTTTCACATTAACCAATGATTCCAACCTGGCCATAATCAGTGAGTTTATGGGTTGAATTTCCAAATCCTCTCCCTCTCCTTCTTCAACAGCAGCAGCAACAGCAGCAGCAAAGGAGAAGAACATACAGGACAGATTAGCTGCACTAAATTCGTTCACATATAGATCCTTGTTTCAGCTTTGGTTAGCAATAACTGAAGGTGGATTTGCAGACAGATAGACAAATGTGCAGGAGGACTCCAACCTACTTTGATTTGTATTGGAAATACTTGGTGTAAAAGACGTTGAAAGGGCTGGCAATACCAAAGAATGGCTCCTTCTGGAAACAAAAATGATTTGTTAGTAAAGACAGGTGCTGTGCCAAGTACCTTTTTGACTAATAGTTTTATCCTCATCTATGGTATCTGGATGCAGAGTTAGAAGCTGGGAGTTCGGTTCCCCACTGTGCAATCCAGAAAAGCTGCCAGCCTGTGTGGCCTTGGGCAAACTACACAATCTCAGAATGCCCCAAGATGAAGGAAATGGTAAAAGATTTGAGTATCTTCTACCTAGAAAACTCTGGAAAGGGTTACCATAAGTCAGAATTGACTTGACAACATACTATTGTTTGTTTGTTTGACCTGCACTATTGTTGCAGCATGCTGTTGTTGTTTTAAACTGATAGCCAATTTTGATCATTCAGAATCTAGTGATTCATCTCCTGAGAGCTGGCTCATAGAATGGATACATCTGTTGGGGAGCTGCCAATGTAGCAGAAGCATGATCTGAAAGGGTCAAATATCTCCTCCAGACAGGTGGTTGCTGATTAGGCTGTCTCCAAGGTATCAACAAAATGCTTTCATTTCCAAAAGAAAGCACTAATTTTAGCATCTGGATAATCTTAAAGTTCTACCCTATATTCTCTTGGGTGTCAACTCAGTTTAACAACTTAATATCTTGGCTGTTCAGTGTAATATAGTATTGCCCTGGTTTGTGTCAATCACAACTCCGTATTGGCAACCTCATATCTGTGGATGCTTCAAATTTTGCTCTAGTCATAGGGTGCCCATTCTGTCTGTTCTTGCCCAAATGATGAAGTTGTTTAAACATGACTCCATCCTTTGAGAAACCTTCAGTAGAAAGTGGCTTCTGTGCAACCAGAGTAACAAGAACCCACTAGATAATGTCACTAGATAATGTGTAATGTACTATGTTTTCATGTTATGGATGCTATGTTTTTGTGTGTTTCATTACTATGTGTACTGGAGATGGTATTTAATTTCATTTTATGGATGTACAATGACAATAAATTCAATTCATTGTTGTCTGATGCTTTCCTTTGATAGAGATATGTGGAGAGAGACAGAAGTGGCTCTGAGATCTACCTTGGATGACAACAAGACACCAATATGGTAGGAGTGGGGCATGCTTGGATTTATAGTCCAGAAGAATAACTTTTCAAAGGTTTGGCCTTCACTATCTTCTTCAATAAGCCCATCCCTGTTTATTGGTGCATGTCAATTCTTCCATGCACAGCAACTTTTGATGTTTGATCAGGGGGAAGCCTGAGAAAAAAACACAATTGATTCATGGCCCTGAAATGGGATGGTGTCAATCCAGAGTAGCACTGGTGTAGAAATAAAAGGGCTCCTCCATCTCCACCTATGGGAGTATCCATTTTAGAGAAGGGAAGTGGTTAAATGTAATCATAGATTTATGCAAGGCACTTAATCTACCTCCTTTGGTGAGTGCAAGGGATCCTCCTGAGCTACAGCATCTTCATCAGATAGCTGCCCAGCCTCTACTTGAAGACCTCCAGAGAGGGAGAGTCCGTCTATCCAAGTAATGTATTGTGTTGCATACTGCTGGATGTTTTTCCAACTGTTGTTTTTTTTCCCCTTCTTATAACTTTATATCACTAGATCTAGTCCTTCCTGAGCAGCAGGAGAGGGTTAGGGTTAGGGTTAGGGTTTGCCTTTGCCCCCTTCTATATGGGAGTCCTATAGATATTAATCCCTCAAGTTGTAGATCTCTTCAGAAATAATACTTAAGGAAACTGAGACACTCTGCAGAAACAAACTTTTGGTATCTTTAACCTGTGGTTTTGTAGGACTTTTTTCAGGCTGTCAGTGACCACATAGCATCTATCATAGTGTACTTGCAGTTTCTTGGTGTGCATTTTATTTTCTTCAGTTAATGTCAGTGGAACCTTCCCAATGTGGTGCCCTGCAGATGTTTTGAACTGCAAGTCCCATTAGGACCAGCTGACATGACCCATTGTGAAGAATGATGGGAACTGAAATGCAAAACATATGGAGTACGGGAGAAGCTGATGTAGAGAAGATGCATCATTTAACAACAGTGAGATAAGTGCTTACATTTCTTAGTATATGTAGTTCTGACACTTTACTTTATGGGCTCTTGCAATATAAGCAATGACAGCTAGAATACCTGGGGATTAAGGCTGTCTTTTCATGACTCTGCTATCTTTTCTGCATTACCATGAGAAAGCTGGAGAACAGAAGGCATGAGTAACATGCTTCCGATGTAGCAAATTGCTCTTTATTTAAAGATGCTTTCCTTCCCCCCCACAAAAAAGTGAACACCATTTAAAAACCTGTCAAAGACAGCATGGAAAGATAAAAATAAAAGTGTCAAGACAAAAAAAACAGCCAAACCCTGCTCTATTTCTCCTTTCTCCTCCTCTGAATTAATTTGCACATCAGTCAAAAATCTGTCAGTGCATATGCAATGTAAGTGACATGACTTAAGCTACTAAAAGCAAAGGAAAATAACAAATAGAACTAAATGCTGAAAAAAATGACAGCTATTATATGTGTTCAACTATAACAATACACTCCAAAGCTGATGAAGAAATGGTGACAGAACTGCCAATTATAATTGAGTGAAGTGTAAACAGAGATACAAAGTCTGCCAAGCAGAACGGCAACCAGGTGGCAATGCTCTTCTTGTGACACACCCTTCCAGTAGGTGTCAGAACCTTCATAAAGCTGATCAATTTCTGATGCCTGACAGTAGTAACTGAGGCTCATTAGCACCAAAGATGGTGGAAAGGCTGAGAGGTTGGCTGCATGGGAGTTTATTGCACTCTGTAGCGCCCTGCTGGAATAGTTGGGATCGCTCTAAAAATATCAGCTACATCAGTGGTTCTTAACCTTTGTTACTCGGATGCTTTTGAACTGCAACTCCCAGAAACCCCAGTCAGGACAGCTGGTGATGAAGGCTTCTGGGAGTTGCAGTCCAAAACTCCTGAGTAACCCAAGGTTAAGAACCAGTGAGCTACATGATGTTTTTGTTAGAGCTTGCCGACCTGTCCCTAATGCAGACCAATTCATCCAAAATTAGTCTAGTGTTAGAGGGTACTGTTTTTCCAGAGTGATTAGGATGAACATGTTTTTTCTGGACATGTGATTGCCTTGATTGCTCCACTGTCCATTTGCCAATTTCATGAAGTGGCTCACAAGTGAACCGCTTCTGGATATTGGTAAATTAATCACTTCCCCTCCTTGGCACAGGGTACAAGAAGTGAGACACATTCTTTTTTTTCTGTTTAAAACTTTAACTGATGACATGTGTCAGATATTTTAAAAATTAACAATGTTTTCTCTGCCTTACTGGTTGAGAAATCTGGCAAGTTAAAGAAAATATTTCTAAACATATTTTTCCATCTAACATAGTGCATCAGCAATAGCCTTAAGCAGAAGAAAACCTCCTCTTTCCCTTCCTCTACCCTCTGCCGAGTAGGGGATGTGATGAATTTGCCAATATCCATATGTGTCTTGCTTATGAGTCACTTCATGATATTGGCTTTGGAGCAGTTGGGCTTGATTAGGATGATCTAGTGAAGTCTGACAGTTCCAAAGTGGCCCATATTAGCTCACTGCCTGAAGCTAATGTAGCCATACCCTGGCTTTCATGGGACAAAGTCTGTGCCAAATGGCTTGGAGGAACTGCAAAGTTCTCAGAAGCACAATTTAAAATAACATCAAAAACCCTAACTGAAGTGAGCAGGGAAAACCCAAACTTGCACATTTGTACTCTTAGTTGATATTCCAGTTTGGAGCAGTGAAGTCTTCTTTCCCATAGACATGAACAGAGTAACACCATAAATCTTATACCCACTTAATTTTGAGTAAATCCCACCTGAGTAGTTGCACATAGATAGAGTCTATTTGAGACTGCAGTTTCTGTTATTATTCTGCTATCTTTTTGGCACAGGAAGTTTGAAAGCAATGTTAATGACTGAGTAATCAGACTCATTTTACTTAACCTATTCAAGGACATTTAGTTAATTGCCTTCTTTTTCTTCCCCCAGAACTATAGAGACGTCTTTAATGTTGATGGGGGTACCCCATGTTTTCAGTTAACCTACTGACATCTGGAAGGATGCTTCATCTCCTTCCCTACATCTTTTGGCTACAAAGCTGAAACTAATTGTTAACCTGCAATAGAAGTGCTTACAAGCTACATGAACACTCATGACTGCTTTTTTTGGGTCTCAAGGCAAGAGATGGTGAAAGTGGAAAAAGTGATTTTATTGAGCATGGTGACTTTAATACCTGATTGCCTATCTCTTCTCAGTCCCCAAGGGTGCCAACATTCTCTGGCTGACTGTGAAGATATCCATGTATCTTGCACACATTTGTTTTACTGTTGTTACACAGAGCAGGGCTTCCCCTGTGCCATTAAAAGTTTCCCCATGACATAACAAGGGTTCTGTCCCCCAGTCCCCTTTATTAAAAGCTGGAATGGGAGGATGCTGAGCTGCAGCCCTCGAAGTAATTCACCTTTTATTTTGAAGAGAAGTTTATTTCTATTTGTAAAGGTACTGTGGCAATTAGTATTGTGGGCCTAAAGCAGAGCAGCCCTGGGTTGCCTAAATCATCCATTACAATGAACACCTAGTGCAAGTCTTTCAGAAGGGGAAAAGAACACGTTTATTGGTTACAGCAGCAGTATTAGGCTTAGCGTTGGGAATGGATTCAGTGCAAGGTGAGAGCCAACTGCTCCCCAATGTCCACTACTAACATTTCCAGCATCAGCTTTAGATTCCACTTGGAGAGGCAGTCCTTGGAAACCACACAGGTGTATGTCATGCTGTGGCTTCCTACCCTTGCAGTCCACCTGACTGTAGTCCTAAATTCAAATCCCTGCTGGCCAGCAGGAAGGAATGACTTAGCAGCTGCCTTCTAGTGAATCCAGGCACTGGCTGGGACCATATTGGAGCAGCCAGCAGCAAGCCCTCCAAGTGGCTTGTTGCAGGGCCAGGACAGCTCTCTAGCCACAACCAGGAGTCCCCAGGTATATATGAGTCCTTTGTTATTTAGCAGATTTGATCAGATGATCAAAATTATGTTTGTCTTAAAGATGAGAATGTCCTAACCTCACTCTTGTATTCCCCAGAACCCTTATGATTTGTCTCTGGCTAATGCAAGCTAGACAAAGGATCAAATGAGAATTATTAGTATGCTGTGTGATTTCACCATGAAATCAACCATGGTGAAATTATGCCGAGAAAGGCTTTAGAGGGCAAAGGGATTCTCTTTGGAAGACTGCTGCTTTTGGATGTACACTTGTATCTTCAGGTGCTTTGGAGGGACAAGGACGACTTAACATAATTACAAAAAAAACTCTGAGTTTCAAAAATCTGCCTTCATCATTTTTGCATCAGAGAACTTAATTGTATTTCTCTTATTTCTACAGTAGACTTATAACTGGAGATGGGGACAAATATAAAAAATGGATCAGTTTTTTTTTGACAAAAATTGCCGATTCATTAAATACAGTGGTACCTCGATTTGCAAACGTCCCTAAGTATGAACGATTTGAGTTATGAATGGAGCCTAGACTTGCGAACTGGAAAAAAAAATGCGGGGAGGCAGGGAAAGCAAGAAAATTGAACTGCTTTCAGTTGACTGTTGGCCAGTGAAGAGGCTGCTTGTGTGCTACCTTGATCATCCCAGTGGTTAAGTGAATGGATAGGGAGACAGTCTGGTTGCCTGGTACATTATTGCCTTGTATTGCCTGGTACAGTGAACACTCCCAGTACTGTACTGTACAAATTGGTTTTGTTTTGTTTTTTTTGCTTTTTTAATTTTGGATTTTTCATTTTTGGATTTTTGACCTTTTTTTTAAAGCAGGGCAATTGCCTGTTCTGGGTGAGTACAATTTACTGTATTGTACAGGTTTTTTGCAACTTGGGGGGGGGGGGGGTAGGGCTAGGTGGGGGGTTATGTTTTGGTGCCCTCATGGGTCTTGCAGTGTGGATTTAAAATGTGAAAAGTAGACTGTAATGTACTGTATTAAATTAAAAATAAATGTGAAACTTAGACTGTAATTTAAAAAAATGTAAAATTTATTTTTCTGATGAAGAGTTCTGTGCTAGAATGGTTGCTGATTGTTGGATGCAAGCAGGCTGTAAAATGGAGTTTAGATTCATTCCCCCCCAATGCTCTCTTTATTCTGATGAAGAGTTCTGTGCTGGAATAATGGTTGCTGGATTCTGTGCCTTTTAGGGTTTGTGTACTGTGGTGAGCTGAACCATAGTCATGGCTCCAAAGAAAGAACAGAGCAAAGCCAAAACAAAAAACAAAAAAACAAAAAAAACCATCATCTCCATTGAAACGAAAAAGGAAATTATCAAAAAGCATGAACTGGGCATGCGTGTGGTGGATCTGGCTGTGAAATTGGATCTGGTGGATCTGGCTGTGAAAGATGCCAAAGTCAACAATTCGAACCATCTTAAAGAAGAAAGATGTCTTGAAAGACATTGATGTGGCAAAAGGAGTCACAATCATAACAAAGAACAGGCCACCCCTGATGGAAGAAGTGGAAAAACTTTTACTGGTCTGGATCAATGAGAAACAGCTGGAAGGGGACAGCATCAGTAAAGCCATGATCTGCAAAAAAGCAAGAAAGCTGCTCCATGATTTACTGGAAAGAACCCCCCCGGAAGTGCAGCACAAGAAGGATTCAAAGCCAGCAGGGGGTGGTTTCAAAAGTTCAAAAAGAGAAGCGGCATCTACTGTGTTACAAGACATGGGGAGGTTGCAAGTTCTGACCATGATGCTGCGGAAGCCTTCAAGTTGGACTTTGCCAAATTCATCAAGTAAGAAGACTACCTCTCCCAGCAAGTCTTCAACTGTGATGAGACAGGGCTGTTCTGGAAGAAGATGCCCAGGAGAACCTTAATAACTCAGGAGGAACATAAAATGCTGGGCCCCAAACCCATGAAGGACAGATTGACTCTTTTGCCATGTGTCAATGCCACCGGTGATCTGAAGATCAAGTCTCTGCCGGTGTATCACTCCCAGACTCCTCGCCCATTCCAGTGAGAGAAAGTTAACAAGGCCACACTGCCTATCATGGGGAGGGCCAACTCAAGAGCTTGGATGACAAGGCAGCTGTTTATGGAGTGGCTCTAGGAAGTGTTTGCACCCACTGTCAAGAAATATCTTTCTGACAACCAGATTTGAGAGAGGTGCCTTCTTCTCATGGACAATGCCCTGGCACACACACCCGTCCTTGGTGGATGATATCGAAGAGGATTTCACCAATTCCTCCCCCCCAACACAATACATCTTCTGCAGATGGACCAGCAAGTGATCAGCAACTTCAAGAATCTGTACACAAAGGCACTCTTCACCAGGTGCTTCAATATCACTGAGGAGACGTCCTTGACCCTGAAAGAGTTTTGGAAGACACATTTCAGTGTCCTCCACAGCATCAGGCTCATCGACAAGACCTGGCAGGATGTCACAACCAGGACCTTGAACTCAGCCTGGAGGAAATTGTGGCCAGAATGTGTCATAGACATTGGCACTGTGGTGTCTGATTCGCAGGTGGTGAGGGACATCCTCGCCATAGTGAAGGCATGGGTCTGGAGGTCGACGAAGAGGATGTAGAGGAGCTAGTTGAAGAACACAAAGAGGAGCTGATGACGGAAGAACTTGCAGAACTGCAAACTGAGCAGCAGAAGTCTCTTGTGGAGGAGCATTCCACTGAGGAAGAGGAAGAGGCACCGCAGGTTAGCAGCGAGGATATCAAATCCATCTGCCAGATGTGGACCAAGTGCCAGGACTTCTTTGAGAGGCACCACCCAAACAGGACTGTGACAGGAAGAATTTTGGACATGATGAATGACAACGTGGTCAGCCACTTCAGGAAGATTCTGCAGCTCAGGACAAAACAGACAAATTTGGACAGATTTTTCACCAGGATGGAGCCTGCAGTCAAGAGACAGTGACAGGCACCCCCTGGAGAAGATGACCCAGAGGAGGGGGCCTCTACCTTGCAGTGATGTCCCCTAGAAGACAACGAAAGCTAAGTCACCTCTCTTTTGTTTTAAAAGGTGTTGGTGGGTGGGTGGGTGGTTTGGTTTTAAAGTTGCTTGTTTCATGTTAAAATGTGTTTTGTTAAAAGTTGATCGGTTTAAAAATGTTGTTGTTAAAATGTGTTGGTTAAAATATTTTTAAGCCTCCAAACTCTCCCTCCCCCCCGTCTTCTCTCTCTCTCTCTCTCTTCTCTCTTTTTGTGCTTAAAAGCACAAACCTTTGTCTGAGGGGTCTGTGTGCCCCAGTGACTTTCTTTCTTTCTTTCTTTCTTTCTTTCTTTCTTTCTTTCTTTCTTTCTTTCTTTCTTTCTTTCTTTCTTTCTTTCTTTCTTTCTTTCTTTTTTTCTTTCTTTCTTTCTTTCTTTCTTTCTTTCTTTCTTTCTTTCTTTCTTTCTTTCTTTCTTTCTTTCTTTCTTTCTTTCTTTCCTCTTTTCCCCATTGTTCCCTCCCTCCTTTCCTGCCCCCCCTTTTTTTTTACCTAAAAGGTGTTTGGCTTGTCTTGGCTTGGCTTAAAAGGTGCTTTTTAAAAAGGTTTTCTGTTTAGAAGGTGTTCACTCCTCACCCTCCCTCCTTTCCTGCCCTTTTTTTTTGACCTAAGTTCATTTTAGGTCAAAAGAAAAAAAAACACGCTCCCCCCTAGTGGTAAGGTGAGGATTAACCAGCTTTGAATTAGTTCCTATGGGAACTAATGCCTCTATCTAAGAATGAAAAACAGCAGATACAGATTAAATGGTTTTCAATGCATTCCTATGGGAAATAGTGCTTCAACTTAAGAACGTTTCGATTTAAGAATGCAGTCCCATTACAGATTAAGTTCTTAAATTACCACTGTATTCATCCCTTCATATTCATGGGTTCCGAAGACCCTCCACAAATATGAAGGGACGAAGATTTACCCATTTTTATTACCAAAAAACCACCAAAACCCCACCATTCTGCCTACCAGCTGCTCATCAGCTGATCAGTGGCAGATAGGCAGCCACCCCCATAGCCACATAAACCCCCAATCTACCCCCAATCCCTTCTTCTCCCTATCTTAACCGTCCCCACCCCCACCAACATCCCCTTCATATCAAAAAACACACACCATTCTGTCTACTGGTTGTCGACGAGCTGATGATGGTCGATAGGCAGCCACCAGCCCCACAGCCAGCCAGCCCAATTGCCTACCGCACCACACCCTTCCTCTCACTACCTTAGCCCCACTTCCCACTAATGCCTCCTTAGCTTAATAGCTGCTGGCGAGGTCTCCTTCTGGCCTCCCAGCCACGACATGTAAAAAGGAGACTGCATTTTGCAGAGATGGTGGGTGCAGTTTCATTTAGGGTAGGGAAGCTGCAGCTGCCACCTTTGCAATGGGCAGCCTGGATTCCCTTAGCCTGCCTTAAGGGAATCCAGGCTGCCCTTTGCAAAGATGGCAGTTTCAGCTTCCCTACCCTAAATGAAGCTGCAGTCCCCATCTTTGCAAAGGGCATCCAGTCTCCCTTTTTAAATGCTGTGGCTAGGAGGCCAGATGGAGTCATCGTCATCAGTGATTAAGGTAAGGGGGTGTCAGTGGGGCTAAGGTAGGGAGAGGAAGGGGGTGGGGTAGGCTGTCAGGGTGTGTGGCTGGGGGTGTGTGACTGCCTAACTGGCATTGATCAGTTGCCGGTAGACAGAATTTTTTTTAATAGGAAGGGGGTGTCGGTGAGGGCTAAGGTAGGGAAAGGAAGTGGGTGGGGGTAGACTGTGGGGTTGAGTGCCCGTGTGTGTGTGTGTGTGTGTGTGTGTGTGTGTGTGTGTGTGTGTGTGTGTGTGTGTGTGTGTGTGTGTGTGTGTGTGTGTGTGTGTGTGTGTGACTGATCAGTGGCCGGTAGGCAGAATGGTGTTTTTTTCTGTAATAGGAAGGGGGCATTTTTGTTACTTCATGGCGGTACCTTTGAGTTTCGTGAGTCATCAACATTTGATGACTCATGAAGCAAAATGACTTGCCAAAATGGTGAGTCATCCCCATCTCTACTTATAACCTACCTTTCTTGCACTCTTTTGATTTTGTACATATATTTGTATCTTCAGATGTTTGGAAAAGTGCCCACTCAGCATGATGATAGGATAAATTCTTCTAAATTGTAAAAGCTGCCTTCGTTATTTTTAGGAGATATAATTTATTTATTTGTTTAGTACTATGTTCCACCTTTTCCCCAAAGAATGACACTCAAAGCTACTTAAATACTTACCTTCACTCAATCAGTCTTCAATCATTTCATCCCCCCTTCTATTCTGAAGTTAAAAGAATATAACAATGGAAGATGAGCAAATGTTGGTCTGAATCTGTTTGGTACAGCTAGGGTCACATCCATCCCTCCTGGTTAAATCTTGTTCCGTAGATCAAGTTAAGTCACATATTGTGTCATCACATGGATTGTCTAACCCTGGTGTTTGAATTTCATTTGCTGCCTATGCCAGCTTTATTTAATATTTCCTTACTGGCTAGCATTTTTCATCTTGTCTGACTTGTACTTCATCCTGAGGGTAGAAGACAGCAAGGAGAAAAAAATACCACCATTGTGTTACAGACTCTTATAAGCATGTGGAAACATTCCTCTTGACCGGTGGTTGGGATAATGAGCTTAACAACTGCTCTGACAGATTAAAGGAGGGGGCAGTGGATTGTCACATTTGAAGTGTTCTAGTGGTGAAAGAGAGCAAATCAGTTCAGTATCTTCTGGGTATACATACTTCTCATGTGGCTTCATGACATGTAGCAGTATATTCATGTCTGTGTTGTGAAAAGAGCTTGGGATCTATCTATCTATCTATCTATCTATCTATCTATCTATCTATCTATCTATCTATCTATCTATCTATCTATCTATCTATCTATCTATCTATCTATCTATCTATCTATCTATCTATCTATCTATTTATTTATTTATTTATTTATTTATTACTCCAGCTCCCAGAATGTACCTGCCAACATGACATGTGGCAGAAGATTCTAGAAACTGTAGTTTTTGTTTGTTTTTAAATAACTTTTCTAAACTCTAGTTGCATGTATGGTACATTTAAAAATGTAAATCCACTAGAAATTATGTATACAAAATGTAACCTTGCCTATTCTCCCCCCCCCCACACACACACACACATATGCGGACAATTTTTAATGGTTCACAATGCATGATCTTCAGGCGATGTCCCTTACTTTTAGACAAATGTTTGAACAGGGACTATTAAACCAAGGAGATATATTTGTATCTTCAGATGTTTGGAAAAATGGATATATATATGATCAAAAATGGATATATATATTCCATATATATATTCCATTTTTCCAAACATCTGAAGATACAAAAATATCTCCTTGGTTTAATAGTCCCTGGGTGGGTGACCACAGGGCATTGCAAAGAGTCTAGAGCATTAGAAGGGTGTACTGGAACTCTCTGACATATCCCTCATGTTAAATTGGACTTGATGTGTCATGATTACAAATGGGAAAGGGGAGGAAACAAGCAAGATTCTCAACTGGCATCAAAAGAGGAAGAGAGCACACTTTGTACTGGAGAAACGAAACAAAGCTTCCTTGACTTTCTGTTGCAAAGTAGCTGATCAAATCATTAATGTTTTCTGGTTGCAGAACCACAAAGGTTTAATTCTAGGAGAGAAGAAGGTTGGAGATGGGGAAGGAAAGTGATAGAAGCAGGTTTAAAAAAAGCTGTTGTTGTTGTTTAGTCATTACATCATGTCCAACTCTTCGTGATCCCATGGACCAGAGCATGCCAGGCCCTCCTGTCTTCCACTGCCTCCCGGAGTTGGGTTAAATTCATGTTGGTAACTTCAATGACACTGTCCAACCATCTCATCCTCTGTCATCCCCTTCTCCTCTTGCCTTGACATTTTCCCAGTATCAGGGTCTTTTCCAGGAAGTCTTCTCTTTTCATGAGATGGCCAAAGTACTGGAGCCTCAGCTTCAGGATATGTCCTTCCAGTGAGCACTCAGGGTTGATTTCCTTTAGAATTGATAGGTTTGATCTCCTCACAGTCCAGGGGAAATCTCAAGAGTCTCCTCCAACACCACAATTCAAAAGCATCAATTCTTTGGCGGTCAGCCCTCTTTATGGTCCAGCTCTCACTTCCATACATCGCTAATGGAAAAACCATAGCTTTGGCTATTCAGACCTTTGTCGGCAAGGTGATGTATCTCCTTTTTAACATGCTGTCTAGGTTTGTCATCGCTTTTCTCCCAAGATGCAGGCGTCTTTTAATTTCGGGGCTGCTGTCTCCATCTGCAGTGATCATAGAGCCCAAGAAAGTAAAATCTGTCCCTGCCTCTATATCTTCTCCTTCGATTTGCCAGGAGGTGATGGGATCAGTGTCCATGATCTTAGTTTTTGTTTTTGTTTTTATGTTGAGCTTCAGACCATTTTTTGCACTCTTCTCTTTCACCCTCATTAAGAGATTCTTTAATTCCTCCTCACTTTCTGCCATCCGAGTGGTATCATCTGCATATCTGAGGTTGTTGATATTTCTTCTGGCAAACTTAATTCTGGCTTGGGATTCCTCCAGTCCTGCCTTTTGATGTATTCTGCATATAAGTTAAATAAGCAGGGAGAAAGAAAAGTTAGCTCCCTTGATTGCCCTTTGAACAAGTAATCAAAAAGGACCATGGGCAGTGCCCTTTTAAAGTCCCTCCCTCCCTTCTTTGTGGCCTAGCACTGGGACTTTCTCCTGGGGGCTGAAGAAAAGGAAAGGAACATTATAAATACAGTAGTAAGTCCAGGTCTTCAGAGCATACCATTCAGTCTGTGACCTGGTCTTGCTTTGTGTGTTTTCCCAGTAACTGGATTTTTTTCCCTAGAGCAAACTGGAAATGCACAAATACAGTACCACCATAGATCGGGACAAGGATTTTGACAGATTGTCACCAAAAGGGCACAGGGCAGAGCAGGGATCAATCCATGCACGGGCATGGATTGGTGGGCCTATGCACACCACTGGTCTGCAGCAATGCACCTTACCTTGAATAACTGCTGGAGGAAATAACTTGCAACTAGTAGATGTGTATGTAATATGATGATATATGATCATTTTCTTTTACATTTCCCAAGAAACATACTGCAGGAAAGTTATGCTAATAGGCATCATCACCATAATTGGGAATTTAAATGCACAAAAGTCACAAAATGAGAATGAATGATTCCCAGAGCTATAGTGATTCCACAACTAATAAATGTGTATCTGTCTGTTCTTGAAAAGAATGAATAGTACAGTCATTTCCCCATTAATATCCCAACATATTTTTTTGGTAGAAAAACGTGTTTCTGTTTGTTTCTAAGGCAGGAGGGGAGAAATCAGTGACAGTACAATATTGTGTTCCACACCTTTCACCCCTAACCACTCTGACTTTCTCAGTATTTATTTATTTATTTATTTATTTATTTATTTATTTATTTATTTATTTATTTATTTATTTGATTTATACCCCGCCTATCTGGACTACCAGACCACTCTAGGCGGCTTCCAATACAAAATCAGACAATTAAACAAAGTAGCATTTCAACAGGAAGGTTGATCTATAATCTGGCAGGTCCATGCTGCATTTTTAAGCACCAAAGTATCATTGAGTGAAATCAGCATAATATTGAAGATCTCTCTTGTAATTTGCTGTTTTAGAGACTTTTCACAGTCTAAAAGTTTCAGAACTGATTGTCAAGTTTCAGTTGGTGGATCAGCCTGTCACACTAATTTCTGGACCCTCACATAAATACTAGAATGTAGTTAGGATAATAAATATCTGTCATTGAATGTAGTCATGTGTGAAAGATTTGAAAAACAGAAGGAGCAATGGAAATGTCTTAAAACTATTGATACTGAGTTTCTACAAGATAACAGATGCTGAGATGATGTTTGGGTGATAACTTAAACTTGTAGAAGCCTATCATACTTACTGATGGCCTGGAATTTGACCTCTTAAAGCAGACTTCATTCAATGAAAGCTTCTGTCAAATAAAATCTGTTAAGCTTTAGGTAAAGGTAATGATTCCCCTTGACATTTAGTCCTGTCATGTCTGACTCTAGGGCACGGTGCTCATCCTCGTTTCCAAGCTATAGAGCCGGCGTTTGTCCGAAGACATTTTCCATGGTCACGTGGTCAGCGCGACTAGACACGGAATGCTGTTACCTTCCTACTGAGGTGGTACCTATTTATCTACTCACATTTTTACATGCTTTCAAACTGCTAGATTGGCAGTAGCTGGGACAAGCAATGGGAGCTCACTCCGTCGCATGGATTCGATCTTATGACAGCTGGTCTTCTGACCTTGCAGCACAGAGGCTTCTGTGGTTTAACCCACAATGCCACCACATCCCTTTAGGGGTGCTTTCGGGTTCTATTTTTTTAGTGCGATCATTCAGTGTTCACCACAGGTCTACTTTTGGTGATTGCTATTCCAATATGGCTATTTTCCACTTGAAGGCTAAGAGTGGACATGTATGGATCACAGCACTCAGTGTTTTTCACACCGCTCAGATGTTTCTAGTGACATGTTCACACTGTTGCACTATCATAAGCCTTCAAAAATGTCTGCAAACAGATGTTAATTGGTCCAAAGTGATTGATATTTTGTATTTTTAAATTGGGAACAGTCTTCTGGGGTGCTGTGTGTGTGTTTGTATGTGATATGGAAATTTTGTTTACAAAAGTTGTTTTCCTTCTGCTAACATTTCTGGATGAGGAATTAATATCCATATATTCTCATACATATGTATGTATGTGTATATATGTGTGTGTGAGAGAGAGAGAGCGAGAAAGAGAGAGAAATTCTTCAGATATATTATTGCTGGCAAATGATTCACTCAGCAAAAATGTTCACATTAATAAATTATAGAATATTCATGAGGATACTGCTCCGCTGGGAACAAGAATGTTAAATGATATCAATTCTACTTTCAGAAATGTGTGTGCTCTTATGCATGTCAATTTTCTAAATGTATTGCTTAATGTATATTTTGTATACAGTCAGAACTTATGTGGACCTACAATAAATATGGAAGAAATGTGTTATAAATATATATTAAATTAATTTGCAGATTTGTCTTATAATATGGAAGACAGTCAACATGGTGGGGTAAATCTGAGTTGGAAATGTTATAAACATTCATTTCCTTGAAAATGACAGATGTCTACTGAATGTGGAATCATTGTAGAGTGATAAATTTGGGATAATAACAACTTTAAATTACTTACCTGAACAACTATCTGTTGCCAGCTATAAAATATTAATTCTTAATCAGTTGGGAAACTAAAATGAAGCTCTCAGATATTATTTGTTCCTCTATTTTTTGACAGAGGAACTGTAGTAGTAGTTTTTCAAGTGCTCTCTCAATACAAGTCATAGTCACAGCCCCAAGCAGAAAGCAAAAATGCAAGTTATGATATTGATCAGTTTCAACAAATCAGTTCTAGCAGTTTTGAGGAACAGGGTTTTTGTAAAGCTTAGGGGACTTAACTGTCTTTTCATGGCCAAGCCTTCCTCCCAGTAATTCTTATTAGAATGGGAACTCACAGTATATTACTCCAGGCACCATACATTTTCCTTCCACAAGCAATTGTGAAGATTGCAGTCAGGTTTAGAGGGGACAGGCCTCCCCAGGAGGGAAGGTAGAGGATGACAGTATTGTTCCTGCTAATCAAAAAGGCTTGCCCTTTGACTCTGTAAGCCCTGGTTTCATAACCACACTTTATATGAATTTATTGTTCTCCAGATTCAACACGTAAGTGGCAAAAGAGGATGTGTCCAATGGAATTGGATCAGATGTGAAAGAAATATTGTGATGATGATGATGATGATGATGATGATGATGATGATGATGATGATGATGATGATGATGATGATATCTTAGAACTGAAGAATTGGAAGGGAGCCCATGGATCATCACGTCCAGCTCCTGTCATTTAAGCACAGTGGAGAAGCAGAATTCCAAGCTCTAAACCACTGCGCTATCCAGCAGTTTGCTTTATCTCACACTACCATTCCGCTTATATTCAGGTATAAGCATCCTGAAGACTGCCAGGTTTATGGCACTTATTGAATGCATTCAGTAGGTCTGTAGTATGAGGATGGAATGGCATGAAGACTGGAGAAGGCACAAAGGAGATCTCCATGGATTCATGAAAATGCTTCCCATGGTGATACAATACAGATTCTCCTCCCCCTCCCCAAATTCTAAATGGTTACCATGTAAGGTATTATAGATCTTTGAATGTGCTGATTATTTTTCTCCTGTATTTTATGTAGAATTTTGTGCCATTTGATTGCCTTGAGACACCCTGATCCACACTGCAGAATTTGTAGGACATGTTCTGCTTCTGTTACAGTTCTTAAAGCAAACTTATTGCAAACAGCTCATAAAATAATGTTTTCAAAGAGCCACTGCCTTCTAACTGATTTCAGATTTTGCTCACAGCTGTAATTTATTTGAAATGCATCATATCATTTACAAGGCAAGGCACTTGTGAAATGGCCAACCATTTCCCCACTGCCATCCAATTTAGCATGTTGTTGACAAAAATATATTTCATTCTCAACCTAAAGACAATGAAATCAATAAAGGATAGTTTCCAAATCAGAATGTGTATTAACAATTCTTCTTAGGGATTTTAGTTAAGTGGGCAAATAATCTGTTTCTCAGCATTCTAGCAGACTGTATTGATTTGAGAGTCGTTAATATGAAGCAAATCATGTGTGGTGTCCATTAAACTTTATTTGTGCCAGGTCTCCAAAAGTTTGTAAAAGTGAATTTATTGCGGTTTTTAGTAAGAATGAAGAAGCTGTCTTAGTCTATTTCAGCATATTTAACAAATATGGTTATGGTGGTGGGGGAGGCTTTTAGTACCTTTAAGATTTACAGAGTTCTTGTTTTTTTAATCAGTATGAGCTGTTAAGGATTAAAATCCATTCCCACCCACTCTGGTCAAATGAACTGGATGTCTACTCAGTGCAACCACAGGCATGATGCCAGCAGCATAACTTTCAGCAGTAAATTGCTGCAAGTTGAGATGTCACATTGAAATCTCCTATTGGATATAAATCGTGTGACTTGGAGGGCCATCAGAAATGTCTACTCTGATTTCTTAACCTAAAGCAGTTTGGTGCTAAAATTTTTGCTGATGGTGTTAATCCTGGTGGCAATTGACCATAGAATCATAGCATGAATTATAATATGCATTATTAATAGTTTTGTTGTAGCTATGGATATATGTGTTATCTTGTAATTCCTTTGGTTTCTATGCTTAGCCTTAGCATAGATCTCACAAAGTGGAAAATATGATTTTGTTTCTTTCTTGCAGAGAACTCCAGCCAGCACTGGAAAGAACTCACTATTCTTTTCTTTTAGAAGTAACTTACACAAAAGTTGGGAAATGCTGATAAGACTGAAACTAGTATAAATTATTTCTGGGCATAATGGTCAATATGATTAATTTATTTCTGGCTCCTAAATTAGGAGTCAGTGGGATCAAGAGAGCAGGGAGGCACAACTTGTGTGCTGCTCCCAGCGTGCTCTGGTAGAGTTGATCATTCCAACAATATAAGCAAAGTTTCCCATCCTTGGTCTATGAAAGCATAAGGTTCAGAAGCCTCTTATTCCCTGAGATCTCAGAGTCAATCTGCCCTGTGATGTCACAGTGCATAAACTGCAAAATGTATGTGTGAAAGAGAGACAGTGTTGAAGCTCTGTGATTAATTTAAAGATCAAGGGCGCAGCCTTCAAAAACAACAGCTGCAGTTCATGAAAAACTGAATGGTATTTCTGAGTAGGGATGAATATCTGAACAAGTTCTCCTTCTTAGCAACTTTCCATGCCAAGGCTTCTCACTGAGACTTCCCTCCACATCACTGGGATTTCTCAGTTTCCCATGCAAATAAGACCACCCTCCCTCCCTCCCTTCCTCCCTCCCTCCCTCTTTCTCTTGCCGGAGAAACAGCCATATTCTGCATTCTGCACAGCCTAATGCTCTTTCCTGGGCATCTTGTGCTGTTTTGAGCAGGAATTCTACATAAGTTGAGGTTTGTTTGTTTGTTTGTTTTTGCAGAAAAATAGTGATTACCAAGTAACCACCAAGAAACCCTTGTCAATTTCTCAAAAAAAGCACCCCCAAACAATGTTGTATAGAGAAATCTCACAGTGGGGAAAAAAAGGTGGGATTTTGTTCTCCTTGTTTCTCACAAAGAGCAGGATATGGCAAGATTCATGTCCCTACTTCTGAACCTGATTGAATGACATGTTATGGAGCCTAAATTCCAGGGTTGCCAGGGTGAAAAACTACCAATTCTTTGTGATTTCAAATCCAAAGCCAGAGACCCAGAAAACAAGCCCTAAAAGCTGAGCCTCAGGGAAGGTTTGGAGTATCCAAAGTGTGTTTCTGTCTTTCTGTGGCCATGGGAGGTGATGTAGTAGACAATTCGAGCAATGCTGAATTTTTCATGGTCTTTGAGGAGAACCCAGTGCTCTGCTGGGCTCAATCTAGAATGGCATTTGCTATGGAAACCAGAGCACCAGTAGCAGATGTAAATCCTATCTTACCCTAGACAACGTCTTGAGTATTTGATCTCAACACTGCAATTTATAGTGATCATAAATGTGTATGAGAGAGCGCTATTGTAGTGTAGTGCACTGGTTCTTAACCTTGGGTTACTCAGGAGTTTTGGACTGCAACTCCCAGAAGCCTTCACCACCAACTGTGCTGGCTGGGATTTCTGGGAGTTGCAGTTCAAAAACATCTGGGTAACAAAGGTTAAGAACCACTGGTGTAGTGTATATGGTGTCAGACTAGGTCTGAGGAGTCTAGGTTTAAATCCCTGCGTGGTCAAAGAAACTCATGGAGAAGATGTGTGCACTGATAAAACTATCTCTTAAGTAGCTCACATACTTCAGAAACCCTATTGAGGTTACCAAAAGTCACAACTGACTTGATAACACATCACACTCACACATTTCCTCTCTCTTTTTTCTTTCCCAGCCATCCCATCTCAAAACATTAGTTCTTCTTACATTGCTATTGCCAGTGTCTCAGCCTACATTTTCCGTAACTCATAGCAGCCATACGGCACACTTCTCCTTATCTACTTAAAAGCAGACTCTTGGGCCTAATTAAGAGGAATATGGAGCCAAGTGTTTATGATACTGCTAATGACGCTGGTGCGCCTCACTCGCCATGCTACTCACTTATGCTGCAAAGTGTAACAATGTTTCATCTGAAGTCAACATCTTGACATTACTGCTAAACTTTAGATAGAGGGGCACTTTAGTCTGACCTCTATTGTTTATGACAATCCATCAAAAACAACAGGAAACTTGACCAGAATATAAACTATCTCATTCTTTAGTATAATCTAGTTTTCCGAATGAACTAAGTTTGCTTTATTCTAAAGAGCGAACGTGACTAAATTTCTCTTCTTTTCTTGTTTGTTTATCAGCACCATCTTAGTTTCTTTCATACCACAGAATAAATGTTTATAATTTCAAGAATTAGTTAGTGAGAATTTCATGAAATCCAGCTATAATCACATGACAGAAATAGGTTCTTTGTAAAGATTAACACTACTTGTATCTTTGGACAAATTAACCCTTGATAATGTGCCTTGTTTCATTCTTTTCCATTTACATTTTACATTCTGTTATCACCCACCCGAATATTTGTATAATATACAAATACACACACACACTCACACACACACACATACATATACATACATACACACACACACACACACACACACACACACACAGAGAAATTGTGTGTGTGTGTGTGTGTGTGTGTGTGTGTGTGTGTGTAAATACCTTTCAGTCTGATGATGCTTATGGTGACAGCTGTGGCTGGAAGTGTTGCATTAAAATCAAAACCAGAAGAAATTAATAGATTTGGTGAAAAGCTGAAGATAAATATGAGAGGCCTTCATTTGGGAACAGAACAGGCTAAGAGGTCTTTGGTACACCCTACTTTTAGCCTTACAAAGAGTGTATAGTAGCAGATTTGTCCCAGAAACTCACACTCACTAGTTCTATTATTTAGAGGAAATGTTACATAACTGTAAATAGCAGAAAAGGGTCCACAGTTTAGGTAACTGTTAGAAAGTCTCAAAACTTAATTCAGTGATGTTTTTGATGTAGGGGACAAATTTTTTAATATTAAATTGGTGTTCAATTAACATTTAGGTTTGGTGACTATAATAGAGCTAACCAGGGGGGGGAAGGAGACAAATTGCATCGATTATTTTACTCTTTCCCATAGCCTCTGACAATCCTGGTAAAACTTGAGGAGAAAGAAATAGCTATGAGTATATGGATTTTTGAAAATCCTATTTCCCACCCAACTTTATACCCTGATCAGGACTCATCTGGCACATGCAAGAATGGCTTTTGTCAGATGGTACAGTAACTCTGTTTAAATTTTTTTAAAAAATCATTTCCAATGTTATCTCTGTGTATATTAATTACCAAGTCCATATTTATGTATGGGGTCTTTTTTTGTGATGCAAGTCATCTTTTTGCTGTTAAATTAGGTAACCATCCTAATGAGACAGAGGTGCTCCTGGTCACTCAAAAGGCAGATCAAGGAATAAGGATGCTGCCACGCTGCCTGTGCTGGATGGGGTTGCACATCTGCTAAAAGCACACGTGCACAGCATGGATTTTTTTTTTTCTGGATTCATCTCTGAGACTGGATGCCCAATTTCAATGATGGCCAGGAATGCCTTTTAAAAAGTGCTTTTGCGCAATTAAAACTAATGCATCAGGTGCATCCATTTCTGGAAAGGTCTGATCTGGCCACGGTGACACATACCCTAGTTCCATCCTGGCTGGATTACTATAACACATTCTGCATGGGGCTTCCTTTGGAATGTGTTCAGAAATGTCGATGAATCCAAACAGCAGCAGCCAGATTGCTAACAGGGACTGGTCACAGAGATCACATAACTTTCCCTGCTATGACAACTCCACTGGCTGCCAGTCTATTAATGGGCAAAATTCAAAGTGCTGGTTCTAACCTATAAAGCCCTAAATGGCTTCAGCCCAACCTATCTCCTGGGCCTTTCAGTCCCACCATCTTCACATGTGCATTTGGTGGGGACATGGGAGAGGACCTTCTGCGTTGATGCTCCTACAGGAGGCCAGACTGCCCCCATCTTTCCTGTCCTCCTGCTAGCAGGCAACGATCTTTCTCTTCAGGCAACCTTTCCCTTTCTGACTGGTTGCATATTTTTTTTTAATGGATTGTTGTGCCTTACTGCTTTGAATATGTTTTTTGTGTTGTTGCTGTTTACCATCTTTTAGCGTGGTATTTGTTTGATTTTTTTAAAAGTATTTGTATACTTATTGTTTTTCACTTTAAATATTGTCTTTTAATGATGTAATCCATCTTGAGTCCTTCTTAAGGAGAAAGGTGGGGTAAAATGTTTAAATAAATAAGATAAATTATGATTTTGTGAAGAAAATGTTTCCTGCTTTTGCTGTTCATCCATCAGGGCAGGGAGTGGGGAGGGGGAAGAAACTGTATTTACTAATTTCAGTTTTTAATCTCAACGATTTTTTCCCATCTTGGATATGAAGAAACTACAAATTACAAAAATTCATGTTGCAATTGTGGACTGAAATATATTTGTTAGTCTTCTCTTCAGGAATATGAATAGTTAAACTTAAAAACCTTACTGAATGCTTTGTGAACGTTTACTCTGCTTTGAACCACTCTCCCATTTAATGTTGGTAGATCAGCATCATCCCATTCCAAGAATTTTTGGGACTAAAACCTGAGACTAGGGGGCACATACTTGTGATCTGGCATGGATGTGGCAGTGAGCCTTGGTGTCAACTGTAAATAAGTGGAAGTGGATGCCTAGGTTTTGAAGTGACCTCTCACACACTGTCTTGACTTTGTCTCAAAAATCCAAAGCATCTCAGTTGCTTGTCCTGAGATTTCTCCCCCTATGTAGAGACCTAGGAAAGCATGAGAATTCAACAGAAATTTGTTCAGCATCCTAATATTTGCAAACTCTAATCCCTTTTTCCTTTTAAGGCAAACTTTTAGGCAAGTTAAAATACCTCTTGCCTCATTTGTTGTTTTTTTTTTTTTATTAAATCTAACACAAAGCCAGTATACTTCCCTGCTTGTCTGAAAATTAAGCTTTGTTTTTACAAGCTTTTGGAGCATATGTCTTGAAACAGTGTGACCTTTTCTACACGGGCCTACAAAACATTGTCTCTAACATTCTATTCTATTCAGCTTTAATAAAAGAAATTTGTGGCGTGCTCTGGACTACCATTATCTCAGAGACCGAGGCAGCTCTGCCACTGTCCTTTCATAGGCAGGGGATTTATGCGATGTCACTGTTTGGTCACAAGAATTTGAGTTCACTTTTTCATCAAGGTAAAATGAACAGCAGAGTTGGCAGGTGTATTAAGAAAAGAGGGCTGGTGTCAGGACACGTTTGCTCTAAAAATGCAATGTCTGTCTCTTGGGATTTTCTTTCTTCTCCTCCAACTGACTTCATCTTATGTGTGGCAAGAGCCAAAGCCCGTTACTTTCCACAGAAAGTACATTTAGAGCTAATGCATTTTAGACTGACCCAAAAGGCAATGCACATGTAACATGTTCACTTTATCTCCATTTTGCTTTCTGCACAGCTTGTGAAAGAGCCAGAAGAGAGCATGGACTGCTGCCTACATGCCTCTGGAGATGAAGATGCTTTGTTCCTCAGTGACTCCCTCACAGCTGGCAAATTGCACAGATAGCCATATTTAATAGTATGTGCATACTTCGTACCCACATTTACTACCACAAAACTGCTTTGAAATGGCTTGGAATCCTTTCATAATTAATCACAAATGGATTATATGTTTCCATTCTTCCACCGTTTACAAATGTGTCACAAAATTGCTATAAGAAGGGAACAACAAAAAAGCTTTTTTGGTACTCTCCCTGGGAAAGATTTTACAGCTAAAATGATAAAATTATGTTACATTGGAAAGCATCCTATGAACTCATTCCAGTTCTGTCACCTGCTATGCTTATTTGAGACCTATTTCAAGAAGCATAGGGTGAATGTAGGTGGCTTCTAGGCAACCAACTCTATGCTGTATATTTCTTTTATTATGGTAAAGTATTGCACATGGGAGCTGTTTCACTGTGACTATAAAAATGTGTGCACAATCAAGCTCTTCTCAGCTCTACTGACTTCAATGAAATATAGTGGATGCGTGACTTTGGCTGAATAAAGCTAAATAGGAATAGGTGACAATTTTGTTTCAAAAATAACCAGGAGTCTTGTGGCTCCTTAGAGAGAGTACTGAGTTTCACATGGCACCAGCTTTATTGGACCATAGCCCACATCTTCATTGTCATCGTCTTAGAACTGCATCTTAGAAATCACTGAGGTGCATGGAGGAGTAGGCTATACAGTGGTCCCTCGACTTTCGAACACCCCTACTTACAACCATTTCGACTTACAAACAGCTCCGGTCGCAAAATTTTGCTTTGACTTGCAACCAGAGCTTCAACTTACGACCGGAAAAAAAATGCAGGGATGGGCAGGGAAAGCGGGAAATTTGAACTTTCACTTAACCGTTAGTCAGCGAGAGAGGCTGCTTGTCTGTACCTTGTTTGCCCCAGCGGTTAGAGGGTGTGGATACAGAGAGAGACTTCAGACAGCTTGGTACTGCCTGGTACTCCCTGGTACTGTACTGTACATACTGGTGTTTTGGGTTTTTTTTTTTTTAATTGCCTTTTGGATTTTTGACTTTCTTTTTGAAAACAGAGAGACTGCCTGTTCTGTGTGAGTACACTGTATTTACTGTACAGGGTTTTTGCAGCTTGGGTTTGGGCTAGGTGGGGGTGTTATGTTTCTGTGCTCTGATGGGTCTGGCAGTGTGGATTTAAAATGAAAAGTAGACTGTAATATTAAATTAAAATTAAATGTGAAAATTAGACTGTAATTTTAAAATGTAAAATTTATTTATTTATGCATTCTGTGGCTCTTAGGGTTTGTGTACTGTGACCTCTCTTTTGTTTTAAAATTTGTGGGTTTAAAATGTGACTCAAAAGTCTTTTTGTTTTAAAATCAGAACATTTTCTGCAAGGGTCTGTGGTGACTGGCATGCTGTAAATTGGGTTTTAGACTCCAAAGTCTTTTTGTTTTAAAATCAGAACATTTTCTGCAAGGGTCTGTTGTGGCTGACTTGGTGTAACTCAAGTCCCCCCCCCGCATTGTCTTCTCTCTCTCTCTCTCTCTCTCTCTCTCTCTCTCTCTCTCTCTCTCTCTCTCTCTCTCTGCTCCCTTTTTGTGATGAGGGGGGTCTGTTTGCTGGAATAATGGTTGCTGGAATCTGTTACTCCTAGGGTTTGTGTACTGTGGTGTGCTGGACAGTACTCATGGCTCCAAAGAAAGAGCAGAGCAAAGGGAAGAAGAAGATGATCTCAATTGAAATGAAAAAGGACATTATCAAAAAGCATGAAGATGGCATGCGTGTGACTGACCTAGCTGCTGAATACAAGATGCCAAACTCAACCATCTCCATTATATTAAAAGAAAGATATCTTGAAAGAAATTGATGTGGCAAAAGGGGTCACAATCATAACAAAGCACAGGTCACCCCTGATGGAAGAGGTGAAAAAACTTTTACTGATGTGGATGAATGAGAAACAGCTGAAAGAGGAAAACATCAATGAAACTATGATTTGTGAAAAAGCGAAGAAGCTGCATAGTGATTTAATGGAAAGAAACCCCTCCAGAAGTGCAGCACAAGAAGGATTCAAAGCCAGCAGCAGGTGGTTTCAAAAGTTCAAAAAGAGAAGTGGCATCCACTGCGTTACAAGACATGGGTAGGCTGCAAGTTCTGACCATGATGCTGCGGAAGCCTTCAAGTTGGACTTTGCCAAATTCATCAAGTAAGAAGACTACCTCTCCCAGCAAGTCTTCAACTGTGATGAGACAGGGCTGTTCTGGAAGAAGATACCCAGGAGAACCTTAATAACTCAGGAGGAACATAAAATGCTGGGCCCCAAACCCATGAAGGACAGATTGACTCTTTTGCCATGTGTCAACGCCACCGGTGATGTGAAGATCAAGTCTCTGCTGGTGTACCACTCCCAGACTCCTCGCCCATTCCAGCGAGAGAAAGTTAACAAGGCCATACTGCCTATCATGGGGAGGGCCAACTCAAGAGCTTGGATGACAAGGCAGCTGTTTATGGAATAGCTCTATGAAGTGTTTGCACCCACTGTCAAGAAATATCTTTCTGACAACCAGCTTCATAAGAGGTGCCTTCTGCTGATGGACAACACCCCAGCACACACCCCATACTTGGTGGATGATCTCGACGAGGAGTATGATTTCATCAGGGTCAAGTCCCCCCCAACACAACACCTCTTCTGCAGCCCATGGACCAGCAAGTGATCAGCAACTTCAAGAAGCTGTACACAAAGGCACTCTTCACCAGGTGCTTCAGTATCACTGAGGAGACATCCTTGACCCTGAAAGAGTTCTGGAAGACACATTTCAATGTCCTCCACAGCGTCAGACTCATTGACAAGGCCTGGCAAGATGTCGCAACTCGGACCTTGAACTCAGCCTGGAGGAAATTGTGGCCAGAATGTGCCACAGACAATGGCACTGAGGTGACTGATTCACAGGTGGTGAAGGACATCATCTCCATGGATGAAGACATGGGTTCGGATGTCAACGAGGAGGACGTGAAGGAGATGACCACAGAAGAACTTGCAGAACTGAAAACTGAGCAGCAGAAGTCTCTTGTGGAGGAGCTTTCCACTGACGAAGAGGAAGAGGCAGCGGAAGTTAGCAGTGAGGAGATAAGATCCATCTGCAAGAAATGAACTGAGTGCAAGGACTTCTTTGAGAGGCACCACCCAAACAGGACTGTGGCAGGAAGAGTTATGGACATGGTGAACAACAACGTGGTCAGCCATTTCTGAAAGGTTCTGCAGCGTAGGATGAAGCAGTCAAAATTGGACAAATTTTTCACCACGGTGGAGCCTGCCGCCAAGAGACAGTGACAGGGAACCCCTGGAGAAGATGACCCAAAGAAGGGAACCTCTACCTCGCAGTGATGACCGTCTCACCACCTACCTGCCTGTCCTCCAGCCAGAAGTCACTGTGATGTCCTCCAGAAGACACCGAAAGCAAAGTGACCTCTCTTTGGTTTAAAAAGGTGTTGGTGGGTGGGTTTAAAATGTGTTTGGTTTTAAATGGTGTTTGGTTTTAAAATGTGTTTTGTTTAAAAGGTGCTTGGTTTGGTTTAAAATGTGTTTGGTTTTAAATGTGTTTGGTTTAAAAGGTATTTCGTTTAAAAGGTGTTTTAGACTCCAAACTCTCACCCCCCTTGTCTTCTCTCTCTCTCTCTCTCTCTCTATCTATCTATCTATCTATCTATCTATCTTCTCTCTTTTTGTGCTTGACAGCACAAAACTTTGTTTGAGGGGTCTGTGTGCCCCAATGATGACCCTCTTTCTTTCCTCTTTTATCCATTGTTCCCTCCCTCACTCCTTTCCTGCCCTTTTTTTAAACAAAAGTCATCTTAGGTTTAAAGAAGAAAAATTCTCCCCCTAGTGGTAGAGAATGGATTAACCACTTTTGCATTTGTTCCTATGGGAATGAATGCTTCGACTTGCAACCGGCACCTCTACAAACAACAACAAAAAAAAAAAAATAAGAGAGAGAGAGAGAGAGAGAGAGAGAGAGAGAAACAGCTGGAAAGGATTAGTCAGGTTGTAATGCATTTCAATGGGAAATGCTGATTTGACTTACAATCATTTCAACTTATGACCATCTTCTGGAATTGATTATGGTCATAAGTTGAGGCACCACTGTAGTTCTGAACTGAGTTAAAATTCACAAAAGAGTTTGGCCTGTCTGTAGAAATTGAATTGTCTGCACTGAAATCTTCAATTATTTATCTGCTCCTAAATAAGAAGTAACAAATCATGAGGCTTTTCTTGATTTGAGTTTCCCAGGAGGATCAAGCTTCAGAATCTGTATTAATTTAAGTCAGATGAGTGGTCCTTCTCATTTGATGCTGTCTATGCTGGGTGGCACAGGCTTTCCAGGGTCTCAGGCAAAAATTTTCCTGGTGATGTCTGGAAATGCTACAAATTGACCTTGGGACTTCATGAGTGCTAACCATACACATAACTTCTGTTTCCATGTTCTGTTCCAATATAGTTGGACCAAAATGTCTCAGAAGACTGTCCCCTGTGAAACATCTACAGTGGTGCCTCGCTTAGCGATTGCCTTGCCTTCTAAAACGTGTGCAAACTTAATTTGGCTTTGTTCTGACTCTTTGTTAATTTTTGGTGAATTTTTCCCCCATTGAAATGCATTGAACCTAAGTTTGACAGCTGTCAAACGGACACTTCAATGCATTCCAATACGGGAGAAAAAAATTCACCAAAAATTAACAAAGAGTCGGAAACTGTCAAAATTGGGTTCAATGCTTTCCAATGGGGAAAAAATTCATCAAAATTAACGAAGAGTCAGAAACTGTTTTAAATGCTTGGATTCATTAGAGCACCTTCTAAAACATGTGCAAACTTAATTTGGCTTTGTTCTGACTCTTAGTTAATTTTTGGCGAATTGTCCCCCTCCATTGAAATGCATTGAACCTGATTTTGACAGCTGTCAAACCTGCAGTTCAATGCTTTCCATTGGGGAGGGGGAAATTCACCAAAAATTAACGAAGACTCAGAACAAAGCCAAATTAAGTTTGCACATGTTTTAGAAGGTGCTCTAACGAATCCAAGCATTTAAAACAGTTTCTGACTCTTCGTTAATTTTTGGTGAATTCCCCCCCCCATTGGAAAGCATGGAACTGCAGGTTTGACAGCTGTCAAAATCAGGTTCAATGCATTCCAATGGGGAAGACAAAGAAAATTCACCAAAAATTAACGAAGAGTCAGAACAAAGCCAAATTAAGTTTGCACACGTTTTAGGAGGTGCACTAACGATCCCAAGCCTTTAAAACCATTTTTGAATCTTTTAAGACACACTTAAAATTGCAAAAACGGACATCGCAAAACCAGTGGAATGCACTGAATAGGCTTCAATGCATTCCAATGGGGGATACATTGTTTCACTTAGCAATGTTTCCTATGGCCATTTTCGCTTAAGGACAGTAATCTGTTCCCATTGGAACGGATTAACTGGTTTTCAATGCATCTCTATGGGAAAACGTGTTTCGCTTATCGATGTTTTCCCATAGCGCTGTTTTTTAAACCAATTAACATTGTTAAGCGAGGCACCACTGTATTTTTTCCCCTCTTTTTCTCAACCCTCTCCTTTTAAACCTGTTCTAAAGAACCTTCTCCATCTCATTCTCTGTGGTTGCCAATACCTACCCACCAAAGTGCTCTAGAATGTTGGTTGGTGCAGAGTATTGTGAAGGAGACAAAATGATCCTAATTCTCCGTCTGCCCTCTGAAAAACCTGAGGGGAAAGAAAACACTAAGAAGCTGTGCTACTGATCCCCTTGCTATAACTGGTGAAAACAATAAAAAACAAAATCAAATGACTGTATTGCTAGATTTCTTCTCCCACTGGAGAGTTTTGCTGAAATGATTGCTACTTCAATTTTCTGACAAACAATTTCAGGAAGTGATTTGCACACAACTGCCAGTTGTTGGAACTGGAAAGCAGGACAAAAATCACATCCTGGCTTTTGCCATCAACCAGAGGACAAAAAGCTTTGAAATTGTGTGGACATTTACTGGTGTAACGGAAGACAGCTTGTAGAGAGATGCTTCACTCAAAGCTTTTTGGCAGGAACTGCTGATGGGACATTTCACCCGAAAATTTTTTGGAGTGGCCCTTCCCAGCATTGTACATGGGTAACAACATTTCATAAGCTACCACAAAACTTTTCAAAATCAGTTTAAATTAAGTGTTCTTTAAATTAAGGTATTCTAACTTTAAATGCAGGATAAGAATCATCTCAATAAATAAATACAATTCATTTTCCACTGAAGGAAGTTCTTAGAATTCAGGCTTCTTAGAATTCCATATAATACCTTTCCAAAAGAGAATCCAAAAAAAGCATTTTTCTAAGTGACTTTATTCTATATGGTGTCGTTGAATTTCCTGCTCCCCTACACACATGCCCACATAATTGTCTATGTAGGAAAACTTGTAAAAGTAGCACAAAGGGCTGCAGTTTATATCATCCAAGCATCCTTTCTTCCAGCACACCTTTTTATACTATTCTTGGCTTGCTTTTCACAACTGCTATTGAACCCTCTTTGTTACTGCATTTGGCTTTGCTTTCACTGTGGAGCAGGTGTGGGTTTGATTTGAACTGTAAGGTTCATGATGAATGCCCATCTCTTGCACTCTGGTACTGAAACAGCTGAACACAAATATTAGACACAATTTATGGGTCTGTAGCCTTCTTTTTTTATCTTTGAATGCCATCATCTTGTTTCAGATGTGTTAAAATAAATAAATTAGGAGTGTTAAAACATGTGAGCAGAGGAATCATATCATAGTCTGAAAATTGTTCTGGAGAGAAGAACATTCAAGGAATGGCAGATGTCTGGTGGCCAGAGCGTGTCTTTTTACAGTTACTAACAGATGAATCCAGAATACCTTAATTTTGGGAAGTTTTTAAGAATTGGGCTATGAGTCCTCAAACACCCAGCCAACGTAGATTTCAGGGTTTTTGTAGTCTGCAAAAATGAATTTTTCCAAACTCTATTGAACCCCCTTTTAACATACTAAATTACAAGTTATATAACCAGTTAATGCTTATTTAAACACTTATCTTTTTTCCAGGAATTTGACAGTCTGTCTTGAAATTGCAAGATAGCCCATAGAGAATTCTCAAGCCTCTACAGGAGGTGTTTCCCCCAGGATTAGTAGCAAGACCTCAAACACGCTGGAGTCATGTTTTGTGCAGTTTGCATATTATTACAGATTATTTTCCTTTTGTGAAGCTAAGCATGCATATACACGCACACAAGTATATAGTAAACTCAAAAGGACACTGTAACTGCTCAGAAAGGGGGGGGAATACCATTTAGTACTTCTACTTTTTAATGGTCAATACAAGGAAGCAATTATTGTTTTAGTTTTAAATTGTACTTATTTACAGAAATGCACAACAAATTGGTCTCACAAAGGTGTAAATTCTCTCCAAGATGGAGACAAACAGTTTCACTGTCTTGCAGGCTTGGAGAATTTGTGCGTGTCTGCTTTACTGTTTAGCGGTTTGAGTTGCTAGGCCCCATGGCTAATCCACACAACAATTTGTAATAAGCTTAACTCCAAGAGAGCCAGTATGTTCTCTCTATTTTAATATTCCAAATCAGTTCTGTAAATATTTCAAAGCACATGACCTACCATCTTCTGGTTCACTTCACGTTTCTAAAACGTTGTCAGTTCCGTCATAGTAAAGATGCAGATCAGAGCTCACTTAATATACACAGACTATCTGAGAAGTCTATTCATGTTGGTTTGCAAACACTTTTTACAAACAAAATGAAAAGAAGTGTTCTTAATTACATTTGTAAGCATGTTGATTATTTGTTTCAAATCTTGAAATAGGATTTGATTATTTGTTTGTTTAGCACCGATCTATAGGATGAGAAAACTGGGAAACAGGAGGGTTCTATGGAAGTTATTTTAGACTTTCTTTGCTGTGGCCGTAATTCAGATAGGGAAACCCCACCCCAATTTAATTGGGAGTATATGGCAGCCTAAATCTATCTAACTGGGTAATGCTGTACACATGCTTTTCTAACTCTAAATATCTGTGAATAACATCACAAGTATGCAGTTACTGTTGGATACTGCACTACAGAACGAGCTGTTTACAAATAGTCCAGAAGTAAAAGACATTTCTAGAACTAAATTGCCTCTTTATTAGTACCATATCCTGCAAGTTAGAATCACCATATTCCAAGGCCATTCTCTTATTTTAGTATTTAGGAGCTGCCTAAGAGCATACGCTAGTTTATGTTGAGTACATACAGTTGTTTGGACACAATGGTGCCCATGCGAATTCTCTGCTGTGTAAAGAGCTAAGTACATAACAAGTGTGAAGTGCCACTGAGTCAGAGAAGACGAATCCTCACCTTGGGGAGCTGTAGTGATGCAAATGAACACAAAGGGACTGTTTCCATGAGAATGTTCTCTCATGCCCAAGTGTTACCATCCACAGTATATCTCCTGAGATTAATCCCATGAGCCAGAACGATAACACAGAATGTCTCACTATTGCTGCTCTTCACACATTGTTCACAAACAAACTGGAATGTTTTCCGGTGGATTTTATCATCTGGAATGTGCCAAAAGCATTCAACACTATCTTAAGGAGATAAAATGCAAGCTTTCTGTGGCACAGTATCAAAACAGTAGCAGTAACATATCTCTCCAGCAAAAGTAATCTATCTGAATAGGGGAAATTGGTTTGATACATTTCCTGGAGTTTCTAAATATTGTAGCTATGTTTTAGGAAGAGCAGCAACTAACAATCTATTAATTAAAACCTCTACATTGTTTTATTTGGTAAACACAAAAATATAACATTGAAAACATTACTCACAATTTTAACCAAAGCTTGAAAAAGATCTCTTTTTTTAAAAAAAAAATTGTGACACGAAGAATCTCCCAGGAAACAGGGAGGGATTCCCAGAACTTAGGTCCAAAAATTAACTTTTCCATGCTATGACTTTAACATATTATGACTTGACTCTCTGGATCTATAATGGGGTTGTCACATAAATATGCTTCCTCCATGTTTTATCCCTCTCTGTTTCCTCACACATAATCTATGCATTGCTTTGAATTCTGGGTTGGACATCATTTCTCTTTAGGATAAGAATTATACTCCCTCTAACTTATACAAATAGTTTATACTGTCTGTTTATGCTGTACTGTTCTCATTCTTTTTCTATTTTCTCTTTAGGCATCTACTTGCCACTCATAGTGTTTTGCAATTTAAACCAGTAAACTTATTAGGCATGTTCTATTGTTTTTTCTTTTTCTTTTTGGATTCCAAATAGCACATCTTTTCATTCTGAGTCCCATCTGTCAGACTCACACCTACATTGACCTCACCTGAAGAAAGGCTGGGCTGGAAGGCTAAATAGTCTAGGATATTTAATTTATTTAAAATATTTTGATCTTACCTTTCTTCTTAAAAAGAACCCAAGGATAGGCCAAACTCCAGTCTAAATGCTTGTTGGATAAGGAAGTAGCTCTAGTGCTTTCTTGGAGTTCTGATCATGTGATCCTGTTGTGACCCCCACAACAAGATCACAGGAGTAGGGGTCACAGTTGAATAATAACACCAGCATTTATTCTTATGAAAAACACTCAAAAACTTTTTCCATACAGTCAAGCCTAGATCAACTGCTTCTAATGAGGCCTGGTGGATCTGTCCAAGATCAGCACTGGAGAAAACTGGTGCTACTCTTAAAAAGATACTGGTTCTAATGGATATATGCCAGTTCATTGTACAGTAACAGCTGAAACAGTACTTCAAATGTTGACATTAGAACATGCAAAGGAACACACAGAAGGATGGCTACATATTGTGCTAATTTTATTTTGCAAAACATCTGAACAGAATGGCTAAATGTTTCACTATGTAGGCAATGCTAAATTTCACCTCTTCAGAATCCATCATAAAGGATAGTAAAATCTACCCAATAGATGGACTCTTTGCCCTCATTTCTGGGCCTTCAGAAGATATTGAGCAACTAACTGCAGAAACTGCTGCACTTCAGAACTCAAAGGCACTTCTAGCAAATACACTGTATTAATAAACAACCTTTCAATTTGAGAATGCAGCCATTCTACTGGAAAGCTCATTGGGAATGGATACCAACAGCATTCTCTGTAGTAAAGATGGATAAATCTGCCAACTTCATGTTCTTCAACACTCACAACATTTAAGTCTCAAGGTCTTGCCATCCCATTTACGTAGGAAGAGAAGTGTGAATTTTAGCAGGTCCTCATCTAAGCATACATAATGAAATCCACAATCATCTATACTGGCTGAATTCAAAAAGCACATTTTTGCAGAAACTCATGATATGACAGCCTGAGATTAATCGTTTTAAGTTGAGGAGCCTGTCAGAAAAACAAACAAACAAACAAACAAACAAACAAACAAACAAACAAACAAACAAACAAACAAACAAACAAACAAACAAACAAACAAACAAACAAACAAACAAACAAACAAACAAACAAACAAACAGGTGGCAGCCATTATTGATTATTATAAGCATGGCTGAATACATAGGGATTGAAACCAAGACTTTTAGGAACTAAATATACAAACACCTCTGCCTGGAAGTGCAAATCTACCCATTTTTTTTTAATTATCCCATATCTCTTTTACTAAAATCCATGTTACGTATGTTTATGAAGGCATGTCTGATTTTTGTAAAGCCCTTTTTAAAAATAGAAAATCAGCCAAGTGAAATTCTTATCAGCTCTAATTGGTAGTTGCCAGAAGTAGAGTTTTTAGTACAGGACACAGAGTTATTAGTTATGATTCCACTGCAGAAAACACAATGGAATGTTGATTTGTGACTTACTTATGACAGCAATTTCATGATCCAATTCATTTAAGTCAATCTCATCATATGCACTTTAAAAAAACAGTCATTTCCCACAAATGTCAATATATGTGGAGATCCGGTATGGAGCTCTAAACGTCACCTTCATCTGTAGCTTCATGATGGAAGTGAGGCTTCAGAATGACTATGTGCTCGTGATGTGTACTTTTAAAAACACTGAGTGTCTTTAGTAAGAATGATAAAGATTATACCAGCTGGAAAAGGTGTTAGCTGAAGCTAAGATTTCTGGATACAAAGCAACACTCTTTCCATTAGTCCGGTACTTTATTAATTGTTTTTTAATTGTTTAGCAGCTAAACTTTAGAATGAAGCCATTTATCTCAATGTTAAACTTCAAATGGATTTTCATGACTATAGCAGTCTAACTTGTGAATATAAAGGGTACAGATGAGAAATGGATGGCAACAGGTGATACATCCATCTGTTTCATCCGCCTTTGTCTTTTATCTTCTATTATCAACATTGCCCTTTCTTTCTTTCTTTCTTTCTTTCTTTCTTTCTTTCTTTCTTTCTTTCTTTCTTTCTTTCTTTCTTTCTTTCTTTCTTTCTTTCTTTCTTTCTTTCTTTCTTTCTTTCTTTCTTTCTTTCTTTCTTTCTTTCTTTCTCTTCACCTGCTTTCCCCCCCCCATCTTGTATAGTTTCTTTTCTCCCCGCTGAATGAGATTTTAAACATTTTTTTTTTTTGAGCCTCACTGCAGGTTAAGGAATTACTGGTCTGTATCTCTAGCTTTCCATCCAGTGAGTTGAATGGACTCAAGAAACTTAGAGGAGAGAGAAAAACAATCATTTATTTTAAATTATTAGAAATTCTACAACATGCCTTAGTATTTCAAAATAAACATTTTGTAAGTATAGCATAAAATTTGACTTACTGAAGACAAAACCAATGGAATTCAGATTGAGCAAGCCGTTACTGACATTTCTAGAAAACAGTTCAAAATATTCCTCACTGATCTGCAGTGTTGGTTTTCTGTTGGTCATTCATGCCTTAGTAATAAATCTGCTTGACTGCTCCAGTGCATATGGGCTGTCCTTGAAGACATCTTAAAAGGGCCACATGTCTTGCTGATTTTGATGGTGTTAAATTTAATTTTATATCGAAAATATTAATGAATTAAATTCATATTACAAAAGGAAGAAAGGAACAGCAGTTTCAGACAAGGAACAGTCCCAGCACGAGCACTATAAGTCGTCAATGCCAATATGCCATCTTTGTGAACAACGTCCATTACAAATTACATTGATAGTTTTTTTCCCAGTTGCAGCCTTTACAAGTAATATGTTTTGAACACTGCCAGCATCTTTTCCAGTGGAATGCTGACAAGCAAAGTAAAACATGGCATCTTCCATTTCATGATATTCCATCCAAGAGTAAAGTTTGTATCATACTGGGTTGAAACGTCACATTGATTTGGTATGTTTTGCTGATGGCAAACTTTTTAGCACTGGTTGCATCAGACTTTCTTCTTTTGTCCATGCAATGTCAATGGACCAGGTAATTTGTTTATACCTGTAGGCCAGATTTCATTTCATAAACCAGCATCTGGCAACACTGAAATATTTCCCTCTCTGGAATCATCAACTTCACAAAGACTAAATTCATTACTGCTGGATGATTCCTCATTACCATTTATTCTGATTCATTTACTCTTTCTGAAGAAGTCTGTATTTGTGCAACATCAATCTTTTTGAAAACAAATTAAATTGCAAAGTTTGTGAGGGAGTAGCTCCTATGGGTGAATTTGGAAGTGGCAGATTAAGCTTATCCACTCTCTGAAGGAGAAATACTACTTCTTACACTGCCCCACTGCAACAACCGCCACATCACTGCTGCTGTACAACCCTCTGCCCCATCTTAAGACCAAGACAGAGCATCTATGAGCTTTGTATAAATGAGTGCCAGCTGTGGGCAGGGAGCCTTAAGAGATTACCTATACCCACACAGACATTTCCCTTGGACATACTGCCTAAAACAGTATGAGAATGCCTCAGAGCCTGGCATTTGGCATCTAGCCACCTCTAGAGAGCTAGACACCAGCCATTTCTTCCAGCAAGGCTCTGTGAAATGGAAAGAGCCTTCTTGGAAGTGGAGCTTTTACTTTACATTATGTCATCTGAGGCAGCCCCCTCACCCTGCCGAAGAACCAGTTCTGGAAGCCTGTTTTTGTTGTTGTTGCTTATAATACTTTGTGTTCTGTCTTGTCAAGTCACTGTCCACATAGCAACCCTTATAGGATTTTCAAGACTTTCAAGATAAATGAGAATTTAAGGAGTAGTTTTACCAGTGGCACCTCCCACTACTTCCTGTCAGTTTCCATTGCTGAGCATGGATTTTGAAGACAGGTCTTTTGAATCCTTGTCTGTCCCTCTGTCCAATACACCACACTGTGCACCCAGAAGGCTTAGGTGAAAAGGCCACTAAGAAAGAGTCCATGAACAGGAACATAAAGTCAATAATTTGGAAGAAGAACATGTGAGATTTCATGGTATACTGGGAAATGAGCAATCAATCTGGTTTGGATGAACACTTCAAGGTTCAACACTTGTATTTTCATGCTTCTCAGCTGTGTTCTGATGCCCCTTTAAAAATCATGTAAATGAATCGTTGCTTAATAATTAATTGCAGAATTATTGTTTTCCTCTCAATATTAGGACAAAAATCTCCAACCTTGCTCCTGATATTTATTTTCTATCGTATGCCTTAAAAATCTGGTATTTTTTTCCATGCCTTGTATAATAGGTTAAATAAATCCCTTACCACTTTGACATTTTTTTCAGCCACTACAGATCTTCTCATGGTCTATCAGAGCTGAGGGCAGAAAAGGGCATCTCTGTATTCTGTTCTAAAGGGGCATAATGTACACAGGTAACTGGAAACAATCAGCAAGCAATATTAATTACCTGAAGCAGGAATATAGCAGAGGAAAAACCCAATCCTCACCAAGGACTAAAGGCCCCAGAATTTGCAAACACAAGCATCAGCATTTCTTTATATACTTAGAGTGCACGCATGCACGCACACGCACGCACAAACACACACACACACACTTGAGCTGAATGCTGAATCCACTGTAGTGTATATTATGATTACGATAGAGAACTGCTCTGAGACTTAAGATATCAGCAAAGGGAAGAGAGACAGAACACAGCCAAACAGCCTGAAAAACCTACAACAACCATTGGATCCCGGCCGTGAAAGCCTTCGAGAATACACAGAAGAGAGACACCTTAATTCACTATTATTACAATTTGTTCTTGATGTTGTTGTTTTTAATGCAATTATTGTTAAGCAAATGCTCTTCTGAGGCTTTTAATGCCTTCTCTAGCACTCCTCTTGCCCAATGAAAACAGTTCCAGCACTGGTGCCACTGCAGTGTCCAAAGCCAGCAGGCCAGAACCTAGGGAGAAAGAAGTGCTTGCCTCAACAAGGAGTAGTTGGCACTGTTGTATCAGAATTGCTTAAATCTCATTGCAAATTCTGGAGATGGTATAACACCTCCCATTATGTTCATTGATCATGTTTGTAATTTGGAAGGATCCAAAGTTTCAATTAATCTACATGTGTTCTTGATCCATTTCATCCCATTTCCCTTCTGTAAGAGTTCTCTCTCCACTGTTAGAGGGGAAGATTTGATGTATCTTATGGTTCAGTGATGCAAGGTCAATAGGATTGTACCACCAGTTTCCTTGTGGTTTCAATAATTAATGTGCTTTGTAGGAACTTCCTTTTTTGTGTTCTATAAATTTTGTAGGAGACAATTAAAGTCTGCACATCTTTGAGTTAAAAGTTCTCTCCATTTGTGGGTTTTAAGAGACACATTTTTGCCCCCATGACTAGATTTAAACTTTTTCTCTACTGTCTTGTAGCAATTATTCAGGGATTTTGAAAAAGTTTTAACTGAAGATCCATTTGTCAGAGGTAGAAGCTATATGACTAGCGGGAAGCAAGGAAGACATTTAATCACTATCTTAAGAGTTATGAGTGATTCAACATAAGCTGAAGAGAGCAGTTCTGCTACTCATTATAATGGATCCTGTATTGATGAAAACTCAGCAATATATGATCACACTAAGACTTTTCATTGTATTCTTGTATTGTCAAACATTCCATACCTGCACTATAATTCAATACTATTGTAAAATAAAACCCTCAGAATTGTTCAGTGTGGAAAGAATGGAAACCAACTTTTTGTTTGTTTTGTTTAGTCGTTTAGTCGTGTCCGACTCTTCGTGACCCCATGGACCAGAGCACGCCAGGCCCTCCTGTCTTCTACTGCCTCCCGGAGTTGTGTCAGGTTCATGTTGGTTGCTTCGCAGACACTGTCCAGCCATCTCATCCTCGGTCGTCCCCTTCTCCTCTTGCCATCACACCTTCCTAACATCAAGGTTTTTTCCAAGGACTCTTTTCTTCTCATGAGATGGCCAAAGTACTGGAGCCTCAGCTTCAGGATCTGTCCTTCCAGTGAGCACTCAGGGTTGATTTCCTTTAGAACTGATAGGTTTGTTCTCCTTGCAGTCCAGGGGATTCTCAAGAGCCTCCTCCAGCACCACAATTCAAAGGCATCAATTCTTCGGCGCTCTGCTTTCTTTATGGTCCAGCTCTCATGGTCTCTTATGGTCTATGCTATGAGAAGCTGATGATCAGAACCGCAGTCAGCTCCAGGTCTTGTTTTTGCTGACTGTATAGAGCTTCTCCATCTTTGGCTGCAGAGAATATAATCAATCTGATTTCGATATTGCCCATCTGGTGATTTCCATGTATAGAGTCGCCTCTTGTGTTGTTGGAAAAGAGTGTTTGTGATGACCAGCTTATTCTCTTGACAAAACTCTATTAGCCTTTGTCCTGCTTCGTTCTGAACTCCAAGGCCAAACTTCCCTGTTGTTCCTTTTATCTCTTGGCTCCCTACTTTAGCATTCCAGTCCCCTAGAATGAGAAGAACATCTTTCTTTGGTGTCAGTTCTAGAAGGTGTTGTAAATCTTCATAGAATTGTTCAACTTCAGTCTCCTCAGCAATGCTGGTTGGTGCATAAACTTGGATTATTGTGATGTTGAATGGTCTGCCTTGGATTCGTATTGACATCATTCTATCATTTTTGAGATTGTATCCCATTACAGCTTTTCCCACTCTTTTGTTGACTATGAGGGCTACTCCATTCCTTCTACGGGATTCTTGCCCACAGTAGTAGATATGATAATCATCTGAGTTGAATTCGCCCATTCCTGTCCATTTTAGTTCACTGATGCCCAGGATGTCGATGTTTATTCTTGCCATCTCCTGTTTGACCACCTCCAGCTTCCCAAGGTTCATAGATCTTACATTCCAGGTTCCTATGCAGTATTTTTCCTTACAGCATTGGACTTTCCTTTCACTTCCAGGCACGTCCACAGCTGAGCGTCCTTTCGGCTTTGGCCCAACCACTTCATTAGCTCTGGAGCTACTTGTACTTGTCCTCCACTCTTCCTCAGTAGCATGTTGGACGCCTTCCGACCTGAGGGGCCCATCTTCCAGCGTCATATCTTTTAGCCTTTTGTTTCTGATCATGGGGCGTTCTTGGCAAAGATACTGGAGTGGCTTGCCATTTCCTACTCCAGGTGGATTGCGTTTAGTCGGAACTCTCCACTATGTCCTGTCCGTCTTGGGTGTCCCTGCACGGCATAGCCCATAGCTTCTCTGAGTTACTCAAGCCCCTTCGCCACGACAAGGCAGCAGTCCATGAAGGAGGGAAACCAACTACCTGAGGAAATATTCATTTAGAACCTTCTGGGATCCCATCTTGCCTCAGACATCTGCATGTACCCAAGTCTTGAAATACATATTGTGGAAGCCAGAGTATATAAAACCATGCATGCATTTGAAAATGTGGGTAGCCACTCCAAAAGAGGCCCAGAAGGCATCAACCAGGACCCAGGCCTTTTCAGTAGTGGCCACACTGCTCTGGAATAGTCTTCTTGCGGAGGTGCAACGTTTTACATGGTTTTAATATTTTTAGCTGTATGTTTTATAATATTTCGTAAGCCACCCAGAGTAGTGCCATGCTCACTAAATGGGCAGGGTACAAATAGGTAGGTAGGTAGGTAGGTAGGTAGGCAGGCAGGCAGGCAGGCAGGCAGGCAGGCAGGCAGGCAGGCAGGCAGGCAGGCAGGCAGGCAGGCAGGCAGGCAGATAGATAGATAGATAGATAGATAGATAGATAGATAGATAGATAGATAGATAGATAGATAGATAGATAGATAGATAGATAGATAGATAGATAGATAGATAGATAGATAGATAGATAGAATCACATGATTAAAACACAAAAATAGTAAAAAATATTGTAGAATACTGGTTGTTTTCTATTCCATTTTATTTCCTTATTACCATTCTCTTATGAAGTCCATTTTTATTACTTTATTACTGTTTAACTGATTTCCAGACTGGTTTCTACTACCATTTTAAGGTATTATGTACAAATTATCTATATATTTAATATTTCTTATTGTTGTAAGTTATCTTGAATTATTCTATTTTATTTAAAAAAACTGACAGGATATACATTTTTAGTAGGGTTGGGACTTTTGGATTTTTAGGACAATTCCAGAATTCACCTGGAATGCCCCAGGGCATAATTCTGATAGTGGGAGAGTTAAACCAGAAGGTAGAAGAGAGGTATCCCTATAGTCATCTCTGCTTCATTCCATGTGGTTCTGCTGAGTAGAGGAAGAACACAGCCCAAGTGTTCATTGAAAATCCCAATGCTTCCTGGGAGACACTGCAGTGCTCTACGGGAAGGGTAGTCTCACTTAACATTAGGTTCCATACAGGGAGCTTCTCACAGAACTGCATTACCTATTGAAGCATTCAGACTCCTGGTGAGCACTGGAAGCTCCTTATCAGAGCAGAAACACATAGAACACAATATACAGTATATGACAGTAATGACATCTCTCTTTTGCCCTCTGGATTTGCTGCCTCACTCCCAGAATTCTCCTGTAAGATTCAAGATAAATGCTGGGGACAGGAGACCTAGAAATCTGGAAGTCCCACTCCTATGTGTTAAAAATTAGTAGGAAAAAAGATTTTTGATTGAAGCTTTGAATGAAAGATAAAAAGGAAGTTCTCCATTCCAGAGGCATTTAATCTTACAGTCCACTATCAGATACTTCAGAATTTGGATATTTTGCTACCTAATAGCTGCTCATTCCACAAGTCAAAGTGCATAGAACACAAGGCTAATCCATTTTTTAAAAAAATAATCTGAAACATAGTATCCCACAAGTTCTATTTCCCATCCTTGGTACTTAAAATACAGTGATTATATATTGATAGTGTATGATTCCTCAGAAATTCCACTGATCCATTTACTGAGTTTCATAGTAAGTAGATATGGGATTGCAACCTTGTTAAATTACTCCTTATTGGGATATCTAAAATAGGTTGTCTGAGAATTATACAGCCACCTCATGCTGCCTAATGGTTAGACTGACAGTGTAATAATCATGCTACAGTATACACTGTGCAATCTTATAATTTGTTTTACGCAAAAATAGCACAGTATCGGTTGAACCATAGTAATACAGGATAGACGTAGACCAGACACTTCTCAAAGAACCAGCCAAGTAGAATGAATATCATATAACTGACAAACTAGAGATTTGGGTCTAGTTCAAACTGACTATCCAATATATTATCTGGGTAGCTTCATGACTGACTGCAACCATTCAGTGCCCATAAACCTGTTGTGCAGTTATACAACCTATAAAAGATAATTGCTGTGAGATCATCATCTTGGTTGATTTAGACCATAGGTTGGGGAACAGGGATAAATTACCCCAAATGGGGTAAAAATAAAAATCCTGGGGGTAATGAGCAGAGTTACCACCCCCACCCTCTGCAGCCAAACCTCAAATTGTAAGCACCTCTCTCTGTTACTTCCTTCGTTGCAGCAGGGCACTTCTAAATGCTCCATTCTTTCAGTAGATTGGAGAGATAAGCCTCCCTAATTGGTTACAGGTGGGAATTAGCCCCGGGCAATCAATCAATCCAGGGCTTCTGAATGACCGCTTCCTCCGGAAATGAATGTGAGCAAGCAGAAGGCAGGAAAGGAGCAAGCAAGGGAAGGAGGGAATAAAGAAAGGTGCAAGAGACCGAGGATTTCATCAGTCTTATTTAAATGTACATAATTGTAGAAAATGGAGGGAGAAAATGGAGGGAGGAAATTGAGTGTGTGTGTGTCTGTGTGTGTGTGTGAGAGAGAGAGAGAGACAGACTGACTCAAAACTGAAAATGAACAGGCAGTCAAGCAAAAGAGAAACTGAATTAAGGCGGGGGGGAAGGGTGGCTTTTTAAGGTACTGTCTGGGTTTATCATTGCTTTCCTTCCAAGAAGCAGGCATCTTTGAATTTCGTGGCTGCTGTCACCGTCTGCAGTGATCATGGAGCCCAAGAAAGTTAAATCTTGCACTGCCTCCATATCTTCCCCTTCTATTTCCCAGGAGGTGATGGACCAGTGGCCATGAACTTAGTTTTTTTTAATGTTCAGCTTCAGACCATTTTTTGTGTTCTCCTCTTTCATCCTCATTAAGAGGTTCTTTAATCCTCACTTTCTGCCATGCTTTTGCATAGTCAATGAAGTAGAAGTAGATGTTTTTCTGGAACTCTCTGGCTTTCTCTATAATCCAGCACATCTTAGCAATTTGGTCTGTAGTTCTTCTGCCCCTTTGAAATCCAGCTTGTACTTCTGGGAGTTCTTGGTCCACATACTGCTGAAGCCTGCCTTTTAGGATTTTGAACCTTGCTAGTGTGTGAAATGAGTGCAATTGTATGGTAGTTGGAGCATTCTTTGGCACTTCCCTTCTTTGGGATTGGAATGTAGACTGATCTTTTCCAACCCTCTGGCCACTGCTGAGTTTTCCATTGATGATGATAAAAAAGCACACTGGTCCTTTGATATTAGGCTGTGGCACTAGGGTGTATGACATGACCTTTAGCCTGGTTTGTTCCTTTTTGTACACCACACATAGAATGATTAAAGTGGTAGGGAAAGCCCACCCCCCAATTCTGCATTGGCTGTCTCTATCAAGCATGTCATTGCTAGGACCGCTCTGGGAGCCACTGATGATGATTAAATCCTCTGCAAGCTAGCAAAAATTTAATGCAACTTGCTAGGCACGTTGGACACCTTACTACTCCCTATACCACACCATGGCTGGAGTGCAATGTGTTCCAGCAAAAATAGTGCACATCTTTATCAAATTTGGTGCATCCTGCTAGTTCGGCATACAGCCTGTGTAGATTCGATAATATTTTTAATTCAAATAATGTATGATTTCCTTCCTTTCGAATCAAGGGGGTAATGTCGGCATATAGAAATTTTTTTGGGGGGTAAAAGGTAAAAAAGTTCCCTGACCCCTGATTTATACTGTCTTACTTTGAGGAAGCACTCTGATATGAAAATTTGAAGACCTTTAGATTCCTTGCCTCAACGTGAGAGTGAAACAAAGAGTGCTAGGTGTTTTTTTCTTTTAAAGGAGTCCGTAACTTATTAAAAGCTCTCTATACAAAAAGTAATAAATAAATTCATATCAAACACGCAATAATGGCTCATTATGCAAAGAGACAAACACACCCTATGATAATTCAGTCCTTTAGAGTCCAACCATCATCATTTTGTGCAGGATGCTGGTTATTCTAAAAATGATAGCTGAATTAAAACTTTTTTGCACAATTTTGTTCCCTTTTCACAAAAAACGTTCTTCAGCAAGATATCCTCTTTTGTCAAGAGTGCTACAAAATACCTCATAGTGAAGAGTATAATTCTGTGGTTTCTCAGCCTCTGTGAAGATGAGACAAGGAACAGTTGAGATCCCTAGAATAGATTCACTGAATGAATGAAGCATGGTGAGACTTAGGTAAATCCCATTCATTCCATGTGCAGCCAGCAATTACATATAGCCTTTGTCAGTTTTTCTAAGCTGTATGATTTTTGTTTTTTGTTTTTTGTGATCATGGTAGGCTTTGAAATGCCCATACACCTTAAGTTGTTACCCATTGTCCCTCCAGCCCAAAATAAAGAGACAGACACAGGTTGTTGGGTTAAAACCTGGTCCACAACTGCTGCTGCAGATGTTGCAACCATTCCAAAATGAGTGGGTGCCAAATTATAATCCCACAATGCCTGCCGTGCACAACCCCCAGGAAGGGACAGGTGAAACTGGGACCTTGTGAGGTGAGAGCCATCCTTATGGCGAAATGGATTCCTTTCCGAGGTCACCTGAATTCAACATAGGCAGATAAGGCCCTAACTGGGCAAGGTCCTTCAAATGAAAAATATCTAAGACTTACCACCTGACCTCTCATAAGTGATCCAACTTAGATTGATAGAGATGAAAAAAGACTCTGATTTTTGAATTATCAACAATTGATGCCCTTATCAGCTTGCTAATTCTAAATGTCCCAAAACTGAACAATGTGTCTCTGCTTTAAAAAATTTGACCCCATATTGTCCTGTGCAAATCTCCTCTCAAACCTAACCTTATTGAACAAGTGTTGGGGGGACATAGGGGTGGTGTTATAAGCCATGGTCTACCCAAACCTTTGTAACAGCAAATGCAAAATATTCCGCACATGCAGTTTCATAGCTGCACTGGGAACTAGGAGTGACTGCTAAACTGCTCGCCTTGTTGGCATCACCCTTCCAACGCTCCATGTCTCCTATTGCAATATCTGAGGTTGACCCTGAGTTTCCTGAGCCAATGCCCTGAAATGGTAGAGCTGTTGTCGGGACAGGGAGTCACACAGCTCCCCATTTATGCCAAGTGTATGGCAAGCTACTCCAAGTTACCCTACAAACGGCGCTACGGGAAGGCTCACAAATGACTGTCCTTCTGGCTTCCTTTCCAGATGTAACTAATTATTAAATATTTCCTCTTCTTTTTTCTTTTTTAAATACACAATTAGCTAGAGGGCAACAGCAAATCTCTGAAGACACTTCAACAATAAAATTAAATGGGGGAACAACCAGGGACTGTGCTGATGCGTGTCCCAAAAGTCCGAGGCTTCTCGCAAAGCCGCATGCAGGGAAAGCAAAACTGCTTCGTCCGGAGCTGCGCAGCTTCCCTCTTGCTTGGCCGATGCAAAAGAGGCCAGGCAAAAAGGGACTCCTATTTATAAAAGTCCAGTCCCTCCACCCTCTTTGAGGATGGCAACGTCTACCCCGAATCCATTCTCCGGACAAGAGGACAAAGAGGTCCTGCCACAGCAGCTTCACGCCTGGTGGGGCGACCATTACAGGGCAGAAAATCAAAAGTCTTTGAGTGTTTACATTTTTTTAAAGCTGCTCTTTATTAAGGAACATGGAACATTTTCACTCAGTTTGATTTGCACCAGATGTTTCACAAGCAAGTGAGGCGTGGTCCTTATGCTAGATAATAGTTTTTAGTCATTATATTGCCACAAGTATTGATTTTGTTTTTGCTGCAAATGATCACTATGGCGAGCACCTGGCTTGAATTTTCTAAAGCTGGGAATACTCTTTTTAAAGAGTTCCACAGAAATTCAAATGGATTTATGTAAATATGGGTCATAATATAAATGTCCTATGTGCACCTTCCCAATCTATCTATATATCTATATATTTGTATACACTTTTTTCTAAGTTTTTTTTGCAAACAATTTCCTCGACGTAGTGTTTTTGATTTTTTTTTTTTTAGTAAAGCAAGCTGTGTAATCACTGTTGTCTAATGCAGGTGTCCCCAAGCCCTGGTCCACAACTTGGCAGTGGTCCGTGATCTAGGCAAGACTGGGCCACAGACACAGATCTCCTGCCCCCCGCGAGCACCCCCCATGAGCACCCATGTGCAAGCATGCTCCACCCTTTGAGTGTGCTGCACACATGCATGTGAGTGGGGTCCCATGAGTGCCACTGCATGCATAAGCACAAGTGTGCTCTGCCCCCATGAGCATGCCGCTTGCATGCCCACAAGCACCCCCACGAGCATCACTGTGCGCATGAGCGCAAGCATTCTCTGCCCCCATGAGTGTGCCACACCCCCTGCATGAGAGTGCCATGCTCAGTCCACGGTTGGGAAAATGTTGGGGACCACTGGAATGCATATATTTTATATGCATTCACTGTTACATTGTTTGGATAACTATGTTGCAAAATACCAGAGTGCAAATACCAGAGCACAATGATGTTCCATTTTTTCATATTTAGAAAGCATAAATTTGGTCTTACTCATTTGCCAATGAAATTGAATGGACTTCTTCCTGATCAGGAAGCTGCTAGAAAGGGACTGGTTGAGTGGTAAGAGGATGGGTGAATGCCTTCTTGCAACAGGGTCCCAGCATGTTTAAAGGAGGCGACAGTAAGAACACTGCTGAAAAAAGTCCACCTTTGACCCCCCAAGTACTGGATAATTACCAGACAGTATCTAATATTCACATTCCAGCTGGATTATTGGAACATCCTATATGTGGGGCTGCCTCTGGAAAATGTCCAGAAACTTCAACAGGTCCAAAAAGTGGCAGACAGTTTGGCGACTGAGGCTGGTTACAGGAATCATAGAACCCCACTATTACACCAGCTCCACTGGCTGCCAATCTATTTCCAGGCACAAAAAACAGCACAATTCGAAGTGCTGTTTTTAACCTATAAAGCTCTAAATGGCCTGGGTCCATGCCATCTCAAGGACCATTTTTCCCATTATGAGTCTGCTCTGGTGTTAGGTCCATCAGGAGAGGCCTTAACCCTCCACCTTCACAGATGCATCTGATGGGGACGAGGAGAGGACCTTCTTTGTTGCTGCTCCTAGACTTTGGAACCCCATCACACAGGAGGCTAGACTGGCCCTGTTTTACTGTCCTTCCACAAGCAGGTGAATACCTTTCTCTTCAGACAAGCTTTTCCTCAGTGGCTGACTGCCTGAGTAGGGTTTTTAAATGGATGGTTTTACCTTTCTGCCTTGAATGTCTTTTGTTTACCATATTTAGTGTGGCATTTGTCTGATACTTTTTGGTATTTGTTTACTAAATGTTATGAAAATATTGCCTTTTAATAATGTAAACTACCCTGAGTCCTTCTGAGAAGAAAGGTGAGGTAAAAATAAATAAATAAATTAAATAAGCAAAACAAATTACCAAGAAAGACACCAGAAAAAATTATGTGGAGGTGGAAAACTATTGTCCTCTAAGGTGGATCTGTGAGCAAAAAAAAAAAAAAAAAAAAAAAAAAAAATGATGCTGACATCTAGATGGAGACGGGAAACACATATTTTGGGTTGTTGTTTTCTTGGACTACATATCCCAGAATCCCATATCCAGGCATGGCAATTCATTTTGTTGTCTGTAGGATTCTGGAAGATTTAGCAACATTTCTCATTCCTGTAATGAGAGAAACAAAATATATTAACTGGCATAACTATGTCAGTTTTGACTTAGATTCTCATAACTCTTTGTTTGAATTAATATTAGTTCCTTTTCAAATTATAGGAAAAAAAGAGATGAACGAAATTAATTTTCAAGGAATCTTGCAGGGCTTTATTTGGTATCAGGGCAACAGGGAGAAAATCAAAACCAGCTCTGAATTAATCAGGCAGTGCATTAATGGCATGATAGATTTTGGAGGCCTGAAAATAGTTGCTAAATTGTTAGGATATTTTGAGTCACCACTCTGAAGTACACCTATGTATAAAATTGTCAGCTTGAGCCAAATGAACTATGCTGTCATTTCTCCTCCTCTTGAGTGTGCCACTCATGGCAATTCCTGCAATTACATTTTATTGAATTTATATCCATGTCTTTTTGTAACATTTTAAAAACATTCAGTTGATGACAAAATTGGATTGGGTGGCCAGGGAGAGGCATATCATCTCAAACAACCTCATGATGAGCCAATCAATGAACAATCTAATCTTCCACTTTTCATGGCACTACAGGAGTTAAAGTAAAATACTTGTGCTGCACTTTCTGCTGAATGAAGTCTGACTGCCGCACTCTAGTACTTTATATCATCACAGTATTTGCACAACACATCATCAGCCTGACAGCTTTAAGAATAATACACTTTCATGATATATAATGGTGCCTTTGCTTTGATGATGTAGTGCTCTTCACCAGTAAAGCCTCATACGCTACACGATTTTTGCAAAATACTTTCTCGGTTTCTGTTGGGACATACGGTTATATACACATAGATGTAAACTTTTAAAAACTTCAGCTGAAACTAAATATGAAGAAAAATTTGCATTACTAGAATTAGCTGCTTTCCCTCTCCTGACACAATTTCCTCTGAGCCACAAGCCTAGGCAATCAGACTCCATATGAAACTCATGTTTACTTTCCAATGACCAATCACAAAACAAAGTACATGGAAATGGAAGAACTGGAGGTGAGAAGAAGTACATCTATGGCAAACAGATATTTTCCACCATATATTTAGAGACAATTATTCCAAATATGAGCTAAGTGTGTTACTTAGTCTAAGTCTTAAAACACTGGTCTGCAAAATGAGCTCAAAAACTTGTAACACAGGAAATAAGTATCATCTGCTAAACAAGTGCAGAATGCTGCTCAGTTTCTTTTCCAGAATTGACAATATGAAGGCACCAACTGAATACTGAGATGGTAGATCATGGCCTTGTAATCTTACTTTTGAAGGAAAACCTTTGTGTCTTCTACATACATGGTGGGTATGGAAACATACTTTCATCTTCTGCATTACAATTATATGCTGGGCTAGATGCAAATTTTGATGTATTAGAAAACATCAAGCAGTGGAGCCTGTCAAAGTGCAGAAAATAGTTGTCAAATGTCTAGTACTGGCCTGCTAGGAAATGCTTTCATTTTTCCAATAGCGATTTTAAAAATAACAGATATAGTTGGTGTCAAAAACTGATGCTGAATATCAGATATTAGTGGTTTGAGAAGCAATCTTTCAGCCCTAACACAAAGAGTACAGGTGCTGCCATTAATGAGACCATTCATGAATGCTAGCATGAATGACAATATGATTTAGATCCAGAATTGTGCAAAGCAGAACTCTGTAAACTGAAAAATCCCATGGAAGGTAGTAAGAAGGATGTTTTTTTACTGATTCAAATTCCCCATATCCCTTGAAAATATGCACTGGAGCATTTTGAAGGGGCACACCAACAGTGTGTTAGGAAGTGGGAGTCTGGGAAAATATGCAAATACATCATCTCAGCCCTTTACCTTTTCATGTGAAGAGGCTCTTCTGGGTACCAGTTCATCTCCACACAAAGATATGTGGACTTAGCCTTAATTAGAGTGTAAATGTCATTGCAGTGGAAGCTGCCATCTCCCAGTCCAGATTCTTTCATGTAATGTAAAACCTAAGGGAAGATGGCATGAAAGACAACTAATTCAAAAGTGTTTTTTAAAACTGGAAATGAGAGCAGCAAGGAAATCTGCAGGTTGATTAAGAGGAGTATAATAGAAAGAAAAAGAAGAACGGAAGGAAAAAGGACAAAGGAAAAGCAAAAAGAAAAAGGAATAGAAAAAGGAATAAAAAAAGAAAACAAAAAAGAAAAGGAAAAGACAGGGAGGCCAATGTAGAACCAGTAGTTTACTCACCTTGAAAATGTTACCTTGGGAAGGAACTACATTATAAGCACATGCATTATGGCTGGGAGTCTCTTCAGCACTGGACGTGTGGACAGTTCCACTGGTATTATATCACAGCCTCCCCCTGCTTACCATTCTGCAAGATTTAAATATATGGGGCATGCAAGAGGAATAGCACCATCCTCTCTGGGGTGCCCTTAGATGGAAACACACTGTGGGAGATTTAAAATGGCAGCCAGGCAGCATAAGAGATGAATAAACCAAAGAATCCTTTTGGCAGAAGGGAAGAAAACTTTTCTGTAGTCAGTACGAGGAGTAATTTCCACTTCCGATAAATTGTTGAAGGATCTCCTACTTCCCGAAAAAAAAGATGAAGTGATCCCCCCCCCCCCGCTTTTGATTCTGGTCACTTACATGGAAATAACTTCGTAAAGCCTGTATGCCTGTGTTATTTGGCATAAGATTTAATGGACTGCATCCCACTTTATCAGATGCATGATGATAAAGCAGGCAGCAGTTCACAGAAGCCTATACTATACAAAACTCACTAGTCTTCAAGATGGCACAATATCTTGTTTTTGCTATAACAGGCTACCATGGTTACTCTCTCCATTAAAAAAATGTATAGCTCTGAAAATAATGCACCTCTGCTTTCCATATTGCACAAGTGACTGCTTTGTGAGTCCCAAAATGTGTCACAACATCAGCCTTGTGATTCATCAGCCATCAATTGTGCTAACTTTTGTTCGTAATAATAAATGCATAATACAAAAAAAAACCTGGTTCCTTGTGTCAATCTTGCAACAGCTGTTACAGACTCAGTGACAAACTCCAAATCCTTACATAATATGAATTTTTTTATCTAACAGGTCATTTCCCAGACCCAAAGACAGTTGAAGGTTATGAGAAACCAAAGTTGTATCTGACAGGAATGGATCATTTTTACATTGGATCATGACAGGGTGATATTAAGCACAAATCTATGCACTGCATCACATAAAATACAAAATGCCACACAGGATAGATTAAGTCCAAGCCATCCTACAAAATGTTACTGAATGATGAGCTTTCCAGACTTTGTGGTAGTTCTAATATTTAGTCATTTAGAATATTTTAGACAACACTGAACACACTGATTTCCATCAAATTACTGTGTTCCTTGTTTAACTAAGAATGGAACTTAAGTACTTTGACTTGTTCCTAACTATAAGTGGGGTTTCCTTTTTGCTCTTGCAGCACCTTTATGGCCACTATTCTTTGTGCATTTAGTGAGAAGCAAGCCTCACCACTGTGTGTAGATATATGTCATTGTTGTTGTTTAGTCATTTAGTCATGTCCGACTCTTCGTGATCCCAAAGACCAGAGCACGCCAGGCCCTCCTATCTTCCACTGCCTCCCGGAGTTGTGTCAAATTCATGTTGGCCGCTTCAATGACACTGTCCAACCATCTCATCCTCTGTCGTCCCCTTCTCCTCTTCCCCTAACACTTTCCCAACATCAAGGTCTTTTCCAAGGAGTCTTCTCTTCACATGAGATGGCCAAAGTATTGGAGCCTCAGCTTCAGGATCTGTCCTTCCATTGAGCACTCAGGCTTGATTTCCTTTAGAACTGATAGGTATTGTTCTCCTTGCAGTCCAGGGGACTCTCAAGAGCCTCCTCCAGCACCACAATTCAAAGGCATCAATTCTTTGGCAGTCAGCTTTCTTTACAGTCCAGCTCTCACTTGCATACTGTGGCAAACCCAGACCTACTGGGATCTGCCACACTTTCACTAAGCTGCCACCAACCATTCCCTATAAGAAGTCACACAGACCAGGGATGGATTTTAAACAAATAAAAGAATAAGGTTTATTTAAAACAACACACAGGGAAAATAAAATGATCAGGTGAATAAGATATAGTAACGTGGCTTAGTCTCATTCATACATGCACACAGTTTGGTTCACACAGAACACTCAACTTGAAGCACAGACCCTGAACCTATCAGTTCTGGCTAACCATACCGACACCTGAACCTATCAGGTTGGTACTGACTGACACACAGTAGTACCCTGTCTGACACACAGACTCCCACACCAGCTTCTTCTTCCCAGCTGCTGCTTCTTCTTCTCCTAACTTCTCCACACACGCTTCACATATATATACAGTACAGCCCCTCCTCCTGATGTCCCGCCTTCCACTCCCCATAGGATGGAACTTTCCCTCCAAACCCATGACAGACAGGTAACCTCAGTGCTGTCCTTCCATTGAGCACTCAGGCTTGATTTCCTTTAGAACTGATAGGTATTGTTCTCCTTGCAGTCCAGGGGACTCTCAAGAGCCTCCTCCAGCACCACAATTCAAAGGCATCAATTCTTTGGCAGTCAGCTTTCTTTACAGTCCAGCTCTCACTTGCATACATCACTACAGGAAACAGCAAAGCTTTGACTCTTCAGACTTTTGTTGGCAAAGTGATGTCTCTGCTTTTTAAGATGCTGTCTAGGTTTGTCATCGCTTTTCTCCCAAGAAGCAGGCGTCTTTTAATTTTGTGGCTGCTGTCACCATCTGCAGTGATCATGGAGCCCAAGAAAGTAAAATCTGTCACTGCCTCCATATCTTCCCCCTGAAGATATACAGTGGTGCCTCGCATAGCGAGGTTAATCCGTTCCGGATTAACCTTCGCTATGCAAAAACATCGCTCAATGGAACAAAAAAACCCATTAAAACGCATTAAACTTGGTTTAATGCGTTCCAATGGGCCCTAAACTTACCGTTGAGCGAAGCTTCTCCATGGGGCGGCCATTTTCGGGCCCTCACAAAGCGAGGGCATGGCGGGAAAAGTTGCGGTGGCCATTTTGGAACGGCCGATCAGCTGTTTCCCCCCGCTTCGTTGTGCGAAAATCGCTAAGCGAATCGCTTAGCGATCGTCGCACAGCGAAAAAACGCCATAGGGGCCATTGCTGAGCGAACGCTCCAGCGATGGCCCGGACCCCCTCGCTATGCGAATTCATTGCTCAACGGAGCGATCGCTAAGCGAGGCACCACTGTATGTAGGATTGTTCAAAAAATAGTTGAGCAAATTGAAGCAAAGTGTCTTGCTTATATACCACCCCACAGCACTTACAGCACTCTCTGGGCAATTTGCAATTTAATAATGTAGGCTACACATTGCCCATTCCCCCAGCCAGCTAGGTACTCAATTTACTGACCTCAGAAGGACAGAACGCTGAGTCAGCCTTGAGCCCATCAGTACTGAACTGAGGTTGTGAGCAAAGTCTTGACTGAACTTTAACTACTGTGCCATGAGGCTTCTGTTTCTGATGCTAAGAACACCAGTGTAGCCAATCTCTGACACCAAATTAACACCTTGTGTAATAACTCCTGACATATACTGTACATTTATATTTTATTGGTATTTTATAGAGCCTAGGCAGTTATTTAATCACATGTGCAATCTAGTAGAATCCTAGGCATTCATTAATAAGCCCACTGAGTTCAGCAGGTCTTATACGCTATGTAAGTTAGTATATAGCATGAGCTACCTTAAAAATTAGTTTTAATTCCAAGACCTGAAGAAGCAGTTAGTTACCATTGCTTTTTACAATTTGAAAACCAACTTTTTACTTTCCAGTTACTTAAAAGTAGTTACTTTAGTTACTTTTAAAAACTTAAGATAGCAGATATTGTATGAGCCAGCTCTTGATTCGTGTACTATTATTCCTCAACCATTTAGTAAAGGCAAATTCGGTAAGTATAAAAATAACAAAAGCATTATATCCTCATTATCATTTATAAATGGTTTAGCATTGGGATCCCTGTGAACCTGAGTGTACCATGATCAAGCGGCAACACCCTTCCGGCTGTGCTTCACTTCTGAGACTGCTGCTGGTAAAAGCATGTTTTCCCCAACATCTTCCCTACAATGAAAGATGTTCCTTTGAGAAACTTGAGACCATGGGAGAGAGATTTAAAAAATGTTTTATTTCTGAAAAATCAGCACGGCTGATGATGTCATCAGCCTTATGTGGCATAACTGCATGAACAGGCTTTCACCTAACTTAGTTATAACTTCATTATTGATTACAAGTAACTCACTATTTGTCATGAGTTACTCCAAAGGTGTGTGCAGAACTGCAGCTTAAAGCACAGCACAGCTGCCACTTTACTTGTTAGCTCTTCATATATTCAAAATGTTTTTTCAAGCATGACTGCACTCAGTTCCCATCATTAAAGATGTTATCTAAATTTCAATTTTTCCCCATCACTGCAATTATTTAGCCATTTTCCACCACCTCATTTGAGGCACAGGGCATCCCTGCAGTCCAAATGGAATTTTAATGACTATTTGAGCCTATGCTTCAACTTGGCAGGAGCGGACCCAACATATTTCTGTGCCATGCCAAAAAGCAACAGTGAGATGTGAATGTAAGAAAAAAAAAGTATGCTGGTGTCACTTTTAAGGAAAAGAAATGGAACCTGGCATATGGCATATATTCCTGTTTTCTTCATAGCTTTTTGACCTTCTACTACAGGCCGTGCATACTCTTTCTGTTTCCTTCCTGTACTACTGACATATTCTCTCCATTTCCTTCCTATGCCTAAAATCAGTAAAATGCTTCATATTAAACCAAGTTTTGGTTAGAAATGCTGTCTTCGTTTTAGCAAGCCCAAATGACATTTTCTAAAAAAAGGCTTTTTTTTATCAGGGAGGTATACATGATCTCCTGTATGTCTTGAATTACTACAGGGAGGAGATTGCGGGGTTATATGAAATGGTCAAAACAAACAAAAAACCAAACAAAATGGTTGTTGTGGGTTTTTTGGGCTCTTTGGCCGTGTTCTGAAGTTTGTTCTTCCTAATGTTTCATCAGTCTCTGTGGCCGGCATCTTCAGAGGACAGCACTGGACCAGAGCACAGAGAAACCCACAACAACCACTAGATCCCAGCCGTGAAAGCCTTCGTGAAAACAAACAAAACCTCGCATAACTGAGCAGCACCACTGCACTTCCCTAATGAATTTCCATGTGAAATCCATCAGGATTTTTCTACACATACAGATATACAGACATACGACTCTTTTCAGATAATATTTCACTGGGAGGCTGGTGGTGGGGTTGTGGTGGTCAACAGCAGTGCCCTCTATGCCTTCTGTGCATTCATTTAATTCATGGATGAGATTGTGTGTACCTCTATGGAATTCTCTATATTTATGCAGTAGTGAATAAGTACCCCTACAAGCAGAAGTGGCAAGAGCATTGGCAGTAGCAGTGGAAAGAAACACCACTGAGAGGCTGTGATCCTTGAGCAGAATGCTCAGTGGCACATTCTAGGAAAAAAAAAATCTCAAGAACACTTTCCTTTGGAAGCTGAGTCATGGCAACTGGACTTCTTTCTTGTTAAGTTGAAACATTATACTCCTCCTCCAAGTACCTTCTTCAGTCTGAGGACAGTTGGTAGGAGATCCCTGATATATCCTCCATGTTAGTTTCACTTCCCCCTGGTCTGAATAGGCTCGTTAGAAGGACAAAAGGCTGGGAGTGATGGATAATCCCACTTTTGCAGTCCTTCTCCACCCATTGTCATAGGTCATTAACGGTCATTAACAGTGGTCTTTCTAGTGTGTGTGGTCCTAATCCTTCTGGGGATGAATGAAAGGGCAGCATGATAAATAGGAGACAGATTGCATCTAAAACCTCCACCCCATTGAGTGAGGGTTTTCTATATGCACATACTGTACATGGCCTCCCTGAACCCTCTCTCAAACCACCAATCTTCTCTGTCAAAAATTGTTATGTGGTCTGTGAAGGCCTGTACTTCCTGAATCTTGATATTCACCCAAGTGTTGTCTGCATACCTGAACCAGGTTGGAGTCAACCCCTGGAAGGTGTTTAGTACCTTCTTTTCTACTTCTTCCATGTACAAGTTGGCAACAATGGGTGACACCGGGTAACCCATGGCACAACCATATTTCTGTCTATAAAAGTCACCTCTGTAGGTGAAATAAGTGATGCTCAGACAAAGGTCCAGGAACACGCATATCTGATCTGGGTTGAGGCTGCTTCTGGTATAGATGGTGTTGTCTTCTTATAGTGTCCTTTTTACAGTTGTTAGGGCATCAGGATTGGAATGCTAGTAAAGAGGGATGTGACATCAAAGGGAGATATGAGGATACATGGAGGGATCTCCTACCAACTCTCCTCAGACTGAAGAAACCACTTGGAGGAGAAGCAAAACATTTCAACCTAACAAGAAAGAAGTCCAATTGCCATGACTCAATTTGCAGATAACCATAACTGGATGACTGAGAATCTTCACAGATATAACACTTTCCTTTGTGTTTTCTTCAGATTTGATGGTGTTACTGTAGTTCTCTATGTTAAATCATCGTTCCTTGCCTTATTTCAGATATTTAATGAGAGCTAGGCTGGGGCACAAACTATAAGGCATAACAACTCCCTGTTACTGAAGGGAAAAACCTAACTTGGAATATGTGATTTTTCTTTTAGATATTTAACTTGAATTGGGTTGTCACCTTGCGATTCTTAACCTCACTAAATTGGGCAGTTCTAAAGGCACATTTTGTTGATGAACCCTAGCAGCTTATGGCATGGGATGATGCTACAGAACAGTAACCTGTGGAGAACTCTCACCTATGGTAAGTCATAGACACTAGACAGCAAAACCAAGAGAAAGATCAGCTGTTGGGGGGGTGGCTTATACTCAGGGCTGCTGCTGTTTAACAACATAATGGTAATTCCCAGGAGAGAAGCAGTCAGGTGAATGGAATAAAACAATTCTGGCCAATATTTCCTACTGCATCCCACTCACCTGAATTTGTTATGTTTATCATATTTGTTTGTTATGTTAGAAACAGCTAAGACAGGAAATATATTATCTGGCTTCTAGGAGACTCCCCCACTGAGCTCAAAGGTTTGTTTGCATGAGAGGAGGCATGCTGCTATTTCACAATGGGTAGTGCAAGTTACAGTGGTAGAAGTAGAACAGGGCAATGTAAAAGAAAGAAGAAAAATGTATTGTTTCTCCTTCTGGTTTGCCATCCAGTTAACAATCTACTGTTTGCTCTAGTAGAACCTCATCAATCTCAAACACACATCAGTGCCTGGGAAGAAATTATTAACTAAGATTTAATCTTGGATGAAAAAGTTGCCTTAGCATGTGTGAGTGAAACCTGGCTGGGTGAAGCGCTGGTGTTAACTTGGTCCAGTAGTGCCCAGCACATTTGCAGAAGGAGCAACAATTAAGATATGATGGTGGAGAGATCAAATTGCAGTCATTTATTGAGTTCATTCCCCTATTAAATCACCCTTTCTAGCAGTCCTGGAGATCTGAATATATACTTGGTGATAGAGCAGTTTTGACATAAGATCTTGCAGTGTGTGGTGGCAGCATAAATTCTGGCTTTTTTGCATGAAGTTGATTATTCGAGCCATTCCAATGTGGATTTAGGCTTACTTTGGAGATAGGTTCAGTATTGTCCCCAATGCTTTTAACATTCACATGAAACTGAATGGGAAGACATCTATAATTTTGGCACTGGGCTTCACTACTATGTTAATGAAACTCTGCTGTGTCTCTCACTAATGATGCCAAAAAGGTGATAAAAATTCTCAATCTCTGGATGCAGGAAAGGATTAGATGTAGATGAAAAAACTGAGGCTCAATCAGATAAGATGGAAGTTCTACTGACCAACAAAAAGTCAAGTTTGGAACTTGTATTGAAGCCTGTTCTGGTTGTAGTCCTCTTGAAGGACTACCGTGGAGATGCTTTTATGCCAAAAATTGCTGCTAGAAAGCTAGGTGGCTTATGCGGCTAAGAAGTGTTTTGGCCCAACTTCAGTGCCTTTCATTACTGAAAGGCACATTAGACCAGAATGAGTCATGGCTTAATTACTTCCTGATTAGGTGACTGTAGAACAGTGAATTCTCCTTGACAAGCTGAAGGTAGTGTGGTATTGGTGATCATATTGTCGTGTGGCAAGAAGTTGAATGATCATATAACACTTTTCTTGAACCAACTGCATTGTCTTCCATTTTCCTATTGAGCTAAGTTCAAAGTTCTGGTTTGATCTACAAAACTATAAATGGCTTGAGGCAAGGATATCTGAAAGACTGCTTCCTGTACTCTGTTCCACTGACCTGAGAGATTACAAGGAGACAAGGTTTCCTATATAGGAATTACAAGGAGACAAGGCATCTCCCAAGACTACTACCATCTCTGTTGAGTTTCCATCAGGCAACTAAATGTTTTTTCCCAAAATGCTTTCTAGGAGTGTGCATATGAAGGCAGAACTTCAACGCTAGCACCGCACTGCCATACCCTGATCCCAAGTTCCACATTTTCACCTCCATAGATTTCCATGCCTTCATCTAGTAGACCAATTTCTTGGAAATATTCTCTATCCACATGAAACATCCAATCAGTGCAGGGCTCCTTATAGGAGCCATAGTGTTTTCCAGCTCTCACCGTGATTTGGTTGGATTTAAAGATCAGCACCATAATTCCCAGTCAAATCCTTGTGGTGACGGGATACTCTTCAATTTCAAAAGTGTCATAGTTGATGTTATCAAACGATGCAGAAATCACCCTTTTCCTGTTTTCCTTGATTCTGCTAAGCAGTCGTTCAGCCCGTCCCATGTTGAATCTACATGTGCATCAAAGAGTGCAATTATTGGAGCTGTGACTGCCCTCCAACCACTAATGCAAGACCAAATCAGGCCCTCTTGCTTGATGTGTCGAAACAGCTTGATGAACCTAGTCTTCCGTGTGTTCACCTCATCAACATGTTCTGTTAGCTTCTCTTTGAGTTCTTCATTAGTACATATGTGCATATGTTTTATGGACTTTTAGAGTATTTTTGGATCTGCTTTTAAAAATTATTTTCAATCCGTTACTTAAATAATGTTTTAAATTTATTTTTAATAATTTTAATCTGATCTAAACTGCTTTGGGAGCCCTGCTGGACACATTGATAAACAAATGTTATGCATTAATAGTAAACAATATAAGTATATTTGACATATTCTGGTGAAGTTGTGTTAATTCTCTCATAATGGAAAGGGCATCCATGCACTATCGCCACTGCAAAATCATTGCCATCACCATCACCTATTAGAATTTTCCACTCATCAAGGATAGAGTTTGTTTAAGTAACCTGATACAACTCTGAACTTGTTTTTGATTTGATTGACAAAACAAACTGAAGTGATGTTGGAAATTATAGGAATGATAAGAAATCTTGGAAATTATAAGAAGGTTGAAGTGATAGATGGTATCTTAGGCTCTGGAGAGAATTCATTTGGTTCACTTAATTCAATATTTGTTCGTTTTCTAAATTGAGTTAGTGAGTCAGCTTTCTTAAGTAATCTTTCATTAGTGTTCTTTGAAGATAAATAAATCCTGGATTAAAATTTGTGGGTTTTTTGGGGGGAAGATGCACATGGAGGAGAAGTTGATAATTCTAAGCCCTCATGCATATATAGAAATAATTTCTCCAGGTGTGAGAAGGTATTCTGATCTAAACCTGTGTGCTTTGTATTCTTGAGTAAGAGGATAAAGAAAATTCATATATATTAAATTTGCCACACTAATGCCAGAGAATGGATTTCTGAACAAACTCTGACTCCACTATAACCTGAGAATGATTTCAGGATATTTTTATTTTCTTATGCTCCACCTTTCTTCCATTGCTCCTGATGATTTCTTTCAAAAGCATAGTACAAGCAATAGCTTTCACTGTGTTAGCTTCCCTTATTTTAAGTGCTAATCTGTGCCTCATAGAACCAAAGGCTGAGCAACTGAAAGGTCAGGGTGTTTCTCTCTAAACAATAGCAATAATTGTTATATTTGACTTCACCAAGAAGTTTCCCCAAATTAATTTGATCCTTCATAAAACCCCAAAATGGAAGCAGACAGCCAGTTCCTAGTGCTGCAACTGTCAAAATCCTATAATGTAAGTAAGAACCATATTAACGGATTTCAGGAGAGAACAGAAGCATTTCCAGTTCCTGAGAAACATTTTGAGGAACTGAAAACAAGCAAATTCCAAATGGTTCTGTTTACAGCTGTAAGTCAGTGCCAGTCCCAAGCAGTTCTAGCATCAGGGTCTTCCCATAGAATTAATCTGTATCTCTATATGACTACTTCTGTAACTTGTATGAGTTACCTTGGGTTTGATTCATACTCCCATTGAATAATTAAATAATATTAAATGACTAAATATATTTATTTATTGATTTATTTATTTATTTATTTATTTATTGGACTTATATACCGCCCCATAGCGCTATAAGCACTCTCCGGGCGGTTTACAATTTAATTATACAGTCTACACATTGCCCCCCCAGCAAGCTGGGTACTCATTTTACCGACCTCGGAAGGATGGAAGGCTGAGTCAACCTTGAGCCGGCTACCTGGGATTTGAACCCCAGGTCGTGAGCACAGTTTTAGCTGCAGTACATCGTTTTAACCACTGCGCCACGAGGCTCATATTACATTAAATGTAATATTACATTAAATGTAATATTACATTAAATATATACATTAATAAAAATTATTTAAGAAAATTATCTGATTTTCCTGGAAAAACAAAACTTAGATGCACTCCCATCTAGTGTCTGCTCATTGCCCTTCAAAAATTTCAGATCTCCAGTTTCACATTTCTCTCTTTCTCAGTAGGTCATTGTGCTCCATCATCATCATTATCATAAATCTTAAAAATGCAGAGCTGGAAGGGACCCTACAGATCATCATGTCCAGCCCTAACAAGGAGGCACAGTGGAAAATTGAACTCTTAACCTCTGTGTCCACAATCAGATACCTAAACCACTGAGCTGCCAAACAATAGAGATAAGGGACAGAAAAGGCCATGGAATGATTGACTGTTCATCTTACCCATTAACTAATTACTACTTAACTTATTAATACCAATGCTGAAGCATTCAATTGAAGATTCATTGTAAAAAAAACCCTACAAAGTAATTGGGCAAAACTTCTGCTTAAAGGCTGTAGCTGCATTCTGTTCCAGTGATGTGCATACACTCCTGGCAGGAAGTGATAGCTGCCAGCAGGCAGGGTAACCCCTTATTCTGCCCTTTTGCTTAGGCGTAGAGCATAAGACCAAAGGGTTACGTTAGCCAATCCTAGTTAAGATTAGGTAACTAGCATTCTATCTGAATTCTAACAACATACTATATAAATCATACTAAGTAAATAAAAGAGCTCTCAGGGTGTTGCCTGTGGGCTCCACTGGCTCAGACATCTGCTGTCGACTCCTTTGCTCTCTCTCTAAGGCAGTTAGCCTTCCTTTGTTCCAAAAGATCATCCAACAGATTTACCAAAAAACACCAGTCTGGGTATTACCTATAGAGGCCTTTACACAACCTAATCTCATGATGGAAACAAAACTTCTAAGATATCAAAATTTATTAAAAAAGGATTGTGAGTTAAGGTCAAAAGAAGAGTTAGAGACACAAAACATACATATAGACTGGTGTTCCAGAACACAAGTGGAATCCAGGTATAGAAAAGATAAAATAGAAGGCTTTTACCCAGAACAAACAATATTTGATAAACTTCTGCTGGGCTCAAAATATAAAGTAATTAAGAAAATGTATGATTGTTTATTAGAAATTAAAATGCAAGATAAGATGATCAAAGAATGTATGATTAGGGGGGCACAAAATATAGGACATAATATTGATATTTTTCAATGGTCGCAAATATGGAAAAAATAATATAAAGCTAACAAAACTGATTAATTTCAAGGAGAACATATTCAATGTGTTTTATAGGTGGCATATGACTCCGGAAAAATTGTCAAAGATTTATACAGAGGTGTCAAATGTTTGTTGGAAGTGTGAAGCACATGAGGGAAGCTTTTACCATATGTGGTGGACTTGCAGAGTAGCGGAACAATATTGGATAGGAGGAATATATACTCTTTTACAAAAATATTGCTTTGTAATGTTCCACTAACCCCAGAATTGTTTCTACTGAGCATTATACCAGATAATATAGATAACGTAAATAACTACCTAATGATATATATAGTCACTGCAACCAAAATTCTTTGTGCCAAGAATTGGAAGAAATCGGTGATACGAAAACAAGAGGAACTTATTGAGAAGATGCGGGAAGTGGCAGAAATGGATATTTTATGAGAAGTGTTGAAAGACTGTCCAATACAAAAAGCAACTGAACGATGGGATTTATTATATTGGCTTGAGTCACCAGATAGTGCTTGAATAACATAGATTTAAATTAAGATGTAAATGTAAGTTAAAACTTGGAGGGCAATCAAATTGTAGAAAAGTGGAGAGTTGTTTTGATATTGCAACATGAATAGATTGAATGTCAGTATATTTTGTGTTTCTCCTCCCCTTCCTTTACCCCCCATATCCCCCTTTACCTTCTGTACCCCTTACCTTATCCCAAGTTGTTAATTTAAAAAAAGCCTTCCTTTGTTCCATGATCAAATAATGCTAAACATTGCAGAGTAATACAAGCATTATCAAGCCTCAGTGATAATGCAAACAAATAAAAAAGTAATGGGTTTAAGAAACATGGAACATTCTTAGGAATCTCTGTTTATTGTTTCTTTCCAGTGTGAGGTAAAAGAAAACAAACCTTTTCACAAGTCCTGCAAAGATCTATTATTTTAGGGCTGGAGTTAGGATAGTATATCAAAATTGGGTTGGATGAATAAGATTCCCTGAGTTAACCAAACAAACAAACAAACAAAATTGGCACTAATTTCTCTGGAGTATATGGATTTTTGAATCTGACAGAGAAAGAGGGGTAGATTATTATTATTATTATTATTGGACTTATATACCGCCCCATAGCATTATAAGCACTCTCCGGGCGGTTTACAATTTAATTATACAGGCTACACATTGCCCCCCCAGCAAGCTGGGTACTCATTTTACCGACCTCGAAAGGATAGAAGGCTGAGTCAACCTTGAGCCGGCTACCTGGGATTTGAACCCCAGGTCGTGAGCACAGTTTTAGCTGCAGTACAGCGTTTTAACCACCATGCTGATAGCAAACTATGATTATTATTATTACTATTATTATTATTATTATTATTATTATTATTATTATTATTATTATTATTATTATTATTATTATTATTATTATTATTATTATTATTATTATTATTATTATTATTATTATTATTATTATTATTATTATTATGCTGACAGGTAGAAAGGCTAATAAATGGTTTATGTATAGTTCAACATTTGATTTGTAGCCTCAAGCAATTACCTATTTCAGAAGGAAGAAAGATGGTCTAGTATGTACTATACTGACAGGTAGAAAGGCTAATAAATGGTTTATGTATAGTTCAACATTTGATTTGTAGCCTCAAGCAATTACCTATTTCAGAAGGAAGAAAGATGGTCTAGTATGTACTATACCCTAGAAGTAGCACAATATGTTTGGCAGTTTTTTAAAAAAGCATTACCTCGGTCTATGTTATCATTTAGGCTTATGTCTACCATGTTGCCTGTCTAGTGAAGACTGTGCAGGAGTGGCCAGGAAAAGAGATGGTTAGAATAGGGATTAGTGAGGGTGGCTGTAGGAGGATATAACAGGCAGGAGAACCCACTCATTTTCTGAGACAACAGATTGGGAGTACCGAATCAAAACCTGCCTTGCTCCTCACACAAGGGGAAATGTTTTGACAGGGAGGTCAAATACCCTATTTAAATGCTGCTGTTGTTCATACTGGCTTGTCTACAGATTTGATATTTACCCCTAAATTTTGATCCAATCATTTCTAAAATAAACATGATTTCTATTCACCAGGAACATTCAAGATTATACTAGTTTTCCATAGAACTGGTGGTACTGCAGTACTGTAAAGTACTATTAGAATACCTCCAAGGTCAATGTCCATGCATTATGAAAGGTTAATCTTCTACAAGTTAATTACTGTGGGAAAGAATACAGCAGTCTCCAGATACCTATAAAGCATTATATCAGTGATTGCCAGCTAATGATGCTAAATTCCACCTTAATTTGTCCTTTATTTTGCAGTTGTCTCCACTTTTCACTACTATTTTGTGATATATAGTGTCAGTCATTTTCAACTTCCTTAAAAGAGTCCTGAAAGTAGAATGTTTGAGAACCTTTGGTTTAGAAAATGAGGCTTGTAATGCAAAGGTCATGGATTCAATTTTGGTTACTTTTATTTATTTATTTATTTATTTATTTATTTATTTATTTATTTATTTATACCCCGGCCCTCTAGACCATATCTACTTTTGTTTTTCGCTTCCTTTCTCCCTCATTTATCTACTCCTCTGCATTGTAATCTATGCAGCCTCTCTACCCTGTTCATGTGTGTAACAGTTCTTTTCCTTGAAAATTGCCTGATAGTATTCATAACTGGGAGTAGATATGCTGTTCCAGTACAGAAAGTCTAAGAATTTTTTTCAGACTCAGCACCCCATAATTACATCTGATTCTTGGCATTCACTTCAGTTAAATGAAGACTATTTTTTTAAAAAGGGGGTGAATAGAAAAAGCTTCCTGTTTCATTTGTGCAAAAAACTCCACAGCTTTCTTTCATCTCTACAGTATTTCAAAATGCTGGGGTCATTTAGCCATTCAGCCATATGGATACAATACAGTACTCCATCCTATTAATAATTCCAGAACCACCAGTCTCTTGCAGCTGAATGGCTATCAGTGCCAGAGTGGTGGACCTTAGTTCCAGTTTTGTCTTTTCACTGAAACAGGTGCATAGCTGAAGTTAGAATTTCACATTTGGTAATGAATACTGGTCACATGCAATGATTCTGTGCTATGAATAAATATTAACCTAGCCAAAAGGTAGAATCTTTTGAGATGCCATTGAGAATACAACAGAAGAGGAGGCAGGGTTTCATCGCAATGAGAACTGGTTGGGTTTCAAGCAAGCTCCTGAAATTGACCAGGTCCCGTTGGTTCCATTCCCCCCAAACTGGTGGGGGGGAGGATGCCACTAGGAGAAGTGGTGTCTAAAGCAACAGAGATGTCAAAAGGGGGGAATGGAATCAGTGATGGCTGGTTCCCTCTCTGAAGTTGCATCTGGGTGCACGGACTGAGGAGGAAGCCATCTTGAGAAAGAGCTGGGAACACCCCAAGCAGAGAGAGCGAGAGCACAAAAGGATGATAGAAATATCTCTACCAGAGACTATGAGTAAGATAAAACATTTGTTCATGTAGGGAAAATCCCCATGGACCCAAATAACTACAGAGAAAAGAGACAGATATAAAGAGTCAGCAAAATGGATTTTACCTTTTAAAAATTCTTGCTGTCATAGTAGAAGAGAGCCCCCTCCCAGCTTGGATCTAGAGAAGAGGAGAGAGGAGAAAAAGGGAGAAGGGGGAGAAAACTACCATATTTTTCTGTGTATAAGACCCCCCCCACTTTTCTAATCCAAAATTAAGAAATCTAAATGGGGATTAGCAAGTGTAGGGGGAAAGGGATCAAAGCGCTGCAAGATCACTTTGATCCCTGCTTTCACCTCTACTTGTTTTTGTTCTCTCCCCAGGTTACTTCCATGTATAAGACGACCCTCAATTTTTAGTCTAAAGATTTTATGCAAAAGTATAGTCTTATACATGGAAAAAATACAGTACCTCGTCATGAAAGTAGATCAATTTAAGTCTACCTCCTGTGGCTATCTGAAATATTGATATCAAATCCTATTTACTCTAAAGCATTGTGGGTCCTTTAAATTTTTATTGTTGTGACTTGGTGACTATGAGAACTTTCAACCCTGAGGGAAGCTCCGACCCCTCTTAGATCAGATATGTAAATAAGACTGAGAAAGAAAAGTTACAGTGACATCTGATGACAGAAGACTTAAACAGCACTCCTTAAAGAAAAAAAAATCTGCTGACAAGACGTAAACAGCATCCCTTATTTACTTAATTTAGGAAGAAGAAAGAAATCAATATGGCAACAGAAGGTGGAAAAGAGAGAACTCAAAGAGGCTCACTGGCATAAGAACAGACTCTCAATGGGTTATTGGGACAAGAATCATTTAAGGAATGGCAACAGAGTACAGTGGTACCTCGATTTATGAACGTCCCTACTTACAATCATTTCGAGTTACGACCAGCTCCAGTCACAAAATTTTGCTTCTACTTACGACTGGAGCTTCCACTTACAAACAGAAAAAAGCAGGGAAAAAACGGTGGAAAATTCAAATTTCTAACTGCAGGTGGTGGTGAGGCTGCTTCTTTGTAGTTCTTTTGCCCCAGCAGTTAGAGAGTGTGCATTGTCACTGGAGGCTTCGAAACTGCCTCCTTCTGCTTCGGAGTGAGCAAGTGTATGTTTGCAGGGAGGTAAGGTGCTGTTTTCTGCTTTTTAAAAACTTTTCTGGGTGTTTCTGCAGTGTGGTTCTGAGCTGGGGGTTATGTTTCTGTGCTGTGATGGGCCTTGGGGGGACTGTGGATTTTTGCCCCCCATTTCTGATGGGTCTTGGGGAGTTTGGTTGCTTTTGGGATTTTTGACTTTCTTTTTTAAAACTGAGAGACTGGGCTAGGTGGGGGTTATGTTTCTGTGCTCTGATGGGTCTTGCAGTGTGGATTTAAAATGTAAAAAGTAGACTTTAATATTAAATTAAAATTAAATGTGAAAATTAGACTGCAATTTTAAAATGTAAAATTTATTTATGTATTTTTGCATTCTGTGCCTCCTAGGGTTTGTGTACCGTGACCTATCTTTTGTTTTAAAATGTGTGGGTCTAAAATGTGACTCCAAAATATTTTTGTTTTAAAATCATGGTGTAAAATGAGGGCCTTCTTAAATGAACAATGCAAAGAAATAGAGGAAGATAACAGAAAAGGAAAGACCAGAGATCTGTTCAGGAAAATTGGACATATTAGAGGAACATTTCGCGCAAAGATGGACATGATAAAGGACAAAAATGGGAGGGACCTAACAGAAGCAGAAGACGTCAAGAAGAGGTGGCAAGAATACACAGAGGAATTATATCAGAAAGATTTGGATATCCTGGACAACCCAGACAATGTAGTTGCTGACCTTGAGCCAGACATCCTGGAGAGCGAAGTCAAGTGGGCCTTAGAAAGCCTGGCTAACAACAAGGCCAGTGGAGGTGATGGCATTCCAGTTGAACTATTTAAAATCTTGAAAGATGATGCTGTTAAGGTGCTACATCCAATATGCCAGCAAGTTTGGAAAACTCAACAGTGGCCAGAGGATTGGAAAAGATCAGTCTACATCCCAGTCCCAAAGAAAGGCAGTGCCAAAGAATGCTCCAACTACCGTACAATTGCACTCATTTCGCACGCTAGCAAGGTTATGCTCAAAATCCTCCAAGGTAGGCTTCAGCAGTATGTGGACCGAGAACTCCCAGAAGTACAAGCTGGATTCCGAAGAGGCAGAGGAACTCGAGACCAAATTGCTAACTTGCGCTGGATTATGGAGAAAGCCAGAGAGTTCCAGAAAAATATCTACTTCTGCTTCATTGACTATGCAAAAGCCTTTGACTGTGTGGACCACAGCAAACTATGGCAAGTTCTTAAAGAAATGGGAGTGCCTGACCACTTTATCTGTCTCCTGAGAAACCTATATGTGGGACAGGAAGCAACAGTTAGAACTGGTCATGGAACAACTGAGTGGTTCAAAATTGGGAAAGGAGTACGGCAAGGCTGTATATTGTCCCCCAGCTTATTTAACTTATATGCAGAATACATCATGCAGAAGGCTGGACTGGAAGAAACCCAAGCCGGAATTAAGATTGCCGGAAGAAATATCAACAACCTCCGATATGCAAAGGATACCACTCTGATGGCAGAAAGTGAGGAGGAATTAAAGAACCTTGTAATGAGAGTGAAAGAGGAGAGTGCAAAAAACGGTCTGAAACTCAACATCAAAAAAACTAAGATCATGGCCACTGGTCCCATCACCTCCTGGGAAATAGAAGGGGAAGATATGGAGGCAGTGTCAAATTTTATCTTCCTGGGCTCCATGATAACTGCAGATGGAGACAGCAGCCCTGAAATTAAAAGGCGCCTTCTTCTTGGGAGGAAAGCGATGACAAATCTTGACAGCATCTTGAAAAGCAGAGACATCACCTTGCCAACAAAAGTCCGAATAGTCAAAGCTATGGTTTTTCCTGTTGTGATGTATGGAAGTGAGAGCTGGACCATAAAGAAAGCAGACTGCCAAAGAATTGATGCCTTTGAATTGTGGTGCTGGAGGAGGCTCTTGAGAATCCCCTGGACTGCAAGGAGAACAAACCTATCAGTTCTAAAGGAAATCAACCCTGAATGCTCACTTGAAGGACAGATCCTGAAGCTGAGGCTCCAGTACTTTGGCCATCTCATGAGAAGAAAAGAGTCCTTGGAAAAAACCTTGATGTTAGGAAGGTGTGATGGCAAGAGGAGAAGGGGACGACCAAGGATGAGATGGCTGGACAGTGTCTGCGAAGCAACCAACATGAACCTGACACAACTCCGGGAGGCAGTAGAAGAGGGCCTGGCGTGCTCTGGTCCATGGGGTCACGAAGAGTCGGACACGACTAAACGACTAAACACAAAATGAGGTTTAGACTCAAGTCTCTCTCCCACTCCAATTGTCTTCTGTCTCTCTCTCTCTCTGTGTGTGTACTCTTTTTCTGCTGAGTGGTCTGTTTGCTGGAACAAGGTGTTGGTGGGTGGGTTTAAAATGTGTTTGGTTTTAAATGGTGTTTAGTTTTAAAATGTGTTTTGTTTAAAAGGTGCTCAGTTTGGTTTAAAATGTGTTTGTTTAAAAGGTGCTTGGTTTGGTTTAAAATGTGCTTGGTTTAAGAAGTGTTTGGTTTAAAAGGTGTTATAGACTCCAAACTCTCCCCCCCCCCCATTGTCTTCTTCTTCTCTCTCTCTTCTCCCTTTATGTGCTTAACAGCACAAACCTTTGTCAGAGGGGCCTATGTGTCCCGGTGATGACCTTCTTTGGTTGTTCTGGTTTTTCGGGCTCTTTGGCTGTGTTCTGAAGGTTGTTCTTCCTGACGTTTCGCCAGTCTCTGTGGCCGGCAACTTCAGAGGACAGCAACCTCTGGTTGATGTCCTCTGAAGATGCCAGCCACAGAGACTGGTGAAATGTCAGGAAGAACAACCTTCAGAACACGGCCAAAGAGCCCAAAAAACCCAGAGCAACCATTAGATCCCGGCCGTGAAAGCCTTCGTGAATATAATAACCTTCTTTCTTTCCTCTTTTCCCCATTGTTCCTTCCCTCCCTCCCTCCCTTCCTGCCCCTTTTTAAATATTTATTTGTTTATTTATTTATTTGATTTGTATCCCGCCCATCTGGTACTGGTCGACCACTCTAGGAGGCTTCCAATAAAAGTATTTGTCATAAAACATACAGTATTACAATCAATTAAAACACATGCAATAAACCTAAGTCATCTTATGTTAAAAGAAGAAAAATTCTCCCCCTAGTGTCAGAGGTCGGATTAACCACTTTTGCATTAGTTCCTATGGGAATGAATGGTTTGACTTGCAACTGGCGCCTCTACATACAACCAGAAAAACAGCCAGAACAGATTATATGGGTTTCAATGCATTTCAATGGGAAATGCTGATTTGACTTACAATCATTGGGTTATCAATCTGCTTGTCGGCTTTCACCCTAAACCCCACATACCCTGTGAGGTTAAAAGACCATTGCAAGGTAGCGCCTTACTGGCTGTGGGCTGCCCAGCTTAAGGCAGGCAGTAGCTACCTAGTGTGGTGCAGTGACCTCTCCCACCATCAGAAGTAGCCCCTGGCATCATGCTCTACACACCAATCGAGCAAAGACTTATAACCGAATAACTTATAACTTATAACAATTACAATAATCATCATTAATCACCACTGAGTTACTTATGAGTAGACCCATGCTTAGGGTTATAGTGCAAGATGTTAATCTTTTATTGTTAAGGTACATGTGGTCATGCACAGAAACACACCCCCAAGTACACTCTGAACACACACCAAGACTGAAGATGAAGACAGTAATATATAAAATCGCACCTTTGCAGAGTGGAGCCTCTTTGCCTCCCTTCCCCAGGATACTGTGAGACAAGCCTGCTTGTAACATGACCCAGGAAAGGAGGGTTAATCCAACCTCTGAAGGTTATAGTTCATCCGATTTCCAAGCACTGCAGATCATGAGATCACAGTGTGGAGGGGGGAGAGGATGTGCTGGGGCCACATGTTGGCCAAAGGCCATCAATAAAAAGCAGGTTAGCAGCCTGGAGGTGGTCAGATTAGGGCCGGCCAGAGTTGTCCAGTCAGTACTACTAAGCAATCTTGGGGCATGGGACTCACCCATTTTTGTGAGAAAGGGGTTTGGTGAAACCCAGTTACAAAACTGATTCTGCACTACAGCAGGCCCTTCTCGTTTGGATTATGATATTGCAATAAATTGTGGCCCTGGTTCTACCCCATCAAAAGATTGTCTTGCCTCAGTGTTCTGGGGTTGGGGGGAGGGCAAAAGCTACAGGATGGTACAGTGAGAATCCCAGGTAGTTGAAAGGAAGAAAGGTTGGAACCTTTTGCTGACTAAAATAAGAACCCTTTGAACAGCATTTGAAACACAATTTTTATGCGTATCTATTCAGAAGGAAACTCTACTATGCTCAATGAGGTTTTTATCCCAGAAATGTATATAAGAATATGATTGCCACTTTAAGTATTTTAGGTATCTTGCCCTTTCCAAACTATCAGACAGTTTTAATTAATAGAATGCAGTCCAATTAGACTTAGACTGAAACAATAGTATACGAATGTGTAATGGACGAATCACACACTTGTTTTTTTTAAAAAAAGCTATAGAAAATAATTAAAACCATTTTTTAAAAAAACATTATAAAGCATGATTAGTTTCATCAATTTTTAGAGGTATTGTTCTAGAACTGCTGCCTTTTGAAATGCGGCACATCAAATATACTCTCACTGGGCTTTTATTCCTCTTTCTCAAGGAATAAAGATTCAGATTCTATTACTAATTGCTTCCTTGTAATCATGGAACCAGCAGCTAGGGAGTTTACAATCCTCCAACAGCTTTAAATGGAATGATGGCTGGAATGTACTGTACTGAAAAAGTAAGAGAACATAAACTAATATACACTTCAGGCTCAATGGGAAATGGAATTATGTGGCATTGTCAGATCTTTCCCACACATTCATGTTATTACCATAGAACATCTGAATTAAATCCTAACATTTGGCTATGGCTGAAGCTCTCCAAGCTAATCATTCAAGGCCTGACAGGTGGGTTATTAACCTGAAACCAAAGAAACAACAAACATGTTTAATTAACTAATTCAACAACTCATTTCAAAGGCCCAGATCCAATCGCCAGTCTTAGCTAGAGAAGGTTCATTGCATCAGTTGCTGAATGATAAATCAACATACAAACAAATCCAATAATTCAGCAAATTTCCTCTCACTTAGACTAGCAATTGGACTTAGGCCAAAGTAAGCTCAAAAGCATGCAAAATGCAAAAATGCGAGTAGATAAATAGGTACTACCTTGGTGGGAAGGTAAGCAGTGTTCCGTGTCTAGTCACGCTGGCCATGTGACCATGGAGGATTGTCTGCGGACAAAACGCTAGCTCTATGGGTTGGAAATGGAGATGAGCACTGCTGCCTAGAGTCGAACACAACTGGACAAATTGTCAAGGGGAACCTTAACCTCTTATTGTCTACACTGGTTCATGGAGACTCTTCAGAAATCTTTCTAATAATGTGCTAGTGGATCCTTTTAATTGCAGGAGATAGTGGTAAAGCCTAGGACCATGAGTTTGCACACTACGCAGATTTCCAGAGTCCAGAAAACTTTCCTTCCTTCCTTCCTTCCTTCCTTCCTTCCTTCCTTCCTTCCTTCCTTCCTTCCTTCCTTTTCTGGTATCTTTCAGCCATTACGGGGAGGGCTCTGTACTCAACAGAGCTTTTCCAAGCATATTTTTGGCATTCAAAAAAAAAAGTGTGGCACATAAAACTCTCTTGCTCATCCAGGTTTTATTTAGTTGTGAATGGGCTGCCGTTAGAAGCACTCTTGAGACAGAGTTTGTGCTGCTCCTCACCACCGCAAAAACTAGGGTAAACAAGGTGGTTTCTTCCAGAAAAATGCAGGAGACATATTCCTATATTATATTTATATCTGCTTTCAAACTGAAAACCATTCACCCCAAGGGCCCTTCTATTGTACCTCTTATTATGATTAATAATGGCCATTTTACTCATCTTCAAGAAATGTGTATTAAGTCAATACAGCCATACTACTTGTATTAGGCTCTCATCCTGTATTACCATGATCTGACGATGAGCTGATTACACAACAGTGCACATTAATTTGGGAGCACTCCAGCTAACTATTCTTGGTTTTAAAAAACATGCATAGCATGACTTCTATCTTTTAAGGATTAATTTAATTAGTGATTACATTAGTGCTGGCAAATTTTGTTTGAGACAGAAATTGAATATTTTTGCTATATAATGGTTGTTTGTGTAATGAGGGGAAAGTATTTCAAATCGAATATATTCCTGAAAAATAAGATGGATGGGTTTGTGGGGGGAGCAATAAAGAGAATTAAAATCTGGGCTTCAGACATTTATCATTATATTCTATTATCATCCTACCTTTATTTACATTCTGCTTTTAGGGGTACTGAATGATATTCTTGTTTTGGAACAACTTAAAAATGGCCTCTTTGTAGAATATGAATATCAGATCAAATGGATGGGTGGGTTTGTCAATACTCTAAACCATCTTATTGAGATTACTGTAGCTCTTGTTCTGATGGATTTAGAAGAAAATGCTTATTTTAAATACTAGCATTAGCACCAATCATCATCATCTTGGAATTGCAGGACTGGAAGGGACCCTATGGATCTTCAAGTCCAGACACTGTCAGGGAGGCATAGTGGGGAATCAAACTCTCAACCTCTACCTAACCACTGAGCTATCCAGCACTTCAGTCACCCCAGGTTGTGGCCAAAGCCCAAGCACTTGGGCAGCTTGAACCACTGACGGCTGACCCAGTCCTCCCCTACTCCCAGTGCCTTAAAGCTGGCCTTAAAATTTCCAACAGTGTCCATAACATAGCCCGATTCCAGGTAAATTAAAGGTGAAGCTGCATACTTTTGCAAGGAAAGCCCAGCAATCTAAATTTGCTCTGGATCAGCCACATCTGGAATTGTGAGCCTGGCAAGCTTGCACACAATTAGGCTGCTTTAATCTGATTTGCATCAGTAAGATTTAAGAAGCCTAACACTGTTCAGTATTAAAAGATTATCAACCTGATCTTACATGTGTGCCTATTTAGAAATAAATCCCATTGGTAGAATTTGAACATAATGCCAGTGAAGTGAAAATCCCTGCTAAAGCAGTTGTTCAGAACTATACAGCTATGTGAACAGTTGCACGAGAAGTGATATAAACAGCTGGGCATTTGGTTGTGCATCCAGTGGCGCAATCACTTTCATGACCACATATGCATGTGTACTCGAACACATTAGGTTTGAAAATGTGCAATCACTAGTAAAACTGATCTTGTGCTAGACAAAAACATAATCAGATGTAGGTGATTAGGTTCAGTAAAATATTCCCGGATGAGTCTACATAGGATTAGAGCCAATTTGTTTCTGTGAAGGGCATCTAAAGATTACATTCCTTACTGTGCTATCGATAACGAGGTTTTCAAACTTAAAAACAAAAACACTCAGTGAGTTCTGATTAGTCTCACCCATCTCTGTTTCTATCCCCCTCTCTTTCATATGCGCACTCTAGCACAGAAATGTTTTTGAGGAAATAGGCAACCTTTCAAAACATCTTATTTCAGCCTTTATATAAAATATATATCTTCTTATCAGCAAATTGTGGGGTGATGAAGCTCCTGAATTAAAACCCAGCAGTGGGAGATTCTACAGGTACTACAGTTACCATGAAGGAAAACAAGTACATGTACTGTTTGTGGATACAATGTCATAGCCTTGCATGTACATGAATGGCTGTATTCTTGCTTTTAGCATGGTTAAATAGGAATCGCCTAGTAGAGTAATAAATAGCTACCACATGTGGCACTTTTTACCTCACTGTGCACAGGTTAGAGATAAAACATTTCCCACTCTTTGTGATGGAAATATAGTTGGGTGCCTCCTCCCACCCAGTTTCATTCTGAGGGATCTGAGGCAGAAGAAAGTGGTAGCATTACTACCCTTGATCTGAACAATATGATTCTCCTGATCTAGGCAACTATCTGTCACATTCACTTATTTTGCTACCATATCATAATGGAGCCTCGTGCTTAATTTACTTAGTCTACTGACATGCCAACTATCAGCTATCTTATATTTAGGCACAGAATTTTCCTGATTTAATGTAGAACTTTGGATTTTTCTATGTTGAAACTTTTCTGTTTTGTTTTGTTTTATCTCAGTTCTCCTATCGATTTAGATTAAACTGAATCCTGAATCTGTTTTCTGAAGTATTATAATCCTCCCCACCAATTTGGTGTCATCTGCAGATTTGAAAAGTGTCCCTTCCATAACCTCAACCAAGTCATTTATAAAAATGTTGAACAACACTGACCGCAAGGCAGAAACCTGTGACACCTCCTTGTTGCTTCTCTCCAGGAGGAAAAGGAGCAGTCTATGAGCATGCTTTGGCTACAGCCCATCAACCAGCTACAAACCTACCTAAGAGGTGGTCAAGATACCTAACTAACTTGGCCACATAAAATCCTAGCTAAAATTAAGGCATTCTTTATCCACAGCATTATCCTCATCAACTATTTTGTAATACATTTTTGGAAAAAATATTATCTTATTTTGGCAAGACTTTTTAAAAAGTAATTATCTTATTGTATTCTTGGAGGCTTTCATGGCTGGGATCCGATGGTTGTTGCAGGTTTTTCAGGCTGTCTGGCTGTGTTCTTGAGGTCTTTCTTCGTAACGTTTCACCAGTCTCTGTGGCCAGCATCTTCAGAGGACAGGAGTCCGAACTCTGTGCTCTGTTGCTGTTTGTTGGACAGTTGAGTATTTATAGCCATGGGAACAGCTTTTGTCCTTTTCAGGAGATAGGGTGATCAGCATGTTTTTCTTGTGGGTGTATTTTTGTGATAAGGGGGAGAGATGATCTGTCACTGGGATTGATGGGTGTTTTTAGCTTGTCTTTTGTGTGCAGTGATCACCAGTCCTTGTGGCTGGGTAGAGTTCATTGTCCTTTTGCAGGCTGTGTTTTTCAGTGCTGGGAACCAGGCTTTGTTGAGTTTTAGACTTTCTTCTTTTTTGTTGAGGCTGTGCTGGTGTTTGTGGATTTCAATGGCTTCCCTGTGCAGTCTAACATAATGATAGTTGGTGTTGTCCAGTACTTCTGTGTTTTGAATTAGAATTTAATGTCCAGCTTGTTTCAGGGCATGTTCAGCTACTGTCAATTTTTCCAATTGTTTTAGTCTGCAGTGTTAAAAAGAATTACCTCATTCTTTTTTAAGTACTCAAATTTCTAAAAGATTGACTCCTTCAGATCTGTCTTACAGTCTTTCTTGGTACCAATGTCACTAGTTGCCAAGATCCACTCTTTCCACCTTTTGGAAAATGGGGGTGACATTTGTTAGCCTCCAGTGTATTGGGACCTCATCAGTTCTTCAAATTTTCTATGATTATAGAAAGAGGCTCTGAAATTACAATTGCAAGTTCCTTTAGTACTCTTTGATACAGCTCATCTGATCCTGAAGACTTGAACTCATTTAAAGTGGATATGGTTTCCCCTACTATCTCTGTAGCAATCTTTGTCAGCAGACCACTCACTACTACTTTTATTCCACCTGTTAATTGAGTACCGAGTTTCTCTTGAGAGAAGAGAGAGACAAAGTAGATATTGAGCAGTTCCATTTACTTTTCATCATCCATTAGCATTGGTTCCTCTCTAGTGGATCTGCCACTTCCTTGTTCTTCCACAGGCTTTGCACAAATAATCGTTTGCACTATTTTTAACCTGCCTTGAAAGTCTGAGTGCATTTTGAGCTATAATTCTTATTCCCTTAAATGCTGATACATTCCTTAATATATACTTTAGTATACTCATTTGTGTGTGTTTGGTGGCTGCTATCATAATGCCAGGCCAGGAGATTCAGCTGTACCAATCATAAAATTAGAGCTACTTCTCTTTCACAATACAAACTAGTAAAGAATAATGGAAGGGTTAATATCAGAGAAGGATATACTGATAATGATTGTGATTATGATGATAATGATAACAATGACTCTCAATGTTTTTGTCAATCAGATTTATTCTGGGATCTTTAAGTTAGCAGCCCAGGATAAATTCTTCTGTCCTTTGTTCTGGCTGTGGAAACAAGTGGACCTGTGGACAACTGGTTCCCCACTAGATCCATAAGAGCAGACCACAAGGAATCAGGAGAAAATTCATAGTTGTAACTTAAGAACTGCCTAAGAAAGATTTGATAGAGAAGAATGTGTTTTTTGCAATTGTTGTGTTGGGCATTTAGATGATGCTTACACCTGTATACATTCTTCTTGAAGTATTCCTTTTTTGATGCATTAAAGCTTAACTCCTTAGATAAATAATATCTAGAGAGCTCCAGTGACTCTGCACATAAACCAGAGCTTTCCCAATTAGGAAAGAAGCTTTGAGGGCTTGAAATGTTTGTCTAGTCTCCTGGCATACAGGGAAAGTTTTATAGGTACCCAGCAGTGGGAATTCCTTTTCCACCCAATGGGGATTAGGTTAGCATTTGGAATCTATCATAAGTGACAAAACACATTTTCCCCAGTATGCTGAAAGCTTGCTGACTTTAAAAGGGGTCTCTCCTTAACTTTCTTTTGTATATCATTTCTATTTCCCTAGTCCGCCCCTAAGGCTAATATTTCCTATTCTATATAACTACCAGTTCAAACGGAATGGGAACTCCAGCTACTGAATCAGTGAGACATAGAAAGATAAACAATGGTAGACTAGACATTTATTTGATAGAAATGAAATATTACTTGCTGCTCTTGCATGGCTGAGAAATATCTTGCATGAATCAGGGAAGAAAGACCCAAGCTCATAGGCAGGGTACACCATATGTTTTGACTGATGAGGATCCCAAATTTAAACTTCAATTAACTGAAGTTAAAAAATAATCAGATAGTGCCTGATGAGGAAGTTCCATTCAGAAGTCATTGAGGTTCAGTGCTAGTTAGAGCATTCAATACTGGGTTAAATAAAGAAATAGCTTTGTTTGGTATAAAGCAGGTATGTTCCTATAGGTGCAAATAGGATGATTAAGGTTGCAGATATGTTCCTAGCCTCCAGCAGAGACAACTGCATTCATCTGCCTTCACACACATTTTATCCTGATGTCAAAGATCCTGATTATGGGACCTTTAATTCCGTGAACATTTACAGGTCCTGTTATCCAAAACCATTCTTTCTATGTGTAAGTGCTCAGCAATGTGAGTTAAGTGCTGTTAGAATCTGACACACAGCGATCTGAGAAGATACACAGAAGCAGTCAGTGGAGTTCCATTTTCAAGGTTAATCAGTCCACAATCATTTCTGTCTCCTTTATCTGCCAGCAGTAACACAACTTTAAAGTTGTGATAGAAAAACTAGCTGATGTGATCTTACCAAATTACCCGACGAGGAGAAGAGAGAAAAATGATTATGGGAGGTCCAGGAGGCAAACCTTTTCCTGTAAACAAATAGCTGCATGAATCCTACTAGTGATGGTTGACCTATAACACCAAGGCCAGTAGCTTGTCCAGTATTTACATGTGTGTAGGAGCGCCAGCTGTGGAAGCCACCATGGTAATCAGGTGAAGTGCCAGTTTGCCAGTCATAAGTGACTAGGCACATAACAGGCAACAGCAATATCCACAGTTGGAGTTCTCTGTGTGTGAAAATTAAACAGGATATTGGCCAGGGTGTTGTAGAAACTTTGGTTCTTGTTTTGCAGTGCCAACATATTTCTGCAGGAAACCGTAAGTACAACAGGAAAATCAAAATGTACAAAAAGTTTTGTTCATGCTAACTAGACTTGACATTTTCTACTTCTTATTCCTCTCCCAAAAGCATTGGATATCCTCATGGTTATGTCAACTTTCAATGTAAGCTTTTCAGCCATTATGCTCTTATGTTTCATATACTTTTTCCCATTTATCTTTAACATGAATGATCAGCGGTATGAATTTCTACTTTTCATTTCCAATTAATGGCCAAAATATTCTAGCTTTCTCTGCTTTGGAATTCCTTGGTCTCCATTCATTTAATTTTCATACTTCTTCACTGCACACCTTATTGATCCAACAACTTCTTTATACCCTCTGATAAATCCACAGTTGAAATCCTTCTTTATTTTTATAGTTGTCTGCGTTCACTGCCTGTGACAATTCCATGCCACACAATAGAACTGTAGATTGCAATGATCAATGCAATGCACTTCCTTAAACTATGTTTTTACATTTTTCCAATTTCCCCCTTTGATCCCTCCTTCCGTTACTTGTGTTTGCATGCATAGTAGTTAAGTGACTTTTCTTCATGAGAAATAATTGAGCAATTAGTGTTACAGTCCTGACTAATATATGGGATATTTTGTCACATGATAAAAAAAAGTTGAAACTGTTGAAATCTGTCACTTTATATTTGTCTGTATTAGTCTTAATAATGTGAAATGGAAGAAGACAAATGCTTGAAAACTGGAAGTAGAGTAGAGATGGACTTTCAGGTTAACAGGAATACCTCATATATTAGTCACTATTGTAACCTTAATTGTTCTACTATTCTTTGTGAAGAAAAATAGTTTAGCTACTGTGCATGAAAACATACACATGATGAAGACAGGGAAGGTTCAAAGTGGAGAATTATATTTGTCTGTGGCCTGGTCATAATTATTATTAACATTTATTATCATTATTTATTTCATTTATCATGTATATGCCATAGGGGACCGAAGGCTTCTCACAACAATTAAAATTGTACCATAATAACAACTTGAAAATACCATAATAAAAATAATTGTGTGCCGTAAAGTTTTCCAAGGTTTTCCATTCCCTCCTTCTGGGTGCATCTTGAAACTGTACAACTTGCCCAGGGATGCACAGGCTGGCTCTTCTCTCAGAGGGCATAGTGGGGAATTGAACTCCCTCTGGCTCCATAATCAGATACCTAAACCACTGAGCTATCCAACCAGCTTAGTATAGCAATACAGAAAACAGCAGGCCCATTGAATCAGTGGTCCCTGTAACCAATCCATCAGCATTCTTGCTGCTGCATTTGGATTAGATGAAATTTCAAGATACTCTTTAAAGGCAGCCCCATATAGAGTCTGTTGTAATAATCCAGTCAAGATATAACTAAGTCATGTGTTACCATAGGCAGATCACATATCTCCAGGAATGGGCAGCTTTAACAAAGGCATTCCTAGACACCAATCACACTTTTGCATCTAAGCTTAATGTTGAGTCCAGGAGCACGCTCAAGCTATGAACTACACTATGTAACCCCATACAGTACTGGCTGGATCTCTATCCCCTGATTTGTCTTGTGATTGACCTGGAGCGCCTCTGTCTTATCTAGATTAAGTTTCAGTTTGTTAGCCCTCATCCAGTCCATTACTGACAACAGGCATGGGTTTAGGCACAGAACAGATTTGTTGAAAGCAGATGGCAAGGGGAGATAAAGTTGGGTGTCATCAGCATATTGATGGCACCAAATCTCAAAACTCTGGACAACTTCTCCCAGCAGTTTCATGTAGAATAACGGGGGGGGGGGGAGAGACACACAGAACTGTACCCTCGGGGAATACTACAGGCAAATGTCCAGGGGTTCTAACAGGATTTCCCAACACCACCTTCTGAGTTTGGCCATCCAGGAAGATTGGAACTACTGTAAGATGATACCTCCAAGACCATCCCAGAAAAGCGCCCCAGAGAGAAATGGATAATAATCCATATCATCCAAGAACTGCTGGAGCTGGGATAGTACAATATGCTTCAAAACTTGCCTAAAATGGAATATTGGTGATGGAGAGCAGCCATACAGGTCCCAACAATTCTTCTTGCAGGAACTCTGTGAGCCAAAAAAGAGAGAGAGGGGGGGAGAGAGGGAGAGAGGGGGGGAGAGAGAGAGAGCATCCGTTGTCTTAATTGGCTGAGAAAGAGTCTGTTTAGGGGTCAGGCCAAGGTGGCAGTGAGACTGCTGTCTTGCCCATCATCTATTCTAGAATGTCCTGTGAGAAAGTGTTTTTTCAGAGAGAGGCCATTATCAGTCACACCTGGAACCTCGATCTGTAGAAAAACATATTTTTCTTAAGGTCAGTCTTCCACTGCTGGCCTTTCCTGAAATAGGACAGAAAGGAACACTTCGCACACAGCACTAGATATGCCATACTTCACTCTGCTGCCCCTCCTCCTGGCTCTTTCATTCTTCCAGCTGCTACTCCAAGAGTGGATTCACTCACTCGGCTGTGCTTTGCCCATGTTGTTGGCACAGTTCCCATTCACTACAGGCTATCTACTGGTTCAATCTGCCTACCAGTGCTGCCCAGGGCATTTGCCCACTCCTCACCATCACCTGTTCTCTTTTTCCCCAGTGTTGCTGCCATTCCCTGCTGTTATCCCCACTGTTCAGAGTTCAGACAGTATGCCCATTACAGTCATTTCCTCATATCCAAGCATTGCTGCCTGTTGGTGTACACTTGTTTTGTTTGACACAATCACTGGGAAGGTGTCAGAAGACACAGGGAAATCCTTTAAAAACATTTTGCCTGTTTTGTGCATTTTTAAAGGGAAAATAATGACTATACGGTAATCAGATTGTTCCAGATATCCAGACATTCAAGTTTTTAAAAATTCTGAATTCCAAATCTGAAAGGCTGTAATTTTGGAATTCCAAAGCCAAATTCTGAATCCAAATGTTGGTGCCACTGCACATCCCTCATTCAGAACACCTCATTATCATTCATTTGTCAAGGATTCTTTTAGGACTTTAGCACAAGTAAAAGATTAAAACCAAATGAAAGTAAATGATCAGAAACAGGGGAGCCTTTCATGTCAAATAAAAGGTACCAATGCACAAGTATGACAATATTGATAGGAACACCTTCAAAGAAAATGAAAGAAAAATGCAATGAATGTTTTTGCCATGCAGACACTCAATGGAGATTTTTTGTCACTTTTTCCTGTAACATTTTGCTCCCCTCCATCCTGATTCTTGTTCTAAACAAGTTTCCTACTGGCTGTTTTCCATTTCTATTACATCCAATACAACAAATATTCAGCTCCAACTTAGATGAAGATGATAATGACTATGTTTAGGACGTTAAAAACAACAACAACCCTGCAGTTATTTGCATACTAAGTGAGCCACCTTAATTAAGTAGTTGAGAGTGATGATGCACAATTAACTACAATGTGTGATGACAGCTCTGTCATTCATTGCTAGGAGGGTTTTGCTGTAAATCTGGAATTTGACACCAATAATTTGGACATCTTGCAGAAAGATGGTCCTTTGATCATGTCTTGTCAATTGGCTGGAGACTAGAGATAGACACAAACACCGGTTCAGTGGTTTGTGCTGGTTTGGCCAACAGCTGCACAGCTGTTCCGTGGTTTGTTGCCCCACCCTCTCCAGTGGGCACCCACTTAGATGCAGCACTCCAGCTTCCTTGCCTCACCTCCTTCAGGTGGCCACCATACAGTTGTATTTCCGCTGGTATCTTTGTCTTGGTCTCCTGCCACAGAAAAACCGAGATTCTGCATTTGAGTAACACAGCTGTGTGGCTGTCAGTCAAACCAGCATGAATCACCAAATTGGTGGTTCATGCCCATGTCTACTGGAGACATATTACACACATTGCAGTACTACATTCGCAGATGCATACACTGCAAGAGATTTTTTTCCTCTGAGATATTTTTTCATTTTACAAGCTATCGTTACTTACCTTAGTATCAGATTACCATAAAAATAAGTTTTGAAGATTTTGATTTTTAACAGATGATTGATTTAACAAACAAAATAATTCTGTTTCTCATGTCAGTGGTGTATCTACAGCAGAAGGTTTTGGCCCTCAAACTGGCTAATTAGGTGAATTCTGATTCAGCTACAGCTACTGCAACACTCCTTTCCTGTACTACTAAAATAGTTCTGAGCTAACACCTTTGTTGCCAACCATTTTCTTGACCAATTAGCAATTTGCATGTATCATCTATTTAGTCTTTAAAAATAATGCTTAATTGTAACTATTACAAAAACAGATTTTAAAAGGAATGGTGATTACGCACCATCTGGAAATGTATTCAAGCTGTCAAAAAATCTGTGGATGATTCCTAGATACAGTATTCAGATGTCTGCAAGAAGCAGCATTTGGTCAAGGGGGAAGATTCATTCACTCTCGTGCCTGTAAAAAAAAGCTCGGAATATCAAGCAAAGTTCAAAGTAACTGTTAGAGTTTTACTTTGAAGAATTTTAATAGGGTGCATGTTAATTGAATTTGCTGCATAAATTAATGCAGGACAATAGGAAGGACAGAATCCATTCTAAACATGATCAACAGAGCAGCATAAATGTTTCATGTGACTGAAAGGAAAAAAAAGGCATTTGTGCATCGATGGGAATTGATAAACAGATGATGGCTGACTTCTCCGAGCAATTAAAGATCTGGAGAGTTCTACTGAATGTTACCATACCCTGTTAGTGCCTGTTGAGGTACCTTTGGCTCTGTGTTTCCTGGCAACCAAGTCTTTAGAGACCCTAGTTGGGGACAAAACTGGTATTAAGCAGTCTTCCATGTCTAACAACCTGGCACAATTTCTCATAGCTCCGATAAAAACACAATTAAGCAAATTTGCTTGCCCACTAATGCACTCCGAGGAAAGGGGATGGGGGATGTGATGTGTTCCTTATTGTCTCTGTGTTTGGTTTTGGTTTTTCGGTATAGCTATGATATAAATAATATGAGTAATTGAAAAAAATATTCTCCCCCTCAAAAAAGAAAATGGAGTGCATAATGAGCACATTGTGTACAAAACTGCTTTTGTTAACAAAGTGATGGAACTCAAATAGACATGCAAGTGATTATTCAGCGGATATGGGTAACCAGGACATCAGACTCCAGCCAGTTGCATCAAAGAAGAACTACCAAGAACGAGGCTAAGGAAGGAGGCTAAGACTGAAGCTTTTCCTCTCCCAAAATTAGGGTGAAATGACCAGTGCTATTTGAGTGTTACCCTATAGTCTTTAGTATTACAATTGCTCTTGATGGTTTTTTTTTTAATGCTAGATATATACGTCTGAATGAGATAAATCACAGCATGCTTCTAGAAAAAAAAGTGTTGGGCACCATTATTTTTGGATTTAGGATCACAAGTTGAATTGCCCTGTGAATCACTGGCCTTGATCTTTCAGTTCAAAGAAGTTTTCTTCCCCACTCCTAGAAGTTGAAGAAGTGAAGTCTGTTTAATCACACACACACACACATCCCTCACTCCAAACCACATTCCTTGTTATGTTTTTCTAATGAGGGCCTTCCCTTAGTAACTGGATGGCTGAGAGGGGTTTTTAAATGGATTGTTGTGGCTTGTTGCTTTGTATGAGATTCTGATGTTGATTTTGTTGACCATTTGCCATTTTAACATAGTATATTTGTAATTTTTCCATGACATTTATATATATATATCTTGTTTTTACTTTTCAAACATTGTCTTTTTCCAATGTAAGGTGCCTTGGGTCCTTTTAAAGAAGAAAAAATACTTTATTTTAAATAAACAAAATAAAGTAATCGAAGTTATGCTACATTTTTTGCTAGCGTGGTTCTTGGCTCTATCAAGTCAAATACCCAGGTGGTCCAGTTAGATGAAAAAATGCATTTCTCAAACAACAGATCTTTCACCCTTTGGTCATCTTGGCTAGTGCCTCAAGACAATGATGATTTTTTAAAAAAAATATTAAGAGGAGGAAAAGAGAAAGGAAAAAGGAAAACGGGGAGAAATAATTATATGCATTCCAAAATATTCTGCCAAGAAGGCACTCAGAGCTGCCATCTATTTATAAAATAGAGCAAATATATCCAAGCATGCTCTTTAAATTTGTATTCTATTTCAATATTTAGAGATTTTTTAAAAAAATGCACTGTCCCTTCTGAACGCTAATAACTCAGTCTCAGGACTTTATGTCCAACAAAATCTGTGTTGATGTGCATTGTGCCTGTGGCTGTACTAGAACACAGACATGGCTTGTAGATGTTGCAACCAGATGCCAGGATGTTGGATGGGCTACACCCACCCAGGTGCCCTTTTAGAATTCACCACTAATCACCTCACATTCCACACTATCCACCAGTTTGACTTATTTAAACATGGCCTACCCCTGATCTGCACTTGTGTGTCCCATGAGGAACCAGTGTGGGATAGGAAAAAAAAATCCTGCCCAACTTTTGTCCAACACGCCAGATGAGATGCACAAAAATTTCTATTTGGCCCTGAAGTGGCCCGCTAGTCATGCACTGAACACATGAGTGGGTGGGTGGGTGGGTTCATCTTCCCCAAGAAGGTGAGGGCAGGGAAGACTTATATAGACTGTTCACCCCACTCTCAGCCAGCAGTTATGGAGAAACAAAACAGGCTGACTCTTCTGGAAGGCACAATCAGGACTTAAACTACCAACCTCTGGCTTCACAGCCAGATACCTAACTCATAGAACTATTCATCCACTGACCCTGTATCAACACTTTGATAAATCCAGCTTCACATAAATTCACAAAACTAAACTAAGTAGATTTGAAGTTGGTTGTTCTTATTGATGATGATTTAAAATATTTTACTCCACTCTTTCCTTAAAAGGACCCAAAGCATATTATTTCATGAAAGACAATATTTAAAAGCTAAAAACAATAAATACATAAATATTTTTAAACATTCAGCAAGTATATAATTAAAAACAGTAAATAAAATCAATACTAAAAACACATTTAAAAGCAGCAAAGCACAATGGACTTTGAGAATTGGTGGCCATGGAAGTGAATGTAGTTCACAAAAAATACTGAATCTTTCCTTTAAACCCCTGCCAACAAACGAATTATCATTCATTCATTCATTCATTCATTCATTCATTCATTCATTCATTCATTCATTCATTCATCCATCCACCCATCCATCCATCCATCCATCCATCCATCCATCCATCCATCCATCCATCCATCCATCCATCCATTAATGTGTTTGTGAATAGTCATTCCAAAGGTAGAGTTAGGAGAGAATCCTGCCTGAAATCCTGCAGACCCAATGATCTGACAAAGATAAGGCAGCTTCATATATTTCTAAACAGTAAAGCAGAATGCATTTTTAAAAACAGCAAAAAGAAAGGAAAACATTTAGGGCAACATCAGGCAATGCAATCTCATTTTTAAATTAATTAAAATAAGAAAAAAACCCAAATGTTTTCACTGCAGGATTAACATTAAACAATGATGGAACCAATCGGTCTTCTAATTGTCTCATGTTCCCACCAACCCAATAAGTGGTAGGACTGCTAATTGGACTCCTAAGGCAAACCTTAGACTATAGGCAAGTTCTTATAACAGGATGCTAAAGGTGCGTGAATACTAGCCACTTAGATTCAGTCTGAAATATTTCTCTCACAAATAGCAGTCAATCTGCTTCAAGCCAATTTGTAGTCCATCCACTTTGTTTTCTATCCAAATATTTGATAGAATTTGTAGATAATTATATAGAACTCAACAGTGAAAAACGTTGAAATGGGGGAAAGAATAAATTATGACCTGAGAAAGGGTGAAACTCAGAGATCATCAACGACTGTTTGGCCTCCAAAATACAGGCATATCTCCTTCCTTCTTTTGAACCTTGTAATTTATTCAGATTTACTCAAGAAAAAGCATTTGTAAAAGGGAGAAAATAAAATGAGTCAGTACCTTGGTTGCCGCCAAACCTGGGCAAAGAAACCCTCAGGACTTCCTGGAATAATGCTGGATTTAGAAATACCTATTAAGCATTAAGTGACAAATACTACTTCCAGTGTTGATGATTTGTGCAATATATTTTCATCTACTCTCCTTTTCAGGTCTAAGTGTTTCAGTAACATGTGGTTACTCTTCCACTGTGCTTATCTTGTGGGGTCAAGAGAAAGGTTAGGTTTCTAAATCATTAAGCTGGAAGAGAGCAAGATGGCAATAGTCCAATTCATATATTAATCCTATACCTAGGGCTCCATGGATTTTGGGGAATCGGGGTGCTTACATGCCCCACACCCTATATTTCCCATCATCCAGAAGTCTTTCAGTCTCAAAAATCTGCAGCAGAGGCTATAATATTATAATTACTCATGTGGTAATAGGCTCCAGTAATTGAATCAAATATAGTACCTTTAAACTTACTGCACACTATTATATTAAACACATTAAGGTTCGAGAAGGTATCCTGGGGTGGACACACAATAGATGGGCCTGGTGTGTGTGTCAACACCACCCCCTACTCCAAACCCTACACAGATTAAAGATTAACACTTGAATAAAGCTACTGTCATGTACTTCAGATCTCAATGTCCTATTTTTCAAATCTGTTTCTTTAAATAGATTAATATGTTGGTATCACATGTGTTCAGTCTCATGTGTTTTCATATTAAAGAATAACACTATTGCTCAGTAGTCAATGTAACTTTTAAAAAAAAGCAGTGAGAGTTACTATAAAAACCATAGCTTTTCATTCAGTAAATGACCTTTAAGTGTTTTCACCACAAGAGAGTAATTTAAGCCAGCTTAACTGTGTGGTGAATAAAAATCCTTAATAGCTGCATTTTCCTTTTTGTTGTATGGAAATATTATTTTCTATAAACATAGTTCAGCAATCATTTTGCAATTCATGTTTCAATCAGCTGGTGCTGAAAAAGGTTCATACAAAAGAAACAAGGGAAGTCAAAGAATGACTACAGATATAAGATGGATTCTAATATTAATACATGATTTCAATTTTTGATAGATGACCTGACAGATCCCCTTCATGGATTGCTGCCTTGTCGTGGTGAAGGGGCTTGAGTAATTCAGAGAAGCTATGGGATATGCTGTGCAGGGACACCCAAGATGGACAGGTCATAGTGGAGAGTTCTGACAAAACGCGATCCACCTGGAGCAGGAACTGTCAAGCCACTCCAGTATCTTTGCCAAGAAAACTCCATAGACAGAAACAAAAGGTTAAAAGATGTGATGCTGGAAGATGAGTCCCTCAGGTCGGAAGGCATCCAACATGCTACTGAGGAAGAGCGGAGGACAAGTACAAGTAGCTCCAGGGCTAATGAAGTGGTTGGGCCAAAGCCAAAAGGATGCTCAGCTGTGGATGCGCCTGGAAGTGAAAGGAAATCCAATGCTGCAAAGAAAAATACTGCATAGGAAGCTGGAATGTAAGATCTATGAACCTTAGGAAGCTGGATGTGACCAAAAAGGAGATAACAAGAATCAACATTTACATCCTGGGTGTCAGTGAACTAAAATGGACAGGACTGGGCAAATTCAATTCAGACAATTATCATATCTAACATTGAGGGCAAGAAGCCCGTATAAGAAATGGAACAGCCCTCATAGTCAACAAAAGAATAGGAAAAGCTGTACTGGGATACAATCTCAAAAAATGATAGAATGATTTCAAGACGAATCCAAGGCAACACTTTCAACATCACAGTAATCGAAGTTTATGCACCAACCACTGATGCTGAAGAGGATGAAATTGATCAGTTCTGTGAAGACCTATAACACCTTCTAGAAATGATACCAAAGAAAGATATTCTTCTAATTATAGCAGATTGGAATGCTAAAGTAGGGACAACAGGTAAGTTTGGTCTTGGAGTTCAAACATAAGGAGGCCAAAGGCTAATACAGTTTTGTCAAGAGAACAAGCTGGTGATCACAGACACTCTTTTCCAACAACACAAGAGGTGACTCTACACATGGACATCACCAGATGGGCAATACGGAAATCAGATTGATTATATTCTCTGCAGCCAAAGATGGAGAAGCTCTATACAGTCAGCAAAAACAAGACCTGGAGCTGATTGTGGCTCTGATCATCAGCTTCTTAGAGCAAAACTCAAGCTTAAACTGAAAAAAAGCAGGAAAAACCAGAGGTCTAAAGAGGCATAATCTAAACCAAATCACTTATGAATACACAGTGGAAGTGAAGAACAAATTTAAGGAACTAGATTTGGTGGACAGAGTACTTGAAGAACTTTGGATAGAGGCACATAACATTGTACAGAAGACAGCAACAAAAACCATTCCAAAGAAAAGGAAGTGCAAGAAAGCAATGTGGCTGTCCAACGAGCCCTTACAAATAGCAGAGAAGAGAAGGGAAACAAAATGCAAGGGAGATAGGGCAAGTTACAGAAAATGTAATGCAGACTTCCAAAGAATAGCAAGAAGACACAAGAGGGCTTTCTTAAATTAACAGTAGAAAAAAAATTGAGGAAAATAATAGAAAAAGAGAAAAACCAGAGATCAAGAAAATTGGAGATATTAAAAGAATCTTTTGTGCAAAGATGGACATGATAAAGGACAAAAATGGTAGGAACCTCACAGAAGCAGAAGACATCAAGAAGAGGTGGAAAGTATACACAGAGGAATTATACCAGAAAGATCTGGATGTCCCAGAAACCCCAGATAGTGTGGCTGCTGACCTTGAGCCAGACATCCTGGAGAGTGAAGTCAAGTGGGCCTTAGCATGGCTAACTACAAGGCCATTGGAGGGGATGGCATTCCAGTTGAACTATTAAAAATCTTAAAAGCAGATTCTGTTGAGGTGCTACACTCAATATGCCAGCAAGTTTGGAAAACTCAGCAGTGGCTAGAGGATTAGAAAAGATCAGTCTACATCCCAATTCCAAAGAAGGGCAGTGCCAAAAAATGCTCCAACTACAGTACAATTGTATTCATTTTACACACTAGCAAGGTTATGCTCAAAATCCTACAAGGCAGTCTTCAGCAGTTTGTGGACCAAGAACTCCCAGAAGTACAAGCTGGATTTCGAAGGGCAGAGGAACCAGAGACCAAATTGCTAACATGCGCTGGATTATAAATAAAGCCAGAGAGTTCCAGAAAAACATCTACTTCTGCCTCATTGACTACGCAAAAGCATTTGACTGTGTGGAGCACAACAAACGATGGCAAGTTCTTAAAGAAATGGGAGTGCCTGACCACCTTATCTATCTCCTGAGAAATCTATATGTGGGACAGGAAGCAACAGTTAGAACTGGATATGGAACAACTGATTGGTTCAAAATTGGGAAAGGATTACAAGGCTGTATATTGTCCCCCTGCTTATTTAACTTATATGCAGAATACATCATGCAAAAGGCTTGACTTGAGGAATCCCAAACCAGAATTAAGATTGCCAGAAGAAATATCAACAACTTCATATATGCAGATGATACCACTCTGATGGCAGAAAGTGAGGAGGAATTAAAGAACCTCTTAATGAGAGTGAAAGAGGCAAGCGCAAAAAAATGGTCTGAAGCTCAACATAAAAAAAACCAAGATCATGGCCACTGGTCCCATCACCTCCTGGTAAATAGAAGGGGAAGATATGGAGGCAGTGACAGCTTTCACTTTCTTGGGTTCCATGATTACTGCAGATGGTGACAGCAGCCACAAAATTAAAAGTTGCCTGCTTCTGGGGAGGAAAGCAATGAGAAACCTAGACAGCATCTTAAAAAGCAGAGACATCACCTTGCTGACAAACGTCCACATAGTCAAAGCTATGGTTTTTCCAGTATCAATGTATGGAAGTGAGAGCTAGGCTGCCAAAGAATTGATGCTTTTGAATTGTGGTGCTGGAAGAGACTCTCGAAAGTCCCTTGGACTGCAAAGAGAACAAACCTTTCCATTTTGCAGGAAATAAACCCTGAGTGCTCACTGGAAGGACAGATCTTGAAGCTGAGGCTCCAATACTTTGGCCATCTCATGAGTAGAGAAGACTCTCTGGAAAAGGCCCTGATGTTGGGAAAGTATGAAGGCAGGAGGAGAAGGGGATGACAGAGAATGAGATGGTTGGACGTATAATCAAAGCTACCAACATGAATTTGACCAAACCCTGGGAGACAGTGGAAGACAGGAGGGCCTGCCATGCTCTGGTCCATGGAGTCACAAAGAGTTAGACACGATTTAATGACTAAACAACAACAACCCGACAGATGAAGTATTCTTTTTTTTTTCTTCCAGGATTCCTTCTTTATCAGCAAAAGTTTGGACTGAACTACATGTCTCCTAAACTGAAAGCCAAAGTGAAATGGAGGTTTAATCAAAATCTCTGAGTTATTTGAGAAGAACTGGAATACTTTTAATAATATTTGAAAAATTCTTCAGAAATTGACTGCAGATCAAGTTATCTTTTTTCAAGTTGTCATTGAACAGTAAGTAGGATTGTAGAATCACAGAATCACAAAACTGTAGAGTGGATGAGATCCTGAAAATTATCTATGTGCTGGCACGAGGTGCATCCAAGCACTGTTTAAAATCCCCCAACAAAGGACAATCCACCCACTCCTAATTGGTTCTTTTCACTGTACAACATCAGGACATCCTTCCTAATGTCCAGTCAGAATTTTTTTATAATTTAAATCTAGTGGTTCAAATCCTCTTACCCTCTGAAGCATCGGAAAACAAGTTTCTTTCATCTTCCAGAGGACTGCTCTTTAGATATTTGAAAGCGCCCATGTTATCAGCTTTCACTCTTCTTTTCTCTAAGGTAAACATACCAGGATGAAAATTGTTGCTTTATATTGGGTGGACTTGTTAAATATAGATATAAGATCATAAAAACCTCACAGAAGTATACTTGAATAAAATTAGCACATTTTCCCCTCAGGCTTAGGTTTAATTTCATTCCGTAAAAGATTGTACTTCCTCCCCCCATTAACCAGCCCACAACATCTCCTCTCCCATCTCAGCTTTCCAGGTATACTTGGAAATAATTTAAATGGAAATTCATTGCAAAGACAGCAGAAGCCTAGAACACATCAGGCAACTGACAAACTCAGCTTTTCAGTGACACTGAATGCAAATGGAAAACACAGAAATTGCATGAGAGCTCAAGAATGTCTGTGGATTTTTTTCACATTTGTATTCCCTGCCAGTTGGTATTCACAGCACCACTGTCCACAAAGATTAGAGTCAGTCCTTGGAAATAATTCATTAAAATGGATTTTGTACCTTAATTCATTATTTTTTTGCATCAACAGATTTGAAATCTATTAGTTCCATCTTGAAAGAATGAAATTATATTGTTTCAAAATTTCTAGATATTTTAATGGTAATATTAATTTTAGACATTTTAAATAATAATTAGGATATTCCTGCCCCCTAATATTTTAAGAGCAGTGGCCAGAATCTTATTTGAGTTTATTTAAGGTTTGTGTAACTTGTTGCTATGGCTAACAGTGGCTAATTGACAAAGTGGTGGAATATGTCTTAATTGTGTGGCTGTTTGCATTGGCCACAATTTTTATTGTTAAGATATATATTATGTTACCTTAAAGATTTAACATTTAATTCTAATCTTTAATTGCATGTTGTGTGAAGATATAATTATTTTGTCTTGTTCTAAATCTCCCACTATTCAGCTAGATGACACCAGGGTCATTCAGCTGTCTAATTTTTTCATGTCATACATAAATTTGTGCACATCTTTCATGTTCTCCTTCACCCAGTGTTTTTTTTAAAATACAATAAATGTTACAATTCCTCCTAGCTGAATAGTTGTTCTAGCTAGAGGTGGGGAAATCTGTCTTTTGCGCTTTCCCTCAATTTTTTATCATCAAATTATTTCCATCCTAAATATGAAAAAAGTGGTATAGAATACATTCTTTAAAAACCAAACTTAAATTAACCCCCTTCTTGTTTGTCCACCTACATTTAATAACTAGAACTATTCCCAGCATTAATTGGATAGTCTTGCACCTGCTTAGACAAAACTTTTAGGGGAGAGGAAGGGAGCTAATAGGGGGGGAAATGACAGTCCTAATTCAGAATCACAACATATACAGGGATTCAAACATAAAAAATTTTATTAATTAAAAATGGAAAGACTTGGGCCTGCCTGGATGAATCTGTCCATTTAGTTTCTCTCATTTCAAATATTCAAAATGTAAAGGGTTGTGGTTTTTTTAATATTCTGAATCTGATAAAATTAGTGTATTTTGCTAAAAACAAACCTAAACCACGTTCTCACCCACCCTTACCCCCAACTACTCAATCATCTTCTTTACACTTTTCAAGCTCTATAATTCCCTTGGAATGACAATATTCTAAGCATTATTACATTGCATATTTCTACAAAATATACAACACTAACACTTTAATGCTTTCTTTTAAATTTTCCAAATGACTTCTACCATGCTGAGAACTGAAACATTCCAGTATTCTTTGCTGTACGCTCTGTTGTCAGTAGTGAGAAGTATAGAAATATTCAGCAGATAATTGATAGAAAAAATGCTTAAGGGCTTTTGAGTCAGACCAAGGACTCCTTTTTGAAGCAAAGATGGAGCTGTTCTGCCCACTCCTGATAAAAGACTGTTGCCTCCCTATCAGGAGCATTAACTCAGTTTTTCCTGTTAGTGTAAAACATGAGAGGAATTTTTAGAGAACCATAAAGACTTTCCACAACCATTTTTTAAGAGGAGTTTGCCCATTTTTAACTTATTGTGGCCATTTCTCTTTGGAAAGATTCTGAAATAAAGTCTACTAGAATGTTCCATCTTCCATTCATATGCTTTGTCAACTGCTTGGCTTCCAATTTAGATGATGCATAACACGCTTTTGAAAAGTTTCATCTCAACGAAAAAGTGAAGAATGCTTCTGTTCCATAGGATGTAAAAGTACATCTGCTAAAAGTCAGCAAAAAGTCAGGGCTTCTGCAGTCCTCCACATAATTAAGCTGTTAGTGATCAGAAAATGAAGAGACCTAACTATTTACAGAATTGCAAACAAATATCCTAACTGTACTACATTTTGATTGTATTGTCAGCTTTTCAGGATTATTAAAAGTACTAAATCGCCATCACATCACATTTTTTTCAAGGCAAATCAAAATATTTCATATTTTGCTATAGATTTTCTCCTAATGTTTTGATGCACAACCTTTACTTATGTTCAGAAAGGAAAATATTTCAGTGCAGTCTTTACATCAAAGCAAAACTATAAAATTATATTGAGTTTTAAACAAGGTAATTGGATTAAATTATATTACAGATAACTGAAGTAGACAGTATAGAAAGTCTCTAACACATAGTTTTCTAATTTGTTTTGTTCTTTTCTTTCCAGGATCCATACTTTTGAGGCAGTGTAATTCCTAGAATGTACAGTACAGCAAGGATTTTTTTTAAAAAAATTTGCCTTCTCATTAAACACGGAAGGAAGAAAACAAAATTGTTTCTATCACATTGGACAGATGGTTTCCTAAAATATAGGGCTGTTCCCTTGAAAGAAATTAGGGTTCTAAACTAAGCAACAGAAATTTATTCACACATCAGGTACTTTTACACTTTTATTCAAAGTCATAAAAGACAAGCTAAACTGAAAATTGTTTGCACAACTTCACTTATGTGTTTAACAATTTTTTGTGTGTGTGCGTGTGTGTGTGCACAAGTGTGCACACGTGCAAATGTGCAAAAGGTTTCATGAATGCATTCCCACTAGACATGGGGCAAATTAAAAAAACAAATCACAATATTAGTGAAAAATCGCTGATTCATTAAATATCTGTCCCTTTGTATTTGATTAAATGTATCACCTATTCCTAAATTTGTATCATAACAAAGCTGTGAACCTGAGCTTTCATGAAGAGTGTAGTCCCACCCAGCATAGGCTGAATTCCTATTCCTGCATATGTATTTAGGCTATCTTTTCTGTGTTCTGATTCAGTAATCAACCTTCATCTAGTCAATTACCACCATCCCTGTTTTCCTTCATTCAGTCTGTTCCTTTCATGAGGTTTAGAATGAAAACAGTTTCCTTGGATTCAGATGGGAAGGAGAAACAAGAATTGAGTGCCATCAGCTGCTGACACCAAATGCCCAGAATCCTAATGGTTTCATATATATGCTAAATAGTAAATAGTAGAGGGACAAGACAGAGCTCTGATATATCTCTGTAGGCCAACAGCCATTGAATCAGAATGGAATTGCTGAACATCATCTTCTGACCACCCCCATGAAGGTCTGGAACTATTGCATAAACATATATTCGCGAAGGCTTTCACGGCCGGGATCTAATGGTTGTTCTGGGTTTTTCGGGCTCTTTGGCCGTGTTCTGAAGGTTGTTCTTCCTGACGTTTCACCAGTCATCATCATCATCATCATCATCATCATCATCATCATCATCATCATCATCATTATTATTATTATTATTATTATTATTATTATTATTATTATTATTATTATTATTATTATTATTATTTAGTGAGCAACTATATGTGGTTTCTTCAGTCTTCTATATCTGCTGTATTCAGATTCAAATGTCTGTATTAACAGTTCTTTAACTTTTAATCTTCTTCTAAACATGAATTGCCTGAACATGAATGGAACATTGAGGAACATGAACTGTTCTTTTGAATATGGCTTTTCTTGCCTACTTGCTGCTAGAGACTTGGTAGTGCTTCCTCTTACATAGCTGAGCCACATTTGGCTTGAAGGAGGAAGCAGTTGTGACCCTCAGTATGGCTTGAAGAAGATCATCAGTAAGTCTGGACTGTACTTAGACTTATTGAAGTTCAAGGTGGAGAGGAGCTTTTCGCACAAGCATGTGGTCCCAAAAAGCACATGGTCTGCTTGAACATTCAGGAAAGCTCAGGGAAGCTTGGGGTCAATTCTCTCAAAAATTGCCGAGGCTTGTCTGCTTTTCCACTCACCTCCCTGAACCTCACTTTTCCAGGGTTGCACTGCAGTTCAACGAGCTCCATTTGAAGCACAGGAGGGGCATCTTGGACATCAAAGGAGAAGGGGTCCGCAAAAAATTAAAATGTGGCTCTGTGCGTTTTGAAGTCTTCAAATCTGTGATCAAATTCCTCCTGTAGCTTCAAAATGACATCAACATACTTCTCACCACTGAATGGTGTGCCGGCATCCATGAGTGCCTTGCATGCTTGGAAATGGCAAAGGTTTTTCTGACAGAGCTGGGCCTTCCATAACACAAGTTTTGTGGATAATTTATTTTATTTATTTTTATTTATTTATTTGATTTATACCCCGCCCATCTGGTCTAAAAGACCACTCTTAGTGCTCTTAATGTTCTCACGTTGTCATAGGCAGCACTGACAAGTTGCCCCTGGCCTTGTAACTTCTTGTTACAATAGATTAAGCTCATGTGTGATATCACCAAGAAAAGCTAAGTCCATCAGCCATTTGGAATAACTTAGCACAGGAACAGCCACTCCATCCTTCTCAATGAAGGCTTTCACTTCTGCTTTCAACTAAAAAAATCTCTTCAATACATTTCCCCTACTGAGCCAACATACCTCTGTGAAGTAGAGCACAACCCCATATTCTGACTCCATTTCCTCTAAAAAAGCACAGAACCTTCGGTGCTTTAAGCCCCTGGATCTGATTTGGTTGATGCATTTCACAACGACAGACATCACATTGTCAAGCTTCAGGCATTTGCTGCAAATGGCCTGCTGATGGATAATGCAGTGCAGAGCAATGGCTTCCTCCACACCCTCCTCTTCCAGTTTTTTTTTTTTTGAACAAGTGCCATCAGTCCATTTTTCCTCCCCATCATTGATGGTGCTCCATCAGTTGTTATTCCAACAAACCTCTTCCATGGCAAACCAGCATTCTCAATGGTATCACACAGCTGGTGAAATATCTCCTGAGTGGTGGTCTGGCCATGCATTGGAATTATTGCGAGCAACTTTTCCATCATTTCAAAATTGTCATCAATTACCACGGGCATACATTGTGAGCTGGGCAGTGTCGGTGATGTCTGTGGTCTCATCAAGAGCGAATGAGTATACACCAAAACATTTGGCTTTCTCACACAGTTGGTCATAAATATCACTTGACAGGTCAGAAATGTGCTCTGCCATGGTCTTGGCAGAAAGGCTGATGTTGCTAAACTGACCTTTCTTTTCCAGACTGTCATGAGTTCACTGAAGTTCTGGAAGCTGAGGGGTTAACTACAGCTGAGGAGAATGCTGAGCAATTAGAAGCAGAGACAGCTGAATCGCAACCAGATTCTCCTCCTCCAGTAGCCATGGTGAGGGCTAGACTTCAGCAAAGACTTACGATGCAAAGGTCAGAGGATCGCTTGAAAGCTGCCCGGAGAAACATCAGGTCAGTTAGTCCTGAGTTTTGACAGGATGAAAAGCTTCCAGCAGTTCAATTTCCGTTTTGCTATATAATCAGCTCCCAGATGGCTGGGAAGTTCATGGAAGCAACAAGTCAAATCTGTGGCTTGCCTCCACACTCCTGACTACCTTGTTCTCTGGATCCTTGGCTTTGGACTCTGACCCCAGACTACATTGTGTGTTTTGGCTTTGGACCCTGACCTTGGCTTATTGTTTGTGATTTGGCTTTGGCATTTTGGTATCGGCTCTGCATCCTCTGAACTTCTGACATTAGACTGGCTTATTGGACTTTACTCTTGAAACCATCGGGAATGTGACGCAGAGTATACTTGCAGCCTGTAATATGCAGTTTTTGATGAATTCACCTTCTGTGAATGGCTTTCCTGCTTTAGCAATCATCTCACTAACCACGTAGCTAGCTTCAACTGCTGCATTATTCTCTTTGGTTGCTTTCTTGAAGAAATCTTGTTGCCTCAGTAGACATGTTTTAAGATAGTCAACCCAGTTGGCTCTCTCATCTCCCTGGTACTTTGCATACTCCTCAGCGTGTCTAGTTGTGTAATGACATTTCAAATTGTATTCCTTGTGCACCACAACTTTCTCTGTGCAAATAAGACACATCAGGGCCCCCCTGTGCTCAACAAAGAAATGTTGCATTTCCCACTTCACCTGAAATTGTCTGTGCTCATCACCAAACTTTCTCTTAACTGCAGGCTTTGAAAAAGACATGTTTGGGGCTGTGTAATATATATAATTCCATTTGGTGTCACTGTCACATTGAAGTTTCAATCAAGCGTTTAGCTGGCGCATGGCGAACATCTCAACGCATAAAGAACATAATTTCTACTTTCTTGTAACCACAGCATGGCAGTCGGTGGATAAAAGCCCAGTAACAGTCTCCTTTGTTTTTACACTCAATGTTCATGTCTTTCATGATGACATGAGAAACCTGGCATTTGTAGATGGTAGAAAGTACAGGGATAGCGAGCACAAAAAAGGCAACTGCTCACGGACTGTTATCTACCATGCTGTTGTTACAGGAAAAAGAAGCGGAAATGACACAGTGCTATTATTGATGTCATTTGTTTTGATGACTTTTACATCATATAGAAATATATGTAATGTTCATTGTGTGAGGCAATGCAAACAGTGCGATGCAAAGAAAAAACAATGACCCACAAATAATGGTGCAACCCTATAATTGGTCCGGGTTACCAGGGAGGCTGCATTGAGTTCCTTACTTTTCTTTTCTCCTGCCGCATACATATCCTTTTGATTTATTTTGTCAGAGAGAGAGAGAGAGAGAGAGAGAGAGAGAGCCCTCATATTAACTCTCTAAGTACATTGATGCATGTGTGTGTGTGCATGTATGTGTGTGTGTGAGAGAGAGCACATTTACGTATATTGAGCATATCAAACCTATCAATTCTAAAGGAAATCAACCCTGAGTGCTCACTGGAAGGACAGATCCTGAAGCTGAGGTTCCAGTACTTTGGCCATCTCATGAGAAGAGAAGACTCCTTGGAAAAGACCTTGATGTTAGGAAACTGTGACGGCAAGAGGAAAAGGGGATGACAGAGGATGAGATGGTTGGACAGTGTCATCGAAGCAACCAACATGAATTTGACACAACTCCGGGAGGCAGTGGAAGATAGGAGGGCCTGGCATGCCAGAGCATGGGGTCACGAAGAGTCAGACACGACTAAACAACGACGATATATGTATAATATCCCACTGGGCAGCAACTTAAAAAAAACTTTTTTTCAGTGTTGTGAATGCAGCATGCTGGGACGAATGTCTGTGTGTGCCCAATAGAAATGAGGCAGCCAGCCAGGCACGGAAGAAAACTCTCCATGGCAACACTGTTGTAACTTTCACTCACTGAGAAATGTATCTCTGCTTTATTTATTTATTTATTTATTTATTTATTTATTTATTTATTTATTTATTTATTTATTTATTTATTGAACTTATATGCCGCCCACTCTACCCAAAGGTCTCTGGGCGGCTTACAACAATTAAAATTCAATTAAAATACAACAAAAGATTAAATTATTAAAATACAATTAAAATTGCCACCAGGACCCACAGTTGATGTTATTTCAATTAAAAGCCTTCTGGAACAGGAAGGTTTTGACCTGGCACCAAAATACCATCAAAATTCTTGCATCAAGCCCGGCAGATGTTCCGCCCCCGAGAGCCATATACCGCACCGTGATTGGTAGGTTTGTTCCGCTCCACACACAACACTGTAAAATGCCGTACATATCAATCTTGCGGGCTGCACTAATATTAAACTTTCATATTAAGGTGGGGTCCACAAATTATCATCCCAAGGGACACAATCAGCCCGCGGGCCTCAGGTTTGAGACCCCTGAACTAGAGAGTCCACATCTGACTGAGAACTGTGTAGATTTCTCATGATGGGTTACTAAATGTTCTAAATTTTCTGCATATGGAGCAGACTGTAATAGACCCTTGACCAGTAGAGGAAGTTCAGTTCTCTAAAGTATGAAAGAGCTACTAAGAGATAGCTAACAAATATTTGAAAACTGTACCTCCCTACATTTTGCATGGGCTCTTCCTCTTCCCTGTTTTCTCTGGTCAATGATTGTGGCTCAGCAGTATCCTCCACACATGAACAAGAACTGACCCTTAATTCAGTTCTAGCTGAGAGTTTTGCACTTTGTATATGGTTATCAAGATTTTATTTATTTAAAATATTTTTAACCCACCTTTCTCTTTAAAAAGGACCCAAGGCAGCTTAGAACAATTAAAAGACAATGTTTCAGTTAGTAACAAGGAGTATATAATATTAAAAGGATCAATAAATACAATACAAAAAAAAAACATAAGCAATACCAAAATATATTCAGTGCAGTAACATACAACAATCCATTTAAAAAAACCTTCTTGGCAGACATTCATTCTAGGAAAGCTTGCCTGAAGAGAAAGCAAAGGACAGCAAAGATGGGGCCAATTGAGATTTCTGTGTGAGAGAGTTCCAGAATCTGGGAACAGCAATAGAAGAAGCTCTCTCCTATGTCCTCACCAAATGCTGTACATTTGAAGATAAGAAGATAACAGGATAGTCTTTTTCCAATTATCCTGAGCAGCCTCATTTAAGGGAGGTGTGGTCCTTGAGACAGCTTAGGCTCAAGCCGTTTAGGACTTTATAGATTTATAGAGTATGACCAAACACTCTGTTTCAGTTCACTTCTAATGCAACAATATTTTCCTCTTGCAAATAATCTAAATTGATATGTATCTTTAGCATTAAATCACTGATGGTAAATAACTAGACAGCAATCTTTTCTATCCCTTAAAGAAGAAGATTTTCTATCCCTTAAAGAAGAAGCTTTTGTACCATTTGTTAACTTTGCTTCTATCTAAAAAAGTTGCTTTGTCTTATTATATACTTTTTCACAATAGCAGAAATATGTTGTTTGTTTATGTCTTTCCCTCAAATGTGAATGATTTTCCATAACCTGGTGCAGAAAGGATTCTGAGTCAGCCAGGGAAAGACTGCATACTTCTAAGATATCTTTCTTCCTCTGGAACCAAGCTGGATGTGAACCTTCAAAATTTATACTACATCATAGGAAGCTGGAAGAAGTACGTACCATAATCTGCCATTCCTTAATTATACATGTAGTAAAAATTCAAACTAGACACTGTGACCAAACCTTAAACTGCACCTGACTTTACTGCATGCCATCATGTAGCCCATACTATAACACTGATGTATTAATTTGGTTCAGAATATTTTGTACAGCTTCTGGTTTTAAAAATGCCAACTTGATTTACAAGAAAAGTGGAATACAAGAAAACAAACTGATAAAAACTATGGAGCTGTGTTAAAACAATAAAAAATTATAAAATGATTCTTTTTAAATCGTTCATTCAAAATCAGGAGTAACAACGATGTTAATGGTTAAAAATTGTCAGAAGTATGCTTAAAAAGAAATAAGTCTTTAACTGATGGTACAATAACCCCACACTGGGACATTGTGTTATATAACAGCTATGATTAGAAAAAAGGTAATTATTGTGCAACTGGATCTTTTGAATGACTGACTGATTTGCTTTCTCCTGTTCCTACTTTTGTCAGCTTGTCTTTATCTCCTTTTCTAAAATTCTCTCTGCCTACCCAATTCTAACAACAAATCCTTTTCTTACAAAATGGCATCCTGTGAAAATGGTCTCCACCATACCATAATGTTAGGAAGCTTATTGTGACCAGTAGGGATGTACTTTTCATGTTCTAATGAAAGACTCTAAAGACAAAAGAGGTTCTTTTCGATACTTTGGGGTTCTTTGCTGAAAAAGCACCTCTGAAATAGAAATTATTCATGCTCATGAAAGATGAACACAGAAAAGTTTCACTTTTCTCTGTGTATATTCCCTCTTTGGTGTTAACTTTCGGTTCCTATTATATGTCAAATTTCCTGAGAAAAATTTCATCCAATAGTGATTTAAGTCTGCTGACTAGAGTGTCTAAGAGAAGGGATGAGTGTAAATTTTGAATGCGTAAAAGAGGTTTGGCAATAGTGAGGGGTGCTCCTTGGTTAATTGTTCCTTGTGGAATTACCATGCTGAACTCCTTATACCATCTTCTATTTTCGGTTATGGCTTGCCTACCTCTGGCCTGCTCTTCATCCATCTTCCATCCTTCCATCCTTTCCTTTTTCTGTAATTTTCTCTTGGTTGGCGAGATGGTGAACCAGTCCTTGTGTGTGTGTTCTGTGCTGTCAAGTCAGAACTGACTTATAATGACCCTAATAGAGCTTTCAAGGTAAGTGAGATATTCAAGGAGTGGCTTTACCCATTTCATTCCACCACACCCACCACCACCCCCGTGAGTTTCCATAGTCAAGTGAGGATTCAAAACCTGCTCTGCACCGTCCTATTCCGTCACTCTATCGACTACTCCATATTGGCCAGTACTTTCTCTGGCCTTACTGGAGGGACAGTAAGATATAAATGTAAATAATAATAATTAAAAATGTTGCACATTTCACCCAGCTAAATATTTGGAGGTTCAATGCAAAGGGGTGGAATAAAATGCCTTCCTAAGTGTGTGTGTGTGTGTGTGTGTGTGTGTGTGTGTGTGTGTGTGTGTGTGTGTGTGTGTGTGTGTGTGTGTGTGTGTGTGTGTGTGTGTGTGTGAGAGAGAGAGAGAGAGAGAGAGAGAGAGAGAGAGAGAGAGAGAATACTTCCCCTGATATAAATGTCCTCAAACATTTTTCCCATGCCCCATTCAGGTGAGTCAGTGTGTAAAGTTTCGTTTTAATTCTGATTTTCATTTTTATATTTCTCAAATGACACAGTGTCCTAAACAATGGCATTACTACCATGGTCCATGGTATCACCCTCTTCCAGAAAAAATATCTCTTTTTCTTCTTCTTGATGTATCCAGCTGTAAATGTTTTATGAGCCTGATTCAGGACTAGCCCAAGGCATTTGACCATCTGAGGAAAATTACCCCTCACAACAACTTTTTCTACCACCTTATATCTCTGCAGCTTCCTCCCTGCCCCAGACCCAAGGTGCTGCTATGCCACCAGCTCCCAAACCTTGACTCTGAAGACGTACACCAGATTGCCTCTCGGTGGCTTTCCAGATGTTGTTTGGCTACAACTCCCATCATAACTCACAATTTCCTATGCTGATTAAGGTTAGCAAGAGTTGCAGTCTAGGAGCATTTGAGAGAATCATGCATTCTTCAGCTTTGATTCATGATTCTGTCTCCCTTCCAATAGTGCTATTCTTATACACTGATTTTTATTTTATTTTATTGCTCCATTCCTAGACTACAAATACAAAGGCAGTCACTTATGAATGCTAAATAACTCCAACCCAACAGTGATCCTTAGTGAACCCCCTCAATTATTTTTGCCCATTGTGAAAACTGTCCAAGTTTTACTACCCTCTGCTTCCTATTCTTTAACAAATTGCTGACCTAGAAAAGAATCTATTCTCTTCTCACTTGATTGCTAAATTTATTCAGATTTCCAGAAAGCAACTTGTCAGATTTGCCATGATTCACATGTACTCAATAAACGTTTCCTTTTGAAAGACGTTTGTGGGACTATGACTTAACTGGACCAATCTGCCAAGTTGCAATTACACTTTTTATGCAGGGGCAGTGCACGTTGACCTGGCATCTTCCAAGCATAATCTCTTTACACCTATCCAACCCAAAGAACCAGAATGGAGATTTGCAATTAGGTACCAGGGAGGCTGATCTATCCTCTTTGACTCTCTGACCTCTACCTCTTCCTGCTCCTCTTGTTAGACTGACCATAAGGCCTATCAGCCTCACCTTTTTTCTTGTCCTGCTTCTGTAAGGGGCAGAAATGCTTTCACTCTTCTTCTGTGTGCCCTCCAGGCAACATGTCCATCTAGTTAGACTTTAGGCTTTTCTACCTAGAATGTAATTTTCTTAAGAAAGTTTTTTTTAAAAAAAAAAAAACTTATCCTGCTTTATTGTGAGTCTGTTCTGCAGCTTACGACCCATACTTCTACACTTCACCTATTCTGCTTGTGAACTAGAGTGCTCTTATAGGCCAGATGGGCGGGGTATAAATCAAATAAATAAATAAACAAACGCAGGATAAATTGTCTAAGAACTGCTGCAGTTTACTGCATTCTTACATGTACACTATACATAATTGAGCCATGTTCAGAGACTAAATAATAAATTGAGGTAAACTTTGGAGATGTTGTCTTTTGGGGAATACGCTGACTTACCCCATAGATATTAGGGGTTGTTTTTAGATATTCAGGGTTGTTTTCTCTCTCAAAAATATTGCTTAAGAAGTTATTTCTTAGAGATATTACTATTTTTGTCAAAGATCAATATCCTTCTCACTATAGGCAACATACATGTTTGCTCCCCCCACCACACACCTTTTTCTTTAAAAGGTTCCAAAATGGCTTATATCATTAACATGTCTTTCAGGCAATATTTAAAAGCCAAAAACAGGAAGTATACGAATATTAAAAAGAATTAAACAAATATTACACTAAAATGGTAAATAATATCAATACTAAAAACATTTAAAAGCACCAAGACACAGCCATCCATTTAAAAACCACTCTCAGGCAGCCAGTCATTGAGACTAAAGAGAAAGGCCTTGCTCTCTGTGGAGCAGAGATGGGGCCAGCCTGGAAGGGAGTTCAGACATTGGGAGCAGCAACAGAGAAGGCCCTCTCCCGTGTCCTGTGACAATGGTGAGACCAAGAGAATATCGGCTCCACCAGTGCTTGTCGCCGAGAAGAGCTCCTTTGCCCTCCCATCGGACTAGCACAAGATGTGCTATTCTTGTATTTACCTGGGAGGGAGCATCCTTAAAGGGACGCTAACTCATGTGCTTGGCCTCTTTCAAGGCTTGCATCCCACCCATTCACCCACCCAATATCCAGTGTGAGTCTGATCATCCTATTGGGGGATGGATAGGAATTTTTGACCAGCTACTTAATTGGCTGAAGCAGCCGTGGGGATTTTTTGTTTATCCCACACTGGCATGTGGTTAATATAGTTCCACTGCTATTTAATTGCTTTAACGTTTGGTTGCACAGCAGGTAGTGCGGAAGAAAACTGAATCAGTGAGTGCCCATGGAGTTCAAGCAGTGCATAGTGGGTCTGAACTTTCAATGCTGAAGATCATGAGGTTACAGTGCTGGGAGGAAAGACCTGCTGGGGCCCTCCCCTGGCTGAGGGCCGCCAAAGGCTGGGGGCTTGCATGCCTGGCAGGGCTTGATTTTTCGCTGACCAGGGTCATGCTGTCTTAGGAACAGTATGACAACGGGGCATGGGACTCTCCCATATAGGTTGGTGAGGGGGTCCTGTGAGAGCTTCAGCACCATACCTGATACCGCACTACCACATGCCCCTGGTTTCTAAGCCATAAATTATGGCATGCTGATCTAATAAAGTGTGGCCCTATTTATACCCATCACCTGTGTCTCACCTCATTATTCCAGAGGGGGAGGGTAAAGGCCTCTGATGATTATTTTAACACTCAGATGGGATCATAAGGGAGACACAGTCCTTGAGATAGGTTTGTCCCAAATCTATACTTGCAATGTGCTTATGTGATCCAGTTTAAAGAGGATGGCAAACCTGTAGCATAGGCATGACTCTTAATGAAAATGTTCTGTTGTTTTGAAATTTTAAAATATCTACACAGATTAGGAAAAATGACATAGAACTGAATTAAAAACAATGCACACATCTTTCACACAGCCGCGCCTGATAGGGCTATGAAGAAAAAAGTAGATCATATTGAATGTATAACCATCACATTCACATGTCCCCTCTTTTCTTTGTTTCTCTACGTCTCAGTGACTCTTCTGTGACTCATACTGAGTTTTGACTTTTTCCTTTCCCACTTTGTTCAGATTGCAGGATTTCCTTGCCCCTCCCCCAGGTTTGCTCATCAGCAGAACATTTTATAGAATCAGATTACACAGAGCTAACAAAGCGTTTATGTGAACTGCTACTATAATTCCCGAATACATTGCTACTATAATTGTTGCAACGTGTCTTTCAGCTGTTATTGCTGTGCAGATAAGAAGTAAAAAAAGACCAAGTGTGTGCTAGACATCAATTATTTGTTAAAAGAAATTTTAAGATCTCAGTGTCTACACTCTCCCTGAATGAACATGCTCCATTTTAAAACTCTCTGTTGGTCATGATATTCAATGGACAAGAGAATAGCTTGTGCCTTTTAAACAAAACAAAACCTGGTAGGCAAGGCAGGTATGTTACCAATTACTTATCTGCTTGTCCATCTGCCTTTTGTTGCATGAATATTTTTCACAGTATGAACCTCTTAAGACCCACATAGGTATTTGTTACAGTGGATCACCAAATACCTGTTACTTAAAGAAGAAAAAGAATGGTAACAGTTGATAATGGGGCCATTTCTATCTTAATTACTCCGTAGGAATCACCCTGCACAAAAGTAAAGAGGCTGATACCTACAGCCATTATTTCAGTTTTGCCAGTAATAAAGTGTGGGGAGACTGGGTCCTTATATTCACTTGCAAATTTGTTTTAACTATGTCCATTTGCAAGCTGAGCCACAGTGATGGCCCCATGTCATAAGGGAAATGAAAGCTGTTTATTAAGACACATTGAGGGGAAAATCCTGCCATTCTTTCTTTGGAATCCTGATGTCTTTTGTTAGCACAAGGCATTTTTAAAATCTCATCTGCAGTCACATCCTTCTTTTCCATCAGCTTTAATGCTTTTAAAGAAGAGCTCTCCCAAGTGAAGAACCAGCTAAGTGGATATGTTGCACTTTGCAATTCCAGCTGTCCAGCTTCTTTGAAATGTGTAAGTGGGCCTTTGCTCATGCTTAATCAACCCTTTTGATAAATGCATCTACTGCTTAAGCAGCCTAATTGGCAAGCTCTGTCCTTTATGTCCTGATCTGTGTGACATCAGTTTTCTATCTGTTACTATTCAAAGCCTTCTCCAGATGGCTTTCAGTTAAGGCTGGCCCTTGCTGCTTCCTTGAAATATGATGGGTGTTCTCTGCAGGTGTGCTTCAGAAAGGCCTCAGAAAGCAGAGGTGCTTTTAGCATGAATTAACATTCTATCATAGGATCTGGTTAGAATGACCAGAAGCTAATCATATTGTGATGTGGCAGCATGAAAAACCTAATGCGGTTCCAGACAGTATCAACTAATACCAATTAATTTTAGAGCCCAAATCAAAGAAACAAATAGTGCCACTCTGTTTTGCTTTGTTCAGACTTTGCCTGTCTCTGTTTCTGGGCACTGCAGCTTCAGAAGAATATCAATAGGCTGCAGTGTGCCACAAGGATGCCTACCAAGATGGGAGATTCCAATAAGTAAGTCTTATGATAAAACTGAAAGGAGATATGAGAGCCATCTTCAGATATCTGAAGAACTTTCACAGAGTTGTGTGAGAGTAGAATATACTGCACTGGTGGAACTTCCGAGAAAAAGTTGTTTTTTCTAAATTTCATATGTTCTTAGCATAGACAATGTAAGTCCAAAATATCTCTCTTGTCTAATGACATACAATATAGAGGATAGGATTTGAGGCTCTAACACTTCATACCTCTTCCTCTGATCTTCTCCATTCTACTATTTGTGGATTAAACTTGAGGCAGAAGTATGAAGACAGAAATTACATGTTTCAGTTTTTTTACTATTAGCTATCTGAAAGGTAGGTGCAAACCCACCTGATTTACACATGCTGCTTTAATGGGATTCCTCACATTAAAACAAGATGTGGAGCAGCTGCTGGCTGGCCAATGCTAGGAGGCTTCCTACTACCACTGACAGTGCCAGGGTAGGGACAGCAGTTCACATGCTCAACATGCAGCAAAAATGGAGCTGCTGAAGCTGCCCCCTGCCCCCCACAGCAAAAACAATGTTGCCAGATGGCCAGTGCCAAAGTGGCTGGGAAACCTCCCAGTACTGTCTGGGCAGCTAGCCTGAGGGCCAGCTCTGTTTTTGCCAGATGTCAAGCCCCAACCCTGGTGCTGCCAGAAGCTGGGAAGCATCCCAGCATTGGCTGGCCAGTGATAGAAGACATGGAGGAGTTTTTAAAAAGTGTGCATTAGCCCCATTTATAAACTGTACTAGGGTGCCGTGTGCAGTGACCAAAATTTCTGCAAATTTACCTAGCAATATCCAGTTTGAGGAGTTACCGCCAGTAACTCATCTGACACAGTTACATGGTGAGTTTGCTTTCATTTAATATTTTTAAAGAAAACTTTGATGTCTACCTGTCAGGGATGTTATACTAGATGATTCTTGAAGTCACATCCAATTTTATGGTTTTATGAATCTATGATATGAATGGCCTCTTGTCTTTCTTTCAGCCCATTTCTATCTTACATTTAATCATTGTTGGCTTCTTATTGTTCATCACTGATGTAATTATACGCAACCCAACAACATTTTTGTTTGCTTTTTGCTTGATTATGAAGCTGGATTTTCTCCCCTGTTGCTGACTGCCATGAGCATATTGGAGCCAAGGTTCGTAGTATCAGAGTTCTGAGTCTTTTTCAATTAACAGAGACAAGGGCTTCATCTGCCACCCACAACCTGAGGCTTCCCTGTTCCTTTACTGCTTACCTATAATTCTCACAATTCCTGGGGGCAACTGTGGAGAATGTTTGCTTTTTGCTCCCAACAACATGTTGCATGCTATACCTGTTATGATGAAAAGTGATTGATCTTGAATAGAAAAATGAAACACATGGGAAGGATTTGACTGGCTCTACCCACTGATGGAAGAAGCCCATCAAAATTCTTGCATGTAGTGCATCTTTTCACCTGATGTATTCCAGTATACCCTCAATATCTGTTCTAGGAGACTGGGTAACCCTCCAGAGCAATGTTTCAGTTATGGAAAAAATAACTGAAGAGGGAAGGAGAGAAGAAAGCGATCCAGCTTTAGAAGTTCAAGACCTGAGAGGAAATTGCATCCTCTGAGATGTGCTTACTACTGAGTTTCTTCCAGGACCCAGTAGCATCCTGATTATTAGAATTACAAAATCAATGACTCCTATTTGAGATGCGAGTCATAAGCTTGACCTAGGTGGCTCCATTATTAGATTCTGCCTGAGCATTTGGCTATGGGACTGTTGTGATAAGTGTCTGTACTTCAAAATTGAACATGTATCCCCAATGATTTGCTGCTATGTTGTTCTGTGTTTCCTCCTTTTTCTGGCAATGTTCTGCTCATTCTCTCTCCTTTGCCTTTAAAAATCATTGTTAAAGGTCACAGGGGTTTCAATGAATCCCTTTTAACTTCCCTGTTGTTTATTATTTCAGACCTTGGGTCTGGGTTCAGTGAATGTGGGACCAGAATTGAGGAGAGAGGGAAAGAGAAAAATTGATGTTGAGCTTGACTGCATTTTTATACTTGAACAGTCTGATTTAATCAGATCTGAAAGCCATAAGGGAGCAAGAGCAGGTGGTTCATCCTTCCTTATGGACAAAAATGAAGTCATTTTTGTCCATAAGGAAGGATGACTCACAAATAACATTTCTTATTTGCTTTCAAGTTTAATTATTTCAGATTCACAAAGGTAGGAAGAGAGAGCAACCTAACACATGATGTTGTTGGTTTTCAAGATCTAAGCCAAGCTGCTAATGATAGGACATTTGGGAGGTCATTAATTCAATTAGTCATATAATGCTATTTACTTCTGTAGCGACAGGACAGGTGGAATGGTTGAAACTATGATAGGATATAGGCACCAAAGCTCTGCTGACATGAAGTAGGACCATCCCCATCCACAAAGCTAAATTAACCAATAAATCAATAAATCTGCACGCTTCTGAATATTTGTTCTCTATTCTTTTTAAAATAGATTTTTAAATATTTTTACAACCTGGCACTGAATCTCTTTGCAAGCATGAATATTTTTTTTAGCCTGGAAAGACTTAAAAATTAACTTAGGTCCTGATTGACAATTTCAAAAGTACAGATTGCCCCAGTCCTGGAGCTGATTTCACCTTTCAAAATTTGTGTCAGTAGCCTCATCTCAAAAATTCTAAGAGAATGTATCTTGAAACTACTAGGGCTGGGACAAACACACTTGCTTTGTGCTTTTGTAATACAGAAATATTTTGAATATGCCATACAAAAATATGTGCTACTTCCTTGAAGATACGTGGTAATATGTCCCCCTTTCTGAAAGATTGTGACTCCATTACTTTCTTGAAAGCAAGCCTGGTGTTTTTTACTATTCAAAGAAAACATGTCTTTTGACCTTGTTTCTGTGACCTTTAATAATTGCTCTAAACTATCCAAATATTTCCCTTCCTCACTCAGAAATCTGTAGCAATATATCTACTTTTCAAAGTCCTTGGTGGTAATCCTGTAGCATGCATGCACAGTGTGTTAGGAAATCATGGTTTATCCCATTTGAAAGGACTTTTTTGAGGACCAATATTTCATCCCATACAGTCTATGCAGCCTGGATTATTTTCAAATAAAAAGTGGGTGTGATCAACCATTCTCTTTCAAGGTGAGCAAGATTGGTATTTTCAGTTTGTATCATCTATTTTAAATCTGGGGACATTTAGATTTATCTGTTTCTGAATGGGAAACAATTTTCTTTTGAAAAATTAATACTTGAAAACACTTTGCTAAACCATGTCAAAATTGGACAGAGCAAGAGCAAACTGTCTGCTCCAAGTGTACCAAACTTGATGCTGATCTGAAGCCCTGTTTAAAAGTCATAATTTGGGCTGCCCCCACTTTTAGAATTGCCTTAAGAAATGTTGATTATCTCTGCAACAATGCTTTTGTTGATGACTAGCTTTCGTGTAGTGTTAATTGTTGGATAACAGGACATAAACCTTCCCACAGATGGGTTCCCTGCTAAAGGTCACAATCTATTTATTTTACAAAAATTAACCAAAAATGGAGAAGCCATATGTGAAAAACTAAGTACTCCTTATGATTCCATAGCTTGTAGAACTACCTTTAGCAGCAATAACCTGACATAATTGTTTTCTGTATAACTTTATCAGTCACTCACATCATTGTGGAAGAATTTTCCCCCACTCTTTACAATGTTGCTTCAGTTCATTGAGGTTTGTGGACATTTGTTTATGATCAAGTCTCTGAAGATCCCACTACAGCATTTCAGTTGGGTTGAGGTCTGGACTTTGACTGGGCTATTGCATCACTTTGCTTCTTTTCTTTTTCAGCCATTCTGTTGGATATTTGCTTGTGTGTTTAAGATTATTGTCCTGTTGCATGACTCAATTCTGGCCATGCTTTAGCTTTCAGACAGATGGCCTCACATTTGACTTTAGAATACTTTGGAATATGGAGAAGTTCAGAGTTGACTCAATGAGTGCAAGGTGCCTAGGTCCTGTGGCTTCAAAACAAACCTAAATCATCACTCTCCATCACTGTGCTTGACAGTTGGTATGAGGTGTTTGTGTTGATATCCTGTGTTTGGTTTTCACCAAATATGGTGCTGTGTATTATGGTTAAACATCTCCATTTTGGTCTCATCTGTCCAAAGGACATTGTTCCAGAAGTCTTCTGGTTTGAGATGCAACTCTGGAACCTAAGCCATGTGGCCATGCTCTTTTTAAAGAGAAGAGGCTTTTTCCTGGCAACCCTTCCAAACAAACCATACTTGTCCAGTCTTTTTCTAATTTTACTCTCCTGAACTATAAATTTAACATGTTACCTGAAGCCTGGAGAGTCTGAGAGGTAACTCATTTTTTTCCCCAATTTCTCTGGGTATTATACAGCCTGACCTCAGGGTGAGTTTGCTTGGATTTCTACTTCTGTGAACATTGACAACTGTGTTGAATCTTTTCCACTTGTGATTATCTTCCTCACTGTAGTATGATGAACTTTAAATTGTTTGAAAATAGCTTTATAACCCTTTTCAGATTGATGGGCAGCAACAATTGCTTCTCTTCAGTCATTGCTGATGTGTTTCCTCCTTGGCATTGTGTTAACACACACCTGTATGATCCAGACCAGCAAACTGCTAAAACTTTGGCTTTTATAGAGGTAATCACACTTGTTGATGATCAGTTACACAAGGGTATTTGGTTAGCAATATCTGACTGCTACTTTGCCTCTATTGTACTTAGCTTCTTAATTCCTATGGAAGCATGGTTCACTTAGTTTTTCACACATGGCTTCTCCATTTTGGATTTATTTTTGTGAAATAAATCATGACACAGTTTAATATGTCATGTCTTGTTGTTTATCGGAAATTGTATTAATCTAATTTTCAAATCCGGTTAATTACCAGATGATTGTTATTATGTCCTGATATGTAAAACTATAGAATTCAAATAGGGTGTACTTCCTTTTTCAAATTACAGTCAACCCTTGACTTACGAACGGCCTGAGTTACAAACATTTTGACTTACAAACTGCTCTCATAGGAAAATATTGACTTGACTTACGAACTTAGATTTGAGTTATGAAACACACAGGAGGCGGGGAAAGCGTGAAATTTGAATTTCAGTTAATCGTTGGCCAGTGAAGAGGATGCCTGCCTGCTTCCTCGCTCTTCCCAGCGTTTAGAGAGTGGATTGAGAGAAAGTCTTCGGACTGCCTGGTACAGCCTGGTATTGCCTGGACTGTATTTTTATATTTGGCTATTTTGGGGGTTTTGGATTTTTGAATTTTTGATGTTTGCTTTTTGACATTCTTTTTTTAAGCAGAGTGACTACATGTTCTGGGTGAGTACACAGTATGTTTTTACTTTACTGTATGTACTGTACAGGGTTTTTTGCAGCTTGGTGGGGGGTGGGGCTGGGGGGGTCTTGTAGTGTTTTAAAATATCTGTGCCTGTGGTTAAAATATTCTTTGAGTGAATGTGCTGTTCGTTCAGGAAGGCAGGCATTTTTGTGCTGGAGGAATGGTTGCTGGATTGCTATGCCTTGCTGTGGGGGGGGGAGTGTTAGGTCAATCAACCTCTTGTGCAACCAACAAACATATAGCCTAGTGCCCTCTGGAGATGTTGGTCTGCAAATCCTGCAGACCTAGTCAGCTTTGCCATAGTGAGCACCAGTGAGAGACATCATACTAAATTATATCAGAAGACCACCAGTTATTGGGTGAGTGGAATACAGAAATAGAAGTAAAGAGTTTGTTCATAATATGAGGAATTATAGCAAGCTTCCCCTGTGCAGTTTCTTAACATGACCCACATTTCCTGTATTTTATTTGCATTGGCCACAGTCTATTGCAGCTTTAAGCATGCTCAAGTCTATTGAAACCAATGTGCTTAAATACATTTTATTCCATTTTGTAGTGTAGCAACTTGGGTCGTTGTTGCTGCTGCTGTTCAAACATTATCTGAAGAAAGAGTCCCAAAAAGTAAAATGTGAGAGTTTATAATGCTTTCAAGGAAAAAAAAATAAACAAATAACACAGGCCAATTTATTGCAAGTTAGCACAAACACAGCACTGCACACAGTGATGCTGAAATGCTCTTTTGAGCAAATAAACACTCAGATTAATCTACAGGTCCTGTAATGTATGATTTGATCAGAAACCTCCTGAAGCAATTTAGCAGAAATTTATTTTCTTGCTTGTTCTTGTACATAGAAGAATGCCCCCGAGAACTGTCTAATCTCACTTTATGTAGTGAACTAAAAATTATCTCTCTAAACTTTCTGCGCAAGTAAACAAAAAAATAATAATTATATGACCTCAGTGGGGGAGAAGAATACTTTTTCTTCAGTTGGCTACAAAGAGATGGGGATTGTAGGGTAAATAAAATATATGCATAGAGATTGGGACACCAGCATGGTGGAAGACCCCATCTATGACCTGGATATGATTTGGCAGAATACATCTAGAATGTCTCTGTAGAGAGCTGTTTACATATACAGTAAGTGAACTTGAATAAGGAAAGATAAGCGGGGAAGGGAAAAGGGTTCACATTATCAAGCATGGTCAAAAGATTTAGGGTTGCCTTTTCTAGGCAGCCACCATATGAGGATAAATTGAGGATAATTTGTGGCTATTGGTCCTTATTTGTGGAAACATCTTCCCTGATGCCACATATTATTTAATAATTCAGACTGAACATCTAGGGAAAATAAAGCTTCCCTTCTGAAATAAAAAAATCAGTCAGTTTTCACTTGGCCATGTAGAGAGAATAGTTCATATTTTTTAACGAAACAATTGGGTCCAGTGGTAAGATGCAAACCCCAACTTGTCCAGGTCTTTGAAATCTCTTTAAAGAAACTCAGATGTGGTTTTTCTCTCACTTCTACCACTTCTTAATCTTCACTGCTAAAACCACAAACAAACAAACCAATACATCACCTTGAGGAAAAATTAGGGAGTACAAGAAGTCAGAGAAGGCTTGCTACCACCCAGAAGCAGTCTCTTCAGGACCCACTCCTTAGCACAAAGTAATGTTCGGAGTATCACTGTCTTCCAAGGCATGGGTGGGGAGGCATAATTCCCTCAATATTTAAAACACTGTTGCTGGACATTTGAAAATTCAAAGGGGTATTTGAGTATTCTACAAAAAGGAGTACAATGGTGCCTCGCTTAATGACGATAATCCATTCCAGGAAAATCGCTGTTAAGCGAAAAAGTCGTAAAGCAAAATTTAAAAACCCATTGAAACGCATTGAAAACCATTCAATGTGTTCCAATGGGCTAAAAACTCACCGTCCAGCGAAGATCTTCCATACGGTGGCCATTTTCGGTGCCTGTATAGCAAGGAATCCATCCCAAAGCACAGCGAGGAGCCGTTTTAAGCACCCGGTGGCTATTTTGAAAACTATTTTGAAAGCGTGGGACGACTGTATCTCTTATTACTGTTGCATTGGGTTAGTGTATTTGGCTGGCCAATTTAAGACAAATACTTCTTCAGCTGTTCCTTTGGCAATATTACAAAAGATCAGTATGGTGCCTACTATCTGATGCATCAGGAAAATACATTGCTTTTAAAAGTTGTGAATATTAGAACTGTTGTACATTTGGATATATTATATGTCTGTCTGCCTGATGATGAATGAGTGCTTATGCTCCAAAACTGTGACATTCTATTTGTTGATTAGTTGTTAAGTCGTGTCCAACTCTTTGTGACCCCATGGACCAGAGCATGTTAGGCCCTCCTGTCTTCCACTGACTCCTGGAGTTGGGTCAAATTCATGTTGAATTTGATGGTCTACAACCATCTTGTCCTCTGTTGTCCCCTTCTCCTCTTCACACTTTCCCAACATCAGGGTCTTTTCTAGGGAGATTTCTCATCTCATCAGATGGCCAAAGTATAGAAGCCTCAGCTTCAGGATCTCTCTTTCAAGTGAGCAATCAGGGTTGATTTCCTTCAGAATGGATATGTTTGATTCTTTGCAGTCCAGGGGACTCTCAAGAGTCTCCTCCAGCGCCACAATTCAAAAGCATCAATTCTTCGATGGTCAGCCTTCTTTATGATCCAGCTCTCACTTCCATACATCGCTACTGGAAAAACCATAGCTTTGACTATGCGGACCTTTGTTGGCAAGGTGATGTCTCTGCTTTTTAAGACACTGTCAAGGTTTGTCATCACTTTCCTCCCAAAAAGGAGGCATCTTTTAATTTTGTGGCTGCTGTCACCATCTGCAGTGATCATGGAGGCCAAGAAAGTAAAATCTGTCACTGCCTCCACATCTTCTCATTATGTTTGCCAGGAGGTGATCGGACCAGTGGCATGATGTTAGTTTTTTTGATGTTCAGCTTCAGACAGGTTTTTGCACTCTCCTCTTTCAACCTCATTAAGAGGTTCTTCAATTCCTCCTCACTTTCTGCCATCAGATTGGTAGCATCTGCAAATCTGAGGTTGTTGATATTTCTTCCTGCAATCTTAATTCTGGTTTGGGATTCCTCCAGTTCAGCCTTTCGCATGACGTATTCTGCATATAAGTTAAATAAGCAGGAGGACAATATACAGCCTTGTACTCCTTTCCCAATTTTGAACCAATCAGTTGTTCCATATCCAGTTCTAACTATTGCTTCCTGTCCCACACGTAGATTTCTCAGGAGAAAGATAAGGTGGTCAGGTACTCCCATTTCTTTAAGAACTTCCCACTTCTTTAAGTGCTTTAACATTTAAGAACTTTCAGGTCTTTAAGGAAAGAAATGTAATTATCAATTGGCTAGTGTAGGTGGAGTTATCTGACAAGAAGGACACAGCTGTGTGGAATTAACTACCATGAAGTGAACCACTAATTTGATTGGTTGGAGGTAGTATAAATTAAGAAGCTGGCTATTTATTTATTTTATTTATTTATTCGATTTATATCCCGCCCATCTGGTATATTTATACCACTCTGAGCGGCTAGTGTGCCCTTCACAGTTCTATTTTGACTGTCATGCTTATGTTATGTCTATTTGACTGCTGAATGCTTATCTTTCTGTTCCTGTGGTAATGGTTTCCCTTGACAATTTTGTCCAATTGTGTCTGACTCTAGGCGGTGGTGCTCATCTCTGTTTCCAAACCATAGAGCTAGCATTTTGTCTGCAGACAATCCTCCGTGGTCACATGACCAGCATGACTAGACACGGAACACTGTTTACCTTCCCACCGAGGTGGTACCTATTTATCTACTCGCATTTTTGTCTTTTGCATGCTTTTGAACCTCTAGGTTGGCGGGAGCTGGGACAAGTGACTGGGGCTCACTCCATCATGTGGATTCGATCTTACAACTGCAGGTCTTCTGACCTTGCAGCACAGAGGCTTCACTGGTTTAACCCGCAGCACCACCATGTCCCTTATATAGTCCTGTGATTACAGTAAGTAGATATTCTCTGCATTCACTACTGGTGTCTTCCTGTGTGCCTTACTATGCTGGAACCTGTGGTCCAAACATATGTAGCTTTTGCGTAGTCAATGAAGCAGAGGTAGATGTTTTTCTGGAACTCTCTGGCTTTCTCCATAATCCAGTGCATGTTACCAATTCGGTCTCTAGTTTCTCCTTCCCTTTGAAATCTAGCTTGTACTTCTTGGAGTTCTCAGTCCACATACTGCTGAAGCCTACCTTGGAGGATTTTGAGCATAACCTTGCTAGTCTGTGAGATGAGTGCAATTGTACTGTAGTGGGAGCATTCTATGACACTGTCCTTCTTTGGGATTGGGATGTAGACTGATCTTTTCCAATTCTCTGGCCACCGATGAGTTTTCCAAACTTGGTGGCATATTGAGCATAACACCTTAATAGCATCATCTTTTAGGATTTTAAATAGTTCAACTGGAATGTCATCATCTCTGCTGGCCTTGTTGTTAGCTATGCTTTCTCAGGCCCACTTGAGTTCACTCTCTAGGATGTCTGCCTTAACGTCAGCAACCACACTATCTGGGTTGACTGGGACATCCAGGTCTTTCTGGTATAATTCCTCTGTGTATTCTTGCCACCTTTTCTTGATGTCTTCTGCTTCTGTGAGGTCCCTGCCATTTTTGTCCTTTATCATGTCCTTTTTGCACAAAATGTTCCATTAATATCTCCAATTTTCTGAACAGATCTCTCGTTTTTCCCTTTCTATTATTTTCCTCTATTTCTTTGCACTGTTCATTTAAGAAGGCCCTCTTGTCTCTCCTTGTTATTCTTTGGAAGTCTGCATTCAATTTTCTGTGACTTTCCCTATCTCCCTTGCATTTTGTTTCCCTTCTCTTCTCTAGTATTTGTAAGGCCTCATTAGGCAACCACTTTGCTTTCTTGCATTTCCTTTTCTTTGGGATGTTTTTTGTTGCTGCCTTATGTACAATGTTACGAGCCTCTATCCAAAGTTCTTCAGGCACTCTGTCCACCAAATCTATTTCCTTACATTTGTTCTTCATTTCCACTGTGTATTCATAAGTGATTTGGTTTAGATTATGCCTCTTTAGACCTCTGGTTTTTCCTGCTTTTTCAGTTTAAGCTTGTGTTTTGCTATAAGAAGCTGATGATCAGAGCCGCAATCAGCTCCAGGTCTTATTTTTGCTGACAGTATAGAGCTTCTCCATCTTTGGCTGCAGAGCACATAATCAATCTGATTTCAGTATTCCCTGTATAGTGATGTCCATGTGTAGAGTCACTTCTTGTGTTGTTGGTAAAGAGTGTTTGTGATGACCAGCTTGTTCTCTTGACATATCTGTATTAGCCTTTGCCCTGCATCGTTTTGAACTCCAGAGCCAAACTTACCTGTTGTTCCTTTTATCTCTTGACTCCCTACTTCGGCATTCCAATCCCCTATAATTAGAAGAACATCTTTCTTTGGTGTCAGTTTTAGAAGGTGTTGAAAGTCTTCATAGAATTGTTCAATTTCAGCCTCTTCAGCATTGGTGATTGGTGCATAACTTCAATTACTGTGATGTTAAAAGGTCTGTCTTGGATTTGTATTAAAATCATTCTATCATTTTAAAGATTGTATTCCAGTACAGCTTTTCCCACTCTTTTGTTGACTATGAGGGCTACTCCCTTCCTTCTACGGGCTTCTTGCCCACAATAGTAGATATGATAATTGTTTGACTCCAGATATGAACAGTCTCTTATTATTTTATATCTCCGTGTTTTTATTCTGATTTTATTCGATTATATTTGTATTTTAAACAATTGTGACGGCTTTTAGCTAATACAATAAACTTAAACTTGGCTTGGATAATTGTCTGAATTGAATTCACACGTTCCCATCCATTTTATTTCACTGACACCCAGGATGTCAATATTTATTCTTGCCATCTCCTGTTCGACCACATCCAGCTTACCAAGGTTCATAGATCTTACATTCCAGGTTCCTATGCAGTATTTTTCTTTGCAGCATCGGACTTTCCTTTCACTTTTATAAAGAGCATCAAATTCATTCCAAACTTTTGCTAGTCTGTAACATAAGTGTTATTAATAGAAAAATCACACAAAGCCAGAAGACTACTAAAATTGGCCCTCCATCAGCTATTATTCTTAAACATTTAGAATCTTCTTAATTTGTCTTTGGGAGCATATTTTTTTATCAGTTGTTCATTTGTAAGCAGCACACTCTGCTTTGCTTTGCTTTTGTTTTTTCTTTTCTGAGTTAAGCATTTTTTAATGAAAAATATAATCTTCCAGTTGACTGGAAAGATTGGAGCCTAAGATAATGGGTGGAATGTCAATGAGGAAGCTACCACCAATAATCACGTTCTTCAGTAGGAACATCACTGCAGCCCTTCTGGCAGATTAACTGCAAATGCTTTTTCATTTAAAGTTATACGTACCAATGTTCCCTCTAAGTTTCTGTCCTGCTGCATGGAAGCCTCACTCTGTGTGGGCGGGGCTTCAATGAAAACAGGAAGTAAACAAACTGGCTGCCAGCTGCCCATGCGCATCCCCAATGGAACTTGGACGAGAGCACATATACGCAGTTTTGAGGGAACCTTGATACCTACTAATGTTCAGAAGTTTAAGGAAAAAATGTTTATTCAATATTTTAAATAGTAGACACCAATTCTTATAGGAATGAATATGTTAGGAAGGTTCACATTTTCTTTATTTCACATGTTTTCCCAATGTGAATTTATTTAGTGGTATTCAAATTACTAAATAGAAACAACTCTAATTGCTTGCTTATTATTGAAAGCAATGTTGCAACTAATTCATTAGTCTAAGTGTACCATGCAATTTTTTTTTTGCTTTTACATTATTGTTTTAACTACTTAGTAAATTCCTTTAAAATAATTAAAAACCCAATTTTCTCTTTGGAAGTGAATCAGACCAGAAATAAATAGATGGGTTTTATTCCTGACACAGAAGAGAATTATATGAAGGTTGCATTATCAACTAATTACCTTTGGTAGATTTTTATTTTTCATTTCTGCCAATCAAATAATGCTTTTAATTTTTATTCATAAGCATAATTTCTCTTGATGCAAGCTTTTCCCAGCAGAGTAAATAGTACATATGTCAAGGCAGTCTGATGACAATATAAGGTTCATCAACTTTTTACATTGTCCCCCCAGCCCGGAATAAAGAGGCAGACACAGGTTGTTGGGTTAAAACTTGGGCCACAACTTTATTAGCTATTTAAACTAAAAACCCCAATCTACAAGGGGGCCTACCATAGTGCAATATTATCTCCAAATCCGGTGTAGACTTTACATCTGGATCATTCAAGAGCAAGGCGAGTTCCTATTTCTGAATCGTCCTGTCATCTGTACAGCACGTATTCAGGTGCCTGGTGATAGGGTTACCCCCCAATGCTCCAGCCCACCAAGCCTCATGACCCTAGGTGAACTGCTGGCCAGGAGGTCTCCCCATGGAGAAACCACCTCTCTTCAGCAGCCCTTTTGGCACCACCTGACAGGGAGATGGAATATTTTTGCACCTTGTGACTCCCATGAACTCACCCTGACTCTTCCTCTCACACTACCGGCCATGGCATGGGGCTATTTATATGCCCCAAGCCCGTCATCACGGCTGAAAATCTCAGCCCAAAGGCCCCCTTGTAGGGCCCTCAGAAAAAAGGCCCAAAACCTGTAATCGGATAAGCTAACCCCATTATCTCTGTAAAATTCTGGCTGAACTCTTATGTCCGGATCTTAATCAATGACGAATCCAGCCATCACAGCTCCAGTTACTTTGCAATTCACACTACTCCTTGCACAGGAAATGTATCTAGGATCACAATCATCCTTCAAAACCATATCTCAGAATTATGTTTTACTGCATTAGCCTTGTGCTGGAAATTTGGCCTGTATGACCTGCAAGACCTCAGTCACGTGTCATATTAATGACTTGCCTGTTCTGTGCTAAGTCATATCTTCCCAGGTGAACAACCCATAAAATTCAGGGGGAGCCCCTCATTCATACTACGGGATACTAGGTCATACAGTTGGTCCCAGAGCATGCCTCCTCTCCCTTTCCATTCCGCATGTGGCCCAAGCACCAAATCTAAATTGCGGCCATGACCGATGTACAGAGAGTGCTTTGCTGCCCAATGTATATAATGGTGGCCACAAAAAGTGACATACACTGGGTGGCAACTGCCTAGAGTCCTGAAAGAGAAAACAAACACTAGCATCTATTGAGGGAGATAACATATATAAGTTTTGAACCCATGTGAAGACCACGTTCCCGGGACCTTGTGAGGTGAGAGCCATCCTTATGGAGAAATAGATCCCTTACTGAGGTCACTTGAACTCATCATAGGCAGATAAGACCCTAACCAGGCAAGGTTCCTTAAATTAAAAAATGCCTTAGGCAAACCACCTGACCTTTCTTAATTGATCTGCCTTAGATTGGTAAAGATGAAACAAGACTCTGTCTTCGGAGACCAACAAGTCGTCCATCTTTAATGCCGATTTTGAATTAGCAACCTTTGATGCCCTTGACAGCTCGCTAATTCTAAATGTGCCAGAATTTGTACAGTGTGTTGCTGCTTTAAACAATTTGACCTCATATTGTCCCATGCAAATCTGCTCTGAAACCTGACCTAACTAAAGTTCTTTGTGAACATAGGGTGGTGTTTTAGGCCATGGTCTAACCAATCCTTTTTAACAGCAAAATGCAACTATTCTTCACAGGCAGCTTCATAACTGCTTGCTCGGTTAGCTTCACTCCTCCAACGCTCCATGCCTCTTCCTGCAATATATCTGGTTGAGCTTGGGCTTCCTGATCCAATGCCCTGAAATGGTAGAGCTGTTGTAGGGACAGGGGCGCCTAAGTGGTCGTAATGACCAGATAGGCGGGGTATAAAATAAATAAATAAATTATTTTTATTTGTGAATTAATGATACCAATTATTTATCAATTAATCTAATGGCCTTCCTCCTTCTGATCTCTTCTTCTTCTTCTTCTTCTTCTTCTTCTTCTTCTTCTTCTTCTTCTTCTTCTTCTTCTTCTTCTTCTTTGTTAATTATCCCCAACTCTAATGCAAAGAATTGCAATCCACAAGTATATTGAATAAATCCCTTTACGTCCCTTCTGGCTTGCCTTCTGGATTTAACTAAGTAATAAATATTTCCTTTCCTTTTCTTTTTTAAAATACGAAATCGCTGGAGGGCAAACACTAAGTACACAGTGAACTACAAATAGTTAAGAAAAGTAAAAGGGGCAACCAGGGGCATGCTGATGCACGACCCGAAAATCTGAGGCTTCTTATTCAGCCTTGTGCAGGAAAAGCGAAACTGCTCCCTCCAGAGCAGCACAGCTTCCCTCTTGCTCGGCTGATGCAAAAGAGGCCAGGCAAAGACGGACTCTGCTTTTTGAAAACTCCATCCCTCCACGCTCCTTGAGAGTGATGTCATCCACTCGAGACGCAGTTTCCCGAGTGGGAGGACAAAGCGCTCCTTCTATGGCAGCTTTGCATCTGGTGGAGCAATCATATTCAGTGAGAATTTAGGAATTAAGAAAAACTTGCCTGTTTTATTATTTTTATTTCACTGTCACCTGCTGTTTTTAATTTAGTATTCATCAGTGTATTCATGTTTCTCCCCCATAATTTCTGTTTGCAAACAAGTATCAGAAATTGTTACTTTTTAAAAGTGTGACGAACAACATCTGTACCTTAATTGCAAATCCATTTTTCCCCACCGTGATCCATATAATGCTAGTATGTAAAGTGGTCTTTTTTCTTCCCCTGGTTCTTAGGGTTGATATAGGTTTGGACAGAACCAATGAAGGATGAACAACCCAAACAGCTGTCTCCCCAGACATACAAATAACTAGGGGTAAAAATTTTCACACACACAGAGAGAAAATCTCAAACACTCAGCAATTATATCCCAGTTGTTGATTCGTTATTACACCAGGGTGCTTAGAAAATGCTCCTCTGACAAATGTCTCATAGCATTTGATGGCTCTTTATGATCACCAGTCCAAATAACTGTCAAGCTGGAAGGGACCTCTGTGGCCATCTAGTCCAACTCCTTGAGAAGACAGGAAATTGATGCTATTTTTGAAGGCTGTTAGGCCAAATAAAACTTGCTAGATTTTAAAGTGCCACAAAATTCTTCTCTGTTTTTTTCCAGATGATGTGAATAATAATGAGTTTCAATGTTTGAAAGTATTAGCATACGTCTTTAAAAGAATTTTCAAATTTAAATTAAACAGAATTCTGCGCACAGTACTACTGCTCATCTCTTCAAAAGCTTGAATGACTCAAGAGAGTCATTCCTGAAGGTTCTGGGATAGAGTGCAATGGTCTGTATCCAGAAAGGAAACTCAACAACTTCTGCCTTCCCCTTGCCTGACTGGCAGTGCTTCCCAGTAGAAAAGCCAATAACTTGTTTACTTGTATTTATGCAATTAATATGGGTTATAACCTTCCTATTTTTAAAAAAAAAAAATAGAATAGACTAGGTTATACAGTGATTCTCTTCACTGCACACAGATACTTTATTACTCTGCAGCAGCACATCTTGTGTCAATCAACAACATAAGCAGAAATGCAGCAAAGAGATCTGTTTTTTCAAGTGGAGATTAAAAGTTTGCCTCAGAGACATTTTGTGAGTATCTTACAGTGCATGAAAGAAATGGGATGCATCTCTGGGTGAGGAAGATTTCAGCACAGATGCCTTGAAAAATCATCGGATGAGCTTGCAGCTCTATCTCCCCCTTCATTATTGATGAGAAAGAAAAGTGCTTCCATCTGAGGGTTCAGAGAGGACAATGGGCACACCTCCAGCATCAAACACAAAAGAAGAGTCAATGGATGATGTAAAGCAGAAAAAGAGAAAGAAAGAAAGAGAGAGAGAAAGAAAGAAAGAAAGAGAAAGAGAGAGAGAGAGAGAGAGAGAGAGAGAAAGAAAGAAAAAGAAAGAAAAAGAAAAAAAAGAAAGAAGCAAATCAGCAATTAACATGGCAGCAACCAAAAAGAAAAAGTCGAGCAAAAAGGAACATAATGATGGAACCATGGGGACTAAATTCTGAAACAGTGTTTGGATAAAAGCGATATTGTACAGGGACAGGTCCTCTAATTTGAACGAGAGTAAAAATAAATCAAAGTTTTAACCTTTGGGTGCTAAGCAGCTTGTTAAATATCCTAAATGGTCACATGCATTAGCAGCAGGTTTAGGACAAGTGGAAAAGTGTGTTACTATATTCTGCTTCTAGGAAACCTGTATCTCTCTTTGATTCCCTCAGAAACCCTGTGCCACCTCCATAGCTCAAAATATCCTGTCTTAATCATTATGTAGTCCAGCTCAGTATGGTGGCTTACTTCAAAAAAAAATTATAGTCCCCCTCCCTGCCTTCTTGTCAAGCTAAGTCTTTTCCTCTGTTCCATGCTGATCACTTGGCTTTTACTTAAATTGTTCAAATTTGATCTCTTTGATCTTTTATTATCATTCATCTTGGGCTTTATTGCCCTATCTTTCTCTCTCTTGAAATGGGTTTCTTTTTATTGCTTTACTCTTTAACTTCTCCCTCCTGCCAATAAATTTCTGTTTGATTTCATACTGGACTTTTCTTTCTTTCTTTCTTTCTTTCTTTCTTTCTTTCTTTCTTTCTTTCTTTCTTTCTTTCTTTCTTTCTTTCTTTCTTTCTTTCTTTCTTTCTTTCTTTCTTTCTTTCTTTCTTTCTTCCTTCCTTCCCTTCCTTCCTTCCTTCCTTCCTTCCTTCCTTCCTTCCTTCCTTCCTTCCTTCCTTCCTTCCTTCCTTCCTTCCTTCCTTCCTTCCTTCCTTCCTTCCTTCCTTCCTTCCTTCCTTCCTTCCTTCCTTCCTTGATCATGTTGTCACCTCCTTATTTTCTTCATAACTTAAAGTTTAGGAGCAACAAAATTTAAAAAGGCAAAAAGAAGGTTAGGAAAAATATAATAGATTCAAAGTAAAATTAGGAAGGAAGACAATAATGTTCCATTTTGAAACAAGGAAAGTTAGTTTAAAAGTCTAGGATGAAGAACACAACAGCAAAGTATGCAAAGGCATACTAGAATCCAGTAACGCACTGTCATATTCTATCATTTCTACAGAGTAATTGGGGAAACTTAAGACTAATTCAGTTCAAAGCAGGATCTTACAACTGATTTATGCATGACAAAAGCAACTCTAGAGAGAGAGGTGACAAATGTCAGTCTGTCAAGTTCAACTCCAATAAATCAGAAACAGTGAATTCACTTTGGCCTTGAACAGGACAGACTCAACTCCATTTGGCAATACATATGATTTTATTCACTCAGCCCCAAGTGAAAAGTAGCGTAGGGTCAGAAAAGATGAAAATGCACAGAACGTCTCTTCTTGCTGTGATCTGAGTATAAACAAAACTGCCAGCTTTACTGCTCTGCTTCTCACATTGACTGTAACAAAGCAAAAGAAAGGGCTGAGTGAAATTTAAACATCACACCCAAGCAAACATTCTCCTCCTGGTCACATTTTTCCATCAATATCCTATCTGCCTAGTATGAAGAAAGGCATGACTGCTCTCTTCTTTAAGGTGACAGCATTCACACAGAATTCAAGCATGTAGGAGCAACGACTGGTAGAATTTATTATGTTAACTTGTCTCTGTGTGTAATGTACAAGTAGGTAAAGCAACAAGGTGGCTCCTACATTGCCTAGTGATATATTGCATTTCAAATCTGTTCTAGTCATTGCAGCTTTAAAAGGATGCAGACATTGGATATAAAAATATTACACTGCACAATCTTGCATAGATTTTTAACTCCCTCAATGCAAACTAGAAAACCCGTGATATAGTGAATAGGCTGTTCAACTGAGATTTGGGAGATACAGATTCAAATCCTGCATGGTCATGGTAAATCTAGGGAGGGTGATGAGTCACTCTGAATAGCTCATATATCTTGGACATGGTATTGGGTGAAATCACAGATAGAAAAATACAAAATGATATGCTTTTTTGAGAAGGAAAGCAAGACAGTATACATGAATAAAACAACTTGTCTTAAGGATGATAGAAAATCATAAAATCAGATTACTTTTTTATGCATTGTCAATTTTTTAAAAATTTGTAATAGGTTCAGTAAGCTCCATTTATAACAGTTCTGCACATTGTATCACACCTTGATCTCGAAAGAGTACAAAGTGGTGTCTTAGCCATTTCCTGTTGTATATTCACTATATGACAAATGTAAAGAGCACAATCCTTAGCCAACTTTTGATATGTTTAAATCCAGTTACTTAAATGCAGCTGAAATCACTTTGAGCTTGGTGAACTTTTGGCAATTTGTATCTTTTTAGAAATTTATAAAAGCCTGTTTGTGTCTGTCCATCTCTGTGTGTGTCCACATACATGTGTATGTGTGCCTGGGAAAAGATGGAAAAATTATGGGTGAGAGCAAAATAAGAACAGGTTGGGGAAAATCTGAACCCTGGATCTAAGATTTGTAGAGTCTCCAGCCATGAGGAAATACGCTTGGACATTTCTAAAAAAGATGGTTTCCAAAGGCTTTTCTTTCATGATGATACAGTTCAATATATTATGCAAATTCTAAATGGCCAGATTGCCAAAGTGGTTGATTGTTGGGTTTCTTGCTACTAAGGGAGCAACAAACCTCAACAAAGCAGTTGTTCCTAACAGGGAGGGTAGCAATTTTGTCCATCTGAACTAGTTACATAACGACAAGCTTTCCCCTAAAAGTCCATATTCTTTAATGGTTCCTTTAACAGTTCAAACACCTTGGTAGGTCAATTTCCAATCACCAACAATGTGGGATAAAAAGAGAACACCTACTACAAAAAGACTTTTTAATTATTCTGCAAAATAAAGGAGCATGCATGGGTTAATACCCAGACAATGTGTCTCGAAGTTTACAGATGTGCACTGGCATTTATATATCTTACTGCTCACCTTGTCTGCATTCCTCATCTGGGTAGTACAGCTGACTTTTGATACAGTTGACATCTGCCCTCTTTGCATTATGTTTAGGTTTCTCTCTTTGCTATCTCATCTATAGCCTCTCCTGTGTCAACCCACCCATTCTTCTTTTCCTTAATTCTTGTAACAACATATTCAGCACAGTCCTTAGGTGAATGAAGGTCAGGGCCTCGATACTTATAAGTTTCCTAATCTTAATATATGACATGGCAAGCTAATACAAAATGGTACTACTTATACCAGGTATAAGCATGACTGAAAATAAATTTCTTAACAATTGTTTTGTCAGTCTTTTATTGAACAAACTTCATATCTGACTAATTGTGTGAGTATTAGCTTGTTGCAGCTGTCTGGATATGAATATATTTTATCAATGATGTTACCTTTTTAAATTTCATTCAGAACTCGAGTCTCATGGAACTTCACATTTGTGGATGTGTAAAGTGTTAAATGTTTCCTATTCTACCTTTAAAAAAAAAAAAAAAGCACTGAAGATACCCTTACATATACCAAGCTGCACTAAATAACTGATTGACAGAAGTGAAATAGTGTCTGAAAATCACTTTTCCTATTGAGATTCGGTTAGTGGCAGAGCTACAAATATATCACATGCAGACAGTAATTTATAGCTTTTTTCTAGATCACCATCAAATTGGTATCATAAGTGTCACTCTAACCAGTACCTCATTAGTAGCAACATAAATCTCCATGAATACTATTTATAATTTATCTTTCTGACCCCGGATGCTAGATTTAGGACTGATTCATCTACCCATGTACATCACTCAGTATTTCATCACTTGAAAATTCATGGCTGAAATGTAAAAACTGCTTCCATTGGAAAGTTATGCACCTGGAATTGTGGTAGCAATCCACATACACAAGTAATTGCAATGTGTGATTCAATCCCCAACTTCCTTGTATAATTAAATAACAGTGAAAATTATCTCTGAAGGAAACAGTGTGGCATGTGTACTAAAGGTAAAGGTAAAGGTTCCCCTTGACAATTTTTGTCCAGTCGTGTTCGACTCTAGGGGGTGGTGCTCATCCCCGTTTCCTAGCCATAGAGCCAGCGTTTTGTCCGAAGACAGTCTTCCGTGGTCACATGGCCAGTGCGACTTAGACACGGAACACTGTTACCTTCCCACCGAAGTGGTCCCTATTTATCTACTTGCATTTGCATGCTTTCGAACCGCTAGGTTGGCAGGAGCTGGGACAAGCGACAGGCACTCACTCCGTCGCGTGGATTCGATCTTACGACTGCTTGGTCTTCTGACCCTGCAGCACAGGCTTCTGCGGTTTAGCCCGCAGCGCCACCACGTCCCGTGGCATGTGTACTAGGCCAGATTATTGCATTTAGAACAGGACATTACCAGATCAATTTCACAGTTATCTTTTTCAGTACAGCAGTCAACTGAAGACATTTTGCTAAAATCCCATTGCTTAGCACTATATTCTGCACCACAGTGAGCCTATTAAATTAAAGGGAATTTGGTGAGTCAATTCTTTAATAGGTTCCATTGATTCAAATGGTCCTGCTCTAGTTTTGTCTTAGTTGCAGTTGAGTAGGTCCACTTGAATCAATGGAATTTGATTTATTTATTTATTTTTTATTTTATTTATATCCCGCCTATCTGGTCAGTTAAGACCACTCTTGATTCACACACTCTTGATTCACACACTCTCCACATTCCCGTTGGGTTTAATCTAGTGCAATTTACAATTCTAAGCAACAAGATTTCAGCCAGCACTTCAGTCTGGTGTGCCATAGATAAATTCTATGTTTTTAATAATTCAGTTTAATTCAATTTTATAGAAAAGAAATTGCTTTTCCAAAACAAACAAACAAATAAATAAAACGGGGGAAGATCAAATAAGGGGAAAATGATGAATTGTCATTGGTGCAGTTAAGAGTTTAGTGTTTGTGTTTGCTTACTTTACTTAGGAAGTACTTGAATTTCTTATCTTTCAATATAGAATAATACCTCCAGCAGTCCCTCTGCTTCCCTTGCCCCCTCTGGCTTCATACCTGTCAGCTAAAACCCTAAGGAAAAGCTTCAGGAGATAACACAGGGTTTCAGGCCCGGCCTTCTCTCATGGGGCTTTTCCAGATCAGGAAGGTTTCTCAGATCCAGAAGTATACAGCCAAGGAGGCTGAATAGTAATGGTGAAAATGAGCTTTTTGGGAAGCTGGAAGATATCTGTTTCAACAACACTAGTTTTGATTCTGCCCCAGAGATGGACAGTATGCTGCCCTCCCTTACTCACTATAGGCCTTGCAGGGAGTTGCTGAATCACTAACATCTGCATTAGACATAAGACATGGCCATGATCACCCCAAAGTATTTCACATTTTGGGCATCTGGAAAAAGTGGTGAAACCTGAAGAATGGCAGCTACAGTGGACCCAAAAATTCTCACAATTTTAATTTGTTGCACCTTTTTGTACCTCCATAGAAATACAAGTCCACTTTGAAAATTCCCCCCCCCCAAAGAAAAAATATCTTACCCATTTTCATACTAGCACACTGTCAGCATGGAAGTCTGTGCACATAGACCTCTACATAACCTAGAAGCCTGATTCCACAGTGTTCTGGTTCACTTAGAATCCTATGCCCTTTAACATCTATTAGCACAGGTACCTCTCCTTCATACATTCTTCCACAGTCCATTGATCCAAAGGAGTGTGATCAGGCTGCTGTATGACACTGGGAATACAGCTGTAGGGAGCCCTCACATGTGGAACCCTTTTCATTCATGTAGCATAGAACTGAGTGCATGTAACACAGAACTTTCAAAAAGGACTGTGTAAAGCTATGATGGCTTTTTCCTCCAAAGACAAAAGGCTATTTACTGTCATTACAGACATTTAAAAATGTGATTATTCAGGATGAATATTGTACATGTTGCAATATTTTAAATGCATGTTGCATATCATCTGTGAAAACAGAAACCAGCCTGAGCTCATTAGAAAATTTTACCCTCTATGTTCTGGTGGCATTAAATCATACATTGGACACTAGATGTCTAAACCCTAATTTTACAGCTTGCTGGCAAAATGTACACCATCAGGATCAAAATTATCTGTTAATGTAACTTCCTAAATCTATAGTACTCTACACTTTATATATCTATATCTCCAGCCTTTTCACTAGAATACATAGAAATAGAAGAAACAGAAACAAAACCCACAGTATGATTTCTCATGAATCTTGTTACTTTTCTAGAATGATTGATTTACTGCAAAAAATAAATTGCAGTTTTTACATAGTTCCAAATGAAATATTTATAAATAGCCATAAACTGCTTTTCTCTTATTTTTTCCCCTTCATAATATTGTCTCACTATTCATATCTATCTGTTTTCAACTTCTTGGGATAATTTTATTTGCCTCATTTTTTCACTGCAATGGTTTATCTACCATTGAGCATCTATGGCTATGTATTTTCTTAATGAGGACAGGTACTTCTGCACAATGTTTGCAGAGAATGGTTCTACAGATGTGCACTAAAGCATTTTCACTTTCCATATTACCAATTTTCCAACACAAGTCTTTTTTATTTCCAGTGAAAACATTCATTATTTTCACACTTTCCTATCATATGTTATTATTATGACTCTTCAAGGTTATCACTCATAAAACAATTCATAGTTCTAAATCACTGTATGTGTTAGTTTGTTCACCACATCTTGATTCATAATTTATCATTGGGCTAATATAAAGTAGAAATAGTAATTGAACACACTAGTGCAACTAATAAAATAACTGTACAAGGTAAATGTATGAATATGCATGCATGTGTACCATGAGAAGTGAGGAAAGAAACTCAACTTGAAGGCAGTTCTGTTCAACAAGAACTTGTCATCATCTGAAATTGTTAACATATGAAATTTTGTGTTTATAAGGTGTAAAATAATGATTAAAGGGGTGCAGAAAAAAAAAACCCTGAACATGAAAGTACATTTAAGAGTGCAGCTTGAAACAATAGTTCACTTTTCATTTCTAAACAATCAGCTGCTTCTCAAAACAGCCTGAGAACAAGGTCATTATATGATAACACTGCTTTAAAGAATTTCATTCATATCTGCCAGTTTATCATAGATAATCTTGAATTATATACAGTGGACCCTTGACTTACAGATGGCTCGACTTACAGACTTTTCGAGTTAGACTTCTCTGGCTGCAAAATTTAGATTCGACTTGCAGCCAGAGGATCGACTTGCAGACCAGAAAAAAACCAAAATTGAATAAAAATAGAATAAAAACCACTGGTTATGGGATTAATCGGTTTTCAGTGCATTGTAGGTCAATGGAGATTCGACTTACAGACTTTTCGACTTGCAGCCACCATTCCAATACGGATTAATTCCTTAAGTAGAGGGTCCACTATAATGAGTAGAATGGTTTTGATGAAAATATGAAAATGGTATTGGTCAGTCTAAAAGTCTGATAGTTACCATATTAGTGATCAGAATGGTATAATCTAGCAATGGTCTAGAATTCAGACTCTTGATGCAATAAATCCTTGTTGACTGAAGGGCATATAATTACAAATTATAAGATCTCTAGAACTTTGACAATCAAACAAGTTAAACTCGATAGTCAAAACAATGATGTAAGTATAAATAATGTCAATCAGGTAAATATGAAATTGCGGATTTCTAGAAAGACAAAAGAGTGTGGGGAAAATAGAATTTTGTATCAAGAAAAATTTGATGGACCCTAGAGCTCACAGATAAGATTTTATTGATAGGGGGAGTGAAAATGAGTTATAAATATGGAGCAATAGAACACATAATAAAATGAGGCATTTAACTCATCATAACAAAACAGCTCCATGCTGGATATCAACAACAACCATGTAGCAGAACAGCTAGACACAGAGGCAATTAAATATAAACATGGATTTTCCTCCATAGACTAACTGGCTTAGCTTGATGAGCACTTAGAGCAATTTTTCCATGTGTATTATATGCTTAGAGGCCAAGGGATGCATTTTATTTTTATATGTTTTCCTTTTAAAATTTTGTTATTTTAGCATGCTTTTAAAGTAAAGTGAAAGATTACTTAAAATCATGCTTTTTACTTAGAGATGTATTATTTGTCTTTGGTTTTAAATGTGCCTTCTTAGGCCAAAAGATCTTGCAGTTTAAGAAAGTAATTTAAAATATTTTTTTTGATATTTTCTTGTACTTCTGTTTTTATATTTTGGATTAAAATATGATTAAATTCTATCTATAACTTACGTTTTAACACCTGCATCTTTTTCCAAGTTGCAATTAAAGGATATTTTAAGCATTTGTGCCTACATTTTTCTTCACAACTGTAAGACTTTTGTATTGTACAACTTTGATGTATTTTGTGCATGTGGAACATAGAAGCAGTGTAGATAAAGCTTGAAGAATTAGACAAGCTGATGTTGCCTTGGAATTATTGTAACAATGAAAATACTTATATCTTGATACAGTGGTGCCTTAACTTACAAACTTAATCCATATTGGAATGACGTTTGTAAGTCAAAATGTTTGTAGGTCAAAGCACCATTTCCCATTGAAATGGATGGGAACGGGATTAATCTGTTCCATCATTTCAAAAAAATTCCAAGAAAATAAAAATAATAAAAAATAAACAGAGCATGTCACACGCTGGGACTACAATAATAATAATAATAATAATAATAATAATAATAATAATAATAATAATAATAATAATAATAATAATAATAATAATAATAATAATAATAATAATAATAATAATAATAAAGAATAAGAATAATAAAGAATAAGAATAAGAATAAGAATAATAAGAATAATAAGAATAATAAACAAATCCAAAAAGAAAACAACAATAACACCCCCAGTCCAAACCCAGCCTCCAAAACCCACCCAGAACAGTTTTTTTAAAAATGAAAAGGACCTTACCTCCACAGCTGCCTGGCCCGGGCTCCACCGCCGCTGCCCGGCCTGGGCTCCACTGCTGCTGCCTGGCCTGGGCTCCACTGCCACTGCCCAGTGGGGATGGGTTCTCACCTTCTAGCCCGGCTGTTGTTCCAAGCATGGGGTCTGTCCGCGCTGCTCGCTTCCCAGCCCCGGTAGGCCCACGCGGGGGTGCAGGAAGGCTGGGAAGGGTCCAGGAGGATCAAAACAACCACCTCCCTTGCCCTCCCAGACCCTTCCCAGCCTTCCTGCACCCCGTGTGGGCCCAGCATGGCCAAAACCACCACCCCCTTGCCCTCCCAGATCCTGTAGTGTTCTCTATTTATTAGGTCTATGGTTCATGTTTGTTATGTAATGGAATGATTCATGCATATCAATGTTGTTGAGAGGCAGAGCCGGGAGAGATGCTATAAGAGGCGGAGCCTGAGTCAATCAGTCAGTAAGAGTAATGGAGTCAGTAAGAGAAATCTAAGAGTCAGGCAGTAGAGAAAAGTCAAAGAAAGTAATAGAGTGTGTAGTTTGGGAAATTCTGAGATGTGGTTAGCTACTAAAGATATTTATGAATCAATCTCTGTAATCATTAAACAAAAGTTTTATTTAAAAGAACTTGAAGAGTGGACGTGAATCTTTCTAAGGTAATGGTGATTTATGGATCACCTGGTGGCAGCAGTGTTAAAGAGGAGAGTATTTGCCTTTGTGTGCTCTGAGGCTTGAAGGTCAAGCAAAAGGGGCACGAGGGTGGGCGCAACAGACCCTTTCCATCCTTCCTGCACCCCTATGTTGGCCCAGCAGGGCTGAAATCACCACCACCCCATAGCCCACTGGGAGCCTACCTGGCCTTCCTCTGTTGCCTTTTCCTAACTGTTGGGGTGAAAGAGCTACAAAGAAGCAGCTTCTTTCACCACCTACAGATAGAAATTTGAATTTCCCACCCTTTCTTCTGCCTTTTTTCTGTTCGTAGGTCAAAGCTCCAGCCACAAGTCAAAGCAAAATTTTGCGGCCAGAGCTGTCCGTATGTTAAATTGTTTGCAGGTCAGGCCGTTTGTAAGTCAAGGCACCACTGTACTCAGATGAAATTTAATATGGTTGTTGATGATTGGCTTCATTCTGGAATTAACTCTTTGTTGGAATAAACACAAGCTGCCCCTAACATATGCTTCTGATTTTTTCTTGGGAGATCTATAAAGTTCTGCTAGGATTCCTACGGAGGGTCACACATCAGTTTTCATATATGACAACCTCCCAGAAGTCAAGTCAATGCAGCTGTGCTTGTGGATGTATAAGTCAAATCCATCTAGCAGATGGCATGGTTGTAAAAGGAAAGATGAATACTCTATGAATTTAATATGAAGATGACTAACAACATCTTGAAGAATATGGAAGCCCTTCTGACATTATGAAATATTTTTCTAGATATGGATGTACTGAATTGCTTGAGGAACAGTACAACCAAAGAATCCTGTATTTGTATGCTTGTAGAGGATTGTGTAAATTTATCAATTTCACACACAACAAAAATCAAAATTTCAACAAGCCATGAACCTATGGGTTCAAATATTGATGACAGATCCATGGACATCCTAAAAGCAGTGTGGAATAACTCATGTTACCTCTGTGTTTGCCCACTGTAGAAAAAGTTTGATTTCTATAATAAGGAAGAAATAATAGAATGCAATTCTGGTTGTATTTTATTAACATTTAACCAATTGACTAACTCTACCACCTAAAGCCAAAGTGGTATTTAATGAAGTAAAAGCAGTCCATAATATATTTCATTTCTAAAATATTAAGTCTATTTCTCCATATGATATTTTAAAACTGATCAAAGATGAAAAAAATAACTATACTTTAGAAATGTACTATTGTTCTTTCCGGAAATATCCAGCAAGTGAAAACCATCTTAATCTTAGTATTTCCTCTCCCCATCCAACTAAATACTAAAAAAAAATCAACATGTCTTCTATGAAGGAAAATGCTTTCTCACTATCTTTTTAGGGTCTGTAATAGAGATGGGCATGAAATGAACCATGAAACAAACAAAAAAACCCCCATGAGTTGGGCTGTTTTGTGGTTCGTTTTGGGACACTTCAAGGAAATGCACCTTTGCAAAGTGAAACAAAATGTCAAACTATTATTACATTGTCCCTGTACAGACAGCCTGGTGCCAATCAATCAATTCCCTAGACAATGTTGGGGTGGACCTAGAGAAAACCTTGTGTAGGGCAGGCAGCCAACCATGGTGTTCCAAGTCTGCTCTCTGGGAGTAGCTGGTTATGAGAAGCATACTCTGAGCAGATAAAATGGTAGTTTCAGTTTTGCAGCAGCTGGAGTGAGAAGAACATGATTAGCTAGCTGTTCATCATGCCCCTTTTCTGTTCTCTCCCCAGTTCAGTTCATGATGAGCAACACCCTGTCTCACGTTCCCACACATGAACCACTTATTTAATTTTGTCCAAGCCACCTGCTAAAGGGCACCTTTCTGGAGGGACCTGCTTTGGGGAACTATAACTCATTCATCCTAAATTAATTTTTGCTAAACCTGTAGGGAGTAGGGAGGAGAGTCAGCTGAAAACTGCAAGTTTGGTGGCTCTAACTCATGTGAGAGGCATTCTACCACTCCTGGCATTCTCAAATCACACAAATCACAAAATGGTATGTTTTATTGGAAAGTTTGTGGTTTGTGAATAGCAACAAACCATGAGCCATCACAAACTGTTGTTAGTTCATGCCCATCTCTAGTCCACAAGTGTACCAACAAACAGTTATAATGGAGTAAGCTAATAGATATTGACTGAAATCAACTTGCTTGGTGTAATAAGTTGCAGTAAAGTGGGTCCCATAAATCAGTGGGGATTTGTTGAGTCATCTCCTCTGTAAGTTTCAATGATTCAAATTAGCCTATTCTAGTTGCAACTTACTACACTAAGCAACAGTATTTCAGTTATTACTAATTTGATTTCCCCCAAACCCTCTGATGATGTTCCTTGTCAAGTATTCCTGAGCAAACATGCCAGGAACAGGATAGGAAGAGGGGCTCACTAATCCTTCTTAAAGATCAGAAATGATGTGGTTAAAGAACAGAAAGTAGAGAGTAAGTTCACAGTGGGGTCCCCCAAGAACTGGTGAGTGCTTCTAGACAGAGAGCTCCTGTAGTTCACAATTAAAAGGCATTGTGTAGCCACTTCATCTTTTTTTTTCCTTAATGGATTCTCTCTGGTAAGAAAAAAAGATGGAAGAAACAATATGAAAACATGGGAGGGCTGCAAATTGAAGATAGCAAGGTCTGTACCTCCTGTAAGCTTCAATGAATGAGGCAGTGTGATTGCACAGTAAAAGCCTCATATGGAAGACCCTGTATCAGGACTATTACTTTTTAAACTTTTTCATGAATTAGCTGAACTTAGAAAGGAACAATAAGGCTGCCATTTTTACTTAAATCACTTAGTTTGGTTAAAGCAACAGCAAAAACAAAATGTGTAAGCAAGATTCACAGAGGGGCAAAACATTTCACCTTCACATATGTCAATAGACTCTGAGCTAGTAATAAGTGACCAAGAGAGGACTTGATGAAAATGCTGACTGTGTGAAGAAAGGGGCACGTTTTGTTTTAAACATAAAAAGAAAAACAATTAACAATAAAATAGTTATTATTGTATCCTCTTTATATGGCACAAAGATGCAAGGACTGCTTTATTTTGCTCAAGCCAATGCAGAGAAAAGATGCAGAGAAAAGTAACTAGAAGTATCAAGTATATTATAAAATCTTATTATATTGGTAGAGTTTTTGTTTTAGTTAAGAAAGGAGTAAATAAGCATGATAGATAAGGATGTTTGGTTTTTTAAAGTTTTTTTGACTGTATATCCCATAATTCTCCATTCCGGGAGTTCTGCCGGGCAGACAAGACACCTAAATGTAGCCCACCTGAGAGAATGGCCTCAGCTGATGTAGGCCTAGCTTTGGCCAAGCTTCCTGTTCCTCCTCCACTGCTAGTTGGGTGCTTTCTTTCTGAGCAATTAGAACTCTGTTAGGTAGAACTCCCAAAATGGAGAATGATTGGATTTGTATACTTTCTAGACAATCTAAACTGCCATGCACTCCATACCCACGGGACCCCTTAGAACAATACTTTTAATATGAACTTCCTTTCCAAAATTGTATTGGTTGTTGTTTATAGGGTTTCCCCTTTCCTTTCACTAATACAAATTCAACAAATCTACCCCAAATAGCATAAAAATATTTGAGCTTATTTCCCCTCTTTTCATCTTGAGTTCAGTAGTTAATTTATCATATAATGCAATGGCCCATACTTCATTATAGTAATCTTCTAATTTAATGTCATTTTTGTCTTTCCAAAATCTAGCTATTAATATTCTAGCACTTGTCATAAAATTGGAAATCAATTCCTTCAAACAGTAATCAAGTTCTGTCTTATCAAAAATTGACAACAAAGCAATTTTAGAGTTTAATTCAATATATTTTCCACATGTATCACATATTTCCTTAAAAATCAGTTTTCGAAATTTCTGAATCCATTTACACTCCCACCACATATGATAATACATGCTAATTTCTTCATCACATTTCCAACAAGTTTTAGAATAATCTGAATTTATTATATTCAACTTTTACTGGAGTCATGTATCACCTTAAACTGATTTTTTTAAAAAAAAATCCTTTATTTATACCAACATTAACCTTAAAACTCTCATTCTCCAAATTTTTATCTAATCCTCTATTTTAATTTCTGTCTTTAAATCATCTTTCCAAATGGATTTCAAACCTTCTGTTTCTGTCTTTTCTTCCTCTTGTTCCAAAATTAGGATATATATTCTACTTACTACTCCCTTCATCAAAGCATCTTTCTGCATATCTTTCTGTGAGGATAGAAATTGGTCGTACTTAGTACCTTCTCTACACTTGCCATTAATTTTCAGCCATTCATTTGTCCAACTATCTAATTGGATATAATTATACCATGATAATCTATTAGTTTGAAGTTTATCTATAATCTGATCCTTCAATCTCATTTTAATCATCCAATCCTTTAATCTAGTACCTTTTTTGTCCTCAAAAAAATAAATAAACTAAACCCTTCATGTTTGCTGGGAAATTTTCTATTTCAGTCACCAATTATAATGGTGAAATAAAGGGACTTAACATCTTTATATACAGTGGTGCCTTGCTTGACGAGGATAATTCATTCTGTTAAAATTGCTGTTAAGCAAAATCCTCGTCAAGCGAAATGAAAAAGCCAACTGAAATGCATTGAAAACTGGTTCAGTGTGTTCCAATGGGCTAAATACCTCAGTGTTCAGTGAAGATCCTCCATGGGGCGGCCATTTTCGGTGCCTGTAAAGTGAGGAATCCGTCCTAAAACACAGTGGGGAGCCATTTTGCACAGCAGGTGGCCATTTTAGAGCCTCCAATCAGCTGTTTAAAAATCGTCATCTAGCGAAAAATAGGTTCCCGAAGCAGGGAACCGATCATTGTCAAACAAAACTTCCCTATCTAAACATCATTTTGCGATCGCAAAAGCGATCACAAAAACTTCATCAAGTGGTTTCGTCATTTAACAAGGTAATCGTCAAGCGAGGCACCACTGTATATTCCATACCTTTAACATCTTTCTTAAAAAATGGTTGCTCAGCTGATTTATTGTATTTCTTTTTACTACATTAAAAATATTTTTCAACATTTCCATTTCTTTCTGAGAATTCCATATCCCACCAAATTAAGTTTCTTTGTTTTATATAATATCTCCAATAAATCTTAACTGATTTGCTGTATAATATTTTTTTTATATTAGGAATACCTGAACCTCTATTTTTTTTTTGAGCCTTATACCAACATTTTTATTTATTCTAGATTTTTTTTACCTTGATTACAAAATCCATTAATGAATCCCTGCCAATACTTAAAATATTCTTCTTCTAATTGTATTGGGAAAATCCTGAATAAAAAGGTAATTTTTGGTAATATTTTCATTTTGGTCACGGCGATTCTCCCAAACAACAATAGTTTCAATTTAGAATACTCCTGCAATTTATCTTTAATATCACTTTTTAGTTTATCAAAATTTTGCTCTTTTAGTTTTTGAGTCACTCTAACTATATTTATACCTAAATATTTAATATAATTACACATTTAAAAGCTATATTTATTTGCAAACATTTCTTGTTCATGTTTACTATGATTAAACATCATTATTTGTATTTCTTGTCAGTTAATATTCATTTCTCTGAATTATGGGGTTTATAATCTTTAAAAAATATGCAAAATCCCATCCCTAATGATAAAAGTATATAAAAAATCCATGGTGTGCAGAAAATAAACAGGGAGATTTCTTTCTTTCTTTCATAATACATTTGCCCCCCCAACCCCGGAATAAGGCGCGAGACAATAATATGGGTTTAAATAGGGGCCACACTTTATTAATTGTACAATCATATATATCAAGTTCTTTATTCTGAAGGAGGGGCCTGCTGTAGTGCGGAAACATTTAAAGTGATTAACGTAAGGGCGAGTCCCCGGCCCCCAGGCCCCCGCGACCGCGAGGGATAGCGGGGACCTGGCCGGCCGCTAGCCGAACGCCCCCAGACCTTTATCCCCCTTTGATTGAGGGTTGTTAGTCTGGAGTGTCCCAGCGCATCTTTCCGCCACAGGCACTGTAATCGCACGATCCGCAGTGCCGGGCGGTCGGATGTACTGTTGGCTTACCTGAAGTTACTGCGGGACCCACCGTAGATGCCTATTTTTCCGCACTACCCGCCACAGCATAGGGACTAGCCTAGCTATGTCCCATGCCCGCCACAGAGCCCTGTGAGCTCAGCAAGCAGGCCCTCCCGTATATCCTCTAAGAATACTTCCAGGCCTTCATCCGATAGATGCACGCCGTCACTCCGGAACAGTTGTGACCTCTCAGGCTGAATCCTGCGGTGCCCTATCACGGCTCCAATGCCGCTGCAGACGCCTCTGCATACCTCTCTGTTGACGCCCCGCCGGGCCCTGTTCACTGCCGCGCACCTCACCGAGCCTCGCCAGGCTAACCGAGGTATGATTGTAGACCATATGATACGCATCATCGGGTATGTCGCCTTCAATCTCTTAAGGTCGCGTAGAATGTCCAGTATTAACGCCTTGCCAGGCAGCTGGGGCAAGTCGTTGCCACCCAAATGTATTAGCAAAAGGTCAGGAGGGCAGTGATCAAACGCCGTGGCTCTGCATAGTTGACCCCATTGCATGCCACGCAGCCCCCGCCATGTAATGGTAGCCCTTGCTCCTAGCCCCAGGTTGCTTCCCCAGTGCGATGCTGCCGCATAGCGCTCTGCCCAGTATATATAGCTATGGCCGATGATCAGTATGTGCTTCCGTGTACTTGCGCTTGAGCAACCTGTAAAAACATCAGTCAGACACCCGCCTACGCTGTAGGTAAGAGTCTAATATACCTTTTATAACAGGAAGAGGCCCACCGCCCTATCCGCTTGATGTCCTGTGCGCTGTAGCCCATGGCTGCCGCCGTGGATGCTGCTCCGATTCTGAATGAATGTGTGCCGAACCTAACATCCCTGATACCAACCGCCTGCAGGGCTAATCCTGTGAGTGTCCAGAACTGGTATTTCGTTAGTGGAGATTTATCAGCATGTTGGAAAAAATAACCCGGCTCGCTACCCCTATATTCCACGTATGCTTTAGCTGCTCTAACTGGGCATATGGTCTTGGTTGAGCATTGGCCTAAAACTAACTGCCTGCCCTTTCCCCTTTGATCAGTTTTAGATCTTCTAATCAACAGCTCCACTGTCGCTCCCTGCACTCTCACATCCCCCCACTGTAGGGCTACCCTTGCCTTGTCCTCCTTACCCTGAGCCACCAACTCGCTGATCCTCAGGGCACCGAAAAAGGCTATGAGCGATGCAGCATGCAATAACCTTGCTTCATACTCATCCCTGCATAATGTCCTCCAATGCGTACAGATACGCTCCAGGATGTCAGGTGAGATGGGTGCCCTAGTGTCCTGTGTCCTGCCCCTTTCCTTGGACCACCCCTCTAACATTTTTTTAATGCGGAAATCGCCGGTGGTGTCCCTGTAGCCATTGCTTTTTGCCTGAAATGCTACAGCCGACAGTTTACCCTGTATAGTGGATGGTGCTAGCCCTCTCTTATACAGGTATACCATGAACTGCTGCAGGTGTTCCACCGGGACCGGCCAAGCCTGGTCCAGATGCGCCATCCTTCTGAATTTCATGAACTCCGTACTCACTGCGGAGTAGCCCTTCCTTGTCCTTTCCGCAAGGGCCATCCCTATTGCCGCGGATGCGACGTCACGCCAATCCGCCAGACCTCCGGGGGAAGGACGTCTGGCGCCTCCCTGGCTTCTGGAGCCAGTTCCCTGAACCGCGCGATCTGTTGACGTGACAAGGCATCAGCTATGCTGTTGTCTACCCCGGGGACGTGTCTAGCGTGTACCACTATGTTGAACTGCAGTGCCCTGAGCGTGAAGGCCCTAACCAGGTTCATAACCCGCTCCGATTGTGCTGTCTGGTTGTTTATGATGTGCACAACCGCCAGGTTATCGCACCAAAAGCGTACTACAGAATTTGCCCATTCTTCCGCCCATAGCCATAGCGCCCCTACAATTGGGAAGAATTCTAGTAAGGTTAGATCCCTTGTAATGCCAGTCTGGTGCCATGCCTGCGGCCACTGGCCTGAGCACCATTTGCCCTGGCAATAGATACCGAATCCCAATGACCCAGTGGCATCCGAGTGTACTTGGAAATTTGCCTTAAGACTTATCTCGGACCTCCAGAAAGAGACCCCGTTGAATGACTTAAGAAACCGGCTCCACACCTGGAGGTCTTACCTCATACCCCGTGTGACCCTGGTCCTGTGGCTCGGTCGCTTGAGACCCCTCATAGCTGTGCATAGGCGCTTGAGGAATGCTCGGCCCGGTGCCACGACTTTGCAAGCAAAGTTCAAATGTCCAACAATTTCCTGCAGGTCTCTAAGGGAAGCTTTCCTCTTGTGTAATAGAGCTTCAATTCGTGCCCTCACGTCAATCAACTTGTCCCGTGGCAGCCTAGATGTTTGCTGCACCGTATCAAGCTCTATACCCAGGAAGGTTAGGGATGTCGCTGGACCCTCCGTCTTATCCTCCGCTAGGGGCAACCCTAACTCTTTGGCTAATGTTTGGAATGTACGGAGTATGAGACCGCATCTACCTGTGCCTCCTTTTCCGCAGAAAAGGAAGTCGTCGAGGTAATGCGCTGTTGAATTGCTTCCCACCGTGCGCCTAAGTCTCCACTCAATAAAAGTACTGAACCTCTCAAATGCGGCACATGACACTGAGCATCCCATGGGAAGGGCCCTATCCACAAAAAATTCGCCACCAAACTGGAAGCCTAGCAAGTTAAAGTCGTGAGGGTGAACTGGAAGCAGCCGAAATGCTGATTTAATGTCACATTTCGCCAGTTCAGCTCCTACACCACATTTCCTGATCATTCTCACTGCAGCATCGAAGGAGGTGTACCTGACCGTGCACAATTCTTGGGGAATAGCATTGTTCACCGATGCCCCTTCCGGGAAGGACAGGTGGTGAATTAACCGGAATTCCCCTGGGGCCTTCTTGGGCACTATACCTAGCGGTGAAACTCTGAGGTTAGCCATAGGTGGTTTTGAGAAGGGGCCGAGGACCCTGCCCTCCTTTACCTCCTTGTCAATTTTTTGTCGTACTATGTCTTCCATTCCTAACACTGATCGGAGGTTCCGGGCCATGAAGGCCTTGCGTTCCCCTTCTGCTGGTATTCTAAACCCGTATTTGAAACCTTCCAATAAATACGTAGCGTCATCATGGCGAGGGTAAGCCCTCAGCCAGTCCTCTAAAACCTGCACTTTAATTGGGCTGGGCCCCTTTTACATTGTTCCCACTTCCGTTGTTAGGCTTCCTGGCCCCCCCCGCGTTCCTGCTCTGTCTCTGGGCCCCCGCTCTAAAACACGAGGAGTTTGCATGTTGCCCTCCGCATGTGAGGCACTCGTGTCTAAACTTGCAGGGCTTCTTGTTACAGAAACCCCTGGCGTTAAACTGAAAACAAGGCAGGCGGGGTTGAACCACCTGCCCCGCACCTGGGCGGGTAGCTTGTGGAGCTAACGCTCTCCTATTGAGGTGCCCACTATCAAATCGGTCCCCAGTGTTGGGCCTAGAGGGGGCCATATGCTGCAGCCAGAGCCCTGGTTGCGGTTCGTCCCACCGCAGGTTTGGTTGGATGGCACTCCGCATGCGGAAGGCCTGATCGTATTGTAACCAAGCCTGCCCTGCGAAGTCCGTGTAAGCCCTATAGATGATGTCCAGGTACTGGAAGAGGGCCTGCGCCCTCCACGGCTGAGCCTTTACAATAACCCCCGCATAGATTAAGAACCCAGGGAGCCAATTAGCCCACGTTCTCTCTGGCTTTTTTCTCCTTCTCCTCTCCTTATCCTTGTCATCCTCCCCCTCTAGGTCCTTCTTTTCCACTTCCCTATTAAGCAATTCAAAGACGTCTATGTACTCTCCTTTCCAAATTTTTTCCTTTGTTGCCGGGCTCAAATGGTCGCCCAAAGGCGTCGAATAGTCCCCATAAGGCAGCGCCGCAATAGGGACGGTGTTGTAGCCCGTGTTGGGTACCGCTGGGTAAGGCCAGGCCCCTGAGCCAGCTGCAACCGCAGGCTGAGCCTGCGCGGAAGGAGGCCCGGCAGGACCGCCCCACCCCGTGAGATGCGGAGCGGCATATGGCCAGGGAGGATTTGATAAACCCGCGTTCAGCGAAATGCAGGGGGCGGTCGCTGGATATGTTCCCGGTGCACCCGCGGGCCAGGGCCATGCTGCGGGAGGCGTGTGTGCAGTTGCCCCGGCGGCATACTCACCGTATGATGTAGACGGTCCGGCCGGTTCCTCATGAAGCTGTGGGGCTACGTAGCCAACCTCCTCAATATCCTCCTGTTCCTCCTGGCTCACAGAAGCCTGTTCCGAGTCCTCCCTGTGTGCCGGCCTCTGTTCAACAATCCGGCGCCTCTTCGCGGCCACCACTGCACCATCCTCATCCGGGCTCGCAGCAGCATCCGTGCCCTGTGCGGACTCAATAGCAGCACATCTCTGGGTTAGTTCGCGAGCCATAACCCTCAGCCTAGTTGTCCTGTGGCTTTTGGACTCCCTAGCCGACCTACGCACCCCACGTGGTTGAGTGGGCTGCTTGCCCAGCGTTTGAGCCTCCAAAGCCTCAAGTTTCTTCTGCAATTTTTGCCAGACCGGCCATGATTCCTCATCCGAAGAGGAATGAGGCGGTGACGCGGGGGTTGCCTGCGTCCTCCGGGCCGGCTGCTTCCCTTTCTTGTTTCCAACCCCTTTTCGTGGCGCCATTTCGCCAGGTAACTGTACTACAGCCGGGGGCACTAACCAGACTCTCTCTCTCTCTTCCCTCTTTTATTTCTATTTATTTAATATGTATGTGTGTATGTATATATATAGTATTCTATGCCCAAGCCAAATGTATTTGGTTATTTATTTTGACTGACGCCCCAGCGAGCGCCTGATCTAGTTAAAACAAATCCTGCCGCCTGGCCCAATGGAGTACTGTACCACAAGCAGCAAGGTGCTAATGCCTAGAATTGATGTTGGCCAAGCACTAGTCACGCTTGCGTCCGCGACCACCCTAGTGCAATATCTCTCTCTTTTCCTTTTTTTTTTTTATTAATTGAATGTAATATAATTTTTTTTTATTTTATTTTTTTACAATTTCAAACCTAGGTTTCCTCTTTTACCAGCCAATTAGATCATCCAATATATTTATATACGGCTAATCAATAGCGTATGAATTAATTGTGGATCAAGCTGCTGGCAGCGAGAATTTATCGAAATAGTAATCACAATGTGGGCTCTACCAATTAATCAGCCAATTAATTTTATCTATTTATATATTAATGTATGACTAATTACCTGTATATATGGATCAAATGTAAGTAAAGCTGATTACAGTTAAAGTGTATTAAATTAACATGTGCAGTTCAGGCTGTACTACTGAACCAACCAGTTAATTCATTTATTCATATAATTAAATATGGCTAAGCAAATGTATCTGAAGATCGATGCAGATAAAGTGCAGTGCAGTAAAATTTATTTCATTAAGCCCTTTCCAAATCAGGCTTTAATACTCAACAGGCCAATTAATTCCGGAAAAATGGCGGGAAATTTAAAACAGAACGCTCAAGGTAGTAGCAAAATTAATTCAGCAATTGTAGCCGTTCAATCAACGCAATGTGATTCACTTGATCTGGGATATTCCTCCTCCCTTCCTACTATAGGGTATTCCCCCTCCTGGCTAGCTGACCCGGAAAACAACAACCGCTGCACTGGGTTAGGAAAGTGGGCGGGGCCCCAGAAATGGCGGGAAATCCAAAATGAAAACTCTCCGGGCTTACAAGCAAGCCAAGGGATCAGCTTAGAAAAGGCAGCTCATGCAAGTAGATAAAAGCAAGTATAGTACACTTTATCAAATAAGCAATGCTCAGTTGGCGCTTTAGCACTTAACCAGCTACTCAAATCGTCAAAGAATAGATTTATCCGCTACTAATCAATGTAACATTCCATCAACCATTACTGTTTCCCACCCAATGCTGTGAAATTAAAGTGCTTTGGCAGAGCCCGGTACTAGGCAGCCCGTTGCGTTCGGCAGCAGTGGCCGGGAACCGGCGCCGCTGGACTGAGAAGGCGGGTGGGCGGGGCCAAAAAATTGGCGGGAAATTTAAAATTGCAATGGTCCCCGGCGCTCCGACTGGACAAAATAAAGCCTTGCGGGTGGTTCGCAACCGGAAACAACCGTGGCTGGGTACCCTTTAGGTGCCGGCCACGGTACCTAGCGATGCACTAAGGAGAAGAAGGAAGCGGAATCAACAATTCCTGCGTAGGGGAGGGACGGGGGTAATCCTAGAGCGGGTTAGGTTCTAAAAACGCTTGCGGCGCCGCTTGTTAGAGAGCGGTTCGGGAAATCGGGCGAGTCGTTGTAGCGCACCCTGGCGTGGCGCCGAAGGGAGAAGACCGAATGCAAGAGTCCCGGGGCGATCTCAAGTAAGGAGAGGGGGGGGAAGACAAATTCGGCCGCCGTAGGTGTTGCCTATGGATCCTCCCAGGGGAAGCCCCTCCACCGCTTTAGGGTTCCCTTTCCCGCGCTCTATACTCAGCCAGTGGGAGGAGCCGATGCCTCTCCCGATCCGGTGAAGCTGGTTGCCGGCGAGCTCCGTTCCCCGATCCTTTCCGCTGCTGCCTGACCCTCTCTTTAATTCGCCAAAGTAATCCAAGGAATGGAACAGTCAGCAAAAGACCCAGTCGCTGCTTGCCGACCACTCTCTTTCCAGCTCGGGTGCCCGAAAAGAAGAGGGCGTTCCGGAAGGGGAAGGCCCTTTAAATACCAGGGCTTTCCCCTCCCACCCGGAAGTCGCGTTGGCCCATCTCGCGATATCCCGGGTGGAGGGCAAGGCCAGCCTCGCTGTTCGAGGTCACGGACCCTCCAGCGGCTGGATCATACTCCAAAGTTATCCACTGGACTTGAATTCAGGACACAAAAAGGAAGTATTTTCTCACACAGCATGTAGTTAAACTATGGGATTCACTGTTAGGTTACTGTACTGTCTTTTCTATAGAGATGTATAGAACCACCTTCCTGAGCCCAATCATTCTCAGATATCCAGGGAGACCATCACACTACTTCTTTCTGATCAAGACTCATTACATGCTCTGCAACAAAATCTTGTGCAGCAGCAATGGCACAGTACTCCCTTATAGTCTCCTGAGTTCACAGATTGACTGGTTTTAGCATGAGGGTGGTTTATTGTCTAGTGTAGAGTAATGTTGTGGTCCCAACCAAAGGGACAATGGCTCAAAGGATAGCTATAAAAATGCTGTATTTTAATCTCCCTATATTTTACAACCACTACACAATTAATTATTTATTGCACACTTTTTAAACTACATTTTGTATATTTTAACCATATACTATGTTTTATGAATTGGCTGTACACTTTTTAAATTGCATTTTGTATATTTTAATCACATAATATGTTTTATGAACCGTTTGTATATTTTTAAACTGCATTTTGTATATTTTAGCCGCATAATATGTTTTATGAGCTTGTCACATGACCGTAATAAATAAATTCATTCATTCACTGTTAGGCTTGGCATTTTTCCTCACAGCTACCACAATAATCCAGGAAATCCCTCAGCTAGAACTTTGGCACTTGTAGCCAAAATATCTAAATCCTATGAAGAGTTTCAGTACACTTGTAGCCAAAAATATCCAGATCCTCAGGGATGTTTTAGTACATACAGCTGAGGCCCAGCAAGTTCTTTTCTGCAAAGGGAGAGGGACTTGCAAACCTCTATGGGACTATAAGGATTTGTGGGACTGGTAGTTTTTTTGGTTTTTTTCCCCCAAAGCCACCTTGTACAAGCCTAATGAGCAGAGAGGCTACCATTCCATCAACCTTTTGCAGTTCCCATAGTGGTAAGCAATTCCCATCCATTCTCTACCTTTGCAATGGGAAGAGCATGCTGGGCCTTAGCTGTGTGTACTGAAACTCTTCTGAGGACTTGGATTTTTTGTTTGTTTAAATGCCATAATTCTGGCTGGGGAGAATTCCTGGTGAATTGTAATAATTGTAGTGGGGTAAAAAAAATCTTATGCCGATTTGCTATTGTGGGATAGCCCAATGGCCATCAATTTGGATTGATGTTAAAGGAAATAGACATATTCTTGGAGGTTAAGTGTGTTTCCCAAGTTGGAGGATATTGTTTCAGTTCACTGCATCACCATCTGAGAAACTGTTTCATACAGCAAATGCAATTGCTTCTTGCACACAGATGACCATCAGAGTTGAACAAAGCATACAAAATTCAAGATAGTTTGCTGCTTAGGGCATTAATGGGCATTATGTGTAAGTAATTTTTTTTACTGCACAAAATTTTCTTTTTTCCCTTTTAAATGTTATATGTGAGAACCTCAGTTATATCATATATGGGATTTCAAGCAATTTTGATTCTGTCTTTCAGAGACTTATTTACACCTTCTGATGAATTTAGAACAAATTAACATTCTGTCAAGTGTTACTCTCTAATCGACTTTTGGGAAAAGCGGTAAAGTTAAAATTTTACTTTTGATTGCATTCATTCATGACTCATTTTTAAAGTGGGTGAAACACAGCCTTTAATTATAGATGCAATATGTTCCTAAGTGAATATTACATCCTGCCTAAGCACCACATGATGTTCTTCTAACACTTATTACCATTCCCTTGGATTCTGTTGTAAATTAGTCTCAAATCTTCTTTAAAAAAATTTAGGCTGTGTAGAATGTGTAGAATGTGAGTAGTGGCTGGTGAGCTCTCTTACCCGGGTTCAGAATTATCTTGGTATTAATAAGCAATCTTTGTAAGCTTCTCACTAAACAAGCTTACTTGTTTCACACAAAGTTCTTGCAGCTCATCATGTACTAGTTGGTACATGTGGGCACATGTTGTACTGTTTGTCCTTCAGCTTTACCTGGGATCACATTACAGTGGTACCTCAACTTACGAGCTTAATCCATATTAGAACAGTGTCCATAACTCGAGACTTTTGTAAGTCGAAGCACCATTTCCCATAGGAATGCATTGAAAACCGATTAATCCATTCCGGATTAAAACATTGCAAGCCCCATAGGAACATGCTGGGGCTGCAAAAAAACAAAACAAAACCCAGGAGAGAAAGGGAGCCTCAAAGGCTGGCCAAAGTGAATGGGGCCGGGGCCAGGGACCTGGCCGGGAAGCACTCGCCTGCCTGCCTGCCCACCTCCTCCCGCTCCTCAGGAGCATCCCTCACTCTGGTCAGCAGCCATGGCTTCCCCCCCCCCCCGTTGCCCAGAGGAAAAAAATAACCAAAAAAACACAAAAAACCCAAAGAGCATGGCAAGGCCAGTCGGAAGGTACTCTGTAGCTGAGACTTTAAGAAAAAAACTCTAAAAAACAGACACTAGAGCCATCTCCATTACTGAGGGTTAAGAAGGAAAAACCTCCAAATACACACACACACACACACACAAACTCAGAAGCAGAGCCACCAAAACACACTCAGAACAGTTTTTTAAAGGAGAAAACAGCAGCTTACCTCGCAGCACACACACACACATGCTCACTCCGAAGCAGAAGGAGGCTCTCCCAAGCCACACCCTATAACTGCCGAAAGAGCTACAGCACAAAGAAGCAGCCTCGGCACCATCTACAGTTAGAAAGTTGAATTGCCCACCTTTTCCTCCTGCCCATTTCTGTTTGCAAGTGGAAGCACCATTCGCAAGTTGAAGCAAAAAGTTGCGACCAGAGCTGTTCGTAAGTCGGAATGTTCATAAGTAGGGATGTTCGTAAGTCGAGGTACCACTGTACTAAACTAGCATCTGTGTTATGAGTTGAATGCAGACTTGATTATCCTTCAAGAAAGCCCATTGAAGGCAAAGGGACTTAAGTAAAATCATGATTAATTTAAGACCCATTCATTTCAACAGGTGTACCGGAATTATGACTAAGAGTGGATCCTGCCCTGTGTGTTTATCACAGGTAGTAAACTTAAGATTATTGTATTTATTTCTGTATTAAGACTGAAATTCCATAGGAAATTCTGCTGACTCAGCCCTGCGCTGTGATCAGATTTAGCCAACTCATTAAATTAGCAGAGCTGCTTATTTCCACCTTCCCTATTTGGTCAGTAACTTGGAGGCTGCCCAGCTGAGTCCTAGGGGTAACTAAGCTGATCACCTGTTATGGGGATCACATCATAGACAGACAGAAACACATATAGAGAAGGAACTGCTCAACAGGTTGAAATTAGCATTGTGATTTATGGGTTTTCCTTTAAATCTGTGACACATGGACAGAGACTTGTGTAAAGGAGGGTCGACATAAATTGATTATAGTTCAGCTGGTTCAGTCTGGATTCATAGGAAAGAGGTAAAAGGCACTTTAAAGCAAGAAGTGTGAACTTCAGATTTCAAGGCCAATACACTAGAGAATAGACCACAATTTTAGGTCAGCTTTGCCCACTTCAAACCATGAAGCCTGAATAGGAGAGGGATGATGTGGACAGGTTTTTCCCAGTACATCAAAATGAAGGCCATGAAATGCCCTGGCCAGAAGACCACCTACAGACCCTAAGCAAGTTCAGCCCATCCAGAAAAGCTGAGGAGAAATAAGAGTTTTATGCAGTTTTTATTCTTCTTGTTATTATAAGACAGATACTGCTCTTGTTTTGTGCCAGAAACAAAAGGACTTTCAACTTCAGATTGTGACTATATATTGTCTGGGAGGTGAGGATCACATAAAATTATAACTTGAAGAAGCAAATTTCTCATTGCATCCCTACTTGTGATTTTTTTTTTAAAAAAAAGATATTGATACTTTACAAATTGCAGCAAAAAAAATTGTGTGTGTGTGTGGAAGTGGTGTTGGCGACTTATATAAATTGTCATGCTGGTGTCATCAGCAGCATCACCAAGCATTCTGCAGAAATTTACTGTAGACTATCTGAATACTAGGAAGCCTATTGGCTTTATGTCCCATAATAATACCTCATCCAGCACATTGCTTCTGGAAAGGGGTATGCTATTTGCAGTTCTTCTATTTGAATAGAATCAGTTAGGTAATCAACAAGATGCTGGTAGAATGATAAGTGCTTGGCACACTAATGACCTGAAAGTGAATTTAATTCAGTTCAATACTGTGATGTGTGTGCAGTTGTCTTTTTAGACAGTTGACCCATCTGAATTAAGTGTTACCTTTGAAATCCATTGACAATTAAAATGTCAACATCATTAATTATTTCAGTACTGGTGAAAGGACACATGAAAGCAAAAGGATGGTGAAGTTTACTGAAGAGGGGGGTAAGTGATAATTTAATCATAAATATTTATGCAGTGACGTTAGTAGCTGTTCACTATATAATCTCAAGTCAGGCATGGTATACCAGTTTGGAGTAGGTGACACTCATTTTTCCTATTTGGTAAGCTTCAATGAATCAGAATATTCTCTCCTTGTATCCTATTTGCTTCCAGTGTTTCAAACCTGTCTCAGGAATAAGTTAGTCAAGAATGCGGAACCTCTCAGCACTACTGCCCATATTTGAACTCTCATCCCTTCACTGCATGATTACAAGAGCCACTCCATTACTGAAGTATCTTCTATGGTTTTATGCTTGAAGTGCTCAGTTAAAAAGAGAAAGGGGGAAAATCTGTGGAAAGGAAATGCTGTTGCCAGCTCTTCTAGGCAATAAATCTTTCCTTTGGAAGGACACGGTTATTCTTTCCTTTGCAGTTTTAAGAAAAATGTATCTACACATTTTTTTTCCCAAAGTGAACATAATGAGAAATTTCTACATCCCATGTAATAATTCTCTGCTCCCTTAAATCCTATACTTTGTGTGCCCATTAGAATTGCATTGGATAAGCAGCCTCTAAAGTTTCAGATGTAATATGATATATTAATTTGATAAATTGGTGAAAGAAGAAATCGGATTTAAAGAACTACATTCTTGTATCTCTAGTAACCCTTTCTCTCTCCTGTTTGCCTGCCTATATTCTGATAAAACACACATACACACCCCTGCTGGTTTTTGACAGGAGTTAAAGCTATCTCACGTTGGTTGCTTTTCAGCAACGAAAGCAGCCTGGAAGCTAATTCTAGTGTGTTAAAAGATATGCCACTTCATCAAGAATGATGTACAATACCCAGCTTGAGCTTTTCCATGGACCCATATTTTCCTTGGCCTTTCAAACTCAAATCTAGAGGGAAAGGATGAAGTGCTTGAAACCAGTTATGATACTCCAGTTATGATACCCTGCCCCTACAATCCTGGAATCATAGAGAGATAGAGTTGCAAGGCATCCCACATGTCATCTGTTCCAAACCCCTGTCAAGGCAGCAGTTCCCACCTGGAGCATGCCTGATACATGGCCATCCAACTTCCAATGAAAGAGAGTCCATCATATTCCAGTTTAGTATTTTGCACTGCTGAACAACACATACTCTCAGGAAATTCCTCCTAATATTTAGTCAAAATCTTCTTTCTGGTGATTTGGATCATTGGTTGTGTACTGAATCCCTTGGTCCTGGATTCATTGGTCTGTATTGAATCCATCTGTTTTGTTTCTGCACTACTTTATGAAGTATCTAAGACTTATTATACTGCTAGAGGAATTCTCCTGTGAACTGACCAATGCCTTTTTGTTGCTATTGGTTGTTGGTGGGATGGTTTCAACAAGGTTGGATAGAGTGTTTTGGAGTTCTGAGACAAAATTATTGATCTACTGCCACACTGCAATTTCTGCTAGCAAACATCTTGAAAGACCTATCTATAGCTGAGTTGGGCATTTTGTTAAAAAGGTGATGTGGCTGCTCCTTAACATGCCATAGACCAAAGAAGAGTGGAGCTGGATCCAAACACGCTTCTTTTTAAATGACCCTCTAACTAGCCTGGTTCACTTCAAGAAAATATAATTGAGAACCAGTCTGAAAATTCTTGGATCTTTTTTTAAAGATAGGGAAGTAATTTAAACACTTAAAAAACTCTCAAAAATGAGACTTCTTTGTTTAAATTCCTTGCCTATTTCAACAATTGTAAAATGTTTTGAATGATTTGTGCATGTGTGTGCACATATAAATTTTGCACAATTTTTATTTGGCTGTTTGTTCATTTATTATGGATCTATTTATTCTTCATGGTTACATTTCTGCCCCATCTTTTCTTCAATGAATTCAAGAAAGGTGTCCGGTTCTTCTCTTCTCCACTATTGTAGGAGTTCAGGTTGAGGAGTCCGTACTCTAAGGTCAGTCAGTGTGTTTTATTATACCATGGAAACTAGAATCTAGATCTTTCTAGAGCACCGAATCACTCAAACCATATGCCGTAAGTGGAAGAGCTTCACCAACTCTCACATCCTTTTTAATTGTTAAAAAAACCCCAGATTCCACAACTGCCCTAACTTTTTTCTTGAGCTTTGCCATGCTGTGACTTTATTTACTATTAACAGTTCTTCCATCTCCATTCACTGCTGCTTGATGCTTAGACGCCATTTTTCACTTAAGGTTCTTATTATATACAGTTTGCTTCCTACTTACCACATGCCTCAGTGTTGCTTCTGTTGAATCAGCACAGTGGGATTCAATTTAAAACAGAGCTGAGTTATAGTGCTAATTTCTAATGTTTATCAAGGGAGTCTTTCAGTGCAGCTGTACCCAAAGTTAAGAAGAAGAAAACAACACAATCACTTAATTTAAATAAAGCTGCAATTCATCCATTTAAAACACACAATGGCTGAAATCTTGTTGGCATAAATTTACTCCACTTAAGCCAGATGATATCATTATCCAGCAACAGAAAGATTAATTAAATTAAACATTTCCTATCTCCTACCTTAGGTTCCAAGGTTTCCTAAAGACCCCTTTTGACCTTCAGAAGCCTTTGGGAGCCTTTGGAGTGAGTGGGGAGGAATCTTTCATATCAGAAAATCTCTACCAGATCAGATTAAGTCTCTCTGTATCTCTTTTTCTTCATGGAAATCAGTACATATTCCTGTGCACATTTTTAAGTATGGAATTTTTTTTTCATTTTTCCCTTAGTGCAGTTGTTCACATTGCCTAAGACATGCCTCTGTGCATTTGAGTGTACACATTTTTAATCTGTTTATATTTCAAATGTATGCATGGTTTGGGCACACACTTTTTGTTTCTTTTTCCTGCTTTTGTCTCATTAAGCTAAGATACACTTTCCCTTTCATATTTTATAAGCCATATTAACAGTGGAGGTCATGGCGGCTTTGTGTATTTATTATATAAACATACTATTACCAGTTGACAGTGTCTCTCTGTAATCCAAGCAAAGTCACAAGTCCATCACCAGCAGAGTATATGCTGAGGCACAGAAGCAAGGCTGGCCAAAGATGTATAGTTAATTCAGATAACAAGATGTTGTGGATAATTCAAGCTCACATAATCATGTAGAACTATTGTATAATTAAATATGAGAAGTAGGGAGCCTGGAATTTAGGTCTTGTTGCTATCATGTCTATTGGCAGACAGAAATGAATATATAATTCTCTTGATGTTCTTGCAGTGACTTTATATTTGGGCTTATTCATTAAAGACCCTGCCTACAGTGGTCATAACTCACCAAAGAAATTATGCATTTGATTATAATTTAAGGATCTGAGCTATGACTTCAAAGAGAGACGTTATATATTAACTACTCTTCTGAATATGAGTTAGACAGATCAGAATGTTACAAGATTGGCCTCAGAAAGTATATGACTAAGAGAAGTAAAGTGATTTTCAAAAATACTGTTTTTCTATGATAATTTGGTCCCTTCATCACAGCTACTTCCGGCATACCTCCTTTGTCAGAGAAATCAAACTAGTGCATCAATGAAATGGCTTACTTGGATGTATTTTTCACTATTATTTTAAAAATCCAGGCACAAATCCAAAAGTGATCTTACTTGTTGCCAAATAATGTCTTGGGTATGGTTAGCAGGATGGTTTTGAAAAGGCAGTTCAGCATTTTTTTAAAAACCTCTTCAGTGATTTCCCAAACTGAATTGATCAGAAAGGGCACACCGCAGGTGCCTACTACTTTGAGCCTTCTTAAGTGTGCAGATACCGGTGTGTGTCTTGGCAACAGCCACCCTCTGAAGCAGTGGAATACATATTTTGGCTCTAGGGACATGTATATACTCACATATGCACGTGCATTCATGTACATATGCCAAATTAATTTGAATAACATCCAGTTTAATTTATTAAATTTATTAAAATTGCTTTAAACACTGGCCAAAATCTATGTGAGTATGCTAAACTCAGCTGGGCCAATCTGTATCAATCGAACTTATGAAGGTGTTGACTCATTAAATCTCCGTTGATTCAGGGGTCTTACTCCAGTGCAATTTACTATGCTGAGCAATGGGACTCGGCATATCACTAGCAGCATGAGCAATCCTGCTTGCTGTAGATGATACAATTGCAAAATAACTTTGGTATTGGTTCCATGGCTGGCTATACATCATTTAGTACAATAACTTGTGAAACCTTTAATTTGATATAACCCTTGTGCATTAGTTGAAAATTTGGAACTATTTTCTTGCACTGGAGTAATGGATCTTGTGGTAGCCCAGGGACAACACTGGCTTCCATCTTAACTGTATTTAAATTACTTTCTCATTTGATTTAAATTCAATCATGTTATGCAAATTAAATTCCATTAAAATTGCTCTTTTAATCTTTGCATATATTTCTTACAATATATTAGGCAGCTTACATTAAGTATCTATGTATGTATCTATGTATGTATGTATGCATTTTAGCATTGCTAGTGCTTGGGGTTGGGCTAAATAATAAAGCCTTAAAAATTCAAAATCAAGCCCTAAAATATGTGGGTGGAATGACAGGTTTAGCCAACTACTGAAAAATAATCTTTGCAACAGTTGGCTAAATCTTAAGGACTACTCGTATCTTTTTTTGTTTCCATATGAGGCATATGATGGTAGTGGTGGTGATGGTGATTTCTCTTCCCCAGTGTCATCCACACAGTTTTCACCTCATCCTTTTATTGCACTCCTGTCTCTCACACACATGCACTTCATTAAGAGAACCAGCAGTGCAAACAGGAGTACACAAGGGGCCCATGGAGCCCTCACATCATGACTGCCAAAGCTTCTCCTTCTTCAGACACACAGTAGTCAGGAGATCGGTCCTTCAACACCAGTAGCTGAAGTGTCCTCACTTCATACTGAAGCAAAATTGGAGGACAGAGGTGCTTGGGAGAGACCTTTCTTAGCCCAAATGTATTGGTAGTAAAGGAGTCAACACAGGAAGCATTTGACACCTGATTTGTAGGTGTTAGTTGCAATGACAGCCAGTTTGGGCAGGTGTGGCACAAAGGCTGTGTGTTGTGTGTTATCCTTACTTTAGAAGTTATTGCAAAGTGTTAATAAAATATTTCCAAAGGTTTTCTCTGTGGGACAGTTAAGCTATTTCCAAGATTTTACAGCAGTAAAGAAGTGAAAAAGGTTATGACAGCAACCTTTTTCAGAGAACAAATAACTGACTAGCTATTTGTATATTTGAGCATTCTGTATAAATATATACTTGGATGACTCCAGATGTGAGACTGCCTTGTGTTAGATCTGTTGCTAAAATAAAGGACCAAAACTAAAGGAGTTCAGATAAGACACCAGCATATATTGTCAAAAAAAGAAAAAAGAAAAAGAAAAAGAAATATCTCTAGAGGAGATTCTTAAAGCTGTCAGGAAATGCAGATCCTTCTAAGTTTACCATGATGGCCTGCCCATCTGAGATTAGACTTCTGAATGTACAAGCTCCTCTCAATTTGAAGAGAAGGGATTTGTTATGGCAATCAAAACTGGTTGTCTTGATTTGTGCACTCCTTGCTTCCTTTTATATTTTGTGTCATATGCTTGTGTTCAAGTGTAATTTATGCAAAGAAGTCGCTTTCTATAGTGAATTTGAATATAAACCATTTTTATAGAGGACAAAAGTGCAGGGGGAAAAAGAAACAAGGGGGAAAGGCGGAAAGACAAAAAATGTACACCAAAATGATGCAGCAGCAGGATTTCAGAAGGGAAATTGCAGCACTTAAATCTCTCCATTCTAGCAAATTTGACGGAATTGCAGAAAACACACAGATGTTATCAAGTGATGATTGTGCTATTAAACAAAGGACAGAAAATATTGAAAATGAGTCACAGAGGGGGAGAGAAGAGGCAGAGAGAAGGAAAGAGAGGGAGGGAAGGAGGGAAAAAGAGAAAATTGAGATAAGAGACTAGAACTCAAAAGCAAGACCAGAAGAAAAATAAAGCAGAAAATGGGATAACCATGACTAATAATTGTCCAATGATAATAACAGTTGTATTTGTATTGAAATGAATATATAGCACCAAACTGGAAATAACCAAATAGCATATAACCAATTAGCATATAATCTACAAATTATATTTGGCCCAAAAGAATAGCTGAGGATTTGAATACTTGCATTTATCTTTTGTCCCTCTTACAACTATGGGACTTTCTATACAATTAAAACAGACTTGTATTGATAGTGTAAGGCTGCATCTTGTACTATGGAATCAAAGTACCACATTATATCAGTGTCCTAGATCTTTACCTTATCAAATCAGAATGGCTCCCCTGAGCCAACCACACTATTCTGATTTATTACATTGCCTGACGTGTTTGACCTTTCTTGCTTTCCAAGAGTCTAAGGATGCAATCTACTTAATGTTTTTCCTGTGCAATTGAAACAAATGGAATTGTGCAAGGAGAACACGTAGTGACTTGTACCCTTATTTAGCTTAAAAGTCCTGGTAGAGGAGTTTAATGTGAAAGATTCATCAGCCACTAGAAAAGGATCTCCACTAGAGAAATTATATAAAAATGAACTGATGTATTTCAGGCATTGCGAATGCCAAGAAGCAAAGTGAACATCCACTTTTAGTATGATATGTAGGTTAAGGGAATGAGTAGGTGTAGGTATTATCTCTCTTTGCTAGCCATTTTTTAAGAAGGATTATATGTTAGCATAGTACTAGATGCAATTAGATCTAATATTGCTTATTTTTATTTAGCTAAGACTTGGTAGCTCAATTGACATTATGTGTAGATACATTGGATAAAAGGTCATTTATCTGGAGGCAAATTTGATTGTCCTTTAAATACTGACTTTCTGCTCAAGTTTGCTCAAACTCTGCAATCATGTACTTTATTAAAATGGCTAAACCCCAAGGTTCCAAGATGTTAATGATCTCATGTGGAGCATAAAGCACATTTTCAGCTTTTATCTATTTTTATCAGGAACAGTAAGTTACTATCAAGCACTGGCCAACAATAATCAGAATCCATCTGGAGATGAAAGCTGTCTCTGCAGGCAAGGGGAATTATAGGTTAAGCAACATGTATGGTGAAGATACCATCATACTAATTAAAGATATGGCAACGATAGCTTAGTATTTCTAGACTATACCAAAAAAAGAATCATTGGTATAACTTTCCTCATAGTTGGATGGACTTGAACCAAAATTGGTAGTGTTAGCTTTCTGAGTAGCATTGTTTCTGCTGTTTTTTATTTTACTCAATGGTCAAAATCCTCTTGGATACGTTATGCCCATGTAAGAGAAATGTTATTACTTGCAAAAGCAGGTTGCATTTAATTTAATGAGTCTCTGCTTCAATTCCTCCTTGTTTAAACATATCTCACTGTGTACAAGTCAGGTGGCTTCAAGAGTAACCCACAACTGAAGAAGAGACTTTTTAATCAGCAGCAATCTAATTAATTCAAGCATCCAAAAGGGGAGGTTGTATGAATTAGGATATAAATTAAAGAGTCTCCACTTCAATTTCAGATCAGACTGAAAACTGCTCAAGGTACATGCCATGCAATTACTTTTAAACAATGAAGAATCAAAGCAGGGACCCTTTAATTAGTGCCAGTATGCAATTATTTCCCCTGTTTAAGATTATTTTGGCCCCTGTATATTAATATATATATTTCCAAGTAGCCTCTCAATATTGTATATTTCCAAATCAATTTATGTAAACTAGACCTGTGCACTGGCCCTCCAAGTCTGTGCACAGATAAGAGCATACAGATTGCCTCTCATGACCTTTTTGAGATGCTCTAACTCAATTCTTTTCTAATTTTTGTCCCATTATTTGTTTATTTCCAGACTTCCATTTTAAAAAAACAACATCCCCACAAATGGAAACATGCACATGGTTAGGACTAGAGATAGGAACAATTCAAAAAACGAATTGCAATATTCATCAGAAATAGTTGATTTGTTGCAAATTTGTCACTTCATATTCTTTGAATACAGCGAGCCCAACAAATACAAAGCAATGAATTTTTACTCATTTTTTATTCATCAACCCCCCTTTTTTTGGGGGGGTGTCATCTGCAGCCTACTTCTGCCAATCAGAAGCTCTAGGCAACCTTGGGAGGGACCTAGAGACTCCAGGATAGTCAGTGCAGGCAGCCAAATGTGCTGCTGAAAGGATTGTGGGGGATCTCCTTTTCAGAGGATTTATACGTATTTTCCTTGCAGCCATTTCTGCTCTGAGTCTTGGCTCAGGCAGTTGGTGCTGCTGTGCTCTCTGTGTGCCTAGACAGCCAGCAGTTGTTTTTTGGGGTTTTTTTTTTTAATAGTGCCATCAAAGTATTTCTTAATTATTACATTTACATTTCTTTCATAATTATTTGAAATACTGGGAATTTGAGGACTTTCTTTAGCTGGATACATTTTAGTTCAGTAGAGGCTAGTTATTTTTTAAAATTTAGGTTTAGGGTAGGGTTGGTGATTTGTATATTTGATTTGTGAGTGGATTTGTGTATCTTACCCTTTCCCCTAGTCAATTCCAAAGTGTCTGGGGTGGTGGTACTGGCTGGTTGCTTGTTGACTTGCTGGTGACTATGTGCTCCAGCCAGTACTACTATGTGCTCAAAAAACACACATTCAATTCAAAATTCTTATTTCTTTATTATTATCATTAATGGAACACTGAGGAGAGTGTTTTTAGGTGCATTTTAGTTGAAGAATTACTTATTTTTTGAAGTGTGCATTCGGGCAGGATTGGTGATCTTGGGGAGGGTGCATTTTACCCCATTACCCCTTTAATTCCAGAGTGTTTATGTGTGCATGTGGTGGGGATGGCTTTCTATTAGTTATTTAGGGGCATTTAGTTTTCCTGCTCCTTCCCCTCCTAAATGAATGAATGAATGAATCAATCAATCAATATTATTTATTTTTATTTTATTTATTTGATTTATACCCTGCCCATCTGGCCTAAAAGACCACTCTAGGCGGCTATCAATCAATCAATCAATCAATCAATCAATCAATCAATCAATCAATCAATCAATCAATCAATCAATCAATCAATCAATCAATCAATCAATCAATCCTCCCTTACCATCTTGTTTCTCCTTTTAAAAATAAGGAATAAATTATATCCTCTCCTATATTACCCCACTCACTTTTCTTTCCCTTCCTATTTATTTGTAACATGTGGTTTGGCAGTAAGTGTATTAGAGAGAGCGGGTCAAAAGGAAGGGTAGTGGCCATGAGTCTTTAAGGGGCAAAAGCCTCTGACTAGACAAGGCGCCGCCACTGTTCCTCCTCCAGTGTCCTTGCAGGTGGGTGTGGGAGCAGAGCTTCCTCTGGTGTCCAAAGAACTGCCACTCCTCTTCCTGGAGGAATCTGAGGAGTTATCCAGAAGATCAGAAGCCTCCCAGGGGGAGTTCTTCCTCATGTCCCAATCATTATCTGTTCTGTAACCCTGCATGTCTGAAGGCAACAGCCTTCTTTTCCATCAAGCTTCTAAACTAGAAGAGAGTTTCTAAACTAGAAGAGAGCTTCCACAGACAAAACATTTAGATATTTATAGAACATTATGAGAGTATAAAATTCCTTATTATTCTAATCTTTGCATTCTTGCTTAAAACATCTTTTCAATTACTAGAAGGGAACAGTTGAGTAAAACACCAACTGATAGAACAGAGATTGATTTTGACCTCCATTTTTTCATTAGCTTATTATCTTTTATGCAAACATAGTGCACATCCAGTGCCCTTTCTAGCCAGTTTCTTGACTCTGTTCCTGAAAGAAAAGCATAGCCATCTGGCCAATCTGTCGTTCTCAAACTCACAGGTACACAGACGGATGTACAGATTGAGAGAATGATGCAAAATGTTAACAAAACTCTTTGGCTGTAACCGAGTGCTCACATCCTGTCATTGCTACCCACCCACATTGCCAGCATCTGTGTCAGCTGGCTTTCCCAACTTTCAGACTTCATGTGGCTGTATGTTCATGTTAGAAAAAAATATAGCTGTTGCATGAAAATTTCACATACAAATATCCCGACATATGGAAGGGAATGTAGTTTACTATAAGGCAGTTCTGTGGGTACCTATCTCTGAATGTTTTATCTTCATCTCCTCAGGGAGGAATCCTAATGCCAACAGCTTATTTACATAGAAGACTGGGTGATATGGGTTGAAATTTTCCACACATTTACTGATTCAAATTATAGGTCAATTCCCAGATAATAAAATTAGGAATTTTTGCAGATAGTTTTTATAATCCATGGATTTTAATTTCTGCAAATATGAATTATTGTGAGCTAACATTAGGATGCAAGTACAATGTAATTTTAAGTAAGCGCTGTCCTTTCCTATAACCATGTGTTCCTTTTTGTTCATCCAGCAGAGCCTAATGTTGTGGGATTTTTTGTATCAACTCTGTTTGCATTATCGTTCCCTTCCCATCCCGAGTTTTTGGCATGTTTGATTGAACATACCAGTTCAAAGAGGCAATGGTGAGTGAGTTAAATGGTGATATTAACAGCATTCCATTTTTAAAAATAATTATTTTGGCAGGTGAAGCATCACTGACTTGATATAGCAACTTGTGAGACTGATACTCATCTGACATAGTGCTATACTGGAAAAGTATAAAATATGAGGTAGAAACAAGAAGCACTCACTTGTAGGCAATTCCACCACTGAACCTGGCATATACTGTACTTCAACAGGGCATTGTTTATGATTTAATTCTCCTGGAAACTTTGAATCAAACTGAATCAACCTGAAAATGCATCTCTAGTAAGTGTGGTTCCCCATGTGATTTTTTTTTTTAAAAAAACCCTTTTCTCTAAAGAAATTCCTTTTAATTCATAACTGATGTAGGTAACGTTTATAATTACCTGCTAGTAATGCTTTTTTCTGCTAGTAATGCTTGATTGTATTATTGCCTTCTTCCTCCCCCTGAAATCCCTTGCTCATCTTTGGAATAAAAAAAAAAGAGTTTGTGAAATTCCACGTGTGCAGAATCAGCATTTGCAGGCTGTTTCTTACACACATATGCATGTTCAATAGGTTAGAGACAGAGTTGAGCTGTTCCAAATGGAAGAACTTATTTCTTCATTTTATTTATTTATTTATTTGTTTGTTTGTTTGTTTGTTTGTTTGTTTGTTTGTTTGTTTGTTTATTGCATTTATATGCCGCCCATCTAGACATAGTCTACTTTCTTCAGTAGAAAGAACTGAGGTCCATTGGAGAATTCCTCCTGGAGAAAAATGATAATGCAGCAATAGTCTCCAATTCCTCCCTCCTGCTTCGTTCTCCAGTGCTACCTCTCACACTGCTCTGGATTCCCCCCCCCCCCAATTATTAAGAGCAGATGGGGACATATCAGGCTGCAAAGTGAGGAAAAATAAATGAAAATCATATCTTCCTTTCTATTAATCCAGTCTTCTGTCTCAATTTTATGGAGCTCTGGATCCAGATGAATTTATTCACTGCCCTATAGGTAAAGGTAAAGGTAAATGTTCCCCTTGACAATTTTGTCCAGTTGTGTCCGACTCTAGGCGGCGGTGCTCATTTCTGTTTCAAACCCATAGAGCTTACGTTTGTCTGCAGACAATCTTCCGTGGTCACATGGCCAGTGTGACTAGACATGGAATGGAAAATAACCAGATAGGTGGGTTATAAATAAAATAAATAAAAATTCCTTCACACCAAGGTGGTACCTATTTATCTACTCACATTTTTGCATTTTGCGTGCTTTCGAACTGCTAGATTGGCAGGAGCTGGGGCAAGCGACAGGGGCTCATTCCGTTGTGTAGATTCACTCTCACGACTGCAGGTCTTCTGACCTTGCAGCACAGAGGCTTCAGTGGTTTAACCCGTAGCACCACCACGTCCCTGTACTCCTAAAATATTCTGACAATTGCTTTGTGTTTAGGTGTGAAGTGGTTAACCAATGAAAAAAGGAGTCAGCTTCTGGGATCTTCCTCTGTGTGGTGTCACTTTGTGAGTGGCAGTGAGCACAAGAGAGTATCCTGTACACAATCTTGATGGCTGCCATTGGTACTGTCAGGATTTAGGCCGCCTTTTGCACTGTAAATCTTGGTATCTTTTTTCCTGCTGGCAATGCAGGCACAATATCGTGCAGCAATTTTGGACCATTTCTTGGCTTTTTGAATTGTGAATACAGAAGCACAATATCCCCTATTCATAAGCCAGAGGGTTTTTCAAGGGTTGAATATGTTCTTTCAAGAGCAATCCATGTTCCCTCAAGCCACAAGGTGTTTAAGTAACACACCATTAATAGATGTAACAGCAAAAATAAATTTATGGCACTTAGAAGACCAACAATTTGGCATAAGCTTTTGTGGACAATAGATGACGTCTTTGAATGCAACTTTACAGATATATTATGTAAGCAATGTGGATAGAGTATGGTATCCTATGCTGCCAATGGGTCCAACTTAAACACCACTGCTTTGGAGCTGGATAGCTGTCAGTGGCCCCAGACTCCAGACTTGTCTGTGCTCAGAAGTAGACATATACAGACCACACAGTAAACTGTCATTCTTCAAGGACTCCTTCCATCTCTATGTGGATGGCATTGTTTGATACTCAGGCACTTGTAAAAGGAAATGATAGCTTCAGTAGCTATGTTTTTTCCCCTTCAACTCATTTTTGTTCTGTTGCTAGATATCCCTGACTGCAGAGAAACTGTGGGTAATATGTGGGTAGCCCATTAGGAAATGTAGTCACTATAGAGAGTAAAAAGGATAGTATCGATGTGGAAATTGATCTCAATTACTTTTTAAAGAAATCTAGTCTGGAAGAAAATTTCTCTCAAAAGGAGATGCATGGTACCATCTATTCCCTGTAAGAAGATGTGTTTGGGACAATTTGCTTTCCCATTTGAGAACAACTGTGAGGAGACTAGCTAGTGCTAAATGTACTGTTTTACTTTCTAGAATGGGAGAGAAGATTGGAAGAGCACTAATAGTCCTAAAAAGGCTGGATTTGGTTCCACTCTACTTGGGAAACCTTGGCTCGTATTAATCCACATTTTCTGCAGACTCTGAATGATTTCCTAAATTGTATTGGGTGATATAGGAATGGTGTGACAGTTTTTCTTATATCTTAGCACAGCTTGTTATGCAATGGTGAACAAAGAGGTAGCATTCTCTTTTCTTTCTGAGGAACGCAAGCATTTGGGAAGTGGTCCTTATAAGGTTTTATTAGGTGCAGCGCAAGGATCATGATGCTTTCCAGCATGGTTCTTTTTTCTTTTTATGCAGGATGTCACTTAATACGTATGTTGGAGTAAGGGAGAGAATACAATAAAACCAAAGGAAATTTTGATACTGGCATTCAATAGGAACAGATTTCTCTTGTTCTTCAGTTGAAAATGTAGTTATGCTTATAGCTGAACAGTAGTGTCCTTCAAACTTTACTCACTTCTGCTGCTTTACTTCTTGTATGAAGACTTGAAGGCATTACCCCCTTACCCCGGAATAAATACGCGAGAAAATTGTTATGGAATAAACATGGGCCATACTTTATTGAATATTCATTATTGCCCTTATTTTTTTTAAAAAAGGGGGGGGTCCTGCTGTAGTGAGGAAACAGGTTCTGCAGAGGGGTCTCAATGGACCCCTTACCAAACATGGGTGAATCCCAAGCCCAAGTTCTCTCATTCCTCCTCCTCACTGTTGACTGTTGGTCCAGGAGCGACCTCAGCAGATCTTCCCACCAAGCACTGTAATCACACGATCCACAGTGCTGGGAGATCAGATGAGCTATACATTACCTGTGGTTGTGAGGGGACTCGCCAAAACCTGTTCTATCTGCACTACCCACCACTGCATAGGGACTAGGTACACAAAGTTCCATGCCACCATCCAGCCTCTCAACCCCGTGGTGTCTGCTAGAAATACCTCCAATCCTCTGTCAAAAAGATGCACTCCATCCGGCCGAAAAAGCTCAGGCCTATCAGTATGGATCTCCTGGTGACCAATCATCGATCCAAGGCCATTACATACCGCTCTGCACACTTCCCTGTTAACGCTCCTCCATGCAGTGTTAACTCGCTGCACCTGGCATTCATCCCGCCAAACAAGCCAAGAGATGACCTTAGGCCAAATAATGCTCATAGCCCTCAGCCATCTGAGGTCACAAATGACATCCAATATCAAGGCCTTGCCACCATGCCTGGCCAGATTGTTACCACCCAAATGTATGAGCAGCACATCTGGGGGTTGCATACCAGAAGCAGCCACTCTGCAAAATTGACTTCAAAATTGCAAATATTTTACAATCCCCATTAAGAAGAGAAATCAGCCTATAGTTCCCTATTTGAGTCAAATCAGATTCTTCCTTAGGTATTAGTGTAATTTTTTCCAACAACGCTGAGGATATTAGTGCCCTGGAATCCTTAACCCAACTCCTTTCCTTAACTCCAGCCTTCTATCATCTTCCTGATATGAAAGTGAGATGTATAATCCTGATACCTTGAATCCTAGCATGAAAAAGCTAAAGCTGGCACTACTCATTTCCTATGCAAATATACTATGAATTGCTGTAGGTGTTTGACTGGAGTGGGCCAAATCAGCTCCTGGAACTCTGTTCTTACTGCTGAGTACCCTCTCGGTGTCCTTGGGGCCAGGGTCAAACCTATTGCTCTTTCTGCAATATTCTGCCAATTTGTTAGACCTCTGTGGGCAGTGTCTCTGAAAATTCGCTGGCTCCTTGGTCTAACTCCCTGAACCGCGTGATCTGTTGGCATGATAGGGCATCATCCAAGCTGTTATCCAATCCTGGCATGTGTTTTGCTTGCATCAAAATATTAACCTTCAAGGCATGCAACATAAATGTGTGCACCAGTCCCATAACGCATTCCGAGCATGATGTGAGAATGTTTATTATGTAAACAACCGCCTGATTGTCACACCAGAAGTGTACTGCTGAATTAGCCCATTCATGTGCCCACAGCCACAGGATGCCTACTATCAGAAAAAATTCCGAAAATATGATTTCCTGCTGGTAATTTCCTGCTGGTGCCATTCTTCAGGCCACAGCTCAGAGCACCATCTGCCATTGAAATAAATCCCAAAACCTAGGGAACCAGACACATCGGTCTGAACCTGAAATTCAACCTTAAGGTTCATCTCAGTCTTCCTAAAGGACACCCCATTAAATTCAGCTAGAGACTGGCTCCAAACTTGCAGATCCTGCCTCATACCCTTTGTCACCCTCGTCCTATGAAAAGGGTGATGTAGGGCCTTCATAGCATCACATAATCTATGCAGGAAAACACAACCTAGGGCAATTAGCCTGCATGAAAATTTTAAATGACCTACAATATCTTGTAGTTCTCTCAATGATACTTTTCTACTCCTCGATAGCAGATGAATTCTGCCTCCAGCTTGTCATCTGGTAATCGGGATGCCTGTTGTATGGTATCCAATTCAATTCCTAAAAACATAAGTGAAGTGGTTGGTCCTTCAGTTTTTTCCTCGGCTAAGGGTAACCCTAATTCCTGTGCCATTGTCGGGAAAGCTTCCAAAATTCTTCCTGTTATCAGTTCCACAATTCCTGGGCCAAAGCACAATAAATAAACCGTGCAGGAGGGGGGGACCCAATGCAAGCCCCCTGTCCAAGAAGCAAAACTGGAAAGAGGGAAGTGACACAGCTAGAAATTAAGTCCAAGCTGCAGAGCTCTGACTTCCTTCATTGTCCAAAAAGTAGAGGGGGGAACCTTCCTTAAATATCATCCTCCTTCCCCCCTCCCTTCCTGGGTTGCTCCCACAAGACCACAGCATCTCACGATATCCTGGGAAGGAGATAACAGTGGGCCGCGCTGCCGAAGAAGCTCTCCAGTGGACCGGACATTAGGGAAACATGGAGTCAGCTATGCAGAAAGATTTGTGATTGGAGACCTCCATAATTCCACCCACCTCCCTTTCCCCACTTTTATTTAGTCTGCTGAGGTCAGGGGTCAGAATGCTAAGTCAGGCAGGAGGACAGGTCTTCAAGTACAAGGCAATAAGTGGCATTTCCCCTTGCTTTCATGAAGCTCTTTCACGAAAATGTTGTGGAAGCAGACTAGTTCTGTGTTTAAACAGAACTGTTCCAAGCACATAATAGTGAAGTCTGATGATAATAGCCAAAGTGGTATGCAGGTGAGGGCCTCACTTACCATTAGGGAGAGTGAGGCAGCTGTTCCAGAAAATTGACCAGGGTGTCATAAACATGATTATTCCCCTTTTTATTTTACTTTCAGGAATAGGAGAACTTCCTGTAAGATGTCTTCCTCATACACCTAAATAACTAATCTGGCTTTGGGTACTATGCACAGTCACCTCAATGATTAGATGGCACACTTTGCTGTTTAGACAGCAAGACGTTTGGATCATGCCTTGTGGGGGGGGTGCACAGTCTGCTTCTTTTACCATCAACTCACACCGCAACACGTGTCCTGCACCCCTTCCCTCACCCAATTTTTTTTTGCTGTTGCACTGCATCTCACCTCATTGTTTCTACATGAGTGGATGGTAGGTAGGTATACTTTATTACGGTCAAAGACCAGTAAAACCAGAACAGTATAAAATAGATACATACAATTATTGTTTAGGAAAGTCGAGCAGGGTAATAAAATTCCATTAAAACATGATAAAACAACCCCTTATTTCCAATTAATAACATAATATATCCTTGACATAGATAAAACCACAGATAGTGTTGTATTAAAAATATTATATTGTCGATCTAAAATCACCTACCCAAACATCTGTTTACGAATAACCATTGCTGCAGCACAGAATTTGGCCACTTGTCTAGTAATATAAGGGGTACTGTCGGAGAGTAGCCACTGCACATAATCCTCCTCTGATCTCCCAGGAGATTTACAGATAATAGATGATATAAGCTCCATGCGAAGATCCCGATAACAGGTACAAAAAAGAAGAACATGACCAACTGTTTCAACTTTATCACTATTACAGGGGCAGAGACAATCTGATGCAGGCAAACCTCGAAATCTTCCCTCCAGAAGCTTAGAAGGTAGTACGTTAAGCCTAGCTAGCGTAAAAGCCCTTATGGCTTTAGATGACATAGTGCTGGCTAAGTACGAGGAGGTGATAAAGGCAGATTTCTTAAGGAAGTTATATTTCCCTAACTGGCCAACATGGTCCTGTAATTCAATGTCCCATACCCTTAACTTCACCGCTTTAATGGCATCTGTAAGACCCATTGCTATAAGTATACTGGGGGGAAAGCCAATTTTCAATATCTCTTCTGTTATGTGCTTCTTCCACTCCGACTGAAAAGAATCTAGTAGGATCAGTGGGGCCAAGCCTTCTAATGAAAAAATCAGTTTAATCCAGTATATCAGCATAAGGACTTTAGCCTGTGCTTTAATGGATTTTAACCCGACCTCTAAGCGGAGAGCCACATTGGAAGTACAAGGTGGGACTCCAAGGATGGCTCTCACAAACTTGGTCTGAACAATCTCCAGAGGTCGTAAATTAGCATAGGCGAACAGTTGAGAACCATAAAGCATTTGTGATATAGTCCTGGCCTTGAAAACTTGTAATACCGAAGGTACATGTTTACCCCCAACAGTATGAAAAAATCTTGTTATTGCCACAGTATTTTTCTGGGCATTCATTGCAGCGTGGTTTACATGAGTAACCCAGGATCCTGAAGAGTGAAAAACTATGCCAAGGTATTTATAGCATGCTACTTGCTCTACAGGGTGCAAGTAGCACTCATCTCACCTCATTGTTTCTACATGAGTGGATGGAAATTAGCAGCAGCAAAAAAATCATATGAACGGTTTGTGGGCTTGATCACATGAGCCAAATGTACGTAGCTCTGTTATACCCCAGTTAGATTGTTGCATGAATTTCTGGTCATAAAACACATGGCCATGATCAAATTATTTTCCAGGCCAGTGGTGTATCTGTGATTTATTTCCCCCTCACTGGGAGGGTTGTTTTATTTTGTTTTATTTTATTTCTTCAGGATACTGGTTCTACAGATAAAATGTTCCTGAGTGGGAACCCCCTTCCAACATTTTGATGTATTGGTTTTTGTTTTTGTTTTTAATGGTAAGGGACAGCACTGAACCAGGAATCAAGAGAGAAAATAAATTAGTTCCACAGCGTAGCCATCCATAACATTTCAAATAGGAAAAAAATGAATTGGTAATGTTAAAGCACATGGGAACATTCACCCCGGTATATATACCACATACCACAATTCAGTAAAACAGAAGTATGGAAAGAATCATTAGAACTTGGGTACATTTGGCTGGCATGATCAGGCCCTGTGTTTGTTACGTCCTGGCTTGTTCTGGGTGTGAAAGGATTGTGTTATGGTTTTGAGAGCCTAGTAACAGCTATCCCTTCAGGTTAGCATCTATTCAGTAACTCATTTTTGTGATAATGAGGGTTATGCATCTTTGTACTTGAGCGCACAATTAATAAATATACTTCTCACCCACTGGCTGAAATCCAGTAAGACAGTGGTTCTTAACCTTTGTTACTCGGATGCTTTTGAACTGCAGCTCCCAGAAACCCCAGTCAGGACAGCTGGTGGTGAAGGCTTCTGGGAGTTGCAGTCCAAAACTCCTGAGTAACCCAAGGTTAAGAACCAGTGCAGTAAGACACAGCTACACGAGGTCCACTGGATCAATGGAACTTACAGAAGAGCTGATTTCTATAACAGACTGCTTAGCAGCACAAGAGATTCTCCTTTATACACAGTACATGATTGCTCTCAGGCATATTACTTTCATAGGAAGTGGATGCCAGAATGGTTAGTTTTTGCATGATTTCTATATCTAGTTAACTATGGCCTTTATTTGCAAGAGCTGTTGGAGTGAACTTTACAAGTTGAGGTACTTTTACATTTAGCAGATCAGCATATCTCTGTTTCACTCGTTTTCATGCATCTTTATTACATTCATTGCATTGAAAGTAGCATATTGTATAAAATGTAATCAAACACTCAAGTAGCCCCAGCAGTATTGGCCATCTGTGACAGTTCACCATTTCTACAACACATTTCAGTTGAAATGTTCAAGATCTATTAGTAAAATTTTAGAGATGCACAAGTATCAAATCATTCTGAATTTCCAACAACATAGCCTTTACCTGTTCATTGCCTAGAATATTTTACATATTTCAATCATAATAATATGATCCTTGGCTAAGAGACAGATAGCTTTATTTTATAAGTTAATTGTGTGGGCTGGTTGCAGTTGACAACGTCTTTCCTGTGGTTTCACTCCATGTCAGATAGCTTACATACCCACGTACCAGTTATGTGATGTTACCTGTATAGCAGAGTTGCTTCACCTTCTTTCACAAGGATGCTTGCACTAGCTTGGAAAATAATAACACAAAAGCAATGCAAGAGAACTGCATAAACATCTGTTGCACTGAGAAGCAGAGTCTCACCATATATGAGTCAGGGATCCAGATTGGGTCCAACCTGAATTGAGTAAGTCTGAATTACATCCTGATTTGTTCAACGCAAGTCAACAATCCATTGAATTTCTTGTTTTCTAGTACTCTGAAAGTACAAAAGGACCCTTAAAAACCCTTGGAAATTATCCCAAAAAGCAGAGAGGAAAGGCAACAGAGAATCAATCTACTCTAAAAGCACACATCAGTAGAGAAGAAAGAAAAATAAGCAAATAACTCACCTGATATACCATATTAAAAAAAATGAATGCACCATAAATTAATCAAATAACAAATTTTAAAAATCAGTTAAACAGAAAAAGCACTCCTGACCCCAGGGAAAAAAATAACAAAATAAGGGGCTTGTCTGAAGTGCTCAAAATGAATTGCCTTCCTATGAAAAGCAGACTCAGAAGTGTCTCCTCTTTTTCCCCTATCCTTTGCATACTTAGTACTCAAGCAGTTTCAGCCAGGTGACTATCAAGTTGGATATCATCAATAGGCAAAAGAAAAACAAATCATAAAGATGGTAAATAATCTCTGTCTAGATCTTTTTGACTGGCTCCATTTATACAATATATTCTCAGATTATTCTTGGGAAGTAAGGTGCATAATATATCTGTGTATTTTACTTAGAACCTTAGAACTGCAGAGCTAGAACTAATAATTTATAAAGCAAATGATGTGGCTGATTAGTTAGAGTTTAATATCTCAAGAATGGCAGAAACGCCTTTTCACATTTTAATAATGTGAACATGTGGTAGACAATGAAATAGTTAGTGCCCACTGACCTCACCCCAAAGCCCACATGCAATAGTATGTACCTGTCTGCATGCAACATATCTATTCTCAACGTTTACAGATCTATAGAATGAAGTTGTATTGCCCTAATAACACAATTAGACATGGAGACGAATATAAAAATAAATCAGGATATTCATTAAATATCCCTGATTCATCAGATATTTGTTGCTTCATATTCTTGAGAACCAGAGACCCCAGCGATTATGAAGCCACAAATATAACCCTTTTATATTCATCCCTTCATTCCCTATCTGCCTATGCCCCCATGGATCAGCTGTTCCTCGGGGGCATAAACAGAGAGGGGTTTTCCTTTCGAGCAGCTTGCTAAAGCCTGCCTGAAAGGGAATCCCACCCCCAGGACTGGTGGATGGCTTGGCTCCCCTTTCCTCCTCTTCCTGTGCCCACATGGCATAAGAAGAGTAGGGAAGTGATCAAAGTGATCCCCCAGGTGCTGCAGGATCACTTTGAGGGGGAAAAGGATCAAAGCAATATCACAGCCGCAGCTGCGTGATCACTTTGATCCCTGCTTTCCCCTCTTCTTGCTAGACCCCATGGGGCATAGCAAGAGGAGGGGGAAAGGAATCAAAGCACTACGGGATAGCTTTGATCCATGCTTTCCCTCTTCTTGCTATGCCCCATGGCATAAGAAGAGTAGGGAAGGGATCCCCCAGCTGCTGCAGGATCGCTTTGAGGGGGAAAGGGATGAAAACCCATCTTGCAGCCCTGGCTGCATGATCTCATTTATCCCTGATTTACTTCCTCTTGCTGGGCCCCTCGGGACTTAGCAAGGGGAGGGGGAAAGGGATCAAAGTGCTGTGGGATCACTTTTATCCCTGCTTTCCCTTTGCAAAAAGAGGGAACATAGCAAGAGGAGGGAACAGGAAAAAAATTAACCGATGAATTGATTTGTTGTTCATCGGGTCAGTGGGGGGCAATTCATGATTCATGAGTCATCAAGGTTGATGACTCATGAACCAAGACAAAGTGCCATTTTGGAGCTTTGTTCTCATCTCTAAACACAATACATAGAATGGATTGATGGACGCTCCACATCTTTATTAATCTGCATGTCTTATTTGTAATATTGATGGTATGTTTTGTTACTTTCGATATCCTTGCTACTACCAGCAACTGCTCATTTTGGAAGGATATCAGGCAGTAGACAAGTAATTTCACTGACCTTTGGACTTTGAAACCAACACACAGAAAATATATGCAAAGCAAGTCTTATAAGAGTGAGCAGCACCTAAACTGGTAAACATCCATGCCCATGGGATTATCAGTAACTCCTTGAGAAAACAATTGTGAAAGCCTATGTGTTTCCTTTCTGTTCAATTTCACACTTTTCTGACATTTAGTTTGATTACACATCAAGGTACCTTTTCCAAAGAAATAGTTTTGTTTGTCTGTCTCAGGATGTTGCCAAAACTAAAAGGGAAAAGTGGTGGGAGCAGGAGGAACACAAAATGTTATGGCACGTCAACAAATTCAACTGAGTATGAGCTTTTGTGGATTAAAACCATTCTTTGGGCAATTTTTGTGTTTGTGAATTAGATTTGATCCACAAAAGCTCACACTGAAATAAATCTGTCAGTCTTTAAAGTGCCACAATATTTTCTCTCTTTCCCTTTTTCCCCTTTAATTTTGACAACATCTGTGTGCATACTTGATTTTTAAAAAGGGCTCTTTATTGCATATTTGTTCTATAAAGATGTCACTGTTGTTTTGTGCTCCCAGAATCAAAGTCATTTTAATGATGATGTTGAGCATTTGTAAGTTGCTGGTTTATTCTAAGCATAAAAGTAATTTGTTGTATCTGTTTTATCAATGATACAAGTTTCCATACTGTTGTAAGGTTGTGTTTGCTTTGTAAATCCATCCAGTGTGTCATCCAGTATTACTACATTTTCAAGTTATAGAGTGATATTACCTGATGTGACTATGAAGGTCAACAACAGTAAACTGATGAGGTGGGCTTTGATCTTGCAGGACTTCGACTTTGAGGTTAAAGTGGTCAAAGGGACTCAGAACTGTGCTGCAGATGCCGTCTCTAGACGACCCGATGACTGAAGATGGAAAAGAAAAATTTGGACTCTAAGAACGGTTTAAAGTGTTTATAAGTTGCATAACAGTGATTTCTGTAAAGTTAATAAAGTTAATGAAAATTAATTATAAATATATAAAGTGATAAGGTAAAGTATATTGTTGGAATTCATAAAAATTGCTGAGAGTATAAGGAATAATAATTGTTTAAAGTGTTTTAAAGTAATAAGAAGGAAAAGTGTTATATTGTATGACTTTTTCTGCCATTGAACTGTTAAACATTTTGGGTAAGTGTGCGTGTAATGTTGGGGAATGCAATGTTTGTATATTGTTCCTCGTTGTTTTTGGAGAAAAGCACTTTAGCTTTCCCCCACAAAACAATTTATTAAGGGGGGAGGTATTGTAACGGGCAGACATAACATCACATGTCCGTCACAGCTGGGCAGTGAGTCATCAGCCTATGGTGTGACGGAGGGTGGAACTTAAGGGGAGGAGCTAGTATAAAAAGGGGGGGTGAAGAGTGTGTGAGGGGAGATTGGAGATGAGAGTTTGCGCTGAGAGTTTAAAGTGATTAGTAGTTAGAGTGAGTGAGTGAGCCTGTCAGTGGAGAAATAGTCTGTTTGAGCCAGGGTTTATTAACAGTGATTGATTAATTGATTCTTCACCAGTGATTTACTATTTTTATTTTCTGTAATCAATAAACCAGTTTTTGTTTTCAAAGTTACACTTGTCCTTTTATGATTATTTAAGGATAAGTTGGTGGCAGCAGAGGTTTTTAAAGTGAAGTAGCAACCACTCTTTGAGGTTTGAGGGTGGCTGTTACACAGGCCTTTAACAACTCCATTAGGTATTAAAGCTAAACTCTTCCTAAGATCTTGATATTGTATTTTAAAGTGTATGGGGGTGCTTTTAGTTTTTCTAATATATGTTTAATTGTTTTTTAAATTAAATACTTTGTTGTGTTTTTAATTTTACTTGCATTTTTATTATTGTGAGCCAGTTTGATTCTGTTTATGGGAGGAAGAAGGCATACAAATGATATTAATAAAGAAATTATCTAAAACAAATAAGTAAATAAAATTGAAGCAAATCTACCTGTTATTGGCATATAACTGACATTAGAACACAACCAACAACTTTAGTTAAAGAAAATTGATAGTGCAAGACATTTTATTTTTCTTCTGTCTCCTCAGATTATTTTTAGATAGAGATAGTAAATTAGAACATCAGCTATTTGAATGCCACTGTACACTGTAGTCCATGTCTTCCATGTGTACATGAACTGGGGGTGGAGAGGGCTTGTGACCAGGTGGGGGATGCCTCCCCCATTAAATTCTGGGGCAAGGAACACACCTGTTGGCATTCACAAGTCACTGCTTACATCAATTTGATTTGAAATTGTTCTGACATTGAACCTAAATGGTCAAACAATTCTGGAACAGCTGGTGCCATATTTGCTGGTACAATTGTTGTCTGAAATTAACAGACCACAATGCATAAGGGTCAAAGGAGTGCTTGCTGGATCCAGCAATTTTATAATATACACATACAAATCATATTTGGCAGCTGCTGCAACTGTGAATTTGCATACATTAAATATTTGGCTAAATACTCTAAAATAAGCGGGGCATATGTAGCTTTCCATATGGTGCTGGATGACAACTTCCAGAATCCCAAAATCCCAAATCACTGATTTTGCTGGCTAGAACATGTGGAAAATGCAGTCCAACAGCATCTGGAGGGTCACAAGTTCCCCAGCCCTGGTTCAAGTGTTCCTTATTGTGGCTGGTTTGTGGAAGTGTTGTAGTCACTAGAACTGTGAAAGGAATTAGGAAATGTATGTCTTCTCAGCAGTATTAAATGGAGGGGAGAGGCTTTACAATATATGTTAGAAACAGCAAATTGTGACACTCACTTCAAATAATGATGTGAAAGAAATATGTAAATATAGTATGTACCTGTGGATCCATATGAAGGGCTAGATCCAGATGAAGTCATCTTTACTTCCAGTGAAATAATATTCATCTTAGAACTGCAGAGCTGGAAAGGACCCTATGGATATCGAGGTCAGACCCTGTCAAGTAGGCACAGTGGGGTATCCCAGCCTCTGGTTCTACAGCCCGATGCCTAAATCACTGAGCTGTCGTGCAGTTATGTGTTTCAGTGGGATTAAGGGGAAGTAACTTGATGCTCTCATCCTGGAGAGGTGTCCTTCATCTCTTTCCCACCCTGACTGTGGTCATCCAATTAATTCAAAGAGAGCACTGCAGAGGGATTAATGCTGCTTGAACTATACCTTGGAGAGAAAGGCCTGGTCACCAAAATGAAGAACTAGAGAGTGGCAAATGATGGGGCCCAGTGTTAAGCATTTAGACATGCTGGGGTCCAGCATGGCTGAAAACTGTTCTTATACTTCCATAATTGCTTTCCATACTGGTTTTCCCCAATAAAAGTCATTTGAGGATGAGAGCAAAGGAATCTGGAAGTGAAGAACCAAAGGGTTCTTCCCATCACTGTCTTTCCCTCCCATGGACACTTTACTGCTGCTGGGGTTTGAACATGTATTTAACCCTATCTCTTTTGTTTCCAAATGGAAGGCTATCAGCTGTAGCACTCTTGTAGGAAAGATAATCTATGCAGCTTTTCATACATGAAAACATTTGTGGTCCATTCTGAAACATTTGGGGAACATACAGAATGTTTAGCACTCTAGTGTTTTTGGATTTCCTTCAAAACTCCTTTGTACATTAAAAATGCACAAACATGCAGCATATTTGATCTTATTTTAACAAAGAGTCCACACACACCCCAGGGACGTATGTAACAGAAGTAGTCTTCTGAGAATTCATACCTGTCTGAGAGTCTGTATCATTCCTACCACAACTATTTTTCCCCACTGGCAGAAGATTTCAGTAAAGAAGAAAAAGGCTGAAGATGCCCCATCAGGTTTCTCAATACCTCAGATCATCTCTTTATCTCTCATGTGTTTATATGCTTGCATCCATATTTACTTAGCTTTTAATCACCATTACGTCTTTTATAGCATTTGCAGTGTCACTGTAACACAAGGTATTTGTTCTTTTCCTGGGAAATTTGAACCTCTACAATATACAGATTTATGCATGAGATTTTCATGTCTCTGGTGGTAAATATTATATACCACCTTTTTAACTGTTGCTATTCAGTGTAATGACAAACAGATTCCTAAACTTTTTCTGAGATTTGTGCCATCTCAGGGAGTAATACTGAATTTTCTACAGACAAGTCAAGTCCAAAAATCCTTGTTAGAGGCACCAAATACCTAAAAATTTCAAGCAGAATAGTTTTACATTTCTGACTTCTTGAATAGGACATTGTCACATGTCTTTCTTTGAAATGTGTCTTTAATTTTATTTGCTACACTGTGTGTGTGTTTTTAAAATCTGTCTCTGTTCTAGCCCACCTCAACCTCTACTTCCCTATTCTCTTTCTCTCTTGTAGTCTGTCGCTATACATCTTTAAGAAGTCCCCCACTCCAAGCCTGAAATAAATATTAACTTTAAAATGCCATAATAAAATGCAGATAATAAAGTCCAGATGACATTTGTTTTCAGAACCACCACTTAATTTTGTCCTGAAATAGGTTTTCTCTGAACAAACCCGAAGATGAGTCCAAACCAAACAAGTGGACAATAATGACAATAATTTTCAAAATACATTCATGTGAGTAAACTGGGAAAATATTGTTCCTATTATAATGGCCCTGAGGAGTCACTTTGTGTTTATTTTGAAATGAGCACAGACATTCCTACGATATTTGTAGTGGAGTCCAAACACTTCACTGATACACTGGGGCACCTATGCCTTATTCTACAGACCCCAGAAACAAAGAGTCTTTGTAAAGCATTTGCTATTATGCATGGGAAGTGAAAGGAAAACTTTGACTTACTGCGTTTTGTTGACTTTTCAATCTGACAAACAGGATAAAAAAGAAAAAAGGGGGGCATATCTGCTGGTTGTACAATTGTTCTGATACAAGCAGTCTTCTGAAGTTAGATTCTGGCCTCCCAGTGTAAACATTGTCATTCAGGGACTTATTCATGGATAGGTACGTTTAGGATCAAGGATTGTATCTTTAACAGCAATTTTCCGTTGGCCCTTCTCTGGGTCTTCCTGAGCAAACAGCATTTGTGGGTTGTTGTTTTCCTTCTTTTTGCAACTTTCTTTTGAGAAAGAGACATATTGGGGACATGAGAAATAGAACAGCTCTTCATCATTAGTTCAGAGGAAAAGGGAAGTCCAAGATACAGGGCTATATTTATGAAGGTGTCATCATAGTCAGTAGCTGTCCTCCATAACTAGAAATATAGTTTCAAATGAGTCTTTGAAATGTTGCTCAGAAAATGCTGCCTGCACATTCTTCTGTCAAAGAGCGGTTTCATTAGTTTATGGATCTCCTTAAATGTTGTGCTGTTTGCAATCTCAATGACAACAGTGCATCCTTTGTTCCAAATTTACTTTAGTTTCAATAATTTCTCTAGCCAGTCAATACAAATAACTTCCTTGACAGAGCTTATAGACTTTTCATAATCACTGCATTCTCAAGCGTTATCTGTTTGCCTTTCATAAGATTACTTAGGTTAGCATATTTGCTTGAGAAAAATAAACTGAAGGAGTCACTATAAAAGAGAGAGGGAGAGAGCTCATGAAAAGCAGGAGATAACGTAAAAGAAAATGTGTCTGCTTGTCTGTCAAGTTCAAACCTCTGTGTATATATATGTAGGAGGATTAATGTTTGTGGTTTAGGGAAATAAATATTTTATGTATTTATTTATTTATTTTTGAAAGAAGGAGAAAATAATGGAAGTAAGGGACAGAAAAAGAGTCATGGCTTAAAAATATCAGTGACAGAAATTGCAAAAGGTCTAAAGTACATTTCAGTACTTTGGTAGGTTTATTATGGAAAGACTTTGGCTCGAAAAAAAAATGAATACTCAAACATTTTCTTCCCCTCCACAAAAAAGTGTGCTTGGACACATTGAGACACCTTGTCAAAAAGCCTGTCAGCCACTGTGAGACTTTTTGTTTCTGTATGACAGTGGAAAAAGGAGCACCTTTCTTTTAGTAGCAAAATTAAGTGAAAAAACAGTGGGGAGTTGTGCAAAACACATGTAGTTTGTGCAGAAACAGTTTGATAAAAAGCATAAAAATTCTTACAGTCATGTATAATCATCAACATCAATGTATAGCAGTGCAATTTAACCACTTACTTCAAAATTCTACAACTGAAGACTGGATGACAACAGGCCACACATTAATGATAATAAAAGATAATCAAAAGGGCAAAGAACCCAGTAATTATCAACCAATTACATTCCTTCCAGCAATGTTGAAGCTCCTTGCAGGAGTACTTGCAAGATCAATATATAAATACTTAACTGAAAGCCCCCTATACCAGTGGTCCCCAAACTTGGGCCTCCAGATGTTCATGGACTTCAACTCCCTGAAATCCTGGCCAGCAGAGGTGGTGGTGAAAGCTTCTGGAAGTTGTAGTCTAAGAACATCTGGAGGCCCAAGGTTGGGGACCACTGCCATATACCCAGCTGAACAGAAAGGGAACTTTAAAAAGTCAAGAGACACAAAAGATCAGATGCTTCTTGATAAAATGATCCTGAAGAATGCAAAAATATGAAAAACATACCTTAACATGGCCTTGATAGGCATTTTACTCATTGTCACACAGCTGGATTAACACCTGCCTACAAATGTTTGGGATTAGTAAAAACATTCAAAAGTTCCTCGAGAAGAATATGGAAAAATGGAAAACTGTCTTAATGGCCTATGGTGAAGAAATTGGGGAAGTTAATATCAAAAGAGGAATATTTCTGGCAGATTCTTTGTCACCACTGATGTTTAACATATCATTAATCCCCATGTCAATAATTTTAAATAAAACTGGATTGGGCTACCATATTCCACCACAACCTGGAAAAATCAATCATCTCTCATACATAGATGACCTAAAACTATGTGCAAAAAGTTCCACAGCGATAGAATTACTGCTAAACACAGTGCAAACATTTAGTAAAGATATTCAAATGAAATTTAGAATTGACAAACGTGCAGCTCTGTCTCTACACCATGGCAAGATCCAAAAATAGATGAATAGAGTTGTAAAATGGCAATATTATAAAATCACTCTCAATTGATGAAAATTATCAGTATCTTGGAATACCAGAAGCAGACAACATTGTGCATACAAAGTTATGTCAAGGTAAAATTTACAGGCCTGAGCAGTACAAAGTGTCTTAATGAGCAACCATATTGAACAGGTGTGCTGTAATGCTGAATCATGATGACTCATAAAGTGCTGACTCATGTATTATGCAATATCTAATATGATTGCACACAGATAGTTGTGAATAACTGTACAGATAGTCTGTACAGCAGAAATATTCTTCTTCTTCTTCTTGATGAGTGTCATGCTGTCATGCTGCCGGTCTGCACTTCTGTATATAGCTTGTAAATACATGTCTGGTGCTGGAGAAGATGCTTGTGTGTGCATGATTAATTTAATCACCTGGCCCTGAAGTTACTCTGCTGAATTTCCACGTACTTGCGCTAACAAGTTAAAGAACTGACAAAAAGAATATAAAAGAAGACTGAAGAAAATCTTAAAATTAAAAATTAAATGGGCCAATTACAATCAAAGCCATAAACATATGGGCCATTCCAGTAATTAGATAACCAGCAGGAATAATAGATTGGACTCAAAACAAATTAGAAGAATTGGATTGAAAAACACAGGAGCTAATGGACATATGAACTAATGAAGAGCTGGAAAAATAAACCACTACATGGGCAACATCTGAGAAATATTGGTAGAAAGCATGATCATAATTCAACATGGGCATGGCTAAACCTGGGGATCCTTAAGAAAGAAACCGAAAGTTTGAGTTTTGCTGCACAAGAACAAGTACTCCAAACCAACATGGTGAAAGCTAAGATCCAAGGAATTAGTGCAAATATTGACACTGCCAAGAAAAATATGAAACTGTGTCACAGCACATCTGTGAATATCCAAAGATTGCACAAACAGATTGCAAAGTTAGATATGATAGAATGGCAAAATTAGTGCACTGGTCATTATGCATAAAATATAACTTGCTAACCTCCAAAAACCCGTGGGAACATCAGGTAGAGGAGGTATCAGAAAATGAGGAAGCCAAGATCTTGTGGGATTTCCAGATCCAAACAGACACCTTGAACATAACACACCAGACATATTAGCAATGGAACAAAGAAATGTCCAGATCATTGACATTGCAATTCCAGGGGATGCCAGAGTTGAAAATAAAGAACTGGAAAAACTAACAAAGTACAGAGACCAAGCAACCGAAACATCTCACCTTTGGAAGAAACAGACTTCAGTGGTCCCGGTAGTCATTGCGGATTTGGGAACAATATAAAGACATTTCACGGAGTACTACAGTGGTGCTCACATTACGACGTTAATTCGTTCCAGCGAAATCACTGTAGAACGAAAACGTCATAAAGCGAAAATAAAAAAGCTATTGAAATGCATTAAAACCTGGTTAATGCGTTCCAGTCGGCTAAGAATTCACCGTCCAGCGAAGATCCTCCATAGGGGCGGCCATTTTCGGGTGCCTGTGCAGCGGAAAATGGCTCCTAAACACAGTAGGGAGCCATTATGAGCACCTGGCGGCCATTTTTAAACCCCACGATCAGCTGTTTTGATAGTTGGGAAGCGAAAATTAGTTCCCGAAACAGGGAAACAATCGTCGCACGGCGAAATTCCCCCATTCAAAACGTCGTTTTGTGATTGCTTTTGCGATTGCAAAAACCTCATCATAATGCGGATTTGTCGTTAAATGGAGTGCCCGTCTTGCGAGGCACCACTGTATAAGCAGTTGCAGATCTCAGAAACCATTAGAGCTACAAAAACTGGCAGTATTAAGAACAGCATACATACTGCGTCGATATTTAACAGATACTTAGGTTTTTTGTTTAAAACATGTCTGTTATATAATACCAGTCAATGTTTTTATAATTTTGACTCTGCCTGGAGTTTTTAAACAACAGCAACAGCAACAGCAACAACAGCAACAACAGCAGCAGCAGCATCAATAATAATAATAATAATAATAATAATAATAATAATAATAATAATAATAATAATAATAATAATAATAATAATAATAATAATAATAATAATAATAATATGAAATCTTAGAACTGCAGAACAGGACAGAACTCTATGGATCATTGAGTCCAGCCACTGTCAAGGAGACACAGTGGGGAATCAAACTTCCAACCCTCTGGCTGTACTGCCAGATACCTAAACCACTGATCTATCCATGAAATGTTTTATTCTCACCTGTGTATATGGTAAGAACAAAATAAACAAAGATTTGCATCCTTGTATGACATACCCTGTCCCACATAATTTACCACCACTACCATGCAACTTAAAAACGAACATACATACCCTGGCCTAATATGTTCCAGTTGTGTGAATCCAGTAAAAGAATGCACATCTTTTAAACAAACTGCAGTTTCTGAACCACCATCAAAGACAGCTCCAAACAGAGTGCAATACAGGAATACATAGATACCAAATTCTAGTGTCTCCTCTATTCAAATAGACACCAAATTACTGGGTTGCTCATGTGTATAGTTAAAATCTGATGTCTGGATCAGCTTTGAAGCATGCTTCAGTAATGTAGGAAGGAACTCCTAACTTTTTAGACTGCTAATATGCAGAAGGTTGTAACATTTGGTCATAATTGTCTCTTTTGGCTATAGAACCTAGGGAGCTCCAGATGGTACTTCTCTTTTACAGTCTCCAGCACCTTTTATATTGTGGTTAGGGTTAACTCAAAGCTCCTGCCACAGTGACCCAGGAGCAATTATCTTGCCTCCTTGTGCGGGATTGGAGCACCTGACATGAAGATGACCTTACTAAAGAGGCAGTAGCTTCAATCTGCCACTCAGACCTACTTGAATCTCCCTCCTCCCAACCACCGCCACCACCACAGTCCCCTGGAAACAGCTAGTGAATATGATCAAGTTTCCCATTAGAGTCTAATCTTTAGGATAGCTCAGGTAAATGTCAGAATGTTATTCTTATGCTTATGAATTATTCAAAAATATTTTAAATTAACACTGTTTTTGGGCATCATAGTGACCTGAAAGGAATTTAGTACTTGTAGTATGGCAGCTGAATTTGCTCATGTATGGAAAGGGGAAAACATTTTAGAATTTTTTTAAAGAAAACATCATTTTCTTTAAAACAGCGTTTTAAAGAAACAGCAATGCTGTGAACTTTTTCCACACTACTGACTACCAAATGAAGCAAGTGTGAAGCTTAACTCCTTGTTCCCCATAGGGCATGCAATACGGTTCTAAGAGCTGGATCTAGATATTCAGATAGGGCAAAAACAATCCTAGTCCCAAGTGTTGTTTCCAACTCTCTTGTTAACTTTATATCTAGCTCTGCCCATGCAGCTCAGATCTCTCCTAGTATATACTGTATAGTAGGACAGAAAGATTATTGGCATGGTCCTTAGCCATGGGCTCTCATTGCCTACAGGATAATACAGTATCATTATCTTTCATTGACTGGACGCATCAAGACTACATGGACGCAGGAGTCCAGGTGCTCCTCCAAGTAGGACTGGAAGCAATCCTTCCCATCTCCTGCCCTGGGATCCCTCCATTCTAGTGTACCAATCTGTTAAGTTCCAGCTGTGACCGGAATAATGCTCTCCCTAAAGGCAAGACTCATGTTGGTACTTCCATGGGCACCTATTACAGAATCACTCATAGCCAAACTTATAACAACATATACATTAAAACTGAGCTACTCAGTATGTGCATTGCCTGTTCAGGCCTGGCAGGTGTAATAATGTGAAGTCACATATGACACTGCTGCTCACAATACTCTAACTGCCCAAACATAAAGGGGTCAGGTAGGAGCTACAAAATCAATGTGTGCACAAGAAATAGCAGCATAACAGAGAAGGGAGGATATGTGCTGTATGCATAGCACACATAGTAAGATGTATGCATAGGTTAAGAGACCTGGTAGGCAATTGTCCCATTTGCATTTAATTTTACATTTGTCTCAGGCATTTTCTTTTTCATTCTCCTTTATCTCCTTTTCCAGATCCCCAAGTAAGAAGCTAAATACATCTATGAACATGACCTTTTCAAAAAGAAAAGAAAAGAAAAAAGGATTTGGTAATGGGGAGATGACAGCTGCCTCATGGCACAGTGGTTAAACAGCAGTATTGCAGCCCAAACTCTAGTCATGACCCGGCTGCAGTCCTAGGTAGCTGGCTTCCATCCTTCTTCGGTCAGTAAATTGAATGCCCAGCTTGCTGGGGGGCAATGTGTAGCCTGCATAATTAGATTTTAAACCACCCAGAGAGAGTACCAGCCTGCTACTATCCTGTCTTGGTTGTGTAACCTCTGCTACTTCCAGGCTGCTGGAGAGGCAGAGAAACAGGACATGATTTTATCTTCATTTAAGCATTTCAGCCTTATGTATTTTTCTAGTCGTCCACTTCTGGGAGTGGAAATGCCAACCCTTTGTTCTCAGAAAAAGTTATCAATAACAAGGTGGGGCCCTCAGTAGTAGGCTTCTTTGCCTTTGGATCTGCCTTGGCCTTTCTGGCTGCATCTTTCCCGCTACCATGTCAAGCCCTCAAACAAATGAGTTAAATGATATCCACCCTTGGCTAACAAAAGCTTCCTATCCTCTCTCTCTTTTTTTTTCCTCTCTCTCTCTCTCTCTCTCTCTGTGTTTAAACAGCTTCAGTGGATCATGTTTGTATGGGGATAAAGAGCTCCTATTATGATCATACGAGGCATAAAGAAAGATTGAGGCAGATAATGTGATAGAACTAACAAAGATAGAGACAGGTCAGAGGTAAAGAAGTGAGCCGCCTGTATACTGTCCATTCACTCTGTCAAACACAGCTCTTGGCAGCAATGGTGGGTTGGAAGCACGAGCACTTAAGGTGAAGTTGCTGGCATTGTACTTACGACTGCTTCCTCCTCCAGAGTAACTCTCTACAACCTCAGATCTTTAGTTACTGGAGTGCAGGGTCCCTTCAAAATGGCACTCTACAAGAAAGAAAAATGATCCTTCTATGACTGTGAAACAAAAATGATTGCAAATATTGAAGTAAATTCCTCCCTCTATCCCATGTTTTATGGAGACATAATGGATCATTTCATTGAGATTTCTATACCAATTTGCCATCTCTAGAATGTTCCTTTTGTAACTTACATCCAGATCTTGAAGCTCACCTTGCAAAAGTTATTATTTATTGGCTGACTTCCAGCAGATGCCATAAATTACCCTAGGTTCACAAGTGTCAGTGAACCTTTCCATGAACTTGGCTGTACAGGTTTTTACCTTTGATACTGCTAAAGCTTTATTTTCACCCCACATAAGAAAGAAAAGTATGAAAGCAGCCTGAAGAACAGCAATAACAATTTTCGCAAGGTCGGCTCTTTGGGCCCTAAAGGAGTTCAGAGAAGGAAAAATAGTTTTCCACCCATTGATCTTATTACAGGAAAGGAAATAGAATAGGATGGATTTGTGCTACACCTAAAGTGTATAAAGGTAGCCAAAATTAGAAATGATGTTTCATCTATGGGGGACAATAGTGAAGATTTTTTTCCCTCAAATCTTCAGTTTGAGAAATGTCACAAATGTCTCAGAAATTGAATTTTAAACCTAAAAAGAGAAACCCCGCTTTTCTATCTTTTTGTAAATATCAGGGGATATAACAGCCAACTTATCACAGGTCAAAACTAAGACATCTTTGTTCATAACAGCACCATGTCTGTCTCACCATTGACTTATTTAATTGGAAAATTAAGTAAACCCCATCCCAATTCATTACATTACTACAAGTCTGACACCTATAATGTGTGATATTTGTATTTCCCAACTTCAGGTTCTGCCCAAATGCAGAGTCAGATATATACACTGTCTTAGGGCAAATGTGCAAAAATGGACTGAATGATTCTACTCAGTCCAATGATATTTGTATAATTCCAGGACTACAATGAAGTAGAGTCACTGCTCACCCTAGGGTAGAACAACACCACAGTGGATTTTTCATACCCCATCTTGCATTTGGAGAGAGAAAAACACAGATGGCAATTTGAATTGGGGAAAGGATAAATACAAAGTAACACAGTAGACACAGCTGCTGATGCCAAAGGAGAAGGTAAGCAACAGCATGACACCGTGAAAAGCCCCAAGTGATGGGGGGGGGGGGATTTCAAGAAGCTATATTTTGAGTAATAAGTCTCAGTGTAATCAAGCTCCAACCCTACCGGAAGGAGGCATTCAATTCCCTCAAAATATTATCTTGGAAATAAGGGACTTAGTAAAGGTTATAAAAGACCTGTTGGGATGCTTGGTTGATTTAATGAAAGGAAAGGGTTATTCCACCTACAGATGATCCTATTGGACACAGTGGAAAACCAAATGCCCCCTTGTGGGCAGAAGCTGATGAAAACTTTAATTTATCATCTAACACCATCCAGAGAATCGCTCGCCTTTCCTATGAAGACCTACTTTCTTGTGTTACACAGACAAAACAGGGTTGGTCTTTGCCTTCTAGGCTGGATTTAGATAAAGTGAATGAGGCCTTAATACCCCCAAATCAACACCAAAGGGACTACACCAAACATACCCAAAAGAAGTACTAGAGAGGAACAGGCAAAGTCCGAAGTTTAAAAGACCAAGCCTCAAAAAACAAAAGATGAACTAACTCCATAAGACAACCAAATTGCAAGGTTAATAAAAACTACAAAGGCAAGAAGGGTTCCATACATCTTACCAAAAAAGGGAGAAGGACGGATTTTAAACCCTTATTTCAAATACTAGATGTAATGCAAAATGAGGAAACAACAGCAGACAAATCCCAGTGCTGATACGAGACAGATATACAACAGCTAAGAAAAGAAGGGCAATCTATAAGAGGCCCACATATGTGTATGGAAATACAAATTATTCTGCTAACTACAGAGCAAACTTTAAGGTGGATCTGCAACTTGCTGATTTTAATCAAGCTAGGCATAAAGATTTAAACCATTTTCGGTGGGATTATAGCAGATATGAGGGTAGACCTGCTTGGAACTTTATGAACTGACCAAATAGTTGTTGCAATGAGCCAGAGTGCTTAAACACCAGAACCATGAAACCTAGCTGGATTCCCCAGATAACCCACTTGCATGGAAATGTTGTCATATACCCAGATGCTAAGACTGAGGCCCAAAAGACAGCCCCAACTCCAAGGACCTGCTTATTGAAAATCATTTCATGGAACATAGCCAGTTGGACCTCCAGACAGAGTGACCCAGGAATACTGGATTATTTAAGATTACATGATATAATTGTAGTACAGGAAACCTGGAGCATTAATAATATTAGTTTGAATGTCTATCTGGTGCTTAACAGCAATGTGTTCCCAGCAGTGGAAAGGGTCACCCAAAAGCAGGGATGGCTCTAATGTTCTCTACTGCTTTGGAGGCTAGGGTTAAATGACTGCCACCTTGTGACAAAATTGCTATGGCTGCCTTACTTGTTATCAGGTCAAGCGCTTCTTTGATTATCAGTGCCTATATTCCTCCCTGTCTTCCAAAAATCAAATAACCCAAATGTGGAACCAATTGGAACTTTATATTACAAACTTAGAATCCATAGCCCCCAATGCATATGTGATACTTGTGGGAGACCTGAATCCAAGAACTGGATCAAACAATGACATCCTTTACTCTTCCAATGTCTGGGGTACAGACTCTGTAGAGAATCACAACCTGATGAATCATAGACTGTCAAAAGATCAGAAGATCAATTATAGTGGGATATGCCTGGCACGGATGGTAGAACGTCTTACTCTTTATATTGTAAATGGCAATGAACTGTTTGATAATTGTGCAGAATTTACTTTTGTATCAGGGAGGGGTAGCACTGTGGTAAACTATATGTTCATTTCTCCATCTTTAACTAAATTGGTTAAGGTTCTCTGTTGGACATAGAACAGATAGCGATCATTTACCCTTATTTTTAACCTTGTCACTTCAAAACCCACTACATCTTCCCCCTGAACACCATTTAGGTGACAATGTCTTATCTGTATGATACAAACGTCTAATTTGGACAGATGAAGTTAATGTAAAAGTATTCGCGAAGACTTTCATGGCCAGGATCTAATGGTTGTTGTGGGTTTTTTGGGCTCTTTGGCTGTGTTCTGAAAGTTGTTCTTCCTAACGTTTCGCCAGTCTCTGTGGCTAGCATTTTCAGAGGACAGGAGTAACACCAGAGCACAGTGCTACTCCTGTCCTCTGAAGATGCCGGCCACAGAGACTGGCGAAACATGAGGAAGAACAACCTTCAGAAGATGGCCAAAGAGCCCGAAAAACCCACAACAACCATTAAAGTAAAAGTCTTGAGTTTCTTAAAATCTCCTCCTAATGAGAAATTAAGAAACTTAATAACATCACCTACGGAATCTACTTTGGCTTCCATTGTGACAAAGTACAACTCCCTAGTTTTAACAATACAATCTGTTCCAAGCCCAAAACAATATCACACCCATAAACAACTGGGAAGGTACACTCCTAAATGGTTTGATAAGGAATGCTCCCATTAAAAAAAAAAAAAAACAACTTTGAGTAATATACATGCAATATAGGAAGAATCCGACAGGAGTACTATGTAGTTAAAAACCAATATAAAACCCTGATTGCCCAGAAAAAGAAACAATCAATTCAAAAACAATGGAACATCTTGATAGACTCTGTGCTAAAACAAGATTCTAAGCTATTCTGGGCCTTGGTCTCTGGAGCACTAGGCACTCAAACAGGATCAGCTGTTTACCAAAATATTTGTGGAAACTAAACCCTCACAAACTGTTAACATTATATCCTTAGATCTAAACACATTGCCAAACTGGGACCCAGAAACTGAAACTGAAATAAGGCCATTAATAGCTTGTCTAAAATCAGGGAAGGCATCAGGACCAGATCTAATACCAGCAGAGCCTTTAAAGACCAATGTAGACTGGTGGGCCCCCCTTTTATCTCATCTATTTATATTCATTAATAACACCAGGGAAATTCCATACTCCTGGTTAGAGGCAATAGTGATACCAATCTATAAGAATGGGGCGGTGGCCACCCCATTACCAGTGACATTCTATATCAAATCACAGCACCAAGCTATCATTTTGTCTTCTCAAGGATTAGGTTTAATAGCTTTCCCTCAGCCTTGTTAAAAGGGTGCTTTAATAACATTCCTTATGGAGAAAGGATGTGCCCCTGTGGGGAACAAACAGTTGAGTCCTTGGCTCACACCATTCTAGAATGTAGGTTATATAGGTCTGAACGTATCCGTTACCTCTACCCAATAATGTATAAATACACTAGTATAAACACTAGTATAGACTACCTGAAGTTTCTGCTGTCCGGAGAGAACCAATTAATAACACAGTCGGTGGCTAAGTTTTTCTTCTCAGTTTTAAGAGTTTGTAAAATGTTATACTAAGACAACCACATGCCTCAAGTCTTATACTGCTGATATGTTCTAACAACTTACTTATTCTGTATATCCTATATAATGTATTTATCTTTTTATTTTCGGGTCTATGACCGTATAATAATAAAACGAAACGAGTAACTGACAAAAGCTACTCAAGAATGAAATAGAGAGCCTAACATTTAGCCCCCCCCTTTTGTGTAAAAGTGAAAGGCCCATCCTGAAACATTACACAACCCAGTAAAAGTCCATGGAGTCTTTGAGAAAGGTTTCTTTTGCTTTCCATCTTGTTAATTCTATATGGGAAATTTGTAGAATACCACAGTAATGTGCCACTACCCTTGAACTAAAGCTATGTAGCCCTTGAAGGAGAAAGACAAAGGTATTTAGTCGAAGGGGCTGTCTGCACTGCATCTAGATATGGATGTAGCACAGTTTGAATAAAAAATAAGATACCTCATCCACAAGTTTTTCTATTTAGAACTATCCTTCCTTCCCCTGTTGCTCACCTTTCTACCCCAACTATTGCAACATGTAAATCTAATTCCTTAAATGTAATGCATATTAAAATATATATATAATTTGTCCTGTTTAATAAGATGGAATGTTGAATTAACTCATAGAGAACAAGGCATTGGTTTTTGATCAGAATGAACTCCATGAATCTTTGAAAGGTTTTCCCTAAGAGGTTTGTGTACAGTAAATATTGTAGCTGTCATTTTTCTTCCCCAAATTTTAAAAAAAGGCCTGTTCTGTACCATACTTTCAATGGATTTGCAACTGTTTTTCTTTAAACAAAAGGTCAACTGGGAGATACTTCTAACATATTCAGCTCTTTGAAATTATTTACAAAAGTAATTCATTGCTTCTTTTATAAGAAGATATAAAGAATATTTTCCTTTCTTTCTTGATTGTTCCTTTTCTTTCTTTTTATGATTATTCCCCTGTTGTGCATTTTTGTGCAACTATGAAATGTATTTTTTACTACAGAAGAATGTGTATAATGATATAAAACATATTTCAATGTATTTAGCCTTTTCTAGGAGATAGTCCAATAATGGTGTTTAAAATATCCCCTTGTTGATATCATCCCTTCACCAAACTTTCACTTTATTATAATTGGTTTCTTTACTTATTTTAAAGGTACTTTACTTATTTTAAAGTAGCAATCCATATAATAGTCATTATTGTTTATTGATCTCTGAGGTGCAAGATTATTTTTAAGTGACAACAACTTTGATGTTTAGATACTCACACCCGATAAGTTTTCCTCTGTTAAGAGAAAGCTTGTATTTTTGAAATAGCAACTTAGAACCAAATATATTCTGCAAACTGCTTTTCCTTCTTAATCAGAAGAACCCTTGGAAAAACAGAACCACAGCTTATCTTATCATCTACTTATCAGTCATGGTTGCTGCTAATATTTCTCTTAGTATCTTAGTATCTCTACATTCATAGTCAAGCCAGCATTTTGTTGTCATAAATCAATGTTTGTTTAAGGTAGGGGACAATTTGATGTTATAGTTTTAAGACAAGTTTACAATTAATAAAGACATTAAAATGTTTCATTTTATATTTGTAATTATGTTAGTGGCTAATACTGGCAGAGGACCTTAGATCATTGACCTCAAATGCATGACCTATAGAGGGATATAAATGTAAAGCAAAACTGGTTTTTTCTTTTGAATGCCTTAAGTTGGTGGAAGAGGACAAGAGTTGGGAAAAATCTGGATAGTTGAGTGATTTAGGCATCTGGCTATGGAACCAGGAGTTGGGAGCTCAATTCCCCACTGTGCCGCTTTATCCAGGGTTGGACTTGATGATTCATGGGGTTCCTTCTAGCTCTGCAGTTCTAAGATTAGTCTATTGACTAGATGGGCAGGGTACAAATACAATAAATAAATAAATGAATAAAGGAAGGAAGGAAGGAAGGAAGGAAGGAAGGAAGGAAGGAAGGAATAAATAAATAAATAAATAAATAAATAAATAAATAAATAAATAAATAAATAAATAAATAATGATTATTATAAATAAATTTTAACTATGCTAGCAGATAATGATTGCTTTCACATCTGGAACCAACTTCCAATGGATATGAAGTAAAAGGGAAGGTGTTATCAATGGAATCAGCACAATGGATTGTTTAAATATACATAAGCTCTCATACGTTTAGCATACTTCATTACTTCATTCCACTGAGATAATACAGCTGAGGCAAAACTAATATTTCTAAAAATAATTTTAAAAAATAAAAAAAATCAAACTGGGCAATTTATTATTTTATGTAATTGCACATATCAAGTTTACACAATATATTTGTTTTGTTTTTAATTCTTCTCTGACCTGAGTAAGCTGGTTCCCATTCTTTCATATATATAAGATTTCATATACAGTGGTGCCTCGCTAGACGATGATAATCCATTCCACTGAAATCGCTGTTTAGCGAAATCATTGTCTAGCGAAAAGCATTTCCCTATTAGAATGCATTGAAACCTGTTTAATGTGTTCCAGTGGAGAAGAATCGCCGTTGTCTAGCGAAGATCGGCCATAGGAAAACCGCTTTGTGAACCGCCGATCAGCTGTTTAAATAGCTGGCTTGCGAAGCTTAGGGCCCGAAAACACCTGTTTTACGAGTGCGGAGGGAGCAGTCAAAATCGTTGTCTAGCGAAAATTGGTTTGCGAAGCAGGGACCAAACATTGTCCAGCGAAATTCCCCCATAGGAATCACTGTTTTGCGAATCGCTATAGCAATCACAAAAAGTCAATGTCTAGCAAAAAAACCTGTCATGCGGGGTAACTGTCTAGCGAGGCACCACTGTATATAGATTTCTTTTGTTTTTAATATATATATTTTAATGCAAAAAAGTCATTTTTGTTTGCTGGAGGTCAAAAGTATCTGAACAAATTCATGGGAAACACTACCGAGAGACTGAATTATGGAATTATACGTAAATCACCAATGTTTACCACCTTCAAATGACCTTGAATAACAGGAAAATATCCTTGGAAGAATGAAGATTCTGGGATATAATTTCTTATAATTACAGGGTAGCAGACTTTTTCAGAAAAGTTAAAAAAATTTCATTGTGTATTTTGTTTCCCAAGCCCACAATGTCCCAGTAGAGAGCTCACAATTGTTCGTTCTGGCTTGCAGTCTGTTCACATTCCCATATGCGCACCTATTCTTTGGAAAGTGAAACTGGTTGGGATTCATAGTACTATAGAACATTTCGAAACGCCCATTGCATTTGAACCACAGAATTATAAGATGGCTGATTAAAGGTCTGTTTTTCATATGGCAGGTTTCTGATTGGACTAAATTTTCTTCCATGGCATTCCAATTGACTACTGCTGCTTCCAGACTTAAGCTCAAAGTATCTAAAATTGGGTCAGGATCTGGGTTTGGTGCATCAAGTTAGATATCCAGGTTTCATATGGACAGTATTTAATACAGTTAAACAGAGGTGGTTTCTAGTTCAATTACTTTTCAGTATCTGTCATGATTCTGAGGTTATCTGCCTAACATTTTTTCACAACCTCAGTTGTTTCTCAAAAGCATGTGATTTTATCCTACTATCTTGTACTAAAAGGAGGTAAAGAAGTGCTATGCACACACAACAAAAATGGTAAAGTAGGGAAAATGGCAATAAAATATTTAAAACAAAACAAAACAAAAAATTAGTTGTTGTGGGTTTTTCAGGCTGTTTGGCCATGTTCTAGAGGTTTTTCATTCTAACATTTCACCAGTCTCTGTGGCCAACATCTTCAGAGAACAGGAGCTAGAACTCTATCTGTGTTCTGGTGTAGTGTGTGGGATTACTGAGTATTTGTAGCTGTGGGGTCAGGGTTTTGTTATTTTCAGGAGATTGGGTGTTTCCTGTGATCAGGGTGTTTTTTTAAATGAGTGTTTTGGGAAAAATCCACAACAACCATCGGATCCCGGCCATGAAAGCCTTCGAGAACACATCAAAACCAAAAATTCTTAGTAAAAAGGTAGGATTTTGTTGGTCAATTGGTCATTATCAAATTAATTGACTGGCAATAATGCAAGGTATATTTAATAGTATATAGGGATATTCCAATGTGATGCTTCCTTTGGAAGAAATCTGTTCCATAAGCACTAGTGAGGTATCCTGAGAATCGTATCAGGCTGTTTCATCTTTTCAGCTGAGAATGGCAAGAGTCTGGTATTTTGCCATCCATCAGTGAAACAACTTTAGTTTGGTATTTTTCTGTCAGTGACATTTTGTTAAAAGAAAAACAAATGGAGTGTTTAAATATTTATTTCACTAATATAAAGTGCTATGTGTTACATAGTTATCTATGTGGACTATATTAAGTTGCCTGAATGCTACTAAAACTAAGGGAAACTAATAATAGTTTTAGTGTTCTTGACCTGGTTATACGAGGGATAAAGGGTTTCTCTAGAGGAAAATGGAAGATTTTCTCTTTTCTAAGTATCTAATTTTGTTGGTTGTTACAGGACTCAAGGGGTTAATGTGCCCACAAATCAGTTCCCACATGTGCAATGCACAATCTTAATGATTCTTCTGCTTTTCCTTACCTGTGGCAGGAGACATTTTAGAAAACTTATTGGGACAGTGAAGGAGAATGAATATATTCACTTAGTCCTCAAGACAGTACTGCTCAATGTCTTTAAAAAGTACCTTAGAGCTTAATCGAGGATGGAAGCTGTGACATCAGATGACTAATGCTGAAACAGAATCTTCATTGACTTCATGGAAGTGAGCTGTAGAAACCTTGAGCAATTTAAAACATTGTGTAGATTAGCTAATAAAGGACCAGCTGATGGTTGCTTAAACCAGAACCAATATATATATAAAATTAAAATGCCTAGAGTACCCCAGCTTGCCCAGAGTACCTGCAGCATCCCAAGCTGTGATGTCTACAAATTTTATTATAGTGGTTAGGAGGAGGAAGATAATGCTTAATCCATTTCCCTTGGAGATTTTTGTACTCAAGATCTCAGTTTAGGCATCCTTCGGTCTTGAGAGGCTATGGTAATGTGCTCTGAATAGAGGTCTTGGAACAGCGTCCATTGTGGCTGAAAAGGCCAATTCAAGAGTGGCAATCCCTTCCACACTGAAGACAAATACAATCTGTCCCTTGTCCAGCTCTCTGATTTTGCTGGGTTCGGGACTGCCTCTTTGCCTTGGCCTGCTGAACAAGTGTCTCTTCAAAATGGGAGAGGCCATGCTGTACAACCTGCCTACAGACTGAATGCTCAGATGTCAAGGTTTCCATCTGTTGAGGTCCATTCCTAAGGCCTTTAGATCCCGCTTGCAGATATCCTTGTATCACAGCTATGGTCTCCCTCTGGGGCAATTTCCCTGCACTAATTCTCCATACAGGAGATATTTTGGAATCCGACCATCAGCCATTCTCACGACATGCCCAAGCCAACATAGACATCGCTGTTTCAGTAATGTATACATGCTAAAAATTCCAGTTTGATATAGGGCTACTCTATTTGGAACTTTCTCCTGCCAGGTGATACAAAAAATGTGTTGGAGACAACGCATATGGAACATGTTCATCTTCCTTTCCTGCCATGCACAAAGGGTCCAGGACTCACTGCAGTACAGACCCTATTCTATTGCTGATAAAAGTTGCACTATGAAACGTTATGTTCCAGTGGGAAATTTGTATATGCAAATATTGCTTCACCCTATAGTGGCAAATGGCAGAGGAAGAGGTTTCACCAGGAAAGAGATAAAGAGCTCACTTTTCCTTTCCATCTCTAATTTGATCTCAGCCTGGATCAAGTTCTTTGGTGGCTGTCAGCGAAACAAGATTGGAATGAAAAGAGATGTGTTTCTTCTGAGTCTTTTATGAGTGATTTCTTTTATTATCTTTACACTTTTTAAAAAAGTGTTCACTATGACTTAAAAATAGTGTTTTTCTTAAAGAGCAAATAATTTGTGATTCTCATAAATTTGTAATTTTGCAGACTACAGCTTTATAAATGCAAAAAAGCATACATCTAATGAGAATTGGCTACTGCTCACTGTGTGAACTGGACACCAAGAACACCGCATACGCATAAACGTTAAAGGAAAAGCAAAAACAAAACAAGATATCACACATTGCAATAATATCCATAAAATATAATTTATTTATTGGGAGGATAGCAGTATTCATCTGCTAGAGCTAAAAAAGCAAAAAGCCTTGTGGTACCATCAAGACTAACAAATTGTACGGTATAAATTTTGATGGACTGCAGCTGTACAAAAAAGCTTATGCCATGGTACAAATCTGTTAGTTTTTAAGATGTCACAAGGCCTTTTGCATCTCTTACAGCATAATTAATGTACGTGACCTCAGTGGATATCTTTCTCATCTACTGTGCCTAAAATGGCAGGCTGATATTTAGGCAGTTTTGAAGCCTACTGATATGGCAATATTTGCTGCTCAGATTATTACTGGAGACAACTTAATCCTTTTGCACTTGACCACCTGTTGAGAATATTGAAATGTCGTGTGAAATGTTCATTAACGTCTTTACCATGATTCACCCACAAGGACTGTGAGAATTGCCATAAGCTTACAGTGATGACGCATAATGCCAGATAAATGTTCCTTGAAGAGGGAGGTGGACTTCTGCAATTCATTGGACACTCAACAAATGTATTTTACGCAGTCAAAGCAGACTGAATATGTAGCCTAAGGACGTGCTGAGATACCGAGTCTTATATGAGACAATGACAGTTGCTAGGGTGTGCTCACCTTTTATATATTGCTCTGCGATTGACTATCTAGATGAACAGTTTTCATGTTTCTTCACATTTTATTCTTAATTCTCGTGCACTGGGATGGCACATTTTAATTCCCCAAAGCTACATTTTAATGTAGAATCCACAAAGAACTAAATGTACTATGTATACATTGTAGAACATTAGCCCTATCAAGGCATTAATAAAATGTGTGTACTCCAAGATTGGAGCCTGCTTCCCCACTCCACCTTGGTTGGCACTTCCTCAGATGGAAAAAGTGTACCTGTTCTGTCCATAAAGGTTCCCCATGTGAGTTCACATGCAGAAATATGGATTGTGGCTCTTACAAAAGATCTATGGACAAAACAAGTGTACTCTTCAGATATGTGGCTTTCATATGAGGAAAGTGGCAGTGGCAGGGAAGGGGAGTGGGGGGCAAGTTTCACTGATAAGTGGATAAGACTTTTATCACCTAAAGAGTTGTAAACTACGTCCCCAGGTTTTGGCCACTTGCTATGCACAGTCTTTTTGCTAAGACAAAGAAACAACAGGACAAACATTATTATCTAGCTTTTCCAGAACATTTTGTATTAGTCAATGTAATTTTGGGGACAAAAAAGAAAATATCCCAGGTTATTTTTATTGTCAACCAAGATGCTGAGAAGCAGAACTGGCATACTCTTTTTATCAACACAGTTTTTAGGGTACAAAACAGGCACAGAGGTTTGAAATGTAGGCAAAAGACAACTTTATCCTGTAAAAAGCTTGCAAATTTTCTTACAAAAACACACAGAGATGTTTTGTAAATGCCCACCAAGTGACTAGAGCCAGTTCTTAAATTAGGAGTTTAAATGGACAGTAGGGAACAGGCAATATGAGGTCTATAATTTAAGTCAGCAAGTTGGTGTCATTTGGGGAGGGGGGCACTGGAGTTCCCTGTGAATTGAAGAAATACAAGGTATGTATATTAACTCTTATCCCTAAATACAACCCTGTACCTATCCCTAATCCTCAACACATTGGATTACTTATGGGGTCAGAAAATATAAGAAGTCACACAGACCAGGGATGGATTTTTAAACAAATAAAGAATAAGGTTTATTTAAAACAACACACAGGGAAAATAAATTGATCAGGTGAATAAGATAAAGTAACGTGGCTTAGTTTCACTCATACATACACACAGTTTGGTTCACACAGAACCCTTAACTTGAAGCACAGACCCTGAACCTATCAGTTCTGGCTAACCAACAGACACCTGAACCTATCAGGTTGGTACTCTGACACACAGTAGTACCCTGTCTGACACACAGACTCCCACACCAGCTTCTTCTTCCCAGCTGCTGCTTCGTCACATCCCAGCGTCTCCCGAACTTCACCACACACGCTCCACATATATATACAGTACAGCCCCTCCTCCTGATGTCCCGCCTTCCACTCCCCATAGGATGGAACTTTCCCTCCAAACCCATGACAGACAGGTAACATCAGTGCTGTATGTAACACCTCCCCTCTTTATAAGTTGTTTTGTAGGGGGAAAGCTAAGGTGCTTTTCACCAAAAAACAACCTGGATAAAACACACAAACACAGTTATACATACAATATCATACTTACTTATACTTACATTCTAAGTTAACCATAGCAATTAGGCATTTAAACATTTACCATATACATTACATCACTTTACCTTTATTCATACAAACCAAGTTCAAAAAACAGGTACATTTAACTTTTTGTCATCAATATATATACATAGTCCATGTCTCTTTCGCCGTCTTCATTCTTCAGGTCTTCTTGACAAGGCGTCAGCAACACAGTTCACTGACCCTCTGACCACCTTCACTTCAAAGTCATAGTCTTGTAAGTTTAAAGCCCACCTCATAAGTTTGCTATTGTGGGTTTTCATTGTCTTTAACCATTGCAATGGTGAATGGTCAGTGCACAGAATAAAATGTCTCCCCCAGATGTAAGGCTTGGCCTTCTGGATCGCGTAGACTATTGCCAAACACTCCTTCTCCACGGTTGCCAAATGTCTCTCACCTTTTTGAAGTTTCCTACTCAGGTAGGACACTGGATGCTGGTCACCATTCTCATCCTCCTGGCACAGAACTGCTCCTACCCCGCTGTTAGACGCATCGGTGTAGATGATGAACTCCCGGTCGAAGTCTGGAGCACGTAGCACTGGATAGTTGATTAGCGCCTCCTTCAACCTCTGGAACGCCGCTTCACAGTCGCTGGTCCACGGGATGCGGTCATCAGCCTTCTTCCTCGTCAGATCGGTCAGCGGAGCCGCAATCTCGCTAAACCTCGGGATGAACTTTCTGTAGTAGCCCACCAACCCAAGAAATGATTTGACCTTTTTCTTGGTGTTGGGTCTAGGCCAATCACGAACAGCTTCTATTTTGGCCTCCAGGGGTTTTATCACTCCTCCCCCTACCATGTGACCCAAGTATTTTATTTCTGGGCTACCCAGCTGACACTTGCTGGCCTTTACTGTTAGCCCTGCTGCACTTAACCTCTGCAGCACTAACTCCAGGTGTATCAGGTGATCTTCCCAGGTATTACTGAAGATCCCTATGTCGTCAATGTAGGCCACTGTAAAGTCACTGAGCCCTGCCAAGGTCTGGTCCATCAGCCTTTGGAATGTGGCTGGTGCATTTCTGAGACCAAAGCTCAGGACTCGAAACTCATAGAGACCAAAAGGGCTGCAAAAGGCAGTCTTTTCTTGATCCCTGGGATCAATTCTTAATTGCCAATATCCCTTTACCAGGTCCAATGATGAGATGAACCGACAACCCCCTATGGTTTCAATCAGGTTGTCTAGCCTGGGCATTGGGTAGGCATCAGGAGTGGTTACACGGTTTAATTTCCTGTAATCGACACAAAACCTAATGCTCCCATCAGGCTTGTCCACAAGGACTATCGGAGAGGACCAAGGACTAGAAGAGGGGACGATTATGTTCTCCCTAAGCATCTCGTCCAGCTCCTTCCGCACCTTGTCCCTATAGGGTCCCGTTACTCGGTATGGGGATACTGCTTGCGGGGGTGCATCCCCTGTGTGGATCCGATGCATCACTCCCTTCACTATCCCCGGCTTGTTGGAAAACACCTGTTGATATTTGCTAAGCAGCATTTTTAGTTCTTGCTGCTGGTCTTGGGTGAGTGCAGGACTGATCTTTACCTCCTCTGGGTTGTATTTTACTTCCCCTCTACCCTCCCAGAAGGGTAATTCAGCTTCCTCACTCTCAGCTGCTTTTATCGCAAATAGAACCCTCTGTTCCCCTCTGTAGTAGGGTTTTAGGGCATTCACATGAACCACCCTCCTTGCTTGGTTCTCCTCCTGCTCTATTAGGTAGTTCAGGTCTGACATCTTGGAAATGACCCTATATGGTCCTGCCCATTTGAGCTGCAGTTTGTTCTCTCTGCAGGGCCTAAGCCAAAGCACTTCCTCCCCTGGGTCAAAGTGCCTCTCTCTAGCTTTGTGGTCATACCATGTTTTCTGTCTGACCTTCTGAGCTTGCAGGTTTTCTGCTGCCAGCTCTAGATTTCTCTTTAGGTCATTCATCAAGGTGTCTATGTATGTCACAACGTCTTGTGGGTCATCCTGGGTGATCTGCTCCCAATTTTGTTTGATCAAATCAAGGGGCCCTTTCACCCTTCTCCCAAATAAAAGTTCAAATGGACTGAACCCGGTACTGGCTTGCGGCACTGATCGATAAGCAAACAAAAGGGATTGCAGCTTCTGGTCCCAATTGTTTGGATTCTCTGCCAAGTAAGCCCTAATCATGCGCATTAGAGTCCCATTGAACTTCTCAGTTAACCCATTACTTTCAGGATGATAGGCAGTGGTTTCCTTGTGCTTAATTCCACAGATTTGCCATAAGCGTTTCATGAGCTTCGATGTGAATGACGCTCCCAAATCTGTGATTATTTCTGAGGCAAATCCCATCCTGGACATATACCCCACCAAGGCATCTGCCACTGTGTTAGTTTCAATGTTAGTCAAGGGTATGGCTTCAGGGTACCTTGTGGCATGGTCCACAATTGTGAGAATGAACCTGTTTCCCCTCTTTGTGGCCTTGGGCAAAGGTCCCACAATATCCACCCCTATGCATTTGAACGGAGTGTCAATCACAGGCAAAGGGCACAACTTTGCTTTGGTCCTGTCGCGGCTATTCCCCTGCCTTTGACACACATCACATTGTTTACAGAACTCCCTGATCTGCTTCCCTATGTCAGGCCAGTAGAAATTCTGTGTGATTCTCTGCTGTGTTTTGTTCACCCCTAAGTGTGCAGCAAACACGTCAGAGTGCCCCCTTTGTAAGATCATGGGGCGATACTTTTCAGGTACCACCAGCTGACTTCTGATCCCATCTCCCCCTTTTGAGATATTCCTCAGGGTCTCTCTATATAAAATCCCCTTTTTCTCCAGAAATCTCACTGGGGTTTCAGGTGTTAGCTGGGCATCAGTCACCTGTTCAAAACACTTTTGGAGAGTGGCGTCTGCCTTTTGCTCTTGTCCAAATCTGCTGTCTGTGGTTAAGGTTTCCACCACAGCTTCTGAACTCCCCTCTGCTTCCGTCTCTGGCTCATCATTACCCCCCTGAACTGTCCCCGTGGTGGCTTGTGAACGTGTAATCACTAGCACCCTTTTCACATGTTCAGCCAGGTCATTTCCCACGAGCACGGCTGCTGGCAGAGTCGATGAAATTGCTAGCCGCCAAACTCCCCTCCAGCCTTGAAAGTTGACAGGTACCTCCGCGACTGGCAGTGAGATTATCTGCCCCTCAATCCCTGCCACCTTCATGCTCTCATTTGGGATTATAAACTCCCTAGGAATAATATCTGGATGGCACAGGGTCACCTGAGAACAAGTGTCCCGCAGCCCCCTATACTGACGGTCAAGTATTCCTACGTCCACCCCTGCTGTCTCAAACAACTGAGAATCTGTTCTCACGAGCAAGCATCGCTTGACCTGCACAAGAGGACCACCTTCCTCAGCCTGATCAGCAGATGCAGCCGTTCCAGACTGAGCAGCCATGGCAACAGGCTCCCTCAGTGACAATGAGCCTTGCTCTTTCTGGACACAGAACACAGCTTTTGGCTTGGTTCCACTAGAATCCTGAGGCACAATTCCTTTTAGCTGCTTTAATTTCTCACACTCTGAGATTAGATGGCCCTTTCCCTGACAGAAATAACATTTTCTGGTGTATTTTGAGTCTTTCTCATCTTGTTTTGGTTTTCCCTCCAAAATCTGAGGTCTTGGTTTCATGTCTGAGGGCTTCCCTTCAACATGGGCCCCTCCCCCTTGCTGGCTTTTCCCTGGTCCCTGAGAGTACTTGCTGTAGGTTTCTTTGGGTTTACCTACAGATTTCCCCTCACCCAAGGGCTTTCTTATTTGCGAAATAAAATCTGCGATCTCGGCAGCTTCCACCACAGATTTTGGTTTCCTTTCCCTCACCTGGAATTTCAATTCCCCATGCAGGACTGAATAGAACTGTTCCAGCGCTATCAAATCTTTAAGCTGTTGAAAGGTCTCTGTCCCCTCCTGCGATAGCCATTTCTCAAGCAGCCTCACCAATTGGGCCCCCACTTGGGTAAAAGTCTGCTCTGGTTTTTTGGTGAGGGATCTGAATCTTTGTCTCAGCTGTTCCGCATTTATCCCATGTCTTGCAAACACCAGTTTCTTAAACTCTGCAAAATCTTTCATCAGTTCCTCAGGCATCTCGGCATAGACCTCAGCCAGGCTACCACTGATCAAAGATCGCATGATAGTCATCTTCTCAGTTTCCCTCACTGAGAAGTCCACAAACGCTCTTTCCACTAGGGAAAAGAACACCTCAGGACAATCTCCCTTGTGGTACACAGGGAATTTCTTCAGGTCAGCTTTAGACAATTGGCCTCCCTCAGAATCCCTATTGTTATTATTGTTCTGATTCATCAGTTCCAGTTTTCTTAATTCAAACGCCATTCTCTCTCTCTCCAATCTTTCTTCCCTTTCCATTCTCTCTCTCTCTAATCTTTCTTCTTTTTCCAATTGCCTTTGTTTCTCTTCCCTTTCTATTTCCCTCATCCTCAGTTCATGCTGTTGGGCTATGAGCAATTTTCTGAGTTCTGGGTTCTGTTCTCCCGTGCTGTCACCTTGCACTGAGCCAAATTCATCCTCAGAACCTTGGTCAACCTGGGGGTCTTTCACTTCACCCATTTCTGCCATTTGGCTTCGAGTCAAGGGCATAATCCCCCCTCAGAACAAGCTGCTTTAAAAAGTCAAGCCTCAAAATAAAACGACCACTTTTTTTTTTTCCTTTTGCCTCAGAACCAGCTTTCCCTAGAGATTGCTGCTGTCCTTCAGCACTTAACTTGCAACTGTAGCAAGTTGGAGTCTACCCCCCTCTGCTGGGCCTCTCAGCAGGCAGGCTAGATCACTGTCACTATACAGTTTTGCCTCAGCTTTTTTCCCGCCAAAACTAGGCCGCCTCAGAGCACTCTAATCTAGTCTCCCCAGCTGGCACGTTCTTCTACTAGCGCACCTCCCCGTGAGGTACACCTAGAAGATTACCTACACGCCTCAGATTGTCCCTGACTAGACCCCCCTTGCTCTGGGCACACTTGCCAAGGCTTTGCTGGACCGCTGGACAACTGGACCAGTCGTATCCCACACGCTGGACACCAATCAATGTGACAAACCCAGACCTACTGGGATCTGCCACACGTTAACTAAGCTGCCACCAACCATTCCCTGTAAGAAGTCACACAGACCAGGGATGGATTTTTAAACAAATAAAGAATAAGGTTTATTTAAAACAACACACAGGGAAAATAAATTGATCAGGTGAATAAGATAAAGTAACGTGGCTTAGTTTCACTCATACATACACACAGTTTGGTTCACACAGAACCCTTAACTTGAAGCACAGACCCTGAACCTATCAGTTCTGGCTAACCAACAGACACCTGAACCTATCAGGTTGGTACTCTGACACACAGTAGTACCCTGTCTGACACACAGACTCCCACACCAGCTTCTTCTTCCCAGCTGCTGCTTCGTCACATCCCAGCGTCTCCCGAACTTCACCACACACGCTCCACATATATATACAGTACAGCCCCTCCTCCTGATGTCCCGCCTTCCACTCCCCATAGGATGGAACTTTCCCTCCAAACCCATGACAGACAGGTAACATCAGTGCTGTATGTAACAATGGGGTCAGAAAATATACTACAACTCACTCACCATGATTTTTTTAAAAAACATCTATATATATTCCAGTGAATGAGAAGGCAAGACGCAATATCCTTAGGAGGGTAGACTCAGTTATGAGCCTGGACTCACAGCAGGATCATCCAAAGTAGAATAGTCACAGCTGAAACACCAACTATTGTGCATCCACCCCCTCCAGAAATTAAGAATCACATCAGCAGAAGAGAATTAATCGTTCCTGTGGTGATGGAGGCAGAGAAATTCTTGAAGAGCAGATCATGTGCAGCAGCAAGAGTAGAATATGACACTGGTGAAAAATATTTCACAGACAATGGCAACAACTCTCAGGCTGACATTTGCTCACTATGGTGAACCATTTGTGAATATTTTACACCTTGAAACCTCTGTGTCCAAATAAGCCAGAACGAAATAAGTGATAGCACCAGAACAATGGTTCCCAACTTTGGGTCCCCAGATGTTCTTGGACTAAAACTTTCAGAATCCTTCACCACTAGCTGTACTGGACAGGATTTCTGGATGTAGTGGTCCAAGAACATCTGGGAACTCAAGGTTGGGAAGCATTGTGATAGACGATGAGATTCCCAGGCCAGAAGGTATTCAGTCCACTGGCAAGAGCAAATAATAAGTACATACGTATACTTCTGTTGCGAATGAAGCAACTGGACTAAAGCCAAAAGTTGCTGAAGTACAAAGACACAAAATGAAGGTCTGATGTTGCACAATACAAATAATTAGAACACTGAATGTGAGAAATATGAATCAAGTTAAGCTCAAATGTGAAAACAAGAAGCTAAATGTTCAAACATTGTAATACTTAGGGTGAGCATGAATAGAATGTTTTCAATCACACAGTATGAAGTGCTTTACTCTGGAAATGACAAACTCGGAAGAAGAAGCATTGTGACTTTAATAATAAGGTACGCTGTAGAAGCACACAGGAGCTGCAATATACTCACTGATTTTCATGGAAAGCCTATTGATGACCATAATTTAAGTTTGTCTTGAAGAAGAAGAAATTGAAAAGTTTTATATAAAGGTCCAGGAGAAAACTGATTTGCTGATAATCGTGTATCACTGGACTACATTATTTTTAGGAAATAAAGCTGAACCAAACACTGATGAGGAATGTGACCTAGGGGGTCAGAAATGAAGCAAGAAAATGACTCATAGAATTCTGTGAAGTCAACGATTTGTTTATTGCAACCACATGCAACAGAAAGGAATATTTTTTAAAAACAGGACAAAGAAAATCTTCCCCACATGCTCCAAGATCAGGAAATCAGAGGAAAATTAAACTTAGATTAGAGAGGCTGAAATATCAAATAAAGAGTCTATTATTTGACTGGGGGAAAAATGAAGAGAATGTTGAAGCAATATGCTGTAAAATCATACAGTAAAAATGCAAGGATGACAGTCATTCAAAGAAGGTTGCTTTTGGTGGAAGATTTTACAATTTCCCTGCAATTTTGTTGCTGATGTGAATGTTGCTGTCAAAGTCATTAGAAGCAATAAATCACAAGGAATAGAAGGTACACCAACAGAACTATTTCAAACTACAAAACTGAATCTATCAAACTACTAACAAGAATATGCATACAAAATATGGAAGATGCAGCAATGGCCAACATACTGTAAACATTTAATATATGTTTCAATCCCAAAGAAAGGAAACACCAGGGAGAGTACAGTACTAACTAAATATCCATTACGTTAATACCCCATGTAACAATACAATTGCTCAAGATGTTATAACAAAGACTTTTACCCTATATAGACCAAGAAATGTCAGTGCTCAAGACAGATGCAGAAGAAAGAAGAACCAAAAAAGATAATGAAAAGCTATGGATTGCTTTAGTAGAAAGGGATGTGTTGCAATATTTGATTGCCTAGCTTGTACCTATATTCTGGAGAAGAAAATGCAATATGGAAAGGCTTAATGAGTTCCAACCAGCAGAGTCTACCATTTCCTTATCTATTCAGTCTATATGCAGAACATATCATAGAGAAAGCTGGATAAAATTCAAATGAAAGAGGGGTGAAATTGGTTAAAAACATCAATAATTTAAGAAATACAGATGGCATCATATTACCGGCAGAAAATAGCAATGATTTGAAAGGACTAGTGGTGAAAGTGAAAGAAGAAAGTGCAAAAGTAGCCAAGAAGAGAAAGCAAGTCAAAACTAAACTGACACAAATGACTACAAAATAATTACATAACTTTTAGTGCTGACATACAACAAATTAAAATTAAGATTTTCTGTACCTCACTTCAATCAAGAATCCAAAAGGAGAAGAAATTAGGAAAAACAATGAGGATGGAACCAGAAAAGCGATCGCAAAAACCTAATTGTCAAGCGGATTCATCGTTTAATGAGGCACCACTGTATTTTCTTTCAAAGGGTCCAGGATCTCTGGCAGATCCCCAGATGGCAAAGTTCCATTGCCAGTTTGTAGATAATACTGAGCTAGAAGGACCGATGGTGTAGGCAGCTCTGTGTGATTTATAAGGAGTGTATCATAGAGTATTGTGTTGATATCTTGCATTTCCCTTGCATCCAGGTCCAGAAAAAGAAATGCATCAATTTCATTGTTATTTTTAAAGCACTTTGTGTGTGTGTGTGTGTGTGTGTGTGTGTGTGTGTGTGTGTGTGTGTGTGTGTGTGTGTGTGCGCGCGCGTGCGTGTGTGCGTGCATGCGTGCGCGTGCAGAGAGGAGGGAGAATGGAAAGGAAGGAAAGGGATAGAACAGTCCAGGTTGTTTCTCTGATTCTCCTCTCTGCCATCATGCCATAAGTAGGGTGGATATGCTCTATTTGTTTTCATGTTTGTGAATGGAATTTCTGTGCTGCTTCATAATCCAAGTTCCTTGAGTAATTAATATGGAAATTATTAATATATAATACAAATCACAAATATAAAATTGCAACACAAAACTCATATATTAAGCAGCACAACTAAACACAAGCCTTGAAACTTTTACATCTAAAACCTCAAAACTCTACAACTCCACCATCCCTGCCACCCCTCCCAATGCTGGGAGGAAACAAGAACCATTTGGAAGAAAATGGAATACACACCAGTTTGAGCCTTTCTGGAAAAGGCAGTCCACAATTGTCATGATGTCAGAGAGGAGGCATATTTTTCTTAGATCATGATTTAGCTAGAAATTGGTAGGAAGGGTCTGCTGGGTGGGAGACTAGGCCAAGGTAGACATTAAGAAGGAAGTCATTGCCCAACATACGGCCAGGTCCATCCTCTTTAAAATCCACTTCCCCTTCTTTTTGCTTGGCTTTGTTTCTTGTGGAGCGAACATAATGTTAACATAAATCAGAGAAGAATTTTGAAGTTACTTGCAAAGCTTTCTACATTTTGGAAAATATTTCAAGAAACTCTGAGAAATTATTTACCTGAACTTACCCAAAAGATTTCCATTCTGAAGGAAATCAACCCTGAGTGCTCACTGGAAGGACAGATCCTGAAGCTGAGGCACCAATACTTTGGCCATCTCATTAGAAGAGAAGACTCCCTGGAAAAGCCCCTGATGTTGAGAAAGTGTGAAGGCAAGAGGAGAAGGGGAAGACAGAGTATGAGATGGTTGGACAGTGTCATCGAAGCTACCAACATGAATTTGACCCAACTCTGGGAGACAGTGAGTGGAAGGCAGGAGGACCTGGCGTGCTCTGGTCCATGGGGTCAACGAAGAGTCAGACAAAACTTAATGATTAAACAACAACAAAACCCAAAATATTACAAATATCACCTTACTGATTAAAGATTGCTTCTTTGTAATATGGAAATAATATCAGAGGCTTATTATTATTATTTTATTTCTAAGAATTACTGGTGCTTGTGGGCAGACCAAAAGGTCAAACCTAAAAATTAGGAGTGAAGCCCTATTTGTGGGTGAGAAGACAAGTTTGTAAAATCACAGATTTTTTTTTAATTTCAGGAAACAAATTAGTAGCTAGTGGCAATTGCTTGAAATTGGTAGTGGAAGATTTTGGAATGGCTCCAAATCAATATGAAATCAATATGGACAAAAAGATTGCCAGAGCTTGCTTCCAAGTTCTTTTCATTTATTCCTTTAATGTTTGACATTTTGCAGTTTTGGTGCTTTACTTTTGAGGTTGCTTGCTGATGGATCTCCAAGTTCTATAAGGTATAATTTTCTTTGTTGATTATCCAGAAGTATAATATCCAGCTTATTAAAATCAACTCTTTTATTTATGATAGCGAGTTTGTCCTAGTGCAGTATTGTGGTTTCATTTTCTAAAATTAGAGATGGCTGACATTAATAATATGGAGGAAGAGATGTGAGTGATCCATACAATTGCTGGAGAAAGTGATCTAATATACAACTTAATTCTTATTAACTTAGTTAATCTTATTGGTTAATAATAACTTAGTTATCATTATCATCGTCATCACCACCACCATCATTATTATCACCATCACCTGCCTCCAAAAATATTCTGCATAGTATTTCTGAGAAGAGAAGAGAAATTGCTCCTTGGAAATGCCTGAAAGTGTTCTGCCATTTATGTAAAAATATAAAATGCAGCAATTAAATTAAGCATATGGACATCAAAGAGGGAAAGAACTGATCACATGCCAGTATCCAAACACTCCCCACATTGCTGTTAAGAGTCTTTTCTACCTTCATAGCCTCGTCTTGATTTTGATATGAATTTAATATGCAAATCTGAGGTCACCTGCTTCTCCCTAAATGTTAATAAACTGGCAGTCTGTAATCCTGCCTCTCTGAAAGCCAACCATAAAATAAAGGAAATGTCACTCTAACGTTACGGTTGTATTTTTTTAAAGTGAGATCAAAAGCTTATTCAGTTTGGTTTGATGACCTCCCTAATACAGCAAGAGCTTCCAAATGATTGCCTTCTAGACAATTCTTATAGAGAACTGCTGACACATTGTCCTCATGGAGAAGAAACCTGCAGTTGGTCCTTGTAGCTAACAAAACCTTTTAAGCTCCTACCAGCAATTCAATGCAGAAGAAATGATTAAGGAAATGCCACCTCCAGGCATGAAAAAAAAAATGCACAATAAACCAGATGGGATAAAATTAGACTGTTATCAAGTCTGAAAAGCTAAACGTTAATGCTGTAATTGCAGCCTAGAAGACTGCTATATGGAGTGCAGATAAAGTTGCCTTGAATTAGAGATGGTTATGGATTAAAATACAAATTGCTATCCTACATGTGAAAGTATAAAATGTTAGCAGTCCTTTTTCTTTAGCAAGTACAGTTTTGCTATATTTTGATTGGTGAAAGCTCCTTTAACATAGCTGGACAAGATGCTGAAATAACAGCTAACATGATTTTATGATGTCTGCTATGTTTTACCACACTAGCTTAAAATGGAGTTGTTGGACAGACATCCAAGAGGATGTTATAGGATTGGAGAGAAGATTGTGGTTGGGGGGAAAGAGAAAAAGATTTAGAAATTATTGGCAGCAGAAAGGCTGGTGCTCATAATACTGCAAATTCACATTATGATGTGAGAATGTGTTCACCAACATTAACACATAGGTGAATTTGTCCTACCCAACCTAGTGGAGGAAAGAAAAGAGAATGGACTTATCAGTGGCATCCAAGTGATGCTTGCTGTGCCCATGTGGAAGGCAGATTGCTGGCATTTCATGGTAACCATGTATTTCCAATGTCATTTTCCCTTTATTTATTTTATTTTATTTTATTTATTTATTTTATTTCTATCCCGCCTATCTGATCATATTAGACCACTCTAGGCGGCTATTATCTCAGCAACCCTTCCTCCTACCTTATCTTCATTCAGCTTTGGGGTTAATCTTGGTCATAATATGACAGGTAGTCAGATCTTCAGCCAAGGACCTGAATTAATGTACCATGTTTTCATTCTGAGGTACCTGAGGCTAAAGGGTGTTTCGACCAGCCTACCGGTTAGCAAGTTTAAGAAAACATGTGATGCCTGGACCCTGAAAGCTTTGTCACAATGAATACTGGTCTGCAGACAAGGAATGTCAATGTCCTGTCATGCCTCCAGGGAACTTTGCCATGTCTACATAGTGGACATGTAAGAAATGAATCTGATAGGCACCAGGTGTACTAGCTATATTCAGGGAGAAATAGCTTTCTTTAAGACTTCCTAAGGAAATAGGTTCTCATGAGAATAGAAGACTCCCTGGAAAAGACCCTGATGTTGGGAAAGAGTGAAGGCAAGAGTAGAAGGGGACGACAGAGGACGAGATGGTTGGACAGTGTCATGATTTTGACCAAACTCCGGGAGGCAGTGGAAGGCGGGAGGGCCTGGCGTGCTCTGGTCCATGGGGTCACGAAGAGTCGGACACAACTGAACAACTAAACAACAACAACAAAGGAATTAGGTGCATGCTGGACAGACATGAAGAATATGTACAGAGGTCCTCCTTGACATTGATTTAGGCTGATATAACCCCATGAAAAGCTGTAATGATGAATCCTAAAAATGTTCATTGTCTCCTTTAAAATAAAAGGGTTTTTGTTTCGCTTAAGGCCCCAGTGTTTTGCAGAGTCCTTTTCCCTTGGAAAGGGTAGCATCCACACCCAGCAATCATAGATGATAGGCATATTCTAAGAAGAATGGAAGCAACCTGATTCAAAGCTTTCGGCTATCTTCCAAACTAGGGGGAGTAATGAACCCAGATTTGCACAATTAAATTGTGCAAATTTTTCTTTTTGCATATAATATCATCTTCACAATTTGCAAGGGCAATTTGGCAGCACCAAGAAATCTTGGTAGGACTCTTCTGATGAAAAAATATAGCAGTTCCTCTTCCTTGCTTATGATAACCAAGAACATATTCTGTAGCCAAAACCTAATTGTTCTTGTAGCTTTTATTAATAAAGTTATGATCCTTCAGCTCAAACATTCAGTCTTGTGTCCTCTTTCTGGAACTGGGGTGGAAAAGAGCAGGACTGATACAAGATGTTTATTAAGGGTAATAATAAATATCCTAACCAAAAATCTTTTCCTGCTTTTCCAGTGTTTTCATAGCAGCTGTCTGATGTCTTTTATGACGCAAAACTCAGCAATGAAAACTACAAAGAAAGCCAGTGTTTATATCCCAAAGAATAGTCATGCATCTCTGTAATGAATGAAAATAGTGTGCTTTTACAAGCATACATATTCACCACTTGAGGGAGCACTGCTTCTAGATACGATATCACTGTGTTGTCAAGTTCTTCCCTCAAGATAGTGGAGATGAAGTGGGGAGAGTTATTATGAAAACAGATAGGAATGTGGGCAAAAGAAGAAAGGTGTTACAGAATTCTAGAAAGTGACAGAAGAATAACCAGTCTTCTGTCAAATTCATGTTGGTAGCTAGTGTGAAAAGCTGCAGCAAGTATAAACACTCTTTACTAATTATAAATAAAAATAGATGAACATCAAAATGGAGGCAATAAAGAGAGGACTATAAATGAAACATGCAGGCATATATCATATGCAGAAAAAAGTAAGATATGGATGATATTGAAAAATGAAGCCTATGAATGTGTGTGATGTTTACAAAATGAAATAAGTACGAGAATGTTGTTGTTGTTTAGTTGTTTAATCATGTCAGACTCTTCGTGACCCCATAGACCAGAGCACACCAGGCCCTCGTGTCTTCCACTGCTTTCCAGAGTTGGGTGAAATTCATGTTGGTAGCTTCAATGACACTGTCCAACCATCTCATCCTCTGTCGTCCCCTACTCCTCTTGCCTTCACACTTTCCCAACATCAGGGTCTTTTCCAGGGAGTCTTCTCTTATCATGAGATGGCCAAAGTACTGGAGCCTCAGCTTCAGGATCTGTCCTTCCAGTGAGCACTCAAGGTTGATTTCCTTTAGAATGGATAGGTTTGTTCTCCTTGCAATCCAGGGGACTCTCAAGAGCCTCCTCCAGCACCACAATTCAAAGGCATCAAATCTTTGGTGGTCAGCCTTCTTTATGGTCCAGCTCTCACTACCATACATCACTACAGGAAAAAACATAGCTTTGACTATGTGGACTTTCATTGGCAAGATGACGTATCTGATTTTTAAGATGCTGTCTAGGTTTCTCATCACTTTCCTCCCCAGAAGCAGGCATCTTTTAATTTCGTGGCTGCTGTGACCATCTGCAGTGATAATGGCATCCAAGAAAGTAAAATCTGTCACTGCCTCCATATTTTCCCCTTCTATGTGCCAGGAGGTGATGGGACCAGTGGCCATGATCTTAGGTGCTTTTTTTATGTTGAGCTTCAGATCATTTTTGTGCTCTCTTCTTTCACCCTCATTAAGAGGTTCTTTAATTCCTCCTCACTTTCTACCATCAGAGTGGTATCATTGGCATATCTGAGGTTGTTGATATTTCTTCCAGCAGTCTTAATTCCAGCTTGGTATTCCTCCAGTCCAGCCTTTCACATGATGTATTCTGCATATAAGTTAAATAAGCCGGGGGACAGTATATGGCCTTGTCTCACTCCTTTCCCAATTTTGAACTAATCAGTTTTTCCATATCCAGTTCTAACTGTTGCTTCCTGTCCCACATATAGGTTTCTCAGGAGATAGATAAGGTGGTCAGGCACTCCCATTTCTTTAAGGACTTGCCATAGTTTGCTGTTGTCCACACAGTCAAAGGCTTTTGCATAGGCCGTAAGTTTCACAAGGCTAAACCTCCCTGTTGTTCCTTTTATCTCTTGACTCCCTACTTTGGCATTCCAGTCCCCTATAATGAAAAGAGCATTGTGATATTGAAAGGTCTGCCTTGGATTCATCTTGAAATCATTCTATCATTTTTTAGATTGTATCCCAGTGCAGCTTTTCCCACTCTTTTGTTGACTATAAGGGCGACTCCATTTCTTCTATGGGATTCTTGCCCAGAATAGTAGATATGATAATTATCAAAATTAAATTTGGCCATTCCCGTCCATTTTAGTTCATTGACACCCAGGATGTCAATGTTTACTCTTCTCAAATCCTGTTTGACCACATCCAGCTTACAAAGGTTCATAGATCTTACTCACTAGTTTAGTGCCACTAAACATCTAGTATTTGCTAAATCGGCATTTTCAGAAGCACTGAACTTTTTTGGCATTTGCAATTATTATGGAGGATAGAAGGAACAAGCAATTTTATGATCTGAACTTAGAATTGAATTTTTATTTCACTGAACATTTTACAGCATGTCTATTGGCTTTCTAAAGCTGAGAAAACATAGAACTATTAGAATGAATGGCAGCATTTTTAAAATCCCAGGTATAGGGAAAAATCTACTTAATCAAGGAAAGCAAATTAACAGTATGTTAAATAAGGTGAGCTTTTGTGTTTTCAAGTCTGTGGTTACTGACAAGTCACCAGACACTGAAGATCAATAGCTGTTTTGCATATTTTAATTATTCTTCTGGGTTTAGATCTTAATTACTCTTATGAACTTCAGGTAGTTTTGGCAGCCAAGAGTTTACCTTGAAGCTTTGAGCTTCACTGTTGTTTCATCAATTAACACAAGATGCCAACATACTGCTGTTGTATTTGTTACTGCCTTTCTTTCTGACAACTCCACCTGCATAATAAAATTTAAAATAGTCAAATCTTGCAGGGTGTCTTCCAGGCTATAGAGCTGTATACATTTAATATATAGTGATACTGAAAGACCAGAACTGATATTAGTTGTCCTAATGTATTCCTAGGAAGGCAGCTAAAGCTATGGAGCGCAGTGGCAGATCACATTTTGCACACAAGTTGTGCTACCTGGGAGAGGGGCATCTCAGGCCCTAATCTCAAACTGAAGTCTTTTTGTGGGCTGAAGCTGGCCATGCCCCTTCTCTAAGATACCCTTATGAAACACTGGGCAAAATCCTCTCAATTAGGATAGTAAAGCACACTAGAGTAGGTCCATTTAATCAATGGAGATTCTGTAAGTCAACTCCACCAGAAGTTTCACAGCATGAAGTGGGCCTACTCTAACTGTGACTTACTTTAGTATAGTAAGTTGCAGTTAGACCCATTTAAATCAATGGGAATTATGAAGGAGCTGACTTACCAAATCCCCATTGATTCAATTGGCCTACTCTAGTGCAATTTACTACGTGACAAGACTTTGGCCACTAAAACATTCTTCCTGAGGCATGGTGCCTGAGAGTAACAGCTTTGAGTTAAAATACGGTTGTATTTCCCATCTCTTCCTTTTGCTGCCAGCCCATCCACAAATGCAATGAAACTTTTACAAATATCTGTGAAACTGAATTTGTCTTAGACTGAAAAGAAGTTCAAGTATTACACAGTGTGATACTGTGGGAGACGGTGTTTATTTCATGGGAGGTGTGGCACATCCCAATGTGTGCACCTTATGGTGGCATTTCAGAAATTGGCACAACAACTAGGTGTACCGTTGGCCGAAGAGAAGACTGAGGGTCCTGCCAGGTTCTAAATATTTTTGAGCATTGAGTTAGATATGATCTCACAAGCTAGTAGGTGTGGCGTTCACTCCTTGTGCCCCTTGCTTGACCCTCCAAACACAGAGCACACGAAGGCAAACTGCTACTCCTTTTTACACCGCTGCCACCAGTTGCTCACTAAATCAACATTAATTATGGAAGGATGAAGATGCAGGTCCAAACTTCACTGCCTTTTAAATAAAACATGTTGCTTACAAATGTTATTATTGATCATAGGTAACTTCTATTATTATCAATCACAACCTTCTATTTGTCATTACAGATTCATTTTTCGCTCTAATCAGACCTCAGATCTCCCAAACACCACACTCTATCTCCTTCTCCACTCTCTCACTCTGACTCTGACTCTGACTGACTGCCTCTCTGACTCCGCCTCTTTATTACATTTCTCTCGGCTTCGCCTCCTAGTAATATTAGCCTACAATATGAATATTCATAACTACTTAACATAATAAGGGTGAATGCTACAGTAGGCTTCCAAGGGAGAAATTGGATGATTTGAAAGGGCAGTTGCACACTATGCTAGCCCAGAAGAAAGTCACACTGTGACAATTGCAGGACGTGGCACACCATCTTAACTTTGCTTGCAAAGTAGCGGCACCAGGTAAACCTTTCTTGCATAGATGATGTGATGCTATGAGGGGTCTCACAAGACCCCATCACAGGTGGAGATTGTCATTTGGAAAGAAGGAAGACTTACGGGTTTAGTTACAGTTTTTAGAAAAGTTCAATGGAACCCCCTTTTGGAGGGAGGAACTGCATTTGGGATCTGACCTTCAAGTTCAGACTGATGCTGCAGGGTTACAGGGCTATGGTTTATTCTTCAAGGGAAAGTGGTGTGCTAGGACTTGGCATGCAGAGTGGCACAGAGCAGGCATCACCAAGGACCTTACTTTCCTGGAGCTGTTTCCAAAAGTAGGAGTGACCACAGAATCAGCAGCTCTGGCCTTTTATGCTAAGGCCCAAGGCTGTAAAGGATTCTCAATTGACTTCTGTATTCAGAAGAAGATTGAGGGGTGGAGTAGGGAGCAAGTTGTGCCTAGTGATAATCATACACCAATATAACCTGCTATTCTTGCTAAGTTGGGGGAAATGTGGGAATTGGTGTGCAAGGACTGATTTGAGGCTTGCCTCTTTAGAACTGCGAGTCTTACAGCTTTCTTCGGAGCTTAAATAATAAGTGAGCTGGTGGCAGGATCCAGACATGACAAGACTCTATCCTTTTTGCTGAGGAAGAATGTAGTATTGTCAAAGCCCCAGGTTGCTATACACTTGAGAAGATTAAAAACAGACCAATTAGAAAAAGGTCAAGTGTTGCTGTTAGGGCGATGTTAGGATTTTGAAATTTGTCCTGTAAGGGCTACACATGAGTAGGTACAGCTTAGGGGTGACAAAGCAGGATCTTTTTGATACATGAGGATGCATCACCATTAACAAAATACCAGCTTTGGACAATTACATCCCAAGCCTTATGCAAGGCTGGGATACAGGGCTGGCATTTTGGGATGCATTCTTTTCTAACTGGTGCTGCATTCACGACAGCAGCTCTTGGGTATACATTAGAGGACATCAAGAAAGTTGGAAGATGGTCATCACACAAATATCAGCCTTATATTCTCCTATTGCCACAGTGTTAGGTCCTGCTGTGTTGTTTTGTTCTTTTTGTCATTGCAGATCCAGAGAAGCCTTTGGCCCAAGTTTGAGTTCAATTGTGTGGGCACAGTAACACTTTTTGAGCAGCCAGATATGCCAGTCAGACCAGTTGGGGGGTCACAGTCTGGGCCTTAGTGAGGTGGAAATTTGGAATGGAAGGGACAGAGAGGCATGCTCTGGGACGGGCTCATGGATGTGCCCCCTGCTTCTGGGGAGGAAAGTGATGACAAACCTCGACAGCATCTTAAAAATCAGAGACATCAACTTGCCAACAAAGATCCGCATAGTCAAAGCTATGGTTTTTCCTGCAGTGATGTATGGAAGTGAGAGCTGGACCATAAAGAAGACTGACCACCAAAGAATTGATTCCTTTGAATTGTGGTGCTGGAGGAGGCTCTTGATAGTCTCCTGGACTGCAAGGAGAACAAACGTATCCATTCTAAAGGAAATCAACCCTGAGTGCTCACTGGAAGGACAGATCCTGAAGCTGAGGCTCCAGTACCTTGGCCATCTCATGATAAGAGAAGACTCCCTGGAAAAGACCCTGATGTTGGGAAAGTGTGAAGGCAAGAGGAGAAAGTGTGAAGGCAAGAGGAGAAGGAGATGACAGAGGACGAGATAGTTGGACAGTGTTACTGAATTCAACATGAATTTGACCCAACTTTGTGAGGCAGTGGAAGACAGGAGGGCCTGGCGTGCTCTGATCCATGTGGTCACGAAGAGTCAGACATGACTTATCAACTAAACAACAACAATTAGGGCTGCATTGTTTCAGCTTGGTGGGGCATGAGACATACTAAATCATCTCTATGCTGTGGTGGGTAGTGTCAAAGTATAAGGGCAGATCAGCTCCTAGGAAGGCACCTGGAGCACCCCTCCTTTCAGAAGGGCAACAGCAGAGGTTTAGTTGAGAGGAGGAGAAGCTGGGGACCCCAGGGGATATGGAGCAGCTAGGGTTTGGTGACCCGGATGGGGCAAAATAGGGGTACTGCATCTATGGGATACAGGAGGTGTACTGTACGGTAAGACAGTGCACTTTCGTCTAGGAATTTGATTGTTGGTCTGGGCCAGAAGGTCTAGGCTGACTCCAGTTACAGACCAGTGTCAGGCACTACAGTAGGCCCCCATGTAAAAGGGGAAGTTTTGGTGATAAATAAGTTAATAAAGTTGTGGCCCTAGTTATCCCATATACCTGTGTCTGTCTCATTATTTCAGACTGGGCGGGCAGAAGAACAGTGTGTAGGGATGTTGGAAAAGTTTCTCTTGGTTGAGGATTATCCTCCTCTTGGGTACTTGACTGTCACCTAAAGAGAAAATCTGGCTGTTTAACTGTGGATTGGAGGCACAATGATCGTGATTTACATTTTAGTTCTTGGCTCTATTTTGTCAAAGAACAGCTGTTTAAAAGCAAGATGAAATTCAGCTTTGGGAAGACATTGTAACTTCCCTTTCCCTTCAACAACTGGGAGTGATTCTCCACCTCAGGCACCTCAATGTATATTTTGGGTTTGAAATGTGAGCTATGGAAGTAGATATTTGATTGTTCCCATGCTGTTGTCATACATAGGTAAAGGTAAAGGTTCCCCTTGACATTTAGTCCAGTCATGTCCAACTCTAGGGCGTAGTGCTCATCCCCGTCTCCAAACCACAGAGCCAGTGTTTATCCAAAGACAGTTTCTGTGGTCACGTGGCCAGCACGACTAGACATGGAACCCCGTTACCTTCCCACCAAGGTGGTACCTATTTATCTACTCACATTTTACATGCTTTCGAACTGTTAGGTTGGCAGGAGCTGGGACAAGCAACAGGCGCTCTCTCCGTCATATGGATTTGATCTTACGACTGCTGGTCTTCTGACTGTTATCGTGAACCCGCATAGAAACCAGCAGAGTTATTTTTTTCTGGTCCAGAAGGCAAAATAAATCACTCAGACACATTCAGCTTCCTGTATTTACAGCACATATACAAGTGTAGAAAGCGGCAGCATGACAGCATGGCATCATCAAATGAAGGTGGTGATATATGTTCTCTATACAGTACCTATATATACAGTGGTGCCTCGCATAGCGAGGTTAATCTGTTCCGGATTAACCCTCGCTATGTGAAAACATTGCTGAACGGAACATAAAAACCCATTGGAACGCATTAAACATCGTTTAATGCGTTCCAATGGGCCCTAAACTTACCGTTCAGCGAAGTTTCCTCCATAGCGGCAGCCATTTTCGCGCCCTCGGTAAGCGAGCGGAGGGCGTGAAAACGCTGCACGCAGCCATTTCGGGCATCCGGCGGCCATTTTAGAACCGCCAAACAGCTGATCCTGGAAAGGGGATTGCTATGCAGATTCATCGTTGTACGGTGCGCTCGTTAAGCGAGCCACCACTGTGTGTGTGTGTGTGTGTGTGTGTGTGTGTGTGTGTGTGTGTGTGTGTGTATACACACAGTGGTGCCTCTGCCGTTATTATATATATATATATATATACTGTGATTGGATAAGGGCAGAGGCACCACTGTATGCATATACACACACACACACACACACACACATATATATACACAGTTGAGCCTCTGCCCTTATCCAATCACAGTAGGTGTTACATCATCCAAGGCACCACCTCTCTAGAGTCACTGTGACTCAGCAAATTACACACCTGTATAACATGGCAGCTCATTATCACTTCTGCTCTGTTCTGTTCTGTTCAGGTCTGTAAATTTTCAATACTCTGACACTGACCATGCAGCACAGAGGCTTCTGCAGTTTAACCCGCTGCACTCTCATGTCCCCTTGTTGTCACACATATATTAGCTTAAAAGTTACTTATTTTGCTTGAATTCCAGAATTCAAGTGTTTTATTTGTTTCATTGTCAGTGTTTTGGTTCTCTTATCTCTTATTAGAGATTTGTGGCTTTAGCAGTGGGATCTGAAATGTTTATTGATGGTTTACCTACTTTTATAGAGGATGTTAGCTGCCCTGGGCTTCTGTGAGAAAGGGTGGTCTCTAAATCAAATAAATTAATGGTTCTCTTTATTCTGAACAGTCCTTGTTAATACTGATGTTAAATTGCCTGTGGTTTAATAGTTGTTAAGTGACCCTGTCCCTGAGCCATAGTTCTGACTGGTACTAAGTCATATTGCTACTGAGTAGAGTTTGTTTTAAACCAAAAAATATATATACTCTATTGGTATCTATGTGAGTTATCAAGATCAAAACAACTGGTGTGATTTTCTTGCCAGCAGTAATATTTATATGTATCAAGTCTAGAAAGAGGCAGCAACTCTAAATCTGGTTAAAGCTTCTGTCTTTTTCAATCAATCAGAAAGATTCACAAAACAGGACATATACCAGATAGCAATTTAGGAAGCTGGTAGTCTGTCACTATGTGGAGGAACAGATCACTGGAGAACAAATAATATTTGCACAGAGACATTGGGGTAGAAAAATCTAGACTTCTAATGCACCTACTCAGAATTTTTTCTTCTAGTTTCCTAAAAGCATGATCCAAACTAGAAATCTGGGGTTAGCATTAAATTAATTTGCTACTGAATATTGTTTAGGATCCAGTTCTAACTGCTGTAATTAGATTTGTAAGTACACAGTTAAGGGCCAATTCCTGGACCTTTTTTTTTCTCTCTCCATTACCTTGTTCCCTTCAAAAGAAATCACATTTTAGTTGTTATACGTGGGATCGCAGTGCTATCTTCTGATTATGTTTCGTATTCCCACAAGTGTGATAAAACAGCAATTGGCTGAATAAACACTCTGTGGGCTTAATTACACTTGTATTCTGTGTCTACATACAAGGCAGTATTCCCTGAGCTTAACATTGGGTACACATATTATATAAACTATTTTTTAAAGTTTTGACTTACGACTCTTTAATTTCATCTCAGTGTTCTGCTGACTACATATCTAACCTGGCACATTCTTTGCAGATTTATATTATCTCTGGAGCCAGAAGGCAGAAGAATTATAGCCCAATAATTTTCAGACAGCAGCTTACTCTATTTAAACTCCACAGGTTTCTTTAAATTAATAGCAATTAGCTCACTCATATTTGTGGCGGACACATGGCACCAGCTTATAATTACCTAGTACCTTTCTAACATTTGTAGATGCTGAGCAGTATACAGAAAGGGTTGCAAGTGGTAAATTATGCATAATTAGCATTCTTTAAGTTTCTATTATCTAAAGAGAATCTTTTTTACTCATTCATATTATGTCCTTCATCTTCTGATCTTAGTATGGCCTGGTACTTCAGAGAAGAAAGTAAGGAGGGGGGGCTGGAATGCATCATATCAGCAATGCATCAGGGAATATGAAAGTAGACCCTTATTTCATCAGCAACAACAGAATCTCCATAAAGCAGCATGGTTAGTCTACATGAGATGTGCTCCCTTTGGGCCTAAAGTGCTCTTCTCATTGCATAATGCAAATAAATTGGTGGAATTCAGTATTTACGAGGGAGGTAATATACCATAATACATAAATCAGAAGGAAGCCGAATGGGAGGGGAAGGGAGTGGTGAATGGATTGAATCACAGGCACATAAACCGGGCTTCAAAATGCATTTTACAGTAGACTGCAATATCTATGCACCGCTCGGAATACATCCTCATCAGTGATTGATGGGGATGGACATTCTCTCAAAATGCGAATGCTACAAATGTGTAATCAATCAATCAATCAATCTAGTCTCTGAACAGACATCTCAGGTCTGCAATCTGCATATCAGGCTTCTGTTGTTCTCCTTTGCTGGTCTGGAAATTTTCCTGGTTCTTGTTGTTGTTGTTGTTTTAAATGCAGGGGTGGGGTGGCAGCATTCAGAATGGTTGTGTTTCTCCATGATTGTTTGATAGAGAAATTGGCTTGGTTCTAGTCGGAACAGGCTGTTCAGAGCATGGCAGTATACATAGAGCCTTTTTCGCTCTATCTCTGGGCAGGAGATCTGGGGACACAATTTCATCAAATTTCTTCAGGTGTAGAAGAACCTCTCCAACAATTTGTCAAGAGGTGGGGCTAACCATTAGCAACAGCTTTGCTTTTTTCTCCCTAGGACTGTCCGTCTCTTGCACTACCACCACAAGCAGTGGCACCACCACAGAGTTCACAACCTGGCCACCATTTTCCTGCCTTCACAATTCCTTCTACATGGAATGTAGTGTACATGGTGGGGTATCAGCCAGCCTGCCCAAAATAACAATAGAGGACTTTTGAAAATAATTATTCATAGTAATTCTTCTGTTCTAGAGGAACAAACAAACAAACAAACAAACAAACAAACAAACAAACAAACAAACAAACAAATAAAGATCTAAGAAAAAATGTATCCTGAAGATTCTCGCTCAGCAGTTCTTCAGCATTCAGTACCTTCCCTAGGCTTCACAAATGTCACATTTGGAAGAAACATTGTGCATACATAATTTTCTACATTATTCAGCACCTGCCCTGTAAGCTCCATAGTAGGCTTACACCTTTAATGTCATCCGTCTCCATTGGGCCCCCACAGCTGGTGCCTTAGCCAGGGCAGCTTCACTTCTCCTTTGCCTTTCCCCTGCAGAAAAGATAGGGAGAAGCAAAGCAGACTCTCTTGGCACTTCAAGAATCTAGTTGACTTCCAAACTTCTATTGAAGCAACAAAGGCCAGACAGGAGGACTGTCAGGCCAAATCTGACCCAGAGACTGGATTTTCCCTATCACTACTTTAAACAGTTGGTGCACTTCTTATATCATTATCACATGACTGTTTTTCTTTTTATTGTTCATGTCTTATCTAAGATATCTTTGATTAATCAGATTAATCACATATTAATTGCAGACGCCTCAGATTAACCAAATTCTTCCATGGAATTCCAAGTTTCTGTGCTTATTTATTTATTTATTTATTTATTTATTTATTTATTTATTTATTTATTTATTTATTTATTTATTTGTAACTGCCATGGAGGTTTTTATGGTAGAAGGTAGATGTAATTTTTAATAATAAATACATACATAACTGTACTGTTTTCTCTTAATCAAAAACACTGAAAAATAGATTGAATTATAAATTGAACTATAATTAAATTCAGACAGAAACCTCACTGGCCTAGTCATCTATAGCTTAAGAATGAACAATACGTTTCGGTATTTGATATTCCTCCTTTTCCACATTTCCTTTAGCAGACAATACATTGTTTAACTTTAAACATGAAATCATGAAGAAGCCCATCCATGTTTCCTTTCCACCTGCTTGTCTTCTCATGTAATAAATCTAATATTAATGACTGTGTCTTGAAATTCACTAAATTTGCTTGGAGATACCTCTCAGTAGGACGAAAAAAGAGTCTGCCTTCCAAGTTAAATTATGATTTCATTTTGCTGATGATAATGGAAATACTCCAAGAGTTATTCTTACTTTCCTCTCATGGCACAGTTTGAGATGGAATAGTCTTCTATCCAAGAAGACTATCTCAGGTGTGGAATTGCTCGTAATGAAATATGAACCAATTTTTGTTCTAATTTATTCCACATTTAAGACTTATTCTGAGATAGCTACTGTCCTAACCAATATATTCAAGCAGCTTCATAACACCACAGAAGATTAGGACCATGCTAATCCTTCCTTTTCAGTTGGCTTCCACATACTTGGCAGAAAATGTCAGATAATGTGGGCAGGTAGCCTGAGGACCAAGACATCAGCTATGCAGAATTCAACCAAGAAGGGAAGATTAACAGTTCCTCATCTTCTCTGGTATTATGAAGCTGTTCAGCTGAAATGTGTGGTTAGCACAGTGGCTGGATGCTGTAAGTATAAGTCTGGTTTGGAGAAAACATATTTGATACATTAATAGCAAATACTACTTTTCATAGTATGCTTAAGTAAAAGTATTTTGAACCCTGGGAAAAAAAAAGTGGTATATCTACAAGAGGAAGTGTAGGCTGTTGTGCATAGATTCAAATGTTACCTCCATGAACCCTCTTTTTAGTTTTTGAGGGAAGTGCCTGCCCCAGGGTGTTGAACCTTTGGCAGTCCAGATGTTTGGGACTACAACTGCCACAGTATTTTTTCATTCGAAATACAAATGGAGGATTCTGGGTATTGTAGTCCAAAACAACTGCTGAAGGTTTACCACTCTGGCCCAGCCCCTACCCCTTCCTTCATAATTTTATATACACAGAGAGCAAGTGTCTAAAGTGAAGAAAATTCTCCTGTTGTATAATTTCTACATGTGAGCATGAACCCCAAGTTTCAAGGTTTCTTGCTTAAATGGAAGGGGTGGACTGGAACTGGAAAAACCATTCCTTAAATATCTTACTTACCTTGAAAGTCCTTGATGACACAGAACACACACATGCATACACATAGGTAAACAGGAATATCTCTGCTAAAAATGCAGCACTTTTTATGTGTGGAAAATAGAAGAGAGAGGCTGGGCAACTTCCTTCAAACATGAAGTCTTTATTCACAAAGATAGAACCTCAGTACTACTTAAGTATCCTCTATTATCCAATGTTTCCTTTTTAAACAATTCTAAGTTTTCTAGAAATTATATTCATTGTACTGTATACAATAGTGCCCCGCTAGACGCTTACCCCGCATGATGTCGAAATCGCTTGATGATGACATTTTTGTGATTGTTATTGCGATCGCAAATCGATGGTTCCATGGGGGGAAATCCGCTTTACATTGATTAGGAGCCACTCCCATATCACTAAGTGCTTTAATTGTTCCCACAGGACACCAAAATACTGTAAACACCCTCTCCCATCAAAGGGGAGAATGCTATGCAATGACATTTGAGTATGAATTTGCTAACCAATCACTCTCTCACACACACACACACACACACACACACAGAGGGGGGGAGAGGGAGAGGGAGAGACAAAGACTGGAAATTGCTAACATTCACTTTCACTTTATTACCACACCTAATATTACTGTGTGATAAATCAATCCATATATGTCCTGCAGTCAGGTTACAAGGAGAAAAGCTCTTTAAAAATATTAGATTACTGGAAACACCCCTCTTTAATTCAACTGACTCATAATTCTTTCCATTGAGGCTCAGCCCCTATGAAGACTTGGTCTCACTTGTGAGCCTCCTACACCTTTTGACAAAGCACAAAGTCTCAAGCTGTCTTAAAAGACCTTCTCGTTAAAAATAAAACAAAGGGCCTTTCTTTAGTCCCCCTCAGATGTAAGACCAAAGGATAGATGTTCTTAAATTTACAATATTCATTCTTATTCTCAGCTTAGAAGCAGGCAGGTGGAAGGAAAATGGAAAGGACACAATTTTATGGAACAGGAGGACAAAATATGTTTTAAGTTGACAATGGAAAAGGCTTAGGAAAAGGGGTGACAGTCCCACTGATCTCTACTAACTGGCAATCAACAAAAGACATTCTGATTTCAATCCCAATCAAGAGATATTTTCGGAGGCACGCCTCACATTTTGAGAACCACCTCTTCAGAAAATTTCTGCTTCCAACTGCATCATTATGACCTCTACAATCAACTTGCAGCATCCATACGATCCATGCACCACATTTGAATGGCAAAAAAAAAAAAAAAAAACATTTTTGTTGCTTGCCAAGATTCTCTCCCATGGTTTGCTTAAGAATCCAACCATCCTCTTGAAGCACTGTAAGACCTTTTGGTGGTGTCTTGGCTAGCAATGAATGGGTGGAAAGAGATGCATTTTGATTTACAGCATTATTGTATTGTCATGTGTATTTTTCAGGATGGTGAACAGTGTCAATTCAAAGATGCCTTCTGAAATCATTGTTAGAATGACTATCAGAGATTTTTACATATTTCTTAGTATTGTACAAGTTCTTAATGTGCTCTTTCATCTAACATAAACTGTGCATCTTATTTTCATACATTTGTTCCAGAAGAATGGTGAACAGATTGAAACTGGCACTGTGACCTCCTGCCAGACCTGAGGTAGTCAACTCAGCCCTCCACTCTAAACCTGGTATTGTTGAATGCCAGATCTGTATCAAATAAGTCCCAGTTTATACAAGATCTGATTCTGGAGGAGGATGCAGATCTGGCATGCATAACCAAAACATGGATGGGCAGGGAAGGGGGCATTCCCCTGATTCTTGCCTGCCCTCCCGGTTATGCAGTCCAACACCAGGGTAGACTGGAGGGGCAGGGTGGGGGAGTAGCCATTGTCTACAAAAACACCTTTTAGGTTGCTAGGTGCTCTGCTCTGGTGACGTGGGGTCCAGAGGCCACCCATGTGTCAATTGGGGCCAGGGATGGCATAGGGATCTTGCTGTGTTACCGCACTCTCCAGACCCAGCCATTTCCTTACCGGAGCTGGCAGACTTTGTCTCTGTGGCACTTTTGCGGTCCCCAAGGCTTTTGGTCTTGGGTGACTTCAAAGTGCATGTGGAGGCAGACGTTTCCAGTCCAGCTCTTGAGTTCTTGGAGACCATGGCCTCCTTGGACATGTCCCAACATGTCAACAGCCCTACCCACATGGGTGGCTACACACTGGACCTGGTGTTTTCCACCAAGCAGAGTGAGTGTGCTCCGATGGTGACTGACTTAGTGTCTGTCCCCTTGTCATGGTCGGATCATTATCTAATTAAATGCAATCTCACAGTAGCCCTCCCTTCCCGTGGGGAGCAAGGACGTGTTTTAATACGCCCTGGATGGTTATTGGATCCTGTAGGATTCCAGGATACCATGAGAGGGATTCCGGCCGATTTGACTGGCACTCCTGTCGAGGCTCTGGTTGATAGCTTGCTGGCTGCCACTACCAGGGCTGTTGACACGGCCACACCTAAACACCTTTTCCGGCAGAGAGATAGCCCTTCACCCTGGTTTAATCCAGAGCTGCAGTCAATGAAGTGAAACAGGAGAAGGCTAGAGCACATACGGAGGCAGAACCCAATGTAAAACAATCAAATAGCTGTTAGGATCATGACTAACCTTTACCAATCTAAGGTGAAGGCTGCTAGTTGATCTTACTTCGCTGTCCAGATAAGCGAAGCTTCCAATCAGCAGGTGGAACTTTTCCATATACTCCACAATCTATCTGGAGTTGGTCATCGTGACTAGCCACCCTTTAGCATCTCACCTGACCTATTTGCAGCCTTTTAAAAATCAAAAATGGAGGCCATCTGCCGGGATCTTAGCCCCATTTGAAAACAGTGGATCTAGCAGAGACATCCAGCGCTCCATCTTGCCCAATGAGACTTAACCACTTTGAGCCTGTGATGTCAGACATGGTGGACAGAGTGCTTGACCTCTGTCGTGCCTCCTCCTCCTCCTTTGAGCCTTGTCAGCTGGCTAATCAAAGCAGCCAGGCCTATAATATCTGAATGGGCTACGGCAATAATTAATGGGTCTCTCCAGGATGGCAAGGTTCACCTTGCCCTCAACAAGACACTCATTAGGCCCAATAGGAAGAAACCGAGCTTGGCGGTGGATGATATTGGGACTTATAGGCCCGTCACCAATGTTTCTTTCCTCAGCAAGGTAGTTGAGAGAGTGGTGGCCGATCAGCTGCAGGCTGTTCTGGATGAAACCAATGCTTTGGATCCATCCCAGTTGGGCTTCAGGCCATGCCACAGCACGGAAATAGCATTGGTCACCCTGTTTGAAGACCTACTGAGGGAGGCCGACAGGGGCAAAATGTCTCTCCTGGTCCTCCTTGATATCTCAGCCGCCTTTGATACCATTGACCACGGTATTCTCCTGGGGTGGCTATCCGAGTTGGGAATTGGTGGCCTGGCTCCTGCTTGGTGTCTCATTTCCTTTAGAAACCTTCACCATGATTATTCTTCCAACTTCAGAGGCATATATTAATTTTGGTTGGAGTCTTTAGATTGCCACCCCTTTCTTTTGTTCCCTTCCACATCAGATGCTGAAAATAGTATTCCCAACTTTTTATTTTCAATTAGTTTTTCCTCTCCTCTCTTAATATGTGGAAAGGGCTCAGGTTAGAGGGTCTGAAGTGTCTTCTGCAGTAAGGAGATCACGTAGGGAGTATAAGGATCAAAAATTAGTGGTACTCAAATGAATGGGAGACATTATGTTGTCTCGGATTGCAGTTTGAGAAGGAGAATCCAGCCCTGCAGAGGCCCATCGAAAACACTCACCCTAGCAAAGTCGAGAAGTGGAATCTGAACAGCAACACACCAGAGAGGACAGCCAAGGATAGTATCAATATGCACACAGACCCTTGAGGATGAGGTCAAAGGCGAAAGTAGCCTCTACCAACCAGCACAGAGTGATGAAGGCCCTGCCAATAAGTCGTCAGTGGCATCAGTGAGCTCACAAGCAGGTAAGGGTATTGAGACACAAACACAGCCTGCAAGCACTTGGCCATGGGGTACCAGGAGCCAGACAGTGCTGGTCCCTTTGGCCTTGCCTTTCCCGGCATCACTACTGGGGGTGCAGGCAGCATTAGAAAGATGTGGGAATGCTGCAATGAGTGCAGATGCAGCCAGTGAGGCTGGGGCAGAAGGAACAGTTTGAGCAGTAGTTCAAGCAGTGGTTCCAGATACGGGTTACAATTGAGTGGCATGGTGAGCTTTGCCAGAAGGTGATCAGTCTCTACCACTGGGAGATCACCTTCTGCCAGCTACAATTGAAAAAAATTGAAGAGGATAATACATTGCCGTGTTAGAGCTACTAAATAGGAAGACAGAGGACAAGAAGAAAGAGAATGAGGAGGAGAGAGAGAGAGAGAGGTAAAAGCTGAAGAGGTGTGAGCCATATTGAAATGCTGTATTGTTCTCCACTTTAGTTTGCTCACATCAAATACAAATGTTCCCATTTTTGTTGTGGTTTTGGGGGGCTCTTTGGCCGTGTTCTGAAGGTTGTTCGTAACATTTTGCCAGTCGGTGAATATTTCTTCACGGTGAAGAAAAACTGGAAGAATTTCTAAACCATTTCAAAAGCATCCACCCAAATATACAATTCACCATGGAAAAAGAAATAGAGGGCCAACTCCCGTTCTTAGATGTCATGATCATAAGCAAAACTGACGTCCGATTGGGACACAAGGTCTACAGAAAACCCACCCACACAGACCGGTACCTACACAAAAACTCCAACCACCACCCACAGCAAAAAAGAACCATAATCAAAATGCAGATCATGCAAATCGGAACTATGAAGCTCACTTCCTCAGCACTAAACTCAACCATCTGAATTGGGCCCTACAGGCAAATGGCTACTCCAAAACTGAAATCACAAGAGCCATCAAACCAAGAAAACAACACCAAACTAAAGAAGAAAAACAGCCACCCACAAATAAAGTATTTCTGCCATACATCAAAGGGGTCACAGACCACATGGGGAAACTTTTGAAAAAACACAACATACAAACAGTATTCAAGCCCACCATAAAAATACAACAAATACAGCAAAGAACAGAAGTGATCCCCTCACCACTGCAGGAGTATACCGGATACCTTGCAGTGTGGCCAGGTATATATTGGAACCACAAAACAAAGCATCCACACCAGAATCAAAGAACATGAGAGACACTGCAGACTAAAACAACCAGAAAAATTGGCGGTAGCTGAACATGCCCTAAAACAAGCTGGACATGAAATTCTATTTCAAAATACTGAAATACTGGACAACACTAGCAATCATTACATTAGACTGCACAGGGAAGCCATTGAAATCCACAAACATCAGCAAAACTTCAACAAAGAGGAAGAAAGTTTGAAACTCAACAAAACTTGGCTCCCAGCACTGAAAGATACAGCATGCAAAATGTCATCAAACTCTACCCAGCCACAAGGACCAGGGATCATTGCAGAAAAGAGACCAGAAAAAAACACCCATCAATCACAGTAACAGATAATCTCTACTCCTTGTCACAAAAATACACCAACAACAAAAACACACTGATCACCATTATCACCAATCTCTTGAAAAGGACAAAAGCTGATCTCACATCCATAAATACTCAACTCCCAAACAAACTGCACCACAGAGTGCTGTCCTCTGAAGATGTCATCCACAGAGACTGGTCCACCGCTGTCCTCTGAAGATGCCATCCACAGAGACTGGTGAAACGTTAAGAAGAACAACCTTCAGAACGGCCAAAAAGCCCGAAAACCCCACAACAGCCATTAGATCCCGGCCGTAAAAGCCTTCGCAAATACATTCCCATCTTTGCTTTATGATTTCTCATTTACCTAGATTCATACTGTTCTTGTTCCATGTACCAATTGTATGTCTTATGCAGCATAGGACTTTCCTTTCACCACTGTGCACAACAGCCACTAGATATCCTTTCAGCTTTTATCTAATTACTTCTTTATCAACCATTCCATTCATACTTGCCCTTTGCTTTTCTTTAGTAGCTCATTGGAAGCTTTCCAACCTGAGAATCTCGTCTTTCAAAACTATGACTTTTTTCAATTTGGATTATCACATCACAGATTTTGAGTGGGAAATATTTGTAGGTGGTTAACTATTTCCTTCTTCTAGGAGTGCTGGCTACTAATCAAGCCTACCCTCCTACCTGTATGCTCTCAAACCCCCTCACAGCATTAAGATGCATATCTAGGAGAAGGAATGGAGATAGAGATGTGCACAAACTGCAGTTTGGCAATTTGGCCCAGTTTGACATGGCTCGTGCAGAAGTGTTCCACAGATGCTGTGCATTCCCATCTCCCACCTTCTCTAGATTTCCTCAGCAAAACGTGCTTCTCTCCCTGCCTCCTCAGTGTGACTGCCAACTCATTAATTGGAACGTGCACTTCCCTTCGCTGCCTCCTCTGACATCTGTCCACTCAGATGAAGTGGCAGGGCAGGGAAGGCTGTAGCGCTGCCTTTGAGTGGGTGGCCATTGGAGGAGGTGGAGGAGGGAACCACATGTTATGATTAAGACAAGATTAAGAGGTGTAGGAGGACAGACCTGGACTATATGTGGACTATATTGATATGGAGTGGAAGGCCTGTTTGCCCAGCGAGGGGCCTTTTAACATCCCGGTGATCATGGGTAGAGGGAGATATGGCATTGCCGCAGTCCCTACTCATGTCAGAAGAACAACAAATAGATATTTGAAGGCTGTCTGTTGTTCTGAGACTGTGACCAACCCTCAGTATCAAGGTAGCCAGCCCCGCCAGCCCTCCACTCTAATTCTGGTACTGTTGAATGCCAGGTCTGTAGCTAACAAGCCCCAGGTGATTCACGATCTTATCCTGGAGGAGAATGCAGACCTGGCATGCATAACCGAGACATGGATCAGCGGGGAGGGAGGTCCTCCTCTGGCTCTTGTCTGTCCATCCGGTTATGCTGTCCAACACCAGGGTAGACTGGAGGGGCATGGGGGGGTAGCCATTGTTTATAAATCCAACTTGGAGGTTATTAGATGCTCCTTGGTGGTAAGGCTGAGTCTAGAGGCACTCTACGTATCGATTGTGGCCAAGGATGGTATTGGGATTTTGCTGGGCTACCGCGCTCCCCGCGATCCAGCCACTTCCCTTCCGGAGTTGACCGACTTTATCTCCGTGGCACTATTGGGATCCCCGAGGCTTTTGGTCTTGGGTGATTTCAACGTGCATGCAGGAGCAGAGGCATCTGGGTCAGCTCTTGAGTTCTTGGAAACCATGGCTCCTTGAACATGTCCCAACATGTCAACGGCCCCACCCACGTGGGTGGTCACACACTGGACCAGGTCTTTTCCTCCAGTTGGAGCGAATGTGATCTGGTGGTGACAGACCTCGTGTCAGTCCCCTTATCATGGTCAGATCACCACCTAATAAAATGTAACCTCACAGTGGCTCTCCCCCCTCGCAGGGAGCAGAGACCTAATGTTATGGTCCACCCTCGAAGGCTACTGGATCCTGTTGGATTCCAGGATGCCATGAGAGGTGTTACGGCTTACCTGGCTAGCGCTCCTGTCGAGGCTCTGGTTGACAGCTGGTCCACCGCTGCCACCAGGGCCATAGACACGATCGTGCCTAAACGCCCTCTCCGTTGTGGAGCTCGGCCAGCGCCCTGGTTTAACCAGGACCTCTGAGCGCTGAAGCGTATGAGGAGAAGGCTAGAGTGTAGATGGAGGAAGAACCCGACGGATTATAACTGGATAGCTGTTAAGGTCACAACTAATCTTTACCTGAATAAGGTAAAGGCTGCATGTCGATCTTTCTTCGCTAACCAGATAAGCAAAGCATCAAATCAGCAGGTCCAATTATTCCATATAGTTCGTGACCTATCCGGAACTGGTTCAGGTGATAGGCCTCCCCCTAGTTGTTCACCTGACCAGTTTGCAGCCTTTTAAAAATCTAAAGCGGAGGCCATCTGCCTCTCCTTATTTGAATACAATGAGTCGAGCAGAGATGTCCATCGCTCCGTCTTGCCCGGTAACCTTTCAGCTTGTCATGCCTGATTCTGTAGCCAAGGTGCTTGACCGCTGTCAAGCCACCACCTCCTCCCTTGACCCTTGCCTGGACTGGCTAATCAAAGCAGCCAGGCCGAAAACAACAGAATGGGCCACAGTGTCATGAGTGCAGCTGAAGACCTGGAACCAGAAGGGTTAACAGGCTGAGGAGAATGCTGAGCAATCAGAAACACCTGAATCGCCTCCAGATTCTCCTTCCCCAGCACACAAGCTTCGGGCTAGGCTTCAGGGAAGGCTTATGGCAAAAAGGTCAAAGGATCACTTGAAGGCTGTCCACAGAAACATCCGTTCAACTAGTCCTGAGTATTGACAGGATGGAAAGGTTTCCAGCAGCTCAAGGGGCTGTTTTACTATAAAAACAGCTCCTAGTCAGCTAGAATTTTGTGGAAGCAACAAGTCAAAACCTCTGACTTACATCCACGCTCCTACAACCTTGAACTGTGTTTCCTGAACTCCTGACTCTGGACTCGGACTTTGGACTACGTTGTATGTTTGATCTTGGACTCTGACCTTGGACTATGTTCTGTGAGTTGGTTTGGTAATTGGATATCGGCTTTGCATTCCTAGTAGTCCTGACTTTGGGCTGACTTATCGGACCTCGGCTGTTGTAACCCCTGGGAACGTGACAAACAGCAATAATAAATGAGTCTTTCCTCATTAGGCCCATTAGAAAGAAACTTAATATGGCGGTGGACGAGATTGGCAATTATAGGCCTATCGCCAATGTTCCTTTCATGAGCAAAGTGGTCGAGAGGGTGGTCGCTGATCAGCTTCAGGCCCACTTGGGTGAGACAGATGCCCTGGATCCATTCCACTCGGGCTTCAGGCTGCGTCACAGTACAGAAACGGGATTGGTCGCCCTGTACAATGACCTGTTGAGGGAGGCTGACAGGAGCAAAGTGTCTCTGTTGGTCCTCCTCGACATCTCGGCGGCCTTTGATACCGTTGACCATGGTATACTCCTGTGGAGGCTCTCCGAGTTGGGAATTGGTGGCTTGGGATTAGCCTGGCTCCGTTCCTTCCTGGAGGACCGACCCCAGAGTGTACAGAGAGTGTCTCGACCCCGTGGAATCTCAATTGTGGGGTCCCACAGGGTCGATTATCTCCCCAATGCTGTTTAACATCTATATGAGACCGCTGGGTGGAGTCATCAGGGGATGTGGAGCCTTGTGTGATCAGTATGCTGATGACACCCAGCTTTACATCTCCTTTTCACCAACTGCAGGTGATGCTGTCCTGTCACTCCAGCGCTGCCTGGGGGCCGTACTGCAGTGGATGCAGGAAAATGGGCTGAGGCTGAACCCGGACAAGACGGAAGTTCTGAGGGTGGGTTCACTTGGGGTTGGTGGCCTGGGTGTCTCTCTCACATTTGGGGGGGTGACCCTGGCTGCTAAGAATGGGGTTTGCAGCCTGGGGGTACACCTGGATCCGACGCTCACCATGGAAACCCAACTGATGTCGGTAGTTCGCACCGCCTTTTTCCACCTTTGGCGGATTGCCCGGCTGCGACCCTACCTTGACATGGAGGTGCTCACTACCTTGGTACATGCGCTCATAATCTCAAGACTAGACCACTGTAATGCACTCTACGTGGGGCTACCTTTGAGGCTGATGCGGAAACTTCAGGTGGTGCAGAATGCGGCGGCCAGACTCCTTACTGGAGTGAGAAAACACCAACATATTTCTCCTGTTCTGGCCAAACTGCACTGGCTGCCCATCCGCTTCCGCATTGACTTCAAAGTTCTAATGCTTACCTACAAGGCCCTAAATGGTTTAGGACCTCGATACTTGGCGGAACGCCTGCTCCCACCAAGATCTACTCAGATCACCCGCATGAGTCAGGAGGTGAGGCTGAGGAGCCTGACGCCGAGGGAGGCCCAGAGGGAAAAGACACGAAGCTGGGCCTTCTCGGTGGTGGCTCCTCGCCTTTGGAACAACCTTCATCCGGAAATTCACGAGGCCCAACGGTGGGTACTTTCAAATGCCAACTGAAAACATGGATGTACATCCAGGCCTTCCCTCCTGTCAACTACTGATTTCTTTGCTTTGCTATTTATTATTTATTTATTCCTGCACTATTTGTTATTGTTGTATGCTAATGTTTTTATGTTTTTTAAAAAATTGTTTTTGATATTCTGTAAGACGCCCAGAGTGGTAGAATATACCAGATGGGCGGGATATAAATCGAACAAATAAATAAATAAATAAATTGGTGCGTGGGCGGATGTGCTGAGGAGATTGGAAAGAAACCATGCTTTGCCCAAGGAATGGGTGAGAGCACTGAATAGGTGGGTGAAGGGAGTGCCCCGTGCCTAGGAAAAACCCGTCTGGATGTTGTACGAAACTGGGCCAAACCACCGAACTGCAGTTCAGGCCCATCTTTAGACAGAGATAGTAATACAGCAAAAACTGACATATCATCTCTTCTTGATGCATTATCCTGCTGCTTTTTTTTGGAAGAGCTGAAATGTCATATATATGCTTGTGTGTGGCTGGCACTCTTCTGTTTCTTATATCTCATTCTCTAACTTTAATAAAGTCAAGTCCAAGCAGCTTTGGGAATCTGGAATTTATGGAATCTAAGATGAAGGGAGGGGCTCCCTGCCTTTCCCACCCTGGATGGGCATGGCTGTGTTCACATGTCCATATTTTATCTAATTTCTTATATTGCCTAAATATTTTTTCAACTACACACTTTTTGGAAAGTGTTTCTTTTTTACAATGGGCTTGTTGTTTTGTCTGTATTTTATTCTTCATATCAAAACCCACAAAAATTATTTTCCATTCCTAATTTCAAACAATGTCTACAGATGATTATTTCAAAGGCATCGTCCATGCAGTGAATATTTCCCACACCAGATAAACACACTCCACTGATACACAGCTGAGGTATTTTTTTTCCCAGCACTTGCCTCAGCAGAAAGAAAAGTTACTTCTAGATTGAACAAGAAAGAAACAAAGAAAAATCTCACCTGAAACTGAGAAAAGTAATACAGCTGTAGATCTATAAAACATTTATATACAGGTGGGAAGGTTTGTATTGTTAAAGGACTTTGAATGCCTGGACAGCTGCACTGATGATGAATCCAGCCTATTTTTGGAGGCAAGTGGAAATCCAGTGGAACACTGACCTTTACAGATGCATGACCTGCAGGAGGGTAGAAACATGAAAGACTGTGTGACCATTTTATTTTGCTGTAACATCGCTGTGGCAAGCAAGCCAAGACAAAAGCAAGAGTGATTAGATAGACAGCAACCCTCAGCTGCTTTTGTAGCACAGGAAATTGCCAAAGGAGCACAAAAGCCAACCTAATGCTTGGATGAATTTCCTGCAGTTTCCCAGCTGCCTCTGAAATAGGAACATGTGTGTGTGTGTGTGTGTGTGTGTGTGTGTGTGTGTGTGTGTAGAAAAAAAATACTGCCCCCACCTCCTTTGTCTATTGCAAAAATGTTATTGTTAGTGGCACCGGTTACAATTTTCTTCAAATTTTATTTATTTATTTTATTTAGTATTCGATTTCTACCCCACCCTTCTAGACAGAGTCTACTCGGGGTGGCTTACAAAGAAGAATAAAACATTATAAAATACAATCAAATAAAATCATCAAGTATATATAAATCAATCAATCACATAATTAAATCTGCAAATTAGAAGATCAAGATGGGAGAAAGCTAAAGAAAAAAGAACATCAGGTGGAGGGACTGACTGGAGGGAAGGCCTGCCTGAATAGCCAGGTCTTTAAATGATTCTTAAAAACACCCGGCGAGGGTGCCAGGGTGATTTCCGGCGGCAAGGTGTTCCATAGTCGAGGGGCCACTGCTGAGAAGGCCGAGTTTCTTGTTCTTTCTTTCCGGGCCTCTCTTGGTGTTAGGCCCCTCAGCCGTCTTTCCTGGCTAAAACGAGTGACTCGGGTAGATCTAGCTGGGAAAAGGCGCTCCACCATATAATGAGGTCCTAAACCGTTTAGGGCTTTATAAGTCATCATTAACACTTTGAAGTGGATGCAGAAACGAATGGGAAGCCAATTCAAGGCGGCCAGGATGGGAGAAATGTGCTGGTATTTTCTCGTCCCAGTGAGAAGTCTGGCCACCACATTTTGCACCATTTGAAGTTTCCGCAACAACCACAAAGGTAGCCCCATGTAGAGTACATTGCAGTGGTCTAATCTCGAGATTATGAGCATATAGACCAGAGTGGTGAGTGCCCCAACATCAAGATAGGGATGCAGCTGGGCTATTCACCGCAGATGGAAATAGGCGGAGCGGACCACTGATGCCACCTGGGTCTCCATGGTGAGCGCCGGGTCCAGATGTACTCCCAAGTTGTGAACATCACTCATTGCGGTGAAAGTCACCCCCCCAAAAGAGAGGGAATTTCCCAAACTGCAGATGGAGGGGCCACCCAACCTCAGGACCTCCATCTTGCCTGGGTTCAGCCTCAGCCCATTCTCCTGCATCCACCACAGTACAGCCTCCAGGCAGCGCTCAAGGGACGGGACAGCATCCACTGAGGAAGGTGAAAAAGAGATGTAGAGCTGGGTGTCATCAGCGTACTGATGGCACAAAGCCCCACACCCCATGATGACCCCTCCCAGCGGCCTCCTATAGATGTTAAACAGCATTGGAGAGATGATTGAACCCTGCAAAACCCCACAGTTGAGGCTCCATGGGGCCGAAACATTCTCTCCAAGCTGGATTCGCTGAGGACGGTCCTCCAAGAAGGATCGGAGCCAGGCAAATGCCTGTCCACCGATTCCCAACTCCGAGAGCCTCACCAGGAGGATACCGTGGTCGACGGTATCAAAGGCCGCTGAAATGTCGAGGAGGACCAACAAGGACATATTGCCCCTGTCAGCCTCCCTCAACAGGTCATCCAACAGTGCTATCAGTGCCATTTCCATACCATGGCATGGCCTGAAGCCCGACTGAAATGGATCCAGGGCATTCATTATTCTGTCAACAAATAACTGAGTATTCCCACCACAGGTTGAATTAAGAATTAGAGATGGGCACTAACTACCAAACCAGTTCATGCCAGTTTTTTTCTTTGGCAGGTGTTTGGCACTTCCAAGCCTTACCTCCTTCAGCAGGTGCCCATTCAGAGGCAATGCCTCCTCCAGGTGTTGCCTCTTAGTGGGCACCCGTCAGAGGAGGCAAGGCTCGAAAGTGATGAACACTTGTTCAGCTGAAGGATGAATTGGCATGAAGCACTGGTTTGATGGTTTGTGCCCGTCTCTTCTAGAAATGCTAAAAAGAACCTAACATATATTTCAGACTACTATTTATGACTCATAGTTTCTTGAATGACACAATTACAAAACACACACACATACACAAACTCCCCCTGCTCTTTGTGCCATCTTGTGTGCCAGTTCTTCTGAATTTGACTTTGAACAGATTAACTAAAAATAAATCAGAAAATCAAAGAACACACAGTATGCAAAAGCTTCCAGCTCCTTCAGTATACTCTCAAACCTGCCCTCCATTTTATGTCACCAATGTGTACATGTGTAGTGATAATACATTGCAAAAAGCAATCTTGATATGAAACCGAGGTGTGTACGTGCCTTCTCGAACTTTTCAAGCATATTTGTAAGAAGGGAAATAGGACTAGGATACTTTTGCAAATTTCTTCAAAAGGGTGGAGAAAGTCTCACTAAGTATGGTAAGATGTAAATTCTTGCTGCTGCTTCTGTGTTGCAGGCGGTGGTTTGTTTCAGTAGCACAAGGTTTAGCTATAACACAGGGGTTGGTTTCATACTTTTAGGCTTCATCTGGTCTCAGGCCCATCCAAGGCCATCCCATAGTCCCCCCAAGTTTTAGAAAAGTTTGAAAACAGCAATTTCTGGTCCCTCTGCAACCTATGATGGGTGCTAGGATCAAAAATTGGGCCCTCAAGCTCCTTAAGATTGTCCACCCCTGCAGTAGCAACAGTCCCTGTGTAGGTAGCCTTGCCACCATTCTGCAATTTCTGTAGCACTTCAGGCTTAAATAGCTTGGGACCTCAGTACCTGGCAGAATGCTTATTCCCAGTTGTGAATACCCATCCTACTCGCTGCTTTCAGGCGGGATGGCTGAGAATGTTGACCCCGAGAGAGGCCCTCAAAGAAAAAGAAAAAACAGAATCAGAGGACCCTTGCGCAGATCATTCTCTCTTTATATAAAAATGGAACAATTAGGAAATATGCTTCTGGCACTAAATCCAGTTGCTACTTCCAACTAGAGAAAACCCATTAAATGCATGGGACTGGAACACTTAGGTAAATCCTCAGTCTGAACTATCAGTTGTGGTTTTTCATTGTTTCTTCAGTCTAATTAATAGCAGCTCATCACGAAGTTTCATCATAAGCAATTCAAATCACCCTAATTCATCTGTTTCCTCTTTTATACTGCCAAACAATGCAACTTCATCAGTCTATGACATTAAACAGAAATGATGTACCCACACTCCTGCTTAGCATTAGAAAACAGACAATAGGCATCTGCCAGATCTTCCATACTTTGAAATATTTTTCTGTAGTGCAACAAGTCAGGTAAGACTGACCTTGAGATCAGTCGTGCACATAGTGTGAAAATGCAGACCCTCTAAGGCTTTCTGCAAATCACTTTCCTTTTCTATCCCAGGCAGCACCTGCCACTCGTTCATCATTTCTGTGACACGCTAAAAGCCAAGTGCCAATGCATTTTGCCTCCAGACCTGCAATGGCATTTCCAGAGAAAAGGTGTAATTTGTGACACGGGAGACAGAATGGAACTGCAGAACTTCACCCCAGGATCTCTGTCCATGCTTTATAACGCCCTGAAAGGATTAGAGAAATCTACACAACGTGGCAGAGCATTTGTAGTTTTATCATCATTTTCAAAGAAAACTGATGTTTTCTCAGGGAACTTCATTTCTCTGTTGCTTCAGTTTGTATTTATTAAGTATTAAATTAAATTCTTATTCCAAAAGTATTTCTGACTATCAAGCAAACATATACTCAGGATCCCCATGCCCTCCGTAGGAAAGGAGATGTCACAGGGGCTTGTGGGCTTGATCATCATCACATGAAAAAGAAAGATAGAAGTCCTGAACTTATTCGACCAGATGGTAACAATTCTGGAAACAAATTTAAACTATGAACTTGCCACCTTATTGATGTTTAATTCCTATACTAATGACACGGAAGTAACTTTTTAAGCTCTCTAAGAGCAAGAGGAACACATATAAACACCTTAACCTGTGAGAAGGAAGTGCTATTGTTTAATAAAAAGATGAAGAAAGTTCAAGGAAAAGATGCAACAATGTCTAAGAGGATTCTTTTATATTTCTTTTTGGTGGTACAGCATAAATTCATAGTCACAGAAATTTATTGCAACAAACTGCACAGCAATATATATGTGGACAGACATCAAGAAGTTATTTCAATTCATGTTCAGCATACTGGCTTTCCCTCAAACAAAGTAAGTAAATTAATAAATAAAATATTGTGCTTACCAATGTAGAGCTGTGTCAGATCAGTGATGCAACGCTGAGACTGTCTTGCAAGTTCTTTAGTTTGTTTCTTTTATCCCACTGGGCATTTTGTTTTATTTCTCAGTGTGTTCATGAAATGCTCCCAGTGACAGACGATCTTAACAATTTTAGTCTGATTGCTAATACACCATTCCTGGGCAAGGTGATTAAGAAGGTGGTGGAAAATCAGCTCCAGACATATCTGGAGGGGCAAAATTGCCTTGACCCATTGCAGTCTGGATTGATTGATTGATTGATTGATTGATTGATTGATTGATTGATTGATTGATTTGATATGCCGCCCACTCTACCCAGAGGCTGTGATGGAGTACTTAGACAACACTGGTTGTGCTGCAGGATGATTTTTTAAGGGAGGCTGACGGGGCAGATGTACACTGTTGGTTCTCCAGGATCTCAGTGGATTTTAATACCATTGACCATGGTATCTTCCTGGACAGTTTCTCTGAGATTGGGGATGGGGGCTTAGCATTGAGCTGGCACAAATCCTTCCTCAAGGACTGTGTCCAGAGAGTTCAGCTAGTGGAGCAGGTGTGTGGCCCCTTGGACCTTAAGTTATGGGGTTCCCCAGGGGTCGGCATCCCTGATGCTGTTTAACATCTACATTTAACATCTACAGGGGAGTTCATTAGGAGTTTTGGTGTAAGTGTTATCAGTACACTGATGACACACAACTCTATCTGTCCATTATCACCTCTATAGTGGATGCCATCCAGATGATCAAGGGCTGCAGGCTTCAGTACTAGAATGTACCAGGGTTAACTGAAACAGCTTCAGGAGTGGATTTGCCTGCCCCCCTCCCTGTGGATATTTTGGAGGTGATTGAAGACATGAATCTTCAGAGAGGTTTTCCACACTACCCTGGTTCACCACCCAATTTTCATCCACTTTGTTCTGAGTATTTTGGTTGGCACCATCTGTTTTTATAGTTATTTTCATAGTTTTCGCAAAGGCTTTCACAGCCGGGATCTAATGGTTGTTGTGGGTTTTTTGGGTTCTTTGGCCGTGTTCTTCCTAATGTTTCGCCAGTCTCTGTGGCCGGCATCTTCAGAGGACAGGTGCCGGCCATAGAGACTGGCGAAACGTTAGGAAGAACAACCTTCAGAACACGGCCAAAGCGCCCGAAAAACCCACAACAACCATTTTCATAGTTATTCACTCATTTATTTTTACTGTCTTTAATGTGTCATGTGTCATTTTTATTTCTGTCCGATGTTGTATCTATTATATGCCACACAGAGTAGTGTCTCCTGCACTAATGGAAGTGGCATACAATCTAAATAAATAAATAAATCACTGTGCCTGCTCTTCCTAAGGGCTAAAAGCATATTGCTACAGCAACTACAGAAGGAGGGGATTGGGATGGAGTGAGAAAGGTTAAAAGGAGGGAGGGAGAGTGCTATGTATAGTGTCAGGCTGCGATCCTGGAGGAAACTGAACTGATGGAGAAGTGCAATGTGGAGTCTTGCAACAGGTTAAGTTCTGTTCTGGATGTGCATGACTGAAGAGATTTCGACTGCAGAAGTTACTAGGGTCCCGGTTTGAAAGAATGCGAAGTGAGCCAATTAAATCCAGTGTTCCTCCCTTGTGTAGCCACACCCCAACAACACTTTCTAAAAATGCTTTCCATAATTAGTATCCAATTGCTTATTTAGTCCTTCATATAGCAACCAATTAAGCATGATGAAAAAAAATGAGGCAGAAAGTGAACAAATAAAAAGAATAATGTTTTGAAATGGTTGGTATTGTTCTTATTGAAATGAACAGCAGTTTCTCTGAAGATGATGAAATAATCACTGCAGCGGCATCTGTTGATGGCCTGAATTTTGAGCAAACAAATCCACTTAGCTCCCTAGGAATTGGAGGGCAAATCAGACAGAACAAGGATTTGCTGTTGCCAAAAATTTCTTAGAAAACAGAACAACCTAAATGTATTATCAAGAAATTTACCTCTGAGGTCCGGTAATTACAGACACATAACAACTTGGTGCTGCTACAAAGATTTTTGTCTGTAGCACAGTCATCTGCAATAAAAAGAGTTTGGATTTTTTAGCAAATTTAGTTTTACTTGCATTTGAAAAAAGAAATAACTAACATTGAGTCCGATGGATTTGTATTTTGCTTTATCTTTAGAAAAAAATGAAAGTTGCAAGTATGTTTTTAGGTCTTGTGCTTTTTTTGTAGTGTGAACCTACTATTAAGGAAGTTTTGTTGTGTGTTTGTCAAGGTTTCTGATCAATTTACAAAACAAAGTCTATTATGCTCTAACTCTGTCACAAAGTGAAGGACTCAGTTTCATGGACTTCAGCAAGAAAGCATCTCATATTGCTCTCAGCATGGTTCTCCCTAAATGCTTGACCATGATTAACCTGTAATGCATTCTTACTTATTTTTTAAACCTATGCTTTTATATTGGTGTTGTCGTGATGTAAGATTAAAATGGAACTTTAAAGAAAATGAGCTCCACACTGTTTTCTAACTTCCTAGAAATAGCAAACAAACAAAACAACACGTTGTTTGCTCTCATCTGTTATTTCCTTGTTCACTTTATCCTTGACATCTTTTCTTATGAAATAAAAAAATATGCCAATGTGAGAAACTTCTGTTTAAAGGTCGTAGCTGCATTCTGTTCCAGTGATGTGCATACATCCCTGGCAGGAAGTGGCAGCTGCCAGCAGGCGGGGTAACCCCTTATTCTGCCCTTTCGCTTAGAAGTAGAGCATAAGATCAAAGGGTTATTTCAGCCAATCCTAATTATGATTAGGTAACTAGTATCCTATCTGAATTCTCACAACATACTATATAACTCATGCTAAGTCAATAAAAAGAGCTCTCAGGCCTTGCCTGTAGGCTCCGCTGACTTGGACATCTGCTGTCGACTCCTTTGTTCTTTCTTTAAGGTAATTAGCCTTCCTTTGTTTCGTGATCACCTACATGCCAAGTCATTTAATTCCTGGTATTCAGCCTGCCTTTTCTTTCACATTTACCCTTACATAGCTAAATTAACACATTCTTTTCATTGTGAAAGAGTGTGTGGCAAAATCGCCGTGGTTACGTCCCACTGACCTGGCCCTGGAATCATCTCCACTAGTGAGTGAATGGCTATGGGATGACATGCCATGCCTTTCCCCCTGAAACACCAAACTTGGAGATATGACTACCCTTTTTAACAAGGACAGTTGTTAAAAAGGTACCCTCATACCATATCCGGGAAGATTTTCCTCCAGCCTATGGGAGCAGCTTTTTAAGGATCATGAATACTGCTGTAGGACTGATGCCTTGGCTTATGCCTTTTGCTAGGGATGCCAAAAAGCTTCCAAATTGGTGTTCATGTTTTCCTTGAGAAATGTAGGGATAGTATTAGTTTCCAGGAGATAAGACCAGTTTTGTGATGAGTTAAGAAACCTCATTTTCCATACTAAACAGGCTGAAAGTGCCATTTGATTTTTGTAGATATTTAGATGCCAAAACCTCCCCATTTCAGCAGAACATTCAGGGAAATCCATCAATTCTCACTTTAACTTTTTACCCTATTATGCAAACATATGCAAATTAACACACTACTTACTTATCTAGACCTGCATATGCAGTGTTTCATGCATTGTCCTATCTGTGGAACAGAATGCAGCAACAGCCAAAACATGTCCCTCTCTTCTCAACCAATTGCTTACATCACATAAGCCCAATTATTTTCTTTTTCTTATTGTGGGCTACTGTAGCAGCTTGTTTCTGAAAAGCGAACTCAGTAAAATCATATGAATGCAAACTATATGTGGAATAGGAAGAATTCTGGAATGGATTCTAAATAATATGTGCTATGCTAGGATATTTTTGCAGTATGACTAAAACATCTGGACTTTAGAATCTCTGTTTTGCTCTGGAAAGCTATGTGAGGCATGAGACACAAGAAGGAAGTCTTAAATTACCAAAAATCCCCACCTGTTGCTATAATCAGAGATTCCTTCTGCAGCCCCTGAGCTTCCATGGGATGAAAGGGATTACATGGGCTTTTGGAAAGCCATGGGCCAGAAATAAAAAGCTGTTAATTACCAAAAACCACTTTCTGCTGCTGAAATCTTCACTTTTTTGCATGTGTAAATATCACAACAGGATTTAAGTGTTTCTTCTTTAATTTCCAACCGCTTTTGGTCAAATCGTAGTTCTCCCTATCAGGCACAATTTTATTAATGCAAATGTTTACTTTTCCCATTCTCACATATGAGGATATGAGGGCGTACATTTTTTCTCTCTTGTCCATTCTTAATGGATTTTTTTTCATTGATGGGAATGATTGTTGCATGAATTGTACAATTGTACTAGTAGCACTGAGTTCTTGCATAAACGTTTGGGTATTAGAAACACTGAATTGACTTTTCAAAAGCAATAAAGTCTTATTCTGTGTTTGATGTGTGTATGTGACTGACTTCTCAAAGGAAAGGATACTAGTTCTGCCACATAGACATTGGTAGCACAATACATCTCCATAATTTTTGTGACACAAATGATAGCTGTAGGAATGGCCATGGTGGAAGTGCTATCCATGAAGCACATATGTGGGTACTTGTGTAACAGTTAAAGCTGGAGCCATAAATTTTGCAGTTCCTTTTTCTCAGTGTAATGCCCAGAAAACAGGTGTGATGCAGGTATGATGCAGACTTATAGAGATGTGATGCAAACTTAAGCCTGCACAAACAGGATTTGAGCCAAGCTGCCCAATATAGAGATCTTCACAGAGGGAAGAGTACTTTTATCTCACTTTCATTATGAAGATGCAGTACCTGTGAAGGCTTGAATATTCCTCATCAAGAGGTCTCACTGTGTAAAAATGGCCTTAATCAACAAGAAAATGATTATACTGAGCTCTCTTCAGATCCCTGTGTCACCTACAGTCTAAATTTGTCCTGTTGTATGTAGTCCTCCAGCATCACCTCTGAAATTTCTGACAGGGTCTGTTGCACATGGAGCAATCTTTGGCTTGTCCAAATGGAAACTGCAAATTCCACCCATGTTTACTCAACTTTCTCACCTACTCCAATCATAACTGTATTATCTAACTACCGGTAACTTTATTTTGTATTGAAGACCCACATGCTGAGTACTCTTGCCTGTACTCTAGATCACTGGTTCTTAACCTTTGTTACTCAGATGTTTTTGGACTGCAGCTCCCAGAAGCCTTCACCATAAGCTGTGCTGGCTGGGGTTTCTGGGAGTTGCAGTTCAAAACACCTGAGTAACAAAGGTTAAGAACCACTGCTCTAGATTATAGCAAACATTATTTGGTCAAAACCTTGGACCATATTTGGTTGGAAATGTCTGGGACTGAGCCCCAGCCATGGCCAAAGCCTGAATTACTCACTGGGCTTGATTTGGACCTATTTTTCCAAGATCTAGATTGAAGCAAAATGGCAAAATGAGGGGAATTTCCAAATCAATTTAGTTTCAATGCACAAATCAGATCCATCAGATGGGACACAAATCACTTCAGCTTACCCAAAATGTAAAGGTGCTTAATATGCCAACTTCTGAAGCCAGCTGTTTGAAATTTGGCAAGCTTATTCTTCTTTTTAGAACATATCTACTATTCATATTTCATATATCTTGTTGCAAAAACAAAACAGTTATAGGCATTTGGTTTTTTTAATAGAAGAAAACTGAAGTCTTTTCAAACTAATTCAGATCTGGGCCATAAATCAAATTGGAAGGTTACAAAAATCACTCCAGGCCAAATTACAATCCATTATAAAGCCTTGAACTGGCATTTGAAGTGAACTGGAGGAGTTATGTACAGCTTTAATAATAGCCCCTTCATATAAACATAAAGCAGCACATCCCTATAGTGCCTAAAAAAAAATAAGGACACTACATGTGTTAGCAGGTTGTACATATACATATATTGCATATTGTCATGGACATTTGAATGATGTGGAGGTGTAATAATTGACATTTTGTGTGTGCTACTGATCTTTCTTCTCCTTTGTTGCAGATTTCATTTGTAGAATAAGGGCAAAAAAGGTTGCCACCTCACTCCATGTGTTGTATATCATTAAACTAATATATTATGGTTTGCTGATCATTTGCTTTGTCCTTTGTCTTCCCTCTGAATGTTCACATGAAAGAAGGTATATGAATACTTTTTTCACATAATTATCTTTCATTGGCTGAAATCCTGTTGGAGAGTTTCTGCCTGAACAATGAGAATGATGCCATGATCAGCAGCAGATTGCTCCTGATTAAAGATTTCCTTTTCCACTCTTGGGGTGTGTACAATTTTGTCACACTGCATGTCAACCATGCACACTCCAGAATGGGAAAAGGAAGCCTTTAAACAGTGCCAGTGACAGACTGACAGTGTCATCTCTCCTATTGTTCAGGTAGAGCTCTGCAATAGGATTTTGGTCATTAAATGCTATTATCACCATGCTGTTTACTGAACACTGCTGACAAGATTGTTAGGTTGACAGCATCCCAGTATGAGATTTCAAAACCAAAAATTTGAGACTAAGGACACATTCTGATACCACAGACTCTGGACAGCTAGAATTCTGAGAAAGAAAGAAAAACTGCATCTGGGTCTGAAGATTGTGGAAATAAACATGAGAGGAATCATGTTAAATTGGGCAAAGTTTTAATAAAACCCAGCTCACCAGGTAATATAGTAACCCAGAATCAAGGGGAAAAATCATTTGGGGGGAGGGGCAGGGCTATGTAGCAAAATGTGCCAAACAGCCGTAGTGATTTGTACAAGTTCTTGTAAGAAGTCCCATAAGTTGCAATGCTCATGCTCCACTTGCTGCCTTTCTTCAAATGGCACAATATTTATGTCCCTTTTGGCCCTCACCCCTGTCTCCTTTGCTCCTGCCTTTTGTGTGTGACAATGCCACACAAGCACAACACACTTAAAATGAGCTCTGGCATCAAGTGCATATGGGTGAAGATGGGTGTCCAGGTTTTATCAATAGCTTTTACACAGAAGTCAAACCTTTTTATTCTGCAATGAGATTTGCCTTGTAATTTGCCCCCCCCCCCCACCTAGGAACCAGAGAAACATTTCTATTCCCTGAGATTCCAGCTAGTGCCTTAGACCTGGCAACCATACCTGCTTATTTATGCTAAATAGTTTCAGATTGTCAATCTTTCAGGAATTAGAAGTTAACCGTAAGAAAGTAATTTGTGGAAGAGTGATTCTTGTTAATTTACACCTTACCTGCCATCACTCTGCCTGCTCAATGACCTCTTTGTTTCATTCTCATCAACTCTTCTGGCTTGCAAGCAGCCACTGAGACCCTTGCCTTGCCTTGCCTTGCCCTGCCCTGCCCTGCCTTGCCCTGCCCTGCTCTGCCTTGCTTTGAAGAAAAGGAAGTATCATGGTTTTGTTACTGCTTCATGCTTTTGATTTTTTGGACTTGGAATGTGTTTTGATAGTGGTTGGTATAATAGGATCAAAATTACTCAAAACATGTGTACATTTAAAATGTTCATCAATGGCTGGTTTCAGTAATTATTCAGCCAAAGCAAAATATGCATGTAGTATACATAAACATTTTGATTCTTTTCCAGAGAAAGTGAATTGGTCAATTAAAGTGGAGTTAATTAAGAATGAATGCTGAATTAAATTCAAGTGGCCATACAAGGGATGCGGTAATCTCTGGACTGCTGTTTTGGATGCTGTTGTTTGGGTGGTTTTTTTTTTCAGAGCACAAACTATACAAAAATAATGGAGGGAATTTTAGTTAATAATACGTAGGATACAAAAGAAGAAATAACTTATGTAAATACAGCTGAAAGTTGTCATTCCATCTTCTCTACATTCCCATCTCTCTCTCTCTCCAGATGTGGAACACATGTTTTTGAATTTTATAATGTCATTTGTTTCCTAGACCTAAAAATAAAGCCAAGACTTCAGTTAGATTCAGGGCATACACTCCTCACTTATTGGTAACACAAGCCATACAACGTATTTCCTTAAGAAGCTCCAGAGTTAGTGCAAACTTTTATATATAAAAAGAGAATAAATATTGAACATTTTGCTTCTCCTAGTAGACAGCCAGATGTGTCTAAAATCTCAGAAGCAAAGTATGACAGTGGGAGCCATGCCTATTGGTTGTTGCCCACATTAGCTGATTGTAAATATATTGTATCATGTGAAAGGCATTGATTGATTGATTGATTGATTGATTGATTGATTGATTGATTGATCGATCGATCGATCGATCGATCGATTGATCGATCGATTGATCGATCGATCGATTGATTTGATTTGATTTGATTTGATTTGATTTGTATCCCGCCCATCTGGTCTGGTCGACCACAGGACTAGAGGAATCCCAAGCCAGAATTAAAATTGCCAGAAGAAATATCAACAACCTCAGATACGCAGATGATACCACTCTGATGGCAGAAAATGAGGAGGAATTAAAGAACCTCTTAATGAGGGTGAAAGAGGAAAGTGCAAAAAATGGTCTGAAGCTCAACATAAAAAAAACTAAGATCATGGCCACTGGTCCCATCACCTCCTGGCAAATAGAAGGGAAGATATGGAGGCAGTGAAAGATTTTACTTTCTTGGGCTCCATGATCACTACAGATGGTGACAGCAGCCACAAAATTAAAAGACACCTGCTTCTTGGGAGGAAAGTGATGACAAACCCAGACAGCATCTTAAAAAGCAGACACATCACCTTGCCAACAAAGGTCTGCATAGTCAAAGCTATGGTTTTTCCAGTAGCGATGTATGGAAGTGAGAGCTGGACCACAAAGAAGGCTGACCGCTGAAGTATTGATGCTTTTGAATTGTGGTGCTGGAGGAGACTCTTTAGAGTCCCCTGGACTGCAAAGAGAACAAACCTATGAATTCTAAAGGAAATCAACCCTGAGTGCTCAGTGGAAGGACAGATCCTGAAAGTGAGGCTCCATTACTTTGGCTATCTCATGAGAAGAGAAGACTCCCTAGAAAAGACCCTGATGTTGGGAAAATGTGAAGGAAAAATGAGAAGGGAACAACAGAGGACAAAATGGTTGGACAGTGTCATCGAAGCTACCAACATGAATTTGACCAGACTCCGGGAGGCAGTGGAAGACAAGAGGGCCTAGTGTGATCTGGTCCTTGGGGTCATGAAGAGTCGGACATGACTTAATGGCTAAACACCAACAACATGCTCCTTAGAATTGTCTTTAAATCTACATTGTGTTACCCATTCTCAGTTCCACTATATGGCCTAGAATTGAGGATTTTGACACAAATGGTCATGAAAAAGGTAGAAGCATTTGAAATGTGGATTTATTGCAGGATGCTTCAGATTTCTCGGACTAAGAGGATGATCAATGAAGAAGTATAAAAAGGCTTTTGAAGACTAAGGAATTATTGAACACATGAAATAAAATACAAAAAGGTGGAATGCTTCAGTCACATAATGAGAAATGAAAGAAAATGACAGGCAGTTTTTAGTGCTGATCATTGAAGGCAAAATAAACAGGAAAAGAAGAAAGGAAGGAGAATAACTTATTGGCCCAAATCCTGTTGCTTAGTGATGTCTAATAAAGTGGGTTATTGTGTACCCTAAAAATCCAGCCAAGGACTCATTAATTACCAGCAAAAAGCTACTGAAAGTTACACCAGTTGGCTTCTATGGGCATAACTCCCATACACCACCATTTTTACTCCCTCTACAGGCATAACTACAGGATTCTGATCATTGGCTGAAGGAACATGGGTATATGTTTAGACACAACATAGTATTGCTGTTTAGGACTGCTGCTTCCATAGTCAGAAAAGCCATAACAACATCCACCTCCTGGTGAGAACAGAACAAGATTAAGAGAACTATAACATTATCCTCCGTATTAGAGCAGAGAACTGTCTCACCAAACAACTAATCCGAGGATTCCCTAAGATGCAGCCATAACAGTTAAAGTTCTATCAACTATATAACAGTTAAAGTTCTTATCAACTATATAACTATATGCTTTCTCTGTGCTTGTATACCATATGCTATTCAGTCACTTCCACTTTATGGTGACCCTATGACTTAAGAAGTTCATTAACAGTCCTGCTTAGGTCTTACAAACTAAAGACTGTGCCTTCTTTTCTTGAGTTTCATTTTTTCATAAAATATTTGTCTTTTCCAGTGAGTTTTTCTTCACTTAACATGGCTGAAGAATAGTAGTCTTTCTTTAGACTTTTAAACTTCTTATGAGAGTTCAAGGCTTGATTTGATCTAGAACCTACATATTTGTGTTTTTTTCGCCTTTGGGTGTTTCCCCCCCCAGCCTATTATATTACGACATTTGGAGCAAGTAAACATACTTCTTGTCAGTTTTTCCCATTTCTGGCCAGGGTCTGTATCTCTTTTGAATTCTTAACCACAGTTTCCATTTTGGTGAATTACGGAATGTAATATAGACAAAGATGAATATCTGTTTCTCTCTCTTTCTCTCTCTCTCTCTCTATTTCTCAATCCTCCCTCTCAAAGTGAAAATGAAGCAGCATAATTTTCTGCATAGCCACAAACACTTCTGGGTTCTGTCAAAGTGTTTTGTTGATGTTGTTATTTTTTTCTACTGGTCTCCTCAGCAGTAAGATTTCCAGCAAAATAATCCACTCACACAGCTATCAGGAACTATCCACAGACCTGCTACAGTAAACCTTTTCCAAATCTTTAGCATCTTTTCTTTTTAAAAAAAGAGATCACTTATAAAATGTGACAAGAGAACGGGCATTTTCTCTCCCCCCTACCCAACATGCTGGAATCCATTATCTGTCTTGGCCTTTTAACAGATTCACAGCTCCTGGGGAGAAGTGAACAAACAGAAGGCATCCAAACAGGTGCAGTCGTCTGAAGTAATCCAACAATGTGATGAAATGAGCATGCAACACATAGCAGCACGGCAGTTGGCAGTTTCCAACCTGTTGCCCTAGTGATTTAAGAATCACATACTCTGTCTTGGAGTCCTAAACTGTTTGGAAAAGCTGTTCCTTGGTTGCTGCATGCAATGATCAAGAGTTTTACCACACATCAGCCCAACTTAGTTTTAGGTCACAGGCGAGCTTTAAAGGTTGTTTCAAATGAAGCATCTCTGGTTTGTCTCAAATGACTCCTACTTTTATTAGTAACTAATGTTTTTCCTCAAGCAAATGGAGCCTTTTTAAAGCCAAAAGAGTTAATATTCCAGTTAAGTTGCATATGATTATATGGATACTGAAAAGAAAAAAAATCTACTTTTGTCATCTCATATAACTCCTACAATAGAAAAGTGTACTGTTGAGGAAGAATAACACCTGGAAAGGATAACATACCTGTTGAAGTGCTGAAATGCTGCAAAGAGATCATCACCACCCAGCTGTATGAAATCTTTTGTCTTTGCTGGAGAGGTGGGGTACTACAGGACATGAAGGATGCAAACATCATCACATTATATAAGAACAAAGGAGACAGGGGCAACTGCAATAATTACCATGGCATCTCTCTTCTCAGCATTTTAGGGAAGCTGCTTACCCATGTTGTCCTGAAGACAACAGGTGCTTGAAGGTGGAGTCTATCCAGAATCACAGTGTGGATTTTGAGCTAACAGATCCACCACTGACATGGTATTCTCCCTCAGACAGTTGCATGAGAAATGTAGGGAACAATGACAGCCACTCTTTGTGGCCTTTATAGATCTTACAAAGGCCTTTGATTTGGTTAGCAGGGATGGCCTTTTTAAAATCCTTCCCAAGATTGGATGTCCACCTTGACTCCTTAACATCATCAGGTCCTTTCATAAGGAAATGAGGGGCACTGTAGTCTTTGATGGCTCAATATCAGATCCCTTGGACATCCGAAGCGGAGTGAAACAGGGTTGTGTCCTTGAGCCAACCCTGTTTGGGATCTTTTTTGCTGTCATGCTGAAGCACGCCTTTGGAACTGCAACAGAAGGTGTCTACCTTCGGACTAGCTCAGATGAAAATCTCTTTAATCTCTCTATATTGAGAGCAAAGACAAAGTCCATCTGAAATGCATGCAGGACTTCCTCATCGCCGATGGTGCAGCAGTTGTTGCCCATTCTACTGAAGACATCGAACTACTTATGAATCATCAAACTACTTATGAATAATCCAAGACTTTGGATTAACAATCAGCCTGAAGAAAACACAAGTCATGGGCCAGGGCGTGGACTCACCTCCCTCTATTACCATCTCCACTCAAGAATTGGAGGTTGTTCATGACTTTGTGCACCTTGGCTCAACGATCCGCGGCACTCTCTCCTTAGATATCGAACTGGACAAATGATTTGGCAAAGCATCTACCATGTTCTCTAGAGTAACAAAGAGAGTATGGCTTAATAAGAAGCTGACAGCATATACCAAGATCCCAGTCTACAGAGCCTGTGTCCTGAGTATACTCCTGTACTGCAGTGAGTCCTGGACCCTTTGTGCATGGCAAGAGAGTAAGCTGAACACATTCCATATGCATTGTCTCTGACATATTTTTGGTATCACCTGGAAAAAACAAAGTTCCAGATAGAGTTGTCCTAGCACAAGCTGGAATTTTTATCATGCATACATAACTGAAACAGTGATGTCTATGTTGGGTTGGGCATACCGTGAGAATGACTGGCGGTCGGATTCCAAAAGATCTCCTCTATTTAGAATTAGTGCAGGGAAAGTGCCCCAGAGGGAGACCACAGCTGTGATACAAGGATATCTGCAAGCAGGATCTGAAGGCCTTAGGAATGGACCTGAACAGATGGGAAACCTTGACATCTGAGCGTTCAGCGTGGAGTGCAGCACAGCCTCTCCCAATTTGAAGAGACCCTTGTTCAGCAGGCCAAGGCAAAGAGGCAACCCTGAAATCAGCAAAATCAGCTGAACAGCGGACAGATTGTATTTGTCCTCAGTGTGGAAAGGATTGTCACTCTTGAATTGGCCTTCTCAGCCTCTATTCAGAGAACGTTACCATAGTCTCTCAAGACTAAAGGATGCCTACTAGCTGTTGAGAAGGAAGCTATTGAAGGAAGCCTATATATGGATACAAATTAACATCTGTGAAGATCTGTGGCTAGTAGAAACCAAATGGTTTAACTTAATTAGGTGGATCTTTAAAAAAATAAATAAGAAAAGATGGGGCTTTTATATATGAATGCCAAAGTCTATGCCATTTTAGAAGTAACTATATCTGAATCTACCCTCCATCATCAATTTACTAAGAAAAATTAACTTACAACCACCTTGAACTCTTGTCTCTACTTAAGAAGATGCTTATAATTCAAAAATTTCCCAGTAAACCTAATTCCATTATGTGGGTTGGCAATGTTGTGTCTTGCTCCAGAAAAAAAAGGGGAGATAAAATTATGCATAATTTGTCCTCCATTTTTCCAGGAGTTTCTGTATGAAAAAGGCTTCTGGTTTTCTGTTTCATTCTCAGCACTCTTTGGGTATCATATTGCTTTTTGAACTTATTTTAACATTACAAGATGGTCAAAGGTTCTGCATTTGTTTTGTTTTGTTTTTCCTACTACTAAATTTTCTTCTTTACCAGCTACTTATATTCCTTATCTGAGAGCCTCTATATACTGACATATAACTTGATATATGGGTCACTGTTGGCATGGTTTGGATCAAGTCAAATGACGATGTCCACCTGTGCTTCCCTTTAGATCAATCTAGCCTTCCCCTTTATGAGCTGCCGTGCACCTTTCTTAACCTTTGTCAGGGGGTTCTAAGATCATGGTGTTGGCTGGAAGGATCAAATAAAGTCAACTTCCAGAGACTGTGGTCACTTGGAACAAACCTTGCAGCTCCTTCTGGCATCATTTCTTGCTCATGAGAATTTATTGGCAAGATTCTTCTCTTTGAAATACTTTCCAAATAACATTTCTTCCCTATCAAATCAAATGAAAATGACCAAAATTCTGCTGGGAGAAATGTTGGGCAAAACACAAATTTGTGTTGCCAAGAATAAGGAGATAAACATTCAGGATTTTCTATTGCTGCTCCAAATCAGATTGAGCCAGATTTCTTGGGTGTGCTTTGTATATCATTGGGTCCAACTAACTCTGTAAATTCAGCTGTGATTGGCAAAAATTCTCCAGATTTTGTTTGGTCTGGTCTTGTGACCAGGGATATTTTTAGCCAGAGATCCAGAGGACATTTCTCATGCATTGGATATGCTCTGCTCCTAAGCTACCATCCTCAAGCAAAGCAAATACTGTACCATGAAGGATTAGGTTTCAGTGACGCTTGGTCATCCAGTGTTACTGAGGGCAAAAGAAGGCAACATAGAATGCCTGTAAGCAGAAGAGAAAATGCATTACTTGCCGAGGAATGAGGCAGTGTTTTCAATTTTCAAAATCAGACTTCAAAGTAAACTCATGCTTAGGTCCTGAAGACAAATCACAAAACAAATTTGCATGCTCCCAGAGGTGAGAGAACATGCTGGAGGGGGGTGCTTTTACTAGTTATGCTTTTTCCTCTTTTAATCACAGGGTTCTATAACATCTGTTTCTGCCCTGTGGAAAAGTTTTGTCTTAATGCAACCAGATCTTCAAATGCAGCACTTCACTTTTCTTCAGAGGAAGGGATGACAACCATGAAACCATTGAACAAAACAATTGCTCTAGAGAGCAAAAAATGGAAACAGGGCAGAATTTAGGGATGCACATGGACTGTTTTATATAAGAGACAAATAATACTTGATGTAATCATGTCAATAGGAATTGCTACCATATTGGTGTTTGTTTGTCTTTTTAATACAAGGCATAAGTCAGAGGAGCCTTTAATTTGTGGAACCTGCAATAGAAGCAGACAGGAAGTTTTATGTCCCAGCAAAAAAGGCCCCCTATGCCTACTCTAATCTTAAGTAAATGGGTAACTAGGTAAATAAATAAGTTCATCTATTACTTACTGCAGTAAGTAGTGTCGTAATACTAAGAACATAGAAGACTGTTCTCAAACTCTTTTACTTTCGTGAAATTTTTGGTTTAAACAAAATTACACAGAATGAAAGATAGAGGAGTGGGCGAGTGCTGTGCAAGTGGCCTATCCGAGTGCTTCACTGTGCTGAACTGGTGATGGAGAATGATTCTGAGAATAATGACTTAGTAGAGTGCAAGAATCCTCCACCCCTTCCTCTTCCCAGGAATATTGTAAGCTGTTAAGGATGAGAGCAGGACAATTTTTAACCTCTGTTTTCTGTTTCTCATTGACACTGTCAGTGTTCCATATAGGCTGGGAACTCACAAATGTGTATATCAGGCCTTTCTCCAGGTAGTTACACCCTCCTCCTTTTGTTTGTTTGTTTGTTTGTTTGTTTGTTGTGGTTCTAAATAAGCTTTTCCTGACATGATTCTTTCCATATGGCTTGTTCTGAAGCTCTTATCATCCCTGAACATAACATTTGAACTGACAGGAATTGTATGCAAAAAGGGGATACTTCTGGGAGAAAGCTTAAGATACCACTCAAGCATGTAGGATTGCCACCCAATTTTTGGTAATCCAGTTTGGATTCTAGACTTAGGTCATAGTCATACTGACCATAAGAACCAAAGTTATATAAATGTTAGTGTTATTTAAATCAATTAATACATTCCCACACACATGATGCAAGGGGGGGGGGAATTGATTTAGTTGAGCTGCAAAGTCAGTTTTTTTTCCCAACTGGCCACTGAGGCTTTCCAAAATAACTCACTTCTAGAATTGATTCAAACAGTTTTGTCGATGTGAATGCTGTCAGCATTTTAATTTGTGCCTATGTGGATTTGGGGGCATAAGCAAGGCAGGGAAAGTGAGTAAGAGGCTGCTGAGGCACAAGAAGGTGAACCGACATTCAAGAATTACCCTACTGTCCTCCATGTCCTGGTGTGCTCACTCGGTGAGCACAGAGTGGGTGTAGAGCATCCACCATGGCCTGGCACACCCGTTCTGTGCATGCACCAAGATATAGAGGGCAGTCTGTGCTTGTACTGCACTCACAGATTGAGCACTCCAGGACCTGGAAGAGAGTCTGCACCCACTCAGTTCACACAGAGTGATCACTCCAGGATGCTGAGGATGGTTGGCATGCTAGGAGCATTGCTAGGAGGCACTTGATTTAGTGATGTATCACTTACTTAAAAAAACAACAACCCAAAAATATGCTCCTCAAACAGAATGAACATGAGTTAAAGCAATTTACATCAATGTGAACATGCCTACAGAGTCATATGACACGTGACTTTACCGAGATTTAAGAAACATTGGGAGTGGTACTGATGTAAATCGACCATGTGACCAAGCCCTTATAAAAATGGAAAGGATGATTTCTGGTAGGGTGGGGGTGCGGGGTAGTGAAAGAGAGCAAGAAAAAACAAAACAGTAGAACACTTTACAGTATACAATTGTGGAATAATGGGGAGAGATTACACTCGCTATATTCAAGTACTGTACAGGGGCTGACATGCAGTCAAGTTTAGAAGGTAGACAGACCTTTTCATACTTCATAGTCAATCCATGTTGTTTTCCAGATTTGAAGCTTGTGCTCTGAAACAGTTTATTCATACCAGCTGAGTTTTGTTTTTATCATGAGCTTTTTATAGAAGATTGCATTGCACCAAGACAGGGTGCATTTGTCGCTTTGGGGCTCAATGAAATCCTTTGGATTTTTCAGTCAGATTTACATGAAGCCCTAGGGCTGTCATGAAATCTGTGGTGCCATGTTTATGAGCTAATCAGCATCCCTTACCTCATGTTTAGATGTTCTCTCTCTCTCTCTCTCTCTCCCCCCCCCCCCCCATATATATATACAAGAATGCAGAGCCTCACTGGAAAATTAAGCATGTCAACTGTGCACTAGTTTATGAAGTAAAAAATTAGAACCGGAAATGAGTTTCAGATATTTATCTAAAATTCTATACAGCAACATGTTTAAAAGTACAGGTTACCTAGCGGTTGCTTAGTAACCCTACTGAGATAGAAGCTGGAAACTATTATTGTATCACCCTATGTGGTTATATTGTGTTTTTTTATGCCTTAATAAGGCAGGCTAACATGCAGACTCCAAATGCTATCACATTCTGTCATTGCAATGAGTTCTTTTAGAAATATTTCTATCATATTTTTCTTGCAATCCGTGTAATTGATTTGCGCTGACCATGTCTTTTCAATAAACTGACTGCATCCTTCAGGAAATTAATCCTTTAATATTTCCCAACTTCAGGAAACACTTGTGACTTATGCCTTCCAACAGTAGTTGCTATGTTTCGTTTCCTATACAATTTTAGAAGGCGGTAAAAATGGAAAATAGCCAGTAGCCACAGGGTTAAAATTGAAAAGTGAAGGTGAAACAGGGCAGAGGGAAATTCACATCTACTGTGAAATTGCAGTTAAATTTGTCTTTTATGAGGTTCTCTGGTATATTAAATGGAGTTATTTTGCATCTGACTTTTACACCAGCTTTGTCAAAAGTGTAAAGGAATAGCTGTTGGTGAGATGAAGTAAGCTGCCTTGAATATGATGGGGAAATTAACTTTCTCCTAAATCTACACACACACACACACACACACACACACACACACACACAAGGTGCTTTAAAAATAATGAAATTGATGCATTTCTTTTTCTGGACCTGGATGCAAGGGAAATGCAAGATATCAACACAATACTCTATGATACACTCCTTATAAATCTACCTCCTTTCAGATAGTGCACAACCCAGAAGTTAGAAAACGCTTGCCATGCTTTAAGCACATCTGAAGCCATTCCAGTTTTCAGCATTGAGCTCCTTTTTGCATTCATCTGTCAGGGCTTTCTCTTTTTAAAAAAAGAAGTATGTACAAAAATTGGCACACAATTTATATAAAATGCCCATTTCATAAATGTGCTGGTATATGTTGAACTCTACATTACAAAGTTTAAACAAGTGTGGAATCTTAACAATAGCAATGACCTGACAAGCACGTTAGCATAAGAGATCTGAATCGGATTGATTCACTTCCAAATGCAGACCACATTAAATCCAATTCTAAACAATTATTTAGTTCAGTGTTAGATGGATTAAAATTAGCACCTGTTTCTCCGTCAAAAAGCAGCTGGTAACTAACAGTGGAACATGGAAGGAAGAAGCAACAGGGAAACCTGGTGTGGATGCCTGGGCCAAGTTCATTATGGGCCAAGCCAGAATCCCTGTGGATTACTATCAATTTATATATAGTCCAGAAGTTTTTTCAAATGGGGTATTTTGCACTCCAGGCACTACAGTTCTGAACTTTCTTTGCATTATTCATATTTACTACAGAAAAGGAGATAGTTCAGACACAAACTTATTGGGCTTCCTTTGTTACTCATATATTCCATGAAATTTATTCAACCTACTCATCAATATTGTGATGTGATGCTGATTACAGGAAGGAAGGAAGGCAGTGTGAGTTAAAAGCCAACATAGTTTTTGTTTTTCATGAATAAAAAATCCAATAAATTTAGCACTTTAGATTAGGAAAGGATTAGCAAATTAAGAGTTGTGAAGCTGCCTGAACACACACAACATATAATTACCTGGAATGTGGAATTTGATCATGACAACATCAGCTGAGGTTTAAAAATGTGCCAGTGGCCTACAGATAATCTAGTCTTTGCTGTCTAGCAAAGGAGGTATATTTGCAATGCTGCTGACATATTTTATATAGAGATGGGATTTCTGGAATTTAAGGACTCCTTGTTACATAATCAGTGGGAAACCCCCAGAATGAACGATGGAACCGTCAAATTGGCAGGAGATAGAGAAGCCCCACACACCTCCATGCCATTCCTGCACTACTTTGAATCATTAGAAATGTGCTCCACCATACCATGGATTCTCTGTGACTCATAAAAGTGCATGGGGGAACTAGTTCTAGCAGAGCTTGCATCCATACAGAGTATAACAAAACTCCTCTAGCACTAAGAAGATGGGTTGCAAAGTCACCATGTGCCAGCTGGAGTCTCAGAGAATTGTTATACTTCTCTTGGTCTCACGTGTCCTGTCACTCTTTGCTTTTTGGTGTGCTGATCTTGGGGGCATCATACTATATGAAGTAAGGGAGAAAGTAGAACGCTACCAGTGCAGTTCATGACTCTTCTTGTTGAGCAAACTTGGGCAATGACAGCCTTCGGCCTGGGGAAAACTTCCCATGGGCTGGTGGTAAGCTCTTCTAAAGCCCCAGCAGCCCCATAACCTTGGGAAATACACTCAATGTCATGTGTAGTATAGGTAAAAAAAATGCAAGATGCAAATCCAACCTGAAATAAAGACAATTACTGCCACTCATGAATGCATTGCTGAAACCTGGCCTGTGTTGTTGTTTTCTGGCTCTAAGTTGTCATTTTGCCTGAGATGTGTGTGTATGTTTTCCTGAATTTTGGGCGATTTACTGAAACTCCCCTCATAACCATTTCCACAATCAATTGGCCCAGAAACATTTCTTCATCCATCTCAATCTATGCATGCTCAATTTCTGCAACTTTACAAGGGCCCCCTATTCTCAGATTGTGCCTCCAAAATCTCACTGAATGATATGCTCCTGATCTGGCAACCCTATGGAAACCTGGAGCAAGAATTTGCAACATTTTTTTTGGCACTACAACTTCCAGAAATCATGTGCTAACATCAACTTTATGTATGCTAATGGAGGGGGGTTCCTTAGCTCACTTTCCTTTTCCATGCCCCTGCTTTGTTACAACTCACCAAAGAGGACTGTGAATGAGAAACAGCCATGCTATGCCAAGATTCACTGTCTGTGTTCTTAAGAGTTATCATTATACAACTGTCCATTCTATTAAGCCTGTCCTTAAATATTTCAGAGGGAAAATGTTCTTGACTGGCAGGATAGTAATTAATACATCTACTAAAATATTTCATTAGGTTATGCAGATAAAATATTGGGATTAATTATATGTTTGCTGTCTTTCAAGTCAGCAGCAAGGGCATTATTCAGCTTACAAGCATTGATAAATGTTTGATGATTAACAGAGAATAAACATCTATGATTTTCTTCTCTTTATATATTCACATTGGTTTAATGCTTTAATCAATAGTATATTCAATCTGATAATGATAGTAATGCATTATATGTAAGGTTGGGTGGGTGGGGGGTCTTGAAACTCCAGGTAGACCAGGCAAGGTGACTAAATTGTTAACGAGGAATGGATAGTGCAATCACATTAGGTTATTTTCCGCTCAGTTTTTGAGCCCACTTAGAAGGAATTGTTGTAAACTGAAATTATCTGTTTAACTTTCTCTTTACCTGCCTAGACCATGAGATCATTATTCAAGTCCCTTGAGATGTTCCCACCAAATAAGGTTTGATGAGTAGGTCTTTTTCAGTGCTCATAATCCAGTCAATCTGGGGCTGGATAGCTCAGTGGGTTAGGCATCTGGATGCAGAGCCAGAGGTTGGAAGTTTAATTCCCCACTGTGATCCCTGGGAGAAGAGCCAGCCTATGCAGTTAAAGGAAGCTGCACAGCCCCAGGATACCCATAGAAAGGAATGTTAAACCACTTCGGAATATTCTTTACCTAGAAAATCATGGAAAGAATTGCCATGAGTCAGAACTGATTTGACTCTCTCTCTCTCTCTCTCTCTCTCTCTCTCTCTCTCTCTCACACACACACACACACACACACACACACACACACACACACACACACACACACACACACACACACACACACACACACACACACACACCAATCTATTAGATACCCTCCTTAGAGAGACTCCTCAGGCATTTATCTTATAGATAAATCAGATAAAATATCTTTTTATTTTCCCAGGAATTTACATAGCGCTTTAGAGCTTTCAGATCTTTTTACTGTTCCATTCAGGTTCCTGGTTTTACTTTTTGTTTTCTTATAAGCTTCATTGTTTCACTCCTGCTGCCAGTTTTGTCATGTGCTGTTCTATTGCCATTGTTCTCCCAAAAGGACAAAATAGTCCTATGGATCAAAAACATTCCTAAAAGAAGTAGTCACTATGTCACTCCAAGAATTTTTTTTGGGGGGGGGGGAGTGTGTGTAATAAAAACATACTTCTAAGCAGACACAAATAGGATTGTATAGGATTGTACACAAACATATATAGAAAATGTGGGCAGTATGAGCTATCATTTGTATATAGTTCTCTTGCTCCGTCTCCATCTGTTTTAGTGCAGAAAAGGCCATTTGTCAAAACAGGCAGTAACTGACTGAAAAAGAAAGGACAAATAAAATTGTGGACTCTTGTGAATGTGAGAGGTTTGGGAAGCAAGGAAACTGTGCTGGTAATTCTGAGTGGTCTTGGTAGCCCATGGGCCACACTTTGCTGATAATTGATTGATTTTTTAAAAACTTTATCTTCACACTCTCTGATTTAGTGTTCTTATAATAATAATTATGTTCTGTCAAGTCAGTTCTGACTTTTGGTGATACTTCCATGGTTTTCTAGGTAAAGAATACACACAAGTGGTTTTCCCTTCCCTTCTCCGTGGGCAACTGTAGGGGATCGGCAATTGTGGACTGTCATACAAAAAAGTCTCATATGTTCTTGCTATATATATTTCACCAGAATAATTATGAGAGCACTCAGGTCACATTGGTTAACCTCTTGGTTGTTGTTTCAAAGCACGTCATGTTTCCTGTCTAATAATTTTACCAACACATACTACCATTTTGCATGGACAGACGTTGGGCAGAAAATGGTATCACTTTCATAATTGGTTGTTGTGGCTTTTTCAGGCTCTTTGGCCATGTTCTGAAGGTTGTTCTTCCTAATGTTTTGTCAGTCTCTGTGGCCGGCATCTTCAGAGGACAGGAGTAGCACTCTGTGCTCTAAACTGGCAAAACGTTTTAGGAAGAATAACCTTCAGAACACGGCCAAAGAGCCCGAAAAACCCACAACAACCAATTAAGAAAGGGATACCACTTTCTGCCCAACATCTAAACTGCACCAGAGCACAGAGTGCTACTCCTGTCCTCTGAAGATGCCGGCCACAGAGACTGGTGAAACCTTAGGAAGAACAACCTTCAGAACACGGCCAAAAAGCCCAAAAAACCAACAACAACCATTAGATCCCAGCCATGAAAGCCTTCGTGAATACTTTCATAATTCTTTGAGAATCCATTTTATATTAAAATAGTGGTACATTGGCCAATTTCCAGCCTTTTGGTGAACACTATATTTAAGTAGAGTTTTTGTTTGTTTGTTTGTTTTGCTGCCACTACTACTGTTGTTCTGTTGCTCTTTTGCAGTTTCACATTTGAATTCTTTAGGAACTCCCAGTTTAATGCCATCTGGTGACTTGTTACTACTTATTTCATCAATTAGTTTCAAAATCTCGTCCTTGTCACCTCTATTTCACACAATTCTTCTACTAGATTACCTCCAGCTGAAAGCATCAATCTGGCCTTTATGTGTAGACAGATGCTAAGAATTAATTTACTTCCTTCACAATTCCTTGTTTGTTACAATGCGTTTTTGAGACTGCACAATTAGTTTTTGTGTGACAGACAGCATGAGTACCAGCTTTCTCGTAGCTCAGCATATAACAACCTATGAAACGTTGTAAAGGGGTGGATGTCCAGTAAGAGAGAGGCACTTAGAGAGTCAGTTTCTGAGGGTTAAAAAAGTGTTGTGTGGTATAATGTACAGAGAACATGATAATAAAGAGGAGTCTCATGGTACACTGGTTAAACTGCAGTCCTGCAGTCAAAATTCTGCTCACAATCTAGGTTCAATCCCAAATAGTCAGCCCAAGGTACTCCACTTGCTTGGTGGGGAGATCATGTGTAGCCTGCATTATTGAACTGTGAACCACCCAGAGAGTGTTTCAAGTGCTATAGGGTGGTATATAAGCACCCTATCTATTACTATTTTCTTGTACTTTCAAGTAACATATGCAGGGATTGCCTCATATATATAGTTTCACATATAGTTTTAGACTACTGGCATGATAAATTGTGGCCAGGAGATAACATAATTCCACATGCATTACTTTAAAGTAAGGGAAAAGAGAGCTGGACCATAAAGAAAGCAGACCGCTGAAGAATTGATGCCTTTGAACTGTGGTGCTGGAGGAGGCTCTTGAGAGTCCCCTGGACTGCAAGGAGAACAAACTTATCAATTCTAAAGGAAATCAACCCTGAGTGCTCACTGGAAGGACAGATCCTGAAGCTGAGGCTCCAGTACTTTGGCCATCTCATGAGAAGAGAAGACTCCTTGGAAAAGACCTTGATGTTAGGAAACTGTGACGGCAAGAGGAGAAGGGGATGACAGAGGATGAGATGGTTGGACAGTGTCACCGAAGCAACCAACATGAAATTGACAGAACTCCGGGAGGCAGTGGAATATAGGAGGACCTGGCGTGCTCTGGTCCATGGGGTCCCAAAGAGTCGGACACGACTAAACGACTAAACGATGATGAAGGGAAAAGATGGGATGGGAAGGGGAAGATGGTGATGCCTGGTACAAAATGAATAATTCTAAAGTGTGAATTATGATGTAGTTTGCAAAATATCTGTTCAAATTTTTGATGTTCTGTACTTGTAGACTATTAAGTGCCTTTCCATGTTATTTTTCTATAGAAAAGTTTTTGAGAAATGTAGTAATCAACAACTCCACTGGGTGGTGCTATGCCTCTTGCATGTGCAGCTCTGCTCCCCCGTGGGCTTCTGTCACAGAACCAAAGGGGTTGAAAACGCTCATTGTGGGTGCAGAGAGGAGGAGGAGCTCTGCCTGGAGGGGGGATTAGAGGGAACCTTGGTAGTAATATAAATCTTTAAATGAGAAAGTGGTTTCATAGCAAACCATTGGTCAGTAAATGTGGTTCCAGGAGAAGAAAGAATCAGCAGAGATGGGACCAGAGGAAGGAAAGAAAGAAAGGGAACTGTGGACTAGAATGAAAAGTTAAATCCACTATGTCTGTGAAATCCAGAATCAATCTATAGACTCTGTGTGAACAGTGATTGTGATTTCAAATGTAATTCAGGCTGTGAATCAAATTCTAGTGTAGTTGCACCCTTATTTGGACCACATTGGAACATATTCTTTAAGAAATGCACATAGGTCCAAAGAAGCATGACACCTCTCATATATATAACTTTGGCATATGGTTTACTGGAACACTTAGATCTAAAATCATATTCATAGAAAGCTACTGCTCCAAAATGTGTATTTAATTGAATTGGAATGATCAGTGTTCACTTAGCGCTTCATTTTCTGTTCTCATAACTTATACAGAATACATGTAGTACGTTTTGTTCTACACAGAGCATGGAACATTATTTTAAAAGTAAAATAGGTAATGTCACTTTTTTAAAAAAATGTACTTGTTACTTGCAATTTTACATATTATGCATTATTACATACTATTAATACATTCCTTTTTAAATATTTTTTTTTCATACAACCATTCACTTAAAAGTACAAAAAATCCAACTTCCACAAGCTTTTCTAAGCAGAGTCATATGTTACATTCCCCCAATTACAATGTTATATATTGTATTATGCACGCACACGGGCGCGCGCGCACACACACAGAGGTTCTGTTCCAAATGTGTATTGTGTTATTTGTTATATAGTCCCCCTTTTGGGGGGAAATCATTTCTTTTTATAGATCTGTTAGTGATCAATCCAGCCAAGCTGTCTCTTACCATGCATTGATTAGTTGTTGCTGAGAATAATTTGTACTCTTTCTTGTTCTGTTTTGAATTTGCTAGGAAGCTAACCTCACCGTGGTCAGATTCTTTGCAGCAGTTCATCCTGAGTTATGATCTAAAAGACTTGGTGTTGTATTGTGTTTTCACCTCATCCATATTTTCTTCACAATGATATGCTTTGACTTTCTATCCACTCTTCTTGTCCAGATATGTATTTGCTTTCTGAAGTTTAGTAGTTGCTTTTCATTTGTTTTCTGACTATAGCTGAACATTTGATTTACATGAATTAACGGAATGGTAAGTTGTACAACAAAAGTGTGCAGACAGACATGTCATTATCTAGATAGACATATTGCCTTATGTATGTTGAGACCAGAGCTGGATGAACGATACAATGCCATGGGCTTACTAAGTTCCCTTGGACTTCAGTGTGCTGCATGAAAATAAGAGTATATAGACACGGGAGGTAAATCTTCACTTAGTTTGTCCTTCACTGGTAAGAATAAAATATTTTTTTGGGGGGGACTTTTCTTTCCATTGGACAAGATTACAAGAGTTTGTCTTTTCTTGGGGGTGGAGTGGGGAAATATGAAAAGCTTTTTTCAAAATGTAAAATAAAATCTAAAAACTTTGTATTGTGTGGAATATGCAAGCTATTTAGTTAAAAAAAAAACCACAAAAAACACACCACCCTTTAAATGCACAACTTTGTGTGCTAGTTTGCTGCTGATTATGGAGGAAAAGAGAAAGAAACCTTGCTTTTTTACCCTTGTGCAGGACTGAAAAGCACTCCAGAGGTTAATTTTTGGTGGGATATCAGAGTCTGCCTTATATCTTAAGGCAGACTCTTTAATCAGCAATGAGAACAATTGTAAGTATTATTTCATCCTTAACATTGATATACCTTTTAGGATTATCTTAACGATCAAAGCAATATGATGTATTCAAGAATGTTTGAAGGCTATAACATTTTAAGTAAATTCTAATTATTTTTGTTCCTTCTGCTTTTGCAGAGTTTCTATAAAGATCAACTTATTTGATGATACTGAACTTTTCTGAGTAAAACTAGCAATAAAAATACAAGCATCTAATTGTCCTAAGTACTTTTCATGGGCTCATTTAATTTTATTTTACTTCCTTTTGTCACTAACCCTCCTGATGTCAAACATTTCCCATTAGATTAACCTACATCAGTATCAATATATTAGCCATAGTATCACAAGTACAATGTATATTCTCAATGTATCATTTGCACATTATGCTCATTAAAACAATTTATTTTCCTGGATTGGAATTTGGTTGTCAGGAAGGTCATTATATTAACCAATCATCAGTAATCATTGCAAAGTATTGAGGTCATGCTTTTCAAACTTGCTGGTCTGAAGAGAATCACCTAAATTTGTAGATTATTATTCAGAAGAGCTAGTAAGTAACATATTTCAGAAGTGCATATATATAGTGCTCAGGGATTCAAGTACTAAATTCTTTAAAGAACAAAGATGCCCAGAATCAAATATTTTCATTGTGTTTCATGGAATTCAAAGGGAGTTCCCGACCACTTCATTTCTTTCAGTCACACCTCAATTGCACTAAAAGAGCATTCAAAAGCAGTTTGATCCTGCTCTAATAATATCCAAGAAACTTTAATTCCTGCATGGGTTGGAGAGCTTCAAGGCTAGAGACAACTCTCAGCATTGTTTCTGCACACAAGATATTTGTGTTTTGTTTAGAATTATTCATTTAAAGTATCACATAATTTTAAAAAGTATTGAATCTCAAGCATTTTAGTGATTGAAACATGCTTGAAGAGGTCCTTGGCTTTCTTGGGGGATTGACAGCTTCATCTCCTTCTCCACTGGTTCCAGCTTAGCATCTTCTTTATAAGGTGCTGATAGCTGTGATTTCCTTTTCCCCCTTGTTTTAATCACATTAGGTCTTTTTTAAAAAAGGTTTTAACATTTTAACTGCAGGAAACACCATATTTCCAATGAATAATCTGCCTTTCCATCCCATGAAGATCCTTGGGATTTTTCATCCACCTTGTGGTCTTGCTGGAGATTTACAAATAGTCTTGAATGGGTTAGTATTTCAGCTAAGCTGAATGGGAGGCACAGCCCTGATATTTACATATTAGATTCTTCCCTCCAGGGCTCCCAAAGTGATGCATAATAATAAAAAAGTGGCACTGTTCTTTTTATTTGTTACTTTATATTACTATGGAACACTTCATGAATTTGTGTGTCATCCTTGCACAAGAACCATGCTGATTTTCTCTATATTGTCCCAGTGTTAGTTTATGAGCTGCCAAAGTGAGCTATATATTAAGTTCAATTCCTTGTATTGAGCTCATTTGTGAACTGGCAGTGTGCTGTCAATTCAGTGTTGCTGGTTGGCACCCAGCAGCCAAATTCCTGTTTATCGGTTAGACAAAAGCCATTGCCCTCCCACCCTGGAATAAAAAGGTGAGACACAAGTGATGGGGTAAGTTAGGGCCACACTTTATTTAAAGCATCTTATTTAACTTTTGCCCCCATAAAATCAGGGGCCTGAAGTAGTGCAGGAACAGGTCTGGAGCCAGAGGTCTCACAGGACCCCCTCCCCAACCCTATATGGGCAAGTCCTACACCACATTGTCATGTGGTCCTGAATCCCGCATGACCTCGACCGGCAAAATATCAAGCCCCCAAAGGGCCTGTAAGCCCCGCTCTTTGGCAGCCCTCAGACCGGTGGGGACCCCAGCCTGTCCTTTCTTCTGGCACTGTAACCTCATGATCTGCAGCACCTCGAGGTCAGACATGCTATAACTTTGATTGTATTCTCTGCGAACTCTCCAATGCTAGTTCTTTCCGCACTACCCACCACAGAATGGGTTGGCCAAGCTATGCCCCATTCCCCCCACTAAGCCAAAAACCTTGGTGCACAGGACCCTATACAAATTGCTCAAGAAAATTTCTAGGCCCGTGTCGCACACCCCCAGCTCCCCTGTTTGTTTTCCCTAACACCCAGGTTCACCTTTGGGCACGACTTTTTCTTTACCTGTTTTTATGCTGCCACTAGAGGATATTCTCCTCCCTGTACCAAATATGAATAATGGATCAATGGTATCAAATATAACAATGTTTATTTATAGGTTAATATGTAAATCACATAAGGAAAATCATGGATGGTCTTGTATTATTCATTCATTAAATGTGCTTTGGACTTTAGATATGTTTACTTATATAGTTTCACTTTAATCATGGTATTACAATATTCAAACAGTTTATTTTATTTCTTATTACTTTAAACTCCTTCAGTTCTCAAATACACAAACTTTCCAAGTCCTTGTCTTAATCCTAACCTAACTGTCTATCTTAATGCTTTGAATCCCTCTATATATATCTGCCTCTTCTTCTAACTCTCCAACTGCCCTAACTGTCCCAAACTGTCCTTTTTTTTCTCCCTTAGTTCCATTGGTTCTTCCCCTCCTGTCCTGTCATAGGCCCCCACAACAGAGCTCTAACCTGATGGACAGGAGCTGTCCATCACAGCCTGCTTTTGATAAATGGACCCCATCACTTCTATATAACTCCACCCGATCCAATCGAATTTCAGGATGTCCAACCACTCCTAAACCATGAACAACTGCTCTACATATTTCCTTATCGGCCTTATGATGTGCCCTATTTAAACAACTTGGCTTGCACCCTGCTCTCCAAACATGCTGTGGAATCATTGTGGACCAAATCACTCTAGATTCTGGGTACTTGTCTTTCCAGCTCCGACGGTCCTTCTATATATTCAGCACTAATGACTTGCCACTCCTATTGGCCAAGTCATTTCCACCCAAATGGATCAATAGTATGTTAGGGGGCACATCGAAATCTGAAGCGACAGCTCCTTCCAATGCATGCCTTGCTGCCCTTTCCAATACAGTTGGGCAGAGGCTCCAAGCCCCAAATAACAGCCCCAAGCTGACCTGGCAGCATGAAAACCTGCCCAGTAAATATAGCTGAGGCCCACAAGCCAGATTTGCATTGTTTGGACCGGTCAACTCCTGAAACAGAACAAAACACAAAGAGCAAGGCGCCAACCTACAACTGCAATATATCACAAACAGGTTGGATGACCATCTCCCAACCTTCTTAATCTGCTCTGGGCTATAACCTAACGAAGCTGCAGTAGATGTGGTCCCAATGCAGAATGAATGAGTACCAAAACACCATCCTTCCAAGCCAACTAGTCCCAAAGCTGTGCTTGTGACCTTCCACAATTTGAATTTTGTTAGCGGGGTACTATCCCTGTGGCAGAACAAGTAACCCTGTGCATCACCTCAACGTGTTAAGTAAAGTTCCAATGCACTAACCGGGCATATTTCTCTAATGGAACATGAGCCTAATGTAATGTTTGTCCCTCTCCCAGACTGCTCTGTCTACATATATTCACCTGTATTTTGCCTGCTACTATGGTCACAATTGCTAGCTGTAATGCCATGTGTAGTGTTCCCCTTTTATTAGGTCAATAGTTCATGCTTTGTTATGTAATGGTTCATGCATATTCATGTTGCTGAGAGGCGGAGCCAAGGGAGATGCTATAAGAGGTGGAGTCAGAGAGTCAGGGTCAGTCAGAAGAGCAACAGAGGGAGTAAGAGTGGAGTGTGTGAAAGAGAGAAGGGGATAGAGTGTGGAGTTTGGGGAATTCTGAGGTGTGATTAGAATTAGAAGTGTATTATCTAATAGAAGCTTGTTGTTAATAATAACTTTACCTACAGAAGATCTTCATGAATCAATTTAAGTTTCTGTAATCAATAAACAAAAGTTCTATTTAAAAGACCTTGAAGTGTGGACCTGAATCTTCCTGAAGTAATGGTGATTTAGCAGTGTAAAAGAGGGGATTGTTTGCCTTCGTGTGCTCTGAGGCTTGACGGTCAAGCAAGGGGCACGAGGGGTGAACGCTACAACATGTGTGATGCATCATCCCTGCCTGCTACAACTACTTCTCTAACCCACAACACTCCATAGAATGTAAGCAATGTGGCTGCCTGAAAAAGGGATGCTTCATATGCCTCAGTACATATAGTCCTCCAGGACTGACTAAATCTGATTAGGATGGCAGGGGTAAAAGGGGGCTTATCATCTTTCATCTTACCGTTTTCTTTACTCCAACCCTCAATCATTTTATGGATTCTAAAATCACCAGCCGAACTAGCAACCCCCATAGCTTTGGCCTGGAATGCTAACACTGCTATTTTTCCTTGAATAGAACTATGTGCTAAACCAGGCTTGTCCCGAGGGCCGCATGCAGCCCAGGTGAGCTCATAATGCGGCCCAGTGCAATTTTTTTATTTTTAAAGAAATTCCAAAGTTTCAAGTTACATTGCCGGCGCTTGCGGCCAGAATGTGGTCAGGGCATGCCACAACAGTAGAGGGGGAGAGAGGGAAGGAAGGAAGGAGTGGGAGGGGAGGGGACAGGGGGACTGCGTGACTGCATTGCACCATCCCCGTCAAAAGGCGGACTCCCTCCCGGCCCCATAAAGCCGCCAGAGTCGAAGCTGGCAGCCTCTGCTGCCTAAGATCGCAGCTGCCGCTAAGCGTGCATGGAGCGGGGCTGCGGAGGAAGGCTAGGGCTGCCCCCCATGTGGCCCAAACCAAATGTATGTGTGGCCCAAACCAAATTTTCATCTTCTAATGTGGCCCAGGGAAGGTGAAAGGTTGGACACCCCTGTGCTAAACCTTTCTTGAATAAACAAATTCAGAACTGTTGTAAGTGCTCAATGGGCATTGGCCATATCAGGTCGAGGCCCTCACTGATTCTGAATTCCTTAAATTCTTCACAGGCTGCAGCATAACCCTGACGAGTACTCAGAGCAAATGCTAAATCCATTGTTCTCAATCTGCCATACCTCTTGAGGAAGGACTTCGGGCCACCTGCAGGCTCCTGGAGCCAACGCCGTGAACAGCTTGATCTGCTGACAGGACAGGGCATCAGTTATACTACTGTCAACACCAGGAATATGCCAAGCATGTACAACTATGTTAAATTGTAAGGTGTGCAACACAAATGCTTGAACTCATCACCCTCTTACATTTTGATGACAAGGTATTGATGATATGAACCACAGCCAAATTATCACACCAAAATCGAAGAACTGAATTATTCCACTCATCTGCCCACAGCCATAGGGCTCCCAGGATGGGAAAAAACTCTAGAAATGTAAGATCCCTCATTATGTAAGATAGCCATTCCTCTGGCTATCTTCCTGCACACCAGCAAACCCTAAAATATATGCCAAATCCTAATGACCCAGCAGCATCCGTCTGAACCTGGAGATCTGCTCGCAGCTGAGTCTCAGATCTCCAGAAGGAGATCCCATAAAAACTTTCTAGGAATTGCTGCCATACCTCCAAGTCCTGTCTCATGCCCTTCGTAACCTTGGTTCTATGAAAAGGTCTGCACAGACCTTTCATAGCCCCGCACAGCTGGTGTAGAAATGTCCTACCTGGAGCTACTATCTTATAAGCAAAATTAAGGTGACCAACAACCTCCTGCAATTTCCACAGTGTAACCGTTTTCAGGCCTGCAGTGTACCTCAATCTTGCATGCAAGTCAACCAACTTGTTAGCTGGAAGCTGGCAAAATTGCTACTGGGTAGCTATTTCTATTCCTAGGAATGTCGGATTTCAGGCCGGCCCTTCCTTTTTTTTTCCTTCCGCCAATGGGAGCTCAAGTTCCCATGCAGGGCCCTGAAAAGTCTCCAATAAAATTCTACAATGCCCAGTGCCTTTTTCTCCACAAAAAATAAAGTCATCCAAATAATGGGCTGTGCTATTTAACCCTGATCTGTGTCACAGTTCCCACTCCAGGAAGGAGGTGAAATGTTCAAAGGCTGCACAGGACATTGAACATCCCATGGGCAAGATGATATCCAAGTTTAAAAAATCCCTCAAATGAAAAACCCAATAATTCAAAATCATCAGTGTGTAGAGTGAGGAGACGGAAAGCCAATTCACATCACAACTCTGCTCCTAGGCCACATAATTGAATGATGTACACTACTTCATCAAAAGATGCATAACGCACCAAGCAGAGTTCCTGAGGAATGCCATCATTAACTGAATTGCCCTCTGGATACAAAAAATGATGAATAAGTCTAAACTTCCCAGGTGCCTTCTTGGGCACTAAACCTAAATGTGACACCCTGAGATGAGGTACTGGTGGCCTAGAGAAGGGGCCTATTACTCTCCCTTCTGCCACCTCTTTAGCTATTTTTGCCCTAACCATGCCTTCCATCCCCTGTATTGACTTCAAATTCTTTGTGAAGGTGGCCTTCCTCAATTGGGATGTGAAAACCTAACTGAAAACCAGCTAACATATATTCAGCATGTATCTATACAGCAACCTTGCCAACACTTCAAGCCTAATGGGGCTGGGCCCCTTTTCCAGCAGCTGCCAACCCATCTGGCTTCTTGTTGTTGCTTTGGTCCTTACTGCCTCCTTTAGAGGGACATCCCTTGAAGCATCGGGAACTAGCATGGTATCCCCCACAGATAGAACACTCATGTTTATATTGGCATACCTTTCTAGAGCAAACCCCATGTGAGTTGAACTTCCAACAAAGTAAGCAGGGCTGAACCACCTGCCCCACCACAACATGGGTGTTGTTAGTTTTCCCTACCTTTCTAATCAGGTGACCACTATAAAATCTGTCACCCTGAGCTGGCCGGGCCGGTGTCATAATTTGAAGCCACAGATCTGGGTGTGGTTTGTCCCATCTCATGTTGGCATGTATCAAGGCTCTCATACGAAAATTCTGATCGTATAGGAGCCACATATGCCCTGGAAAATCTGTGTATGCTCTATAAATAAGGTCCAAGTATTGGATCAGAGACTGGGCCCTCCATGATTGCACCTTGACTATGACTATGCTGTAGATCAGGAAGCCAGGCAGCAAGTTGGCCCATGAATGCTCTTTCTTCCTGTTCTGCCTATGCTGTTAATCCAGTGGTTCTTAACGTGGGCAATAATGCCCCCCAGGGGGTGATGTCATTTTTCAGGGGGGCGGTAGAATGAAAAGGGGCGGTGTGAGGGCGAAAGAACAGAAGGGGGGGTGTTGGAGAGAGCCAAACCTGTGAAGGCGACTGCAGCCGCAGTGCTGGCAGTAGATCCGGTGCTGCTGCTGCCGCCAGATGATCCAGCTCTTTCTACCTGTCACATCTCGTCTTTCTCCTTTAGGGGAGCACTGAGTGTGGATCGGGTGGAAGGAAAGGGTCTTTTGGGTCCTCATCCTCACCCCGTGAAGTGCTGCCTCACACCCAGGTGGGGAGGGAGACAAGGTAGGTAGGTAGGTAGGTAGGTAGGTAGGTAGGTAGGTAGGTAGGTAGGTAGGTAGGTAGGTAGGTAGGTAGGTAGGTAGGTAGGTAGGTAGGTAGGTAGGTAGGTAGGTACAGTAGGTAAGATATCATCACCTCAGGCAGTGGGACGATGATAACTTCCTCAATGGTTCAAGGGGGCGTTTCTTTCAAAAAGGTTAATAACCACTGTGTTAATCTACCTCATCCTCCTTGTTGAGCTCCTTAACATCCACTTCTCTATTCAATAATTCAAACACATCTACACAGTCATTCCTCCAAACCCACTCTTTTGTTGCTGGTGTAAGATGGTCACCAAGTGGGAGGGAGTGATCCCCAAATGGCAAGGACCTGAGGGGTACAGAATTATAGCTTGTATCTGGCACAGAGGAGTATGGCCAAACTCCTACCCCAGTGGCTGCCCCCAGTGGTGCTGGAAATGATGCTGAAGGGTAAGGCACCCTCCAAACTTTGGTGCAGGGCCTGAGCAGGGGCGCATGTATCAGCGCCCCCCTGCCCTGTCACTGATGAAACTCCTGACTGATCCTGAGTGTGTGTTCCATACCTCCAAGGCCATACCACCATGCTACTCTCTGTGTCTGGTGCAACAGTGACCTCACCTGGCACCTGAGTTGGAACCATGGCACGACTAGATGATGCCTCCTCCACATCTGGCCTGGCTTCTGGTGCCAGTTCCTGCCTCTGAGCTTCTGTCTTTGATGATGGTTCAGGGTAATGTTCTGCTCTTGACTCCACAATGGTACCATTCAAGGCAATTGATGGCTGCTCCCGGGAGGGACCAAACCCGTCTGCTACAACACTTACAATGCAAGTCAGCTGTGATGCCAGATCAGTTTCACCAAATCACAGTATAATTGAGCTGGGAGGGACCTAAAAGGCCATTGAGTCCAGCCCCCTGCTCCATGAAGGAATCCTAATCAAAGGAGATCTGACCGATGGTTCCTCAATTTCCTCTTGAATGCCTCCAGTGTTGGAGGGTTATTAAGATGCAATGAGTCCTAATCCTAAAACATGCCTATGGCACTAAAAGTAGAATATAGTACAGTACAGGGAGGTTTCAGGAGGGGAGAAAAGAGGTTTTCTCTATGCTCCCAAACAGTGGTAGTTGGAATCCATACAACAGCTGTTATAGATCCTGCTTGGGCTATTTTAATTCTGAATATAACTTCTGTGCATGCTGATCTCCGTTTTTACTTATCCCCATTCTGGCTGAAATTTGCTTGTACAGCCTCTTACCACTCCCCAACATAGGTTTAGCAGATCAGCAGGACCCCAATTTCCTGCTTGGTCAGCGATGTAGCATCTGGCAATATGGCTTTCTGAAGGCTTGTCAATGTTGTTACCAGGGGCGCTCCTGAGGGGCATGCTTGCTCAATCACTAGAACAGCAATACATGATAATATTAAACCACCCAAGTGCCTCACTTCTGCCATTTTCCTGCCTTTAGACTCCCTTCGTGACCTTCCTGGCATAGCTGAACTGGGTGCCTCCCTGGCAAGAGCTCTTTCCTGCTCAAGAGCACTCAGTTTGATCAAAATGGCCCCATAATCAGGCCAGTCCTCACTCTCAGATGATGTACTCACTCGGGTTGCCTGTGGGGGGTGCCTTGCACTTCACGGGCTGTTTGCCCTTTTTTCCACCTTGCCCTTTTTTTGGACACCATGTCATGCACAATAAGCAAGGAATCAAACTGGAAAGTGGCTACACCAATCATCCTGACTCTCAACCTGACTGTAAACTGTCCCCATCCTTTTTCATTTTTTAAAGTAATATATATTTATTAATAAACTCAGTGATTATCACTATTAAGTAATTAATTAACATTCAACTATGTGTATATATACGCGCGCACACACGCGCACACACACACACAGAGTATGTATACACACAAAAAATATACACAGAGAGACACACACACAACACCCTGTTTGAGCACTAGAATCCATAGTAAATACAAAAAAACAGGAGGGCAAAATTGTAGTCCTGCCCCTGGCCCCAGTTTCATTATCCTGGAGGGCAAACTCCTGACCTCTAACTCTGCAGCCAGGTACTCTGTTTCAATGAACTATCCACCCAGCTGCAAATCAGCACATTTGGGGAGATCATCAGAATGGGAGAAGGGAGAAGAATACCTTGCAACCAATTAGGGAAGGCCAGTATCTAATTGTTGGCAGGCATTTTCTTTACATGGAGTATTTCCATGGACACATTTGAATGGAATGCAGGCATTAGGTAGCTGCAGCAATAATGAAAGACGGTCTTTGGGCTTAGTTCTACTGACAATAAACCCCACTGTTGAAGTAGGTTATGCTAAAAACCTGTGCACCATGGAGTACAGTGACAGGAGGGAGAAAGCTTTTCTGTTCCTCTGTGAGAGGTCCATTTATTTTAGTGTAGATATAGAATCAATTAATTGGAATAAGTTCTGCATATGTGAACACCCCATGCTCTTTTTTTTTTTAAATCCTGCTATCTGATATAGCACTACAGCATATAGCAGGATTTTTTAAAAAGCACCATGGTTGTCAATAAAATGAGCACCAGACCAGTTGCCCCTCTGTGGCAATCACCTCTGAAGCCCCTATTCCCCCAGGCCTTCATGAGGTTCCCTTCTTCTTGTTTGCTCCCCCAAGCCCCGAAATGAAGACGCAAGACAACAATTCTTTGGATTTTAAATATGGGCCACATTTTATTAAAACCAATTCAAATTCAACCAAATAACCAATTCCAAAATTGAGGGGGTCTGCGGTAGTGTGGGGAAATAACTCCAATAATTCCTTAACAGTCAATGGGCAAGTCCCAGGCCTCAGATTCCAGCTGTCTAATGACTGGAGGAACCTGTCAGGCCTCAATTAAACACTCCAGACCTCTAGCCATCGTATTTGATGACTTTTGGTTCAAAAGTGGTCCAGCACATCAGCTGCCTTCGGCCCTGTAATCACATGATCCGCAGAGCCGTAAGGACCGATGCGCTGTTGGCTTTATTATAATTACAAAAGGGACACACTGTGACAACCAATTAATCCTGCAGTACCCACCAGTGTGACTGATTAAAAACCACCCTTAAATGCCAACAAACCCTTTTCCAGTGTGGGATAGGCAAAAAATCTCCCCATCCAAAAGCCAATCAGGATAGAGGTCAAAAATTCCTATCCGGCCCCAAGAAAGGCGACCCCAAAACACACTAGAAAGAAGGTGGGTGGGTGGGTGCCAAAAGTGAAAGAGGGCAAGACCCCAGGCTGGCGCTTCCTTATATTAACGCCGGCCCACTCCAAAAGTCACGTGGCCCGGTTGCTTACCTCTTCTGGGGCCAGAGGAGCAATGGACACCGCAGAAATCGAGGGCACGAAACACGCCCCTCCTGCATGTGTGTAGTTCTTCGCTGCCACCAGATATTACTGCTTTAATACCACTTAATCATGGAGACATGTGTGCTTTTAAAACTTAAGTCATTTATTAGGTCAGGAAAGTTAACATATGATTAATATTCAATAAGTAAATCACAGGCTGATAATCACTAGTATCTGAATCTAAGCTGCTATAACTTTAAACCTCTTTTAACTCTCTATTCCATTCATCATTTTCACAGATCTCTAACTCACTTTTAGTTCACTTTTAAGTTTCACACTGTCTCTCACTAGTCGAATCTCTCTTCATACTCCATACACCAGCCTTTATATCCAGCCCCCTCCCCCCTTGGCTCCAGCTTCCGCCCTCTCATTGGCTCCTTGTCCACTGTTCAGCTGTGATGGACAGGTGAGGGCAGGGCTGTTCACTACATCCTCCTTGCTTGCTCGCCTGCCTGTCTGATTCCTCTTCCACCCACCTGATCATTTGTCCCCCCGCCTAATCACCTGCCTGATCACCCCCTCATTTGCTTGCCCACTTGCCCAATTGCTTTTCAATCCCAATTGCTCTTCCCTGCCTGCCCAATTGTCAACTGCTATTTTCTCACCTGTGTCCCCAATCACTCACTTGTTCCCTCTCCTCCCACTCCCTCACTCACCTGATCACTTGCTTACCCACCTATCCCTCAGTCACCTATCCCCATACCCTCTCACCCATTATTTTCCTCTGCACAAGGGGCTACTTAACTGCTCAAGAAATCACATAACAATCCTGTGTATGTCTACTTTAAGTACATCTCATTCAGTTACTGTCTGATAAGTGTTTGCAGCCTCAGTAACTTACTGCAATATTGGGCATTCCACATTGTTACTAGTGATGTGCAGCGGGAAACTTTCATATCACTTTTTTTCCTGGGTTCTTTTAGGTGCTGGACCTTTTGGTAAATTCAAAAGGGTCCTAATCTTCCAGGTTCTTCTGTTAAGGTTTTCCTCTTAGTATTTCTGGTGCTAGAACAAATTAATCCCTCAAAACGAACCTTGAAAAAAGCAGGAAAAGGAAACAGCCAATCATCTACTCAAAAAGTGGGCAACAACAACAATACACAAGAAAGACAAATCAGTCGTCCTCAAATTTATGCAGGCACTAGTGGTACTTTAAATTTCACATTCATCATCACATCTCTATTCTCAGTTCATCAACAGGAAATAGTACAGGTGAGAAGGAGAAATCATTCTTGTGATCATTGTCCAAATAAAAAGCATGCACATTCACTAGGGGCAATATAAACAATCTTCACAAACTAAAAACTCATGATAGAATATAAGAGATTAAGGAGACAGCTCTCCACTGTGACACTTGCACGGCTTCAGTCCAGCAGCATAAGCTGTAGTCCACCAGGTGAAGGTCAGGCAGGCAGGCACTCCAGCAATGAAAAAGCAAATGGGGGGAATCCATCAAAATAATCAATAAAATAAAAAAGACCAGAAAAGTGGAGTTTCCAAGTAATCTGGAAAGTAATTGATCAGTAGAGAAACTGCAGCAAGATAATTTTAAAAACCTGATTTGCAATGGAGGAACAGCTGTAGTAGTAGCAGACCAGAAAGGAATAAATCTAAAATGACTGTCTGAGCAGTAACAAGCAGCTAAAGAGCCATCACTCCAGTTTTCCAGTATGGCCTGCAAGACAGACCCAGAAGACAAAATGACAGACCACTTCTAGTTGTCACTTACAGTCCACAAGTGATACCACTCATACACATCTTAAAGCAATCCTCAAACTATCTTTCTTTCCCGTCTTGAGGTTTAACTACATCTTCACACACCCACACCCACATACAGACCTACTGTCTCTTCTCTCCTTCCCTCCCCACCCCCAACTCTGCTGGACCTGATGTCAATTTTCTGTCTTCTTAAGGATTTTTTACAACAGGACCCTAAAACAAACATAGGCCTATTTAATGCATGTAACCAATGGACATTTAGAATGTGAAAATGATATTTCATCTATATTCCATTCCATTCCGTTTCTTTATGTCTGATGAAGTGGACGTGTCCATGAAAACTTACATTAAAATATAATGATTAATCTTTAAATTCCCATATGTTTTTCTCTCTTTGTTTTGTTTTGTTTTGTTTCTTTGGATTTTACCTGGTATGCTTGCACAGACTAACATGGCTACCTCTTCTTAAACTGTAATCAACTTGTTAGCAATTCTGATTTGATATATTCATACAGCACTAAAACACTGAAAAACAGGCTATTCCTTCCATAACACATAGTCTCTCTTCACAATAAATTGTATCTGAGAAAATAATGTCTTGTTCATCTTCCACCTCTGAATGAGCCTATGCATTTCCAGTCCATGTCACTTTCATGGGTGGTGCTGATTCATACATCATTTCCATTCCATTTCTGCATTTAACTGTGATATTCTAATTAAGCTGTGATTTTTAAAATTGCATGCAATAAGTAGTAAATAAATAAATAATCCCTTTTCTCTAAACGAAATCAATGCAATCTCTTGCTTTTCTCTCAGATAGAGAGAGAGAGGCAACAGACTTCATTAATTTAAAGTGGGGGGGATATTTATTCATTATTTATTAGATTTATATACCTTTCTCTCCCCATAATGGGATTTAAGGCAGTTAATGATAAAAAGAATAAGACAGGTACAATTTGGAATCATTAACAGATTAATTAAAATCAACACATTTAAGGTAAACATGAAAAATAAATCAATTTATTTAAAAAAACAGCACTTGCCTGAATTAAAAGCTTATTTTACAGCAACAAGGTTGGCTGGATAGCTTAGGGAGTTAGGTACCTGGCTCCAGAGTGAGAGTTTTGGCATTTTGTTCCACACTGTACCTCCCAGGAGAAAAGCCAGCCTGTGTAGGCTTTGGCAAGTTAGACTGCCAACAGAAGGAGGAATGGTAAGCCCCTTCTGAATATCCTATACCTAGAAAACTCTGCAAAGGGTTGTCATATGTTGGAATCAAAATGATGGCATATTATTATTATTATTATTATTATTATTATTATTATTATTATTATTATTATTATTATTATTATTATTATTATTATTATTATTATTATTATTATTATTATTATTATTATTATTATTATTATTATTATTATTATTATTGGGATGTGGTGGCGCTGTGGGCTAAACTGCAGAAGCCTGTGCTGCAGGGTCAGAAGACCAAGCAGTCGTAAGATCAAATCCACGCGACGGAGTGAGCACCCGTCGCTTGTCCCAGCTCCCGCCAACCTAGCGGTTTGAAAGCATGCAAATGCAAGTAGATTAATAGGGACCACCTTGGTGGGAAGGTAACAGCGTTCCGTGTCTAAGTCACACTGGCCATGTGATCATGGAAGATTGTCTTCGGACAAAACGCTGGCTCTATGGCTTGGAAACAGGAATGAGCACCGCCCCCTAGAGTCGAACATGACTGGACAAAAATTGTCAAGGGGAACCTTTAATAAAAAAACCTTTTAAAATTATTATTATTATTATTATTATTATTATTATTATTATTATTATTATTATTATTGTTGTTGTTGTTGTTGTTGTTGTTGTTGTTGTTGTTGTTGTTGTTGTTGTTAAACATCAAACAAGATTAATTGCTAAAGGCCTACCAATAGGACAACAGAGAAGTGCCTGCGTAGTTTCCCTTTGTAGGGAGTTCTCTAGTCTGAGCCACTGAGGAATCAACTGAGACAGTAAAACAAGAGGCTAGTTTTCATTTGTCCCTATTGGGCATTCCTAACCCCACCCATTGTTGGACAATGGTGACATGAGGAAGGGAGAGCTTTTCCTTCTACTTTCCTCTCTCTTTTTCCCATAGTGGTCAAAGCAACACTAGAGCAACCACCATTGTCCATTATTCAGACGAAGATTGAAACGGCTATTACTACTATTCTCAGAGTCCGCAGTGGGCATGCTAATTAGAAGATTCCAGAAGGTGCAATTGCCCAGATCCTCCAGAAGCTACTTTTCAAAGAGTTAGGACACATACTTTTATGGGATACAAATTGATCACAGGAAAATTTAGTCTCCCAGGTTGATCCTGATGGGCCCAGAAGGCCTGCTCAGAGTTGACTCAACCTACCATCCTTCTGAGGTTAGTAAAATTAGTACCCAGCTTGCTGAGGAGGAAATGTGTAGCCTGCATAATTAAATGGTAAACCACCCAGAGGTTTACAGTGCTTTAAGTGTTTGGGGAAAGTATATAAGCAGCACACATTGCTTTGCTTTGTTTTAACCTTTTTATTTTTGAGGAAAAGAGCTCAGCTTGCCAAGTCAGATTCCAAAGAAACATTTTTATTATATGGATGTTGGCCCTGGGTATGGCTCTCCCATCAATGAGTGTTTATTCCATTTATCTTCTTCATCTACTGCTACAGCATGTCTCCCATTGATTTCCTTTCCCCTTTTGGTTCCTGGTTAGTGGCCACTTCCTCTCCCACCTCTTCCTCTCACTTCTCAGGCTCCATTTCATCAATTGATACGAACTCCAAAACTTTCAAAGTGATGAAAGTCCATTTACATCTCTGTGTACAACAGAGAATTGCAGCTGTTATAACTCTACAAGATAGACCATAATTAGCTCCTATATAGAAGACAACTTAGAAAATGACACAGATTCTGTCTCTCTAGGAAGCCAAGCTATTTAGCAGAAAGTCTGACCTACACAAAAATCCAATGACCTAGTTTAAAATGAGCAGTGCTGTTTGGGGAAGATAGAAAGCCAGGTGGGATGTGGAGAGCTATTTCTCCACATGGCAAACTATTTCTATCTAACAGCTTACAGTAACCAAATCATGTCAAAATAAGGTCTAGTTTTCTAAATGGAAACTGCCTACTTATATGAGTGACAATTATAATTATTAAAATTTATTTATTTATTATATTAATTGCATTTTTATCCCAGCCATCTAGTGACAAAGCACTACTCTGAGTGGCCAGTATCAATACAAAATAATGACCCATCCTCCAAACACAAACAGCCAATTAATAAATGGAAAAAGCTCCAGAGGCAATGGCAGAAAAAAATCAAATTAAGAACACTTGGGTCCACAGAAATATTAAAGGGAGAGGATATTACCACTTTGAAAAGCTCAGCTTTCAGCTGTTTCGTGAAGAGAGGGAGCCTGATGAACATGAACAGACAATGTGTTCCATAGCATTGTGGCTACCACTGAGAAAGCCCAGTTTCTGGTGATAGTCTTCTGGGCCTCTCTTGGGGTTACCACCCACAACCGTGAAGCTTGGATGGACTGGGTTGTCCAGGTAGATGATCCTAAGAAGAGACAATCTGACAGGTAATTGATTTTGCATTGTTAGTATCAAATAGCTGAACACTTGCATTTCTTTCTCTTTTTTAATACATGCATTTTCAATTCCAGAAAAGAACATCATCACATAAGTGGAAACTTGGGGATACAGTAGTTCAAAGGCTCGTGCAATTTAGTAGTTCAAAAATCATATACTATTTGAATAGGATGGAAAGAAGCCTCTCAGGAGAAAAAACAATGAAGATCCTTTCTTTTGTCTTTTATTTGGACCTCTTGCTTGGCCTTGTTATTTCCAGCTTTGGGTGGTGAGCAGAAGGTTGCTTCTATTTCTATAGTTCACTTGAGGGAACTGAACGTGGTATCAGAATTAAGGATTTAAAGAGTACTTGTACATTTTTTTGACCTTGAGGGGAAAAAGTCTCCCCCCTCCCTTTCAGCTGGCACAGATTGTTCACTTCTGTATGAAAGAGAAAGACTGGTGTGTGGTTTTTTTCCTTAGCAGCAACTAGTAAAAAAAAAAAACACATATTTTATTTGGCACTCAGCTTTTGCACAAAATATAATGGTCAGTATCCTACTGTTATGTAGGCAGCTGTGCTATTTGTCAAGGTGTTAGTTGCATGGATGATGCAGCTAACATCTTGACACCTCACCTGCTCTCGCAGTTCTAGGCGCATTATGGGAATCCCCAACAGGATAGCGACCAATGGTTTCTAAACAAAATATAAAGGTTTTTGCTGAAAAAAAAATCTGGTGGAGAAAAAAAATCATAGAAAGTCTTACAATTTCACCGAGCAGGTAGTACCCCCCCAAATTTGTTTTTAGTTTTTACCTGTGAATATGATACAAGCAAAGATTTATATCCCTAACTAGAACATATCTTTAAAATTCTGTGTTAAAGGCTGGAGAACAGAGATGAGATTAGCTGAAGAGGTTCAAAATACAAGCAAGCTGGGCCTGAGGAGTGACTATTTGAAGCAGAGGAGGCAGGCAGGGGAGCAGCACCACCTGTCTTGCTGCCTTTGTGAACTGGGACAAACAGGAACAAACTGCTTTGTGCCCATCTCTACTAGAGGACATATTTTGGAGCAGCATCACATTATATTTGGGGGTTAAATATGGTGTAAAAAAATCTGAGTGGACTGAAAATGTGCTTTCCATCTCTTTCAACATTCTTCAAGTTTTGGAGAAAAAAACTACAAAAGAAGAGTAAGGAAATGATGCCAATCTCTGCTAAAGTTATTGCCTCTTGCAAAAGTTGGCCCATTACCCCTAGTTGTGCTCAGTTTAGAAAATTACTACCCTCTGCTTGCCCTGGATTTGATAGGGTTCAGAATATACTGAGGGGCAAAATGTCTGTTCATAACCATATAAGACACTCTCTGTCCTTTTTTTTCTTTAATAAATGTGCAGCAACTTTTTTCTGCTGTATTTTATTCTTCACACACTCTTCCACAGTTGGCGTTTTCTTGTTTCTGTTCCTTCTACATTAGTTTTACTATCATGTTGGATTGTATCATGTGCCATCAAGTCAGACCCAACTTACAGTGAGCCTCATAAGGCTTTCAAGGTAAGCGATATATTTAAGGAGTGATTTTACCATTTCTATACCCCTTGTGAATTTTCATGGCTGAGGAGGAACTCAAGCCCAGGGCTCCTTAGCCCAAGTCCGTCCCTCCCCGTGTTTCCCTTTTTCAAGTCACGCCTCCTTTTATAAGGTCACCTGTGACCCCCCGCCACACTTGCATACAAAAGACCCAACCAGGCAGCTCCTCCCCTCACAGGTAATGGAGTAGATCTCAGTTTCTGTCACACCCAATGAGCTGTGGGAAAGTCCTGCCTTGTCACCATTTGCAAGGCCTTACCTACCAGTTGTCACCCACTCCTTCTCTGGCTGGAAGCAGCACCCTCTTTTTTTGCTAGATGCTTTGCTGGTGGTTGTGGTCCAATGGAGGAGAGAACTGGCCCTGCGAGAGAGCCTTTGTTGCCGCCACTGGCTGCTCCCTGCTGTGACTGCAGTCCAAAATAACCACAGAGACCCCAACAAAAACACTTTGTGACCCCCCTTGAGGGTCGCAACCCCCAAGATGGGGACTGTAGTTCTCTATCTACTATACCACACTGGTTATCACACATCATTTTGGATATTATTTACTTATTTATTTACTTACTTGCTAGATCTTCATCCTTTCTTTGTTTCTGTATAGATGGTACTCAGAGTGGTTAGTGGTGTTTTCACACAGATAATCTGCACTTTTTTAAAAAACTTTATGATTCAATCATAACAACAGACCCAAATGAAAGTTTCAACTAGAGAGAATCAGTGGGATTTACACTGGTTTATCAAAGGGTCTTTTTAATGATTTTTTTTTATTATTTACTATTTTCTGTTGGAGATTATGAATTATATTCAATAACAGCCATCAACATAATAAGAACCACAACTTACTGGGCCAATACACAACTATGAGGCATATTCCTTACCACTTCTATATAACTGTCTGTATTTTAGAAAATGAAAAATAGCCACTATAATTCTTTGATATACTCACAGATGCCACCACCATGCCTCTGGAGGACTAGGAAAAAGAGTTTACTTGAAATCAGGGCAGCACACAAAACCAGTTACAAGCCAGATTAAATACAGGTAGGTGCCTAGTGCTGGAAATAATCTTAGGGTGGGATTAAAAGGGTAAACACAGATAAGAACAGTTTTATCTTGCAGGAAAAGTAGAAGGTGTTAAGAAGCTTGACCAGGAAGACAGGACAGTGGAACTCACCAAGAGACCAGAAGCTTCATTAGCCTAATGCCTGGGGTTTCCTAGTCAGGGCACCTGGCAATCAGCTTTACCACTTTGTTTGCCACTTTGTCCTGCGTTAACATCTGCCACAGGAGAAATGGGATGGCATAAGTTTGATATGCAGACTTTTCTGGCTGTATTTTATTTGTACTCAGAAGTTAAAGCTTCAAGTTAGCAGCCCTCAGTGCTGCAACTAGAGGGATCTTTTAAGCAGTATTTTTCCTTGGTTCCATTCAGCTGACAGTCAAGCCATAGAGGAAATCAATAAGAAAATACCAATTTGCCTGCCATTGCCCACTTACAATGATAGGATATGGTGGGACAGAAACACTTCTGCCTTGATAACAACAACACACAATTATTGTACTCAATCTCTAGTTATGAATAGTTTAAGCATTCAACTCTATGCTTTCCCTGTCTGTGCATACCAGCCTTTACAGTATGGGGTAGAAGAAAGAAAATGAACAGTTCATGATAAGAAAACCAATTAGCATGGCTTCACATAGTAGAATGAAGACTAAGAAGCATTATCTTTAAAAGCTAATGTCATAATATGCTATTTCCCCCATCTGAATATCCAGACTGATAGCATTTGCTGTGATGCAAAAGAAAAAGCCAACAGCACTGCTTATCCAACCTAGCTTTGCAACAGTACTTACTTCTGAATGGACTATTTTGTTTGGGGCACCAACAGTACTACACAGACTATGCAGAGTTGATCTTCCTCCCCCCCCCATCCCTTTGCTAAGAGGTACATTATGAAAATAGCCCACAAACGTAGCAGCATCTCAGAATATTCAGTACAAGGGATTTGTAACCATCCCAAGGAAATAATATTGGTTACTACTCTTGTCTATTATTCTCATGTGTCATATTTGACAAACTGTTCTTCCACATTTTTTAAAAGGTCTGTCATAATATTACAAATAGTACAATATCCGCCCGTACACTTTCTTTTATCTTCCTTTACCTCCACTTTTTAAATTCATTTTCCGAGAAAGGAATGCCCAGAGCTAATATCACTTTCAAACTTGATGCTTAAAGTGGCAGATCTCTACACACGTACCAGGTGGTAAGTCTAATTAAAGTTAAAACAACTTAACCTCTGAGTAGAACATGTACAGGATTTTGAGCATGAAGTTGTAGTCTCTAGGAACTGTGTCTTTGACCTTCGAGTATTTAAAGATGTAAAGATCATCCCATTTCCAATATTCTCTTCTGGTTCCTCCATCTTCCACACATGAGAGTACAGAAGACAAAAGGAACGCTACCATATATCCCACCCTTTTCCTGATCTTGTTATCCCAGAACAGGCCTCATTATTCTTTATGGGACTTCCTGCCTCTTTGAATTGCTTACCAGATAGGACATCTCACCTGCTTCATCAGGTCCAGAATCCCCTACTTTGTTTGGCATCCTTAGCCCATGGTTCAAATTGTATTTCCTCTGCCCATTTATCGCCTAGAAAAATACTATGTGGTATTAAAACTGCCAGGTAGGTGGTGCTCGTCAGCTTTGGAAGGCAGCCCATCTAGAAGAAGGAAAACTAAGATTTCAAACCTCCACTGCCTTGTGGCTATATCCACTGATGGAAAAGGCTTCAGAAGTTAACCTCAGGGCAGAATCTGGACCCATAGTCTCGGAGGCAGTTCTTGTTGTTCTGGCAACTCCTACAATGTCGTTGGAACCAGTTGTACTGGCTCTTGCCTTTCCATTGGACTATTTCAGTGATGTGGATAGGGGGGATTTGCTGCTTGGGTAACAGCCTATCCTCCATATTATTTTACCCAGGCTTCGAGCTCTGGAGAGGACACTCCAGCTTCACATACAGCGTTGAAATAACACAGGAAGTAGTACTTACTGGTTATGTATTTGCTTGATTGGTGCAGAGCATAATGCCAGAGGCTACTTCCGATGGTGGGAGAGGTCATTAACTCTCACTAGGTAGCTAACGCCTGCCTTAAACTGGGCAGTCCCCAGCCAGTAAGGTGGTACCTCGCCACGGTCTGTTAACCTCATGGGGTGCATGGGGTTTAGGGTGAAAGCTGACAAGCAGATTGATAGCCCTGCACCATGCAACAATCATAAGAAAACTTCACCTTGAAAGAGTTGGTAATTCGACCACTCCTAAAAAAGCCTAACCTGGAACCAAGGCTGCTGGTTAACTACTGACCAGTGGCAAAGTACCGACCTTACTTGGGCAAAGTGCTGGAGCAGGTTGTGGCCGGGCAACTCCAAGTGCTGCTGGATGAGACGGATTTTCTGGATCCATTTCAATTGGGCCTTGGTTGCCTTGTATGATGACCTTTGCTAGGAAAGAGACAGGGGGAGTGTGACCCTGTTGATACTTCTGGACCTCTCAGCGGCTTTCAACACCATCGACCATGGTGTCGTTCTGGACAGGCTGGCTGGGTTGGGAGTTGGGGGCACTGTTTTACGGTGGTTCCGCTCCTTCCTGGCTGACTGTGTCCAGAGGGTGGTGTTGGGGGACAGTTGCTCAGGGCTCGATACTGTCCCCCATTCTGTTTAACATCTACATGAAACCGCTGGGAGAGGTCATCAAGAGGTTTGGACTGAGGAGTCAGCAATATGCTGACTACACTCAGCTCTACCTCTCATTTTCCACCAATCCAGGTGAGGCGGTTTCTGTGCTGAATTTGTGTCTGGACCTGATAATGGACTGGATGAGGATTAATAAATTGAAACTCAATCCAGACAAGACTAGAAGCACTGTTAGTGAGTGCTTTGCCAGACAGACTGGAGGGCCATTTGCCTGCCCTGAATGGGGTTACCTGGCAGATCACCTTCTCCCACCCAGATCTACCTGAATCACTTGATAAAGCCAGCAGGGACAGCTGAGGGGCCTAATGCTGAGAGAGACCCGGAAGGAAAGAACAAGAAACCGGGCCTTCTCAGCAGTGGCCACTTGGCTATGGAATAGCCTCCCAATGGAAATCCGTCTGGCTCCCTCGCTGGGCATTTTCAAAAGCCATTTAAAAACCTGGCACCTTAGGCCAGCCTTCCCTCCAGTCAATTAACTGATTTTCTGTTTCTTTAATTATTCCATCTTGACAATGTATATAGAAATAAGTTTGTAGGATTTTATTATGTATGTTGTAACATTGTGTTTTATTATTCATGTAAGCCGCCCCAAGTAGACTTTGTCTAGGGGGTGGGATATAAGTCCAATAAAAGTAAAGTAAAGTAAAGTAAAGGTTACACTCCTCCTAAGGGACAGGGTCCATAGCCTGGGGGTGATCCTGGACCCCAGTCTAATTCTGGAAGCCCAGGTGGACTCAGTGGCCAGGGGTGCCTTCCTTCAGCTGTGGAAATTATACCAGCTATGGCCCTACCTGGATGAGTGGAGTCTCATGACAGTAATACATGCATTGGTAACATCCCGCATAGATTACTGCAATGCGCTTTACGTGGGGCTGCCTTTGAAGATGGTCCGGCGACTGCAACTGGTCCAGAATCGAGCTGCGCGGCTGGTGAGTGGTGCAGCCGCCAGGGAACATATCAAACCAATTCTGTATAAGTTACATTGGCTACCAGTTGCTGCCCGGGCCCAATTCAAAGTGCTTGTTTTGACATATAAAGCCCTAAACGTCTTGGGCCCTGGATACCTGAACCTACCTGGCAGTTCAGATCTAGCCAGGGGGCCCTTTTAAAAGAGCCAACCCTCAAGGAGGTAAGAGGGATGGCTTGTAGACAAAGGGCCTTTTCAGCAGCTGCCCCCAGACTATGGAACGCCCTCCCAAGGGAGAGTTGTCTGGGGCTGACGCTGATGACATTTTGGTACCAGGTTAAAACCTTCCTGTTCCAGAAGGCTTTTAAATGAAATAATATCAACTGTGGGTCCTCATGGCAATTTTCAGAGTATATGTTTCAATTGTATTTTAATTGTTTTATCTTTTTTATTGTATTTTAATTGTTGTAAGCTGCCCAGAGACTTTTGGGTAGTGTGGGTGGCATATAAGTTAAATGAATGAATGAATGAATGAATGAATGAATGAATGAATGAATGCTTTGCTATTTATTATTTATTATACTTTGCACAGTATTTGTTAGTTTTGAATGGTAATGTTTTTCTGTCCTTTTATGTATTTATGATATGCTGTAAGCCGCCCAGAGTGGTAAAATATACCAGATGGGCGCGATATAAATCAAATAAATAAATAAATAAATAAATAAATAAATAAATAAATAAATAAATAAATAAATAAATAAATAAATAAATAAATAAAAGGGATGAATATTTAATGAATCAGCGATTTCTGACAAATACCGCAATCCATTTTTAATTTGTCACCATGTCTAGAAAACACACATGTATGTGGGCAGCATGCCAGAAAGACCTATTTCTTATTACCTGTACCTTTGTTCTCAAAGAGAGGAAAGTATGGACAGGGCATAAGAGACATCTACTGTCTTGGAACTTCACACACAGTAATTGTGAATACACTACCAAGGGAGAGGAAAGTGGAAATAAGCTTTTTAAAGCATGTCTTATGGAGCTCCTTCTATCTTCAGTTGCTGATTTGTGAGGGAGAAGAATACCCACAAGGAATATTTCTGAGATATATTTAACTAAATTATGTCATCTGTAATTCAAACACGAAATGAAATATCTTTGGCAGTGGTGTATACCTTAACATCTTGTGTGGTGGGCTGGTTTGGTATCACAATATATATTTAGATTTTTTTTCATGGAGAGATTCCAACAAATTGGAATATTCATCATATAAATATGTATTCATATTTAAATTATTTTCAGTAGATTAATATGCATTATATCAATCTTTGACTTGATGCATGGTTTTTAGATGTATATATGCATTTGCCTTGTATTAGAACAAAATTATAAATATTTGTTAGACTGTCAGCTAGATGGTTAGTTACATGAGGACTTCAGAAAGAATAAAGTTCTTTTGTCAAGATCCCAAAACTCAGCTTACAATTAACATGACAATATTCGCAACTCTGTGATTACAGAAGACGTCATCAAGATACTTATGCAAATATTTTGAATACATGTAATTAAGGAGAAAGGAAGAAATGCCATTCAGGATAACAGGTGCCACTTCCTGGGGTGCTTTTTCTATGAGCAGCAGCAAGCTGCTCTGATTCTATCAAGTGATGAGGATCAAAATAAATTTTAATAAGCTACAGAGTGGCATTCAGCCAATAGAACCAAATATTCTTTAACTTGGGATCTGCATGTGCAGGCATCAACTTTTTGAAGACTGTATATTCACATGCAAAACTATGAAACCCATTGCTATTATTTATCCCTTGATTTCTATGTTGGCCAATGAGGCAGTTTGCTTGGCAAAACTATCATCCATTGCAGAATAGCAATAGAAAAGGGAAAGAAAATCTTATACTTCTTGGCACTGAGAAGGTGCATAGCTCTCTTTGCATTGTCTCCAGGAAAGTTAATGTTTGTTGGTTGTTTCCTTTGGTGATATCAACATCCACCCAGCAAATTGCAAGGTGTTGACTGTAGAACATTCCAGTTCAGATGTTGTCTTCCAGGCCAAAAAGGGGTGGGATGGGAGGACAAGAAATATGTGTATCTGCCTTTCGGCTGAATATCTTCCAGTGAAAAAAATTCTGCCATGGAGGAGACAGTTACTGCCACTGTTCTTCCAGAAAGCCAAGCATAATGTGAAAGCTTCATATTTCCTTAACAAATAAAATGTTGTGGAAGCTGTACATTAGAAGAAGTTTTGTCATAGAAAAAAAAATGGCCAGAATCTAACGGAATAATTATGCTGAAGTAAGTCCATTGCAGGGCTAGTTAAGAAGCTGGTGCAGTGGTGCCTCGCAAGATGAATTTAATTTGTTCCGTAGTTAATGTTGTCTTGTGAAAAATTCATCTTGCGAAATGCGTTTTCCCATAGGAATGCAGTGAAATCCTATGGGCAAAAAAAGTCAGAACAAAGTCAAATTTGGTTTACAAAGGGTTTATTAAGTGCTTCTTAAAGCCATACATATTGTGCAGATGATTTTAAAAATGTCAATAATTTTTTTAAACTTTTTAAACATCATAGAAAAACATTTAAAAATCAGCAAATATGAGGACGGAACAAAAAACAGAAAACATTCGTCTTGTGAAGCACAGCCATAGGAACATTTGTCTTGCTCCATCGGCCCCATTGCCAAAGCCATTTGTCTTGCAAGTTTTTTTTGTCCTGCGAGGCATTTGTCTTGCGAGGCACCACTGTACTTGCATTTCTCATCACACACCAAATCATGCAACTGGTGTGCAATAGCACTTCCCTTATTTGGAATCAGAGGTTGTGTGTTATTTTATTTTATTTTTGCCCTCAGTAGCTTTCGCTAACTAATATGGTATAGTGGATAGAGTGATGGGCCAGGACTCTGGAGACCTAGGTTCAAATCCCCACTCAGCCATGGAAACTCACTGGAGGGTAGAAATGGTAAAACTATTCCTTAAATAGTTCACTGATCTTGAAAGTCGTTATTCATCATAGGCATCCTTCAGTCTTGAGAGACTATGGTGACATGCTCTGAATCGAGGTAAGGTAGTATGGAGGATAAGCTGTTACCCAAGCAGCAGATCCCCCCTCTCCACATTGCTGAAATGGTCCAATGGAAAGGCAAGAGCCAATACAACTGGATCCAGCAATGTCGCAGGAGTTGGCAGAATGACACATGCTGCCTTCGGGAGTCCAGCTCCGGATTTTGCCTCGAGGTTAACTCCTGAAGCCTTTTCCATGAGTGGAATATAGCCACAAGGCAGTGGAGGTTTGAAATCAGAGTTTTCCTTCTCCTAGATGGGCTGCCTTCCATGGCTGACGAGCCTCACCTACCCGGCCTGCTCTTTAATAGTGTGGAAGTATCATCTGACCCTTAAAACTTTCCTGCCTCCCAGGCTTATGCAAATCTAATTGGCTTTCCTATTTACCATATTAAGGCCAGAGATAGAATTTGAGAATTTTGCACATCCTGGGACACGCTCTTTTAAAGAAGAAAGTCCCACCCTCAGGCCATGTGGTGAGGAGACAAAAAGAAACCCCAGGGAAAAAAAACTCAGCAAAACATCCATGCAAACATACCTGGCCTTCACCCTCAGCCCAGCTTCCTAGGGAAAAGGGTCCAGGGTCCATGGTCGTTATTAAGGTCACTATAAATCAGTTCTGACTTGATGACACATAGCACATAACACAGCTTTTGCCAGATCTAATGGGCTACATAAGAATGCTATATTTCAAGGGAGGAAGAGTGATTTGAATAAGGAATGGTACCTAAGTGACAGTTGCTTAGACCTATGAACAGACATACACTACATTTTCATTATTATTGCATTCCTTCACATGACTGATGCCTAACAGGAAATACAATCACTGACTTCTTAGCCAGTGGCAATTTGCTGATGAAGTCTATATCAATGGAATTACACCAGTGGACAAACTTAATAGGAATCAACCTCATAGCCAAAATCTTGTTTATTTATGCCAGTATAACAGTGATGGCATATTGTTTGACAGCGAATTGCCTCATGGAGTCAGCCGATTTTGTAATTTAACTCCAAAGGTTATGACCTGTTGACATAACTACACAAGATGATTTTGGTGAATGTACTTGATCTGTGGGTTCTTTCAAATAATTAGCACTACAATGTAACAACATTTCATACTAACTTCCTTCTGTGTTCCACTATCCCACACATCTAAAATAATTCTATTGAAATTGCTTCAATTATTTTTACCTCCAAAATCACAGAAAACTGAAAAGGAAGATAAATTAAACTTCATAATATCATAATGTAAGATATGAGACATTTCAAGTACAAAACGAGTAGGCAATTGGTCTAAAGAAAGGCAAGAAGTTGATTAGAACTTACATCTAGTGTCCTAACCTTTTAGGAGATGTAATATCTTTATTTCTAATTTCACAGTGTCTAAAGGGAGAAGACAAATAAGCAAACTAGAAAATAATGTACTAAGGACAAATACAACCCTGTCTGGTTGTTAGTGGAGAAATTGGTAGTTTAATGGATGAATTCACCTCATCTCTTCCCTACAGATAAATTACTGGGTAGCCTTTCTATCACACAAACTCATAAAAGCTATTCACAAAAGATCAAAAAATCAATTTCAAGTCCCTCTGGTGAACTATCACCATATTATGTCTAGAGAGCAGCAATTTCACCCTTAATTGTAAAATTCTTGGCTTTTCAAGATCTGTTGAGATTGTTCTTAGATTGCATCCTGGAAAGGGGGGATGGGGTTAGCTAAGCCTTTTCTTCTGAAACCTCTGCCTTATTTTTAGTCAACCTGAATCCCCTCTTACAAGTATGAGAGCAATTAACCTTGATACAGATTGTCATCCCAGTGCAATTAGACAAAAGGAGAGTAGGAAACAATTGTTTAACAAAATATGCCTAATTTCAAGAAATTAAACAGGTCGAATATCAACAGTAAAGAATTTGCACAGAAAACTAAGCATACTATTCTTGTATTTAAAGCTATAATACTGATACAAAGAATGATTTAAACATGGATTCTCTGACGCCAACATCAGTTGCTCTTTTGTATGTGCTGTGCTGAGTCTGGTTATTTCAGTTCATTTCATTTTCACATGCTCCATCATTTGTCTCCATTCCTACATTGATCTGGTGAAGTTAAGCTTCAGAAATCCTTGACAGATTATACATTTAAATACATGTTTGCTCTAAATTTGTCTCTCTCAATGGGTTAAACCTAGTAAGAACTGCCTGACATTTGACTCCTGTTCAGGCATTTGTTAGTGAGTTCTTTCAGCACACTAAGAGGGAAGTGTCTGGCCTCTCTCACTCTGCCATTGCCTTTTCCATTTATGGAGAAGGCCACAGATGCACAGCAGACAGTCCTGCTCGTGGATAGACCCTGCACACAAGCAAAAGTCCTTGGCAGCAGGAGCTTGTTTCTGCAGACAAATTGCTCAGCATGTGGAGAAAGTAATGTACAAGACAGGAAATGTGGCACCTCTCTTTAATCATGTTGGAGAGAACTGAGTAAGTAATGCCTGAAAAGGGCTTTGTTGAAATGAGAGATGGCATGAATTAAAAAATGTATCACCAAAATCATTCAATAATCACCAATTCATTGATTTGGTTGTTGTGGGTTTTTCGGGCTTCTTGGCCGTGTTCTGAAAGTGGTTCTTCCTAACATTTCGCCAGTCTCTGTGGCTGGCATCTTCAGAGGACAGCAAACTGTGCTCCTCTGAAGATGCCAGCCACAGAGACTGGTGAAACGTTAGGAAGAACGACTTTCAGAACACGGCTAAGAAGCCCGAAAAACCCACAACAACCATTAGATCCTGGCCGTGAAAGCCTTCGCAAATAAATTCATTGATTTGTTTGAATCAATGCCCCTGATGAATATGAATCAATGAATTTTTAGCAAATTTTGATTTGTCAATTTGTTTGGCTATAAAACATCCCCCCAGGCACCTAGAGACATCAAAATTGCAGGGAAGCTTCTTCTGACTCTCCTCTACAACACCTCTAAGTTTGATAAAGATTGGGTTTCCCCAAGCCACTTGCTAAGGGGCATGTTCCTGGGGCAGGACCGACTTTGTGGGTGTATAACCTGAATGTCTGAAACCCAATCTTCACCAATCATGCATGACTTGTAGAGGAGAGTCAACAGAAGCTTCCCTGCAAATTTTGTGTCTCCAGGTACTGGGGGGGGGGGTATTTTAGAGGGTTTTAAAGTCAAAAACAAATTTATGGATTGATTTGATTTATCAGAAAATACTGTATAGTACATTTGTAATTCATGATTAATTAACCTTGATGAATTGCAAATGAAAACAAATCACCTTTTTTCTGATTTGTATCCATCTCTAGTTGAAAAGTGAACCAAGTAGTAGATAGGAACCTGAAAAGCCTAAATTCCTTGAGCATCTCTAATTGTGTTTTCTTATGTTATGGAAAAGCAAAGTGTGCTGCTTAACCCCATAGCACTTAACACACTCTCTGGGTGGTTTAATAATTTAATTATGCAGACTATATATTTCCCTGCCCAACAAGCTGGGTACTCAGTTTACTGATCTCGGGGAAAAAAGGAAGGCTGAGTCAACCTCAAGCTGACTACCTGAACCTGTTGGGATTGAATTTAGGTCATGAACAGAGTCTTTGACTACACTACTGCAGCTTAACCACTAGTTAGTTAGTTAGTTAGTTAGTTAGTTAGTTAGTTAGTTAGTTAGTTAGTTAGTTAGTTAGTTAGTTAGTTAGTTAGTTAGTTAGTTAGTTAGTTAGTTAGTTAGTTAGTTAGTTAGTTAGTTAGTTAGTTAGTTTCTATACTACCCATCTGGCAACACAGACCACTCTAGGTGGTTTACATAATACCATAAAATAAAGTATAAAGACAAATAATACAAAAGTGGACAATAAAATAAAATAACCAATACACATGAAAACAATAGCAATGTTCTTGGACTGCAACTCTCAGAAATCCCAGCCAGCATAGCTAGTGGTGAAGGCTTCTGGGAACTGCAGTCCAAAAACAGCTGGGTTACCCATGGTTGAAAACCATTGCCCTACTTGATGAATATAAGGAAGGCTGATTCGAATTTAAAAAATGGTACCAACATAAAAGCTCTAAGATTGTGAAAAGGCATACACTGGAGTGTAATAGTTATGGCACACCATCATGGTCAGGTATCAAGGAGGACAGCACCACCTGAATCTTTCTGAATATGACCCTCCGCCATACAGTAGTTACAGCCTTTCACTGTTTGATCTACAACTCCCAGGTTCCTCATTCTCAATCTTTTTTGCTTTTGTCTGCAAACTTCCTTCAATCACTTTGCCTCTGGACCTGCCATTTCCCTAGTTTGCCTGCCTCCTGGGCTCTTCCTGCAATCTTCAGCCTTCCATGCAGAACTAGTCATGTTCCTAGGGCCTATGTAAAGTTTCAGATTCAGCCAAGCTGAACCTTCTCTTTTCTCTTTCTCTTCCACAAACATTCTGACAGCACCATTCCCTTAACAGCTGAAACATTCTGGTTTTTTTCCCCTCACATAAAGAGAGCCAGTCAATGTCAGACCTCACTGCTAAAAGTATTACACAATGTATATATACTACTAGTAAAGAGAAGAACGATAATATCTAATGCAAGGGGGAAGAAAGAACTAGGTTAGAAAGATATTAATACTTCAAGATGCACCCAAGCTTAGGCCTGTAATCCAAACTCTGATGGTGTCGACAGATGAATGCTCCAATATATGTTTCAATGGAAAAAGCAGGGATGTAGAAACTAACCATATGCCCCCATGCCAATGCATGCACTAGCCATACCACCTAGTGAAACACTTTTAGTATGACTGTAAGAGGCTTGTATGCATGCTTCTGTATGGAGGTTGGCATCTTTCTTATTGATGCTGAACATAAAGCATCTTAGCTGCATGGAAAATGTTTCGCTAACTTATGGAGTTTACAGTACCTGTAGACATCTGTGTACATATATAAAACACCTCAGTAAAATTAAATAATAGGGATGTGAAGAACAGTTGAGAAATTATTGATCATAATTAATTGCCATGCTGAGACTACTCACAGAGACTTTCTCCCAACCAGTGAGATTTCTCTGCTCCGTATGAGCATCTTGTCTCCTATTTCTGTTTGTTTTAGTTTCTTACCTGTTCTTTTGTGCAAGAAACTCCCAAATTCTGTGCACCCCAATACACTTTCTGGAGAATCTTCCAAAAGATGCCATTTGAGCAAGCATTGTAATGATTCTGCACAGATTGGTGTTCATTCTGGCCAGATAATGACCAGTAAACATCTACAAAATCCTACAAATTTATAGAAATATGTACATAGAGGCAAACAGAACCACTTATTCACCATTTGCCATGATTTTACAAAATTTGGATCATACAATTTGTTTGGCAACAGACTTTTCTCATACCTAATACATGTTGTTACGTGCTGTCAAGTCAGAACTGACTTACAGTGTCCTTAACAGGGCCCTCAAGGTAAGTAAGATATTTAAGGAGTGGTTCCGCTCCCCCAATCAGTTTCCATGGCTGAGTGAGGATTGGAACCCTGTTCTCCAGAGATCTAGTCCATCACTCTATCCACAACACCACACTGAGAAACCCAGCAATACTTAGTTGGGACAATTGTAGAGATACTTCCATAATTGCTTGGAAGTAATATGTATATGCATAGGAACCTGGAATGTAAGATCTATGAATCTTGGTAAGCTGGATGTGGTCAAACAGGAGACGGCAAGAATCAACATTGACATCCTGGGCGTCAGTGAACTAATATGGGCAGGAATGGGCAAATTCAATTCAGATGATTATCATATCTACTATTCTGGGCAAGAATTCTGTACAAGAAACAGAGTAGTCTTCATAGTCAACAAAAGAATGGGAAAAGCTGTACTGGGATATAATCTCAAAAATGATAGAATGATTTCAAGATGAATCCAAGGCCGACCTTTCAACATCACAGTAATCAAAGTTTATGCACCAACCACTGATGCTGAAGAGGCTGAAATTGACCAATTCTATGAAGACTAATAACACCTTCTAGAACTAACACCAGACGGGCAATACCGAAATCAGATTGATTATGTTCTCTGCAGCCAAAGATGGAGAAGCTCTATACAGTCAGAAAAAACATGGGAGTGAGAGCTGGACCATAAAGAAGGCTGACCACCGAAGAAGTGATGTTTTTGAATTGTGGTGCTGGAGGAGACTCTTTAGAGTCCCCTGGATTGCAATGAGAACAAGCCTATCCATTCTGAAGGAAATCAGCCCTGAGTGCTCACTGCAAGGGCAGACCCTGAAGCTCAGGCTCCAATACTTTGGCCATCATGAGAAGAGAAGACTCCCTGGAAATGACCTTGATGTTGGGAAAGTGTGAAGGCAAGAGGAGAAGGGGATGACAGAGGATGAGATGGTTGGATAGTGTCATCGAAGCTACCAACATGAATTTGACCAAACTCCGGGAGGCAGTGGAAGACAGAAGGGCCTGGCATGCTCTGGTCCATGGGGTCAAGAATAGACAGACATGACTTACCGACTAAACAACAACAACAACAACATGTACTAGAAAATACAATGTTAATAGTAACCTTCAAAATAGATTTATCTGCATGAAGGTGAAATCTTCTCTTCCATAGCAGGGGAAAGAGAAAAACCACCATAGAGAGTCAGTCTCATACTCCATATATTGAAGTTCATGTAATTTTAGTTACTTGATTGCTCTGATAAATAATTGGTATGATTAATTCACAAATAAAAATAAAAGGGAAAGAATAGTGTCCATTACTGAGATTTCTTATGAACCTGCTGAGTTCTGCCCGGGAGTTATTGCCATTCAAATAGAGAGTTAGAGAGAAGAAGAAGAAGAAGAAGAAGAAGAAGAAGAAGAAGAAGAAGAAGAAGAAGAAGAAGAAGAAGAAGAAGAAGAAGAAGAAGAAGAAGAAGAAGAAATGAAATTATAATATTAGAAATTGGATCAGTTGCCATGCCCCCAGTTGGGCTCTACTTCACGTGTTTTCATTTTTTAAAAATTACACAGAAAAACATGTAGCCAACTGTATGGCTAACTCAGTGGCTCAGGGTTTCACTGGGAGCCGGAATTTGGTTGGGAGTTTGGTTCCCCATGGAGCCTCTTGGCGGTGGAGCTGGCCTGGCAGGCCTCACACAGTGGTCCTATCCCAACCCCCAGGGGAGGGGAGTGCAAAACCACTTCTGAGTACTTGTACCTTGAAAGCCCTGGAAAGGCTGCCATAAGTTGCAATGCACTTGAGGGCATGCGTTGATTCTTAGCAGAGCCTAAAGTTGATGGTTGAAGTATCGTGTTTTAATTCTTTGATGTAATGTCAACACAAATTGCTTTTTTGAAAAGGACTATTCAACTGGAAAGGAGGGTTCTGTATCAGCAAGAAGGTCATCTGCGGAATCAGCAGGCGACGGTCATCAGACTTTTACAATGAACTGGAGTTCACCTCATCTTCTTTGGTGCAAAGTGATTGCTCCAGGAGGGTTTTTTCCATGGAAAGCTGTGTGTAACCCGGAGTGTGTTATTAAGCCTACACTGCAGATGGTGACTTTCTGTGGGAACAAAGGGGACCTGGCATTTGATTACAGTTCTTGGATAGTTTTAATTGAATTTCATTCTAGAGAAACGAGGGTGCTTCGGTGCAGAGTTTTTTCTGATCCTATTCTGCACTGTGATATCGAATTTTAGGGCCGATGGAGTGTCAGCTTATGGAGTGGAGTGGCTTTGTAATCATCTTCAATCTCCATTTTTGGAGTTTTGTCCATTATTGGAGCCTACGGCTACCAGCTGACATTGGGCCAATACTGCCATTATATTTGGTGCTGGTACGGTGGTATGGAGGCATCACATCAAGTGATGGAGGCTGGCCCATGGCTGTTGAAGCGAAGTGACTCCGAAGTCACCCAGGCCCTTACATTCATCTAGTTTTCTTTCCAATATTGTGAGCCCTATAGCTATATACGGGCCAATTTGGCCATTGTGTTTTGGCGTGATACCATAGGAGACAGCCTCGAGATAAATACCCTATTTCAAATCACGGAATGCTGACCTGGCCAGTGGAATGGTGAGACTTGAAGTCTCCTGTGATTTCCTTCTCAGGATTTTGTCCATTATTGGGAGCCCTATGTGCTACGAGATGACACTGGGCCAATGCTGGCATCCTATTTGGTGTTCACACACCAGTGTGGAGTCATTACCACAAGTGATGGAGGCTGGCCCTAAGGCCAAGGGAGCAGAGTGACTCCAAAGTCACCCATGATCTTACATTATTAGAGGTTGTGCCAATATTGGGACCCCTATGGCTACAAGCTGACACTGGGCCAGTACTCGTGTCATATTTGGCATTTACTTGGTGGTGTGGAGGCATCACCATCAAGTGATGGAGGCCAGCCCTAAGGCCGATGGCATGGAGTGACTCCAAAGTCACCCGTAAATTTACACCCTTAGAAATTGTTCCACTTTTGGGTGCCTTACAGCTTGGGGCTGACATTTGGCCAATTATGCCATCATAACTGATTTTGCTTCATGGCTGTGGTCCATCTGGAAAATGCCCTCACAAAATATCAGAGGGTTACGCAATTGGTGAGCCTTCCTGTTGCGCTGTTTGAGAGTAACCTGGAGTGGCTTCCCATATGCTTGGCATAAATGGTGAGCTGTGTGACACCCTGTCCCGACGACAGCTCTACTGTTTCAGAGCATTGGCACAGGAAGCTCAGGCTCAACCAGAGATATTGCAGTAAGAGGCATGGAGCGTTGGAGGAGTTAAGCCAACAGAGCAAGCAGTTTAGCAGTCACTCTTAGTACCTGGCGCAGCTATGAAGCTGCCTGTGAAAAATAGTTGTATTTTGCTATTTAAAAGGATTGGTTAGACCAGTGGTTCTTAAACTATTTGAAAGAAAAGCCCCCCTCCCCGTAGTGGTGGTGGTGCGGCGGCTCAGTGCCGCTGTGGGGAGGGGGTGATGGTAACTTCCTCAATGGCGGCAGTGGCACAACATCCACTGCTAGCACCAGCTGCTCTGGATCCATCACCGCGGGGAGGGGGCAATAACTTCCTTAATGGCAGTGGCACCACATCTGCTGCCAGCACCACCTGTCTGGATCTGGCGGTATGGGGAAAGGGTGATGATAACTTCCTCAATGGCGGCTGAGGTGCAGCGGCTCCATCTCCCACTATCGCCCCCTTTTGTTCCTTTGCCCCCGCGTCACCCCTTTTTGTTCCATCACCCCCCCTGAAAAAAAGAAATTGCCCCCTGGGGGTAATATCGACCAGGTTAAGAACCACTGGGTTAGACCATGGCCTATAACACCACCCTATGTTCCCAAATAACTTGTTTAATTAGGTCAGGTTTCAGAGCAGATTTGCATGGGACAATATGAGATCAAATTGTTTAAAGCAGCAATGCACTGTACAAGTTCTGGCACTTTTAGAATTAGCGAGCTGTGAAGGGCATCAAAAGTTGCTAATTCAAAATCGCCATTGCATAAGATGCACCTTTCCATAAGACGCACCAAATTTTTAGGAGAAGAAAACAGGAAAATATAATCTATTTTCTTCGTTCCATAAGATGCACAGACTTTCCACCCCCCTGTTTTGTGGGGAAAAAGTGCGTCTTATGGTGCGAAAAATACGGTACTTGATGAAGCCTGCTGCTTTAGTCTCTGTGGCAAGGGATACAGCCTCCCATTTTAATTGTTTTTCTTCCCCCGTTCTACAAAATTAATTATGCTTTTTCTTTCCTGTTAATTAATATCAGCTCTTGACATACTTGCTTATTTGCATTTTAGCAGAATGCACTGAAGATTAGACTAGGAGGTCAAATGTTGTGGAAACAGTGTGAGTCATGTCTCCTCAGGGTTTTCAACCTTTTATCTATTTTCTTGGTGATATCATGCATAACGTGAGTCATTTTGCAGGGGGAGCTTATCAGAGAAGGTTTACAGAACCCAGGAACCATGCCCTTTGTCTCTTCACACAATAGACTATCATCTAATGTGGCCCTTAGAGTTCAAAGAACCAAAGAGGCAACTTAGAGTTCACTTTCAAGCAGGAACTCTCCAATCTCCATTTATAATCCTACCAATCCAAACCTCTGTTTATTACATCTATCCTTGGATTAACATTAAAAGGTGGGCAGGCTGCACATAACTGCATATCTTCATTAGTGGAAATCATCACTTACAGCACTGAATATCCATATGAGTATCTTCTGTATATGTCAGTAATTCCACAAACATAGCGCTTTCCATGAGGGCCCAGCACATGCCACTGGACATGAAGTTGGCTTTCTACAAACATTCTGTCATGCGCGCCTCCCTGTACGTTCATTATCTCTGGATAGCAATCACCCAGAAAAGGATCCAAGATTTCAAGACTCTGAAAGCCATTTTTCACTTCCGCTGCTGAAGAGGACCTTCTGCTTCTTTTGCTCATATCGGGACTCTTTCCCTCCACTTTGTTTGAATTCTCCTCTGCTTTGTCTCTTACCTCTTTTGCCCCCATTGACTGCTGCTTCTTCAGAGTTGTGTCTATGTGCTCTTCATATTCTCTTATAGCCTTAAGTGTGGCCACTCACAGTTCCTTCACTTCTTCCAACAGTACTAGCAGCTTGCACTTGCTGCATGTATATGTCATGCTGTTCTCGGGCACAAGACAAACATTATGCACACTTTGCAGGTTATCAGCACTAAAGTATCTCTTCTTTCCATAATTCCTGATACCTTTTTACTTTCTTCTATTTGTCTGTGAGTGTCCTTTCCTTTGTCTTGCCTATCTGGAAGGATGCTGGGAAAGTCCATTAATGCATAATGATATATAACATGCACAAGGGTAGTCCAGCTCCAACATAGTTCTTTTTGGGTAGCATGCAGGTGAAAACATTATTAATTACCAATTCTATTTGGTTTGTAATTGGAAAGCCATTTATTCTCAGTTTCTTTCTGCAAACAAAAACGTACCTTGAATGCCAAAAGTCAAAAGAAATACAATGCTTTTCTCAATGGCAATGATTTTTTAATCCCTTGCAACGTGATGGAGGATTTTTTAAAAAAGTTCCTTGGGATAGTTTGTACCCAAAATGCACTGAAATTTGTCTTGCAGTAATAATCTATCACAGAATCTGTTTGTAGAAGGCATTATATTATGACTTTTTTTAAAGCCAGCTTTTGGATTGCATAGATATGGTCTCTGTTGGCATAACCAATGTTAAGTTTAAAAAAATGAAAACATTCATCAACAAATGATTTGTTACTGTGTTTCATCAATTTTTTTACTATAGCATTTTAGCTTCTATAGCTAAACTCAGAAATAATCTGCTTTGTTTTTACACATTTTATTGCATAATTTAATTGAAGGAGTTGTGACAGAAACAGAAGTTACCCTTGTTATCTCCCAAGTTCCTCCTCAAAACCTCCTTGCAACAGTTTCTTTATATTTCCAGTATCACAAGATATATTATGAAAACTATTCAGCATCTTTTGTTCTCGCATTTGTTCCATTCAAATATCACTGTTGGTATACTTCCATTTTATTCTTGCAGGTACATAATGGAGATGGAGATGCATATTAACAGTCTAGTCTTAGGCATATCAGCTTGGAGCAATGCCCTCTTGACCTCAGCGAGGCTTCTTTGCACATAAACATGCATAGGATTGCACATTCATTTACTCAAAAAATAATTCCTATTAATTTCAAGAAGTCTCAGGGTGGAACTAAACTTGACTACAGTTTGATTTGCAGCCTGTATTATTTTTGAAATCATAATCAGTGCTCACACAGGGACTGCAGATTAATTTGGGAGTTCACCCTTCATACTGGATGTGATAAGATTCACATTCCAGCCCACAGCCCCCACTTCTTTCCTTTCTTTTTCTGGTCCCACCTCTGCCATGTCATCCTTCCTCTGATTCAACCACTGCTGATCCTTTTGTGGCTTGCTGATTTCTCATCAAATGTTCAGTGTTCTAAATTTCTCCAAAACTGTCCTGTAGAAAAATAATGTGGAAAGATACTCAATTGTCTAGCGTACAAAACATCAAAAGTTTGAACAGTAATTTTGAAAAATACATCATAATTCACAGAATGGTTCCATGGATCACCATCTATCTCTTCCCATCTGTTACTCTTTTCTCTTACTTTCAAGTAGCACATTCAGGAATTACTCCATCTTTGGTCACACATACTTTTAATCTAGTCCACTCTCAGATTTGTGAATTAAGTAATTGACAGCACTAAACTTTTGCTTCACAACAAAATGTCCTTCCTACACGATCTGAAGCTTACAGTGTTTACAGGGTTCAGGGCTAGAACTTGATTCCCCACTTTAAAATCACGGTGTTTTGCTTTTTCAGGCCCTCTGGGCTACAGGAATAAACCCCCAACTGCTAACATCATTGAAACACCACTTACAGACAGGGCCCCTCATCTTTACAAAAACACATCACAACTAACAACACAGAAAAAAAGCCCATTCAGATTGTTCTGGCTTGAAAAGGTTGAAGTCCCCCAGTGGTAGAGGAAAAAAGATCTTTAAGAGCAAAAAACGGTTGGACCAATTTGCATCATGCAGTCAGTACTTCAAATTCACCTATGCCATAAGCAGAGCAAATTCTGTGGTATTGGACCATGTAGTTGCCCTCTCACTCACTGTACTAAAGCACAGTGAAGCAAGCATGTCGTTTAACATTCTTTCTACACAATCTTCTCAAATGTATAAACTGGCTTAAACTCTTTGAAGTTAGCAGATCTGAAGTGACATCCATCCACTGAGCATGTGGGAATAAGAGTCATAGTAAAAAGGGCTTTGACTCATCCTGGGGGTAAGAATGTGGATGTGCCCTTAATTGAGATGTTTCGTAAGCAACAAATTGCTGCTTTACTGTGAGCTCCTCTAAAGCCTGCTCTTGGTTTGCAAGTTCTTGGAAATAATTAGTGTTGATACAACATCTGCTCTTTGAAAGACAGCAGTTGTTATTTGGATTTTTTAAAAAGGCATTTGACTTGCCCCTAGGCTCTTAGACAAATCCTGCATGCAAACAAAGTCTAGCAAAAATTAATCTTTAGAAACAAACACGGGTGCCCTGAGCTTCTACTTGACATTACCACATACAACATTAGAATCCTCCTGCCCCTCGTCTTCTCTTCTCTCCAATTAATAGAGCTGGGCTGAAACTTTCTGCAACAGCCTTTCCTTTTGAAGAGGGCTGGAGGGAAGAGGGAGAGATGAGACTTTAAAAATGATCAGGCGGTATTTGTTTTCCTGTTTTCTTTTTAAAAAAACTGGAACCCTCTGTTCTCAGAAGCCAGCCTAAACATCCAAGCAGGCTGCCATGCTTTCCCACAATGCCTTTGCTGACATGCAATTCCCATCCCGTTTCAACTCAGGTGGCAGTGGCTGCACTTTCCCATGGCAAGTGCACTGCCAGAGAAACTTGTTTTTAAAGGATTTTTAAAATATAAATTCAATTAAAATGTAATTTAATTACAGGTAAATTTAAATTTTACATTTATATCCAAATTTAAGTAACATTCAATTTAAAAATTAGTAGTCAAGCCTTTAGCCACCTTATAAATTTGCTGTGAGCACCTGCATTAAAAAAACCAAAATCAAAAACTTGTTGTGCCCCAAGGGGTTTAAAGGCAGGGACCATTATATAGTGGTACCTCGCATTATGACGTTAATTCGTTCCAGCAAAATCGCTGTAGAATGAAAAAGTCATAATGCGAAATTAAAAAGCCCATAGAAACGCATTAAAACCCAATTAATGTGTTCCTAGGGGCTTGAAACTCACTGTCCAGCGAAGATCCTCCATAGGGCAGCCATTTTCGCTGCCTGTGCAGCGAGGAATCCGTCCCAGAAAAGAGTGGGGAGCCATTTTCTTTTACTCAGTGGCCATTTTGAAACCACCGATCAACTGTTTTAAAATCATCGTTTTGCGAGAATCAGTTCCCGAAGCAGGGAACCAATCATCGCAAAGCGAAATTCCCCCATTGAAACCATCGTAAAGCAATCACTTTTGCAATCACAAAAAGTTCGTCGTAGTGCGGATTCATCATTAAACGGGGCACCTGTCTTGTGAGGCACCACTGTATACATTGCCTCAGACTAGATGAAATTAATTTAATTTCAGTCAGATATGAAATCAGCCTGATTGAATGAGCCTAAATTATCCACCTTTGAATTTTGGACACATGCTTACAGTTGTTAAAATTTTCAGAATCTAGGTTAAGCTTTGTTAAGAATTGTGAAATGATGATTTGACAACTTTAAAGAAGTATTATTTATTTATTTATTTGATTTATATCCCGCCCATCTGATAAATCTATACCACTCTGAGCGGCTGAGTAGACATTGTTTCTTCTCTTAAATATTCTATTGGACTGTCTCTTCAACACTTTTCTCATAAGTTTGGTGAGCTGCAAATTTGTAAGTTTGGGCATCAAAGTAGTTAGTGAAATTCATTCAAGCATATCCATCCATGTCTCCATCCTCAGGCTCCAGTATCTGAAGTTTTTTTCAAGAAAACTAACCTAAATAATACTCTGGATACCTCCACTGATAATATTGCATATTCATGGAGTTTATGTTATGGTAGATGTGAGCTGTTTTATCTTGGAAACATCTTGGAAATATTTTCCAGCAAGACACAAATAATTCCATAAGATCATTCTAAAGGCCAGCTTGCAAAAGTCCTTGAACTACTCAGATCTTGGACAAACCAGAATAATTCCACAAAACCAGAGAAAACAGAGAGAACAAGGCAAGGTTGAGTATGTTGCCCTCTGTTGGACTGGCTCTCCAAGGTGGTCTTCAGGAGGAAGACGCTGATACCACTTAGGCCTGACCAGGGCAGCATCAGTTCCTTCCTTGCCTGGATAGAGAAAGCTTTAGGGGGCTCCACTAAATGTATCCAGAGCATTTGGAGTTTACAGGAGGGAAGCTTGCAGATGCCTCTTCAGAGGTATCTGCAAACTCAAACAGGACAGCTAAGCTGCTATAGTGAGCAGTGACAGGACTGGAGACTCAGCCAACTTACCTGTAGCTAGGGTCTGAGCCTGGACTGACTTACTAACCCACAGGGCTCAATCCACCAGGCATACACCAAGTGAAGTCTTGATCCTGCTATGTGGTTGTTTTGTGTTAGGCTTCCTGAGTAGAAATAAACAATCACAAGACAGTGCTCCAGGTGGCCTTGTTTTATCCGAAGGACATGGAGACTTCAGGGTTTAATGCTCTCCTCTCCATGAAGAGGACAGAAAGCCTGAAAGTAGCAATCCTTGTAACTTATAATTGATCCCATAAGGATTATGCTATTGCAGGGCTTGAATACTTATTTGTTTGTCCATTTAAAACATTTTTATGCAATCATTCAGTTATTATTTTTTCTCAGAGTGGTTTACTCTGTTTATTCATAAAACCAAATAAAATGCTGTTCTGTAAGAACAACAATTAGAAACAATTGCATCCAAACTATAACTAAATCAGTGACTTAAAGCCTGGGGAAAAATAAGGGTTAGGAATCAATGGAATATTTCCCAGGGTGGGGCAGAAAGTGCTCTCTCTGGTTGCCATCTGCATTATCTTTGCTAGTGTGGCCATCTGGAGGATCTTCCAAAGAGGATCTTACTGTTTAGATAGGGTGGTGTGGGATAAAACACACCCATGGGGACTTGGGTCACAAGCTGTATAGTTAAAGTAGCTTGTATTTACAAGCTTAATGAATAATAGTTCCTTCATCATCTAGTAACTGTGTCCCAGCTATACTACCCTTATTACTGCCACCCCACATCAGTCATGTAAATTGAATCTGATTGTTTATTAGGAATGGACCATAAAAATAACATGAGGCTACACATAAAAATTCAGACTATGTTCCCAAGGGCTGTGACTGGATAGCAGTTTGTAAGTAAAAAAACAGTCTTTAGCTGAGTTTTTGCTGATCAGCTCTGCTCTATGACTTTATTCCAGTTTAAGTGTATTATTTATTTTATATGCTGCTTTTCTGATCACCAAGGCTCCCGATGTGATGTAAAATAAAACACATTTCCAAAAAAATTAAAGAATTTTAAAAATAATATTTTTATTAGTTTGTATCAGCTTTGCTTTTAATTATTGTATTTTATTATTTTCATTGGTTATATTGTTATTGGTTTCAAGCACATTGTGTGTTGTGGTGATTCAGAAGTAACCTACTGAAATAATATAGGCAGCAGAAGTCTTAAACTTAGTATTTTATAAAAAGAAGCCTCCACAATTATTTTTTTACTTAGTGTTCTACCACGAAGGTCTGGGAGAAACTGAGAAATATGAAATGAAGAAACCATCAGTCCACCCAGAGAGCAATTTAAATGCAGTGTTTAAAGAGATTAGGGAATAGTTAGGATAGCTGATTTTAAGGCATGCAAACTGCTGGAAGGCACTGGCCTGCAACTGAATCAAGAGTGGTATCAAAACACACAATCAAATCAGGATGCAGGAAGAAGGATGAGTGCCATATGGCTCTGCCAGAGACCAGCTTGTTTTGGGGGCTTGCTTTGGGCCATTTTGTATCGATAATTCAAAGAGCACATTATTCTCAGGAACACCTGTTAAAAGTGTGTTAAAATACTCTGTAACTCTGAACCCACATAGGCAGTGGAAATTGCCTCAAGGTGAATTTTCTCACCCATGGGGTATCTTGATAATTTCGATCATCATGTTAAAGTAGCAAGAAAGACTGTACCAACATGATAAATTGCACCTTTAATACTAACTAAATATAAGCTGTACTGAGCACTGCTGAAATTGTTTTTCAATAAACTTGACTAAGACTTGGACTATCTATGATAAAATGGTTTTTCTGGATTAATTTGTGTGTCTTGATCTAGGGTAACATATGGAATTAAGAGCATCTTCATAATTAACTGAATTTCAACATACTGCTTCATACTGTGAACAGTGGAGTGTTTTGTTGTTGTTTTTAAGTCATGTCTGACTCTTCGTGACCCCATGGACCAGAGCACGCCAGGCCCTCCTGTCTTTCACTGCCTCCTGGAGTTTGGTCAAATTCATGTTGGTAGCTTCGATGACACTGTCCAACCATCTTGTCCTCTGTCATCCCCTTCTCCTCTTGCCTTCACATTTTCCTAACATCAGGGTCTTTTCCAGGGAGTCTTCTCATGAGATGGCCAAAGTATTGGAGCCTCAGCTTCAGGGTCTGTCATTCCAGTGAGCACTCAGGGTTGATTTCCTTCAGAATGGATAGGTTTGATCTCCTTGCAGTCTAGGGGACTCTCAATAGTCTCCTCCAGCACCACAATTCAAAAGCATCCATTCTTCGGTGGTCATCCTTCTTTATGGTCTTCTTTAAGCAGGTAAACAATATACAGCCTGTAACAGCCTCCCTCTACCTCACAAAGGGGGGTCGCTACGTCACTCTAAATCACTCTTCTTTTGCACTGCCACCAACCATTCCCTCAAATAAGTAGCTTCAGGCCAAAATATGATTCAAAATAAAAACTAAAGTTTATTGGGCACAAATAAAAGGAATGGTAAATCACTTATAATTAAATAATAATTCATTCACTATAATAAAGGCACTAGCACACACAGACTCTCACACTATAACACAGATCTCCTAACCCTATCCAAGCCCTATCAGTCCCTATCTATCCCTATCTATCCCTATCTAATCTCTCTCACACACGTTCACTCCCATTTGTACCACAGCTCCATCCCTTATGTCCCACCCTCCGTCACACCATTGGTAGATGACTCACAGCTTTAGCAGTGACGGACAGGTGAGGTCATAGCTGTATGTAACACAGCCTGTGGACTGTTAGGATTGCCAAATCCCAGGGTGAAGCCTGTACTTTTTCAGAGATTTGCTATGATTTCCCAAGACTTCAAATGGGGAAGTAAATCTTGTAGCAAGGTATACCAGAGTGTGAGAATTTTTATTCAGGTCTAGGCATTCACCTCTACCACTTCCCAGCTGGCAGTAAGGCTCATTTCAAGGCTTGCTTATTTATTTATTTATTTATTTATTTATTTATTTATTTATTTATTTATTTATTTATTTATTTATTTATTTATAACCCGTAAGAGGCATGATTTGGGGCAGTTAAAATATAATGTCATAAAAAAACAGCTGAGACATAAGGAACAACCAAAACATCACAAGTGGTGCAGCATTTATATAGTCATACATAATAAGTTAGCAGGCATACAGCATATAGTCATACATAATAAGTTAGCCATGCATCAGAAGTCGCTGCCAAATGCATCAATGAAGACCTGGGTCTTCAGCAGCCTTTTACAAGCGGGCAGGGAAAGGGCCAGGTGTAGCTCGACTGGGGTCTGGTTCTAGAAGTTTGGGGCCATGACCGAGAAGACCCGGCTTCTAGTAGATGCTTTCCTGGCCTCCTTCAGCATGGCCACCCAGACAACCATTCCCTGGGAATATCTGGTGGTGCTTTTATTTGAGTTGTACTTGCATTGTGTTGCCACATCAAAGAGCCAGAATCAAAGAGGAGCGAAAATAAAGTCAATTATATTTATTTAAAACATTAACAGGACACCCTATATCACATGACATCATGGTGGGTTGCAGAGGTTTATAAAATAATTAAAAAACATAAAAAAGTCAAAATAATTTAAAATTAAACTGTTTAAAACACACACAACATGAAAAAATTAAAATTATTGTATTAAAACCTATGCAGGCTAAGATCCTCAGTGCCCAAAGGTTTCAAATGTGTTTTGGCTTGGGTCCAGAATTATTTCATGGTTGCTGTCCGTTGATCCTATTTGGGGTGGGCTTTCCACAGTTGGGCTGCTTATAGCTTAGAAAGTGCTCCTCCATGTTTCTGCACAATGAACAGTTCTCAGATCTTAGTAATTGGACAGGTGTATATAGTTGGTGCATATACTTGGCCCTTTCTGTTATATGGAGCAAGGCAAGAAGGAGAATCCAACATGTAAGCCCTTTTCCTGCGTAATCCAGGGTAGCAGCAGCACCAGCAGCACAGGAATTTTTGGGGACCATTCCCATGGGCTTATAGTGAGCTTCTCACAAACCCTGGCAAGACCATAGAGCCTAGAAAAGCTCTATGTCATGTATGCTCTAGAAAGGTCCCTGTGGGACATAAGCCCTAGTAGGATTCCAGTGTTGGGAACTCTTACATATTTCCCTTTCAGTTTAGGCAAACAATACTATCCTATGATATCACAGTTTCATTATCTTTCCCCTTTCTTTCTTTAAAATTCATATGAAACAAAATATAAGCTTTGAACCTTGGTGTACCATATGCATTATGAAGGGGTCCGACAGATCTCATTCAGAAGAGTTGATAATTCCCTGATGTGTATTGGCAAGAATGCATTTTCTAAGGGAAGTACTAAAGGAAGAAATCCGTCTGATAGTGAGATGCAGCAAAAGCACTGAGATTTCTATTTCTTAAGACGTTCTTCCAACATTAAATAATGTGTACATGAGTATATGTGTGTATGAGAATTGCATGAGTTCTGTTTTACTGTCGGGAGACACAGAGCTGTGTAAGGATGCCTCACGTCATTCTGAATAAGTTGTCTTTTGCAGTGGTTCCTACTTGAGTACTGCCACAGCACCTCTCTTTCCAGCTTCATACAAATACTTCAGTTCAGACTAAAAATGCATGCAAAATTATGTGACAGATATGTGTCCTTTTGCTTCCACCATCCTATTCACTCTTCAATTCCCTTGTCTCTAAAATGCTACAAAATGCAGGCATCCTTGTGAGCCAACTTGTCTTGGCACAGAACATAATTACTTCTTTTCCACACTGATGTGCTATGCTTTAGCCATCAGGGACAAGTGAGAAGGGAATTAAAGTTGAATGTGGAGTCACTATGCTATCATTCAACTGAGATCTAGATGTATTTTCTGCCACATTAAAAAGCTGAGGTAGATAAGCAGATGAAACAAATGAATGAAGTAACATAGGATATACTGTGTCCACACAGAAATATACATGTACATAAGTACATGGGCACACACACACACACACACACACACACACACACACACACTTATGATTTATCTTTATTGCACAGTTTTAATACATCATTATGTTGTAGTATATTTGACATTTTTGCCTCTTGGGTTCTGCAGATGTCCTAAGATAAAAGTGAGTTAAAATTAGTTTTAGCAGATAAATACATATCAAATAATCCCATGCTTTTTGATCATTGTGGTGTCAACAAATGTCAATAAACGCATTAAGACATTTCAACTCTATCCCATACCTCTATTAGAAGTGACAGCAATCTCTCCAAACAGAAGGGCCCCACAAGATCCCCTCCCATAGCTCTAACAGTTACAGAAATTGAATAATATATTAAGATAAAAATAAAATTAATACCCAGCATTGTTTGTTTCTTTGAGAGCCTGTTGGCCGTGCAATAGAAAGCAATATACTTTTCCAGTAGAGCTTTTCATAAGCCATTTAACTTATATCTAATGACTATTTAAAGCAATCATATAGTTAAGAGAGCAAAGAATATTCACCATGCTTTCTAACATGACAAGTATTCACTGCCCTGTTTTCCTTGGATTCCATGTATTTAAAAAAATACTCCCTTTTGAATATTTAGAACAAAATCATTATGCAGTTTAATTTAGAAACTTATCGATAGTCATGCCTGCACTTGCAAAACAGAGTCATTTGATATGCATTTGAGAAGATACCTTTAATATACTTTTGAATCAAAGTATTTATTTGCATGCAAATAATATATTTTAAATTAGAACTTAAATTAAATCTAAACCAGGAGGTTGAAAGTTTGATGCAGTTGGTTAAAATGAAATGTTATGCAATATATCTATTCTTTTGCCACATAATTAAAGCAGTCATTGGAGCTGAAACCCTACATACAATCAAATCAGCAACTAAACATAGATTGCTTTTAGGAAAAACAAACAAATGAACAATGTTTTTGAGGAAGCCCTGGACTCACGTTAGTTTAAGGTAGTGAAATCACCACAACATGTTCTCATCCTATCAGATTGCTACAATGAAGGGACAATTACTCCCCATTTGGCTCAGGATTGGGTAGATATTTGGAAGAATTCTGGTAAATTTTGAAGAGTTCTATTCTGCAGTGTTGGTTCAAACATTTTATTGCATGATGGATAACTTACTATTAGAGATCCACCTGGTCCCATCACTGAGGACGTTCAAGAGCAAACTAAAGACCTGGCTCTACAGGCAAGCCTTACCAACAGCCATCACTATTATCTATCTATCTATCTATCTATCTATCTATCTATCTATCTATCTATCTATCTATCTATCTATCTATCTATCTATCTATCTATCTATCTATCTATCTATCTATCTATCTATCTATCTATCTATCTATCTATCTATCTATCTATCTATCTTACTCTTGTAGTAAAATTGGGCCCCATCTTTTAATGTATTTATGTTTTCATTTACTGCGAGGAGTACACATGTTCTAGATGGGTGGTATATAAGTCTAATAAATAAATAAATAAACAATAAATGAACAAGTGCCTTATCATGTTGTCTATGGATATAAATCCTTCTTGCATGAGGACCTGTCTTTCCCCCCCTGCCTGCAGTAAGCTGATATGTGTCCTGTTTATATTGAGAAGAGGTTTTGTATAACAGAAATAAAGGTAAAGGTAAAGGTTCCCCTTGACATTTTTAGTCCAGTCATGTCCAACTCTAGGGGGCGGTGCTCATCCTGTTTTCAAGCCATAGAGCCAGCACTTGTCCGAAGACAGTTTCCATTGCCATGTGGCCAGCTTGACTAGGGAACGCCGTTTTACCTTCCCACAGAGGTGGTACCTATTTATCTACTTGCATTTGCATGCTTTCGAACTGCTAGGTTGGTGAGGAGCTGGGACAAAGTGATGGGAGCTCACTCTGTTGCATGGATTCAATCTTACGACTGCTGGTCTTCTGACCCTGCAGCACAGGCTTCTGCGGTTTAGCCCACAGTACCACCACGTCCCTGATAACAGAAATAGTTTTGCATAAATTATGCTGGTTATGCATATTATGCCAGAACTGTTATAGTTCCTGCCTTTTTGTGTCAACATTTTTAAAAAACTGATTCTTCTGTTGAGTTGTTTACATTTTTGGTTCAAACAGTCCTACATGTATATGCTATTATTTTACAAAGGAAATTGGCAAGTCCCCGGCCCCAAGTTCCAGCGGTCCTAAAGACAGCAGGAACCCAGCCTGGCGCTAATAAACACCCCCAGACCTCAAGCCATCTTTAGTTGATGACTGTTGGTCTGGAAGTGGCCCAACGTATCTTCCCGCCACAGGCAGTGTAATCGCATGATCCGCAGTGCCAGGAGGTTGGATGCGCTGTTGGCTTACTTGAAATTACAGTGGAACACCCGAAAATACCTGTTTTTTTCTTGCACTACCCACCATAGAATAGGGACTAGCCATGCTATGTCCTGTGCCCGCCACCGAGTAATTCAAACTCAACAAGCAGGCCCCCTTTTATGTCTTCCAAGAAGACATCTAAACCTAAGTTTGGACCAATCCAAGGTGGACCGATCCAAGGCCACTGCAGACATCTCTGCATACCACTCGGTTAACGAGTGGTATGCAGGCTGTGTTAACATCAAGGGTATTCCTGGTGCCTCACCAGGCCAACCGAGGAATGCTCTTGAACCACTCGATCTGCATAGCATGATACCTTGTATTAAACCCATTTAAGGTTGCAGATAATATCCCAGGTCATATACTGGGAAGCTTGGGCAAATCATTGCCTCCAAGATATACTACCAGAACATCTGGTGGAGAATAGCCAAAGGCCATCAGCTTGTATAAGTGGTTCTCCTGCATGCTGCATATTTCTTTCCACGTGCTGTGCCCATGGGCTCCAAGCCCCAAATTGATCCCCCATGTGGATGTTTTTAGGCCTATTCCACTGGATCCTCTGGTGACACTCACCGATCCAGGCCGCCACAGGCCGCACTGCAGCCTCGCAGTTAACACCCCTGTGTGTTGTGTTAACGTTGAGGAACACTCAGGCCTATCCAGTTGGATCCTCTGGTGATGCCTCACTGATCCAAGGCCACTGCAGACCCCCCCCCAGTCCTCACAGTTAACACCCCTGTGTCCATGTTAACTTTGAGGAAAAATCAGGCCTATTCAGTTGGATCTTCTGGTGACACTTCACCAATCCAGGCTACTGCAGACCGCCCTACAGCCCTCACAGTTAACACCCCTGTGTGCCATGTTAACTTTGAGAAACACTCAGGCCTATCCAGTTGGATCCTCTGGTGATGCTCACCAAGTCCACTGCAGACCACACTAAAGCCCTCGTGGTTAACACCCCTATGTCTGTGTTAGGAAGGTCCAGCTCTCACTTCCATACATCGCTACTGGAAAAACCATAGCTTTGACTATGCGGACCTTTGTTGGCAAGGTGATGTCTCTGCTTTTTAAGATGCTGTCTAGGTTTGTCATCACTTTCCTCCCAAGAAGCAGGCGTCTTTTAATTTTGTGGCTGCTGTTACCATCTGCAGTGATCATGGAGCCCAAGAAAGGAAAATCTGTCAATGCCTCCATATCTTCCCCTTCTATTTGCCAGGAGGTGATGGGACCAGTGGCCACAATCTTAGTTTTTTGGATGTTGAGCTTCAGGCCATTCTTTGCGCTCTCCTCTTTCACCCTCATTATGAGGTTCTTTAATTCCTCCTCACTTTCTGCCATCAGAGTGGGATCATCTGCATATCTGAGGTTGTTGATATTTCTTCTGACAATCTAAATCCAGCTTGGGATTCATCCAGTCCTGCTTTTCGCATGATGTATTCTGCATATAAGTTAAATAAGAAGGGAGACAATATACAGCCTTGTCGTACTCCTTTCCCAATTTTGAATCTATCAGTTGTTCCATATCCAGTTCTAACTGTTGCTTCCTGTCCCACATATAGATTTCTCAGGAGATAGATAAGATGGTCAGGCACTCCCATTTCTTTAAGAACTTGCCATAGTTTGTTGTGCTCCACACAGTCAAAGGCTTTTGCATAATCAATGAAGTAGAATTAGATGTTTTTCTGGAACTCTCTGGCTTTCTCCATAATCTAGCGCATGTTAGCAATTTGGTCTCTAGTTCCTCTGCCCCTTTGAAATCCAGTTTATACTTCTGGGAGTTCTCGGTCCACATACTGCTGAAGCCTACCTTGTAGGATTTTGAACATAACCTTGCTAGAGCATGTGAAATGAGTGCAGTTGTATGTTAGACCAAACCTTTACATTCATTCAATTCTGACGAGGAGTAGACCAAACCTTTGCATTAAATCAATTCCTATGAGGAATAGACCAAACCTTTACTTGCATTTAATTCCTATGAGGAGTAGACTAAATGCTTTTATAAAAAAAGAACCCCATTTGCGCCTGCACACAGCGACTGCGAGGAATGCCACTGCCACTGCCGCGCCCATCTCCTCTCCCAACCCACCAGAGCTGCAAATTCAGTACAGCAATCCAATAAACATTAAATAAACATCAATTAAACAACAGCATCCTGGGAGGGAGCTGATGCTACCCTCCCTTCCTTCAAGGAACACCGATCCTCTTAAAGACGCAGCTCAATTCCAGCTAACAACGGAGCTCTCTTTCTCTCTTGGTGCCTGAAAAGGAAGAGGGTGGTGTGAGGGGGACTCCCTTTAAGTAACCTGGTGCTCCCCCCTCCTACTTACAAGTCTCTTGAGATTAACCAGTCTCGCATTATCCAGGGTGCAGGGCAAAAAGCCACCCTTGCTGCTCAAAGTCCATGGACTCATCAGCCACTGCAACATTTGTGCAAATTTCAGAAATCTCAAATTTAAAAAGGTGTTTTTGTCTCATTCTTGTGCTGGAGGCAAGGAATCTCATGTCAATCAGCATCTTGTGAGTAAATAATCCTGTGAAAGTTGTGCAAATTTTCAGTATTGCCCTTCCACTAGTAGTAGTCAACTGCTATCACAATTTTTAAATTAGAACAAGAGCATCTGACCTGAATAGATTTTCTCATCTTGTAGCTTCACAGCAATCAATACGTTTCATTAAAATACAGTGATATAGTGTTAGGAATATTTTCTGCAAGTGCCTACAAAGTAGCCTGGTCAGCCTTACTGTTGACCTTGCATGTGTGGAAATAATGCTTTATTTCCATTACATCAATATCTTATGATATCGCTGCAGCTCAAAAAAGATATAGTGGAACTGGAAAAGATGCAGAAGAGAGCAACTACCATTTTTCTCCATAAATATATGGGTCTTATATTAATTGTTGCTTATTTTCAGGGGATTTTTTTTCATGTACAACCATCTACATTTATTCAAATACAGTCATGTCATCTTCCTCTGGTTGCTGCATGATGGTGGAGGGCGGGATTTCACTTAACTAGGGCTTATTTTTGGAGTAGGATTTATATTACGAGCACCCTGAAAAATCATACTAGGGCTTATTTTCAGGTTAAGTCTTATTTTTGGGGAAACAGGGTAAAATGATTACTGGGCTGGGGTACGTCTCTTAGGAGGAAAGGTTACAACATTTGGGGCTCTTTAGTCTGGGGAAAGGAGCCTGAGGGGGGAACATGACTAAAATATATAAAATTATGCAGGGGATGGATAAAGTGGATAGAGGGAAGCTCTTTTCCCTCTCACACAATACCAGAACTAGGGGACATCCACTCAAATTGAGTGTTGGGGAAGTGAGAACACGACAAAAGCAAATATTTCTTTACCACAGGATGTTGGTCTGGCCTAGATGCCTTTAAAAGGGGAGTGGACAGATTTCTAAAGTCCAGCACATGTTACAAGCCATGATGGGGCTATGTAATCTCCAGGCTTAAAATGTCAGATGCAGGGGAGTGGTATCAGGAGACAGGTATCTAGTTGTCTTGTGTGCTCCCAGAGGCATCTGGTGGGGCCACTGTGTGATACAAGAAGCAGGACTAGATGGGCCCTTTGCCTGATCCAGCAGGATACTTCTTATGTCCTTATGAGAATATCAATTTCAGTTATCATTTCTCTCCTTCCATGAGCACAGTTGTGGTTGTAACTTATTTTCTTACCTTAGAACACTGGCCTTGCTCAGAGTGGACTGAATGCCATGCGTGACATAAAAACCAGGAAGAGTATTTGAGGTCTCATATTTACTTCTAGTGCTTCATGATCTGGAAACTGACAGTAGGACCAGATGACTTAATTCAGGAAGTAATGCTTCACGTAAATCACTTCAACTGCAATCCTCTTGTGCAACTAAGATGACATCATCAGTCCATAACAGTGAGATTTAATGTAATTTAAATTAACTGAAAGCTTCCTATTTCCTTAATTCCGTTGGGGCTTCTTTTCAACCTGGGAAGCCTTTGGGAGCTTCCACGTATTTGGCTTGAGCATTTGATATCCAAAAATCACCACCTGATCACCTTTAGTCTCCATTCGAGCCGTGTCGATACAGTGGTGATTTTTGGATATTAAAGATCCCCTCCCATCTCTATGTTCCCAAAAGCTTTCTCAGGTAAAAAATGAGCCCTGGGGCACATTGAAAACTGAAGGCAGGTATAGGAAGCGTTCAACTGAATTAAATCAAATATTACTATCCTAGGCTGAGGACACCATCCTAGTTACATGGGATAAAGTCACAGAACAATTAATAGTCCTAGCAATTGTTTGTAGTATAATGGTTCAGCTCTGTAGAGAGGTAGAGCAGATCATTCATGATGGGTCACACTGGAGAAGAATAGAGTTCTTTTCTTTTTACATGGGGTACCCTCTTTGTACTGTTTATGGATGCAATTGGGATCTATCGACAATGGCAATCTTCATTTCCAGAAAGATGACGTTCAAAAACAGAGGGCTATAGCTTGATGTGATCTGGGACTAAATTTTAATGTGACTATATTTCCCAAAAGTGAGTGGAAAATTTTGTTTGAGGTCGGGTAAGAATTATAATCATATAGAAAAGAAACATGATTATAAAGTTGTAATCTTTATTCTTATAATGATTGTTAGGACAAGCATTACAATCTGGCATTGGAGGGAAGTTGAGAGTGATCTAACAGAACTAGGTGTTCAATGACAAATCTTCAATCAGACTGTCTGCACAGATGTCCAGTATATAAATGAGTTCTGTAGCAAGTTTCCACAAAATCATTATTGTAGGTAAAAGGTTTAGGTCAAAGGGAGTGAAAAGACGAACTTCACTTTCATCTTCTTCTTAAGGTACTTCATCTGGTTGCATCTGGTTTGGTGAGCAGATAGATTCCTTATCTTGGACTTCCCCAGAATGCTGAAGTCTCACAACTGAACAAACAACATTGATACAATAGTGCCCAATAATATCTATCATACTGCCATGCTCCATGTTTTTATATTTTTCTATGCTTTTAATTGAATTTATTGTATTTAATTTTATTCTCACTCCACTTTATGACTTAATTTGTGCCCCTAATGTATTGATGCTGATATTTGTTATTTTGCTACTTTGTTGTTTTGTTGTAAACCATCCAGAGTGGCCTTTGCTGCCAGATGGGTGGTATATAAATCAAATAAATAAATAAATAAATAAAATAAACATGGGACAAAGAAATGTAAGCTGTGACCAGTGTTTTCATGAGAATATATTAACATGAAAGTATATGATCTGTCCAAGGTTCACTAGCCAAAGTTATGAGACAGATATCAAATAGTGATCTTTCTGAACCTACAAATCATGAGGAGCAATTAATATATGAAGTGCAGAGCAATTAATTGAAAATCACTCAGTCCTAACAATCTACATTTTCTCTGTACAATCTCTTATGTGCAAATAGTAAATAGCTTTCCATTTAATTGTTTATGTAATCACTTTCTAACTTGGGAGACTGTAGGTGACCAGCTTTGAAATGAACATGCAGTGAGAGGTTTCTTAATTGTTTTTGTATCCTATCTAATGGACACATTATTTCTAAATTTTTGTCCTAAGAGGCCCCTGAAAAATGTTGCTGAACATTCCAGTATAAAGATAGAGATAGGGTAGTCCAATTTAGAAACAAGCATTTGAACCAGAGGCCATCGAAACTCATATCCTGCATAATCTCCTTTTAAGTGCAACATAGTCACATTCAAATTAGTACTTTGATGTGGGTCAATGTGCAGTAGATGATTCACACTGATGAAGTGGTGAGTGATTTTAGGTTATTAGCAGTTGTGGGTGGTCTATTAGGGCAAATCAGGCATTGCCCCACTTCACGCTCAGTCTACATCCAGCCAGCCTACTTCTGCCTACCATTTTCTCATAGCCGGATAGATAGTGCCCTTCATGTGATCTCCTGATCAAGTCCCAGTCTCATATTCTCTCTGTGTGTGGAGAAGTTGGAGAGAACAGCACACTGCCATCTCTGGATCCACTCAACATTGACTGCTGTGCCTTCTACCCTATCAAACACAACGGACACCAGCTGCTACTGACTAATAGTTTTTGATTAGACTGTGCATAATATAGGAAGTCTGAATATGTAGAACTTCTTGATTATATCCACCCTTCCATACAACACCAGAGCTTGGAAATAACTAGTTTCCAATAGAAATTTATTTATAATTAGTTCCTTTTTGCAATCACTAAATCATGTGCTTATTGTAATGTAATGAGGGATAACTTCATATGTTCTGTGGTGTAGCTGAAATATTCTAGCTGTGTTTACAGTTACACAGGGTATTTGGCCTCACTTGTCAGATATATTTTATTTTGCATACCATTTAATTTTTTAAAAAAATAATTATTCTAGTTATTTTTCAAAATAATGAGCTAGTCATGCTACAGTTTAAAAAAAGGATGTGAAAAAAGCTTCCCAAGGCCTCGTTTCTCAACCAAAACATGGTGTCTTAACAGTAAGGCAGCCTGTCAATGACTCTCCAGCCCTTGTAAGCATTCAGTCCATGTCTCCAGAGCCCTAGTAAAATGCCAAGCACTCTTTTTTTTCTGTTGTGGTTTGCAAAATTTCTCTAGTGTCTTCGTGGAGCTAAGCACACACCAACACAAGCTGGTTAAAAAAAGAGAAAAAAACAGGCTGATTGCACTCAAAGATGGAAATGGCCCACCAAATACTTCTGTTATTTTTAATAGTCCATGTACAGGGACTGCAGCTAAATACTGCATGTTTACAGAAATGTGCAAAAAAACAAAAGTCACAGAAATGCACAGATTATCTCTAACCAAGAAAAGTTTCCACAGTCTCACAGGCAAGAAATAAGGATAGAACTCTAATTTTAACTAGCTGCTTTTAAAAAGTAACTTTCTTAATTCTTCTGTTCTCAAGGAAATGGCTTGATCCATTCCAGCAAAAAACAATGAAAGGTGACACATGTATATAAAAGAAGCAACTCTCTAGAGTCAGTGGCACAGAAATCACTAGGGGTCTCTATCTCTCTGTCTCACGGAATCCAGATTTGGTACTTGTTTTTTTCCCCCCCTTTATGGACAGCTCTGATTGTGGATCAATGAAAGCAAAACACTTCAGATAGTTGTGACTGCCATCTCATTAAATCCGATTAATCTTTAAAATGATTTGAATTTGGGGAAAACAGGGATGATTGATTGATTGACTAATTTCGTTTGATTGATTGATTGGTTCACCTTGGACTGAACTTGTATGGCTCAGCTGAAATGATGCATAAGCAGGAGATAACTGGACCCTGGTAGAGTAATAAAGAAATGCTGATGCAGTAATTTACCGTACTTTCCCCACCACCACACAGAAGTCTGGGTGCCTCCTTGCTCAAGTAGTGAAAAAGGGATGCCGCATGCAATGCAATCATTGTGTGAGTGCTCTGACTCTATGGTATCCAGTTTTTATATGAATGGGGTATTTGTCTCTCACAACAAAAACTTTCAGGCTTTGCTTTTACTCCTTTGTAGGATAAAACACTGCTGAAGACAAACAAGAAAGAGAATTTTGTGTAAAGAGACTATATCACTTTCTCTGATGTAAGTCTCTTTCCATGTTATCTACAAGTTATTCTGGAGCTCTTTAAAGATCTCTCTCTCTCTCTCTCTCTCTGTCTCTCTCTCTCTCTGTGTGTGTGTGTGTGTGTGTGTGTGTGTCTGTGAAGACAGCAGCACTGTGTGAAATAATTTTATACTTTATACTTTTACATTAGACATTACAGCTTTCTTCCTAGCTTACTCATCCTGTCTGCTGTAAAATATACTTTCATAACATTTGGGTTGATTTGAACTCTGACACTGTAGTAGGTTGTAATAAAAATCATAATAATTTCTCAGCGAGGATATGACAAACTGTGGCAGCTTTACTGAGCAATTTTTGAAGCATAGTTGATAAAACAGTCTGCTTGTTGTTATGTAGCTGAGCCACCACTTCATCAAGCATTCTGCTTATTTCCCCTCGTTATTGGAACCATGCCTTTCAGCTACTGAGATTTTTTAAAAAAATTAATATACAATTTAGACAACAAGAATATTAAAAATGTGTGGGTGTGAAATACTGAAAAGGATAAAAGTGGGAAATGTGAGATTAGCCTTTTAACTTTGCATGGGACTGTCAAGCAGCTCTTTTGCAGCACTGCTTTTTGAGGGGAGGTACATTCTCAAAGTAAGGAATTAAGCATCAACTCCTCATTAGTATTAATAGTGTTTTCACACCTAATTCTCCATGCTTTCAGTTGAATTTTTAATCATTAGCATATTAGGCATTTTGGTACCACCAGGCATAATATTTATGGCCAGAGGACAAAATGTACTTCATTCACAGAAATACACAAAAGAGGGTGGCATCAGCTCTTCTGCCTTCTTGGTTAGAGCTGTGTAGTGTGACAACCCCAGACCTACCGGGATATGCCACAGTTTCACTAAGCTGCCACCAACCATTCCCTGTAAGGAGTCACACAGACCAGGAATGGATTTTTAACAAACAAAGGAATAAGGTTTATTTAAATAACACACAGGGAAAAATAAAATGATCAAGTGAATAAGATACAGTAACGTGGCTTAGTCTCAATCATACATACACCAGTTTGGTTCACACAGAACACCTTTAAATAAAGCACAGACCCTGAACCTATCAGTTCTGGCTAACCATACAGACACCTGAACCTATCAGGTTGGTACTGACTGACACACAGTAGTACCCTGTCTGACACACAGACTCCCACACCAGCTTCTTCTCTCAGCTCTCCTCCAGCTTCTCCTACTTCACCACACAGGCTTCACATATATATACAGTACAGCCCCTCCTCCTGATGTCCCGCCTTCCACTCCTCATAGGCTGGAACTTTCCCTCCAAACCCATGACAGACAGGTAACATCAGTGCTGTATGTAACACCTCCCCTCTTTATAAGTTGTTTTGTAGGGGGAAAGCTAAGGTGCTTTTCTCCAAAAAACAACCTGGATCCAAAACATACAAAAACATTTATATAATAACATACAATACCATACTTACTTATACTTACACTAGGATAACCATATCAATTAGGCATTTAAACATTTACCATTTACAATACATCAAGTTACCTTTATTCATACAAACCAGGCATGTTTAATAAACAGATACATTTAACCTTTGGTCACCAAAATATATACATAGTCCATGTTCTTTCGCCGTCTTCATTCTTCGGGTCTTCTTGACAAGGCGTCAGCAACACAGTTCACTGACCCTCTGACCACCTTCACTTCAAAGTCATAGTCCTTTAGGTTTAAAGCCCACCTCATAAGTTTACTATTGTGGGTTTTCATTGTCTTTAACCATTGCAGTGGTGAATGGTCAGTGCACAGAATAAAATGTCTTCCCCAGATGTAAGGCTTGGCCTTCTGGATCGCGTAGACTATGGCCAGGCACTCCTTTTCCACGGTTGCCAAATGTCTCTCACCTTTCTGGAGTTTCCTACTCAGGTAGGACACTGGATGCTGGTCACCATTTTCATCCTCCTGGCAAAGAACTGCTCCTACCCCGCTGTTAGACGCATCGGTGTAGATGATGAACTCCCGGTCGAAGTCTGGAGCACGCAGCACTGGATAGTTGATGAGGGCCTCCTTCAACCTCTGGAACGCCTCCTCACAGTCGCTGGACCACGGGATGCGGTCATCAGTCTTCTTTCTCGTCAGATCGGTCAGCGGAGTCGCCATCTCGCTAAACCTCGGGATGAACTTTCTGTAGTAGCCCACCAAGCCAAGAAATGATTTGACTTTTTTCTTGGTGTTGGGTCTGGGCCAATCACGAACTGCTTCTATCTTGGCCTCTAGGGGTTTTATCACTCCTCCCCCTACTATGTGACCCAAGTCTTTTATTTCTGGGCTACCCAGCTGCAGTTTGTTCTCTTTGCAGAGCCTAGGCCAAAGCACTTCCTCCCCTGGGTCAAAGTGCCTCTCCCTGGCTTCCTGGTCATCCCAAGCTTTCTTTCTGACCTTTTGAGCTTGCAGGTTTTCTGCTGCTAGCTCTAGGTTTCTCTTTAGGTCATTCCTTAAAGAGTCTATATATGTCACCACATCTTGTGGGTCATCCTGGGTGATCTGCTCCCAATTTTGTTGTGTTTCAGTTCCATCTCTTTTATCCTCATGGCCATTCCCCTTTCCTTGGCATCTGCCTCTGCCTGCCTGATTTCAGCTCTTTCTCTGGCCTCCCTTTTCCTCACCCTCAGTTCATGCTGTTGGGCTAGAAGCATTTTTCTGATTTCTGGGTTCTGTTCTCCCGTGCTCTCATCCTGCATTGAGCCAAATTCAACCTCAGAACCTTGGTCCACCTGTGGGTCTTTCACTTCACCCATTTCTGCCATTTGGCTTCGAATCAAGGGCATAATCCCCCCCCCAGAACAGGCTGCTTTCAAAAGTCAAGCCTCAAAATAAAGCGACCACATTTTTTTTTCTTTTGCCTCAGAACCAGCTTTCTATATATTACTGCTGTTCTTCAGCACTAACTTGCAACAGTTGCGAGCCAGAGTCTACCCCCCTCTGCTAGGCCTCTCAGCAGGCAGGCTAGATCACTGCTACCACACAGTTTTGCCTCAGCTTTTTTCCCGCCAAAACAGGCTGCCTCAGAGCTCCCTAATCTAGTCCCCAATCTGAGGTTACACGTTCTTCTACTAGCGCACCCCCCCGTGAGGTACACCTAGAAGATTACCTACGTGCTCTCAGATTGTCCCTGACTAGACCCCCCTTGCTCTGGGCACTCTTGCCAAGGCTTTGCTGGACCACTGGACAACTGGACCAGTCGTATCCCACACGCTGGACACCAATCAATGTGACAGCCCCAGACCTACTGGGATATGCCACAGTTTCACTAAGCTGCCACCAACCATTCCCTATAAGAAGTCACACAGACCAGGGATGGATTTTTAACAAATAAAGGAATAAGGTTTATTTAAATCACACACAGGGAAAATAAACTGATCAAATGAATAAGATACAGTAACGTGGCTTAGTCTCAATCATGCATACACACAGTTTGGTTCACACAGAACACTTAACTTGAAGCACAGACCCTGAACCTATCAGTTCTGGCTAACCATACAGACACCTGAACCTATCAGGTTGGTACTGACTGACACACAGTAGTACCCTGTCTGACACACAGACTCCCACTCAAGCTTCTTCTCTCAGCTTTTCCTCCAGCATCTCCTTCAGCTCTGCTAAACTTCACACAGGCTTCACATATATATACAGTACAGCCCCTCCTCCTGATGTCCCGCCTTCCACTCCCCATAGGCTGGAACTTTCCCTCCAAACCCATGACAGACAGGTAACATCAGTGCTGTATGTAACACTGATGAGCCCGAGACGGAAGCAGAGGGAAGTTCAGAGGCTGTGGTGGAAACCTTGACCACGGACAGCAGATTCGGCCAAGAGCAAAAGGCAGACGCCACTCTCCAAAAGTGTTTTGAACAGGTGACAGACGCCCAGCTAACACCTGAAACCCCAGTGAGATTTCGAGAGGAAAAGGGAATTTTATATAGAGAGACCCTGAGGAATATCTCAAAAGGGGGAGAGTTGAGGAGTCAGCTAGTGGTACCTGAAAAGTATCGCCCCATGATCTTACAAAGGGGGCACCCTGACATGTTTGCTACGCACTTAGAGGTGAACAAAACACAGCAGAGAATCACACAGAATTTTTACTGGCCTGAAATAGGGAAGCAGATCAAGGAGTTCTGTAAACAATGTGATGTGTGTCAGAGGCAGGGGAATAACCGTGACAGGACCAAAGCAAAGTTGTGCCCTTTGCCTGTGATTGACACTCCGTTCAAATGTATAGGGGTGGATATTGTGGGACCTTTGCCCAAGGCCACAAAAAGGGGGAACAGGTTCATTCTCACCATCGTGGACCATGCCACGAGGTACCCCGAAGCCATTCCCTTGACTAACATTGAAACTAACACAGTGGCAGATGCCTTGGTGGGGTATATGTCCAGGATGGGATTTGCCTCAGAAATAATCACAGATTTGGGCACATCGTTTACATCAAAGCTCATGAAACGGTTATGGCAAATCTGTGGAATTAAACACAAGGAAACCACTGCCTATCACCCCGAAAGTAATGGGTTAACGGAGAAGTTCAATGGGACTCTGATGCGCATGATTAGGGCTTACTTGGCAGAGAATCCAAACAATTGGGACCAGAAGCTGCAATCCCTTTTGTTTGCTTATCGATCAGTGCCACAAGCCAGTACCGGGTTCAGTCCGTTTGAACTTTTATTTGGGAGAAGGGTGAAAGGGCCCCTTGATTTGATCAAACAAAATTGGGAGCAGATCACCCAGGATGACCCACAAGATGTTGTGGCATATATAGACTCTTTAAGGAATGACCTAAAGAGAAACCTAGAGCTAGCAGCAGAGACCCTGCAAGCTCAGAAGGTCAGAAAGAAAGCTTGGGATGACCAGGAAGGCAGGGAGAGGCACTTTAATCCAGGGGAGGAAGTGCTTTGGCCTAGGCTCTGCAAAGAGAACAAACTGCAGCTGGGTAGCCCAGAAATAAAATACTCGGGTCACATAGTAGGGGGAGGAGTGATAAAACCCCTCGAGGCCAAGATAGAAGCAGTTCGTGATTGGCCTAGACCCAACACCAAGAAAAAGGTCAAATCATTTCTTGGGTTGGTGGGCTACTACAGAAAGTTCATCCCGAGGTTTAGCGAGATTGCGGCTCCGCTGACCGATCTGACGAGGAAGAAGACTGATGACCGCATCCCGTGGACCAGCGACTGTGAGGAGGCGTTCCAGAGGTTGAAGCAGGCGCTCATCAACTATCCAGTGCTGCGTGCTCCAGACTTCGACCGGGAGTTCATCATCTACACCGATGCGTCTAACAGCGGGGTAGGAGCAGTTCTTTGCCAGGAGGATGAGAATGGTGACCAGCATCCAGTGTCCTACCTGAGTAGGAAACTTCAAAAAGGTGAGAGACATTTGGCAACCGTGGAGAAGGAGTGTTTGGCCATAGTCTACGCGATCCAGAAGGCCAAGCCTTACATCTGGGGAAGACATTTTATTCTGTGCACTGACCATTCACCACTGCAATGGTTAAAGACAATGAAAACCCACAATAGCAAACTTATGAGGTGGGCTTTAAACCTACAGGACTATGACTTTGAAGTGAAGGTGGTCAGAGGGTCAGTGAACTGTGTTGCTGACGCCTTGTCAAGAAGACCTGAAGATTGAAGACGGCGAAAGAACATGGACTATGTGTATATATTGATGACAAAAAGTTAAATGTACCTATTTTTTGAACTTGGTTTGTATGAATAAAGGTAAATTGATGTAATGTATATGGTAAATGTTTAAATGCCTAATTGCTATGGTTAACTTAGAATGTAAGTATAAGTAAGTATGATATGGTATGTATAACTGTTGTTGTGTGTTTTATCCAGGTTGTTTTTTGGGAAAAAAGCACCTTAGCTTTCCCCCTACAAAACAACTTATAAAGAGGGGAGGTGTTACATACAGCACTGATGTTACCTGTCTGTCATGGGTTTGGAGGGAAAGTTCCATCCTATGGGGAGTGGAAGGCGGGACATCAGGAGGAGGGGCTGTACTGTATATATATGTGAAGCCTGTGTGAAGTTTAGCAGAGCTGAAGGAGATGCTGGAGGAAAAGCTGAGAGAAGAAGCTTGAGTGGGAGTCTGTGTGTCAGACAGGGTACTACTGTGTGTCAGTCAGTACCAACCTGATAGGTTCAGGTGTCTGTATGGTTAGCCAGAACTGATAGGTTCAGGGTCTGTGCTTCAAGTTAAGTGTTCTGTGTGAACCAAACTGTGTGTATGCATGATTGAGACTAAGCCACGTTACTGTATCTTATTCATTTGATCAGTTTATTTTCCCTGTGTGTGATTTAAATAAATCTTATTTCTTTATTTGTTAAAAATCCATCCCTGGTCTGTGTGACTTCTTATAGGGAATGGTTGGTGGCAGCTTAGTGAAACTGTGGCATATCCCAGTAGGTCTGGGGCTGTCACAATCAGTACCCCCCTGAACTGTCCCCGTGGTGGCTTGTGAATGTGTAATCACTAGCACCCGTTTCACATGTTCAGCCAGGTCATTTCCCACGAGCACGGCTGCTGGCAGAGTCAATGAAATCGCTAGCCGCCAAACTCCCCTCCAGCCTTGAAAGCTCACAGGTACCTCAGCTACTTGCAGCGAGATTACCTGTCCCTCAATCCCTGCCACCTTCATGCTCTCATTCGGGATTATATACTCCCTAGGAATAATATCTGGATGGCACAGGGTCACCTGGGAACAAGTATCCCTCAGCCCCCTATACTGATGGTCAAGTATTCCTACGTCCACCCCTGCGGTTTCAAACAACTGCGAATCTGTTCTCACTAGCAAGCAGCGCTTGACCTCCACAAGAGGACCATTTCCCCCAGCCTGATCAGCAGATGTAACTGTTCCAGATTGAGTAGCCATGGCAACAGGCTTCCTCAGTGGCAAGGAGCTTTGCTCTTTCTGGACACAGAACACAGCTTTTGGCTTGGTTCCACTCAAATCATGAGGCACATTTCCTTTTATCTGCTTCCATTTCTCACACCCTGAGATTAGATGGCCCTTTCCCTGACAGAAATAACATTTTCTGCTGTACTTGGAGTCTTTCTCCTCTGGTTTTGGTTTTCCCTCCAAAATCTGAGGTCTTTGTGGTTTCATGTCTGAGGGCTTCCCTTCACCATGGGTCCCTCCCACTTGCTGGTTTTTTCCTGGTCCCTGAGAGTACTTGCTGTAGGTTTCTTTAGGTTTACCTACAGATTTCCTCTCACCTAAGGGCTTTCTTATTTGGGAAATAAAATCTGCGATCTCGGCCACCTCTGCCACAGATTTCGGTTTCCTTTCCCTCACCTGGAACTTCAGTTCCCCATGCAGGACTGAATAAAACTGTTCCAGCGCTATCAGGTCTTTGAGCTGCTGGAAGGTCTCTGTTCCCTCCTGAGATAGCCATTTCTCTAGCAACCTCACCAGTTGGGCCCCCACTTGGGTAAACGTCTGCTCTGGTTTCTTGGTGAGTGACCTGAATCTCTGCCTCAGCTGTTCCACATTTATCCCATGTCTGGCAAACACCAGTTTTTTAAACTCAGCGAAATCTTTTAACAGCTCCTCTGGCATCTCTGCATAGACTTCTGCCAGGCTGCCACTGATTAAAGATCGCATAATGGTCATCTTCTCAGTTTCCCTCACTGAGAAGTCCACAAACGATCTTTCCACTAGGGAAAAGAACACTTCAGGGCAATCCCCCTTGTGGTACACAGGGAATTTCTTCAGGTCAGCTTTAGACAATTGGCCCCCCTCAGAATCTCTATTGTTATTATTATTCTGATTCATCAGTTCCAATTTTCTTAACTCATACGCCATCCTTTCTTTTTCCAGAGCAATTTTCTCTCTCTCTAATCTTTCTTCTCTTTCCAATTGCCTCATCCTCAGTTCATGCTGTTGGGCTATGAGCATTTTCCTGAGTTCTGGGTTCTGTTCTCCCGTGCTCTCATCCTGCACTGAGCCAAATTCATCCTCAGAACCTTGGTCTACCTGGGGTTCCCTCGCTTCACCCATTTCTGCCATTTGGCTTCGAGTCAAGGGCATAATCCCCCCCCAGAACAGGCTGCTTTCACAAGTCAAGCCTCAAAATAAAGCGACCACTTTTTTTTTCTTTTGCCTCAGAACCAGCCTTCTATAGATTGCTGCTGTTCTTTCAGCACTAACTTGCTACTGTTGCCAGCCAGAGTCTACCCCCCTCTGCTAGGCCTCTCAGCAGACAGGCTAGATCACTGCTACTTCACTCAGCTTTGCCTCAGCCTTTTTCCCGCCAAAACAGGTTGCCTCAGAACTCCCTAATCTAGTCCCACCAATCTGAGGTCACACGTTCTTCCACTAGCATACCTCCCCGTGAGGTAAGCCTAGAAGATTACCTACGCGCCCTCAGATTGTCCCTGACTAGACCCCCCTTGCTCTGGGCACACTTGCCAAGGCTTTGCTGTACCACTGGACAACTGGACCAGTCGTATCCCACACGCTGGACACCAATCAATGTGACAACCCCAGACCTACCGGGATATGCCACAGTTTCACTAAGCTGCCACCAACCATTCCCTGTAAGGAGTCACACAGACCAGGAATGGATTTTTAACAAACAAAGGAATAAGGTTTATTTAAATAACACACAGGGAAAAATAAAATGATCAAGTGAATAAGATACAGTAACGTGGCTTAGTCTCAATCATACATACACCAGTTTGGTTCACACAGAACACCTTTAAATAAAGCACAGACCCTGAACCTATCAGTTCTGGCTAACCATACAGACACCTGAACCTATCAGGTTGGTACTGACTGACACACAGTAGTACCCTGTCTGACACACAGACTCCCACACCAGCTTCTTCTCTCAGCTCTCCTCCAGCTTCTCCTACTTCACCACACAGGCTTCACATATATATACAGTACAGCCCCTCCTCCTGATGTCCCGCCTTCCACTCCTCATAGGCTGGAACTTTCCCTCCAAACCCATGACAGACAGGTAACATCAGTGCTGTATGTAACATGTAGAAATGGTCTCTTGAGGTTCTGCACCACATTAGTGGGTGGAAAAACTGAAGGGGGGCATATTTTACTGAGAAGAACGTTTTTTCCAGAGTTCATCGGAGATGGAGCTTACCATTAACAGTGACAGGAGCAGAAGGGTAAATCCTCACTTGTCTTGTCCTTACATACCACAACAAAGAAATGATTTTTCATCCTTCTTGTTCCATGAAAATGCAAGGAATGTTATGGCACTTTTTCCAAGAGAAGGGGATGAGAATGAGAATAGTTTTTGTGCACATTAAGCAAAACTGTGGCAATAAGGAGAGCAATGTTTTAGTGCAAAATGCACTAAATCACTGGTTCTTAACCTTGGGTTACTCAGGAGTTTTGGACTGCAACTCCCAGAAGCCTTCACCACCAACTGTGCTGGCTGGGGTTTCTGGGAGTTGCAGTTCAAAAACATCCACGTAACAAAGGTTAATAACCACTGCTCTAAATGACTATGGTGGCTGCTTTCTCACACAGATATTTAAGATTTAGAACACATCAGAGGAGTTACCAGCACCTTTCCAAACAACCAGGCAGTTGTTCTGTGCTTGCTGTGTCCCTGTGCTTTGCTTCCCAAAGTTCTGCTCAGCATGAACTCTCTCTCTCTCCTTCTTCGCACATTAAGGCTTTCCAAATACTGAACAACTGACTAACGCTACAGTCAAGAAACAATTCACCCACCCATCTTTCTACACCTATATAGTTTTAGACACACCAGACTTTGTTAGGCAGCTCTGTTGCAATGCTGTCTAACCACGAGGGGCATAAATAGGCAGACTTTCTATCATGGCAACCATTTCGATTTTCCTGAAGTGCATTGCAGGACTTAAATTATTTCCACTGACTGACAAGACAAGAAAGAACATCCAAAGAAAAAGAAACATGAAGGTTGTAAAAGAAATCATTTACTTATATCATCATTATTCTTACCTTTCTGTCAACTGAATACCTTAATAAAGCTTTCCTTCCTGCATTTCCCCACCATTTCTCTGTAGTCTTGGTAAATAGCTAGCATCACTACCAATATACCTTTTCCTGCTTGCACTAGAAGTCAGAATTCCATAAGATGGAAGGTATCTCATAATCACATTGGAAAAAAAAAATCTACAAACATATCATACAGCTACAAGCATACTGTGTGTACTTAATTGTTCCTGCTGACCTGAAACATGAAACCATTTCCCAAAAGACATTGTACAAAGGGATAAATTAGTAAAATTTAACTTTGAAAAAATCTCTGGCCCAAGAAAATAAACATCAAAACTTTAACTCTTAAGACTAAACCATGCTTTGCCCTTTAACAAATAACAAATGTTATTGATTTGGCTCAAACTGACACTTCTATGTTATCAGACTTCAAAGTAATTTGTTATACCTTTTTTTCTCTTCTAGATAAGTAGTAACCCATAGCATCAGTCCCTCTTACTCACAATTTCTGGTTGAATGGTCATCCAGCACAGGTTTAAAATCTGGTGCCTCCTGGGACTATACAATAAACTAAAAAAGAAAAGAGAGGTTTGTGTGTATGCTTATGTTTTACTTAGTCATTTCAGGGGGAAAGTTTATAGTTTAAATTTATGTTCCTTTTCATTTCTTTTTTCCTGAAAGCATCAGAAACAAGATTTAATATCAGAGAGACACAGCTACCCCTGTAATGTCAATGTGCTGTGATTTCTCTTTATGATTGTAATATTTGTTTTCTTAAACATTCACCTATGCTTGTCGCATTGATATTGCAGGTAGTACTGTAAAACCTATGCAAACTGAGACTTCTATTGAGGTATACTGGCAGAGGCATACAAACCTAGGCTTCCCAGAAAAACATTGGGAATGAGGAACAGCAGCCCAAAGGAAGGCTAAAGCAGAATGGAAACATCATTGTGGCTGATTTAGCAGAAATCCTAAGTGAAAGGTTTAGGGTTCTGAGGATGGAGATGCTTAAGCAACTATGGAGCAATAGCCTAGAGGATTCATTTATAGTTCCTTCTTTAAAATTGTGGTTATCAAGACTGAAATAAGTTAACTGAAGGTAAGGTTATGCGTTTAAATACTCCTGGTTTTGCATTGGGTTTGGCATGCTGAAACTGATTTTAAAATATCTGATTACATGATGTACAGTGAAACACACTCTCTTTTTTTGTGAAAAAAGGATTAGCCCGCCGCTAAGCCTCCGGGCTTTGAGAGAGCGGGCGTGGTTTGCCACCCTCCCCGGAGGGAGACGAGGCATCGCGAGAGGAGAGCTGGGGGGGGGTGAGAGCAGGCAGTATAAAGGGCTGCTCCACCCCCGGGCGATTTCTCTTTCGGTTCTGGGCAGAGGGGAAGGAGCATCGCTGCGACGAGCTGAAGAGCTGCGTCACAGCGACGGTTTGGCCGGGCAAGGAGATCGGGAACGCGGCGGCTTCCCGCAACTTGAGAAGTACGGTGGGGGAACCTGAAGGAAGGCAGGAGGTGGCCCATCGCTGGCGGAGGGGCGGCTGCTTGCCGCGCCGGTACCGCGGGGGGCTTTTGTTCTAACGGGGGGGTGGGGAGGAAGCCTACTCACCCCCCCTTTCCCCGGTGGGTTCCAGAGAAGCCGGCACAAGACGCGTGGCGGCAGGGCCAGGGGGTGCTCTCCGCAGGGATTTGGATCACCCCCTCATTGCCCCGTCACCGCGCGCAAATGAAATAAAATAAAAAATAATAATAAGAAATACTAATAAAATGGCAACGGAAAGGGGAACGAAGTGGGGGTGGTGATGGGGTTTTAGGAGGCGTAGTGCCTGGGGGGTGAAGCGGATCGGTCGCCGCTGTTGGCCCCCTACCCCACCCCACCCGCCGCTTTGTCGCTGTGTGCGAGCTAGTCTCGCTTTCAGGCCGGGAAGCCATTTTAGTTGCCGGGCGCCATTTTAAGGGCGCAGGAGACGGCGCGGGCGGTGGCTTGGCCACCGCGCGGCCCTCGGTGCCCTGCACCCTTACCCCTCGCTGGGGATGGGTGGGTGAGCAGGGCATACGAGTGGTGGGGTACAGCAAACTATATAAAATAATAATAATAGTAAATAATAGAAAGGAAATAAAGAGTAAAAAAAAATAAAATAATAATAATAATAATAAAATAAAATAAAATAAAATAAAAAAAACAGGAAACAGGTTGGGATTAGTGTGTGCGCGGGCGGATAGGCGGGCGCACATATGTATTATGTGGTGTGGTAATTGAATGAATAGGGTATAAGGGCATAGGAGTCTATCTTTGAAGGAGCTTGAGTCCGTGGAGATTAAAAAAAAAAAAAAAGGTGTTGTATATATATTTATAAAGTAGAAGATAAAACAATGTCTATATGTGTATATGTATGTGGGTGTATATGTTATGGCTGAATGGATTGCATAAATGAATAATAGGTATTTGGGTATGTATGGAAATATATGTAATTACAGATAATATTGAAGTAAATAAAATAAAATAACAGCAAAACAATGATAATGATAATGAGATAGGTAAGTATTTATTAGAATTAATATTGTTGTTATTGATAAGAACAATAATAATAATGATTATGATAATAGTAATTAAAAAAAAAAAAGAAAAGAAGAAAAGAAAAAACGAATGGTACATTACAAGTAAATAGGGATGGATGTCTGTTGCCTTAAAGGTAATTTAAAAAAAAAAAAAAAAAAAGGAAAGAGAGAAAAGAAGCAGCAATAAGCTATGTTGGGAAGGATCTGAGGACATATGGTAACCTGGCAGGCCGGCAGGGTATGGATATTCTTGGTAGCGTTGCAGTGCGGGTATGGTTCGGAATATTGGTCGCTGCCAAGGGCGGGGGCAGCGATTAGCGCCCTCTGCCTGGGTGATGGGTATTTGCACAGGAGGATAATCTGTTGAAATTATCTCTTTTTCTAGGACATCTGGAGATAGTAGTGAAACGGACGCTGGCGAGGCGAGGTTGTATTTTCAGATTCGGGTGTCTTTGGATGGGGGGACCCTGGTCAGGGACAAAGGGCCAGTTTTTCGGCCCACAAGGATAATTGATTGGTTGTGCAGCGTAACGCCAGAGGGTGTGATAACTCAGGGTGGTTTTATTGGATAAGTGTAGTAGGTGGGGTGGTGAAGTGATAGGTAGACTTACTTTGTAAAGGTTGGATAGAGTCTACAAGGCAGCATCTGTGGTGTTTGCGATAATGGCGTCGCGTAAGGGACGTGGCACATCAAAAGGCAAGCAGCCAGCTAAAAGAAAATCGGTGCCACAATTATCGCCACCTCACTCATCTTCGGATGAGGATTCATGGCCAATATGGCAGGCGTTGCAGGAAAAAATGGCGGCCATGGAAGCGCAAAGGTTAGCTTCTCAGCAGAATCAGCCGCGGGAGGACCAGCTGCGCAGATCAGATAGGGAATCAAAGGGGCTCAGGAAATCTAGATTGAAGTCCATAGCCCAAGATCTGATGGCCCGCTTTACGGCTTTTGAGTCCTCACAGGCACACGATAACGCCCGGTCGGCAGAGGCGCCCAGTTCACCAGGGCGCTCCACATCGGCGGGCAGGAGCAAGGAGACGGCAGCTCCTTTGAAGAGCATCGTCACATCAGCAGCAGGGCAAGACGCCCGGGATGAGGTCGAAGAGGGTGAGATCGTGTCGGATCCCCTGTTGGAGCATTGCGTGGCTTCTACGTCGGATGGTGAGTGTATTATCGCACCACAACTGCAGTCACCATGGCCTGTTTGGCCTTGGGCTGGCGGGGCTGCAGGCACACCTGCCGGGCATACATCACAGACTTCACAGGGGTACCCTAGTACATCGTGGCCTTATGTCGGTCCACAGTGGGGCACATGGGGTATGCCATGGGGGGGTTCCCCTCCTCCGACTCCGCTGGCTAGCACGGAGGCTAGTGGGGGCTGGCATCCATCGGTACCCAACACGGGCTACAATACGGTCCCGACGGGCTCGCTGCCGTATGCAGATTACGCGACGCCCGTGGGAGACCATTTGACGGCGGCCACGAAAGAAAAAATTTGGTGAGGCGAATACGTGGATTTTTTTTGAATTACTTAATAGGGACAGTGACAAAAAAGATTGGGATAAGGAGGATGAAAGAGAGAAGGAAAAACGGAGGAGAAAAAAGCCAGATAGGAATTGGTCGAACTGGCTGCCGGGATTTGTAATTTATGCTGGAGTTTTGATAAAGATGCAGCCCTGGAGGGCACCAGCACTGATCCAATATTTGGACACTATGATTAGGGCATCTACGGATTTCGAGGGGCTAGCATGGTTGCGTTACGATGAGGCATTCCGCATGAGGAGTGCCATTCAGCCCAACCTTCGTTGGGACGAGCCTCATCCCCGCTTGTGGTTGCAGCATATGACACCGGCTAAATCTAACATGGGGGATAGGTTTGATAGTGGTCATTTGAACAGGAGGTCACGCCAGACCCAGTTTGCCCGCCCATGGGCGGGACAGGCGGTTCAACCCCGCTTGTTATGCTTTCAATATAACGCAAGAGGTTCCTGTGCAAGAAAACCGTGCAGGTTTAGGCATGAGTGCCTTACATGCGGAGGTCCGCACCCAAATTCCAGTTGTTTCAAAGCAAGGCAGGACAGGGGGGCAGGAGGTCCCAAAAAACAAGGGGGTGGAGGTGCTCCTGGAAAAGGGGCCCAGCCCAATTAGAGTGGAAATTTTGGAAGTATGGTTGCAGCGGTATCCGAGGCGAGAGGAGGCCGCATACCTACTTGAAGGGTTTAGAGAGGGTTTTAGGATACCGGCAGTGGGCGAGCGTAAAGGATATTTCGCAAAGAACCTGCGATCAGTGCAGGGGATGGAGAGTATTGTTTTGCAGAAGATAGGCAAGGAGGTGAAAGAGGGGCGGGTGTTAGGCCCTTTTAGGACCCCACCCATTGAGAACCTGAGGGTTTCTCCGTTGGGCATTGTGCCCAAGAAAGCCCAAGGTGAGTTTCGCCTGATTCACCACTTGTCTTTTCCTGAGGGGGAGTCGGTTAACGATGCCATCCCATCCGAATTATGCTCAGTTAAGTACACGTCCTTTGACGAAGCGGTTGATATGGTTAAAAGATGTGGTATTGGGGCGGAGCTGGCAAAATGTGACGTGAAATCGGCCTTTCGCATTTTGCCAGTGCACCCTAGGGATTTTAACTTGTTAGGGTTTCAGTTTGAAGGTTTGTATTATATAGATAGAGCGTTGCCTATGGGTTGTTCAGTGTCTTGCGCGGCTTTCGAGAAGTTTAGTACATTTTTGGAGTGGAAGGTGAGACAGGTAACGCGCTGTACGTCTACGGCGCATTATCTCGATGATTTTCTCTTTTGTGGGGAAAGGAATTCGGGAAGGTGCCATTTTATTCTGAAAACATTTAAGGAATTGGCCAAGGAGCTGGCTTTGCCGTTGGCGGAGGAAAAGACTGAGGGGCCGACGACGGTATTGACGTTTTTAGGCATAGAAATGGATACCGAGCGGCAAACGTCAAGGCTACCGAGGGAGAAGTTGGAAGTTTTGAAGGCAAAAATAGGAGCATTGTTGGGGAAGTCAAAGGTGACTCTCAAGGAGCTACAGGAGATAGTGGGACACCTTAATTTTGCTTGTAGAGTGGTGGCTCCAGGCAGGGCATTTATCAGGCGCATTATTGCGGCCATGGCCGGTCTAAAACGCCCGCGCCATCGGGCCAGGGTGACGCATGGCATGAAGGAGGATCTCAAGGTGTGGTTGCAGTTCCTGGTAGGATTCAACGGAATTTCCTTTTGGCGAGCGGAGAGGAGCGTACAGGTTGAGTTTCATGTTCATTCTGATGCAGCCGGTGCACATGGTTTTGGCATTTATCATAGAGGAAAGTGGTGTGCAGGCCCCTGGCCGGATGAGTGGCAGGAAAAGGGCATTACAAGGGACCTTACGTTTTTGGAATTTTTTCCCATTGTTGGGGCCCTTTGGCTGTGGTCGGAGGAATGGGCTAACTCGGTAGTACGCTTCTGGTGTGATAACGAGGCGGTAGTGTGTATTATCAATAGCCTAACGTCGCAGTCAGAACGCGTGATGGGTTTAGTTAGGGCATTTACATTGAGGGCGCTTCAGTATAATATATTAGTACACGCAAGGCACATTCCTGGTTTAGATAATAGCATTGCCGATGCTCTATCACATCGGCAGATGGACCGTTTCAGGCAACTGGCGCCGGAGGCCCAGGAGTTTCCGGAGATACTGCCACAGGAGGTCTGGCAAATTGGCGGCATGATGCATCCGAAGCGATAGGTTTGGCTTTGGCGGTAAGGACTCAGAAAGGATACTCGGCTGTGAGTAAAGAATTTATAGAATTTTGAAGTTTGGTAAAGTTAGAGCAGGTTTGGCCGTTGCCGGTGGAACACCTGCAACAGTTTATGGTTCATTTGTATAGGAAGGGGCTAACGCCGGGAACTATACAGGGAAAATTGGCGGCACTGGCATTTTATTCCAAGGTGAGGGGTTATAAGGATTACTCGAAGGATTATAGAATTAGAAAGATGCTTGAAGGGTGGACTAGGAAGAGAGGGAAGATCCAGGATTCCAGGTCACCCATTTCTCCAGCATTGTTGCAGCAGTTGTGTGAGCAATGGGCAAGTTTGTGCCGGGACGAATACGAACGGACATTGTTTCAAGTTGCATCGTTACTTGCATTTTTTGGGGCGCTCCGGGTTAGCGAGTTAGTAGCAAAAGGTAAGGAAGACAAATCAGGGCTGGCACTGCAGCGAGGGGACGTCAGGCTAGTGGATAATAGGTTAGAATTGTTTATTAGGCGTTCAAAGACTGACCAAGCGGGTAAAGGACAGCGCCTGGTGTTGGGACAATGTAGTATAGCGGGTATATGTCCAGTGCGGGCTGCAGGGGCGTATATAGAAAAGAGGGGACAGGAGGAAGGGTACTTCCTTCGGCACATCGATGGGTCGCCCTTGACAAAGTACCAATTTTGGAGAATGACAGACATGGCGTTGCAAAAAGTGGGAGTGCAAGGCCTACGTTTTGGCACACATTCCTTTCGGATTGGGGCGGCTACCACCGCTGCCGCGCTAGGCTACAGCCCTGAGGAAATCAGGCATATTGGGCGATGGTCATCAGCCAGTTACAAAAAATATATTAGGACTACATCTAACGAGTAGGTAGGGTGTGTTTGTGTGTTACAGGTTCAACGGTTCGCGGACGGCGGAAGGAAGTTTGGATCGTCGGCCACAGTTACATTTATTGGGCAGAACGATATGCTGCCTCCTCTCCTTGGGGGAGTGACTTAGGACTGGGCGCTTTGGCGCACATTACGTGGAAGGGCTCCCGAGGAATGCAATGGATGCAGTTCAACAGGATGGTGGCCTTCGGTCCTTCGCCGCCGGACGTGTTGGTTGTGCATCTGGGTGGGAATGACTTGCCCAGATTTGCCGGTAAAGCTTTGATCATAGACATTCTGCGGGACCTGAAATGGTTGCACCGCAAGTATCCTTTCCTGCGGATTTTGTGGTCTAATATCACTCCTCGGTTGGCCTGGCGAGGCTCAGGGAGGACTGATGCGGTGAACAAGGCCCGGCGGGGCGTGAATAAGGAGGTTCGGAGAGGCGTCTGCGGCGGCGGCCTCGGGTCGGTGATATATCACCATCGAATCAATGTTTCAAAGCCCGAATTATTCCGCAGTGATGGGGTACACTTGTCGGAGGCAGGTTTGGATTTATTCTTAGAGGATATTAAAGGGGGCCTGCTTTGGGAGCTCCAGGGGCTCTGTGGCGGGCATGCGACATAGCCGAGCTAGTACGCATGCAGTGGCGGGTAGTGCGGAAATAACCGGTATTTCGGTGTGTCCCAATGGGTAAATCAATAAGCTAACAGCGCATCTGACCTTCCGGCATTGCGGATCGTGCGATCACGGTGCCTGTGGGGGGAGGATGCGCTGGGCCGCTCCTGGACCGATAGGCATCAGTCAAAGATGTCTTGAGGTTTGGGGGTGTTTATTAGCGGCTAGACGGGCTCCGACGGTTGTGTGACCGAAGGAGCTTGGTGGCCGGGGACTCGCCCTTTATCAAGGGGTATGATAATACCCCCAGTTTACGGTTTTCCGCACTACAGCAGGCCCCCATATATCCTGTTTAGCCGAAAGGCAAGTTACCGGAATTTATTAAGTTGAATAAAAGCGTGGCCCACATTAACCCCAAGCTAATGTCTCGTGTCTTTATTCCGGGGTTGGGTGGCAATGAGGTATTTTAAACAGTCATGAGAGGGGTGAACATGATTTATTTTGAATCATTTTGGAGTAAATTGTGTCTGTTGGGCTTGTTAAGTATTGGATTCCAGGATCATGTGGCAGTCTGAACTCTTACCTTTTTGTCCTATCTGTTTCTATTTTATCATTGTATCACTTAAGCGCTGGAAAGTGCTACCAGCTGCCTCACTGGTAGTTTATCTTCTTTTACCTTGCTGATCTATTACTATGTCACTTTGGAATGCATTCAAAGAATTGTGTCAAGTCATTTGCTTCCTCTTCCAGCAGATGAAGGGTGGAGAAAGAAGCAGACAAGCAAGTGAGCAGGCCAGTCAGGGCTATGACATCAGGAAACTTTCTTAGCTGAGTCTCAGATTCTGTTTTCAGTATTTGGTCATCAGAACGAAGACTTGTTTGATCACAGCAAAGGTCCGTGTTTCCCACTCTGGCCAGCCTTTAGCTGAACTTCTACCAACTTCTAGCTCAGCACTCTGGCCACAGAGCCAGGGATTGCGAGTTCAATTCCCCACTGTGCCTCTTTGAGAGGGACTGGACTCAATGATCCATTGGGTCCCTTCCAGCTCTGAAATTCAAAGGATAATATTATATAAGAAGGCAGCAATCCTTCCTTCTAATAATTGTTTCTCAGTGACATTCTTTTTAACAATAGTGAATAGAAATGAACACAAATGGCTGGCTCAGTGCTTTGTGCTGGTCTGCTTGTCAGCCCAACAGGTGTTGCATATTTTGGCACCCCCTCTGGGTGGGTGCCCACTCAGAGGCAATGCCTGGAGGAGGCAGGGCAGGGGAGCTGGGACATTGCTTCTAAGTGGGTGCCTTCTGGAGGAGCTGGGGCACCCTGTTTGTGCCTGCTGGGACACCTATTTGGCCACCAGTTGAACAAGCAGAAGCCACCGAACCATTACTTCATGCCCATCTCCAATAGTTTCCAATAATATCTACTAGCTGCCAAAGGGGAAGGTATTCAGTGTTTAATGTCATGGTCAAATAAACCCTGCACTTATCTATTCAGAAATAAGTTATTATTGCTTGAATAGTCACTATACCTAGATAATTTGTCAATAAAATTGAAAACTTAGGCTAATATCCAGCAACATATCCAGGATCAAAGGTGAAGGTAGCCCATCAATCTCACAGTTTATTCTAGAATCAATGTTTTAAGTAATGAACTAATATAGCTAATTTAATGAGCTAAATGCTTTGAATTTTTAATATTGGTATCAACAAATTCATTTTCCAATGCCTAATGTTTACCACTGATTAATTAATATTTAAACCAATTGTTCCAAGTTCTAAAGTTGCTCTTGTCCAATGTAATTGCCCACAGAGGCCATCTGAAATTAGGCTGATGGTCACTTATATGCCTATCTTTGCTCTAAGAGCACAAAGCACCAGGCTACTGTACTTTTATTTTCCATTTAATAGAATGGGATCTATGTAGAAGAATTTGCTATGTGGAATTCCATCTGTACAGAAGGCATTTTCTGTGGCTGTTATCTTAAAGTATGCTTTGGTATCTAATACCAGCAGAACTCAGAGTTTCTTCCACTCCCATTACAGACCTCGTGGTGCCAAATATTTGCTCCACATGGCTTCCAAGACTTCCAAATCAGGATATTTTACAGGATGGCTTAAAGATAGAAGAGAATATCACTAGTGGAATCCAGCAGAAACATAACACTGGACTGTGGTAGTTGCAGGCACAAGCAGCCACACAAATGAAGGAATATTTGTATTGGAGTGAAGATACATTTATGAGATAGATGCCATATAGAAACCCATATCAAGCACTAATGAAGATTTACAACAAAACAAAACCGCAAGTCACCTACACATAGTTAGGCATCCTTCAGTCTCGAAAGACTATGGTGACGTGCTCTGTATGGAGGACTTGGAACAGCATCTAGTGTGGCTGAGGAGGCCAATTTGAGAGTGACAATCTCTTCCACACTGAAGACAAATCCAATCTGTCCCCTGTCCAGCTCCCTGGTTTTGCTGCTTTTGTGACTTCCTCTTTGCCTCGGCCTGCTGGACAAGGGTCTCTTCAAATTGGGAGAGGCTGTGATGCACTGCCTGCTTCCAGGCTGAACGGTCAGATGTCAGGGTTTCCCATCTGTTGAGGTCTATTCCTAAGGCCTTCAGATCCCGCTTGCAGATATCCTTGTATCGCAGCTGTGGTCTCCCTCTGGGGTGATTTCCCTGCACTAATTCTCCATACAGGAGAGCCTTTGGAATCCTACCATCAGCCATTCTCACGACGTGCCCAAGCCAACGTAGACGTCACTGTTTCAGTAATGTGTACATGCTGAATATTCCAGCTCGTTCTAGGACTACTCTGTTTGGAACTTTGTCCTGCCAGGTGATGCCAAAAATCCATCAGAGGCAATGCATATGGAAGGTGTTCAGCTTCCTCTCCTGCCGTGCACAAAGGGTCCAGGACTCACTGCAGTACAGGAGTGTGCTCAGGACACAGGCTCTATAGACCTGGATCTTGGTATGTGTCATCAGCTTCTTATTGAGCCATACTCTCTTTGTTAGTCTAGAGAACATGTTAGCTGCTTTGCCAATGTGTTTATCCAGCTCGACATCCAGAGAGAGGGTGTCAGAGATGGTTGAGCCAAGGTACACAAAGTCATGAACAACCTCAAATTCTTGTGTGGAGATGGTAATAGAAGGAGGTGAGTCCACACCCTGGCCCATGACTTGTGTTTTCTTCAGGCTGATTGTTAGTCCAAAGTCTTGGCAGGCCTTGCTGAAACGATTCATGAGTTGTTGGAGGTTTTCAGCAGAGTGGGCAACAATGGCTGCATCATCTGCGAAGAGGAAGTCCCGCATGCATTTCAGTTGGACTTTGGTCTTTGCTCTCAATCTGGAGAGATTAAAGAGCTTTCCGTCTGATCTAGTCCAGAGATAGAAACCTTCTGTTGCAGTTTCAAAGGCATGCCTCACCATGACAGCAAAAAAGATCCCAAAAAGGTTTGGTGCGAGGACAGAGCCCTGTTTCACTCCGCTTTGGATGTCAAAGGGATCTGATGTTGAGCCGTCAAAAACTACAGTGCCTTTCATTCCCTCATGGAAGGATCTGATGATGTTAAGGAGATGAGGTGGACATCCAATCTTGGGAAGTATTTTAAAAAGGCCATCCCTGCTAACCAAGTCAAATGCTTTTGTTAGGTCTATGAAGGCCACTAAGAGTGGCTGTTGCTGTTCCCTGCATTTCTCCTGCAACTGTCAGAGGGAGAATACCATGTCAGTGGTGGATCTATTAGCTCAAAATCCACACTGTGATTCTGGATAGACTCTGTCTGCAAGCACCTGGAGCCTCTTCAGCACCACATGGGCAAGCAGCTTCCCTACAATGCTAAGAAGAGAGATGCCACGGTAGTTATTGCAGTCGCCCCTGTCTCCTTTGTTCTTATACAATGTGACGATGTTTGCATCCTTCATGTCCTGTGATACTCCACCTTCCCTCCAGCAGAGAAAAAAGATTTCATACCTACACATAGTGCATGCTAAAAGCATATGTTTCTAATGCAGCCTAGGAGCTTTTCTCTACATCAAAGCCTTTTAGTTCTGTTAAGTTGTTATTTTTCTGTGATTAATTGGAAATGAAGTTAAAATAGAAACCCCATACAGTATTTCATGGGATCCCGTTGGACCTGGCCCGCACTTCAATATATGCATACAGACTGATATCTTGATAATCCTGTTATCTTTTTCTGAACTCTGACCCAATGCTTGTCTGGGTCTCAGAGGGTATTCAAGTGTTTTTGGTTCTCTGTGGAAAATAACCTTATTCCTCTGAAAAACTCTATTCCTGACAATTGTTAAATGCATAGAACAAGACAATACATAGATTGAACAGTGCAGGCAGGACAGAAAGGCTTACAGACAACACTAGTCTGCAGAGCTTGCCACTCTACTTATTTTTATTTTTATTTCTCCTTTTCTTTTTTCCAGCCACCAGGAGAAATCTCTAGTCTCACCAATGATTAGAGTAGATTTCTAAGGTAGTCTCAGGGAGAGAGAGAGAAACCAACTTTAAAAGGTCAATGGAAACAGTTATCATTGATTCATTCTTAAGAGTGCAATCCAAGATGCCTACTCTTTTCAATACTGTTCCTGTTCCTTCTCTCTCCCCTCTCTGCCTTTCCTTTTCTCTGGATCTGCAATTAGTGGTGCCACAGTGACAAGACTTTAATATTAGAATTTTCGAACTATACAGCTAGAAGGGACCCTATGGATCATCAAGTCCAGCCACAGTGGGGAATTGAACTCCAAACCTCTGGCTCTTCAACCAAATGCTTAAACCACAGAGCTCTAATGATGCAGTCAATGGCTTTGCTGCAAGAAAAGCTTAGGGATTTTATTTCTATGGTAAACAGCATACTCTCCTTCTCTGTTGCTGACAGTTGAACACCTTCCTCTCTCTTCCCTCACTTGTAATTGCAATGTGTGTCTGGTGGATTAAACACAAGCCAATGGTGGAGGTGCTGCCCCAGCCTTTTAATACCCCATGGTTGCCCCAGAAATGCAGAAATATCCTTGAATCATTTCATGCTTGAATATTTGTCTGATGGTAGTGCAGATCCCAGGTATTTTACATACTGCTATACATTCACAAATAATGTATTTTCCCATGTCCAAGATTCTTTTATAACATCTGCACAAAAATTAGTTCCATGCAGTGAAGGTTGCTGTTAGTTGCAAGTAAAAGTGTACTGCTTGCACGTTCAGCTTGTTTTATTTGCTTTTCCTATTGATCTCAGGTGAAGATTGGAAATGAATCATTTCCTCTGGAACAGAATATCTCTTTCACAGCCACAATCCAATTCTATGTGTGCTTACTTGTGAGTAGTTCCTATGAATTTCTGTGAGCCTCATCATACAATATTGAGTGGTCAAGCAGCCATTGCCCCCCAACCCCAGAATAAAGACGCGAGACAAGTAATACAGATTAAAACATGGGGCACACTTTATTGATAATCATTCAGAAAAATTTCACCAATCAATTGGCATGGGGGGGCTGCTGTAGTGCGGAAACAGATACATTAGTATTCATATGAGCGAGTCCCCGGCCCCAGGTTCTCACAGTCTTAAGGACAGCAGGAACCCAGCTGGCCGCTAATAAACACCCCCAGACCTCGAGCCATCTTTACTTGATGACTGTTGGTCCGGAAGTGGCCCAGCGCATCTTTCCCACCCAGGTGCTGTAATCAGATGATCCACAGTCCTGGAAGATCCGATGCGCTGTTAGCTTATCTCAGTGGTTCTTAACCTGGGCGATAATGCCCCCCAGGGGGCGATTTCATTTTTCAGGGGGGCGGTAGAACGAAAAGGGGCGGCATGGGGGCGCTGGAGCAGAAGGGGGCGGTAGGGGGGCGCTGGAGCAAGCCAAACCTGTGAAGATGGCTGCAGCCTTTTTACAGTGTGCATGAATATATATTTTCCTCCAATCTTAATTTAGTTTCAGACTTTTTGTCTTGAAATTTTTAGTTCCTGCATTTGTTTTTATGCCCTTTTTATATTTCTTTTGCGTCTTAAAATTCACTTGCAACTAAATCATTAAATGTTACTTTTTGGGGGGCATTTCATTTTCTTGGAATTTATTTTTGTGTTCAGGGGTCATTGAATTTAAGTGTTTTAAATAAATAAATAAATAAATAAATAAATAAATAAATAAATAAATAAATAAATAAATAAATAAATAAATAAATAAATAAATAAATAAATAAATAAATATCATCGCCGCAGAGAGGGGGGGCGATGATAACTTCCTCAATGGCTCAAGGGGGCGTTTCTTTCAAAAAGGTTAAGAACCACTGGCTTACCTGATCTTAAAGTGGGACTCACCAAGAAATACCTGTTTTTTCCACACTACCCGCCAGTGCAACCAAAATTTCCACCATAAAATTGCCAACAACCCTTACCAGTGTGGGAAAGGCAAAAAAAATCCCTCCATCCAACGGCCAATCAGGATGAAGGTCAAAAATTCCTATCCAGCCCCTTAAAAAGCAACCAGAAAAACTCACACTAGAATAGCATTTAATCTAATTTAATTTAACTTTCTCTTCTTTATCTTCTTTTCACTTCTGATTTTTGGCATGTTTTGTTAACAACCGATGTTTTGGGTTTTCTTTATTATAATTGTATATTTTTTGTTGTTAGCCGCTCAGAGTGGTATAAATATACCAGATGAGCGGGATATAAATCAAATAAACAAACAAACAAACAAACAAACAAACAAACAAACAAACAAACAAACAAACAAACAAACAAACAAACAAACAAACAAACAAACAAACAAACAAATAAATAAATAAATAAATAAATAAATAAATAAATAAATAAATAAATAAATAAATAGGGCGGGCGGATGGGTGCCTGAGAAAGAAGAGGACGTTTAGCAGGGAGAATACCCCTTATATAGCCAGGGGTGTTCTCCTGCTGTTTTGACCAAGTCTCGTTAGACCCAAAAGGTCTTGCGCCATCTCGGGGGAGTGAACTTAGCTGCACCACTCAAAGCCTCACTGGCTTGACAGTGACTTCATCATTCTCAACAGGAGTCCCTATTCCCCCCGGCACATTTGGGAGCCCCGGAACATTTGAAGCATGCCGCAGACTGGAAACAATTCTTCACACACCATTTTATAAGGTTTATTATGTCACTTACACAATTCTGATTTGGCCTATATTTCTTTCATATTGTGTTTATATCTATGGCCAAAAAATGTTTCTGAACAGCTGGTCAAAGGAACAACAAAAACACTAGGCCAGCTAAAGCTGTACTCTACTCACACTCCTTCCAGGCTAGGGCTGTTGGAAATTAGTTAGGACGACTCTTAGCTCTAGTTTGTTGCTAAGAGTTCCAGAGCTGAAGGAGGTTCAGTCTGACATAATTCATCTGATCACTCACTGACCCATCTTCTATGTCTCTCCTACCTACTTTTGCTGTTCTCCCAGCAGAACTTAGCAGAGAAATTGCTGCCTGTGTATCTTTGAGATCAACCAGCAGAAAACAATTATGTTGGTAGGAGATAGGATTGCAAGAAATACTTGCAAATGTCCTCATCCTCGTTATAAGAGCATGTCTCAACAACCTTGTCGAAAACTGTTTGCCTGTTGCCGCTCCGACACAAGAGCAAATGACTAGCATGCTTTTCATTAGCAACAGCATAGGAAGGAAGGAAGGAAGGAAGGAAGGAAGGAAGGAAGGAAGGAAGGAAGGAAGGAAGGGATTTTCACACATGAACATACACACAGACACCCTTACATTAGAAACCTTACACTTTATGCAAAATGAAAGGCTCTCTGTGCAAAATACTGAGGTGGTGATGGAAAGGGGTTCATGCAAAAGACATGTTTTGAGAATGTTTACAAGAAAGAGCTGAAATGTGAAAAATGCAGGGGGGAAAATGTCACAATGGTGCCCAACAGGAAGAACCTCTTTTTGAAAATGTTTGTTCTTTACTCCAGGAATGAAATAAGCAAAGATTTCAATTTCTAGCAGAATTTCTCTGGCAGAAGGAAAATTCTGCAGGTAAATCAGCTGTGTGCTTAATCCCACTGCCCTACAGTAACCAAATTCTTAAAATATTATTTTGGATTGGATTAGCAATTTCAAGTAGCTATTTACTTATTTAAAATATTTTGCACCATCTTTCTCCTTAAGAAGGATCCAAGGCACTTTACATCATTAAACAATAATATTAAAGCTAAAAACTGATTATACAAATCCGGCCTGCTCCTTGCCTCCATTTTAGACCCTTTCCATTCGCATCTTTTTTCGTAATTTTTTTTTTGGGGGGGGGGGAGATTTCTCCCCCATTTCTTAGTATTATTTCTGCTGTGCCTTCTGGTTGTATTTTTTATTATTATTATCAGCCTGATTTTTTGGGGGGGGGGCAAATCTCCCCAAATTAATTTCCCTGTTGCTTCACCTGCTGGAATCAAGGAAGAGAAAAGAAAGGATCAACTGGGAGGGGTAGAGAAATCTCCCCATACTGTTGTTTTGGTTATGGGGGGGATTGCATTATTTTAACTTTATTTGCTGTTTGCTTTCTTTATTTTTTGAGACAGGGAGTGTGCATGTTTTTCCTGTTGGTATTTCTCCTGCCCCAGTGTGTGCTTTAGGGCTTGTTTTCTCATTATTGTTGTTTTTAAATGGTACTTTACTATATGTAGTTTGTTAAAGGAGTATATTTTGGGAGGTTTTTGTTTGCTTTTGTGTGGATGTGTGGACTAGGAGGATGAACTTTGTGACAGTGTGTATGTGCAACTGAACTGCCACTGGTTTGCCTGGGTGCCTGTATAGGTTTAATCTGGATTTTTCTTTCTCAAGTACTGTTATCTGCTTTTGAATTAGATTGATTCTCTGTGTCTTTGCCTCTGCTTTTTTTTGGTATTCTTTTGAAAGGTTCGTGAAGGATTTTGGAGTTCAAGAAAACAGGAATTGGGGAACGCAGAAAAGTCTTTCCCTTTCATGTGAAACAAAAGACACAGTAATTGAAAAATACAAAAGTAGAAAGAGGCAATCTTGAAAGCACCTGAAATGAAAGAAGTATAAACAATTTCACCATGTACATTCCCGGTCACAAATCAAGACTAGAAAAAAAGTGAAGTGTGAAAACAGGTATATCAGAAGTAAACAGCTTCACAATAATGCTTTCTAGGTGCTCTGCAAGAAGAATTGTAGCTCCAGGGGAGTAGGTTAGTGTAGAAATGACCTTCACCAATCTCTAAACTAAACTATTTCTACAGTGTTTTCAAAAAGGTACATGAGATACTAATTCCAAGCCATTCTGTTCACATATCAACAACTGGAACTGAGGAAAAATATCTAGTATGTTTCCAGTAGAAAGCTTGGACTGTGATGTAGATGTCATGCACATACATACAACATTCCAATAATTTGCAGAGTACTCTCTTTCCCCTGTTTTTTTTAATGATTCAGCAAATTAAATTCACTCTTCTTGTATCTGTATGACACATCGTTCTAAGCTATAGCACAGCCCTTTCAATGTTGTTTTGCACACTCTGTCAGCACACTGGTATAGTGTAGATACTGAACCGGCTGCTCTGGTAATTGGTTGTTTGCCACAGTGAAGGCCCACAGGCTTTCATGTGCACCAAACAATAAGCATTTATGATTTAATTGCTTTTTTGCACATTGCCAAACATGTTTGTAAATCATTTTCAACTGTTAAATCATGTTAAAAGGGAGGAATGATAAATAATGTGTCTTATGTTGTCTTTGATTCCAAAATAACCCATATCACAATAGTAAACCTCATTTATTTCTCTCTCATCCATTCCTCTGCAAGTGTACTAATGTAATGACAGAATCATGGAGAAATGATTTGTAATTAAATTAAATGCCACAACAAAAAAGTGTGTAAAATGCATTTCGTCCCAAACAATAAACAAGTACATGATTAATTGCTTCAGTGTTCCTCGCTTTGATGTGTGAAAATAAAAACGATGCAGCAGCTGAGAGCCTTTGAGTCAGTGCAACATCCACCTGCTATACAGCTTTTTTCCCCTCTCTCTTTCTCTACAGATTTGCTGCAATGTTCATATCTAGTTTACAGGGAAACATTTCAAATACCTCTGGCAGAAATTAATTACCATAAGCCAAGCCTACACAACCCATTAAATAGACGATGAAAGAATATCCCTGCATGTACACATCTGAATTTGCACACATAACAAAGTAACATGTGTCAGCGAAGCTTTGGTTGCATCGCAGAACACCTTGTCTAAATTGACCAACTGCAGAGTTAACCAGAAATAACACAACAAGGCAAGGCTGGCTAAATGGATTTTCTACCTGAAATAAAGATCATATGCACACACACCAGCAGATTAACACAGAGATCTGTGCGCCATTCCATGTGTAGAAGTGAATCAAACTAGCTTCCAAATTTTACTTCAGCACTGACTCTAGGCAGCCAGTGGTAATGATCTGAAAAAGATCTGAGGAAAAATTGTACACAAAGCTTTTGTCCTTCTACCTATATTGGCTCCCTGCCCAATGAAACCTACTGCCCCTGTCTGCCTAATGGTAAGGCAGGTATTGAGACCAGATGGAATCATACAATATACAATGCATGTTCATAATTTAATTGTTGGCTGTACAATAACACAATGCATATGTTTTTAAAAGAATGCATGTGTTGTGTTATTGTACCACCATTAGTTCAAGAGCATCAACTGCACAATGTCTGAAACTGTGGGGAGAGGGAGAAGAGGAGGGAAAGAGAAACACTAAGAGAGAATGGAGATGACAACAGGAGCATAGCAAATCCTGAAGTCCTCTTTATTACCACAAATCATATTCTTTGAATTCCCCTGAATTTGAAAAGTTAAAGAACAGTAGAAGAACTAAAGCCCAATACTCCAGTGGTGTCACCGATAGAATAGGACTACTGAATCAGTGGCATGTTCACACCTCTATATGTTCCAATGTTTCCGTGGGCTTACTCTAATTGTGACTTAGTCTAGGGTTTGAGCCACTGCATCATATACTCCTGAGCCTCTATGCAAGAGGAGTGGAGGCTAACAGAATCCAATGGAAAAGGTAGTATGAATACTCTTTGTTGCTACTTGATAGGTTTTATGTGGTGAGGAGGAGTTGGAGGGCTCGTAGTGAGTCATAGCATGACACTTGAAGTCAGAAGAAGAAAAGAAAAGAAAAATGGATTGAGCAAAGTGAGTAATTTAAAGTCATTTCACTCTGGATACAAATACTGGAAACCTCCATACTTGATTTCTAATGGACTCAGCAATTGGTGAAATGCAGTCTTCCATGTGTCATTGAACTGCAATTCCCATCAGGTGCAGATAGCACAATCAGTGTTAGGAACAATAGGAGAAGGCCAACAGAATGTAAAAACCATGGGCATATTACCTAACTGTCAGTTCATGAAATGAACAGCAGTACCTCTCCCCTAAGAAAATGTTGCCTCCACTACTTTGTGTTTGCTATGTGACTTGTCTTTTAGAAGGGACAGGCAACTAGCAACCATTAATCTTGAGCTATTTTGGTGGCATGATAATGTAAAAGATGATAAAGTACTATTAGCTGTCCATTCAGGTAGTCTACTGAAGATGCTCAATAAAGGCAGTGAAGTAGGTAATGAACATAGTTTAAACATGAACGCTTCTTTTTAAAGCCAAGTTCGTAGTGATCAGTAAAAAGCAACATGGTAATAAATGCAATTAAATATTCAAAATGAAAATGTGGAACTAGTTGACAAACAAAAATACCTTAAATGGACAGTAGAATCATAGCCGCATAATTGAAACAGTATAGAGACATGGGCCTCTCCGTGAGGCGCTTCACTGCTGGGACGGAGCTCCTTTGCCCATCTGGACAGAGGTGGCAGACACAGGCGTTCCTGCATCAGATCGGGAGAGGGAAATGGGCGAGAGCAAAGCCTTGAAGAAGGCTTCCCAGCCTTGCTTCGCCCTTCCTTCGTCTTCAGTGCTGGAGCCAGCGCCGTTGCAGCGGGTCCCTAGCGGTTTCGCTTTCAACTGCGTGGGCCGCTCAGTATTTTGGATGCAATTGGAGCTGGGGCTGTGCATCAGCAGGGGTGGTCAGAGCCTTTGCAGGCTCCACCAGGCTTGCTGTTTTAAAAAAAATGAAAAAGAAAAGAAAGAAAAAGGGAAAAAGTAGAAGTTTATTTAAGTAATATTTAAATTGCTATAGGAAACCACACAATGATAATTTGGCAGTCTGGCTATTGAAAAATCAGATCTGAGAATGTTTGCTGATCATGTGGCAGAAGGAGGTCACCACGAGGAAGGGGGGGAAAGGAAGTGGGGTGCTATGCTCTTGGGTTTTGGGGGGAACCACTCACATCTGAGCCACGGTCTTTGTGTGCATCACGAACAAAGTTGTGGGCCAAGGGAGGACTGAATCCCCATGGAAAGATGGGATGTGAGTGAGACCAGGCTGTTGTGGGGAGAAGGGAACCTAGTGTGGGGAAGAGCCACTTAAGCCTAGATGGACCCCAAGGGCACTTGGCTCACTAGGTCACAAACGGGACCCATGGGGGGATCATCATGAGGGTGAGAGAGTCAGGGGGTAGCTGTTGTTGCCTATTCTGCTGAAGACCTAAAACAACTTATGAATCGTTTTAATAAGGCCTGCCAAGATTTTGTGCTAACAATCACCCTGAAGACAACACAAGTCATGGGCCAGGCCGTGAACTCACCTCCTTCTCTTACTGTCTCTACACAAGAATTGGAGGTTGTTCATGATTTTGTGTACCTTGGCTCAATGACCTCTGACACCCTCTCTCTAGATGTCGAGCTGGATAAACGTATTGGCAAAGCAACTACCATGTTCTCTAGACTCACAAAGAGAGTATGGCTTAATAAGAAGCTGATGGTATATACCAAGATCTATAGAGCCTGTGTCCTGAGTACACTCCTGTACTGCAGTGAGTCCTGGACCCTTTGTGCATGGCACAAAAGTTGAACACATTCCATATGCATTGTTTCCAGTGCATTTTTGGTATCACCTGGTAGGACAAAGTTCCAAATAGAGTAGTCCTAGAATGAGCAGGAATTTTTAGCATGTGTTCATTACTGAAACAGCAACGTCTACGTTGGTCTGGGCATGTCGTGAGAATGGCTGATGGTTGGATTAAAAAATATATATCCTGTAAGGAGAATTAGTGCAGAGAAATCGCCCCAGAGGGAGACCGCAGTTGCGATACAAGGATATCTGCAAGCAGGATCTGAAGGCATTAGGAATGGACCTCAACAGATGGGAAACTTTGACATCTGAGCTTTCAGCCTGGAGGCAGGTGATGAAGCATGGCCTCTCCCAATTTGAAGAGACAGTTGTCCAGCAGAATGAGGCAAAGAGACAGTCCCAAAACCAGCAAAATCAGGGACCAGGACAGGGAAGAGATTGTATTTGTCTTCAGTGTGGAAGGGATTGTCACTCTGAAATTGGCCTTCCCAGCCACACTAGACATTGTTCCAAGATCTCTATTCAGAGCATGTTGCCATAGTCTCTCAAGACTGAAAGATGCCTACAGGATAGGAAATTGGTATATACATTTTAAAAATAAAATAATAGAAGGGGGGGATCAAACCCCTGAGGTGGGATTGATTGGCCTTAAAGGCACATATCTATGTTTATCTATGAACATGTATGCGTATAAATTAATTAATTAATTAATTAATTAATTGATTGATTGATTGATTGATTGATTGATTGATTGATTGATTGATTGATTGATTGATTGATTGATTGATTGATTTTAGGTTTTTAAAAAAGGACGAGAAAAGTGACTCCAAGGAACATTTTGAATTATAGTACAGCCAATATTTGCTACTTTAACAACTTGCACAATGGTGCCTCAACTTATGTATGTCCCTACTTATAACTATTTCGAGTTACGACCAGCTCCAGCCGCAAAATTTTGCTTCGACTTGCAGCCAGAGCTTCCAGTTACAATCAAAAAAGGCAGGGGAAAAGGGCGGGAAATTCAAATTGCTAACTGTAGGTGGCAACGAGGCTGTTTCTTTGTAGCTCTTTTGCCCCAGCAGTTAGAGAGTGTGCAATCAGAGGAGGCTTGGTACTGCCTGGCTTCTGCTTCTGAGTAAGCATGTATGTGTTTTCAGGGAGGCTTCAGGCTGCCTGGCTTCTGCTTCTGAATGAGTGTGTGTGTGTTTACAGGGAGGCTTTGGGTTGCCTAGTAAGATAAGGGGCTGCTTTTTGCTTTTTTAAAGCTGTTCTGGGTGGGTTTTGCAGGGTGGGTTTGGGCTTGGGGGGTTATGTTTCTGTGCTGTGTTGTTGTTTTGTTTTTTGTGATTTTTTTTTGCAGCCCCAGCACCTTTTGATGGGGATTTCTGTGTGCTTTATTTTTTTGTTTGCTTGCTTTTTTAAGCCCTAGTGCCTTTCAATGGGGCTTTCTGTGTGCTTTTCTTTTGTATAATTTTTACATGCTGAAATGGATTAATAGCATTCCAATGAATTCCAATGGAAAATGGTGCTTTGATTTACAACCATTTCAAGTTATGTCCATCTTCTGGAATGGATTATATTTGTAAGATGAGGCACCGCTGTACTTGGGTTTCCTGGCAAGTAAGGTTGGTAAGAGGGACATGGTGGCGCTGCGGGCTAAACCGCAGAAGCCTGTGCTGCAGGGTCAGAAGACCAAGCAGTCGTAAGATCGAATCCACGTGACGGAGTGAGCGCCCGTCGCTTGTCCCAGCTCCCGCCAACCTAGCGGTTCAAAAGCATGCAAATGCAAGTAGAGAAATAGGGACCACCTTGGTGAGAAGGTAACAGCGTTCTGTGTCTAAGTCGCACTGGCCATGTGACCACGGAAGATTGTCTTCGGACAAAACGCTGGCTCTATTGCTTGAAGAGCGGGATGAGTGCCGCCCCCTAGAGTCGAACACGACTGGACAAGAATTGTCAAGGGGAACCTTTACCTTTACCTAAGGTTGGTAAGATTTATACAGCTAGCCAAAATTACCCACTAGTAATTTCTTCATCTGATGAGGAGGACTGCTGGTCATTTTCATAGGAAGGGACTGACCCTTAGATCCATTCAAGGCAGGATGTATGCTCTAGACTTTTATGCTAAGGCTCAAGGTTCTAAAGGGTTCACAATCGACTTCTGTATTCAGAAGATGATCAAAGGGTGGAGTAGAGAGCGAGATATGACAGATGTTACTCGTACACCAATATCGCCTGCCATATTGGCCAAGCTGATGTGTACTTGGGAGGTAGTTTGCGAGGACCAATTTGACGCTTGCCTGTTTAGAGCTGCTACACTTATTGCATTTTTGGGAGCCCTACGGATCAGTGAATTAGTGGCTGCATCCAAACATGACATGTCACTATCCTCTCTGCAGAGGAAGGATGTGGTCATATTGGAACATCAGGTTGCCATTCATGTACGGAGGTCAAAAGCAGATCAATTAGGAAAAGGACAGGTGTTGTTATGGCAAAATTGAAATTTGTCCAGAAAGGACTATGCAAGAGTATGTGCAGCTTAGGGGCAAGGAGGATGGAGGGTTTTTGCATCATAAGGATAAGTCACCATTAACAAAATACAAATTTTGGAAACTTACTTCCCAAGCCTTATGCAAGGCCGGGATACAGGCTTGGCATTTTGGAATGCATTCCTTCAGGATTGGTACTGCATCTACAGCAGCAGCCCTTGGGTATGCAATTGAGGATATTAAAAAAAGTAGGCAGATGGTCATTAAAAAACACCATGTTTATGTTTGCCCATTACATGAGTGTTAGGTGCTGCTGTGTTTTGCCCTGTTATTTGTAGTTACAGGTCCCAAGAAGCTGTTGGCCCAAATTCAAGTTCTGTTGTGCAGGCATAATTATGTTTTTTGGGCTGCCAGCTATGCCAGTCAGACCAGTTGGGGTCGCAATCTGGGCCTCGGAGATGTGACTGCCTTGGAATGGAGGGGACGGAGAAGCATGCTCTGGGATGGGATCGTTGAATTGGTGTCCCAGGGTTCTTTGGATTTGCCCCCTGACATTCTGGTGATTCATTTGGGAGGCAATGACTTAGCCCAAAGGTTGGGAAAATCGCTGATCCTCCAGGTAATTGTGGAGCTCAGAGCTTTTGCGGCATGGTGCTCTAAAACACACATTATCTGGTCGGCGATTCTTCCATGGCTAGTGTGGAGAGCTGCTCATGACCCCAGGTGAATTGATTGGGCACAGAAGGGAGTCAACAGAGAGGTTGGCAGGGCTGTATAGCAAGACCTGGTGTCAGTTGTTACACATCCTCAGGTTACAGTTTCACGGCCAGAGTTATGCAGAGAGTGTACTTCTGTCAGATTTGGGTTTAGATGTTTTCCTAAAGTATTTACAAGGAGGGCTTAGGGATGAAATATTCAGCTTGGTGGGGGACATGGGACATACCAAGTAGTCCCTATGCCATGGTGGGTAGTGCAAAAGGATAAGGTTTAGATGAGTTCCAAAGAAGGCAACCAGGGGGTACAGAGCACCCCTTCTCTCTGTAGGGCAGCAACAGAGGTTTAGCTGAGGTGAGGGGAAGCTGGGGACCCCAGTGGATGCTGAGCAATTAGGGTTAGGGGGCCCAGATGGGGCAGACTTGGGGTACCACAGCTAGTGGAGACATGGAAGTATGCTGTATGGTGGGACAGCACACTTCCGGTATAGGAACTTGATTGTCAGTATGGACCAGAAGATCAAGGTTGACTCCAGTTACAGATGAATTTGGTGCACTATGGGAGGCCTCCTTGTAATAAGGGCATTTTAGGTTACTGTAAATAAGTTAATAAAGTTGTGGCCCTACTTAACCCATATACAGTACCTGTGTCTGCCCCTTTATCCCGGACTGGGCAGGCAAGCAACATGGCATCATATCTGGGAATGGTACAGCCACAAGACATCCAACCTCAGTAGGAAATAAATAAGAAAAAGAAGATGCACAAAAACTATGCTGGCACTAAGACTATGGTAGCATTTTAAATCATTTTAACAAATCATTGCACAATAACAGACCGCGTCTTTCTCCCCCTTTATACTGGGCACAAACAGAAAGCGATTTGGAAAAGCTGTTTGTTAAAATTAAACCATCCAAAGTGGACACAAAATGATTCATTTCCCTCCATCATGACTGACAAAAGGGCCACTCTGTTATTGTATGGAACAACAAAATCTCAGTCAAATGTAGGTAAAAATCATTATCTGAACCCAGAAACTGAAGATTCCCTTATCTCCTTGGTTCTGAAGAGAATTCCGCTACTTGAACTTAATTTTCTACATCCAGTTTTAATGCAATGAGTGTTCCGTGCAAATGCTTGTTGTCACTGTTTTAAATGTTCACTGTTTTAAATGTTTTGTGTGTAAGTATGGTACTCCCAGCAAGCACAAAGACAACTTTTTTTCCCTAACAGAAGCTACGCTGGAGTTCAGCCTATCCTAGGTAATGGAGCCTTCCAGTCCAGTCTTTCTCCAGATTAGCACAATTTAGGTGTGAGTGTAGCAGGTGGAACTTCTAAAATGAAGAATTCTGTGATTTAGATTTTTTTTAAAAAAGGGTTCAGACCTATAAGACAGTTCCAAATTGACATCTCATCACACAAACACACAGAAACACATCGGATGTGTGAGGATTTTACTGTATTCACATCCTTCTTGTGGGTTTCTCACAAGCATCTGATTTGCCACTATTAACATGATTTTGCTTAAGATAGGCTTGTCATTTGCTCTGCACACCTCTTTTTATGGTTTTACTGTATATATCAGAGGACAAAAACTGTTTAGAAGGAAATGGGCTAAGTTGCTTTTAGAGAGGGCAATTTAGAGCAGAGAAGCAATGTGTTTGTGGTAGAAGGTACAGGATGTCCTAACGCTTTAACAATCTATTTATTCATAATACGTTACCTACCTCTGGGCACTTTCTCCCTTCAAAACGTATGTTTTCTCCTCCAGTCTGCAGAATCTTACAATGGATAAATGGCTGGAGGGAAAGACTTTTAGGTTTTAAATTCATTTCACATCAAGTTTCTTTTTGTTTAAAGACACACAGACTGACAATAGGCCTATACCACATGCCTTTGCACATAATGTCTACTTAGCACCAGAAGTGCAACATTCTTTAAACTTCTCATTTATGTCGGTGAGACTGCAGCAGCAGAAAATGCTGGGATGTAAGAAATGCTGTGCAATAAGAACACACCCAGGAGAGCCAAAAGAGCTGAGCAGCTTCCTGCCAGGCTGAAAATAGTCCCCTCTAACTAGTGGGAAGTCTCCTTCACAAGAATCAAAATTGCCACACTAAAACAAGGTTATCACATTGGCAACTGAATACACAATCCTGTCCCCACAGGGGTCAGTAGGTTATTTTTGAAGCTTTTTTAATGGAATCAGGCTTGAGCCACTAGATTAATAGCTGTCTGGCAAGGCGGGAGGTACTCTTATGAAATATGTGACAGATTGTTTGCTGCTTCAGCAGGCCAGGCAGATTTGCACAGTGTTGGTAAATGGGCAAAATCTGCCTCCTTTGCTCAGGTCTCCAATTCTTCAGCAGTTCATTTCTTCATGGGATACTCTGCAGGGAAATCTAGTTTGTCAACAGGATATCTCACACGGTATGTCACAAGAAAGATCTCATAAGTGTCTGGGCAGGATACTGGTAATCTCTTTTTACCAGAAGAACATTTCACTTTACCCCCCCCCCAAAAAAAAATACCAAACACAAGATAAGTTGTTGTGTAGATATATTTTATTTTATTTTTGTATCTCATCTCTCACCAAAACTGGGACTCAAAGTGATTCACAACATGATTAATAATAATTCACAATATTTAAATAAAGTCAAATGGATGAACTTATTAGAACCAACTAATTCAAAACCATTGAAAAACATACCAGGCAAACAGAAAAGTCACGTCTTCACCAGTCAGTGTCCAAAGGCTTCCTTGGATAAAAAGCTGTTTACTGATGGACAGACAATAAAGAAGCCAGCCTGATCCCTGCCAGCCTTCCCTTAGAAGCAGACTAGGGAGTTTCACAACCTAGGAGAAGTGGTCTGTATGGAAAGCAAGAAGTTGCGGGCTCTGATGAGATGGAGGCTAGAGAAATAAAAAGGAAAACAAAAGTCTATCAGCATCACAAGGCCTCAGAGGTCTTGCAAGCTATCTTCAGCTTCTTTTACTGATTCACCTACACTTTTGCCACAAGAGAGCAGCTGTCAGAGTATCAGTCTGGAACTATTTTCTGTTCAGAGGCCCATGTAAACTGACGGGTTCAACACATACGTGAAACTCGGAACAGTAAAAAGCAATTTGCCTGTTAAAAGAAATTGTGACTCTCAGTTGCTCACTGAGAGCTAATTACTTCCATAACCTATTTAGCAGTAAGTGTGCATAACACCTGGAAAGAAACAGTACTCCAGCGGATAATAGAAATTCTATTCAGTTTAACTCTTTAAACTGGCTTTGCCCTCTTTCACTGTACTCTTTGCAGTCACTCACTTCACCTCCAGTTGGTGAATGGTGACAGAACTACAGCCAAATCAAAGAAAGAAAGAAAGAAAGAAAGAAAGAAAGAAAGAAAGAAAGAAAGAAAGAAAGAAAGAAAGAAAGAAAGAAAGAAAGACAGACAGACAGACAGACAGACAGACAGACAAAGGAAGGAATATATTTGTTTTACTACCTATTGTTATTATTATTTTACTACCTAAGAAACCTATTATTGTGACGGAGATTGATAATATGGGATTTCCAATAAAATTTGCTTAAAATGCAATGTGAGAAAAGTGTTTGGAGGGCTTTAAAGCAGCCATTCTCAACAGGGGCCATATGAGGCACATTTGAAGGGGACCACAGACTTAAAGCAATTCTTCACACACCACCTTATAATTTTCAACAATCCTGATTCAGCCTATAGTTCTTTCATATTGTATTTATCACTATGGCTAAAAAAGGGATGAGAATGGCAGCACTCTGAACTGGGCTTAGAAATGAATAGAATCTGGTCAGGATGTGGTTACTTGTCATGTGCCTTGTAAGGCTTGTTTTCCTGTTACTACTACATTTTGTGTTGGCGCTGAAGGAACTGAAAGGCACAGAAAGAAAGAAATTAGTCTCAAAGTGGGGGTGGGGAGACTCCTGGTAAGCAGCAGTACCAAAGGATTTTTAGAGAAGAAAACCTAAAAACCTTCTTCTTCTCATGATTGCTGACTATGTCCAGAGATCACAAAACAATGGGGTTTTTTGTGGGAAAGGCAAAGGAGAAATCAGAGCTGAGAGAACAGAATAGATGGAACTGAATGGAATGGAACATTTTAGCCTAGCAAAAAACCATAAACTGAGGCTATCATTCGGTAGATACATCATGAGAAGATTTCTCTCTTGTAAAGTCAATAATGCTGGGAACATTGGAGGGCAGCAGAAAAAGAGGAAGCCCACATAAATGATGGGCTGGTTCCATAAAGGAAACCATAGCTTTGAGTCTGCAAGAGCTGAGCAGGAATGTTGATAACACAATTAGTACGACAAGACTGTATATTGTCTGCCTATTTATTTAACTTATATGCCGAATACATCATGCTAAAGGCTGGACTGCATGAATCCCAAACCGGAATTAAGATTACCAGAAGAAATATCAACAACCTCAGATATGCAAATGATACCACTCTGATGGTGGAAAGTGACGAAGAATTAAAGAACCTCTTAATGAGGGTGAAACAGGAGAGCACCAAAAATGGTCTGAAGCTCAACATCAAAAAACCTAAGATCATGGCTGCTGGTCCCATCACCTTCTGGCAAACACAAAGGGAAGATATGGAGGCAGTGACACATTTGACTTTCTTGGGCTCCATGATCACTGCAGATGGCGACAACAGCCAAGAAATTGAAAGACACCTGCTTTTTGGGAGAAAAGCATGACAAACCTAGACAGAATCTTAAAAAGCAGAGACATCACCGGGCCGACAAAGGTCCACATAGTCAAAGCTATGGTTTCTCCAGTAGAGATGTATGGAAGTGAAAGCTGGATCATAAAGAAGGCTGACCGTCGAAGAATTGATGCTTTTGAATTGTGGTGCTGGAGGAGACTCTTGAGAGTCCCCTGGACTGCAAGGAGAACAAACCTATCCATTCTGAAGGAAATTAACCCTGAGTACTCATTGGAAGGACAGATCCTGAAGCTGAGGCTCCAATACTTTGGCCATCTGATGAGAAGAGAAGACTCCCTGGAAAAGACCCTGTTGTTGGGAAAGTGTGAAGGCAGGAGGAGAAGGGGATGACAGAGGATGAGATGGTTGGACAGTGTCATCTAAGCAACCAACATGAACTTGACCCAACTCCGAGAGGCAGAGGAATACAGGAGGGCCTGGCATGCTTTGGCCCATGGGGTCACGAAGAGTTGGTCATGACTTAACGGCAAAACAACAAAAATAGATTGGAAGCAATTTGGTGGTACATATTAAGAATAACTATGTCTGGAGAGAAACCATAAAACAAAAGCTCTTTGTGCAGCTACATGTTTTCAGGGACAATAAGCAGTAACAAGTGTGCAAGATTGCTACCACTCCACCCCATTTTTTAAACTCTATTTCATGTTTAGGAGACTAATACAAGGTCTACTAACCTGTTTGGATCACTGTCCACAGAACGGCTGTTTGGAGAAGTGCATGTTGTGTGTCTGGTTACATCCTTGGCAATCCCATCCAGAAACTGAGTGGGATCAATTTCAGTTTTCTTAGCAAAACAAGAAAAAGAATACATTTGTTTTCAACAAAGAGAACAATGATTGTAGTGAAGATTGATAACATCTGACTTCCAAATTTACTTGATAATTGACTTTAACTGTAATATGAGAAAATGTCCTGTATGCTTTAAAGGTTAACAGCAGCACTCTCAACTAAGCTTAGGAAATAAAATACAAATCTGGTCCAAGTGATGATAACATTACATGGCTCCTAAGACCAGGTTTTCTGTTACTACCACATTCTGCATTGTTACTAAAGGCACAGGAAGGTGCAGGAAGGAAATTGTTAGTCTCAAAAGAGTGCAATGTTCTTCTTTTTCTTCTACGATAACAGGATTCTCTGGCTAAATGTCAGGTTTTGGTGACAAATAAAGTACTTTCAGTTAGGTTTGGTGACCAAACCTAGCTGAAATTCACTCCTTTAGTGAATTAAGCCCAGAATTAAGAATTCAGGATGGCAGTGATTCATCCATGCTTTAGGAGAAGGAGGCAAGAATCTGGATGCTTCAGGTAGAGATGAAGACAGCGAGCAGGCTGAGAATGGAAAAATTGGGGTCCCATCCTGACTCTTTTTAGAATACTTTTTGTGTGTGTGTGAGGGGGAGGGATCAAGATCTTCTTGATCTGCTCAAGTTGGATTTATTTATTAATTTTATTTATTTATTTCACCATTTCCTCACTATCCTCTGACCTGCTCATGGATTTACAGACATCATTATTGATGGCCCTTCTTTGCCAAAAGTAAAGATGCTCACAAAATGCACTACAAACCAAAAAAACCCCAATTAACCAGACCAGGCTGGTTTAGGGATCCTGTTCTGTCAAAGCAAAATGAAATGACAAACATTTTCCCCTAAGGGGATGCCTGCCCACCCCCTTTCCATTGCCCTCATTGCCTCTACTTACCTGCTGTTGCCTCCACCTCCGCTGCGGGTGCCATCTTCGGGGCAGCGGGCTCAGATGCTGGATCTGAGCATGTGCCTACCTATTGGCTGGGTGACAGGAGCATGCTCAAAGAGAGTGGCAGGCTCCTGGCAGGGAAGCTAGGCCCACTGTCTCTAAGCATGCACCTGCCTATCAGCTAGGTGGTGGGTGCATTCTCAGAGGCCAAATCCCAAATAACCCTTCCATGAATACTAGCCTGTACCTTCCTTCTATGTTCTAGAACTTAGTCCCTGAATTTGGTTATATGGTTATGGATATGTCAAGGTCTCCTGGGGATCTTGTTACCTCTCTATATCCCTATGCATTGGGGAAACATGCAACAGAGGGCAGAGATAGTAGGAATGACAGATTGCCCACAGTGCCTATTCTCTCTCAGGGCTACCAAGAACATATCGCAGTGTCCAGCGGTTCAACTTTGGTCACATCAGTTCACAGAAATTCTCCATCTCAGTAAATGGCAGCAGGTAGCAAGGGTGGGAAAGGCTTTTTGGAATTGCTCCCACTTCATTCTGGACCAAACTTTAAAACATTGCATTGATTTACTTTTTAGCACCCAATAAAACCACTCTAAACCTCTGAATTTGTTGCAGAGCAGACTGATGTGAAATCCTGACTCTCAGCTGAAATGCTGTCACTCCCTTTCAAACAGGAGGGTCTCCAGCATATTCTTCTTCAGTTGACTGGACACTGGAGATAAACATCCTTCCCTTTGGACTTCATGTATTGTCTTTTGACCAATACTTTTCTAGAAAGAGGAAACGGTGCCAGTAGAATGAGTTGGCGAAAAGTGAAAGTTAGCCATCTGTTTGGAATGTCCGACAGGCACTAGATAAGTAATGAACTCAATATTCACATTCAAGAAAAAAGGATAAACAATCACTGTTTGAAAGCATACTGTTTTTAAGTGGAGTGCTGCAGTTCTACAGTGTATTTTCAAAGATAAAACGCTGTACTTGAGAGCTAGGTTCTTACAGAAGCGAAAGGGGATTAGCTCCCAAATTTACGCCATCAGAGATTGTTTTCTTATTTCTCTGGGGAAGAGGAGGTCTCCCATTAATCTCTATAGTGCTGCACTCAACTTCTCCACTGCTCATTGGAGTATATGGAAAGTGTTAAGGGACTCAATTTCCTTCCAAGTAGAATCACCTTCAGCAACCGGCATATTTCAAAAAACATCTGGATATGAACTAGAAGCCCAAGGTGCTGAAAGTGAGCAAATGTTATTAGAGAGAAAGAACATTTTCCTCCTATTTTCCATCTCCAAGCAAAGTTAAAGATGCGTAAATTAGTCTTGGCTTTATTTATAAGTAGATATAAAATTCTGTGCTGGTATGTGTTTGAGCTCAGTGAGGCACTGTTTCCCAACACAAGGAAAATATCCAGGATTCAAATCAAACATGAATTATTATTTTATCTTTTAAATTTATATCCACTTATCTGTCTTATTGCTGTTATTTCTACTTCCTATCTACCCTAATCTGATTAAGTTAACTCTTTATAGGCCTATGGATTTATCATCTGTTTGATTGGTCATTTGCAGGACACATATCTCTGAATCAATTCTTCCTGCCTGAACCATTTGGGTATGTCTCACCTTTTCAGTCCTGTGACCTATATTCTGCCCACTCAATTTCTGTCACTTCCTTACCAGAACCATCCGGTCTTCCTACCTGACCTCTTTTCCCTTCTGGAAGATAGCTTGGCTTTGAGTAACAACCTCATACCCTGTTTCCACAAAAATAAGACCTAACCCAAAAACAAGCCCTGGTATGATTTTTCAGGATGCTCATAATATAAGCCCTACTCCAAAAATAAGGTCTAGTTAAGTGAAACCCCACCTTCCACCATTGTGAAGCAACCAGAAGATGACATGACTGTATTGGAATAAATGTAGATTATTGTACATGAAAGAAATAAAACACCCCCTGAAAATAAGCCCTAATGCATTTTTGGAGCAAACATTAATATAAGACCCTGTCTTATTTTCGGGGAAACGTGGTAGATAGAGTGGTAGCCCTAGTAACGTCTGTGTTAGACTACTGTACAACATTATAAAAGGGACTACCTTTGACCTTGGTTTAGCTACTACTATTCATTTAGAGCCTCACAGCTATATTGCTCATGGAGACAGGGAATTAGCATATTATACTGATGCTGCAGCAATTGAACTGATTCCCAGACCATTTCTAGGTCAAATTCAATATGCTTGTTTGATCTATGTTCAAATTTTTCATGCCTTAGGACTCAAGCTTTTCAAGGACCTGTTTTGTCTGTTATTGTCTCTCCTATCTGAATTATATATACGGGGTGGAGGGGCTTCAGACAGTGAGGAAGGGGACCCTTTCTGTCACACTACCCCACTTACAGAGTTCTCTCATAGCAGTGGATTACCTGGTTGCTAGTTCTTTGTCCTTTTGGTGCCTTTCAAAGTTATTTTAGACACAATTCTACTGTGCTTATTTACATCAGTCAATCAATCAATCAATCTAGATATTACCATCTAGCTTTTCTTTTAAGGAAAACCACCCCTGGAATCTTTGTAGAATAATGTGAAAATATTATGATACAGTACGTTCCTTTTCACCTTCTTTCCCCCCCCCCTCTTTTTTCCCTTTCTGTCGCCTCCTTCTTTTCCAAACTAATCCATTTGCAAAGTTAAGAGAGAAAAAGCATTGTAAGGAAGAAAAATGTTTCCATTCTTAGACAATGGGGATAGCAATGATATTGTGACCTAGTTGAAGCTTTGTATAACCTTTTCCTTGAAAAGCGAACAGCAAACTTCAAACTTAAGTTACTCCACTACTGCAGCCTTCTTAAAATAAAGTAGATTAATAACAGATCACTGTGGGTGGTGAATTATGTAATGCTCTTATGACCTGAGGGTGAAAGAAACTGCTAAATGTTGAAGGCTTGAGAGATTGTGCCATTTTAATCTACCAGGTCTCTGTTTCTCACTCTAGTGGCATATTACATGTATTCTTGCTAGAAGTCTGCTGATGCTTCGTTCTGAATTCCCTAAATGTTAGAAAAGAATTTAATCTGAACTTTTCCACTGAGAATTGGCCAGTTAGGGACCAGGGTGACCATCTGTACCTTCATTAAGCTTCTTTGACATCTATAGGAAGAGATGTAAATCCTAACTTGATTTGACCTCCCTCAGGAAAAAAAAGACAACACATTTAAACATCTCTTTGCCATAAGGTTGTGATAGGTGGTCTCTGAGAGATTTTGTGCATTTCTGAAACTTGGCTTTGCACATTTCTGTAAGAAGTGTAAAATAGAAACATATGATAATTATTGCTTCATTGCATTGATTGGTGAAAGTTGAGGCACTAGATGTGTTGTTTGTGTCTTTGTGATCAGTCAGGATATCTTGTGCTTGTTCTGTGTGTGCATAGCAGTGTAAAAGGGGAAAATGTATCTATGCAGAAACAGAAGTTGGGTGTGAAATATATATTGTAACAATTGCAAAACTTGTGTTTGAGAAAAAAAATCCTATATTCTTGGTTTCATGCTTCAAGCAGGATCTTCAAAGGAAGTTGATGAATCTTCAAGACACTATTTTGCTATGCCTAGTCTCTTAGAACTTTTCCAGTGGTGAAATGTATTCACATATCTATCGACCGGTCAGAACAATGACATAGTAACCCAGATCTGTATGAAATTATAGTTGTAATTATAGTCTTTGGTCTGGGTAGCAAGAAGCCTTACCTGTGCCTCTGTCCTTGACAAGCCTGGAGACACTTGCCTTCTTTAGCTCACTGTGGCACTCTGTTAACCTCCCCAGGTATTCTCAGCCTCATTTTTGACTGTCCCTCTCCAGGAGGCAGAAGCCTAAAATCTGTTTCTTTGCTGGACTGGGGTAGAGCAGGAGGCAGAAATGTAAGCTATCTCAATTTTAGCTTGGAGGAGATACCAGATAGAGAACTTGCTGTTTTTCCTGTTGCAACTGAGCCTGGTTCTATGACCTTGAGATCCTGTAGCAGGGCTTATCTGCTCTCCCAGAAGCGCTTGAAAAACAGAAATGTGATTATCCTTTAGTTTTGCAGATGCTGTTGTTCTGTCAATTGTCACTGGGCTATCACCTAGCAAAAGCATACTGGAGTGTCGGTGCTGTCTGCAAACCTCAGAACAAACATCAGTCATTCTAATTAAACAGCACCCAGGGATTATTTCTCCTTCTTTGTACCCTGCCATCACAAAATCCACTCAAAAAAAGAGACCAAAACCTGCTGTTTAGATAACACATGTTAAAAAGACCTTACTGCTGTTACACATGGAGCTCCCAACTGTTATGCCGCCAGTTTTAGTCTTACTCCAGTCAACTGTTAACTCAAAGGGGCCCATCAAAGACTGAGAGACTGCAGGATAATGAAAAAGCAAGATGCAAACTGCACATGAGGGTCTGAGAGTAGAAGTGCTTGAACAACCTAGATTTAGCTTACAAGCCACACCTCTTTACTCTTTATTTTGCCTTATATAAGCCGAGACCTTCAGCCATGTGCAACTTTGCCTTTTTATTCAAACTGAATGAAAATGAAAATGTGAGGGAAAGCCAATTTCACACGTAGCCTCCAAAAGTCAAGGAACAACTGGTAAAATCTATGGGAAATTGGGAATTTGGTGGTCCAATATAGGGGCAAGTTTTTGTGTTTCTTAAAATGTCTCCCTTGCTATGTTCCTATGCCTGAATGTACTGAAGAGGGAGTAAAAAGAGACATTCAGAATGGCTGTAGTCTTGTCCTGATGATTGACATGATTTATGATTGTAAAGAAACTGTTCAGCACAAATTAACTGTAATTTAATGGCATATAATTCTGGTTTTGGATTGGATTGATTGGATCAGTTTTAAAATGCTACATGCAAAAAGGGTGGAAACTCGTCTTTTTGCAATATTCATCAACAAATAGCCTCAGTTGAAATTGGAATAGAAACTAATATCGTAGAGCATGAAATTACTGCCTTGAGCTACTGAAGAGGTTTATAAGAATTACATTGTTTTATTTATTAGGTCTGTCAGTTGTCAATACAGATTTGGGAATTACTATTCTATCCACACAGATGTGAGCAAATGTGTTCATCTGTGAGGCGTTGTTTCATATAAATGTGAAGAAGCTATTTTGGTTCTAGATCAGTGTTTGGTGTCAATAGTGGACTGGATAAGGGTGAGTAAACTGAAACTTAATCCAGGAAAGACAGAGATGCTCCTAGTTAGCCGAAAGGCAGATCAGGGGATAAGGATTCATGCTTTGCTGGATGGGGTTGCACTTCTTCTGAATATAACTGTTGTACAGCTTGCTGGGTGTCCTGGATTCATCTCTGAACCTGAATGTCCAAGTTTGGCAGTGGCCAGGAGCACCTTTGCACAGTCAAAACTAGTAAGCCAGCTGCACCCTTTTCTGGAGAGGTCTGACCTGGTCATGGTGACACATCCCAGCTGAGTTAGTGCAATGCGTTCTAATTGGGGCTGGCTTTGGAAAGTGCTTGGACACTTCAGCAGGTCCAAAAATGTGGCAGCCAGACTGTTAATTGAGGCTGGCTACAGGGATCACATAACTACCCTGTTACAGCAACTCCACTGGCTGCTGATCCATTTCCAAGTTCAATTCAATGTGCTAGTTTTAACCTATAAAGTCCTAAATGGCTTGGGCCCAAGTTATCTCAAAGACCAGATATTCCTCTATGAGCCTGCCCAAGTGTTAAGGGGAGGCCTTTCTGCCAGTCCTACCACTCTCAGAGGTGCACTTGGTGGAGACATGGGAGAGGCCCTTCCCTGTTGCTGCTCTCAGACTTTGGAACTCGCTCCCACAGGAGGTCAGACTGACTCCATTTTTTGCTGTCATTCTGCAAGGAGAAGAAGTCCTTCTTCAGGCAGGCTTTCCCATAGTGACTGACTGTCTGAGAGAGATAGCCAGTCACTAAGAGCAGGGTTTTTAAATGGATTGTTGTGTCTTGTTGCTTTTGTGTTTTTAGTATTGAATTTATTTACCATTTTTAATATATATGTTTAATTCTTGTAAAATATTTGTATGCTTATTATTTTTGCTTTTAAAGAATGTCTTTATAATGATTTAAAGCACCTTGGGTCCTTTTTAAAGCAGGCTAAAATGTTTTAAATAAATAAATAAATCTTAGAAAAGAAGGCAAAAGTAAATTTGTGTCACTTGATTAGCAGTCTTTCCTCAAACCAGTACATATGTGACACCAGTGTTTACACTTTTATAAAAACACTAAACATTACCATGTTTTAAGACTACCTAGCTGAAAAAAATGTCTTTTATTCATTGTTGCAAATCTGCCTGGGCAGGCATGTCCACAAACCCTTTTCACTGGTCACAGTGGACCTTCTGAGAAGTATTACAAGTCAAATTATGTCAATTTTCTGGACAACTGTTAACCTAAATATGTTACTGAGATCCTGTTCCACCCACAGTCCTAACCAACCTTCTTACTATTTAGTTTATTATTACAGTGAATGACTCCCTTTTGCATCTAGCATAGCTGGTACCATGGACTGTATTCTTGGTTCTTATCCTATTCCTCTTTTAAAAATCTTATAAATGGATGTACAGCTCAAGGAGCTGATTTTAAAAGTCCAGTCCTTTTCACATGAACTGTGCTAACCTATGCACTGTCTCCCCAATGAGGCTTTCCTGTCATTGGAATCTTATGTATGTAAACATGTACCTGTACTCAGTATTCACAATGCACACGTCCCTAGTATTCACAGGGAAGTGATTATGCTAATGCCCATAAAAGATTACATGACAGGTAATGAAAATAAAGTTGTTTGGTATCATGGCTGGAGAGTCATGGGAAACTAATGTTCTAATCCAGCAGTGGGAAACTTCTGCCAGTTTGCGGGGGGCCTTTCCATCCCTACAGGACTCACTACCAGCCTTACCATTCCCTCTTAGCAAAGCTCAAAGGGAGCAGAAACTCTCTTTTTAGATGGAACAACCTATACAGGACAGCATATTTTCCCCCTGCAAGTAAAGCATCCTTCCTGGAACTTTCAAGAGCCTGGCTCTTCATTAGTGTGACCTTTTTTAAAAGCATTTTTGTGGTGTTCAGAGTTCCAGAGGCACTCACAATCACACCAACACCCTTGCTAAAAAAAACCACCAATTTTAAGAGTGATGTTCTTAAACAGCATGATGCTGTGTAACGGCACTGAAGACAGCCAGCTGGCAGATTTGTTATTGTTGCTGTTGTTCCTTATATTATTGTAGCAAATGCATGCTTAGTCATTTCTGCCATCTGCTGCACCAGCATTATTTAATAGAAGCACAGTGACTACCTGGCTGGCTTTGTCGGTATTAAATTCATAGGAAGGGAGGGGATGACACGCTGGAATAAAAATGGAGTGCCTGAGAATGAAGCAACACATGGTAGAACTAAAGTAAGAAGGAAGCAAAGAAAGCCAGAATACAGGTTTTTGACTATTTGAATGATGTTTTTTTAGCTGTTAATGAAGAAATATTGCTGCTGCTACACATATAGAAAATCAAAATCAAGACTAAACAGGTAGAATTGCTCTCTGACTCTAAAAATCAGTGGGACATATGAAAGGGATAATTATGTGCTGGCAACTTTACTTGACTCACTGATTCAAGGATGATTTCCTAAAAATTGCTGGCAGTTGTCATCTAGTTCTTCGTAGCTACATTTTCTTCCCTGATAGGATAAGAAGATTACACAAGAGAAGATGGCTTTTAAACTTTCAGGGGCAAATAGCACTAGCTATTTCAAAATACAAGCAAGTAGACTCCTGTCATGAGGCCTGCCACCAGATGACAACATGAACCGCTTCCATATACCCATGATAATTGCTGTAATTAGCAGAGAAAATGATGAGAAAGAGGTGGATGAATGTAAAATGGACAGATTTAGGCAGAAATCCTTGATCTAGAAACGGAATGGATGTTTGTTGCTAGTGGTAATATTAGACTTTTTCTATTCAATATTGCTCAGACTGTACTACGTGAACCTAGGTGTGTCCAAGCTGGTCTCTCTCCATCTGTGTAAACAAAGCTGGCCATGCTGGCTGGAGGATTTAGAACAAACCAATAACTTTTGTCCATATCACTTTTAGACATGTTCATCACTATATTAGACTGTGATTTTTTTTAAAAAATGCACCAAAACTCAGATTTGCATAGTTGTTCTATTAATTTTTCTTCTATTTCTGCCTCTCTTTTTAAATAATCTGCATAATTCTTTTTTTTTAATATCTTTTGTCTGTTTGTGTATGTTAGGGCATTTTTGTTTGTTTGCTTGCTTGCTTGCTTTGCTTGTTATATAGTACTTAAACCTATTTACATAGTACTAGGATTGGGATGACCCCTGTTGCAACTCCACTGATGATCATCCCTGCCCTACTGTTAGTCTTAGGAGGATGTGTTGAATTGAGGATGTGGGAACTTCCCTCACAATGCAAAGAACAGCATGGGGAGGGGAGCACTGGGACAAGTTATGAGATACTATGCTTCAGGACAGGCTTCCCTAATCTGGCTTGAATATTGGATTAGTGTTTCCATCATCCCCGGCAAGTAATCAAATTGTTCTGTTTGCACGCATCTGATAAGCGACAGATTGAAGAGAACAATTTAAACACCTCCTTTAAAGGTGATAGGAACATAATGGAACACTTGTAAGCATTGTTAATCAGGCCCTACTTTTATGTAAAAAGCCTGTGGGTATGTGGATTGTACCGGCCATGGACTGAATTGCTTACCCATGGGATGGTCTGCCTAATAAACAGCATCAAGGAAATCTTTGGTTTGTTTAATAAACAGCATGGCTGATGATTTTCTATGAGCTAAAGGAGCAAAGGATGTCTCTCAGCCTAGACTTTTGCACAATGGAATGAGTAAAAAAAAAAAAAGACTGATGCATGATTGCTGTGTGAACAAGGCTTGGGATGAACTGGAAGACAATGGAACAGTATGGTGAGGCTACAAATTAGGATACTTTCAATGCCTCCATGTCCAGAGTGCACTGTGATAAGAACATATCATGTGCCACATGGAAAAGCATGATTTAATTTCTGGGAATAAGGAAATGTGGTACAATGTACTTTTTCTCCCTACTTGCCACCTACCAATACAGAACTGAATTTTAGGGTTGAAGGTAAAGAAACAAACTGGAATGCAGGAAGATTAGAAGCACTGATGGAATAAAGACCATATGCTGCTTGGGTGGAGGAGACTGATATTTTAACTAGAGGGCTGGTAGAGGATTAGGGACAGTGTTTTATAAATGGCTAACTGAGGCTAATATTGCATATAGTATGTATAATTTTATCTGATACTTGAATCCAAAGTGTTCTGCATTGCAGTACTCTTTTTACTTCACCATTGCATTGCATTGTGTTTGAAATTCATTGATTTTCCTCTGATTTCTTTTATACTGCACCTTTATTTCATAGATCTTATTACCTGTTTATCTGCCATGATTAAAATAAATCTTCAACTTATCTGCATTTGTGAATAGCCTGAGGTCATCTCTAGTTACCCTCTTTGTCCACTGGGGCAAATAAAGAACCCCATTTTTGAGCATCACTGTCAACCAAAGTATTAAATACCATTTTGTTTGTCACTCCAGTGGTTTCTGATATAAACCTTAAGGCTAATGATTCATATAATGGCAACCTAACATTTTGAATTTTTTTCTGCCCAGTATTAATGTAAACAGATTAAAGTTTTGAGTTCATAAACAGTTAACAAAATATATCAAGACTTTCCTACCAATATTTTAATCTCTGAATCAGGCAGCAAAATCAGATATTCTCAGTGCCTCCTTGCTAGCCCACCCTCTGTTGCATGTTGTGTTAAAAGAAAATCCCGCACCATGTTATCCAGTTATCTCTACCAACTAAAGCACTGGGAGGGCTAACAAATACCTGCTTTACATTATAACTCTTTTGATTTATCCAGATTTTATGAGTGCTCCTTTTCAGTCCCTTTTATATGTTTTCAGAGTATTTTTAAGTAGGAAAGCATGGAAATTAGAAATGTGCACAAGACTCATGAATTAGTATGGGATCTGATTTAGAACCTTTAATTGGCTGATTCAGTACAGAGCAATATGGATCCCATCTGATTCTCTCTGGCACTACAGGTATAGATTAATTCAGAAACTCGGATAACTATCCCTCCCACTAACTTGCACTGGAAAAGCAAAACTGTTGAACTGAAACTGTAATGCTACAAATAATTGTAGCAATGAGAAAATATGATGGAAATTTCTCAAAACAAAAAATGAATAAAGCAAGCAACTCCCCCCCAAAAAAGAAAAAAATGGTGCTTATTGTTATTCATACACACAATAAGAATTAAACCGGCTAAACACAAGCAATAAAGTGGGGAGGAGAGAGTGTGTGAATAAAAGGAATCATTGAGAGAAAGCAAATAAGACAGTGAACAACTAAGGCCAGTAGTGCAGGTGTGTGCATAGGGGGAGGGGAAATAGAATAGGCTTCACTGTCTAAAACACACAGATTCAGACAAAACAAACAGGTTTTACCATTCAAGAGAACAAACCAGAAAGGGAAAGGGAGAATTAGTCAAAAAGCATTAAAGTCACAATAACAAGACAAAACTATTTATTTATTTATGCATTTATTTATGTATTTATTTAAAATATCTGGTGCTATCACAAAAAAATTGCAAGGATATTGTACTATCTAAATTAAGTTAAGCTCAGACTACGAACAACACAACCATGTACACAGGGGCCTCTTGCTTTGGCTGTTGCTAACACTGTTAAACAGGACAGAAAAATGACAAAGAGCTACAGTATGTGTGATAATTTAATCAAGGACTTTCGTGATCTCACACAATCTGTCACCACAGTCACTGTGTCTGGAGAAGAGTGCTGAAATTCTTATTTCCGATTGCATGATAGAGCTGTAAATGAGCAAAGCCTTGTGATCACTATTGGTGACATACAGTTTGGCTTTTTTGAAATGGTAGGCATGTTAGTCTGTGCAACCATATCAACAAGAAACACAAAACAAAATAAAATAAATAATGGTGGTGGTGGTGGTGGTGATGATGAAGACACGTGGCACCTTATGTCTGAAGTACTGGACTTGTTCCACAAAAGCTCAAATTAAAATATAGCAATTTTTGTTTTGTTTCGTGTTTTTTGTTGATGTTTGGCTTTTTCCAGCTCATTCTCAATGCCCATATCTTTGAAGTGGTCTGAAGTATTCCAGAGTCTTTTGACTTATCCCAGAATTGAATCAAACAATGATTCTTGTTTAACTCAAACATTATGCAGACTGATTCTGCTAAGAATTCAGGATCTGGCCAAAATCAAAGGCTAGCCCTACTAAAAATGCACATAATCTCTATTTTTCCTCACTCTTTTGTCAGTTTCACAGCTTCTAGTACTCCTTCCTCTTCTTTTCCATTGAATGCTGAAGCACCATCTCACAGTGTCCTTTGAACTGCTGTAATCACACCTTTTTGCTTCTTACCACCCTCCTTCTCTGGTACCATGACCAATATTTAATCTATAAACTGATTTTATTTTCATTTCTTGAAAATTTCTGGTCTTATCATAATTTTTTTTCAAGGATATTCTGCTGTCTAAATGGAAGCATCTAACGTTCTTCTTGATATATTTGTATTTTTGCTGGATTCTGGGCCAGCTCTTCCGGAACAGCAATGGCCCGTCATCTGGAAATATAAAGTACCTAGCCCAGCATTAGAGCTAAATTCATTCAGATGTTGTATTGTTTCTCTAAAATATAGACAAATAAGCTAATATATGTATAGAGATACCAGATTATCCAAAATAATCATTGTAACATACCACTAGATTCAAGACTTGGAAGATTACTATTTAAAAAAGGAAATGTACCATACTGTGCTCACAGAGTGGATCTTTCCTGTTTTCAGCTCTACAAGTGCAGAGCAGGAATGGACAATATGCAGTATGTGGCTGGGATGTAGTGTCCAGAGGCCAAAATAAGACTCACCAGTCCACCAGCCCACCCTACCCCAAACTACCATTTTAATAGTTTTTCCAGAAAACACGGTAGAAGAACAGCAAGCTAACAAAAACACACAAGACTAATAACCCACATCCTGAGCTCTGAAGTTTTTAAAGATCAGGAACATAAGCCTAAGAAATTAAAATAATAGTCAAACGGCTTAAGATATATTAGCTGTACTAAGTTCCAGTCAAGTGTAACTGGATAGGTGAAATGAAAATCTCTCTGCATTATGAAGCAACTTCATGAGGGCCTAATATTTAGAAAGCATTAATGTGATCAACTAGAGTAAAACGAAGATTAAAACATGTCTAACTGCCTACTGGAAAGAATGAAATATTTCTCAGCTTCATAGCCTCTACCTTTATCAGAATCTTAAAGACCTGCTCACAGTAGAAAGTGGTAATTCTCCTTCTTCTAATATCCTTAATATGCATCAGAAACAGTACAGCAAGGTTAAGAGAGTTTGACAAGTATTAAGTGAGATTATCTTCTACATACAAAACAGTGGATGCCAACTGTTGTATCTCAAAATGTGACTGAAACTTGAAATAGAAACTGTCAGAACCTTCTTTAAAACAGATAGAGCTGAGTTTCATTCATTCTTATTAATAATAGTCATATGGGGATTTTGCTGCTCAGGACAAAAAAGAGCAAAGAATATATGCTTTGTTTTGATTTTTGTAAAGGAAAAAAAGGTTGCTAGAGAGAATGTAGGACAGGTAATGATGTATAAGAGTAATGGGATTTCATATAATGAGCTGGGTTTGTAGAGAATGGGAACCCACTTGGGAATTTTGGTGCATGGAAAGATCATCTCAAGGAAAGACATTTCAGCTACAGAGCAAGCAGATGACCTGTCTCGACACCCTCATCATCATATCTTTGATTTACATGCCTAATGGCCTTCTGTTTCCAGCCTCAACTTTGAATGAATGTGGTGCACTTTCCGTTAATTAGTCAGAAATATGAACAAGGGTCAACCTTTTCAAAAGAATTCTCTTTGAAAGTTATATTTTTGGTTTCCAGGGGACTGACCAAGATATCCTTATTCTATTTTTCTGCCATGAAGGAATCTTCACTAAATTTTATACGTGTAAGATTTTGATATGAAATACATTAAACCAGTGGCTAATGGAACACTCGGTAGAATATAAACCAGTAATATACTGAATTAAAATGTCAAAACCAACTAATAACCTGCTGCATGCAAGGGGAAGTTATGTTATTAGCCGGTCATGGATATTTTTTAAAAATTAGAACTTTATTCTTTATTGAATTTTGTGAAAATTCACTGCTTCCTTCTGAAAGCCAATTGCTTTCTTACATAGAATGCTATAGAATAAATCACCAATTGACCAAAGTGTAATCCAATCAAATTTCTTTTTTGTGGCCCATAATTTGTCTTAAGCTTTCCCCCCACCCAGCTCACAGAGTTATTCTTTTGACTTTCAGAATCTCCAGATCTTTACAATATGCAGTTTATTTCTAATTGGTGCCATTCCACATTTTCTCTGTTTCCTATTTCTTCGTCTGACCTTTTTCAATAACAGATACTAGAAAAAATACGTATACCAAAAGATGCTAAATTGCAGCGAGAGTTGCCTATTAATGAATTATCACAGTATTGCTTCCTAAAGCCCTGAATGCTCTGGACTGACAGTATGTCCTTCAGATTAGGTCATCTCTAGTGATGTGCAAACCTAGACAGCATCCTAAAAAGCAGAGACATCACCTTGCCAACAAAGGTCTGCATAGTCAAAGCTATGTTTTTTTCCCAGTAGCAATGCATGGAAGTGAGAGCTGGACCATAAAGAGGGCTGACCAGTGAAGAATTGATGCTTTTGAATTGTGGTGCTGGAGGAGACTCTCGAGAGTCCCCTGCAAAATATCAAATTATGAGAAGAGGGTCACACTGGAGTCCCCGGAAGGCTTCATGTGCCTGGAGATTTCACTTTGCCCATTCCTACTGTATTTTGCATCTTGCCAGAGGAAAAAAGATACTCAACATGATGAAAATTGTGCCATAAATAAGCAGTAATGCCCCAGTGCTCAAGGACTAACTGATTAAACCACATCATTTGAAGAACAGGATGTAATTCTATGTGTGACAAACCCAGACCTACTGGGATATGCCACAGTTTCACTAAGCTGCCACCAACCATTCCCTGTAAGGAGTCACACAGACCAGGAATGGATTTTTAACAAATAAAGGAATAAGGTTTATTTAAACAACACACAGGGAAAAATAAAATGATCAGGTGAATAAGATACAGTAACGTGGCTTAGTCTCAATCATACATACACCAGTTTGGTTCACTCAGAACACTCTTAAATAAAGCACAGACCCTGAACCTATCAGTTCTGGCTAACCATACAGACACCTGAACCTATCAGGTTGGTACTGACTGACACACAGTAGTACCCTGTCTGACACACAGACTCCCACACCAGCTTCTTCTCTCAGCTCTCCTCCAGCTTCTTCTCCCCAGCTGCTGCTTCTCCTTCTCCTCCACACAAGCTCCACATATATATACAGTACAGCCCCTCCTCCTGATGTCCCGCCTTCCACTCCCCATAGGATGGAACTTTCCCTCCAAACCCATGACAGACAGGTAACATCAGTGCTGTATGTAACACCTCCCCTCTTTATAAGTTGTTTTGTAGGGGGAAAGCTAAGGTGCTTTTCTCCAAAAAACAACCTGGATAAAACACACAAACACAGTTATACAATGACATACAATACCATACTTACTCTAGGATAAACATATCAATGAGGCATTTAAACATTTACCATTTACAATACATCAAGTTACCTTTATTCATACAAACCAAGTTCAAAAAAAAACAGGTACATTTAACCTTTGGTCACCAAAATATATACATAGTCCATGTTCCTTCGCCGTCTTCATTCTTCGGGTCTTCTTGACAAGGCGTCAGCAACACAGTTCACTGACCCTCTGACCACCTTCACTTCAAAGTCATAGTCTTGCAGGTTTAAAGCCCACCTCATAAGTTTGCTATTGTGGGTTTTCATTGTCTTTAACCATTGCAATGGTGAATGGTCAGTGCACAGAATAAAATGTCTTCCCCAGATGTAAGGCTTGGCCTTCTGGATCGCGTAGACTATGGCCAGGCACTCCTTTTCCACGGTTGCCAAATGTCTCTCACCTTTCTGGAGTTTCCTACTCAGGTAGGACACTGGATGCTGGTCACCATTCTCATCCTCCTGGCAAAGAACTGCTCCTACCCCGCTGTTAGACGCATCGGTGTAGATGATGAACTCCCGGTCGAAGTCTGGAGCACGCAGCACTGGATAGTTGATGAGGGCCTCCTTCAACCTCTGGAACGCCTCCTCACAGTCGCTGGTCCACGGGATGCGGTCATCAGTCTTCTTCCTCGTCAGATCGGTCAGCGGAGCCGCAATCTCGCTAAACCTTGGAATGAACTTTCTGTAGTAGCCCACCAACCCAAGAAATGATTTGACTTTTTTCTTGGTGTTGGGTCTGGGCCAATCACGAACTGCTTCTATCTTGGCCTCTAGGGGTTTTATCACTCCTCCCCCTACTATGTGGCCCAAGTATTTTATTTCTGGGCTACCCAGCTGCAGTTTGTTCTCTTTGCAGAGCCTAGGCCAAAGCACTTCCTCCCCTGGGTCCAAGTGCCTCTCCCTGGCTTTCTGGTCATCCCAAGCTTTCTTTCTGACCTTTTGAGCTTGCAGGGTCTCTGCTGCTAGCTCTAGGTTTCTCTTTAGGTCATTCCTTAAAGAGTCTCTATCTGTCACAACATCTTGTGGGTCATCCTGGGTGATCTGCTTCCAATTTTGTTTGATCAAATCAAGGGGCCCTTTCACCCTTCTCCCAAACAAGAGTTCAAACGGACTGAACCCGGTACTGGCTTGTGGCACTGATCGATAAGCAAACAAAAGGGATTGCAGCTTCTGGTCCCAATTGTTTGGATTCTCTGCCAAGTAAGCCCTAATCATGCGCATTAGAGTCCCATTGAACTTCTCCGTTAACCGGTTACTTTCAGGGTGATAGGCAGTGGTTTCCTTGTGTTTAATTCCACAGATTTGCCATAACCGTTTCATGAGCTTCGATGTAAACGATGCGCCCAAATCTGTGATTATTTCTGAAGCAAATCCCATCCTGGACATATACCCCACCAAGGCATCTGCCACTGTGTTAGTTTCAATGTTAGACAAGGGAATGGCTTCAGGGTACCTCGTGGCATGGTCCACAATGGTGAGAATGAACCGGTTCCCCCACTTCCCATAGGATGGAACTTTCCCTCCAAACCCATGACAGACAGGTAACATCAGTGCTGTATGTAACACTATGCACACTGATTTAGCAGAACATTCCGTTCACTTCATTTGGATCTATTTCTGGGTAGAGATGCATAGGCTTGCACTATAAGTTACCATATAGTCATACACAAGTAAAGGTGTCACATGCTATGTGCAGAATATATTGAAGCAACTTAGACATTTTTCAAGAAATGCTGATGGCAGGTTGTAATGTCATTGCTTCCCGCTCTGAACATTTGACAACATGTGCCAGTAAGAAAAGCTGCAGGTCACTTGAAAGCTATGTGAGGATTGTTTAAAATTAAAAGAACATCTGTTAGACTCCTTATGCTGGTAATTATTATGGTAGGAATCAAATTCCTAAAACAAACCTCCAAATTTCAGCAAAATGGTTCCACTTCTGCCCACTTTTCAGAGACAATTTATTTTTAATCTTTTGCTCACAAATGACCAGAACTGTGCCAAAATTAATATAATACTTCTATTATAAATAAAGGTCCACATATAGGTTGCAATCTAAACCTAAATCACCTCAGCGCCCAAACCAGAGCAGGAACAGGTTGAAATGGATGCACTGATTTTATGCTAATGCACCTGGCACCATGTCACTACCTTTTACAAAAATGATATATTGGAAACAAACAGCCAGTTCCTATTGCATTGTGTTAGATCTTCTCCTCTTTAGTTCTCAAACCTAATGAGGACAAAATCTATAATTGCATAATCTCAAAAGGGCATGGTGGTGCTGGAGGTTAAACTGCAAAGTGTCTGGGGTGCAAAGTTGAAAGACCAGCAGTTCAAATCCACGCGGCAGAGTGAGCTCCTTTCGCTTGTCCCAGCTCCTGACAACGTAGTAGTTCGAAAGCATATAAGTGGGAGTAGATAAATAGGTACCACTTCGGTGGGAAGGTAATGGCATTCCGTGTCTAGTCACACTGGCCATGTGACCACAGAAACTGTCTATGGACAAACACTGGCTCTATGGCTTGGCAATGGGGATGAGCACCGCCCCCTAGAGTCAGACACAACTGGCCTAAATGTCAAGGGGAATTTTTACCTTAACTTTTAACCTAAAATCTCAGAAAATTCCAAATGGCCAATGTGCTATCAAGGGATGAAATGTGGCCTTTTTCGTTTACAGTTTATTCCTTCCACATAACTCCCCAGTTTGACTGCTGGCTAACATATAACAGTACGTCTCATCTCCTTCTTCCTCTCCTGCCATGTTGCTGATGCATGCACTGTGCTGAGGCACACCCAAACTTAGGGCTGTTTGGAATGTTTGGGATGAAAAGAGGCAGGCAATTTTTAAGAATGGTGGAGTCTCAGAGCTTACTGTTCCAGTTCAGGAGGATCCACAAGTCTGAGGGAGATCTAGAAGACCCCAAAGAACTCAGGAATGATTCTGGACCCTGGGCTTGTATTCAGTATCTCTACCTGTGGTGGTTTTGTCTGATCTACCTGCCTTCTCCTTATCAAAATCCAGATTGAACTTTCTCTCCCAGCACCAACTGACCCAGCTGGCACCTACAGCAACCCAAATGACTGTCTAAATATGTCTAATGCACTTTACCATCTTTACCATTCATGACAGCCTCTGTGGAAGTGCTGAGCAAGTCTCCACTGGTGCTGATTTCTTGCTGTCATTCTGATCAGTTGATCATCTCCTGAGTTTATGCATGACTCTTCCACTTCATCTGGTTTACTGACTGAGATACACAATATGCCTTTATGTCAATAACCCAAATCATAGACAGAAAAAAAAGTCAGCTGCAAGTGGGGATATGGAATTATATGTGTTTTTTTCTTGCTCAGTTTCTCAATTGTCCTTGAATATTCTCATTCTGTCCCCGTTCCTCATCAGGTTATGAGTCTTTCCTTATTCCTCCTTTATGGAATGCTGTGTGCATTTTATAGATTAAGAACCGAGATGATTCAAAACAAGATTAAAGCATGCAGCTAAAAAAAGGCAGATGAAAACACACAAATGTTTATTATATTAAAAGTACAATTAAATTAATGATAAATTTAAAACACGCTTGAACTAGAAGCCAATTAAAACACATGTGGGCCAAGAACTCCCAGAAGTACAAGCTGGATTTCGAAGGGGAAGAGGAAATAGAGACCAAATTGCTAATGTGCTGGATTATGGAGAAAGCCAGAGAGTTCCAGGAAAACATCTACTTCTGCTTCATTGACAATGCAAAAGCCTTTAACTGTGTCAACCATGGCAAGTTTTTAAAGAAATGGGAGTGACTGACCTCCTTATCTGTCTGCTGAGAAATCTATATGTAGGACAGGAATGAACAGTTAGAACTGGATATGGAACAACTGATTGGTTCAAACTTGGGAAAGGAGTACAAGGCTGTATATTGTCTCCCTGCTTATTTAACTTATATGCAGAATACATCATGCGAAAGGCTGGATGAATTCCAACCTGGAATTAAGATTACCAGAAGAAATATCAAGAACCTCAGATATGTAGATGATACCACTCTGATGGCAGAAAGTGGCGAGGAATTAAAGAACCTCTTAATGAGGGTGAAAGAGGAGAGAGCAAAAAATGGTCTGAAGCTCAACATAAAAAAGACTAAGATAATGGCCACTGGCCCCATTACCTCCTGGCAAATAGAAGGGGAGGCAGTGACAGATTTGACTTTCTTGGGCTCCATGATCACTGCAGATAGTGACAGCAGCCACAAAATTAAAAGACACCTGCTTCTTGGGAGGAAAGTGATGACAAACCTTGACAGCATCTTAAAAAGCAGAGACATCACCTTGCCAACAAATGTCCGCATAGTCAAAGCTATGGTTTTTCCAGTAGCGATGTACGGAAGTGAGAGCTGGTCCATAAATAAGGCTGACACCCAAAGAATTGATGCTTTTGAATTGTGGTGCTGGAGGAGGCTCTTGAGAGTCCTCTGAACTGCAAGGAGAACAAACCTATCAATTCTGAAGGAAATCAACCCTCAGTGCTCACTGAAAGGACAGATCCTATAGCTGAGGCTCCAGTACTTTGGCCATCTCATGAGAAGAGAAGACTCCCTGGGAAAGTGTGAAGGCAGGAGGAGAAGGGGACGACAGAGGATGAGATGGTTGGACAGTATCATCAAAGCGACCAACATGAATTTGATCCTACTCTGGGAGGCAGTGGAAGAGAGGAGGGCTTGGTGTGCTCTGGTCCATGGGGTCACAAAGACACGACTTAATGACTAAACAACAACTAAACATCATTTAAGTGTAAAGTGAAAAATAACCCTAAAACGCCAATTAATTTCTTAAAAGCTTGCTGGAATAAAGTAGTCTTTGATTATATCTGAAGGACAATAGGGAAGGGCCACTCTAGCCTCCCTTCAAAATTCTAAATGAATGCAGCAGCCACTATGAAGGCACTGCCTCACATCTCCTGGAGACATGTGCAGAGAACTGTGGGAAGGGCTGAGCACAAAGATTTCTGAATATGGTCATTCAGATAGCTTGGATTGATGTCATGCATAACTTTTATAAGTCATAACCAGCAGCATGAACAGTGCTTGGTAAAACAATCATAGCCTGTGGGGCTGTTTTAAGAAGAGAGTTGTACACTTTCTCTAACTAAACCCAGTTAGCAATATGGCCACTGTTCTTTAGACCAGCCGAATCTTTTCAACAAGCTCATTATCATACGTAGTGGGATTGAAAAACAGCATGTGTATGCTTTTATTTCTTTAGACATTTTTATTGACTAAATTAGGTTTGTTTGCATTTTTCAAATGTACATTGTACAACTACACATATTCTTCTTCCTCACATATATCACAAGCCTTGCATATGTATGCATTTGCAAAATGAGAGAAGTCCCAACTGGTAATCTTGGAAGGCTATGAAACTGACATTTGTGTATGGAAACACACATCCAACTACTTTATTTTCCACCCGTAGCTATAAAGAGAAGAGCAGTAACAGCCAATTTACACTTGTGTATTTTATTTCTTTAAACCAAAACATTGTAGTATTTAAGTGCATACTTCTTCATTCTCTCACTTCCATAATTTTTGCTAGATCACTTTAGAATGGTGAAATATGGTGACATTATAGGGGACAAAATAACAGAAGAACACAAATATTTTGATGAGAAAATGTTTTATGTTTTGATTTTCCCCCTGTTCTGATAATTGATTACGGCAAAAAATTTAAATCTCCAAGTATTATGATCATACTGCTGTCCCTAGGAAACACAGCACACAAAACATGGTCAACCTTTTGATGCCTACCACAATTTACAAGACAGGATTCAAAAGTATCCATCTTTCAATATTTAGAGCTATTCATACAGGTTGGGAAATATGGTCATAAGTCAAAATCCCTGTGATCAGCTTTAGGAATTCAGACTTCACAGCATAAAAAGGTAGGTTTTTTGTTTGCTTGTTTTGTTTGTTTGTTTCCATTATACACTCTTTAAATATATGGTTTCGAAAAGAGCAATAAAATTCATCTTAGGTTTCTCAATGCATTACAATCCAGTCACAACTGTTTGGACAGTCATATAATGGACAAGAAATCATAATTTCTTTTTAATTAAATAAATCACCTGAATATCATTGAAAGTTACTTGCATAGCACAAGGTTTCCTTTGGTTACATAGTGCGAGAGATTCCTTTGGGAAAGTGGTCTGTCTAGTATCTATGCTTTACAAAATCATGGCTTTGTAAGCCTTTCTGCAATGGGAGTTCTGAAAGCTCTTGATCTTCAGATTGTTTCCTTGTAATCAAAAGACAAATACAATGAAATTAAAAACAAATGGGTGTTGTTTCTGTATGACAGCAAGTGACAGAAAAATTGTTTTGTTTTGATTTGAACATTAACTAGTATGGAAAAGTACAAATGCAAATTAAGCAGATGCTTTCAATACTTCTTTTTCAGATTTTGTGTGTTCTGCCTTTTTTGAACAACCGTTTTTAGCATCATGCCAGGGAAACAGAAACAACCACCACAACAAAAATGGCATTCATGGCAGAAAACCACAAAGAAATTTTAAAAAAAAAAATCACAAGAAAACAAAAATAGAATAGTCTGAACATAAGCTGAACATTTTGATATCTTAATTTACAATATTTATATTTATATTTATTATAAACTCTTTTTTATTTTTGGAAAATGTAGTATGATGACACTAAAGCATTCTGCCATCACTCTGAGAGTGATTTCTGCTTTGTATGGAACTCTTAAAATGGAATTTTCCAATATTCCACATTAATTTCAAGAGAAGTAATGTGTATTTGGTTTTTAAAAAATAATATCTTAGTCACTGTGGACATTTCATTCCTTCCAGGACCCCCATGGATGCCAAGAGATTTCCCAGAACAGCAGTGGAGAGAACTGCTGAGCACTCCCCTCCTCCCATCTTTGATATCCTGAAGCAGTTTGAGTTTGAGAGTCCTGCATTTGTTTATTATCCTCTGCAGGATTTGTGTATGTAAGTTTTTATTTTTAATGCTCTCCTTGACCATCTAAAGCTCTTATACTGGTCAGTTTCAAATGGCTGTGTCACTCAATGTAGGAGCCTGAAGTAGACAAGAGGTGTTGGTAAAGGAACTGTGAAGTGAGTTACATCAATTTCTTTCTGGTATCTATGAATTATCCACGGAATTTCATAGGAAGAAAATGTGAACATTTTGCTGGCTAGGAAATTCTGCCGGAAGTGAGAGGTCCCATAGAAAGCTGTGGGACTGAGAAGTATCTAGATTAACAACCCTATTAATGTCATCTTACTGTCACACAGAGGTTTCGAGCATTTTGCCATCCAATCCTCTCAAGAGTTGCCCTGATAAAAGCTATAAACCACAGTGTGCTGTCCCACATGGCATCTGCTGCAAGAATTCACATAACTGAATTTCTTCACTTCTAGAAGTGAGATATTTAGGTCATTTCAACATTATTTTCTTGAGTTTGGGGAAGATGCATTAGACACTGCTTTATATATATATATTTTTCTTTTTCTAATGTTATATAAACACAATAGCTGAGATTAAATAGGCTCCTGCAGCAAGCACCCCAAGTAGCGCTCCTGCAAGAGTCCCAGAAAGAAACTGTTACCCCAATAATATGACTTTTTTTTTAAAAAAAGAGGCAAAGTCCAGCAATTTATTTATTGAAAATATTTATATACCACTTTCTTCCCAAAAAGGACTCAAGGTGGCTTACAATATTTTTTAAAAAGAAACAATATTAAAAGCTAAAAGCAGCAATTTATTCCAATGTTAAAAAGTTATTAAAACTAGTAGATAAAAACAGTCCTAAAAACACAAGGTCTCAGCCGCTGGACGAGCAGTCCACCGCCCTGGAACAGCGTAGCTTGTGTTTGCCCCACCATCCTGGATGGGCGCGAGACTGTCCCGGGTCACATGACTGGTTTGGGTGAGGGAGTGTGGTTATTTAAGGAAGTACTCCCAATTGATCGCCCTCTTTCCTGTTCAGGCACCCACCAACACTCCCTATTTCTAGTGTGATTTTTATGGTTGCCTTTTAGGGGCCGGATAGGAATTTTTGACCTTCATCCTGATTGGCTTTTGGATGTGGGGATTTTTCGCCTATCCCACACTGGAGAAGGGTTGTTGGCATTTTTGGTGGTTGATTTGGTCATACTGGCAGGTAGTGTGGAAAAACAGGTAGTCTCAGTGTGCCCCGTTTGTAATTCAGGTAAGCCAACAGCGCATCTGACCTCCCATCGTGCGATTACAGGGCCAGTGCGGGGAAGATGCGCTGGGCCACTTCCAGAACCAACAGTCATCAATTAAAGATGCCTTGAGGTCTGGGGTGCTTATTAGCGGCCGGTTGGATTCCTGCTGTCTTTAAGACCGCTGGAACCTGGGGCCTGGGACTCGCCCAATGGTGGATCAGGGGGTATTGGGATACCCCGCCTTCTCCTGTTTCTGCACTACAGCAGGCCCCCTCTTTTGATAATGTTTGAAGATATAGATAGATAGATTTGATTTAATAAAAGTGTGGCCTGTATTTAATCCATATCACTGTCTTTATTCCGGGACTGGGGGTGGGGGAAGCAAAAAAAACAGAAACGTGCCTTTTAAAAGAAAAGCCTCCTTGAACAGCCAGCCATTAAGGGAAAGCCTGCCTGAAAAAAATGGTCTTTTCCTACTTGCAGGATGACAGCAAAGATGGGGCCAGCCTGGCCTTCTTTGAGAAGGATTTCCAGAATCTGGCAGCAGTGCAGAGAAGGTGCTCCCTTGTGTCCCTGCCAAATGCAATTAAAAATGATTTCTTCTTTTTGTATCTATCAGACCTAGTTCAATTTGGAGAAAAGTCTGTTTACACATCTCCTTCTATCAATATGTCACCTTCCAGAAGCAGGAGAGACACATTTCCAGCCAATGCAGCCTTTCAGTGGCTAGTTATTCAATTTGCTATACAATTGTTAGGGGAGAGTGTAAGGGATGTGTCAAGCTGAAAAATGACCCAGAAGGTCACACAAAGACATAGAATATGGACTGACTGGTATGCGTGTGTAACATATTGTTGAGAGTAATCGGATGGAGAGTTTAGAGGAAGTAAGAAAAATGTTCATCTAAAAATATACAAATATCACCTCATTATTTAGCTAGGGCAATTCCTTATCCACACCGAGAAGCTATTTAAAGTGTCCCCTGGGATGGCAGAGAGATGCTGAGAGAGATTAGAAAATATCTACCTTTCCAGATGTTTCCCCTACCAAAAAATAGCATAAAGAACAACAGTGGAAAGAAAATCCCATAGATGTCACAGTAAGAAATGAGCATGTTCAGTGGGAGCAGAATTCTGACTCTTAGGGAAGAGGGGAAAACTGAGTAAGTCCACAGAAGAGGAATGGAATGAAGTGGCTGGAGACAGAAAAGAGGCTCAATGCTAAGAAGAATTATGGAGAACCCATGTCACTACCTGCACTATCTCCTTTACTCGCTTCTGTCATTTTTATCAGATGTCTTCTGTGTTGTGTGGACAGGACAATTGATCCAATTGGTCTGCTTCTTTGGTTCTGTAATGTTAGCTCATTCAGTTGCAGCTTTGGTTTGAACAAACCAGACTAAAAGAGATGTGCATTGGATTTGCCCATTCTCAGATGCTTAAATATTCCACAGAGACATTTGACTCTGTACATTGAAATGAGATACCCTCTAAGACAACCGGAATCTGACCTTTTCTGAAGTTCCATGGGTGAGTTCAGTCTTTTGAGACCTTCAGAAAGGAAAATTCTGTTTATGCAAAAACCCCAAATAAGGATGAATAATATCATTATTGGGTCATTAGAATTTGAAACAGAGGTTAGCCTTCACATCCTGCAACAAACTTCATCAGTCTAAGCATTTCAGAGCTTGGAACAGTGATGAGGGAAGGAAAAAAGTCTGTGATCATTGCCAACCTTGCTCAGGGTGGGTGGTGGTGGGGATTGGCCTCTTTTGATATTGGCTCCACAAAGTTAAAACTTTTACTTCTGGAACTTGACTTTATTAAGGTGGAGGAATTGGATATAATTGTCTACGTTTTTGGATTGTGTATTATGCCTTATTTATATTTCTGTTGTTTTTATTATTATAATATGTCTATTCTATTTTGTTTTGTTAGCCACCCAGTGGCTCTGCCACTAGTTGGGTGGGATAAAAATGTAAATAAGAAAATCAATCAGTCAATGGATTAGTTGAACACCTAGTGAACCCCATCCCAAAACTCCACAGAGGGTCTAGGTTAGCTCCACTAGTACCCCCTTAAATCCATTCCTTGCCCGAGCCTGAGTTCATGACACTGGGCTAATACATTCCATGGTCTGTGATACTAGGCAACTGACATTCTTTAAAGAAGGCTAGTAGTGCTGAGCGGTTCCAGGCTCCCATATCTACTAAGTCCTTTTTTTGCTCCGGTGGCTCTGCTGAAGGCATAGCTTCTGGCAGTACACCTCCTCTGGGTTGAGGTGGGGCTTGGGTGCCTAGTGGATCTCTTTGGTAGCCAGAGGATTGGGCTCAGAGGTGGGCTGAAGACTAGAAGACTTCCCCTGCCTCCTCATTCCTTAGCAGGCTGAATTTTGATCCATTTCCTACTCCAGGGGTTTTCAAACAACAGCTTATCAGTCGCCCCTAAGAGCATAGAATGTGGGGTCTGTCTCTTCTGCCACTACCACCTTCTCCTCTCTATCTGCTGAGGACAAGTCCCCCCTCCTCCTCTTCTTCCTCCTTTAAGCTGAGATCCCACTAACTTGAGCCATCCTTCACCCCCTCACACAGTTGCAGCTTGTCCAGCTCCTTCCTTCTACTTGGAACTCAGCATCTTTCTGCTACCTTGCTGGGGTCTTCATTGGGTACTTTGGAGGGCACCTGATGAGAGCAGCTGATGTGTCCTCCCTCACAAATTTTCATAAACACCCTCACCTTAAATTAAAGAATGGGAGATTAAACAAAAATTCCAAAATGTAGGCTATGCACTTGTAGAATCAGACTTAATCTGTAAAAAAAGGGCTACTTACTGTATTTTCCCATTATGATTTTTGTCTAAAATCATTACACTAAAAATTGAGGGTTGTCTTATACATGGAGTGAGCTGAGGTGAGAACAAAATGGCACATACCTTGCTTCTGCGAACAGGCTTCCTCCAAACATGAGGCTTAGCTTCCTATAGTCAGGAGACTTACGTAGCTTCCTCCAGTCAAGAGCCTTATGTAAATGAAGTCAGTTGATGCTCTATAAACCAATTGGAACACACCTTGATGGAGGTAGAGCCTGTAAGCAGTGCTCAGATTCAACAGCATTCTGAGCTCAGAGGCTGAATACTCAAAGCTAAGTTTTCTTAATTTGGGGTTAGAAGGGGGGCATCTTATACACAGGGGCATCATATAGACAGAAAAATATGCAACTTCTCATTTTACATATATAATGCATTGGACTGAGGAGGCAGGGGATGGAGAGGATTGGTTTATCATGACGTATAGTGCTCTTGAGCAGGAATATTGAATCTAGTTTATGCCAGCTGTCTGTTTTGTTGTTTGGGAAAGAGGCCAAACAGAGGATGAAAAGGCAGTTTTTGTGTTCTATTTGCTTCTTCCAGATTCCATCATAATCATTCCAACTCTTCTGCCCTTTTCCTAAAAATGTTTGTTTTCCTTTCCTATATAGTAATTCATATCCATGATCTTTCCTACAGAACAGAAGTGGGAAAATGAAGTCCTCCAGAGGTATATGGGCTACAATTTCCATCATATTATACCTGTCATAGATGAGACATGATGAAAGTTACTGGCCCCAAATATCTGAGGGGAAAAAGATACATCTCCTTACTCCAGAAGGGAATTTGAAGACTATGTCCCAGTCTCTCTTCACATTCAGCTCTACACTGAACCAATCACTTCCTACATTGCAGTGAAGAAACCAAGTCCATTTTATGAATGTGGGGTTCAGACTAAATTTTGTGGTCAATGTACACAAGCTGGTGCACCTTTCTGAATGCGGAGACTTCAACTGGTCCAGAATTCAGCAACCAGATTAATAACTGGGGTGAAGAAATTTCAGCACATCTCCCTCACTCTGGCCACCCTTCATTGGCTTCCAGTTTGTTTCCATATCAATTTCAAGGTTATGATGATAACATTTAAAGCCCTAAATAGTTTAGGACCTAGGTACCTATCAGAACACCTGCTCCCAGCTAGATCTGTCTGTAATACCTGTTGCTCACAGGCAGGGCAGTTGAGGGCCTTGACCCTGAAGGAGGCCTGGAGGGAAAGAAATAGAAACTGGGCCTTCTCAGTGGTTGCCCCCGCCTATGGAACAACCTGATGACTGAGATTTGTCGGGCACCCTCGCTAGATGGATTCAAAAGAGCATTGAAGACCTGGCTCTTCCGCCAAGCTTTCCCGGAGTACTAGGATCTTGCCCTTCCTTTTTACGATTCTTTTTGCTACCCTCTCCATAACCTTTACACCACCTTACTGCCATCTGTTTTAAATTCTGATGTGCTATGTATTAACTTATTTTTGCCACATTTTAAAGTTTTTTCTCCTTATATTGTTGTTAGCTGCCCAGAGTGGCCTGGTTGCCAGATGGTGTGGGATAAATAAATAAATAAATAAATAAATAAATAAATAAATAAATAAATAAATAAATAAATAAATTTCTGAACACAATTATTGCTGCTTATAAAGATTTGTACATGTTTGGTGTTCTGCTTGCTTCTTCCAGATTCCCATCCTGATCATGTCAATACTTCTGCCCCTTTCCTATAAGGTTATTTTATTGAAGTTTTCTCCTTAACCCAATCCTGCAAAGACAGAAATATGATTTCAGAAATATTTACTCTCAAGAAGGTGTACATTGTGGGGTCTGGCAGTTTTGGTGGGTCCACAGTCCAGGCCCTTCTGAGGACTTCCCAGAGCTGCACTAACTTGATGACAAAAAGTAGCATCCATTCGGGGAGGGGGGGAAAAGCACTAACATATGCACAATCTGTTTCTGTGGGTAGCTTTTGGAAATGCAGGGGCAGATCCATGCCCCAATTGGTTTCTTTGTAGTTTTATGTTTTTTCTCTGTCATTTTGAGCTGCTTTGGGTTCAGAAGAGTCTCTCACATACACCCATACTGAAGGTGAGCAGAAATCACCTTGGAAAAGGAAAACAAAACAAAACAAGGAAACAAAATGCTCTAGACTCATAGGATCTCAAACCATGCTCAGGGGTGAGAGACAATTCTGCTAGTTTGGGGGACCATGTGAGCCAAGGTTGAGGGTATTTCTTTTCAAAACCAAATTTTTATGTTTTTAAAAAATAAAGTAGATGGGGTATGGCCATAAATGGGCCCCTTAAAGGCTGCATGAAATGTCCATTTGTGTTTTAAAGATGTGCTACCTATTTGTGGGATTGCAACTCCAACATCTGTGAGCAAAATAACACGGGAATTTCAAACTTAAAGGAAATGAAGTCAACATTTGAAAACAGCTGAGACTATAGACATGTTTTTGCTATGGAAGTAATTCTGGGGAGAAAATTGCCACCCATTAGAAGGATATGATAAGAAAAAGGCGACTAGCAAACTATTTTGTCACTAAAGCCACCCTTTTACAGTAATAGAAGCCAGTTTACTACAGTACAAATAAATATGTGCATCTACTTGCATTAATTGTGTCAATGAAAATGCATCCGTAAATGAGAACAGATTATCATCTTGAGCTGATATGTAACATCTTCAAAGTGTCAATAATCACATTAAGCAAGGGTAGAAAATACACTTAATGAAGCATAAGCATCTTCAGACTTAAAAGCTGCTTGTTTGAATAAAACACACCTACAAGTACTTACACAAAGATCTGTGACAGCTAATTGATAAGACAGGTGTCTGAATGATGTATGTGCTAAATGTCTACTTGTCCTTTAACATAATTTTGGAATTTTTCAAATAAATATTTATTCTTCCACGATCATCATATGGGGATGGAACTGTTATTTCAAGAGAACACTTTGGTCATAATGTAAGCCAATTAATATCCATTATTTTGGTGAGAGTATTTGACTTCATATAATTTAAGCACTGCTGACCATTCAGCCTTTGTTTTTGCAGGAGATTTCTTCTGAACCATATAACAACTACCACCTTCAGGCTTTTTAGAAGACATTGGCAATAAATACACAGGATCCAATTGTAGGGAGTGCTGTATTCAAATTTTATTGCAACTTCTTGGATTTGACATGTTGTTTTATCCTAATGGCCTTTATATCCCTAGTATACAGTTTAATTAAACAATAAATAACTACCGGTGGAACTTAGAAAATTACTGAAGGTATGTTAGAAATGAAATGTCTGCATTATAACTCTCTCTCTGAGCCAATGAAAACATTTGTTATTTTGAACATAGAAGAATTGAATTATTTACATGGACATGTTTAATCAGTGGGAGTGCAGAGCTTACTACTAGAAAGATGCTAGAGATTTAAAGAGCCTGTAGAAGAGATCAAAATTAACTGTAAATTGGAGTTAGGAAGCCTCTACAATTAGCATTGTGTGTACTGAGTTTTTCTTTCTTGTCAGATAATTTGCTGCTGAGTACTTTAAAAGAACTATGCACAATAAGGAGACATTTATAAGAACAACTTGAGTTATCAAAGGTGGAAGTACAGTATAGTACAACCCAAGACATAGCTACTAGGGGTTGTTGCTCTTATATGCTGTCAAGTCACTTCTGACTTATGATAAACCTGTGAATGAGATATCTTGAACTTGTGCTGTCCTGAACAGCCCTGCTTGGCTTGTGTAAACTCAAACCTGTAGCTCCCTTTAGGGAGCCAATCCGTCTTGTATTTGGCCTTCCTCTCTTCTTGCTGCATACACCCTTCCTTAATATTACTGTTTTTCGAGAATCATGCCCTCTCATGAGGTGCCCAAAGTAGGAGAGCCTCAGTTTCATTATTTTTTCCTCCAGAAATACTTCAGGCTTGATTTCCTCTAGGACCCACTTGTTCAGCTTTCTGGCAGTTCAGGGCATCGTCAAAGCATTCTTCCAGCATCCCATTAGAAACAAATCAATTCTTTTCCTCTCAGCTTTCTTCACTTTCTTCATCTATATATGATGATCAGGAAGACAAGAGTGTGGATGATGGTGATTAGAGATGGTGTTTAGAGATGGCACAAATCAGAAAAATGGTGATTCGTTTTGATTCATCAAGGTCAACAAATCATGAATTAGAAATTTATGATTTTTTTCTGTTGAATTGACGAATTGATTTGTTAGTTTTTATTGACATTAAAACCTCATAAAACACCTCCCTCAAACACCTAGAAACACCAAAATGTCAGGGAAGCTTTCTCTCATGCTCCTCTGTAATCCCTCCAAGTTTGGTGAAGATTGGATTTTCCCACGCCAGCTGCTAAATGGCACTTTCCTGGGGGGGGGGGGGACCCACTATGAGCGTGTATAACTTGGAAGTCTGAAAGCTAATCTTCACCAAACGTGAAGGGATTGTAGAGATGAGCCAGAGGAAGCCTCCCTGAAGTCTTGGAGTCTATGTGCCCAAGTCTATTGATGATCTTTTCTAATTACTTCATTGTTCATCTTCTGAGTCTCAGACTTCTCCTTCTGATTTCTTGGCTTTGTTTAAATGTATGATTGTGCTAAGAATCTATTGAAAATCTTTTGATGAAGAGACAAGTCAGTATGTTAAAAGACTGGCTAAAATGGTGAAGAAATAAAAGTATTAGGCAAATATGAAACATATTGATATAATGTCATTCCATTAGAACAGTGGACAAAGAATTAGATAAAAAGAAATGGTAAATGTGCTGTAATTCCTCCATATTACAAAATATGGAGGAATTATACTACAAAAGGGAAGTGCAGGAGATAAGAAAGTAGGGAAGGGTATAGTGAGAAAAATTTGTAATTTATTATTGGAAGCAAAACATGAGGATTTACTTAAAATGTTATGGGAATGTAATTTGAGAGAAGAAATAAGCTGTAGTGCTTGGAAGAATATGTGCATCTAAGAAGGCTTTACTCACAAATGAATAGATATAAGATTTTAGTTCTAATCTACATTATCTGCCTGAGTCCTCCTGGTATTTCTAAGAAACTCAGAGTTCAGTGCTCATAAAACTGATTTTATGATTTATTCCACAAAT